>NC_057864.1:255845256-261837756 GCF_019393635.1 Dromiciops gliroides
TGAATTTGTGAATCAATAATAGTAATAATAGAGTTTTTTTCAAGATAACTCACTAGTCATAGCAAACACTCTTTTAGAAAACTAAAAGGTGATTCTACACATGGAGATCACCAGATGGTCAATATAGAAATCAGATTAGAGGGCAGCTAGGTGGCACAGTGGATAGAGCCCCGGCCCTGGAGTCAGGAGTACCTGAGTTCAAATCCGGCCTCATACTAGCTGTATGACCCTGGGCAAGTCACTTAACCCCAATTGCCTCACTTAAAAAAAAAATTAGAGATATCAAGGGAAAATTTCACACAAAAATGGGCATGATAAAAGACAAAAATGGTAAGGATTTAAGAGAAGCAAAAGAGATTAAGAAGAGGTGGCAAAAATATACAGAAGAACTATACAAGAAAGATCTTAACATAATTGATAACCATGATGGTATGGTTACTGATCTAGAGCCAGACATCCTGGAGAGTGAAGTCAAGTGGGCCTTAGGAAGCATTGCTAACAATAAGGCTAGTGGAGGGGATGGAATTCCAACTGAGCTATTTAAAATCCTAAAAGGTGATGCTGATGGGGCAGCAAGGTGGTACAGTGGATAGAGCAGTGGCCCTGGATTCAGGAGGACCTGAGTTCAAACCTGGCCTCAGACACTTGACGCTAGCTGTGCAACTCTGGGCAAGTCACAACCCCAACTGCCTCACTAAAAAACAAAAACAAAACCAAAAAAAAGATGATGCTGTTAAAATACTGCACTCAATATGCCAGCAAATTTGAAAACAACAGTAGCCAGTGGAATGGAAAAGATCGGTTTACGTCCCAATCCTAAAGAAAGACAATGCCAAGGAATGTTCAAATTACTGAACAATTACACTTATATTTCACACGCCAGTAAGGTTATGTTTAAGATTCTAAAAGCTAGGCTTCAGCAAGCATTACCAGAAGAGTAGGATGGTTTTCAAAGAGGCAGAAAAACTAGAGACCAAACTGCCAACATTTGGGGCAGCTAGGTGGTGCAATGGATGGAGTACCGGCCCTGGATTCAAGAGGACCTGAGTTCAAATCCAGCCTCAGACACTTAACACTTACTAGCTGTGTGACCCTGGGCAAGTCACTTAACCCCAATTGTCTCACCAAAAAACAAAACAAAACAAAACAAATTGCCAACATTGGTTAGATTACAGAGAAAGCAAAGGAGTTCCAAAAAAACCACCTACTTCTGCTTCATTGACTACACTAAAACCTTTGAGTGTGTGGATCACAATGAAATGTGGCAAGTCCTCAAAGAGATGGGAGTACCAGATCATCTTACTTATCTCCTGAGGAACCTGTATGCAGGTCAAGAAGCAATAGTTAGAACCAAACA
Organism: Dromiciops gliroides; assembly: GCF_019393635.1. Lineage (NCBI taxonomy): Eukaryota > Metazoa > Chordata > Mammalia > Microbiotheria > Microbiotheriidae > Dromiciops > Dromiciops gliroides. The sequence continues at coordinate 255,846,614 of NC_057864.1, forward strand.
TGGAACAACTGATTAACTTAAGATTGGAAAAGGAATACAGCAAGGCTTGTTTATTTAATTTATATGCAGAGTACATCATGTGAAATGCCAGGGTGGATGAATCAAAAGCTGAAATTAAGAGTGCTGGAAAGGGGCAGCTAGGTGGCACAGTGGATAGAGCACCGGCCCTGGAGTCAGGAGGACCTGAGTTCAAATCCGGCCTTAGACACTTAACACTTACTGGCTGTGTGACCCTGGGCAAGTCACTTAACCCAATTGCCTCTCTCTCTCTCTCTCTCTCTCACACACACACACACACACAAGATTGCTGGGAGAAATATCAACAATTTCATATATGCAGAAGATACCACTTTGATGACAGAAAGTGAAGAGGAATTAAGAAGTCTCTTGATGAGGGTGAAAGAGGAGAATGTAAAAGCTGGCTTGAAGCTTATCATTTAAAAAAAAAACACACTAAGATCTTGGCAACTGGTCCCCTCACTTGGAAAATAGAGAAGAAATGGAAGCCCTGTCAGATTTCCTATTCTTGGACTCAAAGATCACTACAGCTGGTGACTGCAGCCATAGAATTAAAAGGTGCTTGCTCCTTGAAAGAAAAGCTATGGCAAATCCAGACAGCATAGTAAAAAGCAGGAGATGTTACCTTTCTGACAAAGGTCCATATAGTCAAAGCTATGGTTTTCCCCAGTAGTAATATACGTATGACTGTGAGAGTTGGACTATAAGGAAAGCTGAGCACCACAGAATTGACACTTCTGAATTGTGATTCTGGAGGAGACTTTTGGTTTTTTTTTTCTTTGCAGGGCAATGGGGGTTAAGTGACTTGCCCAGGGTCACACAGCTAGTGTCAAGTGTCTGAGGCCGGATTTGAACTCAGGTACTCCTGAATCCAGGGCCGGTGCTTTATCCACTGTATCACCTAGCTGCCCCGAGACTTTTGAGAGTCCCTTGTGTGGTGGGACATGAGACCCCAAGAAATTTAAGAGACCCCAGCCCCTAAAAATCCTTAAACTTTAGACACTGAAACCAAAATTTTTAGAAATAAAAAACACAACTCTGTTTCTTACCTCAAGAATGTGATGTTGCCGGGACACATGGACCAGGGGTCATGAAGACCCTGGGATATTTAGAGACATTTTAACCTATGATACAAACACCGATAAGCATATCAAGGTCTGCAAGGACAATATACAAGTTCCATATGTTCGAGATATGGATTTTTTTGTACGTCAACAAGATGCGTGACTATTAGCTCATCATTCAACTCCCAAAACATCTCCCCAGTTATTTTGCAATCTCCTTACTCGGCACAGAGCCTTCTTTGTCTGAAATGTATAAAAGGTCAATTCTCCTTCCATCCAGAGAGATGGTCTCCATCATGACTCTCTGCTGGCCATGCATTCCTTTCTCCTAATAAATCTCTCTTTTTGCTGTGAGCTTGCCAATTCTTTGGATGTGCCAGCCCCCTGAACCAGCTCCCATGTCACTCGGACAGCAAGGAGATCAAACCAGTCAATACTTTTTTTTTGGGGGGGGGGCAGGGAAATGAGGCTTAAGTGACTTGTCCAGGGTCACACAGCCAGTATCACGTATCTGAGGGAGACCAGATTTGAACTCAGGCCAGTCATTTAAAGAAATTAATTCAAGCTCTTCACTGAAAGGCCAAATACTGAGACTTAAATACTTTGGCCACATGATGAGAAGACAGGACTCACTGGAAAAGCTCCTGATGTTGGGAAGATTGAAGACAAAAGGAAAAGGGGACAGCAGAGAATGAGGTGGCTAGATAGTGTCATGGAAACAATGAACATGCACTTGGACAGACTTTGAGAGATAGGAAGGAAAGAAGGGCCTGGCATGCTATGGTCCATGGGGTCACGAAGACTTGGCCACGACTGAAGAATGAACAGTAAGAGCAATAATAGCACGGCATTCTGAAACATGTGCAGACCCTATCAGCTTGCTTGGCTCTCCGCAACCTCTCCACATGGAAGACACTGAGGAGATGGCTTCTGAAACAACAGTGGTGATATGTAAGAGCCTTGGAAGGAATGTAGAGCACGTATTGGACATCCTGTTAACTGGTTCTGGTTGGCTAACAATATGGATAGAAGGAATCTTTTTTGATTTGAGTGAATAGCCAGAACTGTCAAGCGTCTTCAAAAAGGCCTGAGTTGGGGGCAGCTAGGTGGCGCAGTGGATAAAATACCGGCCCTGGATTCAGGAGTACCTGAATTCAAATCCAGCCTCAGACACTTGACACTTACTAGCTGTGTGACCCTGGGCAACTCACTTAACCCCCATTGCCCCGCCAAAAAAAAAAAAAAGGCCTGAGTCAGCATCGGCTGTGTGCATCATTGGAGTCTAGTGGAACCCAGCCATTCTTTTGTTCGTGACTCCTGGTGATAAATCATGTATGTGGTAAAGGAAAAAGCCTTAGGGCCTTCTCCCCCTCTGAGGCCATATGGTGCCTAGAAAAGAGCCTTGGTCCTTGGGCCTCTTTGTTTATTCTTTTCTATTCCAGGAGAAGGGTGTGGAGTCTGACCTGGAATCTCTCTGGAGACTAAGACACAAACATCTGGGAATCAGAGCCCGAACTGGGTTTTGCATCCAGTGTAGCATCAGTGCCCAGAGGAACAAGGGCAGATCCTTTAGGAGTCCAAGCCCATCAATAGGTCTCACCTACCAGTCATGAGCCCACTTTCCTTGAGACCAAGAGGAATTTGGGGGAAATGTGTATATATTTGTCCTTATTCTACTATTGTAACAAACAGATGTTTGTAAAAGCTACTCAATGTTAAGTTAAATGGAAGTCAGATGCAAGCCACAGCTTCCTCACAATCAAGGAATACAACCAGTGGCAACAAAGAAAAAAAATTCCAACTCATTCTTGCAACTCTATATAGTGCCTAAGCATTTCTGGAGAATTTATTTACTTATTTTTTATTTAAATTTTTTTAAAAGATTTATTTTTTTATTTTTATTTTTCTCAATTACATGTAAAGATATTTTTTGAGTTCCAAATTTTTCTCCCACCCCCTTTCTTCCCTCCCCCCTCCTGAAGCCAGTAAGCAATTTGATACAGGTTATACATTACAATCATGTAAAATATATTTCTGGAGACATTAAATATATCATCTTATTCATTCCTCATGTCAGCATGGCATAGTACAAAGCAAGCTAGACTTGGGCTTGGAAGATTCAGGTTCAAACCCCAGCTACTGACACTTACTAGCTGGGCAAATCACTTAACCCTTCTGGGCTTCAGTTTCCTCACCTTTAAGATAAAAGTTTCGGACCAGAGGGACTCTGAGGTTCATAATCCTATGATCTTGGAATTCCTTTTCAATTTTTTGATTCTAAAATTCTTAGGAACTGGATTTTTTCCATTGTGGTAAAATAATGGAATTCGGCAGATGCCTAGGGGTCCCACCTGAATGACCTAGTACTGTTTGAGAAACCGACTAGGAATCATTGGATATGGGGGACCTGGCCTGTCCTGAGTGACATATGCTGATGATGTCAGCAGAAGAACCACTCTCCGATCCAGCTTGAAGGACCTCCCCTTTTGGGGGAGGGAGAATAAAAGTAGAAAAAGGAATGCTCACTGAGGGGAAGCTCTCTTTTCCTGTCAGTTTGTCCTGTGAGCTCCTTTTCCGGTCAGCTTTCCTGTGGGCCCTTCCAGTGGGCTTTCCGGTGGACTTTTCCTGTCGGCGCTGGCTGCACAGCTGTCTCCTATTGAAGCTAAGGACCACAGGTGGTGAATTAATAAAACGAGTCTGGCTCTGAATTAGCTGAGCTGGAAGCGAGTTTGGGGATTGTGTAGGCTTTTGTTAGAGTTAGGAGGATTATCCATTTTTCTTTTTCTCTATTTCCTTGTCCTTGACTTTATTAATTTCACCTTTGCTGTGTATTTTATTCTCATTAATAAAACCTGATTTGTTTGTGGAAAAGAGGCTGTTAAGCTCCTTTCTTATTGGCCTGGGAGAAATAACTAAAAAGGGCAGTTTGGAGGGGAGGAAGCTTTGGACCTAGAGGTCCCTCATTCTTTTCTGAACCCCAATATTATGGCGAACCACCCAATTAACTCTCCCCATATTAAATTTGGCCCCTACACCATACTTAAGTGAGAAATGAAGAGGGGCATCAAAACATTTGATCCCTCTCCAATATTTGGTTCCCTAAGGAGTAAATGACTGAAACTTTTCCCAAGAGCACCTCCTAATTTTGGCTGCCTAGCTTAGCCTACTCAGCTTTTCCCTCTAAGCTGATGTTGAAGGAGTTGGCATCAGAGCTGGAAAGCCCCCAGCACTGTAGTTATTTTTAGCTGATCTTAGGGGCAACTTAGAAGTTCCTTATGCAAATAGTTCATTTAAAAAGGAAGAAAATATCCACACCCAATGTTGCACACATTTTCAGACTTTTTTGATTATTGATCAGTTTTGATGATTTTTGTGTTTCTTATTTTTTTCCTTCAAAAATATCATTTCAATATGGGATGGTTCTCTGAGAAAGGGGGAGGGGGAGTGATACCAGGGAAAATTTTAGTGATGTAAAAAAAAGATATCAACAATTTTTATTTCATAAAGAGAAAATAGCCACACCCTAATTATGGGGCTGTCAAAATCTCCCCATAATCCATCATCGGATTCTTCCCTTAGCCTCCAGCGTAATGCAGAGAGACTTTTCCATAATGAGGTCAGAGGATTTAGATTATTAGCCTTTTAGATGATGGGATCATAGATCTAGAACTGGAAGAGACATCAGAGGCCACCCTGTCCAATATTCTCATTTTACAGTTAAGTGCCAGGCTCTACCACCAAATCATTCCTTAATCGTGGGAAATGATTATCCTCTTACTTGCTGTTTCATCTTATTAGTCAAAAGAAAAAAATTAAATATTAAGAAAATACAGCCAAAAAAGGAAATATTTCATGATCTTAGTGGATCTCAAGCGAATTAGTTTTCAGAATATTATTACTAAAAAGGAAAGTCTAACACCACAGTTCAATTTAACTCAAGTGAGAAACAGTAAATTACTTTTTGAATGCAGTGCACTGCACTAGGTATTGGGCCTACAAAGCCAAAAATGACACATTTCCCTCCCTCAGAGAGTTGACAAATTCTAATGGGGGTATATGAAGTGGACATACAAGTATAATGAAATGCAAGGAATGGCAGGGTCAGAAAGTAAGGTTAAACAAAATGTTCTAAGAATATTTGAGAAGGGAGACAGGATTAAGAACTGGAAGGGCTTTGGGGAGGCTTAATGGAAGAAGTTGCACCTGAGCTGAGTATAGACAGTTCTTAATCTGGGGCTTGTGAACTTCTTTTTTTATAATCTCTTCATGACTGTATTTCAATTAAAAATAGTTTCCTTTGTAATAGCATGTATTTTATTTTCTTCATTTAAAAATATGTTTCTGAGAAGGGGACCAAGGGTTTCCTTAGACTGTCAAAGAGGGCCTTAACTCAAACAAAGGCTAAAAAAATCCTGACCTAAAAGGAATATAGGGAATCTGAGAGACAGCTTGGCTAAATGCCGGAAGCAGGAGATGGTGGGTTGAGTTTGTTTGGAACAGAAAGGCAATGAAAGAGGGTTAGTTAGGGATAGTGATGGGACCTATTTCCTCTCCCAATGCAAGTGTGCACTTTCTCTGCAACCTACAGAGTTACTTGGTGCACTCGAGTGACTTGTTCAGGGACTTATAGTCCATCTGTGTCAGAAGTTAAACTTGACCCCAGTTTTTCCTGGAGTTGAGGCTTAGCTCTCTATCCCCTATGCCACTCTGCATGAAGGAGAATAATGTGAAATAAAGCTGGAGCTAGATTGTAGAGGACCTTAAATATCAGTCTAAGGTCTTCTAAGTCTGCTATTGAGTTGCAAAAATGTTAAGGACAATGTATTTTATCCTAAAGAAAATAATGAGCTACTAAAGGATTTTAAGCAGAGTAGTGAAACAGTCAGATGAAACGGCCTTAGGAAGATTTTTCTGGTAGTTATGGATTGGATGATTGGATGTGGAAGGAATGACTGGAGAGGAGAGGGGCTGGAGGCAGCAAGAACAGTAAGGAAGGAAGGAAGGTATTTACAGTTGTCCCTGCAAAGGGTATCAGTGTAAATGAGGAGTGCAAAGCAAAGATAGATGCAAAAAATGTGACAGATAAAACTGACAGGACTTGACAAGTGGTTAGATGGAGAGGAAATAGTGAAAGACAACCAGAAATTAAAGCTTCAGCTATTGGGAGAATGACAGCACCCTTCACAGAAACACAGAAATTTACAGGGGTTCGGGTTTAGAGAAAATGATAATGAATTTAGTTGTTGGACACAGAGATGTAACACAGAAACATATGATGGAAGGGGATACATTTCCCATGAGGCTCTGGGTTTCAGAGATGGGTCTGGTTGAAATAGCTGGACTTTGATTCCTGCGATCCTGTGTATCTTTGGGGAACTGTGGTTGCATGAGGAAGGCGATAGAGATTGGAGAGATGAAACAGAGAGCAGGACAGGAGAGGACTGTTGCAAAGGCACCCAGTGCTGGCTGCCTGAGCAAAGAGCTGAGAGGAAAGATTTTCTATTTTGACTAAGATGGTGGAGAATGGCAGACAATCTGAGCAGACACCATGAGCAGAAGTTCACCAACTTCGGTCACCTATGCAAGAGATACTTTCCACATTCACCCTATAAAAGAATATGCATCTTAGAGGGGGGCTGTTTTCCTCATTATTCCCTCAGAAATTAGAACCTGGGGTGTCTGGCTAGGTGGCACAGTGGATAAAGCACCAGCCCTGGATTCAGGAGTACTTGAGTTCAAATCCGGCCTCAGACATTTGACACTAGCTGTGTGACCCTGGGCAAGTCACTTAACCCCCATTGCCCCGCCTCCCAAAAAAACACAAACAAACAAACCCAGAAATTAGAACCTAACTTCCAAAATGTACAGGATAAGAAATAATTTATTAGTTTTTTTTCTTTTCTATGGATGATATTATGCTGACAATCCCTGAAACAAAGCAGAGCCTCATAAATGATATCAATAATCACTCAGAAGAGTGTTGTCCAGCAAATCACACAGAAAAAAACAAGTGGATGAAGAAGGTATATTATCTATGCTATCATAATCAGTTAGATGAGCTGGATGGACAGCCCATTGAGATGGTCTACCAGTACTTAGATCTTGGACAAACTGCAGACAGGCAATAACTACGCCCTAAATTGAACAGGAAGATAAAACTGGACTGAATTGCATCTGAAAAATTGCATAGTGCTATAATAATCCCAAGCTTCTTACTGAGACAAAAGTCTACCTTTTTTTTTCTTTTATTATTTTCTTTTTTTCTTTTTTTTAGTGATGCTTTATGGTTGTGAGTCTTGAAATACCGTAGTTTCTAAGGAACTAAAATTGTGGTTTACCCAAAAGGCGATGGAGAAACTCATGGTCAGCATCACCAACAAAGAACTATACAGTAGAAACAATAGAAAGGATAAAACCATGACCAGAGAAAGAGATGGGCTGTTCACATAGCCAGAGTAAGCTGTTCAGTGTCATAAGATGTAAAGGAAGATTCCCATCACACTAAGTGAGACCCTTTTGATGAATTTAAAGGAGACCATAGACAAAAATCATATAACATGAGAAGGAATCAGCTGTGAGCTAAACTCCTGGAGGTATTATTTGCATCAGTGAAATCACAGGTCCATTGAAGTGCTGACAGAACTAATTGTTTTAGCCCACATTAAATGTTTCGTTTTTAAAATACATGTTTCTGGGGCAGCTAGGTGGTGCAATGGATGGAGCACTAGCCCTAGAGTCAGGAATACCTGAGTTCAAATCCTGCCTCAGACACTTAACACTTACTAGCTGTGTGACCCTGGGCAAGTCACTTAACCCCAATTGCCTCACTAAAAAATAAAAAAATTACTAAAAATACATGTTTCTTGTCTGTTCTACTAGCCTAGTGCAAAATTAGTCTAGATGACCTTAGGAATTCCCAGTTAGAACTGATTTCCCCCCTTCTTCTTTTTAATTTCTTATTATAGGAATTGGCTCTCTGGGCAGGGGAAATAGGGATATTTAGAAATAAAGGTGATATTAAAACAAAAGATATCTTTTAGAAAGAGAAATTTCTAGCTGAGGTGGGTTAGGATTTGGAGAAAAATGAGGTACACATGATAATAATAATAATAATAAAAATAATAGTAATAATAGCTAGCATTTGTATAATGCTTAAGTGCTTCAAGCCCCTAATAAATATTATCTCTTAATCCCTATGAGAATCTGGGCAGTAGGAGCTATTATTATCCCTACTTTACAGATAAAGAAACTGAGGTTGGTAGAGATTAACTGACTTGCCTAAGGTCACCCAGCTACTATCTGAAGCAGAATTCAAACTCAGATCTTTTTTTTTCCTGTTTAGAATTTTGTTTTCTAAATTACATGTAAAAACAAATTTTGACATCAATTTTAAAAAACTTTGTGTTCTAACCTCTCCCCCTTCCCCCCCCCCCGCCCCGCAAGAATTCAAGCAATTCAATATAAGCTTTACATGAGCAGTCATGGAAAACATCTCCACATTATCTAGGTTGTGAGAGAAAACAGACAAAAACAAAACTTCAGATTAAGGAACTGTCAAAAAAAATGCTTCAATCTGTTTTTAGATACCATCAGTTCTTTCTCTGTAGATGGATTGCAATCTTCGTTAGTCCTTCATAACTATATTGGATCACTGCATCACTGAAAATTACCATGTGCTTCCCAGCAGATCATCTTACACTATTGCTGTTATTTTATATACAGTACATTTCACTCTGCTTCAGTTCAGGTAGGTCTTTCCAGGTTTTTCTGATAGCATCCTGTTCATAATAATTTTTATATAGTACCTTAAACTTAACAAAGAATTTTCTACACAATAGCCCAGCAAAGTAGATACCATATGTTTTGCCATTATAGTCAATCATCATAACTATTTCCTTCCATCCTATTCCCTTCCTATGATATTTACTCTATTTTCTATCTTCTTTTACCCTATCCCTCCTCAAAAGTGTTTTGCTTCTGACTGCCCCCTCCCCAATTCTGCCCTCCCTTCTTTCATCCTTCCCTCCCTCTTCCCCTCCTACTTTCCAGTAGGGTTAAATAGGTTACTCCTCCCAATTGGGTGTGTACGTTATTCCCTCCTTGAGCCAATTCTGATGAGATTAAGGTTTTTGAGCTAATTCTGTGTTCTAAATTTTCTTCCTCCTTCCCTCCTCAACCCTCCCTGTGAAATCAACCAATTCAAAATAAGTCATACATGTGCCAAACTCAGATCTTCTTGACTTCCAAGTCCAGTACTCTATCTACTATGCCCACATTGAACCTGGTAATCCATTTGAATTGAGAATTGAGCAACAGATGGAACTTGAGGTATTGGTATGATATCCACATGTGGATGGATATCCAGCAGGCAACTTGAGAGGTGGGACTGGAATTTAGGAGAGACATCAGAACCAGAGATCTATGTCTATTTCTCCATATCGATATCTTTCTTTCTATCTATCTATCTATCTATCTATCTATCTATCTATCTATCTATCTATCTATTTGGGAGTAATATTGTTGCAGTCCATGAGAAAAGATGAGATAATCAAGAAAAAGATTGTAGAGAAAGAGAAGATCCCAGACATTTATTAGAATCTACTACTTGGGGGGCAGCTAGGTGGAGCAGTGGATAAAGCACCGGCCCTGGAGTCAGGAGTACCTGAGTTCAAATCCGGCTTCAGACACTTGACACTTACTAGCTGTGTGACCCTGGGCAAGTCACTTAACCCCATTGCCCCGCAAAAACAAAACAACAAACAAACAAAAAAAGAATCTACTACTTGTGAGCCCAGAGACATAGTCCCTTCTATCAGAGAGTTTAACTCTATCAGAGTTTACTAATAATTTGGAGAAGGTACATCTACAAATGATTTTAACACTAATCAGAATATCATCAATGCATAGAAGAGGACCACGTAAAGTACTATGATAAATGAGACAGGAAGAGGAAGATTACTTCTTCTTAGGGGGTAGGTGAGGGAGCAGGAACTGGAAAAAGCTTCATGGAGGAGCTGGCACCTGAATTAGGCCTTGATGGATAGAGACTTTAACAAGTGTTTGAGGATATGTGGCACATAAAGTCAAAGAAACAATATAGCTCAGGGCAAGATGGGCAACTTTGAGTCTTTCGGTTTGGCTAGAGCCTAGTTAGATTGAAAGTTAGCTAGGTATAGTGGGAACGAGCCCTAGGTATGGAATTAGAAGAACTCAGTTCAAGACCCAGTTCTGTGACATTATTTAAGTGACCTTAGGCAAGACCTCTAATCCCATTGGCCAGCATTTCTTCAGCTGAAAATTTAGGGATCAGATTAAATGACCTCTGAGGTCCCTTCCAATGCTAGATAGATAAAAGTATACAGGTAATATAAGAAAAGGCTAGAAAAAGACAGAAGCTAGTTTATGGAAGATTTCAAATGCCAGACTAAGGTAGGGCAATGGTCAGCAACAGAGGGTCACTATAGGTTTTGAACAGAGGATTGATATGATCAGATCTGAGCATAAGGAAGGTTACTTTGGCAGCTCTGTGAGGATTAGAGAATGGATTTAAGAGAGAAGAGACAAAAAGATCCATTAGGTAGATACTGCAATAGTTTAGGCAAAAGGTGACAGCAAATCCAAGATGGACCCAATAGATACGGGAGAAAAATAATTGATAGGACATGATGTGATGTGACAGGGTGAGATGTGAGGGGTAAGGAAGAAGGAATGGTTAAAGACAATGATGTTTCACATCTGAGTTTGGATATGATTCTGAGCTGTGAGCAGAATAATACATTTAAACTGATTCCAAAGTGATTGCACGGCCCAATTCAAAGAGTAATTGTTGATGGTTCAATGTCAAATTGGTAGGACATCTCCAGTGGAGTGCCCCAGAGACCCATGATTGGCTTCATATGGCCAATATGGGAATCTTTTTTTGCTTGACTGTCCATATTTGTTACAGGGGTTTTAGTTTTCTTTCTTTTTTTTTTTTTAATTTTTTTTTTTTTTTGCGGGGCAATGGGGGTTAAGTGACTTGCCCAGGGTCACACAGCTAGTAAGTGTCAAGTGTCTGAGGCCAGATTTGAACTCAGGTACTCCTGAATCCAAGGCTGGTGCTTTACCACTGCGCCATCTAGCTGCCCCGTTTTCTTTTTTTTTTAATGGGGAGGGGGATATGGGATTAAATTCAATTCAACAAACATTTATTAAGAATTTACTTAGTATGGACTGCTCCTATTATTCTAGGCACTAGAGAGAGTAAGAAGAATTATAATAGAACATTCTCTCCATAAACTAGAAAAAATAAATGAAACCTCCTTTGCCTTCATGGAGTTTACATGCTACAAAATCCCTGTGAAAAGATTTGCAACAGAACAGTACCTCCATAAATAAAAAACAAGGTGGATAAAGTACTGGCCCTGGATTCAGGAGGACCTGAGTTCAAATCCATCCTCAGACACTTGACACTTACTAGCTGTGTGACCCTGGGCAAGTCACTTAAACCTCATTGCCCTCCATCCCCCCCAAAAAATGAAAAACAAGAAAGAAAGAGTTCCTGCCCCTCCCTCATGGAACTTACATCCCACCTGGCGGGGGGAATGGTCTGTGTACAGATAAGTAATACAACGTTTACACAAAATAAATACAAAGCAATTGCTGGGGAAAGAGGAGAGAATTAACAACCTGGGGATGAGAAAAAGGAAAGAATACAGGAAAGGCTTCTAACACATGAGCTGGGGTGTTGAGAATTCCAAAATTCAGAGAAAAGGAAGGAGGAACATTTCAGTCAGATAAGGCAAAAAACTCCTTACCTGAAATCATGTTTTAACTTTTTGTGCACTGTTATTTCTCCCACCCACCCATTTGAGGCACCTGAGTGTTTGACCTGGAGCAAGATGACCTAAGTTCAAATACAACCTCAGACATTTTTTGTTTTGGTCGAGGCAATGGGGGTTAAGTGACTTACCCAGGGTCACACAGCTAGTAAGTTGTCAAGTGCCTGAGGCTAGATTTGAACTCAGGTCCTCCTGACTCCAAGGCCAGTGCTCTATCCACTGCACCACCTAGCTGCCCCTTACCTCAGACATTTTTACTAGCTGTGTGATCCTGGGCAAGTCACTTACCCTCTACTGCCTCAGTTTCTTCATCTGTAAAATGGGAATAATATAATAGCCGCTACCTCCCCAGGATGGTTGTGAGGACCAAAGGAGATATTTGTGAAGCATTTAGCTCCCTTCTTGGCACATAATAAATGCTTATTATCCATCTATCTATGGAGGCAGTAGAAGTGAAGTTGTCTATAGGGGAATAGTTGGCTGGAACATAAAGTATGTGACAGGGAGTAATGAAACATCAGTATAGAAAGATAGATGGGGGGGCAGCTAGGTGGTGCAGTGGATAAAGCACCAGCCCTGGATTCAGGAGGACCTAAGTTCAAATCCGATTTCAGACACTTGCCACTTACTACCTGTGTAACCCTCGACAAGTCACTTAAACCTCATTGCCCAATAAAACAAAACAAAAAACAAGAAAGAAAGGTAGATGGGGGCAGTTTTTAAGGGTTACAATTATGTATAGGAGGAGTTTGCATTTATAGAAATAGATTTTTAATAGATAGGCATGTCCGTGAGAAGTTTACAAAGCTCTTTCATGTTGATCCTCATTACAGTCCTGTGAGGAGAAGCGTAGAAAGCAGGGAATCATTTGAAAGCAGATAAGGCTGCATTACACATGAGAAATAATGCCCTGACTGGAAGATGCTCAAATGAATGGGAAGCATCCCAGCGGACTGGGAAGCAAGCTGGGTTTGGAGGAGGAAAACCTGGGTTTCTATCTGCCTCTACCATTGTGTTAACTAGGGCAGACTGCTTACTATCTCTAAGTCTGTTTCTCCATGGGTAAAATAAAGGGGTTGGAATTAAATAGCTGCAGAGGCCCCTTCCTGCAACTAGATTTATGATCCTCTGATCAGATTTTCATCATGGAAAATGTGGAGAGAATGTGTTGCCAAGGAAGATTTTGGAGTCTCTCTGGAGATTTTAAAGGAAAGATAGCATTTAAGGATGCTTTAAGGGCTGAAGTACCCAGAGGCAGGGCCACAGGGTCTAAATACGGAATCATAGCATTTCAGAGCTACAAGAGACCTTAGAGATCAGTCTAGCCCCAACCCCTTATTTGGCAACTATGAAGCTTGGGCCCAGAGAGGGGAAGGGAATTACCCAAGAGAACACAGCTAACAAGTAAGTAGCAAAGCCAGGATTTGAAACTAGGTTCTCTAGCTCAAAATCCATTACACTTCACTTTAGAACCCACTTATTAAGAGCTATGTTCTATTTTTGAAGAGCTGGGAAGGACTGGGGACATTTCAGACTTGGGCAGATCATAGTTATTCAACCACCTACACTACCAAAAATGGCAATATGTTTTTTGTTTTTTTGTTTTTTTAGTGAGGCAATTGGGGTTAAGTGACTTGCCCAGGGTCACACAGCTAGTAAGTGCTAAGTGTCTGAGGCTGGATTTGAACCCAGGTACTCCTGACTCCAGGGCCGGTGCTCTATCCACTGCACCACCTAGCTGCCCCAGGCAATATGTTTTTATGACTTAAGATTTACCCCCTCAGGATTAGTGTTGGAGTTACAACAATGGTATGAAAGGAAACAAAGACTTATAATGATAGTTGACATTTATATAGAATTTGATGATTGACTCAGGGTTTGCAAACTTATATTATCTCTTTTTATCCTCACAATCACCCTGTGGAGATGTTATTACTAGCCTTGTTTTACAGATGAAGTAACTGAGGCTCAGAGAGGTTAAATGGGGTCATAAAATAAGCTACAGAGGTGGAATTCAAACTGAGAAGAAATTGACAATCTATTTCCCGAAGTAGGAGAAAGGATGAAAGAAGTGTGTTGTGGCACAACTGGAACACTGAAATGACTGTCAGTCATTGTTTTGTATGCAATTCCATCACCACCAATGCCAACAGCTCACCAGTACTATCAATGGCAATAAATCCCAGAGCCTCAAGAGCAGCAAATCTCTCTCTCTCTCTCTCTCTCTCTCTCTCTCTCTCTCTCTCTCTCTCTCTCTCTCTCTCTCTCTCTCTCTCTCACACACACACACACACACACACACACACACACACACACACACACACACACACCCCAACCCAGCCCCCAGACTATTGCTTAAGCCATATGGAGGTGAGTAGTCCTCCTGGAGAAGCAGACAACCATCCATGTCACCAGAAAAACCAAGTGCCAACCACCTGCCACCTCTGGGACAAGCAAGCAAGGCTTGCCCCCTGCCTGAAACAGCAGACATCCTGACGGATGGGGGAAGAGAGGGAGGAGGGGGGTGTGTGTGTTTGCTCAAGGTATTTTCAGGTGAATCAAACCCTCTCCATCACCTTTGATCATCACTTTTCCTTAGACCCTGGCAGAGAGCCCCAAAGCCCCAAGAATAGTAATGCCCTTTCCCCAGACCCCCAACCCTGCCTAGCCCATTCTACCAACCCTTTTTCCAGCCCACTTCTCCACAACCATCATCAAGGGAGCTGCCTTTATGGAGAAGGGGTTCAATATCTCTGACATTCCTATCCCTATTATTCACGAATTGTCACTGGTGTGTGGGTAAGCCCAAGAGTCTATAGTATATCAGCACCCATCAGGCCATTGACTCTGTCTCTACCACCACCTCTATCTTCTAGGCAATCAACCTATGTGGAATGACTGATCTAGGGACCATTTCTTCAGGGGCTACACCCCTTGCCACATCAGCTGCCATAGCTAATGAAGACCTTCTTTTGTGGAGAAAGTTCTCACCACCATTGATCATCCTTGGCATTGGCAGATGGTTCAAGATCAGAAACAGACATGGTTTATTAATGGAATGACACCACAGAAGATGCTTTGACTCTGCACCCAATGGATCATTAGGCCTTTCTATTTGACTTGCAGTTGAAGTCCCTTATATTTGTTATCTTGGGAACTGTTTTACTCTTCCATTTGTATTACCAGTGTTTAGCACAGTGCTTTATCCATAGTGAGAGCTTAGTAAATGCTTTTCATTCATTCATTCATCCATCCATCTATTCATTCTTTCATTCATTCATCCATCCATTGGCAAAGGTGGAACTATGGACGTGTTGGAATGCGACTCATACAGGATGTGGCTCTGGAATGGTATTCTTTTTTCAAAAGGTATGGGATAAATTAAAAGAGAAGCAGAGTAATTCTGTAAATTAAGAGGGTATGCTTCAGTACATTTGAGGAACCACAGGAAGGATGTATGTCTGAAGGTATTTGTATAAAGATCAGAAGAGACAGAAATGCAAGGGATAGTGTCATCAGAGTATACAGCAAACCACCTGGACAGAAAGATAAAATAGATAAGGATTTTAGGAAACAGAGCAGTTGCCTTAATTGTGACACTGAGTTCTTAAGGGAAAGTGTATGTTTTCTATAGGAATTATTAGTGTCTTGTACTGTTTGGAAGAAGAGAACTGAATTATGAAAGTTAATATAGCCTGCACATTACCATCTTGAACTTTGAAAAAATGATATGCTACAAATGATCCTGACATTAGTCATACTGTTGGCTTATAAATTCCTTAAAGTTTAAATATATGTATGCATACATATAATTTAAATGTAAAAGGCAAATGGAAAATGTATATTTTGATGAACTAGGGAGTTATTTTTTTGAAAGTCAACTTTGAGTTTCAGCATAGCTAAATCTGCTGAATGCACTGAAACTTTAGTGTGTAATCCATGTTACTTTTCTGTGTAGGCTTTTATCAGAAATCTTCATCAGTTAGGGGAGGGGGAAGGAGAGAGGAGGGACATCTTGGTTTCATTCTTGAGGGATGTCCAAAAATAGATTTTTTTTTCTTCTCCAGAAGTTGATTCTATTTTCTAAATTTGGTTAAAGGAGAGTTTTAAAGTGAATAACAGTGCTTCCATTATACAAAGATAAAGAACACAAGAAACTAAAATGAGAGAGTTGATCTAGAAGATCTTCCCAGTTCTGACATTCTATGGTAAAACCCTGAGAAAAAAAGAAAATTCTCCTAACCATAAATACATATACATTTCTATACTTTATACTCCTAGTTTTTTTTCCTACTCCAGATAAACTCAAACTCTCACTTTTAGTTCAGGATAAGAAGAAGAAGAAGGAAGAGGAGGAGGAGGAGGAGGAAGAAGAAAAGAAGAAGAAACATTTATATAGCATTTTAAGATTTCCTTTACCATATAGCTTTACAACAATCTGGGAGGTAGGTGCTATTATTATTCCTGTTTTATAGATAAGGAAACTAAGACAGAGAGAAGTTAAGTGACCCACCCAGAGTCACACAGATTTGAATTCTAGGCTTCCCGATTCTAAATCCAGCACTCTATCTACCACCCTACCTAGCAACCTGATGATGGGGATATGGATGGGTGGGAAGGGAGGCATCGCTTATAAACCTCACTGTCATACCAAGCCTGGGAAGGAAGAGAAGCTAGGATATTTGGAAGTGAAGCGTTTTTTTTAACCTACTTTCTTTTGTCCATGAGTCCACTGTGCGAGTGGTGAGAGAAATGAAATCCGAGAGGGGGAAACAGAAAAAAAGGGTTTACATTCACTTTTCCAAACATTCATGGGAAAATCACCGGCCATTCCCTATGTGGTAAAATAATGGAATTTGGCAGACACCCAAGGGTTTGACTTGATTGACTTAGTAGTGTTTGAATTGGGTGTGAATGAGAAACTACTAAGTACCCACTGAAGATGATTAGATTTTGAGCCACACCTGGCCCGCTCTGTTAAACCTAGTTTAAACTTGGCCAACCCTGAGAAGGAGTGTCTTCAGAGGCTGTGGACTGCATCACCAACAGGGAACCAGTCTCAGCCACATAACTTGAAGGACCTCCCCTTTGGGGGAGGGAGAAAAAGGGACCCCCAACAGGAAGTGGCTCTCTCTCTCTCTCTCTCTGGCCTTGGAAGAGCTTTCAGAGTGGACTGGAGACTGGCTGCACAACTGACTCCCATAGAAATTACAGACCCCTGGTGGTGAGTTAATAAAATCCAGCTCTTTGAACTAGCTGAGCTGAAAGAAAGTTTTGGGGATTGTACAGGCCTTTGCTAGAGTTAGAGAGATTATCCACTTTCCTCTTTCCCTATTCCCTTGTCACTGGCTTAATTAATTTCACCTTTGCTGTGTATTTTATTCCTATCAGTAAAACCTGATTTGTTTGAGGAAAAGAGGCTGTCTATCCCCTTTCTTATTGGTCTGGGAGAAATAACTAAAAAAGGCAGTTGGGAGGGGAGGAAACTTTGGACCTAGAGGTCCCTCATTATTTTCTGAACCCCAATATTACAGCGAGCCACCCAATTAACTCTCCCCATATTAAATTTACCACCCACACCTAACCACAAGTCCAAAGTATGAAAGTCATTTATACAGGACTAATAGGAAAGACATGGTCCTATAAAAAGTAGAGAAGCACAGATGCAGGTTCCTATGCAAGCAAAGTGACATGAGGCATTGAATATTTAAGGAAGATCAATCTGGCAGCTCTATGCCAAATGGACTAGTGAGGGCACACAGAAGAAGGGATGGATCTGTGAAACATTTCAAAGCAGCTTTGATGAAACTGGCTTAGTTGGGTACAAGAGATGAGAGAGAGGCCCTAGCCAACAATGGTTTTAAGGTTTCAGATCTATGGCTGGGGGGATGATTATACTGGTATCAAAAAAAGAATAGCCCTCTCCAATAAGGAAACTATTTTGTCTTCCTCTTTTCTTTTTCCCATTCCTTTTACCCCTTAAAATGAGTGGTAAGTGTGGGGGGGTGAAAGGTGGTCTTCCACAGTTGGAAAAGTTTCTCTGCCTGCATGGAGCAAAGAGATTTCCATTACATGATCAATTATCAAAGAAGTGGAGTAGCTATATCTCACTCCTGCCCTCCATTCCCTCTCCTACCTTGTTGGGAGGGAAATGAAAGGAAAGGAAAGGAAGAGCAGGGTCAAAGAAAGGTTCTCCACACAGGGTTAAACAGAGATTATCAATAAAACTTTGAAAGGTCAAAAAAGGGTATGCAGGGTAGAATGAGGGGGAATGGTAATCAGATCCATATTGATGTGGGGGAGAAAGGGAGGAGGGAAGGAGAAGGCTTCTACTACTAGTCCAGCCAGTGGTAATCAATGTGAATTTGAGCAAAATGTCCAAGTTTCAATTATTCAGGCAATAAGCATTTATTAAGCTCCGACTATGTACAAGGTATTGTGCTAGGAGCTGGAAACACAAAGATGAAATAGAAAACCCCTGTTCTCAAGGAACTTATATCCATTTTATGGAGGGAAATAATGTGAACACATATAGCATATAACACAAAATACAGAGAAAGAATATATTACTAAGTAATTTCTGGGGGCACTAGCCACTTGGGGGAATCAGGATCAGGATCTTGGGGGAGACGTTACTTGTGCTTGGCTTTGAAGGACACTAGGGATTCTAAGAGACAGAAGGAAGGATGGAGAGCATTATGGGCAAGGGAAAGAGCCTGCAAAAGGCATACAGACAGGAGACAAAATGTTGTGGAGGAGGCACCCAAAGCTGGTCAATTTGGCTGCAGGGCAGAGCTCATGAAGAGTCACATATAAGGAGCCTGGAAAGGTAGACTGGACCCACGACTGTGAGAGGCTTCAAATGTCTAACTGGAGAGTTTGTATTTTATCCTAGGGGCAGTGGGAAGCCCCTAGGACTTTTTGAGCAAGAGATAGATGGTTTAACTCCAGGGGATGGTCTAGGAGCTACTCCAGCAGCCTGGAGAGAGTAAGCCCTGATGCATCGACCCTCCCAGGGGCCATTCCTTCCTAAAACCCATCACTTCCAGACTGCTTGCTCTTGTGCTACCAGTTTCATTAGTGGAGCCAGATTTTAGGGACTCTGTGTTACTCAAATAATGGAAACAGGGCCTCAGGGGTATGTGACTATATCAGTCAATCAATCAACAATATTTATCAAGTGCCTATTTTGTGTGCCAGGCACTGTCACTAGATGCCAGGAATACGAAGACAAAAGAGTCCCTTCCCTCAGGTAGCTTATATTCTATTCTGAGTTTGGTTTTGGATCTGTTGAGTCTGAGATGCTGAGACATCATTGAATACCTCTCCAGGGTATTCTCTGAGTATAATAAGCAGTAAGGAAGAACCTAGGACCTGAGCACTCTCACCAACCCTGCCTCTTGCACTGAAGCTTAGAAAAGCATAGAAGTTAATACTGGTGAGACAAGCTAAGGTTCCCTCACAGCCCATGCTTCAAGGCTATTGTTTGAGCCTCTGCATTCCTGGAAAAACCCAAGAGGCTTGATCCTGGAAACTCACTAGAGCCCAAGACTAGAAAGAGTGTTTTGTTTTGTTTTTTTTGCAGGACAATGGGGGTTAAGTGACTTTCCCAGGGTCACACAGCTAGTAAGTGTCAAGTGTCTGAGGCCGGATTTGAACTCAGGTACTCCTGAATCCAGGGCCGGTGCTTTATCCACTGCACCACCTAGCCGCCCCGAAAGAGTATTTAAAAAAAAAATCATAAAACTACTTTATTATTTTCCTGTTACATGTAAAGATAGTTTTCAATATTTGTTTTTATAAGAGATGTTGCTCTCTGGAATGGCTGGATCAGTTCACAACTCCACCAACAATGCATTAGTGTTCTGATTTTGGAAAGAGTATTTAAAGAAGAGACAGCACTAAATCTGAGCTATCTTCATTGCATGAGAGGGATGCAGGGTGTGACCTGGGAAGTGTGCAGTGCAATTCACCTCCAAGACTCCTGACCATTCCAAGAATCCTTTTGAATGAAGGGTTGGTTGTCTTCTCTGAGAAGACCTAAGGAATGGCCTGAAGGAGCTGTTATGTCAATGACATGACTACAGAGTCTTATAATCAAAATGGTATGACAAAGGACTGGAAAAACTGGAATTCATGTGAATTACTAAAGCCCAAATAGACAAGTCGATGGAGATCAAGACACCATGCTATGTATCTAGGATGGGGAGGGGGGGCCAGGAAAGAGAAGGGAGCCTGTGTTCTAGGCAATCAGTGGTTCTATATGTGTTAAGACTTTTGATATGGCTACTACCAGCTTCTCATGCCAGAGGAAGATAAAAAGATTGCCTTCATTTGGCCATTATGTTCATAGAGCACAAGGACCTTCTCTCAATTCAGATGGGAAGAAAAAAAGTGTTAGAATAGTGGGAGATATGAGCTATAAAGAAGTCCTGACTTATTCAGATGGCCTTTTGGTGCCTGGGAAGATCACAAGAGGACAGAAGGAAAGAACAGAATCAAAGAATCTCAGCATTAAAAGAGGAGCTCCTAAGTCATAGGTGGCCATTCAACTTTTTCTTTTTTTTTTCTTTTCTTTTCTTTCTTTCTTTTTTTTTTTTTTTTGCTGGGCAATAGGGGTTAAGTGACTTACCCAGGATCACACAGCTAGTAAGTGTCAAGTGTCTAAGGCTGGATTTGAACTCAGGACCTCCTGAATCTAGGGCCAGTGCTTGCCCTTCAGCTTTTGTTTGCTTCCTCCATCAAGGTGGGGATTCACGTAGGTCTCCTATGTAAAATGAGAGGGTTAAGCTAGATGAGATCTAAGGTACCTTCCAACTCTAACAATGTGATCCTATCACCTCCGGAGGCAGCCTATTCCACTGTGGGACGCCTTTCATTATGAGGAAATTTTTCTTTACATCAGGCCTAAATGTACCTCTTTGTAACTTCTACCCATCCGTTGGAGGTCAAGCAGAAAAAAAGTCCAATTCCTTTTTCACATAATAGCCCTTCACGCGCTTGAAGACAGATATCTTGATCTCCCTAAGCTTTCTCTTCTTTAACCTGAACTTCTTTCTCAATCCTCCAAGCCTCTTTATCATCCTGGTTGCTTTCATCTGGATGCTCCCAAACTTGTCAGCGTGTTTCCTAAACGGTGGCACCCAGAACTGAACCCAATACTCCAAGAATGGTCTGACCAGAGTATATGGGGACTCTCATCTCCCTGGTCCTGGACGCTGTGCTTCCCATAATACAGTTTGAGACTACCTTAGCTTTTCCCCCATTACTATGCTATACTGTGAACTCTAATGAGGCTTGCGATATAATGAGGCTAGATCTGCAATCTGGCCATATCTCCCCCATCTTGGACTAGTAAAGTGGATTTATTGAACTAAAGTAGAAATTATGTCATTTTATTCTGTTTCACTTTATTGAACTGCACAGATGTTTTTTTGTTTTGTTTGTTTGTTTTTCTTTTTTTCTCAGGGCATGGGGGTTAAGTGACTTGCCCAGAGTCACACAGCTAGTAAGTGTCAAGTGTCTGAGGCCAGATTTGAACTCAGGTTCTCCTGAATCCAGGGCCAGTGCTTTATCCACTGTACCACCTAGCTGCCCCGACAGATGTTTTTTAAAAAAATTGGTAATTCTTGCAATATTTTATATTGTTATTATTATTGTTATTATTTCTGTTATGAAGATCTCTGATGAGTGATCTTGGATGTTGTAATTGTTCAGGGGTGCCACGAATCACACCCATATAAGGCAGTGAACTCGTTCCATAAATATTGTGTGTGTTCTGACTGCTCCACTGACAGGCCATCCCTGTCTCTCTCCCTCTCCTCAGGCCTCTCTATTCCCTGAGACAGAATAATATTGAATAATATTACATAAATTTAGTTGATAAAGCAGCAGCAGGGACTGAGATGATTGTATCCAAATTTGCAAGAAATTCTACTCGGGGTAAAATGCTATCAAACAGCATCCCGAATGCTACAGAGAAATCTTTTGTGAAAGGAAGAGTAAATCAATGAGGCGAGAGTCAGTGTTGTCTTACTTTCAGGAATTGCCACAGTCACTCTGACCTTCAGCAACCCCAATCATGAGCAGTCAGCAGCCATCAAAATAGAGGCAAGACCCTCTCTACCCACAAAAGTTTATGACTCGCTGAAGGCTTGATGGTTAGCATTTTTTAGCAATAAAGACTTTTAAAGTTAAAACATATACATTGTTTTTTTTAAAAAAGACATAATACTGTTGCACACTTAATAGACTGCCATACATAACTTTTATAAGAACTGGGAAACAAACAAAAAAATTCATATGACTCCCTTTGTTGCAGTGGTCTGGAACTGGACCTGCAATATCTCTGCAGGTATGTCTGTCTATACAAGATGTTATACTTATCCCTTATTAAACCTCACCTTCTTTGATTCAACCTGATGCTCTAGCCTAGGAGATCTTTTTGCACTGAAAGTTAAAGGCAGGACACTGTGGTCTAAAACGGTTTATTGCCAAGTGTCAATTTTACTCAGCATCTTTTTAGTATGTGGGCCACATAGGATGGCAACAGGCAATGAATGCATACTCATCGTGTGTGCAGAAGCAGTGTTTCACTTAGCCACACCCAAACTCCAGGTCCAAGGCTGAAGACATTTCTAAGATCTAGCAGTTACTAATGGAGATTTGTAAAAGAAAAACCCTTCCCATCAGGGCAAAAGCCCTCAATGGTTTTCCCTTGGTTTTATCTTGGATAACTAATTTTAGGAAATCTCAAGAAAAAATATAGAAGAGAAATTCAAAAATGGTGCTCTAGACAAAGCAAGAAGTGTGCACTTGATCCAGTGTAGGATTGGTGCTATACACTGCTGCTGGCCCGAATGATCTGGAAATGGTTATGTAACAAGAAAGTGAGGGGCAGCTAGGTGGCGCAGTGGATAGAGCACTGGCCCTGGAGTCAGGAGTACCTGAGTTCAAATCCAGCCTCAGACACTTAACACTTACTAGCTGTGTGACCCTGGGCAAGTCACTTAACCCCAATTGCCTCACTAAAAAAAAAGAAGAAGAAGAAGAAAGTGAGAGCTGTAAGAAGTCTAACGCATGTACCTGCTGGGGGGAGGAGAGAAAGGGAACTCACTGACCTTGATATCCACTATCTTTTTTTTTTAAAACAAATTGGAGTTTAGAGACCTGACTACAGATATTGAGCACAAATCCAGGTAGATGGAAAACAACTCAATATCCTGGATATGTTAATGAATGCCAAGTTCACAGGATCATAGAGTTAAAGCTGGAAGGAATCTTACAGATCATTTAGTCTACCCCCCCCCAATTTATATGTGAGGAAACTGAGGCCTGCAGGTTTTGCCTCCTGGGAAAACAAGCATTTGAACCCAAGTCTTCCAGTGCCAAATCTGGAACTCCGTCTACTACATATTACATTGGTGAAAAGCAGCTGCCACAGTCAGTTATGAGTTCAAACTTCACTGTAGGCCAGGAAGAAGAAATGTGTATAAATATCCCATTCCAAAAGCGTTATACATCTGTGATCACAATGGTGACCACTGAGGGTTTGAAGGTGACCCAGGGGGTAGCTATTGGCTCAGTGGATAGAACAATGGACCTGGAATCAGGAAGACAGAAATTAAAATCTAGCTTGACACTTATTAGTTGTGTGACCTTGGACAAATCACTTGACTTCCCTGTACTTCAGTTTTTTCAACCGTAAAATGGGGGTGATAATAATAGCACTTATCGGGGCAGCTAGGTGGTGCAGTGGATAAAGCACCTGCCCTGGAGTCAGGAGTACCTGAGTTCAAATCCGGCCTCAGACACTTGACACTTACTAGCTGTGTGACCCTGGGCAAGTCACTTAACCCCCATTGCCCCGCAAAAAACAAAAACAAACAAACAAAAAACAAACAAACAAATAATAGCACTTATCTCGAAGGGCTACTATGAGAATCAAATGAGATAATAAAATTGTAAAGCAGGGCTTGGCACATAGTAGGTGATACATACACATATGTACATACATATGCATATGTATACATGTGTATATGTATGTATGTATGCAAATATACACATCTCTATCTTTATCTCTGCTTATTCCTTCTCTCCCCCTTGGGACTCAAAGAGATTGTGGTCTCCAATCCAGTAAAATGCAATGGAGAGAATGGGATTTCTCCCAGAAATACCATTGTGGGAGTATAACCTTGAGCCAATCCTCCATAAAAGAGTTAAACAGGGTTGATTGGTAGTAGATTCAGGTGTAGGATAATGACATATGAGAAGAATAATAGTTCTTTCTCCAATAGATAAGTAGCCAAAGAATAGGAACAAACAGTTCTTGCAAGCTATTAACGACATAGGAAAGAATGCTCCACATCACCAATTAAAAAGAAAAAAAACAACACCATGCAAATCATAACAACTCTAAACTTCCCACTCAGCAAATTGACAAAGATGACCAAAAAAAAAAAAAGGAAATGGTCTAATGGTCTATGTTGGAGGAGTTATGGAAAGCCAGGTACAGTCATGCATTATTTGTAGAGCTAAGAACTGGTCCAACCATTCTAGAAAGCAATTTGAACTATACAACAAAAGCTATGCATACCCCTTTGATCCAGGGATTCCAGTTCTAGGTATATACCCTGAAGGAGGAAGATGACAAAAGAGAGGTTCCTTATATATTAAAATATTTATATCCGTTCTTTTTGTAGCAGCAAAGAACTGGAAATGAAGTAGATGCCCATTGACTGGAAAATGTCTAAATAAGCTGTGGTAACTGAATGTAGTAGAATATTACCAAAACGAACAAACAAAAAACTTGATGACTATGATGAATATAAAAAATGGGAAGATATCTAAGAACCGATGCAAAATAAAGTAAGAAGAACCAGCAAAACAATATACATAATGACTGCAACAACTTAAATGAAAAGACAGCAAAACAACTCAAATTAAATGCTCTGAGAATTATGTTCAAGCTTCTCCCCAAAGAGATATGATGATATATAAGAAGGTACTTCTCTTCTTTATAGTGAGAGAGAGAGAGAGAGAGAGAGAAAGCCCTACCAAGATAATGCATCCTAGTCACTTGATGCCCTTAGGGGAACTGTTTGGACCACCCAGTGAAAAAGAGCCAAAGAATCTGGCCCAGTATGGGCCCGTCACTGTGTTTCAGCCAGACAGCTGTCTCCAGAGGAGATCTAGTGTGGGGGTGGCACGGGTCCAGATTCTGAGGAAGAGAAGAAAAAATCAGGGTATAATACTTAGGTCTATGGAAGGTTTCCAGAGCTGTAGAATACAACTCCCATGATGGGAAAGAAGCTAAAAGCCTGTAGGTAGCCGAATTAATGCTTCCTACATTTCGAAGGCAGCTCTTAAGGGGGACAGACGATTGCTATGGTGCCTACTCCCTAGAGATAGACCTGCAGTTATAGAGTAAGGCAGAATCTGCAAAGTAGGGTGATGAGCAGTGTGCCTGGAAACAGCTTCATCTCCAAGGATGAAAGCAAGACAGAGCATCCAGATGTCACAATAGGTCATTGAAGAAATGCCTGAGGGGCGGCTAGGTGGCACAGTGGATAAAGCACCGGCCTTGGATTCAGGAGTACCTGAGTTCAAATCTGACCTCAGACACTTGACTTACTAGCTGTGTGACCCTGGGCAAGTCACTTAACCCTCACTGCCCCGCAAAAAAAAAAAAAAAAATGCCTGAATTATCTAGATAGTGTCTAGTCTAACCTGTGCTACCCTGGGATAAAGAAGTGAGGATTACACATTAACAGTCTGTAGGTACCCACTGGCACTGGGAAGCAGGCTGCCTCCCAGGGAGAAATGTAAGTAACTGCTGGCATGAATCTAGAAATCACAGTATTCAGATTTGCTGTAGATGAGCTTTGCATACTGTGAATTTTATATGGTATGCAAAACGATAATTATGTCTCACCATGGCATATGGTAACTGATTTAATTGGAAAGGAGTAAAAATTTCTGAATGGGGGAAGAAATACAATCCATTCTTGGATCTTCTCTTTCTCCTTCCTTCTTCTAGATTTCCTTAGGACCAGGGAGACAGCCCGATGCAAGCATGCTAGAGTAACAGAAAAGACACCTGGGGAGGGAGGTAGGAATGGGTAGGCACTGGAAGGAAAAAGGAAAAGGCTGGAGAGCTTGGAGCAGTGAGGCCAGGGAGACAAGGAGAACTTTTTAGGCTTCCGTTGCTGGGTTTTGCAACAGGTGGATGGCAATGAGAAACTGAAATAAATGGAGCCAGGGAGCATCAGAGGGATGGCAGAAAGGAGAAAGAGATGGTCTCCCCTGCCCCCACACCCACTGTATCCCAAGAAGAACAGGAGACAAAGAAGGGAGTTGGGATGGGGGTGGGGTGGAGGACTCCTTGTTAGAGAAGCACTCATTTGGAGCGCATGTGATTGGGGATTTGCATGCATCTTTCGGGGGCAATGGCTGTTCATTCAAAGGTTGCTGCTCATTCTCCTCTTTCCATAAAACTTACTCGTGTAATATTATATATACGTATGCATGTGTGTGTATGTGTATGTATATATATATATATATATATATAGAGAGAGAGAGAGAGAGAGAGAGAGAGACACACACACACACACACATAATTTTGCAAGCCTTGAAGCACTGTATAAATGTTAGCTATCGTTGATGTGGTGAACATTATTCTTGAAAATGGGGAATGAGCAGGTCTCTCTCTTCTGGGGGGTAACTTCCATGCAGAAGTTTCTCTCCGTTTCCTGGAAAGAGCTTATGAGCCAAGAAAAGTGAGAAAAATTCCCCCCACCCTCAAGTGTATTTGGCTCCTTCATGCCACAAGAGCCTCTGACACAAGGGTTACATTTGCTTCCATTTAATTCTTTAGTAAAGCTTTTTAACCATGACCGTGTCTCGGTTGAATTAGGGGGAGGAGGGTTTGCAGACTCTCAGCCAGAAGAGTTAGGGGAATGGTCATATTTCCTCATGGTCACAGGAACAGGGGATTAGAAGCTTATTTGTTTCTTCCTTCTTTTAAAAACCCTTCTGTAGTTTTGTGCCCCACGTGTTTACAGGCTCAGTGAGCACATGGGCCTGTAAGGGCCTTATAGAACTATGGATCATAGGCGCCATACCTTTCATTTTACAAACAAGGGGGAAATTACTCGGTTAGTATCTCATTGTTAGCAAGTAGGATTCAAACAGCAAGATTCAAATGCAAGTCCTCAGTTTCCAAACCCAGTGTTTTCCCCACTAACCACATGAACTACCAAGGGAAGAAGGCAAGGGCATTCCCTTCATTTGCCCAATACGACAAATATCACAGAAAGAGGGTTGGGGGAATACACCTTGTAGTGGGGAAATACCTTGTTTTCCACTTTCCTTGATTCTCCCCCATGCCCTGTTCCGGCTACATAAGTGCCCCCTTCCCTAGGGGCCTGCACTTAGCATGGGGGGAGGATGGAGGAGGAGGGATTATGGATGATGTAGGGGAAGAGGGATGTGACTGGGTGGGGGAGGAGGAGGAAGGGAGTTGGGGGGGGGACAGAGGAAAGGAAGAATGTCCTCATTTCACCCAGCTGCATCTGCCCGCACCTGCTCAGCTCAGAAGCGGGAGAAAACAAGAGCTCTGGGTATGAATGAAATGCAGCCCCTCCCCCAGCCTACAGCCTGCTCTCTTCCCCCTCATATGCTTTCACACTCACTGTAACATGGGTATAACTGACAGGAAAACCTTGAATGAGCTCAGGTGGGGAGGGGTTGGGGTAGGAAGAGAAGCAGCTGTTTCTCTATGGGAGGCAGGAGCTCCCAGAGAGCCCTCTGGCCATGGCCTTGACATTCACTTCAATGAACAAAATCTGGCTGTGAAACTGGGTCAAGGTTGCTGTATTTTCTTAAGCCTAGAATCAGAGACCCTTGCAAATGACAGATCGCTGGAAAGAAGCTCAGGGGTCATCCGGTCCAAACCCTCTCCCCTCCTCCCTCATTTGACAGAGGAGGAAAGAGCAGAAAAGTAGGAGCCAGTGTCTGACCCAGATGCTGACTCCAAAGACAGCACTGATGGACCTACCTCCCTGCTGGTGCCATCCCATCTGCTTCTCATTCTTGTTCTTCCCACAAGGCCTCACCAAGAGTCTATCCAATACACTGGAGGCCTTTTCCATTGTAGGGATACTAGTGGTGGGTGCACAGGTGCCATCCATCTCCTCCTTGCCATGTGGGCATTTTCCTCTTTTCTTAATAACCTTCTTGTTACTCAAGGATATCTGTTGTGGGCCTACCTCTCCAGCCTAAAAGTAACTAGTTCTACACAATTTTTCGTAAAACAATGCTGTAGGGGGAAGTTAATTCCATAGTAACTATGTTAAAAAAGGAAAGATAAGTTCCTGGGCAGCTAAAACTTGAACTATAAAAGATTAAAAATGACAACAACCTAGCCTTTACAGAGACCTATTGGAAGATTGTCTTAGCAGACTAGCCTAACAGATCAGGGGTTGAAGACCTCCAACTAAGGGAATCATTTGTCATACCCTAAGCAAAGAGAATATTTACTCTTTTAAAACGACTATGAGCAAGGGAGGTCCTTTTGGGGTCACTCTGTGCCAGAAAATTCTTTATATTTTCACTCAGGCTTAAAATCTGAGTCATTTTAAAATTTTCCTTCTCCTTCCTCCCCGCCCACCCCCCCATTCAGGTGCCAAGACATAGAGAATCTATTTCTTGAATTTGGCCCATCCTTTTCAAACTCCTCATGTGCGCACCCACTTCCCTCTCCCTCCCCCAATCAAATTCAACACCTCATCACCCTCTTGTTTGAACTATTATAATGGAGCCCTACTTGGTTTCCAATCCCTTCTTCACACTGCTGCCTATGTATTTAATTTTCCTAATGTGCTGCACTAATCATGTAACTCATCTACTCCAACACCTTCAATGGTCTCCATTTCATGCCGGAAAAGTAGCAACTAAGGTCCCTTCCAATTCTAAATCAATGATCCTATAATCCTCAGCCTGGCATTTAAGACCTTCCACAATCTGGCTCCAGCCTACCTCTCCAGCATTATCTCATACTACTCCCCTTCATGAATTCCATATTCTAGTCAAACTGGAAAACTCATGGTTTCCATTGTTTCTGTTCTCACCCATGATCCTATCGTCTCTCATTCATGGAATGGATTACCTGCTAAGCAAATCTATTTTCCTTCCTTCATGGGCCAACTCAGCTATTTCATGAAATGTTACCTGATTTTCTGATTTGGAAATAATTTCTCCTCCTTGAATTCATCACATCACTTTGTATGGTCCTTTATTTTGCATTTATTGACCAACTTTTATTGTGCATATACCTTGCTCTCTACATAGATTAAAAGGTCTTTGAAGACAGGGATTTAGCTTTAGATCCCCAGTCTGCACAAAGTAGGTACTTAATATGTATTGGATTGAATTTAATCTCATCTAAATCCTTCATACTGAAATTTAAAGCTATTTTCTCTTGTTTTATCTTTAAAGAAGACTACAAAAAGCAGCATTCATTTATTCATTCATAAAATATTAATTGAACATTCAGGACATTTTCTTTCTTTCTTTCTTTTTTCTTTTTTTTTGCTGGGCAATGAGGGTCAAGTGACTTGTCCAGGGTCACACAGCCAGTAAGTATCAAGTGTCTGAGGCCAAATTTGAACTCAGGTCCTCCTGAATCCAGGGCTGGTGCTTATCCACTGCGCCACCTAGCTGCCCCCTAGGACATTTTCAATGTATGTTCTGATTGGGGCTCAGTCCTGTGTGTAGGAGACATTAAAGGGAAAAAAAAATCTACTTCCTATCCTTTAGGAACTTAGAGTCTGATTAGGGATACAATATACAGGTAAGAAACAAGACAGTAAAAGACGCCTTATAATAGGATCATAAGTTTAGAGCCAGAGGGACCTTAGAGATCATCTAGTCTACACTCTTCATTTTACAGATGAGGAAACTGAGACCTAGAAGGCTGTGACTTGCCTAAAGTCATGCAAATAGTAAGTGGCAGAACTGAGATTTGAACCCAGGTCCTCTGACTCCAAATCTGTACCTTCCTCACTATGCTGAATTGTTTCTTACCATTGTAGAATCATAGAGCACAAAGTCCATGTGTCTTGCTGAAGGGTAATTGAATAAAAAAGTCATCAGAGAATCTTTTTTTTTGGGGGGGGTGAGGCAATTGGGGTTAAGTGACTTGCCCAGGGTCACACAGCTAGTACGTGTTAAGTGTCTGAGGCTGGATTTGAACTCAGGTCCTCCTGACTCCAGGGCCAGTGCTCTATCCACTGCACCACCTAGCTGGCCCAGATAATCTTAAAATGGGATTTGAGTTTATCCAGTCCAAACTTCCTCCCAGTGTAAACTCCTCTACACCATCCTGACTGGTGCTTGGAGACAGGTAGAAATAGTTGGAAGAAGTTTCCTGAAGTATGTAAGTCCTGAACTCAGTTTTCAAGGAGGTGATGAATCTACACTGGATGCTGCCTAAACATGGTTCAGGAGAGGGGGAAATGGAGGGACCATCCAGAAGAGTAACAAGGAAAGGAGAGGGAGAGAATTTGGTTGGGGTTGAGGAGGAGGGTGTTATTATTATGAGTTATTAATAATAACCATTTGGATTGTGTGCAACAGGCAATCTGGAGCCTCTGCAGGGTATTTAGTAAGGGAGGCTCCCCTTGATACATAACCTTTTATTGACTTGAAGATTATCACTAACACCGCCCGCCCCCCTCCTTTTTTCATCCTGATTTAATAATCTTAGTTCCTTTAGCTTTTTGCTTACAGGTCTCACTTGCTTCCCTTTTCTGGCTCTGGCCCTGTGATGCTCTTTGTCTTAGGTCCATGCCTCTTTGAAGTTTACAGAATTCAGAAATAGACACACAACTCAAGTCCTGGATGCCATTTGGGCAAAACCTCTTGGTCTCTACTTGCTACATTCCTGCTTATCCTATCAGCCTTGCATCCTCTTCTTAAAAGGTGGCCAATCCTGGATTATCTGCATTATAGTTTGAAATAAAGGAATCTTCTCTATTACTTCTTGGTTTTTTAATTAAAAAAAAATCTTTTTAAATTATTGACTATTTTTTCTCCTTCCTCCACTAAGAAAAGTAAAACAAAACTCTGGTAACAAATAAGCATAATCAAACAAAAGAAGTCTTTACATTGGCCAGTTTCAAAAATATGTGTCTCCAGCATGACTAATGCAGAAATATGTTTAATGTAATTGTACATATATAACCTATATCAGATTGCTTGCTCTCTTGGGGAGGGGGGAGGGAGCAGAGGGAGGGAGAAAAATTTGGAACTAGAAATCTTATAAAAACAAATGTTAAAAACTATCTCTAACTAGAAAATAATAAAATACTTTTATGATTGGAAAAAAAATGTGTTTCATTCTGCATTTTAATCCCTCATCCTCTCTCCTGCGAAGTGGGTAGCACCCTTTATTGTGAGGAATCGTGGTTGGATATTGCATAGATCAGAGTTCTGAAGTCTTTTTAAATTGTTCATTTTTATAATTATTCAATAAACACTATTAAATACCTACTATGCACCAGGCACTGGGGATATAAAAAAGGCAAAAGTCCCTGACCTCAAAGAGCTTACAATCAAATGTGGGAGACAACACGCAAACAAATATATATAAAACAAGCTATATACAGGAAAAATAGGAGATAATTAATAGAGTGAAGACACTAGAATTAAGAGGGGTTGGTCACTACTATATTAAAATTGTTCTCCTGGTTCTGTTCACTTTGCTCTGCATCAGTTCATAAAAATCTTCTAAAAGTTTTTTTCCTTTTGCTGATGATATTATTTGCCCTGCTAATGATTCTTTGACACCATTTCCACCTACTCTTGTTTCTTTGTAACCCGACAAGTGAACGAATAGGAAGGTTGGGGGGGGGTTAGGTTTTTGTTTATTTGTTTTTATGTCAAAACACTTCATTACTTCATTCATCTCTGGGAAGGTGTAATCAAGCCAGACAGCAAGCTTAGAAATGCCAATAGTTCCTCTAATCAGGTTTTATCTATCAGTCGGATGCTGTCTATCCCCAGCATGGAATGGGAGGCAAGAAAGAGATGAGGAGGTAACCAGAAGGTATGCTTCCTGGTGCCTCAGGTGTTGGAATTTTATAGCTTTCATAATCTGCTTCAAAATATGCATCTAAGAAGAAAAGCACTTTCAAAGGCAAATACAGGTGATTTTTGGATAATCCACTGTGCTTGTCAGCACATTAATTAAGGGTGAATTATAGTAGCACTAAGTAACTGGTAGCTTAATTTTAATGATAGCTCCCTTTTAAGGTTTGCATTTTAAGGATTACAAAGCACAATTACCCTTCAAGATTGGTAGAACAAGAATCACTCTCTCCATTTTTCAGGTAAGGAATGTGAAACACAGAGAGGTTGAATAACTTTCCCAAAGTCACATAGCTATATAGTGTCAGTGCCAGGATTTGTTTTTGTTTTTGTTTTTTGTTTTTTGCAGGGCAATGAGGGTTAAGTGACTTGCCTAGGGTCACACAGCTAGTGTCAAGTGTCTGAGGCTGGATTTGAACTCAGGTCCTCCTGAATCCAAGGCCAGTGCTTTATCCACTGTGCCACCTAGCTGCCCCTCAGTGCCAGGATTTGAATCCAGCTCTCCTGACTTCCGGGGCTTTTTCTGTTCTACCGGACAGTCTCAGCCTGGCATATGATCCCAGATGCTTCTCAGCTAACATGGTGTCATAATAAATTGGTTTCCCCAAAGGACCCAAGTTCAGCCTCCTCAAGGGGCATCCTTGCCCTTATTACACCAATCCTCCAGAGGCTTTGCTCTGAGGAAACAACAGTTCAAGGGCAAAGTCAAACCTTGGCCTCCAGCATCAGTGCTGAGATTCAAGAGAGGGAATGGGTACCTACTCCCAGAAGCTCAATTTTGGAGCATGTCTGTGTGTGTGTGTGTGTGTGTGTGTGTGTGTGTGTGTGGTAGGGAGTGAGAAACCTTTTGTTTTTTGGGGGGGAAAAATCCTAGTAATATTCCCAGCTGCTGCTGCCTCTTCAAGGTTTGGCGGGCACTCACTCCTGTCTCTTTGTCCTCCTCTCCTTTCTCCTCCTCCTCCTCCTCCTTCTCTTCCTCCTTCTTCTCTTCCATCTATCTCCTCTTCTTTCTCCTCCGTCTTCCTCCTCTTAGGGTTCCCTCTCAAGTTCCCATCCCAATTCTCTCCTGCTCACAGCTTTCTCTTCTCACTCTCCAGCTCAGCACATCTCCGTTCTCTTAGTCCACTTCTTTTTCTTCCTCCCCTGCCCTCCCCCCTCCCCTTGCCAGGGTTTCTCTGCTCCAGCTGTCTCTGCTAATCAATCCTTTGCAGCCCTTTCTGTGGGGAGCGGGTTGGCACCAGAGCAGAGGGGAGGGTCCTTGATAAGCAGCTGGAGCCCAGAGCCCCTTGTTCTCAGAATTGGAGTCCCCAAAGGAAAAGAAGAGACAAGCCACCCAGGGACTGATAATCAGCCACAAAGCATCAGTTCTCAGCCCTGATCCCTCTCTTAACTCTACTCAGAGAATGGACCTTTGGGGTGCCTGTGGCAATTGTCTCCTCACCTCTCTAGGGTTCCTCCTTCCACTGTGGGTCTTTAGGCATCCAGCCCCAGTCTCAAATCTTCTCCTCTGCTTCCCACAGCAGCCAGGGAGTGTGGAAGGACTGGGTTCAAGAATGGGGGGGGGGGCAGCTAGGTAGGGCAGTGGATAAAGCACTGGCCTTGGATTCAGGAGTACCTGAGTTCAAATCCAGCCTCAGACACTTGACACAACTACTGTGTGACCCTAGGCAAGTCACTTAACCCTCATTGCCCTGCCAAAAAAATTTTTTTTAATGGGGGTGGAGGTGCAGAAGCTGTGCATGTGCCCTGACTGCATCCAGGACGGTCTCTTAACCATCCCTCAAACACATGCAAGTATTTTTATATATTTCTGTGAGGTAGAAAGGCAACATGATGTTGTTGTAGATAGAATTGGAAGTTCCAATTCTGTTTCAGACCCTTACTTGCTGTTGTTTTTTGTTTGTTTGTTTGTGTTTTTTTGGCAGGGGCAATGAGGGTTAAGTGACTTGCCCAGGGCCACACAGCTAGTAAGTGTCAAGTGTCTGAATCCAGATTTGAACTCGGGTCCTCCAGGGCCATTGCTTTATCCACTGTGCCACCTAGCTGCCCCCTTACTTGCAATATGACTGTGAAAAAGTCACAAAATTTCTGTAAGCCTCAGTTTCCTTATCTGTGAAATGAACAAGTTTGATTTAACAGTCTCTAAGGTCTCTTTTCACTCAAAATCTATAATCCGGGGCAGCTAGATGGCACAGTGGATAGAACACCAGCCCTGGATTCAGGAGGACCTGAGTTCAAATCCAACCTCAGACACTTGACACTTACTAGCTGTGTGACCCTGGGCAAGTCACTTAACCCCAATTGCCTCACGGAAAAAAAAAAAAAAGAGAGAAAAGAAAAAATCTACAATCCTATGATCACTTCTCCTCTCTTTGGGTTGTTCCCTTTTTGATGAGTGTCCTACTCCTTGTCTGCCTCTCCAAATCCTATTCATTCTTCAAGGCCCAAAGAGTCTCCTCCTGGAAGCCTTCACTGATCACTTCAGCCCTCATCAATTCCTCCTCTGACCTTTGATAGCCCTTGTAGTCCATACCACAAAATTAGCACTTATATACTGTCTTGTATCAGTAATGAATGTTTCCTGTCTTAGTCTTGTCCCCTCCACAGACGTGGTAATGAACATTTCCTATATTAGTCTTGTCTGCCTCCACATTCCTTGAGGGCCGGAACTCAATCTTTTTTCATAAGGATCCCCCTCTTCACCAGGACCTTACATAATGCTGGGTGCACACTCCATATAGATGGCAGCAAAAGGCTTTCAGATACATTTCCTTATGTAGATAATCACGATATCTCTGGAAGTTGCACCATTAGTAGAGTAAGAATCATTAACCCCATTTTACAGATGAGGACACAGGCAAATTTAGGTCATGTAAGAAAAAACTGCCTCACCCTAAGAGCTATCCAAAAAGTGGGACAGACTACCTTGGAAGGTGGTGGCTCCCCTCTCACTAGAGATTTTCCAGCAAATCCAGCTGGATGGCAACTTCCTGGGTTTGGGGGGAAAGGGAGAGTGAGACGGGGGGAGGAGGAGGGAAACAAGAAGAGACAGAGAGAGACAGACAGAGACAGAGACAGAGACAGAGACAGATAGACAGACAGAGACAAGAGCTAGGAGAAGGAGCTGAGAGCGAGAGCCCACACGGATAGAATTCTTCTTGTTCAGGCACAGACTGAACTAGATGGCCGCTAAGGTCCCTTCTAACTTGAGAGGCATAATGATTATGTGTTTGATCCAATAGTTATTCAACTAGGATTTACTAAAGTGCTAACTCTGTACTAGGCCCCTTGAGCTAAGGGCTGGAGCTAGGAAGTAGTGGAGCTGGGATTTGAACCCAGGTGTCCTTACCTCAAGGTCTATCCTCTTCGCACCACAGCAAGGGCTTTCAACATTTTTATATTTGGCCTGGACCTTGGAGTTCAGTGGCGAAGAGAACTCTCAAGGAGAAAATTGCCACCTATAAGGCAACCTGAGAGTTTGCGAGAGTTACTTGGTATGCTGGGAATTTAAAGGACTCTGGGGACAGCTAGGTGGCGCAATGGATAAAGCACTGGCCCTAGATTCAGGAGGACCTGAGTTCAAATGTGACCTCAAACACTTGACATGTACTAGCTGTATGACCCTGGGCAAGTCACTTAACCCTCATTGCCCTGACAAAAAAAAATAATAATAATTTAAAGGACTCACCCATGATCACTCACAGACAGTAAGAAGTAGGACCTGGGGGCAGCTAGGTGGCACAGTGGATAGAGCACCGGCCCTGGAGTCAGGAGTACCTGAGTTCAAATCCGGCCTCAGACACTTAACACTTACTAGCTGTGTGACCCTGGGCAAGTCACTTAACCCCAATTACCTCACTTAAAAAAAAAAAAAGAAGAAGAAGAAGAAGAAGAAGGACCTGAACCCAGGTTGTCCTGACTAGGAGACTGGCTGCCTAGCCATAGTACTATTTCTGCCTCAACATCTACTTGCTAAATCAATAAGCGATGGGGTCTCAGCCAACTCCCTCCTCTAAAAACAGAGAAGCCTAGTCCAAGTCAGAAGGGCAAAGGAGAAGGCCAGAGAAGACGAACCCAAAACTAAGAGCAAGGAGGGGAGGGGGAAGCACAAAACAATCATCTAGTTACCACTTCCTCCTGTTGGGGGCCAGTTCACAGTTTATAACGGTGTGCAAAGAGGCGAGTATACACTCATGCACACACACATACACACAAGTTATTTCCTTTTTGATTGGGCAAATAAAGATCAGCCAAAAACAGGCTCCCTGAAACCAACAGGGTCTCCCCCCCAGGTGTCGACTCAGCACTTGGGGATAGAGAGGTGGTTGACTGCCCATTTCCCCCTTTCCATGCATGTGTGGGTTGGGTTCAGCTTGAGTGTGTGTGTGTGTGTGTGTGTGTGTGTGTGTATGTATGTGGGTGTGTGCATGTTTGGAGGGGGAGAGGCAGTGATGGGGCAGTGGGGCTTGGGAGGGAGGCACATTGGGCAATGTTTCCAGGTAAGAAATGGTGCAGGAGTGACAGGGAGGGTGCCTTCAGTTAGATAGTTTTCTGCTCCTCCTTCATCTGTTATTTCCCCCATTCCTCTCTGACCAAGACCTAGAGAGTTAAGCTCCCATGGTATGGGAAGTACCCTGAATTCTTTCAAAACTATCAAAATTTTTATTAATATATTTTTTTCATCATTTCCAAATTTATTCCTCCCCTAAGCCACGCCTTATAAACAAAAAAAGAAAGAAGAAAAAAGTCAGTTCAACAAAACTCATAGACTGAGTCTAATAGTATATACCACACTCCATACCTGTGGTCTCTCACCTCTGTAAGAAGGAGAGGGAGCAATATTGATTTCCTCATTTCTTATTCAGGGAAAGGCTCCTGTGATCCTGGATTCGAAGCTATGCCAGTGGAGTACAAGGTTGTACCACAATGGGAAGGTTTCAGGGGCCCAAGAACTTGGCTGTGTGTCTGTCCTCTGAGAAACTTAAATGTGCTCGGTGCCCCAGGCATCTCTCTCAATTTATAAATGGCAGAACATCAGTCATCTGCAAGAGAAAAGGGGGTTCCCCTCACTGGGAGCTCTCCACATGGATATGAACTAAAAAAAACCCCAAATCTAACCCAACACTAAGTGATCAATAACCAGAGGACACAATATCAAACAAAGAGGTTTTTGTTTGTTTGCTTGTCACAGCAATTCATGAAACCATCTGCTAAAACAGGGAGAGGTTGTGATGTGGATCAAAAAGTCCAGTGGAAATGCCCATCAACTGGGGAATGGCCAAACAAGCTGTGGTATATGATTGTGATAGAATATTATGGTGCTATAAGAAATGAGAAGCAGAATGATTTCAGAAAGGCCTGGAAAGACTTCTATGAACTTTTGTATAGTGAAGAGAGCAGAACCAAGAGAACACTGTGCAGAGACAGCAATATTGTTTGATGAAGAATTGTGAATGACAACTATTCTCAACAATACAATGATCCAAGACAATCCCAAAGGACTAATGATGAAGCATACTATCCACCTCCAAAGAAAGAACTGATATTGATGGCATACAAACTGAAGCATGCGATTTTTCACTTTCTTTCATTTTTTCTTTTATTCAAGTTTTCTTGTACAAAATGACTAATATGGTAATATTTTACATATTTGAACATGTATAACCTATATCTGATTTCTTAGCACCTCAGGGAGGGGGGAGGGGAAAGAGAGAAGGAGGGATAGAACTTGGAACTCAAAACTATAAATAAAAATGTTTGTTATTATTAAAAAATGAAAAAAAAAAAACAGTGGAAGGAACCCCAACAAGAGTGAAACCATGGTGCTTTGGGAGCACTGAAGACTGATCTAATCAGGATGAGATACCTATGTGTGCACAACAGTCCTTCAGGCCTTAGGAATGGAACTAAATTTGCCTAAAAGGTGAAAAAATCAATGAGCTGATGGAGAGCTTGGCCCTTCCTAGCAGAAGTTATTTGTCCTTCACTCAACCTATTCCCTAACTTTAATTCTATCCAACACTGATTAAGAATCTACTATTTGTAGGGCAAAGCCAAACTGAAAAATAGCTCCTGTCCTGTTTGGGGTGAGAGGTGAATGGGTAATGGAGGTAAGAGACACTATAAACATTGAGCTTTGGGGTGGGGTGGAGTTTGGAGAGGGCTGAAGGAAGTGAGTTCTGAGTCACATTTTGAAGATGGAGGGTGAAAGAATTAACAAAGGGAATACATGGCATTGAGTTAGGGGGACTAAGAATCTGTGAGGAAAGTTCAGAGACCAGAAAGGAGATCAAATTAGGTTGTCTTGGGAATTTGTGTTGAAGAGTCAGGATAAAATCAATCAGTAAGATGGTCAAATGATCAATGAGGATCAAACTGAGGAGTTTGGATGAGATATAATGGGAAGTAAGGAGCTACTGCTGGTTACTGAGTAGAGGGTGTGGGGGAGGAGAGGGAGGGACATGATATTTTTCTTTCTTAATTAACAGCACAAGGGCCCCAATTAGAGCACCCAGGCAAAGTCCCCTGCATCCCAATGGTGGCAAATTTTAGGGCAGTCTGTGAATGTGGTGAGGATGAGAGTGGGAGAGTACAAAAGAATCCTTCATAATTTTGGGGTGCCAGAGGGAAATAGGGATGATGGAAGAAAGTGAGGAGAGGCCATTTCCCCCGTACCTAGATCAGAAGTTAGAAACCTCACCAACTGTGAAGGGGCAGAGCTGATTGCACTCCCAGTATATGAAGGAGAACTGAAACTCCAAACCACCCCACACCCTATCACCACTATCCCACTCCACCCAGGCTCCCCTACCCTTGAAACATGATGGGAACCATTAGATACTGTGGCCTCTGATTCCAAAGCTACAGGAGGCCCCCAAATCATTGATTGATATGCTATACTCATGTTTCAAGGGGCGGATGGGAAAGTGGTCACAGACTCTTCAGAGATGGAGCCCTATAGTAGAACAAAATGATTGCTGGCCTTGGGGTTAGGAAATCAGAGTCTGTGTTCTGGCTCTATCACAAATTATAAGGGTATGGCACCTTATCTCTCAGAAACTCAGTTTCCCCATCCATCCATCCATCCACCCATTCAATGAGTATTTAAGTGACTACTACAAAAAGGATACAGTTCTAAGAGAGAGATATACAAAGACAAAAATAAAGTGATTCTTCCCCTCAAGGAGCTTACACTCTATTGGGGGAAACAACATGATCAGAGATATCAGCAAAAAATATACACACACACAAGTAAATACAGTGCAATTTTCAGAAATGAAGGTATTATCATCCGGGGTTGGAAGCCATTCAAGATAGACCTCATCTAAGAGGTGGCCCTTAAGCTGAAGCTTGAAAGAAGCTAGGGATTGTATGAGGCAAAGGTGAGGAGAATGCATTCCAGGCTTTAGGGAGACAGCCTGTGCAAAGGAATGGAGATGGAAGATGAAATGTCAAGAAGGAGGTAACAGCAAGAAGGTTAGTTTGGCTGGAACGTAGAGTGTGTGAATGGGCAAGTGTGGAAAGGTAGTCTGGAGCCAGACTGTGAATGCCAAGAAGAAGGATTTTTATTTTATCTCAGAAACAATAGGGAACTTCTTTTTTTTTTTTTTTGGTGGGGGGTTGTTTTTGTTTTTTGTTTTGGTGAAGCAATTGGGGTTAAGTGATTTGCCCAGGGTCACACAGCTAGTAAGTGTCAAATGTTTGAGGCTGGATTTGAACTCAGGTCCTCCAGAATCCAGGGCCAGTGCTTTAGCCACTGCACCACCATGCTGTCCCAGGAACTTTTTTGTTTGTTTGTTTGTTTTTTTGGTTTTTTTTTAGTGAGGCAATTGGGGTTAAGTGACTTGCCCAGGGTCACACAGCTAGTGTCTGAGTGTCACAGTTAAGTGTCTGAGGCCGGATTTGAACTCAGGTACCCCTGACTGCAGGGCCAGTGCTCTATCCACTGCACCACCTAGCTGCCCCTAGATGGTAGTTTGAGGAGGATGGATTGGAGAGGGGAGAGATGAGAGGCAGGGAGACCAATTAAGAGGCTATTGCAATTATCCAGATGAGAAGTGATAAGGACCAGAAGTATGATGGTGGTTATGTGAGTAGAGAAAAGGGGACAGATGGAAGAGAACTGGAAGTCTGGCCAACTGATTGGAAGTGAGCAATGAGAGAGAGAACAGCAGAGGGTTTCCAACATGACTAGAAGATTGGTGGTAGTCTTTATAGAAATCAGAGTTATGAAGAAGGAAAGGTTTTGGAAGAATGATAAATTCCTCCTCTGAAAAATGACTAGATCTCCCAAATCCTAATACTCTTTGAATCTACAATCCAATATAGATCAAGAGGTCCCTACTCAAGATGGAAAAAGAGAGGCAACTGAAGTCCCAAGAGAATAAGGCATCTTTTAATGTCTAACTTTCCAGTGATTTTAAATTTTGTCTCACCCAAAGTTCTGCTCCTCTGAATCTGCGAGAGGAGAAATCTTTGCCTCAGTGTCTTCATCTTTCCCTTCTTTTAGACTTTCCATCTGTAAATCACAAAATCACAGAATTTTGGAATTGGAAGTCCTCTCATCCAACCCAGACCAGAAAAATAACATCATTATATTAAAAAAAAAAATTTTTTTTTAGTGAGGCGATAGGGATTAAGTGACTTGCCCAGGGTCACACAGCTAGTAAGTGTCAAATGTCTGAGGCCAGATTTGAACTCAGGTCCTCCTGCCTCCAAGGGTGGTGCTCTATCCACTGCACCACCTAGCTACCCCAAATAACACCATTATAAAACTCTTGATAAGTAGTCTTATAAACTTTACAGGCAGACTTCCAGTCACCAGGAACATCCTACCTCCTGAGATGGCCCATTCTACTTTGGGATAACTAATTGTTATTAAGTTTTCCTAACATCAAGTCTAAATTTGACTTTGTCTGAGGCCGGATTTGAACTCAGGTCCTCTTAAATCCAGGGCCGGTGCTTTATCCACTGTGACACCTAGCTGCCCTGAGTTATTTTCTCCAAGCTACACAATAATGGTCTCTTCGACTGATCCTAATTCAAAGATGGACTCAAGTCCCCCTACCTTTCTGGCTGCCTTCCTCTGAACACTCTCCAGCTAATCAATGTTCTTCCTAAACTACTTTACCCACAACTAAGCCCGGTAGTGTTTCTCTGTATGTATACATAAATCTGTGTGCCTACCTATCATCTATCTATCACTGGCCCTCTCTCTGGATCTCTCTATTTCTGTGCCTCTCTGCCTTCCTTAATGTCTTTGTCTCCTGATGTTCAACATAATTCCATATGACTCTTACAATGGAAACAGACAACAAGCTCAGGAAAGCAAACTGCCTATCCCTGGCAGAGGAGCAGTCCTGCCTACTAATGGTTCCTTCCAGGTGACCCTCATCTCAGAACCACAGTGGCCCACACAAGAGGCAAGCTAGCACAATTAGCCACATTAGGGGCTCCTAAAGGACCCAAAAGCTGGGTTAGAAATAAGAACTCTTCCCTTAGCCCAAGTAGGAGCTCACCCAGAGGAGAGTGGTCCTGAACTAGGAAGGTTTCTAGATCTTCAGTCTTAGAGGAATTATCAACTTCTTGAGAGAAGGAACAGTCTTTTTTCCTTTCTTTGTATTCCCAGCACATACCTGGCACATAGTAGGTGCTTAACAAATGCTAGTTGGGGGCAGCTAGGTGGCACAGTGGATGGAGCATCGAACTGTAACAATTGGAATGAAGCCACCAGCTGGAGACTTACTGTAGAAGAGTTCCCGCCCATGAAGCGAAGGTCTTTGAGGGCAAGACCAGGAGTCTTTTCTTTGGCGTCAGGAAGTGATGCAGGCTAGTGGGAGGAGGAAGGAAGAGACTGGTACTTGCTCGGGCTCTTTCTTTTGGACTCTGGTGGAGAGTGGAGCTAGAAATGTGCTCTCCCTTTAATAGATAGGAATCTAGGCCTTTCTCTCTTTACCAAATTCTTGTTCTCCTTAATAAATGCTTAAAAGTCTAACTCTTGCTAAAGCTTATAATTTATTGGCGACCACTCATTAGATATTTTAGACAGACTAGCTAGAATTTTAGCCCTGGAGTCAGGAGTACCTGCGTTCAAATCTGGCTTCAGACACTTAACATTTACTAGCTGTGTGACCCTGGGCAAGTCACTTAACCCCAATTGCCTCACCCAAAAAACAAAACAAAACAAAAAAAACCAAATGCTAGTTGCCTGAGGACCTC
Organism: Dromiciops gliroides; assembly: GCF_019393635.1. NCBI lineage: Eukaryota > Metazoa > Chordata > Mammalia > Microbiotheria > Microbiotheriidae > Dromiciops > Dromiciops gliroides. The sequence goes on from NC_057864.1 coordinate 255,888,882, forward strand.
ATAAAGTCTATTCTCAAATGTTCCTCTTTTTCAGTGATTCTGGAAAGTATTCTCCCCTTCCTTCCACCTCTTCAGAGGTCATCCGGCCCTACCCTGGAGAATTTCTCAGCAGTTATATATCTAGTACCCTAGGAATATACTCTTCTATGCCCACCCAGGACACCATCTTGTCCCAGAGAGAGGAACCTTGAGGATGCTGTGGATCTAATACAATGGTAAGAATCTTTTCCCTCTTCCTCCATCTCTCAAGGCTTCCTCTGTCCTCTCTATTTAATTCTTTCTGTTCTTCTGCCTTAGCATCAGCCAGTGGCTAACAGGTAGTGATATAAAGGACTGGAGTTAAAACAAATATAAAAGGGGTTCCTTACCTCCTCCACAAAGAAAAAAGTTTTTGTGTTGTTAATTTTGTTTAATTTCCCTTCTACATTTCCCCCCTGGAGTTCACAAGAGAAGCAGAACAGTGGGAAAGCACTGAGATTAAAGACAGAAGAGCTGAGTTCCAGTTCTGGACTGGCCACCTAGTCGATGAGTCATTGTGGAAAAGCCATTTAACTTCTCTGTACCTCAATTTTCCCTACTGTAAAATGGGAATATTAATACTCGCACTGCCCCACCTCAAGTGGTTGTGGTGAGGAAAATGCTTTATACACTGTAAAGCACCATAGAGAGGTAAATTATAGTCATTTCTTCTCCCAACTCTTCAAAAGATCTGTGGTTTCATTTTGTGGGTTCTTCCAACATTGATTATGCAGAGAGCAACACCTCCCCCCACATTTTAGTGGACAGTCTTTGTGAGTCTTTGGCCAAAGACTTCATTCAGTGATTGCCAACTCTCTATAATGCTCCCCCACCACCCCGCACTTAACATTTGGAGACAGAAGACCTGGGTTCCACCTGAGTCCTGGCTTTTTCACTTACCTGCCATGTGGCCTGGGACAAGTCACTGGGCCTCAGCTTCCTCATGTGTAAAATGAATAGACTAGATGACCCCTACGGTTTCTTCTAACTCTAAATCTATGATCCTCTTCTTGTTCAGTCATGTTTCATTCTTGTCCAACTCTTTGTGGCCCCAGTTGGGGTTTTCTTGGCAAAGATACTGGAATGGTTAGCCATTTCCTCCTCCAGCTTCTTTTACAGATGAGCAAACTGAGGCAAACAGGGTGAAGTGACTTGCCCAGAGTCACACAGCTAGTAAGGGTCTGAGGCTGGATTTGAACTCAGGAAGATGAATCTTCCTGACTCCGGGCCCAGTGCTCTATCCACTGCACCATCTGGCTGCCAGGATCCTAAGAAGATGGATCTCTTAGCTAATATGGGAATTTTTCCATGACTACTCATGTATAACTTATTTTGAATTGCTTGAGTTCTTGTGGGTGGGGGGTGGGAATGGAGGGAGGAAGAGAAGTTGAAATAGATACAGTCTTATGAGATCCATCTACAAAGCTTTTTCCAGCTGCTAGATCCATTTTACTGGGAAACCTTCTGTAAGAATCAGAGTGCCACCCCCCCCCTGCTGAGAAAGACATTGTGAGAACCTGGGCAGTGCCACCCTGAAAAGAAAGCATGTGACTAGTGTCCAGAAGTTACACAGAACCAATACATCTATTCATAGTACCACCTGTAAGTCATGTCAATCAATGCTACCAGCCAATTGGCTTAGAGCTGTGTGTAGGGACCACGCCTGGGCAAGCCCGCAGGGAGCTTCCACTCGGGGACTACGGGGGTCCCCCTTTTTCATTGGAGGTCCTGATAGGAGCAGGAGGTGCAGGGAGCTAGGCTCTTTCTTTCTCCATGTGTTCTCTTTACTAACCCCTATTATACTTTAATAAATGCTTAATGCCCCAAACACTGGTGCTATGAGTTTCTAATTTTAGGTGACCACACATTAGATTTTTAGACATAGCAATTAGATTTTAAACTTCAAACCTCTGAAAATCAAGGGTTTCCTCCATGCCAAAATGAGGCCCCGGAGGAAGGCATTGGCACTACTGTTATTGTAATTTTGTTAGCTGTAGATGTATATGTGCTCTCTAGTTTGATTTCTAGCTTCTTAGTGAGAATATTGGGTTTCTCCAGCTATTTCTAGTATCCTATTTTAGTTCCCGAAGGCTGTACTCCTTGGATTTGGGCTCCACCATTACCACACTTCCAGGAAAAATCTTCATTAGTAGGCTCATCCTCACTGAGACTGGTCAGTGAAGGTATTCATACCTCTTCAGTGCTTTCAGTACTTTCTGCCCATCTGACTAGAAGGCTGGAGGGTGGAGCAAAGATCTTCCAATGTCTCCATTTAAAGAAGGCTCACTGGGGCAGCTAGGTGGCGCAGCGGATAGAGCACCGGCCCTAGAGCCAGGAGTACCTGAGTTCGAATCCGGCCTCAGATACTTACTAGCTGTGTGACCCTGGGCAAGTCACTTAACCCCAATTGCCTCACTAAAAAGAAAAAAAAAAAAGAAGGCTCACCAACCAGTCAACTCTGCACTTCCCACCAGGAACATTGATGAACATGACTCTACCCACTACCTTCCTCCATTCCTAACCTCCTTTTCAGCTTTCTTTTTTCTGAGTCTTTCCCCCCTCTCCTCCCCCTACCCCCATAAAATTTGAAGTTCCTTGAGGGTAGAAACTGTTTTTTCCTCAATTATATCTTAGGGCTTGTGTTGCTGTTGCTGTTTAGTCCTTTCATGTTATTGTTGTTTAGTTGCTTCAGTTATGTCTGACCTTCCTGACTCCTTTGGGAATTTTCTTGGCAAACATATGGAAGTGGTTTGCCATTTCCTTCTCCAGCTCATTTTACAAATGAGGAAACTGAGGCAAAAAGGGTTAAGTGACTTGCCCAGGATCACACAACTAGTAAGTGTTTGAGGTTCAAATTTGAACTCAGGAAGAGGAGTCTTCCTGACTCTAGGCCTGGCACTTTATCTCCTGTGCCACCTACCTGGTAGGAACTTAATAAATGTTTGCCTGACTGACCCTACTTATTTGTAGCCAAACACCAGGCCCTGGAGTTCTCTAGGTGGATGTGTTGCCATATGTATTTTCTCCTTAGCTTTCTAGGTTTCCATAGAAAGGACATTGGCCCCGGAGTCGGGAAATCTGGGTTCCATTGCTCTTGATGGAAACAGCTATATTTGGAGCATTCTGACTATTTAGATTGCTCCAACGCCTATTATTATGTGTTATCACCACACCTGTTCATAGACCCTTTCTATATATCTGGATTTGGGGGAATACTGAGGGCAGGGGATGGGCACCTGGAGCTAAGAGATGAACCCATCCCACAGGTGAGGTTGTGGGGAGGAAGAAAAGGGAAAGAGGGGCAGCTAGGTGGCGCAGTGGATAGAGCACTGGCCCTGGATTCAGGAGTACCTGAGTTCAAATCCGACATCAGACACTTAACACTTACTAGCTGTGTGACTCTGGGCAAGTCACTTAACCCCAATTGCCTCACTAAAAAAAAAAAAAAAAAAGGAAAAGGGAAAGAAACTGTGGCTATAAAGCAGAAGAGGTAGAGCAATGGCAGAGTCAGTGCTGGTGGTAGAAGGAGGAGGAAAGGGAGGGAAACCCAGAAATCCCCATCTCTTAAGCAATATGATGGGGTAGGAGGAGTGGGAATAACTTTTCTTTCTCTTTTTCTTTTTTTTCTTTTTTTTTTTTTTGGTGAGGCAATTGGGGTTAAGTGACTTGCCCAGGGTCACACAGCTACATATCTTTTCTTTCTAACTAAAATAAGACCCCTTCCTTCCCTCTCCCTCCATTCCCTTACCTTGGTCTACCATCATCATCATCATAGCACACTATGAGCTATTATCTCTTTCTCCCTCCTTGTCATTCATATGACCTGAGAAAAAGAGAACCTCCCAGCAATCAAAGCTATCAAAAATATAATGGGCTTCACTGGTAGGGAGTCATCTCCCCATCACTGGAGGGAGCCTGGAAGACCATTTGTCAGCAATGTGGTACAGGCAACTTCTACATCAAACCTTACCCTTTGAGGTTCTTGCCCACCTTGAGATCTAGATTCAAGTTGTGTCATTCTATCTTACTCTGCTACCAGGGTTTCCTGGAGTATACAAGAGTGGAGGCAGCTAGGTGACATAGTGGATGGGAGTACCTGAGTTCAAATCTGGCCTCAGACACTTGACATTAACTAGCTGTGTGACCCTGGGCAAGTCACTTAACCCCCATTGTCCTTCAAAAAAAAAAAAAAGAGTGGAGAGAGTACTAGACTTTGAAGAGGCCAGCATTTGAATTCTACCTCTGACACTTGCTAGTTGTATGACCATAGGCAAGTCACTTAGCCTTACTAAGTCTCAGTTTCATCCTCCATAAAATGGGGATAATAATGGCTGTATTACCTACCTCACAAGGTCTTGTGAAGTTCAAATAGAGGTAAAATGATTTTAAAACCTTAAAGCTATATACAAATCTGAGGTATTATTACTATCACCACTCAGCAATAGCAGCAACTTCATGTATGAGAAAGAGCACTGAAAATGCTTAAATAAATAAACTCTAAATTGAATTGCCTCACAGCCTCAGTTCATTCATCTGTAAAGGGAAGATACTTGCATTGCTTACCCCTACTGGGTTCATTCAAATGAGATAAGGTGAGTGAATGTGATTTGTAATTATAAAGTGCTAATCAATGTAAATAAAAAAAAACTGTTAATGTATATGTATTATATATATAATACATATGTGCATGTGTATGTATGTGGGTATATATGTGTATCTATGTGTATACACATACACACACACACATATCTTTATTTATACCAAACACACACTTGGAAAATACCCATCTGGGGCTAGCTATGTGTGACCTTGGGCAAATAAATCACTTCCCTTCTTGGGCCCTCATCTGTAAAATGAGGGGGTGGGACTAGATATCCACTGAAGACATTTCCAAATCTAACAATGTGTGAGTTTATGAGTCTGTAAAATGAATTTTGCTCCTTCTTTCCCTAATCAAGTTTTGAGCTTAGGATGTTTGAGACATAAGGCCCAAGAAGAGGAAGGGGGAGGTGATAGACAAGATCTGAAGGGTTCTAGATTCTTCTAGGAGTGGTTTAGGATTGGGTTTTATTCAATCTGCTCCTCCTTGGACCTTCCCATCCAAGCCCTAGATCATACCGGTCCGTCCAAACAAAAGGGATTCAGGCAGAACCCAAGTCACCTTGAAGAAAGAAAACCATTAGATTAAGACCCAAGGTGCCTCTAAGCTCTTCTCATCATCTTCACCTTGGGTCTTGGCTTTCCTGATGCTTCACATTTCTTTATTCAGTGGCTCTGCATTTCTAGTCTTTCAGCCATTGTTGCCCTCCCAAAGACATCTGGAGACTCCTAGACTGGCTCAGAAAGACAGCCAGAATAGTCTGGGCTGGTTGGTAGCACAGACATAACTAAGGTTTTGTGATTAGGACTTTGCCTCAGTGTTCTGCATTCAGAGGGCACGCCCTACATCTGTAGTCCTTCAGCAGGAACCACACAGCTTAACAACTAGTGCACAAGAATGTGCTTATATTTCTATTCAAAATAGCCATCCCCACTCCTTTAACCCTACAACCTTCCCCCCCAAAAAATGAGCCGTACAACGTCCCTGATTTTCTGCCAATAAAGCCAGAATCTTGAACTCTCTGTCTCTGTCTCTCTCTGTCTCTGTCTCTCTCTGTCTCTCTCCCCCCCCCCCATTCCTCAGTTGAATGAGGACATGTTTTGTGCCATTTACCCCAGAAATGGTTCGTAGTGTTTGCCCCAGGTGCAGAAACAGTTGGTTATGTTCTGGCCAGTAGGTATTAAATAAGCCCCCAAGGATACAAGCTTGGGTCCTTTGCAAAAAACAAAAACGGGGCAGCTAGGTGGCGCAGTGGATAGAGCACCGGCCCTGGATTCAGGAGGACCTGAGTTCAAATCCGGCCTTGGACACTTGACACTTACTAGCTGTGTGACCCTGGGCAAGTCAATGGGGTTATCCCATTGCCCCGCAAAACAAAAAACAAAAACAAAAACAAAAATACCACCAAAAACAAAAACTTCAAAATCTGCTTTCTCAAGCAGCTCAAAACTAATGTAAGAGTGTTTTGCCCTGGGGATTAGGGTGTGGGGGAGGGCAGTTCTATGGGAGGCACCTTGGGGTCAATGGCAGCACTTTAAGCTATCCTGTTGGCTAGTTAAAAGAGATGCTGGGGAAGGCAATTTGGAAGAGGGGAATGGTCATGGGAGGCAGTCAGAGAAGGGGATGTGAAGACAATTCTTCCAAGGTATGACTGTTTGTTTTTATCTGCACTGTTGGCAGGCTGCATACTCAGTTGAACTTCTCCCCCCTCCTCCTCAGCTCTCACTACTGAGATGGACAAGGTAGATACTGTGGGATAAAGGGGCCTCTCCCAGTGTGCCCCCACTTCTCACCACTTTAGGACCCTTTATAGCTGTTTCAAGGGGTACATAGAGAGCTAGCCTTTCAACAAAATTCTCATCCGGTCCTTGAGACACTCTGGAACCAAAGGATTGTGGCACCCAGAGCTGAAAATGACCTTGGAAATCATCCATCTAGTGAAGGAATTCTTCAACTGGGGTTGATAAACTTTAAGAAAATGTTGTGGTTTTTTTCTTTAAAACTTTATTCCAATATAATTGGTTTCCTTTGTAATCCTAAAGATTTTATTTTATACATCTAAAAACATTATTCTGAGGAGAGGAGGTCCATAGGTTTCATCAGATTGCCAAAGGGGTCCACAACATGAACAAGGTTAAGAACCCCTGACCTATTTTAAACCCCTCATTTTTATAGATAGAAGAGAAGTAACTTGGCCAACATCACATAGGCAGAAGCAGAATTTGAACCCAGATTTTCTGACTACCTAGTTCTTTTTTCATTTCAATGACTGTTTACACTAATATGTATATACATGAATCCAAGTCTCTTTGAAAGTAATCAAGGGGCACCTAGGTGGCACAGTGGATAGAGCACTGGCCCTGGATTCAGGAGGACCTGAGTTAAAATCCGGTCTCAGACACTTGACACTTATTAGCTGTGCGTGACCCTGGGCAAGTCACTTAACCCTCATTGCCCCGCCAAAAAAAAAAAAAAAAAAAGAAAGTAAGCGAGATACCCTTTGACCCGGCAATACCACTACTAGGTCTATATACCAAAGAGATCATTAAAAAGGGAAAAGGACCCACATGTACAAAAATATTTATAGCTGCAAGGAATTGGAAATTGGGGGGATTCCCCATCAATTGGGGAATGACTAAACAAGTTGTGGTATATGAAACTAATGGAATACTATTGTGCTGTAAGAAATAATGATAAGGCAGATTTCAGAAAAAAATTGTAAAGACTTACAGGAACTGATGCTGAGTAAAGAGAGCAAAACCAAGAGAACATTGTATTCAGCATCAATAACATTGTGTGATGATCAACTGTGATAGACTTAGCTCTTCTCAGCAATACAATGATTCAAGATAATTCCAAAAGACTCATGATGGAAAATACTCTCCACATTCAGAAAAAGAATGCAAATTGAAGCATACTATTTTCACTTACGTTGTTGTTGTTTCTTTTTTCTTGTGTTTTTTTTTTTCCTTTAGTTCTGATTCTTCTCTTACAACATGACTAATGTGAAAATATGTGTAACAGTGTAATGTACAACCTATATCAGACTGCTTGCTGGCTCTGGGAGGGGGGAGGGAAGGGAAGTTGGAAGAAAAATTCAGAGCTCAAAATCTTACAAAAATGAATGCTGAAAACTATCTTTACATGTAACTGGAACAAAATAAAATGAAATACTCAGAAAGCAACAACAAAAAAGAAAGTGAGCTAGAGCGGGTAAAGGCTCTTGATAAAACAGGACAGACAAAAGCTTGAGTTTCAAAATGTTGAGGGCAATGATTAACCTTTAAGGTCAATATCCAGTCTCCAGAAGACAAAAGGTCAAAGGCAAGCTCCACTCTACATTGGAAAGACCCTAGACTTGTAGTCAGAAGACAGTAACCTCTCTGGATCTAGGTTCCTTATGGATAAAATGAGAAGTCCGAACTAGATTACCTTTAAGAGTCATTTTAAGCTTTAAATACTATAATAAAAGGGCTCAGCTCACAGGGATAGCTAACATACTGAATGATAGCATCAGGATCCAAAAAGATCTTGACAAGCTAAAACTGAGCCAAATCAAAGATGATGAAAGTTAATAGGAATAAATATAAAGACATATGTGGGCTGCAAAACTTCTGAAGTACAAGATGGGAAAGTTGGTGGTTTGTTGAGGAAAAGATGGCAATTGTAATGATTCAAAGCTCAATATGAATCCACAGTATAACAAAGTGATCCTTCATCCCACCACCAAAAAAAAAAAAATGAATTTGATCTTTGCCTACATTTGCCACCATCATTTCCAGGTATAAAAGTGATAGCCCCTTTATATTCTTCCCTTGTCAAACCCCAGCTGCTCTATTTGGGTGCCACAGAGTGTCTAGAGTAGAGCAAGCAGGATGCTGAAGATCCTGTAGTTTATGTCATAAAAGAACTGACTAAAAATAATAATAATAAAAGAACTGACAGGGAACTGGGGATGTTTGGCCCAGAGAAGACTGGGGAGCTAGTAGTGTTGGGGTGTATAGGGGGAGGGTAATCATAGCTAGTCTTCAAGTATCTGTCATGAAGAACAGAGATCAGACTAATTTTGTTTGGCACCAGAAGAAGGAACTAGGAAGAGTGGGTGGAAATTATAGGAGATACATTTTAGGCTTGATGGGCTGCCTTGGGAAGTTGTGGGTCTCCCCTCAAGTGGAGACCTTTAAGCAGAGGCTGGATGATCTGTTAGGTATGTTCCGGTGGAGATTCTTTTTGGAGGTGTAAGCTGGACTGAATGGCTGCTGAACTCTTAAATTCTGTATTTCTGTTATCTGGGTTTTAATGCCAGTTCCTGTGCTTGCTGGTTGAGCAACCATGGGTAAGTCATTTAAGTTCTGACTGAGTTTTTGTTTTCTCATCTGTAAAATGGGGATATGCACTACTTGCTGTGAGGCGAGTGGTCTGGAAAGCCTTATATAAATATGAGCTATGGATATTTCCAAAAGAAAAATATAATCAGAGCAACCACTTGGAAAAACATCTGCTTTCATGAATAGATAAATCAATTGCAAAAATCATGTGGTAGGACTTCCCAATGATTAAAGTCACAGTCACGCAGACAAATAATGAAAGGGATAAGACCCATTATTCTCCTTCATCTGGATCATTGCAAAAACTTTTGGACTGGCTTCTCGACTTTCTCACTGCCCTCAACTCTATCTTCCATACAGATTTAAGATAAATCTTCCTAAAGTCACATTTTCCTCATGGCATTTACCTAAAAAACTTTTAACAGGTCCTTAGGACTTACTTAATATAGTCCAAACCCTGAACCCGACTTTTAAGGTTTCCACATTCTAGCTCCAACCTACGTTTCTATCCTCATCTCCAACTACTTCCCTCCGATACTAGATTCTCCAGCAACGTTCTCATCATTAAGGAATTCATGGTTCCCCAAACATGTCTTGGACTTTCTTTCCCCTCCTTTGTATTTCTTTGTTCATGCAATTCCCTCTCACCCTCCACCTGATTAGTAGCCCCCACCTCAATTTCTTTCTATCAAAAGATACCTACCTTGCAGGGGCAGCTAGGTGGCACAGTGGACTGAACACTGGCCCTGGAGTCAAGAGGACCTGAGTTCAAATCTTACCTCAGACAATTACTAGCTGTGTGACCCTGGGCAAGTCACTTAACTCCAATTGCCCCACCAAAAAAAAAAAATCTGGAGCCATCTCCAGTCATCCTGATTTATATCTTTCTACTGGACCCAGGTGGCTCTGGAGGAGAGAGTGAGGTTGGTGACCTTGCACAGCCCTTCCTCACTTAAATCCAGTTCAGTGCAAGTCATGACATCACTCTGATGTCATGGTCCCCTTTGAGAACAAAGGACAATCAACAACCTTGCAAGAACCACCTCAAATGCTACATCTTCCAGGGAGACTTCCCTGATTTTCTCTCCTACCTCTGAGCCTCCCAAGTCAAAAGTGAGGCTGTCCTGAACTCTCATGCTATTTTTTCCTTTCTCACGATACTTGGCCATTCTCCCACAGCCCTTTCAAGGCAGGGATCATCTGTTATTCACCTGAGTAACTCTTCCCTTTCTTATCCCCCCTACCCACCCTTATCTTTTCATCACCTTGTATAGTCCCTTGCTTGTATTAGATGCTCAAAAAAATGAATGAATTGTAGGGTTGAGATAGGGGTGGGGTCAGGGATAAGAGGAAGGAGACAGTGTCAGATTGACTTAAGCCTAAAGTTCTAACAAGATGAGGTGACCCACCCAAACACCTCCACCCCTGGGCCAGGGCTGCCTCCCTCGCTTGCTTGAGCTGTCCAGGACTAAGTCCTCCCTTTCTCTCTGAGGTAGTCAGTGCTGGTGCCAGGGCACAGCATGCCTGCACACCCCAGGGTGGGCCACACCCCTGCTGAGGCCATGGTATTGGGGGAAGAGAAAGGAAAGGAAAGAGGATGGGGGTGTGGGGGTGGGGAAGAGGTTTGTTTGCACCATGACCACAGCTGGGGCTGCTGTGGTCAGGGCTGATTCATCCTGTACCCTACAGAAGTGTTGGTCTCATAGCTCCACCTAGCATGATTGGCACTCACCTCCACCCACCCCTGTTTCCTGGGCCTGGACCTAGGAAGCCTGAGTCTCATCTGTGATCCCTAACTGTCAGTTGGATTGTTTTGTTTAAGGAGGCCCAAGCCATCCTTCAGCCTCAGGGCAAAAAAAAAACCTCTGGAGGTTTTGCTCCTTTCTTGGACAAACCTAAAGTCTCCAAGCTATGTGACAAGGGGGTCAAAGAGAACTCCCAGGTGCTCTGGGTAGGTGTAAGGAGGACTCAACAGTATAAAACAAGTTTCCCATCACAATGGGAGGGTTCTGACAGGCCACCTCAGCTTGTCATTCATTGTGATTATTTTGATTATTTTTATACTCTTGCCTTTCCTTCCTCCAGTGAAACACACACACACACACACACACACACACACACACACACACACACACACACACACACACTCTACCTTTAGCAGGAAAATCTGAACCAGGAATCTTGAGTTTGCTCAATAGCCTAAGGAAAATTCCCAGGGTAGGAGTCTTTTTCTACCACTCCCTTTCTTCTCCTCCCTTCCCCTTACACAATAAATACCTCAGCACCTCCTTCCTTCTCCTTAGGAAGGGAACACTCTAAAGTTTCTCAAGCCCCCTGCCCTGTTCCTCTTATAGGTTTAACAAATGTTTTACACCCACGACCTCCTTCCTTACATTCATACATTCCACATACATTCTTTCCTCACAGTAAGAAGTAGGTACAACAGGCATGAGTACCTTCATAGAGAAACTGAGGCTCAGAAATCTAAATCTGACTTACCCAAAGTCCCACAGTTAGTGAGCAGCAGAGCCTGAATTCCCAATCTTCTTTTTCTTTTTCTTTTCTTTTTTTTGGCAGGGCAATGGGGGTTAAGTGATTTGCCCAGGGTCACACAGCTAGTAAGTGTCAAGTGTCTGAAGCCGGATTTGAACTCAGGTACTCCTGAATCCAGGGCTGGTGCTTTATCCACTGTGCCACCTAGCTTCCCCCCCCCCACCAAGCTTCTCTAAAGCCACTAAGTCTCACTCAATACTCAGTTACTAAGCACCTGCTATGTTCCAGGAAACAGAGGTACAGAGATAAAAGTGGAAAATAGTTCCTGCCCTCAAAGTGCTTATATTCTGGGATAGGGGAATGGCATGTACACCTGTGGGGAAAGAGGTGATTATTCACTACTCTTTCCACTATATCAGATTCCCTTTCAGTTGGTCTTTATTTTTGCTATCTTCCTTCTCTCCCCTCCACACATAAGAGATTTCTGTCTTTTTTTTCCTTTTTAAATGTTTTACTGGTGTTTTCATATTACTGTCATTTCCCAATGACCCTTGCCCCAACACACACACACACACACACACACACACACACACACACACACACACACACTCGGCCCTTGTATCAAATAAATACAGTTAAGCAAAACAAATCAGCATTTGAGTATGTCTAAAAATGTAGGCCTCATTCTGAAATTATGGTCCACCAGGCAGGAGACATGCTTTTCAATCAGTCCAGATGTCACTCTTAAGCCTCAGTTTGAGGATTGGGAAGGACTACAGTTCTCAGAACCTACATTGCTGTGTCCTTACCCAAAAGTGTCCTGGGAAATGACAAAAAACGGGGTAGGGAGGAGCTTCAGACATACCAGAATCCATGGACGTAGCTCATGTCTCCAGTAGCTAATTCAACAGTCATTTATTAATCACCTAGCATACACTAGGCATATGTGCAAAGTTGTGCTAGGTGCTTCAACTACAAAGGCAAAAAATAAAAACCAGGGCCTGCCTTCCAGGAGCTTAACTTCTACAGGTTCTCCACCCTTGCAAAATATACAGAGGACAAATGGGCCTAACCTGCAGCAAAGGGATTCCCACCTGGGTGACCTCCCCCTGGACAGTGAAGGCTGTTAGACACAGGAACAGGTGATAGCAGAGCAGTTACAAAACCTCCAGCTGGAAGGTAGGTGGTGAGGATGACTTTTCAGTTCTACAGCACTGGTGGGAGGGAAAAGGGGGGGAGGAGCGAGGTCTGGAATAACCTGGTTAATTCTCTGGGTCAGGATTATAAATCTTGGAGAGACCCAAATCTGCCTCCTGGAGCAGTCTCTGTATAACTCTACATGACCCTAGTTACAATATTTCTATGGCCTGATGGGAAAACTCAAATGTACTGAGGTGGATGTGATAAAATGTAAACATGGGGTTTAGAAAATGCTAACGCTTCAGGGAAGCAGAAAACAGCAGGGCAGGATGTGTGTGGGAAGTGAATGAGAATTCTTAACATGCTGATCCATACCTGGCTGACTTTAATAGCACTGACCTCACAGGATTGTTGGCAAGGTCAGGTGAGATAATTATCTGTCAATCGCTTTGCATATTTTAAACATTGTAGAAATATTATGATGTAAACATTAAGCATGAAGTGAACTATTGTTATTATTATTATTAAAACTATTACTAGCAATAGTCCATAGTATTCCACCTCAGGTGAACCCAGTGAGCCCTGAGAGAAGGTTTGAGAAGAAATTAGGATCGTTTAAAGAAAAGGAGGCATTCAGAAGTAGGGAGTTCAAGTTACTGAGCAAGGCCTGGTATAGGGGATCTTAGAGGACATTTCTAAGACTTTATTTTACAGATAAGGCCCAGAGAAGTTAAATGACTTGCCCAAGGTAATGCAGGCAATAAGCGATAGAGAGCAGAATTTGAACCCAGGTCCTTTTATTCTAACCACAGCCTTCTAACTGTGTCCATTCTGTGGGTGGTAGTAATGCTATCAAACTGAAACCCCTTATTTCCAAAGGCTCTTTTCCAAAAGTCCAAGATAATAATCAATCAGTCTGACCAAAGTTATCATGGAGAGGCTGGATTTTAAGTCGAGAGAGTCGACCTAGGGCCCGCAGAGGACAGGACCCTACTTCTCTAAGGACAAAGGAGTTTTAAGAGAGTGCTCGGCTTGTGTTCAGAGTGAACCAACAGGAAAGGACAGTGACCTCAAAGGTCCCTGGGCAAAGGAGGAGTTGGGCGACTGGAAGGGGTGTGAAATGCAGAATGCCTGGGAAAGACTGATTAAGACTCTAAAGCCGTGCCAAGCTAAATAAGCAGTGGGACAATCGTACCTCCAGAATCCTAGAATGTTGGGGCTGGAAGGGAGCCTGTAGATTATCTAATCCACCCAGCTCATTTTACAGATAAGAAAATTGAGGGCACAAGGTCACACCAAGTTAGTGTCAGAGCTAAGACTAGAAGCCCAGCCTCTGTACAGTCCTGTCCTCCTTTGCTCATCCATGCATAGTGTATCTGTCACCCAGATATTTTATTTCTTCACAACGTAGGAAAAAAAATAATAAATCCTATGCTTGAACTGATTACTCTTCTGTCCTATTGGGAAAGAAAAGTATTAGAAATAAAAGGGAAAAAGCAGTAAGAAATTATTAGGTTAAAAAAAACAATTAAGGGAAATAAAAGGGGAAAATAAAAGGAGCGCTCTGGCTTTGCAGGAGAAATGTATGCCTAGGGCATATGGGAAAGGGCTTGGGCTTCAGGTCTAGTCCAGTTCTCTTATTTACTGGTTGACCTGAGGCAAGTGGTTTTCCCCAAGTCGGAACTCTGACGGCTCATCAGCAAAATGGAAGGGCTAGATGAGATGGTCTCCCAGGTTCTCCCACAGATCTGATATCCTATGATTCCATGAGGCTCCCTTGACCCCAAAATGTCAAACATCATTCTTATGAAGGTGCAAACTCTGCATGATTGAGCTATTTCCGGGGCTAGACAAGCTGAGGCCTCCTCTAGCTGCCCAGCTTCAGCCCAAGCTGCTTCCTTCCACAAACATTCCTGAGCTTTCCAATATTCCCATCCTTCCCAAATCTTCCTCCCCCCACCCCACTACAGTTTATAATTCTGACTTGTTTCTCCAGCTCCTCCTCCCCCTGCCCTGCACCTGTCTTTCGCCTGGACCTCCACACCCAATATACTGGTTTCCTTTCCCAGAACCAGGGCACCCCCACGGAAGGGGAAGGAGAAGAGAAAGGGAAACAGAGGGTCTGAAAGGAGAGAGAGCATGGGTGTATGCAGCTGGGGAAACTGAGATGGAGCAAACTGTAGGCAAAACCGTGGGGCAGGCAAACCCTGTCTTCCCCAAGCTTCCCTTTGGGGGGGGGGGGAAGGTTCATGAAACTGCCCTCCCTGACCTGGCATTGTTCAATTGTCCTCTGGTTACCTGCGGTTTTTCATGGTATCCTCAATACTGAGTATACAGTGCCTGGCACATAGTAGGCCCCTAAAAATGTTTCCTGCCTGACCGATGGCCATATTCTCTAACCTTCCATGACCCCATGGCCCCAAAGAGGCTTCTTAGCTTCATAGAACACTAGAGCTAAGGGGACTTGAAGAGTTCTTCTAGTCTAATTTTTAATTTGAGAGATGAGAAGGCTGAGCCCCAGAGAAAGGGAAGTGATCATTTAATGGTCAAGTCTGGACTAGAACCAGGAGGCCTGCTTACCAGTCCAGTATATTTTCCCCTGTTCTACTCTGACTTCTTGCTTCCAAGGGTCCCTGGGACTTCTAGAGAATCCAAGATAATATTCAATTGGTCTGACAATCATCATCAATTTTTTTTTTTTTTGGTAAGGCAGTTGGGGTTAAGTGACTTGCCCAGGGTCACACAGCTAGTAAGTGTTAAGTGTCTGAGGCCGGATTTGAACTCAGGTACTCCTGAATCCAGGGCCGGTGCTTTATCCACTGCGTCACGTAGCTGCCCCTAATCATCATCAATTTTAATGAAAGAGGTCTAGAGGAGAAGGAAGCCTTTCTTTCCTCAAGCCTTAACCCTTCCAGGAAACATACAGCATCTTAATAGTGTCAGAAAGAGAAAGGGAGACCAGGTTGAGAGGGGAATTTGGTAGTGAATTATGCAAGTCTTTTAGTATCCCCCCAAAAAAAAGATCAAATGTGATCTTTACACTTTGAAAAAAAGCATGAAAGCACTATACCATATAAGAACATTTTTGTATTATTATTGAGGGACAGTGTGGTCTAGTGAATAGAATATTGGATTTAGGGGCAGCAAGATGGCGCAGTGGATAGAGCACTGGCCCTGGATTCAGGAGTACCTGAGTTCAAATCCGGCCTCAGACACTTAACACTTACTAGCTGTGTGACCCTGGGCAAGTCACTTAACCCCAACTGCCTTACTAAAAAAAAAAAAAAAAAAAAAAAAAAAAAGAATACTGGATTTAGAGCTGAGGTTCTTAAATTTTTTCATTTTTTTTTAAATCTTTGGCAATCTGATGAAATCTAAATGTTTTTAAACTCTCTTAACTCCTTCCCCCCTCCCCACTTCCATAACATCTCTCTTATACACCCCCTTCACTCCTCTGACACTGCCACCCCCTCATCACCTCACACCTCAACTACTGCAATAACCTGCTGGGGGGTCTCCCTGCCACAAGTCTCTGCCCACTCCAGAGCCGATCCTCCACTCAGACACCAAAAGGATCTTCCCAAATTGCAGGTCTAACCATATCATCTCCTGATCCTTTTTAATGCCAGTGCCTTCCTTCTGAGACAACTCCAATGGCATGTGGTCTCTCCTATTAGACCTCCAGTTCCTTGAGGGGGGGGGAATTGCTTTTTTTGGGGGGGGGGGGAGCGGGGCAATGAGGGTTAAGTGACTTGCCCAGGGTCACACAGTTAGTAAGTGTCAAGTGTCTGAGGCCGGATTTGAACTCAGGTCCTCCTGAATCCAGGGCTGGTGCTTTATCCACTGTGCCACCTAGCTGCCCTTGGAAATTGCTTTTGCCTTTCATTGTACCCCATGAACTTAGTACAGAATCTGGCTTAATAAAGGCTTATTGACTTAACTTAAACAGATAAAATAAAACACATACGATTACAAGGAAAATCAAATCTTTTGAAATATAGTTATAAAAGTATTTTTTTAATGTATAAGGTATTTTATTTTTTCCATTACATGTAAAGATAGTTCTCAACTTTTGTTTATACAAGCTTTACAATTTCAGATTTTTCTCCCTCCCTCCCCTCCCTCCCCCCTCCCCTAGACAGCAGGTAATCTGATATAGGTTATGTCTATATATCTCTATACATATACATATAGATATAGATATATACACACACACATATATATATATATACACATAATAACATTAATTCTATTTCTGCATTAATCCTGTTACAAGAGAAAAAATCAGAGCAGTGATGCAAAACCTCAAAATGGAAAAAAAAAACAACAGCACCCAAAACAAAAGAAATAATATGGTTCAATCAGCATCTATACTCCACAGTTCTTTCTTTCTTTTTTTTTCTTGGATTTGGAGATCCTCTTCTATCATGAGTTCCCTAGAACTCTTCTGTACCATTGCATTGGTGAGAAGAATATAGTCCATCACAGTAGGTCAACACTCAATGTTGATGATACTGTGTACAATGTTCTTCTGGTTCTGCTCATCTCACTCATCATCAGCTCACGTAAGACCCTCCAGGATAAAAGTATTTTTAAAAATAAGTTCATGGGGGGGGGGGGCGGCTAGGTGGCACAGTGGATAAAGCACCGGCCCTGGATTCAGGAGTATCTGAGTTCAAATCCGGCCTCGGACACTTGACACTTACTAGCTGTGTGACCCGTAGCCCCGAAAAAATAAATAAATAAATAAGTTCATGGGGGGCAGCTAGGTGGCACAGTGGATAAAGCACCGGCCCTGGATTCAGGAGGATCTGAGTTCAAATCCGGCCTCAGACACTTGACACTTATTAGCTATGTGACCCTGGGCAAGTCACTTAACCCCCACTGCCCCACCAAAAAATAAAAATTTTTAAAAAATAAGTTCATGGACCCCAGATGAAGAACTTGTGATGTAGAGTCAGGAAGGCCTGGGTTCAAGTCCTGTCCCAGATGCTTACTTGTTATGTGATCATGAGCAAATCATTTAAATTCTCCATGACAGAAAAAAGGTTAAGAAGCCCAGTCCTAAGACTCTAAGTTATAGGCTGGTTGATGGGAAATAGAGGGAGTTTCTGCTCCAGGTATATTCAATAAAACCACAGCGCTGGGTCCCTTGAAAATTAAAAAATCATCATCATTATTACTACTTCAATGGGTCACTGGGGACAAAAGAAGTTGATTCAGTTATGTGGCCAAAGTGAAAGATAATGACAACTTACATGGTATCCATGTAAGAGAAAAGGAGCAAGCATTTAAGCGCCTACTATGTGCTAAGTAAGCCTTTACAAATAGTCTCTCATTTGATTCCAATAGTGTTAAAAGATCGATCCTAGAAGAAAGACTGTATTGGGTGAACCTCCCTATGGACAGTTTATGTGAGGATCTTCATTGCTCAGGATGGGAAGGTGTTGATGGGTTGAAGCTAACACTCACAGCCATGGAAGGTGGAGGGAGGGAGTCAAGATTCATGGGCAGACTTGGCCAAAGCCCATCACAATCCCTCGTTGCCTTAGCAGTCGGTTCTTCATGAATTGTTTATGGGATCTAGCTAGGCTGGGGGCAGCCAGGTGGTGCAGCAGATACAGTTCTGGGCCTGTAGTCAAGAAGATTCATCTCTCAGAGTTCCAATCCAGTCTCAGACACTTCCTACCTGTGTGAATCTAGGCAAATCATTTTACCCTGTTTGCCTCAGTTTCCTAATCTGTTTCCTATTGACTGGAAAGGCTAGGCTGATCCTCGGATGACAGATATATGCAATCAGTCACTGGGCCCTCCAAGTCTTTTCCAGTCTTCACTATATTGGCATAGCCTTAGAGAATTCCAGGGTCATCTCCACACCATAATGAGGCACTGGAGAAGGAATTTAGCAGATCCCCATCACATCACAATGTGGGCAAAAGAAGGAAAAAAACCAACCCCAAACATTGGACTCTTAGAAGACTCAAGTTCCAGGGCCAGCTCTAAAGAGAGTATAATAAGAAGCCAGGAAAACTCCTCTGGGAAGCCTTCCCTGATGATAATGTTTTGCAACTTTCTAATGCATTTATCCAATACTGGTGAGTTCAAGTCCCTGAACCCCTCGATGTCTC
Source organism: Dromiciops gliroides (assembly GCF_019393635.1). Classification (NCBI taxonomy): domain Eukaryota; kingdom Metazoa; phylum Chordata; class Mammalia; order Microbiotheria; family Microbiotheriidae; genus Dromiciops; species Dromiciops gliroides. Next base: position 255,907,589 of record NC_057864.1, read on the forward strand.
CAGGCAACTCTCTAAGCCTATAAATTTCAGGGCAATTGCAAGATGAATTGTTTGTAGAAGTTTCTTCACTGGGATTTCCCTACACCAATTAAATCAAAGGTCTAGGCCTCAGAATAGGATAGACTTAGAAATTTAGGTCTTAGAAGCCTTTCAGTCCAACCTCTTCAATTAACAGGTAAGGAAACTGAGGCTGGCAGAGGTCAAGTGACCTTTCCAGGGTCACACAGGTAGGAAGTATCTGAGGCAATATTTGAACTCAGGTCTTTCTCTGACTCTTGACCCCATTTGGTGTTTTATTGTTTGTTTGTTTGTTTGTTTGTGGCAAAGATACTGGAGTAGTTTGGATTTCCTTCTCCAGCTCATTTTATAGATGAGGAAACGGAGGCAAACAGGGTGAAGTGACTTGCCCAGGGTCACACAGCCAGTAAGTGTCTGAGGTCAGATTTGAACTCAGGAAGATGAGACTTCCTGACTCCAGGCTGGGCACTCTATCCTCTTTGGACACAACTGACACCGTGGAACAACTTCCTCACTCCAGATGCAGTGTTCTATCTACTAGACATGCTACTGCACACCTTCCCCCACCTCCCTCCATGTGTATTATAGCTAGTTATGCTTATATGTCTTGTCTTTTCCTCGACTCCAGTTCTGGTGCCTGAGAACAGGGATCTTGTTTTATCTAAATTTATCCCCCAGGCTCTGCACATGCTTTCTACATAGTAGGTGCTTAATAAATGTTTGTTATTTGTTTTAGTGCAGGCTCTGCCACTGGTTGGCTGTGTGCCCTTGGGCAAATTTTTCCCCTCTCTGGGCCTCCCTCTGCAAAATGAAAGGCCTGGTCTAAAATGGTCTCTAAGGTCCCTTCTGGCTTAGACATTTGAGGGTTGAAGGATTTTTGGATTTATTTAGGCAATGGCCTCCTTAGCGTGGGAGTCAGCTTGGCCCAGGCTCTCTGCCCTGCTTTGTGAGTCTTGGTTCTAAGGAGGGTCTTGTGATGCTTCCCAATGAGCTGCTGGGAAGACTGGTTAGCAAAAAGTCTTGCTCTCTGCCCTGGAAAAAGGATTCTGTCTCTGCCTGAGCCACTCCTGCCTCCCCCGCTCTCTACTCTCCCTCCACCCCCCCCACCCCCCCAGCTCAGAACACGCCAGGAACAGAAGCTGGAGTGTGTATGTGTAAGGGGGGGTTGGGGGGGGTGATGGGGGCCTTGAAAGGGGATCAGATGTTTCCAGCCAAACAGCCTTTGAGAAGGAGACTCAGTCTGCAGACACCAGAGCACTGATGTTTTGGGGCCCAGGTTAGGGTCTGTTGTCTGGAAAGCCAGAGGGAGTCATTAGCAAGTGTGAGAGAACCCGAGTAACAACATCCCACAGCTCAGGAGAAGTGAAGGGGGATTGCTGAAGGTCCAGAAAGACTGGGGATTCATGGCGCTGACATTTCCCCATCTGGACAGCCTCTTGGGCTAGACGCTGTCCAACACCCCCACCTAGTGGCTTGAGGAGGTACTTCCAAGCTCTCCTCATGCCTTCCCTCCCCAACTCTTATGTCCAAAGTCTCCTTCCATGTCCCCTATTCCCCACCTCCCTAGCAACAGTACTTTAGGAAAGATTCAACCCCATCATTTTATAGAAAAGCAAACTGTTCCTCAGAGTGTAGACATTACTTTGCCAAGATTTGTTTTGTTGTTTTGCAGTTGTGTCCCACTCTTCATGACCCCTTTTGGGGTTTTATTGGTAAAGATATTGGTGAGGTTAGCCATTTCCTTCCCCAGCTCATTTTACAGATGAGAAAACTGAGGCAAACAGGGTTCAGTGACCTGCCCAGGGTCACACAGCTAGTAAGTGTCTGAGGCCAGACTTGAACTCCGGTCTTCCTGAGTCCGGGGCCCATCAATCTATCCACTGCACCTCCCAGCTACTCCTTAACGTTGACAAGCGGCCATTCACAACTCTTCTTGAATACATACTATAACAAGGAGATCACTACTTCAAGGATCTTTCTATATGTAGAGCCAAAATTTGAATTGTTGCATCTCTTCTCCTTTCTCTCATGTCTAGTCCTGTCGTCTGGAGTAACAGAATAAACCTGATCACAGCTTGTCCCACTTGAAGTTGGAAGATCTGTGCCCTACATATAGCCTTGGGTAAGTCACTTAACTTCTTAGAGGCCCATTTTTCTCATCCAGAGAATGGGAATAATACTTATACTACCGACTTGACTTCACAGGAGTGTTGTGAAGAATGCTTTGTAAACTAGAATTGGTTAAAGCCTGATCTTGTGATTTCATTTGCCTAAAGGAACTCACAGGTGAAGTCTCTCTCCCAGAGAAGGTCAGCACCATCTTTGCAACAGAATTGCCTAGAGTACTGAAGGGTTAAGTGATTTGTCCTGGGCCACACAGCCCATATGTGCTGGAGGCAGGATTTAAACCCAGATCTTCCTCCCTTCAAGCTGCTTCTAAATCTATAAAGTATTATATTAGTGGAAGCCATTATTCTTTTTTTTTTTTTTTTTTGCGGGGCAATGGGGGTTAAGTGACTTGCCCAGGGTCACACAGCTAGTAAGTGTCAAGTGTCTGAGGCCGGATTTGAACTCAGGTACTCCTGAATCCAGGGTCGGTGCTTTATCCACTGCACCACCTAGCCGCCCCCTGAAAGCCATTATTCGTATGCTGACCACCCTTGAGGTGCTGTCACCCCTAAGTTTTCTCTTCTTCATGAATAACATACTCATTTCCTTCAGCAAGTAAAGCACTGGTGTCAAACTCAAGTAGACCAGGGCCACTAAACCTTACATAAGGATTCCTGAAGGTGCGCTTTAACTTAGAATATCACATATTAACATTATCTATGTTTTATTATATTTTTATTTGTTTTGTTAAATGTTTTCCAATTATATTTTAATCTGGATCCCAAGGACACTGGGGAATGTTATACGTTATGTATTTAATACCTCTTCAGTAAAGGATTTAGCCCCAATTTCAGTTAGTTTTTCCTTCCAACATAAACTGTCCCTGCTGTGACCCATTTTCCTTTGTTCAATCCTCATATGATCAATAACCTCTATGCATGTGTAGTCCTGCCTTAGCATTGCATTTTTTTGTTGTTGTTGCTTGTTTTGTTGAGGCAATCAGGGTCAAATGACTTGCCCAGGGTACCATAGCTAGTGCCTGAAGTAAAATTTGAACTCAGGTCTCCTGACTCAAGGGCCTATAGGCCCACTGTGCCACCTTAGCATTCCATCTTTTTTTTAAATAGTCTTTGAAACATTCAGGCTCCTTCTCAGTTTTCCCTTGAGGCAGCTATGGGGTACAATTGATGGAGTGCTGGTCCTGGAGTCAGGAAGATCTGAGTTCAAATCTAGCCTCAAACACTTCCTAGTTGCAAGTGAAGCTCTCCCTCTCCCTCTAGTCAAAAGGGGATCTGCTTCTGGGAATCTGATTGTTTGATTTGATAGTCATGTGTTTGCCTATTCTTCACATACCTCAAAGGATTGGGATGGTGGGGGCTGGGGATCACTGAGGCAGGCAGGAAGGCTAGAAAGAAGGGCATGAAAGAGGGATGAAGAGGAAGTGTTGGAAGTCCAAGCCCTTGCACAGGTATTAGGCACCATTTCCATTTGATACAGATAAATACCTATTTCTAATTTCCTGGGGTTAGATCCAAAGCCCCGCCCTATGACAGGTTGCTTCAGTTCCTGCCTGAAACCCACAGGGTTTAAATTTTAAATATCTCTGTGGGTGAGGTAAACACATGTGCTACTCAGCTGGGAAAAGGAAATTTGGCACTCCCCCAGCACCCTCCCCTAACCCCTACCCCACCCCAAGCTTCCGTTGTGCGGTTTCTTAAGGGTACAACTTAGTCCCCACTGTAGTGTGTAGGCAGAGAGCTGAAATCTACCTCCCTGCCCCTCTGGAGCTCAGGAACTAGAGATCAGCAAGCCAGTTGAGAGTTAGAGGCACTCAAGTAATAGGGTAAAGGGATAATAGAGATAAATGTAAAATCCTACAAATTGCATTGCAAAGCAACTTCCTGAGGCCAACTTGGGGGAGGCTTGGCTAGACGATAAAGTCCTTGGGGAAGAGTTTTGGTGTACTGTAACCTTAATATGAGTCACAATGAGATACAGCAGCCGCGAAGGCCAGCTTGAAGGGGGAGAGGCAGGGTCCTCTCAGAGGAACTGGGAGTTGGGTCCTTTGTCTGAAAGACCACATTCAGTTTTGGGCATCACTGATTAGGAGGGAATGCTGAGGGGTAACTAGGATGAGAAGGGGGTTAAGACTGAGCCAAAGGAGGATGAGCAGAAGGAATTCGAGATGTTTAGCCCGCAGGAAGAGAAGAGTCAACAGGTATCCAAAAACCATCTTCAAGCCTTTGGACTGTTCTGTAGAAAAACATTTAGACTTCTTTTGCTTAGCCTCTGAAGGGCAGACCTTGGAACAATGAGTAGAAGTTGCAAAGAGGCAGACTTTGTGTCCATGTAAGGGAAAATACTCTAGCGATGAGACCTGTCTAAAAGTAGAAGAGGCTGCCTTGGGAAGGGATGGACTCCCTGTCTGTCACTTGAAGCTTGGGAGCAGGGTGTCGGGAGTGGGGGTGGGGGTGAACGACCACTTTCTGAGAATGTTGTGGAAGGGAATCTCAGCCAGGGACAGATCAGACTAGAGGTCCTTGTAGCTGTTTTCAGTTCTCAGATTCTGATTCTCTGAAGGGGAAGGGAAGGGAAGGGAGAGAACCGCAGCTCTCTTTGTGTGCCATCCCTCCAAAACCCTCACACTGACTGACTCCTTGCTTGTTTGCCCCAATCAGTGAGGAATCAGAAATGGGTTGAACTCTGAAATCTACCAATCTGTGATTAATGTTCTATGAGTTACTAGTATCAAAGGTTGGGCCAAGCCTCATCTTTGCCTTTTTGCTGCAAACCACAGGATCACAGTTTTAGAGCCTGAAGGGACCTTTGAGGTCATCCAGTCTGGCGTCTTCATTTTAAAGATGAGGGAACCAAGGCAAACAGAGGTTAAGTGGCTTGCCCAGGGTCATATGACTAGTGGGTGTCCAAAACAGGATTTGGATCCAAGTCTTCTTGATTCTGAGTCTCATGCTTTACTTATTACATCAAGCTACCCAGCCAAATTTACCCCTTCCACCTCTGAATATACACAGACACCAGACACACAAAGTAGAGAACACTCTAAGGCTTGTTTCTGAAGCAGGACAACCTCAGAGAGAAACCAGGCTTGTGGAAAGTACTGTGGCTTGAGTTCATGGAAATTCTTCCTTAGAAGTCTGGCATCATGAGCATTTTCCTAGCCTGACTGATCGATGGAAGCTGTTCTGCCCTAAGTGTTTCAGATTTCCAGAGAAGTAATGGAACACACGTTTGGTTGGCTATCTGGGAAGCAGGAAGATCAACCAGAGAGAATTCTTTCAATTTCTTTTGCCCCTCACCTGGCTCTTAGGTCTGACACTTGGAGATCAAACTTCTGAATAATCTTCCTTATCTTATTTCTCATTACAACCACCAAAGGGAACCTTTCCTCTTCCAGTCTAAAGTAAATTAAAGGGGCTAGGTAGAACAGGGCATGTCTTGGATGTTCTTGAAGATCGACAGAAAAGGGGGTGCGATTGCCTTCCCAACTCAATGCTTTCTAGTTTCTTAAACACCCTGTTCAGAAGATTCTCTCCTTCAATACCTCATGGAAGGGCTGCCCCTTTCTCTCATCCTGGTGAGTGGGATACATTTGGGGAAGCACATTTGCAAAGTATTATTAGGAAATTAATATTAAGAAAGATTTCACACCAGTGATATCCAGTTTCTAGGATCTATTCTCAAAGCCTTTAGAACTCCTCATAGGAAATGAATGACAGAGATGGGGCTGATCCACCACTGATCCTTCCCAGGGCTGATCTCTGCTCCTAAACCCTCCTTTATAATACAGAAGAAAGAATTTTGGGAACTTCTTGGGAACTGGTGTGCTGGTCTTGCTACCTCCAGCCTTACCCCTAGTTCATCAAATCCATACTTCACACTGAGCCAGTTCAGTCTTCCCCATGCTCAGATCCCATCATGTCATACCTCAACTCAAAATCCTACAATGGCTCCCTACTACCTAACAGTGGGGAAAATGCTGTGCTTAGAGTCAGGAAGACTTACATTAAAATCTAGCCTCAGGGCAGCTAGATGGGGCAGTGGATAGAACACTGGCCCTGGAGTCAGGAGTACCTGAGTTCAAATCTGGCCTCAGACACTTAACACTTACTAGCTGTGTGACCCTGGGCAAGTCACTTAACCCCAATTGCCTCACTAAAAAAAAAAAAATCTAGCCTCAAATACTTACTAGTTGGGTGACTCTAGGCAAGTCACTTAACTTATTTGCCTCAGTTTCCTCGTTGCAAAATGGGGTTAGGAATGGCACCTCCCACACAGGGTTGTTGTGAGGATCACACGAGAAAATATTTGTAAAGTGCTTAGCATAGTGCCTAGCACATAGTAGGTGCTATGTAAATGCTTATTCCTTTCCCTTCCCTCTCCCAAATAAAGTCCAGACTCTTTAGACTAAGAATCAAAGTTCTCTACAATATGGCTCCACTCTATCTTTCCAGCCTTATTTCACTCATCTCCTCAAATTATTCAAAGTGACTACTTGTTCTCCATACATATGCATGGTCCTGCCTGGTGCTCTGGCTGATGCTGCCCTTCCCCCAACTCCTGGTGAAATCCTCTTCCAACTCTGAGACCTAGCCTAAATGCTACCTCCTCCTGAAGCCTTTTCTGATCTGTCCAGACTAGAGATCAGGAAAGGCTTTTCTCCGTCCTCCTCAGACCTCATCCAGCCCTGCCGTGCTCCTCATCCAACCCTGTGCTGTGCTCCTCAACCAACCCTGTGCTGTGCTCCTCATCCAGCCCTGTGCTATGCTCCTCATCCAGCACTGCTGTGCTCCTCTAATGTACTGATGTTCCATTTCTCCTTGAAGTTATCATAACTCTCCTATTAGGAAGCAAGATGGCACAGTGGCTAGAGTTCTGGGTTTGGAGTCAGAAAGTTCTGAGTTCAAATCCAACCTCAGAAACTTACTGGTTTTGTGACCCTGAGCAAATCACTTCTTTGCATTCAGTTCCCTTATTTCCAAAATGGGGATAACAATATCATCTTGGGAAGCTAGGTGGCACAGTGGATAGAGCACTGGCCCTGGAGTCAGGAATACCTGAGTTCAAATCCAGCCTCAGACACTTAACACTTACTAGCTGTGTGACCCTGGGCAAGTCACTTAACCCCAATTGCCTCACTAAAAAAAAAAACAAACAAACAATATCATCTATCTCCCACGGTTGCTGTATGGATAAAATGAGATAAATGTCTGTAAAATGCTTTGTAAACCTTAAAGTGCCATATAAATGTTACCTATATTTTTATGCTGGGCAGAGGAATAAAACATTTTTTAAGTCTCACTATGTGCCAATCACGTGCTAAGCTAGAGAGTAAGCTGAGTCCTCAACATAAGCAAATGCTTGTTGAATTGCTCACTTCATAAGCACTGGCCCATACTCAATCCGGCCTAACCAAATGAGGGTTCCTTGGGTGAGGAGTGAAGGAAAGAAATAGCAAGAAGCAAGAAGAGGACCCATAAGGAAGGTTTAGTCTGAACAACAGGTTAGGGTCCAGGTTTGTTCAGAATTGTCAGTGGGTTAAGGGCACAGGGCTCTGAATTTGGCATCTGAATTGCTTAGTTATCTCAGACCCTAGCATTTTCTGGATGTTGAAAAAAGACAAAGCATCTGCACGGACACTAGGATGTCACTGATGGTTTTGTCCAGGAGAGAGAACACTCGGGTATGGGATTTGGAGCTGGAAAACCTTATCACCTTACAGATGAAGAAACTAAGGGCCACAAAGGCAGAGTGAATTACCTGAGGTCACAGAGCTGTTAAGTGGCAGAGGCAGGTTCAGACACGGGTGTTCCTCTGCAAACCTAGGCTCTCTGGCTAGAGACCTCAGAGACACAACCTCTATTTCTCTTACCCAGAGCAGGCTCTTTAAACACAACTAGCTGGCCCAAGATTTGGGGGAATGGGCAGTTCTGGGACCCCAGAGAAAAGAATCTGATCCCTGAGGGGTAGGACTACCATGTAGTCTGTCTCCCCAGAGTCCTGAACCTCAATAAAAGTCTAGGTCTGGGGGCAGCTAGGTGGCGCAGTGGATAGAGAGCAACGGCCCTGGAGTCAGGAGTACCTGAGTTCAAATCTGACCTCAGACACTTAACACTTACTAGCTGTGTGAGCCTGGGCAAGTCACTTAACCCCAGTTGCCTCACTAAAAAAAAAAAGTCTAGGGCTGGTTCCTGGAAGAGAGGCAGTCACTAGGATGAGTGGGGAGAGATCTCTAGCACTGTGGTTGCAGCCCCTTGTCCAACAGCTGAGGGATAAACCTTCCCTCCTCTGTTTTTCTTTGTCCTTTTCCAAAATAAGTAGACATAACTTTTTTCTTCAGTTCTTGTCTTTCACTGACATCCTCAAACACTTTGTGGAGTAAAAAGGAGGGAACATCACTTGCTCATTGAGTAGATGCCAGGGACTGTTGAGTCAATTCAATTAAACTCAAATATTTATTAAGCTATCACATGCAAGGCACTAATATTAAAAAAATAGATAAAGAACAGCACCTGCTCATGAAGGACTTAAAATATAATAGCAGTGAAAGACATACCCAACTAACTAGGATACAAGAGAAACTGATAACTGCAAAGGAAGGTTTCAGGTAAAGTGTTGTAAGAATTCTGAGGAGGGAGGGATCAAGGTACCAAAGGAGAAGGTGATATCCAGCCAGGCACAAGGGAGTCTACCTCTGGGCAATGGAAAGGGCAGAATTGTGACCAGACAGAAGCCACCCTAGTGACTTTCTAACTAAATTAGTTATTAAGAGTTTCCCTGATGCATAGGCATTTTTCGAATGACGCAAGCAAGCTCTACAAGTCTGGGGATGGCAGCAGGTCAGTACTGTAAACAAACCCTTGTAGCCAGAGTTTATTTACTTCTCCTCTCTGTATTCTTAGTGCCTAGCACAGTGCCTTGCAGGCCCTATGTATGTATACAAAAAGATATACACACATTCAAGTATATATGTATGTATGTATGTATGAACTGGAATACATAGCTTTGAATACATAGTACCAGTTCAGACACTCTGACCCTTTGTCTGGGAGAGGGTGAATGGGCACCCTATCTATGAGACAGAAAAGTAATAGAATTTAGAGCTCCAAGGGACATTTGATATCAATAATACCCTTGTTTAAATAATAAAGAAAATGACTGAGGTAAAGTGAGGTTTGGGGTACCAGAGGGAAAATCAGCTTCCCTTACGAATCCTCGGACCCCAGCAGGGAGCCACTCTGGAGTCCTTCCTTAGATTCCATAGATCCCAGACTTCAGAACCCTCCCCAACCCCCTTAAACCGGGATGTTTGTTTTTCTCCCCAAAGACGCCTTTTTTTTCCCCTTAGGACACTAGACTAGAATCAGCCAGCCCTGTGTACTCTCAGGGGATCGACGCTTGACCCCAGTCCGTGGCTGAAAACCAGCACGAACTAGATTGGAGCCCCCCCCCCCCCAGTCCTGTTCCATCCGACAGCTCAGCTGCCTACCTAACAGGTGAGTCCCGAAGTCGACTCTTCGCACCCTCTTGCTCCGGCCATGGACGCTCCGGCTCCAGGATTGTGTCCTTGGGGTAGGCCCGTCATTGACACAGGGCTGGAAGTCGGGAATGGAGAAAGAGATCGCTCCATACCTGCCCCAAACCGCTTCAATCTCGACCCCTCCTCCGCGCCCGAGCGGGGTGTTTACAATTTCGGTGCTGCGCTAGGGATTCGACGTTTGAAGTTGGGCAGGAAGTGGGGAGGAGGGGGCGGGGGGAGACGGAGGGGGCTGTGGGTTCCTGCTGTCGAGAGGTATCGCGCCCCCCTCCCTTCTCCCCCATTACCCCCTCCCCCGAGACTGCTAACCCCGATGGGTGGGCGGGCGGTCTAGGGGCTGACCCCGATTCAAGCCCCGGGGTGCGCACAGGACCCGAGGGGACCCCGCCCCCTGGCTCCTGCTTTTCAGAGCAGAGGGGAGGGGGTGGGGAAAGGGGCCTTGCTGTTTCCCTACAGCTCAAGCACAGGTGTGGGCGTGAAGGGTGCAGTGTTATCACCCTCCGTGTAAGGAAAGGCCCCCTGATGGTTTCAGAGATTTCACGACCATCTTTCCTCGTTGGTAAAGCAGGGACTCCGCTACCGTAGAGTGTGCTGCAGTGGACTCTGCTTTGTCCCGGTCCTCTGGTGGCGTATGTCAAAAGACCTGGGTGCGAGTGACGTCTGGCTTTGCTACTTAATTGTATATATTTATTTTTTTATTTTTAATGTATAAGGTATTTTATTTTTTCCGTTACATGTAAAGATAGTTCTCAACTTTTGTTTATACAAAGCTTTACAATTTCAGATTTTTCTCCCTCCCTCCCCTCCCTCCCCCCCTCCCCTAGACAGCAGGTAATCTGATATAGGTTATATCTATATATCTCTATACATATACATATAGATATAGATATATACACACACATATATATACACATAATAACATTAATCCTATTTCTGCATTAATCCTGTTACAAGAGAAAAAATCAGAGCAGTGATGCAAAACCTCAAAATAGAAAAAAAAACCAACAGCACCCAAAACAAAAGAAATAATATGGTTCAATCAGCATCTATACTCCACAGTTCTTTCTTTCTTTTTTTTTTCTTGGATTTGGAGATCCTCTTCTATCATGAGTTCCCTGGAACTCTTCTGTACCATTGCATTGGTGAGAAGAATAATTGTATATAATTTTGATCACGTCACTGCCGCTCTGAATTGCACTTTCCTCCTGCCAAATGACCTCTAAGGCCCCTTCCCGCACTGAATACTATAGTCCTAATATTCTTCTAGTTCGAATATTCTGCGGTTCTGTGGATGAAGGGGTTGCTCTCCAAACCCTAAACCATCTTCAGACTTCGTGGTGAAGGGGTGGAGCTCTTAGTATTTACGGAAGCCGTAGTAACCTCTAGGACGCTGGGCAGAAAGTTTGGGATCTAAGAATGCTTGTTGATTGACTGCCGGTGAGGAGTGTGGTTTCAAAACAGCGAAGTGGAAAGAGCATTGGAACTTGGATCTCTGTCTCTTTGTATGAGTCACTTCTCCCAGGCCTCGGTGTCCAGTTCTGTAAAATGGGGGCTGGGTTGAGGGAACCTGAACTAAATGATGCCAAAGGTCCCGCTAAAGCAGAGGTTTTTAAAGGGGGGCAGGTGTTCATGAACTTGGCTGGTTTTTTTTTTTAATACTTTTTTTTTTTTGCAGGGTGTTGGGGGTTAAGTGACTTGCCCAGGGTCACACAGCTAGTGTCACCTAGCCGCCCCCAGAACTTGGCTGTTTTAACTTTATATCTGCATTAAATATAATTGGTAGCCTTTGTATTCTTATGCATTTAAAAGTATGATTCGGAGAAGGGGTCCATAGGTTCCCCACCAGACTGCCAAAGGGGTCCTAGATACACAAAAAAGGGTAAGAATTCGGTGCCCTCAAGTCCCAGGACCTGTGATCCTGGAATTTGAGGTCTTGCAGGGGATAGAGCACTGGCCCTGAAGTTGAGAGGACCTGAGTTCAAATGTAACCTCAGACACAAAGCTGTGTAACTCTGGGCAAGTCACTTAATCTCGATTTCCTTAAACATCTGGGGCCATCTCCAGTCATCCTGATCTATATCTTGCCACTGGACCCAGATGGCTCTAGAGGAGAGAGTGAGGTTGGTGACCTTGCACAGCCCTGCCTCATATAAATCCAATTCATTGCAAGTCATGACATCACCCCGACTTCACCATCCTCTTCTAAAACGAGGACCAACAAGAAGCTCTACGATGCTATGAAGCTGAAGGATTTAAATGGGAAATGATCTCAGAGATCAGAGATGTGAGAAACACATCTAAGCTCCCTTTTCCTGCTGTCACCTGAGTGCATTTCCCAAGTCTTCTAATTCAGGGGCTTCTTAAAACTTTTTCCACTCGGGACCCTTCGCCGAGAGATTTTTACGGGACGCCGGTATATAAAATAGATATACATAACCTTTTACTGTTGCCAAATTTTTCACAACCCCACATTCAGTTACCGGATCCTATATGGAGTCCCGACCCACAGTTTAAGGAGCTAGACTCTAGCCTGTTTGCAGTTCTTCCTCTCGTGGAAGGCCACGTGAAGCCACAGGCTCTGGCCACACCCACCGCAACATCCATATATGGAAACTAGAGCTATGAGCCCGACCCCCTCTCCCTCCTCCTCCTCCTTTTTCTCCTCCTCCTCTTCCCCTCCAGCACCGCCCCCGTTTCCGTCTCGGACTACAGTTCCCAGGCTGCTCTGCGCACACGCACATTCTCAGGTATTAAAGATGGCTGACACAGCTGCAACTGCCGGAGCCGGTGGCTCAGGAGCGGTAAGGACCAGAGGCTGGGGGATAAGGGGCATGAGGGCTCAGTCCCTGGCCTCAGCAAAACGAAACAGCACGAAAATTGGGGGATGGGGATCTCTGGAGTCAATCCCCATTCTGAGCAACTCTGATCTGGGAAAAGGCCTCACCTTCTGGCATACCCCTCCCCCCACCTCCCCTAGCCCTTGGCTACCAGACTTCTCAATTGGCTAGATCCCAGTAGGAGGCGGGGATTCCGGATAAGGCGCCTAATTGGCTCCAGCTGCCCTCCCTTCTCTCTTTATTGGCCCGATATTTGGCCAATCGAAAAAAACTATCTGGTGGGGGATTTAAAAGGACTTTTCAGCGTGGTTCTTGCCCTAAAAAGCCGTTTGTTACCTTGGTTTCTTGTATTTCTTGGTCCTGTGATAGCTGAGAAGAATTAGTTTTTATTGTTACTCAGTCGTTTTCGTCGTGACTGGCTCTTCGTTACCCTGTTTGCGATTTCCTTCTGCTCATTTTACAGATGAGGAAACTGAGGCAAACAGGGTGAAATAACTTGCCCAGTGTCATGCAACCACTAAGTGTCTGAGAACAAATTTGAACTCGGTTCTTTCTAATTTCAAGACTGGCGCTTTATCCATTGAGCCACCTTGGCCCCACCTCTTCATAGTATCAGAGCCCCTTAGTGGTTGGGGAGAACGTAAAGGCAATGGAAATCCAACGCCCCCCCCCCCCAAGTGTTTTTCATTGTATGTGAAGTGGGGACTTTGGAAGGGGCTTTTTTCTGGTGCATACTTTGGGGCATCAGCCTCCAGGATTCAGAACCGATTGAATACTCAGTAATTATTAAGCTAGTTAGCCAGAAGCTCAAGTCTGAACAGCCGAGTTGCTGCATTTTAAAGGGGAGATGTTGATAGGCATTTATCAGTCATCTCCCATCTGTCATTGTTGGTGAGTTTTAGATTTTTTTTTTTTTTCGCGGGGCAATGTGGGTTAAGTGACTTGCCCAGGGTCACACAGCTAGTGTCAAGTGTCTGAGGTCAAATTTGAACTCAGGTCCTCCTGAATCCAGGACTTGTGCTTTATCCACTGCGCCACCTAGCTGCCTCCCAGTTTTATATTCTTAAAGTGTGTGATTTTACCTTTAATATGTGAACTAAAAGCATGCTCCCCCCATTATTGATTCATACAGAGATCAGGAAGCAAGCAGGCCACCACCCCTGCAGACAACTACTACCTGGCACGGAGACGAACCCTGCAGGTAGTTGTGAGTTCCTTGCTGACAGAGGCTGGGTTTGAAAGTGCTGAGAAAGCATCGGTAGAAACATTGACTGAGATGTTACAAAGCTGTGAGTATGGAGGAATACTGGCTACCTTTTGCAAAGTCAGGCCATTAAACTTTTTTGAAAACTCTGTACCTACTTCCAGTTTTTTGTTTTGTTTTGTTTTGGTTTGGTTTTTGGGTTTTTTTGCAGGGCAGTGAGGGTTCCATGAAACTTCCTTGTGGCGAAGGTTGTCTTGGATTCTCAATGGCTATGCTAATGGAGTATGAGCTTTGGCAGTTCTTGTGCTCATGAAGTTTTCACATATGAGCTAAGCAATGAAATTTGGTCCAAAGATCTACTTGATTGAATTTGGATGTACTTGGCAAAAGCTTGGTCAGCACAGATGCTTATGAAGTGACTGAGGTTTAGTGAATGAATGAATAAACATGCTAAACACCGTGTTAAGCACCAGGAATTCTAATACAAAAACTAAGGCCAGACCCTGCCCTCAAGAACTTACCTTCTGTAACAAAGGGAGATAAATGGGATCATCCTGTATGAGGATGGTGGCCTAGTTTTGGGTTTGGGGAGTTACTAGAATGGTGAGTTGATCACTGGAGCAATCAATTAACATGCCCTTTCCAAAAGCTATGATACTACTGATACTGTTTCCAGATCAAGAAGTGGAAAAGGAGGAAGGTGGAGGGAGGGTCTTTGTGAATTGGTAGGATAGTTGGCAAGGTGGCCTCTGTGGATGGCTGGATGGAACATAAAAGCATAGCCTAGCTTGGTCTGGTCTGGGGCTGTGCAAATATAGTAGGGAAGGCAAGTTTGCCCTCACTCAAGCCGGTTCAGCTTCTGGATAGAAATTCCAAAGCTGGGTGGGTAGATTAATTTTCCCAAGAATTGGGATCATGGATTCTGGAGATGTAGTATACAGATTGCTGGTTTTCATAGGGAGGAATGGGGTGACAGGACAGATCAGTCAGAAAGCGTTTATTAAACACCTTCTAAATGCCAGGTGCTATGCTAAGTGCTGTGTATTCAAAAGAGGCAAAAGACAGTCCCTGCCCTCAAGGAGTTTATAGTCTAATAGGGGAGACAACATACCGACAAACATGTACAAACAAGTTATATAAAGGATAAATAAGAAGTAATTAAAAGAGGGAAGTGCTAGGATTTAGAGGGGTTGGGACAGGCTTCTGTAAAAGATGGTATTTTAGTTGAAGCCAAGGAATCCAGCAGGTAGAGATGAGCAGAGACAACATTTCAGGCATGGGGGACAGTCTGAGAAAATGCCCAGAGCCAAGAGATGGAATGTATTGTTCATGGAAGAGCCAAAAGGACAGTATTCCTATATTGAGGAGTACATGTTGGGGAGTAAGGTGTAAGACTTGAGAAGTTGGAGATGGGGGACAGATTATGAAGGGTTTTGAATGCAAACAGAATGTGGTTTTTAAAAATTATTGTGTTAAACTTTACTTTGTAAAATGATTTGCTACTTATAAATTAATTGCTATTGAACCCGTTTTGGCAATACACATTTATTATTAATTAATATATTATATATTAGTAAAGAATTGACTGCATGAGAAAAGCCCCAGACCCATTTTGTCTATCGGAGAGGCAGCAGTGCTCTCAAGGAGAGTTCAGAGGCCCTACCATACCTGCACTGTCCTAAGAGGAGAGTGAGCCATAATCAAACCAATAATGAGCCAAGATGGCAAACCTTTTGTGGTCAAAGCTTTTTTATCTACTTTTGATAAAGGCAGGACACTATACATTGATCAAAGCTAATTGGTTAGCATCATTCAATTCCATTGGTTAATGTGACTTGGAAGGTGGTCCAAATTAAAATGAACTCTTCTAAGACATCATGATGTAATGACCTAATGGGAGGGACCCTTCAAAGGGTGAAGTCCAGTCTTTAGGTGGGGTTTAATCCTATCAATCCTCTTTGTTGAACCAAAGAATCAGTCTCCATCTCTATTGTACCCTTGGGCAGGCCCTGAACGAGATTAAAACTTCCCAAAGAATTGAATTTTCTGCAGGGGGAGGGGAGGAGAGAAGGGAGATGAAACTAATCTGGGTCCTCCCACAAGAAACTCTTTTTTTTTTTTTTTTTGGCATTTTCTTGAGGTGATTTTACAAATGAGCTTTAGGAAAATCAAACAATGCTGCCGGCATTAGATGCAATCTTGGGCCACAAATCAGCGCACTCCTTGGCAACAGGTCCTGTGATGGCTGAACCTTTCATCTTGCCTTTATTGTTTACTATAACTCCTGCATTGTCTTCAAAGTACGGGGACACATCATGTTTTCTTTGATATGACTTCTGTTGCTTTGTTACCACGACTGGATGAACCTTCCAGAGCTCTGGTTTCCCTTTTTTGACTGTGGCCATCACCAGCTGCAGGAAGCCTGATCAATTTTCCCTTAATTCCCTTCACAGAGATGATGTACAGGTTCTTGGCACCTGTATTATCAGCACAATTGATGACAGCTCCCACTGGGAGACCCAATGAAATTCAAAACTTGGCTCCAGAAGACCCACCACATCCTCGATTAGATATCTTGGCTTCCGGAAAGGACTAAAGAGCAGAAATTCATTATTAATCATTATTTTATCACACAGGATTTTGTATTTGATCCTGGATGTGAGAGGGAGCTAGTCGAGTTTATTGGTTAGGGAGGTGACATAATCAGATGTGCAATTTAGGAAAATCATTTTGGTATTTGAGTGGAGGATGAATTGGAGTGAGGAGAGATTTGTGGCAGTTAGACTCACTATCAGGCTATTTGAATAATCCAGATGTGAAGTCAAGAGGGCCTTCACCAGTGTGGCGGCAGTGTCAAAGGAGGGATGTTGTGAAGATGAAATTGACAGCAACAGTTTGGATATGGGAGGTGAGAGACAGTGAGGAGTAGAATTTGACATCCAGGTTTTGAGCCTGAGGGATTGGGAGGATGGTGGTGAACTCGGTAGCAAGAAGGAAGTCTGTAAGGAGGGAGGGTTTGGGGGAAAGGTAATGAGCTCAATTGTGACTATGTTGAGTTTCAGATATATCTCCTGGTTATCCAGTTCAAGACCTCTGAAAGGCAGTTGGAGACTGACTAGCGGTCAGCTGAGATTAGGGCAAGATAGGTAGATTTGAGAGATGATAATTAAATCTTAGATGGCTGATGAGGTCACCAAGTGAAGTTGTTATTACTGTTGTTCATCCTTTGTTCTTGAAGAGGACTAATGGAATCATGAGGGTGATGTCTTGACTTGCAAGTGAATTGGATATGAGTGAGGTCGAGCTGAGCAAAGTTGTCAGGCTTACTCTCTTCCTCCAGTCATCAAAGTCCAGTGGCCCAACTATAGAGGGAGAAGAGATCCCAGAATAGAGCCCTGTGGGACATCTGTAGGTGGTGGGTCCAGCGAAAGAGACTGAGGCAGGAGAACCAGAAGAAAACTTCAAGAAAAGAGAGAATCAAGGAAGAGAGGATGTAAAGTAGGGATGGATTTAATTGATCAAATTGATCGTGAGGCGTCCCAAAGAATTACAAGACTCAGTGGCTCAGTTTCCCAAATTTTATTATTAGACTGTGATGACCACAGGAAGTCACCAAGAAAAAAAGTGTCTCGAATAGGGAGAGGAAAAATGGTTATATTTATAGTGAGAAAAATAGGTTATCTCCTCCTTAAGGAGGTACATGGGAGGTCTTATCCTAATTTGGACTTCCTGGGGTCCTAAGATGTTCTCCAAGGCGGGTACCTTTTTCTCCTGGGGTGTGTTTTTGGGTTTTAAACGTCATAAGGTGAACCTAAGGACACATTTGGTCCTTCTGTGAATGTTCCTAAAGACATGTTTAGACTTGTCAGAGCCAGAGGGTCTCTCTGTTTATATCTCTTAAGATCTGGTTTTTAGGTGTTCTGTCATCTAGGAATATTAGTGGCTATTAATGGTTAATGGTCCCTGGTTACCCTCCCTAAGCTTCTGTTGATATTGTTGGTTGATAGAGATTCAAATTGTCTTGGTTACAGTTGATAAAAACTCAAACCTTAGTTGCTCTGTTAACCCTTTTAACTACTATTGATCAAGTTTTAGGTTATCTGTTAACCCTTTTTAGCTACAGTTGATAGGTTATCTGTTAACCATTTTAGCCTCCTCCATTAGATGGGCCACAGTGTCAGAGGCTGCAGAGAAAGGTCACAAAGAATGAAGATTGAGAAAAGGCCATTGGATTTGGCCATTAGGAGACCATTGGGTGACTTTGGAAAGAGCAGTTTTGGTGGAATGATGAGACTGAAAGCCAGCTGGTAGCGGGTTAAGAAGAGATTGAGAGGAGCTGAAGGCAAGATGGATTGCAGGGTAGCTTGAGTGGACTGCTGTTTGGGCTATGCAGCAAGCCTAATGATGTTGAGTTGTGATCTATGTTGGTGGAAGGTTTGCTTATGACTATTCTACCATTTGCTATGGGGGTTATGAGAGAAGGAGAGAGAGTACCTGTCCTTGGAGAGTTATTGTCTTCTTAGGGAAACAAAACTAGGTTCCTCGAAACAATTTAGATAATTGTATTTTACATAATTAGGAACTAAGTTGCATGATACATTTACCAAAGAAAAGGTCTTGAGATTGAAGAAGCTCATTGTGGTTTCGTTTAGCTAATTCTGCACCTACAATTTATTTCAGTGTTGTTAACACTAGTAATATGGGATGGATTTTAGGGTCAAATTGATTGTGAGTCATCCCAAAAGAATTACAAGAATCAGTGACTCTGTTTCCCAAGTTTTATTGCAATACTGTGAGTGACCACAGGGAGAGAACCAGAAAAGTGGAAAGATATTTCTCGAATAGGGAAAGGAAAGGTAGTTATATTTATAGTATGGATAAATTGATTATCAGTCTCCTTATAATAATCTCCACCTTAGGGAGGTATAGGGGAGAGCCTGTCCTAATTTAGAGTTCCTGGGGTCCTAAGCCAACCCCGAGGCAGGGACCTTTTTCGCAGAGGTGTGGTTTTGGGGTTTACACGTCATAAAATGAATCTGGGGACAAATTTGGCCTTTTCTGTGCATGTCTCTTTTTTATTCCCATGTCCAGTTTCAAAATATTTTCATTTATCGTTTGTTTCCAGTTTGAATTTCTATGTCCTGTCAGTTTATCATTGTTATAGTCAAGGTCTCTATAACCTGCCTCTTTATGTTCTTGTTATAAGTGGTGATTAATGTGGGTAATGAGAACCTAGGCCCTGACTTGTATTAATGAAGACTCAAGTCTTGATATCCATTAACTGGGGTCTGAATCCCTTTTAGAGCTTGGGTCTTAGGTTTTTCTGTTAACCCCAATTGATTGAATAAAATAATCCTAGATAAGAATTCAAATTGTAAAGCCCTCTACGGGATTTAAAAATCCTCACTATTGGGAAATTCTCTAAGTTTGTTTGGTTTTTTTAAGTGACTATGGTCCCAGAATTGGCAAAATCATATCATATTCTAAGAGAGGACAGACATCAGGAAGGTGCAGGTTGAGGAGAAGATTGGGATAGGGCTGCACTCAGAACTGAGGTGTTGCTGTCTTTTGTAAGCAGCACTAGACAGCAGAGAGCTAGGGATCTTGTTATTTATGAATGCCTTGCTAGAAGATGAAACTGTGCTACTTGGTTACACTGATGAGCTGTCGTCCTTTGTGTCTGAGTTGTAGAGCTAGGATTAAAATGGACAACGACCATCTTCACATTTCTTCCTCCTATGGCATTCCACGACTTGCCCATCCAAATTCATCTCATGTCATTACTAATAGCTAACATTTATATAGAGCTTACCCTGTGCCAGGCCCAGTGCTAAGCACTTTAGAATTATTGCCTCATTCCATCCCCACAACAACCCTGGGAGGTGCTATTATTATCCCCATTTTACAGATGAGGAAACTGAGGCAGAGAGAGGTTAAGTGACCTGCCCAGTGTCACATAGCTAACAAGTGTCTGAGGTCAAATTTGAACTCAGGTCTTCCTGACTCCAGGTCTGGGTCTCTACTCTGCAAACCATCAGCTTGCCACCCTGTATTCTGTGCTGTAGCCAAACAGTGTTTATCACGGTGCCTGCCACATGGTAGGCAATTAATAAATGCTATTTGACTGAACTGCTTATTATTCCCCCTTCTCTCTTCCCTCTCTGTGGCCCAAATTTTCCTACATTTGTGCCTTTATTCACATTACTCCTAAGTCTGGAATCTCTTTATCCTCTTCCACAAATCTCTTCCATACTTGTCCTTCAAAATCCAGCTCAAATGCTATTTTTGTCCATGAAGCTGGCCTTGATCTCCCCACTTAGAAATCACTTTCATCCTACACATACTGTTTTGTTTACACATGTTGTGTTCAACTTTGTTTTATTATTATTTGTGTGGGTCTCCTCTCCCCTTAGGAAATTGCAAACTCCTTGGCAGAAAACTCTACTTCTTGTTTATCTCTGTCTTGTCAAGCCTGGCACAGTACATTATATGCAGTCAGCATGTAATAAAAATTTATCTAGCCAATTGAAAAGAACCAAGGGGGTGGTGACGTTTCGGCTCCTCACCTGCCTCATTTCTAAGCTGTTTTATGGGGATTTCCCTCCAGCAACCACTCCGTGAAGGTTTATCCACAAACTGAAATCGTGGATACTCCAAATATTAAAGTATATCTTCTGCTGGGCTATTTGCTTTAAGGATTTCAAGAGGAGGAGGCCCAGTCCCCCACATTAGAGAGCTTATGATTTTGTTTGGGTAGACAGGGACTTGAACAAATGGAACCAGTTAGATAATGATATAGGACTCTGTAATCATCAAGATGAGGAGACTGAGGGGAAATGATTCACTTAGGGTAAGCTTGTGGCACTTTATTCTGCTCACTGAGCTTTGTGGAGTCACTGGAAGCTCATTCCCTCTCTTTTGTAAGTGTGTGTGTGTGTGTGTGTGTGTGTGTGTGTGTGTGTGAGAGAGAGAGAGAGAGAGAGAGAGAGAGAGAGAGAGAGTGAGCAGAAGCCCAGCATCAGGCAGAGGAGACTGAAATGTCCTTGTCTGAAAATGTACTATATACCCATATTTATTTGTTTTTCCTAGACCTTTCAGAAATTGGGAGGAGTGCTAAGTCCTATTGTGAGCACACGGCCAGGACACAGCCAACACTCTCAGACATCGTGGTCACACTTGTTGAGATGGGTAAGTAAGTTGCACCTCACATGGTAACTTGTTAGGGTAGGATTGGTGAATTAAGGAAAGGGTTAATTATTTATTTTGTGGCTCCCTGGGGATGAGGGAAGTATCTTCTAGATCTTTAGTTCCTTCATGGTTCACAGTTAGGGGAGTGTCTGTTGCACTTTCTTTAGAGTCAGAAGACCTAGGTTTGAGTACCAGCTCTGCTACATAAAAACTGTGTGACCTTGGGCAAGTCATGTAACTTCTCTGGGCCTTAACTTTCTTATCTGCAAAGTGAGAGTACCAGAACTTCCTCTGTTTCACAGGATTGCTATGAGAAAAGCATTTTGTATAGTGCTAGGTCCCAAATGGGGCTGCTTGCTGGTACAGTAGGTAGAGTTACCAGGCCTGGAGTCAGGAAGACTCATCTTGCTGAGTTCAAATCTGACCTTACACACTTATCTGGGTGACCCTGAGCAAGTCACTCTTTGTGACTTGTTTGCCTCAGTTTCCTCATCTATAAATTGAGCTGGGGAAGGAAATGGCAAACCACTCCAGTGTCTTTGCCAAGAAAACCCCAGATGAGGTCATAAAGAGTCAGATACAGCTGAAAAATGACTGAACAACAACAGGTCCTAATTAGTGCAAATAAAAAAATCCTGCAAAATGGTCACCTGTATTTGAATTAATACTATTTGAAAAATAATGATGTAAAATATGGTCATTGGTTCCAGCCCAGTGGAAAATCTGCAGTGCCTGTTAGAATAATGTAGACACTTCAAAGGATTCATTCGTTGCACTAGTAATGTATGTAAATGTATGTAAACATGAGCAGCTTATTATTGTCACATTGCTTTGTAGCCTGACAGATTTGTCTTGAACTGGCACACCTCAACCATTATCCTCCTATAGTGATGACTTTCACCTTTAATTTTAGAGTTTCTGCCCAGTATTAGCGGTGTGCATGTGTTGCTAGGATATGACCCTCCAGCCAGATCCTTCTGTCTTCCCGACGATAGTTTCTGAAAGTCAGTACACTGATTTTGTTTTCCTTTCCTTTAGGTTTCAATGTGGACACTCTCCCTGCATATGCTAAACGGTCCCAGCGGATGGTAATCACTGCACGTAGGTGACCTTGGATGTGGGCAGGGCTGGCTTTTGTGTACTTATTAGGGGGGGGTGGGTTTCTTTTTTTGAAGGGCTTGTTGAGAATACGGCAAAGAGGTCGTCATGTGAAAGTGTAGTTATTAAAAGGGGAAATCGAGTCCGTCTTTCCTAGGATCACTAGTGTTGCTCTAAAAGTGCAATGAGAGCCACACAGAAGTGAGAGCTATTCAAGAAGAGCACGACAACCTAACCAGCCAGAGGTGGCTGGCTTGGGTCGGCACGGAGCAAAGGCCTTCTGTTTCATATTCTCTAGAAATATGCCACCATCATTTTATATCCTTCACTGCCGGGGAAGCGGTGAAAGTTGTCATTGCCAGTCACTTCATGGCAATGAGTCAGTGACCCCTTCTGAAATTAAGAACACACAATTGGTTGCCCACTTGGTGTCTGTATTGCTCAGGACCCATAGAAGGAGAGAGGGGAGCAGCTTCTCCATCTTTCCTTTTTCTTAGCATAGCTGTGTCATTCTGATAACACTCAAGAAGACTTGGTGTGGGGAGTGTGTGTGTGTGTGTGTGTGTTTGTTTGTAAGTGCACATGCCCAAAGCCTTCAGGGTTCTTACTTTTTCTATCTTTAAAATAAGTTGTTTGGATTTTTGGGGGTTTTTTGGCAGGGGCAGTGAGGGTTAAGTGACTTGCCCAAGGTCACACAGCTAGTAAAGTGTCAAGTGTCTGAGGCCAGATTTGAACTCAGGTCTTCCTGAATCCAGGGCCAGTACTTTATCCACTGTGCCTCTTAGATGCCCCTAAAATAATTTTTAATAATTTATTGATACAAATTCTTTTTGACATGAGGCACTTCACGACACCCCTACTTACCTACAAAGTACCTTCCCTAAGGAAGGTGTTAAATTGTTAACCAGATTTTTAGGAACTCTCCAAGACTACAAGTTGCAGAGAAGGCGCTGGCCTCCTTTACATAGAGCAGGGGTTCTTAATGTTTTTGGTGTCATGAACCCCTTTGGCAGTCTGGTGAAGCATGTGAACCCTTTATCAGAAGGATACTTTTAAATAATTGAAGGAAATGTGCCATTTCAGTTAGAGATTAGTGAAAATAAGGATGTAATTTTGTTTCCTATCTGAGTTCACAGACTCCCTCCCCCCAAAAATCTGTCCACAGAGCCCCCATAGGTAAAGCTCCTCTGGCATAGAGGGATTTTCCATATATACCAATGAAATTACAGGTCCAGTTCTTTTTTTTTTTTTTTTGCGGGGCAATGGGGGTTAAGTGACTTGCCCAGGGTCACACAGCTAGTAAGTGTCAAGTGTCTGAGGTCCGGATTTGAACTCAGGTACTCCTGAATCTAGGGCCGGTGCTTTATCCACTGCGCCACCTAGCCACCCCTAGGTCCAGTTCTTATCTAGTTTTTTAAGAAAACCTTTATTACAAAATTTTCAAAGAAAATAATGTTAAAAATAAATAATAAATATAAGAATTTTAAAATTAGCCTTTATCAGTTTTTCAGGTGACCAAAAGTTGTTTAGGAAATCCACATCTGTGATCCAACCATTTGTTTTAAGAGCAAGAGGCATTGGTCAGTGGTTTTGTCCTAAGAGATAAGATCTTTGGGCAACTGGGACCCGAAGGGAGTGGTCAGTGAATGAATCTGTGTAACTCTATTGCAGCTCCAGTCACCAATCAGCCTGTGACTCCCAAAGCCCTGACTGCTGGACAGAACAAGTCTCACCCACCTCATATCCCTAGCCATTTTCCTGAATTCCCCGATCCCCACACCTACATCAAAACACCGGTAAGTAAGTTGGCCTTGACAGCATTTTCAGCAATAGGTCCCTTTCTGGTTGTTTGTAATCCCCAGTTTATGAACAGATTATCTTCTAAAGATTGGCTATTTGGAACACAGAATGTATTTTCCCAAGAAATAAATGATGGTTAAATTACAGATCTAGTCCACAAATGTCCATTGAAACCCTAATAAAACTGAAAAGTGTACCAACAGGAGCCCTGACTCCTTTGATCCTCTGATTGTTGGGGAGCAGGAGACAGTCTGAGTGGATGGGGCAGATAAATTGGGAGCCCATTATACCTAACATTCCAACAGAGATAAATATCTGTGTGTGCGCTTGCGTGTGTGTGTGTGTGTGTGTGTGTGTGTGTGTATGTTTTATTTCCATATACTCTTGTGTTTGTATGTATATATATGTGTGTGTGTGTGTGTGTGATACACACACACACACACACCAAAAAATACCAGGTTATGCCTCCACTGAGGCATACTAATTTGATGGCCATCCTCTGTATGTGTCTTCACTATTGAAATTCAGTTTTGTCCTAATTAGGAAATTGAGTTCTGTCATAAGTGGACATTTTATTTTCCCTTGGCATCTATCTTAATGATGATAAGCCCACAGAGGAATATTCCCCTTTGGAGGTTATTCACCACTCCGTTTTACATGATAGTGTTGGAACTAATATAAATCAGTGGTCTCCATAAAGTTTTGATCATGTATTTCTTGTAATAAAACATTTTTGAGCACCCCCCCCCACTATGTATATGTTTGCTTTTTTATAAATGATGTATATGTAACCTTAGTAGGTAGTGCTTCAGAAGGTGCTTGCTTCTCTCAACTGTTTCCTTCCTTCTGGAAGGGAGTGGAGCTGAATCTTCTTAAGGGATTCACTATATCTACACTCTGACCTCCTTCTTTTCTCTTTGGAGGCTGGAGATTTAAGTAGTTACACTCTATTAAGCAGCTAGATTACTTTTTTTTACAGTTTTTTTTTTTTTTTTAAGTGAGGCAATTGGGGTCAAGTGACTTGCCCAGGGTCACACAGCTAGTAAGTGTTATGTGTCTGAGGCCGGATTTGAACTCAGGTACTCCTGACTCCAGAGCCAGTGCTCTATCCACTGCGCCACCTAGCTGCCCCTAGCTAGATTACTTTTAACCTAGGGCAAAGTAATGGCTTTCTGGTCTGAAAGGTCACTGTCTCTGCTCTTTTACGGAGTTTTTATCAGAAAATTCTTAGTACACTCAGTTCAGAGCTCCCAGTTCGGAAAATCTTGTATATTATAAAACTTAGACAAAAATAGAAATTTTGATAAATTGAGGTAAAAATGATTTGGATAAAGTGGAAAAGCCCTTTGGATAAAGGCATATGTTCAGCAGATTTGCAGATGACGTGAAGTTAACCCATTGGATGACAGAATCAGCATTTAAAAGGATCTTGACAGGGAGCACCTAGGTGGCGCAGTGGATAAAGCATCGGCCCTGGAGTCAGGAGGACCTGAGTTCAAATCCGGCCTCAGACACTTAACACTTACTAGCTGTGTGACCCTGGGCAAGTCACTTAACCCCAATTGCCTCGCCCCCCAAAAAAAATAAATAAATAAATAAGGATCTTGACAGCCTGGAACCTTGGGCTGAATCTAATTAAAGATGAAATTCAGTAGGGATCCATAGTCTTGCACTTAGGTACCAAAAATCAACTCCACAAATATAAGATGAAGGGAAATGTGACTAGACAGCAGTTCTGAGACATATCTGGGGGTTTTTCTGGACTATACGTTCAGTGAGTCTACTGTGCGATGTGGCAGCCCCCAAAGCTGGTGCAATCTCAGGCTGCTCTAGAACGGATAGAGCTCACAGACATGGGGAGGTGAGCATCCCGCTGCACTTGGCCTTTGTCAGACCACCCCTGTTGTATTGTGTTCGACCCTGGGCACGCTGGGCACATATTAAGAAGGACATTGGTAAGCTGAGCAGTGTCTAGAGGAAGGCAGCTAGTGTGGTGAAGGGCCCTAAATCTGTGACCTGTAGGGATCAATGGAAGGAACTGAGGAAGAGAAGCCTCAGGGGACATAGTAGCTGCAGTAGAAGTGTTTGCAGGGATTTGATCACTTCTGAAATGAGTGCAAAGAGGCCAGTTTAGGCCTGATATCAGGAAACACTTGGTAACAATAGAGCTGGCCAGTAGTGTGATAGGCTACCTCAAGGGCTGGGATTCCCCTCCTTGGGGGTCTTCAAGCAGAGGTCTGTTAAAACCAGTGCTTCCTCCAAGTGCACTGTGGTCCCTCCCAACTCTCAGATTCTGTGATTCTGGTTCTGCTTACCGCATGTGACTAACTCTGGCCCAGAACAGAGAGGGCAGGGTTCTTATTCACTGTCCACTCCCCTAGTACACAGAGTCTACCCTCAAAGGGGGCCTGCCATAGCTACCAGGTGACTTGGACAGCAAAGGATAGGTCTGTTGGGAAGTTGTTCCTTGCACAGCTGCTGCTGTGGGTGCCTGGGGGTTGATTTGTTTTTTATAAGTGCCCTGAAACGCTTAAGTCTGGCTTAGAAGAGAGGAGGTTTGGGAACTTCCATGGTGGGGGAATATAAGGGGAGAAGGGTAGGTGTAGTTGTTTCGAGACAAACTCTCTTATTGCCTCTCACTGGGAGGGTGGGATTCAACCTCTCTTCCTAATGACATTTTTTTTTTCAACCTCTCTTCCTACCCTCAATCACTCCACTGGGGTCATGCCATGTCTTCTGCTTTATTGTTGTTGTTGTTTCAATTAAAAAAAAACAAAACATTTATTTCCCAATGAACAGAAATCTATTTTTCCCCCTTTCACCTCCTTTCACACCATTGAGAAAAACAAAAAGAAATCCAAAACCCTCATAACAAGTAGGCATAATTAAGCAAAACAGATTCCTGCATTGCCCATGTCCAAAAAATGTGTCTCATTCTGTACCCTGAATACATCATCATGTTTCATTATAGGTCCTCTAGAATCATGGTTTATCACTGAGTTGATAAGAGTTCTTAAGTTGTTTAGAGTTGTTTGTCTTTATAATGTTATTATATAAAATGTTCTGCCCACTTTACTCCTCATCTGGTTGTACAGATCTTCCTGGCCTTCTCTGAAATTGTCCCTTTCATCATTTCTTTCTTTTCTTTCCTTTTTTTTTTTTTCAGTTCCCAAGTTTTATTAGAATACTATGAAGAGGGGCAGCTAGATGGCGCAGTGGATAAAGCACCAGCCCTGGATTCAGGAGGACCTGAGTTCAAATCCGGCCTCAGACACTTTACACTTACTAGCTGTGTGACCCTGGGCAAGTCACTTAACCCTCATTGCCCCACAAAAACAAAAAAACAAAAGAATACTATGAAGAGGGGCAGCTAGGTGGTGCAGTGGATAGAGCACCGGCCCTGGAGTCAGGAGAACCTGAATTCAAATCTGGCCTCAGACACTTAACACTTACTAGCTGTGTGACCCTGGGCAAGTCACTTAACCCCAATTGCCTCACTTAAAAAAAAAAAAAAGAACATAGAATACTGTGAAGCCACAGGGAGACCAGAAGGGTGTCTCCCCTTTCATCATTTCTTATGACACAGTGGTATCCTATTACATTTATATAAGATAATTTGTCCAGTTGATGGATACCCCTGTAATTTCTAGTCTTTTGCACGGCTCCCACTTTGGAGACCACCTGCATAGCCTAGGGACCAATGTTCTTGTGTGGTGTGAAAAGGATAGATGGTTGCCCTCAACTGTCTCTAAGTTAGCTCAGGTTAACAGCCACAAAATTTGTGTGAGGGTAGGGAGGGACACAGGTGGAAAAGGGCAGGGGCCCTGAAGAGCAGGAAGAACTCTTTTGTGCTCTCACATCCTTTTCTCTTCTTCCTTTAGACCTATCGCGAGCTCGTGTCAGATTACCAGGTCCTTCGGGAAAAGGCCGCGTCACAGAGGCGGGATGTGGAACGGGCACTTACTCGTTTTATGGCCAAGACAGGCGAGACACAGAGTCTCTTCAAGGATGATGTCAGCACATTTCCATGTGAGAATCACTCCCCTGAACGGACCTGTGGTGTCTTGTCACGAGGGAATGGGACTGAGGATGTCATTTTTCCTCCCTCTAGATATGAGCAGGGGAAAGTGAATAATCTTTTGCCTTTATTGTGCCCCAAATAATACTTTAATTTAATTTTTTGCTTCAAAATAATCTGAGGCCTCTGGACATATCTTTCTCTGATCCTCACATAATCCTCAGCAGAACTGAGAATGTGTTGTATAAGGTTCACTTCTGGTGGGGGGAAGCAGGGAGAGACTAGAGTTACTATGGAGGTTTCCTAGTAATGGGAGTGGGGAGGGGTGGGGAGGGATGGGGAGAGGTGGGGAGGGAGACAGACAGACAGACCAGACCAAAGACTTGGGAGAAAATAAAATAGAAAATAAAATCAGGGTTCTCTAAGGGTGTGTCAAAAAGATCGTCACGAGGTTTCTCAGCTATGTCAACTAGGGAGGTGCAGTCATGTAAAGGCTCTCCTGAGAGTGGCAGGTCAGGGAGCGGTATTGCTGGGTTAAGGACTGTACAAGGCTTTAAAGTGATTCTCTCATCCAAGTGATTCTCTCATATCCAAGCAGAGTCACTTCATACCTTGTGAGCCTTTGATCTGAAAAGGCCTGTGTCCTACTTCCCTTCTTTAGGCCTTAGTTTCCTTACCTGTAAAAATGAGGAGGTTGGAGTAGATGATTTCCCTTTGATCTCTGACATTTTATGATTTTACTTATATTTATTTTAATAATAATTGCTAGCATTTGTGTAGTGATTTAAAGTTGGCAAAGCCCTTTACATATATTAACTCATTTGATCCTCACAGCAACACTGGGAAGTAGGTGCGATGGTCATCCACATTTTTCAGATAAGGAGACTGAGGCAGGCAGAGGTTAAGTAACTTGCTTAGGATCACACAGCTAGTAAGAGTCCAAGGCAGAATTTGAATCCAAGGCTTCCTTGATTCTAAGTCCCATGTTCTATCCACTGTACCACCTAAAGTGTGTATGAATGTATGTGTGTGTGTATGTATGTATGTACGTACGTACGTACATATATGTATGTATATATGCGTGTGTATATATACACACACACACATTTATTTATTTATGTATTTATTTACTTATTTATTTTGGTGGGGCAATGAGGGTTAAGTGACTTGCCCAGGGTCTCACAGCTAGTAAGTGTTAATTGTCTGAGGCCGGATTTGAACTCAGGTACTCCTGACTCCAGGGCCGGTGCTCTATCCACTATGCCACCTAGCTGTCCCCAAGTGTATATATTTTAAAAAGTGGCTTTTTTCCTCTTCAGTGCCTCTCCATGCTTATTTAGTACTTGAAAATCCTCACATTCTTGTAGCTTTCTGTAGTCCTGGGTAGCAGCAGGGCTGAGTATCAGGCAATGGAGGGAAGTTTCTCCATTTCAGACTCTTTGACTGTTGAATATATAAAGTTATACTTCCCCATACTCAACTGAGTGCTATCATTTCCTAGTGAACTTATCTGAAAAATAGCTTCTGTGCTAACATCAAAGACTACCCCAAACAACCTCCTGTCTCATCACTTTTCCCTAGTGATTGCTGCCCGGCCATTTACCATTCCCTACCTGACAGCCCTTCTCCCGTCTGAATTGGAGATGCAGCAGATGGAGGAGACTGATTCTTCCGAGCAAGATGAGCAGACAGACACAGAGAACCTTCCTCTCCACATCAGCACGGTGTGTTGTCTTCACTGCCTACCAGGGCTTCCCCTTGCCCATTCTGCATCTTTTCATATGTGGTCTGTAGCAACTCGTCCTTTTGGCTTTTGATCTGAAGGGGTTGTCTGAAGTGAGCGTTACCTACCCACCAAGGCCTCTGGTTTGACTTCAGCCTTGCTGTGATTCTTCTTTTGATCATCTCTTCTCCCTGTCTTGCCCAGGCTAGAAGCAGAGCAGCCCCTTGCAGGCCCATTCCCGCTCCTGAACTGGGCTGGCTCACCCCTCCTTAGGCAGTCTGTTGGCTCCTCTCCCACAAAGGTTCATTGTGGGGTCAGATTTAGTTTGGGCACCTGATTGGCCTTAGTCTAGCTGCAGCTCAGACCTCAGCCTTCTGCCCTGCAGGAGGGATGGTGGGCAGCTGTGTGCCACCAGGCCCACCCTGTGGGGGGCCACTATGTGGGAATAAAGAGTTACTTCCAGTGACCCTGTTGGGTAGCCCGGCAGAGAAGTCTGTGTCTTATTTGAAGTAAGAGTTAAAGATCCCCTCTGGGATAGGAGGCTTAGGAGGCTTCTCTCAGGGAAGAGAAGAAAGCTTGTGATACAACTGGGGAAACAGTGCTAGGCTTTGAAGCCTTAAGGCTGGGTAGAATAGGAGAGAGAAAGACTATATTTAGAAACAGAGATCCTGGGGTCAGATTTTGGCTCTGTTATATTACCTTAGCCTTGACCACATCATTTTTCCTCTTTGAGCCTCAGTTTCCTTATCTGTAAAACGTAAAAACCCCCAGATTGGATGACTGCCTTGTAAAATCCCCCCCCTGCCTTGCTTTTTCACGTATTAAGGGCTGTGGAAATGATGCTACTGAGAATATGGCACAGAACCCACATTCTTCACAAAAACCCTCCTTTTAGGTTCAGAATTCTGAGCTGGGAGACAGTGGCTTAGTATAAATGACTATCCTTGGCTTCCATATTTTAAATACAGCTAAATCTTCTTAATTTGGATTATACTCATTTTGGAATTTGTCATAATTGAGGATGTAAATGGCCAGGGCCTATTTTTGTATTATCCAAGGATAAGTTTGCTTATCAAATTAATTATGGGGCAAAAAAGATTGCAAGGAATGCTTAAGAGAAAAAAAAACTCAAATATTTGGGGAGGACATCACCTGTATACAAATAATTGGTATTTTAAATTATTCTCATTTGTTAAATTAAGACCCTGTAGTAGGCCACACAATTTTAACTTAGTTTCAGTTACTATGCATGCTCAAAAGTAACAACCTATCTCTTCAAAGCTAATCCATATTTCAGGCTCAGGCAGCTGCCTTTTGCTCCACATAATTAGTCCATAGGAGTGACATTTTATTGTCTGTATTAAAGATGTACCAGGGCACAAAGTTTTTCCAGCCGCATCTACTCATAAGAAGAAATAAGGCAGTGTCTTGACAGTTGAAGCTGGAATTGATGACTCAGGTGGCTCCTTGGCAGATTGCCTCTCTGCCGTCAGTTGTCAACCATGTTCAGTTCTACTTCCCTCGGTCAGTCTGACACTTAATTTCCCTCATCTCTTCTCCCTGAGGCTTTCCTACCTACCTGCTTTCTTCTCAGAAAGAAGACACTGTCCATGGGAATAGTTGTGCTTGATAGAGAAAACAGAGCTCTCTTACATAATGGAAGAGATCAGAGAAGAAGTGGAATTTCCGGGAGAGCCACCTGAAAGAGAGGGAAGAGGGGGGGTATTGTCCTCCCATCACTCTACACCCTCCTCCTCTTTCTTTTCCTTGGCTTGCTGACACATAAGTGACTGTACAGCAGCAGTGATTCCAACCTTGACTCCCTGGAATCTCAGCGTGTCTCTAATTATCTTAATTGTTGTGTTGTGAAATCCTTAGATTATTTTTCAATTGAAATCAAATGTTAACATAATTTTCAAAATAATTGTATGGCTTTCTCCCTGAGCTCTTTCCCTCACCTCTCCTTCCCCTTCTGACCTCACAGTTAGCCCTATAGAAGGCCCAGGATTCCTAAATTAAACTAGGATCTGAATCTCAGAGTGGTGATTTACAACTGGTCTGGGTTCTTAGGGCCGGGACCCCTGTGGATACCCTGTGTCTTGCCCATTTTTCTAGTGGTGACCTCCCCAGACAGCTTTCCCAGGAGGTTTGTTTGGCCATTTAACCCAAGCCAATTTTGGCTATGCAATGTGTGGAGCTATTTGTTCCTCTTGATCTACTTGGTTCTACATCTATCAACATCCTCTGCCCTTGGGTTTGTCTGTTTTGGCAACAAACAATCTGGGTTGCGAAGCTTAAATCTTTTGCCTTGAGGCAAAAGAACAGGAAGTTATAGTTAGCACCCTATCCCTGCGGACTTCATCTTCTGGGTGGTGTTTTGTGATGTGTTCTTCAAGAAAAATTATTTTTTGTTATCAGTTGAATAGCCATCAACAAGTACTGAAAACAGGGTACTATTTATTTTGTTTTAAGTGTATCGAATTTAGCAAGGTAGTAACAACATTGCCCTCTTGGCATGCCTTTCTTCTAAACTTCTATTTGTCCTCTGTGTGCTCTGTGTTTTATTGATGGTCTTTTTTTTTTTCTGTTTTGTTTGATTATTTCACTACCCACTTCACTCAGCTCTTCACCAGCTCCCTGAACAGAAACCCTGCTTTGTCACAAATAAATATAGGCAAACAGAATAAATGAACATATTGTCTAGGTCTAAAAATGAATCTCTCATTCTGTATCTTTGGTTCATCACCACTCTGCCAAGAAGCTCATGAGGACCTGCTTCAGCCTCAGTCTTCTGAAGAATTGCCTGCTCACTGTATTGAATGGAGTTTGGAAGTCTCTCAAAATTTTTTTTCCTCTACATTGGCCTGGATTGTGTAAATTATTTTTCCAGGTTCTGCTCATTTTACTCTGTATCAGTTTATATGAGTCTCCTTACATGTCTGTGAATTCTTTATACTTGCCTTTTATTGTGGTGCAATGATTTTTGATTGCATTCATTTACCATAATTTGTTTAGTCATTCCCAGTTGATGGGAACCCACTTTGTTTCCAGTCAGTAGCATTGACAGAAAATGCTACTACAGATATTGTGGGTCCTCTCCCTCTGTCTTTGACCTCTTTGGGACGTATGCCTAGTAGTGCAATGGTTAGGTCAAGGTGACTTTTTGGATATAGTTCCAAGAACAGTTGTACCGGCCTTGTGAGTGACATGACAGTTTTGAATCACTAGGGGGCGCAGTTTTCTCTTATAGCAAAGGATTTATAATCTTGTGTTGGGTTGAATTTTAAAGTCTGTGAAGGTTAGCATTGAGATGCTATAATATTAGAGGGGAAATAGGCCATTGTTGGCAGTGACCTACCACTCTGCTACCCCTCTTCACTCTCTGTTTTCTCCTATTTTCTTATTTCTCTCCTTTTTTTTTCTTTTCTTCTTCCTATATCTTTAGCTCTACTAGTTACATCCAGTGTCTTTGGTGAGTGTCACTAGTGATAGCACTTTAGTGCTTGAGACCTTTGCAGCTGCATAATCGTTTAGGGTTTTTGATTATATTTTGCAAATAGGAGAATGAGAAATTGTGCCAGATCTACCCTAAATGATATCAGTTTTAATCTAGGTGGTGTTTGGTCGTTTCACAGCTGTTGTGGCTTCAGCAACATTCTACAAATGTTCAGTATCTAGCATGTGCTAGGCATTGAGGGAAATGCAAAGGTAAATAAGATATGGTTTCTTGCAATTAACAGAGGCAAGAAAATGTTAATGTCATTTTTTTTCTTTTGGGGGGGCTGGTAGGGTTAAGTGACTTGCCCAGAGTCACACGGCTAGTAAGTGTCAAGTGTCTGAAGACAGATTTGAATTCAGGTCCTCCTGAATCCAGGGCCGGTGCTTTATCCACTGCACTACCTAGCTGCCCCCATGTGCCAGGGGCAGAAAAAGTTAACACAAATAACTACAGTGAAATTTAGACCATGCTAAAAGTGCATGAGATGGTGCTGTGAATTTTTAGGAAGAAAGATCATTCTGATTTGGGGGAACCAGGGAAGTCTTCACAGAGGAGGTGGCATCTGACCTGGGTAAGATTTCACCAGGAAAAGAAAGGGAGGGAGACCCTTCAGCTTGCACAGGAAGTATGTCTCAGGGTGGTGAATGCAGCTCAGCTAGAACATAAAGTCGATGACAGGAATTAATGTGGCATAAACTTAGCAAGGCTGGTCAGAACCAGATTGTGAAGACCTTGAATGCCAGATGAGGAGTTTGGACTTTATTAGGTAAGTAGTGGGGAATCGTGAAAAGGTCTTCTGAGCAGTGGGGTAACATTATTAGAGTTGTGATGAATCTGGCAGAAATATGTCGGGTGGATTTCCTATGATAGAGACTTGGAAGTCGGAAGGCCTGGAAGGAGGTGACTGCAGTAGTTAAAGGGAGATGTTATGAGCATTTAATTAGGGTGGTACCAGTGAGAGAATGGTTAGGAGTGGATGGTTGTGAGAGAGACTTCAGTGATTGAATTGGACTTGACATTGGATTGCCTAGGGAGGTAGGGAGAAGAGCCAAAGCTGATTCTGAAGTTATGAAACTCCATTAGTCTTGTTCAATAGCCAGGATTGTAACCACCTTATCTTTAAATCTCTCTCTTCCTTAGGTGGCCTGGAATCCTGCAGCCTTTGCTGTTTCCTGTTCTACAGCTATCCATCTCTGTGAATTCAGTCCTATTTTTATTAGTTGTTCAAGCAGCTGTCTGCCTCTAATCCCACTAACCAACAGTAGATTGAAATCTTTTTTTCTCCCAGGAGAGAAATAGTAGTGTGGGAATGGTGGGGAAACAGGACTCTGTTCCCCTGACAGCTGAATTTCTGATCACGTCATGAAAGTGATGGTGACACTTCTTATTGTGGGAATTTGATTTTCAGAGAATTTCTGTGCTTCTGGCTAGGATTGCCTTCTGTGCTAATGGTGGTGGTCTTTCTTTTACAGGATGAATCTGGTGCAGAGAAGGAGAATGCCTCTGTTCTACAGCAGAACACTTCCTTGTCAGGAAGCCGGACCGGGGAGGAGAATATTATCGATAACCCTTATCTCCGGCCTGTAAAGAAGCCCAAGATCCGTAGGAAGAAGTGAATTTGAAGAGAATGAGGGCATTCCATTCTGAGTGTGTCTTCTCTCCTGCTTGATAGCAGAGAAGAAATGAGTTATTCACCATTAAGTTTAGGCCTAGAAAGAATCTCCCTGAGCTTAGTAGACAAGTTTCCTTGTTTCTTTCTTTCTGAACACCTATTCTTTCACCTTGAGGTATGTTAGAATGAAGCTATCTCATCTTTTTGAGATCGATGACATCTTTGTAACTATGGGATTAACCATTCAGTGGAAATAATCGCTAGCATTCAGTTGGCCAAAGTCCTCCCATGACCTTTTGGGATACACAGGACTTCTCTTCTGGTCCCTCTTTTCACATGAGAGAAAAAACTTCTGAATTGGAAAGGGATACACAAATCCATTTCCATTCCCATTTAAAGATACCCGGGAAGGAGAGGCCTAGGTGGACAGACAAACCAGGATCTGATATTTTGTTGGGTGACTTTGGAGAAACAAATGTATAATAATGATATTTTGCTCATTTTATACACAGGAAGATTTAGTGATTTCATTTCCTGTCATAGGCTTTTATTTCAGTTGAAACTTCTAGGCAACTATATTCCAGACAACCCTTTTATTGGCTCACCAGCAGTTCTGTCTGGCATTGGCCCCCAGGACAGAACCTCCTTCTGTGGCCTACAAAGCCCTGAGAACATGCCCAGGCCAAAGAGGAAGCTCACTGGGTTGTTGGTTCAATTACTTTTCTGCCTCGAGCCTGGCACACTCAATGAGTCTTCCATTCTTTTCCCAGGACAGAAAGTGAAGACTTGTTCTCTTCCCCTGTGATCTCTGCCCCCCTGAATGGGAGGTAGATGCTTAACATTTACTGAACTTCTGAGGAAGCTATGACTAGAATATCCCAGGCTCTTTTTTGTTGACCAGAAAACAGGTTCTTAAAGAAAATTCTATGTAAGCTGCTATATATATTCTTGGCTAGACATTAATGCAAGGTGAGTTTAAAAAAAAAAGCCAAATGAAAACTACTGGAAGGTTGGAAATACTTTAAATGAAAGACAAATAAGGAATCTCTTGTAAGATATTTTGCCAGAGTCCTGAAATCTTTTTGGATAGACAATCTGATAACTTTATTCTCTCCTTCCCAGCCCAACCCTGCCTCTACACTTTCTTTCCCCAATAAATAAAACTCCTTGGCCTGATAGTGCTACCCCATGAACTTCCTGCCCAGCTATTTTGATGGAGAGATGCTTTCTTAAGGGAAGAGAACTGTCTGTTTGGAATTGAAGAGAAGCCTGCCAATCCAAATGTCTTAGGGGAGAAAATGTCACACTCTGACCCCAGCTTTCCAGGCTTGTCTATAGTTAGCTAAAGTTGCAATACCTCTTCCACTGAGAACACTTGAAAACTATTTTCACAGGCCAGTGGCCTTGGCTTTGTGAATCTTGGGTTTTCAGCCCTTAGAGTGGTGTGGTGAGTTATGGGAATGTTCATGTTTTGGAGGTGAGCACTGTAGACAATGATAGGACAGAAGCATTTACAGCCCTTTTATGCAGCTCCTCCCATGAGCACTGCAGGAGCGGGGGAGGTCACTGTGTTGTGTGTGCAGTCTTGCTACTGTAATTGCCCATCACTGATGCCAAAAACCCCCCCAAAAAAACATTTACCAGCACCTACTTGGAGGAGGCACTTGTTAAATACGGCTTCTTGTTACTTCTGCCAAGAAACCTGAGCCATCGTTACTGAAATACCACATTCTGTGCTTTTCTGGGCAAAATGGGTCCATGTGAGAGTCTGGGGAGGGGCCATTCACATGTCACCCTGACAGGTTTGTTCGTGCATCGTGTTCATCCTGACTCTTTGCTGTTGTGTAAAAACTGTACATACGACTAAACACTTAGTTACAATTTTCTATTTTTAATAATTTGAATGAGTTTTTTTTTTTTGAAAGAAAAAATGTGGCCAAAGCCATATGAAAACTGTTACTTGTATGTGCATAATAAAATCTGTGATGTAGCTAGAATGGAATCCCAGGGCTTTGATTTTTCTTCTTCTTTCTTTTTCTTTTTCTTTTCTTTTTTTTTTTTTTTTTTGCTGCAAGGCAATGAGGATTAAGTGACTTGCCCAGAGTCACACAGCTAGTTCAGGTGTCTGCAGCTGGATTTGAACTCAGGTCCTCCTGAACCCAGGGCTACTGCTTTATCCACTGCACCACCTAGCTGCCCCAGGGCTTTGACTTTTTGTCAGGAATTATCATGTTGATTGGATATGTTTGTATGCTATGGTTCACCATCTCCTCCCCCATCCCCCAGTGCTTTTTAATTAGTCAGTTTAGGTTTTTGTTGATTTTTCTGTTTTCCTTGTGTTAGTTAAAGTCATCCTCATGGGAATAATTCAGCCTTTCAGATAGATTCAGTAAGTTTAATTCCTTTGCAAACTAGACATTATAAATTCTCTGAGTATCCTGACAATTTGATGCTGTGATGTATGAAATGTTTTTTGTGCTCAAAATTATACAATGGTGGATTAGAATTCACTTCTCCCAGGATCTTAGGATGAGTTCAGTACAGTTTATTGACGAATAATGGGATAGGTTCTGAACAGGGAAGCCAATATCCTGTTCTGATGTGGAGAAGGAGGTCTTTTGTGCCTGTCTTCTCATCCTGCCCAGAGAAATTGCTGAATATCTTCATTTCATATGGGAGAAGAGCTGGCAAGTTATGTGGTGGTGAAAAACTGAGCCACCCATGCCTAAACAGCAATTTACATAATCCCTTTGATAGATACTCATTGCAACCCTTACTTAAGGACTTCCAATAATGGGGAACCGCTGTCTCCTAAAGTAGCCCATTCTACTTTTAGGCATCTCTAGTTGTTAGGAAATTTTTCTTTTTTTATGTCAAATCTAAATGTTCCTCTTTGCAGCTTCTATCTATTTCTCCTCATTCTTTTCCGTATGGCCAAGTTGTTCACTCATTTTTCAGCTGTGTCTGGCTCTTCATGACCCCATTTGAGTTTTTCTTGGCAAAGATACTGGAGTGGTTTGCCATTTCCTTCTCCAGCTCATTTTACAGATGAGGAAACTGAGGCAAATGGGGTTAAGTCACTTGCCAAGTGTCACACAGCTAGTAAGTGTCTGAAGCCAAATTTGAACTTGGGAAGATGAGTCTTTGAGACTTCAAGCCTAGCACTCTTATCTACTGTGCCACATACCTGCCCTGGCCAAGTAGAAGTCTAATATCCATTAATTCAACATTTAAGTGCCTGCTATATTTAGAGCACTGAAATCAGTAGTGCCAATTCAGTAATAGACTCACATGACTTTAAAATGTGTGTGTGTGTGTGTGTGTGTGTGTATTTGGGGCAGCCGGGGCAATGAGGGTTAAGTGACTTGCCCAAGGTCACATAGCTAGGAAGTGTCAAGTGTCTGAGGTCAAATTTGAACTCAGGTCCTCCAGAATCCAGGGCTGGTGCTTTATCTACTTCACCACCTAGCTGCCCTCACATGATTCTTAAGAAAGGTGTTTTGTAGAGAGTCAATTCATATTTATCTGCACTACAGTATAGAGATCCTGCTTTATATAAATTCATATTATGCAAACAAATTTATGTACAGAATTTTGAAAGAAATCTGCATTCCACAAAAAAAAAAAAATCTGCTTATCCTACTGTACGCTACTGTGCTCTCTCCACTCCTGCCCCTCAGCTCAGCACTCTGCAACCTCCCTGTCCCCCTCCCCTGCAAAAAAAACCCTCCAGTTGAAAATAGATGTGCAAAGAGACTGCCAGTGCCAGACTGGAGGCTTTGGCTCGATACCTCTGGGACCAACAGATAGACCTTTGTCCCACTCTGCCCACATGTCCAGCCCTGCATGTCAGTCTTCCATATATCTGCACTCAGGTACCGCATGTCTGTCCCTGGCACCTGTGTGTTACCTGTCCTTTCCTGTACATGTCCATTACTGGCCCCCTTGTGTCTGTTCTTTGCATGTTCTTACTCTTGCTTCTAGGTAGACCCCATCCATCTTGGCTGGCCCCAGTCTCAACATGTTCCTCCTCCTGCTCTCATTTCTCTGTCCCCAACCCCCACATGTCCTTGAATCATGTGGTGGCCTCCTGCCTCCATGGGCACATAGCTGTCTTCCTGCCTCCTTCCTTGTCCATGTCCATGGGCAAATTTACATTATACAAAAATTGCTTTACCTAGAGGTGTGCAGAACAGTCCACTTACATAAAGTGAGAACTGGCTATATACATGATCTGATGGATGGATGGATGGATGGGATGAACAGACAGACGGATGGACGATCTGATGGGTGGATGAGCATTTATTAAGTATTTACTATGTGCTTGGCAAAAAACAATTCCTGCTCTCAGAAAGCTTACATTCTACTGGATGTAATTAATTATGCTTATTTGAACACTTTACAGATCTGTGATTTCATTGGTGATTATTTCCTCCACTGACTAGACCAGAACCTCAGCATGCCTAAGTATATGATTTTCCTGGGTTGTATTTAAGAGAAATATCAGCTGACAGTCCATTTTCTGGTGATAAGCCACCCATTCTAATGAAAGAGTTATTTTCCTAATTCTGTTTTATTAAGACTGATATGGAAATTAGTTTTTATTTCTTGAACACAGATTGGCTGGTATCGGGGGAAATAGGAGCCCATATTCAGGAAAAGGTGAGTGTAAAGATGGTTAGTACAACTGACTTGAGAGTCAGAGAAGTAGCTATGGTTTAATGGAAATATTTGATACTTACTGTGTGACCTTAGCCAAATCAATTACCCTCTCTGATCTTTAACTAAAACAATGGGGATGGTAATACTTAGAAAACCTAACTCCTAGGGTGGAAGTTAGAAAAGTGTTTTGTGAATTATAAAGCATTATATAAGATCTGAGTTATTGTAATATCACTTTCAGAAATAAATTCCAACTATATAAGTTCATCTTGAGTCTCTGAGGCCCCCTATAAAGATCTCTTCCTTCTAGCTCTGCCTTAGTGTTACCCTGATTTGCTGTTTTAGGGGCAGTCATTGCTAAAAAGGATTAAATCATGCCTGTGCTAAAAGTGGTACTGTACTGGGCAGCTAGGTGGCGCAGTGGATAGAGCACCGGCCCTGGAGTCAGGAGTACCTGAGTTCAAATCCGGCCTCAGACACCTAACACTTACTAGCTGTGTGACCCTGGGCAAGTCACTTAACCCCAATTGCCTCACTAAAAAAAAAAAAAAAAAAAAAAAGTGGTACTGTACTGAATTTGAAATCAGAGGACTGAGTTAAAATCCCACCTTTACTCCTTGTCAGGTGTCGCTTTTGGACAAATCACTTTCCCTTTCTGTGTTTGTTTCTTCATTTGTTAAAATAAGGGCAGTAAATTGGTTTTAAAATTACAGATTTAGAGGTGGAAGGGATGTCACAAGTCATTTAACCCCTTCATTTTACAGATGAAAAAATTGAGGTCTGGGGGCAGCTAGGTGGCGCAGTGGATAGATAGAGCACCGGCCCTGGAGTCAGGAGTACCTGAGTTCAAATCCGGCCTCAGACACTTAACACTTACTAGCTGTGTGACCCTGGGCAAGTCACTTAACCCCAATTGCCTCACTAAAAAAAAAAAAAAAAAGAAAAAATTGAGGTCTTGAGAAGTGGTATACCCAAATAATATTTTTAGACACTTTCTTAGATCTCAAACCTTGTTAGAGGGACTTCCAGAAAGATCATTGAAGAAAATGGTTGTGTCTAAGCAGTTCATCACATTAAACAAACAAAACAGGTAGCACATAAAACTATTGAACAACAAAAAGAAGGAAAATTAAATTCCAGAAGAAGGAAATAATTCATTGAATATTATACCTAGAGCTTCATAAGAGAGATTGTAACAACAAGAATACCTAAAGTGGATGAAAAGCTTAGTAAAATAATTAAATTTGGGGGGGAGAATCAGTGATTTAGGAAAAAAGTAAAACATTTAAAATATATTCAAGACATCCTAAAAAAAAGAATGGAAGAAATGAAACTTGAAAATATTGAGATGCAGCAAGAAATAACAGAGACAAAAGAAAGCAAAGATGGAAGAATATGTTTGTCTTAAAGCACCCAATCTTAAAGACAGATCTTAAAGAGACAATCGAAGAAGCATTGGTCTCCCACAATAACATGATAAAACAAAAAGCTTGACTAGCATATTCTGTTTTGTTTTGGTTTTTTGCAGGCAGTGGGGGTTAAACGACTTGACCAGGGTCACACAGCTAGTAAGTGTCAAGTGTCTGAGGCCACATTTGAACTCAGGTACTCCTGAATCCAGGGCCACTGCTTTAACCACTGCACCACCTAGCTGCCCCTTGACTAGCATACTCTGAGAAAGCATACATAAAAAATTGTTCAGAAATGTTGCAACTAAAGAGCAAAGTCCAATTTAATGGAATTCCATGGACATTCATTGAAAGGAATCCCAGCTTTAACTCACTCAGAAATGTAGTCACCAGGTTCTTGCATTTCAAGGTCAAAGAAAAATTACCTTGCAAGAAATCAGGAGGAGATAGTCCATTTATTGGGTTTTTTTGTTTGGTTTTTTTTGGTGGTTTTTTTTGTTGTTTTTGTTATTGCTGTGGTTTTTTTTTCAGGTCAGTGAGGGTTAAGTGACTTGCTCAGGGTCACAGTATCTGAGGCTGCATTTAAACTCAGGTTTAAATTTAGGACCAGTGCTTTATCCACTGTGCCACCTAGCTGCCCCCAAGATAGTCCGTTTATTAAAGGATAGAATCAGAACCACCCATGATTTCAAGAACAACATCAACAAAAAAGAAGTGGATATAATGCAATGAAAAATAACTGGGAAATGTCCTGAGTCCAAGGACAGCTTCTTTTTTGTTGTTTTTTGTGAGGCAATTGGGGTTAAGTGACTTGCCCAGGGTCACACAGCTAGTATGTGTGATCCTGGGCAAGCCTGAGGCCGGATTTGAACTCAGGTCCTCCTGACTCCAGGGCCAGTGCTCTATCTACTGTGCCATCTAGCTTTCCCTGACAACTTCTTTTGAAACTGTACATGATTCTATAGGTGACAGGAAATTAAATTTTAGTAGAATTAGCTAAATTATAGTTACTTTTTTTCCCCTGTGAGCTCATTATTTAGGATAACATTATAGAATCTCCTTTTAAATCTGTTTCTTTTGTTCACATTTCCTTTATCTATGCCAATTTGTATTGTTATAGTCTCTAAAGAATAAGCTTAACGTTTCTGTTCTGCATTTTTGAGCACATTCCAGATCTGATTCCTAGATTCATTGAGAACACCATCCAGAAGCCTAGTCCCCTGAACCTGAGAGAGTTTGGAAAGGTGGGACAGGGGAGTAGTCAAAGAGCTGAGAGACTGAGCTCCCTCTGGGGGAGCAGTGAGGACACTGCCCTTTGGCAAAGAAAGTGCAATACTAAATACCTTCTGAAGTAGCCATTCATCTGGTAGACTGAGGATAAAGCCATCTGGTGGCCAAAAGATATACTATATTGCCATCTCATTTAATTAATTGAGTGACAGCCTGCTTCTCTGAGGACTGACTGCATAAAGGAGAATGTAGATGGTTATATCTTCTGCAGCACCACTAAGTATACACTTAGCACCCACCAATTATAACAAATACAACCACAAAGCAATATTTTCAGAAATGAAGGGAAAAAAAAAGAATTGAAAGCCTAAATAAGTCAATTATTCCCTTCAAGCATAATTTACTCACTGTAAAATGAAGATAATACCTACAAGACGTTACAAAATCATATTCAAATTAATATGTGCAGCATGTTTTTTTTGTTTGTTGTTTTTTGGGGGCGGGGGGCAATGAAGGTTAAGTGACTTGCCCAGGGTCACACAGCTAGTAAGTGTCAAGTGTCTGAGGCCGGATTTGAACTCAGGTACTCCTGAATCCAGGGCTGGTGCTTTATCCACTGCACCACCTAGCTGCCCCCAAAAATGCTGTATACATGACTGGAAAGGGATGAATCTCTTGAAGGGATATTCAATGTTCATTTTGTTCAGTCGTTTCAGTGTCTGACTATTCTTCATGACCCAATTTGGGGTTTTCTTGGCAAAAATTACTGGAGTGGTTTACCATTTCCATTTCTAGATCATTTTACAGATGAGGAAATGGAGACAAACAGGGTTAAATGACTTGCTCAGGATCATGCAGCTTTCAAGTGAGGCCAGATTTGAACTCAGGTCTTCTGGATTCCAGGCCCACCACTCTATCTACTGCATCACCTAGCTGCCCCATTATGTTCATATCTATGACAAAAATGATAAAACTATCCCAAATCCTCTATGGACTGAAGAAAGGAAACAAACATTTAAAAATATCTACTATATGCCAGGCACTTTACTAAGCTCTTTACTACCACCATAACTACTATTACTACTACTACCACTACTACCAGTACTACTACTGCTACTACTACAACTAGCTATTATCTCGTTCGATCCTCACAACAGTCTGGTAGGTAGATGCTATTATCTCCATTTTACAGATGAAGAAACTGGGACAAACAGTAACTTGCCCAGGGTCACACATAAGGCAGGATATGAACACAGGCTTGATGCCCAGTGTTCTATCTGCTGCACCATTGAGCTTCCAATCAAATTATCAAGGAAGTATTTTATAGAATTAGACAGAAATAAGAAAACTCACATGGGGAAGAAAAAAGGAAATGCTTAAAAATTGGCATGGAGGTGGTCTAGCTTTATAAGATCTCAAATTATATTGTAAAGCAGTATATCAAAATTAGGACTGGTTAAAAAGACAGAAAGCTAAATAATTGGAATAGATTGAATAAGCAAGAGCCAGAAGTAAATGCACATAATATATCAATAAGCCCAAGAACACAAATTACTGGGGAAAGACTTCATTCAATAAGAATTGCTGAGGAAAAATGGGAAACATTTTGACAGACAAGCAATTTAGATTGTCTTACAAAATATGACACGATTAATTGTTCCAACCATTCTGGAGAACAATTTGGAACTATTCCCAAATGCATACCCTTTGACCCAGCAACAGCACTCCTAGGTCTGTATCCCAAAAGTCAAAGAAAAGGGAAAAAAACCTATATATACAAAAATATTGGGGGGGGGGCAGGGCAATGAGGGTTAAGTGACTTGCCCAGGGTCACACAGCTAGTAGTGTCAAGTGTCTGAGGCTGGATTTGAACTCAGGTCCTCCTAAATCCAGGGCCAGTGCTTTATCCACTGCACCACCTAGCTGCCCTACAGAAAATTTTTTAACATCTCTTATATGGTGGCAAAGAATTGGAAATTGATGGGTGCCCATCAATTGAGGAATGACTATTCAAGTTGTGGTATATGATTGATATGAAATACTATTATACTACAAGAAATAATCAGCAGTTGGATAGAGCACTGGCCCTGGATTCAGGAGGACCTGAGTTCAAATCCAGCCTCAGACACTTGACACTTACTAGCTGTGTGACCCTGGGCAAGTCACTTAACCCCAACTGCCTCACCAAAAAAGAAAGAAAGAAAGAATCAGCAAAATGGTTCCAGAGAAACCTGGGAAGACTTATATGAACTGATGCAAAGTGAAGTGAGAAAAACCAGGA
This sequence comes from Dromiciops gliroides, assembly GCF_019393635.1. Lineage (NCBI taxonomy): Eukaryota > Metazoa > Chordata > Mammalia > Microbiotheria > Microbiotheriidae > Dromiciops > Dromiciops gliroides. Next base: position 255,951,832 of record NC_057864.1, read on the forward strand.
GAACATTGTACATAGTAATGGCAATGTTGTACGATGATTGACTGTGAATGATTTAGCTACTCTGATCAAGACAATGCTATGAGATTCCAAAGGACCCATAACAAAAATGCTATTCACTTCCAGAGAGAGAACCTAATTTAATTGGGAAATATTTAATCAAATAAATAAAAATATAATTAAACAAATCAAAATATACCACAATAAATTTCAAATTTCAATGAACCATCCAAATATAAAATGTCACTCAATAAAAATACAAAGGGGAATATAAGACTATATATTTTAGAGCTGTAGTTATGAAAGAATTTGTGGCCAGAAATGGGATAGGAATTATAAAATAAAAACAAAGACTTTCAGTTATCAAAACTTAAAAGCTTTTGCAGCATAAAATTAATATGATTAGAAATAGAAAAGAAGATATGGATTCTCCACTTCCCTAATCTTTGCATTAAACTTTTCAGATGAAAGTATGACATCTAAAATTAATGGAAAATTGAATCAATCTAAAAAACTAAGAAATATTTCCCACCAATGCCCAATGTACAATTTTCAAAAGAATAAATGTAAACTACCAACAACCATTTGGGGAAAAAATGACAGAATCTCTAATAACCAAAGAAATACAAAATAAACACAATTTTACTGTATTTCAGGTTTTTTGCAATATCTCAATTTTGAGATACCTCATACCCATCAAATCAGCAACAGTGGTAAAAGTTGGGAACATTCGCTATTTGAGGGACTATGGGAAGAAAATTCTAATGCCTTCCCTCTGTTTCTTCTGTATATAGCTTGCTTTCTATATATTTGTTTCCATGGTGTCTCTCCCATTAGATTGTAAGCTCCTTGAGGGTTTTCTTTTGTACCCCCAGAACTTAGCACAGTGCCTGGCACATAGTGAGGGGTTAATAAATGTTTATTGATTGTAAAAAATACCAATTCGCAGCTGGTCAAGCTATGAATGGGTCCAACCATTTTGGAAAACAATTAGACATCAAGTAAGAAAAGTTACTAAATTATTCATGACCTTGATTCAGTAATTCCATTTTGAATTTTGGGCCCCACAGAGGTCTGACAAAAAAAAAAAAGGATCCATATGTCCCAAAATATTTGTAGCAGCTTTTTTGTGATGATAAAAAGCTATAAATAAATAAAGTACTTAATGATTTGAGAATGGGAGAAGACAAAAAAAAAGATGAGACATGAGCTCCACAACAACATACATCTTAGGGACCCCTTAGTGTCATTAACATCAAGGATCTTTCCCTAGCTTAACCTATTTTTATAATTTTGCTTGCATATTTATCATCTTTTTGCTGTGACATTTTTTTCTCAGTTCTTTCTAAGGATTGAGGCAAAGAAGCTCAATGGATTACAAAGGACTGAGCTGTTTCCTCCAAAAATTCCCTTTCAAATGGGGGGTGGGGTGGCTCATGGCTCATTTCCCCATTTATCCATGGAATCCTGATGCTAGAAATGAAAGGGACCTTAGAGACAAGCCCTTTCACTTTTTTTTTGGTGAGGCAATTGGGGTTAAGTGACTTGCCCAGGGTCACACAGCTAGTAAGTGTCAAGGGTATGAGGTCGAATTTGAACTCAGGTCCTCCTGAATTCAGGGCTGGTGCTCTATCCACTGCACCACCTAGCTGCCCCTTTCCCATTGCATCATAACGGAAGAAGGTTCTTGGAGGGTGTCCTGGAAAGGATGGGCAAAGTTCGATAGTGACCCCCAGGGGAGGCTCTTGGCAGAGAGTTGAGATGCCTTTGCTTCTGATCTCCCAGATGACTAAACACTTATTTCAAGTTGGCAGAATGCCTTGGGTGTCCAGGCCATTCTAGGGTCAGGACCACCTGTTCCATGGGAAGGCCTCCCAAGAGAGGGGCATGATAGCCATCAGTGGGAAGGGAGCTGGGGGGAGCACCGGAAAGGAAATATCTCTCACCATATGTGGTCCTGGGGCCATATAATAGTTCTAGTTCTATCTTTATTATAAAGGGAAGAAGTCACAGAAATAAGAATAGTTTGCATTTACCCAAGATTTTAAGGTTTACAAAGTACTTCATGTATGTTGTTTCATATGATGCTGACAAGGCAGTGAGGTACAAGGGCTTTCCATTCTTCCAAAGCAGTCTAGGGAGTGCTGCTTCCTACTTCCCACTCCATTCATACAGATGGTGTAGAACTGGAAGGAATATTAGAGTTTATCTTGTTTAACTCCTTTATTTTGCAAATGGAGAAAACCGAGGCCCCTGGAAGAATGAAATGGCTCCAGAGAGCCTTCCCTAACCATGTGGATCAAGGGAGGTAATCATTGTAAAGCACTTAGCACAGTGCCTGGCACATAGTAGGTGTTATATAAATGTTAGCTATTGTTGTTGCTGTTGCTATTGTATGGGGCCTCCATGATTTTTGGATAAGCCATTAGTGGGTCAAGGGGTTTGCCAACAGGGGGCCCCCTCTTCCTTCCAGTGTTTCTTAGAGGTTTTATAATTGCCTCAGGACCATTTGCATACCTGAGTGCTGGGGTTGTGTGGAAATCTCAGAATAGAATGCTAGATGTAGAGTTAGAAGAAACCTGAGAAGTCATCCTCAGTTTCCTTAGCTGTAAAAATGGGATAATAATAGCACTTACCTCCCAGGGCTGCTGTTGTGATGATCAAATGAAAAATTTGTAAAGTGCTTTAAAACAGTGCCTGCCATGCTTTATAAATGTTCTTTTCCCCTTCATCAAGTCTAGCCCCTCATTTTGCAGATGAGGGTCACACACAACTAATAAGTATCTGAGGTGGGATTCAAACCCAGGTCTTTCTGACCCCAAGTCCTGTACTCTATTACACAACTGTAGTGGTGGGTAGGGTGGTTAGGTGCCTCCATAGGACACAGAGTGCTGGGCCTGGAGTCAGGAAGATGCTTCTTCCTGAGTTCAAATCCAGCCTCAGACACTTATTAGCTGTGTGACCCTGGGCAAGTCACTTAACCCTGTTTGCCTCAGTTTTCTCATCTGTAAAATGAACTGGAGAAGGAAATGGCAAACCACTCCAGCATCTCTGCTAAGAAAACCCCAAAAGGAATCACAAAGACTCAGACACAGCTGAAAAAAACAACAACTGAAGAACAACAGTGGTGGGTAGGGAGAGAATGATGGGAATTGAAAACAGGGATTAGAGTGGGTCCAATCATCTTGCTCCCTTTCATCCCCCAACATTCTATATACACCAGGGCCACCCTAGCACCTCGAGGATCAAATGTAAACTCCTTTGGCATTTCCAGCTCTTCATAACCTGGCTCCATCCTTAATGTTATGGGCCCATAGCACCCCAGAAGTTCTCTGAGGCATATCAAAGAACCTTCTCTTTGAGAAACTAAACCAGAGGATAGACACTCCTAGAGAGATAAGTGGAACCAGATCGGACTGAACTAGCTCTGAGACCCCCACCCTTCATTCTAGTCTTCCTCAACCCTGGGGTGATAAGATTAGGTGTGGCCGGCTTCCTTTGTGTCCTGAGGAGATGGCTTGAGAGATCTGCAGCCACCCCTCACCCAATTCCTCCAGCCACCACCAGTGGGGGATGGTCCTCCCTCACTAAAGGAACTTTCCACAGTCAGATGGTCACCCCCATCAATCCTCTATAAAAGTACTTATCTCCTGCTCAAGGATATTGGTATCTCAGGGCCACTTTCTCTGTGCCATGCCTTTCTCCCCATGAGAAGTCCAAGGACTTCTTTCATGGTTTCCCTTCCCTTCCCTTCCCTTCCTCAGCCCCAAAATAAACTATTATCTTATTCTAACTGCTTTTGTGTGCAAGAGGATGTAATTCTTTAAAGAAGAATTCCTAAGGACCCCAAACCCCTAATCCTACCCCTATCCCGAACCCCCTACCCCATTTCCCCCATGACATTTTATATTCATTATTTCATTCCTGGAACTCTATAGTCCATCCATATTGATCTTCTTGTGGTACCTCACACATTTCTGTGCCTCTACACTGGTTGTCCCTCATGACCTGAATGCTTTCCCACTTCACTCTTGCCTCTTGTGATCCCTGTTTTCCTTTCAAACTCAGCTCAAGTGCCACTTTTGGCAGGAGGCCTTTACTGATCCCTATAGCTAGCACCTTCCTCTCCAAGGTTTCCTTTTATGGTTTTTAGTACAAGTTGTTTGCCCATTAGAATGTAAACTCCTTGAGGGCAGCAACTATTTCATTCTTCTTTGCATCAACATCACCTAGCATAGTGGCTGGCATATGGTAAGCACTTAATAAATGTTTGTCGATTGATTACCTCTAGCCTCAAAAAGACCCATAGAGGGGGCAGCTAGGTGGCGCAATGGATAAGGCACTAGCCTTGGATTCAGGAGGACCTGAGTTCAAACCCAGCCTCAGACACTTACTAGATGTGTGACCCTGGGCAAGTCACTTAAACCCCATTGCCCTGAAAAAAAAAAAAAGAAAAGAAAAGAAAAGAAAGACCCATAGAAGGGTACTATATGCTAAGGAGAGAAGTTCTTATCTGTATCTTAGGGTGGTGAAGAAATAAAAAGAATTCACCTTTAACTTGTCTGGTCATGATATACACTTAAATGGACAAAGTAAAGAACTGGTCTACCAGCTCATGCAGATAGTACCAGTAGACAGTGAGTTGGGCCCTGAGTTAAACAGAAGTAGCATAGTGTAGATTGACTTGGGGAAATTGTTCACTGCTTTTAATGACCCTAAATTTCTTCCTGAAGCAAATACCCATCCCTTTGCTTTGACTCCACAGGTCTTCTAATGATGTGATGTGGTTGTGAGTCATGGAATACCAGGGCTTCAGAGGAAGTAAAGTTGTATGTCATCTAAAGGGCAATGGAGAAGCCGCTGTGTGTAGCACATTATTAGAGAAGGATTATGCAAGAGAAGTAGGGGAAAAGGTGTCATAAGAAAGATGCTTGACCTGAAAAAAAGGTGGGTGGGTCAAGTGGTGAGAATGAGGGATAACCAGTGGACAGTCCACAAGCTCCTTGTCATGTCTAAAGAACCTAGAGGAAGGCTTCTCTCTTCCAGCACCTTGGATAGATCCTCTGTAAGAGGAATCACAGGAGGAAGTGGACCACAGTCTCTTGGAATGACAGGGCATGAGAGATTGTGTTCCTCATTGTTGGAAGGAGTGCCAATTTGCAGTGAGATCACATCCACCAAAGTAGCTCAGCTTAGATTTAGGGTTGTGACTCTCCTGTGATGAAGGCACAGACAGTAAGGCCCATGACTGTCTAAGCAGTGCTAGGGGTGAAGGCTAAAAGACAAACAATAGAGCCAAAGATGGTCTCACATCTAGCCAAGGCACAGATCCCCATGGGGTATCCCTCCAGAAAGTGATAACATTCCCCAAAGGCAGCAACAGCAATGGTGGTAATAAAGTGACAGAGTTTTAGTAGGTGATGTGGAAATATGGCATCAGGAACAGCAAGATTCCTAGTTTTGAGGGGGAGAGGATGCAGGATGGGTAGAGCTGACAAGCAGGAGGGTCCCTGGACCACATCAAGAATGCTGTAGGAGGAGCAGCTAGGTGGCATAATGGATAAAGCACTGGTGCTGAATTTAGGAGGACCTGAGTTCAAATCGGCCTCAGACACTTGACACTTAATAGCTGTATGACCCTAAGCGAGTCACTTAACCCTCATTGGCCCCCTCCCCCCAAAAAAGAGTTAAAGAATGCTGTAGGAGGCAAGAGCTAGTTATATCAACTCAGGCAGAGTGTTTTAGCAACAGGATTAAGCAGATGGCATGCCAAACCCCGTGCCAACCTTGGATTGGGGATTTTCTGGAGAGTTGTTCCTTCTGATTCCTTTCCCCACCAGTGCATAAATCTATGGGAAATTGTATTCATTTTGAGTACAGTGGACTGGGAATAATTCTATCACTTGATGTTTCTCTATTAGTCACTTTGCATTGTCTGAATTAATACTTTGCTGTTTGATTTATCATTCTTGCTTGGTCCCATAGGTAAAGAACTCATTGGACTGGGACACGAGCTTCCACATTGAAACCAAATGTGAATAGTGATGGGCTTCCAGAAATGAGTGGAACACACACAGTAAATACAGTCTAATCCATCTGGTACTTCCTTCCTGCCCCTAATCATCCATCTCCCAAAGCAGGCATTCTATGATTGTTAAAATGATTAAGTACTGTGACCTCAGGGCTACCCCTAAGTGATTCATTTGTCAAATAGGGGTTGCCCTCCCACTTGCCCCACCCCACCTCCCCAAGGGCATGAGTCAGTCTGAGCACAGGCTGCGGGGCTTGCCCTTAGAAAAATTGTGTAATAGAAATTTGTCTTTCCCTCTCTCCTTGTGGTGGTCTTTTTGTGTTTCTCTCCATTTCTGTCTCGTTTCTCTCTTTCATCTATAGTGGTCTGTCCACAGGAGTCCAATGTCCTCATAATAATTTACATGCATATAGCACTTTGCTATTTACAGAGTACAATTATTTATTTATTCATTCATTCATTTATTTATTTTGCAAAGGGTAATGAGGGTTAAGTGACTTGCCCAGGGTCACACAGCTAGTAAGTGTCAAGTGTCTGAAGGTGGATTTGAACTCAGGTCCTGATGATCCAGGGCCCATGTTTTACCCCAGAGTACAATTTATACATTTTTTCATGAGAAACTTATATGCACCATTGTATTGTCCCATTTTTACAGGTGAGGAAAACTGAGGCCCAGTGAGTTAAAGTAACTTGCTCATGGTCTTGTAGCTAGAAATGGAAAGATAGAGGATTTGAACAGTTCTCTGTACTTCCAAATCCCTTGCCCTTTCCCCAGTATACCATACTGTCTCATGTGGTCTCTTTTGTATTTACTCAGCCCAGTCTATACATGTCCCTCCCTCCCTCTACTCTCTCCAAGTGCTGACTGCTCTGGACTTATTTTTTTCTAATCCTCCTTCCAACCTTGTTCCTAAGTAGTTGTTGCAGTGGACCAGAGTTACTTACTGCAGGGGGAATTTGCATACTAACAGGGATGAAAAACCTTTAATTGTAGAGTGCTCCCTACTACAGATGAGCTGGTGGAGAATTGAGGAAGTCAGGGGTTATCTCCTGCAATAGCAGACACCACTGGTAGATAGAATGAAGTCTCTTCTGCTTTAACTTCATGAAACCAGCCCTGCCTTCCTTACCAAGCTCATAAGGATATTATTACAAAATGAGACAATTATGTGAAAGAACCCTTGTTCTTATTATTCGGGTAGGAATAGGGATTGAACCTCTGATGCCACTAATATGTTGTTGAGTCATTTTAGTCATGTCTGACTCTGTGACCCCATCTGGGGTTTTCTTGGCAGAAATCCTGGAGTGCTTTGCCATTTCCTTCTCCAGAGCTCATTTTACAGATGAGGAAACTAAGGCAAACAAGGTTAAGTGACTTGCCCAGGGTCACACAGCTACTTAGTGTCTGAGGTCAGATTTGAACTCAGGAAGATGAGTCACCTTGACCCCAAGCCCAGTCAGTGCTCTGTCCACTGCACCACCTAGCTGCCCCACTGGTATGGGTACTTCCAGTGCCATTGTAGGTTATCATCTTCTCTGCAATTTACATCCTTAGAATGTTGCATAGTGGGGCAGCTAGGTGGCTCAGTAGATAGAGCACCAGCCCTGGAGTCAGGAGTACCTGAGTTCAAATCCGGCCTCAGACACTTAACACTTACTAGCTGTGTGACCCTGGGCAAGTCACTTAACCCCAATTGCCTCACACACACACACAATTGAGAATGTTGCATAGGGCGCTGAGCAGTTAAAAGATTTACCCAGGGTCACGAAACCAATATGTGTCAAAGGCAGAACTTGAACATAGGTTATCCTGGCTCCAAGGCTGGCTCTCTACTACCCTGTGTTGCTTCAGGTTTTTTTTTAAAAAGTCATTAATATGGCACTTCACAAAATGCTTTCTTCAAAACACTCCTATGTTTTGCAAGTATTTTAAATTTTATTGTTGCCTTCTATTTTTTACATTTCATTCATTTTGGGGGGGGGGGTGAGGCAATTGGGGTTAAGTGACTTGCCCAGGGTCACACAGCTAATAAGTGTTAAGTGTCTGAGGCTGGATTTGAACTCAGGTCCTCCTGAATCCAGGGCCGGCGCTCTATCCACTACGCCATCTAGCTGCCCCAACTGATTCTTTTTTTTTTTTTTGCAGGGCAATAAGGGTTAAGTGACTTGCCTAGGGTCACACAGCTAGTAAGTGTTAAGTGTCTGAGGCCAGATTTGAACTCAGGTCTTCCTGAATCCAGGGCCAGTGCTTTATCCACTGCTCCACCTAGCTGCCCCCATTTCATTTATTTCTGAATAAATTACTCCCTCTTTTTACCTAGAAAAAGAAAAAAAGTTCAGCAAATCTAATTAACATGCCAAACCTATATGACAGTATGTACAATATTTCATACCCATGGTCTGCCCTTCTCCCTTCCCCTTTTCTCCCCCCCCACTTTATCTCTGGAATGAAGGATGGTGTGTTTCCCTCAACTTGGTTGTTGCAATTACATAATATCCAACTTTGTTTTATTTTCTTCCTTTTTAATATTGTTGTAGTCAGTGTATGGGCAGCTAGGTGGCGCAGTGACTAGAAAGCCTTGGCCTGGAGTCAGGAAGCTTGTTGTTTCAGTTGTTTCAGTAGAGTTCAACTCTTCGAGGACCCCCCCCCCCGCCCTTCCCCCAATTTGGGGTTTTCTTGGTAAAAAATACTGGAGTAGTTTGCTATTTCCTCCTCCAGTACAGCCTCCCTCACTTAAATCCAATTCCCCGTAAGTCATGACTCCATCTCCTGATGTCATGGTCCTCTTTGAGAATGAAGGACAGACAACAACAGATGAGGAAACTGAGGCAAACAGGGTGAAGTGACTTGCTCAGGATCACACAGCTAGTAAGTGTTTGAAAACAGATTTGAACTCAGGAAGATGAGTCTTCCTGACTCCAGGCCCAGAACTCTATCCACTTTGCCATCTAGCTGCCCCAGTAAGGAAGACCTAAGTTCAAAGATCAGCATCTTCCCATGTTTCTCTGAACATTTCATATTTGTCATTTCTTTTTTTTTTTTTTTGGTGGGGCAATGAGGGTTAAGTGACTTGCCCAAGGTCACACAGCTAGTAAGTGTCAAGTGTCTGAGGCCAGATTTGAACTCAGGTCCTCCTGAATCCAAGGCCGGCACTTTATCCACTGCACCACCTAGCTTCCCCCCTGTCATTTTTTATAGCATATTAGCTGGAAGGGACCTCAGTCCAATTTTCCCATTATATAGAAGAGGAAACTGAGGCCAGAGAGAAAAAAGTCACTTGCCTGAAGTCACACAGGTTTATAAGAAGCTCAAACTGGGCTTGAACCCAGGTCCTCTAGCTTCAAACCCAATATTCTTTTCCACTGTACCATGTACTTACTGTCTATGCGATTTTAGGCAATTCATTTAATCTCTACCTCTGGAGCTCAGTTTCCATATTTGTGAAACAATAGATTTGGACTAGATAATCTGTAAGTGATCTTTCTAGCTGGGATGATCTCTCCCCCAGAAGTGGTCCAGCTGAGTAGAAAGTTGCTGTCTTCTCCTCTCAATCTGCTACCCAAATGCTTCTGATAACATGAACATTCCCTAACCCTGGAACCCAGGTTCCTGTTCCTCATGCCATCTGTAGGTTACTTGCTAGTTCTGCATACACCTAAGGACAAGAAGGCTATCAGAGGTACACCAATGAGGAGGCTTCTCCTCTCCTCCCTCCCTCCTTCATTTATTTTTTTTTCTTATAGGGCAATGAGGGTTAAGTGACTTGGCCAGGGTCACACAGCTAGTAAGTGACAAGTGTCTGAGGCTGGATTTGAACTCAGGTCCTCCTGAATACAGGGCTGGTGCTTTATCCACTGCGCCACCTAGCTGCCCCTCCTCTCCTCCCTCCTAAAGGCTTTTTATTCAAGCATCTAGCATAGGACCCAGCATAAAGTAGGTCCTTAAATGCTCATTGAAGTTAGGTTAGAATGAACAACTTAGGGGGCAGCTAGGTGGGACAATGGATAGAGCACCAGCCCTGAATTCAGGAGGACCTGAGTTCAAATGCGGCCTCAGACACTTGACATTTACTAGCTGTGTGACCCTGGGCAAGTCACTTAATCCTCATTGCCCTGCAAAAAAAAAAAAAAAAAAAGAATGAACGACTTAGACAACCTGGGACACAAAAAGAACTCACAAAGGGCTATGAGAGGATTTGATCTCATACTATGATGTGGATAACGAATTATTAATTTGTGATCCACTATTTTGCTTTCATTTTGGTTAAGACCCAACTCCTGAAAAGGTCGGTCAGTCTCTGAGGGGCATGGCTGAGAGATGAGATTTTGCTCCTAGCCCTCAAGGCACATGCTTAGGCTGGACCCCCCACCCCCCCATCTAACTGGGAGACCTAATTTCTGTTTAGAGTATAAATAGAATCCAGTCTGGCTGAACCTTTGACTGGGGGAAGAAGCCCCTGTCCTTGGTCCCCTCTATTAGAATTGAGGGCAATCCAGCTCATGAAGGAAAAAATTAACCAGAGAGGTCTGGATAGAAATGGTTGCCCCTGCCCAGGGGCTTTTAGGGTGCTGAGTGTCAAGATCAAGCCACATTCTTAGCAGGAGGAGCTGAATGCTTTTAGTCCACCTCCTAATTAAATGTCCACCAATAAAGGTTGAATTTTATTTGTTGGGGAATTCTCTTTCAGGAGGGATTTAAGGCATTTCATGGTCTTGCTTGGGGCTCTTTGGTTACCCAGAGAAACTACTGACCATCAATTTATTGATTGCTGGCTAGTCTAATTAATAAATTGATTACTGATTACCCAGAAACTTTGCCTCTCAGGGTTTTCACTTGCACAAAAATCTGAGGGGATGTGTGTGTGTATAGTGGGGAGGATCCATCCTTTTCAACATGGATGGCAATGATGGAGAGACTGAGAGTACAGGCGGTAAGTAAACTATGGTAGAAAACAACATTGACTTACTGTACAAGAAATGCCTTAAAGGACATCCTGGGAAATGTAGGACTGGAAAGGAGGTGGGACAGTCATGTAGGAAATGCAAGGAATAGCGGATGGATGGTCCCAGGGATGCACTGGTACCCATGGGGAAGACCCAGAAAAATGTCCCCAGGACTCAATGGGCATGTGCTCAAAGGATAATGAATCACAAAGGCTGATGCGTTACAACTGACACCATTAGACGGACTACTTCCAATGGATGAAATCACAGATCCAATGAAATATTGACATATAAGAAAAGGTTGGTTCTAGAATTGCCAATTCATACATTATATCCTAGATACCCAAAGGAGCTTAATATTTAGGGGGAAAGGGAAGGGAATTAGCCTTTATTAAGTGCCTATTATATTCTAGGAACTACAGTGAGTGCTTTGCAATTATTTTCTCATTCGATTCTCACAACAACCCTAGAATGTAAGTGTTATCATTACCCCCGTTTTACAATTGAGGAAACTAAGGCAGACAGAGGCTAAGCGACTTTCTTAGGGTCATTTACCATCGATCATAGTGCTTATTCTCTTCCCTTCTCCCTACTGTATAATGCCAGGTAATTTACTTTATGTCTCTGAATATTAGTTGCCTTCTCTATAAATAGGTGAATTAAAAAAAAAATTGGACCAATGATTTTAGCAGTGTAGTGAGTTGCAGGTAAGGAATTTCCTCTCCCAATGCAGATCTATACCTGGTCTGAAATTAATAATAATAATAATAAATCCAATCCAATAAACATTTAGTTCCCATGATGTGCCATGTGCCGTGCTAAGTTCTACTGATACAATTAATAAAAAGATAGCCCCTGCCCTCAATGAACTTACAGTCTAAAGGGGGAGATAACCCTCAAAAGGAGGCAGGAAAGTTGAGGGGTCTGGGAGGGAACTAATAACAATAATAGCTGATATTTATATGGTGCTTTAAGGTTTGCAAAGTGCTTTACAATTCTTTTCTTTCTTTCTTTCTTTTTTTCCCTTTGCAGGGCAATGAGGGTTAAGTGACTTGCCCAAAGTCACACAGCTAGTAAGTGTCCCCCACAATTATTTTATTTTCACACCAACCTGAGAGGTGGGTACTATTTTTGTCCTTGTTTTACAGATGAGGAAACTGAGACAGACAAATGACTTGCTCTGCATCAAAGAGCTAGTAAGTGTCTGAGACTGGATTTGAACTCAGGTCTTCCTGACCCCAGGCCCAGTACTCTGTTCGATGTACCATCTAGCTACTGGAGGCAATGAAGGCTGAGTCTTGCCCAGGGTCTCATAGCTAGTATGTGTCAGGATGTAAACTTGAACCCAGGTCATCTAGACTCTGAGGTTAGTGTCTTATCTACCACCTCACATTCTCTTTCCATAAATATGTTATTGTTACTTGTAGAATTGACTAGAGAGGGGTAGAAAGTGGAGTCAGTGAGAATGGGCCTGAGAGGTGTGCTAGCTAGTGTGTGGTCTGCATGTTTGAACTGATGTGGGGCATGAATGAATCCAGGAAGAATTTAAATGAACCCTCTTTTACTTATTACTTCTGTGTCCTTGGGAAAGTCACTTCTTTCTTTCAGCCTCAACGGTCTCTTCTTTAAAACGAAAGAGTTGGAAAGAAGCGATTTAGCAGAGTGGATGCTGTGTTTTTGTTGAGTTGTTTTCAATAGGATCCAACTCTTGGTCACCCCATTTATGGTTTTCTTTTTTTTTTTTTTAAGTGAGGTAATTGGGGTTAAGTGACTTGCCCAGGGTCACACAGCTAGTAAGTGTTAAGTGTCTGAGGCTGGATTTGAACTCAGATACTCCTGACTCCAGGGATGGTGCTCTATCCACTGCACCACCTGGCTGCCCCCATTTATGGTTTTCTTGGCAAAGATACTGGAGTAGTTTGCCATTTCCTTCTCCAGCTTATTTTGCAAATGAGGAAACCAAGGCAAATGATGAAGTGATTTGCCCAGGTTCAAACACCTAGCAAGTGTCTGGGGCCTGACTTGAACTCATGAAGATGAATCTTCCTGATTCTAAGCCCAGTGCTCTATTCTCTGTCACCTAGGTACCCAAATGTGTATGCTGTAGTTGGAGTTAAAAGGATCTGAATTTGAATCCTTCCTCAGATGCTTACTAGCTGTGTGACCCTAGGCAAGTCACTGAACTTATCTCAGTCTCACTTCCCTCAACTGAAAGGGTATGATAGGGTTTTTGTGAGGATCTAATGAGACAATGCAGGTAAAGTATCTTGCAAACCTTAAAGAGCTATATTAATGTTAGCTATTATTATTGTTGTTGTTGTTGTTTATATATCCTTGAGTGTGTAACTTCCTTTTTCTGGGATCTCACTTGCCTTCTTTTTAAAATGAGAGGGTAAGAAAGAGGCAGTTTGGTATAATGTCTAGAGAGTGGGCCTCAGACCTGGGGTCAAGTCTTACTCAAGGTCAAGACTCACCTTGACTGTACCACCTCAGGCAATTCACTTAACCTCTCTGTGAACCCAGGTAACTGTAAGTTACCTGCATTGGTAGAGGGAATTTCCTAAATTAAAGAAATCAGAAATCCAGACCCTTCTGCCTCCCTGTCAGAAAGAGAAACCGAGAGAGAACAGGTGAGGCTACAGAGTCAGAGAGAGGGAAAGGGGGAGTGGGGAAGACAGAGAAACAGGTGGGGAGGGGCAGACAGAGAGAGTATGTTGAACTAGAGCAGGGATTCTTTTTTTTTTTTTTAAAGTAAGGCAATTGGGGTTAAGTGACTTGTCCAGGGTCACACAGCTAGTAAGTGTTAAGTGTCTGAGGTCAGATTTGAACTCAGGTACTCCTGACTCCAGGGCCGCTGTTCTATCCACTGCGCCACCTAGCTGCCCCTAGAGCAGGGATTCTTAATCTGGGGTCTATGAATTTGTTTTTTTAAAAATATTTTTGTAACTGTATTTCAATATAATTTTTTGCTTAGCAATCCTATGTATTTTTATTTTATGCATTAAAAAAACACACCCTTACTCTGAGTAGGGGTCTGTAGGTTTCAGCAGATGACCTAAGGGGTCCATGACATAAACAAGAATGAGAATCCCTGGACTAAATGTCCAGCTGTGATATTCGGTGAGATGATCAAACCTGGTGACATAGGCTTAGAATGACATGGACTTGGAATCAATTAGAGGGGGCTTCTCTTGTGGGAAGTAGACTCAAAGATGACTAAATAGCAGGATAGACATGCCAAGGAAATAAAGGAAAATAAAGATGTATAGCAGGAATGTTGCCTAGGTATGTCTACAAACCTGGTTAGAGCCAAGACATAGAGATAACCCCAAAGGTCAGGACCATCATTTCAAAAAAAAAAAAAAATCCCCCTTGACTTTCAGGAATATGACAAACATCCAAGCTTTCCCCACCTCAAAAGGGAACTTTCCAGTTTTCAAGTGGTCACTCTACCTATTCTCTATAAAAGTTTTTGCCTGCTCTCTGTCTGGGAGGAGGAGAATGTTTCTAAGCCCTCCTCCCTTAGGGGTGATGTCTTTGAGTCACTTTCCCTAGCGCCAAACAAAAACTACTTTAATTCTAATTGGATTGTGTGCTGGAGTGTAATTCTTTATTGAGGAATATCTAAGACCCATGTTATATTTCTGGAGCCCAACGTGGGACTTGGCAAATTTCCTCTTTCTTCTCACCACAGCAACCACCAGAGACCCCTGTGTCACTGGGACTAGGATAGTGGCAGCAGGAATGGAGAAAGGCACCCAGGACAGACAAGGGAAAGAATCAATAGGATTCAATAATTGATTAGATACAAGAGGAAGACTGATGAAAAAATAGACAGGAAAGGAAGCAATGAATTCAGGTGACTGGGGATCTTTACAAGGGAAGTGGTTAGTAAACAGCAAGCTTTCTGAGACATTTTAAAGAAGCTTGTATGAATAGCTTAAGGACATGGGAGAATTATCATGACAATACCACCTTATGATGGCAGAAGAGGAAAGACACAAGGCAAGCCAATTTTTTTTTCTTTCTTTCTTTTGCAGGGCAACGAGGGTTAAGTGATTTGCCCAGGGTCACACAGCTAGTAAGTGTCAAGTGTCTGAGCTGGATTTGAACTCAGGTCCTCCTGAATTCAGGGCCAGTGCTTTATCCAGTGTACCACCTAGCTGCCCCCACAAGCCCATTTTCTAGGAGAACAACAATACTGGCATCAATTCACATTTCTCTAGCATTCCTAAGGTTGACAAGAACCCCATCTGGGAGGTGCAGAGGGTCTTTAAGCAGAGTCTGAGTTCGGTTGTGAGGGAAGCTCACAAAGAAGGTAAGGGGTTAGACTGAGATAACCTGTGAGGTCCCTGCTAATACTGAGATTCTAGTTCAAGTCACTAGACATTTTACAGGTATGGAAAGTGAGGTTCAGAGACGAGAAGTGACTTGCTCATAGTCACACAGCTCAGGAATATCAGCCGGGACTCAATCTCATGTCTCCTGGATCCATCTAAGGCCCTTTCTACTATACACAGTGGGTAGGTACTGGATCTGTTAAATGAATACACACAGTTCAGTTTTTGAGATGTTTTGTAAGACTGGGAATATGTAATTGCATATGATATGTAATTGGATCTATGATGCAGGCAGGAGGAAGATTGAAATTAGAGAGAGGCATCCACGTAGAGGGTAATAGTTGAAGCTATGAGGATGGATCAATTCTCTGAGGAAGAGAGTCGAATATAAACCAAGGATCAAAGGATAGAGCATTTCAGGGAATGGTTATATTAAGGAGATGGGAAGGAAAGAACTTGGGATAGGAGAGATAAAAGGAATAGTCAGAGGGGTAGGAAGTGAACCAGAAGGCAGCAGTGTTATGAAAACCTAGGAGGGGGAAGGAAAAGACCATTGAATGTGGTGATTGGGTCACTGGTGACTTTTCCAAGAGCAAGGTCAGTTGACTGGTGGGCACAAAAGTCAGATTGTAGAGGGCTAAGGAGTGTGTATAAAAGTGTGCATAAGAGAAAAGAGAGAAGGAAAGATAGATATAAGAGAGATAGGGAGAGCTACTCATTTATAAAGAATTTCTCAGTGAAGGAGAGGAGATATAAGAGCAATTCGAGGGTAAACCAGGAACAAATGAAGTAATTTTGTTTTTGTTTTTTTCCGGGGCAATGGTGGTTAAGTGACTTGCCCAGGACTACACAGCTAGTAAGTGTCAAGTGTCTAAGGCCAGATTTGAACTCAGGTCCTCCTGAATCCACGTCCAGTGTGCCACCTAGCTGCCCCCTAAATGAAGTTCTTTTAAAGACCCAGGTCGTATAGAAAGAACATTAGACTAGGAGTCAAGAATTACTAACCAGCTGTGAGACTTTGAGAAAGTCACTTACCTACTTTGGGCCTCAGGCTTTTCTGTATGTAAATTGCTTTTGACCACATCCTGGGAAAATGCCTAACTTGGGAATAGGGGTAAACCACCTATCCAGCCAGTCAGTCTTTTTGCTCCCTGTGGGAATGGCCAGAAGCAGGTTACATTCAGAGGCTGTTGGGTTAGTTAATCATTAAGGGTCCCTGAGGACTCTTAACCTTTATAGGAAAACTGAAGATTTCCTGGTAGCAGTCAATGAAGATGGAGAAGGAAGGAAGCTTCATGGAAGCAACGTGCCTAGAGGCTGCTAGGCTCTGGCACAGGTGGAGGATTTAGTTTTTTGTTTTGTTTTGTTTTTTTGCAGGGCAATGAGGATTAAGTGACTTGTCCAGGGTCACACAGCTAGTAAGTGTCACGTGTCTGAGGCTGGATTTGAACTCAGGTCCTCCTGAATCCAGGGCCACCAGGCACAGTGGATAAAGCACAGGCCCTGGATTCAGAAGGACCTGAGTTCAAATCTAGCCTCAGACATTTGACACTTACTAGCTGTGTGACCTTGGGCAAGTCACTTAATCCTCATTGCCCCAGAGAGAGAGAGAGAGAGAGAGAGAGGACACAACTTTCCCTGGGAATGGGGAAGACTGGATGTTAGGGACTGAGACAGTTGATGTGAAGAGAAAGAGGAGAAAATTCATGCTTGATAGTCTCAGTCTTTTTCAAAGATATAGGCCCCTCCTTTCTTGTCCCTTCAAGCACCAGACGGTCTTGTGGGAAGAAGACAACTATAACTCATATCCTCTAAATGCAGGTCAACATCAGCTCCAGAGCCCAGCTAGGAAAGCACATACTCTCTGCTGTATCTACTAATGATGGAGTGACAGGATGTGCTCTGAGCTTCAAGAGTAAAAACACACAGTGGATAGAGAGAGCACTGGCCCTGGAGTCAGGAGTACCTGAGTTCAAATCCAGCTTCAGACACTTAACACTTACTAGCTGTGTGACCCTGGGCAAGTCACTTAACCCCAAATGCCTCACTAAAAAAAAAAAAAGAGTAAAAACAGCTAAGGATCAGAAAAAAGACAAAGAGAAGACAGGGAAGGATTCGGGTCAGGTACCAGTGAACATGGATAGGTCTGACCAAACTGCCATTAGATACTTTATAAGTCAGATTTACAAGGAGAAGCTGCTCCCCTTTTCTTACTCTTTTCTCATCCTAAGTAGACTCTAGCTACAAACATTCAAGTAAGTAGCAGAACCAGAATGCAAACTCAGTTCCTCTGACTCTGAAGGGGCAGGAGGGTTGGTGTGGTAGAAGATGCCCTGAATTTGGTGTCAGAATCTGGGCTCAATTTCCTTGCTCTGTTCCTTTCCACCTCTGTGACCTCTGACAAGTCTCTTCATTTCTATAGACTTCATTTTCATTTACAAAATGAGGGGATTGAATCAAGATATCTGAGATCTCTTCTGGTTGCCATGAGCTGAGTGACCCTAGACAAATCACTTAATGCCCTTGACCCTCAGTTTCCTCACCTGTAAAACAGAAATAATAATACCTGCCCCAAAAGTTTGGTGTAATGGGAAAAGTACTTTACGAATTGTAAAGGGCTATAGAAGGATAAATTATGAGTTGCTTCCAGGAAATATCGATTTTAGAACTGTTGAGAAATAGGGATGGCCTAGGCTAGAATTCTCTGCCATCCCTCAATATCTAACCTGGCTCCGCTTTTTCCATCCTCCACCAAATCTCAAATGGCTGGTTGGATGTGAGGATTCTTCTTCCAGAGCAGGCCTAGCCCTAGTAAAATGCTTCCCAGTTTGACAGTTAAAGTACCAAGTTGGTCTGGGAGGCCCCTGGAACTAGCTCCAAGTACATCCCCAGAGGCCAGGGTGCCCCAGGGGCAGTTTCCAGGAATTCCCTCCCCTGCATTGTAGGTTTCCAATGATGCCATTGTAGGGCCCCGGGATAAATGCCCAGTTGCCCTACTGGGGCACTCCCAAAGGAGTGTGGGAACATCCTCCCCTCTCCTCAGTCCTCAATGCTCCATATACCTGTGGTTGACTCACCTGTCCACAAGCCCTCCCTGGGCAGGGCTGGGCTTGGGAGTGCCATGGCCTGGAGCTCTTTGGCTGAGCTCCACACAGGTAGCAGTTGACTGTAGAAACTCCAGGTGTAGTCAATCTGTCCTATTTATGCCAGACTCCTCCACTTCCCAACCTCCCCAACCCTTTCTGGGCACTGGAGCAAGCTGACAAACTTAGTCCCTTTTCTCCCATCACAACCTTCCCTGCTGGGCAGGGATGAGTTAAAGCTTCCTACCCACCCCTTCTCCATCAAATTTTTATTTGGGGGCTATAGGGAAGCTTGTCAGTTACTTATTTAGGGAAGCTCTCAAGGGAGACATGACTTCAAGCATAGGAGCAACCTTGCCCTCTGCTCCCTCCCCCCCCCCCCCCCGCCCCTGGACCGACCAGGACTAGTTTAGGGCTGGGTTATGAGCACCCCAGAAACTGGTGCAACCTGTCCCAGCTCAATGCATCTCTACATAACTAGGTGTGTGCTTCAGGGGTCTGGTGGAAAACTGCGGAGAGACTAGGCTAGGGAATGAATGAGGAAGCACCCAGCACAAGAGAAGCCAGGGGAGGCTGTTTAAGTTAGTGGAAATTTTTCACCTTCCTCCCTCTGAAGTCCAAGCAGGGCATCTTTCTAGTCTTCCCTACCCCCCACCATCAACCTTCGGGCAAAAAAGAGGAAATGTAAACATCTTCCCCCAACATAATGGCTTGGTCACACACTCAATGTGACTTAGCTTGAGGCTGTTTGGCACAATGAATAGAGTGTGGGATTTGGGGTCAGAAAGACCCAGTCTTCCCTCCTCTGACACCTACTGGTCCTGTGAAGGTGGGCAATTCATAGCCTCTCTGAGCTTCAGTTTCCCCACCTGCAAAATGGGAATGATACCAGTCATTTTTACCTCACCCAGTTGCTGCAGATATCAGAGATATGAAAGTCCTTGGCCACCTTAAGGTTCCCTATTATTCCTTTAAAGCACCAATTATTTTTTAGTCTTGGGAGGGGTCTTTAGAGCTCATGAGCATTTGGTCCAGCTTCTTTATTTTATTTTATTTTTTTTTGCGGGGCAACAGGGGTTAAGTGATTTGCCCAGGGTCACACAGCTAGTAAGTGTCAAGTGTCTGAGGCAGGATTTTGAACTCAGGTCCTCCTGAATCCAGAGCCGGTGCTTTATCCACTGTGCCACCTAGCTGCCTCCCAGCTTCTTTATTTGATGAAAAAGCTGAGGCCTAGGGAGGTCAGTTGACATGGCCAGCAAGTGGCTGGACATGGATTCAAACTTGGGTCTCCCCACTCCAGAATCCAATGCTCCTTTTCCTGGGCCACACTGCTTTAGTGTTTCCTTCCAATATTTCCCCAGCCCAGATCACCTCCCTGGGCCTCAGCTTTTTTTTCTATAAAACTGACTTTGCTAGGTTTTTAGAGTATGATGGGACTTTAGAATTTTACAGACAAGGAAACTAAGGCCCAGTGAGAAGTGACTTGTCCAAGGCCCTAATGACACCAACCTTTCTTTTTCAATCTTTCTTTTCTTTTTTTTTTTCATAGCTTTCTTAGGAGGTTTAAACACAAGGCATTTATCATAGTGACTGAGCCTCAAACCTGCTCTTCTCCACTCTCACCTGGGATAGAGAGGGGAAGGTAGTAAGGAGTAGAGAGAATTCAAAGCTTTGACCTACAGGAACAGAAATAAAAGCATACACCAAATTTTCCTCCCACCCTTCCTCCCCTCTCCTCCCTCCCCGCTCCATCATCATAACTCCAAATGCTCAGTGCACAGCTGGAGAGCCGGTCACAGTCAGTAATTTCAAACTAGGCCTGTTTATTTCCATAGCCAAGAAAAGCCCACTCTCTGCCCTCTCTAAATAACATACAGCAGTTAGCCCACACCGCACCCCTCCTGTGTGTGCCTTAATTCAGAATATAAGTTAATAGACTCTCACAAAAACAGAGTGCAGAGAAAATACACACAAATCTCATATACACAGAGCCAGGGCTGGGCTTGGAGGTAGGGTCAAGTACATTTCTTATAAGGAGATCGGCAGATGCCATCCCCTGGTCTCAGCAAGGGAAATGCAGGGATATGAAGTTTTCTAGCAGGTTTTACGCTCATTTCTCCACCCCACCCCCAACTGTGCCATTTCCTCAAAGCTTATTCTGTACACTTCCCACTGGGCATGACCAATTGTATCCACATATTGACATCATTCATAATCCTTGTCACTAAATAGAGCACTCTGACCCCCAGGGGACAGAGATGGGCAGCTCCCCTGGACCAGGTTCAGGAATGTCACTTACCTGAGCCTAAGGCCTAAGGAAGAACATTCAAGGGGACATTGCTTCCTAAGCAGATGTCCCTGCCTTGAGCCAGACAAGCTGGACCCGATCCTTCTCTTCCTCTCTCCCTCTTTCTCTTCTCACTTTTCAGTTAACCATTAAACTCGTCAGCTACAAATCATCCACTGACACTGCCTCTCCTTATTCTCCCTTCTTTAGCTACAGGTTTTAAAACCCCAGCGATGTTTGTGGTGAACGATTATTTTTGAGGGGGTGGGTCAGGGGAATAGGGTGAGATCTGTGAGGATTCCTCCTCCTAAGCCTGTTGGAAGGCCTGGCTAAGTTAATGACTCCCAAGTCAAGCCCCAGAACCCAAGTCTTCCGCTCCTTTGTGTTCTGATCCCAAAATCACGGCTAAGAAGATCTAGACTTGAATTGTAAAGCAAGTCCCATTCACCATCCCTCTCTACATACCAACTCATCTTCCCCTTGTCCTGGCTTAAGAAAATGGAAAAAAATAGCATTTCCCCCTCCCTTCCCCTACCCAAGGCAAACAGCAGTCCAAGGCACTTTGATCTTCTTGGGCCCCCACATCAGTAGTAGGCTCTGGGTGGGGGTGGGTCAGGGGGCCTTTCCATTTGGGGGAGCGAAAACTGTGGAAGTGGATGTATTCAAAGACCCCTAGCCCCCTTGAGACATAGCCAGGCCTTCCTCTCCCAGAAGTGGCAAGCACTTAGAGCAAGATCTGAGGGCCAGACAGATGTAAACTCCAATGGGGCCCCATTTGGACTTCTAACTCTTGGTAGACCTTGGGGTTGGGGACAGTATCCCTGCTACTGTAGTCTGCTCACAGGCTATTTATGGTTTGAACTGTTATAAACCTCAGAACTTTTTTTGCATTTGTTGGGGATGGGGGGCGGGGAGAGTAGGTTCTAACCTGCCAGAAACTTGGGCTTTGTCTGATCAGGGATCCTAGCCAAGGGTCTTTTCCTTTCCTCCCCTCCCCTCCAACATCTAAGTCAATGCAGGTGTTAATGACAGTGTTCTATAAAAAAAAACCTCAAACAGGAGCCATTCATTCTTTCCAGAAGACTGCTTCTCACTGTCCATCTGTCTCTCAGCTAAGTTCCAGCCCACTGAGGCAGACAAAGGACTCAGGATGTGGCTTTTCGATGTGCTCCAGAGTATACGTAGGAAATGGGTTGTCGGGTTCCAGGCCGCACTGTGAAGGTGTTGAGGGGACTGCTATATTTGGCATTGCTGGGGGAGGACCTAGGAGTGGGAAGAGAGGCAGTTCAGAACATTGAAGGCAGCTGGTCTGATGAGTCCTGACACAGACCCAGACTCAAACACACACACACACACACACACACACACACACCCCTAGTCTTATGCCCATGGTGCTACATTATTGCTAGGGAAAGCAAATTCCACAAGTACTTATGTATCTTCAGCCTAGTCCCAGGTTCCCATAGGGCTGGGGGTAGACAGGGATGGCCAGCTCTATGTTGATCAAATTGCCAGCCCCTGAAATTCTACGGTTCTACACCAAAAATTTAGTTTAAAGGCATGGGGAGGGAAGGGTGCAAATAGGAAGGTAGTGAGTGGAGAAGGAATCTAGGAAAAAAAGGTGAGAGGCAAGGAAGGAAGGGTAAAGGAACAATTCCAAACAAGAAGGAGCTGGCATTTATTAAAAACAAAAAACAAAAACTACTCTCCACAGCGTCTCTTCCAAACCTTTTTATCCCTCCCTCCTTAAAACCTTCTATGGCTCCCACTCCCCACCCCCAATCTTCTCATCTGAGAGCTTTGCTTCATATTTATATAATAATTTGAGGCTATTTGCCAGGAACTCTCTTTCCTCCCCTCTTTCTCCTCTCCTATCTTCTGACATTATCTCTTCATCCCTGTCTCTCATGGCCAGGTGGTCTTACTCCTTACCAAGGCTAACCCTGCTACCTGTTGTAGCAATCCCATTCCATCCCATCTCCCCCAACAGATTGCCCTCTCTGAAATCCCCACTTTGTCACTTATTTTCAGTCTCTTCCTGTCTACTGGTTCATTCCCTCTTGCCTACCAACATGCCTGACTCTCCCATCCTCAAAAAACCCTCACTCGATTTTTCCATCCTAGAAACGTGATAGAAATCACCTATATCTCTTCTGCTCTGTGTAGCTATATTCCCTGGGAAAAGCCATCTTCAATAAGGGCCTCCACTTTCTCTCCTTTCACCCTCTTCAACCCTTTACAATCCAGCTCTAAGATTATCATTCCTCAGATACTTGACACTTACTAGTTGTGTGACCCTGGGCAAGTCACTTAATCCTCATTGCCCCACCAAAAAAAAAAAAAAAAGGTTATCATTCCACCAAAACTGTTCTCTCTGAAGTTGTCAATATTAGTTACCAAATCCATTGGCCTTTTCTCAATCCTCATTCCCTTTGACCTCTCTGCAGCCTATGACACTATTGATCACTCTCTCCTCCATACTCTCTTCTCTCTAGGTTTTTGGAACTCTGCTCTCCTGGTTCTCCCCCTCCCTATCTGACCACTCCTTCTCTATCTCCTTTGCTGAATCCTTTTCCAAATCATTCCATCTAACCAAAGGTGTCCCATAGGGTTCTGTCCTAGGCCCTTTTCTTTTCTACCTCGATAAGACCACTTGGTGATCTCATCAGCTCCCATGGATTTAATTACCATCTCTATAATGACAATTCTCAAATCTACCTTTCCTGTCCCAGTCTCTCTGCTGACCTCCAATCTCACATCTCCAACTACCTTTCAGACATCTCCAAATGGATTTCCAGTAAACATCTTAAACTCAACATGTCCAAAACAGAACTCATTATCTTTCCTTCTAACCTCCCCCCCCCCAATCCCCCTGCCCAACTTTGGCTATTACTGTAGGGGGCAACAGCTCCTCAGGCTTACAACCTTGTAGTTATCTGAGGATAAACTCGTCACTCTCTCTCACCCCCATATCCAAAATGTTGCCAGGGATTGTTGATTTCACCTTTGTAACATTTCTTAAATATGCCTTCTTCTCTTTGCTAACACTGACATTACCCTGACACAGGCCCTCATCATCTCCTGCCTTGATTATTGCAACAGCCTACTAGTGAATTTGCCTGACTCAAGTTTCTCCCCCATAAAGTGATTTTCCTAAAGCACATATTTGATCATCACCTGCCCTCCCCCCACTCTAGTGGCTCCCTATTGCCTCTAGCAGAGTTGCTGAAGCAGTGGCCCCTGTGTGTCATAGAGAAAAGAACACTGAGGGCAGCTAGGTGGTGCAGTGGATAAAGCGCCAGCTAGATGGCGCAGTGGAAGGAGCACCAGCCCTGGATTCAGGAGGACCTGAGTTCAAATCTGACCTCAGACACTTGACACTTACTAGCTGTGTGACAAGTCACTTAACCTTCACTGCCCAGCAAAAAAAAAGTAAATAAATAAAAATGTCAAGAATTAATCAGGGAAAGCTTCCTGGAGAAAAGAACACTGATTTATAACCAGAGGTCCTGGATATGCACCCTTATTCTACCACTTAATATGCTGTGTGAGTTTAGGCTTGCTATTTTTCTGGATTGTAGTTTCCTCATCTATAAAATGGGAATAATACTTGAACTATTTATCACACAAGTGTGTGATTGCTTCTGTCTTGTAGGAGACAAAGTCTGGTGGAAGTATGAGAAGTTATCTCACTTCCTTAATGATATCAAGAAACAGGCCTTTAGAAGAAGCAGGTGTCGAACACAACCATCATTTGACACATGAAGTAACGTGCTACATAGTAATGATTAAAGCTAGGACAAAATAGAAGAAGCAGGTGTCAAGTCTAGTGCTGGCGGAGTTGGGGCTTAGGGGACAGGGAGAGGAAGGCTATCCAAGATCTCCAGAGATCTAGCAAGGGAAGGGACAAATGGCAGACGGTGTTGCTACCCCAGTAGTTCTTCCTTGTAATTTGTATTTGAAAGCAGATAAAGAAACCCTCAAGGAAGGCCACAGCTGGGGTCTGGTGGCAAATGTTGGTCTTTTTCTTTACAAGGAGGAAGGAAAAAAGGAGAGGGATGGTGGAAGAAAAAGACAAGAGGGGAGAAGATTTCTAGCACATCTGAACACCATTATTGAGTGTGAAAGGGGAAAACCCAAAGGGTGCCTAGCAAGTTACCTTTGTTTGTGGTTTTTTGTGTGTTTTTTTTTCAGGGCAATGAGGGTTAAGTGACTTGCCCAGGGTCACACAGCTAGTAAGTGTTAAGTGTCTGAAGCTGGATTTGAACTCAGGTCCTCCTGAATCCAGGGCTGGTGTTCTATCCACTGTGCCACCTAGCTGCCCAGCAAGTTATCTTTGATGCTGTAAGTAGCTCATCTCAGTTTGGCCAGGCTTGTCTGCCTTTCCCTTCCCAACCTCTTCACGTGTTTACCCCAGGACTCACCTGCTGGTTGCTGGGGCAAAGCCGTAGTCCGTATTAGATACTTTGTATATATTCTCCCCAGGTCCACCAGTGCCAACTCCCCCTCCTGAATATGGTCCATTCCTTCCAGTCCCTTCTAGGGATAGCCTTCGGGTGTGCAGGCCCCCTGGTGCTCGGCCTGAAGAATTAACTCGCCTCATTTCTGCTCCTCCATGCCCAGACCCATAGGTTCCAACAGGCTGGGACCCAAAGGCATTTGGGGTACTCAGACTTCGGGCAGGTCCACCTCCTGGGCCACAGCGTGGGGGTCCAGGGCTCCTCCGTGGCTCATTGAGGTATAGGCGTTTCTTAATGAGGGAGCGGCCCCCACCAGAGAAGCGGTCCAAGCCCCCGCCCCCACTGTAGTGGACACCAGGGTAGTAGCGGGAGTAGCTATTTCCTGGGGATCCTGAGGGTGATGGCCTCTCATAGCCTGGAAGGCCCAGGTCTAGGCCATGGCCATAGTCAGAGAAGCTGTTTCGGAGAGGAGAACCCCTGTGGCCCAGGTAGGCTGGGGTCGGGACTGGAGCTGGAGCCAGGGCAGGAGGTGGGTTAGAAAGATCAGCATCATTGCTGAACTCAGGGGGTGGTGGGATGACCTCAAAGTTAAATTCTTCTTCATCTTCCTCACCTGACTTGTATGAAGGGGAGGATGGTGAAGAGAAGGACTTGGGCAGCAGGTGTCTTTGGGGGCTGTAGGCAGAGGCTGATCTCTCCTGCACCAGGGAGGCCTGAGGCTCTTCCTTTGACCATCTCTGCCTGGGCTGGGACTCTGAAGTCACTGGACCTCTTGGGGATGGGAAGCCCCACTTGCTGGGTCTATCATGCTGAGTTGGTGGGGACCTCTGAGGAGCCTGTTCTACTTCTCTCATGGACTTGGGCACGACGGTGAAGGAGTTGGGCCTGACCTCACTGTAGATGATGCTTTCAGAGGAGACAGACTCAGATTGATTTCTGTTGCCACGGAGACTCCCTGGCAGAGAGGACCGGCCCAGGGCACTGGGCCTAGCCCGCCCCTTCTGGGCCCTCTGTTTGGCAGCAAGGAGTAAGGCCATTGGAGATCCCCTTTCCACCACCTCCCCTGTCACTGGGTGTCTGAGGACCTCCCTGTCTGACGGATCTTTTCCAGGGGTCTTGACTGATGGGCTTTCCTTTTCCTGTGTTCCTTCAGGCTCCCTCTTGGCAGGGCTGGGCGTTACTACGGCAACCTCCAGGCCAGAGTGTGCCTGGTCTTGGCCCTGGTGGGATTTGTAGAGAACTGGCACCTCCTCTTGGGCTAGGGGAGTCTTTGGTGCAGGGGCTGGAGAAGAAGGTGTCCCCATCCTATCAGGTTTTGGAGGCACCAAAGGGGAACCCTTATCCTGAAGGGGAGATGACTTTGCTGATGGTTGAGGCTCTGTGGCTTTCTCCCCTGCTCCAACAGTCCTGTCTGTGGGGATGCCTGTGCCCTTTTCTGCTTCAGGTTTGGGTGGGGTGGGTGGAAGTGGGAGCTTCTTGGCCACTGGTTTAGGAAGTCTGGCATCCCCACTCCCATTCTCAACAATCCTTCTGGCTTCTGGTGGGGGCTTAGGAGCTAGAAGGCCTGTAGCTGGCTTAGCTTCCTTAGCTGGTGAGGGGGACATCAGGGCTTCCAGCTCATTCTTGATGCGCTGGACACTTGGAGTTGGGGAGTCTGGTGGGGCATAGTCCACAGGTGGGAGTGTCAGGCTTGGGGGAGGCTCTTTCTTGGGTAAAATGGGGCTCTTGTCTCTGTTCTCTCCCACTTTGGAAGGAGGTGTGGGACCAGTCCCATTGCAAGGGGACCGTTCCTCTCTCCTTGAGCCACAGAGGTAGGCAGCTAGCTCGCTTCTCAGTTTGTCCATTTGTTTGGGATCCCGCCAATCCACGGGATCTGGGGAGACCTCAGCCACTGAGGTGGGAGTTTTGGGTTTGGGGATGGGAGAACTTGGTTTGGGGCCTTTCCCAAGTCCTGCCAGTGGTACTGGGACCTTTTCAATCACTGGCAGAGGGGGAGCCTCTGGAGGGAGAGGGGGTGCTGGGGGTGGCAGTGGAGAGGCTGGGGGTGGTGTTGCTGTTCTGCTGTTTATTCTGGGGCTGGTTTGGCTAGGTTGAGGACTGGCTGGCACAGTGTCTTGAGGCTTCCTGGGGCCATCTGGCTCCTGAGTCCCATCAGGGTATGCCTGGGATGCAGGGCGGATATGGAAACTGGGTGGTAAGGGAAGCCGGTTTGAGATCTTCTTAGGGGTCCCTTTCTCCTCTTGGGGATCCCTGGGAGACTCTTGAACTGGGATGGATGAGGTCCTGACAGGTGCTGGGGGGGGCACCTTGAAGGAACGGGGGAAGGTAAGATGGGGATCAGGCTTGGACTCAGTAGGAGGGGCAGCGGGGCTTCTGGGAGGGCTGTTCTTGTAGGCCTCAGACTGGCCCCCATTTAGCACAGTCTCTGATTTCCATTTGGATACCCCACCAGAAGGGAAGACCCGAGGCCCTGTTGGGGTATGAGGAGACTCTGGGACTGGGGGTCCCGGTGCTGGCATAGGAGGGGGTGGGGGTGCCAAGAAGGCTAGGGGTGGGGCTGGAGGGATGAAGTCCGGAGGGGTGGGGGTCGGTGGGGAGGAGAGTGTAGATGGGGGAGACAGAGCCCCAAGCACAGGTGGTGGAGGTGGGGCCATGCTGGGTGGGGGTGGGGGTTGAGGTTCTTGCAGTAGGGGAGGAGGAGGTGGTGGCATGGAAGGTGGGGGAGGGGGTGGAGACTCGCCCTTGAAAATCGAGACATCAGGGGGTGGCCCTGGAGCTGGGCCCACAGGGGGTGGAGGGATGATGGGCTCTTCACCATAGTGCCCAGGCCTCAGGTCCCCCACGGAGCTGTAGAGTCGGAGGTTGCCATTAACTTGTAGGCTGCTGCCTATAAAAAAAAGCAGAGGAGAATGAGAGAGGTCCAGAACTTGCAGGGTCCCCATCTCATTATTCCCCACTCCTGGGGAAGGACACCCCCAAGGTAAATAAATGATCAGTATTTGTTTCTTAGGTAGGAAGGTCAGGGGAGCCATGGCCTGAGTCCTGCATACTTGGCAACGTGGCCCTCCTTGCAACAGCAAGGTAGAAGGACAATGGGGGAGGGGTGGCCAGCACAGGCCCATTCTTGGTCCACCTGACCAAGCTCTTCTATCACAGGCAGGGGAGAGACAGTAAAGGAGTTGGAGGTGGGGGCAGCGAGGAGGGAAAAAACTGCTACTGATTACAGCTAGGAGGCCTGGGCGGGGGTAGGCCTAGCTTTTCCTATCATCTCCTCCCGGCCATGTTTTCTCCCCCAAACCCCTGCAAGTCAGTTTTGCTACATCAGCAGGCAAAGGATAGCAGAGTGTATGTAGCTGAGCTCTCACAGTTTGTCTTGAACTAAGCTTGAGTTTTTATTATTATTTTTTGGGGGGGGGGCAGGACAATGAGGGTTAAATGACTTGCCCAGGGGGTCACACAGCTAGTAAGTGTCAAGTGTCTGAGGCTGGATTTGAACTCAGGTCCTCCTGAATCCAGGGCCACTGCTCTATCCACTGCACCACCTAGCTGCTCCTCAGCTTGAGTTTTGAAGAACACTTAAGAGGCAAACATTTTCTCTCTCATCCTACTTTTCCCCAGTAGAGATTATTTAACAGATATGGATTTGCCAGGTTCCTTTGTTTCTTTGCTAGGTTCCTGCTTTCTAAAAACCCCTAGGCCTAGTTTCTCCCCTTTCCCACCCTTCCTGAGGTATCCTGGTTCCCCATCAAGAATAAGTTTGAATTTCTAAGCTTTTTATAGTTGCCATGCTACTTTAGGAACAGGAGGATCCCTACCCCCTCATGACATTTTTTCCCCAGTATTCATTTTATCCTGAGATATGTTAACAGACAGAGTTCTCTTACCCCATTCCACCTACAGCCCTGAAGGAAGCTATATGGAAGATTTTGTTGTGTTGTTTTTCAGTCATGTCTGATTTTTTTGTGACTCCATTTGGGGTTTTCTTAGCAGAGATACTGGAGTGCTTTGCTGTTTCCTTCTCTAGTTCATTTGACAGATGAGGAAACTAAGGCAAACAGCGTTAAGTGACTTGCCCAGGGTCACACAGCTAGTAAGTGTCTGAGACCAGATTTGAACTCAGGAAGATGAGTCTTCCTGATTCCAAGCTTTGACACCCAGCTGCCCATAGAGAGGACTAGCTTGTCATTAGGTAGCAGCCTTCACCCATTCCTGGGTTAATAACATCCTTCCTGTCCTTGGTGTCTGGCCTCTGTCTCCAGAGGACCCTTAACCCTTATTGACTGGACTACTCACTAGGCACTACTTGCCTTATAAGGATAGGTATCTTTTCTTTTTTTTGCGGGGGGGGGGGGGGGCAATGGGGTTAAGTGACTTGCCCAGGGTCACATAGCTAGAAAGTGTCATGTCTTAGACCAGATTTGAACTCAGGTTCTCCTGAATCCAGGGCCATTGCTTTATCCACTGTGCCAACCAGGATAGGTATCTTTTCACTGGTTTATACTTTGTTTTCCCAACCAAACTGTAAGTGCTTTGAGGGCAGGGACCATGTTATACTTCTTCAAATTTGTTGGATTCACACCAAGAAAAAGAGAGAGATTCTGGGATGGGAGGAACAGGGTAGTTTTTTTTTCCCCAAGGCCCTCCAGATCCATCCCTGCCTCCCCCCAAATGAAAGAGTTCTTGTCCATTCCTTTATTCTCCCCCACTCCCTTGCCATAACCCCCTTTCCAGCCCACATCCTGTTATATCAATGGGCGAGGAAGGTAAGATGAGGCTGGGATCTCAGGGAACAATTTGTTTTGTGACTCAGCCAGCCTGAGCTGCTGTTTGGAGGCGATAACTAGTGTCTGAGAGCCCTACATCCCAAAGACAAGGGGACCCCAGATACCTGTATTAGTCACTTCTTTGTCCGCAAAATCCTCTGGGACAGATGGGGTTGGCACGGCCAGTCCATGGTTTTCCTGTGGATTCTGGAAGAAACCCAAGAATGGTGGGTAGGGAAAGATATAGATTCGTATCTTTTTAAATGACTTTCATAAGGTCACTCTTTTGGCTTAAGAAGCTTAAAGTGGTTCCCCATTGCTTTTTTTTTTTTAAAGGCATTTGGAGTTAAGTGACTTGCCCAGGGTCACACAGCTAGTAAGTATCTGGCCAGATTTGAATTTAGATCCTCCTGACTTCAGGGCCAGTGTTCTATCCACTGTGCCACTTAGCTGCCCCTCCCCATTGCTTATTAGACAAAATTTACACCATGGAGCCCAGCATTTACGGCCCTCCATAGCTGATTCTGACCTAACCTTATACACCAACTGCTATACTCAGACCAACTTCCTCACTCCCTTCCATGTTTGCCATACCATTTGACTCCCTGGATTTGCCCCTTACTTGGGATAACTATCATTCTCCTCTAGCTGTGCAAATCCTATCCTTCCTTCATAGCTCAATTCAATTCTCATATATTCTGAAAAGTCTTCCTCTCTTGGACACAGTGATTTGTCCATTCTCTGACCCCTCCCCACAACACTTCTAGTCTAGCCACATTTAATTATTTTCAGTTTCTTTCTTTCTTTTTTCTTTTTTTTTTTTGGTGAGGCAATTGGGGTTAAGTGACTTGCCCAGGGTCACACAGCTAGTAAGTGTTAGGTGTCTGAGGCTGGATCAGAACCCAGGTACTCCTGACTCCAGGGCCGGTGCTCTATCCACTGCGCCACCTAGCTGCCCCAATTATTTTCAGTTTCACCTGTCCAGCTTTGTCTCTTGGACAATAAACTCCTTGGGGGCAAGGATAACATCTCCTAGAATGCATAACCCTCATGGTGCCTAGCATGATGCCACATATGTGCCAAGTTAATTCTTGTTAATGGACACAGCCAGGCCCCTGGAAGGATGGTACAAGGGTTCCTAATACAACATGAAAAATTCACATTCTAAAGAAATGGCCTAATTGCTATTTCCTGTCCATGACATTTCATTTCTTCCCCCTGCCTTTTTCCAGGCTGCATCTCCTGCCTGGAATGCCCTTCCTCTTCACTTCTACCTTTTGAAACTCTTACCTACTTTCAAGGATCTGCTCAAGTGCCATTCCCTATCAGAGGCCTTTCCCAATTCTCCCAGTTGTTAGTACCACTTTCCCAAATTACTTTTTTTTTGTTTTTTTTTTTTGGTGAGGCAATGAGGGTTAAGTGATTTTCCCAGGGTCACACAGCTAGTAAGTGTTAAGTGTCTGAGGCTGGATTTGAACTCAGGTACTCCTGAATTCAGGGCCGGTGCTTTATCCATTGCACCACCTAGCCGCCCCCCCCCCAATTACTTTTAATTTTCACCTTAGATTGTGAGCTCCTTGAGGGCAGGGGTTGTCTTTTGTTCTTTTTTGTATTCTCAGTGCTTGGCACAGTGTCTAGCACATAGTAGGTGCTTAATAAATGTTTGACAGAATTTATATTTGTTTATACTTTGCATCTACTGGGGTTTCCCCCGTTCCACCCTGAATGTAAGCAGTTTGAGGTTAGAGGCCATTTTATTTTTGTCTCTGACACACAGTAGGTAGTTCATAAATGCTTGTTATGCTGAGTTGAAGTTAGACGTGAAGGAGAAAATAACTTAGAAAATGTTGAGAGTCAGAATTGGAAAGAACCTTAGAGCTGATTGAATCTAAGTTTTCCATTGGATCCATGAGCAAACTGAGACTTTGAGGGTTAATCAGGGTCTAGGAATTCCCAGTTAGGGGCAGCTAGGTGGCACAGTAGATAGAGCACCAGCCCTGGAGTCGGGAGTACCTGAGTTCAAATCCAGCCTCAGACAATTGACACTTACTAGCTGTGTGACCCTGGGCAAGTCACTTAACCCCAATTGCCTCATAAAAAAAAAAAGAAAAAGAAAAAGAAAAAAGAAAGAAAAGAAAGAAAAGAAAGAAATTCCCAGTTAAAGAAATCTTCTTGCGTCTGGCCTGAATTGACTCCCTCATCCTCCCCTAACCCCAGCCACTCACGCGCCATTCTCTCAGCAACCTTACAGTTGGCTCTAACCTCTGTACCACAAGCTGCTTCAATTTCTCTTTTATGGGACAAAAGCTGACATCAGTTGGAGAGCCAGGAGGAGGCCAACTTTTACGGAAATGAGATGTAGTCCTTGGCAAGTTGCCTGGACAAATCTGGCTACAGGGTTTCCCTTTGGGCTGGAGGACTGGGGGGAAGGTTTGCAGCTGTTTCTGCAGACAGACAAGCAAGTAGTCCTCCAGTCTGGAGGCTTCTGAAGGTTAACATCTTTATGGGAGCAGCTGTTGTCATCTTCCTCTGCCAGTGCTACCCTACACCAAACCTCTGGGGGGAAAAGTTGGCTTCAAACTTGGGTCACAGAATCAGAGAGCTTGGCACAGAACCAAACACATAATAGGCATTCAATAAGCCATTTGTTGAACGAATGAATAAACAAATTAATGGAATTTTTGAACTTTAGAGTGGTCAGAGGAGGCAGCTAGATGGTGCAGTGGATAAAACACCAGCTCTGGATTCAGGAGGACCTGAGTTCAAATCTACCTCCAGACACTTGACATTTACTAGCTGTGTGACCCTGGGCAAGTCACTTAACCCTCATTGCCCTGCAAAAACAAAAACAAACCCCAAAACCAAAAAAACTAAACTAAAAGATTCTACCCTCCAAAAAAAATCCATAGAGTGGTCAGAGCTGGAAGGAACTTTAGTGATTATCTCAATCTAACCCGCTCATTTTATAGTTAAGAAAATTTTGTCCAGAGAGGGGAAGAGATTTGCGAAAGATCACAAGTCTACTGAGGGGGAGAGGGGGAAAGGTAAGAGTTGAACCCAGGTCTTCTATTATTTCCCCAGAATCACTTTGGACAGTTGAGATACAGTTCTATAAGGGAAGGTCTCAGTTTCACACAGTCCTTGACTCCAAAGTACATTTAAGTTTCATTACACTCAAAAACCACAACTAATGCAAACACAATCTCAGGCCTAGTTTGTAACATTGGCCTGGATAGATCGGATGCTTTTTAACAACTCTTAATATCCTTTTTAAAAACACCATGAGGACTCACGGGACACGCCCTTCATGCCTTGCTCTGTTAGAGCTGCAAATGCTCTTAGGGTGTTGCAGTCACATAGCAGAGAGGGCAGGACACCCCTTTGAACCTTAGTGTAGAGTTTGGGTGAGGCTCAAAGTCAGCCTCTCACCTCCTCACATTAGCCTTCCTAGACAGGGCCTAAATTGGCTCACTACCTACTCATCATCGAAGACACCACCCACCCACCCACTCCCTCCCCTCCACTCATTCTGTCTTTATGCAAACAATCCACTCAATTACTCACTCCCTGGACGATCTGTGGCATGTTTTAAAATTCCTGGCTAACTTGCTTTTCTCACCCAATATACTCTTCTGAAACCATCTGTCAATGCTCATTTGCTCAGACAATGCAAATATAAATTCATTTAAATATCAGCCCAAGAAGAACCCAACTAGGCCAGCTGCCTTCTTTCTTTCTCTATCTCTCCATTCATTCATTCATTCATTTTGCAGGGCAGTGAGGGTTAAGTGACTTGCCCAAGGTCACACAAGCTAGTGTCAAGTCTTTGAAGCCAGACGTGAACTCAGGCCCTCCTGAATCCAGGACTGGTGTTTTATCCCCTGTCCCACATAGCTGCCCCCTCAGCTGCCTTAATTGAGGCACAGGAGTTGGGTCATCACACAGAAACCCAGAATAACATTTCCATATGCCTTTGGGCTGAATCCTAAGTAAGGCTTCACCTTTCCATCTGACGGAAAGCTGCATGTGTGTGCCCTTGTCTCCCCCCCATTAAAATGTGATCATGTTGAGAGCAGTGATTGCCTTTTCTATTCCTATCTCTGGTGCTGTAGTACATAGTAATGCTTAATAAGTGCCTTTAAATAACAGTTCCCATTTCTCTAACACTTTGTAGTTTATAAAGCGCTTTCCTCCAAACATGTGGACAGTGCAAGGATTGTTGCCCCTATTTTTTTTTGGGGGGGGGTCAGGGTTAAGTGACTTGCCCAGGATCACACAGCTAGTAAGTGTCAAGTGTCTGAGGTTGGATATGAACTCAGGTCCTCCTGAATCCAGGGCTGGTACTTTATCCACTGCGCCACCTAGCTGCCCCGTTGCCCCCATCTTGCAGAAGAAACAAAGTGAGAACTATTGTTTATATCTATACACACAAGTGTGGATGCTAATTATTTTTATTATTCAATATATTAGTAAAAGCATTGCACAGAAGTGAGCCAAGGACAAAACCTTATGCCATATCATTAGAAACTTCCCCTTGGAGGACCTTCCAGGTCCAATAAACATCAATCTTTGGATTTAGTCCATTTTTAAAGAAGCATTTATTAAGAACTACTACATGCCAGGTACTGTGCTAAGTACTTTCTTTCTTTTTTTTTTTTTTTGCGGGACAGTGAGGGTTAAGTGACTTGTCCAGGGTCACACAGCTAGTAAGCGTCAAGTGTCTGAGGCTGGATTTGAACTCAGGTACTCCTGAATCCAGGGGCTAGTGCTCTATCCACTGTGCCACCTAGCTGCCCTGTGCTAAGTACTTTACAAATATGTCATTTGATCCTAACAACAATCCTGGGAGGTAGGTGTTATTATTGTCCCCATTCTACAATGGAAGAAATGGAGGTGGATAGTGGTTAAATGACTTGCCCAAGGTCATAAAGCTATTAAGTGTCTGAGACTGGATTTGAACTCAGGTCATCTTAACTGCAGGCCCAGTGCTCCATCCACTGAGACATCAAACTGCCTTGTCTTTTTTTTTTTTTTTTGGTGAGGCAATTGGGGTTAAGTGACTTGCCCAGGGTCACACAGCTAGTAAGTGTTAAGTGTCTGAGGCTGGATTTGAACTCAGGTCCTCCTGACTCCAGGGCCGGTGCTCTATCCACTGCAGCACCTAGCTGCCCAAACTGCCTTGTCTTAATTGCCCCTATTTTGCAGAAGAGGAAGCAGGTAAAAAGAAATGAACTGAGTCCTGGTTAGGTAGCATTCTTTGAACAAAAATAGAAAACTTCAGTTTTTTGACCTGGTTACCTCTCATCAGGACTAAGAAATAGCTTCTAATTGGTCATCAACGGACAGATGCAGTTACTCTATTGGATGGTTTTGCTTGATTGGTTTGCTTTGCCATAAGGGGGGGAAGGTCTGAAATGACTGCTAAGATAAAAGGCAGTAAAACATTTTTTAAAAAATGAATGGGGGGGACAGCTAGGTGGCGCAGTGGATAAAGCACTGGCTCTGGATTCAGGAGGACCTGAGTTCAAATGTGGCCTCAGACACTTAACACTTACTAGCTGTGTGACCCTGGGCAAGTCACTTAACCCCAATTGCCTCATTAAAAAAAAAAAACAAAAACAAAAACAAATGTGGCCTCAGATACTTGGCACTTACTAGCTGTGTGACCCTGGGCAAGTCACTTAACCCTCATTGCCCAGCCAAAATGAAAAAAAAGAATTGTAAACCAAATTCTGGAAGGGAGAGTTACTGGACTGCCTTGTTATCTATTTCTCTGCCAGGACTCTCAGCTGACCTCCTCATAATGTAATCGAAAGGAAAGAGCACAGGATCAGGAGTCGGGGGACCTGGGTTAGAATTCTGGCTCTTCCACTAACTCATTGTGTGACCTTGGATACCCAGATGTCACTGTGTGACGTTTCCTCATCTGTCAAATCAAAGTTGTGATCTCTACGATCTTTTGCAGCTCTACTCTCACCAGGGCCAAAGTCATATACTAGTCACAGATAGCTGGGGCTAGACTCTCATTCTCCTCCCTCCAAGGCCAACTCTCTTTCCCTGCTGCTTCTGTTTATCTCAGCATGTTTCTCTATATACATGCACACGAAGCATTACCTTTATGGGCCTCTTTGTCATCCTACCTAGAGAATCAAGCCTGAGGGAGGGAACTCATCTTCAGACTTTGGACTTTCTGCGGTGAGTCTTCAGAAGTTTTTTATTCCCCAGGATACTGGCCACTTCCCTTACCCTGCCCTGTTCAGGCAGGGTACTAGAGAGAACATTGGATTTAGAATCCAAAGACCCGGGCTCAAATCCTGTTTCTATTACTTAAGCAAGTAACTAGAAGCCAGGTGATACAAATGATAAAGTAGTGAAATTGGAGTCAGGAAGACTTAATTTCAAATTCAGCCTCAGATATTTACAAGCTGTGTCACTCTGGGCAAGTCACTTAACCTCTGTCTTCCTCAATTTCCTCAACTGTAAAAGGAGGGTAATAATAACACTTGCCTTCCAGGGTTTTTGTGAAGATCAAACATGAAAAAATTTGCATGTCTCAAAGTGCTATATAAATGAGAAGTATTAAGCAAAGAATTCCTTCCTTCCTTCTGGCAATTGGGGTCAAGTGACTTGCCCAGGGTCATATAGCTAGTAAATGTATAAGGCTGGATTTGAACTCAGGTCCTCCTGACTGCAGGGCTGGTGCTCTATCCACTGAGCCACCTAGTTACCCCTAATTATTATTATTTCATTATTTTCCCTCTCTGGGACTCAGTTTCCCTCCTTTCAGGTGGTTAGATTAAATGGTCTCTAATGTCTCTTTTAGTGCCCAAATCCTGTGATTCCTACAAATAGCTTACATTTATACTAGACTTTATGACCACAAAGCACTTCTAATCAATAACATTATAAGGTAAATAGTATAATTATCACCACTCCTATTTTACAAATGAAGAAACTGGGATGAAGAGGATTTGGAAGGAACTTTAGAGTCCATCTAGTCTCTAGAGCAGGAACTGGACAACTCCAGAGAGAAGGTGACCCAGCCAAGGTCACACATGTAGTTACATGTGTGAGAGACTATGAGAAGTTAATTAAATTTTTTTTGGGGGGGGCAGCTAGGTGGCACAGTGGGTAGAGCACCAGCCCTGGATTTAGGAGGACCTGAGTACAAATCTGGCTTCAGACACTTGACACTAGTTGTGTGACCCTGGGCAAGTCACTTAACCCCAATTGCCTCACCCCCCCAAAAATAATAATAAATGGGGGCAGCTCGATGGCACAGAGGATAAAGCACTGGCCTTGGATTCAGGAGGACCTGAGTTCAAATCCAGCCTCAGACACTTGACACTTACTACCTGTGTGACCCTGGGTAAATCACTTAACCCTCATTGCCCCGCCAAGGCTGGATTTGAACTCAGGTTCTCCTGAATCCAGTGCTTTATTCACTGCGCCACCTAGCTGCCCCGGTTAATTTAAATTTGTTCAAGGTCACAAAGCTGGTAAATATTAGAATTGGGACTTGAATCCAGGCCCAATGCCCACTATTAGGCAACTAGGTGACAAAGTGGATAGAGTACTAGGTCTAGAGTTGGGAAGACCCAAATTTCTTACTAGTAGTGTGACCCTGGGCAAGTCTCTTAACTTCTGTTTGCCTCAGTTTCCTTAACTGCAGGGTTTTTGTGAGGATCAAACCATAGTTGTAAAGCACTCGGCACAGTGCCAGGCACATAGTAGGCACTTAATAAATGCTTATTCCTCTCCCTCTTCCCCACTATACTCCCACTGCCTCTGGGGGAGCAGCCTATTATTAATAGCCATGCCCTGGATTTGAACTGAAGTTGTTTAGGGTCCCAAAGCAAAGCACTAATCACCCTAAAACCACTGTGTGCCATAATCACCTCCTCTCTCTAAGCCTCAGTTTCCTCTTCTGTAAAATGAGCCGGTTGGACTGGATGATCTCCAAGATCTTTTTCGGCTCTCCCATTAGAGAACTCCTTTGCTCCCTGGCTCATAGAGACAGCTTTGCATATGAGTCACCCTGAAGTGCTCTGGACAGCTGTCAGCAGCCATCTGAGAGCTGGCAGGCACAACTCAGTCATAGGAACATCGGGAGAAGGAACAGAAGATGAGCCAGAGACGGGGAGGACTCAGGTGTCCCAAGCTGCTCAAAGCAGTCATCCTCTCTGGGACAGGGAGGGAAGTGAGTTGCTTGTCCCCTAGGTGAGGAGAAAGCAATTAAGGCTCAGGGATGGGACCAATTCCTCCCACTGCCCTTTTTAGGAGCTCCAGCCTTGGTCCCTGCAGATTAGAAGTCCTCTGTGTTGGACGCACAGGAGCGTCTGTTGCATGTTGGCAGTGAGCAGTTTTGTAGCCTACCCTTCCTCTCAGGTCATTTTGCTTCCTTCCTGCAATCTAGGCATTGTTAGTTCTAACCTAGTAGTTTAAGAAGGATCATAGATTGAGTGAGATGAGCAGAATCAGAAGTACATTGTACACAGTATCATCAACATTGAGTGTTGATCTACTGTGATGGACTATATTCTTCTCACCAATGCAATGGTACAGAAGAGTTCCAGGAACTCATGATAGAAGAGGATCTCCAAATCCAGGGAAAAAAAAAAAAAGAACTGCGGAGTATAGATGCTGAATGAACCATACTATTTCTTTTGTTTTTGGTGCTGATGTTTTTCTATTTTGAGGTTTGTCGTCATTGCTCTGATTTTTTCTCTTATAACATGACTAACGCAGAAATATGTTTAATGTTATTATGTGTATATATATATATATATATATATATATATATATATATATATATATATATATATATATATATATATATATATATACTATATCAGATTACCTGCTGTCTAGGGGAGGGGGGAGGGAGGGGAGGGAGGGGAAAAAAATCTGAAATTGTAAAGCTTGTATAAACAAAAGTTGAGAACTATCTTTACATGTAACGGAAAAAAAATAAAATACTTTATTAATTAAAAAAAAAAAAGAAGGATCATAGATACAGAGCTGGTCCTGATCTCTGTCTTCCCACTGGACCCAGATGGCTCTGGAGGAGAGAGTAAGGTTGGTGACCTTGCACAGCCCTCCCTCACTTAAATCCAATTCACTGCAAGTCATGGTACTCTCCAAGAAGGAAGGACAAACAAACAATAGATGTAGAGCTGGGAAGGACCTTAGATTTCATTTAGTCAAACCTTCCTATCTTATAGATAAGGAAACTAAGTCACAGTAGGGTTAAGTAACTTACCCAAGGTCACACAGGTAGTCACAGAGTTTAGATTCAAACCTGAGACTTCAGTGGTTTTCCTCCCATACTATGCTGTCACCTTTTATTTGAGAAACATACCCTTCTCTAGGGCTACCTGCCCAACTTTAAGAGTCAATAGATTGGGGCAGCTAGGTGGCACAGTGGATAAAGTACCGGCCCTGGATTCAGGACTCCCTGAGTTCAAATTCGGCCTCAGACACTTGACACTTAACTAGCTGTGTGACCCTGGGCAAGTCACTTAACCCTCATTGCCCTGCAAAAAAAAAAAGAGTCAATAGATTTGAGGGGTAATCAAAACTAAAAAAATGAAATTTGAGCCAGGGTTTGAACCCGGGTTTCCTGACTAACACATATCTATGGACAAGTCATTTCCCCTCTCTGAGCCCCTTTCCTAAATCTGCAAAATGAAGGTGAAGTAAATGAATTCTAAGGTCACTTCCTGCTCTAGATTTTATGATTCTAATACTGAAACAGGTGCACAGTTTGCATGTTCCTCATTTGAAGTCCAAATTAGGGTCTGGACAACTCCTTGGAGGCTGGGCTCCTAGGCAGAGACTGCAGGTGTGTGAGGCCTTTGCCTCTTCCTCCTTCCTCCACCCCTCTAAAGGTGCAAATGCATTACTCCTGGCTCCACCTGTGGCCTGTCAAGTCAGGCCCTGATCTTCATCTGATGTCCCTCCCCAAAGCCTGCTCTCAGTTGGAACTACTCCAGCCCCAGGAAACTATTGGTCCAGCTGTTGACTTTAGTGTTCCTGCAGTTTACAGGAGGCAGCATGGTACAGTGGGAAGAATGCGGGCTCTGGAGTCAAAGGTTATTGTCATTGCTCGGTAGTGTCCCACTCTTTGTGACCCCATTTGGGGTTTTCTTTCTTTCTTTCTTTTTTGGTGAGGCAATTGGGGTTAAGTGACTTGCCCAGTGTCACACAGCTAGTAAGTGTTAAGTGTCTGAGGTCGAATTTGAACTCAGGTCCTCCTGAATCCAGGGCCGGTGCTCTATCCACTGTGCCACCTAGCTGCCCTGGGGTTTTCTTGGTAGAGATACTGGAGTGGTTCCCATTTCCTCCTCCAGTTCATTTTACAGATGAGGAAACTGAAGCAAACAGGGTCATACAACTAGTAAGTGTCAAGTGTCTAAGGCCAGATTTAAACTCAGGTCCTCCTGACTCCAGGGCTAGCCCCCAAAGACAAAGAGTCAGAGGACCTGAGGTCAAAGCCCACTTCTGACACTTTCAGTGGGACTCTGAGCAAATCACTTAATCTCTCTAGTTCTCACACTCTAAAGTAAAAGAAGCAGACACCTCAGCTCAGAGGTCCCCTCTGGCTCTCCATCATTAAGCCTATGGTACCTGAGTTGGAAGGACCATCAGAAAGAGTATCATCCAATACCCTCTTTTTTTATATGGAGTTAAAGAACAGAGACCAAAAGAACCTCATTTTTACAGATAAGGAAACAGAGTCACCGGGAAGTTAGGTGATTTTCTCAAGGTCACAGAGAATAAATATTGGAGGTCGATTGTCAAGGATCACAAAGTAGAGCCAGAAATACCGATCAGGCTCCTAGGTGCGGGATTCATTCCATTAGACCGCACCAGCGGCATTGGAATTGGCCAGAGAGGCCACTGTCCATTCTTGGGGTGTGGGTGGGGAGCCACACAACCCCATACATATAATTGGGCCCCACACCCTGTCCATCCCAGCTCTAGAAATCCCCTCTTAGAATACAGGATACAACTAGTCTAGAAAGCAATTAAGTTGTTTGCCCTGGAGCATGGGAGGGGGAATGAGCCTTCTTTCCTCAGGCCCACGGGGGAGAGGGACAGTAATGTGCAGGGCTCCCAGATACTTTGCCCTTTGGCTCAGTCTCTAGGAAGGGATGACATAATCTGTTAGGGTGAATCCTTCAGGAATCTCCCTATATTCCCTCTGTTTAGAGACACTCCTTACTTTTCTGAAGTTTTTTGTTTTTTGTTTTTTTGGTGAGGCAATGAGGGTTAAGTGACTTGCCCAAGGTCACACAGCTAGTAAGTGTTAAGTGTCTGAGGCTGGATTTGAACTCTGGTCCTCCTGAATCCAAGGCCAGTGCTTTATCCACTTTGCCACCTAGCCACCCCCACTCCTTTTTTCTAAATGACTTAAGTGATGAGGCTCATTTTTTTTCTCCCTTGAAGTCCCTGGTCTGAGTCGAAATCCAGAATTCACCTGCCTCTAAATCTGCTTCCCTTCTCCCAGCTACATACACACACCTTTTCTTTTTCCCTCCCCTTCCAATTTCAATTCAACAAGTATTTGTTAGCCTGGGCTATCTGCAAGGTACTCTGCTAGGTGGAGGAGATTTAAAGACAAAATTAAAAATACCTTCTGACCCCAAAGACCTCATAGTCTACTAGGCAGATATATTCAACACATAGACAGTTAAGTAAAGACAGAGTTAGGAAAGGCTTAGAGTAAAAAGTTTTATCTGGGTTGGGCCTTGAAGGAAGCTATTGATTCCAAGAGCTCACTATAGGGAAGGAAAGAGTGCATTTCAGGCATTAGAGAAGAGCCCATGCAAAGGATTGTGTAATTTAAAATTCTAAATGTCGGTTCTAATCTCTGTCCATCCCCCCTCGGTTTTGGGGGGGAAACTGACTAAGAGACATCCAGGTAGATATCTGTCCAGCAGAAAGTTGTCAATGGAATCAGAGCTTAGGAGAAAGATTAGGGATGGAAATACAGATTTTGAATTCATCAGGCAGCTAAGAGGAACAGCAGAGCAGAGCAATGGACCTAAAATCAGGAAGACAAATTAAAATCCAGCTTCACTTACTAGCTGTGTGACCCTGGGTAAGTCACTTAACCTTATTTGCCTCAGTTTGCTCATCTGGAAAATGAGCTGGAGAAGGAAATGGCAAACCACTCCAGTATCTTTGCCAAGAAAACCCCAAATGGGGTCATGAAGAGTCAGCCACGACTGAAATGACTGAAGAACAAGCTATCAAAGTTGTAAAGATAAAATGAAAGATTTGTAAAGTGGTTTGTAAACCTTTTCATTGTTCTTCGGTCATTTCAGTCGTGGCTGACTCTTCATGACCCCATTTGGGGTTTTCTTGGCAAAGATACTGGAGTGGTTTGCCATTTCCTTCTCCAGCTCAGTTTACAGATGAGGAACAGAGGCAAACAAAATTAAGTGCTTACCCAGGGTCACAAAGCTAGTGAACGTCTGAGGCTCGATTTGAACACACAGAGGAGTCTTCCTGATCCCTGGCCCTGTGCTCAAGGGCAGGGCTTCTTAAACTCTTTGCACTCAAGACCCCTTTTTGCCAGAGAAATTATTATTCGACCCTGGGTACATAGATATGTAAAATAGGTATGCGAATCAAACGTTTACTGCCAAATTTTTCATGACCCCCACATTCAGTTACTTGATCTGGGGTCCTGACCCACAGTTTAGGAAGCTTTGCTCTAGGACAGTTAGGTGGTGCAATGGACAGAGCTTGGAATCAGGAAGATTCCTCTTTCTGAGTTCAAATCTAGCCTCAGACACTCACTAGCTGTGTGATCCTGGGCAAATCACTTCACCCTCTTGGCCTCAGTTTCCTCATCTGGAAAATGAGCTGGAGAAGGAAATGGCAAACCATTCCAGGATCTTTGTCAAGAAAACCCCAAATGGGGTCACAAAGAATTGGACATGACTAATGCAAACCTTAGAATGCTATAAAAAAACCACTATCTATTATTATTATCTGCATAGAAATAAGTGAACCTGTGAGAACTGATGGGTTCCCACTCCTCATAGACTATCAAGCCAAAAGGGATATCAGAGGCCAGCCAATGCCATCTCTTCATTTACAGAGGGGAGTTAAGGGGGGGGGGCGGTTCAAGGAGGTTAAGTGATTTTCCTAAGGTTCCACAGTAACAGGGTCAGGATTCAAACTCTACTCCTCCAAATCCAGATGCAAAGCTTTCATTCATTCATTCATCCATTCAGTCTCGCTGCTCCTTGTGTCTAACTCTCCATCTCTTTACTCTGCCTCTCATTAGCTGTCCCTGGTGCTGAGAATGCTCTTCTGGGTTCCTTCAAATTTCAGCTAAAATCCTACCTTCTCGATGTTCATGCCTTTCCTCTAAGGTTACCTCCAATTTACCCCTCATATATCTTGTGTGGATGTACATAGGTGTTTGCATGTTGTCTGCCCTATTAGAACGAGAGCTCCTTTTGCACAGGTACTATTTTTTTTACTTTCTTTGTACCTTCAGTGATAGTGCCTGATACATAGTAAGTGCTTAATAAATGCTTGTTAACTTGGAACTGTGCCCAAAGGGCTATAGAACTGTATACCCTTTGATCCAGCAATAGCATTGCCGGGTTTATATCCCAAAGACATTCCAAAAAAGAGAAAAAAGACCTATTTGTACAAAAATATTTATAGCAGCTCTTTGTGGTGGCTAGGAAATGGACAACAGGAATGCCCATCAATTGGGGAATGGCTGAACAAAGCTGTGGTGTATGATTGTGATGAAATATTATTGTGCTATAAGAAATGACAAGCAGGATGGTTTCAGAAAGGCCTGGAAAGACTTGTATGAACTGATGTATAGTGAAGTGAGCAAAACCAGGAGAATGTTGTGCACAGTAACAGCAATATTGTTTGATGTGAATGACATAACTATTCTCAGCAATACAATGATCCAAGACAATTCCAAAGGACTATTGATGAAACATACTATCCACCTCCAAAGAAAGAACTGATATTGACTGAAGCATGCTATTTCTCACTTTCTTTCATTTTTTTCTTTTATCAAGTCTTATATGGAAATGTTTTACATAACTGCACATGTATAACCTATATCTATTGCTTATCATTTCAGGGAGGGAGAAGGGGAGGGAGGGAGAAATAAAATTTGAAACTCAAAACTTTAAATAAAATGTTAATAAAACTTAAAAAAAGAAGGAAAAAAAAGTTTTAAAATGGAGGGCCCTGAACTCTCAAAAAGCAGAAAAATAAATGCTTGTTAACCATACTGTTCCTAAGGGCTGAGAATTCATGCTGTTGTCTTTTTTTATCCTGAGATTATAGGGGGTTGTTAACTTATTTTAGGGTCTGAGACCCCTTTGGCAGTCTGGTGAATTCTATGGATTCCTTCTCAGAGATATTAGAAACAAATTTATGGGCCCCCGTTTAAGAAACCTTGTCCTAGACACAGGGCTTAGCCCACGAACTCTACCTATCCAGTGAGCCAGGTTTCCTTACCTCTCTCCTTGGACCCAGAGTTCTATTAGACACTTTCACAAAGCTCTTTGTTCTTGGATACCCTCTCCCCACACCCAGGGCTTGTTGTTATATACACACAGATCTTCATTCTTAGAATTCCTTACCCAGCCAAGCCCGGTCATTCAGGCTCAGAGATTGGTTGGTAGGTAGAGGCTTGGCTGGACATCACAACCACAGTTAGTCTTTCCACCAGGTCCCACACCCTTGCTACCCTACCCTGTGCCAACCCATCCAGGCTCCAGAGGGAGGTACAGCTTGTCTACACTGGCCAGGGGTGTGGGGGTATGGAAGAACATAAGGGAAAGAGTCTTTAATTGAAAAGTTCCCATCCCTATCCCTTGACATAGTTCATTTGGCCTGGGAAGAGGTTTATCCCAAGAAGGAGGAAGGGAAGAAGCATTTATTAAGTGCCTATTATATACCAGTGCTATGCTAAGTACTTTA
This sequence comes from Dromiciops gliroides, assembly GCF_019393635.1. Classification (NCBI taxonomy): domain Eukaryota; kingdom Metazoa; phylum Chordata; class Mammalia; order Microbiotheria; family Microbiotheriidae; genus Dromiciops; species Dromiciops gliroides. The sequence goes on from NC_057864.1 coordinate 255,996,716, forward strand.
CAAATATCTCATTTGATCCCCACAACAGCTCTGGGAGGTAGGTGCTGTTATTTTACAGTTAAGGAAACTGAAGCAGACAGAAGTTAATTGACTTGCCCAGAGTTATACAGTTACTTTCTGAGGCTGGATTTGAATACAGGTCTTCTTGACTCTAGACCCAGTGTGCTATGTTACACCATCTAGCTGCTCAAGTGAGGACCATAGATATCAAAGTTCCTTCCTACTCTTCCTACAAACCCAGCACTGATGGCAAGGTTTTTCATAACTACTGGATAAAAAAACAATCATTGGGGCAGCTAGGTGGCACAGTGGATAGAGCACCGGCCCTGGAGTCAGGAGTACCTGAGTTCAAATCTGGCCTCAGACACTTAACACTTACTAGCTGTGTGACCCTGGGCAAGTCACTCAACCCCAATTGCCTCACTTAAAAAAAAAATACAAAAAAACAATCATTGTTTTTCCAGTCTGGGCCGATACCATCTGGTGAGGGGTGGTGATGCCAAACCGGGGAAGGGAGCAGAATAAAAAAGCCCAGGACTCATGGAAAACAGATGAAGGGCAGGTGCCCTTCTTATGCCAAATTGCATGTCTACTGTTAATTCATGGTATTTTGCTTTTCTGAACATTTGTGTGTGTGTGTGTGTGTGTGTGTTTCTTATGCCCTAGTACATGGAAAATTTTTGTAAATGTGAGAAATAAGTATATGCCTTCCCCATTCAGTAATCTCAAGAGGTTTAGCTTATCTGACTTTTCTAAAATTTTATTCAGGTCCTTAACTTTTCTTGATTATATATTATTTTGGTTAGATTTGTCTAGCTCCAAGAGGAAAAACACCAAAACCCCTCACTTTTATAGTTTTACCATCAATTTGGTCTGTAATTCAATGAACTTTTCCTTTAAGTATTTAGATGCTGTGCCATTCAGTGCCTATCTATGTATTGATACTAATTCACTGTCTATGGTGCCTTTAAGGAAAATGCAGTTTCTTTTCTCTCTTTAGATCCAGTCTATTTTTTATTGTTGCCTTGTTTGAGATCACGACTGCAATCTCTGCTTTAATCAGCTACATTTTTTGAAAAGAGATTCACAGGGGCAGTTAGGTGATGCAGTGGATAAAGCACCGGCCCTGGATTCAGGAGGACCTGAGTTCAAATCCAGCCTCAGACACTTGATCCTAGCTGTGTGATCCTGGGCAAGTCACTTAACCCTTAGAGAGAAAAAGAAAGAAAGAAAAAAAAAAGGAAAAGAGATTTACCCCTTTACCTCAATCCACCTCCAAATTACTGATTGTTCTCTTTCCTCATTTTGCTATTCATTAGAGGATTCTAGTTCCCATCTTCTCTCTATCTCTTTTTTCTCCAAGGGCTACCAGAGAGAAGAGGAATAACCAGGCTGCTCAGATCATCCACAGGCCGGATATAACCAGGGCTGTGGTGAAGGCAGAAAAGACTCAATTGCTAAATTTTCAGTGTGGGTATGCATAACTCTGAAACCAGGAAACACTATAAATTAAGGCTTGATGTGTTTTGTTGCTTGTCGACTCAAGAAAGTGATGGAAAAAATGTTAATATACAGATTAAACTTAAAAGTATGTTATGCTTACTCCCCCTCACCCCCGAAGAGAATTAGTTGTTAAACATTTACCAGTATAACCCTGGATATAATTTCTTTCTTGTAGAGTCAGGACGCCAGGAAAGACTTGCGTATCTCAGGAGGTGGACTCAGGAGTAGATTGTTCCCTCCCAGCAAAACTGGTGGCTTACCCCAGGATTGCCTCAGTCTTCTCTCACACCAGATCACATCAAGTCCATTAACCAGCCAAAATCAAGATGACCACTCATCTCCTCTACCTAAAGTCCAACAGAACCTGGGCAAATGCTTATGAAATAAGCTTAGTCTCAAAGAAGCGATATTAGAAGACATTTTCTCCTAGTCCTCTGCAGAAGGCAGGGGGAGGAGGGTGGGGTGAAGTGTGGGGGGTGGTAAGGTGGGGGTGCGGCATCAGATCTTTTTGATAGATCGATAGGTTTTGCTAACTTTTTCTCTTCTTCCTTTACTTCCTTTTTCTTCTTTTAAAAAATTCTTGGGGCAGCTAGGTGGCACAGTGGATAGAGCACCGGCCCTGGAGTCAGGAGTACCTGAGTTCAAATCCGGCCTCAGACACTTAACACTTACTAGCTGTGTGACCCTGGGTAAGTCACTTAACCCCAATTGCCTCACTAAAAAAAAAAAAAATAAAAAAAAAATTCTTAGTTGGGGGCAGCTAGGTGGCACAGTGGATAAAGCACAGGCCCTGGATTCAGGAGGATCTGAGTTCAAATACAACCTTAGGGGCAGCTAAGTGGCGAAGTGGATAGAGCACCGGCCCTGGAGTCAGGAGTACCTGGGTTCAAACCTGGCCTCAGACACTTAACACTTACTAGCTGTGTGACCCTGAGCAAGTCACTTAACCCCCATTGCCACACTAAAAAACAAAAACAAAACAAATACAACCTTAGACACAACACTTACTAGCTGTGTGACCCTGGGCAAGTCACTTAACCATCATTGCCCCGCCAAAAAAAAAAAAATTCTTAGTTGTAAGATATGGCTCTGGGGAAAGGGAGGGGAAGGGAGAGGGAAAATCTAGGAGATGTATAAAAGCCTATTAAGAAAAGAAGTAGCCGGGTGCAGTGGGCCTTTAGCTGATGAATCTGGTCTCCCCATTCCAGTGGCCATTAAGCAAAGATAATGGTCCAGAGGGTGGATGGGATAATCAGAATGACACCTTCAGGGCACAGCCCAGGAACCCCCCCCCCCAATTATCCAGCCTGACTCAGAGAGGGTGGGGTGACTGAAATGCTCTCGCTGCCCCAGGCACTGAGGACCTGTCTGGCCAGTTCCTTATATCACATTGGTATTAAATGTTTAATTCCCTGTCTATACCTCATTTGGGGACGGTCTGGTCTGGGTCTGGAGAGGTCAAGTGGGAGCCCGATAGGGGAAAGTACACACTCATCTCCAGTTTGTTGGCTCAGTTCCAGTAACATTTCCTCTATTTTCACCAGGAAGCTCCAAATTGGAAGATGGGGTAAAAAAAGATACAGTGAATTATAGGCTTCTTGCCCTGAAGTACATAGGATCATAGACCTATGACTGGAGGAGTCTTTAGAGGTCAGGTGGTCCTCATTTTATAGATGAGGAAGATGAAACCCAGAGAGAAGTGACTTGCTCAAGGTCATACAGACACGACCTACAGAGGAGCTCTCAGAACCATTTTTATTGTTGTTCACTTTTTTCAGTTGTGTCTGACTCTTTGTGGCCTCATTTGGGGTTTTCTTGGCAAAGATCCTGGAGTGGTTCACCATTTTCTTCTCCAGATCATTTTACAGATGGGGAAACTGAGGCAGACAGGGTTAGGTGACGTGCCCAGGGTCACATTTAAACTCAGGTCTTTCTCTGACTCATGATGCCATTTGGGGTTTTCTTGGCACAGATACTTGGAATGGTTTGCTATTTCCCTTTCCAGCTCATTTGATAGATGAGAAAACTGAGGCAAACAGGGTGAAATGATTTGCCTAAGGTCACCAAGCTGTCTGGGCCAGATCTGAACTCAGGAAGAAGAGTCTTCCTGACTCCAGGCCCGGCACTCTATCCACTGTGCCACGTAGCTGCCACTCTCAGAGCATCTCAATTGCTAAAATATCTCTAATTTAACATGGGTCCTCTCAGTTCCTTGGCTAAGGCTGGTTGAGGAACAACTTTTCCATGACATCATGGTTTTTTCCCCTTGTCCCCACTTCAAATGGAAAAAAATAAAACTTATGGGGAGAGGGGAAAGATGGCTGGTTCCCATCCTCTTCTCCCCATTGCCAGGCCCATCCTTTCTCCAAAGCTCATTCTGTCCCCTTTTCTCCTTCCTTGTCAGAAAGAAGGCTGTCCTAGAACTGGAGGAGACATCCAGAGAAGGGGACAGTCCCTGGTGAAAGAGACTTCCCTTTCCACCTACCCCAACATACCAATCATCCCAAATGTTCCTGGTAGCAACTCTACTCCTTTTCCCTCCTTTTAAGCCCTGGACACAGCTTTCTCTTTTCTCCTCCCCTCCCACCCCATGCCAGAGAAGCCTTGAGGAGGTTTCTAGTGAGTGTGAGAACCACGCTGTACAATGCCCCTGCCAACTTGGTGTCAACTTCCAAGAGAGCAAGTAGGCAAGGCCCTGGGCATCAATCCAGTTACTGCGCCCGCCCCCAGCCCAGGGCAATGAAAGGAGACTAACATGACTTGACAGAGGTGTGTGTGTGTGTGGGGGGCGGGCTGCCCTCCTCCCTGCCCCATGGCCTGAATAGGGTGACGAGAAGGGATCTGAGAGGGGCAGCCCTCTAGTGAGTGGGGTCTAGTCCACCCCACTCAGTTTAACCCAGGGGCTCTCTGTAACCCAGAGAGCAGAAGTGTCCTGAGGGTGTGCTGGATCTGTGGGCAGGAAAGGAGAAGATGGGTTTTCACTGCTCAGGGGAGCACAGAGATGAACAGGGAGTCACAAAAGGGAGAAAGAGATAGATTTTACAAGCTGCTTAATCAACAAAACCCAAGGTTTACATACAGTCATCCCATCTACTTCCTCCATTACTGAGGCATTAGGGCTGACAGTGAACATTCCTCCTATATCACATCAGGATCATAGATCCAGAGGCAGAGGGGACTTAGGAGGCCCATCTAGTCTAAGCCTCTGGTTTTTTACAAATGGAGAAACTGCTTTAAGGAGGTTGAGTTTCCCAAGATCACACAGGTACTGTCAGAGGCAGAATTTGAACTCAGATCCTTTGACTCCAAAGTCAGTGTTCCAACACCCCCGTACCTCTTTTCCTTCCCGGCCCTCTTTGTAACCCTCCAAAAGGGCCCTTGATGTACAGTGTAGGAATCAGATTTGTCACCTGGGTGGGCAAAAATTTTGAGGAAGAGTGTTGGATGGGGACACAGTCAAATTAGCTCCTGGTGCCCATCCCCCTAAGGAGGATCCAAGCTAATCCTTTTAGTCTCCCAGCAATGGGCAGAGCTTTAAAAAAGCATTTTTTCCAGTAAGGAGTCAACTCCTCATGACTCTAAACCTGACCTGCAAACTAGGCTAAGCAAAATTCTCTGCTGGGAGCTGTGTCTATAGTCTGACAAGAGTGTCACCCATCAACTACATATAACCACTGACTTGACCCAAATGGATGGTTGAGCTGGGAAGGCAGGAGTCAGCCCTCTCCCAAGTATTTTGGGATCAATCCTAGTAGTCGACATATCTCACAGGACCTGGCCCACCCTGGGAAGTAACCATCGCCATCATGGAAGCAAAAATCCATTCTCCAAATCCATTCTCCTTCCCATCTAAAATCCAAATGCCTTCACAATCCAAGCATTTTCTCTGGCTGCCCTCCATGCCTCGATTGTTCTTCCTCTTCACTTCTTCATGGCTTCCCTGTCTTCCTTCAATTCCTAGCTAAAAATCCCACCTTTTACAGGAAACCTTTCCCAATCCCTCTTAATTCTAGTGCCACCCCTCTGTTGATTATTTCCTATTTATCCTGTACATAGCTTGTTTGTACATTTTTTTTTGGTACATTGTCTCCCTTGTTAGATTGTGAGCTCCTTAAGGGCAGGGACTGTCTTCTGCCTGTCTTTGTATGCCCAGCTCTTAATACAGTGCCTAGCACATATTAATTAGGCCCTTAATAAATGCTTACTGACTGACAATCATCTAAAACATTTATCTAATCACAGCCTACTCTGTGCCCAGGGAGTTTAAAAAAAAAAAAAAAGGCACAGCTCCTGCCCTCCAAAAATAATGAGGGGAGACAAGATAGATAGATATACACACACATATATATGTGTGTGTATATACACATATATATGCATATACATACATATCTACATCTATATCTATGTAGACTTAGATATATGCACATGGGAAAAATTGAAGACAGAAAAGGTGGGACTTGAGTTGGAAATTGATGTAGCTACTATCCAGTGGTAATTTTTTTGGGGGGGAGGCAGGGGCAGTGAAGGAGTAAGGGTAAGGTGCATCTTTCAAATATGTTGAACGAAGGAAAAATAAAATAAGAAAGTCTTTCTAAACTCTAGAAGTGATTGATTTAATGTAAACCCAAGCTTACAAAATATCTGTTTACCATCCATGGTGCTCAAAGTTCCCACTATCCCCATCTCCTGGGCACATCTCATACTCTCCCTCTATCCTGACCCCTTGCCCCTGACTAAACACCACAGGGTTTTTGTTTTGTTTTTGCCTTTCTTTGTGTCCTTGGGGCTTAGCCCAGTGGCTGGCACATTTTTTGTTGTTATTGTTGTAAGTAATTTTTCAGTCGTGATCCTATTTGGGGTTTTCTTGGCAAAGGTACTGGAAGAATGGTCTGCCATTTCCTTCTCCAGCTCATTTTACAGATGAGGAATGGAAGCAAACAGAGTTAAGTGACTTGCCCAGAGTCACACAGTCAGTGATTGTCTGAGGCTGGATTTGAACTGAAGAAGATGAATCTTCCTGACTCCAGGCCCAGTACTCTATCCACTTTGCCACCTAGTTGCCTCTCGCACATGGTAGGTATTTAATAAATGCTTCTTGACTTGACTTCACCTAGAAGCCCAAGTAGCTAATTCCCCACTTCTTCATAGTCAATGACTGCTGTCTATTAGGGAGAGACTGGTCCTCTTCTGGTAATGGCACCAAGGACAAAGATGACCTCACATGAGTCAAGGGGAGGAGGAGCCTACCACTACCGCCACGTGGCTCCCACCCCCTCAGCCTCAGGCCGGCAGGCCTGGTGCCTCCCTCTGCCAGCCCACACTCCAGCAGGCTGGAACTCCATACTCACCAGGGGTAAGAAGGTTAACAGGGGGCGGACTCTTGGCCGAGGCTTGAGGGTGGCAGTTCCTGACTCACTCACTGTATTAAACTGATTGTCTCCATAATAAATTCCATCTGGAGGAGATAAAGGAGAGGGAGGGGATGAGCTGGAAGATCAAAGACTTGTGGGCAACCCCTTCTTGATATGAACCCACTAAATTTTCCAAATCCTCCCTGGCCAAATAAGAGTCCAGAGGTAGCTCCTGATTTGATTCAGACAATATCATCTCCTCTTACAGAACAGGCTTGGGAGGGTAAGAGAGAAGGACAATAGACCTGCACACCACTCAGTTTAAATGAATCAGTAGGGTTTAGGTGAAAATAGACTTTTTTTCTTTAAACATTTAAAAAAATGTTTTACTGATGGTTTTTGTTTTTAATAATAACAATGGCTCAAATTTATAATAGAATTTAAACCTTTACAAAGGGTTTTACATGCATTATCTCATACTGACAACCACCCTCTGCAGGTGCTAGTTATTTCCTTTCCAATATTCATAGAGGTAGTTCAGTTAGAGGCAGGCTTTGAACCCTTGAGGGAAGGGATTGTCTTATCTTTTGTATTTTTTCCCCTACTGCCTAGACATAATGTCTGGCTGTACTTAGTAGGATATAGAACAGGAAGGGAAATCTAGTTCAATATCCTCATTTTACAGATGAGGAAACTGAGGCTTAGAGAAATGATATTCCCAAAGCCACAAAGGTAGTAAGTAGCAAGATTTGAACTCAGGTCCTTGAATTCCAGAGTTGGTGCCAACTACCCCTTCCCACCCAGCCCCAGACCCCTTTTTTTGACTCTTCATATCCACTGTAGCCAGGTTTGAGGCAAACAGCTTGCCCAGGGTCACACACTATTAGCGGCAGCAAACCCAGGTGTTCTGAACACCAAGTCCATTGCCCTCTTTACTAAGATTCTTCTGGATGTACGACGAACACTCCCTCTTCCCACCCTCAACACTTGATACCCATTGAACTTTCCCTTGTAACCAGGGAAAACAATTAAACAAAAATACCAGATACAGCGCACACATCTCACAACATCCTGCCTCTCCACTAAGAAGAGGGAGGTGTGTTGCATTAGGTTTTTTTTTTTCTAGCTCCTCAGAGCCCAGCTTCCTTTTAGCAAGTCTTTTCATTAACATCATTGTATTCATTGTGCACACAGTCCTCCTGGCTCCGGTTCAGTTCATACAAACTGTTTCTCTGAATTCCCCATCCTCATTATTTCTTACCACACAATAAGACTCCTCCGTTCTCTGATGGCTGGATGGCTTAGTTTAATAGACAAGACAAGGAGTTATGAAGTCAAGGCCAGAGTTTTAACCGGAAATTCTGGCCCTGAGCCAAATTTGAGTGGTGGTGGTGGTGGGGTAGGGTGGTGGTGGGAACCCTCTGCCCTGGTTGGGTTATGCTGGTAGGGAGGGCAGCCTGAGCATGGTCAATGATCCCTGACTTTCCAGCCCCCAGGAAAAGTTTAGGGTCGGATGTGCAGCAGAGGAAGAAGGAGGCAGGGGCTCAGCAAGGGAGGAGTGGCAGTTATACCTTGTGCCATAGGCTGAAAGACCAACATGGGGAAAGAAGCCAGCTCTCTGAATGTCATTTAACCCTCCTTGCCACAGACAAAACTCCCAATCCCTCTGCTCTTGATAGCTCCGGTTCAGGCCAGTTTCTCGAGGTCCCCTTCAACTTTTTTTTGGTTGTTTGTTTTTTTTGGCAGGGTAACAAGGGTTAAGTGACTTTCCCAGGGTCACACAGCTAGTAAGTGTCAGGTGTCTGAGGCCAGATTTAAATTCAGGTCCTCCTGAATTCAGGGCCGGTGTTTTATCCACTGAGCCACCTAGCTGCCTCCCTCCCCTTCAACTTTTAGGGATTTTCTAGCTTAAAGAAACCTCTAACCTGTCCACCTCTAGACTCTATCCGGCCTTCCCTCTCAAGCCTGCAAATGTCCTTCTAAAGGCAAAGAGCCAAACACCCAGCCCAACTTCCCAGCCAAAGCTTATCTCCCAAAGAGAGAGAAAAACAAGAAGGGTTGTTTTTTTTTTCTTTTTTTCCTCAAGTGCTTGAATTTCTAGCTGGGATTGATTAAATGAGATCCCTCCCCTCCTCGGCCTCCCAGACTCCGTCCTACTTAGAATCCAAACCTTACTTTCATGCAGATTTGTTAAGTATTAGCATCCAAAGGCACCACCCTTCCTATGCTGTAACGATGCTAATGGCCACCTTCCCACTATCCGCTGGCTTAGAGAGGGAGGCTTAGAGTCACTTGCTTAAGGTCACACAGTAAGCCAAAGAACCTAGACTGAAATCCCATCCCAAGGCCCTTTCTATTGTCTCAGAATGGTGTCCCGGAGTCTCTGGGAGATTCTAGGTCATTCTAGGAAAATTTTCAACAAGGGTAGAAACAAATGGTTTAATCTCCAATTATGGAGAAAATCTGACTAGTGAGTACAGCCTATTGCTTAAATATTCTAGCTAATCTGGATTTTCCTGATAGGAAAATCCTCTATGCAGGCTATGCAATGCTACTTGGAATGAGGGGGTGTGCTGGGGTCAGCTCAAACTGGCTTGGGAGAGCTGATTGTTAAATTTTCAATGCGACTATTATAAATCAGGGCTTGATTTGTTTTGTTGATTGTCTAGATTTAATAAAGTGATGGATAAATGGTAATAATTTGGATTTAAATTAAAAGTGTGTCCTGCGTACAATTTTTTGGGGGGTGGGGAGAGCCAAATATTAAACATTTACCCTCATACCATGGCCTGGAACACACTCTCATCTTCCCTTTTCAGAATTCTCTTCCTCTAAGGTTGAACTTCTCTTAAGATGAAGGTTTCCCTAATCCCACTCCCTCGCTCCTACCAATTCACTTATGTCTCAAATTTTCCTAGATCACTTTTCCTGGATCTTTTTTTCCTTTTGTTCTACTTCGTTCCCCTGTACATGAAGTACCTCCACCATCACCATCACCATCACTTTTTTCTTTCTTTCCTTCCTTCCTGTCTTCATCTCTAGGAAAATGGATGATTCTCCAAGAAGAGATGAAGAGAACAACGGGGGAAACTATGGTGATAAGAAAACCAAAGTGCAAAAATAATTTTTTTAAAAAATAATTTTAATGGGGGGATAAAGTGACAAATCCATAGCCAAAACCCAGGCCACAACCCAATGTTCTCTCCACTACAGCATTAAGTGTGTGTGTATGTGTGTGTGTGTGTGTGTGTGTGTGTGTGTGTGTGTGTGAGAGGGAGGGGGAGAGAAAGAGAGAGAGAGAGAGAGAGAGAGAGAGAGAGAGAGAGAGAGAGAGAATTGATTCCTGGTTGAAGGTTTGTGGATGGGTTCTAGTCCCAACTCAACTACTGATTCTATGACTTTTTTTTTTTGGTGAGGCAATTGGGGTTAAGTGACTTGCCCAGGGTCACACAGCTAGTAAGTGTTAAGTGTCTGAGGCTGGATTTGAACTCAGGTCCTCCTGAATCCAGGGCCAGTGCTCTATCCACTGTGCCACCTAGCTGCCCTGATTCTATGACTCTTTGGCAAGTCTTTTACCCTTATTTTATAGGCAGGAAGGCCAAGTTTGGGAAGAAGAACAATAAACAAATATCTAGGCCCTTTATACATACAAAGGATTGTACTGGGGGCCATGGTATAGGTGTTAAGAAGTAGAGGCACCATTCCTGCCCTCACAGAGCTCACCCAGCCAGCTGGGGAGAGGAGACCCCCTAGGAAAAGGTAACCAGGCTGTCCATTCTAAGAGCTCCGGAAATGGAATAATGAATGCTCCAGAAAGCCCTGAGGAAGAAAGAGTGCCACTCCTCATCCTTGAAGTCAAGGTCGAACTACTCATAGAATTAGAGCTAGAAGGACCTCGTGCCATTTTTCAGTCGTGTCTGATTCTTTGTGACCCCATTTGGGGTCTTGTCAAAAATTCTGTCATTTCCTTTTCCAGTTCATCTGACCGATGAAGAAACTGAGGCAAACGAGGTCAAGTAACTTGCTTAGGATCACACAGCTAGTAAGTGTCTGAGGCTAGATTATGAACTCAGGAAGTAGAATCTTCCTGACCAGAAGCCCAGCATTCTATCTATTGTGGCACCTAGTTGCCCCCTCCCCCCCAATCCAGCCCCCTCATTTTATAGATGATGAAACTGGGGCCTAGAGAGGTAAGGGTAGGAGTCGATCCCAGGTCTTATCCCTTATTATACCCTGCTGCCTCTTCTTGAGATCAGGAACTGTATCTCTATCAATCTTTAAAATACCCATTAAGCAGCTATTATGTGCAAGTGGAAACAAAGACAAAACACAGCCCCGTTCTCTAGTTGACAATCCAGTTATCTTTTTTCATCTTTATATTTCCCCTCCCTCTAGTGCCTAGCGCACTGCTTCACACATGGGAAGCATTCCATGAATGTTTGTTGAATGAAAGCTTACCTGGCAAATGAAGGCTTTGGGCCAGATCATCTCTAAGATTCTTCCTATCTCAAAGGACCATAATCCTATTAATTACTGTGGACTAGACTAATTGGTCTTTATGGAAAACATAGGATTTGAGCTTGGTCTTGAAGCATGGGAGGACTTGCAAAGGTAGATGGGAGGGTGGAAAAGGAGGTTCCAGGCATGAACACATCCTTGGAACTATGGAGAATATTAAGGGGATGAGGAGACTGGCCCAGCTCGAACATAGGGGTCACACAGGGAAAAACCAGACAGTGGACAGATTTGACCTGCCAGGGTGTTTGGACTGGACTCTAAGCAGTGGGAAGTTGACCCTGCAGCAAAGAGCATGAATCATATCTGGATGGGCCAAGTAGAAAACTCTTGGTTCAAGGACAGTTCTGAATGTCTTTCTGTTTTCACTCCCAGGTAGTCCCTACACCACCAGGGCTCAGCATGGTAGGCTAGACACTTCCCCAGGTTAGACTTACTGGGGAACTCAAGGTCAGGCCCTTCTTTACTTCACCCAAAGCCCAGGATGAAAATAATCTTGCCACAGAACTGTATTTCAGAGACTGACAGTGGGAATAATAACCTAAGATCACTTTTCCGACATGAAGTAGGAATATAATTGAGTTTCCAAATTTTTCTACCCAAAGAGTACTGGATTTGGAGTCAGAGAAACTGGGTTCGATTCCTACTGCATTTGCTTATTAGCTAAGTAACCCTGAGTAAGTAACTTAGTCCCTCTGGGCTTTAGCATCCTTCATCTGTAAAGAAAGGGAGTGGACTAGAGGGTCTCTAAGATCCCTTACATTTCTAAATGTATGTTCCTTTATTTGCAGTTAGGTATACAGTGGATAGAACACCAGCCCTGGAGTCAAGAGGACCTGAGTTCAAATCTCACCTCAGATACTTACTAGCTGTGTGACCCTGGGCAAGTCACTGAACCCCAATTGCCTAAAACATCTGAGGCCATTTCCAGTCATCCTGATATATATCCTGCCACTGGACCCAGATGACTCTGAAGGAGAGAGGGAGGGAGGTGACCTTGCACAGGCCTCCATCCCTTCAAAATTCAATTCGGTACAAGTCTTGATAACCCTCTCCCTCCCTTCAAAATCCAATTCAGTGCAGGTCATGGACCCCCCCCCCTCCCCCGCCCCCAGGAAGGAAGGACAACAATGTTTCCCTAAAAGGTCTCATTATGAAAGCAGTATATACATAGGTGTAAGTAAGGAGGTGGGGTGGCCTGGGGGTGGTGGTGGTGTGGTAGCAGAAAAAATGGGGAAGATGATTTAGGATGAGAATTGATTTTAAGGGAGAGAGAATGCAGGAGCCACAGGTTTTGGAATGTTCAACACTGGAAGGATTTCCAAGATCTCTTCCTATTCAGAAATGCTACAATTTTAAAAGAGCTCAGTAGTGAGAGGAAAGAAGAGGTTGGAAGATAAGATAAAAACCGTCTTAGCTCCATTTGCATTCCAAAGAACACCTGGGATAACCTCGAAGTAAGACTTTGAAACTCAAAGACTTTTGCTTTCTTTGTGAATTTTAAGCCATCTGCTTCTCCGAAGCTACCAGCAGTAAAAATTTTTAGAATACTTCTAAAGGCTGATGGACTTGTTTCCCAGATAAAAGAAGCTAGATAGTAGGAGCATCTTTCTATTCCAAAATAGACCTGCCTCTACAATCATAGGTTATTTATAGATGGGAAGCACCTAGGCAATCATCTAGTTTAACCCCATCTTTTTTTTTCCGGAGCAATGAGGGTTAAGTGACTTGCCCAGGGTGTCACACAGCTACTAAGTGTCAAGTGTCTGAGGCCGGATTTGAACTCAGGTCCTCCTGAATCTAGGGCTAGTGCTTTATCCACTGCTCCACCTAGCTGCTCCCTAACCCCATCTTTTGTTGTTGTTCAGTCATTTCCGACTCCTTGTAACCACTTGTGGGGTTTTCTTGGCAAAGATACTGAGTGGTTTGCTATTTCCATCTCTAGCTCCTGTAACAGATGATGTAACTGAGGCAAGAAGGGTTGAGTGATTGCCTAGGGTCACACAGCTAGCAAGTGTCTGAAGCTGGATCTGAAATCAGGAAGATGAGTCTTCCTGACTCCAGGCCTCACATTCTATCCACTTCTGTCCAACTCTTTTTTTAAACCTTTAAGAGAAAACAAAAACAAAAATAAAAACAAAACCTCTTTTACCAATGTAGAAATGCAGCCCAGAAAGGGGGAGTCATTTTCCCAAAGCCAAAGAACTGCTTAGTAGAAGAAACAGGAGTAGAAGCTGAGTTAGGAGGGGAAAAGAAAACAAACCAAAAAAACCCAAAAAACTCACTTAGTGGAGTAAGAGAAAGTGGCCCCTAGAAACTGAGCAATCAAATCAGTCCCTGGAGTCAGAAGACAAAGGAACAAAGGACAAGAAAGTGACTAGGGAGCTACTCTAAGAAGGTCTGAGCCAGCAAGATGCCACCTTACTCCAAAAATGGGCTCTGGATGGTACCTGAGAAACACTAAATTGTAGAATCCCCAGTTTACAGGTTTTCCCAGCAAACCTTTAGAGGGGAAAAGTTCCATTCTTGACCAGGTACAGTTTAGGATCTCTCAATTAATGCAGTAAGTGATTCCCCCCCCCCCCGTTTTAATTTTTTGAATGATAAAATTTAGATAAATTTAAATGATAAAAATGCATGTGTGTGTGTGTGTGTGTGTAAAGCAAATTCCATCCCTGAAAAATCCAGATTTCCAAAAAAGAGAGAAATTAGGTTCACTTCCCCCCAAAATAAAAGCTTTAGGATTGGATTAGGGTTTGCTTTTAATACTTCAATTCAAGTGGAGAGCAATGGATTTGGAGTCAGAACACCTGGGTTCAAATCCAGGCTCAGCTACTTCCTGCCCCCAAAAAAGGTGGGAGGGGAAGGGTTTGTGGATTAGATGATTTGTACAATCTGTTTCAGCTCTAAATCCTCTAATTGCATGATCCAATTCAGGATGTATTATATTGAGAGCCAAGCTACATGCTAGCGAGGAATTCCGAAATATTCAATTAATGCAGGACTTTCTAGGAATGTGCCTTTCTTATTAAAATGAGGCACAGCTGCAGTTCTGGCTTCTCTTCAGATTGCAAACTAGAGTTCTGAGGACTTGAGACAGATGAGTTGCTGCTGGTCCTTAGAAGGAGCCCCACTCAGGGTTGTGGGCTCGAAGTCATTTGTTCCCATCACAGGATCAAGGGAGGGAGGCTTCTAGGGTGGACCTGGAACTCCATTCTCACCAGATCCTGCCTCTGACCACCTACGTACGTGACCTTGTCCAAGTCCCTGGACCTCTCTGGGCCTCAGTTTCCTCTTATGTAAAATGAAGGCATGGGATTAAGTAAATTCTGAAGTCCTTTGCATGTTTAAGCCTATAATCCTACATGGTAGAAGTGGCATTGACCTAGGAACCAGGAGACCTAGGCTGGAGTCCCAGTTCAGCTGCTATTCTGCTGTGTGATCATGGACAATTGGGTCACTTCCCTCTCTGGGCCCAAGCTTCCTTCTGGATAAAATGGGGAGCTTAGGCTAAGATGACCTGTAAGATCCCTTGACTTTAAGGTTCAAAGTGTGCTGGAGCCAAGGGAATGATGTTATTGACACTACAGGGAGAGGATTTCTAAGGATACCATCCCCTTATTACTCTAAGTCAGGCATTCTTAGCCTTGCCCCTTGGAACTCCGGTGAAACTTATAGATTCCTTCTTTGAATAATGTTTTTGAATGAAGGTAAAATACATAGGGTTACAAAAGAATCTGACTATTTTGAAATAAAGATGTAATTCCCCGCTCCCCCATCTTAGTTCATGGACCCCCTGAAATCTATTCTCAGACCCCAAGTTAGGAGCCTCCTGTTGTAAGGAAAGGCAGAGCCATTCCTCAGCAGCTCTGGCATAGTTAGTATGGTTACTAGGAACCTCCCCCTCCCCAGCCCCTTCATGCTTTTTGCCTTCTCAAATTAGATTGTATTTATTTATCTATTTTTTTGTGTCCTGGTATCTCTTGACTGCCCCTTGTTCATAGAAGGTGCTTAATGAATGTTTATGGAACTCACTCTGAATTTACATGGATTCAGTAATTTCCTGGATCTGAAGGCAGAGATCTCTGTTCCCCAATTCTCCTCACCTACTCCCAGTGACCCCTCCCCTCCAGAAGGGTTACCCTAGGGTTAGAAGCAGGCCAGTCAGGCTGCATGCAAAACAAGGATCCATGAGGAGTAGAGACAGCTGTCCAAGTTCTAGAGATTTGCATGCCATTCATTAGGAAGGTCCAGGGGCAGAACTCAAGACCCTTCTTTTATTCAGCTCCAAGAAGAGACCTCTTCAAATCACTGACTAAAGCAAGCAAAGCAAAGTCTCTCTTCTCTAGGGCAGGGTTTTAAAAAAATTTTTCCTTTCATGACCCCTTTTCACCCGAGAAATTTTTACTCGACCCTGGGTATACAGGTATACATAACCTCTTACAGTTGATGAAATTTTTATTACCCCCACATTCAGTTATTCAACCCCATATGGGGTCTTGAACACAGTTTAAGAAGCTAGACTATAGGGGCAGAGGAATGGAAGGGGTGACCCCTTGGGCCCTGCTGAGAAATCCAGGACAGAAAACGAGCTTTCTATAGGACGTAAGCACCTTGTGTCATTTAATTTTTGTACTCCTGGCATTGAGCCTGGCACATAGTAGACATTTATGAAATGCTTATATTGAATTGTTCCAAAGCCCTTCTTTGCACCACTTCCTGAGGACCTTGCCATAGATTTTACTGAATTTCTCTTAAAAGCACAGTCTTCTTTTTCCTTCTCCCTGAAAGCTGCCTTTGATTCTAAGTTAGGATACAGAAGTTGAGGGTCCGACATCAGCAGTCACTGGCTTAACTTGGTATGCCCTACAAATGCACATAGGGAAGAAGGAGGGAGGCAAATTTGCAATGAATAGAGCATCCAGACATGGGAGCACTCCTCCCCTCCATCAAATGCAAGGAAGCCATGTCAGAATCAGAACTCGCAGGCCCCAGTTAGCAGGAACCACATGAACATTTGGGGACAGCTGTTTGGCCTATTCCCAAATCCTGGCAAGGCTCAGATCACACAGAGAACTCCAAGACATTGCCCTCCCAAGGACTTTAGTAAAAACCCCCAATTTTTATGTGGGATACAGTATGGAAACTCAGGCTCCTTTGGGAAAGGGAAAAAGAACAGGATTTATTAAGCATCTACTATATACCAGGCATGCTAAGTGCATTACAAATACTATCTCATTTGATCCTTACAACAACCCTGTGAAGTAGGTGCTATTATTACTTCCATTTTACAGTTGAGGTATCTGAGGCAAGAAGAGGTTAAGTGACTTGCCCAGCTGGTTAAGTGACTTGTGAAACAGCTGGTGTTTGAGGTTGAGTTGGAGCTCAGGTCATCCTGAGTCGAGGTCCAGAGCTCTATCCCTGTGTCAAACTAGCTGCCTTGGTTCAGTATTTCCCCTGAGTAAGAGTAGAATTCATTACTTTTTTTTTTTAGGCAATCAGGTTAAGTTGCCCAAGGTCACACAGCTAATAAGTGTCTGAGGCCACATTTGAACTCAGGTCCTTCTAACTCTAGGGCAGGTACGATATCCACTTCGCCCCAGTAGAATTCATTATTAACAATGACAGGGCAGCTAGGTGGCGCAGTGGTTAAAGCACCGGCCCTGGATTCAGGAGTACCTGAGTTCAAATCCGGCCTCAGACACTTGACACTTACTAGCTGTGTGACCCTGGGCAAGTCACTTAACACCCATTGCCTAAAAAAAAAAAAAAAAAAAAAACCAATGACAACCACAATAACATATTTACATAACTTTTTAAAGTTTACAAGGTTCTTTCTCCACAACAGGCCAGTGGAATTGACAGTACTATTATGATTTATTCTCTTTTTAAGATGAACCTGAAGCACAAATGACTTTGCTGAGGTAATATGGAGAATAAATGCTGAAATTGAGACCCAAACCCAGTTCTTCTGACTCCTGGTTCAGCACACATCACTATACCATATTCCTCCTCTTTTAAAAAAATTATTTTATTTTTTTAATCAGCAAAAAAATTACCTTTTCTTCCCCCCACCCTCATTGCCCCCTTTCCATTGAAGAAGGAAGAAAAAACCCTTGTTATAAAAAATATAGTCAAAAGGGGGGGGGGAATCCCCAATTGCTGTATCCAAAAAACCCAAACCAAACAAACCCTCATTTTTGCACTCTGAGTCTTTCATCTCTCTATAAGGTGGTTAGCCATCATTTTCCTTTTTTTTTTTAAATTAAAAAAAAAATTTTTTTTGGCGGGCCAATGAGGGTTAAGTGACTTGCCCAGGGTCACACAGCTAGTATGTGTCAAGTGTCTGAGGCCAGATTTGAACTCGGGTACTCCTGAATCCAGGGCTGGTGCTTTATCCACTGCACCACCTAGCTGCCCCCTAGCCATCATATTCCTAAGCAACAAAGGAGAGACTTGTGGGCTAAATCAAAGACCAAGCCCCCTAAGACCCCTCAGGCAGGGTCCACCCCCCTCCCCCATCTAAGTTTAGGAGTTTTCTATTTTCACTTCCTCTGTTCTCATCATCCCCACCCCTACCCCACCCCCTAGACCCTAATCCCCCAAACAAACCCCCTCAGCTACTATAGATGCAAAAAGAACAGAAGCAGAAGGTGGACCAAGCAGATTTCCTTTGCCCAGTCAACAAGCATTTATTAAGTGCTTACTGTGTACAGGTCCTGTGCTAAGAGCTAGGGGTATGCAAAAACAGTCCCTATAGTGAAGGAGCTTACATTCTGGAGGGGGCTTTATTGGCCGCTACACAGACAGCCAGCAAGGTGTATTGGACAAAGGTGCCAGGACTCCTGGGTCCCCTCCTCCGCCCTGCCCCCTGGAGTAAGTCTCTTCTGCTCTGGCACTCCTGGAACCTGCCAAACTCAGGCACCATTTCCATCTCACGGGTAGCTGTTGGTGAAGAAAAGCAACAGGTGTCTTGGAGGGAAGGGCAGGGAGAGATGCAAGAAGCAAGAAGCTTTCCAGATGTTTGTGGTTCTTCTTTATGAGTTTCCTACAGACTCCACTTAAGAAATCCTGTTACTGGAAAGTTAGAGAGAGGAGGAAGAGGAGGAGAAGGAAGCCCAGCAGTGACTCATGAGGCTGGAACCTCACAGGACCAGGGCGACTGCCAGCCACTAGATCTTTCCTCTCCAGCCCTTCCCTCCTGCCTTCACTTCTCGTTTCTGGCTGGCTAATAAACGCAGGCTCCAAGTGATTGAATTCCTCGATCCATCTGGTATTCACTAGATACCACGCGCAAAGGCACCATGACGGACAGTGTGTGGGACGGTGAATACTGGTGGAGTTACCTACCCTTCAGCATCTTTAAAAGCACAACGACAGCAGTCTGTTAACTGAACAATGGGAGTCAGGAGAAGTGGGTCCTGCTCCCAGCTCTTCCATGAGTTTGGTGTGTTGGCTTGGGCAAGTTGCTTTCCTTCTCTGGGCCTCAGCTCCTCCGTAAAAGCAGGGAGTGGACTAGGTTCTCTCTAAGGTCCCTAGCATCTCTGACATTTCTAGGAGTGGGTGATTTTGCAAGTGGCTGACAATGAAGACTCTGAGAGCTAAGCGGATGAAACATCGGTGTGGGCTGGGGCAGTCGGGGGAGTTTTCCTGGAGGTGCTTCTGGAGCTGAGGCCAGAGCTAGGATTCTAATAAGCAGGGAGGTAGGGATGGGGTGGGGTAGGCAAACAGGAAGAACCAGGGCACCAGGTGGTCCCTAGGCAGAATTTCCAGACTCTCATCCTCCTGTTTCTCCTTCCTTTACCTTTAACGTTTCTAAGAGAACAAACAGTTTCCCTACCCCCTACTTCCTCCCCATTTTCCCCTCACCAAATCTTATCCTATTGGGCAAATAAAGTCTAGGGTCATCATCTTAATTCTATATTTATTTGTATACCTAGTTCATCCTCCTTCTCCCTCCCCCCAGAATAAAAACTCTTTTAGGACCGATTGTTTCTTGTGTTTGTTTGCCCAGCACCTAGGACAGTATCTTGCACATAGTAGGTGCTTAATACTTCTTGGCAGAATGGAATCGAATCAAATAAATGCTTGTTGACTAAATACTCAGATAAGACAGAATTGCCTTGAGAGTGGGAGGGGGGGAAGGGAGGAGAAAGAGTTTGGGGCAAAGGCAGTGACCTTCTGAGCCCAAATGACCCCAGAGCTACAGGCTGGAGGGTAGCCTCTAATCGGATCGTGGGGAGTTAGGCAGGGACAGAGGCTTAATTCTGTTGTTGTAACCCAGAATAATCCCAGTGACCCCAGTCCCCCTCATCCCAGGTCCTATTCTAATCCACTCTGCCTGCCAGCCAGGGGGCAGCCACTGCCTTCTGAGTGGAGGGCAGTGGTGAGGGGAAGGAATGGCTGCAGCCATAATTGACCATAATGAAATCCTTCCCTGGTAATTAGCAGGTGAGAAGGACAAGAGGTTGAAAAGCTCCAGCCCTTTCTGGGGAGACTCCTGAGTAATCAGCGATTGCCTCACTCAAAAGCAAAAGCAGAGAGGATGGATCAGTCCGAGGACATAGGGAGCTTTAAAGGGCGTGGGCAATTGTAAGGGGGTGGTCCCGAAAGAACATAAAGGAAAGGCTGTTTGGTCTAGGAAGGGGACTGTGGGCTTATGTGAGGGGGAGATAAGAGAGATGATCGTAGATGGGTAAGGGATGGTAGGGAAGGGAGGAAACCACCGAGGGGCAATAGAGTGTGTATATGGGGGAGGGGGTGAGTGGAAAGTGGGGTTAGAGGGAGACTCCCTATCCTTCCTGGGAAATACAGAGCCATGGAACAGGAAGGGGCTTGGAGATCTTACGGGCAAGAGAGTTCTTAACCTTTTTTTTTTTCCCCCTCAGGGCAACGAGGGTTAAGTGACTTGCCCAGGGTCACACAGCTAGTAAGTGTCAAGTGTCTGAGGCTGGATTTGAACTCAGGTCCTCCTGAATCCAGGGCTGGTGCTTTATCCACTGTGCCACCTAG
Organism: Dromiciops gliroides; assembly: GCF_019393635.1. Lineage (NCBI taxonomy): Eukaryota > Metazoa > Chordata > Mammalia > Microbiotheria > Microbiotheriidae > Dromiciops > Dromiciops gliroides. The sequence continues at coordinate 256,017,097 of NC_057864.1, forward strand.
CTGCCTCCCACAAGAGTTCTTAACCTTTTTGAGGCCATGGATCCCTTTGGCACTCTGAAAAAACTTATGGACCCCTTCTCAGATGCATAAAATAAAATGCATAGAGTTGCAAAGGAAATCATAGCTATTGAAATAGTTATTAAAATAATACAATGTCCAAGTTCACCCCTACCCCCCAATCTATCCATGGATCCCCAAAGGGATCTGTAGATTTCAGGTATAATTCCCTCATCTAGAGGGGAGATGGACTGAGAGAGCCAAAGAAAGGAAACAGTTTGCTCAAGATCACACACTTATGCTATTGAAACAAGATTTGAACCCAGGTTGGGAGACTAGAAAATCTAGGGCTCTTTGGTCAGCGCCGTGAAAATTGGCTACAAAAACAACAGCAACAAGGGATTATATAATACAAGTACTGCAGAGGGGGGAGCCGGGGGAGGAAGAGGATGGCAGGTTGAGTGTGTGTATGTGCAAAGCTCCAGGCAAACCACAGAACACCTCCAGGAAACAGGAGCACAAACAAAAGTCTCCTTCACACCCTCAGAAAGAAAGTCACAGGTCAACCTTCTCTGCTGGTGCCAACCTGGTCCTGGCTGAGATTAGCTTAGTTCCACCTATAAAGAATCCACCTCCAGAGGCTGAACAAGAGCCAGACCTTAGATCAAATCCCCTTGGAGGTTTTCTTTATTCTTCCTTTACTGCAGGAGGCTGTGAACTTTATAAACAAACAAACAAAGAAATATAAATATACATATAGTTTGTTGTTTGTTTTGTTTTGCTGGACAATGGGGGTTAAGTGACTTGCCCAGGGTCACACAGCTAGTAAGTGTCAAGTGTCTGAGGTTGGATTTGAACTCAGGTCCTCCTGAATCCAGGGCCAGTGCTTTTTTATCCACTGTGTCACCTAGGTCCCTCTAAAATATATTTTTTTAATAATTATATTTCAATATGATTGATTTCTTTTGTAATCCTATGTATTTTATTTGTTGAAAAATATTATTTTGCGGGGTCCATAGGCTTTATCAAACTGCCAGAGGTGTCCATGACATAAAAATGGTACCTCAACTCTAATGAGATGTAGGAGAAGGAGCAAGAGGCTCTTATTCCAGCCCAGGACCTGATTGCTACTTATTGGCTGTGCAACCCCCAGAAAGTGTTATGAGCCTCAGTTTCCTAATCTACAATGGTAAGAAGCCAGGTGCTACAATGTATGGAGAACTGCATTTAGAGTCAAGAATACCTGAATTCAAATCCTGCCTTAGACACTAGCCAGCTGTTTGACCCTGGACAAGTAATTTTACTTTTCAGCTTCAGTGTACTTATCTGTAAAATGGGAATAATTATGGCACCTACCAAACAGATTATTGTGATGATCAGAAGAGATCACCTGTATGAAGTGCTCCATAAACCTTAAAGTACTATGTAAATGCTAGCCATTATTATTGTTGTTGTTAATGTTACTATTATAGTAATATCTGCACAAGGTTGACGTGGTACTAAAATGAGAGCATCTATAAAACATTATGTGAACATCAGCTTCAAGAACAGTAATGATAGATCCACACTGCAGGGATTTTGGGGTGGTGGCCTCCTCTTTACTGCACTCAGCCAAATGGCTCTGGGGTACAAGCCAATTAGAGAGGCATTAAGGAAACCTACAGTGAGGGCGGGACTAGGTCTGGTACAATGGAGAGAACACTGGCCCTGGAGTTAGAATTCTTGGGCTCAAATACCCCTTCTGATACTTTATAGCTGTGTCACCCTGGGCAAGTCACTTAATCTCAGCGAGTCTCAGTTCCCTCACCTGTAAAGTGAGGGGGTTGGGTTAGATGACCTCTCAGGTTAAGTGAGCCATTAGCCTGTGATGCTTATGCCATTTCTGGGGGCCTGGGCATTCATCTACCAAACATAAGGTAACCAGGAAAGAGAGACCCATACCCTGGACTCTCTAAAGATACTCAAGGCTGTTTATTTTCCTCAAAGTCAGGTTAGAGTGGGTGGCCACCCACCAGGAAGCTGACATGCAAATAGAAGAGCTCTATTGAGCAAGGAGGACGGTGATGATGGAAGGAATGAAGAGGAGTTTGGGGAACACAAGTCCCCTTCCAGGTGTTCAGGAAGTAAGGGAGCACCCTGGCTTAAAAGGAAGAATCACAACTATGAACACAAGAGCTAATGCTTAAAGAGTACTTTCTGATCATAAAGGGCTTTTCCATCCATTATCTAATTTTATCTTTACTGCAACCCTGTGAGGTAGACCGTACAGGTATTATTCGTACCAACCCCATTTTACAGATGAGGAAACTGAGGCACAGGGATGTGGAGGGACTAGCCCAAGGTCACACTATTAGTAAAGGGTGAGGAGTTATGACTCAAACCTGGCATCTTCTGACTCCAAACACAGTGCTCTTTCCAGAAGACTCGTTAGGACAAGAGATCTTACCTGAAGCTAAGGGGTCTGATGGGCATACCAGGGATAGTTAGGAAGCTGTGCCGACAAGAGAGGATTCTAATCTTTTTTTTTTAAATTCCATCAGCAAAAATACAAGTAGATTCTGCCCTGTACTTGCCTTGTGCATCTGGGGGTAGTTGGTAGAGAGGGAGGACTTCCCCAATCTACTCTAAGCTCCTAGCTCCCTCACCCCCAATTCTTCTACATTGTTTTTTCCACTACATTACTATTACTACTCTATTACTATCTCCCAATGGGCCAATCCCCATCACCCCAGGTTCCAGAGGCAACATCACAGGTTGAGGGATCTATTCTTTACCTCTTTGCATGACCTTGAGAGAGCTGCTTCATCCCTCTCAGCACCAGTTTCTCCTGATGTCTAACAGGACAGATAGGACAAAAGAGTTGAGGAGCTGATGGGAGTGGTAGAAATAAACTCCATTTGTTTTGTTTTGGTTTTTTGGTGAGGCAATTGGGGTTAAGAGACTTGCCCAGGGTCACACAGCTAGTAAGTATCAAGCATCTGAGGCTGAATTTGAACTCAGGTCCTCCTGACTCCAGGGCCAATGCTCTATCCACTGCGCCACCTAGCTGCCCCAATAAACTCCATTTGTATAATTCCTGGTGCTTTTCAAAGTACTTCCGAGTTGATTATGAGACTGTAGGATTTCTCTTAATTCTGGGAGATTGTCAGAATAGATATTAGCCTCATCTGAGATGAGAAAAGTGAATGAAGCCCAGGGCCAGTCAATAACAACCAGGATTAGAATCTAGAGCTCTTGACTCCTAGTCCATTCTTTTCATACTTGGGCTTGGATACAAACCATCCTCCCCCTCTACCCCCATGTCATACATACCCACCCACCCCTATTCCTGTTTGACAGGGTGGAGGGCCAGCTGCCCCACCCACCAGCACCCAGCACCCAACACCTCCAACTCAGTTAGTATACAGGAAACCCTGGAGAGCCGACTACCCAATGCACGCTTTATTTTCCACCCGTACCTGTGCTGGGACGAGCCCAGGCTGAGTCAGCTGTGTGCCTGGGCCCTGCCCTGGGGAAAGGGAGCTATCCTGATGGGCTGCTGGCCCTGCCCAAACCTAGGAAGGATATCAGCCACCTCCTGGATGCAGGGTTCCCTCTTCCACTGTCTCCCCAGGTTCTAAGTGTCAGGGAAGACTGAGACAGAAAGGGTGCCTTTCCCTTCCTCTTCTGAAGCTGCCACCTTTGGCTAATCTCTGCTTTGCCCAGCCCAGAGCTCAGAGTTTAGATACAGGATACAGAAAGGAAAAAAAAAAGATTCCTACTCATCGCCTTCCCAATCCCACTGAATGAAGAGCCAAGAAGGTCTTATGAGCTCTACCTGGCACATGAACACACACACACACACACACACACATGGGTGTATCAAGGTAGACCTTGGGCTCTGCACCTCTCCCAAACACACAGTTTCAGATCATAGGATCATAGATTCAAAGGGGGATGGGAACTCAGAAGCCATCTAGTGGAACCCTATCCTGCTACATATGAGGAAACTGAGTCCTGTCACTTGCTCAAGGTCAGGAAGATGGTAAAGCAGTCCCACCCCATCATCTTACAGATACGGGATGTTCATTTTAAGTTCGTCCTCATAATGGCTGCCCCATCCCTTCCTCACCAGCCCTCTTTGCTCACTGACTATATAAACGGCAAATATATGGGCTGTGTTTTACATATGTAGAGTTTGTTTCTGTGTTTCACATAGGGTGTGTGTGTGGGGGACTGTGCTTGTAAATTCTTCAATGTCCAGGGCCAGGTCCACATAACTTCTCTCTATATATAGGCTACCACAGATTCCTCAACTTCCCTCTGTCCACTACTGTAAACCCTGCTGCCACTGATGATGTAACTGGTAGTAAATAAAGGATCCCTGATGTAGGAGACTAGAACCAGCAAGTGTCCAGTGACTGCAGGGGCCCCAATCGGGGTTCTTGCAGCTTGTCTTTGCTATATCCCCAGGAACACAAGCTCACCTTGGGCTTTCCAGAAGTCCCTGACAGAGCCTGTGACTAGCCCACAACTAAATCTTCTTCCATCCGATCTCCATTTTCCCCAAATTAGAAAAACTACAAATTGCAGTGAGATGGATTGAGAAGGTGACACTCAGTCCAGGACCCGGTGCTTGGCTGAACCATGCACTAATTTCTTCCTTTCTAGATGGCTGTCCATACTGACTTTGCTAAGCCACAGGCAGTGAAGCAGTGGCAGTGGGGGGAGCACAGTAGAAAGGGACAGAGGACCTGAGTGACCTTGGGTAAATTACTAAAACTTTCCGTGCCTCAGTTTCCTCACTTGTTAATTGGGGAGGGAGGGACTAGATTGCCTTAGAGCTCTAAATCTATGGTCTTATGACCACTTTTCCCACCTTTCTTTCTTGATCCAAGTCTCCTTCTTTCCAAAGAATCCTTTAAAACCATTAGGGAAATCCAGACTCCAGAATGACTGAGATGACAGGGATGGAAGTGGGGGAAAAGTCATTATTATTAAATGAAAATCTGAGTCATTTCTTCCCGTGGACTACCATCAAGGGCAGCCAACCCCCACCTCTATTGACTTTTTTCGGCTGATAGAAACCCAAACATGCCAAAGTGGGAGGGGCCGCATGAATAGAGAGAGTGGCTCTGATGACCCTGGAACAACTGGCTCCCCTGTGGCTCCTCTGACCAACCTGGCCACAATGTGGCAACACGGGGCAGTGCCTGTGGCAAGGTCAGGGCCTGGAAGTCAGGGGTAAGGGCAAGGCAGGGCTGCCCAGGGGGTCCTTCGGCTCTCTCAGAGCTTAGAGATCATTTAGTAAAACCCCTTGTTACAGATGAGGGAACTGAGGCTCGGAGAGGGAAAGTGATTCGGAAAGAAAGGCTTCTAGATCAGAAAGACAAAGGGGGTGGGGGTTAGAAAGTTCTGCTGGCAGGCCTTGGACTATGAGAACTTAAAAAAAAACACCAAGTTACTTAATCAACAAAAGAGAAGAATAAACACTCCAGAAAGACTGCGGGGATCTCAGGCAGGGGACTGGGAAGGAAGTCCTGCATTGGGATCCTTTGGGATCTCCTCCATGCACACACAGATACATACATACACACACACACACCCCTTTGGATCCCAACAGCACCTCCTTCTCAGAGCCCAGCCCAGCAGCCAGTCCCCCAGCTCTCCTCCCCCTTCCCCAGCAGTTTCTCTCTCTCCCTAATTCACAGGTTCCAACGCGTCCCTCTCCCGTCCACCCTCATCTCCGAGTTTCACGTCTTCCCTGCCGCACGGAAGCCATGGAGCGAGCCTCAGACTCTCACTCTCTGGGCACATGCGCCTCTCCGCTCTCTGCAGGGAGAACAGGAATGAAGGCGCGGGGCCTCCAGTGGGGGCTTTCGGGGGACCCTTTAATTCCCTGGCCCCACCCACTGGCAGAGCTCTCCCCCTTCCGGCCCCAATTCCAGAACCGACTCACCAAAGTTCCTGGTCCCATCTAAGGGGACCTCCTGGGTGAAGATCCAGGGAGGGTTGGTGGCATACAAGGAGGTGGTGGTGGGAGTTGTGTGTTTCTTCCCAAAGAGTTTGCTGAAGGTCCCTTGAACCGACTGGTTCTTCTTCATCTTGCCCTCGGTCTGTGTTGGGGTGTGGAGGGCTCCCTCCTCCCCTGCGCTGGGCTCCGCTGTGTTTGGCTGGACTCTGCACCGGCCTCTCCCCTAGGGGAAGATTCTAAGAAGCCATGCCCCCGTCCACGGTCCTTACCCCGTCACTGGCTGCAAAGGGCTGCAGGTGCTGTCGGCTCCGCAGCACTCCTGGAAATGGGAGGCACCTGGACAGGTAGAAGGGCTGGTTGCTGTTACCTGACCCCGCCCAGCCGCCGCGCCACAGCAGCCGCCCTACCGCCCAACTCCCCAGGTCACATTCCTGCCTGCCTCCTGCCTACAACAAGCCATTGTTCGGCTGGCCTGGCTCAGGTAGTCTGGAGATCTCTGCCCAGCACACCCTCTTCCCTGGACGGCTACCTAGGACCTCCCTGGCAAGTCTTTGAGAGGCCCACGGAGTTCCCTGCCTCACATTTCCTTGATTTCTCCCACTGCTCCAACACCTATAAGGACAGGATTCAAATTCCCCCAAGTCCCAGTCCCAGGTGGATTCATGGTGCTTCATAGGACCAAAGTGAGGATTTAGAACAGAAACAGACTTAGAGAACACCTAGCCTTCTTTTTATTTTATTTTATTTTATTTTATTTTATTTTATTTTATTTTAGGGGTGAGGCAATTGGGGTTAAGTGACTTGCCCAGGGTCACACAGCTAGTAAGTGTTAAGTGTCTGAGGCCGGATTTGAACTCAGGTCCTCCTGACTCCAGGGCCAGTGCTCTATCCACTGTGCCACCTAGCTGCCCCTAGCCTTCTTTTTATTTATTTATTTATTTTTTAGTGAGGCAATTGGGATTAAGTGACTTGCCCAGGGTCACACAGCTAGTAAGTGTTAAGTGTCTGAGGCCGGATTTGAACTCAGGTACTCCTGACTCCAGGGCCGGTGCTCTATCCACTGCGCCACCTAGCTGCCCCCCTAGCCTTCTTTTTAAAGAGTGGAAAATGACTTGTCCAAAGTTGTCCCAGATAATGAGTAGAGGCAGACTTCAAAACCTTTTTCTCACTCTCAGTCTCTTCCCCCAAACAATTATTAAGTGCAAACTGGAGGCAACATGGCCTAATAGATAGTGCTCTGGACTTGGTGTCAGGAAGACGGTGGGATCGGCTTCCAGGGACTCAAGAAGCTGAAACTTTGGAGATCAGACACTTACTGGGTGACCCTGGCTAAGTTACTGAACCTCTGAGAGCCATAGTTGTCTCATCTATAGAATGAAGAGGTTAGCCCCAATGATCACTTCCAGCTCTCAATCTATGTTCCTATGACCATGCAAGGAACTGAGGCATTTCTTTAGGAAAGCCATCAGAGGCCTGAACTTGTCCCAGGCCATGCACTGTTGCCTTGGGTGGCTGTAACACTCTTCTAGAGCCTGTTTGTTCCAGGGCCAGGAAGCCAGAGGAAAGGATGAGGGAGGAAAGGGTAGGAGTCAGGCTTTTGCCCCTTGACAAGCACATCATCCCGGGAGACTATGGAGTATGTTACTCAATAACAGACACATACTGGGCTTTTCCCTGAATTACTCATGTAGCAGCCCTTCTTTCCAGTTCCCTTTCCTCTAGCTGACTTACAAAGGCCCAGGAATACTCCAGGCATCCCGATGCTTGTAGTTTTGATCCGGCTCAATTGTGTGGCATGGAGCCTCAGACCTCGATAAGCTAGTGTCCCCCAACCTCTGAGACACTTGTGAGGTGATGAGATGTGACTGCTCTTATTCTTCAATCCGTAAAGATGCTTGTCATGCCACCTGCTTGTGTGTGTGTGGGGGGGGGGTAGGGAGGAGAAGGTACACAAGAAGTAGATCGAGGAGTGGAGCCTGAAGAGGAATGGAGATACGGCTGGCAGGGAAGCTCCCCTTGCAATGAAAGGTCTGGGAGGAACTGAGCGACCAGAGGAATGTATTAGGAAGAGGCAGTCTACTTCCAATATAGTGAAGTCAGAGGCAGAATGAACTTCCAGGGTGAGGAGGCTTCTGTGGCATTGTAGAAAGTTTGGAGAGTCAGGAGTGGAGCTTAGGGAGGGATGGAAGCACTTAATTTATACCCAGGAATTATCCTTTCAAATTCTGTCTCTGTTGCTCTAACTAAGGATTAAAGACAGTGACCAGAACAGGGAAAGCTGGCAGAGATTTCAATTCAATAAATATTTATTAAGTGAATACTATGTGCCAGGCACTGTACTAAGAGCTGGTGATACAAAAAGAGGCAAAAGATAGTTCCTGCCTTCAAGGAGCTTACAATCTAATGATAGCAGGACTGCTGGAGGTGAGGGCTTGACTGAATTTCTTCCCCACTCTTCCTATTCTCTCTTTGTTAAGTCACTTAACTTTCTTCCTTCCTTCCTTCCTTCCTTCCTTCCTTCCTTCCTTCCTTCCTTCCTTCCTTCCTTCCTTCCTTCCTTCCTTCCTTCCTTCCTTTTCTTTTCTTTTTTTTTTTGGTGGGGCAATGAGGGTTAAGTGACTTGCCCAGGTTCACACAGCTAGTAAGTGTCAAGTGTCTGAGGACAGATTTGAACTCAGGTCCTCCTGAATCCAGGGCCAGTGCTTTATCCACAGCGCCACCTAGCTGCCCCCAAGTCACTTAACTTTCAAACCTTGGTTTCCTTATCTGTAATGCAGTATAATGATACTTCTATAACCTACCCACATGAGTGGTTTGAGACAAAAGTTTTTAAACCATTAAACATTATAGAAATATGCTGTTTAATGATAGAAGAGAATGCATGGCGTTCCAATCAATCAGTAAGCAATTATCAAGTGCCTACTATGTGCCAGGCATGGTGCTAGTCTGGGGATACAAAGACAAAAATAAAACAGACCCTGCCCTCAAAGAGTTTTCATTCTGTTGGGGGAAGGAGAGAGACAACATGTACATAAGTATATATAAATTACATGCAAAATAAATGCAAGCTAATTCTCGGGGGGGGGGCGGTATTGGCATCTGGGGCTCAGGAAAGTGGTACTTGGGCTGTGTTTGAAGGAAGCAAGGGATTCTAAGAGGCAGAGGAGAGGTGGGGTGCATTCCAGGAGAGGGGGACGGCCAATGAAAAGCTGGAGACATAACTAGATGGGAGACAGAGATGGATCCAGCATGGCTAAGCGCTGTGAGTGATGACTAAGGTGGAAGATGATTCTTGCCCCAAAGGAGCCCCAGGGTCTCATCATAGAGACAAGCCCTACATATAGAGAACAAGATAAACTATTATATATACACATGTGCATACACACATATGTGTGTGTCTATCTATCTATCTATCTATCTATCTATCTATCTATCTATCTATCTATCTATCTATCTATCTATGATAGATCAATTGATACATAGGGGCAGGACCTATGATTTCATGGACATAGGGAGCTTCAGGATGAAGCAGCCCTTTCTGCCAATGCAGGTTGGCACTCTCTGTGCCGGGTGGCAGAGTGGATAGAGATTGGACTTGGGGTCAAGATAGACTTGAGTTTGAATCCTGCCTCAGACTTTTGCTAGCTGTGTGACCCTGGACAAGTCACTTAACTGATGCTTGCCTCAGTTTCCTCATCTGTAAGATGGGGATAGTAATAGCACATACCTCATAGAGTTGTTACAAGGATCAAAGGAAATAACATACATAAGGTATTCTGTACCTCTTAAAGTGCTTTATGAATGCTAGCTCTTGTTCTGATTAGGCACTCTAGGACGTCAGGGAAGAGGAGGTTATTGTGGGCCGTCAGTGTCCTGGAGAGCTTCACAGTGTAGGTGGCTAGGATTTGTATAGGTGGAAGAAGGTCAGGTCTTCCAAGCAGAGGGAACAAGAGGAGCTAATTTAGCATGGGGATAAGAGTAAGCATGGGGGGGCAGCTAGGTGGCGCAGTGGATAGAGCACCGGCCCTGGATTCAGGAGGACCTGAGTTCAAATCCAGCCTCAAATACTTGACACTTACTAGCTGTGTGACCCTGGGCAAGTCACTTAACCCCAATTGCCTTACAAAACAAAAGAGTAGGCATGGAGTATGTGTGTTTAAGGGAAGACCACCAGGGAAGAGGCATCAAAGTACTGTTCTCAGAGCTGGGAACACTTGGGTTTAGGCCTCACCCCTGACACTTTCTGGCCGTGTGACCCCAAGTAAGCCACTTCACCTCTCTGTGCCTTATCTACAATATAAGAGGATTGGTCTCAATGACCTCTAAGTTCCCTTCCAGGTGTAAATCAATGATCCTATGACCTATCTAAAAGGAGGAGAGGGCTTATAAGGAGAGCAATAGGATGTAAGGTTGGTTAGGTTGGGGGCAGGGAGTGCATTTCTTGAGGCTCTCAGAGTTTGGACTTGATTTGTGATTCAGTGGAAGGAGTACTGGACTGGGAATCAGAAGCTCTGGGTTCAAATTCTGCCTGTGCCTTGTGTGACCTGTCACTAAAGCTCTTTGGCCCTCAGTTTCCTCATCTATAAAATAAAAGATTTGAACTAGAAGGTCTCTGACATTTCTTCCAAGTCTAGAGTTATCCTGTGACAGATAATAGGGGGAATGTAGATTCTTCTTTTTTTTTTTTTTTGCGGGGCAATGGGGGTTAAGTGACTTGCCCAGGGTCACACAGCTAGTAAGTGTCAAGTGTCTGAGGCCGGACTTGAACTCAGGAACTCCTGAATCCAGGGCCGGTGCTTTATCCACTGCGCCACCTAGCTGCCCCCAGGAATGTAGAAGTACCTGATGAAAGTGGCAGGTATGTGCTGTAAGGATTGGAAGAACTGGGACTGGGAAGAGGCAAGACAGACAGAGAGCTGCCCAAGGCCTATGCAGGTCTCTCAATCAGGGTCTGTTATTTTACTTTATTTTGATTTAATTTGTTGTCCTAATGCTATTTGGCCTTTTATGAACTATCATTTTCACTTTGCAATAACTGTACTCCTTTCTCCCACTTCCCAAGGATCCTTTCCTTTTAACAAGGGTTATTAGGTGATGTAGTGGATAGAATGTTGGACCTGGAATCAGGAAGACCTGAGTTCAGATCCAGTCTCTTACACTTACTAGCTATGTAACCTGGGCAAGTCATTTAATCCATTTGCTTCAGTTTTCTCATCTGTAAAATGGGGCTAATGATAGAACCTACTTTCTGGGTATAAGGATCAAATGAGATGATAATTGTCAATCACTTAGCACAGTGCCTGGCACATATACAACATCTAACAGGGAATGCCACATTCTACAATCATAGTCCACCACTTCCTCCTGGGAAGAAAGGTCACGTCTCATCATCAGTCCTCCAGAATCAAGATCAGTCATGGAATCAGTCCGATTCCTGATATCTTTCCATTTGTTTTCCTTTCTGATGCTGGAGTTTTTATCTGGTTCCCCTTCTGCTTTCTATCTTCTGCATCTGTTTGTATGAGTCTTCCCAAGTTTATTTGAATTCTTCCTATCTTTTCTTATGTTGTCCAGCATTTCATTAAAACAAAACAAAACAAAAGAAAACACTTCCTTCTTACTGTTATGGTCAGTCAGTTAATAAGCATTTGTTAAATTTTTTTGGGGGCAGCTAGGTGGCGCAGTGGAGAAAGCACAGGCCCTGGAGTCAGGAGGACCTGAGTTCAAATCCGACCTCAGACACTAGACACTTACTAGCTTTGTGACCCTGGGCAAGTCACTTAACCCTCATTGCCCTGAAAAAAGAAAAATAAAGTAAAATAAATTTAATTTAAAAAAAAATCTTTTTGGGGGTGGCTAGATGGTACAGTGTGGTTAAAGCACCAGCCCTGGATTCAGGAGTACCTGAGTTCAAATCCGGCCTCAGACACTTGACACTTACTAGCTGTGTGACCCTGGGCAAGTCACTTAACCCCCATTGCCTGCCCAAAAAAACCCCAAAAAACAAACAAACAAAACAAAAAAACAACCTTTTCTAGGTGCCAGGCACTGGGCTAAGTGCTGGAGATACCAGGAGAGGCAGCAAACAGTCCCTTGCCCTCAAGGAGCTCACATTTTAATGGGGGAGACATTGTGATAACGAGGTACATACAAGCTATACACAGAGTAGATGCAGATAATTTCAGAGGTAGGAGCAGCTAGGGGATTGAGGATGGCTTGATCCAGATAATGGGTTTTGAGTTGAATCTTGAACAAAGCAAGGGAAACTGAGGTGGAGGTAAGGAGAGAGAGCATCCCAGGAATGGGGGACTGCCTATGCAAAGGCATGGAGATGGGAGATAGGAATTTGAATAACTTCAAGTAGTTGGAGGGAATATAAGAAAACCCTGTGACCATGTGTTTTGTTTTGTTCTTATTTTGGTAACCTTTGATATATTTGGTGACTAGGGTTCAGTGAGGGTACCCCTTTTTAAAAAGTTATTTTAAAAATATTTATTTATAACATTAGTTTTTTTAAAAATTGAGTCCCAAATTCTCTTCCTCCTGCCCCTCCTCCATTTCTTGAGCTGACAAGAAACATGATATCAATTATATGTGTGAAGTCATGCAAAACACCTCTCTCAATTTTTTACTGATTCTTGTCAGTCATTTCAGTTGTGTCTGATTCTCCTTGACCTCATTTGGAGTTTTCTTGGCAAAGATACTGGAATGGTTTGCCATTTCTTTCTCCAGCTAATTTTTAGAGATGAGGAAACTGAGGCAAACAGGGTTAGGTGATTTGTTTAAAGTCACACAGCTATTAAATATTTGAGGCCAGACTTGAACTCAGGAAAATGAGTCTTCCTGATTTCCAGCCCAGTGCTCAATCCAATGTGCCACCTTGATGCCCCTACTTCTCTATTAGCAGTGTTGCAAAATAAAACACACACACACAAAATAAGAAAAACAAAGAATGTTAAAAGAGTATGCTTTAAGGAGCAGCTAGGTGGCGAAAGGGATAAAGCACCAACCTTGGATTCATGAGGACCTGAGTTCAAATCTGGCCTCAGAGATTTGACACTTACTAGCTGTGTGACCCTGGGCAAGTCACTTAACCCTCACTGCCTTGCCAAAAAACAAAACAAAACAAACAAACAGAAAACCACCCAAAAACAAAACAAGAGTATGCTTTAATCTGGATTTAAGAGTTCATCAGTTCTCTTTCTGGCTGTGGATAGCATTTTTCATCATGGATTCTTCAGAATTGTCTTGGATCATTGTCTTGATCTCAGTTGGATCATTGTCTTTCACAGTTGATCATCATTACAACATTGATGCTACTATGTAGATTGTTCTCCTGGTTCTGCTCACTTCACTTTGCATCAGTTCATCTAAATGTTCCCAGGTTTTTCTGATGCCATCCTATTCATCATTTCTTATTGCAGAATGGTATTCCATCACAATCATTATACCACATATATACCATGCATCATGTACCACAACTTGTTCAGGTATTCCCCAATTGATGGGTATCATGAAGAGCACTTCTTAATAGTGTTTTTAATAAATATATTCCCCTGGGCTATACCTATTTATATTTTGGTGGTATATTTAATTGCATATATTATCATGAAGGCCCAAAGTGTCCATTGGACAGTCAGATACAAGAAGTACAACTTTTACAAACAGAAGCTCCCAATCTTATCTAGGACAAACAAAGGCCCCATCATGCTGGCTCTGTGAACTCAGAGTAGGGAAATATTGGAGGCTAGATTCTGTCGCAATCAGTCATGCACAGGGTACTGAGGACTTGGATCTTGGTGGTCCAAGAAAATGTGAAGAGAAGACTTTTAAAATATTTTATTTTAGGAAGAAAGGATAATAGCATGGTAATAGCTTGGATGCAAGGGATAAAGGAGAGGCAGGAGTTGAAGAGTAAGATTGGTGTGCCGTAGTTTGGTTGCGAGTTGGAAGACGTGGTCTCAGTTCCTTTGCCTTCTACTTATTAGTTGGGTGACCCTGGACAAAGGAAGGGGGGGAGGGGGCAGTTAGGTGTCGAAGTGGATAAAGCACTGGCCCTGGATTCAGGAGGACCTGAGTTCAAATGTGACTTCAGACACTTGACACATACTAGCTGTGTGACCCTGAGCAAGTCATTTACCCCTCATTGCCCAGAAGAAAAAAAAAAGGAAGGGGGGGAAGGGGAAAAAGCATTTATTAAGCACCTATTAAATGCCAACCAGTTCACAACTATTTTGTCATTTGATATTCACAACAACCCTGAGAGGTAGATGCTATTATTATCCCCATTTTACAGATGAGGAAAGGGAGGCAGACAAAGGTTAAATACCCTGCCCAAAGTCACACCGCTAGTAAGTTTCTAAGGCTGGATTTGAATTCAGGTCTTCCTGACTCCAAGCCCCAGGGCTCTATCCATCTATTGGGCCACTTAGCACTCAAGTCTCAACCTCTCTGATCTTCATTTTCCTCATCTCTAAAATGAAGGAGTTGGGCTAGATGACCTCTAAGCTTTCTTCCAGCTCTAAATCTTGTGACATCTCTGAACTTCTCTTTTTTGTTTGTTTATTTTATTTTGTTTTTTGTTTTCTTTGTTTATTTTATGCCTGTGCCAGAAGCTGGAAAAATCATACAAAAATGGTAAAATATCAGGGGAGTATAGGTGTAACACCCTTCTTGACACCTTGACCCCTTTACCAGGATCTCCTGAAGTGTTTCTCAAACATGAAGTTGTCCCACCTCTTTTTTTTTTTTTTGGTGAGGCAATTGGGGTTAAGTGACTTGCCCAGGGTCACACAGCTAGTTAAGTGTTAAGTGTCTGAGGCTGGATTTGATTGAACTCAGGTCCTCCTGACTCCAGGGCCAGTGCTCTATCCACTGCGCCACCTAGCTGCCCCCCCCACCTCTTTTATAGATGGTTGACCAGAGCCTAGAAAAAGCCTTGCATCCAAGGTGTTACCAAGGCCGCCCCAGTGAGTGAGATGGGCAACAGAACCCAGCTGCTTCCAGCATCCTCCCTCCATCCCTTTCCCCTGGATTTTATCCTTCTAGCTTGATAAGTCTCAAGTTGGGGAGCATAGGGTGGGGGTGGGGGGTCCCCTAGGGCAGTCATGGGGCCCAATTCTCCATCCAGTTCAACGCCCTCAGTGTTGTTTATGTTTCAGCCTCAACGACACTCACCTAATAATAACAACCAACACCCCTGGTGCCCCCCAGTAAAAGAAACAGACAAATAACAGGGCTCCCCCCCTGGAAACAGACAAAAGAACCATGCCTATAATTATATGACCAGCTGCATAATTACCTTGTAACCCTGGAGAGCAAAATTTATTGTCAGTCACCTGAAACCTGAGATGGAGACATGGCCTGGAATCTGTGATTCTTCTCTCCCCAAAGCCAAGGACAGATTTCCAGCTTGGGACTTCCTGACTGAATAGGGAGGGCATTGGAGAAACAAAACAAAATAGGTAGACAGAGGGGCGGCTAGTTGGCACAGTGGATAGAGCACCGGCCCTGGAGTCAGGAGGACCTGAGTTCAAATCCGGCCTCAGACACTTAACACTTACTAGCCGTGTGACCCTGGGCAAGTCACTTAACCCCAATTGCCTCACTAAAAAAAAAAAAAAAATAGGTAGACAGTAGTTAGATAGTGTGTGGGTGTCTGGTGGGCAGGAATGGTCTGAGATAGACTCTCCTGCCCGGAGGCAGGGGAAGAGCTGAAATGATTTCCTTCTCGGACACAGGGCCAGATCCCTTCCAACTGGTCTTGTTAGATCAGTTCTTCTCTTTCTCTTCAGAATGCCACCAGCACAGGCTCACATTTGGAGTATGAGGACACCTTCCTAGTTGCCCTCCCTTTCCCCAGCCTCTCCCCCTCCAATCTTTCTTGTACACGGGCAACAAAGGAGAGAAAAATGGGTTGTCATGAAGAAAAAGTGCTTAGTCAACTTTAAAGTGATTTTTGGATGTAAAATTTTATTATTCAAATACCACTTTCATCATGGAACCATAGATTTAGAGCTAGAAGGGACTCTGTAGGTCATCTAGTCCAACCCCCTCATTCTATGGATGGGGAAAATGAGGCCCAGAGCAGCTGACTTCTCCAAGGCCACAAATCTCTCCTCTGCTCAAGAACCTACAATGGCTACCTATTGCCTATCATGGGAAAGTAAGTCTAGCTAGAGGGGAACTTCAGAGGCCATCTAGTGGTAGGATTTTAGGGTTACAGCACTAGAGCTGGCAGGACCCTTTAGAGGCCATGGAAGTCAGCCCCTTCATTTCTCACAGAGGGACTGAGGGAAGTTAAATGACTTGCCCAAAGTTACTCAGGGCCATGACTGGGGAGATCATTGTGGACTCGAGGGTGGTGAAGACTTTCTGGAACAAATGAGACTTGCTCTAGGTTTGGACCAGAAGTTGTAGAGGGAAAATTCGAAACCAGAAAGTACTCATTTATCAGTTTCCTATAAGATAGAGGTGCTGGATAAAGCACCAGCCCTGGATTCAGGAGGACCTGAGTTCAAATTTGGCCTTAGATACTTAACACTTACTAGCTGTGTGACCCTGGGCAAGTCACTTAACCTCAATTGCCTCACCAAAAAAAAAAAAAAAAAAAGATAGAGATGCAAAGAAATCTCCTTAGACCCTTGGCCTTTTGGCATCTTTCTAAGCCCCCATAAAGGATAGGTCCTAGCCTGGAAAAACTTGGTCTTGATGTGCTCAGATAGGGCTTAGAAGTCCCCTTCTTTTAGGCATAGAGTCACCCTTCACCTCTTCCAGTCTTTCCCTCAGTGACTAGGATTCCACTCTCCCAATTGCTCTTTTTTTTTAAGTGAGGCAATTGGGGTTAAGTGACTTGCCCAGGGTCACACAACTAGGAAGTGTTGTGTCTGAGGCCGGATTTGAACTCAGGTACTCCTGACTCCAGGGCCAGTGCTCTATCCACTGTGCCACCTAGCCGCCCCTCCCAAGAGCTCTTTTGATTGCTTCTAAGTGTCCACTGAGGCCCAGGAGCAGGCCAATGTCCTCTGTCCATTTTTCAATTCATTTCTACTATGAAGGGTCTACTATGTGCACACTAAACAAAGTGATACAAAATGACAGGGTCCCTGCCCTTAAGGGGATTATAGTCTCCTGAGGGTAGGGAAAGAGTACATAATAAATAACAACAACAACAACAATTTTGTTTTAGTTGTGTCCGATTTTTCATGACCCCATTTAGAGTTTTCTTGGCAAAGATCCTGGAGTCGTTTGCCATTTCCTTCTCTAGCTCATTTTACAGATGAAGAAACTGAGGCAAACAGGGTGAGTGACTTGAGGTGTCCTCCCTAAAGTCTCTCCCTGCTCCCATCTATCCTCCACTTGACTGCCACTGTGATTTTCCTCAAGCACAGGTTCACTTTGTCACCCCTTACTCAATGATCTCCAATGGCTCTCTATGACCTCTAAGATCAAATATATTTATATTTCTCTGTTTGGCATTTACCTTTTAATTTTTTGGTCACTTTCAGTTTTATCAAAGGGCTTAATTTTCATGTCACATACACTTTGAGATTACTTCTGCTTTGTAAATGAGGTCTCTAATTGGGCCCCTTACTACCTTTCCAATCTGATTTCACTTTGCTTCACAGATGCTACAATCCAGCTAAACTGACCCACTTGCTAGTCTGTGAACCCATTGCTCCCATCTCCATGCCTTTTCACTGGCTATTCCCCTATTCCCCATGCCTGGAACACTTCCCCTCCTTACTTTAGCCTTTTTTTTAATTTAATTTTTTTAAAATTAAATTTAATTGAGTAATTTATTTATTTTGTGGAGCAATGAGGGTTAAGTGACTTGCCCAGGGTCACACTTTAGCCTTTTCTTTTCCCTGGCTTTCTTCAAGTGTCACCTTAAATCTGACTTTCTGCAAAAGATCCTCCCTCATCCTTCCAGCTGCTGGTACCTTCCCTTTTGAGATTACCAACCATCGAAGTGTCCACTGAGTGAGCATCTTGGATGTGCCTCATTATGTACATGTTCACTCCTCCCATTAGACAGTGAGCTCTTGGAGGGTGGAGACTGTTTTTTTGGCCCTTCTCTGTGTCTCCAGCACTTGGTGCAATCAGTGCCTGGAATGTAAAATCAACTAGAATGTGAGAGGTGCAAAAAATAGACCACTAGACGTGAAGGAAATGGAAGGAAAATCTGCTTAGAGCTGATAGGATCTGGGAAGGCTGTGGAGGAAGCACCTGAGCTGAGCCAAGCAGGAAGGGAAGAAGGTACAGACAAGGAATGGAAGGCAGCTTGTATAGAGAAGCATGGAGGCAGGAGACATTGGGATGAGATGGAAAGGGCAGTTTTGGCTGTATTATCAATCAATGAAATAATATCGATCATTAAAAGGCCATAAGAAAAAGTAAAGGTGGAAAAGTAAGTAGGAGCAAAACTGTGTGTAGGTCCAAACTGAAGCATCCATTAAACAACAGGAAGTCACGGAAGACTTTTGAGCAGAGGAATAGAGTGGTCAGACCTGTGTATTATTGCCCCAGATAAGTTACTTAACCTCTCTCAGCCTCAGTTTCTTTATTTGTAGATTGGGCATAATAATAGTACCTAATTCAGAGGGTTATTTTTAGGTTGAAACAAGATAACTCATGTAAAGAGCCTTGAAAAATATTAAAGCATTATTTGAAATGCTAGCTATACTGATAATGAAGAAGATGAAGATGGGGCAGCTAGGTGGCACAGTGGATAAAGCACCGGCCCTGGATTCAGAAGGACCTGAGTTCAAATCCAACCTCAGACACTTGACACTTACTAGCTGTGTGACCCTGGGGCAAGCCACTTAACCCTCATTGCCCCACAAGAAAAAAAAAGATGAATATGAAGGTGATATTGGCTTCTATGTAAGTAATAGATCAAAGTGGGAGAAACTAGAAGCATGGATATTAGCTAGGAGGCTGGCAATCACCATCCAGCTCATTCTCTCCCCTTCTGTCATAATCCCTGCCTTTGTCACCCACCAGGAGATGATGTCAATCTCAGAGGGCTTTGAGATTCCTGATCAGAGAGACAAATGAAACAGTAGTTGTTTATTTCTCCTTCTGGGCCTCCCAACTTCCATCCTCAGCCTCGCCTCCCTTCTCTGTTATTAGAGGTCATTATCATCAGAGAATAAGATCTGAACCAAAGCTATTAAGACCCAAATCTCTAGGCAGCTCAGCCCCAAAGTCCACTGGCAGCCAACACTCATTGCTGACTAAGCATGAAAAGGTAAATAAATAAGGTGTATTCCTCTGCCCCAAGCCGGCCTGGCAGAGCCAGAGAAGCCACCCACCAATTGTAGCTGTTTTTTTCTCCCCTCCCTCCCTTTCCTGCCCTGGGGATGTGTGTCACACATCTTTAGCATTCCAGGCACACTTCCAAGAAGCCCCCACCCCAGATGGGTTTGAGGGGAGTGGGAGCACCCTAGTCTGGGCCATGCTGGAGCCAACCCATTGTGAGACTTTCTAGGTAAGCACTTACACCTTGGAAATCCACAAAGGCTACACATCAGAGCTTGATGTACTATTGCTCTGTTGATTGTCCAGACTTAAGAAAGTGATGGGGAAAATGTAACTATTACAGATTAAGCTTAAAAGGGTGAATGCATTTCCCCACCTGGTGGTTAAACATTTACCAACATACCAGGGTAGGTTTGTTAAGGCTGGGAAGTCGATAGGATTATATAGCTCCCAAGCTGGAAGGGAACTCAGGGGCCATCCTGATCACCTGTCCTTCCATGCCCATTTTACAGATGATAAAACTTAGGCCCAGGAAAGTGACAGTCACCCAGGGAGCATACGATACAGGATTTGAACTTGGGTCCTTTGTTTGACTCCAGAGCCAATATTTTCTTTCCATCGTACCATGTTTCCTGGAGAGTCCTTATACATTCAGGAGAGGGAATGTGGAGAATGGTTTGAAAGGGCTTCCTAGGCAGATAGTGATATTTTAGGGATGGTAGGGGAGTGTGCTGGGTGAACATCAGGCAGCCAGGTGGCTCAGTAGATAAGAGTGCTGGGCCTGGAGTCAGGAAGACCTGAGTTCAAATCTGGTCTAGACATTTAATAGCTATGTGATCCTAACTTCTGTTTGCCTCAGTTTCTTTGTTTGTAAAATGGGGATAATAATACCTATGTCCCAGGTTGTTGTGAGGATCTAATTTGATAATATTTTAAGGCACTTAGCACAGTGCCTGACATATAGTAGGCACTTAATAAATACTTATTTCCTTCCTTTCTCCCTCCCTCCTTTCTTTTTTCTTTCTTCCTCTTTCTTTTCCTTTCTTCCTCCCTTCTTTCCTTCCTTCCTTCCTCCTTCCCTTACTTATCCTTCTTTTCTGCCTGTCTCCCTCCCATTCATTCCTCTCTCCTTTCCCCTTCTTTCCTTTCCTTCCCCTTTATTTCTGTTTGTTTTTTGTTGTTGTTGTTGTTGTTGTTTTTTGGTGAGGCATTGGGGTTAAGTGACTTGTCCAGGGTCACACAGCTAGTAAGTGTTAAGTGTCTGAGGCTGGATTTGAACTCAGGTCCTCCTGAATCCAGGGCTGGTGCTCTACCTACCTTCCCCTCCCCTTTCCTTCTGAATCCCAGGTCCAGTTCCAGAATAAAACAGAACATCTCTCCTCCCTGCTGAGGTTCCGGGATGGGGGAGTGTGTGTGTAAGTGGCAGGGTATGAGCTAGATAGTGCAGAAAGGATAAGAAATAGCAGAGCAAGGGAATCCTAGGGATGGGGAGAGTTGTGTGTGTGTGTGTATGTAGGTATGTATGTATGTATGACTAGGCATGTATGTATGACTAGGCTTGGCATGTCTCCTATCGCCAGGTCCCAGCCCCTAGTGTCAAGAGTCACAATGGTCTTTTTGGCCCCACCCTGAGACTACCCACATGCTACCCAGAACTTCATGGGACCCCTTTTTGATAGGGTCCCATAACCAACAAAGGCCTCTCTTTCCTTCCACAAGGGCCTTCCACCTGCCAAGTTCAAGACACATCAGAAAGTCGTGAAAGATGCCTTACATGGTATGATATCCCAGGGCCCCCGGGGGGGAGAATTTAGTCCTCTGAAGTCACAGGAGCAGCTTGGGGGAAAGAAAGGGTCCTCTAAGCAGTGCAATGTCACCCACTGTTTCCATGTGCAATATGTTAGCTGGGGCTGAGCGGGTTTACAAGCCTCCTGCAAAAGGATTCTGGGATGGGCAGATAGTGGAAGAATTCAGAAGATCTGGGTTTAAATCTAGATTTCCCTCCTGCTACCTCTGTGACTTTGAGCAGGTCACTTTATTTATTTATTTATTTATTTATTTTGAGCCTCATTTTCTTCCTCTGAAAAATGAGAGGATTGGACCAGGTTGCCCTTTTAGGCCCCCTGTAGCTGTGTGGCTTCCTTTTTTCTCTAAGACAGAAGCAGCTCCAGGCCTCCTTCTCTAGCAGTTCAGATTGCTATATTGCTGGGTCCAGGCCAAATAAATGAAGAAGGGCCCTTCCATATTCAGTGGAGAAGAAAAGTCCCCCCTTTCCTTTTACAGATTTCTCTCCCAAGGCCCATACAAAGGTACCATCCTCCCCTACCCCCACATTATCCTTATGGGTTCTCCTCCCTATCAACCCCAGCTCTCAGGGAAGTGTCTAACAAACACATCCATACTGAGATAGACTTAAAGTATTTCCTTTTCCCAGGGAAACTGACATTTTAACTAGGGACCTTTTCTAGAAGCCAAAGGAATGACTCTCTAATGATAGAATTTTAGTCATCCCAGTAGAATGAAGGAGAAAGTAGGGGGGAGGGGTACATTTCCTGGCATCCCTTAAATCAGATCTTTGGGTATTCTCCATCCCTATTTCACGTGCTCATAAGGCAGGCTTTTAACTACCCACCAGAATTCCCAATTCAATGGGCAAGAACACAGGAGCCAGAATGGAACTGAGTATTTGGATAAACAAGTTTAGGGACCCCTTCATATGGATTTGCCAGGGCTGTACTGATAAATATTTAATAATCAGGTTCTGGGGAGGTATATTGTTTTGTTTTGTTTTGTTTTATGAGGCAATTGGGGTTAAGTGACTTGCCTAGGGTCACACAGCTAGTAATTGTTAAGTGTCTGAGGCCGAATTTGAACTCAGGTCCTCCTGAATCCAAGGCCGGTGCTCTATCCATTGCACCACCTAGCTGCCCCAAGGTATATTGTTTAATCTGAATTATTAACACGTTCTCAAGCCTAGACAGTTAAAAACCCCAAACAATAGATCAATCCCTGATTTCAGAATCAATGCTGACTTCTGAAGTGTAAAATCTCTGCTCTTGGGTCTTGCCCCAGGGAGGGAGGGTTGGAGAGTAGGGGAGAAGTGGTCATACTTGAACAGGGAGGCATCGTCATGTTCCAGTGCTAGAGGCATTGATTCTGCAGTGGGAGAGCCTAACTTCAAATCCCACCATTGATGCTTATAACCCGTGGGCACAGACAACATTTAACCTCCCAGGGCCTCATTTATCTCATCAATAAAATGAGGAAGGGGTTGGACTAGATGGTTGCTGAAGTGCTTTTTTAAGCCTCTATTTATGATCCTATGAACTCTGGGAGGCCTGGCTTGAGGCTCGGGCAGGAGTTGAATGTTGAGAGCTGAGAGACAAGGAGGAAGCTGGCTTGATTTCTTCTCATGGAAAGAAATGAATTTATCTTCTTTTATATCCCTCCCCCCTCCCTCTCTCCCCTCAAAGACAGACAGGAAAGATCTTAGTAGTTTTTGGAGAAGAGATGGTTAAATGAAACCAGCTGTTAACCTGGAAAGTATGTGAAAAGGCCCCACCCTCCCTTACCAATGTTAGTCACCTAGGGCCTGGCTTGTTGGCCTTTGGAAGGGGCAGGACCAAGAGCAAGACTTCCTGGGTTCTTCCTCTACCTCCTCTAGTCTTTTACTTCTTATCCTTACTCCTCCCCGCCTTTTCTTCTTCCTACTCTCTCCCCCTCCCTCCCTCTCTCCCTCTTCTCCTCTCTCTCTCTCTCTCTCTCTCTCTCTCTCTCTCTGTTTCTCCTGGATTTCAGACTGAAAAATCCCAACCTCCCTGGTCTAGCCTGGCTTGGCTTTTGCCCTCTTGGCCTTTGCCTTGGATATGCTGTGTGACCTTGAGCAAATAAATCCCTTACCTTCCCTGGCCCTGACTTTCCCCATTTGTAAAATGAAAGCTTAAACTATGTAGTTTGTCTCTTAAGGTTCTTCTATCTCTGATACTCTAGGATTTGATGATCCTACTTTCCTTCTCTACTCTTTCGCCTGGCTGAGTAATGTTATAATAGCTTGAGGAATGAGAGACAGATAGTCCCCAGAACCCAGGCCCCTGTGTGGGGCTCCATCTTCTCTATAGAGTTTCTTCTCTTAGCTCTAGGAACCTCTGACCAGAACCTGCCAGAGTCTGGTACCCTGCTTCCTCCTGTCCAATCAGGCTGAATAGCGATGCCCCAGACTCACAAAATGTGGAAGACACTTTAGAGGCCATCCAATCTGACCCTTTTTTTTTTTTTAGTGAGGCAATTGGGGTTAAGTGACTTGCCCAGGGTCACACAGCTAATAAGTGTTAAGTGTCTGAGGCCGGATTTGAACTCAGGTCCTCCTGACTTCAGGGTCAGTGCTCTATCCACTGCACCATCTAGCTGCCCCAATCTGACCCATTTTACAGAAGGAGAACCTTGAGGTCCAGAGAGGTGAAGTGAGTGGTTAGTAAGTGGCAGATTTGCCAGTATGGCTACCAGCTACAAGGAAATGCATGAAGGAATCATTTCATTCCTCTAATCCCCTGGAAGATCAGGATGTGGGCTTGAATACTTTCACAGATTCCAAGCCAAGTGAAAAAAAAAGTATGCCTTACTTCGGCCTTGGGACCCTGGATACTTAAGGATGTTCGTGATGTTAGTGGACATCCCAGGAAAGTCTTGCGACTTGTGGTAATGCAAGCACTGGTCCTGATAGGCCAATGTGGAGCAGAGGGATAAGACCTAACTAGGGACCAGCTTGGGTATGAAGAAGAGTTAATAAAGCTTTTGAGCTGAAAGAGACCTTAGGCATCTTGTAGACCAACCCACTCTTGTAAAGCACTTTTAAACCATAAATCATGCTATAAATATAAGCTATTATTAATATTATAGGAAATTAAAATGAATATTATAAGAGTAATCCCCTTCTCTGTCACCTCCACAACTTCCAGGTTTTGAGCCCCATGGCTTGGAAGGGAAACAGGGGAGAAAGACCATATGGGTTCCCCAAAATATTGAAGTAAATCAGCTAGAGGTTATTTTTCTGCATCTATCTCTGTGCAGCATAAAAGGGGCCTGGAGTTTCGATTCTTTGATAAACTTCTAGGTTCTAAAGATAATTATTGTTGTTCAGTTGCGTCTGACTCTACATGACCCATTTGGGGTTTTCTTGGCAAAGATACTGGAGTGGTTTGCCTTTTCCTTCTCCAGCTCATTTTACAGGTGAGGAAACTGAGGCAAAGTTAAGTGACTTGCACAAGGTCACACAGCTAGAACAATGGCCATCCAGTCCAACCCTTTCATTTTACAGATGAGGAAACAAAGGAAAAGGGTGGTAAAGTTACTTGCCCAAGGTCAAACTTATAAGCTTCAGAAACAGGATTTGAACTTCTTTGACTCTGCTTAGTCAATCAGTAAACATTTATTAAGCACCTACTATATGCCAGGCACTGTACTAAGCATTGAGGATGCCCCCCCCCCCAAAAAAAGGGCAAAAGATAGTGTCTGCCCTCAAGGAGCTCACAATCTAATGGGGGAGATATATAAATAAACATGCACAAACTCTATATCAGATAAATAGGAAAAAAATTTACAAATAGAATAAAGAGGATCTGGAAAAGGCTTCCTGTAGAAGATAGAATTTAGTTGGGAGCTAAGGGAGGTCAGTAGGCAGAGATGAAGAGAGAGAACATTTCAGGCAGGAAGGACAGCTAAAGAAAATGTCTGCAGCTCAGAGATGGAGTGTCTTATTGGTGGAACAGCTAGAAAGCCCGTGTTACCAGATCAAAGAGTACTTGGAGGGAAGTAAGGTATAAAAATACTGGAAAGGTGGGAGGAGGATAGGTTAGGAAGGGCTTTGAATACTAGAGGGTTTTGTATTTGATTCTAGAGGCAATGGGACTTATTGAGTAGAGGGGTGACCTGATAGGGCATGTATTTCAGGAAAATCACTCTGGTGGCTGAATGGAGGATGGCTTTGAGTGGGGAGGGGAGACATTTGAGGTAGGCAGACCCACCAGTTGGTTATTACAATGATCTAGGCATAAGGTGATGAGGGCCTATGCCAGAGGGGTGGCAGTGGCAGAGGAGAGAAGGGGACGTATTTGAGAGATGTTTCAAAGGTGAAATTGACAGATCTTGGCAACAGATTGGATATGGGGGGGTGAGAGATAGTGAGGAATTCAGGATGACTCTTAGGGACTATGAGGATGGAGTTACCCTATTTGGGAAGGTGGGAGAGGGTGAAGGTTGGGATGTGGGGCGAAGATGATGAATTAAGTTTTGGACAGGTTGAGTTTAAGATGTCTATTGGCATCTAAGTGGCACAATGGATAGGATGTCAGGCTTGGATTTAAGAAGACTCATCTTCCTGAGTTCAAATCTGGCCTCAGACACTTACTAGCTGTGTGACCTTGAGCAAGTCACTTCACCCCGTTTTCCTTAGTTTCCTTATCTGTAAAATGAGCTGGAGAAGGAAATGGCAAACCACTCCAGTATCCTTGCCAAGAAAACCCCAAATGGGGGGTTTCTTGAGTCAAATACAACTGAAATGACTGAACAACAACAACTGGACATCCAGTTGCAGATGTCTGGAAAAGCAATTGGAGATTTGAGACTGGAGGTCAGCAGAGAGATTATGGCAGGATAGGTAGATTTGAGGATTATCAGCAGAGCGATGGTAATAAAATCCTTGGGAGCTGATGAGATCACTGAGTGGTACAGAGGGAGAAGAAAAGAGGGCCCAGGGCAGAACCCTGTGAGACACCTATGTTTAGAGGATATCATCCAGAAAAGGATCCAGCAAAGGAGATGGAGAAGGGGCAGTCAGATAGGGAAGAGGAGAACCAGGAGAGAGTGATGTCCTGAAAACCTAGAGAGAGAAGGTAAAAACCATGTCAGAGGCTGCAGAGAGGATCAAGGAAAGGTCATTAGATTTGGCAACTAAGAGATTCTTGGAGAACTTTAGAGAGCAGTTTTGGTGGAATGATGAAGTCAAAAGCTTGATTGTAAGGGATTGAAAAGAGAGTGAGAGGAGAGAAGGGGAAAGCACTTATCTTAGCTGGTCTTTTTAAGGAGTTTAGCCACAAAGGGCAGAAGAGATACAGGACAACAGTTAATGGGGATGGAAGGATCAAGGGAGAGTTTTTTGAGGATAGGATCGACACAAGCATGTTGTAGGAAGTGGGGAAGGAGCCAGTAGACAGGGAGAGTTTGAAAATAAATAACAGAAGGGCAGCTAGGAGGTGTAGTAGATAGAGCACTGGCCCTGGATTCAGGAGGACCTGAGTTCAAATCCAGCCTCAGACATGTGACACTTACTAGCTGTGTGATCCTGGGCAAGTCACCTAACCCTCATTGCCCTGGAAAAAACAAAAAACAAAAAACAAAAAAGAAAAAAGAAAATAAGTAACAGAGTGGGTTTGAAAGAAGGGACAATCTGTTGGAGGAGATGGGATGGAATGGAATTGCTTGAGCAGGTAGAAGGGTTAGCCTTGCTAAGGAGTAAGACCATGTCATTTCATCATGTGAAAGAGGAGAAAGTAACAGGAGGCATACGAGTGATATGAAATGAGGAAGAAGGGAGAAGTAGAAGTTTATGGCAAATGGTCTCGATTTTTCCTGTAAAAATGAGGCAAGGTTGTCAGCTGAGAAGATGGGAAGATGGTAAATCATGGGAGTTTTGAGGAGGGATGAAATAACTTGGAGGAGCCACTGTGGAGTGAATAAGTTGACAAGGAAGTATAGTAGGATTGCCTAGCATTGGTGAAGGCCCAGTTGAGGGGGTTAATGATTGTTTTATTGATTGCTTGATTGTGTTTAACATAAATTTGTAGTGGACCCAATAAGAACAGTTGCATGATTTTCTGTACCTGCACTGAGCAGCATGTTTTTAAGTGTGAAGGTGGTGAATGGTAGGGGGTGACCCAAGGTTGAGGCTTGACTGGGTATGATAAACCTATATTGTTATAAAGGGGCAGCTAGGTTGGTGCAGTGGATAGAGCACCAGCCCTGGAGTCAGGAGGACCTGAGTTCAAATCCGGCCTCAGACACTTAACACTTACTAGCTGTGTGACCCTGGGCAAGTCACTTAACCCCAATTGCCTCACCAAAAAACCCCACAAACAAACAAAAAAACAATATAAGGGAGCTAGGGATTCCACCAAGGAGGACAGTGTAGAGTTGAATTGGTTCACCGAGGGATCAAGATGGGGAAAAAAAAGGATAAAGTGGTTAGTGCAGGGGAAATGGCCTGGGAAAGAATGGAGGGGTCAAGGGAATGGAAGTCAGCATGTAGAAAAAGGGAAGGTCTTGTAAGAGAAGGAAGAGGGAGAGGTGAAAAGATTATGGTCAGATAAGGGAATTTCAGAATTCTTTTTCTTTCTTTCTTCCTTCCTTTCTTCCTTCCTTCCTTTCTTTTTTTCTTTCATGAGGCAATTGGAGTTAAGTGACTTGCCCAGGGTCACACAGCTAGTTAAGTGTCAAGTGTCTGAGGCTGGATTTGAACTTAGGTCCTCCTGACTCCAGGGCCGGTGCTCTATCCACTGCACCACCTAGCTGCCCCCGAATTTCAGAATTCTTGGGCATGGAAGTCATGCATTTGTGGGGATAGCAAGATCCAGGGTATGTTCATCTGTGTGTGTGGCTGAGGTGAGCTGAAGGAGTAGGTCATGGGCAATGAGGAGGTTGAAGTACTGAGTGGTTGGGGTATTTGAGGAAGAGTCAGTGTTGAAGTCCCTTAGTGTGAGGGCAGGAGTTGGGAAGAAGAGAAAAATTATGAGTCATCTACTAGACTCATTGAAGAAGGAAGGGGATCAGCCTAGAGGCCTGGAGAAAATAGCTACCAGGATTTTGATTGGGTAATGATAAAAAACAAGGACCTTAAAGGAGAAATTAGGAATGATGGAGAGAACCTGGAAGTGGCCTTGGAAAGCGAAGAGTATTTCAAAGAGTCATTGCTCTTTTCACTATAGGCCATTAATAACTGCTTCTTGTTTTTTTTTTGTTTGTTTTTTAGTGAGGCAATTGGGGTTAAGTGACTTGCCCAGGGTCACACAGCTAGTAAGTGTTAAGTATCTGAGGCTGGATTTGAACTCAGGTACTCCTGACTCTAGGGCCGGTGCTCTATCCACTGCACTACCTAGCTGCCCCAATAACTGCTTGTTGATTGACTAATAGATGACCTCTAAGGTCCCTTACAACTCTGAAAGTCTATGATTTTGACCACCCAGCATCATCTTTCCGACAGATGTGTACACATCACTCCCCCCTATTTAGTAAATGTAGTAACCTCTCATATTTCTATAGCTCCTTATGGTTTATTCAGTACAACCTTGTGGGGGTAGGTCATTCGAGTATTATCCCCATTTTACTGATGAGGAAACTGAGGCTTGGAGAGATTAAGTGAGTTGTCCAAAGTAACAATACAAGCTAATAACTGGCACCTAGCCCAGTGCAGAAACTTAATGAAAACAGTAATAAATGAATTCGTCACTCGCTCCTCCCAACCTAATCGTCGATGCTGTCTGTTCCCTTCCCACTTCTCTCCTGTGTTCCCAGCTACCAAGGAGAATCCGGGTGCCTCTTAAGGCCAAATCGGGCAACCAACCTCCGATGTCCGGCTTCTGCCAGATCCCAGACAAGCCGCAGGACCCTTCCCATCCCCACAAGTCCTTGGCGTCCACCATGCCGGTAGCGGTGGATCCCTGGAAACAGCAGCAGCAGGTCATCAACCATCGTTTTTTCACTCAGCAGTACACCAACTCGTACACGCCCTTCTACACCTTACAGAAACCCACCTGTGGTTACCTCTACTGCCAGGACACCGACCATACCCGCAAGAGGTTGGACGTACCTTATACCAACGTAACCAAGTGGCGGACCGACGCCATTCTGTGATCGGGAGAGCCTCCCTCCTACCCCCCGCTCTTCATCTTGGGAAGGCTGGGCCCTCGCAGAGGAGGGTGTGTTTGCTAGGGGAGGGAGGGGCTGCCCTGGTGGGCTGGGCTCATCGGGGTGGCGCCACTCATGGGCGACGAGGGGAGAACTCCTCTTAAGCAGCAATTAAACGTTACCCTTCCTTAGCCTACAAATTGAGGCTAACGGGGGACTCGCATCCGAACGATTTCCACTGGATCATGTGTTCTGGGATTGAACTCAAGTGCTTTCCTCTTTCCCCTCCTCCTGAACCTCCCTTAACTCTTGGTCTCTGGAACAAGGCCTTGGTGCGCCCTGCACCCTCGGCCTGGCATTGCTTTGAATATGCCTTCATAAATTAGGAGAGTCCTACTCCTATAAGCCATGGAGTCCTGGATAGTTAGTTAGTTAGAAAGGACCTTAGAGATAAACTACTGAATCCAATCTAGTGGGGCAGAAAGAATTCTGATTCTGGACTCAAAGGACCTGTTTTCAAATTCTACCTATGATGATTAGAATGGAGGATGGTTTATAAGCAAGTCACTTAACCACCCGTGTCCATAGATTTTTTTTTCCCCCTTGGTTTCTGAAGGCCCTCAGAAAGGGATTCCCATGACTTGTTTTTGTTTTTGTTTTTGTTTTTGGTGAGGCAATTGGGGTTAAGTGACTTGCTCAGGGTCACACAGTTAGTAAAGTGTCTGAGGCTGGATTTGAACTCAGGTCCTCCTGACTCCAGGGCCGGTGCTCTATCCACCCCATGACTTGTTTACTCAAATTCAACCCCACTTTAGGGTTATCCCTCAAACACTCCCCAACTGGAAGATCATTAAGCACAAGGAAGTCCTGAGAAATGAGGACTGGATCTTCTGATCTACAATACATTCTCAGCTGTCCTACCTGTTAGCTGTTCCATTTTCTGAGTCTCATACGCTGAGTCCCTTTTCCTTATCTAAGGTCTCCTACCCATGGTTCCCTGCTCTCTGATGGCTCTGATTGGTGAGCTTTCCACCTTAGCTTACCCAGTCTAGGGCTTGTCATGACACTTCCCAGACAAATATTTCCAAGACATGCTTTTGCACTCATCCCACCTCAGCTTCCCCTCCCCTGCTTTCTAGCTCTTGTTCTAAATATCTTGTCTTACCCAATTAGACTATAAACTCCCTGAGGGCAGGAACTATCTTGCTTACTTGTATTTGTATTCCCAGGGTTTAGACCTGTACCTGGCACACAGTAAACACTTAATAAATGTTCTTTTTTTTTTTCATTGAGAATGAGATCTACATGGTTCTTGGAGTTCTAACCCCCCCTCCCATTTTATAGATGAGGAAACTGAGGCTCAAAGAAATTAAACAACTTGGCCAAGGTCACACAAATATCAAGTGGCAGAGCCAGGATTCAAACTCCAAATAGTGCATAGCAGTGGTTGTATGGGTTGGACCAGATTAGAGGTTCTCAAAGCTTTTTAGTCTTGGACCCCTTTTACACTCTTTTTTTTGGGGGGATAATGAGGGTTAAGTGACTTGCCTAGGGTCACACAGCTAGTAAGTGTCAAGTGTCTTAGGTCAGATTTGAACTCAGGTTCTCCTGAATCCAATGCTTTATCCACTGTGCCACCTTGCTGCCCCCAGGAACACATAACTTCTATTGGAGGGTGGTAGTGATTCTCCCTTCTACCAAGTTCAAAGGTCCTCTTCTCTATATAATATTATTTTTTGGGGGAGGTAGGACTGCTTTTTTCTCTCCTCTCCTCTCTGTCTTCCAAAAACCAGGATAAGAAAACTTTAGAAAGTATACAGGGGTGTTCATGGTGGGGGTAGTAATAGAAGGTAGGAAGAGGAAGTAATAACCTTTGACAGTGACCTGAGTCCCTAAATATTGCCTGGTGTCTTAAGCTTCAGGGGAAGGGTTGCCCAACAAGTTTCATGGAAGTCAACCATTATTTCCTGGACTCCACCCCTCAATCCACATTGACTGAGTTATTTAATAGTGAGACTGGACTTCTAGGGTCTAGGGACAAGACTGGATTTGGGGGGAAGAATTGTGCTGTAGTATAAAGAGCATTGCAGCTGGAGTCAAAAGAGGTGAGCATAAGGAAGAATGCCGAGGAACCACTTGTGTTCTGTGTGACCTTGATTAAGTCATTTCCCTTCTCTGGGCCTGGGTCATCTATAAAATGAGAATCGTATTACTAAAGTCCTTCTAGTTCCAACATTCTCTTGTAATTTGGGATTCTGGAGGAGGGGGAGACCTATATATGATTAAGTAGCTGAAGGGTTTGACCAGGCCTTCCCAGGTCTTTCCTCTTTGGGTGAAATATAGCAGCAGGGTAGAGGTGGCAGCCTGAATGATATTTTCACCCAGAGGACAGTCTCAAGTCCATAGTTCATGTATCAGAACTGGAATGGACCTAGTACAACCCCCTTGTTAAAACAAACAAAAACCAGACAAAACTAAGGCCCAGGTTATGGGGATTTGCCCAAGGTCACACAGGTAGAAAATGTCAGAGTGGAATGTGAACACAGGTCTTTGAACTCCTAATCCAGCTGAGATTTGGTCCTAAATGGGCTGTGGAGCCTGGTCAGTATCTGGGGGAACAAGTAGTAGGGGCTGAAGTGATTGTCCCTATAGATTTTCTCCCCCTCATTTGGTCACCAATAATTTGGTAGATGGCAGGGGGCGGGAATAGAATGAGAGAGAATGGGTGGAGGAGAAGAGACCTACTTCTCAGAAACTAATACACTAGATGTGAATTAAGGGCTATCTCCCTCTTGTGACTATCTTGAGTAGATGGGCCCCTCTCTGGCATTTCAGACCCCTCCTGAGACAGAGTGGGACTAGCCCAGAGGCCAGATGGACAGGGGCTTGTGGGAAGACCTCTGCGTTCTGCAGTTTCGAAGTTGGAAGACTACACGGCAGTGGCCTAAGCCTTTGGAAAACTGCCCATTGGGCTGGCCACCGTGCAGCTCTGTTGTGCCAGGCATCCAGTTGGGCATCTCACCCTGCCTCTGCCGGCCAGCCCAGCCACCTGCCCCACCCTTTCTCTCTCACTGGCAGCTGTTCAGCCTTGTGGATTCTCTTTCTCTGGTGTGGAATCTGTCCCAGAAAGGATTTCTGAGCAGAAAGAAAACAGCTGGAGGAAACCACAAGGTTTCATTGCTTCACTATGAGAGTCCAGCCCCTTGGGGAAAAAAAAATAGCCTTAGAAAATCAGTATAAAGGGAAGCCCTTTACTTGCTTATTTGATTTTTTGTTTGTTTTGTGGGGCAATGAGGGTTAAGTGACTTGCCCTGGGTCACACAGCTAGTAAGTGTTAAGTGTCTGAGGTCGGATTTGAACTCAGCTCCTCCTGAATCCAGGGCAGGTGCTTTATCCACTGCACCACCTAGCTGCCCCTCAGCCCTTTACTTGCTAACCAAACCTCAGAGGGCATGGGGACTAGAGAGATATAGCCCTGAATCCTGTGCTATTAAGCCCAAGGCTCCCATAGGGTCCCTTCATACTCAAGCAGAATAAATGGGGAGCTCTTTAAGGATGGCTGTAGCCTTTTCCCTGACTCTGAGGGTTTCTACTATTTAGAGAATCCCAGACACTCTGTGAGGAAAGGGACTTCACAGGCTAGCTAGTCCAAGCCTCCCTTGACCAGGATTCCCCTCTTCAATATCCACAATAAGCAATCTTCCAACTTTTCCTTGAATACTTGCACTGATGAGGAACTTACTGCCTACCAAGGTATCCCACTGTACTCCAGACACTGTGGCCTATCTCTTAAGTCCCTAGCTCTAACCACACCATCAAATCCCTCCCACATAGATCCAGTTTTGCTTCAGACCCCTTAGTCCCCCCCCCTTTCCCTCCCACCCACTGCCAATTCCCCAAATATCTCCCTTGCTGAAAATCCTGTGTTGTTGTTCAGTCATTTTGTGACCCTATTTGGGGTTTTCTTGGCAGAGATACTGGAGTGGTTTGCCATTTC
Source organism: Dromiciops gliroides (assembly GCF_019393635.1). Lineage (NCBI taxonomy): Eukaryota > Metazoa > Chordata > Mammalia > Microbiotheria > Microbiotheriidae > Dromiciops > Dromiciops gliroides. The sequence continues at coordinate 256,050,201 of NC_057864.1, forward strand.
CTTCTCCAGATCATTTTACAGATGAGGAAACTGAGGCCAACAGGGTTAAGTGACTTGCCCAGGGTCACACAGTAAGTGTATGAGACTAGCTGCACTTAACTCCTGTGGGGAAGCACAAAAGCCTTCACTTCACTGGGAGAGTTAAAAAGCTATGACTGAATCTTATGTAACCAGTGTTTGAGGTCAATGACCTATCTCACTGCAGCTCTTCCCCATTTTAGATAGGGGGAAGGGAGTGGGGGCACTGGTCACCTGAAGGCTGGGAGGGATTATGACCAGGTACAGCAAAAGAGGCTGGGGCCAGATGACAAAAGTCATTGAGAGTCTTCCCCCAAAACTCTCCCCCCACCCCATTTGCTTTTTTTTTTTCCTCTTTTTGCGGGGCAATGGGGGTTAAGTGACTTGCCCAGGGTCACACAGCTAGTAAGTGTCAAGTGTCTGAGGCCATATTTGAACTCAGGTACTCCTGAATCCAGGGCCGGTGCTTTATCCACTGCACCACCTAGCTACCCCCCCCCCCACCTACCCCATTTGCTTTTAACTAGACTGGGACAACAATAAAGACATCTTTGCACTGAGGTATTTCCCTCCCCCAGTTGCAAACTCAGCCAGTGATGCAACAAAAGACTGATAAAATTGTGTTTGTTTCCCTGAAGGAGAATCTGTCCCAGGGAATTCCATATGCTGCTTTTATATCTCCAACAGGGCACCTAGTACAATATCAAGGTCTCCTGATGCAGTAGAAAAACCTCTGGATTTGGAACCAGAGAACCTGGGTTCAAATCCTTCCTCTTCCACTTATTACCTGTATGACCACAACCTCTCTGGGCCTCAGTGTGCTCATCTGCAAAACAAAGGAATTTGATTATATAATTTTTGTTTTTAAAGTGAGGCAATTGGGGTTAAGTGACTTGCCCAGGGCCACACAGTTAGTAAGTGTTAAGTGTCTGAGGCGGTACTTGAACTCAGGGACTCCTGATTCCAGGGCTGGTGCTCTATCCACTGCGCCACCTAGCTGCCCCTGATTATATAAATTCTAAACTCGGCATCCTGACACATAATAAGAGTTCAACATTAAACTTCTATAAGGCAGCTGAGTGATGCAGTCTGGATAGAGCACTGGGCCTAGATTCAGGAAGAACTGAGCTTGAACCCTGCCTTAGATACTTACTAGCTGTTTGATCCTGGGTAAGTCACTTCACCTCTAGGTGCCTCAGTTTCCTGAACTGTAAAATGTGGATAATAATAGCAGTTGACCTCGAAGGGTTCTTGTGAAGATCCAATAAGATAATATTTGTGAAAGCATTTAACACGGTATACGGTACAAAGGAGGTACTTCATAAATGCTTGTTCCCTTCTCCTTCCCCTACTGAATTGGTCATGGGTGGACAGCCATGGATAGTGGAAGGGACTGGCATAAGAATTACTAGGAAAACACCTTATCAGATTCTTCTCAGATGCAAAGCCTGATCTCATATTTCTTTCTTTTTAAAAATAGTATTTTTTTCCATTTACATGTAAAGATAGTTTTCAACATTTATTTTTGTAAAATTTTGAGTTGCAAATTTTTCTCCTTCACTTCCCAGGACAGCAAGCAATCTGATATAAGTTATATATGTACAATCATGTTAAACATATTTCCACATTAGTCATGTTGTGAAAGAAGAATCAGAACAAAAAGGAAAAACCACAAGAAAGAAGAAACAAACAAAAAACAACAACAAATGAAAATAGTATGCTTTGATCCGCATTCAGGCTCCATAGTTCTTTGTCTGGATCTGGATACCATTTTCTATCATGAATCTTTTAGAATTGTCTTGGATCATTGTATTGCTGAAAAGAGCTAAGTCTATATCACAGCTGATCATCACACAATGTTGCTGTTACTGTGTACAATGTTCTCCTGGTTCTGCTCACTTCACTCAGCATCAGTCCACTTAATTCTTTCCAGGTTTTTCTGAAATCTGCTTGCCCATCATTTCTTACAGCACAATAGTATTCCATTATATTCATATACCACAACTTGTTCAGTCATTCCCCAATTGATGGGCAACCCCTCAATTTTCAATTCTTTGCCACCACAAAAAGAGCTGCTATAAATATTTTTGTACATGTGGGTCCTTTCCCCTTTTTTTTATCCCATATATCTTAACAGAAGCATACATTTTCTACCAAAAGATGAGAACACAGTGATCTCTTCAGAAATAGCTCAATTACATGTTTATATTGTTTATACAAATTATTCACAGCTTATTTCTGAAACACTCTCTCTGAGTTACCTCCTTATCCAGCACTCACAGGTTGGACTGTCTTCCCAAAGGGTCAGTAAGGTTCTAGAGTAGCTTGTGAAGGTTCGCACTCTTAGCTCATGGGCTGGCGTAATCAGTGTGTTTCCCCTGAACAGTAGTAAAGCAGTAGATAAAATTTCTTCAAAGTAAAGACATTTATTAAGATGGCATAATAAAAATAGTTACTATAAAACATTTCCCCCCATAAAACCGGAGGTGTACATCCCACAAATACAATGCCTATATTAAGTGGAAATACTGTCCCCAAGTTTAGAATACAATGGTAGAGACATGCGACCAAAGACAATTCACACTTCTAATACTGAAGGGCCTCTGTGGATTCCTCATGCAGCTTGCCTCTGGATGTAGCATCTCTGCTCTCAGGGTTCACATTTTTTGATCCTTGAGCATCCTTGATCACTGTACCTATATCTGTTGGGAGAGTGTGTGTTGGCTCCTTCAAATGTCCCTCAAACTCTCTCTTTGGCTTGCCAATAGCTGGATGCGTTGTCTACTACTGGGTGAGTAGCTACTCTGCTAGATGGCCAATTAGGGCCTGTGGTGGACAGAAATCCCCTTCTCCTCTCTTGCTGACCTTTGGTGGAGGCACAGGATTCACACTCCACCTTGCTGCCCCTGGAGCTGCCTTGGCCCCATGGTTGACACCTCTGCTATAAAGTCTTCTTTCACTAAACCAGGCTGCCTTTCAAATATTAAATATTAAAACTATTTCTGCGGGGAGAGGGGCAGCTAGGTGCCACAGTGGATAAAGCACCAGTCCTGTATTCAGGAGGACCTGAGTTCAAATCTGACCTCAGACACTTGACAGTAGATGTGTGACCCTAGGCAAGTCACTTAACCCTCATTGCCCACAAAAACAAATTTAAAAAACCTCCAAACCAAAAAACTATTTCTGCCATGATGCACTATTACCAAAACTATAAGGTACCAAGTACATGAGGCTTCTAAAAAGGGGCACGTGTCCACAAATAAGGACCTTACCAACAGTTCTGATGAAGAATGCAGGCATAGAATTTAAGGGCTCTCTCCCTAACATAGGGCACCCCTAGATCCCTGTAAATAGGAGTATTCCTTCCTTGGCACCTGCATCTGTGGTGAGAGAAAAATGAAATCAGTTTAAAAATACCATTTCAACCATCTGAGGAATTGATTTCCAACCAGTAGGAAGATTTAGCTGTTCAGCAAAAGAAGGATTGGCATATACATCACAATATTTTTAGCAGCATTTTTTGAGGTAGCAAATTACTGGAAGCAGTCCTCACTGATTGGGAAGGGAATGACTATTAAATTACTACTATGTGCTAGGTATTATGCTAACTAAGCATTTTTAAAATACCATCTCATTTGATCCTCACAACAACCTGTAGGTGCTAATAATATCCTCATTTTACAATTGAGGAAACTGAGGCAGACAGAGGCTAAGTGATTTGCCCAGGGCCACACAGCTAATGCCTGAACTCAAGTCTTCTTGACTTCAGGCCCTGTTCTCTATACGATTCTTCACCTAGTGCTTGGGATTGGGGATTAGTTGAACAAATTGTGGCATTATGAATAAAAAGCATTATTGTAGTTTAAGAAGCAATTAAAGAATTCAGACGAATATGGGAAGATTTTTACTATCTGATGTAGAGTCAAGTAAGCAGAACTAGGAGAATAATATAAACAATGACTACACTAAAACAAAAGAAAATAACACACAAGGCAGCCTAATTGATGAATTATAATGACCTATTTTGCACCAAGATGACAGATAATCAAACTGTCAGAAAGGTCCAAGTGTCATAGATCTAGAGCTTCAGGGGTTTTAGAGACTGTCCAATGCAACCTCTCATTTTGCAGATGAGGATAACAAAGCCCAGAAATTTTTAAGTGATGTGCACATACGGGCCAGAGGGAAGATTTGAACCTAGGTCCTGTGACTCCAAAGTCAGTGCTTTTTCCATTGCCTTCCTCTGTAGTAGGGTAAAAGACTACAGCTATAGAATATGACACGCTGCCAGATGGGTTCATTTTGGGGTAAGTTTTGTTTCATTGTTTTTTTCTAAGGTATAAATGAAGGTTCTTTGTAAAGTGGTATATTGGGAAACGACTGTGGTATTAAAAAAGGGCAAAAATGAAATTTCTCTCTTTCCCCCCTTGTGTCTTCCTTCCTTCCTTCATTTCTCCCCCTTCTTTTCTTTCTTTCTCTTTTTCTTTCTTTCTTTCTTTCTTTCTTTCTTTCTTTCTTTCTTTCTTTCTTTCTTTCTTTCTTTCTTTCTTTCTTTCTTTCTTTCTTTCCTTCCTTCCTCCCTCCCTTCCTTTATTTCTCCCTCTTTTCTTTTCTTTCTTTCTCTTTCTCTTTCTCCCTCCCTCCCTCCCTTCCTTTATTCCTCCTTCTTTTCTTTCTTTCTCTCTCTCTCTTCCTTCATTCCTTCGTTCCTTCATTCCTTTGTTCCTTCCTTCCTCTCTTCCTCCCTTTCTTTCTTTGTCTTTCTCTCTTCCTTCCCTGCTTCCCTCCATTTTTCTTTCTTCCTAGGAAAGCTGGATTGGTATTATTCATGATTATGTTATGGTTAAGTATTTCCAAAATGAAAAGCTTACAGAAAACTTCCAAGCCCTTGAACCACTGCTCAGGCCATGGAGTATGGAAGAAGATGCCAATATACAAAGGCATATCACAAAGAACTTGGGTTAAGAAATATTGATATCATGTCCATTCTCCTTCCTTTAAACTAGACCACCCCAGACAGATAAATCTAGATATATTTTCTTCTTCTTCTTCTTCTTTGGTGAGGCAATTGGGGTTAAGTGACTTGCCCAGGGTCACACACCTAGTAAGTGTCAAGGGTCTGAGGCCGAATTTGAACTCAGGTCCTCCTGAATCCAGGGCCAGTGCTCTATCCACTGTGCCACCTAGCTGCCCCCTAGATATGTCTTCTGCTTAATATTTTCTAGAAAGAAAGGGTTACCCCAAAGTCACATCATTCAATATCCCCTTTTTAGCTTCCATCTCTCATAAAATCATAGAAATGAAATTTTGAAAAGGACTTTAGAGTTCACCTTGTCCTATAACCTGCCTCACGCAGGAGCCCTTTTTATAACATCCTTGGTGGGGGGGAGGGAGTGGTGTCTTTGAATACTTGCAGTGATGGGGAACTCTCAACCTCATATGGCAATCTCTTCTATTGTTAGACAGCTTTAATGGTTACAATGTCCTGATATTAAGACAAGACCTCCCTCCCTACAACATCTGTTCCTTGTTCCTAGTTCTCTTCCCTGGAGTTATGTAGAAAAGGCTACTCATAGCTTTGTAGACTTTCAGAGTTGGAGGGGACCTCAGCAGCTATGCAGTCCAACCGGTCCCCCAGGAAGAATCCCCACCATGACATACCTGACAAGTGTCATCGAGCCTCTGCTCAAAGACACTTAAGAAGGGTCCAGTCCATTACCCTTTTGGATAGATCTAATTGTTAGGGAATTTCCCCCTGGCATTGAGCCTACATCTGTCTCCCTTCTTCCTTTGTTCCCTCCTTTGTTTCTTCCTTCATTCCTTCATTCTTTCCTTCGTTCTTTCCTCCCTCTCTCCTTCTTTTTCCCTCCCTCTTTTCCCTCCTTCCCTCCTTCCCTTCTTTCCTTCCTTCCTTCCTTCCTTCCTTCCTTCCTTCCTTCCTTCCTTCCTTCCTTCCTTCCTTCCTTCCTTCCTTCCTTCCTTCCTTCCTTCCTTCTTCCCTCCCTCCCTCCTTCCTCCCTCCCTCCCTCCTTTACTTCCTTAACATTAATTTATTCATTAAAACACTTAAATGGACTGGTGGCATCTCATCCATCCCCTTTTATTGACTGCCTTTGGTAATATCCTATTAATGTGTGTTTTCTATTTGTAAAGTTTTCGAGGCGCAGTTATATTGAAACAGAAGTCAGAAGATCTGTATAGACGTTCTCTCTCGGCTGCTTAATAGACATGTGATCTTGGGGGAAAAAATGAAGAGTTTGATTCAATATTTATTTCTAACACTTGCCTTGTCCTGAGAGGAAGGGTGATGTGATAGGTAGATGGCTGGTCCTATGTGTTAGGTTGTTTTTTCAGCAGTGTCTGACTCTTTCTGAAACCCAAGTGGGGTTCTCTTGGCAAAGATACTGGAATGGTTTGCCATTGCCTTCTTCATCCCATTTTATAGATGAGGAAACTGAGGCAAACAGGGTGATTTGCCCAGGATCACTCGGCTAGTAAGTATCCAAGGCCATATTTCAACTCAGGAAGAAGACTCTAGGCCCAGGCCACTGCGCCACCTAGCTTCCCTATTGAGAATACCTACTTAGGTTCAAATCCTACCTTAGGCATTTGTTCTCTGCATGATTCTGTGCAAATCACCTAATGTCTCTGATCATCATTTTCCTCATCTGTAAGAATGGAGGTAGGGGGCAGCTAGGTGGCGCAGTGGATAGAGCACTGGCCCTGGAGTCAGGAGGACCCGAGTTCAAATCTGGTCTTAGACACTTAACACTTCCTAGCTGTGTGACCCTGGGCAAGTCACTTAACTCCAATTGCCTAGCAAAAACAAAAACAAAAACAAAAACAAACAAACAAAAAAAGAATGGAGGTAACAATACCTCCTGCCCCACAGGGTTGGGAGGATCAAATGAGACAATATATAGAAAGCATTTTGTAAACCTTCAAGTGCTAGTTAAAAATGAGGATGATTATGAACTCCTTTACAGGGTTGATTCTTAGTTTCCTAATCTGTAAGATAATATAAATGATAATTATAATTATTTTTTTTTTTTTTTTTTTTTTTTTTTTAGTGAGGCAATTGGGGTTAAGTGACTTGCCCAGGGTCACACAGCTAGTAAGTGTGTGTTAAGTGTCTGAGGCCGGATTTGAACTCAGGTCCTCCTGACTCCAGGGCCGGTGCTCTATCCACTGCGCCACCTAGCTGCCCCGATAATTATAATTATAAATGGCACTTGTGTAGGAAGCATTATTATCCCATTTACATATGAGGAACTGAGGCCCAGAGAGGTTAATGGTCCCACAGCTAGTAAGGATTGGAGGCACAATTAGAGCCTCGTTCCTGACTCTGCATCTAGTGCCACAAGCTTAGCCTGATGGTCTCTAAGGTTCTTTCTGGCTCGAAATCCCACAGAATTTCAAATTCTGTGATGTGGGTGAAAGCACTTTGTGAATGATAAAGGACGCCACAACTATCGTTATTATATATCATGCCATTTGATTTGTTTAGACAGGAAGAAGAGGGCTCACTAGGGGAGGAAGAGAGTGTGTGTGTATGTGTGTGTGTGTGTGTGTGTACGTGTACACACATACATATACATATATACACACACATACATACACACATATATACACATACATATACACATATACACACATATACATACACACACATATACACACACATATATATGGGATGGGGGGCATGAGAAGCATACTGCATTGAAAAAAATAATTGAATTTTTAGAAAGAAATGGAAAATAGGACCTGGATTCAAATCTTAACTCTGTCACTTAATGCTTGTCTGACCTGAGAGAGGTGATTTGTTAGAGTCCTTCTCCAGTGGATTAAGGCAAACAGAGGTAAAATGACTTGCCCAGGGTCACACAGCTAGTAAGTATATGAGGACAAATTTGAACTCAGGTCTTCCCGACTCCAGGCCCAATGCATTACCCACTGAACCACCTCCAGGATAAATAGAAGTTAAGTGTCTTGTCCAAGGTCACCCAGCTAATCTGTGTCTGAGGTCACATTTGAACTCAGATCTTCCTGACTCAAGATTTAATGCTGTGTTGCCTCACTTCCCTTGCTTTTAAGTAGGCTTCTTACATTCTAACAGGCCCTACCTCTGACCAGTGTTAAGTGAGAGTTCCCAAGTAAGCCTAATTTTGGCTGCCTTCAGTTTTGGTACAGGAAATAAGGTGTCAACCTGCTCAGAGCTCAGAGGGAGCAGTTGGTGGGGGGTGGGGTTACCCTAGAGGGAGCTGCTGCCAAGATTTCCTGGTCCCGTTTTATCTTCTGGCCCCCCTCCCCCCCTCCCCCGCAAGAAGGCATTAGGAGATTATTCTCCATTAAGAAAATCTGGGTACCTGTCCTCCAAGGGTTTTAATCCCTTGGCACTCCCTTCTGCCACCTCCTTTCTATTTTCACCTGATCTCCCTCAGGGTGTCAGCCCTATTGGCTACTCGAGGATTTAGTGAGGACTTTTAACACCCGCTGTGGGAACAAGGGGGGGGGGTTGTCAGAAGATAATGGGATAGGGCCGAACCATCCTGGGCTGGGGGGAGGGGAGAAAAGGAGGCCCGCTAGATGTAGGACTTAAGGATAATGTGCTAGCTGTACATGCCTTCCTCCTTCCCTTCATCCTCTTTCTTTCTCTCCCTGTCCCTTGGATGATTTAAGCAGCCATCCGTCTCTTCCTTCACTACTCTGTCCAGAAGTCCCTGTGCACTTGCTGCACGGAAGAGAAAATTTACTTGTATTTTTGTTGATGCCCATGTTTAGTGGGAAGGGATTAGCTTAAAAAAAGATTGCATGTCCCATTGAAAAGGAGAAAGGGGAGCAAGCCCTGACCCTAACCCTAGCCTTCCCATCACCAACACCGGTGAAACCTCAGGAGAGAAGATGGGGAACGTCATGGAAGGGAAGACGGTGGAGGAGCTGAGCAGCACCGAGTGCCACCAGTGGTACAAGAAGTTCATGACCGAGTGCCCATCAGGCCAGCTCACACTCTATGAGTTCAGACAATTCTTTGGCTTGAAAAACCTGAGCCCCTCAGCTAGCCAGTATGTGGAGCAGATGTTTGAGACATTCGACTTCAACAAGGTGAGTGGGGACGAAGGAGGCCAGGCATCCCAAGGAGTCTGGGAAGGCAGGTTACAACATCATAGGAGGAGCAAATCACTTCCTCCCTTTGGACCTCAGTTTCCCCCTCTGTCAAATAGGGAGGTTGGAATAGATGGCTTTTAGGATCTAAAACTATTATCTTAGCAAGGGCAGGGACACTTAGAAACCATAAGATGAAAATCTAGAGGTAGAGGAGGCCTCAGAAGCCAGCTAGTCCAAATCTGAGGTCCAGGGAAAGTGACTTGGCTAAGGTCACACAGGTAGTAGACCCAAGATTCAAACCCGGCTCCTCTGATTCCAGCTTTAGTGGCCTTGTTATTCTATCACAGTTGCACTAGCTGGAAAATGACAGAAGGGGAAGTGTTGCTTTTGTACCTCCAGGGACAGGGCAAGAAGGATCTCAAACCACAGCAAAAGAGGCTGAGGTTAGATGGTAGGGAGGCCACTGGGAACTGGGGTTCTAATCCTTGACCGACTTCTTCATGTCCGTGGGCAGTGTGCTGTCCCAAACTAGGAATGGGGACCTAAGAGGGGCCCTGAGAATTAGGAGGACTGTAGGAGGGAGAGGAACAGTAAGCAGCCAGATTCCTAAACCCTCACCCTGCAGAGCTTGGGGTCAGTTTGACCTTTCCTAGATGAGGTCTAGACTTGGCCAGGGAGCCATGTTACCAATTTAAATGTAAGTGCGTCCTGGAACTAGAGGGCAGTGGATGGGAGTAGGTAGGGGCTAAGGGAGCTACTCTCATCCCAAACTCAAGAATATCTGAGTCTGTTCCCAACAACTTATAGTTAGTTCTGTGTCTCCTGGAGCCTGAGATGACCAGTTCCTCCTTCCTGCCCTCAGCACATAATTATTGCCCTGACTCTTATAGGTTTTTGTTATTGTTGAGTCTTTTCTGTAGTGTCTGACTCTTCATGACCCCATTTGGGGCTTTCTTGAGTAGTTTGCCATTTTCTTCTCCAGCTCATTTTACCGATGAGGAAACTGAGGCAAACAAGGTGAAGTGATTTGCCCAGAGTCACTCATTTAGTAAGTATCTGAGGCAGAATTTGAACTCAGAAAGATGAGTCTTCCTGACCCTAGGCCTAGCATTCTATCCACTGCACCATGTAGCTGCCCTTGAAAGCATACAGATATAGGGAATCTAGGAACTCTGCTATTACTTTATTATTTTTTTGTGTGTGTGAGGCAATTGGGGTTAAGTGACATGCCTAGGGTCACACAGCTAATATGTGTTAAGTGTCTGAGGCTGGATTTGAACTCAGGTCCTCCTGACTCCAGGGCTGGTGCTCTATTCATTGTGCCACCTAGCTGCCCTCTGCTATTACTTTAGATAGAGGGAACTAAGAACTGGACCTATGATTTTACTGGTATAGAGAACTCCCCAAAGAGGTTACTCCTTTTAATAGTGCCGGTGGGTACCTCTTCTGCACCTTTTTGCCTTTGAGAGTTGCCTAGAGGATTGAGGTTATTTGTCCTGGGTCACACAGCCAGTTATGTGTCAAAGGTGGGACTGGAACCTAGGTCCTCCTAGGCAGTTTGTGGTAGTGGATAGAGAAACTGCCTTGAAGTCACTACCTTGCTGTCTGGCTTTTGGATAAATTCACTTAACCTTTCTGTGCCTCAGTTTCTTTATCTGTAAGGGAAATAAAGTTCCATTCTGATGCTTCATGATATGTGGAGGGGACCCTTCTGTCCCTAAGGTAATCCCATGGAAGGCAAATTCTAGAGAGACCTCCAAGCTATAGCCTTTGGGAACCATAAGGAACCTTCATGACACGGGAACACCAGAATGGAATCTTATTTCCCTTTTACAGATAAGAAACTGAGAACTGGGGACTGTGACTTCCCCCAAATCACAGAATATTGTCTCATCACCAGGGGAATTGCTTGTTCTATAGACATTTGCCCAATGCATCTCATGGAGGGATTTCCATTGGCATTGGTTGGGAGTGGGAGAAGTACCCACACAGGCAAAATCCCAGCACTTTCCAAGTATAAAATGTTAAAAATTGAGATAATACTGCCTGGCCTGCTTGCCTCACTGGGTTATTGTCAGAAGCAATTAAGGCAATAGAAACCTCAATGTAAGTTCCTATTAAGACTGCCTTTCTTTACTGGCCCCAGCCCCAGGATGCACCACCATTTTTGCCCTCAGAAAAAAACAAACAAGCCTGGATCACACCCTCTCCCTGCCTCCCCTGCCCAGGCAGAGGCTACAGGCCCTTTCAAGAGAAATTGTTCACTGAGCCTGATAATGCAATAATGAGCCAGCCTTGTTTTTTCCTGGGGCCAGGATTAAGCTGAAAGAATTTGGGAGAGGCTGAGCTGAGTTCTGTTGGGTCGGACCTGGGTCCACAAGAGACACTGGTAAGCCTATGGGGGCTGGTAAGGACTCAGGGCTATTTTCAACTCATATAAAGCAGATTATGGGGTTTGGGGAATGGAAATAGAAAGGACTTCAGTCTGGTGCATGAAGCTTTTCCCTGGGGGAGGAGGGGAGGCCCAGGAAAAGTAGCCAAGATAGGAGAGAGCTGAGTCATCCAGATGGTGGCTGAAAAGAAGCAGAGAAAAGGACAATCCAGTCCGAGAAGCAGCTGTAAGGAAATGGGATTCACCTGTATTGGTGTGGACAGATCTCTAGAATCCAGAGGTGGAAATATTGGAGGAGATGGGGTGAGGAGTAGAGTGGCCTTGGCAGCAGCAGGTTTTCAGCCTAACAGGGCAGCTAAGTGGTGCAGTGGATAGAGCACTAGCCCTGGAGTCAAAAGGACCTGAGTTCAAATCTCACCTCGGACATTTACTAGCTGTGTGACCCTGGGCAAGTCACCTAACCCCAATTCCCTTAAAACATCTCCAGTCTTCCTGATTCATATCTTGCTACTGGACCCAGATGGCTCTGGAGGAGAGAGAGAGGTTGGTGAACTTGCACAGCTCTCCCTCACTTAAATCCAATTCAGTGCAAGTCATGATATCACCCTGATGTCATAGTCCTCTTCAAGAAGGAAGGACAAACAGCAACAGTGAACACGTGGAACTTATGCAACAAATACAAGAGAAGAGAGCCACATCCTCTGAAAAGCAGTGATACTTTTTTTTTTGGTGAGGCAATTGGGGTCAAGTGACTTGCCCAGGGTCACACAGCCAGCAAGTGTCGAGTGTCTGAGGTCAAATCCGAACCCAGGTCCTCCTGACTCCAGGGCCGGTGCTCTATCCACTGCGCCATCTAGCTACCTTTTTTTTGAGCAGTGATACTTTTGATCCGCAGGTGTTATGATCTGAGATCACCCAGTATCTGACCAGTAAGGTCAGGGGAAGGAGGAATGAGCAGTTGTGGTTGTTGACTTCCTGCTGAGAGATGTAGTCTGATAACCATTAGGCAGCTGCTGGTAAAACACTGGGCCTGGAGTCAGAAAGTCCTGAGTTCAAATCTAGCCTTAGACACTAGCTGTGTGACCTTGGACAAGTCACTTAACCTCTCTTTGCTTTCAACTATAGGGAGATAATAAAGCATTTTCCTCACAGAGTTGGAGGGTGTGGGTGGGGAAGCTGTTTGCACAGTGCTTGGCACATAGTAAGTGCTATATAAAAGCTTATTCCCTAATCTGTATTATCAGGAATGGAGGATCTGAACTCTTTACCTGCTTCTACTCACTTCCATCTCTAATTTATATTCCATATAGTTCTATGTGCATGGATAAGTAAATACAGAATGAGTATGCACACAAATATATGCATATATTTACATATTTTACAAATTAATTTCAGTGCTAATAACTAAGAAGGATAGCGTAGGCTTTATATTGTTGTTCAGTCTCAGCTGTGTCCTACTCTTCATGAAAACCCCACTGGGGTTTTCTTGGCAAAGATTCAGGAGTAGTTGGCCATTTCCTTCTTCAACTAATTTTATTGTCAAGGAAACTGAAGCAGACGGGGTCAAGTGACTTACCCAGGGTCGCACAGTAAGTGTCTGAGGCCAGATTTGAACTCTCTCCACTGTACCACCTAGCTGCCCCTCGGCTTTCTATGAGCTTTATACTGGTCAGAGGATCATAGATGCAGAGCTGGAAGGGACCTTTGAGTTTGGCTCAGGCCTAACCCTACATATTTTCCACATAAGATTGGCTAAGGCCAATTTGGCAGGACCACAGAGTACAGGGATGGAATAATATGTGCTAAGTCAGCCCCAGCTGTTTTACTATCAGCTTTCTCTGGCCTTGGATGATGAGTGTGAACAATGAATACCCTAAAGTGGTTGAATGTATTTTAATTTACATTATCCAAAATTATACTTCTATGTGGAATATGGCCATTGGTTCCAGCCCAATGGAAACGTGCAATGAGAACTTGAATGATGCACCCACTCCGTGGAGATTCATTATTCTCGTTAATGGAGACCTAGCTGTATTCAGTCCCAGGCAAATCTCATCAGTGCCATACTGTAGGCAGCTGAAGAAGGTGGGAGAGATAGAGAGAGACAGAGCCCTGGGGGAGAGAGATGAGCACCAGTTTACAGTCATCATATTTAGCTATCCTAGAGCAAGCAATATTTCCTACTGGCTGTGAGCAGGAAGAGGCCCATTCAGTGGGATTTGAGAGCCTCAGCCCCCAAGTATCTTCCCCACTAGGCGGCCATAGAAAACTTTTTAGAACTCTGATGGGCAGGGATAGGTGGTACATCGGATAAAGCACCAGCCCTGAATTCAGGAGGACCTGAGTTTAAATCTGTTCTCAGACACTTGACACTAGCTGTGTGACCCTGAGCAAGTCACTTAACCCTCATTGCCCCACCAAAAAAAAAAAAAGAACTCTGATGGGTGGCTAGGTGGCAGAGTGGGTAGAGTGCTGGGCAAAGAGTCAGCAAGATTCATCTTCTGGGATTCAAATCCACTCTCAGGCATTTACTAGCTTTATGACCCTGGGCAAGTCACTTAACTCTATTTGCCTCAGTTTCCTCATCTGTAAAATGAGCTGGAGAAGGAAATGGCAAACCACTCCTGTATCTTTGCTGAGAAAACCCTGAATGGGGTCAGGAAGAGTCAGACACGACTGAAACAGTTCAACAACATCAAAACCAAAATACATATGTGTTGCCTGGTGGTAGGCCCCCCATTAACCCTTTAGTATGGATTAGTTTATCATTTGAGCTAGCCTGTCACCTGGCAGGGTAGGACAGGAGTCAGGTAAGTTCTTTTTTTTTTTTTTTGGTGAGACAATTGGGGTTAAGTGACTTGCCTAAGGTCACACAGCTAGTAAGTGTTAAGTGTCTGAGGTCGGATTTGAACTCAGGTCCTCCTGAATCCAGGGCTGGTGCTCCATCCACTGCGCCATCTAGCTGCCCTGACAGGTAAGTTCTGATCCTCAGCTTCCTTCCTTTGTATCATGAGTCAGCTCGGTGCCACCTCCCTACAGGAAGCCTTTCCTGATCTCCCTCATTGCTAATGTTCTTTCTCTTTATCAAATTATCTTATATTTACTTCTCTGTATCTGGGGTATCTTACTCCCCCCCACCCGAGTAGAAGTTCTTGAAGTCAGGGAGTGCCTCCCACAGTCCTTTTTACCAGATGTAACATATGAAAAAACTGGATAACAATATGACTCAACAGTAGAAGGCAGCTAAGTGGTACAGTGAATAGAACACTGAACCCGGAGTCTGGAAGACTTGAATTCAAATTTGACTTCAGAAACTTCCTATTTGTGTGGCCCTGGACAAGCCACTTAACTTCTTTTTGCCTCAGTTTCTTCATCTGTAAAATGGAGAAAAGAGCACCTGCCTCCAGAGGTTGTTGTGAGAATCAAAGGAGATTGTGTTTGTAAAGCACTTCATAAATATAAAAAATCTATACAAATGCCATATTATTATTGTTGTTGTTGTCAAGAGGTAGTGCATGATCAGCACCAAATGAAAAGGAGAGTTGGAAAGGGCAATGGGAGTTCAGGGGAGGGAGAGATTGATCCCTCAGGGCTGAAGTGGATATCAAGCTGGAAGTGACACCAGAAGCTATTTAGTTGGACTGCCTCTTTTTTTTTTTTTTTTGGCAGAGCAATGACGGTTAAGTGATTTGTCCAGGGTCACACAGCTAGTGTCAAGTGTCTGAGGTCGGATTTGAACTCAGGTCCTCCCGAATCCAGAGCTGGTACTTTATCCACTGCACCACCTAGCTACCTCTGACCTCCTCTTTTCTACAGGAAAAGAAACTGACATCTTTTCACTTCAGTTCAACAAACATTTAATGCCAGGAAACAATCTTAACAATTAGGGTTGTTCATAAATGAATGGATTGCCTTGCCCCTTAAAGTACTGCGTTTCCCATATTGGAGGTTGTTGTTAAAAAAGCGCATACATTGTCTTAGAAAGGCATTATTTGTCATTAACATCTTAGTGTGGATTGGTGTATCAGGTTTGTTTCAGGTACGGAATCGACCTTAGAGCCCGTCTGGGCAAACCTCTCTATTTACCATACAGGTGTGAAACCTGGGGACCTCAGAAGGGGACGTGACTTGCCTAAAATGACAAATTGATTTAGAAACAGAGCTAGGACTAGAATCCAGGTCTATTGATTCCTGGTGGGTGTTTTCATTTATTCAGCAAAAACTCATTAAGCATCTACAGTGTACAAAGCATTATATTCTTTGCTAGGAGCATCTGGGTGGGTAAGAGACTTGTACTCATACTTAGAAAGACCTGAGTTCAAATCTCCCCTCGGACACTTGCTAGCTGTCTGACACCAAGCAAGGTCAAGTCACAACCTCTCTCAGCCTCAGTTTCCTCAAAATGGGTATAATAATAGCACCTACTCCACAGGGTTGTTGTGAGAAATGGAACATGTAAAATACTTTGTTAATGTTAAAAAGTATTCTGTAAATGGTAGTTATTATTCCTTTCCCAATTCTCCTTAAGACTAGTATCTTCTATTCATTATTTCCAATTTATCATATATATATATATATATATATATATATATAATGTTTTGTTGTTTAGTTGTTTTCATTCATACTTGACTCTTTGTAACACCTTTTGGGGTTTTCTTTGCAAGGATACTAGAGTGGTTTTCCATTTTCTTCTTCAGCTCATTTTACAGATGTGGAAATTGAGGCAAGCAAAGTTAAGTGGTCCAGAATTACATAACTAGTAAGTGTCAGAGCCTGAATTTGAACTCAGGTCTTCCTGACTATAGGCCTGGCATGCTATCCACTGTGCCATTTCTCCTTTTCTTTCTCTTTCTCTCTCTCTGTATGTGTATAGATGTGTATATATATATGTATATATATATACATATACACACCTTTATTTCATATATAGTTGTTTGCATGTTGTCTCACCCATCAGACTTCGAGGTCCTTGAGAACAAGGATTGTCTTTTACCTTTGTTAGCACAGTGCCTGGCACATAGTTGGTATTTTTAATAAATTTGAATTGACTGACTAGGGGTGGTGGAAAGTTTAAATAATATATCCTCATGGAGCTTGTAGGAAAGAGACAGGTAAGTGGTATATTGGATATAGTGCTGGACCTGGAATCAGGAAGACCTGAGTTCAAATCTGGCCTCAGATACCTACTAGCTGTGTGACCCTGGGCAAGTTACTTAACCTCTGCCGGCTTCATTTTCTTTATTTGTAAAATGAGGGAAACAATAGCACCTGCCTTGTAGGTTTGTTGTGAGGATCAAATAAAACAATATTTGTAAAGTGTTTTGAGAACTTTAAGGTTCTATGTAAATGCTGGCTATTATTATTGATAGAGGACCATACTCTTAGATAGGGCAGCTGGGTGGCACAGTGGATCAAGTGCAGGGACTGGAGTCAGGAGGACCTGAATTCAAATCTGGTCTCAGCTACTTACTAGCTGTGTGACCCTGGGCAAGTCACTTCACCTGGTTTGCCCCAGTTTTCTCATCTGTAAAATGAACTGGAGAAGGAAATGGCAAACCACTCCAACATTTTGGCCAAGAAAACCCCAAATAAGGTCATAAAGATTTGGACAAAACTGAAAAATAACAATTCTCTTAGATAAGAGTGTGATGCAAAATTGTACATGATAAATACTTTAAAGAGTTGTTAATCACAATGCCGGTGAAGGCCAAGAGGGAAAGGAGGTTGTAATTGACAAGTATGGCGGTCAGTTCAGTTTGGGGCTTGCATAACAGTGCTCTTAGCAGACAGTAGGTTTTGATGGAATAAGACACAGGACCTGCAAGTGTTGGTGTTTTGGGGGAGGCCAAAAAAGATCTCTGGGGAAAGACCATACTAGCTAACTTGTATTTCTCTAATAGCTCATATTTCTAAATAGCTTTATGGTTTTCAAAGACATTTCTTCAAACAACCCTATAAAGTAGCAAGTGAAAGCATTATTCTTCCCAATTTACCTAGGGCTCAGAAAGGTGAAGACTGGAGGATCAGAAGGGATAAGAAACTTACATGTCCTTCCATAGCTAGTGACAGAGAAGGCACTCAAACCTGGATCTCTCCTGAGTCTAAGTCCAGAATTCCATACACTACACCATACTGCCTACTCAGTGGGGACTGGGGAGAGGAAGAAGGGCAGGGCAGGGCAGGGCATGTCCTGGAGCTGCTACAAGGGCTCATAGGATCTGATAGGGAAGAAGCATCCAAGGAAAAGGAGGTATAGAAGTGGTAGTGGAGGAGGGGAGGGAGGAAGGGAGATACAGTCCCCAAGTAAACCTTGTGTATCTGTTTTATCTTCCTTAGGTGGGCAGTTCCTTAAGGGGGAAGGGACCATGGCTTATTTTTGTTTTTTCCTTCATATCTACCATATTGTTGGGCATATAGTAGGAACTCATTAAGTGTTTGTTGAATAAATGTTGGATGAACTTTATACATTTCACCGTGGTGTCCAAGGTCCCTGGTACTCCCTATCAGCTCTAGATAGGGTCAGGTCTCATTGGGACAAACATTTGAGACCCGGTTATTGGGTGGAAGTGTGAGCGGGGCCTGGGAAACTGTCCAATTATGACATCAGAGGACTGACAGTGAAATGTTCCTCCTGCCTCTTGCCAGAAAGGTGGTGGACTACAGGTATGGAATGAGGCATACATTTTCAGACACAGCTAACCTATTGATATTTTTTGCTTCAGGAATTTATTTGTTACAATCTTGTTGTTGTTATTCATTCATTTTGGTTGTGTGCAATTCTATGTGACCCCATTTGGGATTTTTCTTGGCAAAGACACTGGAGTGGTTCGCCATTTCCTTCTCCAGATCAGTTTACATATGAGAAAACTGAGGCAAACAAGATTAAGTGATTTGCCCAGTGTCACACAGCTAGGAAATGTTTGAGGCTGGATCTGGATTCAAGGACTTGAGTCTTCCTGACTTCAGTCCTGACATTCTATCAATTGTGCCACCTAGCCACCCATTTGTTACAAGGGCAGGTTCTATTTGTGGTAGGAAGGTAGTGTCAGGGTAGGGGTCCATAAATGGTGTGGGTTTTTTTGGAAAAAAGGAAAATAAATAGTTTGAGCTGGGAATCCCCTAACAGTCCTGTCTGTTCCTGCCTAGGATGGTTACATTGACTTCATGGAGTACGTGGCTGCCCTGAGCCTGGTCTTGAAAGGGAAGGTGGAACAGAAGCTTCGCTGGTACTTTAAGCTATATGATGTGGATGGCAATGGCTGCATTGACCGAGGGGAGCTGCTCAACATCATCCGGGTAACTTAAGGTGACCAGATAGTCTGGTTTGGCCCAGACTGGCCCACTTAGCCTGGGAAGTTCCTGTTTGATCCCTTGCACCAGGAAAATAGCTGTGGACCAACTGTAAAGTCTGCTTCCTTACTTTGTGAATGACCATATCTAAGCTAGCCTTTCATAATGCTTAACACTTTGACTATGGCTCCAGATCCCTTTCCTAGACTTTCTTAGCCCAAGAAAAGACTCTCTAATCCTTGCTTGACATTTCAGACTTAGGAGAACTCCCTTTAGGGTTTTTAGAGAAGGGAGAAGATTAAAATTCTCTTATTTTATAACATCCAGATTGACAGTAGCAATATGTTAGTAAATATTTAACAACTGGCTCTATGAAGAAAAAATGAACCCACGATACACTTTTTTTTTGGTTTGTTTGGTTTTTTTGCAGGGCAATGGGGGTTAAGTGACTTGCCCAGGGTCACACAGCTAGTAAGTGTCGAGTGTCTGAGGCCGGATTTGAACTCAGGTCCTCCTGAATCCAGGGCCGGTGCTTTATCCACTGCACCACCTAGCTGCCCCTCCTTTCATCTTCTAAGTCTATGATTGTGTGTGGTTGTAAGGAGGAACATTGAGGCTTGATGTCAGGGAAGACTCCTTAAATAGTTACAAACGTCCCAAAGCGGGGTGGGCTGAATTCTATCAGTAGTTGCTCTGCCCCAAAAGTCTTTGGGGAAGGCCAGATGTCCACTTGTTGAGGATATTTATAGTGTGATTTCCTTCTCTAGTACAGGGAGGACTAGATGGTGGCAGAGGTCCCCCAGAATTCTACAATTCTGTGATTTACAGATTGAAGGTTGCCTCTCTGTCAGTAATTTGCTGTGTATCCTTAGGCAAGCCACTTGGCCTTTGAACCTGTTTTTTCATCTATAAAAAGGGGATAATGATTCCACTACCCAAATCTTAGAGCTCTGTATACATGTGAATTATTGTTATTCTCATTGCCTCTTAGCATCAAATGAGAATCAAGATGAAAGAAGGAACTACAGAAATGTGACATCACATGATTGCACTGTCATAGGGACCAAATTCCTTCAGAGCAAGGATTGTCTTTGACCTTTCTTTGTATCCCTATTGCTGAGCAAACAGTAGGTGCTTAATAAATGTTTATTGCCTATCAGAGAATGTTAGAACACAGAACATGGAATGTCAGAGCTGGAAGGGAACTTAGAACATAGAATGTTACAACACAGAGCATGGACTGTCTGGGGTGGAAGGGACCTTGAAACAGACTGTTAGAATTCATAACATGGATTGTCAAGGCTAGAAAGACTTTACAACATATAAAAGGGGCAGCTAGGTGGCACAGTGGATAAAACACTGGCCCTGGATTCAGGAGGACCTGAGTTCAAATCCGGACTCAGACACTTGACATTTATTAGCTGCGTGACCCTGGGCAAGTCACTTAACCCTCATTACCCCGCTTTAAAAAACACACGACAAAAACACCCCCCCCCCCAGAAAAAAACCCCAAACAACAACAACCCAAAACCATATGATGCTGGAACACAGGACTTAGAATTCTAGAGCTGGAAGAGGACTTAGAACATAGAATGTTAATACACAAAACACAGACTATCAGAGTTTAAAGGGACCTTCAAGATCATTTAGCTGAACCCCTTCATTTTACAGTCAAGCAAACTGAGACCCAGAGAAGGGATTAGCTTGTGTGAGGTCACAAAGTACATAGCAGGGGTGGGATTCAAACTCAGGTCTTCTGATTCCGAGCCCAGTCTTCTTCTTTTATCATTATAAACTGAGCACATTTTGTGTGTCTGGCCTTGGGTGAGGCACTGTGGGGAATATATTTGGTTTTTTGGGTTTTTTGGTGGAGCAATGAGGGTTAAGTGACTTGCCCAGGGTCACACAGCTAGTAAGTGTCAAGTGTCTGAGGTCAAATTTGAACTCAGGTCCTCCTGAATTCAGGGCTGGTGCTTTATCCACTGTGCCACCTAGCTGCCCCCCACTGTGGGGAATATAGAGGAGCATAAGGCATGAGGAGAATTAGAATCTTGTACTGAGTGGGACTAGAGCGGTCAGGAAGTCATAGAACCATTGAGCTGCAAGGGAACTTGGAGATCAAGGTCACCCACTTATCCATTTTACGGACCTTCTCAAGCTCCTTCTGCCTCCTAAGATTTTGTGATTCTACATTGTATCTGCACCCAAGTTGCTCTATCAGAGGAAACAATCTATTTCTCTCTCTCTAGTTTAGGTTTCACTCTTACTCTCTCCCCTACACCAAGCCCTCTCCCCTCTTCCTGCATCCAAGTCATTGTTTTTCTTCTCCAGGAGTGAGGATTGGAGGTAATGGAGAGAAGCCTCTAGGTTGAGACCCCAGTAACCACAGCCCATCAGGATGGATTGTTGTTGTTCAGTCGTTTCAATCGTGTCTGACTCTTCGTGACCTCATTGGGGTTTTCTTGGCAGACATACTAAAGGGATTTGTTATTTCCTTCTCCAGCTCATTTTACAGATGAGGAAACTGAGGCAAACAGAGTAAAGTGTGTTGCCCAGGGTCCCACAGCTGCAGATGGATTTGAACTCAGTCTTCCTAACTCCAAGCCCGGCACTTTACCCACTGTGCCATCTAGCTGCCCCTACACTGGACTAGATGATCTTAAAAGTTCCTGTCCTGTCTCTGTGCCGCGCCTCCCCCCCCCCCCCCAAGCACCTGACATATTATGACTTGAGCATCAAGGCACTAATCCCCAGCGATGAAGCTGGTTCCTTCCTCTTTATGAAGAGGGACTTCTATACTTCCTGACGTGGGGAGGGTATCGACTCTATGGGAAGCACTGTAATAGTCCCTCTACTAGGTGTAGCAGTCTGTCAAGATGCCCAGGCCCAAGAGAATAAGGCAATTGTCTTTCTCAACCCTGCAGCTTGCAAAGATAAAGCCAGACATCTTTTTGAAGCGTGCTGTTCCGATTTTACACTTATCTGGCATGGATGTGACTGTAGTCAAGGCAGATTACAAAGGACAAGTTAAGAAGCTACTAAATGAAAAGCTAAATTCCTTCCAGATTCCTTCCACGAAACCCCGACAGCTTGTCCTGCTGCGCCACCTGCTGTCCAAATTCGGATATTGCATCTTTTATCCAGGCTTGTCCACTCCAGCTCAGACTCTCTCTCTCCTTCATCTCAACCACTCTTCTGTTATTTTCCTCTAGGCCATACGAGCCATTAACCCTTGCAGCGATTCAACCATGAGTGCAGAGGAGTTCACGGACACAGTGTTTGCCAAGATTGATGTCAATGGGGACGGTAAAGGAGGAACCTTGACGGGAGGGGGACAACACAATTGGGACCTTTCTCCTTTCGCTCTAACCCTCTTCCCCCCATCCAATGTCTAGCCATATACCCTTCTATCCGTCCATTCAAGCTCGTGTCCACAGGCTCCATATTAACTTTTAGAGGTTAAACCCAACCCTGCCCATGGGACCTGGACACTTCTAAGCTCCTACATCCCAACTCTAGGATCCTGCCTCCTATGTCCCCACGTACTCTGCCAAGATTTTAGCTGACTTGCCCACCTCCCACCCCCAATCAGACTCCTTTCTTAGGATCCTATGGCCTCAGTTCTGCCTACTGTCCTTTGTCTCCAGACTTTTTTCCTTTGTCCCATCCCTGATCCTTTGACCCCTCCTTTACTGATTCCCCATGCCCATACCCATGCCCCACCCCTGTACTCCGGACTCCCTCCTTTCAACTGGTCCATTTCGTCTAACCATGCTCCGGGTTCCAGACCATCACCCCAGCCACACCCCCTACCCCCTGCCCTCCCACTGGTCTGTATTCCCCACTCAGAGATTGATGCCTTCTTCTCTTCTCCCCTCCAGGTGAGTTGTCTTTGGAGGAATTCATGGAGGGTGTCCAGAAGGACGAGATGCTGTTGGACACATTGACCCGAAGCTTAGACCTTACCCACATTGTTCGCATGATCCAGAATGGTGGGCAGAACGTGGACCAAGGACAAGGCGGGGATGGGGCGGCTGGGTGAGCCCAGAGGGGGCTGGGCTACCATCTCTGAGGCTAGTTTTGTATTCTTTTTTTTTTTTTAAATATATATTATGCAGCACTTACACGGGCTTCAGTTTACCTCCTTTCAGGGTGTTGATGAGTGGTTAGTGCTTGCTGATCCTACAGGCAGCATGGTGGGGTGGACAGAGCTCTGGATTTGGACTCAAGAAGATCTGGACTCTTTCATCAGACACTCACTAGCTGTATGACTCTGGACAAATCACTTAACCTCTTAGATTCTCATTTTCCTCATCTACAAAATGAAAGGATTGGACTCAGCACCTACTAAGTCCCTTCCAGTTCTAAATTTATGGTCCTATGATTGATTTCTTGAGAGTCATGAGGCCTGATCCACAGGGTACAATCTGGGAAGGACTCTGGTGTGCTTAGAAGGGAGAAGCCTGGAGCCTGGGTCATTTGTCCTGGTCTTTTTGAGTGAGCTAGGTCAGTTCTGGGGAGCAGGATTTATTTTACAATCCTAGAACTACAGTATCTCAAAGTTAAAAGGCATCTCAAAGGTAATTTATTCTAGCCCTGACTGGAGTACAAATGCCCTTTACAACGCACCTGACAAGTGGTCTTCCAGCCTCTAAAAGCCAATCCTAGGTTTCTCCTCAGTCTCCTCTTGCTCCCTTCTTGGCCTCTGAGAGTAGGGAATTAGAGGGGTGGTTACTGAAGAATAGAAGGGGAAAAGCTCAGGGAAGAGAGGTCTGGGAAAAGACTTCCCACATCCCTACTTCCCTTCAGGGAGCTCTCAGCCTATCCTGAGTCACTCACTCACTCACTCAATAAACATTTAGTAGCCCCTTATTGTGTCTGAGCTCTGTGCTAGGTACTGGAAGGCCCAAAATTTAGAAAAAACACCCCCTCCCCCAAAGAACCAAGTAAGAATTGGTCTTAATAATCCTTTGATTCTCCATTTTACCTATTCCCTGCCCCCGATTGTGCTGGCCAGGGTTGAGCCTCTGGGGAGGGCAATGGCTCTTGTATTTCAGGGAGTGCAAGGAAGGGATGTCTCCCCTTTCTTCTCCTTTCCTGGCATTTTTCTGAGAAGTGGCGAGAGAGCCATCAGTCCTACAACCAGGCCATGACAGTGCTATCTCCTTCTCATTGCTACAGTTACCCAGCAGCATCCAGACGTCTGAGGCTCTGACTCAGTGTGTAGTATAAGCATGTGTACAGATGTTGGACACATATATAAGCTGTGGATTTATATGTTGGATGTGTGTATCTGTAGGTATAGGTGTTTCCGCGGTATGTATTTGTGTATACAACATATACATATGTGTATGTCAAATGTAAATCAGTGCTGTTCCTTAGGATTTTTATTTTCACCAACCTTACAAAGATTAGGTCGCCATATTTATTCAACAGGTGTTTATTGATCACCTCCTATGTACTACATGCTATTCCAGGTGTCCTCCCCTCCACGACCCATCTTCCACACAGTTGCCAAGACAATAAGGCACAAGTGTGTCCGTATCACCACCCTGCTCCAAAGCCTGGAACATCTTGATTTTTCTTTTGTCTATAGGATAAAATATAAATTCCTCAGCCTGATATCGAAGGCATTTCACAGTCTGTTCCCAAAGCTTCCCAGATCTACTTCCTCCAATTCGTATTCCAGAAAGATAAGACTTTCTCTACTCTCCAAATGCCAAACACCATTTCTCATTTCCATTTTTTCTAACAAGCCATCCCAGAAGTCAGGAGTTAATATGGTTTGCTCTGGCCCATCTCTCTCAGGACCAGACCTATTACATTTTACCTGTACTCAGGGTTTTTGGTCCCCTCAGGGGTTTGCGGGGATCTTTTCTCTGCCATTGGCTCAAGTCCCCCACTAATTATGCTCCCCTCATTTTAGGGGTCCAATGACTAGCACCCCAGTTTCATTTAACCATTTAATATCAGATTAACTTTTATTAAATGATATTAGCCTTTCTCAATTCCCCTTAATTCTATTGCCTTCTCTCTGAGACTAGCTCCAATTTATCTGGAAGATATTTTGTTTATACATATTTATTTGCATGTTAGATTATGTACTCCTTGAGAATAGGGAATGGATTTTTTTTTTTTGCCATTCTTGTTTTGTTTTGTTGTTGTTTTTGTTTTTTTGTGGGACAATGAGGGTTAAGTGACTTGCCCAAGGTCACACAGCTAGTGTCAAGTGTCTGAGGCTGGATTTGAACTCAGGTCCTCCTGAATCCAAGGCCAGTGCTTTATCCACTGTGCCACCTAGCTGCCCCCTTTGTTTTTGTTTTTTGATTTTTTTTTTTTTGCCATTCTTTATACCACCCACACTTAGCACAGTGTCTAGCACATACTAGGTCTTTAATCTTCTGCTCTTTAGGGAAGGAAAATTAAGTTTATGGTTTAACTGGATTGCATTAATCCCACCAAGTTCAAGTCCAAAGCCAACAGTGCTGGGTTCTGCTAGGTTCCCAGGTTCTTCAGGGTCTCAATGTTAGGTTGGCTAGACCACCCAGCCTGGATTCTTGGACACCCATATTTCTGTGGTTTGAATCCTGAGCTGTACTGGAGACTTCACTCCCTATAGCCAGAAGGGAAAAGATCAATGTAAAGGCCAAAACTCAAGGCCTAGTGCTTGGGGCCATGTGACTTAAGGGGAGAAGGGGGAAGGAAATGGCCTGTAGGCCACTTAGCACATAGTGTGAGTGAGAGTCCTTCACTATCCAATGGAAATGTAGAGAAAAGCCCTGGAAGTGTTTGCCAGGCAGTTTTAAAGATAGAGATAGTTCCAACTATGCAGTCAATGGAAAAAGACTACTCCCAACCACATGGTAGGCCAACTTCAGAATGTCCACACATGAACCACCTGGCTCCAGCCTCTAGGAATCAGGTCCTCCAATGTCTGGTGGGTGTAACCATCTTAATTAGGTAGGTGGTCTAAGCATGTGCCAAACCTCCATTATACTAGAATGCACTTCCTCCTCAACTTTCCTCTGAATCTTTCTCTTCCTTTGAGGAAGAAGGTGGCTCAGGTACCATCTTTTTTTATATTTTCCTTGGTCTTTCTAGGCGTTAATCTCTCTCCTATTTCCGATTAACTTGTACAGTCAGTATGGTACTCAATTTTTGATTTTTATGAATTACTGGGTTCAGTATGGAGTATCTGGATGATTGGTGTCTCATTTGGCTTAAGCCTCAATGTTGCCTCTGTTAAGGGCTAAAATTCTAGCTAGTCTGTCTAAAATATCTAATGAGTGGTCGCCAATAAATTATAAGCTTTAGCAAGAGTTAGGCTTTTAAGTATTTATTAAGGAGAATAAGAATTTGGTAAAGAGAGAGAGAAAGGCCTACATTCATCTATCTATTAAAGGGAGAGCGCATTTCTAGCTCCGCTCTCCACCAGAGTCCAAAGAAAAGAGAGACAGAGCGCCCAGCTCCCCCTTCCTCCTCCCACCATCAAACATCACTTCCTGACGCCAAAGAAAAGACCCATGGTCTTGCCCTCAGAGACGTTTGCCTCATGGCACAGCTTTTCTACAGTAAGTCTCCAGCAGGTGGCGTCCTTCCAATTGTTACACCGTATTTAGATTCTATGTCATTTAACCTCAGGTTTACCATGTTAGCTGGGAAGAAAAAGAATAGGCACGATAAAAGTAAAATATTTAATCGGTATTAAAACAACTAGGAAAGTCATAAGACAGCATTCTCATCATGCATACTCTAGGGAATACGGTTCATCTCCAAGAAAATCAATGGGAAAACAGACTTCTTGAAGATTCATGCTCTGATGAATGGAGCATATGACAAATGTCTCTTCCATGGCTAGACCAAGGGTAGCAGAGAGGGAAGAGCTGAATCCATGATTTCAGTGTGCATTGTTTTCATCCTTTTCAGCTTCTCTCTGCCTGTTAGCAGCCAGCAAGAGGGCTACACTGTAGTTGTCCTCTCCCTTTCACTAGGCATCATGATGACCAGCTTTCCATACAACTTCTCCTTCTTCCTAGAAGTTTCCATTGCCCTCCTCATAGACTATACTATACTGTAGACACACAGTTTTACAGGAATTGAAGTCCAAGACCCTTCAATTGAACTTATCCTTGCAGCTCAGAGCCTCATGGAAAATACAATCCTTTCTCTTGTATGTTCTCCTATTTCCGCTCCAAATGTTCATATAGAATATTTGTGCCTGATCTGTGGTAGAGCCTTCTGAGTTCATATTGGTCTAATTAGCCACAGTTGGACACACTGTACTTCGACTCTGCCATAGTGATGTTATTTTGGTCCTCTTCAAGCACGAAGGACCGTAATCAATCAATTACCATCATATTATATGTATCTGTGCACATGTTGTAGCCAGCCCCTCAGTAGAATATGAACTTCTTGAGAGCAAAGAATATATTGTTCTTGTCTTTGTGTTCTCTGTATCTTCAAAAAAATCTAACTCTGGTGGATAGTTACAGCATGATGGCAACCCTAGATTTTCAAAGGTTCTGCCAATGCAATGCAATTTCTGGCAAGTTCCACCATATTGAAAAGGCTTTGAATATAGTCCTAGCAATAGACTATGTCTGCTTTACAAGGATTAGCCCAATTAAGTACAAAGAGGCTCATCACCAGTAGTTTAATATCATTGGTGCTGAATTCTTTGGCTATGGTAACTCATAAAACAAAGAAAAATGCAACTTGGTCCTTGGTCCTATGTAACTCCTTTATGTTTCTATAGTGTTGGTGGTAGAGTAGGTGAAAAGGGGACAGAAGACATTAAGAATCACAGAATTATTAAACTGTCTATAAGCCTGAGCTTGTCTAAGGGTGGTATACTTGTCCAATAACCAACAAGTGGACATATTAACAAAGAAACTGAGTTATATAAATCTTCAGCAAAAATAAAAACAGAAGACTAGCAAATCTCATAGTTAAATGGAAGATTAGCTCATAGACAGATCTTCTTCAAAGAGGCAAATTACAGAGCTTGTATAGTTGGTTTTATTGTACACCCAAAGGCACCAAGAAAAATAATTTCATAGGCTGCTCCGTTATCTTATATTGCAGTGATAATGATATATATATATAAAGATACCATCATGAAAATTCTTACAGTTTATGCATCATACAGTTTCAAAGGATGAAGAGATAGAGAAATTCTGTAAAGAAATGAGGAAGACAGTCCCAATTAAATCAGCCCATACTTTGATACTTGGTGACTACTTTTATTGTGCCTGTACACATGGGTATGTATGAGGATTGTCAAAAAGGTGCTAGAAGAAATGGTCCAAGAGGAAGGAATGGAAGATCTGTGAACTTCCTCATTCTTGGATATCATGAATATTTCTTCAAGTAAAGAATAAAAAGACATGGGATGTGCTGAGTATTGACAAACATTACAAAGAGGGAAAGTGATCATATTTTAATTGACAGGAAATGACTTGTTACTAATATGGGAATCATTCTTGATTCAACTGTCTGTGTGCCCTCATACCACTGACTTGTTGAATCAGAGGTCAAAATCAGGACAAAACTAGGGGAAAGAATAAAAATGAAAATAAAAAGAGAAGACGTGATTAAAAGCATCTATATAAGGGGGCAGCTAGGTGGCACAGTGGATAAAGCACCAGCCCTGGATTCAGCAGGATCTCAGTTCAGATCTGGCCTCAGACACTTGACACTTACTAGCTGTGTGACCCTGGGCAAGTCACTTAACCTCCATTGCCCTGCAAAAAAAAAAGTATCTATATATAGTCTATCACTAGATGATGCCTATCAATATATGCACATGTATATAGACATATATATGTATGTACATATAGAATTATATACTATATATATATATATATAAAACTATCCATCTATATATACATACCTATATACACATACATATGCATGGTGGGCATGAATAAGTTGTAACACATTACAAAAAAGGAATGATGAAGGAGAAGTGATATAAAGGATATTATTAAAGAAACATTTGATCAAAAGAGAAGATAGGCAAGACATGGCAAGACTGCAGAACACACCATGTGTTCTTCACTGATATCTTCTCAACACCAAGAGACTGTGTGGAAGGTCCTTAACATGGTGGGTGGACTACCTGTGGTGAATTATGGGAAGGCATGGAAAGGAGTCAAAAAGGACTGGCAAGTATGGTTGATTTGAAATGAGCATCACTGGACTGAATATTCACAAGGATAAGTTCACAGATCCATTGGAGTATTGTAGCAACCCTAGGGGTAGGTAAAACTGGGTTTGCAATATACTCAATGTTTACCACATATAGTCTATTGCTAATGTCATTATAACATTTATATATGCACTTTGGCCAAAACGGAGAGATTTATTGAGGGAACTTTCCCCCTTCTTTGGTGGGTCTCAGTCTAGAACTATTTCACTGAATTGTGCTAGTCTAAAATAATCCACTAGGTGGCACAGATGAGTAAGGCAGACAGTTTTCAATCCTATCCTTAGCTTAGACCCTTTATGAGTATGTATGTCCACGGAAATTGCTCTCCCCTTTCTTGGGAGGATTGAGGTGGGCTTGGAAAGGAGGGGTCTGTGGAACTTCCTTAGTAACTCACTCCCCCATCCCTTCATCGAGGTGGCTATCTTTTCAAATCCTAGCTGATTGTTTTCAAGTAGGAAGGGGTTTCTTTGCTCACCTTAACTCCTTCCTAACTAATAAGAACATCCTCAAAACACAAGCTGCACTGTGTCAACAACCAGGTCGAGTCAACTATTTGAAAGAACAAATTGTATGTTGCCACTGAAAAGTGTAAGAATTAACTCTATAGCAGCCTGGGCAAGCTTTTCAGCCAATGATCACTGGTGTGTGTGTGTGATCCTGCTTGATCTAAAGATGACAAGTTTTCAGAGGTGGTCCAGTTGGATGGTCGTGAAGAAATTTTTAAAAAATGCTTTATTTGGGACAGCTGGGTGGCGCAGTGGATAGTGCACCGGCCCTGGAGTCAGGAGTACCTGAGTTCAAATCCAGCCTCAGACACTTAACACTTACTAGCTGTGTGACCCTGGGTAAGTCACTTAACCCCAATTGCCTCACTAAAAAAAAAAAAAGCTTTATTTATGACTTTTAAAAATATCATTATTATTTTTCAATCTCCCTCTCCCCCATATTCAATTGGATTCAATTGAGCATTTCTTAAGTGGCTATTGAGTGCAGAACTCCATGCTAGGTAGCAGGAGAGATAAAAAGTTTAGATAAGATGTACTTTGGCTTCATGATGCTTAAAATCCAGTAAGGATACCAGGAGAAATCAGGGTCACTAAGCAGACAGTGTTAAGTTGTTAGAGAGAGGAATAAACCAACCTGGCACCCTGGTTTTCCTCCTTGGAAAAGTCTCCTGGGATATAATTATGTGGATATTAATTGTTATTCTGGTAAGGCCAGAAATGGATGCCTTATGAAGGGGGCCCACGTCACTAAAGATTCTAAAAGAGAGGAAGTGACCCTGGGCTAAGAACTGGAAGGTAGAGTTGGCTTTTTCCCCCTTATAGGAGTTTTAAATCTTTTTGGAGAGGGAAGAATGTTAATTACTAGATTTTATTATGAATTGTACCACATACACTTTTTTTTTGGTGAGGCAATTGGGGTAAAGTGTCTGATGCTGGATTTGAACTCAGGTCCTCCTGAATCCAGGGCTGGTGCTCTATCCACTGCGCCACCTAGCTGCCCCCATAAACACTTTTTCTAAGACCCTTCAGTACAAGTCACTGTTCTGAAATGATAGTGCAGAATCTCCCCCCAAGTCACCAAAAAGCTATCCAAGATTTGAGACTTTAGACTTAGTCAAACATACTCGCTTTTTAAATTGTGGGTCTCTATATGGGGTTGTATAACTGAATGTGGGGGTCATGAAAAATTTGGCAACCGAAAAAGGTTATATAAACGTATATGCCTATATACCTGGGGTTGAGTAAAAATTTCTCAGATGAAACGGGGTTGTGAGTGGAAAAAGGTTTGTTTTTGTTTTTGTTTTTTGGTGAGGCAATTTGGGTTAAGTGACTTGCCCAGGGTCACACAGCTAGTTAAGTGTCAAGTATCTGAGGTCAAATTTGAACTCAGGTCCTCCTGAATCCAGGGCAGGTGCTCTATCCACTGCGCCACCTAGCTGCCCCGGAAAAAGTTTAAGAAGCCCTGATAAGTAGATTTGCAGCCAATCTCAAAACTAGGGCTAGAGTATGAGGGTCAATAAATTACTCTACCTCCACTTAAAGTGACAAGATGTTACACTCTTTGTCAATCAATCAGAGGGGTGAATTAGGAGTGAAAAAGGCCTAGATTAGTCAATCATAGTCAAAAGTCAGCTAGGTGGTGCAGTGGATAGAATACTGGGCCTGTCCTTTCTGACGTCAGGAAGACTCATCTTCCTGAATTCAAATCTAGCTTCAGACACTTACTAGCTGAATGACCCTGGGCAAGTTACTTAACCCAGTTTGCTTCAGTTTCCTTACCTGTCAAATGAGCTGGAGAAGGAAATGGCAAACCACTCCAATAACTCTGCCAAGAAAACCCCAAATAGGGTCCCAAAGAGTCAGACATGACTGAAAAACGACTGAACAACAAAAAGTCTTTGATCAATTTATAAGTCTTTGAATGCCAATGGAAAAAGGGGAATGATACTACATAGCAAATGTATTGGTCTGGGCTAAGGAAACTTGGTCATGGCACTTCTACTCTGAAATTTCTTTAAGTATTCACAGTCTGTGATCATTCTATTTCTCCCTCTGACTTGCAACACCAATCTCTGTTCTTTGTCCTCACTATCATGATAGGTTCTTCTAACCCCTGAATTCTTTCCCAGGTCATCACAAGTGATTCCATTTAATCTCATCTTCAGCAGATTAACTTCATTACCATGCCACCTCTCACTTATCTTCAATCTCTCCCTGTCTATTGGCTACTTCCTTACTGTCTACAAATATGCCCATATCTCTCCCATCCTAAAAAAACAAAAACAAAAACAAAAACAAAAAAACCCGCAAACCATCTATCTATCCTTGCTGGTTCTCTTACTGCATCTCTTCTTCCTTTTTTTTTTTTTTTTTTTTTAGTGAGGCAATTGGAGTTAAGTGACTTGCCCAGGGTCACACAGCTAGTAAGTGTTAAGTGTCTGAGGCCGGATTTGAACTCAGGTACTCCTGACTCCAGGGCCAGTGCTCTATCCACTGTGCCACCTAGCTGCCCCTCTTCTTCCTTTTTTTGACTAAGCCCCTTGAGAAGATAATTTACAATAGGTGCCCTCATTTTCTTTCCTCTCACTTCTCAGCTCTATGCAGTTTGGCTTCTGTCCTCATTATTCTTTTTTTTTTTCTTTTTTCCCCTTTTTTTGGTGGGGTAATGGGGGTTAAGTGACTTGCCCAAGGTCACTCAGCTAGTAAGTGTCAAGTGTCTGAGGTCAGATTTGAACTCAGGTCCTCCTGAATCCAGGGCCAGCGCTTTATCCACTGCACCACCTAGCTGCCCCTTCTGTCCTCATTATTCAAGTGAAATTGCTCTCTCCAAAGTCACCAGTGTTCTCATTCTCTCTCTCTCTCTCTCTCTCTCTCTCTCTCTCTCTCTCTCTCTCTCCAGGGCAATGAGGGTTAAGTGACTGGACCAGGATCACACAGCTAGAAGTGTCAAGTGTCTGAGGCCGGATTTGAATTCAGGTCCTCCTGAATCCAAGGCCAGTGCTTTATCCACTGCACCACCTAGCTGCCCTGCCAGTGTTCTCTTAATCGACAAATCTAATGGCCTTTTCTTAACACTCATTCTTCTTGACTTTTAACATTATCACCCTCTTTTTTATACTCTCTTCTCTCTAGGTTTTTGTGACACTACTTTCTCCTGATATTTTTTCAACCTGTCTGACTACTCCTTCTCAGGCCCTTTGCTGGATCTGCATCCAAGTCATACCTGCTAACTATAAGTGTCCTATTTAGTTAATACCAGTGTCTTCTTATTTCCTCTAGGATAAAATAAAATCTTTTCTGTTTGGTTTATAAAGCCCTGCACGACTTTGAACCACAAAATATCTTTCCATCCTCATTGGAAATTGTTCCCCCTCCTGCATTCCAGGTATAGGGAAGAGTATGGGCAAAAGAACAGAAAAAGGAGAGTATAGAGTATTTTTATGGGGCACAGGACTGTCTAGTTCACCTTAAGCATAGGGCCTTGAATGACAGGCAAAGTGGTTTCAATTTTACTTGACAGGGATTTGGGGACCACTTGACATTTTTGAGCAGAGGCATGACATTCATGTTGATACTCCTTCAAGCTCCCAACTGTCCAACTATAGACCCAGGATCAATTCATCTGAGAGAAGCTAATGGATAGATCCTTTAGGATGTGTGACTATGCCTTAATTTTGGGAAGCTATGCATGTATGCACACTATTCATACTTTGAGATTGAGGGGTGAGTCCTTCCTTTCTTAGCTGGCTCATTGTCACCTACTGAACTGCTAAAGTGCCAGCAGGGGGTAATATAAGAACTTTCTCAAACCTTTGGTGTCTGGGAATCTGGGCATTGTTGGCTGCGGTGTTTTAAACAGGCATCGGGTTTCATTTTCAGTCTCCATGGAAAAGTGAAACTACTCTTCATCCTTTTTTTTTTTCTTTGTGCTTGTTCCTCTGGTAGTGTTTTTCCAGAACCTGCCGAAATTAAAAAGAAAAATGTCCTAAACCTGTAGGTGAACAACACCCACTTTAGTACCTCTTGCCCACTTGAAGAGCTTCATCCTATTGGGAATCAAAGAGACTCATATTTCGTAGGGCTTCCATTTCATATTTCATTTTGTATTTCCTTTATTTGTACGGATCAAAATTTCTGTTACATTCACAGGATGAGGGTCTACTGTTCTTTCAGGGTCTCCAAGACTCCAAGATGTGGTCCTCTTTAGGTGACAGCTTGGCATTCTTGACTGTCTCAGAGTTTTCTGGGGATTACACTTTTCTTTTAGTGATCCCACTGATCTTTTTCATCTATCTATCTATCTATCTATCTATCTATCTATCTATCTATCTATCTATCTATCTATCTATCTATCTATCTAATCTATCTATCTTATATAATACATGGTTCATGGACAAGACAGGGTGTCCTGGTCCCGAGATAATCCAATTTCTCTGCTTTAGCTCTCTGGCCCTGAATTGATTCTCAGCTCTGCCTTGGCTAAACTACTTCAATTTAAAAATAAGGATTGGCTATTTTACACTGACTGACTTAACCCGCACGCCTCATATGCATAGTGAATATTTGATCCCCAGACTCTCCACTGTACAGTGGGGTCCTTCTTCTTAGGAGTGGGAAGGGGGCAGCATGAAGGGAGAGCTCCTTCCTCCTACTCATGTATTTTGTCCCCAAGCCTAGTGACAGGAAGAACCCTGAATTGGTTGGTTGGTTCCACTACTTCCTTTTTACCCCTTGACTGACAATGATTGGAGACTGAGGCTCCTCCTCACTTTCAGTGTCTCTGACCACAATAGACACCACTTCTAGGCCACAAGGGAGAGACCAGTCATATCTTGAAGTCTGGCCAGGTACTTTCCAGAGACGCTCAACAGGATCCAGATACCCAGTCTCTAGCTCTTTCCGTTACCGTGTGAAACCATGCTTCACACTATAGCCTGGATCCCATTTCCTCTTCAGAACCTGAGAATCCTGCTTTCCGGGCTCCCCACTTCATTTCTGCCCACAGAAAATCATCTTGGCCAATGCAGGCCGACCTGCTGCTGGGACCTTCTTCATGTCTCTATAGTCCGGAGACAGGTGATGCTGCCTCCTGCTCATTTCCCATTGGCTAAAGAAGAATACTTTTAAGAAGAAAAAGAATACATTTAAACACAGCGGAGAGATCATAGTTTTAGAGCTGGGATCTTAGAGCTTTCCTTATCTAATCCCCAATTTAAAAAACAAAACAAAACACTGGCAATGGTCAAAGATGACATCAGACAGCTCTTTCTGTACCTGAGGATATAGTTCAGCTGGATCAGGTGACATGAATTAATCAAGGCAGGGTGGTGCTTTCATGTGATGGCCTTCCTTATTTTACACACTGCCTCCCCCTCAAAAAACAAGCAAACAAACAAACAAACAAACAACTTTACAGATGGACTCCATGAGGCCAGAGGGGGAAGAAACTTCCCCAGGGTCTATAGTAGTCAATAGCAGAACCTGCACCTGGGCTTCTGGGACTCTTAATTTGATACTTTGGCTTGTGTATCACGCTGATGGGGTCATCCCCAAACTGTTCTTTGTCGTGAAAAGAGCCTCCCTCCTTAGGACTTCTCCTATGGCAGACCTTACTGACCAAGCATTCCTTTTTCTTTCCTTTGTCTATGAGATAAGAAAGAGGTAACAAGATCCAGACTGTAAGAACCTTTCTCTTTTCTCCCCAGATTTCACTGTATTGCTGGCTGGGAACTTTTACTATGACAGACAGATCCTGAAGTACAGGCTGGGGCTGGGGCTGGAGAAAGACCCTGGCTGTAGTGTTACCCCTGGGGAGGCTGGGTAGTATTTGTTTGAGTCATCCATGTTTTAGTGGTATCAATTAGCTCTCCGTCTAAGCCTTCTGCTGATGCCTCATCATGGTCCAGAAGTGACCCTGAGTTTTTGTAGGCTGTGAACACAAGCTATGGTGGGCCCTACCAAACTGCAACTGCGTCAGTCAGTCCCATTGACAAACTAGGTGTCTGTCCTCCATTGATTGGCCAGAGCTTTTCAGCAGAAGGATGCAGCAGGTGATGACTTGTTTTGGCCATAGCAATGGATGAAACTGAGGGGTGGGAATGGTGTTTGGCACTGGCAGGAGGATCATTGCATAATGATGAAATCATAGACTTTTTGAAACATTGAAATAAAGAATCAGGTAGTCTAGGCTTTAGGGGAAGTTCTTCATGACATATGATTTCTGCCCTTGAGGATAAGGTCCTATGTCCAGTCCCTGCTTCCCCCTTGGCAGCTTAGCATTTGGTTAATCTTTAATAGATATTACTTCTTCAGTCCTACTGCCACCACCCTACTGTGATGTTTGGAGCCAGAGGACTTTGCTTCAAATCTTAGCCATTATCACTTGCTACCTGTGGGACCTAGGCTGAGTCACTACCTCTGTGGATCTATTTCTTTATTTATAAAATAAAGAGGTTGGGGGCAGCTAGGTGGCACAGTGGATAGAGCACCGACCCTGGATTCAGGAGGACCTGAGTTCAAATCCGGCCTCAGACACTTAACACTTACTAGCTGTGTTACCCTGGGCAAGTCACTTAACCTCAATTGCCTCACCAAAAAAATTAAATAAAATAAAGAGGTTGGACTAGATGATTCCCCAGGTATCTTCTAGCTCTAAATCAGTAATCCTATGATTCTATAAACATCCATGCCTGAGCTACTTCAGTCATTTTCTACTGTCTTACCTCTAGTCTTTTTTCTCTTCCCCACAGCTCATTTTGTCCACTTATCAGACAAACTCCCTTTAAATACTATATTCATTCTGTAACCATCCTGCTCAAGAACTTATAATGGCTCCCCATTACTAATAACTTCCAAGTACAAATTGTACTGTCATGCATATAGGTCAACTGTAATCTAACCAAAATCTGCTCTGAGGTAGAACCTGACTTCTTCCTTGCTATTTCTTAATATTAACTCTCTGATCCAGTCAGGCAGATTTCCTTACTGTTGCTAGCAATACTCATGGTCATTCTTGTGCATTTGATCACGTGATTTCCTTCCTCTTGTAATGTCCTCCACTTCCCCTTCCCTTTTATACAAATTCTAGCCACCCTTCAAACTCTAGCTCAGGTTCTACTCCTTCTTCAAACCTTCCTTGATGGCTGTAGCTCAAACTAATCCATTTTCCCTTTGAACTCTGTGTGTGTGTATGTTTTTTGTTTATTTATTTATCTTTTAAAATATATGTATGTTTTAACATAATTGTCTCTATACCTTGTTTGGGTATGTATCATCTACATACATTGTGAAGGGGAAGGAAACATTATCAAGCACTTGCTGTGCCAGGCATTGTGCTAAGCACTTTATAAATATAATCTCATTTGATCCTCCCAACGACCTGTCAAGTAGGTGTTATTATTATTATTCCCATTTTAGAGTTGAGGAAACTGAGGCTGAGAGAGGTTAAGTGACTTGCTCAGTGTCACAGTAAGTGAGACAGGATTTGAATTCAGGTCTTGCTGATTCCAGGCCCAGAACACTGTCTACCACTAGCACTACTGCTAGCACTGCCACTCTAACCTATAGTATATATGGTCAGTACCATACAGTTTAGCACTTAATTTTCCTTTAATTATTTATATCCCTTCCTTTTGTGTTTCGAGCTAGACTATTAACTCTTTGAGGGCATGCATCATGTCTCTCATAGGAGCTAGCAACATTTCGGGAATATGGTAGGTCTTCCATAAAGATTTGTAACTTAAAACTGGAAGAGACTTTAGTGACCATCTAGTACAATGCTCTTATTTTAGAAATGGGGAAACCTAGGCCCAGAGACATTAGATGACTTTACACCTTATTTTACTTTTGATTTTTTTTTTTTTTGGCAGGGCAATGAAGGTTAAGTGACTTGTCCAGGGTCACAGAGCTAGTAAGTGTCAAGTGTCTGAGGCTGGATTTGAACTCAGGTCCGCCTGAATCCAAGGCCAGTGCTTTATCCACTGCACCACCTAGCTGCCCCTACTTTTGATTTTTATGGGAGAAGTTTGTGGGAGAAGGAACAGGAGAATACAGAAAGATTTGAACCAAATAAGAAGGGGAAGAAAATCATGTGGATGATTTGGAGACATGTAAACTCACATGAAGTAGATCAGTGCTTAAATCTGGAAAAGAAAAAAATTGACAAAATCTGGAAGAATTAAAGGAAAATTGAAAGAGAACAATCTCCAGGTCCAGATATTGGTAAAGATCTACTTCTGGGTTGTAAGAGAAGAAAGATCAAGAACAATTAAGCAGAATATAAAAGAATTACAGAAGATAAATAAGGATTAGGGAGTTGAACCTGGAGAGATAGACTCAAGAAGAATAAGAAGGTAATTGGCAAGGCAAGGTGAGCTAAGTAAGAAAAGGTATGGAATGATAAATGGAATGAAGAAAAAGTTAGGTAAATTGAAAGAGTAGATTTGTGGGTGGGGCATATTAGTTGTAAAAATATTTTAAGATATAATAATTGTTTGTAAAAAAAAAGTTTTAGCTAAGGGTTTAGAGTTGGACCCACAAAAACCCCACACATAGTTTCAAGAAGCAAGGCTGAAAAATCTCAACCATTATGGATGGTAAGGGAAATTGTGAGTAAGGGTAGGTGGGTGGGAGGGAGTCAGTTGAAAGTGACAAGACACTGCTCTTTTGTCAGGTGAGAACAACTAGTCATGATTTCATTTGATATGCTAGATCTTTTGTTTCTTCAAATGAATTTTGTTATTATTTTATTGAGTTCAGTAAAGTATCTATCTGATAATTTGATTGATATAGTCTACAGATTAACTTTTATTGTATTGGCACAGCCTGACTATGAGCACTTAATATTCCTCTGTTTAAGTTTTTCTTTAAGGACCACTTTGTAACTAAATCTGTACAAGTATCTTGTGTGCTTTGGTAGATGGTTGTTGTTGTTCAGTTGCTCAGTCATGTTCAACTCTTCATGACGCCACAGATCGTAGCACACAAGGTCTTTCTATCCTCCACTAAGTCAAAAAGTCTATCCAAGTTCATGTTGGTAGATGGATTCCCCAGGTAATTTGTGCATTTTGAAGTTATTTGGAATGGAATTTCCCTTTACTAATATTGCCTCTTGGATTTTGTTATTATTATGTAGAGGGTTTATTTTGTGGCCTGAAACTTTGTGGAAGCTATTAATTTTCTCAATCTTTGCTGATTCTTTGGGATTTTCTATTTCTATTTATTTATTTATTTATTCATTCATTCATTCATTTATCTATCTATCTATTTATTTATTTATTTTTTGGTGGGGCAATGAGGGTTAAGTGACTTGCCCAGGGTCACACAGCTAGTGAGTGTCAAGGGTCTGAGGCTGCATTTGAACTCAGGTCCTCCTGAATCCAGGGCCAGTGCTTTATCCACTGTGCCATCTAGCTGCCCCCAAGGATTTTCTAAATAAACTATCATGTCATCAACAAATAAGGATAGTCTTATCTCTCTTTACCTATATTTATGCCTTTAACTTTTCCCCCATCTTTTTGCTGTTGCTGACATTATTAGAACTGTCAAATCATGAGAAGAGTGGACGCTCTTGCTTTACTCTTGTATGTATTGAGAAAATTCCTAGAGTATCCTCATTACCTATGGGACTTGCTTTTGGTTAAAGAGACATTTTTTGATATTTAACAAATTCCTTGATGCCTATACTTTGTAGGATTATGAGCATAAGAGAGTAGTACTGCATCTTCTTTTTTTTTTTTTTTAGTGAGGCAATTGGGGTTAAGTGACTTGCCCAGGGTCACACAGCTAGTAAGTGTTAAGTGTCTGAGGCCGGATTTGAACTCAGGACCTCCTGAATCCAGGGCCAGTGCTCTATCCACTGCGCCATCTAGCTGCCCTGGTACTGAATCTTCTTTAAGGCCATTTCCACAAATAAATTCAAATCTGTTTCTAATTTTGAACCACTAGACAGTGTTAAGAACTTTGATGGAGAAAGCTTCCTTTTCTAGTTATTTTGTATCTGTGGCTGCTGAGGAGCCAGGGGCCACTTGCAGAAGCACTTTACAGACTGGACCTCCACAGTGGTTGTTTCCCAGGCTAAGTAGGGGCTTAACAGGACCAATGCAGTCACTATAAGGATGCAGCCACTCCCAGGGCTCTTGGGCCTACCTGCCATTGGTGTCCATTGGTGGTGGCAAGGAAGATGGGCCCTTTCTCCACAGGAATTGCCCCCCCCCCCACTTGATCATGGCTGCAAGATCCAGCCTAAAGAAGAAAATGGAACTTCCCAAGAGGTGCTCACATTTGCGTTTCAAAGGGCTAAATTTCTTATTATCTTAATTAAATCTGTTCTGTTTAATGTGGTCCTG
Organism: Dromiciops gliroides; assembly: GCF_019393635.1. Lineage (NCBI taxonomy): Eukaryota > Metazoa > Chordata > Mammalia > Microbiotheria > Microbiotheriidae > Dromiciops > Dromiciops gliroides. The sequence continues at coordinate 256,090,068 of NC_057864.1, forward strand.
AGGACAGCTGATTGGGGAAGTAGCAGCAGTATTTGGAAACTAAATGACTGGGGCTGGGAGGAGACGATGTAAGACATTTTGATGAACAGATTGGAAGAATGTTTAGGTATGTGTGGAGGGGAAGGGTTTGGGTGGGAAGGGATCTATCTATCTATCTATCACTCTATCATGGATAAAGCAGTAGAGGGAAGGTTGGATCTTTCCTTGAGATGGGGTCTTTGATATTGTTTTAAAATTGTTTTTGAGGGGCAGCTAGGTGGTGCAGTGGATAGAGCACCGGCCCTGGAGTCAGGAGTATCTGAGTTCAAATCTGGCCTCAGACACTTAACACTTACTAGCTGTGTGACCCTGGGCAAGTCACTTAACCCCAATTGCCTCACTAAAACACACACACACACAAACAAACAAAAAAAATTGTTTTTGAAAACTGTATTTTGGTGTAATTGGGTTTTTTAAATCCTATGTATTTTATTTTATGTTTTCTTAAAATTATTAGAGCTAAAACTTAAATTAATTGCTCTTGTACCAGTTTTGGCAGTAAAAAAAAAAGTTAATTGTGAACCACCCGATCCTAGGAGCTTTCTATCATCATTTGGAGGGTTTTTTTTTTTTTGGTTTTTTGGTTTTTTTAGTGAGGCAATTGGGGTTAAGTGACTTGCCCAGGGTCACACAGCAAGTAAGTGTTAAGTGTCTGAGGCCAGATTTGAACTCAGGTACTCCTGACTCCAGGGCCAGTGCTCTATCCACTGCGCCACCTCGCTGTTTCTTTTAAAACAATATTTTGAGAAGGTATATGTAGACTTCAACAGATAACCAAAGGGGTCCATGAAAAGTTTAAAAATCATCAGCCTTCTCAAATATAAGTCCCTATCTCACCTTTGCATTTGTAGCCATAATGCATAGTTTATTGTAGGTGCTTAATAAATGCTTGTTGATTTATTGCTTTGATTAAGGATTTCTCCAGGGATGAAAACCTGTCTTGAGGGAGATGAATTCTTGTTCAATGGGATGGATTTGAGATAACCCAAGGAAGGCTCTGTGACTAGGGTGTAACGTGTTCTTAACCTTTTTTGTGTCATGGATGCCTTTAACAGTCTAGTGAAGAGTATGGACCCCATTTCAGAATAATGTTTTTAAGTGCATAAAATAAAATATAAAGAAAACTCCTTATAGTAAAATAAAATTATAAAAATATTAAAAAAAACAAATCACATACACCAGGTTAACAGCCATTGTTTAAGGAAATTAATGCTTACACACCTGCAAGCTCTCTTCCTTTCATTGTTTCCATAGTTTCCCTTAGCTTTGACTTTCCAGGCTTTAGCATGAACCAATTATTGGCTAGAGTTTTATGACATCATCAGTTACCAGGTGAAGCTGTTATGTGAAGAGGCTCTTTCTGGAGGGGAAGGATGTGGTTTTTCAGGCAGTCTGAGAAGGCATCTAGGGGCATGGGGTGTTTCTATGGCATTATTTGGAGCTATTTGGAGGGATCATGTGGAGAGGTCCGGAAGGTCACTGCCTTTCCTCCTTCGGGTGTTTCTAGAAGGAAGCTTTTTCTCCAAAGGAAAGAGCTGTGGAGAAATATAAGATAGCAGAAGGATTCTAGGGACAAGTCAAACGGCTTTGAAAGTTGCATGGCAGAAATATTAAGGATGTAAAATAAACGAATTTATTGTCAACTACTTAATCCTAGGAGTTTTGGGGTTTTGGGGGGTTTTTTTGTGGGGCAATGGGCGTTAAGTGACTTGCCTAGGGTCATACAGCTAGTACGTGTCAAGTGTCTGAAGCAGGATTTGAACTCGGGTCCTCCTGAACCCAGGACCATTGCTTTATCCACTGCACCACCTACCTGCCCCAGCTTTATTAATTAAAAATAAAACTTATATGTTGAATTTATTACATCCTTACAAAGGGTATATAAGCAAGACTCATAATTTAGAATACAATCCTCTTTTACTGTTCTACTGTGTTTAAGAAAGTGCTCATTTTATTTGGTGTTTATTAAATTTAGAATAAAAGTTTAAAAAAATAATACACACAGGGGGCAGCTAGGTGGTACAGTGGATAGAGCACTGGCCCTGGAGTCAGGAGTACCTGAGTTCAAATCTGGCCTCAGACACTTAACACTTACTAGCTGTGTGACCCTGGGCAAGTCACTTAACCCCAATTGCCTCGCTAATAATAATAATAATACACATCTTGAAAAAAGAAATCTAAGTTTAGAGAAGGGGAAATGATGAGACGGTCAAGTTGGGCAGGGGCTATGGAGGCAGGAATGTAGAGAAAATTAATGGGGCCCAGGGTAGGTGTTTAGGAAGGCAGTGGTCCAGACCAGAACTGAATGGTAGGAGACATAGGGCTGGAATGGAAGAGATCAGGATGGGATGGGGTAAATGATGTGACAAAATTTCAGATGAGAATACTGAATGAGGGCAAGGGAGATGCTGAGATGCTCAGATGAGGACAAAACAACTGGATAAATTAACTAAACAAAAAGCGATCATGTCTGCAGAGAATATTATAGTTCACAACACTGGTCAGGTAAGTAGTATAAATATCATTACCTACATTTTAAACATGAGGAACTGAAGCTCAGAGAGGTTAAGCAGTTTTTTCAGTCATACAGCTACTGAATGTTGGGTAGTAGGGAATAAATGATCTGAAGCCAAATTTGGAGTGGATGGGATAAATGTGGACTGAAGAGGAATCATGAAGAAAGGAGAAAACAATAAGGGGGAAATTAATAATTTCATGATTACTGGTTTATAGTAAGACACACATCCTGCTTTTCTCTGCCCCAGTGGATTTGTTCACATTGTTCCCTATGTTCGGAATGCCCTTCCCCACCCCATCTATCTGTTGAATTCCTGTTTTCTACAACAGATGAAATGGTACCTCCTTCAAGAAATCTTCCATGATTCACATCACTGGTAATAACTCCTCCCTCTTTGGACCTCATCTAACACTTAGTTTTCTCCTCTTAGGTACATTTATCACAGCCAGCTTTGTTCTATGGTTATTAATGCATGTGTTATATTCCCCTATTAAGTTCTGGAAAGCAGGACGCCACCTAGCATCTAATATAATACTCTTCACATAGCGGACACTAGAGCAATGTTTAATTGAATAGAATGTTAGAAGGGATTGTAGAGAGATACAATAGCTGTTTGACTTGAAAGAGTTGCAAAGAAACTGGGGCTAGAGGGAGCGAGTGGAAGACTTGCTGGTGATGTTGATGTGGAAATTCTCAGGCTTGTTAGCATTTGTGTTTTCCTTGGTATGATACTTGCTGGTCAACAGAAACTACAGTGGCTAACATGTTCTTTTCTCTCACTGGGGCTGGGGAATGTATGAAAGAATGAAAAAAAAATTTATTTTGTACTTGTTCAGTTGTTTCAGTCATGACCAACTCTTCATGACCACATTTGGAGTTTTCTTGGCAAAGATATTAGAGTGGTTTCCATTTTCTTCTCCAGCTCATTTTATACATGAGGAAACTGAGGCAAATTGAATTAAGTTCTATTCAGGTCTTCCTGACTGCAGGCCCAGCACTCTATCTACTGTGCCACCTAGCTGCTGCACATGTGTGTATATATGTGTGTGTGTGTGTATATAGATATGGTATGCGATATATATTATATATACACATACATATATCACTTATTATGTGGCAATCACTGTGCTAAGTACTGGGTATATAAATAGCAAACATCTTTTTTTGGGGGGGCAATGAAGGTTAAGTGACTTGCCCAGGGTCACACAGCTAGTTAGTGTCAAGTGTCTGAGGCCAGATTTGAACTCATGTCCTTCTGAATCCAGGGCTGGTGCTTTATCCACTGCGCTGTCTAGCTGCCTCCTCATACTGGGTATATAAATAAGCAAATAGGACAGCCCCTGACCTCAAGGAGCTTACATCCTAAGAGGGTAGATTGTTGTTTGTCTTTCATTCTCGAAGAGGACCATGACTTGCACTGAACTGGATTTTAAGTGAGGAAGGGCTGTGAAAAATCACCAGCTTCACTTTCTCCTATGGAGCCATTTGGGTCCAGTAGCAAGGATAACTGGAGATGGTCCCAGATGTGTTTAAGGCAACTGGGGTTAAGTGACTTGCCCAGGGTCACACAGCTAGTAAGTGTCTGAAGGTCAAACTTGAACTCAAGTTCTCTTAACTTCAGGGCCAGTACTCTATTCACTGTACCACCCAGCTGCCCCAAGAGGGTAGACAACATACATAGGGGTATAGATATCTTGACTTTATTTACTGCTAGATGCTCTGCTTGATTTTGACTCCACCATCATTTTCATTGTGCCTGTTCAGAATAAACTTATAACCAGACAAACTCAGTATCAGAAAACTCATCATCATGGAGATTGCTTCAGCTTTGCTGCTTGCACTTCATCAGTTCCCTTAGTTGTTTCTGTCTCTGTGATTGGAGGGCTGGACAGTAGAGCAAAAACCTCCTCCCATAGCCTCCCTTTACAGAGAGCTCAACATTCCAACCATCTCTTCATTTGCCACCAGCTGCTCTGCTTGGTTTTGACTCTACTATTGCTTTGATTAAGCTCCCATGTCACTTATCATCAGGCATTGTTGCCCTCCCCACTCTTTCAGCTTCCTTTTGTGTTTTATCTTCCTTCATTAAATTGTAAGTTCCTTGAAGGCAGGACCTGTCTTTCTTTTTTGTACCTTTGTGCCTAGTACAGTGCCTGGCACATTGTAGGAACGTGATAAATGTGTATTATAATGTATCTTTCTTTTGATTCCTGGATCCTAGAGTTGTGGCTAGGGAAGGACAGCTGGAGCTTTGCCCAAGGGTGTTGACATCTAGTGGGTACTTCCTTCCCATAGGCCTGTGTTGTGTTTCTTAGTCCTCTGCAGGATTACTCTGTAGCATGACCCCACATCACTTCCAGCCCAGGGCTGCTCCCTTCCCTTCAAAAGCACAAGGGAGTATTGGCCAGCTTCTTTGGGGGATGATACATCTCCTCTCCCTGTGTGACTGCCCCTGGAGCTGAATTATCTCTTTGTGCCACCATTCTTCTCCCACCTCCCAATCCTCATCTGTTTTTATGCCAAGTAAAAGAATTCCTAGGAAAAGCTCTGTTGGATCCTTCTCTGCCACCATACCCCAACTCCAACCTGGCCCCCATATATAGGACTCCTCTCAGTTGATGAATAAGTTCTTTGGGCAAGGATTGTTAACCTTTTTGTGTATCATGGACCCTTTGAGCAATCTAAGAAGCCTGTGAATTCCTTCTTATAATATTTTAAAATGCATAAAATAAAATGCATATGATTACAGAGGAAACCAATTATGCTGAAACAGTTCTACATTTTAAAAGGCTTGTGTTAGGGTGCACTTGGTTCTGGTGTCTGATGGTGTCTGATTGCCACCACCTTGAGCTCTTCATGATGGGCAGGGGGTGTTACAGAAGGGTCCCTGGATCTCAGGCCCCAGTCATCTCAGGCTTCATTCAGAGTTAATAACAACAGGGAGATTTTCCTTCAGGTGATGTCCAAGGCCTAATGATCATTACTCTTCCAGGAAGAATATGGAGAAGGAAGGGCAGGAGTGTACCCAGAGGAAGGAAAGGCATCAGTACTCTGAAGAAAATGTCTTTGGAAGTGGGGAGAAAGGCCAGAGCCAGGTCTGGAGTTCATGGGAACTGCACAAATATTATCTGTCAGGGCTAGTTTCACCAGCAAGGGAAACACTCCATGGAAGAAGAAACACTCTGGGCAAGATGCTAGGGAATTTGATAACAAAAACGGAAAATGTTGGATGTTGGAGAGGATGTGGAAAAAATGGGATGCTAATCTATTGTTGGTGGAGTTGTGAACTGATCCAACTATTCTGGAGAGCAATTTGGAACTGTGCCCAAAGGGATATAGAACTATGCATACATACCCTTTGACCCAGCAACACCACTTCTAGGTTTATATCCCAAAGACATCCCCCAAAAGAGAAAAAGACCTATTTCTACAAAAATATTTATAGTGGGGGCAGCTAGGTGGTGCAGTGGATAAAGCACTGGCCCTGGATTCAGGAGGACTTGAGTTCAAATCTGACCTCAGACACTTGACACTTACTAGCTGTGTGACCCTGTGCAAGTCACTTAACCCTCATTACCCCACAAAATAAAATAAAATAAAAGAGGTGGTAAACTTAAAAAAAATTATAGCAGCTCTTTTTGTGGTGGCTAAGAATTGAAAATTGGGGGGCAGCTTGATGGCCCAGTAGATAAGAGTGCTGTGCCTGAAGTGAGGAAGACTCATTTTCCTGAGTTCAAAGTGGATAAAGCACTGGCCCTGGATTCAGGAGAACCTGAGTTCAAATCCAGTCTCAGACACTGTGTGATCCTGGGCAAGTCACTTAACCCTCATTGCCCCTCCCAGTCTCATTTTTTCTGAGATAACAGCATTTTTCTTGTTTGAAACTTTTTCTTTCTCTCAGAAGGACTAATGATAAGGTATACTATCCACCTCCAAAGAAAGAACTGATATTGATTGAACACAGACTGAAGCAGGCTATTTCTTACTTTCTTTCATTTTTTTCTTTTATTCATTTTCTTATACAAAATGACTAATATGGCAATGTTTTACATAATTGCACATGTATAACCTATATCTGATTGCTTACTGCCTGGGGGGTGGGGGGAAGGAGAGGAGAGATAAAATCTGGAACTCAAAACTTTAAATGAAAATGTTTATTATTATTTTTAAAAAGATTCTTGGGAACTTGAGTCATCACCTTCTCATCTACTCTGCTTAGCATAGACTAAAGTCAGGTGCTCTCAGCTCCTATTTCATGTAGCTTTGCTGAATAGGAACTTTCCTCAATTCCCTAAAGGATTATACTGGCCAATCAGAAGCCAGAGAATCTACAGCTTCATTAGTTACTAGATAAAACTATTACTTGAAGATCCCCTTAGGTTGTTTCCTCCCCCACACAGGAAAGGTGAGGCTCCTGTGGCTTCCAGAAAGCTTCTTTCCCATTATTTCTTTATTATCATCTTCCCCCCCCTACCCCCCACCCCCAGTTTCTTACATACTCAGCCCCAACCAGGGTAGACCTGGCTCTGGCCCTTCTTATTTGTAAAGACCACTAGCCTACCCATAATAAGAGACAGTGATAGTGGTGATACCTCACACTTGCACAGTGCTATGCAATTTTCAATGAGATTTACTCATTTTATCCTATTCTATTCCCACCATGTCCCACTGTGGTCAGTAAGTATCCCCATTTTGCATATGGAGAAACTGAGGCTCAAAGAGAGAAAGTGACTTTTTCAGTTGCACAGCTAAAAAATGGAATAGCTTAGGTTCAAACCCAGTTCTTTTGACTCTAAGTTTAGTGTACTTCCCACTAGACTGAAATATAGGGATCCAGTTATATATGTGTATTTATACCCCAAACTCCTCTATATTCCATTCTTTCATCCATTGATACACTCTCTGAGGCCCAGTCTTCTCCTTTCCAAGGCCAACTCCTCTTTTTGTTGTTTTTTTTTTTGTATCCCCTCCCCTCAACAATCTCTGGAAACTTGTCTTTTAATCATTTCTCTCTCTCTCTCTCTCTCTCTCTCTCTCTCTCTCTCTCTCTCTCTCTCTCTCTCTCTCTGTTTCCCTCCTCTCCTCCTCCTTTTTCTCATCTTTAATCTCTATCTACTGGCTTCTTCCTGATGTCAAGTTTTCACCATTCTTTTTTTTTTTTTTTTGGCGGGGCAATGAGGGTTAAATGACTTGCCCAGGGTCACACAGCTAGTAAGTGTCAAGTGTCTGAGGTCGGATTTGAACTCAGGCACTCCTGAATCCAGGGCTGGTGCTTTATCCACTGCACCACCTAGCTGCCCCCAAGTTTTCACTATTCTTGAAAACCTTTATCATGCCATCCCTTAGATTAATTCTATATCTCTCCTCCATTTCATGGCCAAACTCCTAAAAATGGTGTCTATACTCATTGAGTCTACTTCCTCCCTCCCACTTACATCTCACTCAATTCTTAATTTATTATTATTATTTTTTTTTAGTGAGGCAGTTGGGGTTAAGTGACTTGCCCAGGGTCACACAGCTAGTAAGTGTCAAATGTCTGAGGCCGGATTTGAACTCAGGTCCTTCTGAATCCAGGGCCGGTGCTTTATCCACTGCGCCACCTAGCTGCCCCTCACTCAATTCTTAATCCCTTGAAATATGACTTCTGACTACCACACAGCTGAAACTTTTGTCTCAAAAGTTATCAACTTAGTCAGGAAGCAGGGAACAGAATTATTTTCAGTTCTTGCAAAAAAGAGTTGTATGATTCTGAGATTCCTGAGTGGAGAAAGTTGGAGATTGCAGAACAAACTTTGAGGAAGCTGTTTGGGGAAAACCCTCTAGTCATGCCTTGGAGGATCTCCAACCAATAGGAAGAAGAGAAAATGGTAGCCTCATCTGTCTCTAGCAGATAATACTTAGCAGCTGGTCCATTCTTGAAGCTTAAATTAATCATTAGTGTGGAAAGAAGATATTTGGAGTAGTTGGTTGGGGGAGGGGGAGAGAGAGACAGAGACAAATAGAGACAGAGAAAGAGAGACACAGAAAAACACAGAGACAGAGAAAGAGACAGGGATATACAGTGAAAGAGAGAGACAGGGAGAAACAGAGAGACAGGGAAAAACAAAGAAAGAGACAGGGAGAGAGAGAGAGAGAGAGACAGACAGACAGACAGACAGACAGACAGACAGACAGAGACACACACAGACAGAAAGCCTGGTTGCCTACAAAGTTGGGATGTTGGGATCTGGAAGAGATCTGGAGCAGTGGAGAATCAGAAATTCCATATGTTTGTTTAGTGAGGTTTAGACTATAGATGGAACAATCCAAGGATGAGAATTGAGAGCAGGATATCTGTTTTTCTCTGGTCAGCTCTTAGGTAGGTTGTGAGAACAACTGGGATAGCTCCCTGTTGGCTGGGTGCCAGGGCCTGTGTCTGAGAACATGGGAAGTGAGAGGGAGATGAGTCCATGCTCAGGCCTGCTTCAGTCACGGAAAAGAGCTGGGATCAGCAGCACAGCGTCAATACCAGCATTAGCATCAGAATCAGCATCAAATATGTACTAGGTGATGAGGTTCAGTGATTCAATGACTCAATGTAATTTTTTTTTTTTTTAGTGAGGCAATTGGGGTTAAGTGACTTGCCCAGGGTCACACAGCTAGTAAGTGTTAAGTGTCTGAGGTCGGATTTGAACTCAGGTACTCCTGAATCCAGGGCTGGTGCTCTATCCGCTGTGCCACCTAGCTGCCCCTACTCAATGTAATTTTTCACTTTAGTAATTGAGTATTAAAAGCTGAGCAAAATTTGACCTGGGATTGGCTGTAAAGGCAGAAAAATATTCTTACACAGCCAAGCCATGAGATCATCCCAGCCCAGTGATGTATCTAAGGAGTCGCATGGTCATTTTAGGCTTCTGCAGTGACCTCGTGTTTGCAGTAGCTTCTGATGTACACTTGTCCTTGGTGTCTTCTTGCAATTTCTTCCAATTCCTATTTCCTTCTTTTTACTCTCCCCCTCTACTTACAAAGAGCCCCTATCTCTCTATACTTTTACATTCCTCCTAGAACAAGGGCATCTTGTTTTCCAGGCCCCCAACTCTTTCTTACCATCCAAGCCCCCAACCATTCATTCCAGACACCATGCACCATTCCAGTAAGTTGTTTACTTGTGACCTCATGGATTATAATCCTACTTTAGTTGCTCAATTCACTTAATAAGCATGTATTAAGTACTCACTATGTGGGGATACAAATATAAAACAAAAACCAGTTTCTGCCCTCAAGGAATTTACATTTGACTGAAGGATTCAGCAATTGCATTTAGCATCTGCAGCACCCCCTTTTCACACAGATAATAACCTGAATAGCTACTCTAAATTCAAGGTGATGTATAAGTCCTTGTTATATAGTTGTATCTGATTCTTTGCAACTCCATTTGGGGTTTTCTTGGCAAAGATACTGGAGTGGTTTGCCATTTCCTTCTCCAGCTCATTTTACAGATGAGGCAAACAGGGTGAAGTGACTTGCTCAGAGTCACACAGCTAGTAAATGTCTGAGGTCAGATTTGAACTCAGGAAGATGAGTCTTCACTTCAGGCCCAGCACTCTATCTGAGCCATCTAGCTGCCCTCTATCTGTGCGTCAAAAGGCACTCAAAACAATAGCTTCCAAACCCCAACCCATAAGACTACTTTTTCTTTAGCCAGTCAGAAGACACAACTGGCTCAAAATAAAGGGTGAAGAGATTATCTGGAAGGGAAGCATGTGGTTTTGGCAGGCTGCCTGAAGGGGCAGCCCTAGCCATGGGCTGCATCTAAAGGGAAGGTTTGGAGACAGGGGAGAAATGACTGGTGAGAAATCTAAACCAAAAGCTGAGAAGGCATAAGATAGCCAAGGAGGGCAAGGGTTATACTCTAGAAGCAGAAGACTACAGGAAATCAGCAGGGCCCAGGTGTTTAGGAGGGCAGTGCTCAGGTCCAAGACAGAGGAAAAAAAGATATTGGAATGGGGAGGGAAGGATGCTGTGGGGTAATTGATATGACAGGATTTCAAACTGGAATATGGAATGAGGGCAGGGGAGAGAGTGAGATGCTCAAATGAAGAAACAGCTGGATGAGTTAATTGAGCAAAATAGCTCCTGTTTACATAGCGCTTCATAGTTTATAACTCTCCTTTGATAGGTAATACGAGTATCATTATCCCCATTTAACAGATAAGAAAATGAGGTAAGAGGAGTTCAGAAGCTAGCTGGCCCAGGGGATAGAGTAAAGGGCCTAGAGTCAAGAAGAATGGAGTTCAAATTCAGTCTTTTTTTTTTTTTTTAGTGAGGCAAATGGGGTTAAGTGACTTGCCCAGAGTCACACAGCTGCTAAGTGTTATGTGTCTGAGGTCAGATTTGAACTCAGGTACTCCTGACTCCAGGGCCAGTGCTCTATCCACTGCACCACCTAGCTGCCCCACTCAAATTCAGTCTTAGACAATTACTAGTATTCAAGAATTTTTGTTTTGATGCCTGTCTCCTACAGAAAATAGATCAGAGAAATTATTATTTTCATAACATCTCCTACAGGAAAAACCAGATCAGAGACAGACAGGAAAAATATAGCACCAGTTTATTTGTCCCAAGAACAAGCAAGAATGGATCATGTGGAGGCTCCTTCCAAGGAAGGAGCTCAAAGACACCTTTTTTTTTTTTTTGGTGAAGGTATATAAACAGGGTGTCATCAGTTTTGTCAGCATGATAGAAATCAACTTAAAAGCAACACTATGACAAGAACATATGAAATACGAATCAGTTTAACAATTTCAACTATAACAAGAGCGTATGAAATGTTAATCAGTTTGATAGTTTGACTTAAAAGAAACACTACGATAAGATTATATGATTCCCAAAGGGTTCATCAAGGACAAGGATACCCAGATGTTTTTTACAAGATAGGGACTTACTAACCTGGGGGAAAGAAGTCACTAGATAGGGACTTATCTGCTAGCTCTCTGGGTTCATTTTGGAGTTCAGTGCAAGAACATTTTGATCTTATAAATCCAGGGTTTCATAAAATCCTTTTGGATAATAAGACAGCTCCATTAAATCCAGATGGTCCATAAATTCATCATACCACTAGTTATATGACCCTGGACATGTCACTTAACCTCTGTTTGCTTTCGTTTCCTTATCTGTTGAGTGGGGATAATAATAGCATCTCCTCCCAGGGCTGCTGTGAGGATCAAATAAGATAATAATTGTAAAGTGCTTAGCACAGTACCTGGTATTTATCTAGTAAGTGCATTTTTGGAGAGGGACAGGACAATGAGGGTTAAGTGACCTGCTCAGAGTCACACAGTTAATTAAGTGTCAAGTGTCTGAGTCCAGATTTGAACTCAGGTACTCCTCAATCCAGGGCCAGTGCTTTACCCACTACACCACCTAGCTGCCCCCTAGTAAGTGCTTTATAAACGTTAGCTATTATTATTATTGTTAAATAACTTTCCTAAGTTCACACAGAGTAGTGTCAGATCATGGTGAATATGCTATCTGAAGACTTCTCTGATAAGGTGATGGACGGGATAGTCATGAATTGAGGAAGCAATACAGAGAGGGAGAAGATAACTTAATCGGGGGAAATTAAGAATTTCACGAATTACTAGTGTGGAAATGAGCTCTGTAATGCTTATATTAACTGGTTAAATATTCTAGAGCTTCCCCTTTTCACAGGGTAACTAGACAATGGAGTAGTATAACAATTAGCTAATCAGGAGGACTTCTGATGCCCAGGGCTGCTTGACATACCAGTGATCTTTTGCAAAGTAAACTTTAGCTCAACTCAGAGATGCCTGCAAATGCTGAAACCAGCCTTGACCAACCAGCTCAGAGAGAAAAGCAAATACCTTGGTTCCTGACTTATATAAAGAGCAGCAGACATCCTGTTTTCTTTTTTTGTTTGTTTTCTTTTTTTTTGTTGTTGTTGTTTTTGCAGGGCAATGAGGGTTAAGTGACTTGCCTAGGGTCACACAGCTACTTAAGTGTCAAGTGTGAGGCTAGATTTGAACTCAGGTCCTCTTGAATCCAAGGCCAGTGCTTTATCCACTGTGCTATGTAGCTGCCCCCAGACATCCTGTTTTTTAATTTATTGTATTTACAAATATTTTCTCCCTAGACCTCCACTTCCTGCCTGATTTCCTATTATATTCCCTTAATCCTGATTTAGCCATAAATACTTCAAAAAGTTCTAAATACCTCAAATATGTATAAATACCTCACCCTTTCCCACTCCCTTTTGAACAGATGAGAACATTGTCTCACTGCTCCAGCTTACAAGCTTCATCTTCTCAGGCAATAAATGCAGTTATAATCTTTGTAAACTGTGATCAGACTCTGGTTTGTTCCAGGTCCCCCTTTTGGACCTGGGGTTTCTTCCATTTTAGCAGTTCACAAGGGTTTTTATTTTATGACTGGCTTATACTAAGACATACCTTGTACTTTCCTGGTTCTGTGTCTTTGTCTGCACTGTTCCTGGGGCAGCTAGGTGGCACAGTGGATAGAGTGCTGGGCTTGGAATCCGGAAGGCTTGAGTTCAAATGTGGCCTCAAAGACTTACTAGCTGTATGACCCTGGGGAAGGCATTTAACCCCTATTTACTTCAGTTCCTCAACTGTAAAATAGGGACACACTGGAGAAGGAAATGGCAAAACACTCGGGTATCTTTGCCAAGAAAACTCCATGGACAAGTCCATGGACTCATGAAGAGTCTGACACAAAAGAACAACTGAAAAATGACAACAACAACAACAAGAACAAGGTTCCTGTTCCAGGAATGCCTTTCTCCCTCCCCCTATCCCCCTCTCCCTTCCCCCCTCCACCTGTTGAATTCCTCTCTATTCTTTAAAATCCTGGTGGTGGCTGAAATGTCACCTCCTGTAGGCAGACCTCCCCATCCACCACATCAGGAATCACCTTTCCTCCCTTTGGACCTCACTTAATTAACACTTGTTTCAGGCCTCTCAAATGCATTTGTCAGGCATAGGTTTTTTAAAAAAATATAATAAAACATTTTTATTTCTAGTTTTTGGTTCCAATTTTTATCCTTCTTTCCCTTCCTTCCCTCCCCACTCCTGGAGGCAGCAAACAATCAGATATGGGTTATACATGTATGATTATGTAAAACATTATCATATTTGTCATTTTGTACAAGAAAACTTGATTAAAAGGGAAAAATGACAGTAAAAAATAGCGTGCTTCAGTCTGTTCCAACAATATCAGTTCTTTCTTTGGAGGTGGATAGTGTGTTTCATCAATAGTCCTTTGGGATTGTCTTGGATCATTGTATTGTTCACAGTCATTCACAGTTCTTCATCAAACAATATTGCTATCTCTGTGCACAACATTCTCTTGGTTCTGCTCACTTCACTATACATCAGTTCATACAAGTCTTTCCAGGCCTTTCCGAAATCATCGTCCTTGTCATTTCTTATAGCACAATGATATTCCATCACCATCATATACCACAGTTTGTTCAGCCATTCCCCAATTGATGGACATCCCTTTGATTTCTAATTCTTAGCCACCACAAAAAGAGCTGCTATAAACAGGCATAGTTTTGAAATACAGTTCTTTGTTTATATGACTTATTATTCCACTGAGCTTTATAAAGCAGGAGTCCAGACAGGCTCTAAATCTGTGCTCTTCACATAGTGGACTCTAAAGCAGTATGGAATTCAATGGCATGGTGCAGCTGGAGGGGACTTTAGAAAGGTTGGTTGTCTCACTTGTAAGAATTGGAGGAAACTGGGGCCAGAGGGAGCAAGTAGAAAACAAGGGACAGTGATGTGGGAGTCACTCATTCAACTTGTAGCAATATCATGATGCCCTCCTTGTTTCTTGCTGTTCATTATAAACTACAGGGACAAAAATGGTCTTCTGTTTTACACTAGATCTGGGAAATCCTCTTAACTCTTTCTTTTGATTCTTAGATCCTAGAACTATAACTAGGGTTGGGCAATCAGAGCTTTGCCCCTGGATAGCATAGGGAATTTCCTTCCCACAAACCTGTACCTTGAAGTCCTCCACAGGTTTACATGGCATGATGTTATCCTGCATCCTTCGTAGATTGCAGGCTATGACTCCTAAGGTTTAATAGGAAGTCAAGAAACATTTATTAAGTGCTTACTGTTTTCCATTTTGCTAAGCACTGGTGACACAAAGAAAAAGAAAACACCAAACACCCCAAACGTAGTCATTTCTTCTAGAACTCAAGGGAGTATGGACCAGGCAGGATGAGGGAATGCTCTATCTCCTTTCACTGTGTGACAGCTCCTGGACTTGAGTTATCCTTTGTCCTATGAATTTCCTTCCAACCCTCACCCCACAACTGTTTGTCCACCAGCTGAAAGAATTCCTAGTTCCTCCAACCTGGATCGCAGGCATGTATTTCCTTTCAGCGGAAGAAACAACTTTGAGAGTGAGCTCAAGCTGACACCTTGAATTCTTCACTCGAGTGTACGTGTGTGAGAGACAGAGAGGGGAACAGAGTGAGACAGAGAGAGAGGCAGAGACAGAGACAGAGAGGAAGAGAGACAGAGACAGAGACAGATAGAAACAGAGACAGAGAGAAACAGGTAGACAAGGCAGTGGGGTGGTGGAGGGAACTCTGGAATTTCACTCTCAAGTTGGCCCAGATTTCATTCCGCATTCGTACCAACTGTGAGGGATAGATACTCTCAGCTCATGTCCAAGATGTGAGTGACGACTGTTCTTCTGGGAAGAGAATGGAGGTGGAAAGAGAGAGGTGTTTTCAGAGGAAGGGAGAAGGCCAACAGTTCTCTAAAGGAAATGTTGTGGGAGTGAGGAGAATGGGCAGAACCAAGAACCAAGGTTCATGGTGACCAGATGTTGGGGATTCCTTTAGGGAATGGATTCTATCTTTCAGGGACCTAGTTTCCCACTGCAGTGGGATGGGAAGGGAAAAACCCGGGGTTAAAGAGAACTTGGGGTAAGTTTCTGAGGATTCTGAATCACCACCTTTCTGTCCATTCCACTTAGCCTGGGCTAAGGTTACATGCTTTCAGCTCCTCTTTCATATAACTTAGCTCAATGGGGACTTTCCAACCTCAATTCCCCAAAGGACTGCACTGGCCAATCAGCAGCCAAAGAATCAGTGACTTCATTAGGTACTAGGTAAAACTGTTATTCGAAGATCCTCTTTGATTGTCTCTCTCCACCTCGCTACTGAGGTTTGTAGAAAGCTTCTTCCCCAACATTATTTTTTTTCTACCTTCTTCTCCACCCCACCCCCTCAGTTTCTTACATGCCTCACCCCAACTAGGGTAGTAGGCCTGGCTCTGATCTTTCTCCTTTGTAAAGAACATTGGCCTGTCCCCAGGAGAGGTACTGATGATGATATCTTACAATGTGGGGCAGCATATTGACTTAGAGAACTACAATTTGACATCATCTGTGTTGCAATGTATTTTTTGGGGGGGGGGCAGGGCAATGAGGGTTAAGTGACTTGCCCAAGGTCACACAGCTAGTAAGTGTCAAGTATCTGAGGCCAGATTTGAACTCAGGTCTTATGAATACGGGGCTGGTGCTTTTATCCACTGAACCACCTAGCTGCCCTTGCAATGTATTTTTATTTATTTTGTTAAACATTTCCCAATTACTTTTTTTTTTGGTGAGGCAATTGGGATTAAGTGACTTGCCCAGGGTCACATAGCTAGTAAGTGTCAAGTGTCTGAGGTCGGATTTGAACTCAAGTCCTCCTGAATCCAGGGCCAGTGCTCTATCCACTGTGCCACCCAGCTGCCCCTCCCAATTGCATTTTTTTTTTTTTTGCGGGGCAATGGGGGTTAAGTGACTTGCCCAAGGTCACACCGCTAGTAAGTGTCAAGTGTCTGAGGCCAGATTTGAACTCAGGAACTCCTGAATCCAGGGCCGGTGCTTTATCCACTGTGCCACCTAGCCGCCCCCCCAATTGCATTTTAATCTGGTCTGGTTCCACTGAGGAGTTTTACAGGTTACAGGCAGCCCACAGCTGTGAGGCTGATGTTTCTGCCTTACACTACAATGGTACTGTGCAATTTACAAAGAGTTTTATTCTCCTTATGCTATTGAATCTTCACCATGCCCTGTGAGGTTGGTAAATATGTCCATTTTACATGTGAGAAAACAGGTTCACAGAGAGGAAGTGACTTGTCCAAAGTCACACAGCTGATAAATGAAATATCCGAACTTGAACCCAGTTCTATTGACTCCAAGTTCAGTGTACTTTCTATTACTGTAAAGTCCAGGAATCTGGTGCTCTATTCCTGGTTCTCTGAGCCTTAGCTGCCCTCTCCTGCACTTTTATAACTTTAAAGACAGCTGGGAGTGTGTTCCCTCTGGTCTACAGGGTTTCAACCTTTCAATATTTTCATGAATTTTTTCCTCATTTCTTTCTCACCTACAGAAATAACAGGGGTCTCTCTCAATTCCACCTTCTGGATTAGGATGGGTATATTGTGCCCAGGGAATCCAGAGGCAGTGGCATGCCCCATCCCAGACTTATTTTCCCCAGTCAATCAGTTAGCAAGCAGTTGTTAAGAGCTTACTATTTGCCAACTACTGTCATACATCCTCTTTGACTTTTGATATTTCAGTATCCTCATTTCCACCTGTGTTTTTTCATTTGCTTTGCCCTACACGTAGGAATAGAAGGGAATAACTATATAATGCCCACTGTTCTAAATGCTTTTATATTTTTTACAAATATTATCTCATTTGTTTTCAAACCTTGAACCTTTTCTCACTTCACCCTCATAGACTTCTGTCCCCTACATCTCTCCTACAAGATGTCACCTCCTGCCTTACCAAAAAAATGAATAGGGCAGCTCCGTGGCGCAGTGGATAGAGCACCGGCCCTGGAGTCAGGAGGACCTGAGTTCAAATCCGACCTCAGACACTTAACACTTACCAGCTGTGTAACCCTGGGCAAGTCACTTAACCCCAATTGCCACACTAAAAAAAAAATGAATATAATCTGCTCTTATCCTCCATTCTTCCCTCCTTTGCTCCAGCCTCTTAGATGGTCCTTCTTATCACCAGGTCTATCCCCTCTTCTGGAGTTGAGCTGCTCCTTTCTTTCCTCCTCTTCTGGGAGCTAGCCCCTTTGATCATCCTTTCTCTTTCACCCTCGGTCTTTCTCTATTTTCAGGCCTCTTCCCTATAAACGTGTCTCCCCTATCTTTAAAATGCCTTTACCATGTCCCTGTTTAAATGATCACTTCATATCTCTACTTTGTTTCACAGTGAAACTATGAAAAAAGTGTCCACTTTCATAGTCAAACCCACTTTTCAATCCTTTGAAATCTGGCTTCTGACTCAACCACACAATGGAGACTGTTCTCTGCAAAGTTATCAAACCTCTGGGCATGGAGATTCCCACCTGTAAATCCAGGTATAATGGGGTGACTGAAGATGGTGGATCTCCAGAGCTTGGGAGTTGCTGAGCCATAGAGGGCTAGGCTGGTCAATTGTCTGCACTGATTTCAGTGGTGATCCCCCAGGAGCAGGGCAGAGGGGGACCAGATATCTGTTTGCTTCAGGAGGAGGTAAACCAGCCCAGGTCAGACATGAAACCAGTCACAGCTGTGCAGATCAGAAGTGGAATGTGCTGGGGAGTAGCCCCTGTATTTCCAGCCTCAGTGACATGGGGAGACCCAGTTTTTAGAGCAAAATAAAATATAAATTTATCACACTAATTCTCAATTGCTAAATCTTACAGTATTTTCTTTATCCTCATCCTTCCAGAATTCTCTGTGGTAGTTGATGTTGTTAACTAATCTTTCCTGAATATATTCTTCTCCCTTGGTTTTGTGACACTGCTCTCTCTTGGGGCCCCTACCTGCCTGATCACTTCCTCTAAACTCGTTTGCTAGATCACTGTCCATGTCCTGGGCCCTAATCATACTTGTTCCTCAAGACTTTTTCTCTCCCTCCATCCTCTCTCTTAGTGATCTCGTCAACTCCCACAAGTTTGTTTTTATTTCTACGTGTGTGATTCCCAAGTGTATCTATCTAGTCCTTATCTCTCTAAACCTTTAAGACAAAAATGGAGATACTCCAGTAGAGACTTGTGAGCTATATTTTTAGTAGATGTCAACCTGGAATCTGAGGCAGTTGTTTTGAAGACCCCATATGTGAAAAGGAGACAGAGAGGTTGTCACAGGAACTATACATAAACACTGTATCTCCTAGTAGAATGTAACCTTGAAGGTAGGGACTATTTATTTTTTTTCTAATCTTTTGTATATTCAGTCACTAGTGCTGGGCTTTGCACATAGTAGGTGTATAATAAATACCTGTTCAATGAATTAAACTTATTTTTTTTTTAAGTGAGGCAATTGGGGTTAAGTGACTTGCCCAGGGTCACACAGCTAGTAAGTGTTAAGTGTCTGAGGTCGGATTTGAACTCAGGTACTCCTGACTCCAGGGCCGGTGCTCTATTCACTGTGCCACCGAACTGCCCCTCAATGAATTAAACATTTAAGGCAGAGGCAGCTAAACCATGGGATCTTCAGTAGATGAGTATGAGAGGAGAGAGGCATGGTGGCTGGAATGAATGGTTGGGGAGCCATGGAAGAAAGAGAACTGGGGGCCTGGAAAATAGGTGCTGGTTCTGGGAGGAACACAGAGTTATGGAGAGACAAGGGTTTTCTATAGGTCTAGAGGGAGTATAAAGGGCAATAGATAAGAAAAAAAATTGGAAGATGTCTGGGACCCTCTGTGCGTCAGAAGCTACTAAGACCATCAGGTCTCTGGGCAAAGCTTGTAATGGGCACAAGACTCCCTAGATTTGTCACTGGGATAGAATCATCTCATGGTTTTTATAGGCATGGGACTTCTTTTTCTGTCTTCAAGGCCAATCCCAGGTCAAAATTTGCTCATCTTTGCCCTCAATCCTTAGTCACCACAGTGATAAGTGACAGACTTACTGAGACACTGAACCTCATCACCTCATAAATATTGAATGCTGATTCTGATGCTGGGGCTGGTGTTTAAGCTAGGCTGTGGGTCCAGCTTCTTCCCAAGACTGAGCAGGCCTGAGCACGGACTCATCCTTCTTACACGTCTCATCATCTCAGTCACAAACACTGGCATCCAGTCAGCCAACAAGGAGCTGGACATGTTATTGTTACATCCTGCCTAGGAGTTGGCCAGAGAAATACAGATTTCTTGCCCCCAGTTTTCCCCATCTTACTCTATCTCTGGTCTAGACCTTGTATCACACCCCTATAGAATTGCTTGATTTTCCACTGCTCCAGATTTCTCCCCTATCCCAAGCTCCCTGCTTTCCAAATATTCAAGTGTTCTGTCTCTTTCTCTCTGTCTCTGTCTCTCCCCTTTCCTCTGAATCTGACTCTGACTTTCTGTCTGTCTCTGTCTCTCTGTCTCTGACTCTGACTTTCTGTGTCTCTCTTTATCTCTGTCTCTGTACTCCTCTCTGTCCTTTTCTCTCTGACTCTCTCTCTTCCATAATCAACTACCACAAATACTTTCTTTCTACACTGATGATTTTTCTAATCCCCTAGACCAGATCTACTGCTAGATTCCATCTCCTGGAGACAGATGATGCCACACATCCCTCTACTCCCCATTGGGTGGAATAGTGCCCTTCCAAGGCAGGACTCGAGGGTTTTCCCCAGGCATCTGCAAACTTTGTTCTGCAATCTGCAACTTTCTTCCTCACCCCAGGAAGCTTGGAAGTTAATCAGACCTTCCTTACAATTGAAAGAAAACTACTCTGTTTTTCCCTTCTGGACTGGCGTTAAAGGCTTTGTGGACTGGATTCATGACTGTGAGAGATAAAGCTGGGGGGGACAGTCTAAGACAGATGGTAGGGCATGCATAAGTAGAGTAGGGTGAGAGACAAGGATATGGGTACACACTGACAGCTATCAGCAAAGACTCATGATGTTCTTCCTACTGACAGGGCCTTATTTCGCTACATCAGACTTTTCTTTGCCTCATTTAGGATCTCAAGTAAAGATGTTTCATTAAAAGGGCACTGAGGGGGCAGCTAGGTGGCACAGTGGATAAAGCACCGGCTCTAGATTCAGGAGGACCTGAGTTCAAATCTGACCTCAGACACTTGACACTTAACTAGCTTTGTGACTCTGGGCAAGTAATTTAACCCTCGTTTCCCTGAAAAAACAAACTTATTTGGGGCAGCTAGGTGGTGCAGTAGATAAAGCACTGGCCCTGGATTGAGGAGGACCTGAGTTCAAATCTGGCCTCAGACACTTAACACTTACTAGCTGTGTGACCCTGGGAAAGTCACTTAACCCTCATTGCCTTGCAAAAAAAAAAGGGGGGCATTGAGGCAGGTCTGGACATGGACCTTTCTCAGGCTTCTTTTCAGAAACCTAATTATAGGTTCTTAGCCAGAAGAGACTTCAGCATTAGTTATGAACTTCTAAGAGACAATGAAAGCTTAGAATTCTGTCCTCAACACTTCTTGTATTGGGTTTCCTCACCCCTCATTAGATCTTGCTGCACACTCCAGTAATAATAATTGTGAGCTGGCTCCATCCATGTGGAAGAAGCTTGCAATGGGCATTAAATAGCTTTGTGCTGCATGCTGCTTTTGGGCAGGGTTATGTGACCGCTGACTTGTGGAAAGAACACTGAGTGTGATGTTCTCTAACTATGTAAGAGACTTAGTGCATTCGACTGCAGAGACTTTGGAGAGATTATTCAGAGAGCCATGTGGACAGAGGACATGAGGGTGGTAGTGGAGAAAACCTTTTGTAATGACAGACATGCATGGGAAACTGGCTCCAGGCTTTCTTTGAACTTAGTGGAAATACTAGAGACTTCTGAGAATGGTCTTCTCTGGGTGAGACTGCTTTCTCTCTCCTTATTATTCCCTATAACATAATTGGTCTACTTTTTCCTCCAAATATTTCTTATCTAGGGAATGACAACTTCACAAAAAAGCTGCTTTCCTGATTACTTTAATTTAATAAAATATTTTCCCCCAATTACATGGCTAAAACAATCTTTAAAACATTAAAAAAGTTTTCAGTTCCAAATTCTCTCCCTCCCTTCTCTCCCTCCCCTCACAGTAAACAATCTGATATAGTATATACATGTGCAGTCATGTATTTTGTACAAGACTCTTCATTAACACCCTGGAGTTTCCTTTGTCCATGCTTCTCTCTAAATAATGCCTATAAATCCTCTGAAGCCAAATGAGATAAATCTGTGAGCCAAGTGGGCACCTTAGCATTCTTTGTGTCAACCAAGACCCAGGAGAAGAACAACTAAGATGTTTATTAAGCACTTTGCTTTAAAGGTACAAATTATATTATCATGATGTATCCTCATCAGATAAAATCACTCTAACAGATAAAGTAGATTTTTAAAACCCAAGTATAGAACTTTCCATTTATCTCTATTAAATTCAATCTCATTCCATTCAATTCTCCCATCATTTTGACCTGCCAAAAACTTCTTGGATCCTAGCTCTGTCATCTAATTTGTTAGCTATGTCTCCCAGTTTCAAGTCATCTGAAAATTCACTCTGCTTGCCTTCTATGACTTCATCCAAGGCACTGATGAAAATGTTGAACAGTACAGGACCAAGGACATATCCCTGGTATACTCTACTAGAGAACTTCTTTCAGTCTGACATTCACTCATTAAGGACAAATCTTTGGACCTGAGCCATTCGATCATTTCCAAATCCAGCTAACAACATTATCATCTAGTCCATATTTGTCCATCTTCTCCTTAGGGGGAGCAATGGAGACTTTGCCAGATTCTTTGCTGGAATCCAGGTGTAATACATCTTCAACATTCTCCTGACCCATCAGTTCAGCTATGGTGTCAAACAAGTCAGGTTCATCTGGCATGTCCTATCTTTGATAAGGCATTGATGGCCTTTAAACAATCACTCTTGCTTTTCAAAATGCTCATAAACCAGATCTTTTGTAATGGATTTCAATTTTTTTCTGGGAGTCAAAAGTCAACTTCACTGAGCCACATATTAAAAACTTGTCCATCAATACAGGGGGCAGAGCCAAGATGGTGGAGGAAAGGCAGTGACTTTCCTGAGCTCTCCCCAAGACCCCTCCAAATGCCTTCAAATAATGCCACAAAACAATTCCTGGAGCAGCAGAACCCTCAAATGGACAGGGTGAGATAATTTTCCAGCCAAAGACAGCTCAGAAGGTTGGCAGGAAGGGTCTGTTGTACCGGGGGAGAGTAGAGTGTAACCCCATGAGGGCAGCATCAGCAGAGACCCAACCCCATTGTAGGCCATGCCAGCAAACCAGACCTTGGGGGCTTCTGAATTGGCTATAGTAGCAGCTGCTTCTGGAACTCAGTCCACGGATGGTGAGGAGGTTGAGCGGTTGACCAGGGGAAATTACAAGGGTCTCTTTGCTGGTGCTGAGGCAGGACTCTGTTGATTTCCCCATGCTCATCTCCAGGTCACAGTCTTGGGTGGTGGCTCAAGTTAGGGAGGAGCACGGGCACACTGGAGCTTGCAGCAACAGTGCAGCAGGATTCTGTTCTGGGTTGGAAGGTGGAGAATAGGGCCTGTGGTTGCTTCCAGACCAGAGAACAGGACAGGAGACTGGTGAATGTGCCTCTCTTTGAATCATACCACCTTGGAGGAACTAGGGACTAACAAATTCTCCAAAGTATTTCAGAGAACAGCTACTCAAATGCCCGGAAGCTTGGGACAGTGTGTACTCCACCCTGGAAGTAGTGTTCCACTTTAAGAAGGAGTTAAAAGTCAAGAAATAGACTGGGAAAATGAGCAAACAGAAAAAATGCTGACCCTAGAAAGTTTCTATGGTGACAGGGAAGATCAAAATATACCCTCAGAAGAAGAGAGTCAAAGCTCCTACATCCAAAGCTTTGAAGAAAAATATGAATTGGTTTCAGGATATAGAAGCACTGAGAAAAGACATTGAAATTAAAGTAAGAGAGGTAGAGGAAAAAATGGAAAGAGAAGTGAGAATGCTGCAAGAAAATCATGAAAAAAAAGTCAAAAGTTTGCAAAGTCAAATTGGCCAAATGGAAAAGAGGTACAAAAGCTCTTTGAAGAAAATAATTGCTTAAAAATTAGGACTGAGGGGGAAGTTATTTAGTGTAGTGGATAAAGCTCCGGCCCTGGATTCAGGAGGACCTGAGTTCACATCCGGCCTCAGACACTTGACACTTAACTAGCTGTGTGACCCTGGGCAAGTCACTTAATCCTCATTGCCCTGCAAAAAAAAAATTAGGACTGAGCAAATGGAAGCTTATGACTTTATGAGAAATCAAGACACAATAAAGAAAAATCAAAAGAATGGAAAAATAGAAGGCAATGTGAAATATCACCTTGGAAAAACAACTGACCTGGAAAATAGATCCAGAAGAGATCATTTGAAAATTATTGGACTACCTGAAAGCCATGGTCAAAAAAAGAGCCTAGACATCATCTTCCAAGAAATTGTCAGGGAAAATTGCCCTGGTATTCTAGAAGCAGAAGGTAAAATAGAAATTGAAATAATCCACCAATCACCTCCTGAAAGAGATCCCAAAATTAAAACCTCCAGGAATATTATAGCCAAATTCCAGAATTCCCAGGTCAAGGAGAAAATATTGCAAGTGACCAGAAAGAAACAATTCAAGTATTTTGGAGCCACAGTCAGGATATCACAAGACCTAGAAGCTTCTACATTAAAGGACTGTAGGACTTGGAATGTGATATTCCAGAGGGCAAAGGAACTGGGGTTACAACCAAGGATCACCTGCCCAGTAATACTGAGTATAATCCTTCAGAGGAAAAAAAGGAAATTCAATGAAAGAGAGGACTTTCAGGCTTTTTTTTTTTTTCCGGGCAATGAAGGTTAAGTGATTTGCCCAGGGTCACACAGCTAGTAAGTGTCAAGTGTCTGAGGCTGGATTTGAACTCAGGCCCTCCTGAATCCAGGGCCAGTGCTTTATCCACTGTACCACCTAGCTGCCCCTCAGGCATTCTTGATGAAAAGAACTGAACTCAATAGAAAATTTGACTTTCAAATACAAGACACTAGAGAAGCATAAAAAGGTAAACAGGATAAAGAAATCATAAGGGATATTAAAAGGTTAAACTGTTTACATTCCTACATGGGAAGATGATACTTCTAACTCATAAGAACTTTTTCATTATTAGGGCAGCTGACTGGAGTATATTTAGACAGAGGGCACAGGTGTGAGTTGAATAAGAAGGGATGATATTTTTAAAAAAATGAAATTAAGAGGTGAGATAAATGCACTGGGAGAAAGAGAAAGGGAGAGGTGGAATGAGGTAAAGTATCTCACATAAAAGAAGCAAGAAAAAGCTTATGGAGTAGAGGGGAAGATGGGGGAGATACGGGGAAGTGAGTGAGCCTTACTCTCATCAGAACTGACTCAAAGAAGGAATAACATACACACTCAATTGTGTATAGTAATATATCTTACCCTGAAAGAAAGTAGGAAGGGAAAGGGATAAGGGGGGCATTGAAAGAAGGGAGGGCAGATTGGGGGAGGGGGTAGTCAGAAGCAAAACTCTTTTGAGGAGGGATAGGGTGAAAGAAGATAGAAAATAGAGTAAATGTCATGGGGATGGAATAGGATGGAGGGAAATACAGTTAGCAATAGTAACTGTGAAAAAAAATTGAAGCAAATTTGTTTGATAAGTCTCAATTCTCAAACACACAGAGAACTGAGTCAAATTGTTAAAATAAGAGCCATTTCCCAATTGATAGATGATCAAAAGACATGAAGTTTTCAGATGAAATAATCAAAGACACCTATAGCCATATGGAAAAGAAAATGCTCTAACTCACTACGGATTGGAGAGATTCAGGTCAAAACAATTCTGGGTACTACTTCATACCCATTAGATTGGATAATAGCACAGCAGAAGAAAATGAGACATTAATACACTCTTGGTAAAGTTGTAAACTGATTCAAACATTCTGTTTTTTTTTGTTTGTTTGTTATTTTTGTTTTTTTTTTCAGGGTAATGGGGGTTAAGTGACTTGCCCATGGTCACATAGCTAGTAAGTGTCAAGTGTCTGAGGCTGGATTTGAACTCAGGTCCTCCTGAATCCAGGGCTGGTACCCTATCCACTGTACCACCTAGCTGCCCCATGTCCATTTTCTTTCACAACCTGACTAATGTGGAAATATTTTGCATGAGTATACATGTATAACTTATATTGAATTGCTCAAGTTCTTAAAGGAGGGGTGGGGAGAAAGAATTTGGAACACAAAGTTTTAAAAATCGATGTTAAAATTTGTTTTTACAAGTAATTTGGGGAAAAAATAAAATTCTAAATATAAATACAAAAAACCCTTGTCCATCTTCCCTTTTTAAAATTATTTGAATATTTGCTCTCCAGTTTTATGGGACCCACTACAATAGTGAAGACTTTCACTGATCTACACAGCTCAGCTTCAGCACCCTGACTGTTGGCTATTGTAATAGCCCTTTCCTTCCCTGAGATGCTATGATTTCTGTAAACTTTTTTTTTTCACCAGAAAAACTTTCAAGTATTAGAACAGACCTTGCAAAAGGAACCTCTGCCTGGGAACTAATGATGCACTTCATCCTTAATGCTAATTGGCTCTCTCATCTCTCTGGTTGCCCAATGCTGGAGCAGACCAGAGAGTCTAAATTCTTAGTCTGGTAGATGCAGGGGGGAGTTCTCATTAAGTGAGGGCCATCCTGGCTGTTATCTCCCTCTGTGTCCTTTATCCTCCCCTTGTCTCCACGATGGTGTGTGTCTGGCTCCCCAAGTGCGTCTGGATAGAAGTTCTGGCTGTGACGCTGCTGGTGCTGAATTCCCAGGTGGCTGCAGGCAGACAGGTCCCAAGTAAGTACAGAACAGCAGCTCCCCAGAGAGCCCAGGTGGGGGCCCAAGGGGAGCACTCTCCTCTCTAGGCCCAGACCAAGGGAAGGGCTTGGGACAGGATGGTCCTCAGAGCAATGGACAGCAGGTGAAAATGGTTGTCAGGCTCTTCTTCCAATCAACTTTTCCTTTGGCCCTCTCTTCCTTTCCCCCTTTTCCTCAGGGTTCAGGGACTTTGTGCAGCCCCTCTGTGAGAGGTGAGGGCTCCAGGCAGTGTATCAATAATGTTATGGAGCACCTACTGTCTACTAACCCTGTGCTAATTACTGCTAAGGACAGAAAGAAAGGCAAAGGACAGATGCTAGTCTCAACTCACAGTCTAAAGGGGGAGACAATACACAAACACCTCTGTACAAACAAGACATATCCAGGGTAAACTGGACATAATCGGGAGAGGGAAGGCACTGGCATTAAGGGGGTCGGGAAAGGCTTCCTGTGGAAGCAGGGATTGGAACTGATGCTTGAAGTCAGCCAGGGAAGTCAGGAGGAGGCAGAGGTGAGGAGGGAGAGTGTCCTCAGCCTGGGGACCAGCCAGGAGTGTCCAGAGTGGGGAGATGGAGAAAGTTATGGGAGGAAGAAAATGAAGGTCAGTGTCACTGGATGGAAGAGGACTGGGGGCCTGGGAACATAAAGTATAAGAAGGCTGAAGAGATGGGAGGGTTTCATATTTGAGCCTGGAGCTGATAGGGAGTCACTGGAGTTGATTGGGGAGGGGGTGACATAGTCAGAGCTGCCAAGGTCTCCCACCCCCATCTAAACTTTTCTGTGCCATTAAGCATCTTCACAGAGTCTGCCCAAGTTGCTGGAGAGGTCTCAGTTTGGCCGTTCTTGGGGGAGGGAGGGGTGGACGTTCCTGGATTAATTTCCCAGGTAGGATTTCATGGCCATAAGTGAAGCTGCAGTGTGTGGGACCCCCTGGTTTTCACTGATAGCATCATGGTGGAGTAGGGGAAGGTCTCCCCCTACATCCCTTGGAGGCAGGTCAGAGGCAGATCCTGGGCTGGGGAGACCAAGGGCATTGACCCAGGCTGGCTCTTCTCCTATCTTCCTGATCCTTGTTAATGGGCTGAAAACAGAGGTGGGAGCCCCATGTTCCCCAGTCCCCACTGCCCTGGAGCAGGCCGGACTTGCACCCTCTACCCCCAGTCTGTCAGTGTCATCTCTGGTCTCCACACTGCTGCTGCTCTCTCTGAAGCCCCGGGCTGGATCAAGGGGCCTCTGCCATGACACAGCATGAGTGGGAGACCCTTTGTCCTGGGCAGGGAGGGAGCCCCCTGGGATGGGCCGCAGGCCTCTCCCAGCCAGTGTAAGTATTGTAGGGGAGCAGAGAAAAGCCCCTCTGGCATAATCTGTGTTATTTCCCCTGCAGCCTGGCCTGGCACCTGGCATGGCCAGTCACAGCCTCTTTGGGCTCCTCACCTGATCTGGATCCACCTTCTAGGAATCTGACCCACTTTTGAGCTTGGTCACCTGCACTGCCTCTGGGGGGAGAGTCTGCCATGTGTAACACCCATTCTCCAGGGTAGGGCAAGAGAGGAGGGGCCTTCTAGAGACAGCCTGTCAGGGCCTGAGCAAGGGAAACCCAAGGGCAGTGGGATCTCCCACTCCTAGCAGGGTGATGGCTGCTTAACCCAGCTGACATCTCCAGGAACACCCTGGTATCAGCCATGGGTGTATTGAGCAGGGGATGCCCCCTTGTGGACAATAATGCAAACTACACAATATTGAAGGAACCTCCCAGCCAGTAGATAGACAAACCACTAACTATGGGCCAGGCACTGTGGTAACTGAGGGGCATACAAAGAGAGGTAAAAGCCCGTGGGGAGGAAAACATGAAAACACCTGTGTACAAACAAGTGATGTTGAGGATAATTTGGAAATACCCCACAGAGGGAAGGCACTAGGGATGAGGGAGAATGGGAAAGTCTTCCTGTAGAAGAGATTTTAACTAAAGGAAATCAGGAGGCAGGGAGGGGGAGGGAGAGTGTTCCAGACATGGGGGACAACAAGGGAAACTGCTCAGAGCTGGGAGATGGAGCATCTAGTAGGAGGGACAGCAGGGAGCCAGTGTCTCTGCAGAGTACATGGGTGGGGGAGGGGCAATCAGGGGTAAGAAGGCTGAAAGGTAGGAGGGGCCGGGTTGTGAGGGGCTTTGATGGCCAAAAGGGATTTTTGTATTTGATGCTGGAGGTGATAGGGAGCCACAGGAGGTTATTGAGTAGGTGGGTGACATGGTCAGATCTGTGTTTTAGGAAGACTCATTTGACAGAGAGAGAGTAGAGGCAGGCTGACCCACCAGGAGGTTATTAAAATAGTGCAGATAGAAGGTAATGAAGGCCTGCATCAGGGCCATCGCCGGGTCAGAGAAGAAAAGGGGATTATTCAAGATGCTACAGAGGTAAAATTGTCAGGTTTTGGCAACAGATTCAATGTGGGTGATGACGGTGCGGATGCCTCCAGGGCTGTGAGCCCAGGTGACTGGGAGGATGGTGGTGCCTCACCAGTAACAGGAGAGAATCCACATCTGGGGGAGAATGACCACAGAAAAGGGCAAGCACAGGGAGGCACCAAGGGATTGTCACTAGACTTTGGCTTAGGCTGAGATGTCATGGGGGCAACAGTGGAAAAGAAGGCTAGAAAGGGCAATGGATCAGAGGTGGAGAAGTCCTTGGTTTCTGGGCTAACAGAGTTGTTCTTTATCTAATGGCAATGGAGAGTTGTGGGGTGAGCTGGGGGCTGTGGACAGGAGACAGCTGGGGGCTGTGTTAAAGCACAGAGACCAGAGAGGAGGCCAGTGCAGATGCTGAAGTTTGAACCCTCAAGCCTGGCCTCTGGGCTTGGCAGAGAGCCATGTTGTAGGCTGTGATCCTGGTAGGGAGGACTGAGCTTAGCAGGGCAGTCTGTAAAAAAAATTATTAGCTAACTAATCTAGTCTGAAAAATTATATAATTGGACTTATGAAAAATGATAAGTTTAGAAAAATTATAATTGGGTCATAAGTCCCATCAGGGTCTCCATTCAAATGTAAAAATATTTTAAATGACTAGGGCTAATTTGGGGGGACTAATCTGACTGGAGGACTAATCTGGGGACTTTTGACTCACTGGCTATCTGACTGCTATCATTTTAATATGGGCTGTTTATAAAGTTCTACCACGCTGCTCCATTTCCAAAATTGATAAGCAAAAGATTAAGAAGCCTCTTAACTAAATAATCAAAGCAGAGTTTATTTATGAGATACAATTTAAACATAAAAATACAGGGAAATAATATGTACAACCTGACTGCATTCCGGCACGTCTCTTTCCACCTGCTGCGCCTGGAACTTTTTTGGCCTCCTCCTCACAGAAAAGCCCCCTGCTCCGTATTGGCCTCCGTCCCTTCTTGCTCTTAGCTTTTTCTCCTTCCCCAGTCCTCTTAATCCCCTTTGTCCTTCTCTGTTCCATTCCTCTCAGGGTCTCTAGTCTCCGGAGTCCTCCTTAATCTTGTCAGCCCCCTCTCTGGTCTTCTAATCTTGTCAGCCCCCCTTGCTGCCTAACTCCCAGGTCAATATATCTTCTTTCTCTCCACTCAAATCTTCAATGCCCCTTGCTGTGTGCCCAGGGACCTCTGCACGGGCTATGCCAGAGGCTGGCCTGGACGAGTTCGGGATCTCTCAGATAGATTCGCTCAGGGCTTGATCCCCCAGCTGTCTGACCTGGCGTCTCAGCCCACTGGGCTTTTTGGTTCAGCTGAAACTGAGGGGGAGAGGCACCAGCCCCTTCCACACAGAAAAGCCTTGAGGGCCTAAGGCTTTCTAATCTCAGCCCAAAGGTAGGGTCCCCAAATCAAAATAAATTTCCACAAGTCAAAGGTATGGGGATGGACTCAGGGGTTATCAGCACAGCTCAAAGTGTCA
Organism: Dromiciops gliroides; assembly: GCF_019393635.1. NCBI lineage: Eukaryota > Metazoa > Chordata > Mammalia > Microbiotheria > Microbiotheriidae > Dromiciops > Dromiciops gliroides. Next base: position 256,120,408 of record NC_057864.1, read on the forward strand.
GGGAAGCAAAGGGATGTGTCCAAGATTCAGAAGCACAATGTCAGGAATTTAGTAACATCAGGAGCCAAAAAGGGGAAATGTTAGAACACATTTTCCCACCTTTAGATCCTGATGTTGCCAAAAGGAAAGAGAAATGTCTAAGAAACCAGGAGGCTGAAGGTGTTTGATGCCAATCCCTTGGATTGGTGGCCACATTGGTGTCATTCTGAGCCCCAATGTCAGAAGTCAAGGTTCTCCCTTGCTCCCAATCCCTTTTTCTTCTCAAGGAGCTTTGCCTGTGGGTGATTCCCTCAAACTATCTCCTTATCTGCACAGAATCCCAGGATTTGCACCTTAGAGAGCACCCATACCACCTCTCTCATTTTACAGATGAGGAAACTGAGGCCCCCCAATTAGTGACTCAACCAAGGTGACACCAGTAATCAGCAGGGTAATGTAGCTAGTATGGAAAATGGCTATATTAGTGTGGGGGAGGATATTTGAGGAGTAAGAGGTTTTAAGTTGGGTGGTCATGGTGTAACTGTAAAAACTTGGGCAGAGAGGAGACACTGTAGAGGAAGAGTCAGGAAGGTTTTCTGACTTGTCTGTGGGAGCTGAGGGAAAGACAGAGCCCTGAGTCCCCAGTTGCTCCAGATTTCCTAGAGCTGGTGTGAGGCAGTGGATGTGCCATTAATACAAGTCTGGGAGTCAGGAGGAGGATTTGATTTCAGGGACAAGATGATGACTTCTACATGGTTAGTTTGAGGTGCTTGGGAACATGCAGGAGGAGATGTTTGGCAGGAGCTGGAAATGTAGGAAGGGAGACTATGAGGGAGGGTGGACCAAGGTCCAGATTCTGGAGGTGTCTGTAGAGAGGGAGAAATGAAGGGATAGAGACATCTGAGGGAGAGAGCAGAGAGAGAGGAGACAGAGGGAGGTGACTTGGGTCATGAATCTCTTTAGTGATTGAGAAGAGGAAGAGGAGGCAGCTCAGGAGGCAGGGAGGCAGTATTTGGGGAGGTGAGAAAAAAGGGAGGATGGGGAGGTGTCACAGAAGCCTAGGGAGGGGAGGATCTCAAGGAGGTGACCATCAGTGTCAAAGGCTGCAGGGACAGAAGGACGAGTTTGGAGGCAAAATTGTTGTAATTTGTGGAGGGAGGTAAAGGGGGCACCGCTGCCTCTGAGGCTTTAATGTCATCTTGCTTCCCACACCAACAGTTATGCCCTGGAGGATCTCCTGCTCTGGGGCCTGCTCTTTTGATTAGTGACTGAAGCCTCAGTGTTGTTATGGTTCAGACATGTCAGTCCCATTTGATTCTTTGTGATGCTATTTGGGTTTTCTCAGCAAAGATCCTGGAAAGGTTTGCTTTATTTTTTCTCTAGCTCATTTTACAGATGAGAAACTTGAGGCAAATGGGGTGAGTGACTTGATCAGGGTCACACAGCTAGTAAGTGTCTGAGGCCAGATTGGGACTCAGGTCTTCCCGATTCCAAACCCAGTGCTCTATCCACTGCACCACCTGGCTGCCCCCAACCCTGAGTACTATTTCAGAAAAGGTCCTGTCAGGCTTCACTTCATTCCCTTTTCTGCAGCAACTTCCTCCTCAACCCCACTGCCAACTTCTTCACAGAGATGTACCTACCCTCTCCTCACAGCTCCTTCTCCTCCCACCCAAAAGGACAACCTGTATCCAAGAACTGTGACAAAATCTACTTTTCCTGGATGAGCTCTGTCTATCTACTCCCCTGTGGCCCCACTCACCACCTTTAGCTCAAAGTGTCCCTCCTGGGCCACCTCTGCCCTATGAATATTCTTTCTCCATTTAGAATGCCTGCTCCTTTAAAGAGGAGTCTCTTTATTTTTGTACTTGTATTCCCAATGCTTAGCACATAGTTATCAATTAGTGTTTTTTTCATTCATTCATTCAAGAGTATTGTTATAAACTTATATTACTGAGCGTTAAGTAAGAGGACTTTTGGATCCAGATGACTACTTAGAGAGATGTGTCTATAAAAGGAAACAGAAAAATAGGATATAATCTAATGAGGGATGGAGAATCAAGTGAAGGACAGTTCCATGCATTGAATACTTGTGTATATTTCAGCAGTCCCACTCAACTGGATCTATGACCTCATTGATTCCAAAGTTCCTTTCCAGGTGCAGATCTCAACCCATCCATGGCTGCCCATTCCATGTGACTCTTGTCCACACTCTCCCACAAACTTCCATATGGAGTCCACCCAAGTTCATAGCAGTCATCCTTACTCTCTCCTGACACTGGGAGGGTATCTGTGGCTCCCCACTCTTTGTCCATCCGTCATCCATTTTTCTTTGTATGCATGCAGCCCCTTTGTCTTCTTATCATGCATTTCCTCAAAGATGTCTTTGATCCCCTTTCCCTATTTGGAATGTTTATATATTTCAACATGCTTACACCCACCATATGCCTTGACAGTGCCTTTTCTGTGAAGCTTAATTCTTCAGAGGCAGTGGTTATCCACATCATACTGACCTATCACAATATCAGGAGAATGTTAGTACTGAAAAGGTGAGCCTTTGCTTTCATGAAAAGCCTCCTGACTGAAATCCAAACCATTCTTCTCCTTCTGATTGGCTTTGTCCCCAACTCATCCCTAATACCCCAGACAGACATACTGATGGACAAGCTCCATAGAATGTCCATCCAAGTGGATGCTGAAATCTGTGAAACAGAGACTCTTCATTCACTTGGTCTTTCCCAGGTGCATGAATAGGCCAAACTCCTCTGAGTGCTTACAGGTCTCTTCTAGAAGGTTCTCCAATGTTCTAGGTCTTCTTGGAGTCAACACAGTGTCATCCACAAGGAAAAATTTCTAGGGAACCTCCCTGTCCATTGGGAATTCTTCTTTGGCCTAGACTTTTTGCTGGATCTCCTCCATCACCATGGCCAATATCTTTGGCAAATAGGCAGTTCAGGGATTTCTCTCTCAAGGATAGAGCAACCACCTAGCACTTGGACCCTAACAACACAGTCCTGGATGTGCTCAACATGGAGGTCAACATGACTGCAAAGAGAACAAAGACAGGAAAAGCAGCCAGATTCCCAAGTGTTTGTAGAAGAGATTTATGCTAGAAATGACACAAGTGTGAGGGTATGAAGGGACCAGTATTCAAGGGATCTGAAGGAGGGAAAGAGACTGGAAATGCTTGGACCTTACTGAGAGCAAAAGCAATGGTGACTGAGAGAATATCACTAACCACTGAATTAGTGCCCATTCTTTCATCTCTTAAAAATCTTTATGAGAGTCATCTATATCTGAACTGAGTTTCTTTGATCAGAGTATTGGAAGGGAACAAACAGGTTTTCACAAGAGGCATTCACCAACGGACCACATCTTTATCATTTAAAAATAAGTTTTATAGAATATAAGGTCCCCTCATGCTTATTGGTTGTTAATTACAAGAAAATCTTTGATTTCATAATCATTCAAAATTCCCTGAAAGATAGAAAAACCAGAAATAACCTTATTTAATGCTGCTCTGATCATAAACACCCAGGGACACAGAAGAAGATTAATAGTCATATTATTAATTTACACTTATATGGAAAAGAGAAGAGCCTTACAATCAATTCAAGAAAGTCTGAAAAGGATGAAAAATGCCCATTGTTCAAATGATGACATTCTAATTAGTGCATCCCTGTGCATATTTGGAGGAGGCTCTGCAGGTGGATAACGAATTGGGCCCAGAATTGAAAAGGAGCCATGGAATTGGTTAGATTGCCTTTGGGAACTCCCAGTTCAGACACATTTTTAGCCCAAATGTTTTCTCTGCTTTAGAATCTGGGAATACTACAGCCCTTGGGTGTCAAGGTTTTATATGCACTTATTAGTTGTAACCTTATTCCTGTTATAACCCATTCTAACAAGTAATAGTAAGAAAGATCATGGAGGAAATGCCTGATTGGAAAGAAAGATGGATGGGTCCTCTTGGTAACCTCAGAATGTCCAAATGTGGGGCTGGGCCTTCTATAGAGGATCTATGGGAAAATCACCCAAGGAGCCAGTGTGGGCGGGCTATGCTCTGTGTTGACAGAGGGAAGACCCACTGGGAGGAGGTCAGAGATGCATCAGAGAATCCAAGTCACTTATGCTGACACAGGCTCTGTTGTTACAAAGTGCTTCCCATACACAGTCCTCTCTGATCCTCACCACAAGTCTATGAAGCAGGTGCTGCCCCTGTTATTGACTCCATTTTGCAGATGAAGAAATTGGTTCAGAGAGAAGTGACTAGTACAAGGCCTCAGAGAGAGTCAGCAGCACAGCTGGGATTGGAAACCCTGGGTTTTGCCTGCAGTGACAGTGTGGTCCAGTGGAAAAGAGGTCAGGAATCTTGGGTTCAAGGCTTGATCCCTTCTTTACTAGGTCAGTGACCTTGGGCAAGTCACATCACTCTTCTGGGCCTCAGCATCCTCATCTGTAAAACAAGGAGGTGGAGCTAGATGGCTGCTAGCTTTCCTTCCAGCTCTGCATCTAGGATCTGAGTATTATAAAATTGGTGGGTTTTCCCCACTCTCCCACAAAGAAACACACCCTCCCAACTCCTCAACTCTCTCTCTCTCTGAGGAGCTCATTCTCCCTTCAAGGCTCAGCCTGTGATCACTTCCTGCAAGAGACCTTTCAAAACCAGGAAAAATCCACTTGAGATAACACTGTGAGTTCCTCTTATGTTTTGGTGGAGCTAGGAGGGTTAAGTGACTTATCCAGGGTCACACAGCTGGTAAGTGTCATGTGTCTGAGGCTGGATTTGAACTCAGGTCCTCCTGAATCCAGGGGTGGTGCTTTATCCACTGTGCTGTGAGTTCCTCTTACATGCTTTTGGTTCTTTCAAGTTCCTGTTAAATTTAACATGAGAGGATCCAAATTGCCTTGCTTGTCTCTGATCCTTTTTGCAATTTATTTTGCTCTTTTCTCTGTATTTTAAAAACTTTTCACTTATGCTCTTTTCTTTTTCGTTTTTTTTGGGGGGGTGAGGCAATTGGGGTTAAGTGACTTGCCCAGGGTCACACAACTAGTAAGTGTCAAGTATCTGAGGATGGATTTGAACTCAGATCCTCCTGACTCCAGGGCTGGTTCTCTATCCACTGCGCCACCTAGCTGCCCTTTTCTTCCTCATTTTGCATCACTATCACTACCCATCAGTCACCCAGCCCCAAACCAAACCTTCCCCACCCCCTCAATTAGAAGCCTTTGGCCTGAGACTGAAATGTCTGTATCATCCCCCACCTCGGGTCCATCAGCTCTTTGCCAAGAGATGGGAAGCACTTCAGCCTGTGTGTCCTGAAGCCTGGATGGGTCATTGCACTGAGCTGAGGTCTGACCTCTGTCCTTGAGGTTATTGTTGTCAGTGTGGGAGTGTGGGAGTCTCCTTGCTCTGCTCCCTTCCCTCTGCCTTAGTTCAGACGATGTTCTCTGGGATTCAATGGATCTATGCCTTTCTTCACTGCTTACAGCCCAAGGACACACTTTTACTCTCAGCACAGAATTTGCTCAGTCATTTCTCAAGAGGAGGCACCCACTTTGTCTCCAGGTCTCTGCTATAGCAAAAAGTGCTGCTGGTGTGTACACACACATATCTCACCTCTGTGTACATGTTATATCTAATATATGTATGTGTATATGTGCAAATATGGATGTCTGTGCATCTCACCTGTGTGTCTTCTCTCTTAGACTTCCTTTGCAGTATATGCCTTGTACTCCTATTTCTGGGTCAATGAAGGATTGTTTACCGACTTTGTTGGGTTGAATTACAATTTTTTCCTATCTTTTAAAAAATATATTTTCAATCTGCAAACATTCACCTTTTCTCCCTCCCAAACCCATACTCCTCCCTCTCCAACTGAGAGAAAATCCTCACCCCATATTAAAACACTTGTAGTGAAGCAAAACAAATATCTTCATTGGCCATTTTGAAAAACAAATTCTGATGCTGCATTCTGAGTCCTCTTGGTCAGGAAGTGGGCAGCCTGTCTCACCCTTGGTCCTCTGGAATCATGGTTGGTTATTGTGGTGATCAGAGTTTCCAAGTCTTTCAAAGTTGTTTATCTTTACCATATTGTGGTTATCATATAAATTGTTTTCCTACAGAATTCCTACAGAGAAAGCCAGATGGGAGCAGACTCTGCTTTGTAAGATACTTCACTGGACCTTAGCTAGATGATGTTACACCCAAGCCATTGCCCTGCACACTTTTCCTTCCTTTCTCAGTCAGACTCCTACAAACAGTGTCTGCACACACAGTCTCCTCTCCTCCTCTCCCTCACTTCTCAGTCCTGGGCAGTCCTGCTTCCCCCCTCATTAGCCAATGGAGACTGCTCTCCCCAAAGTCACCAAGGATCCAGCCTCAATGGCCAAAGCTGATGGCCTTTTCCCAGGCTTCATCCTTCCTGAACTTCCTGCTGAACTGGACACTGTCAGCCCCATTCCCTCCTGGGTATTCTCTCCCCTCTGGGGGTTTGTGCCTCTGCTGTCTCTGGGTTCTCCCCTTCCCTGTCTGATCCCACTTTCTCAGTCCCCTTTGCAGGCTTATCATCCACATCTTGTCCCCTAATGGGGGTGTTTGCTAAGGCTCTGCCCTGGGCCCTCTTGTCTCCTCTCTGTGACCTCATCAGCTCCCACAGAGTGAATTCCCATCTCTGCTCACGTGACTCCTGCATCTGTGTTTCCTGCCCCAGCCTCTGTCCAGCATCCCCTGTTGCCTCCTGGATGTTTCAGGCCTGAATCTCTAAGCTCCCTTAAACACAACACTTCCCAAACCGGACTCACTGCTTTGCCCCAAACCCAGGCCTCTTTCAGACTTTCCTCTTCCCAATGAACCTAATACAATTCTTCCAGTCTCATGGTTCATGACCTTGGATTTATCTCCACCTCCTCCCTCTGCTCCCCCCCATCCCCTGGTCACAGCCATAACATCCCTTCCCTGTGACAAGTGAAAGATGAAATGACCCAGGAAACAAAGGTTGGAGCTTCTGACCCCATCGATTTATGAAGCAAAGGCTGCCCATTACCCCACAATCCAGGACCAGACCTCCTCGGCTTAGGGCCAGACCCTGAATGCAGGGGCAGCGGACATTTATACTTTAAAAGCAATTAATCAGGGGCGGCTAGGTGGCGCAGTGGATAAAGAACCAGCCTTGGATTCAGGAGTACCTGAGTTCAAATCTGGCCTCAGACACTTGACTTACTAGCTGTGTGACCCTGGGCAAATCACTTAACCCCCATTGCCCAGCAAAAAAAAAAAAAGCAATTAATCAAATAAGGCCAATGAATGAAAAGGAGACTGTCCAACGTGAGGTAATCTGATTTCTAATTGGAGGGAAGATTAGGGACTTTCCAGGTTGGGAGGGGAGAGCAAACAGGTGCAATTCCCTGAAATCAGAAGAGCGGTGTTCCACCCCCCCACCCCCAAACCCCCCTTGACTCCAAGTGTCTGTGAACAATCAAAAGAACATGGAAACCATAACGGATTGCTCTGCAGGGGGCCAGTTTTCAGATCAGCACTGGGGGCTGCTGGGGATGTACAAGTGTGAGAAAACTCCCTGCCTCAGTCCTGGGATCAGCCCAGGTTTCTGACCAGCAGAACCTCAGGCCCTAGTTAAGGGTCTCTAAGCCCCAGGGAGAGGTGGTCCAGCTCCCCAGCCATGCAGGGCCAGGTTCAAACAAGGAAATAAGGTTTGCTCCCAATTCTCACAGTTGAATAAAGTTTTCTCACAAGACAGAAGTTGGAGCAGACCCATAACTGCAGAGGGAACTGAAGCAGCTCCAGAACTGAGTCACAAGAGGGCGTCAGTGTGGTTCCCTCAATCCCCACAATTAAACACTTGCTCAGCTAATCTCCACAATTTCCTCCTCCACACACCCCCCTTTCTCTGTGCTCATGTGGCCTCCATAGGAGCAGAGCCTCTTCCCTCTCACCCAGATTACTAGGATGGCCCCCAATTGTCTCCCTTCCGTCCAGACCATCTTTTATACCTTAAACGTGTGCTTTTCCTTAAGGACAAATCTGACTGAGTCACTGCTCTCCTCAAGAGACATCAGTGGGCAGCTAGGTGGTGCAGTGGATAGAGCACCAGCCCTGGATTCAGGAGGACCCGAGTTCAAATTCAGCCTCACACACTTGACTCTTATTAACTGTGTGACCCTGGGCAAGTCACTTAATCCCAATTGCCTCACAAAAAAGAAAAAAAGAAAAAAAAAGAGACAGCAGTGGCTCCCTAGTGCTTCTGGGATACATTATAACTTCCTATGTTTATTCCTTCACAGCCTGGCTCCTGTCTCATTGTATGATAACCCTCTTCCTGCACTCTGGGATCTGCCCAAACTGGCCCTTTCTTCACACCCTGCACCCCATTTCCCACCTCTTGGCCTTTGCCCCTGCCATCCCCCCATGCCTGGATTCCACTCCCTCCTTCCCTTTGCCTCATGCATCCTCTTTCCCTCCAAGGCCCAGCTCAAGTACCACTTTTTTCTTTTCTTTAATTCCTTTCTTTTTTTTTTTTTTTTTGGCGGGGCATTGAGGGTTAAGTGACTTGCCAGGATCACACAGCTAGTTAGTGTCCAGTGTCTGAAGTTTGATTTGAACTCAGGTCCTTGTGAATCCAGGGCTAGTGTTTTATCCACTGTGCCACCTAGCTGCCCTCAAGCACCACTTTCTAGGTGAAGCCTTTCCTGATCCCCCACATGCCAATGCCCATCACCCTCTACTTGTTTGTATTCATGCTTCCCATACTTTTGTGTGTACTTGTCACCCCTATTTGAATGTAAGGCTGGGACTGTTGCAATCTTTATGTTTGTATTCCCAACATCTGACATGGGGCCTGGTACACAGTAAGCACTTATTAAGTGCTTGTTGATTGACTGACCCTTTGGGGAAGCACAGCAGTGCACAGAGAAGGAAAGACAGTTAAGTAGAAAGAAAGCAAGGAATCCATGAACTGGGGTTTGGGGGAGGGGGGGGCAGAGGGCAGTCCAGGCCTGGAGGCTGTTCACAGGTGTGGAGGTGGGAGATGAAAGGCTAAGTTTGGGGAGCCACAAGGAGGCCAGTTTGAAATGTAAATTGTGTGTGAGAGGGAGATGCTGGAAAGGGTGGCAGGAGTCAGAATGGGGAGGGCTCTAAGGTTAGGGTTTGGAAATTCTCCAAGGGTCCATAGGAAGGCACCACAGGTTCTTGAGGAGGTGAGTGAAGTGGTCAGACTTGGACTTTCTAAGATTTATTTTGTCATTTGTGGGCTGGAGAGATGAGTGATATCAACCAGTCAGGAAGCCTCATAAGTGCTTACCCTGTACCAGGCCCTGTGCTGGGCACTGGGTTATATATAAAATCAGTCATTTCCTGCCCTGGAGCAGCTTTCATTCCAGGAGGAGGAGGATGTAGGACATGCCCAGGAGGGTGACCCAGGGAGGGGGCCCTGGACCAGCAGTTATAGGGATCCTGAGCAGAGCCAGACAGAGCCCAGAAGATCCCGAGGGTGACACCGATTGGATCATTGACCTCGATGAAAGAGGGTGTGGCCTCTAGGGTCATGGGAGTGTGGTGGGGTCTGTCCCCTGCCCGGATCTCTGCAGAGGGGCTGGGGAGGGGGATACAAAGGTGCACTGGAGGGAGGAGGATCAGAGAGTGGGTTTAATTTTTGGGTGAGAAGGACTTGGGGTGGTTGTTGGGTAACATTTCCTGGGAGTGTTTGCTCCAGGTTGGGTGTAGTTGAGAGGCAGCTATGACGCGGCAGTGAGTCTGAGAACTGAGAGTCTAGTCCTACCTCCATCGCATATCTGCGCTGTGTGACCTCGGAAAAGTCGCTTGACCTCTCTGGGCTAGACAGGGGCGAGACTGAGCATGCGCAGGAAGGGCAGCCGGATGTTGGCCGTGTTCTCCTCGGTCAGGCCCAGCCTGTGGTCAGCGATTGGAAGGCGGGGGTGTCCGTGCGGGCTGAGCCGCTCCTGGTTGTTTCCTCAGAGCACTTCACTGAGCAGGGTAAGGCTGAATGTCACTTTGAGAACGGGACGGAGCGCGTGCGGCTCGTGGAGAGACACGTGTACAACCGGGAGGAGTACGTGCGCTTCGACAGCGACGTCGGGGAGTTCGTGGCGGTGACGGAGCTGGGGCGGCCTGATGCTGAGTATTGGAACAGCCAGAAGGAGATCCTGGAGGACAGACGGGCCGCTGTGGACAATTACTGCAGGCACAACTACGAGATTCTTGATCGCTTCTTGGTGCCCCGGCGCGGTGAGTGAGCGCCCCCGGAGGGGAGGGAGGGACCCGGGGAGAGAGAGGAGGGAGCCGGAGAGGGGGCGGAGCAGGGAGGGAAGAGAAGGTTCTGGAAGGGAGAGCAGAGGGAGGGGCCAGAGGGGAGGGGAGGGGAGGAGGAGGAGGCTGTGATGGGAGGGGGCAGGTGGGGAGCAGAGAAGGGGGGGAACAGAAGCAGGTACAGGGACAGGGGCCCCCAGAGCAGGGGAGAGACAAGGGGGGAGGGGGATGGAAGGAGGGGGAGATGATGGATGGGAGAGAGGAGGGAGGGGACTAAGAGGGGAAGTGGAGGGAAGAGAGTTGGGGGAGGGGGAGAGATTGGGGCCAGAGGGGTCTGAAGGGGAAGGAGGAAGAATGGGGGATGGGAGGGGGATGCAGGGAGGAAGAAGGAGGGATGAGGAGAAGAGGGAGGAGGAGGAGAAGAGGGAGGGAAGCAGAGATGATGGGGAGGAATTAGGGGCAGAAACACTGGAGATGAGGGATGGAGAGGATGGGAGGGAAGAGAGGAGAAGAAAGGGGGAAATGAAGGGGGAGAAAGAGGGGGGGGACAGAGGGAGGGGGGAGGGGGGCTGGAGAGGGAGGGGGAGGAAGCTCTTCTACCAGCTGGGATTTGGGGGCCTGGAGTCCTTTCCCCTCAGTCAAATTCGGATGTTTTTACCCCCTCCAATTCTAACGGGGAAAAACTGCACTGGGAACAAGCCAAAACCCATCACCAACAAATAATGCACATTTATACAGGGCTACAATGGTTAATGGGTAGCTAGGTAGGACAGAGGGTAGAGTGCCAGGCCTAAAGTCAGCAAGACTCATCTTCCTGAGTTCAAATCTGGCCTCAGACACTTACTAGCTGTGTGACCCTGGGCAAGTCACTTCGCCCTGTTTGCCTCAGTTCCCTCATCTGTAAACTGAGCTGGAGAAGGAAATGGAAAACCACTCCAGTGTCTCTGTCAGGAAAGCCCAAATAGGGTCACAAAGAGTCAGACACAACTGAAAAATGACTGAACAGCAAAATGGTTATTATGGAATTCATTCCCCTAAGTCCTCAGTGCCCAGGTGCCATGAACCTTTTAAAATCTTAAATAAAACTTTTCCTTTTTTATCCCTGAAGCTAAGCTCAGCAGAGGCTTCCCATGCCCTGCTCCTTCCCATCTCCTCCATTCTCTCCCTCCCTCCCCCTCCCAGCCTTCTCTGGTGACACAAACTCCTACAACTGAGGCCTCATGACTGAACTTGTCTTTCTCCAGGCTCCCAGACATCTTTCTGCTTCTCCCAGGGCCCCTGGACTCTGGGTCAGGATGCTCAGGTTTCTCCTGGGCCTAGACATTCCCCACAAGCCCCTGAGTCAATATTCTTTCACTGTATCGATAACATCTCTTAATGTTTGAGCTCAGAGTCTTTCTGAAAACAGTTTATTATCCACACCTGTGACCTGCTTTTGGAAAGAATCCATTATAAAGAATCCACTTATAATGAGAAAACTTGCCTGCCCATTTCTTCCCCCATCCCTGAATCCTGCTGAGCTGGGGCTGGGGTCATTCTGCCCATGGACCCCTGGGGCTGCTTCCTGTTAGTTCAGATTTCTAGTCTTGGGGGAGCTTAAATGTCCCCAAGATGCCCATTTCAGGCTCTGGGGAGAAGGGGAGGCCTGAGCCTGGTGAGGGATCAGGTGACAGAGGTGGGGGCTGGACTAGGAAGACCTGCCCTGCCCCCCTCACTCAGGATCCTTCTTCTTTCTTCCAGTTGAGCCCGAGGTGACTGTGTATCCATCCAAGATGGCTCCCCTGGGACACCACAACCTGCTTGTCTGCTCTGTCACTGGTTTCTACCCTGGGGACATTGAGGTCAGGTGGCTCCTGAATGGGCAGGAGGAGACAGCTGGGGTTGTGTCCACAGGCCTGATCAGCAATGGAGACTGGACCTACCAGGTCCTGGTGATGCTGGAGATGACCCCCAGGCGTGGGGATGTCTACACCTGCCACGTGGAGCACTCCAGCCTGCAGAGACCTGTCACCTTGGACTGGAGTGAGCCAGAGCTCCCTCAGCCTCCAGTTGTCACCTTGCTCAGGACAGGGAGCCAGCTCTGAGACCCCCAGAGTGTGTCCAGTCCTGGGCTAATACAAACCCCATGTGGTGCTACCCCCCTTCCCCAGCATGGCCTCCAATGGCTGTGCTGAGCTAAGAGCTATGGAGACCTAGAAACTCATCAGGCTCCTCACTGGCCCCTGCCCTGGGAGCTGGCCTCCCTCTGGACTCAGTGACCAGCCTATAGGCCCTTCCCCTGGGGTGGGGGAGCTGGCTGTGAGACACATGGATGTCAGTGTCCCCTGATGAGCCTTCACTGGCTGAGCCCTGAAGGCCCTTTGCAGTCTGTCCCTTCCCTTCTTAGATAGGATTTAGCCCCTTCTCAGCTCCCCTCAGACCCGTCTGTCCCCCAGGGCTGGCTCCTGGAGGGAAAGTTTTGATCCTTGGTGTCTCTTGTCCCCAGAAGCACAGTCTGGATCTGCCCAGAGCAAGATGCTGAGTGGAGTCGGGGGCCTCGTGCTGGGGCTGATCTTCTTTGGGGTTGGCCTCGTTGTCCACAGGAGGAGTCAGAAAGGTGAGATACTCTGGGGAGGCCCTGAGGCCCCTCCCCTCCAGGGGAGGGAGGATGTTGGATGGTGCCAGAAATCTGGCCCCAGGTCAGGGGTGAAGGGCTGGGCTGGCTCTGGCTTCAGTTCTTTCTACCCTGGAACTTACACAAGGTGGTGAAGGGGCCAGATCGCAGGGCTCAGGGGTCTGAGGGAATCCCATATTCAATAGTAGAGACAGCCTGGGGAGGGGTGTCAGACTCCAGCCTTCAGTCCCTCCCCCTGCCATTTCCCTCCCCCCCCCCCCACTCCTACAGCTGTAGATGGATGGATAGAGCATTGATGAAGTGCTTCCTCTGTGGGGTCAGGTACTAGGCTAAGCACTGTTAGGAGCCCCCTGTCCCACAGTGCTCAGAGCCTTGGTGTCCTTTGCTTCTGTGACTCTGGGATTTACAAGTATTTGTACATCTGTCTCTCTTCCTTCCTTTCCCAGGAAATCGGGGTTCACAGCCAGCAGGTAAGATCCTTCTGCCCAGGTGGCATCAGGGTTCTCATAGCTACAGTCTCTGCCCAGTGGGGCCTGAAGCTTAGCAGAGACTTGGGGGCCCTTAGTGGGAAGAGGTGGCTCTACTTGTGGCTTCAGACCCAGATGTACACGCTCACCTGGGTGTTCTGTGTCCTCTGCAGGGCTCCTGAGCTGATCCCTGAGGCTGTGTTCCCTGGAGCTGCTGCCTTCCCCTCAGCCTCCCTCCCACATTTGGAAGCCCCTGCTTGTGCCCAGCTCTCCAGGATCTTAGCCCTGCTGACCCCTTCCCTGGAGGGGCTCCTTGCCTGTGCCTTGGGCTCTGTCTGGACTCTTTGGCATTTCCCAACAGAGCTTTAATGACCCACTCCTCCTTCCTATCTTCCTGCACCCGTGTTTTATCCATTTTTGTCTCCTGAGCCTTCACCCCAATAATTAGAAGAGTGAGAATCACCTGGTTCTTGGTGACAGGGAGACAAGGTTGGGGAGCAGAGGGATTTGTGTAACCTCTCAGTGTGTGAAAGGCCTCTAGAGGTGCAGATTGTGATCCATCCACACCTTTGCATCCACATGGCCTCTTGTCCAGGCCCCTCCATTACCCAGCCTGCTTGTGGCCTTCCTGTCTGCGTCCTGATATGATGTAGATGTCAATGGGCCTCCCAGGCTTCTTGCCCAGGAGTCCTTCCCTTTCCCCATGGGATGGGCCCTCCTCACTCTGGTCATTCCTCTCTCTGATGCCTTTGCTTCTGTCCCTTCTGCTCAGTTCTTCCTGGATGATCTATTGCTGTTGCCTGTGCTTGTCTATCATGGGCCTCTCTGTTGTATTTTTAAAAATTAAAGTTTTAGTAAAAACCTTTTGCATTTGCATCATATTCATTGCTTAATGTATACTCTACTCCCATTCGTCTTCCCTCATAACAAAATATTTATTTAAAAGTCCCCAAATAACCATCACATTACCCATGTCTGTCCAACACCATATGCAGCAATCCATGCCCATAGCATCTCTGCATCTGCCATGAAGAGTTTGTTTTCTCAACTCTGTGGCCAAGCTTGGTGACTATTAGTACATAATATTCAGCATCATTTGTTTTGTTTTGTTTTGTTTTTTTACTATTTTTATTTTGGATATGTTTCTTTCCTGATTGTGCTTAGAACATTCTGCATCACTTGATTTAAGTCTTCCCATGTTTTTCTGAATTTCTCATATCTCTTGTTTCTCCTGATGCAACAAAATTCCATGACCATCAGGTGCCACAATTTCCTTTGCCCTTTCTCAGTTGTTGGGCACTGATTTTTTTAATCATCAAAGTATTTTATTATTTTCTAGTTACATGTAGAGATAGTTTTCAACATTTTTTTTTGTGAGGCAATTGGGGTTAAGTGACTTTCCCAGGGTCACCCAGCTAGCAAGTCTCAAGTGTCTGAGGCCAGATTTGAACTCAGATCCTCCTGATTCCAGGGCCAGTGCTCTATCCACTGTGCCACCTAGCTGACCCTCAACATTTGTTTTTATAAGATTTCTAGTTCCAAATTTTTCTCCCTCCCTCCCTGCCTTCCTCCTGCCTCAAGACAGCAAGTAATATGATATAGTTTATATATGTTTAATCACATTAAACGTTTCTGCATTAGTCATGCTGTGAAAGAAAAATTAGAGCTAAAGGGAAAAACCTCAAAAAAGAAAAACAAACAAAAAAATAGAAATAGTGTGGTTCAATCCTACTGAGTTCAAATCCAGCCTCAGACACTTGACACTTACTAGTTATGTGACCCTGGGCAAGTCACTTAACCCTCATTGCCCCACACAAAAGATTCTAATTCATTGGAATGTTTATCTTTCTTATTTCCACTAATGAACATGTGGAAGGATACAAACATTTGTGTCTATTCTTACCATGTAGGCTGCCAAATTCTTTTATTTGGGCTGATATGAGTCATAACTGTGAAATCATCATTTTTGGGAACAAAGATCTCAGGAATTTAGGGGTACAAAGTAAAGAAGGAGAAAGCAATGAGTCACATAGAGAAGCAAGGATTGTTGGGAGCAGGTGCATCCCAAGGGAGGTCTCTTCAGTCTCACTGGACTTTGATGGTTCTGGAGGAGAGAGTGAGGCCTCACTTAAATCCAACTCACTCCCAAGTTAGGACATCTCTCTCTTGCTGTCATTGGTCCTCTTCAAAAATAAAGGAGCAACAAAAACAAGTACCTTGTGCAATTCCAAGGGAATTGTCTTCCTGCCATATACTTTGGTGAGAAAGGAATAGGCCCTGGGTTCAAGGACTTCCTTGCTTCCTTTGATCTATTTTCTAACAATCAATGCCTTTTGATTAGAAATCATTTGCCTTGAGCTGGAAGCGATCTCAGAGGCCATCTGGTCTAATCACTGTATGTTATAGATGAGGAGGGTGAGGCCCCATCAGATCAGTCACGTGAAATCTTTAAGCATCAGTTAAGTGCCTTCTATATGCCAGGCACTGTGTTAAGTGCTGAGGATACAAAAAAAGGCTGAAGTTGGTCCTGGCTTTGCAGGTGCTCACAGTCTAAAAACCAAACAGGATTTTGGGTTTTGTTCCTGTAGGTGACAGGGAGCCACTGGAGTCTACTGAATACAGTGGTCAAATCTGCACTTTAGGAAGGTCAGTGTGACAGCTGAGTAGAGAATGGCCTGGAGTGGGGAGAGACTGAGGCAGGGAGACCCCTCAGCAGCTGTTGCAGTAGTTCTGGCCTGAGGGGATGAAGGCCTGGGCTAGGATGATTGCAGGGTTAGAGGAGAGAAGTGGGCATGTGTGAGGGATGTTACCAAGGGAGACATGACAGGACTTGACATGATTGGATATGGGAGGTGATAGTGTATAGTCAGGGCTGACCAGGATGTGAGTCTGAGTGACTGATAGGATGCTGGTAACTTCCACAGCCCTAGGGGAGTGAGAGGGTGGGGTTGGAGGTGGGCAAAAGTAACAAGTTCAGTTTGTGACATGTTGACTTTAAGATATCTAGAGTACATCCAGTCTAGGGGTGTCCAATACACAGATTGGAGAATGGAGGTCAGGAAAGAGGTTAGGTTTGGACAAATAGGAAAGTCTTCAGTCTAGAGATGATGTATGATTCCATGGGAGGTGCTGAGATCATCAGGCTACATAACATGGAAGAAAAGAGGGCCCAGGACAGAGCCCAAGGTCACATGGGTAGTGGGTGTCAGAGGCTAGACTTGAACGTCTATGATTCCAGAGCCAGACATCTTTCCATGATGCTTCACACTGGGTAGCATGAGCCCAGAACAGTGGAGCCTAGAAGCTCCTGGCTTTACTCCATTATTTATTGGGAAAATGTCTTGTATTCCTACCCCTTTGCCAATAATGCTGGCTTTCAGCTTTAGATATGTACTTTTGTCATTAAAAGTGTCAAAGAAGTTGTATGTACATATAGGTCAAAGTATTTATGGCACACCTGTTGTTGCACCAAAGAAGTAGAAACAAGATGAGTGCTCACTGATTCCTTAATGGCTAGACAAATTGTCTTATGTAAATATAATGAGGAAGAATTCTGAGAAGTCTTGGAAGATGTTAACCCTTATGAAATGAAGTAAAAGCAGGAAATCATTATATATAGTAATTATAACACTATAAATAGAAAGAATAAATCCCCCAAACCAAATACTATTTCTTTATGTCCAAACTTGTGTGTGTATATGAATATGTGTATGTATATACATATATATACATATATACATATATACACACATATATGTATATATATAAAACTATTGTTAGTTGTATTGGGTGTTTTTGAAGTTTTTATTTTTTTCAAATAATTGTTTAAAATGTTAGGGGAGGGCAGCTAGGTAGGGCAGTGAATAAAGCACTGGCCCTGGATTCAGAACGACCTGAGTTCAAATCCAGCCTCAGACACTTGAGACTTACTAGCTGTGTGATCCTGGGCAAGTCACTTAACCCCCATTGCCCCTCAGGAAAAAAACAAACAAAAAAGAAAAAAAGAAAAAAAAAGGTTAGGAGAGGGGGCATCTCGGTGGTGCAGTGGTTAAAGTGCTGGCCCTGGATTCAGGAGTACCTGAGTTCAAATCCGGCCTTAGACACTTGACACTTACTAGCTGTGTGACTCTGAGCAAGTCACTTAACCCCCATTGTCCTGTGTTAAGGGCTAAAATTCTAGCTAGTCTGTCTAAAATATCTAATCAGTGGTCGCCAATAAATTATAAGCTTTAGCAAGAGTAAGGTTTTTAAGCATTTATCAAGGAGAATAAGAATTTGGTAAAGAGAGAGAGAAAGGCCTACATTCATCTATCTCTTAAAGGGAGAGCACATTTCTAGCTCTGCTCTCCACCAGAGTCCAAAGGAAAGAGAGAGAGACTGAGCGCCTGGCTCCCCCTTCTTCCTCCCACCAGCAAACATCACTTCCTGACGCCAAAGAAAAGCCGCATGGCTTGCCCTCAAAGACCTTTCTTTCATGGTAGAGCTTTTCTACAGTAAGTCTCCAGCAGGTGGCGTCATTCCAATCGTTACACCTGCAAAAAAAAAAAAAAAGGTTAGGGGAGGGATGTATTTGTGGATGAAGAACATGTAAAAACAAAATATTAAAACTTAAAAAGAAAAAGCAAAGTGTACATTTGCAGATACAAAAATCCTAAATAATAAACATATCATTGTTTATATTTTGAAAAAGGAGGTAATAGGAAATACTAGAGTTTACTGAAAATATGTTGGGGTCAGATGTATATCTTAAGACAATTGACTTGGCAAATTATTTTTGATAAAAATATTTTATTATTTTCCAGTTACATGTAGAGATAGTTTTCAACATTTGTTTATATAAGATTTCCAATTTCAAATTTTTCTCACTCCCTCCCCACCTCCCCATGACAGCAGATAATCTGATATAGGTTATATATACATATATATATATATGTATATATAACATTAAACATATTTCTGCATTAGTCATGTTATAAGAGAAAAATCAGAGCAAAAATGAAAAACTTCAAAAGAGAAAAACAAGAGCACTAAAAACAAAAGAAATAGTATGGTTTAATCAGCATCCATATTCTACAGATCTTTTTTTTTTCTGGATTTGGAGAGCCTTTTTCATCATGAGTCCTTTGGAACTTTCTTGTACCATTTTATTGGTGAGAAGAATCTAGTCTATCACAGTTGATCAACACATAATGGACTGGATGTTGTTGCTGTTGGTGGTGGTCCTTCATTCTCATAGAGGACCATGACATTGAGGTGATGTCATAACTTGCAGTGAATTGCATTTAAGTGAGGGAGGGTTGTGCAAGGTCACCAGTCTCACTTTCTTCAGAGCCATCTGGGTCAAGTGACCAGATATATCTCAGGAGGACTGGAGACAGCCTGGGATGTTTAAGGCAATTGGGGTTCAGTGACTTGCCCAGGGTCACACAGCTAGTAAGTACCTGAGGTGAGATTTGAACCCAGGTCCTCCCAATTCTAGGGCCAGTGCTCTATCCCCTGTGCCACCTAGCTGACCCTAGTGGATATTGTAGAGAGAGTGAGGATAACACTGAAGTCTCAGACCTGGATGACTGGAATGATGTTGGTGCCTTCATTAAGAACAGTGGATTTGGGAGAAATGACACATTAGAGAAATGGGATGCTAGTAACAAGTCAGGAGCACATTGAATGATGAAACTAGGAGATCTGTAAGGAGGAATAAAACTAGAGGATCCTAAGAGTCCACCAGGAAAAGCACCAGTAGGACGATCAAAGGCAAGGCTGCACTTGCTATTAGCATCCATAGCCTGAAAAGTACATGGTAGAGGATAGTACAGTTGTCTCAGTGGGTATGAATAAGGACCTGTCCTGTAGCAGAGAAAATGAGGAAGAGAGAGAGGAGAGGCCACATATGAGGAATGCCCTGGAGGTAGATATAGCAGCCCCTGTATCTGGTCATGGGAGAGGAAGAATCAAAGCTAACAACAGGATTTCCACATGAGAGGCTGAGTGAATGGAGGTGGTTTTGATGAAGACAGTGAAATCCCAAGTTAAGTTCTCACATCGAAAACAAATGAAGAGTGTGCTGTGAGGTAGCCAGTCGTCTATGCTGGGAGAATAGAAAGAAAGGCAAAAAAACAGTCCTTGCTCTCAAGGATCTCACAGTGTAAGGGAGGAGACAGCCTGCAAACAGCCAGCTACAAACAAGAACTCTACAGGGCAAATGGAGGTAACCTCAGAGGGGAGGCAAGAAGATGGAGAAGGATTCTGAAGGGCTTCTTGCAGAAGATGGGACTTTAGCTGAGACTTGTATTGGAGGAAGTTGGGGAAGCTGGGAGGAGGAGAAGAGGAGGAATGTGTTCCAGGCATGGGGCACAGCCACTGAAAATGCCTGGAGTGGGGAGATGAAGTGTCACGGATCAAAGAGTACATGAAGGGCAGTAAGGTACAAGAAGCCTGGAAAGGCAAGATGAAGACCAAGTCAGTTTGTGAAGGGCTTTTAGAGCCAAACAAATGATTTTCTATTTGATTAGAAAAGCTCCAGGGAGCCACTGCAGTTGATTGAATAGAGGGGGTGACATAAACTTGCTTGAGGAAGATCAATTCGATAGCTGAGTGGAGGATGGGGAGAGATGAAACAGAGTGACCGGCCAGCAAGGAAGAGAAGGTTTGGGGAGGAATACTATAAGCCCATCTTTGGAGAAGTTGGGTTTGAAATGAAGAGAACACCAGCTACTGGTAATTTGTAGGCAATGGGTTCTTAACCTCTTTTGTGTCCAGGACCCCTTGGTAACCTGGTGAAGCCTGTGGACCCAGTTATGAGAGAAATGTCTCCTCTTTGAGCTTAGGTAGGAGGTTACTGCTGAGGGGAATTTTTATATTTGATTGAATCTGAAGAATGCTTGACACTTCATATTCTCAATCTTATTCTTATTAACCTTCAGGATTAAAAGAAAAAAATTTTAAATCATCCAGGAACATCGTGTTTACTTGTATTTAGTCATTTTATTAACAAAAACATTTGGAAGCCATAAATGTGTGTGTGTTTATCAAAATATGAATTTTTTGAGAAATTGTCTACTATTGTTGCTTATTTCAAAGTGAAATTTAGATGAAACTGAAAACCATGACATCTTGATTACATCACATTTTTGTCCTCTCTTTGAGGATAAAACATGTTTTTTCATCACACCATCTAGAAACAAAGTGATACCATGTAGAACTGATGCTACACATGAATGTACAATCATTAACAAAGGGATGGATGGCAAAACCTAAGAACTCATTTACCTAGTTACTTAGCATAGGAACTTGAAACAAATGGTGATCACCAAGAATGAAACAAAACAAAACAAAAAAATCAAAAGTCTTTCATACTTGCATCCTATTGAAGTAACCCAGAGGTGTTTGAGTATTATAACAGGATTAGTTATATAAAAATAAGCTTTGTACATTTATCTGCCATCGTTATAGAAATTTGCTATGGAATGAAGAAGTAGAGACATTGTTATAACAATATCAAGACTGTCTCTTCAAGGGCACAGACTCACCTGACAGAAATATAAGATAAAGCTTCTTAAATTCTGTTTCATTCCAGATAAGAATCATAATTAGCCTTTTTTTTTTTAAACAGTCAATCATTCAGAAAAGTTCCACATTATTCAGAGGTTATCTTAGCCAGTCTCATAATTAACTAGGTGGGGAAAATTCTTTTTCAGAGAGTAAATAGAACAGAAGAAACTAACTTAAGGAGATCCTGTCATTATCTTCATAAGGCCTTTTCACCTTTCTCAGATGTAGACATTCACCTGCAGCAGTTCTCAGATTGTACTTCTTTTGAGCAGCAGATGATTTTTTTTTTAAATGATGGTTTATTGATTTAATGATAATTCAGAGTTTTACCTAAAATAAAAATTCAAAACAGTACAAAAATATAATCTTACATCAAATAGCCCGTTTTAGTAATCACAGTTTAAGGCTACATACAGTTATTAATATTATTTTTCTCTTCTTGTTGTAATAACAATTAACAATAAGAACATATAAGGGCTTGCTTTCCCTTGTCTTTCCTATTTAAACCCACCATGGAGAAGAAATCAAGAATCAGAAATTAAGAAAATAATCACATTCTCTAACTACACACATATAGTAATTACATGATAGTTCACACAAGACCCAGAAAAATTCTGGTCACTGTGTAAGCTTTGAGTCGGACAGGTCTAAAGGTATTGCATATTAACCACTCAGGCAAAACCAAAAATCTTTAAATCTGGGGTCTGTTGAAAGTAGGTTGGCTTAAAGGTATAACTTTAATGCATAATATTCCAGGTACAGTTCTATAATTTTCATAATCAGAATTTACATCATCAGATAAAAATCCCTTCATATAAAACAAACTTGTAAGCCTCCTTATTTCTGCTGTGAGAGGTCCCAGTTCCTCGTTAACCCACTTCCTTAATTTAGGATTTCACAGCATGCTGTCAGGAAGGCTGATCATTTTATGATCTAACTTAAATAAAGGGTACTGTGATGATTAAAAATATGAGAGACATAGTTTCTGGGGAATTTAATCATTTTATTAATATGGCCAGTGAGTTTTCAACAAAATGAGGTCTATGGTGTCTCTCTCAGACCAAAGACCCCTAATGGATGTTGGGCCTTGGTTCATATACTCTTGCAGTTGTAGGAAGTCCATCACAAGGCAAACACATCTAGTTGGTTAGTATTATTTAAATCTAATTGGTTGACATGATTTGGAGGTGGGTTATATTAACATGAAGTCAGGAGAAATATGACTCAGGTAAAGATGACAAAATGTAGAGACCCCTTGACCCCAAATATTTTCCATCTGGTTGTGGCTTAATCTCATCAGTAAAATCCTTCATCTTATCTAGACAAAAGAATCTGTCTTCACCCAAGGCTGCTTTTGGGAGCTTGGGTTTGGGTTAGGTTTGACTTAGATGAGATCTCTTAGAATCTTTCAAGGATCATTTGCCTTTGAGTGGGGGGAGGATGGAGAACTAAGAAAGAAAGGAAGGGATATCTCTGGGTGCCCCAAGATATTGATTATTAATAATCATTTCTCATAGTCCCAAGCAACCTGATAAGTCCCTAGAAATTTAAAAAACTGTTAAGGTTGGAGCTAATATAGTGGAGAAATGGCAGGGACTCACTTAAGCTAAACCCCTCCAAATAACTTTCAATAATGACTCAAAACAAATTTTGGAGCAGCAGAGATGAAAGAATGCGTGAAAGAAGTTTTTAGCCTGAGACAAACTAGAAGCTTGGCAAGAGAAGTCTGTTGCATCAGGGTGAGAGTGAAGAGCAGTCCAGCTTAGGCCATGCCCAATGTGTAAATTTATTTTGATTTGGGGACCCTACCTTTAGGCTGAGATTAGAAAGCCTTAGGCCCTCAGGGTCTCTTCTGTGTGGGAGGTGCTGGTGCCCCTCCCCTTCTGCTTCAGCTGAGCCAAAAAACCCTATGGGCTGTTCAAGAGGCCAGGTTAGACAGCTGTGGGGAGGGAGCACTAGCTCCCTCCACCCTGAGCAGAGCTATCTGAGAGATCCTGGGCTCATCCTGGCTGGGCTCCGGCATAGCCTGTGCTGAGGCACGGGATGCTCAAGGATCCCCCCAGCCCCAGCCGCAGCCCTGACTGGTGGATTAGCTTGGTGTGTGGGTACAAAAAGCCCCGAGATTTGAGTGGAGAAAAAAAAAAATATATATATATATATAGACCTGGGGGTTAGACTCAGGAGGATGGACAAGGTTAGGAGACTGGTGGACAGGAAGACTGGAGGCCGGCTGACAAGATTCGAGGGGTGTCACAGGTTGGAGAAGACAGACAGGGAGGCTGCTACAAGGACGCTAGAGAAAGTGAGAAAGGGCTTTCCAGTTAGAAGAAGGTCCATTGGTACACAGGGAATGGCCAGTGGACAAGATTAAAGGAAATCTGACAAGATTAGCAGGGATACATGGACAAGAGGAGGAGGCTGAAGGACAAGATTAGGAGGCCAAATTGACAGAGCTTGGGAGAGGCTGACGAGGTTAAGAGAGCAGACTGATGGAGCAGACAGACAGAACAGGAGGCAGCAGAGAGCACAGAATTGGTTAGCACAGGGTGCAGGTTGGAGAAAGTGAAGATTAAGAGAAGAGCAGGGAAAGTGGAACATAAATAAACCCTAAGGCAAGAGGTGGCTACAGCCCCTTATTGCCAGGGGCAGCAGGTGGAAGCACCGGAACCGGAGCAGTCAGGTTGTACATTTTATTTCCCTGTATTCTTTTGTTTTGTTGTTGGTTTTTTTTTGCAGGGCAATGAGGGTTAAGTGACTTGCCCAGGGTCACATAGCTAGTAAGTGTCAAGTGTCTGAGGCCGGATTTGAACTCAGGTCCTCCTGAATCCAGGGCCGGTGTTTAATCCACTGCGCCACTTAGCCGCCCCCCCCCCTGTATTCTTAATTTTAAATAGTATCTCATAAATAAACTCTGCTTTGATTATTTAGTTAAGAGGCTTCTTAATATTTTGCTTATCAATTTGGGAGTGGAGCAGTGTGGTGGAATTTTTAAATGGCCCATACTAAGTTAATAGCAGTCAGATAGCCAGTGAGTCAAAAGTCCCCAGATTATTTCTCCAGTCAAATTAGCCCCCAAATTAGGCCTAGTCATTTAAAAATATATTTACACCAAGCAAATCAGCACTAGGCCTTGGGGACAACTGAATCAGTAAGACTGAAATTAGAACTATATATGTAGTTTTATTAGGATTCGTTAGGTTAATTAGGTTGTGTAAACGCATGAGACCCAGTCCTTGGTGGCAGGAGGACACAATGGGGTAATGGATCCTTGTACCAACCCCATGCTAGAGCAGGTATCATATAGGGACAAAACAAAGAAGGCATAGTGCCAGGGATGGCCAGGGTTATGTTCAAGTGTTCCCATGGGAGAGCTTCTTTTGCTGCTTACTCAATGTAATTTATGTTCTCTGTGAGACTCGAGGTCCTGTTCCTAGGCTCTGGTCTATCTCTGTAGAGAGGGAAGAAGGGAAGCTGTCATTAGGGAGTAGTGTACTTATAAATAACTTGCTAGTCAGGGCATGCTCTACACAGAGGAGTCAATCCCCAAATAAATAATAAGCCCAACTAAAATTAGATTTCCATTTGAGGTAACACAAGATAGTCTGTAAGTTATTCTCTTCCACTGATTGGACTAAATACTTATCCTCAGAATAAAACAGAAGATGTTTCTAATTTCATCCTTACTGATCAATAGATTTATATCTTGGCCCACAACTTTTGCATCATTTTTTTTTTTTGGGCGGGGCAATGGGGGTTAAGTGACTTGCCCAGGGTCACACAGCTAGTAAGTGTTAAGTGTCTGAGGTCGGATTTGAACTCAGGTACTCCTGACTCCAGGGCCGGTGCTTTAACCACTGCACCATCTAGCTGCCCCTTTTGCATCATTTTCTAATCATTCTCATTTAATTTCAAGATATTACAAAGGAATTTGACAAACCCAAACACATACCTACTAACTTGATTGGGATATGGAAATTACCCTAATTTCATATTAAAAACATTAAGATTTTATATACTTGCAGAGGTGCTAAATTGCTGCAACAACAAGATTCGTTAGACTAAAACAATTACAGCTATACCTGCCATGGTAAGCAAGGAAGGAACAGGGACATGACACTAATTCTGGTCCTCTAGGCCTAAGCCACATGGCACTGAATGACTCAACACATGTATAAAAAGACAAGGTATCCTCAGTTCTGTTTGATTCATATAAGAGTCATGTAAGACAGGATGTCACGGCCAGGCTCAGAATTGACTACACAGGAACATGTCTTCAATGGCAAACTGAGTGAAGAGGGTCTTATTTCAGTCTTCCCAAGGTTGCCCTCTCAACTATTTCCCAGGGAGAGATATCCACCAGCAGTAGGTCATTGACCTCCCTCCTCTTGAGCTGCTGGCATTTTTATGGAAGTGATGAAACATTGACTTCTTGGCATAAACATAGCTGAAAATAAAGCTCAGAATGGAATTTTACAATTCAGAATGGTTTTACTTCAAACAGCAAAATCTCATTAATCACAGCTTAGGTCTGGACAGAGTTGTTAATACTCTCATGTTGTTTCTTTTCTTTTCTTTTCTTTTTTTTTTTTTTTGCGGGGCAATGGGGGTTAAGTGACTTTTCCAGGGTCACACAGCTAGTAAGTGTCAAGGGTCTGAGGCCGAATTTGAACTCAGGTCCTCCTGAATCCAGGGCTGGTGCTTTATCCACTGTGCTGCCTAGCTTCCCCCTCTCATGTTGTTTCAATAAATTAACTAGCAATAAATATGTACCAGACTTCATATAGAAAACAAAATATTCCACTTAACATCCTTTTCTTCTTTTATTTTTCCTTCCTCTTGAGTTTAAACTCATCATCCTGGTATGAAAAAAAATCATTAGAAATCACACTAATTATAGCCTGTAATTCTACATAGATTGTTAATATATGGTTACTTAAAAAGAATCCCTCAGTAAACACTGACATTAAACTCCAAACAGATATTCATCCCTTAATGTAATATTACTCCATTAACCCCTTGAATAAAATTAAATCTGTAAGACTGGAGTCTGGGGGGCAGTTAGGTGGCACAGTGGATAAAGCACCGGCCCTGGATTCAGGAGGACCTGAGTTCAAATCTAGCCTCAGACCCTTGACACTTACTAGCAGTGTGACCCTGGGCAAGTCACTTAACCCTCATTGCCCCGCCAAAAAAAAAAAAAAAAAAAAGACTGGAGTCTGTTAAGACTAAATTGGTTCAAGGTGTAATGTCAATATATAGGTATGACTTCTTATTTTTCACAATCACAAATCACTACATAAAGTACTTTCATACTATAAATAAACTTTTAAATTCTCTGTTTGTCAAGGAATAGAGGAGAGGATCCTAGTCTTCTAAGGAAAGTAACTCACAAATTCTTTCAAAGAGTAGATAAGGTTATAATGACCTTAATCAAGAGATGGTCTCAAGAAACTCAGCAGGTTTACAAATAAGGAGAGTTTCACAAGGTCTCTGCCCCTTTCATATGTTCTTTTTCACATAGTAAGTATTTATTATTTTTCCCTTTTAAAATTTACCCGATTAGTTGATCGACTTTAACATTATAATAGCCTCTAATAGCTCAATGAATAATTTCAGAGTATCTAAAGTCAACCATCATCATAGCAATCATTATCGATCATAGTTATTTCATATATAGTAATTCCTCAGAATTCACAATAAACATTTAGAAACAACAATGATGTCTGCAATATTATGGATTTAAAGCATGAAAAACAATTTATTTCTGGTCAGCTGACATCCATTCACCTGAATGCATCTCCAAATTATCTTTCTTTCTTTTTTTGTTGCAAATTTATTTATTTATTTTAAACTCAAATACAAAATGAGAAAAGGACAAAAATTGCCATGTACACAGCATAACATAAAAGAGGATTCTAAATGCTACACATTGTTTTCAAAACTGCCCAGCTTTCCTTTGCTTCCTTGTAAGTTTTCTTTTATTCTCTCCTGTGCACTTTTCACTTTATTTCTCATCCTCTCCCCTCCTCCTGCCCTAAAGAAGGCTACAATTAAGCTTAGTTATTTATATATATATATATATATACACATACATGTAGATATGTAGACATCTATAAACACACTGTTTTTTGGCACTAGTGCCAAACTGTATTGGCTCTGCCTCTCCTTTGGATCCACCAAAGTCATGGAGAGGGAAAACCTGCTGCAGGGGGAACAGTTTGTTTTCCAATTGATCCGCCCAGGCCAGCGCCCTGGAGAGGACACTCCAGCTACTCCTCATGGGGTAGATACAACACAGGATGCGGCAGTTACCGGTTATAAATCACTCAGGAGCTGCGGCTCCTATATTGGACTGCACAGCCACACTGTGTCATGTGGCTCTTCAAGGTGCTGATCCATGGTTGTCAGCAAGTGGTGGAGGCCTACTACTATAAACACACAAATATATTCACATATACACTCATGCCAAATTAATTATCTTCCATATAAAATCATTCATTTTATCACCCTTAGCATGTTAGAGTAATCAAAGTTAGAACTCAATATAGAGTTATCTAGTATGGAATCATTGCATTCAGTCAAAGAATTAATAATATACAGTGCTTTCCAGATGTCAGGCCTTGTGTTAAGCATTTCACATTTACTATATCAGTTTTGATCCTCACAACAACCTTGGGAGGCAGGCGCTATTTTTATCCCATGTACAGATTAATAAAGTGAAGTATCATGTTTAAGATCATATATTTAACACATTTTCTGAGTCTAGAATGTAACTCGAGTTTTCCTGGCTCATAAATTTTTTTACTATAGTTCCCATACAACAAACAATAAAGTTCCTCATATCCTTTTTATTTCAGCAAAGCCAAAAACTTTCCTCAAACTCTTTTTCCCAACATATTGAAACTTTCTTCATTTCTCTACATAAATATCCTTCCAGTTGTTTTGAAACCACGTCTTTCTAATTTCTTTCAGATCCTTTCCTAAATTGTCTTTACTTGCCCAGTTACCAAATTCTCTATATTTCAATAGTATCCCAGATTATCTATAAAACTAATCTTCACTCTACTCAATTCCTCCTTTATAATTGTAGTACTCATTTTTGTTAATTAAAACCAATTACAATAAAAGGCTTATTCCCTAAGTTGTAGTTTATTTCTGCTGTGGCAACTTTGCCATTAATTTACCTTTAAAAATAATACTCTTGGGGGCAGCTAGGTATCGCACGGGATAAAGCACTAGCCCTGGATTCAAGAGGGCCTGAATTCAAATCTGACCTCAAACACTTGAATACTTACTAGCTGTGTGACCCTGGGCAAGTCACTTAACCCTCATTACCCCACAAAGAAAAAAAAAATCATACTCTATTGAATTATGGCTAAACTATTATAAAAACGGGTCTCAGTTTCTCCTTGACAAATTGTCAAAAATCTACTTTAATTAATATCTAGTTGCAAAACACACCAATTTGAAAATGTCTTTCTAAATTGATTAGCACATAACTTTGATTTTGTAGAATTTCCAATTAACTAATTAGATGTTCTAATCAAACTTATTTACTTTTCTTTGATTGTTCCCTGATTTACACAAACTTTTCCCTTTTCTGAGAACCAGGAAAGAGTTAATGATAGACGGTATTTTCTAGGCATCACAGTTATTCAAAATGAAAGCTGTGATCTATTTTTTCTCACTGTGAAACTTCACTGATATCACTTACAAACTTGCTCCTTTCTAATGCACAAAATGACCATATTCTTTTAGTTGTACAACAATAAATCTGTATATAACAATCACAGTTGTTTTCTTAATTTCTTTAAAACAAATTCCAAAGAATATTAATCCTAGATTCACTAGAATATTTCAACATTTATAAAAAAGATTCAAACCACTAATTGTAAATTCACAATAAAGAACTTATGTTTCAGTCATAAATTTAGTCTTGAATTAGTTTGCAACACTATAAAACAAAGGCTGCCTCTTATCTGTGTTTCTCCCATCCACCTGTGTGACATGCGAGAGAGAGAGAGAGAGAGAGAGAGAGAGAGAGAGAGAGAGAGAGAGAGAGAGAGAGAGAGAGAGAGAGAGAGAGAGAGAGAGAGATTTAATTTTTCAGAAGGGAAAAAAAGGTTTTGGCCAATGACACATACCAGAGACTTACAGGGACAGAACAAATACACAGAATTGTAAGATAAACACACACTTGTGGGATATTGAACAAGATGTTTCCTTCATTTAACGGCCTTCTGGAAGAAATGTTTTACTGATTCAATTTCCTATTTGGCTGTAAAGGGATGTTAATATTAAACACCAGTGACAGACTTTATGTTAAAATCCAACACACATAAAGGTGTTGCTATTCTCATTTTGTCCACTAGATGTCTGCAGAGACCATGCTGTCTTACATTCCCCTTACTCATTAGAATACAGAAAACTACATACAGTAATGAACCAGAATTTATTTGATCAATAATTACATATTTCCCTAAGACCTAGACTAGGTGGTGATAGTTTAGTAGGCCCTTCAATCCTCCTTGCAAAAAGGACATCAAGGGCAGCTAGTTGGCGCAGTGGATAGAGCACTGGCCCAGGAGTCAGGAGTACCTGAGTTCAAATCCAGCCTCACAGACACTTAACACTTACTAGCTGTGTGACCCTCAGCAAGTCACTTAACCCCAATTGCCTCACTAAAAAAAAAAAAGACATCAAAAAAGGGAGTACACTAAGACTTCCTGACTAGGAATATTAATTCCTCAACTATTAAAAAAATAAAATTAGTGGAATGTCACTTGGAATCAATTCAGTATTCATTTGTGTGCTTGGAGAAATAGGACACTCTCCCAATCTCTTTAAGCTCAGAGAACAACGAAATAACATTCAATCAGGGTAGCTAGGTGGCACAGTGGATAAAATACCAGCCCTGGATTCAGGAGGACCTGAGTTCAAATCCAGCCTCAGACACTTGACACTAGCTGTGTGACCGTGGGAGAGTCGCTTAACCCTCATTTCCCCTCAAAAAAAATATAGCATGAAATCAAACTACCCCCAATTTTTGGTCGTATTTGAAGGTTGAGACCAGTTATCTTCAAGGGTACATCTAAAAATTCTATTTGGAGAGGTACTCTTTGAGGGATGAATTCCATAAAAAAGATGGTCTAGAAAAGATACTCAGGTTTTAAGTATAACCAATCATGTCCAAAGCTGTAATCTTTTAATACAAATTGGACATATAATAAACACAAAAGAGAACACATAAAATTATTACCAAAAGGGACTTTCCCTCTTGCCCAAAGTATCATGAGCTCTGACTGTTGTGAGTGTTCAGGGGAAGCAACGCTTCTCCCTCATAGAATCCCTAACAGAAAACTCTCCTTTTGTGGGAAAAATTCCAGTTAGGTCCTGCAAAGGGAAGAGGTTCTGATAAGGGTTCAGGGCAAGCTCTTTCTCCCTAATATCAGCGTTGCTACCAAACTGTTCTGAGTGAAATTCAACAAAAGTAAACTGAGGTACACTTCTCCAAGCAATAAAACAGTTTATTTACATTGACATGTATAATAAAATGTATCAACTGGTTGTGAAAGGCCAAAAAACCCTGAACACTTAGTGTAACAAAGAAGACTTCATGGGTGAGGAAAGGTTACAATTGTTTATGGGGGTGACAGCGTGCTAGGGGTGAGGACAGCATGATTGGTTATAGAGTTGAGGTAGGGGGATAATATGATTGGTTGGAAACTGGGAATGAGGGGTTAGCAACAGCCCCCTTCTTTCCCTCCTGTGACTAACTTTCCTATTACTGGGGAGGGTATCATCTTTCTCCCAGTCATCCAGACTTGAAACCTAGGTGTCTTCCTTAAGCCCTCACTCCCTCTGACCTCTCATATCCAAACAGTGTCAAATTCCTGTCATTTCTGCCTTTATCACATCTCCCGTATATTTCCCCCTCTGACACTGCAACCTCTCTGATGTGGGCCCTCATCACCTCAGTTTCTCACCACTCCAGTCCATCTTCAATTCACCTAGCAAATTGATCTTCCTTATGGCTTTGTTTGGAGTTTTTTGGAGTGGTTGTGTCAGGAGCTCTGAGAGCTTATTACCTTTCCTCCCAAACTGATCTTCCTAAAGCACAAATGTGACCATGTCATATCCCTGGGCAATCAACTACAGGGATTCCTTGTTACTTCCAGGATTAAATATAAAATCATCTATTAGGCATTCAAATAAAGCGGCTCCTCCTTACCTTTCCAGTCTTTTATGCCTTATTCCCCTCCAGGTATTCTGCAATCAAATAACAGGGGCTTCTTTGCTACTGCTTTTTTTATTTTTATTTTTTTTTATTTTGTGAGGCAATTGGGGTTAAGTGACTTGCCCAAGGTCACACAGCTAGTAAGTGTTAAGTGTCTGAGGCCGGATTTGAACTCAGGTACTACTGACTCCAGGGCCGGTGCTCTATCCACTGTACCACCTAGCCACTCCTGCTTTCTAAAATTTTATTTTGTTCCCCCGCCCCCAATTACGTGTTAAAACAGTTTAAATGCCTGGACTTTTTGAATTCCAAATTCTATCCCTCTTTTCCTCCCTACCATCCCCCTTCCCTGAAATGGTAGGTTATATAAGTGCAATCCTGTAAAACATTTCCATATTATTCATTTTATATAAGAAGATTTGAAGAAAAAAAGGTAAAAAGTATGCTTCAATCTGTTGACATCAGTTCTTTCTCTGGAGGCAGATAACATGTTTCATCATGAGTCCTTTGGGATCATCTTGGATCATTATATTGCTGAGAATAGCTAAGTCATTTACAATTCTTTATCTTACACTATTGCTGTTGCTATATATGATGTTCTTCTGGTTCTTACTTCACTTTGCATGGGTTCTTGTCTTTCCAGATTTTTCTAAAATCATCCTCCTTATGATTTTTTCCTTTTTCTTTTGCTCTCTTACATTCTCTTTCTTTGTCTTACATTTTATTTTCCTGTTAACCATCTTTCCACAGAAATTTATCATGTACAGATTATTTTATTCAAAAGTAAAACAAAACAAAAATAATATTTGAGAAATTCTGCCATTCCCCTTCCATAAGTCTAAAACATTCAAGATTTTTGGAAAGCTAGAACAATAGAGAAACCTTCTTCCATGAACCACTAATCATAAACCTCATGCAAAGCATAAAGTAAGGATATGTATGGTCACCATAACTGTTTACTGCTGTGATAGAGGAGAGTCTAAGTTGAACAGAGATTCCTGTGAATAATGAGGTCCTCCAAATGCTCCTATTTGTGGAATGCATCATACAAACAGTTTAACTTTATTGAATTTCTTGTTTTCTCTTTCTGGTTTCTTTTCTGCTTTTTATGTTTCCCTTGAGTCTTGGGTTTGAAGATCAATATTTTTTTTAGCTCTGGTCTTTTAATTAGGAATGCTTGGAAGTCCTTTATTTTGTTAATTATCCATTTTTCCCCTTGAAGAATTATACTCAGTTTTTCTGGTTATATGATTCTTGGTTTTAATCCTAACTTCTTTGCCTTCCAGAATATAATTTTCCAAGCTCTTTGGTTCTTTAATGTTAAAAGCTGACAAATGGGGCAGCTAGATGGCACAGTGGATAGAGTACCGGCCCAGGAGTCAGGAGTACCTGAGTTCAAATCCGGCCTCACACGCTTAACACTTACTAGCTGTGTGACCCTGGGCAAGTCACTTAACCCTAATTGCCTCACCAAAAAAACCCAAAACCCAAAACAAAAACAAACAAAAAAAAGCTGACAAATCCTTTGGAATCCTGACTGTCAGTTTACAATATCTGAATTGTTTCTTTTTGACTGCTTGAAGTACTTTCTCCTTGACCTGGGAGCTTTGTAATTTGGCTATGATCTTTCTTGGGGTTTTCATTTCAGGACCTCTTTCAGATGGTGATTGGTGAATTCTTTCAAATTCTATTTTGTTTTCTGGTTCTAGGATATCAGGGCAGTTCTCTTTGCTGTTTCTTGAAGATAGTCTATCTCCCAACTCCAGGTGTTTTCAATGACTAACTCCTATACCTCCCAAGCCAACCTTCCTCATCTTTGTTTCCTGGCTTTCCTGGCTTCATTTAGTTTCAGCTAAAGTCCCACTTTCTGCAAGAAACCTTTCCCAGTCTGCCTTAATCTTTGGTGCCTTTCCTTTGAACCTGATTCCCCAGCTTATCCCATGTATATCTTGTTCATGCTTTCTTCACCTTTAAATGATGAACTCCCAAGGACAGAGACTACTTTGTGGTTTCTATGTATTTCTAGCACTTTGTGTAATGCCTAGGAAATCATAGGCTCTAATGAATTCTTGTTGACTGACTGACATTTCCATCTACCTCCAAACACACACAACATGTCTCCTAAAGGTATAAAGCTGAGAAGCAAACAGACCCTTCCCCTATGGAAAGGAAGCCACTTTGTAAATGGAGTTGGGCTCCTTGTGGTATCATCAATGTATATCCAGTCTATTCTTAGCTGGCACTGCCAACATTAGTATTATCTACTTAATGTGGAAATAATGCTGACACTGATTAGAAAATGAAAACGAGAGGCCCAATATCCTCCAGACCCTTCAAAACCTATAATAAGGTCTTCCTCTGAGCAAAGGTGGAGGAAAAGGAGATACACACTGGGGTCTGAGCTGAGGATTCTCATTCTGCCCCAACAGATTCCTCATCAGGGATTTTCTGGAATCTTCAGTCTTCAGACACTTAAAGGACCTTCCTGATTACACCTAATGCAATACTTTTACTCAGGACCCAGAGGACATGACAAAATACCTCAACTAATTGGAATGAACTTCCTATCTGGCAACATTTCTCTTTATTCAATGACTTTCAAAGACTTTCAATTCTTAAAGTTTATGACTTATTGAGCATCTTATCACTTACTTTAAGTGGGGTGCACTAACCTGATTGGGAAAATATCAATCCATTCTACCCATATGTCAAAGTTCTCTGAATCTATTCCTTTCATCATTTCTTAAAACAGAATAGCATTCATTGTCCTATAATTCATCTAGTAGTTCCAAAATGGATGGATACTTACTTTGTTTCTAGTTCTTTGCTATAATTAAAAGTATTACTAGTAACATTTTTGAATGTATACGTCCTTTCCCTCTGTCTTTGATTTCTTTGGGATATAAGCTTGATACTGATATTACTGCATTAAAGGGTATGAAAAGTTTAGTGATTTTTAAAGTAGAGTTTTCTAAATTGCTTTCCAAAAGGATTAAATTAATTCATAGTTCCCTTAATTTTTGTTATGCCTCTTTTCCCATAGGTCTTCCAATAATAAACATTTCCCTTTTTTGGTCATCTTTACCAATCTGATAGGTACAAGGGGAAACCTGAGTGAATTTACTTCTCTGTATATGTATTGCAGTTCCTCCAAAGGGAAAGCAAGTGTTTGAGGTCAAGGACTCTTGCTTTGTCTTTGTATCCATTTCCTAAGCACATGGGTGCTTAATAAATGCTTGGTGATTGAATGATGAAGAAAGAAATTTGCTAGTGGAGAAGGAAAGGTTTAGCTCAATCCAACTCAAAATGGACTTATTAATGTACTGTCTAAAATTATGTATGGCCACCCTATTTCTGTCCCAAGTTTTAGGGAAACTTGGCTGGGGTTCTAATATATTGCTACTTAGAAATTAGAGACCACTTCACCAGTTTTGGGCATTAAGCATTTATTAAAGCATATTAAATATTAGTAAAGAGAGTGCACATGGCTCGGAAAGATAAGAAAACCTATCTAGGAGAGAGGAGAGAGCATAACCAGCTGTGTGGCTGCTCCTTCAGTGTTCCCAGGCAAGAGAGAGATTCCAAGAGCATAAGCTCACTGAGGGAAGGAGGAGAGGTGGCCCTTACACACTGCTTTAAGCTAATTGGCTAGCATCATTCAAATCTATTGGCTCATTGGACTTGAGGGTGGTCCATGAACAGTACACACTGAGGTCAGAGTCCAGAGAATAGACCCTCTGGGGGGAAGGCTTTCAGGTAGGTGTTGTTTTAACCTCTATTCCCAGTCCAAGGTCCCACTTGGCTGACTCTGGGCCAGTCTTAAGAGGTCAGGCAGTTGGGCCCTTGAGTAAAGGGTTCTCTGGGAGTCTCAAAACCCCATTATTTTCTCCCATAGCCCCCTCTGCTTCATTAAGAAACAGGGTTTCCTTAAGTGAAGCAATAGCATGACAAAATACTTATAAAGGGTTCTGTGATGAGTAACAATGTAAGGGGGATGAAAAGAGAGAAAAGAATTTGAGTGATGCATTGACAAAAACTAAAGAGGGCTGTCCCCTTTAGGAGGTAGTTATTATAAATAGTGTATGCTATAGGAAAAGGAAAACAGGAAAATGTCCATTTAAGTCTTTGGAAGTCTTATTGCAAATGATTCTTGGGATGTCATCTGTGTGTAGCTCTAGATTCTAGGCAGGGTCTCAGGTGTGGTTGTCTCAGGTGTTTCAGATGCTGATGATCAGCAAGAAAGTCTCCTCAGCTGGAAAGTTTCCTACAAAATTGATCTTAACACAACTTTAAATAGCTTTGCCAATAACCAAATCAAACAATGAGATGTCTCAAAAACATGTCTAAGGAAATTCAGAATCTTTAGAGATTTTATAATTATGTATTGTCCAATTGTTACACACAAAACAGATATAATAAAAACAAAAATTGAAACATTTTATAAACCTTAATATTACTACATACCCCCCTGTGGAGAATAAATTGAGAAGATATAATATAGAAATTGTTAGATTGATTTCAGTTATAATAACTTCTAACCAAAGTGGATGTCTCCTTAAGTTACTTGCAAAAGAGTCCATTAGTTTTGCTGATATATCCTTCTTTAATACAGGGCTAAGACAATTGTGATATTAAGAAAAGGATTTATATCCTGGTTTCATCACTTTTTGCTATCATGTGACTAATTATCCTCATGCCATTATGAGAAATTAAAGAATCTAATATAACTGGTAACAGATGTCAAGGCCAATTTAAACATTGTGTTTATCATGACACCTGAGATAATTATGGGATTACCATAAAAAATAGAGAAGAAATGGAAATGAACATTGCTAAGCTTCATGGCTCTGTAAGCAGCCAATGCAGTATGTTGAGGGGAAACTGAGTCGGGCTTAATCAGATGCATGGGATTGAGACGTCCATGGCATCAAGCATATAAGAGAGGGGATCGAGATCAGGCATAGAATGAGATGGCTGGGATGCAAATGTCCAGCCACCTATATTACATAGCCAGGCTGTTTGGTGTTATGGTGGGGTGTGGGGAATGAAGCCAAAAGAATCCAACCTCAGCTCTTGCCAATGGCCATTCTTTCAGCCTTTCTAAAGGCAGTGCAGTACCTGGACTTCATGCGTGTCTCCTCTCCTATGACAGTTCAATGCCCACTCTTGTATGTATTCCCCTCGTGGCTGGCTGGCATCTTGGCTATTCAGGATCTGAGAACTCAGAACAAAGACAACTAATGTCTCAAATGGTAAGTCTCCATAATCCAAGGCTCATATGGATTTAACTACTGAGGATAGTGATGAAAGCAAAAAATGTGAATTTGCTTCATGACTCAGGATATAATATACAATATACAATAATTCCAAATAATAACTACAGATATATAATCACTGTAGTAAAAAAATATGAAAGTTTTTTAACAGTTGGTTAGGATAACTGAAAGATGCCAGTTTTTTTAAGGACCACTCTTTCGGGGAGGAGACCAATGGCATGAGCTACGCACGCCAGTCTGCCTGCTGCGCACGTCAGACTGCCTGCTAGCACTCCACTTCCGGGGTGCGAGCTTAAAAGGCAAGGAGAGAACGGAAGTGGAGCTTTTTCCTGTTCCGCTGGTCTCCTGGGTAAGCTGCACAGACAGACTCGGACTGGAGTTTGACTCGGCTCGGCTCTCGGTTAACAGCACACGCTTGACTCGGTCTCTCTCTCCTCAAAGGTGGCCTTCGGTTTTGGTGAGTTTTATACGGAATATAGACTAAGCTTAGACTTAAGACGATTTGTATTGTGTTTCTACTTTCCTATCCTTCTAATCAACATCACCTTGTGACTACCATACAATAAAAGCTCTAACTAGAAAACCAGAAGCTTCTTCCATTTACTAGTCTGGGAGATAAATTAAGGGAAAGGTTAAAGAGGGGAGATTTATGATCTAATATCCAATTTTAAATCTCACATCACAATCACATAGATAGTAGATGACAAATGTAAATGACTGACAACATTATTCATTATTATATAATTTCCATCAATGCATTACTAAGTAAAATCACATCACCTTGAGAATCAATGTAAGCTGCCCATGAATCCCTTATTTTTTTTTAAGCTTAGTAAAAATAATCAAATAATACTTCAGTACTGCATACTTCATTATGAAATCAAAGCCATCTGGCATTGGTTCAAAAATAGAGAGATAGATGAATGGAATAAACTACACAAAAAATAAAAAAACCAATGAAACTCAATAGCCTAGTAATTTAAAAAAAATGTAAAACATGCTATGAAAACTGGAAAGTTGTAAATGAATATGAACTTAATAATAATGAGAGTATTACAAAATATAAATGTGATTACATGAATATGAAAGCTTTTGTACATACAAGCATTGTCATGAATCACATTTTACATGGTCACCCACATAAATAATAGCACCTGGTCCTTTATCTTTCTTAAGACACACATAAAAAATGGGAAGAGGTGCCCAGGAAAGAATAGAGCACCAGTGGAGTTAATGACAGCCCCAACAGCCATGAGGCCCAGTAGCCCCAGCTTTATGTAATGCATGTCCCACATGACTATTTAGCCTAATGATAGCATTATCCTTTGCCCAATCATCATCAAAGCAGGATCCTGGAGCTATCACTAGAGGTAATAAGGTTATGATTAAAATTCCAAAGAATGGTATCATGTACATGAGTGAGGAAACTACTTTAAATGTCATTGAAAGTTCATTAGTTATGAGTAATATTGAATATCTAAAGTTAAAAGACAGAAGCATTACTTATCATGTGTTGGTACCTGTTTTACAGGGGAGCAATGGATCCAAGAGTTCTTCTCTCCAATTTTAATGAAAATTGGAGTTGTTAGCAATACCTGGAAAGGACCTTCCCAAGATGGCTGGGCCCCACTAGTCTGCTGAAGATTTTTGATATATATCCTGAGTTCAAATCATGCAAGGAAAAATCCAAGGGGCCAGCCTGCACTGCTCCTGCCTTGTGGAGTTCACGTAGCCTGGCTTGTAACTCCTGTATATAGGAAACAACAGCAGTACCCTCCCCCCCCCGCCTCCGTAATAATGTATATTGGGGAAAAAGTTTTGCTTGGATAGGGGGTGGCCAAAAAGCATCTGAAAAGGCAATATATGTAGTTCTCCTCTTGGCCTGCTGCACAGATAGAACAGTGCCAAGGGTAGAATGTCAGGTCACTTCAAATGAGTTTCAGTGCACAATTTGCCAATCATGCTCTTAAGCTCTTTATTCATACATACCATCTGGCCTGAGCTTTGTGGGTGGTAGGGTGTATGGAACTGTGGAGTTACCCCCAGGAAAGAGTAGATTTGGGAAAGAACAGAATCAGTGAAATGTGTGCCCTTTTCAGAGTCAATGTGTGCTGGCGGACCAAAGCAAGGGATAATCTCTTTCAGGAGAAGCTTGGCAATGAATACATCAGTGGCCCATGGCTTAGCAAAGCCTCCATCCACTGAGCAAGCTGATCAACAATAACAAGACAAAACTTATGATGTCCCACCTTAGGCATTGTAATAAAATCAATTTGTAGATGTTCAAAAGTTGTATATGCTAAAGAATGCCCTCCATAAGCTTTAGCATGGAAGGTGTGTTGATTATGAGTCTGACAGGCAGAGCAAGAGGCACACACTCGAGAGGCTATGTTGGTAACAGCTGGGGCAACCCAAGCCCTTTTAACTGAGTCCACAATTCCCTGTGTGCCAAAGTGGCCATTTCTGTGAATAGATAGGCATACCTGATGGTAGAAACTCCAGACAAGAAGTGGCTTTCCCTTCAAAGTCACCCAGACCCCATTGACCTGTTTAGCCTTGCATTTTTGTTTCCACTTCTCTACTTCAGACGTATCATAAGTAAGAAAAATGGCAACATCATCGTCAGAAATGAGAGGTTAAATACATATTCAGGAGCTTCTAAGGCAGCAAGCTTAGCAGCAGCAGCAGCAGCAGCAGACGACCGTGTGTTCCCTTTTGAGAAAAGGACACTCTTCCCTGTGTGGGTAGGGCAATGAACAACAGCTGGAGCAGAGGGAAGCTTCAAGGCAGATAAAAGATCCTTAATAAATTTTCCATTAGCAATGACTTTCCCAGCTGAAGTTAAAAATCCTCTCTATAGCCATAACATTCCTAAAGCATGGCAGACACTAAATATGTATCTGGAATCAGTGTAAACAGTAGCACTTTTTCCTCTGGCTGGGTGACAGGCTTGTGTGAGAGCCACAAATTCAGCAGCCTGTGTGGTAAGATGGGAGGACAGAGAAGCTGCCCAGACAGTATCACAATCATAAACTATAGCAGCACCTGTATAGTGGGTTCCCGCATGTATAAAAGAGGACCCATCAGTATAGACAATAAAAACAGGGTTATTTAAAGGTGTGTCAAAAAGATCATCGCAAGATTTCTCAGCTATGTCAACTAGGGAGGTATAGTCATGCAAAGTCTCTCTTGAGAGTGGCAAGTCAGGAAGCAGTGTTGCTGGGTTAAGGATTGTACAATGCTTTAAAGTGATTCTCTCATTTCCTAACAGGGTTACTTCTTACCTAGTAAGCCTTTGATTTGAAAAAGCCTGTGTCCTGTGATTCAATAAGAGAGTTTCAATTTCATGGGGACACTGTATGATTAGAGGGTTACCTAGGACCAGATCAGAAGCTTTTTCTACCAGGAGAACAGTGGCAGTCACAGCCCACAGGCAGGGTGGTGCTCCAGCAACTACAAAGTCAAGTTGGGCAGAATAATAGGCTACTGGGCTCTGGGCAGGTCCTAATTTTTGAGTCAGGACCCCAGAAGCCACTCCTCTCTGTTCACATACAAAAAAAGTAAGAGACTTACTGTAGTCTGGGAGTCCAAGTGCAGGTACTGATAACAAGTCCCATTTTAATTCTGATATAGCTGAAAGATGCTGGGGATCCCGCCGTAAAGGTTCTGGGACAAAACTTTTGGTTAGAGATATAAGAGGTTTAGTAATTTCACCAAAAGAGGGTATCCATTGTCTGCAATACCCATCTGCTCCCAGAATAGCCCTTAGCTTCTTCTGAGTAGAGGGAGCAGAGAGTTGTTGAATAGTCTGTACACACTTAGGAGAGATGGATTGTGTGCCAGTGGCCAAAACAAAACCCAAATATTCCACCTGAGATATGCACCATTGTACCTTTAACTTAGAGACCCTGTGGCCTCTCTGATGCAGCTCTAGCAATAAATTGCGGCTGTTTTACTGGCAAATCTCTGCATTGGGTGCAGCCAGGAGTAAGTCCTCTACATATTAAACTAAGGTGCAATCTCTAAAAAGGATGGAGGCTAAATCCTGCTGCAAAATTTGAGAGAATAGTGTGGGACTGTCAACAAATCCCTGGGGGAGTCTGGTCCAAGTCCATTGTGTATTTTTCCAGGTGAAGGCAAATAAATATTGGGAGTCTTGATGTACTGGTATTTAAAAAAAAAGCAGAACAGAGATCTACCACTGTGAAGTATATTGTCTTACACAGGATTGAGGAAATGATAATAACAGGGTTGGACACTATTGGATGTCTAGGTACAACATAAGAATTAATTACTCACAGATCTTGTAAAAAACGATAAACAGGTTTGCCATCTGGGCCAGGCTTAGGCTTACGCCAAATGGGCGTATTACATGGGGAATGATGGCATGGGACAATAATACATTGGTTTCTCAAAGTCTCAATTATAGGAGCAATTCCCTCAGTGGCTTCCCTAGGTAAGGGATATTGTGGAATGGATGGTTGTGGGCCACCTTTGGTCTTAATGGTAACAGGCACAGCAGATTTAAGGAGCCCTACATCAGAAGAGGAAGAAACCCACAGGGACTCAGGAATATCAGAAGGGATTTCAAATGTAACCTTTCTGTTTCCTGAATTTCTGTGATCAAAATTGGCAGCAAGTGGACAGTGTCCTCTGGCAATTTCAGGGAGATGCCACCATCTGGAGAACAAGATATGGTTGCTCTAAGTTTACAAGAGAGGTATTTTTTTCTTGGAGATGCCCAGACTATCATTTTTGTCACTGGCATTTGACTAAGGCTCCAAGGAATTAGGCAGTAAGGATAGACGCAAGAATTTCCAATATAGTAAAATCATCCATCAAGAACAAGGATATAAACAAGGGAGGAAGGATAAGCTTGTTCCTTTGGATCAAAGTTATTTTAGGGCCATGCCCCAAGGAAAGAGGTAAAGGAGCATTTAGGTATAGACTGAAGTAGGTTTTTCAAGGAATAGCTTTTTTCCATTCATGTAGCATTTTTGGGGGGTGGGGCAATGAGGGTTAAGTGATTTGCGCAGGGTCACACAGCTAGCAAATGTCAAGTGTCTGAGGTCTGAATTTGAAGTCAGGTCCTCCTGAATGCAGAGCCAGTACTTTATCCACTGCACCACCTAGTTGCCCCCCCATATAACATTTTTTTAAAACTGCTTTTAACAATCTAAAACAAGTCTGATGACACTTAACTCTGGAATATTGTGCCAAAAGAAATCTTTATGTAGCCACCAGGTGGCAGAATTGAGGAAGGTTGGTCAGACAGGTGAGGGAGTAGCAGGCAGGCCACAAGCACTCATTAGGATCTTACACCATGACAGGAATTGTACTCAGTGCTCAGAATATAAGAACAAGCACAAAGACAATAAAGATTTGAAACTCCTTCCCTCCAGGAGCTTAAATTCTAAAGGGCAATAAATAAAAGTGAGATGAAAATAGAGGCAGCAATAAGAAGGTAATTGTGGGGGCTTGGTGGGAAACAATGTGGAGGAAGGACAATCAATGACATCATCTACGTCCTACCTTAGTTATAACTTCATGTTGCCCCATTTTCTGTGTCAGGAGGAGATGGGTTTCTCAAAGCTTCAGGTAACTAGTCATCTAATTAAACTTCTATCACATACCATGAAATGCATCCTCAGTCTTGCCTTCTCAAATCACTGAATCTTGTGAAGATGGGAATTCTTTATGGGAATTATTATAATAATGAAACTTTCCAAGAGGAATTCTGTGAAGAATCTGAGGAGTTAGGAAGTATAGGGTTTTGGAAAGACTATTTTCTATCATTACTGAAGGGAGGACAAAGAAAAAGGACTAATCCTGTGGAGAACAATGAAAAGATACTTTAGAAAACCTGAATCTTTATATGGAGTGAGATAAATGATTTGAGACTGTTTCTAGGCATGGGTAAAGGAGTTATGTATCAGTATATTAAAGATTTGACTTGGGTTGTGACATTAAGTTGTAGATAAATTGTTACAAATAGTGATATATGGTTTTAGGTTCATCATTAATTCTATTTGTTAAATTATATATGAATATGTTCAGTAATTTAAATATTAAAAAGCAAGTATTACTATTTTTTTTAAAGTTCCTTTACAGGAATAGGGTGAAAGAAGAAAAAAAGAGTACAAACAAAGGGGAAAAGAGGATGGAGGGAAATGCACAGTTGGTAATGATAACTGTGAATATGAATGGAATGCACTCTCCCATGGAAGGAAGGCAAATAGCAGAATGGATTGAAAACCAGAATCTTGCAGTATGTTGTTTGCACACTTGAAGCAGAAGGATACACACAGAGAAAAGGTAAAAGGTTGGAACGGGGTACATTGTGCTTTAGCTGAAGTTGGAAAGGCAGGGTTGGAAATCCTTATCTTAGACAGGCCTTAAGGAAAGATAGATCTAATTAAAAAAGATAAGGAAGGAAACTACATCTTGCTAGAAGAAACCATAGGTAATGATGTGAGGTCAATGCTGAACATATGTGCACCAGGTAGTGTGGCATCCAGATTCTTGGAGGAGAAGTTGAATGAGTTACAGGAGGAAATGGACAGTGGAACTGTACTACCGGGGGATCTGAACCTTCCCCTCTTGGAACTGGATAAATGTAACCACAAAATAAATAAGAAAAAAGTTAAAGAGGTGAACGGAATTTTGGAAAAGTTGGATGTGGTGGATGTCTGGAGAGGGTTGAATGGGGATAGAGAGGAATGTATCTTTTTCTCATGGCACAAACACA
The DNA here is from genome assembly GCF_019393635.1 of Dromiciops gliroides. Classification (NCBI taxonomy): domain Eukaryota; kingdom Metazoa; phylum Chordata; class Mammalia; order Microbiotheria; family Microbiotheriidae; genus Dromiciops; species Dromiciops gliroides. The sequence goes on from NC_057864.1 coordinate 256,163,562, forward strand.
AGAATTGACCATGTATTGGGGCATGGAAGACTCACGATCAGGTGCAGAAAGGCAGAAATAGTCAATGCATTCTTCTCAGATCATGATGCATTAAAAATTACTTGTAATAAAGAGCCATGGAAAGATAGACTGAAAATTAATTGGAAACTAAATAATCTCATCCTAAAGAATGGGCGGGTCAAACAACAAATCATAGAAAAGATCAATGTCTTCATCCAGGAGAATGACAATAATGAGACAACATACCAGAATCTGTGGGATGCAGCCAAAGCAGTTCTTTGTGGGAGGGTTTGTACCTCTAAAGTCTTGTGTGAATGGAATAGAGAAAGAAGAGATCAATGAATTGTGTATGCAACTAAAAAAAGCTAGAAAAAGAACAAATTACAAATCCCCAATTAGATACTGGATTAGAAATTCTGAAAATCAAAGGAGAAATTGATGGGGTTGAAAGTAAAAAAAAAAAACAACTAAAGAATTAATCAATAAAACTAAAAGCTAGTTTTATGAAAAAAATCAATAAAATAGATAAACCTTTGATTAATTTGATAAAAAAGGAGAAGGAAGAAAACCAGATGACCAGTATCAAAGATATGAGGGGTGAATTCACTACTGATAAAGAGGAAGTTGAAGCAATGATTAGGAGCTATTTTATTGAACTGTAGGCCAATAAATTTGACAATCTAAATGAAATGGATGAATATTTAAAAAATATAAATGTCCCAGATTAACAGAGGAGGAAATAAAATCCTTAAATAAACCCATCTTAGAAAAAGAAATTGAACAAGCCATCAATGAACTCCCTCGGAAGAGGTCTCCAGAGCCAGACGGCTTTACGAGTAATTTCTAGCAAACATTTAAAGAACAATTAATTCCAATACTATGCAAATTATTTGGAGAAATAGGGGAAGAGGGAGTTCTACCAAATTTCTTTTATGACACAGATGTGGTGTTGATGCCTATACAAGGCAGAGGCAAAACAGAGAAGGAAAATTATAGACCAATTTCCTTAATGAATATGGATGCAAAAATCTTAAATAATTAGCGAGGAGATTATAGCAATTCATTGCCAGGATAATACACTATGACCAGGTAGGATTTATACCAGGCACGAAGGGCTGGTTCAATATTGTGAAAACTAAAAGAATCAACCACATGAATAAGAAAACTAACCAAAATCATGGGATTGTCTCAATAGATACAGAGAAGGCCTTTGACAAAATATAGCACTTATTCCTATTGAAGAGCATGGGAATGAGTGGAGCTTTCCTTAAAATAATAAGCAGCAACTACCTAAAACTATTAGCAAATATTAATTTTTTTTTACATATAAGGTGTTTTATTTTTTCCATTACATGTAAAGATAGTTCTCAACTTTTGTTTATACAAGCTTTACAATTTCAGATTTTTCTCCCTCCCTCCCCTCCCTCCTCCCTCCCCTAGACAGCAGGCAATCTGATATAGGTTATATCTATAAATCTATATATCTATACACATATAGATATATATATATCTATACACACACATATATATACACATAATAACATTAATCCTATTTCTGCATTAATCCTGTTATAAGAGAAAAAATCAGAACAGTGATGCAAAACCTCAAAATAGAAAAAAAACCACAACAGCACCCAAAACAAAATAGTATGGTTCAATCAGCATCTATACTCCAAAGTTCTTTTTTTTTTTTCTTGGATTTGGAGATCCTCTTCTATCATGAGTTCCCTGGAACTCTTCTGTACCATTGCATTGGTGAGAAGAATATAGTGCATCACAGTAGGTCAACACTCAATGTTGATGATACTGTTTACAATGTTCTTCTGGTTCTGCTCATCTCACTCATCATCAGCTCACGTAAGACCCTCCAGGTTTCTCTGAACTCCTCCTGCTCATCATTTCTTACAGCACAATAGTATTCCATTGTATTCATATACCACAACTTGTCCAGCCATTCCCCAGTTGATGGGCATCCCCTCAACTTCCAATTCCTTGCCACCACGTAAAGAGCAGCTACAAATATTTTTGTACATGTGGGTCCCTTTCCCCCTTCCATGATTTCTTTGGGAAAAAGACCCCAAAGTGGAATTGCTGAGTCAAAGGGTATGCACAGCTTTATCGCCCTTTGGGCATAATTCCAAATTGCTCTCCAGAATGGTTGGATCAGTTCACAGCTCCACCAACAATGCATTAGTGTTCCAATTTTTCCACAGCTTCTCCAACATTTATTATCTTCCTTTTTTGTCATTTTAGCCAATCTGATAGGTGTCAGGTGGTACCTCAGAGTTGTTTTTATTTGCATCTCTCTAATCATTAGAGATTTAGAGCATTTTTTCATATGGGAATAGATAGCTTTGGTTTCTTCATCAGAAAACTGCCTGTTCATATCCTTTGACCATTTCTCAATTGGGGAAGGACTTGGATTCTTATAAATTTGATTTAGTTCCCTATATATTTTAGAGATGAGGCCTTTATCAGAAGTACTGCCCTCAAAAATTGTTTCCCAGCTTTCTGCTTCCCTTCTAATTTTGGATGCATTGCTTCTGTTTGTACAAAAGTTTTTAATTTAATATAATCAAAATCATCCATTTTGCATTTTATAATATACTCTATCTCTTGTTTGGTCATAAACTGTTTTCCTTTCCAAAGATCTGATAGGTAGACTATTCCTTTCTCTCCTAATTTACCTATGGTATCACCTCTTATGTCTAAATCATGTATCCATTTTGACCTTATTTTAGTATAAGGTGTAAGATGTTGGTCTATGCCTAATTTCTGCCATACTATCTTCCAGTTTTCCCAGCAGTTTTTGTCAAATACTGAGTTCCTATCCAAGAAGCTGGAGTCTTTGGGTTTATCAAACACTACATTACTAGTGTCATTTACTACTGCATTTCCTGTGCCTAGCCTATTCCATTGATCCTCCACTCTGTTTCTTAGCCAGTACCAGATAGTTTTGATGACTGCCGCTTTATAGCAAAGCTCCAGGTTTGGTACCGCTAACCCACCTTCCTGTGAATTTTTTTTTCATAATTTCCCTGGATATTCTTGATTTTTTTGTTTTTCCAGATGAATTTTATTATTTTTTCTAGCTCTATAAAATAATTTTTAGGTAGTCTGATTGGTATGGCACTGAATAAATAAATCAATTTGGGTAGTATTGTCATTTTTTTTACTACATTAGCTCTGCCTATCCATGAGTAATTGATATCTTTCCAATTATTTAGATCTGATTTGATTTGTGTGAAGAGTGTTTGGTAGTTGTGTTCATAGAGTTCCTGGGTTCATCTTGGCAAGTAGACTCCCAAGTATTTTATATTATCTACTATTACTTTAAATGGAATTTCTCTTTCTATTTCTTGCTGCTGGACTTTGTTGGTCATGTATAGAAATGCTGATGATTTATGTGGATTTATTTTATATCCTGCTACTTTGCTAAAGTTGTTAATTGTTTCAAGTAATTTTTGAGTTGATTCTCTAGGATTCTTTAAGTATACCATCATATCATCTGCAAAGAGTGATAGTTTTGTTTCCTCCTTGCCTATTCTAATTCCTTTAATTCCTTTCTCTTCTCTGATTGCTAAAGCTAACATGTCTAGTACAATATTAAATAATAGGGGTGATAATGGACAACCCTGTTTCACCCCTTATCTTATTGGGAAGGGCCTTAATTTATCTCCATTGCATATAATACTTGCTGATGGCTTTAGGTAGATACTGTTTATTAAGAGTGATATCTTGGGGCAGCTAGGTGGCGCAGTGGATAGAGCACCAGCCCTGGAGTCAGGAGTACCTGAGTTCAAATCCGGCCTTAGACACTTAACACTTACTAGCTGTGTGACCCTGGGCAAGTCACTTAACCCCAATTGCCTCACTAAAAAAAAAAAAATAAAATAAAATAAAAAAAAAAGAGTGATATCTTGATATCCAAGTGAACTGGATTTAAGTGAGGCAGGTCTATGCAAAGTCATCAGCCTCACTCTCTCCTCTAGTCATCAGAGTCCAGTGGCAACATAGGTCAGGATGACTGGCAATGACTCTGGATGCAATGGGAGACCTTGGCCTTTTTAAGCTAATGAATAATTTGTTTATTGACTGATTGAATGACTTGTGGTGACCATGAAGTATGTTTCCCAAATCATCATTGCTTCAAGATAAAACCATTTGTCCAATCACCAGCAAACCATTATGAGCTCCAGGTTTTCCTACTTTTTAAATTCTAAGTTTCTCCTCTTAGTCTTATGCAAATGAGGCCTTTGGCAACAAGAGACCAAGGTGGTCTATGACCTGAGGAAAGTCTATTGTCTCTGTTCCTATCCTGACTTTTCAATTAGTCAAAGCCTTCTATCATATCTATCCTGGACCCTTCTCACTAAAAATTGTCCAGAATCTGAAAGAAGCACACACATACACATCAGTAACTGACCTGGGCTTCTTACCAGGCCCTCTGATGCTGAAAGTTCTCTTTAAACATTGCCTCTTGCTGAATCTTAGCTCATCATTTGAGAGTGATTATAAAATTCAGTCATCAGCAACTTGGTAAAGGGGCAAAAGCAAAAATATTAAGATTGTTGTCACTCTTCCAGGTCTGCTCTTAGCTGCAAACTAATTCCATATGCACTTCCTGTCATATTATCATTCTTCACTAAGGGCCAGTGAGAGAAGGTACTAACTTTTGTTGAAACATGAATTATCCTGAAAGGCACAGATTTAAAATGTAGTTACTAATCATGGGAAAGTGGCTTTGGAAATCAGAAAATGAGAAGTAGTTTGAAATCCAGAAGTAGGAACATGTGAGGATCCATTATTCCTCCCTCCCAAGTTCTAGGTTTTGGGGTATTTTTTTTCTTGGAGATGCCCAGACTATCATTTTTGACACCGGCATTTGACTAAGGCTCCAAGGAATTAGGCAGTAAGGATAGATGCAAGAGTTTCCAATATAGTAAAATCATCCATCAAGAACAAGGATATAAACAAGGGAGGAAGGATTAGCTTGTTCCTTTGGGTCAAAGTTATTTTAGGGCCATGCCCCAAGAAAGAGGTAAAGGAGCATTTAGGTGTAGACTGAAGTAGGTTTTTCAAGGAATAGCTTTTATTCCTTCATGTAGCATTTTTTGGGGGGTGGGGCAATGAGGGTTAAGTGACTTGCCCAGGGTCACACAGCTAGTAAATGTCAAGTGTCTGAGGTCTGAATTTGAAGTCAGGTCCTCCTGAATGCAGAGCTAGTCAGTACTTTATCCACTGCACCACCTAGCTGTCCCCCATATAACATTTAAAAAAACTGCTTTGAACAATCTAAAACAAGTCTGATGACACTTAACTCTGGAATATTGTGCCAAAAGAAATCTTTATGTAGCCACCAGGTGGCAGGATTGAGGAAAGTTGGCCAGACAGGTGAGGGAGTAGCAGGCAGGCCACAAGCACTCATTAGGATCTTACACCATGACAGGAATTGTACTCAGTGCTCAGAATATAAGAACAAGCACAAAGACAATAAAGATTTGAAACTCCTTCCCTCCAGGAGCTTAAATTCTAAAGGGCAATAAATAAAAGAGAGATGAAAATAGAGGAGGCAATAAGAAGGTAATTGTGGGGGTTTGGTGGGAAACAATGTGGAGGAAGGACAATCAATGACATCATCTACGTCCTACCTTAGTTATGACTTCATGTTGCCCCATTTTCTGTGTCAGGAGGAGATGGGTTTCTCAAAGCTCCAGGTAACTAGTCATCTAATTAAACTTCTATCACATACCATGAAATGCATCCTCAGTCTTGCCTTCTCAAATCACTGAATCTTGTGAAGATGGGAATTCTTTATGGGAATTATTATAATAATGAAACTTTCCAAGAGGAATTCTGTGAAGAATCTGAGGAGTTAGGAAGTATAGGGTTTTGGAAAGACTATTTTCTATCATTATTGAAGGGAGGACAAAGAAAAAGGACTAATCCTGTGGAAAACAATGAAAAGATACTTTAGAAAACCTGAATCTTTATATGGAGTGAGATAAATGATTTGAGACTGTTTCTAGGCATGGGTAAAGGAGTTATGTATCAGTATATTAAAGATTTGACTTGGGTTGTGACATTAAGTTGTAGATAAATTGTTACAAATAGTGATATATGGTTTTAGGCTCATCATTAATTCTATTTGTTAAATTATATATGAATATGTTCAGTAATTTAAATATTAAAAAGCAAGTATTACTATTTTTTTTAAAGTTCCTTTACAGGAATAGGGTGAAAGAAGAAAAGAAGAGTACAAACAAAGGGGAAAAGAGGATGGAGGGAAATGCACAGTTGGTAATGATAACTGTGAATATGAATGGAATGCACTCTCCCATGGAAGGAAGGCAAATAGCAGAATGGATTGAAAACCAGAATCTTGCAGTATGTTGTTTGCACACTTGAAGCAGAAGGATACACACAGAGAAAAGGTAAAAGGTTGGAACGGGGTACATTGTGCTTTAGCTGAAGTTGGAAAGGCAGGGTTGGAAATCCTTATCTTAGACAGGCCTTAAGGAAACATAGATCTAATTTAAAAAGATAAGGAAGGAAACTACATCTTGCTAGAAGAAACCATAGGTAATGATGTGAGGTCAATGCTGAACATATGTGCACCAGGTAGTGTGGCATCCAGATTCTTGGAGGAGAAGTTGAATGAGTTACAGGAGGAAATGGACAGCGGAACTGTACTACTGGGGGATCTGAACCTTCCCCTCTTGGAACTGGATAAATGTAACCACAAAATAAATAAGAAAAAAGTTAAAAAGGTGAATGGAATTTTGGAAAAGTTGGATGTGGTGGATGTCTGGAGAGGGTTGAATGGGGATAGAGAGGAATGTGTCTTTTTCTCATGGCACAAACACAAGAATTGACCATGTATTGGGGCATGGAAGACTCACGATCAGGTGCAGAAAGGCAGAAATCGTCAATGCATTCTTCTCAGAACATGATGCATTAAAAATTACTTGTAATAAAGAGCCATGGAAAGATAGACTGAAAATTAATTGGAAACTAAATAATCTCATCCTAAAGAATGGGTGGGTCAAACAACAAATCATAGAAAGGATCAATGTCTTCATCCAGGAGAATGACAATAATGAGACAACATACCAGAACCTGTGGGATGCAGCCAAAGCAGTTCTTTGTGGGAGGGTTTGTACCTCTAAAATCTTGTGTGAATGGAATAGAGAAAGAAGAGATCAAAGAATTGTGTATGCAACTAAAAAAAGCTAGAAAAAGAACAAATTACAAATCCCCAATTAGATACTGGATTAGAAATTCTGAAAATCAAAGGAGAAATTGATGGGGTTGAAAGTAAAAAAAACAACTAAAGAATTAATCAATAAAACTAAAAGCTAGTTTTTAAAAAAATCAATAAAATAGATAAACCTTTGATTAATTTGATTAAAAAGGAGAAGGAAGAAAAGCAGATGACCAGTATCAAAGATATGAGGGGTGAATTCACTACTGATAAAGTGGAAGTTGAAGCAATGATTAGGAGCTATTTTGTTGAACTGTAGGCCAATAAATTTGACAATCTAAATGAAATGGATGAATATTTAAAAATATAAATGTCCCAGATTAACAGAGGAGGAAACAAAATCCTTAAATAAGCCCATCTTAGAAATAGAAATTGAACAAGCCATCAATGAACTCCCTCAGAAGAGGTCTCCAGAGCCAGATGGCTTTATGAGTAATTTCTAGCAAACATTTAAAGAACAATTAATTTCAATACTATGCAAATTATTTGGAGAAATAGGGGAAGAGGGAGTTCTACCAAATTTCTTTTATGCCACAGATGTGGTGTTGATGCCTAAACAGGGCAGAGGCAAAACAGAAAAGGAAAATTATAGGCCAATCTCCTTAATGAATATCGATGCAAAAATCTTAAATAAAGTATTAGCAAGGAGATTACAGCAATTCATTGCCAGGGTAATACACTATGACCAGGTAGGATTTATACCAGGCATGAAGGGCTGGTTCAATATTGTGAAGACTAACAGAATCAACCACATGAATAAGAAAACTAACCAAAATCATGGGATTGTCTCAATAGATGCAGAGAAGGCCTTTGACAAAATATAGCACTCATTCCTATTGAAGAGCATGGGAATGAGTGGAGCTTTCCTTAAAATAATAAGCAGCATTGGGGCAGCTAGGTGGCGCAGGGGATAGAGCACCGGCCCTGGAGTCAGGAGTACCTGAGTTCAAATCCGGCCGCAGACACTTAACATTTACTAGCTGTGTGAACCTTGGGAAAGTCACTTAACCCCAATTGCCTCACTAAAAAAAAAAAAAAAGCAGCATCTACCTAAAACCATTAGCAAATATTAAATGTAATTGGCATGGGTTACAGGAATTCCCAGTGGGATCAGGGGTAAAACAGGGATATCTATTATCAACTCTATTTAAAAAAAATATTGTACTAGAAATGTTAACTTTAGCAATAGGAGAGGAAAAAGGAATTGAAGAAATTGGAATGTACAAGGAGGAAATGAAACTATCATTCTTAGCAGATGATATAATGGTATACTTAGAGAATCCTAGAGAATCAACTAAAAAAATTCTTGAAATAATTAACAACTTTGGCAAAACAAACTTTTGGCAAAGTTGCAGGATATAAAATAAATCCACATAAATCATCAGTATTTCTATACATGACCAACAAAGCTCAGCAATGGGAGATGGAAAAAGAATTCTATTTAAAGTAACTGTAGACAATGTGGAATGCTTCAATAATTAATTTTAATATACATTTGCAAACATTAAGCTATGTAAGAAAAACTCAATCCTTGTTTAGTTTCTGGTAGCTCCAACTCAAGATATAGAAACCAACAAACCACTGGGATCTTCCAACAGAGTTTTGCTGGCTAAAAATAAAATGTGTTGACAATCCACATTAGGACACACAAAATCTCGATGTGGGCAAATTTCCTTGTTCCTTTCTGGTGTGGCAGCTAGCTTACCACACAATCATTCATACAGAAATCATGTACCTGTAAGAGGAAGGAGAACACTGGAAGGGAAATTTTATCAATTCCCCTTTTCATACATCCACGTAGGGCTCCAAATAGCACCAATTCAGTGAAGATCTCAGACAGTGCTTTCTCAAATGGGAGGAAAGTGATAACAGACTCCCTTTTCTACCAAAATTGTTCTTTATGACCATGGACAGTGCCCAGTGAATAAATGGAGGTGCTTTGTCACAACTATGACAAAGGCCATCCATGTTGATCAAATCACTGTCAGAAGAGAATACAACAGATAAGCAAGCCAATTAAAAAGCTTTTGAATAAAAAAACCCAACACATTAGAATAAGGGAAAGTGCCAGTTAGGTACAATTCTGCATCAATTATCTCTGACAAACATTTGATAACCCCAATGTCTAGGTGACTAAAACAATTGTCAAAAACCAAGACTAAAACCATCTAATACAAAATTGGACAAAAGATATGAGTAAATTTTTCCAAAGAATAGCAAGCTATTACTAAACATAATACATTCTTATAATTCACTTTATTATTATTATTATTTTTTTGCAGGGCATTGAGGGTTAAGTGACTTGCCCAGGGTCACGCAGCTAGTTAAGTGTCAAGTGTCTGAGGCTGGATTTGAACTCAGGTTCTCCTGAATCCAAGGCCAGTGCTTTATCTACTGTGCTACCTAGCTGCCCCGCCATAATACATTCTTGTAAGTAACTAAAAATGAGGGAAATAAAAATCAAAACAACTCTGAGGCTTCATCTCATACCCACAAGCTTAATAAAGAGGACAAAATATGGAAATAGTTAGTATTAGCTGGACTCTGGGATGACAGCCACATTGGGTCTACTCTTAATGAACTTGTGAGTTGGTCCATCCATTATGAAAACAATTTGAACAAAAATAATAACTAAAGTCATTATACCTCTTATCCTCTGCTGCATATATATATTCCAAAAGAAGCCATATACAAAAATGTATCTCAGATATCAAATATTTATAGCATTTTTTTCTGGTAGCAAAGGACTGAAAAGAAATGGGATATTCATAAATTTGGGAATGGCTAAACGTATTGAGGACCACATATATATTGGAATATTAATATGATACAAAAAATGAGACACATGAGGAATTTGTAAGAAAATGGGAGGATTCACATGAAAAGAAGCAGAATCCAGAAAATAATATAGATGAGGAGTATAACAATGTAAACAAAGAGCAATAACATGGAAGTGGACTCTCTGTAACTACAACCTTGACCATAGAGAAGATTTTGAACTTGCTTCCTCTTATTGAAGAGATGGGGGACTATGAGTATGAAATATTACATAGGTTGTCAAAGACAGTAGACAAAAGTGTGGTTGGTTTTTACAGAATTATTTGGGTTCTTTTTTTTTATCTTTGACACAAATGAATCCTCAGTGGGTAGAGGAGGTTGGGAGGGGGTATATTTGTAAATAAAAAAAGAGAGAAAAGCAAAGCATAGCAATAAAACTTTAATTTAAAAGGGGGGGATATTGAGGAACACCATTGACATGTGTGTATGTGTGTGAGTAGGCTGTAGCATATTACTAATTTTAAGAACTAAGGGGGAGAATGAGCATAAAGGAAATCATCAGAGATGTGTGACCAAAAAAGGAAGTGATGCTATCTTGTAGAGAATGTGAGCAATGACCAGTGGAGAACCTACATCTTCACTGGCATCCACATGACATTAAGCCATTTAGAGAAATGGTACCAGACATCTATGAAGGGTTTATGGGAGGGCAGGTACAAAAGTCACATAGGATAACAAGGCTTTGGCGTGGGGGGGGGGGAGGCTGTGTGTTCATCTGCATGTTTGGAGGGATTAACCACATGAATATCACAGATTATGGTAGTACTAAAGTTGCTTCCCTCTCTACACTTCTGCTATTTTCTTGTGCCTAACACCAGGGGATTCTCCTCCTTCTGATTTACTGGAGAAAAGACTCAAGGGAGAAAAATGGCCAAAATGACCATAGAGCAGCATGTGTATCTATGAGGGTGAAGGACAGTTCTGCCCCATAGCAGCCAAGGCCCTATATGGGTAGCTGGGGAAACACAACAGGAGGGGTACAGTGAGAGGCAATGCACACAGAGTCCAGACAGAGACAGGGAAGGAGCTAGTCCAGGGAAGGGATCAGCAATGCTAACATCCTGGATACAGGCAGGTGGATTCCACGTTTGGGAGAGATGCCAGGAGGAGAAACGCCAGCTCCAGGGGACACTCAGCCTCAGTGGTCAGAGGGAGACTATCAGAGGACAGTGGTGAGTCATTCACAGGACCCTGAGCCCATAAACAGCCTCATCTCTTCCCTCTCAGGGTCCAAGGGCATCCTTAGCTTCAAAACCTATTGAGAAAAGGTTGTAGTTATCAGAACCAAGCCCCACCTGGGTAGAAGAAGTTACCTGTTGGTTGTTGGCCTTGATTTCCTGGGAGATGAGACAGATAGAAATGCTCACACAAAACCTTGATGATCAGTATAAAAGAAGAGAGTAGAACAAAATGGATTAAGAAGGTCCCTCTATAATTCTGGGTGTGTGGGGGCTCCCAGAGCTGGGGCACAAGATGTCTCCCAAAGAGCTACCTTTGTGAAAAGGGGTTCTCCAAAACCCTTTGATACCTGAGATCTGACCAGAGCCAGACAACCTCCACACCCCTGCACCAGATTCACAGTCCCAGCAAAATCCAGTCCCCACCTCCTCCCTTGGAGAGAACATGGGGCCCTCAGGGCCTTCCCACAGGTTTCTTACCTTTTTGATCCCTCAGGTGAACAGTGAGGCCAAGCCCAAGGAAGATCAGCCCTAGCACAAGGCCCCCAATTCCAGTCAACATCTTGCTCTGGGAAGATCTGGTCTGTGCTTCTATGGGAGAGACACACCAAGAAATACAATGCTCCCTCCAGGAGCCATCTTGCTGTGGTGAGCAGACAAGTCTAGGAGAGCCTGAGTAGTTGGTTAAAGGGAAAGAGGAAGAGAAACCTAGTTGTCCCATCCCAGGGGAAAGGAACATACAGGCTGATACAGAGTCCCCAAAGTAGGCTAGCTTGTAGTGCTGGGGTCACTGAAGATGCCAAGGTCCTAGGTCCCCATAGCCCTCAGCTCTGCACCATACTAAGGGGGTTGCACTGGGCAGAAGCACAAGATGTCCTAGAGGAGAAGGGAGGGCAACAGGAGACCAGAACTGGTGGTTCTCATGGCCTCAGGAATGTTGGGTCTGAAGGATCAGGAGCTGCTTCTCACCCCAGACCACAATGACAGGGCTCTGCAGGCTGGAGTGCTCCACTTGGCAGGTGTAGACATCTCCATGCTTGGGGGTCATTTCCAGCATCACCAGGATCTGGTAGGTCCAGTCTCCATTACTAATCAGGCCTGTGGACACAATCCCAGCTGTCTCCTCCTGCCCATTCAGGAACCATCTGACCTCAATGTCCCCAGGGTAGAAACCAGTAACAAAACAGACAAGCTGATTTGGGTATCCTAGGGGAGCCATCTTTGATGGATACACAGTCACTTCAGGCCCAACTAGAAGAAAAAAAGAAAGATCCTGAGTGAGAGAGCCAGAGGAGATCTTCCTACTCCTCGTCCTTCCTGATACCTCATCCCAAACCAGGATCAGGTCCCTCTTTCATCCCAATTCCAAGATGTGGGCAGGATTTCCATTTGACTAGACATTTTAGACAGCAAGAAGTAGCCCCATAAGTCCTTGGACACACCAGCACTAAGGGACATGGATCATAATTAGTAGCAGGTGGCTTTTCTGATTATGAACAGACACCTCAACTTTACAGCAGGCTCCTTCCCAGAGCAGGCCCCCAGTAAATCCACTGAAGAAATCTCTGGGAAGGAGGATGCCCTTGGGAAAAGTCTAGGCCTTCAGTATCCTGACTCCTAAGCCAGGTGGCCTTGGGATAGGTAGATATATGATCAGATCCCAGTGAATTAGACAAGATTCTTGATGAAGAAGCCTTTGATCTCTTCTCCTCTCCTCTCTTCCTCTCCCCTCCTGTCTCCCCTCACTCTGCCCTGCCCCTCTTCACACTCCACTCACTGTTCCCTTCTCCTCTCCTCTCTCCTCCCGTTTGCCTCCGGTCCTTTCCTCACTTCATCCTCCTTTCCTCCCCTCCTCTCCCCTTTCTTTCCCCTCATGCCCTCCTCTCCCCTTTCCTCTCCACTCTCCACTCTTTTTTTTTTATCCACCCCTCCCATCCCGTTGCTCCCACTCACCCCTCCTCTGCATCCAGAAGGACTCTAACAGCCTATAGTTGTCTTTGCACCTGGCTACCTGGGCTCGCGCTTGCTCCAGGGCCTCCAGCAGGCTGTTCATTAGCTCTGCAATGGGCCGCCCCAACTCGGTCAAGGCCACGAACTCCCCCACGTCGCTGTCGAAGCGCAGAATCTCCTCGCGGTTGTAGATGAGTCTCCCCACAAACCGCACGTGCTCAGTCCCATTGACAAAGAGACACTCATTCTTCATCTGCTCCATGAAGTGCTCTGCGGGGGACCCAGAGGCAGGTCAGCCCTACCTGGCATCAAAGTCACCCCCAACCCTGGCTGGGCACTGGGGTAAAAGTGGCTGCATGTGCTCCTCTCTTCTAAGAATCAGGCTGATCTTTGCGTGCATGCACGGCTTTACCATTCCGCTCCCCCAGCCCCAGCTGGGAGACAAATTCATTGACTAGAACACCTGCCTCCTGATTCCCAGGCCAGTCGTCCTTTCATGGCACCCACTGCTGCCTTTCAGGATGTCCATCCTCTGCCCCACCTCCCTTCCTCTGGGAGTCCACACATAACCAAACACTGCAAGGAAATTATTCCCAACATCTCCTCTCCACAAGTCCCCCTCCCTGTTCTCTGAACCTTCTTTACTCAGGATGTCACCTCTGAATCTTTGTATCTCCACAGCAATTGGGCTCTTCTCTCTACTCACACAGCTACCACCTCGGTTCAGACCCTGGACTATTGCAGTTGCCTCCTAATAGGTCTCCCCTCCCCTAAGTCTCTCTTTACTCCAACCCTTTCTCCAAAATGATTTTCCTTTACTGCAGGCCTCTCCACATCAGGTCCTTATTCAATAAACTCCAGTGTCTCCCTGTTACCTCATGGATGAAATGTAAAATTCTCTTGTGCTTGGCTTATCAAGCCTTCCAAGATGGTCCCAACCTACCTTTTCAAGCCTTATTTTGTTCCTGCACTCTCAAAGTCCAGACACATTCCAGGGGCTTTCTATTGTACCTCCCACCCAATACTCCATCATCTCCTATGTCCAGGCCTTTACACAGGCTCTCTCCTAGACTTGGAATGCATTCCTTCTGCATTACTGTCTCCTAGCACCCTTTCCTTCAAGACTCAGATCACATTCCACCTTTTACATGAAGCAATTCATGCTAGTACCTGCACCCTCTAAAAACTGCCTTTCATTTTGGATGAATATGCATGCTTGTGTGTGTGTGTATGTGTGTGTATGTACATTGTTTCACTTGATAGAAAGTAAGTGCCTTGAAGGCAGGGGCTCTTTTTTTGTTTTGTTTTGTTTTGCTTTGTTTTCCGTATCCCCAGGGCATGTCACATAATAGGCTCTAAATAAATGCTTGTTAATTGATCACCTGTTTGCAGCCTTCTGTTTTCACCCTCCTCTCAGACATGGCATTCCCTCTCTCTCATCTCTACTCATCACAATATTAGTTGTCTTTCTAGGCTCAGCTCAAATGTCACCACCTCCATTAAACCTTCCATAATCACTCTAGCCAAAAGAATCGATCATAGTTATATGGCCTCTCCCTACTCTAACCCAACCTCCATACATCAGCCAGGGTGATTTTCCTAAAGGAAGTTCTGACCTTATCACTCTCTGCCACCCCTTCCCCAATTCAATTACCTCTAGGGGTCCCTTTTGGCTCCGAAATCAAATCTCACTCTTCTGTTGGGCACTTCAAGTACTTTACTCCCAGGTTCCAGCCTCCCCTTCCAGACACCTTTGCACACCCTGCAGTGGAGGTGTCCAATCCAGCCCACAGGCCTCATGTGACATCATACACTACTCCTGGGTGGCTCAAACCAGATCAAAATGTAATTGGGAAATATTTGATGAAATAAATAAAATAGATAATATCAATAGGTTTTGTCTATGTCAATGTGCAGCCCACATGATTTATGGTTTACTGGTTCCTATTCCCATGTGAGTTTTGCACCACTGCTCTCCAGTTCCACCAAGATGGCCTTCTCCCAGTTCCCCATACACAGTATGCCATAATCCCACCTTCCTGCTTTTGTGTCCCTTCTCTGAAGCTTGAAATGCACTCTATCCTTACCTGCCTATAGAATTCCTAATTTCCTTCAAGGCTCCCCTCAAACACCAACCTTTCTTTGGGTCCCAGTTACTCTAGTGTCTTTCCCCGCAATTCTACTTGGTATTTATTTTTGAAGTATTTTGTATATAATTATACATGTAAATGCTAAACACATGCACACACACATACACTGATATAATGTTAAATCCTTGAGTAAGGACTCAAGTTTCATCACTGTCTTTGTATTTCCAGTACCTAGCAAAGTGCCTGGTACATGGTTGGTGTTTTATCAATGTTTATTCCTTGATTAATTGATTGAATGTTAGGACTAGAAATGATGTTAGCAATCATTGGTCTGACCTACCCTCCCTGCCACCACTACTATACAATACACCATTTTATCATTTAGGAAAGTGAGGTTCAGAGCTTTACCCAAAATCCCATGGGAAGGCATCTGACAAAAGTAAGGTCACCATCTGCATTCCTGATGCAACTCTCATGGCATGTATGCTATTCAGCCTTGGTGCACAGACTTATGTGTCTGTACTTTTATCTCCCAGCTAGATTACAAACTCTTGGATGGGAAGGGCTACTTCCTGTATTTTTAACTGAGTTCCACAGCTCTTGTCACAGCTCTCATGTAGTAGTTCTCAGTGATGAATGAATTAAATTAAATTAAATTAAATTAAGTTAAATGAATGAAGGAGGCAGCTAGGTGCTCTAGGGAGTAAAGCATTGGACCTGGAATCAGGAAGAACTGAGTTCAAATCCAGCCTCAGACACTTATTAGCTATGTAGCCCTGGGTAAGTCACTTAACCTCTGTCTTCCTCAGTTTCTTTACCTATAAAATGGGGATCATAATAGCACCTTTTCCCCATGGTTGTTGTGACAATAAGATGAGATTTTGTAAAACCAAACAAACAGGGGGCAGCTAGGTGGCACAGTGGATAAAGCACATGCCCTGGATTCAGGAGAACCTGAGTTCAAATCTGCCCTCAGACACTTGACCCTTACTAGCTGTGTGACCCTGGACAAGTCACTTAACCCTTATTGCCCCACAAAAACCAAAAACCAACCCCCCCCAAACCAACCAACCAAAAAAAAAAACCAAAACAAAACACTTTTCAAACCTTAAAACACCACATAAATGTGAGCTAATATAGTGAAGGGACACTTGCTGACATTTAACATGGGTTCTCTCTCCACATCTTAACCCAGTTCAGATCCTACCTGCTCCTTCCTTGCCCATCCCATGCCACAGGAATATCCCCCTGCTTTCCACTCCTGCTGTTCTTCTCTGTACCACACATACAGTCAGTATGAACTTGTATCATTAGCTGCATTTTCATGTGTCAGGGTATCTCTGATACTTTGTATTCCCCATGCTCCCAAGCACAGGGCTGAGCAGTTACTTAACAGTCACTTAAATGTTATTTAAACATTTGTACTTGGATGACTGGTTAGATGGAAGGATTGTCTATTCAATCCATTAGTGGCTGACTCTGGGCTTGGCTGATAGAGCTGCCTAGTCATATATATACACACACACACATATATATGTATGTATATATATATATACACACACATAATAACATTAATCATATTTCTGCATTAGTCATGTTATAAGAGAAAAATCAGAGCAATGATGAAAAACCTCAAAATAGAAAAAACAACAGCCCCCAAAACAAAAGACATAGTATGGTTCATTCAGCATCTATACTCCAGTTTTTTTTTCCTGGATTTGGAGATTCTCTTCTATCATGAGTTCCCTGGAACTCTTCTGTACCATTGCATTGGTGAGAAGAATATAGTGCATCACAGTAGGTCAACACTCAATGTTGATGATACTGTGTACAATGTTCTTCTGGTTCTGCTCATCTCACTCATCATCAGCTCACGTAAGACCCTCCAGGTTTCTCTGAATTCCTCCTGCTCATCATTTCTTACAGCACAATAGTATTCCATTGTATTCATATACCACAACTTGTCCAGCCATTCCCCAATTGATGGGCATCCCCTCAACTTCCAATTCCTTGCCACCACGTAAAGAGCAGCTATAAATATTTTTGTACATGTTGGTCCCTTTCCCCTTTCCATGATTTCTTTGGGAAAAAGACCCAAAAGTGGTATTGCTGGGTCAAAGGGTATGCACAGCTTTATCGCCCTTTGGGCATAATTCCAAATTGCTCTCCAAAATGGTTGGATCAGTTCACAGCTCCACCAACAATGCATTAGTGTTCCAATTTTCCCACAGCTTCTCCAACATTTATTATTTTCCTTTTTTGTCATTTTAGCCAATCTGATAGGTGTCAGGTGGTACCTCAGAGTTGTTTTAATTTGCATCTCTCTAATCAATAGAGATTTAGGGCATTTTTTCATATGGGAATAGATAGCTTTGGTTTCTTCATCAGAAAACTGCCTGTTCATATCCTTTGACCATTTCTCAATTGGGGAATGACTTGGATTCTTATAAATTTGATTTAGTTCCCTATATATTTTAGAGATGAGGCCTTTATCAGAAGTACTGGCCATAAAAATTGTTTCCCAGCTTTCTGCCTCCCTTCTAATTTTGGATGCATGGCTTCTGTTTGTACAAAAATTTTTTAATTTAATGTAATCAAAATCATCCACTTTGCATTTTATAATATACTCTATCTCTTGTTTGGTCATAAACTGTTTTCCTTTCCAAAGATCTGATAGGTAGACTATTCCTTTCTCTCCTAATTTACCTATGGTATCACCTCTTATGTCTAACTCGTGTATCCATTTTGACCTTATTTTAGTATAAGGTGTAAGATGTTGGTCTATGCCTAATTTCTGCCATACTATCTTCCAGTTTTCCCAGCAGTTTTTGCCAAATACTGAGTTCCTATCCCAGGAGCTGGAGTCTTTGGGTTTATCAAACACTAAATTACTAGTGTCATGGATAGGCAGAGCTAATATAGTAAAAATGACAATACTGCCCAAATTAATTTACTTATTCAGTGCCATACCAATCAGACTACCTAAAAATTATTTTATAGAGCTAGAAAAAATAGTAACAAAATTCATCTGGAAAAACAAAAAATCAAGAATATCCAGGGAAATAATGAAAAAAAAGTGCACAGGAAGGTGGGTTAGCGGTACCAAACCTGGAGCTTTACTATAAAGCAGCAGTCATCAAAACTATTTG
The DNA here is from genome assembly GCF_019393635.1 of Dromiciops gliroides. NCBI lineage: Eukaryota > Metazoa > Chordata > Mammalia > Microbiotheria > Microbiotheriidae > Dromiciops > Dromiciops gliroides. The sequence goes on from NC_057864.1 coordinate 256,182,031, forward strand.
GTACTGGGGCAGCTAGATGGCGCAGTGGTGAGGCACCGGCCCTGGATTCAGGAGTACCTGGGTTCGGTTCTGGCCGCAGACACTTGACACTTACTAGCTGTGTGACCTTGGGCAAGTCACTTAACCCTCATTGCCCTGCAAAAAACAAAAACAAAAACAAAAACAAAAACAAAACTATTTGGTACTGTCTAAGAAATAGAGTGGTAGATCAATGGAATAGGCTAGGCATAGGAAACGCAGTAGTAAATTTGAGATTTTCAAAGACAAATCATGGAGGATGGATACAAGCCAGATTATTGACCCAATTAGAGGTAGGTGGCCAGGCTGAGGGCCAGGACAGGATGTAGGGGGGATGTTGGGAATAGTATTAAAGGGACTTTTATCTGATCCCTGCCTACCTGCAAACCAACTCTGGTTAGTGGGGTTTCTTTTGAGGATGGAGGATTTTTCCCCATGTGGCCACAACCTACGTTTCCTTTTCATCTTATCACATTATTCCCCTCCCCAAACTTTATGGTCTCACCACATTAATCTCTTCACTGGCCCCACACCGCATTCCATCATTTGTCTCCATGATTTTGCATTGACTTTTCCCTGTCCCTGGAATACACCCCTCCTCACCTCCACCTCTCAAGAGTCCCTGACTTCCTTCAGGACAAAGGTCCAGCACCACTTTCTACATGAAGTCCTTCCCGATATCCAGACAGGCTAGTGCCCTCCCTCCATAAGAGAGCTGGTGTTTGTTTTCCATTTGTTCTATGTATATTTCCATCTGTAGAAGCTATCTCTTCTGAGGGAATCTAAGGCCCTTAGGGCAGGAACAAGTTTGTTTGTTTTTCCCCTTCATATCCCCAGCACCAAGTATGGTGCCAGATACATGGTAGGTGCATAATAAATGCTTACTGATTGGTGCTATTTTCATGCAGGAAGACCTATGACCCAGATCCTGGATTCAGGGAGCAATAGCAGTGACTGATCTGGGGTCAGGATGTCTATCTGTCAGGCAGAATAGGAAATAATCCCTGACTGGAACAGAGAAGTGGAGATCTAGGGGACATTGGACCTGCAATATTTCTTCAGCCCATTAACAAGGGATCATGAAGATAAAAGAAATCCCATCCTGGATTAGCCCTCCTTGGTCTCTCCTGACCTGACTCAGGGGATGCATAGGAAAAAGGCTGGCCATTATCATGTTAAGTACAAAGGCTAGGGATGGATCCCAAATACCAGGGCTTCACACAAGGCTTTCAGATCCTCCAATCCTTCCATGGAGGGATAAACAAAACAGGAAAACTCTTCCCCTATAAACACCAAAATCAAAATGAGTTCAGCAGATTAGGCCATTTATGTGAAGGTATTTAGGGGGACAGGAAAGTTCAGGTGGGAATTTGAAGTAGAGAGTAAAGACTCAGAGCCCCTGAGAAGGGATGGGTTTAGGGACAAAGAAATGAAGGGGAAGCAAGAACACATTTGGAACATGAGTTAAGGGGAGGAAGGGAGCAGAGGAATAGGATAATGGGATCTCGGAGACCAACTTCTTCCACCTCCCCATGCTGCCAAGTGCCAGCCTGCTCTGGTCCTTTTTGGGCTGCCCATATGGAGAAGAGCATTTCTCTTATTTCTCCACCTGTGCTCTCCAGGGAGCTACTACTCTGTGCTTACCTGGGCTGTCTCTGCCTGTAGCCACTAGGGAATTCAGCACCAGCAGGGTCATAATCAGAACTTTTGTCCACATACACAGCATCCTGGGGACAGGGAAAGGACAAGGGACACAGAGGAATGGCCGGCACAAAGGTCCCCATCCCATAGGAACTGCCTCATGACTTCCAGAATAAGAATTTAAGTACTTACTTATGAGTTCCGGGATTGGACCACCTCAGAGATGGGAGAACCAATCTGGATCAGCAATGAATGACATCATCAGTTCCTAGGCAGAGATTTCATTTGAAGACTCAGAATACTTAGATTTTCCTGAAGGAAACAGAGAATAGAATTCGTAGAATCTCATGCTTACCAAGGACCTCAGAGGTTACCTCTGCCCTGGACTATTTCAATAGTCCCCTAGTAGTTCTCCTTGCCTCCATTCTCTCTAGCTTCTTGAATAATGCACAAAGGTGAATAATGATTGCTAAAGCATAAGAAGTTTGACTGTAACATCCCCCTTATCCAAAACCTCCACTGACTCCCTATTGTCCCTAGAATTTAATATCAAGTTCCCCATTTAGCATTTTTTGGGGGGCAGGGCAACGAGGGTTAAGTGACTTGCCCAGGGTCACACAGCTAGTAAGCCCATTTAGCATTTGAGGGCTTTCATAATCTGAGCCCAGCCACTGGACTCTCCAGCATTTTTACATCTTCCTGCTCTTTCTTAAAGATATAACCACCAGATGGTAGTGGCAGCTTCAGTCACCCTCTGATCTGGGGACTGGCTGGAGCATGCTGGTACCATCACCCCAGCCTTCCCCCTCCCTCCCCCCCATCAGTTTCAGGAAGTATTATCTGTCTATCTTGGAGATACAGCCTCAGGGTGGATGATAAAAAACAAATTAGACCAAAAGGAGAATAAACAATTAGCCCAGATTAAGTCATTTGGAGCATCTGGGTCTGATTCCCAAATGTCAGACAGATCACACTTCAGCCTGGCTCAGATTACTGCCAGTGCTATAGGATGTAGTCATCATGTAGGTAAGGAGTACAAATAAGGGTCCCTTGCTCTCCTTTCCCATAAACAGTCACCCTCCAGTTAAGTCCTGTGCTAGGAGGCCCTTTGAAGCCAGTTTCTTATAGAAACTTTGGCCCAGCATATTCTCCTATTGGAATTTCTGTGTTCCACAGCTCTGCTGGGTTGTAGATGGTAGCTACAGTGTAGTTCTCATTTATATTACACATATATACATACATGTAGACACATGGGCATGCACACACACATACATACATATACACACATACATATACACATATATAATGCACAGATTTCATAGGTCTGATATTCATACAAATAAATATATATACCACTTATTTTCTATTTCTATTGTATATTATATAATATACTCAAGTAATATTATATAAATACATAATATATACATATATTTGAATATCTGACCTATGAAATGTGTGTAACAATTATGGCCTAAAGTGAGCAACAATCCATAGCTAGCAATGAATTCCTTAAGGAATCTTTTGGCTTTGTCAGTGTAGTCTGTTTGAATGAAAGGAGAGACTTTGACTCCTCCAGAATAGTCAAATGGATTACAGAGGGCAGAATGTCAGTAATAATAATAAAAGAACATAGTAATAGGTACAATATTTAGGTAAATGTGTCAATTCAACCTGCAAGTTTACAAATAGTGCCTCTTGTGTAGCAGGTGTGGTTATTTCCCACTGGCCAATGCTGAGGGCCAAGCTCATTGGGCATTTGAGAAAGAGGGAGAATTTGGAGCAGCCAATTTTTTTCTGACTTCCACAAGAACATTGTTCACACTTTGTTCTTAATGAACCAGAGTGGGACAAGGAAGGAGAGCAAGAAGTTCTTTTGGCGCCCTCAAGTGGCCACGTGGGGGAAGCATCAGGTCATCATAATATAAGGAATATGATTCAGCAAGCCAGCCATATTGTCCTTCTTATGGTTGCTGATCTTGAAGGATGGCAAGATCCTAAAGGCTGGCCAGGGGTCACCCGTCTAAGAATGGACAAATGAGAATAGAGGTAGGAGTCTGGGGCTAGAAAGGAAGGGGGAATAATTATTGTCTGCTATGTGCCAGGCACTGTGCTAAGCGCATTACAAGCATGATTGCATTTGATTGAAATGACCACCAGTCCAGTGAAATGGGCCTACAGGTCATTTCCTCTTGTAATGTCCTTTAATGGCTATGTGATCCTTAAAGTTTAGAACAGCTGGAAGAAGGTAATAGATTGACTTATCATCTAACAGAGAACCATCATGGATCTGGGCTCCAGGTGAAGGCAGGAATCCTATTGGTTCCTATATTAGATTAATATCATGCACCACACAAATTGTATATTTAGGGTCCATTCATTTGAATGCAGTCTGCTTATCAGTAGCAATATAGACACAAGTGAAAGCAAGAAGTCTAGGAAATTGGGCAGATTACTGAGGGCAGTCAGAATACCCTGTGGCCAACCATCCTTTAGAGTCTCCTCAGGCAGCATCCATCCAGGGATAAGAGGAGATTGGGCTTATGGAGAAGGACATCTTTTAGGTCAAGCCTGGGAATAAGGAGCTGTGCAGTGACAGAATAGAGACATGGTCTTTTCCATTGTTGGGTATAGTCAACAGGGCAGCAGGATTCAGCACTGGATTTACACTTTATCAGCCTAGCAGCAAGGGCAGAGGTAGGGTACATTTAAACAGAAAAGATAAAGCAATGCATAATATAGCGGACCAATTTCTTTTTTTAAAAATTAATTAATTAATTAATTTAAGTTTTCAACCTTTGTTTAGATAAGATTTCCAATTTCAAATTTTTCTCCCTCCCTACCCCCTCCCCTAGACAGCAGGTAGTCTGATATATAACATTAAACATATTTCTGCATTAGTCATGTTATAGAAGAAGAATCAGAGCAAGAAGGAAAAACCTCCAAAAAGAAAAACAACAGCACCAAAACCAAAAGAGATAGTATGGCCCAATCAGCATCCATATTCCACACTTTTTTTTTCTCGATTTGGAGAGCCTTTTCCATCATGAATCCTTTGGAACTTTCTTGTACCATTGGATTGGTGAGAAGAATCTAGTCTATCACAGTTGATCAAGACACAATGTTGATGATACTGTGGTAAAAAAAATGAAAGTTTTTAACAGTCGGTTAGGATAACTGAAGGACCACCCTTTCGGGGAGGAGACCAATGACATGAGCTACGCACGCCAGTCGGCCTGCTGTGCACGTCAGACTGCCTGCTAGCACTCCACTTCCGGGGTGCGAACTTAAAAGGCAAGGAGAGGGGGGCAGCTAGATGGCGCAGTGGTAAAGCACCAGCCTTGGATTCAGGAGTACCTGAGTTCAAATCTGACCTCGGACACTTGACACTTACTAGCTGTGTGACCCTGGGCAAGTCACTTAACCCCCATTGCCCCGCAAAAAAAAAAAAAAAAAGGCAAGGAGAGAACGGAAGTGGAGCTTTTTCCTGCTCCGCTGGTCTCCTGGCTGCGCTGCACAGACAGACTCGGACTGGAGTTTGACTCGGCCCGGCTCTCGGTTAACAGCACACGCTAGACTCAGTCTCTCTCCCCAAAGGTGGCCTTCGGCTTTTGGTGAGTTTTATACGGAATATAGACTAAGCCTAGACTTAAGACGATTTGTATTGTATTTCTACTTTCCTATCCTTCTAATCAACATCACCTTGTGACTACCATACAATAAAAGCCCTAACTAGAAAACCAGAAGCTTCTTCCATTTACTAGTCTGGGAGATAAATTAAGGGAAAGGTTAAGTAGGGGAGATTTATGATCTAATATCCAATTTTAATCTCACAATACTGTGTACAATGTTCTCCTGGTTCTGCTCATCTCACTAATCATCAGCCCATGCAAGAGCCTCCAGGTTGGAGACCAATTTCTAAAATGCAGTTATTCCTGTTAAGGGGGAGAGAGTACAAGGAAATGCATGGTCACTTTTCTCTTTCCCTCCACACTTATCCAGGGGCTTCTCTCTCACTATCAGAGAGCTGCCATGAGCTTAAGATGACCATTCCATATTTGTTCCAGTTTCAATGGCAGAATACTCATATGCAAACATGAGAATGGTTGTTTGCCCAGTGATGGTGGCTCAGCCTTCCCAAGCTTCAGAACCCTTAGTCTCTTCTGCTCCTCCATGTAGGTGAGTGGGAAAAGTCAGAAAGACATTTATCAGACTAGGCCAATGTCACCTTCACCTGGTCAGCCAAAGTCCTCACCCTTTCATTTGCAGATTCAGCAATCCCCCAATTGTACATGGATTTTGGTGAGCTTTGCAGAGCTTCCTGACTTTGACTCTCATTGTGGTCATCACTGAAAAGCACAGACTGAGCCTTCTCCCAGTCTTGTTCTGTACTGGGGTCTACATTGCCTTGAAGTCTTCAGAGCACACAGGAGATGTTTCAATAGATATTGAATAGAATCACAGCATAGGAGATTAAAGTGAAGTCTGAGAGGCCATTTAGCTCAACCTCTAGTAGTGGTTCCTAGACCAGCCAAAGGAAAGGGCAGTTGTTTCTCTCTCCATCCTAAGGACAAATGTTCTCATATTGGCAGAGAGAAACTGAGATCAGACTAAAGACAGATTAAAGCCAGACTCTACCCAACTAATTCCCCAGTCCCATGTGTGCAGAAAAAGAAGTACATGGATACCTAAAATTCCCTTTCTACCCTCTATTTGTCCATAATCATTCTATAAAGTCTAATTCAAATGTCACCTCCTTCAGGAAACCTTCCCTGATGTCAGTTGTCTGGAATACTCCCATTACCCTGGCTTTTGCATATTGTACCTCTCCTATGTATTAATTTTGATTGCAGGGTGTCTTTGTTTTGTTGTTTTGGTTTTTTGTGGGGCAATGAGGGTTAAGTGACTCGCCCAGGGTCACACAGCTAGTAAGTGTCCAGTGTCTGAGGTCGGATTTGAACTCTGGGCTGGTGCTTTATCCACTGCGCCACCTAGCTATCCCAATTGCAGGGTGTTTTAAAAAATATATCTTAATCCCTTACCAGACAGGAACCTCTACAAGGCTGTCTAATCTCATTTTCTCTCCCAAATACACCCCAGACTTTGGTACTTTGGCCATATAAGGAGTTTAAAAGAACAATGAAATTGAATCCTCTCCTTCCCAGTCAGCTGTGTCCCCATAGACCTATTTACTGTCAGAAGCCATAGATGCCTCCATGAAACTCATATTAATCAATTAAGAAGCATTTTATTAAGAGCCTACTATAGGTTAGGTACTGTGCTAAGGGCTAGGGATACAAAACCAAAATGAAATAGATCCTGCCCTCACAGAACTCTTAATCTATCTAAGGAGAAAATATTGGTTTTGAACAAGATGGCTGCCTAAAGAGAGGCATGCTGCCTAACTCCCCTCCCCCACCTACTCCCACCAAAACCAGAAATTCACTCCAGGACAAACAATGATCAAGAAATCCAATGAAAAACTACAGAAAATGGTTTCTCCCATGCCAAAAGCCCCCCAAAGTTAACCAGTAGCCCATGGACAAAAGCAAAGAGGGCCACTGCCAAAGGCAGCACCAGGGCAGGTAAATATGCCAGTAGCATCCCAGCACAACCACAGACCCATGTAATCTTTTTCTAATCCAAAAGGAATGACTTATTGAACACAGTTTGGTGTAGAAATAGGTCAGATTCATGAGGGGAACATGGGAGTTTGACATAGGCATGGTAATCAGGAAGATAATACTGGAAAGGAAATAGTTGCAGGGAAAAAAGAGGAAAGATGGAAGAAAGGAAAGAAGGAAAGAAGGAAGGAAGGAAGGAAGGAAGGAAGGAAGGAAGGGAAGAATGGTAAAGAAGGAAGGAGGGAAATATTTCTCATCCTTAAGGGAGGATGAAAAGAAAAAAAGAAAAGAACTAGCATCTAAGAGAGGGTTCCCTATCAATTGAGAAAATGTGAACAAATTGTGGTGTAGGAAATAATGAAATATTACTGAGCCATAAGAAATGATGTGAAAGCCCTTCTGAGAGGTTGCTAGGTAGTTTGAATTGAAGTAGGGTGAAGTGAGCAGAGTCAGGAGAATAAGTGATACTAAAAAAAGCAACATTGTAAAGAAAAACAACTTTGAAAGATTGAAGAACTCTAATCAATGTAGTGATGAAGCATGTTAGTCACTTCATGACACAGATGTATTGGACTCAAGGTGCTGAAACAGACTTTCCTTTTTGATAATGGTCACTGTGAGAATTAATTTTGCTTGAGTATGCTTATCTATTACAAGGGTTATTTTTTCTTTCTTTTCTGTAGTTTCTTAAATTGAGAGGGCTTTGTGTATGAGGAGGAAGGGAGAGTTAGCAATTCTGATGGCACAAAAGAAGGCCGCTGAAACTTTTTTTACATACATAGAGGACAACAAAAGGAAATCCAGAAGAAAGCACAGAGAGAAAGGACAGTTTTGAAAGTCATATATAAAATTTATTATACTTTTCTTAAAAATTATTGTGAAATGAAGCCTTAGAATTCATATTCAATCCCCTTTTGTTTTCTAATATGTGTGTAAAAATATATAACCTTGTACAGATAATATAGAAAAAGAAATACGATGTTTTTTTATTTCTCTATCTAGCCATCCATCTTTCCCTTTAATTTTAGTTTCCTCCTCCACATAGGTCCTTTTCTCTGTTTCTGTGTGCATTTCTGTGACTTTATGGGGCCTTCAAAACAGGGCTGAGGCAAGAGAAAAATGAAGTAAGGCCATTAACTACACAAAGCTGGACCAGCATCACATGGGCTGAGCCTTCATCTCTGATGTGCAGAGGAAGACGGCCAATGTCTTCATAGACAAGAGGGCACAGAAAAAGTCCTAAGGAAGAGCCAAGGGATTCAATTTTTGGTCTTGTTTCTTCCTCTGATTAGCTGTGAAACCTCGGGGAAAGTCAATGCACCTTCCTATGGGGCAAGTTTAAAAAAAATTTAATGTGCATGTGTGTATGTGTGTGTGTGTGTGTGTGTATGTGGGGGGGATATAGCTGTAGATGAATCCTTAAAATTTGTTGCAGGATTCTAAGGTTGGAAATGGAAATTGTGATCACATAGTTGCACTCAAACCTCCCTTCCATGAACTGTTTCAGACAAGTTAGGCCTCCTCCCTCTGCTGGCTCATACTTTGCAGTGCACCCTCCCACTTGAATGGGAAGAGCTGGTCCTAAGCTTAGGATGTTTTACAGGAGGGCAGGGACTTTAGTTAATCAGACTTTTGGGGTCCCCAAAGCACACAGTTCAACCTTGCCTCCCTCACTCAGTCTCTCACCTAGATCAGCTCAATTCTTCTGAGTAGAGAGTCACTCATGTGGCCCCAGGGACCTGACTCACTCATACTCTCCTCTTCCCTCTATGACCTAAAGGGTTCTCAGCTTCCCACTTAAGAGATCCCCTCCCAGCTCAAGGAAGCAAGATATTATGGCATTTGCTTCTTACCCAGAGAGAGGTGAATTCAGTCAGGCAACAAGAGCCATGGTGAGCGATGGAAAAACAAAGAAAGGCAAAAACATCCACTGCTTTCAAAGAGTTCACATTCTGATGAGGTAGACATGTAAATAGCTAAGTGGGCACTATATATTTATGCATACATATATACAGACACACACACATATATATTCTGATGAGGTAGACATGTAAATAGCTAAGTGGGCACTATATATTTATACATACATACACACACATATATATTCTAATACATTCTGATACAAATATATGCATATAGACATATATATACACAAATATATGTATGGAGAGAGAATGAAGAGAAAGAGAGAAAGAGAGAGGGAGGTGAGGAATGAGGGATAAGAGAGAGCAAGTGGAAGTGAAAAATAATCTTAGACAATTTGGCTGCTGGAGGATGTAAAAAAGGCCTCCCAAGGAAGATGGAGATTGGAGGTGAATCTTGGGGGATGCCAGTCAGGAAAACAAAGAGGCAATGGTGAGGAAAGAGAACATGCTGGGCATGGGGGACAGTCAAGGACAAGAAACAGTGATGGGTAATGAAGTGTCTTGAGTGAATGACAGCAGGTAGGCTGTAACTGAGAGTAGAATGTGGGAGGAAAGACAAGTATATGAAGACTGGGAAGAGGGGAAAGGGGAGGTTTATGAAGTGCTTGAAATGCCAAATAGAAGACCCTGGAGATAACAGGGAATGACTGGAGTTTGTGGATTAGGAGAATGATATGGGCAGATCTGTGCTTTAGGAAAAAGATTTTTGCACCTGAAACAAAAAGCAATTGGAGTGTAGAGAAACATGAAGTAGAAAGACAAATTAGAAACCTATTGCAATGGTCCAGACAAGAGTCAAGGCAACAAGTCCACAAGCATTGATGAAATACTTCATATGTGTCAGGGGCTGCCCTAAGTGTTGGGGATACAAATACAAGCAGAAAGCCCATCCTGCTCTCAAGGAGCTGGCATTCTAAAGGGAGAAGCCAGTATGTAAAAGGAGCTGAGAAGACTTTGGGGGCAGAGGGAGAGAGGGAAGGTACCCATGGAAGGCATGGGGCTGATGTCCAGAAAACGAAGCAGGATTCTTTGGGGCTCTTTCCCATAACGGAGGTTATGGGAGAAATCATGAACTGTAGGGGACTGTAGGGGCAAGGGAGTAAGGCAGCTGAAACATGGTGGCAAAGTCCAGAGAGAAGTATCTAGAGAAGTGATGAGGATCTAGATGAGGACGGGGGCTGAGAGGAAAGAGCAGGGGACAAATAGGAGAGATGTTGTGAAGGTTGAAGTAATGGATCAAGGGAAAGCTAGAAACCCCTTGAGCAAAACCTTTATATTATCTTGTCTCTGAGGAACATTCCTCAAGACAATGTCCCTTCCCAGGGGGCAAATTATTTAGCAACTAAGTGTCCTTCCTTAGGTTCTGGGGTTCCCATCCTTTGATCACATTCATACTTAAGTATTTATCAGCCATTATTGAGTTATATCTCTAAAGGCTGAGAAACCTTTCCTTGTTTTCAAAACTTATGATTTCATAGATAATGATCTTTTTTCTAAGGGGAAATCACTGTTGAACCCTAGCTCTGAGAGCTACAGATAACAGATTTTAACCTCCTCGTAAGAGCTTTTTTTAGGTTATAACTATCCACTGTCACCACTTCTTCCTACACCTAGCAGCAAAGACCCTGTTCACAATGAATTAAAATTGTCCCTGCCTGAGAAAGCACATCTCATAAATGGAGACAAAAGAGGAGCCTGCCAACCATGAAATATCTGAAATACATAAACAGTACTATAGTATATTAAATATCAGAAAAACAAAACTCTGGAAGACCTCAGAACTCTGATGAAAAGACAAAATAATAATGACTTCAAAAAGCTGGAAGTAACTCTCCCTTTCTTCACCTAAATTTTAAGCAACCAGAGGACAGAGACTCATCTTATACTTCTCTATTCCCCACAGAGATGAACACTGCTGGGGATACAATAATGCTCAGATAATAATTGACTCATTGATGTTCTCTAGTCTTACATCTATCCCATGCTACTAGAAGTTATATAACTTCCTGTGGTCCTAAGGGGAGACAAAGAGAGTAGAGATGAAGAAAAATTGAATCTTGGTGAGCCATCTGGAGTATTGCAACCCCCACTAGAGTATTGCAACTCCCCTCAGGGAGTTTCCTCCCATTCCTCTCCCCTCCATGAGTTAATCAATGCTGCCCAGTTAGATATCCAGAAGAGAACTAACTAGAGATGATGATGACTATAACAATGATGATGATGAAAGTCAGCATGCTCTTTTTGGCAGGTGCAGACAACTCCACACTGGAGAAGAGGTGGTCATTTCTAATATCATCAGGGTCTAGAAAGCTTAAACTCCATTATGGATCAAGCATATGTTTGCAACCCATGCTGGCTCTTCCTGCTTAATCAAGAGCCATTTGCGACTAATGGTTCCAGGAAGGAAATCAATTGCAGAGAAGCCAATCAATTTGTGGTGTACCAGGAGAACCCCCTTTTCTGGATATCCAGTCACTTTTTACTCAACTGTAATAAGAAAAATATAATCCTGTGTGAGAAAATCAGTGTAGTTTTTCTTATCAAAATCCTACCTCAATCTCCCATTCCATAGAAAGGTTCCAGTCTCTCCACTATTCCCACAACCTGGAAATGGGCAGGATTCCTATTAAGCCATACATCTTGGCTAGCACGAGGCAGCCTTGGATCATCAATCCATTTTTCTGAATTATTGCAGCTTAGTTTCATCAGTATTCTGGGATATATTAGAAGGTGGGTTTTCTGAATATAGATTCTTCAACTTTTGACCTGGGCACCAAGGCCATATGTAAATCCTTGACCACTGCAAGAGATTTACAGATCAAGCATTTAGAAATATTGCCAGTCTACAGAGTAATTTATTTAGGTAAAGTTTTGTACCGCATATGCCAAGTAGTTAATTCTCCAAGTTTTCCCTCCAAATCTCTTCCTCCTTTTCTAATTCTTTTCATTAGCCTTATTCTTTCATTGACGTTGTTACCTTAAATTCTTTTTACAATGCTGTTTAAAAATTCTTGTATCATTTCTTCTAGTGATTACAACTGACCTGTCACCAAAACACCCAGCAGTGTTTATCTTCAATCTATTTTGGATTTCTTCTCTTCTGAGTTGGACTGTTTGTACCCTAGCAGTTATTTATAGTGAGGGTTCCTTGCTACTCATTCTCCCAGCTTTCCTCCCCAGATTGGTGTTAGACTCTACATATTTCACCAGGAAATGTCAAGGTATCTAACAGTTGTGCCTGAAATCCTGCTGCTCTTTCTCTGGGTATTGCCTTCTTCAAGAATCACAGGAGCAGCTCAGAACCAGGAGCTACAAACATTCAATGGGCTCAAGTGCTCTGATCTAGGGCCTAGCCTGATCCTGGTTTTTAGAGGCTCTAAACCTGTGGTTAAGTATCAACAACACAACTGCTGGATAGGGCTAGAAAGCACCTTAGCAGTCATTGGGTCCATCCTCTCCCCAACCACTATTTTATAGTTTAGGCTACTGAAGCCCAGAGAAGCTGAGCTCCTAGACCAAGGTCACACAGCAAGTCATTTTGAGAAAATCATTCCTTTACTCCACAGTTCAAATTTAACAGGCTCCTTCATGACCACCCTAAACAATGGGGAGATCATTTCTTTGAATCGTCTTTGGAATCTTGTGTTGGCTTCTTTTATGTACCATAGATGTTGTATGTTAACGTAAATTCTTAGTTGTATTTTCATTTGGATATTATGTACAGTATTATACTTTGTATGTCCCATAACCCCAAGCATGGTTCTGAGCACAGAGTAAATTAATAAATGTTTTTAGTTTGGATGACTGGCCACCTGGGGGCGCTGCCTGCTCAGTAAATCCACAACTAACACAAGGACTGACTGGAATTGTAGGTTCTGTTCAGAAACCTCCTGGGACTGAAAGTTCCTGCTATCTTCCTGTTTTCACATCTCTGACCCTGATAGATGATCCCTGGAAGGCTCCTGTCTCAGACTCAACCCCCCAAAATGGACGGTATTCATAAAGAACTCACCTAGAGAGGTTGTGTAGGCTACAATCCTGAAGGGGTTCAAGGTTCTGATGGATGTAAATCAGATTATTGTCCCCAGAGAGGGAGTTATTGGTAACTCCAAGTGCCAGGACAGGACAGGCTGCAGGGGAGATGGCTGGACAGGGTCGGGAGGTCTGACACTTTCTACCTGCAGGATAGTCCTGGCTGGAAGGTAATTCTGTTATAGTGCCGAAGATTCTCTCCCCCGGACATGGGATCCCTCGCCTCCTATTATATGATCAGAGAGGTTCTGGTATAGATACCAGGACCATCAGCTGGAAAAAGAAGTGGTACTATCTGATTTGGGGTCAGGGAATGTGTCTGGCAGCAGCAACAGGAAGTAAGCCCTGCCTGGGTCAGAGATGGGGAAGTGAGAGAGGGCTTGGTGAAGACCTGGTCTGGGTATGGTTGTTCAGTCCATTTACATGCGATCTTGAAGGCATGAGAAATTGCATCCTGAATCAGCCCTCTTGGTCTCTCCAGCACAGTATCAGCTTCTGAGCTATCTCCAAGGGACAGATGGGGAAATCTTCCTCCCCATTTCTCCCATTCCATAAGGTTTCCTATAATGTCTGAGATTGGTTGCCAATTACCCCATGTTCATTAAAATCCTTCCAATCCCATCTGGAAGGGAAGAGCAAAGAAAGCTTATTTCCCCAGTAACACCAAAGTTAAAATGATCTGAACAGTTTAAGCATGGCAGGAAAAATGGTAGGAGAGAAAGATTTAGACTGAGGTTTGCTGGGGAAGGTCTAGACTTTTAGGCTCTCTGCATTTACTTTGTGGATGTAAAGCAAAAAGGTTTTGAGAAAACACCAACTTTTGTTGCTTTTTCTAAATGTTGAAAACATAGGAATAAAGGGACCTTTCCTTAGTGGGGCAAATAGTGTCAGCCTAGAAGTAAAGAGCTGGCATTATCTGTAATAGAGAAGCAGTGCTGGAGGCCATTCCAGTTATGTCCGGGATAAAGCAAAGATATCCATTTTTGTCATGATCATTTGATAGAGTAACATAAATGCTAGCTTTGATTTTAATTCTGTATATTTCTTTGCTTTTTAAGAGTGTTCCATGAGTAAGCACTCAGAGCTCCTGAGACACTCACTCCAGAAAACTCCAAATAATGCCATAAGACAATTCCTGTAGCAGCAGAACCCACAAAGGGACCGGCTGAGCCCATTTTCCAGCCAAAGATGGCTTAGAAGTTTGCATTAGGGGCTACTATACCAGGGTGGGAGTGGAGCCCAACCCTGTGGTCACGCTGACACAGATCCAGCCCCAGGCAGGCCATGACAGAGAAATTTACTCCTGGAGAATCTGAAACAGCTGCAGCACCTGCATCTTCTGGAACTAAGATCACTGTCTGGTGAGAGGGTTGAGTGGTTAGCTGGGGGGGAGACTACAGGGATCTCTGCTGGAGCTGAGGCAGAATTCAGTTGTTCTACCCCAGCTGCTGGGAACTAGGAAGTCAACATTAGTGGCGGGCTAAGTTTGGGGAGGGGTGCAGGCTGGCAGGAGTTTTCAACCCAGCAAAATAAAATTTTGTTTCCTGCTTGAAGAGGAAGTAGGCTTGGGGTTATTTACAAACCAGAGCACAGGCCAGGTGAATAAAGAACCTGCCACTCCTTCAATTATACCACGTTAGACACCCTGAAGCTTGGGACAGTGCAGCCTGGAACCAGTGCCCTACTTCAAGAAGGAGTTAAAAGTCAGGAAATAGGCAGGCAAGATGAACAGACAGAGAAAGATGTTGACCATAGAAAATTTCTTTAGTGACAAGGAAGATTGAGGTGCACCCTTAGAAGAGGATAGCTTGATTGGGAGCGGACTAGATTCTGGCTGCTGCCTCCCATAGAAATTACGGACCCCTGGTGTGGCTCGGGTTGAGACAGAGCCAGGAAAATGCCCGGAGTAGCAAAACTCACAGAAGATTGTGCTCATATCATCTTCTGACCAAGAACAACTTGGAAGGTCAGAAGGAGGGAGCTGCTGTGCTGATACAGGAGTTGAGCCCAACCCCACAGTCACCCTGACACAGATCCAGTCCCAGGAAGGCCTCACCAGAGAAGGAGACCCCCAGAGCCTCTGAATCAGCTGAAGCACCAGTGTTGGCTGGAACTAAGCTCACAGTTTGGTGAGGGGGCTGAGCCCTGGGCAGGGGGGAGACTGCAGGGGTCTATGCTGGTGCTGAGGCAGAACTTGGATTTTTCACCCCTGCTGAGAATCAGGAGGTAGGCTTGAGTAGCAGTGGCCCAGGTGGGGAGGGGCACAGGCTCCTGGGAGCTGACAATCACAGCCCACAAAGCTGGTTGGCTAGCAAGTTGTTCTGGGGTCATCTACAGACCACGGAACAGGCTGGGTGAGTGAAGAACCTGATCCTCCTTAAATCATACCACCTGGGGCTTCTTAAGCTTGGGATACTGCAGCCTGGAAACAGTGCCCCACTTTAAGGAGCTAAAAGTCAAGTAAAAGAAAGGCAAGATGAGCAGACAGAGAAAGGTGAGGACCATAGAAAGTTTCTTCACTAACAAGGAAGACCAAGGTGCACCCTCAGAGGAAGATGTCAATATCAGGGCCCCTATACCTAAAGCTTCCAAGAAAAATATGAATTGGTCTCAGCCCATAGAAGTGCTCAAAAAGGATTTTGAAGATAAAGTTAGAGAAGTAGAGGAAAAAATGGAAAGGGAAATGAGGGTGACACAGGAAAGACATGAGAAAAAAGTCACCAGCTTGGAAAGTCAAATTGGCCAAATGGAAAAGGAGGTACAAAAGCTCTCTGATGAAAATAATTGCCTAAGAATGAGGATTGAACAGATGGAAGCCAGTGACTCTGTGAGAAACCAAGACACAATAAAGCAAATCCAAATGAATAAAACAGTAGAGGGCAATGTGAAATATCTTCTGGGAAGAGCTGCTGACCTGGAAAATGGTTCTAGGAAAGATAATTTGAGAATTATTGGTCTACCTGAAAACCATGATCAGGGAAGGAGCTTAGACATCATCTTCCATGATATTCTCAGGGAAAACTGCCCTGAGATTTTAGAAGAAGAGGCTAAGATAGAGACTGAGGGAATCCACATATCACCTCCAGAGTGAGGTCCCAAAGAGAAAACTCCTAGAAATATTACAGCCAAATTCCAGAGCTCTCAGGTCAAGGAGAAAATATTGCAAGCTGCCCAAAAGAAAGAATTCAAGTACTGTGGAGCCCCAGTCAGGATAACCCAAGATCTGGCAGTTTCTATGTTAAAGGACCAGAGGGCATGGAATGTGATGTTCCAGAGGGCAAAGGAAATAGGATTGCAACCGGGAATTGTATACCCAGCAAAACTCAGGGTAGTCTTTCAGGGGAAAAGATAGGACTTTATTGGAAAGGAAGACTTTCAGATATTTGTGATGAGCTGAATGGCAAATTTTACTTCCAAATACAAGAACCTAGAGAACCATAAAAAATTGGAGCTGGGGGACATGCTTGGGGTCATACGGTGGGTGACTGCCTTGTGTCTGAGGCTGGGTTTTGGCTGGGATCCCCCTGGGTCCAGGGGTAATGCTTTGTCCACTGTGTCACCTAGCTAGGTGATGATATCGTTAGGGTTAAATTCAGGGGTGAAGGGAATGCACTGGGGGAGGGGAAAGGGCAGAGGTGAAATCCTACATGAAAGAAACAGGAAAAGGCTTAGGGAATGTGGGAAGAGATGGGAGAGGATCAGGGCAGTAAATGAATTTTACACGCATCAGAAAAGGCCCAAAGACCTTAAACTCATCAGAGCTGCCTCAAGGAGGGACTAACACACACCCCCAACTGGGTGGAGTAATCTATTTAATCTGGGCAGTAAATGAGCCTAACACTCATCTGAATTGGCTCAAAGACCTCAATCTCTTTAGAATTGGCTCAAGGAGGGAATAATGTACACACTCAATTGGGTGAAGTAATCTCTCCAACCCTGCAGGAAAATAAGAGGGGAAGGGGATAAAGCGAGAGGGGCAAAAGAAGGAAGGGCAGAGTGGGGGAAGGGACAGGCAGAAGCAAATCCCTTTTGAAGAGCATTAGGATGAAAGAAGATGGATAATAGAATAAATATCATGGGGAAGGGAAGAGGATGGAAGGGAAACAGTTAACAATAGTAATCATGAAAAAGAGAAAAGGGGGGAAAATTGTACAAAACAATATTTATAGCAACTCTTGGTGGAGGCTAAGAATTGAGAATCAAGGGAATGTCCATCAATTGAGGAATGATGGAAAAAGCTGTGCTATATGATTGTAGTGGAATGGTCTTGTGCTACAGGAAATGACAAACGGGATGATTCCCCCCAAATCCTGGAAAGACTAATGAACATCGATGTATAGTGAAGTGAGCAGAGCTGGGAGGACATTGTACATAGTGACAGCAATATTGTTCAATGAGCAATTGTGAATGACTTAACTATTCTCAGCAATGCGATGATCCAAGACAATCCCAAGGAACTAATGAGGTAGCTTACTATGAACCCCCATAGAAAGAACTGATAAAAAGAACACTTGTGGATTGTCCATATATAATCTGGTTGTGATCTTGTGGAGGGGGGAGGAAATGGAGGGAGGGAGAAAAATTTGGAACTCTAAATCTTATGAAAATGCATGAATGTTGAAAACTACCCTTACATGTAACTGGAATAAATAAAATAAATGTTTGTTGCTAAACAAAAAAAAAAAAGAAGAAGAAGAAGAAGAAGAGGATAGCTTGCTTGCTGTCTTTGGGAGGGAAGGAGAAAAATTTGAAACTAGAAATCTTATAAAAACAAATGTTGAAAACTATCTCTACATGTAAGTGGAAAATGATAAAATACTTTTCTGAAAAAAGGAAGAAGATAGCAACATAAGGGCTCCTATAACCAAAGCTTCCAAGAAAAATATGAATTTGTTTCAGACCATAGAGGTGATCAAAAAGGATTTTGAAGATAAAGTAAGAGAGGTAGAGGAAAAAAATCAGAATGATACAGGAAAGTCATGAGAAAAAATTCCATAGCTTGAAAAGCTGAATGGAAAAGCTCTCTGAAGAAAATAATTGCCTGAGAATTAGGATTGAATAAATGGAAGCTAGTGACTTGATGAGAAACCAAGACACAATAAAGCAAATCCAAATGAATAAAAAATAGAGGGCAATGTAAAATATCTTCTTGGAAAAAGTAAACCTCGAAAATAGATCCAGTAGAGATGATTTTTTTAATAGGGCAATGTGGGTAACTTGCCCAGAGTCACACAGCTAGTAAGTGTTGTATCTGAGGCTGGATTTGAACTCACATCCTCCTGAATCCAGGGCTGGTGCTTTATCAACTGCACTACCTTGCAGCCCTCCAGGAGAGATCATTTGAAAATTATTGTACTACCTGAAAACCATGATCAAAACAAGAGCTTAGACATCATCTTCCAGGAGATTGTTGGGGCAAATTGCTCTGGTATTCTAGAAGAAGCAAAATAGAAATTGAAAGAATTCACTGATCACCTCCTGAAAGAGATACCAAAAGGAACACTTCCAGGAATATTAGAGCCAAATTCCAGAGCTCCCTGGTCAAGGAGAAAATATTGCAAGCAGCCAGAAAGAAACAATTCAAGTACTGTGGAGCCACAGTTAAAATAGCACAAGATCTAGCAGATTCTACATGAAAGGATCAGAGGGCATAGAATATGATATTCCAGGGGACAAAGGAATTGGGACTACCACCAAGAATCACCTAGCCAGCAAAACTGAATATAATCTTTCAGGGGAAAAATGGGACTTCAATGAAAAAGAGGATTTTCAGATATTTGTGATGAAAAGACATGAACTGAATAGAAAATTTGACTTTCAAATACAAGACCCTAGAGAAGCATAAAAATGTAAACAGGAAAAAGAAATCATTAGGGATGCTAAAAGGTTAAACTGTTTACATTCCTACATGGGGAGATGATACATCTAATTCATAAGAACTTTCTGAATATTAAGGGAGATAATAGGAATAAATTTAGACAGAGGGTACAGGTGGGAATTGATTATGAAGGGATGATACCTGTAAAGCATTTTTTTGTTTATTTTTTTGTGGGGTGGTCAGGGTCAGTTGACATCCTGGGGTTGCAGAGTTGGTGAATGTCTTGTGTCTGAGGCCTAATTTGGGCTTGGGTCCTTCTGTGTCCAGGGCAGGTGTTTTGTCTGCTGTGTCATCTAGCTACCCCATGATGACATCTTTAGGGTAAAATTGAGGGGGGAGAGGATTGCACTGGGCGAGGGGTAAAGACAAAGGTAGAGTTAGGTGAAATATCACAGGAAAGAAGCAGAAAAGGGCTTAGGAATGGGTGGAGAGATGGGGGAGGAGTGGGGCAGTGAATGAGTAGTATAGTTATCAGAATTGCCTCAAAGACCTTACTCTCATCATAATTTGCTCAAGGAGGGAATGCCATAAACATTCATAAACAGCAATGTTGTGAGATGATCTGCTGTGAATGACTTAGTTATTTTCAGCAATGCAATGATCCAAGACAACTTTGAAGGTCTTATGAAAAATGTAATACATCTACAGAGAGAGAACTGTTGGTATCTGAATACAGACTGAAGTATTATTTTTTGTTAGTTCCTTTATCTAAAGTTTTCTCTTTGTCTGTTTTCTTTCACAACCTGGCTAATGTGGAAATGTTTTGCACGATTGCTCATGTATAGCCTTTTTCAATTGCTTGAGTTCTTGGGGTGGGGGGAGGGAGGGAGGAAGAGAATTTGGAACATAAACTTTTTTAAAATTGATGTCAAAATGTGTATTTTACATGTAATTTGGGGAAAATTTGTAAATAAAATAAAAGCAAAAAAAGTGTTTCATGTGAGCAACAGATTGTGAGGCTTTGTTTTCTTAACCAATCTTTCACTCTTTCCAGTTTTATTGAAGTGTTCAAGATATTCACATTTATAGTTATGAGAGTTAGGTATATATTTTCTGATTGTGACATTGATACTGCTAAATATGCCAGTCTCTGCTGGAGACACTCCAGATAAATGCTAAGCAACAAATCCCCAGAGAGCCAAGACTGGAAGAAGAAGGGAAGTTTTCTTCTCTACAGGGTTTGAATTAAAGAACTGGAATAGCTTTTTCTTTTTCTTTTTGTTCAAAACACATATCACTGTCTTTGGCACATTGTAATCACTTAAGAGATACCTGTTGACTCATTGATTGATTGGGAGCAGAGCTGACTGTCAGTAAAATTGTAAAGTAGGTGAAGTTGGTATTCTGGGTCCCCAAATCCTCTCCCTGTTTCCTCCCTTTGACCCACTTCCCCAAGATTCATTAGCATCTCTCCCTGATACCCTCTCCAATAACTCTTCACATTTTTGGCTTTACTCTTTTTATTTCTGAAGTAGGGTTTTTTCCTCCTTCTAAATTAGTACTTTGTTCATACATTTACTTGTTGGTGTGGAAGTCTTTGCCCAGGCGGGTGTAGTACTTTTCGATGATGACCCATGCCGCCTTCTTCATGGTCTTGGTCTTAAAGTGACCCATGTTGGCTGCTGGGGTTGAAGGGGACTCCAAATTCTTAAAAAAAAAAATATATATATATACACACACACACACACACACACACACACATATATATTTCCTTCTGTAAAAAGAATTTCTTTTTTCCTATACTTTTCCTATACTTCCTTTGAAAAGCATTTTTCACTCTTATCCCTTGACTCTTGGTCTGTATATGTATTTGCTCCTTCATTAATGTCTTTGTTTTCCTCATTAAATTAAAGCTTCAAAAAGGCAAAGTTTCATTTTCTTCCTCAAAACATTTTTTAAAAAAATTTCCAATATAGGTCTTGCCTCCTCATTCCTCTTTTCTATTGTGCCTCATTCTTAAAGTATCTATTCACTGGGGAGCTGATGATTACAGAAATATTATCTCAAGGTATAAATTTACCCACATCCCAATTATTCAGTCCAATTCTACTCCTCATCCTCCTTGGGATCATGTTCTTCTCCATCTCCCATGGCAAGTCCTTTTTGAGTGCTTGGCTTCTCACCCTTCTGGATTGAAGGAGCTCCCAACAATTCTGATGCCCATTCTCCTGAAGAAGGGTGTGAACCAGTCTCTCAGAGAAATAGTTTTCCCATGGTTCATAGTGTCCCCATGAACCAGCCCACTGTAGATTAGATACATCAATTGTTATGGAATGTATCTCTCCCCCATGGAGTACTCTTCACTGAAATTCTACTCTTCTCCACAGAGTTATGATTTCCCCTCTCTTTCCTCCTTTTTCAATCCCTCCCTTTCCCTCCTAACTTCTTCTCATACATTTTCTTTTTCCTGAGAGATGACACCTCATTTTGACTTTGTTGTATCCCATTAATTTGATCAGAGAACATCAAATATCACCCTCCTAACTCTACCTCCTCTCTACCCTTTCATGACCTTTCACATTCTGAAATGTAGCCTCCAAAGATATATTGATGCATCCATATGATAGGATATGGGGTTTAGTCTATAGCAGTGATTTTCAGTGTTTTTTGGTCCACAAATCCCTTTCAGTAGAAAAATGTGTTGTGTGTTTCTGGGCTTATTTTACACAATAGTAATAAAATTCTTTCAGATTTATTAAGTGCCTAAAATAGCTACAGTGGTAACTGTTGTCCCAAAGCTCCAAATTAAAATTTACATTGTATACTTATAAAATATAAAATTTTTTTAGCCTATAATTTAAAAAACACTAGATATAAATTATAAACTTCTAATTATAGAATAATTGTGCATATTTCATTTGGCACATTCTATAAGAATTAGAAGAATAAATCATGAATTCCTCATATGCTTACTGTTATCTGCAAGATTTCATTTTAAATTCTTTTATTTTTCAAATTTAGTTGACTACAAATAATATTTTAATTAAGTTACAAGATGTAAGATGTTTTTGTAACATGATAGTCATATATAAATTTAAGTTCAATGATAAAGGTTTTCATTTGGACAAAAGTTTGCAATAGTTTGCTTAACACCAAACAAGTACAATCTTAAATTTGGTTCTGCATCAAGTTTATTTCCGGATTTTGATTTAAAATAGAAGAAAAGCCAAAATGCTCATTCATATAAATATGTAGTGGAAAATTGTAGGAGAATCTTACAATTGCTTTTGTGGAAAATTCAAAATTCATTTTTGTTTTGAGCCAAAAATCTATTGGGCTATAATTTCTGAATGATGTTTCCAGTCCAAAATTCACTGATACATCAAGTTTTCGTATTTATTTACTGTCAATTCCCCACCCCCCTCCTGTCTATCACTCTTTCTCTATCTTTGACTTTAAGCCTCTAGCCTCTAAGTCTCTCCCTTGGTCTGGCTTTCTTTCTCCTACTCTTACACCCAGACTTATAGGATTAGGACAATCTGAGTGAATGTCCATGTACTTTAACAACAGTATCAAAGACCATTGGAAATAGCATATAGATATTGAAACAATGATGGCACTCTAAAAAATGGCTGAGAAGGTGGGATTTTTGTCCTTTCTTCCTGCCACCCTCACCAATGGTCTGAGGGGCTGCTGAAGGTAGAGACTGACACTTAAACCCTGGGCGGAAATTTGCCTAGTGCTGCCCTCTGGGGAAAGAGGAGGTGAAGGGAGGTATGACCTGGGCTTCATCAAACTCACCAAACAGGGCTGCTGGTTTGGCTGACTGGCATTCTACCCCAAAGCTCTTTCTAGCCTGTTTCCCAAACTATAAGCTCTTCTCCAATTTTTCCTGTTTCCTGGTTCATTTATCATCCTCAGAGAAGTTTCAGTTCCTCCACAATTCCTCTGCTTGAGATGACAAGGTCAGTGCCCATCCCATGCTCCCTGTTGTACCCAGAAGGGGAAGTAGGAAGACCAGAGCAACACACGGTCCTTCTTGGTTTCTACTCTGTGGTCTCTGGGTGGATGTTCACCTCAAGACCCAAAGGCTTGAGTAACTTGGAGTACCTGCCTTCATACACATATCCCAGCCTAGAACATTTTCATGACATCTCAGTGGCAGTGGTGATCTCATCTAGGTTACATTTTGCTTATGAAGAAAGTTCATTGGGAGTGGGGAAGGGGAGGAGCATTAATGGGAAATGACAGCAATGTAAATGAAGGAAGCCTCAAATGAAACATGTTAAATAAAATAGAATGAGAAAATTAGACTAGATGAACTCTAGGTCCTTTCCAACTCAAAATCTGTGATCTGTGGTGACCTCAGTACCAGATTATATGATTTCTGCTAAATGAGAGTGATATTATTCCATAGCCTCTAAGGTCCCTTCCAGTTCTAAATCTAGGATCCTATAATTCCCATCTACTGTGTCTGTTTGATGTCTTATGACTCACTTTCAGGAATGTTCTATTCCAGCCAAACTGACCTGCTGCTAGCTGTTGTCCATATTTGACAGTCCAACTGCTATGTATGGTCCAAAAGACCATAAATTTGGTGTTTTGAGAAAATTTTTTTTTGGTCTGGCATGTACTTTTTCTTTATCTCTGCATCTCAGCATCTGTAGCTTCCTTCAAAGCTCACCTCAAAGTCACATCCTCCATTGGACTTCTCACCATTCTGTTTCTCCTCTACCTCTCTCCCTCACACTGAAGTGTCAGTATCTATAGTCCTTGAAATGGCTCTGAAGGGGGAATCCATTGAGTCTATTCTAAGATGCTCCATAAAAGGGAGTAAAACATTTTGAGTTGAGAAGACATTTGCTTTTTTCACTAACTGTGGACCAAGACTTGACACTTTCCTAGGTGCTGGTTGGTTGTTGTCCTTAATCCTCAGAGTACCAAAATGGCATCATTATGTTGTAGTCAAGGTATAATGTGTCTGACTGTGGCGGATCAGACCAATAGGAGCTCAGAAGGCTCTACACAGCTCAGCTACAAAGAGTCCATATGAACATTTGGAGTAGAGATGCCTCTAAATTTGTGCATCTCACATGTCTTTGGAGTTGTTGCAATTCTGCTTTGTACATACAGCAAAAACAACTTCTTTGATGCGCGTTCACTATGCTGGCCCCTGTGCCCCACCTTGCCATATCAGTACTTGGAAGGGAAGTCCCATGAATGAATACATGAATGAATGGATGAATGGATGAATGGAAAAAGCTTTTATTAAGTGCTTTCTATGTGTTGGGTGTTATGCTAAACTTTAGGGGTACAAATACAACCATGCATCACAGCCTCTGCCCTCAAGAGTTTACATTTTCATACAGAGAGACAAGACACACAGGGGAGCTGGAGCAAGAGGAGGAGGAGGAGGTGTAATATTGGCTGCCACATGGTCTAGACATGGCCAGAAAATGCCCTTTAGACTCAGCTCCAGACAAAGTAAGACAAAAGCTCTCTTTTTAGAATCTTTTCCCCATTGCCACTTCTAGATGATCTCTGTATTGCCATTACTGAGAAATATCTCTTTAAGATTCACTCCATACAAATAAATCAACCAATCCAGATCCTAGTGGTGATTATCCTCTTGATTCTAGGTCATTCTCACTCTTTTCCTTCTTTTTTTTTCCACTGATTATTTTTAAAATAATAGTTAATTTCATTTTCCCAATTACATGTATAGACAATTTTCAACCTTAATTTTTTGAGGCAATCAGTGACTTGCCAAGCATCGCACAGCTAGTAAGTGTCTGAGGCTGGATTTGAACTCCTTACTCCAAGGCATGTGCTCAATCCATTATACTAACTAGCTGCCCCTTAACAATCCTTATTTTTAAAATTTTGTGCTTCAAATTTTCTCCCTCCCTCCCTTACCTCCCCCTTCCATATGAGAGTAAGCAAATTAATATAGGCTATCTGTGAACAATCATGTAAAACATATTTCCATATTAGTTATGTTGTAAAAGAAGAAATCAGCCAATAGGACAAAAACATAAAAAATTAAGTGAAAACAGTATGCTTCAATCTGCATTCAGATTCTTTTGCTGCATCAGTTCTTTCTCTGTGTGTACATAGCATTTGGAAAATTGCTCTAAGTCAATATTTATTAAAGAAATGCAAACTAAAACAACCCTGAGGTACCACCTAACACCTGTAAGATTGCCTAATATGAAAAAAAAAAGATGGAAAATGAGAAATGTTGGAGGATGTAGCAAAATTAGGACACTAATGTCCTGTTGGTGGAGTTGTGGACTGATCTAACTATTCTGGAGAGCAAGTGGAGCTATGCCCAAAGGACAACCAAACTGTCCTTTGACCCAGAAATACCACTACCAAGTCTGTAAGCCAAAAAGATCATCAAAAAGGGGAAAGGACCTATATCTACAAAAATAGTAATGGCAGCTCTTTTTGTGGCGATGAAGAATTGGAACCTCAAGAGATGGATGCCCATCCATTGGGGAATAGCTGAATAAATTTTGGTATATATGTGTGTGTAATGGAATATTACTGATCTATGAGAAATGATGAGCAGGCAGATTTTAGAAAAACGTGGAAAGACTTATATGAACTTATACAAAGTGAAGTGAGCTGAACAAGGAGAACATTGTACATAGTAATAACTTTATTGTAAGGATGATCATCTCTGAATGACTGAGCTCTTCTCAGCAAGACAATGATCCCCCTATTTTATTAAAAAGTACAGGGGCAGCTAGGTGGTGCAGTGGATAAAGCACCAGCCCTGGATTCAGGAGGACCTGAGTTCAAATTTGGCCTCAGACACTTGACACTTACTAACTGTGTGACACTGGGCAAGTCACCTAACCCTTATTGACTCGAAAAAAAATATAGTCTGTAGCTCATACTCTTCCTCTGAACCCCAATCCCCTGTCCTTAATTTTTGGGTACTTTCCCCATACACACTGATATTCTCTAAACCACCCCTAGCCTCCCAGTTTCTCAATTTCCTCAACTCTCATATCCTATTCCTTCATTCCACCACAACTACATGTAACACTGGTCACACTTCTTTTTTTTAAGTGAGGCAATTGGGGTTAAGTGACTTGCCCAGGGTCACACAGCTAGTAAGTGTTAAGTGTCTGAGGCCGGATTTGAACTCAGGTACTCCTGACTCCAGGGCTGGTGCTTTATCCACTGTGGCACCTAGTTGCCCCTTGGTCACACTTTTGATCCATATATATTCAATATTCAATATGCACATATGATTATATATGTGTGTAGATATTATATATATATATATATATATATATATACATACACAAATTTGTAATGAGTCCTTTATGAGAGAAACTGGCTTCAATATCTCAGTTATTATAAGCCTTATTGTTTTAGCTACATTGGTTTGTTTGTACAAAAACATTTAATCAAATATACTAAAATTGTTCATTTTCTCTTCTGTGACCTTTTTTCTTGCTTTCTTGTGAATTATTGCCCTAATCATAGATCCAAAGGATGTTTTTTTTTCCACCCTTGCTCCTCTACTTTGTTTGTGGTAGCATACTTCATTTCTAAGTCATGTATGCATTTGGAGTTTGATATATAGTGTAAAATGCTGGCCTAAACCTAAATTGTGTCAGATTGCATTCCACTTTTCCTAGCAGTTATACTTGAAGAATGAATTCTTACTCAGGTGCTGAGGCTCTTAAATTTGTTGAACCTGCAGCTACTGCGTTCCTTTGTTTCTGTGAGTTGAATGCATAAACCCCCATTGATGAACCTATTACTTTCTTACTCAATATCATACTGATTATTCCCTATGATTTCTTACACGGTACCAAATTGTTTTCATTTTTACTGTTTTGTAGCATACTTTAAGATCTGATACTCTTATTCCCCCTTCCTTTCATGGTTTCCCTTGAGATTCTTCATCATATGTTTTCCTGGTGAAATTTTTTATTCTGTTTTCAGTTCTATAAAATAGTCCTTTAGTAGGCTAATTAATAGAACACAGAATAATTGAATTAATTTATGTGGTGGAAGATCCCTCAGAAATTGCTTTGAGTGTGTTGTCTAAATTGTATCAGCCCACTAGACAAATAAATGTACTCCTTCTCCTCTCCTTTTCCTGCCATAAATACCTGATAGTTTCTACTTCAAAGGACTGACACTGAGAACTATAACCTACTGAAGAGGCAATTCAGGTCACCCTCCGTGTATGACATGACATCATGGTCCTTCTTTGTTCTCTTATTCAAAATCTGAGAGGTGACCCATGTGACAATCATTTTACTTTTATCCTGTACCACTGGTCTAAGGCTTCTGGGCTGCCAGACTCCAGGATAATATCAAAGATGAACACTACTATCCCAAGCTATTGTGACTGCTTTGGAAGACTTAGAAGTTCCCACAGAAGAGACAGGCTGGCCAGTCATACTTAAAGCAAGAGGCCTTTATCTGGCACATGTTAAGTCACATAAAATGTATGGGGCTTAATTTTCTTTCTTCAAGACCAATCTCAGGTCACAATTTGCCCATCTTTGCCCTCAATCCTTAGTCACCATAGGGATAAGTGACACTGACTCAATGAATCACCAAACCCCATCACCTTATAAATATTGGGTGCTGATTCTGATGCCGATGTTGGTGTGGAAGCTAGCCTGTGGGCCAAGCTCACTCCCAAGACTGAGCAGGCCTGAGCATGGACCCATCTTTCATTAGGAAAGGTTTTTAAGTCCCCTATTTTGCTGAATGCCCATATTTTCCACTGAAAGATTATGCTTAATTTTACAGGGTAGTACATTCTTGGTTGTGTTAAGGGCTAAAATTCTAGCTAAACTGTCTAAAATATCTAATGAGTGGTCGCCAATAAATTATAAGCTTTAGCAAGAGTTAGACTTTTAAGCATTTATTAAGGAGAATAAGAATTTGGTAAAGAGAGAGAGAAAGGCCTAGATTCCTATCTATTAAAGGGAGAGCACATTTCTAGCTCCCTTCTCCGCCAGAGTCCAGAGGAAAGAGAGCGAGACTGAGCGCCAGTCTCTTCCTTCCTCCTCCCACTAGTCCGCGTCACTTCCTGACTCCTGGTCTTGCCCTCAAAGACCTTCCCTTCATGGGCAGAACTCTTCTACAGTAAGTATCCAGCAGGTGGCGTTATTCCAATCGTTACAGTCCCCCCTGTTGTTCCTCAAGAAACAAAATGTTTTCCTTGACGGAACAGTAAAAAGAATATAATAACTATTGCTAACTAATAATATGTGAACAACAATATAGAAAAGGAAGAGAGGAAAGTTTTGTCCAGAGGGGCGATTTTTTTTTTGTCCTCATGAACCGACGCTTTGACATTAGTCTTGCAAAGGGAGGGCCTCTGCAGAGAATACATGTTACAGATGGTGTATATTATAACAGAAAGAGAAAAAAAAACAACAAAAACAACAAAAACAACAAATCAAAACTGTTCATTTAAAGTCTCTGAAAGTCTTTTCTCAGATGTCCTCTAGGTGTAGTCGTAGAATGGAAGTCTTTTCAGGGGTTGATGTGTGGATGCTGGTAATCAGCCAGGAAAATTTCCTACAAAATTGAGCTTAACACAACTTTAAAATAGCTTTGTCAATAATCAAATCAAACAATGAAAGTTCTCAAAAACATGTCTAAGGGAATTCAGAATCTTAGTTGTTACACATGAAACATATAATAAAACAAAAATTGAAACATTCTTTAAAATTATAATATTACTATAGTCCCCCCTTATGGAGGGTAATTGAGAAGATAATTGCTGCAATATTAATTATTAAAAATAATTTTTATCTGTTTCATCACTTTTTGCATCATCTGCCTAATTATCCTCATGCCATTATGACAAATTTTAAAATCTAATATAATTAGTAACAGATGTCAAGGCCAAATTCAACACTGTTATTTATCATGACACCTGAGATAATTATGGGGGTTACCATAAAAGAACAGAGAAATGATGGGATATGAGCATTCCCACACTTGAGCAATATGTACTGCCCATACAGTATGCCAGGCTTAAAATAGGTGGATGGAATATATGTCCAAGCCACCGAACATATTAGAAGAAACTGAGTCAGACTTAATCAGATGCATGGGATTGAGATGTCCATGGCATCAGGCATATAGGAGGGAGCATAGAAGCCAGGTGTAGAAGTGAGATGGGTGGGATGAATACTTCCAGCCATCTGTACAATATTGTGGGGAAAAATAAAATAAAATATTAAACCAAGAGAATCCAACCTCAACATTTGTCAAAAGCCGTTCCCTCGGCCATACCTTAACTTCGTGCATGTCTCCCCTCATGTAACAGTTCAATGTCTGCTCTTTGCATGTATTCCTCTTGTGATTGGATGGCATCTTGGCCAACTGGCATCTGATAACTCAGAATAAAGGCAATTAATGTCTTAAATGATAAGTTCCCATAATCCAAGTCTCATATGGATTTAAAAATTGAGGATAATAAATGATTGCAAAAAATGTGAATACATCTTGACTCAGAATATAATATATAATTATGCAACAATTTCAAATAATACCTTTTTTTTACTTAGTATACAATTACTTTTGTGAAAAATCAAAACATATTTAAATACAAGTTAAAGCACAACAGAATCTCAAAGAAAACTTTTTTTTTAAAAGAAAACTTTTACAAATGTTCCCCTCTTTTTTTTTTTTTTGGAATATGCTTATCAAAAATAATACTTCTAGAATCAATTTACACTTGCCATGGCAAACAATTTGCCAGGGAAATGCTTTAAAGAGTTTGATCAAATAATCAGTTGAGAAAAAATAACAAAAACAAACAACTCAGAATATGGGAGCACAATACTCCTAGAATTAACATTGTATTATGAAATCAAAACCATCTTGCAATTTTTAAAAATTAGATAAATGTATAGAAGAAAATACACATGGAACAATAAAAGACAGTGAAATTCAAACTAAGGAAATCTAAATGAGCATGAACTTAATATTAATGAGTATTATAAAATATAAACTTGATCATATGACTATAAAAAGCTTTTACAAATATTCTCCTTGTTTTAGAAACTAAGTATGACACAATCTCAAAAGCATGAAAATCTCTATGAAAATAAACCTATACCATTAATTTCAAAATGTATATGTAATAGCATAGAAATCCTATGTAACCTCTGAACTGACAATAATCTGAGTGAATTCAGAACACTCTTGATTCCGATATCTAAAATCCCCAATACTCATATTAATACCTTGCTGCTTACTTCTACATTTCTGTAAAATATATACCCTTCCATGGCAAAAGAAGCAGAGTCTTGAACTATGTTGATTGTCATTCTTATTCAGCTTAAGTTTTTCTTCTTTAACCCCTCTATATTGTCTGTCGGGCTTTTCACCATACAAATGCTTTATAAGATTACTAATTAAAGACAAAAGCAGGTTAGCAAAATTATGAACAAAACGAGCATATCTGGAATTTAAAGAGTTTTCTAAGATTGTCTCAAAAGCACAGCCAGGCCGGGGAAGGGCTGAGCCTGAAGCTGCAAATGCAGGTAGAAAAAGTTGAGCATGCGCATCAGATCTCTGGACTTCCCAGGCAGGGGAAGCTATGGGCTTGGCCATAGGAGGAGTAGAGGGTGGGGTCTGGAGAGGAGGGGAGGGACCAGAGCAATTTGAATCAGACTTGATTTTGAACTCAGGCCTGGATTCCTCTTCCCCCACTTTGCCTCCAGGTGCTAGGGGATTAAAAGCTTCTAGAGGGTGGGTCATTGCCTCCAGGCATGCAAAATTAAAGCAACAATTAGTGTTAGAACTGGGAAAAGCTGCAGGAATCTCTTCAGGTTTCTCTGAAAAAGCATGGTTGGGAGAGGGAGAGATATTTCCTTGTGTGAGTAAGTTGCTGGCTCTTTTAACAAAAATAAAAAGAAAAATAGAAAATCCACAAAAACAAAGCATTAACATGATCTTATCTCCCATTTGTCTGGTTAAACAGACTAAAATCAAAAATAGGATAATTAGGGAGTTTAAAAGGTCCATTTGAAAAAATTTAAAGGGAAAACACCAGGCAATTCAGCAGTACTTAAGATTTAAAGGGTTAGGGTAGGGAAAATTTCTTACCCAACCGGAAGATCAGAAGTGAGGTTCAGCTTTCCTCTTCGTGGTCAGCCATCTGTTAAGGGCTAAAATTCTAGCTAAACTGTCTAAAATATCTAATGAGTGGTCGCCAATAAATTATAAGCTTTAGCAAGAGTTAGACTTTTAAGCATTTATTAAGGAGAATAAGAATTTGGTAAAGAGAGAGAGAAAGGCCTAGATTCCTATCTATTAAAGGGAGAGCACATTTCTAGCTCCCTTCTCCGCCAGAGTCCAGAGGAAAGAGAGCGAGACTGAGCGCCAGTCTCTTCCTTCCTCCTCCCACTAGTCCGCGTCACTTCCTGACTCCTGGTCTTGCCCTCAAAGACCTTCCCTTCATGGGCAGAACTCTTCTACAGTAAGTATCCAGCAGGTGGCGTTATTCCAATCGTTACAGTTGTAATCCAAGTTCCTTTGCCCTCTGGAGCATTATATTCAAAGTCCTACCATCCCTTAATGTTGAGTCTACTGGGCCCTGTGGAATCCTGATAGTTTCTCCTTGATATTTAAATTGTTTCTTTCTAGCTGCTTGCAGTATTTTTCTCCTTTACCTGGTCATTCTAGAATTTGGCTATAATATTCCTTGGAGTTTTCCTTTAGGGGTCTCTTTCAGGAGCTGATCAGTGGATTCTTTCAATGACTTTTCTACTCGGGTTCTAAGACATTGGAGCACTTCTCCTTGATAATGTCATGAAGTTCTCCTCATGGTGTACAGCATGCACTGTCCCAAGATTCTTTTGCTGGGAGTCAGCTGCTCAGTCACTGGCTTTCTCCTCTGTGGCCTTGCCTGCTTATTGCTTGATCACTGCACTGGAGTGACCCAGCCTAGTTAGGCCTGTTGGGTAGCTGAAACCCCTGCTCACAGATTGTGTTTTGCACTGAAGCTGGGAGCCTCACAACTGGCTTGCTGTGCCCCTAGCTTGCTGAATTGGGACCAAGGATCCTCATCTACTGATCTGTGCTATGGCTAAGAACACTCTTCTGGCTTGCCCAAACTACCGCTGGGCTGAGCTGAGCGCCCCTTTTTTCCAGGTGAGACAGACCTTTTCTAAAAAACTTTTCTAGGTTACTTTAAGCTGGAAGATTGTTTCACTCTTTCTTTTTTGTAGGTTCTGCAGCTCCAGAATCCATTTAGAGGCTTAATTTAACGTTGTTTCTGAGGGAAATTTGGGAGAGATCAAGCAATTTCCTGGCTTCCCTCTGTCATTTTCTGGACTCGTCTCTCTGAAACTTCCTATTATCTCAGTCACAAGCATTGGCATCCAGTCATCTAACTAGGAGGTAGCCACGATAGTATCACATCCTGTCCTAGGAGCTGGCCAGATAAATATAGATATCTTGGCCCCAATTCTCCCCATCTCACTCTCTCTGTAGTCTAGAACTTGTTTCACATCCATAAGGAACTGTTGATTCTCCACACATCTCAAGCTCTCTGCTTTCCAGGTATTCAGGTACAGGATTGCTCTATCACTCCCTCTCTCTTCCTCTCTGTCTCTCTCTCTGTCTCTCTGTCTCTCTCTCTGTGTCTTTTTGTGTCTCTCCTCTCATTTCTAAAAAACTACCTCAAATACCTTCTTTCTGCACTGATGATTTCTCTAATCCCCTAGACCAGACCTACTGCTAGGCTTCATCTGCTGGAGATAGATGATGCTACCCATCCCTCTACTCCCCATTGGCTGGAACTGGAGGGTTTTTCTCAAACAGCTTCCTCAAAGCTTGCTCTGAAATCTGCAACTTTCTCCCCCACTCCAAGAAGCTCAGAATAGAGCAACCTTTTGTTGCAACTAAAAAAGAAATATTCTGTTCTTCCCTTCCTGAGTGGGGTTAGGGGCTTTGTGGATGGAACTCATGTCAATGAGGGATAAGACCTAGGTGACAATCTAAGAAAGATGGAATGGGCATGCATAAGTAGAGCCAGGTGAGAGAAAGGACATCGGCACAGCCATCAACAACAAAGACTCAGGATGTTCTTCCTACTGAGAGGGCCTTATTAAACACTTGTCCCTCTTCCCTACATCAGGCCTTTCTCTGCCTAACTTAGGATCTCAAGTGGAGATATCTCATTAAAAGGGCACTTGTGATTGAGGTAGGTCTGAGCATGAACCTTTCTCAGGCATTTGTTTTCTGAAACCTAATTATAGGCCATTAGCCAGAAGAGACCTCAGCATTAGCTCTGAACTTCTAAGAGACAATGAAAGATCAGAATTCTGTCCCTAGCACTACTTGTGTCTGTGTATGTCTTGCAGGGCAATCATGGTTAAGTGACTTGTCCAGGATCACACAGCTAGGAAGTATCAATTGTCTGAGGCCAGATTTGAACTCAGGTTCTCCTGACTCCAGGGTCTATGCTCTAACCACTGTGACACCTAGCTGCTCTGCCATGGGCTTCTTGTATTTCCCCATGCTTCATTAGATCTTGCTGAACACTAAAGTCATAACCATGATCTGATTGCTAATGGGACAGAAGAAACTTGCAATGGGCATGAGGACAAGTGGAAAAGGGACAGCCTTGAGCTGCAGGCTGCTCACATGGAGGGGTATGTGACTGCTGACTGGTGGAAAGAAGACTGACTGGCTGTGATATCACATAACTGTGTATGAGGTTACTTCATTTGGTTACAGGAACTTTAGAGACGTTATTTAGAGAGCCATGTAGACAGAGGACATCAGAGAGGTGCTGGAGAAAAGCTTTGGGATGACACACACACACACATGGGAAAGTGGCTCCAGGCTTTCCTTGGGCTTACTTGAAATTCTGGAGACATCTGACTATGGTCCTTTTCTGGATCAGAGTGCTCTCTTTCCATGTCATTCCCTAAAACACCATTGGGGCAACTCTGCCCTCCAAATAGTTGTAGTGTAGAGAATGACAGCTTCACAACCGAAGCTGCTTTCTTGATTACTTTTTTTTTGCTGGGCAATGAGGGTTAAGTGACTTGCCCAGGGTCACACAGCTACTAAGTCTGACGCTGGATTTGAACTCAGGTCCTCCTGAATCCAGGGCCGGTGCTTTATCCACTGTGCCGCCTAGCTGCCCCTCCTGATTACTTTTAAAGGGAGAGGGTAACCCCAAGCTGAAATCCCTCAGCTTGGATCCTTTCCCCCAAATGCTGGTTACCCAAAAGATTATAATCAAGAGCAAATCTTGAATGAGCCCTGTTACCCAAGCAAAAGAGCAAATGGAAATTTTAAAAGTCAGATTAAAATATGACATAAAATAAGCACCAGCCCTGGATTCAGGAGGACATGAGTTCAAATCTGGCCTCAGACACTTGACACTTACTATTGTATGACCCTGGGCAAGTCACTTAACCCTCACTGCCCCCCCCCCCCCCAAATGAGAAGAATGACATAAAATAAACAGGAGCAAATGAGCTCTTCATCTGGGAGTGAGTTAAGTTTTCAGTTTAAACAAGGAATGAGCAAACAATCTCACTCAGATCTATTCTTAGCAGTCTCTAGAATTTCAAGCAAGAGAAAAGACAACACAGGCTTGACCTTCCATACATAAATACCATTCTAAAGTCTTCATTAACACCCTGGAATTCCTTCTGTCCTTACTTCTCTCTGAATAATGCCTCTAAAGGCTCTGAAGCCATTGAGATAAGTCCCTGAGCCAAGCAGACACCTTAGCATTCTTTATGTCAATCAAGAGCCAGGATAGTAACAAATAGTATAACATTAATAAAGCACTTTGCTTTAAAGTTACACTTGTTATTATTATGACGTCTCCTCATCAAATAAAGTCAATACAACAGATAAAAGTGGATTTTTTAAAACCCAAAGTGTAAAATTTTCCATTTATCTCTATTATATTTAAATCTCCTCCCATCACTGTGACCTGTCAGTAACTATTTAGATCCTGACTCTGTCACCCAATATGTCAGGTGTGTCTCCCAGTTTTGAGTCATTTCAAAATATGCTTTGCAGGTATTCCATGTCTTCATCCAAGGCATGGTAAAAAAAAAAGTTAACTGGAACAGGACCAAGGACAGATCCCTGGTATACTCTACTGGAGAACTTCCTTCAGTCTGACATTCACCCATTAAGGACCAATCTTTGGGCCGCAGCCATTCAGTCATTTCCAAATCCAGCTAGCAACACTCTCATTTATTGCATATCTGTCCATCTTCTCCCCAAGGGTAGCACTGGAGACTCTGTCAGATTCTTTGCTGGAATCTAGGTTTAATACATCTACAGCATTGCCCTGATCTCTCAGTTCTGTTATACTGTGAAAACAGGAAGCTTCATCCAGCATGACCTGTTCTTGATGAGGCTTTGATGGCCTTAATATGATCACTTTTCTCTTTCAAAATTCTCACAACCCTATCCTTCATAATGGGTTTTTAAATCTTTCGGGGGAGTCACAATTAAAACTCATCAAACCATAGGTTACAGACTTGTCCATCTTCCCTTTTGAAAAAACATTGGAACATTTGTCCTTCTCCAGTTCTGTGAGACCCATGATAGAAGTGAAGACTTTTAATGATCTCCACTGGTACCTCAGCTTCAGTGCCCTAACATTTGGTTTCTTCTAGTCCTGTTGAGCTGAAGTGAATATCTTTAGCTCCTTTCTGAGCTGCTTCTTACTTTTCTCCTATTTCTACTTCATGTTTTCCTCTGTTTTATGCCCTAAAGGGGCTGGTCTCTTAGGTGTCCTCTGTTTTCTAGGTTGTTCCAACATTAGAGTAGTGAGCAGCAAAGGGGGAGATCAAGATTTCTCTTCCTCTCTTGTACAAGAAGGAATCTTTATATTCCATACGCACAACACAGTGCCTGGTGCTCCTTAATTAGCTGCCTGTTTACTTGTTTTAAAAAATAATTTTTTATTGAAAGAATACTTTTGTCTTTTGCTACCCAAATTTCTCCTTTGCCTTCACTTCTAGAAAGCCATCCCGTATAACCAAGAATTTTTAAGAATAAAAAAGGAAGGGGCGGAGCCAAGATGGCGGAGAGGAAGCAGCAAGCTGCCTGAGCTCTCCTTCTGTTCCCTCAAAACGAACATTAAATCAAGCCTCTGGACGGATTCTGAAACTACAGAACCTGCAAAGAGACAGAGAGACACAGTCCTCCAACCAGAGATAATTTAGAAGACTTCAGGAAAAGGTCGGTCTGACTCGGGCAAAAGGGAGGCCCAGCGCAGGGCAGCAACCCAGCGCTGAGGGGGTCGGGGCAAGTCAGCAGGAGCTGCGGGCCACAGCCGGACAACTGAGGCTCCCGGAACCTGGTTCAAAAATCTGGTGGCCAAGAAGGACAGTGGAAAAACCTACCTGCACCGGCCGGGAGGGAGACGAACGGGTCAGGCGGGATCAGACGCCGGGGTCTGGCGCCTGGCTGGCCGAGCACAATCAGACAGGAAGTGCAGGGCGGGGAATCTCCACACACCATAAAGGCCTCAGAGTAAAAGCCCTGTCACACAGCACCTATACCCCTGCACAAGAAGCCCAAAACAGGGACCCTGGTGCCCCCAGAGCAGACCTCAACTTAAAGAATAAATAAATAAGCTGCAATAATGAGTAAGAAGCAAAAAAGAGCCCTCTCCATTGAGAGCTTCTGTATCAATAGGGAAGAAGCCAACACAAACTCAGATGAGGACAATAGCCTCAAATTGTCTACATCTGAAGCCTCACAAGGGAAGGTGAATTGGTTGCAAGAACAAAAAGCCTTCCTGGAAGAGCTCAAAAAGGATTTTAAAAATCAATTGCAAAAGGTAGAAGAAAAAATGGGGAGAGAAATGAAAGCAAAACAAGAAAACTATGAAAAAAGAATCAGCAGCTTGGAAAAGGAAGCTGAAGAAAACAAAGCCTTAAAAAATTCATTTGGCCAAATGGGAAAAAAGCTGCATAATCTCACTGAAGAAAACAA
Organism: Dromiciops gliroides; assembly: GCF_019393635.1. NCBI lineage: Eukaryota > Metazoa > Chordata > Mammalia > Microbiotheria > Microbiotheriidae > Dromiciops > Dromiciops gliroides. The sequence continues at coordinate 256,219,077 of NC_057864.1, forward strand.
TATTTTAAAAAATTCACTTAGCCAGATGGAAAAAGAGGTGCATAATCTCACTGAAGAAAACAATAACTTAAAAAATTAACTTAGCCAAATGGAAAAAAAGGTGCATAATCTCACTGAAGAAAACAATGCCTTAAAAATTAAAGTGGGACAGTTGGAAGATAAGGAATCCATGAGACACCAGGAATCAGTCAAGCAGAATAAAAAAAATGAAAAAATAGAAGAAAATGTGAAATACCTCATTGGAAAGACAACTGATCTGGAAAACAGATCGAGGAGAGACAATTTGAGAATCATTGGACTGCCTGAAAGCCATGACCAGAAAAAGAATCTAGATACCATATTCCAGGAAATTATTAAGGAGAACTGCCCTGCTATCATAGAATCAGAGGATAAAATCATCATTGAAAGAATCCACTGATCACCTCCTGAAAGAGACCCCAAAAGGAAAACTCTAAGGAATATTGTAGCCAAATTCCAGAATTATCAGGTGAAGGAGAAAATACTCCAAGCAGCCAGAAAGAAGCAATTTCAATATCATGGAGTCATAGTCAGGATTGCTCAGGACCTGGCAGCTTCAACACTAAAGGACCGCAAGGCTTGGAATATGATATTCCGGAAGGCAAAGGAGCTTGGATTGCAGCCGAGAATCTATTACCCAGCAAAAATGTGCATTTTCTTTCAGGGGAAAAGATGGACATTTAATGATATTGGGGACTTTCAATCTTTCCTGGTGAAAAGACCAGAACTGAATAGAAAATTTGATCTCAACATACAAGACTCAAGAAAAGTTTAAAAAGGTAAACAGAGGGGAAAAAAAAAAGTTACCCTATTAGGTTAAACTGTTTATATCCCTACACAGGAAGATAATACTCATAACTCTTAAGAACTGTAAATGTATTTGGGCAGAGAGAAGGACTTTATATAGAGGGTATAAATATAAATTGTCTTGGATGCGATAATACAAAAGAATTAAGGGGTTAAAAAGGGAGTCTATGGGGAGGAGAGGAAAGGGGAGGTGGAATGGGATGAATTATATCATATGAAGAGGTGGAAAAAACCTATTACAATAGAGGGAAAGAAAGGAGGGGGGAACAGTGTTTCAACCCTATTCTCATTATATTTGACTCAAAGAGGGAATAGCATATACGTTCATTGGGATAAAGAAACAACTCATTCTTTAGGGAAACAAAAGGGGAAGGGAAAGGGAGGGACTGATAGAAGGGAGGACAAAAGCAAGGGAGAAAAGGGTAAAGAAAAGAGAGGGGAATGATAAAAAGGGAGGGCAGATCAGGGGAAGCAGGGGTAAGAAGTAAAACATCAGTGAGGAGGAATAGGGTGAAAGAAGGGGGGAAAAGTACAAAGGGGGTATATAGAATGGAGGGGAATAGACAGTCAGTAATAATAACTGTGAATGTGAATGGGATGAACTCTGCTATAAAACGGAAGCGAATTGCAGAGTGGATTAAAAACCAGAACTCTACAATATGCTGTTTACAAGAAACACATTTGAAGCAGAGAGATACACACAGAGTAAAGGTAAAAGACTGGAGCAGAATATATTATGCCTCAGCTAAAGTAAAAAAGGCAGGGGTAGCAATCCTTATCTCAGACAAAGTGCAGGTAAAAATAGATCTCATTAAAAGAGATAAGGAAGGAAATTATATCTTGCTTAAAGGGACTATAGATAATGAAGTAATATCAATATTAAATATGTATGCGCCAAGTGGTATAGCATCCGAGTTCTTAGAGGAGAAGTTAAATGAGTTACAAGAGGAATTAGACAGTAATACTATACTAGTGGGGGATCTGAATCTCCCCCTCTCAGAATTAGATAAATCTAGCCAAAAAATAAATATGAAAGAAGTGAAAGAGGTGAATAGATTACTAGAAAAGTTAGATATGATAGATGTCTGGAGAAAATTGAATGGGGATAGAAAGGAATATACCTTTTTCTCAGCAGTACATGGCACATTTTCAAAAATTGACCATGTATTAGGGCACAAAAACATCATAGTCAAATGTAGAAAGGCAGAAATAGTAAATGCATCCTTCTCAGATCATGATGCAATAAAAATTACATTTAAGAAAGAGCCAGGGAAAAGTAGAATGAAAATCAATTGGAAACTAAATAATTTCATTCTAAAGAATGAATGGGCCAAACAAGAAATCATAGAAACAATCAATAACTTTATCCAAGAGAATGACAATAATGAGACAACATACCAAAATCTATGGGATGCAGCCAAAGCAGTGCTTAGGGGAAAATTTATAGCTCTAAATGCTTACATGAATAAGAAAGAGAAAGAGGAGATTAATGAATTGGGCATGCAACCTAAAAAGCTAGAAAAAGAACAAATTAGAAATCCCCAATTAGACACTAAATTAGAGATCCTGAAAATTAAAGGAGAAATTAATGAGATTGAAAGCAAAAAAACCTATAGAATTAATCAATAAAACTAAGAGCTGGTTTTATGAAAAAACCAATAAAATAGATAAAATATTGGTTAATTTGATTAAAAAAAAGAAAGAAGAAAACCAAATTACCAGTATCAAAAATGAAAAGGGTGATGTTACCACCAATGAAGTGGAAATTAAAGCAATAATTAGGAAATATTTTGCCCAACTGTATGCCAATAAATTTGACAATCTAAATGAAATGGATGAATATTTACAAACCCAGGTTAACTGAAGAGGAAATAAAATCCTTAAATAAACCCATATTAGAAAAAGAAATTGAACAAGCTATTAATGAACTCCCTAAGAAAAAATCCCCAGGGCCAGATGGGTTTACGGGTGAATTTTACCAAACATTTAAAGAACAATTAATTCCAATATTATACAAATTATTTGGAAAAATAGGTGAAGAAGGAGTTCTACCAAATTCGTTTTATGACACAAATATGGTGGTGATACCAAAACCAGGCAAAGCAAAAACAGAGAAAGAAAATTATAGACCAATTTCCCTAATGAATATTGATGCTAAAATCTTAAATAAGATATTAGCAAGGAGATTACAGCAAGTGATCACCAGGATAATACACTATGACCAGGTGGGATTTATACCAGGAATGCAGGGCTGGTTCAACATTAGGAAAACTATTAACATAATCAACCACATCAATAAGAAAACCAACCAAAATCATATGATTATCTCAATAGATGCAGAGAAAGCTTTTGACAAAGTACAGCACCCATTCCTAATAAAAACACTAGAGAGTTTAGGAATAGGGGGAGCTTTCCTTAGAATAATAAACAGTATCTACCTAAAGCCATCAGCAAGTATTATATGCAATGGAGATAAATTAGAGGCCTTCCCAATAAGATCAGGGGTGAAACAGGGATGTCCATTATCACCCCTATTATTTAATATTGTCCTAGAAATGTTAGCTTTAGCAATCAGAGAAGAGAAAGGAATTAAAGGAATTAGAATAGGCAAGGAGGAAACAAAACTATCACTCTTTGCAGATGATATGTTGGTATACTTAAAGAATCCTAGAAAATCAACTCAAAAATTACTTGAAACAATTAACAACTTTAGCAAAGTAGCAGGATATAAAATAAATCCACATAAATCATCAGCATTTCTATACATGACCAACAAAGTCCAGCAGCAAGAAATAGAAAGAGAAATTCCATTTAAAGTAACAGTAGATAATATAAAATACTTGGGAGTCTACTTGCCAAGACAAACCCAGGAACTCTATGAACACAACTACCAAACACTCTTCACACAAATCAAATCAGATCTAAATAACTGGAAAGATATCAATTGCTCATGGATAGGCAGAGCTAATATAGTAAAAATGACAATACTGCCTAAATTAATTTACTTATTCAGTGCCATACCAATCAGGCTACCTAAAAATTATTTTATACAGCTAGAAAAAATAATAACAAAATTCATCTGGAAAAACAAAAAATCAAGAATATCCAGGGAAATAATGAAAAAGAATTCACAGGAAGGTGGGTTAGCGGTACCAAACCTGGAGCTTTACTATAAAGCGGCAGTCATCAAAACTATCTGGTACTGGCTAAAAAATAGAGTGGTAGATCAATGGAATAGGCTAGGCTCAGGAAATGCAGTAGTAAATAACACTAGTAATGTAGTGTTTGATAAACCCAAAGACTCCAGCTTCTGGGATAGGAACTCAGTATTTGACAAAAACTGCTGGGAAAACTGGAAGATAGTATGGCAGAAATTAGGCATAGACCAACATCTTACACCTTATACTAAAATAAGATCAAAATGGATACATGATTTAGACATAAGAGGTGATACCATAGGTAAATTAGGAGAGAAAGGAATAGTCTACCTATCAGATCTTTGGAAAGGAGAACAGTTTTTGACCAAACAAGAGATAGAGTATATTATAAAATGCAAAATGGATGATTTTGATTATATTAAATTAAAAAATTTTTGTACAAAGAGAAGCAATGCATCCAAAATTGGAAGGGAGGCAGAAAACTGGGAAACAATTTTTGAGGCCAGTGCTTCTGATAAAGGCCTCATCTCTAAAATATATAGGGAATTAAATCAAATTTATAAGAATCCAAGTCATTCCCCAATTGAGAAATGGTCAAAGGATATGAACAGGCAGTTTTCTGATGAAGAAACCAAAGCTATCTATTCCCATATGAAAAAATGCTCTAAATCTCTAATAATTAGAGAGATGCAAATTAAAACAACTCTGAGGTACCACCTGACACCTATCAGATTGGCTAAAATGACAAAAAAGGAAGATAATAAATGTTGGAGAGGCTGTGGGAAAATTGGAACACTAATGCATTGTTGGTGGAGCTGTGAGCTGATCCAGCCATTCTGGAGAGCAATTTGGAATTATGCCCAAAGGGCAATAAAGCTGTGCATACCCTTTGACCCAGCAATTCCACTTTTGGGTCTTTTCCCCAAAGAAATCATGGAAGGTGGAAAGGGACCCACATGTACAAAAATATTTATAGCTGCTCTTTACGTGGTAGCAAGGAATTGGAAGTTGAGGGGGTGCCCATCAATTGGGGAATGGCTGGACAAGTTGTGGTATATGAATACAATGGAATACTATTGTGCTGTAAGAAATGATGAGCAGGAAGAGTTCAGAGAAACCTGGAGGGTCTTACGTGAGCTGATGATGAGTGAGATGAGCAGAACCAGAAGAACATTGTACACAGTATCATCAACATTGAGGGTTGACCTACTGTGATGGACTATATTCTTCTCACCAATGCAATGGTACAAAAGAGTTCCAGGGAACTCATGATAGAAGAGGATCTCCAAATCCAAGAAAAAAAAAGAAAGAAAGAACTGAGGAGTATAGATGCTGATTGAACCATATTATTTCTTTTGTTTTGGGTGCTGTTGTTTTTTTTTTCTATTTTGAGTTTTTGCATCACTGCTCTGATTTTTTCTCTTGTAACAGGATTAATGCAGAAATAGGATTAATGTTATTATGTGTATATTTATGTATGTGTATATATGTATATGTATAGAGATATATAGATATAACCTATATCAGATTACCTGCTGTCTAGGGGAGGGGGGAGGGAGGGGAGGGAGGGAGAAAAATCTGAAATTGTAAAGCTTGTATAAACAAAAGTTGAGAACTATCTTTACATGTTACAGGAAAAATAAAATACCTTATACATTAAAAAAATAAATAAATAAAAAAGTTAAAAAAAGGGAAGACAAGCAGGGGCAGGGGGAAGGGGGGTGGGAAGCAAAAGCAATTAATACATTGACAAAATCTGAAAATAGATGCAATGTTCCACACCTGTAGAACTCCTACCTCAGTAAAGGAGTGGGAACAAGAGGAGGCATAGTCTCATGTCACTTCTTTGGGGCCACACTTCATAATTCTCAGCTCCCATGGATGCAATGATCATTACTGTGCAAATGATTGTGAGGTCTATTTATGCAGCCCCTGACTTCCACTTCTGCATCACCAGCTGCCTCCCACATAGATATGTGAAATTCAAAATATTAAAAGAAAAGTCATCATTTTGTCCTTTTTCTTTGATCTTTTTGGGGCATAGATTTACTAGCAGTATTGCTGGATAAAGGGCACACACAGTTCTAAATTATTCTCCAAAACAGGTGGATTAGTTCACAGCTCCCTTGATAAATCTTTGAGGTAAATATTACTTTGTAAGAAATTAATGTTAAGGAGTCAAAGGAAACCATGGTGCTACTAACAGGACCTTTACAATGGTGAGGGCACAGCTAGTTGGGGTTTGAACTGATGGAATTAGAGAAGAGAAACAACAATAACCTCTCAGGGTTATTATCCTCTAGAATCTTGAGGGAGAGAGATACCTGCCCTGCCTCCGGGAGAAGGATCAGGGATTCACACTGTTGCCTTCATAGACTCTCTAGTATGTTCCACGTCTATATTTCCTTTCTTCTTATATGCCCATCCCCCTCACATGAGGACTGCTGTAAGAACCTGGTGGTTGGTCTTCCTGCCTCTAGCCTCTCTTCATTCCAGGCCATTCCCCAGATAAAACCAAAAGTCCAGATTAAGGAAGTATCCAAAAATTATGCTAGGAGGCTAGGGTGATTGAGGTAGTATCACTGTGTAGACACTAGGTCCACAGCCAGGCTCAGGGCAAAGTCAATAGACTCAATTGTCTCTCCCAGTGGGCTTCATGCCCCAGGTTCTAAGGTCATGGAAATGACAGAGTCAGAGAGCTCAGCAGCCATGATGAGTGGGACTAGGGCATGGCTGGGATGGGATTCGGTCCTGAGGACAGAGGGGCTGTTCAGTAAAGACTTGTTGATGAATTGAGGAAGAACTGGGACTGTCTTTTGCCTCTTTTTGTATCCCCAGAGCTCAGCACAGGGCCTGGCACATAGTAGGTGCTTATTAGGTATTTATTGACTGACTCACCAAAGAGAAAACTCAGTAGTCCCTGTCCTCAAGGGGCTCACATTCTATCAGCATAGATAACATGTCCACAACAATGGATACCAAGTACAAATAAAATGACTGCCAGGTCCCATGGAGAGGAGAAGCCATAGCAGCAGGTGGGGATCAGCAAAGGATTCCTAGAAGAGCTGGAGCTGTGGGGGAGTTTGGCAGGAGGGCAGGGTTTCTAGGAGTTGGGGGGAACAAGGAAGCACCTTCTGGGCCTGAGGAACATCCTTTGTAAAGGTGTGGAGACAGGAAGTGTCATACTTTGTGTCACAAACAGCAAGTAGGCACCTTCGGTTGGTTTGTAGTTTGTGAAGGGACTAATATAGAATGAACCTGGGGAGAGAGACTGAAGACAAATTGTGAAAGGCTTGAAATGCCAAACAGGGGAGATTGTTTTTGATCCTAGAGCCAAAATGGAGCCTCCAGTGACATGATCAGCCCCGTGATTTAGGCTGATTCCTTTGGCAGTTGTGGGGAATGAGAGGAAAGAGGCTGGGAGGAGGGAGACCAGGCCTGAGACTGTTGGAATGGTCCAGCAAGAGATGACCTCTGGGGCCCCTTACTTCCCTGACATTCTAGTATTTCTGGGATCATTTTTTTCACCAGAAAAATGTTTAAGTATTAGAAAAGACCCTGCAAAAGGAGCCTCTGCCTGGGAACTAATGATGCACTTCGTCCCTAAAGCTAATTGGCTCTCTCATCTCTCAAGCTGACCAACCATGGGGCAGAAAAGGGAGTCTCTAAATTCTTAGTCTGGGAGATGCAGGGGGGAGTTCCCATGAAGTGAGGGCTATCCTGGATTTTATCTCCCTCTTTCCTTTAACCTCCTCTTGTCTCCAGGATGGTGTGTGTCTGGCTCCCCAAGGGCATCTGGATAGGAGTTCTGGCTATGACCCTGCTGATGCTGAATTCCCAGGTGACTGCAGGCAGACAGGTCCCAGGTAAGTACAGAGCAGCAGCTCCCCAGAGAGCCCAGGTGGGGGCCCAAGGGGAGCACTCTTCTCTCTAGGCCCAGACCAAAGGAGGGGCTTGGGACAGGATGGTCCTCAGAGAGATGGGCAGCAGGTGAAACTGAATTTCAGGCTCCCCTCCACCTATCCCTTCCTTTGGTCTTTGTTTCCTTTTCCCCAGGGCTCATGGACTTTGTGGAGGCCCCCTGGAGAGGTGAGGGCTCCAGGTAGTTTTTCAATAAGCAATTATTAAGCACCTACTGTCTACTGGGCTCTGTGTAATTACTGCTAAGGACAGAAAGAAAGGCAAAGGACAGTTCCTGCTCTCAAAGAGCTCCCAGTCTAATGGGGGAGACAATACGCGGACACCTCTGTACAACCAAGACATATCCAGGGTAAATTGGACAGAATCAGGAGAGGGAAGGCACTGGCATGAAGAGGGTCGGGAAAGGCTTCCTGTGGAAGGAGGGATTGGAACTGATACTTGAAGTCAGGAGGCAGAGGTGAGGAGGGAGAGTGTCCTCAGCCTGGGGGACAGCCAGGGAGTGCCCAGACTAGGGAGATGGAGAAATTTGTGGGAGGAAGAACAGGAAGGTCAGTGTCACTGGATGGAAGAGGATTGGGAGCCTGGGAATGTAAAGTATAAGAAGGGTGGGGAGATAGGAGGGAGTCGGTTGTGGAGGCCTTGAAGGCCAAGAAAAGGGTTTGATATTTGAGCCTGGAGCTGATAGGGAGTCAGTGGAGTTGACTGGGGAGGGGGTGACAGGGTCAGAGCTGCCAAGGTCTCCCACCCCCATCTGAACTTTTCTGTGCCATTAAGCATCTTCACAGAGTCTGCCCAAGCTGCTGGAGAGGTTTCAGTTTGGCCATTGTTGGGGGAGGGAGGGATGGACTTTCCTGGTTTAATTTCCCAGGCAGGATTTCATGGCCATAAGTGAAGCTACAGTGTGTGGGAGCCCCCAGTTTTCACTAATGACATCCTGGTGGAGTAGGGGAAGGTCTCCCCCTCCATCCCTTGGAGGCAGATCCTGGGCTGGAGAGACCAAAGGCATTGACCCAGGCTGGCTCTTCTCCCACCTTCCTGATCCTTGTTAATGGGCTGAAAACAGAGGTGGGAGCCCCATGTTCCCCAATCCCCACTGCCCTGGAGCAGGCAGGACTTGCACCCTCTCTCCCCAGTCTCTCAGTGTCGTCTCTGGTCTCCACACTGCTGCTGCTCTCTCTGAAGCCCCAGGCTGGATCAAGGGGCCTCTGCCATGACACAGCATGAGTGGGAGACCCTTTGTCCTCGACAGGGAGGGAACCCCCAGGGATGGGCCACAGGCTTCTCCCAGCCAGTGTAAGTATTGTAGGGGAGCAGAGAAAAGCCCCTCTGGCATAGTCTGTGTTATTTCCCCTGCAGCCTGGCCTGGCATCTGGCATGGCCAGTCACGGCCTCTTTGGGCTCCTCACCTGATCTAGAGCCATCCACCGGGAATCTGACCCACTTTTGAGCTTTGTCACCTGCACTACCTCTGGAGGGAGAGTCTGCCATGTGTAACACCCATTCTCCAGTGTTGGGCAAGAGAGGAGGGGACTTCTAGAGACAGTCTGTCAGGGCCTGAGCAAGGGAAACCCAAGGGCAGTGGGATCTGCCACTCCTAGCAGGGTGATGGCTGCTTAACCCAGCTGACATCTCCAGGAACACCCTGGTATCAGCCATGGGTGTATTGAGTAGGGGATGCCCCCTTGTGGACAATAATGCAAACTACACAATATTGAAGGAGCCTCCCAGCCTGTAGATAGTCAAACCACTTACTATGGGCCAGGCACTGTGTTAACTGAGGGGGATACAAAGGGAGGTAAAAGTCCCTGGGGAGGACAACATGAAAACACCTGTGTACAAACGAGTGATGTTGAGGATAATTTGGAAATACCCCACAGAGGGAAGGCACTAGGGATGAGGGAGACTGGGAAAGTCTTCCTGTAGAAGAGATTTTAACTAAAGGAAATCAGGAGGCAGGCAGGGGGAGGGAGAGTGTTTCAGACATGGGGGACAACAAGGGAAACTGCTCAGAGCTGGGAGATGGAGCGTCTAGTAGGAGGGACAGCAGGGAGCCAGTGTCTCAGCATCACAGAGTACATGGGTGGGGGAGGGGCAATCAGGGGTAAGAAGGCTGAAAGGCAGGAGGGGCCGGGTTGTGAGGGGCTTTGACGGCCAAAAGGGATTTTTGTATTTGATGCTGGAGGTGATGGGGAGCCACAGGAGGTTATTGAGCAGGTGGGTAACATGGTAAGATCTGTGCTTTAGGAAGACTCATTTGATAGGGAAAGAGTAGAGGCAGGCTGACCCACCAGGAGGTTATTAAAATAGTGCAGATAGAAGGCAATGAGGGCCTGCATCAGGGCCATCGCCGGGTCAGAGAAGAAAAGGGGCATTATTCAAGATGCTACAGAGGTAAAATTGTCAGGTTTTGGCAACAGATTCAATGTGGGTGATGACAGTGAGGATAACCCCAGGGCTGTGGGCCCGGGTGACTGGGAGGATGGTGGTGCCTCACCAGTAACAGGAGAGAATCCACATCTGGGGGAGAATGACCACAGAAAAGGGCAAGCACAGGGAGGCACTAAGGGATTGTCACTAGACTTTGGCTTGGGCTGAGATGTCATGGGGGCAACAGTGGAAAAGAAGGCTAGAAAGGGCAATGAATCAGAGGTGGAGAAGGCCTTGGTTTCTGGGCTAACAGAGTTGTTCTTTATCTAATGGCAATGGAGAGTCGTGGGGTGAGCTGGGGGCTATGGAGAGGAGAAGATGGTAAAGCACAAAGAACAGTGAGGAGGCCAATGGGGATGTTGAAGCTTGAACCCTCATGCCTGGCCCCTGGGGCTTGGCAGAGAGCCATGTTGTAGGCTGTGATCCTGGTAGGGAGGACTGAGCTTAGCAGGGCAGTCTGTAAAAAAAATTAATTATTAGCTTACTAATCTAGTCTGAAAATTATATAATTAGACTTATGAAAAATTATAACTATATGAAAAATTATAAGTTTAGAAAAATTATAATTGGGCCATAAGTCCCATCTGGGTTGCCATTCAAATGTAAAAATATTTTAAATGACTAAGGCTAATTTGGGGGGACTAATCTGACTGGAGGACTAATCTGGGGACTTTTGACTCACTGGCTATCTGACTGCTATCATTTTAATATGGGCTGTTTATAAAGTTCTACCACGCTGCTCCATTTCCAAAATTGATAAGCAAAAGATTAAGAAGCCTCTTAACTAAATAATCAAAGCAGACTTTATTTATGAGATACAATTTAAACATAAAAATACAGGGAAATAAAATGTACAACCTGACTGCATTCCGGCACGTCTCTTTCCACCTGCTGCGCCTGGAACTTTTTTAGCCTCCTCCTCACAGAAAAGCCCCCTGCTCCGCATCAGCCTCCGTCCCTTCTTGCTCTTAGCTTTTTCTCCTTCCCCAGTCCTCTTAATCTCCTTCATCCTTCTCTGTTCTGTTGTCTCAGGGTCTCTAGTGTCCGGAGTCCTCCTTAATCTTGTCAGTCCCCTCTCTGTTCTTCTAATCTTGTCAGCCCCCCTTGCTGCCTAACTCCCAGGTCAATATATCTTCTTTCTCTCCACTCAAGTCTCAGGGCTTCCTGTGCCCCCCCCCACACTGAGCTAATCCACCAGCTGACCTAGGGCTGTGGCTGGGGAGGGGGGTGCTCGATGGAGTGTCTCGTGTCATTCTGAGCCCCAATGTCAGAAGTCAAGGATCTCCCTTGCCCCCAATCCCTTTTTCTTCTGAAGGAGCTTTGCCTGTGGGTGATTCCCTCATACTATCTCCTTATCTGCACAGAATCCCAGGATTTGCACCTTAGAGAGCACCCATACCACCTCTCTCATTTTACAGATGAGGAAACTGAGGCCCCCCAATTAGTGACTCAACCAAGGTGACACCAGTAATCAGCAGGGTAATGTAGCTAGTATGGAAAATGGCTATATTAGTGTGGGGGAGGATATTTGAGGAGTAAAAGGTTTTAAGTTGGGTCATGGTGTACCTGGAAAAACTTGGGCAGAGAGGAGACACTGGAGAGGAAGAATCAGGAAGGTTTTTTTGACTTGTCTGTGGGAGGTGAGGGAAAGAGAGAGCCCTGAGTCCCCAATTGCTCCAGGTTTCCTAGAGCTGGTGTGAGGCAGTGGACGTGCCATTAATAGAAGTCAGGGAGTCGGGAGGAGGATTTGATTTCGGGGACAAGATAGTGACTTTTACATGGTTAGTTTGAGGTGCTTGGGAACATGCAGGAGGAGATGTTTGGCAGGAGCTGGAAATGTAGGAAGGGAGACTATGAGGGAGGGTGGACCAAGGTCCAGATTCTGGAGGTGGCTGTAGAGAGGGAGAAATGAAGGGATAGAGACATCTGAGGGAGAGAGCAGAGAGAGAGGAGAAAGAGGGAGGTGACTTGGGTCATGAATCTCTTTAGTGATTGAGAAGAGGAAGAGGAGGCAGCTCAGGAGGCAGGGAGGCAGGAGTTGGGGAGGTGAGAAAAAAGGGAGGATGGGGAGGTGTCACAGAAGCCTAGGGAGGGGAGGATCTCAAGGAGGTGACCATCAGTGTCAAAGGCTGCAGGGACAGAAGGACGAGTTTGGAGGCAAAATTGTTGTAATTTGTGGAGGGAGGTAAAGGGGGCACTGCTGCCTCTGAGGCTTTAATGTCATCTTGCTACCCACACCAACAATTATGCCCTGGAGGATCTCCTGCTCTGGGGCCTGCTGTTTTCATTAGTGACTGAGTGTTGTTATTGTTCAGACATGTCAGTCCCATTTGATTCTTTGTGATGCTATTTGGGTTTTCTCAGCAAAGATCCTGGAAAGGTTTGCTTTATTTTTTCTCTAGCTCATTTTACAGATGAGAAAGTTGAGGCAAATGGCGTGAGTGACTTGATCAGGGTTACACAGCTAGTAAGTGTCTGAGGCCAGATTGGGACCCAGGTCTTCCCGATTCCAAACCCAGTGCTCTATCCACTGCACCACCTGGCTGCCCCCAACCCTGAGTACTATTTCAGAAAAGGTCCTGTCAGGCTTCACTTCATTCCCTTCTCTGCAGCAACTTCCTCCTCAACCCCATTGCCAAGGTCTTCACAGAGATGTACCTACCCTCTCCTCACAGCTCCTTCTCCTCCCACCCAAAAGGACAACCTGTATCCAAGAACTGTGACAAAATCTACTTTTCCTGGATGAGCTCTGTCTATCTACTCCCCTGTGGCCCCACTCACCACCTTTAGCTCAAAGTGTCCCTCCTGGGCCACCTCTGCCCTATGAATATTCTTTCTCCATTTAGAATGCCTGCTCCTTTAAAGAGGAGTCTCTTTATTTTTGTACTTGTATTCCCAATGCTTAGCACATAGTTATCAATTAGTGTTTTTTTCATTCATTCATTCAAGAGTATTGTTATAAACATATATTACTGAGCGTTAAGTAAGAGGACTTTGGATCCAGATGACTACTTAGAGAGATGTGTCTATAAAAGGAAACAGAAAAATAGGATATAATCTAGTGAGGGATGGAGAATCAAGTGAAGGACAGTTCCATGCATTGAATACTTGTGTATATTTCAGCAGTCCCACTCAACTGGATCTATGACCTCATTGATTCCAAAGTTCCTTTCCAGGTGCAGATCTCAACCCATCCATGGCTGCCCATTCCATGTGACTCTTGTCCACACTCTCCCACAAACTTCCATATGGAGTCCACCCAGGTTCATAGCAGTCATCCTTACTCTCTCCTGACACTGGGAGGGTATCTGTGGCTCCCCACTCTTTGTCCATCCGTCATCCATTTTTCTTTGTATGCATGCAGCCCCTTTGTCTTCCTATCATGCATTTCCTCAAAGATGTCTTTGATCCCCTTTCCCTATTTGGAATGTTTATATATTTCAACATGCTTACACCCACCATATGCCTTGACAGTGCCTTTTCTGTGAAGCTTAATTCTTCAGAGGCAGTGGTTATCCACATCATACTGACCTATCACAATATCAGGAGAATGTTAGTACTGAAAAGGTGAGCCTTTGCTTTCATGAAAAGCCTCCTGACTGAAATCCAAACCATTCTCCTCCTTCTGATCGGCTTTGTCCCCAACTCATCCCTAATACCCCAGACAGACATACTGATGGACAAGCTCCATAGAATGTCCATCCAAGTGGATGCTGAAATCTGTGAAACAGAGACTCTTCATTCACTTGGTCTTTCCCAGGTGCATGAATAGGCCAAACTCCTCTGAGTGCTTACAGGTCTCTTCTAGAAGGTTCTCCAATGTTCTAGGTCTTCTTGGAGTCAACACAGTGTCATCCACAAGGAAAAATTTCTAGGGAACCTCCCTGTCCATTGGGAATTCTTCTTTGGCCTAGACTTTTTGCTGGATCTCCTCCATCACCATGGCCAATATCTTTGGCAAATAGGCAGTTCAGGGATTTCTCTCTCAAGGATAGAGCAACCACCCAGCACTTGGACCCTAACAACACAGTCCTGAATGGGCTCAACATGGAGGTAAAAATGACTGCAAAGAGAACAAAGACAGGAAAAGCAGCCAGATTCCCAAGTGTTTGTAGAAGAGATTTATGCTAGAAATGACACAATTGTGAGGGTATGAAGGGACCAGTATTCAAGGGATCTGAAGGAGGGAAAGAGACTGGAAATGCTTGGACCTTACTGAGAGCAAGAGGCAGGGTGACCGAGAGAATATCACTAACCACTGAATTAGTGCCCATTCTTTCATCTCTTAAAAATCTTTATGAGACTCATCTATGTCTGAACTGAGTTTCTTTGATCAGAGTATTGGTAGGGAACAAACAGGCTTTCACAAGAGGAATTCAGCAATGGACCACATCTTTACCATTTAAAATAAAAGTTTTATAGAATATAAGGTCCCCTCATGCTTATTGGTTGTTAATTACAAGGAAATCTTTGATTCCATAATCATTCAAAATTCCCTGAAAGATAGAAAAACCAGAAATAACCTTATTTAATGCTGCTCTGATCATAAACAGCCAGGGACACAGAAGAAGATTAATAGTCATATTATTAATTTACACTTATATGGAAAAGAGAAGAGCCTTACAATCAATTCAAGAAAGTCTGAAAAGGATGAAAAATGCCCATTGTTCAAATGATGACATTCTAATTAGTGCATCCCTGTGCATATTTGGAGGAGGCTCTGCAGGTGGATAATGAATTGGGCCCAGAATTGAAAAGGAGCCATGGAATTGGTTAGATTGCCTTTGGGAACTCCCAGTTCAGACACATTTTTAGCCCAAATGTTTTCTCTGCTTTAGAATCTGGGAATACTACAGCCCTTGGGTGTCAAGGTTTTATATGCACTTATTAGTTGTAACCTTATTCCTGTTATAACCCATTCTAACAAGTAATAGTAAGAAAGATCATGGAGGAAATGCCTGATTGGAAAGAAAGATGGATGGGTCCTCTTGGTAACCTCAGAATGTCCAAATGTGGGGCTTGGCCTTCTATAGAGGATCTATGGGAAAATCATCCAAGGAGCCAGTGTGGGTGGGCTATGCTCTGTGTTGACAGAGGGAAGACCCACTGGGAGGAGGTCAGAGATGCATCAGAGAATCCAAGTCACTTATGCTGACACAGGCTCTGTTGTTACAAAGTGCTTCCCATACACAGTCCTCTCTGATGCTCACCACAAGTCTATGAAGCAGGTGCTGTCCCTGTTATTGACTCCATTTTACAGATGAAGAAATTGGTTCAGAGAGAAGTGACTAGTACAAGGCCTCAGAGAGAGTCAGCAGCACAGCTGGGATTGGAAACCCTGGGTTTTGCCTGCAGTGACAGTGTGGTCCAGTGGAAAAGAGGTCAGGAATCTTGGGTTCAAGGCTTGATCCCTTCTTTACTAGGTCAGTGACCTTGGGCAAGTCACATCACTCTTCTGGGCCTCAGCATCCTCATCTGTAAAACAAGGAGGTGGAGCTAGATGGCTGCTAGCTTCCCTTCCAGCTCTGCATCTAGGATCTGAGTATTGTAAAATTGGTGGGTTTTCCCCACTCTCCCACAAAGAAACACACCCTCCCAACTCCTCAACTCTCTCTCTCTCTGAGGAGCTCATTCTCCCTTCAAGGCTCAGCCTGTGATCACTTCCTGCAAGAGACCTTTCAAAACCAGGAAAAATCCACTGGAGATAACACTGTGAGTTCCTCTTATGTTTTGGTGGAGCTAGGAGGGTTAAGTGACTTATCCAGGGTCACACAGCTGGTAAGTGTCATGTGTCTGAGGCTGGATTTGAACTCAGGTCCTCCTGAATCCAGGGGTGGTGCTTTATCCACTGTGCTGTGAGTTCCTCTTACATGCTTTTGGTTCTTTCAAGTTCCTGTTAAATTTAACATGAGAGGATCCAAATTGCCTTGCTTGTCTCTGATCCTTTTTGCAATTTATTTTGCTCTTTTCTCTGTATTTTAAAAACTTTTCACTTATGCTCTTTTCTTTTTCGTTTTTTTTTGGGGGGGGGGGTGAGGCAATTGGGGTTAAGTGACTTGCCCAGGGTCACACAGCTAGTAAATGTCAAGTATCTGAGGATGGATTTGAACTCAGATCCTCCTGACTCCAGGGACGGTTCTCTATCCACTGTGCCACCTAGCTGCCCTTTTCTTCCTCATTTTGCATCACTATCACTCCCCATCAGTCACCCAGCCCCAAACCAAACCTTCCCCACCCCCTCAATTAGAAGCCCTCTGTCTTTGGCCTGAGACTGAAATGTCTGTATCATCCCCCACCTCGGGTCCATCACCTCTTTGCCAAGAGATGGGAAGCACTTCAGCCTGTGTGTCCTGAAGCCTGGATGGGTCATTGCACTGAGCTGAGGTCTGACCTCTGTCCTTGAGGTTATTGTTGTCAGTGTGGGAGTGTGGGAGTCTCCTTGCTCTGCTCCCTTCCCTCTGCATTAGTTCAGACGATGTTCTCTGGGATTCAATGGATCTATGCCTTTCTTCACTGCTTGCAGCCCAAGGATACACTTTCACTCTCTTAGCACAGAATTTGCTCAGTCATTTCTGAAGAGGAGGCACACACTTTGTCTCCAGGTCTCTGCTACAGCAAAAAGTGCTGCTAGTGTGTACACACATATCTCACCTATGTGTACATATTATATCTAAAATATGTACGTGTACATGTGCAAGTATGGATGTCTGTGCATCTCACCTGTGTGTCCTCTCTCTTAGACTTCCTTTGCAGTGTATGCCTGGTACTCCTATTTCTGGGTCAATGAAGGATTGTTTACCGACTTTGTTGGGTTGAATTACAATTTTTTCCTATCTTTTAAAAAATATATTTTCAATCTGTAAACATTCACCTTTTCTCCCTCCCAAACCCATAGTCCTCCCTCTCAAACTGAGAGAAAATCCTCACCCCATATTAAAACACTTGTAGTGAAGCAAAACAAATATCTTCATTGGCCATTTTGAAAAACAAATTCTCATGCTGCATTCTGAGTCCTCTTGGTCAGGAAGTGGGCAGCCTGTCTCACCCTTGGTCCTCTGGAATCATGGTTGGTTATTGTGGTGATCAGAGTTTCCAAGTCTTTCAAAGTTGTTTATCTTTACCATATTGTGGTTATCATATAAATTGTTTTCCTACAGAATTCCTACAGAGAAAGCCAGATGGGAGCAGACTCTGCTTTGTAAGATACTTCACTGGACCTTAGCTAGATGATGTTACACCCAAGCCATTGCCCTGCACACTTTTCCTTCCTTTCTCAGTCAGACTCCTACAAACAGTGTCTGCACACACAGTCTCCTCTCCTCCTCTCCCTCACTCCTCACTCCTGGACAGTCCTGCTTCCCTCCTCATTAGCCAATGGAGACTGCTCTCCCCAAAGTCACCAAGGATCCAGCCTCAATGGCCAAAGCTGATGGCCTTTTCCCAGGCTTCATCCTTCCTGAACTTCCTGCTGAACTGGACACTGCCAGCCCCATTCCCTCCTGGGTATTCTCTCCCCTCTGGGGGTTTGTGCCTCTGCTGTCTCTGGGTTCTCCCCTTCCCTGTCTGATCCCACTTTCTCAGTCCCCTTTGCAGGCTTATCATCCACATCTTGTCCCCTAATGGGGGTGTTTGCTAAGGCTCTGCCCTGGGCCCTCTTGTCTCCTCTCTGTGACCTCATCAGCTCCCACAGAGTGAATTCCCATCTCTGTTCATGTGACTCCTGCATCTGTGTTTCCTGCCCCAGCCTCTGTCCAGCATCCCCTGTTGCCTCCTGGATGTTTCAGGCCTGAATCTCTAAGCTCCCTTAAACACAACACTTCCCAAACCGGACTCACTGCTTTGCCCCAAACCCAGGCCTCTTTCAGACTTTCCTCTTCCCAATGAACCTAATACAATTCTTCCAGTCTCATGGTTCATGACCTTGGATTTATCTCCACCTCCTCCCTCTGCTCCCCCTATCCCCTGGTCACAGCCATAACATCCCTTCCCTGTGACAAGTGAAAGATGAAATGACCCAGGAAACAAAGGTTGGAGCTTCTGACCCCATCGATGTATGAAGCAAAGGCTGCCCATTACCCCACAATCCAGGACCTGCCCTCCTCGGCTTAGGGCCAGACCCTGAATGCAGGGGCAGCGGACATTTATACTTTAAAAGCAATTAATCAGGGGTGGCTAGGTGGCGCAGTGGATAAAGAACTGGCCTTGGATTCAGGAGTACCTGAGTTCAAATCTGGCCTCAGACATTTGACTTACTAGCTGTGTGACTCTGGGCAAGTCACTTAACCCCCATTGCCCAGCAAAAAAAAAAAAAAGCAATTAATCAAATAAGGCCAATGAATGAAAAGGAGACTGTCCAACGTGAGGTAATCTGATTTCTAATTGGAGGGAAGATTAGGGACTTTCCAGGTTGGGAGGGGAGAGCAAACAGGTGCAATTCCCTGAAATCAGAAGAGCGGTGTTCCACCCCCCCCACCCCCAAACCCCCCTTGACTCCAAGTGTCTGTGAACAATCAAAAGAACATGGAAACCATAACGGATTGCTCTGCAGGGGGCCAGTTTTCAGATCAGCACTGGGGGCTGCTGGGGATGTACAAGTGTGAGAAAACTCCCTGCCTCAGTCCTGGGATCAGCCCAGGTTTCTGACCAGCAGAACCTCAGGCCCTAGTTAAGGGTCTCTAAGCCCCAGGGAGAGGTGGTCCAGCTCCCCAGCCATGCAGGGCCAGGTTCAAACAAGGAAATAAGGTTTGCTCCCAATTCTCACAGTTGAATAAAGTTTTCTCACAAGACAGAAGTTGGAGCAGACCCATAACTGCAGAGGGAACTGAAGCAGCTCCAGAACTGAGTCACAAGAGGGCGTCAGTGTGGTTCCCTCAATCCCCACAATTAAACACTTGCTCAGCTAATCTCCACAATTTCCTCCTCCACACACCCCCCTTTCTCTGTGCTCATGTGGCCTCCATAGGAGCAGAGCCTCTTCCCTCTCACCCAGATTACTAGGATGGCCCCCAATTGTCTCCCTTCCGTCCAGACCATCTTTTATACCTTAAACGTGTGCTTTTCCTTAAGGACAAATCTGACTGAGTCACTGCTCTCCTCAAGAGACATCAGTGGGCAGCTAGGTGGTACAGTGGATAGAGCACCAGCCCTGGATTCAGGAGGACCCGAGTTCAAATTCAGCCTCACACACTTGACTCTTATTAACTGTGTGACCCTGGGCAAGTCACTTAATCCCAATTGCCTCACAAAAAAGAAAAAAAGAAAAAAAAAAGAGACAGCAGTGGCTCCCTAGTGCTTCTGGGATACATTATAACTTCGTATGTTTATTCCTTCACAGCCTGGCTCCTGTCTCATTGTATGATAACCCTCTTCCTGCACTCTGGGATCTGCCCAAACTGGCCCTTTCTTCACACCCTGCACCCCATTTCCCACCTCTTGGCCTTTGCCCCTGCCAGCCCCCCATGCCTGGATTCCACTCCCTCCTTCCCTTTGCCTCATGCATCCTCTTTCCCTCCAAGGCCCAGCTCAAGTACCACTTTTTTCTTTTCTTTAATTCCTTTCTTTTTTTTTTTTTTTGGCGGGGCATTGAGGGTTAAGTGACTTGCCAGGATCACACAGCTAGTTAGTGTCCAGTGTCTGAAGTTTGATTTGAACTCAGGTCCTTGTGAATCCAGGGCTAGTGTTTTATCCACTGTGCCACCTAGCTTCCCTCAAGCAACACTTTCTAGGTGAAGCCTTTCCTGATCCCCCACATGCCAATGCCCATCACCCTCTACTTGTTTGTATTCATGCTTCCCATACTTTTGTGTGCACTTGTCACCCCTATTTGAATGTAAGGCTGGGACTGTTGCAATCTTTATGTTTGTATTCCCAACATCTGACATGGGGCCTGGTACACAGTAAGCACTTATTAAGTGCTTGTTGATTGACTGACCCTTTGAGGAAGCACAGCAGTGCACAGAGAAGGAAAGACAGTTAAGTAGAAAGAAAGTAAGGAATCCATGAACTGGGGTTTGGGGGAGGGGGGGGGCAGAGGGCAGTCCAGGCCTAGAGGCTGTTCACAGGTGTGGAGGTGGGAGATGAAAGGCTGAGTTTGGGGAGCCACAAGGAGGCCAGTTTGAAATGTAAATTGTGTGTGAGAGGGAGTAACAGGAGATGCTGGAAAGGGTGGCAGGAGTCAGAATGGGGAGGGCTCTAAGGTTAGGGTTTGGAAATTCTCCAAGGGTCCATAGGAAGCCACCACAGGTTCTTGAGGAGGTGAGTGAAGTGGTCAGACTTGGACTTTCTAAGATTTATTTTGTCATTTGTGGGCTGGAGAGATGAGTGATATCAACCAGTCAGGAAGCCTCATAAGTGCTTACCCTGTATCAGGCCCTGTGCTGGGCACTGGGTTATATATAAAATCAGTCATTTCCTGCCCTGGAGCAGCTTCCATTCCAGGAGGAGGAGGATGTAGGACATGCCCAGGAGGGTGACCCAGGGAGGGGGCCCTGGACCAGCAGTTACAGGGATCCTGAGCAGAGCCAGACAGAGCCCAGAAGATCCCCAGGGTGACACTGATTGGATCATTGACCTAGATGAAAGAGGGTGTGGCCTCTAGGGTCATGGGAGTGTGGTGGGGTCTGTCCCCTGCCCGGATCTCTGCAGAGGGGCTGGGGAGGGGGATACAAAGGTGCACTGGAGGGAGGAGGATCAGAGAGTGAGTTTAATTTTGGGGTGAGAAGGACTTGGGGTGGTTGTTGGGTAACATTTCCTGGGAGTGTTTGCTCCAGGCTGGGTGTAGTTGAGAGGCAGCTATGACGCGGCAGTGAGTCTGAGAACTGAGAGTCTAGTCCTACCTCCATCGCATATCTGCGTTGTGTGACCTCGGAAAAGTCGCTTGACCTCTCTGGGCTAGACAGGGGCGAGACTGAGCATGCGCAGGAAGGGCAGCCGGATGTTGGCCGTGTTCTCCTCGGTCAGGCCCAGCCTGTGGTCAGCGATTGGAAGGCGGGGGTGTCCGTGCGGGCTGAGCCGCTCCTGGTTGTTTCCTCAGAGCACTTCACTCGGCAGAGTAAGGCTGAATGTCACTTTGAGAAGGGGACGGAGCGCGTGCGGCTCGTGGAGAGATATTTCTACAACCGGGAGGAGTACGTGCGCTTCGACAGCGACGTCGGGGAGTTCGTGGCGGTGACGGAGCTGGGGCGGCCTGATGCTGAGTATTGGAACAGCCAGAAGGAGATCCTGGAGGACAGACGGGCCGCTGTGGACACTTACTGCAGGCACAACTACGAGATTCTTGATCGCTTCTTGGTGCCCCGGCGCGGTGAGTGAGCGCCCCCGGAGGGGAGGGAGGGACCCGGGGAGAGAGAGGAGGGAGCCGGAGAGGGGGCGGAGCAGGGAGGGAAGAGAAGGTTCTGGAAGGGAGAGCAGAGGGAGGGGCCAGAGGGGAGGGGAGGGGAGGAGGAGGAGGCTGTGATGGGAGGGGGCAGGTGGGGAGCAGAGAAGGGGGGGAACAGAAGCAGGGACAGGGACAGGGGCCCCCAGAGCAGGGGAGAGACGAGGGGGGAAGGGAATGGAAGGAGGGGGAGATGATGGATGGGAGAGAGGAGGGAGGGGACTAAGAGGGGAAGTGGAGGGAAGAGAGTTGGGGGAGGGGGAGAGATTGGGGCCAGAGGGGTCTGAAGGGGAAGGAGGAAGAATGGGGGATGGGAGGGGGATGCAGGGAGGAAGAAGGAGGGAGGAGGAGAAGAGGGAGGAGGAGGAGAAGAGGGAGGGAAGCAGAGATGATGGGGAGGAATCAGGGGCAGAAACACTGGAGATGAGGGATGGAGAGGATGGGAGGGAAGAGAGGAGAAGAAAGGGGGAAATGAAGGGGGAGAAAGAGGGTGGGGACAGAGGGAGGGGGGAGGGGGGCTGGAGAGGGAGGGGGAGGAAGCTCTTCTACCAGCTGGGATTTGGGGGCCTGGAGTCCTTTCCCCTCAGTCAAATTCGGATGTTTTTACCCCCTCCAATTCTAATGGAGAAAAACTGCACTGGGAACAAGCCAAAACCCATCACCAACAAATAATGCACATTTATACAGGGCTACAATGGTTAATGGGTAGCTAGGTAGGACAGAGGGTAGAGTGCCAGGCCTAAAGTCAGCAAGACTCATCTTCCTGAGTTCAAATCTGGCCTGAGACACTTACTAGCTGTGTGACCCTGGGCAAGTCACTTCGCCCTGTTTGCCTCAGTTCCCTCATCTGTAAACTGAGCTGGAGAAGGAAATGGAAAACCACTCCAGTGTCTCTGTCAGGAAAGCCCAAATAGGGTCACAAAGAGTCAGACACAACTGAAAAATGACTGAACAGCAAAATGGTTATTATGGAATTCATTCCCCTAAGTCCTCAGTGCCCAGGTGCCATGAACCTTTTAAAATCTTAAATAAAACTTTTCCTTTTTTATCCCTGAAGCTAAGCTCAGCAGAGGCTTCCCATGCCCTGCTCCTTCCCATCTCCTCCATTCTCTCCCTCCCTCCCCCTCCCAGCCTTCTCTGGTGACACAAACTCCTACAACTGAGGCTTCATCACTGAATTTGTCTTTCTCCAGGCTCCCAGACATCTTTTTGCTTCTCCCAGGGCCCCTGGACTCTGTGTCCTGATGCTCAGGTTTCTCCTGGGCCTAGACATTCCCCACAAGCCCCTGAGTCAATATTCTTTCACTGTATCGATAGCATCTCTTAATGTTTGAGCTCAGAGTCTTTCTGAAAACAGTTTATTATCCACACCTGTGACCTGCTTTTGGAAAGAATCCATTATAAAGAATCCACTTGTAATGAGAAAACTTGCCTGCCCATTTCTTCCCCCATCCCTGAATCCTGCTGAGCTGGGGCTGGGGTCATTCTGCCCATGGACCCCTGGGGCTGCTTCCTGTTAGTTCAGATTTCTAGTCTTGGGGGAGCTTAAATGTCCCCAAGATGCCCATTTCAGGCTCTGGGGAGAAGAGGAGGCCTGAGCCTGGTGAGGGATCAGGTGACAGAGGTGGGGGCTGGACTAGGAAGACCTGCCCTGGCCCCCTCACTCAGGATCCTTCTTCTTTCTTCCAGTTGAGCCCGAGGTGACTGTGTATCCATCCAAGATGGCTCCCCTGGGACACCACAACCTGCTTGTCTGCTCTGTCACTGGTTTCTACCCTGGGGACATTGAGGTCAGGTGGCTCCTGAATGGGCAGGAGGAGACAGCTGGGGTTGTGTCCACAGGCCTGATCAGCAATGGAGACTGGACCTACCAGGTCCTGGTGATGCTGGAGATGACCCCCAGGCGTGGGGATGTCTACACCTGCCACGTGGAGCACTCCAGCCTGCAGAGACCTGTCACCTTGGACTGGAGTGAGCCAGAGCTCCCTCAGCCTCCAGTTCTCACCTTGCTCAGGACAGGGAGCCAGCTCTGAGACCCCCAGAGTGTGTCCAGTCCTGGGCTAA
The DNA here is from genome assembly GCF_019393635.1 of Dromiciops gliroides. NCBI lineage: Eukaryota > Metazoa > Chordata > Mammalia > Microbiotheria > Microbiotheriidae > Dromiciops > Dromiciops gliroides. The sequence continues at coordinate 256,242,846 of NC_057864.1, forward strand.
TACAAACCCCATGTGGTGCTACCCCCCTTCCCCAGCATGGCCTCCAATGGCTGTGCTGAGCTAAGAGCTGTGGAGACCTAGAACCTCATCAGGCTCCTCACTGGCCCCTGCCCTGGGAGCTGGCCTCCCTCTGGACTCAGTGACCAGCCTATAGGCCCTTCCCCTGGGGTGGGGGAGCTGGCTGTGAGACACATGGATGTCAGTGTCCCCTGATGAGCCTTCACTGGCTGAGCCCTGAAGACCCTTTGCAGTCTGTCCCTTCCCTTCTTAGATAGGATTTAGCCCCTTCTCAGCTCCCCTCAGACCCGTCTGCCCCCCAGGGCTGGCTCCTGGAGGGAAAGTTTTGATCCTTGGTGTCTCTTGTCCCCAGAAGCACAGTCTGGATCTGCCCAGAGCAAGATGCTGAGTGGAGTTGGGGGCCTCGTGCTGGGGCTGATCTTCTTTGGGGTTGGCCTTTTTGTCCACAGGAGGAGTCAGAAAGGTGAGATACTCTGGGGAGGCCCTGAGGCCCCTCCCCTCCAGGGGAGGGAGGATGTTGGATGGTGCCAGAAATCTGGCCCCAGGTCAGGGGTGAAGGGCTGGGCTGGCTCTGGCTTCAGCTCTTTCTACCCTGGAACTTACACAAGGTGGTGAAGGGGCCAGATCCCAGGGCTCAGGGGTCTGAGGGAATCCCATATTCAATAGTAGAGACAGCCTGGGGAGGGGTGTCAGACTCCAGCCTTCAGTCCCTCCCCCTGCCATTTCCCTCCCCCCCCACTCCTACAGCTGTAGATGGATGGATAGAGCATTGATGAAGTGCTTCCTCTGTGGGGTCAGGCACTAGGCTAAGCACTGTTAGGAGCCCCCTGTCCCACAGTGCTCAGAGCCTTGGTGTCCTTTGCTTCTGTGACTCTGGGATTTACAAGTATTTGTACATCTGTCTCTCTTCCTTCCTTTCCCAGGAAATCGGGGTTCACAGCCAGCAGGTAAGATCCTTCTGCCCAGGTGGGATCAGGGTTCTCATAGCTACAGTCTCTGCCCAGTGGGGCCTGAAGCTTAGCAGAGACTTGGGGGCCCTTAGTGGGAAGAGGTGGCTCTACTTGTGGCTTCAGACCCAGGTGTAGACTCTCACCTGGGTGTTCTGTGTCCTCTGCAGGGCTCCTGAGCTGATCCCTGAGGCTGTGTTCCCTGGAGCTGCTGCCTTCCCCTCAGCCTCCCTCCCACATTTGGAAGCCCCTGCTTGTGCCCAGCTCTCCAGGATCTTAGCCCTGCTGACCCCTTCCCTGGAGGGGCTCCTTGCCTGTGTCTTGGGCTCTGTCTGGACTCTTTGGCATTTCCCAACAGAGCTTCAATGACCCCCTCCTCCTTCCTATCTTCCTGTACCTGTGTTTTGCCCATTTTTGTCTCCTGAGCCTTCACCCCAATAATTAGAAGAGTGAGAATCACCTGGTTCTTGGTGACAGGGAGACAAGGTTGGGGAGCAGAGGGATTTGTGTAACCTCTCAGTGTGTGAAAGGCCTCTAGAGGTGCAGATTGTGATCCATCCACACCTTTGCATCCACATGGCCTCTTGTCCAGGCCCCTCCATTACCCAGCCTGCTGGTGGCCTTCCTGTCCATGTCCTGATATGATGTAGATGTCAATGGGCCTCACAGGCCTCCTGCCCAGGAGTCCTTCCCTTTCCCAGTGGGATGGGCCCTCCTCACTCTGGTCATTCCTCTCTCTGATGCCTTTGCTTCTGTCCCTTCTGCTCAGTTCTTCCTGGATGATCTATTGCTATTGCCTGTGCTTGTGTATCACGGGCCTCTCTGTTGTATTTTTAAAAATTAAAGTTTTAGTAAAAACCTTTTGCATTTGCATCATATTCATTGCTTAATGTATACTCTACTCCCATTTGCCTTCCCTCATAACAAAATATTTATTTAAAAGTCCCCAAATAACCATCACATTACCCATGTCTGTCCAACACCATATGCAGCAATCCATGCCCATAGCATCTCTGCATCTGCCATGAAGAGTTTGTTTTCTCAACTCTGTGGCCAAGCTTGGTGACTATTAGTACATAATATTCAGCATCATTTGTTTTGTTTTGTTTTGTTTTTTTACTATTTTTTATTTTGGATATGTTTCTTTCCTGATTGTGCTTAGAACATTCTGCATCACTTGATTTAAGTCTTCCCATGTTTCTCTGAATTTCTCATATCTCTTGTTTCTCCTGATGCAACAAAATTCCATGACCATCAGGTGCCACAATTTCCTTTGCCCTTTCTCAGTTGTTGGGCACTGATTTTTTTAATCATCAAAGTATTTTATTATTTTCTAGTTACATGTAGGGATAGTTTTCAACTTTTTTTTTGTGAGGCAATTGGGGTTAAATGACTTTCCCAGGGTCACCCAGCTAGCAAGTCTCAAGTGTCTGAGACCAGATTTGAACTCGGGTCCTCCTGATTCCAGGGCCAGTGCTCTATCCACTGTGTCACCTAGCTGACCCTCAACATTTGTTTTTGTTTTTGTTTTTTTTTAGTGAGGCAATTGGGGTTAAGTGACTTGCCCAGGGTCACACAGCTAGTAAGTGTTAAGTGTCCGAGGCCGGATTTGAACTCAGGTACTCCTGACTCCAGGGCTGGTGCTCTATCCACTGTGCCACCTAGCCGCCCCCAACATTTGTTTTTATAAGATTTCTAGTTTCAAATTTTTCTCCCTCCCTCCCTGCCTTCCTCCCACCTCAAGACAGCAAGTAATCTGATACAGTTTATATATGTTTAATCACATTAAACGTTTCTGCATTAGTCATGCTGTGAAAGAAAAATTAGAGCATAAGGGAAAAACAAACAAAAAAATAGAAATAGTGTGGTTCAATCCTACTGAGTTCAAATCCAGCCTCAGACACTTGACACTTACTAGTTATGTGACCCTGGGCAAGTTACTTAACCCTCATTGCCCCACACAAAAGATTCTACTCCATTGGAATGTTTATCTTTCTTATTTCCACTAAGGAACATGTGGAAGGATACAAACATTTGTGTCTATTCTTACCATGTAGGCTGCCAAATTCTTTTATTTGGGCTGATATGAGTCATAACTATGAAATCATCATTTTTGGGAACAAAGATCTCAGGAATTTAGGGGTACAAAGTAAAGAAGGAGAAAGCAATGAGTCACATAGAGAAGCAAGGATTGTTGGGAGCAGGTGCATCCCAAGGGAGGTCTTTTCAGTCTGACTGGACTTTGATGGCTCTGGCAGAGAGAGTAAGGCCTCACTTAAATCCAACTCACTCCCAAGTTAGGACATCTCTCTCTTGCTGTCATTGGTCCTCTTCAAAAATAAAGGAGCGACAAAAACAAGTACCTTGTGCAATTCCAAGGGAATTATCTTCCTGCCATATACTTTGGTGAGAAAGGAATAGGCCCTGGGTTCAAGGATTTCATTGCTTCCTTTGATATATTTTGTAACAATCAATGCCTTTTGATTAGAGATCATTTGCCTTGAGGTGGAAGCTATCTGAGAGGCCATCTGGTCTAATCACTGTATGTTATAGATGAGGAGGGTGAGGCCCCATCAGATCAGTCACGTGAAATCTTTAAGCATCAGTTAAGTGCCTTCTATATGCCAGGCACTGTGTTAAGTGCTGAGGATACAAAAAAAGGCTGAAGTTGGTCCTGGCTTTGCAGGTGCTCACAGTCTAAAAACCAAACAGGATTTTGGGTTTTGTTCCTGTAGGTGACAGGGAGCCACTGGAGTCTACTGAATAAGGTGGTCAAATCTGCACTTTAGGAAGGTCAGTGTGACAGCTGAGCAGAGAATGGCCTGGAGTGGGGAGAGACTGAGGCAGGGAGACCCCTCAGCAACTGTTGCAGTAGTTCTGGCCTGAGGGGATGAAGGCCTGGGCCAGGATGATTGCAGGGTTAGAGGAGAGAAGTGGGCATGTGTGAGGGATGTTACCAAGGGAGACATGACAGGACTTGACATGATTGGATATGGGAGGTGATAGTGTAGAGTCAGGGCTGACCAGGATGTGAGTCTGAGTGACTGATAGGATGCTGGTACCTTCCACAGCCCTAGGGGAATGAGAGGGTGGGATTGGAGGTGGGCAAAAGTAACAAGTTCAGTTTGTGATATGTTGACTTTAAGAAATCTAGAGTACATCCAGTCTAGGGGTGTCCAATACACAGATTGGAGAATGGAGGTCAGGAAAGAGGTTAGGTTTGGACAAATAGGAAAGTCTTCAGTCTAGAGATGATGTATGATTCCATGGGAGGTGCTGAGATCATCAGGCTACATAATATGGAAGAAAAGAGGGCCCAGGACAGAGCCCAAGGTCACATGGGTAGTGGGTGTCAGAGGCTAAACTTGAACGTCTATGATTCCAGAGCCAGACATTTCTCCATGCTGCTTCACACTGAGTAGCATGAGCCCAGAACAGTGGAGCTTAGAAGCTCCTGGCTTTACTCCATTATTTATTGGGAAAATGTCTTGTATTCCTACCCCTTTGCCAATAATGCTGGCTTTCAGCTTTAGATATGTACTTTTGTCATTAAAAATGTCAAAGAAGTTGTATGTACATATAGGTCAAAGTATTTATGGCACACCTGTTGTTGCACCAAAGAAGTAGAAACAAGATGAGTGCTCACTGATTCCTTAATGGCTACAATAATTGTCTTATGTAAATATAATGAGGAAGAATTCTGAGAAGTCTTGGAAGATGTTAACCCTTATGAAATGAAGTAAAAGCAGGAAATCATTATATATAGTAATTTTAACAATATAAATGGAAAGAATAAATCCCCCAAACCAAATACTATTTCTTTATGTCCAAACTTGTGTGTGTATGTGTATATATATGTGTATGTATATGCATATGTATATGTACACACATATATACACACATATATGTATATACATATGTATATATACACACACATATCTACATAGACACACACATATATGTATATACATAAAAGTATTGTTAGTTCTATTGGGTGTTTTTGAAGTTTTTATTTTTTCAAATAATTGTTTAAAAGGTTAGGGGAGGGGGCAGCTAGGTGGTGCAGTGGTTAAAGTACTGGCCCTGGATTCAGGAGTACCTGAGTTCAAATCCGGCCTTGGACACTTGACACTTACTAGCTATGTGACTCTGGACAAGTCACTTAACCCCCATTGCCCTGAAAAAAAAAGGTTATGGTAGGGATGTATTTGTGGATGAATAACATGTAAAAACAAAATATTAAAACTTAAAAAGAAAAAGCAAAGAGGACATTTGCAGATACAAAAATCCTAAATAATAAACATATCATTGTTTATGTTTTGAAAAAGGAGGTAATAGGAAATACTAGAGTTTACTGAAAATATGTTGGGGTCAGACCTATACCTTAAGACAATTGAATTGGCAAATTTTTTTTAATAAAAGTATTTTATTATTTTCTAGTTATACGTAGAGATAGTTTTCAACATGTTTATATAAGATTTCCAATTTCAAATTTTTGTCCCTCCCTTCCCACCTCCCCATGACAGCAGATAATCTGATATAGGTTTTATATATATATATATATATATTAAAAACACATTAAACATATTTCTGCATTAGTCATGTTATAAGAGAAAAATCAGAGCAAAAAGGAAAAATTTCAAAAGAGAAAAACAAGAGCACTAAAAACAAAAGAAATAGTATGGTTCGATCATCATCCATATTCTACAGATCTTTTTTTTCTGGATTTGGAGAGCCTTTTCCATCATGAGTCCTTTGGAACTTTCTTGTACCATTTTATTGGTGAGAAGAATCTAGTCTATCACAGTTGATCTACACATAATGGACTGGATGTTGTTGCTGTTGGTGGTGGTGCTTCATTCTCATAAAGGACCATGACATTGAGGTGATGTCATAACTTGCAGTGAATTGGATTTAAGTGAGGGAGGGTTGTGCAAGGTCACCAGTCTCAATCTCTCTTCAGAGCCATCTGGGTCAAGTGGCAAGATATATCTCAGGAGGACTGGAGACAGCCTGGGATTTTTAAGGCAATTGGGGTTCAGTGACTTGCCCAGGGTCACACAGCTAGTAAGTCCCTGAGGTGAGATTTGAACCCATTTCCTCCCAATTCTAGGGCCAGTGCTCTATCCCTTGTGCCACCTAACTGCCCCTAGTGGATATTGTAGAGAGAGTGAGGATAACACTGAAGTCTCAGACCTGGATGACTGGAATGATGTTGGTGCCTTCATTAAGAACAGTGGATTTGGGAGAAATGACACATTAGAGAAATGGGATGTTAGTAACAAGTCAGGAGCATATTGAATGATGAAACTAGGAGATCTGTAAGGAGGAATAAAACTAGAGGATCCTAAGAGTCCACCAGGAAAAGCACCAGTAGGACGAGCCAAGGGCAAGGCTGCACTTGCTATTAGCCTCCATAGCCTGAGAAGTGCATAGTAGAGGATAGTACAGTTGTCTCAGTGGGTATGAATAAGGACCTGTCCTGTAGCAGAGAAAATGAGGAAGAGAGAGAGGAGAGGACACATATGAGGGATGCCCTGGAGGTAGATATAGCAGCCCCTGTATCTGGTCATGGGAGAGGAAGAATCAAAGCTAACAACAGGATTTCCACATGAGAGGCTGAGTGAATGGAGGTGGTTTTGATGAAGACAGTGAAATCCCAAGTTAAGTCGTCACATCGAAATGAAGAGTGTGCTGCGAGGTAGGCAGTCAGCTATGCTGGGAGAATAGAAAGAAAGGCAAAGAACAGTCCTTGCTCTCAAGGATCTCACGGTGTAAGGGAGGAGACAGCCTGCAAACAGCCAGCTACAAACAAGAACTCTAGAGGGCAAATGGAGGTAACCTCAGAGGGGAGGCAAGAAGATGGAGAAGGATTCTGAAGGGCTTCTTGCAGAAGGTGGGACTTTAGCTGAGACTTGGAGAAAGTTGGGGAAGCTGGGAGGAGGAGAGGAGGAGGAATGTGTTCTAGGCATGAGGCACAGCCACCGAAAATGCCCGGAATGGGGAGATGTACATGAAGGGCAGTAAGGTACAAGAAGCCTGGAAAGGCAAGATGAAGACGAAGCCAGTTTGTGAAGGGCTTTTAGAGCCAAACTAACGATTTTCTATTTGATTAGAAAAGCTCCAGGAAGCCACTGCAGTTGATTGAATAGAGGGGGTGACATAAACTTGCTTGAGGCAGATCTATTTGATAATTGAGTGGAGGATGGGGAGAGATGAAGCAGAGTGACTGGCCAGCAAGGAAGAGAAGGTTTGGGGAGGAATACTATTAACTCATCTTTGGAGAAGTTGGGTTTGAAATGAAGAGAACACCAGCTACTGGTAATTTATAGGCAATGGGTTCTTAACCTCTTTTGTTTCCAGGACCCCTTGGTAACCTGGTGAAGCCTGTAGACCCAGTTATGAGAGAAATGTCTCCTCTTTGAGCTTAGGTAGGCGGTTACTGCTGCGGGGAATTTTTATATTTGATTGAATCTGAAGAATGCTTGACACTTCATATTCTCAATCTTGTTCTTATTAACCTTCAGGATTAAAATATAAAAAATTTTTAAATCATCCAGGAACATTGTGTTTACTTGTATTTAGTCATTTTATTAACAAAAACATTTGGAAGCCATAAATGTGTGTGTGCGTGTGTGTGTGTGTATCAAAATATGAATTTTTTTTTTTTGGTGAGGAAATTGGGGTTAAGTCACTTGCCCAGGGTCACACAGCTATTAAGTGTCAAGTGTCTGAGGCTGGATTTGAACTCAGGTCCTCCTGAATCCAGGGCCAGTGCTCTATCTACTGCACCACCTAGCTGCCCCCAAAATATGAATTTTTTGAGAAATTGTTTACTATTGTTGCCTATTTCTTTTTTTTTCCTTTCTTTTTTTTTTTTTTTGGTGAGGCAATTGGGGTTAAGTGACTTGCCCAGGGTCACACTGCTAGTAAGTGTTAAGTGTCTGAGGGCGGATTTGAACTCAGGTCCTCCTGAATCCAGGGCCAGTGCTCTATCCACTGTGTCACCTAGCTGCCCCTGTTGCTTATTTCAAAGTGAAATTTAGATGAAACTTAAAACCATTACATCTTTATTACATCACATTTTTGTCCTCTCTTTGAGGATAAAACATGTTTTTTCATCACATGATCTAGAAACAAAGTGATACCATGTAGAACTGATGCTACACATGAATGTACAATCATTAACAAAGGGATGGATGGCAAAACCTAAGAACTCATTTACCTAGTTACTTAGCATAGGAACTTGAAACAAATGGTGATCACCAAGAATGAAACAAAACAAAACAAAAACCAAAAGTCTTTCATACTTGTATCCTATTGAAGTAACCCAGAGATGTTTGAGTATTATAACAGGATTAGTTATATAAAAATAAACTTTGCACATTTATCTGCCATTGTTATAGAAATTTGCTATGGAATGAAGAAGTAGAGACATTGTTATAACAATATCAAGACTGTCTCTTCAAGGGCACAGACTAACCTGACAGAAATATAAGATAAAGCTTCTTAAATTCTGTTTCATTTCAGATAAGAATCATAATTAGCCTTTTTTTTTAAAACAGTCAATCATTCAGAAAAGTTTCACATTATTCACAGGTTATCTTAGCCAGTCTCATAATTAACTAGGTGGGAAAAATTCTTTTTCAGAGAGTAAATAGAACAGAAGAAACTGACTTAAGGAGATCCTGTCATTATCTTCATAAGGCCTTTTCACCTTTCTCAGATGTAGACAGCAGTTCTCAGATTGCACTTCTTTTGAGCAGCAGATGATATTTTCTTTAAATGATGGTCTATTGGTTTAATGATAATTCAGAGTTTTACCTAAAACCAAAATTCAAAACAGTATAAAAATATAACCTTGAGAGAAGTTACATCAAATAGCCCATTTTAGTAATCACAGTTTAAGGCTACATAAAGTTATTAATATTATTTTTCTCTTGTTGTCATAACAATTAACAATAAGAACATATAAAGGCTTACTTTCCCTTGTCTTTCCTATTTAAATCCACCATGGAGAAGAAATCAAGAATCAGAAATTAAGAAAATAATCACATTCTCTAACTACACACATATAGTAATTACATGATAGTTCACACAAGACCCAGAAAAATTCTGGTCACTGTGTAAGCTTTGAGTCGGACAGGTCTAAAGGTATTGCATATTAACCACTCAGGCAAAACCAAAAATCTTTAAATCTGGGGTCTGTTGAAAGTAGGTTGGCTTAAAGGTATAACTTCAATGCATACTATTCCAGGTACAATTCTATAATTTTCATAATCAGAATTTACATCATCAGATAAAAATCCCTTCATATAAAACAAACTTGTAAGCCTCCTTATTTCTGCTGTGAGAGGTCCCAGTTCCTTGTTAACCTGCTTCCTTAACTTAGGATTTCACAACATGCTGTCAGGAAGGCTGATCATTTTATGACCTAACTCAAATAAAGGGTACTGTGATGATTAAAAATATGAGAGACATAGTTTCTGGGGAATTTAATCATTTTATTAATATGGCCAGTGAGTTTTCAACAAAATGAGGTCTATGGTGTCTCTCTCAGACCAAAGACCCCTAATGGATGTTGGGCCTTGGTTCATATACTCTTCCAGTTGTAGGAAGTCCATCACAAGGCAAACAAATCTAGTTGGTTAGTATTATTTAAATCTAATTGGTTGACATGATTTGGAGGTGGGTTATGTTAAAATGAAGTTAGGAGAAAAATGACTCAGGTAAAGATGACAAAATGTAGAGACCCCCTGGCTCCAAATATTTTCCATCTAGGTGTGGCTTAATCTCATCAGTAAAGCCCTTCATCTTATCTAGACAAAAGAATCTTTAGGTTTGACCTAGATGAGATCTGATAGAATCTCTCAAGGATCATTTGCCTTTGAGTTGGTGGAGGATGGAGAACTAAGAAAGAAAGGAAGGGAGATCTCTGGGTGCCCCAAGATATTGATTATTAATAATCATTTCTCATAGTCCCAAGCAACCTGATAAGTCCCTACAAATTTAAAAAACTGTTAAGGTCGGAGCCAATATAGTGGAGAAATGGCAGGGACTCACTTAAGCTAAACCCCTCCAAATAACGTTCAGTAATGACTCAAAACAAATTTTGGAGCAGCAGAGATGAAAGAATGGGTGACACAATTTTTTAGCCTGAGACAAACTAGAAGCTTGGCAAGAGACATCTGTTGCATCAGGGTGAGAGTGGAGAGCAGTCCAGCTCAGGCCATGCCCAAGCAAACCAGCACTAGGCCTTGGGGACAACTGAATCATTAAGGCTGAAATTAGAACTATACATGTAATTTATTAGGATTCGTTAGGTTAATTAGGTTGCGTAAGGTTGTGTAAACACATGAGACCCATTCCTTGGTGGCAGGAGGACACAATGGGGTAATGGATCCTTGTACCACCCCCATGCTAGAGCAGGTATCATATAGGAACAAAACAAAGAAAGCATAGGTGTTTCTAATTTCAACCTTACTGATTAATAGATTTATATCTTGGCCCCACAACTTTTTTGTTTTGTTTTGTTTTGGCAGGGCAATGAGGGTTAAGTGACTTGCCCAGGGTCACAGGGCTAGTAAGTGTCAAGTATCTGAGGCCGGCTTTGAACTCGGGTCCTCCTGAATCCAGGGCTGTCGCTTTATCCACTGTGCCACCTAGCTGCCCCCGGCCGCACAACTTTTGCATCATTTTCTAATCATTCTCATTTAATTTCAAGATATTACAAGGGAATTTGACAAACCCAAATACATATCTACTAACTTGATTGGGATATGGAAATTACCCTAATTTCATATTAAAAACATTAAGATCTTATATACTTGCAGAGGTGCTAAATTGCTGCAACAACAAGATTCATTAGACTAAAACAGCTATGCCTGCCATGGTAAGCAAGGAAGCAACAGGGACATGACACTAATTCTGGTCCTCTAGGCCTAAGCCAGATGGCACTGAGTGACTGAACACATGTATAATAAGACAAGATATCCTCAGTTCTGTTTGAGTTCATGTAAGAGTCATGTAAAACAGGATGTCACAGCCAGGCTCAGAATTGACTACACGGGAACATGTCTTCAATGGCAAACTGAGTGAAGAGGGTCTTACTTCAGTCCTCCCAAGGTTGCCCTCTCAACTATTTCCCAGGGAGAGATATCCACCAGCAGTAGGTCATAGACCTCCCTCCTCTTGAGCTGCTGGCATTTTTCTGGAAGTATTGACTTCATGGCAAAAAGCATACATAAAAATAAAGCTCAGAATGGAATTTTACAATTCAGAACGGTTTTACTTCAAACAGCAAAATCTCATTAATCACAGCTTAGGTCTAGACAGAGTCATTAATACTCTCATGTTGTTTCTAGCAGTAAATATGTATCAGATCTCATACAGAAAACAAAATATTCCATTTAACATCCTTTTCTTCCTTTATTTTTCTTTCCTCTTGAGTTTAAATTCATCCTGGTATGAAAAAAAAAACAATCATTAGAAATCACACTAATTATAGTCTGTAATTCTACATAGATTGTTAATATATGCTTACTTAATAAGAGTCCCTCAGCAAACACTGACATTAATCTCCAAACAGATATTCATCCCTTAATGTAATGTTACTCCATTAACCCCTAGAATAAATTTAAATCTGTAAGACTGGAGTCTGTTAAAACTAAATTGGTTCAAGGTGTAATGTCAATATACAGGTATGACTTCTAATTTTTCACAATCAGAAATCACGACATAAAATACTTTCATACTATAAATAAACTTTTAAATTCTCCTCCATTTGCCAAGGAATAGAGGAGAGGATCCCATTCTTCTAAGGAAAGTAACTCACAAATTCTTTCAAAGAGTAGATAAGGTTATGATGACCTTAATCGAGTAGATGGTCTCAAGAAACTCAGCAGGTTTACAAATAAGGAGAGTTTCACAAGGTCTTTGCCCCTTTCATATGTTCTTTTTCACATAGTAAGTATTTATTATTTTTCCCTTTTATAATTTACCTGATTAGTTGATAGACTTTAACATTATAATAGCCTCTAATAGCTCAATGAATAATTTCAGAGTATCTAAAGTCAACCATCATCATAGCAATCATTATCGATCATAGTTATTTCATATATAGTAGTTCCTCAGAATTCACAATAAACATTTACAAACAACAATGATGTCTGCAATATTATGGATTTAAAGCATGAAAAACAATTTATTTCTGGTCAGCTGACATCTATTCAGCCGAATGCATCTCCAAATTATCTTTCTTTCTTTTTTTTTTTTGCAAATTTATTTATTTATTTTAAACTCAAATACAAAATGAGAAAAGGAAAAAAAATTGCCATGTATGCAGCATAACATAAAAGGAGATTCACTATAAAACAATAAATTTCCATTTCAAGAAAACCTATATAATAAATGCTACACATTGTTTTCAAAACTGCCCAGCTTTCCTTTGCTTCCTTGTAAGTTTTCTTTTATTCTCTCCTGTGCACTTTTCACTTTATTTCTCATCCTCCCCCCTCCTCCTGCCGTAAAGAAGGCTACAATTAAGCTTAGTTATTTATATATATATATACATACATATAGATATGTAGAGATCTATAAACACACTGTTTTTTGGCACTAGTGCCAAACTGTATTGGCTCTGCCTCTCCTTTGGATCCACCAAAGTCGTGGAGAGGGAAAACCTGCTGCATGGGCAACAGCTTATTTTCCAACTGATCCTCCCAGTCCAGCGCCCTGGAGAGGACACTCCAGCTACTCCTCATGGGGTAGATACAACACAGGATGCGGCAGTTACCGGTTATAAATCACTCAGGAGCTGCGGCTCCTATATTGGACTGCACAGCCACACTGTGGCCTGTGGCTCTTCAAGGCGCTGATCCATGGTCGTCAGTGACTGGTGGAGGCCTACTACTATAAACACACAAATATATTCACATATACACTCATGCCAAATTAATGATCTTCCATATAAAATCATTCATTTTATCACCCTTAGCATGTTATAGTAATCAAAGTTAGAACTCAATGTAGAGTTATCTAGTATGGAATCATTGCATTCAGTCAAAGAATTAACAATAATATACAGTGCTTTCCAGATGTCAGGCCTTGTGTTAAGCATTTCACATTTACTATATCAGTTTTGATCCTCACAACAACCTTGGGAGGCAGGCGCTATTTTTATCCCATGTACAGATTAATAAAGTGAAGTATCATGTTTAAGATCATATATTTAACACATTTTCTGAGTCTAGAATGTAACTCGAGTTTTCCTGGCTCATGAATTTTTTTACTATAGTTCCTATACAACAAACAATAAAGTTCCTCATATCCTTTTTATTTCAGCAAAGCCAAAATCTTTCCTCAAACTTTTTCCCAACATATTGAATCTTTCTTCATTTCTCTACATAAATATCCTTCCAGTTGTTTTGAAACCACGTCTTTCTAATTTCTTTCATATCCTTTCCTAAATTGTCTTTACTTGCCCAATTACTAAATTCTCTATATTTCAATAGTATCCCAGATTATCTATAAAACTAATCTTGACTCTACTCAATTCCTCCTTTATAATTGTAGTACTCAGTTTTGTTAATTAAAACCAATTACAATAAAATGTTTATTCCCTAAGTTGTAGTTTATTTCTGCTGTGGCAACTTTGCCATTAATTGACCTTTAAAAATCATACTCTTGGGGGCAGCTAGGTAGCGCAGGGGATAAAGCACTAGCCCTGGATTCAGGAGGGCCTGAATTCAAATCTGACCTCAAACACTTGAATACTTACTAGCTGTGTGACCCTGGGCAAGTCACTCAACCCTCATTACCCCACAAAGAAAAAAAAATCATACTTTATTGAATTATGGCTAAACTATTATAAAAACAGATCTCAGTTTCTCCTTGACAAATTATCAAAAATCTACTTCAATTAATATCTAGTTGTAAAACACACCAATATGAAAATGTCTTTCTAAATTGATTAGCACATAACTTTGATTTTGTAGAATTTCCAATTATCTAATTAGATGTTCTAATCAAACTTATTTATTTTCTTTGATTGTTCCCTGATTTACACAAACTTTTCCCTTTTCTGAGAACCAGGAAAGAGTTAATGATGGACAGTATTTTCTAGGCATCACAGTTATTCAAAATGAAAGCTGTGATCTATTTTTTCTCACTGTGAAACTTCACTGATAGCACTTACAAACTTGCTTCTTTCTAATCCACAAAATGACCATGCTCTTTTAGTTGTACAACAAGAAATCTGTATATAACAGTCACAGTTGTTTTCTTAATTTCTTTAAAACAAATTCCAAAGAATGTTAATCCTACATTCACCAGAATATTTCAACATTTATAAAAAAACATCCAAACCACGTATTGTAAATTCACAATAAAGAACTCATGTTTCGGTCATAAATTTAGTCTTGAATTAGTTTGTAACACTACAAAACAAAGGCTCCCTCTTATCTGTGTTTCTCCCATCCACCTGTGTGACATGCGAGAGAGAGAGAGAGAGAGAGAGAGAGAGAGAGAGAGAGAGAGAGAGAGAGAGAGAGAGAGAGAGAGAGGGAGGGAGCGAGAGAGAGAGGGAGAGGGAGGGAGAGGGAGAGGGAGAGGGAGAGGGAGAGGGAGACAGAGAGATTTAATTTTTCAGAAGGGAAAAAAAGGTTTTGGCCAATGACACACACCAGTAGACTTACAGGGACAGAACAAATACACAGAGTTGTAAGATAAACACACACTTGTGGGATATTGAACAAGATGTTTCCTTCATTTAATGGCCTTCTGGAAGAAATGTTTTACTGATTCAATTTCCTATTTGGTTGTAAAGGGATGCTGATATTAAACACCAGTGACTGACTTTATGTTAAAATCCAGCATACATAAAGGTGTTGCTATTCTCATTTTGTCCACTAGATGGCTGCAGAGACCATGCTGTATTACATTCCCCTTACTCATTAGAACACAGAAAACTACATACAGTAATGAACCAGAATTTATTTGATCAATAATTACATATTTCCCTAAGACCTAGACGAGGTGGGTGATAGTTCAGTAGGCCCTTCAATCCTCCTTGCAAAAAGGACATCAAGGGCAGCTAGGTGGCGCAGTGGATAGAGCACCGGCCCAGGAGTCAAGAGTACCTGAGTTCAAATCCGACCTCACAGACACTTAACACTTACCAGCTGTGTGACCCTCAGCAAGTCACTTAACCCCAATTGCCTCACTTAAAAAAAAAAAAGACATCAAAAAAGGGAGCACACTAAGACTTCCTGACTAGGAATATTAATTTCTCAATTATTAAAAAAAAATTAGTGGAATATCACTTGGAATCAATTCAGCATTCATTTGTGTGCTCGGAGAAATAGGACACTCTCCCAATCTCTTTAAGCTCAGAGAACAACGAAATAACATTCAATCAGGGTAGCTAGGTGGCACAGTGGATAAAACACCAGCCCTGGAATCAGGAGGACCTGAGTTCAAATCCAGCCTCAGACACTTGACACTAGCTATGTGACCGTGGGAAAGTCACTTAACCCTCATTGCCCCGCAAAAAAAATATAGTGTGAAATCAAACTACCCCAAATTTTTGGTCTTATTTGAAGTTTGAGACCAATTATGTTCAAGGGTACATCTAAAAATTCTATTTGGAGAGGTACTCTTTGAGGGAGGAATTCCATAAAAAAGATGGTCTAGAAAAGATACTCAGGTTTTAAGTATAACCAATCATGTCCAAAGCTATAATTTTTAATACAAATTGGACATATAATAAACACAAAAGAGAACACATAAAATTATTACCAAAAGGGACTTTCCCTCTTGCCCAAAGTATCATGAGCTCTGACTGTTGTGAGTGTTCAGGGAAAGCAACACTTCTCCCTCATAGAATCCCTAACAGAAAATTCTCCTTTTGTGAGAAAAATTCCAGTTAGGTCCTGCAAAGGGCGGAGGTTCTGATAAGGGTTCAGGGCAAGCTCTTTCTCTGTAATATCAACATTGCTACCAAACTGTTCCGAGTGAAATTCAACAAAAGCAAACTGAGGCACACTTCTCCAAGCAATAAAACAGTTTATTTACATTGACATCTATAGCTGCTAATAAAATGTATCAACTGGGTGTGAAAGGCCAAAAAACCCTGAACATAACAAAGAAGACTTCATGGGTGAGGAAAGGTTACAATTGTTTATGGGGGTGACAGCATGCTAGGGGTGAGGACAGCATGATTGGTTATAGAGTTGAGGTAGGGGGATAATATGATTGGTTGGAAACTGGGAATGAGGGGTTAGCAACAGCCCCCTTCTTTCCCTCCTGTGACTAACTTTACTATTACTGGGGAGGGTATCATCTTTCTCCCAGTCATCCAGGCTTGAAACCTAGGTGTCTTCCTTAAGCCCTCACTCCCTCTGACCTCTCATATCCAAACAGTGTCAAATTCCTATCATTTCTGCCTTTATCACATCTTCCGTATATTTCCCCCTCTGACACTGCAACCTCTCTGATGTGGGCCCTCATCACCTCAGTTTCTCACCACTCCAGTCCATCTTCAATTCACCTAGCAAATTGATCTTCCTTATGGCTTTGTTTGGAGTTTTTTGGAGTGGTTGTGTCAGGAGCTCTGGGAGCTTATTACCTTTCCTCCCAAACTGATCTTCCTAAAGCACAAATGTGACCATGTCATATCCCTGGGCAATCAACTACAGGGACTCCTTGTTACTTCCAGGATTAAATATAAAATCCTCTATTAGGCATTCAAATAAAGTGGCTCCTCCTTACCTTTCCAGTCTTTTATGCCTTATTCCCCTCCAGGTATTCTGCAATCAAATAACAGGGGCTTCTTTGCTACTGCTTTTTTAATTTATTTTTTTAAATTTTGTGAGGCAATTGGGGTTAAGTGACTTGCCCAAGGTCACACAGCTAGTAAGTGTTAAGTGTCTGAGGCCAGATTTGAACTCAGGTACTACTGACTCCAGGGCCGGTGCTCTATCCACTGTGCCACCTAGCCGCTCCTGCTTTTTAAAATTTTATTTTGTCCCCCCCTCCCAATTACGTGTTAAAACAGTTTAAATGCATGGACTTTTTGAATTCCAAATTCTATCCCGCTTTTCCTCCCTACCATCCCCCTTCCCTGAAATGGTAGGTTATATAAGTGCAATCCTGTAAAACATTTCCATATTATTCATTTTATATAAGAAGATTTGAAGAAAAAAAGGTAAAAAGTATGCTTCAATCTGTTGACATCAGTTCTTTCTCTGGAGGCAGATAACATGTTTCATCATGAGTCCTTTGGGATCATCTTGGATCATTATATTGCTGAGAATAGCTAAGTCATTTACAATTCTTTATCTTACACTATTGCTGTTGCTATATATGATGTTCTTCTGGTTCTCACTTCACTTTGCATGGGTTCTTGTCTTTCCAGATTTTTCTAAAATCATCCTCCTTATGATTTTTTCCTTTTTCTTTTGCTCTCTTACATTCTCTTTCTTTGTCTTACATTTTATTTTCCTGTTAACCATCTTTCCACAGAAATTTATCATGTACAGATTATTTTATTCAAAAGTAAAATAAAACAAAAATAATATTTGAGAAATTCTGCCATTCCCCTTCCATAAATCTAAAACATTCAAGATTTTTGGAAAGCTAGAACAATAGAGAAAACCTTCTTCCATGAACCACTAATCGTAAACCTCATGCAAAGCATAAAGTAAGGATATGTATGGTCACCATAACTGTTTGCTGCTGTGATAGAGGAGAGTCCAAGTTGAACAGAGATTCCTGTGAATAATGAGGTCCTCCAAATGCTCCTATTTGTGGAATGCGTCATACAAACAGTTTAACTTTATTGAATTTCTTGTTTTCTCTTTCTGGTTTCTTTTCTGCTTTTTATGTTTCCCTTGAGTCTTGGGTTTGAAGATCAATATTTTTTTTAGCTCTGGTCTTTTAATTAGGAATGCTTGGAAGTCCTTTATTTTGTTAATTATCCATTTTTCCCCTTGAAGAATTATACTCAGTTTTTCTGGTTATGTGATTCTTGGTTTTAATCCTAACTTCTTTGCCTTCCAGAATATAATTTTCCAAGCTCTTTGGTTCTTTAATGTTAAAAGCTGACAAATGGGGCAGCTAGATGGCACAGTGGATAGAGTACTGGCCCTGGAGTCAGGAGTACCTGAGTTCAAATCCGGCCTCACACACTTAACACTTACTAGCTGTGTGACCCTGGGCAAGTCACTTAACCCCAATTGCCTCACCAAAAAAACAAAACAAAACCCAAAACAAAAACAAAAACAAACAAAAAAAAGCTGACAAATCCTTTGGAATCCTGACTGTCAGTTTACAATATCTGAATTGTTTCTTTTTGACTGCTTGAAGTACTTTCTCCTTGACCTGGGAGCTTTGTAATTTGGCCATGATGTTTCTTGGGGTTTTCATTTCAGGACCTCTTTCAGATGGTGATTGGTGAATTCTTTCAAATTCTATTTTGTTTTCTGGTTCTAGGATATCAGGGCAGTTCTCTTTGCTGTTTCTTGAAGATAGTCTATCTCCCAACTCCAGGTGTTTTCAATGACTAACTCCTATACCTCCCAAGCCAACCTTCCTCATCTTTGTTTCCTGGCTTTCCTGGCTTCATTTAGTTTCAGCTAAAGTCCCACTTTCTGCAAGAAACCTTTCCCAGTCTGCCTTAATCTTTGGTGCCTTTCCTTTGAACCTGATTCCCCAGCTTATCCCGTGTATATCTTGTTCATGCTTTCTTCACCTTTAAATGATGAACTCCCAAGGACAGAGACTACTTTGTGGTTTCTATGTATTTCTAGCACTTTGTGTAATGCCTAGGAAATCATAGGCTCTAATGAATTCTTGTTGACTGACTGACATTTCCATCTACCTCCAAACACACACAACATGTCTCCTAAAGGTATAAAGCTGAGAAGCAAACAGACCCTTCCCCTATGGAAAGGAAGCCACTTTGTAAATGGAGTTGGGCT
Organism: Dromiciops gliroides; assembly: GCF_019393635.1. NCBI lineage: Eukaryota > Metazoa > Chordata > Mammalia > Microbiotheria > Microbiotheriidae > Dromiciops > Dromiciops gliroides. The sequence continues at coordinate 256,261,789 of NC_057864.1, forward strand.
CCTTGTGGTATCATCAATGTATATCCAGTCTATTCTTAGCTGGCACTGCCAACATCAGTATTATCTACTTAATGTGGAAATAATGCTGACACTGATTAGAAAATGAAAACGAGAGGCCCAATATCCTCCAGACCCTTCAAAACCTATAATAAGGTCTTCCTCTGAGCAAAGGTGGAGGAAAAGGAGATACACACTGGGGTCTGAGCTGAGGATTCTCATTCTGCCCCAACAGATTCCTCATCAGGGATTTTCTGGAATCTTCAGTCTTCAGACACTTAAAGGACCTTCCTGATTACACCTAATGCAATACTTTTACTCAGGACCCAGAGGACATGACAAAATACCTCAACTAATTGGAATGAACTTCCTAACTGGCAACATTTCTCTTTATTCAATGACTTTCAAAGACTTTCAATTCTTAAAGTTTATGACTTATTGAGCATCTTATCACTTACTTTAAGTGGGGTGCACTAACCTGATTGGGAAAATATCAATCCATTCTACCCATATGTCAAAGTTCTCTGAATCTATTCCTTTCATCATTTCTTAAAACAGAATAGCATTCATTGTCCTATAATTCATCTAGTAGTTCCAAAATGGATGGATACTTACTTTGTTTCTAGTTCTTTGCTATAATTAAAAGTATTACTAGTAACATTTTTGAATGTATACGTCCTTTCCCTCTGTCTTTGATTTCTTTGGGATATAAGCTTGATACTGATATTACTGCATTAAAGGGTATGAAAAGTTTAGTGATTTTTAAAGTAGAGTTTTCTAAATTGCTTTCCAAAAGGATTAAATTAATTCATAGTTCACTTAATTTTTATTATGCCTCTTTTCCCATAGGTCTTCCAATAATAAACATTTCCCTTTTTTGGTCATCTTTACCAATCTGATAGGTACAAGGGGAAACCTGAGTGCATTTACTTCTCTGTATATGTATTGCAGTTCCTCCAAAGGGAAAGCAAGTGTTTGAGGTCAAGGACTCTTGCTTTGTCTTTGTATCCATTTCCTAAGCACATGGGTGCTTAATAAATGCTTGGTGATTGAATGATGAAGAAAGAAATTTGCTACTGGAGAAGGAAAGGTTTAGCTCAATCCAACTCAAAATGGACTTATTAATGTACTGTCTAAAATTATGTATGACCACCCTATTTCTGTCCCAAGTTTTAGGGAAACTTGGCTGGGGTTCTAATATATTGCTACTTAGAAATTAGAGACCACTTCACCAGTTTTGGGCATTAAGCATTTATTAAAGCATATTAAATATTAGTAAAGAGAGTGCACATGGCTCGGAAAGATAAGAAAACCTATCTAGGAGAGAGGAGAGAGCATAACCAGCTGTGTGGCTGCTCCTTCAGTGTTCCCAGGCAAGAGAGAGATTCCAAGAGCATAAGCTCACTGAGGGAAGGAGGAGAGGTGGCCCTTACACACTGCTTTAAGCTAATTGGCTAGCATCATTCAAATCTATTGGCTCATTGGACTTGAGGGTGGTCCATGAACAGTACACACTGAGGTCAGAGTCCAGAGAATAGACCCTCTGGGGGGAAGGCTTTCAGGTAGGTGTGGTTTTAACCTCTATTCCCAGTCCAAGGTCCCACTTGGCTGACTCTGGGCCAGTCTTAAGAGGTCAGGCAGTTGGGCCCTTGAGTAAAGGGTTCTCTGGGAGTCTCAAAACCCCATTATTTTCTCCCATAGCCCCCTCTGCTTCATTAAGAAACAGGGTTTCCTTAAGTGAAGCAATAGCATGACAAAATACTTATAAAGGGTTCTGTGATGAGTAACAATGTAAGGGGGATGAAAAGAGAGAAAAGAATTTGAGTGATGCATTGACAAAAACTAAAGAGGGCTGTCCCCTTTAGGAGGTAGTTATTATAAATAGTGTATGCTATAGGAAAAGGAAAACAGGAAAATGTCCATTTAAGTCTTTGGAAGTCTTATTGCAAATGATTCTTGGGATGTCATCTGTGTGTAGCTCTAGATTCTAGGCAGGGTCTCAGGTGTGGTTGTCTCAGGTGTTTCAGATGCTGATGATCAGCAAGAAAGTCTCCTCAGCTGGAAAGTTTCCTACAAAATTGATCTTAACACAACTTTAAATAGCTTTGCCAATAACCAAATCAAACAATGAGATGTCTCAAAAACATGTCTAAGGAAATTCAGAATCTTTAGAGATTTTATAATTATGTATTGTCCAATTGTTACACACAAAACAGATATAATAAAAACAAAAATTGAAACATTTTATAAACCTTAATATTACTACATACCCCCTGTGGAGAATAAATTGAGAAGATATAATATAGAAATTGTTAGATTGATTTCATTTATAATAACTTCTAACCAAAGTGGATGTCTCCTTAAGTTACTTGCAAAAGAGTCCATTAGTTTTGCTGATATATCCTTCTTTAATACAGGGCTAAGACAATTGTGATATTAAGAAAAGGATTTATATCCTGGTTTCATCACTTTTTGTTATCATGTGACTAATTATCCTCATGCCATTATGAGAAATTAAAGAATCTAATATAACTGGTAACAGATGTCAAGGCCAGTTTAAACATTGTGTTTATCATGACACCTGAGATAATTATGGGATTACCATAAAAAATAGAGAAGAAATGGAAATGAACATTGCTAAGCTTCATGGCTCTGCAAGCAGCCAATGCAGTATGTTGAGGGGAAACTGAGTCGGGCTTAATCAGATGCATGGGATTGAGACGTCCATGGCATCAGGCATATAAGAGGGGGGATCGAGATCAGGCATAGAATGAGATGGCTGGGATGCAAATGTCCAGCCACCTATATTACATAGCCAGGCTGTTTGGTGTTATGGTGGGGTGTGGGGAATGAAGCCAAAAGAATCCAACCTCAGCTCTTGCCAATGGCCATTCTTTCAGCCTTTCTAAAGGCAGTGCAGTACCTCGACTTCATGCGTGTCTCCTCTCCTGTGACAGTTCAATGCCCACTCTTGTATGTATTCCCCTCGTGGCTGGCTGGCATCTTGGCTATTCAGGATCTGAGAACTCAGAACAAAGACAACTAATGTCTCAAATGGTAAGTCTCCATAATCCAAGGCTCATATGGATTTAACTACTGAGGATAGTGATGAAAGCAAAAAATGTGAATTTGCTTCATGACTCAGGATATAATATACAAAATATAATAATTCCAAATAATAACTACAGATATATAATCACTGTAGTAAAAAAATATGAAAGTTTTTTAACAGTTGGTTAGGATAACTGAAAGATGCCAGTTTTTTTAAGGACCACTCTTTCGGGGAGGAGACCAATGGCATGAGCTACGCACGCCAGTCTGCCTGCTGCGCACGTCAGACTGCCTGCTAGCACTCCACTTCCGGGGTGCGAGCTTAAAAGGCAAGGAGAGAATGGAAGTGGAGCTTTTTCCTGCTCCGCTGGTCTCCTGGGTAAGCTGCACAGACAGACTCGGACTGGAGTTTGACTCGGCTCGGCTCTCGGTTAACAGCACACGCTTGACTCGGTCTCTCTCTCCTCAAAGGTGGCCTTCGGTTTTGGTGAGTTTTATATGGAATATAGACTAAGCTTAGACTTAAGACGATTTGTATTGTGTTTCTACTTTCCTATCCTTCTAATCAACATCACCTTGTGACTACCATACAATAAAAGCTCTAACTAGAAAACCAGAAGCTTCTTCCATTTACTAGTCTGGGAGATAAATTAAGGGAAAGGTTAAAGAGGGGAGATTTATGATCTAATATCCAATTTTAAATCTCACAGTTTGGTGACCCTGAAGGGACCTTAAGGACCCTCCCACCCTCCCTAGTTTGGCCACAAGCCAGCTAATTCGGTGGATTTTCCAAATCCACCCCCCCCCCCACGGACTTTCCCTTTGTCTAATCTCCCTTAAAGACTTTAAGCCTCTAAAAGCCTTGTTTTAAAAAAAAAAACGCCAGTCCAGTTTAAAATATGATTGAATATGTCATTTTCCCTTTGGTTTTTTCATTTTTTTTGCATTGGAGCATGTTGGGGTACCATACTGTCCAAATTTAGACATCTAGTTTACTCGGTATTCCTTCATTGTGTTATCGGTCTCCTCCTCACTCACACAGCAAAATCTTTTTGGTATAATGGTATGAGTGTAACTGTCTCCACTGAAAATGCATTTAATATTAGTAGGAATTTTATGCCTGCAGTTGAAATAAATTGTAATACCATACTCACGATAGTTCACATGACTATAACTCTCATTATGGGTATTATCATGGTTGTAATGTGGAAAGAGATTAAAGGCAGACCACGTGGCAAGAGAGACACTAAGATGGCTCCCTCTGCTGAAGGTAACCCAGCCTCACCATGTGGTGAGGGAGACGCTAAGATAGCTCCCCCTACTGAAGGTAACCCAGTTACAGAAACGGATATTGGCCAGTCTTTAGAATCAAATCAGCTGAAACTACTTCCCTTGCAGGAAGATATAGAACTTAATAAAAAGGGAGTGTCACTTCAGGTTAGAAAATGTCACCCCTTTACAGCAACTGACTTGAGCTCATGGAAAACAATCTTCCCTAGTTTTGAGAAACATCCAAATGGTGTAGTTTCACAGTTAAGGACTATATTTAATATATATCAACCCACTTGGGCTGATGTTACTTGCCTTATGGAAACTTTACTGTCCCCAACTGAGATTACAGATATTATCTCAGCAGGAAATGCCCTTGTTGTGAAGGGTAAGGCCGATGAGGAATGGCCTCTAAAGGATCCAGAGTGGAATTATAATAACAACAGGGATTTCCAAAGATTAAAAGATGCTAGGGAAACACTTCTGAAGGGAATGGAATTATGCTCTAGAAAACCCGAAAACTGGACGAAATTTATGAGCACATTTCAGGAGGCTAATGAAAGATCAAGCAGATTTTACAATGGGCTTTGTGAGACCGCCAGGCAATACACCAGATTAGATCCAATTGATTCAAAAGATTCTTATATTATTCTCAACATGTTTATTTGTAATTCACTGCCAGAAGTACGCAAATATTTTCTGACCCAATGTCCAGATTGGAGGAGCTTAACAGCTGATAGACTTAAGGAACTTGCAAATTATGTCTTTGACTCAGGTGAGACAGGTCCAGATCACCGTAAACAGAGCATTCTGGCACCGGTGATTCCTAGTCAGCCATGTGAGCACCAGAACAAGGGCACTAAGGTATGTTGTTCCTGTCAGCCATGTGAACACCGGAACAAGGACACTAAGGTGTGTTGTTCCTGTCAGCCATGTGAACACCGGAACAAGGACACTAAGGTGTGTTGTTACTGTCATAAGGAGGGGCATGAATTGAGAGAATGTAGGACTTGGAGAAGAAATTCTAATTCTAATTACAGGTGAAATCAAAATAGAAATAGATCTTTTAGGAGGAATACAGAAAGGCAGTACCAGAATAATGGTAACCAAGGTCCCTCTCAGAGGAGGGCACAGGATTGATGGGGTCTTGGGGAGGAATGGAACATAGATAATGAAAGTCATATATTCCCAGATCCAGATTTTTTGAATGCCCTTGTACCAGTCCATTCACCTCCCCAGAGTAAAGAACCACATGTTACCCTAAAAGTGGGGGAGACTTATTGTGATTGTCTGCTAGACACAGGAGCCTCTAAATCAGTATTAGTAAGCAAACCAGATGCTGGGTGTAGACCTGTAGGATTTTTGAATGTAGTAGGAGTCTCAGGAAAGAGCCAGAGAGTGGCAAAATTGAATCCTCGCATGGTATGTATGGGGCCCTTAACAGTGGAACATTTGTTCTTACTCATGCCTGATGCCCCTGTAAATTTATTAGGTCGTGATCTCCTTTGCAAGCTTAGAGCAACCATATCTTGTGCTCCAGATGGGGCTGTCTCCCTACAATTGCCAGAGGATACTGTTCATTTATTACCAATTTTACTTACAGAAGCTCAAGGAACAGCAGGGGAGGTATCCAAAATCCCCTCTGACATTCCTGAGTCTTTATGGGCCTTATCCCCTAATGATATGGGGCTCCTTAAGTCTGCCATGCCTGTTACCTTTAAAGTTAAGGGGGGACCACCCCCCTCCATTCCACAGTATCCATTGTCTAGGGAAGCAATAGAAGGGATCACCCCTATAATTGAGGCTTTGAAAAGCCAGGGTATTATTATTCCATGTCATCACTCTCCATGCAATACTCCCATTTTGCCAGTTAAAAAACCCAAGCCTGGGCCAGATGGTAAACCTGTTTATCGTTTTGTGCAAGATCTTAGAGCAAGTAATAATTATGTTATTCCTAGACATGCTATAGTTGCAAACCCAGTTATGATAAATTCATCCATTCCCTATGAATCTACATGTTTCACAGTGGTAGACCTCTGCTCTGCGTTTTTCTCCATACCAGTACATGAGGACTTCCAATATTTATTTGCTTTTACCTGGAAAAATAGACAGTGGACCTGGACTGGACTCCCACAGGGATTTGTAGACAGTCCCACATTATTTTCCCAAATTTTACAGCAGGATCTGGCCTCCATTACCTTTAAAGGCTCCACACTAGTACAATATGTTGATGACTTACTTTTAGCCTCTCCTAATGCTGAAATTTGTCAGGAAGATAGCCGTCACTTACTGCTGGAGCTGCACAAGAGAGGACACAAGGTTTCCAAGTGAAAGGTACAATGGTGTTTGCCCCAGGTAGAATATTTAGGATTTATTTTGGCTACTGGAACTCGCTCTGTCTCTTCTAAGCGAGTCCAGGCCATTCAACAACTTTCTGCCCCCACTACTAAGAGGCAGTTGAGAGTCATTCTGGGAGCAGCCGGGTACTGTAGACAATGGATACCCTCTTTTGGTGAAATTACTAAAGCTCTCATAGCTCTAACAAAAAGTTCTGTCCCAGATATTTTACAATTGGATCCCCAGCATCTCTCAGCCATAAAGGAATTAAAACGGGACTTGTTATCAGCACCTGCCCTAGGACTACCAGATTATAATAAGCCTTTCACTCTCTTTGTGCATGAACAAAGGGGGGTGGCTTCTGGAGTTCTGACTCAGTCACTGGGGCCTAACCAACGCCCTATAGCCTACTATTCAACTCAGCTGGACCCTGTAGCAGCTGGAGCACCACCTTGCCTTAGAGCAGTGGCGGCCACAGCCCTTTTGGTAGAAAAAGCCTCTGATTTGGTCCTAGGTAACCCTCTAACTGTGCAATGCCCTCATGAAGTGGAGGCTCTCTTACTTCGTCACAGGACACAAGCCTTTTCAGATCAAAGGCTGGCTAAGTATGAAATAACCCTGTTAGGTAATGAGAATATTGCTTTAAAACACTGCACAGTTCTTAATCCAGCAACACTACTCCCTAACTTACCATTCTCGGGGGAACCATTGCACGACTGTGCTTCTTTAGTTGATATGGCTGAAAAACCCCGTGATGATCTTTTTGATACACCTTTAGAAAATCCTGATCTTGTCCTCTATACAGATGGTTCCTCATTTATGAGAGAGGGAACCCGTTTTACTGGAGCTGCTGTAGTTTCTGATTATGACACCCTCTGGGCAGCTTCTCTGCCTTCCCATTTTAGTGCACAGGCTGCTGAACTTGTGGCTCTTACACAGGCCTGTAATATAGCCAAAGATAAGAGTGCCACTATTTTTACTGACTTGAAATATGGCTTTGGCATATGCCACTTTATTGGTATGATTTGGCATCAACAAGGCTTCCTAACATCCTTGGGCAAGGCTATTGCCAATGGGGACCTTATCAAGGACCTCTTAGATGTCCTGAAACTGCCTTCTTCCCTAGCCGTTGTTCATTGCCCTGCCCACACAGGGAATAGTGATCCTGTTTCAAAGGGAAATGCACGAGCCGATTCTGCAGCCAAGCTTGCTGCATTAGAAGCTCCTGAACATATATTTAACCTTTCACCTTCTAAGGATATTCCTTCCAACCTAACCTATGACAATTCTGAAGTAGAAAAGTGGAAAAAGAAATTTAAGGTGAAACAGATCAGCGGCGTCAGGTGTCTCCGGAAGGTAAGCCATTCTTCCCCGTAAATTCTACCACCAGGTATGCCTCTCTGTTCACAGAAAAGGCCATTTTGGTACACAAGGCATTGTAGACTCTATTAAGAGAACCTGGATAGCACCAGGTGTGACTAACACAGCATCTCGAATCTGCTCGGGCTGCTCCACATGTCAATCTTATAATCAGTATGCTTTTAAGGCCAAAGCTTATGGAGGGCGTCCTCTAGCATATACACCTTTTGAGCACTTAAAAATTGATTATATTACTATGCCAAAAGCAGGACATTATAAATTTTGCCTTGTTATAGTTGATCAGCTCACTCGGTGGGTGGAGGCCTTTCCCAGCCCCCGAGCCACAGCTGCCTTTGTTGCCAAAATTCTTCTTAAAGAGATAGTACCTCGTTTTGGCCCACCAGCCCACATCGATTCTGATATTTCACTGATTCGATTTTATCCCAAATCTACTCTTTCTTGGGAGTGACTCCAAAATTCCACACTCCCTACCATCCACAAAGTTCAGGCCAAGTTGAACGTATGAATAAAGAGCTTAAGAGTATGATTGGCAAATTATGTACTGAAACCCATTTGAAATGGCCTGATGTTCTACCATTGGCATTATTCTATCTACAAAGTAGACCAAAAGGAGAAATTCATATATCTCCTTATGAAATGCTTTTTGGTCACCCTCCTATCCAAGCTAAAACTTTTTCCCCAGTTTATACATCAATGGTGGGAGGTGATACTTCTGTTGCCTCCTATATACAGGAATTACAGACCAGGCTACGTGAACTCCATGAGGCAGGAGCTGTGGTCCAGGCAGGCCCATTAGACTTTTCATTGCACAACCTCAACCCAGGAGATAAAATATATGTAAAGAATTTTCAGAGAACCAGTGGAACCCAATCTGCCTGGGAAGGACCTTTTCAGGTATTATTGACAACTCCTACTGCCATTAAAATTGGTGAAAAAGACTCATGGATTCATTGCTCTCATGTAAAGCCTGCACCATTCATAGGTGAAGAGATTTCAGATAGACCTGAGGTAGATGCTAAAGAGCTAAAAACCCTAACGATAGCAACTGTTAAAGAGCAAAGAGAGTTCAGAGGAAATAGGCAGTTCCCATTTGATAATCCCACTGATCAGTTAAATGCTTTGGGACTCAGTCTTCGTAAAGTATCAGGAGACAGAAATTGCCTTTTTAGGGCTTTAGCAGACCAGCTAGAAGGTCACTTTAGAAATCATCTCAGACATAGACAAGAAGCTTCTTCTTACATGATTAACCAAAGACAAGAGTTTGAGTCTTTTAGAGTAAATGACTCCCCTTTTGAAGAATATGTTGACGAATTAAAGAAATTTGGAAAGTGGGGAGGAAATGATATGATTGTAGCATTTGCTAAGCAGCATCAGCTGAATGTGGTATTTCATCAGTTAAATCAGCCTTTATTGAAAATCAGTGGCACAGACAAAACTGAGGCTAGAGAACTCCACATTTTCTACCATAAAGAACATTATGACAGCATTAGAAAGATCAATGACAATTCAGAAACCCCTGCCACTTTGGCATGCAGAGAATTGGGGAACCAGTTAAAACAATGTGGCATACTCCAAACTCTAGCAGCTTAAATACCTTAAAATTTAACAAGCATTTCCTTCTACAGGCAAAGCACTGAAGCACATGGCCTAGTTTTCTGGCCCACCTCAATTTCCCCCACCCTTTCCCTACCCTATACCTATTTTTTTTCATCCTTTTTTTTTTGTTTTGTTTTGGCTTTTGAAAGGCACTGAAAAGACCTGGAATTCACCACACCTTTAAGTTCTTTAAGAGCACAAAAGGGTGCTTAGCGAATCTTTTGCTTTTTATTTTTGGTTTTTGGTTTTGCTTTGGTTTTTTTTTTTTTGACTTTTGTTTCTTTTGCTTTTCTTTAAAACTAAATTTTGTAAACTAAATGACTTTTCAAAGACATTTTAAGTGTATGCTGTGGGTGAGGCCATTGGGCCTCAGAAGCTACCAGAATTCTTTTTTTTTTACTCTTTCTTTTTGAGAGAACTATGAGTTCTAATGAGTTTTGTTTTATTTTTTTTCCTCCTTTCTCTTTTATGTTGTTCTGTTTAACTAAAAAGGACCAGAAAGGGTTATTGAACCCTATTGCTTGATACCTCACTGAAAACATTGAATATTGAATCTTGCTAATTGAAGTCTTATTTCTTTTTGATAAATTAATCACCACTTTAAGTATCTGTTACTGTTATACTAGAGAATTCATGTATAAGATGATGTGGTTTACTTGCTAAAAGATTATGTAATAATGTCTAATATAATCAGCTATTTACATTCATTTATTATTTATATGTCATTATACTCTGGGTATGGTTTGGAATTATTGTATATATCACTAATATATTCTCAGTTATGCAGCATAGCACACATTTCTACCATCATACTGTCTTCGGTGAAATTAATGAGATTTCAGAACTATGGAAACTTATCATTTCAGAGACTAACTTGCGGTGAACTCTGATGCAGGCCCTGGAGGGAATATATGTGCAACAAAAGGAGAGACAGGTATACATAAGTCCATGGTTTGCTTATGATGGTGACTATGTAGAGCACAATTACTAGGCACAGTCCAGTATTCATCCTCTCTCCCTCCTAATTTAACCTAATTTAACTGAACTTATTTATCTTTTTATCTCACTCAGTTGAACTCACCTGTGGCCTAGCACAGTCACTGGCTGTCTCGGAACCATGAGATATGGTATGATAACCTTTCCATAACATTTTCAGGTGTCATGAACACATACTAAATTTGGCTTTGATCCAGACACATGGTGGTAAAAAGTATTACAGATTGCATAACTACCTCAACCCTCTATTAGAAGTCTAAGGATATAAAGGAGGGAATGTAATGGAATTTATTAATTTGATCATTGACAATGCTATGCTAAGGTTTAGTAAAAATATAGCAATTCAAACAGTTAAAGAAGATAATCCAGCTTTCCAGACCAGAGTCCAGAATCCAGTTTTCCAGACCAGAATCCAGTTTCCTCCTGATGACATCTTACCACTTCAAGAAGACAAGAGAACTCAGAGACTGTATATGAACTGTTTTGCTTTATTAGTTTTTACTATCTCCTTTCTGTTATAATATATACTATCTGTAACATGTACTCTCTGCAGAGGCTCTCTCTTTGCAAGACTAATGTCAAAGTTCATGAGGATAAAAAAAATCGCCCCTCTGGACAAAACTTTCCTCTCTTCCTTTTCTATATTGTTGTTCACATATTATTAGTTAGCAATAGTTATTATATTCTTTTTACTGTTCCATCAAGGAAACATTCCGTTTCTTGAGGAAGCAAAGGGGGGAAATGTGGTAACAAAATATGAAAGTTTTTTAACAGTCAGTTAGGATAACTGAAAGATGCCAGTTTTTGAAGGACCACCCTTTCGGGGAGGAGACCAATGGCATGAGCTACGCATGCCAGTCCGCCTGCTGCGCACGTCAGACTGCCTGCTAGCACTCCACTTCCGGGGTGCGAGCTTAAAAGGCAAGGAGAGAATGGAAGTGGGGCTTTTTTCCTCCTCTGCTGGTCTCCTGACTGCGCTGCACAGGCTGATGCTGATGAGAGTTTTGACTGAGCCCGGCTCGCGGTTAGCAGCAGCACTCGCTTGACATGGTCTCTCTCTCCCCAAAGGTGGCCTTCGGTTTTGGTGAGTTTTATATGGAATATAGACTAAGCTTAGACTTAAGATGATTTGTATTGTGTTTCTACTTTCCTATCCTTCTAATCAACATCACCTTGTGACTACCATACAATAAAAGCTCTAACTAGAAAACCAGAAGCTTCTTCCATTTACTAGTCTGGGAGATAAATTAAGGGAAAGGTTAAAGAGGGGAGATTTATGATCTAATATCCAATTTTAAATCTCACATCACAATCACATAGATAGTAGATGACAAATGTAAATGACTGACAACATTATTCATTATTATATAATTTCCATCAATGCATTACTAAGTAAAATCACATCACCTTGAGAATCAATGTAAGCTGCCCATGAATCCCTTATTTTTTTTTAAGCTTAGTAAAAATAATTAAATAATACTTCAGTACTGCATACTTTATTATGAAATCAAAGCCATCTGGCATTGGTTCAAAAATAGAGAGATAGATGAATGGAATAAACTACACAAAAAATAAAAAAAACAATGAAACTCAATAGCCTAGTAATTTAAAAAAAATGTAAAACATGCTGTGAAAACTGGAAAGTTGTAAATGAATATGAACTTAATAATAATGAGAGTATTACAAAATATAAATGTGATTACATGAATATGAAAGCTTTTGTACATACAAGCATTGTCATGAATCACATTTTACATGGTCACCCACATAAATAATAGCACCTGGTCCTTTATCTTTCTTAAGACACACATAAAAAATGGGAAGAGGTGCCCAGGAAAGAATAGAGCACCAGTGGAGTTAATGACAGCCCCAACAGCCATGAGGCCCAGTAGCCCCAGCTTTATGTAATGCATGTCCCACATGACTATTTAGCCTAATGATAGCATTATCCTTTGCCCAATCATCATCAAAGCAGGATCCTGGAGCTATCACTAGAGGTAATAAGGTTATGATTAAAATTCCAAAGAATGGTATCATGTACATGAGTGAGGAAACTACTTTAAATGTCATTGAAAGTTCATTAGTTATGAGTAATATTGAATATCTAAAGTTAAAAGACAGAAGCATTACTTATCATGTGTTGGTACCTGTTTTACGGGGGAGCAATGGATCCAAGAGTTCTTCTCTCCAATTTTAATGAAAATTGGAGTTGTTAGCAATACCTGGAAAGGACCTTCCCAAGATGGCTGGGCCCCACTAGTCTCCTGAAGATTTTTGATATATATCCTGAGTTCAAATCATGCAAGGAAAAATCCAAGGGGCCAGCCTGCACTGCTCCTGCCTTGTGGAGTTCACGTAGCCTGGCTTGTAACTCCTGTATATAGGAAACAACAGCAGCATCCTCCCCCCCCCCCGCCTCCATAATAATGTATATTGGGGAAAAAGTTTTGCTTGGATAGGGGGTGGCCAAAAAGCATCTGAAAAGGCAATATATGTAGTTCTCCTCTTGGCCTGCTGCACAGATAGAACAGTGCCAAGGGTAGAATGTCAGGTCACTTCAAATGAGTTTCAGTGCACAATTTGCCAATCATGCTCTTAAGCTCTTTATTCATACATACCATCTGGCCTGAGCTTTGTGGGTGGTAGGGTGTATGGAACTGTGGAGTTACCCCCAGGAAAGAGTAGATTTGGGAAAGAACAGAATCAGTGAAATGTGTGCCCTTTTCAGAGTCAATGTGTGCTGGCGGACCAAAGCAAGGGATAATCTCTTTCAGGAGAAGCTTGGCAATGAATACATCAGTGGCCCAGGGCTTAGCAAAGCCTCCATCCACTGAGCAAGCTGATCAACAATAACAAGACAAAACTTATGATGTCCTACCTTAGGCATTGTAATAAAATCAATTTGTAGATGTTCAAAAGTTGTATATGCTAAAGAATGCCCTCCATAAGCTTTAGCATGGAAGGTGTGTTGATTATGAGTCTGACAGGCAGAGCAAGAGGCACACACTCGAGAGGCTATGTTGGTAACAGCTGGGGCAACCCAAGCCCTTTTAACTGAGTCCACAATTCCCTGTGTGCCAAAGTGGCCATTTCTGTGAATAGATAGGCATACCTGATGGTAGAAACTCCAGACAAGAAGTGGCTTTCCCTTCAAAGTCACCCAGACCCCATTGACCTGTTTAGCCTTGCATTTTTGTTTCCACTTCTCTACTTCAGACTTATCATAAGTAAGAAAAATGGCAACATCATCGTCAGAAATGAGAGGTTAAATACATATTCAGGGGCTTCTAAGGCAGCAAGCTTAGCAGCAGCAGCAGCAGCAGCAGACGACCGTGTGTTCCCTTTTGAGAAAAGGACACTCTTCCCTGTGTGGGTAGGGCAATGAACAACAGCTGGAGCAGAGGGAAGCTTCAAGGCAGATAAAAGATCCTTAATAAATTTTCCATTAGCAATGACTTTCCCAGCTGAAGTTAAAAATCCTCTCTGTAGCCATAACATTCCTAAAGCATGGCAGACACTAAATATGTATCTGGAATCAGTGTAAACAGTAGCACTTTTTCCTCTGGCTGGGTGACAGGCTTGTGTGAGAGCCACAAATTCAGCAGCCTGTGTGGTAAGATGGGAGGACAGAGAAGCTGCCCAGACAGTATCACAATCATAAACTATAGCAGCACCTGTATAGTGGGTTCCCGCATGTATAAAAGAGGACCCATCAGTATAGACAATAAAAACAGGGTTATTTAAAGGTGTGTCAAAAAGATCATCGCAAGATTTCTCAGCTATGTCAACTAGGGAGGTATAGTCATGCAAAGTCTCTCTTGAGAGTGGCAAGTCAGGAAGCAGTGTTGCTGGGTTAAGGATTGTACAATGCTTTAAAGTGATTCTCTCATTTCCTAACAGGGTTACTTCTTACCTAGTAAGCCTTTGATTTGAAAAAGCCTGTGTCCTGTGATTCAATAAGAGAGTTTCAATTTCATGGGGACACTGTATGATTAGAGGGTTACCTAGGACCAGATCAGAAGCTTTTTCTACCAGGAGAACAGTGGCAGTCACAGCCCACAGGCAGGGTGATGCTCCAGCAACTACAAAGTCAAGTTGGGCAGAATAATAGGCTACTGGGCTCTGGGCAGGTCCTAATTTTTGAGTCAGGACCCCAGAAGCCACTCCTCTCTGTTCACATACAAAAAAAGTAAGAGACTTACTGTAGTCTGGGAGTCCAAGTGCAGGTACTGATAACAAGTCCCATTTTAATTCTGATATAGCTGAAAGATGCTGGGGATCCCGCCGTAAAGGTTCTGGGACAAAACTTTTGGTTAGAGATATAAGAGGTTTAGTAATTTCACCAAAAGAGGGTATCCATTGTCTGCAATACCCATCTGCTCCCAGAATAGCCCTTAGCTTCTTCTGAGTAGAGGGAGCAGAGAGTTGTTGAATAGTCTGTACACACTTAGGAGAGATGGATTGTGTGCCAGTGGCCAAAACAAAACCCAAATATTCCACCTGAGATATGCACCATTGTACCTTTAACTTAGAGACCCTGTGGCCTCTCTGATGCAGCTCTAGCAATAAATTGCGGCTGTTTTACTGGCAAATCTCTGCATTGGGTGCAGCCAGGAGTAAGTCCTCTACATATTAAACTAAGGTGCAATCTCTAAAAAGGATGGAGGCTAAATCCTGCTGCAAAATTTGAGAGAATAGTGTGGGACTGTCAACAAATCCCTGGGGGAGTCTGGTCCAAGTCCACTGTGTATGTTTCCAGGTGAAGGCAAATAAATATTGGGAGTCTTGATGTACTGGTATTTTAAAAAAAAAGCAGAACAGAGATCTACCACTGTGAAGTATATTGTCTTACACAGGATTGAGGAAATGATAATAACAGGGTTGGACACTATTGGATGTCTAGGTACAACATAAGAATTAATTACTCACAGATCTTGTAAAAAACGATAAACAGGTTTGCCATCTGGGCCAGGCTTAGGCTTACGCCAAATGGGCGTATTACATGGGGAATGATGGCATGGGACAATAATACATTGGTTTCTCAAAGTCTCAATTATAGGAGCAATTCCCTCAGTGGGTTCCCTAGGTAAGGGATATTTTGGAATGGATGGTTGTGGGCCACCTTTGGTCTTAATGGTAACAGGCACAGCAGATTTAAGGAGCCCTACATCAGAAGAGGAAGAAACCCACAGGGACTCAGGAATATCAGAAGGGATTTCAAATGTAACCTTTCTGTTTCCTGAGTTTCTGTGATCAAAATTGGCAGCAAGTGGACAGTGTCCTCTGGCAATTTCAGGGAGATGCCACCATCTGGAGAACAAGATATGGTTGCTCTAAGTTTACAAGAGAGGTATTTTTTTCTTGGAGATGCCCAGACTATCATTTTTGTCACTGGCATTTGACTAAGGCTCCAAGGAATTAGGCAGTAAGGATAGACGCAAGAATTTCCAATATAGTAAAATCATCCATCAAGAACAAGGATATAAACAAGGGAGAAAGGATAAGCTTGTTCCTTTGGATCAAAGTTATTTTAGGGCCATGCCCCAAGGAAAGAGGTAAAGGAGCATTTAGGTATAGACTGAAGTAGGTTTTTCAAGGAATAGCTTTTTTCCATTCATGTAGCATTTTTGGGGGGTGGGGCAATGAGGGTTAAGTGATTTGCGCAGGGTCACACAGCTAGCAAATGTCAAGTGTCTGAGGTCTGAATTTGAAGTCAGGTCCTCCTGAATGCAGAGCCAGTACTTTATCCACTGCACCACCTAGCTGCCCCCCCCATATAACATTTTTTTAAAACTGCTTCGAACAATCTAAAACAAGTCTGATGACACTTAACTCTGGAATATTGTGCCAAATGCCATCTTTATGTAGCCACCAGGTGGCAGGATTGAGGAAGGTTGGTCAGACAGGTGATGGAGTAGCAGGCAGGCCACAAGCACTCATTAGGATCTTACACCATGACAGGAATTGTACTCAGTGCTCAGAATATAAGAACAAGCACAAAGACAATAAAGATTTGAAACTCCTTCCCTCCAGGAGCTTAAATTCTAAAGGGCAATAAATAAAAGTGAGATGAAAATAGAGGCAGCAATAAGAAGGTAGTTGTGGGGGTTTGGTGGGAAACAATGTGGAGGAAGGACAATCAATGACATCATCTACGTCCTACCTTAGTTATGACTTCATGTTGCCCCATTTTCTGTGTCAGGAGGAGATGGGTTTCTCAAAGCTCCAGGTAACTAGTCATCTGATTAAACTTCTATCACATACCATGAAATGCATCCTCAGTCTTGCCTTCTCAAATCACTGAATCTTGTGAAGATGGGAATTCTTTATGGGAATTATTATAATAATGAAACTTTCCAAGAGGAATTCTGTGAAGAATCTGAGAAGTTAGGAAGTATAGGGTTTTGGAAAGACTATTTTCTATCATTATTGAAGGGAGGACAAAGAAAAAGGACTAATCCTGTGGAGAACAATGAAAAGATACTTTAGAAAACCTGAATCTTTATATGGAGTGAGATAAATGATTTGAGACTGTTTCTAGGCATGGGTAAAGGAGTTATGTATCGGTATATTAAAGATTTGACTTGGGTTGTGACATTAAGTTGTAGATAAATTGTTACAAATAGTGATATATGGTTTTAAGCTCATCATTAATTCTATTTGTTAAATTATATATGAATATGTTCAGTAATTTAAATATTAAAAAGCAAGTATTACTATTTTTTTTAAAGTTCCTTTACAGGAATAGGGTGAAAGAAGAAAAAAAGAGTACAAACAAAGGGGAAAAGAGGATGGAGGGAAATGCACAGTTGGTAATGATAACTGTGAATATGAATGGAATGCACTCTCCCATGGAAGGAAGGCAAATAGCAGAATGGATTGAAAACCAGAATCTTGCAGTATGTTGTTTGCACACTTGAAGCAGAAGGATACACACAGAGAAAAGGTAAAAGGTTGGAACGGGGTACATTGTGCTTTAGCTGAAGTTGGAAAGGCAGGGTTGGAAATCCTTATCTTAGACAGGCCTTAAGGAAACATAGATCTAATTTAAAAAGATAAGGAAGGAAACTACATCTTGCTAGAAGAAACCATAGGTAATGATGTGAGGTCAATGCCGAACATATGTGCACCAGGTAGTGTGGCATCCAGATTCTTGGAGGAGAAGTTGAATGAGTTACAGGAGGAAATGGACAGTGGAACTGTACTACTGGGGGATCTGAACCTTCCCCTCTTGGAACTGGATAAATGTAACTGCAAAATAAATAAGAAAGAAGTTAAAGAGGTGAATGGAATTTTGGAAAAGTTGGATGTGGTGGATGTCTGGAGAGGGTTGAATGGGGATAGAGAGTAATGTATCTTTTTCTCATGGCACAAACACAAGAATTGACCATGTATTGGGGCATGGAAGACTCACAATCAGGTGCAGAAAGGCAGAAATCGTCAATGCATTCTTCTCAGAACATGATGCATTAAAAATTACTTGTAATAAAGAGCCATGGAAAGATAGACTGAAAATTAATTGGAAACTAAATAATCTCATCCTAAAGAATGGGTGGGTCAAACAACAAATCATAGAAAAGATCAATGTCTTCATCCAGGAGAATGACAATAATGAGACAACATACCAGAATCTGTGGGATGCAGCCAAAGCAGTTCTTTGTGGGAGGGTTTGTACCTCTAAAGTCTTGTGTGAATGGAATAGAGAAAGAAGAGATCAATGAATTGTGTATGCAACTAAAAAAAGCTAGAAAAAGAACAAATTACAAATCCCCAATTAGATACTGGATTAGAAATTCTGAAAATCAAAGGAGAAATTGATGGGGTTGAAAGTAAAAAAAAAAAACAACTAAAGAATTAATCAATAAAACTAAAAGCTAGTTTTATGAAAAAATCAATAAAATAGATAAACCTTTGATTAATTTGATAAAAAAGGAGAAGAAAACCAGATGACCAGTATCAAAGATATGAGTGGTGAATTCACTACTGATAAAGTGGAAGTTGAAGCAATGATTAGGAGCTATTTTATTGAACTGTAGGCCAATAAATTTGACAATCTAAATGAAATGGATGAATATTTAAAAAATATAAATGTCCCAGATTAACAGAGGAGGAAATAAAATCCTTAAATAAACCCATCTTAGAAAAAGAAATTGAACAAGCCATCAATGAACTCCCTTGGAAGAGGTCTCCAGAGCCAGACGGCTTTACGAGTAATTTCTAGCAAACATTTAAAGAAAAATTAATTCCAATACTATGCAAATTATTTGGAGAAATAGGGGAAGAGGGAGTTCTACCAAATTTCTTTTATGACACAGATGTGGTGTTGATGCCTATACAAGGCAGAGGCAAAACAGAGAAGGAAAATTATAGACCAATTTCCTTAATGAATATCGATGCAAAAATCTTAAATAATTAGCGAGGAGATTATAGCAATTCATTGCCAGGATAATACACTATGACCAGGTAGGATTTATACCAGGCACGAAGGGCTGGTTCAATATTGTGAAAACTAAAAGAATCAACCACATGAATAAGAAAACTAACCAAAATCATGGGATTGTCTCAATAGATATGGAGAAGGCCTTTGACAAAATATAGCACTTATTCCTATTGAAGAGCACGGGAATGAGTGGAGCTTTCCTTAAAATAATAAGCAGCAACTACCTAAAACCATTAGCAAATATTAATTTTTTTTACATATAAGGTATTTTATTTTTTCCATTACATGTAAAGATAGTTCTCAACTTTTGTTTATACAAGCTTTACAATTTCAGATTTTTCTCCCTCCCTCCCCTCCCTCCTCCCTTCCCTAGACAGCAGGCAATCTGATATAGGTTATATCTATAAATCTATATATCTATACACACATATATATACACACACACACACACACACACATATATATACACATAATAACATTAATCCTATTTCTGCATTAATCCTGTTATAAGAGAAAAAATCAGAACAGTGATGCAAAACCTCAAAATAGAAAGAAAACCACAACAGCACCCAAAACAAAATAGTATGGTTCAATCAGCATCTATACTCCAAAGTTCTTTTTTTTTTTCTTGGATTTGGAGATCCTCTTCTATCATGAGTTCCCTGGAACTCTTCTGTACCATTGCATTGGTGAGAAGAATATAGTCCATCACAGTAGGTCAACACTCAATGTTGATGATACTGTGTACAATGTTCTTCTGGTTCTGTTCATCTCACTCATCATCAGCCCAGGCAAGACCCTCCAGGTTTCTCTGAACTCCTCCTGCTCATCATTTCTTACAGCACAATAGTATGCCATTGTATTCATATACCACAACTTGTCCAGCCATTCCCCAGTTGATGGGCATCCCCTCAACTTCCAATTCCTTGCCACCACATAAAGAGCAGCTACAAATATTTTTGTACATGTGGGTCCCTTTCTCCCTTCCATGATTTCTTTGGGAAAAAGACCCAAAAGTGGAATTGCTGAGTCAAAGGGTATGCACAGCTTTATCGCCCTTTGGGCATAATTCCAAATTGCTCTCCAGAATGGTTGGATCAGTTCACAGCTCCACCAACAATGCATTAGTGTTCCAATTTTCCCACAGCTTCTCCAACATTTATTATCTTCCTTTTTTGTCATTTTAGCCAATCTGATAGGTGTCAGGTGGTACCTCAGAGTTGTTTTAATTTGCATCTCTCTAATCATTAGAGATTTAGAGCATTTTTTCATATGGGAATAGATAGCTTTGGTTTCTTCATCAGAAAACTGCCTGTTCATATCCTTTGACCATTTCTCAATTGGGGAAGGACTTGGATTCTTATAAATTTGATTTAGTTCCCTATATATTTTAGAGATGAGGCCTTTATCAGAAGTACTGCCCTCAAAAATTGTTTCCCAGCTTTCTGCTTCCCTTCTAATTTTGGATGCATTGCTTCTGTTTGTACAAAAGTTTTTAATTTAATATAATCAAAATCATCCATTTTGCATTTTATAATATACTCTATCTCTTGTTTGGTCATAAACTGTTTTCCTTTCCAAAGATCTGATAGGTAGACTATTCCTTTCTCTCCTAATTTACCTATGGTATCACCTCATGTCTAAATCGTGTACCCATTTTGACCTTATTTTAGTATAAGGTGTAAGATGTTGGTCTATGCCTAATTTCTGCCATACTATCTTCCAGTTTTCCCAGCAGTTTTTGTCAAATACTGAGTTCCTATCCCAGAAGCTGGAGTCTTTGGGTTTATCAAACACTACATTACTAGTGTCATTTACTACTGCATTTCCTGAGCCTAGCCTATTCCATTGATCTACCACTCTATTTTTTAGCCAGTACCAGATAGTTTTGATGACTGCCGCTTTATAGTAAAGCTCCAGGTTTGGTACCACTAACCCACCTTCCTGTGAATTCTTTTTCATTATTTCCCTGGATATTTTTGATTTTTTGTTTTTCCAGATGAATTTTGTTATTATTTTTTCTAGCTGTATAAAATAATTTTTAGGTAGTCTGATTGGTATGGCACTGAATAAGTAAATTAATTTAGGCAGTATTGTCATTTTTACTATATTAGCTCTGCCTATCCATGAGCAATTGATATCTTTCCAATTATTTAGATCTGATTTGATTTGTGTGAAGAGTGTTTGGTAGTTGTGTTCATAGAGTTCCTGGGTTTGTCTTGGCAAGTAGACTCCCAAGTATTTTATATTATCTACTGTTACTTTAAATGGAATTTCTCTTTCTATTTCTTGCTGCTGGACTTTGTTGGTCATGTATAGAAATGCTGATGATTTATGTGGATTTATTTTATATCCTGCTACTTTGCTAAAGTTGTTAATTTTTTCAAGTAATTTTTGAGTTGATTTTCGAGGATTCCTTAAGTATACCATCATATCATCTGCAAAGAGTGATAGTTTTGTTTCCTCCTTGCCTATTCTAATTCCTTTAATTCCTTTCTCTTCTCTGATTGCTAAAGCTAACATGTCTAGGACAATATTAAATAATAGGGGTGATAATGGACATCCCTGTTTCACCCCTGATCTTATTGGGAAGGCCTCTAATTTATCTCCAAGCAAATATTAAATTAATGGGGATGGGTTACAGGAATTCCCAGTGGGATCAGGGGTGAAACACGGATATCCATTATCACCTCCATTTAAAAAAAATATTGTACTAGAAATGTTAGCTTTAGCAATAGGAGAGGAAAAAGGAATTGAAGAAATTGGAATGTACAAGGAGGAAACGAGACTATCACTCTTAGCAGATGATATAATGGTATACTTAGAGAATCCTAGAGAATCAAATAAAAAAATTCTTGAAATAATTAACAACTTTGGCAAAACAAACTTTTGGCAAAGTTGCAGGATATAAAATAAATCCACATAAATCATCAGTATTTCTATACATGACCAACAAAGCTCAGCAATGGGAGATGGAAAAAGAAATTCTATTTAAAGTAACTGTAGACAATGTGGAATGCTTCAATAATTAATTTTAATATACATTTGAAAACATTAAGCTACGTAAGAAAAACTCAATCCTTGTTTAGTTCCTGGTAGCTCCAACTCAAGATATAGAACCAACAAACCACTGGGATCTTCCAACAGAGTTTTGCTGGCTAAAAATAAAATGTGTTGACAACCCACATTAGGACACATAAAATCTCGATGTGGGCACATTTCCTTGTTCCTTTCTGGTGTGGCAGCTAGCTTACCACACAATCATTCATATAGAAATCATGTACCTGTAAGAGGAAGGAAAACACTGGAATGGAAATTTTATCAATTCCCCTTTTCATACATCCATGTAGGGCTCCAAATAGCACCAATTCAGTGAAGATCTCAGACAGTGCCTTCTCACATGGGAGGAAAGTGATAAAAGACTCCCTTTTCTACCAAAATTGTTCTTTATGACCATGGACAGTGCCCAGTGAATAAATGGAGGTGCTTTGTCACAACTATGACAAAGGTCATTAGTGTTGATCAAAAAATCAGTGTCAGAAGAGAACACAACAGATAAGCAAGCCAATTAAAAAGCTTTTGAATAAAAAAACCCAGCACATTAGAATAAGGGAAACTGCCAGTTAGGTACAATTCTGCATCAACTATCTCTGTCAAACATCTGATAACCCTGATTTCTAGGTGACTAAAACAATTGTCAAAATCCAAGACTAAAACCATCTAATACAAAATTGGTCAAAAGATATGAGTAAATTTTTCCAAAGAATAGAAAGCTATTACCAAACATAATACATTCTTGTAAGTAACTAAAAATGAGGGAAATAAAAATCAAAACAACTCTGAGGTTTCATATCATATCCACAAGCTTAATAAAGAGGACAAAATATGGAAATAGTATTAGCTGGACTCTGGGATGACAGCCACATTGGGACCACTCTTGATGAACTTGTGAGTTGGTCCATCCATTATGAAAACAATTTGAACAAAAATAATAACTAAAGTCATTATACCTCTTATCCTCTGCTGCATATATATACATATATACATACATATATATGTATATTTATATATATTGCAAAAGGGGCCATATGCAAAAATGTATCTCAGATATCAAATGTTTATAGTATTTTTTTCTGGTAGCAAAGAACTGAAAAGAAATGGGATATTCATAAATTTGGGAATGGTTAAACGTATTGAGGACTAGATATATATTAGAATATTAATGATACAAAAAATGAGAGATATGAGGAATTTGTAAGAAAATGGGAGGATTCACCTGAAATGATGCAGAATCAGGATAACAATATAGATGAGGAGTATAACAATGTAAACAATGAGCAATAAAATGGAAGTGGACTCTCTGTAACTACAACCTTGACCACAGAGAAGATTTTGAACTTGCTTCCTCTTATTGAAGAGATGGGGGACTATGAGTATGAAATGTTACATAGGTTGTCAAAGACAGTAGACAAAAATGTGGTTGGTTTTTACAGAATTATTTGGGTTATTTCTTTTTTTATCTTTGATACAAATGAATCCTCAGTGGGTAGAGGAGGTTGGGAGGGGGTATATTTGTAAATTAAAAAAGAGGGAAAAGCAAAGCATAGCAATAAAACTTTAATTTAAAAGGGGGAGGATATTGAGGAACACCATTGGCGTGTGTGTGTGTGTGTGTGTGTGTGTGTGTGTGTGTGTGTAGGCTGTAGCATATTAGTAATTTTAAGAACTAAGGGGAGAATGAGCATAAAGGAAATCATCAGAGATGTGTGACCAAAAAAGGAAGTGATGCTATCTTGTAGAGAATGTGAGCAATGACCAGTGGAGAACCTACATCTTCACTGGCATCCACATGACATTAAGCCATTTAGAGAAATGGTACCAGACATCTATGAAGGGTTTATGGGAGGGCAGGTACAAAAGTGACATAGGATAACAAGTCTGGGGCGGGGGAGGCTGTGTGTTTATCTGCATGTTTGGAGGGATTAACCACATGGATATCACAGATTATGGTAGTACTAAAGTTGCTTCCCTCTCCACACTTCTGCTATTTTCTTGTGCCCAACACCAGGGAATTCTCCTCCTTCTGATTTACTGGAGAAAAGACTCAAGGGAGAAAAATGGCCCAAATGACCATAGAGCAGCATGTCTATCTATGAGGGTGAAGGACAGACCTGCCCCATAGCAGCCAAGGCCCTATATGGGTAGCTGGGGAAACACAACAGGAGGGGTACAGTGAGAGGCAATGCACACAGAGTCCAGAAACAGGGAGGGAGCTAGTCCAGGGAAGGGATCAGCAATGCTAACATCCCCGATATAGGCAGGTGGATTCCATGTTTGGGAGAGATGCCAGGAGGAGAAACGCCAGCTCCAGGGGACACTCAGCCTCAGTGGTCAGATGGAGACTATCAGAGGACAGTGGTGAGTCATTCACAGGACCCTGAGCCCATAAACAGCCTCATCTCTTCCCCCTCAGGGTCCAAGGGCATCCTTAGCTTCAAAACCTATTGAGAAAAGGTTGTAGTTATCAGAACCAAGCTCCACCTGGGTAGAAGAAGTTACCTGTTGGTTGTTGGCCTTGATTTCCTGGGAGATGGGACAGATAGAAATACTCACACAAAACCTTGATGTTCAGTATAAGAGAAGAGAGTAGAACAAAATGGATTAAGAAGGTCCCTCTATAATTCTGGGTGTGTGGGGGCTCCCAGAGCTGGGGCACAAGATGTCTCCCAAAGAGCTACCTTTGTGAAAAGGGGTTCTCCAAAACCCTTTGATACCTGAGATCTGACCAGAGCCAGACAACCTCCACACCCCTGCACCAGATTCACAGTCCCAGCAAAATCCAGTCCCCACCTCCTCCCTTGGAGAGAACATGGGGCCCTCAGGGCCTTCCCGCAGGTGTCTTACCTTTTTGACCCCTCAGGTGAACAGTGAGGCCAAGCCCAAGGAAGATCAGCCCTAGCACAAGGCCTCCAACTCCAGTCAACATCTTGCTCTGGGAAAATCTGGACTGTGCTTCTAGGGGAGAGACACACCAAGAAATACAATGCTCCCTCCAGGAGCCATCTTGCTGTGGTGAGCAGACAAGTCTAGGAGAGCCTGAGTAGTTGGTTAAAGGGAAAGAGGAAGAGAAACCTAGTTGTCCCATCCCAGGGGAAAGGAACATACAGCCTGATACAGAGTCCCCAAAGTAGGCTAGCTTGTAGTGCTGGGGCCACTGACGATGCCAAGGTCTTGGGTCCCCATAGCCCTCAGCTCTGCACCGTACTAAGGGGGTTGCACTGGGCAGAAGCACAAGATGTCCTAGAGGAGAAGGGAGGGCAACAGGAGACCAGAACTGGAGGTTCTCATGGCCTCAGGAATGTTGGGTCTGAAGGATCAGGAGCTACTTCTCACCCCAGACCACAATGACAGGGCTCTGCAGGCTGGAGTGCTCCACTTGGCAGGTGTAGACATCTCCATGCTTGGGGGTCATTTCCAGCATCACCAGGATCTGGTAGGTCCAGTCTCCATTACTAATCAGGCCTGTGGACACAATCCCAGCTGTCTCCTCCTGCCCATTCAGGAACCATCTGACCTCAATGTCCCCAGGGTAGAAACCAGTAACAAAACAGACAAGCTGATTTGGGTATCCTAGGGGAGCCATCTTTGATGGATACACAGTCACTTCAGGCCCAACTAGAAGAAAAAAAGAAAGATCCTGAGTGAGAGAGCCAGAGGAGATCTTCCTACTCCTCGTCCTTCCTGATACCTCATCCCAAACCAGGATCAGGTCCCTCTTTCATCCCAATTCCAAGATGTGGGCAGGATTTCCATTTGACTAGACATTTTAGACAGCAAGAAGTAGCCCCATAAGTCCTTGGACACACCAGCACTAAGGGACATGGATCATAATTAGTAGCAGGTGGCTTTTCTGATTATGAACAGACACCTCAACTTTACAGCAGGCTCCTTCCCAGAGCAGGCCCCCAGTAAATCCACTGAAGAAATCTCTGGGAAGGAGGATGCCCTTGGGAAAAGTCTAGGCCTTCAGTATCCTGACTCCTAAGCCAGGTGGCCTTGGGATAGGTAGATATATGATCAGATCCCAGTGAATTAGACAAGATTCTTGATGAAGAAGCCTTTGATCTCTTCTCCTCTCCTCTCTTCCTCTCCCCTCCTGTCTCCCCTCACTCTGCCCTGCCCCTCTTCACACTCCACTCACTGTTCCCTTCTCCTCTCCTCTCTCCTCCCGTTTGCCTCCGGTCCTTTCCTCACTTCATCCTCCTTTCCTCCCCTCCTCTCCCCTTTCTTTCCCCTCATGCCCTCCTCTCCCCTTTCCTCTCCACTCTCCACTCTTTTTTTTTATCCACCCCTCCCATCCCGTTGCTCCCACTCACCCCTCCTCTGCATCCAGAAGGACTCTAACAGCCTATAGTTGTCTTTGCACCTGGCTACCTGGGCTCGCGCTTGCTCCAGGGCCTCCAGCAGGCTGTTCATTAGCTCTGCAATGGGCCGCCCCAACTCGGTCAAGGCCACGAACTCCCCCACGTCGCTGTGGAAGCGCAGAATCTCCTCGCGGTTGTAGATGAGTCTCCCCACAAACCGCACGTGCTCAGTCCCATTGACAAAGAGACACTCATTCTTCATCTGCTCCATGAAGTGCTCTGCGGGGGACCCAGAGGCAGGTCAGCCCTACCTGGCATCAAAGTCACCCCCAACCCTGGCTGGGCACTGGGGTAAAAGTGGCTGCATGTGCTCCTCTCTTCTAAGAATCAGGCTGATCTTTGCGTGCATGCACGGCTTTACCATTCCGCTCCCCCAGCCCCAGCTGGGAGACAAATTCATTGACTAGAACACCTGCCTCCTGATTCCCAGGCCAGTCGTCCTTTCATGGCACCCACTGCTGCCTTTCAGGATGTCCATCCTCTGCCCCACCTCCCTTCCTCTGGGAGTCCACACATAACCAAACACTGCAAGGAAATTATTCCCAACATCTCCTCTCCACAAGTCCCCCTCCCTGTTCTCTGAACCTTCTTTACTCAGGATGTCACCTCTGAATCTTTGTATCTCCACAGCAATTGGGCTCTTCTCTCTACTCACACAGCTACCACCTCGGTTCAGACCCTGGACTATTGCAGTTGCCTCCTAATAGGTCTCCCCTCCCCTAAGTCTCTCTTTACTCCAACCCTTTCTCCAAAATGATTTTCCTTTACTGCAGGCCTCTCCACATCAGGTCCTTATTCAATAAACTCCAGTGTCTCCCTGTTACCTCATGGATGAAATGTAAAATTCTCTTGTGCTTGGCTTATCAAGCCTTCCAAGATGGTCCCAACCTACCTTTTCAAGCCTTATTTTGTTCCTGCACTCTCAAAGTCCAGACACATTCCAGGGGCTTTCTATTGTACCTCCCACCCAATACTCCATCATCTCCTATGTCCAGGCCTTTACACAGGCTCTCTCCTAGACTTGGAATGCATTCCTTCTGCATTACTGTCTCCTAGCACCCTTTCCTTCAAGACTCAGATCACATTCCACCTTTTACATGAAGCAATTCATGCTAGTACCTGCACCCTCTAAAAACTGCCTTTCATTTTGGATGAATATGCATGCTTGTGTGTGTGTGTATGTGTGTGTATGTACATTGTTTCACTTGATAGAAAGTAAGTGCCTTGAAGGCAGGGGCTCTTTTTTTGTTTTGTTTTGTTTTGCTTTGTTTTCCGTATCCCCAGGGCATGTCACATAATAGGCTCTAAATAAATGCTTGTTAATTGATCACCTGTTTGCAGCCTTCTGTTTTCACCCTCCTCTCAGACATGGCATTCCCTCTCTCTCATCTCTACTCATCACAATATTAGTTGTCTTTCTAGGCTCAGCTCAAATGTCACCACCTCCATTAAACCTTCCATAATCACTCTAGCCAAAAGAATCGATCATAGTTATATGGCCTCTCCCTACTCTAACCCAACCTCCATACATCAGCCAGGGTGATTTTCCTAAAGGAAGTTCTGACCTTATCACTCTCTGCCACCCCTTCCCCAATTCAATTACCTCTAGGGGTCCCTTTTGGCTCCAGAATCAAATCTCACTCTTCTGTTGGGCACTTCAAGTACTTTACTCCCAGGTTCCAGCCTCCCCTTCCAGACACCTTTGCACACCCTGCAGTGGAGGTGTCCAATCCAGCCCACAGGCCTCATGTGACATCATACACTACTCCTGGGTGGCTCAAACCAGATCAAAATGTAATTGGGAAATATTTGATGAAATAAATAAAATAGATAATATCAATAGGTTTTGTCTATGTCAATGTGCAGCCCACATGATTTATGGTTTACTGGTTCCTATTCCCATGTGAGTTTTGCACCACTGCTCTCCAGTTCCACCAAGATGGCCTTCTCCCAGTTCCCCATACACAGTATGCCATAATCCCACCTTCCTGCTTTTGTGTCCCTTCTCTGAAGCTTGAAATGCACTCTATCCTTACCTGCCTATAGAATTCCTAATTTCCTTCAAGGCTCCCCTCAAACACCAACCTTTCTTTGGGTCCCAGTTACTCTAGTGTCTTTCCCCGCAATTCTACTTGGTATTTATTTTTGAAGTATTTTGTATATAATTATACATGTAAATGCTAAACACATGCACACACACATACACTGATATAATGTTAAATCCTTGAGTAAGGACTCAAGTTTCATCACTGTCTTTGTATTTCCAGTACCTAGCAAAGTGCCTGGTACATGGTTGGTGTTTTATCAATGTTTATTCCTTGATTAATTGATTGAATGTTAGGACTAGAAATGATGTTAGCAATCATTGGTCTGACCTACCCTCCCTGCCACCACTACTATACAATACACCATTTTATCATTTAGGAAAGTGAGGTTCAGAGCTTTACCCAAAATCCCATGGGAAGGCATCTGACAAAAGTAAGGTCACCATCTGCATTCCTGATGCAACTCTCATGGCATGTATGCTATTCAGCCTTGGTGCACAGACTTATGTGTCTGTACTTTTATCTCCCAGCTAGATTACAAACTCTTGGATGGGAAGGGCTACTTCCTGTATTTTTAACTGAGTTCCACAGCTCTTGTCACAGCTCTCATGTAGTAGTTCTCAGTGATGAATGAATTAAATTAAATTAAATTAAATTAAATTAAGTTAAATGAATGAAGGAGGCAGCTAGGTGCTCTAGGGAGTAAAGCATTGGACCTGGAATCAGGAAGAACTGAGTTCAAATCCAGCCTCAGACACTTATTAGCTATGTAGCCCTGGGCAAGTCACTTAACCTCTGTCTTCCTCAGTTTCTTTACCTATAAAATGGGGATCATAATAGCACCTTTTCCCCATGGTTGTTGTGACAATAAGATGAGATTTTGTAAAACCAAACAAACAGGGGGCAGCTAGGTGGCACAGTGGATAAAGCACATGCCCTGGATTCAGGAGAACCTGAGTTCAAATCTGCCCTCAGACACTTGACCCTTACTAGCTGTGTGACCCTGGACAAGTCACTTAACCCTTATTGCCCCACAAAAACCAAAAACCAACCCCCCCCCAAACCAACCAACCAAAAAAAAAACCAAAACAAAACACTTTTCAAACCTTAAAACACCACATAAATGTGAGCTAATATAGTGAAGGGACACTTGCTGACATTTAACATGGGTTCTCTCTCCACATCTTAACCCAGTTCAGATCCTACCTGCTCCTTCCTTGCCCATCCCATGCCACAGGAATATCCCCCTGCTTTCCACTCCTGCTGTTCTTCTCTGTACCACACATACAGTCAGTATGAACTTGTATCATTAGCTGCATTTTCATGTGAGTCAGGGTATCTCTGATACTTTGTATTCCCCATGCTCCCAAGCACAGGGCTGAGCAGTTACTTAACAGTCACTTAAATGTTATTTAAACATTTGTACTTGGATGACTGGTTAGATGGAAGGATTGTCTATTCAATCCATTAGTGGCTGACTCTGGGCTTGGCTGATAGAGCTGCCTAGTCATATATATACACACACACACATATATATGTATGTATATATATATATACACACACATAATAACATTAATCATATTTCTGCATTAGTCATGTTATAAGAGAAAAATCAGAGCAATGATGAAAAACCTCAAAATAGAAAAAACAACAGCCCCCAAAACAAAAGACATAGTATGGTTCATTCAGCATCTATACTCCAGTTTTTTTTCCCTGGATTTGGAGATCCTCTTCTATCATGAGTTCCCTGGAACTCTTCTGTACCATTGCATTGGTGAGAAGAATATAGTGCATCACAGTAGGTCAACACTCAATGTTGATGATACTGTGTACAATGTTCTTCTGGTTCTGCTCATCTCACTCATCATCAGCTCACGTAAGACCCTCCAGGTTTCTCTGAATTCCTCCTGCTCATCATTTCTTACAGCACAATAGTATTCCATTGTATTCATATACCACAACTTGTCCAGCCATTCCCCAATTGATGGGCATCCCCTCAACTTCCAATTCCTTGCCACCACGTAAAGAGCAGCTATAAATATTTTTGTACATGTTGGTCCCTTTCCCCTTTCCATGATTTCTTTGGGAAAAAGACCCAAAAGTGGTATTGCTGGGTCAAAGGGTATGCACAGCTTTATCGCCCTTTGGGCATAATTCCAAATTGCTCTCCAAAATGGTTGGATCAGTTCACAGCTCCACCAACAATGCATTAGTGTTCCAATTTTCCCACAGCTTCTCCAACATTTATTATTTTCCTTTTTTGTCATTTTAGCCAATCTGATAGGTGTCAGGTGGTACCTCAGAGTTGTTTTAATTTGCATCTCTCTAATCAATAGAGATTTAGGGCATTTTTTCATATGGGAATAGATAGCTTTGGTTTCTTCATCAGAAAACTGCCTGTTCATATCCTTTGACCATTTCTCAATTGGGGAATGACTTGGATTCTTATAAATTTGATTTAGTTCCCTATATATTTTAGAGATGAGGCCTTTATCAGAAGTACTGGCCATAAAAATTGTTTCCCAGCTTTCTGCCTCCCTTCTAATTTTGGATGCATGGCTTCTGTTTGTACAAAAATTTTTTAATTTAATGTAATCAAAATCATCCACTTTGCATTTTATAATATACTCTATCTCTTGTTTGGTCATAAACTGTTTTCCTTTCCAAAGATCTGATAGGTAGACTATTCCTTTCTCTCCTAATTTACCTATGGTATCACCTCTTATGTCTAACTCGTGTATCCATTTTGACCTTATTTTAGTATAAGGTGTAAGATGTTGGTCTATGCCTAATTTCTGCCATACTATCTTCCAGTTTTCCCAGCAGTTTTTGCCAAATACTGAGTTCCTATCCCAGGAGCTGGAGTCTTTGGGTTTATCAAACACTAAATTACTAGTGTCATGGATAGGCAGAGCTAATATAGTAAAAATGACAATACTGCCCAAATTAATTTACTTATTCAGTGCCATACCAATCAGACTACCTAAAAATTATTTTATAGAGCTAGAAAAAATAGTAACAAAATTCATCTGGAAAAACAAAAAATCAAGAATATCCAGGGAAATAATGAAAAAAAAGTGCACAGGAAGGTGGGTTAGCGGTACCAAACCTGGAGCTTTACTATAAAGCAGCAGTCATCAAAACTATTTGGTACTGGGGCAGCTAGATGGCGCAGTGGTGAGGCACCGGCCCTGGATTCAGGAGTACCTGGGTTCGGTTCTGGCCGCAGACACTTGACACTTACTAGCTGTGTGACCTTGGGCAAGTCACTTAACCCTCATTGCCCTGCAAAAAACAAAAACAAAAACAAAAACAAAAACAAAACTATTTGGTACTGGCTAAGAAATAGAGTGGTAGATCAATGGAATAGGCTAGGCATAGGAAACGCAGTAGTAAATTTGAGATTTTCAAAGACAAATCATGGAGGATGGATACAAGCCAGATTATTGACCCAATTAGAGGTAGGTGGCCAGGCTGAGGGCCAGGACAGGATGTAGGGGGGATGTTGGGAATAGTATTAAAGGGACTTTTATCTGATCCCTGCCTACCTGCAAACCAACTCTGGTTAGTGGGGTTTCTTTTGAGGATGGAGGATTTTTCCCCATGTGGCCACAACCTACGTTTCCTTTTCATCTTATCACATTATTCCCCTCCCCAAACTTTATGGTCTCACCACATTAATCTCTTCACTGGCCCCACACCGCATTCCATCATTTGTCTCCATGATTTTGCATTGACTTTTCCCTGTCCCTGGAATACACCCCTCCTCACCTCCACCTCTCAAGAGTCCCTGACTTCCTTCAGGACAAAGGTCCAGCACCACTTTCTACATGAAGTCCTTCCCGATATCCAGACAGGCTAGTGCCCTCCCTCCATAAGAGAGCTGGTGTTTGTTTTCCATTTGTTCTATGTATATTTCCATCTGTAGAAGCTATCTCTTCTGAGGGAATCTAAGGCCCTTAGGGCAGGAACAAGTTTGTTTGTTTTTCCCCTTCATATCCCCAGCACCAAGTATGGTGCCAGATACATGGTAGGTGCATAATAAATGCTTACTGATTGGTGCTATTTTCATGCAGGAAGACCTATGACCCAGATCCTGGATTCAGGGAGCAATAGCAGTGACTGATCTGGGGTCAGGATGTCTATCTGTCAGGCAGAATAGGAAATAATCCCTGACTGGAACAGAGAAGTGGAGATCTAGGGGACATTGGACCTGCAATATTTCTTCAGCCCATTAACAAGGGATCATGAAGATAAAAGAAATCCCATCCTGGATTAGCCCTCCTTGGTCTCTCCTGACCTGACTCAGGGGATGCATAGGAAAAAGGCTGGCCATTATCATGTTAAGTACAAAGGCTAGGGATGGATCCCAAATACCAGGGCTTCACACAAGGCTTTCAG
The DNA here is from genome assembly GCF_019393635.1 of Dromiciops gliroides. NCBI lineage: Eukaryota > Metazoa > Chordata > Mammalia > Microbiotheria > Microbiotheriidae > Dromiciops > Dromiciops gliroides. The sequence continues at coordinate 256,294,725 of NC_057864.1, forward strand.
ATCCTCCAATCCTTCCATGGAGGGATAAACAAAACAGGAAAACTCTTCCCCTATAAACACCAAAATCAAAATGAGTTCAGCAGATTAGGCCATTTATGTGAAGGTATTTAGGGGGACAGGAAAGTTCAGGTGGGAATTTGAAGTAGAGAGTAAAGACTCAGAGCCCCTGAGAAGGGATGGGTTTAGGGACAAAGAAATGAAGGGGAAGCAAGAACACATTTGGAACATGAGTTAAGGGGAGGAAGGGAGCAGAGGAATAGGATAATGGGATCTCGGAGACCAACTTCTTCCACCTCCCCATGCTGCCAAGTGCCAGCCTGCTCTGGTCCTTTTTGGGCTGCCCATATGGAGAAGAGCATTTCTCTTATTTCTCCACCTGTGCTCTCCGGGGAGCTACTACTCTGTGCTTACCTGGGCTGTCTCTGCCTGTAGCCACTAGGGAATTCAGCACCAGCAGGGTCATAATCAGAACTTTTGTCCACATACACAGCATCCTGGGGACAGGGAAAGGACAAGGGACACAGAGGAATGGCCGGCACAAAGGTCCCCATCCCATAGGAACTGCCTCATGACTTCCAGAATAAGAATTTAAGTACTTACTTATGAGTTCCGGGATTGGACCACCTCAGAGATGGGAGAACCAATCTGGATCAGCAATGAATGACATCATCAGTTCCTAGGCAGAGATTTCATTTGAAGACTCAGAATACTTAGATTTTCCTGAAGGAAACAGAGAATAGAATTCGTAGAATCTCATGCTTACCAAGGACCTCAGAGGTTACCTCTGCCCTGGACTATTTCAATAGTCCCCTAGTAGTTCTCCTTGCCTCCATTCTCTCTAGCTTCTTGAATAATGCACAAAGGTGAATAATGATTGCTAAAGCATAAGAAGTTTGACTGTAACATCCCCCTTATCCAAAACCTCCACTGACTCCCTATTGTCCCTAGAATTTAATATCAAGTTCCCCATTTAGCATTTTTTGGGGGGCAGGGCAACGAGGGTTAAGTGACTTGCCCAGGGTCACACAGCTAGTAAGCCCATTTAGCATTTGAGGGCTTTCATAATCTGAGCCCAGCCACTGGACTCTCCAGCATTTTTACATCTTCCTGCTCTTTCTTAAAGATATAACCACCAGATGGTAGTGGCAGCTTCAGTCACCCTCTGATCTGGGGACTGGCTGGAGCATGCTGGTACCATCACCCCAGCCTTCCCCCTCCTTCCCCCCCATCAGTTTCAGGAAGTATTATCTGTCTATCTTGGAGATACAGCCTCAGGGTGGATGATAAAAAACAAATTAGACCAAAAGGAGAATAAACAATTAGCCCAGATTAAGTCATCTAGAGCATCTGGGTCTGATTCCCAAATGTCAGACAGATCACACTTCAGCCTGGCTCAGATTACTGCCAGTGCTATAGGATGTAGTCATCATGTAGGTAAGGAGTACAAATAAGGGTCCCTTGCTCTCCTTTCCCATAAACAGTCACCCTCCAGTTAAGTCCTGTGCTAGGAGGCCCTTTGAAGCCAGTTTCTTATAGAAACTTTGGCCCAGCATATTCTCCTATTGGAATTTCTGTGTTCCACAGCTCTGCTGGGTTGTAGATGGTAGCTACAGTGTAGTTCTCATTTATATTACACATATATACATACATGTAGACACATGGGCATGCACACACACATACATACATATACACACATACATATACACATATATAATGCACAGATTTCATAGGTCTGATATTCATACAAATAAATATATATACCACTTATTTTCTATTTCTATTGTATATTATATAATATACTCAAGTAATATTATATAAATACATAATATATACATATATTTGAATATCTGACCTATGAAATGTGTGTAACAATTATGGCCTAAAGTGAGCAACAATCCATAGCTAGCAATGAATTCCTTAAGGAATCTTTTGGCTTTGTCAGTGTAGTCTGTTTGAATGAAAGGAGAGACTTTGACTCCTCCAGAATAGTCAAATGGATTACAGAGGGCAGAATGTCAGTAATAATAATAAAAGAACATAGTAATAGGTACAATATTTAGGTAAATGTGTCAATTCAACCTGCAAGTTTACAAATAGTGCCTCTTGTGTAGCAGGTGTGGTTATTTCCCACTGGCCAATGCTGAGGGCCAAGCTCATTGGGCATTTGAGAAAGAGGGAGAATTTGGAGCAGCCAATTTTTTTCTGACTTCCACAAGAACATTGTTCACACTTTGTTCTTAATGAACCAGAGTGGGACAAGGAAGGAGAGCAAGAAGTTCTTTTGGCGCCCTCAAGTGGCCACGTGGGGGAAGCATCAGGTCATCATAATATAAGGAATATGATTCAGCAAGCCAGCCATATTGTCCTTCTTATGGTTGCTGATCTTGAAGGATGGCCAGATCCTAAAGGCTGGCCAGGGGTCACCCGTCTAAGAATGGACAAATGAGAATAGAGGTAGGAGTCTGGGGCTAGAAAGGAAGGGGGAATAATTATTGTCTGCTATGTGCCAGGCACTGTGCTAAGCGCATTACAAGCATGATTGCATTTGATTGAAATGACCACCAGTCCAGTGAAATGGGCCTACAGGTCATTTCCTCTTGTAATGTCCTTTAATGGCTATGTGATCCTTAAAGTTTAGAACAGCTGGAAGAAGGTAATAGATTGACTTATCATCTAACAGAGAACCATCATGGATCTGGGCTCCAGGTGAAGGCAGGAATCCTATTGGTTCCTATATTAGATTAATATCATGCACCACACAAATTGTATATTTAGGGTCCATTCATTTGAATGCAGTCTGCTTATCAGTAGCAATATAGACACAAGTGAAAGCAAGAAGTCTAGCAAATTGGGCAGATTACTGAGGGCAGTCAGAATACCCTGTGGCCAACCATCCTTTAGAGTCTCCTCAGGCAGCATCCATCCAGGGATAAGAGGAGATTGGGCTTATGGAGAAGGACATCTTTTAGGTCAAGCCTGGGAATAAGGAGCTGTGCAGTGACAGAATAGAGACATGGTCTTTTCCATTGTTGGGTATAGTCAACAGGGCAGCAGGATTCAGCACTGGATTTACACTTTATCAGCCTAGCAGCAAGGGCAGAGGTAGGGTACATTTAAACAGAAAAGATAAAGCAATGCATAATATAGCGGACCAATTTCTTTTTTTAAAAATTAATTAATTAATTAATTTAAGTTTTCAACCTTTGTTTAGATAAGATTTCCAATTTCAAATTTTTCTCCCTCCCTACCCCCTCCCCTAGACAGCAGGTAGTCTGATATATAACATTAAACATATTTCTGCATTAGTCATGTTATAGAAGAAGAATCAGAGCAAGAAGGAAAAACCTCCAAAAAGAAAAACAACAGCACCAAAACCAAAAGAGATAGTATGGCCCAATCAGCATCCATATTCCACACTTTTTTTTTCTCGATTTGGAGAGCCTTTTCCATCATGAATCCTTTGGAACTTTCTTGTACCATTGGATTGGTGAGAAGAATCTAGTCTATCACAGTTGATCAAGACACAATGTTGATGATACTGTGGTAAAAAAAATGAAAGTTTTTAACAGTCGGTTAGGATAACTGAAGGACCACCCTTTCGGGGAGGAGACCAATGACATGAGCTACGCACGCCAGTCGGCCTGCTGTGCACGTCAGACTGCCTGCTAGCACTCCACTTCCGGGGTGCGAACTTAAAAGGCAAGGAGAGGGGGGCAGCTAGATGGCGCAGTGGTAAAGCACCAGCCTTGGATTCAGGAGTACCTGAGTTCAAATCTGACCTCGGACACTTGACACTTACTAGCTGTGTGACCCTGGGCAAGTCACTTAACCCCCATTGCCCCGCAAAAAAAAAAAAAAAAAAAGGCAAGGAGAGAACGGAAGTGGAGCTTTTTCCTGCTCAGCTGGTCTCCTGGCTGCGCTGCACAGACAGACTCGGACTGGAGTTTGACTCGGCCCGGCTCTCGGTTAACAGCACACGCTAGACTCAGTCTCTCTCCCCAAAGGTGGCCTTCGGCTTTTGGTGAGTTTTATACGGAATATAGACTAAGCCTAGACTTAAGACGATTTGTATTGTATTTCTACTTTCCTATCCTTCTAATCAACATCACCTTGTGACTACCATACAATAAAAGCCCTAACTAGAAAACCAGAAGCTTCTTCCATTTACTAGTCTGGGAGATAAATTAAGGGAAAGGTTAAGTAGGGGAGATTTATGATCTAATATCCAATTTTAATCTCACAATACTGTGTACAATGTTCTCCTGGTTCTGCTCATCTCACTAATCATCAGCCCATGCAAGAGCCTCCAGGTTGGAGACCAATTTCTAAAATGCAGTTATTCCTGTTAAGGGGGAGAGAGTACAAGGAAATGCATGGTCACTTTTCTCTTTCCCTCCACACTTATCCAGGGGCTTCTCTCTCACTATCAGAGAGCTGCCATGAGCTTAAGATGACCATTCCATATTTGTTCCAGTTTCAATGGCAGAATACTCATATGCAAACATGAGAATGGTTGTTTGCCCAGTGATGGTGGCTCAGCCTTCCCAAGCTTCAGAACCCTTAGTCTCTTCTGCTCCTCCATGTAGGTGAGTGGGAAAAGTCAGAAAGACATTTATCAGACTAGGCCAATGTCACCTTCACCTGGTCAGCCAAAGTCCTCACCCTTTCATTTGCAGATTCAGCAATCCCCCAATTGTACATGGATTTTGGTGAGCTTTGCAGAGCTTCCTGACTTTGACTCTCATTGTGGTCATCACTGAAAAGCACAGACTAAGCCTTCTCCCAGTCTTGTTCTGTACTGGGGTCTACATTGCCTTGAAGTCTTCAGAGCACACAGGAGATGTTTCAATAGATATTGAATAGAATCACAGCATAGGAGATTAAAGTGAAGTCTGAGAGGCCATTTAGCTCAACCTCTAGTAGTGGTTCCTAGACCAGCCAAAGGAAAGGGCAGTTGTTTCTCTCTCCATCCTAAGGACAAATGTTCTCATATTGGCAGAGAGAAACTGAGATCAGACTAAAGACAGATTAAAGCCAGACTCTACCCAACTAATTCCCCAGTCCCATGTGTGCAGAAAAAGAAGTACATGGATACCTAAAATTCCCTTTCTACCCTCTATTTGTCCATAATCATTCTATAAAGTCTAATTCAAATGTCACCTCCTTCAGGAAACCTTCCCTGATGTCAGTTGTCTGGAATACTCCCATTACCCTGGCTTTTGCATATTGTACCTCTCCTATGTATTAATTTTGATTGCAGGGTGTCTTTGTTTTGTTGTTTTGGTTTTTTGTGGGGCAATGAGGGTTAAGTGACTCGCCCAGGGTCACACAGCTAGTAAGTGTCCAGTGTCTGAGGTCGGATTTGAACTCTGGGCTGGTGCTTTATCCACTGCGCCACCTAGCTATCCCAATTGCAGGGTGTTTTAAAAAATATATCTTAATCCCTTACCAGACAGGAACCTCTACAAGGCTGTCTAATCTCATTTTCTCTCCCAAATACACCCCAGACTTTGGTACTTTGGCCATATAAGGAGTTTAAAAGAACAATGAAATTGAATCCTCTCCTTCCCAGTCAGCTGTGTCCCCATAGACCTATTTACTGTCAGAAGCCATAGATGCCTCCATGAAACTCATATTAATCAATTAAGAAGCATTTTATTAAGAGCCTACTATAGGTTAGGTACTGTGCTAAGGGCTAGGGATACAAAACCAAAATGAAATAGATCCTGCCCTCACAGAACTCTTAATCTATCTAAGGAGAAAATATTGGTTTTGAACAAGATGGCTGCCTAAAGAGAGGCATGCTGCCTAACTCCCCTCCCCCACCTACTCCCACCAAAACCAGAAATTCACTCCAGGACAAACAATGATCAAGAAATCCAATGAAAAACTACAGAAAATGGTTTCTCCCATGCCAAAAGCCCCCCAAAGTTAACCAGTAGCCCATGGACAAAAGCAAAGAGGGCCACTGCCAAAGGCAGCACCAGGGCAGGTAAATATGCCAGTAGCATCCCAGCACAACCACAGACCCATGTAATCTTTTTCTAATCCAAAAGGAATGACTTATTGAACACAGTTTGGTGTAGAAATAGGTCAGATTCATGAGGGGAACATGGGAGTTTGACATAGGCATGGTAATCAGGAAGATAATACTGGAAAGGAAATAGTTGCAGGGAAAAAAGAGGAAAGATGGAAGAAAGGAAAGAAGGAAAGAAGGAAGGAAGGAAGGAAGGAAGGAAGGAAAGAAGGAAGGAAGGAAGGAAGGAAGGAAGGAAGGAAGGGAAGAATGGTAAAGAAGGAAGGAGGGAAATATTTCTCATCCTTAAGGGAGGATGAAAAGAAAAAAAGAAAAGAACTAGCATCTAAGAGAGGGTTCCCTATCAATTGAGAAAATGTGAACAAATTGTGGTGTAGGAATTAATGAAATATTACTGAGCCATAAGAAATGATGTGAAAGCCCTTCTGAGAGGTTGCTAGGTAGTTTGAATTGAAGTAGGGTGAAGTGAGCAGAGTCAGGAGAATAAGTGATACTAAAAAAAGCAACATTGTAAAGAAAAACAACTTTGAAAGATTGAAGAACTCTAATCAATGTAGTGATGAAGCATGTTAGTCACTTCATGACACAGATGTATTGGACTCAAGGTGCTGAAACAGACTTTCCTTTTTGATAATGGTCACTGTGAGAATTAATTTTGCTTGAGTATGCTTATCTATTACAAGGGTTATTTTTTCTTTCTTTTCTGTAGTTTCTTAAATTGAGAGGGCTTTGTGTATGAGGGGGAAGGGAGAGTTAGCAATTCTGATGGCACAAAAGAAGGCCGCTGAAACTTTTTTTACATACATAGAGGACAACAAAAGGAAATCCAGAAGAAAGCACAGAGAGAAAGGACAGTTTTGAAAGTCATATATAAAATTTATTATACTTTTCTTAAAAATTATTGTGAAATGAAGCCTTAGAATTCATATTCAATCCCCTTTTGTTTTCTAATATGTGTGTAAAAATATATAACCTTGTACAGATAATATAGAAAAAGAAATATGATGTTTTTTTATTTCTCTATCTAGCCATCCATCTTTCCCTTTAATTTTAGTTTCCTCCTCCACATAAGTCCTTTTCTCTGTTTCTGTGTGCATTTCTGTGACTTTATGGGGCCTTCAAAACAGGGCTGAGGCAAGAGAAAAATGAAGTAAGGCCATTAACTACACAAAGCTGGACCAGCATCACATGGGCTGAGCCTTCATCTCTGATGTGCAGAGGAAGACGGCCAATGTCTTCATAGACAAGAGGGCACAGAAAAAGTCCTAAGGAAGAGCCAAGGGATTCAATTTTTGGTCTTGTTTCTTCCTCTGATTAGCTGTGAAACCTCGGGGAAAGTCAATGCACCTTCCTATGGGGCAAGTTTAAAATAAATTTAATGTGCATGTGTGTATGTGTGTGTGTGTGTGTGTGTGTGTGTGTGTATGTGGGGGGGATATAGCTGTAGATGGATCCTTAAAATTTATTGCAGGATTCTAAGGTTGGAAATGGAAATTGTGATCACATAGTTGCACTCAAACCTCCCTTCCATGAATTGTTTCAGACAAGTTAGGCCTCCTCCCTCTGCTGGCTCATACTTTGCAGTGCACCCTCCCACTTGAATGGGAAGAGCTGGTCCTAAGCTTAGGATGTTTTACAGGAGGGCAGGGACTTTAGTTAATCAGACTTTTGGGGTCCCCAAAGCACACAGTTCAACCTTGCCTCCCTCACTCAGTCTCTCACCTAGATCAGCTCAATTCTTCTGAGTAGAGAGTCACTCATGTGGCCCCAGGGACCTGACTCACTCATACTCTCCTCTTCCCTCTATGACCTAAAGGGTTCTCAGCTTCCCACTTAAGAGATCCCCTCCCAGCTCAAGGAAGCAAGATATTATGGCATTTGCTTCTTACCCAGAGAGAGGTGAATTCAGTCAGGCAACAAGAGCCATGGTGAGCGATGGAAAAACAAAGAAAGGCAAAAACATCCACTGCTTTCAAAGAGTTCACATTCTGATGAGGTAGACATGTAAATAGCTAAGTGGGCACTATATATTTATGCATACATATATACAGACACACACACACATATATATTCTGATGAGGTAGACATGTAAATAGCTAAGTGGGCACTATATATTTATACATACATACACACACACATATATATTCTGATACATTCTGATACAAATATATGCATATAGACATATATATACACACATATATGTATGGAGAGAGAATGAAGAGAAAGAGAGAAAGAGAGAGGGAGGTGAGGAATGAGGGATAAGAGAGAGCAAGTGGAAGTGAAAAATAATCTTAGACAATTTGGCTGCTGGAGGATGTAAAAAAGGCCTCCCAAGGAAGATGGAGATTGGAGGTGAATCTTGGGGGATGCCAGTCAGGAAAACAAAGAGGCAATGGTGAGGAAAGAGAACATGCTGGGCATGGGGGACAGTCAAGGACAAGAAACAGTGATGGGTAATGAAGTGTCTTGAGTGAATGACAGCAGGTAGGCTGTAACTGAGAGTAGAATGTGGGAGGAAAGACAAGTATATGAAGACTGGGAAGAGGGGAAAGGGGAGGTTTATGAAGTGCTTGAAATGCCAAATAGAAGACCCTGGAGATAACAGGGAATGACTGGAGTTTGTGGATTAGGAGAATGATATGGGCAGATCTGTGCTTTAGGAAAAAGATTTTTGCACCTGAAACAAAAAGCAATTGGAGTGTAGAGAAACATGAAGTAGAAAGACAAATTAGAAACCTATTGCAATGGTCCAGACAAGAGTCAAGGCAACAAGTCCACAAGCATTGATGAAATACTTCATATGTGTCAGGGGCTGCCCTAAGTGTTGGGGATACAAATACAAGCAGAAAGCCCATCCTGCTCTCAAGGAGCTGGCATTCTAAAGGGAGAAGCCAGTATGTAAAAGGAGCTGAGAAGACTTTGGGGGCAGAGGGAGAGAGGGAAGGTACCCATGGAAGGCATGGGGCTGATGTCCAGAAAACGAAGCAGGATTCTTTGGGGCTCTTTCCCATAACGGAGGTTATGGGAGAAATCATGAACTGTAGGGGACTGTAGGGGCAAGGGAGTAAGGCAGCTGAAACATGGTGGCAAAGTCCAGAGAGAAGTATCTAGAGAAGTGATGAGGATCTAGATGAGGACGGGGGCTGAGAGGAAAGAGCAGGGGACAAATAGGAGAGATGTTGTGAAGGTTGAAGTAATGGATCAAGGGAAAGCTAGAAACCCCTTGAGCAAAACCTTTATATTATCTTGTCTCTGAGGAACATTCCTCAAGACAATGTCCCTTCCCAGGGGGCAAATTATTTAGCAACTAAGTGTCCTTCCTTAGGTTCTGGGGTTCCCATCCTTTGATCACATTCATACTTAAGTATTTATCAGCCATTATTGAGTTATATCTCTAAAGGCTGAGAAACCTTTCCTTGTTTTCAAAACTTATGATTTCATAGATAATGATCTTTTTTCTAAGGGGAAATCACTGTTGAACCCTAGCTCTGAGAGCTACAGATAACAGATTTTAACCTCCTCGTCAGAGCTTTTTTTAGGTTATAACTATCCACTGTCACCACTTCTTCCTACACCTAGCAGCAAAGACCCTGTTCACAATGAATTAAAATTGTCCCTGCCTGAGAAAGCACATCTCATAAATGGAGACAAAAGAGGAGCCTGCCAACCATGAAATATCTGAAATACATAAACAGTACTATAGTATATTAAATATCAGAAAAACAAAACTCTGGAAGACCTCAGAACTCTGATGAAAAGACAAAATAATAATGACTTCAAAAAGCTGGAAGTAACTCTCCCTTTCTTCACCTAAATTTTAAGCAACCAGAGGACAGAGACTCATCTTATACTTCTCTATTCCCCACAGAGATGAACACTGCTGGGGATACAATAATGCTCAGATAATAATTGACTCATTGATGTTCTCTAGTCTTACGTCTATCCCATGCTACTAGAAGTTATATAACTTCCTGTGGTCTTAAGGGGAGACAAAGAGAGTAGAGATGAAGAAAAATTGAATCTTGGTGAGCCATCTGGAGTATTGCAACCCCCACTAGAGTATTGCAACTCCCCTCAGGGAGTTTCCTCCCATTCCTCTCCCCTCCATGAGTTAATCAATGCTGCCCAGTTAGATATCCAGAAGAGAACTAACTAGAGATGATGATGACTATAACAATGATGATGATGAAAGTCAGCATGCTCTTTTTGGCAGGTGCAGACAACTCCACACTGGAGAAGAGGTGGTCATTTCTAATATCATCAGGGTCTAGAAAGCTTAAACTCCATTATGGATCAAGCATATGTTTGCAACCCATGCTGGCTCTTCCTGCTTAATCAAGAGCCATTTGCGACTAATGGTTCCAGGAAGGAAATCAATTGCAGAGAAGCCAATCAATTTGTGGTGTACCAGGAGAACCCCCTTTTCTGGATATCCAGTCACTTTTTACTCAACTGTAATAAGAAAAATATAATCCTGTGTGAGAAAATCAGTGTAGTTTTTCTTATCAAAATCCTACCTCAATCTCCCATTCCATAGAAAGGTTCCAGTCTCTCCACTATTCCCACAACCTGGAAATGGGCAGGATTCCTATTAAGCCATACATCTTGGCTAGCACGAGGCAGCCTTGGATCATCAATCCATTTTTCTGAATTATTGCAGCTTAGTTTCATCAGTATTCTGGGATATATTAGAAGGTGGGTTTTCTGAATATAGATTCTTCAACTTTTGACCTGGGCACCAAGGCCATATGTAAATCCTTGACCACTGCAAGAGATTTACAGATCAAGCATTTAGAAATATTGCCAGTCTACAGAGTAATTTATTTAGGTAAAGTTTTGTACCGCATATGCCAAGTAGTTAATTCTCCAAGTTTTCCCTCCAAATCTCTTCCTCCTTTTCTAATTCTTTTCATTAGCCTTATTCTTTCATTGACGTTGTTACCTTAAATTCTTTTTACAATGCTGTTTAAAAATTCTTGTATCATTTCTTCTAGTGATTACAACTGACCTGTCACCAAAACACCCAGCAGTGTTTATCTTCAATCTATTTTGGATTTCTTCTCTTCTGAGTTGGACTGTTTGTACCCTAGCAGTTATTTATAGTGAGGGTTCCTTGCTACTCATTCTCCCAGCTTTCCTCCCCAGATTGGTGTTAGACTCTACATATTTCACCAGGGAATGTCAAGGTATCTAACAGTTGTGCCTGAAATCCTGCTGCTCTTTCTCTGGGTATTGCCTTCTTCAAGAATCACAGGAGCAGCTCAGAACCAGGAGCTACAAACATTCAATGGGCTCAAGTGCTCTGATCTAGGGCCTAGGCTGATCCTGGTTTTTAGAGGCTCTAAACCTGTGGTTAAGTCTCAGCAACACAACTGCTGGATAGGGCTAGAAAGCACCTTAGCAGTCATTGGGTCCATCCTCTCCCCAACCACTATTTTATAGTTTAGGCTACTGAAGCCCAGAGAATCTGAGCTCCTAGACCAAGGTCACACAGCAAGTCATTTTGAGAAAATCATTCCTTTACTCCACAGTTCAAATTTAACAGGCTCCTTCATGACCACCCTAAACAATGGGGAGATCATTTCTTTGAATCGTCTTTGGAATCTTGTGTTGGCTTCTTTTATGTACCATAGATGTTGTATGTTAACGTAAATTCTTAGTTGTATTTTCATTTGGACATTATGTGCGGTATTATACTTTGTAGGTCCCATAACCCCAAGCATGGTTCTGAGCACAGAGTAAATTAATAAATGTTTTTAGTTTGGATGAGTGGCCACATGGGGGCGCTGCCTGCTCAGTAGATCCACAGCTAACACAAGGACTGACTGGAATTGTAGGTTCTGTTCAGAAACCTCCTGGGACTGAAAGTTCCTGCTATCTTCCTGTTTTCACATCTCTGACCCTGATAGATGATCCCTGGGAGGCTCCTATCTCAGACTCAACCCCCCAAAATGGATGGTATTCATAAAGAACTCACCTAGAGAGGTTGTGTAGGCTACAATCCTGAAGGGGTTCAAGGTTCTGATGGATGTAAATCAGATTAATGTCCCCAGAGAGGGAGTTATTGGTAACTCCAAGTGCCAGGACAGGACAGGCTGCAGGGGAGATGGCTGGACAGGGTCAGGAGGTCTGACACTTTCTATCTGCAGAATTCTCCTGGCTGGAAGGTAATTCTGTTATAGTGCCGAAGATTCTCTCCCCCGGACATGGGATCCCTCGCCTCCTATTATATGATCAGAGAGGTTCTGGTATAGATACCAGGACCATCAGCTGGAAAAAGAAGTGGTACTATCTGATTTGGGGTCAGGGAATGTGTCTGGCAGCAGCAACAGGAAGTAAGCCCTGCCTGGGTCAGAGATGGGGAAGTGAGAGAGGGCTTGGTGAAGACCTGGTCTGGGTATGGTTGTTCAGTCCATTTACATGTGATCTTGAAGGCATGAGAAATTGCATCCTGAATCAGCCCTCTTGGTCTCTCCAGCACAGTATCAGCTTCTGAGCTATCGCCAAGGGACAGATGGGGAAATCTTCCTCCCCATTTCTCCCATTCCATAAGGTTTCCTATAATGTCTGAGATTGGTTGCCAATTACCCCATGTTCATTAAAATCCTTCCAATCCCATCTGGAAGGGAAGAGCAAAGAAAGCTTATTTCGCCAGTAACACCAGAGTTAAAATGATCTGAACAGTTTAAGCATGGCAGGAAAAATGGTAGGAGAGAAAGATTTAGACTGAGGTTTGCTGGGGAAGGTCTAGACTTTTAGGCTCTCTGCATTTACTTTGTGGATGTAAAGCAAAAAGGTTTTGAGAAAACACCAACTTTTGTTGCTTTTTCTAAATGTTGAAAACATAGGAATAAAGGGACCTTTCCTTAGTGGGGCAAATAGTGTCAGCCTAGAAGTAAAGAGCTGGCATTATCTGTAATAGAGAAGCAGCGCTGGAGGCCATTCCAGTTATGTCCAGGATAAAGCAAAGATGTCCATTTTTGTCATGATCATTTGATAGAGTAACAGAAATGCTAGCTTTGATTTTAATTCTGTATATTTCTTTGCTTTTTAAGAGTGTTCCATGAGTAAGCACTCAGAGCTCCTGAGACACTCACTCCAGAAAACTCCAAATAATGCCATAAGACAATTCCTGTAGCAACAGAACCCACAAAGGGACTGGCTGAGCCCATTTTCCAGCCAAAGATGGCTTAGAAGTTTGCATTAGGGGCTACTATACCAGGGTGGGAGTGGAGCCCAACCCTGTGGTCACGCTGACACAGATCCAGCCCCAGGCAGGCCATGACAGAGAAATTTACTCCTGGAGAATCTGAAACAGCTGCAGCACCCGCATCTTCTGGAACTAAGATCACTGTCTGGTGAGAGGGTTGAGTGGTTAGCTGCGGGGGGGAGACTACAGGGATCTCTGCTGGAGCTGAGGCAGAATTCAGTTGTTCTACCCCAGCTGCTGGGAACTAGGAAGTCAACATTAGTGGCGGGCTAAGGTTGGGGAGGGGTGCAGGCTGGCAAGAGTTTTCAACCCAGCAAAATAAAATTTTGTTTCCTGCTTGAAGAGGAAGTAGGCTTGGGGTTATTTACAAACCAGAGCACAGGCCAGGTGAATAAAGAACCTGCCACTCCTTCAATTATACCACGTTAGACACCCTGAAGCTTGGGACAGTGCAGCCTGGAACCAGTGCCCTACTTCAAGAAGGAGTTAAAAGTCAGGAAATAGGCAGGCAAGATGAACAGACAGAGAAAGATGTTGACCATAGAAAATTTCTTTAGTGACAAGGAAGATTGAGGTGCACCCTTAGAAGAGGATAGCTTGATTGGGAGCGGACTAGATTCTGGCTGCTGCCTCCCATAGAAATTACGGACCCCTGGTGTGGCTCGGGTTGAGACAGAGCCAGGAAAATGCCCGGAGTAGCAAAACTCACAGAAGATTGTGCTCATATCATCTTCTAACCAAGAACAACTTGGAAGGTGAGAAGGAGGGAGCTGCTGTGCTGATACAGGAGTTGAGCCCAACCCCACAGTCACCCTGACACAGATCCAGTCCCAGGAAGGCCTCACCAGAGAAGGAGACCCCCAGAGCCTCTGAATCAGCTGAAGCACCAGTGTTGCCTGGAACTAAGCTCACAGTTTGGTGAGGGGGCTGAGCCCTGGGCAGGGGGGAGACTGCAGGGGTCTATGCTGGTGCTGAGGCAGAACTTGGATTTTTCACCCCTGCTGAGAATTAGGAGGTAGGCTTGAGTAGCAGTGGCCCAGGTGGGGAGGGGCACAGGTTACTGGGAGCTGACAATCACAGCCCACAAAGCTGGTTGACTAGCAAGTTGTTCTGGGGTCATCTACGGACCAGGGAACAGGCTGGGTGAGTGAAGAACCTGATCCTCCTTAAATCATACCACCTGGGGCTTCTTAAGCTTGGGATACTGCAGCCTGGAAACAGTGCCCCACTTTAAGGAGCTAAAAGTCAAGTAAAAGAAAGGCAAGATGAGCAGACAGAGAAAGGTGAGGACCATAGAAAGTTTCTTCACTAACAAGGAAGACCAAGGTGCACCCTCAGAGGAAGATGTCAATATCAGGGCCCCTATATCTAAAGCTTCCAAGAAAAATATGAATTGGTCTCAGGCCATAGAGGTGCTCAAAAAGGATTTTGAAGATAAAGTAGAGGAAAAAATGGAAAGGGAAATGAGGGTGACACAGGAAAGACATGAGAAAAAAGTCACCAGCTTGGAAAGTCAAATTGGCCAAATGGAAAAGGAGGTACAAAAGCTCTCTGATGAAAATAATTGCCTAAGAATGAGGATTGAACAGATGGAAGCCAGTGACTCTGTGAGAAACCAAGACACAATAAAGCAAATCCAAATGGATAAAACAGTAGAGGGCAATGTGAAATATCTTCTGGGAAGAGCTGCTGACCTGGAAAATGGTTCTAGGAAAGATAATTTGAGAATTATTGGTCTACCTGAAAACCATGATCAGGGAATGAGCTTAGACATCATCTTCCATGATATTCTCAGGGAAAATTGCCCTGAGATTCTAGAAGAAGAGGCTAAGATAGAGACTGAGGGAATCCACCTATCACCTCCAGACTGAGGTCCCAAAGAGAAAACTCCTAGAAATATTACAGCCAAATTCCAGAGCTCTCAGGTCAAGGAGAAAATATTGCAAGCTGCCCAAAAGAAAGAATTCAAGTACTGTGGAGCCCCAGTCAGGATAACCCAAGATCTGGCAGTTTCTATGTTAAAGGACCAGAGGGCATGGAATGTGATGTTTCAGAGGGCAAAGGAAATAGGATTGCAACCGGGAATTGCATACGCAGCAAAACTCAGGGTAGTCTTTCAGGGGAAAAGATAGGACTTTATTGGAAAGGAAGACTTTCAGATATTTGTGATGAGCTGAATGGCAAATTTGACTTCCAAATACAAGAAC
Source organism: Dromiciops gliroides (assembly GCF_019393635.1). Lineage (NCBI taxonomy): Eukaryota > Metazoa > Chordata > Mammalia > Microbiotheria > Microbiotheriidae > Dromiciops > Dromiciops gliroides. The sequence goes on from NC_057864.1 coordinate 256,310,179, forward strand.
CTAGAGAACCATAAAAAATTGGAGCTGGAGGACATGCCTGGGGTCATACGATGGGTGACTGCCTTGTGTCTGAGGCTGGGTTTTGGCTGGGATCCCCCTGGGTCCAGGGGTAATGCTTTGTCCACTGTGCCACCTAGCTAGGTGATGATATCTATAGGGTTAAATTGAGGGGTGAAGGGAATGCACTGGGGGAGGGGAAAGGGCAGAGGTGAAATCCTACATGAAAGAAACAGGAAAAGGCTTAGGGAGTGTGGGAAGAGATGGGAGAGGAGCAGGGCAGTAAATGAATTTTACACTCATCAGAAAAGGCCCAAAGACCTTAAACTCATCAGAGCTGCCTCAAGGAGGGACTAACACACCCCCCCAACTGGGTGGAGTAATCTATTTAATCTGGGCAGTAAATGAGCCTAACACTCATCAGAATTGGCTCAAAGACCTCAATCTCTTTAGAATTGGCTCAAGGAGGGAATAATGTACACACTCAATTGGGTGAAGTAATCTCTCCAACCCTGCAGGAAAATAAGAGGGGAAGGGGATAAAGCGAGAGGGGCAAAAGAAGGAAGGGCAGAGTGGGGGAAGGGACAGGCAGAAGCAAATCCCTTTTGAAGAGCATTAGGATGAAAGAAGATGGATAATAGAATAAATATCATGGGGAAGGGAAGAGGATGGAAGGGAAACAGTTAACAATAGTAATCATGAAAAAGAGAAAAGGGGGGAAAATTGTACAAAACAATATTTATAGCAACTCTTGGTGGAGGCTAAGAATTGAGAATCAAGGGAATGTCCATCAATTGAGGAATGATGGAAAAAGCTGTGCTATATGATTGTAGTGGAATGGTCTTGTGCTACAGGAAATGACAAACGGGATGATTCCCCCCAAAGCCTGAAAAGACTAATGAACATCGATGTATAGTGAAGTGAACAGAGCTGGGAGGACATTGTACATAGTGACAGCAGTATTGTTCAATGAGCAATTGTGAATGACTTAACTATTCTCAGCAATGCGATGATCCAAGACAATCCCAAGGAACTAATGAGGTAGCTTACTATGAACCCCCATAGAAAGAACTGATAAAAAGAACACTTGTGGATTGTCCATATATAATCTGGTTGTGATCTTGTGGAGGGGGGAGGAAATGGAGGGAGGGAGAAAAATTTGGAACTCTAAATCTTATGAAAATGCATGAATGTTGAAAACTACCCTTACATGTAACTGGAATAAATAAAATAAATGTTTGTTGCTAAACAAAAAAAAAAAGAAGAAGAAGAAGAAGAAGAGGATAGCTTGCTTGCTGTCTTTGGGAGGGAAGGAGAAAAATTTGAAACTAGAAATCTTATAAAAACAAATGTTGAAAACTATCTCTACATGTAAGTGGAAAATGATAAAATACTTTTCTGAAAAAAAGGAAGAAGATAGCAACATAAGGGCTCCTATAACCAAAGCTTCCAAGAAAAATATGAATTGGTTTCAGACCATAGAGGTGATCAAAAAGGATTTTGAGATAAAGTAAGAGAGGTAGAGGAAAAAAATCAGAATGATACAGGAAAGTCATGAGAAAAAATTCCATAGCTTGAAAAGCTGAATGGAAAAGCTCTCTGAAGAAAATAATTGCCTGAGAATTAGGATTGAATAAATGGAAGCTAGTGACTTGATGAGAAACCAAGACACAATAAAGCAAATCCAAATGAATAAAAAATAGAGGGCAATGTAAAATATCTTCTTGGAAAAAGAGTAAACCTCGAAAATAGATCCAGTAGAGATGATTTTTTTAATAGGGCAATGTGGGTAACTTGCCCAGAGTCACACAGCTAGTAAGTGTTGTATCTGAGGCTGGATTTGAACTCACATCCTCCTGAATCCAGGGCTGGTGCTTTATCAACTGCACTACCTTGCAGCCCTCCAGGAGAGATCATTTGAAAATTATTGTACTACCTGAAAACCATGATCAAAACAAGAGCTTAGACATCATCTTCCAGGAGATTGTTGGGGCAAATTGCTCTGGTATTCTAGAAGAAGCAAAATAGAAATGGAAAGAATTCACTGATCACCTCCTGAAAGAGATCCCAAAAGGAACACTTCCAGGAATATTAGAGCCAAATTCCAGAGCTCCCTGGTCAAGGAGAAAATATTGCAAGCTGCCAGAAAGAAAAAATTCAAGTACTTTGGAGCCACAGTTAAAATAGCACAAGATCTAGCAGATTCTACACGAAAGGATCAGAGGGCATAGAATATGATATTCCAGGGGACAAAGGAATTGGGACTACCACCAAGAATCACCTAGCCAGCAAAACTGAATATAATCTTTCAGGGGGAAAATGGGACTTCAATGAAAAAGAGGATTTTCAGATATTTGTGATGAAAAGACATGAACTGAATAGAAAATTTGACTTTCAAATACAAGACCCTAGAGAAGCATAAAAATGTAAACAGGAAAAAGAAATCATTAGGGATGTTAAAAGGTTAAACTGTTTACATTCCTACATGGGGAGATGATACATCTAATTCATAAGAGCTTTCTGAATATTAAGGGAGATAATAGGAATAAATTTAGACAGAGGGTACAGGTGGGAATTGATTGTGAAGGGATGATACCTGTAAAGCATTTTTTTTGTTTGTTTTTTTGTGGGGTGGTCAGGGTCAGTTGACATCCCTGGGGTTGCAGAGTTAGTGAGTGTCTTGTGTCTGGGGCCAAATTTGGGCTTGGGTCCTTCTGTGTCCAGGGCAGGTGTTTTGTCTGCTGTGTCATCTAGCTGCCCCATGATGACATCTTTAGGGTAAAATTGAGGGGGGAGAGGATTGCACTGGGCGAGGGGTAAAGACAAAGGTAGAATTAGGTGAAATATCACAGGAAAGAAGCAGAAAAGGGCTTAGGAATGGGTGGAGAGATGGGGGAGGAGTGGGGCAGTGAATGAGTAGTATAGTTATCAGAATTGGCTCAAAGACCTTACTCTCATCATAATTTGCTCAAGGAGGGAATGCCATAAACATTCATAAACAGCAATGTTGTGAGATGATCTGCTGTGAATGACTTAGTTATTTTCAGCAATGCAATGATCCAAGACAACTTTGAAGGTCTTATGAAAAATGTAATCCATCTACAGAGAGAGAACTGTTGGTATCTGAATACAGATTGAAGTATAACTTTTTTGTTAGTTCCTTTATCTGAAGTTTTCTTTTTGTCTGTTTTCTTTCACAACCTGGCTAATGTGGAAATGTTTTGCACGATTGCTCATGTATAGCCTTTTTCAATTGCTTGAGTTCTTGGGGTGGGGGGAGGGAGGGAGGAAGAGAATTTGGAACATAAACTTTTTAAAAATTGATGTCAAAATGTGTATTTTTTTTTATTTTTTTTTTTAGTGAGGCAATTGGGGTTAAGTGACTTGCCCAGGGTCACACAGCTAGTAAGTGTTAAGTGTCTGAGGCCGGATTTGAACTCAGGTCCTCCTAACTCCAGGGCCGGTGCTCTATCCACTGCGCCACCTAGCTGCCCCCAAAATGTGTATTTTACATGTAATTTGGGGAAAATTTGTAAATAAAATAAAAGCAAAAAAAGTGTTTCATGTGAGCAACAGATTGTGAGGCTTTGTTTTCTTAACCAATCTTTCACTCTTTCCAGTTTTATTGAAGTGTTCAAGATATTCACATTTATAGTTATGAGAGTTAGGTATATATTTTCTGATTGTGACATTGATACTGCTAAATATGCCAGTCTCTTCTGGAGACACTCCAGATAAATGCTAAGCAACAAATCCCCAGAGAGCCAAGACTGGAAGAAGAAGGGAAATTTTCTTCTCTACAGGGTTTGAATTAAAGAACTGGAATGGCTTTTTCTTTTTCTTTTTGTTCAAAACACATATCACTGTCTCTGGCACATTGTAATCACTTAAGAGATACCTGTTGACTCATTGGTTGATTGGGAACAGAGCTGACTGTCAGTAATATTGTAAAGTAGGTGAAGTTGGTATTCTGGGTCCCCAAATCCTCTCCCTGTTTCCTCCCTTTGACCCACTTCCCCAAGATTCATTAGCATCTCTCCCTGATACCCTCTCCAATAACTCTTCACATTTTTGGCTTTACTCTTTTTATTTCTGAAGTAGGGTTTTTTCCTCCTTCTAAATTAGTACTTTGTTCAGACATTTACTTGTTGGTGTGGAAGTCTTTGCCCAGGTGGGTGTAGTACTTTTCGATGATGACCCATGCCGCCTTCTTCATGGTCTTGGTCTGAAAGTGACCCATGTTGGCTGCTGGGGTTGAAGGGGACTCCAAATTCTTAAAAAAAAAAAAAAATATATATATATATATATACACACACACACACACACACACATACACACACACACACATATATATATATATTTCCTTCTGTAAAAAGAATTTCTTTTTTCCTATACTTTAATTTTCTTCCTTTGAAAAGCATTTTTCACTCTTATCCCTTGACTCTTGGTCTGTATATGTATTTGCTCCTTCATTAATGTCTTTGTTTTCCTCATTAAATTAAAGCTTCAAAAAGGCAAAGTTACATTTTCTTCCTCAAAACATTTTTTAACAAAATTTCCAATATAGGTCTTGCCTCCTCATTCCTCTTTTCTATTGTGCCTCAGTCTTAAAGTATCTATTCACTGGGGAGCTGATGATTACAGAAATATTATCTCAAGGTATAAATTTACCCACATCCCAATTATTCAGTCCAATTCTACTCCTCATCCTCCTTGGGATCATGTTCTTCTCCATCTCCCATGGCAAGTCCTTTTTGAGTGCTTGGCTTCTCACCCTTCTGGATTGAAGGAGCTCCCAACAATTCTGATGCCCATTCTCCTGAAGAAGGGTGTGAACCAGTCTCTCAGAGAAATAGTTTTCCCATGGTTCATAGTGTCCCCATGAACCAGCCCACTGTAGATTAGATACATCAATTGTTATGGAATGTATCTCTCCCCCATGGAGTACTCTTCACTGAAATTCTACTCCTCTCCATAGAGTTATGATTTCCCCTCTCTTTCCTCCTTTTTTCAATCCCTCCCTTTCCCTCCTAACTTCTTCTCATACATTTTCTTTTTCCTGAGAGATGACACCTCATTTTGACTTTGTTGTATCCCATTAATTTGATCAGAGAAAATCAAATATCACCCTCCTATCTCTACCTCCTCTCTACCCTTTCACGACCTTTCACATTCTGAAATGTAGCCTCCAAAGATATATTGATGCATCCATATGGTAGGATATGGGGTTTAGTCTATAGCAGTGATTTTCAGTGCTTTTTGGTCCACAAATCCCTTTCAGTAGAAAAATGTGTTGTGTGTTTCTGGGCTTATTTTACACAATAGTAATAAAATTCTTTCAGATTTATTAAGTGCCTAAAATAACTACAGTGATAACTGTTGTCCCAAAGCTCCAAATTAAATTTTACATTGTATACTTATAAAATATAAAATTTTTTAGCCTATAATTTAAAAAACACTAGATATAAATTATAAACTTCTAATTATAGAATAATTGTGCATATTTCATTTGGCACATTCTATAAGAATTAGAAGAATAAATCATGAATTCCTCATATGCTTACTGTTATCTGCAAGATTTCATTTTAACTTCTTTTATTTTTCAAATTTAGTTGACTACAAATAATATTTTAATTAAGTTACAAGATGTAAGATGTTTTTGTAACATGATAGTCATATATAAATTTAAGTTCAATGATAAAGGTTTTCATTTGGACAAAAGTTTGCAATAGTTTGCTTAACACCAAACAACTACAATCTTAAATTTGGTTCTGCATCAAGTTTATTTCCGGATTTTGATTTAAAATAGAAGAAAAGCCAAAATGCTCATTCATATAAATATGTAGTGGAAAATTGTAGGAGAATCTTACAATTGCTTTTGTGGAAAATTCAAAATTCATTTTTGTTTTGAGCCAAAAATCTACTGGGCTATAATTTCTGAATGATGTTTCCAGTCCAAAATTCACTGATACATCAAGTTTTCGTATTTATTCATTGTCAATTCCCCACCCCCCTCCTGTCTATCACTCTTTCTCTATCTTTGACTTTAAGCCTCTAGCCTCTAACTCTCTCCCTTGGTCTGGCTTTCTTTCTCCTACTCTTACACCCAGACTTATAGGATTAGGACAATCTGAGTGAATGTCCATGTACTTTAACAACGGTATCAAAGACCATTGGAAATAGCATATAGATATTGAAACAATGATGGCACTCTAAAAAATGGCTGAGAAGGTGGGATTTTTGTCCTTTCTTCCTGCCACCCTCACCAATGGTCTGAGGGGCTGCTGAAGGTAGAGACTGACACTTAATCCCTGGGTGGAAATTTGCCTAGTGCTGCCCTCTGGGGAAAGAGGAGGTGAAGGGAGGTATGACCTGGGCTTCATCAAACTCACCAAACAGGGCTGCTGGTTTGGCTGACTGACATTCTACCCCAAAGCTCTTTCTAGCCTGTTTCCCAAACTATAGGCTCTTCTCCAATTTTTCCTGTTTCCTGGTTCATTTATCATCCTCAGAGAAGTTTCAGTTCCTCCAAAATTCCCCTACTTGAGATGACAAGGTCAGTGCCCATCCCATGCTCCCTGATGTACCCAGAAGGGGAAGTAGGAAGACCAGAGCAACACACAGTCCTTCTTGGTTTCTACTCTGTGGTCTCTGGGTGGAAGTTCACCTCAAGACCCATAACCCCGAAGGCTTGAGTAACTTAGAGTACCTGCCTTCATACACATATCCCAGCCTAGAACATTTTCATGACACCTCAGTGGCAGTGGTGATCTCATCTAGGTTACATTTTGCTTATGAAGAAAGTTCACTGGGAGTGGGGAAGGGGAGGAGCATTAATGGGAAATGACAACAATGTAAATGAAGGAAGCCTCAAATGAAACATGTTAAATAAAATAGAATGAGAAGATTAGACTAGATGAACTCTAGGTCCTTTCCAACTCAAAATCTGTGATCTGTGGTGACCTCACTACCAGATTATATGATTTCTGCTAAATGAGAGTGATATTATTCCATAGCCTCTAAGGTCCCTTCCAGTTCTAAATCTAGGATCCTATAATTCCCATCTACTGTGTCTGTTTTATATCTTATGACTCACTTTCAGGAATGTCCTATTCCAGCCAAACTGACCTGCTGCTAGCTGTTGCCCATATTTGACAGTCCAACTGCTATGTATGGTCCAAAAGACCATAAATTGGGTGTTTTGAGAAAAACTTTTTTTGGTCTGGCATGTACTTTTTTTTTTTTTTTTTTTTTAGTGAGGCAATTGGGGTTAAGTGACTTGCCCAGGGTCACACAGCTAGTAAGTGTTAAGTGTCTGAGGCCGGATTTGAACTCAGGTACTCCTGACTCCAGGGCTGGTGCTTTATCCACTGTGGCACCTAGTTGCCCCTTGGTCACACTTTTGATCCATATATATTCAATATTCAATATGCACATATGATTATATATGTGTGTAGATATTATATATATATACATACATACACAAATTTGAAATGAGTCCTTTATGAGAGAAACTGGCTTCAATATCTCAGTTATTATAAGCCTTATTGTTTTAGCTACATTGGTTTGTTTGTACAAAAAAATTTAATCAAATATACTAAAATTGTTCATTTTCTCTTCTGTGACCTTTTTTCTTGCTTTCTTGTGAATTATTGCCCTAATCATAGATCCAAAGGATGTTTTTTTTTCCACCCTTGCTCCTCTATTTTGTTTGTGGTAGCATACTTCATTTCTAAGTCATGTATGCATTTGGAGTTTGATATATAGTGTAAAATGCTGGCCTAAACCTAAATTGTGTCAGATTGCATTCCACTTTTCCTAGCAGTTATACTTGAAGAATGAATTCTTACTCAGGTGCTGAGGCTCTTAAATTTGTTGAACAGGTAGTTACTGCGTTCCTTTGTTTCTGTGAGTTGAATGCATAAATCCCCATTGATGAACCTATTACTTTCTTACTCAATATCATACTGATTATTCTCTATGATTTCTTACACGGTACCAAATTGTTTTCATTTTTACTGTTTTGTAGCATACTTTAAGATCTGATACTCTTATTCCCCCTTCCTTTCATGGTTTCCCTTGAGATTCTTCATCATATGTTTTCCTGGTGAAATTTTTTATTGTTTTCAGTTCTATAAAATAGTCCTTTAGTAGGCTAATTAATAGAACACAGGATAATTGAATTAATTTAGGTGGTGGAAGATCCCTCAGAAATTGCTTTGAGTGTGTTGTCTAAATTGAATCAGCCCACTAGACAAATAAATGTACTCCTTCTCCTCTCCTTTTCCTGCCATAAATACCTGATAGTTTCTACTTCAAAGGACTGACACTGAGAACTATAACCTACTGAAGAGGCAATTTGGGTCACCCTCCGTGTATGACATAACATCATGGTCCTTCTTTGTTCTCTTATTCAAAATCTGAGAGGTGACCCATGTTACAATCATTTTACTTTTATCCTGTACCACTGGTCTAAGGCTTCTGGGCTGCCAGACTCCAGGATAATATCAAAGATGAACACTACTATCCCAAGCTATTGTGACTGCTTTGGAAGACTTAGAAGTTCCCACAGAAGAGACAGGCTGGCCAGTCATACTTAAAGCAAGAGGCCTTTATCTGGCACATGTTAAGTCACATAAAATGTATGGGGCTTAATTTTCTGTCTTCAAGACCAATCTCAGGTCACAATTTGCCCATCTTTGCCCTCAATCCTTAGTCACCATAGGGATAAGTGACACTGACTCAATGAATCACCAAACCCCATCGCCTTATAAATATTGGGTGCTGATTCTGATGCCGATGTTGGTGTGGAAGCTAGCCTGTGGGCCAAGCTCACTCCCAAGACTGAGCAGGCCTGAGCATTGACCCATCTTTCATTAGGAAAGGTTTTTAAGTCCCCTATTTTTCTGAATGCCCATATTTTCCACTGAAAGATTATGCTTAATTTTACAGGGTAGTACATTCTTGGTTGTAATTCAAGTTCCTTTGCCCTCTGGAGCATTATATTCAAAGTCCTACCATCCCTTAATGTTGAGTCTACTGGGCCCTGTGGAATCCTGATAGTTTCTCCTTGATATTTAAATTGTTTCTTTCTAGCTGCTTGCAGTATTTTTCTCCTTTACCTGGTCATTCTAGAATTTGGCTATAATATTCCTTGGAGTTTTCCTTTAGGGGTCTCTTTCAGGAGGTGATCAGTGGATTCTTTCAATGACTTTTCTACTCTGGTTCTAAGACATTGGAGCACTTCTCCTTGATAATGTCATGAAGTTCTCCTCATGGTGTACAGCATGCACTGTCCCAAGATTCTTTTGCTAGGAGTCAGCTGCTCAGTCACTGGCTTTCTCCTCTGTGGCCTTGCCTGCTTATTGCTTGATCACTGCACTGGAGTGACCCAGCCTAGTTAGGCCTGTTGGGTAGCTGAAACCCCTGCTCATAGATTGTGTTTTGCACTGAAGCTGGGAGCCTCACAACTGGCTTGCTGTGCCACTAGCTTGCTGAATTGGGACCAAGGATCCTCATCTACTGATCTGTGCTATGGCTAAGAACACTCTTCTGGCTTGCCCAAACTACCGCTGGGCTGAGCTGAGCGCTCCTTTTTTCCAGGTGAGACAGACCTTTTCTAAAAAACTTTTCTAGGTTACTTTAAGCTGGAAGATTGTTTCACTCTTTCTTTTTTGTAGGTTCTGCAGCTCCAGAATCCATTTAGAGGCTTAATTTAACGTTGTTTCTGAGGGAAATTTGGGAGAGATCAAGCAATTTCCTGGCTTCCCTCTGTCATTTTCTGGACTTGTCTCTCTGAAACTTCCTATTATCTCAGTCACAAGCATTGGCATCCAGTCATCTCACTAGGAGGTAGCCACGATAGTATCACATCCTGTCCTAGGAGCTGGCCAGATAAATATAGATATCTTGGCCCCAATTCTCCCCATCTCACTCTCTCTGTAGTCTAGAACTTGTTTCACATCCATAAGGAACTGTTGATTCTCCACACATCTCAAGCTCTCTGCTTTCCAGGTATTCGGGTACAGGCTTGCTCTATCAGTCCCTCTCTCTTCCTCTCTGTCTCTCTCTGTGTCTCTCTGTCTCTGTGTGTGTGTCTCTCCTCTCATTTCTAAAAAACTACCTCAAATACCTTCTTTCTGCACTGATGATTTCTCTAATCCCCTAGACCAGACCTACTGCTAGGCTTCATCTGCTGGAGATAGATGATGCTACCCATCCCTCTACTCCCCATTGGCTGGAACTGGAGGGTTTTTCTCAAACAGCTTCCTCAAAGCTTGCTCTGAAATCTGCAACTTTCTCCTCCACTCCAAGAAGCTCAGAATAGAGCAACCTTTTGTTGCAACTAAAAAAGAAATATTCTGTTCTTCCCTTCCAGAGTGGGGTTAGGGGCTTTGTGGAAGGAACTCATGTCAATGAGGGATAAGACCTAGGTGACAATCTAAGAAAGATGGAATGGGCATGCATAAGTAGAGCCAGGTGAGAGAAAGGACATTGGCACAGCCATCAACAACAAAGACTCAGGATGTTCTTCCTACTGAGAGGGCCTTATTAAACACTTGTCCCTCTTCCCTACATCAGGCCTTTCTCTGCCTAACTTAGGATCTCAAGTGGAGATATCTCATTAAAAGGGCACTTGTGATTGAGGTAGGTCTGAGCATGAACGTTTCTCAGGCATTTGTTTTTTGAAACCTAATTATAGGCCATTAGCCAGAAGAGACCTCAGCATTAGCTCTGAACTTCTAAGAGACAATGAAAGATCAGAATTCTGTCCCTAGCCCTACTTGTGTCTGTGTATGTCTTGCAGGGCAATCATGGTTAAGTGACTTGTCCAGGATCACACAGCTAGGAAGTATCAATTGTCTGAGGCCAGATTTGAACTCAGGTTCTCCTGACTCCAGGGTCTGTGCTCTAACCACTGTGACACCTAGCTGCTCTGCCATGGGCTTCTTGTATTTCCCCATGCTTCATTAGATCTTGCTGAACACTAAAGTCATAACCATGATCTGATTGCTAATGTGACAGAAGAAACTTGCAATGGGCATGAGGACAAGTGGAAAAGGGACAGCCTTGAGCTGCAGGCTGCTCACATGGAGGGGTATGTGACTGCTGACTGGTGGAAAGAAGACTGACTGGCTGTGATATCACATAACTGTGTATGGGGTTACTTCATTTGGTTACAGGAACTTTAGAGACGTTATTTAGAGAGCCATGTGGACAGAGGACATCAGAGAGGTGCTGGAGAAAAGCTTTGGGATGACACACACACACACATGGGAAAGTGGCTCCAGGCTTTCCTTGGGCTTACTTGAAATTCTGGAGACATCTGACTATGGTCCTTTTCTGGATCAGAGTGCTCTCTTTCCATGTCATTCCCTAAAACACCATTGGGGCAACTCTGCCCTCCAAATAGTTGTAGTGTAGAGAATGACAGCTTCACAACCGAAGCTGCTTTCTTGATTACTTTTTTTTGCTGGGCAATGAGGGTTAAGTGACTTGCCCAGGGTCACACAGCTACTAAGTGTCAAGTGTCTGATGCTGGATTTGAACTCAGGTCCTCCTGAATCCAGGGCCGGTGCTTTATCCACTGTGCCGCCTAGCTGCCCCTCCTGATTACTTTTAAAGGGAGAGGGTAACCCCAAGCTGAAATCCCTCAGCTTGGATCCTTTCCCCCAAATGCTGGTTACCCAAAAGATTATAATCAAGAGCAAATCTTGAATGAGCCCTGTTACCCAAGCAAAAGAGCAAATGGAAATTTTAAAAGTCAGATTAAAATATGACATAAAATAAGCACCAGCCCTGGATTCAGGAGGACATGAGTTCAAATCTGGCCTCAGACACTTGACACTTACTATTGTATGACCCTGGGCAAGTCACTTAACCCTCACTGCCCCCCCCCAAATGAGAAGAATGACATAAAATAAACAGGAGCAAATGAGCTCTTCATCTGGGAGTGAGTTAAGTTTTCAGTTTAAACAAGGAATGAGCAAACAATCTCACTCAGATCTATTCTTAGCAGTCTCTAGAATTTCAAGCAAGAGAAAAGACAACACAGGCTTGACCTTCCATACATAAATACCATTCTAAAGTCTTCATTAACACCCTGGAATTCCTTCTGTCCTTACTTCTCTCTGAATAATGCCTCTAAAGGCTCTGAAGCCATTGAGATAAGTCCCTGAGCCAAGCAGACACCTTAGCATTCTTTATGTCAATCAAGAGCCAGGATAGTAACAAATAGTATAACATTAATAAAGCACTTTGCTTTAAAGTTACACTTGTTATTATTATGACGTCTCCTCATCAAATAAAGTCAGTACAACAGATAAAAGTGAATTTTTTAAAACCCAAAGTGTAAAATTTTCCATTTATCTCTATTATATTTAAATCTCCTCCCATCACTGTGACCTGTCAGTAACTATTTAGATCCTGACTCTGTCACCCAATATGTCAGGTGTGTCTCCCAGTTTTGAGTCATTTCAAAATATGCTTTGCAGGTATTCCATGTCTTCATCCAAGGCATGGTAAAAAAAAAGTTAACTGGAACAGGACCAAGGACAGATCCCTGGTATACTCTCCTGGAGAACTTCCTTCAGTCTGACATTCACCCATTAAGGACCAATCTTTGGGCCGCAGCCATTCAGCCATTTCCAAATCCAGCTAGCAACACTCTCATTTATTGCATATCTGTCCATCTTCTCCCCAAGGGTAGCACTGGAGACTCTGTCAGATTCTTTGCTGGAATCTAGGTTTAATACATCTACAGCATTGCCCTGATCTCTCAGTTCTGTTATACTGTGAAAACAGGAAGCTTCATCCAGCATGACCTGTTCTTGATGAGGCTTTGATGGCCTTAATATGATCACTTTTCTCTTTCAAAATTCTCACAACCCTATCCTTCATAATGGGTTTTTAAATCTTTCGGGGGAGTCACAATTAAAACTCATCAAACCATAGGTTACAGACTTGTCCATCTTCCCTTTTGAAAAAACATTGGAACATTTGTCCTTCTCCAGTTCTGTGAGACCCATGATAGAAGTGAAGACTTTTAATGATCTCCACTGGTACCTCAGCTTCAGTGCCCTAACATTTGGTTTCTTCTAGTCCTGTTGAGCTGAAGTGAATATCTTTAGCTCCTTTCTGAGCTGCTTCTTACTTTTCTCCTATTTCTACTTCATGTTTTCCTCTGTTTTATGCCCTAAAGGGGCTGGTCTCTTAGGTGTCCTCTGTTTTCTAGGTTGTTCCAACATTAGAGTAGTGAGCAGCAAAGGGGGAGATCAAGATTTCTCTTCCTCTCTTGTACAAGAAGGAATCTTTATATTCCATACGCACAACACAGTGCCTGGTGCTCCTTAATTAGCTGCCTGTTTACTTGTTTTAAAAAATAATTTTTTATTGAAAGAATACTTTTGTCTTTTGCTACCCAAATTTCTCCTTTGCCTTCACTTCTAGAAAGCCATCCCGTATAACCAAGAATTTTTAAGAATAAAAAAGGAAGGGGCGGAGCCAAGATGGCGAAGAGGAAGCAGCAAGCTGCCTGAGCTCTCCTTCTGTTCCCTCAAAACGAACATTAAATCAAGCCTCTGGACGGATTCTGAAACTACAGAACCTGCAAAGAGACAGAGAGACACAGTCCTCCAACCAGAGATAATTTAGAAGACTTCAGGAAAAGGTCGGTCTGACTTGGGCAAAAGGGAGGCCCAGCGCAGGGCAGCAACCCAGCGCTGAGGGGGTCGGGGCAAGTCAGCAGGAGCTGCGGGCCACAGCCGGACAACTGAGGCTCCCGGAACCTGGTTCAAAAATCTGGTGGCCAAGAAGGACAGTGGAAAAACCTACCTGCACCGGACGGGAGGGAGACGAATGGGTCAGGCAGCATCAGACGCCGGGGTCTGGCGCCTGGCTGGCCGAGCACAATCAGACAGGAAGTGCAGGGTGGGGAATCTCCACACACCATAAAGGCCTCAGAGTAAAAGCCCTGTCACACAGCACCTATACCCCTGCACAAGAAGCCCAAAACAGGGACCCTGGTGCCCCCAGAGCAGACCTCAACTTAAAGAATAAATAAATAAGCTGCAATAATGAGTAAGAAGCAAAAAAGAGCCCTCTCCATTGAGAGCTTCTGTATCAATAGGGAAGAAGCCAACACAAACTCAGATGAGGACAATAGCCTCAAATTGTCTACATCTGAAGCCTCACAAGGGAAGGTGAATTGGTCGCAAGAACAAAAAGCCTTCCTGGAAGAGCTCAAAAAGGATTTTAAAAATCAATTGCAAAAGGTAGAAGAAAAAATGGGGAGAGAAATGAAAGCAAAACAAGAAAACTATGAAAAAAGAATCAGCAGCTTGGAAAAGGAAGCTGAAGAAAACAAAGCCTTAAAAAATTCATTTGGCCAAATGGGAAAAAAGCTGCATAATCTCACTGAAGAAAACAATACTTTAAAAAATTCACTTAGCCAGATGGAAAAAGAGGTGCATAATCTCACTGAAGAAAACAATAACTTAAAAAATTAACTTAGCCAAATGGAAAAAAAGGTGCATAATCTCACTGAAGAAAACAATGCCTTAAAAATTAAAGTGGGACAGTTGGAAGATAAGGAATCCATGAGACACGAGGAATCAGTCAAGCAGAATAAAAAAAATGAAAAAATAGAAGAAAATGTGAAATACCTCATTGGAAAGACAACTGATCTGGAAAACAGATTGAGGAGAGACAATTTGAGAATCATTGGACTGCCTGAAAGCCATGACCAGAAAAAGAATCTAGATACCATATTCCAGGAAATTATTAAGGAGAACTGCCCTGCTATCATAGAATCAGAGGATAAAATCATCATTGAAAGAATCCACCAATCACCTCCTGAGACCCCAAAAGGAAAACTCTAAGGAATATTGTAGCCAAATTCCAGAATTATCAGGTGAAGGAGAAAATACTCCAAGCAGCCAGAAAGAAGCAATTTCAATATCATGGAGTCATAGTCAGGATTGCTCAGGACCTGGCAGCTTCAACACTAAAGGACCGCAAGGCTTGGAATATGATATTCCGGAAGGCAAAGGAGCTTGGATTGCAGCCGAGAATCTATTACCCAGCAAAAATGTGCATTTTCTTTCAGGGGAAAAGATGGACATTTAATGACATTGGGGACTTTCAATCTTTCCTGGTGAAAAGACCAGAACTGAATAGAAAATTTGATCTCAACATACAAGACTCAAGAGAAGTTTAAAAAGGTAAACAGAGGGGAAAAAAAAAGTTACCCTATTAGGTTAAACTGTTTATATCCCTACACAGGAAGATAATACTCATAACTCTTAAGAACTGTAAATGTATTTGGGCAGAGAGAAGGACTTTATATAGAGGGTATAAATATAAATTGTCTTGGATGCGATAATACAAAAGAATTAAGGGGTTAAAAAGGGAGTCTATGGGGAGGAGAGGAAAGGGGAGGTGGAATGGGATGAATTATATCATATGAAGAGGTGGAAAAAACCTATTACAATAGAGGGAAAGAAAGGAGGGGGGAACAGTGTTTCAACCCTATTCTCATTATATTTGACTCAAAGAGGGAACAGCATATACGTTCATTGGGATAAAGAAACAACTCATTCTTTAGGGAAACAAAAGGGGAAGGGAAAGGGAGGGACTGATAGAAGGGAGGACAAAAGCAAGGGAGAAAAGGGTAAAGAAAAGAGAGGGGGATGATAAAAAGGGAGGGCAGATCGGGGGAGGCAGGGGTAAGAAGTAAAACGTCGGTGAGGAGGAATAGGGTGAAAGAAGGGGGGAAAAGTACAAAGGGGGTAAATAGAATGGAGGGGAATAGACAGTCAGCAATAATAACTGTGAATGTGAATGGGATGAACTCTGCTATAAAACGGAAGCGAATTGCAGAGTGGATTAAAAACCAGAACTCTACAATATGCTGTTTACAAGAAACACATTTGAAGCAGAGAGATACACACAGAGTAAAGGTAAAAGACTGGAGCAGAATATATTATGCCTCAGCTAAAGTAAAAAAGGCAGGGGTAGCAATCCTTATCTCAGACAAAGTGCAGGTAAAAATAGATCTCATTAAAAGAGATAAGGAAGGAAATTATATCTTGCTTAAAGGGACTATAGATAATGAAGTAATATCAATATTAAATATGTATGCGCCAAGTGGTATAGCATCCAAGTTCTTAGAGGAGAAGTTAAATGAGTTACAAGAGGAATTGGACAGTAATACTATACTAGTGGGGGATCTGAATCTCCCCCTCTCAGAATTAGATAAATCTAGCCAAAAAATAAATATGAAAGAAGTGAAAGAGGTGAATAGATTACTAGAAAAGTCAGATATGATAGATGTCTGGAGAAAATTGAATGGGGATAGAAAGGAATATACCTTTTTCTCAGCAGTACATGGCACATTTTCAAAAATTGACCATGTATTAGGGCACAAAAACATCATAGTCAAATGTAGAAAGGCAGAAATAGTAAATGCATCCTTCTCAGATCATGATGCAATAAAAATTACATTTAAGAAAGAGCCAGGGAAAAGTAGAATGAAAATCAATTGGAAACTAAATAATTTCATTCTAAAGAATGAATGGGCCAAACAAGAAATCATAGAAACAATCAATAACTTTATCCAAGAGAATGACAATAATGAGACAACATACCAAAATCTATGGGATGCAGCCAAAGCAGTGCTTAGGGGAAAATTTATAGCTCTAAATGCTTACATGAATAAGAAAGAGAAAGAGGAGATTAATGAATTGGGCGTGCAACTTAAAAAGCTAGAAAAAGAACAAATTAGAAATCCCCAATTAGACACTAAATTAGAGATCCTGAAAATTAAAGGAGAAATTAATGAGATTGAAAGCAAAAAAACTATAGAATTAATCAATAAAACTAAGAGCTGGTTTTATGAAAAAACCAATAAAATAGATAAAATATTGGTTAATTTGATTAAAAAAAAGAAAGAAGAAAACCAAATTACCAGTATCAAAAATGAAAAGGGTGATGTTACCACCAATGAAGTGGAAATTAAAGCAATAATTAGGAAATATTTTGCCCAACTGTATGCCAATAAATTTGACAATCTAAATGAAATGGATGAATATTTACAAACCCAGGTTAACTGAAGAGGAAATAAAATCCTTAAATAAACCCATATTAGAAAAAGAAATTGAACAAGCTATTAATGAACTCCCTAAGAAAAAAATCCCCAGGGCCAGATGGGTTTACGGGTGAATTTTACCAAACATTTAAAGAACAATTAATTCCAATATTATACAAATTATTTGGAAAAATAGGTGAAGAAGGAGTTCTACCAAATTCGTTTTATGACACAAATATGGTGGTGATACCAAAACCAGGCAAAGCAAAAACAGAGAAAGAAAATTATAGACCAATTTCCCTAATGAATATTGATGCTAAAATCTTAAATAAGATATTAGCAAGGAGATTACAGCAAGTGATCACCAGGATAATACACTATGACCAGGTGGGATTTATACCAGGAATGCAGGGCTGGTTCAACATTAGGAAAACTATTAACATAATCAACCACATCAATAAGAAAACCAACCAAAATCATATGATTATCTCAATAGATGCAGAGAAAACTTTTGACAAAGTACAGCACCCATTCCTAATAAAAACACTAGAGAGTTTAGGAATAGGGGGAGCTTTCCTTAGAATAATAAACAGTATCTACCTAAAGCCATCAGCAAGTATTATATGCAATGGAGATAAATTAGAGGCCTTCCCAATAAGATCAGGGGTGAAACAGGGATGTCCATTATCACCCCTATTATTTAATATTGTCCTAGAAATGTTCGCTTTAGCAATCAGAGAAGAGAAAGGAATTAAAGGAATTAGAATAGGCAAGGAGGAAACAAAACTATCACTCTTTGCAGATGATATGATAGTATACTTAAGGAATCCTCGAGAATCAAGTCAAAAATTACTTGAAACAATTAACAACTTTAGCAAAGTATTTCTATACATGACCAACAAAGTCCAGCAGCAAGAGATAGAAAGAGAAATTCCATTTAAAGTAACGGTAGATAATATAAAATACTTGGGAGTCTACTTGCCAAGACAAACCCAGGAACTCTATGAACACAACTACCAAACACTCTTCACACAAATCAAATCAGATCTAAATAATTGGAAAGATATCAATTGCTCATGGATAGGCAGAGCTAATATAGTAAAAAGGACAATACTGCCTAAATTAATTTACTTATTCAGTGCCATACCAATCAGGCTACCTAAAAATTATTTTATACAGCTAGAAAAAATAATAACAAAATTCATCTGGAAAAACAAAAAAATCAAGAATATCCAGGGAAATAATGAAAAAGAATTCACAGGAAGGTGGGTTAGCGGTACCAAACCTGGAGCTTTACTATAAAGCGGCAGTCATCAAAACTATCTGGTACTGGCTAAAAAATAGAGTGGTAGATCAATGGAATAGGCTAGGCTCAGGAAATGCAGTAGTAAATGACACTAGTAATGTAGTGTTTGATAAACCCAAAGACTCCAGCTTCTGGGATAGGAACTCAGTATTTGACAAAAACTGCTGGGAAAACTGGAAGATAGTATGGCAGAAATTAGGCATAGACCAACATCTTACACCTTATACTAAAATAAGGTCAAAATGGATACATGATTTAGACATAAGAGGTGATACCATAGGTAAATTAGGAGAGAAAGGAATAGTCTACCTATCAGATCTTTGGAAAGGAGAACAGTTTTTGACCAAACAAGAGATAGAGTATATTATAAAATGCAAAATGGATGATTTTGATTATATTAAATTAAAAAATTTTTGTACAAACAGAAGCAATGCATCCAAAATTGGAAGGGAGGCAGAAAACTGGGAAACAATTTTTGAGGCCAGTGCTTCTGATAAAGGCCTCATCTCTAAAATATATAGGGAATTAAATCAAATTTATAAGAATCCAAGTCATTCCCCAATTGAGAAATGGTCAAAGGATATGAACAGGCAGTTTTCTGATGAAGAAACCAAAGCTATCTATTCCCATATGAAAAAATGCTCTAAATCTCTAATAATTATAGAGATGCAAATTAAAACAACTCTGAGGTACCACCTGACACCTATCAGATTGGCTAAAATGACAAAAAAGGAAGATAATAAATGTTGGAGAGGCTGTGGGAAAATTGGAACACTAATGCATTGTTGGTGGAGCTGTGAGCTGATCCAGCCATTCTGGAGAGCAATTTGGAATTATGCCCAAAGGGCAATAAAGCTGTGCATACCCTTTGACCCAGCAATTCCACTTTTGGGTCTTTTCCCCAAAGAAATCATGGAAGGGGGAAAGGGACCCACATGTACAAAAATATTTATAGCTGCTCTTTACGTGGTAGCAAGGAATTGGAAGTTGAGGGGGTGCCCATCAACTGGGGAATGGCTGGACAAGTTGTGGTATATGAATACAATGGAATACTATTGTGCTGTAAGAAATGATGAGCAGGAAGAGTTCAGAGAAACCTGGAGGGTCTTACGTGAGCTGATGATGAGTGAGATGAGCAGAACCAGAAGAACATTGTACACAGTATCATCAACATTGAGTGTTGACCTACTGTGATGGACTATATTCTTCTCACCAATGCAATGGTACAAAAGAGTTCCAGGGAACTCATGATAGAAGAGGATCTCCAAATCCAAGAAAAAAAAAGAAAGAAAGAACTGAGGAGTATAGATGCTGATTGAACCATATTATTTCTTTTGTTTTGGGTGCTGTTGTTTTTTTTTTTTTCTATTTTGAGTTTTTGCATCACTGCTCTGATTTTTTCTCTTGTAACAGGATTAATGCAGAAATAGGATTAATGTTATTATGTGTATATTTATGTATGTGTATATATGTATATGTATAGAGATATATAGATATAACCTATATCAGATTACCTGCTGTCTAGGGGAAGGGGGGGGGGAGGGGAGGGAGGGAGAAAAATCTGAAATTGTAAAGCTTGTATAAACAAAAGTTGAGAACTATCTTTACATGTTACAGGAAAAATAAAATAGCTTATACATTAAAAAAAATAAATAAAAAAGTTAAAAAAAGGGAAGACAAGCAGGGGCAGGGGGAAGGGGGGTGGGAAGCAAAAGCAATTAATACATTGACAAAATCTGAAAATAGATGCAATGTTCCACACCTGTGGAACTCCTACCTCAGTAAAGGAGTGGGAACAAGAGGAGGCATAGTCTCATGTCACTTCTTTGGGGCCACACTTCATAATTCTCAGCTCCCATGGATGCAATGATCATTACTGTGCAAATGATTGTGAGGTCTATTTATGCAGCCCCTGACTTCCACTTCTGCATCACCAGCTGCCTCCCACATAGATATGTCAAATTCAAAATATTAAAAGAAAAGTCATCATTTTGTCCTTTTTCTTTGATCTTTTTGGGGCATAGATTTACTAGCAGTATTGCTGGATAAAGGGCACACACAGTTCTAAATTATTCTCCAAAACAGGTGGATTAGTTCACAGCTCCCTTGATAAATCTTTGAGGTAAATATTACTTTGTAAGAAATTAATGTTAAGGAGTCAAAGGAAACCATGGTGCTACTAACAGGACCTTTACAATGGTGAGGGCACAGCTAGTTGGGGTTTGAACTGATGGAATTAGAGAAGAGAAACAACAATAACCTCTCAGGGTTATTATCCTCTAGAATCTTGAGGGAGAGAGATACCTGCCCTGCCTCTGGGAGAAGGATCAGGGATTCACACTGTTGCCTTCATAGACTCTCTAGTATGTTCCACGTCTACATTTCCTTTCTTCTTATATGCCCATCCCCCTCACATGAGGACTGCTGTAAGAACCTGGTGGTTGGTCTTCCTGCCTCTAGCCTCTCGTCATTCCAGGCCATTCTCCAGATAAAACCAAAAGTCCAGATTAAGGAAGTATCCAAAAATTATGCTAGGAGGCTAGGGTGATTGAGGTAGTATCACTGTGTAGACACTAGGTCCACAGCCAGGCTCAGGGCAAAGTCAATAGACTCAATTGTCTCTCCCAGTGGGCTTCATGCCCCAGGTTCTAAGGTCATGGAAATGACAGAGTCAGAGAGCTCAGCAGCCATGATGAGTGGGACTAGGGCATGGCTGGGATGGGATTCGGTCCTGAGGACAGAGGGGCTGTTCAGTAAAGACTTGTTGATGAATTGAGGAAGAACTGGGACTGTCTTTTGCCTCTTTTTGTATCCCCAGAGCTCAGCACAGGGCCTGGCACATAGTAGGTGCTTATTAGGTATTTATTGACTGACTCACCAAAGAGAAAACTCAGTAGTCCCTGTCCTCAAGGGGCTCACATTCTATCAGCATAGATAACATGTCCACAACAATGGATACCAAGTACAAATAAAATGACTGCCAGGTCCCATGGAGAGGAGAAGCCATAGCAGCATGTGGGGATCAGCAAAGGATTCCTAGAAGAGCTGGATCTGTGGGGGAGTTTGGCAGGAAGGCAGGGTTTCTAGGAGTTGGGGGGAACAAGGAAGCACCTTCTGGGCCTGAGGAACATCCTTTGTAAAGGTGTGGAGACAGGAAGTGTCATACTTTGTGTCACAAACAGCAAGTAGGCACCTTCGGTTGGTTTGTAGTTTGTGAAGGGACTAATATAGAATGAACCTGGGGAGAGAGACTGAAGACAAATTGTGAAAGGCTTGAAATGCCAAACAGGGGAGCTTGTTTTTGATCCTAGAGCCAAAATGGAGCCTCCAGTGACATGATCAGCCCCGTGATTTAGGCTGATTCCTTTGGCAGTTGTGGGGAATGAGAGGAAAGAGGCTGGGAGGAGGGAGACCAGGCCCGAGGCTGTTGGAATGGTCCAGCAAGAGATGACCTCTGGGGCCCCTTACTTCCCTGACATTCTAGTATTTCTGGGATCATTTTTTTCACCAGAAAAATGTTTAAGTATTAGAAAAGACCCTGCAAAAGGAGCCTCTGCCTGGGAACTAATGATGCACTTCGTCCCTAAAGCTAATTGGCTCTCTCATCTCTCAAGCTGACCAACCATGGGGCAGAAAAGGGAGTCTCTAAATTCTTAGTCTGGGAGATGCAGGGGGGAGTTCCCATGAAGTGAGGGCCATCCTGGCTGTTATCTCCCTCTTTCCTTTAACCTCCTCTTGTCTCCAGGATGGTGTGTGTCTGGCTCCCCAAGGGCATCTGGATAGGAGTTCTGGCTGTGACCCTGCTGATGCTGAATTCCCAGGTAACTGCAGGCAGACAGGTCCCAGGTAAGTACAGAGCAGCAGCTCCGCAGAGAGCCCAGGTGGGGGCCCAAGGGGAGCACTCTTCTCTCTAGGCCCAGATCAAAGGAGGGGCTTGGGACAGGATGGTCCTCAGAGAGATGGGCAGCAGGTGAAACTGAATTTCAGGCTCCCCTCCACCTATCCCTTCCTTTGGTCTTTGTTTCCTTTTCCCCAGGGCTCATGGACTTTGTGGAGGCCCCCTGGAGAGGTGAGGGCTCCAGGTAGTTTTTCAATAAGCAATTATTAAGCACCTACTGTCTACTGGGCTCTGTGTAATTACTGCTAAGGACAGAAAGAAAGGCAAAGGACAGTTCCTGCTCTCAAAGAGCTCCCAGTCTAATGGGGGAGACAATACGCGGACACCTCTGTACAACCAAGACATATCCAGGGTAAATTGGACAGAATCAGGAGAGGGAAGGCACTGGCATGAAGAGGGTCGGGAAAGGCTTCCTGTGGAAGGAGGGATTGGAACTGATACTTGAAGTCAGGAGGCAGAGGTGAGGAGGGAGAGTGTCCTCAGCCTGGGGGACAGCCAGGGAGTGCCCAGACTGGGGAGATGGAGAAATTTGTGGGAGGAAGAACAGTAAGGTCAGTGTCACTGGATGGAAGAGGATTGGGAGCCTGGGAATGTAAAGTATAAGAAGGGTGGGGAGATAGGAGGGAGTCGGTTGTGGAGGCCTTGAAGGCCAAGAAAAGGGTTTGATATTTGAGCCTGGAGCTGATAGGGAGTCAGTGGAGTTGATTGGGGAGGGGGTGACAGGGTCAGAGCTGCCAAGGTCTCCCACCCCCATCTGAACTTTTCTGTGCCATTAAGCATCTTCACAGAGTCTGCCCAAGCTGCTGGAGAGGTTTCAGTTTGGCCATTGGAGGGAGGGATGGACTTTGCTGGTTTAATTTCCCAGGCAGGATTTCATGGCCATAAGTGAAGCTACAGTGTGTGGGAGCCCCCAGTTTTCACTAATGACATCCTGGTGGAGTAAGGGAAGGTCTCCCCCTCCATCCCTTGGAGGCAGATCCTGGGCTGGAGAGACCAAGGGCATTGACCCAGGCTGGCTCTTCTCCTACCTTCCTGATCCTTGTTAATGGGCTGAAAGAAGAGGTGGGAGCCCCATGTTCCCCAATCCCCACTGCCCTGGAGCAGGCAGGACTTGCACCCTCTACCCCCAGTCTCTCAGTGTCGTCTCTGGTCTCCACACTGCTGCTGCTCTCTCTGAAGCCCCAGGCTGGATCAAGGGGCCTCTGCCATGACACCGCATGAGTGGGAGACCCTTTGTCCTGGACAGGGAGGGAAACCCCAGGGATGGGCCACAGGCTTCTCCCAGCCAGTGTAAGTATTGTAGGGGAGCAGAGAAAAGCCCCTCTGGCATAGTCTGTGTTATTTCCCCTGCAGCCTGGCCTGGCATCTGGCATGGCCAGTCACGGCCTCTTTGGGCTCCTCACCTGATCTAGAGCCATCCACCGGGAATCTGACCCACTTTTGAGCTTTGTCACCTGGACTACCTCTGGGGGGAGAGTCTGCCATGTGTAACACCCATTCTCCAGTGTTGGGCAAGAGAGGAGGGGCCTTCTAGAGACAGTCTGTCAGGGCCTGAGCAAGGGAAACCCAAGGGCAGTGGGATCTGCCACTCCTAGCAGGGTGATGGCTGCTTAACCCAGCTGACATCTCCAGGAACACCCTGGTATCAGCCATGGGTGTATTGAGCAGGGGATGCCCCCATGTGGACAATAATGCAAACTACACAATATTGAAGGAGCCTCCCAGCCTGTAGATAGTCAAACCACTTACTATGGGCAAGGCACTGTGGTAACTGAGGGGGATACAAAGGGAGGTCAAAGTCCCTGGGGAGGACAACATGAAAAGCCCTGTGTACAAACGAGTGATGTTGAGGATAATTTGGAAATACCCCACAGAGGGAAGGCACTAGGGATGAGGGAGAATGGGAAAGTCTTCCTGTAGAAGGAGGGATGTTAACTAAAGGAAATCAGGAGGCAGGCAGGGGGAGGGAGAGTGTTTCAGACATGGGGGACAACAAGGGAAGCTGCTCAGAGCTGGGAGATGGAGCGTCTAGTAGGAGGGACAGCAGGGAGCCAGTGTCTCAGCATCACAGAGTACATGGGAGGGGGAGGGGCAATCAGGGGTAAGAAAGTTGAAAGGCAGGAGGGGCCGAGTTGTGAGGGGCTTTGATGGCCAAAAGGGATTTTTGTATTTGATGCTGGAGGTGATGGGGAGCCACAGGAGGTTATTGAGCAGGTGGGTAACATGGTAAGATCTGTGCTTTAGGAAGACTCATTTGATAGGGAGAGAGTAGAGGCAGGCTGACCCACCAGGAGGTTATTAAAATAGTGCAGATAGAAGGCAATGAGGGCCTGCATCAGGGCCATCGCCGGGTCAGAGAAGAAAAGGGGCATTATTCAAGATGCTACAGAGGTAAAATTGTCAGGTTTTGGCAACAGATTCAATGTGGGTGATGACAGTGAGGATACCCCCAGGGCTGTGGGCCCGGGTGACTGGGAGGATGGTGGTGCCTCACCAGTAACAGGAGAGAATCCACATCTGGGGGAGAATGACCACAGAAAAGGGCAAGCACAGGGAGGCACTAAGGGATTGTCACTAGACTTTGGCTTGGGCTGAGATGTCATGGGGGCAACAGTGGAAAAGAAGGCTAGAAAGGGCAATGAATCAGAGGTGGAGAAGGCCTTGGTTTCTGGGCTAACAGAGTTGTTCTTTATCTAATGGCAATGGAGAGTCGTGGAGTGAGCTGGGGGCTATGGAGAGGAGAAGATGGTAAAGCACAAAGAACAGTGAGGAGGCCAATGGGGATGTTGAAGCTTGAACCCTCATGCCTGGCTCCTGGGGCTTGGCAGAGAGCCATGTTGTAGGCTGTGATCCTGGTAGGGAGGACTGAGCTTAGCAGGGCAGTCTGTAAAAAAAATTAATTATTAGCTTACTAATCTAGTCTGAAAATTCTATAATTAGACTTATGAAAAATTATAAGTTTAGAAAAATTATAATTGGGCCATAAGTCCCATCTGGGTTGCCATTCAAATGTAAAAATATTTTAAATGACTAAGGCTAATTTGGGGGGGACTAATCTGACTGGAGGACTAATCTGGGGACTTTTGACTCACTGGCTATCTGACTGCTATCATTTTAATATGGGCTGTTTATAAAGTTCTACCACGCTGCTCCATTTCCAAAATTGATAAGCAAAAGATTAAGAAGCCTCTTAACTAAATAATCAAAGCAGACTTTATTTATGAGATACAATTTAAACATAAAAATACAGGGAAATAAAATGTACAACCTGACTGCATTCTGGCACGTCTCTTTCCACCTGCTGCGCCTGGAACTTTTTTGGCCTCCTCCTCACAGAAAAGCCCCCTGCTCCGTATTGGCCTCCGTCCCTTCTTGCTCTTAGCTTTTTCTCCTTCCCCAGTCCTCTTAATCTCCTTCATCCTTCTCTGTTCTGTTGTCTCAGGGTCTCTAGTGTCCAGAGTCCTCCTTAATCTTGTCAGTCCCCTCTCTGTTCTTCTAATCTTGTCAGCCCCCCTTGCTGCCTAACTCCCAGGTCAATATATCTTCTTTCTCTCCACTCAAGTCTCAGGGCTTCCTGTGCCCCCCCACACACTGAGCTAATCCACCAGCTGACCTAGCGCTGTGGCTGGGGAGGGGGGTGCTCGCTGGAGTGTCTCGTGTCATTCTGAGCCCCAATGTCAGAAGTCAAGGATCTCCCTTGCCCCCAATCCCTTTTTCTTCTGAAGGAGCTTTGCCTGTGGGTGATTCCCTCATACTATCTCCTTATCTGCACAGAATCCCAGGATTTGCACCTTAGAGAGCACCCATACCACCTCTCTCATTTTACAGATGAGGAAACTGAGGCCCCCCAATTAGTGACTCAACCAAGGTGACACCAGTAATCAGCAGGGTAATGTAGCTAGTATGGAAAATGGCTATATTAGTGTGGGGGAGGATATTTGAGGAGTAAAAGGTTTTAAGTTGGGTGGTCATGGTGTACCTGGAAAAACTTGGGCAGAGAGGAGACACTGGAGAGGAAGAATCAGGAAGGTTTTTTTGACTTGTCTGTGGGAGGTGAGGGAAAGAGAGAGCCCTGAGTCCCCAGTTGCTCCAGGTTTCCTAGAGCTGGTGTGAGGCAGTGGACGTGCCATTAATAGAAGTCAGGGAGTCGGGAGGAGGATTTGATTTCAGGGACAAGATAGTGACTTTTACATGGTTAGTTTGAGGTGCTTGGGAACATGCAGGAGGAGATGTTTGGCAGGAGCTGGAAATGTAGGAAGGGAGACTATGAGGGAGGGTGGACCAAGGTCCAGATTCTGGAGGTGTCTGTAGAGAGGGAGAAATGAAGGGATAGAGACATCTGAGGGAGAGAGCAGAGAGAGAGGAGACAGAGGGAGGTGACTTTGGTCATGAATCTGTTTAGTGATTGAGAAGAGGAAGAGGAGGCAGCTCAGGAGGCAGGGAGGCAGGAGTTGGGGAGGTGAGAAAAAAGGGAGGATGGGGAGGTGTCACAGAAGCCTAGGGAGGGGAGGATCTCAAGGAGGTGACCATCAGTGTCAAAGGCTGCAGGGACAGAAGGACGAGTTTGGAGGCAAAATTGTTGTAATTTGTGGAGGGAGGTAAAGGGGGCACTGCTGCCTCTGAGGCTTTAATGTCATCTTGCTACCCACACCAACAATTATGCCCTGGAGGATCTCCTGCTCTGGGGCCTGCTGTTTTCATTAGTGACTGAGTGTTGTTATTGTTCAGACATGTCAGTCCCATTTGATTCTTTGTGATGCTATTTGGGTTTTCTCAGCAAAGATCCTGGAAAGGTTTGCTTTATTTTTTCTCTAGCTCATTTTACAGATGAGAAAGTTGAGGCAAATGGGGTGAGTGACTTGATCAGGGTCACACAGCTAGTAAGTGTCTGAGGCCAGATTGGGACTCAGGTCTTCCCGATTCCAAACCCAGTGCTCTATCCACTGCACCACCTGGCTGCCCCCAACCCTGAGTACTATTTCAGAAAAGGTCCTGTCAGGCTTCACTTCATTCCCTTCTCTGCAGCAACTTCCTCCTCAACCCCACTGCCAACTTCTTCACAGAGATGTACCTACCCTCTCCTCACAGCTCCTTCTCCTCCCACCCAAAAGGACAACCTGTATCCAAGAACTGTGACAAAATCTACTTTTCCTGGATGAGCTCTGTCTATCTACTCCCCTGTGGCCCCACTCACCACCTTTAGCTCAAAGTGTCCCTCCTGGGCCACCTCTGCCCTATGAATATTCTTTCTCCATTTAGAATGCCTGCTCCTTTAAAGAGGAGTCTCTTTATTTTTGTACTTGTATTCCCAATGCTTAGCACATAGTTATCAATTAGTGTTTTTTTCATTCATTCATTCAAGAGTATTGTTATAAACATATATTACTGAGCGTTAAGTAAGAGGACTTTGGATCCAGATGACTACTTAGAGAGATGTGTCTATAAAAGGAAACAGAAAAATAGGATATAATCTAGTGAGGGATGGAGAATCAAGTGAAGGACAGTTCCATGCATTGAATACTTGTGTATATTTCAGCAGTCCCACTCAACTGGATCTATGACCTCATTGATTCCAAAGTTCCTTTCCAGGTGCAGATCTCAACCCATCCATGGCTGCCCATTCCATGTGACTCTTGTCCACACTCTCCCACAAACTTCCATATGGAGTCCACCCAGGTTCATAGCAGTCATCCTTACTCTCTCCTGACACTGGGAGGGTGTCTGTGGCTCCCCACTCTTTGTCCATCAGTCATCCATTTTTCTTTGTATGCATGCAGCCCCTTTGTCTTCCTATCATGCATTTCCTCAAAGATGTCTTTGATCCCCTTTCCCTATTTGGAATGTTTATATATTTCAACATGCTTACACCCACCATATGCCTTGACAGTGCCTTTTCTGTGAAGCTTAATTCTTCAGAGGCAGTGGTTATCCACATCATACTGACCTATCACAATATCAGGAGAATGTTAGTACTGAAAAGATGAGCCTTTGCTTTCATGAAAAGCCTCCTGACTGAAATCCAAACCATTCTTCTCCTTCTGATCGGCTTTGTCCCCAACTCCTCCCCAATACCCCAGACAGACATACTGATGGACAAGCTCCATAGAATGTCCATCCAAGTGGATGCTGAAATCTGTGAAACAGAGACTCTTCATTCACTTGGTCTTTCCCAGGTGCATGAATAGGCCAAACTCCTCTGAGTGCTTACAGGTCTCTTCTAGAAGGTTCTCCAATGTTCTAGGTCTTCTTGGAGTCAACACAGTGTCCTCCACAAGGAAAAAATTTCTAGGGAACCTCCCTGTCCATTCTTCTTTGGCCTAGACTCTATGCTGGATCTCCTCCATCACCATGGCCAATATCTTTGGCAAATAGGCAGTTCAGGGATTTCTCTCTCAAGGATAGAGCAACCACCCAGCACTTGGACCCTAACAACCCAGTCCTGGATGTGCTCAACATGGAGGTAAAAATGACTGCAAAGAGAACAAAGACAGGAAAAGCAGCCGGATTCCCAAGTGTTTGTAGAAGAGATTTATGCTGGAAATGACACAAGTGTGAGGGTATTAAGGGACCAGTATTCAAGGGATCTGAAGGAGGGAAAGAGACTGGAAATGCTTGGACCTTACTGAGAGCAAAAGCAATGGTGACTGAGAGAATATCACTAACCACTGAATTAGTGCCCATTCTTTCATCTCTTAAAAATCTTTATGAGACTCATCTATGTCTGAACTGAGTTTCTTTGATCAGAGTATTGGAAGGGAACAAACAGGCTTTCACAAGAAGCATTCAGCAATGGACAACATCTTTATCATTTAAAAATAAGTTCTATAGAATATAAGGTCCCCTCATGCTTATTGGTTGTTAATTACAAGAAAATCTTTGATTCCATAATCATTCAAAATTCCCTGAAAGATAGAAAAACCAGAAATAACCTTATTTAATGCTGCTCTGATCATAAACACCCAGGGACACAGAAGAAGTTTAATAGTCATATTATTAATTTACACTTATATGGAAAAGAGAAGAGCCTTACAATCAATTCAAGAAAGTCTGAAAAGGATGAAAAATACCCATTGTTCAAATGATGACATTCTAATTAGTGCATCCCTGTGCATATTTGGAGGAGGCTCTGCAGGTGGATAATGAATTGGGCCCAGAATTGAAAAGGAGCCATGGAATTGGTTAGATTGCCTTTGGGAACTCCCAGTTCAGACACATTTTTAGCCCAAATGTTTTCTCTGCTTTAGAATCTGGGAATACTACAGCCCTTGGGTGTCAAGGTTTTATATGCACTTATTAGTTGTAACCTTATTCCTGTTATAACCCATTCTAACAAGTAATAGTAAGAAAGATCATGGAGGAAATGCCTGATTGGAAAGAAAGATGGATGGGTCCTCTTGGTAACCTCAGAATGTCCAAATGTGGGGCTTGGCCTTCTATAGAGGATCTATGGGAAAATCATCCAAGGAGCCAGTGTGGGTGGGCTATGCTCTGTGTTGACAGAGGGAAGACCCACTGGGAGGAGGTCAGAGATGCATCAGAGAATCCAAGTCACTCATGCTGACACAGGCTCTGTTGTTACAAAGTGCTTCCCATACACGGTCCTCTCTGATCCTCACCATAAGTCTATGAAGCAGGTGCTGCCCCAGTTATTGACTCCATTTTACAGATGAAGAAATTGGTTCAGAGAGAAGTGACTAGTACAAGGCCTCAGAGAGAGTCAGCAGCACAGCTGGGATTGGAAACCCTGGGTTTTGCCTGCAGTGACAGTGTGGTCCAGTGGAAAAGAGGTCAGGAATCTTGGGTTCAAGGCTTGATCCCTTCTTTACTAGGTCAGTGACCTTGGGCAAGTCACATCACTCTTCTGGGCCTCAGCATCCTCATCTGTAAAACAAGGAGGTGGAGCTAGATGGCTGCTAGCTTCCCTTCCAGCTCTGCATCTAGGATCTGAGTATTGTAAAATTGGTGGGTTTTCCCCACTCTCCCGCAAAGAAATACACCCTCCCAACTCCTCAACTCTCTCTCTCTCTGAGGAGCTCATTCTCCCTTCAAGGCTCAGCCTGTGATCACTTCCTGCAAGAGACCTTTCAAAACCAGGAAAAATCACTTGAGATAACACTGTGAGTTCCTCTTATTTTTTGGTGGAGCTAGGAGGGTTAAGTGACTTATCCAGGGTCACACAGCTGGTAAGTGTCATGTGTCTGAGGCTGGATTTGAACTCAGGTCCTCCTGAATCCAGGGGTGGTGCTTTATCCACTGTGCTGTGAGTTCCTCTTACATGCTTTTGGTTCTTTCAAGTTCCTGTTAAATTTAACATGAGAGGATCCAAATTGCCTTGCTTGTCTCTGATCCTTTTTGCAATTTATTTTGCTCTTTTCTCTGTATTTTAAAAACTTTTCACTTATGCTCTTTTCTTTTTCGTTTTTTTGGGGGGGGGTGAGGCAATTGGGGTTAAGTGACTTGCCCAGGGTCCCACAGCTAGTAAATGTCAAGTATCTGAGGATGGATTTGACCTCAGATCCTCCTGACTCCAGGGCTGGTTCTCTATCCACTGTGCCACCTAGCTGCCCTTTTCTTCCTCATTTTGCATCACTATCACTCCCCATCAGTCACCCAGCCCCAAACCAAACCTTCCCCACCCCCTCAATTAGAAGCCCTCTGTCTTTGGCCTGAGACTGAAATGTCTGTATCATCCCCCACCTCGGGTCCATCACCTCTTTGCCAAGAGATGGGAAGCACTTCAGCCTGTGTGTCCTGAAGCCTGGATGGGTCATTGCACTGAGCTGAGGTCTGACCTCTGTCCTTGAGGTTATTGTTGTCAGTGTGGGAGTGTGGGAGTCTCCTTGCTCTGCTCCCTTCCCTCTGCATTAGTTCAGACGATGTTCTCTGGGATTCAATGGATCTATGCCTTTCTTCACTGCTTACAGCCCAAGGACACACTTTCACTCTCTTAGCACAGAATTTGCTCAGTCATTTCTCAAGTGGAGGCACACACTTTGTCTCCAGGTCTCTGCTATAGCAAAAAGTGCTGCTGGTGTGTACACACATATCTCACCTCTGTGTACATGTTATATCTAATATATGTATGTGTATATGTGCAAATATGGATGTCTGTGCATCTCACCTGCGTGTCTTCTCTCTTAGATTTCCTTTGCAGTGTATGCCTGGTACTCCTATTTCTGGGTCAATGAAGGATTGTTTACTGACTTTGTTGGGTTGAATTACAATTTTTTTCTATCTTTTAAAAAATATATTTTCAATCTGCAAACATTCACCTTTTCTCCCTCCCAAACCCATACTCCTCCCTCTCAAACTGAGAGAAAATCCTCACCCCATATTAAAACACTTGTAGTGAAGCAAAACAAATATCTTCATTGGCCATTTTGAAAAAACAAATTCTCATGCTGCATTCTGAGTCCTCTTGGTCAGGAAGTGGGCAGCCTGTCTCACCCTTGGTCCTCTGGAATCATGGTTGGTTATTGTGGTGATCAGAGTTCCCAAGTCTTTCAAAGTTGTTTATCTTTACCATATTGTGGTTATCATATAAATTGTTTTCCTACAGAATTCCTACAGAGAAAGCCAGATGGGAGCAGACTCTGCTTTGTAAGATACTTCACTGGACCTTAGCTAGATGATGTTACACCCAAGCCATTGCCCTGCACACTTTTCCTTCCTTTCTCAGTCAGACTCCTACAAACAGTGTCTGCACACACAGTCTCCCCTCCTCCTCTCCCTCACTTCTCAGTCCTGGGCAGTCCTGCTTCCCCCCTCATTAGCCAATGGGAGACTGCTCTCACCAAAGTCACCAAGGATCCAGCCTCAATGGCCAAAGCTGATGGCCTTTTCCCAGGCTTCATCCTTCCTGAACTTCCTGCTGAACTGGACACTGTCAGCCCCATTCCCTCCTGGGTATTCTCTCCCCTCTGGGGGTTTGTGCCTCTGCTGTCTCTGGGTTCTCCCCTTCCCTGTCTGATCCCACTTTCTCAGTCCCCTTTGCAGGCTTATCATCCACATCTTGTCCCCTAATAGGGGTGTTTGCTAAGGCTCTGCCCTGGGCCCTCTTGTCTCCTCTCTGTGACCTCATCAGCTCCCACAGAGTGAATTCCCATCTCTGTTCACGTGACTCCTGCATCTGTGTTTCCTGCCCCAGCCTCTGTCCAGCATCCCCTGTTGCCTCCTGGATGTTTCAGGCCTGAATCTCTAAGCTCCCTTAAACACAACACTTCCCAAACCGGACTCACTGCTTTGCCCCAAACCCAGGCCTCTTCAGACTTCCCTCTTCCCAATGAACCTAATACAATTCTTCCAGTCTCATGGTTCATGACCTTGGATTTATCTCCACCTCCTCCCTCTGCTCCCCCTATCCCCTGGTCACAGCCATAACATCCCTTCCCTGTGACAAATGAAAGATGAAATGACCCAGGAAACAAAGGTTGGAGCTTCTGACCCCATCGATTTATGAAGCAAAGGCTGCCCATTACCCCACAATCCAGGACCAGACCTCCTCAGCTTAGGGCCAGACCCTGAATGCAGGGGCAGCGGACATTTATACTTTAAAAGCAATTAATCAGGGGCGGCTAGGTGGCGCAGTGGATAAAGAACCAGCCTTGGATTCAGGAGTACCTGAGTTCAAATCTGGCCTCAGACACTTGACTTACTAGCTGTGTGACCCTGGGCAAGTCACTTAACCCCCATTGCCCAGCAAAAAAAAAAAAAAAAAAAAGCAATTAATCAAATAAGGCCAATGAATGAAAAGGAGACTGTCCATCGTGAGGTAATCTGATTTCTAATTGGAGGGAAGATTAGGGACTTTCCAGGTTGGGAGGGGAGAGCAAACAGGTGCAATTCCCTGAAATCAGAAGAGCGGTGTTCCACCCCCCACCCCCAAACCCCCCTTGACCCCAAGTGTCTGTGAACAATCAAAAGAGCATGGAAACCATAGGATTGCTCAGCAGGGGGCCAGTTTTCAGATAAGCCCTGGGGGCTGCTGGGGATGTACAACTGTGAGAAAACTCCTTGCCTCAGTCCTGGGATCAGCCCAGGTTTCTGACCAGCAGAACCTCAGGCTCTAGTTAAGGGTCTCTAAGCCCCAGGGAGAGGTGGTCCAGCTCCCCAGCCATGCAGGGCCAGGTTCAAACAAGGAAATAAGGTTTGCTCCCAATTCTCACAGTTGAATAAAGTTTTCTCACAAGACAGAAATTGGATCAGACCCATAACTGCATAGAGGGAACTGAGGCAGCTACAGAACTGAGTCACAAGAGGGTGTCAGTGTGGCTCCCTCAATCCCCACAATTAAACACTTGCTCAGCTAATCCCCACAATTTCCTTCTGCACACTCCCCCCTTCTCTATGCTCATGTGGCCTCCATAGGAGCAGAGCCTCTTCCCTCTCACCCAGATTACTAGGATGG
Organism: Dromiciops gliroides; assembly: GCF_019393635.1. Classification (NCBI taxonomy): domain Eukaryota; kingdom Metazoa; phylum Chordata; class Mammalia; order Microbiotheria; family Microbiotheriidae; genus Dromiciops; species Dromiciops gliroides. The sequence continues at coordinate 256,343,873 of NC_057864.1, forward strand.
GCCCTGACAGTCTCTCTTCCCTCCAGACCATCTTTTATACCCGAAATGTGTGCTTTTCCTTAAGGGCAAATCTGAATGAGTCACTGCTCTCCTCAAGAGACATCAGTGGGCAGCTAGGTGGTACAGTGGATAGAGTACCGGCCCTGGATTCAGGAGGACCCGAGTTCAAATCCAGCCTCACACACTTGACACTTATTAACTGTGTGACCCTGGGCAAGTCACTTAATCCCAATTGCCTCACAAAAAAGAAAAAAAGAAAAAAAAAGAGACAGCAGTGGCTCCCTAGTGCTCCTGGGATACATTATAACTTCCTATGTTTATTGCTTCACAGCCTGGCTCCTGTCTCATTGTATGATAACCCTCTTCCTGCACTCTGGGATCTGCCCAAACTGGCCCTTTCTTCACACCCTGCACCCCATTTCCCACCTCTTGGCCTTTGCCCCTGCCATCCCCCCATGCCTGGATTCCACTCCCTCCTTCCCTTTGCCTCATGCATCCTCTTTCCCTCCAAGGCCCAGCTCAAGTACCACTTTTTTCTTTTCTTTAATTCCTTTCTTTCTTTTTTTTTTTTTTTTTTGGCGGGGCATTGAGGGTTAAGTGACTTGCCAGGATCACACAGCTAGTTAGTGTCCAGTGTCTGAAGTTTGATTTGAACTCAGGTCCTTGTGAATCCAGGGCTAGTGTTCTATCCACTGTGCCACCTAGCTGCCCTCAAGCACCACTTTCTAGGTGAAGCCTTTCCTGATCCCCCACATGCCAATGCCCATCACCCTCTACTTGTTTGTATTCATGCTTCCCATACTTTTGTGTGCACTTGTCACCCCTATTTGAATGTAAGTGGCTGGACTGTTTGCTATCTTTATGTTTGTATTCCCAACAACTGACATGGGGCCTGGTACACAGTAAGCACTTATTAAGTGCTTGTTGATTGACTGACCCTTTGGGGAAGCACAGCAGTGCACAGAGAAGGAAAGACAGTTAAGTAGAAAGAAAGCAAGGAATCCATGAACTGGGGTTTGGGGGAGTTGGGGCAGAGGCAGTCCAGGCCTAGAGGCTGTTTACAGGTGTGGAGGTGGGGAGATGAAAGGCTGAGTTTGGGGAGCCACAAGGAGGCCAGTTGAAATGTAAATTGTGTGTGAGAGGGAGTAACAGGAGATGCTGGAAAGGGTGGCAGGAGTCAGAATGGGGAGGGCTCTAAGTTAGGGTTGGAAATTCTCCAAGGGTCCATAGGGAGCCACCACAGGTTCTTGAGGAGGTGAGTGAAGTGGTCAGACTTGGACTTTCTAAGATTTATTTGTCATTTGTGGGCTGGAGAGATGAATGATATCAATCAGTCAGGAAGACTCATAAGGGATTACCCTGTACCAGGCCTGTGCTGGCACTGGGTTATATATAAAATCAGTCATTTCCTGCCCTGGAGCAGCTTCCATTCTAGGGGATGGAGGATGTAGGACATGCCCAGGAGGGTGACCCAGGGAGGGGCCCTGCACCAGCAGTTACAGGGATCCTGAGGCAGAGCCAGACAGAGCCCAGAAGATCCCCAGGGTGACACTGATTGGATCATTGACCTCGAATGAAAGAGGGTGTGGCCTCTAGGGTCATGGGAGTGTGGTAGGGGTCTGTCCCCTGCCCGGATCTCTGCAGAGGGGGCTGGGGAGGGGGGATACAAAGGTGCACTGGAGGGAGGAGGATCAGAGAGTGAGTTTAATTTTGGGGTGAGAAGGACTTGGGGAGGTTGTTGGGTAAACATTTCCTGGGAGTGTTGCTCCAGGCTGGGTGTAGTTGAGAGGCAGCTATAACGAGGCAGAGAGGTCTGAGAACTGAGAGTCTAGTCCTACCGCCATCGCATATCTGCGCTGTGTGACCTCGGAAAAGTCGCTTGACCTCTCTGGGCTTCACAGGGCGGGACTGAGCATGCGCAGGAAGGGCAGCCGGATGTTGGCCGTGTTCTCCTCGGTCAGTGCCCAGCCTGTGGTCAGCGATTGAGAGCGGGTGTGTCCGTGCGGGCTGAGCCGCTCCTGGTTGTTTCCTCAGAGCACTTCACCGAGCAGTTGAAGGCGAATGTTACTTTGAGAACGGACGGAGCGCGTGCGGTTTGTGGCGAGGTCCATCAGCAACGGGTAGAGACTGTGCGCTTCGACAGCGACGTCGGGGAGTTTCGTGGCGGTGACGGAGCTGGGGCGGCCTGATGCTGAGCTTTGGAACAGCCAGAAGGAGGAACTGGAGCGGAGACCGGGCCGAGGTGGACACTTACTGCAGGCACAACATACGTGGTTGTTTGAGCCCGTCTTTGGTGCCCGGCGCGGTGAGTGAGCGCCCCCCGGAGGGGAGTGGGAGGGACCCGGGGAGAGAGAGGAGGTGAGTCCGGAAGAGGGGGACGGAGCAGGGAGGGAAGAGAAGGTTCTGGAAGGGAGAGCAGAGGGAGGGGCCAGAGGGGAGGGGAGGAGAGGAGGAGGAGGCTGTGATGGGAGGGGGCAGGTGGGGAGCAGAGAAGGGGGGGAACAGAAGCAGGGACAGGGACAGGGGCCCCCAGAGCAGGGGAGAGACAAGGGGGGAAGGGGATGGAAGGAGGGGGAGATGATGGATGGGAGAGAGGAGGGAGGGGACTAAGAGGGGAAGTGGAGGGAAGAGAGTTGGGGGAGGGGGAGAGATTGGGGCCAGAGGGGTCTGAAGGGGAAGGAGGAAGAATGGGGGATGGGAGGGGGATGCAGGGAGGAAGAAGGAGGGATGAGGAGAAGAGGGAGGAGGAGGAGGAGAAGAGGGAGGGAAGCAGAGATGATAGGGAGGAATTAGGGGCAGAAACACTGGAGATGAGAGATGGAGAGGATGGGAGGGAAGAGAGGAGAAGAAAGGGGGAAATGAAGGGGGAGAAAGAGGGTGGGGACAGAGGGAGGGGGGAGGGGGGCTGGAGAGGGAGGGGGAGGAAGCTCTTCTACCAGCTGGGATTTGGGGGCCTGGAGTCCTTTCCCCTCAGTCAAATTCGGATGTTTTTACCCCCTCCAATTCTAATGGAGAAAAACTGCACTGGGAACAAGCCAAAACCCATCACCAACAAATAATGCACATTTATACAGGACTACAATGGTTAATGGGTAGCTAGGTAGGACAGAGGGTAGAGTGCCAGGCCTAAAGTCAGCAAGACTCATCTTCCTGAGTTCAAATCTGGCCTGAGACACTTACTAGCTGTGTGACCCTGGGCAAGTCACTTCGCCCTGTTTGCCTCAGTTCCCTCATCTGTAAACTGAGCTGGAGAAGGAAATGGAAAACCACTCCAGTGTCTCTGTCAGGAAAGCCCAAATAGGGTCACAAAGAGTCAGACACAACTGAAAAATGACTGAACAGCAAAATGGTTATTATGGAATTCATTCCCCTAAGTCCTCAGTGCCCAGGTGCCATAAACCTTTTAAAATCTTAAATAAAACTTTTCCTTTTTTATCCCTGAAGCTAAGCTCAGCAGAGGCTTCCCATGCCCTGCTCCTTCCCATCTCCTCCATTCTCTCCCTCCCTCCCCCTCCCAGCCTTCTCTGGTGACACAAACTCCTACAACTGAGGCCTCATGACTGAACTTGTCTTTCTCCAGGCTCCCAGACATCTTTCTGCTTCTCCCAGGGCCCCTGGACTCTGGGTCAGGATGCTCAGGTTTCTCCTGGGCCTAGACACTCCCCACAAGCCCCTGAGTCAATATTCTTTCACTGTATCGATAACATCTCTTAATGTTTGAGCTCAGAGTCTTTCTGAAAACAGTTTATTATCCACACCTGTGACCTGCTTTTGGAAAGAATCCATTATAAAGAATCCACTTATAATGAGAAAACTTGCCTGCCCATTTCTTCCCCCATCCCTGAATCCTGCTGAGCTGGGGCTGGGGTCATTCTGCCCATGGACCCCTGGGGCTGCTTCCTGTTAGTTCAGATTTCTAGTCTTGGGGGAGCTTAAATGTCCCCAAGATGCCCATTTCAAGCTCTGGGGAGAAGAGGAGGCCTGAGCCTGGTGAGGGATCAGGTGACAGAGGTGGGGGCTGGACTAGGAAGACCTGCCCTGGCCCCCTCACTCAGGATCCTTCTTCTTTCTTCCAGTTGAGGCCCGAGGTGACTGTGTATCCATCCAGATGGCTCCCCTGGGACACCACAACCTGCTTGTCTGCTCTGTCACTTGGTTTCTACCCTGGGGACATTGAGGTCAGGTGGCTCCTGAATGGGCAGAGGAGACAGCTGGGGTTGTGTCCACAGGCCTGATCAGCAATGGAGACTGGACCTACCAGGTCCTGGTGATGCTGGAGATGACCCCCAGTGCGTGGGGATGTCACACCTGCCACGTGGAGCACTCCAGCCTGCAGAGACCTGTTCACCTTGGACTGGAGTGAGCCAGAGCTTCCCTCAGCCTCCAGTTCTCACCTTGCATCAGGACAGGAGCCAGCTCTGAGGACCCCCAGAGTGTGTCCAGTCCTGGGCTAATACAAACCCCATGTGGTGCTACCCCCCTTCCCCAGCATGGCCTCCAATGGCTGTGCTGAGCTAAGAGCTGTGGAGACCTAGAACCTCATCAGGCTCCTCACTGGCCCCTGCCCTGGGAGCTGGCCTCCTTCTGGACTCAGTGACCTTCCCCTGGGGTGGGGGAGCTGGCTGTGAGACACATGGATGTCAGTGTCCCCTGATGAGCCTTCACTGGCTGAGCCCTGAAGACCCTTTGCAGTCTGTCCCTTCCCTTCTTAGATAGGATTTAGCCCCTTCTCAGCTCCCCTCAGACCCGTCTGCCCCCCAGGGCTGGCTCCTGGAGGGAAAGTTTTGATCCTTGGTGTCTCTTGTCCCCAGAAGCACAGTCTGGATCTGCCCAGAGCAAGGTGCTGAGTGGAGTCGGGGGCCTCGTGCTGGGGCTGATCTTCTTTGGGGTTGGCCTCGTTGTCCACAGGAGGAGTCAGAAAGGTGAGATACTCTGGGGAGGCCCTGAGGCCCCTCCCCTCCAGGGGAGGGAGGATGTTGGATGGTGCCAGAAATCTGGCCCCAAGGTCAGGGAGGAAGGGCTGGGCTGGCTCTGGCTTCGAGCTCTTCTACCCTGGAACTTACACAAGGTGGTGAAGGGGGCCAGATCCCAGGACTCAGGGTCTTGAGGGAGTCCCATATTCAATAGTAGAGACAGCCTGGGGAGGGGTGTCAGACTCCAGCCTTCAGTCCCTCCCCCTGCCATTCCCTCCCCCCCCCCACGCCTACAGCTATAGATGGATGGATAGAGCATTGATGAAGTGCTTCCTCTGTGGGGTCAGGTACTAGGCTAAGCACTGTTAGGAGCCCCCTGTCCACAGTGCTCAGGAGCCTTGGTGTCCTTTGCTTCTGTGACTCTGGGATTTACAAGTATTTGTACATCTGTCTCTCTTCCTTCCTTTCCCAGGAATCGGGGTTCACAGCCAGCAGGTAAGATCCTTCTGCCCAGGTGGGATCAGGTTCTCATAGCTATCAGTCTCTGCCCAGTGGGGCCTGAAGCTGAGCAAGACTTGGGGGCCCTTAGTGGGAAGAGGGTGGCTCTACGTGTGGCTTCAGACCCAGGTGTAGACTCTCACCTGGGTGTTCTGTGTCCTCTGCAGGGCTCCTGAGCTGATCCCTGAGGCTGTGTTCCCTGGAGCTGCTGCCTTCCCCTCAGCCTCCCTCCCACATTTGGAAGCCCCTGCTTGTGCCCAGCTCTCCAGGATCTTAGCCCTGCTGACCCCTTCCCTGGAGGGGCTCCTTGCCTGTGCCTTGGGCTCTGTCTGGACTCTTTGGCATTTCCCAACAGAGCTTTAATGACCCACTCCTCCTTCCTATCTTCCTGCACCCGTGTTTTATCCATTTTTGTCTCCTGAGCCTTCACCCCAATAATTAGAAGAGTGAGAATCACCTGGTTCTTGGTGACAGGGAGACAAGGTTGGGGAGCAGAGGGATTTGTGTAACCTCTCAGTGTGTGAAAGGCCTCTAGAGGTGCAGATTGTGATCCATCCACACCTTTGCATCCACATGGCCTCTTGTCCAGGCCCCTCCATTACCCAGCCTGCTGGTGGCCTTCCTGTCCATGTCCTGATATGATGTAGATGTCAATGGGCCTCCCAGGCTTCTTGCCCAGGAGTCCTTCCCTTTCCCCATGGGATGGGCCCTCCTCACTCTGGTCATTCCTCTCTCTGATGACTTTGCTTCTGTCCCTTCTGCTCAGTTCTTCCTGGATGATCTATTGCTGTTGCCTGTGCTTGTCTATCATGGGCCTCTCTGTTGTATTTTTAAAAATTAAAGTTTTAGTAAAAACCTTTTGCATTTGCATCATATTCATTGCTTAATGTATACTCTACTCCCATTCGCCTTCCCTCATAACAAAATATTTATTTAAAAGTCCCCAAATAACCATCACATTACCCATGTCTGTCCAACACCATATGCAGCAATCCATGCCCATAGCATGTCTGCATCTGCCATGAAGAGTTTGTTTTCTCAACTCTGTGGCCAAGCTTGGTGACTGTTAGTACATAATATTCAGCATCATTTGTTTTGTTTTGTTTTGTTTTTTTACTATTTTTATTTTGGATATGTTTCTTTCCTGATTGTGCTTAGAACATTCTGCATCACTTGATTTAAGTCTTCCCATGTTTTTCTGAATTTCTCATATCTCTTGTTTCTCCTGATGCAACAAAATTCCATGACCATCAGGTGCCACAATTTCCTTTGCCCTTTCTCAGTTGTTGGGCACTGATTTTTTTAATCATCAAAGTATTTTATTATTTTCTAGTTACATGTAGAGATAGTTTTCAACATTTTTTTTGTGAGGCAATTGGGGTTAAATGACTTTCCCGGGGTCACCCAGCTAGCAAGTCTCAAGTGTCTGAGGCCAGATTTGAACTCAGGTCCTCCTGATTCCAGGGCCAGTGCTCTATCCACTGTGCCACCTAGCTGACCCTCAACATTTGTTTTTATAAGATTTCTAGTTTCAAATTTTTCTCCCTCCCTCCCTGCCTTCCTCCCGCCTCAAGACAGCAAGTAATATGATACAGTTTATATATGTTTAATCACATTAAACGTTTCTGCATTAGTCATGCTGTGAAAGAAAAATTAGAGCAAAAGGGAAAAACCTCAAAAAAGAAAAACAAACAAAAAAATAGAAATAGTGTGGTTCAATCCTACTGAGTTCAAATCCAGCCTCAGATACTTGACACTAGTTATGTGACCCTGGGCAAGTCACTTAACCCTCATTGCCCCACACAAAAGATTCTACTCCATTGGAATGTTTATCTTTCTTATTTCCACTAATGAACATGTGGAAGGATACAAACATTTGTGTCTATTCTTACCATGTAGGCTGCCAAATTCTTTTATTTGGGCTGATATGAGTCATAACTGTGAAATCATCATTTTTGGGAACAAAGATCTCAGGAATTTAGGGGTACAAAGTAAAGAAGGAGAAAGCAATGAGTCACATAGAGAAGCAAGGATTGTTGGGAACAGGTGCATCCCAAGGGTGGTCTCTTCAGTCTCACTGGACTTTGATGGTTCTGGAGGAGAGAGTGAGGCCTCACTTAAATCCAACTCACTCCCAAGTTAGGACATCTCTCTCTTGCTGTCATTGGTCCTCTTCAAAAATAAAGGAGCGACAAAAACAAGTACCTTGTGCAATTCCAAGGGAATTGTCTTCCTGCCATATACTTTGGTGAGAAAGGAATAGGCCCTGGGTTCAAGGACTTCCTTGCTTCCTTTGATATATTTTCTAACAATCAATGCCTTTTGATTAGAAATCATTTGCCTTGAGCTGGAAGCGATCTCAGAGGCCATCTGGTCTAATCACTGTATGTTATAGATGAGGAGGGTGAGGCCCCATCAGATCAGTCACATGAAATCTTTAAGCATCAGTTAAGTGCCTTCTATATGCCAGGCACTGTGTTAAGTGCTGAGGATACAAAAAAAGGCCGAAGTTGGTCCTGGCTTTGCAGGTGCTCACAGTCTAAAAACCAAACAGGATTTTGGGTTTTGTTCCTGTAGGTGACAGGGAGCCACTGGAGTCTACTGAATAAGGTGGTCAAATCTGCACTTTAGGAAGGTCAGTGTGACAGCTGAGTAGAGAATGGCCTGGAGTGGGGAGAGACTGAGGCAGGGAGACCCCTCAGCAACTGTTGCACTAGTTCTGGCCTGAGGGCATGAAGGCCTGGGCTAGGATGATTGCAGGGTTAGAGGAGAGAAGTGGGCATGTGTGAGGGATGTTACCAAGGGAGACATGACAGGACTTGACATGATTGGATATGGGAGGTGATAGTGTAGAGTCAGGGCTGACCAGGATGTGAGTCTGAGTGACTGATAGGATGCTGGTAACTTCCACAGCCCTAGGGGAGTGAGAGGGTGGGGTTGGAGGTGGGCAAAAGTAACAAGTTCAGTTTGTGACATGTTGACTTTAAGATATCTAGAGTACATCCAGTCTAGGGGTGTCCAATACACAGATTGGAGAATGGAGGTCAGGAAAGAGGTTAGGTTTGGACAAATAGGAAAGTCTTCAGTCTAGAGATGATGTATGATTCCATGGGAGGTGCTGAGATCATCAGGCTACATAACATGGAAGAAAAGAGGGCCCAGGACAGAGCCCAAGGTCACATGGGTAGTGGGTGTCAGAGGCTAGACTTGAACGTCTATGATTCCAGAGCTAGACATCTCTCCATGATGCTTCACACTAGGTAGCATGAGCCCAGAACAGTGGAGCCTAGAAGCTCCTGGCTTTACTCCATTATTTATTGGGAAAATGTCTTGTATTCCTACCCCTTTGCCAATAATGCTGGCTTTCAGCTTTAGATATGTACTTTTGTCATTAAAAGTGTCAAAGAAGTTGTATGTACATATAGGTCAAAGTATTTATGGCACACCTGTTGTTGCACCAAAGAAGTAGAAACAAGATGAGTGCTCACTGATTCCTTAATGGCTAGACAAATTCTCTTATGTAAATATAATGCGGAAGAATTCTGAGAAGTCGGAAGATGTTAACCCTTATGAAATGAAGTAAAAGCAGGAAATCATTATATATAGTAATTATAACACTATAAATAGAAAGAATAAATCCCCCAAACCAAATACTATTTCTTTATGTCCAAACTTGTGTGTGTATATGAATATGTGTATGTATATGTATATACATATATATACATATATACATATATACACACATATATGTATATATATATAAAACTATTGTTAGTTGTATTGGGTGTTTTTGAAGTTTTTATTTTTTCAAATAATTGTTTAAAATGTTAGGGGAGGGCAGCTAGGTAGGGCAGTGAATAAAGCACTGGCCCTGGATTCAGGATGACCTGAGTTCAAATCCAGCCTCAGACACTTGAGACTTACTAGCTGTGTGATCCTGGGCAAGTCATTTAACCCCCATTGCCCCTCAGGAAAAAAACAAACAAAAAAGAAAAAAAAAGGTTAGGAGAGGGGGCAGCTAGGTGGTGCAGTGGTTAAAGTGCTGGTCCTGGATTCAGGAGTACCTGAGTTCAAATCCGGCCTTAGACACTTGACACTTACTAGCTGTGTGACTCTGAGCAAGTCACTTAACCCCCATTGTCCTGTGTTAAGGGCTAAAATTCTAGCTAGTCTGTCTAAAATATCTAATCAGTGGTCGCCAATAAATTATAAGCTTTAGCAAGAGTAAGGTTTTTAAGCATTTATCAAGGAGAATAAGAATTTGGTAAAGAGAGAGAGAAAGGCCTACATTCATCTATCTCTTAAAGGGAGAGCACATTTCTAGCTCCGCTCTCCACCAGAGTCCAAAGGAAAGAGAGAGAGACTGAGTGCTTGGCTCCCCCTTCTTCCTCCCACCAGCAAACATCACTTCCTGACGCCAAAGAAAAGCCGCATGGCTTGCCCTCAAAGACCTTTCTTTCATGGTAGAGCTTTTCTACAGTAAGTCTCCAGCAGGTGGCGTCATTCCAATCGTTACACCTGCAAAAAAAAAAAAAAAAGGTTAGGGGAGGGATGTATTTGTGGATGAAGAACATGTAAAAACAAAATATTAAAACTTAAAAAGAAAAAGCAAAGTGTACATTTGCAGATACAAAAATCCTAAATAATAAACATATCATTGTTTATATTTTGAAAAAGGAGGTAATAGGAAATACTAGAGTTTACTGAAAATATGTTGGGGTCAGATATATACCTTAAGACAATTGACTTGGCAAATTATTTTTGATAAAAGTATTTTATTATTTTCCAGTTACATGTAGAGATAGTTTTCAACATTTGTTTATATAAGATTTCCAATTTCAAATTTTTCTCACTCCCTCCCCACCTCCCCATGACAGCAGATAATCTGATATAGGTTATATATACATATATATATATATATATATACATGTATATATAACATTAAACATATTTCTGCATTAGTCATGTTATAAGAGAAAAATCAGAGCAAAAAGGAAAAACTTCAAAAGAGAAAAACAAGAGCACTAAAAACAAAAGAAATAGTATGGTTTAATCAGCATCCATATTCTACAGATCTTTTTTTTTTTCTGGATTTGGAGAGCCTTTTTCATCATGAGTCCTTTGGAACTTTCTTGTACCATTTTATTGGTGAGAAGAATCTAGTCTATCACAGTTGATCAACACATAATGGACTGGATGTTGTTGCTGTTGGTGGTGGTGCTTCATTCTCATAGAGGACCATGACATTGAGGTGATGTCATAACTTGCAGTGAATTGCATTTAAGTGAGGGAGGGTTGTGCAAGGTCACCAGTCTCACTTTCTTCAGAGCCATCTGGGTCAAGTGACCAGATATATCTCAGGAGGACTGGAGACAGCCTGGGATGTTTAAGGCAATTGGGGTTCAGTGACTTGCCCAGGGTCACACAGCTAGTAAGTGCCTGAGGTGAGATTTGAACCCAGGTCCTCCCAATTCTACGGCCAGTGCTCTATCCCCTGTGCCACCTAGCTGACTCTAGTGGATATTGTAGAGAGAGTGAGGATAACACTGAAGTTTCAGACCTGGATGACTGGAATGATGTTGGTGCCTTCATTAAGAACAGTGGATTTGGGAGAAATGACACATTAGAGAAATGGGATGCTAGTAACAAGTCAGGAGCACATTGAATGATGAAACTAGGAGATCTGTAAGGAGGAATAAAACTAGAGGATCCTAAGAGTCCACCAGGAAAAGCACCAGTAGGACGATCAAAGGCAAGGCTGCACTTGCTATTAGCATCCATAGCCTGAAACGTACATGGTAGAGGATAGTACAGTTGTCTCAGTGGGTATGAATAAGGACCTGTCCTGTAGCAGAGAAAATGAGGAAGAGAGAGAGGAGAGGACACATATGAGGGATGCCCTGGAGGTAGATATAGCAGCCCCTGTATCTGGTCATGGGAGAGTAAGAATCAAAGCTAACAACAGGATTTCCACATGAGAGGCTGAGTGAATGGAGGTGGTTTTGATGAAGACAGTGAAATCCCAAGTTAAGTTGTGACATCGAAATGAAGAGTGTGCTGCGAGGTAGGCAGTCAGCTATGCTGGGAGAATAGAAAGAAAGGCAAAGAACAGTCCTTGCTCTCAAGGATCTCACGGTGTAAGGGAGGAGACAGCCTGCAAACAGCCAGCTACAAACAAGAACTCTAGAGGGCAAATGGAGGTAACCTCAGAGGGGAGGCAAGAAGATGGAGAAGGATTCTGAAGGGCTTCTTGCAGAAGGTGGGACTTTAGCTGAGACTTGGAGAAAGTTGGGGAAGCTGGGAGGAGGAGAGGAGGAGGAATGTGTTCTAGGCATGAGGCACAGCCACTGAAAATGCCCGGAGTGGGGAGATGTACATGAAGGGCAGTAAGGTACAAGAAGCCTGGAAAGGCAAGATGAAGACGAAGTCAGTTTGTGAAGGGCTTTTAGAGCCAAACTAACGATTTTCTATTTGATTAGAAAAGCTCCAGGAAGCCACTGCAGTTGATTGAATAGAGGGGGTGACATAAACTTGCTTGAGGCAGATCTATTTGATAACTGAGTGGAGGATGGGGAGAGATGAAGCAGAGTGACTGGCCAGCAAGGAAGAGAAGGTTTGGGGAGGAATACTATTAACTCATCTTTGGAGAAGTTGGGTTTGAAATGAAGAGAACACCAGCTACTGGTAATTTATAGGCAATGGGTTCTTAACCTCTTTTGTTTCCAGGACCCCTTGGTAACCTGGTGAAGCCTGTAGACCCAGTTATGAGAGAAATGTCTCCTCTTTGAGCTTAGGTAGGCGGTTACTGCTGCGGGGAATTTTTATATTTGATTGAATCTGAAGAATGCTTGACACTTCATATTCTCAATCTTGTTCTTATTAACCTTCAGGATTAAAAGATAAAAAATTTTTAAATCATCCAGGAACATTGTGTTTACTTGTATTTAGTCATTTTATTAACAAAAACATTTGGAAGCCATAAATGTGTGTGTGCGTGTGTGTGTGTGTATCAAAATATGAATTTTTTTTTTTTTGGTGAGGAAATTGGGGTTAAGTCACTTGCCCAGGGTCACACAGCTATTAAGTGTCAAGTGTCTGAGGCTGGATTTGAACTCAGGTCCTCCTGAATCCAGGGCCAGTGCTCTATCCACTGCACCACCTAGCTGCCCCCAAAATATGAATTTTTTGAGAAATTGTTTACTATTGTTGCCTATTTCTTTTTTTTTCCTTTCTTTTTTTTTTTTTTGGTGAGGCAATTGGGGTTAAGTGACTTGCCCAGGGTCACACTGCTAGTAAGTGTTAAGTGTCTGAGGGCGGATTTGAACTCAGGTCCTCCTGAATCCAGGGCCAGTGCTCTATCCACTGTGTCACCTAGCTGCCCCTGTTGCTTATTTCAAAGTGAAATTTAGATGAAACTTAAAACCATTACATCTTTATTACATCACATTTTTGTCCTCTCTTTGAGGATAAAACATGTTTTTTCATCACATGATCTAGAAACAAAGTGATACCATGTAGAACTGATGCTACACATGAATGTACAATCATTAACAAAGGGATGGATGGCAAAACCTAAGAACTCATTTACCTAGTTACTTAGCATAGGAACTTGAAACAAATGGTGATCACCAAGAATGAAACAAAACAAAACAAAAACCAAAAGTCTTTCATACTTGTATCCTATTGAAGTAACCCAGAGATGTTTGAGTATTATAACAGGATTAGTTATATAAAAATAAACTTTGCACATTTATCTGCCATTGTTATAGAAATTTGCTATGGAATGAAGAAGTAGAGACATTGTTATAACAATATCAAGACTGTCTCTTCAAGGGCACAGACTAACCTGACAGAAATATAAGATAAAGCTTCTTAAATTCTGTTTCATTTCAGATAAGAATCATAATTAGCCTTTTTTTTTAAAAACAGTCAATCATTCAGAAAAGTTTCACATTATTCACAGGTTATCTTAGCCAGTCTCATAATTAACTAGGTGGGAAAAATTCTTTTTCAGAGAGTAAATAGAACAGAAGAAACTGACTTAAGGAGATCCTGTCATTATCTTCATAAGGCCTTTTCACCTTTCTCAGATGTAGACAGCAGTTCTCAGATTGCACTTCTTTTGAGCAGCAGATGATATTTTCTTTAAATGATGGTCTATTGGTTTAATGATAATTCAGAGTTTTACCTAAAACCAAAATTCAAAACAGTATAAAAATATAACCTTGAGAGAAGTTACATCAAATAGCCCATTTTAGTAATCACAGTTTAAGGCTACATAAAGTTATTAATATTATTTTTCTCTTGTTGTAATAACAATTAACAATAAGAACATATAAAGGCTTACTTTCCCTTGTCTTTCCTATTTAAATCCACCATGGAGAAGAAATCAAGAATCAGAAATTAAGAAAATAATCACATTCTCTAACTACACACATATAGTAATTACATGATAGTTCACACAAGACCCAGAAAAATTCTGGTCACTGTGTAAGCTTTGAGTCGGACAGGTCTAAAGGTATTGCATATTAACCATTCAGGCAAAACCAAAAATCTTTAAATCTGGGGTCTGTTGACAGTAGGTTGGCTTAAAGGTATAACTTCAATGCATACTAATCAGGTATAATTCTATAATTTTCATAATCAGAATTTACATCATCAGATAAAAATCCCTTCATATAAAACAAACTTGTAAGCTCCTTATTTCTGCTGTGAGAGGTCCCAGTTTCCTTGTTAACCCGGCTTCCTTAACTTAGGATTTCACAACATGCTGTCAGGAAGGCTGATCATTTTATGACCTAACTCAAATAAAGGGTACTGTGATGATTAAAATATGAGAGACATAGTTTTCTGGGGAATTAATCATTTTATTAATATGGCAGTGAGTTTTCAACAAAATGAGGTCTATGGTGTCTCTCTCAGACCAAAGACCCCTAATGGATGTTGGGCCTTGGTTCATATACTCTTGCAGTTGTAGGAAGGTCCATCACAAGGCAACAAATTCTAGTTGGTTAGTATTATTTAAATCTAATTGGTTGACATGAATTGGAGGTGGGTTATGTTAAAATGAAGTTAGAGAACATGACTCAGGTAAAGATGACAAAATGTAGAGACCCCCTGGCCCCAAATATTTTCCATCTAGGTGTGGCTTAATCTCACAGTAAAGCCCTTCATCTCATCTAGACAAAAGAATCTTTTAGGTTTGACCTAGATGGATCTGATAGAATCTCTCAAGGATCATTTGCCTTTGAGTTGGTGGAGGATGGAGAACTAAGAAAGAAGGAAGGGAGAATCTCTGGGTGCTCCAAGATATTGATTATTAATAATCATTTCTCATAGTCCCAAGCAACCTGATAAGTCCCTACAAATTTAAAAACTGTTAAGGTCGGAGGCCCAATATAGTGGAGAAATGGCAGGACTCACTTAAGCTAACCCCTCCAAATAACGTTCAGTAATGACTCAAAACAAATTTTTGGAGCAGCAGAGATGAAAGAATGGGTGACACAATTTTTTAGCCTGAGACAAACTAGAAGCTTGGCAAGAGACATCTGTTGCATCAGGGTGAGAGTGGGAGAGCAGTCCAGCTCAGGCCATGCCCAAGCAAACCAGCACTAGCCTTGGGGACAACTGAATCATTAAGGCTGAAATTAGAACTATACATGTAGTTATTAGGATTCGTTAGGTTAATTAGGTTGTGTAAGGTTGTGTAAACACATGAGACCCAGTCCTTGGTGGCAGGAGGACACAATGGGGTAATGGATCCTTGTACCACCCCCATGCTAGAGCAGGTATCATATAGGAACAAACAAAGAAAGCATAGGTGTTTCTAATTTCAACCTTACTGACTAATAGATTTATATCTTGGCCCCACAACTTTTTTGTTTTGTTTTGTTTTTGGCAGGGCAATGAGGGTTAAGTGACTTGCCAGGGTCACAGAGCTCGTAAGTGTCAAGTATCTGAGGCTGGCTTGAACTTGGGTCCTCCTGAATCCAGGGCTGTCGCTTTATCCACTGTGCCACCTGCGCCCCTCGCCGCAGCACAACTTTTGCATCATTTTTCTAATCATTCTCATTTAATTTCAAGATATTAAAGGGAATTTGACAAACCCAAATACATATCTACTAACTTGATTGGGATCTGGAAATTACCCTAATTTCAATAATTAAAAACATTAAGATCTTATATACTTGCAGAGGTGCTAAAATTGCTGGCAACAACAAGATTCATTAGACTAAAAACAGCTATGCTGCCATGGTAAGCAAGGAAGCAACAGGGACATGACACTAATTCTGGTCCTCTAGGCCTAAGCCAGATGGCACTGAGTGACTGAACACATGTATAATAAGACAAGATATCCTCAGTTCTGTTTGAGTTCATGTAAGAGTCATGTAAAACAGATGTCCACGGCCAGGCTCAGAATTGACTACACGGGAACATGTCTTCAATGGCAAACTGAGTGAAGAGGGTCTTACTTCAGTCCTCCCAAGGTTGCCCTCTCAACTATTTCCCAGGGAGAGATATCCACCAGCAGTAGGTCATAGACCTCCTCCTCTTGAGCTGCTGGCATTTTCTGGAAGTAGATGAAATATTGACTTCATGGCAAAAAGCATACATAAAAATAAGCTCAGAATGGAATTTTACAATTCAGAACGGTTTTACTTCAAACAGCAAAAATCTCATATAATCACAGCTTAGGTCTAGACAGAGTCGTTAATACTCATGTTGTTTCTAGCAGTAAATGTGTATCAGATCTCATACAGAAAACAAAATATTCCTTTTAACATCCTTTTCTTCTTTATTTTTCTTTCCTCTTGAGTTTAAATTCATCCTTGGTATGAAAAAAAAACCCAATCATTAGCAAATCACACTAATTATAGTCTGTAATTCTACATAGATTGTTAATATATGCTTACTTAATAAGAGTCCCTCAGCAAACACGGACATTAATCATCAAACAGATATTCATCCCTTAATGTAGTGTTACTCATTAACCCCTAGAATAAATTTAAATCTGTAAGACTGGAGTCTGTTTAAAAACTAAATGGTTCAAGGTGTAATGTCAGTATACAGGTATGACTTCTAATTTTTCACAATCAGAAATCACGACATAAAATACTTTCATACTATAAATAAACTTTTAAATTCTCCTCCATTTGCCAAGGAATAGAGGAGAGGATCCCATTCTTCTAAGGAAAGTAACTCACAAATTTTTTCAAAGAGTAGATAAGGTTATGATGACCTTAATCGAGTAGATGGTCTCAAGAAACTCAGCAGGTTTACAAATAAGGAGAGTTTCACAAGGTCTTTGCCCCTTTCAAATGTTCTTTTTCACATAGTAAGTATTTATTATTTTTCCCTTTTATAATTTACCTTATTAGTTGATAGACTTTAACATTATAATAGCCTCTAATAGCTCAATGAATAATTTCAGAGTATCTAAAGTCAACCATCATCATAGCAATCATTATCGATCATAGTTATTTCATATATAGTAGTTCCTCAGAATTCACAATAAACATTTACAAACAACAATGATGTCTGCAATATTATGGATTTAAAGCATGAAAAACAATTTATTTCTGGTCAGCTGACATCTATTCAGCCAAATGTATCTCCAAATTATCTTTCTTTCTTTTTTTTTTTGCAAATTTATTTATTTATCTTAAACTCAAATACAAAATGAGAAAAGGAAAAAAAAATTGCCATGTATGCAGCATAACATAAAAGAAGATTCACTATAAAAAAATAAATTTCCATTTCAAGAAAACCTATATAATAAATGCTACACATTGTTTTCAAAACTGCCCAGCTTTCCTTTGCTTCCTTGTAAGTTTTCTTTTATTCTCTCCTGTGCACTTTTCACTTTATTTCTCATCCTCCCCCCTCCTCCTGCCCTAAAGAAGGCTACAATTAAGCTTAGTTATTTATATATATATACATACATATAGATATGTAGAGATCTATAAACACATTGCTTTTTGGCACTAGTGTCAAACTGTATTGGCTCTGCCTCTCCTTTGGATCCACCAAAGTCGTGGAGAGGGAAAACCTGCTGCATGGGCAACAGCTTATTTTCCAACTGATCCTCCCAGTCCAGCGCCCTGGAGAGGACACTCCAGCTACTCCTCATGGGGTAGATACAACACAGGATGCGGCAGTTACCGGTTATAAATCACTCAGGAGCTGCGGCTCCTATATTGGACTGCACAGCCACACTGTGGCCTGTGGCTCTTCAAGGCGCTGATCCATGGTTGTCAGTGACTGGTGGAGGCCTACTACTATAAACACACAAATATATTCACATATACACTCATGCCAAATTAATGATCTTCCATATAAAATCATTCATTTTATCACCCTTAGCATGTTATAGTAATCAAAGTTAGAACTCAATGTAGAGTTATCTAGTATGGAATCATTGCATTCAGTCAAAGAATTAACAATAATATACAGTGCTTTCCAGATGTCAGGCCTTGTGTTAAGCATTTCACATTTACTATATCAGTTTTGATCCTCACAACAACCTTGGGAGGCAGGCGCTATTTTTATCCCATGTACAGATTAATAAAGTGAAGTATCATGTTTAAGATCATATATTTAACACATTTTCTGAGTCTAGAATGTAACTCGAGTTTTCCTGGCTCATGAATTTTTTTACTATAGTTCCCATACAACAAACAATAAAGTTCCTCATATCCTTTTTATTTCAGCAAAGCCAAAATCTTTCCTCAAACTCTTTTTCCCAACATATTGAATCTTTCTTCATTTCTCTACATAAATATCCTTCCAGTTGTTTTGAAACCACGTCTTTCTAATTTCTTTCAGATTCTTTCCTAAATTGTCTTTACTTGCCCAATTACTAAATTCTCTATATTTCAATAGTATCCCAGATTATCTATAAAACTAATCTTCACTCTACTCAATTCCTCCTTTATAATTGTAGTACTCAGTTTTGTTAATTAAAACCAATTACAATAAAACGTTTATTCCCTAAGTTGTAGTTTATTTCTGCTGTGGCAACTTTGCCATTAATTGACCTTTAAAAATCATACTCTTGGGGGCAGCTAGGTAGCGCAGGGGATAAAGCACTAGCCCTGGATTCAGGAGGGCCTGAATTAAAATCTGACCTCAAACACTTGAATACTTACTAGCTGTGTGACCCTGGGCAAGTCACTTAACCCTCATTACCCCACAAAGAAAAAAAAATCATACTTTATTGAATTATGGCTAAACTATTATAAAAACAGGTCTCAGTTTCTCCTTGACAAATTATCAAAAATCTACTTCAATTAATATCTAGTTGTAAAACACACCAATATGAAAATGTCTTTCTAAATTGATTAGCACATAACTTTGATTTTGTAGAATTTCCAATTATCTAATTAGATGTTCTAATCAAACTTATTTATTTTCTTTGATTGTTCCCTGATTTACACAAACTTTTCCCTTTTCTGAGAACCAGGAAAGAGTTAATGATGGACAGTATTTTCTAGGCATCACAGTTATTCAAAATGAAAGCTGTGATCTATTTTTTCTCACTGTGAAACTTCACTGATAGCAGTTACAAACTTGCTTCTTTCTAATCCACAAAATGACCATGCTCTTTTAGTTGTACAACAAGAAATCTGTATATAACAATCACAGTTGTTTTCTTAATTTCTTTAAAACAAATTCCAAAGAATGTTAATCCTACATTCACCAGAATATTTCAACATTTATAAAAAAACATCCAAACCACGTATTGTAAATTCACAATAAAGAACTCATGTTTCAGTCATAAATTTAGTCTTGAATTAGTTTGTAACACTACAAAACAAAGGCTCCCTCTTATCTGTGTTTCTCCCATCCACCTGTGTGACATGTGAGAGAGAGAGAGAGAGAGAGAGAGAGAGAGAGAGAGAGAGAGAGAGAGAGAGAGAGAGGGAGAGGGAGAGGGAGAGGGAGACAGAGAGATTTAATTTTTCAGAAGGGAAAAAAAGGTTTTGGCCAATGACACACACCAGTAGACTTACAGGGACAGAATAAATACACAGAGTTGTAAGATAAACACACACTTGTGGGATATTGAACAAGATGTTTCCTTCATTTAACGGCCTTCTGGAAGAAATGTTTTACTGATTCAATTTCCTATTTGGTTGTAAAGGGATGTTGATATTAAACACCAGTGACTGACTTTATGTTAAAATCCAACACACATAAAGGTGTTGCTATTCTCATTTTGTCCACTAGATGTCTGCAGAGACCATGCTGTATTACATTCCCCTTACTCATTGGAACACAGAAAACTACATACAGTAACGAACCAGAATTTATTTGATCAATAATTACATATTTCCCTAAGACCTAGACGAGGTGGGTGATAGTTCAGTAGGCCCTTCAATCCTCCTTGCAAAAAGGACATCAAGGGCAGCTAGGTGGCGCAGTGGATAGAGCACTGGCCCAGGAGTCAGGAGTACCTGAGTTCAAATCCAGCCTCACAGACACTTAACACTTACTAGCTGTGTGACCCTCAGCAAGTCACTTAACCCTAATTGCCTCACTAAAAAAAAAAAAAGACATCAAAAAAGGGAGTACACTAAGACTTCCTGACTAGGAATATTAATTTCTCAATTATTAAAAAAAAATTAGTGGAATGTCACTTGGAATCAATTCAGTATTCATTTGTGTGCTTGGAGAAATAGGACACTCTCCCAATCTCTTTAAGTTCAGAGAACAACGAAATAACATTCAATCAGGGTAGCTAGGTGGCACAGTGGATAAAATACCAGCCCTGGATTCAGGAGGACCTGAGTTCAAATCCAGCCTCAGACACTTGACACTAGCTGTGTGACCGTGGGAGAGTCGCTTAACCCTCATTGCCCCGCAAAAAAAATATAGCATGAAATCAAACTACCCCCAATTTTTGGTCTTATTTGAAGGTTGAGACTAATTATGTTCAAGGGTACATCTAAAAATTCTATTTGGAGAGGTACTCTTTGAGGGATGAATTCCATAAAAAAGATGGTCTAGAAAAGATACTCAGGTTTTAAGTATAACCAATCATGTCCAAAGCTATAATTTTTAATACAAATTGGACATATAATAAACACAAAAGAGAACACATAAAATTATTACCAAAAGGGACTTTCCCTCTTGCCCAAAGTATCATGAGCTCTGACTGTTGTGAGTATTCAGGGGAACCAACACTTCTCCCTCATAGAATCCCTAACAGAAAATTCTCCTTTTGTGAGAAAAATTCCAGTTAGGTCCTGCAAAGGGAAGAGGTTCTGATAAGGGTTCAGGGCAAGCTCTTTCTCCCTAATATCAGCGTTGCTACCAAACTGTTCCGAGTGAAATTCAACAAAAGCAAACTGAGGCACACTTCTCCAAGCAATTAAAACAGTTTCTTTACATTGACATCTATAGCTGCTAATAAAATGTATCAACTGGTTGTGAAAGGCCAAAAAACCCTGAACATAACAAGGAAGACTTCATGGGTGAGGAAAGGTTACAATTGTTTATGGGGGTGACAGCGTGCTAGGGGTGAGGACAGCATGATTGGTTATAGAGTTGAGGTAGGGGGATAATATGATTGGTTGGAAACTGGGAATGAGGGGTTAGCAACAGCCCCCTTCTTTCCCTCCTGTGACTAACTTTCCTATTACTGGGAAGGGTATCATCTTTCTCCCAGTCATCCAGGCTTGAAACCTAGGTGTCTTCCTTAAGCCCTCACTCCCTCTGACCTCTCATATCCAAACAATGTCAAATTCCTGTCATTTCTGCCTTTATCATATCTCCCATATATTTCCCCTTCTCTCCTCTGACACTGCAACTTCTCTGATGTGGGCCCTTATCACCTCAGTTCCTCACTACTCCAGTCCATCTTCAATTCACGTAGCAAATTGATCTTCCTTATGGCTTTATTTGGAGTTTTTTGGAGTGGTTGTGTCAGGGGCTCTGAGAGCTTACTGCCTTTCCTCCCAAACTGATCTTCCTAAAGCACAAATGTGACCATGTCATATCCCTGGTCAATCAACTACAGGGATTCCTTGTTACTTCCAGGATTAAATATAAAATCCTCTATTAGGCATTCAAATAAAGTGGCTCCTCCTTACCTTTCCAGTCTTTTTATGCCTTATTCCTCTCCAGGTATTCTGCAATCAAATAACAGGGGCTTCTTTGCTACTTCTTTTTTAAATTTTATTTTGTTTTCCGCCCCCCCCCAATCACATGTTAAAACAAATTTAAATGTATGAATTTTTTGAGTTCCAAATTCTATCCCTCTTTTTTTCCCTACCATCCCCCTTTCCTGAAATGGTAGGTTATATAAGTGCAATCCTGTAAAACATTTCTATATTATTCATTTTATATAAGAAGATTTGAAGAAAAAAAGGGAAAAAGTATGCTTCAATCTGTTGACATCAGTTCTTTCTCTGGAGGCAGATAACATGTTTCATCATGAGTCCTTTGGGATCATCTTGGATCATTATATTGCTGAGAATAGCTAAGTCATTTACAATTCTTTATCTTACACTATTGCTGTTGCTATATATGATGCTCTTCTGGTTCTCACTTCACTTTGCATGGGTTCTTGTCTTTCCAGATTTTTCTGAAATCATCCTCCTTATGATTTTTTTCCTTTTTTTTTTGCTCTCTTACATTCTCTTTCTTTGTCTTACATTTTATTTTCCTTTATTTTGTTAAATATCCATTTTCCCCCTTGAAGAATTATACTCAGTTTTTCTGGGTATGTGATTCTTGGTTTTAATCCTAACTTCTTTGCCTTCCAGAAACTACTTTAAATGTCATTGAAAGTTCATTAGTTATGAGTAATATTGAATATCTAAAGTTAAAAGGGAGAAGCATTACTTATCATGTGTTGGTACTTGTTTTATGGGGGAGCAATGGATCCAAGAGTTCTTCTCTCCAATTTTGATGGCAATTGGAGTTGTTAGCAATATCTGGAAAGGACCTTCCGAAGATGGCTGGGCCCCACTAGTCTGCTGAAGATTTTTGATATATATATCCTGAGTTCAGATCAGGAAAGGAAAAATCCAAGGGGCCAGCCTGCACAGCTCCTGCCCTGTGGAGTTCACGTAGCCTGGCTTGTAACTCCTGTATGTAGGAAACAACAGCGGTATCCCCTCCTCCCCCCCCCCCCGGGCCCAGTAATGATGTATATTGGGGAAAAAAGTGTTGCTTGGATAGGGGGGTGGCCAAAAAGCATCTGAAAAGGCAATATATGTAGTTCTCCTCTTGGCCTGCTGCACAGATAGAACAGTGCCAAGGGTAGAATGTCAAGCCACTTCAAATGAGTTTCAGTGCACAATTTGCCAATCATGCTCTTAAGCTCTTTATTCATACGTACCATCTGTCCTGAGCTTTGTGGGTGGTAGGGTGTATGGAACTGTGGAGTTACCCCCAGGAAAGAGTAGATTTGGGAAAGAACAGAATCAGTGAAATGTGTGCCCTTTTCAGAGTCAATGTGTGCTGGTGGACCAAAGCGAGGGATAATCTCTTTCAGGAGAACTTTCGCAACAAATACATCAGTGGCCCAGGGCTTGGCAAAGCCTCCACCCACTGAGCAAGCTGATAAACAATAACAAGACAAAACTTCTGATGTCCCACCTTAGGTGTTGTAATAAAATCAATTTGTAGATGTTCAAAAGTTGTATATGGCAGTGATTTTTGATGGAATTTCATTTTGTGTTTCTTCTTGCTGGCCTCTGTTGGTAATATGGAGAAATGCTAAATATTTATTTGGGTTTATTTTATATTCTGCAATGATGCTAAAAACCACGTTTTTAGTTGCTTCTTTAGAATTCTCTAAGGATACAATCATATAATCTACAAAGAGCGATAATTTTGTTTCTTCATCGCTCATTTTGATTCTTTAAATTTCTTTTCTTCTTTTATTGCTATAGCTAGCATTTCTAATACGATATTGAATAATAGTGGTGATAACGGCATCATTGCTTCATCCCTGATCTTATTGGAGAGATTTCTAGCTTATCCTTATTATAGATAATATTTGATGATTATTTTAGATAGATATTTTTCATTCTGAGGAAAGCTCCATTTATCCCTATGCTTTAGTGTTTTTTTTAACAAGAATGAGTGTTGTATTTTTTCCAAAGCTTTTTCTGCAACTATTGAAATAATCATATCCTATTTTTGCTATTGCTATGGTTAGTTATGCTGATAGTTTTCTTAATATTGAAACAGCCCTATATTCCTGGAAGAAATCTCACCTGATCATGTTTGTTCCAGGCCTAATACCACCTTGGGGTCACAGACCTCTCCTGCTGACCTCTTAAGTTGTACTGGCTTGAAAATGGTTTTATCCCAACATTTTGTTGTTTCTAGTGCTTCAGAATATTATTTGATGTGTAACTTTAATGTCTTATTTGGAGGGGAATTAGGGAGTGTTCAGGTGAGTTCCTGCCATTACTCTGACATCTTGACTCCTGAGAATGCAAAGTCTTTTCTCTCTCATGACCTGTCCTCTCAAAGTACACTGCTGAGTGGCTAGATAGGTGAATATGCTGCAACTCAGGTGGCTCAGTTACTGATCTGGAGTAGCTTTTCACCTGGTACAGGATCTCAAGCAAGTTGGTTTCCCTAGGCTGGGTCCTAGATGGAAAAAATATTCTCTACTATTTCTCACTTTTAGGATCAGCTGAGGCCCACAGCTGCTGTAGTGTCATGTTCTTTCCAGAAAGAGAAGACCCTAACTTAGAACTGACAACAGAATCTTCAGGGCTTCTCTCTAGGGCGGGCTCTGAGGATTTTTCTTCTCTCAGTGAGTAGGTGGCTGTGCAAAAGGGGATAGCCTCTCCTTTTTCTTGAATAACCTTCCCAGGTAAGGATTGGGTTTCCTCAGTGAGAGACAATATTCTTACTAATCAGTCTTTGTTGCTGTTGCTCATCCTTCATTCCTGAACAGGAGGACCAATGACATGAGCAGAGTGATATCTTTTTTTTTTAATTAATAAAGTATTTTATTTTTTTCCCATTACATGTAAATATAGTTCTCAACTTTTGTTTATACAAGCTTCCCAATTTCAGATTTTTCTCCCTCCCCCCCCTCCCCCCCTCCCCCCTCCCCTAGACAGCAGGTAATCTGATATAGGTGTTTTATATATATATATATATATATATATATATATATATATACACATACATAATAACATTAAACATATTTCTGCATTAGTCATGTTATAAGAGAAAAATCAGAGCAATGACAACAGACCTAAAAATAGAAAAACAACAGCACCAAAAACAAAAGAAATAGTATGGTTCATTCAGCATCTATACTCCACAGTTCTTTTATTTTTTTCCTGGATTTTTTCCTGGATCCTCTTCTATCATGAGTTCCCTGGAACTCTTCTGTGCCATTGCATTGGTGAGAAGAATATAGTCCATCACAGTAGATCAACACTCAATGTTGATGATACTGTGTACAATGTTCTTCTGGTTCTGCTCATCTCACTCATCATCAGCCCAGGCAAGACCCTCCAGGTTTCTTTGAACTCCTCCTGCTCATCATTTCTTACAGCACAATAGTATGCCATTGTATTCATATACCACAACTTGTCCAGCCATTCCCCAGTTGATGGGCATCCCCTCAACTTCCAATTCCTTGCTACCATGTAAAGAGCAGCTATAAATATTTTTGTACATGTGGGTCCCTTTCCACCTTCCATGATTTCTTTGGGAAAAAGACCCAAAAGTGGAATTGCTGGGTCAAAGGGTATGCACAGCTTTATCGCCCTTTGGGCATAATTCCAAATTGCTCTCCAGAATGGTTGGATCAGTTCACAGCTCCACCAACAATGCATTAGTGTTCCAATTTTTCCACAGCTTCTCCAACATTTATTATTTTCCTTTTTTGTCATTTTAGCCAATCTGATAGGTGTCAGGTGGTACCTCAGAGTTGTTTTAATTTGCATCTCTCTAATCAATAGAGATTTAGGGCATTTTTTCATATGGGAATAGATAGCTTTGGTTTCTTCATCAGAAAACTGCCTGTTCATATCCTTTGACCATTTCTCAATTGGGGAAGGACTTGGGTTCTTATAAATTTGATTTAGTTCCCTATATATTTTAGAGATGAGGCCTTTATCAGAAGTACTGGCCTCAAAAATTGTTTCCCAGCTTTCTGCCTCCCTTCTAATTTTGGATGCATTGTTTCTGTTTGTACAAAACTTTTTAATTTAATGTAATCAAAATCATCCATTTTACATTTTATAATATACTCTATCTCTTGTTTGGTCATAAACTGTTTTCCTTTCCAAAGATCTGATAGGTAGACTATTCCTTTCTCTCCTAATTTACCTATGGTATCACCTCTTATGTCTAACTCGTGTACCCATTTTGACCTTATTTTAGTATAAGGTGTAAGATGTTGGTCTATGCCTAATTTCTGCCATACTATCTTCCAGTTTTCCCAGCAGTTTTTGTCAAATACTGAGTTCCTATCCACGAAGCTGGAGTCTGGGTTTATCAAACACTACATTACTAGTGTCATTTACTACTGCATTTCCTGTGCCTAGCCTATTCCATTGATGCTCCACTCTATTTCTTAGCCAGTACCAGATAGTTTTGATGACTGCCGCTTTATAGCAAAGCTCCAGGTTTGGTACTGCTAACCCACCTTCCTGTGAATTTTTTTTTCGTAATTTCCCTGGATATTCTTGATTTTTTTGTTTTTCCAGATGAATTTTATTATTTTTTCTAGCTATATAAAATAATTTTTAGGTAGTCTGATTGGTATGGCACTGAATAAGTAAATTAATTCAGGCAGTATTGTCATTTTTACTATATTAGCTCTGCCTATCCATGAGCAATTGAGATCTTTCCAATTATTTAGATCTGATTTGATTTGTGTGAAGAGTGTTTGGTAGTTGTGTTCATAGAGTTCCTGGGTTTGTCTTGGCAAGTAGACTCCCAAGTATTTTATATTATCTACTGTTACTTTAAATGGAATTTCTCTTTCTATTTCTTGCTGCTGGACTTTGTTGGTCATGTATAGAAATGCTGATGATTTATGTGGATTTATTTTATATCCTGCTACTTTGCTAAAGTTGTTAATTGTTTCAAGTAATTTTTGAGTTGATTCTCTAGGATTCTTTAAGTATACCATCATATCATCTGCAAAGAGTGATAGTTTTGTTTCCTCCTTGCCTATTCTAATTCCTTTAATTCCTTTCTCTTCTCTGATTGCTAAAGCTAACATTTCTAGTACAATATTAAATAATAGGGGTGATAATGGACAACCCTGTTTCACCCCTTATCTTATTGGGAAGGGCCTTAATTTATCTCCATTGCATATAATACTTGCTGATGGCTTTAGGTGGATACTGTTTATTAAGAGTGATATCTTGGGGCAGTTAGGTGGCGCAGTGGATAGAGCACCAGCCCTGGAGTCAGGAGTACCTGAGTTCAAATCCGGCCTTAGACACTTAACACTTACTAGCTGTGTGACCCTGGGCAAGTCACTTAACCCCAATTGCCTCACTAAAAAAAAAAAAAAGAAAAGAAAAGAAAAAAAAAAGAGTGATATCTTGATATCCAAGTGAACTGGATTTAAGTGAGGCAGGTCTATGCAAAGTCATCAGCCTCACTCTCTCCTCTAGTCATCAGAGTCCAGTGGCAACATAGGTCAGGATGACTGGCAATGACTCTGGATGCAATGGGAGACCTTGGCCTTTTTAAGCTAATGAATAATTTGTTTATTGACTGATTGAATGACTTGTGGTGACCATGAAGTATGTTTCCCAAATCATCATTGCTTCAAGATAAAACCATTTGTCCAATCACCAGCAAACCATTATGAGCTCCAGGTTTTCCTACTTTTTTAATTCTAAGTTTCTCCTCTTAGTCTTATGCAAATGAGGCCTTTGGCAACAAGAGACCAAGGTGGTCTATGACCTGAGGAAAGTCTATTGTCTCTGTTCCTATCCTGACTTTTCAATTAGTCAAAGCCTTCTATCATATCTATCCTGGACCCTTCTCACTAAAAATTGTCCAGAATCTGAAAGAAGCACACACATACACATCAGTAACTGACCTGGGTTTCTTACCAGGCCCTCTGATGCTGAAAGTTCTCTTTAAACATTGCCTCTTGCTGAATCTTAGCTCATCATTTGAGAGTGATTATAAAATTCAGTCATCAGCAACTTGGTAAAAGGGGCAAAAGCAAAAATATTAAGATTGTTGTCACTCTTCCAGGCCTGCTCTTAGCTGCAAACTAATCCCATATGCACTTCCTGTCATATTATCATTCTTCACTAAGGGCCAGTGAGAGAAGGTACTAACTTTTGTTGAAACATGAATTATCCTGAAAGGCACAGGTTTAAAATGTAGTTACTAGTCATGGGAAAGTGGCTTTGGAAATCAGAAAATGAGAAGTAGTTTGAAATCCAGAAGTAGGAACATGTGATGATCCATTATTCCTCCCTCCCAAGTTCTAGGTTTTGGGGTATTTTTTTTCTTGGAGATGCCCAGACTATCATTTTTGACACCGGCATTTGACTAAGGCTCCAAGGAATTAGGCAGTAAGGATAGATGCAAGAGTTTCCAATATAGTAAAATCATCCATCAAGAACAAGGATATAAACAAGGGAGGAAGGATTAGCTTGTTCCTTTGGGTCAAAGTTATTTTAGGGCCATGACCCAAGAAAGAGGTAAAGGAGCATTTAGGTGTAGACTGAAGTAGGTTTTTCAAGGAATAGCTTTTATTCCTTCATGTAGCATTTTTTGGGGGGTGGGGCAATGAGGGTTAAGTGACTTGCCCAGGGTCACACAGCTAGTAAATGTCAAGTATCTGAGGTCTGAATTTGAAGTCAGGTCCTCCTGAATGCAGAGCTAGTCAGTACTTTATCCACTGCACCACCTAGCTGTCCCCCATATAACATTTAAAAAAACTGCTTTGAACAATCTAAAACAAGTCTGATGACACTTAACTCTGGAATATTGTGCCAAAAGAAATCTTTATGTAGCCACCAGGTGGCAGGATTGAGGAAAGTTGGCCAGACAGGTGAGGGAGTAGCAGGCAGGCCACAAGCACTCATTAGGATCTTACACCATGACAGGAATTGTACTCAGTGCTCAGAATATAAGAACAAGCACAAAGACAATAAAGATTTGAAACTCCTTCCCTCCAGGAGCTTAAATTCTAAAGGGCAATAAATAAAAGAGAGATGAAAATAGAGGAGGCAATAAGAAGGTAGTTGTGGGGGTTTGGTGGGAAACAATGTGGAGGAAGGACAATCAATGACATCATCTACATCCTACCTTAGTTATGACTTCATGTTGCCCCATTTTCTGTGTCAGGAGGAGATGGGTTTCTCAAAGCTCCAGGTAACTAGTCATCTGATTAAATTTCTATCACATACCATGAAATGCATCCTCAGTCTTGCCTTCTCAAATCACTGAATCTTGTGAAGATGGGAATTCTTTATGGGAATTATTATAATAATGAAACTTTCCAAGAGGAATTCTGTGAAGAATCTGAGGAGTTAGGAAGTATAGGGTTTTGGAAAGACTATTTTCTATCATTATTGAAGGGAGGACAAAGAAAAGGACTAATCCTGTGAGAACAATGAAAAGATACTTTAGAAACCTGAATCTTTATATGAGTGAGATAAATGATTTGAGACTGTTTCTAGCATGGGGTAAAAGGAGTTCTGTATCGTATATTAAAGATTTGACTTGGGTTGTGACATTAAGTTGTAGATAAATTGTTACAAATTAGCGATATATGGTTTATAGGCTCATCATTAATTCTATTTGTTTAAATTACTATAGAATATGTTCAGTAATTTAATTATTAAAAAGCAAGTATTACTATTTTTTTTAAAGTTCCTTTACAGGAATTGGGTGAAAGAAAGAAACAAAAAGAGTACAAACAAAGGGGGAAAAGAGGATGGAGGAAATGCTCAGTTGGTAATGATAACTGTGAATATGAAATGAATGCACTCCTCCCATGGAAGGAAGGCAATAGCAGAATGGATTGACAACCAGAAATCTTGCAGTATGTTGTTTGCAAGAAACACACTTGAAGCAGAAGGATACACACAGAGAAAAGGTAAAAGGTTGGAACAGGGGTATATTGTGCTTTAGCTGAAGTTGGAAAGGCAGGGTTGGAAAATCCTTATCTAGACAGGCCTTAAGGAAACATAGATCTAATTTAAAAAGATAAGGAAGGAAACTACATCTTGCTAGAAGAAACCATAGGTAATGATGTGAGGTCAATGCGAACATATGTTGCACCAGGTAGTGTGGCATCCAGATTCTTGGAGGAGAAGTTGAATGAGTTACAGGAGGAAATGGACAGTGGAAACTGTACTACTGGGGGATCTGAACCTTCCCCTCTTGGAACTGGATAAAATGTAACTGCAAAATAAATAAGAAAGAATTAACGAGGTGAATGGAATTTTTGGGAAAGAGTTGGATGTGGTGGATGTCTAGAGAGGGTTGAATGGGGGATAGAGAGGAATGTATCTTTTCTCATGGCACAAACACAAAGAATTGACCATGTATTGGGGCATGGAAGACTCACGATCAGGTGCAGAAAGGCAGAAATCGTCAATGCATTCTTCTCAGAACATGATGCATTAAAAATTACTTGTAATAAAGAGCCATGGAAAGATAGACTGAAAATTAATTGGAAACTAAATAATCTCATCCTAAAGAATGGGCGGGTCAAACAACAAATCATAGAAAAGATCAATGTCTTCATCCAGGAGAATGACAATAATGAGACAACATACCAGAATCTGTGGGATGCAGCCAAAGCAGTTCTTTGTGGGAGGGTTTGTACCTCTAAAATCTTGTGTGAATGGAATAGAGAAAGAAGAGATCAAAGAATTGTGTATGCAACTAAAAAAAGCTAGAAAAAGAACAAATTACAAATCCCCAATTAGATACTGGATTAGAAATTCTGAAAATCAAAGGAGAAATTGATGGGGTTGAAAGTAAAAAAAAAACAACTGAAGAATTAATCAATAAAACTAAAAGCTAGTTTTATGAAAAAATCAATAAAATAGATAAACCTTTGATTAATTTGATAAAAAAGGAGAAGGAAGAAAACCAGATGACCAGTATCAAAGATATGAGTGGTGAATTCACTACTGATAAAGTGGAAGTTGAAGCAATGATTAGGAGCTATTTTATTGAACTGTAGGCCAATAAATTTGACAATCTAAATGAAATGGATGAATATTTAAAAAATATAAATGTCCCAGATTAACAGAGGAGGAAATAAAATCCTTAAATAAACCCATCTTAGAAAAAGAAATTGAACAAGCCATCAATGAACTCCCTCGGGAAGAGGTCTCCAGAGCCAGACGGCTTTATGAGTAATTTCTAGCAAACATTTAAAGAACAATTAATTCCAATACTATGCAAATTATTTGGAGAAATAGGGGAAGAGGGAGTTCTACCAAATTTCTTTTATGACACAGATGTGGTGTTGATGCCTATACAAGGCAGAGGCAAAACAGAGAAGGAAAATTATAGACCAATTTCCTTAATGAATATGGATGCAAAAATCTTAAATAATTAGCGAGGAGATTATAGCAATTCATTGCCAGGATAATACACTATGACCAGGTAGGATTTATACCAGGCACGAAGGGCTGGTTCAATATTGTGAAAACTAAAAGAATCAACCACATGAATAAGAAAACTAACCAAAATCATGGGATTGTCTCAATAGATACAGAGAAGGCCTTTGACAAAATATAGTACTTATTCCTATTGAAGAGCATGGGAATGAGTGGAGCTTTCCTTAAAATAATAAGCAGCAACTACCTAAAACCATTAGCAAATATTAATTTTTTTTACATATAAGGTATTTTATTTTTTCCATTACATGTAAAGAAAGTTCTCAACTTTTGTTTATACAAGCTTTACAATTTCAGATTTTTCTCCCTCCCTCCCCTCCCTCCTCCCTCCCCTAGACAGCAGGCAATCTGATATAGGTTATATCTATAAATCTATATATCTATACACATATAGATATATATATCTATACACACACATATATATACACATAATAACATTAATCCTATTTCTGCATTAATCCTGTTATAAGAGAAAAAATCAGAACAGTGATGCAAAACCTCAAAATAGAAAAAAAACCACAACAGCACCCAAAACAAAATAGTATGGTTCAATCAGCATCTATACTCCAAAGTTCTTTTTTTTTTTCTTGGATTTGGAGATCCTCTTCTATCATGAGTTCCCTGGAACTCTTCTGTACCATTGCATTGGTGAGAAGAATATAGTGCATCACAGTAGGTCAACACTCAATGATGATGATACTGTTTACAATGTTCTTCTGGTTCTGCTCATCTCACTCATCATCAGCTCACGTAAGACCCTCCAGGTTTCTCTGAACTCCTCCTGCTCATCATTTCTTACAGCACAATAGTATTCCATTGTATTCATATACCACAACTTGTCCAGCCATTCCCCAGTTGATGGGCATCCCCTCAACTTCCAATTCTTTGCCACCACATAAAGAGCAGCTACAAATATTTTTGTACATGTGGGTCCCTTTCCCCCTTCCATGATTTCTTTGGGAAAAAGACCCAAAAGTGGAATTGCTGAGTCAAAGGGTATGCACAGCTTTATCGCCCTTTGGGCATAATTCCAAATTGCTCTCCAGAATGGTTGGATCAGTTCACAGCTCCACCAACAATGCATTAGTGTTCCAATTTTTCCACAGCTTCTCCAACATTTATTATCTTCCTTTTTTGTCATTTTAGCCAATCTGATAGGTGTCAGGTGGTACCTCAGAGTTGTTTTTATTTGCATCTCTCTAATCATTAGAGATTTAGAGCATTTTTTCATATGGGAATAGATAGCTTTGGTTTCTTCATCAGAAAACTGCCTGTTCATATCCTTTGACCATTTCTCAATTGGGGAAGGACTTGGATTCTTATAAATTTGATTTAGTTCCCTATATATTTTAGAGATGAGGCCTTTATCAGAAGTACTGCCCTCAAAAATTCTTTCCCAGCTTTCTGCTTCCCTTCTAATTTTGGATGCATTGCTTCTGTTTGTACAAAAGTTTTTAATTTAATATAATCAAAATCATCCATTTTGCATTTTATAATATACTCTATCTCTTGTTTGGTCATAAACTGTTTTCCTTTCCAAAGATCTGATAGGTAGACTATTCCTTTCTCTCCTAATTTACCTATGGTATCACCTCTTATGTCTAAATCATGTATCCATTTTGACCTTATTTTAGTATAAGGTGTAAGATGTTGGTCTATGCCTAATTTCTGCCATACTATCTTCCAGTATTCCCAGCAGTTTTTGTCAAATACTGAGTTCCTATCCAAGAAGCTGGAGTCTTTGGATTTATCAAACACTACATTACTAGTGTCATTTACTACTGCATTTCCTGAGCCTAGCCTATTCCATTGATCTACCACTCTATTTTTTAGCCAGTACCAGATAGTTTTGATGACTGCCGCTTTATAGTAAAGCTCCAGGTTTGGTACCGCTAACCCACCTTCCTGTGAATTCTTTTTCATTATTTCCCTGGATATTCTTGATTTTTTGTTTTTCCAGATGAATTTTGTTATTATTTTTTCTAGCTGTATAAAATAATTTTTAGGTAGTCTGATTGGTATGGCACTGAATAAGTAAATTAATTTAGGCAGTATTGTCATTTTTACTATATTAGCTCTGCCTATCCATGAGCAATTGATATCTTTCCAATTATTTAGATCTGATTTGATTTGTGTGAAGAGTGTTTGGTAGTTGTGTTCATAGAGTTCCTGGGTTCATCTTGGCAAGTAGACTCCCAAGTATTTTATATTATCTACTGTTACTTTAAATGGAATTTCTCTTTCTATTTCTTGCTGCTGGACTTTGTTGGTCATGTATAGAAATGCTGATGATTTATGTGGATTTATTTTATATCCTGCTACTTTGCTAAAGTTGTTAATTGTTTCAAGTAATTTTTGAGTTGATTCTCGAGGATTCCTTAAGTATACCATCATATCATCTGCAAAGAGTGATAGTTTTGTTTCCTCCTTGCCTATTCTAATTCCTTTAATTCCTTTCTCTTCTCTGATTGCTAAAGCTAACGTGTCTAGGACAATATTAAATAATAGGGGTGATAATGGACATCCCTGTTTCACCCCTGATCTTATTGGGAAGGCCTCTAATTTATCTCCAAGCAAATATTAAATTAATGGGGATGGGTTACAGGAATTCCCAGTGGGATCAGGGGTGAAACACGGATATCCATTATCACCTCTATTTAAAAAAATATTGTACTAGAAATGTTAGCTTTAGCAATAGGAGAGGAAAAAGGAATTGAAGAAATTGGAATGTACAAGGAGGAAACGAGACTATCACTCTTAGCAGATGATATAATGGTATACTTAGAGAATCCTAGAGAATCAAATAAAAAAATTCTTGAAATAATTAACAACTTTGGCAAAACAAACTTTTGGCAAAGTTGCAGGATATAAAATAAATCCACATAAATCATCAGTATTTCTATACATGACCAACAAAGCTCAGCAATGGGAGATGGAAAAAGAAATTCTATTTAAAGTAACTGTAGACAATGTGGAATGCTTCAATAATTAATTTTAATATACATTTTAAAACATTAAGCTACCTAAGAAAAACTCAATCCTTGTTTAGTTCCTGGTAGCTCCAACTCAAGATATAGAACCAACTGGGATCTTTCAACAGAGTTTTGCTGGCTAAAAATAAAATGTGTTGACAACCCACATTAGGACACATAAAATCTCGATGTGGGCACATTTCCTTGTTCCTTTCTGGTGTGGCAGCTAGCTTACCACACAATCATTCATATAGAAATCATGTACCTGTAAGAGGAAGGAAAACACTGGAATGGAAATTTTATCAATTCCCCTTTTCATACATCCATGTAGGGCTCCAAATAGCACCAATTCAGTGAAGATCTCAGACAGTGCCTTCTCACATGGGAGGAAAGTGATAAAAGACTCCCTTTTCTACCAAAATTGTTCTTTATGACCATGGACAGTGCCCAGTGAATAAATGGAGGTGCTTTGTCACAACTATGACAAAGGTCATTAGTGTTGATCAAAAAATCAGTGTCAGAAGAGAACACAACAGATAAGCAAGCCAATTAAAAAGCTTTTGAATAAAAAAACCCAGCACATTAGAATAAGGGAAACTGCCAGTTAGGTACAATTCTGCATCAACTATCTCTGTCAAACATCTGATAACCCCGATTTCTAGGTGACTAAAGCAATTGTCAAAATCCAAGACTAAAACCATCTAATACAAAATTGGTCAAAAGATATGAGTAAATTTTTCCAAAGAATAGAAAGCTATTACCAAACATAATACATTCTTGTAAGTAACTAAAAATGAGGGAAATAAAAATCAAAACAACTCTGAGGTTTCATATCATATCCACAAGCTTAATAAAGAGGACAAAATATGGAAATAGTATTAGCTGGACTCTGGGATGACAGCCACATTGGGACCACTCTTAATGAACTTGTGAGTTGGTCCATCCATTATGAAAACAATTTGAACAAAAATAATAACTAAAGTCATTATACCTCTTATCCTCTGCTGCATATATATACATATATACATACATATATATGTATATTTATATATATTGCAAAAGGGTCCATATGCAAAAATGTATCTCAGATATCAAATGTTTATAGTATTTTTTTCTGGTAGCAAAGAACTGAAAAGAAATGCGATATTCATAAATTTGGGAATGGCTAAACGTATTGAGGACTAGATATATATTAGAATATTAATGATACAAAAAATGAGAGATATGAGGAATTTGTAAGAAAATGGGAGGATTCACCTGAAATGATGCAGAATCAGGATAACAATATAGATGAGGAGTATAACAATGTAAACAATGAGCAATAAAATGGAAGTGGACTCTCTGTAACTACAACCTTGACCACAGAGAACTTGAACTTGCTTCCTCTTATTGAAGAGATGGGGGACTATGAGTATGAAATGTTACTTAGGTTGTCAAAGACAGTAGACAAAAATGTGGTTGGTTTTTACAGAATTATTTGGGTTATTTCTTTTTTTATCTTTGATACAAATGAATCCTCAGTGGGTAGAGGAGGTTGGGAGGGGGTATATTTGTAAATTAAAAAAGAGGGAAAAGCAAAGCATAGCAATAAAACTTTAATTTAAAAGGGGGAGGATATTGAGGAACACCATTGGCATGTGTGTGTGTGTGTGTGTGTGTGTAGGCTATAGCATATTACTAATTTTAAGAACTAAGGGGAGAATGAGCATAAAGGAAATCATCAGAGATGTGTGACCAAAAAAGGAAGTGATGCTATCTTGTAGAGAATGTGAGCAATGACCAGTGGAGAACCTACATCTTCGCTGGCATCCACATGACATTAAGCCATTTAGAGAAATGGTACCAGACATCTATGAAGGGTTTATGGGAGGGCAGGTACAAAAGTGACATAGGATAACAAGTCTGGGGCGGGGGAGGCTGTGTGTTTATCTGCATGTTTGGAGGGATTAACCACATGGATATCACAGATTATGGTAGTACTAAAGTTGCTTCCCTCTCCACACTTCTGCTATTTTCTTGTGCCCAACACCAGGGAATTCTCCTCCTTCTGATTTACTGGAGAAAAGACTCAAGGGAGAAAAATGGTCAAAATGACCATAGAGCAGCATGTCTATCTATGAGGGTGAAGGACAGACCTGCCCCATAGCAGCCAAGGTCCTATATGGGTAGCTGGGGAAACACAACAGGAGGGGTACAGTGAGAGGCAATGCACACAGAGTCCAGAGACAGGGAGGGAGCTAGTCCAGGGAAGGGATCAGCAATGCTAACATCCCCGATATAGGCAGGTGGATTCCATGTTTGGGAGATATGCCAGGAGGAGAAACGCCAGCTCCAGGGGACACAGCCTCAGTGGTCAGATGGAGACTATCAGAGGACAGTGGTGAGTCATTCACAGGACCCTGAGCCCATAAACAGCCTCATCTCTTCCCCCTCAGGGTCCAAGGGCATCCTTAGCTTCAAAACCTATTGAGAAAAGGTTGTAGTTATCAGAACCAAGCCCCACCTGGGTAGAAGAAGTTACCTGTTGGTTGTTGGCCTTGATTTCCTGGGAGATGGGACAGATAGAAATACTCACACAAAACCTTGATGTTCAGTATAAGAGAAGAGAGTAGAACAAAATGGATTAAGAAGGTCCCTCTATAATTCTGGGTGTGTGGGGGCTCCCAGAGCTGGGGCACAAGATGTCTCCCAAAGAGCTACCTTTGTGAAAAGGGGTTCTCCAAAACCCTTTGATACCTGAGATCTGACCAGAGCCAGACAACCTCCACACCCCTGCACCAGATTCACAGTCCCAGCAAAATCCAGTCCCCACCTCCTCCCTTGGAGAGAACATGGGGCCCTCAGGGCCTTCCCGCAGGTGTCTTACCTTTTTGACCCCTCAGGTGAACAGTGAGGCCAAGCCCAAGGAAGATCAGCCCTAGCACAAGGCCTCCAACTCCAGTCAACATCTTGCTCTGGGAAAATCTGGACTGTGCTTCTAGGGGAGAGACACACCAAGAAATACAATGCTCCCTCCAGGAGCCATCTTGCTGTGGTGAGCAGACAAGTCTAGGAGAGCCTGAGTAGTTGGTTAAAGGGAAAGAGGAAGAGAAACCTAGTTGTCCCATCCCAGGGGAAAGGAACATACAGGCTGATACAGAGTCCCCAAAGTAGGCTAGCTTGTAGTGCTGGGGCCACTGACGATGCCAAGGTCTTGGGTCCCCATAGCCCTCAGCTCTGCACCGTACTAAGGGGGTTGCACTGGGCAGAAGCACAAGATGTCCTAGAGGAGAAGGGAGGCCAACAGGAGACCAGAACTGGAGGTTCTCATGGCCTCAGGAATGTTGGGTCTGAAGGATCAGGAGCTACTTCTCACCCCAGACCACAATGACAGGGCTCTGCAGGCTGGAGTGCTCCACTTGGCAGGTGTAGACATCTCCATGCTTGGGGGTCATTTCCAGCATCACCAGGATCTGGTAGGTCCAGTCTCCATTACTAATCAGGCCTGTGGACACAATCCCAGCTGTCTCCTCCTGCCCATTCAAGAACCATCTGACCTCAATGTCCCCAGGGTAGAAACCAGTAACAAAACAGACAAGCTGATTTGGGTATCCTAGGGGAGCCATCTTTGATGGATACACAGTCACTTCAGGCCCAACTAGAAGAAAAAAAGAAAGATCCTGAGTGAGAGAGCCAGAGGAGATCTTCGTTGTCTAGTCCTGACACCTCATCCCAAAAAAGGCTCAGGTCCCCCTTTCATCCCAATTCCAAGATGTGGGCAGGATTTCCATTTGACTAGACATTTTAGACAGCAAGAAGTAGCCCCATAAGTCCTTGGACACACCAGCACTAAGGGACATGGATCATAATTAGTAGCAGGTGGCTTTTCTGATTATGAACAGACACCTCAACTTTACAGGAGGCTCCTTCCCAGAGCAGGCCCCCAGTAAATCCACTGAAGAAATCTCTGGGAAGGAGGATGCCCTTGGGAAAAGTCTAAGGCCCTCTCAGTTATCCTGACTCTAAGCCAGGCTGCCCTGTCGGGATAGGTAGACATCATGCATCAAGATCCCAGTGAATTAGACAAGATTCTTTTTTTATTTTCTTTAAGTGAGGCAATAGGGGTTAAGTGACTTGCCCAGGGTCACACAAGTAGTTAAGTATTAAGTGTCTGAGGCTGCATTTGAACTCAGGTACTCCTGACTCCATGACCGGTGCTCTATCCACTGCGCCATCTAGCTGCCCCCCCTAGACAAGATTCTTGATGAAGACAGCCTTTGATCTCTTCCCCTCTCCTCTCTTCTCTCCCCTCCTGGTCTCCCCTACTCTGCCCTGCCCCTCTTCACACTCCACTCACGGCTCCCTTCTCTCCTCTCTCCTCCCCTGTTTGCCTCCTGTCCTTTCCTCACCTCATCCTACTTTCCTTTCCTCCTCTCCCCTTTCTCTCCCCTCATGCCCTCCTCTCCCCTTTCCTCTCCACTCTCCACTCTTTTTTTTTTATCCACCCCTCCCATCCCGTTGCTCCCACTCACCCCTCTTCTGCATCCAGAAGGACTCTAACAGCCTATAGTTGTCTTTGCACCTGGCTACCTGGGCTCACGCTTGCTCCAGGGCCTCCAGCAGGCTGTTCATTAGCTCTGCAACAGGCCGCCCCAACTCAGTCAAGGCCACGAACTCCCCCACATCGCTGTGGAAGCGCAGAATCTCCTCGCGGTTGTAGATGAGTCTCCCCACAAACTGCACGTGCTCAGTCCTATTGACAAAGAGACACTCATTCTTCATCTGCTCCATGAAGTGCTCTGCGGGGGACCCAGAGGCAGGTCAGCCCTACCTGGCATCAAAGTCACCCCCAACCCTGGCTGGGCACTGGGGTAAAAGTGGCTGCATGTGCTCCTCTCTTCTAAGAATCAGGCTGATCTTTGCGTGCATGCACGGCTTTACCATTCCGCTCCCCCAGCCCCAGCTGGGAGACAAATTCATTGACTAGAACAACCGTGCCCTCCTGATTCCCAGGCCAGTCGTCCTTTCATGGCACCCACTGCTGCCTTTCAGGATGTCCATCCTCTGCCCCACCTCCCTTCCTCTGGGAGTCCACACATAACCAAACACTGCAAGGAAATTATTCCCAACATCTCCTCTCCACAAGTCCCCCTCCCTGTTCTCTGAACCTTCTTTACTCAGGATGTCCACCTCTGAATCTTTGTATCTCCACAGCAATTGGGCTCTTCTCTCTACTCACACAGCTACCACCTCGGTTCAGACCCTGTACTATTGCAGTTGCCTCCTAATAGGTCTCCCCTCCCCTAAGTCTCTCTTTACTCCAACCCTTTCTCCAAAATGATTTTCCTTTACTGCAGGCCTCTCCACATCAGGTCCTTATTCAATAAACTCCAGTGTCTCCCTGTTACCTCATGGATGAAATGTAAAATTCTCTTGTGCTTGGCTTATCAAGCCTTCCAAGATGGTCCCAACCTACCTTTTCAAGCCTTATTTTGTTCCTGCACTCTCAAAGTCCAGACACATTCCAGGGGCTTTCTATTGTACCTCCCACCCAATACTCCATCATCTCCTATGTCCAGGCCTTTACACAGGCTCTCTCCTAGACTTGGAATGCATTCCTTCTGCATTACTGTCTCCTAGCACCCTTTCCTTCAAGACTCAGATCACATTCCACCTTTTACATGAAGCGATTCATGCTAGTACCCGCCCCCTCTAAAAACTGCCTTTCATTTTGGATGAATATGCATGCTTGTGTGTGTGTGTATATATACATTGTTTCACTTGATAGAAAGTAAGTGCCTTGAAGGCAGGGGCTCTTTTTTTGTTTTGTTTTGTTTTGCTTTGTTCTCCGTATCCCCAGGGCATGTCACATAATAGGCTCTAAATAAATGCTTGTTAATTGATCACCTGTTTGCAGCCTTCTGTTTTCACCCTCCTCTCAGACATGGCATTCCCTCTCTCTCATCTCTACTCATCACAATATTAGTTGTCTTTCTAGGCTCAGCTCAAATGTCACCACCTCCATTAAACCTTCCATAATCACTCTAGCCAAAAGAATCGATCATAGTTATATGGCCTCTCCCTACTCTAACCCAACCTCCATACATCAGCCAGGGTGATTTTCCTAAAAGGAAGTTCTGACCTTATCACTCTCTGCCACCCCTTCCCCAATTCAATTACCTCTAGGGGTCCCTTTTGGCTCCGAAATCAAATCTCACTCTTCTGTTGGGCACTTCAAGTACTTTACTCCCAGGTTCCAGCCTCCCCTTCCAGATACCTTTGCACACCCTGCAGTGGAGGTGTCCAATCCAGCCCACAGGCCTCATGTGACATCATACACTACTCCTGGGGTGCTCAAACCAGATCAAAATGTAATTGGGAAATATTTGATGAAATAAATAAAATAGATAATATCAATAGGTTTTGTCTATGTCAATGTGGCAGCCCACATGATTTATGGTTTACTGGTTCCTATTCCCATGTGAGTTTGCACCACTGCTCTCCAGTTCCACCAAGATGGCCTTCTCCCAGTTCCCCATACACAGTATGCCATAATCCCACCTTCCTGCTTTTGTGTCCCTTCTCTGAAGCTTGAAATGCACTCTATCCTTACCTGCCTATAGAATTCCTAATTTCCTTCAAGGCTCCCCTCAAACACCAACCTTTCTTTGGGTCCCAGTTACTCTAGTGTCTTTCCCCGCAATTCTACTTGGTATTTATTTTTGAAGTATTTTGTATATAATTATACATGTAAATGCTAAACACATGCACACACACATACACTGAATATAATGTAAATCCTTGAGTAAGGACTCAAGTTTCATCACTGTCTTTGTATTTCCAGTACCTAGCAAAGTGCCTGGTACATGGTTGGTGTTTTATCAATGTTTATTCCTTGATTAATTGATTGAATGTTAGGACTAGAAATGATGTTAGCAATCATTTGGTCTGACCTACCCTCCCTGCCACCACTACTATACAATACGCCATTTTATCATTTAGGAAAGTGAGGTTCAGAGCTTTGCCCAAAATCCCATGGGAAGGCATCTGACAAAAGTAAGGTCACCATCTGCATTCCTGATGCAACTCTCATGGCATGTATGCTATTCAGCCTTGGTGCACAGACTTATGTGTCTGTACTTTTATCTCCCAGCTAGATTACAAACTCTTGGATGGGAAGGGCTACTTCCTGTATTTTTAACTGAGTTCCACAGCTCTTGTCACAGCTCTCATGTAGTAGTTCTCAGTGATGAATTAAATTAAATTAAATTAAGTTAAATGAATGAAGGAGGCAGCTAGGTGCTCTAGGGAGTAAAGCATTGGACCTGGAATCAGGAAGAACTGAGTTCAAATCCAGCCTCAGACACTTATTAGCTATGTAGCCCTGGGCAAGTCACTTAACCTCTGTCTTCCTCAGTTTCTTTACCTATAAAATGGGGATCATAATAGCACCTTTTCCCCATGGTTGTTGTGACAATAAGATGAGATTTTGTAAAACCAAACAAACAGGGGGCAGCTAGGTGGCACAGTGGATAAAGCACATGCCCTGGATTCAGGAGAACCTGAGTTCAAATCTGCCCTCAGACACTTGACCCTTACTAGCTGTGTGACCCTGGACAAGTCACTTAACCCTTATTGCCCCACAAAAAACAAAAACCAACCCCCCCCCCAAACCAACCAACCAAAAAAAAACAAAACAAAACACTTTTCAACCTTAAAAACACCACATAAATGTGAGCTAATATAGTGAAGGGACACTTGCTGACATTTAACATGAGTTCTCTCTCCACATCTTAACCCAGTTCAGATCCTACCTGCTCCTTCCTTGCCCATCCCCTGCCACAGGAATATCCCCCTGCTTTCCACTCCTGCTGTTCTTCTCTGTACCACACATACAGTCAGTATGAACTTGTATCAGCTGCATTTTCGTGTGAGTCAGGGTATCTCTGATACTTTGTATTCCCCATGCTCCCAAGCACAGGGCTGAGCAGTTACTTAACAGTCACTTAAATGTTATTTAAACATTTGTACTTGGATGACTGGTTAGATGGAAGGATTGTCTATTCAATCCATTAGTGGCTGACTCTGGGCTTGGCTGATAGAGCTGCCTAGTCATATATATACACACACACACATATATATGTATGTATATATATATACACACATAATAACATTAATCATATTTCTGCATTAGTCATGTTATAAGAGAAAAATCAGAGCAATGATGAAAAACCTCAAAATAGAAAAAACAACAGCCCCCAAAACAAAAGGACATAGTATGGTTCATTCAGCATCTATACTCCAGTTTTTTTTTCCTGGATTTGGAGATCCTCTTCTATCATGAGTTCCCTGGAACTCTTCTGTACCATTGCATTGGTGAGAAGAATATAGTGCATCACAGTAGGTCAACACTCAATGTTGATGATACTGTGTAACAATGTTCTTCTGGTTCTGCTCATCTCACTCATCATCAGCTCACGTAAGACCCTCCAGGTTCTCTGAAGTCCTCCTGCTCATCATTTCTTACAGGCACAATAGTATTCCATTGTATTCATATACCACAACTTGTCCAGCCATTCCCCAGTGATGGGCATCCCCTCAACTTCCAATTCCTTGCCACCGACGTAAAGAGCAGCTATAAAATATTTTTGTACATGTTGGTTCCTTTCCCCTTTCCATGATTTCTTTGGGGAAAAGACCCAAAAGTGGTATTGCTGGGTCAAAGGGTATGCACAACTTTATCGCCCTTTGGGCATAATTTCCAAATTGCTCATCCAGAATGGTTGGATCAGTTCACAGCTCCACCAACAATGCATTAGTGTT
Source organism: Dromiciops gliroides (assembly GCF_019393635.1). Classification (NCBI taxonomy): domain Eukaryota; kingdom Metazoa; phylum Chordata; class Mammalia; order Microbiotheria; family Microbiotheriidae; genus Dromiciops; species Dromiciops gliroides. The sequence continues at coordinate 256,386,668 of NC_057864.1, forward strand.
CCAATTTTTCCACAGCTTCTCCAACATTTATTATTTTCCTTTTTGTCATTTTAGCCAATCTGATAGGTGTCAGGTGGTACCTCATAGTTGTTTTAATTTGCATCTCTCTAATCAATAGAGATTTAGGGCATTTTTTCATATGGGAATAGATAGCTTTGGTTTCTTCATCAGAAAACTGCCTGTTCATATCCTTTGACCATTTCTCAATTGGGGGAATGACTTGGATTCTTATAAATTTGATTTGTTCCCTATATATTTTAGAGATGAGGCCTTTATCAGAAGTACTGGCCATAAAAATTGTTTCCCAGCTTTCTGCCTCCCTTCTAATTTTGGATGCATGGCTTCTGGTTTGTACAAAAATTTTTTAATTTAATGTAACCAAAATCATCCACTTTGCATTTTATAATATACTCTATCTCTTGTTTGTCATAAACTGTTTTCCTTTCCAAAGATCTGATAGGTAGACTATCCTTTCTCTCCTAATTTACCTATGGTATCACCTCTTATGTCTAACTCGTGTATCATTTTGACCTTATTTTAGTATAAGGTGTAAGATGTTGGTCTATGCCTAATTTCTGCCATACTATCTTCCAGTTTTCCCAGCAGTTTTTGCCAATATACTGAGTTCCTATCCCAGGAGCTGGAGTCTTTGGGTTTATCAAACACTAAATTACTAGTGTCATGGATAGGCAGAGCTAATATAGTAAAAATGACAATACTGCCCAAATTACTTATTCAGTGCCATACCAATCAGACTACCTAAAAATTATTTTATAGAGCTAGAAAAAATAGTAACAAAATTCATCTGGAAAAACAAAAAAATCAAGAATATCCAGGGAAATATGAAAAAAAAATGCACAGGAAGGTGGGTTAGCGGTACCAAACCTGGAGCTTTACTATAAAGCGGCAGTCATCAAAACTATTTGGTACTGGCTAAGAAATAGAGTGGTAGATCAATGGAATAGGCTAGGCACAGGAAACGCAGTAGTAAATTTGAGATTTTCAAAGACAAATCATGGAGGATGGATACAAGCCAGATTATTGACCCAATTAGAGGTAGGTGGCCAGGCTGAGGGCCAGGACAGGATGTAGGGGGGATGTTGGGAATAGTATTAAAGGGACTTTTATCTGATCCCTGCCTACCTGCAAACCAACTCTGGTTAGTGGGGTTTCTTTTGAGGATGGAGGATTTTTCCCCATGTGGCCACAACCTACGTTTCCTTTTCATCTTATCACATTATTTCCCTCCCCAAACTTTATGGTCTCACCACATTAATCTCTTCACTGGCCCCACACCGCATTCCATCATTTGTCTCCATGATTTTGCATTGACTTTTCCCTGTCCCTGGAATACACCCCTCCTCACCTCCACCTCTCAAGAGTCCCTGACTTCCTTCAGGACAAAGGTCCAGCACCACTTTCTACATGAAGTCCTTCCTGATACCCAGACAGGCTAGTGCCCTCCCTCCATAAGAGAGCTGGTGTTTGTTTTCCATTTGTTCTATGTATATTTCCATCTGTAGAAGCTATCTCTTCTGAGGGAATCTAAGGCCCTTAGGGCAGGAACAAGTTTGTTTGTTTTTTCCCCTTCATATTCCCAGCACCAAGAATGGTGCCAGATACATGGTAGGTGCATAATAAATGCTTATTGATTGGTGCTATTTTCATGCAGGAAGACCTATGACCCAGATCCTGGATTCAGGGAGCAATAGCAGTGACTGATCTGGGGTCAGGATGTCTATCTGTCAGGCAGAATAGGAAATAATCCCTGACTGGAACAGAGAAGTGGAGATTTAGGGGACATTGGACGTGGAATATTTCTTCAGCCCATTAACAAGGGATCATGAAGATAAAAGAAATCCCATCCTGGATTAGCCCTCCTTGGTCTCTCCTGACCTGACTCAGGGGATGCATAGGAAAAAGGCTGGCCATTATCATGTTAAGTACAAAGGCTAGGGATGGATCCCAAATACCAGGGCTTCACACAAGGCTTTCAGATCCTCCAATCCTTCCATGGAGGGATAAACAAAACGGGAAAACTCTTCCCCTATAAACACCAAAGTCAAAATGAGTTCAGCAATTAGGCCCTTTATGTGAAGGTGTTTAGGGGGAACAGGAAAGTTCAGGTGGGAATTTGAAGTAGAGAGTAAAGGTCCCTGTTTTAGGCTTCTTGTCCAGGGGTATAGGTGCTGTGTGGCCGCTTTTTACTCTGAGGCCTTTATAGGGTGTGCAGTTCACCCACCTGCACTTCCTGCTGCCTGCGCTCAGCCAGGCGCCCGTTCCCGTGTAGTGCTCCCGTCTGCCTGTCGTGGGCCCTCCCGGGTCAGTGCAGGTTGTTTTTTCCACTGTCCTTCTTGGCCACCAAGATTTTTGAGCCAGGTTCTAGGCCTCAGTGGTACGGCTGTGGCCTGCCAGCTCCTGCTGACTTGCCCTGACCCCCTCGGCACTGGGCTGCTGCCCTGTGCTGGGCATTCCTTTTGCCCGGAGTCAGACCAACCTTTTCCTTAAGTCTTCTAAATGATCTCTGCTTGGAAGACTGTGTCTCCCTTATCTTTGCAGGTTCTGTAGTTTCAGAATCCATTCAGAGGCTCGATTTAATATTCTTTTTGAGGGACCAGAAGAATAGCTCAGCAGCATAGACCAACATCTTACACCTTATACTAAAATAAGGTCCAAAAATGGATACATGATTTAGACATAAGAGGTGATACCATAGGTAAATTAGGAGAGAAGGAAATAGTCTACCTATCAGATCTTTGGAAAGGAAAACAGTTTATGACCAAACAAGAGATAGAGTATATTATAAAATGCAAAATGGATGATTTTTGATTACATTAAATTAAACATTTTTGTACAAACAGAAGCAATGCATCCAAAAATTAGAAGGGAGGCAGAAAGCTGGGAAACAATTTTTGAGGCCAGTACTATCTGATAAAGGCCTCATTTCTAAAATATATAAGGAACTAAATCAAATTTATAAGAACCCAAGTCCTTCCCCAATTGAGAAATGGTCACAAGGATATGAACAGGCAGTTTTCTGATGAAGAAACCAAAGCTATCTATTCCCATATGAAAAAAATGCTCTAAATCTCTAATGATTAGAGAGAATGCAAATAAAACAACTCTGAGGTACCTGACACCTATCAGATTGGCTAAAATGACAAAAATGACAAAAAAGGAAAATAATAAATGTTGGAGAAGCTGTGGAAAAATTGGAACACTAATCCATTGTTGGTGGAGCTGTGAGCTGATCCAACCATTCTGGAGAGCAATTTGGAATTATGCCCAAAGGGCGATAAAGCTGTGCATACCCTTTGACCCAGCAATACCACTTTTGGGTCTTTTCCCCAAAAGAAATCATGGAAAGGGGAAAGGGACCCCACATGTACAAAAATATTATAGCTGCTCTTTATGTGGTGGCAAGGAATTGGAAGTTGAGGGGATGCCCATCAACTGGGGAATGGCTGGACAAATTGTGGTATATGAATACAATGGAATACTATTGTTGCGTTAGAAATGATGAGCAGGAGGAGTTCAGAGAAACCTGGAGGGTCTTGTGTGAGCTGATGATGAATGAGATGAGCAGAACCAGAAGAACATTGTACACAGTAACATTAACATTGAGTGTTGATCTACTGTGATGGACTATATTCTTCTCACCAATGCAATGGCACAGAAGAATTCCAGGAAACTCGTGATAGAAGAGGATCTCCAAATCCAAGAAAAAAAAAAAAGAACTGCGGAGTATAGATGCTGAATGAACCATACTATTTCTTTTGTTTTTGATGCTGTTGTTTTTTCTATTTTGAGGTTTTTCATCATAGCTATGATTTTTTCTCTTATAACATGACTAATGCAGAAATAGGATTAATGTTATTGTGTGTGTGTGTGTATACATATATATATATATATATATATATACATATATACACACATATAACCTATATCAGATTACCTGCTGTCTAGGGGAGGGGGGAGGGAGGGGAGGGAGGGAGAAAAATCTGAAATTGTAAAGCTTGTATAAACAAAAGTTGAGAACTATCTTTACATGTAACGGAAAAAAATAAAATACTAATTAAAAAAAAAGCATTTTTCACTCTTATCCCTTGACTCTTGGTCTGTATATGTATTTGTTCCTTCATTAATGTCTTTGTTTTCCTCATTAAATTAAAGCTTCAAAAAGGCAAATTTTCATATTCTTCCCCAAAACATATTTTAAAAATTTCCAATATAGGTCTTGCCTCCTCATTTCTCTTTTCTATTGTGCCTCTGTCTTAAAGTATCTATTTACTGGGGAGCTGATGATTACAGAAAATCTGAGTGAATGTCCATGTACTTTAACAACAGTATCAAAGACCATTGGAAATAGCATATAGATACTGAAACAATGATAGCACCCTGTAAAATGGCTGAGAGGGTGGGATTTTTGTCCTTTCTTCCTGCCACCCTCACCAATGGTCCGAGGGGATGTTGAAGGGAGAGACTGACACTTAATCCCTGGGTAGAAATTTGCCTAGTTCTGCCCTCTGCGGAAAGAGGAGACAAAGGGAGGTATGACCTGGGCTTCACCCAACTCACCAAACAGGGCTGATGCTTTGGCTGATTGGCGTTCTACCCCAAAGCTCTTTCTAGCCTATTTCCCAAACTATAAGCTCTTCTCCAATTTTTCCTTTTTTCCTGGCACTCTTGCCATCCCCAGAGAAGTTTCAGTTCCTCCACAATTCCCCTGCTTGAGATGACAAGGTCAGTGCCCATCCCATGCTCCCTGTTGTACCCAGAAGGGGAAGTAGGAAGACCAGAGCAACACACGGTCCTTCTTGGTTTCTACTCTGTGGTCTCTGGGTGGAAGTTCACCTCAAGACCCATAACCCCGAAGGCTTGAGTAACTTAGAGTACCTGCCTTCATACACATATCCCAGCCTAGAACATTTTCATGACATCTCAGTGGCAGTGGTGATCTCATCTAGGTTACATTTTGCTTATGAAGAAAGTTCATTGGGAGTGGGGAAGGGGAGGAGCATTAATGGGAAATGACAACAATGTAAATGAAGGAAGCCTCAAATGAAACATGTTAAATAAAATAGAATGAGAAGATTAGACTAGATGAACTCTAGGTCCCTTCCAACTCAAAATCTGTGATCTGTGGTGACCTCAGTACCAGATTATATGATTTCTGCTAAATGAGAGAGATTATTCCCTAGCCTCTAAGGTCCTTTCCAGTTCTAAATCTAGGATCCTATAATTCCCATCTACTGTGTCTGTTTTATGTCTTATGACTCACTTTCAGGAATGTCCTATTCCAGCCAAACTGACCTGCTGCTAGCTGTTGCCCATATTTGACAGTCCAACTGCTATGTATGGTCCAAAAGACCATAAATTTGGTGTTTTGAGAAAAACTTTTTTTGGTCTGGCATGTACTTTTTCTTTATCTCTGCATCTCAGCATCTGTAGCTTCCTTCAAAGCTCACCTCAAAGTCACATCCTCCATTGGACTTCTCACCATTCTATTTCTCCTCTACCTCTCTCCCTCACACTGAAGTATCAGTATCTACAGTCCTTGAAATGGCTCTGAAGGGGGAATCCATTGGGTCTATTCTAAGATGCTCCATAAAAGTGAGTAAAACATTTTGAGTTGAGAAGACATTTGCTTTTTTCACTAACTGTGGACCAAGACTTGACACTTTCCTAGGTGCTGGTTGGTTGTTGTCCTTCATCCTCACACTACCAAAATGGCATCATTATGTTGTAGTCAAGGTATAATGTGTCTGACTGTGGCTGATCAGACTAATAGGAGCTCAGAAGGCTCTACACAGCTCAGCTACAAAGAGTCCATATGAACATTTGGACTAGAGATGCCTCTAAATTTGTGCATCTCACATGTCTTTGGAGTTGTTGCAATTCTGCTTTGTACATACAGCACAACAACTTCTTTGATGCGCGTTCACTATGCTGGCCCCTGTGCCCCACCTTGCCATATCAGTACTTGGAAAGGAAGTCCCATGAATGAATACATGAATGAATGGATGAATGGAAAAAGCTTTTATTAAGTGCTTTCTATGTGTTGGGTGCTATGCTAAACTTTAGGGGTACAAATACAACCATGCATCTCAGCATCTGCCCTCAAGAGTTTACATTTTCATACAGAGAGACAAGACACACAGGGGAGCTGGAGCAAGAGGAGGAGGTATAATATTGGCTGCCACATGGTCTAGACATGGCCAGAAAATGCCCTTTAGACTCAGCTCCAGACAAAATAAGACAAAAGCTCCTGTGCCCCTAGCTTGCTGAATTGGGACCAAGGATCCTCATCTACTGATCTGTGCTATGGCTAAGAGCACTCTTCTGGTTTGCCCAAACTACCGCTGGGCTGAGCTGAGTGCCCCTTTTATCCAGGTGAGACAGACCTTTCCTAAAAACCTTCTAGGTTACTTTAAGCTGGAAGATTGCTTTACTCTTTCTTTTTTGTAGGTTGTACAGCTCCAGAATCCATTTAGAGGCTTAATTTAACGTTGTTTCTGAGGGAAGTTTGGGAGAGATCAAGCAATTTCCTGGTTTCCCTCTTCCATTTTCTGGACTCATCTCTCTGAAACTTCCTATTATCTCAGTCACAAGCATTGGCATCCAGTCATCTAACTAGGAGGTAGCCACGACTGTGTCACATCTTTCCCTAGGAGCTGGCCAGAGAAATACAGATATCTTGGCCCAAATTCTCCCTATCTAACTCTGTAGGCTAGAACTTGTTTCACATCCCTAAGGAACTGTTGATTCTTCACACATCTCAAGCTGTCTGCTTTCCAGGTATTCAGGTAAAGGCTCGCTCTCTCGCTCCCTTTCTTCCTCTCTCTCTCTCTCTCTCTCTCTCTTTCTCTCTCTCTCTCTCTCTCTCTCTCTCTCTCTCTCTCTCTCTCTCTCTCTCTCTCTCTCTCTCTCTCTCTCTCCCTCTCCCCCCATCTCACTTCTAAAAAACTACCCCAAATACCTTCTTTCTGCACTGATGATTTCTCTAATCACACAGTTCTAAATTATTTTCCAAAACAGTTGGATTAGTTCACAGCTCCCTTGATAAATCTTTGAGGTAAATATTACTTTGTAAGAAATTAATGTTAAGGAGTCAAAGGAAACCATGGTGCTACTAATAGGACCTTTACAATGGTGAGGGCACAGCTAGTTGGGGTTTGAACTGATGGAATTAGAGAAGAGAAACAACAATAACCTCTCAGGGTTATTATCCTCTAGAATCTTGAGGGAGAGAGACACCTGCCCTGCTTCTGGGAGAAGGATCAGGGATTCACACTGTTGCCTTCATAGACTCTCTAGTATGTTCCATGTCTACATTTCCTTTCTTCTTATATGCCCATCCCCCTCACATGAGGACTGCTGTAAGAACCTGGTGGTTGGTCTTCCTGCCTCTAGCCTCTCATCATTCCAGGCCATTCTTCAGATAAAACCAAAAGTCCAGATTAAGAAAGTATCCAAAAATTATGCTAGGAGGCTAGGGTGATTGAGGTAGTATCACTGTGTAGACACTAGGTCCACAGCCAGGCTCAGGGCAAAGTCAATAGACTCAATTGTCTCTCCCAGTGGGCTTCATGCCCCAGGTTCTAAGGTCATGGAAATGACAGAGTCAGAGAGCTCAGCAGCCATGATGAGTGGGACTAGGGCATGGCTGGGATGGGATTTGGTCCTGAGGACAGAGGGGCTGTTCAGTAAAGACTTGTTGATGAATTGAGGAAGAACTGGGACTGTCTTTTGCCTCTTTTTGTATCCCCAGAGCTCAGCACAGGGCCTGGCGCATAGTAGGTGCTTATTAGGTATTTATTGACTGACTCACCAAAGAGAAAACTCAGTAGTCCCTGTCCTCAAGGGGCTCACATTCTATCAGCATAGATAACATGTCCACAACAATGGATACCAAGTACAAATAAAATGACTGCCAGGTCCCATGGAGAGGAGAAGCCATAGCAGCAGGTGGGGATCAGCAAAGGATTCCTAGAAGAGCTGGATCTGTGGGGGAGTTTGGCAGGAAGGCAGGGTTTCTAGGAGTTGGGGGGAACAAGGAAGCACCTTCTGGGCCTGAGGAACATCCTTTGTAAAGGTGTGGAGACAGGAAGTGTCATACTTTGTGTCACAAACAGCAAGTAGGCACCTTCGGTTGGTTTGTAGTTTGTGAAGGGACTAGAATAGTCCCTTCACAATAGGGAATAGAATGAACCTGGGGACAGAGACTGAAAACAAATTATGAAAGGCTTGAAATGCGAAACAGGGGAGCTTGTTTTTGATCCTAGAGACAAAATGGAGCCTCCAGTGACATGATCAGCCCCGTGATTGAGGCTGATTCCTTTGGCAGTTGTGGGGAATGAGAGGAAAGAGGCTGGGAGGAGGGAGACCAGGCCTGAGACTGTTGGAATGGTCCAGCAAGAGATGTCCTCTGGGGCCCCTTACTTCCCTGACATTCTAGTATTTCTGGGATCATTTTTTTCACCTGAAAAATGTTTAAGTATTAGTAAAGACCCTGCAAAAGGAGCCTCTGCCTGGGAACTAATGATGCACTTCGTCCCTAAAGCTAATTGGCTCTCTCATCTCTCAAGCTGACCAACCATGGGGCAGAAAAGGGAGTCTCTAAATTCTTAGTCTGGGAGATGCAGGGGGGAGTTCCCATGAAGTGAGGGCCATCCTGGCTGTTATCTCCCTCTTTCCTTTAACCTCCTCTTGTCTCCAGGATGGTGTGTGTCTGGCTCCCCAAGGGCATCTGGATAGGAGTTCTGGCTGTGACCCTGCTGATGCTGAATTCCCAGGTGACTGCAGGCAGACAGGTCCCAGGTATGTACAGAGCAGCAGCTCCGCAGAGAGCCCAGGTGGGGGCCCAAGGGGAGCAATCTTCTCTCTAGGCCCAGACCAAAGGAGGGACTTGGGACAGGATGGTCCTCAGAGAGATGGGCAGCAGGTGAAACTGAATTTCAGGCTCCCCTCCACCTATCCCTTCCTTTGGTCTTTGTTTCCTTTTCCCCAGTGCTCATGGACTTTGTGGAGGCCCCCTGGAGAGGTGAGGGCTCCAGGTAGTTTTTCAATAAGCAATTATTAAGCACCTACTGTCTACTGGGCTCTGTGTAATTCCTGCTAAGGACAGAAAGAAAGGCAAAGGACAGTTCCTGCTCTCAAAGAGCTCCCAGTCTAAAGGGGGAGACAATATGCGGACACCTCTGTACAACCAAGACATATCCAGGGTAAATTGGACAGAATCAGGAGAGGGAAGGCACTGGCATGAAGAGGGTCAGGAAAGGCTTCCTGTGGAAGGAGGGATTGGAACTGATACTTGAAGTCAGGAGGCAGAGGTGAGGAGGGAGAGTGTCCTCAGCCTGGGGGACAGCCAGGGAGTGCCCAGACTGGGGAGATGGAGAAATTTGTGGGAGGAAGAACAGGAAGGTCAGTGTCACTGGATGGAAGAGGATTGGGAGCCTGGGAATGTAAAGTATAAGAAGGGTGGGGAGATAGGAGGGAGTCGGTTGTGGAGGCCTTGAAGGCCAAGAAAAGGGTTTGATATTTGAGCCTGGAGCTGATAGGGAGTCAGTGGAGTTGACTGGGGAGGGGGTGACAGGGTCAGAGCTGCCAAGGTCTCCCACCCCCATCTGAACTTTTCTGTGCCATTAAGCATCTTCACAGAGTCTGCCCAAGCTGCTGGAGAGGTTTCAGTTTGGCCATTGTTGGGGGAGGGAGGGATGGACTTTCCTGGTTTAATTTCCCAGGCAGGATTTCATGGCCATAAGTGAAGCTACAGTGTGTGGGAGCCCCCAGTTTTCACTAATGACATCCTGGTGGAGTAGGGGAAGGTCTCCCCCTCCATCCCTTGGAGGCAGATCCTGGGCTGGAGAGACCAAGGGCATTGACCCAGGCTGGCTCTTCTCCTACCTTCCTGATCCTTGTTAATGGGCTGAAAACAGAGGTGGGAGCCCCATGTTCCCCAATCCCCACTGCCCTGGAGCAGGCAGGACTTGCACCCTCTATCCCCAGTCTCTCAGTGTCATCTCTGGTCTCCACACTGCTGCTGCTCTCTCTGAAGCCCCAGGCTGGATCAAGGGGCCTCTGCCATGACACCGCATGAGTGGGAGACCATTTGTCCTCGACAGGGAGGGAACCCCCAGGGATGGGCCACAGGCTTCTCCCAGCCAGTGTAAGTATTGTAGGGGAGCAGAGAAAAGCCCCTCTGGCATAGTCTGTGTTATTTCCCCTGCAGCCTGGCCTGGCACCTGGCATGGCCAGTCACGGCCTCTTTGGGCTCCTCACCTGATCTAGAGCCATCCACTGGGAATCTGACCCACTTTTGAGCTTTGTCACCTGCACTACCTCTGGAGGGAGAGTCTGCCATGTGTAACACCCATTCTCCAGGGTTGGGCAAGAGAGGAGGGGCCTTCTAGAGACAGTCGGTCGGGGCCTGAGCAAGGGAAACCCAAGGGCAGTGGGATCTCCCACTCCTAGCAGGGTGATGGCTGCTTAACCCAACTGACATCTCCAGGAACACCCTGGTATCAGCCATGGGTGTATTGAGCAGGGGATGCCCCCATGTGGACAATAATGCAAACTACACAATATTGAAGGAACCTCCCAGTCAGTAGATAGACAAACCACTTACTATGGGCAAGGCACTGTGTTAACTGAGGGGGATACAAAGGGAGGTCAAAGTCCCTGGGGAGGACAACATGAAAACACCTGTGTACAAACAAGTGATGTTGAGGATAATTTGGAAATACCCCACAGAGGGAAGGCACTAGGGATGAGGGAGACTGGGAAAGTCTTCCTGTAGAAGAGATTTTAACTAAAGGAAATCAGGAGGCAGGCAGGGGGAGGGAGAGTGTTTCAGACATGGGGGACAACAAGGGAAACTGCTCAGAGCTGGGAGATGGAGCGTCTAGTAGGAGGGACAGCAGGGAGCCAGTGTCTCAGCATCACAGAGTACATGGGTGGGGGAGGGGCAATCAGGGGTAAGAAGGCTGAAAGGCAGGAGGGGCCGGGTTGTGAGGGGCTTTGACGGCCAAAAGGGATTTTTGTATTTGATGCTGGAGGTGATGGGGAGCCACAGGAGGTTATTGAGCAGGTGGGTAACATGGTAAGATCTGTGCTTTAGGAAGACTCATTTGATAGGGAAAGAGTAGAGGCAGGCTGACCCACCAGGAGGTTATTAAAATAGTGCAGATAGAAGGCAATGAGGGCCTGCATCAGGGCCATCGCCGGGTCAGAGAAGAAAAGGGGCATTATTCAAGATGCTACAGAGGTAAAATTGTCAGGTTTTGGCAACAGATTCAATGTGGGTGATGACAGTGAGGATAACCCCAGGGCTGTGGGCCCGGGTGACTGGGAGGATGGTGGTGCCTCACCAGTAACAGGAGAGAATCCACATCTGGGGGAGAATGACCACAGAAAAGGGCAAGCACAGGGAGGCACTAAGGGATTGTCACTAGACTTTGGCTTGGGCTGAGATGTCATGGGGGCAACAGTGGAAAAGAAGGCTAGAAAGGGCAATGAATCAGAGGTGGAGAAGGCCTTGGTTTCTGGGCTAACAGAGTTGTTCTTTATCTAATGGCAATGGAGAGTCGTGGGGTGAGCTGGGGGCTATGGAGAGGAGAAGATGGTAAAGCACAAAGAACAGTGAGGAGGCCAATGGGGATGTTGAAGCTTGAACCCTCATGCCTGGCCCCTGGGGCTTGGCAGAGAGCCATGTTGTAGGCTGTGATCCTGGTAGGGAGGACTGAGCTTAGCAGGGCAGTCTGTAAAAAAAATTAATTATTAGCTTACTAATCTAGTCTGAAAATTATATAATTAGACTTATGAAAAATTATAACTATATGAAAAATTATAAGTTTAGAAAAATTATAATTGGGCCATAAGTCCCATCTGGGTTGCCATTCAAATGTAAAAATATTTTAAATGACTAAGGCTAATTTGGGGGGACTAATCTGACTGGAGGACTAATCTGGGGACTTTTGACTCACTGGCTATCTGACTGCTATCATTTTAATATGGGCTGTTATAAAGTTCTACCACGCTGCTCCATTTCCAAAATTGATAAGCAAAAGATTAAGAAGCCTCTTAACTAAATAATCAAAGCAGACTTTATTTATGAGATACAATTTAAACATAAAAATACAGGGAAATAAAATGTACAACCTGACTGCATTCCGGCACGTCTCTTTCCACCTGCTGCGCCTGGAACTTTTTTAGCCTCCTCCTCACAGAAAAGCCCCCTGCTCCGCATCAGCCTCCGTCCCTTCTTGCTCTTAGCTTTTTCTCCTTCCCCAGTCCTCTTAATCTCCTTCATCCTTCTCTGTTCTGTTGTCTCAGGGTCTCTAGTGTCCGGAGTCCTCCTTAATCTTGTCAGTCCCCTCTCTGTTCTTCTAATCTTGTCAGCCCCCCTTGCTGCCTAACTCCCAGGTCAATTTATCTTCTTTCTCTCCACTCAAGTCTCAGGGCTTCCTGTGCCCCCCCACACACTGAGCTAATCCACCAGCTGACCTAGCGCTGTGGCTGGGGAGGGGGGTGCTCGCTGGAGTGTCTCGTGTCATTCTGAGCCCCAATGTCAGAAGTCAAGGATCTCCCTTGCCCCCAATCCCTTTCTTCTGAAGGAGCTTTGCCTGTGGGTGATTCCCTCATACTATCTCCTTATCTGCACAGAATCCCAGGATTTGCACCTTAGAGAGCACCCATACCACCTCTCTCATTTTACAGATGAGGAAACTGAGGCCCCCCCAATTAGTGACTCAACCAAGGTGACACCAGTAATCAGCAGGGTAATGTAGCTAGTATGGAAAATGGCTATATTAGTGTGGGGGAGGATATTTGAGGAGTAAAAGGTTTTAAGTTGGGTCATGGTGTACCTGGAAAAACTTGGGCAGAGAGGAGACACTGGAGAGGAAGAATCAGGAAGGTTTTTTTGACTTGTCTGTGGGAGGTGAGGGAAAGAGAGAGCCCTGAGTCCCCAGTTGCTCCAGGTTTCCTAGAGCTGGTGTGAGGCAGTGGACGTGCCATTAATAGAAGTCAGGGAGTCGGGAGGAGGATTTGATTTCAGGGACAAGATGATGACTTCTACATGGTTAGTTTGAGGTGCTTGGGAACATGCAGGAGGAGATGTTTGGCAGGAGCTGGAAATGTAGGAAGGGAGACTATGAGGGAGGGTGGACCAAGGTCCAGATTCTGGAGGTGGCTGTAGAGAGGGAGAAATGAAGGGATAGAGACATCTGAGGGAGAGAGCAGAGAGAGAGGAGACAGAGGGAGGTGACTTTGGTCATGAATCTGTTTAGTGATTGAGAAGAGGAAGAGGAGGCAGCTCAGGAGGCAGGGAGGCAGGAGTTGGGGAGGTGAGAAAAAAGGGAGGATGGGGAGGTGTCACAGAAGCCTAGGGAGGGGAGGATCTCAAGGAGGTGACCATCAGTGTCAAAGGCTGCAGGGACAGAAGGACGAGTTTGGAGGCAAAATTGTTGTAATTTGTGGAGGGAGGTAAAGGGGGCACCGCTGCCTCTGAGGCTTTAATGTCATCTTGCTTCCCACACCAACAATTATGCCCTGGAGGATCTCCTGCTCTGGGGCCTGCTGTTTTCATTAGTGACTGAGTGTTGTTATTGTTCAGACATTTCAGTCCCATTTGATTCTTTGTGACCCTATTTGGGTTTTCTCAGTAAAGATCCTGGAAAGGTTTGCTTTATTTTTCTCACCTCAATTTACAGATGAGAAAGTTGAGGCAAATGGGGTGAGTGACTTGATCAGGGTCACACAGCTAGTAAGTGTCTGAGGCCAGATTGGGACTCAGGTCTTCCTGATTCCAAGCCCAGTGCTCTCTCCACTGCACCACCTGGCTGCCCCCAACCCTGAGTACTATTTCAGAAAAGGTCCTGTCAGGCTTCATTTCATTCCCTTCTCTGCAGCAACTTCCTCCTCAACCCCATTGCCAAGGTCTTCACAGAGATGCACCTACCCTCTCCTCACAGCTCCTTCTCCTCCCACCCAAAAGGACAATCTGTATCCAAGAACTGTGACAAAATCTACTTTTCCTGGATGAGCTGTGTCTATCTACTCCCCTGTGGCCCCACTCACCACCTTTAGCTCAAAGTGTCCCTCCTGGGCCACCTCTGCCCTATGAATATTCTTTCTCCATTTAGAATGCCTGCTTCTTTAAAGAGGAGTCTCTTTATTTTTGTACTTGTATTCCCAATGCTTAGCACATAGTTATCAATTAGTCAGTGTTTTTTTCATTTATTCATTCAAGAGTATTGTTATAAACTTATATTACTGACCTTTAAGTAAGAGGACTTTGAATCCAGATGACTACTTAGAGAGATGTGTCTGTAAAAGGAAACAGAAAAATAGGATATAATCTAGTGAGGGATGGAGAATTGAGTGAAGGACAGTTCCATGCATTGAATACTTGTGTATATTTCAGCAGTCCCACTCAACTGGATCTATGACCTCATTGATTCCAAAGTTCCTTTCCAGGTGCAGATCTCAACCCATCCATGGCTGCCCATTCCATGTGACTCTTGTCCACACTCTCCCACAAACTTCCATATGGAGTCCACCCAGGTTCATAGCAGTCATCCTTACTCTCTCCTGACATTGGGAGGGTATCTGTGGTTGCCACGCTTTGTCCATCCATCATCCATTTTTCTTTGTATGCATGCAGCCCCTTTGTCTTCCTATCATGCATTTCCTCAAAGATGTCTTTGATCCCCTTTCCCTATTTGGAATGTTTATATATTTCAACATGCTTACACCCACCATATGCCTTGACAGTGCCTTTTGTGTGAAGCTTAATTCTTCAGAGGCAGTTGTTATCCACATCATACTGCCATATCACTATATCAGGAGAATGTTAGTATGGAAAAGATGAGCCTTTGTTTTCATGAAAAGCCTCCTGGCTGAAATCCAAACCATTCTCCTCCTTCTGATCAGCTCTGTCCCCAACTCCTCCCCAATACCCCAGACAGACATACTGATGGACAAGCTCCATAGAATGTCCATCCAAGTGGATGCTGAAATCTGTGAAACAGAGACTCTTCATTCACTTGGTCTTTCCCAGGTGCATGAATAGGCCAAACTCCTCTGAGTGCTTACAGGTCTCTTCTAGAAGGTTCTCCAATGTTCTAGGTCTTCTTGGAGTCAACCCAGTGTCCTCCACAAGAAAAAATTTCTAGGGAACTTCCCTGTCCATTGGGAATTCTTCTCTGGTCTGGACTCTATGCTGGATCTCCTCCTTCACCATGGCCAATATCTTTGGCAAATAGGCAGTTCAGGGATTTCTCCCTCAAGGATAGAGCAACCACCCAGCACTTGGACCCTAACAACACAGTCCTGAATGGGCTCAACATGGAGGTAAAAATGACTGCAAAGAGAACAAAGACAGGAAAAGCAGCCGGATTCCTGAGTGTTTGTAGAAGAGATTTATGCTGGAAATGACACAAGTGTGAGGGTATTAAGGGACCAGTATTCAAGGGATCTGAAGGAGGGAAAGAGACTGGAAATGCTTGGACCTTACTGAGAGCAAGAGGCAGGGTGACCGAGAGAATATCACTAACCACTGAATTAGTGCCCATTCTTTCATCTCTTAAAAATCTTTATGAGACTCATCTATATCTGAACTGAGTTTCTTTGATCAGAGTATTGGTAGGGAACAAACAGGCTTTCACAAGAGGAATTCAGCAACGGACCACATCTTTACCATTTAAAAATAAAAGTTTTATAGAATATAAGGTCCCCTCATGCTTATTGGTTGTTAATTACAAGGAAATCTTTGATTCCATAATCATTCAAAATTCCCTGAAAGATAGAAAAACCAGAAATAACCTTATTTAATGCTGCTCTGATCATAAACACCCAGGGACACAGAAGAAGTTTAATAGTCATATTATTAATTTACACTTATATGGAAAAGAGACCAGCCTTATAATCAATTCAAGAAAGTCTGAAAAGGATGAAAAATGCCCATTGTTCAAATGATGACATTCTAATTAATGCATCCCTGTGCATATTTGGAGGAGGCTCTGCAGGTGGATAATGAATTGGGCCCAGAATTGAAAAGGAGCCATGGAATTGGTTAGATTGCCTTTGGGAAATCCCAGTTCAGATACTTTTTTAGCCCAAATGTTTTCTCTGCTTTAGAATCTGGGAATACTACAGCCCTTGGGTGTCAAGGTTTTATATGCACTTATTAGTTGTAACCTTATTCCTGTTATAACCCATTCTAACAAGTGATAGTAAGAAAGATCATGCAGGAAATGCCTGATTGGAAAGAAAGATGGATGGGTCCTCTTGGTAACCTCAGAATGTCCAAATGTGGGGCTGGGCCTTCTATAGAGGATCTATGGGAAAATCACCCAAGAGGAGCCAGTGTGGACAGGCTATGCTCTGTGCTCACAGAGGGAAGACCCACTGGGAGGAGGTCAGAGATGCATGAGAGAATCCAAGTCACTTATGCTGATACAGGCTCTGTTGTTACAAAGTGCTTCCCATACACAGTCCTCTCTGATCCTCACCACAAGTCTATGAAGCAGGTGCTGTCCCTGTTATTGACTCCATTTTACAGATGAAGAAATTGGTTTAGAGAGAAGTGACTAGTACAAGGCCTCAGAGAGAGTCAGCTGCACAGCTGGGATTGGAAGCCCTGGGTTCTGCCTGCAGAGACAGTGTGGTCCAGTGGAAAAGAGGTCAGGGGTCTTGGGTTCAAGGCTTGATCCCTTCTTTACTAGTTTAGTGACCTTGGGCAAGTCACATCACTCTTCTGGGACTCAGCATCCTTATCTGTAAAACAAGGAGGTGGAGCTAGATGGCTGCTAGCTTCCCTTCCAGCTCTGCATCTAGAATCTGAGTATTGTACAATTAGGGGGTTTTCCCCAGTCTCCCACAAAGTAAAGCACCCTCCCAACTCCTCAACTCTCTCTCTCTCTGAGGAGCTCATTCTCCCTTCAAGGCTCAGCCTGTGATCACTTCCTGCAAGAGACCCTTCAAAACCAGGAAAATTCTACTTGAGATAACACTGTGAGTTCCTCTTATTTTTTGGTGGGGCTAGGAGGGTTAAGTGACTTGTCCAGGGTCACACAGCTGGTAAGTGTCATGTGTCTGAGGCTGGATTTGAACTCAGGTACTCCTGAATCCAGGGCCGGTGCTTTATCCACTGTGCTGTGAGTTCCTCTTACATGTTTTTGGTTCTTTAAAGTTCGTGTTAAATTTAACATAAGAGGATCCAAATTGCCTTGCTTGTCTCTGACCCTTTTTGCAATTTATTTTGCTCTTTTCTCTGTATTTTAAAAACATTTCACTTATGCTCTTTTCTTTCTCATTTTTTTTTTGGGGGGGGGGTGAGGCAATTGGGGTTAAGTGACTTGCCCAGGGTCACACAGCTAGTAAATGTCAAGTATCTGAGGATGGATTTGAACTCAGATCCTCCTGACTCCAGGGACAGTTCTCTATCCACTGTGCCACCTAGCTGCCCTTTTCTTCCTCATTTTGCATCACTATCACTACCCATCAGTCACCCAGCCCCAAACCAAACCTTCCCCACCCCCTCAATTAGAAGCCCTCTGTGTTTGGCCTGAGACTGAAATGTCTGTATCATCCCCCACCTCGGGTCCATCAGCTCTTTGCCAAGAGATGGGAAGCACTTCCGCCTGTGTGTCCTGAAGCCTGGATGGGTCATTGCACTGAGCTGAGGTCTGAAGTCTGTTAGGGTGTTTTCCTTGAGGTTATTGTTGTCAGTGTGGGAGTGTGGGAGTCTCCTTGCTCTGCTCCCTTCCCTCTGCATTAGTTCAGATGATGTTCTCTGCCAGTCAATGGATCTATGCCTTTCTTCACTCCTTACAGCCCAAGGACACACTTTCATTCTCTTAGCACAGTCATTGCTCAGTCATTTCTCAAGTGGAGGCACACACTTTGTCTCCAAGTCTCTGCTACAAGAAAAAGTGCCCCTGCCATCCCCCATGCCTGGATTCCACTCCCTCCTTTCCTTTGCCTCATGGATCCTCTCTCCCTCCAAGGCCCAGCTCAAGTACCACTTTTTTCTTTTCTTTAATTCCTTTCCTTTTTTTTTTGGCAGGGCATTGAGGGTTAAGTGACTTGCCAGGGTCACACAGCTAGTTAGTGTCGAGTGTCTGAAGTCTGATTTGAACTCAGGTCCTTGTGAATCCAGGGCTAGTGTTTTATCCACTGTGCCACCTAGCTTCCCTCAAGCAACACTTTCTAGGTGAAGCCTTTCCTGATCCCCCACATGCCAATGCCCACCGCCCTCTACTTATTTGTATTCATGCTTCCTATACTTTTGTGTGCACTTTTCACTCCTATTTGAATGTAAGGCTGTGACTGTTGCAATCTTCATGTTTGTATTCCCAGCATCTGACACTGCGCCTGGTACACAGTAGCACTTATTAAGTGCTTGTTGATTGACTGATTCTTTGGGGAAGCACAGCAGTGCACAGAGAAGGAAAGACAGTTAAGTAGAAAGAAAGCAAGGAATCCATGAACTGGGGTTTGGGGGGGGGCAGAGGTCAGTCCAGGCCTGGAGGCTGTTCACAGGTGTGGAGGTGGGAGATGAAAGGCTGAGTTTGGGGAGCCACAAGGAGGCCAGTTTGAAATGTAAATTGTGTGTGAGAGAGAGTAACAGGAGATGCTGGAAAGGGTGGCAGGAGTCATAATGGGGAGGGCTCTAAGGTTAGGGTTTGGAAATTCTCCAAGGGTCCATAGGAAGCCACCACAGGTTTTTGAGGAGGTGAGTGAAGTGGTCAGACTTAGACTTTCTAAGATTTATTTTGTCATTTGTGGGCTGGAGAGATGAGTGATATCAACCAGTCAGGAAGCCTCATAAGTGCTTACCCTGTATCAGGCCCTGTGCTGGGCACTGGGTTATATATAAAATCAGTCATTTCCTGCCCTGGAGCAGCTTCCATTCCAGGAGGAGGAGGATGTAGGACATGCCCAGGAGGTTGACCCAGGGAGGGGGCCCTGGACCAGCAGTTACAGGGATCCTGAGCAGAGCCAGACAGAGCCCAGAAGATCCCCAGGGTGACACTGATTGGATCATTGACCTCGATGAAAGAGGGTGTGGCCTCTAGGGTCATGGGAGTGTGGTGAGGTCTGTCCCCTGCCCGGATCTCTGCAGAGGGGCTGGGGAGGGGGATACAAAGGTGCACTGGAGGGAGGAGGATCAGAGAGTGAGTTTAATTTTGGGGTGAGAAGGACTTGGGGAGGTTGTTGGGTAACATTTCCTGGGAGTGTTTGCTCCAGGCTGGGTGTAGTTGAGAGGCAGCTATAACGAGGCAGAGAGTCTGAGAACTGAGAGTCTAGTCCTACCTCCATCGCATATCTGCGCTGTGTGACCTCGGAAAAGTCGCTTGACCTCTCTGGGCTTCACAGGGGCGAGACTGAGCATGCGCAGGAAGGGCAGCCATATGTTGGCCATGTTCTCCTTAGTCAGGCCCAGCCTGTGGTCAGCGATTGGAAGGCGGGGGTGTCGGTGCGGGCTGAGCCGCTCCTGGTTGTTTCCTCAGAGCACTTCACTCGGCAGGGTAAGGCTCAATGTTACTTTGAGAAGGGGACGGAGCACGTGCGGCTCGTGGAGAGACACGTGTACAACCGGGAGGAGTTTCTGCGCTTCGACAGCGACGTCGGGGAGTTCGTGGCGGTGACGGAGCTGGGGCGGCCTCAGGCTGAGAAATGGAACAGCCAGAAGGAGATCCTGGAGGACAGACGGGCCCAGGTGGACAATTACTGCAGGCACAACTACGAGGTGTTTGAGCCCTTCTTGGTGCCCCGGCGCGGTGAGTGAGCGCCCCCGGAGGGGAGGGAGGGACCCGGGGAGAGAGAGGAGGGAGCCGGAGAGGGGGCGGAGCAGGGAGGGAAGAGAAGGTTCTGGAAGGGAGAGCAGAGGGAGGACCAGAGGGGAGGGGAGGGGAGGAGGCTGTGATGGGAGGGGGCAGGTGGGGAGGAGAGAAGGGGGGAACAGAAGCAGGGACAGGGGCCCCCAGAACAGGGGAGAGACGAGGGGGGAAGGGAATGGAAGGAGGGGGAGATGATGGATGGGAGAGAGGAGGGAGGGGACTAAGAGGGGAAGTGGAGGGAAGAGAGTTGGGGGAGGGGGAGAGATTGGGGCCAGAGGGGGATGAAGGGGAAGGAGGAAGAATGGGGGAGGGGGGGAATGCAGGGATGAAGAAGGAGGGATGAGAAGAGGGAGGAGGAGGAGAAGAGGGAGGGAAGCAGAGATGATGGGGAGGAATCAGGGGCAGAAACACTGGAGATGAGGGATGGAGAGGATGGGAGGGAAGAGAGGAGAAGAAAGGGGGAAATGAAGGGGGAGAAAGAGGGGGGGGGACAGAGGGAGGGGGGAGGGGGGCTGGAGAGGGAGGGGGAGGAAGCTCTTCTACCAGCTGGGATTTGGGGGCCTGGAGTCCTTTTCCCTCAGTCAAATTCGGATGTTTTTACCCCCTCCAATTCTAATGGGGAAAAACTGCACTGGGAACAAGCCAAAACCCATCACCAACAAATAACGCACATTTATACAGGACTACAATGGTTAATGGGCAGCTAGGTAGGACAGAGGGTAGAGTGCCAGGCCTAAAGTCAGCAAGACTCATCTTCCTGAGTTCAAATCTGGCCTGAGACACTTACTAGCTGTGTGACCCTGGGCAAGTCACTTCGCCCTGTTTGCCTCAGTTCCCTCATCTGTAAACTGAACTGGAGAAGGAAATGGAAAACCACTCCAGTGTCTCTGTCAGGAAAGCCCAAATAGGGTCACAAAGAGTCAGACACAAGTGGTTAATATGGAATTCATTCCCCTAAGTCCTCAGTGCCCAGGTGCCATGAACCTTTTAAAATCTTAAATAAAACTTTTCCTTTTTTATCCCTGAAGCTAAGCTCAGCAGAGGCTTCCCATGCCCTGCTCCCTCCCATCTCCTCCATTCTCTCCCTCCCCCCTCCCCCTCCCAGTCTTCTCTGGTGACACAAACTCCTACAACTGAGGCCTCATCACTGAACTTGTCTTTCTCCAGGCACCCAGACATCTTTCTGCTTCTCCCAGGGCCCCTGGACTCTGGGTCAGGATGCTCAGGTTTCTCCTGGGCCTAGACATTCCCCACAAGCCCCTGAGTCAATATTCCTTCACTGTATTGATGGCATCTCTTAATGGTTGAGCTGGAAGTCTTTCTAAAAACAGTTCATTGTCTACACCTGTGACCTGCTTTTGGAAAGAATCCATTATAAATAATTCACTTGTAATGAGAAAACTTGCCTGCCCATTTCTTCCCCCATCCCTGAATCCTTCTGAGCTGGGGCTGGGGTCATTCAGCCCATAGACCCCTGGGGCTGCTTCCTGCTAGTTCAGATTTCTAGTCTTGGGGGAGCTTAAATGTCCCCAAGATGCCCATTTCAGGTCCTGGGGAGAAGGGGAGGCCTGAACCTGGTGAGGTATCAGGTGACAGAGGTGGGGGCTGGACTAGGAAGACCTGCCCTGGCCCCCTCACTCAGGATCCTTCTTCTTTCTTCCAGTTGAGCCCGAGGTGACTGTGTATCCATCCAAGATGGCTCCCCTGGGACACCACAACCTGCTTGTCTGCTCTGTCACTGGTTTCTACCCTGGGGACATTGAGGTCAGGTGGCTCCTGAATGGGCAGGAGGAGACAGCTGGGGTTGTGTCCACAGGCCTGATCAGCAATGGAGACTGGACCTACCAGGTCCTGGTGATGCTGGAGATGACCCCCAGGCGTGGGGATGTCTACACCTGCCACGTGGAGCACTCCAGCCTGCAGAGACCTGTCACCTTGGACTGGAGTGAGCCAGAGCTCCCTCAGCCTCCAGTTCTCACCTTGCTCAGGACAGGGAGCCAGCTCTGAGACCCCCAGAGTGTGTCCAGTCCTGGGCTAATACAAACCCCATGTGGTGCTACCCCCCTTCCCCAGCATGGCCCCCAATGGCCTCACTGACCTAAGAGCTGTGGAGACCTAGAACCTTGTCAGGCTC
The DNA here is from genome assembly GCF_019393635.1 of Dromiciops gliroides. NCBI lineage: Eukaryota > Metazoa > Chordata > Mammalia > Microbiotheria > Microbiotheriidae > Dromiciops > Dromiciops gliroides. The sequence continues at coordinate 256,408,649 of NC_057864.1, forward strand.
CTCACTGGCCCCTGCCCTGGGAGCTGGCCTCCCTCTGGACTCAGTGACCAGCCTATAGGCCTTTCCCCTGGGGTGGGGGAGCTGGCTCTGAGACACATTGATGTCAGTGCCCCCTGATGAGCCTTCACTGGTTGAGTCCTGAAGGCCCTTTGAAGTCTGTCCCTTCCTTTCTTAGATAGGATTTAGCCACTTTCCAGATCCCCTCAGACCCGTCTGCCCCCCAAGGCTGGCTCCTGGAGGGAAAGTTTTGATCCTTGGTGTCTCTTGTCCCCAGAAGCACAGTCTGGATCTGCCCAGAGCAAGATGCTGAGTGGAGTCGGGGGCCTCGTGCTGGGGCTGATCTTCTTTGGGGTTGGCCTCGTTGTCCACAGGAGGAGTCAGAAAGGTGAGATAGTCTGGGGAGGCCCTGAGGCCCCTCCGCTCCATGGTCTCCAGGGGAGGGAGGGTGTTGGATGGTGCCAGAAATCTGGCCCCAGGTCAGGGAGGAAGGGCTGGGCTGGCTCTGGCTTCAGCTCTTTCTACCCTGGAACTTACACAAGGTGGTGAAGGGGCCAGATCCCAGGCCTCAGGGGTCTGAGGGAATCCCATATTCACTAATAGAGACAGCCTGGGGAGGGGTCTAAGACTCCAGCCTTTAGCTCCTCCCCCTGCCATCTCCCCCCCCCCCACTCCCACAGCTGTAGGTGGATGGATAGAGCATTGATGAAGTGCTTCCTCTGTGGGGTCAGGTACTAGGCTAAGCAGTGTTAGGAGCCTCCTGTTCCACAGTGCTCAGAGCCTTGGTTCCTTTTGCTTCTGTGACTCTGGAATTTATAAGTATTTGTACATCTGTCTCTCTTCCTTCCTTTCCCAGGAACTCGGGTTTCACAGCAGCAGGTAAGATCCTTCTGCCCAGGTGGGATCAGGGTTCTCATAGCTACAGTCCCTGCCCAGTGGGGCCTGAAGCTAAGGAGAGACTTGGGGGCCCTTAGTGGGAAGAAGTGCCTCTATTTGTGGCTTCAGACCCACATGTAGACTCTCACATGGCTGTTCTGTGTCCTCTGCAGGGCTCCTGAGCTGATCCCTGAGGCTGTGTCCCCTGCAGCTGCTGCCTCCCCCTTAGCCTCCCTCCCACGTTTGGAGGCCCCTGCTTGTGCCTGGCTCTCCAGGATCTTAGCCCTGCTGACCCCTTCCCTGGAGTGGCTCCTTGCCTGTGCCTTGGTCTCTGTCTGGACTCTTTGGCATTTCCCAACAGAGCTTCAATGACCCCCCTCCTCCTTACTATGTTCCTGCACCCGTGTTTTATCCTTTTTTTTTCTCCTGAGCCTTCACCCCAATAATTAGAAGAGTGAGAATCACCTGGTGCTTGGTGACACGGAGACAAGGTTGGGGAACAGAGGGATTTGTGTAACCTCTCAGTGTGTGAAAGGCCTCCAGAGGTACAGAGTGCGATCTATCCACACCTTTGCATCCACATGGCCTCTTGTCCAGGCCCCTCCATTACCCAGCATCTTGTTGGCCTTCCTGGCCATGTCCTGATATGATGTAGATGTCAATGGGCCTCACAGGCTTTCCTGCCCAGGAGTCTTTCCCTTTCCCCATGGGATGGGCCCTCCTCACTCTGGTCATCCCTCTCTCTGATGCCTTTGCTTCTGTCCCTTCTGCTCAGTTCTTCCTGGATGATCTATTGCTATTGCATGTGCTTGTCTATCATGGGCCTCTCTGTTGTATTTTTTAAAATTAAAGTTTTAGTAAAAACCTTTTGCATTTGCATGATATTCATTGCTTAATGTATACTCTACCCCCATTCGCCTTCCCTCATAACAAAATATTTATTTAAAAGTCCCCAAGTAACCATCACATTAACCATGTCTGTCCAACACCATATGCAACAATCCATGCCCATAGCATCTCTGTATCTGCCATGAAGAGTTTGTTTTCTCAACTCTGTGGCCAAGCTTGGTGACTGTTAGTACATAATATTCAGCATCTTTTTTTTTTTTTACCATTTTTTATTTTGGATATGTTTCTTTCCTGATTGTGCTTAGAACATTCTGCATCACTTGATTTAAGTCTTCCCATATTTCTCTGAATTTCTCATATCTCTTGTTTCTTCTGATGCAACAAAATTCCATGACCATCACGTGCCACAATTTCCTGTGCCCTTTCTCAGTTGTTGGGCACTGATTTTTTTAATCATCAAAGTATTTTATTATTTTCTAGTTACATGTAGAGATAGTTTTCAACATTTTTTTTTTTGGTGAGGCGATTGGGGTTAAGTGACTTTCCCAGGGTCACCGAGCTAGCAAGTCTCAAGTGTCTGAGGCCAGATTTGAATTTGGCTCCTCCTGATTCCAGGGCCAGTGCTCTATCCACTGTGCCACCTAGCTGACCCTCAACATTTGTTTTTATAAGATTTCTAGTTTCAAATTTTTCTCCCTCCCTCCCTGCCTTCCTCCCACCTCAAAACAGCAAGTAATCTGATATGGGTTATATATGTTTAATCACATTAAATGTTTCTGCATTAGTCATGCTGTGAAAGAAAAATTAGAGCAAAAGGGAAAAACCTCAAAAAAGAAAAACAAAAAAATAGAAATAGTGTGGTTCAATCCTACTGAGTTCAAATCCAGCCTCAGACACTTGACACTTACTAGTTGTGTGACCCTGGGCAAGTCACTTAACCCTCATTGCCCCACACAAAAGATTCTAATCCATTGGAATGTTTATCTTTCTAATTTCCACTAAGGAACATGTGGAAGGATACAAACATTTGTGTCTATTCTTACCATGTAGGCTGCCAAATTCTTTTATTTGGGCTGATATGAGTCATAACTATGAAATCATCATTTTTGGGAACAAAGATCTCAGGAATTTAGGGGTACAATGTAAAGAAGGAAAAAGCAATGAGTCACATAGAGAAGCAAGGATTGTTGGGAACAGGTGCATCCCAAGGGAGGTCTCTTCAGTCTCACTGGACTTTGATGGCTCTGGAGGAGAGAGTGAGGCCTCACTTAAATCCAATTCACTCCCAAGTTAGGACATCTCTCTCTTGCTGTCATTGGTCCTCTTCAAAAATAAAGGAGCAACAAAAACAAGTACCTTGTGCAATTCCAAGGGAATTGTCTTTCTGCCATATTCTTTGGTGAGAAAGGAATAGGCCCTGGGTTCAAGGACTTCATTGCTTCCTTTGATATATTTTCTAACAATCAATGCCTTTTTTTTTAATATAGTTTAATAATACAACTACAGATCATTTAATGCTTTTTTTTTTTTTTTTTTTTTTAGTGAGGCAATTGGGGTTAAGTGACTTGCCCAGGGTCACACAGCTAGTAAGTGTTAAGTGTCTGAGGCCGGATTTGAACTCAGGTACTCCTGACTCCAGGGCCGGTGCTCTATCCACTGTGCCACCTAGCTGCCCCGATCAATGCCTTTTGATTAGAGATCATTTGCCTTGAGCTGGAAGCGATCTGAGAGGCCATCTGGTCTAATGACTGCATGTTATAGATGAGGAGGGTGAGGCCCCATCAGATCAGTCACTTGAAATCTTTAAGCATCAGTTAAGTGCCTCCTATATGCCAGGCACTGTGTTAAGTGCTGAGGATACAAAAGAAGGCTGAAGATGGTCCTGGCTTTGCAGGTGCTCACAGTCTAAAAACCAAACAGGATTTGGGGTTTTGTTCCTGTAGGTGACAGGGAGCCACTGGAGTCTATTGAATGATGTGCTCAAGTCTGCACTTTAGGAAGGTCAGTGTGACAGCTGAGTAGAGAATGGCCTGGAGTGGGGAGAGACTGAGGCAGGGAGACCCCTCAGCAACTGTTGCAGTAGTTCTGGCCTGAGGGGATGAAGGCCTGGGCCAGGATGATTGCAGGGTTAGAGAAGAGAAGTGGGCATGTGTGAGGGATGTTACCAAGGAAGACATGACAGGACTTGACATGATTGGATATGGGAGGTGATAGTGTAGAGTCAGGGCTGACCAGGATGTGAGTCTGAGTGACTGATAGGATGCTGGTAACTTCCACAGCCCTAGGGGAGTGAGAGGGTGGGGTTGGAGGTGGGCAAAAGTAACAAGTTCAGTTTGTAACATGTTGACTTTAAGATATCTAGAGTACATCCAGTCTAGGGGTGTCCAATACACGGATTGGAGAATGGAGGTCAGGAAAGAGGTTTGGACAAATAGGAAAGTCTTCAGTCTAGAGATGATGTGTGATTCCATGGGAGGTGCTGAGATCATCAGGCTACATAAGATGGAAAAAAAGAGGGCCCAGGACAGAGCCCAAGGTCACATGGGTAGTGGGTTTCAGAGGCTAGACTTGAACTTCTATGATTCCAGAGTCAGACATCTTTCCAAGCTGCTTCACACTGGGTAGCATGAGCCCAGAACAGTGGAGCCTAGAAGCTCCTGGCTTTACTCCATTATTTATTGGGAAAATGTCTTGTATTCCTACCCCTTTGCCAATAATGCTGGCTTTCAGCTTTAGATATGTACTTTTGTCATTAAAAGTGTCAAAGAAGTTGTATGTACATATAGGTCAAAGTATTTATGGCACACCTGTTGTTGCACCAAAGAAGTAGAAACAAGATGAGTGCTCACTGATTCCTTAATGGCTACACTAATTGTCTTATGTAAATATAATGAGGAAGAATTCTGAGGAGACTTGGAAGATGTTAACTCTTATGAAATGAAGTAAAAGCAGGAAAACATGATATATAGTGATTATAACAATATAAATGGAAAGAATATATACCGAAACCGAATACTATTTATTTATAGCCAAACTTGTGTGTATATGTATATGTATATGTATATGTATATGTATATGTATATGTATATGTATATGTATATGTATATGTATATGTATATGTATATGTATATGTATATGTATATGTATATGTATATGTATATGTATATGTATATGTATATATACACACACACATATATATATATAAAACTATGTATAGCTAGTTGTATTGGGTGTTTTTGAAAGTTTTTATTTTTTCAAATAATTGTTTAAAAGTTTAGGGGAAGGGAGGGATGTATTTACAGATGAAGTTCATGTAAAAACAAAATATTAAAACTTAAAAAGAAAAAGCAAAGAAGATATTTGCAGATAGAAAAATTGTAAATAATAAACATACTATTGTTTGTGTTTTGAAAAAGGAGGTAGTAGGAAGTACTAGAGTTTACTGAAAATATGTTGGGGTCAGACCTACACCTTAAGACAATTGACTTGGCAAATCTGTGAAGAATGGATTGGTGTGAGGAGAAAATTGGCAAGCTGTTGCAATAATCATGAAGTGATGAAGGAAGGCCTGAATTAGAAGGGGACATATAACAGAGATGTTATACACACACACACACACACACACACACACACACACACACACACACAACTGGATGTTGGTGGCGGTGCTTCATTCTCAAAGAGGACTATGATATTGAAGTGATGTCATGACTTGCAGTGAATTGGATTTAAGTGAGGGAGGGTTGTGCAAGGTCACCAGTCTCATTCTTTCTTCAGAGCCATCTGGGTCAAGTGGCCAGATAAATCTCAGGACGACTGGAGACAGTTTGGGATGTTTAAGGCAACTGTGATTCAGTGACTTGCCCAGAGTCACACAGCTAGTAAGTGACTGAGGTGAGATTTGAACCCAGTTCCTCCCAACTCTAGGGCCAGTGCTCTATCCCCTGTGCCACCTAGCTGCCCCTAGTGGGTATTGTAGAGAGAGTGAGGATGACACTGAAGTTTCAGACCTGGCTGACTGGAAGGATGTTGGTGCCCTCATTAAGAACAGTGGATTTGGGAGAAATGGTAATGACACATAAGAGAAATGGGATGTTAGTAACAAGTCAGGAGCATATTGAATGATGACACTAGGAGATCTGTAAGGAGAAATAAAACTAGAGGATCCTAAGAGTCCACCAGGAAAAGCACCAGTAGGACGATCAAGGGCAAGGCTGCACTTGCTATTAGCCTCCGTAGAGGAAGAAGTGCATAGTAGAGGACAGTACAGTTGTCCTAGTGGGTATGAATAAGGACCTGTCCTGTAGTAGAGAAAATAAGGAAGAGAGAGGAGAGGACACATATGAAGGATGCCCAGAAGACATATAGCAGCCCCTGTATCTGGTCATGGGAGAGGAAGAATCCAAGCTAACAACAGGATTTCCACGTGAGAGGCTGAGTGAATGGAAGTGGTTTTGATGAAGACAGTGAAATCCCAAGTTAAGTTGTCACATCCAAAAAAAAAAAAAAATGAAGAGTGTGCTGCGAGGTAGGCAGTCGGCTATGCTGGGAGAATAGATAGAAAGGCAAAAAACAGTTCAAGCTCTCAAGAATCTCACCGTGTAAGGGAGGAGACAGCCTGCAAACAGCCAGCTACAAACAAGAACTCTACAGGGCAAATGGAGGTAACCTCAGAGGGGAGGCAAGAAGATGGAGAAGGATTCTGAAGGGCTTCTTGCAGAAGGTGGGACTTTAGCTGAGACTTGAAGGAAGTTGGGGAAGCTGGGAGGAGGAGAGGAAGAGGAATGTGTTCCAGGCATGGGGCACAGCCACTGAAAATGCCCGGAGTGGGGAGATGTACATGAAGGGCAGTAAGGTACAAGAAGCCTGGAAAGGCAAGATGAAGACGAAGTCAGTTTGTGAAGGACTTTTAGAGCCAAACAAACAATTTTCTATTTGATTATAAAGGCAGTAGGGAGCCACTGCAGTTCATTGAATAGAGGAGATGACATAAACTTGCTTGAGGAAGAGCAATTTGATAGCTGAGTGGAGGATGGGGAAAAATGAAGCAGAGTGACCAGCCAGGAAGGAAGAGAAGGTTTGTAGAGAAATACTATAAGCCCATTTTTGGAGAAGTTGAGTTTGAAATGCAGAGAACAGCAGCTATTGTTTGTTTGTAGGCAATGGGTTCTTAACCTCTTTTTTTGTCCAGGACTCCTTGGTAACCTGGTGAAGCCTGTGGACCCAGTTATGAGAGAAATATCTCCTCTTTGAGCTTGGGTAGGACTTAGTGCTGCTGAAATAAATCTACCACAACACGGGAATTATAGACATGAAACCCTAGGTTTTATTATGCTCAAGGGTAGGTTTAGGATTCAAAAAATTAACCCTGAACAAGGGATTGGAGTTACTCATAAGCCTTTATGGAGAAAATTTTGTCAGACAGGGAGGCAAATAAATCCTTTTACACATTACAATTTCACATATTCTTTTGAGCCAGAAAAGTTTTTAAAAAGCCATTCCTAATCCTGCTCTACTGAAAATATCATAAAAGTTGAACCAACTTGATTGAATAGAATCTATCTCATACATCCTATAAGGGAAGAAACTTGGTTAAACAGAATCTTTATGTAAACTAAATCAAGTTTAAGATTAAACACTGATTGTTGCAAAATCTTACACTTATAAAAACTACAGGGTTTACATATTAAAGAAGTCATGGTGGGCTAATTGAGAAGAAGGAATTTGCGTATCACTAGACTAAGTATTAGGAAAATTCTTCCACAAATAAAATCATTTTTTGGGGAGGATGTTTAAAGATGTTGCATTCCCTTTTCCCTCTCATTTTATTTCTTGAGAATATCAAAAGTCTTCCCTTGATGCTATTATTCCATAAGTCAGGTTTGTTTGCTTGGTTTTAGGCAGGTGAGGTTAACAGGAAACAGGGCTCAGGAGTCAGTCAGATATTCAAGAAGAAAGGGTATAATAAAATGTAATAAAAAAGAAAATGAAAGGTTATCATGAATGCTTTTTTTCCTGTTTATATTAGAAAGGTTTGTAATACCTAAAGAATCACATACTTAGTCAGGCAAAAACACCAGGGAACAATAAAGCAAGAGTAGAATAATAGGGGCAGCTAGGTGGTGCAGTGGATAAAACACCGGCCCTGGAGTCAGGAGGACCTGAGTTCAAATCCGATCTCAGACACTTGACACTTACTAGCTGTGTGACCTTGGGCAAGTCACTTAACCCTCATTGCTCACCAAAAAAACAAAAAAAAAACCCCAGTAAAATAATAATGATCACCAATACTAAATAACAAGTGATCTCTTTAATCCAGATTTCTCCACTCCAAATGTCCATTTAATCCACTTATTTCCTCTTGGGTCTCAGCTGTTCCCTTAGCATCTTCCCTTAGAAATTCTGCAGGAGAAAAAAAAGAAAGAAAGAAATTCTGCAGGAGGTTTCATTGCCAGGGCAGCTCTGGACAGAGATCCTCCTAGCCAATTGCTTTCCTAACTCTAGGTCTCTTGCAGAAGTTCCCTGTATAATGCTGCTAACACCTGCTAGTGATAAGATATAATACAACACAGTAAGGCCTGATACCACTTCCTAAATTTGGTCTATCAGTAACTAGTTCATGTTTAAATCTTATTAATAATCTTGTTAATAATAATAACATGTTCAAATCTTATTAATAATGGAGCTATAAGAACCTCAAATGAGGAACCCATAATTTGCCTGAGAGTTCAGAGAAATTCAATTTTTACTTACAACTTACTTTTTCTATCTTTACCTAAACCCTATACCTGATATGATAATACTATCTAAGCATTGAAGGAGGAATTTTTAAAAGGATCCATGAAGTCCTGACTTGTAAGATGAGCCCTTCCGTCTCATGATATTATTAGAGAAAGGCTTAAAAATGGCAGGGGGGTAGGAGATCATTAAAAATTTCTTTACAATTATTAATGCAATTTTATATATAAAATTCTTTATAAAATTTTGAGAATTAATTACTAAAACCTAATTAAATCTTGCATATACCAGGGGGAAGAATTTTTTTTTTTTGCAGGGCAATGAGGGTTAAGTGACTTGCCCAGGGTCACACCGCTAGTAAGTGTCAAGTATCTGAAGCCTGATTTGAACTCAGGTCCTCTTGAATCCAGGGCCAGTGCTTTGTCTACTGCACCACCTAACTGCCCCCAAGAATTGTTTTTTTTACAATAAAAAAAATTCACCTGTATATTTTATTGGATCAGAAGAATGTTAGACACTTTGTTCTCTCAACCTTGTTTTTATTTACCTTCAGGATTAAAAGAAAAAATTTAAAAATTCATCCAGGAACATCATATTTACTTGTACTACTATCATTGTTATTAACAGAAATATTTGGAAGCTATATGTGTGTGTGTATCAAAGCTGTAATTCTTTTTGAGAAAACAGTCTACTCTTGTCGCTTATTTCAAAGTGAAATTTATATGAAACTCAAAACTTCTACATCTTTATTTTGTCACATTTTTGGCCTATCTTCCCTTTTACAATAAACATGGTTTTTTTCATCACATGATCTAGAAAAGAAGTGATACCTTGTAGAACTGATGCTACACATGAATATACACACACACACACACACACACATATATATATATATATATATATATATATATACACAATATATATAATCATTAACAAAGGGATGGATGCCAAACCTAAGAACTCATTTACCTAGTTACTTAGGATAGGAACTTGAAACCAATTTAGAAGAAAGAAACAAAACAAAATAAAATAAAAACAGTAAGATCTTTCACATTTGCATCCTATTAAAGCAACTCACATATTTGAGTATTATAACAAGATTAATTTATATTAAAAATATACTTTTTGGTTTTTGACCTGGCATCATTACAGACATTTGTTATGGAAGGAAGAAATAGAGACATTGTTATAATAATATCAAGACTGTCTCTTCAAAAGCACAGACTAACCTGACAGAAGTATAAGATAAAGCTTCTTTAATTCTGTTTCATTTCAGATAAGAATCATAATTAGCCTTTAAAAAATTTTTTTTAGTTAGCCTTTTTCTAAAAAAAAAAAAAAGTCATTCAGAAAAGTTCCACATTATTCACAAGTTACCTTAGCAAGACTCAGAATTAACTAGGTGGGAAAATATCTTTTTCAGAGAGTAAATAGAACAGAGGAAATTAACTCAAGGAGATCCAGTCATTATCATCATAAGGCCTTCTCACCTTTCCCAGATGTAGACATTCACTTGCAGCAGTTCTCACATTGCATTCCTTTTGAGCAGCACATGACATTTTCTTTGAATGATGGTTTATTCATTTAATGACAATTCAGAAACTGAAGCAGTAAGATTGAAATTACTATGTATGTATGTGTGTGTGTGTGTGTATGTGTATGTGTGTGTGTATACATACATATATATATATATATATATATATATATTTATTAGGATTTCTTAGGTTAATTAGGTTGTGTAAGGGAGTTTACTCATGAGACCCAGTCCTTGGTGGCAGGAGAACACAATGACATAATGGATCCTTGCACCAACCCCAGGCCAGAGCAGGTATCATATAGAAACAGAGCAAAGAAGGCACAGTGCCAGGGATGGCCAGGGTCATGTTCAAGTGTTCCCATGGGATAGTTAAAGCTCCTTTTGCTGTTTACATTTCCTCAAGGTAGATTACATTCTCTGTGAGACTCGAGGTCACATTCCTAGGCTCTGGTCTACCCCTGTACAGAGGGAAGGAGGGAAGCTGTCACTAGGGAGCAGTGTACATTTGAATAGCTTGCACGTCAGGGTATGCCCTACACAGAGGTGTCAATCTCCAAATAAATAATAAACCTAACTAAAATTAGATTTCCCTTTGAGGTAATGCAAGACCGTGTGTAAGTTATTCTCTTCCAAAGATAGCTGATTGGACTAAGTACCTATCTTCAAAATAAAGCAGAAGATGTTTAAAATTCCAACCTTACTGATGAATACATTTATATAATGGCCCCACAACTTTTGCATCATTGTCTAATCATTATCATTCAATTTCAAGAGATTACAAGGACTTTATCTTATATGGTAATATGTAATTATTAGCAGGCAAATGACAAGCCCAAACACTTATCTACTTAGTTGATTAGGATATGGAAACTACCATAATTTCATATGAAAAACAGTAAGATCTTATATAATTGCAAAGGTGCTAAATTATTACAATAACAAGATTCATTATACTAAAGCAATTACAGCTATAACTGCCATGGTAAGCAAGGAAGGAACAGGGACAAGACATTGATGCTGGTCCTCCTAAGCCTAAGAGCACAGACCTGTATAATAAGACAAAGTATCCTCAGTTATATTTGAGTTAATTTTAAGAGTCATGGAGGGGGTGGCTAGATGGCGCAGTGGATTAAGCACCGGCCCTGGATTCAGGAGTACCTGAGTTCAAATCCGGCCTCAGACACTTGACACTTACTAGCTGTGTGACCCTGGGCAAGTCACTTAACCCCCATTGCCCCGCAAAAAAATAAAAAAAAAATAGTCATGGAGGCAAAAAAAAAAAAAAAAGTCATGTACGTAGTCAATGGTATTTCAGGATGTCACAGCCAGGCTCAGAATTAACCAGGTGGGGACATGTCTTGAAAGGCAACCTGAGTGAAGAGGGTCTTACTTCTGTCTTCCCAAGGTTGCCCTTTCAACTGTTTCCCAGGGAGAGCTATCCACCAACAGTAGGTCACAAACCACACTCCCCTTGAGCTGCTGACATTTTTCTGGAAGTGATGAAACACTGAAAATAAAGTTCAAAATGGAATTTTTTATCATCTCTTTGGGAAAAAGACCCAGTAGCGGTTTTGTTGGGTCAAAGGGTATGCACAGCTTTGTAGCCCTTTGGTCATAGTTCCAAATTGCTCTCCAGAATGGTTGGATCAGTTCACAACTCCACCAACAATGCATTAGTGTTGCAATTTTTCCACATCTCCAACATTTATTATTTTCCTGTTTTGTCATATTAACCAATCTAATAGGTGTGAGATGGTACCTCAGAGTTGTTTTAATTTGCATTTCTCTAAACAATAATGATTTAGAGCATTTTTTCATATGGTATTAAATAGCTTTGATTTCTTCATCAGAAAACAGCCTATTCATATCCTTTGACCATTTCTCAATTGGGGAATGACTTGGATTCTTATAAATTGAATTTAGTTCCCGATATATTTTAGAAATGAGGCCTGTATCAGAAATACTGGCTATAACAATTGTTTCCCAGCTTTCTTGGGCACTGACTTTGTTTCTACTTCTTTGCTACCACAAAGTGTTGCTAGGAATATAATGATGTATGTGCATATCTGAGATTTCTCAAACAGCAAAATCTCCCTAATCACAGCATAAGGCTGGACAGGATTGTTAACATCCTCAAACTGTTTCAATAAATTAACTAACCATAAACATGTATCAGACCTCATAAGAAGACAAAAAGATTCCACGTAACACCCTTTTCTTCTTTTGTTCCTCCTTCCTCTTGAGGTTAAACTCAACCTGGTATGAAAAAAATCAGGCATTAGAAATCAAACTAATTGTAGTCTGTAATTCTACGAATATAGTGAATATAATCTTACTTAAAAAGAGTCCCTCAGAAAACACTGACATTAATCTCTCATCCCTTAATATAACTTACATTATTAACTCCTTGAACAAAATTAAATCCGTAAGACTGGAGTCTGTTAAGACTAAGTTCCTTCGAGGTGTAATGTCATGTTGAATATTAAAATATACTTTTTGCATCTGCCTGTCTCCTACAAACAGATCAGAGAAATAATGTTTACTTTATCCTACAAATTAATAAACAGATCAGAGAAATTATAACATATATAGAGATTTAAAGAGAAATACATCATCAAATCAGGGAAGCAACAACTCCTGGGTCCATTTGTCTGGGGGTCCCAGTACAGCATCCCCGAGTCCCAATTGGGAATATCCCGGGCAATGCATCCTCTCCACGGGTGAGACTCCAAAGAGGTGGGGGCTTACTTTGACTTATATAGTACCTTAAACAAAAGTGGCTTGAAGTCACCAATAGCGGCTTGTATGATGAGCTAACTTTATGATTGACACCAAGTGAGTTTGCCTAGGATCACTGCCAGAGAAGTTGGAATAAACTTTTAGTTTCTCAGGACATACTCCTGGAATTGTTTATAGTCCCTAGGAATGGCTAGTTGCTAGGAATCTTAGGCAGTTAATCAGTGAGATATGCCTAGAAGGGACCTGGCCAAGATCCCAGCAGGATATCCTCCTTTACGTTCCCACTCTCGGTCAAAACAGGGGCGATTTCCCACTTGAAACTATAGCTAGAGTTCACAGAAAACATCTGGGAGTTCATAGAGGGGGCAAACACAGGTTTGTGAGCTAGGTCTATACCTGGATAATCTTCTAATATTTATTTACGTTTCACAAGTATGGAGGAAATACAAAAGCATCATGATAAGACTACAGGATTCCAAAAAGGGTTTGGCAAGGATGAGGACACCCAGATGTTACCATAAGATAGGGACTTACCATGCTGAAGGAAAAGCTGTCACTAGGTAGGGTATTTTATCTGCTAGCTATCTGGGTTCAGGTTTAGAGTTCAGTTGAAGGACATTTTACTCTTATTAATCCTATTAATCCAGGGTTTCATAAAACTCCCCTTGGATAATAAGGTATCTCCATCAAATCCAGGTGATCCATATGATCATATTAACAGTCAATATTTTTTAATTAAAAAATTTTTTTTTTAAATTTTTGGTGAGGCAATTGGGGTTAAGTGACTCGCCCAGGGTCACACAACTAGTAAGTGTTAAGTATCTGAGGCTGGATTTGAACTCAGGGCCTCTTGAATCCAGGGCTGGTGCTCTATCCACTGTGCCACCTAGCTGCCCCCATTAACAGTCAATCTACAACAGGGCAGCTAGGTGGCACAGTGGATAGAGCACCAGCCCTGGATTCAAGAAGACCTGAGTTCAAATCCAGCCTCAGATACTTAACACTTACTAGCTGTGTGACCCTGGGCGAGTCACTTAATGCCAATTGCCTGAACAAAAAACAAAAACAAACCAGTAAATATACAGGTATAACTTCTTAATTTTCACAATCACAAATCACTACATAAGGTATTTCCATACTATAAACAAACTTTTAAATGCTCCTCCATTTGCCAAGGAATGGAGGAGAGGATCCTATTCTTCTAAGTAACTCACATATTCCTTCAAAGGGTAGATAAGGTTTTTATGATCTTAATCAACTAGATGGCCTCAAGAAACTTGGCAAGTTTACAAATAAGGAGAGTTTCACAAAGTTTTTCTCCCTATCATGTGTTCTTTTTTTTTTTTTTTAAGAAAGGCAATTGGGGTTAAGTGACTTGCCCAGGGTCACACAGCTAGTAAGTGAGTAAGTGTTAAGTGTCTGAGACCAGACTTGAACTCAGGTACTCCTGAATCCAGGGCCACTGCTCCATCCACTGCACCATCTAGCTGCCCCTCATATGTTCTTTATCACGAAGTAAGTAGTTATTATTTTCCCCTTTAAAATTTACCCAATTACATACATGATAGGCTTTAACATTATAATAGCCTCTAATAGTTTAATTAATAATGTCATAGTATCTAAATAAAAAAAGAGTCTTCATCATCATAGCAATCATCATCAACCATAGTAATTCATATATAATAGTTTCTCAGAATTCACAATCAAAAATTAGAAACAACAATGATACATGCAATATTATGCATTTAAAGCATGAAAGAGAATTTATTTCTGGTCAGCTGACATCAATTCAGCTGAATGCATCTCCAAATTATCTTTCTTTTTTGCAATTTAACTTATTTATTTGAAACTTTAATACACAATGATAAAAGGAAAAAACATTGCTGTTTATGTAGAAGAACATGAGAGGATTCACTATAAAACAATAAATTTCCATTTTAAGAAAACCTACATAATAAATACTACACATTGTTTTCAAAGCTGCCCAGCTTTCCTTTGTTTCCTTGTAAGTTTTCTTTTGTTCTCTGATGTTCACTTTTTAGTTTATCCTCCCCCCTGTTTCCCCTGCCCTAAAGAAAGCTACAATTAAGCTTGGTTATATATACACATATGTAGATACCTAAACATACAGCTATATACACATATACATTCATATCAAATTATCTTCCATAGAAAATTATTCATTTTACCACCCTTAGCATGTTATAGTAATTAAAGTTAGAACCCAATATAGAGTAATCTAGTATGGAATCATTGCATTCAATCAAAGAAATAGCTATAATATGCAGTGCTCACCAGATGTCAGGTCTTGTGTTAAGCATTTTACAGTTACTATATCAGTTTTGATCCTCACAAGAACCCTGGGAGGCAGGTGCTATTTTTATCTCCTGTGCACATTAGTAAACTGAGGTAGCATGTTTAAGATCATGTGGTTAACAAATTTTCTGGGACTAGAATATAACTCAAGTTTCCCTGACTCATGAATTTTTTTTATTACTATAGTTCCCATAAAACAAACAATAAAGTTCCTCACATCCTTCTTACTTGAGCAAAGCTAAAAACTTTCCTTAAACTATTCTTCCCAACATATTAAAACTACTCCATTTCTCTACATAAACATCTTTCCAGTTGTTTTGAAAACCGCATCTTTCTAATTTCTTTCATATCTTTCCCTAATTGTCTTTACTTGCCAAATTCCTAAATGCTCTATATTTCAATAATATCTCATATTATTTATAAAACTAATCTTCACTCTACTCAATTCCTCCTTATAATTGTTGTATTCCTTTTTGTTAATTAAAATCAATGACATAATGAAACTTTTATATTCTAAGTTGTATGGTTTATTTTAACTCTCGCACCTTTGCCATTAATTTACCTTTAACAATCATACTATATTGATTTATTGATAACTGATCATAAAAATGGGTAGGAGTTTCAGTTTCTCCTTGACAAATTGTCAAAAATCTACTTCAATTGTTTTTTTCTCATTTCGAAACTTCATTGATATCAGTTACAAATTTGCTTCTTTCTAATCTATGAAATGACCTTACTCTCCTAGCTGTACACCAATAAATCTGTATTTAACAATCACAGTTACTTTCTTAATTCCCTTAAAAGAAATCCCAAGGGGGCAGCTAGGTGGCACAGTGGATAAAGCACCAACCAGCTCTGGTTTCAGGAGGACCTGATTTCAAAAGTTCAAATCTAACCTTAGACACTTGACACTTACTAGCTGTGTGACCCTGGACAAGTCACTTAACCCTCATTGTCCCGCAAAAGAAACAGAAATTCCAAAGAATATTAACCCTAGATTCACCAAAATATTTCAGAATTTATTTTAAAAAAACATTCAAAACACCTTTTGGAAATTCACAGTAAAGAATTTATGTTTCAGTCATAAATATAGTTTTGAATTAGTTTACAACACTGTAAAACAAAGGCTCCCTCTTATCTGTATTTCTCCTATTTTCCTCTTTGACTTGACTGGAGAGAGAGAGAGAGAGAGAGAGAGAGAGAGAGAGAGAGAGAGAGAGAGAGAGAGAGAGAGAGTGAGAGAGAGAGAGAGAGAGAGAGAGAGAGAGAGAGAGAGAGAGAGAGAGAGAGAGATTGATTTAATCTTTCAGAAGAAATAAATATTTGGTTTTTTAAAAATTTTTTTCTTGAGGCAATCGGGGTTAAGTGACTTGCCCAGGGTCACACAGCCAGTAAGTGTCAAGTGTCTGAGGCTGGATTTGAACTCAGGTCCTCTTGAATCCAGGGTGGGTGCTTTATCCACTGTGCCACCTAACTGCCTCGGGAATAAATGTTTTTGGCCAATCATGTTGCAGGAAAAAAATTAGTTTGACTTACAGAAACAGAACAAATACACAGAAGTGTAAGAAAAACACAGAATTGTGGGATTTCATCTAAGATGTTTCCTTCACTTAACAAACTTCTGAAAGAAATCGTTTACTGATTCAATTTCCTATTTGGTTGTAAAGAGATGTTGATATTAAGCACCACTGACTGACTTCATGTTAAAACAAAAAATCCGACACACATAAAGGTGTTGCTATTCTCACGTTGTCCACTAGATGTCTACAGAGACCATGCTATTTTACATTCCCCTTACTCATCAGAACACAGAGAGAAAACTATATACAGAAATGAACCAGAATTTAATCGATGCATAATTACATATTTTTCTAAGATCTAGACTAGGGTACTAGGTGGTGAAAGTTCAGTAAGCTCTTCAAAACTCCTTGCAAAACAGACATCAATAAAGGAGTACACTAAGATTCCTTGGCTAGGAATATTAATTCCTCAATTATTAAAAAAAAATAGCATAATATTGGTATCTATCGGGCCTTTAACAGTAGAACATCCATTTTTATTTATGCTGCATGCCCCTGTAAATTTATTAGGTCGTGATTTCCTTTGTAAACTTAGAACAACCATATCTTGTGCTCCAGATGGGGCTGTCTCCCTACAAATGCCAGAGGATACTGTTCATTCATTACCAATTTTGATTACAGACACTCAAGGAACAGTAGGGGATACAACCAAAATCCCCTCTGACATTCCTGAGTCCCTCTAGGGCTTCTTAAGTCTGCTATGCCTGTTACTCTTAAAGTTAAAGGGGGACCACCTCCATCCATTCCACAGTATCCATTGTCTAAAGAAGCTATAGAAGGAATCACCCCTATAATTGAGACTCTGAAAAGCTAGGGTATTATTGTTCCATGCCATCATTCTCCGTGTAATACTCCCATTTTGCCAGTGAAAAAACCCAAGCCTGGGCCAGATGGAAAACCTGTTTATCATTTTGTACAGGATCTTAGAGCAATTAACTCTTATGTTATACCTAGACAAGCCCCAGTACTTAATCCTGCCATCATAGTTTCTTCAATCCCATGTGAGGCTACATGCTTCACAGTGATAGACCTCTGCTCTGCCTTTTTCTCCATACCAGTGCATGAGGACTTCCAATATTTATTTGCCTTTACTTGGAAAAATACACAGTGGACCTGGACTAGATTCCCACAGGGATTTATACATTATTTATACATTATTTTCTCAAATTGTACAGCAGGATCTGGTCTCCATTACTTTTTTTTTTTTTTTTTTGGTGAGGCAATTGAGGTTAAGTGACTTGCCCAGGGTCACACAGCTAGTAAGTGTTAAGTGTCTGAGGCTGAATTTGAACTCAGGTCCTCCTGACTCCAGGGCTGTTGTTCTATCCACTGTGCCACCTAGCTGCCCCCTCTATTACTTTTAAAGGCTTCACTTTAGTACAGTATGTTAATGATTTACTTTTTTTTTTTTTTGGTAGGGCAATGGGGGTTAAGTGACTTGCCCACGGACACACAGCTAGTAAGCGTCAAGTGTGTGCAGCTGGATTTGAACTCAGGTCACCCTGAATCCAGGGCCAGTGTTCTACCCACTGCGCCACCTAGCTGCCCACTGATGATTTACTTTTAGCCTCCCCTAATGCTGAAACCTGTCAGGGAAACAGCTGCCATTTATTATCAGAACTACACAAGAGAGGCCACAAGGTCTCTATGTCAAAGGTACAATGGTGCTTACCTGAGATAGAATATTTGGGCTTCATTCTGGCTGCTGGAACTCACTCTGTCTCTCCTAAGCAAGTCCAGGCTATTCAACAACTTTCTGCCCCCACTACTAAGAAGCAGTTAAGGGGCGGCTAGGCGGCGCAGTGGATAAAGCACCAGCCCTGGATTCAGGAGTTCCTGAGTTCAAATCCGGCCTCAGACACTTGACACTTACTAGCTCTGTGACCTTGGGCAAGTCACTTAACCCCCACTGCTGCACCAAAAAAAAAAAAAAAAAAGAAGCAGTTAAGAGCCATTTTGGGGGCTATGGGGTTCTCTAGACAGTGGATCCCGTCTTTCAGGGAGCTCACTAAATCCCTGATATCTTTAATAAAAAATAATGTCCCAGAGCCTTTGCAGCTAGTAACCCAACATCTCTTAGCTCTAAAAGGATTGAAGCAGGCCTTATTATCAGCATCCACTCTAGGCCTCCCAGATTACAGTAAGCCCTTCACCCTTTTGGTACATGAACAGAAGGTATTGGCTTCTAGGGTCCTGACTCAAAAATTAGGACCTGTCCAGTGCCCAATAGCTTATTATTCCAGCCAAGTAGATTCTTTGGCCTCTGGGGTGCCACCTTGCCTCAGGGCACTGGTAGCTACAGCCCTTTTGGTAGAAAAAGTATCTGATTTGGTCCTAGGTAATCCTCTTACAATACAATGTCCTCAGGAAGTAGAGGCCCTCTTACTATGCCATAGAACACAAGCCTTTTCAGATCAAAGGCTGACTAAGTAACCCTGCGAGGCCATGAGAATATTACTTAAAAACACTGTACAGTCCTTAACACAGCAACACTGCTCCCTAACTTACCACTCTTGGGGGAGCCTTTGCATGATTGTGCTTCCTTAGGTGATATGTCTGAGAAACCCCATGATCATCTTTTGGATACACCTTTAGAGGACCTTGATATTGTCCTCTATACTGATGGATCTTCTTTTATAAAAGAGGGTACCTGTTACACTGGGGCCGCTGTAGTTTCTGATTATGATACTATCTGGGCAGCTTCTCTGCCTTCACATTTTAATGCACAGGCTGCTGAACTTGTGGCTCTCACACAAGCTAGTAACATGGCCAAAGAGTGCTACCATTTATACTGACTCCAGATATGCATTTGGTGTCTGCCATGATGTAGGCATGCTTTGGCTACAGAGAGGCTTTCTAACACCCTCAGGCAAAGCTATTGCTAATGGAGACCTTATCAAGGACCTCCTATCTGCTCTGAAACTTCCCTCTGCAATAGCCATTGTACATTGCCCTGCCCACATAGAGAATAATGATCCTGTTTCAAAGGGGAACACATGAGCAGATTCTCCAGCCAATCTTGCTGCTTTAGAAGCCCCTGAACATGTATTTAACCTCTCACCTTCTGAGGATGGTTCTCTCCACCTAACTTATGATGATTCTGAGGTAGAAAAGTAGAAAAAGAAATTTATGGCTAAACAGGTCAGTGGAGCCTGGATGTCTTCGGAGGGAAAACCACTTCTCCTTTGGAAATTCCATCACCAGGTATACCTCTCTATTCACAGGAAAGGCCATTTTGGCACACAAGGCATTGTGGACTCAGTTAGGAGGACCCGGATGGCACCAGGTATAACTAACACAACATCTCGAATCTGCTCGGGCTGTTCCACATGTCAATCTTACAATCAACATGCCTTCCATGCTAAAGCATATGGAGGACACCCTTTGGCATATACACCTTTTGAACATCGACAAATTGACTTTAATTCTATGATGAAAGCAGGACATTATAAATTTTTCCTTGTTATTGTTGACCAGCTCACTTGCTTTTCCTGCCCCACAAGCAACTGCTACCTTTGTGGCCAAAGTGCTCCTTAAAGAGATTGTCCCATGCTTTGGGCCACCAGCATGAATTGATTCTGATAGTGGTACACATTTTACAGATTCAATTCTCTTCCAGATTTATCCTTTCTTGGGAGTAACTCCTAGATTTCATACCCCTTATCACCCTCAAAGCTCAGACCAAGTTGAACGTATGAATAAAGAGCTTAAGAGCATGATTGGCAAATTATGTACTGAAACCCATTTAAAATGGCCTGATGTTCTACCCTTGGCATTATTCTATTTATTCATTAGGCCAAGAGGAGAACTGAAAGTTGCTTTTTGGTCACCCTCCTATCCAAGCTAAAACTTTTTTCCCAGTCTATACATCACTGGTGGGAGGTGATACTTCTGTAAGGAATTAATTGTGATTTGGGGTTTTCATAACCCTATCTTTGCTTTATTATGGTCAGACTGAAAAAAAAATGTAAGCTTGGGTGTGTACTTTGGGAGATAATTGAAGAAACAAGAGGAACTCTGACCACAGGGAACTGTGAGGGCCAAAATTTGATATATGGAGTGTTATTTGGGTGACTCGTCTTAATATTGGGGTCCCAGAAGGAACTTTTAGGTTCATCCTCCCCTCTGAACTGCCCTTTTTAGATATTTCTCCCAGGCCAATAAGAAAGGAGCCTTTAAGCTTTAGTTCACAAAATGATCAGATTTTATTGCTTGGGAATTAATTAAACAACAAAGGTGAAACTAATAAAAATCAAAGATAAGGAAATAGGAAAATAGAAATACAGATAAATGCTCTTAACTCTAAACTTAACCTATGCATTTCCCAGACCATTTCCAATTAAGCTAGTTCAAAGGAATTTAGGGTTATCTGTAATTAACTCACCAAAACCCGAACAGTCTACATTTGCTCACACCACCAGGAAAAGCTGCCGCCCGAGACAAAGAGAACTCGCACCACTGCAAGGGGAGTCACCAGACAGAGAGAACTAGTGTTCTGGAAGTCCTCTAGCATTCCAGAAGAAGCCTCTGCCTACCTTCAGTGAGCATTCAATATTTCCTCCCCCAAAAGGGGTGGTCCTTCAAAAACTGCCTATGGAGAATTCTCCTTCTGACCTCCGTACTATATGTAACCTCAGGGTGGGCCAGGTGTGGCCCTTTCCAAATGGGTCAGCTAAAAACTGCAGTAATAACTTTATCACAAATAATTTTTACCACAGAACATTTATTGAAACTAAGCAACTGGTCTGGCCAGATTATGATGGGGACAGCCCATGTGGGTGTGCTAAGCCAATTGGAGACTCAGCAGGACTAAGAACTGTCCCTCCCCTTCCTGTCAGAGAGTCAGTTAAGATACACTTAGCTACAGTTAAAAGTCAGTTAGAGGGGCAGCTAGGTGGCGCAGTGGATAAAGTACCGGCCCTGGACTCAGGAGTACCTGAGTTCAAATCCGGCCTCAGACACTTGACACTTACTAGCTGTGTGACCCTGGGCAAGTCACTTAACCCCCATTGCCCTGCAAAAAAAAAAAAAGTCAGTTAGAGAGGGAGAGGAGAAGGCAGTTAGTGTGTGTTTTGAGGGAGAAGAGAAAGGAAGGAAGGCAGACAATTAAAGGAGCTGCTGGTATTTGACCTTCAGACAAAAACAGAAGAGACTACACAGCTAATTCTTTTTAGAGCTACAGATTTCGGGTATTGGTGAGTTTGTTTTTTTTTTTTTTTAAAGGCAGAGCTAGCTCTCTGGAGCTAGCTGGGCTGGAGGCAGGTTCAGGTGCCTGGGGCCTTTTTACCCCAGAGATTTATACATTGTTTCTAGTTCTATTAATCTCACTTGTGTGATTTAGATATTGTTTTAAACTTGTTCTCATTAACAAACCTGTTTTGTTTTTGAAAGAGGCTGTTTCAATATTAAGGCAAGCCACCCAATTAAACGCTTCTCATACTAAATTTGGCCCTTACCCTTCCTATATACAGGAACTACAAACTAGGCTACGTGATCTCCATGAGGCAGGAGTTGCTTTCCAAGCTGGGCCTTTAGATTTTTCCTTGCTTGATTTAAGTCCTGGAGACAATGTATATATTAAGAATTTTCAACAGACTAGTGGGACCCAGCCTGCTTGGGAGAGACCTTTTTAAGTATTATTAACAACTCCTACTGCTATTAAAATTGGAGAAAAAGAATCTCGAATTCATTGTTCCCATGTAAAGCCTGCACCACTTGTAGGTAAAGAAATTTCATATAAAACTCAACCAGAAGCTAAAGAGTAAAGAAGCCAAATAGTGTCTAGAGGTAATAGACAGTCCCAATTTGCAAACCTTATCGCTCAGTTGAAAACCCTGGGACTCAAACTCCATAAGGTATCAGGACATAGAAATTGTCTTTTCAGAGCCCCTAGAGACCAGTTAGAAGGTCATCTAAAAACCATATCAAACACAGACAAGAAACTGCTAATTATATGCTCAGTCATAAAAAAAGACTTTGAGCCTTTTATAGGCAATGATATTCCCTTTGAAAAATATATTGCTGATTTGAAAAAAGCTGGTACTTTTGTTGGGAACGATGTGATTGTAACCTTTGCAAAACATAACCAACTGAATGTAACCATTCATCAGCTGAATAAACCCTGTGGCAAATTTGCGGTACAGACAAAGCCAATGCTAAAGAACTCCATATTTTCTACCATAAGAATTATTTTGGACAGCATTAGAAGAATCAATGGTAATTCAGAAACCGTGCCACTTTGGCATACAGAGAATTGGGGAACCAGTTTTAATAATGTGGTATACCCCAAATTCTAGCAATATAAGCTCTTACCTTAAACAAGCTTTTCCTTCTACAGGAAAAAAAAAAAAAAAAACAAAACCTTCTCCACCAAGAGCACATGGCTCTCTCCCTGATTGAGGTTTTATTTCCTTTTTTATAAATTGATTATTACTTCAAGTATCTGTTATTGTCATTACACTAGATAGAGAATTAATGGACAAGATGATGTGGTTTACTTAATGAAGATTCTGTAATAATGTTTAATATCATCATCCATTTACATTCATTTATCATTTATATGTCATTGTGACTCTAGCTATGGTTTGGGATTATTGTATAAATTACAAGTATATCTTGAGTTATTCAGCATAACATGCATTTTTACCATCATATTGTCTTTGATGAAATTAACATGGGATCTATGAATTATGGAAACTTACCATTTAAGACACTAATTGCTCTTACACTGAGCTTAACAGAGACGGTTCAACTCCATGATGAAGGCCCTGAACAGGATATATGTACAACGGGAGGAGAGACAGGTACACGTAAGATGCCCTGATGGAGGCTGAGAGAACAGCCATTCAGTGAAACCTGGAGGCAGGATTCCCTTGGTCTGAATCCATTCAAGAAGTCCATAGTTTGCTGATGATAGTGGGTATGTAGAGCACAATCTCTGGACATAGTTCAGTTTCTTCTTCTTTCCCTTCAAAAATGGCCTGGTGTCATGGAAGCTCCAACACATGCACTTGGTTCAACTTGACTGACTTTGTCACTCTGTCTGGTGGCATGGTCGGAATCCAACCACCTGGGGCCTAGCACAATTACTGAATGTCTACAGAACCATGAGATGTGGTATGGTAACCTTCCCATAACATTTTCAGGTGTCATCACACAATACTAAATTTGGCCTTGATCCAGACACATGGTGGTAAAAATTGTTAAAAATCAGGATATTAATCCTTGTCTTAATTGATATCCCAGCTGCCTCAACTCTATACTGCATATGGGTATAAGTATCCTCCACGGGGGGAATGTAATATGCTGTATGTATCAAGTTTAAATTTGTTCTATATGGGTTATATTTTGAAGAACTCTCACTGCTTAATTTGATCACTGACAATGCTATACTAAAGATTGGTGGAAATCCAGCAGTTAAACAGCTAAAGAAGTAAAAGTATCCAGAGACAACCAGAATCCAGAATCTCTGATGACATCTTAATACTCAAAGAAGACAAGATTTCAAGGATTCCAAATGAAAATTTTTGTTTTTTTTTTTCCCTTTTGTTACTATATACACCATCTGTAATATGGGGTCTTCTGCAGAGGTTTTCCCTCTGTAGACACTGTCAAAGCATGAATCCATGAGGAACTGCCCCTCTGGACAAAATTTTCCCTTTCTCCCCCTACTATATTGTTATTAGCATATTGTTTGTTAGCATGGGTTATGATATTCTGTTATTTTTTACTGCTTCATCAAGGAAACAACCCATGTTTCTTAATGAAGATCAGGGGGGAATGTAAGGAATTAATTGTGATTTGGGGTTTCTATGACCCCATCTTTGGCTAAAATTAGAAACCCTGGCACACGCCTGTGCACGCTGACCTCATGCCAGACACCTGCACACCTACATGGGCCTGGCCAAATTATAATGAGGACAAGTCAGGTGGTCTTCAGTGTCCAGAAGTTGGCTGGCTTGTATCGTAGAGCCACCTGTTAGGTTTTTTTTTTTTAATATTTATTTTATTGAAAAGAGGATTAAAGGAAATCTTGACATTGTAACACCATAATGTGAATTAGGGTTTTTTTGTTTGTTTGTATTTTTTTTTTTTTTTGGTGAGGCAATTGGGGTTAAGTGACTTGCCCAGGGTCACACAGCTAGTAAGTGTTAAGTGTCTGAGGCCAGATTTGAAGTCAGGTCCTCCTGACTTCAGGGCCAGTGCTCTATCCACTGCACCACCTAGCTGCCCTGCCACCTGTTAGTTTTGTCAAAGTTGCCAGTCAATTAGATTGGGGCTGTGTGTGTGGTCAGCCATGTTTTCTGGTTTGGTGGAGGTTTTCGGTAGGAAGTCAGGGAGGAGAGAACTCACTCTTGCTCATGTGAGAGAGGGAGAGAGATGCTGGTGTGTTGGACCTTCAGACAGGGCTGGAAACACTGCACAGCTGGTTCTCCTTGGACCTATGGATTCTGGGTGGTGGTGAGTTTGCGTTGTTGAGGTGAGGCTAGCTCTTTGGAGCTAGCTGGGCTGGAGGCAGGTTCAGGGTGCCTGGGGCCTTTTTGCCCCAGAGATTTAGAGTCTAATTCCCATTAATAAAACCTGTTTGTTTGTTTTTTAAAAGAGGCTGTTAATATCCTTTCTTACCCCAAATATTATGGCAAGCCACCCAATTAACTATCCCCATACTAAATTTGGCCCTTAAACTATCTACCATTTCTTTCCTGCCTTCTTTCAAAGAGGCCCAAGTTGCCCCCATTCTTTTTCTCTTTTTTTGTGGGGCAATGGGGGTTAAGTGACTTGCCCAGGGTCACACAGCTAGTAAGTGTCAAGTGTCTGAGGCCAGATTTGAACTCAGAAACTCCTGAATCCAGGGCCGGTGCCTTATCCACTGTGCCACCTAGCCGCCCCGCCCCTCCCATTCTTAAAAAACTTTCAGTAGACCCTACCATACCCTCTTATTTCTCTCTTCCTTTTCTAAGTCAAATTCCTAGAAAAAGCTGTCTACACTTCTTCTCCTCTTACTACTTAACCATTTGTAATCAGGCTCACTCAAATAAAACTGCTCTCTGCAAAGTTACCAGTGTCCCTTGATTGATGGTCTTTCCAGAGTCCTTTTCCTTCTTGATCTATTTGACTCTGTTGACCACTTTCTCCTTCTGGAGAGTTCCTCTTTCTGTGTTTTCATGGCACTGCTCTCTTCTGGTTCTCTGTCTGGTTGCTCCTTCTTAGTTTCCTTTGCTGACACATCATCCCCAAAATTTAGGAGTTCATTAAGGTTTTATTCCTATTCCCTTTTTCTTCTCTTCCTATAATCTTTCATCATCTCCCTTGGGTTTAATCATCATTTCTATATGGGTAACCACAGATCTATATCCCCAGTCCCATTCTCTGTCTTGTGCTTCAGTCCTATGTTACCATGTACATTTTGGACATTTCAAAAGGAATGTCCTGGAGACATCTCCAAGTCCACATGACTAAAACAGAACTCATTATCTTTCCCAAAACCTATCCATCCAAGCAA
The DNA here is from genome assembly GCF_019393635.1 of Dromiciops gliroides. Taxonomy (NCBI): domain Eukaryota; kingdom Metazoa; phylum Chordata; class Mammalia; order Microbiotheria; family Microbiotheriidae; genus Dromiciops; species Dromiciops gliroides. The sequence goes on from NC_057864.1 coordinate 256,434,783, forward strand.
TCACTATTTTTCCAGACTCCCAAGTTAGAATGTGGCATTATTCTAAACTCCTGACTCCATGTATCTAATCAGTTGTCATTCCTTACCATTTCTACTTCTTCCATGGCTTATCCTTTTCCTCCATTCACACAAACACCATCTTAATCAAGCTCTCCTCACTTTTCAGCTACATTATTGCAATGGCCTCCTGCTTCCCTTGCCTCAAGTCAATATCTACACTAATACATCCTCTATAGCCACAAAAGGGATTTTCCTTGAGCACAGAGCAGAACATGCCACTCTCCTGCTCAATAAACTATGGTGGTTCCCAATGGCCTGTAGGATAAAATCAAACTCATTTGTTTAGATTCTAAAGCCCTTCACTCCTGGTCTCACCTTTCTTTTCAGCCTCATTGTTTAATAGCCATCCTACCACTGCCTGTGACCTATTATCTACCCTCACACACACATACACACACACACACACACACACACACAGATTGACATTCTCTCTATTCCTCACACAGGGTACTTGATGGTCTGCCTCCTCTCCAATGGCCATCCCCCATGCCTAAAATTTGCTGTCTCCTCACTCCTCACCTTGGTCTCATACAGTTCCTTTCTTCATTTAATACTCAGTTCAAATATCACCTGCTACCTGATCCCCTCTCCTCTTGATTAACTTGTATTTATTATCTGGATTCTGTCATTGAGAGGTAAGAAGGTTTTACCTTCTCCTCAATTCTACTAGAGTTCTACAGTATCTCTTTAATGCTTTCAACTCAAACCCCCATTTTTCTGTGTTCCCCAGCTGCTAGCTTCTAGTGATTTATCCTTCAGTTCCACCTAACTTATTAACATTGATTATTAGCTTTCTACAAAATATTACTTATTTCAAAAATATAGGAAAAAATATAGAGAGAGGCAGTCTTCCATATGCCATTTCAGTCAGCTTGATTTTGAAGTGAATAGAGAGTTGGGTCTGGATTCAAGACCTGAGTTTAAATCCAGCCTCAGACACTTAATTAAATGTGTATCCTTGGGCAAGGTGCTTATCCTGTTTCTCCCAGTTTCCTCAATAGTAAAATGGGAAGAACAATAGCACATAACTCTCAGTATTGTTGTGAGGATAACAATTGTATAACATTTATAAAGAGCTTAGCACAGTGTCTCACACATTGTACATACTGTATAAATGCTAGCAATTATAGTTATTATTGTTGTATGGTGAGAGTCTCACCATTCCTACATAGTATCTGTCCCACCAAGTTGATGTCCAAATATAGCATTTCTTCTGGATAATTCCACATCTCAGCTATTGATGGGTTGACTTCCCGAAGGTCATTCTGCAAAGTCTCTGTGCTGGACTATTTGCCCACAAACCTCAGCATGGACTCCACCCCTGAATCACCTGGTGACTCTCTTTTCTGACATCTTGAAAACCATAAACTTGTGGCCTCCAATGTCTTTCTCCTAGAAGCAGGAAAAATAAATACAAAGAGGCAAGGAGCAGAGGCCAGTGGTCCTAGGCCACATGTCAGTCTCAGAAGGTGAGGGTCAGAGGCCTTTCCTTTACACAATTGTCTCTCACCAGAACCTCACCAGGCCAGGAGCGGGAACAAAAGAGGGACAAGCTCTGATTAACTCTTTCCTTCGGAATTACTCCAATTCTAACTAGGCAACCAATCCTAAATGTTCCTCTTCTTCATCATGTGGTCAGTATCCCCCAAACTAGTTACAGACTGTCTGCATGCACTCCAGGTCTTCCCATGGCACTTTCATTACATACCATCATGACTTTCTGGATACAGGCTCTTTGAGGCCACTCCCATATGAGGGACTGCATCAATTGAACTTGCTAAATTATACTCTCTCCCTGATTAAAAAGTTGGCATCCCTCAGCAAATCTACCAGGATGCACTTTGAGCACATAATCCGTGTCTCCAATCCCAAAAACTCCTCCTCTGGGCTCCCAGAGACAGATATATGTATTGTCCTTTCATTGGCATGCCCAGTGCCATACAGGAAAGAATCTCAGTCAATGTAGCATCATCTAATGTAGTTGCAACCATACAAGTAAAAATCCCTACTGACCCTAAATAATAATTTATGCAAAATTTAACAAAATAATTTCGCAGGTATTATTAAACGTTCCTATTCACTTAGTACTCAACAGGGTTTGTCTTGCTTTTCCAAATGGTCTTCCCCAATCCATGAAGTAATTCAGAAGTGTGAGAATCCAACTGGCCCTTGGCAACAGAGAGGCAGGAGAGTTGGAGAGAAAGGAGAATCTGCAGGATTTGAATGTTTTAAAATTTAATGATCTATGCCATGCTTCAAAGTGCAGATTGCAACCTACCTTTACTTTTTCATTCGATGTGTCTGCTGTGCATGTCTTTCCATAAATCTTCCAGTGGGGGATGTGGGTATGTTGCTATCCAGCAAAACAACTCAGGTTTACATAGGACTTCATAGTGTATAACTGTCCTGTCAGATAGGTAGTACAAATATCATTATCCCCAATTTGCAAATAAGAAAACTGATGCTCAGAGGAGTTAAGCAGTTAGGTGGCCCAGAGGATAGAGCACTGGATCTAGAGTCAGAAAAGAACTGAGTTCAACTTCAGACGGAAATACTAGTAGATGTGTGACCCTGGGCAAGTTACTTACTCTCGACCTCAGTTTCTTTTATATGTAAGATGGAGATAATAATAGCACCTCCTTTCCATAGTTGTTGTGGGAATCAAATAAGATAATAATTGTGAAGTGCTTAGCACAGTGTCCTGTACCTAGTAAGTGCTTTACCTATAATTATTATTGGGGCAGCTTGGTGGTTCAGTGGATAGAGCAGTAGGCTTGGAATCAGGAAGACTTATCTTCTTGGATTCAAATGCAGCCTCAGAAACTGACTAGCTGTGTGACCCTGGTGAAGTCACTTAACCCTCTTTGCCTCAGTTTCCTCATCTATAAAATGAGCTGGAGAGAGAAATGGCAAACCATTCCAGTATCTTTGAAGTGCATGGCTGAGTGATAATAAGATAACTCCTGGTGCCCAAGGTACCTGCTCATTAACCAGGTTGGGCAGGACCCCAACAAAGTAGATTATAAACAGAATCCAGTTTGGGTGAGCCCTTATCCTGTCCTAGATCCTAGAATTTAGGTGATTCAGCTTATGAAGGAGAATACCAATCAGAGAGGTCTAGATGGAGATTACTTCCTCTGTCCAGATTTCTGGAGGTGGCTGATTCTCATGATCAAGCCTGTTCTCATCAGGAGGAGCTGAAGTCCCCTCCCAATTAAATGTCCACCAATCAGTACTGAGTTTCACTTCTCAGGGGAGTTCTCTGCTAGAAGGTACATATCTGATTTAAGGTGTCTCCCTTGGCATCTTTGGTTACTGAGAGAAACCCACTGACCATCAATGTTGATTATTAGCTAGTCCAATCAGTAAATTGATAATTAATTACCTGGAAACACTGGCTCTCTCAGGGGGTTTATTCATCACAATTTCTTTTCATTCTTTAAAATTCTGGTGCAGGGGCAGCTAGGTGGTGCAGTGGGATAAGCACCGGCCCTGGAGTCAGAAGTACCTGAGTTCCAATCTGGCCTGACACTTGACACTTACTAGCTGTGTGACCCTGGGCAAGTCACTTAACCCCCATTGCCACGCCAAAAAAAAAAAATCCTGGTGGGTGAAATGCCATCTCCTGTAGGCAGACTTCCCATCCACCACATCAGGAATCACTTTTCCTCCCTTTGGACCTCTCCTGATTGACACTTAGTTTCAAGCCTCTCAGATGCATTGTCAGGCATAGTTTGGAAATACAGTTCTTTGTTTACATGACATATTATCCTATATAGCTTTATAAAACATGATTCCAGACAGACACTAATACAGTGCTCTTCACACAGTGGACTCTAAAGCAGTCTTGAATTCAATAGAATGATAGAGTTGGAGGAAACCTTACAGATAGGAAAGGTTGTCTCACCTGTAAGAATTGGAGGAAACTGGGGCCAGAGGGAGCAAGTACAAAACAAGGGACAGTGATGAAGGAGTCACTCAAACAATTTGTAGTAATATTGTGATGCCCCAGTTGTTTCTTGCTGTTCATAACAAACTATAGGGGCTGAAATGGATCTGGAGAAATCCTCTTAACTCTTTCCTTTCATAACTATATCTTAGAAGTATAACAAGGGTGGGGCAACCAGAGCTTTGCCCCTGGGTAGTGATGGGAATTTCCTTCCCATATACACATATACATAAAATTTCCCATTGACTATACACACACACACACACACACACAACTTTCTTTCTCTGTTTTTCTTCTTCCTGGTTTAAGTATCAGCACCATATTTGTCTCATAGAAGGAATTTGGTAGGATTTCTTCTTCACCTATTTTTCCAAATAGTTTGTATAGTATTGGAATTAATTGTTCTTTTTTTTTTTTTTTTGGGTGAGGCAATTGGGGTTAAGTGACTTGCCCAGGGTCACACAGCTAGTAAGCGTCAAGTGTCTGAGGCTGGATTTGAACTCAGGTCCTCCTGAATCCAGGGCCAGTGCTCTATCCACTGTGCAACCTAGGTGTCCTGGAATTAATTGTTCTTTAAATGTTTGGTAAAATGCACTTGTGAACCCACCTGGCCCTATAGACTTTTTCTTAGGCAATTCTTTGATGGCTTATTGAATTTCTTTTTCTAAAATGGGCTTGTTTAAGGATTCTATTTCCTCTTCTGTTAATCTGGGCAATTTAAATTTTTGTAAATATTCATCCATTTCATTTAGATTGTCAAATGTATTGGCATATAGTTGGGCAAAATAATTATCGCTTTTAATTTCCTTTTCATTGGTGGTGAGTTCACCCTTTTCATTTTTGATGCTGGTAATTTGGCTTTCTTCTTTTTTAAATCGAAGTAAACAATGTTTATCTATTTATTGTTTTTTTTTAATAGAACCAACTCTTTAGTTTTATTTATTAATTCTATAGTTTTCTTACTTTCGATTTTATTAACCTCTCCTTTAATTTTCAGTATTTCCAATTTGGTGTTTAATTGGGGATTTTTAATTTGTTCTTTTTCCAGTTCGTTTAGTTGCACTCCCAGTTCATTGATCTCCTCTTTTTCTATTTTATTCATGTAGGCATTTAGAGGTATAAATTTTCCCTAAGAACTGCTTTATCTGTATCTCATAAGTTTTGGTATGTTGTCTCATTATTGTTATTCTCTTGGACAAAGTTACTGATTGTTTCTATAATTGTTGTTTAACCCACTCATTATTTTTTTTTTTTTTAGTGAGGCAATTGGGTTTAAGTGACTTGCCCAGGGTCACACAGCTAGTATGTGTTAAGTGTCTGAGGCTGGATTTGAACTCAGGTACTCCTGAATCCAGGGCTGATGCTTTATCCACTGTGCCACCTACCTGCCTCTGACCCACTCATTCTTAGGATGAGCTTATTTAGTTTCAAATTCATTTTTGGTCTATCTTCCCTTTGCCATTATTTATACATAATTTTTATTGCATCATGATCTGAAAAGGTTGCACTTACTATTTTTGCCCTTTTGCATCTGACTGTGAGGTTTTTATGCCCTAATACACGGTCAGTTTTTTGTGTATGTGCCTTCTACTGTTGAGAAAAGGTATCCCCATTCAGTTTTCTCCAGAGGTCTATCATATTTAATTTTCTAAAATTCTATCATCTACCCAACTTCTTTCATGTTAATTTTGTTGTTAGATTTATCTAGTTCTGAAAGGGGGAGGTTGAGGTCTCCCACTAATATGGTTTTGCTATCTATTTCTTACTATAACTCACTTACCTTCTCTAAGAATTTTGATGCTATACCAATTGGTGCAAACATGTTTAGTATTGATATTACTTCATTGTCTCTGGTACCTTTTAGCAAGATGTAGTTTCCTTCCTTATCTCTTTTAATTAGGTCAATTTTTGCTTTTGCTTTGTCTGAGATAAGAATTGCTACCCCTGCTTTCATAATATATTCTGCTCCAGCCTTTAACCTTTACTTTGTGTGTATCTCTGCTTCAAATGTGTTTCTTGTAAACCACATATTCTAGGATTCTGTTTTTTAATCCACTCTGCTATCTGCTTCTGTTTTATAGGAGAGTTCATCCTATTCACATTCACAGTTATGATTACTAACTGTATATTTCCCTGCATCCTATTTTTTCCTTGTTTGTATTTTTCTCTTTCCTTTTACCCTGTTCCTTCTCACTAGCGTTTTATTTCTAGCCACCTCAGTCTACCCTCCCTTCTATCAACCTTATCTCCTTTTTGTCCTTTCCCCTTCTAGTTTTACCCTCTCTTCTATTAATACCCCACCCTTTTCTTTATCCTTTCCCCTTTTACTTCTCTATAGGGTAAGATAGAATTCTATACCCAATTGAGTGTGCATGTTGTTCCCTCTTTGAGCCAAATCAAATGAGAGTAAGGTCAAAGCAATGCTCACCCCTCCCTTCATTCCTTCTATTATAATAGGTCTTTTGTGCCTCTTCATGTGATGTGATTTACCCCATTTTGCCTCCCCTTTCCTTCTCTCCCAGTGTAATCCTTTTTGTTTCCCCTTGAGTTTTTTTTAAATATCATCATACCAAGATCCACTTACACCTACACCTTCTGTCTGTGTGTACTCCTCCTATCTGCCTTAATAAAGACACAGTTCTCAAGAGTTACAAGTATCTTCTTCCCATATAGGGATGCAAACATTTTAACCTTATTGAATAACATATTTCCCCCCTCTCTTTTTACCTTTTCTCTTGAGTCTTGTATTTGTAGATTTAATTTTCCGTTCAGTTCAGTGCCTTCCATTAGGAAAGTTTTAAAATCTCCTATTTCATTGAATTTCTATCTTTTCCTCTGAAAGATTATGCTTAATTTTGCTGGGTGGTACATTCTTGGTTTTAATACCAGTTCTTTTGCTTTCCAGAATATCATATTTCAATCTCTCTTGTCCTTTAATGTTTATTTTTGTTGTTTATTTTTGTTTGTTTGTTTGTTTTGTGGGGCAATGAGGGTTAAGTGACTTGCCCAGGGTCACATAGCTAGTAAGTGTCAAGTGTCTGAGGCTGGATTTGAACTCAGGTCCTCCTGAATCCAGGGCGGTGCTTTATTCACTGCGCACCTAGCTGCCCCCTTGTCCTTAAATGTTGAAGCTGCCAGGTCCTGTGTAATTCTTATTGTTGTTCCTGATATTTAAATTGTTTCTTTCTGGCTGCTTACAGTATTTTCTTCTTACTTGATAGTCATTGAATTTAGCTATCATATTCCTTGGTGTTTTCTTTTGGGGGCCTCTTTCAGGAGGTGATTGGTGGATTCTTTCAAAGACTAATTTTTCCTTTGATTGTAAGACATTGGGGGAAGTTCTTAATAATGTCCTGAAATATGCTCTCTAGGTATTTTTTTTTCATCATGGTCCTCAGGTAGTCTAATTATTCTTATATTGTCCCTCCTGGATCTATTTTCTAGGTCTGCTGTTTTTCTGAAGAAGTATTTTACATTTTCTTCTATTTTTATATTCTTTTGATTCAGCTTACTTCTTCCTGTCATCTTCTTGAGTCATTAGCTTCCATCTGCTCAATTCTATTTCTTAGGGAATTATTCTCCTTTTCCTATTTTCCAATTGTATTTTTAAGGTATTATTTTCTTTTTTGAAGCTATAGATATTTTCTTGCATATCTCTCATTTCTTTTCCCAATTTTTCTTCTACCTCTCTTATTTGGATTATAAAATCCTTTTTGAGCTCTTCCAGGAGGGCTTTTTGGTCTCAAGACCAATTCTTCTTCCCCTTTAAGGCTTTACATTTAGGAGTTTTATCATTGTTGTCCTACTCTGAGTTTATGTTTTGATCATCTCTGTCACCATGGTAATTGTTAATGGTGAGGGTTCTTTTTTGTTTCTTATTCATATTTAAATTTTTATTTTAGCCTCTTTTGTGCCTTTTAAGATTGATTTCTGCTCCTGGGGTACAGCGTGCACTGTTCAGAGCTTCTTTTGCTTGGCCTGGGGACTGAGTCACCAGTTTCTTGCTCTGAGGCTCAGCAGTGGTTGGGTTGGGGATGGAGGCCTCAAAACTGACTTGCTGTGCCATTAGCTTGCTGAGCTAGGACCTCAATCCTCAGGTACTGATCTGTGCTGTGACTAAGAGCCTTTCTTTGGCTTGCCCAGGCACCCTCTGTGCTGACCTGTGCTCTTCTTTTGCCCAGATGAAATAGACCTTTCCTGAAGATCTTCTAGGTTATCTTAAGTAAGAAGATTCTTTTTTTTCACTTTTTTTTTTCTTTTTTGCAGGCAGAATCTGTTGAGAGGCTTAATTTAACATTGTTTCTGAAATTTGGGAGAGCTCAGGAAACTTCCTGGTTTCACTCTGCCATCTTGGCTCCATCTCTGGAACACTCCCATCTCTTTTCACTGTGTGACAGATCTTGGTCTTGAGAGATTCTTTCTTCCATGATTTTCCCAACAACCCTCACCCCACACTGTCCACCGTGTTGGATCCCAGGAAAGGCTCAGGGGAGTAAATTCCCCCCATTAGCTGATATAAAAGAGATCTGAAGAGTAGTGCTGGAACAATCTTTTTTTCAAATAATAAAGAAAGATTTATTATAAGCAATTCACAATGGGTAGCAGAGATCTGTGACAGCAGACAGATAGGAAATGGATCTATCCTGATCCCTGTCCTATTAGAGTCCTTGATGGCCAGTGGGCACAAATGGATTGTCTCTGATCCCTGTACCATCTCACCCTATGGTCATTCCTCTTATAGAGAGGGGCAAACAAGGCATGCAGGAGATAGGCCAGGTGTACATATATAGATAGATAGATATATATGTATATATCTATATATTTCCCTGGAAACTATTGATAAGAAAGTCCCCAAGACTATCAAGGATAGGCTAAAGATATGGCAGTGTGCTTGGAAGATGTTCATGCACACATATCTCCTCTTATGCAACAGGGTGAATGAGAGATCAGATTTCCTTGGGTGTACTGGCCATACAGCTGAAACCATGGTACACCACAATCTACCCTATGGCTGGGTTGCCTTTACATATTTTCTGACCTATCTTCCTTGACGTTCCCTAGTTGCCATTGACCAGAAGGGGATGGGGGCACATAGTAATACCAAGCCACAGATGCAATACAAAGAACAAATGCCAATAACTTCTAAGAGTATAAACAGCAAGTCATTTGGTAATTTTAGTTACCAATTCTCAATGTCCATTGTGAGGGCCAAAATTTGATATATGGAGCATTAATTGGGTGGACTCACCAGAATATTGGGGTCCTGGAAATGAGGGACCTTTTAGGTTCACCTTCCCCTCTGAACTGCCTTTTTTAGATATTTCTCCCCAGCCAATAAGAAAGGAGCCTTACAGCTTTAATTCACAGAAGGGATCAGATTTTATTACTTGGGAATTACTTAAACAAAAAAAGGTGAAACTAATAAAAATCAAAGATAAGGAAACAGGAAAAAAAATACAGATAAATACTCTTAACTCTAAACTTAGCCTATGCAATCCCCAGATCATTTCCAATTAAGCTAATTCAAAGGAATTTAGGGTTCTCTGTGTTCACTCACCAGCACCTGGAAAGTCTACAGCTGCTCATGCCACCAGAAGGGCAGAAGTCAGAGAGAGTTCGCGTTCCACAAGAAGCCTCCACTTCCCTTCAGGGAGCGTTCAATCTTTCATCCCCCCAAAAGGGGAGATCCTTCAAACACTGCCTATGGAGAGTTCTCCTTCTGACCTCAGTAGCATATGTAACTTCAGAGTGGGCCAGGTGTGGCCCCTCCCAAATGAGTCAGCTAAAACTCCACTAATAATTTTTACCACAAATAATTTTTACCACACCATTAGCAAATTCATCTTAGATGTCAGATGTCCCATGTAGTTGTGTGGTCTTTGGAACCTCTTTTCTTGGGGCAATCTGGAAAATGTCCTGTCTTCAGGGCACCTCTTCAGTAGATTTACTTTGCTGGTTCCAAATTACTTGTAGAGACTCCTCAAATACTCCTGTTAAAATCTTTTGAGAAACAGATCTCAATATAAATTGGTACAGTCTCTCAAATTTTACTTCTCCAATAACTAATTCACATGGTGAAAACCAGCTCATAAGTTGATATGTCTATGTCTATCTCTACATCTACATCCATATCCATATCTACATCCATATCTGTATCCATATCTACATCTACCTATCTCAATTTCTATCTCCATATATATTATTTTTGTCTCTATCTAATCATATGTGTGTATGCATACAAAAATACGTATACATATATAACATTAAGGTCAAATGAATATATATATATATACACATATATACATACACACATATACACACAAACACACCCCTATATATATGAATATATATACTATATATATTCATATATATTCCTGGTGTAAGAATAATTGGGTATGGATGCAATAGTTTGGGGGCTAAATTTATTCTATTAATTATTAAAACTGAATCTGAAGGGGCAGCTAGGTGATGCAGTGGGATAAAGCACCAGCCCTGGATTCAGGAGGACCTGAGTTCAAATCTGGCCTCAGACACTTGACACTTACTAGCTGTGTGACCCTGGGCAAGTCACTTAACCCTCATTGCTCTGCAAAAAAACAAAAACAAAAACAAAAAAACTGAATCTGAACCATCTTAAATTTGCTTTGAAGAAAAGAATTTTGATGCAATCAGTTTTCTCATAGGGAGGTTAACATGCAATATTGATTGAATTAAATTGGAATTACTTTAAAATAAGGGGTATTTGGACTTCTAAAATGCTTAACAATTAAAAATTGTAAAGAACTGAGTAAACATTTGAAAAAACATTAAGGTCAAATGATCAGATGCTATTGAGGATTCAATCCTATACATTAAAAACATGAACGATATTCTTGCAGGGGGAGGCTTTTCACCCCCAGATTCAGTGGTTACACAAATGAATTCACTTAGTTGTTTGGGATATGGAATGATTACACATTTAAACTGAAGCAGTAAGATCTTACACACTTGCATTGTGCTGACGACTTGCTCTGATTTTAGAAATCTGCTATAAAAGAAAAAGCAGGGACATAATTATAACAGCATCAAATTGATCCTTCAGGTTTATCCTAAGGACACATATGTGGCAGGATAAAGTATACTTAGCCTGTTGATTTCAGGTAAGAGTCACAAGTGATAACCAGTCATGCAGTAATGATTCTACCTCATAACCAGGCTTAGGAATAGCCAGGTGGGAAACATTTCCATCAATAGGAACACATGGAGAAACTGAGCCAGAAGGAACCTACCTTAGGTAGGGCCAAGGTAATCCTCTGTGGCTTTTTCCCAGATGCAGACCTCTACCCTGTAAAAGTCAGGATCACATTGCCTCTGAGTACTTGTGGCATTTCTCTCAAATGGTGGATTATGGAATAATGATCCATGAGACAGCTATACCTGATTCAAAACTCAAAACAATATCAGTTACAGTCCTAAGATGAGTTATCGTTAAATAGCAACGTGTTTTGTTTTTTGTTTTTTGTTTTTTTTAGCAACAAACATTTATTTTACTTTGTCCCATTACATGTAAGGGTAGTTTTCAACATTAACTTGTCATAAAATTTAGATTCCAAATTTTTCTCCCTCCCTCCCTCCCTTTCCTCCCCCTCCACAAGATTGCAACCAGGTTATCTATGTACAATTCACAAGTGTTCTTTTATCATTTCTTTCTATGGGGGTGCATAGTAAGCTTCCTCATTAGTTCCTTGGGATGTCTTAGATCATTGCATGCTGAGAGTAGTTAAGTCACTCACAGTTGCTCATTGAACAATACTGCTGTCACTATGCACAATGTCCTTTCAGCTCTGCTCACTTCACTATACTACAATGTTCATTAGTCTTTCCAGGTTTTTCTCTTGGTTGTAATCCCAATTCCTTTGCCCTCTGGAATATCATATTCATGCCCTCTGGTCCTTTATGTAGAAGCTGCTAGATCTTGTGTTATCCTGACTGGGGCTCCACAGTACTTGAATTCTTTCTTTTTGGCAGTTTGCAATATTTTCTCCTTGACCTGAGAGCTCTGGAATTTGACTATAATATTCCTAGGAGTTTTTCTTTTGGGATCTCTTTCTGGAGGTGATCAGTAGATTCTTTCAATTTCTATTTTGGCTTCTTCTAGAATTTAAGGACAATTTTCCCTGAGAATATCTTGGAAGATGGTGTCTAAGCTTTTCCCTTGATCATGGTTTTCAGGTAGACCAATAATTTTCAAATTATCTCTCCTGGACCTATTTTCCAGGTCAGCAGTTTTTCCCAGAAGATAATTCACATTGCCCTCAATTTTTTTATTCATTTGGATTTGCTTTATTGTGTCTTGGTTTCTCATAAAGTCACATGGCTTTCATTTGTTCAATCCTCATTCTTAGGCAATTATTTCATCAGAGAGCTTTTCCATTTGGGCTTTCAAACTGTTTGATTTTTTTTCTCATGTCTTTCCTGCATCAACCTCATTTCTCTTTCCATTTTTCCTCTACCTCTCTAACTTTACCTTCAAAGTCCTTTTTGAGCACCTCTATGGCCTGAGACCAATTCATATTTTTCTTGGAAGCTTTAGATATAGGGGCCCTGATGTTGACATATTCTTCTGAGGGTGTACCTTGGTCTTTTTCTATGGTCCTCACCTTTCTCTGTCTGCTCATCTTGCCTTTCTTTTACTTGACTTTTAGCTCCTTAAAGTGGGGCACTGTTTCTGGGCTGCAGTGTCCCAGGCTTAAGAAGTCCCAGGTGGTATGATTTAAGGAGGATCAGGTTCTTCACTTGCCTGGCCTGTTCCCTGGTCTGTAGATGACCCAGGCCAACTTGCTAATCAACCAGCTCTTGTGTGTTTGTGGCTGTTAGCTCTGATGAGCCTGTGCCCCCTCCCCCACCTGGGCCACTGCTACTCAAGCCTACCTTCTGGTTTCAGCAGGGGTGAAAAATCAAGTTCTGGCCTCAGCACCAGCATAGACCCCTGTAGTTTCCCCCCTGCCCAGGGCTCAGCCCTCTCACCAGACTGTGAGCTTACTTTCAGAAGACCACTGGTGTTTCAGCTGATTCTGAGCTCTGGGGGTCTCCTTCTCTAGTGAGGCCTACCTGGAACTGGATCTGTGTCAGGGTGACTGTGGGGTTGGGCTTGACTCCTGTATCAGCACAGCAGCTCCCTCCTTCTAACCTTCCAAGATGTTTTTGGTTAGAGGATGATTTCAGCACATTCTTCTGTGAGTTTTGCTGCTCTGGGCATTTTCCTATGGAATTATTTGGATGTTTTTTGGAGTGATCATGTCATGAGTTGGGGAGCTCACTGCCTTTCCTCTGACCATCCTTCTCTCTGCCCCGGAAGTCTCTCTCTATTAGATTGTAAGCAGCCGATCTTTTGCCTTTCTTGCATGGCCAGGATTTGCCACACTGCCTAACACACAGCGGGTGCTTAATAAATGTTTACTTTTGTGTGTGGGTTTGTTTGTTTTTTGTAGGCAATGAGGGTTAAGTGATTTGCCCAGGGTCACACAACTAGTTACACAACTCGGTCTTTTGGCTAACATCAAGTGTAGTATCTGTTCTTATCAGTTTAAATAGCATGTTTTACCAATCACAGCTTAGGCCTGGATATAGTTATTTTCTACTCTCATGGAGTTGCAAAAAGCTATAAATGTTTACCAGGATACACACAGATTTAAGAGTTTTCACATAACATCTTTCATTTGTTTTTTCTTCATCTTCTTGAGTTTAAACTTATCCTGGTGTAAAGGGGAAGCTCTGTGGCACAGTGGATAGAGCACTGGCCCTGGAGTCAGGAGGACCTGAATTCAAGTCTGGCCTCAGGACATTGACATTTACTAGCTGTGTGGACCCTGGGCAAGACATTTAACCCAATTGCCTCACCCAAAAAAAAAGAAAAAAAGAAATTATTTCTATATAATAAGCAAACATAAATTCTCAGTAAGACATTTCTCATTAAAAATTTTCATAACCCATAACAAGCTCTTTTCTCAGGGTGTATGATCTTGCACCTACAAATGGTTTCAGAAACCTGGAAAGTTTACAAATTAAGGGGAGTCTATAAGGTCTCTTTTGTTGTGCCTTTTCTCATAAAGTAATTAACAACTTTCCTCTTAGTTCCTTGATTCTTCCAGGACTTACTGAATCTCATCACTCAGTAATGGACCCTAATTGGTAGGATTTTTTCCCAAGTTATGAAGCTCTAGGAATTCTCAGAAAGGCTGGGGCTTCCCCCTCCTTTTCCCGTAAATAAGTTCCTCTTTTGTTTTAGTGAGGAAACCAAACAGTTTCTAAAATTCAAATACAACATAGTCTATTACAATAATGGGTAGGAGTCTCATATAATTTACAACACACATTCACCAATTTAAAAGTTACTTTTACAAATTGATCAGTACCTTAAGTATACTTTGTAGATGCTCAAATATCTAACTAGATGTTTCAATCAAACCTCCAAATACTTTTTGTTGTTCCCCAACTCACACAAAACCTTTTCTCATTTTGTGAGTCAAGAAAGGGTTAAGTACCAGTTTTATTACAACGTAGAAGCCTTTTTTCCCCTCTTCACCTTGAAAACCTTCACTGACACAGCTTCTAAAGCTGCCTCTAGATAACCATGCAACTGCAGGCTGTTTACTGCTGGAGCTTTAAAGTGACAGTAAGCTTATTTTTTTCTTTTTTTCTCAAAAGTTTCCAAACTGTTTACTCCCAAATTCTCTGTACAATGTCAGTGCAAACAGGTTACAACTTTCCTTATAATTGCTTTTACCAATCATATCTCAAATAATCTTCACTTCACTGAACATATTTTCCCCTGCCTCTCTTTCTCTCTCTCTCATCCAGCCCCCTGACACTGCTGTAGTTTACATCAGGGAAGGAAGGAGGGAGAGAAAGAGAGAGAAAGAGAGAGAAAGAGACTCTTTCCATTTCCCTTTCCTCTATTTTGTCCTCCTGTAAATACAGGAGTAAATTGCTTTTACTCTACAATAAGGCCTTCTGGATATCCCTCAAGGCAGTGAGAAGGTACCATCCCAAGATGGCTACTATTCTCTTCCACCCTTGCTCAAATCGGCTACTAGCTAGTCCAAACCCATCAGTGTTTTGGGGGTATCTCCATACTCACTCTGCTGACCCCAGAGATCAAGAAGCACAACAATGCTCTGGGACCATCCCGGGATTCCCCCTGGAGTGGTACCCATTCCTGACTCTCACATCATTCTTCAGATATCCTGCTGACTACACCAATTGTTGGATCCCACAAAAGGCTTGGGGGAGTAAGTTCTCCCATCAGCTGATATAAAAGAGATACTAAAGAATGATGCTGGGAGAGCCAGTATTGCAAATAATAAAGAAAGATTTATTAAAAGTGACTCACACATGGGTAGCAGAGGTCTGTGACAGCAGGCAGAAAATAACTGGATCTATCCTGATTCCCATCCTACAAGAGTCCATGATGGCCAGTGACAGAAATGGATTGTTTCTTATTGCCATACTATCCCACCCTGAGGGGTTCCTCTTATAGGGAAGAGCACACAAGGCATGCAGGAGATAGGCCAGGTGTACATATGTACTTCCCTGGGAAACTATTGATAAGAAAGTCCCCAAGGTTGTCAAGGACAGGCATATGGCAGTGGGCTTGGAAGATGTACATGCACACATATCTCCTCTTATGTAACAGGGTGAATGGGAGGTCAGATTTCCTTGTGTGATCTGGCTAAACAGCTAAACCCATGGTACCCTATATACTGTGTGAAAGAATTCCTAGTTGCTCCAACCTAGATCTCAAGTATGTGTTCCCTCTCAGCAGAGGAAACAGATCTGAGAGTGAGCTCAAGCAGACAGACAGAGAGACAGAGACAGAGGCACAGACACACATATACAGAGAGATACAGAAAGACAGAGACATACAGAAACAGAGATATGGACAGAGCGGGGCCAGGGGTGGGACAGTGAAGTAAACTCTGAGATCTCAAGTCTCAAGCTGGCCCTGGCTTCATTCAGTGTCAGCACCAAATTTGAGGGATGCTCTAAGCTAATGTCCAAGATGTGAGTAAAGATCGCCCTTCCAGGAAGAGAATAAAGGTGGAAGGAGAAGGGTGTTTTCAGAGGAAGGGAGAAGGCCAACAGTTCTCTTAAGGAAATGTCTTGGGAGGGAGGAGAATGGGCAGAACCAAGTCTGCAGTTCATGGTGAGCAGCTGTTGGGGATTCCTTTAGGGAATGGATTCTTTCATGGGGCTAATCCCCCACTGCAGTGCACGGGAAGGGTTAAGGAGAAGTTGGGGTAAGTTTCTGAGGAACCTGAGTCACCACCTTTCCATCCATTCCACTTAGCCTGGGCTAAGGTTACATGCTTTCAGCTTCTCTTTCATATAACTTAGCTCAGTGGGAATTTTCCAACCTCAATTCCCCAAAGGACTGAACTGGCCAACCAGCAGCCAAAGAATAAGTGATGTCATTAATTACTAGGTAAAATGCCTACTTAAAGAGATCACCTTGGGTTGCCTTTCTCCTCCACCTGGCTGCTGAGCCTTGTAAAAAGCTTCTGCCCCAACATTATTTTTTCCTACCTTCCTCTCCACCCCTCTCAGTTTCTTATATGCCTCACCCCAACCAGGGTAGTAGGCCTGGCTCTAACTCTTCTTCTTTGTAAAGACCACTGACCTGTCCCCAGGAGAGGTACTGTGGGGCAGCATATTGACTTAGAGAACTACAATTTAACATCATCTATGTTTCAATGTATTTTTATTTTATTTTATTAAACATTTCCCAATCACATTTTAATCTGATCTGGTTCCACCAAGGAATTGTGAAGGTCACAGGCAGCCCACAGATATGAGGTTGATGACTGTTTTACATTACAATGGTACTGTGCAATTTACTGAGAGCTTTACTCTCCTTATGCTGTTCTATCTTCACCATTCCCTGTGAGGCTGGTAAGTATTCTCATCTTACTTTGAGAAAACAGTCTCGAAGAGAGGAAGTGACTTGTCCAAAGTCACGAAGCTGACAAATGAAATATCTCAACTCGAACCTGGTTCTGTTGACTCCAAATTCAGTGCACATTCCATTACCCTGCAGTCCAGGAATCTGGTGCTCTATACCCAATTCTCTGAGCCTTCGATGTCCTCCCCATGCACTTTGGTAACATCATAGACAGCAAGGGAGTGTTTTCCCTCTGGTCTACAGGATTTCATCCATTCAATATTTTAATGAACTCTTTCCTCATTTCTTTTTCACCTAAAGAAAAAACAGGGGTCTCTCTCAATTCCACTTTCTGGATCAGGATGGGTATTTTGTGCCCAGGGAATTTAGTGGCAGTGCCCCTGCCACATTTCAGACTTATTTTCCCCATTCAATCAGCCAGTCAGTTAACAAGCATTTGTTAACAGGTTAATATGTGCCAGCCACTGTTATACATCCTCCTTGACTTTTGATATTTCAATTCCCCCAGCCTATGTTTCCTCATTTCACTTGTCCTACTAGATAGGAATGGAAGAGAATAACTATTTTATAATGCCCTTAGTGTGCCAGACACTATTCTAAATGCTTTTCTATTTTTTACAAATATCATCTCATTTGATTTTAAACTTTGAACCTTTTCTCACTTCATTCCTTATAACTTCTCTCCCCTACACCTATCCTATAAGATGATGCCTCCTGCCTTACCAAGAAAATGAAGACAATCTGTTGTAAGCTTCCTTTCTCTCCTTTTCCTTGCATTAATGTCCCTCTAGGTAATCCTCCATTCTTCCCTTCTTTTCTTTAGCCTTTCAGGTGATCCTTCTCAATGCCAGGGCTTCTTCTTGTGGTGTAATGCTCCTTCCTTTCCTCTTCCTCTGGGAGCTGGCTCTTTTGAAAAATCCTTTCTCTTTTTCTCATCCTCAGTTTTTCTCTATTTTCAGGCCTCTTCCCTACAGACATGCTTATGTCTCCCCCATTATGCCTTTACTTAAAATGACTTGACTTTCCCATGTCTCTGTTCAAACTATCATCTTATTTTTCTACTTTGTTTCACAGTGAAACTCTATGAAAAAGTTTCTACTTTCATTGTCGTGGCCACTTTTCAATCCTTTGAAATCTGGCTTCTGACTCTACCGCACAAGTGAAACTGTTCTCTGCAAAGTTATCAAATCTCTGGGCATGGGGACACACACCTGTAAACCCAGTTACAACGGGGCTGAAGCTGGTGGACCTCTAGAGCTTGGGAGTTCAGAGCTGTAGAGAGCTAGACTGATCCATTGTCCACACTAAGTTCAACATTAATATGGTGAGCCCCAGGATTGGGGTTGGGGGGTGGGACCACCTGCTTACTTAAGGAGGGGGTAACCTAGCTTCGGTCAGACATGGAGCCAGTCACAACTGTGCAGATCAGTAGTGGGAATGCTCAGGGGAGTAGCCCCTGTATTTCTAGCCTCAGTGAGATGGAGAGATCCAATCTTTAGAACAAATAAAATATAAATTTATCACACTAATTCTTTTTCTTTTCTTTTCTTTTTTTTTGCAGGGCAATAAGGGTTAAGCGACGTGCCCAGGGTCACACAGCTAGTAAGTGTCAAGTGTCTGAGGCCGGATTTGAACTCAGGTCCTCCTGAATCCAGGGCCAGTGCTTTTATTCACTGCACCACCTAGCTGTCCCCCCCCCAATTATTAATCGCTAAATTGTATAGGATTTTCTTAATACTTATTGTTCCTGAATTCTCTGTAGTTGTTGATGTTGTTAACCAATCTCCTGAATATTTTCTTCTCCCTTTGTTTTGTGACACTGCTCTCTTCAGGGGCTTCTACCTGTCTGATCACTTCTAAACTGCTGGATCACTGTCCATGTCCTGGTCCCTAATCATACTTGTTCCCTGAGACTTTTTCTCTCCTTCTATCCTCTCTCTTAGTGATCTCATCAACTCCCACAGGTTAATTTTTTATTTCTATCTAGACCTTATTTCTCTAAATACCTAAGACAAAAAAGGAGATGCATTGGTGGAGGTTTGTGAGCTATATTTTTTAGTTGTTCTTTGTTCTTCATTCTCAAAGAGGACCATGACATTGAGATGATGTTATGATTTGTAGTAAATTGGATTTAAGTGAGGCAGGGCTATGCAAATTCACACCCTCATGTGTGTGTGTGTGTGTGTGTATCAGTATTACCGGATATAGCCTTGGCTGTTTTTAAGGCAATTGTGATTAAGTGACTTGCCCAGGGTCATATAGCTAGTAAGGAACCGAGATCACATTTGAACTTAGGTCCTCCCAACTTCAGGGCTAGTGCTCTATCCACTGTGCTACCTACCTGCCCCATATTTTTAGTAGATGTCAACCCATAGAGAACCTTGAGCCTGAGGCAATTATTCTGAGGATTTCATATGTGAAAGGGAGACAGAGAGGTTGCCACAAGGACTACTTGGAAATTCTGTATCTCCTGGTAGAATGTAAGCTTCTTGGGGGCAGGGACTATTTTCCCAAATTTGTACATCTAGTCACTAGTGCTGAGCTTTGCACATAGTAGATACATAATAAATTCATGTTTAATGAATATAACATTTAAGGCAGAGGCAGCTAGACCATGAGATCTTCATTAGACAGCTCTGACAGGAGAGAAGCATGGAGGCTGAAATGAATGGCTGGGGAGCCATGAACAAAAGAGAACTGGGGACTTGGAAAATAGGGGCTGATTCTGGGAGGAACATGAAGTTGTGGAGAGACAAGGATTTTCTATAGGTCTAGAGGGAGCATAAAAGGCAAGAGATGAGAAGAGAAATTGGAAGAAAGTGCCCAGGACCAAATGGGCATCAGAAGCTATTAAGAATGTCAGGTCTTTGGGTAAAGCTTGCAATGGGCATGAGACTCCTTCAATTTGTCACTGGGATAGAATGATATCATGCTCTTGATATGTTTTGGACTTCTTTTTCTGTCCTCAAGGCCACTCCTCGGTCAGAATTTGCCCATCTTTGTCCTCAGTCCTTAGTCACCATAGTGATAAGTGACACTGACTCACTGAGTCGTTGAACCCCATCATGTAGTAAATCTATGGCTAATTCTGCTGCTGTTACTGCTACAAGCTAGGCTGCAGACCCAGCTCTCTCTCATGACTGAGCAGGCCTGAGCATGGACTCATCCTTTTTTTTTTTTTTTTTTTTTTTTTTAAGCGAGGCAATGAAGATTAAGTGACTTGCCCAGAGTCATACAGCTAGTAAGTGTCAAGTGTCCCAGGAGGGATTTGAACTCAGGTTCTCCTGAATCCAGGGCCAGTGCTTTATCCATTGCTCCACCTAGCTGCCCCCTCATCCTTCTTACACTTTTCATTAGCTCAGTCACAAGCACTGGCGTACAGTCAGCCAACTAGGAGCTGGCCATGTTATAGTCACATCCTGCCCTTGGAGCTGACCAGAGTAATGCAGATATTGTGCCCCCAGTTTTCCCCATCTCTCGTTATCTCTAGTCTATACTTTGTTTTATACATATGTAACTTCTGATTCTGCACTGCTCCCGATCCCTCTCATATCCCAAGCTCTCTGTTTTCCAGGTCTCTCCGTACAGGCTCTGTGTCTGTGTCTGTCTTTGTCTCTGTTTGTTTGTCTCTGTCTCCATCTCTGTCTCTGTCTGTCTTTCTCTCTCTGTCTCCCCTAATCAACTACCCCAAATACCTTCTTTCTACACTGATGATTTTTCTAATGCCTTAGACCAGACCTATTGCTAGGCTTCATATGCTGGAAACAGAAGATGATACACATTACACTACTCCCACTGGCTACAACAGTATCCTTATAAAACTGGAGGGGTTTCCCCAAACAGCTTCCTCAAAGCTTGTTCTGCAATCTGCAACTTTCTCCCCTACTCCAGGAAGCATAGAATCCAACAGCCCTTCCTTTCAATTGAATGAAAACTACTTTGTTCTTTCCTTCCTAACTGGGGTTCAAGGCTTTGTAGATTGGCCCCAGGACACTGAGAGATAAGGCTTGGGGGAGGAGTTAAGAAAGATGGAGTGGGGCATGCATAAATAGAGTAGGGTGAGAGAAAAGGACATGAGTATACATTCATATAACTATCAGCAAAGACTCATAACATTCTTCCTACTGAGAGAGGCCATATTAAACACTCTTCCCTCTTCCCTACATCAGATCTTTCTCTTCCTCATTTAAGACCTCAAGCAGAGATGTTTCATTAAAAGGACACATGATTGAGGCAGGTCTCAGCATAGATTTTCTCAGATTTTTCTGTTCTGAAACCTAATTATAGGCTTTTAGCCAGAAGAGACCCTAGCATTAGTTATGGACTTCTAAGAGACAATGAAGCTTGGAATTCTGTCCCCAGCACTCCTTGTATTGTGTTTCCTCATCCCTCATTAGATCTTGTTTTATTTATTAGTTCAATAGTTTTCTTACTTTCAATTTTATTAATCTCTCCTTTGATTTTTAGGATTTCCAATTTGGTGTCTAATTGGGGACTTTTAATTTGTTCATTTTTTAGTTTTTTTTTAGCTGCATGCCTAATTCAGTTATCTGTTTTTTTTTTCTATTTTATTGATGTAAGCTATTAGAGATATATATTTCCCCTAAGTACTCCTTTGACTGCATCCCATAAATTTTGATGCATTGTCTCATTGTTGTCATTTTCTTTAATGAAATTATAGATTGTTTCTATGATTTGTTCTTTGACCCACTTATATTTTAGGATTAGATTATTTAGTATCCAATTAATTTTATTCTATCTTTCCGTTGCCCCATTATTGAATGTAATTTTTATTGCATTATGATCTAAACATTATGTGTTTACTATTTCTGGGGTTTTTTTTTGCATTTGATTGTGAGGTTTTTATGTCCTAATATCTAATCAATTTTTCGTGTAGGTGTGTTTTCTACTGCTGAGGAAAAGATTTATTCCTTTCCGCTCCCATTCAATATTGTCCAAAGATCTATCATATCTAACTTGTCCAGAATTCTATTTATTTCACTAACATTTATTTTTTAGTTTAGATTTATCCAGTTCTGAGAAAGGAAGGTTAAGGTCCCCCACTAGTATAGTTTTATTATCTCTTTCCTCCTGTAACTCTTTCAACTTCTCCTTCAAAAAGTTAGATGTTATACCATTTGGTACATATATGTTAAGTATTGATATGACTTCATGGTCCATGGTACCTTTCAGCAAGATATAAATTCTTTCTTTGTCTCTTTTAATTATATCTACTTTTTGCTTTTGCTTTGTTAGAAGGCATGACATCTACCCCTAGTTCCTTTGCTTCAGCTGAAGCATAATAGATTTTCTTCTTGCCTCCCAACTTTACCCTATGTGCATCTCTCTTCTTCAAATGTGTTTCTTGTAAACAGCATATTGGAATGATTTTGATTTTTAATCCATTTTGCTGTCTCCTTCCATTTAATGGGTGAGTTCATCCCTATATTAGATCTTGCTGCACACTCCAGTAATAATAATTGTGACCTGGCTCCCACCCAGGTAGAAGAAGCTTTCAATGAACATGAAAAGAGAAGTGTGGGAGGGACAGCTTTGTGCTGCATGCTGCTTATGGAGAGGGATATGTGACTCCTGATTACTGGAAAGAATACTGAGTATAATGTTGCATAACTGTGTAAGGGCCTTACTTCATTTAGTTTCAGAGACTTTGGAGATATTATCCTGAGAGACATATGGACAGAGGACATCAGAGAGGTGCTGGAGAAAAATTTTTGGAATGACAGACAGGCATGGGAAACTGGATCCATGCTTTCCTTGAACTTAGTGAAAATTCCAGAGACTTCTGACAATTGTCTGTCTCTGGGTGAGATTTCAATCTCTCTCTCTCTCTCTCTCTCTCTCTCTCTCTCTCTCTCTCTCTCCTTGTCATTCCTTATCACACAATTGGTGCTACTATCCCCTCCAAATATTTGTGGACTAGAGAATGACAGCTTCACAACAAAAGCTGCTTTCCTAATTACTTTTATTTAACAAAAATATTTTCCCCCATTATGTTAAACATTAAAAAAAAAACCTTTTGAGTTATAAATTCTATCCTCCTCTCTCTCTATTCTTCCCCTCCCCATCCCTGAGATGGTAAGCAATCTGATATAGTTTAAAATGTTGGCAGTCATGTAAAACATTTCCATTGTAGTCATTTTGTATAAGAAGATTAGAATTGTAAAAAAAAATGAAAGAAAGTGAGAAATAGCATACTTTAGTCTGTATTCAGACATTATCAATTCTTTCTCAGCAGGCAGATCCTATGCTTTATCAGAGTCCTTTGGGACTGCCTTGGATTATTGTACTACTGAGAATAGTTAAGTCATTCATATTTAATCATTATGCAATGCTGCTATTACTGTGTACAATGTTCTGGTTCTGCTTATTTCACTTTGCTTCAGTTCATGTAAGACTTTCCAGGTTTTTCTGAAATAATTCTGCTCATCAGTTCTTATAGCACAATAATATTCCATCACAATCATATACACAGCTTATTTAGCCATTCCCCAATTAATGGGCATATGTTTGTTTTCTAATCTTAGCCACCACAAAAAGAGCTTCTATAAGTATTTTTGTAACAAATATTTATTATAATAAATATTTAGGTCCTCCCCCACTCTTTTTTGAATATCTTTGGGATAGACTTAGCGGTGGTATTGCTGAATCAAAGTGTATAACAGTTTTATAGCCCTCAGGGCATAATTTCAAATTGCTCTCCATAATGGTTGGTTCCTCATAACTTTCAAAGGGGGAGGGTAAGTCCCAAGCTTACATCCCTCTGCTTGGTTCCTTTCCCTAAAAATGCTGTTTAACAAAAGACCATAATAAATAGCAAATAGTGAATGAACCCACTTATCCAAGAAAAACAGCAAAACAGGAATCAGAGGTGTCAGATTAGAATATGACATAAATACACAAAAGTAAATGAGCTCTTCATCTGGGAGTAAGTTAAGTTTTCAGTTCAAACAAGTAATGAGCTCAAACAATCTCCCTCAAAGAAAGTCTATTCTTAGCAGTCTCTGGAATTTCAAGCAAGTACAAAGACAAGATAGGGCTACTCTTCCATATATATATGCCATTCCAAAGTCTTTCTTCATTAACACCCTGGAGTTTCCTGTTCATGCTTCTCTCTGAATAATGCTCCTAAAGGCTCTGAAGCCATTGAGGTAAGTCTATGATCCAAGTGGGCACCTTTGTACTTAGCACATTCTTTGTATCAACCAAGAGCCAGAAGAGTAATAAATAAGATAACATTTATAAAGCACTTTGCAAACTTTAAATCTATAAATGCTATTATTATGGTGTTTCTTCATCACATAAAGTCATTCCAACTGATAAAGTGGCTTTTTTTGGCCCAAGTGTGGAACTTTCCATTTATTTCTATTAAATTGAATGTCAATTCTCCATGATTCTGACTTGTCAATATCTTTTTGGATTCTGGCTCTGTCACCCAATATATTATCTATGTGTCCCCTGTTTCAAGTCATCTGAAAATTCACTTTGCATGCCTTCTATGTCTTCATGCAAAACACTGATAATAATGTTGAAAGAAAAGGACCAGGGACAGATCCCTGGCATACTCTATTAGGGAACATACTCTGATCTGACATTTACCCATTATGGACCAATCTTTAGGCCCCAGCCATTCAAGCATTTTTCATATCCAGTTAACATTATCATGTAGTCCATATCCATACATCTCCCTAAGGGTAGCAAGGGAGACTGTCATATTCTTTGCTGGAATCCAGGTTAAATACATCTGCAACATTCTCCTGATCTCTCAGTTCAGCTACAGTGTCAAAAAAGGAAGGTTTGACTGGTATGACCTGTTTTTGATGAAGCCTTGGTGGCTTTTATACGATCACTCTTCCCTTTCAAAATGCTCACAAACCGTATCTTATATGGTGAGTTTTAAATTTTTTCTGGGGATCAAAAGTAAAATTCATTGAACCACAGATTGCAGACTCTCTATCTTCCCTTTTTAAAACAATGCATTTGTCCTTCTGTAGTTCTATGGGTCTCACTATAGTAGTGAAGACTTTCAATTGATCTGCACTAGCAGCTGAGCTTCAGTGCCCTAACATTTGGCTTTTGGAATAATCCAGGCAAGAGATGACCTCTGGGCTTCTTCCTTCCCTGAGATTCTAGGATTTCTGTGACCATTTTTTTTCCAGCAGAAAAATATTTAACTAGTAGAACAGATCCTGCAAAAGGAACCTCTGTCTGGGAACTAATGATGCACTTCATCCCTAATGCTAATTGGCTCTCTCAACTCTCAGGTTGCCCAACCATGTGACAGACAACTGAGTCTATAAATTAGTTTGGGAGATGTGGGGGGCAGTTCTCAATAAGGGAGGATCATCCTGGCTGTTATCTCCCTCTGTGTCCCTTATCCTCTTCTTGGCTCCAGGATGGTGTATGTCTTGCTCCCCAAAGGTATCTGGATAGAAGTTCTGGCTGTGACCCTGCTCTTGCTGAATTCCCAGGTGGCTGCAGTCAGACAGACCCCAGGTAAGTACAGAGCAGGAGCTTACCAGAGAGCCCCGGTGGGGGCCAAGGGGAGCACTCTCCTCTCTAGGTCCAGACCAAAGGAAGGGCTTTGGACAGGATGGTCCTCAGAGAAATGAGCAGCAGGTGAAAGTGGATTTCAGGCTACTATCCCAAACAACTCTTCCTTTGGCCCTTGCTTCCTTTTCCTCAGGGTTCAGGGACTTTATTCACAAGAAGTGAAACCTCTAGACAGTTTGTCAATGAGCAGTTATTAATCACCTACTGTCTGCCAGGCATTGCTAATTACTCCTAAGGCATAAGAAAGAAAGGCATAAGACAATTCCTAATTATTAAGAAGCTCATGGTCTAATGGGGTAGATAATATGAAAACAATTTTGTACAAACTATACACACACACACACACAGGATAATTTGGAAATAACCAACAGAAGGAAAGCACTAGAATTAAGGGGGGTTGGGAATGGCTTCTTATAGAAGATGGATTTTAGCTGGGACATGAAGGAAGCCAGGAAAGTCAGAAGGCAGGGATGGTTAGGGAGAGCATTACAGACATAGGGGCCAACAAGAGAAAGTGCCCAGAGCTGGGAGATGGAGCATCAAGTAGGTGGGACTTCAGGGAAGCAGTTTTTCTGCATCACAGAGTACATGTGTGGGGCAGAGAGGAGTCAGGGATAATAAGCCTGAAAAGGCAGGAGGGGTCAGGTTGTGAGGGGCTTTGAAGGCCAAGTGGATTTTTGTATTTGATGCTAGGATTGATGAGCAGTTACAGGAGGTTATTGAGCAGGTGAGTGACATGCTCACATCTGTGCATTAGAAAGATCCATTTGAGCCACAGTCAGGATAACACAAGATCTAACAGCTTCTATATTAAAGGACTGGAAGGCATGGAATATGATATTCTGGAGGGCAAAGGAACTAGGACTATAATCTAAAATCACTGACCCAACAAAACTTATTATAAACTTTCAGGGGAAAAATGGGACTTCTATGAAAAAGAGGACTTTTGGTTATTTTCAGTTATTTGTGATGAAAAGACCTGAACTGATAGAAAATTTGACTTTCAAATACAAGACCCTAGAAAAGCATAAAAAGGTAAACAGGAAAAAGAAATCATGAGGAACGTTGAAAGGTTAAACTGTTTAAATTCTTACATGAGAAGATAATATTCCCAACTCATAAGAACTTTCTCAGTATTGGGCAGCTGAAAGGACTATATTTAGACTGAGGGCACAGATGTGATTTGAATATGAAGGGATGATATCTGTAAAGCATTTATTCTTGTTTTTTGTGGGACAAATGGGTGGGGTGGCTTATGTCTGGGGCTGGATTTGGTCTTGGGGCCTCCCGGGTCCAGGACTGGTGCTTTGTCTACTGTGTCACCTAGCTGACCCATGATGACATCTGTAAAATAAAGTTAAGGGGTAAGAGGAATGCACTGGAAGAAAGGGAAAGGGAGAGGTGGAAGGGTCTAAAGTAGCTCATATAAAAGGAACAAGGAAAAAGCTTATGGAGGGGAGGGGAAGATGGGGAAGGAGTGGGGGAGTGAGTGAGCCTTGCTTTCATCAGAATTGGCTCAAAAAGAGAATAACATAAACACTCAAGTGGGTATGGTAATATATTGTGCCCTGAGGGAAAGTGGGAAGGGAAGGAGATGGGGGGGAGAGGTGAAGGAAGGAAGGGCAGATTGGGGGAGGGGCAGTAGAAAGCAAAATACTTTTTTTTCAGCATTAATTGATAAATATTTATTTTTTTATTTTTTTAATTATTTTATATTTTATTATTTTCCAGTTACATGTAGAGGTGGTTTTCAACATTTGACTTTATAAGATTTCCAATTTCAAATTTTTCCCCTCCCTCCCTTCCCTCCCCTCCCTCCCTCCCCCGCCCAAGACAGCAGGTAATCTGATATAGGTTATATGTGTACAATCACATTAAACATATTTCTTCATTAGTCATGTTATAAGAGAAGAATCAGAGCAAAAAGGGAAAACCTCAAAAAAGAGAAAGAATAGCACCAAAAAAAAAAAAGAAATAGTATGATTCAATCAGCATCCATATTCCACAGTTGTTTTTTTTTTTCCTGGATTTGGAGAGGTTTTCCATCATGAGTCCTTTGGAACTTTCTTGTACCATTGTATTGGTGAGAAGAATCTAGTCTATCAAAGTTGATCAACACATAATGTTGATGATACTGTGTACAATGTTCTTTTGGTTGTGCTCATCTCACTAATTATCGGTTCATGCAAGTCCTTCCAGGTTTCTCTGAACTCCTCTTGCTCATCATTTCTTAGAGCACAATAGAATTCCATTACATTCTTATACCACAACTTGTTCAGCCATTCCCCAATTGATGGGCAGCCCCAGAATTTCTAATTCCTTGCCACCACAAAAAGAACAGCTATAATTATTTTTGTACATATGGATCATTTTCCCTTTTTTTATGATGTCTTTGGGAAAAAGACCCAAAAGTGGTATTGCTGGGTAAAAGGGTATGCACAGCTTTATCGCCCTTTGGGCATAATTCCAAATTGCTCTCCAGAATGGTTGGATCAGTTCACAGCTCCACCAGCAATGCATTCATGTTCCAATTTTTCCACAGCTTCAGCAACATTTATTATTTTCCTTTTTTGTCATATTAACCAATTTGATAGGTGTGAGGTGGTACCTCAGATTTGTTTTAATTTGCATCTCTCTAAACAATAATGATTTAGAGCATTTTTTCATATGGCAATAGATAGCTTTCATTTCTGCATCAGAAAACTGCCTGTTCATATCCTTTGACCATTTCTCAAGTTGGGAATGACTTGGATTCATATAAATTTGATTTAGTTCCCTATATATTTAGAAATGAGGCCTTAATCAGAACAACTAGCCATAAAGATTGTTTCCCAGCTTTCTGCCTCCCTTCTAATTTTGGATGCATTGCTTCTGTTTGTACAACAACTTTTTAATTTAATGTAATCAAAATCATCCATTTTGCATTTCATAATATTCTCTATCCCTTGTTTCGTCATAAATTGTTCTCCTTTCCAAAGATCTGAAAGGTAGACTATTCCTTCCTCTTCTAGATTACCTATGGTATCACCTTTTATGTCTAAATCATGTACCCATTTTGACCTTATTTTAGTATAAGGTGTAAGATGTTGGTCTATGCCTAATTTCTGCCATACTATCTTCCAGTTTTCCCAGCAGTTTTTGTCAAATACTGAATTAGGATTTTTAATTTGTTCTTTTTCTGTCTTTTTAAGTTGCATGCCCAATTCATTGATCTCCTCTTTCTCTTTTATTGATGTAAGCAGTTAGAGATATAAAATTTCCCCTAAGCACTGCTTTGGCTGTATCCAATAGATTTTGGTATGTTGTCTCATTGTTGTCATTATCTTGGATATAGTTATTGATTGTTTCTATGATTTGTTGTTTGACCCACTCATTCTTTAGAATGAAATTATTTAGTTTCTAATTAATTTTCAGTCCACCTTTCCATGACTCTTTATTACATGTAATGTTTATTGCATCATGATCTGAAAAGGGTGCATTTACTATTTCTGCCTTTCTGCATTTGACTATGAGATTTTTATGCCCTAATACATGGTGAATTTTTGAAAATGTGCCATGTACTGCTGAGAAAAAGGTATATTCCTTTCTATCTCCATTCAATTTTCTCCAGACATCTATCATGTCTAACTTTTCTAACATTCTATTCACCTCTTTCACTTCTTTCTTATTTATTTTGTGGCTAGATTTATCTAATTCTGAGAGGGGAAGATTCAGATCCCCCACTAGTATAGTTTTATTGTCTATTTCCTCTTGTAAATCATTTAACTTCTCCTCTAAGAATTTGGATGCTATGCCACTTGGAGCATACATGTTTAATATTGATATTACTTCACTATCTATAGTACCTTTTAGCAAGATGTAGTTTCCTTCCTTATCTCTTTTAATGAGATCTATTTTTGCCTGTGCTTTGTCTGAGATAAGGATTGCTACCCCTGCTTTTTTGACTTTAGCTGAAGCATAATATATTCTACTCCAGCCTTTTACCTTTACTCTGTGTGTATCTCTCTGCTTCAAATGTGTTTCTTTTTTTTTTTTTACATATAAGGTATTTTATTTTTTTTCCGTTACATGTAAAGATAGTTCTCAACTTTTGTTTATACAAGCTTTACAATTTCAGATTTTTCTCCCTCCCTCCCCTCCCTCCCCCCTCCCCTAGACAGCAGGTAATCTGATATAGGTTATATCTATATATCTATATCTATATACATATACATATAGATATATACACACACACACACACATATATATATAAATGTGTTTCTTTTAAACAGCATATTGTAGGATTCCGGTTTTTAATCCACTCTGCAATTTGCTTCCGTTTTATGGCAGAGTTCATCCCATTCACATTCACAGTTATTATTACTGTCTGTTCGCCTCCATTCTATTTATCCCCTTTGTATTTCCCCCCATTCTTTCACCCTATTCCTCCTCATCAACGTTTTGCTTCTTACCCCTGCCTCCCCATTCTTCCTTCCCTTTTTATCACTCCCCTCCCTTTTCTTTACCCTTTCCTCCCTTGCTTCTACCCTCCCTTCTATCAGTCCCTCCATTTCCCCTTCCCCTTTTACTTCCCTAAAGAATAAGCTAAGTTTCTTTATCCAAATTAATATATATATGTTATTCCCTCTTTGAATCAATCTAGTGAGAGTAGGTTCTTTTCCTCTATTGTAATAGGTTTTTTTACCTCTTCATATGATGTAATTCACCCCATTCACCTCCCCTTTCCTCTTCTCCCCATAAACTCAACCCCTTAATTTTCTTTATATCATCACATCAAAGACAATTTATATTTATACCCTCTGTGTATAATCCTTCTGTCTGCCCAAATACATATACAGTTCTCAAGAGTTTTAAGTATCTTCCCGTGTAGGGATGTATATAGTTTAAGCTTATTGAGTAACTTTTTTTTCCCCCTGTTTACCTTTTTAAACTTCTCTTGAGTCTTGTATGTTAAGATTGAATTTTCTATACTGTTCTGATCTTTTCATCAGGAAACCTTGAAAGTCCCCCAATTTTATTGAATGTCCATCTTTTCCCCAAAAAGAGAATGCTCAGTTTTGCTGGGTAATAGATTCTTGGCTGCAATCCAAGCTCTTTTGCCTTCCGGAATATAATATTACAAGCCTTGTGATCCTTAATGTTGAAGCTGCCAGGTCCCCATGCAATCTTGACTGTGGCTCCATGATATTTAAATTGCTTCTTTCTGGCTGCTTGGAGTATTTTCTCCTTCACCTGATAATTCTGGAATTTGGCTACAATATTCCTTGGAGTTTTCATTTGGGGTCTCTTTGAAGAGGTGATTGGTGGATTCTTTCAATGATGATTTTATCCTCTGATTCTATAATATGAGGGCAGTTCTCCTTAATAAATTCCTGGAATATGGTGTCTAGACTCTTTTTCTGATCATGGCTTTCAGGCAGTCCAATGATTCTCAAATTGCCTTTCATGGATCTGTTTTCCAGGTCAGTTGTCTTTCCAATGAGGTATTTCATATTTTCTTCTATTTTTTCATTCTTTTGATTCTTCTTGACTGATTCCTGGTGTTGCATGGAGTCATTATCTTCCAATGCCCAATTTTAATTTTTAAGGCATTGTTTTCTTCAGTGCGATTACACACCTTTTTTTCCATTTTGGCCAAATGAATTTTTTAAGGAATTGTTTTCTTCAGTCAATTTTTGTGCTTCCTTTCCCAAGCTGCTGATTCTTTTTTTCATAATTTTCTTGTGTTTCTTTCATTTCTCTCCCCATTTTTTCTTCTACCTCTCTCAATTGATTTTGAAAATCCTTTTTGTGCTCTTCCAGGAATGCTTTTTGTTCTTGATACCAATTCATCTTCCCTCACATGTAGACAATTTGAGACGTTTTCTTGGCAGAGATACTGGAATGATCTGTCATTTCTTTCTCCAGCTCATTTTACAGATGAGAAACAGAGGAAAACAGGGTTAAGTGACTTGGACCAGGGTCACACAACTAATAAGTTTCTGAGACCATATGTGAACTCAGGTCCTCTGGATTCCAAAACCCAGTGCTCTATGTAGTGCACCACCTAGCTGCCCCAAAACTTGAGTACTATTTAAGAAAAATTCCTCTCATGTTTCATTTAATTCCCCTTTCTGCAGCAACTTTCTCAGCAACCCCCTTCCCAACCTCTTCCAGAGATGCACCCTAACCTTTCATCACAGCTCCTTCTCCCTCACTCCCATCCTCAAAGAAAAATCTGGATCCAAGAAAACTGTGATTAAATCTACTTTTCCATTGTTCCTGGATGAGCTGTGTCCATCTACTCCCCTGTACCCCAACTCACCACCTTCAGCCCAAAGTGTCCCTCCCTGGCCAGCACAGTGCTATGAATATTCTTTCCTTCTTCCTGTATTTACTTTTGTATTTGTATTCCCTATACTTAGCACATAGTTGGCAATTAGTAAATCTTTTTTCATTCATTCCAGAGTAGTGTTATAAGCTTAGGTGTTTAGAAACTTAGATGTTAGTAGTGTTATAAACTTGGAGTTTTAATAAAGAGAATTGTAGATACAGGTAACTATTTAGAGATATTTGTCTATAAAGAAAATAGAGAAATAGGATATACTCTATTGGGGGACTGGAGAATCAAGTTGTTATGGGCCCAGGCCACCCCAGAAGTTGTATGGGGAGATCAAGGAATCTTCTCCTCGAGAAACTAAACAAAGGACAGACATACCTAAAGAAATGAGTGGCACCAGATCCGGACTGAGCTAGCCCCAGGACCACCACCCTTTATTCCAGTCTCCCCCACCCCTGGGGAGATAAGATTAGGTGTGGCTGCTGCCTTTGTGGCCTGAGGAGGATAAAGATGGCTTGAGAGATCTGCAGCCACCCCTCACCCAATTCCCCCCAGCCACCACAAGTGGGGAAGGGTCCTCCCTCAATAAGGGAACTTTTCACAGTCAATCAATTATATCAATCAATCATCATCATTATTATTTTTAGTGAGGCAATTGGGGTTAAGTGACTTGCCCAGGGTCACACAGCTAGTTAGTGTTAAGTGTCCAAGGCCGGATTTGAACTCAGGTACTCCTGACTCCAGGGCCGGTGCTCTATCCACTGCGCCACCTATCTGCCCCTATATCAATCAATTATATCAATCAGTCAGGAAGCCTCCTAAGTGCTTACTCTGTGCCAGGCCCTGTGCTGGGCGCTAGATTACATATAAAATCAGTCATTCCCTGCCCTGGAGGAGCTTCCATTCCAGGAGGAGGAGGAGGAGGATGTAGGACATGCCCAGAAGGGTGACCCAGGGAGGGAGCCCTGGACCAGCAGTCACAGGGATCCTGAGCAGAGCCAGACAGAGCCCAGCAGAATCCGAGGGTGACACCAATTGGATCATTGTCCCTGATCCAAGGGGGTGTGGCCTCTAGGGTCATGGGAGTGTGGTGGGGTCCGTCCCCGCCCGGGTCTCTGCAGAGGGGCTGGAGAGGGGGATACAAAGGTGCACTGGAGGGATGATGATCAGAGAGTGGGTTGAATTTGGGTGAGCAGGACTTGGGGTAGTTGTTGGGTAACATTTCCTGGAGTGTTTGCACCAGGCTGGGTGTAGTTGAGAGGCAGTTGAGAGGCAGCTGTGACGCAGGAGACAGTAGGAGTCTGAATACTGGGTTCTAGTCCTTCCTCCATCCCCGGTCTGTGCTGTGTGACCTCAGAAAAGTCACCTGCCCTCTCTGGGCCTCAGAAGGGTGGGGCTGAGCATGTGCAGGAAGGGCAGCATGACTTGGCCACGTTCTCCTTGGTCAGGCCCAGCCTGTGGTCAGTGATTGGAGGGCGGGGGTGTCCGTCCCGGCTGACCCGCCCCCGGGGCTCTCCTCAGAGCACTTCACTGAACAGTTGAAGTTTGAGTGTCACTTTGAGAACGGGACGGAGCGCGTGCGGCTTGTGGTGAGGTACATCTACAACCGGGAGGAGCACGTGCGCTTCGACAGCGACGTCGGGAAGTTCTTGGCGCTGACGGAGCTGGGGCGGCCCAGTGCTGAGAAGAGGAACAGCCAGAAGGAGGAACTGGAGCAATTTCAGGCCCAGGTGGACACTGTCTGCAGGCACAACCACGTGGTGTTTGAGCCCTTCTTAGTGCGCAGGAGCGGTAAGTGAGCGGCCCCTGGGAGGGATGGAGGTGGGGCAGGGACCAGGGGAGCCCAGCAGGGACCCAGGGTGAGAGAGGAGCGAGTGGAAGAGGGGGCGGAGCAGGGAGTGAAGAGGAGGGGCTGGAAGGGAGTGCAGAGGGAGGAGACAGAGGGGAGGGGGCAGGTGGGTAGGAGAGAAGGGGGAGGCACAGGAGCAGGTGCAGGGAAAGGGGCCCCCAGAGCAGGGGAGAGACAAGTGGGGAGGGAGGGAGATGAAGGGAGGGGGAGATGATGGATGGGAGAGAGGAGGAAGGGGACCCAGATGGGGGAGCAGGGAAGAGGAGAGAGCTTGGGGACAAAGGGGGATGAAGGGGAAGGAGGAAGAATAGGGGAGGGGTGGGGATGGAGGGAGGCAGGAAGAAGGAGTGATGAGAAGGAGAAGAGGGAGGGAAGTGAGAAGGAGGAGGAGAACTGCAGAGATGATGGGGAGGAATCAGGAGCAGAAACACTAGAGATGAGGTGAGTGGACCAGGGGAGGGAAGAGAGGGGAGAAGAAAGAGGGGAATGAAAGGGGGAAAGAGGGTGGGACAGCGGGAGGGGGGAGATGTGCTGGAGAGGGAGGGGGAGGAACCTATTCTACCAGCAGGGATCTGGGGGCCTGGAGTCCTTTTCCTTCAGTCAAATTCTGATATTTTTGCCTCCTCCAGTTGTAAAGGGGATAAACTGTATTGGGAAGAACCAAAACCCTTCACCAAAGTTCAGATTTATAACATTCTGAAATTGTTAATGAGCAGCTAGGTCATGCAGTGGATACAGTGCCAGGCCTGGAGTCAGGAAGACTGATCTTGAGTTCAAATCCAGCCTCAGACACTTAATAATTGTGTGACCCTGGGCAAGCCAATTCACCCTCTTTGCCTCAGTTTCCTCCTCTGTAAACTGAGCTGGAGAAGGAAATGGCAAACCACTCCAGTAGCCCAAATAGGGTCATGGAGTCAGATAAGACTGAAAAAGCACTGAACAGCAACAAAATGCTTAATATGAAATTCATCCCCCAAGTCCTCAGTGCCCAGGTGCCAAGAACCTTTAAAATGTTAAATAAAACTTGCTTTTTTATCCCTGAAACTAAGCTCAGCAGAGGCTTCCCATGCCCTGCTCCTTCCCATCTCCTCCATTCTCTCCCTCCCTCCCCTCCCAGCCTTCTCTGGTGATACAAACTCCTACAACTGAGACCTCATGACTGAACTTGTCTTTCTCCAGGCACCCAGACATCTTTTTGCTTCTCCCAGGGCCCCTGGACTCTGGGTCAGGATGCTCAGGTTTCTCCTGGGCCTAGACATTCCTCACAAGCCCCTGAGTCAATCTTCCTTCAGTGGATGGATGGCATCTCTCAATATTTGGGCTCAGAGTCTTTCTAAAAATAGTTCATTGTCTACACCTGTGACCTGCTTTTGGAAAGAATTCATTATAAAGAATCCACTTGTAATGAGAAAACTTGCCTGCCCATTTCTTCCCCCATCCCTGAATCCTGCTGACCTGGGGTCATTCTGCCCATGGGCTCCTGGGGCTGCTTCCTGCTAGTTCAGATTTCTAGTCTTGGGGGAGCTTAAATGTCCCCAACATGCCCATTTCAGGCTCTGGGGAGAAGGGGAGGCCTGAGCCTGGTGAGGGATCAGGTGACAGAGGTGGGGGCTGGACTAGGAAGACCTGCCCTGGCCCCCTCACTCAGGATCCTTCTTCTTTCTTCCAGTTGAGCCTGAGGTGACTGTGTATCCATCCAAGATGGCTCCCCTGGGACACCACAACCTGCTTGTCTGCTCTGTCACTGGTTTCTACCCTGGGGACATTGAGGTCAGGTGGCTCCTGAATGGGCAGGAGGAGACAGCTGGGGTTGTGTCCACAGGCCTGATCAGCAATGGAGACTGGACCTACCAGGTCCTGGTGATGCTGGAGATGACCCCCAGGCGAGGGGATGTCTACACCTGCCACGTGGAGCACTCCAGCCTGCAGAGACCTGTCACCTTGGACTGGAGTGAGCCAGAGCTCCCTCAGCCTCCAGTTCTCTCCTTGCTCAGGACAGGGAGCCAGCTCTGAGACCCCCAGAGTGTGTCCAGTCCTGGGCTAATACAAACCCCATGTGGTGCTACCCCCCTTTCCCAGCATGGCCCCAATGGCCTCTCTGAGCTAAGAGCTGTGGAGACCTAGAACCTCATCAGGCTCCTCACCGGCCCCAGGCCTGGGAGCTGGCCTCCCCTCTATGACTCAGTGATCAGGCTTTAGGCCCCTTGCCCTGGGGTGGGGGAGCTGGCTGTGAGACACATTGATGTCAGTGTCCCCTGATGAGCCTTCACTGGCTGAGCCCTGAAGGCCCTTTGAAGTCTGACCCTTCCCTTCTTAGATAGGATTTAGCCCCTTCTCAGCTCCCCTCAGACCCGTCTGCCCCCCAGGGCTGGCTCCTGGAGGGAAAGTTTTGATCCTTGGTGTCTCTTGTCCCCAGAAGCACAGTCTGGATCTGCCCAGAGCAAGATGCTGAGTGGAGTCGGGGGCCTCGTACTGGGGCTGATCTTCTTTGGGGTTGGCCTTGTTGTCCACAGGAGGAGTCAGAAAGGTGAGATACTCTGGGGAGGCCCTGAGGCCCCTCCCCTCCATGATCTCCAGGGGAGGGAGGATGTTGGATGGTGCCAGAAATCTGGCCCCAGGTCAGGGGGGAAGGACTGGGCTGGCTCTGGCTTCAGCTCTTTCTACCCTGGAACTTATAGAAGGTGGTGAAGGGGCCAGATCCCAGGCCTCAGGGGTCTGAGGGAATCCCATATTCACTAGTAGAGACAGCCTTGGGAGGGGTCTAAGACTCCAGCCTTTAGCCCCTTCCCCTGCCATTCTCCTCTGCCCCCCCACTCCCACAGCTGTAGATGGATGGATAGAGCATTGATGAAGTGCTTCCTCTGTGGGGTCAGGTACTGGTCTAAGCACTGTTAGGAGCCCCCTGTCCGACAGTGCTCAGAACTTTGGTGCCCTTTGCTTCTGTGACTCTGTGATTTTTAAGTACTTGTACGTCTGTTTTTCTCTTCCTTTCCCAGGAAATCGGGGTTCACAGCCAACAGGTAAGATCCTTCTCCCCAGGTGGATCAGGGTTTTCATAGCTACAGTTTCTGCCCAGTGGGGCCTGAAGCTAAGGAGAGACTTGGGGCCCTTAATGAAAAGAGGTGGCTCTACTTGTGGCTTCAGACCCACATGTAGACTCTCACATGACTGTTCTGTGTCCTCTGCAGGGCTCCTGAGCTGATCCCTGAGGCTGTGTCCCCTGTAGCTGCTGCCTCCCCCTTAGCCTCCCTCCCACGTTTGGAGGCCCCTGCTTGTGCCCAGCTCTCCAGGAGGTTAGCCCTGCTGACCCCTTCGAGGGACTCCTTGTCTGTGCCTTGGTCTCTGTCTGGACTCTTTGGCATTTCCCAACAGAGCTTCAGTGACCCCTGCCCTCCTCCTTCCTATGTTCCTGTACCTGTGTTTTATCCATTTTTGTCTCCTGAGCCTTCACCCCAATAATTAGAAGAGTGAGAATCACCTGGTGCTTGGTGACACGGAGACAAGGTTGGGGAACAGAGGGATTTGTGTAACCTCTCAGTGTGTGAAAGGCCTCCAGAGGTGTAGATTGCAATCCATCCACACCTTACATGGCCTCTTGTCTAGGCCCCTCCATTTCCCACCGTACTGGTGGCCTTCCTGTCCATGTCCTGATAGTATGTAGATGCCAGTTGGCCTCACAGGCTTCCTGCCCAGGAGTCCTTCCCTTTCCCCATGGGATGGGCCCTCCTCACTCTGGTCATCCCTCTCTCTGATGCCTTTGCTTCTGTCCCTTCTGCTCAGTTCTTCCTGGATGATCTATTGCTATAGCCTGTGCTTGCCTGCCATGGGCCTTTCCATTGCACTTTTTTTATGTGAGGCAATTGGAGTTAAGTGACTTGCCCAGGGTCACACAGCTAGTAAGTGTTAAGTGTCTGAGGCCGAATTTGAATTCAGGTCCTCTTGAATCCAGGCCGGTGCTCTATCCACTGTACCCCTAGCTGCCCCTCCATTGCACTTTTTAAAATTAAAGTTTTAGTAAAACCTTTTGTGTTTGCATCATGTTCAGTATTTAATATATACCCTACTCACATTGGCCTTCCCTCACAACAACATATTTATTTATAAGTCCCTAAATCACCATCACGTTAACCATGTTTATCCAACACCATATGCAACCATCCATACCCATAGTGTCTCCGTGTTTGCCATGAAGAGTTTATTTCTCATCTCTGTGGCCAAGCTTAGTAACTATAATTACATAACATTCAGCATCATTCTTACCCCATTTTGCAGCCTTGGGTTTGTTTATTCCCTGGTTGTGGTTACAGTGTTCTGCATCAGTTCTCTTAAGTCTTCCTATGTTTCTCTGGATTTCTCATATCTCTTGTATCTTCTTATGCAACAAAATTTCATTACCTTCATGGGCCACAATTTGCCTCGCCCTTTCTCAGTTGTTTCTACTTCTTTGCTACCACAAAGTATTGCTTTGAGTAATTTGGTATATATGTGTATCTCAGATCTTTTTCCCATCATTGTCACCCTTGGCATATATGGTAAGGAGTGGGATCTCAGGATTAAAGGGCATGCAGATACTGATGCTTCTTATCATAATTGTTGCACCAGCTCACTGCTCTTCAAATAGGGCATTAACCTGCCTGTCTTTGTGTTGTCTTTCCCAAATTGACCATTTTCACGTTTTGTTACCTTGAAGGATTTCCTGGAGAAGAGGTGAAACCTCAGAATTGTTTTAATTTCCATGTCTCTTATTATTAGGGATTTGGAGCAAATGAGAACTGTTCATTCCCTTTGACCACTTACCTGCTGGCAAAGGCTCTTGGCCTGATAGATTTGTATTCAGTCTTTACATGTCTTGGTTCATAAACCTTTAGCAGAGATATTTGAGGCAGACATTTTCATCAACATTTATTCTAGCTGTTGTTCTCATTACCTAAAGTCTTCTTCAGTGTCAGGTAGTCAAAATCATTTTTCTTCTGGGTTTCCCTCTAAGTTTTATTTAGGTAACACTTCTCCCCTTGGCCACATTATGAAATCTACTTCCAGCCATTTCCTGGGCCTTTGGTAACAGTTTGTTAGATTTTTATTAGTGACGATAACTGAGCCTTATCTAAGATCCCTCCTGAATTGGTGCTTTTTGGGGGTAAATAGAAGGAAATTAATTTTTTTAAGTTACCATACTATTTACCCATACTGCTTAGCAGGAAATGCTTTTTGAATGAGTGATACTTGTGGTCAGTTCATTGCCATGCAAGGGGTGGGCCTGCCCAGAACTTCCATTTCCTAATGAAGTTTATGGGTGACCATTCTTTACCAACAGCAGAAATGTCTGGAAGCTGAAGGGGGGCTAGCAGTTATAGATTGGCTTGTTAATTCTGTCAATCAGGGCTGCCAGCCAATTAGCTTGGGCTGTGTGTGTGTGACCGCCCCGTTTCCTGTGAGAGAGGGAGTTGCTGGTAAGGAGAAGGGAGGGGATTTGCCATTCTGGTGTTGAGCTGGAAAGAGACAGGATGCAATTGTGTGTTCTGCTGAGCCCTGGGTCGTGGTGTGATTCAGGTCATATTGTTTTCCTTCCCCCATTCCTTTATTTTTCCTTTCCTTAATTCTAGTAATCTTACTTGTGTTTGTAAGTTCATTCTTGTTAATAAACCCTGTTCTGTTTTTGAAAGAGGCTGTTAATCTCCTTGTCCCAATATTGTGGCATGCTGCCTAACTAACACTCCCCAATTAAATTTTGCCCCTACAGATTGATGATCCAGCCAGGAGTTCGCTAACCTAGTGAATTCTTAAACCCACCTGATCCCCTCCCTTATTTGGCCATGAGCCAACTAACCTGGGGGACCTTTTAAGCCTCCTCCACAGCCTCCCTTAGGCAGTCTCCCTTGCTCTTAAAATACCTTAGCATCTAGGTGGCGCAGTGGATAGACCACTGGCCCTGAAGTCAGGAGGAACTGAGTTCAAATCCGGCCTCAGACACTTAATATTTACTAGCTGTGTGACCCTGGGCAAGTCACTTAACCCCAATTGCCTCACTAAAAAAAAAAAAAGAAAGAAGAAAGAAAGAAAAAAGAAAAAAAAACTTAGCGTTTATCTTGCTGGTCAGAGAAAAGGCAGTCCAATTTAAACTTCACCATGATTGCATATTTTCTTCCCCCCTTGTATATTCTAATTGACATATTTCGGGACAGCACATTGTCCCTATTTAAACTATTAAGCTACTCAATATTTATTCATAGCATTATTGGTTTCCTCCTCACAAGCACAGTAAAAAATCTTTGGAACAATGGGATGGGAGAGCTTTTCTTCCTCAAAACATTTTTTTTTTTAAATTTCCAAATACGTCTTGCCTCTTCATTCTTCTTTTCTATTGTGCCTCAGTCTTAAAGTATCAATTCACTGGGGAGCTGAAGATTACAGAAACATTATCTCAAAGTAAAATTTACCCATGTCCCAATTATTCAGTCCCATTCTACTCCTCATCCTCCTTAGGATCATGTTCCTCTCCATCTCCCATGGCAAATCCTCTTTGAGTCCTTGGCTTCTCACCCTTCTGGATTCCAGGAGCTCCCAACAATTCTGATGACCATTCTCCTGAAGAAGGGTGTGGACCAATCTCTCAGAGAAATAGTTTTTCCCATGGTTCATAGTGTCCCCATGAACCAGCCCACTGTAGATTAGATACATCAGTTGTTATGGAATGTATCTCTTCCCCATGCAGTACTCTTCACTGAAATTCTACTCCTCTCCACAAAGTTATGATCTCCCCCTCTCTTTCCTCCTTTTTCAATCCCTCCCTTTCCCTCCTAACTTCTCATACATTTCTTTTTCCTGAGAGATGACACCTCATTTTGACTTGTTGTTTCCCATTAATTTGATCACAGAACATCAAATATCACCCTCCAAACTCTGCCTCCCCTCTACCCTTTTATGCCCTTTCACATTCTGAAATGTAGTATCCAAAGATATATTTATGCACCCATACAGTAGGATGTGGGGTTTAGTCTGTAGCAGCGATTTTCAGTGTTTTTTGGTCCACAAATCCCTTTCAGTAGAAAAATGGGGGACAGCTAGGTGGCACAGTGAATAAAACACTCGCCCTGGATTCAGGAGGACCTGAGTTCAAATCCGGTCTCAGACACTTGATACTAGTTGTGTGACCCTGGGCAAGTCACTTAACCCTCATTGCCCTGAAAAAAAAAAACACAGAAAAATGGATTATGTGTTTCTGGGCTTCTTTTACACAATACTAAATTCTTTCAGATTCATTAAGTGACTAAGATAGCTACATTGATAACTGTTGTCCCCAAAGCTCCATATTAAAATTTATGTTATATACTTATAAAATATAAAATTTTGATAGCCTATAATTTTTAGAATGCTAAATATCAAATTAACAACCTCTAATTATAGTATAATTATGCCTATTGCATTTGGCACATTCTTATAGAATAAGAAGAATAATTCTGCTTACTGTTATCTGCAAGATTTCATTTTAAATTCTTTTATTTTTCAAATTTGTTGAATACAAATAATATTTTAATTAAACAAGTTACAAGATGTAAGATGTTTTTGTAACATAATAGTCATATATAAATTTAATTTCAATGATAAAAGTTTTTCATTTGGACAAAAGTTTGCAATAGTTTGCTTAACACCAAACAAATACAATCTTAAATTTGGTTCTGCATCAAGTTTATTTCTGGATTTTGATTTAAAATAGAAGAAAAGTCAAAATGCTTATTCATATAAATATGCAGTGGAAAATTATAGGAGGATCTTAGGATTGCTTTTGTGGAAAATTCAAAATTTATTTTTGTTTTTAGCCAAAAATCTATTGAGCTATAATGTCTGAATGACATTTCTAGTCCAAAATTCACTGATATATTAAGTTTTTGTATTTATTCATTGTCATTCCTCACCCCTCCCCATCTATCACTCTCTATCTTTGACTTTAAGCCTCTAGCCTCTATCTTTCCCCCTTGGTCTGGCTTTCTTTCTCATACACTTACACACAGACTTAGAGGATTAGGAAAAATCTGAGTGAATGTCCATGTACTTCAAGATCACAGACCATTGGAAATAGCATATAGATATTGAAACAATGATGGCACCCTGTAAAATGGCTGAGAGGGTGCAATTTTTGTCCTTTCTTCCTGCCACCCTCACCAATGGTCTGAGGGGCTGCTGAAGGTAGAGACTGACACTTAAACCCTGGGTGGAAATTTGCCTAGTTCTGCCCTCTGGGGAAAGAGGAGATGAAGGGAGGTATGACCTGGGCTTCACCCAACTCACCAAACAGGGCTGCTGGTTTGGCTGACTGGCATTCTACCCCAAAGCTCTTTCTAGCCTGTTTCCCAAACTATAAGCTCTTCTCCAATTTTTTCCTGTTTCCTGGTTCATTTATCATCCTCAGAGAAGTTTCAGTTCCTCCAGAATTCCCCTGCTTGAGATGACAAGGTCAGTGCCCATTCCATGCTCCCCGATATACCCAGAAGGGGAAGTAGGAAGACCAGAGCAACACCCAGTCCTTCTTGGTTTCTATTCTGTGGTCTCTGGGTGGAAGTTCACCTCAAGACCCATAACCCAGAAGGCTTGAGTAACTCAGAGTAACTGCCTTCATAAACATATCCCAGCCTAGAACATTTTTATGACATCTCAGTGGCAGTGGTGATCTCATCTAGATTACAGTTTGCTTATGAATAAAGTTCATTGGGGGTGGGGAAGGGGAGGAGGATTGTTGGGAAATGACAACAATTTAAAAGAAGGAAGCCTCAAATGAAACATGTTAAATAAAATAGAATGAGGAGATTAGACTAGATGAACTCTAGGTCCCTTCTGAGTGGGATAGGGTGGACTTGAGTCACTTTAGACTCTGACACTTATTGTCAGATTATCCTGTCTATATTTAGTCCCATTGCTAAATCATGTATCTTGCTTTGCTGAACTTAGTGTCTCCTGTTAGCCATTCCATTGCTACCCTCTTGTCCCGCCTTGTTTATGACCCAGCAGGAGAGCTGTCTCCTGTTAGTGCAGACTTACCCTGACACTACCTCTCCCCTCTTGCATTCCTAAGCCCCAGCTCAAATAAATCTGTCTACCATCTCTTCCCTTCTCCCCATTTGCCCCATCCTTACATGGGTGTATTGGTTTCCCCCGTTACCCCTCCCCTTCCCCCAGCTGTCAGACAGAGCTGAGCATGCATCCATACCATGATCACTAGCTCAACATGCATCCTGGGTGAGACACTATTGGATGTTAGATTGTGAGCTCACCCTGTGCATAATGGGACCCCCCAAAAAAACTTCCATAAAAACCCAACTCATGAGCTCATTAGCACGCTCCTCATCTCTTGCATGGGATCGCCCATTCCCATGAGAATGAAATAAATCTGTCTCTGCTTGACTTGGTGGTCTCCTCAAATTATTTGGGTAAATTGAGGCAAATTGTCACAAACACTTTCAAATCAAAATCTCTGATCTGTGGTGATCTCAGACCACATTATATAATTTCTGCCAAATGAGAGAGATAATTCCATAGCCTCTAAGGTCCCTTCCAGTTCCAAATCTAGGATCCTATAATTCCCATCTACTGTGTCTGTGTTACGTCTTATGACTCACTTTCAGGAACGTTCTGTTCCAGCCAAACTGACCTGCTGATAGCTGTTGCCCATATTTGACATCCCAACTCCTACCCCCCCCCATTCATTTGGCCTTTGGAGAAAGTGTTTTTGCATGTCTGGCATGTACTTTTTCTTTATCTCTGCATCTCAGCATCTGTAGCTTCCTTCAAAGCTCACCTCAAAATCACATCCTCTACTGGACTTCTCGCCATTGTGTTTCTCATCTACCTCTCACCCTTACACTTAAGTGTCAGTATCTATAGTCCTTGAAATGGCTCTGAAGGGAGAATCCATTGAGTCAATTCTATGATGCTCCAGAAAAGTGAGTAAAACATTTGGGTTGAGAAGTCATTTGCTTTCTTCACTAAAAGTGGACCACACACTCGACACTTTCTTAGGTGCTAGTTGGTGGTTGTCCTTCATTCTCAGAGGACCAAAATGGCATCACTATTGTTAAGGGCTAAAATTCTAGCTAGTCTGTCTAAAATATCTAATGAGTGGTCGCCAATAAATTATAAGCTTCAGCAAGAGTTAGACTTTTAAGCATTTATTAAGGAGAATAAGAATTTGGTAAAGAGAGAGAGAAAGGCCTAGATTTCTATCTATTAAAGGGAGAGTACATTTTTAGCTCCCTTCTCCGCCAGCGTCCTCAGGAAAGAGCCCCAGAGTCAGCGCCAGTCTCTTCCTTCCTCCTCCCACTAGTCCGCGTCACTTCCTGACTCCTGGTCTTGCCCTCAAAGACCTTCCCTTCATGGGCAGAACTCTTCTACAGTAAGTATCCAGCAGGTGGCATTATTCCAATCGTTACAGTCCCCCCTGTTGTTCCTCAAGAAACAAAATGTTTCCCTGACGGAACAGTAAAAAGAATATAATAACTATTGCTAACTAATAATATGTGAACAACAATATAGAAAAGGAAGAGAGGAAAGTTTTGTCCAGAGGGGCGATTTTTTTTTTTTTGTCCTCATGAACCGACGCTTTGACATTAGTCTTGCAAAGGGAGGGCCTCTGCAGAGAATACATGTTACAGATGGTGTATATTATAACAGAAAGAGAAAAAAACAACAAAAACAACAAATCAAAACTGTTCATTTAAAGTCTCTGAAAGTCTTTTCTCAGATGTCCTCTAGGTGTAGTCGTGGAATGGAAGTCTTTTCAGGGGTTGATGTGTGGATGCTGGTAATCAGCCAGGAAAATGTCCTACAAAATTGAGCTTAACACAGCTTTAAAATAGCTTTGTCAATAATCAAATCAAACAATGAAAGTTCTCAAAAACATGTCTAAGGGAATACAGAATCTTAGTTGTTAACACGTGAAACATATAATAAAACAAAAATTGAACCATTCTTTAAATTATAATATTATTATAGTCCCCCCCTTATGGAGGGTAATTGAGAAGACAATTGCTGCAATATTAATTAATAAAAATAATTTTTATCTTTGTTTTATCACTTTTTGCATCATCTGCCTAATTATCCTCATGCCATTATGAGAAATTAAAAAATCTAATATAATTGGTAACAGATGTCAAGGCCAAATTCAACACTGTTATTTATCATGACACCTGAGATAATTATGGGGGTTACCATAAAAGAACAGAGAAATGATGGGATATGAGCATTCCCACACTTGAGCAATATGTACTG
Source organism: Dromiciops gliroides (assembly GCF_019393635.1). Taxonomy (NCBI): domain Eukaryota; kingdom Metazoa; phylum Chordata; class Mammalia; order Microbiotheria; family Microbiotheriidae; genus Dromiciops; species Dromiciops gliroides. The sequence continues at coordinate 256,479,730 of NC_057864.1, forward strand.
CCCATACAGTATGCCAGACTTAAAATAGGTGGATTGAATATATGTCCATGCCACCGAACATATTGGAAGAAACTGAGTCAGACTTAATCAGATGCATGGGATTGAGATGTCCATGGCATCAGGCATATAGGAGGGAGCATAGAAGCCAGGTGTAGAAGTGAGATGGGTGGGATGAATACTTCCAGCCATCTGTACAATATTGTAGGGAAAAAGAGAATAAAATATTAAACCAAGAGAATCCAACCTGAACATTTGTCAAAAGCCGTTCCCTCGGCCATACCTTGACTTCATGCATGTCTCCCCTCATGTGACAGTTCAGTGTCTGCTCTTGCATGTATTCCTCTTGTGATTGGATGGCATCTTGGCCAACTGGCGTCTGATAACTCAGAATAAAGACAATTAATGTCTTAAATGATAAGTTCCCATAATCCAAGTCTCATATGGATTTAAAAATTGAGGATAATAAATGATTGCAAAAAATGTGAATACATCTTGACTCAGAACACAATATATAATTATGCAACAATTTCAAATAATACCCCTTTTTTTTAACTTAGTATACAATTACTTTTTTGAAAAATCTGAACATATTTAAATACAAGTTAAAGCACAACACAATCTCAAAGAACTTTTACAAATGTTCCCCCTTTTTTTTTTTTTTTTGGAATATGCTTATCAAAAATAGTACTTCTAGAATCAATTTACACTTGCCGTGGCAACCAATTTGCCAGGGGAATGCTTTAAAGAGTTTGATCAAATAATCAGTTGAGAAAAACAAAAACAACTCAGAATATGGGAGCACAATACTACTAGAATTAACATTGTATTATGAAATCAAAACCAATTTTTAAAAATTAGATAAATGAATAGAAGAAAATACACATGGAACAATAAAAGACAGTGAAATTCAAACTAAGGAAATCTAAATGAGCATGAACTTAATATTAATAAGAGTATTATAAAATATAAACTTGATTACATGACTAAAAAGCTTTTACAAATATTCTCCTTGTTTTAAAAACTAAGTATAAGACACAATCTCAAAAGCATTAAAATCCCTATGAAAATAAACCTATACCATTAATTCCAAAATGTATATGTAATAGCATAGAAATCCTATGTAACCTCTGAACTGACATTAATAATCTGAGTGAAGTTAGAACACTTTTGATTCCGATATCTAAAATCCCCAATACTCATATCAATACCTTGCTGCTTACTTCTACATTTCTGTAAATATATACCCTTCCATGGCAAAAGAAGCGGAGTCTTGAACTATGTTGATTGTCATTCTATTCAGCTTAAGTTTTTCTTCTTTAACCCCTCTATATTGTCTGTCGGGCTTTTCACCATACAAATGCTTTATAAGATTACTGATTAAAGACAAAAGCAGGTTAGCAAAATTATGAACAAAATGAGCATATCTGGAATTTAAAGAGTTTTTCTAAGATTGTCTCAAAAGCACAGCCAGGCCGGGGAAGGGCTGAGCCTAAAGCGGCAAATGCAGGTAGAAAAAGTTGAGGCATGTGCATCAGATCTCTGGACTTCCCAGGCAGGGGAAGCTATGGGCTTGGCCATAGGAGGTGTAGAGAGGGTGGGGTCTGGAGAGGAGGGGAGGGACCAAAGCAATTTGAATCAGACTTGATTTTGAACTCAGGCCTGGATTCCTCTTCCCCCACTTTGCCTCCAGGTGCTAGGGGATTAAAAGCTTCTAGAGGGTGGGTCATTGCCTCCAGGCATGCAAAATTAGAGCAACAATTAGTGTTAGAACTGGGAAAAGCTGCAGGAATCTCTTCAGGTTTCTCTGAAAAAGCATGGTTGGGAGAGGGAGAGATATTTCCTTGTGTGAGTAAGTTGGCTGGCTCTTTTAACAAAAATAAAAAGAAAAATAGAAAATCCACAAAAACAAAGCATTAACATGATCTTATCTCCCATTTGTCCGGTTAAACAGACTAAAATCAAAAATAGGGTAATTAGGGAGTTTAAAAGGTCCATTCGAAAAATTTAAAGGGGAAAACACAGCCAGTGCACCAGTACTTAGCAGTTTAAAGGGAGAGGGAGGGGAAATTTCTTACCCAACCAGAAGATCAGAAGAAGACTGAGGTTTAGCTTTCCTCTTCGTGGTCAGCCATCTGTTAAGGGCTAAAATTCTAGCTAGTCTGTCTAAAATATCTAATGAGTGGTCGCCAATAAATTATAAGCTTCAGCAAGAGTTAGACTTTTAAGCATTTATTAAGGAGAATAAGAATTTGGTAAAGAGAGAGAGAAAGGCCTAGATTTCTATCTATTAAAGGGAGAGCACATTTTTAGCTCCCTTCTCCGCCAGCGTCCTCAGGAAAGAGCCCCAGAGTCAGCGCCAGTCTCTTCCTTCCTCCTCCCACTAGTCCGCGTCACTTCCTGACTCCTGGTCTTGCCCTCAAAGACCTTCCCTTCATGGGCAGAACTCTTCTACAGTAAGTATCCAGCAGGTGGCGTTATTCCAATCATTACACTATGTTGTAGTCAATGTATGCTGTGTCTGATCAGACCAATAGGAGCTCAGAAGGCTCTATGCAGCTCAGCTACAAAGAGTCCATATGAACATTTGGAGTAGAGATACTTCTAAATTTGTGCATCTCACATGTCTTTTGAGTTATTGCAATTCTGCTTTGTATGTACAGCACAAAAACTTCTTTGATGTGGGTTCACTATGCTGGCCCCTATGCCCCACCTGCCATATCAGTACTTGGAAGGGAAGTCCCATGAATAAATGAATGAATGGATGGATTGATGGATGAATGGAAAAAGCTTTTATTAAGTGCTTTCTATGTGTTGGGTGCTGTGCTAAACTTTAGGGGTACAAATACAACCATGCTTCTCAGCCTCTGACCTCAAGAGTTTGCATTTTCATACAGAGACACACAGGGGAGCTGGAGCAAGAGGAGGAGGTGTAATATTGGCTTGGCTGCCACATGGTCTAGACATGGCCAGAAATCTCTCTTTTTAGAACCTTTTCCCCATTGCTACTTCTAGATGCTCTCTGTACTGCCATTACTGAGAAATATCTCTTTAAGATTCACTCCATAATAAGTCACCCAATCCAGATCCTGGTGGTGATTATCCTCTTGATTCTAGGTCATTCTCCCTCTTTTCCTTCTTTTTTTCCATTGATTATTTTAAAAATAATATTTAATTTTATTTTTCCCAAATACATGTATAGACAATTTTCAACCTTAATTTTTTTGAGGCAATCAGTGACTTGAGTGACAATTGGAATGACACCACCTGCTGGAGACTTACTGTAGGAAAGCTCCACCATGAGGAGAAGGTCTCTGAGGGCAAGACCATGTGTCTTTTCTTTGGTGTCAGGAAGTGACATTTGCTTGTGGGAGGAAGAAGGGGGAGGCTGGTGCTCTGACTCTCTCTTTTTCGTGTGGACTCTGGTGGAGAGTGGAGCTAGGAATGCTCTCTCCCTTTAATAGATAGATGAATGTAGGCCTTTCTCTCTCTACCAAATTCTTATTCTCCTTAATAAATGCTTAAACGTCTAACTCTTGCTAAAGCTTATAATTTATTGGCAACCACTCATTAGATTTTAGACAGACCAGCTAGAATTTTAGCCCCTTACACTTGCCAAGAGTCACACAGCTAGTAAGTGTCTGACGCTGGAATTGAACTCTTTACTCCAAGGCAGGTGTTCAATTCATTACACCAACTACCTGCCCCTTAACAATCCTTGTTTTTTAAATTTTGTGTTCCAAATTTTCTCCCTCCCTCCCTTACCTCTACCTTCCATATGAGAATAAGCAATTTGATATAGGCTATATATGTGCAATCATGTAAAACATTTCCATATTAGTTATGTTGTAAAAGAAGAAATCAGCCAATAGGAAAAAAACATAAAAAATAAGTGAAAACAGTCTGCTTCAATCTGCATTCAGGTTCCTTTGCTGCATCAGTTCTTCCTCTGTGGGTAGATAGCATTTGGAAAACTGCTCTAAGTCAGTATTTATTAAAGAAATGCAAACTAAAACAACTCTGAAGTACCACCTAACACCTGTAAGATTGGCTAATATGAAAAAAAAAATGGAAAATGAGAAATGCTGGAGGATGTGGGAAAATGAGGACACTGATGTCCTGTTGGTGCAGTTGTGGACTGACCTAGCCATTCTGGAGAGCAAATGGAACTATGCCCAAAAGACAACCAAACTGTCCTTTGACCCAGCAATAACACTACCAAGTCTGTAATCCAAATAGTTCATAAAAAAGGGGAAGGGACCCACATCTACACTTTGTCAAAAGCTTTCTCTGCATCTATTGAGATAATCATATGATTTTGGTTGGTTTTCTTATTGATGTGGTTGATTATGTTAATAGTTTTTCTAATGTTGAACCAGCCCTGCATTCCTGGTATAAATCCCACCTGGTCATAGTGTATTATCCTGGTGATCACTTGCTGTAATCTCCTTGCTAATATCTTATTTAAGATTTTAGCATCAATATTCATTAGGGAAATTGGTCTATAATTTTCTTTCTCTGTTTTTGCTTTGCCTGGTTTTGGTATCACCACCATATTTGTGTCATAAAACGAATTTGGTAGAACTCCTTCTTCACCTATTTTTCCAAATAATTTGTATAATATTGGAATTAATTGTTCTGGACCCACATCTACAAAAATAGTTATAGCAGTTCTTTTTGTGGCAAGGAAGAATTGGAAACTGAGGAGCTGGATTCCCATCAAATGGGGAATAGCTGAATAAGTTGTGGTATATACATACATACATACATACATGTGTAATGGAATACCACTTGTCTGATCTGGGGACTGGCTGGAGCATGCTGGTACACTCACCCCAGCCTACCCCCCCCCCACCTGGGTCAGTTTCAGGAAGTATTATCTGTCTGGCTTGGAGATACAGCCTATGGGTGGATGATAAAAAACAAATTAGCCCAAAAGGAGAATAAAAAATTAGCCTAGATTAAGTCATCTAGAGCATCTGGGTCTAATTCCCAAGTGTCAGACAGATCATGCTTCAGCCTGGCTCAGATTACTGCCAATACTATAGGATGTAGTCATCATGTAGGTAAGGAGTACAAATAAGGGTCCCTTGCTCTCCTTTCCCATAAACAAGTATCCTCCAATTAAGTCCTGTGGTCTGAGGCCCTTTGAAGCTAGTTTCTTTCTTTCTTTCTTTTTTTTTGGTTAGGCAATTGGGGTTAAGTGACTTGCCCAGGGTCACACAGCTAGCACGTGTCAAGTGTCTGAGGCCAGATTTGAACTCAGGTCCTCCTGAATCCAGGGCCAGTGCTCTATCTACTGCACTATGTAACTGCCCCTGAAGTCAGTTTCTTATAGAAACTTTGGCCTAGCACATCTTCCTATTGGAATTTTTGTGTTCCACAGCTCTGCTGGATTGTAGATGGTAGCTACAGTGTAGTTCTTGTTTATATAATACATATATACATACCTATAGAAACATGGGCATGCACACACACATATACATATCCACACATACATATCCACACATATAATGACACAGATTTCATAGGTCAGATATTCAAATAAATAAATATACCATTTATTTTATATTTGTATTGTATTTATATAATATACAAAAGTAATATCATATAAATACATAATACATACATATATCTGAATATATGACCTATGAAATGTGTGTAACAATTATGGCCTAAATTGAGCAACAATTCATAGGTAGCAATGAATTCCTTAAGGAATTTCTTGGTTTTGTCAGTGTAGTCTGTTTGAATGAAATGAGAGACTTTGATTCCTCCAGAACAGTGAAATGGATTACAGAAGGCAGAGTGTCAGGAATAAAAATAAAAGAACATAGTAATAGGTACAATATTTAGGTAAATGTATCAATTCAACATGCAAGTTTACAAATAGTTCCTCTGTTGTATAGCAGGTGTGATTATATCCCACTGGCCAATGCTGAGGGCCAAGCTCATTGGGCATTTGGCAAGGAGGGAAAATTTGGAGAAGCCAATTTTTTCTGACTTCCACGAGAACATTGTTCACACTTTGCTCTTAATGATCCACAGAGTGGGACAAGGAATGAGAGTAAGAAGTTCTTTTGGTGTCCTCAAATGGCCACGTAGGGGAAGTACAGGTCATCATAATGTAAGGAACAGGATTCATAAAGCCAGCCATATTGTTCTTCTTATGGTTGTTGATCTTGGAGGATGGCCAGATCCTAAAGGCTGGCCAGGGGTCACCAGTCTAAGAATGGATAAATGAAAATAGACATAGGAGTCTGGGGATGGAAAGGAAGGTTGAATAATTATTGTCTGCTATGTGCCAGGCACTGTGCTAAGCGCATTACAAGCATGATTGCAATTGATTGAAAAGACCACCAGTCCAGTGAAATGGGCCTACAGGTTATTTCCTCTTGTAATGTCCTTTAATGGCTTTGTGATCCTTAAAGTTTAGAACAGCTGAAAGAAGGTAATATATTGATTTATCATCTAACAGAGAAACCATCATGGATCTGGGCTCCAGGTGAAGGCAGGAATCCTATTGGTGCTTATATAAGATAAATATCATGCACCACACAAAATATATATATATTTAGGATCCATTCATCTGAATGCAGTCAGCTTATCAGTAGCAATATATACACAAGTGAAAGCAAGAAGTCCAGCAAATTGGGCAGAGCAGATATGAAGGACCAAATAAGCTTTAGGTAGATTACTAAGGGCAGACAGAATACCCTGCGGCCAAACATCCTTTAGAGTCTTCTCAGGCAGCATCCATCCAGGGATAAGAGGAGATTGGGTTTATGGAGAAGGACATCTTCTAGTTCAAGCCTGGGAATAAGGAGCTGTGCAGTGACAGAATAGAGACATCGTGTTTTCCGTTGTTGGGTATAGTCAACAGGGCAGCAGAATTCAGCATAGGATTCATACTTTATCAGCCTAGCAGCAAGGGCAGAGGTAGGGTACATTTAAACAGAAAAAACAAAACAATGCATGATATAGGAGACCAATTTCTAAAGTGCAGTTATTCCTGTTAAGAGGGAGAGAGTTCAAGGAAATGTATGGTCACCTTTCTCTTTCCCTCCACACTGATCCAGGGGCTTCTGTCCCACACTATCAGAGAGCTGCCATGAGCTTAAGATGACCATTCTACATTTGTTCCAGTTTCAATGGCAGAATACTCACATGCAAACATGAGAATGGTTGTTTGCCCAGTGACTGTCACACACTTATGGGGGCTCAGCCTTCCCAAGCTTCAGAACCCTTAGTCTCTTCTGCTCTCCCATGTAGGTGAGTGGGAAAAGTCAGAGAGACATTTTTCAGACTAGGCCAATGTTACCTTCACCTGGTCAGCCAAAGTCCTCACCCTTTCATTTGCAGATGCAGCAAACCCACAGTTGTACATGGATTTTGGTGGGCTTTGCAGAGCTTCCTGACTTTGACTCTCATTGTGGTCATCATTGTAAAGCACAGACTGAGCCTTCTCTCAGTCCTGTTCTGTACTGGGGTCTCCATTGCCTTGAAGTCTTCAGAGCACATAGATGTTTCAATAGACCTTGAATAGAATGACAGCATAGGAGATTAAAGTGAAGTCTGAGAGGCCATTTAGCTCAACCTCTAGTAGTGGTTCCTAGACCAGCCAAAGGAAAGGGCAGTTGTTTCTCTCTCCATCCAAAGAACAAATGTTCTTATATTGGCAGATAGAAACTGAGATCAGACTAAAGAAATATTAAAGCCAGACTCTACCCAACTAATCCCCCAGTCCCATGTGTGCAGAAAAAGAAGTACATGGACACCTAAAATTCCCTTTCTACCCTCTATTTGCCCATAATCATTCTATAAAGTCTAATTCAAATGTCACCTCCTTCTGGAAACCTTTCCTGATGCCAGTTGTCTGGAATACTCCCATCACCCTGGCTTTTGCATATTGTACCTCTCCTATGTATTAATTTTGATCGCAGGGTGTTTTTAAAATATATCTTAAACCCTTGCCAGACAGGAACCTAAACAAAGGCTGTCTAATCTCATTTTCTCTCCCAAATACACCCCAGACTTTGGTGCTTTGGCCACATTAGGAGTTTAAAAGAACAATGAAATTGCCTTCTTCAAGAATCTGTGGTAAAAATTATCTGTGGTAAAATTAATATTGCAGTTTTTAGCTGACTCATTTGGGAGGGGCCACACCTGGCCCACCCTGAAGTTACATATGCTGCTGAGTTCAAAAGGAGAACTCTCCATAGGCAGTTGTTGAAGGACCTCCCCTTTTGGGGGAGGAAAGATTGAACACTCCCTGAAGGGAGGCAGAGGGTGCTTCCGGAACGCTAGGCCTCTTCTGGAATGCGGTCTCTCAGACTTTGGCCCTTCCAGTGGTGGCACGAATTCTTGCTCTCTCGAGCTTCCAGGTTTTGGTGAGTTAATTAAGGAAAACCCTAAATTCCTTTGAACTAGCTTAATTGGAAACCGTCTGAGGATTGCATAGGTTAAGTTTAGAGTTAAGAGTATTTCTCTATATTTCTATTTTCCTCTTTCCTTGTCTTTGATTTTTATTAGTTTCACCTTTGTTGTTTAATTAATTCCCAAGTAATAAAATCTGATCCTTTTGTGAACTAAAGCTTAAAGGCTCCTTTCTTATTGGCCTGGGAGAAATATCTAAAAAGGGCAGTTCAGAGGGGAGGGTGAACCAAAAAGTTCCCTCATATTTCCAGGACCCCAATATTAAGGCAAGTCACCCAAATAACACTCCGTATATCAAATTTTGGCCCTCACAAATCACCGGAGCAGCTCAGAGCAGGGAGCTACAAACATTCAATGGGCTCAAGTGCTCTGACCTAGGGCATGGTTTGATCCTGGACTTTAGAGGCTCTAAACCTGTGGTTAGTGCTCAACAACACAACTGCTGGATAGGGCTAGAAAGCACCTTAGCAGTCATTGGGTCCATTCTCTTGCCAACCACTATTTTATAGTTTAGGATACTGAAGCCCAGAGAAGCTGAGCTCCTAGACCAAGGTCACACAGCAAGTCATTTCAAGAAAATCATTACTTTACTTCACAGTTCAAATCTAACATGCTCCTTCATGACCACCCTAAACAATGGGGAGATTATTTTTTTGAATCTTCTTTGGACTCTTGTGTTGGTTTTTTATACGTACCATATATGTTTTATATTAACTTAAATTCTTAGTTATATTTTTCATTTGGATATTATGTACAGTATTATACTTTGTATGTCCCATAACCCCAAGCATGGTTCTGAGCATGGAGTAATTTAATAAATGTTTTTAGTTTGGATGAGTGGCCACATGGGGGCGCTGCCTGCTCAGTAGATCCACAGCTAACACAAGGACTGACTGGAATTGTAGGTTCTGTTCAGAAACCTCCTGGGAATGAAAGTTCCTGCTATCTTCCTGTTTTCACATCTCTGACCCTGATAGATGATCCCTGGAAGGCTCCTGTCTCAGACTCAACCCCCCAAAATGGATGGTATTCATAAAGAACTCACCTAGAGAGGTTGTGTAGGCTACAGTCCTGAAGGGGTTCAAGGTTCTGATGGATGTAAATCAGATTATTGTCCCCAGAGAGGGAGTTATTGGTAACTCCAAGTGCCAGGACAGGACAGGCTGCAGGGGAGATGGCTGGACAGGGTCAGGAGGTCTGACACTTTCTACCTTCAGGATAGTCCTGGCTGGAAGGTAATTCTGTTATAGTGCAGAAGATTCTCTCCCCAGGACATGAAATCCCTCACCTCCTATTATATGATCAGAGAGGTTCTGGTGTAGATTCCAGGATCATCAGCTGGAAAAAGAAGTGGTACTACCTGATTTGGAGTCAGGGAATGTGTCTGGCAGCAGCAACAGGAAGTAAGCTCTGCCTGGGTCAGAGATGGGGAAGTGAGAGAGGGCTTGGTGAAGACCTGGTCTGGGTATGGTTGTTCAGTCCATTTACATGTGATCTTGAAGGCATGAGAAATTTCATCCTGGATCAGCCCTCTTGGTGTCTCCAACACAGTATCAGCTTCTGAGCTATCTCCAAGGGACAGATGGGGAAATCTTCCTTCCCACTTCTCCCATCCTAATTACCCCAGGTTCATTAATATCCTTCCAATCCCATCTGGAAGGGAAGAGCAAATAAAAGATTATTTCTCCAGTAACACCAAAGTTAAAATGATCTGAACAGTTTAAGCATGACAGGAAAAATGGTAGGATAGAAAAATTTAGACTGAGGTCTAGGGGGAGGGTGTAGACTTTTAGGCTCTCTGCATTTACTTTGTGGATGTAAAGCAAAAAGCTTTTGAGAAAACACCAACTTTTGTTGCTTTTTCTAAATGTTGAAAACATAGGAATAAAGGGACCTTTCCTTAGTGGGGCAAATAGTGTCAGCCTAGAAGTAAAGAGCTGGCATTATCTCTAATAGAGAAGCAGCACTGGAGGACATAGCAGTTATGTCAGGGATAAAGCAAAGATGTCCATTTTTGTCATGATCATTTGATAGAGTAACAGAAATGCTAGCTTTGATTTTTACTCTGTATATTTCTTTGCTTTTTAAGAGTATTTCATGAGTAAACACTTGGAGCTCCTGACATACTCTCTCCAAAAAAACTCCAAATAATGCCATAAGACAATTCCTGGAGCAGCAGAACCCACAAAAGGATGGGCTGAGACCATTTTCCATTCAAAGACAGCTTAGAAGTTCAGCAGGAGGGGTCTGCTATACCAGGGTAGGAGTGAAGCCCAACCCCATGGTCACTCTGACACAGATCCAGCCTCAGGCAGGCCATGAAAGAGAAATTTACCCTTGGATCCTCTGAAACAGCTGCAGCACCTACATCTTCTGGAACTAAGATCACTGGTAAGGTTGGCTGCAGGTAGACTACAGGGGTCTCTGCTGGAGCTGAGGCAGAATTCAATTGTTTTATCCCAGCTGCTGGGAACCAGGAAGTAAGCTTTAGTGGCAGGCAAAGGTGGGCAAGGGGTGCAGGTTCTGAGGAGCTTTCAACCCAGCAAAACAAAATTTTGTTTCCTGGTTAAAGAGCAAGTAGGCTTGGGGTTATTTACAGACCAGAGCACAGGCCAGGTGAGTGAAGAACCTGTCCCACTCCTTAAATTGTACCACCTTGGACACCTTGAAGCTTGGGACAATGCACCCTGAAAGCAGGGCCTCACTTCAAGAAGGAGTTAAAAATCAAGAAATAGGCAGGCAAGATGAGCAGACTGAGAAAGATGCAGACCAAAAAAAGTTACTTTAGTGATAAGGAAGATCGATGTGCCCCCTCAGAAGATGATAGTGTGATAAAATAATGGGATTTAGCAGATACTCAAAGACTCACCTGGAGATTAATCTAAACTGATTGTATCAAATGAGAGTGATTGACTGCTGATTAGTCTACTTCAAAGTTAACTAGATTGTAATCACACCTGGTTAGCCCTTAAGAAGGTATTCTTCGGGGCAGCTAGATGGCGCAGTGGATAGAGCACCGGCCTCAGAGACTTAACACTTACTAGCTGTGTGACCCTGGGAAAGTCACTTAACCCCAATTGCCTCACTAAAAAAGTGGATTTGGCAGATGCCAACCAATCGGCTTGAAGCAGTGTGTAAGGAACACCTCTGTTCCAGATCTATAAAAAGCTTCCACAATCAGCTTGCTAGAGAGTTCGTGGTTGAAGCAGGCTGGTGATGGAGGACTTGAGGAGGAACCAGACAAGGCTGGAACTCTAGACTAGGTAGGCTTTCTTTTTCTTAATTTTCTGAACTCCATGTGAATATGTGTATGCTTTTAATAAATGCTTAATGCCCAAAGACTGGTACTGAAGCTTTTTAATTTAAGGCGATCACACAATCTAGATTTTAAACATCACAATAGCAACACCAGGGCTCCTATGTCCAAAGCTTCCAAGAAAAATATGAATTGGTTTAAGGCCATAGAGGTGCTCAAAAAGGACTTTAAAGATAAAGTAAGAGAGGTAGAGGAAAAAAAAATCAGAGTGATACAGGAAAGTCATGAGAAAAAAGTCCATAGCTTGAAAAGTTAAATGAAAAATCTCTCTGAAGAAAATAATTGCCTAAGAATTAGGATTGAACAAATGGAATCTAGTGACTTTATGAGAAACCAAGACACAATAAAGCAAATCCAAATGAATAAAAAATAGAGGGCAAAGTAAAATATCTTCCTGGAAAAAGAGAAAACCTGGAAAAGAGATCTGGTAGAGATAATGTTTTTTTTTTCATAGGGCAATGTGGGTTAGGTAACTAGCCCAGAGTCACACAACTAGTAAGTGTTAAGTTTCTGAGGCCAGATTTGAACTCACATCCTCCTGAATCCAGGGCTGAATCCACCGCACCACTTTGCAGCCCTCCAGGAGAGATAATCTGAAAATGATTGGACTACCTGAAAACCATGATCAAAACAAAAGCTTAGACATCATCTTCCAAGAGATTGTCAGGGAAAATTGCCCTGATATTCTAGAAACAGAAGGAAAAATAGAAATTGAAAGAATCCACTGATAACCTCCTGAAAGAGATCCCAAAAGGAAAACTTCCAGAAATATTATAGCCAAATTGCAGAGCTCCTAGGTCAAGGAGAAAATATTGCAAACAGCCAGAAAAAAACAACTCAAGTACTGTGAAGCCACAGTCAGAATAGCAGAAGATCTAGCAGCTTCTACATTAAAGGATCTGAAGACAATGGAATATGATATTCCAGAGTGCAAAGGAATTGGAATTACAACCAAGAATCACCTACCCAGCAAAACAGAGTATAAACTTTCAGGGGGAAAAATGAGACTCCAATGAAAAAGAAGACTTTCTGGCATTTGTGATGAAAAGACCTGAACTGAATAGAAAATTTGACTTTCAAATATAAGACCCTAGAGAAACATAAGAAGGCAAACAGGAAAAGGAAATCATGAGGGATGTTAAAAGGTTAAACTGTTTACATTCCTACATGGAGCTTTCTGAGTATTAGGGTAGATGATAGGAATAAATTTAGATAGAGGACACAGGTGGGAATTGATTATGAAGGGATGATATCTGTAAAGCATTTGGTTTTTGTTTATTTTTTGTGGGGTGTTCAGGGTTGGGTGACATCCCTGGGGTTGCAGAGTTGGTGAATGTCTTGTGTCTGAGGCCGAATTTGGAATTGGGTCCTCCTGGGTCCAGGGCAGGTGCTTTGTCTGCTGTGTCATCTAGGTGCCCCATGATGACATCTTTAGGGTAAAATTGAGGGGGCAGAGGATTGCACTGGGGGAAGGGTAAAGAAAAAGGTAGAATTGGGTGAAATCTCACATGAAAGAAGGAAAAAAGGGCTTATGGAGTGGGGGGAGAGATGGGGGAGGAGTGGGGAGGTGAATGAGTAGTATACTTATCAGAATTGACTCAAAAACCTTACTCTCATCAGAATTGGCTCAAGGAGGGAATGCCATAAACACTCAATTGGGTAGAGTAATTTATCTAATCCTGAAGGAAAGTAGGAGGGGAAGGCAATAAGGAGGGAAAGGTAAAAGAAGGGAGGGCATGGTGGGGGAGGTGGCACTCAGAAGCAAATCACTTTTGAAGAAGGATAGGGTAAAAGAAAGAAAAGAGAGTAAATATCATGAGGAGGGAATAGGATGGAGGGAAAAAGTTAATAATAGTAACTGTGGGGGCAGCTAGGTGGTGCAGTGGATAGAGCACCGGCCCTGGAGTCAGGAGTACCTGAGTTCAAATCCGGCCTCAGATGACACTTACTAGCTGTGTGACCCTGGGCAAGTCACTTAACCCCAATTGCCTCACTAATAATAATAATAATAATAATAATAATAATAATAGTAACTGTGAAAAAATACTTGAAGCAGAGGCAAGATGATGATGATGATGATGGACAAAAGTATGGTACTTTGCTGGGCTGGGCTATTGGGAAGAAAATTCTTTTTCAGGTATGAGGTACTATATAAATATTATTTATTATCGTTGTTGCAGGAATCAACCTCATGGGTTTATTGTAAGGAAATACTATATAAATGTAGTATAATGTAAAAATGATGAGCAGGGTACTATCAGAAAGACCTGGAAGGACCTGTATGACCTGATACAAAGTGAAATGTACTGCACACAAAATAAACAGAAATATTGTGAGATGATCTCCTGTGAATGACTTGGTTATTTTCAGCAATGCAATGATCCAAGACAACTTTGAAGGTCTTATGAAAAATGTAATCCATTTATATAGAGAGAACTTATGGTATCTGAATACAGATTGAAGTATTATTTTTTGTTAGTTCCTTTATCTAAAGTTTTCTCTTTGTCTGTTTTCTTTCACAACCTGGCTAATGTGGAAATGTTTTGCATGACTGCTCATGTATAGCCTATATTTAATTGCTTGAGTTCTTGGCAGGGGGGGGGGTGGCCTGTGGGGAGGGAGGGTGGAAGAGAATTTGGAACCAAAGGTTTTTAAAAAAATTAATGTCAAAATGTGGATTTTACATGTAATTTGGGGGGAAATTATAAATAAAACAAAAGCCAAAAATAGTGTTTCATGTGAGCAACAGATTGTGAGGCTTTGTTTCTTATTCAATCTTTCACTCTTTCCAGTTTTATTGAACTGCTCAAGATATTCACATTTACAGTTATGAGAGTTAGGTATATATTTTGTGATTGTGACATTGATGGTGCTAAATACGCCAGTCTCTGTTGGAGACACTCCAGATAAATGCTAAGCATCAAATCCCCAGAGAGCCCAGACTGGGAGAAGAAGGGAAGTTTTCTTCTCTATAGGGTTTGAATTAAAGAACTGGAATGGCTTTTTCTTTTTCTTTTTGTTCACAACAGATATCACAGTTTCTGGCACATTGTAATCACTTAAGAAATACCTGCTGCCTCGTTGATTGACTGGGAACAGAGCTGTCAGTAAAATTATAAAGCAGGTAAAGATGGTATTCTGGGTCCCCAAATCCTCTTCGTTTCCTACCTGGTCATTCTGGAATTTGGCTATAACATTCCTTGGAGTTTTCCTTTAGGGGTCTCTTTCAGGAGGTAATCAGTGGATTCTTTCAATGACTTTTCTACTCAGGTTCTAAGACATTGGAGCACTTCTCCTTGATAATGTCATGAAGTCCTGCTCATAGTGTACAGCATGCACTGTCCGAAGATTCTTTTGCTGGGAATCAGCAGCTCAGTCATTGGCTTTCTGCTCTGTGGCCTTGGCTGCTTGTTGCTTGATCACTGCACTGGAGTGGCCCAGCCTAGTTGGGCCTGTTGGGTAGCTGAAACTCCTGCTCACAGATTGTGTTGTGCACTGAAGCTGGGAGCCTCACAACTGGCTTGCTGTGCCACTAGCTTAGTGAATTGGGACCAAGGATGCTTATCTACTGATCTGTGCTATGGCTAAGAGCATTCTTCTGGTTTGCCCAAACTACTGCTGGGCTGAGCTGAGCGCCCATTTTATCCAGGTGAGGCAGACCTTTTCTAAAAACCTTCTAGGTTACTTTAAGCTGGAAGCTTGTTTCACTCTTTCTTTTTGTAGGTTCTTCAGGTCCAGAATCCATTTAGAGGCTTAATTTAATGTTGTTTCTGAGGGAAATTTGGGAGACCTCAAGCAACTTTCTGGCTTCCCTCTGCCATTTTCTGGACTCATCTCTCTTAAATTTCCTATGACCTCAGTCACAAGCATTGGCATCCAGTCATCTAAATAGGAGGTAGCCATGCCACATCCTGCCCTAGGAGCTGGCCAGAGAAATACAGAAATACAGATATCTTGGCCCCAATTCTCCCTATCTCACTCTTTCTGTAGTCTAGAACTTGTTTCACATCCATAAGGAACTGTTGATTCTCCACACATCTCAAGCTCTCTGCTTTCCAGGTATTCAGGTACAGTCTCTCTCTCTCTCGCTCCCTTTCTCTCTCTCTCTCTCTCTCTCTCTCTCTCTCCTTTCACTTCTAAAAAACTACCCTAAATACCTTCTTTCTGCACTGATGATTTCTCTAATCCCCCAGACCAGAACTACTGCTAGGCTTCATCTGCTGGAGATAGATGATGCTACCCATCCCTCTACTCTCCACTGGCTGGAACTGGAGGGTTTTTCCCAAACAGCTTGCTCTGAAATCTGCAACTTTCTCCCTGACTCCAAGAAGCTCAGAATCAAGCAACCTTTTGTTGCAACTAAAAAAGAAATATTCTGTTCCTCCCTTCTTGAGTGGGGTTAGGGGCTTTGTGGATGAGACCCATGTCAATGAGGGATAAGACCTGGGGGACAATCTAAGACAGATGGAGTGTGTAATGATTGGAATGACGCCACCTGCTGGAGACTTACTGTAGGAAAGCTCCACCATAAGGAGAAGGTCTCTGAGGGAAAGATGATGTGTCTTTTCTTTGGTGTCAGGAAGTGAAGTTTGCTGGTGGGAGGAAGAAGGGGGAGGCTCATGCTCTGACTCTCACTCTTTTCATCAGGACTCTGGTGGAGAAGGGAGCTAGAAATGCGCTCTCCCTTTAATAGATAAATGAATCTAGGCCTTTCTCTCTCTTTTTACCAAATTCTTATTCTCCTTAATAAATGCTTAAAAGTCTAACTCTTGCTAAAGCTTATAATTTATTTGGCGACCACTCATTAGATATTTTAGACAGTATAGCTAGAATTTTAGCCTCTTACAGATGGTTGACCACAAAGAGGAAAGCTGAAACCTCCATCTTCTGATCTTCCAGTTGGGTAAGAAATTTCCCCTACCCTGTCCCTTTAAATCCGAAGTACTGCTGAAGTACTGGCTGTTTTATATTTAAATTTTCAAAAGGACCTTTTAAACTCCCTAATTACCCTATTTCTGATTTTAGTCTGTTTAATCAGACAAATGGGGGATAAGATCATATTAATGCTTTGTTTCTGTGGATTTTCTATTTTTATTTTTATTTTTGTTGGAAGAGCCAGCAAGGTGCTCACACAAGGGAATATAAATATCTCCCCCTCTCGCAACCATGCTTTTTTGAGAGAAACCTCTGAATTCTGCAGCTTTTCCAAATTCTAACACTAATTGTTGCTCTAATTTTGCATGCCTGGAGGCTTCTCTAGAAGCCTTTAATCCCCTAGAGGTGGGGAAGGTGAACGCAGGCCTGAGTTTGATTCCCAGGCTGTGCACTATATGGGAGAGGTGGTCCCCTCCCCTTCTCTAGGGACCCCACCTCCTCCCCCTCCTCTCTTTGATCCTCCTGCCCGGGAAGTCACGAGATCTAATCCACCTTTCTCAGGTCCTGATCTTGCACATGTGCTTTCTCTACCTGCATTTTCAACCCTTCCCCAGCTAAGCTGTGATTCTGACTCAACCTTAGAAAATCCTTTAAATCCCAGATATGCTCCTTTTGTTCATAATTTTGTTAATCTGCTTTTGTCTTTAACTAGTAACCTTATAAAGCATTTGTATTATGAAAGGATCAACAGACAATATAGAGGGGTTAAAGAAGACAAACTTAAGCTGAATAAAAATGAAAATCATCATCATAGTTCAAGACTCCACTTCTTTTGCCATGGAAGGGTATATATTTTAGAGAAATGTAGAAGTAAGCAACAAGGTATTGATATGAGTATTGGGGATTTTAGATATTGGAATCAAAAGTATTCTAAATTCACTCAGAGTAATAATGTCAGCTCAGAGGTTACATAGAATTTTTATGCTATTACATCTATATTTTGAAATTAATGGTATGGGTCTATTTTCATAGAGATTTTCATGCTTTTGAGATTGTGTTTTATACTTAGTTTTTTTTTAAAAAGGAGAATATTTTTAAAAGCTTTTTATAGTCATGTGAGCAAGTTTATATTTTGTAATACTTTTATTAATGTTAAGTTCATATTCATTTAGATTTCCCTAGTTTGAATTTCATTGTCTTTTATTCTTCCATGTGTATTTTCTTCTATACATTCATCTATCTAATTCTGAAACCATGCAGGATGGTTTTGATTTCATAATACAATGTTAATTCTAGGAGCATTGTTCTCCCTTATTCTGAGTTGTTTGTTTTTGTTATTTTTTTTTCTCTCAACTGATTATTTGATTGAACTCTATAAAGCATTTCCCTGGCAAATTGGTTGCCAAGGCAGGTGTAAATTGATTCTAGAAGTATTATTTTTGATAAGCATATTCCAAAAAAAAAGAGGGGAATATTTGTAAAAGTTTTCTTTAGGATTGTGTTGCATTTTAACTTGTATTTAAATATGTTCTGATTTTTCACAAAAGTAATTGTATACTTAGTAAAAAAAAAAGGGGGGGGTATTATTTGAAATTGTTGTATGATTGTATATTATATTCTGAGTCAAGGTACATTTACATTTTTTGCTATCATTTATTATCCTCAATTTTAAAATCCATCTGAGACTTGAATTATGGGAACTTATCATTTAAGACACTAACTGCCTTCATTCTGAGTTATCAGATGCCAGTTGGCCAAGATGCCATCCAATCGAAAGAGGAATACATGCAAGAGCAGACATTGAACTGTTCACATGAGGGGAGACATGCATGAAGTCAAGGTATGGCCGAGGAAACGGCTTTTGACAAATGTTGAAGTTGGTTTCTCTTGGTTTAATTTTTTCCCCACTATATTGTACAGATGGATGGAAGTTTTGATACCACCCATCTCACTTCTACACCTGGCTTCTATGCTCCCTCCTATATGCCTGATGCCATGGACATCTCAATCCCATGCATCTGATTAAGTCTGACTCAGTTTCCTCCAATATGTTCTGTGGCATGGACACATATTCCATCCACCTATTTTAAGCCTGGCATACTGCATAGGCAGTATATATTGCTCAAGTGTGGGAATGCTCATATCCCATCATTTCTCTTTTCTTTTATGGTAACCCCCATAATTATCTCAGGTGTCATGATAAATACAGTGTTGGATTTGGCCTTGACATCTGTTAGATTCTTTAATTTCTAATAATGGCATGAGGATAATTAGGCAAATGGTGCAAAAAGTGATGAAACAAAGATAAAACTTGTCTTTATTTTTTTTTAAAAATTAATATCACAGCAATTGTCTTCTCAATTTATCCTCCACAAGGGGGGACTATAGTAATATTAAGTTTTAAAGAATGTTTCAATTTTTGTTTTATTATATGTTTCACATATAACAACTAAGATTCTGAATTCCCTTAGACATGTTTTTGAGAACTTTCATTGTTTGATTTGATTATTGACAAAGCTATTTTAAAGTTGTGTTAAGCTCAATTTTGTAGGAAAGATTCCTGCCTTATTTCCTGCATCCACACATCAACCCCTGAAAAGACTTCCATTCCATGACTACACCCAGAGGACATCTGAGAAAAGACTTTCAGAGACTTTAAATGAACAGTTTTGTTTTGTCGTTTTACTTTTTTTCTTCTTCTGTTATTATATACACCATCTGTAACATGTACTCTCTGCAGAGGTCCTCCCTTTGCAAGACCAATGTCGAAGCGCCGGTTCATGAGGGACTGCCCCTTTGGACAAAACTTTCCTCTATCCCTTTTCTATATTGTTATTAACATATTGTTAGTTAGAATAGGGCATTATATTCTGTTATTTTTGACTGTTTCATCAAGGAAACACCCACTTTCTTGAAGAAACAAAGCAGAGACTGTAACAATTGGAATGACGCAACATGCTGGAGATTTACGGTAGGATTGCTCCACCATAAGGAGAAGGTCTCTGAGGGCAAGACCATGCATCTTTTCTTTGGCATCAGGAAGTGATGTTTGCTGGTGGGAACAAGAAGGGGGAGGCTGGCGCTCTGACTCTCACTCTTTTCATCAGGACTCTGGTGGAGAAGGGAGCTAGAAATGCACTCTCCCTTTAATAGATAGATGAATCTAGGCCTTTCTCTCTCTTTTTACCAAATTCTTATTCTCCTTAATAAATGCTTAAAAGTTTAACTCTTGCTAAAGCTTATAATTTATTTGGCGACCACTCATTAGATATTTTAGACAGCATAGCTAGAATTTTAGCCCCTTACAAGTGGGCATGCACAAGTAGAGCCAGTGAGAGAAAGGACATGGATACACACTGACACAAACATCAGCAAAGATTCAGAATATTCTTCCTACTGAGAGGGCCTTATTAAACACTGTGCCCTCTTCCCTACATCAGGCCTTTCTCTGCCTCACTTAGGATCTCAAGTGGAGATGTCTCATTAAAAGGCCACTTGTGATTGAGGCAAGTCTGGGCATAGACCTTTCTCAGGCATTTGTTTTCCAAAACCTAATTATAGGCCATTAACCAGAAGAGACCTCAGCATTAGCTCTGAACTTCTAAGAGACAATGAAAGTTCAGAATCTGTCCCTAGCACTTTATGTCAACCAAGAGCCAGGAAAGTAACAAATAGTATAACATGAATAAAGCACTTTGCTTTAGAGCTACACATGTTATTATTATGAAGTCTCCTCATCAAATAAAGTCAACAGAAAAAAAGTGGATTTTTTGAAACCCAAAGTATAAAACTTTCCATTTATCCCTATTATATTTAAATCTCATTCCATTCAATTCTCCCATCACTGTGACCTGTCAACAACTTTTTGGATCCTGACTCTGTCACCCAATATGTTAGCTATGTCTCCCAGTTTCAAGTCATCTCAAAATATGCTTTGCAGGCCTCCTATGTCTTCATCCAAGGCATGGTAAAAAAAAGTTAACTAGAACAGGACCAAAGACAGCTTCCTGGTATACACTCCTGGAGAACTTCCTTCAGTCTGACATTCACCCATTAAGGACCAATCTTTGGGCTGCAGCCATTCAGCCATTTCCAAATCCAGCTAGCAACACTCTCACATTTTCCACAGCTGTCCATCTTCTCCCCAAGGGTAGCACTGGATACTCTGTCAGATTCTTTGCTGGAATCTAGGTTTAATACATCTACAGCATTGCCCTGATCTCTCAGTTCTGTTATACTGTCAAAAAAGGAAGGTTCATCCAGCATGACCTGTTCTTGATGAGGCTTTGATGGTCTTTATATGATCACTTTTCTCTTTCAAAATTCTCACAACCATATCCTTCATAATGGGTTTTTAAATTTTTCTGGGAGTCCCAATTAAAATTCATCAAGCCATAGATTACAGACTTGTCCATCTTCCCTTTTAAAAACATTGGAACATTTGTCCTTCTCCAGTTCTGTAAGACCCACGATAGTAGTGAAGACTTTTAATGATCTCCCCTGGTACCTCAGCTTCAGTGCCCTAACATTTGGTTTCTTCTAGTCCTGAGGAGCTAAACTGAATATCTTTAGCTCCTTTCTGAGCATCTCCTTACTTTTCTCCTATTTCTACTTCATGGTTTCCATTGTTTTATGCCCTAAAGGGGCAGGCTTCTTAGGTGTCCTCTGTTCTCTAGGTTGTTCCAATATTAGAGTAGTGAGCAGCAAAGGGGGAGATCAAGATTTCTCTTCCTCTCTTGTACAAGAAGGAAACTTTATATTCCACACACATAACACAGTGCCTGGTGCTCCTTAATTAACTGCCTGTTTACTTGTTTTAAAAAATATTTTTTATTGAAAGAATACTTTTGTCTTTTGCTACCAAAATTTCTCCTTTGCCTTTCCCTTCTAGAAAGCCATCCTATATAACAAAGAATTTTTAAGAACAAACAAAGGAAGACAACAGGAAAAAAGCAAAACCACTCAATACATTGACAAAATCTGAAAATAGATGCAATGTTCCACACCTGTGGAACTTCTACCTTAGTAAAGGAGTGGGGCTAGGAGGAGGTATAGTCTCATGTCATTTCTTTGGGGCCACACTTCTTCATAATTGTCAGCTCCCAGGGATGCAATGATCATTACTGTGCAAATGATTGTGAGGTCTATTTATGTAGGCCCTGACCTCCACTTGTGCATCACCAGCTACCTCTAACTGAATCCCACATAGATATCTCAAATTCAAAATATCCAAAATTCATTATTTTACCCTTTTTCTTTGATCTTTTTGGGGCATAGATTTACTAGCAGCATGGCTGGATAAAGGGCACACACAGTTACATTGACCTTTGGGCATAGTTATAAATTATTCTCCAAAACGGTTGGATTAGTTCACAGCTCCCTTATATATCTTGAAGGTAAACATTACTTTGTAAGAAATTAATGTTAAGGAGTCCAATGGAACCAGGGTGCTACTAATAGTACTTTTCTTTTTCTTTTTTTTTTTCTTTCTTTTTTTTTTTTTAGTGAGGCAATTGCGGTTAAGTGACTTGCCCAAGGTCACACAGCTAGTAAGTGTCAAGTGTCTGAGGCCGGATTTGAACTCAGGTACTCCTGACTTCAGGGCCGGTGCTTTATCCACTGCGCCACCTAGCCGCCCCAATAGTACTTTTATAATGGTGAGGGCACAGCTAGTTGGGGTTTGAATTGACGGAATTAGAGAAGAGAAACAACAATAACCTCTCAGGGTTATTAACCTCTAGAACCCTGAGGGAGAGAGATACCTGCCCTGCCTCTGGGAGAAGGATCAGGGATTCACACTATTGCTTTCTTAGACTCTCTAGTATGTCCAATGTCTACATTTCCTTTCTTCCTATATGCCCCTCCCCCTCACACGAGGACTGCTGTAAGAGCCTGGTGGTTGGTCTTCCTGCCTCAAGTCTCTCCCCACTCCAGGACATCCTCCACTCAGCTACCAGGGTGATCTTCCTTATGCACAGGTCTGACCGTGTCATACTCCTGCCTTCCAATCAATTCAGGTACCTCCCTATTACCTCCAGGATGAAACAGAAAATCCTATTTGGCTTTTAAAGCCATTCACAGCCTGGTTTCTTACTATCTTTTCTTTTTGAAGCAATCAGATTTAAGTGACTTGGCCAGGGTCATCCAGCTAGTAAGTATTAGAACTTAGCTCCTTGTGACCTCAGGGCTGGTGTGCTATCCATTGTACCACTTAGCTGCCCTCTTTCCTATATCTTCTAAACCATGACTTCACTCCACATATGCTGCATTCCAGCATCACTGGACTCCTTGATGTTCTTGTATACAGCACTATGTCACCAGACCCCATGACTTTTCTTTTTTTTCTTCCTTATTTAGATTTTTTTCCCAAATTACATGCAAAATAAATTTTGACATCAATTTTTAAAAACTTTGTGTTCCAACTTCTCTTCTTCCCTCCCTCCCCACTATACCCCCCAAGAACTCAAGCACTTCCATATAAGTGATATATGAATAGTCATGCAAAACATCTCCACATTAGCCAGTTTGTGAAAGAATAGAGATTTAAAAAAAAAGTTCAGATTAAGGAAGTATCAAAAGAAATTATGCTAGGAGATAAGGTGACTGAGGTAGTATCACTCTGTATACACTAGGTCCACAGCCAGGTTCAGGGCAAAGTTAATAGAGTCAATTGTCTCTCACAGTGGGCTTCAAGCCTTGGGTTCTAAGGTCATGGAAGTGGCAGAGTCACAGAGTAGAGTGGCCGTGATGAGTGGGAGTGGGGGAATGGCTGGGATGGGATTCAGTCCTGAGGATAGAGGGGTTCTTCAAGAAATACTTGTTGATGAATTGAGGAAGAACTGGGACTGTCTTTTGCCTCTTTTTGTACCCCCAGAGTTTTGCACAAGGCCTGGCACATAGTAGGTACTTATTAGATGTTTATTGACTGACTCACCAAAGACAAAACTCAGTAGTCCCTGTCCTCAAGGAACTCACATTCTATCAGCATAGATAATATGTCCACAACAATGGATACCATGTGCATATAAAATGAATGCCACGGCACATGGGGAGAGGAGAAGCCATAGCAGCAGGTGGGGATCAGCAAAGGATTCCTAGAAGAGCTGGTGCTCTGGGGGAGTATGGAAGGAGGACAGGGTTTCTAGGAGTTGCAGGGAACATGGGAACACCTTCTAGGCCTGAGGAACATCCTTTGTAAAGGTCTGGAGACAGGAAGTGTTATACTGTGTGTCACAAACAGCAAGTAGGCACCTTCGGTTGGTTTGTAGTTTGTGAAGGGACTAAAATAGAATGAACCTGGAGAGAGAGATTGAAGACAAATTGTGAAAGGCTTGAAATGCTAAACAGGGGAAATTGTTTTTGATCCTAGAGCCAAAATGGAGCCTCCAGTGACATGACCAGGGCAATGATTTAGGATGATTCCTTTGGCAGTTGTGGGGAGTGAGAGGAAAGAGGTTGGGAGGAGGCAGACCAGGCAGGAGGCTGTTGGAATACTCCAGCAAGAGAAGACCTCTGGGACCCCTTGCTTCCTTGACATTCTAGTATTTCTGGGATCATTTTTTTCCACCAGAAATAAGTTTAAGTATTAGAACAGATCCCGCAAAGGGGACATCTGCCTGGGAACTAATGATGCACTTCATCCCTAATGCTAATTGGCTCTCTCATCTCTCAGGCTGACCAACCATGGGGCAGAAAAGGGAGTCTCTAAATTCTTAGTCTGGGAGATGCAGGGGGGAGTTCCCATGAAGTGAGGGCTATCCTGGATTTTATCTCCCTCTTTCCTTTAACCTCCTCTTGTCTCCAGGATGGTGTGTGTCTGGCTCCCCAAGGGCATCTGGATAGGAGTTCTGGCTGTGCCCCTGCTGGTGCTGGTTTCCCAGGTGGCTGCAGGCAGACAGGTCCCAGGTAAGTACAGAGCAGCAGCTCCCCAGAGAGCCCAGGTGGGAGCCCAAGGGAAGCACTCTTCTCTCTAGGCCCAGACCAAAGGAAGGGTTTGGGACAGGATGGTCCTCAGAGAGATGGGCAGCAGGTAAAACTGGATTTCAGGCTCCCCTCCCACCTATCCCTTCCTTTGGTCCTTGTTTCCTTTTCCCCAGGGTTCTGGGACTTTGTGCAGGCATCCTGCAGAGGTGATAGCTCCAGGCAGTTTGAAAATAAGCAATTATTCAGCACCTACTGTGTACTGGGCCCTGTGTTAATTACTGCTAAGGATAGAAAGAAAGGCAAAGGACAGTTCCTGCTCTCAAAGAGCTCCCAGTCTAAAGGGGGATACAATACGCAGACACCTCTGTACAACCAAGACATATCCAGGGTAAATTGGACATAATCGTGAGAGGGAAGGCACTGGCATGAAGAGGGTCAGGAAAGGCTTCCTGTGGAAGGAGGGATTGGAGCTGATGTTTGAAGTCAGCCAGGGAAGTCAGGAGGCAGAGGTGAGGAGAGAGAGTGTTATAAGGCTGGGGGACAGCCAGGGAGTGCCCAGAGTGGGGAGATGGAGAAATTTGTGGGAGGAAGAACAGGAAGGTCAGTGTCACTGGATGGCAGAGGACTGGGGGCCTGGGAACGTAAAATATAAGAAGGCTGGAGCGATGGGAGGGGTTGATTGTGGAGGGCCTTGAAGGCCAAGCAGAGGGTTTGATATATGACCCTAGAGGTGAAGGGGAGTCACTGGAGTTGATTGGGGAGGGGGTGACAGTGTCAGAGCTGCCAAGGTCTCCCATCCCCATCTAAACTTTTCTGTGCCATTAAGCATCTTCACAGAGTCTGCCCAAGCTGCTGGAGAGGTTTCAGTTTGGCCGTTGTTGGGGGAGGGAGGGGTGGACTTTCATAGATTAATTTCCCAGGTAGGATTTCAAGGCCATCAGTGAAGCTGCAGTATGTGGGACCCCCTGGTTTTCACTGATATTATCATGGCAGAGTAGGAGGTCTCCCCTTCCATCCCTTGGAGGCAGGTCAGAGGTAGATCCTGGGATGGGGAGACCAAGGGCATTGACCCAGGCTGGCTCTTCTCCTACCTTCCTGATCCTTGTTAGTGGGCTGAAAACAGAGGTGGGAGCCCCATGTTCCCCAATCCCCACTGCCCTTGAGCAAGCCGGGCTTGCATCCT
Organism: Dromiciops gliroides; assembly: GCF_019393635.1. Classification (NCBI taxonomy): domain Eukaryota; kingdom Metazoa; phylum Chordata; class Mammalia; order Microbiotheria; family Microbiotheriidae; genus Dromiciops; species Dromiciops gliroides. The sequence goes on from NC_057864.1 coordinate 256,505,460, forward strand.
CTACCCGCAGTCTGTCAGTGTCATCTCTGGTCTCCACACTGTTGATGCTCTCCCTGAAGCCCCGGGCTGGATCAAGGGGCCTCTGCCATGACACATCAAGGATAGGCAACCCTTTGTCCTGGGCAGGGAGGGAGCCCCCGGGGATGGGCCAGAGGCCTCTCCCAGTCAGTGTAAGCATTGTAGGGGAGCAGAGAAAAGCCCCTCTGGCACAGTCTGTGTTGTTTCCTCTTCAGCCTGGCCTGGCACCTGGCATGGCCAGTCACAGCCTCTTTGGGCTCCTCACCTTATCTGGAGCCATCCTCCAGGAATCTCACCCACTTTTGAGCTTTGTCACCTGCACTGCCTCTGGGGGGAGAGTCTGCCATGTGTAACACCCATTCTCGAGGGCCGGGCAAGAGAGGAGGAAGTGCCTTCTAGAGACAGTCTGTCAGGGCCTGAGCAAGGGAAACCCAAGGGCAGTGGAATCTCCCAGTCCTAGCCTGGTTTTGGCTGCTTAACCCAGCTGCCAACTCCAAGAACACCCTGGTATCAGCCATGGCAGCATTGAGCAGGGGATGCCCTCTTGTGGACAATAATGCAAACAACTTAATATTTAAGTACCCTCCCACCTAGTAGATAATCAAACCACTTACTATGGGCCAGGCACTGTGTTAACTGAGGGGCATACAAAGGGAGGTAAAAGCACATGGGGGAGGACAACATGAAAACACCTGTGTACAAACAAGTGATGTTGAGGATAATTTGGAAATAACCCCCAGAGGGAAGGCACTAGGGTTAAGGGAGAATGGGAAAGTCTTCCTGTAGAAGAAGGGATTTTATCTAAAGGAAATCAGGAGGCAGGGAGGGGGAGGGAGAGTGTTCCAGACATGGGGGACAACAAGGGAAATTGCTCAGAGCTGGGAGATGGAACATCTAGTAGGAGGGAGAGCAGGGAACTAGTGTTTCTCTGCATCACAGAGTACATGGATGGGGGAGGGGGCAGTCAGGAGTAAGAAGGCTGGAAAGGCAGGAGGGGCTGGTTGTGAGGGGCTTTGAAGGCCAAAAGGGATTTTTGTATTTGAAACTGGAGGTGATAGGGAGCCACAGGAGGTTATTGAGCAGGTGGGTGACATGGTCAGTTCTGTGCTTTGTGAAGACTTATTTGACAGCTGAATGGAGGATGGACTAGAGTGGAAGAGACTGGAGGCAGGAGACCCACCAGGAGGCTGTTACAATAGTGCAGACAGAAGGTACCAGGGCCTGCATCAGGGCCGTGGCAGCATCAGGACAGAAAAGGGGGATTATTCAAGATGCTACAGAGGTAAAATTGCCAATTTCAGCAACAGATTCAATGTGGGTGATGAGAGTGAGGATGTACCTGGGGCTGTGAGCCTGGGTGACTGGGAGGATGGTGGCGCCTCACCAGTAACAGGAGAGAATCCACATCTTGGGGAGAATGACCACAGAAAAGGGCAAGCACAGGGAGGCACTAAGGGATTGTTACTGGACTTTGGCTTGGGCTGAGGTGTCATGGGGGCAACAGTAGAAAAGAAGGCTAGGAAGGGCAATGGAGCAGAGGTGGGGAAGGCCTCGGTTTCTGGGCTAACAGAGCTGTTCTTTATCTAATGGCAATGGAGAGTTGTGGGGTGAGCTGGGGGCTGTGGAGAGGAGAAGATGGTAAAGCACAGAGACCAATGATGAGGCCAGTGCAGATGGTGAAGCTTGAACCCTCAAGCCTGGCCTCTGGGGCTTGGCAGGGAGCCATGTTGTAGGCTGTGATCCTGGTAGGGAGAACTGAGCTGAGCAGGGCAGTCAGACATATGGGGACGGACTCAGGGGTTATCAGCAGAGCTCAAAGTGTCAGGGAAGCAAGGGGGGGGGCAGAGGCTCCAGATGTGTCCAGGATTCAGAAGCACAATGTCAGGAATTTGGTAACATCAGGAGCCAAAAGGGGGAAATGTTAGAACACATTTTCGCACTTTTAGATCCTGATGTTGCCAAAAGGAAAGAGAAATGTCTAAGAAACCAGGAGGCTAAAGTGTTTGATGTCCTTCCAAAGGGTCCAGGTCCAGTCTGAATCCCTTGGATTGGTGGCCACATTGGTGTCATTCTGAGCCCCAATGTCAGAAGTCAAGGTTCTCCCTTGCTCCCAATCACTTTTTCTTCTGAAGGAGCTTTGCCTGTGGGTGATTCGCTCAAACTATCTCCTTATCTGCACAGAATCCCAGGATTTGCACCTTAGAGAGCACCCATACCACCTCTCTCATTTTACAAATGAGGAAACTGAGGCCCCCCAATTAGTGACTCAACCAAGGTGACACCAGTAATCAGCAGAGTAAAGTAGCTGGTATGGAAAATGGCTATATTAGTGTGGGGGAGGATATTTGAGGAGTAAAAGGTTTTAAGTTGGGTGGTCATGGTGTAACTGAAAAAACTTGGACAGAGAGGAGATGCTGGAGAGGAAGAATCAGGAAGGTTTTCTGACTTGTCTGTGGGAGGTGAGGGAAAGAGAGAGACCTGAGTCCCCAGTTTCTCCAGGTTTCTTAGAGCTGGTGTGAGGCAGTGGAGGTGCCATTAATAGAAGTCTGGGAGTCAGGAGGAGGATTTGATTTCAGGGACAAGATAGTGACTTTTACATGCTTAGTTTGAGGTGCTTAGAGGGGGAAATGTTTGGCAGGAGCTGGAAATGTAGGAAGGGAGCCTATGAGGGAGCCAAGGGCGGGGGGCAAGGTCCAGATTCTGGAGGTGAATGTAGGGAGGGAGAAATGAAGGGATAGAGACGTCTGAGGGAGAGAGCAGAGAGAGAGGAGACAGAGGGAGGTGACTTTGGTCATGAATCTGTTTAGTGATTGAGAAGAGGAAGAGGAGGCAACTCAGGAGGCAGGGAGGCAGTAGTTGGGGAGGTGAGAAAAAAGGGAGGATGGGGAGGTGTCACAGAAGCCTAGGGAGGGGAGGATCTCAAGGAGGTGACCATCAGTGTCAAAGGCTGCAGGGACAGAAGGACGAGTTTGGAGGCAAAATTGTTGTAATTTGTGGAGGGAGGTAAAGGGGGCAGCTGCCTCTGAGGCTTTAATGTCATCTTGCTTCCCACACCAACCATTATGCCCTGGAGGATCTCCTGCTCTGGGCCGTGCTCTTTTGATTAGTGACTGATGAAGCCTCAGTGTTGTTATGGTTCAGACATGTCAGTCCCATTTGATTCTTTGTGATTCTATTTGGGTTTTCTCAGCAAAGATCCTGGAAAGGTTTCCTTTATTTTTCTCTAGCTCATTTTACAGAGGAGAAAGTTGAGGCAAATGGGGTGAGTGACTTGAAAAGGGTCACACAGCTAGTAAGTGTCTGAGGCCAGATTGGGACTCAGATCTTCCCGAGTCCAAGCCCAGTGCTCTATCCACTGCACCACCTGGCTGCCCCCCAACCCTGAGTACTATTTCAGAAAAGGTCCTGTCAGGCTTCACTTCATTCCCTTCTCTGTAGCAACTTCCTCCTCAACCCCATTGCCAAGTTCTTCACAGAGATGCACCTACCCTCTCCTCACAGCTCCTTCTCCCCCCACCCAAAAGGACAATCTGTATCCAAGAACTGTGATAAAATCTACTTTTCCTGGATGAGCTGTGTCTATCTACTACCCTGTGGCCCCACTCACCACCTTTAGCTCAAAGTGTCCCTCCTGGGACACCTCTGCCCTATGAATATTCTTTCTCCATTTAGAATGCCTGCTTCTTTAAAGAGGAGTCTTCCTTTATTTTTGTACTTGTACTCCCAATGCTTAGCACATAGTTATCAATTAGTGTTTTTTTCATTCATTCATTCAAGAGTATTGTTATAAACTTATATTACTGAGCTTTAAGTAAGAGGACTTTGAATCCAGATGAGTACTTAGAGAGATGTGTCTGTAAAAGGAAAAAGAAAAATAGGATATAATCTAGTGAGGGATGGAGAATCAAGTTAAGGACAGTTCCATGCATTGAATACCTGTGTATATTTCAGCAGTCCCACTCAACTGGATCTATGACCTCATTGATTCCAAAGTTCCTTTCCAGGTGCAGATCTCAACCCATCCATGGCTGCCCATTCCATGTGACTCTTGTCCACACTCTCCCACAAACTTCCATGTGGAGTCCAACCAAGTTCATAGTAGTCATACTTACTCTCTCCTGACATTGGGAGGGTATCTGTGGTTCCCCAGTCTTTGTCCATCCGTCATCCATTTTTCTTTGTATGCATGCGGCCCCTTTGTCTTCCTATCATGCATTTCCCCAATGATATCTTTGATCCCCTTTCCCTATTTGGAATGTTTATATATTTCAAGATGCTTACACCCACCATGTGCCTTGACAGTGCCTTTTCTGTGAAGCTTAATTCTTCAGAGGCAGTGGTTATCCACATCATACTGACCTATCACAATATCAGGAGAATGTTAGTATGGAAAAGATGAGCTTTTGCTTTCGTGAAAAGCCTCCTGGCTGAAATCCAAATCATTCTCCTCCTTCTGATCAGCTCTGTCCCCAACTCCTCCCCAATACCCCAGACAGACATACTGATGGACAAGCTCCATAGAATGTCCACCCAAGTGGATGCTGAAATCTGTGAAACAGAGACTCTTCATTCACTTGGTCTTTCCCAGGTGCATGAATAGGCCAAACTCCTCTGAGTGCTTACAGGTCTCTTCCAGAAGGTTCTCCAATGTTCTAGGTCTTCTTGGAGTCAACACAGTGTCATCCACAAGGAAAAATTTCTAGGGAACCTCCCTGTCCATTGGGAATTCTTCTCTGGTCTGGACTCTATGCTGGATCTCCTCCATCACCATGGCCAATATCTTTGGCAAATAGGCAGTTCAGGGATTTCTCCCTCAAGGATAGTGCAACCACCCAGCACTTGGACCCTAACAACCCAGTCCTGAATGGGCTCAACATGGAGGTAAAAATGACTGCAAAGAGAACAAAGACAGGAAAAGCAGCCGGATTCCCAACTGTTTGTAGAAGAGATTTATGGTGGAAATGACACAAGTGTGAGGGTATTAAGGGACCAGTATTCAAGGGATCTGAAGGAGGGAAAGAGACTGGAAATGCTTGGACCTTACTGAGAGCAAGAGGCAGGGTGACTGAGAGAATATCACTAACCACTGAATTATTGCCCATTCTTTCACTGATTAAAAATCTTTATGAGAGTCATCTATATCTGAACTGAGTTTCTTTGATCAGAGTATTGGTAGGGAACAAACAGGCTTTCACAAGAGGAATTCAGCAATGGACCACATCTTTACCATTTAAAAATAAAAGTTTTATAGAATATAAGGTCCCCTCATGCTTATTGGTTGTTAATTACAAGGAAATCTTTGATTCCATAATCATTCAAAATTCCCTGAAAGATAGAAAAACCAGAAATAACCTTATTTAATGCTGCTCTGATCATAAACACCCAGGGACACAGAAGAAGTTTAATAGTCATATTATTAATTTACACTTATATGGAAAAGAGACCAGCCTTACAATCAATACAAGAAAGTCTGAAAAGAATGAAAAATGTCCATTGTTCAAATGATGACATTCTAATTAGTGCATCCCTGTGCATATTTGGAGGAGGCTCTGCAGGTGGATAATGAATTGTGCCCAAAATTAAAAAGGAGCCATGGAATTGGTTAGATTGCCTTTGGGAAATCCCAGTTCAGATACTTTCTTAGCTCAAATATTTTCTCTGCTTCAGAATCTTGGAAGATACAACCCCTGGGCGTCACGGTTGTTTATGCACTCATCAATTGTAACCTTATTCCTGTTATAACCCATTCTTATGAGTGATAGTAAGAAAGATCATGGAAGAAATGCCTGATTGGAAAGAAAGATGGATGGGTCCTCTTGGTAAAGTCAGAATGTCCAAATGTGGAGCTGGGCCTTCTATAGAGGATCTATGGGAAAATCACCCAAGAGGAGCCAGTGTGGACAGGCTATGCTCTGTGCTGACAGAGGGAAGACCCACTGGGAGGTCAGAGATGCATCAGAGAATCCAAGTCACTTATGCTGATACAGGCTCTGTTGTTACAAAGTGCTTCCCATACACAGTCCTCTCTGATCCTCACCACAAGTCTATGAAGCAGGTGCTGCCCCTGTTATTGACTCCATTTTACAGATGAAGAAATTGTTTCAGAGAGAAGTGACTAGTACAAGGCCTCAGAGAGAGTCAGCTGCACAGCTGGGATTGGAAGCCCTGGGTTCTGCCTACAGAGACAGTGTGGTCCAGTGGAAAAGAGGTCAGGGGTCTTGGGTTCAAGGCTTGATCCCTTCTTTACTAGTTCAGTGACCTTGGGCAAGTCACATCACTCTTCTGGGCCACAGCATCCTTATCTGTAAAACAAGGAGGTGGAGCTAGATGGCTGCTATGATACGGCAGACAGTCTGAGAACTGGATTCTAGTCCTTCCTCCATCCTGGATCTGCGCTGTGTGACCTCAGAAAAGTCGCTTGCCCTCTCTGGGCTTCACATGGGCGGGACTGAGCATGCGCAGGCAGGACAGCAGGATGTTGGCCATGTTCTCCTTGGTCAGTCCCAGCCAGTGGTCAGCGATTGGAAGGCAGGGGTGTCCGTCCGGGCTGACCCGGCCCCTGCTGTCTCCTCAGAGCACTTCACTGAGTATTCTACATCTGAGTGTTACTTTGTGAATGGGACGGAGCGCGTGCGGTATATGGACAGATATTTCTATAACCGGGAGGAGTACGTGCGCTTCGACAGCGACATCGGGGAGTACCTGGCGGTGTCGGAGCTGGGGCGGGGAATTGATAACTACCTGAACAGCCAGAAGGAGATCCTGGAGGACAGACGGGACTCAGTGCACACTTTCTGCCGGCACAACTACAAGGTGTTTGATCCCTTCCTAGTGCCCCGGCACGGTGAGTGAGCGCCCCCTGCAGGGGAGGGAGGGACCCGGGGAGCCTGGCAGGAACCCAGGGGGAGAGAGGAGCTAGGGGCAGAGGGGGCGTAGCAGGGAGGGAAAAGAAGGGCCTGGAAGGGAGCGCAGAAGGAGGGGACGGAGGGAAGGGGAGGGGCAGGAGGCTGTGATGGGAGGGAGCAGGTGGGGAGGAGACAAGCGGGGGAACAGAAGCAGGTAGAGGGACAACGGCCCCCCAGAGCAGGGGCGAGACAAGGGGGAGGGTTACTGGAAGGAGGGGGGAGATGATGGATGGGAGAGAGGCGGGAGGGAGGGAGGGGACTAAGAGGGGAAGTGGAGGGAAGAGAGATGGGGGAGGGGGAGAGATTGGGGCCAGAGGGGGATGAAGGGGAAGGAAGAAGAATGGGGGAGGGGATGGGGATGCAGGGAGGAAGAAGAGGGAGGGAAGCAGAGATGATGGGGAGAAATCAGGAGCAGAAACACTGGAGATGAGGGGAGGGGTCGAGGGGAGGGAAGAGAGAAGAAGAAAGGGGAGAATGAAGGGGGAGAAAGAGGGTGGGGACAGAGGGAGGGGAGGGGGGCTGGAGAGGAGGAGGGGGAGGAAGCTCTTCTACCAGCTGGGATTTGGGGGCCTGGAGTCCTTTTCCCTCAGTCAAATTCGGATGTTTTTACCCCCTCCAATTCTAATGGGGAAAAACTGCACTGGGAACAAGCCAAAAACCCATCACCAACAAATAACTCACATTTATACAATGGTTAATGGGCAGCTAGGTAGGACAGAGGGTAGAGTGCCAGGCCTGGAGTCAGCAAGACTCATCTTCTTGGGGGCAGCTAGGTGGTGAAGTGGATAAAGCACCGACCCTGGATTCAGGAGGACCTGAGTTCAAATCCCACCTAAGACACTTGACACTTACTAGCTGTGTGACCCTGGGCAAGTCACTTAACCCTCATTGCCCTGCCCAACAACAACAACAAAGACTCATCTTCCTGAGTTCAAATCTGGCTTCAGACACTTACTAGCTGTTTGACCCTGGGCAAGTCACTTGACCCTGTTTGCCTGAGTTCCTCATCTGTAAAATGGAATGGAGAAGGAAATGGCAAACCTCTCCAGTATCTTTGCCAAGAAACAAAGAGTCAGACATGACAGAAAAAGCACTGAACAACAACAAAATGGTTAATATGGAATTCAGTCCCCCAGGTCCTGACAGCCCAGGGGCTGTGAACCTTTTAAAATCTTAAAGAAAACTTTTCCATTCCGGAAACTAAGCTCAGCAGAGGCTTCCCATGCCCTGCTCCCTCCCATCTCCTCCATTCTTTCCCTCCCTCCCCCTCCCAGTCTTCTCTGGTGACACAAACTCCTACAACTTAGGCCTCACCACTGAACTTGTCTTTCTCCAGGCACCCAGACATCTTTCTGCTTCTCCCAGGGCCCCTGGACTCCGGGTCCTGATGCTCAGGTTTCTCCTGGGCCTAGACATTCCCCACAAGCCCCTGAGTCAATATTCCTTCACTGTATTGATGGCATCTCTTAATGTTTGAGCTGGAAGCCTTTCTGAAAACAGTTCATTGTCTACACCTGTGACCTGCTTTTGGAAAGAATTCATTATAAAGAATACACTTGTCATGAGAAAACTTGCCTGCTCATTTCTTCGCCCATCCCTGAATCCTGCTGAGCTGGGGCTGGGGTCATTCTGCCCATGGGCTCCTGGGGCTGCTTCCTGCTAGTTCAGATTTCTAGTCTTGGGGGAGCTTAAATGTCCCCAACATGCCCATTTCAGGCTCTGGGGAGAAGAGGAGGCCTGAGCCTGGTGAGGGATCAGGTGACAGAGGTGGGGGCTGGACTAGGAAGACCAGCCCTGGCCCCCTCACTCAGGATCCTTCTTCTTTCTTCCAGTTGAGCCTGAGGTGACTGTGTATCCATCCAAGATGGCTCCCCTGGGACACCACAACCTGCTTGTCTGCTCTGTCACTGGTTTCTACCCTGGGGACATTGAGGTCAGGTGGCTCCTGAATGGGCAGGAGGAGACAGCTGGGGTTGTGTCCACAGGCCTGATCAGCAATGGAGACTGGACCTACCAGGTCCTGGTGATGCTGGAGATGACCCCCAGGCGTGGGGATGTCTACACCTGCCACGTGGAGCACTCCAGCCTGCAGAGACCTGTCACCTTGGACTGGAGTGAGCCAGAGCTCCCTCAGCCTCCAGTTCTCACCTTGCTCAGGACAGGGAGCCAGCTCTGAGACCCCCAGAGTGTGTCCAGTCCTGGGCTAATACAAACCCCATGTGGTGCTACCCCCCTTCCCCAGCATGGCCCCCAATGGCCTCACTGACCTAAGAGCTGTGGAGACCTAGAGCCTTGTCAGGCTCCTCACTGGCCCTAGGCCTGGGAGCTGGCCTCCCTCTGGACTCAGTGATCAGGCTTTAGGCCCCTTCCCCTGGGGTGGGGGAGCTGGCTGTGAGACACATGGATGTCAGTGTCCCCTGATGAACCTTCACTGGCTGAGTCCTGAAGGCCCTTTGCAGTCTGTCCCTTCCCTTTTTAGACAGGATTTAGCCCCTTCTCAGCTCCCCTCAGACCCGTCTGCCCCCCAGGGCTGGCTCCTGGAGGGAAAGTTTTGATCCTTGGTGTCTCTTGTCCCCAGAAGCACAGTCTGGATCTGCCCAGAGCAAGATGCTGAGTGGAGTCGGGGGCCTCGTGCTGGGACTGATCTTCTTTGGGGTTGGCCTTGTTGTCCACAGGAGGAGTCAGAAAGGTGAGATAGTCTGGGGAGGCCCTGAGGCCCCTCCCCTCCATGATCTCCAGGGGAGGGAGGATGTTGGATGGTGCCAGAAATCTGGCCCCAGGTCAGGGAGGAAGGGCTGGGCTGGCTCTGGCTTCAGCTCTTTCTACCCTGGAACTTACACAAGGTGGTGAAGGGGCCAGATCCCAGGGCTCAGGGGTCTGAGGGAATCCCATATTCACTAGTAGAGACAGCCTTGGGAGGGGTCTAAGACTCCAGCCTTTAGTCCCTCCCCCTGCCATTTCCCTCCCCCCCCCAACTCCTACAGCTGTAGATGGATGGATAGAGCATTGATGAAGTGCTTCCTCTGTGGGTTCAGGTAATGGGCTAAGTAGTATTAGGAGCCCCCTATTCCACAGTGCTCAGAGCCTTGGTGACTTTTTCTTCTGTGACTCTGGGACTTACAAGTACTTGTATGTCTGTCTCTCTTCCTTCCTTTCCCAGGAAATCAGGTTTCACAGCCAGCAGGTAAGATCCTTCTGCCCAGGTGGGATCAGGGTTCTTATAGCTACAGTCTCTGCCCAGTGGGGCCTGAAGCTAAGCAAAGACTTGGGGGCCCTTAGTGGGAAGAGGTGGCTCTACTTGTGGCCTCAGACCCAGGTGTAGACTCTCACATGGGTGTTCTGTGTCCTCTGCAGGGCTCCTGAGCTGATCTCTGAGGCTGTGTCCCCTGGAGCTGCTGCTGCCCCCTCAGCCTCCTTCCCATGTTTGGAGGCCCCTGCTTCTACCCAGCTCTCCAGGACGTTAGTCCTGCTGACCCCTTCACTGGAGTGGCTCCTTGCCTGTGCCTTGGGTTCTGTCTGGACTCTTTGGCATTTCTCAACAGAGCTTCAGTGACCCCCTCCTTCTTCCTATCTTCCTGCACCCGTGTTTTATCCATTTTTGTCTCCTGAGCCTTCACCCCAATAATTAGTCTTTGGTGACACAGAGACAAGGTGGGGGAACAGAGGGATTTGTGTAACCTCTCAGTGTGTGAAAGGCCTGAAAATTGTGATCCATCCACACCTTTGCATCCAGATGGCCTCCTCTCCAGGTCCCTCCATTACCCAGCATGGTGGTGGCCTTCTTGTCCGTGTCCTGATATTATGTTGATGTCAATGGGCCTCACAGGCTTCCTGCACAGGAGTCCTTCCCTTTCCCCATGGCATGGGCCCTCCTCACTCTGATGCCTTTGCTTCTGTCCCTACTGCTCAGTTCTTCCTGGATTATCTATTGCTATGGCCGGTGCTTGCCTGTCATGGGCCTCTCTGTTGTATTTTTAAAAATTAATGTTTTAGTAAAAACCTTTTGTGTTTGCATAATATTCATTATGTAATATATACCCTACTTACATTGGCCTTCCCTCACAACAACATTTTTATTTATAAGTCCCTAAATCACATTAACCATGTCTGTGTAGCACTATATGCAACAATCCATAGCCATAGTGTTTCTGTGTCTGCCATGAAGAGTTTATTTTCTCATCTCTGTGGCCAAGCTTAGTAACTATAATTACATAACATTCACTGTCATTCTAACTCCATTTTGTAACCTTGGGTTTGTTTATTGGTTGTGGTTACAGTGTTCTGCATCAGCTCTCTTAAGTCTTCCTATGTTTCTCTGGATTTCTCATATCTCTTGTATCTTCTTATGCAACAAAATTTCATTACCTTCATGGGCCACAATTTGCCTCGCCCTTTCTCAGTTGTTTCTACTTCTTTGCTACCACAAAGTATTGCTTTGAGTAATTTGGTATATATGCATATCTCAGTTCTTTTTCCCATCATTGTCACCCTTGGCATATGTGGTAAAGAGTAGGATCTCAGGATCAAAGGGCATGCAGATACTGATGCTTCTTATCATAATTGTTGCACCAGCTCACAGCTCTTCAAATAGGGCATCAACCTGCCTGTCTTTGTGTTGTCCTTCCCAAATTGACCATTTTCCCATTTTGTCACCTTGAAAGATTCCCTGAGGAAGAGGTGAAACCTCAGAATTGTTTTAATTTCCATGTCTCTTATTGTTAGGGATTTGGAGCAAATGAGAACTGTTCATTCCCTTTGACCACTTACCTGCTGGCAAAGGCTCTTGGCCTGATAGATTTGTATTCAGTCTTTACATGTCTTGGTTCATAAACCTTTAGCAGAGATATTTGAGGCAGACATTTTCATCAACATTTATTCTAGCTGTTGTTCTCATTACCTAAAGTCTTCTCAGTGTCAGGTAGTCAAAATCATTTTTCTTCTGGGTTTCCTCTAAGTTTTATTTAGGTAACACTTTTCCCCTTGGCCACAGTTATGAAATCTACTTCCAGCCATTTCCTGGGCCTTTGGTAACAGTTTGTTAGATTTTCATTAGTGACGATAACTGAGCCTTATCTAAGATCCCCCCTGAATTGGTGCTTTTTGGGGGTAAATAGAAGGAAATTAATTTTTAAAAATTAACATACCATTTACCCATACTGCTTAGCAGGAATGCTTTTGAATGAGTGATACATGTGGTCAGTCCATTGCCATGCAAGGGGTGGGCCTGCCCAGAACTTCCCATTTCCTAATAGAGTTTATGGGAGGCCATTCTTTACCAACAGCAGAAATGTCTGGAAGCTGAAGGGGGGCTAGCAGTTATAGATTGGCTTGTTAATTCTGTCAACCAGGGCTGCCAGCCAATTAGGTTGGGGCTGTGTGTGTGTGTGTGTGTGTGTGTGTGTGTGTGTGACCGCCCCGTTTCCTGTGAGAGAGGGAGTTGCTGGTAAGGAGAAGGGAGGGGATTTGCCATTCTGGTGTTGAGCTGGAAAGAGACAGGATGCAACTGTGTGTTCTGCTGAGCCCTGGGTCGTGGTGTGATTCAGGTCATATTGTTTTCCTTCCCCCATTCCTTTATTTTTCCTTTCCCTTAATTCTAGTAATCTTACTTGTGTTTGTAAGTTCATTCTTGTTATTAATAAACCCTGTTCTGTTTTTGAAAGAGGCTGTTAATCTCCTTCCTTGCCCCAATATTGTGGCAAGCCACCTAACTAACACTCCCCAATTAAAATTTTTCCCCTACAGATTGAGGATCCAGCCAGGAGTTCACTAACCTAGTGAATTTCTTAAACCCACCCGATCCCCTCCCTTATTTGGCCAGGAGCCAACTAACCCGGGGGACCTTTGTAACCCTCCTCCACTGCCTCCCTTAGGCAATCTCCCTTACTATTAAAAAACTTTAGCGTTTATCTTGCTGGTCAGAGAAAAGCTGGACCATTTTAAACTGCACCATGATTAAATATTTTGTTCCCCCTTATATATTCTAATTGGCATTTTTGGGACAGCATATTGTCCCTGTTTAAACTATTAAGCTACTAAATTATTTATTCATAGCATATGTTTCCCTCCTCTAAACACAGTAAAAAATCTTGGACAATGGGATGGGAGAGTTATCTTTCCCATTAATCACATATTTAATATTACTGGAAGCATTATGACTAAATTTGAACCTTACTATACTAGTCTAACATAGCTCATAATTGCTAGATTTTAGCCCCTTATAGATGGCTGACCATGAGAAGGAAGCGTGAACCTCGATCTCTGATCCGTTCTGGTTGGGTAAGAAATCTCCCCTACCCTGTCCCTTTAAACTCCAATGTACTGCCTAAGTACTGGCTGTTTTCTATTTAAAATTTTCAAATGGGTTGTTTCAAGTCCTCCTAAGTACCTGGTTCTGATTTTAGTCTGTTTAACCAGACAAATGGGGGATAAGATCTTGTTAATGCTTTCTTTTTATGGATTTTCTATTTTTTCTGTTTATTTTTGCTAGAAGAGCGAGCAAGGTGCTCACCTAAGGGAATATAAATATCCCCCCCCTCTACAAACCATGACTTTTCAGAGGAAACATCTGACTCTGAATTTTTTTCAAATTGTAACACTAAGCACTTTTCTCCTTTTGCATGCCTAGAGGCAACGATCCAGCCTCTAGAAGGGGAAATTCAGGCCTGAGTTTGAAACAAGCCTGATTCACATTGCCCTAATCCCTCCCCTACTCTTGGGACCCTACCTCCTCCCCCTCCTCTGGCGCCACCTCCTACTCCTCCCATAACCAAGCCCCTTGATCCTCCTGCCAGGGAATTCCAGAGATATAATCCACCCTCCTCAGGTCCTGAGCTTGAGCATGCACAGCTTTTCTACCTACATTTGCAGCTTCTACTCAGTTGCTGAAGCAGTCAGCCTCAGCCCCTCCCCAGCCAGGCTGTGATTCTGACTCGACCTGCTATGGTTCTCTCAAACCAACCTTAGAAAAGCCTTTAAATTCCAGATATGCTCATTTTGTTCATAATTTTGTTAATCTGCTTTTGTTTTTAATTAGTAACCTTATAAAGCATTTGTATTATGAAAAGACCAATAGAGAAAATAAACAAGAGACACTTGAGCTGAATATAGATGTACAAGACAAGCCTCATCATCATGGTTCAAGACTCTGCTTCTTTTGCCATAGAGGGGTACATACTTTGCAGAATTGTAGAAGTAAACAGCAAGGTATTAAAATGAGTATTGGGGATTTTAGATATTGGAATCAAAAATATTCTAAATTCACTCAGAGAAATAATGTCAGTTCAGAGGTTACCTAGGATTTCTATGCTATTACATCTACATTTTGAAATTAATGGTATGGGTTTATTTTCATAGAGATTTTCATGCTTTTAAAATTGTGTTTTACACTTAGTTTTAAAAAAGAGAATATTTGTAACAGCTAATTATATTCATGTGATCAAATTTCTATTTTGTACTACTCTTATTAATATTAAGCTCATATTCATTTAGGTTTCCCCAGTTAGAATTTCATTGTCTTTCATTCTTCCATGTTTATTTTCTTGTATTCATTTATCTCTATTTTTGAAACTATGCAAGATAGTTTTGGTTTCATAAATACAATATTAACTTCTAGGAGTATTGTGCTCCCATATTCTAAATTGTTTGTTTGTTTTTCCAACTGATTATTTGAGCAGGCTCTATAAAGAATTTCCCTGGCAAATTGGTTGCCATGGCAAGTGTAAATTGATTCTAGAAGTTTTATTTTTGATAAGCATATTTTTTTAAAAGAGGGGACCATTTGTAAAACTTGTGTTTTAACTAGTATTTAAATATGTTCCAATATTTCTCAAAAGCAATTGTATATTTAGTAAAAAAAAAAAGTATTATTTGAAATTATTCCATAATTGTGTATTATATTCTGAGTCAAGGTACATTCACATTTTTTGCAATCATTATTATCCTAAATTTTTAAGTCCATATGAGGCTTGGATTATGGGAACTTATCATTTAAGACATTAATTGCCTTCATTCTGAGTTATCAGATGGCAGTTGGCTAGGATGCATCTGATCACAAGAGGAATACATGTAAGAGCAAATATTGACCTGTCATATGAGGGAGACATACATGATGTCAAGGTACGGCTGAGGGAACAGCTTTGACAAATGTTGAGGTTGGTTTCTCTTGGTTTAATTTTTCCCCACTATATTGTACAGATGGCTGGAAGTTTTCATCCACCCCAACTATTCTACACCCGGCCTTCTATGCCCCTCCTATTATGCCTGATGCCCTGGACGTCTCATTTCCATGCATCTGATTAAGTCTGACTCAGTTTCCTCCAGTATGTTCTGTGGCATGGACATATATCCCATCCACCTATTTTAAACCTGGCATACTGCATAGGCAGTATATATTGCTCAAGTGTGGAATGCTCATATTCCATCATTTCTTTTTTCTTTTATGGTAACCCCCATAATTATCTCAGGTGTATGATAAATACAGTGTTGGATTTGGCCTTGACATCTGTTACCAATTATATTAGATTTTAAAATTTCTAATAATGACATGAGGATAAGTAGGCAGATAATGTAAAAAGTGGTGAAAAAACAGATAAAAATTATGTTTTAAATTAATATCACAGTTGTCTTCTCAATTTGCCCTCAACAGGGGGGACTATAGTAATATTAAGTTTTGGAGAGTGTTTCAGTTTTGTTTTATTATATGTTTCATGTGTAACATCTAAGATTCTGAATTCCCTTAGACATGTTTTTAAGAACTCTCATTGTTTGATTTGATTATTGACAAAGCTATTTTAAAGTTGTGTTAAGCTCAATTTTGTAGGAAATTTTCCTGGCTGATTAATAACATTCACACATCAACCCCTGAAAGACTTCCATTCCATGACCACACCCAGAGGACATCCCAAGAATCATCTGAGAAAAGACTTTCAAAGAATTTAAATGAAAAGTTTTGTTTTGTTGATTTTTTTCCCTTCTGTTGTTAAGTACACCATTTGTAATATGAATTCTCTGCAGAGGTCTTCCCTCTGCAGGCACTGTCAAAGCGCCGGTTCATGAGGGACCGCCCCTCTGGACAAATTTCCCCTTTCTCCCTTTCCTATATTATTATTAGTATATTGTTTGTTAGCATAGGTTATGATATTCTGTTTATTTTTTACTATTTCATCAAGGAAAACCCCCAATGTTCTTGATGAAACAAAGGGGGGAATGTAAAGAATTAATTGTGATTGAGGTTTCTATGACCCCATCTTTGCCCTAAAATTAGAAACCCCTTGATCCCTGACCCTGGTGCGCACCAGCGCGCACCCTTTCTCCTTTTCCTATATTGTTATTTACATATTGTTTGTTAACATTGGGTATTATATTGTTATTTTTTTACTGTTCATCAAGGAAATACTGCATGTTCCTTGAAGAAACAAAGGGAGGACTGTAATGATTTGAGTGACTGCCACCTGCTGGAGAGTTACTGTAGGAAGCTCCGCATGAGTAGAAGGCATCTGAGGGCAAGCCATGCAAGCTTTTCCTTGGCGTCAGGAAGTGACGTTTGCTCGTGGGTACTGTCTATCAAAGCTAACAGCCAATTAGCTTGGAGCTGTTTGTGATTGTGATGGGATGTTACCGTTTCATAGGAGGTTGTGGGACAAAGAAAGGCGAGGCTTGCTCTCGCTCTCTCTCTCTCATGTTCATCGGGACTCTTGTGGAGAGCAGAGCAGGAGACATTGGCTCCCTGAGATAGAGTGCTGAGTTAGGTTCTTCTCTCTCTCCTTCACCAAATTCTTATTCTCCTTAATAAATGCTTAAAAGTCTAAACTCTTGCTAAAGCTTATAATTTTGGGGGGACCACTCATTAGATTTTAGACAGACTAGCTAGTATTTTAGCTCCTTACACAGTTAAGGCCATTCTAGGAGCAGCTGAGTATTGCAGGCAATGGATACCCTCTTTTGGTGAAATTACTAAACTTCATATAGCTCTAACCAAAAATTCTATTCCAGAACCTTTACAGCTGGATTCCCAGCATCTCTCAGCTGTAACAGAATTGAAAGCGGGCATCATTATCAGCACCTGCAGTAGGACCCCCAGACTACAGTAAGTCTTTTACTCTTTTTGTACATGACTAGAAGGGAGTGGCTTCTGGGGTCCTGACTCAATCATTAGGACCTGTTCAGCACCCAGTAGCTTATTATTCCAGCCAACTAGATTCTGTGGCCTCTGGGGTGCCACCCTGCCTCAGGGCAGTGGCGGCTATAGCCCTTTTTGTAGAAAAAGCCTCTGATAATCCTCTTACAATACAATGTCCCCACGAAGTAGAGGCCCTCTTACTATGTCATAGAACAGAAGCCTTTTCAGATCAAAGGCTGGCTAAGTATGAAGTAACCCTGTTATGTCATGAGAGTATCACTTTAAAACGCTGTATAGTCCTTAACGCAGCAACACTGTTTCCTAACTTATCACTCTCGGAGGAGCCATTGCATGACTGCGCCTCTTCAGTTGATAGGCTGTGAAAACTCTGTGATGATCTCTTTGGATACACCTTTATAGAACCCTGTTATTGTCCTCTATATGGATGGTTCTTCGTTATGAAAGATGGGACCCATTTCACTGGCCCGCTGTAGTTTCTGATTATGTGATACTACTGGGCAGCTTCTCTGCCTTCTATTTAGTGCACAAGCTGCCTGAACTTGTGGCTTTTACACAAGCTGTAACATAGCCAAAGGGAGGGACCTTTTCAGGTATTATTCACAACTCCTACTGCTATTAAATTGGAGGAAAAGAATCTTGGATTCATTGTTCCCACATGAAGGCTGCACCATTTGTAGGTAAGTAATTTGATAAATAAAACTCAAACAGCTGCTAAAGAGCAGAGAAACGAACAGAGCACAGGGTATAGACAGTTCCAATTTGCAAGCATTCTCACTCAATTGCAAACCCTGGGACTCAAACTCTGTAAAGTATCAGGAGATGGAAATTGTCTTTTCCGAGCCCTCAGAGGACCAGTCAGAAGGTCATTCAAGAAACCATCTCAAACACAGACAAGAAACTGCTAATTACATGTTCATTCATAAAGAAGACTTTGGATCTTTTATAGAACGGATATTCCCTTTGAAGAATATGTTGCTGATTTGAAAAAAGCTGGTATGTGGGCTGACAGGGATGCGATTGTAGCCTTTGCCAAACATAAGCAACCGAATGTAATCATTCACCAGTTGAATAAACCTCTATGGCAAATTTGTGGCACAGACAAAGCAAAACTAAAGAACACCATATTTTCTACCATAACAGTCTTTATGACAGCATTAGAAGAATCAATGATGATTCAGAAACCCTGCCACCCGTGGCATGGAGAGAATTGGGGAAACAGTTTAAAAAATGCGGTGTACCCCATATTCTAGCAATATAAGCTCCTACCTTGAACAAGCTTTTCCTTCTACAGGTGAAGAACTTCTCCACCCAAGAGCCATGGCTCTGTCTTCTAGAAAGGGTCATTGAACCTTATTGTTTGATTTATAAGACAAGTAATGAATATATTGAGTCTCAATGATGTTTTATTTCCTTTTGATAAATTGTCTATCACTTCAAATATCTGTTACTGTCATTGTACTAGTAGGGAATTCATGGCCAAGATGATGTGGTTTACTTGCTTAATGAAGATTCTGTAATAATGTTTAATATTATCAGCCATTTTACATTGATTATACTTTATATGTCATTGTGACTATGTATATTCTGGGTATGGTTTTGGGATTTTTTATATATATATTTCAAGTATATCCTAAGTTATGCAGTGTAGCAGCATTTTACCATCATATGTCTTTGGTGAAATTGATATGAGACTTATGAATTATGGAAACTTACCATTTCAGAGACTAATTGCTCTTAACTGAGCTTGGCGGAAATGGTTCAACTCCACAATGCTGGCCCTGGAGAGAATATATGTATAACAGGAGGAGAGAAAGGTACACATAAGATGCCGTGATGGAGGCTGAGAGAACAGCCAAATACATTTAGGAAGTCCATAGTTTCCTTATGATAGTGGCTATGTAGAGCACAATTGCTGGACATAGTCCTGTTTTTCCTCTCCCTCCAAATATGGCCTAGTGTCATGTTAGCCCTAATGCATGCACCTAGTTTAATTTAACTTGGCTTTTTCACTCAATCTGGTGGCATGGTCAGAATCCATCCACCTGAGGCCTAGCACAATTACTGGATGTCTACAGAACCACAAGATGTGGTATAGTAACCTTCCCATAACATTTTCAGGTGTCATCACGGACACATTACCAAATTTGTCCTTGATCCAGACATATGGTGGTAAAAAGTGTTATTGGTGTTGTAATTGCCTCAACTCTGTAGTACATATGGGTATAAGTATCCTCCAAAGGGGGGACTGTAATATGCTGTATGTATCAAGTTAAAATTTTTTTTATATGAGATATATTTTGAAGAACATTCACTGTTTAATTTGATCATTGACAATGCTATACTAAAGTGGAAATCAGCAGTTTCACAGCCTAAAGAAGTAAAATATATCCAGAATCTGGAACATAATCCAGTCCCCCTGATGGCATCTTAACACTCAACAAAGGACAACACTTCAAGGACCTTTAAATGAACATTTTTGGTTTTTTCCTTCTGTGACTCTATATAAACCACCTATAATATGTATTTTTCTGCAGAGGCCTTCCCTCTGTGGACATTGTCAAAGCGCAAGTCATGAGGGACTGCCCCTCTGGACAAAATTTTCCCTTTCTCCTTTCCTATATTGTTATTAGTATATTGTTTGTTAGCATAGGTTATGATATTCTGTTTATTTTTTACTGTTTCATCAAGGAAACACCCATGTTTCTTGACGAAACAAAGGGGGGAGTGTAAATAATTAATTGTGATTGAAGGTTCTATGCCCCATCTTTGCCTAAAATTAGAAAACCCCGTGCTCCCTGACCCTCCTGGTGTGCACCCATGTGCCCTGGGCTCACTGCAGCGTGCACCACGTGCCTGCACTGGGCTGGCCAATTAGCAAGAGGGCAGCCCCCACCATGACTGAAAGCCAGTTGAGGGCAGTCAGGTGACCTCTAGTGTCTGGAAGCTGAAGGGGGGCTGGCAGTTGTAGAGCGGCTTGTTAATTCTGTCAATCAGGGCTGCAGGCCAATTAGCTTGGGGCTGTGTGTGTGCCCCATTGCTGTGAGAGAGGGGGTTGCTGGTAAGGAGAAAGGAAGGGATTGCCTTTCTGGATTGACTGGAAAGAGACAGGGACACAACCATTTGTTTACTGAGCCCTGGGCGGTGATGTGATTCTGGTCGTATTGTTATCCTTCCCCATTCCTTATTTTTCCCCTTTCCCTTAATTCTACTAATCTTACTTGTGTTTTTAAGTTCTTACTTGTTAATAAACCCTGTTCTGTTTCTGAAAGGGCTGTTAATCTCCTTCCTGCCCTAATATTGTGGCAAGCACCTAACTAACACTCCCCCAATTAAAATTTGGCCCCATACAGGAATTAATTGCTCACCCGATTTTGTATAAAATGGTAAACAGGCTTGCCATCTGGCCAGACTTTGGCTTTTCAACAGGCAAAATGGGCTTATTGCATGGGGAATAAGGGCATGGGATAATTATGCCTGGGTTTGTCCAAGCCTCAATTAAAGGAGAAATCCCCTCAATGGCTTCTCTAGATAAGGATAGTGTAAAATGCATGGCCACTGGGCCATCTTTGGTCTTCATTGGTAACAGGCACAGCAGATTTAGGAGACCTACATCAGTAGAGGAGGAAGCCCATAGGGATCAGGAGTATCAGAAGGGATTTCAAATGTATCCCCTACTTTTTCCTGAGTATCTAAGATCAAAATGGCAGTAAGTGCTTCTTGAGAGAAATTTATCTGTTTAGATCAGTTCCCTTTGCATAGTCCTACAGTCCCATTATGTGCCCCAGTCTCTTGCAGTAATAGCAAAATCCTGGGGGGTTATAGTGGTACTGGGTTGATTGTGATTCTCAACTGCCCAGCCTCACTGTCTTGTTGTTTCATGTACTGGAGCTAAAATGCCCTGTCTGTTCCTTTTTCCCTCTCATTTCTTCTTATAAATATATGTTGCTATTCTCTTTAAATCTGTCAGGTAAGGAATTCCAACCTGGACACTGCCTTTCAAAATATTTCTGTATTTCTGGTAAGGACTGGTATATAAAATGAGGACAGATAACATGAGCATCTCTAGCGTTGAATGGGTCTAGTCTAGCATATTGTCTGGCATGCTTACATAGTCTGTCATAGAATCTATTAGGTCTTTCATTAGGTTCTGAACTGTTTCTATAATTTTTTTTTTGGTGAGGCAAATTGGGTTAAGTGACTTGCCTAGGGTCACACAGCTAGTAAGTGTTATGTGTCTGAGGCCAGATTTTAACTCAGGTCCTCCTGACTCCAGGGCTGGTGCTCTATCCACTGTGCCACCTACCTGCCCCATATGATAAATTATGCACTTATCAGTCTTTCTAGAAGGACTCATTGCCTTAACAAAGTTTCTCTTGCTTCCTTCAACATATCAAAATGCTCAGGGATATGTGTCACAGACAGGGTCTTCTAAAGGCCATCCAATACCAACTTTTCCTGAATGTTTTAGGAGTTTGCTGTAGCTATTATATCAGCTCCTTCCCCTGGGGATAATATTGTTTCTATGAGATCAGGAAATCATTCAAGTGGGTTGATATCCTCTAAAAATTTCCCTCAACTGGCTGATAACTGCTGTGGGATCCTCTCAAATTTAGGAATATTTTGTTTCCATGAAATCAAATCTTTGGGCCCAAAAAGGTTTGTATTGTCTGAGCTTAGTACAGCACCTTTGTGACATGTGTGAGGATCTTGTGAAGGGGAAAAATTTGATATTCTCAGGGGGACAGCTAGGTAGCACAGTGGATAAAGCACTGGTCTGGATTTAGGAGGACCTGAGTTCAAATCAGCCTCAGACACTTCACACTTTACTAACTGTGTGACCCTGGGCAAGTCACTTAACCCTCATTTCCCTACCAAATATATATATATATATATATATGTATATATGTATATGTATGTATATATATATATGTATGTATATATATGTATGTATGTATATATATATACACATACACACACATATTCCCTTCTGTAGAAAGAATTTCTTATTTTTTCTATACTTTAATTTTCTTCCTTTTAAAAGCATTTTCCACTTTTATCCCTTGACTCTTGATCTGTATAACTATTTGTTCCTTCATTAATGTCTTTGTGTTCCTCATTAAATTAAAGCTTCAAAAAGGCCAAGTTCCCTTTTCTTCCTCAAAACATTTTTTTTTAATTTCCAATATATGTCTTGCCTCCTCATTCCTCTTTTCTATTGTGCCTCAGTCTTAAAGTATCAATTCACTGAGGAGCTGATGATTACAGAAACATTATCTCAAAGTAAAATTTACGCACATCCCAAATACTCAGTCTGATTCTACTCCTCATCCTCCTTGGGATCATGTTCTCCATCTCCCATGGCAAGTCCTCTTTGAGTCCTTGGCTTCTCACCCTTCTGGGTTCCAGGAGTTCCCAACAACTCTGATGCCCATTCTCCTGAAGAAGGGTGTGGACCATTCTCTCAGAGAAATAGTTTTCCCATGGTTCATGGTGTCCCCATGAACCAGCCCACTGTAGATTAGATACATCAATTGTTATGGAATGTATCTCTTCCCCATGCAGTACTCTTCATTGAAATGCCACTCCTCTCTACAGAGTTATGATCTCCCCCTCTCTTTCCTCCTTTTTCAATCCATCCCTTTCCCTCCTAACTTCTTCTCATACATTTTCTTTTTCCTGAGAGATGACACCTCATTTTGACTTTGTTGTTTCCCATTGATTTGATCAGAGAACATAAAATATCACCCTCCAAACTCTATCTCCCCTCTACCCTTTCATGACCTTTCACATTCTGAAATGTAGTCTTGAAAGAGATCTTTATGCACCCATACAGTAGGATATGGAGTTTAGTCTGTAGCAGGGCTTTTCATTGTTTTTTGGTACACAAATCCCTTTCAGTAGAAAGGGGGCAACTAGGTGGCACAGTGGATAAAACACTCACCCTGGATTCAGGAGGACCTGAGTTCAAATCCAGTCTCAGACACTTGACCCTAGTTGTGTGACCCTGGGCAAGTCACTTAACCCTCCTTGCCCTGCAAGAAACAAACAGAAAAATGGGTTGTGTGTTTCTGGGCTTCTTTTACACGACACTAATAAAATTCTTTCAGATTCATTAAGTGACTAAGATAGCTACATTGATAACTGTTATCCCCAAAACTCCATATTAAAATTTATATTATATACTTATAAAATATAAAATTTTGATAGCCTATGTTTTTAAGAACACTAGATATAAAATTAACAACTTCTAATTATAGTATAATTATGCCTATTGCATTTGGCACATTCTGTAAGAATTAGAAGAATAATTCTGCTTACTGTTATCTGCAAGATTTCATTTTAAATTCTTTTATTTTTCAAATTTTGTTGAATACAAATAATATTTTAATTAAACAAGTTACAAGATGTAAGATGTTTTTGGAACATAATAGTCATATATAAATTTAATTACAATGATAAAGGTTTTCATTTGGACAAAAGTTTGCAATAGTTTGCTTAACACCAAACAAATACAATCTTAAGTTTGGTTCTGCATCAAGTTTATTTCTGGATTTTGATTTAAAATAGAAGAAAAGTCAAAATGCTTATTCATATAAATATTCAATGGAAAACTGTAGGAGAATCTTACAATTGCTTTTGATGAAAATTGAAAATTCGTTTTTGTTTTTAGCCAAAAATCGATTGGGCTATAATTTCTGAATGATGTTTCCAGTCCAAAATTCACTGATATATCAAGTTTTTGTATTTATTCATTGTCAATTCCTCAACCCCACCCCCATCACTCTCTCTATATATAGTTGACTTTAAGCCTCTAGCTTCTATCTTTCTCCTTGGTCTGGCTTTCTTTCTCATATACTTGCACCCAGACTTAGAGGATTAGGAAAATCTGAGTGAATGTCCATGTACTTCAAGATCGCAGACCATTGGAAACAGCATATAGATATTGAAACAATGATGGCACCCAGTAAAATGGCTGAGAGGGTGCAATTTTTGTCCTTTCTTCCTGCCACCCTCACAGATGGTCTGAGAGGCTGGTGAAGGTACAGACTGAGCCTTAAACCCTGGGTGGAAATTTGCCTAGTTCTGCCCTCTGGGGAAAGAGGAGGTGAAGACCTGGGCTTCACCCAACTCACCAAACAGGGCTGCTGGTTTGGCTGACTGGCATTCTACCCCAAAGCTCTTTCTAGCCTGTTTCCCAAACTATAAGCTCTTCTCCAATTTTTCCTGTTTCCTGGTTCATTTATCATCTTCAGAGAAGTTTCAGTTCTCCCAAAATTACCCTGCTTGAAATGACAAGGTCAGTTCCCATCCCATGCTCCCTGATGTACCCAGAAGGGGAACTAGGAAGACCAGAGCAACACCCAGTCCTTCTTGGTTTCTATTCTGTGGTCTCTGGGTGGAAGTTCACCTCAAGACCCATAACCCAGAAGGCTTGAGTAACTTAGAGTAACTGCCTTCATACACATATCCCAGCCTAGAACATTTTTATGACATCTCAGTGGCAGTGGTGATCTCATCTAGATTACAGTTTGCTTATGAATAAAGTTCATTGGGGGTGGGGAAGGGGAGGAGGATTGTTGGGAAATGACAACAATTTAAAAGAAGGAAGCCTCAAATGAAACATGTTAAATAAAATAGAATGAGGAGATTAGACTAGATGAACTCTAGGTCCCTTCTGAGTGGGATAGGGTGGACTTGAGTCACTTTAGACTCTGAGACTTATTTTTTTTTTATTAGTGAGGCAATTGGGGTTAAGTGACTTTCCCAGGGTCACAGAGCTAGTAAATGTTGTGTCTGAGGCCAGATTTGAACTCAGGTACTCCTGGCTCCAGGGCTGGTGCTGTATCCACTGTGCCACCTAGCTGCCCCGACTCTGAGACTTATTATCAGATGATTCTGTCTATGTTTAGTCCCATTGCCAAATCATATATCTTGCTTTGCTGAACTTAGTGTCTCCTGTTAGCCATTCCATTGCTACCCTCTTGTCCCGCCTTGTTTTATGACCCAGCAGGAGAGCTGTCTCCTGTTAGTGCAGACTTACCCTGACACTACCTCTCCCCTCTTGCATTCCTAAGCCCCAGCTCAAATAAATCTGTCTACCATCTCCTCCCTTCTCCCCCTTTGCCCCAACCTTGCATGGGTGTATTGGTTTCCCCCTTTCCCCCTCCCCTTCCCCCAGCTGTCAGACAGAGCTGAGCATGCATCCATACCATGATCACTAGCTCAACATGCATCCTGGGTGAGACACTATTGGATGTTAGATCATGAGCTCACCCTGTGCACAATGGGACCCCCCCCAAAAAAAACTTCCATAAAAACCCAACTCATGAGCTCATTAGCACGCTCCTCATCTCTTGCATGGGGTCGCCCATTCCTATGAGAATGAAATAAAACTGTCTCTGCTTGACTTGGTGGTCTCCTCAAATTATTTGAGTAAATTGAGGGAAATTGTCACAAACACTTCCAAGTCAAAATCTGTGATCTGTGGTGATCTCAGACCAGATTATATAATTTCTGCCAAATGAGAGAGAGATTATTCCATAGCCTCTAAGGTCCCTTCCAGTTCCAAATCTAGGATCCTATAATTCCCATCTACTGTGTCTGTCTTACATCTTATGACTCACTTTCAGGAACGTTCTGTTTCAGCCAAACTGACCTGCTGCTAGCTGCTGCCCATATTTGACATCCCAGCTCCTACCCCCCCCCCATACATTTGGCCTTTGGAGAAAGTGTTTTTGCATGTCTGGCATGTACTTTTTCTTTATCTTTGCATCTCAGCATCTGTAGCTTCCTTCAAAGCTCACCTCAAAATCACATCCTCTACTGGACTTCTCACCATTGTGTTTCTCATCTACCTCTCACCCTTACACTTAAGTGTCAGTATCTATAGTCCTTGAAATGGCTCTGAAGGGAGAATCCATTGAGTCAATTCTATGATGCTCCAGAAAAGTGAGTAAAACATTTTGGGTTGAGAAGTCATTTGCGGTGCAGCTAGATGGCACAGTGGATAGAGCACTGGCCCTGGATTCAGGAGTACCTGAGTTCAAATCTGACCTCAGACACAACACTCACTAGCTGTGTGACCCTGGCCAAGTCATTTAACCTCAATTGCCTCACCAAAAGAAAAAAAAGAAAAGAAAAGAAAGTATTTGTGAGAAGTCATTTGCTTTCTTCACTAACTGTGGACCAAGACTTGACACTTTCTTAGGTGCTGGTTGGTGGTTGTCCTTCATTCTCAGAGGACCAAAATGGCATCACTCTGTTGTAGTGAAGGTATGCTGTGGCTGATCAGACCAATAGGAGCTCAGAAGGCTCTACACAGCTCAGCTACAAAGAGTCCATACAAACATTTAGAGTAGAGATGCCTCTAAATCTGTGCATCTTACATGTCTTTTGAGTTATTGCAGTTCTGCTTTGTATGTACATCACAACAACTTCTTTGATGCAGGTTCACTATTGTAAAGAATTAATTGTTATTTGAGGTTTTTATGACCCTATCTTTTGGCTAGAATTAAAAAAAAACTTTGGTGCGCACACTGGCCTGGGGTTCCACAAACTGCACAGTGCTCCACCTACTGGTTGTAGTCGTCGCCATTGCGCTGGCACCCCACATCATCACCACTCGCCAACGCCTACGTGGGCCTGGCAAAATTATAATGATTGGAAGCCCAGTGAGGGCAGTCATGTGACTGTCAGAGCGGCCAGCTAATTGGCTGGGGGCTGTGTGTGGTCATCGCTATTCTAGCTGGAAGCTGGAAGGCAACAGTATGTCGCTGTGTGTTCTCAGCTAATTCCTGGATGGTGGTGGTGTTCAGGTTGTATAATTTCCCTTTCCCCATTTTATTTCCTTTCCCTTAATCGTACTGATCGTGTTTGTGTGTGTGTGTGTTTTAAGTTCATTCCTGTTAAATAAATCCTGCTGTGTTTTGAGGAAGGCTTTCCATCTCCTTCTTTGCCCCAATATTGCGGCGAGCCACTTAGCTAACACTCCCCAATTAAAAATTGGTCCCTACACTATGCTGGCCCCTGTGCCCCTCCTTGCCATATCAGTACTTGGAAGGGAAGTCCCATGAATGAATGAATGAATAAATGGAAAAAGCCTTTATTAAGTGCTATGTGTTGGGTTGCTGTGCTAAACTTTAGGGGTACAAATACACATGCATCTCAGCCTCTGCCCTCAAGAGTTTACATTTTCATACAGAGATACAAGACACACAGGGGAGCTGGAGCAAGAGGAGGCAGTGTGGGGGCAGCTACGTGGCACAGTGGATAAAGCACCAGCCCTAAATTCAGGAGGACCTGAGTTTGATTCTGGCGTACAACACTTGACACTAGCTGTGTGACCCTGGGCAAGTCACTTAACCCTCGTTGCCCCACACACACACACCAAAAAAAAAGAGGAGGTGGTGTAATATTGACTGCTGCATGGTCTAGACATGGCCAGAAAGTGACCTGTAGGCTCAGCTCCAGACAAAGTAAGACAAAAGCTCTCTTTTTAGAACCTTTTCCCCATTGCCACTTCTACATGGTCTCTGTACTGCCATTACTGAGAAATATCTCTTTAAGATTCACTCCATACAAATAAATCACTCAATCCAGATCCTGGTGGTGATTATCCTCTTGATTCTAGGTCATTCTCCCTCTTTTCCTTCTTTTTTCCCATTGATTATTTTTAAAACAATATTTAATTTTATTTTTCCCAATTACATGTATAGACACTTTTCAAACTTATTTTTTGAGGCAATCAGTGACTTGCCAAGCATCACACAGCTAGTAAGTGTCTGAGGCTGGATTTGAACTACTTACTCCAAGGCAGGTGCTCAATCCATTACACTAACTAGCTGCCCCTTAACAATCCTTATTTTTAAAATTTTGTGTTCCAAATTTTCTCCCTCCCTTACCTCCACCTTCCATATGAGAGTAAGCAATTTGATATAGGCTATATATGTGCAATCATGTAAAACATATTTCCATATTAGTTATGTTGTAAAAGAAGAAATCAGCCAATAGGACAAAAACATAAAAAATTAAGTGAAAACAGTATGCTTCAATCTCCATTCAGATTCTTTTGCTGCATCAGTTCTTCCTCTGTGGGTAGATAGCATTTGGAAAACTGCTCTAAGTCAGTATTTATTAAAGAAATGCAAACTAAAACAACTCTGAGGTACCACCTAACACCTGTAAGATTGGCTAATATGAAAAAAAAATGGAAAATGAGAAATGTTGGAGGATGTGGGAAAATGAGGACACTAATGTCCTATTGGTGCAGTTGTGGACTGATCTAGCCATTCTGGAGAGCAAATGGAACTATGCCCAAAAGACAACCAAACTGTCTTTTGACCCAGCAATAACACTTACCAAGTCTGTAATACAAATAGATCATAAAAAGGGGAAAGGACCTACATCTACAAAAATAGTTATATCAGCTCTTTTTGTGGCAGGGAAGAATTGGAACCTGAGGAGATGGATGTCGATCAAATGGGGAATAGCTGAATAAGTTGTGGTATATACATACATACATACACACATACATACATACATGCATGTGTAATGGAATACCACTTGTCTATAAGAAATTATGAGAAGGCAGATTTTAGAAAAACCTGGAAAGACTTATATGAACTTATGCAAAGTGAAATGAGCAGAACAAGGAGAACATTGTACATAGTAACATCATTATTGTAAGGATGATCAACTATGAATGACTGAGCTCTTCTCAGCAAGAAAATGATCCCTCTCTTTTATTAAAAAGTACAGGGGCACCTAGGTGGCACAGTGGATAAAGCTACACATGTTGTTATTATGAAGTCTCCTCATCAAATAAAGTCAACAGAAAAAAAGTGGATTTTTTGAAACCCAAAGTATAAAACTTTCCATTTATCCCTATTATATTTAAATCTCATTCCATTCAATTTTCCCATCACTGTGACCTGTCAACAACTTTTTGGATCCTGACCCTGTCATCCAATATGTTAGCTATGTTTCCCAGTTTCCAGTCATCTCAAAATACATTTTGCAGGCCTTCCATGTCTTCAGCCAAGGCATGGCAAAAATAAATAAATAAATAAAGTTAACTAGAACAGGACCAAGGACAGATCCCTGGTATACTCTCCTGGAGAACTTCCTTCAGTCTGACATTCACTCATTAAGGACCAATCTTTGGGCCGCAGCCATTCAGTCATTTCCAAATCCAGCTAGCAACACTCTCACATTCTCCATATCTGTCCATCTTCTCCCCAAGGGTAGCACTGGATACTCTGTCAGATTCTTTGCTGGAATCTAGGTTTAATACATCTACAGCATTGCCCTGATCTCTCGGTTCTGTTATACTGTGAAAACAGGAAGGTCCATTCAGAATGACCTGTTCTTGATGAGGCTTTGATGGCCTTTATATGATCACTTTTCTCTTTCAAAATTCTCACAACCCTATCCTTCATAATGGGTTTTTAAATCTTTCGGGGAGTCACAATTAAAATTCATCAAGCCATAGATTACAGACTCGTCCATCTTCCCTTTTAAAAACATTGGAACATTTGTCCTTCTCCAGTTCTGTAAGACCCACGATAGTAGTGAAGACTTTTAATGATCTCCCCTGGTACCTCAGCTTCAGTGCCCTAACATTTGGTTTCTTCTACTCATGCTGAGCTGAACTGAATATCTTTAGCTCCTTTCTGAGCATCTCCTTACTTTTCTTCTATTTCTACTTCATGGTTTCCATTGTTTTATGCCCTAAAGGGGCAGGCTTCTTAGGTGTCCTCTGTTCTCTAGGTTCTTCCAACATTAGAGTAGTGAGCAGGAAAGGGGGGAAACCAAGATTTCTCTTCCTCTCTTGTACAAGAAAGAAACTTTATATTCCACACCCAAAACACAGTGCCTGGTGCTCCTTAATTAACTGCCTGTTTACTTGTTTTAAAAAATAATTTTTTATTGAAAGAATACTTTTGTCTTTTGCTACCAAAATTTCTCCTTTGCCTCTCCCTTCTAGAAAGTCATCCCATATAACAAAGAATTTTTAAGAACAAAAAAAGGAAGACAAGCAGGAAAAAAGCAAAACCACTCAATACATTGCCAAAATCTGAAAATAGAAGCAATGTTCCACACCTGTGGAACTCCTACCTCAGTAAAGTAGTGGGGGCAAGAGGAGTCTCATGTCACTTCTTTGGAGCCACACTTCTTCATAATTCTCAGCTCCCAGGGATGCAATGATCATTACTGTGCAAATGATTGTGAGGTCTACTTATGCAGGCCCTGACCTCCACTTCTGCATCACCTGCTGCCTCTAACTAAATCCCACATAGATATCTAAAATTCAAAATATCAAAAAAAGTCATTATTTTACCCTTTTTCTTTTATCTTTTTTGGGCATAGATTTACTAGCAGTATTGCTAGAGAAAGGACACACACAGTTATATTAACCTTTAGGCATAATTCTAAATTATTCTCCAAAACAGTTGGATTAGTTCACAGCTCCCTTGATATATCTTTGAGGTAAATATTACTTTGTAAGAAATTAATGTTAAGGAGTCCAATGGAACCAGGGTGCTACTAATAGGACCTTTATAATGGTGAGGCACAGCTAGTTGGGGTTTGAACTGATGGAATTAGAGAAGAGAAAGAACAATAACCTCTCAGGCTTATTATCCTCTAGAACTCTGAGGGAGAGAGATACCTGCCCTGTCTCTGGGAGAAGGATCAGGGATTCACACTATTGCCTTCATAGACTCTCTAATATGTCCCACGTCTACATTTCCTTTCTTCCTATATGCCCCTTCCCCTCACACGAGGACTGCTGTAAGAGCCTGGTGGTTGGTCTTCCTGCCTCAAGTCTCTCCCCACTCCAGGACATCCTCCACTCAGCTACCAGGGTGATCTTCCTTATGCACAAGTCTGACCGTGTCATACTCCTGCCTTCCAATCAATTCAGGTACCTCCCTATTAACTCCAGGATCAAACAGAAAATCCTATTTGGCTTTTAAAGCCTTTCACAACATGGTTTCTTACTGTCTTTTCTTTTTGAGGCAATCAGATTTAAGTGACTTGCCCAGGGTCATCCAGCTAGTAAGTATTAGAACTAAGCTCCTTGTGACCTCAGGGCTGGTGTGCTATCCATTGTACCACTTAGCTGCCCTCTTTCCTATATCTTCTAAACTTTGACTTCACTCCACATATGCTACATTCCAGCATCACTGGCCTCCTTGGTGTTCCTGCATACAGCACTATGTCACTAGACCCCATGCCTAGAATTTTTTTCCAAATTACATACAAAACAAATTTTGACATCAATTTTTAAAAACTTCGTGTTCCAACTTCTCTTCTTCCCCCCTCCCGACCACACCCCACAAGAACTCAAGCATTTCTATATAAGTGATATGTGAGTAGTCATGCATCTCCGCATTAGACAGTTTGTGAAAGAAATCAGACAAAAACAAAAGTTCTGATTAAGGAAGTATCAACAGAAATTATGGGGGGCAGCTAGCTGGCACAGTGGATAGAGCACCGGCCCTAGAGTCAGGAGTACCTGAGTTCAAATGCCACCTCAGACACTTAACACTTACCAGCTGTGTGACCCTGGGCAAGTCACTTAACCCTAATTGCCTCACTAAAAAAAAAAAGACAGAAATTATGCTAGGAGGTAGGGTGACTGAGGTAGTATCACTCTGTATTCACTAGGTCCACAGCCAGGCTCAGGGCAAAGTTAGTAGACTCAATTGTCTTTCACAGTGGGTTTCATGCCTTGGGTTCTAAGTTCATGGAAGTGGCAGAGTCATAGAGCAGAGTGACCATGATGAGTAGGAGTAGGGAATGGCTGGGATGGAATTTGGTCCTGAGGACAGAGGAGTTCTTCAAGAAAGACTTGTTGATGAATTGAGGACCAACTAGGACTGTCTTTTGCCTCATTTTGTACCCCAGAGCTTTGCACAGGGCCTGGCACATAGTACATGCTTATTAGATGTTTATTGACTGACTCACCAAAGACAAAACTCAGTAGTCCCTGTCCTCAAGGAGCTCACATTCTGTCAGCATAGATACCACGTCCACAACAATGTATACCACGTACATATAAAATGAATGCCAGGTCACAGGGAGAGGAGAAGCCATAGCAGCAGGTGGGGATCAGCAAAGGATTCCTAGAAGACCTGGAGCTGTGGGAGAGTTTGGCAGAAGGGCAGGGTTTCTAGGAGTTGGGGGGAATGAGGAAGCACCTTCTGGGCCTGAGGAACATCCTTTGTAAAGGTGTGGAGACAGGAAGTGTCATACTGTGTGTCACAAACAGCAAGTAGGTACCGTGGGTTGGTTTGTAGTGTGTGAAAAGACTAATATAGAATGAACCTGGGGAGAAAGATTGAAGACAAATTGTGAAAGGCTTGAAATGCCAAACAGGGGAGCTTGTTTTTGATCCTAGAGCCAAAATAGAGCCTCCAGTGACATGATCAGCCCCGTGATTTAGGCTGATTCCTTTGGCAGTTGTGGGGAATGAGAGGAAAGAGGCTGGGAGGAGGAAGACCAGGCAGGAGGCTGTTGGAATGGTCCAGCAAGAGATGACCTCTGGGGCCCCTTGCTTCCCTGACATTCTAGTATTTCTGGGATCATTTTTTTTTCACCAGAAAAATGTTTAAGTATTAGAAAAGACCCTGCAAAAGGAACCTCTGCCTGGGAACTAATGATGCACTTCCTCCCTAATGCTAATTGGCTCTCTCATCTCTCAGCTGACCAACCATGGGGCAGAAAAGGGAGTCTCTAAATTCTTAGTCTGGGAGATGCAGGGGGGAGTTCCCATGAAGTGAGGGCTATCCTGGCTGTTATCTCCCTCTTTCCTTTAACCTCCTCTTGTCTCCAGGATGGTGTGTGTCTGGCTCCCCAAGGGCATCTGGATAGGAGTTCTGGCTGTGCCCCTGCTGGTGCTGGTTTCCCAGGTGGTTGCAGGCAGACAGGTCCCAGGTAAGTACAGAGCAGCAGCTCCCCAGAGAGGCCAGGTGGAGGCCCAAGGGGAGCACTCTTCTCTCTAGGCCCAGACAAAGGAGGGGCTTGGGACAGGATGGTCCTCAGAGAGATAGGCAGCAGGTAAAACTGGATTTCAGGCTCCCCTCACACCTATCCTTTCTTTTGGTCTTTGTTTCTTTTTCCCTTGGGTTCAGGGAGTTTGTGCAGGCCCCCTGCAAGAGGTGAGGGCTCTAGGTAGTTTTTCTTTTCTTTTCTTTTCTTTTTTTTTTTAGTGTGGCAATTAGGGTTAAGTGACTTGCCCAGGGTCACACAGCTAGTAAGTGTCAAGTGTCTGAGGCTGCATTTGAACTCAAGTACTCCTGACTCCAGGGCCGGTGCTCTATCCACTTCGCCACCTAGCTGCCCTGGTAGTTTTTCAATAAGCAGTTATTAAGCACCTACTGTCTACTGGGCCCTGGGCTAATTAATGCTATGGACAGAAAGAAAGGCAAAGGACAGTTCCTGCTCTCAAAGAGCTCCCAGTCTAAAGGGGGAGACAATATGCAGACACTTCTGTACAAACAAGACATATCCAGGATAAATTGGACATAATCGGGAGAGGGAAGGCGCTGGCACGAAGAGGATCAGGAAAGACTTCCTGTGGAAGAAGGGATTGGAGCTGATGCTTGAAGTCAGCCAGGGAAGTCAGGAGGCAGAGGTGAAGAGGGAGAGTGTTATAAGGCTGGGGGACAGCCAGGGAGTGCCCAGAGTGGGGAGATGGAGAAATTTGTGGGAGGAAGAAGAGGAAGGTCAGTGTCACTGGATGGAAGAGGACTGGGGGCCTGGGAACATAAAGTATAAGAAGGTTGGAGAGATGGGAGGGGTTGGTTGTGGAGGGCCTTGAAAGCCAAGCACAGTTTTTGATATTTGAGCCTGGAGGTGATGGGGAGTCACTGGAGTTGATTGGGGAGGGGGTGACAGTGTCAGAGCTGCCAAGGTCTCCCACCCCCATCTAAACTTTTCTGTGCCATTAAGCATCTTCACAGAGTCTGCCCAAGCTGCTGGAGAGGTTTCAGTTTGGCCATTGTTGGGGGAGGGAGGGGTGGACGTTCCTGGATTAATTTCCCAGGTAGGATTTCATGGCCATAAGTGAAGCCGCAGTGTGTGGGACCTCATGGTTTTCACTAATGACATCCTGGTGGAGTAGGGGAAGGTCTACCCCTCCATCCCTTGGAGGCAGGTCAGAGGCAGATCCTGGGCTGGAGAGACCAAGGGCATTGACCCAGGCTGGCTCTTCTCCTACCTTCCTGATCCTTGTTAATGGGCTGAAAACAGAGGTGGGAGCCCCATGTTCCCCAATCCCCACTGCCCTGGAGCAGGCAGGACTTGCACCCTTTACTCCCAGTCTTTCAGTGTCGTCTCTGGCCTCCACACTGCTGCTGCTCTCTCTGAAGCCCCAGGCTGGATCAAGGGGCCTCTGCCATGACACAGCATGAGTGGGAGACCCTTTGTCCTGGGCAGGGAGGGAGCCCCCTGGGATGGGCCACAGGCCTCTCCCAGCCAGTGTAAGAATTGTAGGGGAGCAGAGAAAAGCCCTTTTGGCACAGTCTGTGTTATTTCCCCTGCAGCCTGGCCTGGCACCTGGCATGGCCAGTCACAGCCTCTTTGGGCTCCTCACCTGATCTGGAGCCATCCTCCAGGAATCTCACCCACTTTTGAGCTTTGTCACCTGCACTGCCTCTGGGGGAGAGTCTGCCATGTGTAACACCCATTCTCCACGGTAGGGCAAGAGAGGAGGGGCCTTCTAGAGATAGTCTGTCGGGGCCTGAGTAAGGGAAACCCAAGGGCAGTGGGATCTGCCACTCCTAGCAGGGTGATAGCTGCTTAACCCAGCTGACATCTCCAGGAACACCCTGGTATCAGCCATGGGTGTATTGAGCAGGGGATGTCCCCATGTGGACAATAATGCAAACTACACAATATTGAAGGAGCCTCCCAGCCTGTAGATAGTCAAACCACTTACTATGGGCAAGGCACTGTGTTAACTGAGGGGGATACAAAGGGAGGTAAAAGCCCCCGCAGAAGGCAACATGAAAACACCTGTGTACAAACAAGTGATATTGAGGATAATTTGGAAATAACCCCCAGAGGGAAGACACTAGGTTTAAGGGAGACTGGGAAAGTCTTCCTATAGAAGAAGAGATTTTAACTAAAGGAAATCAGGAGGCAGGGAGGGGGAGGGAGAGTGTTCCAGACATGGGGGACAACAAGGGAAACTGCTCAGAGCTGGGAGATGGAGCATCTAGTAGGAGGGACAGCAGGGAGCCAGTGTCTCTGCATCACAGAGTATATGGGTGGAGGAGGGGCAATCAGGGGTAAGAAGGCTGGAAAAGTAGGAGGGGCTGGTTGTGAAGGGCTCTGAAGGCCAAAAGAGATTTTTGTATTTGATGCTGTAGGTGATAGGGAGCCACAGGAGGTTATTGAGCAGGTGGGTGACATGGTATTTAGGAAGAGGCATTTGACAGCTGAATGGAGGATGGACTAGAGTGGGAGAGACTGGAGGCAGGAGACCCACCAGGAGGCTGTTACAATAGTGCAGACAGAAGGTACCAGGGCCTGCATCAGGGCCGTGGCAGCATCAGGACAGAAAAGGGGGATTATTCAAGATGCTACAGAGGTAAAATTGCCAATTTCATCAACAGATTCAATGTGGGTGAGGAGAGTGCGGATGTCCCTGGGTCTGTGAGCCTGGGTGACTGGGAGGATGGTGGTGCCTCACCAGTAACAGGAGAGAATACACATCTGTAGGAGAATGACCACAGACAAGGGCAAGCACAGGGAGGCACTAAGGGATTGTCATCAGACTTTGGCTTGGGCTGAGGTGTCATGGGGGCAACAGTGGAAAGAAGGCTAGAAAGGGCAATGGAGCAGAGGTGGGGAAGGCCTTGGTTTCTGGGCTAACAGAGTTGTTCTTTATCTAATGGCAGTGGAGCATCATGGGGTGAGCTGGGGGCTGTGGAGAGGAGAAGATTTTAAAGCACAGAGACCAGTGAGGAGGCCAGTGCAGATGCTGAAGCTTGAACCCTCATGCCTGGCCTCTGGGGCTTGGAAGGGAGCCATGTTGTAGGCTGTGATCCTGGTAGGGAGGACTGAGCTGAGCAGGACAGTCAAACGTATGGGGACGGACTCAGGGGTTATCAGCAGAACTCAGGCTGTCAGGGGAGCAAAGGTGGGTGCAGAGGCTCCAGATGTGTCCAGGATTCAGAAGCACAATGTCAGGAATTTGGTAACATCAGGGGCTAAAAGGGGGAAATGTTAGAACACATTTTCCCACCTTTAGATCCTGATGTTGCCAAAAGCAAAGAGAAATATCTAAGAAACCAGGAGGCTGAAGTATTTGATGTCTTTCCAAAGGGTCCAGTTTCAGTCTGACTCCCTTGGATTGGTGGCCACATTGGTGTCATTCTGAGCCCCACTGTCAGAAGTCAAGGTTATCCCTTGCTCCCAATCCCTTTTTCTTCTGAAGGAGCTTTGCCTGTGGGTGATTCCCTCAAACTATCTCCTTATCTGTACGGAATCCCAGGATTTGCACCTTAGAGAGCACCCATACCACCTCTCTCATTTTACAGATGAGGAAACTGAGGCCCCCCCAATTAGTGACTCAACCAAGGTGACACCAGTAATCAGCAGAGTAAAGTAGCTGGTATGGAAAATGGCTATATTAGTGTGGGGGAGGATATTTGAGGAGTAAAAGGTTTTAAGTTGGGTGGTTATGGTGCAACTGTAAAAACTTGGACAGAGAGGAGACACTGGAGAGGAAGAATCAGGAAGGTTTTCTGACTTGTCTGTGGGAGGTGAGGGAAAGAGAGAGACCCGAGTCCCCAGTTGCTCCAGGTTTCCCAGAGCTGATGTGAGGCAGTGGAGGTGCCATTAATAGAAATCAGGGAGTCAGGAGGAGGATTTGTTTTCAGGGACAAGATAGTGACTTTTACATGCTTAGTTTGAGGTGCTTAGAGGAGGAGATGATTAGAAGGAGTTGAAAATGTAGGAAGGGAGCCTATGAGGGAGGGTGGCCAAGGTCCAGATTCAGGAGGTGTGTGTAGAGAGGGAGAAATGAAGGGATAGAAACATCTGAGGGAGAGAGCAGAGAGAGAGGAGACAGAGGGAGGTGACTTTGGTAATGAATCTGTTTAGTGATTGAGAAGAGGAAAAGGAGTCAGCTCAGGAGGCAGAGAGGCATGGGGGAAGCTAGGTGGTGCAGTGGATAAAGCACCAACCCTGGATTCTGGAGGACCTGAGTTCAAATCTGGATTCAGACACTTGACAATTGCTAGCTGTGTGACCCTGGGCAAGTCACTAAACCCTCATTGCCCTGAAAAAAACAAAAAACAAAAAGAAAAAGACAAAAAACAAACAAACAAAAAAAAACCAAGGAGGCAGGGAGGCAGTCATCCTTACCGTCTCCTGATATTGGGAGGGTATAAGTGACTCCCAGTTTTTTTCCATCCGTCATCCATTTTTCTTTGTATGCATGGAGCCCCTTTGTTGTTCAACCATGCTTTTCCTCAATGATATCTTTGACCCCCTTTTCTTCTTTGGAATGTTTATATATTTCAACTTGCTTACACCCACCATATGCCTTGACAGTGCCTTTTGTGTGAAGCTTAATTCTTCAGAGGCAGTTGTAATCCACATCATACTGACCTATCACAATATCAGGAGAATGTTAGTATTGAAAAGATGAGTCTTTGCTTTCATAAAAAGCCTCCTGGCAGAAATCCAAACCATTCTTCTCCTGATCAACTTTGTCCCCAACTCATCACCAATACCCCAGGTAGACATACTGATGGACAAAGTCTATAGAATGTCCATCCAAGTAGATGCTGAAATCTGTGAAATAGAGACTCTTCATTCACTTGGTCTTTCCCAGGTGCATGAATAGGCCAAACTCCTCTGCGTGCTTACAGGTCTTTTCCAGAAGGTTCTCCTATGTTCTAGGTCTTCTTGGAGTCAGCATAGTGTTATTTACAAGGAGAAATATCTGGGCAACCTCTCTGTCCATTGTGAATTCTTCTTTGGCCTAAACTCTATGCTGGATCTATTCCATCACAATGAACAATATCTTTGGCAAATAGGCAGTTCAGGGATTTCTCTCTCAAGAATAGTGGAACCACACAGAACTTGGACCCCAACAACACAGTCCTGGATGTGCTCAACATGGAGGTAAAAATGACTGCAAAGAGAACAAAGACAGGAAAAGCAGCCAGATTCCCGAGTGTTTGTAGAAGAGATTTATGCTAGAAATGACACAAGTGTGAGGGTATTAAGGGACCAGTATTCAAGGGATCTGAAGGAGGGAAAGAGACTGGAAATGCTTGGACCTTACTGAGAGCAAAAAGAAAGGTGACAGAGAATATCACTAACTACTGACTTAATGCCCATTCTTTCACCTATTAAAAATATGAGAGTCATCTATGTATGAACTGAGTTTCTTTGATCAGAGTATTGGTAGAGAACAAACAGGCTTTCACAAGAGGCATTCAACAATGGACCACATCTTTATCATTTAAAAATAAAAGTTTTATAGAATATAAGGTCCCTTCATTCTTATTGATTGTTAATGATAAGAAAATCTTTGATTCCATAATCATTCAAAATTCCCTGAAAGATAGAAAAAACAGAAATAACCTTATTAATGCTGCTCTGATCATAAACACCCAGGAGAACTCAGAATAGGTTTAATAGTCATATAAATAATTTACACGTATATGAAAAAGAGACCAGCCTTACAATCAATACAAGAAAGTCTGAAAGGAGTGAACAACGCCCATTGTTAAAATGATGACATTCTAATTAATGTATCCCTGGGCGTATTTGGAGGAGGCTCTGCAGGTGGATAATTAATTGGGCCCAGAATTGAAAAGGAGCCATGGAACTGGTTAGATTGCCTTTGGGAAATCCCAGTTCAGATAACTTTTTAGCCCAAATGTTTTCTCTGCTTCAGAATCTTGGAAGATACAGCCCCTGGGCATCAAGGTTGTATATGTACTCATCAATTGTAACTTTATTACTGTTGTGTAATTTAAGATTCTAAATGTGGATTCTAATCTGTTCCCCCAGTTTTGGGGGAAACTGACTAAAATCACTGATAAAACGAGTTTAGGTTTTTAAGGGTTTATTGGAAAATAGAAAAAAAACAAAGATTGAGAACAGAATTCCAACAGCCTGGCATTCCTATCTTTCCTCAAATTTCCTGTGAAGTCCTCTGCCGCCACCACCATCAAGTCAGGAACCCAAAAAGCCCCAGAGCTCTCCGCGCAGGCTCCCTTTCCTCCTTCCTGTCTCCTCCCAGACCATAGGAGGCTCCTCAAGTTGATTGGCTGGTAGCCTTGATAGACAGCACCCATGAGCAAATGTTATTTCCTGACACCAAGGAAAAGCCACAATGCCTCTGAGGCATTTTCCTCATGGTGGAGCTTTCCCACAGCAAGTCTCCAGTAGGTGGCATCATTCCAATCATTACAGTCCCCCCTTTTGTTCCTCAAGAAACAAAATGTTTCCTTGACGGAACAGTAAAAAGAATATAATAACTATTGCTAACTAATAATATGTGAACAACAATATAGAAAAGGAAGAGAGGAAAGTTTTGTCCAGAGGGGCGATTTTTTTTTTTTTTTTTGTCCTCATGAACCGACGCTTTGACATTAGTCTTGCAAAGGGAGAGCCTCTGCAGAGGGTACATGTTACAGATGATGTATATTATAACAGAAAGGACATAGTAAAAACTAACAAAACAAAACAGTTCATATAAAGTCTCTGAGTTCTCTTGTCTTCTTGAAGTGGTAAGATGTCATCAGGAGGAAACTGGATTCTGGTCTGGAAAACTGGATTCTGGACTCTGGTCTGGATTCTGGATTCTGGACTCTGGTCTGGAAAGCTGGATTATCTTCTTTAACTGTTTGAATTGCTGTATTTTTACTAAACCTTAGCATAGCATTGTCAATGATCAAATTAATAAATTCCATTATATTCCCTCCTTTATATCCTTAGACTTCTAATAGAGGGTTGAGGTAGTTATGCAATCTGTAATACTTTTTACCACCATGTGTCTGGATCAAAGCCAAATTTAGTATGTGTTCATGACACCTGAAAATGTTATGGAAAGGTTATCATAACATATCTCATGGTTCCGAGACAGCCAGTGATTGTGCTAGGCCACAGATGAGTTCAACTGAGTGAGATAAAAAGATAAATAAGTTCAGTTAAATTAGGTTAAATTAGGAGGGAGAGAGGATGAATACTGGACTGTGCCTAGTAATTGTGCTCTACATAGTCACCATCATAAGCAAACCATGGACTTATGTATACCTGTCTCTCCTTTTGTTGCACATATATTCTCTCCAGGGCCTGCATCAGAGTTCACAGCAAGTTAGTCTCTGAAATGATAAGTTTTCATACTTCCGAAATCTCATTAATTTCACCAAAGACAGTATGATGGTAAAAATGCGTGCCATGCTGCATAACTGAGAATATATTAGTGATATATACAATAATTCCAAACCATACCCAGAGTATAATGACATATAAATAATAAATGAATGTAAATAGCTGATTATATTAGACATTATTATGTAATCTTCTTTTAGCAAGTAAACCACATCATCTTATACATGAATTCTCTAGTATAACAGTAGCAGATACTTAAAGTGGTGATTAATTTATCAAAAAGAAATAAGACTTCAATTAGCAAGATTCAATATTCAATGTTTTCAGTGAGGTATCAAGCAATAGGGTTCAATAACCCTTTCTGGTCTTTTTTAGTTAAACAGAACAACATAAAAGAGAAAGGAGAAAAAAAAACTCATTAGAACTCATGGTTCTCTCAAAAAAAGAGAGTAAAAAAAAGAATTCTGGTAGTTTCTGAGGCCCGATGGCCTCACCCACAGCACATACTTAAAATGTCTTTGAAAAGTCACTTAGTTTACAAAATTTAGTTTTAAAGAAAAGCAAAAGAAACAAAAGTCAAAAAACAAAGCAAAACCAAAAACCAAAAACCAAAAGCAAAAGATTTGCTAAGCACCCTTTTGTGCTCTTAAAGAACTTAAAGGTGTGATGAATTCCAGGTCTTTTCAGTGACTTTCAAAAGTCAAAACAAAAAACAAAAAAGGATTAAAAAAAAATAGGTATAGGGTAGGGAAAGGGTGGGGGAAATTGAGGTGGGCCAGAAAACTAGGCCATGTGCTTCAGTGCTTTGCCTGTAGAAGGAAATGCTTGTTAAATTTTAAGGTATTTAAGCTGCTAGAGTTTGGGGTATGGCACATTGTTTTAACTGGTTCCCCAATTCTCTGCATGCCAAAGTGGCAGGGGTTTCTGAATTGTCATTGATCTTTCTAATGCTGTCATAATGTTCTTTATGGTAGAAAATGTGGAGTTCTCTAGGATCAGTTTTGTCTGTGTCACTGATTTTCTTTTTTTTTCTTTTTTTTTTTTTTTGCAGGGCCATGGGGGTTAAGTGACTTGCCCAGGGTCACACAGCTAGTAAGTGTCAAGTGTCTGAGGCTGTATTTGAACTCAGGTACTCCTGAATCCAGGACCAGTGCTTTATCCACTGCGCCACCTAGCTGCCCCCACCACTGATTTTCAATAAGGGCTGATTTAACTGATGAACTACCACATTCAGCTGATGCTGTTTAGCAAATGCTACAATTGTATCATTTCCTCCCCACTTTCCAAATTTCTTGTATTCGTCAACATATTCTTCAAAAGGGGAGTCATTTACTCTAAAAGACTCAAACTCTTGTCTATGGTTAATCACATAAGAAGCAGCTTCTTGTCTGTGTCTGAGATGATTTCTACAGTGACCTTCTAGCTGGTCTGCTAAAGCCCTAAAAAGGCAATTTCCGTCTCCTGATACTTTACGAAGACTGAGTCCCAAAGCATTTAACTGATCAGTGGGATTATCAAATGGGAACTGCCTATTTCCTCTGAACTCTCTTTGCTCTTTAACAGTTGCTATTGTTAGGGTTTTTAGCTCTTTAGCGTCTACCTCAGGTCTATCTGAAATCTCTTCACCTATGAATGGTGCAGGCTTTACATGAGAGCAATGAATCCATGAGTTTTTTTCACCAATTTTAATGGCAGTAGGAGTTGTCAATAATACCTGAAAAGGTCCTTCCCAGGCAGGTTGGGTTCCACTGGTTCTCTGAAAATT
Organism: Dromiciops gliroides; assembly: GCF_019393635.1. Classification (NCBI taxonomy): domain Eukaryota; kingdom Metazoa; phylum Chordata; class Mammalia; order Microbiotheria; family Microbiotheriidae; genus Dromiciops; species Dromiciops gliroides. The sequence goes on from NC_057864.1 coordinate 256,547,653, forward strand.
CTTTACATATATTTTATCTCCTGGGTTGAAGTTATGCAATGAAAAGTCTAATGATCCTGCCTGGACCACAGCTCCTGCCTCATGGAGTTCACGTAGCCTGGTTTGTAATTCCTGTATATAGGAGGCAACAGAAGTATCACCTCCCACCAGTGATGTATAAACTGGGGAAAGAGTTTTAGCTTGGATAGGAGGGTGACCAAAAAGCATTTCATAAGGAGATATATGAAGTTCTCCTCTTGGTCTACTTCGTAGATAGAATAATGCCAATGGTAGAACATCAGGCCATTTCAAATGGGTTTCAGTACATAATTTGCCAATCATACTCTTAAGCTCTTTATTCATACGTTCGACTTGGCCTGAACTTTGTAGATGGTAGGGCGTGTGGAATTTTGGAGTCACTCCCAAGAAAGAGTAGATTTGGGATAAAATCGAATCAGTGAAATGTGTGCCTTTGTCAGAATAGATGCGGGCTGGTGGGCCAAAACGAAGTACTATCTCTTTAAGAAGAATTTTGGCAACAAAAGCAGCTGTGGCTCGGGGGCTGGGAAAGGCCTCCATCCACCGAGTGAGCTGATCAACTATAACAAGGCAAAATTTATAATGTCCTGCTTTTGGCATAGTAATATAATCAATTTGTAAGTGCTCAAAAGGTGTATATGCTAGAGGACACCCTCCATAAGCTTTGGCCTTAAGAGCATACTGATTATAAGATTGACATGTGGAGCAGCCCGAGCAGATTCAAGATGCTGTATTAGTCACACCTGGTGCTATCCAGGTTCTCTTAATAGAGTCTACAATGCCTTGCGTACCAAAATGACCTTTTCTGTGAACAGAGAGGCATACCTGGTGGTAGAATTTCCGGGGAAGAAGTAGCTTACCTTCCGGAGACACCCAGATGCCATTGATCTGTTTCGCCTTAAATTTCTTTTTCCACTTTTCTACTTCAGAATCGTCATAGGTTAGGTTGGAAGGAATATCCTCAGAAGGTGAAAGGTTAAATATATGTTCAGGAGCTTCTAATGCAGCAAGCTTGGCTGCAGAATCAGCTTGTGCATTTCCCTTTGAAACAGGATCACTATTCCCTGCGTGGGCAGGGCAACGTACAACGGCTAGGGAAGAAGGCAGTTTCAGGACATCTAAGAGGTCCTTGATAAGGTCCCCATTGGCAATAGCCTTGCCCGAGGATGTTAGGAAGCCTCGTTGACGCCAAATCATGCCAATAAAGTGGCATATGCCAAAGCCATATTTCGAGTCATTAAAAATAGTGGCAGTCTTACCTTTGGCTATATTACAGGCCTGTGTGAGAGCCACAAGTTCAGCAGTCTGTGCACTAAAATGGGAAGGCAGAGAAGCTGCCCAGAGGGTGTCATAATCAGAAACTATGGCAGCTCCAGTAAAACGGGTTCCCTCTCTCATAAATGAGGAACCATCTGTATAGAGGACAAGATCAGGATTTTCTAAAGGTGTATCAAAAAGATCATCACGGGGTTTTTCAGCCACATCAACTAAAGAAGCACAGTCATGCAATGGTTCCCCCGAGAATGGTAAGTTAGGGAGTAGTGTTGCTGGATTAAGAACTGTGCAGCGTTTTAAAGTGATATTCTCATTACCTAACAGGATTATTTCATACTTAGCCAGCCTTTGATCTGAAAAGGCTTGTGTCATGTGATGTAGTAAGAGAGCCTCCACTTCGTGAGGGCATTGCACAGTTAGAGGGTTACCTGGGACCAAATCAGAGGCTTTTTCTACCAAAAGGGCTGTGGCCGCCACTGCTCTAAGGCAAGGTGGTGCTCCAGCCGCTACAGGGTCCAGCTGAGTTGAATAGTAGGCTGTAGGGCATTGGTTAGGCCCCAGTGATTGAGTCAGAACTCCAGAAGCCACCCCCCTTTGTTCATGCACAAAGAGAGTGAAAGGCTTACTATAATCTGGTAGTCCTAGGGCAGGTGCTGATAACAAGGCCCGTTTTAATTCCTTTATGGCTGAGAGATGCTGGGGATCCAATTGTAAAATGTCTGGGACAGAACTTTTTGTTAGAGCTATGAGAGGTTTAGTAATTTCACCAAAAGAGGGTATCCATTGTCTACAGTACCCGGCTGCTCCCAGAATGGCTCTTAATTGCTTCTTAGTAGATGGGGGCAGAAAGTTGTTGAATGGCCTGGACTTGCTTAGAAGAGACAGAGTGAGTTCCAGCAGCCAGAATAAATCCTAAATATTCCACCTGGGGCAAACACCATTGTACCTTTGACCTGGACACTTTGTGGCCTCTCTTGTGCAGCTCTAGTAGTAAGTGACGGCTATCTTCTTGACAAATTTCAGCATTAGGGGAGGCTAAAAGTAAGTCATCAACATATTGTACTAGTGTGGAGCCTTTAAAGGTAATGGAGGCCAGATCCTGCTGTAAAATTTGGGAAAATAGTGTGGGACTGTCTGCAAATCCCTGTGGGAGTCTAGTCCAGGTCCACTGTCTATTTTTCCAGGTAAAAGCAAATAAATATTGGAAGTCCTCGTGTACTGGTATGGAGAAAAAGGCAGAGCAGAGGTCTACCACTGTGAAACATGTAGATTCATAGGGAATGGAAGAAATTATGGTAGAAGGGGAAGCCACTATAGCATGTCTAGGGATAACATAATTATTAATTGCTCTAAGATCTTGCACAAAACGATAAACAGGTTTACCATCTGGCCCAGGCTTGGGTTTTTTAACTGGCAAAATGGGAGTATTACATGGAGAGTGATGACATAGAATAATAATACCCTGGCTTTTCAAAGCCTCAATTATAGGTGTGATCCCTTCTATTGCTTCCCTAGACAATGGATACTGTGGAATGGAGGGGGGTGGTCCCCCCTTAACTTTAAAGGTAACAGGCATGGCAGACTTAAGGAGCCCCATCTCATTAGGGGATGAGGCCCATAAAGACTCAGGAATGTCAGAGGGGATTTTGGATACCTCCCCTGCTGTTCCTTGAGCTTCTGTAAGTAAAATTGGTAATAAATGAACAGTATCCTTTGGCAATTGTAGGGAGACAGCCCCATATGGAGCACAAGATATGGTTTCTCTAAGCTTGCAAAAGAGATCACGACCTAATAAATTTACAGGGGCATCAGACATGAGTAAGAACGAATGTTCTACTGTTAAGGGCCCCATAGATACCATGCGAGGATTCAATTTTGCCACTCTCTGGCTCTTTCCTGAGACTCCTACTACATTCAAAAATCCTACAGGTCTACACCCAGCATCTGGTTTGCTTAGTAATACTGATTTAGAGGCTCCTGTGTCTAGCAGACAATCATAATACGTGTCCCCTACTTTGAGGGTCACATGAGGTTCATTATTCTGGGGAGGTGAATGGACTGGCACAAGTGCATTCAAAAAATCCGGATCTGGGAATATGTTGCTTTCATTATCTATGTTCCATTCCTCCCCTTCCTCTTGTCAATCCTGTGCCCCCCTTTGAGGGAGTCCACGGTTACCCTGATTCTGGTTCTGTCCTTCTGTTCCTCCCTGATAGGGTCTACGGTTATTCTGATACTGTCTCTTTGTGTCCCCCTGAAAAGATTTATATCAATTTTGATTCTGCCTGTAATAAGGCCTATAATTACTCTGGTTGTTTCCTTTCTGATAAAAGTTTCCAAAATTATTTCAATTTCCCCCAAAGAATTCCTCAAGGCTCTAGGTCATTGTCCTCTTAAGGTCTTATTTTCTAGTTCTACATTCCCTCAAGAAGTGTCCTTGTTTTTTGCAGTACTCACAAAATTTAGGGGGTTGATAACGATTTTCAATTTTCCAGTTTCTCTGCCCTGTTGTTTCCTGTACTGGAGCTAAAATGTCCTGTCTGTTCCTTTCTTCTCTCTCATTTCCTTCGTAAATATATGTTGCTATTTCTTTAAGTCTGTCAGGACTCAAACTATTCCACCCAGGACATTGCTTTTTAAAATATTTCCGAATTTCTGGTAAGGACTTGTTTACAAAATGAGAGCAGATAATATGGGCGTCTCTACTGTCTAATGGGTCTAGTCTAGCATATTGCCTGGCATACTTACATAGCCTTTCATAAAATCTATTAGGTCTCTCATCAGGTCCCTGAACTGTATCTATAAATTTTTGCCAGTTATCAGTCTTTCTAATACAGGATTCTATAGCCTTCAGCAATGTTTCCCTTGCATCTTTCAACATATCAAAATGCTTAGGGTTATTGGGGTCCCAGTCAGGGTCTTGAATAGGCCACCCAATATCAACCTTACCGTGGCTTCCAGGCTGTTTGCTGCAGCTACTATATCTGCTCTTTCTCCTGGGGACAATATTGTTTCCATAAGGTCAGTAACATCATTCCAAGTGGGCTGATATGCTCTAAAAATTGCTCTAAACTGCCTGATAACTGCTGTGGGATCTTCATCAAATTTAGGAGTGCTTTGTCCCCATAAAGCCAAATCCTTGGGTGTAAAAGGTGTGTATTGTCTGAGCTTACGTATAGTAAGGGCGAGGATCTCTTGAAGAGGAAAAATTTTTACTTTCTCTGTCTCCTCTACAGGGGAATCATTTCTTTCTTTCTTTCTTTCTTTCTTTCTTTCTTTCTTTCTTTCTTTCTTTCTTTCTTTCTTTCTTTCTTTCTTTCTTTCTTTCTTTCTTTCTTTCTTTCTTTCTTTCTTTCTTTCTTTCTTCCTTCCTTCCTTCCTTCCTTCCTTCCTTTCTTTCTTTCTTTCTTTCTTTCTTTCTTTCTTTCTTTCTTTCTTTCTTTCTTTCTTTCTTTCTTTCTTTCTTTGGCATGGAGGAAGTAGAGGGCAAGGGAATAAGAGTTGGGTCATTTGGAATTTCAGTCTGAACGGCCTTGGATTGAGTTGTATTATTGGGCGTTTCGGTTTAGGAGGCCATGTCTGTCTGCCAGTCTATCGTTTCAGTTTGGGTGGCAGACTCAGATGTAAACTGGGGCCTAGATTTTCTTCGTTTTATATTTTCAGTATGATAATTTTCGCTTGCTCTGGCCCAGATTTTCCAATAACGTAAATGTTCAGGTGGACATCTACTTAGGGTTCTTTGCAAATGCCTCAATGTTTGGGGATCAAATGACCCATATTTGGGCCATTCTTCCTGTAATTCCTCATGCCACATAAAACACAGTGTGATAAGCTCTCCTCTGGTCATGGTTCTATTTGGTCTAAGTTCTCCCTCATTCCAATCCATAAGTAGCTTTCCTAATGGGGAATCCCGGGGAATCATCTTTATTCTAATATTATCTAGGGCATGCCAAATTCTCCATACCACACCACAAAGCCCCACAAAACCAAAAAGAGTAATAAAATATATATTCAAATTCAAACTGGCCAACATCTCTGATTAGTGAAGGTAAAGCTAGAAAAGGGGTACTTAGGATGTTTCAAAGATCCATTTGAAATTTAAAACAGCCTATACTTGGTAGTTCTTTCCAATTTAAGGGGACAGGGGAGGGGAATTCTTACCCAGTCAGAAGATCAGAAGATGAACGTTCGGTTTTCCTCTTCGTGGTCAGCCAAACTGTGTAATTTAAGATTCTAAATGTGGATTCTAATCTGTTCCCCCAGTTTTGGGGGAAACTGACTAAAATCACTGATAAAACGAGTTTAGGTTTTTAAGGGTTTATTGGAAAATAGAAAGAAAAAGATTGAGAACAGAATTCCAACAGCCTGGCATTCCTATCTTTCCTTAAATTTCCTGTGAAGTCCTCTGCCGCCACCACCATCAAGTCAGGAACCCAAAAAGCCCCAGAGCTCTCCGCTGAGGCTCCCTTTCCTCCTTCCTGTCTCCTCCCAGACCATAGGAGGCTCCTCAAGTTGATTGGCTGGTAGCCTTGATAGACAGCACCCATGAGCAAATGTCATTTCCTGACGCCAAGGAAAAGCCACAATGTCTCTGAGGCATTTCCTCATGGTGGAGCTTTCCCACAGCAAGTCTCCAGTAGGTGGCATCATTCCAATCATTACACTGTTATAACCCATTCTTATGAGTGATAGTAAGAAAGATCATGGAGGAAATGCCTGATTGGAAAGAAAGATGGATGGATCCTCTTGGTAACCTCAGAATGTCCAAATGGGGGGCTGGGCCTTCTATACAGGATCTATGGAAAAATCACCCAAGAGGAGCCAGTGTGGACAGGCTATGCTCTGTGCTGACAGAGGGAAGACCCACTGGGAGGAGGTCAGAGATGCATCAGAGAATCCAAGTCACTTATGCTGATACAGGCTCTGTTGTTACAAAGTGCTTCCCATACACAGTCCTCTCTGATCCTCACCACAAGTCTATGAAGCAGGTGCTGCCCCTGTTATTGACTCCATTTTACAGATGAAGAAATTGGTTCAGAGAGAAGTGACTAGTACAAGGCCTCAGAGAGAGTCAGCAGCACAGCTGGGATTGGAAGCCCTGGGTTCTGCCTATAGAGACAGTGTGGTCCAGTGGAAAAGAGGTCAGGGGTCTTGGGTTCAAGGCTTGATCCCTTCTTTACTAGTTAAGTGACCTTGGGCAAGTCACATCACTCTTCTGGGCCTCAGCATCCTCATCTGTAAAACAAGGAGGTGGAGCTAGATGGCTGCTTCCTTCCCTTCCAGCTCTGCATCTAGAATCTGAGTATTATAAAATTGATGGATTTTCCCCACTTTCCCACAAAGAAACGAACCCCTCCCCCAACTCCTCAATTCTTTCTCTCTGAGGTTCTCATTCTCCCTTCAAGGCTCAACCTGTGATCACTTCCTGCAAAAGACCTTTCAAAACCAGCAAAAATCCACTCGAGATAACACTGTGAGTTCCTCCTTTTTTGTAGAGCAAGGAGTTTTAAGTGACTTGCCCAGGGTCACACAGCTGGTGTCAAGTGTCTAGGCTGGATTTGAACTCAGGTCCTCCTGAATTCAGGGGCAGCGCTTTATCGACTGTGCTGTGAGTTCCTCTTACAAGCTTATGTTTCTTTAAAGTTCATGTTAAATTTAACATGAGAGGACCCAAATTGCCTTGCTTGTCTCTGGCCCTTTTTGCAATTTATTTTGTTCTTTTCTCTGTATTTTAAAAATGCTTCACTGATGCTCTTTTCTTTCTCATTTTGCATCACTATCACCACCCATCAGTCACCCAGCCCCAAACCCAACCTTCCCCAGCCCCTCAATTAGGAGCCCTCTGTCTTTGGCCTGAGACTGAAATGTCTGTTTCATCCCCCACCTTGGGTCATTCAGCAATTTGTCCATAGATGGGAAGCACTTTAGCCTGTGTGTCCTGAAGCCTGGATGGGTCAATGCACTGAGCTGAGGTCTGAAGTCTGTCAAGGGTGTTTTCCTTGAGGTTATTGTTGTCAGTGTGGGAGTGTGGGAGTCTCCTTGCTCTGCTCCCTTCCCTCTGCCTTAGTTCAGATGATGTTCTCTGGGATTCAATGGATCTATGCCTTTCTTCACTGCTTACAGCCCAAGGACACACTTTTACTCTCTTAGCACAGAATTTGCTCAGTCATTTCTCAAGTGGAGGCACACACTTTGTCTCCAGGTCTCTGCTACAGCAAAAAGTGCTGCTGGGTGTGTACACACATATCTCACCTATGTGTACATGTTATATCTAATATATGTGTGTGTATATGTGCAAATATGGATGTCTGTGCATCTCACCTGTGTGTCTTCTCTCTTAGACTTCCTTTGCAGTGTATGCCTCGTACTCCTATTTCTGGGTCAATGAAGGATTGTTTACTTACATTGTTGGGTTGGGTTGGGTTTTTTCTATCTTTTAAAAAAATATCAGCAAGCATTTGCCTTTTCTACCTCCAAAACCTATACTTCTCCCTCTCAAACTGAGAGTAAATCCCCACCCCATATTACAAACACTTGTAGTCAAACAAAACAAATCTCTACATTGGCCATTTTGAAAAACAAATTCTGATGCTGCATTCTGAGTCCTCTTGGTCAGGAAGTGGGCAGCCTGTCTCACCCTTGGTCCTCTGGAATCCTGGTTATTGTGGTGATCAGAGTTCCCAAGGCTTTCAAAGTTGTTTATCTTTACCATATTGTTGTTATCATATAAATTGTTTTCCTGATGCCATTCATTTCATTCTACATCAGTTCACACTATCAGTCAGTAAATATTTATTAGGCACCTACTCTGTACCAGGCACTGTGCTAAGTATAAAAAGAGACAGGAGACAAACCCCAACCTGGGGGACTGGGTGATGGTGATGCTGTCATTAGGAACAGTTTGGATGTTCAGTAAAAAGAGGCATTTGCAGAATTCCTGCAGAGAAAGCCAGACGTGAGCAGACTCTGCTTTGTAAGATACTTCACTAGGCCTTAGCTAGATGGTGTTACACCCAAGCCACACTTTGCATTCCTTTCTCAGCCAGACTCCCACAAACAGTGTCTGTACACACAGTCTCCTCTCCTCCTCTCCCTCACTCCTCAGTCTGGACAGTCCTGCTTCCCCCATCATTAGCCAATGGAGACTGCTCTCCCCAAAGTCACCAAGGATCCAGCCTCAATGGCCAAAGCTGATGGCCTTTTCCCAGGCTTCATCCTTCCTGAACTTCCTGCTGAACTGGACACTGCCAGCCTCCCTCCTCCTGGGTATTCTCTCCCCTCTGGGTGTTTGTGCCTCTGCTCTCTCTGGTTCTCCCCTTCCCTGTCTGATCCCTCTTTCTCAGTCCCCTGGTCAGGCTTATTATCCACATCCTGTCCCATAACGGGGGTTTTTGCTAAGGCTCTGCCCTGGGCCCTCTTGTCTCCTCTCTGTGACCTCATCATCTCCCATAGAGTGAATTCCCATCTCTGTTCATGTGACTCCTGCCCCAGCCTCTGTCCAGCATCCCCTGCTGCCTCCTGGATGTTTCAGGCCTGAGTCTCTAAGCTCCCTTAAACACAACATGTCCCAAACTGGACTCACTGCTTTGCCCCAAACCCAGGCCTGTTTCAGACTTTCCTATTCCTAATGAACCTAATACAATTCTTCCAGTCTCATGGTTCGTGACCTTGGATTTATCTCCACCTCCTCCCTCTGCTCCCCGCCCCCCCATCCCCTGGTCATAGCCATCACATCCCTTCCATGTGACAAGTAAAAGTTGCAATGACCCAGGAAACAAAGGTTGGCGCTTCTGACCCCATCGATTTATGAAGCAATGTCTGCCCAATACCCCACAATCCAGGACCAGACCTCCTCAGCTTAGTGCTGGACCCTGAATACAGGAGGAGACAGACATTTATACTTTAAAAACAATCAAATAAGGCCAGTGAATGAAAAGGAGACTGTCCAATATGAGGTAATCTGATTTCTAATTGGAGGGAAGATTAGGGACTTTCCAAGTTGGGAGGGAAGAGCAAACAGATGCAATTCCCTGAAATCAGAAGAGGTGTCTCCCCCCCAACCCCATCGACCCCAAAAGAATATGGAAACCATAACCCATTTCTCAGTCCAGGGCCAGTTTTCAGATAAGCCCTGGGGGCTGCTGTGGATGTACATGTGTGAGAAAACTCCTTGTGTCAGTCCTGGGATCAGCCCAGGTTTCTGACCAGCAGAACCTCAGACCCTAATTAAGGGTCTCTAAACCCAGGGAGAGGTGGTCCAGCTCCCCAGCCATGCAGGGCCAGGTTCAAACAAAGAAATAAAGTTTGCTCCCAACTCCCATAAGTGATTAAAGTTTTCTCATAAGACAGAAGTTGGACCAGACCCATAACTGAATAGAGGGAACTGAGGCAGCTCCAGAACTGAGTCACAAGAAGGAGTCAGTGTGGTTCCCTCAATCCCACAATTAAACACTTGCTCAGCTAATCCCCACAATTTCCTCCTACACACACCCCTTCTCTGTGCTCATGTGGCCTCCATAGGAGCAGACCCTCTTCCCTCTCACCCAGATTACTAGCATGGACCCTGACCATCTCTCTTACCTGCAGACCAGCTTTTATACCCTAAACATGTGCTTTTCCTTAAGGGCAAATCTGACTGAGTTACTGCTCTCCTCAGAAAACAGCAGTGGCTCCCTGGTGCTTCTGGGATACATTATAACTTCCTATGTTTGTTCCTTCACAGCCTGGCTCCATCCCTATCTTATTGTATGATAACCCTCCTCTTCTTGTACTCTGGAATCTGCCCAAACTGACCCTTTCTTCACACCCTGCACCCTATTTCCCACCTCTTGGCCTTTGCCCCTGCCATCCCCCATGCCTGGATTCCACTCCTTCCTTCCCTCTGCCTCATGGATCCTCTCTCCCTCCAAGGCCCAGCTCAAGCACCACTTTTACTTTTCTTTTTTTTGGCAGGGCATTGAGGATTAAGTGATTTGCCAGGGTCACACAGCTAGTTGGTTTCAAGTGTCTGAATCCGGATTTGAACTCAGGTCCTTGTGAATCCAGGGCTAGTGTTTTATCCACTGCGCCACCTTGTTGCCCTCAAGCACCACTTTCTAGGTGAAGCCTTTCCTGATCCCCCACATGCCAATGCTCCCCCTTCTACTCATTTATATTCTTGCTTCCTATACTTTTGTGTGTACTTGTCATTCCCATTTGAATGTATGGCTGGGACTGTTGCAGTCTTTATGTTTGTATTCCCAGCATCTGACATGGGGCCTGGTACACAGTAAGCACTCATTAAGTGCTTGTTGATTGACTGACCCTTTGGGGAAGCACAGCAGTGCACAGAGAAGGAAAGAGAGTTAAGTAGAAAGAAAGCAAGGAATCTAAGAACTGGGGGTGGGGGATGGGGCAGAGGGCAGGCCAGGTCTGGAGGCTGTTCATAGCTGTGGAGGTGGGAGATGAAAGGCTGAGTTTGGGGAGCCACAAGGAGGCCAGTTTGGCTGTCACATAAATTGTGTGTAAGAGGGAATAACAGTAGATTTTGGAAAGGAAGGCAGGAGTCAGACTGGGGAAGGCTCTGAATGCCAAGGTTAGGGTTTGGAAATTCTCCAAGGGTCCATAGGGAGCCACTACAGGTTCTTGAGGAGGTGAGTTAAGTGGTCAGACTTAGACTTTTCTTTTGTCATTTGTGGACTGGAGAGATGAATGATATCAATCAGTCAGGAAGCCTCCTAAGTGCTTACTCTGTGCCAGGCCCTGTGCTGGGCACTGGGTTACATATAAAATCAGTAATTTCCTTCCCTGGAAGAGCTTCCATTCCAGGAGGAGGAGGAGGAGGATGTAGGACATGCCCAGGAGGGTGACCCGGGGAGGGAGCCCTGGACCAGCAGTCACAGGGATCCTGAGCAGAGCCAGACAGAGCCCAGCAGATCCCAAAGGTGACACTGATTGGATCATTGTCCCTGATCCAAGGGGGTTGTGGCCTCTAGGGTCATGGGAATGTGGTGTGGTCTGTCCCCACCAGGGTCTCAGCAGAGGGGCTGGGGAGGGGGATAAAAAATGCACTGGAGGGATGATGATCAGAGAGTGGGTTGAATTTGGGTGAGCAGGACTTGGGGTAGTTGTTGGGTAACATTTCCTGGAGTGTTTGCACCTGTGACACGGCAGAGTACAAGTCTGAGTAATGGGCTCTACTCCTGCCTCCATCCCATATCTGCCGTGTGACCTCGGAAAAGTCGCTTGCTCTTTCTGGGCTTTACAGGGGCGGGAATGAGCATGCGCAGGAAGGGAGGCCGGATGTTGGCCATGTTCTCCTCAGTCAGGCCCAGCCTGTGGTCAGTGATTGGAAGCTGGGGGTGCTCCTCGGGACCCACACGACCCTGGTTGTTTCCTCAGGGCACTTCACAGAGTATTCTACATCTGAGTGTTACTTTGAGAACGGGACTGAGCGCGTGCGGTTTGTGGAGAGACACATCAGCAACGGGGTAGAGACTGTGCGCTTCGACAGCGACATCGGGGAGTACGTGGCGGTGACGGAGCTGGGGCGGCCTGATGCTGAGCTTTGGAACAGCCAGAAGGATTCCATGGAGCAGAGACGGGCCGCTGTGGACACTTTCTGCAGGCACAACTACAAGTTGTCTGAGAGCTTCCTAGTGCCCCGGCGCGGTGAGTGAGCGCCCCCTGCAGCGGAGGGAGGGACTAGGGGAGCCCAGCAGGGACCCAGGGAGAGAGAGGAGCGAGCGGCAGAGGCGGCTGAGCAGGGAGGGAAGAGAAAGGGCTGGAAGGGAGCGCAGAGAGAGGGGACAGAGGGGAGAGGGCTGTGATGGGAGGGGGCAGGTGGAGAGGAGGGAGGGGGACAGGGACAGGGGCCCCCAGAGCAGGGGAGAGACAAAGGGGGAGGGGAATGGAAGGAGGGGGAGATTATGGATGGGAGAGGGGAGGGAGGGAGGGAGGGGACTAAGAGGGGACGTGGAGGGAAGAGAGATGGGGGAGGGGGAGAGATTGGGGCCAGAGGGGGATGAAGGGGAAAGAGGAAGAATGGGGAAGGGGATGGGGATGCAGGGAGGAAGAAGGAGGGATGAGGAGAAGAGGGAGGAGAAGAGGGAGGGAGGCAGAGATGATGGGGAGGAATTAGGGGCAGAAACACTGGAGATGAGGGATGGAGACATGGGAGGGAAGAGAGGAGAAGAAAGGGGGAAATGAAGGGGGAGAAAGAGGGTGGGGACAGAGGGAGGGGGGAGGGGGGCTGGAGAGGGAGGGGGAGGAAGCTCTTCTACTAGCTGGGATTTGGGGGCCTGGAGTCCTTTTCCCTCAGTCAAATTCGGATGTTTTTACCCCCTCCAATTCTAATGGGGAAAAACTGCACTGGGAACAAGCCAAAAACCCATCACCAACAAATAACTCACATTTATACAGGGCTACAATGGTTAATGGGCAGCTAGGTAGGACAGAGGTTAGAGTGCCAGGCCTAAAGTCAGCAAGACTCATCTTCTTGGGGGCAGCTAGGTGGATAAAGTCCCAACCCTGAATTCAGGAGGACCTGAATTCAAATCCCACCTCAGACACTTGACACTTACTAGCTGTGTGACCCTGGGCAAGTCACTTAACCCTCATTGCCCTGCCCAACAACAACAAAAAAGACTCATCTTCCTGAGTTCAAATGAGACCTCAGACATTTGACACATACAAGCTGTGTGACCCTGGGCAAGTTACTTGACCCTGTTTGCCTGAGTTCCTCATCTGTAAAATGGAATGGAGAAGGAAATGGCAAACCTCTCCAGTATCTTTGCCAAGAAACAAAAAGTCAGACATGACAGAAAAAGCACTGAACAACAACAAAATGGTTAACATAGAATTCAGTCCCCCAGGTCCTGACTGCCCAATGAACCTTTTAAAATCTTAAATAAAACTTTCCCTTTTTTATCCCTGAAACCAAGCTCAGCAGAGGCTTCCCATGCCCTGCTCCTTCCCATCTCCTCCATTTTCTCCCTCCCTCCCCCTCCCAGTCTTCTCTGGTGACACAAACTCCTACAATTGAGGCCTCATCACTGAACTTGTCTTTCTCCAAGCACCCAGACATCTTTCTGCTTCTCCCAGGGCCCCTGGACTCTGGGTCCTGCTGCCCAGGTTTCTCCTGGGCCTAGAAATTCCCCACAAGCCCCTGAGTCAAAATTCCTTCAGTGGATGGATGGCATCCCTTAATGTTTGGGCTAAAAGTCTTTCTGAAAACAGTTTCTTATCTACACCTGTGACCTGCTTTTGGAAAGAATCCATTATAAAGAATCCACTTGTGGGGCAGCTAGGTGGCGCAGTGGATAGAGCACCAGCCCTGGAGTCAGGAGTACCTGAGTTCAAGTCCGGCCTCAGGCACTTAACACTTACTGCCTGTGTGACCCTGGGCAAGTCACTTAACCCCAATTGCCTCACTAAAAAAAAAAAAAAGAATCCACTTTTAATGAGAAAACTTGTCTGCTCATTTCTTCCCCCATCCCTGAATCCTGCTGAGCTGGGGCTGGGGTCATTCTGCCCATGGGCTCCTGGGGCTGCTTCCTGCTAGTTAAGATTTCTAGTTTTGGGGGAGCTTAAATGTCCCCAAGATGCCCATTTCAGGCCCTGGGGAGAAGAGGAGGCCTGAGCCTGGTGAGGGATCAGGTGACAGAGGTGGGGGCTGGACTAGGAAGACCTGCCCTGGCCCCCTCACTCAGGATCCTTCTTCTTTCTTCCAGTTGAGCCTGAGGTGACTGTGTATCCATCCAAGATGGCTCCCCTGGGACACCACAACCTGCTTCTCTGCTCTGTCACTGGTTTCTACCCTGGGGACGTTGAGGTCAGGTGGCTCCTGAATGGGCAGGAGGAGACAGCTGGGGTTGTGTCCACAGGCCTGATCAGCAATGGAGACTGGACCTACCAGGTCCTGGTGATGCTGGAGATGACCCCCAGGCATGGGGATGTCTACACCTGCCACGTGGAGCACTCCAGCCTGCAGAGACCTGTCACCTTGGACTGGAGTGAGCCAGAGCTCCCTCAGCCTCCAGTTCTCTCCTTGCTCAGGACAAGGAGCCAGCTCTGAGACCCCCAGAGTGTGTCCTGTGTCCTCTTTTCTTCTGCCCCAGACTAATACAAACCCCATGTGGTGCTACCCCCCTTCCCCAGCATGGCCCCCAATGGCTGTGCTGAGCTAAGAGCTATGGAGACCTAGAACCTTGTCAGGCTCCTCACTGGCCCCTGCCCTGGACCAGCCTATAGGCCCTTCCCCTGGGGTGGGGGAGCTGGCTGTGAGACACATTGATGTCAGTGTCCCCTGATGAGCCTTCACTGGCTGAGTCCTGAAGGCCCTTTGCAGTCTGTCCCTTCCCTTCTTAGATAGGATTTAGCCCCTTCTCAGCTCCCCTCAGACCCGTCTGCCACCCAGGGCTGGCTCCTGGAGGGAAAGTTTTGATCCTTGGTGTCTCTTGTCCCCAGAAGCACAGTCTGGATCTGCCCAGAGCAAGATGCTGAGTGGAGTCGGGGGCCTCGTGCTGGGACTGATCTTCTTTGGGGGTGGCCTTGTTGTCCACAGAAGGAGCCAGAAGGTGAGATATTCTGGGGAGGCCCTGAGGCCCCTCCCCCCTCCATGATTTTCCAGGGGAGGAGAGGGTGTTGGATGGTGCCAGAAATCTGGGCCCCAGGTCAGGGAGGAAGGGCTGGGCTGGCTCTGGGCTTCAGCTCTTTCTACCCTGGAAACTTACACAAGGTGGTGAAGGGGCCAGATCCAGGGCTCAGGGGTCTGAGGGAATCCCATATTCATAGTAGAGACCAGCCTTGTTGAAAAAAATTAATGATAATAACTATATCTAATCTGGAAAATTATATCATTTTGGACTTATGATAATTATCACTTTATATGAAAACAATAAGTTAGAAAAATTATAATTGGGCCATAAGTCCTGCTGCGGTCGCATTCAAATGTGAAAATCTTTGTTAACTAGGGCTAATTTGGGGGGCTAGTGCTGACTGGGGTACTTAATCTGGGGACTGTTGACTATTTGGCTATCTGACTGCGTTTAATTTAATATGGGCCATTTATAAAGTTCCACCACCACTGCTCCACTCCCAAATTGATAAGCAACATATTAAGAAGGCTCTTAACTAAATAATCAAAGCAGAGTTTATTTATGAGATACTATTTAAAATTAAGAATACAAGGAAATAAAATGTACAACCTGACTGCTTTCCTGCGGTCTCTTTCCCCACCTGCTGCGCTTTGAACTTTTTTAATAAATACGGGCTTAGCCGAAAGAGGCCTTAGGGCACTCAGGTCCTTTATTCTAATCTGAGCCCCTTTCACTTTTTAAATCCCCTTGCTTCTAACTTTCCTCTCCTTACTGCCACCGCTGAACCCCTGTGTTTCTCTCTCACCGAACCTTCTATCTGTCAGCTCCATCAGTCTTCTCTTCAGTATCTCTTTTCCCTCCTCCTAGTCCTTCTCGTCTTCTCCTGCGTCCTTGTAGCCCCATCTCTAATCTGCTGCGCTCCAACCTTTCTAATCTTGTCAGCCGCCTCTTGACCTCTTCTCTGCCTCCTCTCGTCCCTCCAACCTTGTCCAGCCAGCCTCCAGTCCTCTTCTCAGCCCCCCGTCTCGTTGTCTGAACCTCTGAGTCTAACTCCCAGGTCTATATATACCTTTTCTTACTCTCCACTCAATTCTTGGGGCTTCTCGCACACACATACACCAAGCTAATCTGCCAGCCAGGGTTGCGGCTGGTGGGGGGTGGGGGTGTGTGCAAGCCTCCGTGCTACGCAAGAGCCTAGCCTGGACAAGCCCAGGATCTCTCCGATACCTCTGCTCAGGTCAGAGGGAGCTGGGGGCTTTCCCCCGCCCCCACAACTGTCTGACCTGGCTTCTGGTACAGCCATGGGGCTTTTGGGCTCAGCTGAAGCAGCGGGGGCGGGGCACCAGCGCCTCCCACCAGAAGAGACCCTGAGAGCCTGAGGCTTTCTAATCCCCAGCCTAAAGGTAGGGTCCCCCAAATCAAAATAAATTTCCACACTTGGGAGGGGTGTCAGACTCCAGCCCTTCAGCCCCTCCCCCTGCCCATTCCCCTGCCCTGCCCCCCCCCACTCCCACAGCTGTAGGTGGATGGATAGAGCATTGATGAAGTGCTTCCTCTGTGGGGTCAGGTACTGGGCTAAGCACTGTTAGGAGCCCCCTGTCCCTCAGTGCTCAGAGCCTTGGTGTCCTTTGCTTCTGTGACTCTGGGATTTATAAGTACTTGTATGTCTTTCTTTCTCGTCCTTTCCCAGGAAATCAGGTTTCACAGCCAGCAGGTAAGATCCTTCTGCCCAGGTGGGATCAGGGTTCTCATAGCTACAGTCTCTGCCCAGTGGGGCCTGAAGCTAAGCAGGGACTTGGGGCCCTTAGTGGGAAGAGGTGGCTCTACTTTTGGCTTCAGACCCAGGTGTAGACTTTCATATGGCTGTTCTGTGTCCTCTGTAGGGCTCCTGAGGTGATCGCTGAGGCTGTGTCCCCTGGAGCTGCTGCCTCCCCTTCAGCCTCCCCCCCCACGTTTTGGAGGCCCCTGCTTGTGCCAGCTCTCCCAGGATCTTAGCCCTGCTGACCCCCCTTCCCTGGAGTGGCTCCTTGCCTGTGCCTTGGGCTGTCTGGACTCTTTGGCATTTCCCAATAGAGCCTTCAGTGACCCCCCTCCTCTTCCTATGTTCCTGTACCCATGTTTTATCCATTTTTGTCTCCTGAGCCTTCACCCTAATAATTAGAAGAGTGAGAATCACCTGGTGCTTAGTGACATGGAGACAAGGTTGGGGAACAGAGGGATTTGTGTAACCTCTCTGTATGTGAAAGGCCTGAAGATTGTGATCCATCCACACCTTTGCATCCACATGGCCTCTTGTCCAGGCCCCTCCATTATTATTAGGTAACACTTCTCCCCTTGGCCACATTTATGAAATCTACTTCCAGCCATTTCCTGGGCCTTTGGTAACAGTTTGTTAGATTTTTATTAGTGACAGTAACTGAGCCTTATCTAAGATCCCCCCTGAATTGGTGCTTTTTGGGGGTAAATAGAAGGAAATTAATTTTTTTTAATTACCATACCATTTACCCATACTGCTTAGCAGGAAATGCTTTTTGAATGAGTGATACTTGTGGTCAGTCCATTGCCATGCAAGGGGTGGGCCTGCCCAGCACTTCCCATTTCCTAATGAAGTTTATGGGTGACCATTCTTGACCAGCAGAAGAAATGTCTGGAAACTGAAGGGGAGCTGGTAGTGGTAGAGTGGCTTGTTAATTCTGTCAATCAGGGCTGCCAGCCAATTAGCTTGGGGCTGTGTGTGTGTGTGTGTGTGTGTGTGTGTGTGTGTGTGTGTGACTGCCCTGTTTCCTGTGAGAGAGCAAGTTGCTGGTAAGGAGAAGGGAGGGGATTTGTCATTCTGGTGTTGAGCTGGAAAGAGACAGGATGCAACTGTGTGTTCTGCTGAGCCCTAGGTTGTGGTGTGATTCAGGTCGTAATGTTTTCCTTCCCCCATTCCTTTATTTTTCCTTTCCCTTAATTCTAGTAACCTTACTTGTGTTTTTAAGTTCATTCTTGTTAATAAACCCTGTTCTGTTTTTGAAAGAGGCTGTTAATCTCCTTGTCCCAATATTGTGGCGTGCTGCCTCACTAACACTCCCCAATTAAAATTTTGCCTCTACAGGTTGAGGATCCAGCCAGTTTACTAACCCAGTGAATTTCTTTAGCCCACCCCACCCCCACCCTTATTTGGCCATGAGCCAACTAACCAGGGGGACCTTTTTAAGCCTCCTCCACAGCCTCCCTTAGGCAATCTCCCTTGCTCTTAAAAAAACCTTAGCTTTTATCTTTCTGGTCAGAGAAAAACCGGTCCATTTTAACCTGCACCACGATTGAATATTTTGTTACCCCCTTGTATATTCTAATTGGCATTTTTTAGAATAGCATATTGTCCCTATTTAAACTATTAAGCTAGTAAATATTTATTCATAGCATTTCTGGTTTCCTCCTCACAAACACAGTAAAAAAATCTTTGGAACAATGGGATGAGAGAGCTTATCTTTCCCACTGAGCATATGTTTAATATTACTGGAAGCATTATAACTAAATTTGAATCTTACTATACTAGCATAATCATAGCTCAAATGGCTATAATTTTTATTCTCTCTATTGGTAGAAATGCTACTAAAAGGAATGGAATCCTGTTCTAAGAAATCTGAAAACCGGCAAAAAATTTTAAAACTCACTCAGGATCCTATTAAACAACCTAATAGATTTTATGGTAGACTTTGTGAAGCTGCTAGCCAATTTACAAGACTGGACCCACTAGATTCAAAAGACTCCTAAATTGTACGTAATACATTTGTCTACCAATCCTTGCCAGAAATCCATAAATTTTTTATAACACAGTGTCCAGGCTGGAAAGGTATGGCTATAGAAAGGCTTAAAGAAATCGCCACCTATATCTTTGAGACAAATGAAGAAAATACGGCTAAGCAAAGCATTCTGGCACCAGTACTTTCAGGTCAGGCATTTAAAGGTCAGTACAAAACCCCCAAGGTGTGTCAGCACTGTGAAAAACAAGGACACTCATTGAGAGAAAGCAAGAACTGAAGCAGGCAATAACTCAGGGTCTTGAATATTTTTTCAGGAGAAACCAGAATAATTATGGAAACTTTTACCAGAAAGGAAACAACCAATATAATTACAGGCCTTATTACAACCATAATCAGTATAATCGTAGACCCTATCAGGGAGGTACAGAAGAACAGAATCAGAATCAGGGTAACTCTAGAATCTCTCAGAGGGAGACACAGGACTGACGGTGTACAGGGGAGGAATGGACAATAGACACCGAATATTTCATTTTTCCACAGCCTGAATATATCAACCCCCTTATACTAATCCATTCACCTCCCCAGAGTAACGAACCCTATGTGACCCTCAAAGTTGGGGACACGTTTTATGATTGTCTGTTAGATACAGGAACCTCTAAATCAGTCTTAGTGAGTAAACCAGACCCTGGATGCAATGCTATTTGATCTTTAAATGTGATAGGGGTAGGGGCAGCTAAGTGGCAAGGGGCAGCTAAGTGGCACAGTGGATAGAGCACCGGCCCTGGAGTCAGGAGTACCTGAGTTCAAATCCCGCCTCAGACACTTAACACTTACAAGCTGTGTGACCCTAGGCAAGTCACTTAACCCCAGTTGCCTCACCAAAAAAAAAATGTGATAGGGGTCTCAGGTAAGGCCCAAAGAGTGGCAGAATTAACCCCTTGCATGGTATCTATGGGGCCTTTAACAGTAGAACATTCATTTTTACTTATGCCTGATGCCCCTGTAAATTGATTAGGTTGTGATCTCATTTGTAAACTTAGAGCAACCATATCTTGTTCTCCAGATGGGGCTGTCTCTCTGCAGTTGCCAGAGGATACTGTTCATTTATTACCAATTTTGATTGCAGATGCTCAAGGAAGAGTAGGGGATACATCCAAAATCCCCTCTGACATTCCCGATTCCTTATGGGCCTTATCCTCTACTGAAGTGGGGCTCCTTAAATCTGCTATGCCTGTTACTATTAAAGTTAAAGGGGGACCATCTCCATCCATTCTATAGTATCCATTGTCTAATGAAGCCATAGAAGGGATCACCCCTATAATTGAGGCACTGAAAAGTCAGGATATTATTGTTCCATGCCATCAATCTCCATGTGATACTCCCATTTTGCTAGTTAAAAAACCCAAGCCTGGGCCAGATGGCAAACCTGTTTATCATTTTGTACAGGATCTTAGAGCGATTAACAATTATGTTATACCTTGACATGCTATAGTCCCCAGTCCTACCACCATAGTTTCTTTCATGCCATGTGAGGCTACATGCTTCACAGTGGTAGACCTCTGCCTTTTTCTGCTCTGCCTTTTTCTCTATACCAGTGTATGAGGACTTCCAGTATTTATTTGCCTTTACCTGGAAGAATACACAGTGGACTTGGACTAGACTCCCACAGGGATTTATGGACAGTCCTACATTATTTTCTCAAATTTTAAAACAGGACCTGGCCTCTATTACTTTTTTTTTCAGCAACAAACATTTATTTTCTAGTTACATGTAAGGGTAGTTTTCAAAATTCATTTTCATAAGATTTAGAGTTCCAAATTTTTCTCCCTCCCTCCCTCCCTCCCTTTCCTCCCCCCTCCACAAGATCACAACCAGGTTATATATGTACAATCCACAAGTGTTCTTTTTATCAGTTCTTTCTATAGAGGTGCATAGTAAGCTTCCTCATTAGTTCCTTGGGATTGTCTTGGATCATTGCACTGCTGAGAGTAGTTAAGTCATTCACAATTGCTCATTGAACAATACTGCTGTCACTATGCACAATGTCCTCCCAGCTCTGCTCACTTCACTATACATCAATGTTCATTAGTCTTTCTAGGTTTTCGGGGATCATCCTGTTTGTCATTTCCTGTAGCACAAGACCATTCCACTACAATCATATAGCACAGCTTTTCCCATCATTCCTCACTTGATAGACATTTCCTTGATTCTCAATTATTAGCCTTCATCAAGAGTTGCTATAAATATTTTTTGTACAACTTTCCCCCCTTTTCTCTTTTTCATTATTACTATTGTTAACTGTTTCCCTTCCATCCTATTCCCTTCCCTATGATAATTATTCTATTATCCATCTTCTTTCATCCTATCACTCTTCAAAAGGGATTTGCTTCTGTCTGTCCCCTCCCCCACTCTGCCCTTCCACTTTAAGGAGCTAAAAGTCAAGTAAAAGAAAGGCAAGATGAGCAGATAGAGAAAGGTGAGAACCATAGAAAGTTTCTTCAGTAACAAGGAAGACCGAGGTGCATCCTCAGAGGAAGATGTCAACATCAGGGCCCCTATATCTAAAGCTTCAAAGAAAAATATGAATTGGTCTCAGGCCACAGAGGTGCTCAAAAAGGACTTTGAAGATAAAATTAGAGAGGTAGAGGAAAAAATGGAAAGAGAAATTAGGGTGATCCAGGAAAGACATGAGAAAAGAGTCAACAGCTTGAAAAGTCAAATGGAAAAGGAGGTACAAAAGCTCTCTGATGAAAATAATTGCCTAGGAATGAGGATTGAATAAATGGAAGCCAGTGACTTTAGGAGAAACCAAGACACAATAAAGCAAATCCAAATGAATAAAAAAAAATAGAGGGCAATGTGAAATATCTTCTGGGAAAAACTGCTGACCTGGAAAATAGGTCCAGGATAGATAATTTGAAAATGATTGGTCTACCTGAAAACCATGATCAAGGAAAGAGCTTAGACATCATCTTCCAAGATATTCTCAGGGAAAATTGCCCTGAAATTCTAGATGAAGAAGCTAAAATAGAAATTGAAAGAGTCCACCAATCACCTCCAGAAAGAGATCCCAAAAGGAAAATTCCTAGGAATATTATAGCCAAATTCCAGAGCTCTCAGGTCAAGGAGAAAATATTGCAAGCTGCCAAAAAGAAAGAATTCAAGGACTGTGGAGCCCCAGTCAGGATAGCACAAGATCTAGCAGCTTCTACATTAAAGGACCGGAGGGTATGCAATATGATATTCCAAAGGGCAAAGGAAATGGGATTACAACCAAGACTCACCTACCCAGCAAAACTCAGCATAATCTTTCAGTGGAAAAAATGGGACTTTAATGAAAAAGAAGACTTTCAGATATTTGTGATGAAAAGACCTGAACTGAATGGCAAATTTGACTTTCAAATACAAGACCCTAGAGAAACATAATAAAATTGGAGCTGGGGAACATACCTGGGGTCATACAGTGGGCAACTGTCTTGTATCTGAGGCCGGGTTTTGGCTGGGATCCCCCTGGGTCCAGGGGTGATGCTTTGTCCACTGTGTCACTTAGCTAGGTGATGACATCTTTAGGGTTAAATTAAGGGGAGAAGGGAATTCAGTGGGGGAGGGGGAAAGGCAGAGGTGAAATCCTACATGAAAGAAACAGGAAAAGGCTTATGGAGTGGGGGAAGAGATGGGAGAGGAGCAGGGCAGTAATGAATTTTACACTCTTCAGAAAAGGCTCAAAGACCTTAAACTCATCAGAGCTGCCTCAAGGAGGGACTAACATAAACACCCAATTGGGTGGTGGAGTAATCTATTTAATCTGGGCAGTAAATGAGCCTAACACTCATCAGACTCAAAGACCTCAATCTCATTAGAATTGGCTCCAGGAGGGAATAATGTACACACTCAATTGGGTGGAGTAATCTCTCTAACCCTGCAGGAAAATAGGAGGGGAAGGGGATAAAGAGAGAGGGGCAAAAGGACCTGGCCTTTATTACTTTTAAAGGAGCTACTTTAGTGCACTATGTTGATGATTTACTTTTAGCATCCCCTGATGCTGACACCTGTCAGGAAGACAGCCACCATTTATTATTAGAACTATACAAGAGAGGCCACAAGGTCTCTAAATTGAAGGTGCAATGGTGCTTACCTCAGGCAGAATAGTTGGGCTTCATTCTGGCTGCTGGAACTTGCTCTGTCTCTCCTAAGGGAGTCCAGGCTATTCAACAACTCTCTGCTACCTCTCCTAAGAAGCAGTTGTAACAATTGGAGGGAGGCCACCTGCTGGAGAGTTACTGTAGAAAAGCTCTGCCATGAGGAGAAGGCATCTGAGGACAAGCCATGTGGCTTCTCCTTGGCATCAGGAAGTGATGTTTGCTCGTGGGTACTGTCTATGAAAGCTACCAGCTAATTAGCTTGGAGCTGTGTGTGCTTGTGGATGTTCCCAGTTTCACAGGAGGCTTGTGGAATGAAGAAGAAGCGAGGCTTTCTCTCTCTCTCTCTTTTGTCAGGACTCTTGTGGAGAGTGGAGCAGGAGACATTGGCTTCCTGAGATAGCTGAGACTAGGCCTCTTTCTCTCTCCCTTCACCAAATTCTTATTCTCCTTAACAAATGCTTAAAAGTCTAAACTCTTGCTAAAGCTTATAATTTTGGGGGGACCACTCATTAGATTTTAGACAGACTAGGTAGGATTTTAGCTCCTTACAGATGGCTGACCATGAAGCAGAAAGCCGAACCTCTTATCTTCTGATCTTTCAGTTGGGTAAGAAATCTCCCCTACCCTGTCCCTTTAAACTCCAAAGTACTGCTAAGTACTGGCTGTTTTCTATTTAAATTTTCTAATGGGTTTTTTCAACTCCCTAAGTACCTGGTTTCTGATTTTAGTCTGTTTAACCAGATAAATGTGAGATAAGATCTTGTTAATGCTTTGTTTTTGTGGATTTTCTATTTTTCTTTTTATTTTTGCTAGAAGAGCGAGCAAGGTGCTCACCTAAGGGAATATAAATATCCCCCCCTCTACAAACCATGACTTTTCAGAGAAACATCTGACTCCTGAATTTTTTTCAAATTGTAACACTTTTTTCTCCTTTTGCATGCCTACAAGCAACACCCAGCCTCTAGAAGGGGAAATCAGGCCTGAGTTTGAAACCAAACCTGATTCTATTGCCCTAGTCCCTCCCCTACTCTTGGGACCCCACCTCCTCCCCCTCCTCTGGCGCCACCTCCTACTCCTCCCATAACCAAGCCCCTTGATCCTCCTGCCAGGGAATTCCAGAGATCTAATCCACCCTCCTCGGGTCCTGAGCTTGAGCATGCACAGCTTTTTCTACCTACATTTGCAGCTTCTACTCAGTTGCTGAAGCAGTCAGCCTCAGCCCTTTCCCAACCAGGCTGTGATTCTGACTCGACCTGCTATGGTTCTCTCAAACCAACCTTAGAAAAGCCTTTAAATTCCAGATATGCTCATTTTGTTCATAATTTTGTTAATCTGCTTTTGTTTTTAATTAGTAACCTTATAAAGCATTTGTATTATGAAAAGACCAATAGAGAAAATAAACAAGAGACACTTGAGCTGAATACAGATGTACAAGGCAAGCCTCATCATCATGGTTCAAGACTCTGCTTCTTTTGCCATAGAGGGGTACATACTTTGCAGAATTGTAGAAGCAAACAGCAAGGTATTAAAATGAGTATTGGGGATTTTAGATATTGGAATCAAAAATATTCTAAATTCACTCAGAGAAATAATGTCAGTTCAGAGGTTACCTAGGATTTCTATGCTATTACATCTACATTTTGAAATTAATGATATGGGTTTATTTTCAAAGAGATTTTCATGCTTTTAAAATTGTGTTTTATACTTAGTTTTAAAAAAAGAGAATATTTGTAACAGCTAATTATATTCATGTGATCAAATTTCTATTTTGTACTACTCTTATTAATATTAAGCTCATATTCATTTAGGTTTCCCCAGTTAGAATCTCATTGTCTTTCATTCTTCCATGTTTATTTTCTTGTATTCGTTTTTCTCTATTTTTGAAACTATGCAAGATGGTTTTGGTTTCATAATACAATGTTAATTCTAGGAGTATTTTGCTCCCATAGTCTAAATTGTTTGTTTGTTTTCCAACTGATTATTTGAGCAGACTCTATAAAGAATTTCCCTGGCAAATTGGTTGCCATGGCAAGTGTAAATTGATTCTAGAAGTATTATTTTTGATAAGCATATTTTTTTAAAAAGAGGGGACCATTTGTAAAACTTGTGTTTTAACTAGTATTTAATTATGTTCCAATTTTTCACAAAAGCAATTGTATACTTAGTAAGAAAAAAGGTATTATTTGAAATTATTGCATAATTCTGAGTCAAGGTACATTCACATTTTTTGCGATCATTATTATCCTCATTTTTTAAATCCATATGAGACTTGGATTATGGGAACTTGTCATTTAAGACATTAATTGCCTTCATTCTGAGTTATCAGATGCCATTTGGCCAGGATGATATCTGATCATCAGAGGAATACATGTGTGGGGACCAATTTTTAATTGGGGAGTGTTAGCTAAGTTGCTCGCCTCAATATTGGGGCAAGGAAGGAGACGGGCAGCCTCCCTCAAAACAGAACAGGATTTATTTTAACAAGAACGACCTTAAAAAAAAAACCACAAACAGGATCAGTAGGATCAAGGGAAAGGAAATAAAATGGGGAAAGGGAAATTATACAACCTGAAAAATACCACCACCCAGGAATCAGCTGAGAATACACAGCAGAGCTCCTGTCGACTTCCAGCTCCCAGCTAGAATGGTGACTTCTCCCCATTCCCAGAAGCCCCACACAGCCCCCAACCAATTGTCTGGCCACTCTGACAGTCACATGACTGCCCTCACTAGGCTTCCAATCATTATAATTTTGCCAGGCCCATGTAAGCATTGGCGAGTGGTGATGACGTGAGGTGCCAGCACCATGGCAATGGCTACAACCAGTGGGTGGAGCACCATTCGGTTTGCAGAACCCCAGGCCAGTGCACACCTAGGCATAAAAACCTCAAATAACAATTAATTCTTTACACATGCAAGAACAGACATTGACCTGTCATATGAGGGGAGACATACATGAAGTCAAGGTACGGCTGAGGGAACAGCTTTGACAAATGTTACGGTTGGTTTCTCTTGGTTTAATTTTTCCCCACTATATTGTACAGATGGCTGAAAGTTTTCATCCCACCCATCTCTACACCTGGCTTCTATGCCCCCCTCCTATATGCCTGATGCCATGGATGTCTCAATTCCATGCATCTGATTAAGTTTGACTCAGTTTCCTCCAGTATGTTCTGTGGCATGGACGTATATCCCATCCACCTATTTTAAACCTGACATACTGCATGGGCAGTATATATTGCTCAACTGTGGGAATGCTCATATCCCATCATTTCTCTGTTCTTTTAAAATAACCCCCAAAATTATCTCAGGTGTCATGATAAATACAGTGTTGGATTTTGCCTTGACATCTGTTACCAATTATATTAGATTTTAAAATTTCTAATAATGGCATGAGGATAATTAGGCAGATAATGCAAAAAGTGATGAAAAATAGATAAAAATTATGTTTTTAAATTAATATCACAGTTGTCTTCTCAATTTGCCCTCAACGGGGGGGGGGGGACTGTAGTAATATTAATTTTTAGAGAATGTTTCAGTTTTTGTTTTATTATATCTTTCATGTGTGACAACTAAGATTCTGAATTTCCTTAGACATGTTTTTAAGAACTCTCATTGTTTGATTTGATTATTGACAAAGCTATTTTAAAGTTGTTAAGCTCAATTTTGTAGGAAATTTTCCTGGCTGATTAACAACATCCACACCTCAACCCCTGAAAAGACTTCCATTCCATGACCACACCCAGAGGACATCCCAAGAATCATCTGAGAAAAGACTTCCAAGAATTTAAATGAAAAGTTTTATTTTGTTGATTTTTTTCCATTCTGTTGTTATGTACACCATTTCTAATATGTATTGTCTGCAGAGGCCCTCTCTCTGCAGGCAATGTCAAAGCACCAGTTCGTGAGGGACCGCCCCTCTGGACAAAATTTCCCCTTTCTCCTTTTCCTATATTGTTATTTACATATTGTTTGTTAGCATAGGGTATTATGTTGTTATTTTTTTTTTTAGTGAGGCAATTGGGGTTAAGTGACTTGCCCAGGGTCACACAGCTAGTATATATTGTTATTTTTTACTGTTTCATCAAGGAAACACTGCATGTTCCTTGAAGAAACAAAGGGGGACTGTAATGATTGGAGTGGCACCACCTGCTGGAGAGGTACTGTAGGAAAGCTCCGCCATGAGTAGAAGGCATCTGAGGGCAAGCCATGCAGCTTTTCCTTGGCATCAGGAAGTGACGTTTGCTCGTGGGTACTGTCTATCAAAGCTATCAGCCAATTAGCTTGGAGCTGTGTGTGCTTGTGGATGGGATGTTCCCACTTTCACAGGAGGTTTGTGGGACGAAGAAGAGGCGAGGCTTGCTCTCTCTTTCATCAGGACTCTTGTGGAGAGCAGAGCAAGAGACATTGGCTCCCTGAGATAGACAGCCGAATCTAGGCCTCTTTCTCTTTTCACCAAATTCTTATTCTCCTTAATAAATGCTTAAAAGTCTAAACTCTTGCTAGAGCTTATAATTTATTGGTGAGCACTCACTAGATTTTAGACAGACTAGCTAGCATTTTAGCCCCTTACACAGTTAAGGGCCATTCTGGGAGCAGCTGGGTATTGCAGACAATGGATGACCTCTTTTGGTGAAATTACTAAGCCTCATATAGCTCTAACCAAAAATTCTGTTCCAGAACCTTTACATCTGGATTCCCAGCATCTCTCAGCTGCAACAGAATTGAAGCGGGAATGTGAGATTTAAAATTGGATATATGAGCATTAAACCCCCCCTTTAACTTTTTCCTTATATATCTCCCAGACCACCAAGAAAAAGAAGGCTCTGAGCTTTAATCAGTGAGGGATTAGCTTTTATTGTTTGGGAGTTAATTAGATAACAAAAGGGTGATACCAATTAGGGAAATAGGAAAGTAGAAATACAAATGAATAATCTAAGCTTAGTCTATATTCCATTATAAAACTCACTGAACCCCAAAACTGCCTGCCAGGCCGAGAACCAGAGCCGACCACCAGTGCACTGCCACCACTAAGCTGAGAAGCCAAAGTGAAAGAGAACTTCCTTTCCACTCTCAGTTTTAAGTTGGCGTCCCAGATTTGAACTCAGGTCCTCCTGACTCCAGGGCCGATGCTCTATCCACTGTGCCACCTACCTGCCCCATATGTATAAATTTTTGCTACTTAATCAGTCTTTTGAGCACAGGATTCCGTTGCCTTCAACACTGTTTCTCTTGCTTCCTTCAACATATCAAAATGCTCAGGAATATTGGGGGACCAGACAGGGTCTTCTAAAGGCCATCCAATAGCAACTTTTCCTGATGTTTCTAAGGAGCTTGCTGTGGCTATTATGTAAGCTTTTTTCCCTGGGGATAATATTGTTTCTATGAGACCAGTAACATCATTCCAAGTGGGGTGACATCCTCTAAACATTTTCCTAAACTGGCTGATAACTGCTGTGGGATCCTCATCAAATTTAGGAATATTTTGTTTCCATGAAATCAAATCTTTGGGCCCAAAAGGTTTGTATTGTCTGAGCTTTAGTACAGCACCTTTTTGACCATGTGTGAGGATCTTGTGAGGGGGAAGAATTTTGATCTTCTCTCTCTCCTCTACAGATGAATTCTTTCTTTTTTATTTGTTTGGTTGGCATGGAGGAAATAGAGGGAGACGGAATAGGAGCTGAGTCATTTGGCATTTCAGTCTGAGAGGCCTTGCATTCAAACTCAGGCTTGGATTGAGTTGGGTCATTTGGTGTTTCAGTCTGAGAAACAGTCTGAGATTCAAGCTGTGACCTGGATCCTCCTTGTCCTATGTCCCCAGTATCATAATCTCTGCTTGCTCTGAACCAGATTTTCCAATAAAGTGAATGTTCAGGTGGCCAATGGCATAGGATTCTTTGCAAATGCCTCAGTGTTTGGGGATTAAATTGCCCAAGTTCGGGCCATTCTTTCTGTGGAACAGGAAGCAGGACAGTTTCAAAACACGGTTCCAAGCTAGTTGGCTGGTCCATTGATTGACATGACTTACAGGTGGTCTGTGAATAGATGTAACTTCTGGGTGTCAGGCAGTCACATGCTTTCTCCTCAGGGTGGAGCTTCCCGGTTCTCACAAAGTCTTTCTCAGCAGGGTAGTGGCACTCTGATTCTCACAGTTTAGACAAATAGATACGAGACTCATCTGTCTAGAGATGATATATGATTCCATGGGAGCTGCTGAGATCATCAGGCTACATAACATGGAAGAAAAGAGGGTCTAGGACAGAGCCCAAGGTCATATTGGTAGTGGGTGTCAGAGGCTAGACTTGAACTTCTGTGATTCCAGAGCCAGCAGTGTTTCCAGTGCAACACTGCTTCATGCTGGGTAGCACCATGCCTAGAACAGTGGAGAAAGGAAGCCCCCCTGGCTTTATTTATTGGAAAAAATGTCTTGTATTACCCCTTTGTAAATAATGCTACCTGTCAGCTTTAGATATATACTTTTATATGGAAATACAACAAAGAGGTTGTACATACATATAGGTCAAAGTATTTATGGCAAAACCTTTGGTGTCACCAAATAAGTTGAAACAAGATGAGTGCTCACTGATTCCTTAATGGCTCAAAAAATTGTCTTATGTAAATATCATGAAGAGGAAGAATTCTGAGAAGAATTGGAAGATGTTAACTCTTATGAAATGAAATAAAAGCAGGAACACATTATATATAGTAATTATGACAATATTAATGGAAAGAGGGGCAGCAAGGTGATGCAGTGGATACAGGACAGGCCCTGGATTCAGGAGGACCTGAGTTCAAATGCAGCCTCAGACACTTGACACTTACTAGCTGTGTGACCCTGGGCAAGTCACTTAACCCTCATTGCCCTGAAAAAAAAGAAAAAAAAAGTAAAAAATATTAATGGAAAGAATAAATCACCAAAACTGAATACTATTTATTTATGACCAAAATTGGGCCTCTGAGAAGAGGTGAGGAGTAAACACCCTTCTCTTGAAGAAGCAGGGGATTATGGATGTGAAGTGATGTGTGTGTGATTTGAACTCAGGTCCTCCTGAATCCATGGCTGGTGCTTTATCTGCTGTGCCACCTAGCTTCCCCTTTACTTAACTTGTTTATTTTATTGTCTTTCATGCTTATATTTAATTATCCATTTCTTCTCTCATTTATCTCCTCTCATTCAGTTAATTCAAAAATCCTCCTTCCATAAGCCTCCCAAATTCTTTAAAAAATATATTCCATGGGGGCACAGTGGATAAAGCACTGGCCCTGGATTCAGGAGATCCTGAGTTCAAATCCAGCCTCAGACACTTCACACTTACTAGCTATGTGACCACTTAACACATTGCCCTACCAAAAAAAATTATATATATATATATATATATATACATATATATATATATATGTATTCCCTTCTGTAAAAAAATTTCTTATTCTTTCTATACTTTAATTTTCTTCCTTTAAAAAGCATTTTTCACTTTTATCCCTTGACTCTTGGTCTGTATAACTATTTGTTCCTTCGTTAATGTCTTTGTGTTCCTCATTAAATTAAAGTTTCAAATAGGCCAAATTTCCTTTTCTTCCTCAAAACATTTTTTTAATTTCCAATATAGGTCTTGCCTCCTCATTCCTCTTTTCTATTGTGTCTTAAAGTATCAATTCACTGGAGAGCTGATGATTACAGAAACATTATCTCAAGGTAAAACTTACTCATGTCCCAATTATTCAGTCCAATTTTACTCCTCATCCTCCTTGCGATCATGTTCTTCTCCATCTCCCATGGCCAGTCCTCTTTGAGTCCTTGGCTTTTCACCCTTCTGGATTCCAGGAGCTCCCAACAACTCTGATGCCCATTCTCCTGAAGAAGGGTGTGGACCATTCTCTCAGAGAAATAGTTTTCCCATGAACCAGCCCACTGTAGATTAGATACATCACTTGTTATGGAATGTATCTCTCCCCCATGCAGAACTCTTCACTGAAATTCTACTCCTCTCCACAGAGTTATGATCTCCCCCTCTCTTTCCATCTTTTTCAATCCCTCCCTTTCCCTCCTAAGTTCTTCTCATATGTTTTCTTTTTCCTGAGAGATGACACCTCATTTTGACTTTGTTGTTTACCATTAATTTGATCAGAGAACATCAAATATCACCCTCCAAACTCTACCTCCTCTCTACCCTTTTATGCCCTTACACACTCTTACACATTCAGCAGCGATTTTCAGTGTTTTTTGGTCCACAAATCCCTTTCAGTAGAAAAATGGGGGACAGCTAGGTGGCACAGTGGATAAAACACTCACCCTGGACTCGGAAGACCTGAGTTCAAATCTGGTCTCAGACACTTGACACTAGTTGTGTGACCCTGGGCAAGTCACTTAACCCTCATTGCCCTGCAAAAAAACAAACAAATAAAAAAACCAGAAAAATGGGTTGCGTGTTTCTGGGCTTCTTTTACACAATACTAATAAAATTCTTTCAGATTCATTAAGTGACTAAGATAGCTACATTGATAATTGTTGTCCCCAAAGCTCCATATTAAAATTTATATGATATACTTATATAAAATTTTGATAGCCTATGATTCTAAGAACACTAGATATAAAATTAACAACTTCTAATTATAGTATAATTATGCCTATTGCATTTGGCACATTCTGTAAGAATTAGCAGAATAATTCATTAAGACCTCATATGCTTACTGTTATCTGCAAGATTTCATTGTAAATTCTTTTATTTTTCAAATTTTGTTGAATACAAATAATATTTTAATTAAGCAAGTTACAAGATGTAAGATGTTTTTGGAACATAATAGTCATATATAAATTTAAGTTCAATGATAAAGGTTTTCATTTGGACAAAAGTTTTGTAATAGTTTGCTTAACACAAAACAAATACAGTCTTAAATCAAGTTTATTTCTGGATTTTGATTTAAAATAGAAGAAAAGTCAAAATGCTTATTCATATAAATATTCAATGGAAAACTACATGTAGGAGAATCTTACAATTGCTTTTGCTGAAAATTCAAAATTCATTTTTGTTTTGAGCCAAAAATCTATTGGGAATGCCAGGTCACAAGAGGAGAGGAGAAGCCATAGCAGCAGGTGGGATCAGCAAGGGATTCCTGGAAGAGCTGGTGCTCTGGGGGAGTTTGGAAGTAGGACAGGGTTTCTAGGAATTGGGGGGAACAAGGAAGCACCTTCTGGGCCTGGAGAATATCCTTTGCAAAGGTCTGGAGACAGGAAGTGTCATACTGTGTGTCACACACAGAAAGTAGACACCTTGTATTGGTTTGTAGCATGTGAAGGGCCTAATATAGAATGAACCTGGAGAGAGAGACTGAAGACAAATTGTGAAAGGCTTGAAATGCCAAACAGGGGAGCTTGTTTTTGGTCCTAGAGCCAAAATGGAGCCTCCAGTGACATGATCAGCCCCGTGATTTAGGCTGATTCCTTTGGCAGATGTGGGGAATGAGAGGAAAGAGGCTGGGAGGAGGAAGACCAGGCAGGAGGCTGTTGGAATGGTCCAGGCAAGAGATGACCTCTGGGGCCCCTTGCTTCCCTGACATTCTGGTATTTCTGGGATAATTTTTTTTTCACCAGAAATATGTTTAGGTATTAGAACAGACCCCACAAAGGGAACCTCTGCCTGGGAACTAATGATGCACTTCATCCCTAATGCTAATTGGTTCTCTCATCTCTCAGCTGACCAACCATGGGGCAGAAAACGGAGTCTCCAAATTGTTAGTCTGGGAGATGCAGGGGGGAGTTCCCATGAAGTGAGGGCTATCCTGGCTGTTATCTCCCTCTTTCCTTTAACCTCCTCTTGTCTCCAGGATGGTGTGTGTCTGTTTCCCCAAGGGCATCTGGATAGAAGTTCTGGCTGTGACCCTGTTGATGCTGAATTCCCAGTTGGCTGCAGGCAGACAGGTCCCAGGTAAGTACAGAGCAGCAGCTCCGCAGAGAGCCCAGGTGGGGGCCCAAGGGGAGCACTCTCCTCTCTAGGCCCAGACCAAAGGAGGGTCATGGGACAGGATGGTCCTCAGAGAGATGGGCAGCAGGTGAAACTGGATTTCAGGCTTCCCTCCACCTATCCCTTCCTTTGGTCCTTGTTTCCTTTTCCCCAGGGTTCATGGACTTTGTGCAGGCCTCCTGGAGAGATGAGGGCTCCAGGTAGTTTTTCAATAAGCAATTATTAAGTACCTAATGTCTACTGGGCCCTGTGTTAATTACTGCTAAGGACAGAAAGAAAGGCAAAGGACATTTCCTGCTCTCAAGGAGCTCACAGTCTAAAGGGAGAGACAATACGTGGACACCTCTGTACAACCAAGACATATCCAGGGTAAATTGGACATAATCGGGAGAGGGAAGGTACTGGCATGAAGAGGATCAGGAAAGGCTTCCTGTGGAAGGAGGGATTGGAGCTGATGTTTGAAGTCAGCCAGGGAAGTCAGGAGGCAGAGGTGAGGAGGGAGAGTGTTATAAGGCTGGGAAACAGCCAGGGAGTGCCCAGAGTGGGGAGATGGAGAAATTTGTGTGAGGAAGAACAGGAAGGTCAGTGTCTCTGGATGGAAGGGGACTGGGGGCCTGGGAACGTAAAGTATAAGAAGGCTGGAGAGATGGAAGGGAGTCGGTTGTGGAGGGCCTTGAAAGCCAAGCACAGTTTTTGATATTTGAGCCTGGAGGAGATGGGGAGTCACTGGAGTTGATTGGGGAGGGGGTGACAGTGTCAGAGCTGCCAAGGTCTCCCACCCCCATCTAAACTTTTCTGTACCATTAAGCATCTTCACAGAGTCTGCCCAAACTGCTAGAGAGGTTTCAGTTTGGCTGTTGTTGGGGGAGGGAGGAGTGGACGTTCCTGGATTAATTTCCCAGGTAGGATTTCATGGCCATCAGTGAAGTGCAGTATGTGGGACCCCATGGTTTTCACTGATAGCATCACAGTGGAGTAGGGGAAGGTCTCCCCCTCCATCCCTTGGAGGCAGGTCAGAGGCAGATGCTGGGCTGGAGGGACCAAGGGCATTGAGCCAGGCTGGCTCTTCTCCTATCTTCCTGATCCTTGTTAATGGGCTGAAAACAGAGGTGGGAGCCCAATGTTCCCCAATCCCCACTGCCCTGGAGCACTCTGGGCTTGTACCCTACACCCCTAATCTGTCAGTGTCATCTCTGGTCTCCACACTGCTGCTGCTCTCCCTGAAGCCCGGGCTGGATCAAGGGGCCTCTGCCACGACACAGCAGGAGTGGGAGACCCTTTGTCCTGGGCAGGGAGGGAGCCCCCTGGGATGGGCCACAGGCCTCTTCCAGCGAGTGTGAGTATTGTCGGGGAGCAGAGAAAAGTCCCCCCTGCCACAGTCTGTGTTATTTCTCCTGCAGCCTGGCCTGGCACCTGGCATGGCCAGTCACAGCCTCTTTGGGCTCCTCACCTGATCTGGAGCCATCCTCCAGGAATCTCACCCACTTTTGAGCTTTGTCACCAGCACTGCCTCTGGGGGGGGAGAATCTGACATGTGTCACACACATTCTTCAGGGTAGGGCAAGAGAGGAGGAAGTGCCTTCTAGAGACAGTCTGTCAGGGCCTGAGCAAGGGAAACCCAAGGGCAGTGGAATCTCCCAGTCCTAGCCTGGTTTTGGCTGCTTAACCCAGCTGCCAACTCCAGGAACAACCTGGTATCAGCCATGGCAGCATTGAGCAGGGGATGCCCCCTTGTGGACAATAATGCAAACTACTTAATATTTAAGTATCCTCCCACCTAGTAGATAATCAAACCACTTACTATGGGCCAGGCACTGTGTTAACTGAGGGGGATACAAAGGGAGGTAAAAGCCCCTGGGGAGGACAACATGAAAACACCTGTGTACAAACAAGTGATGTTGAGGACAATTTGGAAATACCCCACAGAGGGAAGGCACTAGGGTTAAGGGAGACTGGGAAAGTCTTCCTATAGAAGAAGAGATTTTAACTAAAGGAAATCAGGAGGCAGGGAGGGGGAGGGAGAGTGTTCCAGACATGGGGGACAACAAGGGAAACTGCTCAGAGCTGGGAGATGGAGCGTCTAGTAGGAGGGACAGCAGGGAGTCAGTGTCTCTGCATCACAGAGTACACGGGTGTGGGAGGGGGCAGTCAGGAGTAAGAAGGCTGGAAAGGCAGGAGGGGCTGGTTGTGAGGAGCTTTGAAGGCCAAAAGGGATTTTTGTATTTGAAACTGGAGGTGATAGGGAGCCACAGGAGGTTATTGAGCAGGTGGGTGACATGGTATTTAGGAAGAGGCATTTGACAGCTGAATGGAGGATGCACTTGAGTGGGGAGAGACTGGAGGCAGGCAGACCCATCAGGAGGCTATTACAATAGTGCACATAGAAGGTGGTGAGGGCCTACATCAGGGCCATGGCAGCATCAGGGCAAAAAAGGGGGATTATTCAAGATGCTACAGAGGTAAAATTGCCAATTTCAGCAACAGATTCATTGTGGGTGATGAGAGTGTGGATGTCCCTGGGGCTGTGAGCCTGGGTGACTGGGAGGGTGGTGGTGCCTCACCAGTAATAGGAGAGAATCCACATCTGTGGGAGAATGACCACAGAAAAGGGTAAGCACAAGGAGGCACTAAGGTATTGTCAGTAGACTTTGGCTTGGGCTGAGGTGTCATGGGGGCAACAGTGGAAAGAAGGCTAGAAAGGGCAATGGAGCAGAGGTGGGGAAGGCCTTGGTTTCTGGACTAACAGAGTTGTTCTTTATCTAATGGCAATGGAGCATCATGGGGTAAGCTGGGGGCTTTGAGGAAGAGAAAATGGTAAAGCACAGAGACCAGTGAGGAGGCCAGTGCAGATGCTGAAGCTTGAACCCTCATGCCTGGCCTCTGGGGCTTGGCAGAAATCCATGTTGTAGGCTGTGATCCTGGTAGGGAGGACTGAGCTGAGCAGAACAGTCAGACGTATGGGGATGGACTCAGGGGTTATCAGCAGAGCTCAGGGTGTCAGGGGAGCAAAGGTGGGTGCAGAGGCTCCAGATGTGTCCAGGATTCAGAAGCACAATGTCAGGAATTTGGTAACATCAGGAGCCAAAAGGGGGAAATGTTAGAACACATTTTCCCACCTTTAGATCCTGATGTTGCCAAAAGCAAAAAGAAATGTCTAAGAAACCAGGATGCTGAAGGTGTTTGATGTCCTTCCAAAGGGTCCAAGTCCAGTCTCACTCCCTTGGATTGGTGGCCACATTGGTGTCATTCTGAGCCCCAATGTCAGAAGTCAAGGTTATCCCTTGCTCCCAATCCCTTTTTCTTCTGAAGGAGCTTTTCCTGTGTGATTCCCTCAAACTATCTCCTTATCTGCACAGAATCCCAGGATTTGCACCTTAGAGAGCACCCATACCAACTCTCTCATTTTACAGATGAGGAAACTGAGGCCCCCCAATTAGTGACTCAACCAAGGTGACATCAGTAATCAGTAGGGTAATGTAGCTAGTGTAACGATTGGAATGACGCCACCTGCTGGAGACTTACTGTAGAAGAGTTCCGCCCATGAAGCGAAGGTCTTTGAGGGCAAGACCAGGAGTCTTTTCTTTGGCGTAAGGAAGTGATGCAGGCGAGTGGGAGGAGGAAGAAAGAGACTGGCACTCAGTCTCGCGTTCTTTCCTTTGGACTCTGGTGGAGAGTGGAGCTAGAAATATGCTCTCCCTTTAATAGATAGGAATCTAGGCCTTTCTCTCTCTTTACCAAATTCTTTTTCTCTTTAATAAATGCTTAAAAGTCTAACTCTTGCTAAAGCTTATAATTTATTGGCGACCACTCATTAGATATTTTAGACAGTTTAGCTAGAATTTTAGCCCTAAACACTAGTATGGAAAATGGTTTATATTAGTGTAGGGGAGGATATTTGAGGAGTAAAAGGTTTTAAGTTGGGTGCTCATGGTGTAACTGTAAAAACTTGGACAGAGAGGAGACACTGGAGAGGAAGAATCAGGAAGGTTTTCTGACTTGTCTGTGGGAGGTGAGGGAAAGAGAGAAACCTGAGTCCCCAGTTGCTCCAGGTTTCCCAGAGCTGGTGTGAGGTAGTGGACGTGCCATTAATAGAAGTCAGGGAGTCAGGAGGAGGATTTGGTTTCAGGGACAAGATGATGACTTTTACATGCTTAGTTTGAGGTGCTTGGAGGGGTGATGTTTGGCAGGAGCTGATGTAGGAAGGGAGACTATGAGGGAAGGTGGGCCAAGGTCCAGATTCAGGAGGTGTCTGTAGAGAGGGAGAAATGAAGGGACAGGGACAGAGACATCTGAGGGAGAGAGCAGAGAGAGAGGAGACAGAGGGAGGTGACTTGGGTCATGAATCTCTTTAGTGATTGAGAAGAGGAAGAAGAATCAGCTCAGGAGGCAGGGAGCAGTATTTGGGGAGGTGAGAAAAAAGGGAGGATGGGGAGGTGTCACAGAAGCCTAAGGAGGGGAGAATCTCAAGGAGGTGATCATCAGTGCCAAAGGCTACAGGCACAGAAGGATGAGTTTGGAGGCAAAATTGTTATAATTTGTGGAGGGAGGTAAATGGAGGCACTCTGAAGCTTTAATGTCATCTTGCTTCCCACACCAAAAATAATGCCCTGGAGGATCTTCTGCTCTAGGGCCTGCTTTTTTCAATTGGTGACTGAACCCTCAGTGATGTTATTGTTCAGACATTTCAGTTGTGTCAGATTCTTCATGACTCTATTTGGGGTTTTCTCACGAAAGGTACTGGCATGGTTTGGTTTATTTTTCTGTAGCTCATTTTACACGTGATGAAGTTGAGGCAAACAAGGTGAGTGACTTGACCAGGGTCACACAGCTAGTGAGTGAGGCCAGATTGGGACTCAGGTCTTCTTTTTTTACAGGGCAATGAGGGTTAAGTGACTTGCCCAGGTTCACACAGCTAGTAAGTGTCAAGTGTCTGAGGCCAGATTTGAACTCAGGTCATCCTGAATCCAGGGCCAGTGCTTTATCCACTGCACCACCTAGCTGCCTGGGACTCAGGTCTTCTTGATTCCAACCAAGCCCCGTGCTCTCTCCACTGCACCATCTGGCTGCCCCCCAACCCCGAGTACTATTTCAGAAAAGTCCTGTCATACTTCACTTCATTCCCTTCTCTGTAGCAACTCCTCAACCCCATTGCCAGCCTTTTCACAGAGATGCACCTCCCCTCTCCTCACAGCTCCTTCTTCCCCCACCCAAAAGAACAATCTGTATCCAAGAACTGTGACAAAATCTACTTTTCCATTGTTCCTGGATGAGCTGTGTCCATCTACTCCCCTGTGGCCCCACTCACCAACTTCAGCCCAAATTGTCCCTCCCTGGATACCACTGCCCTATGAATATTCTTTCCCCCATTAGAATGCCTGCTCCTTTAATGAGGGGTCTCTCTTTATTTTTGTATTTGTATTTCCAATGCTTAGCACATAGTTTACAATTAGTCAACATTTTTTCATTCATTCATTCATTCATTCCAAAGTATTATTATAAACTTACATTACTGAGCTTTAAGTAAGAGGACTTTAGATCCAGATGACTACTTAGAGAGATTTGTTTGTAAAAGGAAATAGAGTAATAGGATATAATCTAGTGAGGGATGGAGAATCAAGTGAAGGACAGTTCCATGTATTGAATACTTGTGTATATTTCAGCAGTCCCACTCAACTGGATCTATGACCTTATTGATTCCAAAGTTCCTTTCCGGGTGCAGATCTCAACCCATCCATGCCTGCCCATTCTATGTGACTCTTTTCCACACTCTCCCACAAATTTCCATATGGAGTCCACCCAATTTCATAGCAGTCATCCTTACTCTCTCCTAACATTGGGAGGGTGTCTGTGGCTCCCACTCTTTGTCCATCCATCATCCATTTTTCTTGCCATTCCTACAGCCCCTTTGTCTTCCTATCATACATTTCCTCAATGATATCTTTGACCCCCTTTCCCTATTTGGAATGTTTATATATTCCAACTTGCTTATACCAACTATATGCCTTGACAGTGCCTTTTGTGTGATGCTTAATTCTTCAGAGGCAGTTGTTATCCACAACATACTGCCATATCACAATATCAGGAGAATGTTAGTATTGAAAAGATGAGTCTTTGCTTGCATGAAAAGCCTCCTGGCTGAAATCCAAACCATTTTCCTCCTTCTGATCACTTTTGTGCCCAACTCATCACCAATACCCCAGACAGACATACTGATGGACAAGCTCCATAGAATGAATGTTCATCCAAGTGGATGCTGAAATCTGTGAAACAAAGACTCTTCATTCACTTGGTCTTTCCCAGGTGCATGAATAGGCCAAACTCCTCTGAGTGCTTACAGGTCTCTTCTAGAAGGTTCTCCAATGTTCTAGGTCTTCTTGTAGTCAACACAGTGTCATCCACAAAGAAAAATTTCTAGGGAACCTCCCTGTCAATTGGGAATTCTTCTTTGGCCTGGACTCTATGCTGGATCTCCTCCATCACAATGGCAATTAGGCAGTTCAGGGATTTCTCCCTCAAGGATAGAACAACCACACAGCACTTGGACCCTAATAACGCAGTCCTGGATGTGCTCAACATCGAGGTAAAAATGACTGCAAAGAGAACAAAGACAGGAAAAGCAGCCGGATTCCTGAGTGTTTGTAGAAGAGATTTATGCTGGAAATGACATGTGTGAGGGTATGAAGGGACCAGTATTCAAGGGATCTGAAGGAGGGAAAGAGACTGGAAATGCTTGGACCTTACTGAGAGCAAAAGGCAGAGTGACTGAGAGAATATCACTAACCACTGAATTATTGCCCATTCTTTCACTGATTAAAAATCTTTATGAGAGTCATCCATGTATGAACTGAGTTCCTTTGATCAGAGTATTGGTAGGGAACAAGCAGGCTTTCACAAGAGGAATTTACCAATGGACTGACCATATCTTTACTATTTCAAAATTAAATAAAAGATTTACAGAATATAAAGTCCCATCATTCTTATTGATTGTTAATGACAAGAAAATCTTTGATTCCACAATCATTCAAAATTCTCTGAAAGAAAGAAAAAACAGAAATAATCTTATTTAATGGTGCGCTGATCATAAATATCCAGGGACACAGAAGAAGTTTAATAGTCATATTAATCATTTACACTTATATGGAAAAGAAACCAGCCTTACAATCAATACAAGAAAGTCTGAAAGGAATGAAAAATGCTCATTATTGAAATGATGACATTCTAATTAATGCATCCCTGTGCATATTTGGAGGATCCTCTGCAGGTGGATAATTAATTGGGCCCAGAATTGAAAAGGAGCCATGGAAATGGTTAGATTGCCTTTGGGAAATCCCAGTTCAGATACTTTTTTAGCTCAAATATTTTCTCTGCTTCAGGATCTTGGAAGATACAGCCCCTGGAGCATCAAGGCTTTTTATGCACTCATCAATTGTAACCTTATTCTTGTTATAACCCATTCTAACAAGTGATAGTAAGAAAGATCATGGAGGAAATGCCTAATTGGAAAGAAAGATGAATGGGTCCTCTTGGTAACCTCAGAATGTCCAAATGTGGGGCTGGGCCTTCTATAGAAGATCTATGGAAAAATCACCCAAGAGGAGCCAGTGTGGACAGGCTATGCTCTGTGCTCACAGAGGGAAGACCCACTGGGAGGAGGTCAGAGATGCATGAGAGAATCCAAACCACTTATGCTGATACAGGCTCTGTTGTTACAAAGTGCTTCCCATACAGTCCTCTCTGATCCTCACCACATGTCTATGAAGCAGGTGCTGCCCCTGTTATTGACTCCATTTTACAGATGAAGAAATTGGTTCAGAGAGAAGTGACTAGTACAAGGCCTCAGAGAGAGTTAGCAGCATAGCTGGGATTGGAAGCCCTGGGTTCTGCCTACAGAGACAGTGTGGTCCAGTGGAAAAGAGGTCAGGAATCTTGGGTTCAAGGCTTGATCCCTTCTTTACTAGTTCAGTGACCTTGGGCAAGTCACATCACTCTTCTGGGACTCAACATCCTCATCTGTAAAACAGCTCTGCATCTAGAATCTGAGTATTGTAAAATTGGGGCGTTTTCCCAGTCTCCCACCAAGAAACACACCTCCCCCCAATGCCTCAGCTCTCTCTCTCTCTCTCTCTCTCTCTCTCTCTCTCTCTCTCTCTCTCTCTCTCTCTCTCTCTCTCTCTGAGTAGTTCATTTTCCCTTCAAGGCTCAGCCTGTGATAACTTCCTGCAAGAGACCTTTCAAACCCAGGAAAAATCAACTCTACATAGCACTTTGAGTTCCTCCTTTTTTTTGTGGGGCAAGGAGGGTTAAGTGACTTGCCCAGGGTCACACAGCTGGTAAGTGTCAAGTTTTTTGAGACCAAATTTGAACCCAGGTCCTCCTGAATCTAGAGTTGGCGTTTTATCCACTTTGCCACCTAGCTGCCTCATGAGTTCCTCTTACATGCTTTTGGTTCTGTAAAGTTTGTGTTAAATTTAATGTGAGAGGACCAAATTGCCTTGCTTCTCTCTGGCCCTTTTTGAAATTAATTTTGCTCTTTTCTCTGTATTTTAAAAATGTTTCGCTGATGCTCTTTTCTTTCTCATTTTGCATCACTATCACTACCCATCAATCTCCTAGCTGCAAACCTCACCTTCCCCACCCCCTCAATTAGGAGCCCTCTGTCTTTGGCCTGAGACTGAAATGTCTGTATCATCCTCCACCTCGGGTCCATCAGCTCTTTGCCAAGAAATGGGAAGCACTTCAGCCTGTGTGTCCTGAAGCCTGGACGGGTCATTGCACTGAGCTGAGGTCTGACGTCTCTCAGGAGTGTTTTCCTTGAGGTTATTGTTGTCAGTGTGGGAGTGTGGGAGTCTCCTTGCTCTGCTCCCTTCCCTCTGCATTAGTTCAGACGATGTTCTCTGGGATTCATTGGATCTATCCCTTTCTTCACTGCTTACAGCCCAAGGACACACTTTCACTCTCTTAGCACAGAATTTGCTCAGTCATTTCTCAGGTGGAGGCACACACTGCTATAGCAAAAAGTGCTGCTGGTGTGTACACACACATATCTCACCTATGTGTACATGTTATATCTAATATATGTGTGTGTGTATATGTGCAAATATGGATGTCTGTGCATCTCACCTGTGTGTCTTCTCTCTTAGACTTCCTTTGCAGTATATGCCTCGTACTCCTATTTCTGGGTCAATGAAGGATTGTTCACTGACATTGTTGGGTTGAATTACAATTTTTTCCTATCTTTTAAAAAATATATTTCCAATCTGCAAACATTCACCTTTTCTCCCTCCCAAACCTATACTTCTCCCTCACAAACTGAGAGAAAATCCCCACCCCACATTACAAACACTTGTAGGGAAGCAAAACAAATCTCTACATTGGCCATTTTGAAAAACAAATTCCTGTGCTGTATTGTGAGTCCTCTTGGTCAGGAAGTGGGCAGCCTGTCTCACCCTTGGTCCTCTGGAATCATGGTTGGTTATTGTGTGTGAGATTTAAAATAGGATATAAGAGCCTTAAACTCCCCTTTAACCTTTCCCTTATATATCTCCCAGACCAGTAAGAGAAAGAAGCCTCTGAGCTTTGATTAGAGAGGGATAAATTAGCTTTTATTGTTTGCAAATGAATTAGCCAACAAATAGGTGATACTGATTAGGGAAATAGGAAAGTATGAATGGTCTTAGATCTAAACTTAGTCTATATTCTTTTATAAAACTCACCAAATCCCAAAACTTCCTCTTGGGCTGAGAACCAGAGTCAAGCACGGGCTGCCACTGAGGACCAGAGCCGATCACCTGAACACGCTGTCAAACCTGAGCCAGTGTGTGTGTGCCGAGAGAGAGAGCGCACTTCCATTCTCTCCTCATTTTTAAGCTGGTGCCCCGGAAGTGGCATGCTTGGCCACACTCTCCCGGGCAGCAGCAGGCGCGTGGCTGTTTGTCACGGTCTCCTCCCTGAAAGGGTGGTCCTTCAAAAACCGTTTCAGTAGTAAGTAGTAAGAGTTCAACTGTTAAATTTTAGTTAAAAACTTATTTTTTACCACATGTGGTAATCAGAGTTCCCAAGTCTTTCAAAGTTGTTTATCTTTACCATATTGTTGTTATCATATAAAGTGTTTTCCTGGTTCCATTCACTTCATCCTGCATCAATTCAGACTGTCAGTCAGTCAGTAAACATTTATTAAGCACCTACTGTGTGCCAGGCACTGTGCTAAGTACAAAAGAGACAAAAATGATGCAAAAAAAAAAAAAGATGCAAAAAGAGACAAAAGACAAACCCCAGCTTGGGGGACTAGGTGATGATGATGCTGTCATTAGTAACAGTTTGGATGCTCAATAAAAAGAGGCATTTGCAGAATTCCTACAGAGAAAGCCAGACATGAGCAGACTCTGCTTTGTAAGATACTTCACTAGACCTCAGATGGCGTTACACCCAAGCCATTGCCCTGCACACTTTTCCTCCCTTTCTCAGCCAGACTCCCACAAACAGTGTCTGCACACACACAGTTTCCTCTCCTTCTCTCCCTCACCCTTAGTCCTGGACAGTCCTGCTTCCCCCATCATTAGCCAATGGAGACTGCTCTCCCCAAAGTCACCAAGGATCCAACCTCAATGGCTCTGGGAGCTGCTGGGGATGTACAAGTGTGAGAAAACTCCTTGCCTCAGTCCTGGGATCAGCCCAGGTTTCTGACCAGCAGAACCTCAGACCCTAATTAAGGGTCTCTCAGCCCCAGGGAGAGGTTGTCCAGCATCCCAGCCATGCAGGACCAGGTTCCAAAAAGGAAATAAGGTTTGCTCCCAATTCCCA
This sequence comes from Dromiciops gliroides, assembly GCF_019393635.1. Classification (NCBI taxonomy): domain Eukaryota; kingdom Metazoa; phylum Chordata; class Mammalia; order Microbiotheria; family Microbiotheriidae; genus Dromiciops; species Dromiciops gliroides. The sequence continues at coordinate 256,591,173 of NC_057864.1, forward strand.
CAATTGAATAAAGTTTTCTCACAAGACAGAAGTTGGACCAGACCCATAACTGAATAGAGGGAACTGAGGCAGCTCCAGAACTGAGTCACAAGAGGGAGTCAGTGTGGTTCCCTCAATCCCCACAATTAAACACTTGCTGAACTAATCCCCACAATTTCCTCCTCCACACACCCCCCCTTCTCTGTGCTCATGTGGCCTCCATAGGAGCAGACCCTCTCCCCTCTCACCCAGATTACTATGATGGACCCGGATCATCTCTCTTCCCTCCAGACCATCTTTTATACCATAAACATGTGCTTTTCCTTAAGGGCAAATCTGACTGAGTCACTGCTCTCCTCAAGAAACAGCAGTGGCTCCCTAGTGCTTCTGGGATACATTATAACTTCCTATGTTTATTCCTTCACAGCCTGGCTCCATCCCTATCTCATTGTATGATAATCCTCCTCTTCTTGCACTCTGGGATCTGCCCAAACTGACCCTTTCTTCACACCCTGCACCCTATTTCCCACCTCTTGGACTTTGCCCCTGCCACCCCCCATGCCTGGATTCCACTCCTTCCTTCCCTCTGCCTCATGGATCCTCTCTCCCTCCAAGGCCCAGCTCAGGCACCACTTTTCCTTTTCTTTTTTTTGGCAGGGCATTGAGGATTAAGTGACTTGCCAGGGTCACACAGCTAGTTGGTTTCAAGTGTCTGAATCCGGTTTTGAACTCAGGTCCTTGTGAATCCAGGGCTAGTGTTTTATCTACAGTGCCACCTAGCTGCCCTCCAGCACCACTTACTAGGTGAAACCTTTCCTGATCCCCCACATGCCAGTGCCCCGCCCTTCTACTCATTTATATTCATGCTTCCTATACTTTTGTGTGCACTTGTCACTCCCATTTTAATGTATGGCTGGGACTGTTACAGTCTTTATGTTTGTATTCCCAGCATCTGACATGGGGCCTGGTACACAGTAAGCACTCATTAAGTGCTTGTTGATTGATTGACGCTTTGGAGAAGCACAGCAGTGCACAGATAAGGAAAGAGAGTTAAGTAGAAAGAAAACAAGGAATCCAAGAACTGGGGGTGGGGGATGGGTCAGAGGGCAGGCCAAGCCTGGCGGCTGTTCACAGGTGTGGAAGTGGGAGATGAAAGGTTGAGTTTGGGGAGCCACAAGGAGGCCAGTTTGGCTGTCACATAAATTGTGTGTGAGAGAGAGTAACAGGAGCTGTTGGAAAGAGAAGCAGGAGTCAGCCTGGGGAGGGCTCTGAATGCCAATGTTAGGCTTTGGAAATTCTCCAAGGGTCCATAGGGAGCCACCACAGGTTCTTGAGGAGGTGAGTGAAGTTATCAGACTTAGACTTTCTAGGATTTATTTGGTCATTTGTGGGCTGGAGAGATGAATAATATCAATCAGTCAGGAAGCCTCCTATGTGCTTACTCTGTGCCAGGCCCTGTGCTGGGCACTGGGTTACATATAAAATCAGTCATTTCCTGCCCTGGAGGAGCTTCCATTCCAGGAGGAGAAGGAGGATGTAGGACATGCCCAGGAGGGTGACCAGGGGAGGGAGCCCGGGTCCAGCAGTCACAGGGATCCTGAGCAGAGCCAGACAGAGCCTAGCAGAATCCGAGGGTGACACCGATTGGATCATTGACCTCGATGAAAGAGGGTGTGGCCTCTAGGGTCATGGGAGTGTGGTGTGGTTTGTCCCCACCAGGGTCTCAGCAGAGGGGCTGGGGAGGTAGATTCAAAGATGTACTGGAGGGATGATAATCAGAGAGTGGGTTTAATTTGGGTGAGTAGGACTTGGGGTGGTTGTTGGGTAACATTTCCTGGAGTGTTTGCACCAGACTGGGTGTAGTTGAGAGGCAGCTGTGACACAGCAGAGTACGAGTCTGAGAACTGGGCTCTAATCCTTCCTCCATCCCATATCTGCGCTGTGTGACCTCGGAAAAGTCGCTTGCTCTCTCTGGGCTTTACAGGGGCGGGACTGAGCATGCGCAGGAAGGGTAGCTGGATGTTGGCCATGTTCTCCTCAGTCAGGCCCGGCCTGTGGTCAGCGATTGCAAGCTGGCGGTGTCCATCCGGGCTGACCCGCCCCCGGGTGTTTCCTCAGAGCACTTCACTGAGCAGTTTAAGTATGAGTGTCACTTTGAGAACCGGACAAAGCGCTTGGGGCTTGTGGAGAGACACGTGTACAACCGGGAGGAGTTGGTGCGCTTCGACAGCGACATTGGGGAGTACGTGGCGGTTACCGAGCTGGGGCGGCGCATTGCTGAGGACTATAACAGCCAGAAGGAGTTCATGGAGCAGAGACGGGCCGCTGTGGACACTTACTGCAGGCACAACTACGAGATTCTTGATCACTTCTTGGTGCCCCGGCGCGGTGAGTGAGCGCCCCCTGCAGGGAAGAGAGGGACCCAGGGGAGAGAGAGGAAGGAGCGGGAGAGGGGGCGGAGCAGGGAGGGAAGGGAAGGGGCTGGAAGGGAGAGCAGAGGGAGGGGCCAGAGGGGAGGGGAGGGGGAGGAGGCTGTGATGGGAGGGGACAGGTGGGGAGGAGAGAAGCAGGGGCACAGGAGCAAGGACAGGGACAGGGACAGGATCCCCCAGAGAAGGGGAGAGACAAGGGGGGAGGGGAATGGAAGGAGGGGGAGATGATGGATGGGAGAGAGGAGGGAGGGGACTAAGAGGGAAAGTGGAGGGAAGAGAAATGGGGGAGACGGAAAGATTGGGACCAGAGGGGGAAGAAGGGGAAGGAGGAAGAATGGGGGATGGGAGGGGGATGCAGGGAGGAAGAAGGAGGGAGGAGGAGAAGAGGGAGGGAAGCAGAGATGATGGGGAGGAATTAGGGGCAGAAACACTGGAGATGAGGGATGGAGAGGATGGGAGGGAAGAGAGGAGAAGAAAGGGGGAAATGAAGGGGGAGAAAGAGGGGGGGGACAGAGGGAGGGGGAGGGGGGCTGGAGAGGGAGGGGGAGGAAGCTCTTCTACCAGCTGGGATTTGGGGGCCTGGAGTCCTTTTCCCTCAGTCAAATTCGGATGTTTTTACCCCCTCCAATTCTAATGGGGAAAAACTGCACTGGGAACAAGCCAAAAACCCATCACCAACAAATAACTCACATTTATACAGGGCTAAAATGGTTAATGGGCAGCTAGGTGGCTTAGTGGATAAAGTACCAGCCCTGGATTCAGGAGAACCTGAATTCAAATCCCACCTAAGACACTTGACACTAGCTGTGTGACCCTGGGCAAGTCACTTAATCCTCATTGCCCTGCCCAACAACAACAACAACAACAACAACAAAAAAGACTCATCTTCCTGAGTTCAAATCTGGTTTCAGACACTTACTAGTTGTGTGACCCTGGGCAAGTCACTTGACCCTGTTTGCCTGAGTTCCTCATTTGTAAAATGGAATGGAGAAGGAAATGGCAAACCTCTCCAGTATCTTTGCCAAGAAACAAAGAGTGAGACATGACAGAAAAAGCACTGAACAACAACAAAATGGTTAATATGGAATTCAGTCCCCAAGGTCCTGACTGCCTAGGTGCTGTGAACCTTTTAAAATCTTAAAGAAAACTCCCTTTTTTATCCCTGAAACTAAGCTCAGCAGAGGCCTCCCATGCCCTGCTCCCTCCCATCTCCTCCATTCTCTCACTCCCTCCCCTCCAAGTCTTCTCTGGTGACACAAACTCCTACAACTGAGGCTTCATCACTGAATTTGTCTTTCTCCAGGCACCCAGACATCTTTCTGCACTTCCCAGGGCCCCTGGACTCCGGGTCCTGATGCTCAGGTTTCTCCTGGGCCTAGACATTCCCCACAAGCCCCTGAGTCAATATTCCTTCACTGTATCGATAGCATCTCTTAATGTTTGAGCTGGAAGCCTTTCTGAAAACAGTTCATTGTTTACACCTGTGACCTGCTTTTGGAAAGAATCCATTATAAAGAATCCACTTGTAATGAGAAAACTTGCCTGCTCATTTCTTCCCCCATCCCAGAATCCTGCTGAGCTGGGGCTGGGGTCATTCTGCCCATGGGCTCCTGGGGCTGCTTCCTGCTAGTTCAGATTTCTAGTCTTGGGGGAGCTTAAATGTCCCCAACATGTCCATTTCAGGCTCTGGGGAGAAGGGGAGGCCTGAACCTGGTGAGGGATCAGGTGACAGAGGTGGGGGCTGGACCAGGAAGACCTGCTCTGGCCCCCTCACTCAGGATCCTTCTTCTTTCTTCCAGTTGAGCCCGAGGTGACTGTGTATCCATCCAAGATGGCTCCCCTGGGACACCACAACCTGCTTGTCTGCTCTGTCACTGGTTTCTACCCTGGGGACATTGAGGTCAGGTGGCTCCTGAATGGGCAGGAGGAGACAGCTGGGGTTGTGTCCACAGGCCTGATCAGCAATGGAGACTGGACCTACCAGGTCCTGGTGATGCTGGAGATGACCCCCAGGCGTGGGGATGTCTACACCTGCCATGTGGAGCACTCCAGCCTGCAGAGACCTGTCACCTTGGACTGGAGTGAGCCAGAGCTCCCTCAGCCTCCAGTTCTCACCTTGCTCAGGACAGGGAGCCAGCTCTGAGACCCCCAGAGTGTGTCCAGTCCTGGGCTAATACAAACCCCATGCAGTGCTACCCCCCTTTCCCCAGCATGGCCCCCAATGGCTGTGCTGAGCTAAGAGCTATGGAGACCTAGAAACTCATCAGGTTCCTCACCGGCCCCAGGCCTGGGAGCTGGCCTCCCTCTGGACTCAGTGACCAGCCTATAGGCCCTTCCCCTGGGGTGGGGTAGCTGGCTGTGAGACACATTGATGTCAGTGTCCCCTGATGAACCTTCACTGGCTGAGCCCTGAAGGCCCTTTGCAGTCCGTCCCTTCCCTTCTTAGATAGGATTTAGCCCCATCCCAGCTCCCTTCAGACCCGTCTGCCCCCCAGGGCTGGCTCCTGGAGGGAAAGTTTTGATCCTTGGTGTCTCTTGTCCCCAGAAGCACAGTCTGGATCTGCCCAGAGCAAGATGCTGAGTGGAGTCGGGGGCCTCGTGCTGGGGCTGATCTTCTTTGGGGTTGGCCTTGTTGTCCACAGGAGGAGTCAGCAAGGTGAGATAGTCTGGGGAGGCCCTTAGGCCCCTCCCCTCCATGGTCTCCAGGGGAGGGAGGATGTTTGATGGTGCCAGAAATCTGGCCCCAGGTCAGGGAGGAAGGGCTGGGCTGGCTCTGGCTTCAGCTCTTTCTACCCTGGAACTTACACAAGGTGGTGAAGGGGCCAGATCCCAGGGCCAGGGGTCTGAGGGAATCCCATATTCAATAGTAGAGACAGCCTGGGGAGGGGTGTCAGACTCCAGCCTTTAGCCCCTTCCCCTGCCATTCCCCTCCCCCCCCACTCCCACAGCTGTAGATGAATGGATAGAGCATTGATGAAGTGCTTCCTCTGTGGGGTCAGGTACTGGGATAAGCAGTGTTAGGAGCCCCTGTCCCATAGTGCTCAGGGCCTTGGTGCCCTTTGCTTCTGTGACTCTGGGATTTACAAGTATTTGTACATCTGTCTTTCTTCCTTCCTTTCCCAGGAAATCAGGGTTCACAGCCAGCAGGTAAGATCCTTCTGCCCAGGTGGGATCAGGGTTCTTATAGCTACAGTCTCTGCCCAGTGGGGCCTGAAGCTAAGCAAAGACTTGGGGCCCTTAATGAAAAGAGGTGGCTCTACTTGTGGCTTCAGACCCAGGTGTAGACTCTCACATGGCTGTTCTGTGTCCTCTGCAGGGCTCCTGAGCTGATCCCTGAGGCTGTGTCCCCTGGAGCTGCTGCCTCCCCCTCAGCCTCCCTCCCATGTTTGGAGGCCCCTGCTTGTGCCCAGCTCTCCAGGAGGTTAGCCCTGCTGACCCCTTCCCTGGAGTGGCTCCTTGCCTGTGCCTTGGGCTCTCTCTGGACTCTTTGGCATTTCCCAACAGAGCTTCAATGACCCTCTCCACCTTCCTGTGTTCCTGTACCTGTGTTTTATCCATTTTTGTCTCCTGATCCTTCACCCCAATAATTACAAGAGTGAGAATCACCTGGTGCTTGGTGACATGGAGACAATGTTGGTTAGCAGAGGGATTTGTGTAACCTCTCAGTGTGAAAGGCCTCCAGAGGTTCAGATTGCAATCCATCCACACCTTTGTATCCACGTGGCCTCTTGTCCAGGCCCCTCCATTACCCAGCCTGCTGGTGGCCTTCCTTTCGGTGTCCTGATATTATGTAGATGTCAATGGACCTCACAGGCTTCCTGCCCAGGAGTCCTTCCCTTTCCCCATGGGATGGGCCCTCCTCACTCTGGTCATCCCTCTCTCTGATGCCTTTGCTTCTGTCCCTTCTGCTCAGTTCTTCCTGGATGATCTTTTGCTATAGCCTGTGCTTGCCTGTCATGGGCCTCTCCATTGCACTTTTTAAAATTAAAGTTTTAGTAAAACCTTTTGTATTTACATCATATTCATTATTTAATATATACCCTACTCACATTGGCCTTCCCTCACAACAACATTTTTATTTATAAGTCCCTAAATCACCATCACATTAACCATGTCTGTGTAGCACTATATGCAACAATCCATAGCCATAGTGTTTCTGTGTCTGCCATGAAGAGTTTATTTTCTCATCTCTGTGGCCAAGCTTAGTAACTATAATTACATAACATTCAGCATCATTCTTACCCCATTTAGTAGCCTTGAGTTTGTTTATTCCCTGGTTGTGGTTACAGTGTTCTGCATCAGCTCACTTAAGTCTCCCTATGTTTCTCTGGATTTCTCATATCTCTTCTATCTTCTTATGCAACAAAATTCCATGACCTTCACGTGCCACAATTTGCTTCGCCTTTTCTCAGTTGATGGGCACCAGCTGTTTCTACTTCTTTGCTGCCACAGAGTATTGCTATGAGAAATTTGGTATATATGCATATCTCAGTTCTTTTTCCGATCATTGTTACCCTTGGCATATGTGGTAAGGAGTGGGATCTCAGGATCAAAGGGCATGCGGATACTGACGTTTCTTATCATAATTGTTGCACCAGCTCACAGCTCCTTAAGTAGGGCATCAACCTGCCTGTCTTTGTGTTGTCCTTCCCCCATTGACCATTTTCACATTTTGTCACCTTGAAAGATTTTCTGGGGAAGAGGTGAAACCTCAGAATTGTTTTAATTTCCATGTCTCTTATTGTTAGGAATTTGTAGCAATTGAGAACCGTTCATTCCCTTTGACCACTTACCTGCTGGCAAAGGCTCTTGGCCTCATAGATTTGTGTCCAGTCTTTACATGTCTTGGCTCATAGACCTTTATCAGAGATACTTGATGTAGACATTTTCATCAACATTTATTCTAACTGTTAGTCTTGTCACCTAAAGTCTTCTCAGTGTTAGGTGGTCAAAATCATTTTTCTTCTGGGTTTCCTTTAAGTTTTATTTAGGTAACACTTCTCTCCTTGGCCACAGTTGTGAAATCTACTTCCAGCTATTTCCTGGGCCTTTGGTAACCGTTTGTTAGCTTTTTATTAGTGACAGTAACTGAGCCTTATCTATGATACCCCCTGAATTAGTGATTTTGGGGGGTAAATAGAAGGAAATGAATTTTTTAAAATTATCATGCTAATTTACCCATACTGCTTAGCAGGAAATGCTTTTTGAATGAGTGATTTTTGTGGTCAGTTCACTGCCATACAAGGATGGGGTTGCCCAGAACTTCCCATTTCCTAATGAAGTTTATGGGAGGCCATTCTTGACCAGCAGAAGTGTCAGGATGGGTGGACATGGGGGTTCTGGGCCTCCTCTGCTCTGCATCCAACCTGGGCTCTTCTTCTTTGGAAAAGGCAGAAGCCTCTCAGTGTCAGAGCAGTAAATGGGAGCTGGGGAGATGTAGGGAGAGGCAGCTCCTTAAGAGACTGGTGGGGGATGAAGCCCCCAAGACTGCTCATCTACCGTTCTTTTTTTATATAGAAATAATGTCATCTCTGAGGGATGTTTCAGTTTTCAGGTTCCCATAGATTCTAATCCATTGGAATGTTTCTCTTTCTTATCTCCATTGATGAACATGTGGAAGGATGCAGCCATTTGTTTACTCCTCGCAACCAGGCTGCCAAAGTCCTTAGTTGGGCTGATATGAGTCTTATCTATGACATCATGAGGAATCTCAGAAATTTGGGGGTATAAGATAAAGTGGGAGAAAGCAATGAATCACGTGGGGAAGCAAGGATTTCTGGGACCAGGTGCATCTCAAGGGAGGTCTCTTTAGTCTCACTGGACTTTGATGGCTCTGGAGGAGAGAGTGAGGCTGCCTGGCTTATATTCAATTCACTCCCAAGTCAGGATATCACCCCCTTGAGATCACTGGTCCTCTTCAAAAATAGAGAATGGATAGCAACAGGTAACTCTGGCAATTCCAAGGGAATCGTCTTTCTCTCACATTCTTTGGTGAAAAAGCAATAGGCCATGGGTTCAAGGACTTCATAGTTCCTTTTTATACAATTTCTAACAATCAATACCCTTTAATTATAGATCATTTGCCTTCAGCTGGAAGAGACCTCAGAATCAATGTAGTATAAACCCTGCATGTTATAGATGTGGAAGGTGAGGCTCCATCAGATTAGTCAATTGAAATCTATAAGCATCAGTTAAATGCTTTCTGGATGCCAGGCTCTGGGCTAAGTTGCTGGGAATACAAAAACCAGAAGCCGGTCCTTGCTTTGCAGGTGCTCACAGTCTAGAAGTCAGATGGGATTTTGGTTTTGTTCCTGTAGGTGACAGGGAACCACTGGAGTTTACTGAAGAGGAGAATGACATGGGCAGATCTGTAGTTTGGGGAGACCAGTGTGACAGCCAAGTAGGGAATGGCCTGCAGTGGGGAGAGCCTGAGGCAGGGAGACCCCTGAGCAGCTGATGTAGTAGTTCTGGCCTGAGGGGATGAAGGCTCAGCCAGGGAGATTGTAATGTTAGAGGAGAGAAGTGGGCATGTGCAAGGGGTGTTACCAAGGGAGACATGACAGGACATGACATGATTGGATATGGGAGGTGATAGTGTAGCGTCAGGGCTGACCAGGATGTGAGTCTGAGTGACTGATAGGATGCTGGTACCTTCCACAGTCATAGGGAATTGAGAGGGTGGGGAAAAGTAAGCAGTTCAGTTTTTGACATGTAGACTTTAAGATGTCTGGAGTACATCCAGTCTAGGAGTGTCCAATGCACAGATTGGAGAATGGAACTCAGGGGAGAGGTGAGGTTTTGTGATGTTTCAAATCTAATGTGTGTCCTTACCTGCCACACCCCCAAATTTGGAGGGGGGGGGACTAGCTAAGATTTATTGATAAATTCAGGCAGAGTTTAGGCTTTTAAGTATTTATTAAAGAGTAAAGACAACACATGGGGTCCCCTAACACAAGAAAAGTCTATCTACTTTCCTCTCTTTTTCTCTGTCTGCCACCAACCTGAAGTCCCTGATGAAAAGGGAAAATCCTCAGCGGCTTCTCCCAGAAGCCCCTTGTGGAACAAGAAGGAGGGCAGTCCCCACACACAGCTCCAAGCTAGTTGGCTGCTCCATTGATTGACATGACTTACAGGCTGTGTATGAATAGAGGTAACTTCCTGATGCCAGGCAGTCACATGCTTTCTCCTCAGGGTGGAGTTGCCCTGGTTCTCACAATGTCTTTCTCAACTGGGTGGTGACACTCTGATTCTCACACTCTCCCCTGTGCTTCATGAAGAAACATCGTTTCTTTACATGAAGCAGTAACATTACAGATACTTTTGACTAGCAAAGTAAAGGGAATGAAAAGAGAAAAAGAAATCGAGCAACACATTAACAAAGGCTAAAAGTGGGCACTCTCCTTTTAGCAGGTGAACAATACAAACAGAAAAATTAAAGGGGGTACTCCCCTTTAGTAAGTGGAAAATAAAAACTGTATACAATGTGGAAAAGGAAAAGAGGAAATTGTCCATTTAAGTCTTTAGAAGTCTTTTCTCAGATGATTCTTGGGGTGTCCTCTGGGTGTAGTTTTGGAAAGTCTTTCAGATGTTTCAGATACTGGTAATCAGCTGGGAAATTTTCCTACAAAATTGAACTTAACACAACTTTAAATAGCTTTGCCAATAATCAAATCAAACAATGAGAGTTCTCCTAAACACATCTAAGGAAATTCAGAATCTTTTAGAGATTTTACAATTATGTTCCAGTTGTTACACATGAAACATATAATAAAAACAAAAATTGAAACATTCTCTAAAACTTAATATTACTACACTCCCCACTGTGGAGAATAAGTTGAGAAGACAGTTGTGATGTTAATTTGGAAAATATTTTTTTCTTTGTTTCATCACTTTTTGCAACATCTGTATAATTATCCTCATGCCATTATGACAAATTAAAGGATCTATTATAATTAGTAGCAGATGTCAAGGCCAAATCCACCATTGTATTCATCATGACACCTGAGATAATTATGGGGCTTACCATAAAATAACAGAGAAGAAACTAAGTCAGGCTTAATCAGATGCATAGGATTGAGATGTCCATAACATCAGGCATATGGGAGGGGGAATTGAAGTCAGGTGTCAAATGAGATGGCATAGTCCAGCCACCTGGTGCCATATGGGGAAAAATTAAACCAAGAAAATTCAACCTCGACTCTTGCCAATACCCATTCTCTTGGCCTTTCCCAAGGCTGTGCACTACCTGGACTTCATGCTTGTCTCCCCTTTTGGGATAGTTCAGTTTCTGTTCTTGTATGTATTCCTCTTGTGATTGGCTGTCATATTGGCTAACTGGCATCTGGTAACTCAGAATGAAGGCAAATAACATCTTAAATGGTAAATTCTCATAATCCAAGTCTCATATGGATTTAATTGAGGATAATGATGACCGCAAAAAAATATGAATTTGCTTTGACTCAGAATATAAGTTACAATATGCAATAATTCCAAATAATAACATTTTTTAGTAACAATAGTATTTCTAGAATTAATTTACACTTGTCATGGTAATCAATTTAACAAGGAAATACTTTATATAATTTGATCAAAGAATCAGTTGGAAAAACAAACAGTTTAGAATATGGGAGAATAATACTTCCACACTTGATATTGTATTATGAAATAAAGACCATCCTGCATCAGTTCAAAAATAGATAGATGAATAGAAGAAAATATATGTGTAAGAATAAAAGACAATGAAATTCAAATTGGCTTAAAACACAATCTAAAAAGAATGAAAATCTCTATGAAAAACTCATACTATTGATTTCAAAATGTAGATACAATGGCATAAAAAAGAAACCCTCATGTAACATTTGAACTGACATTATTATTCATTATTACATAATTTCCATAAATGCATTACTCATCAAGTGTTGGTTCTGGTTTTATGTGGGAGCAATGGATCCAAGAGTCCTTCTCTCCAATTTTGATGGCAGTTGGAGTTGTTAGCAATACCTGGAAAGGACCTTCCCAAGCTGGCTGGGTCCCACTAGTCCACTGAAAAATTTTGATATATACACTGTCTCCTGGTTTCAAATCATGTAAGGAAAAGTCCAAGGGGCCAGCCTGTACTGCTGCTCCTGCCTCGTGGAGTTCACGTAGCCTGGCTTGTAATTCCTGTATATATGGAAGCAACAGAAGTATCTCCCTTCACCAATGATGTATATACTGGGGAAAAAGGTTTTGCTTGGATAGGGGGATGACCAAAAAGCATCTTGAAAGGTGATATATGTAGTTCTCCCAGCCTGCTGCACAAATAGAACAATGCCAAGGGTAGAACATCAGGCAACTTCAAATGAGTTTCAGTGCACAATTTGTCAATCATGCTCTTAAGCTGTTTATTCATACATTCCATCTGGCCTGAGCTTTGTGGGTGGTAGAATATATGGAACTTTGGAGTTACTCCCAGGAAAGAGTAGATTTGGGATAAAACAGAATCAGTAAAATGTGTACCTTTGTCAGAATCAGTGCTGGCAGTTGGACCAAAGCAAGGAGCAATCTTTAAGGAGGGTTTTGGCAACAAAGGCAGCTGTGGCTTGGGGGGGTGGGGCTGGGAAATGCCTCCACCCACCTAGTGAGTTGATCAACTATAACGAGACAAAACTTATAATGTCCTGCCTTAGGCATTGTGATAATATCCATTTGTAGATGCTCAAAAGGTGTATATGCTAAAGGATGCCCTCCATAAGCTTTAGCCCAGAAGGCAGGTTGATTATAAGTCTGACAGATAGGAAAAGAAGTACAAACCCTAGAAGCCACATTAGTAACTCCAGAGGCAATCCAAAACCTTTTTACTGAGTCCACAATTCCTTGTGTGTCAGAATGGCCTGTTCTGAGGATAGGCATATTTGATGGTGGAAGCTCCAAGGTAGAAGCGGCTTCCCCTCAGAAGTCACCCAGAATGCATTGACTTCTTTAGCCTTGAATTTGTTTTTCCACTTCTCTACTTCAGACTTATCCTAAGTAAGAGAAGTGGAAACATCATCATCAGAAGAAAGATTAAATACATGTTCAGGGGCTTCCAAAGCAGCAAGCTTAGCAGCAGTGTCAGCTCATTCATTCCCTTTTGAAACAGGGTCGCTTTTTCCTATATTAGCAGGAAAATGGACAATAGCTAGAGCAGATGGGAGTTTTAAGGCAGATAGGAGATCCTTAATAAATTCTCCATTAGCAATAACTTTGCTAGCAGAGGTTAAAAATCCTCTCTGCAGCCATAACATTCCTACAGCATGGCAGACACTGAATCTGGAATCAGTGTGAATAGTAGCACTTTTTCCTCTGGCTAGAGAACAGGCTTGTGTGAGCCACAAATTCAGCAGCCTGTGCACTAAGATGTGAAGGCAGAGAAGCTGCCCAGATAGTATCATAATCAGAAACTACCTCAGCACCAATATAGCAGGTTCCCTCACATATAAAAGAGGAGCTGTGAGTATAGAAAATAAAATCAGGGTTTTCTAAGGGTGTGTCAAAAAGATCATCATGAGGTTTCTCAGCTATGTCAGCTAGGGAGGTGCAGTCATGCAAAGGCTCCCCTGAGAGATCTTATACAAAATGGTAAACAGACTGGCAAAATGGGAATATTACAAGGTGAATGATGGCATGGGACAATTATGCCTTGGTTTGTCAAAGCCTCAATTATAGGAGAAGTTCCCCCAATGGCTTCTCTAGATAAGGGATATTGTAGAATGGATGGTGCTGGGCCATCTTTGGTCTTAATGGTAACAGGCACAGCAGATTTAAGGAGACCTACATCAGCAGAGGAGGAAGCCCATAGAGACTCAGGAATATCAGAAGGGATTTCGAATGTATCCCCCACTTTTTCCTGAGTGTCTGAGATCAAAATTGGCAGTAAGTGAACAGTATCCTCTGGCAATTCCAGGAAAATGCCACCATCTAGAGCACAAAATATGGTTGCTCTAAGTTTACAAAGGCAGTCAGGATCTAATAGGTTTTCAGGAGAGTCGGGCTTAAGTAGAAATGAATGTTCTGCTGTTAATGGGCCCAGATTCACTATGCAAGTGGTTAATTTTGCAACTGATTGAGCTTTTCCTGAAACTGAATTTAAATGGGTATAGTTTCTCTCAGAGAAGTGCAGAGAGGCAGAATCAAAATGGATATAGAAATTTTAGGGGGGTACAGAGAGATAGAATCACAATAGATATAGATCTTTTCAGGGGGATACAAAGAGGCAGAGTCAAAACAGTTATAGGCCTTTTCAGAGAGATATATAGGAGCAAAATGAGAACAGTTACGGACCCTCTCAAAGGGGTACAGATCAGAGAGATATAGAGGACTGATGGTGCAGGGGAGGGGAAAGGACAGTAGAATCCAAAGACTTTATCTTTCCAGAACCTGAAATTTTTAGCCTTCTTGTGCCAGTCCATTCACCTCTCCAAAGTAATGAACCCCATGTATTCCTTAGGGTTGGAGAAACTTATTATGATTGTTTATTAGATACAGGAGCCTCAAGATGAGAACAGATAACATGGACATCTCTGGTGTCTAATGGGTCTAGTCTAGCATATTGCTTGGCATGCTTACACAATCTGTCATAGAATCTATTAGGTCTTTCATTGGGTTCCTGAACTGTATCTATAAATTTTTGCCAATTATCAGTCTTTCTAGCACAGGATTCCATTGCCTTCAACACTGTTTCTCTTGCTTCCTTCAACATATCAAAATGCTCAGGGATATTGGGGGACCAGACAGGGTCTTCTAAAGGCCATCCAATAGCAACTTTTCCTGATGTTTCTAAGGAGTTCGCTGCAGCTATTATATCAGCTCTTTCCCCTGGGGATAATATTGTTTCTATGAGATCAGGAACATCATTCCAAGTGGGCTGACATCCTCTAAAAATTTCCCTAAACTGGCTGATAACTGCTGTGGGATCCTCATCAAATTTAGGAATATTTTGTTTCCATGAAATCAAATCTTTGGGCCCAAAAGGTTTGTATTGTCTGAGCTTTAGTACAGCACCTTTGTGACCATGTGTGAGGATCTCGTGAAGGGGAAGAATTTTGTTCTTCTCTGTGTCCTCTACAGGTGAATCTTTTCTTTTCTTTTTTATTTGTTTGGTTGGCATGGAGGAAATAGAGGGAGAGGGAATAGGAGTTGGGCCATTTGGCATTTCAGTTTGAGAGGCCTTGCATTCAAGCTCGGGCTTGGATTGAGTTGGGTCATTTGGTGTTTCAGTCTGAGAAACAGTCTGAGATTCAAGCTGTGACCTGGATCCTCCTTGTCCTATGTCCCCAGTATCATAATCTCTGCTTGCTCTGAACCAGATTTTCCAATAAAGTGAATGTTCAGGTGGCCAATGGCATAGGATTCTTTGCAAATGCCTCAATGTTTGGGGATTAAATGACCCATGTTTGGGCCATTCTTCCTGTGGAACAGGAAGCAGGGCAGTCCCCACACACAGTTCCAAGCTAGTTCACTGGTCCATTGATTGACATGACTTACAGGTGGTCTGTGAATAGATGTAACTTCTGGATGCCAGGCAGGCTTTCCCCTCAGGGAGGAGCTGCCCTGGTTCTCACAAAGTCTTTCTCAGCAGGGTGGTGGCACTCTGTTTTCCACACTTTGGACAAATAGATATGAGACTCATCTGTCTAGAGATGATATATGATTCCATGGGAGCTGCTGAGATCATCAGGCTACATAACATGGAAGAAAAGAGGGCCCAGGACAGAGCCCAAGTTCACACAGGTAGTGGGTGTCAGAGGCTAGACTTGAACTTCTGTGATTCTAGAGCCAGCAGTGTTTCCAGTGCAACACTGCTTCATGCTGGGTAGCACCATGCCTAGAACAGTGGAGAAAGGAAGCCCCCCTGGCTTTATTTATTGGAAAAAAATGCCTTGTATTACCCCTTTGTAAATAATGCTAGCTGTCAGCTTTAGATATATACTTTTATATGGAAATACAACAAAGAGGTTGTACATACATATAGGTCAAAGTATTTATGGCAAAACCTTTGGTGTCACCAAAGAAGTTGAAACAAGATGAGTGCTCACTGATTCCTTAATGGCTCAAAAAATTGTCTTATGTAAATATCATGAAGAGGAAGAATTCTGAGAAGAATTGGAAGATGTTAACTCTTATGAAATGAAATAAAAGCAGGAACACATTATATATAGTAATTATGACAATATTAATGGAAAGAGGGGCAGCGAGGTGATGCTGTGGATACAGCACAGGCCCTGGATTCAGGAGGACCTGAGTTCAAATGCGGCCTCAGACCCTTGACACTTACTAGCGGTATGACCCTGGGCAAGTCACTTAACCCTCATTGCCCCTCAAAAAAAGAAAAAAAAAGAGTAAAAAATATTAATGGAAAGAAATCACCAAAACTGAATACTATTTATTTATGACCAAAATTGGGCCTCTGAGAAGAGTTGAGGAGTAATACCCTTCTATTGAAGAAGCAGGTGATTTTGGATGTGAAGTGATGTGTGTGTGTGATTTGAACTCAGGTCCTCCTGAATCCATGGCTGGTGCTTTATCTGCTGTGCCACCTAGCTTCCCCCTTTACTTAACTTGTTTATTTTATTTTCTTTCATCCTTATATTTAGTTATCCATTTCTTCTCTCCTTTATCTCCTCTCATTCAGTTAATTCAAAAATCCTCCTTCCGTAAGCCTCCACATTCTTTAAAATATATATTCCGTGGGGGACAGGTAGGTGGCACAGTGGATAAAGCACTAGCCCTGAATTCAGGAGGACCTGAGTTCAAATACAGCCTCAGACACTTCACACTTACTAGCTATGTGACCCTGGGCAAGTCACTTAACCCTCATTGCCCTACCAAAAATATATATATTCCCTTCTGTAAACAGAATTTCTTATTTTTTCTATACTTTAATTTTCATCCTTTGAAAAGCATTTTTCACTTTTATCCCTTGACTCTTGGTCTGTATATCTATTTGTTCCTTCATTAATGTCTTTGTGTTCCTCATTAAATTAAAGTTTCAAAAAGGCCAAATTTCCTTTTCTTCCTCAAAACATTTTTTAAAAATTTCCAATATAGGTCTTGCCTCCTCATTCCTCTTTTCTATTGTGTCTTAAAGTATCAATTCACTGGGGAGCTGATGATTACAGAAACATTGTCTCAAGGTAAAATTTACCCACGTCCCAATTGTTCAGTCCAATTCTACTCCTCATCCTCCTTGGAATCGTGTTTTTCTCCATCTCCCATGGCAAGTCCTCTTTGAGTCCTTGGCTTCTTACCCTTCTGGATTCCAGCAGCTCCCAACAACTCTGATGCCCATTCTCCTGAAGAAGGGTGTGGAACCATTCTCTCAGAGAAATAGTTTTCCCATGGTTCATAGTGTCCCCATGAACCAGACCACTGTAGATTAGATACATCAATTGTTATGGAATGTATTTCTCCCCCATGCAGTACTCTTCACTGAAATTCTACTCCTCTCTACAGAGTTATGATCTCCCCCTCTCTTTCCATCTTTTTCAATCTCTCCCTTTCCCTCCTAAGTTCTTTTCATACATTTTCTTTTTCCTGAGAGATGACACCTCATTTTGAATTTGTTATTTACCATTAATTTGATCACAGAACATCAAATATCACCCTCCAAACTCTACCTCCCCTCCACCCTTTTATGCCCTTTCACATTCTGAAATGTAGTATCCAAAGATATACTTATGCACCCATACAGTAGGATATGGGGTTTAGTCTGTAGCAGGGATTTTTACTGTTTTTTGGTCCACAAATCCCTTTCAGTAGAAAAATGGTGGGGGAGGGGCAGCTAGGTGGCACTGTGGATAAAACACTCGCCCTGCATTCAGGAGTTCAAATCCGGTCTCAGACACTTGACACTAGTTGTGTGACCCTGGGCAAGTCACTTAACATTCATTGCTCTGAAAAAAAAAAACACAGAAAAATGGGTTGTGTGTTTCTGGGCTTTTTTTACATGACACTAATAAAATTCTTTCCGATTCATTAAGTGACTAAAATAGCTATATTGGTAACTGTTGTCCCCAAAGCTCCATAATAAAATTTATGTTATATACTTATAAAATATAAAATTTCGATAGCCTATAATTTTAAGAACAGTAGATATCAAATTAACAAACTCTAATTACAGTATAATTATGCCTATTGCATTTGGCATATTCTATAAGAATTAGAAGAATAATTCATTAAGACCTCATATGCTTACTGTTATCTGCAAGATTTCATTTTAAATTCTTTTATTTTTCAAGTTTTGATGAATACAGATAATATTTTAATTAAACAAGTTACAAGGTGTAAGGTGTTTTTGTAACATAATAGTCATATATAAATTTAATTTCAATGATAAAGGTTTTCATTTGGACAAAAGTTTGCAATATTTTGCTTAACACCAAACAAATACAATCTTAAATTTGGTTCTGCATCAAGTTTATTTCTGGATTTTGATTTAAAATAGAGGAAAAGTCAAAATGCTTATTCATATAAAGATGCAATGGAAAATTGTAGGAGAATCTTACAAATTCTTTTGCTGAAAATTGAAAATTCGTTTTTGTTTTTAGCCAAAAATCTGTTGGGCTATAATTTCTGAATGATGTTTCCAGTCCAAAATTCACTGATATATCAAGTTTTTGTATTTATTCATTGTCAATTCCTCACCCCTCCCCATCTATCACTCTCTCTCTCAATCTTTGAATTTAAGCCTCTAGCCTCTATCTTTCACCCTTGGTCTGGCTTTCTTTCTCATATACTTACACCCAGACTTATAGGATTAGGAAAATCTGAGTGAATGTCCATGTACTTCAAGATTGCAGACCATTGGAAATAGCATATAGATATTGAAACAATGATGGCACCCAGTAAAATGGCTGAGAGGGTGCAATTTTTGTCCTTTCTTCCTGCCATGCTCACCAATGGTCTGAGGGGCTGCTGAAGGTAGAGACTGACACTTAACCCTGGGTGGACATTTGCCCAGTGCTGCCCTCTGGGGAAAGATGAGATGAAGGGAGGTATGACCTGGGCTTCACCCAACTCACCAAACAGGGCTGCTGGTTTGGCTGATTGGCATTCTACCCCAAAGCTCTTTCTAGCCTGTTTCCCAAACTATAAGCTCTTCTCCAATTTTTCCTGTTTCCTGATTCATTTATCATCCTCAGAGAAGTTTCAGTTCTTCCAAAATTCCCCTGCTTGAGATGACAAGGTCAGTGCCCATTCCATGCTCCCTGATGTACCCAGAAGGGGAAATAGGAAGACCAGAGCAATACACAGTCCTTCTTGGTTTCTATTCTGTGGTCTCTAGGTGGAAGTTCACCTCAAGACCCATAACCCAGAATAAAATGATCCCTCTCTTTTATTAAAAAGTATAGGGGTGGGGCAGCTAGGTGGCGCAGTGGATAGAGCACTGGCCCTGAATTCAGGAGTACCTGAGTTCAAATCCGACCTCAGACACTTAACACTTACTAGCTGTGTGACCCTGGGCAAGTCACTTAACCCCAATTGCCCCACAAAAAACAAAACAAAACAAAACAAAACAAAAAAAGTATAGGGGCACCTAGGTGGCACAGTGGATAAAGCTACACATGTTATTATTATGAAGTCTCCTCATCAAATAAAGTCAGTCCAATAAATAAAAGTGGATTTTTAAAAACCCAAAGTGTAAAACTTTCCATTTATCCCTATTATATTTCAATCTCATTCCATTCAATTCTCCCATCACTGTGACCTGTCAACAACTTTTTGGATCCTGACTCTGTCATCCAATATGTTAGCTATGTCTCCCAGTTTCAAGTCATCTCAAAATACACTTTGCAGGCCTTCCATGTCTTCATCCAAGGCATGGCAAAAACAAAAAAAGTTAAATAGAACAGGACCAAGGACACATCCCTGGTGTGTTAAGATAATGGATTTAGCAGATACTCAGGGACCCACCTGGAGATTCAAACTGATTGAATTGGATAACGAGACTGACTGGATTACTGACTGACTCCTAGTTAACTAGATTGTAAGCACATCTGGATTGTACTTAAGAGTACTTAAAAAAGCATGGTTCCCAGAAGCTAACAACTTTGAACTTTGGCCACCTTCCAGCCCTGTCAACCAACCAGCTTGAAGAACCTCCCATTTGGGGGAGGGGACAGGAAGGAGGAAGCAGAGGCTGCGCAGGGAGGTCGGTCTTTTTGGTTTCGAGACATCGTAGTGGTGGGAGAGGACTTCAGAAGTGGAAGCTAGGGAAGTTTAGGATCATCAGGTTATAGGAACTCTGTTCTCAATATTTTTCTTTTACTATCTTTCAATAAACCCTTAAAAACCTAAACTCAGTTATCAGTTATTTTAGTCAGTTTCCCCCAAAAATTGGGGGACAGATTAGAACCTACATTTAGAAATTTAAATTACACAGTTTGGCTGACCACGAAGAGGAAAAGCAAATGTTTGTCTTCTGATCTTCTGGTTGGTAAGATTTCCCCTCCCCTGTCCCCTTAAATTGGAAAGTACTGCCAAATATCTGCTGTTTTAAATTTAAAATTTCAAATGGATCTTTTAAACTTCCTAAGTACCCTTCTTCTAACCTTAGCTTCACTAATCAGAGATGTTGGCCAGTTTTAATGAATTTTTTTATTCCTATTTTTCATTTTGTGTGGCTTTGTTGTGTGTTATGGAAAATTTGGCATGTCCTGGATGATATTAGGACAAAGATGATTCCCTGGGATTCCCCATTAGGAAAGCTACTCATAGATTGGAATAAGGGAAAACTTAGACTAAATACAACCATAACCAGAGGAGAGCTTATCAGACTGTGTTTTATGTGGCATGAGGAATTACAGGAAGAATGGCCCAAACACGGGTCATTTGATCCCCAAACATTGAGGCGTTTGCAAAGAACCCTACGTGAATGGTCATCTGAACATTCACTTTATTGGAAAATCTGGGCCAGAGCAAGCGAAAATTATCATACTAAAAATATAAGACGAAGAAAATTCAGGCCCCAGCTTACATCTGAGTCTGCCTCCCAAACTGAAATAATAAATGATCTGACTCAATCCAGACCCCCAACTTGAAGACAAGGGCTCTCAAACTGAAACAATAGACTGGCAGAAATTTTTAAACCTACTTCAGGAGGCTAATGAAAGACCAAACAGATTTTATGATAGACTTTGTGAAGCCACTAAGCAGTACGCCAGATTGGATCCAGTAGATCTAAGAGATTCCTATATTGTCTCAACACATTTGTTTATAATTCATTGCCAGAAATCCGCAGATACTTTCTGATACAATGTCCAGACTGGAGAACTCTCACAGTAGATAGGATTAAGGAACTAGCAAATTATGTCTTTGACTCACATGAGGGAAGTCCAGATGGCGCTAAAGAGAGTATTCTGGCGCCTGAACTTTCTGGTCATGACTTGAATCATCCCAAGCCTAAGCTTGAAAACATGACCTCCCAAACTGAAAAGCCCAATAATACAACTCAATCCAAACCCGAGATTGAATGCAAGGCCATTCAGACTGAAATTCCAAATGACCCAACTCCTATTCCCTCTCCCTCTATTTCCTCCATGCCAACCAAACACATAAAGAAATAAATGATTCCCCCCGTAGAGGAGATGGAGAAGGTAAAAATTTTCCCCTTCAAGAGATCCTCACCCATGGTCAAAAAGGCACTATACATAAGCTCAGACAATACATACCTTTTACACACAAGGATTTGGTTTCATGGAGACAGTACTCTTAAATTTGATGAGGTTCCCACAGCAGTCATCAACCAGTTTAGGGCAATTTTTAGAGCATATCAGCCACTTGGAATGATGTTACTGACCTCATGGAAACAATATTGTCTCCAGGGGAAAGAGAAGATAGAATAGCTGCGGCAAATGGCCTGGAAGCCATGGGAAAGTTTGATATTGGGTGGCCTATTCAAGACCCTGACTGGGATCCCAATGACCCTAGGCATTTTGATATGTGGAAAGATGCAAGAGAAACATTGCTGAAGGCAATGGTATCCTGAATTAGAAAGACTGATAACTGGCAAAAATTTATAGATACAGTTCAGGAATCTAATGAGAGACCTAATAGATTCTATGATAGGTTATGTAAACAGGCCAGGCAATATACTGGACTAGACCCATTAGACCGTAGAGATGCCCATATTATCTGCTCTCATTTTGTAAACCAGTCCTTACCAGAAATTCAGAAATATTTTAAAAAGCAATGTGCTGGATGGAGTAGTTTGAGTCCTGACAGACTTAAAGAAATAGCAACATATATTTATGAAGGAAATGAGAGAGAAGAAGGGAACAGATTGGACATTTTAGCTCCAGTACAGGAAACAACAAGGCAGCAAGACCAGACAGTTGAAAATTGCAATCAACCCCCTAAATTTTGCGAGTACCGCAAAAAACAAAGACACTATTTGAGAGAATGTAGGACTAGAAAACAAGAACTTAAGAGGGCAGTGACCGAGAGCCTTGAGGAATTCTTTGGGGGAAATCGAAATAATTATGGAAATTTTTATCAGAAAGGGAACAAATGAGGTAATTATAGGACTTATTACAGGCAGAATTAAAATGAATATAAATCTTTTCAGGGGGATACAGAGAGACAGTATCAGAATAACCATAGACCCTATCAGGGAGGTATAGAAGGACAGAGCCAGAATAAGGGTAACCATGGACTCCCTCAAAGGGGGGCACAGGATTGATGAGATGAAGGAGAGGGATGGAATATAGATACTTAAAACTACATATTCCCAGATCCAGATTTTTTGAATGCCCTTTGTGCCAGTCCATTCACCTCCGCAGAGTAATGAACCTCATGTGACCCTCAAAGTGGGGGACACGTATTATGATTGTCTGCTAGACACAGGAGCTTCTAAATCAGTATTAGTAAGCAAACCAGACCCTGGATGTAAAGCTGTAGGATCTTTGAATGTGGTAGGAGTTTCGGGAAAAGCCCAAAGAGTGGCAAAATTAACCCCTCACATGGTATCTATGGGGCCCTTAACAGTGGAACATTCATTCTTACTTATGCCTGATGCCCCTGTAAATTTATTAGGTCGTGATCTCCTTTGCAAGCTAAGAGCAACCATATCTTGTGCTCCAGATGGGGCTGTCTCCCTGCAATTGCCAGTGGATACTGTTCATTTATTGCCAATTTTGATTACAGAAGCTCAAGGAAGAGTAGGGGATACATCCGAAATCCCCTCTGACATTCTTCTGTCAGTCATCATTCTGACAGTCTTCTCTCTTAGACTTCTTTTACAGTATATGCCTCATACTCCTATTTCTGGGTCAATGAAGGATAGTTTACTGACTTTGTTGGCTTGAATTACAAATTTTTTTCTATCTTTTAAAAAATGTATTTTCAATCAGCAAGCATTTACCTTTTCTACCTCCCAAACCTATACTTCTCCCTCTCAAACTGAGAGAAAATCCCCACCCCACATTACAAACACTTGTAGTCAAGCAAAACAAATCTCTACATTGGCCATTTTGAAAAACAAATTCTCATGCCATATTCTGAGTCCACTTGGTCAGGAAGTGGGCAGCCTGTCTCACCCTTGGTCCTCTGGAATCCTGGTTATTGTGGTGATCAGAGTTCCCAAGTCTTTCAAAGTAGTTTATCTTTACCATATTATAGTTATCATATAAATTGTTTTCCTGGTTCCATTAACTTCATCCTGCATCAGTTCAGACTATCAGTCCGTCAATAAACATTTATTAAGCACCTACTGTGTGTCAGGCACTGTGTTAAGTACAAAAAGAGACAAAATGATGCAAAAAAAAAAGATGCAAAAAGAGATAGGAGACAAACCCCAGCCTGGGGGACTGGTTGATGGTGATACCATCATTAGTAACAGTTTGGATGTTCAATAAAAAGAGGCATTTGCAGGATTCCTACAGAGAAAGCCAGACATGAGCAGACTCTGCTTTGTAAGATACTTCACTAGACCTTAACTAGATCTTGTTATACCCAAGCTATTGCCCTGCACACATTTCCTGCCTTTCTCAGCCAGACTCCCACAAACAGTGTCTGCACACAGTCTCCTCTCCCTCACTCCTCCCTCCTCACTCCTGGACAGTCCTGCTTCCCCCATCATTAGCCAATGGAGACTGCTCTCCCCAAAGTCACCAAGGATCCAGCCTCAATGGCCAAAGCTGATGGTCTTTTCCCAGGCTTCATCCTTCCTGAACTTCCTGTTGAACTTGACACTGTCAGCCTCCCTCATCTCTGGGTTTTTGTGCCTCTTCTCTCTCTGGGTTCTCCCCTTCCCTGTCTGATCCCTCTTTCTCAGTCCCCTCTGCAGGCTTATCATCCACAACCTGTTCCCTAATGGGGGTGTTTGCTAAGGCTCTGCCCTGGGCCCTCTTGTCTCCTCTCTGTGACCTCATCAGCTCCCATAGAGTGAATTCCCATCTCTGTTCACATGACTCCTGTGTCTGTGTTTCCTGCCCCAGCCTCTGTCCAGCATCCCCTGCTGTCTCCTGGATGTTTCAGGCCTGAGTCTCTAAGCTCCCTTAAACACAACATGTCCCAAACTGGACTTACTGCTTTGCCCCAAACCCAGGCCTCTTTCAGACTTTCCTTTTCCTAATTTGTTATGGGGAATTAGGGTAGGAGGTTTGGGGTCCTTAGGAATTCCTCTGTAAAGAATTACACCCTGGGGCAGCTAGGTGAGGAACACTTATTAGCTGTGTGACCCTGGACAGGTCACTTAACCCCAATTGCCTCACCAAAAAAAAAAAAAAAAAAAGAATTACACTGTCTTGCACACAAATCCAACAGAATAAGATAATAGTTTATTTAGGGGCTGAGGAAGGGAACCCAAGAGAGAAATCCTTCCACTTCTTTTCATGGGGAGAAGGCATGGCACAGAGCAAGGCTCTGAGATACCAATCTCCTTGAGGAGGAGACAGGCAGATGCTTTTATAGAGGACTGATGGGGGTGATCATCTGACTGTGGAAAGTTCCCTTATTGAGGGAGGACCATCCCCCACTGGTGGTGGCTGGAGGAATTGGGAGAGAAGTGGCTGTGGATCTCTCAAGCCATCTCTCTCTCCTCCTCCTTACACAAAGGCAGCAGCCATACCTGTTCATCTCCCCAGGGGTGAGGGAGACTGGAATGAAGGGTGGTGGTCCTGGAGCTAGCTCGGTCCTGATCAGGTTCCACTTATTTCTTTAGGTATGTCTGTCCTTTGGCTTAGTTTCTCATGGAGAAGGTTCTTTGATGTACCCCCAGAAAAATTCTGGGGTGCTAGGCCCATAACATAATGAACCTAATACAATTCTTCAAGTCTCATGGTTTGTGACCTTGGATTTATCTCCACCTTCTCCCTCTGCTCCCCGCCCCCCATCCCCTAGTCACAGCCATAACATCCCTTCCATGTGACAAGTGAAAGATGAAATGACCCAGGAAACAAAGGTTGGAGCTTCTGACCCAATCGATTTATGAAGCAATGTCTGCCTATTACCCCACAATCCAGGACCAGACCTCCTCAGCTTAGGGCCAGACCCTGAATACAGGGGCAGACAGACATTTGTACTTTAAAAACAATTAATCAGATGAGGCCAATGAATGAAAAGGAGACTGGCCAACATGAGGTAATCTGATTTCTAATTGGAGGGAAGATTAGGGACTTTCCAAGTTGGAAGGGGAGAGCAAACAGGTGCAATTCCCTGAAATCATCCCCATCAACCCCCAGTGTCTATGAACAGTCAAAAGAACATGGAAACCATAACCGATTGCTCAGCAAGGGGCCAGTTTTCAGATAAGCCCTGGGCTGCTGGGGATGTACAAGTGTGAGAAAACTCCTTGTGTCAACTCCTTGTGTCAGTCCTGGGATCAGCCCAGGTTTCTGACCAGCAGAACCTCAGGTCCTAATTAAGGGTCTTTAAGCCCCAGAGAGAGGTGGTCCAGCATCCCAGCCATGCAGGGCCAGGTTCAAACAATGAAATAAGATTTGCTCTCAATTCCCACAATTGAATAGCTTTCTCACAAGACAGAAGTTGGACCAGACCCATAACTGCATAGAGGGAACTGAGGCAGCTCCAGAACTGAGTCACAAGAGGGAGTCAGTGTGGTTCCCTCAATCCCCACAATTAAACACTTGCTCAGCTAATCCCCACAATTTCCTCCTCCACACACCCCCCCTTCTCTGTGCTCATGTGGCCTCCATAGGAGCAGAGCCTCTTCCTTCTCACCCAGATTACTAGGATGGCCCGTGATCGTCTCTCTTCCCTCCAGACCATCTTTTAAACCCTAAACATGTGCTTTTCCTTAAGGACAAATCTGACTGAGTTACTGCTCTCCTCAAGAGACAGCAGTGGCTCCCTAGTGCTTCTGTGATACATTATAACGTCCTATGTTTATTCCTTCACAGCCTGGCTCCATCCCTATCTCATTGTATGATCACCCTCTTCTTCCTGCACTGTGGGATCTGTCCAAACTGGCCCTTTCTTCATACCCTGCACCCCATCTCCCACTTCTGGGCCTTTGCCCCTGCCATCCCCCATCCCTGGAATCCACTCCCTCCTTCCCTCTGCCTCATGGATCCTCTCTTCCTCCAAGGCCCAGCTCAAGCCCCACTTTCTAGGTGAAGCCTTTCCTGATCCCTCACATGCCAGTGCCTTCCCTCACTCCATGTCTTCTAATCATTTGTATTCATGGTGTCTATACTTTTGTGCACACTTGTCACTCCCATTGGAATGTAAGGCTGGGACTGTTGCATTCTTTATATTTGCATTCCCAGCAGCTAACAGGGGGCCTGATATACAGTAAGCACTTAATAAATGCTTGTTGATTGACTGACTCTCTTTGTAGAAGCACAGCAGTGCACAGAGAAAGAAAGACAACTGTCTTTCTAAGAAGAAAGAAAGCAAGGAATGCATTAACTGGGGGTGGGGGGGGTGGGGCAGAGGGCAGGCCAGGCCTGGAGGCTGTTCAAAGGTGTGGAGGTGGGAGATGAAAGGCTGAGTTTGGGGAGACACAAGGAGGCCAGTTTGACTGTCACATAAATCGTGTGTGAGAGGGAGTAACAGCAGATGTTGGAAAGGGAGGCAGGAGTCAGACTGAGGAGGGCTCTGAATGTCAAGGTTAGGGTTTGGAAATTCTCCAAGGGTCCATAGGGAGCCACCACATGTTCTTGAGGAGGTGAATGAAGTGGTCAGACTTAGACTTTCTAGGATTTATTTAGTCATTTGTGGACTGGAGAGATGAATGGTATCAATCAGTCAGGAAGCCTCCTAAGTGCTTACCCTGTACCAGTCCCTGTGCTGGGTGCTGGGTTACATATAAAATCAGTCATTTCCTGCCCTGGAGGAGCTTCCATTCCAGGAGAAGGAAGAGGATGTAGGATATGCCCAGGAGGGTGACCTGGGGAGGGAGCCCTGGACCAGCAGTCACAGGGATCCTGAGCAGTGTCAGACAGAGCCCAGAAGATCACTGACCTGGATGAAAGAGGGTGTGGCCTCTAGGGTCATGGGGTGTGGTGGGGTCTGTCCCCTGCCCGGGTCTCTGCAGAGGGGCTGAGGAGGGGGATACAAAGGTGCACTGGAGGGATGATGATCAGAGAGTGGGTTGAATTTGGGTGAGCAGAACTTGGGGTGGTTGTTGAGTAATATTTCCTGGAGTGTTTGACCCAGGCTGGGTGTAGTTGAGAGGCAGCTATGACGCAGTAGACAGTATGAATCTGAGTACTGGGTTCTAGTCCTTTCTCCATTCCGGATCTGCGCTGTGTGACCTCCAAAAGGTCGCTTGCCCTCTCTGGGCCTCAGAGGGGAGGGGCTGAACATGCGCAGGAAGGGCAGCCGAATGTTGGCCTTGTTCTCCTTGTTCAGGCCCAGGCTGCGAGCGATTGGAGAGCGGGCGTGTCCGTCAGGGCTGACCCGCCCCCAGTGTCTTCTCAGAGCACTTCACAGAGATGGTTAAGTCTGAGTGTCACTTTGAGAATGGGACTGAGCACGTGCGGCATATGCAGAGATATTTCTACAACCGGGAGGAGTACACGCGCTTCGACAGTGATGTCGGAAAGTTCCTGGCACTGACGGAGCTGGGGCGGCGCAGTGCTAAGTATAGTAACAGCCAGAAGGAGATCCTGGAGCAACTTCGGGCCGCTGTGGACACCATCTGCCGCCACAACTACGAGGTGTCTGAGCCCTTCTTTGTGCCCCGGCGCGGTGAGCGAGCGCCCTCTGCAGGGGAGGGAGGGACCAGGGGAGCCCTGCAGGGACCCAGGGAGAGAGAGGAGCGAGCAGGAGAGGGGGCGGAGCAGGGAGGGAAGAGAAGGGGCTGGAAGGGAGAGCAGAGGGAGGGGACAGAGGGGAAGGGAGGGGGAGGTGGCTGTGATGGGAGGGGGCAGGTGGGGAGGAGAGAAGGGAGAGCACAGGAGCAGGACAGAGCAAGGATGGAGGGAGGGGGAGATGATGGATGGGAGGGAGGAGGGAGGGGAACCTGATGGGGAGGGAGAGGAAAAGAAGAGAGATGGGGGATGGGGAGAGACAGGGGACAAAAGGGGGATGAAGGGGAAGGAGGAATAATGGGGGAAGGGATGGGGATGGAAGGAGGAAGAATGAGGGATGAGAAGAGGGAGGGAAGTGAGAGAGGGAGGAGGAGGACAGCAGAGATGATGGGGAGGAATCAGGAGCAGAAACACTGGAGATGAGGGGAAGGGACAAAGGGAGGGAAGAGAGAGGAGAAGAAAGGGGGAAATGAAGGGGGAGAAAGAGGGTGTGGACAGAGGGAGAGGGGAGATGTGCTGGGGAGGGAGGGGTAGGAACCTCTTCTAACAGCAGGGATTTGGGGACCTAGAGTCCTTTTCCCTCAGTCAAATTCAGATGTTTTTGCCTCCTCCAGTTCTTTTTTTTTCCGTGGGACAGTGAGGGTTAAGTGACTTGCCCAGGGTCACTAGTAAGTGTGAAGTATCTGAGGTCCTATGGTCCTATACCTGTGTTTTATCCATTTTTGTCTCCTGAGCCTTCACCCCAATAATTAGAAGACTGAGAATCTTGGTGACACAGAGACAAAGTGGGGGAGCAGAGGGATTTGTGTAACCTCTCTGTGTGAAAGGCCTCCAGAGGTGCAGATTGTGATCCATCCACACCTTTGCATCCACATGGCCTCTTGTCCAGGTCCCTCCATTACCCAGGGTGCTGGTAGCCTTCCTGTCCATGTCCTGATATGATGTAGATGCCAATGGGCCTTACAGGCTTCCTGCACAGGACAGGGGTCCTTCCCTTTCCCCATGGGATGGGCCCTCCTCACTCTGGTCATCCCTCTCTCTGATGCCTTTGCTTCTGTCCCTTCTGCTCAGTTCTTCCTGGATGATCTGTGTAGCCTGTGCTTGTCTCTCAGGGGCCTCTCCATTGCACTTTTAACAATTAAAGTTTTAGTAAAACCTTTTGTGTTTGCATCAATTTAATTGAATAACCTACACCCTAACCCCACTGGCCTTCCCTCACAACAATATTTTTTATTTAAAAGTCTCCAAATAACCATCATGTTAACCATGTAACCATGCAACAATCCATACCCATAGTGTCTTCATGTCTGCCATGAAGAGTTTATCTTCTCATCTCTGTGGCCAAGTATGGTAACTGTTATTATGTAACATTCAGCATCATTCTTACCCCATTTTGTGGTCTTGGGTTTGTTTCTTTCCTGGTTGTGGTTACAATATTCTGTATTAGCTCATTTAAGTCTTCCTATGTTTCTCTGAATTTCTCATATCTTATTCTGATGCAGCAAAATTCCATGACTTTCATGTGACACAGTTTGTTTTGCCATTTCTCAGTTGATGGGCACCAACTTTGTTTCTACTTCTTTGCTACTACAAAGTGTTACTAAGAATATATTGATATATATATGCACATCTGAGATTTTTCTTCCATCTTTGACACCCTTGGCATATATGGTAAGGAGTGGGATCTCAGGATCAGAGGGGATGGATGTGTCAATACTTTTTGGCATGATTCTACATTGTTTTTCACAAGTGTTGTACCAGCTCACAGTTCATCACCCTGCCTGTCTTTGTGTCATCCTTCCCACAATGTCCATTTTCATATTTTGTCATCTTAGAAGATTTGCTGGGGAAGAAGTGAAACCTCAATGTTATTTTAATGTCCAATTCTCTCATTATTAGTGATTTGGAGCAAACTTGAGAACTGGTCATTACTGGTTATAGGTTTGTGTTCATTCCTACATGTCTTTAATAATAAACCTCTATCAGAGAAATTTGATGCAAAGACATTTTCCCCATGAACAATTATTCAGGCTGTTGATCTTGTCATACAAAGGTTTCTCAATTTTAGAAAACAAACTTGTTTTTCCTTTGGGTTTCCTCTAAGTCTTATTTAGGTAACAATTCTCCCCTTGGCCACAGTTATGAAATATATTTACAGCCATTTCCTGGACCTTTGCAAGAAGTCTGTTAACTTTTTATTAGTGACAATAACTGTCTTATCCAAGATTCCCCTGAATTAGTGCTTTTGGGGATATGTAGAAGGAAATTAATTTTTTTAAATCACCACACCATTTACCTATAATGCTTAGCAGGAAATGCTTTCTGAATGAGTGATTTTTGTGGTCAGTTCATTGCCATATAAGGGGTGGGACTGCCCAGAACTTCCCATTTCCAAATGAAGTTTATGGGAGGCCATTCTTGACCAGCAGCAGAAGGGTCAGGACAGGTGGACATGGGGGTGCTGGGTCTCTTCTGCTCTGCATCCAAGCTGGGGTCTTCTTCTTCTTTGGAGAGGGAAGAAGCCTGTCAGTGTCAGCACAGTAAAAGGGAGGTGGGGAGATGTGGGAAGAGTGGCAGCTCCCTAAGGGGCTGATGAGGGATGAAGGCCCCAAGATTGCTCAACTACTTTTCCTTTTTGTAAAGAAACAATGTCATCTCTGAGGGATGTTTCAGTTTTGAGATTCCCATAGATTCTAATCCATTGGAATATTTCTCTTTCTTGTCTCTGCTGATGAATACTTGGAAGGATGGAGACATTTGTTATTCCTAGTATCCAGGCTGCCAAAGTCCTTTGTTGGGCTGATTCTTATCAATGAAATCATCATTTTTGGAAACAAAGCTCTCAGGATTTTAGGGATATAAGATACTGTAGGAGAAAGCAAGGAATCACATAAGGAAGCAAGGATTGTTGGGAGTAGGTGTATCCCAAGGGAGATCTCTTTAGTCTCACTGGACTTTGATGGTTCTGGAGGAGAGAGTGAGGCTGCCTCACTTAAATCCAATTCACTCCCAAGTCAGGACATCACCCCCTTGATATCACTGCTCCTCCTTTTCAAAAATAAAGACTGAACAACAACAAGTGACTTTTGCAATTCCAAGGAAATTATCTTTCTGTCACATTCTTTGGTGAGAAAGCAACAGGCCCTGGGTTCAAGGACTTCATTGCTTCCTTTGATACATTTTCTAACAATCAATGCCCTTTGATTAGAGATCATTTGCTTTGAGCTGGAAGTGACCTCAGAGGCCATCTGGTCTAAACCCTGCATGTTATACATGAGGAGGATGGGGCCCCATCAGATCAGTCACATGAAATCTTTAAGCATCAGTTAAGTTCCTTCTATATGCCAGGCACTGTGTTAAGTGCTGGGGATACAAAAAAAAAAAAAAAGGCAGAAGTCGGTCCTTGCTTTGCAGGTGCTCAGTCTAAAAACCAAACAGGATTTTGGTTTTGTTCCTGTAGGTGACAGGGAGCCACTGGAGTCTATTGAATAACGTGCTCAAATCTGCACTTTAGGAAGATCAGTTTGACAGCCAAGTACGGAATGGCCTGGAGTGGGGAGAGACTGAGGCAGGGGAGACCCCTCAGCAACTGTTACAGTAGTTCTGGCCTGAGGGGATGAAGGCCTGGACCAGGATGATTGCAGTGTTAGAGGAGAGAAGTGGGCATGTGTGAGGGAAGTTACCAAGGGAGACATGACAGGACTTGACATGACTGGATATGGGAGGGGGCTGAGCCAAGATAGTAGAGAAAAGCCAGGAAGCTGCCTGAGCTTTCCCATGTTTCCCTCCAAAACAACATTAAATCAAGCCTCTAAACAGATTCTGGAAGCATAAAACCTACAAAAAGTCAGAGAAACACAATCCTCCTACTTGAGATAATTTAGAAGACTTCAGGAAAGATCTGTCTCACCTGAGCAAAAGGGGAGGAGGCTCAGCCAACTCACCAGCAGCTCGATTGGGGCTGCAGCTCTACACTGCTGAGAGTGGGGCAGCTGAGTGTGGTGCAGTTGAGAGTGGTAAGAAGCTTGCAACAGCGACCTCTGTGCCTCAGGAACTGACTTCATCTTTATAAGTTGAAAAATAGGCTGCAATATAAGTAAGAAACAAAAAAGGACCTTTACCATTGACAGCTTTTATGGTGAAAGGGAAGACCAAAACTCAAACTCAGATGAGTTTGTCAAAATGCCTACAAGTGAAGCCTCAAGTGGGAAGATGATCTTGTCTCAAAACCAAAAAGCCTTCTTTGAAGAGCTCAAAAAGGCTTTTAAAAACCAAATGAGAGGGGCAGCTAGGTGGCGCAGTGGATAGAACCCCGGCCCTGGAGTCAGGAGTACCTGAGTTCAAATCCAGCCTCAGACACTTCACACTTACTAGCTGTGTGACCTTGGGCAAGTCACTTAACCCCAATTGCCTCACTAAAAAAAAAAAAAACCCAAATGAGAGAGATAGAAGAAAAAATGGAAAAAGAAAGGAGAGAAATGAGAATTACTCTGGAAAAAAGAAGCACAGACATTGACTGAAGGAAACAATTCCTTAAAAAACAAAATGGGCCAAATGGAAAAGGAAGAGCAAAGGCTTCCTGAGGAAAATAATGCCCTAAAAATTAAAATTGGGCAGATGGAAGTTAATGACTCCATGAGACACCAAGAATCCATCAAACAGAATCAAAAGACTGAAAAAATAGAAGAAAATGTGAAATACCTCATTGGAAAGACAACTGACCTGGAAAATAGATCCAGGAGAGATAATCTGAGAATTATTGGACTACCTGAAAGCCATGATCAGAAAAAGAGTCTAGACACCATATTCAAGGAAATTCTCAAGGAGAACTGCCCTGAAATTGTAGAATCAGAGGATAAAATCGTCATTGAACGAATTCACTGATCACCTCCTGAAAGAGACCCCAAAAGGAAAACTCCAAGGAATATTGTACCCAAACTCCAGAATTGTCAGGTGAAGGAGAAAATACTCAAAGCAGCCAGAAAGAAACAATTTAAATATCATGGAGCCACAGTCAGGATTGCACAGGACCTGGCAGCTTCAATAATAATGGATCGCAGGGCTTGAGATATGATGTTCCAGAAGGCAAAGGAGCTTGGATTATAACCAATTATCAACTACCCAGCTTTATTTATTAGAAAATGTCTTGTATTGTCCCTTTGCAAATAATGCTGTCAGCTTTAGATATATATTTTTATATGTAAATACAACAAAGAAGTTGTACATACATATAGGCCAAAATATTTATGGCAGTACCTTCTGTGGCAACAAAGAAGTAGAAAGAAGATGAGTGCTCACTGATTCCTTAATGGCTACACAAATTGTCTTATGTAAAGATAATGAAGAGGAAGAATTCTGAGAAGAATTGGAAGGTGTTGCCTCATAAAATGAAGTAAAAGCAGGAAAACATTATATGTTATAATTATAACAATATGAATGGAAAGAATAAATCACCAAAATTGAATACTATCTGTTTATGATCAAACTTGGGCCTCTGAGAAGTGAGGAAATAGACACTCCTCCATTTCAGAAGCAGAGGATGTGAAGTGATGTGTTTATACATATATACATATACATAAATACATGAATATATGTATACACACATATGGTCAGACAGTTGCTATATTGGCTGTTTTTGAAGTTCTTGTTCTTTAAAATAATTGTTTCAAAGGTTGAGGGAGGGGAGGGATGTATTCACGGATGAAGTTCATGTGAAAACACAATATTAAAACTTAAAAAGAAAAAGGAAAGGAAAGAGGACATTTGCAGATAGAAAAATCCTAAATAATAAACATATCATTGCTTATGTTTTAAAAAAGGAGGTAATAGGAAGCAGTAGAGTTTGCTGAATATATGTGGGGTTCAAACCTATACTTTAAGAAAGCTGCCTCGTCAAAGCTGTGGAGGATGGATTGGGTGTGGGGACAAAATGGGGAAACTGTTACAATAATCATGAGGTGATGCAGGCCTTAATTAGAAGGGGATATATACCATAGATGTTACATACACACACACACACACACACACACATTTATGTGACAGGATATTGTCATTTTTTTCCTTCTTTCTTGAAAAGGACCATGACATCAAGGTGATGTCATGACTTGCAGTGAATTGGATTTAAGTGAGGTAGGGCTGTGCAAGGTCACCAATCTCACTCTTTCCTCCAGAGCCATTTAGGTCCAGTGGCAAGATATACATCAGGGTGATTGGAGATGGCCCAGGATGTTTAAGGCAATTGGAGTTCAGTGACTTGCCCAGGGTCACACAGGTAGTAAGTGCCTGAGGGGAGATTTGAACTCAGATCCTCCCAACTTTAGGGCCAGTAGTCTATCCACTGTGCCACTTGGCTGCACTTAGTGGATATTGTAGATAGAGTAAGGATGACATTGAAGTTTCAGACCTGGATGACTGGAAGGATTTTGGTGCTGTCATTAAGAACAGTGGATTTGGGGGGAATGGTAATGACACATTAGAGAAATTGAATGTTAGTAACAAGTCAGAAGCACATTGAATGATGAAACTAGAGGATCATAAGAGTCCACCAGGAAAAGCACCATCAGGACATGCCAGGGCCAAGGCTACACTTGTTATTAGCCTCCTTAGACTGAGAAGTACATAGTAGAGTATAGTGCAGTTGTCCTAGTGGGTATGAATTAGGATCTCTCCTATAATAGAGAAAATGAGGAAGAGAGAGAAGAGCACAAATATGAAGATACTATGGAGATAGATTTAGTAGCACCTGGTATCTGGTCACAGGAGAAGAAGAATCAAAGATAACAACAGATTTTCACATGAGAGGCTGAGTGAATGGTGGTGGCTTTGATGAAGACAGTTAAGTCCCAATTTAAGTTGTCACATCCCAAAAAAACAAAAATTAAGAGTGTCCTGTAGGGGGCAGCTAGCCCTGATTTCAGGAGGACCTGAGTTCAAATCCAACTTCAAATACTTGACACTTACTAGCTGTGTGAACCTGGAAAAGTCACTTAACCCTCATTTCTCTGATGGAGGGGGAGGCAGTCTGCTATGCTGAAAGAATAGAAAGAAAGGCAAAAAAACAGTCCCTGCTCTCAAGGATCTCACAGTGTAAGGGAGGAGACAACCTGCAAACACCTAAATATAAACAAGAACCCTACAGGGTAAATGGAGGTAACCTCAGAGAGAAGGCAATAAGATAAAGAAGGACTCTGATACATAATACTTATCATTTTAGGAAAAGCTCCATTTATTCCTAAGCTTTCTAATAGTTTTTGTTTGTTTGTTTGTTTGTTTTTTTGTAAGGCAATTGGGGTTAAGTGACTTTTAACTGTAGTGCCCAGGGTCACACAGCTAATAAGTGTTAAGTGTCTGAGGCCGGATTTGAATTCAGGTACTCCTGACTCCAGGGCCGGTGCTTTATCCACTGCACCACCTAGCTGCCCCTGTTTGTTTGTTTTTTAACAGGGCAATGGGAGTTAAGTGACTTGCCCAGGGTCACACAGCTAGTAAGTGTCAAGTGTCTGAGGCCAGATTTGAACTCAGGTATTCCTGAATCCAGGGCCGGTGCTTTATCCACTGCACCACCTAGCTGCAACCCTAATGTTTTTAATAGGAATGATGAGTGTGTCATTTTGTCAAAAGCTTTTTTCTGTGCCTACTGAAATAATCAAATTTTTAAAATTTATATTGTCAATTACAATTATAGTGTTCCTAATATTGAGCTAGCACTGTAATTTTAGTGTAAATCCAATGTGATCATAATGTGTGATCTTTGTGGTACATTGCTACAACTTCCTTGCTATTTTATTTCAAATTTTTTCATCAACACTTATCAGAAAAGTTAGTCTCTAGGATACTTTTTCTGTTTTGGCTCTCCCTGGTTTAGGTATCAAGACCCTATTTGTGCCATAGAAAGAATTTGGTGCAATTTTTAAAAAAGATATATTTAAATTAGTTTATATAGTTTTGTAATTAGTGGTTATTTAAATGTTTCATAGAATTCACTTGTATACTTACCTGGCAGGGGTGATTCTATGATCACAAAGGTGGTTTCCCCAGGTCGAGGCTTACCCATTATACTCTGGATGGGCTGACCCCTGAGATTTCCCCAAATGTGGTAAATTTGACTGCATAATTTGTGGTGATGGGCGCTTTCCCCTGAAAAAAAAATTCACTTGTAAATTCATCTGATCTTTGGACTTCATTCTTAAGGACCACATTTATAGCTTGCTCTATTTCTATAGAACTATATAAATATTCTATTTCCTCTTCTGTGAATCTGAGCAATTTATTTTTTGTAAATATCCCTTTATTATTTTAGATTGTCAGGTTTATTAGCATTTAATTGGTCAAAATGCCTCCTAATAATTGCTTTAATTTCCTTTTCATTGGTTGTACATTCACTTTTTTCAATTTTAATATGAGTAATTTGGTTTTCTTCTTTCTGGTTTTAAAATCACATTAACCAATGGTTTATCTATTTAATTGTGTGTTTTTTTCCTTCATAAAACCACCTCCTAGGTCTATTTATTTGTTCAATTTTTTTTCACTTTCAATTTTATTAATCTTTCCTTTGATTGTCAAGATTTTTTGATGTGTAATAGGAAATTTTTACTTTGTTCTTTTTCTAGTTTGTTTTTATTTGCATGACCAGTTCATTAATTATTCTTCCTCTATTTTGTTGATGTTATCTTTTAAAAATATAAATTTCCCTAAATACTGCTTTGGCTGAATACTACAAATTTTGATATGTGGTCTCATTTTTGTTAATAGCATAAATGAAATTCTACATCATTTTTATTATTTGTTCTTTGACCACCTCATTCTTTAGGATTAGATTACATAATTTCCAATCAATGTTTAATATATGCTTTTGAAGCCCTTTATGGAATATATGTTTATTTCTTTATGCCCTGAAAAGGATAAATTGAATGTTTCTACTTTTCTGGATTTTGTGAAGTTTTTATGCAATAATACATGGTACATTTTTGTTGTAGTGCCATGTACAGTTGAGAAAAAAAAGTACACTCATTTCTATCCCCATTCAACATTCTCCAGAAGTCTAATATATCAAAGATTTTTTTAAAATTTAAATTAACTTCTTTCTTATTTATTTTACAGTTAGATTTATCTAAATTTGAGAGGGGTAGATTCAGGTCCCCCCCCCCATTAGTGTAGTTTTACTCTATTAGTCCTCCTATAATCCATTTAACATTTCCTTCAAGAATTTGGATGCTATGCCATTTGGTGCATATATAATTAGTATTTATATAAATTTATTTTCTTTGGTAACTTTTAGCAAAATGTAGTTTCCATGATTATCCCTTTGAATTAAGTCTATTTTTGATTTTGCTTTGTCTGAGATCATGATTGCTTCCTGCACCTTTTATGCTTCATCTGAAGCAAATTAGATTCTGTGCAAGCTAGTTATTTAACTATGCATGTCTCTTACAATCAACATATTGTTGAATTCTGGTTTATAATCCATTCTGCTACCTGCTTGCATTTTATGAGTGACTTCATCCCATTCACATTCACAGTTATGATTGCTGTGTATTTCCCTCCATCTTATTCTCTTCTATTTATCCTTTTACATTTTTTATCCTGTTCTCTCCTCAAAAGTCTACTTTCTTTCAGACCTCTATTCCCATAATCTACTCTTCTTCTCTTTACTACCCTGATTTTCTTAGCCCCTTCCCATCATACTCCCAGATGAGTAACATGAATTTCTACACCCAACTCTGTGTGTGCATTCTTTCCTCTTTAAACTAGTTTAGATGAAAGTGAGGTTCAACCTTTTCTCACCTTAACTGCCATTTTCCCTCCCATTATAAAACTCTTCCTTACACATCTCCTTTATGTGAGATAATCGTCCTCCTTCTTTTCTACTTCCTCTTGTCTAACTACATCCTTCTTTCTTCCCCTTCACTTTTTCTTTTGAGGTCATGCCAACATAATAAAATTGTACCCATGTCCAGTAAGTGTACTGCCTTTAACTACCTTAATGTTGATAAACTTCTTCATTCATATGTGTCATCTTCTCATTTTGGAACATAAACTGTTTAACCTTATTTTGTTCTTTATTATTTCTCACTGATGTTAACCTTTCGGTGCTTCTCTTGAATGTTGTATTTAAACATCAGTGTTGTTATTCAACTCTGGTCTTTTCATTAGGAGTATCCAGAAGCTCTCTACTCCATTAAATATCCATGAATGTTCTGGATAATCCTCATAAATATCCACTTGATATACTAACCCTATGGAAGCAAATTCAGTGCATCACTTGTCAAATTCAGTGCATCCCTATGGAGGACAGGCAGTTACACCTTGGAGATCTTCCCCAAATTCCTCCAAATGCCTTCAGATAATGCCATATTACAATACCTGGCATGACATTATTTTCCAGCCAAAGATGGCTTAGGAGGTCGGCAGGAGGGGTCTGCTGTGCTGGGGCAGGAGTGGAACCCAACTCCGAGGTCAAGCCAACACAGATCCAGCCCCAGGCAGGCTGCACCAGAGTTAAATACAAGATACTTTGGGTGGGAGTGCACTAGCATTTATGGGGGTGTGGGAAAGAATCATAAAATATTTCATGGAGAAGATGGTGCCCCAGCTGCATCTGAAAGCAAGAGAGGGATTCTGTAAGATGGAGTTAAAGAGAGAGTGCATGCAAAAAGAGAGAGAGAGAGAGAGAGAGAGCATACCAGAGATGGCTAGTTGAAAGGCATTGAGAAGGGTGTTTGAGAGTCTTTTTATCTTTGTGTGTCCATGTCTCACCATAAGACATCCAAAGAGAATCTATACAATACACTGAATAGACATTCAGTTACAAACACTCAAAAACCTCTGGAACCTTACATGTAACCTAAGAGATGATCTTTAAGACTTAATTATGGCCAACATTTCCTCATTGTGTGGCTAATATACTGATCAACTTCTTCCTACTTAGCTGTTGTGGGCTTTGGATATAAAGTGTAGACTGTAGAGGATCATAGACACAAAATATAGTATATTGAGATGAACCTTGATCAGAAATCAGTAGAGTTACACTCTGACCCCCTGGGTGGCCCAATTTTGCTATAAGTTCCTAGCAATGTGAATTTAAGCAAGTCTTCCTACTTTTCAAAGTTTCTGTACCTCCTTTGTAAAATAGGAATAATAATACTAGTATCACCTCTTTTCAACTTCATCCTCAAATATCTATCTCTTAATAAATGACAGTGCCTTCTATTTAAGATAATTAAGTCTATGTATCCTATGTAGTCCATGTATATATTAGCCTCTCATCTCCTTCCACATCATATCTTCCTTGTTTTTACACATATTCTCTTCCTTCCCCTCTGACTCAAATGATGTTGCTATTTGCTGAGATATTTGAAGCCTTGATTCCATTCCTTCAGGACCAAGTGTCTCCCCCCCCAAAAAAAAATCCAATTTTACTTCTCTAATAACCTCTTTCTCTCTCCCTATGCTCTTGTTAAACTCTCTGCATCCAAATACAGCTAGGACTTATATTGACTTAAACTTTAATTCCGTATCTCTCATCTTAACTTCTACTTCCTTATCATCCACTTATTTCTCAGCTTCCTGTAATATTTCTTCTATATAAATCATACTACTAAAATTTTTTAGTTTGTTATTTTGTTTTTCAAACCATAATGACTTTTATTATTTTGTCCTTCTAACTTCCCCCACCCCTATTCAGAACATTTTTTAAAAAACAATAGAAAAGGTGCAGCTAGGTGGCACAGTGGATAAAGCACCAGCCCTGGATTCAGGAGGACTGAGTTCAAATCCAGCCTCAGAGACTTGACATTTAACTAGCTGTGTGACCCTGGGCAAATCACTTAACCTTCATTGCCCCACCCCCCACCCCCCAAAATAGAAAAACAAAGTTCTCGATACATATCTACATTGTCTAATAAAACAGATTCCCAGATCAGTCTTGTATAGAGCCTGCCATCCCAGCAAGAAACATAGTCGAGAGAGGGAGTACTACTACTTGTTGAAATCAGTGTTTTGAGGTTTTTAAAAATGAAGTAATTGAATTTGGGCCCCACAAGGTGGCAGCAGAGAGTCAGGTCTGTGATCTAAACAAATATTCTATGGAAATATGGATGGCAAAGGTGAAGAAAAAGGCAATGTCTCATCAGATTACACCTGTACCAGAGATGTACTAAAATTATTTAATCTTTTTGAGCTTCAGTTTTCTCATTTGGATATGGACTCAGAAGACCTCAGTTCAAATCTAAGTTCTACTTCTTCCTCCTCTATGACTATGGTCAAGTCATTTCCTCTTTCTGAGTCTTCATTCCATCACCTATTCATAAAGGCTCTGCCTTCAGCTCTGTACAACCAATTCGAATTTTGCAATGAAAGTGGCTAAAATACCTGTACTCTTTGACCGAGAGATCCCATTGCTATGCATGTACCCCTAAGGATGTCAGTTAGAAAAGGCCTGATATTTGTAGCACTTTCTGTGATACCAAAGAACTGGAAACAAAATAGGCATTGGGGTATGGCTAACAAGTTTTGGTTTATTAATGTGATGGAAGATCACATTATGCTAAAAGAAAAAAATGAATATGTTTAATATAGAGAAGTAAGGGAAGCCTTTATATGAACTGATACAAATTGAAGCAAGGATAACCAAGAAAACAAAGACAGTAATTCCAACAAAGTAAATGGAAAAAATAACAACAAACTGAAACTGAAAGTTTTGAAATTGTAGTAACCAAGCATGACCAAACAAAAGATATGAGAAGGCATATGTTCCCTTTTCCATTACTGAAAGCAGTAGAGAGCTTTGGATGTGAATGCTGAGGATAATGTCATACATTTTTGTTTGATGCATCCATGGTTAGGTTCATCGAGTTGTTTTTCCTATTTTTCTTTTTTTTTTTTTAAAGAAAAATAAAGGATGGTTTTCTGCAAAAGAATAGAGGATTGTATCATGAAATTTCAGTCATGTAAAAATATATCAATTAAATTTACTTTAAAATGCTATCTAATTCATAGAGTTGGGGGCTAGGAGAAATGCTTCATGACATATTTTTGCTCTATTTTCACAGTAAATGTCAATGTCTAAAACCTAATTGATGTTTATTGGTTAAATTAATCTAGCAGTTACTAATAACTTCTGGCTAACAATAAGAACATACTGAAGTTGGAGTTCTAGCTGGTAGCATCAGTTGCATATCTCTGATTCCTGAAAGGTACCCTCCAAACCCTTAGGGGAAAATTCACCCTTGTTAGATCTGAACCCAATAAACTTGACTCATCATGTAAGTTGGGGTTGGAAGCCAAATCTTTAGAGCTTTTCACCACTATAAAACTATTTTGTGGGATCTATATTCTAGATAATTTCCCTTCTCACTGCCTCATTTGCCTACCTTGTATAATCAAAGTAATTGAAAGAATGGTGGGGTCAAGAAAGTACTGGTTCTAGAGTCAAAGCATCTGGGTCATATCCCAGCCCTGAACCTGACTATTGTCATGTGACCTTGGGCAAATCACTTCAGCTCTTTGGGACTGAATATCTTCTTCCGTCAAATGAAAGAATTGGACTGAATAATCTCTAAAGTCCCTTCCAGCTCCAGGTCATATGATCATATTTCGACAGCTCCTGGCACAGTGTCTGTAACAGATCCTGCACATGTAAGAAAGTGTTAGTTGTATATGTTCTCGGGGATTTTTTGTTTTTGTTTTCTATTTTTCTGACCTTTATTTTTTTCCAGTTACTTCTAAAGATAGTTTTCAATGTTCACTCTTTTAAGATTTTGAGTTTCAAATTTTCTCCTACACTCCCGTCCTTCCCACCTCCCAAAGCCAGCAAGAAATCTAAGATAGTTTATACATTACAATCATGTTGAACATGTTTCCACATTAGTCATGTTATAGGAGAAGAATCAGAACAAAAGAAAAAAACACAAGAATGAAGAAACAACAACAAAAACAAAGCAAGAACAAAAGTGAAAATAGTATGCTTCCATCCAGACTCCACAGTTCTTTTTCTGGAAGTGGAGAGCATTTTCTATCATGAGTCTTTTGGCATTGTTTTGGATCATTGTATTGCTGAGAAGAGCTAAGTTTTGACAGTTGATCATCACACAATGTTGTTGATGCTGTATACAATGTTCTTTTGGTTCTGCTCATTTCACTCAGCATCAATTCATGTAAGTCTTTCCAGGTTTTTTCTGAAATCAGTCTCCTTATTACTTCTTACACCACAATAGTATTCTATTACATTCATAGACTACAACTTGTTTAGCCATTCCCCATTTGATGGGTATCCTCTCAGTTTATAATTCTTTGCCACCCACAAAAAGAGCAGCTATAAATATTTTTATACATGTAGGCCCTATTCCATTTTTATGATATCTTTGGTATATAGACCTAATAGTGGTATTTCTGGGTCAAAAGGTATGCATAGTTTTATAGCATTTTGGACATGGTTCCAAAGTGTTCTCCAGAATGGTTGGATCAGTTCACAACTCCACCAACAGTGCATTAGTGTACCAATTTTCCCATATCTTCCCCAACATTTAGCATTTTCCATTTTTGTCATACTAGCCAATTGGATATGTGTGAGGTAGTACCTCAGAGTTGTTTTAATTTGCATTTCTCTAATCA
Source organism: Dromiciops gliroides (assembly GCF_019393635.1). Lineage (NCBI taxonomy): Eukaryota > Metazoa > Chordata > Mammalia > Microbiotheria > Microbiotheriidae > Dromiciops > Dromiciops gliroides. The sequence continues at coordinate 256,633,429 of NC_057864.1, forward strand.
GTAGAGATTGAGAACACTTTTTATATAGCTGTAGATAGCTTTAATTTCTTCATCAGAAATGTTCCAGTTCATATCCTTTGACCATTTCTCAGTTGGGGAAAGTTGTATGTATTGTGGTGGTTTGTTACTTCTTAATTTCACAAGATTCAGGTTTCAGGTATCTGAGAGTACCTGTTGATGACTGAGAAGGGAAACCTCCTTTCTGTGGTTATAACATTTAGAGTCTTCCCACATTTTTCCGGAAACAAATCCCTTTTTACCTCAGTAAATACTCCTTTATTTAAAGTTTTGAGTTTCAAATTTTATCCCTTCTTCCCTCCCTCCTGTACACCCTCCCCAAGGCAACAAGCAACCAGATATAGGTAATACATGTACAGTTATATGAAACATTGCCATATTAGTATTTTTTTGTATAAGAAAACTTGAACAAAAGAAAAAATGAAAGAGCAAAATAGTGTGCTTCAGTCTGTGTTCAATCAATATCCATTCTTTCTTTGAAGGTACATAGTATGTTCCATCGTTACTTTGGGGTCATCTCAGATCATTGTATTTCTGAGAATAGTTAAGCCATTCACAGTTCTTCATCAAACTATATTGCTTCCTCTGTGCACAATGTTCTCTTGGTTCTGCTCACTTCACTATACATCAGTTCATACAAGTCTCTCCAGGCCTTTCTGAAATCATCCTGCTTGTCATTTCCTTCAGCACAATAATACTGCATAACCATAATATACCACAGTTTGTTTGGCCATTCCCCAATTGATGTTCATTCCTTTGATTTCCAATTCTTAGCCACTACAAGAAGAGCTGCTATAAATAATTTTGTACAAATAGGTCTTTTTCTCCTTTTGGGGATGTCTTTGGGATATAAACCTAGCAGTGGTATTGCTGGATCAAAGGGTATGCATAGTTCTATAGTCCTTTAGGCATAGTTCCAAATTGCTCTTGAGAATGGTTGGATCTTTTCACAACTCTACCAACAGTGGATTAGGTCCCAGTTTTCCCACTTCCCACTTTCCTTTTTGAAACAAATCTTTTAAAGTTGGTGAATTTAACCCACAGAGAAGCTATAGAGAGTGGACATGATCTGACAATAAAAATGAATCTTCATATAACTGTTTCTATGTATTAAACAGGATCAGGAGACAAAATTGTAAACTTGTTCCCTAAGAAAAATGGAACCAAAAAAGTTTGGCAGAATTCACTTGTAAATCCATCTGGCCCTGGAGATTTTTTTCTCAGGGAGTTCATTGGTGGCTTGTTCAATTTCTTTTTCTAAAATGGGCTATTTGAGTCTTTTATTTCCTCTTCAGTTAATCTGGGCAATTTATATTTTTGTAAATATTCATCCACTTCTTTTAGATTGTCAAATTTATTGGCACACAGTTAGGCAAAATAGCTCCTAATTATTGCTTTAATTTCTACTTCATTGGTGGTTAATTCATGCCTTTCATTTTTCATACTAGAAATTTGGTTTTCTTCTTTCTTCTTTATTTATTTATTTTTTTGCAGGCAATGAGGGTTAAGTGACTTGCCCAGGGTCACACAGCTAGTTAGTGTCAAGCGTCTAAGGCCAGATTTGAACTAAAGTCCTTCTGAATCCAGGGCCAGTGCTTTATCCATTGTGCAACCTAGCTTCCCCCTCTTCTTTCTTTTTAAAAATCAGATTAATTAGGCGGCGGAGCCAAGATTGCAGAGGAAAGGCAGTAAGATCTCAAAGTTCCTGACACAATCACTCCAAAAAACTATAAATAATTCCATAAGACAATTCGTAGTGTAGCAGAACCCACAAAAAATGATGGGCTGAGATAATTTTCCAGCTAAAGGTGGCTTAGAAGTTTAGCAGGAGGGGTCTGCAGTACTGGGTAATAGTGGAGCCCAACCCCACAGTCTCATCAACACAGATCCAGCCCTATGCTGGCTATCCAGACCCAGGCCAAGCAGATACAGTTCCAGACCCAGGTTGGCCACCCAGACCCAGGCTGAGCTGACATAGATCTAGCCCCAGGCTGGCTGCCCAGACCCAGGCTGAGCTGAGACAGATTCAGCCCCAAGCAGGCCACACCAGGAAAATTTACCCCCAGAACCTCTGAATCAGCTGCAGCACTAGCATCTTCTGAAACTAAGCTCACAGTCCAGTGAGAAGGTTGAGTAATTGTCCAGGGGGAGATTACAGGGATCTCTGCTGGAACTGAGGTGGAATTTGGTTGTTCTACCCCACCTGGGAACCAGGAAACAATCTTGAGTAGTGGCAGCCCAGGTCGGGGAGGGGTGCGGGATCTCCAGAGCTAGCAACTATAGCAAACACAATTTTGTGGCCTGGTTGAATAGCAAGTACTCTTGGGGTTATTTACAGACCAGAGCATAAGCCAGGTGAGGGAAGAACCTGCTTCTCCTTAAATAGCACCACCTTGGACACCCTGAAGTTTAAGACAGTGCATCCTAGAAGCAGTGCCCCATTCTAAGAAGGTGTTAAAAGTCAAGAAAGAGGTGAGCAAAATGAGCAGACAGAGAAAGATGCAGACAGTAGAAAGTTTCTTTAGTGACAAGGAAGATCAAGGTACACCCTCAGAAGAAGATAGCAATGTCAGGGTGCTTACATCCAAAGCATCCAAGAAAAATATGAATTGGTCTCAGTCCATAGAGGTGCTCAAAAATGACCTTGAAGATAAAGTAAGAGAGGTAGAGGAAAAAAATGAAAAAGAGAAATGAGAGTGATACAGGAAAGTCATGAGAAAAAAAGTCAACTGCTTGAAAAGCCAAATGAAAAAGCTCTCTGAAGAAAATAATTGCCTAAGAATTAGGATTGAACAAATGGAAGCTAGTTACTTTATGAAAAACCAAGACACAATAAAGCAAATCCAAATGAATAAAAAATTAGGGCAATGTGAAATATTTCCTTGGGGAAAAAAAGCTGACCTGGAAAATAGATCCAGGGGAGATAATTTGAAAATTATTGGACTACCTGAAAACTATAATAAAAAAGAGCTTAGACATCATCTTCCAAGAGATTGTCAGGGAAAATCACCCTAATATTCTAGAAACATAAGGCAAAATAAAAATTGAAAGAATCCACCAGTCACCTGAAAGAGAACCCAAAAGGAAAATTTCTAGGAATATTATAGACAAATTACAGAGTTCTCAGGTCAAGGAGAAAATATTGCAAACTGCCAGAAAGAAACAATTGAAGTACTATGGAGCCACAGTCAGGATAGCACAAGATCTAGTAGTTTCTACATTAAAGGATCTAAGGGCATGGAATATGATATACTGCAGGGCAAAGAAATCAGGATTACAACCAAGAATCATACCCAGCAAAACTGTCTTTCAGGGGGAAAAATGGGACTTCAGTGAAAGAGAGGACTTTCAGGTATTTGTGATGAAAAGACCTGAACTGAATAGAAAATTTGACTTTCAAATGCAAAACCCTAGAGAAGCATAAAAAAGTAAACAGGAAAAAGAAATCATGGGGGATATTAAAAGGTTAAACTGTTTACATTCCTACATGGGAAGATGATATGTCTAACTCATAAGAACTTTCTCAGTATTAGGGCAGATGATGGGAATAAATTTAGACAGAGGACACAGATGGAAATTGATTAGGAAAGGATAATATCTGTAAAGCATTTATTTTTTGTTTATCTTTTTTGTGGGGTGATCAGAGTTGGGTGGCATGCCTGGGGTTGCAGAGTTGGTGAGTGTCTTATGTCTGAAGCCAGATTTGGGCTCAGGTCCTCCTGGGTCCAGGGCAGGTGCTTTGTCCACTGTGCCACCTAGCTGCCCCATGATGATATCTTTAAGGTAAAATTGAGGGGGGAGATTATTGCACTGGGGGAGAGGTAGAATGGGATAAATCTCACATGAAAGAAGCAGGAAAGGGCTTATGGAGTGGGGGCAGAGATGGGGAACGAATGGGGCAGTAAATGATCCTTCCACTCATCAGTATTAGCTCAGAGACTGTACTCTCATCAGAAATGGACAAAGGATGGAATAACATACCCTCTCAACTGGGTAAAGTAATCTATCTAACCCTGGAGGAAAGTAGGAGGGAAAGGGGATAAGGGAGGAGGGTTGAAAGAGGAGGAGATAGGGTAAAAGAAGATAGAAAATAGAGTAAATATCATGGAGTGGGAATGGGATGGAAGGAAACAGTTAAGAATAGTAACTGTGAAAAAAATTTTGAAGCAGAGGCAAGAGTAATGTAAGATAATGATTGATGGATGGATGGATGGATGGGTTGATGATGATTAGATGAAGATGAGAATTGATGGATGATTGATGATGATGACAAAATGTATGGTACTTACTTTGCTGGGCTATTCTGAAGAAAATCTTTGTCAAGTATAAGGTACTATATAAATGTTATTTATTAAAATTGTTGCAATAATCAACCTCATGAGTTTATTGTAAGGAAATCTTTCTTTAAAGTACTATATAAATGTAGTTTACTGTAAAAAATGATGAGCAGGATGCTATCAGAAAAACCTGGAAAGAGCTATATGAGTTGATGCAAAGTGAAATGTACTGTGTACAAAATAACAGCAATATTGCTGTTATTTGCTGTGAATGACTTGGTTTTTTTTAGCAGTGCAATGATCCTAGACAGTTCTGAAGGTCTTATGAAAGACACAATCCATCTACAGAGAAAGAATTGATGGTATCTGAATACAGATTGAAGCATAATTTTTTGTTAGTTCCTTGATCTGAAGTTTTGTTTTTGTTTATTTTCTTTCGCAACCTGGCTTAAGGGGATAAGTTTTGCATGACTGCTCATGTATAGCTTATATTGAATTGCTTGAGTTCTGGTCGGGGGTGGTCGAGGGATACGGTTAGGGAGGGATGAATTGTAACACAAATTTTAAAAAATTGATGTCAAGGGGCAGCTAGGTGGCACAGTGGATAAAGCATTGACCCTGGATTCAGGAGGACCTGAGTTCAAATCTGGCTTCAGACACTTGACACTTACTAGCTGTGTGATCCTGGGCAAGTGACTTAACCCTCGTTTCCCTGAAAACAAACAAACAAAAATTGATGTCAAAATTTGTATTTTACATGTAATTTGGGAAAATAAAATTCTAAATGTTAAATCAGATTAAAATTTTATCTATTTTATTGATTTTTTCCATAGAACCAGCTTAGTTTTATTTATTAATTCTATAGTTTTCTTATAATTTTATTAATCTTTCCTTTGATTTTCAAACAGTTATTTAATTGGGGATTTTCCTTTTTAAATTATCTATGATCATATGATTCCTGCATATTTGAAGCATATTATTTCTAACAATTTCACACTAAAAAATGCAGACATTTCATTCATAACAAAAGAGAGCAATGTGCCTCATCATCACTTGAAAAAGGTGGGGAATAGTGAAGGGAAGATGTAAATACATTTGTTCCTACCCACCTATAACTATGTCAAGAACTCTGTGCATGTGGCCATACTTACTGGTAGAGAAGTAGGCATGGTTTCTGGGTATGCCCAAAGGGGGTCTTAGTCCTGAGGCATAACTTGAAAAAGAGTAGAAAAGAAAAAGAAATCTCTACACTGGATTCCAAAGGGAGTTTAATTGGTGTCTGCCCTTCCTGATGGCCCAGGGACCATGGCCCAAAGGACACTGAAGCCTTCAAAGCCTCCAGAGCAATTACACTTAGAACTTTTTGGACAGAACAGGAGGCCAGAGTCATTCCTCCAGTGTGAGGTAGGTGAGGGGTCTCAGGTCCTGGACACCATGCAAGGATTCTAATTTTCACTAGCCTTTTCCTTCCATTTGGTCATTTCTCATCACTGTTCTTCTGAAAACAAAGGTCAAGTTTTTTCTGACTGTGGTTTTCATCCATTTAAATATGTTTTAATGATTATTTCCAATGTTAGAGGAGCTATATCCTCTTTATCTTCCTTCAATTAAATACAATTTGTCCTCAGTCCTTCCATGAAAGGTTTAACAGGAAAGGAGAAATCCAGTAATCAAAATGCTTCTTTTCCTTTCCTCTTACACCTTCCCAAGCCCAACCACCCTGACTGCCCTTCCTCTACTTTCTTCCCTCTCCACTCCCACTTCCCTTCCCCAGAGTGTTAGAGCCAAACCAAGGAGAGAGAAGTTGAGGTGAAGAAATGAGCTCTAGAGGAACAGAAGGAGTTTTCTGAGACCAAGCTGCAAGAAAGTGCAGGAACAATTTTGAGCCAACCCCATGTCCTCCATATACTCTCCCCACCCCCTCAAACCTCATGCTCTTATTTCCCTTCTTTTTACTCTTAACATAGCTGCTTTTAAGACGATCAATCACCAGCAAACCTGAAGGACAATGATAACCTTTTTAAAAAGTAACTTCAGTGTTTTCTCAAATACAACTTTATTTCTTAACAATATAGACTAATTCTCCCTCACTGTGTTTTGTGAACAAAGCTAGTTACCATACTGTAAAGAACAGTCAGCTATTCCTGTGCAAACTTGGGCAAATCAAATAAACTCTCTGGGCCTCACTTTCCTTATCTATAAAATGAAGAGTTAAAATATGTGATATTTCTGGTCTCTTCCAATCCTAAATTCATGATCTGACAATGACCACATGATCTCTAAAGTCTCTTCCAGCACTGGTACCTAAATCCTATGAGCCTACATTTTATCAAATTAATTATTTCAAACTTCAATATGAACTCTTAACATGCATCATGTAGTACGTTTCCATGGACTGGACACCACTTACCACATGAGCGTTATGGAGTGTGCAAAGATCTGTCTTTTAAGGCAAGAATAGGTGCATGTGAAACATTCAAGTCATTTGGAAAAGGTAAGTTTAATAATGAATTGAATTTCCTAACTAAGATTCTGTATTTTGTTGCTGTTTGTGACATTGAATTTTGTGTTAAAATTCTATATTGTTTTTATCCCCCCACCCCCATTGACTTCTCCCCTTCTAGTCATTAAACAAGTAAATTTATAAGTAGCCAGTATAAAGGGATGATCACAGGACAGAAGATTGCAAAGGGGACCTTGGAAGTCATGTATAAACCATGCCAAAGATCAAAGGAGCATAATACACAAATATGCTCAAAGAAGCATAATATAGAAATATACAAATACATATATTAACCAAAATTCATATCTTAGTAATAGGTACTGAATCAGGAGAAGCCATCTAGGTGCTTCTGTCAAGGTTTTTAGTTCTATGATATGCAAATCCCAAATTCCAGACCTTCACAGTAAAGACCAGCAGAACATGAAAAAGATGCTGGTAACTTTGAGATGACAACTTTGAAGTTTTACCAATAACTTTGAGATGATTTGCAAATGTTGATGAACTAGTGCCAAGGTGGCACAAATAGGTCTATTCCCTCAAAGAACACTATAAAAATGAAACCTCAAACTTTTGTTCCCCAAGCCCTCTTCCATGTTGTCCACGCTGCCTAATCCCTCCCAACTTTAATCCATGGCTGCCTCTTCCCCATTCCCCATCCATTTCACCACTCTACCTGCTTCCCACACTGTCTTCCTCTGTACTTCTTCCACTACTCATCTCTGCCTTTATGGACTTTTTGTCCTCATACCCCCTGCATTTAATTAAATTGTGATTGCCTCCCTGTTTCCTGCTGCCAATTCTGGTCTTTCCTGGTACCCAAACAACCAGGTATGCCTGGTTCTTATCAACATTTCATAATATCATAAATTAATTAATAGTTCAAATTTTAAATGCTTAAACCTTTTCCCAGTTTAATGTACTGTTTCTAGATATTTCATTCCCAGAAGTTCTAAAACCCTGAAATGTTGTGATTTGCCACCTAAGTGCTGGCATGTCAACTACAGAATTCTTTGAATGACCATTAATGATCACATCCTATTTTACCCTTTCCTCAATTCCTGAAGAAAGAGGGAAAACATTTTAATTCTTAAATAATAATAATGAAGAGAAAAGACTGTATCAATTTCATTTACCAGCAAGTAGTATATTGCAAGTCCCAGAGCCAAAGCCTTGAATTTCCAAGAGACATTATTTTTGGTTTTAGCTTTCAAAATTAGAAATATAAAAAGAAGCTGCAATCATATGCAGAATGGAAGAGATCATAAAAGACAAAGATAGACTTAGTGACATAAAATTAAAATGCTTTTGTACAAATAAACTCAATGCAATTAGAATCATAAAAAAAGAGAAGCCCATTTTAAACAGAGCATTTCTTTTCTATATCAATTCAGTCTCTCAGCAGACAATCAGAGACTCAGAGAATGCCAGAGCTGCATTAGCAACATGTGTTTAGAGCAGGAAGGTACCTTCAAGATCACAGAGGTCAACTCCACTTTCCCACAGGAAATTTGTCTTAAAGCCCAGTTGAGTAGAATGTTGATAGCCAATCCATTCATTAAGACTGAAGCTATCAAATGAAACCAGTTGATTTAATAAATACCCCATAGAAAGACTTTTAGATGTTCTAGATCTTTGCAGAAAACTCTCCAACTGAAGTCTGCAATATTTTCCAATTGACAGCTAAATGTCCACACAAAGATTATTGTGACATGGATCCCTTTGACCATCTGATGAAGTCCTTGGATGTCTTCTCTGAATAAGTCCTTTAAATGGATAGAGTAAAATACATAGGAGCACAAAGGAAACTAATTCTATCAAAATACAGTTATACACACATATGTGTGTATAAATTTATACACATCTATATCTATATCTATATATATATCTATGTACAATTATGAATGAAATGCTCAGATTATTATTTGAACAGAATTAATACTCAGGCTAAATTTAATTTAGGTTACACCATTTTTTTAAAATCAAAGACCAAACTTCTTCAAAAATCATTACGATCATAACTTAATGGTACTATTTGTTGCAAACAGCAACAGTGACATTAAATTTTGTGTTGAAATTCTATATTGTTCTTATCCCCCTACCCTTGATGACTCCTCCCCCTCTAGTCATTAAAGCAAGTAGGTTTATAAGTAGCCAGTATAAAGGGATGATGTACAGCCATGATGTTAAGTCCCTTTATTCTGAGAATAAGTGAACCTGAAAATCCAGATGTTAATTGGAAAATAATAGAGATTGATCAGTTTTCTATAGAAAAATTAAGAAATTGAACTAAAATCAATTAACATTGAAAAACGATATATCTGGATTTTGTAGTTTGTGAAATGTTTCGATTATTCAATGGGAAATTGTACACAATTTAAACTTCTCATTGTTTCACATGTATATGAAAATAAAAACCAAGTGACATTCTAGAACATAATCATGTGAACTATAGTAAAATAATTCCAGTAGAAAAGAAGTTTGATACAATTAAATAATCTGTGATAACTAACCTAGTTTTTTCCCCCCATTTGGTTAACCTCTCAAAGATGAATCCTAAGTACTTGTGGGGAAAAATATTTAGTAATGAATTCCATCCTGGTGGAATACAGTTGTTTTTCTTTCAAAAAATATATTTCTAATTTTTTATTTCTAAGGTAGAATTACATTTCTAATTCTTTTAAGTTCATTCATAATACTTTTAAATATATGTATAATTCATTCTTTTAGAATTCCTTCTAATTTAATTAAAAATCAATTTCTATTTCTTTCTAATAATTACAAGGAATTATGGGAAAACTACTATTTTATTTTCCATATTAGTGTATTAGTGAGCCATTTATTACTGAATGGGAGAGAGAAAATCTTTTAGGAAGAGGTAGGTATGGACCTAGAAAAAAAAAGACTTGGGAAAATGTACTTTCCCCAATTCATTACAGATACAGAGTACTATGGGTATCAGTCATTATCCCTGTGCAACTTTGCTTTGCTGAATTGACTTTTTTCTCATTCATTTTTTTTTTTTAGTGAGGCAATTGGGGTTAAGTGACTTGCCCAGGGTCACACAGCTAGTAAGTGTGTGTTAAGTGTCTGAGGCCGGATTTGAACTCAGGTACTCCTGACTCCAGGGCCGGCGCTCTATCCACTGCACCACCTAGCTGCCCCTTTCTCATTCATTTTTAATCTTTATTATGAGGGAAGAATCATTTGGGAGGAGAGACAGGATAAGTACATTTGAAGGTAAGTGTACTAGGGGGGAAAGAGGCATCCATACTTCCAGCTAACATGTACATTTGACTTTTTAAAAGTATTTCAGTCACTACTATTGTTACAAGGAGTTACAATAGAAATAAACCCTTTAATTATTGAAACACTTGACATTTTCCAAAATGTTTCCAAATTCATTCTCTCATCCAATCCTTACCAAAGCTTGTGAGCTATGTTCTATATTTATAAGAAATTGAGGCACATATCAATCATGTGGATGATTGGTTACAGGAATCCAAAGGATTAGAACTCAAATTAATTGATTGTCTTTTCCACTATTTCACATGAATTCCCTAAAAGATAATTAAGTGTCTTTGTGTAGGGTTAAATCTTCCCTTTAATTTGTCCTTTAGCTATTGGGAGAATGCCAAGAATTGTTCTTTTCACATGATCACATGGCCTGCCTGTTGCAATGCCCAGATTGTTAAAGTAGAATTGAAAATTCTTTTATGTGGGCATATCCTCCACTGTGAAGTGGCAACATGACATAGTGGAGTGAGAAACAGCATTAGAGTCAGGAAGACCTGGGCTTAATCCCACCTCTGCCATATATTTGCCTGTGTGACCCTAGACAAGTCAGTGGCTACAGGCAACTCTCTAAGGTTCTGAGAAGGTGTTGATCTTCCCTGGGAGAGAAAGTTCCTCCGCAGGAGTTCCCTTCATTGATGAAATAACAGATGCGCAGTTTTTAAAAAATTGTTATCCAATATTCTAGTACTTTGTTGACCTGTGTACATGGATTCCCAAGGGCTAGGACAGTGAAACACACACTATTATGGGTCTTATCAAGATAGAAAGACAGGAAGTGTGTACCTACCATTAGGCTCTACATCTGTCATCTAAGAGCTATGTATAGCTAAGTATGGTGGTGTTATGTTGTTTTCAGTTATGTCTTTCTGACATCATTTGGGGTTTTCTTGGTAAAGATACTGGAGTGGTTTGCTATTTCCTTCTTCAACTCATTTTATAGATGATGAAACTGAGGCAAACAGGGTTAAGTGACTTGCCCAGCGTCACGCATCTAGTAAGTGGCTGAAGCCAAATTTGAACTCAGGAAGATGAGTCTTCCTGACTTGAGGTCTAGCACTCTATTGACCAGCCACCTAACTGTCCCATAACTAATTATAGTCATTTAATATTAGGAGTTCATACACAGTAGCAGATGATAGGTTATTTTGTCCAACAGTCTTCTTGAAAATTATCTATAATGCTGCCACTCATTTCTGGAGAAGCACACATATGAAATGACACCCTTGAAAGACTGTAAGCACATGAATATATAACAGAAGCTTTATTTGGGAACATCTTGCTAAGGGCATCAACTGAGCATATTGTAAAACATAAATGAACATAAAGTCTCATCAGTATTTTCCAGGGGAGAATTCCCCCCATCCAGTAAAGAAGGAGCATCAGGGCTTTTTTGAGCATGTGCTCTGAGTCTCACACTATAACAACTGTGGTGTATGTGTGTGCATGTGTGCACATGTGTGTGTGGGCATGTGTATGTGTGAGAGAGTAAAGAGACAGAGAGACAGAAAGACCTTTTCCTCAAATAATTTATAATCAAGTTGAGCAGAGAAGACCTACATACTGTAAGCTAAATACACAGGCAAAGTGCAATTACAATGGGGTTAGTACCTATTTACCAAGAACAATTACTTAAGTCTACTTTATTTGATCACCAATTGATAAATGGTCAAAAGACATGAACAAGCAATTTTCCAATAAATAAATCAATGCAATCTATAGTTATATAAAAATTCCCTAAATCCTTATTGATTAAAGAAATGCAAATGTAATCAGCCTACCAGATTGACTAAAATGATTGAAGGGGAAAGTGATAAATGTTGGAAGTATTGTGGAAAAATTGGGACACTAAATCGTTGTTGGTGGAATTGTAAACTGACCCAAACATTTGGAGAGCAATCAGTAATTATACCCAAAGAGTTATTAAACTACCTATACCCTTCAACCCAGAAATGCCACTACTAGTCTATTTCCAAAGATGATTGGGGGAAAAAGAACCTATATGTTCTAAAATGTTTATAGCAGCTCTCTTTGTACTGATAAAGAACTGGAATTTTCAGGAAAACCCATCAATTAGGGAATAGCTGAAAAGGTTGTGGCATATGATTGTGATAGAATGTTACTGTGGTATAAGAAAAAAAATAATGAACAGCAAAATGAGCAGAACCAAAAAACATTGTACACAGTAAGCAATATAGTTTTAAGAATGGCTTTGAGATAATATCATTTTGACTATTATAGGTACCTAAATTAACTATAAAGGACATCTAAAGAAAGACACTATCTGTATTCAGAGAAAGAACAAATAAATAGATGTGTCAAACAATTTTACATATATAGAATATCTATTTGTGTCTAACAGTAATCATCTCTAGGGTGGGTAGCAAAGAAATTTTTTTAAGTTTACATACTAACTATTATATATTTAAAAGGAATAGCAAATCATGCATACAAGATTTGTAGTTGCATGTGCAATCATCTTTTTTATTATACTATGTTACAGAAATGCCTGTTTTATTCCATAAATTAAAAATAAGACTGGGGGCAGCTAGGTGGAGCAGTGGATAAAGCACTGGTCCTGGATTCAGGAGGACCTGAGTTCACATCTGGCCTCAGACACTTGACACTTACTAGCTGTGTGACCTTGGGAAAGTCACTTAACCCTCATTGCCCAGACCAAAAAAGAAACAAAAAATAAATAAATAAAACTTTTAAAAATGTATGGGTTGAAGAAAATATATAGTTAGAGGTTCCTTCCAGTGATGAGATTTTGTTGTTCTGTAGATCTAATGCAGAAAGCAATGATACAGATAAAGATGGAGTATTTGTCATGTTTACAGTGCCAAAGAGAATTTTTTTAAAAAGAAAGAAAATAAGTGGAAAGGATCTCTTCTTCCTTTGTAGTTAAACTCCTTGGGAAAGGGGCACCTACAACTTTCTCTCCTCTCCCCCTCTTCTTAACTCCTTATAACATGACTCTTGACTATGACATTCTACTAAAGTGCTCTCCCCAAAGTCATCAATAATCACCTTACCTTTTGTGTGTGTGTGTGTGTGTGTGTGAGGCAATTGGGCTTAAGTGACTTGACCAGGGTCACACAGCTATTGTCAAGTGTCTGAGGCCGGATTTGAATTCAGGTCCTCCTGAATCCAGGGCCGGTGCTCAATAATCTCCTAACTGGCAAGTCCAATGGCCTTTTCCCAGTCCTCACTCTTCTTGACCTGTCTGGAGCCTTTGATAATATGGACCACCCTCTCCTTTGTGATAGTCTCTTTTCACTCTAGATTTTCAGGTTGGCACTCTTTCCTGGTTCTTCTGGCCACCTGATCAGTCCTTCTCAGTCTCCTTTGCTAAATCCTCCTCCAGATTATACCCTCTAATTAATAAGTGTCCCCTAGGGTTGTGTCCTGAGCCCTGTTTTCTTCTATACTATTTCACTTGCTGATCTTTTAGTTCCCATGGATTTTATGATGCTCTATATGCTGTTCATTTTCAGTTCTGGCTATCTCCTTAAGCTCTCTGCTGACCTTCAATCTCTCATCTCCAACAGCCTTTCAGACATCTTAACTCAACACATCCAAAACCAAATATACACTTTCCCTCTCCATCTCTTACCTTTCCTGTCACTGTAGAGAGCAACACCAATCCCCCAATCCCTAAATAACATTTTTGACTCCTTACTATCTCTCACCATCTTTATGCAGATGATGACAAATCTCAATCCCCAGATCTGACCTCTTCCAAACTCCAGCTTATACTTTCTCATGCAGAGATTGATTTTGTAACCTCTTTGTTCAAACCTTTCAGTAGCTTCTCATAAGTAGACAGATTACTGGCCCTGAGGGTCAGGAAGGATTGAATTTATATCCTACTTATTTTCTGCAACCATGAGAAAGTCATTTAACATCTAGAAGACTCAGTTTCTACAAACATGAAATGGTGGTTGGTTGATTGGTTTTTGTTATTCATTCATGAAGAGGACCAAAATGGCATCACTAAGTTAGAGGCAAATTATAGTGTATCTAACTGTAGCTAATCAGAACAATATGAGCTCAGAATGCTCTACTACATGTTGGGCACAAATAGTTCATGTGAATATTTGGGGTAGATTCTCTAAAGTTGCACATCTCATGTTCCTTTTTTTTTTTGGTCTTTTGTAGTCTTAATTTTTTCCCTTAAAAGTATATTTTTTCCAAATTGCATATAAAGATAGCTTTTGGCATTCACTTTTGTAAGATTTTGAGTTCCAAATTTATCCCCTCACTCCCTTCCCTGCTTACTCCCCAAGACAATAAGCAATCTGATATATGTTATATATGTACAATAATTTGAAACATATTTCCATATAAGTCATGTTGTGAAAGAAGAATCAGAACAAAAGGGAAAAACCACAAGAAAAAAACAAAATAACAAATAAAGTGAAAATAGTATGTTTTGATCTACATTCAAACTCCACATTTCTTTCTCTGGATGTGGAGAGCATTTTCCATCATGGCATCTCATGATTCTTTTGAGCTACTTCAATTCTGTTTTGCTCATAGAGCATAGCCCTTTCTTTGATGCAGACACACCACACTGGGCAGTCTTTTGTCAATGTCTCTCATGTCACATGATCAATACCAAAGTTCTGCAGAGAGACCTTGAGACTGTCCTTGTATCACTTCTTCTGATCACTATGTGAGTGCTTGCCTTTGTGAGTTCTAATTATATTATTGTGAAGCTCAAATGATACTAGTACTACTTTGCAGGGTACAGAGCAGTATTTTGTTTATCCACAGGAAAAAGGTAGTCCAGATAATTGCATCTTGTCAACACATTAATAATTCAGCATCTGGGATTACATCCTCTGACTGCACCCACTGTGGGAGAAGGAGAAAGAAGGGAGGAGTGTGGAAAAAGAAATGAGAATGCTAGAATTGAAATATAGCCATCTGACACTAGCTGTATGACCCTGGGCATGTCACTTAATTTTTTCTCCTTCGGTATTCTCAACTGTAAAATGGGGATAATAATCCCTACATCCAATGGTTATTGTAAGAATTAAATAATATCATATCTGTAAAGCACTTAGCATAGTGCCTGGCACATAACTATGCTTAGCAAAAGCTTCCTCTCTTTCTCTCTCCCTCTATCCCTTCCTTCATTTGATTTCCCCTAGTTTCTCTGGCACACATAACTTCATTTTGACCTCTCTCACTTCTTTTCTACCTCAACTTTGGCAGATGTCAATGAAGTCCAACCAAACCTCAGTGACGGAGTTCATACTCGTAGGATTGACAAATGACCCTCAGGCCCAAGGTATTCTTTTTGTTTTTCTGCTACTAACTTATCTTCTAAGTGTCACTGGAAATCTGACCATCATTATTCTCACCTTGCTTGATTCCCAGCTCCAGACTCCCATGTATTTCTTCCTCCGGAACTTCTCCTTCTTGGAAATTTGCTTTACAACTGTCTTTGTTCCCAAAATGCTAGTGAACATGGCAACCGGGAACAAGACCATTTCCTTTGCTGGATGCTTTACTCAATATTTTTTTGCCATCTTCTTGGGAGCAACAGAGTTTTACCTTTTGGCTGCCATGTCCTATGACTGCTATGTAGCCATCTGTAAGACCTTGCATTATACAATGGTGATGAACAAGAGGCTTTGTCTCTACCTCGTCCTCAGCTCCTGGTTCTCTGGCTTCATGGTGGTTATTGGACCACACATCATGACTGTGATGTTGCCATTCTGTGCATCCAACATCATCAACCATTACTGTTGTGACTATCCCATATTGCTCCAGTTGGCCTGTGCAGACACACACTTCATAGAGATGACCGAGTTTGCCTTGGCTGTGGTGACTCTTCCCTTTACATTAGTGTTAGTGATTATTTCCTATGCATATATCATGAGGACAATTATGAGAATCCCTTCTGCTCAGAAAAGGAAAAAGGCATTTTCCACCTGCTCTTCCCACATGATTGATGCGTTCCTCTCCTATGGCAGCTGCATCTTCATGTTTGTTAACCCCTCTATGAAAGAAGCAGCAACTTTTAATAAGGGAGTAGCTGTGCTGAATACCTCAGTTGCCCCCCTGTTGAACCCTTTCATCTATACCCTAAGGAATCAGCAAGTAAAACGAGCCTTCAAGGACATGGTCAGAAGGATTAGGTTTTTCTCAATACAATAAAAATAATTGGAAGTGTTTTGATAAAAGAAACCATAAAGAAAATCAATAAAAGAACAGAGATACTCTTATGTGGCATGTGCAGAAAGTGCTTTGCAGTGTTAAAAAAATTTAGTCAGCCTCATTATTCTATTTTTATCACTTTTCAACTCAGCATCTATTGAGTTGAATCTATGACCAGACTTTACCATTAAAAATCTTAGCAAACTTTTAATTTTTCCATTTCCTTATAAAAATAATAAATCTTGATTAGTCTATACTTTTTAAAAATATAGTACAGTCCTTCCAATGGCTTGCTCAATTAGCTATGAGCACGTCTATTTCTATCCAACAACACCGTAGGATAAGGTCAGCTTGGTCCCTACAGTCCAAAAACAAACAAAAAAACCTTCTTATATATAGTTGAACCATAGATTTAGAGCTGGAACTCAAGTCCAACCTAGTCACTTGTCCCTTATTTTACAGATAATAAAATTGACACTTACTAGCTGTGTGACCCTGGGTAAGTAAGTCACTTAACCCTCATTGCCCTGCAAAAAATTTTTTCTTTTAATTTTGAGTTACAAATTCTTTTCTTCCCTATCTTCCTTAGCCACTCCTTGAGCAATTTCCTATAGATTATACTGTGCAGTCATGATAAACATATTTTCATATTAAATGTGTTGTAAAAGAAAAGAGAAAGAAACAAGAAAAATAACACTTTGATATGTATTCAGAATCCATAAGTCCTTTTTCTGGAGAAGGATAGCATTTTCATCATAAGGCCTTGGAACTATCTTGAATCATTATATTGTTGACAATAGCTAAGTCATTCTTGGTTGATCATCATATAATATTGCTGTTACTGTGTATACTGTTCTCCTGGTTCTGCTCATTTCACTTTGCAGCAGTTCATCTAAGCCATCCCAGGTTTTTCTGAAAATACCACACTCATCATTTCTTAAAGTACACTAATATTTCATCACAATCATATACCACAATTTGTTTAGCCATTCCCCAATTGTTGAGCATCCCCCCAATTTCAACCACAAAATTCTTTGCCAGCACAAGAAGAGATGCTGTAAATATTTTTGTACATTTAGGCCCCTTTCCTTTTCCTTTGATCTTTTTGGCATATAGACCTAGTAGTGGTATTCCTGGAAGAAAGAGCATGAGGAGTTTTATAGCACTTTGGACATAGTTCTGTTGGGAAAATTTTTAAGTCCAATGGAAGAATGAAAACAACAAAGTTTCCAGGCTGAAGCAAATAGGTTTATTGAGAGAGGGTTAGTCCCCCAACAAAGCCAATAGGTTTATTTGAGAGGGTTTTTAGCCTCCTAATAAAGCCAGTCCTCCAGGCGTTGGGCCTGAAAGACCCAGAATTACAAAATCCATGGGTTTATATACCCTTCCAAAGTTACACTTGTACAGTATTATATCATTAGTTGTACTTCTAAAATTAAAGCATATTCTTAGGAAATATGAGGAACTACCTAAATGACTATAAATGACAGTATTATGATAACAATAGGGTGGATCATTGTTAGGCCATTGGTCAACAGCGTGAACTCTTATAGGAAAGTATGTCACTCGTGATTATTAAAATATAGTATTGCTATATTTTATATTACCTAATGCTTGACATTGGAAAATTAGGAAATATGAGAAAAGACTTAACCTTTTGACCTCATGCAATCTATATTAAATAGAATAAATCACAGGTTTTTAGTTAATATATTGATTATTATCTTAATCAAATCACTTATAACTATGGTAAATCTCTTATAACTAAGGGATGGGGAAAATCTCACTCACAGTTCCAAACTGATCTCCAGAATTGTTGGATCAGTTCACAACTCCACAAACAGTACATTAGAATCTCAATTATGCCACATTCCCTTTAACATTAGTAATTTACATTTTCTGTCACAGTAACCAATCTGATAGATATGACATGGTAGGCAGAACTGAAGTTCTCTAATTATTAGTGATTTTTTTCATATCGCTATAGATAACTTAAATTTTTTTCTTCTAAAACTGCCTATTCATATCCTTCGACCATTTTTCTATTGGGGAATGACTTCTATTCTTATAAATGTAATTCAGTTATCTATATATTTCCCTTCAATTGCTTTTTCTTCTCATTGCTATAGCTAGCATTTCTAGTACAATATTGAAAACTAATAGTGATAATGGCATCCTTGCTTTACCCCTGATCTTATGGGAAGACTCCTAGCTGATCCTTATTTGCTTGCTGATAATGCTTGCTGATCATTTTAGATAGATACTATTTATATTTTGTTTTGTTTTGTTTTGTTTTGTTTTGTTTTGTTTTTTTGTGGGGCAATGGGGGTTAAGTGACTTGCCCAGGGTCACACAGCTAGTAAGTGTCAAGTGTCTGAGGCCGGATTTGAACTCAGGTACTCCTGAATGCAGGGCTGGTACTTTATCCACTGCGCCACCTAGCCGCCCCGATACTATTTATAATTTTAAGGAAATCTCCACTTCTTCCTGTGCTTTCTAGTGTTTTAACAGGAATGAGTGTTATATTTTGTCCAAAGCTATTTCTGCATCTATTGAGATGATCATATCTTTTTTTGTTAATGCTATGGTCAATTATGTTGAGAGCTTTCATAATATTAATCCAGCCCTACATTCCTGGCATAGATCCCACCTTGTTATACATGTTCCAGGCCTGACCACCACTTTTGTGTCACAGACTTCTCTTACTGACCTCCTAAGTTGTCTTGGGCTGGAAAATTGTTTTACATCAATCTTTTGTTGCTACTACTGCTCCAGAATTTTATTTGGTGTGTTATTTTAAAGTTGTTTGGAGGGGAATTAGGGAGAGTTCAAGTGAGTTCCTACCATTACTTTGCTGTCTTGACTACTGAGAACTCAGTCTTTCCTCTCTCATGACATGACCTCACAAAGTTCACTGCTAAGTGGCTGGATAGGTGGATATGCTGCAAGATCAGGTGGCTCAGTTACTGGTGGGTTGTTTAAAAATTAATTACTATAGACACCCATTTTGAGTATGCATATTATTACTTTGTCAATATTTTACCAGTAAAGGATTGACCATATGTCTCCCTAATTTCTCATGGTGCTAGGCAGCATGGTAGTGTAGGTAGAGAGAGAGCTCCAGCATGCTAGTTAGCATGAAGAGAAAAGCCTCCAAGAGACATATGTGGTCTCCTAGAGAGACAGTATGTGGTCTCAAGGAGACCCAAGAGAGAGAACAAGAGAGACAGAGACCATGTGGCCCCAGAAATCAGAGAAAGAAAGTAACAGAGATAGAAAGAGAGAGACAGAGACCCTGTGGTCTCAGAGAGCCAATGGAGCTAGTGAGAGAAAAACAGAGACCATGTGGTCACAGAAAAGCAAGAGAGACCCAGAAAATCCCCCAGAAGCCCTCATGTGGTTTTTTCCAAGAGTGTTTACCCTTTTTTGATAGAAGCAGGTCATTTATACATTGATCACAGCCAATTGGATCATTATATCATTATACATCAAAGAAATCTAATTGTTTAGCTTCATTCAGCTCTATTGGTTGACATAACTTGAAGGTGGTCTGCATTAAAATGAACTCCATGGATGACATCAGAGAAAAGAATGCAAAAAAATCCTCATTCAAGTTGCTCAAGGCAAAGTCCATTATCTACCTGTGGTTTAATCCCATCAGTCCTTCAGCAATCTAGACAAAAGAATCTATCTCCATTCTTTTTGTTCCCTTTAGTTTGTCCCAGATGAGATTTGATGAAGTTTCTCAAGGAGAACTCAACATTCTGGAGTTTAGGGGCAGGGGTGGGGGAAAAGGACTGATCCCCAGGTCCCTAAGAAATCAATTATTAATAATTATTTTCTCACACTGGACTGGAATAGCTTTTCACCTTGTACAGCATGTCAAGCAAGTTGGTTATCTGCTGGATACTCTGCTGGGTTGTTTTTCTGTTCACGTGGGCTTGCTCCTGGATGGAACAAGTCTCCACAGCTTTTCATTTTAGGATCAACTGAGGCCCACATCTGATGTAATGTCATGTTCTTTCAAAAAGAGCAAAGACCTCCAACCTAGGATTGACAGAAGAATCTCCATGACTTCTCTCTAAAATGGACTTTGAAGATTTTTCTCCTCCATGAGAGTAGGGGACTATGCAAGAAAACATAGCCTCCTCTTTTCCTTGAATACATTTCCTAGGTAAAAGTCAGGTCTCCTCAGTGAGAGACATCATTCTTACTAAGAAAATGCTTGTTGTTGCTGTTGTTTATTCTTTGTTCCTGAAAAGGAGGGTCAGTGACATGAGCAAGGTGATTTCTTGATATCTAAGTGAATTGAATTTAAGTGAAGCAGGGCCATGCAAAGTCATCAGCCTCACTCCTCCAGAGTCTTCAGAGTCCAGTGGCAAGACAAGGGCCCAAAAGACTGATGATAGCCTCAGATGTGGTGAGAGACCTTGGATTTTTTAAACTAAGGTCTTTCTCAGGTCTCAGTTTGTTTGAGACAACACCCATCCAGTGAATAAAGGTTAGACTAATAAATGTTTATTGACTGATTGAATGACTTTTGGTGGCCATGAAGGATGTTTACCAAAGTGTAGATCTGAAGGCCTGTGACCATTAGAAATTAGGGAGATATGTGGTCATACTTTACTGATATATAATATTAATTAATAACAAATGCTTATTGCCAAAATTGGCACAATAGCAATTTAATTTATAAAATATAGCTATAGCAACTAATTAATTATAGTAATAATCTTTAAAAACATTATGCAAATAAACCCATTGGCAACAAGAGACCAAGGTAATCTATGACCTGGGATAAGTCTACTGTCTCTGTTCCTTTTCGGACTTTATCTTTCAGTTCAAATTCAAAGCCTTTTCCCATATCTATCCTTGACCCTTCTCACTACAAACTGTCCAGAATCTAAAAGAAGTACATACAGATCAGTAATTGATTTGGGCTTCCCACCAGGCCCTCTGATACTGAAACTCCTATTGTTTCTTAGACCATCATTTCAAAGTGATTATAAACTCCAGTCATAAGCAACTTGGTAAAAGGGGCAAAAGCAAAAAATATTACAATAGTTGTCACTCTTCCAGGCCTGCTCTCAGCTGCAAACCAATCCCACTTGCAATTCCTATGGTATTATCATTCTTTACTTAATGCCAATTAGAGTAGATACTAACTTTTGTTGAAACACGAACTATTCTGAAAGGTGCAGGTTTAAAATTTAGTTACTGATCATGGGAAAGTGGCTTTGGCAATTAGAAGTAGTTTGAAATCCAGAAGTAGGAGCATGTGAGGATCCATTCTTCCTCCCTCCCAAGTTCCAGTCTATTTGGATATTTTTTTCATGGTGATGCCCAGACTATCATTTCTAAAACTGACATTTGACTAAGGTTCTGAAGAATTAAGCAGTAAGGATGGAGGCAAAAGTTTCCAATATAGTAAAATTACCTGTTAACAACAAGGATATAAACAAGGGAGGAAGGAGCAGCTTGTACCTTTGGGTCCTGGTTATTTTAGGGTCATGCCCAAGAAAAGAGGTATAGGAGCATTTATATATAGATTGAAGTAGGTTTTGCAAGGAATGGCTTTTCCCCCCTTCATATAGCATTTTAAAAACTTCTTTGAACAATCTAAAACAAGACTAATGATACTTAACTCCGGAATATTGTTCCAAATGATATCTCGAGGTAGCCACCAGGTGGTGCTATCAAGGAAGGTTGGTTAGATAGGTGAGGGAGTAGCAGGCAGGCCACGAGAATTCATCAAGATCTTACAACATGACAGGAATTGTACTCTTTGCCCAAAACATAAAAATAAGCACAAAGACAATAAAGAATGTAAATTCTTCCCTCAATGAGCTTACATTCTTTTTGTGGGGCAATGAGGGTTAAGTGACTTGCCAAGGGTCACACAGCTAGTAAGTGTCAAGTGTCTGAGACCAGATTTGAACTCAGGTCCTCCTGAATCCAGGGCCAGTGCTTTATCCACTGCACCACCTAGCTGCCCCCAAACTTATATTCTAAAGGGCAAAGACAATACATAAAAGAGAGCTGAAAAGAGAGGGAGCAGTAAAAAGATAATTGTGGGGACCTGGTGGGGAAGAATGTGGAGGAAGGGAAATCAAGGACATCATCTATATCCTACTTTAGTTATGATTTCATGTTTCCCCATTTTCTGTGTCAGGAGATGAGTTTCTCAAAGCTCCAGGTAACTAGTCTCCTCATTGAACTTCTATCACATATTGTCCCTTGAGATGCATCCTCAGTCTCCCCTCCTTGAATCACTGAGTCTTATGCTCTGAAAATGTTTTCTCTCAGGACAGCAATCTCAAAGACTCCATTCTAACTTATGGAATAACACTTTTAATGCATTTTCTCACATTGCAAGGAACATGAGTGCTATTCCCTCGGGGTTGGAAATTTTGCAGTAACTTTGCTTGAAAACTATGCCTAAAATAGACATTGAAAAAATCATGGAAAAAGTTAGATATCTAAGAATAAGCATTAAGGGCTTGTTATGTTCCGGGCAGTCACTGTACTGTGGGAATAAATAGAAGCCAAAGCAAAAATAGTTCCAACTCTTGAGGATCTTACATTCTAATAGGGAAGAAAATACATTAAATGGGGGGAAAGAAGAAGCCAGATACAGGCATGGTGGCAAAATCCATATAGTCAGAAGCATAGGATGGCATGAAATGAAGTATAATTGTTCTGTGTCCATATTCAAAATGGAAACCCCAAAAGGAACTCAACAATGGATAAAGGAGGCTAGCATTGCTGAAGGATATTACAGAATCAGAAGGTTCCAGACACAGAGGGAAGGATATTGAATGGGGAAAGGAGGTAATATGGTCAAAACTGTCCTTTAGGAAGATCATTTTGATAGATAAGTGGAGGGTGGATTATATTGGGGGGAAAGGCAGAGAATTTGAACAAGAATTCATTATTTGACAAAAACTTCTGGGAAAACTGGAAAACTATGGAAGAAACTAGGTGTAGATGGACATCTCACATTGTACACTAAAATAAGGTCAAAATGGATATATGATTTGCATATAAAGGGTGAAACCATAAACAAATTAAGAGATCATGGAATAGTTTATCTGTCAGATTTATGGACAGAGGAAGAATTTCGGACTAAAGAAGATGTAGATAACATTACAAAATGTAAAACAATTTTGATTATATAAAATTTTTAAAGATTTTGCATAAGCAAAACTAATGTAACCAAGATTATAAGGGAAGCAGAAAACTGGGAAAGAATTTTTGCAACAAGTATCTCTGATAAAGACCTCATTTTTCAAATATATAGGTAACTGAATCAAATTTACAAAAATAAAAGTGATTTCCCAATTGATAAATTGTCAAAGGATCAAAACAGGCAATTTTCAGACAAAGAAATCAAAGCTATCTATAATCATTTGAAAAAATGCTCCAGATCACTATTGATCAGAGAAATGCAAATTAAAACAACTCTGAGGTATCACCTCAAAACTATCATAGTGGCAAATATAACCCCCCAAAAATTGACTATTGGAAGGGATGTGAGAAAACTGGGACATTAATCCACTGTTGGTGGAGTTGTAAAAAGATCCAACCATTCTGAGAGCAATTTGGAACTGTGCCCAAAGGGCTATAGAACTGTGCATACCCTTTGATCCAGCAATACTACTGTTAGTTTTATATCCCAAAGACATCCCCAGAAAGTGTAAAAGACCCATTTGTACAAAAACAATTATAGCAGTTCTTTTTGTAGTGGCTAAGAATAGAAAATCAAAGGCAAGCTCATCAATTAGGGAATGGCTAAACAAGTTGTGGTATATGATGGTGATGGAACATTATTATGCTGTAAGAAATGACAACTAGGATGTTTTCAGAAAGGCCTGGAAAGACTTGTATTAACTGACGTATATTGAAGTGAGAAGAACTAGCAGAATGTTGTGGACAGTGACAGCAATACTATTTGATGAAGAACTGTGAAAGACTTAACTATTCTCAGCAATACAATGATCCAAGACAATCCCAAAGGACTAATTATGAAGCATACTCCAAAGAAAAAAATGAATATTGACGGAACATAAACTGAAGCATGCTATCTTTCAATTTCTTCCATTTTTTTCTTTTATTCAAGTTTTCTTGTACAAAATGACTAATATGGCAATGGTTTACTTAATTGCAGATGTATAACAGATATCTAATTGCTTAACACCTCAGGGAGGGCGGAGGGAAAGGAGGGATAAAATTTGGAACTAGAAACTTTAAATAAAGGAGTATTTATTGAGAAAAAAAGAGGGAGAGAATTCCAAGTATGGGGGACAGTCATTGAAAATGCATGGTGTCTCAAAGCAGAATGTCTTTCCCCCAGCCCATGGTAATATAACCACAGTAGAGGCTTAGAGAACATGGAAATTGAATTCTTTCCTCCCCTATATCAGTCCTCTCTCTCTGTCTCCTTCCTTTTAATTAGGTTAGTTAAAAGCTATATATTTTGTTAGTCTTCAAAATATTGAGTTTTTGTTTTGTATATCAATTCTAGAATGTTTTTGGTTTACTACTAATCTCTTTCTTCTCTAATTTTGAAGATGCCTTTTTAATACTTATTTTGGACTTTCTAAATTTTAAATGCACACTCAGCTAATCCTCTATTTGTAAATTTGAATTTTTCTCAAATAATTAGATGTTTTTCCAAAAGCTTCAATCTTTGGGTTTATCATTTACTAGATTACTATAGTCATTTATGATGGTCTAATTTGTATGTATTCTATTCCACTTATCCACTTCTCTATTTCTCAGTCAGTACCAAAATGTTTTGATAATGATCACTTTATAATATTGTATGAGATCTGGTACTGCTAGACCATATTCTTTTGTTTTCTTTTTCATTGATTCCCTTGATATCCTTGATCTTTTGTTCTTCCAGATGAATTTTGCTATTATTTTTTCTAGATCTGTAAAACATTTTTTGATAATTTGATTGGTATGGCACTAAACAAGTTAATTTAGGTAAGATTGTCATTAAGTTTTTATTTCTAAGAAAATAATATTTCATATAAGAACTGCTTTAGTTGCATCCAAGAAATTTTGGTATGTTGTCTTGTCATCATTCTTTTATATAAGTGTTATTTCTATGATTTGTTCTTTGATAACTATTTAGGATTTTGTTATTAAGTCTCAATTTAGGTCTGTATCTTTCATTTTTGTCCCCTGAATAGATGAATATTTTTATGATTATTTGATTGGCAAATGATGTAATAAGTATTTTTGCCTTTTTGCAATTTCTTTATGCCAGAAACACACAGTCAATTTTTGTAAAAGGACTACGTGATGTTGAGTTCTTCAAAGTCATCACTCAGTTTAAGGCCGTGGAGGACTCCATTGGGACTCTCACATGTGAAGCACAGATACATTCTTCAAAAGACTGTAAATTGTGTGATGTGCACATGACATTACATAATGTTCTTCCCTCCTTCTTACTTTTCTTCTTTCTAGTAAGTTATCCTAACCTCTTTCTTTATCTTTGTCCCTTTCCTTTTCCCTCCAATCTCCTGCTTACACTTCTCAAATCTACCTCCATTTCTCCATACAACTATCTATTCCAACCTTCATGCCATCCCCCACATTATTACCATGCTCATTAGTGTTTTTATCATCATACAGGGACCATCTGCCTTCAAAGAAAGGATGGATAGGAGAAAATTGAAGTGGAGAGATCTATCACACAAACTTACACAAGCTGCACTTGGTCTATGCCCCCAGCTCTGTGGCATACACAGGATAAAAAGGCCAATGAAAATAAAGCATGACTATTTGGGTCCCTTTCCCAAAATGAATTTTATGGGAGAAGTCATCAAGGAAAGAAGGGTCCTTTAGGGACAAGGGAGGCAGCAGCTGGAACATGGTGGCAAAATCCAGAGAGAAGCATCTAGAGAATTGATGAGGATCTAGATGAGGATGTGGGGAATGAGAAGGGGACAAATAGGAGAGATGTTGTGAAGGCAGAAAAATGGGAAATCTTGGAGGAAATCAGTCAGGAAAACAAAGATAAGCCTCTGAATAGTCTGCAGTATCAGAGTCTTCTGGAACTAAACTCACGGTCTGGTGAGATGGCTGAGTGGTTGGCCAGGGGGAGATTACAGGGGTCTCTGCTACTGCTGAGGTGGAACTCAGTTGTTTACCCCTGTTGGGAACCAGGAAGCAGCCTTGAGTAGCTGTGGCCCAGGTGGGAGAGGGGTGCAGGATCACTGGAGCTATTAACCCAGCGAAAAAATATTTTGTTTTATGGTTGAAGAGCAAAGAGGCCTGGGGTTATTTTCAGGTGAGAGCACAGGCCAGATGAGCGCAGAGCATCCCTCTCCTCAAACTGTGCCACCTGGGACCTCATGACGCTTGAGACAGTGCAGCCTGAAGGCAGTGCCTCATTTTAAGAAGGAGTTAATAGTCAAGTAAAAGTTGGGCAAGATGAGCAGACAGAGACAGATGTGGTACATAGAAAGTTTCTTTAGTGACAAGGAAGATTGAGGTGTACCCTCAGAAGAGGATAGAAACATCAGGGCTACTGCATCCAAAGCATCCAAGAAAAATATGAATTAGTCTCAGGCCATAGAGGTGCTCAAAAAGGACTTTGAAGATAAAGTAAGAGAGTTAGAGGAAAAAATGAGTGATGCAGGAAAGTCATGAGAAAAAAGTCAACAGCTTGAAAAGCCAAATGGAAAAGCTCTCTGAAGAAAATAATTGCCTAAGAATTAGGATTGAAGAAATGGAAGGTAGTAACTTTATGAGAAACCAAGACACAATAAAGCAAATCCAAATGAATAAAAAATTAGGGCAAGGTGAAATATCTTCTTGGAAAAGCTGCTGACCTGGAAAACAGATCCAGGAGAGATAACTTGAAAATTATTGGACTACCTGAAAACCATGATCAAAACAAGAGCTTAGACATCATCTTCCAAGAGATTGTCAAGAAAAATTGCCCTGATATTCTAGAAGCAGAAGGTAATATAGAAACTAAAAGAATCCACTGATCACTTCCTGAAAGAGATCCCAAAATGAAAACTTCTAGGAATATTATAGCCAAATTCCAGAGCTTCCAGGTCAAGGAGAAAATATTGCAAACAGCCAGAAAGAAATAATTAAAGTACTGTGGAGCCACATTCAGGACAGCACAAGATCTAGCATCTTCACAGGGCATGGAATATGATATTCCAGAGGGCAAAGCAATTGGGATTACAACCAAGAATCACCTACCCCGCAAAATTGATTATAATCTTTCAGGGGAAAAATAAGACTTCAATGAAAGAGAGGACTTTCAGGTATCCGTGATGAAAAGACCTGAACTGAATGGAAAATTTGACTTTCAAATACAAGATCCTAGAGAAGCATGAAAAGGTAAACAGGAGAAAGAAATCAAGAGAGATGTTAAAAGGTTAAACTGTTTACATTCCTACATGAGAAGATAATATGTCTAACTCATAAGAACTTTCTCACTATTAGGGCTGATAATAGAAATAAATTTAGACACAGGGTACAGGTGGGAATTGATTATGAAGGGATGATATTTGTAAAGCAGTTATTTTTTATCTTTTTTGTGGGGCAATCAGGGCTGGGTGGCATGCCCAGGGTCAAGAAGTGACCGAGTATCTTGTGTCTAAGGCCAGATTTGGACTCAGGTCCTCCTGGGTAAAATTGATGGGTAAGAGGATTTCACTAGGAGGAGGGGGAAGGTGAGATGTAGAATGGGGTGAAATCCCACATGAAAAAAGCAGGAAAGTGCTTATGGAGTGGGGGGAGATATAGGGGAGGAGCAAGGCAGTGAATGAGCCTTACACTCATCAGAATTGGCTCTAAGACCTTAATTTCATCAGACTTGGCTCAGTGGAAAAACATACACACTCAATTGGGTGGAGTAATTTATCTAACCCTGCAGGAGGGTAGGAGGGGAAGGGGATAAGGAGGGAAGGGGGAAAGAAGGGAGGGCAGATTGGGGGAGGGGGCAGTCAGAAGCAAAATACTTTTGAGGAGGGATAGGGTGAAAGAAGATAGAAAATAGACTAAATATCATAGGGGAGGGAATAGGATGGAGAGAAACAGTTAACAATAGTAACTGAAAAATTTTTTGAAGTAGACAAAAGAGTAATGTAAGATGTGATGGATTAATGATGATTGGATGAATATGAGGTTTGATTGATGAGGATTGATTGATGAGGAGGACTGATTGATGATGATGATAAAATGTATGGTACTTTGCTGGGGTACTGTAAAGAAAATTCTTTGTCAGGTATAAGGTACTATATAAATGTTATCTATTATTGTTGTTGCAAGAATCAACCTCATGGGTTTATTGTAAGTAACTCTCTTTAAAGTACTATATAAATGTAGTTTACTATTTTAAACAATGATGAGCAAGATGCTATCAGAAAGACCTGGAAGGACATGCAATTTGTATTTTTGTACATATTCATCCACTTCTTTTAGATTTTCAAGTTTACTGGCATACAGTTTGGCAAAATAGCTCCTAATTATTGCTTTAATTTCTACTTCATTGGTGGTGAATTCACCAGTTTCATTTTTGATACTAGTAATTTGGTTTTCTTTTTTAAATCAAATTAATTAAAGGTTTATCTATTTTTTCATAAAACCAGCTCTTAGTTTTATTTATTAATTCCATAGTTTTCTTACTTTCAATTTTATCAATCTCTTCTTTGATTTTCAAAATTTCTAATTTAGTATTTAATTGGGGATTTAAAATTTGTTCTTTTTCTAGCTTTTTTAGTTGCATGCCCATTTCATTGATCTATTCTTTTTCTATTTTATTCATATAGGCATTTAGAGATATAAAGTTTCCCCTAACAACTGCTTTGGCTCCATCCCATAAGTTTTGGTATGTTGTGTCATTGTTGTCATTCTCTTGGATGAAATTATTTATTGTTTCTGAGATTTGTTGTTTGATCTACTCCTTTTTTAGGATGAGATTATTTAGTTTATAATAAATTTACAGTTTATCTTTCCATGGCTCTTTATTGCATGTAATTTTCATTGCATCATGAACTGAAAAGAATGAATTTGGGGTGGCTAGGTGGTGCAGTGGATAGAGCATTGGCCCTGGAGTCAGGAGTACCTGAGTTCAAATCCAGCCTCAGACACTTAACACTTAGTAGCTGTGTGACCCTGGGCAAGTCACTTAACCCCAATTGCCTCACTTAAAAAACAACAACAACAACAACAACACACGAGAAAAAGAATGAATTTACCATTTCTGCCTTTCTACATTGGACTGTGAGGTTTTTTGCCCTAATATATGGTCAATTGTTGTGTATGTACCAAGTACCACTTTCTATCTCTATTCAATTTTCTCCAGAGGTCTATCATATCTAACTTTTCTAAAATTCTATTCACCTCTTTAACTTATTTCTTATTTATTTTGTGGTTATATTTATCTAGTCCTGGGAAGGGGAGGTTAAGATCCCCCACTCCTGTAGTTTTGTTATCTATTTGCTCTTGTAATTCATGTAGCTTCTCCTCTAAGAATTTGGATGATATACCACTAGGTGCATATATATGTAATATTGATGTTATTTCATTGTCTATGGTACCTTTTAGCAATATGGAGTTTCCTTCCTTATCTCTTTTAATTAGTTCTATTTTTGCTTTTGTTGTGTCTTAGATAAGGATTTCCACCCCAGGTTGTGTTTTTGTTTGTTTGTTTTTTTACTTCAGGTAAAGCATAATAAATTCTGCTCCAACCTTTTACCTTTACTCTGTGTGTATCTCTGTTTCAAATGTGTTTCTTACTCTGAGCTTCTACCTCACACTGATCATATTGGTGAAGTTGACCAAAAAGAAATGATAAATATTAGAGAGCTTCAATAAAATTGATGCATTAATGGACAATAGTGGAAACATGAATTGATCCAGCCATTTTGAAGAGCAATTTGGAACCATGCCTCAAACAGTGCCAGTGTCAAGTCCATACCCCAAAGAGATCAAAAAAAGATGAAAAGGACCAATATGATTTTGGATCAAATGAAGGGAACATACCAGTGCTTTTGAGGGAAACATTCATTCCCATGATAGAAAGATTTTATACTCTGATGATAAAGTATTTGCTATCTTTTTTGATGGCATTTCCCTAACCTTTATTTGAAACTTCAGTTCTTTCATCAAAAAGAGACAGGTAAATGAAGGTGTCACCTTAGGTTGGTGTAAATTAACTCTCCCAGACGTACAAGAATAGTTAATTCAGATTGTACATCCTGGATAATTTGAAAGGTATGTGGCAACAGTAATAGCTTGGTGCAGGATTCTGACTCAGACTAATCCAAAGAAGATGTGCACATATCCTCCATCATCACCCAATACTGAAGAAAACTGGTCTGTTGCTTCTGAACATAAAAAAATACAGAAATTTAACGTTTTATTGGAGAGTGACAGCATCCTAAATCAGATTTCTGCTAAGGAAACTGAGCAGTCTTCTAATATTTCCAAATCAAGATATTCAGAAGCCTGTAGCTTTTTTAAAAGTGAATAAAAAGAGTGTATCAATAGCATTGAAGAAAACCTAAGAAATCCTTCAGGATATTGAATCTCTTCTAGTCTATTCCAAAAAAATAAAAATAATTAAATTTTTTAAAAAGGTTTTTTAACTATGTAAAATTCTTAAAGTTTTATTTTGTTGCTACAAATTACTATCCTCAAGAGAATTGTCTGTAGACCAAATTATTAAAATTAAATTGGACATTGTGTTCCTCTTGAGCTGGTTGCTCAACATAGGTATGAAAATTTTCTAGCTTAATGTCAATGTATTTCACACTGCTTATAAATATTTTTGTATGAATGTGTTACTTAATGTAAGTTAAATTTCAAAATGCGTTTTTAAAGTAATCATGAATATCATTGTTTTAAGGAATAAAGACCTGTTTGAGAAAAAAATGTGTTTCTTGAAAGTGATCTGAATGGTCATACTTAGGTGGATAAAAGTAGGTTGTAGCATATGCTTTACTTCATTTTTTCTGAAAGAACTTTTTGAGATGCTCAAAGAAAGTTGGGTAAAAGACATCATCAAGGATAACAGTAACTAGAAATAGACATTGTTAGAACAGGTGTCCAGTTTGAGGGAATAATGAATGGGAAAACACTACTTTTACATACTGAATCAGGGGACAAATGATATACCAAACTCCCTTCACCAGGTATCCTCCTCTCTTCTATAAACATTTTTTTTTCAAATAACCATCAAACACAATTAATTCTATATTTGGCTTATCCTTTTTTATCATTCGTACGAGACAGTAAGCTCCTTGAGGTCAGGGACCACAGCAGTAATTTTTCATCCTTTATGTCTAGTCTTGACCACACTTCCATATGTACATTAGTAGGCCTCCACCAGTCACAGACGACCATGGATCAGAGCCTTGAAGAGCCACAGGCCACAGTGTGACTGTGCAGTCTGATACGGGAGCCGCAGCTCCTGAGTGACTTATAACCGGTAACTGCCGCATCCCGTGTTGTATCTGCCCCATGAGGAGTAGCTGGAGTCTCCTCTTCAGGGTGCTGGCCTGGACGGATCAATATGGAAAACAAGCTGTTGCCCATGCAGCAGGTTTTTCCTCTCTAAGACATTGGTGGATCCAGAGGAGAGGCAGAGCCAATATAGTTTGGCACCAATGCCACCGCAGGAGTTGCCAGAGGGATGTGATGTCTGACATCCAACTGCCTAAGGGACTCCAACTCCTGATTTTTCCTCTAGGTTAACTCCCAAAGCCTTTCCCATATATGGGTATAACCGCAAAGCAGTGGAGATTTAAAATCAGGGTTCCTTTCCCCTAGGCGGGTTGCCTGCCAAGGCTAACAAGCCCCACCTGCCTGAAGCGACTGGTTTTAAGGCGCCAGTGATTTGCCTTCACCCCTTCTCCTGTTAGTGGAAACAGTTTCACCCCGAGAAGGCCAGGAGTTGGGCTTCAGTTGTCAGAGGCTATTTGAGACGCACGCTATTGGAGCATTTTATAGAGAGTGGGAGCTTTTCCCTACTCCCACCCCAGCATGACAAACCTTTGGAACCAATGTACATTAGTTGATGCTTAAGAAACATTTGTTGTTCAATGGCCACTGTTCTACTGGTACACTAGTTTCCACAAAATATATATAAAAAAAAAATCCCAGAGGTATTTGAATGTCTACAATTGAATGTCTATTCAGTGCTTTATATAGATTTTCTTTGGATGTCTTATGACAAGACATGGACATTCATCACACAGGATAAGAAGACTCAATCACCCTTCTAAGTGCCTTTGAACTAGTGCCTGGAATTGTTTCTTTAACTCCATCTCACAGAATCCTGCCCTTCCTTTCATTTGCGGCTGGGGCACCATCTTCTACATGAAGTCTTTTAGGATTCTCCTCCACATGGCCACAAATGCTGGCGCACTCCCACCCAAACTGATGTATTTAACTATATTATGTGTATATATTAATTTTAGATATCCATCTTATTCATATTGTTACATGTACTCCTAGTCTCCCACATTAGGATGCAAGCTTTTTGAAAGCAAGGATTGTTTTTTCTTCTTGGTACATATATCCCCAGCATCCAGAATGGTGCTTGACACACAGTAGGTGCTTAATAAATAGTTCTTGCTAGGTCAATGAACGGATTTCGATCTGCGCTGGTGGAGGAAGTACCCATACTCATGAGCTCATGCATTTACTGGAATAGTGGAGTCTTACATGAAGTGAAATGGAGGGACTAGATAAGTGCCTATAGACTCATGAGAAGGCAGTCACAATTATCTAGGTGTAAAGCAGTAAGAGCTCCAACTAAAATGGTAGCAATGGAAAGCAAAAGCTAGATTTTTTTAGTGCCTGCTTTAGTTGTAACCATAGGGTCTAATGTTATCAAGTGATGCACTGAATTAGCTTCCACATGATTTGTATATCAATAACTGATCTTTCTTTGAGCTATCTAAAGATATAAATTGGATATTTAAGATGATTATCCAGAACATTCATATAAAAAGAAAAAAATGGATATGCAGGTAGAAAGAAATAGGTAAAGGGGCCCCGGTGATGCAGATTTGCTGACAACAGGTATTATCCTTCATTTTATTTCAAGAGTCCCAGTTCCCAAGAATTAAGCACATCATGTGGTATCCAGTTGTAAAGAATTAATTGTTATTTGAGGTTTTTATGACCCCATCTTTTGGCTAGAATTTTTAAAACCCCAGCTGATGCACTGGCCTGGGCCTCAGGTGCAGTGCCTCTGCAAACAGCACGGCACGGTGCTCCACCCACTGGTTGTAGCCATCGCCATGGCGCTGGCACCTCATGTCATCACCACTCACGGATGCTTACATGGGCCTGGCAAAATTATAATGACTGGAAGCCTAGTGAGGACAGTCATGTGACTGTCAGTCAGGGCTGCCAGCCAATTGGCTTGGGGCTGTGTGTGGTCAGCCTGGGGTCTGCTGGGAAGAAGAAGGGAGGAGTTTCGCCATTCTATCTTGAAGGTGGAAAACAAAAGGGTGTAGCTGTGTGTTCTCAGCTGATTCCTGGGCAGTGGTGTTATTCAGGTTGTATCATTTCCCTTCCCCCATTTTATTTCCTTTCCCTTAATTCTAATGATCTTCCTTGTGTTTTTAAGTTCATTCTTGTTAATAAATCCCGTTCTGTTTTTGAGGGAGGTTGTCAGTCTCCTTCCTTGCCCAATATTGTGGCGAGCCGCATAGCTAACACTCCCCAATTAAAAATTGGTCCCTACACAGTTAAATCTGAGAGGAATGAGTTAAGGTTGGGCATTTTCCTTTTTTATTATCCATGATCATATGATTCCTGCCTATTTGACGCATATCTTTTTTTTTAACAATTTCACATTAAAAATGCAGGCATTTCATTCACAACAAAAGAGAGCACTGTACCTCATCATCACTTGAAAAAGGTGGGGAATAGTGAAGGGAAGATGTAAATAAATTTGTTCCTACCCACCTATAACTATGTCAGGAACTCTGTGCACGTGGCCATACGTACTGGTAGAGAAGTGGGCATGGTTTCTCAGTGTGCCCACGGTGTGTCCTAGTCCTGAGACATAACTTGAAAAAAAAGTATAAAAGAAAAAGAAATCTCTACATTGGTTTCCTAAGGGAGTTTAATTAGTGTCTGCCCTTCCTGATGACCCAGGGACCATGTCCCAAAGGACATTAAAGCTTTCAAAACCTCCAGAGCAATTACAGTTAGAACCTTTTGAACAGAACAGGAAGCCAGAGTCATTCCTCCAGTGTGAGGTAGGTGAGGGGTCTCAGGGTCTGGACACCATGCAAGGATTCTAATTTTCACCAACCTTTTCCCTCCATTTGATAATTTCTCATCATTGCTCTTTTGATAACAAAAATCAAGCCTTTTCTGACTGTGATTTTCATCCATTTAAATATGTTTTGATTGTTATTTTCAAAGTTAGAGGAGCTATATCCTCTTCATTTTCTTTCAATCAAATAAAATTTGTCCTCAGTTCTTCCACTGAAGGTCTAACAAGGAAGGAGAAATCCAGTGATCAAAATGTTTCTTTTCCTTTCTTCTTACACCTTCCCAAGACCAACCACCCTGAATGTCCTTTCTCTACTTTCTTCCCTCTCCATTCCCACTACCCTTCCCCAGAGTGCCAGGGCCAAGCTAAGAAGAGAGAAGAGAAGGTGAAGTGCAGAAAAGAGCTCTAAAGGATCAGGCAGAGTTTTCTGAGACAGTTTTCCCTGAATCAGAAGAAAGAGAAAGTCTTCAAAGAGCTGCAAAAAAGTGCAGGAACAATTTTGAGCCAACCCCATGTCCTCCATATCCTCTCCCCACCCCCATCAAACCTTATGCTCTTATTTCCCTTCTTTGCACTCCTAACATAACTGCTTCTAAGAGGATTAAGCACTGGCAAACCTGAAGGACAATGCTAACCTTTTTAAAAAGTAACTTCAGTGTTTTCTCAAATACAGCCTTATTTCTTATCAACATAGAGTAATTTCCTCTTGCTGTGCTTTGGGAACAAAACTAGTTTTAATACTGTAAAGAACAGGAAGCTATTTCTGTGCAAACTTGGACACATCAAATAACCTCTCTGGCCCTCCATTTCCTTATATATAGAGGGAAGATATTTTTAGTCTCTTCCAATCCTAAATTCATGATCTGACAATGACCATATGATCTCTAAAGTCTCTTCCAATGCTGGTACCTAAATGCTATGAGCCTACATTTTATCAAATATGATAATTGTAATAATAATTTCAAAAACTTCAATATGAATTCTCTTAAGGAACTTAACATGCATCATGTAGTATGTTTCTGTGGACTGGACTCTGCTTACCACTTGAACACGATGGAATATGCAAAGATCTTTTTATAAGGCAAGAATAGTTGCATGTGGAACATTCAAGTCATTTGGAAAAGATAAGTTTAATAATTAAATCAACTTCCTAAGAGTTTGTATTTGGTTGGTCTTTATGATATTGAATTTTGTGATAAAATTCTACATTGTTCCTATCCCTTCAATGACTCCTCCCCTTCTAGTCATTAGAGCAAGTAAGTTTATAAGTAGCCAGTATAAAGGGATAATCACAGGACAGAAAATTGTAAAGGGGAACCTGAAAGTCACGAACAAACCATGCCAAAGATCAAAGGAGCATAATGCACAAATATGCTCAAATGAGCATAACATAGAAATATACAAATGCATATATTAACCAAAATTCACATCTTAGTAATAGGTGCTGAATCAGGTGAAACCATCTAGGTGCTTCTGTCAAGGTTTTAATCTTATGATATGCAAATCCCAGACAAATTCCAGACCCCCAGAGTAAAGACCAGCAGAACATGAAAAAGGTGCTGGTTAACTTTCAAGTGACAACTTTGAAGTTTTACCAATAACTTTGAGATGATTTACAAAAGTTAATGAACTAATTCCAAGGTAGCACAAATATGTCTATTCACTCAAAGGAAATTATAAACATGAAACCGCCAGCTCTTGCCCCCAAGTCCTCTTCCATGTTGTCCATGCTGCCTAATGCTCCCAACTTTGATCCATGGCTACATGAGTAACACCCTCTGCCTCTTGCCCTTCCCTATCCATTTCACCACTCTACCTGCCTCCCACACTGTCTGCCTCTGTACCTCTTCCATCACTCATCTCTGCGTTTATGGACTTTTTGTCCTCATAGCCCCTGTGTTTAATTAAATGGTGATTGCCTCCCTGTTTCCTGCTGCCAATTCTGGTCTTTCCTGGTAAGTACCCAAACAACCAGGTATGCCTGGTTCTTATCAACATTTCATAATATCATAAATTAATTAATAGTTCAAATTTTAAATGCTTAAG
Source organism: Dromiciops gliroides (assembly GCF_019393635.1). NCBI lineage: Eukaryota > Metazoa > Chordata > Mammalia > Microbiotheria > Microbiotheriidae > Dromiciops > Dromiciops gliroides. The sequence continues at coordinate 256,670,012 of NC_057864.1, forward strand.
CCTTTCCCAGTTTAATGTACTCTTTCTAGATATTCCATGCCTAGATGTTCTAAAACCCTGAAATTTTGTGATTTGCCACTTAAGTACTGGCATGACAACCACAGAATTTTTTGAATGACCATTAATGATTATGCATTATTTCCTCCTTTTCCTCAATTCCTGAAGAAAGAGGGAAAAACATTTTAATTCTTAAATCATAAGCATGAAGAACTTTATCAATTTCATTTACCATCAAGTAGTATATTAAAAATCTCAGAACCAATGCCTTGAATTTCCAAGAGAAGCCCTTTTGATTTTGTTTTTTTTGGTGGGGCAATGAGGGTTAAGTGACTTCTCCAAGGTCACACAGCTAGTAAGTGTTAAGTGTCTGAGACCAGAATTGAACTCAGGTCCTCCTGAATCCAGGGGCAGTACTTTATCCACTGTGCCACCTAGCTGCCCTGAGAAGACCTTTTTAAATAGAGCATTTCTTTTCTATATCAATTCAGTCTCACAGAAGACTATCAGAGGCTCAGAGAATGTCAGAGTTGCATTAGCAATATGTGTTTAGAGCAGAAAGGGACCTTCGAGATCATAGAGGTCAACTCAACTTTCCCACAGGAAATTTGTCTTAAAGCCCAGTTGAGTAGAATGTTGATAGACAATCCATTCATTAAGATTGAAGCTATCAAATGAAACCAGTTGATTTAATAAATACACCATAGAAAGACTTTTAGATGTTCTAGATCTTTGCAGAAAACTCTCCAACTGAAGTCTGCAATATTTTCCAATTGACAGCTAAATGTCCACACAAAGGTTATTGTGACATGGATCCCTTTGACCATCTGATGAAGTCCTTGGATGTCTTCTCTGAATAAGTCCTTTAAATGGATAGAGTAAAATACATTAGAGTCAGGAAGACCTAGGCTTAATCCCACTTCTGTCATATATTTGCATGTGTGAGCCTGGACAAGTCAATGGCTCCAGGCAACTCTCTAAGAATATAAGGATCAGAGAAGGTGTTGATCTGCACTGGGAGAGAAAGTTCCTCCCCAGGAGTTCCCTTCATTAATGAAATGACAGGTGTAGCTTTAAAAAAGTTGTTCTCCAATACTTTAATACTTTGTTGACCTGGGTACATGACGCTCGCTGGATTCCCATGAGCTAGGACAGTGAAACACAAACTCTTATGGATCCTACCAAGATAGAAAGACAGGAAGTGTCTACCTGCCATTAGGCTCTACATGTGTCATCTAAGAGCTATGTATAGCTAAGTATGGTGGTGTTGGTCTGTTGTTTTCAATTATGTGAGTCTTTCTGACCTCACTTGGGGTTTTCCTTGGTAAAGATACTGGAGTGGTTTGCTATTTCCTTCTTCAGCTCATTTTATAGATGATGAAATTGAGGCAAACAGGGTTAAGTGACTTGTCCAGGGTCACACGACTAGTAAGTGGCTGAGGCCAAATTTGTACTCAGGAAGATGAGTCTTCCTGACTTCAGGTCCAGCACTCTATCCAACAAGCCACCTAGCTGCCCCATATCTAAGTAGAGTCATTTAATATTAGTAGTTCATACACACTTATTAAAAGATGATAGGTTATATTGTCCAATAGTCTTCCTGAAGATCTTCTACAATGCTGCCACTCATTTCTGGAGAGATCAATGAAATCAGAACCTTGAAAGTTTGTAAGCATATGAACACATAACAGAAGCTTTATCTGGGAATTTCTTGCTAAGGGCAAGGTTTTCTCAGGAGCTTCAAATAATTATTCAACTGAGCAAATTGTAAAACATTAATGGACATAAAGTCTCATCAGTATTTACAGGGGAGAATTCCTCCTATCCAGTAAAGAAGGAGCATCAGGGTTTCAAGGATTGTAAAGACCAGTCAATTATTATTCATTGAGCATGTCCTCTGAATCTCACACTGTTATAACTGTGGTGTATGTGTGTGCATCTGTGAATGTGTGTGTACGTGGGCATGTATATGTGTGGGCATGCATATGTGTGTAAGTAAAGAGACAGAGAGACAGAAAGACCTTTTTCTCTATCGAGTTGGGCAGAAAAGACCTATATAATGTAAACTAAATATAAGGGCAAAGAATAGTCACAACAGGGTTAGTACCTAGTTAGCAAGAATAATTATTTAAATACAAAGATCCCAGATAGCCTCCCAGTATAAGCTTTTCCCTTGCCTTGGAAAACTGACCCAAACTTTTCCTGTGGTGAAGTCTCAAATCTGTGTCCCAGGATCTCTATCTCCTTTCTGCAGGGAAGCATCCTGCCCTACTCCCTCTCAATTAAAGCTACCCTTGATGGTACATTCCTAAACTTGGTCTGTGCTACTTGCCTAGAATGCCTAATTGTGGTTTTTTTTCTTTTCTTTTCTTCTTCTTTTTTTTTTGGGGGGGGGGCAGGGTAATGAGGTTTAAGTGACTTGCCCAGGGTCCCACAGCTAGTAAATGTCAAATGTCTGAGGCCAGATTTGAACTCATGTTGTCCTGAATCCAGGACGGGTACTTTATCCTCTGCGCCACCTAGTGGCCCCCCCCCCATTGTGTTTTTACCTGAAACAAGAAGAAAACAATACAGGGCAGACCAAAATCAAGCATTACATTGTGTGACAGGGAATAAAAGCACTAAAGGACCTGAGAGAATAAAAAAGATTACTGTGGTCTAGGGAAATAGGAAAGGAAGGCTTCATGGGAGGAGCTTAATTGGACCAGGCATTCCTGAGCAACATAGAAGCAATGACAAACCATTCCCAGTTAGGACTGATTGGGGCATTATTATGCATGAGGTCCTATGCAAAACAGAATGACGCACCCCACCTGCCCAGGCATCCTACAGTCTTAGTAAATATACAGAGACACGACTACTTCAAGAAAGAGAAAATTGGAAATGAGTTCAAAAGAAGGAAGCCAGCTGAGTCATCCTTGTAAGCCATTATTTCTCTTATCATTTTTTATTAGTCTAATGGATTATGGGGGGAGAAGTGAGCCCTGAGAAAGATATAAAGTGGATGAAGGTAGCTCCTCAAGATAGATTTTCCTAGCATATGGGCACCAGAAAATAATGAAAGAATCGTGTATTTTTGTGTTTGTGTGTGTGCACATGCTTTAAAAGAATCTATAATAAAAAACATGTAAGAAAAAAGAGGATATTGGTCTATGCCCAGTTTCTACCAGACTGCTTTACAGTTTTCCCAATGATTTTTATCAAATATTGAATTCTTATCCCCAAATCTTAAGTCTTTACACTTGTCAAATATAAGGTTATTGTATTTATTTGCTGCATAAATTATGTGTCTGCTGTTCCACTGATCTACCTTTGTGCATCTTACACTACTTACCGAAACAAGGTCAAAATGGATACATAACCTAGAAATAAAGAGAGAGATTAAAATAAAATAGAAGAGCATGAAAAATATCACTTGTCATACTTATGAATAGGCAAACAACTTATGAATAAACAAGAGGTAGAGAGCAAAGTTAGGTGTAAAATGCATAATTTTGATTATATTAATTTTAAAAGTTTGTACAAATAAAACAAATGTAGCCAAGATTAGAAGGAAAGCAGAAAATTGAGGGGAAAATTTATTGATATTTTCTCAGATAAAGGTCTCATATCTCAAATATATAAAGAACTTTGTCAAATCTATAAGAATTCAAATCATTTGCCAATTGCTAAATGGTCAAAGGATATGAACAAGCAGTTTTCCAACAAAGAAATCAAAACAATTTATAGTTATATGAAAAATACTCTTAATCATTATTGATTAAAGAATTGCAAATGAAAACAACCTACCCGATTGGCTAAAATGATTGAAGGGGAAAGTGAGAAATGTTGGAAGGGAAGTAGAAAAATTGGGACACTAATTCATTGTTGGTGAAATTGTAAACTGATCCAACCAATTCTTTATTTTATTTATTTGGGGGGGGGGGAGTAATGAGGGTTAAGTGACTTGCCCAAGGTCACACAGCTAGTAAGTGTCAAGTGTCTGAGGCCGAATTTGAACTCAGTTCCTCCTGAATCCAGGGCCAGTGCTTTATCCACTGTGCCACCTAGTTTCCTCCTGATCCAACCATTTGGAGAGCAATCTGGAATTATACCCAACGAGTTTTAAAACTGCCTATACCTTTTGACCCAGCAATACCACTACTAGCCTATCTCTAAAGATGATTAGAGGAAAAGGAAAAGAACCTATATGTTCTAAAATGTTTATAGCAGCTCTCTTTGTGCTGGTAAATAACTGGAAATTGCAGGGAAGCCCATCAATTGGGGAATGGCTGAAAAAGTTCTGGTATATGATTGTGATGGAATACTACTGTGCTATAAGAAAAAAATAATGAAGAGAAAAATGAGCGGGACCAAGAAAACATTGTATACAGAAGCAATATTATTTTAAGAATGGGTTTGAGAGAATAAGTTATTTTGACTATTATAAATACCTAAATTAACTGTAAAGGACATATAAATAAGACGCTATCAGTATTCAGAGAAAGAACTGATAAGTTGATGTATATAATAATTATATATTCACACACAATACCCATTTGTGTCTAATGGTAGTCACTTCTAGGGTGCAAAGGGAAGAATTTGTTTTTTAAGTTTACATGTTAACTGTATTATATATTTAAGAGGAATAGCAAGTCATACATAATAGATTTGCAGTTCCATGTGCAATCATCTCTCTTATTATACTATGTTATAGAAATGCTTATTTTATTCCATATATTAAAATTTTTTAAAGATACAGATAAGGATGGAAAGTTTGTCATGTTTACAGTACCAAAGAGAATAAAACAAAAAGAGTTTTTTTTAAAAAAAGAAAAAAAATAAGGGGAAAGGATCTTTTCTGCCCTTTGTGGTTAAATTCTTTGGGACAAGGCCACCTACAATAAGAATCTCCACTTTCTCTCCTCTCCCTCTCTTCTTACCCCCTTATAACATGACTCTCAACTTTGACATTCTACCAAACTGCTCTCTCCAAAGTCACCAATGTTCTCTTAACTGCCAACTCCAGTGGCCTTTTGCCAGTCCTCACTTTTCTTGACCTCTCTGGAGTCTTTGACACCATTCACCACTTTCTCCTACTTGGTATCTCTTGTCCCTCTAGGTTTTCAGGTTGGCACTCTTTCTTGGTTCTTCTCCTGACCACCTGACAAGTCATTCTCAATCTCCTTTGTTAAATTCTCTTCCAGATTATACTCTCTAATTAGTAAGCATCCCCCAGGGTTGTGTCCTGAGCCCTGCTTTCTTCTATACTACTTCACTTGCTAATCTTTTAGTTCCCATGCATTTTATGATGCTCTATATGCTGATGATTTTCAGTTCTACCTATCTGCCTAAGCTCTCTGCTCACCTTCAATCTATCATCTCCAACTGCCTTTCAGGTATCTTAACTCAACACATCCAAAACCAAACATACAGTTTTTCCCTCTCCAACTCCTACCATTCCTGTCACTGTAGAGGGCAACACCAATCTCCCAGTCCCTAGATAACATTTTGGACTCCTCACTATCTCTCATCACCCTTATTAAGATGATGACAAATCTCAATCTCCTCTGAAGATGCCTGACCTCTCCAGAGCTCTGGCTTTATACTTTCTTATGCAGAGGTTGATTATGTTTATTATTATTATTGATTATGTTCCTTTGTTCCAAACCTTTCAGTAGCTTCTTCTAAGTGGACAGGTTGCTGGCCTTAGGGGTCAGGAAGGGCTGAGTTTATATCCCACTTATATTCAGCAACCATGAGAAAGTCACTTAACCTCTAGAAGACTCAATTTCTTCATCCATGAAATGGTGGGTGCTTGATTGGTTTTTGTTAGTCATTCTTGAAGAGGACCAAAATGACATCACTATGTTAGAGTCAAATTATAGTGTGTACAACTGTAGCTGATCAGACAAATATGAGCTCAGAATGTACTACTACCTGAATGGCATAAATAGTTCATGTGAATATTTGGGGTGGATTCTCTAAAGTTGCACATCTCATGTTCCTTCTTTTGTCTTTTGTGTTTCTAATTTTTTCCCTTAAAAGTATATATTTTTTCCAATTTACATATAAAGATAGCTTTTGGCATTCACTTTTGTAAGATTTTGAGGTTGAATTTTTTTCCTTCCCTCCTTTCCCTCCCCCCTCCCAGTCAATAAGCAATCTGATATAGGTTATATATGTACAGTCACATTAAACATATTTCCCCATTAGTCATGTTGTGAAAGAATTATAAGAACAGGAAAAAACACAAGAAAAAAATCCCCAAAATTACAAGTGAAGTGAAAGTAATATGCCTTGATCTACATTAAGACTCCATAGTTCTTTTACTGGATGTGGAGAACATGTTCCATCATGGCATATTGTGATTCTTTTGAGCTACTTTAATGCTGCTTTTCTCATAGAGCATAGCCTCTTCTTTGATGCAACCACACCACATTGGGCAGTCTTTTGCCAATGTCTCTCATGTCACATGATCAATACCAAAGTTCTGCAGAGAGACCTTGAGACTGTCCTTGTACCACTTCTGATCACTATGTGAGTGCTTGCCTTTGTGAGTTCTAATTCATAATATTATTGTGAGGCTCAAATGATATGATATATATGAAGCACTTTTAACCATTAAAGTTTTATAAGAAGGCTAGTCTATTACCTTATTTTAAATTATTAGTTAATAATAGTCATTATTAGTAATGTAATGCAATACTGATATTGGAAGGGATGGGGGAGATTGATCTTCCATTCCCCACACATACTTTGATGTAATCACAGGATGTAACCACAGATGATGGATGTTAATGTGTTAATAGACCCAGAGACTCAAAACATTGGCCTCACCCCAGGAGGCTTCCTTTTCTCTCAGGGAACTGATTTATTCTTCATCCTGTGGTGTTATTTTTTCTGTAGATAGGGATCGATCCCCGGTCATGTTTTATATTTCACTTCATACCTCATTATTAACACCTTTCCTGTGATTAAGTCCCTTATACTAGTTTGCAAGACAGGAACCAATATTTCATTTGTCCACAGGAAAAAGGTAGTCCAGATAATTGCATCTTGTCAACACATTAATAATTCATCATCTGGATTACATCCTCTGACTGCACCCACTGGGGGAGAAGGAGAAAGAAGGGAGGAGTGTGGAAAAAGAAATGAGAATTGAAATCCAACCATCCAATACTAGCTGTATGAGCCTGAACAAGGTACTTCATTTTTGTCTGCCTTGGTTTCCTCAAGTGTAAAATAGGGATAATAGCCCCCTACCTCCAATGATTATTGTGAGAATTAAATAATATAATATTGGTAAGGCATTTAGCATAATACCTGGCACAAGTATTATTAGCAAAAGCTTCCTCTCTTTCTCCCTCCCTCTACCCCTTCCTTCATTTGATTTCCCCTAGTTTCTCTGGCACACATAACTTCATTTTGACCTCTCTCACTTCTTTTCTACCTCAGCTTTGGCAGATGTCAATGAAGTCCAGCCAAACCTCAGTGATGGAGTTTATCCTCATAGGATTGACAAATGACCCTCAGGCCCAAGGTATTCTTTTTGTTTTTCTGCTACTAACTTATCTTCTAAGTGTCACTGGAAATCTAACCATCATTATTCTCACCTTGCTGGATTCCCAGCTCCAGACTCCCATGTATTTCTTCCTCCGGAACTTCTCCTTCTTGGAAATTTGCTTTACAACTGTCTTTGTTCCCAAAATGCTAGTGAACATGGCAACCGGGAACAAGACCATTTCCTTTGCTGGATGCTTTACTCAATATTTTTTTGCCATCTTCTTGGGAGCAACAGAGTTTTACCTTTTGGCTGCCATGTCCTATGACTGCTATGTGGCCATCTGTAAGACCTTGCATTATACAATGGTGATGAACAAGAGGCTTTGTCTCTACCTCGTCCTCAGCTCCTGGTTCTCTGGCTTCATGGTGGTTATTGGACCACACATCATGACTGTGATGTTGCCATTCTGTGCATCCAACATCATCAACCATTACTGTTGTGATTATACCATATTGCTCCAGTTGGCCTGTGAAGACACACACTTCATAGAGATGACTGAGTTTGTCTCGGCTGTGGTGACTCTTCCCTTTACATTAGTGTTAGTGATTGTTTCCTATGCATATATCATAAGGACAATTATGAGAATCCCTTCTGCTCAGAAAAGGAAAAAGGCATTTTCCACCTGCTCTTCCCACATGATTGTTGTGTCCCTCTCCTATGGCAGCTGCATCTTCATGTTTGTTAACCCCTCTATGAAAGAAGCAGCAACTTTTAATAAGGGAGTAGCTGTGCTGAATACCTCAGTTGCCCCCCTGTTGAACCCTTTCATCTATACCCTAAGGAATCAGCAAGTAAAACAAGCCTTCAAGGAGTTGGTCAGAAGGATTAGGTTTTTCTCAATAAAGTAAAAATAATTGGAGGTGGTTTAATAAAAGAAACCATAAAGAAAATCAAAAAGAGACCAGACATAGTCTGATGTGGCATGTGCAGAAATTGCTTTGCAGTGTTAAAAAATTAGTCAGCCTCATTATTCTATTTTTATCACTTTTCAACTCAGCATCTATTGAGTTGAATCTATGACCAGACTTCATCATTAAAAACCTTAGCAGGGGGCAGCTAGGTGGTGCAGTGGATAAAGCATTGGCCTTGGGTTCAGGAGGACCTGAATTGAAATCCAGCCTCAGACACTTGACACTTACTAGTTGTGTGACCCTGGGCAAGTCACTTAACCCTAATTGCCCTGCCCCAAAAAACCCCTTAGCAAACATTTCATTTTCCATTTCCTTATAAAAATAATAAATCTTGATTAGTCTCTGCTTTGTTTTTTTCAGGGCAATGAGGGTTAAGTGACTTGCCCTGGGTCACACAGCTAGTTAAGTGTCAAGTGTCTGAGGCCGGATTTGAACTCAGGTCCTCCTGAATCCAGGGCTGGTGCTTTACCATAGTCTCTACTTTTTAAAATATATAGTACAGCCAAGGGAACATCTATTTCTGTTCAACAACACAGTAGGATAAGGTCAGATTGGTCCCTACAGTCCCTAGTAAAAGAAGCAAAAAGAAAAACTTCTTATATATTGAACCATAGATTTAGAGCTGGAACTCAATCCACCCTACTCCTTTATCCCTTATTTTAAAGATAATAAAATTAAGATTGAGAGAGGTAAAATGATAGGTAGTCAAGTGTATCACTGCACTCTGGCCTCATTTCTTTACAACTCATATTAGCAAACTGGGGTTCTCCAGAGGGATGGCAGCTATCTGAGGTTCTAGGAATAACCACCATCTTAACACTCTAGCTGTGAATTCCCTACCATGGTGCTTCCACCAATGAAATTCAGACCTTAGAATAAATTTACTATTAAGAAGAGCATTTACTCAAATGGCAAAGTAAGTAAAACAGTTACAAACCTTCCTCCTATAAATACAAGGCACACTCACAATGGAGGAGAGTATGCACAAACTTAATGGAAAATGATAGGTACAAATTTAGGGAATACTTGTGGCCAAGGTCACATCTTCAGAGCCCTTTTTTCTTTGGAAATATAGGGCCTCAATATCTTTAATTTTTATTTTATATTTTTCTCAAATACATGTAGGAGCAATTTTTAACATTCATTTTGTAAATTTTGAGTTACAAATTCTCTTCCTCCCTTCTTCCCCTACCCACTCCTTGAGTAATTTCTTATAGATTATAATGTGCAGTCATGAAAAAAATATTTTAATATTAGGCATGTTGTAAAAATAAGAACAAAAAACCAAGAAAAATAAAGTCTCTCTAACGGCATGTCCTCACAAAGTTCACTGCTGAGTGACTAGATAGGTGGATATGCTGTAAGCTATGTATTCAGACTCCATAAGCCCTTTTATTGGAGAAGGATAGCATTTTCATCATAAGCCCTTTGTAACTGTCTCAGATTATTGTATTGCTGACAATAGCTAAATCATTCTCAGTTGATCATTGTATAATATTGCTGTTAGTGTGTACATTGTTCTCCTGGTTCTGCTCACTTCACTTTGCAACATTTAATCTAAGCCTTCCCAGGTTTTTTCTAAAAACATCATGCTCATCATTTCTTATAGCACACTAATATTTCATCACAATCATATACCACAACTTGTTAAGTCATTTCCTAGTTGATGGACATCCCCTCAATTTCAACCACAAAATTCTTTGCCAGCACAAGAAGAGATGCTGTAAATATTTCTGTACATTTAGGCCCTTTTCCTTTTTCTTTGATCTCTTTGACATACAGACCTAGTAGTAGCATTGCTGGAAAAAGGGCATGTGCAGTTTTATAGCCTTTTGGACATGGTTCCAAACTGCTTTCCAGAATGTTTGGATCAGTTCACAACTCTACCAAGAGTACATTAGAGTACCAATTTTGTCATATCCCCTTTAACATTAGTAAATTTCCTTTTCTGTCACAGTAACCAATCTAATAGGTAAGACATGGTAGGCAGAATTATTTTACTTTGCAGTTCTCTAATTATTGGTGATTTTTTTATATCACTGTAGATAACTTGGATTTTTTTCTTCTAAGACTGCCTATTTATATTCTTTGACCATTTATCTACTGGGGACTGACTTCTATTCTTATCAATTTAACTCAGTTCTCTTTGTATTTCCCTTCAATTTATTTTTCTTCTCTTATTGCCATAGCTAGCATTTCTAGTACAATATAGAATAATAGTAGTGATGATGGCATCCTTGCTTTGCCCCTAATCTTATTGGAAAGAATTCTAGCTGATTGTCATAAGCTTGCTAAAAATGCTGACTGATGATTTTAGATAGATGCTATGTATAACTTTAGGGAAAGCTCCATTTACTCCTATGTCTTCTAGTGTTTTTAACTGGAATGAATGTTGTATTTTGCCCAAAGCTATTTCTGCATCTATTGAGATAATCTTATCATTTTTTGTTATTGCTATGGTCAGTTATGCTGATAGTTTTCATAATATTGAACCAGCCCTACATTTCTGGTATAAATCCAATAGATGTGTCAGGCCTGACCACCACTTTTGTCTCATAGACTTTTCCTACTGACCTCCTAAGTTGTCTTGGGCTGGAAAATTGCTTTACATCAACCTTTTGTTGCTTCTATTGCTCTAGAATTTTATTTGAGGTATTATGTTAAGTTTGTTTGGAGGGGAATTAGGTAGAGTTCAGGTGAGTTCCTACCATTAGTCCGCCATCTTGACTACTGAGAACTCAGTCATTTCTCTTTCATGACATGTCCTCAAAAAGTTCACTGCTGAGTGGCTAGATAGGTGGATATGCTGCAAGATCAGGTGGTTCAGTTACTGGTAAGTTGTTTTAAAATTAATTACTATAGACATCAGTTTGAGTAAGTATATTATTACTTTATCAATATTTTACCAGTAAAGGATAGAACATGTGTCTCCCTAATTTCTCATGGCCCCAGGCTGCATGGCAGTGGAGGCAAAGAGAGAGCTTCAGCATGCCAATTATCATGAGCAGGAAAAAAACCCCAAAGGAATCCATGTGATATCCCAGAGAAACAGTATATAATCTCAAGGAGACCGAAGAGAGAGAGAGCAAGAGATACAGAAACCATGTGGTCCCAGAAATTCGAGAGACAAGAAACAGAGAGACAGAGAGAGACAGAGACCTTGTGGGCTCAGAGACCCAAAGGAGAACCAGAAGATGCCTGAGAAGCCCTCATGTGGCATTTTCCAAAGATTTTATCCTCTTTTGATAGAAGCAGATCATTATACATTGATCAAAACTAATTGGATCATCATATATCAAAGAAATTTAATTGGTTAGCATCATTCAGCTCTATTGGTTGACATAACTTGAAGGTAGTCTACATTAAAATTAACTCTAGAGATGACATCAGAGAAAAGAATGCAAAAAAACCCCTTCTCACTCAAGTTGTTCAAGGCAAAGTCCATTATCTACATGTGGTTTAATTCCATTAGTTTTCAGCAATTTAGACCAAAAATATCTGTCTCCAAATCTTTTGTTTCCTTTGGTTTGTCTCAGATGAAATTTAATAGAGTTTCTCAAGGAGAACTCAACTTTCTGGAGTGTAGTGGGGTGGGAGAAAGTACTGATCCTTGGGTCCCCAAGAAATCAATTATTAATAATTATTTTCTCACAGTGGTCTGGTGTAGCTTTTCACCTGGCACAGCATCTCAAGCTAGTTGTTTATCCACTGGACACTCTGCCAGGCTGTTCTTCTGTTCACTTGGACTTGCTCCTAGATGGAACAGTAGTCTCCATACCTTCTCATTTTAGGATTAGCTGAAGCCCACAGCTGATGTAATGTCATGTTCTTTCAAAAAAGCAAAGGACTCACCTAGGATTGACAGAAGAATCTCCATATCTTCTCTCTAAAATGGGATTTGAAGATTTTTCTCCTCCATGAGAGTAGGGGGCTGTGCAAAAAGGCATAGCCTCTGCTTTTCCTTGAATACACTTCCTAGACAAGGGTTGGGTCTCCTCAGTGAGAGACAGCATTCTTATTAATAAATATTGTTGCTGTTGTTCATTCTTCATTCCTGAAAAGGAAGACCAATGGCATGAGCACGGAGAGTTCTTGATATCCAAGTGAATGGGATTTAACTGAGGCAAGGCTATGTATGCAAAGTCATCAGCCTCACTCTCTCCTCCAGAGTCATCGGAGTCTAGTGGCAAGACATGGGCCCAAAAGATAGCCCCAGATGTGGCAAGAAACCTTGGCCTTTTAAAGCTAAAGTCTTTCTCAGATCTCAGTTTGTCGAAGACAATACCCATTCAGTGAATAAAGGTTAGACTAATAAATGTTTATTGACTGATTGAATGACTATTGGTGATCACGAAGTATGTTTCCCAAATCAACATCCCTGCAGGATATAACCATTTGCCCAATCACCATAAACCATTATGAGCTTCAAGTTTTCCTACTTTTTTAATTCTAAATTTCTCCTCTTAGTCTTATGCAAATGAAACCATTGGCAACAAGAGACAAGGTAGTCTATGACCTTGGGTAAGTCTATTGTCTCTGTTCCTTTTCTGCCTTTACCTTTCAATTCAATTTCAAAGCCTTCTCTCATATTTATCCTTGACCCTTCTCACTAGAAATTGTTCAGAATCTGAAAGAACTAACCTAGACTACCTACTCGGGCCCTCTGATGCTGAAATTTCTTTGAACTTTTCCTCTTCCTAAATCATAGCCCATCATTTGAGAGTGATTATAAACTTCAGTCATAAGCAATTTGGTAAAAGGGGCAAAACCAAAAATACTACAATAGTTATCATTCTCCCAGGCCTGCTCTCAGCTGTGAACCAATCCCACATGCACCTCCTATAGTATTATCCCTCTTCACTAAGTGCCAATGAGAGCAGATTCTAACTTTTGTTGAAACATGAACTATCTTGAAAGGCTCATGTTTAAAATATAGTTACTGATCATGGGAAAGTGGCTTTGGCAATCAAAAAATGAGGAAGTAGTTTGAAATCCAGAAGTAGGAGGATGTGAGGATCCATTCTTCCTCCCTCCCAAGTTCTAGGATGTTGGGGTATCATTTTCATGGTGAGGGACAAGTTATCATTTTCAACACTGGAATTTGACTAAAGTTCCTGGGAATTAGGCAATAGGATGGAGGCAATTAGGATGGAGGCAAGAGTTTCCAATATAGTAAAATTACCCATTAACAAGAAGGATATAAACAGGGGAGGAAGGAGCAGCTTGCTCATTTGGGTCAATGTTATTTTAAGTTCATGTTCCAAGAAAAGAGATAAAGAAGCATCTAGGCACAGATTGAAGTAGGTTTTGTTAGGAATGGCTTATTTTCTTTATATAGTATTTTTTTTTTAATGCTTGGAGCAATCTAAAACAAGACTAGTGACTCAACTCTGGAGTATTATGCCAAATGAAATCTCTAGGTAGCCACCAGGTGGTGCTATTGAGGAAGGTTGGTTAGATAGGTGAGGGAGTAGCAAGCAGGCAGGCCACAAATATTCATTGAGACCTTACAACACGACGGGAATTGAACTCTTTGCTCAGAACACAAAAATGAGCACAAAGACAATAAAGAATGGAAATTCTTCCCTCAAGGAGCTTACATTCTAAAGGGCAAAGACAATACACAAAAGAGGTAAAAAGAGAGGGGGCAATGAAAAGATAATTTGGGGGGCCTGGTGGGGAAGAATGTGGAAGAAGGGCAATCAAGGACATCATCTATATCTTACCTTAGTTATGACTTCATGTTTCCCATTTTCTATGCCAGGAGCAGATGGGTTTCTTAAAACTCCAGGTAACTAGTCCTCTAATAAAGTCATTAGCTTCCATTTGTTCAATCCTAATTCTTAAGCAATTATTTTCTTCAGAGAGCTTTTCTATTTGGCTTTTCAAGCTATTGACTTTTTTTCATGACTTTCCTGAATCACTCTCATTTCTCTTTGCATTTTTTCCTCTACCTCTCTTACTTTATCTTCAAAGTCCTTTTTGAGAACTTCTATGGTCTGAGACCAATGCATATTTTTCTTGGTAGCTTTGGATGTAGGAACTTTGACTTTGTTATCTTCTTCTGAGAGTGTATTTTGATCTTCAATGGTCCGTACTTTTTCTGTCTGTTCATTTTTTTTCTAGCCTATTTTTTTGGGGTGGGGCAATGAGGGTTAAGTGACTTGCCCAGGGTCACACAGCTAGTAAGTGTCAAGTGTCTGAGGCCAGATTTGAACTCAGGTCCTCCTGAATGCAGGACTGTTGCTTTATCCACTGCACCACCTAACTGCCCCTCTATCTTATTTCTAGACTTTTAGATCCTTCTTAAAGTGGGGCACTGCCTCCAGGGTGCACTGTCCCAAGCTTCAGGGGGTCACAGGTGGATCAATTTAAGGAGAAGCAGGTTCTTCACTCCCCTGGCCTGTGCTCTGGTCTGTAAATAGCCCCAAGTTTGCTTGCTCTTTAACCCAGAAACAGAATTCTGTCTCACTATGTTTGCTTGCTTTGGGTGTTCCTGCACCCCTCCCCAACCTGGGCCCATCATTCAAGACTGTTTCCTGGTTTCCAGCATGGGCAAGACAACTGATTTCCACCTCAGCAACAGCAGCAACCCCTGTAATCTCCCCCAGCTAACTGCTTGACCTCACATCAGACAGTGAGCTGAATTCCAGAAGAAGCCACAGCTGCAGCTGATTCAGAAGCTCTGGAGGTCTCTTCTCTGGTGCAGCCTTCCTGGGGCCGGATTTGTGTTGGTGTGCCAGTGAGGCTGGGCTCTATTCCCTTTGGTTGGGCAATGATCTCACCCCATCATTTTGTGGGTTCTGCTGCTCCAGGAATTGTCTTAGGGTATTATTTGGAAATTTTGGAGTGATTGTGCAGGGAGTTCCAAAAGGTTACTGCCATCTTGGCTCCCCGACTAGTCCTCTAATTAAACTCCTATCACATATTGTCCCTTGAGATGCATTCTCAGTCTCCTCTCCTCAAATCACTGAATCTTGTGCTCTGACAATGCCACCTCTCAGAATAGCAATCTCAAAGACTCTGTTCTAACTTATGGGATTCAATACTTTTTATGTATTTTATGTATTTCTTCATGTTGCAGAGGAACATGATTTCTATTGCTCCCTAAGGGTTGGAAATTTTGCAGTACCTTTGCTTGAAAACTATGCCTAAAACACACATTGAAAAAAATCTTCGTGGAGGAACATAGGTATCTTAACCATAAGCATTAAAGCCTTATTATGTGCCAGGCAGTCATTGTACTGTGGGCATAAATTAAAGCCAAAAGATAGTTCCAACTCTTGAGGAGCTTACATTCTAATGGGGGTCTAGGGGGAAATAGCCAGATACAGCCATGGTGGCAAAATCCATATGCTCAGAAGCATAGGATGGAGTAGAATGGAGTATAATTGCTCTGTGCCTCTATTCAAAATGGAAACCCCAAAAGGAACTCACCAATGGATAAAGGAGGCCAGCATGGCAGAAAAATATTACAGGATCAGAAGGTCCCAGACACAGAGGGAAGTATATTGAATAGAGTCAGTGGTATATGGACAAAACTCCACTTTAGGAAGATCAATTTGACAGATACCTTGAGGGTGGGTTATAGTTGTAGGGAAGAAGGAGAGAAGTGGAACAGGAACTCATTATTTGACAAAAACTGCTGGGAAAACTAGAGAATGGTATGGCAGGAAATAGGTATAGACCAATATCTCAAATGTGTACACTAAAATAAGGTCAAAATGGGTACATGATTTACACATAAAGGATGATACCATAAGCAAATTAATAGAGCATGGTGGGAGCAGTGAGGTGGTGCAGTGGATAAAGTACCAGCCCTGGACTCAGGAGGACCTGAGTTCAAATCCAGCCTCAAACATTTGATACTTACTAGCTGTGTGACCCTAGGCAAGTCACTTAACCCTCATTACCCTGCAAAAAAAAAAAAGAGAAAGAATGTAATAATTTATTTCTCAGATTTATGGAAAGACAAAGAATTTAGGACCAAAGAAGATATAGAGAACATTACAAAATATAAAATAGATTCTTGTGATTATACAAAATTTTAAAGTTTTTTCATAAACAAAGCTAATGTAACCATTATAAGGGAAGCAAAAAACTGGGAAAGATTTTTTACAACTAGTATATCTGATAAAGGCCTCATTTCTCAAATATATAGAGAACTGAGTCAAATTTATAAAAATACAAGTCATTCCCCAATTGAGAAATGGGCAAAGGATCTGAACAGGCAATTTTCAGACAAATCAAAGCTATATGAAAAATATTCTAGATCACTATTGAACAGAGAAATGCAAATTTTAAAAAACTGAGGTTTCACCTCACACCTATCTAAAAGAAAATATTGGATGTTGGAGGGGAAGGGGGAAAACTGGGATGATAATCCACTGTTTGTGAAATTGTACAAAGATGCGACCATTCTAGAAAACAATATGGAACTATGCCCAAAAGGCTATAGAACTGTACATACCCTTTGATTCAGCAATACTACCACTAGGTTTATATCCCATAGACACTCAGTAAAAGAGTAAAGACCTATTTGTACAAATAAATATAGCAGCTCTTTTTGTAGTGGCTAAGAATTGGAAATCAAAGGAATGCCCATCAATTGGAGAATGACTAAACAAGCTGTGGTATATGATGTTGATGGAATATTATTGTGCTATAAGAAATGAGAAGCAGGATGATTTCAGAAAGGCCTAGGAAGATTTGTATGAATTTATGTATAGTGAAGTGAGCAGAACCAAGAGAATGCTGTGCATAGTAACAGCAATATTGTTTGATGACGAACCACAAATGACAACTATTCTCAGCAATACAATGATCCAAGACAATCCCAAAAGACTATTGATGAAACATACTTCCAACATCCAAAGAAAGAACTGATATTGATTGAACACAGACTAAAGCATGCTATTTTCCACTTTCTTTAATTTTTTTATTCAAGTTTTCTTGTACAAAATATGGTAATATGGTAATGTAATATGGACTAATATAGTAATGTTTTACATAATTGCACATGTATAACCTATATCTGATTGCTTACCACCTCAGGGAGGGGGAAGGGAAGGGAGGAGAGGAGGAATAAAATTTAGAACTCAAAACTTTAAATAAATGAGTATTTACTGAGAAAGAGAGAGAATTCCAGTTATGGGGGACAGTCAGTGAAAATGCATGGAGTAAGGCGGAGCCAAGACGGTAGAGAGAAGCCAGGAAGTTGCCTGAGCTCTCCCAAGATTCCCTCAAAAACAACATTTAATAAAGTCTCTAAACAGATTCTGATACTATAGAACCTACAAAATTCAGAGAAACACAACCTTCCAACTTGAGATAATTTAGAAGTCTTCAGGAAAGGTCAGTCTCACTTAGGCAAAAGCAGAGCGCAGCTCCCAGCACAGAAGAGGGCTGTTACCATTGAGAGTTTCTGTGTGGATAGGGAAGAGCAAAACAGAAACTCAGATGAGGACAAGACTCTCAAATTGCCTACATGTTGTTTGGACCAAATTCAGTATGGGGAGAGTTAATTGGGTGGCTCACCGAAATATTGGGGTTCAGGAAATAATGGGAGACCTCTAGGTCCAGAGTTTCCTCTCTTCCAAACTGCCTTTTTATTTATTTATTTCTCCAGACTGATAAGAAAGGAGATTAACAGCCTCTTTTCCACAAACAAATCAGGTTTTATTAATGGGAACAAAATTTACAACACAAGTGAAGTTAATAGGGCCAGGGATAATGAGAAAGGGGATAGAGAAAGGGGAAAATATAACCCACAAAAACTGACTCAAACCCTAAACTTGCTTACAGCTCAGGTGGCCTAAAGAGCCAGCCTTGCTTCAACAACACAAACTCACCACCACCTGGAATCTGTAGTTCTAAGGAGAATCAGCTATACAGTGTCTCCTGGTTTGGTCCAAAGGTCAACTACCACCAGCTCCTCTCTCTCTCTCTCTCTCTCTCTCTCTCTCTCTCTCTCTCTCTCTCTCTCTCTCTCTCTCTCTCTCTCTCTTCTCTATCCCTCTCCCACAGGAAGTGAGGTTCTTAGTCATGCTGAGTCTCCAATTCTTTCAACATAACCCCTGGGCTGTCCCCATTATAATTTAGCCAGGCCCATGCGAGCATGGGGGAACTCCTAGGTGGGGGTTAGGTACTTAGTTGGATGCTTTGACTCAATAAATGTTCTTTGTATTATTCAGTCCCACACAGATCTAATCAGAGTTCCTTTTATTTGTTCTATAATCTCCTCAAGTACACACCCATCTTCTCTTAGGCTTTTTCAAGATTACATCTTTTCAGTCTGACTCCAAATGAAGCAAAGATGGGGTCATGGAAACCCCAAATCACAATTAATTACTTATAATGTAAAGCCTCAAGAGGGAAAATGACTTGGTCTAATGACCAAAAAGCCTTCTTGGAAGAGCTCAAAAAGGATTTTAAAAATCAATTGAGAGAGGTAGAAGAAAAATGGGGAGAGAAATGAAAGCAACACAAGAAAATTATGAAAAAAGAATCAGCAGCTTGGAAAAGGAAGGACAAAGATTGATTGAACAAAACAATTCCTTGAAAAATTCATTTGGCCAAATGGAAAAGGAGGTGCATAATCTCACTGAAGAAAACAATGCCTTAAAAATTCAAATTGGACAGTTGGAAGCTAATGACTCCATGAGACACCAGGAATCCGTCAAACAGAATCAAAAGAATGAAAAAATAGATGAAAATGTGAAATACTTAATTAGAAAGACAACTGACCTAGAAAATAGATCCAGGAGAGACAATATGAGAATTATTGGACTGCCTGAAAGCCATTATCAGAAAAAGCGTCTAGACACCATATTCCAGGAAAAATTATCAATGAGACCTGCCCTGATATTATAGAATTAGATGATAAAATCATCATTGAAAGAATCCACTAATCACCTCCTGAAAGAGACCCCAAAAGGAAAACTCCAAGGAATATTGTAGCCAAATTCCAGAGTTATCAGGTGAAGGATAAAATACTCCAAGCAGTCAGAAAGAAACAATTTAAATATCACGGAGTCACAGTCAGGATTGCACAGGACCTGGCAGCTTCAACATTAAAGGATTGCAAGGCTTGGAATATGATATTCTGGAAGGCAAAGGAGCTTGGATTGCAGCCAAGAATCTATTACCCAGCAAAACTGATCATTCTCTTTTGGGGAAAAGATGGACATTTAGTGAAATAGGGCACTTCCAAGGCTTCCTGATGAAAAGACCATAACTGAATAGAAAATTCAATCTTAACATACAAGACTTAAGAAAAGTTTAAAAAGGTAAACATGGGGGGTGGGGTGGAATTATTCACTAAGGTTAAACTGTTTACATCCCTAAATGGGAAGATAATACTCTTGAGAACTGTATATCTATTTGTGCAGACAGAAGGATTATACACAGAGGGTATAAATATGAATTGTCTTTGATGTGATGATATAAAGAAAATTAAGGTGTTAAAAAAGGAGGTTATGGAGAGAAGAGGAAAGGGGAGGTAGAATGGGGCTAATTATATCATATGAAGAGATGCAAAAAACTAATTACAATAGAGGGAAAGAAGGGAAGGGTGAACATTGTTTCAACCTTACTCTCATTAGATCTGATTCAAAGAGGGAATAACATATATGTTCATTTGGATAAAAAAAATTTAACTTATTCTTTAGTGAAGTAAAAGGGTAAGGGGAAAATGGGGGGACTGATAGAAGGGAGGGCAGACTGGGGGAGGCAGGAGTAAGAAACAAAATTTTGGTGAGGAGGAATAGGGTGAAAGAAGGGGGAAAAATACAAAGGGGGTAAATAGGATGGAGGGAAATAGACAGCCAGTAATAATAACTGTGAATGTGAATGGGATGCCCTCTGCCATAAAACGGAAATGAATAGCAGAGTAGATTAAAAAACAGAATCCTACAATATGTTGTTTACAAGAAACACATTTGAAGCAGAGAAATACATACAGAGTAAAGGTAAAAGGTTGGAGCAGAATATATTATGCTTCAGTTGAAGTAAAAAAATCAGGAGTATCAATCCTTATCTCAGACAAAGCAAAGGCAAAAATAGATCTAATTAAAAGAGATAAGGAAGGAAATTATATCTTGCTAGAAGGTGCAATAGATAATGAAGTAATATCAATACTAAGCATGTATGTGCCAAGTGGTATAGCATCCAAATTCTTACAGAAGTTAAATGAGCTGCAAGAGGAAATAGACAGTAAAACTATACTAGTGGGGATCTGAACCTTCCACTCTCAGAACTAGATAAATCTAGCCACAAAATAAATAAGAAAGAAGTGAAAGAGGTGAAGAGAATGTTAGAAAAGTTAGACATAATAGATGTCTGAAGAAAATTGAATGGGGATAGGAAGGAATATACCTTTTTCTCAGTGATACATGGCACATATTAAAAAACTGACTATGTATTAGGGCACAAAAACCTCAGTCAAACATAGAAAGGCAGAAATAGTAAATGCATGCTTCTTAGATCATGATTCAATAAAAATTACATGTAATAAAGAGCTATGGAAAGGTAGACTGAAAATGAATTATAAACCAAATAATTTCATCCTAAAGAATGAGTGGGTCAAACAACAAATCACAGAAACAATCAATAACTTCAACCAAGAGAATGACAATAATGAGACAACATACCAAAATCTATGAGATGCATCCAAAGCAGTGCTTAGGGGATATTTTATATCTCTAAATGCTTACTTCAATAAAAAAGAGAAAGAGGAGATCAGTGAATTGGGCATGCAACTAAAAAAGCTAGAAAAAGAAAAAATTTTAAATCCCCAATTAAATACTGAATTGGAAATCCTGAAAATCAAAGGAAAAATTAATAAATTTGAAAGCAAGAAAACTATAGAATTAATAAAGAGGTGGTTTTATGAAAGAAAACAATAAAATAGATAAACCTTACCAGTATCAAAATTGAAAGGGGTGAATTCATCACTAATGATGTGGAAATTAAAGCAATAATTAGGAACTATTTTGCCCAACTGTATGCCAATAAATTTGACAATCTAAAAGAAATGGATAAATATTTACAAAAACAAAAATTGCCCAGGTTAACTAAAGAGGAAATAAAATCCTTAAATAAGCCCATATTAGAAAAAGAAATTGAATAAGTCATTAATGAACTCCCTAAGAAAAAAATCTCCAGGGCCAGATGGGTTTAAACTCAAAGCCAATTTTACCAATTCTACCCAACATTTAAAGAACAATTAATTCCAATACTATACAAATTATTTGGGAGAATAGGTGAAGAAGGAGTTCTACCAAATTCCTTTTATGACACAAATATGGCGTTGATACCTAAACCAGGCAGAGCCAAAACAGAGAAAGAAAACTACAGACCAATTTCCCTAATGAATATCAATGCAAAAATCTTAAATAAAATATTAGTGAGGAGATTACAGCAAGTGATCACCAGGATAATACACTATGACAGGTGGAATTTATACCAGGAATGCAGGACTGGTTCAGCATTAGGAAAACTATCAACATAATCAATAAGAAAACTAACCAAAATAATATGATTATCTCCATAGATGCAGAGAAAGCTTTTGACAAAATACAGCACCCATTCCTAATAAAAACACTAGAAGCTTAGGAATAGGTGGAGCTTTCCTTAAAATAATAAACAGTATCTACCTAAAACCACCAGCAAGCATTATATGTAATGGAGATAAGTTAGAGGCCTTCCCAATATGATCAGGGGTGAAACAGGGATGTCCATTATCACCTCTATTATTTAATATTGTACTAGAAATGTTAGCTTTAGCAATCAGAGAAGGAAAAAGAATTAAAGGAATTAGAATAGGCAAGAAGGAAACAAAACTATCACTCTTTGCAGATGATATGATGGTGTACTTAGAGAATCCTAGAGAATCAACTCAAAAATTACTCAAAACAATTAACAACTTTAGCAAAGTAGCAGGATATAAAATAAATCCACATAAATCATCAGCATTTCTATACATGACCAACAAAGTCCCTCAGTGAGAGAAAGAAAGAGAAATTCCATTTAAAGTAATGGTAGACACTATAAAATACTTGAGAGCCTACTTGCCATGGCAAACCCAGGAACTCTATGAACACAATTACCAAACACTTTTCACACAAATCAAATCAGATCTAAATAATTGGGAAAATATCAATTGCTCATGAATAGGCTGAGCTAATATAATAAAAATGACAATTCTACCTAAATTAATTTACTCATTCAGTGTCATACCAATCAGACTACCTAAAATTATTTTATAGAGTTAGAAAAAATAATAACAAAATTTATCTGGAAAAACAAAAGGTCAAGAATATCAAGGGAACTAATGAAAAAAAATGCACAGGAAGGTGGGCTGCCTGTACCAAATCTGAGGATTTACTATAATGTGGCAGTCATCAAAACTATTTGGTACTGGCTAAGTAATAGAGTGGTGGATCAATGGCATAGGTTAGGCACAGGAGACACAGTAGTAAATTACTTTAGTAATCTACTGTTTGATAAACCCAAAGACTCTGGCTTCTGGAATAAGAACTCAATATTTGACAAAAACTGCTGGGAAAACTGGAGGATAGTATGGCAGAAACTAGGCATAGACCAACATCTTACACCTTATATTAAAATAAGGTCAAAATGGATACATGATTTAGACATAAGAGGTGATACCATAGGTAAATTAGGAGAGGAAGGAATGGTTTACCTCTCAGATTTATGGAAAGAAGAACAGTTTATGACCAAACAAGAGATAGAAAATATTATGGAATGCAAAATGGATCATTTTGATTACATTAAATTAAGAAAGTTTTATACAAACAGAAGCAATGCATCCAAAATTAGAAGGGAAGCAGAAAGCTGGGAAACAATTTTTATAGCCAGTATTTCTGACAAAGGCCTCATTTCTAAAATATATAGGGAACTAAATCAAATTTATAAGAATCCAAGTCATTCCCCAGTTGAGAAATGGTCAAAGGATATGAAAAGGCAATTTTCTGATGAAGAAATCAAAGCTATCTATTGCCATATGAAAAAATGCTCTAAATCACTATCAGTTAGAGAAATGCAAATTAAAACAATTCAGAGGTACCACCTGACATCTATCAGATTGGCTAATATGATAAAAAAGGAAAATAATAAATGTTGGAGAAGTTGTCGAAAAATTGGAACACTAATGCATTGTTGGTGGAGTTGTGAACTGATTCAACCATTCTGGAGAACAATTTGGAACTATGCCCAAAGGGCTAGAAAGCTGTGCATACCCTTTGGCCTAGCAATACCACTATTAGGTCTTTTTCCCAAAGAGATGATAAAAAAAGGAAAAGGACCCACATATACAAAAATATTTATAGCTGCTCTTTTTGTGGTGTTAAGGAATTGGAAACTGAGGGGATCCCCATCAATTGGGGAATGGCTGAACAAGTTGTGGTATATATATATATATATATATATATATATATATATATATATATATATTTGCGGGGCAATGGGGGTTAAGTGACTTGCCCAGGGTCACACAGCTAGTAAGTGTTAAGTGTCTGAGGCTGGATTTGAACTCAGGTACTCCTGAATCCAGGGCCGGCGCTTTAACCACTGCGCCATCTAGCTGCCCCCAAGTTGTGGTATATTAATATAATGGAATATTATGGTGCTGTAAGAAATGATCAGCAAGCAGATTTCAGAGAAACCTGGAAGGACTTACATGAACTGATGCTGAGTGAGATGAGCAGAACCAGGAGAACACTGTACACAGTATCATCAACATTGTGTGTTGATCAACTGTGATACTTTACTCTTCTCAGCAATAAATGGTCCAAGATAGTTCCAAAGGACCCATGATGGAAAATGTTCTCCAAATCCAGAAAAAAAGAACTGTGGAATCTAGGTGCAGATTAAAGCATACTATCTCTTTTTTTTTCTTTTTTGAGGTTTTTCTTTTTTGCTCTGATTCTTCTTGAACAGCATGACTAATGCAGAAATGTGTTTAATGTGATTGTACATATATGACCTATATCAGATTGCTTGCTGTCTTGGGGAGGGTACAGGGAGGAGAGGGAGGGAGAAAAAATTGAAACTAGAAATCTTATAAAAACAAATGTTGCAAACTATCTCTACATGTAACTGAGAAAATAATAAAATACTTTTATGGAAAAAAATTTATAGTGGTGGACTCTGAGTTACCACCTCACACCTTTCCAATTTGCTGGAACAGAATATATTATGCTTCAGTTGAAGTAACAAAAAGCAGGGGCAGCGATCCTTATTTAAGACAAAGCAAAAGCAAAAATTGACCTAATTAAAAGAGATAAAAAAGAAAACTTCATCTTGCTAAAAGGTATCATAGACAATGAAGTAATATCAATACTAAACATGTATGCACCAAGAGGTACAACATCCAAATTCTACAGAAGTTAAGTGAGTTACAGGAAGAAATAGATAGCAAAACTATATTAATAGGGGACCTCAACCTCCTCCTCTCAGAACCAGACAAATCCAATCACAAAATTAATAAGAAAGAAGTTCAGGAAGTGAATAGATTTTAGAAAAATTAAGTATTATAGACCTTTGGAGAAAACTGAATGGGGATAGAAAAGAATACACCTTTTTCTCAGCAGTACATGGCAAGTACACAAAAATTGACCATGTATTAGGGCATAAAAATCTCACAGTCAGATGCAGAAAGGCAGAAATAGTAAATTCATCCTTCTCAGATCATGATGCAGTAAAAATTATGTGTAATACAGGGCCATGGAAAGATAGACCAAAAATGAATTGGAAACTAATAAAGAATGAGTGGGTCAAATGACAAATCATAGAAACAATCAATACCTTCTCAAAGAGAATGACAATAATGAGACAACATACTGAAACTTATGGGATGCAGCCAAAGCAGTTCTTAGGGAAACTTTATATCTCTAAATGCCTACATGAATAAAATAGAGAAAGAGGAGATCAATGAATTGGGCATGCAATTTATGCAAATTTTCAGCTAGAAAATGCCAAATTGGAAATTCTGAAAATTAAAGGAGAGAATAATAAAATCAAAAGTTAAAAAGTCATGGAAATAATAAATAAAACTAAGCTGGTTCAATTAAAAAAACCAATAAAATAGATAAACCTTTGGTTAATTTGATTAGAAAAAAAGAAGAAAAATTAATTACCAGCATCCCTGTTAACATTATACAAATGAATCTGCCTTGAGATGCTCGATAACAAACAATATTTGAAATAAGTGTAAACAATCCCAAAGTTCAAACAGAGAACCAACTAGAAAATGTCTTACATAGTAAAATAATTTCAGCCATTAACCATGTAGGCACAGAGGAGACTGCCCTCAGAATTCCTTGAATTCTTTCTTTTTGGCAGCTTGCAATATTTTCTCCTTGACCTGAGAGCTCTGGAATTTGGCTATAATATTCCTAGGAGTTTTCTTTTTGGGATCTCTTTCTGGAGGATTCTTTCAATTTCTATTTTAGCTTCTTCTTCTAGAATTTCAGGGCAATTTTCCCTGAGCATATCTTGGAAGATGGTGTCTAAGCTCTTTCCTTTATCATGGTTTTCAGGTAGACCAATAATTTTCAAATTAACTCTCCTGGACCCATTTTCCAGGTCAGCAGTTTTTCCCAGAAGATATTTCACATTGCCCTCTATTTTTTTATTCATTTGGATTTGCTTTATTGTGTCTTGGTTTCTCATAAAGTCACTGGCTTCCATTTGTTCAATCCTCATTCTTAGGCAATTATTTCATCAGAGAGCTTTTGTATGTCCTTTTCCATTTGACTTTTCAAGCTGTTGACTTTTTTCTCATGTCTTTCCTGCACCACCCTCATTTCTCTTTCCATTTTTTCCTCTACCTCTCTAATTTGATCTTCAAAGTCCTTTTTGAGCACCTCTATGGCCTGAGACCAATTCATATTTTTCTTGGAAGCTTTAGATATAGGGGCCCTGATGTTGACATCTTCCTCTGAGGGTGCCCCTTGGCCTTCCTTGTTACTGAAGAAACTTTCTATGGTCCTCACCTTTGTCTGTTGGCTCATATTGCCTTTATTTTACTAGACTTTTAGCTCCTTAAAGTGGGGCACTGTTTCCAGGCTGCAGTATCCCAAGCTTAAGAAGTCCCAGGTGGTATGATTTAAGGAGAATCAGGTTCTTCCCTCGCCCAGCCTGTTTCCTGGTCCTAGATGACCCCAGACCAACTTGCTAATCAACCAGCTTTGTGTGTTGTGGTTGTTAGCTCTGATGAGCCTGTGCCCCTCCCCAACCTGGGCCACTTCTACTCCAGCCTACCTTCTGGTTCTCAGCAGGGGTGTAAAACCCAAGTTCTGCCTTAGCACCAGCATAGACCCCTGTAGTCTTGTCCCTGCCCAGGGCTCAGCCCACTCACCAGACTGTGATCTTAGTTCCAGATGACACTGGTGCTTCAGCTGATTCAGAGGCTCTGGGGGTCTCCTTCTCTGGTGAGGACTTCCTGAGACTGGATCTGTGGCAGGGTGACTGTGCGGTTGGGCTCAACTCCTGTATCAGCACAGCAGCTCCCTCCTTCTGACCTTCCAAGCTGTTTTTGGTTAGAAGATGATTTCAGCACATTCTTCTGTGAGTTTTGCTGCTCTGGGCATTTTCCTGTGGCATTATTTGGATGTTTTTTGGAGCAATCATGTCATGAGTTCGGGAGCTCACTGCCTTTCCTCAGCCATCTTGGCTCCACCCCGGAATTCCAGAATTCCTTAAACAATGAGAAGATCTTTGAGATGACTCAACTAGTCTGCATGTGTTCCTGCACATGTTCTAATTCCAAATAACAATCATAGGTAAAATCATATTTCCCATTAAAGTGATATAAGACAGTTCATAAGTTACCATTGTATATTTACAATATGTATACATGTATATCTTATGCATTTGACAAATTTGGGCACTAATTTAACTATTGCTTAATACCAATAAATTCAGATCAAAACAGTAAGATCTTTCTCACAGCTTATTACAGTAATTTAGATGCTTTAATATTAATTTACTAACCAAATAATTCAATATTACAATAACAACCTTCCACTTTGTCTACCCTGATGAAAGAAATATATACACCAAACCTAAGAATGAAACAGAATATTCAGGTTCCCAGAAAAGCTTGTCCCTCAATTAGTAAAGCTTCACAAATCACAATAGGTTTCAACACAATTGTCATCAATATCAAATTGTCATTGCAACAAATAAAATAAGATAGCAGGCCTTCTAAAATCACACAAGTGTTAACTGAACATATACACAATATATCTTTAAAATACCTTTCTTTTGAGAAACAGCTTAAAATTTTTCTGATGTTAAAAGGAATATTCACCCAACTTTCATGAGATAAAACACTTTCAAATGACAAATATCTCTCTCTTATTCAATCCTCAAAATGAGAAGGAATCTTTAAGATTGGAATTTGTCAAGATTAAGTTGGGGAAAGTTAACTTCCCACCCTCCCAGCTTCTCTCTCATCCAAATGTGTTTGCAGTAGGGAGGAATTTTGGCGTCTTCTAAACCAACAAGGAAATACCTAATTAATTAAGCCTTATTATAATAACAGATTTCTACCAGGCTCTTTCAAAATTCTCTCATGATCCTTTCCCCCACCCCATCCCCAAATTACAGTATTCCAAAACATCACAATAAAAAGTCAGTTTTCAGCCAGACCAGGTCTTTTATCTATAAATTTTGTCTTCCTGTCTTTGAAGATAAGGAGCTGTTCGAAGTGTTTCCAAGGACCACCCCCCCCCCTTGGAATACCAAGCTGTATTTCACAAAAAATCACATAAAACTTCCATATCTTTATCTCTCTTATTGAATTTTTTCTTTATATACATCATTGCATTATGCTCATATTTTCTACTGGCCACTTGCTCTGATTTATAGAAACCCACTTAGGTAAGACCAAGACTGTCCTCTCGGCTTAGATACCTCCAAGCATAAGAGCACATTCTCTTCAAATTACTTGTAGCATTCTCTGGTGTGGTAGATTACTAACTTAATGTTCCACCATACCTCAAAACAATATCAATTACAGTCACAAAATATTTTAATATATTTAAACTTATCCTGGTGTAAAGATCAATCCTTAAAGATTATTTCTATATATAATAAGCACCCTTATAAATTCTCAATAGGACTGATGTAAGAAATACCTTTCCACATTTCTGGTTCTCTCCCTGTGGTCACTCATAGTATTGCAATAAAACTTGGGAAACTGAGTCACTGAATCTTATAATCCTTTTGGGATGACTCATGATCAATTTGACCCCAAATTCCATCCCACATCAGGACTATTCCTTATCTAGGAATTTATATCCAATTTTAACATACAGAAACACACATCAATTTAAATGTGAATAGAAAAGAATATATCTTTTTTTTTCTCAGTAGTACATGGTGCCTACACAAAAACTGACCATGTGTTAGGACATAAAAACTTCACAACCAAATGCAGAAAAGCAGAAATAGTAAACACATCCTTTTCAGGTCATAATGCGATTAAAAAATTACATTCAGGGGGCAGCTAGATGGCGCAGTGGTTAAAGCACCGGCCCTGGACTCAGGAGTACCTGAGTTCAAATCCGGCCTCAGACACTTGACATTTACTAGCTGTGTGACCGTGGGCAAGTCACTTAACCCCCATTGCCTAAAAAAAAAACCCAAAAAAAAAAACAAAAAAAAATTACATTCAATAATGTACAATTGAAAGAGAGATTAAAAATTAATTGGAAATTCAATAATCATCCTAAAAACACAAGTGGGTAAAAGAACAATGTCTAGGAGCAAGAGGTTAGAAAGGGAAATTCCATTCAAAATAACTCTGTAATTCTTTTTCTGAATGTAAAGAGCATTTTCTACCATAAGTCACCATAAGTCTTTTGGCATTCTCTTGGATCACTGTATTATTGAGAAGAGTTAAGTCTATCACAGTTGATCATCACAAAATGTTGTTGCTACTGTGTACAAGGTTCTCTTGGTTTTGCTCATTTCACTCAGCATCAATTCATGTAAGTCTTTCCAGGTTTTTCTGAAATCCATCTGCTTATCATTTCTTATAGCACATTAGTATTCCATTACATTCATATACCACAACCTGTTCAATTTTGCTGGGTAGTAGCTCCTTCGCCCTCCTGAATATCATATTCCAAGCCCTCCAATCCTTTAATGTTAAAGCTGAAAGGTCCTGTGTAGTTCTGACTATGGATCCATATTTAAATTGCTCCTTTCTGGCTGCTTTCAGTATTCTCTCCTTTACCTGAAAATTCTTGAATTTGGCTGTCGTCATAGAAGCTCTTTATGGTAAGGGGTTTTTTTGTTTGTTTGTTTCTTACTCATATTTTAGCCTATTTTTTTTTACTTTTAAAGTTGAGGTCTGTTCCTGTGGCACAGAGTTCATGGTTGCATGCTTCTTGTGCTGGAGGCCAGGGGCTTGGTCACTGGCTTTCTGCTTTGTGGCCTCTGGGGTTCCTGGATTCCTCACCACTCTGGACTTGCTCTCTATGCTGGGATGACTTGGCCTAGTCATGCCTGTCCTGTTGGTGGTTCTCTAGCTGGCAGTTTTCCCTCTCAGCTGGGAATGGGGAGGGGTATCTCACAACTGGCCTGCTTTGGCACCAGCCTGCTGAGCCAAGGCTGAGAGTTCTCATTAGCTGATCTCTGCTGTGGCCAAGAGCCTCGTGCTGACTTGCCCAGGCACGCTCCATGCTGAGCTGAGCTGTGTTGAGATCCCCTTTTGTCCAAGTGAAGTTTTATAAATTATCTAATGGTGGAAGATAGCTGAAGTGCTACCATCCTTTATTCCATTATAATCCTAAAGACCCTATATTGTCTCCTACTCATTGCAGTAAGATCTGTCCTAAAATCTCCTATGGGAGAAGCATTGAGATGCAGTTCCCCATCTCTGGTGAGGCTGGTTAAACCTACACTGAGAGCTTGAGAGCAATAGAGGGACTCCATACAGACATTCAGGGTAGGAATTCCAGAATCCAAACACTGACCTTTACAGGAATCCTTCTTCAGTGCTCTCCCTCAATTTCTCCAACTGCCTGAACCATAGGCAGGATAGCACAATATTCAATCTTTATAACTATTAAGCACTATTCAAATGTGACTTATCAGGGGCAGCTAGGTGGTGCAGTGGATAAAGCAAAAGCCCTGGATTCAGGAGGACCTGAGTTCAAATCCAGCCTCAGACACTTGACATTTACTAGCTGTGTGACCCTGGGCAAGTCACTTAACCCCCATTGCCCTGCAAAATAAATAAATAAATAAACAATAAATGTGACATCATTATTTATTTAGAAGGATAAAGGGCTGTTCAGCTAGAATTTGGAGAAAAACTACAATATTTTATAGTGTGAAATCAGATATATTGAACACCAAGTTTAAAAAATGCATTATTTGGGGCAGCTAGGTGGTGCAGTGGACAGAGCACCGGCCCTGGAGTCAGGAGTACCTGAGTTCAAATCCGGCCTCAGACACTTAACACTTACTAGTTGTGTGACCCTGGGCAAGTCACTTAACCCCAATTGCCTCACTAAAAAAAAAAAATGCATTATTTGCCATGTGCCATTAGATTGTAAACTCCCTGAGGCCAGGGACCATCTTTTGCCTTTTTATAATTCCAGCACACAGCACAGCACCTGGCGAATAATGTTTACTGAAGGCCAGGTACTTTACAAAAGTTATCTCATGCTATCTCACAATAATTCTGTGAGGTAAGTGCTGCTATTATCCCCATGATACAAATGAGGAAACTGAGGTTTGGATAGGAGGAAAAGTTCTACAACATCTGGTAGTTCGAGAATATTGAATATTAGGCTGTGGTTTTTTTTTTCCTCCAGGGAATTCCAGGGACAGCTGATTACACTCACATATGCCCCCTTCTCTCCTCTGACACTGCAACCACTGGTGCAGACCCTTATCACCTCACACTTGGACTACTGAAGTAGTCTTCTGGTTGGTCTCCCTGCCTCAGTTGCTGTCCATCCTCAATGCAGTTAACAAATCAATCTTCCTAAAGCATAGATCTGCCTATGTCATTACCCTAGGCAATAAAATCCACTTACTTCTGTCACTTCTAGGATCAAATATAAAATCATCTGTTAGAAGTTCAACATTCTTCATAAACTGACTCGTCCTTGCCTTTCCAATGTTTTTATTCCTTCTTCCCCTCAAGGCACTCTACAATCAACTGATAAGAGCTTCTTTCCGGTTTCTTGAACAAGACATTCTATTTCCCAATTCCAGGTGTTTTAACTGACTGACTCCTATACCTCACATGTCGACCTTCCTCATCTTCATATCCTGGATTCCTTAGCTTCATTCAGTTTGGTTTTTTGTTTTGTTTTGTTTTTTTGTTGTTTTTTTTTTTTTTTGGTGAGGTAATTGGGGTTATGTGACTTACCCAGGGTCACACAGCTAGTAAGTAAGTGTCAAGGGGTCTGAGGCCGGATTTGAACTCAGGTCCTCCTGAATCCAGGGCTGGTGCATTATCCACTACGCTATCTAGCTGCCCCCCTTCATTCAGTTTTAGCTAGAGTCCCACTTTCTGCAAGACTTTCCCAATCTGCCTTTTCCTTTAACATTGCCTCCCATTTATCCTGTATATATTTCATTCATGCCTAATTGTTTGCTTGGTGCTTCTTAATTTAGATAGTGAACTCCTTGACAAAAGGGACTATTTTTTGTTTTTCCCTGTATCTGTGGCACTTAGTGCTGGGCCTAGCACATTGTAAAGTCTAATAAATGCTTGTTGACTGACTGACATTTCCATTTCCCCTCCACCCCATGTACAAACACAATATGGCCCCTAATGGTATCAAGATGAAGAGTTAGCAGACCTTTCCCCTGTGGGAAGAAAGCCACCTTGTTGGTAGAGACCATCTGATGGCAGCAGAAAATAGCAATTCAATTCAATGATCACACTGAATCATTGGTGATGATGACCAGCCAGTTGTTAAAGAGAGTCCCTGAAAAGAGACGCCCAGTAGAGAGTACAAAGGAAAGCACAGTGATGTCATTAGGAGACATTAACAACTTTGCCGTGTCAGAGATATAACTTTCCTCCAGAATATACATCCTTTGTATGTGTATATGCACACATATAAATGTACATATATACACACATATGTATATATTGCATTGTCTGGTCATGTGTATTTCTTGACCGTGTGAGTTTTCCATGTATGGGTATTTCTGTAAATTTTTTCTGGCTACATGTGTTCTCTGAAAATGTTGTCTCTCCCACTGGTAACTTATGTAAGAATATACCCCTGTGTATATGATAAATGTTTTTATTAAATATCTTTGATAAAAACCTGACAACTAAATCTATAAAGAATTGACACCAATCTACAAGGTAGACAAAAAGTCATGAAGGTGTTTCAATATTTAATAACCACTTTTTGTTTTTAATTTACAATACCATAGCATCATATACAGTATATATAGGAAATGCATTTATGTATTTGAAAAATCAAATCTTATAAGTGGCAAAAATAAAGAAAAAAATTCAAACATAATAATTATCCCTCCTCCTCCCCATGTAAGAGACAGCCATTTTTTTGGTGGAATATACCACAGTATATGAATGTCATAGAATATTATGTACCATAAGAAATGATGAAAGGAACAGTTTTAGAGAAATCTGGGAATCCTTGTAAGAACTCAGAGAGAGTGATGTGAGCAAAACATAGAAAATAATTTAAATAATAACAGTATATTGCAAAGCAAAACAACTTTGAAATGCTTAAAATTATATTTGATGTAATGGCTAACCCAAGTTGCAGAGACCTGAAAAATTCAAACCAAAAAATTTATTGTTTCTTTTAAATGAAACTACTAAAGAATATATATGTATATATGTGTGTGTGTGTGTGTGTGTGTGTGTATGTGTATATGTATTGTGATGTTTAAAATCTATATTGTGTGATCGCCTTAAATTAGAAGCTTCAGCACCAGTCTCTGGGCATTAAACATTTATTAAAGCATACAAATATTAACATGGAGTTCAGAAAGTTAAGAAAAGGTCTATCTAGCCTAGAGTTCCAGCCTGGTTGGGTTCTTCCTCAAGTCCTCTGCCACAAGCCTGCTTCAATCATTAACTCTCTCCAGCAAACTGATTGTGGAAACTTTTTATAGGTCTGGAACAGAGGCAGTCCTTACACACTGCTTCAAGGTGATTGATTGCTTTCCTCCAAATCCATTGGTTTTGAAGGTGTTCTTGAGTTCACAGTCTAGCTTCTGAGAACAATACCTTCTTAAGGGATAGTCAGGTGTGATCACAATCCAGTTAACTAATCAGCAGCCAATCACTCTCACTTGATTCAATCAGTCTAGATTAATCTCCAGGTGGGTCTTTGAGTATCTGCTAAGTCCCATTATTTCATCACAGTATAAATGTATACAAACATGCACACATACCTATTTCTCAGAACCATATGGAACTTTTTCAAAAACTGAACATCTATTAGGTCACAAAGATATTGTAAATAAAAGCAAAATGTCAGAAATTGTAAATACATCCTTTATAAAGTACAGCAAAATGAAGATAGTAATCAGATCAGGGACCACAAACAAAAGACACAGACCAAAATGGAGATGTAACAATTAGAAACAATTAATAAAAATGTGAAAGAAAACATTAATGCTGAATTAGTATAACAATATTTCAGGGATGCAGCTAAAGCATACCTCAGGGAAAAAATCACATCCCTAAAACCATATAACATAGAAAAAAGAGAATTAATGAACTGAATGTCTATTTTAGAAGTCACAACAACACAACAACCCAGAAGAGGTAGGGTCCCTTAGCTCTAACAGAAATTCCAGTCTATGTCATTAAACTTTCAATACTGACACACTCATCACTGTGCTTCAGGAGTGACTGGGTTGAGGGACCATGTGAAAAAGATATTACTTATTATGGACATCTGTAGACCTCTCTCTCCATCTGTCTCTATCTCTGTCTCTGTTTCTGTCTCTCTTTCTCTGTCTCACTTTCTCTCTCCTACCATGTATTATTTAGAAAAAGGCAAGCACAGAAAAAAAAAGTATGCTTTTTATTTCAGGTCACAGATAAGCCTTTGAACTGAGAACCAAGGAATCTTAGTTATGTATTCTTCCCTTTCCTTTTCTCATTAGAATATTTTCCTGGAAATGTATTTCAGCTTTCTATTATTGAAATACAACAGTTTTTAATCCAGACACATTTATACAGTTTGCATTGTCCTCCATAACTTAAGTTAATGGTGACATAATTTTTTGCTTCTATATAGCCTTCCTGAAGTGCCTTATTTAAACATAACAATAGAATCATAGATGAGGATGGAAGAACAATCTAGCAAAATTCCTTTTACTTTATAGTTGGGAAACCTGAGATCCAGAGAAGGAAGGTTGAATGCCCAAGGACATACAGATGTAAGAGCATGGATATGAACACAAATGCTATGATTGTCAATTTATCTTTCTTTCCATTGCACCCATTTGCCTCTGGGTGTGCTTAAAACCAGCAGCTTTCTTTAGCAAGAATGAAAGAAAACTAAGGGATAAATGTAGAGGTCATAGGAGGTTATTTGAAGATACTGTGATCAACTATTCTGAGTCTCCACTGGGGTCACCAAAATAGAATAGGCTTACTCTGAAACATGATTTCTAAATTATACCGAAGAAAAGGTTTCCCATCAGTGACAATTGTCAGATGCTGAAATACAAGAATAATTCCTGTGGGTGTTTATAAGCAGGGTTGAGTAAAATCTGCTTTACATGACATAATTCTTTTTCTCCTTGGAGACAGGGAATAGACCTCATGACCTCCAAGTGGACAAATTACCTTTCTGGGGTGATGGTTAAATTATCATATTGTATTTTTTTCTTCCTCTTGGGTTTTGACAACATCTGAATAACTAGCTGGAGTTTACCTAGAGACTCTAGGAGGTGGCCTGCAGAGGGATTACCCAATCTTACAGCTCACCATCTCATGGGACTCAGAGAGTTTGACTGTCTCACAGGACCTAGCATAGGTCTGCTCATTGATCTTATCAATGGAAATGAGGTACATAGAGCTTAGAAGCACAGAATCTGTTCTTTGCTGTCTCTGGGCTCCTTGCTGCTTAAGAAGCTGGGATATATTGTGGATCATTTAGGAAACTCTTACCAAGTCACCAAAAGCCTCCTTTTAAAGAGATAAATATTTTTCTCCCATAGTTTCTTTTTCTTCTGGACCCACCAGACTCCAAGTATGGTATACAATTTTAGCTTATATGAATTGATTTCATATATATACTAGATATCATATTTCTTACCTTCTCAATGGGTAGGAGCGGGATGGAGGGAGGAAGAGAATTCATAGTGAAAAACAAAAATTTAATATAAAAATAGTTTATATGCATAAAATTATTATCATAACTTATATAAATGTAATCATTGAAACTAAGGGGACCAAATAGATGATCTCCAAGGTCCCTTCCAGCTCTAAATTGTGGCCATTTACCATTGTACCAAATACCATTGTATTTTATCTTTGTTCTATGCAATTACCTCTGCTCTTGAGTCTAGTTGTCCAGCCTGTTCCTAATCTGTTTGACTTGTCTTACATTTTTTCATATCAAATAAGAATAAGACTAATTTAAAGTATGATATTGAAGATATCCAAGACTCTTAGAACTCAAAGAGAACTCCTGACACCCTCTGGCTCCAGAAATGTCCTCTAGGTCATAGGGGCTTCACCAAAAAAGGATCATCTTCCACATGATTGGCATTTGAATCCTAGAATGTGATTTCAACTTCACTTTATTTCATTGCAAGTTGTAAACTTTTTATTGCTGAAAAAAAGTTAAGTTGATGGAACACTGACAACTTGAAGTGAAATAAAGTAAAGTTCAAATTACATTCCTGGAATCAAACTCCACTGTTTTGGAAGGTGATCATTTACCTGTATGTTTGGTTGTTTGGTTGGCTCATTCAGTGATAGGAGGCAGAATAATTTCTTGGATGTTACTAGACCTGGGTTCAGAGTCTAGCTTTTTAGCTAACCAGGCTCATGACTCTGTACAAGACACTTAGGATTCAAGAATCTCATTGTTCCCATCTATAGAATGATGGGATTGAACTGGATGGTTTTGAAGGTTCCTTTCTGTTCTAGCACCTGACATCTGTAAGAACATGGAAATAAGTGGCAGTACTAAAGATATCTGGCTTTCAAGTATCCAATTTTCCTCCCTTATTTTTTTTGGGGGGGTGGGGGGGAAACTGGATGGAGAAGTGGAGAGGGAGTCTGGGAGATGTGGGATGCTGGGATGCTCAAAGAAGTCACTCGATCCCTGGACCTTAGTTTTCTCATCTGTGAAATGATACTAGTTGCTGGTCCCCTGTAGCCCACAAGAAAAACATGGCACTAAGTGGCTGGAGGCCTTGAGTTGTAATTACTCACTTTCTTGCCTGATATTTTGTATTGTATCAGGTAATTTGAAGGAAAGTCTTTCATTGCTGTTCTTATTGTGTACTTTTCGAATATAGGAAATACATTCATATCTACCAAGAAAAGAATGGTAAAAATGCCAAAGGAGGGGGATTTATCTAAGAACCCTCAAGAGATAAAGCTATTAGCTGAACACTGATAAAGGAATGCAATGCACTTTGATGTGTCAAGGTTAACAGTTGTGCTGAACCACAGCTAAAACATAATACTGCTCCTAATAATAAATATATTACTATTTGTTATATTATCATTATTATATGAATGTTACCTTTCATATTCTTTATTATTTGTTATTTATTATTGCTCATTGTTATTATTTTAGCTAACAGCCACAGAGTACATACTACATGCCAGGTGCTGTGCTAAGCACTTTATAATTATTATCTCATTGAGTCTGATATCAAGCCTGGGAAGTGTTATTATTAGTGTACCCATTTTACAGATGAGCAAACTGAAAATTATGGAAACTATGTCCACAGCACTTAATAGGTCCTTTGTATAAATTTAAAATGCGCACACACACACACACACACACACACACACACATGTACAAACACATTCATACCTTGGCTAAGAACCTGCTATTCACTGAGCTTCACCCCAACTTCCCAGGAAGCCTGGCTGATGGGTTAACCTGCTCTCTGGCTGTACATTTGAGGTCAGAATCACCAATCTGTGAGTAAGTAAAGAAGCCAACAGCTCATCTCTCTCTAGACAAGAGAAGCTTCTTCTTCTGTGCTACTTGGCAAAAGGAAAGGGATTTTCTTCTTCTTCTTCATTGCTTGGGGAATTCAATTTGGTCTGGGGCCAGGTTACCACTACCCCAGCAAACAAGAATTAGTCATTTCTATCCTCTGTTCAACCATGATGCAAGAGAAGAGGGTTATATGAAGGGGAAACTGGTACAGAAAGGAAAAACAATATCGTGGGTAACCAGAGGGACTGGTTCATGTCTTTAAAATGATTGCTAGCTTTTATGTAGTGCTTTAAGGTTTGTAAAGAAAACACTTCAAACAAATTATTTGAGTGAGGTATCTCTTCACACCTACTCTGTGAGATAAGTACTATGATTATCCCAGTGTTAAAGTGGGAACCAGACAGAGAAACATTGAGTGACCTGCCTACGGTCAAATAACTACTGTCTGAGATAGGATTTGAGCCCAGGTCTTCCTGACTTGGTCCAGCACTACAGCCTCCACACCAGCTTGGGGTTTTATATGGGAAGAGTGGAAGATTAGTGTGGGAAAAGATGATGGTCTGAATTGCAGGTGCAAGAGACTGTGACTATGGACTACCTCTTACTAGAGCACAAAGGAGATTCTGCTGTCTCCTCATCTCCCTGTGGCCAAGACACCAGGGCAGCTAAAGTCCTTGTTTTCCAAAGTTGGAAAAGAGACCTTGAAGTGGTTCACTGATTTTGCTGCACAGAGAAATCCTTTGCTTCTTTGTGATGGAGACAGCCTCCAATCAGGGAAGGTGGGTCCAAATAGTAGGAAATAGGAGTTTTATTCCAATTCCCCAGTGACACCCTGTCCATCTCCAAAACCAACACTGTTTTCTTCTGTACCTTTTTTCCCTCCTGCACCAACAGAAATATGCATATCTCTGCAAATAGACCCAAGGCCGGTGCTTGAACTCATAGGTAGATTTGCATCTTAATATGTCTGAAAAGCCTGACCCACCCATTTCACCAGGGAGCCTTTCTGAGTTGCTCAGATAATAAAGATTCAGGTTTTAGTCTCATTGCCCATGGAGATGCAACTGGCTCATCAGTTTTCCATGTTCTTTTCTAGATTGGTTGTTTAATTATGTAACAATGAGTAAATGTCTTCCTCCCTGACCACAGTCCTTCCTTCATTTTCATCTTCACCCCAATGCCAACCAGGATCCAGCTATGAAGAGTGGGGTCCCTGGCAATTTCTCCGCTGTGACAGAGTTTATTCTTCTAGGATTCAGAGTTCCCCCAGAGCTCCAGATCATCCTCTTTTTGGTCTTCTTGCTCATCTATATGGTCATACTGGTGGGGAATATTGGAATGACAGTCATCATTAAGATAGACCCACGACTGCATACTCCGATGTATTTCTTCCTTAGAAATTTGTCCTATTTAGACCTTTGCTACTCAACTGTCATTGCCCCCAAAACCTTGACAAATTTCTTATCCCCAAGAAAGACAATTTCTTACAATGGCTGTGCCACTCAGTTTTTCTTCTTTGCTCTCTTTGTCACTACTGAAGGGTTTCTCCTGGCTGTGATGGCCTATGATCGCTTCACTGCCATCTGCTCCCCACTCCTCTATCCTGTCCGCATGTCCCAGCAGATGTGTATTCAGCTGGTGGCTGGCTCCTACTTTTGTGGGTGCATCAATTCCATGGTTCAAACTGGCTTTACCTTCAGCTTACAGTTTTGTGGGGAGAACAGAATTGATCACTTCTTCTGTGATGTTTCAGCCCTGATCAAGATCTCCTGTGTGGATACCTTTGTGAATGAGATTGTGCTGTTTATACTTTCTGCGGTCATCATTATAGCCACCAGCCTGGTGATTCTGGTCTCCTATTCTTACATCCTCACCACTGTCCTGAAGATCCCCTCCACACAGGGCAGACGTAAAACCTTCTCTACCTGTGGGTCTCATATTGCTGTGGTGAGTTTGTTCTATGGGACAGTGTTCTTCATGTATGCCCAGCCTGGGGCTCTCTCCTCCCCAGAGAAAAGCAAGGTCGTAGCTGTGTTCTACACACTTGTCATTCCCATGTTCAACCCCCTCATCTACAGTCTGAGGAATAGAGATGTAAAGGAGTCTGTGAAAAGAATCATGAGTAAGAAATGGTCCTCTCAGTGACCTCCACAAAACAAGAAGTAGTGGACAAAGCTGGTCTTTCAGGGAACTTTAATTTCGTTGGGCATGTGAACAAAGGGAAGTGTTGAAAAAAAGTTATTTAGGGGCAGCTAGGTGGTGCAGTGGATAGAGCACCGGCCCTGGATTCAGGAGGACCTGAGTTCAAATCTGGCCTCAGACACTTCACACTTACTAGTTGTGTGACCCTGGGCAAGTCACTTAACCCTCATTGCCCCCACCAAAAAAAAATTTAATTAAAAAAAAAAGAAAAGAAAAAAAGTTATTTAAACTCAGGTATTTGCTTTATCTATCTTCCCACTTTCTTCTGTTTATATATGTAAGAATCTATCTACCTATCTATCTATCACCTATATTCCCAAATATATACATATATGTGTGTGTATACATATACATATACATACACATATACATATACATATACATACACATATACATATACATATACACACAAAGACACATACACACATATCTATATCTATATCAGTATCTGTATCTGTACCCATACCTGTGTCTGTATCTATATTTATATCTATATCTATGTCTATGTCTATGTCTATGTCTATGTCTATATCTATATCTATATCTATGTCCATGTCTATGTCTATATCTATATTTATATCTATATCTAGTCTTAGAGAATTTCCTGGGCTGTCGGGAGAGGGGAAGGCAGCATGAAGAAATTAAGTGACTTGTTCACAGTCATACTCTTAGGATAGAGCTGAAGCAGCACTTGAACCCAGGTCTTTTGGATTCAACTAACTAACTTTCTGATCCACAACACTGTGAGGCCTCTTAGAAACATTTGTCTAAGATCTACCTACAAAATCACTCCCAAATCAAAGAATAAATACAAAAAGCTATTTCATATTCGTGCAAAATAAGAAATAATAATTCTCTACATAAATATAATGTGTTGTTGTTGTTTTTTGTTGTTGTTCCACAAGGATTGACTGAAAGAGATCATTATTATGTCAATATTAAAATTAGATTTTATATTAATTTGGTGCTTTTATTTTGAATATCTAGATGCATTTATATTGGGGTCCAGGTATACAGTCAGTAACTCTTTGAGGGCAGGAACTATGTTTTATTCACACTTTCAACTTCTCTAGTGCCTAACATAGAGTCTTCCCATTAGTAGCTGCTAAATAAATGTTGGACAGATGAATGAATGAATGAATGAATATATATATATGTATATATAATTCATATCATAGGTGCCAATAACATGGAGTCCTGTCACCTCATTTTATAGATGAGGAAGCTGAGCTTCATAGCTCTAGAAGTGGGAAGGACCCCAGAGGCTATCTATTCTAAACACCTTGGGAAGTAAGGCCTGAGGAAGTTAAGGGGCTTAGCCAAAGTCATACTAGTGGAAAAACTGGGACTAGAGCTCTGTCTTCTGCTCTACTCCTATTTCTATACCATGCTACTTAGCTGGGGAAAATGATGAAAGGAATTAATTTTAAGACAGAGAGAAGGGAATTTATTAAGTGCCTACTATGTGCCAGGAACTGTGCTAAGTGCTTTATAAATATGATCTCATTTGATCCTCACTACAAGCCTGGGAAGGAAGTACTTTTATGATTTCATTTTATAGTTGAGGAAATGGAGGCACAGCTAGTGCCAAGTCTGAGGCCAGGCTTGAACTCATGAATTCCTGACTCCAGAACCCACTCTCTATTTATTAACTGAGCTATTGAAGGTACTGTGACAAGCTGAATGACTTCTGGTCATGGCATGCTTTCCACTGGGGAGGAGAAGTGAGGATCCTTTGAGCTCTACAAATAACACCATTCAGCTATCAGGAAACTGTTGATAATCCCAGCCAAATATCCTCCAGGCTCTGAGTCACCCTGTCCCTATCCTATTCCTTTCTTTCCTTCCCACCTCCCCAGTTATTTCTTCAGTTTACAGATGCATGGTTCAGAGTTCTGTGTGATACAAAATCTATTCTGACAGCCCCTTATAACTGCTCCTTCCATGCCAGTATATATGCTCAATTGGCTCAAAGACAATAGGAGCCAGATCTACTCTACTCCCTTACAAAGCCATCTCTCCCAAGTCTACCAACTTCACATTCGTTCTGGCACACACTGACCCACTGACTCAGTCATTCTCTCTACTGCTACCAATGAGTCATGTACACTGCCATTCTTTCCAAGTTCCATGACCACCACCCTCTCCCATATACATTTACTGAATCTTCTTATGCCAAAGTCATTCCTCATTGAAAACACTTCAAGATTTTCCCACCTGCAAAGGGAAGGGAAAGGGAGGAGCTACTACCTTCAGAATGGGTTCAGGAAGCAAGATACTTTTTCATTCTTTGGAGACTAGGTAGTGGAAATACATAGATGCTAAAAATTTCTGGATAGAAAGGACAGAGCATCACCACTGCACCAGTCCCATGATTCTAAATGTTCCTTGTGAAAGACAAGGACAAGGTAATGTGCTGCTTATCCTTTAACAGCTTGAATATCTTGATAGATCACTTGAATGACTTGAAAACATAGCTCA
The DNA here is from genome assembly GCF_019393635.1 of Dromiciops gliroides. Lineage (NCBI taxonomy): Eukaryota > Metazoa > Chordata > Mammalia > Microbiotheria > Microbiotheriidae > Dromiciops > Dromiciops gliroides. The sequence goes on from NC_057864.1 coordinate 256,712,338, forward strand.
AAATATTGGAAGGTGGTTGGTTTTTTTTTCTTTTGCTTCTTAGCTAATTAGTTCATCCTGAGTTATTCACAGGAAGGATATGAAAGCAACATGAAGAACATATTTTGGAAATAGTTTATATATGTTTAGAAAGAGCAGGATATAGTGTGGATACCAAAGTGGGCTTGGTTATACACACTCTTCCTTCCCCACTCTGTCCAGGGAAAGGGGCAGACTAAATCCATGCTTATCTTTATTCACTGGATCTGTCTCAGGATGGGCTCTCACCTCCTGACCCAAACCTTTCATCTAACTTCCTATTCTCTTCTTTTGAAAAGAGAAGCAGAATAGGACTTAGCCCTTTAGCCACAATCTTAGTTTACTTTTTCCAGAAGAAATAGATTAGATCTGTATTGAAATCACTTCTCTGCTTTTTTAGGGTTATTGATAAAATGCAAATGATAACTACTTATTGTGCCCTCTGGACACACCCAGCCAGCAAGCAGGAAAGGAAACTTTCCAGTCAGTTACACTCTGCGAAACTAAATAATAGCCATCCTGCTTGTACTCCCTGATTACAATTTAAAATGTACAAAACAATTGACACTGATCTGATCATTTATCAAGTGAGAGATTTAAAATATTATTTAAACAGTAAAGAGGAACTTAAAGGGAACTTTAAGGGAACTTTGGATTCAAATCTCTATTTTGGCTAGGAGAGAAGAGGGGGGAAAGAGTGTGGAAGGAAGAAAAGATACTAAATTCAGCCACCTAAATACAGGGTGGAGCCAAATCACAATCTTTCAATAACTTTTTTAGAATTATTTTTTCTTTATTTTTTGCCATTTATAAGATTTTGTTTTTCACACATAATGTAAATTCATTTCCTATATATACTGCATATGATGCTATGGTACTGTAACTTAAAAACAAAACAAAAAGTAAAGAAGATATTAAATATTGAAACTCTTTCATGACTTTTGACCCATCCTGTACTCAGACAGAGAGAAATTAACTAATGATCAGGATTGTTTTATGCTCTGGCTATTTATTGGGTTTTTTTGTCTGGTTGCAGTGGACAAACATGTTATCTATCCTAGTAGATGCTGGAGGTCCTGACAACATCCACTGCCATTGTTGTATACCTACTCTGTGTGTCTTGCTTCCTGAACCCATTCTGAAGGTAGTAGCTCCTGGTTGTTCTTCCCTCCCTTCCCCTTCCCTTGAAGAGCTACCTTTGCAGGTGGAAAAATCTTGAAGTGTTTTCAATGAGGAATGACTTTGGCATAAGAAGATTCAGTAAATGTATATGGGAGAGAGTGGTGGTCATGGAACCTGGAAAGAATGGCAGTGTACATGACTCATTGGTAGCAGTAGGGAGAATGACTGAATCAGTGGGTCACTGTGTGCCTGACTCCTGTCACTGACTCTCAGTTGTCTAAGTATCTAATACTTGGTATCTGAACCATGAGATAAATCTAGTCTACTTTCCCAAGGCAAGGAAGAAGATTAAAAAATACTCCAAGGCCCATAATTCTCTATAGATTACTTCCTTGACTGCTGAGAATTCATCTAAGCCCATCCAAATATTTGTTACAGACCATATACCACAACAAGCTCAAAATATACAATGGACCTGAATATTAAGGTGTATGAAAAAAATTCAAAATAGAAGATAAAGATATCAGGGACTTTTCACAGGTATGGCAAGGGGAAGAGTTCTTAACTAAACAAGTAAGAAAGAGGTGATATGAAAGGATAAATAGGTATTTTTCATTCTGTGAAATTGAATTTTTTAAAAATTTTGAACAAAAAAGCGTATCAATACCACCACAAGAAAGGGAGTTGTAAATTGGGAAAATATTTTCATCAAATAATCCTAACAAGTATCTGGTATAAAAGATACATATGGAACACAAATATATGACCAAGAGGCATTCCCTAGTCAACAAGTGATCAAAGGACATGAACAAACAATTTGTCAAAGTAGAATTGCAAACTATTAACAAACAAATGAAAGACAACCCCAAATCATTAATAATTAGAGAAATTCAAAGCAAGATAATTGTGATGTTTTACTTTGTACATAGGAAATTGGACATAATGACAAGAAAGATATACAGTTAATGTTGCAGAAGCTATAGAAAGGCAGACACTCAAGCACTCTGTTGGTGAGTCCATGAATTGGTCTAACCACTCTGGATAAGTGCTTAAAAAGTTCATACCATTTAAACCAGATATACCACTGCTAGGTATATGTACTCCAAGGAAATAAAAAGTAGAAAGCATAGCACTATATATGCTAAAATATTAATAGCAGATTTTTTTGTCACAAGAACATGGAAACAAAGTGGCTGTTCAATTGTTGGGAAATTACTAAATGAAAAGTGGTACACAAATGATTCTTGGGTCAGAGATGATGATTAAGAAACATTCAGAAAAATGTGAGAAGACTTCAATGAATTAATGCAGAGCAAAGTAAGTGGAACCAAGAAAACAACATACACAGACTGCAGCAATGTAAATTAAAATAATAATACCAAATGCTGTACAATCATAATAACTAAGAGATGAGGGAGGTAAGAATAAACATCTCCATAATCTCTTCCCCTACCCTTCTTCAAGGGATACTTTGATTTCTGCCAGAAGGGAAAAGAGTTAGTTGTGGGCAGAGTTTGGACACTCTGGCCCTCTCAGAGATAGGGGATAACAGGCTAGAATTCTATCTAGCTGCTCTCTTAAATACACTTAGTGTAAGGGAGATAATTTTTTAGGTTCAAAATGTACTCCTGATCCCCATTTATTAATAGAACATGAGGGGTCCATTGTATTTATGAGTCTTGTTTCCCTTCCCACTAGATGCCAGTTTCACAATGAACACACATAGGAAATAGCAAAGAAACCCCTTTATCCAAGTTGATAGTAAAAGAGGTATGTATTCTATGTAGGAGAATATATACCAGACAATACACAGTGAAAGTATTCTCCCATTGGGAGTGGGATAACTCAGCTCAGCCAAGAGAGAGGACCAGATATCACCCAAAGGGGAATTCCCTAAAGTTTCTTGCATAGTGTTAGGTGATAAAAATCAGGAGGCAGAAATTACCTCAAGTGTGGGGGGGGGTGGGATACAGCTAGGTGGCACACTGGATAAATCACCAGCCCTGGATTCAGGAGGATCTGAGTTCAAATCCAGCCTCAGACACTTGATACTTACTAGCTGTGTGACCTTGGGCAAATCACGTAACACTCAGTGCCCTACAAAAAAAAGAAAAGAAAAAGAAATTACCTCGAGTGGATGAGTTTATTGATTGTTTCATTAAGTAGCTAGAATATATACATGTAGGTAGAAAACATGTATGCAGGTAGACTGCACAAGAGACTGAAAATTCCCCTGTATTGCCCCAATTTTTACACCCTCAATCAAATAATTCTGGCTTCTCATTACCAAATTGTATTTCCCTGTTTACCTAATATTAATGGAAGACTTTTTCTTATCCTAAGGGCATTCCATTTTTGAGAAAGTCCAGAGATCTCCTGTACAAATGATCCTGCAAGGGGCAGCTAGGTGGTGCAGTGGATAGAGCACTGGCCCTGGAGTCAGGAGGACCTGAGTTCAAATCCAGCCTCAGACACTTAACACTTAGTAGCTGTATGACCCTGGGCAAGTCACTTAATCCCAATTGCCTCACCAAAAAAACAAAAGAACAAAAAAACTCCAAATGATCCTACAGTTTATCAGCAACTCTATTGGCTTCTTTTTGTTTTACAATTTTGTGGGTTGGCATAAATTACTTTACTTTATTACAGAAATGTAAATTTTCAAACTCCTTGTTTAAGACTATAAATAATCTCATAATTGTCTAACAATTTCAAAAGTGGTATCAGTCTGAGCAGAAATGATATTCAGATTATAGAATAGGTAACATTCATGACACCCACAGAACTAATAAAGCAAGCAGAATTAACATACAGTGAATAAAGAAATCTGACATAGCTGTAGCTTTAGGGCTATCAAGTCCTTAAATACATTAAAAAAGGAATCAAATCATTGATAGTCAAAAATTATTCTTGTTCAGCAAGGCAAATGAATTAGCCTTCATGATGTAACTTTGTTTTTGTTTTTGTTTGTTTTTTGCGGGGCAATGAGGGTTAAGTGACTTGCTCAGGGTCACACAGCTAGTAAGTGTCAAGTGTCTGAGGCTGGATATGAACTCAGGTCCTCCTGAATCCAGTGACGGTGCTTTATCCACTACGCCACCTAGCTGCCCCCCATGATGTAACATTTTTATAAGCTGTTGCCTGCCCTCTTCCACAATTTTCGTTAGGAATTGGAGTATAATGTCATATTTTTTTTCAGAAAATTCATTAATGATTTCCTGTGAAAGCACAAATCCATGGAATAATTATAATGCTGTAATTGAGAGCCAGAATTTTCCCTCGTCTGGCATAGCCCAGTATATCTGTCTAGATTCATTATTTATCAAGTCATAATAGTCCTACAAACAAGATCCTCATTGTTTTTCAGAGAGGCTGAGATTGTACCATCCTCCCAAGTGACATTATTGAAGGATGACATGCACACACACATACCCTTCAATCATCATCCATCTGTCAAGTCCTTTGGAGTGTTCATGACCTGATCCTTCAGGTCTGGCAAGCATTTCCTGTGGGTCTCTCAAGTGTCTGTGCATCTATCAGAGAAGGTTTTTGGAGGCACTTGCTTAAAAATCTCCAGATTGCTTGTCACTTGGGGAGATTCTCTAGGTAATGTTGCTAAACTCTGTGTTGAACGGGTGCCACAAGTGATTCAGGTCTAGTTGGGATTGATATTCAACATATGATGTGATGTTTATTGTAACAGCAGGTATAAATGCCTGAGGCTAGGTTTATGCAACCCCCCTCACAGCTATCTGTACTTAAAGGGGTATGGGAAGTTCTCGGAACACAGCCTGCTGGGTCAGCATATCTCCCTTAGGTGAGGATTTTTTCCTGAGCATAGAAAATCACAGACTGTATATCAAGGCATGAGATTATGCCCATTATCAGCAAGGCTGGTTTGTGGCTTCCCTTGGGTAGATGCTGGTGGGCCTTCCTTCCCCTCTAGTGAAATGACCAAACTGGCTCCTTTACTATACAAAGGTGGAAAAAACCATGGGGGTTTTTATACAATTTTTAGAAGGGTAAGAGAAGGAGGAGGAGTTTTATCTGGGGCACACACAGAGGATAAGTTCTGGCAGTACCTTGGAGTTACCTAATCTTTTCTAAATGAAACTTATGCCAAGAGGATATAGGTTTATCTGATACCTTGGGGACCACCTAAGTAAGATATTCTATATAAATTTAGGTCTTACAGAGTGTAAACATTGGTGTAATTTTGACTATTCTAAAAGTATATGCTTTTTTTTTTTTTTGGTGGGGAAATGAGGGTTAAGTAACTTACCCAGGGTCACACAGCTAGTAAGCGGCAAGTGTCTGAGGCCGGATTTGAACTCAGGTCCTCCTGACTCCAGGGCCTGTGCTTTATCCACCACGCCACCTAGATGTCCAAGTATATGCTTTTTATGTTAAAAAGTACTCATTTTGGGGGCAGCTAGGTGGCACAGTGGATAAAGCACGGGCCCTGGATTCAGGAGGACCTTAGTTCAAATCCAGCCTCAGACACTTGCCGCTTACTAGCTGTGTAACCCTGGTTAAGTGACCCTGGGCAAGTCACTTAACCCTTATTGCCCCACAAAAACAAAACAAAACAAAACAACAAAAAAAGGTAGTCATTTTGTGGGAGGGCACATGCCTTAAAGTAACATTCACATATAATAGAGGGTGTTAGGAGTTTAAATTATGGGAAACAGCTGACAGGGAAACATTGCTGTACCCATTTCTCTGCTCTCCATTTCCATAGTCCAGGCTTTATAGATGTTTTCTTCCACATGTCTGATTGACAACTCTTTTAGTGAGAGAAGGTCATAAATTTCATACCTGCTAGTGATGACTGAGTATAATTTAGTAAAATCTGACAAAATATAATCAAATTGACTTTCCAATAATTAGTTCATGAAGTAAAAACTAGTTTAGCTCTTATAAAACTAACCTTATAAACAACAGAACTATAGGAGGAATGTCAAAGTAGCCTATACCATAAGATAGAATGATTTGATATGAAATGAAAAAAGAGGGACAAGGTTGTGACAACTTCAAGACTATTCCTCCAGACCTAAGTCTAAGGGCACAGACTTAAGAGAAATCATCCTAAGTTCTGTTTGATTCCAGGTAAGAGTTGTAGTTAACTTTTTGGAGCAGCCAATCATACAACAAAGTTCCATATCATTCTCAGGGAATCCTAGCTAGGCTCAGGATTAATAAGATGGGAAGCATTCCTGTTCAAAAAGGAAATAACATAATGGGGAAACTGAATCAAGAGGATCCTTCCATTATTTTGTTTTGTTTTGTTTTGTTTTTTGTTTTTTGGTGAGGCAATTGGGGTTAAGCGACTTGCCCAGGGTCACACAGCTAGTAAGTGTCAAGTGTCTGAGGCTGGATTTGAACTCAGGTCCTCCTGAATCCAGGGCTGGTGCTTTATCCACTGCACCACCTAGCTGCCCCCTTCCATTACTTTGTAAGACCATCCTCTCAACCACCCTAGGCATGGACATCGATTTGTAACAGTTCTTAGATCATACTCCCTTTGAGCAGCTTGGTGGCATTTTTCTCAAATGGTAAATTACTGATTTAATGACAGTTCAGACAACCATGTCTGAATTCAAAACTGAGAATGATATAAAATACAGTCCCAAGAGATTTTACCTCAAATAGTAAGTTTCACTCATTGCAGCTTAGTGTTAGGCACATTTATTATTATTTCTCTCGTGCTCTTGCAATGACAATTAATAATAATTTTCCAAATATTTCAAAATTCTTTCACTAAAAATTTTTTAAAACCCACCCAACATTCTTTTCCTCTTTTTTATTTAAGCTTCAAACTCACTCTGGCACAAAAATCAATAATTAGGATTAATAAAATAATCATTCTCTAATTCCACATAGATAGTAAATATACAATGGTTCACTCAAAACCCAGAAAAACACTACTTACAGTAAGCCTCTACAACAACAGATATCTCTTAAGATTTTTTATAGAAGGGGGCATCTAGGTGGCACAGTGGATAAAGCACCGGCCCTGGATTCAGGAGAACCTGAGTTCAAATCCAGCCTTAGGGGGCAGCTAGATGGCGCAGTGGATAGAGCACCGGCCCTGGATTCAGGAGTACCTGGGTTCAAATCCGGCCTCAGACACTTAACACTTGCTAGCTGTGTGACCTTGGGCAAGTCACTTCACCCTCATTACCCCCCCACCCCCCCCAAAAGATATTGTATATAAACTCCCTAAGGCAAAATAAATCTACAACACTAGAGTCTATTGAAAATTTAGCTCAATATGAAACTTCAGCATATGCAATTCTAGACATATTTTGGTAATTTCATTCATCACAAATCATCATAAAAATTACTTCTTTACTGTAAAGAACTTTTAAGTTCTTTTCCCCTCCCCACTTTGGTGGTGAATGTTTGTGATAGGACAAAGGATACTAGTTTCTTAGAAATTTTTGTTGTTGCTCAGTTGTCTGACTCTTTATGAGGTTTTCTTGGCAAAGTTACTGAAATGTGACATTTCTTTCTCCATATCATTTTACAGATGAAGAAACTAAGGCAAATAGAGATAAGTGACTTGACTAAGGTTGCAGAACTAGTACATGTCTGAGGCCAGATTTGAACTCCATACTTCCTTGTGTTTGAAGATTGAACTTTCTGTTCAGTTCTGAACTTTTCATCAGGAAACTTTTAAAGTCCCCTGTTTCATTGAATTTCTATCTTTTCTCCTAAAATATTTTAATCAATTTTGGGGCAGTAGATTCTAGGTTGCAATCCAAGTTCTTTTGCCCTCTAGAATATCATATTTCAAGCCCTCCACTCCCTTAATATTGAAACTGCCCTATCCTATGTAATCCTGACTGTGGCTCCTTCATCTTTAAATTATTTCTTTCTAACCTGGAGGGTCTTACGTGAGCTGATGATGAGTGAGATGAGCAGAACCAGAAGAACATTGTACACAGTATCATCAACATTGAGTGTTGACCTACTGTGATGGACTATATTCTTCTCACCAATGCAATGGTACAGAAGAGTTCCAGGGAACTCATGATAGAAGAGGATCTCCAAATCCAAGAAAAAAAAAGAAAGAAAGAACTGTGGAGTATAGATGCTGATTGAACCATATTATTTCTTTTGTTTTGGGTGCTGTTGTTTTTTTTTTTTCTATTTTGAGGTTTTGCATCACTGCTCTGATTCTTTCTCTTGTAACAGGATTAATGCAGAAATAGGATTAATGTTATTATGTGTATATATATGTGTGTGTATATATATCTATATCTATATCTATATGTATAGAGATATATAGATATAACCTATATCAGATTACCTGCTGTCTAGGGGAGGGGGGAGGGAGGGAGAAAAATCTGAAATTGTAAAGCATGTATAAACAAAAGTTGAGGACTATCTTTACATGTAACGGAAAAAATAAAATATCTCATAAAAAAAATTATTTCTTTCTGTCTGTTTCCAGTATTTTCTCCTTCACCTGCTAATTCTGGAATTTAGCTACAATATTCCTTGGAGTTTTCCTTTGGGAATTTGTTTCAAGAGGTGATCAGTGGATTCTATCCATGGCTATTTTTTCCTCTGGTTCTAAAACATTGGGGGTAGTTCTCCTTGATAATTTCCTAAAATAAGATATCCAGGCTATTTTTTTATTATCACACTCAGGTAGTCTAATCATTCTTAAATTGTCCCTCCTGAATCTATTTTCCAGGTCTGTTGCTTTTCCAAGGAGGTATTTTGCATTTTCTTCTACTTTTACATTCTTTTGATTCTACTTCACTGCTTCCTGATGTCTCATCTTCCATCTGCCAAAATTCTGATTTTTAAGGAATTATCTTCCCCAGTCAGCTTTTGCACCTCCTTTTCCATTTGTCCAACTGTATAATAAATGACAAGAAGTATAATTTCAGAAAGGCCTCGAAAGACTTGGATGCACTGATGTGAAGTGAGCAGAACCAAGAGAATGATGTGCACAGAGACAGCAATATTGTTTGATGAAGAACTGTGAATGATTTAACTATTCTCAGCAATACAATGATGTGAGACAATCCCAAAGAACTAACGATGAAGCATACTATCCACTGCCAAGGAAAGAACCAACATTGACTGAAAACAGACTGAAGCATGCTATTTTTCACTTTCTTTCATTTTTTCTTTTATTCGTTTTCTTGTACAAAATGATTAATGTGTTAATGTTTTATATAATGTTTTACATAAATGTATAACCCTTATGTGATTGCTTACTGTGTCAGGGAAGGGGGAGGAGAGGGAGGGAAGGAGAGATAAAATTTGGCACTCAAAACTATAAATAAAATATGTTTATTATTTTAAAAATATTATTTTATTACTCTAAAATTATTTTTTCTACTTTATTAATTTCTCTACTCTATATTTTCCAATCATATCCTAGGCTATCAATTCTCCACTCCACTCCAAGGGATTTCTCATTTGCAAATTATCACAAGGTGGTTTTTCCCCCCCATACAATACCCATTATTTGCAATATTTTTACCTTCTGGCTTTCTTAAGAGCATACAAATGCAAGGTCTATTCCAATTTCTTTTGGGTAACTTTACTTCTAGTTTACCTAAACAATGAAGTTCTGTTTTATCATTCACAAGAGAAAATTCAGTTGTAACACAAAACATTCTCCTGAATTAAACTCTTTATTTTTAAGTTCCTCCATGATTTTAAAAAGTCTCTCTCTTTTCATGGTCAAGAGAAGAGCTAATGAGAGGTGGTTTTTAAGTACCAGATAAATTTTAACTGCAGACTGCAAATCCATTAATTCCATTTTTAGACTTCATTTATAATACTTTCAGACTAGTTTCCATTCATTTATTCTTTTTTTACTCAATGAAAATTACTTTCCTCTCTTGCACTTAAAAAATATGTATCACTCTTGAGGGAATGACTGATCAAAGGTCTAATTGCTATTTCCATGTAATATTCAAAAAGTTTTATTTTTATTATTTCTTTTAAAAAATTCTACAAAGTTTCTCAAAACTCACTAAACTAATTTAACATTTATAAAAACATTCAAACCACAATTTGGAAATTCACAGTAGAGAACTTACATTTTGGTCATAAATTTAGTCTCTAATTTACAGTTCCATATATTTCTTTTTTTTTTTTTTTTTTTTTGCGGGGCAATGGGGGTTAAGTGACTTGCCCAGGGTCACACAGCTAGTAAGTGTCAAGTGTCCGAGGCCAGATTTGAACTCAGGTACTCCTGAATCCAAGGCTGGTGCTTTACCACTGCGCCATCTAGCTGCCCCCTCCATATATTTCTTAAGACTGGGAGGGATATCTTGCTCTCTTATCTGTGTCTTTTGTCTGTATCCCCCGAGTTAGAAAGAGAGAGAGAGAGAGAGAGAGAGAGAGAGAGAGAGAGAGAGAGAGAGAGAGAGAGTTTACCTTTTTGAAGACTTTGAAGTTCCACAGAAAAGTTTTCACTTTTTACTCTCTTTTTTCCTTTGATTAATCAGGCCATAGGAAAAGTCAGTTTGTCTTTACTAAGTTAAAAAAAACACAGATAGTGCTTACAAATAAAATAAAACACTTAGCACTTCAAGTTCCTAAAGCATACTTAATTGGCCAGTTTGTTTTGCAGAATAGCAGATTAGTCATATTTGTCCTGAAAAATAACAAAGTGATCAAATTTTTTACCTGCTCCCTTAAAGGAGTCCCACAAGGTACATTTGACTGCCTAGATCCACAGACTGAACATGATGATCAATCTCTTATCTGGAATTTCCTTTTCAGGACTGGCAGAGTGAGAGCAACCATGGGAGAGGCTTTTTTTTTTCAACATTTATTTTTTATAAGATTTCGAGTACCGAGTTTTTCTCCTTTCTTCCCTAACCTCACCTCTCCCAAGGACAACAAGCAATCTGATAAAGGTACATGTGCAATCATGTTAAACACATTTCCCCATTTGTCATATCGTGAAAGAAGAAACAGAACAAAAGGGGGGAAACCACAAACAAAACAAAGTAAAAATAGTATGTTTCAATTGACATTCAGGCTCCATAGTTTTTTCCCCGGATGTGAATATAATTTTCCATGATGAGTCTTTTGGTATTGTCTTGGATCATTGTATTTCTGAGAAGAGTAAGTCTCTCATAGATGATCATTGCACAATGCTGCTGTTACTATGAAGAATGCCTGTTTCTGCTCATTTCACTCAACATCAATTCATGTAAATCTTTCCATGGTTTTCTGAAATATGCCTGCTTATCATCGCTTATATCACAATAATATTCCATTCTATTCATATACCACAATTTGTTCAGCCATCCCCCAATTGATAAGCATTCCCTCAATTTCCAACTCTTTGCCACAAAAAAAACCCCATAAATGCTACAAATATTTTTCCACATGCAGGTCCTTTCCCCCTTTTTACAATCTCTTTGGGTTACAGACTTGGTACCTGCATTGCTGGATCAAAGAGTATGTACAATTTGATTGTCCTTCTGGCATAGTTCCAAATTGCTCTCTGGAATGGCTGGATCTATTCAGAAAGGAGAGGTTATTTAGATGGAAATTGCAGGGCCTCTTGCCAGTTTAGTAGTGGCCACTTTTGAACATGATGGTTCTTCTCCACCTCAAATCCATCAAAGGAATCCTGTTTTTCTTGCCATGATAATTGGATCATAATAATCAAAAGGCAGAAATAATCTAAAGCTATCAAGAGGTTTACCAGTTCTTGCATGCAGTAGCCAGAATGCATATTCATAGTCTGAATATATATAATCATGTAGCCTGTGTGAGGTAATACAAAATCCCTTATTTAACCCAAATTTTTATACCCTTGGTCAAAGAACTCTGGCTGATTGACATACTATTGATTCAACTCCTTTTTTTTATCTTGAAGATATTCTGTTTGAGGACCTCTACACATTTCTTGTACAAATAATCATTCAATTCAATAGCAACCCTACTGCCTCCCCTTTCTGTTGTGCAATCTTTTGAGTTGGCATGATTTATTTCCCCTTATTCTGCTGTAGTCATATGCAAATTTTAAACCTTCATTATAAGCTGAATATGATGATTAGAAATATGAGACATAGTTTCTTGGTAATTTAATAATTTTATTACTAGGCCAGCAGTTATTAATAAAAGGTCTATTGGCATCTCTCTCAGACCAAAGACCTTTAATGGCAGTGGGGTCAGAGTTCATATACCCCTCCAACTTTAGGAGGTCCATCACATAGCAATCAAATCTAATTGATTAACACCATTCAAATCTTACTGCTTGACATAATTGGAGATGGGTTATATTAAAATGAAGTCTAGACATGACATTGGAAAAAGGATTTAAGACCCCTAATCCAAAATACCTTCCATCTAGGTGTGACTGTGCAGGCCATAGTCCTTCAACTTACCTAACCAAAAGAATCCATCTTCACCCATGACTCTTTTGTAAGTTTGGGTGGGGTTTGACCCAGGTGAAAAGATTTTATGGAATCTCTCAAGGAGAGCTTGCAATTGAATCTGAGGATGGAAAAAGGACTAAGAAAGAAGGGGAGATCACTGGGTCCCCCAAGACAGCGATTATTAATCATTATTTTTCACAATGATACATTTGATTCTAATTGAAAAATGAAGTTTTCTTGATGAATCACTGATATTATAAATACTTTATCAAGAATTCTTAACTATGGGGCTTATGATGAGTAGCAATGTGAAGACGAAAAGGGAAGAAATTGAGCAACACATTGACAAAATCAAAGGGGGGTACCCCCTTTAGTAAGTAGACCTTGCAGATAATGTATACAAAGAGAAAAAGTAAACAATGAAAAAATGTCCATTTGAGTCTCCCTAAGTCTCATCTCATACAGATGCCTGATTCTCAGGACATCATATCTTTTCTTTTCTTTTTTTTCTGGGGCAATGAGGGTTAAGTCACACAGCTAGTAAGTATCAAGTGTCTAAGGTCAGATTTGAACTCAGGTCCTCCTGAATCCAGGGCTGGTACTTTATCCATAAGGACATCATCTTGATGCAGCTCTCTATTCCATGTGATGTTTAAAATCTAAATTGTGGTCACCTTAAATTAGAAGCTTTAGCACCAGTCCTTGGGCATTAAACATTTATTAAAGCATACAGATATTCCCATGGAGTTCAGAAAGTTAAGAAAAAATCCTATTTAGCCTAGAGTTCCAGCCTGGTCTGGTTCTTCCTCAAGTCCTCTGCCACAAGCCTGCTTCAATCATAAACTCTCTCCAGCAAACTGATTGTGGAAGCTTTTTATAAGTCTGGAACAGAGGCAGTCCTTACACACTGCTTCAAGCTGATTGGTTGGCCTCATCCAAATCCATTGGTTCTGAAAGTGTTCTCAAGGTGTGATTACAATCCAATTAACATGAAGTAGGCTAATTAGCAGTTAATCACTTTCACTTGATTCAATCAGTCTAGATTAATCTCCAGGTGGGTCTTTGAGTATGTGCTAAATCTCATTATTTCATCACATCCAGATGTGATCTCTTAGCAGTTCTTCCCATTTTACTATCCTCTTTAGATCCTCTTCTTCAGTTAAGAATCTCCTACAAAATTAATCTTAACACAACCTTAAATTACCTTGCCAATAACCAGACCAGATGATAAAAGTTAATTCAAACCTTTTGTCTCTATCATTAGAGACTGAAATTTGGAACCTTTTAGATTGGAGGCTTTTATTATTTTTGCCTATTGTTACATATGAAACTCAGATACAAAGAGAAAATTAGAGCCCTTTTTTTTTTACTTGGCATTATTTGATCTCCCATTAGGAGGCTGAGAGTCCACTAAGGAATCTCAGAATCTTTTTTATAAGATGGACTCCAATGTGAAAATGAATTCATATAAAAGTTGACAGATTAACTTCAATTGTAACAAAAGGATCAGGGATGATATACAAAAATACAAGTGATTAATTTTACAACAGTTCATATCAAGTAAGTCATTCATAAAAGAACATTTTCAACTTCTAGCTATGTTCAAATGAATAATCCCTAATAAAAGTGAATATTTCTTTTGTGGGAAAGTTTTTGGTTGTGGGGTTTTTTTTTGCAGGGAATGGGGGTTAAGTGACTTGCCCAGTGTCACACAGCTAGTAAGTGTCAAGTGTCTGAGGCCAAATTTTAACTCAGGTACTCCTGAATCCAGGGCTGGTGCTTTAACCACTGCACCATCTAGCTGCCCAAAATATTTCTTTAAGGCATTTGCAAAATAAACCATGCAAAGCTATGCTGATATCCCTTTCCTTAGCACAGAACTAAGACAATTGTGATATTAAATAAATTTGAAAAATCATATCCTTGTTTCAAAAATCTTCGCATCAATTGCATAATCATCATAGTATCATTATAAGAAATTAAAGGATCTTCTCTTATACAGAAACATATGGCTAGTAACAGATGTCAAGGCTCAATAGTTAATTGTTCATTGTTTGCAATATAGAAAAGATTAAAATTGAAGCCAAATTGCTCAAATCCTATACCTGCATCTCATCATGTTAACATAGATATAGTGTAGCAACTATGAGATAAGGATCCAATATTGTGTTTGTCACGTAACATCTGACATCATTATAGGAAGTTATAATAAAAGAATAGGTAAATAACTATATAGTAAGGGAATAAATTTTTCTCTGACTTCATGACGATTCCAGGAAAAAGTTATATGGACAGCGAATTGAGCCAGGTCCAAAGTTAAGCAGGTGGGAAATGTTTGAACTCCATGTGTCATATTGGAGAAATTAAGATAGGAGAATCCTACCTCAGCCCTTTCCAAGGTCATTCTCTGAGCTTTTCCCATGACAACTCCATAGGGTTGCTGGCATCATAGCTCATTGGTTCAATAGCATTTCTCAATGTTCATAGCTGGAGTCAGACTCAGAAAAATATCAGTTAAGAGTCCCATAATGTCTTAAATAGTAAGTTCCAATAATCAGTGTTTCAGGTGAAATCAATTCTCAAGAATCACATATCTTGGCCCGGAGCAGCAAAACTCACAGAAGAATGTGCTGAAATCATCTTCTAACCAAAAACAGCTTGGAAGGTCAGAAGGAGGGAGCTGCTGTGCTGATACAGGAGTTGGGCCCAACCCCACAGTCACCCTGACACAGAACCAGTCTCAGGAAGTCCTCACCAGAGAAGGAGACCCCCAGAGCCTCTGAATCAGCTGAAGCACCAGTGTCATCTGGAACTAAGATCTCAGTCTGGTGAGTGGGCTGAGCCCTGGGCAGGGGCAAGACTACAGGGGTCTATGCTGGTGCTAAGGCAGAACTTGGGTTTTACACCCCTGCTGAGAACCAGAAGGTAGGCTGGAGTAGAAGTGGCCCAGGTGGGGAGGGGCACAGGCTCATCAGAGCTAACAGCCACAACACACAAAGCTGGTTGATTGGGAAGTTGGTCTGGGGTCATCTAGGACCAGGAAAAAGGCCAGGCAAGGGAAGAACCTGATTCTCCTTAAATCATATACCACCTGGGACTTCTTAAGCTTGGGATACTGCAACCTGGAAACAGTGCCCCACTTTAAGGAGCTAAAAGTCTAGTAAAAGAAAGTCAAGATGAGCCAACAGAGAAAGGTGAGGACCATAGAAAGTTTCTTCAGTAACAAGGAAGACCAAGGGGCACCCTCAGAGGAAGATGTCAACATCAGGGCCCCTATATCTAAAGCTTCCAAGAAAAATATGAATTGGTCTCAGGCCATAGAGGTGCTCAAAAAGGACTTTGAAGATCAAATTAGAGAGGTAGAGGAAAAAATGGAAAGAGAAATGAGGGTGGTGCAGGAAAGACATGAGAAAAAAGTTAACAGCTTGAAAAGTCAAGTGGAAAAGGACATACAAAAGCTCTCTGATGGAAATAATTGCCTAAGAATGAGGACTGAACAAATGGAAGCCAGTGACTTTATGAAAAACCAATACACAATAAAGCAAATCCAAATTAATAAAAAAATAGAGGGCAATGTGAAATATCTTCTGGGAAAAACTGCTGACCTGGAAAATAGGTCCAGGAGAGATAATTTGAAAGTTATTGGTCTACCTGAAAACCATGATCAAGGAAAGAGCTTAGACACCATCTTCCAAGATATTCTCAGGGAAAATTGCCCTGAAATTCTAGAAGAAGAAGCTAAAATAGAAATTGAAAGAATCCACCAATCACCTCCGGAAAGAGATCCCAAAAAGAAAACTCCTAGGAATATTATAGCCAAATTCCAGAGCTCTCAGGTCAAGGAGAAAATATTGCAAGCTGCCAAAATGAAAGAATTCAAGTACTGTGGAGCCCCAGTCAGGATACCACAAGATCTAGCAGCTTCTACATTAAAGGACCAGAGGGCATGGAATATGATATTCCGAAGGGCAAAGGAAATGGGATTACAACCAAGAATCACCTACCCAGCAAAACTCAGCATTATATTTAAGCAGAAAAGATGGGACTTTAATGAAAAAGAAGACTTTCAGATATTTGTGATGAAAAGACCTGAACTGAATGGCAAATTTGACTTTCAAATACGAAACCCTAGACAACCATTTTTAAAAAAAATTGGAGCTGGGGGACATACCTGGGATCATACAGTGGGTGACTGTCTTGTGTCTGAGGCCGGGTTTTGGCTGGGATCCTCCTGGGTCCAGGGGTGATGATTTGTCCACTGTGTCACTTAGCTAGATGATAACAACTTTAGGGTTAAATTGAGGGGTGAAAGGAATTCACTGGGGGAGGAGGAAGGGCAGAAGTGAAATCCTACATGAAAGAAACAGGAAAAGGCTTAGGGAGTGTGGGAAGAGATGGGAGAGGAGCAGGGCAGTAAATTAATTTGGGGACTAACAGACACACCCAACTGGGTGGAGTAATCTATTTAATCTGGGCAGTAAATGATCCTAACACTCACCAAAATTGGCTCAAAGACCTCAATCTCATTAGAATTGGCTCAAGGAGGGAATAATGTACACACCCAATTGGGTGGAGTAATCGCTCTAACCCTGCAGGAAAATAGGAGGGGAAGGGGATAAAGAGAGAGGGGCAAAAGAAGGAAGGGCAGAGTGGGGGAGGGGACAGAGGCAAATCCCTTTTGAAGAGTGATAGGATGAAAGAAGATGGATAATAGAATAAATATCATGGGGAAGGGAATAGGATGGAAGGGAAACAGTTAACAATAGTAATCATGAAAAGAGAAAAGGGGGAAAATTGTACAAAAAATATTTATAGCAATTCTTGGTGGAGGCTAAGAATTGAGAATCGAAGGAATGTTCATCAATTGAGGAATGATGGAAAAAGCTGTGTTATATGATTGTAGTGGAATGGACTTGTGCTATAGGAAATGACAAACAGGATGATCCCCGAAAAACCTTGAAAGACTAATGAACATCGATGTATAGTGAAGTGAGCAGAGCTGAGAGGACACTGTATGTACTGACAGTAGTATTATTCAAGGAGCAATTGTGAATGACTTAACTACTTTCAGCAGTGCAATGATCCAAGACAATCCCAAGGAACTAATTAGGAAGCTTACTATGCACCCCTATAGAAAGAACTGATAAAAAGAACACTTGTGGCTTGTACATATATAACCTGATTGAGATCTTGTGGAGGGGGGAGGAAAGGGAGGGAGGGAGAAAAATTTGGAACTCTAAATCTTATGAAAATGAACGTTGAAAACTACCCTTACATATAAATGGAAAATTTTTTAAAATGCAAAAAAAAAAAAAAAAGAATCACATATCTTAAATAAGTATTGACTATAGTCTCACATTGGTAACAGTAAGAAATTCATTATAGAGAAATCACATTTTGTAATGTTATAACTAATACTCATACTAAGTAGATACCTTTTCATCCCTAATTTCATAATTACACACATGATTTTGCTTTAAAATGTTTAATAATAAACAACAAAAAAGACTAGGAATGGAATATATAAATCTAATAAATCTTAAAATCTTAAAAAGGGAAACAGATTAGAAATTGTTTCATATAATAACAAGTTCATTTCAATGGCAGTGGCCCAGGTGGGAGAGGGGTTCAGGATCTCTGGAGCTATCAACCCAGTAAAACAAAAAATCTGTTTTCTGGTTGAAGAGCAAGTAGTCCTGGGGTTATTTAAAGACTAGAACACAGGTCAGGTGAGTGAAGAACCTGCCATTCCTTAAATCATACCACATTGGACCCCCTGAAGCTTGGGACAGTGCATCCTGGAAGCAGTGCCCCACTTTAAGAAGGAGTTAAAAGTCAAGAAATAGATGGGCAAGATGAGCAGACAGAGAAAGATGTGGACCATAGAAAGTTTCTTTAGTAACAAGGAATATCATGGCACACCCTCAGAAGAGAAAAGAACATCAGGGCCCCTACATCCAAAGCTTCCAAGCAAAATATGAATTGGTCTCAGGATATAGAGGCACTCAAAAAGGACTTTGAAGATAAAGTAAGAACGGTAGAGGGAAAAATGGAAAGAGAAATGAAAGCGATACAGGAAAGTCATGAGAAAAAAGTCAGCAGCTTGAAAAGCCAAATGGAAAATCTCTCTGAAGAAAATAATTGCCTAAGATGTAGGATTGAACAAATGGAAGCTAATGACTTTATAAGAAACCAATACACAATAAAGCAAACCCAAATGAATAAAAAAATAGAATATTTGTGAAATATCTTCTTGGAAAAACAGCTGACCTGGAAAATAGATTCAGGAGAGATAACTTGAAAATTATAGGACTACCTGAAAACCATGAACAAAAAAAGAGCTTAGACATAATCTTCCAAAAGATTGTCAGCGAAAATTGCCCTGATATTCTAGAAACAGAAGGTAGAAATTGAAAGAATCCACTGATCACCTCCTGAAAGAGATCCCAAAAGGAAAATTTCCAAGAATATTATAACAAAATTCCAGAGCTCCTAGGTCAAGGAGCCAGAAATAAACAATTCAAGTACTGTGGAATCATAGTCAGGATAGCACAAGGTCAATCAGCTTCTACATTTAAGGACCAGAAGGCATGGAATATGATATTCTTGAGGGCAAAGGAATTTGGATTACAACCAAGAATCACATATCCAGCAAAACTGAGTATAATCTTTCATATAATAACAAGTCCAGTTATTAATCACATAAACATAAACATAGGCTACTACCCTTAGAATTTCTGTAAAAAAATGGGAATATCTTTAGGTGACTCTTAACTTACTTTGCATATACTTCCATGCATGTTATAACAATCAAACAGTTTTTCCAGGCCTTGGGTTTCTTAATCCAGTTCAGCCATATTATACTACTTAGAAATAGTTATGATGAAAAAAATAGTTTCTGAGAGAAGGGACTCTTAATTTGGGGGATATGCTGAGCAGTTCAAAGATGTCCATCTCTGATTTGAGGAGTTATTCCACAGGTAGGAAAAAATGCTTTCTATTTCTTTCTTCAGCTTAAGGAGTCAGGGGGTGCCTTTTAGGACATTGTGGCACCCGGAGTGTTGGATTTGGAGTCAGTAACAGTCAAGTTCAAATCCTGCCTTAGAAATTCACCTCAGACTAATCATCTGACCTGTCTGGACCTCTATTTCCTCATTTGTAAAATGAGAAGGTTGGAATCAACATTCTCTCAGTTCCCTTGCAACTCTATATCAAAGATGCTCTAATTGCTTCCTTTGCATCTTCAAGAATAGAGACCCTGGAGTCCAATCACTATCTCCCATAACTCTCTGGAAGGGTTTCTCAGGACTATTTCTGTCCCTGAGGAAAGGGAGAGTTTATCCAAATTATCATACTCACTAAATATATGGTCACTCTCAAGGGGACAAAGCAGTTTCCAGCTCAGCTTCTTTGGGTCCTACTGGAAACTCCAAATAAGTCCCTTGATATTTAAGAACAGTACAACTGGTAGAAGACCTAGTACAGTTGTAATTGTGGCCTTCCACCAGTCTCAGTGTCCAACAGACCTCAGACAAAGAGGTTTCATAGACATAGACATAGACCAGTGATAGGTCACACCAAAGCAACTGATTAATTTGCCTTGGCAGATTCATAATGTGTCCCTTGTTTTCTATGGCAGGTCAGTCTTCAATAAAGCCTATGAGACAGGTTCCCTAATTATCTTACCCAGGCTCGTGAGACCTCATTAAAAAGTATCTATCGGCAAGGATCAAAATGGGGGGGGGGGGGGCGGGCGGGAACTCAACTTTTAAGTGACTCCTGGAAAGGATGACTTGGAAAGTAGCAAAAGTTGAAAATTGTCAGGATATAGAGGCTGAGTTTAAAAAAAAAACCTGAGTTTTAAAAAAAAAGAAAAGAAAATGTCATGGGGTGCAGAGCACCCCAGAAATTCTCTGGAGCACATCAAGGAATCTTCTCCTTGAGAAACTAAACCAGAGGACAGATACCCTAGAGAGATAAATGGAACCAGTTTGAAGTGAGCTAGCTTTGGGACCTCCACCCCTCATTCTGGTCTCCCTTACCCCTGGGGAGGTAACTTTGGGTGTGGCTGCGGCCTTTGTGTCCTGAAGAGAGATCATAGCCACCCCTTACCCAATTCCTCTAGCCACCACCAGTGGGGGATGGTCCTCCCTCACTAAAGGAACTTTCCATAGTCAAATGGTCACCCCTCCCCCCATCAGTTTCCTATAAAAGTACCTGCCAATCTCCTGCTCGAGGAGATTGGTACCTCTGAGCCACGTGCTTTGCACCTATCTCCCCATGAGAAGTCCAAGGATTTCTGTCATGGTTTCCCTTCCCTTGCCCCTAAATAAACTGCCACCTTATTCTAACTACTTTTGTGTGCAAGAGGGTGTAATTCTTTAAAGAGGAATTCCTAAGAACCCTAACCCCTAACCCAAACTCGTACCCCATTTCCCCCATTACAAAAAGAAAATGTAGTTTTGTCCAAACTTCTGTATCATTTAAAGAGGAGAAAAAATCAATATCATTCAGTTATGTTCCTTGGGCAAAATCTGACATCATGGAATCAGTACCAGAAAGAATACAGTTTAGAAGTGATACCTCTGTATTTCCCATGTAAATCTAAATGTAACTCAATTATCTATCTTTTTATCTTTACAAAAGAAAATTCCACAGCCTTCCTTAGAAATTCTATTAAAGTTAAATTATCTTTCTTGTCAGGTCATCTTTCTTACAGCCTAATCTAAATAGCTTCTAATGTACTTTAAAGGAAGCCTAATTGCCTAAGGGAATTCCCCTCCTTTACAGACAAATATAACAGAAAAATAATGCCTTCTATCTCTTCCTCCTGCATATATGCATATACACTGATACAAAAGAACATAAGATTTGGAATCAGAAGACATGGAAATCCCCTGAATTTGTGGCTTTCAAGTTTTCCCTCACCCTGAGCTTCCTATGCATACAATGAGGATGTTAAGCTATAGAACACCCAAGGTCCCTTCTAGGTGGTGCTGCCATGACTGAAGAGCTATGATGTTTTGACAAATGCCTTTAAACTTTCATAATTAGTAAGAATTTCAGTATATCTTAAAATACATCAGGTTTTTGTAGAAGACCAATTACAACTTTGTTTTGTGAACTTCAGAAAGAATCACTGGAAGAATGCCAGGGGGTTTCTCTACTAAGGGGATTTCATCTACTAAGATAGTCACTTTGTCTTGGTGACACAAAAGGGGGGAACTCCAATAATACTTTCAATGTAATATTCTAGTAAGATTTAATCTAGTTATCTGTCAGACACATGGATGCCATGATCCTTAACCTTGTCCCATTGATGTGGTTTGGTTGTCCACCATGTGTGACCATATATGGAACTTCATTGTATCCATTGTATGAAATAATGTTCTGATCCTGGGTTTGAGGAGAGCAGCAACATAGGAAAGGAAAATTAATTTCTCTGCTCATGCTTTTAGGAATTTGCAATATCATAGTCACCATCAGTACCCTTAGACTTTAATAGCAGCTGTACCTACAAGGCAAGGAAGCCAAAAAGACCTAGTCTATAGCTTAGTTCTCCAGAACATCAAAGTAATGGCCTACAAGGGAGTGGATACCTTCTCATACTAAGCAGCCCTACCTCTTCATTTATATGGACTGAAGTTAGTCCTGGCCTCAAAAGGGAAGGGTCAATTCATTTGTTATTGTTCTTTCGTTAACTCTGAGTAAAAACCTAGGAGCAATAATTTAAAACTTAGGGACATGGGGGCAGCTAGGTGGCGCAGTGGATAGAGCACCGGCCCTGGATTCAGGAGTACCTGAGTTCAAATCCGGCCTCAGACACTTAACACTTACTAGCTGTGTGACCCTGGGCACGTCACTTAACCCCAATTGCCTCACTAAAAAAAAAAAAAAAACAAAACTTAGGGACATGTCTAGGGAATCCATAATATAGCTTGATCAGGGATAGGACAAGTATTTCTTTTTTCTACAAAAAAGAAATCCTTAACACAAAAGATTCACAAGCACAAAGGCTTAAAACATGAAAAAGTAACCTATAACTTCTATTATACTCACAAGGATAATACTGAACCCACAGAAACATGAAGCATTCTGTGAGTCTGACAGATCTCACCTTCATCATGTACAGTAGAACAGGGTGGACAACATCAGTCTGATAGTTCAGTTTAGAGAATGGAATAAAGTAGTCCATCTAACAGTTAATACAAAGTTCATCACTATGATTATTATTATTTCAGTATTCTAAATGTGAGGTGATGACGGCCTGAATTAGGGAGGTGTCCTCATGAATAAAGGGGAAGATACTGATGGGAGAGATATTGAAATGATAAATTATTAGTAACTGTCTGGCGGTAGGAGAGGGAAAAGTCAAAGATGACTCTGAGTGTTGAGTTTGAGTGAGTAGGAAGATGGTACCATTAGCAGAAGTAAGGAAACTTAGAGGAATAGCAGGTTTGGGTAGGTGAGAGCTTCAATTTGAGGTATGCTGAATTTGTGGTGTGGTTTCTTTTTTAAGCAGATGCGTTGAGAAGGCATTGGGAGATGCAGGTCTGGAGCTTAGGGGAGAGACTAAAACTGGATGGATTTGGGAATCACTGGACCAGGAAGAGAGATGTTGCTTCTAGCATGTGCCATTATGGCATCTACCTGGCAACTACATAAGGGCTTCTGGTTGCATTTCCAATAGGAACTCAGGTCAATTGGCATCCTTTAGTTCCTTGCTAATCTCTCTAGTAAGGGAGCAGCCACCACCAATCTGTTTCCAATTTGGGTTTCACCACTTACTCCTGCATCAAGGCCCAGCTGCCAGAATGTTGTAGATGCTCTCTGAAAAAAAAACGACAATATCTACTTGCAAGGAAGAGAAGAGTCATGGAATTAAAAAAAAAAAAACAAGGAGTATCATGACAGACAGATAACAGGATTATTCTAACATCTATTATGGTGACTCATTACTTTTCATTTATCTTCTCCAAGAAGGGACTCTTAGCATACTTGCTGATAATAGTAATAATAAGAGAAGAATCTTTCACTAGAATATAACTCTTTGCTTTATGGTCTGAAAAGGATAAATTGAATGTTTCTGCTTTTCTGCATTTGGTGAGGTTTTTATGCCTTATTACATGGTATATTTTTGTTGAAGTGCCATTTACAATTGAGAAAAAAATGTATACTCATTTCTATCCCCATTCAACATTCTCCAGAAGTCTAATATATTAAAATTATTTTTAAAATAAATCAAGGGAGCAGCGAGGTGGCACAGTGGATAAAGCACTAGCCCTGGAGTCAAGAGGACCTGAGTTCAAATCTGGCCTCAGACACTTGACACTTACTAGCTGTGTGACCCTGGGCAAGTCACTTAACCCCAATTGCCTCACCAAAAAATAAATTCAAAAATTAACTGCTTTCTTATTTATTTTATGGTTAGATTTATCTAGATCTGAGATAAATAAATTCAGGTCCCCCATTAGTGTAGTTTTATTCTCTATGTCCTCCTATAATCCATTTAACATATTCTTCCAGAATTTGGATGCTATCCCATCTGGTGCATATATGTTTAGTATTTATGTCCATTTATTTTCTTTGGTACCTTTTAGCAAAATGTAGTTTCCAGGGGGCGGAGCCAAGATGGCGGAGAGGAAGCAGCAAGCTGCCTGAGCTCTCCTTCTGTTCCCTCAAAACGAACATTAAATCAAGCCTCTGGACGGATTCTGAAACTACAGAACCTGCAAAGAGACAGAGAGACACAGTCCTCCAACCAGAGATAATTTAGAAGACTTCAGGAAAAGGTCGGTCTGACTCGGGCAAAAGGGAGGCCCAGCGCAGGGCAGCAACCCAGCGCCGAGGGGGTCGGGGCAAATCAGCAGGAGCTGCGGGTCACAGCCGAACAACTGAGGCTCCCGGAACCTGGTTCAAAAATCTGGTGGCCAAGAAGGACAGTGGAAAAACTTACCTGCACCGGCCGAGAGGGCCACGAACGGCGGGATCAGACGCCGGGGTCTGGCGCCTGGCAGGCCGAGCACAATCAGACAGGAAGTGCAGGACAGGGGATCTCCACACACCATAAAGGCCTCAGAGTAAAAGCCCGGTCACACAGCACCTATACACCTGCACAAGAAGCCCAAAACAGGGACCCTGGTGCCCCCAGAGCAGACCTCAACTAAAGAATAAATAAATAAGCTGCAATAATGAGTAAGAAGCAAAAAAGAGCCCTCTCCATTGAGAGCTTCTGTATCAATAGGGAAGAAGCCAACACAAACTCAGATGAGGACAATAGCCTCAAATTGTCTACATCTGAAGCCTCACAAGGGAAGGTGAATTGGGTCGCCAAGAACAAAAAGCCTTCCTGGAAGAGCTCAAAAAGGATTTAAAAAATCAATTGCCAAGAGTAGAAGAAAAAATGGGGAGAGAAATGAAAGCAACACAAAAAACTATGAAAAAAGAATCAGCAGCTTAGAAAAGGAAGCTGAAGAAACAAAGCCTTAAAAAATTCACTTGGCCAAATGGAAAAAAAGCTGCATAATCTCACTGAAGAAAACAATACCTTAAAAATCTCACTTAGCCAACGGAAAAAAGGTACATAATCTCACTGAAGAAAAACAATACCTTAAAAAATTCACTTAGCCAAATGGAAAAAAAGGTGCATAATCTCACTGAAGAAAACAATGCCTTAAAAATTAAAGTGGGACAGTTGGAAGAAAAGGAATCCATGAGACACCAAGAATCGGTCAAGCAGAATAAAAAAAATGAAAAAATAGAAGAAAATGTGAAATACCTCATTGGAAAGACAACTGATCTGGAAAACAGATCGAGGAGAGACAATTTGAGAATCATTGGACTGCCTGAAAGCCATGACCAGAAAAAGAATCTAGATACCATATTCCAGGAAATTATTAAGGAGAACTGCCCCTGATATCATAGAATCAGAGGATAAAATCATCATTGAAAGAATCCATCGATCACCTCCTGAAGAGACCCCAAAAGGAAAACTCCAAGGAATATTGTAGCCAAATTCCAGAATTATCAGGTGAAGGAGAAAATACTCCAAGCAGCCAGAAAGAAGCAATTTAAATATCATGGAGCCACAGTCAGGATTGCTCAGGACCTGGCAGCTTCAACATTAAAGGACCGCAAGGCTTGGAATATGATATTCCGGAAGGCAAAGGAGATTGGATTGCAGCCGAGAATCTATTACCCAGCAAAAATGTGCATTTTCTTTCAGGGGAAAAGATGGACATTAATGACATTGGGACTTTCAATCTTTCCTGGTGAAAAGACCAGAACTGAATAGAAAATTTGATCTCAACATACAAGACTCAAGAGAAGTTTAAAAAGGTAAACAGAGGGGGAAAAAAAAAAGTTACCCTATTAGGTTAAACTGTTTATATCCCTACACAGGAAGATAATACTCATAACTCTTAAGAACTGTAAATGTATTTGGGCAGAGAGAAGGACTTTATATAGAGGGTATAAATATAAATTGTCTTTGATGTGATGATACAAAAGAATTAAGGAGATAAAAAGGGAGTCTATGGGGAGGAGAGGAAAGGGGAGGTGGAATGGGATGAATTATATCATATGAAGAGGTGGAAAAAAAACTATTACAATAGAGGGAAAGAAAGGAGGGGGGAACATGGTTTCAACCCTATTCTCATTAGATTTGACTCAAAGAGGGAATAACATATACGTTAATTGGGATAAAGAAACTTAACTCACTCTATAGGGAAACAAAAGGGGAAGGGAAAGGGGGGGACTGAGAAGGGAGGACAAAAGCTAGGGAGAAAAGGGTAAAGAAAAGAGAGGGGGGTGATAAATAGGGAGGGCAGATTGGGGGAGGCAGGGGTAAGAAGTAAAACGTCGGTGAGGAGGAATAGGGTGAAAGAAGGGGGGAAAAAGTACAAAGGGGGTAAATAGAATGGAGGGGAATAGACAGTCAGTAATAATAACTGTGAATGTGAATGGGATGAACTCTGCTATAAAACGGAAGCGAATTGCAGAGTGGATTAAAAACCAGAACCCTACAATATGCTGTTTACAAGAAACACATTTGAAGCAGAGAGATACACACAGAGTAAAGGTAAAAGGCTGGAGCAGAATATATTATGCCTCAGCTAAAGTAAAAAAGGCAGGGGTAGCAATCCTTATCTCAGACAAAGTGCAGGCAAAAATAGATCTCATTAAAAGAGATAAGGAAGGAAATTACATCTTACTTAAAGGTACTATAGATAATGAAGTAATATCAATATTGAATATGTATGCGCCAAGTGGTATAGCATCCAAGTCTTAGAGGAGAAGTTAATGAGTTACAAGAGGAATTAGATAGTAATACTATACTAGTGGGGGATCTGAATCTCCCCCTCCTCAGAATTAGATAAATCTAGCCAAAAATAAATAAGAAAGAAGTGAAAGAGGTGAATAGATTACTAGAAAAGTTAGACATGATAGATGTCTGGAGAAAATTGAATGGGGATAGAAAGGGAATACACCTTTTCTCAGCAGTACATGGCACATTTTCAAAAATTGACCATGTATTAGGGCACAAAAACATCATAGTCAAATGTAGAAAGGCAGAAATAGTAAATGCATCCTTCTCAGATCATGATGCAATAAAAATTACATGTAAGAAAGAGCCAGGGAAAAGTAGAATGAAAATCAATTGGAAACTAAATAATTTCATTCTAAAGAATGAATGGGCCCAAACAAGAAATCATAGAAACAATCAATAACTTTATCCAAGAGAATGACACTACTGAGACAACATACCAAAATCTATGGGATGCAGCCAAAGCAGTGCTTAGGGGAAAATTTATAGCTCTAAATGCTTACATGAATTAAAAAAGAGAAAGAGGAGATTAATGAATTGGGCATGCAACTTAAAAAGCTAGAAAAGAACAAATTAGAAATCCCAATTAGACACTAAATTAGAGATCCTGAAAATTAAAGGAGAAATCAATAAGATTGAAAGCAAAAAAACTATAGAACTAATCAATAAAACTAAGAGCTGGTTTTATGAAAAAACCAATAAAATAGATAAAATACTGGTTAATTTGATTAAAAAAAGAAAGAAGAAAACCAAATTACCAGTATCAAAAATGAAAAGGGTGATGTTACCACCAATGAAGTGGAAATTAAAGCAATAATTAGGAAATATTTTGCCCAACTGTATGCCAATAAATTTGACAATCTAAATGAAATGGATGAATATTTACAAAATACAAACTGCCCAGGTTAACTGAAGAGGAAATAAAATCCTTAAATAAACCCATATTAGAAAAAGAAATTGAACAAGCTATTAATGAACTCCCTAAGAAAAAATCCCCAGGGCCAGATGGGTTTACGGGTGAATTTTACCAAACATTTAAAGAACAATTAATTCCAATATTATACAAATTATTTGGAAAAATAGGTGAAGAAGGAGTTCTACCAAATTCGTTTTATGACACAAATATGGTGGTGATACCAAAACCAGGCAAAGCAAAAACAGAGAAAGAAAATTATAGACCAATCTCCCTAATGAATATTGATGCTAAAATCTTAAATAAGATATTAGCAAGGAGATTACAGCAAGTGATCACCAGGATAATACACTATGACCAGGTGGGATTTATACAGGAATGCAGGGCTGGTTCAACATTAGGAAAACTATTAACATAATCAACCACATCAATAAGAAAACCAACCAAAATCATATGATTATCTCAATAGATGCAGAGAAAGCTTTTGACAAAGTACAGCACCCATTCCTAATAAAAACACTAGAGAGTTTAGGAATAGGGGGAGCTTTCCTTAGAATAATAAACAGTATCTACCTAAAGCCATCAGCAAGTATTATATGCAATGGAGATAAATTAGAGGCCTTCCAATAAGATCAGGGGTGAAACAGGGATGTCCATTATCACCCTATTATTAATATTGTCCTAGAAATGTTAGCTTTAGCAATCAGAGAAGAGAAAGGAATTAAAGGAATTAGAATAGGCAAGGAGGAACAAAACTATCACTCTTTGCAGATGATATGATGGTATACTTAAGGAATCCTCGAGAATCAAGTCAAAAATTACTTGAAACAATTAACAACTTTAGCAAAGTAGCAGGATATAAAATAAATCCACATAAATCATCAGCATTTCTATACATGACCAACAAAGTCCAGCAGCAAGAGATAGAAGAGAAATTCCATTAAAGTAACGGTAGGTAATATAAAATACTTGGGAGTCTACTTGCCAAGACAAACCCAGGAACTCTATGAACACAACTACCAAACACTCTTCACACAAATCAAATCAGATCTAAATAATTGGAAAGATATCAATTGCTCATGGATAGGCAGAGCTAATATAGTAAAAATGACAATACTGCCTAAATTAATTTACTTATTCAGTGCCATACCAATCAGGCTACCTAAAAATTATTTTATACAGCTAGAAAAATAATAACAAAATTCATCTGAAAAACAAAAAATCAAGAATATCCAGGGAAATAATGAAAAAAAATTCACAGGAAGGTGGGTTAGCGGTACCAAACCTGGAGCTTTACTATAAAGCGGCAGTCATCAAAACTATCTGGTACTGGCTAAAAATAGAGTGGTAGATCAATGGAATAGGCTATGGCTCAGGAATGCAGTAGTAAATAACACTAGTAATGTAGTGTTTGATAAACCCAGGGACTCCAGCTTCTGGGATAGGAACTCAGTATTTGACAAAAACTGCTGGGAAAACTGGAAGATAGTATGGCAGAAATTAGGCTTAGACCAACATCTTACACCTTATACTAAAATAAGGTCAAATGGATACATGATTTAGACATAAGAGGTGATACCATAGGTAAATTAGGAGAGAAAGGAATAGTGTACCTATCAGATCTTTGGAAAGGAGAACAGTTTTTGACCAAACATGAGATAGAGTATATTATAAAATGCAAAGTGGATGATTTTGATTACTATTAAATTAAAAAATTTTTGTACAAACAGAAGCAATGCATCCAAAATTAGAAGGGAGGCAGAAAGCTGGGAAACATTTTTGAGGCCAGTGCTTCTGATAAAGGCCTCATCTCTAAAATATATAGGAATTAAATAAAATTTATAAGAATCCAAGTCATTCCCCAATTGAGAAATGGTCAAAGGATATGAACAGGCAGTTTTCTGATGAAGAAACCAAAGCTATCTATTCCATATGAAAAAATGCTCTAAATCTCTAATGATTAGAGAGATGCAAATTAAAACAACTCTGAGGTACCACCTGACACCTATCAGATTGGCTAAAATGACAAAAAAGGAAGATAATAATGTTGGAGAGGCTGTGGGAAAATTGGAACACTAATGCATTGTTGGTGGAGCTGTGAGCTGATCCAACCATTCTGGAGAGCAATTTGGAATTATGCCCAAAGGGCGATAAAGCTGTGCATACCCTTTGACCCAGCAATCCCACTTTTAGGTCTTTTGCCCAAGAAATCATGGAAGGGGGAAAGGGACCCACGTGTACAAAAATATTTATAGCTGCTCTTTACGTGGTGGCAAGGAATTGGAAGCTTGAGGGGGTGCCCCATCAATTGGGGAATGGCTGGACAAGTTGTGGTATATGAATACAATGGAATACTATTGTGCTGTAAGAAATGATGAGCAGGAAGAGTTCAGAGAAACCTGGAGGGTCTTACGTGAGCTGATGATGAGTGAGATGAGCAGAACCAGAAGAACATTGTACACAGTATCATCAACATTGAGTGTTGACCTACTGTGATGGACTATATTCTTCTCACCAATGCAATGGTACAGAAGAGTTCCAGGGAACTCATGATGGAAGAGGATCTCCAAATCCAAGAAAAAAAAAGAAAGAAAGAACTGTGGAGTATAGATGCTGATTGAACCATATTATTTCTTTTGTTTTGGGTGCTGTTGTTTTTTTTTCTATTTTGAGGTTTTGCATCACTGCTCTGATTCTTTCTCTTGTAACAGGATTAATTCAGAAATAGGATTAATGTTATTATGTGTATATATATGTGTGTGTATATATATATGTATATGTATAGATATATATAGATATAACCTATATCAGATTACCTGCTGTCTAGGGGAGGGGGGAGGGAGGGGAGGGAGGGAGGGAGAAAAATCTGAAATTGTAAAGCATGTATAAACAAAAGTTGAGAACTATCTTTATATGTAACGGAAAAAATAAAATATCTCAAAAAAAAATGTAGTTTCCATAATTATCTCTTTGAATTAGGTCTATTTTTTTACTTATTTTAACTCTATGTGTGTTGCTTATAAACAACATATTGTTGCATTCTGGTTTATAATCCATTTGGCTACCTGCTTCCATTTTATGAGTGAGGTCATCCCATTCACATTCAGTTATGATTGCTGTATATTTCCCTCCAACTTATTCTCTTCTATTTATCCTTTTATATTTTTATTCTGTTCTGTCCTCAAAAGTCTATTTTTGTTCTGACCTCTGCTCACATAGTCTACTGTTCCTCTTTTTACTACCCTGATTTTGCTTAGTCCCTTCCCCTCATATTCCCAGCTGAGTAACATGAATTTCTACACCCAACTAGGTGTGTATATATATTCTTTCCTCTTTAAACTAGTTTAGATGAAAGTGAGGTTCAAGCTTTTCCCACCTCAGCCCCAATTTTTCCTCCCATTATAAAACTCTTTGTTACACATCTCTTTTATGTGAGATAATTTTCCTCCTTTTTCCTTTCCATTCCCCCTTATCTGACTACATCCTCCTTTCTCCCCCTTCACTTTTTCTTTTGAGGTCATACCAACATAATAAAATCATACCCATGACCAGCAAGTGTACTACTTTTAACTACCCTAATGCTGATAAACTTCATAATTATATGTGTCATCTTCTCATTTTGGAACATGAACTGTTTAGCTGTATTTTGTTCTTTATTATTTCTCACTGATGTTTACCTTTCTGTGTTTCTCTTGAGTGTTGTATTTAAATATCAGTGTTTTTATTCAGCTCTGGTCTTTTCATTAGGAGTATCCAGAAGCTCTCTATTCCATTAAATATCTGTGACTGTCTTGGCTAATCTTCTTAAATATCCACTTGAGATACTAACCGAATGGAAGCAAATTCAGTGCATCACTTGGTAAAGTTAGACCCTATGGATATAGTAATGGTTAACTAAAGAAGGCATTGAAAAATCTTGCTTTTGCTTACCATTGCCACCATTTTAGTTGGCACTCTTACTGCTTTACACCTAGATGACTATGACTACCTTCTCATGGGTCTATAGGCTCTATCTAGTCCCTCCAGTTTATTCCATACTACCGGGGAAGACACTACTATGCATGAGCTCATGAGTATGGGCACTTCCCCCACAAGTGCAGATCCAAATCCATTCATTGACCTAGCAAGAACTATTTATTAAGTACCTACTGTGTGTGAGGCACTGTGATGGATGTCGGGGATACATGTACCAAGAAGAAAAAAAAAATCCCTTCTTGAAAAGAGCTTACATCCTAATGTGGGAGACTAGTAGTACATGTAAAAATATAAATAAGATGATATGCAGTTAATATACGCACATAATATAGTTAAAAAGAAGATTGGTTGGTAGTGCAATAGCATTTGTGGTGGTGTGGAGAAGAATCATAAAGACTTCATGTAAAAGATGGTACCCCAGCTGCATCTGAAATGAAGAGAGGGATTCTGTGAAATGGACCTCCCCTACACCTTCTCCAAGGCAGCAAGCAATCAGATATAGTTTATACATGTGCAATTATGTAAAACACTGCCAATTACTGATTTTGTACAAGAAAACTTGAATAAAAGAAAAAATAAAAGTAAAAAATAGCATGCTTCAGTCTGTGTTCAATCAATATCAGTTCTTTCTTTGGAGGTGCATAGTATGCTTCATTTTTAGTCCTTTGAGGTCTTCTCAGATTATTGTATTGCTGAGAATAGTTAAATCATTCACAGTTATTCATCAAACAACATTGCTGTTTCTGTGTACAACATTCTCTTGGTTCTGATCACTTCAGTATACATTAGTTCATACAAGTCTTTCGAGGCCTTTCTGAAATCATCCTGCTTGTCATTTCTTTCAGCACAATAATATTCCATCACCATCATATACCACAGCTTGTTTAGTCATTCCCCAACTGATGGGCATTCCTTTGATTTCCAGTTCTTATCTACCACAAAAAAGAGCTGCTATAAATATTTTTGTACAAATAGGTCTTTTTTTTTTCTTCTTGGAGATGTCTTTGGGATATAAACATAACAGTGGTATTGCTGGATCCAAGGATATGCACAATTCTATAGCCCTCTGGACATACTTCCAAATTACTCTCCAGAATGGGTGGATCTTTTGACAACTCCACTAATAGTGAATTAGGTCCCAGTTGTCCCACTTCCCTTCCAACATCCAATATTTTCCTTTTTAAAATAAATCCTTTTAAAAGTTGTTGAATATAAGCCACAGAGAAGCTATAGAGAGTGGAAAAGATCTGACAACAAAAATAAATCTTCATATAACTATTTTTCTATGTATTAAAAAGGATCAGGAGACAAAAGTGTAAACTTGTTCTCTAAGAAAAATAGAACTGAGAAGGAACTCATGAAAACTAGACTAGAGTTGCTGAGTTTGAACTTTGGATTTTACCATCAAAAAACAAAAATTCTTGTGAAGGTTGGGGCCTGTCAGTCACTACATCCAGGACTAATCATAATTTACCAATGCCATAAGAAAGTACATAAGATTACCACCCACTTCCTTTCTGTCTGACATCTTAGCTTGGAGGTGGCACCAGCAGGAGTTCCTAGAGCCTCACCATGCCACCCAAGGATGATAAGAAGAAGAAAGATGCCAGCAAGTTGTCCAAGAAGGACAAGGACCCCATGAACAAGTCTGGGGGCAAATCTAAGAAGAAGAAGTGGTCCAAGGGAAAAATGAGAGACAAGCTCAACAATCTGGTTCTGTTTGACAAAGAGACATATGACAAACTGTGCAAGGAGGTCCCCAATTATAAAATTATTTCCCCTGCAGTGGTCTCAGAAAGACTGAAGATTCAGGGTTCTCTAGCTTGGGCAGCCCTCCAAGAACTGCTTGGTAAAAGTCTGATTAAGCTAGTTTCCAAACACAGAGCACAAGTGATATATACTAGGAACACCAAGGGTGGAGATGCTCCAGCTGCTGAAGATGCATGAGATGGTTCAACATTTTTGTGTACACTTTCAAAAATAAACTTACTGGACTTAAAAAAAAAAGAAAGTACATAAAAGAGTCTGACTAAACATGAAACCCTAATACAAAAATATAGGTTTGCAGATGAGTTACTAAAAGAAAATGTAGAATACAATGAAGAAATAGCTTGACCTATGTGATAAAATAATGGGATTTGGCAGACACCCAGGGGCCCCACCTGAGGATTGATTTAGAATTGTTTGAATTGGGTGAGACTGAGAAACTGACTGAGTACCTACTCAAGGGTGATTGGATGGAAACCTCACCTGGCTGGCCCTGAGTGATGTGTTGCTTTCAGAGGTGGTGTACCACTGACATCAGCAAGAGACCACTCTCAACCAATAAGCTTGAAGGACTTCCCCTTTCAGGGAGGGAGAGAGGAACTAGGAAGCAGAGGTTAGGGTTCTGCCTCTTCTTTTTCATGGAGGAAACGGCTGTGGCAGGAGACAGAGAATGAGAGGGCCCCTCTTGGTTGTTCAGACATTGGCTTGATGGTGAGAGACTTCATGTGGGCTTCTAAGAAAAGAATTTTGGTTTTTCTCTCTAGCTGTACCGAATAGATCCAAGATAGTACTATTCCATGCTATAAGGAATCTCTTCTCAGTCTCTCTCTTCACTAACTTATATTATAATAAATCCTTAAAAGCCTAAACTCTTGTTGAATTTATCAGTGATTTTAGCCAGCTTCCCCCAAAAACCTGGGGGGGGGAGCAGATTAGGACCCACATTTAGATTTTAAACAACACAGTTTGGCTGACCACAAAGAGGAAAGCTGAACCTCGATCTTCTGATCTTCCGGTTGGGTAAGAAATTTTCCCTCCCCTATCCCATTAAATTCGAAAGTACTGCTAAGTATCGGCTGTTTTCCATTTAAATTTTCAAATGGATTTTTTAAATTTCCTAAGTACCCCTTTTCTAACTTTAGCTTGGCTAATTAGACAAGCAGAGGAAAAGGTCATGTTGACCCTTGTTCAGTTTGAATATATAATCCAACTCAATCCAAGCCTAATCTTAAAAGCAAGGGCTCTCAGACTGAAATGCCCGATAATCCAACTCAATCCAAACCTGAGATTGAATGCAAAGCCTCTCAGACTGAAACTCCAAATGGCTCAACTCCTATTCCCTCTCCCTCTATTTCCTCCATGCCAACTAAACAAATAAATAAGGAAATAAATGATTTACTTGTAGAGGAGACAGAGAAGATAAAAATTTTTCCCCTTCAAGAGATCCTCACCCATGGCCAAAAAGGTGCTATATGTAAGCTCAGACAATACACACCTTTTGCGCCCAATGATTTGATTTCATGGAAACAAAATATTCCTAAATTTGATGAGGATGCCACAGCAGTTATCAGCCAGTTCAGGGCAATTTTTAGAGCGTATCAGCCAACATAGAATGATGTTATTGATCTCATTGAAATAATATTATCCCCAGGGGAAAAAGCTGATATAATAGGCATAGCAAATGCCCTGGAAGCCACAGGAAAAGTTGATATTAGATGGCCTGTTCAAGACCCTGATTGGGACCCCAATATGCCTGGGAATTTTGATAAGTTGCAGGAAGCAAAAGAAACATTGTTGAAGGCAATGGAATCCTGTGCTAGAAAGACTGATAACTGGCAAAAAATATTTTAGATAGTTCAAGAACCTAATGAAATACCTAATAGATTCTATGACAGACTGTGTAAGCATGCCAAGAAATACGCTAGACCAGACCCATTAGATGCTAGAGATGCCCATGTTATCTGTTTTCATTTTATACACCAGTCCTTACCAGAAATAAGAAAATATTTTGAAAGGCAATGTCCAGGCTGGAGTAGTTTGAGTCCTGACAGACTTAAAGAAATAGCAACATATATTTATGAAGGAAATGAGAGAGAAGAAAGGAACAGACAGGGCATTGTAGCTCCAGTACAGGAAACAACAAGGCAGCGAGACCAGGCAGTTGAGAATTACCATCAACCCCAGTATTGCTATCAACCCCCTAGATTTTGCTATTACTGCAATAAACAGGGGCACATAATGTGGTAATGTAGGATCATGCCAAGAGAGATAGAGAGGCAGAACCAAAACAGATATAGTTTCTCTCAGAGGAATACAGAGAGGCAGAATCAAAATAGATATAGATATTCTCAGGGGGGGTACAGAGAGAGAGAATCAAAATAGATATAGATCTTTTCAGGGGGATACAGAGAGGCAGAGTCAAAATAGTTAAAGACCTTTTCAGAGAGATATAGAGGAGCAAAATGAGAACAGTTACAGACCCACTCAAAGGGGTACAGATAAGAGAGATATAGAGGACTGATGGTGTAGGGGACAGGAAAGGACAGTAGAATCTGAAGACTTCATCTTTCCAGACCCTGAAATTTTTAGCCCTCTTGTGCCAGTCCATTCACCTCCCCAAAGTAATGAACCCCATGTAACCCTTAGAGTTGGAGATACTTATGATTGTTTATTAGATATAGGAGCCTCAAGATCAGTCCTAGTGAGCAAACCTGACCCTGAATGTACATCTATTGGATCTCTAAATGTAGTTGGCATTTCAGGAAAAGCACAATCAGTTGCAAAATTAACCCCTCACATAGTGAATCTGGGCCCATTAACAGTAGAAAATTCATTTCTACTTATACCAGACTCTCCTGCAAACCTATTAGGTTGTGATCTTCTTTGTAAACTTAGAGCAACCATATCTTGTTCTCCAGATGGTGGCATTTCCCTGGAATTGCCAGAGGATACTGTCCACTTACTGCCAATTTTGATCTCAGACACTCAGGAAAAAGTGGGGGATACATTTAAAATCCCTTCTGATATTCCTTAGTCCCTATGGGCTTCCTCCTCTACTAATGTAGGTCTCCTTAAATCTGCTGTGTCTGTTACCATTAAGACCAAAGATGGCCCATCACCATCCATTCCAGAATATCCCTTACCTAGAAAAGCCATTGAGGGAATTTCTCCTATAATTGAGGCTTTAATAAACCAAGGCATAATTGTCCCATACCCTTATTCCCCATGCAACATGCCCATTTTGCCAGTTAAAAAACCCAAGCATGGGCCAGATGGCAAGCCTGTTTACCACTCTGTAAAAGATCTGAGGGCAATTAATTCATATGTTATACCTAGAAATCCAATAATATCTAACCCTGCTACTATAATTTCCTCAATCCCATATAAAGCAACATGCTTCACAGTGGTAGGTCTATGCTCTGCTTTCTTTTCAATACCACAATATCAGGATTTCCAATACTTGTTTGCCTTTACCTGGAAGAATAGATGGTGGACT
Source organism: Dromiciops gliroides (assembly GCF_019393635.1). Lineage (NCBI taxonomy): Eukaryota > Metazoa > Chordata > Mammalia > Microbiotheria > Microbiotheriidae > Dromiciops > Dromiciops gliroides. Next base: position 256,749,327 of record NC_057864.1, read on the forward strand.
TGGACCAGACTCCCACAGGGATTTGTTGACAATCCCACGCTATTCTCTCAAATTTTGCAGCAGGATTTAGCCTCCATTACCTTTAAAGGTTCTACTTTAGTCCAATATGTAGATGACTTACTCCTGGCTGCACCTAATGCTGAAATTTGCCAGGAAGACAGCCGCCATCTGTTATTAGAGTTACCCAAATGAGGCCATAGGGTCTCTAAATCTAAGGTACAATGGTGTCTACCTCAGGTGGAATATTTGGGTTTTGTTTTGGCCATTGGCACTTGATCCATCTCTCCTAAGTGTATACAGACTATTCAACAACTCTCTGCTCCCTCTACTAAGAAGCAGCTAAAGGGGCAGCTAGATGGCACAGTGGTTAAAGCACCGGCCCTGGATTCAGGAGTACCTGAGTTCAAATCCGGCCTCAGACACTTAACACTTACTAGCTGTGTGACCCTGGGCAAGTCACTTAACCCCCATTGCCCCGCAAAAAAAAAAAAAAAAAAAGAAGCAGCTAAGGACTATTCTGGGAGCAGCTGGGTATTGCAGACAATGGATACCCTCTTTTGGTGAAATTAATAAACCTCTTACATCTCTAACCAAAAATTCTGTCCCAGAACCTTCACAGCTGGATTCCCAGCATCTCTCAGCTATAACAGAATTGAAGTGGGCATTGTTATCAGCACCTGCACTAGGACTCCCAGACTACAGTAAGTCTTTTACTCTTTTTGTATATGAACAGGGAGGAGTAGCTTCTAGGGTCCTGACTCTTTCTTGGGAGTAACTCCAAAATTCCATACACCCTACCACCCACAAAGCTCAGGCCCAGTAGAATGCATTAATAAAGAGCTTAAGAGAATGATTGGCAAATTGTGCACTGAAACTCATTTGAAGTGGCCTGATGTTCTACCATTGGCACTGTTCTGTTTGTGCAGCAGGCCAAGAGTAGAACTACATATATCACCTTTTGAGATGCTTTTTGGCCATCCCTCTATACAAGAAAAACCTTTTTTGCCAGTATGTACATCATTGGTGGGGGGAGATACTTCTGTTGCTTCCTATATACAGGAATTACAAGCCAAACTATGTGAACTCCATGAGGCAGGGGCAGCAGTACAGGCTGGCCCCTTGGACTTTTCCTTACATGATTTGAAACCAGGAGACAGTGTATATATTTTAAAATTTTCAGCGGACTAGTGGGACCTAGCCAGCTTGGGAAGGTCCTTTCCAAGTATTGCTAACTATTCCAACTGCCATCAAAATCAGAGAGAAGGATTCTTGGATACATTGCTCCCACATAAAACCAGTACCAGCACATGTAGACCATTGAATTTCATGGTCTCTTATTCTTCCATATGTAATTTGTTCCATTCATCTATCTCTCCAATTTTGAACCAATGCAAGATGGTTTTGATTTCATAATAAAATTTTAATTCTGGGAGTATTGTGCTCCCATATTCCAAATTGCTTGTTTTTTCCAACTGATTATTTGATCAAATTCTATAAAGTATTTCCCTGGTAAATTGGTTGACATGGAAAGTATAAATTAATTCTTGAAGCATTATTTACTAAGCATTTTTTTTAAAAGTCAGTTCGAATGTTACATACGGGTTTCTTTTTATGCCATTGTATCTACACTTTGAAATCAATAGTATGAGTTTATTTTCATAGAGATTTTCATTCTTTTTAGATTATGTTATAAGCCAATTTGAATTTCATTGTTTTTTATTCTTCCATGTGTATTTTGTTCTTCTAAACAGTTTGTTTTTCCAACTGGTAATTTAAGTAAATTATATAAAGTATTTCCTTGATAAATTGATTACTGTGACAAGTGTAAATTAATTCTAGAAATACTATTTTTACAAAAACAATTTATTATTTGGAATTATTGCACATTGTAAATTATATTCTGAGTCAAAGCAAATTCACATTTCTTGCAATCATTATTATCCTCAATGTTAAATCCATATGAGACTTGGATTATGGGAACTTACCATTAAGACATTAATTGCCTTCATCCATGAGAAGAATACACACAAGTGCAGGCATTGGAATGTCACAAAAGGGAAGACACGCATTAAGTTCAGGTAGTGCACTGCCTTGGGAAAGGCCGAGAGAGTAGCTATTGGCAAGAGTCAAGGTTGGATTCTTTTGGTTTAATTTCCCCCCACATGGTATGAGATGGCCAGGCTATGCCATCTCATTTGACACCTGACTTCAATTACCTCTTCTATATTCCTGATGTCAAGGACATCTCAATCCTATGCATCTGATTAAGCCTGACTCAGTTATTTCTCTGTTCTTTTATGGTAACCCCCATAATTATCTCAGGTGTCATAATAGATACAATGTTAGATTTGGCCTTGACATCTGCTACCAATTATATTAGATCATTTAATTTCTCATAATGGCATGAGGATAATTTGGCAGATGATGCAAAAAGTGATGAAATGAAGATTTACCTATTCTTTTTTGTTTGTTTGTTTGTTTGTTTGTTTTTGATGAGGCAATTGGGGCTAAATGACTTGCCCAAGGTCATGCAGCTAGTAAGTGTCAAGTGTCTGAGGCCAGATTTGAATTCAGGTCTTCCTGACTCCAGGGCCAGTGCTCTATCCACTGCACCAGCTAGCTGCCCCAAAATGAATATTTTTTAAATTATTTTCTTAATTAATATCACAATTGTCTTCTCAATTTATTCCTCACAGGGGGGAATGTAGTAATATTCAGTTTTAGAGAATGTTTCAGTTTTTGTTTTTATTATATGTTTCATGCATAACAACTGGACAATAATTATAAAATCTCTAAAAGATTCTGTGTTTCCTTAGACGTGTTTTTGAGGACCCTCATTATTTGATTCGATTATTGGCAAAGCTTTTTAAAATTCTGTTAAGCTCAATTTTGTAGGAAACTTTCCCAGCTAATTACCAGTATCTGAAACACCTGAGGGACTTTACAACCACATCTGAAACTCTACAGCTGAGACTTGTTAGTTGATCTTCAGGATCCACACCTGAAAGACTTTCATTCCACAACTACACCCAGAGGACATCCCAAGAATCATCTGAGAAAAGACTTTCAAAGACTTAAATGTATATTTTCCTGTTTTCCTTTTCCCCATTGAATACACTAATGTCCGCTTACTAAAGGGGAGTGCACCCTTTAGTTTTTCTATTTGTAATGTCCTCCTGCTAAAAGGGGAGTGCCCCCTTTAGCCTTTGTTAATGCATCACTCAATTTCTTTTCTCTCTTTTCATTCCCTTTACTTTGTTAGTCATAAGTATCATTAAGGAAACGATTGTTTCTTTTTTGAAATTTATTTTATTTTTTGCAGGGCAATGAGGGTTAAGTGACTTCCCCAGGGCCACACTGCTAATAAGTGTCAAGTGTCTGAGGCCAGATTTGAACTCAGGTCCTCCTGAATCCAGGGCCAGTGCTTTATCCACTGTACCATCTAGCTGCCCCCCAATAATTGTTTCTTAATGAAGCACAGTGGGGAATAATGGGATACGATAATGGGATTTGGCAGACACCCAGGGGCCCCACCTGAGGATTGATTTAGAATTGTTTGAATTGGGTGAGACTGAGAAACTGACTGAGTACCTACTTAAGGGTGATTGGATGGAGACCACACCTGGCTGGCCCTGAGTGATGTGTTGTTTTCAGAGGTGGTGTACCACTGACATCAGCAAGAGAGCACTCTCAACTAATAATCTTGAAGGACTTCCCCTTTCAGGGAGGGAGAGAGGAACTAGGAAGCAGAGGTTAGAGTGCTGCCTCTTCTTTTTCATAGAGGAACCAGCGTAGTGGGAGATAGAAAACAGGAGGGCCCCTCTTGGTCATTCAGACATCGGCTTAGTGGTGAGAGACTTCATGTGGGCTTCTAGGAAAAGAAGTTTGTTTTTTCTCTCTGGCTATACCGAATAGATCCAAGCTAGTATTATTCCATGCTATAAGGAATCTGTTCTCAATCTCTCTCTCTCTCTCTCTCTCTCTCTCTCTCTCTCTCTCTCTCTCTCTCTCTCTCACTCTTCACTAACTTATAAAATATTTTAATAAATCCTTAAAAGCCTAAACTCTTGCTGAATTTATCAGTGATTTTAGCCAGCTTTCTCCACCAAAACTGGGGTGGGGTAGATTAGGACCAACAATTTAGATTTTAAATAACATAGCTGAGAGAAGGTCAAGTACTAAAATTTTTTTTAAATTAAGTAGAAACTCAGAGAAGAGAATGTTGTTGTTACAGCCTCTACATGATTACCTAGAAGAGATCCAAAGTATAATTTTAAAGAATTTGACAGCTAACATGGAAAAAATGACAAAGAAAATTAGTAACTGAGAAAAATTGATAATTTTTTTTGTTTTTTTAATATTTAGAATTTATTTTCCCAAATTACATATAAAATACAAATATTTACATCATTTTTTAAAAACTGTGCGTTCCAAATTCTCTACCACCCTCCCTCCCAACCCCTCCAAGAACTCAAGCAATTCAATATAAGCTATACATGAGCAGTCATGCAAAACATTCCCACATTATCCAGGTTGTAAAAGAAAACAGATAAAACAAAACTTCAGATAAAAGAACTAACAAAAAAATTATGCTTCAATCTGTATTCAAATAACATCAGTTCTCTCTCTGTAGATGGATTGCATTTTTCTTGGATCATTGCATTGCTCAAAATAGCTGAGTCCTTTATGGCAGATTATCTCACAATATTGTTGTTATTTTGTATACAGTATATTTCCCTTTGCATCAGCTTATGTAGGTCCTTCCAGGTTTTTCTGATAGCATTCTGTTCATTATTTTTCATAGTGAACTAGATTTATATAATACTTTATAGAGAGATTTCCTTACAGTAAACTCATGAGGTTGATTATTGCAACAACAGTAATAGATAACCATAATCGTCACAATCATCATCATGATCATCTTACATTACTCTTGCCTCCACTTCCAAATTTTTCACAATTACTATTAACTGTTTTCCTTCTTCCTACTCCCTTCCCATATTTATTCTATTTTCTATCTTCTTTTACCCTATCCCTCCTCAAAAGTGTTTTGCTTCTGGGGCGGCTAGGTGGCGCAGTGGATAAAGCACTGGCCCTGGAGTCAGGAGTACCTGAGTTCAGATGCGGCCTCAGACACTTAACACTTACTGGCTGTGTGACCCTGGCAAGTCACTTGACCCCAATTGCCTCACTAAAAAAAAAAAAAAAGTGTTTTGCTTCTGACTGCCCCCTCCCCTCCTCTGCCCTCCCTTCTTTCATTCCTCCCTCTTTATCCCCCTTCCCTTCCTACTTTCCTGCAGGGTTAGATAGATTACTCCACCAAATTGAGTGTCTATGTTATTCTCTGCTTGAGCCAACTCTAATGAGATTAATTCTTTGAGTTAATTCTGATGAGTGTAAGGCTCATTCACTGCCGCACTCCTCCCCCATCTCCCCCCCCCCTGCATAAGCCCTTTCTTGTTTCTTTCATATGAGATTTCACCCCATTCTACCTCTCCCCTTTCCCCTCCCCCAGTGCAATCCTCTCCCCCATAATTTTACCCTAAAGATGTCATCATAAGGCAACTAGATGACTCAGTGGACAAAGCACCAGCCCTGGACCCAGGAGGACCCGAGCTCAAATCTGGCCCCAAACACAAAACACTCACCAACCCTGTGACCCCACTTAACCCTCATTGCCCCACGAAAAAAAAATTTTTTTAATTAAAAAAAAAATCACATTAACTGGGGGCAGCTAGGTGGCACAGTGGATAAAACACCAGTCCTGGATTCAGGAGAACCTGAGTTCAAAGCCAGCCTCAGATACTTGTTGCTTACTATCTGTGTGACCCTGGGCAAATCACTTAACCCTCATTTCCCCACCAAAAAAAAATCACATTAACCAATGGTTTATCTATTTTATTGGTTTTTTTTTTTCATAAAAACACCTCTTGGGCCTATTTATTTTTTCAATTATTTTTTGACTTTCAGTTTTATTAATCTTTGCTTTGTCAAGAATTTTTTTTTAATTTGTAATCAGGGAATTTTTAATTTGTTCTTTTTCTACTTTTCTTCACTTGCTTAACCAAGTAATCTACTCTTTCTCTAATTTGTTTATGTTATCTTTTCAAAATATAAGTTTCCCAGGGACAGCTAGGTAGCCCAGTGGATAAAGCACTAGCCCTGGATTCAGGAGGACCTGAGTTCAAATCCAAATTTAGACACTTGACATTTACTCGCTGTGTGACCCTGGCCAGGTCACTTAACCTTCATTGCCATAAACAAAAAACAAAATATAAATTTCCCTAAATACTGCTTTGACTGAATACCACAAATTTCGATATGTGTCCTCATTTTTGTTAATAGCATAAATGAAATTCTAGATTGCATTATCTGTTCTTTGACCACCTCATTCTTTTTTTTTTTTTTTTTGGTAAGGCAATTGGGGTTAAGTGACTTGCCCAGGGTCACACAGCTAGTAAGTGTCAAGTGTCTGAGACCAGATTTGAACTCAGGTCCTCCTGAATCCAGGGCCAGTGTTCTCTCCACTGTGCCACCTAGCCCCTCACTTCATTCTTTAGGATTAGATTTTCTTTCTTTTTTTTTTTTGCGGGGCAATGGGGGTTAAGTGACTTGCCCAGGGTCACACAGCTAGTAAGTGTCAAGTGACTGAGGCCGGATTTGAACTCAGGTACTCCTGAATCCAGGGCCAGTGCTTTATCCACTGCACCACCTAGCTGCCCCCTTAGGATTAGATTTTCTAATTTCCAATCAATGTTTAATCTATGCTTTTGAAGACTTTTATTGAATATGTTTTTATTGCTTTGTGGTCTGAAAAGGATAAATCGAATGTTTCTGCTTTTCTTCATTTGGTGACTAAACCATGCTGTTTCAACTTTTTTGTTTGTTTTTTTTTTATTTTGAGGTTTTTCCCTTTTGTTCTGATTCTTCTCTCACAGAAGGACTAATGCAGAAATATGTTTAATGTGATTTTACATATATAACCTATATCAGATTGCTAGCTTGTCTTGGGGAAGGGAGAGGAAAAAAAGGGAGGGAGAAAAATTTGGAACTAGAAATCTTATAAAAACAAATGTTGAAAACTCTCTACATGTAATTAGAAAATAATAAAATACTTTTATGATTAAAAAAAAGAAAAAATAGTGCTGTCACTGTGCACAACATTGTCTTGGTTCTGCGTACTTCACTATAAATTAGTTCATACAAGTCTTTCTGGGACTTTCTGAGATCATCCTGCTTGTCATTTCTTATAACACAATAATGTTCCATCACCATCATATACCACAACTTGTTTAACCATTCCCCAATTGATGGGCATTCCTTTGATTTCTAATTCTTAACCACCACAAAAAGAGCTGCTATAAATCTTTTTATACAAATAGATCTTTTTCTATTTGGGGGGATGTCTTTGGAATATAAACCTAGCAGAGGTATTGCTGTATCAAAGGGTATGCACAATTCTATAGCCCTTTAGGAATGGTTACAAATTGCCCTCCAGAATGATTTGATCTTTTCACAATTCCACCATCAGTGGATTAGCATCCAAGTTTTCCCTTTTCCCCTCCAACATTCAATATTTTTTGGTTTTGAAACAAATCCTATTAAAAGTTGTTGAATTTAATCCACAGAGAAACTATAGAGATTGGACATGATCTGACAAGAAAAATGAATCTTCATATACCTATATTTGTATGTATTAAGAAGGATCAGGATACAAAAGTGTAAACTTGCCCTATATTCATTTAAAAATGAGAAGGAGGGGCAGCTAGGTGGCACAGTGGATAGAGCACCAGCCCTGGAGTCAGGAGTACCTGAGTTCAATTCAGGCCTCAGACACTTAACACTTACTAGCTGTGTGACCCTGGGCAAGTCACTTAACCCCAATTGCCTCACTAAAAAAGATAAATAAATAAAAATTAAAATGAGAAGGAAGAAGAGAAGAAGAAGAAAATTGAAATCAAAATAAAAGCATTAAATATCTGGGAGTTAATATACCAGGACACACAGAGAACTTAAATAAGTATAAGAACAAAACAATTTTTTTACAGAAATATATGAAAATCTTAGTAAAGAGGAAGGTGACTCAGTATTCATATTCATGTCATACTAACATATTAAAAGTGATGTCACTACAAAGTCTTGTATAATACCAATTCAGATACCAATGTGATGCAGGATTAGATAAATTGATGGTAAAGTTTAATTAGAGAAATAAAATAATCAAGAATATGGAAAATAGTAATAAAGTAACTTATCACAATGGAATATTAAATTAAATTTCAAAATTATCTGATAAAGGATAAAAATAGACAAGTTTAGTTCAATATATAGAGAAGAAATATACATTATGATCCATTTTCTGAAAAGCCTAAGAACGATATTGCAAAGACGATCCTTAGGAATTAACAAATGACCCTGAAATCCAAAGTATTCCTCAGCATTTTCTTTTTTCTACTACTCATTCATTTTTAATTGGCACTAAAAATCTAACCATCAGTTTTCTCATCCTGATGATCCCCAATCTTGAAAAATACAGAGCCAAATCAACACAGGCCAGAGATCATAGGACTCATTCACAATTCTTTTTTTTTTCCCCTGCTCCAAAGTTGATGTTTATTGGCCAAGGCTACCGCTCACCCCACCAACACTTAGCCAGCAACTAGAGAACATCCAGCTTTGGGGCGCTGCCAGTCAATGGGATACTCCCCAAAATAATTACAAAAGTAAGGAAAATGTTTTCCCCTCCCCCACCCCCAGTAGTGGAAAACCCATAATTTATCCTAAAAACAGACAGTCCAAGCAGAGCTGGGATGAGGATGGGGGGCAGCCAGGCCCCCAAGCCCTCCCTAGGACATCTTCCAGATGGTAAGTGAAGCTGTAAGGATGCCAGCCACGAAGATGGTAACTGCCTGTCGGGTTGGTGGCCCAAAGTAAGAAAGGAAGCCATCCCAGCCACCCTGCTCCTGGATTCAGGTGAGCAGCCATTCTCGCGGGAAGTCTAGGGTCCAGCCCACAATGGTTCGCATCAGCTCTGGGACCTTGGTGCAAAGCGCCTTAAGCAGCAGTTTGCTGGAGAAATAGAAGAGGGCCACGACCCGGCCCCAGTTGAAGTTGCCGTCGGAGAACATCTCGGCCGCCACTCGGAAGAAGACCTCTCGAGGGGAGTCAGTCTCCACCGCGTCGATCATCCTCTGCAGCTCCATGTTGCTGTCCAGCTTGTCCCCGATCCTACGCAGGCACTCGGTCAGCCGCTTGGTCTGGAGGTCCGAGGGCAGCGGGGCCGAGTCCCCCATAGAGTCCAGGAGCAGCTCGGGGGCGCCCCCCGCCACCCGGCCCGCGCGGTCCTGGATGAACCCCTGCAGCAGTATGGCCCCGGTCCTCAAGATCTGCTCGCCGCTCCTGGTCCCCGAATCGACCCCGCCTCGCAGGGGCTCCCCGGAGCCGTCCATCGCTCCGCCGCCGCCTCCTCCTCTTCATTCACAATTCTTAACAAAAAATTGGGCTAAACCTGTGCATAGGTAGCCCATACCTGATCCAGAACACAGGGAGCTTAGGTCCAATTCAGAGTTCAGGTGGCCCAGATTCTACCACATTAGGAGACAAAGCCATACCACAACTTGGACAGCTCCTGCCCAAGAACCAAAAAAGCCAAAGCAAGAAAAAAGGACATGACAGTAACTGGGAAATAAATCATCAGGAACCTTGTCGGAGGCATGCTACCACTGTCATCAACATTTTCTTAGTGCTGGTCAGGCTTGTGGAAAGAAAAGAATTCCATTCTGCTGTCAAGATTGTGAAAGGAGAATGAGACAGAGAAGGTAAAATCTACCTAGACTGTCCTCAGAAGACTTAATCAAAAGCTAAGAATTCTGGGTGAAGGTTAGAGCCTGTCAGTCACTACATCCAGTACTAAGCATAATTTACTGATGCCATATGAAAGTACATAAGAGAAAAGAGTCTGTCCAAACATGAAACTCCAATCCAAAAATATGTTTGCAGATGTGAGCTAATAAAAGAAAATGTAGAACACAATGAGAAAATAGCTTAAACTGACAGAAGTTAACAAATTAAGTAGAATCTCAGAAAAGAGAATGTTGTTGTTACAACCTCTACAAGAGTACCCAGAAGAAATGAAACAAGAAATCAAAAATGTAATTTTAAAGAATTTGACAAAAAAGTAAAGTAAAAATAAAAATATTCTACTAACAACCTCCTGAATGAAACCCCAAAGTGGAAAATCCCAGGATCATTGTAGTCAAATCTAAAGCTTTCAGATCAAAGCACAAATATTGCAGCCATCCCAAATGAAGAGTTCCAATAAGTTATGGGCAGGACCATACAATATTTAGAAGCTGTCACCAAAAAGAAGACAAGATCTTTGAATATGATTTTACAAAAGGCAAAAGATAAAGACTTACAATCAAGAAAAAGCTTTCTGCCATAACTGAGTTTAATCCTTTAGAAGGAAAATGGAACTTAAATGGAACAGAAGATGTCCAAGTATACCTGATGAAAGAACCAGGAATATAAGTAGAAATTTTGAATATAAACACAAGCATCAAAAGAAGCAAGTACAGATACTTGGTCAATTGTAAAGAATTATATGATGGAGGGCAGCTGGGTAGCACAGTGGATAAAGCACCACACTCAATTCAGCAGGACCAGAGTTCAAATCCAGCCTCAGACACTTGACACTTACTAGCTATGTGACCCTGAACAAGTCACTTAACCCTCATTACCCTGCAAAAAAAAAAAAATATTTGTGTCATAAAAGTAATTTGGTAGGACTCCTTCTTCACTTATTTTTCCAAACAATTTATATAATATTGCAATTAACTATTCTTTAAATGTTTTGTAGAATTCACTTGTAAACCCATCTGGCCTCAGAGATTTTTTTCTTAGGGAGTTCATTGATGGATTCTTCAATTTCTTTTTTTTACAATGAGGCTATTCGAGTCTTTTAATTCCTTTTCTGTTAATCTAAGCAATTCATATTTTTGTAAATATTCATCCATTTCCTTTATATTGCCAAATTTATTGCATACAGATTGGCAAAATAGCTCCTAATTATTGCTTTAATTTCTTTTTTTTTTTTTTAGTGAGGCAATTGGGGTTAAGTGACTTGCCCAGGGTCACACAGCTAGTAAGTGTTAAGTGTCTGAGGCTGGATTTGAACTCAGGTACTCCTGACTCCAGGGCCGGTGCTCTATCCACTGCGCCACCTAGCTGCCCCTATTGCTTTAATTTCCACATGGTTGGTGGTGAATTCACACCTTTCATTTTTGATACTGGTAATTTGGTTTTATTCTTTCTTTTTTTTTTAAATCAAATTAACTAAAGTTTATGTATTTTATTGATTTTTAATAAAACAAACTTAGTTTAATTTATTAGTTTAGTAGTTTTCTTACATTCAATTTTATTAATTTCTCCTTCAGTTTTTCAAGATTTCTAATTTAGTATTTAATTGGGGATTTAAAATTTGTTCTTTTTCTATCTTTTTAGTTGAATGCCCAATTCATTTATCTCCTTTTTTTTCTATTTTATTTATGTACACACTTAGAGATATAAAATTTCCCCCTAAGAACTGCTTTGGCTGCATCCCATAAGTTTTGGTATATTGTCTCATCATTGTCATTCTCTTTAATGAAGTTATTGATTGTTTCTATGATTTGTTGTTTGACCCACTCATTCTTTAGGATGAGATTATTTAGTTTCCAATTAATTTTCAGTCTATCTTTCTATGGCTGTTTATTACATATAATTTTCATTGCATCATGATCTGAAAAGAATGCATTTACTATATCTGCCATTCTACATTTGACTGTGAGTTTTTTGTGCCCTAATACATGGTCAATTTTTGTTTATGCGCACATACCACTGAGAAAAAGGTTTATTCCTTTCTGTCTCCATCTGCTATTCTCCAGAGGTCTATCATACATAACTTTTCTAAAATTCTATTCACCTCTTTTAAAAAAAAAAATTTATTTATTTATTTTGGTGAGGCAATTGGTGTTAAGTGACTTGCCCAGGGTCATGCAGCTAGTAAGTTGTCAAGTGTCTGAGGCTGAATTTGAACTCAGGTCCCCCTGACTCCAGGGCCAGTGCTCTATCCATTGCACCACCTAGCTGCCCCCTATTCACCTCTTTAACTTCTTTCTTATTTATTTTGTGGTTAGATTTATCTAGTGTTGAGAGGTAGAGGTTAAAATTCTCCACTAGTATAACTTTGCCATCTATTTCCTCTTGTAACTCATTTAACTTCTCTAAGAATCTGGATGCTATACTACTTGGTGCACATATATAGATATATAGATAGATGGATATATTTATTTATTTACTATTGATATTATTTCATTGTCTATGGTACCTTTTAGCAAGATGTAGTTTCCTACCTTATCTCTTTTAATTAGATGTATTTTTGCTTTGGGTTGTCTGAGAATAAGGATTGCTACCCCTATTTTTTTTTACTTCAGCTGAAGCATAATATATTCTTCTCCAACCTTTTACCTTTACTCTAGGTGTATCTCTCTGCTTCAAATGTGTTTCTTGAAAACAACATATTATAGTATTCTGGTTTTTAATCCACTCTGCTATTCACTTCCATTCTATGGGAGAGTTCATCCCATTCACATTCACAGTTATGATTACTGTGTTTTTTCCCTCCATTCTATTTTCCCCCTTTTTATACTTTTCTTTCTTCTTTCATCCTATTCCTCCTCACCAGCATTTTGCTTCTAACCAGTGGCTCCCTCAATCTGACCTCCCTTTTATTAGCCACCCTCCCTTTTCTTTCCCTTTTATTGCTCTGCTTCTGCCCTCTCTTCTATCACTACCCTCCCTTTTCCCCTTACTCTTCTACTTCCCTATTGGGTAAGCTAAATTTCTTTATCCAAATGAGTATATATTTTATTCCCATTTTGAGCCAAATCTGATTAAAGTAAGGTTGAAACAATTCTTATTCCTCTCTTCTTTCCCTCAATTGTAATAAGTTTTTTGTTCCTCTTCATGTGATGTAATTCATCCCATTCCAACTTCCCTTTCTTGGTCTCCCTGTATAGTCCTTTTTCACCCCTTAATTTTTCATATCATCACATCAAAGTCAATTTATACCTATATCCTCTATGTAAACTCCTTCTATCTGCCCTAATAGAGATACAGTTCTCAAAAGTTATAAGTTTTATCTTCCCATGTAGGGATGTAAACAGTTTAACCTTATTGAACAACTTTTTTCCTGTTTGTTTACCTTTTTATACTTCTCTTGAGTCTTATATTTTAAGATCAAATTTTCTGTTCTGTTCTTTTCATCAGGAAAGCTTGAAAGCCTCCTATTTCATTGAATGTCCATCTTTTCCCCTGGAAGATAATGCTCAATTTTTCTGGATAGTTGATTTTTGGCTATAATCCAAGCTCCTTTTCTTTCCAGAATATCATATTTCAAGGCCTCCTACCCTTTTATGTTGAAGTTTCCAGGTCCTACGTAATCCTCATGGAGGCTCCATGATATTTAATTTTTTATTTCTTTCTGGATGATGGAAGTATTTTCTCCTTCACCTGGCAATTCTGGAATTTGTCTACAATTTTCCTTGGAGTTTTCCTTTTGAGGTGTCAGGAGGTGATCAGTAGATTCTTTCAATGACTATTTTATCCTCTGATTCTATGATATCAGGGAAGTTTTCCTTGATAATTTCATGAAATATGATGTCTAAACTCTTTTTCTGATCATGGCTTTCAGGTAGTCCAATAATTCTTAAATTATCTCACCTGAGAGCAGCTAGGTGGTGCAGTGGATAGAGCACTGGCCCTGGATTCAGAAGGACCTGAGTTCAAATCCGGCCTCAGACACTTGACATTCACTAGCTATATGACCCTGGGCAAGTCACTTAACCCTCATTGCCCTGCAAAAAAACAAACAAAAACATAAATAAATATTGTCTCACCTGGATCGATTTTCCAGGTCAGTTGTCTTTCTAGTGAGGTATTTCACATTTTCTTCTATTTTTTCATTCTTTTGATTCTGTTTGACTTATTCCTGGAATCTCATGGAGTCATTATATTCCATCTGCCAAATTCTAATTTTTTAAGGCATTATTTTCTCAGTCAGCTTTTCTACCTCCTTTCACATTTGGCCAACTTTTTTCCAATTTGGACAATTATAGTTTTTAAGGAATTGCTTTCTTCAGTCAATTTTTGAGCTTCCTTTTCTAAGCTTTTGACTTTTTTTTTCATAATTTTCTTACATAACTCTCGTTTCTTTACCATTTTTTTCTTCTACCTCTCTAATTTATTTTTTTAATCCTTTTGGAGTTCTTCCAAGAATGCTTTTTGGTCTTGAGACCAATTCATCTTCCCACTTGAGGCTTCAAATGTAGGCATTTTGACAGTATCATCCTCATCTGAGTTTTGTGTTTTTGTTCTTCCCTGTCACCATAAAAACTCTCAATCATAAGGGTCTTTTTCTGTTTCATACTCATATTTTAGCTAGTTTTTTTTACTTTTAAAATTGAGGTTTTTGATGCTGAATGATATGAGCAGAACCAGGAGAACATTGTGATGATCAACTGTGATAGACTTAACTCTTCTCAGCAATAAATGGTCCAAGATAATTCCAAAGGACTCATGATGGAAAATGTTTGCCATATCCAGAAAAAAGTATGGAATCTAGATGCAGATTGAACCATGCTTTCTCTACATTTTTGCTTTTCTTTTTTGGTGTTTTTCCTTTTTGTTCTGATTCTTCTTTCATAACATGACTAATGCAAAAATATGTTTAATGTGATTGTACAAATATAACCTATATCAGATTGCTTGCTGTCTTAGGGAGGGAGGAGGGAAGAGAGGGAGGGGGAAAAATGTGGAACTAGAAATCTTATAAAAATAAATGTTGAGGACAGCTAAGTGGCATAGTGGATAAAGCACTGGCCCTGGAGTCAGGAGGACCTGAGTTCAAATCCAGCCTCAGACACTTAACACTTACTAGCTGTGTGACCCTGGGCAAGTTACTTAACCCCAATTGCCTCACTAAAAAAACAAACAAACAAACAAAAACACAGTAAGCTCCCTGAGGGCAGGGACCACAGCAGTCATTTTTCATCCTTTATGCCCAGCCTTGGCCATACTTCCATATGTACATTAGTTGATGCTTAAGAAACATTTGTGGGGGCAGCTAAGTGGCATAGTGGATAGAGCACCGGCCCTGGATTCAGGAGGGCCTGAGATTAAATCCGACCTCAGACACTTGACACTAGCTGTGTGACCCTGGGCAAGTCACTTAACCCCAATTGTCTCACCAAAAATAAATAAATAAATAAAAGTTTTTTTAAAAAGAAAGAAAAAGGGGCAGTTGGTGGTGCAGTGGATAGAGCACCAGCCCTGGAGTCAGGAGTACCTGAGTTCAAATCCAGCCTCAGACACTTAACACATACTAGCTGTGTGACCCTGGGCAAGTCACTTAACCCCAATTGCCTCACTAAAAAAAATTTTTTTAATTAAATAAATAAATAAATAAAAAGAAAGAAAGAAACATTTGTGGTTCAATGCCCACTGTTCTACTGTTACATTAGTTTCCACAAAATATTCAAAAACCCATGGATCACACAGGATAAGAAGACTCAATCAGCCTTCTCAGTGCCTTTGCACTATCTATCTCTCATGCCTAGGATGCACTCCCTCTTTAACTCCATATCACAGAATCCCTCTCTTCCTTTCAAATGCAGCCGAGGCACCATGAAGACATGAAGCCTTTTATGATTCTCCTCCACAGTGCCACAAATTATAGTGCCCTACCACCCAAAGGGACTTGTATTTAACTATATTATGTTTTTGTATTAACTTTAGATATCCATCTTATTCATATTGTTACATGTACTACTAGTCTCCCACATTAGGATGTAAGCTCTTTACAACCAGGGATTTTTTTCTTCTTGGTACATGTATCCCCAGCATCCAGCACAATGCCTGATACACAGTAAGTGCTTAATAAATAACTCTTGCTAGGTCAATGAATGGATTTTGATCTGTACTGGTGGAGGAAGTGCCCATACTCATGAGCTCATGCATTTGGTGGAGTACTGAAGCCTTACCTGGTAGCATGAAATTAAATGGAGGGACTAGATAGAACCTATAGACCTATGAGAAGACAGTCACAGTTATCTAGGTGTAAAGTAGTAAGATCTCCAACTAAAATGGTGGCAATGGGAAGCACGGGCAAGGTTTTTTAATGCTTGTTTAGTTCACCATTGTTGCATCCATAGGGTCTAACTTTACCAAGCAATACACTGAATTTGCTTCCATGTGATTAATACATCAATAACATTGATCTTTCTTTTGACTGTCTAGAGATATAAGGTGGATATAAGAGGATTATCTGGAACATTCATGTGAAAAGAAAAAATGGAGATGGAGGTAGAAAGAAATAGGTAAAGAGGTCCCAATGATCCAGATTAGCTAACAACAGTTATTGTACTTCATTTTCTCTCAAGAGTTCCACTTCCCAAGAAGAATGAATCACTTCATATGGTATCCAATTAAATCTGAGAGGAATTAGATAAAGGTTTGGGATACTCCTTTTTTAATTATCCATGATCATAAGATTCCTGCCTATTTGAAGCATATCTTTTCTAAGAATTTCCCATTTAAAAATTCAGATAGATTTCATTCACAACAAAAGAGATCAATGTGCCTCATCACTACTTGAAAAAAGTGGAGAATAGTGAAGGCAAAATGTAAATATATTTGTTGCTACCCACCTATAACTATGTCAGGAATTCTGTGAATGCGGCCATACTTAACTGGTAGAAAAAGTAGACATGGTTTCTGGGTATGCCCATAGGGGTTCCTAGTCCTGAGGAATAACTTGAAAAAAGAGTAGAAAAGAAAAAAGAAATCTCTACACTGGATTCCAAAGAGAGTTTAATTAGTGTCTGCCCTTCCTGATGGCCCAGGGACCATGCCCCAAAGGACACTGAAGCCTTCAAAGCTTCCAGAGCAATTACACTTAGAACCTTTTGGACAGAACAGGAGGCCAGAGTCATTCTTCCAGTGTGAGGTAGGTGAGGGGTCTCAGGGTCTGGATACCATTAAAGGATTCTAATTTTCACACACCTTTTCCCTGCATTTGGTCATTTCTCATCATTATTCTTCTGATAAGAAAAATCAAACCTTTTCTGACTGGTTTTCATCCATTTAGATATGTTTTGATGGTTACTTCCAAAGTTACCTTCCTTCAGTCAAATACAATTTGTCCTCAGTCCTTCCCTTCCCCAGAGTGTTAGAGCCAAACCAAGGAGAGAGAAGAGAAGGTTAGGTAAAGAAATGAGCTCTAGAGGAACAGGAGGAGTTTTCTGAGACCATTTTCCCTGGATCAGAAGAAAGAGAAAGTCTTCAGAGAGCTGCAAGAAAGTACAGGAACAATTTTGAGCCAACCCCATGTCCTCCATATCCTCTCCCCACCCCTGTCAAACCTCATGCTCTTATTTCCCTTCTTTGTACTCTTAACATATCAGCTTCTAAGAGGATCAAGCACTGGCAAACCTGAAGGACAGAGTTGAACTTTTTAAAAAGTATCTTCACTGTTTTCTCAAATATAGCCTTATTTCTTATCAACATAGAGTAATTTCCTCTTGCTGTGCTTTGGGAACAAAGCTAGTAACTATAGTGTAAAGAACAGTCAGCTATTTCTGTGAAAACTTGGGCAAGTCAAATAACCTCTCTAGGCCTCAATTACCTTATCTATAAAGTGAAGAGTAAAAATATGTGATATTTCTGGTCTCTAAATCCTAAATTCATGATCTGAAAATGACCACATGATCTCTAAAGTGTCTTCCAGAGCTGGTACCTAAATACTATGGGACTACATTTTATCGAATTAATCATTTCAAACTTCAATATGAACTCTCTTAAGGAACTTCACATGCATCATGTAGTATGTTTCCATGGACTGGACTCTACTTACCACATGAGCACTATGGAATATTCAAAGATCCTTTTTTAAGAAAAGAATAGGTGCATGTGGAACATTCAAGTCATTTGGAAAAGGTAAGTTTAATAATTAAATCAACTTCCTAACTTAGAGCCTATATTTTGTTGATGTTTACAATATTGAATTTTGTGTTAAAATTCTATATTTTTCCTATCTCCCTGATGACTCCTC
This sequence comes from Dromiciops gliroides, assembly GCF_019393635.1. Taxonomy (NCBI): domain Eukaryota; kingdom Metazoa; phylum Chordata; class Mammalia; order Microbiotheria; family Microbiotheriidae; genus Dromiciops; species Dromiciops gliroides. The sequence continues at coordinate 256,767,475 of NC_057864.1, forward strand.
TCCTTTTAGTCATTAGAGCAAGTAAGTTTATAATTAGCCAGTATAAAGGGATGATCACAGGACAGAAGATTGCAAAGGGGACCCTGGAAGTCATGTACAAACCCATGCCAAAGATCAAAGGAGCATAATACACAAATATGCTCAAAGGAACATAATATAGAAATATATATATATATATATTAACCAAAATTCACATCTTAGTAATAGGTGCTGAATCAGGTGAAGCCATCTAGGTGCTTCTGTTAAGGTTTTTAGTCCTATGATATGCAAATCCCAGACAAATTCAGATCTCCACAGTAAAGACCAGCAAAATATGAAAACGGTGCTGGTAACTTTGAGATGACAACTTTGAAGTTTTAGCAGTAACTTTGAGATGATTTTCAAATGTTAATGAACTAGGGCATCTAAGTGGCACAGTGGATAAAGCTCCAGCTCTGGATTCAGGAGGACCTGAGTTCAAATTCAGCCTCAGATACTTGACACTAGTCGAACATTCAACTAGAATGACCCTGGGTAAGTCATTTAACCCTCATTTTCCCATAAAAATGTTAATGAACTAATGCCAAGGTGGCACAAATAAGTCAAAGAACACTTTAACAATAAGACCTCAAACTCTTGCCTTCCAAGTCCTCTTCCATGTTGTCCATGCTGCCTAATGCTCCCAATGTTAATCCATGGTTACATGAAAGACACTCTCTGCCTCTTCCCCTTCCCCATGAGTTTCACCAATCTACCTCCCTCCCACACTGTCTTCCTCTGTGCCCTCTTTCATCACTCATCTCTGCCTTTATGGGCTTTTTGTCCTCATGCCCCCTGTGTTTAATTAAATTGTGATTGCCTCTCTAATTTCTGCTGCCAATTCTGGTCTTTCCTGGTGAGTATCCAAACAACCAGGTATGCCTGGTTCTTACCAACATTTCATAATTTCATAAATTACTTAACAGTTCAAATTTTAAATGCTTAAACCTCTTCCCAGTTGAATGTACAGTTTCTAGATATTTCATTCCTAGAAGTTCTAAAATAGTGAAATTTTGTGATTTGCCACCTAAGTGCTGGCATGTCAACCACAGAATTCTTTGAATGACCATTAATGATCACATTCTATTTTCCCCTCCCCCCAATTACTAAAGAAAGAGGGAAAAGCAGTTTAACTTTTAAATCATAACTATGAATTGTATCAATTTCATCTACCAGCAAATAGTATTACAAGTCTCAGAACCAATGCCTTGAATTTCCAAGAGAAGCCCTTTTTAAACAGAGCATTCCTTTTCTATATCAATACAGTCTCACAGCAATCAGAGACTCAGAGAATGTGAGAGCTGCAATAGCAACATTTGTTTAGAGCAGGAAGGGACCTTACATATCATGGAGGTCAACTCCATTTTCCCAAGAGAAATTTGAATTAAGACCCAGAGAAGCCATGTAAACTCTTAAAGTCACAGAATAATCAGCCAATGTCCTTTTAAAATTACCACCAAGGGTTAATTATTGGTTTTCCTTTGGGGAAATATTTACCTAAGAAAATGAAAATTAAAATGTGATCCATATATCACTGGATAAATTTCAACTAAACATAAATTGAAATTACTCACCTTAAAAAGGATGTTTAATAAATAGAAATTCAGAAAACTGTCTACATTTTCTCATAAAATGTGAAATGTTGGGGGAAATCTCCACATGTAACTGATTAAGAAATATGAGTTATCAGAGAAAGGGAAAGTCACTACTGAGCTGGTAGAATTGGAAAATGAGGATTTGTCAGTCAGAAAATGTGAGGTTGGAAAAGAACCTCCCTATTCCTGAAATTCAAAGAGTTCAAACACATGTTGGACCTATATGTAAAAGAGTAATTAAATAAATACATGATAGGCATCCTAAAACTTAAATGGGCTCAGACTTCCTTGGAAGCACAGGAATCCATTTCAATATGCGCATCACTTTTGCTGTCCCTACCTAATGGATCATAAGAGCACCTGAATGTCTGCGTGTGTACAAATTTCCCCCATTCCTATGTAGTGTGCCCCCCCCCAAAATGAGTTAAGGAATTAGAAAAAACAAAAAATAAATAAATTGGAAACTTTTGGTTAGTTCTAAATGAATTCTTACAGTTTATGTCTGAGTCATCAAAGTGAAAAGTTGAGTACAATGTAGGTAGCCAATCCATTCATTATGACCAAAGCTATCCAATGAAATCAGTTGATATAATAAATACCCCATAGAAAGACTTTTACATGTTCTAGATCATTGCAGAAAACTCTCCAACTGAAGTCTGCAATATTTTCCAATTGACAGCAAAATGTCCACACAAAGATTATTGTGACATGGATCCCTTTGACCATCTGATGAAGTCCTTGGATGTCTTCTCTGAATAATTCCTTTAAATGGAGTAAAATACATAAGAGCACAAAGGAAACTAATTACATTGAAATATAGTTATATGCAAATATGTATATAAATGTATACATATCTATATCTACATATGTCTGTGTCCAATTATGAATGAAATGCTCAGGTTATGATTTGAACAGAATTCCTACTCAGAGGCTAAATTTACTTTAGTTTATACCATTGTTTTAAAATCAAAGACCAAACTCCTTCAAAAATCATTAAGATCATAACTGAATGGTAGTATTTGTTCCATGTTAAGTTCTTGGATTGTACATCCATGATGTAAAGTCCCTTTATTCTGAGGATAATGGAACTTGAAAATCCAGGTGTCAGTTGGAAAATAATACAGACTGAGCAGTTTTCTATAGAAAAATAAGAAACTGACCTACAATAAATTAACATTGAAAATTATGTATCTGGATTTTGTAGGTTGTGAAATGTTTTGATTTTTCAATGGGAAATTGTACATTATTTAAAGAACTTCTGAGGCAGCTAGGTGGCGCAGTGGATAGAGAACCAGCCCTGGATTCAGGAGGACCTGAGTTCAAATTCGGCCTCAGGCACTTAACACTTACTAGCTGTGTGACCCTGGACAAGTCACTTAACCCCAATTGCCTCACCAAAAACAAACAAAAAAGAACTTCTTATTGTTTCACATGTATATGAAAATAAAGACCAAGTAACATTTTAGAGCATAATCATGTGAACTGCAGTAAAAAATTCCAGTATAAAATGAAGTTTGATACAATTAAATAATCTATGATAACTAACCTAGGTTTTTTTTTCCCTTTGGTTAACCTCTCAAAGATGAACACTAAGTTCTTTTGGGGGAAAATCTTTAGTAATTAATTTTGTCCTGGTGGAAGTACAGTTGTACTTCTTTCAAGAAATATATTTCTAATTTTTCATTTCTAATATTTAAAGTATAATTACCTTTCTAATTCTTTTAAGTTCATTTATGATACTTTTAAATATACACGTAATTAATTCTGTTAGAATTCCTTCTAAATTAAATTTTAAATGCATTTCTTTTTCTAATAATTTCAGGGAATTATGGGAAAACTACTATGTAGAACATCAATTTTATTTTCCATATTTAGTATATTATTGAGCCATTTATTATTGAATGGAAGAAAGAAAAGTCTTTAGTAAGAGATAGGCATAGACCTAAAAAAAAAAAATTGAGAAAATGTACCTTTCCCAATTCATTACAGAGATAGAGTACTATGGGTATCAGACATCATCACTGTATAAGTTTGCTTCTTAAATTGGCTTTTTTTCTTTTTAATTATTAATCTTTGTTATGAGGAAAGAATCAATTGGGAGGAGAGACGATAAGTATATTTGAAGATAAGTGTATTATAAGTAGAAAAGTGGGGGAAAGAGCTTCCAACTAACACGTAAATTTGATTTTTAAAAAGTATTTCAAATACTACTATTGTTACAAGGAGTCAGAATAGTAATAAATTCTCTAATCACTGAAGCACTTGCCATTTTCCAAAATGTTTCTAAATTGATTCTCTTATCCAATCCTTACCAAAGCTTCTAAGCCATGTTCTAGACTGATAAGAAATTGAGGCAGACATCAATGAAGAGGCTGGCCTAGGGTCATAAGGATGATTGGTTACAGGATCCAGAGGAATAGAACTCAAATCAATTGTCTTTTCCAGTATTTCACATTAATTCCCCAAAATATAATTAAATGCCTTTGTTTGGAGCTAAGTCTGTCCTTTAACTTATCCTTTAGCTATTGGGAGAATGTCAAGAATTGACACGTCATTCCCAATTAGCACTGATGAGGGCATTTTTAAGTATGAGGTCCTATGCATAACAGAATGAATATTCCACCTGCCCAGGCATCCTACAGTCTTAGGAAATACACAGAAATATGACTGCTTCAGGAAAGAGATAATTGGAAATGAGTTCAAGAAAAGGAAGCCAGACGAGTCATCCTTGTAAGCCACTATTTCTCTTATCCTATTTTATCAGTCTAATGGATTGTGAGGGGAGAAGTGAGCCCTGAGAAAGATATGAAGTGGATGAAGGTAGCTCCTCAAGATAGATTTTCCTAGCTTATTGGCATCAGAAAATTGGAAAAGGGGAGCAGCTAGGTGGCGCAGTGGATAGAGCACTGGCCCTGAATTCAGGAGTACCTGAGTTCAAATCCAGCCTCAGACACTTGATACTTACTAGCTGTGTGACCCTGGGCAAGTCACTTAACCCCCATTGCCCCACAAAAAAACAAACAAACAAACAAACAAAAATTGGAAAAGAATCATGTATTTATGTATATGTATGTGTGCACATGCTTTAAAAGAATCTATAATAAAAAGAAGTAGGGAAAAGGGGGATATTGGTCTATGTCCAGTTTCTATCAGACTGCTTTCATTTTCCCAGTGATTTTTACCAAATAATGAATTCTTATCCCCTACCCTTAAGTCTTTACACTTGTCAAATACATAGTTATTATATTTATTTGCTGCGTAAATTGTGTGTCTACTCTCTTCTATTGATCTACCTTTCTACATCTTATACCATTTACCAAAATAAGGTAAAAATGGATACATACCCTAGATATAAAAAGAGAGACTACAAGAAAAGTAGAAGAGCATAAGACATATTACTTGTCAGACTTATGAATAGGCAAACAATTTATGAATAAACAAGAGGTAGAGAGCAAAGTTAGGTGTACAATGGATAATTTTGATTACATTAAATTTAAAAGGTTTGTACAAATAAAACAATTATAGCCAAGATTAGAATAAAAGCAGAAAATTGGGGAAATTTTTATGGCTATTTTCTCAGATAAAGGTCTCATCTCAAATATAGAAAAAAAAACTTTGTCAAATAAGAACAATAGTCATTTGCTAATTGATAAATGGTCAAAGGATATGAACAAGTAGCTTTCAAAAAAAGAAACCAAAACAACTTATAGTTCTATGAAAAATGCAAAAAAATCATTATTGATTAAAGAAATGCAAATGAAAACAACCTACCATATTAGCTAAAATGATTGAAGTGGAAAATGAGAAATGTTGGAAAGGTTGTGGAACAATTGGGACACTGATTCATTGTTGTTGGAATTGTAATCTGATCCAACCATTTGGAGGGCAATCTGGAATTATACCCAAAGAGTGCTTAAAGCAGCCTATACCAGGGCAGCTAGGTGGCACAGTGGATAAAGCACTGGCCCCAGATTCAGGAGGACCTGAATTCAAATCTGGCCTCAGACACTTGACAGTAGTTGTGTGACTCTCGGCACTTAATCCTCATCACCCTACAAAAAAACAAAACAAAACAAAACAAAAAAACCACACACACACACACAAACAAACAAACAAAAAAAACAGCCTTTACCCTTTAACCCAGCAATACCACTATTAGCCTATTTCCAAAGATGATTAAAAGGAAAGGAAAAGGGGGCATCTAGGTGGTGCAGTGGATAAGGCACCAGCCTTGGATTCAGGAGGACCTGAGTTCAAACCCAGCCTCAGACATTTACTAGCTGTGTGACCCTGGGCAAGTCACTTAACCCCCATTGCCCTGCCAAAAAAAAAAAAAAGGAAAGGAAAAGAACCCATATGTTCTAAAATGTTTATAGTACCTCTCTTTGTGCTGGTGAAGAATTAGACATTGCAGGGAAGCATAACAATCGGGGAATGGCAGAGAAGTTGTGGTATATTATTGTGATGAAATACTACTGTGCGATAAGAAAAAAAATAATGAAGAGCAAAATGAGTAGAACCAAGAAAACATTGTATACAGAAGCATTATTGTTTTAAGAATTGCTTTGAGAGAATGAGTCATTTTGACAGTTATAAGTACCTAAATTAACTATATAGGACATATAAAGAAAGATGGTATTTGCATTAAGAGAAAGAGCTAGTAAATTGCTGTGTCAAGTAATTATACATACACACAATACCTATTTGTGTCTAATGGTAATGATCTCTAGGGTGGGGAGGGAATTTTTTTTTTAATTTACAGGTAAACTTTATTATATATTTAAAATAAATAGCCTGTCATATATAATAGATTTGCAGTTTCATGTGTAGTCACCTTTTTTAGTATACTATGTTATGGAAATGCTTGTTTTATTCAATAATTTAAAAATAAATTTTTTTTAAAGTATAGGTTGGGGGCAGCTAGGTGGCACAGTGAATAGAGCACCGGCCCTGGATTCAGGAGTACCTGAGTTCAAATCCAGCTTCAGATACTTGACATTTACTAGCTGTGTGACCCTGGGCAAGTCACTTAACACCAATTGCCTCACCAAAAAAATTAAAAATAAAAAATAAAAGTATAGGTTGAAAAAAGTATACAGTTTGAGGTTCCTTCCAGTGATGAGATTTTGTTGTTCTATAGATTCAATTCAGAAAGCACTGATGCAGATAAAGATGGAATGTTTGTCATGTTTACAGTACCAAAGAGAATAAAACAAAAAGAATTTTTTAAAAAGAAAGAAAATAAGAGGAAAGGATCTCTTCTGCCCTTTCTGGTTAAAGTCCTTGGGGAAAAGCCACCTAAAATAACGTGCCTCCACTTTCTCTCTCCCTCTCTTCTTAATCTCTTATAACATGACTCTGAACTTCAACATTCTACTAAACTGCTCTCTCCAAAGTTACCAGTGATCTCCTAACTGCCAAATCTAATGGCCTTTTGCTAATCCTCACTCTACTTAACTTCTCTGGAGTCTTTGACACCATTGCCCACCCTTTCCTCCTTAACAGTCTCTTTTCTCTCTGGGTTATCAGGTTGGCACTCTTTCCTGGTTCTTTTCTTGGCCATCTGACCAGTCCTTCTCAATATCCTTTGCTAAATCCTCCTTCAGATTGTACCCTTTAATTAAAAAGTGATCCCCAGGATTGTGTCCTGAGCCCTCTTTTCTTCTATACTACTTCACACTGATCTTTTAGTTCCCATGGATTTTATGATGTTCTATATGATTTTCAATTCTATTTATCTGCTTAAGTTCTCTGCTGACCTTCAATCTATCATCTCCAACTGCCTTTCAGACATCTTAACTCAACACATCCAAAACCAAGATATGATTTTCAGCTCCCCATCTCCTACCTTTCCTGTCACCATAGAGAGCAACACCAATCTCCCAGTTCCTAGATAACATTTTTGACACCGCGCTATCTCTCACCACCCTTATGCAGATGATGACAAATCTCAATCCCCAGGTTTGACCTCTGCATTTCTCCAGCCTTACACTTTCTCATGCAGAGATTGATTATGTAACTCCTTTGTTCAAAATCTTTTAGTATCTTCTCCTATGTGCACTGACTGCTGGCCTTGGGGATCAGGAAGGACTAAATTTATATCCCACTTATTTTCAACAACCATGAGAAAGTCACAACATCTAGAAGACTCTTTATCCATGAAATGGTGGTTTGTTGATTGGTTTCTGTCATTCATTATTGAAGAGGACCAAAATGACATCACTATGTTGGCGTCAAATTATACTGTGTCCAACTGTAGCTGATCATACCAATATGAGCTCAGAATGCTCAACTACATGTCGGGAACAAACAGTTCATGTGAATATTTAGGGTGGATTCTCTAAAGTCGCACATCTCATGTTGCTTTTTTTGGTCTTTTTTATTTTATAATTTTTTCCCTTAATAGTATTTTATTTTTTTCCAATTACATGTAAAGATAGCTTTCAGCATTCATTTTTGTAAGATTTTGAGTTCTAAATTTTTCTAGCTCCCCTCCTTCCCAAGAAAACAAAGAAATCTGATATAGGTTATATATGTACAATCATGTTAAACATATTTTCACATAAGTCATGTTGTGAAAGAAGAATCAGAACAAAAGGGGAAAACCACAGGAAAAAAACAAAATAACAAAGTAAAAATAATAGGCTTTGATCTACATTCAGACTGCACAGTTCTTTATCTAGATCTGGAGATCATCATGGCATCTCATGATTCTTTTGAGCTACTTCAATTCTGCTGTGCTCATATAGCATAGCCCCTTCTTTGATGCAGGCACACCACACTGGGTGGTCTTTTGCCAAAGCTTCTCATGTCAGAAATCAATTCCAAAGTTCTTCAGAGGGACCTTGAGACTGTCCTTGTATCGCTTCTTTTGATCACTATGTTAGTGCTTGCCTTTGTGAGTACTAATTCATAATATTATTGTGAGGCTTAAATGATATGATGCATACGAAGCACTTTCTAACCATTAAAGTTTTATAAGAAGGCCAGTCTATTGCTTTATTTTAAATTATTAATTAATAGTAGTCACTATTAGTAATGTTATACAATACTGATGTTGGAAGGGGAGATTGATCTTCCATTCCCCACACATACTTTGATGTAGTCACAGGATGTAACCACAGATGATGGATGTTAATGTGCTAGTAGACCCAGAGGCTCAAAATATTGGCCTCACCTCAGGAGGCTTTCTTTTCTTGAGTTCCTCTTCTAGGAGCCTCCCCTGGCCTAAGGGAGCTGATTTATTCTTCATCCTGTGGTGTTATTTCCTTTCAGATTCACTCAAGGGACACATTCCTCTGCATATAGGGATGGATACCCCATCATGTTTTATATTTCATTTCATGCCACATTATCAACACCTTTCCTGTGGATAAGTCCCTTATACTAGCTTGCTGGGTACAGACCAATATTTCGTTTGTCCACAGGAAAAAGGTGGTCCAGATAATTGCAACTTGTCAACACATTAATAATTCATCTTCTGAGATTACACCCTCTGACTGCATCCACTGGGGCAGAGGGAGAAAGAAGGGAGGAGTGTGGACAAAGAAACAGGAATACTTGAATTGAAAACCAGCCATCCAACACAAGTTGTACGACCCTGGGCAAGTCACTTAACTTTTGTCTGCATCAGTATCCTCAACTGTAAAATGGGGATAATAACCCCTACATCCAATGGTTATTGTAAGAATTAAATAATATCATATCTCTAAAGCACTTAGCATAGTGCCTGGCACATAACTATGCTTAGCAAAAGCTTCCTCTCTTTCTCCCTCACTCTATCCCTTCCTTCATTTGATTTCCCCTAGTTTCTCTGGTATACATAACTTCATTTTGACCTCTCTCACTTCTTTTCTACCTCAACTTTGGCAGATGTCAATGATGGCAAACCAAACCTCAGTGACAGAGTTCATCCTTGTAGGATTGACAAATGACCCTCGGGCCCAAGGTATTCTTTTTGTTTTTCTGCTACTAACTTATCTTCTAAGTGTCACTGGAAATCTGACCATCATTATTCTCACCTTGCTGGATTCCCAGCTCCAGACTCCCATGTATTTCTTCCTCCGGAACTTCTCCTTCTTGGAAATTTGCTTTACAACTGTCTTTGTTCCCAAAATGCTAGTGAACATGGCAACCGGGAACAAGACCATTTCCTTTGCTGGATGCTTTACTCAATATTTTTTTGCCATCTTCTTGGGAGCAACAGAGTTTTACCTTTTGGCTGCCATGTCCTATGACCGCTATGTGGCCATCTGTAAGCCCTTGCATTATACGATGGTGATGAACAAGAGGCTTTGTCTCCATCTCGTCCTCAGCTCCTGGTTCTCTGGCTTCATGGTGGTTATTGGGCCACACATCATGACTGTAAGGTTGCCATTCTGTGCATCCAATATCATCAACCATTACTGTTGTGACTATACCATATTGCTCCAGTTGGCCTGTGCAGACACACACTTCATAGAGATGACTGAGTTTGTCTTGGCTGTAGTGACTCTTCTCTTTACATTAGTGTTAGTGATTATCTCCTATGCATATATCATGAGGACAATTATGAGAATCCCTTCTGCTCAGAAAAGGAAAAAGGCATTTTCCACCTGCTCTTCCCACATGATTGTTGTGTCTCTCTCCTATGGCAGCTGCATCTTCATGTATGTTAACCCTTCTATGAAAGAAGCAGCAACTTTTAATAAGGGAGTAGCTGTGCTGAATACCTCAGTTGCCCCCCTGTTGAACCCTTTCATCTATACCCTAAGGAATCAGCAAGTAAAACGAGCCTTCAAGGACATGGTTAGAAGGAATAGGTTTTTCTCAGTCAAGTGAAAATGATTGGAGGTTCCCTAATAAATGAAACTATAAAGAAAATCAATAAGAGACCAGAGATAGTCTAATGTGGCATGCACAGAAATTGCTTTACAGTGTTAAAAATTAGTCTGCTGTATTGTTTCATTTTATCACTTTAAAACTCAGCATCTATTGAGTTGAATCTATCTATGACCGGACTTCACCATTGAAAACCTTAGCACCACCAGCCTCAGACACTTGACATTTACTAGCTGTGTGACTTTGGGCAAGTCACCTAACCCTCATTCCAAAAATAAATAAATAAATAAATAAATTTTTAAAAAACCTTAGCAAACTTTTAATTTTTCCAGTTCCTTATAAAAATAATAATCTCGATTAGACCATACTTTTTAAAAATATAGTCCAGTCCTTCCAATGGTATCCTCGAGGATCTAAGGGCACACCTATTTCTGTCCTTCAGCTCAGTTGGATAAGGTCAGACTGGTCCATATAATCCATAGTAAAATAACCAAAAAAAAAATCATATATTTAGTTGAACCATTGATTTAGAGCTGGACCTCAAGTCCAACCTACTCCTTCATCCCTTATTCTACAGATAATAAAATTGAGAATGAGAGAGGGAAAACGATAGGTAGTCAAATGTATCACACCCCTCTAGCCTCATTCCCCTACAACTCACATTAGCAAATTGGGTTTCCCCAGAGGGATGGGTGTTATCTGAGATTCTAGGAATAACCGCCATCTTAACACTCTAGATACCAAGCTCCTACTATGGTGCTTCCCGTTGACATTCAACCAGTAGAATAAATTAACTATTAAAAAAGTCATTTGCTCAAATGGCATAGAAAGTAAAACAGTTACAACCCTTGCTCCCATAAACACAAGGCACACTCACGATGGAGGAGAGTATGCACAAACTTAATAAAAAATGATAGTTAGGTACAAATGTTAGGAATATTTGTGACCAAGACCACATCTTCAGAGCCCTTATAATCCTTTTTTCTTTGGAATTATAAGGCCTCAATGTTTTTATTTTTTTATTTTCCTCAAATACATGTGGCAATAATTTTTAACATTTGTTTCTTATAATTTGGGATTGCATTTATAGCTGCTCTTTTTGTAGTGGCAAGGAATTGGAAATTGAGAGGATGCCCATCCATTGGGGAATGGCTGAACAAGTTGTGGCATATGAATGTAATGGAATACTATTGTGCTGTAAGAAACGATGAGCAGGCAGATTTCAGAGAAACCTGCAAGGTCTTACATGAACTGATGCTGAGTGAGATGAGCAGAACCAGGAGAACACTGTACACAGTATCAACAACATTGTATGTTAATCAACTGTGATAGACTTGACTCTTCTCAGCAACACAATGGTCCATGATAGTTCCAAAGGACTCAAGATGGAAAATGCGCTCCAAATCCAAAAAAGAAAAAAAAAACTATGGAATCTAGATGCAGATGGAACCATACTACCTCTAATTTTTTTGTTTTTCTTTTTTGAGGTTTTTCCTTTTTGCTCTGATTCTTCTTACACAGTATGACTAATGTAGAAATATGTTTAATGTGATTATACATATATAATCTATTGGCTTGCTTGCTATCTTGGGGAGCGGGGAGGGAGGGGAAGGAGGGAGAAAAATTGAAACTAGAAATCTTATAAAAGCAAATGTTGCAAACTGTCTCTACATGTAACTGGAAAATAATTAAATACTTTTATGGGGGAAAAAAGAATTACAGAATTTAAAGGAGGAATGCTTAACCCTAGGAAATATTGAGGCTTGGGACAGAGACATTATCTATGGTGATCAGAATGAACTAAGTTCAAATATTAAATGCCTGTGGGATTTACTTTCTTAACTGGAAATTCTGTGTACCCAAAGTTACACAGGCAACTAGGGACAAGTCTCTATAAGAAATAAAACAAGAATTTTGTAGCACCAGAATAGGAAAAAAAGATGATTTTACATGAAACTGCAACATTTTATTTTGTACAACTTGCTATTCCTTTTAAATATATAATAAAGTTATCATGTAAAAAAAATTTTGAGTTGCAAATTCTTTTCCTCCATCTCCCATACACACTCCTGGAGCAATTTCCTATAGATTATAATGTGCAGTCATAGAAAACATATTTTCATATTAGCCATGTTATAAAAGAAAAGACACAAAAAACCAGAGAAAAATAAAGTTAAAAATTAATGCTTTGGGAGCAGCTAGGTGGCGCAGTGGATAAAGCACTGGCCTTGGATTCAGGAGGACCTGAGTTCAAATCCGGATTCTGACACTTAACACTTACTAAAGAGATTAGACTAGATGAACTGTAGGTCCCTTCCAACTCAAAATCTGTGATCTGCAGTGATCTCAGAATCAGATTATATGATTTATGCCAAATGAGAAAGATTTTACTCAATAGCCACTAAGATCCTTTCCAGTTCTAAAACTAGGATCCTATAATTCCCATCTACTGTGTCTGTCTTATGTCTTATGACTCACTTTCAGGAATGTCCTGTTCCAGCCAAACTGACCTGCTGCTAGCTGTTGCCCATATGCGATATCCCAACCCCTCCCCCACATACATTTAGTGTTTTGAGAAAGTGTTTTTTCATCTCTGACATACACTTTTTCTTCATCTCTGCATCTCAGAATCTGTAGCTTCCTTCAAAGCTCACCTCAAAGTTACATCCTCGACTGAACTTCTCACCATTCTGTTTCTCCTCTACCTCTCACCGTCACACTGAAGTGTCACTGTCTACAATCCTTGAAATGGCTCTGAAGCATGAATCCATTGAGTCAATTCTATCATGCTCCATAAAATTGAGTAATACATTTCAGGTTGAGAAGACATCATTTCTTGTTTTTATAACAAAATTTTTACTTTGTCAATGAAAATGGAGTCACTATATTTGCAATAGTCCCTGATTTTCAAAGAAAGAAAAATGTTTTTAGACACACACACTCAAAAATTGGATAAATAGTTGAATAACACCAAAGACAGATAAAGTACCAATATGATGGAAATGACACAATTTTGTGGATATTTGAGGGAAAGATTTTCAAAATATCTGAAAGATACCAATTATTAGAAAAATACATCAGTGGTATTTTGGTGGGGGGATGTCAGACTAGTTGTGTTATATAAAATATTCAAGGAAGAAATATCCTCTACCAAATCAGATCTGTACTTATTCTGCAACTTAGAGGCTTATAGAATTGTATGTATAACTGAGAGGTTATATAAAAAGTACATGTCACAGCCAGGATTTAAATCTATACAGAGTATCTACAGAGCAGACACTATAAATACTTATTGATTGATTTTTAGAAGACATCATTTCTTGACAAAATGTGAACAAAGCCTCGACACTTTCTTAGGTGCTGGTTGGTTGTTGTCCTTCATTCTCAAATAGAGCCAAAATGGCATCAAATATGTTGTAGTCAAGGTATGATGTGTGTAACTGTAGCTGATCAGACCAATAAGAACTGAGAAGGCTCTATACAGTTCTGCTACAAATAGTCCATATGAACATTTGGAGTGGGGATGCCTCTAAATTTGTGCACCTCACATGGCTTTTGAGTTATTGTGATTCTGCTTTGCTCACATAGCACAACTTCTTTGATGGAAGTTCCCTATGCTGGCCCCTGTGTCCTACCTTGCTGTGTCAATACTTGGAAGGGAAGTCCCATGAATGAATGAATGAATGAATGAATGAAAAAAGCTTTTAGTAAGTGCTTTCTATGTGTTGGGTGCTGTGCTAAATGTTGGGAGTACAAATACAATCATGCATCTCAGTCTCTGCCCTCAAGTGTTTGTATTTTAATAAGAGACAAGACAAACAGGGGAGGTGGAGAAAGAGGAGGAGGTGTAATACTGGCTGTAGCATGGTTTGGACATGGCCAGGAAGTGACCTGGAGGCCCAGTTCCAGGAAAATTAAGACAAATGCTCTCTTTTTAGAGTCTTTTCCCCATTGGCACTTTTAGATGCTCTCTGTACTGCCATTACTGAGTAATCTCTCTTGAAGATTCACTCCATACAAATAAATCACCCAATCCAGATCCTGCTGGTAATTATCTTCTTGATTCCAGGTCATTGTGCCTTTTTATTTTCTTTTTCTTCATTGATTATTTAAAATAATATTTTTCCAGGTTACATGTATAGACAATTTTAATGTAATGATTGGAATGACGCCACCTACTAGAGACTTGCTGTGGAAAAGCTCCACCATGAGGAAAATGCCTCAGAGGCATTGTGGCTTTTCCTTGGCGTCAGGAAATGATGTTTGCTCATGGGTGCTGTCTATCAAGGCTACCAGCCAATCAACTTGAGGAGCCTCCTATGGTCTGGGAGGAGACAGGAAGGAGGAAAGGTAGCCTGCGCAGAGAGCGCTGGCCTTTTTGGCTTCCTGACTTGATGGTGGTGGCGGCAGAGGACTTCACAGGAAATTTGAGGAAAGATAGGAATGCCAGGCTGTTAGAATTCTGTTCTCAATTTTTTCTTTCTATTTTCCAATAAACCCTTAAAAACCTAAACTCGTTTTATCAGTGATTTTTTAGTCAGTTTCCCCCAAACTGGGGGAACAGATTAGAATCCACATTTAGAATCTTAAATTACACATTAACCTTAATTTTTTGAGGCAATCAGTGACTTGCCAAGAGTCACACAGCTAGTAAGTGTCTGAGGCTAGATTTGAACTCCTGACTCCATGTGCTCAATCCACTACACCAATTAGCTGCTCCTTAATGATCCTTGTTTTTTAAAATTTTGTGTTGGGGGGTGCAGCTAGGTGGCACAGTGGATAAAGCACCAACCTGAGTTCAAATCCGGCCTCAGACACTTGAAACTTACTTGCTGTGTGACCCTGGGCAAGTCACTTAACCCCCATTGCCCTGCCCAAAAATATATATATAAATAAATAAATAAAGGAGGAGTGGGCACTCACCCATGCTTAAAAAAAAAATTTGCGTCAGAAATTTTCTGCCTCCCTCCCTTACCTCCACCTTCCCTATGACAGTAAGCAATTTGATATAGGCTACATGTGTGCAATCATGTAAAACATATTTCCATATTAGTTATCTCGTAAAAGAAGAAATTGTCCAAAAGAAAAAAAACATAAAAAATTAAGTGAAAAGATTATGCTTCAATCTGCATTATGAATCCATCAGTTCAAGATGGCAGAAGAGAGGCTGTGACTCCCACAAGTTCCAGATAAACCCATCCACTCACACCCAAATAATGAGGTAAAAAATCAAAACCCAGAACAGCCTAATGCACATAAGAACAGAGTGAGACTATTTCTCCACAAAAGAGGGCAATTCTGATCACCTTCTGATCGGGCTTAACAGCTCAGCATGCAGTCCGGACCCAGCCAGGGACAGTGATCAGAGTCTTCAGCACCAGCAGCTTCCGAGGCTCTGATCATGGACTGGTGAGGGGGTACAGCAGTAGGCTGGGGTGAAGTGGAGGCAGTATCTACTGGAGTTGGGGCAAAGCGCCCTGGGTCTGAACCAGTGGACTGAATCGAGTGGTGGTGGCCCTGTGGGGGAGGGGCAAAAGCATGCCAAGCTTCCAACTATAGAGAATCAGAGTTCAATCAGACTTCTGTTTCCCTGTCAAAGAGAAAGCAGCCATGATTACTCACAAGCCAGGCAGGCTGAGAAGAAGCCCAATCACCCCCTGGGCCAGGCTGTAGCACGAACAGTGTGTCCTGGAAGCAGCGGTACACTTTAAGAAGGAGTAAAAAGCCGAGAAATAATAAGCCAGGATGAGTAGGCAGAGAAAGCAGAAGACCATCGAAAACTTCTTTGGGGGAAAGGTAGACCACAATACAACCTCAGAAGATGATAACAGGGTCTCAAGCCATGGAAGCTCTCAAAAGGGACTTTGAAGAGAAAGTAGGAGAGATAGAATGAAGATGTAGAGAAAGAGAAGAAGGAATGGAAAGAGAAATGAGAGCAATGCGGGAGAGTCATGAGAAAAAAGTCAACAGTTTGAAAAGCCAAATGGAAAAGGAGATTAAAAAACTGTCTGATGAAAATAATTTCCTAAGATTTAGGATTGAACAAATGGAAGCTAGTGACCTTATGAGAAACCAAGACACAGTAAAGCAAATCCAATTGAATGAAAAAATAGAGGGCAATGTGAAATATCTCCTTGGAAAAACAGCTAACCTGGAAAATAAATCTAGGAGAGATAATTTGAAAATCATTGGACTACCTGAAAACCATGACCAAAACAAGAGTTTAGACACTATCCTCCAAGAGATTGTGAGGGAAAATTTCCCTGATATTCTAGAAGCAGAAGCTAAAATAGAAATTGAAAGAATCCACCGATCACCTCCTGAAAGAGATCCCAAAAGGAAAACCTCCAGGAATATTATAGCCAAATTACAGAACTCAGAGGTCAAGGAGAAAATATTGTAAGCAGCTAGAAAAAAGGAATTCAAATACTGTGGAGCTCCAATAAGGATAAAGCAAGATCTAGCAGCTTCTACATTAAAGGACCGGAGGGCATGGAATATGATATTCCAGAGGGCAAAGGAACTGGGACTACAGCCAAAAATCACATACCCAGCAAAACTAAACACCATCTTTCAGAGGAAAAAATGGAATTTCAATGAGAAAGAGGACTTGCAGGCATTTGTTATGAAAAGATCTGAACTGAACAGAAAATTTGACTTTAAAATACAAGACCCTGGAGAAGCATAAAAAGGTAAACAGGAAAAAGGCTTCATGAGGGATATTAAAAGATCAAACTGTTTATATTCCTACATGGGAAGATAATACTTTGAACTCATAAGAACTATCTCAGTAAGGAATTCACAGAGGACACAGGTTTGAACTGAATACAAAGGGATGATATCTGTAAAGCATTTATGTTTTGTTCTTTGTGGGGCAGACAGGGTGGGGTGTCTTATGTCTGGGGCTGGATTTGGGCTTGGGGCCTCCTGGGTCCAGGGCTGGTGCATTGTCCACTGTGCCACCTAACTAACCCATGATGACATCTTTAAAATATGGTTGAGGTGTAGGAGAAATAGACTGGGAGAGGGGGAAGGGGAGAGAAGGTCTGGGGAGAAGTTGTTCACATGAAGGAAACAAGAAAAAAGCTTATAGAGGGGAGGGAAAGAGGCGGAAGGAATTTGGGGAGTGAGTGAACCTTAATATCATCAGAATTGGCTCAAAAAAGGACTAACATACATACTCAAGTAGGTATAGTAATATATTTTTGCCCTGAGGGAGGGGAGGGAGATAAGGGGCGGGGGAAGAGGGGAAGGAGGGAGGGGCAGATTGGGGGAGAGAGCAGTAAAAAGCAAAACGCTTTAGAGGAAGGTAAAGATGTTCTGCATAACTGCACAAGTATGACATATTGAATTGCTTGATTTCATAGGGAGGGTTGACGAGGGAGGGAGGAAGAAAATCTGGAACACAGAATCAGCTCAAAGACCTTAAACTCATTAGAGTGGGCTCATGGAGAGAATAACATTCACATCCAGTTGGAAGGAATAATCTATTTAACCCTACAGGAAAGTATGAGGGGAAGAGAATAAGGAAGGAAGGGTGAAAAAAAGAGAGTGCAGAGTAGGGGAGGGGACAGTCAGAAGTAAAACACTTTTGAGGAGGAAAAGGTTAAAAGAAGATAGAAAATAGAGTAAATATCATGGGAAGGGAATAGGATGGAGGGAAATAGTTATGATGATTGATTATAATGGCAAAATGTATGGTACCTACTATGCTGGGCTAATATGAAGAAAATTCTTTGTCAAGTTTAAGGTACTTTATTCAGGTTATAATGAACAGGATACTATCAGAAAAACCTGGAAAGACCTACATGAACTGAAGCAGAGTGAAATGTACTGTTTACAAAATAACAGCAATAGTGTAAGATGATCTGCTGGGAAGCATGTGGTTATTTTCAGCAAGGCAATGATCCAATATAACCCTGAAGGACTTATGAAAATGGCAATCCATCTACAGAGAAAGAACTGATAGTCTCTGAAAATAGATGGAAACACATTTGTTTAATTTTTTTTTCCTCTTTGACAATTCCTCAATCTGAAGTTTAGGTTTTGGTTTTTTTGGTTTTTTACTGTTTTCTCTCACAACCTAGCTAATGTGGGAATGTTTTCCATGACTATTCATGTATAAACTATTTTGAAATGCTTGAGTTCTAGTGGGTAGGGGGTGGGAATGGAGGAAGAGAAGTTGGAACACAAATTTTTTTTTTAATTGATGTTAAAATTTGTTGGTTTTTTGGGTTTTTTTTGGGGGGGGGAGGCAATTGGGGTCAAGTGACTTGCCCAGGGTCACACAGCTAGTAAGTGTTAAGTGTCTGAGGCCGGATTTGAACTCAGGTACTCCTGACTCCAGGGCCGATGGAAAAACTGCTCTAAATCACTCTTTATTAAAGAAATGCAAATTAAAACAACTCTAAGATACCACCTAACATAAGTCAAATTGGCTAATATGACAAAAATGGAAAATGAGAAATGATGGAGAGGATGTGGGAAAATTAGGACACTAATGTACTGTTGGTGGAGTTGTGGACTGATCTAATCATTCTGGAGAGCAAGTGGAATTATGCCCAAAGGACAACTAAACTGTGCATACCCTTTGATCCAGCAATACCACTACCAAGTCTGTAACCCAAAGAGGTCATAAAAAAGGAGAAAGGACCTACATTTACAAAAATAGTTATAGCAGCTCTTTTTGTGGCAACAAAGAATTGGAAACTGAGGAGATGGATGCCCAGCAATTGGGGAATGGCTGAATGAGTTGTGGTATATACATACATGCATACATACATACATAAATACTACTAGTATATAAGAAATGATGAGCAGGAAGATTTTAGAGAAACCAGGAAAGACTTATATGAACTGATGCAAAGCGAAGTGAGCAGAACCTGGAGAACATTGTACACAGTAACAGCAGTATTGTAAGAACAATCAACTGTGAATGACTTAACTCTTCTCAGCAAGATAATGATCCTGCTCTTTTATTAAAAAGTATAGTCTTGGGGCTGGGGGGAGGGAGGGGAGGGAGGAAGAAAAATTTGAAATTGGAAATCTTATCTAAACAAAGTTTGAAAACGTAAATAAATTAATTTTTTTTTAAGTATAGTCTCAGGGGAAAGTAGGTGGCACAGTGGATAAAGCACCAGCCATGGATTCAGGAAGACCTGAGTTCAAATCCACCCTCAAACATTTGACACTTACTAGCTGTGTGACCCTGGGCAAGTCACTTAACCCTCATTGCCCCACCAAAAAAAAAAAGTACAGTCTCTAGCTCATGGTCTTCCTCTGAACTCCAATCCCCTGTCCTTAACTTTTGGGTACTTCCTCATACACACTGATATTCTCTCAACACCCTAGCTTCCCAATTTCTCAATCTCCTTAACTTTCATGACCTATTCCTTCATTCCATCACAACTACATGTAAAATGGGTCACACTTTTGAGCCATATATTCAATATATAAATATGATTATATATGTGTGTAGATATTATATATAAATACATATATACACACACATGAAATGAGTCCTTTATGAGAAAAACTGGCTGCAATATCCCAGTTATTTTATGCCTTATAGTTTTAACCGCATTGGTTTGTTTATGCAAAAACTTTTAATCTCATATACTAAAATTGTTAATTTATCTTCTGCGACCTGTTTCTTGCTTTCTCATTAACTCTTGCCCTAATTACTATTGCCAACTGTATTTCCCTCTATCCTATTCCCTTCCCATGACATTTACTCTCCTTTCCATCTTCTTTCACCCTATCACTCCTCAAAAGTGTTTTGCTAAGGGCAGCTAGGTGGTGCAGTGGATAAAGCACCGGCCCTGAATTCAGGAGTACCTGAGTTCAAATCCAACCTCAGACACTTGATACTTATTAGCTGTGTGACCCTGGGCAAGCCACTAAACCCCTCGTTGCCTTGCAAAAAATAATTAATTAATTAGTTAATTAATTAAAAAGTATAACAAGACACAACCATGGGGCTTCTGAGCAGTCAAAAATGTTTTGCTTCTAACTGTCCCCTCCCCCAATCTGCCCTCCCTTCTATTCTCCACCCTCTTATCCCCTTCCCCTCCTGATTTCCTGCAGGGTAAGAGATTATCATACCCAGTTGAGTGTGTATGTTATGCTCTCTTTGAACTAATTCCAACTGTATAAGCTTTTTTTGTTTCTTTTATGTGAGATACCTTACCCCATTCCACCTCTCCCTTTCCCCCTCTCCTAGTACATTACTCTCACCCCTTGATTCTATTTTTATAAAGATATCATCCCCTTATATTCAGCCCACACCTGTATCCTCTGTCTAAATACACTCCATCCAGCTGCCCCAAAAATAAGAAAGTCTTTATGAATTACAAGTATCATCTTTCCATGCAAGAATGCAAACAGACTAACCTTTTAATACCCCTTTTGATTTCTCTTTCCTGTTCATCCCTCCATGCTTCTCTAGGGTCTTGCATCTGAAAGTCAAACCTTCCACTCAGTTAAGATCTTTTCATCAAGAATGCCCTAATGTTCTCTCTTTCATTGAATTCCTATGTTTTCCCCTGAAGGACTATACTCAGCCTTGCTGGGTGGGTGATTCTTGGCTGCAATCCCAGTTCCCTTGCCCTCTGGAATATCATATTCCAAGCCCTCTGATTCCTTAAAGTAGAAGTTGCCAGATCCTGTTGTGAAATTTAAAATTGGATACTGAGCATTAACCTCCCCTTCCTAACCTTTCCCTTAATTTATCTCCCAGACTAGTAAATGGAAGAAGCTTCCGGTCTCTACTTAGAGCTTTTATTGTGTGGTAGTTACCAGGTGATGTTGATTAGAGGGATAGGAAAGTAGAAATACAAAACAAATAGTCTTAAGTCTAAGCTTAGTCTATATTCCATATAAAACTCACCAAAAACCCAAGGCCACCTTTGGGGAGAGAGAGAGAGAGAGACCGAGTCAAGCACGTGCTGCTAACGGCGAGCCAGGCTGCATCCAACTCCAGTCAGCGTCTGTATGTGTGTCGCGCCAGTCATCGGACCAGGAGAGGAGGCAAGAGATGCCACTTCCGTTCTCTCCTTGCCTTTTAAGTTTGCACCCCGGAAGTGGAGTTGCATAGCAGGCCTCTTAGTAGTGGGGGCAGAGAGTCTGTATTATCCTGAATGTGGTTCCACAATACCTAAATTGTTTCTGGCTGCCTGCAACATCTTCTCCTTGAACTGAGAGTTCTGGAACCTGGCCATAATATTCCTGGAAGTTTTCACCTTGGGACCTCATTTGGTGGATTCCTTCAATTTCCACTTCACCTTCTGGTTCTAGAATATCAGGTCAATTTCCCCTGACAATTTCTTGGAAGCTGATGTCTAGGCTCTCCTCTTGATCACAGCCTTCAGGTAGTCCAATCATTTTCAAATTATGTTTCCTGGATCTACTCTCCAACTCAGTTGTTTTTCTAATTAGATATTTCACATTGCCTTCTATTTTTTCATTCTTTTGGTTTTGCTTTATTGTGTCTTGATTTCTCATAAGATCAATAGCTTCCATTTGTTCAATTCCAATCCCTAAGGAGTTATTTTCAGAGAGCTTTTGAAAGTCCTTTTCTATTTGGCCAATTCAGCTCTTCAAGGCATTCTTTTCTTCCTTGTTTTTTTGTACTTCTTTTACCACCTGGCCCAGTCAGCTCCTAAAGGTGTTATTTTCTTCACTGTGGTAAAAAATATGAAAGTTTTTTAACAGTCGGTTAGGATAACTGAAAGACACCAGTTTTTTTTAAGGACCACCCTTTCAGGGAGGAGACCAACGACATGAGCTACGCATGCCAGTCCGCCTGCTACGCACGTCAGACTGCCTGCTAGCACTCCACTTCCGAGGTGTGAGCTTAAAAGGCAAGGAGAGAACGGAAGTGGGGGGGGGGGGGTTCCTGCTCTGCTGGTCTCCTGATGGCGCTGCACAGGCTGATGTGGATGAGAGTTTCAACTGGGCCCAGCTCACGGTTAGCAGCAGCACACGGTCTCTCTCTCTCCCCAAAGGTGGCCTTCTCTTTTGGTGAGTTTTATACGGAATATAGACTAATCTTAGACTTAAGACGATTTGTATTGTGTTTCTACTTTCCTATCCTTCTAATCAACATCACCTTGTGACTACCATACAATAAAAGCTCTATCTAGAAAACCAGAAGCTTCTTCCATTTACTAGTCTGGGAGATAAATTAAGGGAAAGGTTAAGTAGGGGAGATTTATGATCTAATATCCAATTTTAAATCTCACATCACCATTCCCCTGTGTCTCCCCTACCAAGCTGTTGACTTGATTTCTCATGATTTTCTTGCATTGCTACCATTTCTCTTTCCATTTTTTCCTCTACCTCTCCTACTCTACCTTCAAAGTCCCTTTTCAGCACTTCTATGGCCTGAGACCAATTCATATTTTTCTTGGAAGGTTTGGATGTTGGAGCTTTTATTTTAATATCTTCTGAGCGTGTATTTTGATCTTCCCTGTCACCCACAGAAACCTTCCAGAGTCAACATTTTTTTCAGTTTCTTCATTTTCCCAGCCCATTTCTTGACTTTTAACTCCCTGTTAAAGTGGGGGCACTGCTTCTAGGGTGAAGGATGCACTATCCCAAGCTTCAAGGGGTTTGAACAGCTGTTCTCCAAGATACTTTTAGGAATTTGCAAGTCCTTAGTTCTTCCAAGGTGTTATGATTTAAGGAGAGGTAGGTTTACTACTCTCCTGGCCTGCACTCTGGTCTGCAAGCAACCATAGGCCTGTTTTTCTGCCCTGGAACTATGAACAAAATCCTGCTCCACTGTGGCTATAAGCTCTTGTGTGCTTGTGCTCCTTCCCCACATGGGACTGCCACCCAAGACTGTGACCTGGATTGACCATGGGCTGAGTTCCAGAAGCAATTGCTGCTGCCACTGATTCAGAGGCTCCTGAGGCCTGCTCCTGGTTAGCTGAGGCTGGGTCTGTGCTGGGGTTGGATCTGCACTGGTGCAGCCTCTGCTGGGCTTTGCTCCACTCTCACCCTGGTACAACAGACCTTTCCTGCTGATCTTCTAAGTTGTCTTTGGCTGGAAAATTATTTCACCCTGTCATTTTGTGGGTTCTGCTGCTCCAGGAATTGTTCTATGGCATTATTTTAAGGTATTTAGAGGGGCCTTGAGGAGAACTCAGGCAACTCACTGCCTTTCCTCTACCATCTTGGTTCCACCCCCTGAAAATATTGAAAGTGACAGACCTATAAAAAAATGATGAGCAGGATGCTATCAGAAAAACATGGAAAGACCTACATGAGCTGAAGAAATGTGCAATGTAGTGTACACAAAATAATAACAATACTGTAAGATTATCTGCTGTGAATGACTTGCTTATTTTCAGGAATGCAATGACAACTCTGAAGGTCAAGAAAACTCAGAAAGTACTATGAAAAATGCAGTCCAACTACAGAGAGAGAACTGATTTCTGAATACAGATTGAAGCATGATTTTATTTTGTTAGTTCCTTTATATGAAGTTTTGTTTTTGTCTGTTTTCTTTCACAACTTAGCTAATATGGAAATGTTTTGCATCACTGCTCATATATAGCTTACATTGAATTGCTTGAGTTCTTGTGGGGGGGAGGGAGGAAAAGAATTTGGAACACAAAGTTTAAAAAAATTTTGATGTCAAAATTTGTATTTACATGTAATTTGGGAAAATAAAACAATGGGAGAAAAAAATTTTGAAAGTGACAGACTTGTTCTAAAGACCTTCTAGGTTACCTTAAGCTGGAAGATTGTTTCATTCAGTCTTTTCATAGGTTCCATAGTTCTAGAATCCATATAGAGGATTAATTTAACATTGTTTCCCAGGGAAACTTGGGAGAGCTCAAGCAACTTCCTGGCTTCTCTCTGTCATCTTCTGGACACAACTTTCTTACACTTCCCATTATCTCAGTCACATACATTGGCATCCAGTCATCTAACTAGGAGGTGGATATGCTATTGTCAGCAGCTAGGTGGCACAGTGGATAAAGCACTGGCCCTGGATTTAGGAGGACCTGAGTTCAAATCGGACCTCAGACACTTGACACTTACTAGCTGTGTGACCCTGGGCAAGTCACTTAACCCTCATTGCCCTGCAAAAAAAAAAAAAGAGAGAAAAAGATATGCTATTGTCACATCTTGCCTCAGGAGCTGGCCAGAGAAATACAGATATCTTGGCCCCAATTCTCCCCATCTTCCTCTATCTATAGTCTAGACCTTGTTTCACATCCATATGGAGCTGTTTATTCTCCACTGCTTCAAATCCCTCACACATCCCAAGCTCTCTGCTTTCCAGGTACAGTCTCTCTCTCCCTCTCTCTCTCTTTCTCTCTCTCTCTCTCACCCCTAACCAACTACCCCAGATTTTTGCACTAATGATTTCTCTAATCCCCCAGACCACACCTACCACTAGACTTCATCTACTGAAGACAGATAATTCTACCTATCTCTCTATTCCCCATTGGCTGGAATTGAAGGGTTTTCCCCAAACATCTTTCTCAAAGCTTGCTCTGTAACTTTCTCCCCCACTCCAAGAAGCTCAGTGTCCAGCAGCCCATTGTGCAAATAAAAATTAAATATTCTGTTACTCCCTTTCTGAGTTGGAGTAGGGACTTTGTGGATGGCACCCATGTCAATGAGTGATAAGTCCTGGGTGACAATCTAAGAAAGATGGAGTGGGTGTGCATAAGTAGAACAGGGTGAGAGAAAGGACATGGGCACACACTGACACAGCTATCAGCAAAGACTCAGGACGTTCTTCCTTCTTAGAGGGCCTTATTAAACACTCTTCCCTCTTCCCTACATTAAACTTTTCTCTACCTAATTTAGGATAGCAAGTAGAGATTTTTCATTAAAAGGGCATTTATTACCCCCAAAAAAAATCCATAAAAACTCCAAACACAGCCAGAAAACAACTCCTGGAGCAGAAGAACCCACAAAAAGATGACTGAGATTATTTTCCAGCTAATGACACCTTGGAAGTTCAGCAGAAGGGGGATCCAGGCTGGGAGCGGAGTCCAGCCCACAATCATACCTACACAGATACAGCTCCAGGCATGCTGCACTGGAGAAACTTACCCCTGAATCTCCAAATCATCTGCAGCGCCAGCATCTTTTGGAACTAAGCTCATGCTCTGGTGAGAGGGCTGAACAGCTGGCCGAATGGGAGTCTATGGGGGTGTATGCAGGAGCTAATGGGGGATTTAGATGTCCTACCCCAGTGGAGAACCAGGAAGAAACCTTGAGCAGTGGCAGCCCAGGTTGGGGAGAGGTGCAGGCTCGTCAGAGCTAGCAACTATGGCACATAAAGTTTTGCTGTCTGGTTGATTGGCAAGTTGGCCTGGGGTTATCTATGGACCAGAGAAAGGGCCAGGCAAGTAAAGAAACTGTGCCCCATTAAATCATAACACCTGGGACCCCCTGAAGCTTGGGACAGTATATCCTGGAAGCAGGGCCCCACACTAAGGAGTTAAAAGTCAAGTGAAAAACGGGCAGGATGAGCAGGTATAGAAAATTACAAACCATAGAAAGCTTCTTTAGTGACAACGAAGATTGGGGTGCACCCTCAGAAGAGAATAGCAACATCAGGGCCCCTACATCTAAAGCTTCCAAGAAAAATATGAATTGGTCTCAGGCCATAGAGGTGCTCAAAAAGGCCTATGAAGATAAAGTTAGAGAGGTAGAGGAAAAAATGGAAAGAGAAATGAGGGTGATGCAGGAAAGACATGAGAAAAAAGTCAACAGCTTGAAAAGTGAAATGGAAAAGCTTTCTAAGGAAAATAATTGCCTAAGAACTGGGATTGAACAAATGGAAGCTAGTGACTTCACAATAAAGCAAATCCAAATGAATAAAAAAATAGAAGGCAATATTAAATATCTTCTTGGAAAAACAGATGACCTGGAAAATAGATCTAGGAGAGATAATTTGAAAATCATTGGAGTACCTGAAAACCATGAAAAAATAAGTGTTTAGACATCATCTTCCAGGAAATTTTCAGGAAAAATTGCCCTGATATTCTAGAAGCAGAAGGTAAATAGAAATTTAAAGAATTCACCAATCACCTCCTGAGATTCCAAAAGGAAAACACCCAGGAATATTATAGCCAAATTTCAGGGCTCCCGAGTCAAGGAGAAAATATTGCAAACTGCCAAAAAGAAAGAATTCAAGTACTGTGGAGCTACAGTCAGGATAGCACAAGATCTATCAGCTTCTACATTAAAGTATCTGAGGGCATGGAATATGATATTCCAGAGGGCAAAGGAATTTGGATTACAACCAAGAATCACGTATCCAGAAAAACTGTGTATAATCTTCCAGAGGAAAAAATGGAACTTCAATGAAAAAGAGGACTTTCAGGTATTCATGATGAAAAGACTGAACTGAATGGAAAATTCAACTTTCAAATACAAGACCCTAGAGAATTATAAAAAGGTAAACTGAAAAAAGAAATTACGAGGGATGTTAAAAGATTAAACTGTTTACATTCCTACATGGGAAGATGATACATCTAACTTATAAGAACTTTCTCAGTATTAGGGCAGATGATAGAAATAAATTTAGACAGAGGGTACAGGTAGTAACTGATTATAAAGGAATGATATCTGCAAAGTATTTATTTTTTATCTCTTTTTGTGGGGTAGTTGGAGTTGGGTGACATGCCTGAGGTTGTGCAGTGGGTGAATGCCTTGTGTCTGATGTAGATTTGGGCTTGGGTCCTCCTGGGTCCTGGGTGGGTGCTTTGTCCACTGTATCACCTAGCTGCCCCATAATAACATCATTAGGGTAAAATTGAGCAGCAAGAGGAATGCACTGGGGGTGGGGAGGAAGGGAAGAGGTAGAATGGGGTGAAATTCCACATGAAAGAAACAGGAAAGGGTTTATGGAGTGGTGGAAGAGATGGGAGAGGACCTGGGCAGTAAAATGAACTTTACATTCATCAGAATAGGCTCAAAGACCTTAATCTCATCAGAGTTGGCTCAAGGAGGGATTAACATACACAATCAATTAGGTGGAGTAATCTATCTAACTCTGCAGGAAAATAGGAGGGAAAGGGGATAAGGAGGGAGGGCCAAAGGAAGGGAGGGCAGATTGGGGGAGAGGGCAGTCAGAAGAAAATCCCTTTTGAGGAGGGATGGGGTGAAAGAAGATAGATAATAGAGTAAATCTCATGGGGAAAGGAATAGAATGGAGGGAAACAGTTAACAATAGTAATTGTGAAAAAGAGAAAAGGGGGAAAATTGTACAAAAAATATTTGTAGCAACTCTTTATGGTGGCTAACAATTGGAAATCAAAGGAAATTCCATCAATTGGGGATTGACTGAACAAGCTGTGGTATATGATTGTAATGGAATATGAGTGTGCCATAAGAAATGACAAGCAGGATGATTTCAGAAAAACCTGGAAAGACTCATATGAACTGATGTATAGTGAAGTGAGCAGAACCAGGAGGACATTGTGCATAATGACAGCAGTATTGTTATATGAGCAATTGCAAATGACTTAACTACTCTTTAAAGTGGGGCACTGGGGCAGCTAGGTGGCGCAGTGGATAGAGCACTGGCCCTGGATTCAGGAGTACCTGAGTTCAAATTCAGCCTCAAAAACGTAACACTTACTAGCTGTATGACCCTGGGCAAGTCACATAACCCCAATTGCCTCACCAAAAACAAAAACAAAAACAAAACAAAAAACAAATAAAGTGGGGCACTGTTTCCAAGCTACAGTATCCCAAGCTTCAGAAGTCCCAGGTGGTATTATTTAAGGGGGAGCAGTTTCTTCACTCACCTGACCTGTTCCCTGGTCCATAGATGACCCCAAACCAACTTGCTAATCAACCAGTTTTGTGTGTTGTGGTTGTCAGCTCCAACGAGCTTGTGCCCCTCCCCAACATGGGCCACTGCTACTCAAGCCTACCTCCTGGTTCCCAGCAGAGGTGAAAAACCTAAGTTCTGCCTCAGCACCAGCATAGACCCCTGTAATCTCCTCACTGCCAAGGGCTCAGTCCTCTCACCAGACTGTGAGCTTAGTTCCAGATGACACTGGCGCTGCAGCTGATTCAGAGGCTCTGGGGTGGGGGGGGGGGTCCTCTTTCTCTGGAGAGGCCTTCCTGGGAGTGGATCTGTGTCAGGGTGACTGTGGGATTGGACTCCACTTCTGTCTCAGCACAGCAGCTCCCTCCTTCCAACCTTCTAAGCTATCCTTGGTTGGAAGATGATTTCAGCACATTCTTCTGTGGGTTTTGCTGCTCCAGGAATTGTCCTATGCCATTATTTGAATGTTTTTTGGAGCAATCACGTCATGAGTTCGAGAGCTCACTGCCTTTCCTCTACCATCTTGGCTCCGCCCCAGAAGTTCATCTGACTTAACTACTCTTGATGTGGGATGGAATTAGGGTCAAATTGAGTGTCCCAAAAGAATTACAAGACTCAGTGACTCAGTTTCCCAAGTTTTATTGCAATACTATGAGTGGCCACAGGGAAAGAACCAAAAGGAATATAGAAAGGTATCTCTCAAATAAGGAAAGATAGAAAGTTATATTTATATTATGGATAGATTGATTATCAGTCTCATTATAATAATCTCCACTTTAGGGAGGTACAGGGGAGGGCTTATCCTAATTTGGAGTTCCTGTCTGGCCCCAAGTAAGGGAAACAAGACAGTGAAATTTCTCTAATCTTAGCCCATGATGAAAATTCCAGGGACTCAATCAACTCTGGTGTCAACAATTGTTGTTTTGAGCAGATGTTGCCCCCATGTGGCTAATCTTCCAAACTACAACTATTTATTTAGTAGCAATTGCCTGCCTTGCACTGATTGTGCTTGGGGCTGTGGAGAATACAAAGTATCAGAGATGGTCCCTGCCTTTGTGAAAAGCTAAATAAAATAATATGTCTATTAATTGTATACACAGAAAGTGCTCCAAGATTTCAATGTGACTTACAATGATCAGGTGAGGTTAGATCTGAGTTGGTCCATGATATCCACAGAAAATTCAGTTTGAAAGTAAGAGGGGCAGCTAGGTAGCACAGTGGATAGAGCACCAGCCCTGGAGTCAGGAGGAACTGAGTTCAAATCTGGCCTCAGACACTTGGCACTTACTAGCTGTGTGACCCTGAGCCAGTCACTTAACCCTCATTGCCCCGCCCAAAAAGAGAGAGAGAGAGAGAGAGAGAGAGAGAGAGAGAGAGAGAGAGAGAGAGAATACAAAACACTTGTTCTTCATATAAGCATTCAAGGTTCAATATGGATATGGGACAACCTTCATTTCTCCCTGCAGAAAATGAAAGAGAATTAAAGGAAGCCCATAAGTAAATATAGATTTGAGTGTGTCATGACACACTCAAATAGCCTGTCAGCTCCCCTAAAAGGGAAATGAAATTGTGGTTGTCATTGAAAGAACAGCTTGACATTCTGATGAAACCCCATTCTCCCACAAGGTCTTTTTCCATAGCTCCATCCTATGCCTGGGGCAGCTTGGTGGCACAGTAAATAAAGCGCTGGCCCTGAAGTCAGGAGGCCCTGAATTCAGATCTTATCTCAGACACTTACTAGTTGTGTGACCCTGGGTAAGTCACTTAACCCCGATTGCTTCAAACATCTGGCGCCATCTCCAGTCATCCTGATATCTATTTTAACACTGGACCCAGATAGCTCTGGAGGAAAGAGTGAATTTGCTGACCTTGCACATCCCTCCCTCACTTAAATCTAATTTAGTGCAAGTCATGACATCACCTCAATGTCATGGTCCTTTTCAAGAATGAAGGACAAAAAGCAATCCTATGCCTATCCCTAGACAATGTCCACTTCCCCAGAAAGTAAATGCCCTTTGAGAATGCTTAACAATCTGCTTCCCATTGCATTATCTGAGGAACAGCTTCTTCACACCTCTCAGTCCCCTGGTTGCCACTATCTCTTAAGGTGACAAGGCCCAGGATTTATTATTCTGACTAGATGGCTAGATTCTAAGATCACAATGCCAGTGGGAGAAGAGAACTCATCCCTTCTCTTCACAGGAGAGTTCAGGAATATTATCCATAAACTACTCTCTTGGGCTATTTACAGGGATATCTACTCTTGCCATGTGCTTCTATAGTATACCACTATAAGCTGCTCCATGGGGAAGGAAACTGTGTTTAAAGGAAGTAAAAGAAGTGTTTATGCCTCTTATTCCTTTAGGAGTATGGGGAAAGTCCCTTAATTAACATAGGAGCCTGGATATTTCATGAAGGCAACTAATGGGACACAAGAGACATCAAGCAATTGGCCATATCCCTTAATGGCTGATGTAAAAGGCATAAACTAACCAACTCTGGGATCTCTGAGGATTCAATTCAGAGAATCAGTCAAGAAGAAGGCCAGCTATAGAGGCAGAACTTAGCTATAAGAAAGTTTATTCTTTACCTTTTTCTATGAACTCCTTGTACTTTTAAGTAAGGGGTTGGGAGTTTTCTCTCTCCTACCCCTCCCATAAGCAAAGACGCTCTAGAACAGAAGTCAGTGTCAGCATCCATTGTAATAAGAGCCTAGCTGTGGAGTCAAAAATAATTGAGTTGTTGAGAGGACTAAAGGATCCACTCACTGAAACTAGGATTCTTCTCAGAGATGACAAGCCCCAGGGCTGAGACTTCTATTATTCCTAGGGTATGGGTTCCATTTATTTTGGAAGGTTCATTGTTGTTGTTGTTGTTGTTTGTCCTCCATTCTTGAAGAGGACCGTGACATCAGGAGGTTAAGTTATGACTTCCACTGAATTGGATTTAAGTGAGAGAGGGCTGTGCAAGGACACCAGCCTCATTCTCTTCCCCAGAGTCATCTGGGTCCAGTGGCAAGATATAGAACAGGATGACTGGAGATGAACCCAGATGTTTGAGACAATTGGGGTTAAGTAACTTGTCCAGGGTCGGACAGCTAGTATCTGAGATGAGATTTGAACTTAGGTCCTCCTAATTTTAGGACCAGGGCTCTATCCACTGTATCACCTAGCTGACCCTTTGGAAGATTCATAGCATTCCTGTAGTCCAAGATTTTAGCTGAGCCCTAAGTTATAGATGGTAGAAAATATGACCAAGCATTGGAAATAGGTGCCCTACCCAAGAGCCTCAGCAGGGTGAATTTCTTGGCAGAGATGCCACACCATTTGAGAAGGCTAAGGAGAAGATATGGGGGGTGTAATACGGGGGGGAGGGGGAAGTGGACCTGAAGCATCAGAGTTATAACCATCCTCTCCTTGCTTTCATGTGCCACACATATTCATTATGTATAAACCTTATCCATTATGAACTCTCTGCATGTCTGCAGATGCTGTGGAAGAATATGCCCCAGATTTATGAGGAAGTTGTTTTATTGCTATTATTCTTACTACAAGCTAGTGAAAGTCTTTGCTTTGAGCTAATCATATCCTCTGCTTTAATAGAGAAAAAGGAAGTATATCAATGGAGGCTTGTGAAACTAACAGTATACTTTGAACCTGGGGTCCCCTCAAGGGACCCAATCTGCAAATGTAAGTTGGTGGAGTGGCTTTAAAAAGTCATCACATGGGGGCAGCTAGGTGGCACAGTGGATAGAGCACCGGCCCTGGAGTCAGGAGTACCTGAGTTCAAATCTGGTCTCAGACACTTAATACTTACTAGTTGTGTGACCCTGGGCAAGTCACTTAACCCCAATTGCCTCACTTTTTTAAAAAAAGGCATCACATGGGGCAGCTAGGTAGCACAGTGGATACCCTGGATTCAGGAGGACCTGAGTTCAAATGCAGCCTCAGACACTTGACATTTACTTGCTGTGTGACCCTGGGCAAGTCACTTAACCTTCATTGCCCCACCAAAAAAAAAAAAGGCATCACATATACATACACAAGCTCTACCCCTTCCAACCCAGAAAGCAAGTCTGCTCTACTACACTCTAGTTTATTTTTCCCCCCAAAGTTGGAAAAGAAACCCAAGAAAGAGAGCAAATACAACATCTTGCTTTTATAGACCATGAGGAATAGTAACTGATTCTCAGTCTGTGAATCATTGGGAGTTTCCAGTTTCCTATCAGCACACCTATAGTGTTCCACGTTCCATAGAAATGCCTTCATACAAAGATTCATATACTTGTAATCATATTGTGTTCATAGAGGATACTAATCACATTGTTCTTGAACTCCCTGATCCACCATCCTTATACTTTTTCTCCAGTTAAATATTTACTCTCCCAATAAATTAGAGTACTTTGGAGTACATTGGTCCTTTCCCCAAATTTCTGACAACTTGGGGTAACTCCAGAAGCTGTCCATTAGGCGTACTTCTTGATTGCCTCCACTAGTTCATTGACATTGTCCAAATCAACAATCTTTTGTAAGGGTCAAGACTTGTCATAGCCTGTGGCCACATTCACAAAGTTTTTAAAGCTCTTTTGGGGCAGCTAAGTGGCATAGTGGATAGAGCACTGGCCCTGAAGTAAGAAAGACATGAGTTCAAATCTGGCCTCAGAAACTTGACACTTACTAGCTATGTGAACCTGGGCAAGTCACTTGACCCCAATTGCTTAAACATCTGGGGCCATCTCCAATCATCCTGATGTATATCTTGCCACTGGACCTAGATGGCTCTGGAGGACAGAGTGAGTCTGGTGACTTTGCACAGCCCTCCCTCACTTAAATCCAATTCATTGCAAGTCATGAAAATCATGAAATCACCTCCAGATGTCATGGTCCTCTTTGAGAATGAAGGACAAACAACAACAAAACTCTCTTCCAATCAGGGTAGCTTCCTTTCCTTCAGTCTATCAAGATCTCTCTTCCAAACAACAGAGAACAGTTTCATCAGTTTAAAACTTCCTATGAACATACAGCTCCTTCTGCAATTTTCAAATTCAGTACAGGCTGCTTCTGTTGTCTTCTTAACTCTTCCTCTTCTGGGTACTTCACTCCTCTACTCTTATGGTTTGGGTCCTTACTATTCCAATGGCTCAAATTAAAACCTCCTATTGTCAGTAACTCATCTCCTTATGGTGTAACACTCATGAAATTCAACTTTCTATCACTATGAAACCAAGAGTCCTTATTTAACCTTCCCATAACCTCCAAATAGTTCATTGATCTACCACTTTGTGAGTTTTAATGTCTCAGACTCTTAAAACAATTACAAGCAAATCTGTGCTTATTCTGTCCATGGCTCTCAATGCAGACCCTGCCATTAGCTGTAGATGGTATTACAGTATCTTGTGATGGTCTTACTGTGTGACCTCAGGAAAGGCATTCAAATTCTCTGGGATTAAGTTTCCTAAACACTAAATTGGTGATAATGGGTAGAGACAGAGATTTGACCAAATCAGTGCTGAAGTCCTTTCCAGTTCCAATATACTCTAACACTAACTCTTCCAGTTGGGATGAACATGGAAGGCTTCATGGAATTGATGACATTGAAGCTCAACCTAAAAGGATAGGAGGGAGAGAACCCAATTTTGTGAGGAAATTGAACATAGGGATAAGCACAAGATGTGATTGGGAGGGAAGAACATGGAAGACTTATGGAAAGGTGAACAATTTATGAAAATTAGAGATAGAGTGTTGTGAGATATAAAATGGATAATTTTGATTAATTTAAATTAAGAAGGTTTTGTATAAATACAACAAATGTAGCCAAGGTCAGAAAAAAAGTAGAAAAATGGGGGGTGGGAGAATTTTACAGATAGCTCCTCAGATAAAGGTCTCGTATTTCATATATATATATATATATATATATATATATATATATATAAAGAATTTTGTCAAATTTATAAGAATGCAGGTCATTCCCCAATTGATAAATGGTCAAAGGATGTGAACAGGAAGTTTTCTGATGAAGAGATCAAAACAATTTATAGTCACATGGGAAAAAATGTTCTAAATCATTGATTTGAGATGCAAATTAAAACTATCTTGAGATAGTATTTTATATCTATCAGATTGGTTAAAATGATAGAAGGGGAAGGTGACAAATGTTGGAAGGGATGTGGAAAAATTGAGACCTTAATTCATTGTTGGTGGATCTGTAAGTGATCCAACCATTTTGTAGAGTGATTTGGAACTATGCCCAAGGAGTTATTAAACTGCCTATACCCTCTGACCCAGCAATACCACTATGCCAAAAGAGTTATTAAATTGACTATACCCTTTGACCAGTAATACCAATCTGTTTTCCAGGATGATTAGGGAAAAAGGAAAAGAACCTATATGTTCTAAAATATTTATAGCAGCTCTCTTTTTGTGATGGTAAAGAACAGGAAATTGTAAGAAAGACCATCAATTGGGGGATAGCTAAACAAATTGTGGCATATGTTCATGATGGAATATTACTCTACTATAAGAAATAATGAGCTCAATAATTTTAGAAAAGCATGGAGACCCACAGGAAACAATAAAGAGTGAAATGAGCAGAATCAAGAGAACATTGTAAACAGTAACAGCAGTATTGTTTTAAAAACAACTTTGAGGATAAAGCACCAGCCCTGTATTCAAGAGGATCTAAGTTCAAATCTGGCCTCAGACACTTGATACTTACTAGCTGTGTGACCCTAGGCAAGTCACTTAACCCTCATTGCCCCTGCAAAAACAAAACAAAACAAAACTTTGAGCCACCAAGTCATTCTGACTATTATAAATACCCAGGGGCATGCTGAATGGAGCATTAAGCACTCAGGAATGCTGAGCCATGCATCAGGACAAGAAGGAGGTCCCAGATCTAGGAGTGGTAAACCACCCTTGTGCTGAATTTAGTTACAAATGCCAACAGGCTAGTTATATTGTTCTCTATCCAGTTGCAGATCACAGACCCAGAATGGAGGATAGACTGAGAAATAGACCTGTGCCTAGGAATGTATTCCATTATAAGGAGCAGTCACAAGTCCTAGCACAGTGGATAAAGCACCAGGATTCAAGAGGACCTGAGTTCAAATCCAGCCTCAGACACTTGACACTTACTAGCTGTGTGACCCTGGGCAAGTCACTTAACCCTCATTGCCCTGCAAAAAAAAAAAAAAAAAAGAAAAGAATAAATTCATTAATAAGCAATACCTCTGTGGCTCTAATCCCAGAGGCAGAGCAGTGTCTCAGATTCAGTGTCCAGCCCAGTCTGATGACTGCATTGAAATAACCTGGATAGGAATACCAGATCAAAGAGAAATATGCAGTTCTGCCACTCTGCACCTACAGAGATTTCCAGCTGGCTGATAGTGACTGAGTCTAGTAGCAATCTACTGGAACTTCCAAAGAAAGGTAAGCCAATAGGAGTGTTACACAGATCCAAACCCAAGTTAGGAACTTGCTGAGCTCAGAGTAGGAGGGCAGTGATCATACTTTACCCTAGATCAAACTATTTTGGGAACATTGAAAGTTTGCAGAATGAGCTATTCCTGAGATCCTAGAATAAAACAACACTCAACAACACCAAGAAAGCAGCAGAAAGACCCAAGAAGAGCTCAGTTCACACACTTTCTCCAAAAGTGTATAGAACCCAGCTCCAACATAAAGTCCAAAATCAAAAAGTAAGCTGGAAGAATAAGCAAAAATAGAATCCCACCATAAAGAGCTATTATGATGACTAGGATTCCCAACACAAACCCAAAAGAAAATTACTCCCCCCCTCCAAAGAAATAAAGGTAAAGCCTCAAAGAAAAATACAGCATGGGCACAAGCCCAACCAGATGCCCAGAAGAGATGAACCAATTTTTCAAAAAAAACTTTTAAAATTATCTTAAAAACAAAATGGGAGAAAGAGAGGGGGAAATGGGAAAAGAAATGGGGGGAAAATATTTGGAAAGATAATTAACAGACTGGCACAAGTGGTATAAAACCTTGACCAAGAAATAAAAAGTCCCTGAAAATAGAATGAATCACAGAGATACTAATGATTCCATGAGAAAACAAGAAATGTTAAAATAAAATCAGAAGATTGAAAAAATAGAATATTAGCTATCTCAGAGCCAAAACAACTGACCTAGAAAACAAATTAAGGAAAAATAATTTAAGAAATTATTGAACTACCTGAAAGCCAAGACATCATATTTTAAGAAATCAAAACTGCCCAGATCTCTTAGAAACAGAAAGCAAAGTTGTTGTTTGTCCTTCAAACTCAAAGAGAACCAAAATGACATCACAATATCAGGGTCAATGTGCAGTGTGTCAGGCTGTGGTTGATCATACCAATACAAACTTGGAAGGCTATACTACAGGTTTAGCATGAATTGTCCATATGATCATTTGGGAGGGAGATGTCACTAAATTTGCACATCTCACATTTCTTTTGAGCTACTGCAATTCTACTTTGCTCATAGAACACAGCACCATCTTTGATTGAGGCAGACCATGCTGGATGATCCTGTGCCAGTGTCTCCCATGTCTCACAATTAATCCCAAAGTTCTTCAGAGAGACCTTAAGAGTGTCTTTGTATTGCTTCTTCTGATGTCCATGTTAGCAACTGCTTTATGTATTTTCTATAAAAGTCTTTTAGCTAAACATACATTTGGCATTCAAACAATGTGACCAGCCCATTAGAGTTGTGCTCTTCACAATAGAGTTTGAATGCTTTGAAGTTCAGATCAAGAAAGGACCTCAGTGTCCAGTACCTTATCCTGTGAAGTGATCTTCAGAATCTTCCTAAGATAATTCAAATGGAAGTGGTTCAGTTTCCTAGCATAGCACTGCTATACTGTCCAGGTTTCACAGGCATACAACGAGGTCAGCACAGTGGCTCTGTAGAACTAATCTCTTCTCTCCCACACATTCTTCCAGAGCCTCCCAAATGCTAAGATAGCTCTAGCAATGCGTGTTTCAACTTCATCATCTATGTGTACATCCTTGAAAAATATACTGCCAAGGTAAGTGAACTTATCCATTTGCTGAAATTGATGATTCCATATATGGATGGTGTGGTGCTGGCTGGTGGAGAACGTCTGCTTTCTTGGTGTTGTTAGGCCAAAATTAGCACAAGCACCAGAGAATCAATCCATACTCTACTGCATCTCAGCCTCGGAGGCTGCAATGAGTATACAATCATCTGCAATCAAAAAGTCACATCCTAACTTTCCCTCTACTTTAGTCTTGGCTTGTAACCTTTTCAAGTTAAATAATTATACTGTTTTCATCCTTGTTGAAAGCATCTGACAACATCACTGAAAACATGAATAGAAAGAGAAAGAATGCACCAGCTAACCTCCTAAAAGAAACCCCCAAATGAAAACTCCCAAGGGATATCACAGCCAAAATCCAGAGATTTCAAGTCAAAGAAAAAATACTGCAAGCAGACAGAAACAATTCAAATGCTGACAACCATAGTCAGGATCACACACAATTGAGCTCCCATAAATATAAAGGACTATGGAGTTTGGAAAACTCTGCTCCATTCGAGAAAGCAAAAAATAGGCTTACAAATAAGAATAATTTACCCAGCAAAACTGAGTATAATGCTACAGGGTGGGGGTGGGGGGTGGGAAATAGACCTTTAACAAGAGGCCTCCCAAACATTTCTGATGAAAAGACTAAAGCTGAGGACAAAATTTGACATACAAACACAGGAGTCAAAAGAAGCATGAAAAGGTAAACATGAGTAATCAATTATAAAAGACTAAACTGTTTAAGTTCTTATATGGGGAGGTGATACATGTACCTTTCAGAATTCTATCATCACTGGGGGGGGGGGAGGTCATAGAAAGTCTAATTAAATGGAAAAACTGGGAGTGGTTGCTTTGATGTTCTTAAAAGAATGGAAAAGAAGAGGGTGCAAAGAATGGGGGGTGGGGGCATGAAGGAAGAGGAAGAAACCCAGGAAATTATGTCATCAATGGGGGTGGACAAATAGAAGTCTATACAAACAAGGGGGACAGGGTGAAGGGTGGAGCAGATTACATTTAAAACTTTATCTGAGCTGGGGAGCGGCGCCGGCTGGAAGGCGGTGGGCAGCGGCGGCGGCAGCCGGGGCCAGGGGAGCCGAGCGGGGCCGCGGGCAGGCTCTGTGTTTCCAGGCTCTTCACGATGAGAGATTTGGGGGTCCTTCTCTTTCCTTCTCCCTGTAGTTGATAGTTTGGGTGGTGGAAGTGATGCAGAAGTAGAGATGGCTGACAGTGTCAAAACGTTTCTCCATGATCTTGTCAGGGGAATCAAGGACTCCATCTGGGGCATCTGCACCATCTCCAAATTGGATGCCCGGATCCAGCAGAAAAGGGAAGAGCAGCGTCGAAGAAGGGCAAGCAGTGTTTTAGCACAGAGAAGAGCCCAAAGTGAGGAGAGGAAACAGGAGAGTGAGCCAAGGATAGTGAGCAGAATTTTCCAGTGCTGTGCTTG
This sequence comes from Dromiciops gliroides, assembly GCF_019393635.1. Classification (NCBI taxonomy): domain Eukaryota; kingdom Metazoa; phylum Chordata; class Mammalia; order Microbiotheria; family Microbiotheriidae; genus Dromiciops; species Dromiciops gliroides. Next base: position 256,806,211 of record NC_057864.1, read on the forward strand.
GAATGGAGGAGTATTCTGGCTCAGTCTCCTCTTGTTTTACCGAGTATTTATCCCTGTGCTTCAGTCAGTAACAGCTCAAATTATTGGAGATCCCTCTCTGCATGGAGATGTCTGGTCCTGGCTGGAGTTTATCCTCACTTCTATCTTTAGTGCTCTGTGGGTGCTCCCCCTGTTTGTGCTCAGTAAAGTGGTGAATGCCATATGGTTTCAGGATATCGCTGACCTGGCATTCAAGGTATCTGGGAGAAAACCTCAACCATTCCCAAGTGTCAGCAAGATCATCGCCGACATGCTTTTTAACCTCTTACTGCAGGCCCTTTTCCTGATCCAGGGCATGTTTGTCAGTCTATTCCCGATCCATCTCATTGGCCAGTTGGTCAGTCTCCTGCACATGTCTCTTCTCTACTCACTTTACTGTTTTGAGTACCGTTGGTTCAACAAAGGGATTGAAATGCATCAGCGATTATCCAACATTGAAAGGAATTGGCCTTACTACTTTGGATTTGGTCTACCCTTGGCCTTCCTCACAGCAATGCAGTCTTCTTACATCATCAGTGGCTGCCTCTTCTCTATCCTCTTCCCTCTGTTCATCATCAGCGCCAATGAAGCGAAGACCCCTGGCAAAGCGTACCTCTTCCAGTTGCGCCTCTTTTCCTTGGTGGTCTTCCTAAGCAACAGACTCTTTCACAAGACGGTCTACCTGCAGTCTGCCCTGAGCAGCTCAGCCTCTGCCGAAAAGCTCCCTTCACCTCACCCATCTCCTGCCAAACTGAAGGCTGCTGCAGCCCACTGAGCTGCCTCCAAGGGGAGGGATGGCTTTGGGGGAGGCACTGATGGTGGCTTCCTCAGTTTCCCCTCACCCAGGGAAAGCAGGACCCACCCTGCCAAGGGCCCTCAGCACATTCCCGTTGTTCTCTGTGGGATCTGGAGTTTCACTGTCTTGTGAGTGTAGGCCAGAATCTTTTTGATGTCAGGTGTGGATTTTTAATGCCGTCGCTTGTCTCAGTGACCGCAGATTTTTCTGCAGCTGTTTTCTAGCCTTTGCCAGCCCTGTGCCTGTGCTGATTTGAACACTTTGCTTTTCTCCCCGTGCCATCCCTCTCCTTTGCTCTGCCACCCTTGGATGAATGGATTTTGTAAATCCAGTTTGTTTGTTTTTGTGTGTGTGTGTTTTATTTTGTTTTGTTTTGTTTTCCTGTGTGAAACCTGCTCATTGGGTGTGGAGGGAGGGGGAGTCTCCCAGCTAGTCCTGGTTGCTTCCTTCTGTGGCCTTCACTGTCTTTGGTTCTTGTAACTCAGGTTAGGTTTTCATCCCTCCTACTTCATAGCAAAAAAGAAGAAAAAAAAAGAACCTGAAGAGGTGGGACTAGGTAGGGAATAGACCTTACCACCACATGTGTTGGTTTGGAGAGCTAATGTGTCTCCATTCCTTTGTAGGAGGGGAGGACGTAAGAAAGTTCTCTCACTGGTATTTTTAAGGTCCCTAATCTCTAGGGAAAATACCAGTTCTGGAAAAGTGCCACTGTTAGCACAGGATGCCCTGAAAAGTCAAGCTTTTGCTAAGTTCTGGGTACATCTCCATTACTCAAAGAGCCAGAGGTCTGAAATTCACTTTGTCAGGGCCACTGCCAGTTACATCCGGCACTTCAAGGGGATGTTGGGTGCTGCACGTGACCAGGAACTACAGTAGAAAACTTAATGAAAAACATTAAACTTGTGGCTGAATGGGTTTTTCTGTCATTTTTACAGCAAGGTTGGGGGTCCAGCACATGTCAAAAAAAAAAAACAAACAGGTAGAAGCTTCTGGTTTCTCATGGAAACAGGCATACTGATTGGTGAAAATCATGAAGTTTATAATAGTATTTGAGAAACATAAGGTCTTGTTTGGGTTCAGAAAAAGGGAATTTAGCATTAATGGGAAGTTTATTGCACTAAGCATAATTGGTGGGGAGATGGTTCTGCAAAGTGTTGATCTGAAACTCAGGTCTCATCTCTTTCATGTAGTTTGTAGAGAGGGGTTGGCTTACGTCCACTCATTTGGTGGTTGGTTCTCAAAAACTGATGAGTTTGGAATTGGTGAATTCACTTTTGTGTGTGTAAAGTGTCTTTATGTATGTACATTTCTGCCGTATGTGTTTCATAAAGGGAGAAAGATCAATTTAGATTCCAGTGTTCCTCATGCATTAAAAATTCCCATAGGGCAAGGGGAAAAGATAAGCAGCTTACTTGAAGCAGCATTAAAGCCTTTGAGGAGGACGGTCTGTAACATAACTACTGTTGGTTAGCAGATGAACCTCTTCTATGGTGTTTTCACAAGAAAATGTTAAATAAAATGCTAGAGTTGTCTACAATTGTGGGTGGGTGATTGTGAGTTTGTCTCACAGGGGGAACCACTAAGTTGGAAATTATATACAATGAGAATTTGTGCATAAGAATTATTTGTAAAGCATATGGTTAAAGACATCTTGGGCTATTTCAATACCTCTGGTATGTTCCAATAAGATCATTTGTGGTTTTGACAAAATATTTTAAAGGCAGCATTACAAAGAACCACTTCTAGGACTTTCCTTGCTGCTATGTGGTGGTTTGGGAGAGATAGTTTAAGCTGTCAAGCATTTTGGTAATTTGAAAAGTCATAATATAAACTTTTGGAATTTTTTTTTCCGCAATAAAATGAACCCCTTTGGAAGCAGTTCTTCAAAAAAAAAAAAAAAAACTTTATCTGAAAGATAGCAGAGGAAAGGCAGTGAGCTCTCAAACTCACAACAGGATCACTCCAAAAAACCTTAAAATAATGCCATAGGACAATTCCTGGAGCAGCAAAATCCACAGAAAAACGTGCTGAGATCATTTTCCAACCAAGAACAACTTGGAAGGTCTGAAGGAGGGAGCTGCTGTTCTGAGACAGGAGTGGAGCCCAACCCCCACAGTCATGCTGACACAGATCCAGTCCTAGGAAGGCCTCACCAGAGAAAGAGACCCCCAGAGCCTCTGAATCACTGTCTGGTGAGAGGGCTGAGCCCTTGTCAGGGGGGAGATTAGAGGGGTCTCTGCTGGTGCTGAGGCAGAACTTGGGTTTTTCACCCCTGCTGGGAACCAGGAGGTAGGCTTGAGGAGCAGTGGCCCAGGTAGGGGAAGGGCACAGGCTCATCAGAGCTGACGACCACAGCACACAAAGCTGGTTGATTAGAAAGTTGGTCTGGGGTCATCTATGGATCAGGGAACAGGCCAGGCCTGTTCCTCCTTAAATCATACCACCTGAGATCCCCTGAAGCTTGGAACAGTACAGCCTGGAAACAGTGCCCCACTTCAAGGAGCTAAAAGTCAAGTAGAAGAAAGGCAAGATGAGCAGAGAAAGATGAGGACCACAGAAAATTTCTTTAGAGACAAGGAAGATCGACGTGCAACCTCAGAGGAGGATGGCAATGTCAGGGCCCCTATATCTAAAGCTTCCAAGAAAACTATGAATTGGTCTCAGGCCATAAAGGTGCTCAAAAAGGACTTTGAAGTTAAAGTTAGAGAGGTAGAGGAAAAAATGGAAAGAGAAATGAGGGTGATGCAGGAAAGACATGAGAAAAAAGTCAACAGCTTGAAAAGTCAAATGGAAAAAGAGATACAAAAGCTCTCTGATGAAAATAATTGCCTAAGAATTAGGATTGAACAAATGGAAGCTAGTGACTTTATGAGAAACCAAGACACAATAAAGCAAATCCAAGTGAATAAAAAAAAAAACAGAGGGCAATGTGAAATATCTTCTTGGAAAAACTGCTGACCTGGAAAATAGATCAGGAGAGATCATTTGAAAATTATTGGACTACCTGAAAACCATGATCAAGGAAAGAGCTTAGGCATCATCTTCCAAGAAATTGTCAAGGAAAATTGCCCTGATATTCTAGAATCAGAAAGTAAAATAGTAATTGAAAGAATCCATCAATCACCTCCTGAAAGAGATCCCAAAAGGAAAACTCCCAGGAATAATATAGCCAAATTCCAGAGCTCCCAGGTCAAGGAGAAAATATTGCAATCTGCCAAAAAGAAAGAATTCTGTGGAGCCCCAGACAGGATAGCACAAGATCTAGCAGCTTCTACATTAAAGGATTCAGAGGGCATGAAATATGATATTCCAGAGGGCAAAGGAATTGTGATTACAACTAAGAATCATGTATCCAGTAAAACTGATTATAATCTTTCAGAGGAAAAATGGGACTTCAATGAAAAAGAGGACTTTTAGGTATTCATGATGAAAAGACCTGAACTGAATGGATAATTTGACTTTCAAATACAAGACCCTAAAGAACCATAAAAAGTTGGAATTAGGTGACATGCCTGGGGTCATGAAGTGGGTGGGTGTCTTGTGTCTGAGGCCAGATTGAGACTGGGGTCCTCCTGGGTCCAGGGTGGATGCTTTATCCACTGTGTCACTTAGCTGCCCCATGATGACATCTTTATGGTAAAATTGAGGGGTGAGAGGAATGCATTGGGGGAGGAGGAAGGGGAAAGGTAGCATGGGGTGAAATCCCACATGAAAGAAACAGGAAAGGGTTTATGGAGTAGGTGAAGAGATGAGAGGAACAGGGCAGTAAATGAACTTTACACTCATTAGAATAGGCTCAAAGACCTTAATCTCATCAGAGTTGGCTCATGGAGAGATGAACACATGCACCCAATTGGTTGGAGTAATCTATTTAAGATGAGCAGTAAATGAGCCCAACACTCATCAGAATTGGCTCAAAGACCTCAATCTCATCAGAATTGGCTCAAGGAGGGAATAACATACACACTCGATTGGGTGGAGTAATCTATCTAACTCTGCAGGAAAATAGGAGGAGAAGGGGATAAAGAGGGAGAGGCAAAAGAAGGGAGGGCAGATTGAGGAAGGGGGCAGTCAGAAGCAAATCCCTTTTGAGAAGAGTTAGGGTAAAAAAAGATAGAAAATAGAGTAAATATCATGGGGAAGGGAATAGGATGGATGGAAAGTTAACAATAGTCATTGTGAAAAAGAGAAAAAGGAGAAAAAAATTGTACAAAAAATATTTATAGCAATTCTTTGTGGTGGCTAAGAATTGGAAATCAAAGGAATGTCCATCAATTGGGGAATGACTGAAGAAGCTGTGGTATATGATTGTAATGGAGTGTTGTGCTATGAGAATTGACAGGCAGGATGATTTTGGAGAAACCTGGAGAGACTCATATGAACTGATGTATAGTGAAGTGAGCAAAACTGGGAGGACACTGTGCACAGTGACAGCAGTAGTGTTCTATAAACAATTGTGAATGACTTGACTACTCTCAGCAATGCAATGATCCAAAACAATCCCAAGGGACTAATGATGAAGCATGCTATCCACTCCCAGAAAAAGAACTGATATTGACTGAACAGAACAAAAAAAATTTTAAAAAAAAGAGTGTATGTGGATTGTACATATATAACCTATGTCAGATTGGTTGTTGTCTTGTGGAGGGGGGAGGAAAGGGAGGGAGGAAGAAAAATTTGGAACTCTAAATCTTATGAAAATGAATGTTGAAAACTACCTTTACATGGAACTGGAAAAAAAATAATAAAAATAAATGGAAAATTGGAAAAAAAACTTAATTTAAACTGGTCAAAGAAGGGGAGAATACACATACAGATACAGTTACAGAAATCAATTTAAGTCACTAGGGAAACAAGGGAAAGGGGAGAAGAAAAAAAGGAGGAATAAAGGAGAGAGCAGATTAAAGGAGGAACCTGTCAAGCAAAACTAACTTCAGAGGGTGGATTTCAAAGAGACAAGGGCTTAAAAGAAAGGATAAGAACCAATAGCTATTGGGCTCTGGGTGAGGGGAAAAGAAGGACAGGGGAACAGAAGCAGATTAAATCACTGGTGCTAAGCTCACACCTCTCGCTATTCTTAAAAAAAAAAAAAAGAGGGCAGGAAATAAGTATGGAGAATAAAATGGAGGGAAATATACAATTAAAAATCATGAATGTGAATAGGATGGATTCACTCACAAAAAGGAAAAGGATAGCAGAATGGATTAGAAAGCAGCATCTAACAATATGCTGTTTATAAGAAACACACCTGAAACAGAAAGATGTACACAAAGTTAAAATTAGAGGTCAGAGTAATATCTATTATACTTCAACTGAAGTAAAAAAAGCAAGGGTAGCAATCATGATCTCAAACAAAGCAATAGAAAAAATAGATTTAATTGAAATAAAGAAAAAACATTTTGCTCAAAAGTACCATAGACAATGAATTTATATCAATATTAAACATATATACACTAAATGGCATATAATCTAAATATTTAAAGGAAAAGCTAAATGAGTTAGAGAAATAGATAATAAAATAGAATGGTGGGGGTCCTCAATCTACTCCTTTCACATCTGAGCATTTTAATCTATAAAAGTCCAGATCAGGGGCAGCTAGGTGGTACAGTGCATAGAGCACCGACCCTAGATTTAGGAGGACCTGAATTCAAATCTGGCCTCAGACACTTGACACTTACTAGCTGTGTGACCCAGGGCAAGTCACTTAACCCCAATTGCCTTAAACATCCAGGGCCATCTCCAGTTGCCCTGATAATATACTTTGCCACTGGACCCAGATGGCTCTGGAGGAATGAGGCTTGCACAGCCCTTCCTCACTTAAATCCAATTCAATACCTCATGTCATGACCCAGATACCATGGTCCTCTTTGAAAATAAAGCACAAACAACATTCTAATCAGAATCTAGCTCTGTGTGTGTGTGTGTGTGTGTGTGTGTGTGTGTGTGTGTGTGTGTGTATAAAAACACTTAAGAGAAAAGACTATATTTGGACTCTTCTCAGAGCCCCAAAGGCAGAGTCTGGTTTCAGGCCAACAGCTTTGTGGCCCCAAACCTCCCAGCAGGGGGCTGCTCAGCACACACGAGGCTTCGAACAGAGGCTCCTGGGCCTTAGGCCCTAGCAAGGCCTGAAGAATGGCCTGGGTTTTGTGGGAGTCAGGCTGGGCTGGGAGTTCACCTTGAGGTGCCCAAGGTGATCCCCACATGACTCAGAGCTCAAGCTCTGACTTGAGTTTTGTTTTGAAAAGTTATGTTTACACAAGCACTGTTTAGTGGGAAATGGGGACATTCTTACTCCAACATAGGGTTGGGGCCTAAGGCCACAATCTGATTGGTGAGTAAACAGAGCAATCTGATTGGTCAAACCCCAAGACAGGTTTTCTTTCTTAAAGAGTTATGTATGGTAACACAATATTATTCTGAGGCAGGGATAACACTCTTTCCCAGAATAGGCTAAGGCCTGGTATCGTAGTTTGTAAAATCTGACTGGTTAACTGGTACCACCTGATGGGTTCTTAGGCTGTTACTGTTATTCTGCATAAATAGCAACTGTAATAACTGAAATGTAAATGAGGGGTATCAAAAGACCTTAATGTGATTGGTCAGAGGGGACCCGTTGAGGGGTATAGAGGTGAGGGACCTCACTTCAGTGCACTCTCCAGAACATTCAGAAGAGTGCCCATCTTCACAAAGATGCATAAAGCCTTCACTCACCAACTGCTGCCTGCTTGGGATTTTTGAACAGCGACCTGCTAGCAACACTAGGGCTGCCCACACTTGAGCTTCTGACACTCAAGCTGACAACACTAGAGCTGAGCAACACGAAGAGTGGTTAGCTGTGTTTCTAACACACTCATACATAACAGCTAACATTTATAGAACCCCTACCACAACCCCTACCCCTAGGCACAAATACTTTTAAATTTATCTGATCCTCACAACATCAGGAAATACATGCTATTATCCCCATTTTAGAGAAAAGGAAACTAAGGCAGAGGTTAAGTGATTTAGCCAGGCTCACCACACTAGTGTCTGAAACCACATGTGAATCCAGGTGTTCCTGAGTCTAGTGCTCTATTCACTGTATCACCTAGCTGCCCCTAAATATGTATATATGTATATGCATGTGTGTATTTTCATGTTTGCAATCACTATTTCAGTCTGAAGTGAAAGAAATCATTCAAATTATTTTGCTCTGTAGTCACAAACAGCTAATGTGGGCTCAATTCCCTAGTACATCATATCTTGTTTTAACTAAGAATCTCTTTTATCTTTAATAATTGCTTAACTAGCTTTTGGAAGTGAGAACTGTTTCCACACGTGTACTTCTGCTTGGGGTACTTGTAGATAACAGAAACTACTGAAGAATCTAGAAGCTGGAAAAGATCATGAAACAAAAGACTGTTGTAGTTATTTCCACATACCATAATTCTAAGCATATGAATGATATATGTCTAACATACAAGCAAAATGTCACTAAAGCAGTAATTAGCTACCAAGCTGGGGAAAGAACTGCTATCCCGATTTACAAAACAAAATGTGTGTTGTAACTGTTACAGTTACTAGGCTGTAACCTCCCTGGAGTAGACTTGGGATTTTATAACATTATCATCCCATCCCCCATCCCCACCCCATCTAACTCAGAATCTAACACAATAAATACCCAACAAATATTTGTTGAATGAACAGAAAAGCAAATTCATCTCCAAAGTGAACCATTTACAAAAATATTAAGTATGTTTTTCCATTGAGAAGAAGAAACGATCTTGATATACACAAAACACTGTACTAGGTATTTATAAAAATACTAAATACAATTAATGTAGAAACCAGAAGCAATATAAAACCACAACTCTCTTCTTTTACCATTCATATTACTCTCCTTTATTTTACATCTCCCACAGCACCTAGCAAAGCATACAATGAATGATGAATACGTGAATGAATGCAGTGTTTACTTTCTTGTGAACTCACATATCACTACTATGTAGCCTATGGAGAAAAAGTTTCAAATTTGAGCTATAAAGTAACACATCAACTTTATTGCAACCTGTGTCAACACTATCACATTTTCACCCCTAACCCCTGAAGCACATCACAAATAAGCTCATTTTATTAACTCAAACCAACTCCTAATTTTAAAGAATTGAGTCTGAATCAAACAATACAAAGTTGAAAAGTAAAATAATGATTAAAATAATAAATTATAGCATAGAAAGAGAACTGGACTGGAGTCATGACACCTCAGTGACCTTGCCACTAACTGGCTATGTGATCTCAGGCAAGATGTTTCCCACTTTGGACCTTAGTAAGACACCATCTCTCAGTAATGGACCAACTCCTTCTGAAGATATAATTCTATATAGTCAGCCACTATCAAAAAATGGCAATGTTTCACAATTAAAATGATCAAAACTGCTTATTATTTCAACTGTTAAAAAAAGAATCCAAACAAGAAATAAGTTTAAAAGATACTGATTTTTAAATGAAGAGATTTCATTCAAACGCCAATCAGTGCTATCAAATTAACATCAGTGTGTAGAGGCTTGTTCACATGTCCTAAAAGCAGGACCTAAAATAACAAAGGCTATGAATAATTTTAAAAGATGCCCTTGGGGGGGGGGAGCAACTAAGTGGCACAGTGGATAAAGCACCGGCCCTGGATTCAGAAGTACTTGAGTTCAAAGCCGGCCTCAGACACTTGACACTTACTAGCTGTGTGACCGACCCTAGGCAAATCACTTAACCCCCATAGCCCTGCAAAAAAAAGATGCCCTTCACACTGTAGTTCACTCCACACTCCACCAAAGTCAAATTTCTTAATGACAAGAGACAAGCAGGTAAAGGAGATTTTAAAGAAACTCTTGCTGTGTGTAAACATTCTTGGCAGGGATAGATATTTCCATTTCAAAACCAGATATAAAGATTATCTTCATGCTTTGCTTGCTTTTTCTTCCTCTCCCAACATTTCCCAAAGTGGTTCCTTAATGTGTTCTGGTAACCGTTCTAATCGGGTCTGCAAAGAAAACAAAGCTCATTTTCATCAAGTAAATGGACCACAAGATACGACTTTTAACGGAGAGCTTCTGGCTACAAATGTGGCTTCTAAGTTGGCTCTACACGTTTCCCCTTCGTTTTGGCTCCTCTGACTTTCCACAGAAGGTATGGAGCAAGACTATGGAAAAAAGTATGCCCTCCCCCATCCACATCCCTCCTGTCCACCAATCACTTCTTTAAGAAAGGGAGAGTTAAGAGGTTTGGGGTGGCAGTGGCAGGATTATGTTCTACTGCTCTTTATGGTATTGGGCAGGGATTGGGATAAAAATTTAGTATTTAAGGTATCTTCTGCCCCCACTTCTCCAACCCCCTGCCCCACCACTCCTACTGACTTGGCAAAGCACAAATAAGACTCCAATATGTCAGTGCTCCAATTTACAATTTTCTCTCAGACAAAGGAAAAATATCTGAATGATACCTTTGTTACTTCCATGGCAACGCCTTCAGGTAGGTTTCGTTGGATATATTCTAAATAGACATCTGCTGTACTCCCAGTTAAATGTTGTAACTAAGAGGAAAACAAAATCAGTCTATAATCTATTAGAGCATCATGCTACACAATGAATTAATTCACAGACACTTTCAATTGTAGAACGTCTAAGGAATCTTAGAAATAATCTCCAACTTTCTCATTTTGCAAAAAGAGGAAAATGAGGCCCCAAAAAGGGGAAATGACTTGCTTTAGGTCACACAACTAGTTAATGGCAGAGTCTAAACTAAAAATCAGGTCTCACACTACATAAATCTTATGGGGGGGGGGGGGAATTCACCAATGGAATTGTTTCAAATTGTTTTGTATTTCCCTATTAGATTGTAAACTCAAATAGGGGCTTATTTAATCTATGTATAACACACAATGCCTAACATAAAGTGGGTGTGCTGCTAAATGTGAAAGACACAAAATCCAAAAAGATTGAGTAAAAGTCCCAATCTTAATAGTTATGGGATTACATTGAATTTATTGAAAGTGCCAAAATATCAGATTAAATAATGTGTCTTCAGACCCACTGGTTCCCACCACCTGGTATGTCATAGATTTATAGGAAGCATTCACCACACGGATAGATTTAATGTAAAAAAAGTTTTGTAGAAGTTTTGAAGGAAACATAAGAGCTATTAAAATGCTACTATGTAATTTGCAACATGACTGACCATCAAAATTATTATTTCTTGGACAAGACAGACAAATTTCTAAATAAGAGTTAAAAGTGTAATCAATCCAATATGTCATTCCTGCATACAAAGCACACGTGACAATAAAAAAGACATAATATGCCATCACACAAAATGTGAGACCTTTCAAATAAATATTATCTGGATTTCCTGTCTGAAATCAACTGACCTCTAAACATCTGTAATATGTCCTCATTTCATACTGAACTCTGTGCTTCTTGAAAATATGTACTGATTTGAGAAGAGTAAAACGTTCTATTTTCCTTGGAGGTTCATGTCTAAAAAGAAATAAGCCAAATAAAGCACTTAAGACAAGTGATATTAAATCCTAAGTTATCTTCAATACATGGTGCGTAGCTTTGTTTAGTCTAGCTCATACTCAATTTCTGAGGTTGGTTGTAACTTTGCAGTCTTCTATTTGTCAAGCCTGCTATCTGCAACTACAACTGCCATGTCAGTGTGCATGCCCAAATAATGCAATATAGAACAATGGAACATTTTCCCATGAAATCAAGCATATATCTCATTCATAATTCACATTCATAAGTGTTAGTATTCAACCTTTTTAAAGAATTAGTATGGCACAGCCTTATTGTCTGGATCCATGAAACATGTAGGGCCAAATCAGTGTGTCAGATAACAGCATTTGGCTCTAAAAGAGTTTGCAAATTTTACAAAAGATAGAAATTACTGTAAGTCTAAATACACTGTTCACTTTTAAATGCTGTATAAATGAAAAGAGAGCCCATCTCAGAAAGAGGAAGACCTGAGTTCTAGTACCACCTCTGACACATACTGGTGGTGTGATCCTGAGCAAGTCACTTAATCTCTCAAGGCTCTAAGAAATTCTTTAAGATTATAAATTACAGAAAAGGTGTTGAACTGCATTGATAGAGGGCATTTCCTCATCAGGGAGTTCCCTACACCAAAGTAATCACAGGTCCAAGCTTTAACCCCTATAAAATGGGTTATGAAATATACAGGTTGTTACTCTTCTTGGCTAGGCAACACTTGCCAAACACCCCCCAAAGGCCTAATTTAATACCAAAGGAAGCAGGTAAAGACACAAAACTGTTCTATTTAACCCCTCCCTAATGCCAAAAAAGCCACAGAAAGTTACCGTTATAAAAACTTAATTAGCCTATAGCTGATGCTTAGTGGGTAAGAGAGTTCACCACGCCAATTGCGGATGATAATCCTAAACCCCACTCTAAGTTATTTAGAATGTCGGTCCCAATTAAAGTACACAATTCTGTAATGCCCTTCTACTGATCTAGAAAGTCCTTGTGATACTGCAAGACGGCATCAGTAGTGAAAAGATACTTACACCTTTTTAATGGAGATACCAAGTTCTTTAGCAGCAAGTACAGCAAAGTATTCATAACTATCCAATACCGCTTTATCATGGCCTTTTACTAAAACTGAGAGGCGCTTATATAATGTGTCTGGTTCATCAGAAATGGTGATCTAAAGTTAAATAACAAAGCAGGAAATAAGATAATCATGTCCTAATTCTTGATTACTTTTCTTTAATTGTTGAAATTAGCACACTGTTCTGGTTGTTTGTACAGCCCCAGATTTTATTAGCCAAAGGGAGAGAAATGACAGTGAGTTACTACATACTCTCAACCACCCTTATTTCACAAGACCATGTAGAATATTAAATGTCAGAGAATTTCAACACTACCCTAGCCAAACAAGATCTACACAAAGTTAACTCAAAAGAGGTTTTTTCATTAGGTATGATGCCATGCCATCAGAACATTTAAAAGTAGTCTGAGGGGGCAGCTAGGTGGCGCAGTGGATAGAGCACTGGCCCTGGAATCAGGAGGACCTGAGTTCAAATCCAGCCTCAGACACTTGACACTTACTAACTGTGTGACCCTGGGCAAGTCACTTAACCCCAGTTGCCTCACCAAAAATAAACAAACAAACAAATAAATAAATGTAGTCTGAAAGGGGGGCATCTAAGTGGCGCAGTGGAAAAAGCACTGGCCCTGGATTCAGAAGGACCTGAGTTCATATCTGGCCTCAGACACTTGACCCTGTGTGACCCTGGGCAAGTCAATTAACTAGCTGTGTGACCCTGGGCAAGTCAATTAACCCCCATTGCCCCACCCAAAAATAAAAAATAAAAAAGGTAGTCTGAAAGGAAAGAACTTACAAGGTAATCTATGAAATTTCTTTTCTTAACAGTTAAAGATGTAATAGCAAAGGAATGAAGAATTAATTAACTCTTTCTTAGCCTTTCTTCCAGTATATATAATCTAACCTTTGAACCCCAACCTATAATAGTTATTCATTTTTAGCTAAAGAGTTATGACATTATATATAATAGCTTCCATTCTGCCACTTTAATAATTCTGGGTCACCTCCCTGAGAAAAATCATTTTCCCAAGTGTTTATTTAGTGATACCTCATCTTAGTTCACTTCCAAAAGGTGATCTTTTTAGTCTCAGAAAGCAATTTACATAAAGTCAGCTCCCAATGATCAAAAACTGAGTTTCTGGAATTCTAGATACTGCCCAACCAAATCAGGGTTATCTGACACTGGTCTGTAGTTATGCTCCAGCTTGGGGAGAGGAGGCTGCTCCAGGGGAGGGAGGCAGGGATATTCTCTGTCATTTTCTCTACCAACAATCACCCCTTCACAGTTGTAAATGATCAATACTTAAGTTTTTTTTGTTTTGTTTTTGCAGGGCAATGGGGGTTAAGTGACTTGCCCAGGGTCACACAGCTAGTAAGTGTCAAGTGTCTGAGGCTGGATTTGAACTCAGGTCCTCCTGAATTCAAGGCCAGTACTTTATCCACTATGCCACCTAGCTGCCCAATCAATACTTAAATGATGCAGATTACCTTATTTAAATAAAAATAAAGACATTTTCAAAAGGAGTATATATACTTTCAAAGCAGAAAGAAAACTACTTCCCACAAAAATGACATGATTTACTGCTTATTATTCTGCCACGCTAAATAATAGTAAATAGTAACTTACTGTTCACTTTATACTAAATGAAGAATAGTAGAAATAGTAACCCTGAAAAGGCTATTATGTCACCGTGTGGTATGAAGCAAAAAGTGCTGAATTTGGGAGGACTGGATCCTCAGGTCTTAACTCTATCACTTCCTGATTCTATGATCTTGTACATGTTACAAGCTTCCTTAAGCCTTTGTCTCTTCATCTTCTCTCAAGTGGCACTAATAACACCTTTCTGACTTAAAGGATTGCCTGATATAAATGTGAGCTATTCAATTAAGCTACTTTTTCCAAACTTAAATGGCACCCTTCTGCCCAGAATGACTAAATGAATATACAATATATCAGTGTGTTTCATAGAGTATTTTATTCCCTGCCACTTTGGGGTTTACCATTACCCTAAAAATGCCTTACCTCGAAAGATCTGGGCAAATGACCCAAGTGAAACATGAAGCAAATATATTTTTCTGTACTCTTCCTAAAATCAACATCAAAATAAACAGAGCACATGTGGAATACATACCTTAGGTTTGTCCACATCACTCCTGACATCCACATGCAAGCTTGAAAATTGTATCCACTTCAAGTGGGTGTTGCTAAATGTGAAAGACACAAAAATCAAGAAGACTGAATAATACAGTTATCCCTTCCACATCACAGAGATTAGGGGCACGGTGCCTGGAAAATCTGCATAAAGTTTTTTGGCCTTCCCTTCATGCCTGAGAAGAAGTCCAAATTATTATGGTATTAAAAGATAAAATATGTTGACATTATGCAAGATTATACATATATTTTATGCATTTCTGAGCGTCTACACTTTTTTTGTGTCGTCTGCTGGCCTTCAAACGTGTCATCTGCAGGTGCCACAAAACTACCCAGAAATTCCTATTTAATTTCTTATGCCAACCCACAATATATCAAAGCTGCAATGGGCAAAATCTCGATGTGGAAGGGATAACTGGACACCCAAATGGCTGCTTTGTTGTCCAGATCAGAATTACTGATTGTTATACTTACAGAAGAAAACCATCTCTCTTTTCTGTAATGTTCTTAGGATGAGAAAAGATGCCAGGACTCTAAGAAAAAATTTAAAAAACACTAGTTTAAGATTTAAACATTTTTAAAGTAATAAAGGCTACTTTTAAAAATAAGTAAGTAAAGTAAGATACTTTCCCATGGCTGCTGTAAAACAAGGCATGCAGAAACACAAACATTCCTTCATGGAAGTCATTCTCCTAGCTACAAAGAGCCAAAAATTGCAATTCTTTAACCTCTTAAACTCCACTCTTTTCCCTCCTACTTTTTACAGAAAGGCCAATGTAAAAAACGTATCCCGAATACCATGTAAGACTTTCAAGAAGATACCAATAGGGGGCAGCTAGGTGGCATAGTGGATAAAGCACTGACCCTGGATTCTGGAGTACCTGAGTTCAAATCCAGGCTCAGACACTTGACCCTTACTAGCTATGTGACCCTGGGCAAGTCACTTAACCCTCACTGCCATGGGCAAAAAAAAGTAAAGGGGTTTCAATATGAGCTGATGGAAGGAATCCACATTGATGAAATGGCTCTTGTAAATACTAAAGTGTTTTTGTCAGTGAATCAAACAAAAAACATCTATTAGGCATCCATTTGTGCCAGGCATTGTGCTAAAACACCCATGGTACAAAAAGAGGCAAAAGAGTCCTTGCCCTCAAGAAACTCACAATCTAATGGGGAAAAAAAGAAAATAATTAAAAGGAAATAACTAGAATTAAGAGGGGTTGGGAGAGGCTTCCTGTAATAAAATAAGATTTTAGTTGAAACTAAAAGAGAGTCGATAGGCAGAAATGAGAGAGCATTCCAAGCATAGAATCCAACCAGAAAATGCCTGGGGATGAGAGATGGGAATGTCTTGTTCACAGAATAGCCAGGAAGCCAGTGTACTCTGGATCAGAGTATTTGGCAGAGAGTAAAGTGTCCAGAAGACTGTGTGGGAGGTGGGGGCTGTTAGGTTATGAACTGCTTTGAACGCTAAATTGGGGGTTTGTATTTGATCCTGCAGACAACAGGGAGCCACTGGAGTTTTGTTGGGGGGGGGAGGGTGCGGGGGGAGGAGAGGGATGGCATGGTTGGGCCTGCATTTTAGGAAAATCAGTTTTGTGGCTGAATTGGATTTTGTGGTTGGATTGGAGGGAGGTGGGCAGATCAGCCTATTACGATAATCCAGGTGATAAGAGCCTGCGCTTAGGGCAGTGACAGCATCGGAGGAGAGAAGGTACATTCTAAATTCTAAAGCTGTGTATTCTAAGCTAAACGCCACGAAGACGCTCTAGACGATGTGTTCTCACATTCTAAGCTAGGAATCCCTTGTGGGGCTAACATTCTATGTTCTGAAGACACCCCCCACCCCCGGCTGGCATTCTAGACTCTTTCAAACGCTAAAGTTTTCTAACATTCTAGATTCTAAATCTCCTCTGCCATTCTCTGAGATGGATCAATAAGAGTTCTCGGAAAACTGCAAGGCCGGGATGCTTATGCCCATTTCACAGACCGAAAGGCCTTGCAGTTGGAGACTCAGGGACAGCCCACGATGCTCCAGGGCGTCTCTGGGGCAAAAGGAGCCGGGAGACCAAACCACGACCCCGACTGCCAATGCGCCGTGAAGACAGAAGCCGAAAGCACATGGATTCACAACTCCGAGCCACGATGGTCGCCCCAGTAAGCCGCCTCCCGGCCACCCAATCCCAGGGTTCCCTCCCCGGTCACCTGCCAGAGGCGTCGACACACAACCCCAAGGGCAGCCCGCGCAGCCATCTTGACTCCTGAGTCCTCCCAAACGTCACTTCCGGGATCCGGGTTGCGTTTTCCGTAATCATAGAGTTTTCCTCTAGCAGAAAGACGTGACCATTGAGATTCGAGCCTTTCCTATTGAAAGGATCATAGAGACGGGATTCCTGGTGTTTTTTTGTTTTGTTTTGGTTTTGGTTTTTTTGCGGGGCAATGGGGGCTAAGTGACTTGCCCAGGGTCACACAGCTGGTAAGTGTCAAGTGTCTGAGGCTGGATTTGAACCCAGGTACTCCTGAATCCAGGGCCGGTGCTTTATCCACTGCTTTATCCTAGCCTCCCCCTATTCCTGGTGTTTTTACGTAAGAGGGCGGGGGAGGTGAAAAATCCTCCCTCTGTTTAACCCCTTGAAATCACTAGGAGTTGGAAGACGCGAGTTCGAGTCTCCTCTTTGTGACCTTGGGAAAATAACTTCTCTCCCAAGGAGACTTTAATTCCTTCGAGGGGAGGAAGCAGGAAGTTGAGGACAGAAACCGCCATTCTCCTCTCCTCAGACCAAGCTAGCAGCTTGTTAGTCTAGTGGATGCAATCAGGTAGTAGCTAACTTCTGATGGCTGTTTCAGTATGGGGGAAGAAGAAAGGACCCTCGAACTCTTATATCCAAGACTTAACCTATTTTTTTTTATCTTAAAAGTATTTTATTATTTTCCAGTTACATGTAAAGATAGTTTTCAACATTTGTTTTTATAAGATTTTGAGTTCCGGGGCAGCTAGATGGCGCAGTGGATAGAGCACCCGCCCTGGAGTCAAGAGTACCTGAGTTCGAATTCGGCCTCAGACACTTAACACTTACTAGCTGTGTGACCCTGGGCAAGTCACTTAACCCCAATTGCCTCAAAAAAAAAAAAGAAGAAGAAGAAGAAGATTTTGAGTTCCAAATTTTTTCCCTCCTCCCTCCCCAAGACAGAACAGGGCTTTGATCTCTACCAGTAAGGAGAGAGTCCCATGCCAGTGGTCATTCTAGGTCAGATGAGTTAACCCTGAAGTTCTCAAAGAACACAGAACACAGCACCTGTAGGAAGTAGCAGCAGGTACCTATATAACACACACAAGCCAAATTCAGGAAGTAGATATAGGAAGGTGAGTAAATAAAAGTGATTTTATTTATTTTACTGAAATATTTTGAAACTGTAAATGCCCAAGATGCAACCCAGAAGAAAATAATTCCATAATATCTATAAGCAAAGCCTGAAACAGGAATACAAATTTGCCATAAGCTTTACTAGAATAGGAAGAAACAAAGCAAGAGGTTTTTTTATAAAAAGATATTATAAATAAAATGAGAACTCAATAAAGAAGAATAGAAAAGCAAATGAGAGTACTGTAGGAAATAATAGGAAAGAAAGAGTTCTAGAGTAAAGAATTGTAAAGAGAATGAGCAGATTAGTAGAGGAGGTGCAAAACATTTCCAAAGTAACAGACTGCTTGAAAATTAGACTGACTAAACAGAAATCTGTGAATCTGTGAGAAGCAATACTAGAACAAAATTTTAAAACTATAAATATGGAAGAAAGGGAGGGGGGAGGGAGAAAGGCAGGGAAGAAAGGAGGGAGGGAAATAAGTATTTATTAATTACTCATAGGCCAAGCACTGTGCTAAGTCTTTACAAATACCTCATTTGGAAGAAGAAAATATAGCTATGTTCTACCAAAAGCAATAGACCTGAAAAATAGGTAAAAATAATCTAAGAATCATTGGCAAACCTGAATCTAACAATCATTTTCACCTGAAAATCATAACCATAAAAAAGCTAGATACCATATATCAGGAAATCATGAATGACAAGTGCTCAGATGTATTAGAACCAGAAGGCAAGGGAAAAAAGAAAAAGAATCTAGTAGTCACCTCCTGAAAGAAACCCCCAAAAGAAAATTCTCAGGATAACATAGTAAAAAATTCAAAACTTTCTTTTCAAATAAAAGACAGCCAAAACAGCCAGAAAAAAAATCAAGTACCAAGGAGTCATAGCCAGGATAACATAAAATCCTGTATCTACCAATATAAAGGAGGGGAGAATTCAGAATACATTATTCTAGATGGTCAAATATAGAGGCTCACAACTAACAACAACTTATCCAGGAAAAATGACTATAATCTAAGAAGAGAAAATTTCAACCTTTAATGAATTTGAAGCCCTCCAAGCATTCCTGAAAAAAAAAAATACATGAGCTGAGTAGATACTATGAAAGGGCATCTAGGTGGTACAGTGGATAGAGCTCTGGGCCTGGAGTTGGAAAGACCTCAGTTCAAATCCAGCCTTGCCTTCTAGCTGTGTGACCTTGGGAAAGTCACTTAACCCTATTTGCCTCAGTTTCCCCATCTGTAAAATGATCTGGAGTAGGAATGGCAAATCACTCCAGTATCTTTGCCAAGAAAACTCCAAATGGTATCCTGAAGAGTCAAATGTTACCAAAATGACTGAACAACAGATACTATGAAATCCAAATATAAGAATTATTAGAAACATGAAAAGCAAATACATTTGAGCAATTGGAAGAAAACATATAATCATGAAGTATTTGCAGCCTCATAGAGGAAGAAGAAACACATGTCCCATTAGAACCCTATTGTCTTCAAGGGTCAAAGAAGGAAAAAAATAAGATACATAGAATTTGGGGAACAAACATATAGTATTCTAGTTCTGCTGGAACACAGAGTGTGTGAAGGGGCCAAAAGTATGAAATAAGGCTGAAAAAGGAAGTTGCAGCTAGATTGTAGAGATCCTTAAATGCCAAAGTGAAGAATTTATGTTTTAACCTAGAGCCAAAAAGGAGACATTGAAAGTTTTTTATCAGGATAGTGACAGTTGACCTGTGATTTAGAGAAATTCTTTTGGCATCTGTATGGAGAATGGTTGAAGAGAAAAAAGACTAGAGGCAAGAAGAGCAGTTAGGATGCTATTACTGTAGTATAAGCAAGGGGTGATGAGGACCTTATCTAGGGTTGCAGCTGTCTGAATGGGGAGAAAGAGATACATGGGAGACATGTTATAGAGTTTGGATTGACAAAACTTAATAGCTAATTGAGTATAGGAGTTAGTAAGATAAAAGAAACAGAGATGACTCAAAGGTTTTAAGCCTTAAGATGACTAAGAATTAGTGAAGTTGGGAGGAAATATAAGTGTAAGATGCTTGTTGATCTGTTGACATCATATTGGTGATGGATGGGTGAAAACTTGTGATTCATGGTGAGTTTATACAATTGAGCTATACCCTTGGCTTGGCTTTTAAAAGTGACTGTATGGCAGCTAGGTGGCGCAGTGGATAAAACACCGGTCCTGGATTCAGGAGGACCTGAGTTCAAATACAGCCTCAGACACTTGACACTTAACTAGCTGTGTGACCCTGGGCAAGTCACTTAACCCTCCTTGCCCCGCCCCCCCTCCAAAAAAAGTAACTGTACATGAATGGAAGGAGAGACTTGAGAAACAAAGGAAAGAGACTATGTAGAGACTCAAATTTGTCTCCCTGGAAGGAGGAGTTGCTTGTGCAACCATGCAGGCTTTCTAGGAGTCATGTGGCCCAATGAATAGCAGCAGAGATGATGGCAAAGCAGTGAGGAATTCCTGGGACAAGTTAGGAGCTGCAGACACCTAAGCCAGCAGCACTGAAATAGTTCAACTATTTAGTAGCCTCAATTTTGAGAACCCTCCAAATTTAAACTCAGTCTTTTTGTAAGGATGGGGGTTATTTGAGCAAATCCATCAAATCATCCCTACCCCCACCTAAAGAAAGTGATACAATGCTATGCCATGTATTTTTAGGGTGAGAACACATTTCAATTGTCTCAGTTGTTCACTATATGTGAATAAGACCTGGACATCTCCTAGGTGTAAATAGGAAGTCTTTGGCAAGTTAGCTGAGGGACATGCCCTCAGGTTCCTGTGTAAAAGCATCTGACTAGTTAGAATCTGCTTGGTAGCAGAGAGAAGTCTTGTGGACTTTGATGAGTCCCCAAGGATTTGGACATTTTCTTCGGTATCTTAAGTAGCATATTTGGAATGACTTTCATGAGTGTCCACATCTGGCGAGGACAGAGTTGAAATAATATTGAAAGCATATTCAAGGCTCTAAAGAGAAGCCAGCAGAGAAGTTACACCACACTGAAAGATAAAACATTGAAGACTCCCCTCAAAAGACTTCCAGGAGCTGGGAGTTACTCCTTCATCATATATGCTCTCTAAGCTTGAGCCCACTTTCCCACTTTTGTTTACATATTGGTGGAAAAGTGTGTCTCAAACTTTCAGGGGGAGGAGGGGGGAAGAGAATGTTTTGTAACTACTGTTCTTAATATACCACCTGTATAAATACCTTTAAATAAAATCTAATTAAGTCTGGCTGACTAATTGATATCACTAATAATCAATTGGGCTAGTACTCTATTAGGTGCTGATGAGCTATAAGCATTAGAAACACTCTCAGGGGCAGCTAGGTGGTGCAGTGGATAGAGCACTGGCCTTGGATTCAGGAGGACCTGAGTTCAAATCCAGCCTCAGACACTTGACACTTACTAGCTGTGTGACCCTGGGCAAGTCATTTAACTCCAATTGCCTCACCAAAAAAAGAAAGAAAAGAAAAAGAAACACACTCTCAACCCCTTAGGACTACCCCCAGACTCTGAGGGGACAAAAAGTAGGTAATGGAGCTCTGGACATTCAACACATGAGTGTGAATATGGATTGGCAGACCAAAATGTAAACCAAATATAAGCCCAAAGCTTACATTGTAGCATATTTCAGACTCTTTATTATGTCTCAGAACAGAGTGACAGGGACTTCAAAACCCTTGGGTGCCTGAGATGTCCTGGTTCAAGTGTTGTGGTCATGGCTGCTCTCCAGGGATTTCAAAGTCCCTGGTATGAGTTTCTGACCATTCTTGGGTTTTCTGACCACCGTGGGGTTTTCCTGGGAAGGCTGCCAATCTTGCTGCCTCTGGATGGAGTGCTTTGCAGTCTCCATGTGTCTCTGACCTATCTGTGATAGTCACTCTGGAAGGTACCTGGCTTCTTTGCCTGCACTGCTGCTAGGTATGTTGGTGGCCCCAGTTCTTCTTGCTACATTTGTAAACTCAGGACTTTGGGTCTAGGGTCTAAGACTCGAGACTTTTTTCTTCCTGCTCAATCCATAGCTATTATATAAAGCAAGGGCACCTTTGTTTGGTAACTTTGTATCGTTTGCAAAGAAATAAATTGAAAAGCATTTATTAAGTTCTTACTAAGTATTGTGTTAAATGCTGCAAATAGAATTGTACGCAAGAGGCAGATCACCTAATTTCCACATAACTACTCAAGTAAAAGCCTAAAATTTATTCCAGACTGAATAATACATTTTTAAATCTAATGAAAAGACTAGATAAAGTGACTTTTCCCAGCCCAGAACTACACAAGAAGTCAACCAGAAATGGAGGGGCAAGAAGAAAGGGGGCCACCATCAGACCTAGCAACAGCACAGGCAAAGAAGCCAGTAGCCTTGCAGAGTGATGACCATAGATGGGCCAGAGACACGTGGAGATGACAAGGCACTCCAGAGGTAGCAAGAATGGAGGCCTCTCTAGGAAAGCCTCAGAGT
Source organism: Dromiciops gliroides (assembly GCF_019393635.1). NCBI lineage: Eukaryota > Metazoa > Chordata > Mammalia > Microbiotheria > Microbiotheriidae > Dromiciops > Dromiciops gliroides. The sequence goes on from NC_057864.1 coordinate 256,828,622, forward strand.
GGTCAGAAAACCCACAGAAAATTCTCAGAAACACATAGCAGGGACTTTGGAATCCCTGTAGAACAGCAGTGACAACAGTGAGCCAGACATCTCAGGCACCCAAGGGCTCCAAAGTCTGTTCTGAGACATAATAAAGAGTCTGAAATATCCAGCTCTTAGGACCTCAGAGATCCAGGGGGGCAGGGTGTCAGTGTAGGAATCTAAGGGACTGTGGGCTGCTAAAATTAGCCCCCGGCTCTCAGGGTTTTTCTCTGAGGCGGGCTGGCACCCCTTCCCCTCCACTTCAGTGGCTGAGCTGACAAGCCCTGTGGGACTTGGAGCCTTCAGGGACTGCTGACCTGGCTGGACAGCTGGGGAAAGCCCCAGCTCCCTCCACCCTGAGGGAATATACCCCGGAGATAGGAGCCCAGGGTGTGTGTGGGGAGGGGGGAGCATGGCTCCCTTGAACCCTGGGCATGATACAAATGAGCTTGGTGCACATGGGTGTGGTCTGGCACTAGGATCCGGTGAGAAAGGATTTATATTCAGGAGCAGGGGTAGTGAAAGGGGGATGTAGTAGAAGAAGCTCCGGATAGCTAGAGAGAGAAAGGAGACCCGGGGCGCCTAAGCGGCTGACAGTGAAAGGGCCAGACAGAGGAAGGAGATGCAGCTCGGGGTTGTAAGTGCAAGTGGCAGCAACAGCAGGAAAGAAAGTTTAAAATGCAGTCAGGTCTTATTTCGTGTTTTTCTAAGTTCATTTCTAAATTTGTTCCTTATCAATAAACCCTGTATTTACGTAAATTGTAAGAGGCTTCCTAATCTTTTTTAATCTTTGGGAGAAGCAGTTGTGGGAATTTATAAACAGCCCATACTTAATTAAAAGTAGTCAGATAGCCAGCCAAGAGTTCATAGATTAGGGCCCAGTTAGTCAAAATATTTTTTACATTGAATGGCGACCCAGATGGGACTTACAAGCCAGTTATAATTTTTCAGCTAGATATAATTTTTCAGATTAGCAAGTTATAGTTAAAATTTTTTTACAGGACTCAGGGAATGACCAATCCAGGATGGCCCACCACACTCAAAAGCACAAGAGGAAAAGAAGTTTCTTTTTCATACTCATTCATAGATCATGGTGTCATGGCAAGAGCTACAGCTGGAAACTGGAAACCTTGGTCCTAGTTCTGGCTCTGCTGTTATTTCACCATGTGACCTTGGGAAAGTCACCACTCTGACTCCTTCCTATACTGACAGTCTTTTTACTCTTTATTCCCTCCATGTGTTTTGCAGTCTAGCTACACTGGCTTACTTGCAGATCCTCAAACAGGACAATCCACTTCTCGTCTCTGTGGCTTTGTACTGACCACCTTCCTAAACCTGGAATGTTCTTCTCCATCTACTCCATCTCATTAATACTCTGACTTCCTTCCTACAAGACTGAGGTTTAATCCTACTTTCTACAAGAGGTGTTTCCCTGTCCCCTCAGTTGTCAGTAATAACTAGGATTTATATAGCACTTTTATAAATGTCCTCATTTGATCCTCACAACACGTATGGGAGATACATGCTATTATTATCCCCATTTTCCAGATGAGGAAACTGAGGCAAGCAGCAGTTAAGTGATTTGCCCAGGGTAATACAGCTAGTAAATATCTGAGGCTGGATTGGAACTCAGGTCTTTCTGACGATCTACTCTGCACCACCTTGCCTCTTTCTCCTCTGAGATAATCTTCTATCTAATCCTTATATATCTGATAGATATCTAGTTATTCACGTGTTCTCTCCTCCATTAGAATGTGAGCATCTCAAGGGAAATGACTGGTTTTGCCTTTCTTCGCATCCTTTAGCACAATGACTGGTACATAATAAATAATAATATGATAAATAATCATTATAAATGTGTGTTGATTGGCACATAGTAAGTATCTAATAAATGCTGATTCATTAACTGATTTCATCCTCTAGGATTCAACGTATTATATAAAATAGAATTGTGGAGGCGGGGGTGCTTCTCTCCACAAGAGCTCCTGCTTCACATCTGCAGGAGAGCTGAAAAGGCGACTGGGGCAGGGAATTTAGTCTTGCATAGTGCAATCTCAACTTTGACCACTAGATGGAACTCCAGCCCTGAGCTATCAACAAATATCTCTTTCCACAGGTACCTTATTCTCCTTTCTATCTTATACATGATGTAGACAGGAGTTGCCTGCCTGGATCTCTCAGCTCTCTGCCCAATAGTTCTTTCAGCTCTCCTTCAATATCATCTAGTCTTTGATATAAAATATTATCATATCCAACAATAAGTATAACTTCTTTTGACTCCAGCCCATTGAAATTATAATCTCTTTTCCAATTTCAAGTAAGCAGAAAGGATTACTTATCCACTTAAAAATTAAATATATGTTGGTTTGACTCCCAGCTGGTGCCCTCTCATGCATAAGGTCTGTGCCTGGCTTGTATTTTACTTTTTAAAAAATTAAGCACTAGGTGGCGCAGTGGACAGAGGGCTAAATCTGGAATCAGGAAGACCTGCATTAAAATCCAGCCTCAGACACTTATTGGCTGTGTGACCCTGGGCAAGTCACTTCACCCTCTTTGCTTCAGTTTCCTCATCTGTAAAATGAGCTGGAGAAGGAAATGGCAAAACTCTCTGGTATCTTTGCCAAGAGAACCTCAAATGGGGTCACAAAGCATCAAACGTGACTGAAACTAGTGAACAACAACAACAATTTATTATCTCTCTCCCAACTTCCCCTTCCCCATTAAAAGATGGGGAGGGAGCTTTGTAACAAATGCATATTGTTAAGTAAATCATTTCCCTCTCTGGTTCTGTCTAAAAATATATGTCTAATTCTGTACCTTGAGTCTATAGCCTCTCATTGGTCCTTTGGAATTGTGGTTGGTCATTGAATTGACTAGGGTCCTCAAGACTTTAAAAGCTGTTTGTCTTTACAATGTTGGTGACATTGTATAAATTATTTTCCTGGCTCTTCTTATTTGCCTCTGTATCAATTCATGGAAATCTTCCTGGGTTCCTCTAAAGCCATCTCTTTCAACATTTCTTTCTTTCTTTTTTTTTTTTTTTTAGTGAGACAATTGGGGTTAAGTGGCTTGCCCAGGGTCACACAGCTAGTAAGTGTGTGTTAAGTGTCTGAGGCCGGATTTGAACTCAGGTACTCCTGACTCCAGGGCCGGTGCTCTATCCACTGCGCCACCTAGGTGCCCCTCATCATTTCTTATAACAAAATATTACCCCTCTCCATTCATTTAATTTGTTCAGCTCTTCCCCAAATGATGGGTACCACCTTACTGCCCAGTTCTTTGCCACCACAAAAAAATGGGTTGCTATAGATAGTTTTGTATATATGGGCCCCTTGCTTCTTTTGTTTCTTTGGGGTATAGGCACATTAGTAGTATTGCTGGGTCAGAGGGTATGCACAATTTGGTGACTTTAGGGATACAGTTCCAAAATGATTTACAGATAGACCAAACAGATTCAGAGTTCCACACAGTGCATCAATGTACCCTTTTTCCCTCAGTCCCTCCAATCTTTGCCATTTTCTTTTTTTGTCATCTTTGCTAATCTGATGGGTGTGAGGTAGAACTTCATAGTTGCTTTAATTTGAAATTCTCTAATTATTTTGTTTCTTAGATTTCTTCATTTGAAAATCCCTTGTTTATGTCCTTTGACATAATGTATGTTTGGCATTTATTTTTTTTTTTTTTTTGGTCAATGCTGGAATGGAATTTTCAGTTCACCAGAATCACCTCATACTCCTTACTTCATGGTTGTGATTAGCCATCCATACTCCTGTAAAGAGGATATTTGCTCTCTGACTGATAGCCAGGTGAAATCTAGAACCTGATGGTTCAGTGGAATGGTCACTGGAGGTTGGGGGCAGTAATCACCAGGGGTTGGCGTTGGACCTGGATGTGTGGAAAGGAGAGGTTATACCCCAGAAAATTGCATAGAGCAACAATTACCACTATAAACTCATTCCCCATCCATGTTACATTTCTCCCAGGAATGTTTCCTATGAAGCAGGCAACTCTCTTTATTTTTAAATGTCCCACAAGAGAACAACATAAAAATACTTTTGGCAGCTGCCTTTCATTAAAAATGACTCAGGTAATTCAGCCACCAAAATGATGCTCATCCTTTTGACATCTTCAGGAAAGAAACATTTCAGGGAAAAAGAAAAACTTGGACCAGCAGAGGTTGCAGAAGTAGGTAACACCTGCTCTTCAGATCTCAGAAGGACAGATCTTGTGCAGGAAGGGTAAAAATAAGATCACAGAAGGTGACACCTACAAGGTATCATACCCTCATCCATCATAACTTTCCATTTTCTGAGGTCAGGGAGTATGGGAGTAAGTTATAAATGAAATCTGGAAAGGACTGATAAAACCTCTTTTAACCATTCCGCATTTGCAGAATAAGATAGAAATTGATGGTATCCAAGACCTCCTTCCTACCTATCCCCCTTCCCAACAATAATATGTAATAGTTTGGTGTGGTGGAAAGAGCACTGCATTGTGAGGCAGGACCCCAGGAATTTAATCCGGGATCTGCTGATTACCAGCTATGTAACCTTGGACAACTCACTCCCCCTATCTAGGCCTCAGTTTCTTCATCTGTAAAATGAGTGGGTTGGACTAGATAAACTCTAACCAAACAGCATGCATTTATTGAATGCCTACTACATACCAGACTCTTCTGGGCAATGAAGATACAGATATTAAAAAATATAGTCCATACTCTCTTATGGCATTATTTGAAGGGATTTGGAGGGATTTGTAGTCCATACTCTCAAGGAGTACATATTCTCTCTAAAGTCCCCTCCAGCGGTACCCTACCCTTACGTCTCTCAGCTCTGCCAAGTGAGTTTTTGCCTTATCTTTCCATGGTCCAGACCCCTAGGCCACTTACCCACCTGCTCAATGTAACATTGCCACCAGCCTCTTTCAGCTTCCCTTTATATGTTGTCTTCCTATTAGAATGTAAACTCATTAAAGTCAGTTTTGCTTCCTTATATTTATGTCTACAGTTTTGCATATGTGCTTAATAAATTCTCTTCCTCCTCTTCCCCTTCCTCCTCTTCCTCCTCCTCCTCCTCCCCCCCTTCCCCCTCCTTCTCACTCTCCAACTCTGCCCTCATAGGAGTCCAACAACTTGACAATTGATTCAGAAGTGACTCTCGTGTTAGTTATCAGTTACTTCTGGTCAAGATATAATCATTAAAATGTGGGTTTTTTTGGCAGGGGGAATAATACTATTCAGTCCTCATTATGTCTAGTGCCTTCCAACCCTCTTACAGAAAATTTTATGTGTGTGAATGTGAAGCTTCTTTCCAGTCTGAAAGCATTTGTCCTCTCTCATTTCTTTCTCAACCATGTTTTTCTGCTATTCTCCCCCAAACCTTCCTTTGCCATGAAGTCAGTCAGTATTATAAAGTGCACGTTGATTGAATGTGGAGTGTCTTAAAGTTTTTTGCCAATACCTATCATAAGTACTTACAATAGGAGATGAGTGAATATCCCATGATATTATAGTTCTTGTTGCCTTTAGAAGCACAATAAAGCAAACTCTCCCAACTTCTTTATTTTTGTCTCCAAAGAGAACCTCTGTGCCATCCTTCTGTTTATCTGCATTTCCTTTTGTTTTCTGGTTTCATGTATATAAAAAATGCCAAGATGTAGCTAACTTAGCACTTCCAATAGTAGGTGTACCCATTGGTTATTGGACAAGAATCTCACATTTAGAATGCACAAAGCTAAGCTTATATTTGCAGATTGTATAAAAACTTATTCTTAGCACCCTTTGTCCTTCTTTCCTCCAATCAGTCAATAAGCATTTATGAAGCACCTACTATGTGTCTAGCACTGTACTAAGCACTGGGATTAAGAAGAAAGGCAAAAGACGGATCCTGCCCTTAAGGAACTCACTGTCTACTAGTAGATACAACATGCAAATAACTGTGTCCAAACAAGATATATAGGGGATAAGGAGATAATCCACAGAAGGAAGGCAATAAAAGGAAGCCAGGAGACTGTCACTGAAGAAACAGAAGGCCCTATAGAATTGAGGGATATTTTGTATTTTTCTTTGTTCCATAGTCAAAAAGTTCATCGTGAAATGGACAGATTACTGCTGAAGAGTCTCTCTGTATTAGCTAGATTAGTCTTTGGAAGGCAGACACAATCTGTTTATAGGTCTGTATGGTCATCCTTTCCCATGTGGAAAAATCAATCAGAGCTTGTAATCTATTATTATAGCCTTCAAGAAAGAAGGTTCACTTCCATATCATAATAAGATATTATAGTAGGACTTCTGTAGAATTGGAATCGACTATAGTAATGCCTTATAATTTTTTTTTTTTGGTGGGGCAATGAGTGACTTGCCCAGGGTCACACAGCTAGTAAGTGTCAAGTGTGTGAGGCCAGACCTGAACTCAGGTCCTCCTGAATCCAGGGCCAGTGCTTTATCCACTGCACCACCTAGCAGCCCTGGCCTTATAATTTTTATCTTTTAACTTTATTTTTCAAAAAGCAAAGAACTTTATAATCAACTTAAAATTAACATATAAGCATCAGTTCCTCTTCCAGTTGGCGTGATAGATAGGCTTGGAGTTGGGAAGGTAAGTTGTAGGAGAGGTGAGTTCTCTTTTCATCTCCTATTGGCCATTATGTCTTGCATCAGAGTTTATCACCTAGGAGGAAATAAGATATTCAGTAGGGAACTGGATCAGTCAATCAAGGCAATGTAACAGAGAAGCATTGTGAGGGTTCCCCCCCATTTTTATTTTTAATAAATTGTTTAGTTTTTATTCTTATTTCCAGTTTTAAATTCTCTCCCTCCTCTCCCTCCTCCTCTACTCACTAAGAAGTAAAGAAAAACATACAAATATGTATAGTCATATAAAACAAATTTCCAAATTAGCCAAGGAAGGAAGGAAGGAAGGAAAGAAGGAAGGGAAGGGAAGAAAGAAAAGAAAGGGAAAGAAGGAAGGAAAAGAAGAGGAAAAATAGCTTTAATCTGTACTCTGAGTCCATCCCTTCTTTATCTGGAGGTGGATAGCATATTTCATTATGAGTCCTTTGGAATTGTGGTAGATCATTGTATTCATCAGAGTTATTAAATCTTTCAAAGTTGATTATCTTTACAATATTGCTGTTGCTGTGTAGATTGTTCTCCTGGTTCTGCTAACTTCACTTTGCATCAGTTTATTTTTCTTCCCAGGTTTTTCTGAAACTATCCCTTTAATTATTTCTTACAGCATTATATAATTCTATCATATAATACAATTTGTTGTGACTCCCCAGTTGATAAGCATCCCTTCCATTTTCAATTCTTTGCTACCATAAAAAGAACTACTATAACTATTTTTGTATATATGGTTCCTTTTCTTCTTTCTTTGATCTCCTTGGGGTATAGCAATGTTGATGGGTTTTGAGTATGCACAGTTTAATAACCTTTGGAGTATAGTGCCAAATTGCTTTCCAAAATGGATGAACTAGTTCACAGCTCCACAAACAGTACATTAGTGTACCTCATTTCCCACATCCCTTCCAGCATTTGTCATTTTTCTTTTCTGTACTCTTAGCAATCTGATGGATGTGAGGTGGTACCTTTCAGTTGTTTTACTTTGCATTTTTCTAATTATTAGTGATTTACATCACTTTTTCATGTGGCATTTGATAGCTTTGATTTCTTTCTCTGAAAACTGTTTATTTATATCCTTTGACTATCAAACAGGAAATGACTAGTTTTGTGAGTTTATAATATACTCAGCCCTGGCCACTGGGAGTTGAGCTTCAGAAAGGAACAGACAGAGTAAGTTTAGTTAAGCAATCAGTATAGTAGAAATGCTATATGTAGGGGGAGGTAATATGAGGAAACCACAGAAAAGCAAAGGACATCTGTGCCCTATGGTACCAGAGGTGTGAGTAGCTTTAGTCACCTGGGCTTCCAAAGTATGTGCCTCTCTACTAGAATACACTGTGTGTGTGTGTGTGCACAACCTTCCCACTGATGTGTTATATAGTTGTGGGAAATTTTATCCTCTGTTTAAGGAGAGAATGTTTTGTTACTAGTGTTTGTGTTATGCCAACTCAGTTAATGCCTTTGTTTTAAGTTAACTGTCCACTGGCTGACTCTTTTTTTTGCAGGGCAATTAGGGTTAAGTGACTTGCCCAGGGTCACACAGCTAGTAAGTGTCAAGTGTCTGAGGTCAGATTTGAACTCAGGTCCTCCTGAATCCAGGGCTGGTGCTTTATCCACTGCACCATCCAGCTGCTCCAACTGGCTGACTCTTAAAGTTAAGTGCACCAGTGGGGGCTTGTGAGAAATAGTTTTACAAGTTCAGACCTACAGAGTACATTGAACCTGTGCCAGGGTCAACTAATCTTTAGCTTTATCAATGCTTTTGACAGTACTGATCTCTAACACTTTATATCTCTTGGTGGTGGTGATGATGATAATGATAATGAGGAGCAGGAAGAGGAGGAGGAGGTAAGGATGTAATTTTTAGAATTTGGTAATTGCAAGTGCTATCTTTCCTCACTCTGAGAAATGTAAAAGAATTTACATTGCTTGCTATAGAATATACACACACACACACACACATATATATATATATATATATATGTATATAAAAGCATATACACATTTATATAGTGCTTTCCCCTTTGTTAGGATTTTCATATAGGTAAAGATTGTTCCCCCTCTGCTATGGAATCTGAATGAACATTTTTCATATAGAATCCCAAAGAAAAGACCCCTAAGGTATCCTATGAGCTCTTTGATTTTTATTTGAGGTCATTCTCTTGGCACTTGCCAAATAATTAACATGCTTTCCATAAGTATTTATTAATTATTCCTTGATTTTTGCTTTCATGCTAAAACAAGTAAAAAAACCAAGCTCTTTTCCTAATAATAGCTTCATAGGAATGTTTCCCCCAGGCATCATAAATATGACCCCCCCCCCAACCTCCATGTTAGCTAACCATAAGTAAATCAAGGGACATTTCATTCCCTCTTGCCTCATCTCCTTCAATCAATTTCTGGTATCAAGGATCTTATGGTATAGAGCTGGAAGCAGAGGTAACAGATAATTTGTTCCCTACTAATCACCAACCTGGAACTCCAGAAAAGGAGGGACCATTTCTAATGTATGTCAGAGACAGGTGGTAGGAAGGAAGGGAGGGAGGGAGGAAGGAAGGAAGGAAGGAAGGAAGGAAGGAAGGAAGGAAGGAAGGAAGGAAGGAAGGAAGGAAGGAAGGAAGGAAGGAAGGAAGGAAGGAAGGAAGGAAGGAAGGAAGGAGGAGAGAAGGAAGGAAGGAGGGAAGGAAGGAAGGAGGGAAGGAAGGAAGGAAGGAAGGAAGGAAGGAAGGAAGGAAGGAAGGAAGGAAGGAAGGAAGGAAGGAAGGAAGGAAGGAAGGAAGGAAGGAAGGAAGGAAGGAAGGAAGGAAGGAAGGAAGGAAAGAAGGAAGGCAGGCATTTTTGGAGTTGCTACACCATGGCTATGTAGGGGACTGCCAAATCATACCCTGCCCCCCCCCCCCAATCTGGACACAGATTTGAAGACCAACAAGATCTTACTTCTCTCTCTAGCCAGCTGTAAAGAATATTCTTTAATAAATTTGCTTTGGATATGTAAATCTTGTGTGTGGGTTTCCTCTTCTCCTCCTAGTGAGGATTCTTGGGTTACCACATAATCATTCATTTGGAGAGGCATTTGCTGCCAAAGAAAGGGATTGAACTGAGTGGAAGAAACTGATCATGTCTGCTTATTTTCAAATTCCTCCAACTCAAGACACCTTCATTCCAACTTCTTCAGTGAGAGGCCTTGATTTATTCTACCCTCTTCCAACTCAAGCTGGTGAGGAGATGATAACCCAGGGAAAGAGTGTTGCGTATCTAAAGTGAGAATACTAAGACCTCCCAAGACTGGAATGAGGCTCAAACAAGATAATTTAAGCAAATCCCTTTGCAAACTTGGTGGTGTCCCCCTAGACTACTTCTCACATTGCATATATTGTCTGCTCCTGAGGCCTCACCATGCCTGTACCTCAGCCTGAAGAAGACAAATGAAACAGATAAGAACAAAACCCCCAAATCCATCTCTTCAGGCCATGGGGCCTAAAAGGAAGGAGGAGAAGGTAGCCCTTTGCCCTTCCATCCATTTGCTTAATGGTACACCTGCTATAGGTCAGTAGAACCTTTACTTTCTGGACTTCATGGGAAAAAGGGAGTATGTCCCATTATGACAGTTTTGAAAGATGCGGCATGATCCCACTACTAGCCAATAGAAAGAGGCTGCTTCCTTCTACTTAGTAGGAGAAGAACAGAATGCCTTCTCCAAGCAACTGGTCCTTGGTGTGTCCCATGAAGCTGCCTTGTCGGGTGATCGGGGGATACTCTGAACCCTATTACATATACATATCGGTTATTCTTTTCCAAAGCTAGCTTGGAGCAATAGTATGATGAATTTGGAGACAGAAGACTTACATCCAAGGTCTGGTTCTGCTACATATGACCTATGTGATTGGGGTCAAGTAATGTTCCTTTCTGGAGCCTTAGTTTCCTCATCTGTAAAATGAGAAAGTTGAGCTATGTGATCTTTAAGGTCTTTTCTAGCATATGATTTTATGAAGGGGCAATAAGAAATACAGCTAGGTCCTGATTAATGCAGTGGCTGCATTAATGTGAATTTCACACATTTCCATTGGATTGTAACCAATTACCACATCTTACATAATTGTTGTTTCAAATTGTGTAAATACAAATGCATGTGATCACTTCAAGGGATTCATCATTCATACTAATTGAGACCTTGCTATATAGACCAACCCCCTCATTTTACAGAGGAGGAAACTGAACCCCATTTTCCTTCACCCTAGACAACTGGGTATTAAAGGGTGATATGATGATGACAAGAAGTCACTTCTGTATAGGATTGGCTACAATATACAAGAAACTGCTCTAGTGGTGAGGGCAGAAAGGAGAGGTTGTGGGGCAGTTAGGTGGCACAGTGGATAAAGCACCAGCCCTGGATTCAGGAGGACCTGAGTTCAAATCCGACCTCAGACACTTGACACTTACTAGCTGTGTGACCCTGGGAAAGTCACTTAATCCCATTGCCCCACAAAAAAAAAAGAAAGAAAAAGAGAGGTTGGTCCCCCAGAACTCCCTAGGGAACAGTGAGGGCATTTGGGAGGTAGAATAGAATCCAAAAAGAGTACTTTGCCAAGGTTTTTTCAAAACAGTATTTTATTTTCCCCCCAATTACACATAAAACCAAATTTTAACATTCTTTTTTTTAAAAATTTTGAGTTCCAAATTCTCTTTCTCCCTCCATCTCCTTCCCTTCCCTCTCCCTGAGATGGTAAGCAATCTGATACAGGTTATACATATTTTGTAAAGTTTTTTGTCTAAGGAGCAGAAGTTACAATGATGACAAAGTTCTGTGCATCATTACGTAGAAGGCTTTGGGGTTCTTTTCTCATCTATGACATCTTTTTTTGTGATTCTACTGGAGGAGAAAGATGGTATCCTTTAGATGAGTGGGCCCAACTCACAGAAAAAGAAGAAAAAATCAGAATTTGAAAGTTGGAAGGAAATCCCTATTGTAACCTTTCTTATAAGTGATCATCCAGTCTTTGCTTGAAGACTATCGAGGAGGGGGATTCTACTGTCTCTCGAGGCAGCTCATTACTTTTGAACAATTCTAATGGTTAGGAACTTTTCTCTGACTTAAAGCCTAAAGTCTACTCCTTTGTAATTTCCACTCATTACTCCTGTTTCTGCCTTTTGGGTTCATACAGAACACATCTAATTCCCTTCTCATTGTTATTGTTGTCAGTCATGTCTGACTCTACTGGGATTTTCTTAAAAAAGATACTGGTGAGGTTTGCTATTTCCATCTCCAGTGTGTCTCCATTTTACAGATGACATATTGAGATAAAAAGGGGTTAAGCAACTTGCCCAGGGTCACACAGCTAGTGTCTGAGATTGAATTTGAACTCATATCTTCCTGACTCTTAGTCCAGTGACCTATCCATCGTACCACCTAGCTGTCCCAATAGACATTCAAACACTTAAAGACAGCTATAGTCTTCCCTGAGTTTTCCCTTTTCTAGCCTAAATATGTTCTATTCCTTCAACTGATCCCAACTAAAATTCCACCTCCTACAGGAACCCCTCCCCAACCCCTCTCAATTCTAGTGCCTCCTGTTAATCATTTCCTTTTTATCCTGTATTTATAGCTTGATTAGCTTGAGTTGTATATTATATTTGCATGCTGTTTCCCCCTCCCCCATTCAGATTATAAGCTCCTTGTGGGCAGGGACCATCTTTTTGCCTCTTGTTGTATCCCTGGGGTGCCTGACACACAGTAGGTGCTCAATAAATTTTTGAGTTAAATTGAATATGACCTAGACTAGAAGCCTTTCACCATCCTGGTTGGCTGCCTCTGGACAAATTGTAATGTCCTAAACTTAATACAACATTCAAGATGAGGCTTAATCAGGTCAGAGTAGGGTGGGATTATCAATAATCATAATAATAATCATAAAAATGAGGAGTAGGAGAAGGAAGAGGAGGAGAAGAGAAGAAGCCATTATATGGCATTTTAAGAATTGCACAGCACTTTGCAAATATGATCTCATTTTATCCTTGTAACAACCCTGGTAGGCAGGTGCTATTATTGTCCTCATTTTACAGTCAGGAAAACTGAGATTGAGACATGAAGTGACTTGCCCTGGGTCACCTATCTAATAGGTGGCTGGGGTTATATTTGACCTCGGGCCTTCCTCACTGAGCTGCTCACCAGGGTAGCTACCCAGCTGTAGACTTTTCATACCCTCAGAACTTTCCTATTGTTACTTCCTCTTGTTCTTCCCCGTCTCCATTAGCCAGACTAGAAGAGCAATTCCTAAGGGTCCCTGAGCCCTTTCCAGGGGGTCGTAATAAAGTCAGAACTGTTTTCATCATAATACTAAGATGTTATTTATCCCATAAAATATTCCTCTGTTTTCCAACTAGATAGCTGTGTGAGGCCGGCTTTTCTTCACAGACTTCAACTAAAATAACATCCTAGCAGATTGAATGAGGATTCAGCTGTCTTCTATTAAGTTAGAGATTGAAGAGATTTGTAAAAAAAAAAAAAAAGAAAAGAAAACAATGCTACTCTTCTCATTTTTTTCGTTTTGGCAAAAAGTTATTTTTCATAAAAATGATACCTATGTTAATGTATGAGTATTTTTTAAATGTGTTTTAATTTCTAATGCAATAAATACTGAGAGCTATAATTTTTTAAAGTGTAAAGGGCTTTCTGAAACAAAAAAATTTGAGAACTACTGACTTAGATCTTGTCCTTTTCCAAGATGAGGTTCCTGAACCTGAGAAAGACACATTTCCAGGGGAAGGATACCTTTTGTTTTCAGAACATCCAGGGCATTTTCCAGATGTTTACCTGGTTGCAGCTAGAATGATCCTTCCTCATCTAGCCAGGATGCTCCATGTGCTTCCACTGATACACATGAGCCACATAGGGTTGCTTGATATAGTTCAAGTTGTTTGTTGTGCCCTAAGTTTCTCTCTAGCTAGGTGGCACACTGGTTAGCACACTGGACCTGGAGTCAGGAAGACTCATTCATCTCCTCGAGTTCAAATCTAGCCTCAGGCACTTACTAGCTGTGTGACCCTGAGCAAGTCACTTAACCCTGTTTGCCTCCGTTTCCTCATCTGTAAAATGAGTTGGAGAAAGAAATGGCAAACAACTCTAGTATCTTTGCCAAAAAAAACCCCAATTGGGGTCATGAAAAGTCAAACACTACTGAAAAATGACTGAATAACAAAAAAATTTCTTTCCAATAGTCCAATAATATTACCATGCTTGAGCCATTTGCCAGGTAGCTAATACAAATAAGAATAGAACCCCCCATGCTCTCCCCTACCCACCCATATAAATGTATATTTGGTGAAGGTTACTAATAGGACCTAGATGGTTTGGGGTTTCTCTCTTAAAATCCATCAATATCTCACACACACACACACACACACACACACACACACACACATCCATGACTATGTTGAGGAGTTATCTGTTATATCCCCAAAAATATTATGATCATTTCTTTTAAATTGCAAAAACCTGTTTCTAGGTTAAAAAAAAATCTAGAACTCCTACCTTTTAAGGAATGCACCTTTTAAAAGGATCAGTCTATAAAACATCTTTATTTGTTACATATAATGTTTTTATATAACTTTGCTTTTCAACCTCAACCTTTAAAAAATAAAAAACAACCACCCATGTCCGTTTAAAAAAATCTTGGCTTGCCTTAACAAAAACAGAAAAAAATACCAAGGAACATCTTTAGCAAAATGTAATTATAAAATTCACTAGAAAACACTGTTCCATTTTGGCTGAAATGCGACATAAAATTCTTTATTTTTTCTTTCTTTAAAAAAAAACACCACACACACATACAAACACAACACATCACAAAAGGAAATACTATGAATATGTCATACAAAGCGCTTTGGCAATGTACCAAGTATACTGCATGCTGGGAAAATACAGCCGAACACAGCAAAGATCATGAAATCAAACTCCCAAATGGCACAAACCTGAATAAATTACATCCAGCAAGGAGAAGGCATGCAAGCGAGCCATTGAGAAAACATCAGGAAGTAATAACAGGAACTAAACGTAACCACAGCTTTAAAACGTTGTTTTCCTTTTTAATACATTAAACTTTTTTTTCAAAAATACTCTTCTTTACAATAGAACTCCTAGAAAATATTTACACCCTTCTGCTAATAAAATATAACAGCAGTTAAATATATCTGAAAATAAGATGGGCTTTTTATTTTCCATAAAATATATGTTAACTTTTTCTGTACAAGCTTTCTCAAAGAGGACTAGATTCACTAGTGAAAACATCTGAGTAAACATCAACTGTGTTGAAGACATTAACCGTTAAAAGTGAAAAGTGGTTGGAGTTTTTTGTTGGGTTTTTTTGTTTGTTTTTTGGAGGAAGAAGCCAAAACAAGATATTGATGCAGGCAGAATTTTTTTTTCTTAATGAAAAGTAAAAGTAGAAAGGTAAGTGCATTCTTTTAATATGAATTTGACTCTTTTATGTATAAATGATCAGGAAATACGAATTTAGGAACTGGACCCATCTATCTGTGAAGGGAGAATTCTTTGGTTATTTAACATCAATAGCATTAAGTGGAAATAAGTGGCAAGTTAAATAAAATTGTGCCTTCTGAGTTTTGTTTCTTTAATGACATGTGGGTCATCCTCTAAATGCACTCACTGTCTTTATAAACTCTGTATGTTTTTAGGTTTGACAGACTTTCAGATCCCAGAGATTGCTGTGAGCTTGGACCCAGAAACAGGGTCCCCCTCCCCGCCCTGAACCATTCTGCTAAACCTGGGGCATTCATACAGGTGCATGACTGGCCTGGAGGTACCAGTTGGTCATGACACCCATGATATGGAAAGACCTAGGTCTATTAGTTCTGTAATGGTTTCACAACATGGGGAAAACGGCCAGAAACCCCCTCAACACGTGCAAAAAAAAAAGTTCATTTAAAAGATGCATGAAATCTGAGGCCTCAAAACCCATCTGAAATGGCAATGGATTGATTGACTTACAACTATACATATATATTTTAAGCAGAGGGAGAGGGAAACTAGGAAATTCCATTTTTTTTTAAAGCACAATTGATTGAAACGAGGCTTATTTGTTCATTTGCTTATAATTATTCTTATCATTCTGCTCTGAGGCTTTTGTGCATAAGCCCAGAGTGAGGGCAAGCTGCTTGTGTGACTGTGGACACTGGCTGGCCTTTCTTACCTGGAGAGATGCTTGAGGGGAGTGGGGGGGGGGGTTGTTGAAAGGCCAATGCAAAAAGTGGCCAAGCCCTTCTCTCCTGAAACCCACCCCTCCCCCACTCCTTTAATCCTGTCCGATGCCAAGCCATTGATGGGGGTATGTCACTCTGGATCAGCACAAGGAACTCAGAGACAGAGAATGAGAGAAGACAGGTGGGGAGAAAGAAAGCCAGAAGCCTCCAGAAAGTTTTAGAAAGTCACACGGCATTCCCTTTACAGTGGTTGTCTGTGAGAACACTGTTCCCTACCAGATTGGGTCCCAACCCTGGAACCTCCCTAGTTTCCCCGAGTATAGTGGAAGACGGTTTGTCTTGTCCAAAGTAGAAAAGTATCTGAGCTATATAAACTACTTGTAAAAGAATTGAAGATTGATTACTTTCAAGTATGCACAGTAACACTGTCAGGGTCAAGGGAAGGGGGAGCCCAGCTGTGTCTTGAGAGAACCCCGAGAGTTACTTTAGTAAATCGTTCATACTAAGCATATTCCGGCTCTGAATGCTAGAACATCACCACGGGCCTTCTTTGTTCAACATTTCCCTTGTTTATCATCACCAGTTGGCTTGGCAAACCCCCTCCCCATCCCCTAGTTAGTGCAGAGGTAAACTTCAGTCCAGCATCTGTGAGTCCAAGCTAAATCCTAATGAGTTTTCACAGTACTTCTAAATGGCACAAGGTCTTCTTTTGGGCTCCCCTGTTGAGTATGAACAGTGGTACTAAAAGGAATATGAACCTCCTATCAGTTACCTTGTTCTACAAAGAAAAGCCTGTTTCCTAAGACAACTCCTTACCTTAGGAAGTCCACCATTCTCTCTCCCTCCCTACAAATGGAAGCACTCTCACCCTGCTATATATCAGTATACCTTGCTTCTAGTAGGCATGTAACCTGGGATCCCCCTCACCCTCTCTAACACCACAGAAGCTGTCGCCAGTGAGGTCAGGGTCACCCAATGTGGCCCTCTTAACAACCAGCATTTTAATCCCAAGCGGGATCCACCCACAGGAGCATCAGCTCTGTTCTCCCACCTGGGGGAATGGTAAATTACTACCTTACATTAAGAACCCTGATGGAGAGAAGCCTGAGAATACATAGCACTTTGATTCCTGTAAAGAGAACCACCATTTACAAGAAAGGCAGCATGAAGGTGGACCTTCATTCACATTGGCTTATCTTATCCAAGGATGTGTATGTGAAGGAACAATGAGAGAAAAGGGACCATTTTGCCCAATTTACTAACCACTGCCTCCAGTTGCAAAGATGCAATAGGACAATGGAATATAGACTCTTGCACTGCCTGGAAAAGCCTGAGTCCCCAACCTAAATCGGTAGTGCCCTCCAGGGCCGTGCGAAGCTTTGGGTAAAATGTGAACTTGAAGCCTGAGACTTGAGATCTTTCCCATGTAACATCTGGGGGGAAATGGAGAAGGAAACATTAGGCCCACCTTTCAGTAGCTGTCAGGAGTGAAGTCATGAGAACATAGCCCAGATGAAACATTTCTTAAAGATATTTTTGCCAATTATTTATTTCCCTCCCACCCACCCCCCAAATTTTTTTTTAAAAAAGGAAAAAAAATAAAGATTTTTCTTTTTCTTTTGTTTTTTTTGGACCTGAATAAAAGGAACTCCTTTGTAAAACAGGTAGTTTTAAATGGTTGCAAATAATGCAGGCAGTCACGGATTCCTGACCGTTGAGGATGAGAGCCAAGGGCTTGAATCATCTCTTAGGGACATTGGGTTTTTTACAGTTCGGTGTCACCCTGCAGTAGAGTGGTGTCATCATCCAAGAAGAGGTCTGTATCCACAACCTCAGTCTCTTCCATGACACCTCCCAACTCCTGGACGACATCATCACCGAGAATGTCAATATCCTCCACATGTTTTATTAAACTCAGATGGTCCAGGGGAATCAACCCAGGTCCCACTGGCCCAGTAGTCCTCTCAATAGCAGCTGCCATTTCGGCAGCAACTGCAGCTTTCTGGGCTTTTTGCCTCTGTTGCTCCTCCTGTTGCCTGTGTGTCTTCATGTGGGCGTTTCGGCTTTTGATCTTGAAAAATACCCTATGATAATAACGTAAGAGACACAAAGATAGACTCATGAGGTTCACAAAGAGATTAGGCTTTTCCATATCTCCCTCTTCTCAGGAGAGAAGGAGGACTATTTAAAAAAAATTATTATTATACTTTATGTTTTTAGTTTTTAGCTTTTTTTTTTTTTTTTTTGCGGGGCAATGGGGGTTAAGTGACTTGCCCAGGGTCACACAGCTAGTAAGTGTCAAGTGTCTGAGGCTGGATTTGAACTCAGGTACTCCTGAATCCAGGGCCAGTGCAACACCTAGCTGCCCCTATACTTTATGTCTTAACATTCATTTTTTAAAAATTTTGAGTTCCAAATTCTCCCCCTCCCTCTAGTGCCTTCCCCAACCATTAAGAAGGCAAGCAATATGATGTCAATTATACACAAAGTCATGCAAAATATATTTCCACATAACATAGCTATGTTACCAAAAAAAAAAAAAAGCAGGGGAAGGAGAGAAATAAAACAAGTAAAAAAGTATACTTCAATCTGTACCCAGAGTTCATCAATTCTCTCTCTGGAGGTGGGCAGCAGTTTTCAAAATAGGTCCTTTGGAATTGTCTTGGATTACAGTATTGATTATAGTAGCTGAGCCTTTCACTGTTACTATGTACAATATTCTCTTGGTTGTGCTCACTTCACTTTGCATCAGTTCATATCAGTCTTCCCAGATTTTTCTGAAACCATTTCCCCCACTTTTTTGGGGGGTGTGCCCACCACTATTTCTTATAGCATAATAGTATTCCATCATAATCATGTACTGTAACTTGTCCAGTCATTCTCCAGGCAGGAGGAATTGTGAGAATACCACATCCATTATAGGGTCATAGATCTAGAGATGGAATGGAACCTCAGAGGGCCCAGGAAGGTTAACTGACCCACATGGTGTAGTAGAAAACACACTGGGGGCAGCTAGATGGCACAGTGGATAAAGCACCGGCCCTGGATTCAGGAGTACCTGAGTTCAAATCCGGCCTCAGACACTTAACACTTACTAGCTGTGTGACTCTGGGCAAGTCACTTAACCCCAATTGCCTCACCAAAAAAAAAAGAAAAAGAAAAAGAAAACACACTGGCTGGGGAATCAGAGGACCTATATACTTACATCCGACCTTCATGACCTTGGGCAAAGCACCTCCCTGGACTTTGGTTTCCTCCTACATAAAATGAGGAAGCTAGAGTATATGTTGGAGACTCTGGGGTCTCTTTTAGCTTTGTAAAGATCAGAAGTGGAATTTGAACCTGTAGCCTACAGACTCCAGATCCTATGTTCTTTTCACTGTACCATTCTCCCTGTGCTCTGCGTGTAGTCAGTGAATTGTTTTCCTCTTTGTTATAAGAGAATTAGCCAATAAGAGTTGGGGAGGAAATTAATTTAGAAATGACAGTGAGGTAAAAAGAAGAACAATCAATAAAACTCTTTAAAATTTTTTTTGTTTTTAGATTAGATTTTCCCAATACTCAGTGTTGCCTTAGACTCTTGGAATCCTAAAGTGTTAGGGCTGAAGGGAGGTGTATTAGAAATTTAATTGCTTCCTCTTCACCAACCAGGAAACTGAAATCCAGAGAGGCTCTGTGCTTTTCTTTTCTTTTCTTTTCTTTTTTTGCAGGGCAATGAGGGTTAAGTGACTTGCCTAGGGTCACACAGCTAGTAAGTGTCAAGTGTCTGAGGCCAGATTTGAACTCAGGTCCTCCTGAATCCAGGACCAGTGCTTTATCCACTGCACCACCTAGCTGCCCACTCTGTGCTTTTCTAAGGGCACTTAAGTAGTCACTGGAAGAGCTGGGTCTAGAACCCAAGGTTCTTGGTACCCCATCACAGCTGCCTCACGGGATGAGGAGAATCTCTAAGTTCTCCTTTGTGGAGGCAGAAGAAGGTGCTTAAAAGTTCTGAGCTCTGAAGTGTGCCCCTCCCCCCACACCCCACTTTTATTCTCTTCTCCTTAGGCCTTCCTCTTTCCATTCTCTCCCTGTAGCCAAAACAGTGGACATGCAGGGAATAAAACATGTTGGGATTTAAGGTAAAAATTGTTTTTACATGTAATTTGGGAAAAATAGAATGCTAAATAAAGAACAAAAAATATAATGAAAAAACGCATTGGGAATCAGGTGAGGGATGGGGGCTGGTTTTGTGTTCAAGATACATGGTGGTAAGAATATAACGTCAGAGACAATAAATGGAGGGAGGGGGCACACAACCACTTCAAGGTCAAAAATGCGTTTTGTTTTTTTTTAAACTGTGTCACTAAAACTGTCCTTTGTCCTCATCTGAATGGATAAAAAGAGCTGAGAGGAGAAAAAAGAAGAGAGATTTATTCCAGTCAAGGCCACTGCATATCTGCTGTTTTTTAAAAAAGGATAAATATGAATATAATAAAATGTGGTAAGACCTATCTAATATGATGTTAATAACACCAGAACTGTAAAGACACTGACTCCAAGGACTTATCTAAAAAAATAAAAACAAAGGCACTCAGACAGAATGCATTTCTTTGTTTATTATTTGTTCATTTGTTTGACTCTACTCTGCTAAATTCCAAGAGATTCAGGTAAGATTTTATTCCTTGTTTTTGTATGTTTATTTGATTATTTGTCTTTACTGACAGCATTAGGGTGGACAGACAGAGTGCTGGACTGGATGTCAGGAAGACTTGGGTTCACATTCCCACCTCTGATACTCACTAGTGACATAACCATCATAATTTTTGAGCCTCAGTTTCCTCATCTGTAGGATGGAGAAAATTAAACCCACAGACCCTCCCTCACAGAATGATTTGGAAAGCTTGAACAAGAAAACAAAGGTAAAAGCACTTTGCCAACTTTGGGGCAGGCCTGTGAGTTTAACGGTGTGGGGAAATCTCTTAGTATGGAAATTCCCTCCACTGACACATATCAACAACTCAGACTACAACCTGTCAATCTTGGAGAGTTGCTCAAAGCATTGAAACTTCTCTCTTGTGATAGAGCTAGGATATACCAGAAGCAGGACTTGAACCCAGGTCTTCCCAACTCCAAAACTGACTCTCTTCCCTTGACACCATAACCACCTCTCCATGGTAGTTGGTGTTGTTGTTTTAGTTATAAGAAATACTTCAAAAGGAAAAGATGACATGTCCCCAGCCATCAAGACACCTGCCCTTTTTAGAGAAAAACTGGCCCAAACCTGGAAGTCCTTCCCAGTGCACCAAGGTCACTCGATAAAGATTCCTCTTTGATGGGCCTCACTGTGTCACAGAAAGACACATATCATAGTTAAGTCCTGCCCCTTATCTTTCAGGTTTCAGGCACAGAGGAGAATAGCAGCAATAACAAAAAGGTTGCTTTGCTGCAGTGATGATGAATTAAATCTGGTCTCTTAAAGTAATATGCATTATAGAGTGAATGCCACACAGTTAATAATGAAAGCTAGCATTTATGTAGTGCTTTAAGGTTTGCAAAGCACTTTACAAATATTATCACATCTGATCCTCAAAACAAGCGTGGGTGGTAGGTGCTATTATTATCCTTATTTAGTAGAAAACTGAGGCAGACAGAGGTTAAATGACTTGCCCAAGGTCTCAGAGCTAGTTTCTTAGACAGGATTTGAACTCTGGTCTTAGTAACTCCAATATCAGTGCTATTCATTGCACCACCTAGATGCCCCGGGACAGGCAGGTGGCATAGTACATAGAGCACCGGGCTTGGAATCAGGAAGACTCATCTTCATGAATTCAAATCCGGCCTCAGACACTTTCCAGCTATGTACCCTGGGTGAGTCACTTAACCCTGTTTGGCTCAGTTTCTCATCTGTAAAATGAGCCGGATAAGGAAATGGAATGGGAAAGAAAAAGCCCAAGTCCCATCCTGTGACTTTTTTCCCCACTCACGCCAAATCTGGGGTCAGGTTTGGCTGCTTCTGACTCCCTCTCTGAAGAGGTCCACTCTTGGAATCAAATCCAAATCCCCTGAGACTCCCTTGCCTGCCAGGGTACATGTAACACCAAATTGCCATCCAGGATCAGGTTTAAAATCTATCTGGCTCAAGAACATGTCTGCTCACTGTTCTTTTCAGCACCAACCTCAAAAGGTCAGGGATGTGACCCAAACATACCTCTCTCTCTTAATAACTCATGATGAAACTATCTATTTGAACTTGTCTAAAGCCCTCTGTGGTCTGTTGCTATTCTTAAATGACACTATCTCTTGGGTATAACAAATACCATGGGTTTATCCACAAAGAAATAGCCTGTGTTTTTTCATGTGTCCCCAAACTACCTTCTTCTCAGGGTGGGACCTAGTGCTAGGGTGCTTGGAAAATATGAGCTGCATGTTCCCCTGACTCCTCTATGATCCCCAGTCTGGCATTCAAGGCCCTCAATAATCTGTTGCCTCCCTACGTTTATAGTCTTATCACTGACTAAACTGATCCAACTCAAGCTACACCCGAACTTCAAAGATCCTGGATGCCTTGCTGGACCCCTCAACATGATCTGCCCTTTCCTTCCTGCATGCTCTGCTCACATTATTCCTGATGCCTGGAATATTCTGTCTCCATTTCTTCCAAGTATATCCCATCACTCTAAGTGCTTCCCACTAAAATCCTTTAAGGACAAACTCAAACTCCTTCCTATGGTCCTCCAGGAAGTCTTCCTAGATTCCTTAGTCAGTAGTAATGAGCTTTCTTCTGTACTAACCAGAATCTTTTTGCCTTCTACAATCAGGATGCCTTATCTTCTATAACAAACATCTATCTACAAGTTTTATTTCACTATTAGATTAAAAATTCCTTGAGAGGGGCAGCTAGGTGGCGCAGTGGATAAAGCACTGGCCCTGGATTCAGGAGTACCTGAGTTCAAATCCGGCCTCAGACACTTACTAGCTGTGTGACCCTGGGCAAGTCACTTAACCCCCATTGCCCTGCTAAAAAAAAAAAAAATTCCTTGAGAGCAAGAACTAGTTTATTAGTCATTCTCTCTCTCTCTGAGTCTACCACAATGCTCCATGTATAATTAATGCTAGTTGATAATGAACAAAACTGAATGGTATCTAATTATAATGACCAAACAAGACCCTGAAATAGAGTTGAGACAAGGAACTTCCTTCCCTTTAACACAGAGGTAGGCAAGGGAATAAACATTTACATAGCACCTACTATGCACCAGGTACCATGCTTAGCCCTTATGGCCTGCTGGGTATGGGGAGGGAAGGATATATCTAGAAATTAATGTGAAGGAACAACAAATGGCATCCATAAAAGATTTAGAAACAATTTTAAAAGAATATCTGCTGACTTTAAGTGTGAATCTGATTCAGTCTTCCTCTTTCCTGGCTGAAGAACATCCACCTTCTTCTTCTTCTTCTTCTTCTTCTTCTTCTTTTTCCCCCTGGGGCAATGAGGGTTAAGTGACTTGCCCAGGGTCACATAGCTAGTAAGTGTCAAGTGTCTAAGGCCAGATTTGAACTCAGGTCCTCCTGAATCCAGGGCCGGTGCTTTATCTACTGCACCACCTAGCTGCCCCCAGAAAATCCACCTTCTTAACCTAGCATCTTACTGAGCAATGAGAATTGACCAGAGCCAACAAGAGGATTCAATCTGCCGATCCTGGTCTTACTTACTTTCCACACTCCTTGCAGGGGAAGACTGTGGTTGGGTCGGTCTCACCACTCGTTGTGCTGTGAGCTGGTGAGCTCTTCACAGAACAGTACCCACTCTGGGCACCTTGTTTCTGTTTTGCAGGGGGACCCGAGCACCGGGCTTTGGCCACCTGGTTTGTACCACCGTGGATGCGAGCGTGGCCATTCAGTGCCTGCCGAGAGCTGAACACCTGGGTAAGAAAGGGAGCATACATGACATCTACAATCTTGAAAACAATGTTAATAATGATAAGTCATAGATAACACTGGAGGAAAATGCAGTTTCCTAGGAACACCCTTAGATCAGCAAGTACTAAGCTCAAGGCTTTGGACAGATCTGGAATATATTCTTGTCCAGTAGGGGGTCAGGAGACTCTGCTCCCTTCTTCTTGGTCTTTTCTGTCAGGACCTGAGACAGCACCCTGGAGGTTCAAACCTTTCTTCTCTAAAATTCTGCCCTGGAACCCTACTGGTTACACTGGTCAGTGTCTCCTCATGTCCATTATTTTATGCAAGCCCCCAGACCATTTTCTCATAAGGCAGGGAGGTCTTAACCCATTATATCTTTGAAATTTGTGTCCTAGAGGCCTGGATTTACGTGAGGCAGGGCTGTGCAAAGTCATCAGCCTCATTCTCTCCTCCAGAGACTGCACTGTACCTGGCCAACAATTTCAGGCAAGTCACCTAGCTATGCTTCATTTTATTCCCGATTACCCGTCCATCTTCTCCCTCTGCCACCATCCCTGCGTTTAGCTCTAGAACCATGATCAAACCCACCCTATTATTGCTGCTGGGAGGTATGTGTCAATCAACTCCCCTAGAGCTCCATGAACCATTCTTGTAACTTCCACACCAAAGTATCCCCCTTGGCCATTGCTTTCCTATGAACATTGTCTCCTCCTATTAGAATTGTAAGCTCTTTTAACCATACAACTTCCTGAAAGATGTGATATACTTAGGGTACAGAATGAAACATTCATATTTTTGTATCTGGCCAATGCAGGAATTTGTTTTCTTTTGTTATGCATATTTGTTACAAGAATTTAGTGTTTTGTTTTACTACATTAGACTGTAAGCTCCTTGAGAACCAGGACTGTCTTTTGCCTCTTTTTGTATTCCCAGCACTTAACATAGTGCTTGGCTCATAATATGTGTTCAATAAATGTTTACTGATTGAAAAAAAATATATAAGCTCTTAAGGGCAAAGATTCTTATTTTTGTACTTGTATCCTCAGGCCCTACACATGGTAAACACTTAATAAATGCTTTTTTATTCATTTAGGGGGCTTTAAAGATTGCAAAATATATTACGTATACAATCTCATTTGATGCCCCTGTTAGGTTTAAAAATAGGTCAGTCAACTGTCTCATAGCCAGTGATATAGGTCAGCCTCAGCTTCCATCACTGGATGGGAGGGGATGCTGATAAGACGGAGCCCTGCCTCTGTGAAGCTTTTAATCACTGAAAAGATGTCACCTTGGTAAGTATTTCTGACAAGAGCAAACAAAACAAAGGAGAAACACACCCACTCAAACATTTACCATAAGAACACTGGGGAAAATTCCCAGAAAACACCCAGTTTCAAAAGAAAGGGGGAAAATGTCATAGAGATTGAATTTTTTTTTTTTTTTTGCAGACAATGGGGGTTAAGTAACTTGCCCAGGGTCACACAGCTAGTAAGTGTCAAGTGTCTGAGGCCAGATTTGAACTCCGGTATTCCTGAATCCAGGGCCAGTGCTTTAACAACTGTGCCATCTAGCTGCCCCCAAGATTGAAATTTAAAGTCATGACATATATGACAGATTTGACATCTGAATATATAGATAAGGAAAATAATGAAAAGTTAGTGGTAATCCCCAGTCCACCATGGATAAATAAATGATCGACAGATATGAGCAAATGATATTTTCAAAACATAATTTGTTAATAAACATTTGAAATAATGTTCAGCCTCATTAGTAATTAAAGAGATGCAAATTAAAACAACTCTGAGGTGCTACCACACATTTCTCAAATTGGCAAAATATCATTAGAAGCAACAAAACTTAATGCTGATGGGGTTGTAGAAGAAAAGGAAAACTCATTCATTGCTGGTCTACAACTGAAGAATATTTCTAGGCAGTAAATGAGGCAGACTTAAGCATCATAAAAATAATCATACCCTTTGACTAATTTTATGTTGAGACTATATCCTCAATTTGTCATGTTGTACAAATACATAAGAGCTCACTCTTCTTAGTTTTTCCATATGTAACAAATATGCAATCAGACAATCAAATGTATATATTCACACACACACACACACACACACACACACACACACACACACACACACACACCCCTAGAAACAATGTTAATGTCCAACAATGGTGGAATGGCTGGTAATATATTACTATGATACAATTTGTTGTTCAGTTGTTTCAGTTGTGTCTGATTCTTCATGATCCCATTTGGGGTTTCATTGGCAAAGCTGGTTTGCCATTTCCTTCTCCAGTTCATTTTACAGATGAGGAAACTGAGGCAAACAAGATTAAGTGATTTGCCCAGAGTTTCACAGCTAGTAAGTATCTGAAGCCAAATCTGAACTCAGGTCCTTCTGACTCCCTGCCTGGCACTCTATTCACTGTGCCACCTTGCTGCCCCCTGTGATGGCACACTACAATTCAATTAAGAACAGCAAGTATAAGAAATAAACAAATCTGGAAAAACTTTTATAAAATATACAAAGCAGGGGAAGCTAGGTAGTGCAGTGGATAAAGCACCATCCCTGGATTTAGGAGGACCTGAGTTCAAATTTGGCCTCAAACACTTGACACTTACTCGCTGTGTGACCCTGGGCAAGTCACTTAACCCTCATTAGCGCATAAAACCAAAACAAAACAAAAAACAAACAACAACAAAATAATGCAAAGCAAACAAAGCAATGTCAGAAGGATGGCATGCCCACTAATTACATCTATATAAAAAGAAAAAAATGAATTGCCAAAGAATCCTGATGATGGTTTAGAAGTGGCTGAAAAACACTTTATGCACTGAAATTCATTTAAATGTAAATAATTATTACAAAAATATAGTTGGTTGTATCAATGTCCAGGATTAAATTTTTAATAAAATGGTTAATTTTTTTTTAAAAAGAAAGAAATTTAAAGACACTGAGGGTTTATCATCCCAGAATCAAATCACAGAGGCCCAAAAGATCTCTATGAGCATTATAGGTCACTGAATGATAAAGAAAGATACAAGATGTTTTCAGTCTTTGCTTCCAAGTCATTCATGGTTTTAATTTTTTTTTTTTTAACATAACTCTCTTAGAAAAGAAATATGGTGCACTTGAACTGAAGTCCAGAAGTTGATCAGTTGTTCAGTCATGTCTGACTCTATGTGTTTTCTTGGCAAAGACAACTGAAATAGTTTGCCATTTCCTTCTTCAGTGCACTCCCATTTTACAGATTAGGAACTGAGACAAATGGGGGTTAAGTGACTTGCCCAGGGTCACAAAGCTAGTAAGCGTCTAAGGCCTCATTTGACCTCAGATCTTTCTGACTCCAGATCCAGTGCTCTATCCACCGTACTACCTATCTACCCAGTCTAGAACACCCAGGTTTAAATCCCACCTCAGATATTTACTATCTTCTCTGTGACCTTGGAGAAGTCACTTGAGTTCTCTGGGCCTCAACTTCCCTAATCTATAAAACGAGGGGGTTGGACTAGGTGACCTCTGAAGATTCCTTTGAGCACTAAGTCTATATCCCTAATCTCTAAGATCAATCTAAATCAATAAGAAATACTTCTGGGGGGCAACTAGATGGCGCAGTGGATAGAGCACCGGTCCTGGATTCAGGAATACCTGAGTTCAAATCCGGCCTCAGACACTTAACACTTACTAGCTGTGTGACCCTGGGCAAGTCACTTAACCCCAATTGCCCCTCAAAAAAAAAAAAAAAAAGAAATACTTCTGGTTTCATCCAAGGGATGTACAGTTCCTTCTGGCAAGGAGTCTTCTTTTATACTTTAGAAAACCTCACCCTCCTATGAAGGATGAAAACATAAAGGAAGCTAGATGAGATGCCCTGCTCTTTACCCTAGGACAGAGAAGGAGCAACCTTCTGGAGATGTGGAATGGCCCTGCCAGACACGGTCCTCCCCCTCCCCCCACCACCGAGTGGGTGTGGGCACCTCAAGGAAACTTGATTTAGGAAAATGCTCTTAATTCAGACTAATGGTCAGGCCCAAGGGGGGGAGGGCAGGTAGAAGGAAGGAATCACTTCAATCACTAACATTTAAAAACTAAGATCAGTCTTATTGCTTTTAAATAGTAAGATGCTTCTAGCACCGCAGTTAGGCATTGAAAGTGACTCAAACTATACTAATAGAGTTCACTTAGAGATCCTTTGGGAAGCTGCTTTAAGGAACAGTTGTGAATGTCATCTTCATTTCATGTGGAATAAATGGTTCTAGAGAGGAAGTTTATTCTATTAAATGGCACAAAAGCACAGACACACACAGAGACAGAGACACAACACACACACACCCTCTTCTTCTGATATTGTTTACCGTACTCTTTGGTTTGAAAAATCCTTTACTGGGGGGAGGTGGGGTAGACAGAGTCAAAGGTTTTTTTTTTGTTTTTTTTTGCAGGGCAATGAGGGTTAAGTGACTTGCCCAGGGTCACACAGCTAGTAAGTGTCAAATGTCTGAGGCCGGACCTGAACTCAAGTCCTCCTGAATCCAGGGCCAATGCTCTATCCATTGCACCACCTAGCTTAGCTGCCCCACCATGGTCAAAGAATATTGCCATCAACTCTGTCACAATTTTAACAAATTTCAAATGAGCAAGATTCAAAACTTTCAGGAATATTCCTCCCCCCCACACACACACACATATACACATACACAGAAACGCATATAGACATTATGTGTTTGTATATACTCAAATACATGTGTATTATAAACACATATGTATGTGCATGTGTGCATACTGTATAAAATAAAATTATATCTAAGTTTATTATATATACACATACATACATATATCGTATTATGTTTATGTGTACATATAGTATACATTTATATACCTATATATGTAAGAATGTAACTAGCATGATGTATCTCATCTATCTATAGGAATGTCCCTATTCCTATATAGGAATATGGGGGAAAATAAACGAAAATCCAGATTCGTAAACCAGATAAATTAGGGGTGTAAGTATTCCCAATACAACTTATATGATATACCTTATTCTAATTTTCTTTAATATGTGTAACTCCCCTTATGCAATTAAGTGTATGTAGCTATGCAGTACAGTGCTGGGCGTGGAGCCAGGAAGACCTGAGTTCAAATCCATCCTGAGACCGTAGGCAAGTCACTTCACCCTATTTATGTAGGTTTCTTCATCTGTAAAATGTGCTATAGAAGGAAATGACACACCACTCTAGTATCTTTGCCAAGAAAACTCCAAAAGGAATCACAGAGAGTCAGACATGACTGAAACAAATGAACAACAAGTTGTCAGAAGCCACTGATTACTGAAGATTTGCCACAAATGAAATTGAAGTAGCCACAAAAAAATGATTCAGAGGGGCAGTGGGATCCTTGCTTGCAAAACTGTGATTCACAACAAATCTTTCCAGGAGCTCCTACATATGAAACCTACCTGTATCTCCCCCCTTTTCCCTGTATCCCCACCCCAATATTATTAGCTGCTCAAGTAACACTGAAAGACACTTACAGCACCACAGTTTGGCATTTCACAGACAAAGGAGACTGAGGAGGGCGTAAGGCTCTGAAGCGTCGGCAGGTCCATGGGTGCCACAAGCGTGATTGGGGGAGGATCCGGGGACTTCTGCACATCTGGGTCATCTTCTTTTGTGGATTTTCTCTCTTCTTCCAAGTCATCATCATCTTCTACATCCTCTTCTTCTTCACTTGTCTGTTCACAAAAGGACAAAGATAATAAAAGAGAAAGGGGGAGAAAATCCCCAAATGTCATTTTTATTGAGGTTTTTTTTCTCTTCCCTGGTTCTTTTTACAACTCTTGGCAGGTTGTCAACATACACATGTGCTTCAGGTGGGGAGAAAAGGCCCCTGCATTTGCATTTCCCCGCCTTGCCTCAGCAAGGGCATTATAGAAGTGCCCTGGCCCTTTATTCTAAAATCTGTATTCTACATATATCAGGTATCACATGTCTTGCCTTCTCAATGGGTAGGGGAGGGAGCAGAGGGATGGAGAGAATTTGGGATACAAAATTAAAATTAAAAATAAAATTTAACACCCTCCCTCCCAAATCTGTATTCTATATATGATGGGCATTGTATGTCTTGCCTTTTTAATAGATGGGGAGGGCATAAAAGGAGGGAGAAAATTTAGAAATCAAAAATTAAAAGTAAATTTTTTTCAAAAAAAAAAAAAGGCAACTCCCTCCCCACAAAAAACAACCCTAAGGCCTGTATTTCCTCATACCAAGATATATGAAGAATATACAGATAGAGTGTGATCCCCACTGAGAAAAAGGCTAAGAACCAGCTTGAGAAGTTAATGTTTTCTCTCATGGCCTCCGGGTCTCTGTTCTACCTCTGCTTGGCTGGAGGGTATAGGATTCTGGTCCTCTAGGGTACCTCTGAACCCCTATGGGGAGACATGGAGCCAGTGAACTGGCATTGCAGCAGCTGCCTGGTCCTTTTCTGGGACACATGCTTACAACTTATCAGCCCAGTCGTGGTGGCACATGCCTATAATCTCTGCTACTGGGGAAGCGGAGGCTGGTGGATTGGTTGAGTTCTGAGCTGCAATATCAGGTTTGGGTGTCTGCACTAAGACTGGAACCAATATAATGAGTTGCTGGGAATAAAGAAGCTATCAGGCTTCCTAAAGGAAGGGTTGACCAGTAAGGTCAAATCTCCCATGCCGATCAGTAATGGGACTAGATTAGTTTATGGCCACTATACTTCCAGCTTGGGCAAGATAAGAAGAAAAAAACAAAAACAAAAACAAAACAACCTCCCATAAGTCCCAAAATCTCAAATATGAAGCTTAAATGTAAACATAATTGGGTCAGCTAGGTGGCGCAGTGGATAAAACACCAGCCCTGGATTCAGGAGGACCTGAGTTCAAATCCGACCTCAGACACTTGACACTTACTAGCTGTGTGACCCTGGGCAAGTCACTTAACCTCCACTGCCCCGCAAAAAAAAAAAAAAAAATTAAATTAAAAAAATTTAGGAAAAAATGTAAACACAATTTCTCACTCGTAATTAATTTCCTTCTCCCTCTCTTATAGAATATACCAAGACTTTCTTACATCACTGTTTTGTTCTAAACAATAAGCAACTGGTAAAGAAAGTGAGATCTGTTAGATTTAGGCCCAATTTATTTTTACTACTGACTGCTGGATAACCCTAGATAAGTCATTGTCCTTTAGGAACAGAGGGGAAATTTGTAATTATTTCAATGATTTTTTCCTTCCTCTATTTTGGAATAACATTGCCACAAGGTGGCGATGGTGAATGGCGAGAGAGGGTGGGATATGGGATAGTAAATATGGCATGTACAGGATTTCACACTGTATTATGGGATCTGGTCCTCCAGTCTTTAGATAACAGATAGTCACTTCGAGCCATCCACACTGAAAGCAATTCTAGCTTGGCAGGGGGTTTGCCAATGTCCTGTGTCAGTGCCATCTATGGGCAGAAGCTTTGGGTCACATCCATGAATGTAATGAGTGTAAGACCATAAAGAAACATTTGATCTTGCTTTCATATAGCACTTAATCGTCACACAACTATTATTCTCATCTGATCATCCCAATGACTCTTTGGAAGAAGGTAGCTCAAATATCATTATACCCAGTTTACAGGTAAGGAAACCAAGTCTCAGCGAGGGAAAAATAACTCACACAAGGTCCTATAACTAGCTTGAAGTTGGGGTGGGGGGACCTGATCCAGGTCCAGTGTTCCTTCCTCCACATTATATTTCTTCTTATCAGAAGCCATCCCAAGCATCCTGCACTCCAGCCTTCTAAATGTGTGGGGGAGGAGAGAAATGATAACCTGGCTCTTTCCTCATCTTTCCTGGCAACTCAGGTCTTCCTGCCTTTTTGGGGGAGGGAGCGAGGGAGGAAGGAAGGAAGGAAGGAAGGAAGAGACAGCTCTGTGTGATAGCTGATAGCTTTTTAGGCATTCCCAGATACTCAAACTGAAAAGGAAGAGATTCTTATTTTTTTAATTAATTTATTTATTTTTTCAGGGCAATGGGGGTTAAGTGACTTGCCCAGGGTCACACAGCTAATAAGTGTCAAGTGTCCAAGGCCGGATTTGAACTCAGGTACTCCTGAATCCAGGGCCGGTGCTTTATCCACTGCACCACCTAGCTGCCCCCAAAAGGAAGAGTTTCTAAAGCAGAAAGTTGCCTTACTAGAAATCAAACCTGTCCCTACAGGGCAGTCACGTGTACCTTCTGACCCTGAAACGTGTTCACTATTGAAAAGAGCAATCTGCTAAGTGGTTCTGGTTCAGAGAACATTGTCTTTTCCTCATTCCAATGGCCAGCTACTATTTAACTTCCTCCTCTTCCTTCCCCTTCTCCTTTTCCCTCTTCTCATGCCCTATTTGAACAATCTTACCTTTGCTCCACCCAGAGGTGTCTTCCTAAGTGTGCCATTGACCTGGGGGAAGAAGGAGGTACAACCCAAATCACCCTTCCCTGCTCTTTTTAAGGTAAGCATTCTATAGCAATCCCCCAGGGCCAACGTCATTAAGCCCGTCCCACCACACCACTGAGGACCAGAGGATGGAGACACAGGGTTAGGGAAAAGAACTGGACCTGTGAGTTCATCCTGATATGGAACACCTAGATGAAAAACTCCCTTTGACCAACACAGGGCTGTACTTCCTTGGCAATTTCTAGTCTTAGAGAGTTGTTTGCCTTACAATAGCAGTATCAAACTCAAATAAAAATTTGGGGGCCGGTAATTAAACCTAACACAAGGGATCCCTGAAGGATGCATACTGACTTTAAAAAACTCCACAAATTAACATTACCTATGTTTTGTTCTATTTTAGTTTGCTTTGTTATTTTCCAATTACATTTTTTTTAAGTGAGGCAATTGGGGTTAAGTGACTTACCCAGGGTCACACAGCTAGTAAGTGTTAAGTGTCTGAGGCCAGATGTGAACTCAGGTCCTCCTGACTCCAGGGCCGGTACTCTATCCACTGCGCCACCTAGCTGCCCCTTTTCCAATTACATTTTTTTGTTTTGTGTTTTTGTTTTTGTTTTTGTTTTTTTTTGGTGAAGCAATTGGGGTTAAGTGACTTGCCCATGGTCACACAGCTAGTAAGTGTCAAGTGTCTGAGGCTGGATTTGAACTCAGGTACTCCTGAATCCAGGGCCAGTGCTTTAACCACTGTGCCATCTAGCTGCCCCCTCCCCCTCCAATTACATTTTAATCTGCTTGGCCTATCCGTTTAACACTTGTGACTCAGAGCCCTAAGAGATTAAGTGACTTGTCCACAGTCATACCACCAGCATGTTACAAAGGCGGGAAGTGAACCAGGTTTCCCCACCTCTGAGAGCGACTCTATGGCTATCCCAGCGGCCTCTCACAAAGAGGTTCCTCTAGAAGATGCCGTTATGACTCTAAGCCGAGGCCTTTCACAAACCAAAAATTTCCATTTTCCTCAAGCAACTCTCGGAAGGCTTATGCAGTGTTTTTCCCAAGGGCAAGAAGAGAGACCTGAGTTATCCACACTATGGACCCTGAATCAAGATTTTCTTGTTTCAGAAAACTTGAGTCATCTCATATGTAAGCGGTTTTGTTCTCCTTGAGCTCACAGGCACCTCTAGCACTCACTCCCTCTTACCCACTCCATCCCTCCAGACCAACCTGACCTCCACCTTCCTGGACAGGCTCCCTGGCTTAAAGTTCCAACTAAAATCCTGTCTTCTACAGGAAGTCTTTCTCAATGCCTCTTAATTCTAGTGCCTTTCTTCTGTTAATTATTTCCTATTTATCACATGTATGTGTGTGTGTAGTTTACTTTGTATTTGCTTGCATGTTATTTCCCCCATTAGATTGTAAACTCCTTGAGGACAGGAACTGCCTTTTGCTTCTTTGTATCCCCAGAACTTTGCACAATGCCTGGCACATGACAGGCACTTGATAAATGTTTATTGAATTGAATGTTGTCTCTTCCATTAGATTGTAAGCCCCTCAAGGGCAGGGACTATCTTCTGCCTCTTTTTGTAGCCCCAGCATTTAGCACAGTGCCTGACGCATGGTAGGCAGTTAATAAATGTTGACTGATTGATTGAGGCAGCCTTGGTGACTTTACAAAGCCAGCAACGATGTACTAGGTTCCCTCAATAGTACTTTCTTTTCTCAGGCTCTCCTTTAACATAGGCTCCCAGAAAAATGGGATTTAGAGCTGGACAAAAAGTTGGAGGCCACTGAGCCCAAATCCTTCATGTTACACTTGAGAGAAATGAGGCACAAAGAAGGAAAATGATTTTCCCAGTCACACAGCCATTAAGTGTCCAAGGCAAGGGGTCAGCTAGGTGGTGCAGTGGATAAAGCACTGGCCCTGGATTCAGAAGGACCTGAGTTCAAATCTGGTCTCAGACACTTGACACTTACTAGCTGTGTGATCCTGGGCAAGTCACTTAACCCCCCATTGCCCCGCAAAAAAACCCAACAAAAAACGAAAAAAGAAAAAGTGTCCAAGGCAGGGTTTGAACCCCAGCCTTTCTGCCTCCAAGTTCTAGACCCAATCCAGCATAACATGCTGCCTCTGGGAAAGTTTAATTCAGACCTGCTTCTGACCATCAGAAAACACAAGTTCTGCTGCAGCAGGGCACTATCTAAGAGGTTGCAGGACTACAAGGAAATGATTGGCTATAACTAGAGTCTACGGCTGTTCACTGATCTGACCCCCCTTCTGGGCATCAAACACTCACAGACTCAGAAAAGCACTAGGGGGCTAGAGGAGTCTCGGAGACCTCATCTAGTCCAATCTTCCAGATGTTAATGAAGCTCGGAGGAATGATAGGCTTTGCCTCAGGTCACACAGTAAATTAGGCATTGAGTTGGATTAGAACTCAGGTTTTGCCACTATAGTAAAGGGGCCACACTGATGGCTCAGACCATTCGTTTCCATTCAAGACAACAACAGTATTCTCCTACTATGTTAGGAAGTGAGAACCCAAAGGAAAAAATAAGCCTTTGCTGCCCC
Source organism: Dromiciops gliroides (assembly GCF_019393635.1). Taxonomy (NCBI): domain Eukaryota; kingdom Metazoa; phylum Chordata; class Mammalia; order Microbiotheria; family Microbiotheriidae; genus Dromiciops; species Dromiciops gliroides. The sequence continues at coordinate 256,863,419 of NC_057864.1, forward strand.
TCAAGAGGCAATTAATTTTAATGGTAATTAATCACAGACTCATGATGGACTCTCTTTCCATTGCCTTATTGTTAATTACCTTCAACTGTAATAGAATGTTGTGTCTTTAGATTATAAGCTTGTTGAGGGAAGAGACTGTCTTTCTTTTAATTAACTGTATCTCCAGCACTTAGCAGAGTGATTGGTATATCACAGATGCTTAATAAATGTTTACTGGATTGGATTGGATATGACTTGCATCCCCAGTTTGTCAATAAATTCCTTGAGAGCAAAGGTTGTCTCCTCTAACGTCTGGGTATTCCATTCCATAACTAAAAATTGTTTTTAGTTGTGTCCAATTCTTCATGACCCAATTTTGGGGATTTTCTTGGCAGAGATACTGGAGTAGTTGGCCATTTCCTTCTCCAGCTCATTTGACAGATGAGAAAACTGAGGCAAACACGCTTAAGTGACTTGCCCAGGGTCAGCTACTAAGTGTCTGAGGCCAGATTTGAACTCAGAAAGATGAATCTTCCTGACTCCAGGCCAAGTACTCTATCTAGTGCATCACATACTTGTCCAACAGCTAATATAGTACACTTCGCATAAAAAAAGCACTTTTTTTTCCCCCAGAGCAATGAGGGTTAAGTGACTTGCCCAGGACCACACAGTTAGTAAGTGTCAAATGTCTGAGGCCACATTTGAACTCAGGTCCTTCCACCACCCAGGGCTGGTGCTTTATCCACTGTACCACTTGGCTGCCCAAAAAAGTACTTTCTAAATATCTCGCGATGGCTTATGGACCATTGTTCTTTGTCTGTTCACCAGGTACAGATGAGGGCAAGGAGATGTTACAAATCAATATGCCTACAAATAAGTTAAGCCAATGTCTTTCTTGTAGAAGGGAGTATGGCAACAGAGTCAAGAAGATCCTCATTCAAAAGTTGTCTCATATACTTACTATGTGACTGTGGGTAAGTCATTTAACAGTTTCTCTGCCTCAATTTTCTCATATGTAAAATGAAAGGAGTAATAGGTGGTACATTGGATAGGGTATTGAGTGTAGAATCAGGGAGACCTGAGTCTAAATCTGGCCTCATATGATTACTAGTTGTGTGACCCTAGGCAAGTCACTTAACCCTTATTGCCTCAGTTTCCTCATCTGTAAAATGAACTGGAGAAGGAAATGGCAAATCACTCCAGTATCTTTGCCAAAAAAACATCAAGTGGGGTCACAAAGAGTCAGACATGATTGAAAAATGACTCAACAACAACAATAAAATAAGGATACCAGAACTTCTTTGACATTTCCAACATGCCCCTGGAAACTCATTATTGGGAAAACCTCATCATCTTACAAGACCTCATTGGCCTTGGAACTCTACCTCTGATTGAAGGATGGAGCCATGTCATTTCTCACCTGGCTACACCTTCCCACTTTTCAACTTCCTTTTGTGTCATGTCTTTCCTCATTGGACTGTAACCCTTCTGAGGTCAGGAGCTGTCTCCCTCCCAAACCCAATATTTACATCCCTAGCATTTAGTGCAGTGCCTGGAACACAGTCGGTACTTAATAAATGTTAAATGACTGAGAACTTACTTCCCTGGGTTGTTGTGAGGATCAAATGGGATATACAAAGCGCACATCACCTCCATATTCAATAAACTCCATTGACTCCCTATCACTTCCAGAACCAAATACAAGATACTGTGTGGCATTCAAGGCCCTTCACAACCTAACACCCTTCCCCACCTTTCTAGTCTTCTTACACCTCCCCCTCCCACCTAACCTCCATATGCTCCTCAATCCAGTGAGATGGTCTCCTGGCTATACCACAAACAAGATACTCCCACTCTCATCACCAGGCATTTTCTTTTCTTTTCTTTTTTTTTTTGGTGAGGCAATTGGGGTTAAGCGACTTGCCCAGGGTCACACAGCTAATAAGTGTTAAGTGTCTAAGGCCAGATTTGAACTCAGGTCCTCCTGAATCCAGGGCTGGTGCTCTATCCACTGTGCCACCTAGCTGCCCCATCACCAGGCATTTTCTCTGGTGGTCCCACATGCCTCAAAGACTCTCTCCCTTCTCATCTTCACCTCCTGGCTTCAAGTCCTAGCTAATAATCCCACCTTCTATAGGAAGCCTTTCTTAACCCTGGTGCCTTCCCTCTGTAAAATTATTTCCTAATTATCCTGCATATAGTTTGTATGTATTTGTTTACTTGTTGTCTCCCCCATTAGATTGTGAGGTCTCAGAGGGCAGAGACAGTCTTATGCTTTCCTTTGTATCCCCAGTACTGATAAAGGGCCTAGCAAATAGAAGGTTGTTAATAAATGTTCAATGCTCATCAATGTCAGCAATTATTATAAAGAAGATGTCAATTCCAAATGAACTAATATTAGCATTTATTTCTACTGTAAGTATCTGTGTCTGTATATCTACAGGTGGAGATATATAGGTGTCATGGCTACAGATCATGCTCAGGGTGGGGGAAAAAATACTTGTGCTATGGGTCTAGGCCATGGGTGAACAAGACAGTGTTTCTGCTATCTCTATGTTATGTTATGTTATCTCTAGAACTTTTGTCTGATTTCTGAAGGCCCTTAAGAAGGAATGAAACATTCTAGCTCTTTTTATAAAAATAACATACTGTAGGCATTCAACATATTGAAAAAAGAGTAAGTCAATAAATGGCTAACAAGTCATATTCCCCCTTATCAACAAGAGTGGGTTTCTCCTTTCAAAGGCATGGGATTTCACTCACATTTATAGAAAAAAATTATTTCCCTGGGATCGTAGGACCATGGATTTTGAATTGGAAGGGACATTAAAAGTCATCTAGACGGGGCAGCTAGGTGGTGCAGTGGATAGAGCACCAACCCTGGATTCAGGAGGACCTGAGTTCAAATCCAGCCTGAGACACTTGACACTTACTAGCTGTGTGACCCTGGGCAAGTCACTTAACCCCAATTGCCTCACCAAAAAAAAACAAAAAACAAAAAAAAAAAAGCCCACCCCTTTATTCCCTGAGGTGGTGGGTATAGGTGGGACAGAGATGGAAACAGAAGGAAGCATGTGGCACTATCACTTACGGCACAATCATCTATGATCTCTGCAAGGCGCGTCCGATGTTTCCGGCCTAAGCGCATGATTTTTTTCCATGTGTAGTAGTACTCAACACATTGGGCCACAGTCTTAGACTTCACCTGGAGGGAAGGAGACAGATTACTAAGATTAACGCCTTCAGATGACAAATCCTTCAAGTAGCAGAGATGTGGCGTTTTTGTTTTTTTTTTCATTTCAGTGCATGGAGGTTTTTTGTTCAAGAGACAAAAATGTCTTCTTGACATCAGTGGGAGTGATAGTCAAAAGGAAGAAGAGGAGGCATGAACTGCGAAATCCTTGGTCTGACTCCAAAAAGGCAGAGAATTTTACTGCCCTTCCTCTCCCATAAAAGTAGATGTGGTACAAGATTCATTTCTCTGTCCTGTTTGTCCATGCTTCTTCTCTGCCTGGTTGTTCAAAGGAACTGGGCAAATGGGACTGTGACCCTTCCCCCTCCCCACCAAAAACCTAGATACTTCATATAATGTCAAACTCTTTAGATGTATTAGTTTTCCCAAATTATTTTCCCCCTTTATTCTTTATCCTAATGGATACGGGAGGGAGAAAGGGAGAGACGTTATGTTATAAGGAATGGTTCTCCAGAAGGAGTAAAAGAGAGATTCTTTGGACTAAGAGACGGACTCTGGGAAGGGAAGGGACCCCCCTTTTTATAAGGGATAGCTTTTTCTGGAAGGGGCAGAGGGAGAGATTTGTTATAAGGAATGATTCAAAGGGAACGGGAATGGGGAAAGATACATTGGGAAATATAGGGGATGTAACAACAAAAGATATCAATAAAGTTTTTTTAAAGTCCAGAAATAGGGAAAGAGCTCTACCCTTGAGAACAAAATGAGGAGGATCTCTGCCCTGAAGGAGCTTCCAGTCTAGTAGATGAACATAAAACAAATAAGGGTAAGATACACCATTACATAAGTACATTAGAGGGGTGTAAAATAAAGTGCAATGTGAGGTTTTTAATGTTTTATTTGAGGGGGGGAGAGGAGCGACCTTGGAAGAGGTACATCAGGGTGGGGCTTTAAAGGATAGGCAAGAATTAAACTGGTGAAGAGAGGATGGCATTCTAAGCTTAATGAGTAGTTTGAAGAAGGCTTGGAGGCATGAAAACACCAAGACATAGAGTTGTCCAGTTTGCCTAAAGAACAGGGTACACGGAGGGGAATAAGATGAAACCAGGACTGGAAATCTACCAGGTCCTAGGGGACTTTGCATCCTAGGGAGAAAAGCAGGAACTTTAATCAGGAGGCAAAAGGGAGCCACTCACAATTTTTTTTTGTTTTTTTGTGAGGCAATGAGGGTTAAGTGACTTGCCCAGGGTCACACAGCTAGTAAGTGTCAAGTGTCTAAGGCTGGATTTGAACTCAGGTACTCCTGAATCTAGGGCTAGTGCTCTATCCACTGCGCCACCTAGCTGTCCCCACAATTTTTAAAAGAATGGGGTAACACGACCAGATTTATGGGGCAAGGAGGATTAAATTGGCAGCAGCAGGAAGAATGGACTAGAATAGGAGACAATGGATTTGGGAAGACCTATTTTTAAAATACTTTGGGTTTTTAAGCTGAGGGTCTGTACAAGGTGGTTGCAGCAGGGGAAAAAGAGGAGAGGTGAGATTGTAGCAATGTTTCAGAGAGAACTGACAGGGCGTCGTAATATCTGGATATGAAAAAGTAGAGTGAAAGAAAAGTCTCCAATATCCCCAACGTTTCAAAATTGGGCTACTGAGTGAATGGTGACAGCAAAGACACAAAGTAATCTTTAGTCCACGCTCTACTGCTGATTAATGAATTCATTATTTATTAGCTGCTGTATTTAGACTTTTTCTTTCAAGCTGGGGGCAAGGAGCCCTGTGCGCACACACACACACATATTAGCCCACATACATCAACACACATACAGTGGGTTGGAGAGGTTGTTTCATTTTAGTAAAGAGAAGCTTTCTTACCATCTTCTGTACAAAAATAAAATCTTTGCTGTAAGTGGCTAGTGCTTTGTTAAATAGTTTTCTTTCTAAGGAGGTCCATTTGTCCGATCCTAAAAGAAAGCACAAACATCACATGAGCACCTTGACCATTTCCTGGGTGATCCTCTCTGCCCACAAATCTCTTTTGTTATAAATTGATACTAGCCAGGTGACAGAAAGCAGGAATTTGGAACGTTAGTCCACAGTTTACACTGTTGGCCTTAAAAGTGTCAGCTTTTTTTGGCTTTAGATATACTGAGAGAGCCTTAGCTTGCTAGGGAGAACCCTCCAAGCCCCCATTTAAACCGGGAAATTTCTCCCGTGTATTCTTCACAAAGCTGCTAAAGGAATTTTCCTAAAGTAATAATGATGATGATAAAAGCTAGCATTTATATAGCACTTACTATATACCAGGCACTATACTAACTGTTTGATGATAATTATCTCATTTCATCTTCACAACCGCAGGAGGGAGGTACTGATTTTTTTTTGTTGTTGTTTTTTTTTGGAGGTAATTGGGGTTAAGTGACTTGCCCAGGGTCACACAGCTAGTAAGTGTCAAGTGTCTGAGGCCAGATTGCTGCCCTTTGGGAAGTACTGATTTTACTGATGAGGAAACTGAGGCAAACAGAGATTAAGTGACTGACCCAGGGTCACATACCTAGTAAGTGTCTGAGGTTGTATTTCAACTCGGGTCTTCCTGGCTCTAAGGCCAAACACTCTATCCACTGTACCACCTACCTGCCAAAAAAGTATAGGTCTAGGGGTGGCTAGGTGGCACAGTGGATAGAGCACTAGCCCTAGATTCAGGAGTACCTGAGTTCAGATCTGGCCTCAGACACTTAACACTTACTAGCTGTGTGACCCTGGGCAAGTCACTTAACCCCAATTGCCTCACTAAAAATATATATTATATATATATATATATATATATATATATATATATATATATATATTAAAAAAAAAAAAAGTACAGGTCTATGGGGCAGCTAGGTGGCGCAGTGGATTCAGAAGGACCTGACTTCAAATCCAGCCTCAGACACTTGACACTTACTAGTTGTGTGACCCTGGGCAAGTCACTTAACCCCAATTGCCCCCCCCCCAAAAAAAGTGCAGTTCTAGTAGATTATATAGTGGCACAAGTCTACAATCCCATGAACAGGGGGAGCCTGAAGCTGAAGGATCAGTTGAGCCCAGGGGTTCCGAGCTGGGGTAGGGCTTTGATGTCTATACTAATTCTATCTAGTACCCAGAAAGTAGAACTGGTACCACCAAGGTGCCAGAGGAGAAACTAACCAACCCAGGTCTGTAAAACAAAGCAGGCTAAACACATATAGTGAAAAGCATTGATATCAGGTCTATAAGGGTGGCTAGGTGGAGTAGTAGATAGAGTATCAGGCTTGGAATCAAGGAGGACCTGAATTCAAATCCAGCCTCAGACACTTACTAGGTGTGCGACCCTGGGAAAGTTACTAAACCCTGTCTGCCTCATGTTCCTCATCTGTAAAATGAGCTGGAGAAGGAATTGGCAAACCATTCCAGTACCATTGCCAAGAAAACCCCAAATGGGGTCACCAAGAGTCAGACACGACTGAAATGACAACAGGTCTGTAAATGACTTCTGAGCTTCCTGGCTGAGGGAGACAGGGAGATTCAGTCTTCCCTTTCCATTCCCAACTGCAGAAAAAACCCTAAATCTTACCATGTCACTCCCTTATTTCAGTGAATGCCAATGGTACACCCTGATGCTTTTAAGATCATATCCAAGCTCTTCTTTAGCACTGAAAGCCTTTTACGACTTGGCACCAAACTACCCTTCCAGTTTCCTTAAAAATGACTTTCATGGGGCAGCTAGGTGGCGTAGTGGATAAAGCACCAGCCCTGGATTCAGGAGGACCTGAGTCCAGATCTGGCCACAGACACTTAACACTGGCTGTGTGACCCTGGGCAAGTCACTTAACCCCAATTGCCTCAAAAAAAAAAAAAAGAAAGAAAGAAAGAAAAATGACTTTCATTTCAGTGTTCAGAGATCGAGTTATACTGGGCTTCCTGATGTTCCTCACACCTAACATTTAATCTTCCATCCCCTTTATTTGCAATGCCCCTCTCCTTATCTCCGCCCCTTAGAGTCCCTTATTTCTTTCAAATCTCTGCTCAAATGCCACCTTCTACATAAAGACTTTCCCAATCCCCCCAAATCACTACTACCTTCCCTGCCAAAAATTACCCTACATTTATTTTGTATATATACTCGTACGTGTTTATGTCTTCTCCTCTGACTGGGTGGAAATTCCTTAAGGGTAGAGACTGTTCCCTTTTTGCCTTTGTATTCCCAGATCCTGGCCTGCAACAGGGCTTAAAAAATACCAGTGGGTTAACTGATTGATTACTTTCCACCAGTCAGAAGAAAAAGGGTGAGTTTGCAAAAGATAAGGAAAGGTTCCAGGGCAGAGAACTCATGCAGACACAGTCTGCCTCGACTTCTGGAGCTCCACTGTCTCCACATTTCTCAAGCTCCCCAGTCACTGAGATTAGTTCTCACCACTATGTTTGTGTCCTGGCCATCTTGGCAACTCAAATCCTCCATTATCCTGGTTGTGGGCAGCCAGGCTGCTAAAATTTCTCAATAAGTTCACTGACATAAGTGTGAATTTAAAACACCACCAACCAAACACAGCATTTGCCAGCCAGCAGAGGGGCTGGAATCCCTTAATCCCTTGGTAGATGTTAACCAGTTTACACCTAACCACCCTGCCAAGCCCCAGAGAAGTTGTTTCAAGTAGCCACAAGCCCCTTGGGTTTTCCTTTGCTTATGGATGGAGGAAACAAGAATAAAAATAAAAAATAACTCGCATTTATAGAGGCTGTTAACATTCCCCAGTGGATGGATACAGGCAGTTAAAAGCTCTCTTACAATGTTACTGGCAAAGGTAAGAGATCACGACCTCTTCTCAGTGGGTTCAACAAGCATCTTGCTCTCAATACACCGATGAGTGAAACTATCAAAGAAGCCTGCCCAGGCGGACGGGCAGTACCTGGAAAGTGTCAACGCCTCGTGAAGGAATTGGATGGAGTTCAGATGGACTAAATATCTTCTGACACAGAGAGGCTTGTTGGCAAGTGTGTGAGGTCACAGTAGGATGGTTACTGGAGGATGCAGGCCAAATCTTCCAATGAAGCCACTTGTGTGTCCTAGTACCGTCTCCCTCCTTGACAACATATTGTGTCTCTCCAGTAGAATGAAGGCTTCACATTTATGTCTTCATACCCTGAATACCTTGCACGCAGCAGGTGCTTAATAAATGTTTGCTGAATTACAAGGTTTCCATAAGGGAGCTACCAGTGAGAAAACTTCCTTTATCAGTATGGAAAGGCAACCATTCACTAATTTACAGTCTTAAAGAGTTAACTGAGGCACTGAGAGTTTAAGTGATTTGTCCCGAATCTTAGTCAGTATGTGTCAGAGCCTAGATTTGAACCCAAGATGTCCTAAATGTGAGGCCAATTTTCTATTCATTATGATACAGTGACATACTGTGGTCAAATAAAAACTTTGCTTTCAGATTTACAAAGTGTTTTCTTCACAAAAACCCTATGGAGTCAATAGTGTAAGTATCATCTCCATTTTACAAAGAGGAACCTCAGTCACAGGACATTAAATGATTAGTTCAAAGTCACATAACATACATCAAAGTAAGGAAAAACTTTTGGTCATAGAACTACAAGAGACCTCAAAGATCATGTAGTCCATCCCTCCCATTTAAGTTTTTTTTTTTTTTTTAAAGTGAGGCAATTGGGGTTAAGTGACTTGCCCAGGGTCACACAGCTAGTAAGTGTGTGTTAAGTGTCTGAGGCCGGATTTGAACTCAGGTACTCCTGACTCCAGGGCCAGTGCTCTATCCACTGCTCCACCTAGCTGCCCCCCTCTCATTTAATAGATGCGGAAATTGAGGTACACCAATACTTAGGAAGTAGGGAGTTCTCATACCACTATATTATGCTACCTCCCAGGAGCCCAGTTCTTCTGATTCTGTAATCAGAGATGTTTCTACTAAAAGGTGTTGGAATCCAGACTATTTAGTTCTCTGAGGATCCAAATTCTATGTGACCTACTCCCCTTCATTCCATTTACCCCAAGAACAGTCTCTAAGATAGTCCAGCCCCATCTGGTGTCTGTGCTTCCTTACACAGCTATGCGAAGGTTTGCTTTCCAAAAACAACAGAGTTTCCAACTCATATTTATAAAGTGTCCCAGACTTATTTCTTCCCCTTGATAGGGAAAGTAACTTCTTCAACCTTCAAAAGGGGCAATGCCTTCAATAAGACTAGGATTCTGTACACAGTCACTGGGAAGAGAAACTAAATGGGCAGGAGCCAGGGGAATAATGAGCTCAGAGGAGCCATTTCCCAGACTAGATTCTGATCCCTTCATTAGGGCACATCAGTAACTTCTCAAACATATCTGCCCACAGCTCATCTCACATTGATGGGCACAGCACCCACCTAACCCAATCTAAGAAACATTTATTAAAACACCTACTGTGTGCTTGGTGCTGAGGACACAAGGAAGGAAAAAACCTGTTCTTGACCTCAAGCAACTTACACCCTAATGAGGGGAATACAAGCATAGTAAGAGGTCTCCCATGCAATGAACGCCCTTGCCCAGAAAGGAAGGAGGTAAGAGATGGGCATGACTTCCGAACTATCAAAAGTGAAGGGCTTAAGGGGTTCTCTTGACTCATTCAGGTTTGAACACAGTGAAATTGAAAGGGAGGGTCAAAGTAATGCTAAACAAGCCTGCAAAATTAACAGGGAAGTTATTCATGCTCAGCCAGGCATGTCATGGAACAACATAAAATATGCTAGTCTTTCCAACACCTGAAAGGAATCACCTTCTTCCCTCCCCCACTTAAATCTAAACTTCCTCAAATTCCTTCCATTCTTCTAAGGTTCAGCTCGGATACTAAGTCTTCCATGAAGCCTTCTCTCCTCCGGAGGCTTTCTGCACTCATATTGATCATATTTGCCTAGACCCTGGTGGGAGTTACCTACTGTTTCCCGGGCATTCTTTCTCACTCCTTTCTCAAGGAACTTGGAAGCTGACTCCGCTCCCCTACAACTCCAAACCTTTTACTGGGGAAATTCACTATATATTTTGATGTTCCCTTAAGCACCTTGTTCTTCCAGTTCATCAACCCCAACTGTAAATTTACTTCATGAATGGTCGGTCACACCCTAAATCGAACTATGGTCCACAAGAGTTTCATTTTCATGATCAAGAATGCAGAAATTCCTCTGACCATAACCTCCTATCATGCCATCTATTCTGTCCTCACCATGACCTCAACTTGTTGGGGCTCTCTCAGGGGATCAACCCCACTCTGGCTTCACTTTCTTGCCTTCTCAAACTTGACCTTATATTTAATTATCATCTCTATGAAGATGATTCACAGATATTTTTCATTCCTAACCTCTCCCCTGATCTCCAGGCTCCCATCTCTACCTGCTTAGTCTATATCTAAACCTCAACATGTACAAAATGGAACTCATTATCTTTCCCCCCAAAACTTGCTCTTCTTAACTTCCCTCTTACTGTCAAAGACACCACTATGCTCCTGGTCATCCAGAGTCACAACCCAGGGTATACCTCAATTCTTTACTTTTTTTCACCCTGATCACCCAATGTGCTGCCAAATCCTGTCATTTTTCTAATTTTTCACCTGGCTGAGAAATGGGACTTCTCCGCCGTGTCCCAGAAACCTTATTATCAGGATAACCTCAATATCCTGCAAGATCTCCTCAGTCTTACTACTGTAATGGAATTTATTAATTTGATCATTGACAATGCTATGCTAAGGTTTAGTAAAAATACAGCAATTCAAACAGTTAAAGAAGAGAATCCAGCTTTCCAGACCAGAGTCCAGAATCCAGTTTTCCAGACCAGAATCCAGTTTCCTCCTGATGACATCTTACCACTTCAAGAAGACAAGAGAACTCAGAGAATTTATATGTTTTGTTAGTTTTTACTATCTCCTTTCTGTTACAATATACACTATCTGTAACATGTACTCTCTGCAGAGGCTCTCCCTTTGCAAGACTAATGTCAAAGTGTCGGTTCATGAGGACAAAAAAAAATCACCCCTCTGGACAAATCTTTCCTCTCTTCCTTTTCTATATTGTTGTTCACATATTATTAGTTAGCAATAGTTATTATATTCTTTTTACTGTTCTATCAAGGAAATATTTTGTTTCTTGAGGAACAAAAGGGGGGAATGTGGTAAAAAGTTTTAACAGTCGGTTAGATAATGGAGAGACACCAGTTTTTTTTAGGACCACCCTTTTGGGGAGGAGACCAACAGCATGAGCTACGCACACCAGTCCGCCTGTGACGCACGCCAGATTGCCTGCTGAGCACTCAACTTCCAGGGTGCGAGCTTAAAAGGCAAGGAGAGAACGGAAGTGGGGCCTTTTTTCCTGCTCTGCTGGTCTCCTGGCTGCGCTGCACAGACAGACGCGGACTGGAGTTTGACTCGGCCCAGTTCTCAGTTAACAGCACACACTTGACTCGGTCTCTCTCCCCAAAGGTGGCCTTTGGCTTTTGGTGAGTTTTATACGGAATACAGACTAAGCCTAGACTTAAGACGATTTGTATTGTATTTCTACTTTCCTATCCTTCTAATCAACATCACCTTGTGACTACCATAAAAATAAAAGCTCTATCTAGAAAACCAGAAGCTTCTTCCATTTCCTAGTCTGGGAGATAAATTAAGGGAAAGGTTAAGTAGGAGAGATTTATGATCTAATATCCAATTTTAATTTTTTTTTTTTTTAGTGAGGCAATTGGGGTTAAGTGACTTGCCCAGGGTCACACAGCTAGTAAGTGTTAAGTGTCTGAGGCCAGATTTGAACTCAGGTCCTCCTGACTCCAGAGCCAGTGCTCTATCCTCTGCGCCACCTAGCTGCCCCCTAATATCCAATTTTAATCTCACACTACTCTACCTCATCACTACACTGCACCCCTCTGACTGGAAGTTGGGAGGTATCAATTCCAAACCAAACTCCAGACCTCCATTTAAGAAGATAGCTCAGCTCAGACATCTCATTTCTCACCTGGGTTTACTACTCTGGGACTTCTCTAACTGACTTTTCCATCATGTCCCTCAATTGGGTAATTTTTCTTCCCTGCCAACCCTGCCACCCCCCCCCCCCCCAGCCTTTCAGTTTCCTTTTCTGCCTTGTCTTTCCCCATTAGATTGGAAGCTCCCTGAAGGCAGGGGCTGTCTTTCTTTTTTCCTATTTGTAACCTCAACATTTAGCACAGTACCTGACATACTGTAGGGGCTTAATAATAAATGTTCATTTATTTCTGACTATTTTTACCTTTGTAATTATGCAATGCCACCCTAAGCCCCTGGCACCTCCCTTTTGGACTATTGCAATAGCTTGTTGATTGGTCTCCCTGCCTCAAAGTCTAGCCCCATCCACTCAATCCTCCATTCAGCAGTCAAATTGCTATTTCTAAAATGCAAGTCTGATGATAAACTTCAATGGCTCCCTATTACCTCCAGGAACAGATTTTAAAATCCTGTTTGGCTTTTAAAGTCCTTTATAACCTGGCTGCTTTCTACCTTTCTGATCTTTTCATACCTTGGTACCATCCCTCCACAGCCCCTGCAACCCAGTGGTACTTGTCTTCTTGCTCTTCCTCAAAACTCCACCTTTCAGCTCCCAGCGTTTTTACTGTCCCTGGTGTCTGAAATGTTTTCCCTGCTCATTTCTGTCTCTTGGCTTCCTCAGCTAAAATTCTACCTTCTACAAAGTTGTTTTTCAATCCCCTTTCTCCTGTTACCTATCTTCTTGATTGAGAATCTTTTTTTTTCTTTTTTTTTTTTAGTGAGGCAATTGGGGTTAAGTGACTTGCCCAGGGTCACACAGCTAGTAAGTGTTAAGTGTCTGAGGCTGGATTTGAACTCAGGTCCTCCTGACTCCAGGGCCAGTGCTCTATCCACTGCGCCACCTAGCTGCCCCACCTATCTTCTTTATACACAGTCATTTTCCTTTTGTCTCCTTTCTTTGTCTGTGGGCTCTGTGAGGGCAGGGCAGGGGCTGTCTTTTTTTTTTTTTTTTTGCCTTTCTTTGTATCCCCAGCACTTAATACAGTTCTTGGTAGTTGTGCCATAATAAATGCTAGTTGACTGACTAACTGATGGATATTAAGAACAATACGAGGGGGCAGCTAGGTGGCACAGTGGATACAGCACTGGCCCTGGATTCAGGAGGACCTGAGTTCGAATCCAGCCTCAGACACTTGACACTTACTAGCTGTGTGACCCTGGGTAAGTCACTTAACCCCAATTGCAGCTCCAAAAAAACCCAAACCAAACCAAAACAAAACAAAACAAAAAACCCAATACCAGGACAGTACATAAGCAGAGGTAAGATTATATAACACAGACTGGATACACAAGAGGTGAAAGAATTCAGAGTAAGAGGCAAGATCGCTGAGGTTAGTTAAGGAAGGCTCCATGAAGAGGTACATCTACAGTTGGACTTTGAAGGAAGGGTCCAAATAAAGAGGCATTAAATGTGAAATAGCCATAGGGGCCAGAAATTTAGATAAGAAAAGGAACCATCGAGTCATCATCTATCCCAACAAACTCATTTTATAGACAAAGAAACCTAGAGGTTGGAAAACTTATCCAAGGTCACATAGGTAGTACAGTCTCAGAATCACAATTGGAGAAAGCACAATGTCTCAGGAAGACCTGAGTTCAAATCCAACCTCAGATACTTCCCACCTGTGTGATCTTGGGCAAGTCACTTCACCTTTGTTTGCCTCAGTTTCCTCATCTATAAAAAGGAGATAATAACAACCCCGGTATACCAGGGTTGTTGTGAGGATTAAAGGAGATAATAATTGTAAAGCACTTAGCACAGTGCCTGGCACATAGTATGCAGTGACAGGAATATTGTTAATATCAAATGTAATATTCCCTTATGTATCAAAAGGCCAAACTAACAGTAAGAAAGCCCTTCCCTCTCAATGATCCCAGGATTGTCATTGCATTCATTCCTCCTGCTCCTGAGAAAGAGGGGCTTTCTTACTATCAGTCTGGCTTTTTGACATGGAAGGGAATATTACAATTGATGTTAACAATATTCCTGCCAGCAGCTATTTAAATGTTAGCTATCATTATAGGGGGCAGCTGGATGGCTCAGTGGATAGAGTGCTGGGCTTAGAGTCAGGAAGGCCTGAATTCAAATCTGGCCTCAGACATTAGCTGTATGACTCCAGGAAAGTCTCTTAACATCTGTTTCCCTTAATCCACTGAAGAAGGAAATGGCAAACCACTCCAATATCTTTGCCAAGAAAATCCCATGAACAGTATAGTTCATGGGGATGTAACTGAATAGTCATTATTATTATTATTCTAATCTGGCCTCAGGCCCTTCCTAGTTTTGTGATCCTAGGCATGTCATTTAACCTCTGTTGGCCTCAGTTTCTTCAACTGTAAAGTGAGAGTAATAACAGCACCTACCTCCCAGGGTTATTGTGAGGATCAAATGAGATAATAAATGTGAAGTGCTCAGTACTGTATAAATAAATGTTGGCTATTATTATTATCATCATCAGCCCTCCTTCCATATCAATACCTTCCTTCAGCAGGGGTTCAGCATCTCTCCCTTCCTACTCCTGAGTTTAGTAAAGTTCAGTAGGCCTTGTGAATCCCAGATATCCTCAACAGGTACCCACTGAAAACATATGGTGTGTAGAGCTAGATGTTATGGGGAATGCAAAGACATCTTTGTAGACACATAACGAAAATGAATTTGAGGGAAGCTTCAAAATTCCGTATTTCAGAAGCATGATGTGAAAACTGGCCAATTTTGGAGGGCAGGAGTGATGAACTTATAATCAGACTCAGTAACAAGGCTCTGAATAAGATGTCTATTTTATATTAATAATGTCAACAGAAGCAAAGTAGCATCTGGAAGCAGAGGATCTCAATCTACTGACCTCCTAGTCAGACAGTGGGATCTCTGATAAGTACTAGCTGAATGCCCTGGGCAACTCACTTAACCACTCAGTGCCCCAGGCAACCAACTCTCTGCATTAGAATGAGGGAAAGCCTTCCACCAAATAAATCATAGGTCTGGAAACTCATACTGCTTGAGTTCCTAGGAAAATGTTTTGTAACTAACAAAGCACCTCAAATAATGTGGAGTTCTTAACCATTTTTTGTGTTACAGACCCTTTTGGTAGTCTGGTGAAGCCTATAGATCCCTTCTCACAAGACAGTTCTCAAATGCATAAAATAAAATGTATAGGATTTCAAAAGAAACTGGTTATATTGAGATAGTTATCAAAATATTTAAGAGAAAAGAAGTTCACAGATGCCAGGTTAAGAACCCTTGTTCTAAAAAAAATAGCACTATATGGTAGTATAGGCAGCTAGGTAGTTCAGTGGATAAAGCTCTAGGGCCTAGAGTGGGGAAGATGTGAGTTCAAATCTGCCCTCAAACACTTACTAGCTATGTGACCCTAGGCAAGTCACTTAACCCTGTTTGCCTCAATTTCTTCATCTGTCAAATGAGCTAGAGAAGAAAATGGCAAACCATTCCAGTAGCTTTGCCAAGAAAACCCCAAACAGGATCACAAAAAGCCGGACATGGCTGAAACAACTAAACAACATATGGTGGTATAGTCTAAGAAATGCAGGATACAGGAAAAGAGTTTACCAGGATATCAGAGTTAAAAATTAATCCCCATGGGGTGGGGGTGGTCAGGGAAGTAGGTAGAGGAGGGCTCTGAAGGATAGGACTTAAGAAGAAAGAAAAGGAGGTTACCCCAGGTGGGGAGAACAGAATAACCAAAGGGGAGAAAGGAGGAATGCCTAGCATGTTCAGGAGGTTCTGAGTACACCTGATCAGATGAATTTATTCCAAAACGGCAGTCGGCTACAGCAGTCCTTCTCAAACCTTTTGGTCTCAGGACCTCGTTCTGCTCTTCAAAATCATGGAGGATCCCCAAAAGTTTTTATTTAAAGGGTTACATCTACTGCATCTATTGATATTCAGCATATAAGAAAGGAAAACTGATAAAAAATATGTACTCATTCTTTTACAATTACAATAACAAGTCTACTATATGTTAACATAAATAACATATTTTTTTATGAAAAGTAACTTACAAAAAAAAAAGCTGCCGTGAGAAGAGTAGCACTGGTTTACACATCTTCGCAATTCCCTTTAATAAAGATTTATAGAAGACAGCTAGATTCTCCTATCTGCTTCTGCATTCAATCTGTTGTGATATGTTGTTTTGGCTTAAGTCTATGAGGAAAATCCGGCTTCATATATATATAGCCATTTTGAAAATGGAAGAGTATTTTAATAGGCAAATAACAACTTAGTATCATGAAAATAATTTTGACTTCATGGATCCTGGAGGAAGCTTGGCATGATAATCATTAGATCATAGATCTAGAATTAAAAGGCATCTCTGAGGTCATCATCTGATCCAACTCCTCATTGTACAGAAGGGGCAATCGAGGCCCGGAGGAATTAAATGATTTGCCCGAGGTTACATAACAAGTGATGAGGAAGCAGGATTTCGAGCCAAATCCTTTAACTTTTCACTGAAATACACATCATTTCCTCTCTCTCCCTCCCAAGTCTCTCAGTTTCCTCATCTGTAATATGGAGATGATGATTACTGAGGCAGCTACTTCAGTCTTTGTGAGGAGAGCATAGTATGGATATGAGCAGTTAGTATTATTCTTTTTCCCCTTGGTGCTCAGGATCCATCACCTCCTACACTCTACTCTGCAAAACTGCCTTGAATCCAAAGCCAAAGGGAAGGTTGGTTTTCTGGGCTCTTTCTCTTGTCTGATGGGAGATTTCTCCCCTGTTCTCAGTAAGCAGTTGTTAATTTAGGTCTTTTTGGAATCTCTCAAGACTTTGAAAGAACTTCCATTCAAAACAGAGAGGCTTTAACGCTGGCTTGAAATTCTCCTTCCCCACCACATTTAATCTCAGTGCCTAACAAACTTCCCATTTACTAAAATGCCAACCAATTAAACAGAGCAAAGGGTTAATTTGCTGGAGTGCCCACAGGAGTCATTTGTGCTACCTCGGGATTCCTGGCTATTGGGCTGTTATCAGCAGGGGGCCCTAATAAGCCGATTAGAGCTAATTAGAAAGAGACTAATTAACTGGGGGAAGCTGCTGCTGGAACAGCATCGAGAGGGGAAATGTTTTGAGTTCTGGTTGTCAGAGAAACAGATTCCTGAGATGTGGCTGATTTCAGAGATGTACAGAAATCCCAGCTGATGGAAAGAAAGAGATACCAGGGGACGGGGTGAAGGAGACTGACTGTGGGACCCTGAACAGAGGAGCTATTTTTACCGATTATGAAGAATTCTCCCCACCTCCGGAAAGAGAGGTGAGGGACTCTGTGTGCAGAAGCAGACACGTGTTTTTGGACACAGCCAGTGTAGGAATTTGTTTTTGCTTGACTGACTATACAGATTTATTTTAAAGGGTTTTCTTTTTCTTTTTTCTTTTTTTCAGTCTATTGTGGGGACATGAAAAGAACAGAAAATAAGTGTTAAAGAAATTTAATTAAAAAAATATATATGCAAAAAAAAATCTTTATGTAGGAGATATGGTGCTGGTTTATTTAGGGAAAGTGTGGGTGGTTTAAGCTAAAGGTGCTCCAAAAACTACCTCTTTCAGCAGAGGGCAGAGCCAGACTATTCATATTACAAATAATTATTGAGCAACTCCTTGGTAAAGGATATATATTCTATAGTTAATGATCCTATTATATAAGATACACACATATCTTATTATAAGTCTTATAGAGCTTTGTGGGATATTGTATTTGTTCTATAGTTATCTATCCTATTATATGACACACATGTATATATTTTATTATATATCCTATAAAGCTGCTTTCACAGTTTCATAAGTTTGGAGCTTGGAAGGACACTTCAGACATCATCTAATACAAAGGTGTCAAATTCAAGGCATTTCTGAGTGCTAGAGGAACCAAATTAAAATGTTTAACAAAATAAGTAAAAATACAATTCAATATAGGTAATATGAATTTGTGGCTTTCTAAATAAATATGCAGGCTCCACAAGATGCATTTCTATTCAAGCTGGACACCACTGACTTACCATAACTTGTCTCACCTTCATTTTACAAATGAGGAAACTGAGGTCACAGAGGTTAAGTAATTCGCCTAAGATCAGGAACCCAGGGCCTCAGGCCACACTTGGCAGTATTCTGTGTGCCACAAGGCCCTATCATTTGCACTGTATTCGTCTGTCAGTCTGTTGCTATATAAATCTTCTTGTGTTCTTTCTGGGTGGATTAAACTGGGAGAAGTCTCAGATGGGAGGCAGGGAAGGTCTGTTTCCTGGGACACTTCAAGATTTCTAAGGGTGAGCTTTTTAATCTTCTGTAGTCCACTTCTTTTGTGTCCCCCCCCCCTCCCTGCCCCCTACACACACACACACACACACACACACACACAGGCTATGTAGACTGAGAGTTCAGTATGCAGTATGAGCTGATAGCAGGTTGTGTTGCAATATTGCCCGAGAAGAGAGCTGTTTCTTGCCCTCCTTCCCGCTCAGAGAGCCACCTGTAAGGCTGACCCGTTCAACTGAAAAACCCGAAGATGCTGCAACTCCAATTACAGTCATGTGTGGGTCATTCCATTACCCCTACACACACCCCATCTCTCACCACCCAATACAATTGTTACCATATGAACCAACAGACAGAAAATGAACTACAAACTTCTAAAACTAGGACCCTTCCTCTAAAAAGAAGCTGCCACTCTCGTTGCTTTTTGGGGTCCTGCACAGGTAGAAGTCGTGGCTTCTATCCTGGGGGGAGGGAGAACAGCAGAATTGGCCCCACACCTTGAGTAATGCTCAATTAATGTCTCCCTTCTGCAATACTAATGGGTAGCTCAGAAGCTTTGCTGAACCCTGTGTCCTTTTGAGGAAATAAAATGGCCTCACGTATCACACACTGTCAATGCCTCGTCGTACGGGCCAAGTTAAAATTAAGGGGCTAACCTGAGTTTAGGAAAAGGCCCTCTGAATTGTAGCTAGATACCACTGCTGGCCTGTTTTGGTTCTCTGGTGTTTCATGGATGGAGTATCATAGTATCATACATCTAGACATGGACAAGACCCCCCAGAAGCCATCTAGTCCAGCAATGTCATTTTACAAATGAGAAAACTAAGGAGGGGTATGATTAATCAAGTAATTTCCTCAGAGGGTCAGTAAGCATCCGAGGGGGAGACAGAACAAGTCCTCTGATGCCAGAGACAATGTTCTTTCTATGGTACTAGTTTGTTGTTCAGTTGTTTTTTTCAGTCGTGTCCAACTCTCCATGATCCCACTTGGGATTTTCTTGGCAAAGATACTGAAGTGGTCTGCCATTTCCTTCTCCAGCTCATTTTTACAAATAAGGAAACTGAGGCAAATGGAGGTGAAGTGACTTGCCCACGGTCACAAAGCTAGTACATGTCTGAGGCTGAATTTGAACTCAGGTCATTTTTACTCCAGGTCCAGTGCTCTACCCACTCACTACACCATTAGCTGCTTCTATCAGACCTAAGGAGAAGGAAAAGGGGTCTCCATGCTTTTTTCCGTCTTCTCCTGAACTGAGATCAGCCTTCTTCAATCTTATTCTCTGAAGATGTATCTTAGACAATATGCTGACACCCCGAGACAAGACATGCCTTGCCTATACCCCTGGAGGGGGCTTCAGGGTTCTCTTAGTGACATGAGGCTAACATCAGGTGAGGACTACTTGAGATTGGCAAAAGGACTCCTTTTGGGGGACTTGTACCTTAGGATTTAGCTCTTTACTTCCCCCTATTTCTTCCTCTAGCACTCCCTCTCCTAGGAACCTCCACGTTGGAAAAGATTCCAAACAGATGAGAACAATGAAAGGCAAACAGAGAAACAAGATCATTTCCCAAATTCTGCATGTATGAAGAGTCCCAAGTCCCAGCAACCAGCCAATACGATTTGGCAGCACTGATCTCACCCCCACGATCCCAAGTCCAAATGCCCCTTTCTTAGGGGAGCGGAGGGAGAGTGGCAACAACCTCAGATCCCACACAAACTCTGGGCAGAGCTTGGAAATGAGCGCTCAGAAACACTTCGAGGCACTGAACGTGTCACTGCTGCTAAAAACAAAACAAAACACACAACAGTAAAGTCAGGGAATTATAGAAGTGCTCAATCATTTCTACAGCCTCATCTGGAACCATAAGTCATCCCTCTATCCACTTCCCAGGCAGGAAAACATTTAGATGGCCACATTCTATGAAACAACCATCTTTCAGCATTTGAGTCACTTTTATATGGTCTCTGAGTCAAGATTAAATGGTCTCTGCCTCATCCTGTCCCTGCTCCTTCCTCCATCACCACAAATCTGCTTGCTTGGCCCTTGCCCAGTGCCATACTTTCTGGAAGTGATTAGTAGGTGAATATTACTGTAATTACTCACCTAAAAAGCAAATTAAAGAGGCAGCGGGGAACACATGTAAAACATTTTGCCTACCATAAAGGCCCATTAAAATGTCATCTATTGTTATTGTTTTGAGAGGCTATACTGGATACAGAGGGAGGTTGGGAGTCAGGAAGACCTGGATTCAGGTCCCCTATCTATCACAGACAGGCTGGACAAGTCAATTAACCTCTCAGATGCAGAACAGGTGCTGATCTGTCCTGCTAGGAGATTCTTTACTGGGAGTTCTCCATATCACAGATAGGTATGCACCCTGGGTGTCCCCAGGTCCATCCTGATGTTTCCAGGAAAAAAAAAAATGCACTTATGCCTCTCTTTTTCGAGACTGCTTTTCCCCCCAGTAAATTCTGGTTATTCATTTAAAAAGTGAATTTAGCGATATTTAATTTTCTTCATTGTTTGATGAATTAAACCAATATGCTTCATGACTGAGTATTCCATAGACATTTGTCTTTTACACCTACAAACTGTGACGTTTTCAAGACTGTGGCACTCGGTGACACACAGGCACACTGTAGCACTGTTATAAGACAGGTATGAAAATGTTGGGGGGGGAGGGGTTGCAGCAGCGGACAATTTGGAATCTGTTCTGTGATTGCGCAATGTCCAAAACACCATATGGTCCACTCTTGACCTCCCATTGAGTTCTGGGCCCAACACAATGTTTACTTGAAATACCTGTCTGAAGAACATATACTGATATAGGAACTTGATGGGCTGCCCATTCAACTGCATGTCATAACCAGAGAAGCATGTGGCTTCCATTCTCTCTCTCTCTCTCTCTCTCTCTCTCTCTCTCTCTCTCTCTCTCTTAAAAACTACTTTAAATTACTATAAAGTTCACTAAGGAAAGCCTGAGGAGTTGTAGGGATCTAATTGACCAAACTGACTGCTAGGCAATTAATATTTTAACCTTGAAGGGAAGGAAGGGAAAAGAATAAGAATTTATTAAATGCCCAGTTACTGTGCTAAAAGCTTTATAATTATTATTTCATTTGATCCTCACAATCCTGAGAGATGGTAATAACAAGAACAACAACAACTACTACTACCACCATCACTTAATATAGCCTTTGCACCAGGCACTATGTTTGGTGCTTTACATTATTATCTCATTTGATCCTCCCAACAACCCTGGGCAGTAGGTGCTATTATTATCCGCATGTGACAACTGAAGAAACTGAGGCAGACAGATTATTAAGTGACCTGCCTTGCTAGGTGACATGGATAGCAAGTATATGAATCTGAATCTGAACTCAGATCTTCTTGACTCAAGGACCAGTGCTTTATCCACTATGCCACCTAGCTTATCTCTTTCTTGATTCTAACTTCATTAAACTTCAAGAGTTCCTGATTTCCCCTAAAAACAAAAAAATAGGGATACTGTTAAACACGTCCTTATTATCAGAGTTAGCCAGGAGACAGAAGAGTTGCAGATGATAGTGGGACCTCTTATACCTCTGTTATTTTACCCAGACACATGATTTTTTGGGGATAGGGAACTCACACTAAGAAACCCCAGCCTACCCCCCGATTAGTAATGCATCTACGACTCAGTTTTGGGGCATTATGTGAGGCACTGAGATCTCCAGTGACTTACCCAGGTAGTATGTCAGAGGAGAGACTTAAACTTAGGTCTTCCTGACTCAGAGACTAGTTCTCTACACACTAATACCATGTTGTCACTTAAAATAATAATACTGGACATTTCTAGGACACTACCATTTACAAAATGCATTACCTATTTTATTATCTCAATTCATCCTTAATTCCAATGTGAAATGGGTGTCATTATGGCCATTTTGCATATGAGAAAATTGAGGACACGTGGAGAGGTTTAGGGACTAACCCAGGCTCATACAGCTTTGTCGATCAATCAATAGACAAGTATTTACCAAGCATATTATGTGCTATTCTAGGTTCTAGGGATACAAAGATATGGTCCTCAATGACTTTAAAGTATTAGAGAGACTATCTGCAACCAGAGTTCAAGTCAGGTCTTCCTGTCTCCTGATTCAACACTGTGATATTCCCATTTTTCTTGTTGTTGTTCAGTTGTTTCAGTTGTGTCTGACTCTTTATGATCCCATTTGGGGTTTTCTTGGTAAAGGTACTGGAGTGGTTTGCCATTTGTGTTTCCTGATCATTTCACAAAGGAGGAAACTGAGGCAAAGAGGGTTAAGTGACTTGCCCATGGTCACAGTTAGTGTCTGAGGCCAAATTTGAACTCATGAAGATGAGTCCTCCTGACTCCAGGCCCAACACTCTAGCTGCCCTGATGCCTCCTTACCAGGATACCATCATCATCATTGTCGTTGTCATCACCATCATCATTATCGTCGTCGTCATCGTCCTCATCATCACAGGCAGCATATATAGCACTTTTAGGTTTACAAAGCTCGTTCAGACATGCTTTACCACAGGTCCATCATGAAAAGCAAAATGAGAAACCACCCACATAACCTCTTTGACTTCCTCCCAGGTAACCCGAATAGACCTCACACACCCTAAACACAAGATGCCCACTTTCTTTTCACATTCACCTAATAGCAGACCCTTAACAATGTGACAGGGCAGCTAGGTGGTGCAGTAGATAGAGTGCCAAGCCTGGAGTCAAGAAGACCTGAGTTCAAATCTGGCCTCAGACACTTTCTAGCTTTGTGACCCCGGGCAAGTCACTTAATTCTGTTTGCCTTGGTTTCCTCATCTGTAAAACGAACCAGAGAAGGACATGGCAAACTACCTCAATATCTTTGCCAAGAAAAATCCCAAATAGGGTCACCAAGAGTTGGACACAATTGAAACAAATGAACAACAACAAAAAACAACCCGACAGTCACACCATCACTGAGTTCAGGAGTCTAAAGATAGTCACCAACTGAGTAGATAAAATCACCAGCTTTTGCTAAGCGCCTGGAAGGCCTTGAAATAAATAATAAGCATGAGATAATCAACTGGCAGACAATATCATCTATAGCAGTTTTTTAAAAAATAAAAGAAAGAAAAAATTCCCTCTCCCCTCATCCCCTCAGGAAACAATGAGAGAAGATGGGAACCTACCAGCATAGTGGTAATTTGCTAAAGGATGACATTTAAATCTGATGGGTTTCTTCAGCAGGAGCATTTCCAAAGCAGCCTACAGACCCATGGGAAAGAAAAGAAGGGCATTAATTACTTGTATCCTGGGCCAAGAGGAGAGAG
Organism: Dromiciops gliroides; assembly: GCF_019393635.1. NCBI lineage: Eukaryota > Metazoa > Chordata > Mammalia > Microbiotheria > Microbiotheriidae > Dromiciops > Dromiciops gliroides. The sequence goes on from NC_057864.1 coordinate 256,887,247, forward strand.
TTCCATATACCCAAAGGGAAAGAGAAGCAAGCCCATCTCAAGGGAATGTCAGGGGAGGAGGGGAGAATGAAGAAGACAGAAGATGAAGGATCAGATTTTCTTTCACTATGCCACCCACATCAGAATCCAGGACCATCCTCAGACGGTTCTTCACTAAGAGGAGAACCAGGGACAGTGATGGTTCTTCTGCCAAATGGCTGGGAAGCCTGGCAGAAGTAGAAAGGAGCATCTTACAAAGGGAAGCATGGTGCAATTTCAAGATGCTCCAAGGAAAGAAGAAAGAGATTAACTGGTACTTTAACTTTAATATACCTATCTATCATACTGCAGAGTGAAGTGTGTAGTGCCAGGAGAATATTTTCAAACATTCACAACATTGTAAAGACTGGAAAATTCTAACCAACGAAAAGGCCAAACATTATTTTAGAGGAACAAGGATGATGTGTGCTACCCACCTCATGAAAGAGAAGCGATAGACTCAAGATGCAAAATGAGACATATTTTTTGGATGTGGCCAATGTGGAAATTTGTTTTGCTTGACTGTTACAAGGGGTTTAAAAAATCTTTTAATTTCTTTTTTCTTTTTTTTCGTAATCAGGTAGAGGGAGAAATGGAAGAGTGAGAAAATGTTTTTATGAATAGAAAAACTTTTTTCCCTTTTTATTTAAATTTTTTAATTTGGAATTAAGGCAAAAATTCTTTTATTTTATTTTAAAATGTTTTTCCAATTACATGTAAAGATATTTTTTTAAGTTCCAAATTTTTCTCCCACCCTCCCTTCCTTCCCCTGCCCCCTTGCCAAGCCAGCAAGCAATCTGATATAGGTTATACATTACAATCATGAGAAAAACATTTTTTAATATAACCACCATATACCTCACTTCTGATATATACTAACTAAGCCACCTTAGCTCTCAGTGTCTATAGGCAACTCTCTAAGGCTTATCTAAGTTAGAACAGGGCTTCTTAAACTTTTTTCACTTGCAACCTCGACTCCATATGACATCATGATCCACAGTTTAGGAAGCTTTAAGTTAGATAATAATTATCAATCAATATAAAGGCGATGACAAGCAACATTACTAAAGGAAGTTCCCTACATGAATGAAATCACGAGTGCAGTCCCCTACCCTATGGTATCCTATGTTTTATACAATGGATCGTAATTAACAATATTGGTAGAATCTCCACCCATGTGAGCTTAGAGCATACCTTGCTTGTAAGTTTCTAGTTCAAAGCCTTTCATATCTATGACTTTATTTATCCTGTGATCTTTGATTTAAAATAACAATAATGCTAATGCTGCCTCTGGTTGAAAATTAAAGAACATATGCATAATGTTGAGATACCCAGAGTGATGCAATGAGTAAGAGAGTTGGCTCTGGGGCAAAGTAGCTCCTAAAACTGATAAAAAAATCACATGGCTGGGGTTAGCTAGGTGGTGCAGTGGGTAGAGCACCGGCCCTGGAGTCAGGAGTGCCTGAGTTCAAATCTGGCCTCAGACACTTAACACTTACTAGCTGTGTGACCCTGGGCAAGTCACTTAACCCCAATTGCCTCACTTAAAAAAAAAAATCACATGGCCACACCGCACCCCACACCCTCATCTACCACTAAATTTAAAAAAGCAGAGAGTCATTCTGACACTCTCCTTACTATGGCTCCAAGTAACCCTTAAGGCAAACACTGGGTTTCTGAAGCCTCTGACAACTCACCACAAAGATTCCAGACGTCTCTGGCTGGGCTTGCCAAGCTGAAAATGCTTAGGGTTCACACCCAGGGCCAAACCCTTGTTTTTGCTCCAAGAATAAGCCCAGTTAAGTCTGAAGAGGCTCCCCAACTAAATGATAACTATTGGGGGAACACAACAATTCATTAACCCTACTCCAGAGGATGCTGTATGATCTGCATTGCTAAACTAAGTGGCCACATGGATGAAGTCACTCACTGTTTTATGAGATAGTTCAGAACTTATCATTATGACCCTTATTTTCTTTCTTTTAATAGAATGGTTGGTTTTCTTAAAATTTATTTTGTTAGATATTTCTCAATTCAATTAAAAAAATTTTTTAACATTCATTTTTTAAAAATTGGGCTCCAAATTCTCTCCCTACCTCCTATTCCTCCTCTACCCCTTGAGAAGCCAAGCAATATGATACCAATTAATCATGTAAATCACGAAAACATATTTCCACAATAGCCATGCTGCGAAAGAAAACACACACACACACACACACACACACCCCACAAGCAAACAAGAATAACAAAGAAAGCCAAAAACAATATGTTTCAATCTGTACTCAGAGTCTGTTAGTTCACTCTCTGGAGATGGATAGCAATTTTTTCATCATGAGGCCCAAAGATCTGAACTGAGTTAGTGGTAAGGCTCCAAGAACCAAGTTTCCAATTCTCAGTTCAATCAGAGGTTTAAAACACCTCCCTTCTTTGACAAGGGCGCATCAGGGAATGAATATGGTGCACCAGGGCAAAGAAAGGGAAACAAGCCATCAGAGTGAATGTGAAATTTAGCTACAGGGCTATGACCAAAATTTGGTTGCTACCACAAGGAAGTATTAGCAAGCTGCAGACTGTCTGGCTCTCTCTATATAAAACACACCTATTTTAGGGGGTATTCATTATTTGTTTAAGTCCTTCAACTTCTATTAGTGGCACCCTGACTCCCTAAGGTGAAATTCAAGCCAACAAAATGCAGATATAGTCATTTAAGTAGCCATTTAAGTAGAAATGGCAGGCTTCTGATATCAGTATTAGTCACTCAAACGGATGTGTGTGTATATGTGTGTGTGTGTGTGTGTGTGTGTGTGTGTGTGTTTCAACCAGTGTTATATGTTCAGAAAATGCTGTCCCCCCGACCCCTTCATCAATGTTAACCATAATGTTGAAAACTATCTCTACATGTAACTGGAAAATAATAAAATACTCTTATGATTTCAAAAAAAGTTAACCATAAAACCTCCTCTACTTACCATAATATCCCCTTTGGCCTCAAAGAGAGAGTGCAAGGCAAATTCGGAATTTGTCCCTCCCCCTGGCAATGCACTCGAGCAACACAGATTTAGCAGATTCTCCACTGTAAGAAAGAAGAGGAGGCATCAGAGGCCCATCAGAAAACTGGGGATGACAAGATTGACTGGGCATCTGTGGACAGTGTAAAAGTCCCAGGAAAAGGGATAGAGTGGGAGAGTTGACCTTTTCCCAACCAATCTTTCCCCTGTTCCAATACCTCTCTTCTGGAATTCCTGGTTTTCCAGCTCTGGCCAGGGCTTCCACACCAGTGTGGCCTTGTGTGTGTCTTTGCTCAGGGAAGACAAATCCTGGAGTTCAGGGATCTCAGCTTGGAATCTCACACCAATGTTGATGCGTCTTTAAGGATAAGAGAAAAAATAGCAATGTAGTGTCTGGCTGTACTGGGCCTACAAAGGGCAGCTTGTCAGAAACTAAGGAAGTAGAACATTTGTCCCTTGTGCTGAAAGTACTCATGAGGCATTTCCTTACTGCGTGACCCCCACCCCCACCCCAACCCCCACAATTCCAAGCAGGCCACATGCCCTGGAACAGAGAACATCCTTTCCAAGTGAGGAGAAATGGGAAGTTTCAAAGGGGGTTCCACTTAACACAGTAAAGGGAATCTCTAACTAATTCAGAGCAACCTGGAGCATCTTAAAATTGAACAGAACTAGGGGGCGGCTAGGTGGCGCAGTGGATAAAGCACCGGCCCTGGATTCAGGAGTACTTGAGTTCAAATCCGGCCTCAGACACTTGACACTTACCAGCTGTGTGACCCTGGGCAAGTCACTTAACCCCCATTGCCCCGCAAAAAAAAAAAAAAATTGAACAGAACTAAGAAGAGTAAAGAAACTAGGACTGGCACTTTTAAGAGTACGAAGCAGGAGAGAAGGAAAAATAAGATGGGCTCAATATCATTTCAAATGGAGAAATAGGGAATATTAATTAAGGCATGGAATCTTAGAGCTAGAGGAATGTCAGAGGTTATATGGTCTAGCTCATTCCTGAAGCAAGTCCTCTCCTGCACAACATTGTTAAACTGCGGTCCCCTCCATGCCCCAGCAGTCTTCCCACCCTAGAAGGTTGCCCCATCCCTTTTGGTGAGCTGGTCCCGGAACCTCTAGTGATTTTGAGAAAGCACAAAGGGTACCACCCTCACTCCTCCACTTGTCTCCCAACCCAACACTCCCGACTCTGATTGTCCTCCAGACCACTGAGTGGGTAGCTTCCCCTGCCCCCTTTTCAGTTCCTTTTTATGTGCTGCTTCCTCCACTTAGGGTGGTACAGTATCATCCTGGGTCTGAAGTCAGGAAGACTCATCTTCCTGAGTTCAAATCCGGTCTCAGACACTTCCTGGCTGTGTGATCCTTGGCAAGTCACTTAACCCTATTTGCCTCAGTTTCTTCATCTGTAAAATGAGCTGGAGGAGGAAATAACAAACCACTCCAGTATCTTTGCCAGGAAAACCCCCAATGGCATCAAAGAGAGCCAGAAGTGACTGAAAACAACCAAACGACAACAAATTCCCTTCTTAAATTGTAAGCTCTTTGAAGATAGAGACTGCCTTTCTTTTGGCTTATATTTTACTGCACCGTGCTTGCCACAGAGTAAGCACTTAATAAATGCTTACTGACTTGACTTGGCCATCTTGCTTCTACCTGAAAACTTCTCATAATGGAGGACTCATTACCTGAAGAGACAGCCAATCCACTTTGGGATGAATTTAATCAGGAGAAAAGATTTTCTTTACATTAAGTTGAAATCTAGCTCTCTATAATTTCCAGTCACTGATACCAATTTTTCCCTCTGGGGCAAGGTAAAATGAGTCTAATCTGGTTCCAAACGACAACACATCCAAATACACGAAGACACCAATTGTATTTCCCCTACGATTTTCTTCTCCAGGTTATACATACAAGTTCCAACAACTGATTAAAACTGAAATGGGGACAGTGGCAGAATGCAAAGAGTACTGGACTTGGAATAAGATGACCTGCTATTTACTGTCGTATCACTAATAGTAGTAAGTTACTACTTACTATATTATACCTTACTAAATGAGTTGCCTTGAACAAGGTTTTTCTGCCTTAGAAAAAATGGAAAGTTGGGAAAATGAGAGGGTTGAATTTGATGATGTCTAAAGTCTCTTCTAGCTCTAAATCTAAGATCCAAGGAGTCTCATACAACATGTTTTCAAGTCAAGAATAATATCATACATTTACATGGTAATTTTTACATTTAAAAGTATTTTTTTTTAACAAACATTAGCTCATATGAGCTTTTCTATAACCCTGGGAGGTCATTAGGGAGGTATAATTTTGATCATTTGGTAGATTAAAAAAGGGAAGATAACTGTGACATTCTAGGCCTCAAGCTTTGAAATGTATACCTAGGGGGCAGCTAGGTGGCACAGTGGATAAAGCACCAGTCCTGGATTCAGGAGGATCTGAGTTCAAATCCGGTCTCAGACACTTGACATTTACTAGCTGTGTGACCTTGGGCAAGTCACTTAACCCTCACTGTCCCCAAAAGAAAGAAAGAAAAAGAAAGAAATGTATACAAATTAAGCAAGAAGAATTTACACAAGTGTAATTCACAAAGCAAAGGATGGAGGTATGGAAGAGAGCATTTGGGTGAGAACTGTATGGGAGAGAAACAGAAGTGACATTGTTGTAGGAATGACTCTACTAGAGATCTCCTGGTCAGATAAAGATTATGGAAGATACTTCATCAGTAAGTACTTAAATAAATCCTTTCATTCATGCCTGCTTTGAGGCAGTCAGAGATTAAGTGACTTGCTCTGAGTCAAACAGCTAGTAAGTATATGAGGCTGGATTTGAACTCAGGCCTTCCTAATTCCAAACTCAATACTCTATCTACTGTACCCAGAACCTTAAGGGAAAAAAAATGTCCATATCAAATTAGAATTCAGAACAGCCAAAAAAGTAATTTGGAGGCATAGGAAAGCATATTCCTTTCAAGTCTAGGATGGTTCAAAAAAAGGAAGCTCTCAGAAACAAATCTTAGCAATCCAACCATAAGTAACCCAGACAAGGAATAAAAAGGAAGATTATCTAGAGAGGCCTGTATGTCAAGACTGCAAAAAGAACTCTCTCCAGTGAGCCCATATCTTAAAGGGATATGCATAAAAGGTGGGTAGAGGGACACATAATTAAGGATAAATGCAAAAGAGGGTCAGTCATCCACAAAAGACTAAATCCCAGAATAAACAGAGCTTGGGGGTTGGGGTGGATGAAATAAACTAAGTGTGTTTTAAAAAAAAAAAAGATACATTCACTAGGAAAAGAAAAAGGAAGGACAAGAATGGCTGCATGGGGCAGATGGCGTAATATTAACTGATGATGAGAAAAAGCAGAACTACTGAACTCCTATTTTTGTTTCTGTCTTTTTCTATTGAAGAGAATGATCTTAAAACTGGGAAGGGCAAAAACTACACACACACACACATACACACACACATACACACACACACTGTTTAAAGACAACTGAAGACAAACATGAAGGAGAAGGTAAACATGAGAGATGAGGGGAGAGAGGGAGAGAGAGACACATAGAGAGTGATAGAGTAAGAGAAAAAGAGAGAGAGAATGAGAGTGAGAGAGAGAGAGAGAGAACAAAAAAACACTAGCTGTTTTAAATAATTGTTATTTTCTAGGCCTGAGTCTCAGGGCAATGAATTAACTTGGTGATGGAACACCATGGCTCAAAATTGTCAAGGAATCACGAAGAACAGTAGTTCCAGGAAATACTATGCCTTTCAAAAAGGGAAGAAAAGTAGATTCCAGAAATTGTAAATCAATGGCTTGAGTTGAATACCCAGGGAAATCCTTAGACATAATTATAAAATAGATGGTTTGTGAGTACTTAAAAGAGAAAAAAAAAGGAAAAAAAAAAGGGACCATTTCAATTTGGTATGGGTTCCAAAATAGGTCATAGAAAACTAACTTCATTGGTTTTTCTAAAAGCATTCCTAGAGTAGAAATCCTGTGATTTTAGTGTACCTAGGATTAAACAATCCATTTGACAAAAGGATTGTTTTGGAAATAGGGAAATGGAAGGGGAGAGAAGGAGAAGGAAGAAAGGAAGGAAGGAAGGAAGGGAGGGAGGAAGAGAAGAAGGAAGGAAGGAAGGAAAATGAAACTCATCTAGGTTCTGGGATGAGATAGCCAAGGATTCTGAAGAAAGACTTTTATGCTTTCATTAAACAAATAGGCTTTAGAAAAAGTTTGAATTATTAATATTTCATAACTGAAATGACCAAAGGAATCTTGCGGTGTTACCTGCCTATGCTCCCACCCCTCCCCCTAAGCACCAAAGCCAGAATCTCTTGTCCTGCCTCTGATATTCTCCCCATATGCTAGTGACTTTATTCCCTTTTAAAGACACAGGACCAAGGTTACCATTGTACATGAGTTGTTGCTTTTTTAAAATAAATAAACAAAAGTTTTGCTTACGGTTCAATGTCCAATGCCTGTTCCCCAAGGCCTGGTGTGAGTGCTGAGTTGCCACCATCGATGCTATCTGAAATACAAGCCAGAGGTCACTAAGGAAGGGGATAAAGAAACAAGCAGGTCCACCTATCCCTTGGCCAAGAAACTCAAACAGCATTTTCACTATTTTATCAGCCTTGAATATTTCCCCCATCCATGGACAAGGTGGCAAATCAAGCGGGTCACCCGCAGGTCTAGGAATGAGACAGACTATGCCCCAAGTCCTGCTCCTCCTACATGCCAGTTTGGTGACCCTGGGCAGCCTCTTAGTGGCCCAGGCAGCTAAGTCAGAAAATGACAGAAGAGCTGCTGAGTGGTATACGCAGTGGAAGGTATCGCCACATTGAAGGCATAATAGACAAGTCTAGAAAACCACTACCACCACCAGGGAAGGGATCCTCCCTTGCTGTAGCCTGCCAGCCCTTCTCTGTTGCATCACTCAAGTGAATGCCTGAAACCAAGCTTTCCTGACCACAAGATCTCACGATTCCACCTTAAATACCACTGTGGGATGGGATGTGCTTATGCAGCTGCTGCACACAATAATTAATCCTGCTGGAGGATTCATTCTCCTGCCATTTCCTAATGCATGATTTTTTCAGGTCATTATGTCTTTATTTAAGACCATAAGCCCCTAGAAGTGGGGCCACATGCCTGAAACTCTCCATACAGGACCCAGCACCAACAGAGGGGGCAGTACCAAGGACTCCGACAACGACCCAGATGTCCCAAGGAATTTAAAGCTTCGACTTACTCGATCGGCAGAGGAGCACTCTGGCTGTGGGGGTCAGGGGAGTGAGCGGCAGCTGCGGGTGGGGGCCGCTGTGGGAGGAGGTGCTGATGACATTGCTGAAGAGGCCAGAACCCTGCCGGACAGGGCTCAGCATAGGTGGGGGCGTGTAGGGAGGCAGCTCATGAGCAGGGTCTAGGAGGTGGTCCCCAAGGATGCGGGGGGATCGAAGTTGGCTCTGATACAAGGTGGCGGCTGAGTAAGAGGAGGAGTTCAGGTTAAAGGAGGGAGGGGGGATGAAGAGCGGTTCTGGACGGTGGCGATATTTCTTCTTGTCCTGGGTGGGCTTAAAGTGTTCTTCAGCTCTGGCCATGCCTGGCTGATGCTTTCTGGGAATTTCCTAAAAGGCAAGGTGAGTTCATGTCAAATATTTATTACTTGGATGAATTCTCCAGCTCATACACATTGTTTCCACTGGTGTGAAGGGGTCATGTCATCTCCTTTTTGCCCCCCCCTTCCCCTCATGCTCCACAATACCCCATTCATAGCTCCCGTGGGTTAGAAAGCTGAACCCCAAGAATACGCCCTTTTGGCTTGGAGGAGACACCGGTGAAGGTGAAGTAAGTCTGGGTAAAATATGAAAAGTTAGGAAAGAGAGAGAAAGCAAGAGAAGGAAGGTGGGAGTGGCAGGAGCAGTGGGTGAGGGAAGGGTTATAAATTCAGATTCTTTGCTTCTTATTGCTACATTCCCATCTGCTGAGTGGAATCCAGCTGCAAATTCTTCTGGAATTCTCCATCAATTTCCCAGAGGAGAAAAATAAGGACAGATTAAATGAATGCACCCGAAGCAGAATATGTCTGTAGGTGCATATGTGTGTGTGAAAAGGGGGAGGGGAAGAAGAGGAGGAGGGAGGGAGAGAGACAGAGACAGAGAGAGCAAGAGCAAGAGAGCACGAGAGCCTACTTCACTAGACATAAAGTTCTTTCCTCCTTTGGTACCTTCCTGGGCTCCCTACTACCCCATAGGATAAAGTGAGATGATTAGGTGTGACTAACAATGGTTTCTGCAAACCCTTGCTACCCCCATCACTTCAACTTGGTGACTCAACAATCAACGTGTACATTTACTAAATACCTACTATGTGCCAGACCTGGTGCTAGATACCAGGGACATAGGACCAAAATAACAACCCGTGTCCTTGAGAAACATCTGGGGCCAATTCTTATGAATAAGCAGGCTTCCTTTAGGCAGTCCCATTTTTGTCTCCTATCAGCCTGAGGCCAAGTATAATAAGGAAAGGGAATATGCTGCACACAGAAACAGTCAGACAGAGAGATATGTATTATAGAAATGCAGGGCATGCCCAAAGAAAACAGAAATGGCATAGTGATTATCCACTCTTTTCCATTATCTATGGAGCAGAAAAAAAATCCTAAAGCCACTCACTACTTAGGAAGGACTGAAAGGGCAACTGTCCAGACTCCTAGGTCATTTGCATATATGCCTTCTCAGGGACTCTCTTTCCAGGCCACTTTTCTTGTTTTTGGAGGCAACTGGAGTTAAGTGACTTGCCCAGGGTCACAAAGCTAGTAAGCTATTTGAATTCAGGTCCTCCTGACTCCAAGGGCCAGAGCTCTATCTCCTATGCCATTTAGCTGCCCCCTTTCCAGGCCATTCTTAAGTTAAAACCCACATAATCATTATTTAACATCTTCATTACAAGTTAGGGCAGGGCAATATGAAACAATAGAAAGATCACTGGTCTGGAAGTCCTTCTCTTACTTGCTTGGATGACTTTAGTCAGGTCACTTCCCTTCTCTGGACTCAGTTCCCTTTTGTTTTGTTTTTTTGTGGGGCAACGAGGGTTAAGTGACTTGCCCAAGGTCACACAGCTACTAAGTGTCAAGCGTCTGAGGTCGGATTTGAACTCAGGTCCTCCTGAATCCAGGGCTGGTGCTTTATCCACTGTGCCACCTAGCTACCCCCTCAGTTTCCTTTCTATAAAAAGGTCATTGAACTTCATATGCTTTGAGATCCCTACCAGGTTGGATACACAGTGGTGGAAGAATTTATTCTATTTCTGTTTGTTCTCTAATCTTTGTTCTTTAACCCTAGCAAGGGAATGATCCAGGGAGGAGATGCAAGGCCCCTTGTCCCAATGGAGGGACCAGAATTCTAATGGTTAAAGAAGTCGCAATGAACATTAGTTTTAAGGGCCTCTGTTCTTACACTGTTCAGTGGGGATCCAAAGCCTTTGCCTTCTATAATTTTTCTCTCCCTACTCTGGGGTTAGGTGGAGCAGAAGGGAAGGAGAAACATTTCTTTTTACTTTCAAGCTTCATCTCTGACTTTTTTTGTACCCTGCCTGTTCTACCCAGCTTTTCATTAATCCCTGCCTTTCCTCCAACCTGGAGGGAGGGGAGGGGAGGGGAGGGGAGGGTAATGTAGCAAACAGAGAGACTCCGGAGTCAGAAGATCTGGGTTCAATACCAAGCTTTTCTGTTTCCAAGCTGTATGACCTTGAAAAAGTCCTCCTTGCTAAGCTACTATTAAAATATGGGATCTCTGAGACTCCTTCCAGTCAGTTCTGAGAATCTCTGGGTCCTCAAAACCCCAGATTTCTACATCTTCGCTCCTACCTGCAATGACTTCTTCCCCTCTCTGCTAGTCACTGACTTGCACTCCTGCAAGATCTCAGGCTTATTGAGTCACTGAGTCGCTTCTGACTCTTTGTGACCCCATGGGGAGGTTTCTTGGCAAGGATACTGGAGTGGCTTGCCATTTCCTTCTCCAGTGGATTAAAGCAAACAGAGGTTAAGTGACTTGCCCAGGGACACAGAGCTAGTTAAGTGTCTGAGGCCAGATTTGAACTCAGGTCTTTCTTTCTTTCTTTCTTTCTTTCTTTCTTTCTTTCTTTCTTTCTTTCTTTCTTTCTTTCTTTCTTTCTTTCTTTCTTTCTTTCTTTCTTTCTTTCCTTCCTTCCTTCCTTCCTTCTTTCTTTCTGTTTTTTGGTGAGGCAATTGGGATTAAGTGACTTGCCCAGGGTCACACAGCTAGTAAGTTGGCAAGTGTCTAAGGCCGGACTTGAACTCAGGTCCTCCTGACTCCAGGGTCAGTGCTCTATCCACTGCACCACCTAGCTGCCTGAACTCAGGTCTTTCTAACTCCAGGCCCAGTGTTCTACCTGCCTCTAAGATCTCAGATTGTTAAAGCAATCCAGGAGAGAAAGGAGGAGGGAGACATTTGGTCCCTCTCAGGAAGGGCCTACGCTCTATCCACATCATCTTCAATAGTCATTTCGACCTCAGGACCATTAGGATAGTAAATGATAACTTCTTGTTCTTATTTCAAATATAGGGAATACCAAATTTAGAGCAATTATATCTGGCTGTGCCCTCAAACTGGCTATGCAGAGGACAACAGTACAGAATGCAGACTCATTTCCAATCCACAGAGACCACCTTCCTCATCACAATCTGATCTTGCCCAAAACACTCCACCCCCCAATTCCCTTCATCCCTTTAGCAGCATCCTTGAGGACAGAGCTGCCCAAACCTCAGCCTCTCCCCTCTAAGAGGACTCCTAAGTCTGCTGAACCAAGGGGTGCAATGAGAATCACTGAGAGAGGAAGAACCCAGAGCAGAAAGAAAATGAGGGAAGGAAAACCCCTGGAGGGAACAAATTCTGAGAGTCTGAATTTTATTTTTATGTATATTTTTAGTCATCCTGTGCCTGTGCGTACATAACATAGGCAAATCTCATGTGAATATACCCATGGTTACCCTCTTGCCTTAGATCCAAACTCTGGCTCACAGGCTTATACTGCAAGCCCTCCCCCTAACGGGTCCCTCTCATCTCCCTCCCTCCCTCCCTTTTCCAAGCCCAGCACTGATTTTTGTACTCCATCCAAGGAAGGCTGCCTCCCTATTTGTCAGTCAGTGAAAAAGTGGAGAGCACTTGATTTAGAATGGGGGACGTATGGTCCTCCACCCATAGAAAGATCACAGCCGATGGAGCAGATCATCTCTATCACAGGCTTCCGGGGGGGGGGGGGGGGGAGCATATGATTGCTGAGTCATTAAAATTTAGGGCTGAGGGACAGCTAGGTGGCGCAGTGGATAAAGCACTCGCCCTAGATTCAGGAGGACCTGAGTTTAAATCCAGCCTCAGACACTTGACACTTACTAGCTGTGTGACCCTGGGCAAGTCACTTAACCTTCATTGCCTTGCAAAAATAAAATAAAATAAAATAAATTTAGGGCTGAAAAGAGGCCAAGACCTCATATGTTACCACTCTTTCATTTTCTAGAATATTGACTCAAAGAATCATAGATTTAGAAAGGAAAGGGACTTTGGGGGCCATTTAGCCCTACCCCTGCATTTCACATGAGTCAACTGAAGCCGAGAGAGAAGTGACTTCTTCAAGGTCACCCACCCAGCCACTACAAGACCTGAACTCAGGGTTCTATGACTCCCAATACAGGAGACTTTCCAGCATATCCTTTTCCCCTTACAAGAAGCCTTCTCTCCTAGCTTCTAAACTCTGCTAAAATCCCAGGACCACAGAATCAGGGCTGGAAGGTATCTCAGGGATGATCCATTTTGTAGATGAGGAACCTGAGGCTCAATGACTTATCCAAGTTCATACAGGAAAGATTTGAAGCCAGGTCCTGACTCAAGAGGAAGGGCTATATCAACTGCACCATCATTCTTGTGGGCTCCAGTAAGTTTCCTGTGATTAACTCCATCTAGCTTAGTTCATCCTTCTTATATACCTTGGCTTCCTCCCACCCCACAGGACTTAAGATTTTTCAACCTTCAATGGCTGCTCTGCTTCATGATTCCTAAAGCAGTTCTTATTTTTCATTCTCAGTCTTTCAAGACTCCTCAGCCTCTTCATGAGGTGTCTCTCTTCTACTGGGGACTCCCTGAAGGCATGGGTTCTAGAACAGGCCATGTGCTACATGCTTAATCTGTAAGCTTGTGTCAAAACATTGCCACGCCAAGCTCCTCCTCTACAAAGTAAGGGGCACTGGACCAACTGGTGATGTCTGAGGCCTCATCCAGTGCCAATACTCTGTGATACTAGAGTAGGCCCAATCGACTCCGTTAGAGTGGAAGGTCTTTGAGGGGGTGAACTGAACCTTGAGGGAGGTAGCATGATTCTGACTTCCAGAGGGAGTGTACCAGACCTGGGGTCAGTAGGGACTGGGTTGGAGGCCCACATCAGACTTACTAGTCATATGTAATTCACTTAACTGCCCTGAGCCCAACCTTCTTCATCTGGAAAATGGAAATAATAACAGAATCCACACATAGTTTCTCACCAGCTTGTTGTATCGTAGGACATAATATATGTAAAGCCCTTTGCAAACCTTAATGAAATATATTATTGTTCAGTCATATTTCAGTTGTGTCTGACTCTCTGTGACTCCATTTAGGGTCTTCTTGGCACAGATACTAAAGGGGTTTTCCTCTTCCTTCTTTGGCTCATTTTACAGATGAGGAAACTGAGGCAAGTAGGGTTAAGTGACTTGCCCAGCATCACACAGCTGCTAAGTATCTGAGGCCAGATTTGAACTCAGGAGGATGAGTCTTCCTGACTTAGTCTGGCAATCTGCTGAGCCACCCTGCTGCCCCAAAAGCTATATAAATGTTAGCTAATATTAATGATAGCTATCAATCACCTAAGGCAAAGAGCACTTGGGGAAAGGGAGAGAGAAAGAGAAAGGGGAAGAGAGGGAGAGAAGAGAGACAGATGGAGAGAGGGGGCAGAGACAAGAATATAGGGAGCACCATCACATCAATAACAGCATTTCTATAGTGCTTTAAGGTTTTCAAAGCATTATATATATGCTATTTCATTTGATCTTTTCTTCATTGTCTGTCCTCCTGGTTGAGTTAGTGGATGGTGACAGACACAAGGGTTACAGATCCAACCAAGTCCGAAGATGGATCATGAAGGTTCCCCATCCCCTGTAATACATGTGTACATGAGATCAGAATTCCCCTAGATAGTGAGATGCCTCCCTGCAACCCTTACTGCCCTTTCCCTGACAACCCATGGATCTCCTAGTATTCTTTTTTTTTTTGGGGGGGGGGGTGTTTGGTGAGGCAATTGGGGTTAAGTGACTTGCCCAGGGTCACACAGCTAGTAAGTGTTAAGTGTCTGAGGCCGGATTTGAACTCAGATCCTCCTGATTCCAGGGGCAGTGCTCTATCCACTATGCCACCTAGGTGCCCTGGATCTCCTAGCATTCTAAATGAACATTTACACTAACTGAGGTTCTCATTAGTCTATATATCTCTTGTGCCTATAGTAAACAAAAGGCGTTTTCTGGGACTCCTCATTGCCTTCTCTCATGACTACCTACCTCTGCCCAGCCACAACCCTTCTTCTCCTCAACAGCCATTAGCTGTAGCAATCACTGCTAAGGACATTCTCAGCCACCCTGTTTCGATGTGGGATGAAAGAAGAGGTGTGGGGGTTGGGGGAGGGGGTATGTGATATGGGTAAGCTCTTGGGGCATCTTTAAGGTCAGAGCAGTGCCCACTTTCCAGATATGGGAGGGAGGAGCCTCTTCCTTCTGGAACGAAGCTGCATGGGTAGAGCTGCCGACAGACAGACAGCAGACAAACAAGCACATGTATTATAGGAGAGAGAGAAAGAGAGAGAAATTCACAACAGCAGCAAGCAGAAAAAACAAAGATCTTTGCTTTCTGGAGATGTTCAAGATATTGAAAATGTGAATCTCCTGAGAGACAAATGGCTCTGCAGGTATTATCAGGGATGCCAGTAATCAGCCTGAGCTGTTATTCAGTTAGATTTTTTTCCCCCAGGTAGATTATTAAATTCTGAGGATGACAACAGATAAAGAAAACTAAGTGAGGGGGCACGAGACCCCTACTGATTCTTCCTGCTCAGAAAAGGGGAGACAGAGTAGGTCCCCAGTATTAGTTAACGGTCCAGGGCACCTTCTTTGGGAAAGCCGTCCCCCACTCTCCAAGAAAGCAAAGATATTTTCACCCTTGCAATCAGGGTGGGAGAGAGAGCAGCAACTCACAGAGGGTGCACAGGGGGCAGCCACTTTGGGTGAATTCGGGGGAGAGAGGGTCATCCTCACGAGAACGGGCATCTCGTCGTCCGACATCGAGCTGGCCGGCTTGTCTCTGGCAGCAGTGATGTTGTTGGTGATGACCTGTGGGCTGGGCTCAGGCGAGAGAAGCTTGACAGGGACAGACACGGGCATGACGATAGGAAGGGGGTTTTCCACCTCGGGAGGGAGCTGTGACTGGGGCGGCAGCGGCGGAGGCGGCGGTGGCTGTGGCGGCTGCTGCTGGGGCGGCTGCTGCTGCTGCTGCTGCTGCTGGGGTGGTGGAGGTGGCTGGAGCTGCAGAGCCTTCTCTCCTTCCTCCTACACAGACAATTAAAGCCTTTGATCCCTGGTCCCAGAATAGCCCTCGCCAGGGAATGTGCTTCTCTTTCCTTCTCAAACTTTCAGGATGTTGGCTTCTACAGGCCTTCCCTTAACTTCTCGGGGACTGACTTTCCTAATCCATAAGACAAGGAGAGGAATCCTTGCTTCTGCTACCACACAGGGAATTGAGAGGAGAAAATGAAATGATGGGAAGGGAAGCAAAAGCATTCTGAAGTCACCGGTGCCCAGTAAAGGCAAGAAAGCCACCAAGTATCCTTGGAAATGGTGTAGGGGAGAAATGGGATGTGCTGTCATCACATATTTGGCTTAGAGAGCCACAGAATGTATTCTATTCTATATACTATATGTTCTATATTACTTAACATATTCATACAATATTATAACCTGTTTAGTTAGAATCCAGACAAAATACACAAGCTTTAAAACCTACAGGGGACTGAATATAATCTAATTTGTTTTCAAACTACCAGAAAGCACTTCCAGACCTTGGATACCCCAGGGTCCTCCTTATAGAGCATCCCTCATTCCTGTAATATAGATGTAGAAACACACTGGTGAACAGAGTTCTGGTTGAGAGAACCTGGGTGAAATCACTTTTTACTGTATCATCATGATTTTTTTAAAAAATCCTCAGATGAATCTGGTCTTAGACTTCATCCATTCAATTCAATTTGAGAAACATTTTATTAAGCGCCAGGCTCAGGAGACAAATAAGAAAAAGAAAGACAGCCCCTGCCTTCAGGGGGCTTACAATCTTACAGGGACAGGAAGTGGGTCATGCTCCCAGTCCTGGCCTATTATCACAATAATACAAGTAATACTGCCAGTCCATTTGGGAACCTTATTTGCAAGGGTAGTCAGTAGTAAGAATGATAAACTCGAATCCTGCCAATCCTAAGGTCTGACACCCAAAGGTTTTGGGGATCTTTAGCTGCTCCCCCAGCTCAGTATGGGGCTGAATTTTCTGAAACACAACACTCAATTTGAACGGCAGCCAAGCACAGTAAGCAGCACACATCAGCCTGGAAAGGAGAGTACTAAAGCACGCTTGCCACCTCTGACCCCTTCCCCCCACCTCTCCCCCGCTCCCTCCATCCCTTACCTGCTTGAAGCTGGGGGAGGCTCGCATGCCCCCATGCGACCTCATATGGCCGTTCAGGGCAGGCAGACTCTTGAACTCCTTGAAGCAGATGGAACATGTCAATTTGTTCTTAGCATCGAGCTGTTCCCCAAATACCCCTGCGGGCTGAGCGCTGCCCAGAGAGCAGATGGAGAGAGGTTAAGGACAGAGAGAGCACAGGCACATTGTGCAGGGAAGGTAAAACAGTGACTAATATAAGAATCCTTTAGCCTTTTTTTTTTAGCTTTCAATCATACTGCTTTATTCTATTGCCTCCCCCCATTCCCCCACCCGGTTCCCCGCCACCTCCATCCCCCCCTCTATTTTACAGAGAGCAGACCTCCAGCACAGAAGGGTTCAGTCCTATTCACGTGGGAATTACATAAACTCTGATATGGGTTGAAATGAATTATCACTATTAATCCCAGAGCTCTGTGCTGTTTTGGTTTTTCCAACTTATCTGAAGCCTACCCTAGTCTTTAGGGAACAGCTCAAGTCCTAACTGTTCCCTGATGAAGACTCCAGCCTATAGCAGAATCTCCCTTCCCTAATTCCTTTGGCATTTTCCCCCTGTAACAGGTATTTTAACACCTCCTTCTCTATGATGTTAGGCTTTCATCTTTCTCAACATGTCTTTTCTCCCGTGGTAGACTGAAAGCTATTTCTAGGGAGAAATAATTGTCTCAGTCTTCTTTTGTATGACCCACTGTAACTGACAGTGTTTGGTGAATGTCTGTTGATTGGTGACTAGCTAACTTTTAGTTAGGAAAATGTGGATTCGAATCTTGCTTCGGACAACTTACTAGCTATGTGACCTCAGCCAAGACATTTAAATCTATCTGACCCTTTTTACTCATCTATGAAATGAGAACAGTGGGGACATATTGCTTGAAGGATCAAATGAAATAATCTACATAAAGAATTTTATAAACCATGAAGAACAACATGAAGAGGGGCTATTGGTATTCTGACTGTACAGAATATGTTTTCTCTTCATCAAAAACTTCCTTATAAAGCTGACTGTAATTTAAAAAATAGATCATTTGTGATGACCAAGGCCCCCCACCCCTCTCCAGAAGTCTCCACTATGTTCCCAGGGTAGAATTCTGGGCATTCACCTTACCTTGGATCAGGAGACACTGGTTGGGCTCGGCCATCAGAGAGGTGCATCTTGGTTTTGAAGAGAGCAGAACAGAGAAAAAAGAGGATAAAGGGGGGAGGGGATAAAAAGGAGAGGGACACAGAGACAGAGAGACACAGAGAAAGTGAATGTCTATTTATGAAGGAAAGGCAACTAGACCCCAAGAATGCAGTGACTTCCAGAGCACTGATCCCAAACTGAGATTGCATTTCCCTTTTAGGATATACACATTTTCGGGGGCAGCTAGGTGGCGCAGTGGATAAAGCACCAGCCCTGGATTCAGGAGTACCTGAGTTCAAATCCTGCCTCAGACACTTGACACTTACTAGCTGTGTGACCCTGGGCAAGTCACTTAACCCCAATTGCCTCACCAAAAAAAAAAAAGAAGGATATACACATTTCCTCTGTCTATATTTTTCCCTAACCAACCTTTTCCCACAGTTTTTAGTTTCAAACTTTTTAGTTCTAACTTGAATACCACTGCCCTTAGCTTCGGGGCATTCTCTATGTAAAAATAAAACACTACTCACTGATACACCATATCTGTAGCCCACCCCAAGCCCCAACTATCTTCCCCACCTCTATTTAATTTAAGAAAACTAGGAAATATGACATTAAATAGATAAACCTGCCACAAATTTTTCTGGGCCCAAAAACATTGAGAAGAATTTGAGGTACAATAGAATGTTGGATCTGGACTCAGAAAGACCTGAGCTCAAATCTAGTCTCAAACACTTATTGGCTGGGTGATCCTGAACAAGTCACTCAATCTCTATCTGCCTCAGTTTCCCTCAAAACGGTGAAAACGGTAGCACCTAACTCCCAGGGTTATGGTGAGAATCAAATGAGATCATAATTGTAAGGTACTTAGCATACAATAGGCTCTATATAAATGCTGGCTATCATTATTATTAAAGAGTATTTTTGCACTGTGCCTGACACATGTTGAGTAGTTTTTCAGTCCCATCCAAGTCTTTGTGACCCCATTTGGGCTTTTCTTGGCAAAGATACAGGAATGGCTTGCCATTTCCATTTCCAGCTTCTTTTACAGATGAGGACCTGAGGTAAACAGGGTTAAATGATTTGCCCAGGGTCACACAGCTAGTATGTGTTTTTGAGGCTGGATTTGAACTCAGGAAGATGAATCTTCCTGATTCCAGGCTGGCCACTCTATGCACTGAATCACCTAAACACACACTGTAGGTGCTATAAAAATGCTTATTCCTTTGGCTTTCCCCACTACCTAAATCCACCTTCTAACTAGACAAGGGTATATTAGCTGGTGTCCATGTTTAAGCTCACAGAATCACAGGGTAGATTTAGAACTAGAAGACCTTAAAGGTCCTAATAGATCAAATGAGATAGCAATTATAAAGTACTTAGCACAGTCCTGGCAAATAGTAAGCGCCATAGAAATATCAGCTATCATTATCACCACCACCACCACCACCACTATCATCATCATCTCCACCCGCTTCATTTTACAGCTGTGGAAAATGGAAGAGGTAAAGTGACTTGCCTAGGGTCACCCAGCCAGTATGTGTCTGAAGTAGGATTTGAACTACAGCTGCCTGACTCCAGGGCCAGCACCCTTCCCATTATACTATGTTGCCTCTCATGGGAAGTATCATATTGAAGAAAAAAAGAAAAGAAAGGGAAAACCTGCTTCCAGGGTCAGGTGTGGACACAGGACAATGGCTTGGGGGCCAACACCACATCTCTGACACCCTCCCACCTCCCCATCTGGTATCTCTCTCCCACTTTCCAATGCCCATCTTCACCCCAGTTCCATATCCCCGGCACCAGGGCCATAGACTTCATCGTCAAATAATATTATTCTAAGTTCCATCGATGACAACAGGTATACAATGATCTAATAAGCTAATCTCTGTTGACCCTCCCCGTTCCCAATGGCCTGAGAGATAAGCCTTCCCAGCAGGATGAGCCATCTGCCACAGGGGGACTTCTCAGCTGTCAGAAAAGTCTTCCACTTTTCAGAGGTTGATGATTTAATAGAGCTCTGTGTATCCAGTCTCCTGCTACTAGAACAGCTTGGTCATCATTTTGTTTAAGACATCAGCTGTCCCACCCCCATTTAAAAAATTACCTTAAGAGGGGGAAGGGAGTATTTTCAGTCACTGGGACTTTTTTTTTTCTTTCTTTTTTTTTGCGGGGCAATGAGGGTTAAGTGACTTGCCCAGGGTCACACAGCTAGTAAGTGTGGGACTTTTCTCAGAGACATCTCACACTCTCTCCCCCTTTCTCTCTTCCCACCAATGAATGGCATAAGGTCGAGTCATTTATTAGGCAACCACTCTACCTAAAAATCACAGAAGGTGATTTTAGTAACCGTCTTATCCAGCTCATCCTACAGAGGAATAAATAAATGAGCTTGGCTAGATGATGTGGCTTTTGCCCAAAGTTGTTCAGCTAATAAGTGGCAAGGCTCGAATAGGAATCTGTCCTTCAACTCTATTTGAGTCAAATCAATCCTAGAATGTCTTTAGCTACAGGCAGCTCAAGCTGTTTATTCAGGCACACCTATATTCATCAGCAACTACTAAGAAGGGTTAGGAATTGTTAGCACTTAGATGGGAACCTGCCTGTGAACATGTAGGTACTATAGGCTTTAAATAGCAAGGGAGCATGGTACAGTGGATTGCTAGTTTGGGAGTCAGGAAGACCTGGGTTCAAGTCCTACCTTTGATGTGGACCTTAGTACCATCATCCATAAAAAGAAGGGAGTAGACTAGATGGGTTCTGAGGTCCCTTCCAGCTCTAGATTTCTGATATTATGATTCTATATGCACAATGGATAAACTGCTGGACTTGAAGTCAGGAAGACTTGGGTTCAAATCTCACCTTTATCATTTATTATGTACAGTGGACAGACTGGTAGACTTGGAGTCAGGAAGACCGGGGTTCAAATGTCACCTCTGTCATTTATTTCTTGGGTGACCCTAGCAGCCAGGTGGCACAGTGCAGAGAGCACGGGCCGGGAGTCAGGAAGGTGTGAGTTCAAATCCGGCCTCAGACACTTACTAGCTGTGTGACCCTGGGGCAAGTCACTGAAGCTTGTTTGTCAGTTTCCTCATCTGTAAAATGGGGATAATGACAGCATCTACCTCCAGGGTTCTTGTGAGAATCCAATGAAATAATTGCAAAGTGTTTAGTATAATAATAATAGCATATAATAAGCGCTATATAAATGTTAGTAGTAGTTGTTATTTCCTCATCTGTAAATGATGGGGTTAGGATAAGCAATCTCTAAGACCCCTCTGTCGTTTGATTGTTTCAGTCATATCTTACTCTCTGTGACCCCATTTGGGGTTCTCTTCACAAAGATACTGGAGTGATTGGCCATCTCCTTCTCTATCTTATTTTACAGATGAAGAGATAAGGCAAAACAGAGTTAATTAACCCAGGATTACAAATCTAGTAAGTAAGTGCCTGAGGCCAAGTTTTTTTTTTCTTAATTTTTTTTTTGGGGGGGGCAATGAGGGTTAAGTGACTTGTCCCAGGTCACACAGCTAGTAAGTGTCAAATCTCTGAGGCCGGTTTTGAACTCAGGTCCTCCTGAATCCAGGGCCGTTGCTTTATCCACTGCGCCACCTAGCTGCCCCTTGAGGCCAGTTTTGAACTCATGAAGATGAGTCTTTCCAAGAACAGCACTCTATCCACTGCGCCACCTAGCCTAAGGACCCTTCCAGTTCTAAATCTATGATCCTACAAGTTGAACTGAACTGTACAACAACAACAAGCTGAAAAGCTACACACACACGCCCCAAGTGACTAAAAAAAGCCCCACCTCACTCCAAGATACAACCCTTCTGCTTTCACCCCTGCCCCCAATCCACACTCCCACCTGAGCAAGAGCTAAGGATTCATGAAGATACCTGGGACCACATAGAACCAGGAGACAGCTGCTGGTGCTGGGGTCCCTTGCTGTTGAGGTGAATCCCCACTTGTGGCAGCAGAGGCCTATGGGGGAGACTGTTTCCAACTGAGTTCATGTCGTCCACCCCCGGGTCAGGGAGCCCTAGTGCACCGTGGGAGCTCAGCATGGCCTGGGCTTGCCGGTCACTCTGGTAATTCTTCTGTGATACGTTCTCACGATGTTGCTGCTGCTGCTGTTGCAAGAGGCTCTGCTGGTAGAAGTGTCGGCTGTACTGTTGCTGAGGGTCCTGGTAGAAATACTGGGGCACAGATCCCAGCTGGATAAGCTGAACCGGATGGGGGGCCTGCTCCTGGGCATACTGGTGAGGATCATGCACAGATTTGGGGCCGGGGTCCCTGTGATAGGAGGTGGGCTGGAGTTGCATTTGTTGTTGCTGTTGCTGCTGCTGCTGTGGTAACTGGGGCATCATGGGCTGTGTTGGATAATAATGAGGTAATTGTATGGAGCAGGGGCGCTGGGGCGCCGGGGGCAGCAGCTGCTGTGCCCTGCTCTGTTGCTGCTGCTGCTGTTGTTGCTGCATATCTGGTATGGGCATCCGCTGCTGTCCCGATTGCGGCTGCTGCAGATAGTAATGTGCCTGCTGCATCTGTGGCATCGACTGCGGCAGCATCTGTTGACCTTGCATGGGCTGGCTGCCCTGGGCAGGCATCTGGGCCATCTGCTGTTGGTAGTCATAATACAGATGGGCTTGGGAGGGGTGCTGCCCACCCTGCATAGCTGGCTTGGGTGGACCATTGGAGAAACCAGAGTGGGCCTGATGGGGCATCTGCTGGTAGCGGGGAGGTACAGCGGCGGGAGGTGCTGCCACTGCCTGAGGTTCGGAGGGCTTCTGGGACAGTAACTGGCGGAGGGCACTGTCACTGGTACCGTCCATCACTGATGACTGGCTATGTAGCACCTGGGCCATGTTGTTGACCTGGATCCTCAGGTTCTGGTTGGCAAACACCTGGGTGAAAGAGTCTAACTTGTGAAGGACTCCGCTGGTGATCTTCTGGGCCCGGATGTCGTTGGACTGAGGATAGGCGTATGGGTAGCCTTCAGCATGTTCTACCTGAGCAGACGCCCCCCACATCACATTGGGGTTGGAGAGGCTGCCACGCAGCTGGATGTGGTTGTTTGGTCCGGCGTGGCTCCCCCAACCCGTCTGCCTTGAGTTGTCCATCAAGCCGAGGTTCTTGGGACCAGCTGCCAGGCCCAGGCTGTCCCGAGAATCCTGGGGGAAGTGGGGAGACAGAGGAGAGGCCTGGGAAGCTTCCATGCCACCCCCCGTGGATGCAGTACCCCCATAACTGTGGTTGATCCCATTGCCCCCACTCAGAGCACTGTGTGGTGGCTGTTGGTAGTAAAGGTTCTCATTACCATGGATGGTATGATTAGCTTTGTACATCTGTTGATCCCCCATGGCTCCCAACTTGGTCCTAAATACAGAGGCACCAAAACCATTAAAAATAAAGGGGGGAGGGAAAGGAAGGGCCAGGAAAAAAAAAATGAAACCCTGAGATAGGCTGAGAGCTACCACTGGAGCTACTCCACAGCTGAGGAGTACATGCACATGGCGGGAGCGGGGGGCTCCTGGTCAACCCACGACACTGATGGCCAGTGCAGATGGCTTCACGTCTTCACAAGGGGCAGGGCACAGGCCAAAGGGTGAATGGTCAATGAGATGCAATTCACTCCTGGAAAGAAAAAAAAAGGAAGAAGGGATGAAAATGTTAGTTTTCTCTTGGAAGGACACACACAGGTACTATTCCAAGCAAGCTAGTAAAAAGCACAATGACTGGTCATGATGACTAAATACAAGTACATCCCATTTCTCCCATGCCTGACTCTACAACTGACTGTGTGACCTTGGAAAGATCACCTGCCTTCTGGGGGCCAAAGAATTCATTGCCACATAGGTAGTAGCCTTTTGGTGAGGATCCTCTCTGTATTAAGTTGGGCAAGTCCTGGGAAAGCAAGCACTGTCTGTGGCTGGAACAATACCCAAAGTCTTTCCAATAGATGAGAACTAGCCAGAGTTGCATTCCTCTGGAGTAGACTTTGTGAGTCGTCTCAACTCGAAGGCCAAAGGCTGAGAGTAGGCTTTACCAAGAATTATACAGAATGATGTAAAAAGCAACATAAAAGATGTCATCAGAGAAATATATGACCAGAAAAAAAAACAAGAACAAAACCATATGCCTATCAAAGAGCAAAAGTTAAGCAATAATTAATGGACATGATCCACTGGTATCCACACAATGTTCGAGAGAACTTAAAAAAAGATTCCAGAATGTTTCGTGGACTTCTTTGGCAGAATTATGAGGGTTAATGAATCCACATTCACTAATTAAGTGCCTACTATGTGCCAGCCATCATACTAGGCTCTGAGGATATTAGGACAAAATTGAAATAGTCCCTGCTCTCAGAGAGCTTACAATCTAGCTGAATAAAAGATATATAAATATAAATATGGAAGAAAAATGGACACAAGAGATGCCCAAGATAGGCAGAAAGACATGGGTTATAATCTCCATTGATAAAGGAAGTACCCATGTGGATAAGATCACAGGTCCATTGTATACAGTATACACATATGTATACACACTGTATAAAGTATACACATCTTTTCTCCCTCATTATAGCATAAGGTACTAGCAAGCAGAAAACTTGCCTTTATCTGTATATCTGATCCCCCCTAGTAAAGCGTGTAGAAGATAATAAATGTTTAGCAAATGTTTGCTGAATAAATGTTCTCCTCTGTTGGCAGGGGAATGAAGTAAGCAAGAAGGATGCCTTTCAGAGAGGGGCACGGTTTTAAAAAGCTAGAGAGGAAGTTGCTTTTGGCTTGTGCTACTGCAGAATTTGTTTGCTTACAATTCAGAAGGGGTTACATCCAGCTCCCACCAGACCACCCCAACTTGTTTAAGAAAGAAAAAAAAAGTTTTCTCATTTCCTCTACCAACCCAAAACTATACAGACACAGAAAAAGAGATTTCAACGGTGATTATGATTATCTAGCTAAAAAAGCTCCACTCTTGGTTCTATTGGGAAAATTTTATTCAAATCTTTCAAGGATTCCCTTATTCGCCTCCCCATGCAAGGGGAAGGGGGGAAAAAAAGAGGCTGAACTCAATGTGTTTTCCCAGCATGCAGGCAGATGTTCCCCGGCCTTCATCAGAAATGTTGCTCCGGCTGCTGATTGGTCTTCTAATAAAGTCTACGGTGGGTATTTTATGATCCTGTAATCTGATTAACATGAACATGTGCTGCCAATAAAAATGATTAGACATACCAGTCTTATCCAAGCCTTGGCCAAAGCAATCTCCTTTCTCTCTTCTTCTTCTCTGGATTCATCTCGGCCCTCACAGAGCCATCCATCACAGCCTCAGAGATGAGGCTGAAAAGGCCTTTGATGGGGCTTTGGTGATGGCTCTCCCAGCTGTGAATTGGTTTTCAGGGCTACATTTTGGCAATCATATGCATTTCCCTCTCCTTTCTGATGCTGGTGAATCCCATCTCACCATCTGCTATCAATAGTTTCAAGTTGGCAGCCTCCCCTAGAGCATTCAACAATCAGAATTTGGGGACCCTCAACCCATGAGGGAGCTGGGCCCCACTTTTCCATCAGTAGGCCAAGATCCATGCCATATTTGAGCAGAGCAGCATGATCCTAGGCCCATCCGTCTCCTGGCTCGGCACTATTCCCCTCCAGAAGTCACCATTTTAAAGGAGTAAGTTTTATGGTTCTAAATATTAGGGAGGAAAACAAGAAATTCTTCTGACATTAGGAGAGACATGTCAGTCCATTTTGGCATGGGATAATGCACTGCCTAATTCAAAGCTGAGGCTACCAGTGGTATTCCTGTGTATGACCAAAAGGGGCCATGGAGAATGAAGTTCTTCATCTCTAACTGTCCAACACACACATATACACACTCTCTCTCTCTCTCTCTCTCTCTCTCTCTCTCATCTCTCTCTCTCTCTCTCTCTCTCTCTCTCTCTCTCTCTCTCTCTCTCTCTCTCTCTCTCTCCCCCAACCAAACAGAGGAAGACTGGGCTTAGAATCACAGCAAGAGCAAAACTCAATTTCCCTAACAGGGCTGGACTAACCAAAGTAACTGGTTTATTTGTGGCCAAGTAGCCTTGAAGTATTTTCCTCTTAAAATAAGACATTGGTATTTGATAACCAACACTAAGTTATCTCCTTTGGGGATTTGCTAAACTCATATTAAAATTTGTTCTGGTTTTGTGATTTCAAGGAAGTCTGTGTTAGGGACAATATATATATATATATTTTAGTGAGGCAATTGGGGTTAAGTGACTTGCCCAGGGTCATACAGCTAGTAAGTGTCAAGTATCTGAGGCTGGATTTGAACTCAGGTCCTCCTGAATCCAGGGCCAGTGCCCTATCCACTGCGCCACCTAGCTGCCCCAAGAGACCATATATTTTTGATATGTAGTAACTCTGTAGGAAAAAAAACTGTGGAAACTACCATTTTGGATTCCTTTGGCTCTGGAGCATCACAATATAATGGAAAGGATTTGGAGTCCAAAGGACCTGGGATTTAATGATTGCGGGCCTACTATTCACTAAGGGGCAGCTAGGTGCTACAGGAGACAAAATGCTAAGCCTAGGGTCAGAAATACTCATCTTCCTGAGATCAAATCTAGCCTTACTAGTTGTGTGACTGTGGGCAAATCACTTAATCTCATGCACCTCAGTTTCCTCATCTGTAAAATGAGCTGGACAAGACTGAACAACAACAAAAACTATTCACTACCTGTGGAATCTTGGACAAAGTCCTTAACCCCTCTGGGTCTCAGTCTCCTCTACACATTAAAAAAAATTTATATAGAGTGATACAAAAAGCAACATAAAAGATGACATCAGAAATAAACAAAAACAAAACCATGGGCCTATCAAAGAGAAAAGGTTAAGCAATAAGTAACGGGCACAGTCTATTGCTATTCACACAATATTCAAGATAACTTGAAAAAAGATTCCAGACCATTTCATGTATTATGGTATAATGGGATAAAATGCTGGACCTGGAGTCAGGAAGACCTGGATTTAAATCCTAACTCAAGATACTTACTAGCTGTGTGACCCCGAGACAGTAACTTAGCTAACCTCTCTTGACCTCAGCTCCTCAGCTGTAAAATGAGGGGGTTGGAAAAGATAGCCTTTAAGGACCCTTTGCAATCTTTAAAATACCTTCTAGCTCTAAAACTACATAAGCTGCTCCACATAGCAGGCACTCAATATTCACTGACTTGATTGGCTCTGCTAACTGAATAGGCAAAAAAAGGAAAATGCATGTGAAGATCAAAAGATCTGAATTCAAATCCCAAGTCTACTGCTTAATAGAATCTCAGGGTTGGAAAGGACCTTCGAAGTCAAATCCAAATTGTACTTCATCCCTGACAAAAAGTCAGCCAGCTTCTATCTAAAAACCTCTCCTAGTAGGCAGGAGGAACCCATCACTTCCTGTGGCTGCCCATCATATTTCTGAACTACTCAAACTGTTAAGAAGTTTATTCTCAGGGGCAGCTAGATAGCACAGTGGATAATGCACCGGCCCTGGATTCAGAAGTACCTGAGTTCAACTCCGGCCTCCAACACTTGACACTTACTAGCTGTGTGACCCTGGGCAAGTCACTTAACCCCCATTGCCCCGCAAAAAAAAAAAAAAAAAAAAAAAAAAAGACGTTTATTCTCATAATGCTCTCAGAAAAACCTGGAAAGACTAACATGAACTTAATGCAAAGTGAAATGAGCAGAACCAGGAGACAACATTGTACACTGTAACAACAACATTATACAATGATCAACTGTAAATGACTTAGCTATTCTCAGCAATACACTGATCCAAGAAAATTCTAAAGGACTTAAGATGAAAACTGCTATCCACTTCTAGAAAAAGAACTGATGGAGTCTGAATGCAGATCATTTTTCTTGTTGGTTTTTTCTGTCTCTATTTTCTTTTACGACATGGCTAATATGGAAATATGTTTTGCATGACTACACATGTATAACGTATGTCAAATTGTTTGCCTTCTCAATTAGAGGGGAAAGGGAAAAAGGGAGAGAGAATTTGGAACTCAAAGTTTAAAAAAAAAAACAAATGTTGGGGCAGCTAGGTGGCGCAGTGGATAAAGCACTGGCCCTGGATTCAGAATGACCTGAGTTCAAAGCCAGCCTCAGACACTTGACACTTACTAGCTGTGTGACCCTGGGCAAGTCACTTAACCCCCACTGCCCTGCCAAAAAAAACAAAAAACAAAAATGTTTACATGTAATTGGGGGGAAATAAAACACTAAATTTTAAAAGGAAAAAAAAATTTAATTATCCTCATGTGGAGTTCAAATCTGTTTTTTGGCAACTGCCTGCTATGCATTGTTCCTAGTTCTGGGCTATGAGGCCAATCATAACTACTCTAATCTCCATTCACATCTGAAGACTGCTATTATGTTCTCCCAACCAAGTCTTCTTGACTCCAGGTCAAACACTCACAATTCCTTTAACTGATCTTATGGCTTGGATTTTAATCAAACTCAAAGTCTTCTTTCTATAAGCCTTATCTTCTTTTTGCTCAGTTATCAGTAAAACTGGGTAATGCTACCTGCACTGATTCATAGAAAGCTAGTCATAGTCGTGCCAGATCAAGTGAGACGATTCATATAACTATTTGTAGTTACAAAGCTCTTTTGATCAAGATGAGGGCTCATTATCATAATCATCCTCAGTGGCACACTCCTAGGGCTTTTATCTGGCTTCCTTCTGTACTTCCTTCCATACGGTAGGGAAAGAGAAAGCCATGTCCAGGTTGAGCCTCATTCACATAGGTCAACTCTGTATAAGCTCCCCAGCCCCAAATCAGGACTGGCAGAGTCAAAGTGGGAAAGAGCTGGATTCCTGCTCTGTTCTCATCATGTGGTGGCAGACAAACTAATGGGTAGAGACATGGACAAGAGGCTGGACAAGGTCTGAGGGGCCTGAACCTTCAAAGAGACATGGAATTAGAGTTCAGACACATGGGTTCAAATCCTGACTCTGGCGCTTACTACCATCATCACCTTGGGAAAGTCAGTTCATCTCTCTTAGCCTCTGTATCTTCATTTGTTTAAAAAAAAAAAAAAGGGGGTGGGGTGGGGGTGGGGAATCTTAATCCTTACATTGGAGGAAGCTAGGTGGCACAGTGGATAAAGCACAGGCCCTGGATTCAGGAGGACCTGAGTTCAAATCTGACCTCAGACACTTGACTAGCTGTGTGACCCTGGGCAAGTCACTTAACCCTCATTGCCCCGCCCCCCCCCCAAATCCTTACACTGCCCATCTCAGGGGATTGGTTTAAGGAAAGTTCATGGTAAGCCTCAGACTTCTGTCATGAGCTATGAAAAAATAGCATATACAGCCAGGGCTTATCCACTGAGTGACAAATGAGTGTGGTACTACCTGAGGAGGGGAAAATTGCAAATAAATAAGAGAAGGGGGTGGTCTACTTACCACACCCGGTCAAACACTAAGATTAAAGATACTGGTGTGTGGCCTCCAGCGAATGAAGACAGGAAACAAGGGGAGGAGCAGGGGGCCTGGGTGACCAAGACAGGGAAGGCTCCTTTTCCTGGTGAGCTTGAAGAGGGGTCCACTGTATATTAATCAGAGCTCCCATGATATCCGTAAGTCAAACAGCTATGTCAGGGTAGGGTAGGGTAGGTAGTTGGGATCAAGAGCTATCCAACTGCCCCTCCTTCATTTTATCCCTGGGGACAGCAGCACAAGGGCTGAAGACCCTTCCCTTAGGAGCAGTGGCTCCATTTCTGGGTTGTGGTGGGGGGAAGGGTTGCTATAGCAACATGATCCTGAATTCTGTGGAAGTTTAGGATGGGGGTGGGGTGGGGGTGGGCGGGGTATAGGGGAAGGAAGGCCCTGAAGGGAAGGAGGTCTGTCAAATGGCTCCATCCACCCCCCCTTCTCCCTAATAAAGTAAATTATTAATCTCATAAAATAACAAGTCATGCAAATGAAGCTAAGAAAATACCTTCAGGGTTTAGTTCCGCTTACTCAGAGTCCCACACCCAAGATCCAGGGAGCCCTCACTGCCAAAAGAGAGTCTAGGATTGGGGCCCTCGGGAGGGAGAAGCATGGATGAAGGAGGGGCCCTTCCTGAGGAGGAGGAGGAGGAGGAGGAGGAGGAGGAGGAGGAGGAGTGAGAAAGGGGGAGAAGAACAGAGCCAGGAAAGGGAGGGGCTACCTTCTCCTCAGCCTCCCTAAAGAACAGGCCACTCACAGATGTGTCTACAGCAGGGGCTCCTTCCCCCTCTAAACACATGCTCTACCTACAAAAAAGACTTGAATATCTGGTCAATTTTGGCTTAGAGGCAAGGGGTCACGGTGGTAGAATTCATGGTTTGGACTCAGGAAGGGAACCCTTAACTTTGCTCTGTTCTGGGGCCAAGTTCAATTCAATAAACATCTTCCATGGGCAAGGCACTGGAGATAGAAAGATAAAAAAGAAAATATTCGTAGCATCATATATCTAACAGGGAAGTCAGACTCTATCTAAGCTTATAAATGAGGCCCTAAGAGTGCTGGGCCCAATGTAATGCTTCTCATACCTTAATACAGGTGAGAAGCATCCCAGACCAGATTTGAAAGCAAGTCCTGTAAATCCATTTTAATGCCTCCCATACAGGAAGGTATACAACATGCACACAAAGTAAGACAAAATCATTTCAAAAGGGAGACAAAATGTAGCAACTAAAGGGATCAGGAAAGGCTTTTGTGGGAAGTGGCACTATCACTGTCCCCATTTTACAACTGAAGAAACTGAGGCAGACAGAGGTAAATGACTTGCCCAGTGGTGCCTAAATGTGAATTCAGGTTTTTCTGTCTCTAGGCTCAGCACTCTATCCACTACCCTACTTTGATGCCTCTGTGTGGAGTTGTAATTATCAGTACAAACTATCTCTACTAGAGAACAGATCAAAGTGCATTCTATAATCACAGGCAGTAATCAAGGCCAACATTTTATGTGAATGTATTCCAAAGGACTTGGGTGCTACCTCCAGTGGATAGAGCACCAGGTCTGGAGTCAGGAAGATTCATCTTCCCGAGTTTAAATTTGGCTTCAAACACTTACTGGATGTGTGACCTTGGACAAGTCACTCAACTCTGCCTGAGTTTCCTCATCTGTCAAATGAGCTGAAGAATGAAATGGCAAACCACTCCAGGAGCTTTGCCAAGAAAACCCCAAATACGGTAATAAAGAGTCAGACAAGACTGAAACGACAAAATGATAACAATACTGTTATACAAATACTGAATAAATAGTGGGCAAGGAGGATGAGCAAAGCAGTCACATCTTTGCAGGAGTTCTAAGTACAAAAGAGTCACTTAAAGAGCTTGGCTGAATTTAATCATTTTCCAAATAATAATTACGTCCATTAAACCAAGTTCTCTCCACCAAGCCTTCCCTGGCAGAGTTATGAGATCCTAACATGACAGAGAGGGCAAATAAATGTATGGAAAGTGTAAGTTTGCATCTGACCAGACAATTCAAGTATTAGTGCAAGTGGCCAACAAGGCCAAAGGTCATGGGTTCAAGGTCTAGTTGAGTCATTTAGATTTGAGCAGATACAGCTTCTGTACTTGGCTGGCTCCTTTGAAGATATGGATCACTGATGATCAAGAAGAATAAGGAGGGGCAGCTAGGTGGCACAGTGGATAAAGCACCGGCCCTGGATTCAGGAGGACCTGAGTTCAAATTCAGCCTCAGACAATTGACACTTACTAGCTGTGTGACCCTGGGCAAGTCACTTAACCCTCATTGTCTCGCAAAAATAAATAAATAAATAGATAGATAGATAAATAAATAAATGAATGAATAAATAAATAAATAAATAAATTGAAGACTAAGGAAGAGGGCATGCCTGTAAGGAAGGCTCTCTAAAGCCCATCCAAAACAAATTAGAGAACACATCCTGTGATGGAGAAATCAAATGGTTACTGATACAATCTTGATAATTCATAATTTGGTTATCCATTATCTTATGGACTGAGCCTTCAAAGAATTTGGGAACTTGGAAATCAGAAGAGTTGGGTTCTATTTCTGATTTACTAGTTGTATGACTCTGGGCAAATGATTACATTTCTCAGAATGTCAGTTTTCTCTTCTACAAAATAGAAAGAATTAGACTACCTATACAGGAATAGTTAGGTGGCACAGTACCTGACCTGAGTTCAAATCAGACCTCAGACACTTACTAGCCTTATGATCCTGGGCAAGTCACTTAACCCTAATTGCCTCCAAAAACAAAACCTACCTTTACCACAAAGCCTGGCTGTATGGAAAGTTATTTGGAATTGTTAAGAGGTATAAGAATGAATAGTTTATTATGACTTCTTCCCTACCTTTTGTACAGTTGAACTAACCATACCACAAGCCCCTCCCCCCATAGCCAATATGTAGATGACCCCATGTAATTTTCCTGACAAGTGCTCATCCATCCTCCACTAGAACACCTCTGGTGAAAGGAAACTTACTCAGGCACCAGGTAGCCAATTCCACTACTATTCAATAATAATTATTATTATTATATATATGTATATATATTTTTTTTGCAGGGCAGTTGTGGTTAAGTGACTTGCCCAGGGTCACACAGTTAGTAAGTAATAAGTGTCTGAAGCCGGATTTGAACTCAGGTCCTCCTGACTCCAGGGCCGGTGCTCTATCCACTGTGCCACCTAGCTGCCCTATTATTACATTTTAAACAGCATTCTGAGATTTGCAAAGCACTTTAATTATAGTATCTCATTTGATCTTGACAACAATCTTGTGAAGTGGGTACTATTATTATCTCCTATTGACAAAGGGGAAAATCAAGGTGGAGGGCAGTTATATGACTTGTCCAGGGTCACAAAGATGGTAAGCTATCTAAATCAGGATTTGAACTCAGGTCTTTCTCACTTCAACACTACCCACTGTGACGCGTAGCTACTTTTCACTGGCAATTTTGTGTGTGTTTGTGTGTGTGTGTATGGGGGGAGAGGGGTGGAGAGGGAGAGACAGACAGATCATATTCATCTGCATCTAGCTTCCAAATACCAGTAGAGAATAAAACACAGAAAATCTAATTCCTCTTCCTCATGATAATCCTTCAAGTATCTGAAGACAGCAACCACGAACCCCTTAAATCTTCTCTTCTTCAAACTAAATGCCTCTTAGTGCCTTCAAAACTTCAAAACTGGTTTCAATTTCACTTACAGGGATGCCTGGTGATCTTGCTCTAGACAAGCTCTGACTTGGCAAAGCTCCTATGAAAATGTGGTGTCCAGACCTGCATGAAATACTCCAGACGTGGCTGATGTGCAGTAGAACTGTCACCTCTTTAATTCTGGGAACTAGACACTTTTATGAATCCAGTATAAGACTGCAATTGCTATTTTTTTTTTACATCCATCACACTGTTGACTCATGTTGAAGGTGGAAAACACAAGGCATTATTTTTTTCACATGAAAATCCTCTCTCCCCTCCATCATGTACTTAGGCAATTGTTTCTGAAGCAAAAACTAGGATTTTACATTTAGGACTATTATTCTATTTCATATTGATAGTTGTGGGCCATGACACCATCTTGTCAATATCTTATTGATTCTTGTTTCTATCAGCCAACATAAATTTGTTCTGCCTCCCATCAGAGATTAAGGGAATTGACGTTTCTTTATTTGGATGACTGGAGAGACTGCAATGCTGATCTGAGGATTTTATTTAAATTGGGGGGGGCGGGGCAATGAGGGTTAAGTGACTTGCCCAGGGTCACACAGCTAGTAAGTATCAAGTGTCTGAGACTGGATTTTAACTCAGGTCCTACTGAATCCAGAGCCAGTGCTCTATCTACTCTGCCATCTAGCTGCTCCCAGATCTGATGAAATTTTTGACCTGTACATTTGAATTATTCAAGGTCCTCAGCCATACCTCCAACACATGGGACATTTGAGAGTTGGCGGTCCCCAGGCAGAACTCACATTCTCCTTATTTCCTGAAGTTGCATTAAGTTCTTTTGAAAATGTTTGACTGGAAATCTCATCAACTGCCCATGTCTCTACTCTGTGTGTGTGTGAACTAGAGTCTTCTGCTGAAGCAGGCAGGAGGTAGGCATATATGTCTGTGTATACATCTGTTCGTGTGTGTATACATGCATGTGCGTACACACATACATGCACATACATACTATATACATGTACATGCATGCTATACACACATGCATGCATGCATAGATTGTGTTCACACACACACACACCCCTGTTCATTTCCTGCACTGCCATCATTCTTAGACAGGATCTTATCACCTCTTTCCCTACAGAAGGCTCTCTATTGGTTCACCTTGCCTCCAGTCGCTTTCATTTCCTCCAATTTATTCTTTTAGATATACCTTTTTTTGTTTTGTTTTGTTGTTGGGGGGGGGTGTGGAATGAGGGTTAAGTGGCTTGCCCAAGGTCACACAGTTAGTAAGAGTCAAGTGTCTGAGGCCGGTTTTGAACTCAGGTCCTCCTGAATCCAGGGCCAGTGCTCTATCCACTGCGCCACCTAGCTGCCCCACTTCTAAGTACTTCTACAAGTTACTTCTCATTTGTAGTAGGAGAATTTGAACTATATGTTGTCTAATTTTATACTCTGTATTCTTTCCATTGCATCATGAGGGACAAGATCACATCTTTATTTCTCTTTGTTATCTCTCTGAGTCCACTATACACAGTAGAACAGGGCAACAGAATTAAAGATAGAAGGGACTTGACAGATCATCTCATTCAATCATCCAACTTTACAAATGAAAAAACTGCGGCCTTGAAATTTTAAGTGTCCAAGGTCACAAAGGTTGGGAGAGCCCTCAGAAAATAACACTAGTCTTAACTTTAGACTTGACCATAATTAGAAAAGTGAATCTGCTAAAGGGTGTGGGGAAAGAGGGTTTAGAAATTATGAGGCCAAGAGAAATGACTCCTCCATTGTCTGATGCTTTGTACTTATCTGTACCACATTTCCAAGTCCATTAGTGGACATGGGAATCAACCACATCCCTTTCATATACATTCTTGCAGGAAAAATCAATAGGCCTCATAACAAACATCCCAATGCATTACAAGGCACAAGTGCTACTCAGCCCATTTCATAGGACGATGAGAGAGGCAGAAGTCAATAATCTGTCAGCTGACCTGAAAAAAGAATATCTGGATTTCCAGAAATCGCATGTCAATCTCATTCCACTAGACCCATCCTTTCAACACAATGTTTTACCACTGAACAATCCTTAAATAGGCCCCTTGCCATTGCATAGATACTATGCCAGTTCTAAGCCAGCTACTTAAGTAAGCACAAACTTCTCAATACTTCCAGATAGGCTCTCAATTCCTAGCTGTCAACAGACAGCTCAGTCTCAGAAGTATTCATACTTCTGAACCTAAAAGAATTTTTTTTTTTTAAAGTGAGGCAATTGGGGTTAAGTGACTTGCCCATGGTCACACAGCTAGTAAGTGTCAAGTGTCTGAGGCCGGATTTGAACTCAGGTACTCCTGAATCCAGGGCCGGTGCTTTATCTACTGTGCCATCTAGCTGCCCCCCTAAAAGAATTTTTGATCAGTCAAGGCAACAAACCCTCTTATGAGCTACTTTTATGAACATATATGTTATGGTTCCCTTTTTTAGTTGACGACACCTGGAAATTATGGGGATATTCATTAATTGTGAAACAGCTGAACAAAATATGAGATATCGATGTAACACTATAGTGTTATAACAAATGATGAAAGGGACAGTTTCAGAGAAACCTGGGAAGATGTATGAACTGATGCAGAATAAAGTAAGCAGAACCAGGAAAACAATTTATACAACAATATCAACACTGTAAAGACTTAACTTTGGAAAACTTACAACCCTAGTCAATATAATGACCAACCACTATTCCAGAGGAGTCAGGATTAAATAAGTTACCTATCTCCTGAGAGAGAGGAGATGGACTCAAGATGCAGAATGAGATAACCATTTTTTGTTTTATTTTACTATGGGTATTTGTTACAAGGGTTTTGGGGAGGGGGGAGAGATTGTATTTTCTTCCAATTTTGAAGAGAAGGGAAGAGGGAGGAAGAATTAATGCTTGCTAATTTTTTTAAAAAATTAATTTTAAAAAAGGACATATGTTTTAATACACAAACCTGGCAGAAAACTCTGCAGGAGTCTGTCCTCCCAATAATTGCTTCTTTACAATCTAAGTTACCAAACCACAGGCATAGGATACAAAAAGAAGTTATCTGTTGAATTTGAAATTCAAAAGGTTTGTGACTATAACCTAGTACAATTCTAAAGTATGCAATAGTGGAAAGATGTAGGTGTGAGAAATAATTACTAATAATGGATATCTTGGGAAGGTTCAGTACTCCCCCCTTCTTTCTAAATCCTTCATTTGTTTGTTTTTCCTGAAGGACTTTACTGATAAAATTTGGACTAACTTTCTTGAACTAGACCAACCTAGGTGGAAGCTGTGGTGATCAGGTTTGGGTGGGGTCTACATTCTTTCTCTGATGTCTTTTGGACCAAGATTTGAGTGACCTAAATCAGGTATCCCAAGACCTCATTTTAATATAACCCACTTATGATAAATTAATCCTTTAGATTTGATTGCTTTTAACCAATTAAATTTGATTGCTTTTGGATGGATCACCTATAGTTATAAAGGTATATAAACTATGAGTTCACCACCATTTTGGTCTTTGGTCTGGGAGATGGCCATTGACCATCCTTTTATTAATAACCTGCCGGTCTTATTAATAAAATTATTAAATTACCCAGAAACTATGTCTCTCATATTTTTAATCATCACATAGGCAAGGAGTAAGATGCTCAAGTTCGATTCCTGGAATTGTCACTAATGGGCTATGTGTTCAAAGGTGGGGAAAGCAGAATTCAGAGCAGATAATGTCTAAGGGTCTTTCCAGAAAGCAATAGTGAAAGACAATAATGTAATTTACTTGAACTACAGATATTCAAGGAAATAAGACGCAAAGTCTTCCTCTTCTGTACCATATTTCACTTCCTTCCAAATATTAAAAAACTTTCCACCTAGAAATCCATCTAACTTGCCTGCACTATCTAAAAGACAGATTTCCCACCTATTTATTATCTTGGGCAGCTAGGTGATGCAGTGGATAGTGTACCAGGCCTGGAGCCAGGATGATGAGTCTCAGACACTTACTAGCCATGTGACCCTGGGCAAGTCACTTAACCTTGTCTGCTTCAGTTTCTTCATCTGTAAAATGAGCTGGAGAAGAAAATGGCAAACCACTCCAGTATCCTTGCCAAGAAAACCCCAAATGGGGTCACAAAGAATCAGATACAGTTGAATATGACTGAACAACTACAGCAACAACCTATTATCACACACCCCAAATTTCTTGCCAAAGTTATTTTGTAAGTGCAGAGGAGATGAGGTAACACAACACTAGACTGAGAGTCCCATGGACTTAGCACAGAAGCAAACCTAGAGAGAGCTTAAGGAGAAAGGTGAAGAGAGCCCATTCTAAGGGAAAATGTTAAGGTGTTTTACCTGTTTGACACTTAACTAGCTAAGGGATAGCTGTAAAAATGTAAATACTCATTAGCGGGTCGCAGTATGTAGGATGACTTGGGGAGCTGGACATGGACAACAGAGAGGCCTCTCAGGAGGATAGTGAAACAACTGTAGGCACAATTTAATGATGACTTTGATTTATGGTGATGAAAGTGGGAATGGGGACAAGGGGGCACACTAAAAAGAAGAACCAACAGGGCTTGGTGCCTGATTTCCTAAAACAAATGAAGGAAAAGGAGATCAGAGAGAATGAAGTTGTGGAATCTAGGGTAATAGCAAACTATCTAAATGAAAATGTCCAGTATCTTCAAATATGGGACTGGATATAGTCAAGGACGGTATGGCGGGGTGAATAAAGTACTGGACTTGAACTCAAGAAGATTTTTGAACCTTGCCTCAAACATCTGTGTAAGCCTGGGCAAATCTCCTAACCTCTTGGTCCTCATCTCCAAAATGATGGAGTTGGACTTTACCTCTAAAGCCCTTCCAATTCTACATCTTTGACCCTTATGCCCCCATGGCAGAGAAACAGATATATACTGGGGAGTCACCAGCACAGAGATAAGAGTTAAAGCCAAGGGGCAACTAGGTCGCACAGTGGATAGAGCACTGGCTCTGGATTCAGGAGTCCTGGCTCAAATCCAGCCTCAGACACTTAACACTTACTAGCTGTGTGACCCTGGGCAAGTCACTTAACCCCAATTGCCTCACTTAAAAAAAAAAAATTAAAGCCAAGAGAATGGATGAGCTACTTTGCTGAATTACAAAATAGAGCACAGGACTAGGGTTGAGCCATAGGGTGAGTGCTTATGTTCCCAACCATTTGGGACTCCCTATCACTTAACTGCTGCTTTGTTCACTCCAAGGATAACGTAAATTGGGGTGCTGGTATCTAATCCAGAAGGAACTCAAGGAAAGCTGGAAGAAAGGAGGAGTTATTAATCCAATAAGATAAAAGAGTTACCTACACTGAGTCCCATGTCAAGAGAGAAGAGGCCAACAGAATCCACAGAACATCATAACTGCTGCCCTGGGTCAGTTCCTATGGTCCATTCAGCTCAGAGTTCTGTTTCTGCCAGTAAGATCAAGGAATGGAGGCTTGTGGGGTGTGGGTATCTTCTAAGGTATCAGCTTCAAAAAGTTAAGCCCTTGATGCATACATATATTCCTAATTTTCCTCATAGACCATCCTAGAACTACTACCCAGAAAATTGATCTGGACATTTCTTGAATCTATTTCTACATCCAACCTGTCTCACCTTCAGGCTAATGAGTTTCATAATAAATTTATCTGTTACTGTATAAAGTAGTACTTCTTTTATGTTTGTCTTAAACCTACCTCCTACCTGTACAGTCTCTAGTTCTTCTTCCTTTTTTTTTTTTTTTTTTTTTTTGGTGAGGCAATTGGGATTAAGTGACTTGCCCAGGGTCACACAGCTAGTAAGTGTCAAGGGTCTGAGGCCGGATTTGAGCTCAGGTACTCCTGAATCCAGGGCCGGTGCTCTATCCACTGCACCACCTAGCTGCCCTAGAACCCTCTAGTCCTAATCAGAGATTTGATAAACAAACATTTTCTTATACCCTCAATGATGTTGTAAACGTAAAATATATCCTTGCCACTGTCATCTATCAACCTCTTGGGCACTCTCTCATCTTCAATAACTTTGGTACTTGGCCTATAGTTTTCCTCTCAATCCTAACGCCTGCACTCTTCCTCCACTTCAATATTATGTTAGAGGGGACTAATACTCTCTCTAACACTCTGGTACTGTAATACCAACCTCCTCAGATGCCACGAACTCCACTTCAACTCTTCTGCAGAGTGGCCATACCCTAGATTCCACTATCACCTGAAACTACTCCACCTCCTTGACCTTGACATTTAAAATTCCCCTCTCTGATCACAATTACCTTTTCTCTCACTTCTTTCAGACTTACTCTTGTATCTGTTCTTTTTCATTGTGATAACCATCAAGACTCTCAATGTTCTCCCACACAAACACGCCTGCTCTGGCTCTACTTTCCTATCTCACTTTTGACCCCACAGTTACTCAGTTTGAGAAGGAACTGCCCCCACTATCCTTAAAGACACTTGTCACCTTGTTTTATTGTTCCCATCCTGTTAATCCCTAGCACAAGGCAATCTTCACAATCCAACTTTTATTACCCCCAATCTATTCCAATGCTCCTAGAAAACACAGATGTAAATACTAGAGAGGAAAAGAGGGAGGGAAAGGGGGAGAAGGAAAGAAGGAAGGAAGGAGGGAGGAATCAAGGAAGGAAAAAAGGAAGGAAAGAAGGGAATAAAAAGGAGAAAACTATCAATAATCATATGAAAACTTTTTTCCTAAATCATTAATAATAAGAAATAAAAATCTGTTCCAGGGGTTCTTTTATTGCTGTTTTTGGGGGGTAATTCAAGAAATAAAAATCTAAACAACTCTGAAGTTTGAGTCACACCCAGAAAATAGGCAAAGAAAATGCAAGATGGAAACAGCCAATGCTGGAGGGGCTATTCAAAGACAGGCACTCTAGAAAACTATTGCTGGAGATGTACAATTTGATATTTTAAGTGGAAAGTAAATAAACTCTATACTCTTTGAATCAGAGACCCCGCAACTGAGCACAAGCATATGGTCCATGGAGTAGATATATATAAAAATATTCATAGCTGTACTTTTTGTGGTTCCAAAGAACTGGAAACAAAATAAGTACCTATGGATCGCAGAGCTGCTGAACAAATGGTGGTATATAAATAAAATGGAAAATTATTGAACCACATTAAAAGAAGGTAGCAGCATCTCCCCTAACTCCAATGCAAACAGCACAGTGATGGGAACACAGTAGGCACTGCATAAATATTTCCTGAATTGTATTTCTCTCTTCAAAGGTTTTTATATTTATACCTCTACAAAGCAAGATCGATGAAGATCTTTCAATGGGGAAATTTTTAAATGCTACTTTACACAGAAGTATAGAACAGGCCCACAGGCTATAGTTACACTGGTCATCCTTTTGAACAAGATGCCTGGCCAAACAAGTGTGAGATAGGGCCTTGCCTGGATACTCATGCTCAAGAGTCAACAGCCAACCATCATCTCAAGACAAATGGCTAGCCTCCACTCGCAGGAGGGCAAGAAAAGAGAAGCATTGGGACACCACAAACCCATGACATATGTAGCACAGGAGGGGTTTTCTTTAAGGTCGAAAACATGCTTTCCAATTAGAAAGTCCCAACCTTTGGATAGTGACTTTCCCTTACTACTGACTTCTGAAAGAAAAAAAAAATAGCAGGCAACTTAAAAACCTTGAAGCAATTTTTTTTTATCTCCCACTTTAGCACTAATAGACATTATTGGCAAAGACCCTTAGGCCTTTTCATATGTATTGTGAGTTTTTACCTAATCCCTTTTCTTCCCTAATTATATAAGTAGTTCCTAAAAGTCTAGGACTGTGTCTTCTTCATCAGATTAGAGAGTTTCCTAAAGACAGGAACCACGCCATCCTAGACTGGCAGATCTCAGAAGGCAGATTCTATCTCTCCAACAAACTGGGAAGTCTGAGGGCAGAGAGTGTTTCAAGGTCATAGATCTAGCCTCATCTTCTATTTTATAGGTGCGTGTATGTGCATATAAATGTGTGTATACATGTATATTTAAATATAAAATTTTTAAATATAAAAAATTCAAAATAGAATTCATTCATTTATCCACTCATCTATCCACCCATCCATTTCCATTGGACTGAATACACAATGCTATATTTTTGGGTCACAGCATTACAAAGACTCCATCTTGCAAGTTCTGTTGCCTTTGTGGATAAAAAGACAATGGCAATGGGAGTCCAAGTATAGCAATTAGAGAAAATCATAATAGCTAACATAGAAGTTTGGAGCAACAAAGTAGCACAACAGAGCACTGGGCCTGGAGGCAGGAAGATCTGAGTTCAAATTCCGCCTCAGATACCTACTATCTGTGTGAGCCTGGGCAAGTCATTTAAGCTCTCTCTGCCTCAGTTTTTTCAACTGCAAAATGAGAATAAAAATAGCACTTAGCTCCCAGGGTTATTGGGAAAATCAAATGAGATATTTTACACACACACACACACACACACACACACACACACACACACACACACACACACACGGCGGCGGGGCATGGAGCAATGAGGGTTAACTGATTTGTCCAGGGTCGCACAGCTAGTAAGTGTCAAGTGTCTGAGGCCGGATTTGAACTCAGGTCCTCCTGAATCCAGGGCCAGTGCTTTATCCATTGTGCCACCTAGCTGTCCCCATGAAATAATATTTGTAAAAGTGCTTAGCACAGTGTCTGGCATATAGTAGGTGCTTAATAAATGCTTATTGCATCCATCCATTTATCCAAGTTTGGCCTGATTCTCTATGTCTCACTTTTTATTGAGCCTGTTTTTATCAACGGAAAACTATATATTACATTGCAATGACAGGCTGGTATGTGTGTGTACGTGTGTGTGTTTTTAAAACCTATTCAAAACTTAACAAATGTCCTGATCAAATTTTGGAAACTCATTTTTAATGATAGCATATTAACAATACTCATCACCTGTCAGCTCAATATATTCAAATATTATCTTCCAATGTGCAGAACATAATTTTTAATTAAAGAAGTCTTTAAGGAGCAATCCTTCACACAGCATGGAAGGGAAATGGAGAAAGACAGTGACAAGTTAAAAAAAAGTGAGCAGCTGAGCTAAATTCTCATTATTCTATCATTTAAGAAGAAGAGGAAAGAGCTCAATGCACTGTGGATTTAACCTCCCAAGGTTATCACCATGCCCCAAGCCTCCAGATGGAAGCTAGTATCACCATCATAGAATCTAAATTTTGCACAGAAGGGATTTCAATGACTCATTAGTCCATCATGCATTTACAAATGTAATCTTCATTTTACAAATAAGAAAACTGAGGTCCAGGGAAGTTAAGAGAATTGTTTAAAACCCCAGTCAAAGTAATAATAATATTAATAATATCTAATATTTATACCTTGCTTACTAATGTGTCGGGCACTGCACTAAACGCTTTACGATTATTATCCCCATTTAATCCTAAGGATAACAACCCTGCAAGGTAGGTACTATATTATTATCCCCATTTCACAAATGAGTAAACTAAGGCAAACAGAGGTTAAGTAACTTACCTAAGGTCATAAAGCTAGTAGTATCTGAGGCTGAATTTGAACTCAGGTCTTCCCAATTCCAGACCCAGCACTCCATCCCCTGTGCTAGCCTCACTATCTAGAAGTGGGATCTGAATGCAAGTTCTCTGACTACTATACTATGCTTCTGCATGGAGGTATGTTTCATGAGTGAAGCCCCACAGTACCTTGCTTCAATTTCCTATTCGGTGTTGAAATTGA
The DNA here is from genome assembly GCF_019393635.1 of Dromiciops gliroides. Lineage (NCBI taxonomy): Eukaryota > Metazoa > Chordata > Mammalia > Microbiotheria > Microbiotheriidae > Dromiciops > Dromiciops gliroides. The sequence goes on from NC_057864.1 coordinate 256,930,175, forward strand.
CAACAGATAAATGTTCTCACTGAGATTTTTCTAGCACTGTTTCTATGTCTTTGTTTGTCTGCCTGTCTGTCCATCTGTCTGTCTCCGTCAAGAATGTCAAAGGATGATCTGTGGAAAGCCTTGGCTTTGTTTGGTAAAGATACCCTTAATAGGTTAGGACCAAGAAACACGTGCAGAATTGGAGAATCTCAGCACTGAAGGTTATCTTAGAAGTACCTGGTCCAACCCAACTAGAAACATAAATTCCCTTTACATCTAGAAAGGCAGAGTAGTCTGGAGACCTTTAAGAATAATAGTTCTATATATCTCACTAAGTCCTAGGAGCATTTACAGCATATTAAATTTTTTTAAACTTATGAATATGACACTTTAAGGTTTAAAAAGTGCTTTCCTAACAACAATGCAGTGGGAAAGAGATTGCAAGTATTACTATTCCCATATTACAAGGACTCAAAGTCTTCAGCTCTTTTGCTACACAAAGTTACCATTCAATAACACCCTAGCCATCTAATTTTAAAAAGTACTGGATTTTGAGTCAGAGCGGAACTGGATTTAAATTCTGATTCTGCCATTTACCCACCTGTGTAACCTTGGGTAAATGGCTTAATCTTTCTAGGTCTCAGTTTATGCAAGTGTTAAATGAAAGGCTGAACTGGATGACAATGTGGTGAAAAAAGCATTAAATTCAGAGTCAGAGGACCTGGGTTCAAATTCTGCCCCTGTCACTCTACCTGGGTGACCTTGGCCAAGTCACTTGAATTCTCTAAATCTGAGTTTCCTCAACTCTAAAATGAGTGAGTTGGACTAGAATCAGAGGTGAAAAATACACTGCCTAGTACCAAGCTCCCCAGTTTACCAAGACTAAAATGTAATTGGGAAATGTCTAAGAAAATAAATAGAAATATAATATTAGATAAACCATGAAAATAACAACAGAACATAGATAATAAATATAGTTTTTTTAATCAACATGCAGCAGCAGGAATCCTTATGTACAGTTTAATGGCTACCATTTCTATTGAGTTTGATGCCACTGGATTAGGTGACCTCTCTAGTTTATAATAAATGTTGGTAAGAAAGACCCTGAGTTATTTTTAAGGGTTCATTAGATTCTGGATATTCCTTTACTAAAGCAGTAGATTATTCAATACATTTCACAATGACCTTTATGGAAAAAAAAATCAGCCAGTGAAATAAGCATTTATTAAGCACCTACTATATGTTAGGCATTATGTTAAGCACTGAGTGTGCAAATGAAGGCAAAGAACAGTCCTTCCTCTCAAGGAGTTCATAGTGTAATAAGGAGACAGCTTACAAATGACTATGTAAAAAACATCAAAAATCTGTGATGCTTTGTTTGGGAAACAGGGAAGGGAGTTGGGAAAGCAAGTAGGGATTGAACCTCATCAGTCCCTTCTAGTTCTGACATTCCATGTGTATGTACTTCCCTTGAAAAGGCATCAAAATGAAATGTTAGCACATTGCCTTATGTTCCTTAATTTAAAAAATTTTTTTTTTACCTTTTTAAAAACTAAAGCATGTATATGGGGGGGGCGGCCTTGGGGGAGGACAAAGGTTATATGGGTAAGAGGGTAAGGAATAGCTCTAGAGCATGGTTTCTTAACCCGGGGTGCATGAACTTAAAAAAAAAAGCATAGGGGCGGCTAGGTGGCACAGTGGATAAAGCACCGGCCTTGGATTCAGGAGTACCTGAGTTCAAATCCGGCCTCAGACACTTGACTTACTAGCTGTGTAACCCTGGGCAAGTCACTTAACCCCCATTGCCCAGCAAAAAACAAAACAAAACAAAAGCATAACTGTATTTCAATATAATTAGCTTCCTTTATAATCCTGTGCATTTTATGCAAAACTCATTATACCAACTGGAAAAACTAACAACCCAATACAACAACCCAAAACAACATTTATCCAACACCCACTTTCTCAGGGCACATACAGAGAATCTCACAGAATTGTGGGTGAGGCAAATGGAGCCATCTTCAAGAGGTAACCCAACAGAGAACATATGGTTAGTTTGTGTCAGATTATGAGCTAGGGGGCCAAAGTCTCTACTTCTCTAGCCAAAAGTCTTTCCTCCAGGTCATACAGTGGGAAACAACAATGATATCTTGTTATTGAAAACTTCTGAGATACTATTAGCACCTTAAAAACAAACAAACTGGGGTCAGCTAGGTGGTGCAGTGGATAAAGCACCAGCCTTGAATTCAGGAGGATCTGAGTTTAAATCCGGCCTCAGACCCTTTGACACTTACTAGCTGTGTGACCTTGGGCAAGTCACTTAACCTTAATTGCCCCCCCCCCAAAAAAAACCCTAAACAGTGACATTTTTTTAAAAATTAAAAATGAATCTTCATTTATTATGTTTTATTGGCTGATTTTATTTTTATATCTTATCTTTATCTTGTCTATAAAACTTCCAAATCTATAGCTGAACAGGACAGTTTTTTTTTTTCCTCCTGGAATTTACTAAGTAGAGTCTTTTCCTCTGACATAATGTCTCTCTCATCAGACTGGAAGCTCTCTGAGAGCAGGGGGTTGGGGTTTATTTATGTCGTCTCCCCTATAATTAATGATCTATCCCTCCAGAAACTAATTTATACTTTTATTTACTTTTACATATTGCCTCCAACTCTCTTCCCCACTCCCTTCCCCAGCAGAATGTAAGCCACTATAACATTTTTTCCTCCATTATAATACTATGCCTATTGGCTTTTTGTTTTTTGTTTTTGGCGAGGCAATGGGGGTTTTGTGACTTGCCCAGGGTCACACAGCTAGTAAGTGTCAAGTGTCTGCGGCCGGATTTGAACTCAGGTCTTCCTGAATCTAGGGCTGGTGCTTTATCCACTGCTCTACCTAGCTGCACCCCCATTGGCTTTTAAAACCCCTTGTGTAAGCTAGCCCCCTCAGAAGCTGGCCACTTCCAATCTTTCTAGTCATCTTACACCTCCCTAAATGGAGGGAATCCTAAATGGAAGCAATCCAGAGATACAGGCCTCCTTGCTGTCTTTTGGCTACACTCCCTTCCTAATTCTGAGCATTTTCACTGGCTGCCTCCTATGTCTGGAACCCTTTCCCTCTCCTCCTGGCTCCCTGGGATTTCTCTAAATTTCAGCTAGCATCTTTTCTGCAAGAAGCCTTTCTCTATGCTATAGTTTTAGTGCCTTCCTTCTGAGATTACCTCCAGTTTATCCTGTCTATGCCTTGCTTGTATGGTTGTTTTCATGCTGCATCTCCCATTAGACTGTGGGCACCTTGAGAGTGGGGATTGTATTCTGACTTTCTTGGTTAATCCCAGTGCCTGGCACATTGTTGGTGCTTTGTAAAAAGAACTGAATTCCCTCATCAGATTGAGAGCTCCTCCTTTCTCTCCATCCACCTTTACCACCTAATGCAGGGTTCCACACTCACAGCAAGGGCTCTGTCTCAGGTACTGACTGACTCAGAATACTTATTCTAACAGGTGAGTCATTCATAAGCAATGCCAGGGTGAAGGATCAAAGCAGATGTTGTCAGTCTTGGGAGAATCTTAGAATAATCAATACAGCTGAAAGACCCAGGAGTGAAAGCACCAGCAAAACAAGAAGCTGCTAAATTAAGTTGGACTTTTGGATCTGCAGAACTCGGGACACTTCAGAAGAATTTTTTAGCAATCCTACTCTGGGGTATATGAGCAACATACATGAGGGAACAGGAAAAGAAAAAACATCCTCCCTGCCCCAACTCTGTCTTTATCAAAATGAGCTTTCCCACCATTATCTCCACTTTTGGGAAATATCTGGCACATGAATCATGTCAAAATGTTTCAAAAATGAATTAATTTTAAATAGAGAAAACAATGCAAAGTATTGTCCTTATTTCCCTTCTCTATGACACAGCTGGAAAAATAAAGATCTTCTCCAGGGTCCTTTGTGGCCCTAAATCTTAGGCCTTCTCAGGTTAGCAAAGGTTTAAAATAGGACTTTTCAAGAAGGTAGAGCAAGTCATCCATCGGACCAAAGAACATGCTGCTGTCTAATGGCAAATATGCAAACTCACCAGGGCTCCTTCCCACTACAGAAGATAGCTGAAGACCACCAGCAAGGAGGTAGCTAAGGCCCAGAATCCTTCAGCTCTGAAGCCATGCTATAGGAAGAGTTCTCTGAGAACGAGGAAGATGAAATCAGCAGAGCCAGTCTTCCATAGGGAAAACTAAGTGAAGAGGAATCCTCGGGGTTGGTTTGTGGGCAGGGAGTTTCCCTATAGTTTAGATAAATACACTTCTAGAATGTGATTTCTCAGGAAACATGACTAATAGAGACGGACTGGTTGGTCAGAGAAGGCAAAGCAGCTCATTGATTTAGACTCTGCATTCCCCAGGAGGACCCTATAGCAAGAAGGCAAACATGAGCATGACCTTCCACTGTGTCTCTGAATCACAATTATCTCTATACCACCCAGTTTATCTTCAACCCTGATTTGCAAATGAATAATCCAAAAGCAGAGCACTATATAAAGTCACTCCTCTGCTCAAAAACTACCAATGATCTTCTGTTTACCATAGGACAAAATCATACCTCCTTAGCTTGGCATTTGAAGCTTTCTCTTTCTAGCCTGGCCCCAACTTTCTCTTCAACCTTATCTCCTGATCCAGCTCTGAAGGGCCTAACCTCAGTGCCCCAAACCTGCCTTTTTTTTTTCCTTTTTTTTTTCTGTGTGTGTGAGGCAATTGGGGTTAAGTGACTTGCCCAGGGTCACACAGCTAGTAAGTGTTAAGTATCTGAGGCCAAATTTGAACTCAGGTCCTCCTGAATCCAGGGCCGGTGCTCTATCCACTGTACAAACCTCCCTTTTATAGAGCCTAAAATCTGCTATCAGAGGAATACCCAAGAAATAGAACTCTATGCTTACACTTCCAAGAACATGTGGAATGTTCAGCATCATGTGGTGCAAAGGGGAGGCCTGAATCATCTGTTTCTGTATTCTTCAAACTTCCTAGCATCCTGCTTTATAGCAGGCATTCAATAATGACAATGAGGATAACCTGAGTACCTGTCTGTAAAATACTTCATAGTGTAAAACCTCCATCCCCTGCCCTGATGGAGAGGCTTTATGAACCAAGAGATCTGGGAAATAGCAGCAGGAAAGAGGGGAAGCATCACAAAGCAGTGTCATGAGGAAGAGGAAGAGGAGGAAGGAAAGGAGGAAGAAGAGAAGAGGAAGAGCATGAGGAGGAGAAAGAAGAGAAGGAGGAGGGCAGCTAGATGGCACAGTGGATAAAGCACCAGCCCTGGATTCAGGAGGACCTGAGTTCAAATACGACCTCAGACACTTAACACTTACTAGCTGTGTGACCCTGGGCAAGTCACTTAACCCCAATTGCCTCACTTAAAAAAAAAAAAGAAAGGAAGGAAGGAAGGAAGGAAGGAAGGAAGGAAGGAAGGAAGGAAGAAAGAAAGAAAGAAAGAAAGAAAGGAAGGAAGGAAGGAAGGAAGGAAGGAAGGAAGGAAGGAAGGAAGGAAGGAAGGAAGGAAGGAAGGAAGGAAGGAAGGAAGGAAGGAAGGAAGGAAGGAAGGAAGGAAGGAAGGAAGAAAAAGAAGAGGAGGAGAAAGAGGGGGAAGGGGGAAGGAGGAAGAAGTAGAGGAGGAAGAGAAGGAGGAGAGGAATGAAGGGGACAACAAGGAGCAAAGGTAAAAAGCCAACATATTTGGATAACCTAATGCACTGGATCAGCTAGTACTGGGTACAGGATTCCTTTGTAGAATCATGATAAAAGCTGTAGAAATGCTAGAAAAAAATCGAAGAAATAAAATCCACCACCACCCCCCCCAAAATGCAGAAGCCATTTCCTGTCTAGAGATAAACACTAGACTCATAAACAAATTCTCCAGGGCTAACTGGCTACATACAGCTTCCTGATGGCATCATCCGCTATTTGGGAAATCACTCCAGTCCCAGAAAAGTAGACTCACGTGGCAAACCCAGAAGTTGTTATCTCATTTGAGTAGGACAGTGAGAGATTCCTTCAGTGGCACTCTGGCCCCTGGACACCTAGGAGATAAGGGTTGAAAGTCTCCTTGTTGGTTCTCCATTCTCCTTTCCTCCTTCCCCTGAATTACTTCACGTGAGATATTTCAGAACTGGAACTTGCCCTACACAAACCCCATTCCCAGCCCCGCTTCTCAGTCATACTAGTCCTGAACAACAAAACCTGAAGGGAAAACTACCGTAGTAACCGTATGGTATTTCTAGGTGACCAGATGCTGACGGTAACCAAAAATGTTGAGCAAATCCCTACAGTTGTTAACCATCATCTGATTTTTTGGTGTTTTTTTTTTTATTTGCTATCTTCCCCATCTTCAAAAATGAAGCCTTTCTGATGCTGACTCAGCCTCTCCCTTGGGTCTTCCATAATTTCTTTCCCCTTTGAATAGTACAAAAATCCATGATTTCAGTGGTGTGGGCGGGTAGCCACACCATGCTTTAACAAACAGTTTTGTGAGATAGTATAGCCAAAATTTTTTTTTTTTAAAAGTAGTATCAGTGGGGGCAGCTAGGTGACACAGTGGATAAAGCACCGGAGGAGGACCTAAGTTCAAATCTGGCCTCAGACACTTGACACTAGCTGTGTGACCTTGGGCAAGTCACTTAACCCCCACTGCCCCACAAAACAAGCAAACAACAACCAAAAAAAGTAGTATCAGTTAGTTTCCCAGTCCTTTGGTGATAAGCCTCTTTGCTTTAGCTCTTTTTTTTTGTTTTAAAGTGAGGCAATTGGGGTTAAGTGACTTGCCCAGGGTCACACAGCTAGTACATGTTAAGTGTCTGAGGCCAGATTTGAACTCAGGTCCTCCTGACTCCGGGGCCGGTGCTCTATCCACTGCGCCACCTAGCTGCCCCCTAGCAAGGCATTTTTAACCAAAGTAGAATCTATCTTCTCTGCAACTTATGGCCAGTAGTCCTGAGACTATTGAAGGGTTAAGTGATTCTCTCGTGGTCACAAAAGGTGATACGGATCAGAGAGAGGACATTAAGTGAAATCATCCTGACTACATGGTCAGTTCTCTATCCACTACACCAAGAGGCCTCTCAATGATAATACCTCTTCCTATAATAAACCTCTGACAAGGGTTAGCAGGAACTAGTCTTTTAGCTTGCAGAAAGACTGAGTATACAAGAATGTAAAATGAGTAGAGCAGAGGATCTTTTGGAAATTATTATATTATACAGTAACAAGTAAAACAGTTTCACATCTCACTCCAAAACTGAAGGGAGTGGGGAAAGTACCTGGGGAGGGGGGAGAAATGGGGTAGAAGAACATTCACTGGAAGGGAATAATTGGAAGGGAAACAGACCTATAAAGAAAATCTAATAATTAAGGACTATTTTCCCCATGGCTGTATGACACCTTTCATAAGGTAGGTACCTGGTAAAGACAGTGATCAACATGACTAATACAGAAATATGTTTTACATGATTGCACATATATAACGTATATCAAATTGCTTACCATTTGAGGGAGGGGGAGGTGAAGAAGGACGGGAAAAAATTTGGAACTCAAAAAAAAATTTTTAATAAATGTTAAAAATTGTCTTTATATGTAATCGGGAAAAAATAAAATATTATTAAAAAGACAGTGGTCATACAAATAATCAATTTGTGATTAGATTTCAGTTGTTACCAAGAGAAACCAAGAATCTTTTCTTCTGAACAGCTTAGATTAGGGGAATGGCAAGGAAATGAGTAACTGTGTGCCTCTGAATCTATGTCACAAAAGTGAAAAGGGACAATTCTTAAATTCCTTTTTAGTCTGCCATTGTCCACACTTTTTTCTCCCCTCTATTAATCCTGATGATTCATGTAATGTTAGATCTAAAAGGGAATTCCTTCATTTTATAGAAGAAAAGAAAATGTCCAAAGTCACATGGCCACGTAATAGGACCCAAGGTTCCTGACTCCTAGTCCAGTACCCAAACCATGATGCTATATTGCCTTACTGAGTATGAAAATGTAAAAAAAATTAACCACGCTGAATATGTCTGAATTGTAGCTCTAGGTCCATCCCCCTCAAGTATGACATATTCTTCCAGCCCATAACATGAGACAATGAGAGTTTACATAATTTTTTATTTAACTTTTAAAAAATGAAAATTAGTAAATCTGCCCAGAAGAGAAACCGAACCTCACCGTGACCTTGGCAGCAGTTGGCTGAGTAAAGGATTTGGCTCTGGTCACTTCTTCTAAGGCCCGTCATGCTGTTTGCATGCTGCTCACAGGGTGGGGGAAGGGGTCTGGTATGGCTGTAAGAGAAAGAAAAGAAGGGTCACTTCTCCATCATCATTTACCCCTTTCCTCTCCCAACTTTCATTTTCAGGAAGAGGCTTCTAATTCACTCTAAAGTATCCAAGGGACAGAGAGGACAGAAGAGGAAATTCGGTGAGGATCTGAAAATCCAGTTTGCACTCATATTTCTAAACAGCCAATACGGCAACCACTCTCCCTTCATCACAGCTCCTAGACTTGGAGAGAAGTACAGGGGACCTACAGGAAGCTCAAAACTTCACATACTCGGGCAGCTAGGTGGCACAGTGGATAAAGCACTGGCCTTGGATTCAGGAGGACCTGAGTTCAAATCCAGCCTCAGACACTTGACACTTAACTAGCTGTGTGATCCTGGGCAAGTCACTTGACCCTCACTGCCCTGCAAAAAACAAAACAAAACTTCACATACTCCTAAAAAAGCAGGGTGGGGATGGAAAGAAACATAAACCTACACCAATCTTGTCCTCCAAGGACCTCATTTCAAATTAGAAACATTAACAAAGAATCTTCCCCTAGAGAACTTTATCAATTAGGGAATGGCTAAACAAAATATGAGTCTGATGGAAAGTTACCATATGGTATGGCAGGATGAATATGATGGATACAGAGTATTTTATACAAACTAATGAGAAGTGAAATGAGCAGAACCAAGAACATAGTATACACAATGACTACAATAATGAAATAGAAATATCAAAAATAATAAAACAATCCAAATTGAAAACATATAAAATTATAATGATGATCAAGCATGGACCCAAAGAAGATATATAAGTCAGAACCTCTTTCTAACTACCACCCTTCCTTCTTCTTTGTAGTGGTGGAGTGCTATGGAAGTAGAATAAAGTACATAAAATTAGACCCTTTTTTGTTGGCTAATTTTGCTAAACCCATTCCATTTTTCCCCCTCTTTTTTATTCTTTGGTATAAGAGATGACTCTAAGGGGGGGGGAGAGGCAAGCAGATACAAATGGGAAATGTAAGTGATATAAAATCAAAATACATCAATAAAAGATGTCAAAAGTAAAAAAAGGGGGCAGCTAGGTGGCACACTGGATAAAGCACCAGCCCTGGATTCAGGAGGACCTGGGTTCAAATCCAGCCTCAGACACTTGATACGTACTAGCTGGGTGACCCTAGGCAAGCCACTTAACCCTCATTGTCCCACAAAAAAAAAAAAAAAAAAAGCTTTAAAGGCCTATGGCTGTCCTCTCACACCCCTTTGAGAAATAAAAGAACATACAACTTGGCACTGAGCTAGGATTTGGGTACATGGTCTATAAGCGATTTCATATTATAGGGGACCTAAATCTGTAAAAGATAATGGACCTTTAAATTGTGGCAGTTGACTGATGTTCCTGCCTCAAATCTCTCTCCTCTTCAATCTGTGTTCCACATAATTGTCCAATTGATTTTTACTAAAGCATAAGCCTAACCATGTCACTCCCCTGCTCAATAAACCGTGTTGGTGCCCTGTGTCCTCTAGAACCTAATATAAACTAATATAAACTCTTATTTGGCAACAAAACTACTCATAAGCTGTCCCCAACCTACATTTTAGCCTATACAAATTCCCCTTCACACATCCTCCAGTTGAGCTAAATTGATCTTACTACTTTTCTTCAAACATGGCATTTCATCTCTCCTATCTTTGTGCCTTTATAATGGCTATCCCCCATGCCTGAAATGTACTCCTTCTTCCTTTCTGCCTCTTGTAGTTACTGGATTTTTTCTGAGTCCAACTCCCCCCCCCCCAGGCAATAAGGGTTAAGTGACTTGCCCAGGGTCACACAGCTAGTAAGTGTCAAGCGCCTGAGGCCGGATTTGAACTCAGGTCCTCCTGAATCCAGAGCTGATGCTTTATCCACTGTGTCACCTAGCTGCCCCCTGAAAGTTCAACTCTTAATACCATCTTCACAGCTGCTAGTGCCTCCTCCAAAAAATCTACCTTATATTTGCTTTTCTGTGTACATTTTCCCCAGCAGAATGTCAATTTCTTTAGGGCAGGAATAGTTTCATTTTCTGTTTTTTTCTCTAGTAACTAAGCCCAGTGATTATCATATAGTATACAGTAGGTACCTTGATAAATGCTTTCTGGTTTAAGTTAGAGGGCATGCTCAAGGTCACACAAGTAGTGACAGGTAAGATCATTCCAAAGGAACAGGATGAAGAATCAAAGTCTTAAAGTTGATGATGGACAGAGTAAAAATATATTTGTTCAATAAATACTAGAATAACAGTGCTATGAATCAATCCTTTCTGCCCCATTTCCCTTTCCACACCTTCCACCCATGCCCAGGTCTAACATTCTGGGATAATAAACATAGGGAGCTCACTCACTATCCCAATATCCATCTGAGCAGGAAGACAAGTCATTCTCAATTTAACTGAAAGCAGCTGGTGGCGCATTGGGTAGAACACTGGGCTTGAAGTTAAGAAGACCTGAATTCAAATCCAGCCTTAGAAATTTATTAGTTGTGTGACCCTGGGCAAGTCATTTAACCTCTGCCTGCTTTAGTTTCCTCAACTGTAAAATGGAGATAATAGAGTTGTTGTGAGGATCAAATGAGATCATATTTGTAATATAAAGTGCTTAATATAGTGCCTGGCACATAGTAGGCCATATATAAATGTTCGTTCACCTTTCCTTCCCCTAAATCATTTGAATAATTGAGAGTTTCTATTTTGTCTAAAACATTCTACTAGGCACAGAACTAGACATAACTGATTCAGGATGACATTTCTCTCTTTTAGCAGTCACATTTTTTTTTAAATCATGAAATATTTATTGTGCACCCACATGATTAATGGGATTGGAAGGGCTCAGAGGGTCTCCCATAGACAGCAGTTCCCCCATGAAGCCAGCAATCATAATAATGATCATCTTAATAGTCCTTGATTCCATAACCTCTCTTCCTCCCCTCCCCATTCCTCAGAAAGATATCATTTAAACTAAAAATAAATATCAGCAGCATTTTCAAATGCTATTATGCACAGAATGAGAGTCACAGGGAAACTCTGCCTCATCTTCCTAACCCTTATCCTCCCATGATGCCCTTACATATCCCTTCTGGCTTCATCTACTCACTGCTGCTGAACACACTAAATGAAATTTCACTTGGGTACAGATTACTATTTTCCAACCATGACATAGCCTTTGACTCTACCTATAAAAATCATACTAATTTTGCAAGATCAAGGCCAAGCAAGGCTTAGATTTTCCTTCCTCCATATAGCCTTCCGCCCAACTCTAAATTGGGGTGCCCCCTTCACTTTCTATAGCACTTATTCCTTCTACAACTCATAAGTTCATAGATTTAGAGCTAGAAAGGGCCTCAGAGGTTTTTGAGTCCAACCCCTCTCCCATTTTGCAGATGAAGAAACTGAGGCTTGGTTTGGCAAATTGTTCAGGGTGATAGTAAATGAGGTATGATATGAACTCAGGTCTGATTTATATTATTGGTTGGAGACATAGGTCAATTAATTCATATTTCTCCAAGACTTTTCCCTTCTACCAAAAGAAGCTTTGAAAATTTGGCAGAGCAGACAGAATCCTAAGATTTTCAGAGTGGAAGTGATAATAAAAAACAATCAGGTCAAACTTCTCCCAGAAAGGCAGAGTACTTTCAGGTAGGGGAAAGTGGGAGTACAAAAATGACTTGACAGGTCAGCTAGGTGGCACAGTGGATAGAGCACCGGCCTTAGAGTCAGGAGGACTGGAGTTCAAATCCGGCCTCAGACACTTGACACGTACTAGCTGTGTGACCCTGGGAAAGTCACAACCCCAATTGCCTCACCAAAAAAAAAAAATTAAAAAATTAAAAAGAATGACTTGAAGACAGAATTCCTGGGAAGCAAGACTTTGGGTGGTCTGAGAGGGAGTGGCACCAATGTGCCAGGCTTCGGCCACATTTTAGGGGACTATTCCTCTCCCCTCACTCTCTTCTACTCCCTCTACAATCTGGCATCTAAATCTCCCCTTACCCCCTTTAAAATGAAACCGCCCACTCCAAAATTATCAATGATCTCCTAATCAACCAATCTCATGACCTTTTCTCAAGCATCATCCAACTTGACCTTTCTGAAGCATTTAACACTATGGATCACCTTCTCTCCCTGGACACATCTGGTTTTCGGGGTCTCTCTCCCCTGGTTCTCCTATCTGTTTGACCGCACCCTCTCAGCCTACTTTGCTGTAATGTCCTCTAATGGTGGAGGTCACCAAAGGCTGAGCACCCCCTTAGATCTCCTTAGATATGGAATTATCATCTCTGTGTAGATGATTCCTGGTTCTATTTTGCCCTAGTCTCTCTACTAAGCTCCAATCAAGCATCACTGACCGCCTCTCAAACAGGATGTCCCATAGCCATATCAAACTCAGCAAGTCCAAAACAGACTTCATTATCTTCCCCATCTTCCCTATTATTTTGGAAGGAACTACCCTCTTCCCAATTCCCCAAGCTCACAATGGTGAGTCATCCTCAACTTCTCACTCTCATTCAATCCACATATCCAATGTGTCAACAACTCTTACAGCATCTACCTTCACAACATCTCATATACATACTCTTCTATCCACAAACACAGCCATTATCTGGATCCAGGCCCTCATCATCTCTTGAAATAGGCTTCAAACTGCCTTTCCAACCTTGTCTCTTCTTGTTCCAATTCATCTTCCACTCAACTGTCAAGTACTATTTCTTTCCTTTTTTCTTTTTTTTTTCTTTCTTTTTTTTTTTTTTTGCAGGGCAATGAAGGTTAAGTGACTTGCCCAGGGTCACACAGCTAGTAAGGATGCTATTTCAAAAGCTTAGGTCTGAACCCCGTCATTCCCTTAGGTCAATGAGTTCTAAGGGTACCCTATTACCTTCAGGATCAAATATAAATTCCTTTGGGGGACATGAAAAGCTCTTCATATATTCAAATATATTATCATATTGATCTCTTCCTATCTTTCCTACCTCTACTGTATTGCCTATACTCTACAATTCAACTAGACTGGCTTACTTGCTGTTAGTCAAACATAATATTCCATCTCCGTGCCTTTGCACTGGCCCACAGACCTGGAATCCTCTGCCTCTCAGTTTATCTGTCATCCTTTAAGACTCAGCTCAAAGCTCACCTTCAGCAAGAGACCCTTCCTGATCCCATGCCCAACCTCCACCCCACCTTCATCTCTGAGATTACCAGAATTCCAATGGCTCTATTGTTTACCATTTATCTCATTAGAATGTGATTTTTTTTTGCCTCTGTTTCTCATATGCTTAACATAGTGCCTGGCACACAGTAGTGCTTAATAAATGCTTGCTGACTGACCCTCTCCTGACCTCTTCTTACAACACAGAAACACCATCTGAAGCATGTCTTTGAATAAGAACCATGACCCACTCATCAAATAAGAACCATGACCCACTCATCAAAATGAACTGAGATAAGCACCTAGGGTCTGGGCACTCAAAATGCCAAGGGTCCTTCTGCTGTTGATATCTACTGTTAATACTACAAAAATGATTTTTAAAAAAATAAACTCTTTGTGACAGACAACTTCAAAAAGCCTCCAAATTCCTTCTGCATTAATACTTGAGGGAAACATTAGAAGTCAATTTCACTCATTTGAATGTTTAAAAGAAAAAGCTCTCTTTACAAAGCTGTTAGCTTTTAAGTAGTTCCTATTTTAAACTTTTAGAGATAACTGCAGAAATAAAACTTCCTTCTTCAAAGGTTCAGGCATTTTTAAATGCTAATGCCAACCACACTCTCACACTCACACACACACTCCCAATGCAAACTCTAAATCATCTATAATTTGAGAGTTTGTCTCTTATGGAGTCCTAGAGATAAGCACATCATAAACATTTCTATAGCAACGGAATGTTTTTGAAGCCTGTTGTCTGTAACATTGCAAAGATTATGTGTCATTAACGCTGAATGTTGGAGAAGAGGAGGTTTGAGGGGAGTAACTGTTTATGTACAAATAAGTCAATACAGTAACTGGAAATCAACCCAAATTAAGTTGAAGTACTGAATGGAAGTAGGTAGGATACAGTGAACAAAAGCTATCCACAGAGATTTGGGTCAGAAGGTGGTGTTGACAAGCTGAGCGAAATCATTCCTTCAGGTCTCAGACATCGATTATAATGCTCTAGGCAAAGAGGATCATCATTTGTCTGAGAGGGAAGGGACCCCCAAGACCATCTTATCCAAACCCCTCACTTGACAAGAAAAACTGAGAAGAGGAAGGGAGTTGAATAGACTAACACAAGTGGCACCAAGGGCGTGTACTCTTAAGTTGTTTTTTCTAGGGAGGCACTGTGGTGCTAGAGTAGAAAGAATTAAGAGGACCCAAGTTCAGATCCCATTCCTTCATAGTTGTTACCTGGGTAACCTTGGGGGTGAGTCACTAAATTTCTCCGGGCCTCAGTTTCTTCACTTGTAAAATCAAGGGATGCACTATGTGGCCTTTAAGGTTGCTTGAGTTCTATCTATAATCCCAAGAAGCCAGTTTCCTTATCATGTCCCCCCACCTCCCCACCTTTAACTCCAATATTTTCCTATCCTTGTTCCCTTATACCAGCTCTGTCTGGGTAGAGTCACCCAGAACCGAGGAAGGCCACTGACTGGGTTCCGAATAGTGTTGGTGACAGATCTGATTTCAAAGTGTATAAGTAACTACCTTGATAGGATGGTTATAAGACTTCAATATTCCTGAACCAGAGACTATCTGTCCCTATACCATGAAGCTCTTAGTCAGCAATGACCTTTGGGAAAAAGGTATTGATCTGACCATCATCCCTAGTTGGATCACATACCTGTCTTGGGTAGTTGGGCTGATGCTTTCTCATTCTTAGCCTTAATATGACCCTGAATTCTTACATTTCTCCCTTAAGCCTCATCACCATCCAGTCTAACCAGTTTTAGATATGTAGCCCTCTTGACCTCACCATGGGAAGCTTCCACAACTTGCCCATCTTATAGATGAAGAAACTGAGGAACTGAGATAGGAAGCGACTCTCTCAAGGTTATATGGCTGGTCATTTTTTAGTAGTCAGGCTGGCCAGACCAGCTGGGAAGTATAGGAAAAACAATTATATGATGATGATGATGGTAAATCATAACAAAGTCTCAATGCAGGATATCTAAAGAACTAGATTATACTCTCAATTCACTATTAATTGTTTGACAGTGGCTAAGTCATAGAACTATAGAATGTTAAAATATGAAAAGAAACTTTAAAAAAATTTTAAAAAGAAATGTTATGAAAAGAAACTTAGAGATCATCCATTTTGAGCCACTCTTTCTACAAATAATGAAACTGAAGACCAGAAGGGATAAATGATAGACTAGCAACAGCTAAAGGTAGTTCAGTCAGATGCTCTTTTCCGATACACCTATAATGCTGTTGAACAATCCTTGTTTCCCATTCTAAAAATTAGACATAAACCCTGTTTGACCTACCCACATCATGCATGGAGTTATTACAAGGATTAAGTAAGAGGCATGGTGAATCAAATGATGCATTTGAAGTCAGCAGGACAAAGGTTCAAATCCCTCTTCAGATACTTACTAGTTGGCTAGACCAAGACAAGCCATGAAATCTCTCTGAAACTCAGTTTCTCCATCTGCAAAAAGGGGTTAATAACCCCCTCACTCCCAAGCTTTTGTAAGGATCAAATGAAAATTTATACAAAGTGCTTTTTCAAAACTACATAAAGGTGCTCTGTAAAGGTGGTCATGTATAGCATTAAGTGAATAAACAAAAAGTGCCACCCCCCCAACTTGGGGAGGAGGGAAAGGATTAAGTTTTATAAACTATGATTTTAAAATCTGAATCCAAAAGTTCTCCTCAACTGTCTGGCCAGTAAAATGAAAACCTCTTACTTCCTACTAAAAAGAGAAGTAGAGGCGGGTTAAGGGGGTGGAAGAGAAACAAGATATGAACAGCAGGGTGAATGAGATAGGAAGCCCTAGAACAAAATGAGGTGCTAAGTATTCCTTGTATACCACCCACTACAGAAAAGAAACTGGCATAGCTACGACTGGGGAAAATGGAAATGGAGGTCTGAGGAGCAACTGAGAAACCAGCACAGACAGAGAACTTCCAGTCTTTTGAGAAAGCCTGGGCTTGGGTTGAATGAGGCCAACTGTTCTGTCTCCTTAGTTTTCCTCCCGATCCGAGAGAGTCAAGGGGATCTTGACCAGCCCCACTCCTCAACCACTCATGAAATTCCTTTGCATTTATTCATCTGTCTCCATGTCTTCAATAGAAAGTAAGATCCTTGAGGACAGGGATTGTCTTTGCTGGCATGAGTAGGCTCTTAATAAATGCTTGTTCAACTGAAGCGAAGCGGCTAAAGAGCTGGATACTGCATTCCTGTCCCAGGTACCACTGTGGCTGAGATTAGCAAGAAGGGAAAGCTGCCTCCTCCTTAAAGCCCCCAGGATCTCCCCAGCTAGATGGGCAGAGTTCTCACCCTGAGTCCTCATATTACTCCTCTCCCAGCTCTTGAGTGCTGTTGCTAAGACACCTTGCTTTTCTGAAGGCTATGCTATATAAATGTAGACATGCGAGTTAGTACTTGCCAAGAGATGAGCCATCCCACTCTGGACGTGGCTGCACTAAGGCAAGGAGGCATTGAGGGGCAGGAAGGATTAGAATGTCAGGTGTAGGGGCAGCTAGGTGGCACAGTGGATAGAGCACCGGCCCTGGAGTCAGGAGGACCTGAGTTCAAATCTGGCCTCAGACACTTAACACTTACTAGCTATGTGACCCTGGGCAAGTCACTTAACCCCAATTGCCTCACTAAAAAAAAAAAAAAGAATGTCAGGTGTAGAAGGAAACTTAGTCAAGTTTTGGGAAACTGACTTAGGAGTATTGGGGAAAACAATGATCTGTCTGTCTCAAAGGGTTCAAATAAGGGTAAAAATAATCACTTGCAAAATTAAAATAGGTCATCTATAATAAATGTTTGTTGAATGAATGAATTAATATTTCAGCTCCCTGGTTGAAATATTATAAATGAGGTTACAAATGAGGAGACTGAGGTCCTAAGAAAGGAAATGCACAGTGGATAGTGTGCTGGACTCAGCGCCAAGAAAAGCTCAGTTCAAATCTAACCTCAGACCCCACCAGTGTGACCCTGGACAAATCACTTAATTGTGGTTTGCCTCAGTTTCCTCAACTGAAAAATGGGGAAAATACCTCAAAGTGAGGATGTAATGAGATATTTCCAAAGTGCTTAGCACAGTGCCTAGCACATAGTAGGCCCTTAATAAATGTTTGTCCTCGCCTTCTCCTTTCTCCCCATCCCTACAAGGGACAAAGCAGCTGCAAAATAGAGGAAAAACCTCATTACTCACAATGACAATATTATTAATCATCATCTCAGCTCATATTTATATAGCATTTTACAATTCTAAGACACTCTTCATATATCATCTGACCAGATACTCACATAAAACACTGTAAGGGAGAGGTTAAGTGATGCAAGCATGGTTATGTGCACAGTTTATATAAGAAGAAACAGGCCCAGAAGAAAAACACCTGGTGCAAGGTCACACAACTAGTAACTGGAAGAACTAATATCCTTATCTCTCATTTCTACAGTTAATGCTTTTTCTTTATATCCATGCATTTCATTAATTTGGAATTCATGGTCATTCTGGACTGGGGGTGGGCCAGATTGTGAAGGTCTTTAAAAGCCAAGTGGAGGAGTTTTTATTTTATTCTGGAAGCAATAAGGAGCCATGGGAATTTATTGAGTAGGGAAGTGATATTATTAGACATATGCCTCAGGAAAATCATTTTGGCAGCTGTGTGGAGGATAAATGGGACTGGGGAAGGGACTTGAGGCGGGGAGACCAATGAGCAACCCATAATAATAGTGAGGACACACATAAAAGGGAAAAGAAGGGGACAGATAGGAGAGGTGTTGTGGAGGTAAAACTGGCCAGATTTGGCAAATGACTAGATATGTAGAGTGAGGAATTGAGGATAATGATAAGGTTATACACTTGAGTAGGCCCCTTTCCAGCTCAAATTCCCCCAGAGATACAAAAGTCCTGCAACCCCTTAAGTGATCTTTTCTTTTCTTTTCTTTTTTCCAGGGTAATGAGGGTTAAAGAGACTTGCCCAGGGTCTGGTGCTTTATCCAGTGCATCACCTAGCCCCAAGTGATCTTTCTCTTTTTCTTTTCTTTTTTTTTTTTTTTGTAGGGCAATGAGGGTTAAGTGACTTGCCCAGGGTCACACAGCTAGTAAGTGTCAAGTGTCAAGTGTCTGAAGCAGGATTTGAACTCAGGTCCTCCTGAATCCAGGGCCAGTGCTTTATCCATTGCGCCACCTAGCTGCCCCTCTTTGCCTCTTTCCTTTTTTTTCCCTTTTTCTTTTTTTGGTGGGGCAATGAGGGCTTAAGTGACTTAGTTGCCCAAGGTCACACAGCTAGTAAGTGTCAAGTGTCAAAGGCAGGATTTGAACTCAGGTCCTCCTGAATCCAGGGCCAGTGCTTTATCCAGTGGGCCACCTAGCTGCCCCCTTCTTTTTTGGAAAAAATTTTTTTTTTATTTTTCCCCAATTACATGTAAAAACAAGTATTAACATTCTTTTTTTTTTTTAAGTTTTGAGTTTCATAAATGATCCTTTAAATGTACCTTCTGGTCCAAAATCAATGATTCTATGACACCCACCCCTCATTTTGTAGATGAGGAAATTGAGGCTCAGAGGATGAAGCAATTTGCCAAAAATAAAAACAATTAGTCAATGGCATGGTCAGGCCTGAAACCAAAGTCTCTAAGCAACCAGCCCAAATATTCTCCACCACATACCAATTTCTGTAGACCGGATTTCTCATTTAAACAGCTCTTTCCCCTTAATTAATCAGTTAGGGGATTTTTACTGTACACTCAAATCTCAATTAAATTCACATAACTTATTCACTTCATGAAATCTCTACAGTAAATTCTTAAATCTAGGCTATCTCCCCCACCATACTCAACATGTTCCTCAACCATCTTGCTTAGAGACTGCAGAAAAAAAAATTAATCTGAATATGCATGCCAAATAACTCTTCTGCTTGTAGGAACTGATGTAGAGAGCAGTAAGAAGACCTAGGAAAATATGTCACAAGGACTAGAATAAATGTAAATAAGCATAATACTAAAATGAAATACTGTGTATACTAAGCAATTATACTACCTGATCTTCTGGTAGGGAGGCAGGAAGGGACACCACTCTTTCAACGTACAGTACAGCCATTTTCAGACCTGGGCACTGTATGGGTTGGTTTTGCTTTTCTTTCTTTCCTTCTTTCTTTCTTTCTTTCTTTCTTTCTTTCTTTCTTTCTTTCTTTCTTTCTTTCTTTCTTTCTTTCTTTCTTTCTTTCTTTCTTTCTTTCTTTCTTTCTTTCTTTCTTCCTTCCTTCCTTTCTTTCTTTCTTTCTTTCTTTCTTTCTTTCTTTCTTTCTTTCTTTCTTTCTTTCTTTCTTTCTTTCTTTCCCTCCTCTTCCTCCTCCTCCTCCTTCTTCTTCTTATGGGGCAATGAGGGTTAAGTGACTTTCCCAGGGTCACACAGCTAGTAAGTGTCAAATGTCTGAGACCGGATTTGAATTCAGGTCCTCCTGAATCCAGGGCTGGTGCTTTATCTACTGTGCCAACTAGCTGCCCCCTTCACTATATTTTTCTCTGTTTCATGGCAAAGTCTATGGTGGGAAAGATACCTAGAAATGACTATTAAGTAAAAACAAAAGAGAGCAATAAAATCTAATTTTTAAATGATAATACTACTACTTAAATATACAAAAGAACTATACTTTCTTCTTTGCCACTTAAAATTAATTTTTATTTTTTGTATACACTTTTCTATTATTGTGTACATGTAGAGCTTGCTGGTCAATTGTAAGCTTCTGGTGAATAAAGATGGTTTTTAAGTATCTGGCATGTATTTGAAAGCCTCACACACAGTAAGCATTTAATAAATTATTGTTGCATTGAATTAATTAACTCATTTTCCACACAATTCATTTTTCCTGATTGATTTTTTTTTAAAGTGGTCAAGAAGTACACTTTCATTGATATGAATGGACTATTATTTGTTCGTCCTTCGTTTCTGAGGAGGACCAGTGACATCATGGGGTAATGTGTTGACTCCTGCATGAATTGGGTTTAAGTGAGGCAGAGTTGCAGGAAGTCATCGGCCTCACTCTCTCTCCCAGAATCACATCAAATCCAGCAGCAGAACAAAAGTCAAGACAACTGGGGACAGCCCAGAATGCAGGGGATGACCAAGCTTTAAACACTCCACAGTGTCATCTTCAGCCACCTTCATGGCCACTGGAAGAGACTGTTCTCATCTGGTCATTCTGAGGGGAAGTCTTCACATGCTTGGGGTAGACACCCCCCTAAGTCATTGAACAGTTTGAGGCCTGTCAGTTAACCTCAACGTGGTTTTGCCTATCTGCAAGATGGTTTACTTGGGTGTGGCCGCTGCTCATGCTACAACTTCTTGGGAGCCACAGGTGAAAGCTAAGTGCCTGGTAGGCACCAAAAGTAGATGAGAAGCCCTGAAAAAGGTTTGGCGGGACCTCAGCCCAGAGTGGGTTCTTTTATTTTATTTTTTTCAGAGTGGGTTCTTTATCACAGACAGAATGTAATCTTTCATGTTAGTGTGACTGTAAGGAGGCAGATTTGGAATCAAATGATCCAGGCACCAATTCTTAAGGCTATGCCACTTTTTATGAGTATGGTCTTGGACAAGTCTAGAACTGTTTCTTCATTTCTAAAACACAGAATTGGACTGGAAGATCTTCAAAGTTCCTTAGAAGTTTTCAATCTATTATCCTCTCTCTAAATGAATAATTATTTATATATTGCTTTAAAGTAAGGTTTGCAAGCATGGTACATATGTCATCTCAACTGATTCTCACACATTATGAGGTAGGTGCCATCATTATCTCATTTTACAGATTGGGAAACTGAAGCAGAGAAGTTAAGTGACTTGCAGAAGGTCATACTGCTATTAAGTGTCTGGGGCAGGACTGGACCTCAAGTCTTCTCGATTCCAATTTTGTTCTATCCACTGCACCACCTACCTGCTCAACTTAGAACTGGAAAGGGACTTTAAAGGCCATTTATCAATCCATCACTAAATATTTATTAAGTGCCCCCTACGGGCCAGGAACTATGAATGCAAATACAATGAATGAAAAAATCCTCAACTCAGCTTCCTCTACCTTCCAGTTACATATGAAGACATGGAGTCCAGAGAGATTAAACAATTTTTGGAGGGCCACATAGGCAGCTTGGATTTGAATCCAGGTCTTCTGAGTCTAAATCCCTCATCTTTTTCAACTGCATCACGTTGGCCTCGGCCAACCTTATAAGCTATCAGTATTTGTAATATTGTTTATATAGGAAAAGAGGAGTCCCAAAAAAGGCCTGTAACTTTTGGAACACGGGCTGTTCATTCATTCTGGGGAAAAATGCTTGTAATGTGGCTTGGAAAAAAATCACATTGTGGCAGAGGCAGCTCTGAGTTATGATGGGTTACTAACAAAGGGCATGGGGAAGAAAAATATCATGTCCCTTTGATCACGCCGCCTTTCCCCTAAAATGTCAGTGGAGAAATGAAGGCTAAGAGGAGAATATGTAATTCAATTTTGCCAAGCATTTTTTGAGGGAGGATGGATGGGAACCAGCTGTTGTCCATATACCCTGAAGTCAGAAAAGAAAGAAAAGATTCAGACATCTGGAAGAGTTTCTGCAAAGGGAAATGGGTGCCTGAAAGGGAGTAGGGAATCTTCTTCAAAATTAGGTTTTAATTTTTCTCTGGCTAGGACGATTTAAGTAGATGTCCCAAACCTTTCCTGATTTCCCCAACCAGTAATTCAAATCTCTCAGGCTACTCTATTTGATTTTTCCCATGGAGCAAATTAACAACGTTGATACTAGAAAAAAACAGGACTAAACATGTCCCCAGTTCAGTTGGGGCTGGGAGAGGTTATTCTGACTAACGAAATATTAAACTCAATTTTTTCTAAGCTGCTTAAGGATTTGGCACCCTGGGGACAAAGGCTCAATTACCCAACCCTAGTTACAGTTCTGCTTACAAATTTTATCATGGGATCATTTGCTAACTAATACTGTAGTTTATATTTCATAATCACCTTATCACCTCCAACTAAACTGTAATATCTTCAAGGGCAGGATTTGTGTCCTTTTTTTCACCCTAATTACTTCCAGAACTTAGTATAATGTCTTGGATACAATGGGTATTTGATGAATTTACGTGAAATTAAATAAATCCTCATGACACCTGCAGAGTGAAGGGCTAAGGGAAAAAAATTGTTTCAGGTCCATTATGATTAGAAGAATGGAGAGTCCAACATCATATTTACACAAAGATATGCATACATCTTTTTCCCAGCCTTCCTCCTAGGGATTGCTATTATAATCCTTTAAATTTGTTGTCTGTCTAGAGTAATGGAATCATAGCAACATAGATTCCCAAGTATTGGAAGAGAGTAAGAGTGATTTTTTTTCATCTGAGAAAGAATGATCTAACCTTTCTTGATTCCAGGGATGGGGAACCCACTACAACTCTCTGGGAAGGACACTTTCCCTTTTGGATGTATCTCATTGTTAGAAAGTTTTAATTTACCGCTTCTGATTCTATACAATTAAAACAAAGCGGGGCAGCTAGGTGGCGTGGTGCATAAAGTACTGGCCCTGGATTCAGGAGGACCTGAGTTCAAAGCCGGCCTCAGACACTTGACACTTACTAGCTGTGTGACCGTGGGCAAGTCACTTAACCCTCATTGCCCCGCAAAAAAACCAAACCAAACCAAAACAAAACCCAAAGCGAGTCTAATTCTATTTCACATGTTACTCTTCAAATATTTGAAAGGTCACTATCACCTGCCACCCAAACCTTCTTTTTGCCCAGGTAAAACACTTCCAGTTCTTTCAACTGATGCTCAAAAAGTATGGTTTCCAGTAGGCTCACCATTCAGGTAGTCATCTCAAGAACATGCTCTAGAACATCAATGTCCTTCCTAAAACACCGACATAAGAATAGGACATGATACTCCAAATGTAGACCAGGGCAAGTACCTTGGGCTAATCTTTCACAAATACGCATCTATGAATACAGCCAAAAGTGTTAATTTGGGGGCTGCCATACCCTACTTCAGCTCATACTGAACATGCAGTTCACTGAAACCCTAAGGTCTTTTTTTATTCATTCGATTGTTGCCTACTCATATTCTCATTAAGTACTTATGCAGTTGACATTTTGAATCCACGGATAAGGTTTTATACATTTTTTTTCTCTTATATTTCATCTTATTAGGGTTGGTCAACCATTCTAGCCTCTTGAGATCTTTTTGAATTCAGATTCTATCTTTCAACATGTATGCTATCCTTCTTAGCCTCACGTCATCCATGAATCTGATAGGTACACATTTTACATTTTCATCCAAGTAATTGAGAAAAATGTTGAAAGGAACAAAGTGAAAGACAGGTCTCTGGGGGCATTCCATTAGAAACTACCTTCCATTGCGGCATCTACTGGTAGATCTCTGTGGTGTAAAAAAAGTACCCAAAAAAAGCAAAAATAAAATATAAATTGTAAAGTCCTTTTGGTGATCACAAGCTTTTGGTGTTTAGTATGAGATTCTTACAGGACTGTGCCTTCACTTTTGTAGAGGAAGCACAGGGGAAAAGAGGAAAGCTTTGGATTTCAAGCAAGTGGTCCTTGAATTTGAATTCAACATCTACTAGTTACTGCTTATTTGAATTTGGGCAAGCCACTGAATGTCTAGAGGCATTGGTTTCCCTATATGTCAAATGAGGGGTTTGGCAATGATGATTTCTGAGGTAGTATCCAACTCTAAAGCCAATGGGCCTATCATCTCTTCAGGAAGGTTTCCCTCTCTACCCATACATTCTTTTCCCTCCCTCTGGAAACCAAAATGGATCTACAAAGAATTATTATAAAAAATAACTTTAAAAAATTTTATGTGTTTTACATACATGACCAATAAGAATACTCTGAGAGAAGTATTACAGGTATCTGGAAGAGAAGTACACCATTGACACATAAACACAAATACTGATTCATCTCACCCCTTCGATACTAAGGACTGTAACGATTGGAATAACGCCACCTGCTGGATACTTACTGTAGAAGAGTTCTGCCCATGAAGGGAAGGTCTTTGAGGGCAAGACCAGGAGTCAGGAAGTGACGCGGGCTAGTGGGAGGAGGAAGGAAGAGACTGGCGCTCAGGCTCGCTCTCTTTCCTGGGGACGCTGGCGGAGAAGGGAGCTAAAAATGTGCTCTCCCTTTAATAGATAGAAATCTAGGCCTTTCTCTCTCTCTTTACCAAATTCTTATTCTCCTTAATAAATGCTTAAAAGTCTAACTCTTGCTAAAGCTTATAATTTATTGGCGACCACTCATTAGATATTTTAGACAGTTTAGCTAGAATTTTACCCCTTAACAGATGGCTGACCACGAAGAGGAAAGCTAAACCTCAGTCTTCTTCTGATCTTCTGGTTGGGTAAGAAATTTCCCCTCCCTCTCCCTTTAAACTGCTAAGTACTGGCGCACTGGCTGTGTTTTCCCTTTAAAATTTTTCGAATGGACCTTTTAAACTCCCTAATTACCCTATTTTTGATTTTAGTCTGTTTAACCAGACAAATGGGAGATAAGATCATGTTAATGCTTTGTTTTTGTGGATTTTCTATTTTTCTTTTTATTTTTGTTAAAAGAGCCAGCAACTTACTCGCACAAGGAAATATCTCTCCCTCTCCCAACCATGCTTTTTCAGAGAAACCTGAAGAGATTCCTGCAGCTTTTCCCAGTTCTAACACTAATTGTTGCTCTAATTTTGCATGCCTGGAGGCAAAGACCCACCCTCTAGAAGCTTTTAATCCCCTAGCACCTGGAGGCAAAGTGGGGGAAGAGGAATCCAGGCCTGAGTTCAAAATCAAGTCTGATTCAAATTGCCCCGGTCCTTCCCCCCCTCTCCAGACTCCACCCTCTACTCCTCCCATGGCCAAGCCCATTGCTTCCCCGGCCTGGGAAGTCCAGAGATCTAATGCTCATGCGCAACTTTCTCTAACTACATTTGCAGCTTCAGGCTCAGCCCTTCCCCAGCCTGGCTGTGCTTCTGAGACAACTTTAGAAAACCCTTTAAATTCCAGATATGCTCGATTTGTTCATAATTTTGCTAACCTGCTTTTGTCTTTAATTAGTAATCTTATAAAGCGTTTGTATGGTGAAAAGCCCGACAGACAATATAGAGGGGTTAAAGAAGAAAAACTTAAGCTGAATAAGAATGACAATCATCACCATAGTTCAAGACTCCGCTTCTTTTGCCATGGAAGGGTACATATTTTACAGAAATGTAGAAGTAAGCAGCAAGGTATTGATATGAGTATTGGGGATTTTAGATATCGGAATCAAAAGTGTTCTGAATTCACTCAGAGTATTAATGTCAGTTCAGAGGTTACATAGGATTTCTATGCTATTATATATACATTTTGAAATTAATGGTATGGGTTTATTTTCATAGAGATTTTCAGGCTTTTGAGATTGTGTCTTATACTTAGTTTTTAAAACAAGGAGAATATTTGTAAAAGCTTTTTATAGTTGTGATCAAGTTTATATTTTATAAGACTCATTAATATTAAGTTCATATTCATTTAGATTTCCCTAGTTTGAATTTCATTGTCTTTTATTGTTCCATGTGTATTTTCTTCTATTCATTTATCTAATTTTGAAAAAATTGCGAGATGGTTTTGATTTCATAATGCAATGTTAATTCTAGGAGTATTGTGCTCCCATATTCTGAGTTGTTTGTTTTTATTATTTTTTCTCAACTGATTATTTGATCAAACTCTTTAAAGCATTTCCCTGGCAAATTGGTTGCCATGGCAAGTGTAAATTGATTCTAGAAGTATTATTTTTGATAAGCATATTCCAAAAAAAAAAAAAAGAGGGGAACATTTGTAAAAGTTGTCTTTGAGATTGTGTTGTGCTTTAACTTGTATTCAAATATGTTCTGATTTTTCACAAAAGTAATTGTATACTAAGTAAAAAAAAGGGGTATTATTTGAAATTGTTGCATAATTATATATTGTGTTCTGAGTCAAGATGTATTCACATTTTTTGCAATCATTTATTATCCTCAATTTTTAAATCCATATGAGATTTTAAATTATGGGAATTTATCATTTAAGACATTAATTGCCGTTATTCTGAGTTATCAGATGCCAGTTGGCCAAGATGCCATCCAATCACAAGAGGAATACATGCAAGAGCAGACACTGAACTGTCACATGAGGGGAGACATGCATGAAGTCAAGGTATGGCCGAGGGAACGGCTTTTGACAAATGTTGAGGTTGGATTCTCTTGGTTTAATATTTTATTCTCTTTTTCCCCACAATATTGTACAGATGGCTGGAAGTATTCATCCCACCCATCTCACTTCTACACCTGGCTTCTATGCTCCCTCCTATATGCCTGATGCCATGGACATCTCAATCCCATGCATCTGATTAAGTCTGACTCAGTTTCTTCCAATATGTTCGGTGGCATGGACATATATTCCATCCACCTATTTTAAGTCTGGCATACTGTATGGGCAGTACATATTGCTCAAGTGTGGGAATGCTCATATCCCATCATTTCTCTGTTCTTTTATGGTAACCCCCATAATTATCTCAGGTGTCATGATAAATACAGTGTTGAATTTGGCCTTGACATCTGTTACCAATTATATTAGATTTTTTAATTTCTCATAATGGCATGAGGATAATTAGGCAGATGATGCAAAAAGTGATAAAACAAAGATAAAAATTATTTTTATTAATTAATATTGCAGCAATTGTCTTCTCAATTACCCTCCATAAGGGGGGACTATAATAATATTATAATTTTAAAGAATGGTTCAATTTTTGTTTTATTATATGTTTCACGTGTTAACAACTAAGATTCTGTATTCCCTTAGACATGTTTTTGAGAACTTTCATTGTTTGATTTGATTATTGACAAAGCTATTTTAAAGCTGTGTTAAGCTCAATTTTGTAGGAAATTTTCCTGGCTGATTACCAGCATCCACACATCAACCCCTGAAAAGACTTCCATTCTACGACTACGCCTAGAGGACATCTGAGAAAAGACTTTCAGAGACTTTAAATGAACAGTTTTGATTTGTTGTTTTTGTTGTTTTTTTCTCTTTCTGTTATAATATACACCATCTGTAACATGTATTCTCTGCAGAGGCCCTCCCTTTGCAAGACTAATGTCAAAGCGTCGGTTCATGAGGAAAAAAAAAAATCGCCCCTCTGGACAAAACTTTCCTCTCTTCCTTTTCTATATTGTTGTTCACATATTATTAGTTAGCAATAGTTATTATATTCTTTTTACTGTTCCGTCAAGGAAACATTTTGTTTCTTGAGGAACAACAGGGGGGACTGTAACGATTGGAATAACGCCACCTGCTGGATACTTACTGTAGAAGAGTTCTGCCCATGAAGGGAAGGTCTTTGAGGGCAAGACCAGGAGTCAGGAAGTGACGCGGGCTAGTGGGAGGAGGAAGGAAGAGACTGGCGCTCAGGCTCGCTCTCTTTCCTGGGGACGCTGGCGGAGAAGGGAGCTAAAAATGTGCTCTCCCTTTAATAGATAGAAATCTAGGCCTTTCTCTCTCTCTTTACCAAATTCTTATTCTCCTTAATAAATGCTTAAAAGTCTAACTCTTGCTAAAGCTTATAATTTATTGGCGACCACTCATTAGATATTTTAGACAGTTTAGCTAGAATTTTACCCCTTAACAGGACATTTTAAATCTGAGGTTTTATTGTGACTTTAAGGACTTGGGGTGAAGCATGTCTCATGTCTCCACAGAGAAGTGGAGAACTACAGGTATAAAATATGGCATGCATTTTTTTAAGACAAGGTCAGTGTGATGATTTCAATTTGCTTGGCTACTTGTTTGTTACAAGCAAGGGTTCTGTTGATTGGAGGTTGGGAACTGTGGTAGGGAATGGTAATTGGAAGTGATGGTAATATAAAGAAAGAAACAACAATGAAAGATTTAAGGAGGATTTTTTTTTAATATACAAAAAGAAGAAATACTTTGATCTTACATTTATTCAAGGAGTTTCCTGAATAAATCCAAAGGAAAGGTATCAGGCTTTGAATAAGATGTGAAGTTAAGAGTTGGTCTAATAAAAAAACTAACTTGAAGATGTTCAAGTATTCATATTATTCATGTTAGGAAGAACAAAAAGCCAGAAGCAGGGGAGGAAAATGTAATTCATTTCATTTTTCTCCAAATGACAAGCGCCTAGGAACATGCTTTATTGCTCTCTCTTCTGTCTTTAACTACTGCCATTCCAAAAAACTTGGGGCAGGGGTGGTTTTTGGCACTTATTCACCAGCCCCCTTCCTTTGACTCTCCAATCTTGCCCCTTGTTCTCATCCATCCTCTCTGTGTCCTGTTCCTTTCAGTTTAGAAGACTATAGACTCCATAAGGATAGGGATGGTTTCTTGCCTGTCCTTGTGTCAGCAGTCCTAGTACAGTGAAAGCATAGCAGAGAGACTTGATAAATGTTTGCTGAATTGAGACTGATGGGATCCCACTGATAAGAAGTTATGGTGGAGCCCCTGCCCAGGAATATGTAGGATCAAAAGCTTTTAGAATCAGAAATGACCTTAGAACTTTTCAAGTCCAGCCCTTCATTTTATAGATGAAGAAACTGAGACCCAGAGTTGGAAAGTTAAGTGCCTCGCTTATGAATTTAGCCAGGATTAAAACCCAGGTCTTTTGACTACAGCCCCAGACTCTTTCTTCTACACTATGTTGTGTTTGCTAAATAGAGAATTCTTAAATGCCTTTTTGCCTATGCCCCAAAGGAACAGATTTGTAATGAGAGAATTTTTAGACAGAAATCCTTCTTTCGGAAGACATGTTTTTACATATATTAGGGCAGCTAGGTGGCACAGTGGGTAAAGTGCAGGGCCTGGAGTCAGGAAGATGCCTCAGACACTAGCTGCATGACCTGGGCAAGTCACTTCACCCTGTTGGCCTCAGTTTGCTCATCTGTCAAATGAGCTGGAGAAGGAAATGGCAAACCACTCCAGTATCTTTGCCATGAAAACCCCAAATGGGGTCACGAAAAGTCAGACGTGACTGAACAAATTTTTGGATAATGCCACTCATATTATAGCAAGGAAGAGGCTGCTGAAACTCTAACTACTATGAAGATAGGCCCTAGCTACAAGCACATGCGTTCTTCCAGACTAGCTCCCTACTAGACTACCCGACTGGCCCAGACAAGAGAAACAGTAATCATCCTCATTCCCCTCCACCCCTGAACTATGGTTGCCCTGTGTGGAGACAGACTTCAAGCCATTTTTGAATCCCACACTGACTCCTCCCTCTTTCACCCCCTCAGCACATGCTTAGGTGGCTTCCCCAGAATCCAGCTGCTAAGTCAGAGGAATGAACATTGTTAATACAAGGAACCCCCCAAAAAATCTGCTGGGAGAAAAGGAATCATTAAATATAAGCCAAAGTCAAGCAAAGGTGATGATTTACAAACAAAAAACAAACAAACAAAAAGTCTTGTATTATTGGTGCTACTGCTTCTCTTCAGTTTGGATGGAAAATTAGTTTATGCCCACAAGAATCATGTTCTGAATGTGAACAAAGCAAGCTGAATAGAGGCAGTCCCAGATCCCTTTCAACATGCATTTATTAAGTGCCTCAGCCCCCGATCACATAAATCCAATTCACTTGCAAGTCAAGACATCACCTTCTGGTCCTCTTTGAAAACAAAGGACAAACAACAACAACAATATTAAGTGCCTACTATCTGCCAAGCATTGTGCGGGGCACCAATGAACAGGGGATACAGAGAAAGGAAATGAAAACAATTCCTGCCCTCAAGAAGCTTACATTTTCGGGGAGCAGGGGCAGGGGTGGAATGGAAGGGAAGACATGTAAACAAGTAAATATAAATGCAAAACAAAATACTAAGTAATTAGGGGTGAAAAACACTAGGGGGATCAGTGAATCAATCAAGTACCATTTATTAAACACTTACTTTTTCAGCAATACAATGATCCAAGACAATCCCAAAGGATTAATGATGAAGCATACTATCCAATTCCAAAGAAAAAAGTGATCTTGATTGAACACAGACTGAAGCATGATATTTTTTCACTCTTTCACTTTTTTCTTGTATAAAATGTCTAACGTGGTAATGTTTTACATAATTGCACATGTTTAACCTATATCTGATTGCTTACTGCCTCAGGGAGGATGGGAGGAATAGAATTTGGAACTCAAAACCTTAAATAAAAATGTTTATTGAATTTTTTTTAAAATTTAAACCCTTATTGTGCCAGGTAGGGCAACTATTGAGCTGGAGAAGGAAATGGCAAACCATTCCAGTATCTTTGCCAAGAAAACCCTACTAAGGGTCATGAAAAGTCAGACTCGACTGAAAACAACTGAACGACAACAAAATGTACCAGATACTGAAGAAACAAAACAAAACAAAACAAAAAGAGGCAGATTGAGCTAGACCCTGAAGAGCTAGGAATTCCAAGAGGCGATGGTGAGGACGCTAAACGTTCAGGCATGAGGACATAGGGGTGGGATGGAGAATACCATGTATCTTTCCTCTGTTAATTATCTCCAATTTATCCTGTGTCTCTCACATTTGTATATTGCAGTTTGCACTTGACCTTCCCCGTTAGATGGTGAACACGTCTGAGAGCAGGGATTATTTTTCCTTCTTTCTCCTGTATTCCCAGGGCATAGTACAGGGCTTGACATAGAGTCAGCACTTTATAAATGCTTGTTGGCTGACTGACTGACTGACTGACAGGTAGGAACACAGAATTCCTGAAGGAAAATGATATGAAATATGTTTGGAAAGATAGATGGGAGCCAGATTTGTGAGGATCTTTTAAAAAGGCCAAATTAGAGGAATTTGTATTTCATCCAAGAGACAACAGGGAGTCAACTGAAGCTTTGTAATTAAGCAAAGGAGAGACTGGCAAAGAGAGGCTCAGAAAATGAGACCCTCAAACCAATGGAGAGTCACAGGCTGTTGGGATCAGTGTGGGAAGCACTGTGGGAAGGTTGGCCTCCAATAGCAAAGGGGAGAATGCAGTGAATTTCCCACTCGCCAAGGACTGCAATGTTGACAAGTACAGTTTGAGAACACCAGGAAAAGCTAAAGTGAAGTTAAACCAGGTGGCTTCTGACCCTCTCAATAAGAAATGATGCATTTAGGCCCCATCTGCATCAGGAGAGGAAATTTCCACACCAGAAATCTCCTATACCAGGTAAAGCCAAAGGTACAGACCAAACAAATAAACTCCAGCAGCCATCCAAGTTAATACAGTATGCAAGAGGGGCGGCTAGGTGGCGCAGTGGATAAGTACCGGCCCTGGATTCAGGAGTACCTGAGTTCAAATCCAGCCTCAGACACTTGACAATTACTAGCTGTGTGACCCTGGGCAAGTCACTTAACCCCCATTTCCCCACCAAAAAAAAAAATACAGTATGCAAGAGTAGGCACATTTATATAGCACTGTCAAACTTACAAAGTAAGCTCCTTGAGGGCAGGGGTTATTATTATTTTTTGGGGGGGAGGCAATTGGGGCTAAGTGATTTGCCAGGATCACATAACCAGTAAGTGTCAGATGGCAGATTTGAACTCAGGTCCTCCTGACTCGAGGGCCTGTGCTCTATCCATTAAGCCACCTCACTGCCCCCAAGGACTATTTTTTTAACTTTTTTTTTTTTTTGCATTCCCAGTGCTTGGCACAGTGCCTAGCACATGGTAAGTGCTTAATAAATGGATCCTGACTGAATTGACAACCCAGTGAGGTAGCTATCTCAAATATTGGCATTCTCAAACCTTCAAATATTTGGGGGGGGGGTGAGGCAATTGGGGTTAAGTGACTTGCCCAGGGTTACACAGCTAGTAAGTGTTAAGTGTCTGAGGCCACATTTGAACTCAGGTCCTCCTGAATCCAGGGCCAGTGCTCTATCCACTGCACCACCTAGCTGCCCAAGTATTAGCATTCTCATTTTACAGATTAGGGAAACTGATGCCTTGGGCAGTAAAATGGGGCTTTCCCACAGTGACAAGACTTGTCAAGACAAGTCAAGACTTGAATCAACAACTCCTGATTCCAAATCTAGTGCTCAATCCATCATAGTCACCAACTGTATCATTAAACGACTCTGGGGACACCCCCGCCCCCAAGAAGAATCACTGAGGGGCAAAGGTCTATGCGCCCAGTCCATGAATCAAGAGACTTGAGAGGCACTGGCTTGGACAAAGGCTATTTAAGGAGCCACCAAGATTAAAGGAATATGTAGAACTCAGTGAACTCTCTCTCTCTCTCTCTCTCTCTCTCTCTCTCTCACACACACACACACACACACACACACACACACAAAAGAAGATGCAAAAGAAAGAGAACCAGGCTCAGGGGCAAATAAACACATTAATATTAATGATATATTCTAAGCCCAGTGATCACGCTGAGAGAAGAGAGATTGGGGGGGGGGGGGGAAGGAAGCAGCTTCCACGCAGTCCTGGAGACCTGTCTGAAGGGAGGTCATACAGCAAAGGAAACACATGGAAAAGCTAGAGAAAGAAAATATTTTAAAAGTTCTGAAAATAGAACGCAGGAAGGTGAATGGCAGTGTAGGTTATGAGACAGAATGCTGAACTTGTAGTCAGGAAGATGCAATTTGAAATCCTGCCCCTGACCCCCTTGTTGGCTATGTGACCATGGGTAAGTATTTTGATTTCTCAGGGCCTCAGGGAATTCCCTAAAACTTATCTATTAAGTTACTAACATCAGGAGCAATGTCACTAACGGAAGCACAGATATTTAATCACTGACCAATGGGGAAAGGACTGAATGGAAATTATTAGAATTAGACGGTGTGTGCCCAAAATACAGGACTGGGAGTAAGAATTCTGTTCTAGGGGCAGCTAGGTGGCGCAGGGGATAGAGCACCGGCCCTGGATTCAGGAGTACCTGAGTTCAAATCCGGCCTCAGACACTTAACACTTACTAGCTGTGTGACCCTGGGCAAGTCACTTAACCCTAATTGCCTCCCTAAAAAAAAAAAAAAAGAATTCTGTTCTATTCCCAATTTCACTTTTAGTAGGACTTGTAACATTAGACTTTCTCGTCTCTTTCTGGGACTCAGATTCCTCATTTGTTTTTTTTTTTTTTTAACTTTTTTTTTTTTTTTGGTGAGGCAGTTGGGGTTAAGTGACTTGCCCAGGGTCACACAGCTAGTAAGTGTGTCAAGTGTCTGAGGCTGGATTTGAACCCAGGTCCTCCTGACTCCAGGGCCAATGCTGTATCCACTGTGCCACCTAGCTGCCCCAGATTCCTCATTTGTAAAAAGCAGAGGGGCTTGGGCCAGGTGGATCTCTAAGGTCCCATTCCATGATTCTCTAAGATCAAAGGAGAAGCAAGGTCAGAGCCGGTCAGGCAGAAAAAAATGAGAATGGAAGTTTAGAAAGATCAGAGCTGACAAGTTATCTGCAGGGCACAGAGGGCTGACGATCAAATAACTCATGACGAGAACAACAATCATTATTAAGAAGCTGTTATTCAAAGTGATGAAAATGTCCGTACCTTTTGACCCAGAGATCCTACTGTTAGACATAAAGCCCATGGAAGTCAAAGATAGAAAAGGTGCTGTCAACATCATCATAATTATAGCAGTATTTTACACAGTAAAGGACTGGAAACAGTGAATACCGGACTGGAAACAGTGAACACCATCTACTGGAGAATAGTTAAAGAAATTATGGAATGAAAATACAAAGGGCTCTTAGAACATTGTAAGGATCAAAGGAAAATATAGAGAAGCGCAGGAAGATCTCATAGGACTAATGGGAAGTGAAATAAGCTGAACCAAGAAAACAATCTACAAAATGGAAACAACAATGTAAATAATAACAAAACAAGAAAACAATCATAACTGAATCCTATGAAATTATAACGGCCAACCTTGGCCCCACAGGAGAGAAAAGAGAGTTACCTCTCCACCTACCTGTTCCTTGCTAAGGTGATGGTATATGGATATAAAATGTAGCATAAGATGTCAATTTTTTCAATATTTTAGCTAGTTTTTCCCCCTATTTTTTATTCTTTGTTATAAGGGATGGCCCTCTGGGTGGGAAGGAGGAGGGAAGGAATAATTGGGAAATGTAGATGATGCTAAAATTAATTTTAATATTTAAAAATCTTTGCTACAAGGAATGGCTCTCTGCAGAAGGACAGAGGTTCACATCAGCTATGATGGTGATGTAAGAAAAAAACTATCAATAAAATTGTCTTCTAAAAATTTTGTTTATATTGGAAGTTTGTTCTCTCTCTAGATATATATATCTGTAATGTTAATTATTTTTATTTTCAATTTTACATTCGCTCCCTCCCTCCCTTCCCCCACCTATTGAGAATTTTAAAAAATATGATACTCATCATACATGTATGATCATACAAAAATATTTCCACATTCGGGGGGGGGCAGGGGGGAAGGGACAAAAAAAAATAAAGATAAAATGCTTCATTCAGTTCTCTTTCTGGAAGTAGATATTTTATATCATGAGTTCTTTGGAGCTGTGGTGAATTATTATTGATCAGAATTGTTGTTGAATCACTGAATTATGTCCAACTCTTCATGACTTTGTGGATCATTGCACACCAATACTATCCATAGAGTATTCTTGACAAGGATACTAGAGCGGTCTACCATTTCCTTCTCCAGTGTAATAAGAGAAGAGTTTGAGTGACTTGTTCAGGGTCACACAGCTAATGTCTGAGGCCACATCTGAACTTAGGTCTTCCTGAAACTCAGCCATCCAGGCCCAGCTGCCCTGATCTGAATGACTAAGTCTTAAAAGCACTTAGTTGTGATGCATAGGCCAATACTAGGCACTGTACAAAGGGTGAGGACAGATAAAACTCCTCTCCTCCGAGACTTTACAATTTAGGGTAAACAACATGAAACATATCTATAGGCCCCATGAGCAGTAGACAAAAAAATATTAGACTAGGATACAGACAGGAATATATAATCTATGTCACTGCTAGAGATGCAATTATAATGAATATGTATAAGAAGAATAATGGCTAAGTATATAACTTACACTTCTGTTTACACATCTATTCCCAGGGCAAAATGCTTAAGAGAGAGCTTCTGCCTTAATTACAGATCTGTCATCAATGAAATTGTATCTGTATTATGTCATTTCATATGGGAAAACTGGGCTCAGCCACTATTTTATGAGTTAAGAGCTCTAATTAAAGCAAGAGGCCTTGGTTAACCAGCCAATCTTATAAGTAGAAATATAACAGAATCATAAATCATCACATAATAGCAGTTGCCCTGCATGGTAGCACCTAACTCCCACCCTCAATAAGTAACTTTTTTTTTCCTTTTAAATTTGGAGTTTCCTATTTGGCCTAATTTCCTAAAATTCTCCTTGGGGTCCCTGTTTAGGTATTGGGGTAGATGGGTATATACCCTCAGGCACTCTGTTGCTCTCTCTCTCTCTCTCTCTCTCTCTCTCTCTCTCTCTCTCTCTCTCTCTGTGTCTGACTGTCTGTCTGACTTTATGTCTGTCTGTCTCTGTGTCTCTCTCTCCCTCCCTCCCTCTGAAGGTTTTGTTAACAAAGGTTCCTCTACCTCCAAGGAAGTCCTTCACTTTTCATGACTAGCCACTTTCTGACCGGCTCATTCCTGATTAAGTATATTTAAACTCTTCTCTGGGGGCTTGTATGGTGCTCTGCACATAGTAGGTTCTTAATAAAGGTTAAATGAATGAATGCATATCTCTATGTCTGTATAAGTGAATGAGAGAATCCAGTTTAGGAAGTCTGGATGGCAAATAAAGCTACCTCCACTCCTGAGGAAGGCAGGAAGATTGAGAACCTGGACAAAAAGCAAAGTGTTTGGGTGATGAAATACCAGGAGGTGATAGACACAGTTCCACACAAGAGGAATTCAGTCCTGTTGCCATTCCAAAGACCCAACAAGCCAAGAGGACAACATTCTTCACAGCATAGCCTAGGGTCACATGCTGAGCTAGCAAAAATGCCAAAACCAGACTAATTTGCACCTCCTTCCCTTTTCAAGAATGACCCTGGGGTCTTTCCCTAAACTGGCTTCTTCCTCCTAAATCAACTCATCTTTCCTCCCCAGGACCATTCAGAGTTCCCCTTCAGGGATTCCATTAGCTCGATGATGATTACTAATATTCTGGGTTTCCATTAGTTTGATGCAATATTAACATTGGTAATAGAAGCAGCAAAATAATGAGCTAATAATGACTCATTTACAAAGCATTCCTGTCACAACAGCCCTGTAGGGTAGGCAGTAGAATAGCTAACATTTATCTACTCTACTTCAACCCAACATGCATTCATTTTTTTGGACTGGACTTGTGATCTCATTGGTGCACAGAACCTTCAACGAGAAAATGATCTCTACTGATGCCGAGGGACGTCTGTTCTTCAATTTAGAGTCTTAGAAAGCTGCCTAAAACACTGAGAGGTTGAGTAACTTGATGAAGGACACACAATCAGAGGCAGGTCTTGAACCCAAGTCTTTCTAGAAAAGGCACTTCCCTAATTCTTGCTTCCTTTCCCAATAAGCCCTTAATATGTGTAAGAAATTGTGCTAGACACAAAGAAAGAAGTGAAACAGCTATAACCTGTGTCAAATTTCCTGCCTTCTCAATGGGGTGGGGGAGAATTTGGAACTCAAAACTTGAAAAAAATGTTAAAATTGTTCTTACATATAATTGAGGAAAACAAAATATTAAATATAAAAAGGAACATATAATTAGAGGGGGAAAAGAGAGAGAGACATGATAATATTCTCTGCCCCCAAGGAGTTTATATTCTATTGGATAATTTTTCTAGAACTGCCAGCATGATCTTGGGCAAGTTCTCTGGGCCTCAGTTTCTTTATCTGTAAAATGAAGGGTCTGGACTAAATTACCTCTGTGGTCCCTTCCACCTCTAGATCTATGTTGCTATAATCTCTAAGGTTCAGAGAGCACATGGTCCCTCCAATATTTGTTTTAATCTTTAGCTCATTCTTTCCAGCTTGAAGCCTCTCTGTACAGTTGACAGCCTTGGAAGAGAGTGAAGAGGTGTTCATGCATAAAGTCTCTACAATCCAGTTACTGCTGAAACTTTGGATGACTGCTATGACCATCCTGGGTTCTTCCACTTGTGGTCCTGGAGCCTTTAAGCACAAACCAGGAAGCAACTATGAGAGTCACCTACAGCTCTTGAGTAGCCTGGTGGATTTCTGAAGCATCTAGAAGCAAAGGTGGCAAGTGCTGTCAAGACTCCCAAGTGGGGCTGGAACCAAATTAAAATATAACTGGGAAATTTATCAAAAATAAATAAAAATACAACATAGATAATAATGTTCATTTGTGGGTTTCTAAGCCAATATGGGGATTCAACGGGGGATCTGTTTCTATTTAAGTTTGACACCACTGAATACAGCCCAGCCCTGCCTATATATATATATATATATTTTTTTTTTGCAGGGCAATGAGGGTTAAGTGACTTGCCCAGGGTCACACAGCTAGTTAAGTGTCAAGTGTCTGAGGTTGGATTTGAACTCAGGTCCTCCTGAATCCAAGGCCAGTGCTTTATCCACTACACCACCTAGCTGCCCCCCTGACTATTTTGAAAAGATTCCCCATAAAAGTTCAATTGCCTGTCTCCTGTATGTGGACTCTCCATTATAAATTTTTAAAGCAAATCTCAAATCTCCCCTCCCCCTCCCCTGTAAGTCTCTCCTATTCCCCACCATAGCCCTCTGAATCCACTAATCACTAGCACCCCTCTGTGTTTTATTTCCTACCCAAACTCTCTCCTCTTCCATATGACCATATTACTGTCAAGGGCACCAAGCATCCTCCTCTTAGTGACACAGGCTAGGAACATCAGTGGCATCCTCTGCTCTTCTCTCTCCTTCAGCACACACAGTCAGCCAGTGGCCAAATCTCCTCATTTCTGCCTTCTCAACATCTCTCTTATGTATCACCTTCATTATGCTAACAGCACCATCACCATCACCATCCTGGTTCAGGTCTTCATCACTTCTAGCCTGGACTACTGGAAAGCCTTTGAATTGGCCTTGCTGCCTAAACTCTCTCCATACTCCAATCCATAAAGCTTCGACTATGTCCCCTCCCCCTATACCCAAACCCAATTAAACTCTAGTTTCTTCCAAAAGGAAAATGACATATACATAAATATAAATAACTCTATGTGGGAACAACCCCTACTAGGTATCAAATGCATCTTGCAGACTCATGTCTATAGCTTCATAATCTCCATATGGATCAGATTCATTATCTACACAAGAAAAAAAAGGGGAGGGGGGTGCAAATGCCAAATGATCCCATTTAAATAGAGCAGGTCAGGGCTGCATTGGGAATTTTCAACTTACAGATTTGAGAGGCAAGCTTGTTGCTGAGGAGAGTCCTGTACTGAAACAGGGAGAGAGCTGAGTTGGAATCCCATCAACAATACTTATAAATTGCATGACCATGGACAAGTAAGCATCCTTCCCACATGAAAGATGGAATCTTTCTAAGAAAAATAATACATACAGCGAAGAGTCAGCCCATTAGACAAGAGGTAGCAAAGGGCTAAAGATACGAAAGTTCAATTAGGGCTTAGATAAAATTACGAATGAGACTTAGGGCACCTGGTGCCACATAGGATAGAGTACTGGGCCTTGGAGTCAGGAAAGATTCATCTTTCTGAGTTCAAATCTGTTCTCAGATACTAGCTGTGTGACCCTAAGCAAATCACTTTACCTTTCTTGCCTCAATTTCCTCATTTACAAAATGACTTGGGGGAAGGAAATGGCAAACCACTTCAGTATCTTTGCCAAGAACACCCCAAATGGGGTCTTGAAGAGTTGGGTGAGGAAGCAGAGCATTCTAATCATGGAAGGATAGTCGATGTATATAGGCAAGAAGATGGGTGATAGGCGATAGAGTGCCACATGTAAGGAAACTCTCAGTGTCCAAGACAAGTGAGGAGGGTGTTTACAGATCAGGAGTTCCCTCCTGCACAAATGAAATTGCAGGTCTAGAATCTCTCCCAATAAAAAAGTTTAACCACTTATGAAGAGGATCCATTGATGAGGGCAAAGAAACTGAAGGAAGAGAAACTTGCTATGAAACTATTTTAACAGTTGAGTTGTGAAATGATGAGGCCAGTAATAGAAGAGGAAAAGATGGTTTGGAGACATAACAAAGGAGGGCATGATTGATGGCTCATCCAAATAATGAGGGGGGCTGGCTGGCTTGTTTTTCTGGAAATTGCAAGACTAGAATACAACTGCTTCATTGCTTGGCAAACACTCTTCAGCCTGTGAGGGCATGTTTGGCTATTAACATAGCATACAACAAATGAAACACAAATAAACCACAACAATGGGAGGGGGAAAGAAAATCAGAGACCAAAGGCCTCCTTTTAATTAATAAGTCCTAGGATGGAGTCAAAGGATGCTTGGGCTAGCTGGCTTTGTTGTTGTTTTTGAATTTCAAAATTTGGTTTCTCCACTTTCTAAAGTCCCATTTCAAGAGTTTGATAAAAGGGGGGAAATCTCTTTCCACATGGATTTGTTCCCATATTGATCTTTTCTCTTGTGATTTCACAGGCTGCTGGTTTATTTCCCCCATGCACCAGCATCATCTGTTACCAATGACACGTTTTTAATTAACGGCACAGGCAAAGAGATGGGAAACAAAAAAACTGTTTTTGCATTGGGTCTGAGATAAATACCAGCTGCTAGCATTTAGAGTCATCTCAGTAGCCTAATGATGCATAATGACAATTATGTAAAAACACTAATAATATATCCAAACTACCTGTCTCATCTCCCCCCCCACCACCTCCTCATCCAACAAACACACACATATGACTCACACCTAGTCATCAAATAGGGGTATGTTCAAAATCAAAGAATCAATGGGAGAAGACAAGAAATCAGCAACATTAAGACTCCTTAGTTCCCTAATAACCCTTAGAGTTCCTATGCAAAGGAAGTAAAAACATTCACTCAATCATTTATTTATTCATTACCAAACAAGGCATTATAGTAGACACTAGGAATTCAAAGACAAAAAATGCCAATCCATGCCTTCAAATAGCCTATATTTTACCAGGAAAGATAAAATATACACAGACACCTAAGTATAATACAAAATAATGCTCTCAAGGGAAAATCTGAAAGGAGAGAGCACTTTCAACTGATGAGATCAGTACATACTTCCCAGAGCGGTCACTTCATTTGAGGTGAGAAGGGCTATGGAAAAAAGCAAGAGATGAGACTGGAATGTATTGCAGGAAGGAGAGCCAGCCTATACATATATATGGAGGAAGGTCAAGTGCTGAGGGGACAACTGATAATTCAGTTTGGCTCAAACACACAATGTAAGATTGGAAATAATGAGAAATAAAAGTAGAAAGGTAGGTTGGAGATAATTCAACAAACCAGTCAATCAATCAATAAACATTTATTAAGCACCTACTATGTGCCAGGTGCTGTACTATGTGCTGCAGATACAAAAAGAAGCAAAAGACAGTTCCTACCCTCAAGTGGCTACAATCTAATGGGGGAGACAACATGCAAACAAATATATACAAAGCAAGATAGATATAGATATAGATATAGATATAGATATAGATATAGATATAGATATAGATATAGATATAGATATAGATATAGATATAGATATAGATATAGATATAGATATAGATATAGATATAGATATGATAAATGGGAAATATTTAAAAGAGAGAAGGCATTAGAATTAAGAGATGTTGGAGAAGGCTTCCTGGAGAAGGTGGGATTGGGCAAGTCTCTTCCTCTAAGCCTCAGTTTCCTCATCTGTAAAATAAAGAGATTAAACTACATAAACTCTTAAAGTTCCAAAAAGCTCTAAATCTAGGGTGCTTAGGAGGTGGTATTTTATCCCTGGAGATTAAAAGTTGCATTGTCAGTCATATGAATTAAGTTACATATGAAGGATAAGCCTGGAAGAGGAAAGAGGGAAGAGCCCAGAAGGAGGAAAGTCTGAAGGAAGGGGTGGTTTTAGAAGGTGAATATGATTAGTTCATTTTGAATGATGTTGTTGATGAGACAGCAAATGAAAGCCAGGGACTGAAATTAATGCTGTAAATTGGGAAAGAGAATTCATGGGAGCAAAGGTCCCTGAGAGGGTATAAAACTAAAAAAGTCGCAAAACAAAGCTGTAAAAAGAACACCCATGCCTACCTGCACAAGACAGATGTTAATCTGACAAAAGAACAGATGGAAGAACTGGGAGAGAGCAATGTCACAAAGCCAAAGGAAAAGAGAGGACACAGGAAAAGGTTTGGGGAAAAAAGCAGGAGTCAGTGGTATTAACTGCTACTGAGGTCAAAGAAAATGAATAAGAACTGAAAGAAAGCCCTTAGATTTAAAAATTAAGAGATCAAAGATAAAAGACTTGGATCTGGAAGGGACTTTGGAGCTAGAACCTTTAGAGTACCT
This sequence comes from Dromiciops gliroides, assembly GCF_019393635.1. Taxonomy (NCBI): domain Eukaryota; kingdom Metazoa; phylum Chordata; class Mammalia; order Microbiotheria; family Microbiotheriidae; genus Dromiciops; species Dromiciops gliroides. Next base: position 256,972,130 of record NC_057864.1, read on the forward strand.
GTATAAAGGACGTAACAACAATGAGTATTCATTTATTTATTCAACAAACACATAGGTCCCGGGAGGTCTTTTAGAGAGTGAAGAAAATTAGTTCATTTGGGACAATGTTATGTTTGAAGTACTGATGAAGTACTGAAGTACCCAGAGACAGAAATCTAGTGACCGAGATTCAACACGGGACTAGATATCTAGTCCAAGCACATCATTTTAGAGACATTAAGTCCCTACAGACATCAAATGACTTCCCCACAATGGGGAATCTAAGCAGTCCAAGAAACCAGGATTTGAAGAGCTATGTGGTAACCTTGGAGAGAACAATTTAACAATAATTTAATTACAGCCTACAGGATACAGTAGAGAGTTGGCAATACGATGTAAGAAAAATTGAGTCAAAAGTGGGCCACAGAAGGGGCAGCTAGGTGGCGCAGTGGATAGAGCACCGGCCCTGGAGTCAGGAGTACCTGAGTTCAAATCTGGTCTCAGACACTTAACACTTACTAGCTGTGTGACCCTGGGCAAGTCACTTAACCCCAGTTGTCTCACTAAAAAAAAAAAAAAAAAAAAAGTGGGCCACGGGGCCTAGCTGTATCAGATCTAAAACTGTATTAAAGAGCACCAACCATCAAAACTATTTAGTACTGGCTGAGAAACAGAGTTGGTGGATCAGTGAAATAGGTTAGACACACAAAACACAACAATAAATGAATATAGTAATCTCCTGTTTGATAAACCCAAAGACACAACCCCTGGGATAAGAACTCACTATTTGACAAAAACTGCTGGGAAAACTGGAAAATAGTATGGCATAAACTAGACATAGACCAACATCTAGATAAAGGGTGATGCCACAGGCAAATTAGAAAAGGAAGGAATAGTTTACTTGTCAGATCTATGAGGAGGGGAAGAATTTATGACCAAAGATAAGAGAGACGACATTATGAAATGCAAAATGGATCATTTTGATTACATTAAATTTAAAAGGTTTTGCACAAACAAAACCAATGCAACCAAGATTATGAGAAATCAGTAAGCTGGGAAACAATTTTTACAGCCAGTGTTTCTGATAAAGACCTCATTTCTTAAATATATAAAGAACTGAATCAAATATATAAGAATACAAGTCATTCCCCAGTTGAGAAATGGTCAAAGGATATGAACAGTTTCCAGAAAAAGAAATTAAAACTATCTATAGCCATATGAAAAAAAAATCACTACTAATTAAAGAAATGCAGACTAAAACTACTCTGAGGTACCACTTTATACCCATCCAATTGGCTAATATGGGGGAAAAAAAGAGAAAAATGATAAATGTTGGAGAAGATGTGGAAAAATTGGAACACTAATGCACTATTGGTGGAGTTGTGAACTGACCCAACCATTCTGGAGAATAATTTGGAACCATGCCCAAAAGGGTATAAAACTGTGAAAACCTTTGACCTAGCAATACCATTACTAGGTCTATATTCCAAAGACAGCATAAAAAGGGGAAAGGACCCACATTTACAAAAATATTTATAGCTGCTCTTTTTGTGGTGGCAAAGAATTGGAAATTGAGGAGATGCCCATCAACTTGGGAATGGCTAAACAAGTTGTGAATGTAAGGAAATAATATTGTCCTGTAAGAAATGATGAGTAGGCAGATTTCAGAAAAACCTGGAAAGACTTACAGGAACTGATGCTGAGTGAAGACAGTTCTAGTCAGGAGATATAACTAAATGGTCTATATACCCGTCATCACATCCCTTAATCTCACTGGGTTTTAGATGGCTCAGCTGTAAAATAGCATGCTTGGATTGGATGACCTCTAAAGTCTTCTCGTCAATATTCAACAACTATTTACCAAGTTCCCTTCAAGACTTGGGTTTGGGGGGGGGGCGGGGGGAGAAGATGGGTCTGAATGCTAGTTCAACTACTTACTACACATGTGACCTTGGACAAGTCACTTCATCTTTGGGAGCCTCAATTTACTCACCTACTAAATTAGTAGCATACTACTCCATTGATATGATGATCTTGGATTGGATAACTTCAAAGGTCCCTTTCCAGACTTCTAGACCATTTAAAAATTATCTCTAGAGTCTCTTCCATCTCTAAACCCTAGGAATGAAAAATTCCATGATTCTATGATATTTCTGCCTTTATTTTTCTGTGATACAAGGGATGGGAAAGGTAGGAAATTTTATCATAGGATCATAAATTTAGAGCTGAAAGTGTTCTTAGAATTCCACCTAGTCCAACAGCCTTTTTGATAGATGAAGAAATTAAGGCCCAGAAAGGTTGTCACTTGTATAGGGTCACACAGCTAGTGTCTAAGATAGAATACGTGACTCCAAGCCTGATGCTCTATCCCCTGAAGCACCTAGCAGCCTTGCTGATATCACTTGGCTGAGTAATGATGATGAAAATTCCTTTTCTATGTATGAGACCTCTATTCAACTTCACAAATGATTATTAAGCTACTTAATGTGATGGGATGGTAGTGTCATGTCATTAAGATAGGTAGATGGATATACATTAGATGCAAGAGAAAGAAGGAAGGAAGGAAGAAGGGAGGGAGGGAGGGAGAGAGAGGGAAAGAGGTAGGGAGGGAGGGAGGGAGGGAGGAAGGAAGGAAGGAAGGAAGGAAGGAAGGAAGGAAGGAAGGAAGGAAGGAAGGAAGGAAGGAAGGAAGGAAGGAAGGAAAGAAGGAAGGAAGGAAGGAAGGAAGGAAGGAAGGAAGGAAGGAAGGAAGTGCCTCTTCTTAAAGGATAAGAAAAATCCACTGTTGTAAGACAACTCAAATACAAAACAAGGGGTTATGCAGTACAGAGAAGATGCTGGGTACTTTTCAAAGAGCTTTCATGGGCCTGACCTTGTGCAATTCTCACAAAAATATAGGAGGGAGGGAGAGTAGATACTAGAGAAATGTGATATTAATTATCATATTATCCTAATTTTTATTAAGAAGAAACTAGGGCACAAAAGACAAAGAGATAGACACAAAGACAGGACTAAAACTTTCATTACTAGCCCAGTGCTGGATGACAGAAACAGAGTAAGCATTTTGTGGAGTGGAGAATAAGCATTTCTATAACACCTCCTCCATGACAGGCACTGTGCTAAGCAATTTTTACATATATCTCATCTGATCCTTACAACAAGGTAGATGCTATTATTATCCCCATTATACAGTTGAGGAAACCAAGGCAAACAGAGATTAAGTGAAATGCTCAGGGTCACACAGCTTTTAAGTGTCTGAGGCTAAATCTGAATTCAGGTCTTCCTGACTCCAAGTCCAGCTCTCTATTCAAGAGAGCTATCTCTATCTGCTTACAAATTAAATCCTCTTTCCTGATCTATGAAAGAAGGTCTACAGGTCCAGAATGGAGCTCAGAGACTATTTAATCCAAATCCCCCCTACTACCACCACCATTTTACAGATGAGGAAATAGGCCCACAGAGGTTTCCCAAGGGCCCAAGGCAAGATTCTAATTGTGGTCCTTGACTCCAGAATCAATGCTTTTCACCTACAATAGGAGGCTTCCTTGGGGGATTGTACTAGCTGAGTTCTAAGATCCCTTCTCCCTCTAAATTGGATAAATTATGAATTCTAAATCACAGGATAACTCACTGTCAACATGTATCTCATCCTTTTCTTTACTGTCTGTGCCCGTTCTCCCATAACTCTTTACTCAGAGACTGTCAGCTCATTTGAAAACTGTTTCCACATTCAGATAATTCTTTTTAGTATTTTCCCTTAACCTTAAATCTCTTCCTTCCAAGTTCTAATCAGGCTTACTTTGTGGAAGCCTTCTTTGATCAAATTTTCCCAGAATGCTTTATTTGGATTTCTGCTTTGTCCTATCATACCCCACAGGCAGAGGAAGCAGGTGCAGTGGATAAAATGTAAGGTTTGGAATCAAGATGACATCAATTTAAATCTTATTTTCTGGCAAGTCACTTAACCTCTCCAACGCACAATTTCCTTATCTGTAAAATAAAGGCGTTGGACTTAATGACCTCTAAAGAGGTTTCCATCTCTAAACAAACGACTCTATGATCCTTATAGTATAATTAGCTGTGTATATATGGAATATCTGTGGTCATTTTTTAAATCTTTGCACTCCCAGTGCTTTACAAGTCTACAGAGGATTGGCCAGATAGGAAATTATATCAAGGCCAATGGCATCTCAACATGTAGGCCACTGCATTTACCACAAGGGATCCCCAGATCCATTATGAAAATCCAATCCACAAAAATAGGTCTGTACACTGAATGAATGCATCAATGAACATATTAAGCAAATATATGGAGCTGCTGTTGCAACTCCAAGTTCATCAGAAAGTGTTACCATCCAAAAAAGTAGCTTTTTGTTGTCATCTATTTTTTTTACAAACAGGATACTATTGGTACAACTACTATTATTATGTGGGGATCTGCATATTCTTCTGGCATAAGAAAATAGTTGTTACAATCAACACAGCTAATCACTTATATAGTGCTCTAAGATTGACAAAGCACTTAACATATGTTATCTCATTTAATCATAGTGGTGGGAAACGGCTTCTCTAGGCTATAGTGGTCCTGGGGGTTCCCAGTGCTGAGTTAAATTTAATTACATAATCCCTCTGCCCTTCCACAGCTTCACTGGTAAACTATTGGGCAAAAAGGAAGAAAAATAAATTCAAGTCACTCTAGTATTAGCCTGAGCCAAACCTGATCTGGAGGATAATTCTCTGCAAAACAAGAAAACCTCAAAATGCATCCCAAAGCCAAATTGAAATGAGGCAGGGATTTTGCTGGGCTGAGGATTAACCATTCCACAGTTCCCTTTTCTGCTATCTTCTGTAAGCAAGGGTTAACTGAATTTTTTACAATATTGTTTCCCCTACAGAGGTTCAAACTCAAAGCCCTCATCACATCTTCTGTTTATTAATCCTCAGTTTATTTCAAGGAGGTCTGTAGCTAACTGCATCCTATCAAACTCCTAGGGGATTATTCACCAAGTACCTGTGCCACCAAGGGCAAGTCATTTAACACTGTTTGCCTCAGTTTCCTCATCTATAAAATGAGCTGGACATAGAAATGGCAGACCACTCCAGTACCTTTGTCAAGAAAATCCCAAATGGGGTCACTAAGAGTCAGACAGTACTGAAACAAATGAACAAAGACCATAGAATTAGCCAAAAATGATAGTCAGCTTTCTTTATAATCATATTATTTAACCTTAGTTAAAAAGGTTAACAGTTATAAGATTGGAGATGTAGTGCTCATTGTTGTTCAGTTGTTTTCAGATTTCCCTTTGATATTTTTCATACCTGGCAAGAATGAAAATCTCTATGCCTACCCAATCCACCCAGGCCACCAGCACCAAGTCAGAGATGTTAGTAGAAGTGGTCTTTCAGCCCTCAGCCTCTGACTTACACTGGGCTAACAATTAATTCTTTGCAGCTGAGATAAGCAGTATGTATGGTAGCAAAAGACAAAAGGCGGGGGGTGGGGGGGGGGTCATTTTCCATAAGTCTCACCACTATATGGAAGCTGTTTAAAGCAGAAGAGGAAGACACAGTCCGGATCTTCCTCATTGGCTGACTCATGAGTAGGGCTCTTCCCTTTAACTGTCCACCCTAAGGCTACTAGGCTACTGGACAACTCAGGAGGACAAGCACAGAAGTGTCAAGCATTGACTTGTGTCTCTTGCAGAAAATAGTTCACCTAAAGTGCTGCAACAGTCTCCTGGTTTGGCTTCCCTGCCCCATCTCTTCTTACTCCAATCTAACTTCCACATAAATGCCATGCTGATTTTCTTGAAGCACAGGTTGGACCATGAAAATCCCCTAATCAAGAAACTTCAGTGGTTCCCCATTATTATTGGACCAAACATAAACCAATGTGTTCAACATTTAAAGCCCTTTGTGACCTGGCTCTCACCAACCTTTCCAGTCTGATTACACACATATTACTCCCTTTTAAATTCCCTATGATGCAGCCAAACTGGGTTTCTTTTTGTTTCCTGTCAGAATACATCTCCCTTAAATGTCTTTGCCTTTTAGAATCTCCATTCTCCTTCAAGGAAGGTAGGTAGTGCCGTGGAATAAAGTGCTGAGACTGGAATCAGGAAGACTCATCTTCCTGAGTTCAAACCTGATCTCAGATACTTACTAGCTGTGTGATCCTGGGCAAGTCACTTCACCCTGTTGGCCTCAGTTTCCTCATCTGTAAAATGAGCTGGAGAAAGGAAACAGCAAACCACTCTAGTATCTTTGCCAAGAAAATCACAAATGGGGTCATGAAGATTCAGACATGACTGAAACAACTTAATGACGGTCTCCTTCAACACATAGCTCAAATACTGCTACATGAGGCCTTTTTTTGATCTCCCCAGCTGCTAATGGTGCCACCTCCAAATCACTTTGCATTTATTTTGTATATTGCTGATATACCTGTATACGGACATGTTGGTAGAGTGCAAGTTCCTTGAGAATAGCAGCTATTTCATTCCTGTCTTTGGACTTCTATCACCCAACACAATGCCAGGTACACGGGGATGTTTAATAAATGCTTTCGGAATGACTGAATAGGAAAAGGAACTGTATCTGGAAACCAGAGACCAATTAATAGGCTAATAGATTTTAAAATGAGAATTAAGATTAGGAATAGAGTTAGGGTTAGAAGTAGGGTTAGCGGGGGTAGCTAGGTGGCGCAGTGGATAAAGCACTGGCCTTGGATTCAGGAGGACCTGAGTTCAAATCCAGCCTCAGACACTTGACACTTAACTAGCTGTGTGACCCTGGGCAAGTCACTTAACCCTCAGTACCCTGCCCCCCCCCAAAAAAAGAAGTAGGGTTAGCAGGGTTAGAAGTCACTTATTTCAATCCCCTCATTTTACAGATGAAGAAACTGAGACCCAGAGAAGATAAGTGACTTGTCTAGGGTCACAACAGCTAGTAATTGTTTGAGGGAGGATTCTAATCCAAGCCTTCCTGACTCCAAATCATTTCTCATATAGACACCAGATTAGTCTTCCCTATGCACAGAGTTGGATGGGTCACTCTAATGCTTTGTTGTTATTACTGTTCAGTCATTTCAGTCATTTCCAACTCTTTGTGACCCCATTTGGGGTTTTCTTGGCAGAGATCCTGGAAAGGTTTGGCACTTCCTTCTCCAACTCATTTTACAGATGAGGAAACTGAGACAAACAGGATGAAGTGACTTGCCCAGGATCACACAGCTAATAAGTGTCTGAGGGTCAGATCTGAAATCAGGAAGACGAATCTTCCTGACTCCAGGCCCGAACCAAGTGGACTAGTCAGGACATGATATACACCATATACTTGCCTATCTGTGTGCTGCTGCCTGTTCCCTATGTCAAGAATGTCCTGCTCATCCACTTTGACTATTTAATTCCTGGCTAATTTTTAAAGTGAAAATCAAATGCTGTATCTTCCATGACCCTTTGCATAAACCCCCCATGTGCTTATTAAATGTAACTGCCTTCTAGGTAATTATAATAATACTATTTATACTACTAACATCAGAGGGTTGGAAGGCACAGAGTGTTTTATAAATGTGGGTTTGGGGATCTGGACTTGTTATTGCATCCATGGGTAGCACTCCCCGTGTGGAAACTTCCCGATTACCACTTCCAGCAGAGATCAGAGACCAATCTGTAACTTAAGAGTTTTAGAAAGTCTAATTGAAGAGATCATGAAGCTGATCCATGTCAGAGGAGAGGCCTGAACACCCATCTTCAGGACTCCAAGCTCAACTCTCTATCTAATATCTGACATTGTTGCACCATGCTGTCTCAAATGTAAACTGCCGTTAGTATATTGCCATACCCCTCCTTACATAGAACATTTCCCCAAAATGTATTAAGCAAACTTTGTATCTCCCCCTATTTCTAGGATAAGTCTCTGTACGCAGGCAATTACAAAACTTTGGCTGAACTGAACTTTAATTGGCAGTTAAGGCTGTGAGTTATGGAATACCACTGAAGAAGTGAAACTGAGGATCACCAGTGGGCAAAGGACAGCCTGTGGTGGGCATTAACGTGGAACAACACAGTATGAGCCAAGTATTACACAGAAGTAGGTAAGGAGTAGCATCAAACTCAAACAGAAAGCAGACTGCTAAATCATACATAAAGATCCTTGAAGCTGCTAATGACAAACCACAGGTTAACATTATCCGTGTTTCATTGTATTTTCATTTATTTTGTTAATTATTTCCAAATTTGATTTTAATTGATTCCAGCAAAACTCAGGAGTGTTGTCCTGGTGGTCTGTCTGATACCTTTGGTGTAAAGGATGACATCAGGCAGATAGTTGACCTAGTATATAGAAAGCTGAGCCTGGAGTCAGGAAAACCTGAGTTCAAATCCAATCTCAGACACGCTTTGGGCAAATCACTTAACCTCTCTGCCTCAGTTTCCTCAACTGTAAAATGGGGATAATATAATAATAGCACCTACCTCCCAGATTTATCCTGAGGATCAAATAAGAGAATCTTTATAAAGTGGCTTAGTGTGGTACCTATAAATTGATATGGTTGTCAAAGTTGTACAACCACGGGGCTAAAAAAGAACGGTCATGTAGCAGAAGCACAGATCAACAGGGCAGTTAAATGGCTCAGTGGATAGAGTGTTGGGCCTGGAGTCAGGCAGACATGAATTCAAATCAAATCAAAGACACTGAAGGGGTTTGCCATTTCCTTCTCCAGCTCGTTTTACAGATGAGGAAACTGAGGCAAACAGGGTTAAGTGACTTACCCAAGGTCACATAGCTAGCAAGTGTCTGAGGCTAGATTTGAACTTAAGTCTGTCTCCAGTGCTCTATCAACTGCACCACATAACAAAGAGAAATAACATAGGATCATAAATTTAGAATTGGAAGGGGCCTTAAAGAGGCCATCTTGGACATACTTCCACCCCCATTTTACAGATGAAGAAACTGAGTCTCAGTAAAGATAAAGTGCCTTCTCCAAGATCATACAAGTAAATGACAAAAGTGGAATTTGATCAAGATCCTATGACTACAAAGCCAATGACTTATATTTTCAATCTATTTTGAAAAGTTTCTTCCCAATACAATGACATACAGCATTCAACACTCTCACCTCCATAAAACCAGTAGGAAAAAAAAACCCTACATAATGTTTTAGATATGAAATTCGTTCTAAATAAGTGAGATTAAATAAGATAGCTGCCTCAATTGATTTCAACACAAGAATTCCCAGCTTGTTCCTAAAGCAATGTTCCCAACCAAAGCACTCCCTAGAACACTGTGATGATGACACACAGTAGGCACTCAATAAACTCATTTTTTTTTTAATGGAAAGATGAACTACTCTGAAAGAGGCAAGAACTCTGATTGATCCAATGACCAGCCATGACCTTGGTATCTACTCACTGACAGGGAGGTGAAGGACCTCTTCCAATATGGCCAATATGGGAATTTATTTTGTTTGACTGTCCCTGTATGTTATAAGGGTTTGCTTTGGTTTTTAAGGGAGTGGGGTGGGGGGCGGTTCAGGGGAAGCACATAATGGAGAGAAAAAAAATGCTTGATAATTTAAAAATAAATAATTATTAAAGTTACGTTAGATAATTGGTTTTAGTGATGCTTTCTTCTCCTTCCTCATAGCACTGTCCATTCTAAAAGATACTCCCTTACCCCAACCTCAAGATAATTCTTCTAGAGTGACCAAATCCCATTACCAGGTAAGAAGAAATAGTATGACACTGAGGAAGAGGAGAAGGACATCATCCATGAAGGAGTGAGAAATAGAAACATGTGATTATGTCTGGAAGTTCCCCCATATCTCATAAACAGCTTCTCTTCTTCCTTTTACCTCCCAAGTGTGGAAACTGTAAACCAAGAGAGATGGAAAACATGCTAGCAATGATGGACTAAGGTAGTGACCAGTGGTGCCCTGACATCACACAACAACCACCAGGGCCATGTACAACCTCTTTCTGGTGCCACCAATTTTGCAATCAGGATCTTCCACTGAGGGACAGGAGGTGGGAGCAGAATTAACTGGCACTGGTCATCCTCCTCTTATTGAAAAATTTTGCTTGATCCAGTACTTTTTTTTTTAACCATTATTCAAAAAATTTTTGAGTTCTGTATTTCCCTCTGCTCCTCCCTCCCCCTTGAGAAGGCAAGCAATTCAATATTGATTATACATTTGAAACATAATTCCCTCTTAGCCATGTTGCAAAACAAATAACAACAAAAATAAAGCTTAAAAAATGCTTCAACATTTCATCAGTTCTCTTTATAAGGGTGGATAGTACTTTTTCATCATGGGTCCTTTGAGATTGTCTGTCTATTGATCAGAGTAGCTAAGTCTTTCACATTTTGACCCAGTGCTTCTCTAACTAGGAGGCAGCTAAATGGCTCAGTGGATGGAGTGCTAGGCCTTGAGTCAGGAAGGTCTGAGTTCAAATCCAGCCTCAGACACTTAGTAGCTGTGTAACCCTGGGTAAGTCACTGTTTGCTTCAGTTTCCTCATCTGTAAAATGAGCTAGAGAGGGGGCAGCTAGATGGCGCAGTGGTTAAAGCACTGGCCCTGGATTCAGGAGGACCTGAGTTCAAATCTGGCCTCAGACACTTAACACTTACTAGCTGTGTGACCCTGGGCAAGTCACTTAACCCCCATTGCCCCGCAAAAACAAAACAAAAAAACAAAAAAAATGAGCTAGAAAAGGAAAAGGCAAACCACTTCAGTATGTTTGCCAAGAAAACCCCAAATGGGGTCATGAAGAGTTGGACACAACTGAACAATAACTTCTGTAACTTGTCCCAACAGAACATAAACTCTTTGAGGGCAGAGATAAACTAGTTTTTGTATTTTTAATCACTAGCTCCCTAGCACAGGGACTATTACATAAGGGAAAGGGGAAAGGATTGGACCTGTTATTTCATGGCTACAGGTAATTCCTGAATGAGGAAACTCCCAGATAAAGAAATTCCCCTTTACCCATGTAGAGCAGAACCATTTCTACAACTTAGGGCCTTGGAGAATTGCCTTAAGCTAAGTGACAGGCCCAGAATTAGAACTTAAACCCAGGCTTTCTAGACTCCATACTAACCGTCCACTACAACCAAGAGGCTTCTCATGACTGGCACATAATAACAGGTACTTAATAAATGCTTGATGATTGTCATTCAGTCAATAAACACTAAGTGCCCACTATGTGAAAGGCATTGTGCTAAGTGCTGTGGATGCGAAATCAGGTAAGAGACAGAAGTCCCAGTTCTCCCAATCTAATGAGGAAGTCAAAATTCAAATGACTATATACAGAGTGAATAAACTGGAGATTGTCAAGGCTCAGTCTTGCTCTAGATTTGTCATCCTCTGGGGACTATACAGAGGGAGTAACACATAGTCCTGCCCTCTGGGAGTTTACACTCTCATACATAAATACTAACCTAGATTAACAGGCACAGACAGATATACAATTAAAGGAAGGGCAAGGCCAAATGAAGAGATAGATAAGATAATTTAGGGGAAGATAAAGGGCTGAGTATGAGGAGAGGGGAAGAGAGGGGCAATCACATGTCTAGCCAAACTGCCTTGGTCAGGATACATGCTAAGTCTTCTCAATGAAGGATTCAAGTCTCCCCTTCCCTCCCCACATTTGGGACTGACAATGCTGTGGGTGTACAACCTTTGAAGAAAGGGTTAAAGGGCAGACATTATACTCATGAGGAGTAACCTGAGAGCCTCTTTTCTCATCTCTAAAATAAGGCTTTTTCCAGTTCTTTAAAAAAAAACAAAACAAAAAAACTAAAAGACTTGTAATCAATATTTCTAGCTTCACCCTATCTCCAAAATTCTAATCTCATATCATCTTTCACTTTTTCTTCTTCTTCATCCTCCCTATCTAATCAGTCACCCCCAAGTACTGTCAATTTCTCCTTCAAATTATCTCCAAAACAGCCCTTAATTCTCTTGACTTTCACTATACCTACTTTATCTGGGCCATCATCATCATCTTGAAAAAATTACCTCATTTTTCTTTTTTGTTTGTTTGTTTGTTTTTTTGCGGAGCAGTGGGGGTTAAGTGACTTGCCCAAGGTCACACAGCTAGTAAGTGTCAAGTGTCTGAGGCCAGATTTGAACTCAGGAACTCCTGAATCCAGGGTCGGTGCTTTATCCACTGCACCACCTAGCCACCCCCTCATTTTTCTAAATAACTTCATGGTAGGCCTATGATGTGTGTATGAGGCACTGTCCTGGATACTGTGGGTTATAGGAAGAAGTAGAAAACAGCCTCTGTTATCATCTTTTAGTCCATCCTGCACAAAGCTGTCCAGTCATGTTCTCTAGGGATTCTTTACCTTATTTTATGTCCTGAACCCCTCCGACAGTCTAGTAAAGCCCATGGGCTTCTTCTTTTACATGCATAAAATAAAATTCATAATATTACAAAAGAATAATAATAATACTGAAAAGATGAAGCATATTCCCCATTCAACTTACCAGACCCTCTGAAATATAGTCCAGCAATGCCTCATGTGTCCCTGAACCTCTGATTCAGACCAACATTTTACCACAATAAGATCAATCTGCACCTAGACTGGGATCTGGGCTCTGTACTTACATGCCTTTTTAATTGCCCCCTCCCTTTGCACTGATGTGAACCCTAAGCTTCCTTCAGAAACATCTCCAATCCTATCATCCTATCTAGTGAAAAAAAAAATCTTTCTTACAGCCAGTCCAAACTGATTTCTCTCTTTTCTAGATGCCATAGAATTAATAGCCTTTACTACTTACACTTTATTTATTTATTTATTTAGATTTTTCCCCAAGTTACATGTAAAAAATAACTTTTTTTTTGGGTGGGGCAGTGGAGGTTAAGTGACTTGCCCAGGGTCACATAGCTTGTGTCAAGTGTCTGAGGTCAAATTTGAACTCATGTGAGGGCCAAAATTCTAGCTAAACTATCTAAAATCTAATGAGTGGTTGCCAGTAAATTATAAGCTTTAGCAAGAGTTAGACTTTTAAGCATTTATTAAGGCGAATAAGAATTTGGTAAAGAGAGAGAGAAAAGCCTACATTCATCTATCTATTAAAGGGAGAAAGCATTCCTAGCTCCACTCTCCGCCAGAGTCCACACAAAAAAGAGCGAGTCCTGGGCGCCAGCCTTCCCCTTCTTCCTCCCACAAGCAAACATCACTTCCTGACACCAAAGAAAAGATGCATGGTCTTGCCCTCAGAGACCTTCACCTCATGGTGGAGCTTTCCTACAGTAAGTCTCCAGCAGGTGGCGTCATTCCAATTGTTACAGTCCCTGCTTTGTTTCTTCAAGAAATGGGGCATTTCCTTGATGAAACAGTCAAAAATAACAGAATATAATACCCTATGCTAACTAACAATATGTTAATAACAATATAGAAAAAGGAGAGAGGAAAGTTTTGTCCAGAGAGGCGGTTTTTTGGTCCTCATGAACCGGAGCTTTGACATTGGCCTGCAAAGGGAGGGCCTCTGCAGAGAGCACATGTAACAGATGGTGTATATTATAATAGAAAGAGAAAAAGAAAAACAACAAAACCAAACTGTTCATTTAAAGTCCCTGAAAGTCTTTTCTCAGATGTCCTCTAGGTCTACTGGAGTCCTCAGGAAAGAGTGTGAGTCAGAACGCCAGGCTCCCCCTTCTTCCTCCCACAAGCAAATGTCACTTCCTGACGCCAAAGACCTTCACCTCATGGCGGAGCTTTTCTACAGTAAGTCTCCAGCAGGTGGCATCATTCCAATCGTTACACTCAGGTCCTCCTGAATCCAGGGCTAGTGCTTTATCCACTGCGCCACTTGCTGCCCCCCAAAAATAACTCTGTCACATTGATTTCTTAAAACTTTGTGTTTCAAATTTTCTTCCTCTCTCCCTCTCCACCCTAAGAAATCAAGCAATTCAATATAAGTTATACATGTGAAATCATGTAAAACATCGCTACATTAGTTAGGTACTACATACACTTTAATTAATACTCAAGTATACCATTTTAATATTATTCTCTAGCAGTTTCATGAGTGTAAATAACCTATCTTCCATATTGACATATATACGCTCCTCACAGCAGGACCTCAATAAATACTTACTAATGTGAGTCCTGGAGAAAACATCTGTATCTGATGTACTTATATTACCCAGACAACTGTGATAAATTAGGCTACCTATTTCTTGACCCACCCTAATATCCTCCTGTCCTTAATTAGCTACATCAAAGTTTTGGGAGGCTATACCCATCTTTTTTACTGTCAACCTTCTTTCATGAAAATGAAGAGAAAATCTAAGCCTACCCTACACAAATTTGAAGGTCTTCTGCCCTTAAATTCTAGTATTTTCCACAGGATGGTTAGATATCTAGGGTTAAGGAGAAGGGGGTGGAGTGGGGGTGAAGGAGAAAGAGGCAGAGGGGGGGGGAGAGCGGAAGGAATGAGAATGAGAATAAGGAAGAGAGGGAGAGAAGGAGGAAGGGAGGGAACAAGATGGGGGAGGGAGAGACAGAAGAAAAAAGGAAGGAAGGAGGGAGGGAGAGAGAACAATTCTGTTGCAGGTAAATGTATAAAGCACTGAGATACCAAAATAGAGTTAGGTTCATAATTTAGACAAAAAGATGATATTGTAAGCAAATTAGGGGATCATGGAATATTGTACCTGTCAGATTTATGGACAAGTAAAGAATTTATGAAAAAACAAGAGATAGAGAGCATAATGGGATATAAAATGGACAATTTTTATTATATTAATTTTGAAAGGTTTTACACAAACAAAACCAATGCAGCCAAGATTAGAAGGAAAATAGAAAATGGGGGTAGGGGGATTTACAGCAAGCTTCTTTGATAAAGGCCTCATTTCTCAAATAGGGAACAGTCAAATTTATAAGAATACAAGTCATTTCCCAATTGATAAATGGTCAAAGGATAGGAACAGGCAGTTGTTGGAGAAGTCAAAGCTACTTATAGTCATGTGAAAAAATGCTCTAAATCACTACTGATTAGAGAAATGCAAATTAAAACAACTCTGGGGGGGCAGCTAGGTGGCACAGTGGATAGAGCACCGGCCCTGGAGTCAGGAGTACCTGAGTTCAAATCCGGCCTCAGACACTTAATACTTACTAGCTGTGTGGACCCTGGGCAAGTCACTTAACCCTAATTGCCTCACTAAAAAAAAAAAAAAACAATAAAAAAAAACTCTGAAGTATCATCTCACACCTATCAGATGTGTTAACATGACAAGAAAAGGAAAATTACAAAGGTTGGAGGAGATGTGGGAAAATTGGGACACTAAAGCACTATTGGTGGAGTTGTGAACTTGATCCAAACATTCTGGAGAGCAATCTGGAACTATACCCAAAGGGCTATCAAATTGTGCATAACCTTTGACCCAGAAATACCACTACTAGGTCTGTACCCCAAAGTCATTTTTTTTAAAAAAGGAAAGGGGGAGCAGTGGGGTGGCACAGTGGATAAAGCACCAGCCCTAGATTCAGGAGGACCTGAGTTCAAATCCGGCCTCAGACACTTGACACTTACTAGCTATGTGACCCTAAGCAAGTCACAACCTTCACTGCCCCACAAAGCAAAAAAAAAAAAAAAAAAAAAGGAAAAGGACCAATTTGTACAAAAATATTTATAGCAGTTCTCTTTGTGGAGGCTAAAAAATGGACATTGAGGCAATGTTCATCAATTGGGGAATGGATGAACAAGTTGTGGTACATGATATTGTGATGGAATCCTATTGTGCTATATGAAATGATAAGCAGTATGCTCAAAACCTGGGAAGACTTACATGAACTGATACAAAGTAAAATGAGCAGAATCAGGAGAACATTATACATAATAACAGCAATATTATACAACGATCAACTGTGAATGACTTATCTATTCTTAGTAATACAATGATCCAAGACAATTCTGAATGACTTATGATGAAAAATGCCATCCACCCCCAGAAAAAGAATTGATGGAGGCAGAATGAAGATTAAAGCATTTTTTTACATGGCCACACATGTATAATTGATATCAAATTTCTTGCCTTCTCAAAGAGGGGAGAGAAAAGCAGAAGGGAGGGAGAGGATTTGAAATTCAAAATTTTAAAAACATTTTGTTTACCTGTAATTGAGAAAATAAATTTTAAATAAAGTTTAAAAAAAGAAGAAAGCATTGAGGCAGGAAAAAATTGTGATTACCTAGAATCACAGCGAATTGCCCAGACACAAAGAGGTTAAGTGAATAGACCAGGGTCACTGAAACTGATACAAACCCTGGGGTCTTCCAGACTCCCAGGCCAGCTCTCTATCCACTATTCCAAGTTGTCTTAGCTTTATTTTCTGGAAAACCATTCTCTATGATATTCCCTTAAGACAGTTGGACAAACTGTCCACACACCTCATACAAATAGATATCGCAAAAGTTTTCATCAACAAGTCCACCATGAGCTAATCTCTGATCTCTCGTAGGGAAACAGGCTGAATTTCTATCTGTATACACATTTTTGTGAATGTGCAGGTTTCACAGACTTGGCTACTGAATCTTTAAAGAATTTGGTACGCTAAAGCATCTTATCAAGATTTCGGAATCCAAGGCTTCAGGGGTTGCCCCACCATTGGGCAAAAAAGGCTAGAGTTGAACATAGAAAGGCAGGTTTGGAGAGTTTGAGCCCTTACCAGAGCAACAGGAATTGTCTTTCTAGGGTGGCTCAGAGGAAGCTGTATTCCCTCCCACTATTCATCAGTTCTACCCCTAAAGAGCAACATTTCAGGAAATAAGATTAACTATAACAAGATCAGCCCAGAGCACACCATAGCAATATTAGTTATGAGTCTAGCTGGAAAGTAACATTTGCTACATGGGCTCGAGGCATTCTAAAAAAAAAGGCCTTGATTTTGTAGGTCCTTATTTATTTAAACATTGAGTTTCCCTGAGAAGCTCCTGGAGAGCAGGGACTTTTTCAATACCTTAGCACAGTAGGTACTTAATAAATGCTGTAGACTGACAGACTCAAAGACAATTCCCTTGGGGAGTCAGGGAGACATGACAGAGAGGCAATGGGGGAATTGGGAGCCTATGGTCTGAATTTTCTTCCAATAAAGGCTTTGAAAGCCAGAGAGTCTCCTGGTTTAATTTAGGGCAATTCCTGTCTAGTGGTAGCAAGATGAGCCCAAAGACTTCAATTCAATTTACTGCCTGCTATGGACAAGGCCATGGCCTAGGGCACCCAGGATACAAAAACAGAGAAAGAAACCTCACCCTCAAAGAGCTTACATTCTGAGAGGCAATTTGGTACAGCTGTGCCTGGCACATAGTAGGTACTATTATAAATATAATGCTATATAAATGCTATTGTGATTATTATGACTATTATAACAGATGTAAGAGTCAGGTAGATGGTTCAGTGGTTAGAGCCCTGGGCCCTGGAGTCAGACTCGAGTTCAAATCCTGCCTCAGGCATTTCCTAGCTGTGTGACCCTGGGCGCATCTATTTGTCTTACTCCACTGGAAAAGGAAATGGCAAACCACTCCAGTATCTTTGCCAAGAAAACCCCAGAGACAGTATGGTCCACTGGATCACAAAGAATGGGACATGATTTAGCAACAACAACAGATGTAAAACACTTTGTAAACCTTAAGGCACTATACAAATGTTAGCCAGGAAAATGCAAAATTTACACATAAGCAGCCACAAAATAACATCAAGTGATAATAAGAAGGTACACAGTCAGAGGGAAATCAAGACAAGCCTCATGCAGAAGAGGCAGCATCTAGGCAGGCCTCCATTATGAAGGAAGCTAAGGGAATTCTTCACTGTGGAGGTGGGGAGAGAGGGCATTCTGGAAATGGATGACCTCTGCAAGCACAGGAGTGGGAAATGAGAGTGTAGGTAATTGTAAAGGGAGCGACTGGCAGGTCTCTCTTAAGATTCTTTCTAGCAAAATTTATAGTAAAGAGTTCCCAGTTCCCTGAGGACTTCAGGATGACTTCCTTCATTAATTTGTTAGAAAGAGAAGGAAGCATTTGGTCAATAATTGTCACTCTGAGTAGCATTTCAAAGTGAACTGGATTCCCTTTGAATCTCTCTCCTTAAACAGTAATTGGAAGCAAAGGAAAGCAGGGATGACCACTGCTCTTAGGGGTCTGGGTTCTAGGCTCTATTTGTCAAAGTGTCAGTGACACTGACTGTATTTTTCAGTGTAGAAGATTAATTTATAATATGCATGGGTGGCTTCAAAATCCTCTACCAAGCTGAGATGCTAAGGAGCCCAAGAGGGAAAAACAAAGTGTAAATTCATTTATTAAAGTCTTGGGGAGCAGCTAGGTGGTGCAGTGGATAAAGCACTGGCCCTGGATTCAGGAGGACCTGAGTTCAAATCCAACCTCAGACACTTAATACTTACTAGCTGTGTGACCCTGGGCAAGTCACTTAACCCCTTTGCCTCACCAAAAAAAATAAAAGAAAAAAGTCTTGGGCACATTTTGATTACAGAGACTAATCATTTGTTGATTTTTTTTAAAGAGGCAATGCTTCATTAGAAACCCTAGTAAGTGAAAGTATTTGAATATCCACTGGTAAGTTTCTTACCCTCCTATTTTATCCATCTCACCCAACCTGGAATCAAGGTCAGCTAGGTGGTCCAGAGATGATACCCAGAGTCAAAGCCCAAGTATCATCTTTCTTAAATTAACAAACTCTTAATCATCGACATTTAAGAACAAATCAATAGATTGAGTTGCTAAAGATGAGAGGAACACTTGAAAAATCCTAAGATTTTAGAGCTAGAAGAGTCTATTGAGATCATCTAACCCAATCTCCACATTTTACAGATAAGGGAATGGAGGTTCTGAAGGGAGGCTTCTATTGTTAGTAGGATAACTAGATTTAGAAATGGAAGGAGCCTGTTCAAACTTCTCTCCCTACAGAGATAGAAATTTAAGCTCCAAGGGATTAAATGACAACCACAGTTGCACAGCTAACTTATTCCCCCCATTAGATAAGCATGTACTAAGTTCGTCAGCCACAGGACAATGACCACCACCTGCAATCACCACTGGAGGATAAGGGGAAAGGTCAACACACTTGGAAGTCAATGACCATGAACAAGTCGCTTCCCTCTCTGAGCCTGGGCCACCTTGTCTATAAAACAGAAAGATAGTTATCCCTTCCACATCACAACTTTACCCATAGCACTTTTGATAGATCATGGGTCAGTATGAGAAATTAAATGGGAATTTGGGGGGAGTTTTGTAGAAGCCACAGAAGACATGCGACAGTCACCAGATGACGCAGAACCTAGAACCAAATACTTAACACAAATTTTACAATAAGGTACCATAAACACCCCTTTAAAAAAAGACAAAGAAAGAAAGAAAGGAAGAAAGAAAGAAAGGAAGAAAGAAAGAAAGGAAGAAAGAAAGAAAGAATTTAAACTTTTCCTCAGTTACAAAAGGAGGGCCAAAAAATTTTACACTGATTTTCCAGATCACAGGGGAGCTGTGCCCCTAATTCCCTTGATGTGGAAGAGATAACCAATCCTTTTAACCATTTATCTCACAGAGTTCTGGTGAGATAAAGTATGAGTTACTATTATTACCATGATGAAAACAGAATAATCGCCAGTAACTGGGCTACATCAAACCACTCAATAAAAGGCAAAGCATTCTGGTGGGAAGAAGGGCTCTCTGTAGAAGTAAGCTAGGGCAATGGATAACCCAAGGACAGACTCCTCAATACAAGCTATCAATGCCAAGAAACACCCTACAACTTAGGTGGAGAACAGGGGAGCCTGGGCTTGGTGTGAGGCCTTGTTTAACCTGGCGAGGAAAGTGCTTCACAGATACAGATGCCAACAGATTCAACGATGCCAAGGCTTGAAGGCAGCAGTGAAGCTCCCCAGCAGCTGTGTCCTGGCTCAGACTGAAACCCAGCATTTATACATGGAAACAAAGGATTTGAGAAAGGGGAATAAGTCCTCTGACATAGCGGCTGACACCTGTTGGTTAGGGTTGGCTTTCCTACTTTGGTATGCGTTGTTGGCACCTCTCTTCTTTTAAAAAGCTGAAACATTGATTATTTTAAAAGGGGAACATATGTTGTCAGTTTGAATGTAGCTGTTGAATCTGTTCTTTGTACAGATGTTTAGATAGATGCCCCTGGGCAGCAAGCCTGTTAGAAAGAAATCCAATAAGAGCTCCAATTTGGGAATGTGAGCTAAAATCTGTGAGCTGGCTGAGAATGGGGCGGGGGGGAGAAAAGGAAGAAGCCCCAGGGGGCACATTTGCCTATAGCAACAGGTGCCCAACAAAACACCTGTTCTCACAAATAAGCAGTCAGACTCTGAGTCCTGGAAACAGTGCCTATCAGAACAAACCTAGCTCCAAAGCTTTAAAAAGGTACAAGTCCCCCTAACTTCAGTATGGTCAGTATAAATTCAGGTCAATTCCATTATAACAAAATTTTATTACAAGGTCTACATGGCTCAGGGTAAAGCGACTTTTTGATTTGGTTACAAAGAATTCTTTCTAGTGACTAATCCTATATAACAAATGCTGTCTCTAGGCTCTTCCTATTAAAGTCACTCTCTATGACCAAAGTTGTTCATTTTGTACTATAACGTACCACAAGTGGGAATAGGAAAAACTTTCACAAGTCTCAACCATTAACATATACTATGCTCCCTCTTCTACCCCCCTCCATCCCTTTCTCAAGATTCTTATGATCAAACATATTAGAAGAAAACTCCTCCCAGCCCTCATCTTATGGAGAAGGAAACAGGTCTAAAGTATGAAAGTACTTCATTCAAAGGCACCCACCCAGCTAGCAGAGAAGTTGCTGTTAGTAATTAGTAATGGTAGAGTAAGTTCTTTATTAGTGAAATCAGAGAAAGGGAAGGAGGGAGGGAGGAGTGAAAGCAGAGAGGGGAAGGGAGAAAAGGAAGGAGAGAAGAAAGAATGAAGAGAGAAGGAAGAGAGGGGAGGAAGAAAGGAAGAAAGAAAGGGAGAAAGGAAATGAAGAAAGAAGGTAGGGAGGAGGAAAGGAAAAATGGGAAGAAATGGAAAAAGAAAGCCACACACATGAAATGTCGTTCATTCTTTTAAGTTTTAAATGCACAACTCAGCTATGGTACAAAACAAACCAAAGGAGACAGAATAATCCAGAATCAAGTTGTGTAATAAAATAAAACTTAGAACAAAGTTAATCTAACCCAACTGTCATTGTTCTTTGTTGCAATTCAGTCAAGTCTGACTCTTCAGGGCCCCATTTTGGATTTTCTTGGCAAAGATACTGGAATAGTTTGCCATTTCCTTCTCCAGCTCATTTTACAGATGAGGAAACTGAGGCAAACAGGGTTAAGTGACTTGCCCAGGGTCACACAGCTAGTAAGTGTCTGAGGCTGCACTGAATTTAGGAAGATGAGTCTACCTGACACCAGGCTCGTTGCTCTATTCACTGTGCCACCTAGCTGCCCATTTCTCATCATACCATAAGATAACCCAGCAGGGCACAGTTTGTATTTCAAATAAATGGCTGCACTTAACACCTACTTTTAAAGTGCCAATCTAAGTATTCCTTGGAATAAGTAGAGGAAAGGGAACCCAGTAAAGGACCTGGATTAATAACCCAGGCAGCTAAATAGCCCTTCTTCTCCAGTAGGGGGCGCCTCTGCTCCATATCTTCCAGAAGCCACATGTATGGGAAGGATGGAGTCGAGGTGTGTTGGTAGAATACTCCCCTAAGAGCCACAGGGCTTGAAGGTTTGCCATGCATGTTCTTCTCAATGACCCAGTGAGATAGGTAGTGCAAGTATGATTACCTCCCATTTACAAATGAGGAAACCGAGGCTAGGAAGTTGAGTGACTTGTCTATCATCACACTGCTAAGTGTCTGAGGTGGGGTTTGAACAAGGATCTCTCCTGACATCCAAATCCAGCCTTGTTTCTGCCTCAGGGATAGATACCGGTGACAAAGGCACCTCTTTCTGTTTGAGAAGAACTCATGGCAACAGTTTGGGGTCTGGAACCTCAGGTTCTAGACCTCACCTTAAAGGAAAGGACTTGGGACCACAAATTCTCCATTCTCTTCTGAGCATTAGTACTTGCCTCAGCGTAGATCCTAGGACTTCCTCTTAGCCCCCAGAAGATGGGGATGGGGAGAGGTGTTGCACTGGGAGATAAAAAACAATAGATCTCAACTCGGGTTTTCCTGACTTTCCCAGTGCTCTACACACTCCTCCCCAACTTCCCGATGAGCAGTTTTGGATTATATATAATTGTTCCCCAAATGTCTCCCCCATTCTGCCTCCAATTTCACAAATTAGGTATTCATTTGGTTTAAACAAGACCCCACTCTAGGGGAGCTTAAAAGGGAATGTGGGAGACAGGGTGGGACAGGGAAGAGCCTTATTAGTCATTTACATCTTGGTGTAGATCGTTTTCTCTATGATATTCAGGTATAATGGGAAAGGAAGCTTTGATTTTGGTGGGGGAGGGGTCAGAAAGAAATCATTTTAGGGGTACAGAAAACTGGGGAAGAGGAGAAACGCCTGGGTAGATTACTAGAGTTCATACTGTCTAGGGTAAGGGGAATAATTCAGAATTGACAGATTCCAAATGATGAGAAAACAGGGGGGTCTTAGAAAGGGAAGTGTCCAAAGAGGTTAAAAACAAACTCTGCCCCATGAACCTTTGTTCAGCTTCTTTCATTTGAAAATCAAATAAATTCAATTTAACTTAATTCAGCAAACGGATATTAAGCACTTAGCACATACAAGGCACTGTGCTAGGGGCTGGGGAAACAAAATGGGGCCCCATCAATTCAGGAAACATATCAGGGTATATAAATGTTAACAGAATATTATTGTGCCATAAAAAAATAACCAATGTGATGGATTCAGAGAAATAAGGAGAGTTGTATGAACTGATGGACCAGAAGAACAATTTACATGAAGACAAAAGTAATAATGAAGAAAAACAACTTTGAAAGACCACAGAGCTCTGATCAAAGCACCGAATATTTTGGACTTCAAAAGACTGTTGATGAAACACACCTCCCACCCCTTGGCAGGGAAGTGATAAGACTAGAGATGAAATATCCGTTCTTAGAAATGGCCAATATATGGGCTTGTTTTGCTGGACTATACATATTTATAAGAAAGAAAGGTTTGGGTAGAGAGGGGAGAAGGGAACAGAGTCGGTGGTTAGGTGGGGAAAAAACAAAGACCACTGATGCAACGTTTTTTGTTTTTTGTTTTTTAAAGCACAGGAGATCACAACTAAAGTAGGAAGTTGGCACAGATGACAAAGGATAGGATACTTAATATTGGGGTGGGGGGTGAATATAGAGATGTGAACTGATCTGATTGTTCCAGAAAGCAATTTGGAATTCTGCCAAAAAAAGTGACCCAGAGGTTCCATTGCTAAACATACCCACCACTAAATCCCCATATGCACCCACATAATTAATTATAGCAGCATTTTTGTAGTAGTAAGAACTAAACCCAAAATTACCCATTGACTGGGTAATGACTAAACAAATCGTGGTTCATGAATGCAACATGCTGTAAGAAAAGATGAATTTCAGGAATACAGAGAAGAATGGGAAGATTACTAACTAATCAATGCTAAACAAGTGGGAATAAGCAGAACTAGGCAAGTGAAATACACCGGAACTGCAACAATGCCCAAGGAAAGAACAATGATGCCTAAATGTTGAATTCAATTCGGTATCCCATGAATACTATGAAATAATAATAACGAAACTTGGTCCCCAAGAGAGATGAGAAAGAATCTTCTCCCACCCCTCCTTTAAAAAGGTGGGGGACTGCATAAACTGAGGGGCTGTTTCAATATATTGGTTGCTGGTTTTCCTCTCAATTTTTCTTGTTTTTGATAAAACGGATGGCTCTCTGAGCAGAAGAGAATGGACATATTGGGAAATGTAGATAACATATAAAGAAAAGCTATCGATAAAACTTATTTTAAAATAAACAGGCACAGAAAAAATACAAAAAAGGTCTTACAAATTGATTCCTTGTTAAATTTAATATATTTCTTATGTAAAAGATATAATTGCTTCTGTTTATAATTTAACTTATATAACTTGGAAAAGAAAAGCAAATTGTGCATAAGAGATTTACAGTTTCATGTAAAATCCTTTTTCTCTTCTATTATATAGAAATGCTCCTTTTAGTTAGCATTTGTTAAGGTCAGAAGTGTGGGGGTTCCTATTAAAAGATTAATACAGAGGCAGCTAGGTGGCACAGTAAATAGAGCACCGGCCCTGGATTCAGGAGGACCTGAGTTCAAATTCAGCCTCAGACACACGTCACTTATTAGCTGTGTGACCCTAGGCAAGTCATTTAACCCTCATTGCCCCGCCCCCCAAAATATTAATACAATTATTTAAAATAAATTTAATAGATATTTCTAAAAAGTGAACAAATCAAACAAAAATCTGCCATTTCTTACACTTGTCATGTTCTTTGTATACGGAAATATTTGTGTTTATTGATGCTTTTAAAATTCATCATAAAAAAGAAAAGAAAAAAGAAAATAAGGGGGTTGGACTAGATAACTTCTGGGGTCTTTCCAGCACTAAATATGTTCCTAGGATACACCGTCCCCCACCACCCACCCTGAGAGCTCCCCTCACCCTTGCCCTGTCAGGAGTGACAAGGCAAGGGGCCTGTAAGGGAGTGGCAGCTACAAGAGAACAAACAGGCTAGAAGATCTTCATCAGAGATAAGCTATATATAACAATCACAAGGGCAGCTCAGGGCTGGCTTTTTTTTTTAATTATTTGAGAGAGATTAGCAGGAAGAACAACAACAATAACAATAATGATAAGCTTTACAATTAAAAAAAAAATACTGTCATTTACCCCCATTCTCTTCCTAATACGGCCAAAGTGATATTATTCAGTTCACTAAAAAGGGATGAGGCTCTCGGCTCCAAGGGTTTCAAACTCTAAATAACAGTTCCCATTTAACTCAGGCTTTTCACTTTACTCAGCACTCTGCTCCCAACAAGCCAATGATATGGGCAAATCCTGTTGGGGTGCTCATAAACAGTGCAGGGGATAATGTATCTCCATCAGTGTAGTCATTACAACTAAATGTCACCATAATGAAACCATTCAGAGACCCTGAAGAGTATCTGAACAGCAACTGCCTTCGTCAATGCCTGGCAAAATGCTCTTCCTCAAAAGATGTCGATATATTCTCATCTGTTTTTACAACATGATCCCTAGAAGGAGGAGAGAACAGGTATTGCCATGCTTTCTGTGAGTTCTAAGTCCCCCAAGACCATAAGTGAATTCTAGATGACACAGTAAATGTGTGGGCAGAAGTCAGAGATGAAGTTAGGTCCCCTGACTAGCACTGAAAATGTTTTTTTCCAAGAAATGGAAAAACTGGGTAGCAGGTGAGACATGGATCCGTTACCTTGATCTTGAAGTACTTTACAAACTGGCTTAGAAAATGGGTTCCTTTTGCTTAGCCTTGGAGAGCAGAACTAAGAGTACAGGTGGAAAATAAACAGGCTTGAGATAAGAAAAAAATATTTCATTTGTTCCCACATTTGGTGACACCTCTACCCCTCCTTCCCACTTTTTGCACCCTCTTGCCTCACAGCTATTTGCACCCCACCTTCTCTTCCTCTGCAGTTAGGCTATAAACTCTTCGAAGGGCAGGGTCTGTAGAGTATGTATGTTAGCATCCCTAGAGCTCAGTATAATGACTCTATACATAGCACAGGGTCTCAAGTGTGTGAGAACTATCCAAAAGGAGAACGTGCTGTTTCAGGAGACTGGATTGCTAGAGATTGCCAAGCAAAAGAAAATGTTTTTAGAGCCACTCAGAAGTGGAATGAGCCATGTCTCATGAGGAGGTGAGTTTCCCATCACTGGAGGTCTCTGAGCAAAAGTTGGGTGGTCATCTTGCCAGGTTCACAGAATTCATGGCTCAGGTATGGACTGGACCAGGTGGACTCTGTGATCACTTATGCTCAGAAATTTGGGAAAGATGCAAATAGACATCCGGCCAGGCAACCAAGACCTCTAGTGGTGTTCTTGCAAGGCTCTGTGTGTGCGTGCATGTGCATGTGCATGTGCACGTGCATGTGCATGTGCATGTGCATGTGCATCTATCCCATGGAAACTCTTGTATCTGAGCCTATGCCACAAGGGGTCTGAAATCTTAAACAGAGAAAGCCTCAATGTGTGTGTGTGTGCGCACATGTGCACACATGCACATACATGTATGCAAATATACATATATAAAATATGCACACACATATATCTAGAGATAGATAGATAGGTAAAGTGCTGGGCCTAGAGGCAGGTAGATCTGAGTTCAAATCCTGCCTCAGACACTTAACTATCTGTGTGACCCTAGGCATGTCACTTAACCCCGTTTCCCTCAGTTCCTCATCTATAAAATGAACTGGAGATGGAAGTGGCAAACCACTCCAGTATCTGCCAAGAAAATCCCAAATAAGGTCATGAAGAGTCAGACATGGTTGAAACAACTAAATGACATTATAGTACCTTCACATTTGAAAAGTACTCTATAGGAAGATCTCATTTGATCTTCACAACAACTCTGAGAAATAGATGCTATTATTATTTCTCATTTAACATCCTACATGAAGCCTTTTCTGATACCTCTCCCAAGTTCTAGTCACCTCCTGAACCACCTTATATTTAATTACATTGGATTTATTCTGCATATCCAATATGTATGATGTATAGATTAAATGGATTAAATCAAGTGGATGGAATCATGGAAGTATCTTCAGAACTGTTTGTTACTGTCTCTCATTTGGTTGCATCAGACATAGGGGTACCTGGATGTCGTACCCAAGAACTAAGTGTAAGAGCTTCTAATGCCAGAGAGTGGCTAAATGAAGGGCAGGAGCAGCCATGGGCTCAGGGAAAGACCCCTATGGTAGAAATTTTGGACTGGAAAACCAGCCACACCTTAATCACATCCACACATGTATCATTCACAGTATCACTTTCTAGGCAAGCTGACAGAGAGAAATGAGGCCAGGAAGGAGCAAAGAGGAATGAATACGAGATAAGTAACAGTAGAATCCTAAAGAGAACCACAGGTGGCTCAGAAGGAAGAAGGAGGCTCTGAACCTCAGACACCAATTCTGCCAGGAGATTTGGAGAAAGTAGGGGCAAGGTATAAAAAGTGTCTGAAGACAAAGTGGAGCTATCCCAAACCCAGAGCTGCCAGAGGACCCATCTGTCCTAAATTAAAGGCATCTGTTCATAAAAATGGAATTTACAAGGAGGGAAACTAACCACCCTATTCCTGTCCCCTGAGGAAAAGGGACCTGAGAAATATGGACTATGTAGAAAAGTTAACAGTGGCACAATTTCCCTCCAAATACAACACATCTCCTACTCCCTCCGGAAACTCCCCTTCTCCCCTTGCTTCCTATAGAGGCTTGTCCCTCCCATCTGCTTTTCTGAACAAATCTCCCACCCCTGCCCAAGCCACCAACTGTTCCTTTTCTCCTTTTCCTCTTGAACACAAGTTTCCGACCACCTGGGACTCCCAGTTGGGTTTAACTACCCTAAATTAACACATTTTCTTTTCCTAGAATAAGTTCGACATTTTGCCACCAAAGCCGACCTGACCAAAGCTTTCTTAATAGTCTTAACCAAAGGAGAAGGCCTTACTTAAATGTAGAATTACCTCTAAGAACAAAAGTGTAAGGAGAAATATAATTTATGAATTAAACTGATTCTTCTTCGTTGTAGGAGGCAGGAGATCTAATTTAAACATAATGACATAAAAGAAGCATCACCCATCTGGGCTCAGGGGCCTCTGAGATCAGGTTGCTGATTAAAAGCAACAGATTAGATGCAAGATAATGTCTATTTCTAACCACCAGTTATTTTAACTTTCCTAAAGACACTGAAGCATTCTCGTAGAAGAATTCAGCACAACTACAGTTTGCACTGGTCTTATATGTAGGTGTCTGTATGGTCACTTCTCTCCTAATAACAATAATTATTGATAACATCTCATCACATGTATAATCTATATTAAAGTGTCTGCCTTCTCCAGGAGGAGAAAGGAGAGGGAGGGAATTTAGGAACTAAAAAATTATAAAAAACAAATGTTAAAAATTGTTTTTAGGGGCAGCTAGGTGGCACAGTGGATAGAGCACCGGCCCTGGAGTCAGGAGTACCTTAGTTCAAATCCGGCCTCAGACACTTAACACTTACTAGCTGTGTGACCCTGGGCAAGTCACTTAACCCCAATTGCCTCATTTAAAAAAAAATTGTTTTTATATGTAATTAATGAAAAAAACAAAAACATAATTTTTTTAAAGTCTCATTGCAATATGTCACCAGTAGAATGTTAATATTAAAAAGATGACACCATTTCAGTGGAAAACTTGGGGATCATTGAAGGAGCTCTGCAATTTCTCTAAAAGCAATCCAGGCAGTTCAGCTCTGTCCCAAATATACATGCTGGGCAAGCTCTGTATATAGGTTTCAATACAAATGCATATCATAAAGCTGGGCATTAAACATAATTTATCCATTGAGTCTTTACTTCATGGATGATCGGGGGAAATTCAAGTGATTATAGACCTCATTTCAGGCAGGTTCTGCAATTTTTCAGGGGTTGAATGCAACCACCATGATGTCATCTACAAACACACCATCTACAGAGCCACCCTCTTCATCCTGGATGCTACACAGTGCTACATTCTTCTCTGTAGTGAACAACTTTGGTGGGCATCCATGTCTATGCCTCACTTGATGATTGTGAACAGAAATGTCATTGAATGGGGCTATTTGTTACATATTTCACGGAATTTCTAATGATGCTGACTTATGGATGGGAGACACCTTAATGGAAAACTTTTTAAGATAATGTTTGAGTTGATTGCTTTTTCATGATCAACAAAGAGTGAGCAAAAAAGAATCTTCTAATCTCTACATCTTTGAGTGAAATTCGAAATGATGATGTGGTCCAGAGTTAAAAATGGCTTTTGAAAGACTGCTTGCTTGTTCTCTACTAACACACACCCTTAATTCATGTATAAATGACTTACATAGAAAGTCTGCATAAGTGGGAGAGTGGACTATATATAGGCAGTTCTCTTCTCAGTCACCTTTTTTTGTTGTTGTTAATAAGGTCTAGTATTTTTTCCATACCTTTAAAATCTTCCATCAGCCATCTTAAATATCAATCCCTCAATACTCTTACAATTTTCTCCATACACACAGTCTATTCTGGCTGCTTTCTCCCATTTTTGTTCCATTTCTATCTTCCCTAAAAACACAACCAGAACTGTGATGTGAGGATGCAAATGTGGTGGCAGCTCCACTGTCCTTAATGGCAAAAGTTTGTTATAGTATCTTTATAGATCTTTTCCACTTTTTCTGCTATTTGTTATCCTCCTTCCATTTCCACCCATAAATTTAGCTCTCAGGATGATTTTACTTAGCAACATCTCTTGTCAACCTTTCTTTAAACTGGTTTTACCTTTTATGGCTTCTCTCAGCTTTATGGGATGATACTACTCATTATTAAGTATCATTCTTCCTTTAGGACTTTACAAACTTGTATATATTGTAAACCAGTGTTGTCTTTGGCCAACATTTCTCTCCACTTGGCAAATAAGTTAAATGTTTGCTGACTAAAGGGTACTTCCTGGACTATTTCAATCTTCTTGTTGTGGCAATAGATTGACAATAGTTTAGCTCTTCTATATAAAACTATTATAATCATTGTGTTTATACACTCATTGCCTCCTTTTCTTCTCCTCTCATTTCTCAACCCTTTGCAATCTGGCTTCCAATCTCCAAGAAAATTGCTCTCTGGACAAATGACTTAAATCTATTTGCCTCAATTTCCTCATCTGCAAAATTGAGATAATAATGCACCTACCTCCCAGAGTTGTTGTGAGGATAAAATAAGGCAATATTTGTAATGTGCATTGAGAACCTTAAAAGTGCTACATAAATACTAGTTGCTATCATTAATATTAATTCTGTCTACAATTACATATTATGTTGTTGTTCCGCAATGGCTATGCTCATATAGATCATAAGATCATAGGTGGTTTTTAACTAAAAGGGATCTCAGAGACCACTGATTGAGTCCAGTGTTAGCATATAGTTGATACCTGTTCATTCTTTGTTTTCTAAGAGGACCAGGGACATCGCAGGAGGATATCTTTACTTGCTTGTGAACTGGATTTAAGTGAGGCACAGTAGCACCAAGTCATCAGTTTCACACTCTCTCTTCCTGAGTCATTAAAGTCCAGTGGCAAGACAGAAAGTCAAGATGACTGGTGATGGCGCAGAATGCAATGGATGACATTGACATCTCCTGTGTGACCAGGCTCTAAGCATTTCATAGTGCCTGGCTTCAGTTGCCTTCATGGCCACTAGAACAAACTGTTATCACCTTTCCATTCTGCCAATAAAAGTCTTCACATCCTAGGGTAGACACACCCCTAACTCACCAACAGGTTTAAGATCTGATGATTACCCTCAATCTGGTTCAGCTCATCTACCAAGATAGTTTACTGGGATGTGGCCACTGTGCATGCCACAGCTTCTTGGAGCCACAGGTGAGAGTTGGGGGACAGGTGGGCACCAAAGGTGAATAAGCAGCCCTGAAAAAGGCTTGTCAAACCCTCACACCAGAGCTGCTAGTGCTCTCCGAACACCCCATACTTAATAAATATTTAATAAATACTAGCTGATTGATGCTTATGTTTATCTCTCATTGAAGATAACTTGTTTACATAATTCTGGATGGCATGGTTTCAATTGTGTATCATATCTTTATCACAAACTTCTTTCTTCTTGCTTTTTCCTTCTGATCTTCCCCCTATTCCTTATCCCTGAAAATCTTACTATAAACAGATAACTGATTTTGGGATAAGTGTAACATCAATAACGAATCTCTTCAACTTTTGTGATGTTACCTGCTATTCTCATCATTTCCAAATCCAACAATTCTTTTCTCAAGGGAAGTATTCATGATATGAAATGCATGAGGGCTGTTCCTATAGCCTGTGTGTATTTGGCCTTTCTCATTCCTTTTTCTTGAACTACACTTGCCCATGTAGTCCCTGTCACCCTCAACTTTTCCCACCTTTTGTCATGGAGATCACCAAAGATGTAATGATTCACCTTAGAGGATGTTGTTGTTGTTCAGTCATTTCAGTTGTGTCCAATCCCCATTTGGGGTTTTTGTGGCAAAGATATTGAAGTAGTTTATAATTTCCTTCCCCACTTATTTTACAAATAAGGAAACTGAACCAGATGGGGTTAAGTGATTTGCCTAGGGTCACACAGTTAGTAAGTGTCTGAGACCAAACTTGAACTCAGATCCTCCTGACTCCAGGTGTAGCACTCAATCCAATGAGCCAGCTAGCTGCCCTTCTATATTCACTAGTTCTTTGCAAAATCTTTCTTCATCCTTAAGCAACAATATGGGTGCATGAGCTACAATTATTTTCATGGTAGTATTTCTGCAACCATTTATTAATCGTTCAATATGTGATGACCAGATAGCTATAAAATAACATTTCTCAGTGCTGATATATGTGCAATAAAAACCAACTCTAGAACCAGGAGGATGATTTATCATACAGCATTAACATTGTAAAAATTAACAATTTTAAAAGTCTCAAAATCTCTCATCAACACGATGACCAACCATGATTAGAAAGCACCAATGATAAAGCATTACTGCCTGCTTCCTGACAGAAAGCATCTGTCCAATATGGACTAATATGCGGGAAAAGATGTACATTTTTGGACACAACCACATTTGTTTTGCTCAAACATGTTCTAAGAATTTTGCTTTTTTTGTTGTCTTTACCCATGGGGGTGGGGAAAGAAAATAAATGCCCAACAACAGCAAATAAATAAATGAATGGATGAATAAATAAATGGATGGATGGATAAATGAATGAATGAATGAATAGATAAATAAATGAGTGGATAAATGAATGAATGAATGAAGATAAAACCAACTCATTTCTTTGTATTTCTAATAACTATTTGTTAGCCATCCTCCCATTTGGCCTGAAACTTCTTTCTTTTCTATTGGTATCATTTGTCCTAAGAATATCAAGACTGATGTCAGTTTGTCTGGCAATAAAAAAAGGCCAAGGTCTCCCACAGCATTCAGAGCCAATTCCAGTCATCCTGATCTATGTCTTGCTACTGGACCCCAATAGCTCTGGAGGAGAGAGTGAGGCTGGTGACTTTGCACAGCCCTGCCTCACTTAAATCCAATTCATTTGCACTATCTATATGTTAGGCACTATGTGAAGTGCTTTACAGTTATTTCATTTGAACAACCATGTGAGTGGACTCATTTTGTAGATAAAGAAACTGAAGCAAACAAAGGTTAAGTGACTTGCCCTGGGTCATACAGCTATTAAGTAGCTAAGGCTGGATATTAATTCAGGGCTTCCTGACTCCAGGACCAGCACTCCATCTACTGTGCCACCTCGCTGTCCCATTCATCAGAGAGGAGTTGTCATACTAGTGATGAGCCTAGTTTGTTGCTGGAGTCATACCGAAAGCCTTTCCATCATTGGTGAATTCTCTTACTGTCATAGCCTTCAAGAAATCAGAGGTACCTCCAGGCCATGATAAGGCACTAAAGATCCTTTCTAGAGGCAGCCAAACAAGATAAATAATGTTCTCCAAAGAATTAAAAAATTGGGTATCACCCAGATAGCAATGGAGAAGAACATGGTACATTTGTGAGAAGGCCTCATTGTTTCACCAATGAGGAACTCAGGAAAATAGGGGGAGGAGGAGAAATCATCAAAGAAATGTAGGACAGGAGAGGGGCTGGTCATGTGGAGAGGCTGAAGGTAGGTGGCCAGCCAACATGCTCCATTGATTCTTTAGTTGTCTCAGGAGGAAGCACAAGTCTCTAGCTTAGCATACTGGGTGGGCCCTCTGGGGTGAATTTATGTGAGCATGGGGTAAAAGCTCCACAGGATTGGCAGTCAAGAATGGACTGTCATCTGGACTGTTGGAGAAACTTTCCAATCTGTGAGATCACAGATTCATTAGTTCTCATTTACAAGTGCTACCCTAAGTTAGATGTTGGTATTCCCATATGAGACATGAAGAATACAAGAAGACCCTGAGAGGTGCCAGCCCAAAGTCACATAGCAAAAATAAGCAGTCGAAGAAGAAGAAATTCAACCCTGGCCATCAGACTCTGAGTCTAGGGCTCTTTCCCTATGACATAATGAGGTAGAGACCACACTTAACCAGTATTCTGTACTCTAAAGGCTACACACTGGATATGTACAACACAAGTTGATAGGAATGAACACAAGGCTCAACTTTATCCTGACAAACAACAACATCCAAGTCAAAATTAGAAATTAGACAAGGGTCCCTAGTCACAACTGAACAGATATTTCTTACCTGCACTGTATATAGAAATTAGTCACTTGTTTCAGGCCATCTTCATTTCAAGAATGATTCATAGTTCTCTGTAAGCCAGATCCAATATATCAGATCAGGTCTCACCACAACAGGGCTTTCACACTCAAAACAGGGATAGGGCACTTAGCCTGAGGTTACATAGCTAACTTCTTAAACCCAGAAGCTGATAACTTGACCAAGAACAAGGGCCAGAAGCCACCATGTCCTTCAAAAATGGTCACAATCACTTTGCTTTCATCTATGAAACAAGGATGACCAAATGACTTTTTCTGTTAGGAAAAAAACAAACAGTGAATGTCTATATTAGTATGTGCCATTTTTGCTTTTTCTTCCATAACTGCATTAAAAGCCATAGATGAAACAGCTAATTGGGCCCCAACCTTTACTATAACAGTGCTGGAAAGGGAAAGCCCTTTAATTAGGGTCATTTCTGAGTGACTCTGGTTTTTCTTTTTTCAAAGCTATCTTAGTACACTGGAAAAGGCAATGAATTTGAAGCCAGGATCGTGACACATACAGATTTTGGAATTGAGACCCCCTTCATTTGCCAAATGAGAAAACTGAGGGTCTAAGAGTGATTACGTAAGTTTGCTAAAGTTCTATAAAGAGGAAAGCATCTCAAATGTATGACATTACCAGCTGAAGATTTTATATTCATCCCAATTGAATTTCATTTTCTTAGATTCAACCCAATACTCAGATTTGTCAAGAACTTTGTGTATCTTGAGTCCATTGCCTAGTTTGGTAACTATCTCAACTAGGAACCATTTTCAAATATGATTACTATGGTATCTGTACCTTTATCCAGGACATTGATAAACATGTGAGACAAGAGGCCCAGACAGAGATCCCTGAAGTACTCCACCAAGACCTCTTCCTACATTGATTCTGAACCACTGAAACCTTGGCCATTCATCCCATAGGTTCATCATATGGAGTCCAACTGAATTACCAATCACCACTGCTTCGCATATGTTCTCAGCAACAGATTAAGCCAATTTCCGAGGACCAGCCAACCAAACATACAAAAGCTCATCATAAGTAGGCTGCCAGCTTGGTGATTAGTTACTGGATACTGCAAACTATTAAATGGCCCATTCAAAATAGGCATTTGCATAAAAATGTTATTTTAAGAATTTTATAAAAATGAAAATGACTATGTTAGCCTTAAAAGCAAGTGTGCATTGTAAGACACTGGAAACATACACTAATTCTACACCAATATGAAGCCAATGGTCATCCAGTCTATTTCAACCAATGGTTAATGGCTCCCTTTCACAAAATGAATTGTATGCATCCCCCCCTTCTTTTTAAGTTCCAACTAAAATCCTACATTCTATAGAAAGTCTTTCTCAATCCCTCTTAATTTCAGTGCCTTCCCTCTTTTCATTATAGCCTATTTATCCTATACATGGCTTGTTTTGTGTGTCTTTGATCACACCTAGTCTCTCCCATTAGATTGCAAACTCCTTGAAGGAAGGGACTGTCTTTTGCCTCTTTTTATATTACCAGTACTTAGCAGAGTGCCTGGCACATATTAGGCACTTAATAAATGTTTATTGACTGACTGTTAAGGGGCCTCTGTCAGTCCAAACAGATCTCTGATCCTACAGTCATGCAGGGATGATGTGATAAAAGAATATTATCCACTAAAGCTTTGGGGAAAACCATTCCACATTTGGCCCTCAGTGCTGTCCTACAGATGGTAGGTTGGGAGTCTCATCTTGGAATACAAAAGATTGCAATTAATATTAGTTATTAAATCACACACACACATATCCCAGTCTGATCATCATCAATGGAGCCATCTGCACCACCTAATGAAATCCACAATCTCCTGTACATATTCTAATTGAAGTCATTTCAATTACAGCTCCTCATTCATGGTCAGAACATGCAGCTGTTCCCTACGCTGTTGCTTTACACACCAGTCTATTCCAAAGCGTTTCATTCATTCAAAAATGTCAGGTTTAACTAAGCACCTAATGTACAAAGAGGCATGCACACTGCATCACACTGAAGCCATAGATAATTCGGTACTTAAGACTCTAATTAGAAAATTAGGATCTGTGAAGCAAACCAGGAGGATCAACAAAGAGCTACCAGTGAGGGGTACTTCATAATTTGTCCAAAGTTGTTCTAAATGTCCTCTAAAGGAACCCCAACCTTTTCCATCCCACCCCACCCCACCCCTATTCCTTACTGATTAAAGAACAAGACACCCTCCACTCACCCCATCTCCGGGCTCCCGGAATGTTCTTTGGCTGTCCCCTACCCCTCCTCATTTCTGTCTCCTGCCTTCTCTGGCCTCCTTGTAATCCTAGCTAAAATCTCACCTTCTACAAGAAGCCTTTCCCCAAATCTCCCATAATGCTGGTGCCTCCCTCTATTAGTTCTCTCCAATTCATCCTACATATGATTTGTATGTACACAATTGTTTGCATGTTGTCCCTCCCCTCATGAAAACTGTGAGCATTTTGAGGGCAGGGACTGTCTTCTGCCTTCATTCCTAGCACTTGACGCAGTGCCTGGCATACAGTAGGTGATTACTAATGTTTACCGACTGATTTCTATGACTGCCCATCCCATGCTATAGACTCTGGCCAACCCGAATTGACCCTCCAATCCAATGTTATTTCCACTATTAATTCCATCTGTACAATGAACATGCATGTAGAATTTGGGACAGAGGGGAGGTGGGGGGAGAAGGAGAGAGGAAAGAAAAACTAAGTCAGACAAAGGTTTCTCCCATCTCTTCATATGCATAGGTCTTTGGTAAACTGGGGGGGGGGGTCCTACCTAAAAAGGCTAAAGGAACATAAGTCTGGCGAGATAAAGAAATAGAAAGCATCCTCACTGGACTTTACTAGGCCATGAGGATGCAAAAACAAGTTTCTGCCCTGAAGAAGATTCCATTCCATGGGAGACGGGACGGGTGAAATAGGGGGAAGGCTAAGTTTGTATGGAGGTAAAGGAGTACAAAATGAATATCAACTGACTTGGGTGGGAGGCACCCACAAACAGGAATGCCCTTTTCTGACATGTTGAGTTTGAGATATCTATGGGACATCCACATAAAAATATCCAACTGATTGTTCCTTATCTGGGCCTGAAGCTTGGGCCACAATATGACTGGATATTTAAGTATGTGCTGTGGATAGAAGTCAGGAACAGCATCTTCATTAACACTGAGGGCATCAAATAGTCCAAAAGAGGACAAATGAAGCCTCCATTGTCAGGAAACATGTTCAATGGTCACAGGGTCTGAGATAAAATACATACAAGAAGAAAAATGAGAAAGTAATGACCTCCAGCAAGGTTTCCTAACCTGTGGTGCACAGAGTTATGGCAAAGGATTCATTTCCTTAAATAATTTGGAAAAATTAATGAACAAACAAACCTCCTCTAGCCTGAAAATTTTCTCATCCATATATGACAAGAATGGCTATATTTTTCCCTTTGTATCAGTAGTGACTTGCACATAGTTCATGCTTAATAAATGTTTATTTCATCAAGTTTTAAAAGTTTTTCAGTGTTGTTGTTAGGATTAACAAAATGTTTAATAAAAAAAATTTCTACGTTCAGCTTTCAATCATTATGTATTTTCATAATCAATGATTGGCAGGGGGGGAAGGGGGTGGGGAGACAATGAGGGTTTAAGTGACTTGCCCAGGGTCACACAGCTAGTAAGTGTCAAGTGTCTGAGGCCAGTTTTGAACTCAGGTCCTCCTGAATCCAGGGCCAGTGCTTTATCTACTGTGCCATCTAGCTGCCCCATATAATCAATGATTATTAACAGGTATTGTGGTACTGAATCAGAGGACCTGGCATCAAAACCTGCCTCTAATGCTTACTTAACTTTGTGACCTCCAGCAAATCATTAATCCTTCTTGGGCCTCAGTTTCTCCATCTGTAAATTTTCATAGTTTAATGAAGCAACTTCTGAGGTTGCTTCTAGCCCCGGATCCAATAGTACAACTATTATAGAGGGAAGGGGATGTTTGAAAAAAATTTTGATGATAAAAGGGGGCTTTTTATGAGCATTGAATATTTCAAAGATCACTCTATCCCATGGTTTTATATTTTTCTTTGTTACAAGGAAGACTCAATGAAGGAGTATGCTAGAAAACTGCTCATATAAAAAGCAAAAATCAACAAAACTTTACATAAAATAAATTAAAACTAAAAAGGCCCTTTCATACTTAAAAAAAGTTGGGAGCCATTAGTATAGTATTAGTATTAGTATAGTAACTCAGGGTGGCTAAGTCCCCACTAAGTCTTCTCTTATCCTAATAATAGACAATTTTCTACACAAATATTCAGGATTCTAGCCAAATAACTAAAATACATTTCCATCAACTCTTGCTTTCAAATCATAAGAAGATCTAACTCTCTTTACGAGCAGCAAAAGAGGTCAGAGATGATGGATAATGGAAATTTACAGACTACCTTGACCCTGAATTTTGAGTTCCGCGTTCTAACATCCCTCTGTTCTTTTACTAACGCTGCTCAAAGGAAATGAAATCTTATTTAAATTTCCCTATTTCAGCTGGAAATGGATGGCAGGCCTTGAAACCAGAAAGATTTGAGTTCAAGTCTAGACACCGACATATATTGTGTGACCGTGGACAAATAATTTAACCTCTCGGTGACCTAAGAAACTGTCTTTAAATTGTGGAGAAAATAATAGCCTGCATTAGCAGAGAGATTTGTGAAGTCATGTCACAGATTATTGTAGAACCCCTGAGACTTCCCAATTGTTTTATTCTTTTTATTTTTATTTTCAGTGCCTAGTGAAGTGTCTAATACATAGAAGAAATTTAATAAATCTTTGCTGATTGACTGAAAGAATACAAAAGAGATCTGAATATCTATCTACTTATTCTGGTTTTCTTATATTTCTAAAAGTGTTTTATACTTGTATTTCTGTAAGTACCATGTGTGTCTTTGTAGGTTAACTTCCCAGGTAATCTAACAGTTTTGGAAAGCAATTTGTAAATTATAGGGAAAAATACAAAATGACTCATATCCTTTGAACACATAATTCCACTTTTTGCCTTAGGGATTATATACAAGAAAAGGCCTATCTTATCTTTGAATGAATTTTTGTTGTTTAGTTGTATCTGACTCTCTGTGGTGACCCGATTTGGGGTTTTCTTGGCAAAGATGCTGGAGTTATTTGTTATTTCCTTCTCAGCTAATTTTATAGATGAAGGGCTGAGGCAAACAGGGCTAAGTGATTTGCCCAGGGTCACACAGCAAGTAAGTGTCTAAAGCCACATTTGAACTCAGGTCTTCTTGAATTCAGGCTTGGTACTTTATCCACTGGTCCACCCTAAGTTGTCTTTAATCCTATGACCTGTATGAAAAAGTTTACAACAATCCTGTTTGTAACTGTAAAAGTATGGAGAAAATAATGCCCAACAATTAAGGAATATCTAGACAAATTATGGTACTGTAGTGGTATATTATTCTGCACCATACATACTGATGAAAATCAAATTTTCAAAAAGACTTATATGAAGTGATTTAAAGAATAAAACCAAATTGAGGGGAGGAGGGGCAATAAAAGCAACTTTAAATAACATCAAAATATAAGTAACAATGGAAGGCATTGTAATGCCTAGTTTCTTAAACTGTGGGTCGAGACCTCATATAGGGTAGAATAACTGAATATGGGGATCATGAAAAATTTGGCAATAGTAAAAGGTTATATATGCCTATTTATATACCTATATACCCAGGGCTGCGTAAAAATTTCTTGGGCAAAGAGGGGTTATGAGTAGAAAAAGTTTAAGAAGCCTTGATGTAATACACTGAAAGCAGACACAGGACCATTTCGACAGAAAACTTCTTAATTGTAAGGTTACAAAAGTACAGTCACTTGAAATCCCTCTTTAATGTCATTTTTCTTAACTGTTTTTGAAAATTGTACATTGTAGGAGAGATTCAAGTACACTGGAGATTTCTCTAATATGTGGAAACAAAATTTATTCCAAAAGTAATTTTTACAAAAAAAAATTTCTAATAATAGCTAACATTTATTTATGTAATACGTACTATGTGCCAGGCACTGTGCTAGGTGCCTTACAATTATTATCTCATTTGATACTCACAACAACCCCGGGAGGGAGATATTATTATTATCTCCATTTTACAAGGAGGAAACTGAGGCAAATAGAGGTGAAGTGACTCACCCAATCAATACTGGCTAAGGAGTAAACAACTGTATAAACTAATCTGTGAGATTAACTATAAGTATAGCAAGAGTTCAGAGGCAGCTAAGTAGTACAGTGAATAGAGGGCAACACTTGAGTTCAAATCCAACTCAGACATTTCCTAGCTGTTCAACACTGGGAAAATTACTTAACTTCTGCCTGTCTTAATTTCCTCATCTGTAAAGGGGGATGATAATAGCACCTACCTCCTAGGATTGTTATGAGACTAAAAGGAGATTAATACCTGCAACATGCTTTGTAAAACCTTAAAGCACTACATAAGGGCTAGCTATCATTATTATAATTTTTTTCAGAGTTGAGACACATCTTAGCACACAAGATAAAGCACCAGATGCAGAGTTTAAAAGATCTGAATGCAAATTCTGACATCACCACTTAACAGCTGGATGGCCTTAGAGAAGTCAAATGAACTTTTAAAGTTCTTTTTTGAAAAACATTTTTTAACGTTTCACAGAGCAAAGCAGTGGAATAAGAGCCAGACTTAGAGCTATGTTACCCAGGTAAAGTCACCTAACCTCTAAATGCTTTAGGGACTCCTTAAGACAGCAAGCTGCAGAAAAGGTGCTAAATGATGTTCAAAGGGAGGGTGAAGTTTCCTCACCCTGGAGTTCCCTATACCAATGATGGTGTCACCTTCCCCTTTTGGTTTTTTTGTTTGTTTGTTTTGTTTTGTTTTAAATTTTTTTTTTTTTGCCCTTTAGTTTTTAAACATCACTGTCACTTCCCATTGCTTCCTCTCTTCCCACCCTCCCCCTTCTCTAGGTTCCTTTAAAAATAATGTATTAAAATGCATTTTATAGATACATCATCAACACTTTCTAATAGATTCTTCTCCTATTCCCTTCATAATGGAAAAAAACCATCAATGGCTACAAACAGGCAGTTTTTAAATAAAGAAATCAAAACTATATAGTCATATAAAAATGCTCAAAATCATTATTGATTAGAGAAATGCAAATTGAAGCAATTTTGATATATCTTGCAGCACTTGTTAGATTGGCTAAGATGACAGATGCCTTTCAATTGGGGTATGACTGAACAAGCAAGCTGTGGTATAGGATTGTGATGGACTACTACCGTGCTATAAGAAATAATGAGCTGGTTGGTTTTAGAAAAACATGGAAAGACTTGCATGAAATAATGAAAAGTGAAATGAGCTATACCAAGAGAATGTTATATATACTAAGTACAAGAACAGCTCTTAATGACTAATTCATCTTGAGTATGATAATTACTCAAAAGAACTACAAAGGACCTATGAAGGAAGATGCTATCCACCTTCAGAGAAAGAACTGATAAGTAGAAGTATGAATAGTATGGTTTTACATACATATATGTATATATGTATACGTATATATAGATATAGACACATATACACAGATACACATATATATGTGTTTAACTGTAGGCTTCTCTAGGTCAGGGTGGGGAGTGAGGGAGAAACAAAATTTTAAGTGCACAGCAGAGAACAAAAGAAAATTTAGAAGCACAGAAAAGCAGGACAGCTTTGAAAACAATGTATAGTATTTATTACAGTTTTTCCCAAAAAAAGTAAACAGTCTGAAATGGAAATTCATGGTTTTATACTGAATCCTCTTTTTACGTTGTGCTATGTACATGGAAATGGTCTTTTTTGTTCTTTTGTATTTAAATTTGAAATGAATAAGTTAAAAAAAAAACAGCAAAACTACCCAACATATCAACAAAATGTGATAAATTATACATTGTTCCAAACCATTAGTGCTCCACCCCTGGAAAAAACTTAAAGAAGTCATTATCTCTTCTTTGGGGGTTCCTTTTATGGTAGAAACTGGATGGCCAAGAGAAGCAATATGCAAATTGGTCAATTTATTTATTTAAATTACCTATAGTAATTTAGGTTCAAATGAAGTTTACTTGAAAATCTAATTTAAGATGAGAAATTTAATTCTGTAACTACAATTAAAAGTGGTATAGCATTTGCATCTTAGAGGGAAATCATACAAGATTCTTCTTAATCCTATTAGATGTCGAATGCCTTCTATCCTGAACAGAAATATATTGGATTGATTTCTTTCATGAATCACTTAGAAGGTATGTGATACCACAGGGATTAATTTTTTCCACTGACTGATACATGTCAGCATGGGCACTAGATCTGAGAGAATGCCTCCCAGACATCTTCAGAGAATCATGGAATGTGAAAGCTGGAAGGAATTTGAAAGATTATCTAGCCACCAAGCCCAAACCCTAACCCGGACTCCACAAATGAAGACACTGAGACCCATACAGGTTCATGTCAGTTACCAAAGGTCACAAAGATAGGGAGCTACAGAACATGACAAGAACCTAGGTTTTTCTAGACCTCTAGAACAGAGCATCAGTTTTCAAACGTTTTTGGTCTCAGCAACCCACTACCCTCTTTAAAATTATTAAGATCTCAAAAGTCTTTTGTTTATGTGAGTTATATATATATATATTAAAATTTCCTATTTATGAAGTAAAATTGCTAAATGTTTTAAAAGCACATTTCAAATGTACTACTAAAATAGATATTATTTAAAAATTAAAATTATAAGTATACCAAATACATTTATATACATATATTTTAAATATAATTTACTATATTTAATATAATTTAAATATATTTAATATTTATGAATTCATTTTAAAATAAAAATAAACCTATTACATGCTGACATAAATAACATTGTTAGGAGAGATAATATGTTCCAAAATTTAAAAATTGTGATAAAAGTATCACTGTTTTATACTTTTTTTTGCAAATCTCTTTAATGTCTGGCTTTCAGAGAAGACAGATTCTCCTATCTTCTTCCGCATTCAATCTGTTGTGATACGTTATTCTAGTTGAAGGATATGAAGAAAATACAGTGTCACAGATATGTAGTTGGAAAATGAAGGAGTATTTTAATAAGCAAATGACATATTAGTATTATAAAGAGTTCTGACCTTCCTAGACCCCCTTTCAGGGTCTTAAGGACTCCCAGGGGACTTTGGACCACACTTTGAGAACTGTTGCTCTGAGTACAGGGCACTGTCTACCTACCCAAGAATGTCCTTAATATAGCATAATGAAAAAAGAGAACAAGGCAGTCTCCAATAGCTCACATTTATAGGATACTTTAGGATACAATTATAGGATAGTAGCACATATGCAGGAGTGCCCTGTATCAGTGAAATCTAAGGTCCATTAACTATCCCGTTACACTTTGCTCTAGTCCAAAAGGTAGATCATGCAAGTATTATTAGCCCCATTTTGCCAACTGTGGCTCAGAGTGGTAAAGTGATTGTCTCAACTTAATTCAGAATAATTTATTAAACATTTACTACATGCAAGATATTATACTAGGAGCTGGAGTTACCGAGGTAACTTATACAATAACAACACTTATACAATAACAACAAAACAGTGCAATGACACACAATGATAGAAGACTTAAGAATCAATACCAATGATAACCCATGATTCCAGAGGGCCAATGATGAAACAAG
Organism: Dromiciops gliroides; assembly: GCF_019393635.1. NCBI lineage: Eukaryota > Metazoa > Chordata > Mammalia > Microbiotheria > Microbiotheriidae > Dromiciops > Dromiciops gliroides. The sequence continues at coordinate 257,015,316 of NC_057864.1, forward strand.
TACCTCATCCAAAAGAGGGATGATGAGACTCAAGATGCAGAATGAGACCCACATTTTACGGCATGGTCAATGGAAGAATCTGTTTTGTTTGACTACGCTTATTTACAACTAGCAATTTTTTTCTTTTTTTTTTTTTCTTTTTCTACTGGGCTGGGGAGAAGTGGGAGGGAGGTGGCCATTAGAGATAGAGATGGAGAAAAAAAGTGGGTCACTGAAGCATTTTTTTTAAATGCACGGAAGAGAACAGAAGGAAGCCCAGAAGGAATCAGAGACCAGCAGGACAGCTCTGAATGTTACATGATGAATTTATTACACACTTGAAAAGAAAAAGAAGCTGAATATAACAGAGATTCACAGTTTCATATACAAGCCTCTTTTTCTCTCCTATGTAGATAGAAATATTTGCTTTGGTGTTGATTAGGATAAGAATTTTTAAAAAATTTTAAAGTCAAAAATGGGAGGATGGGAAAACACCACATACACATGTGATGAAATACAAAACATAAACAAAAAAACTAATAAATGTAAGAATCAACAGTTGAATACACATCACCTGATACCAAATTCACTTGGTACTACAATGTCAAATACTTACCATGATCTACTGACAAATGGTAGAATTCCTGGCTCCAGAGGGGCATTGAGAAATAAAAACCAGGAAGATAGAGGGGTACTCAGGTTTTATCCAAGAAGAAAATCCTCCTTAGTTCCTTCTAAAACCTCTAGAGTGACCTCTTGTTCTTACTAACTTAAATCCCTAAATTGCTAAGTGACTAAATTTTCAAAATCCAAACCACACTAGTAATAAGGGGAATTTTTTCTCCAAATCCTTATTAAAATTCAGCTTAAAAAGAATCCTTCTGCCTAAGAGAATTCAGTAAATGTCATCTAATGACAGGACCAAGATGCAATGGTTTCCTATTTTTTTTTCTTTTCTTTCTTTTTTTTTTTTTTGGTGAAGCAATTGGGGTTAAGTGACTTGCCCAGGTTCACACAGCTAGTAAGTGTCAAGTGTCTGAGGACAGATTTGAACTCAGGTTGTCTTGAATCCAGGGCCAGTGCTTTATCCACTGTGCCACCTAGCTGCCCCACAATGGTTTCATATGAGAAAAAGTCAGACTAAGAAGCCAGCCCAAAACACCAATACCAAATAAGAATTCACATTTAATTAATTGATACCTTAAGGTTTTCAAAGCACTTTTTCTCAAAACAAACAAACAAAACCCAAAACCAAAGGAACAAAAAACTATGAATCAGGTAGTTCAAAGATTACTGTCTGCATTTTGTTTGTTTGGTTGGTTGGTTTTTTGGCCCGGCAATTGGGGTTAACTGACTTGCCCAGGGTCACACAGCTAGTAAGTATTAAGTGTCTGAGGTTGGATTTGAACTCAGGTCCCCCTGAATCCAGGGCCAGTGCTCTATCCACTGCACCACCTAGCTGCCCCCTGCATTTTTTTTGACATTTGATATTTAGAATTTTATTTTCCCAAATTAAATGTAAAATACAAATTTTGACATCAATTAAAAAAAACCTTTGTGTTCCAAATTCTCTTCCTCCCTTTCTCCCTACCCCCCCAAGAACTCAAGCAATTCAATACAAGTTATACATGAACAGTCATGCAAAACATTTCCACATTAGCCAGGTTGTGAAAGATAACAGACAAAAACAAAACTTCAGATAAAGGAACTAACAGAAAAAATTATTCTTCAATCTGTATTCATTTACCATCAGTTCTCTCTCTGTAGATGGATTGCATTTTTCATAAGACCTTCAGAGTTGTCTCGGATCATTGCATTGCTGAAAATAACCAAGTCATTCACAGAAGATCATTTCACAATCCATCTCACTTTGCATCAGCTCATGCAGGTGCTTCCAGGTATTTCTGATAGCATCCTGCTCACCATATTATGTCCTCATTTTAAAGATGAAGAAATTAAGAGTTCATCTCAGTCAGCCTTCTGACTCAGATTGACTTTGTCTAAAGCATTCTGGAGAGGTGGGTGCATACCAACCTTATTCCTAAAGATCCTTAGAAATATTCCAGCCTCCTAACCCCCTTCATCTAACTCATTGTAAGAAAACTCTTCTAAATAACATATCCCTAACAGTTTTGTCTTAAGTTTTAAACGTATCATTCCTTGCTCTTTCCTTAGCTGGCAATTGGTGATGGTTGCCATCTTTTATGTAGTCATAAGCCAACAATGATCTTATAACTCTTGAAAATATTCCAATTAGCATGGGTCTCATTTTTAAGTTATGCTGTAACATGCTAATACCAAACAGAGCAGGACAGGTCATATTTATTGCCTTTTCCCATGAAAACTATTTAATTCAGTATATCAGGATGAGAATTAACTTACCCTTCATCCTTCTATCAGTCTCACTGTTGTTGTTCTTTGTCCTTTATTCTCAAAGAGGCCCATGACATCAGGGTGATGTCATAACTTGCAGTGAATTGGATTTAAGTGAGAGAGGGCTGTGCAAAGTCACCAGCCTTACTCTCTCCTCCAGAACCATCTGGGTCCAGTGGGAAGATATACACCAGGATGACTAGAGATGGCCCCGTATGTTTGAGGCAATCAGGATTAAGTGACTTGCCCAGGGTCACACAGCTAGTGTCAAGGGTCTGAGGCCAGATTTGAACTCAGGTCCACCTGACTCCAGGGCCAGTGCTCTATCCACTGCGCCACCTAGCTGCCCCCTGTCTATATGCCCCTGTTTGGGCTATCACGGTATTTTTGAATCAATACTGGATACATCATGGCATAAGGCACCAGAATTGGAGTTAGGAAGACCTAGGTTCAATTCCTAAATAGGTCTCTTACTAGCCATAAATATAAATGTCAAACAGCACAGGGCCAGCAATGACCTCTGGGAATGACCCCAGAAACATATTTCCAACCTAGCATCAATCCATTAATGACCACTCGTCTGAATCCACCTAATTGTGCCATGCCGCCTTCTATGAAATCACATGGCTATTAAGAGCACAAATTATATACAGTAATTTTTCAATAGGAGAAAATGATTAATTTCTTTTTGTTTTCCTGAAAAATATATGGTTCCTACAACACCATTTCATGGTCAGATGGTCCAAGACCAAACATTTCATACTCTCAGATGGTCTATTGCCCCCCCCCCAAAAAAAACCAAACAAACAAAAAAAACTGTAAAGTACCCTCTGGCCTAGAACATTAAATTGGATCTTATATAATGAGTCTTGGAATCTTTAGCATGAAATAATAAGACAAATGAGAGAAGGCTTATACCCTCAGATATTCCCTAACAGCACTGATAGGTCTTCCCAAAGTTAAACTCCAAAAGCTTAAATATGCACTAAGATTTTGGGGACACTCTGCATTCAGCGTTCAGAAACCAAATTAGTTTGGGAAACATAGGTTTTAGACCTTCCCTGGCACAAAAGCAGCAGGCTCACCAGATCATCTCTCCAAGACTCCTTTAGTTCCAGGACTGAAGACCAACATCCCATCTACATTCAGAATAAATTCCTACTTGATAAGAAGTAGCTTTCTCAAGCCCATGGACTGAGGCTGAGGTTTAATCAACAGATGGCTCAAAGATACTACCTGTTTGGAGCAATGCCAAGCAGGGCCAGTATCCGGGGAGTACTTGAACTTAAAGCAAAATGAGTAATGCTGTGTTTATGTTTTTCAGTCCCCAGTTGTTGGGTGTTTGCCGTTCTTTTTAAATCAGTCTGGCAAAGCAGCTTTAAAAAGCATACTTTTTGGCAGCTCCAAGACACAGTTGTTTCTACAAGTATGAATGCCCACTGTCCGTGTTGTCAAACTGTGGATGTACAAGTCAGCATTGAACAAACTGTACTCACTGACTGACTGCTTTGGGGGTAACCCTAAGTGAAAAGCAAAAAAACCTGTTTACACACCTTTTAGAGATCCCAGTAGAACAGGCTTGGACTGCTTTGGTTTTTTTTTTTGGGGGGGGGTTGTTGTGTTTTGTTTTTTAGTGAGGCAATTGGGGTTAAGTGACTTGCCCAGGGTCACACAGCTAGTAAGTGTTAAGTGTCTGAGGCCGGATTTGAACCCAGGTACTCCTGACTCCAGGGCCAGTGCTCTATCCACTGTGCCACCTAGCTGCCCCTTGGACTGCTTTGGAAAGGCTATATTTGCTCCATATTGCAGGAAAAACTAGGCCCAAGGTGCTAAGGAGATGCCTTTCAATTAGTTTATACAAAGAATTTGCTTTCCCCATACTGTCTTTCCTTTAAAGTAGGGGTGAAACCAAAACTACTCTCCTCTAGACTCATAAGAGCACTGGGGGTGGACAAGCAGCTCATAAATTGTCCTGGTGTACTGGGCTGACTTTGCTTAACTTTGAAAATTTTGTTTGCAAGCAAAGAAACCTAATTCCATTCGTGTCTGTTCATATTTTTTGCCCAAATATGCCTCAAAAGAAAAATTACCCCAAAAAGTGATATACATATGAAAGATGGATCCAAAGCACCAATAATGTGAGAAATGTAAATTAAAACAACTCAGAGGTTTCACCTCATATGCAGGAAATAGGCAAAGATAACAAAAGATGTAAACGGTCAATGTTGGAGTCTTCAGGAAGACAGAAAGACTAATATGCTGTTGGTGGATTGACTATAGTGTAAGGAAAAAAAAGGTAGTTATAAAATTTGAAAAATGTAGATAAAATTCAGATAAAACTATAAGAGATAACCACCTCCCTTTATTCCAAATCCACACCAAACACATATTTACTATGTGCAAGGCACTGTATTGCTGTATGTCCCCCGGACTGTTGAATTAAGAATTGTTCATCTGGTTAAAGCAAGAAAGCACTGATGAAGAAAGGGCAGAGACATGTGAATCACTGTCTGACCTCAGAGAAAACATCAATCAAATCAAACCTTCTCAGTGGACAGAGGATGAAACTGAGGCCCATAGAAGCTAACCAACTTAGGAAGAGGTTAAACCAGCACTCCAACACAGCTCTTGTGACTCAATGTGCTTTCTCACTTCTCAGCCCTCACTACTCCCCATATCATGGCTCTGCCTCCGGCCAGGATTAACACTTTCCACATTACTGTCCCAACTCAAGGATTTCCAGGATGGCCAGCCCTCACTAACAAGCAGAATGCCTCATGAAATAAGTAACTGTTGACTAAGTAAATGAATGAATGAAGCACCCAGAAAATAAGTAGGACAGAGATCAGGCACCTATCCAGAGGAAACATTGGACAATCAATAAGTCAATCAACAAGCATTTCTTAAGCACAAAATATGTGCCAAGAAGACATTGTGGTAGGTAGGCAGGCATTGGAATACAGACAAACAAAAAAAGGATGAAATAGTCCCATGCCCTTAAGATGACTCTAGCTAGGGAAGACAATAAATATTATACAACTATGTACAAAACAGATAAAGGATGATTTGGGGAAAGGTACTACCAGCTAGAGGGATCAGGAAAGGCTTCGTGTAGAAGGTGGCATTTTCTTTTCTTGTAGGAAAATGAGTATTCTAAGAGATGGAAGTGGGGAAGGAGAGTGTCCCAGACACAGAGAGAGGAAATAGCTATGGATAAGGAACATCAAAAAAGCCAGTTTGGGGCAGCTAAGTGGCACAGTGGATAAAGCACCGGCCCTGAATTCAGGAGAACCTGAGTTCAAATCCAGCCTCAGACACTTGACACTTACTAGCTGTGTGACCCTGGGCAAGTCACTTAACCCTCATTGCCCTGAGGGGAAAAAAAAGCCAGTTTGGATGGAACATAGCATATATTATGGGGTATACGTAAAATAAAACTGGAAAGACAGAAGGGTTTGGGGGTTACATCATAAAGGGCTTTAAATGCCAAATGGAGGAATTTATATTTGATCCTGAAGTAGCAGGAAGTCACTGGGCTTCAATGAGGTAGGGAACGGACATGGTCAGACGTGAGCTTTAGGAAAATAATTTCAAGAGATAGATTGAGGGGTAGGGAGATACTGGAAGCAGGAAAGTCAATAAGAAGGATGTTGCAGTACTCCTAGAGAGAAATGATGAGGGCTTGAATGAGGGAATTAGCTACATGAGTAAAGAGAAAGATATGAAGGCAAGAGATGTTGTACATGCAGAAACAGCAAGATTTTGGTGATAACTGAATATGTGGGATGAGTGTGAATAAGTAGCCTTATATAAGGAGGAATTTATATAAGGATAGAGCTATAGGCTATATATACATATGTATACATATATGTATATCAGATAGGTGATACTTTTATATATCTGCTTATAGATATATACTTCTCTCTCTCTCTCTCCACACACACACACACACACACACACACACACACACACACCACTTGTATAAAGATACTTATTCACACTCATATGAAGATACTGGAAGAATTCAAGGAAGACACCAATACTCCGGGTGTCTAGAAGTTTGCTGGTGCCTTTGACAGAAACAGAGAAGCTCAAAAGAGGGATGGATTTGGAAGGGAAAGTAATCAGTTTGGTCTTGAAGAATTTAGGATAACTGGATACTAATTGAGTTTCATCCAGTTGTGAATATCAAAGAAAAAACTGGTGATATGAGAATAAAATCTACAAATGATCAAAAACACTGATTTTGGACAAAATTCATTCCATGTCGTCATAGAATGTGCCCTGTGGGCTTAAGGCTAGAACATGGTATGATGAAACATATGCTGAATCTGGAATCAGGAGATGGGTTCAGCAACCAGCTCTGCCACTTTTTGTGTGACCCTGGACAAGTCTTAACCGCTGTGGGTCTCAGACTCCTCATCTGTAAAATGAGAGCACTGGGCCAGAGGACCCCTAAGGCCCCTTCAAGCATTAAACCTATAATTCTGCGATCTTCCTCCCCCATCTCACACATGCATGCCACTGGTCACAGGAAGCAGGTTGGGGGAAGAGAAAAGAAACAGGATGGATGCAAAGACAATGAAACAAAGGGAAACAATCGTACCCACAGGTGACTCAATTTAGAGGAACATAAGATCCCAGAACTCAAGCCAAAGGGTCTTACCCCTCCATTTAATGGATACTATGGAAGTTGGGTAACTTGCCCAGAGTCATGTAGATTGGTGTGTATACATGTGTACTCACAGAAGAGCAACTAGGTTTAACTTTATTTTTTTTTGGCAGGGCAATGAGGGTTAAGTGACTTGCCCAGGGTCACACAGTTAGCAAGTGTCAAGTGTCTGAGGCCAGATTTGAACTCAGGTCCTCCTGGATCCAGGGCCAGTGCTTTATCCACTACACCACTTAGCAGCCCCCAGTTTAACTTTATAGTTGACAATAATCAGGAAGGTGGCTCTATTCTAGGTGGTACAGTGAATAGAGTGATGGGTCTGGACTCAGGAAGAACTGAATTCTAATCCAGCCTCGAACACCTACCAGCTTTGTGACCCTGAGCAAGTCACCTAACCTCTGTTTACCTCAATTTCCTCATTTGAAAAATGGGGATAAATAACACCCACCTCCCAGATTTGTTGTAAGGATCAAATGAGATATTTGTAAAGTGCTTAGTTGGGGCAGTGCCTGGCATAAAGTAAACACTTTATAAATACTACTGATGATGAGAATGAGAATGACTGAAGGGAGGAGGGGTTGAGGGGCTAGTGAAACCACTTCCTCCTGGTTTTAAATATGAAAGCAGAAGACAACATGTCAGCTATAGAAACCATGAAAGCTAGGGCCTAGATCAAACTCTGAAGAAGCAGAGATACGAGAATACAGTGTCAAGGGTCCATGGAGTCACTCCTCATAAAATGACAGCCAGGCATTGTGTAGATTCCAGAGTTCTACCCCCAAACCCAAGATTGGCAAGCCAACTGCATGCTGCTCACCACATCGAGATAATCCCTCGATGACACCAGTATGATGACAAAGCCTGGGGTTTATTGTGTGGGTGGTGTTGTAACCCAAGCTGAGGAAGCCAGCTTCCCCACTGGCTTCCATCTTGGCAACACTAGCTCCAATCAATACGGCAACACATTCTGTAGCCTAGTGATAAAACTGTTGTGAACAGATTACATTCCTATATATGGTCTCAGAAACCATTTATTCAATCAACAGATATAAATCCCCACTCCACAATGTAAATGGTGTTTTTTAGCTTTCAAATTATTTTTAGTCTTTTTTAAAAAATGTTTCGATATTAAAGCAAAACTTATTCAAGTGGGAAAATCATAGGGTTAACAGGTTCCTTATACTTAAAATGAGAGAGCTGGCTTCAATGATCTCAAGGGTATCTTTCCATTTTAAGTATGGGTTCCTATGATCTTAAATAAAAATCAGGGGCAGCTAGGTGGCTCAGTGGATAGAGCACCAGTTGTGGATTCAGGAGGACCTGAATTCAAATGTGACTTCAGACACTTGACACTTACTAGCTATGTGACCCTGGGCAAGTCACTTAACCCTAATTGCCTCACCAAAAAACAAAACAAAACCAACCAACAAAAAATAAATAAAATCAGATTTGTTTCAGTCAATCTCCTTCTGCACCACAGTGCTTGTTTGGCGTATAGTAAGTGCTTAATAAATGTTTGTTGATTACCTCTAAACCAATAGAGATCATCAATGACATGAGATTTTTCTACAATGAATATTAGTTGACATCCAACAATGGTGCCCATACTCAGAAACACAAAAATTAAGTTGTTACACATTTTGGGACATTTGATGAAATGTCATTGTTGTTATAACTATTGAGCACAGTGAGCTTTCAATAAAAATACCTCATTCAGTACCAATATACACATACATTAAAACTGAATCCTCTGCTAGGGGTGGAGAGGCACTGTTGCATAGTGCAGAGGCCTCATTCAAACTCTTGTTAGCTTGAGGTTGGCGAGACCCCCAAGTGGGCCCCAACTTGATTAAAATACAACTTGGAAATGTTTAACAAAATAAATAAAAATCAAATACAACACAGATAATGTTCATTTGCAGTCTTCTAAATAATATTAATTTGTAGTATTTTAAGAGACTATTCAGCCCAAATAAAGTTAATTTGTAGTATCCGAAGATTAAATGCAATCTGCAGGGCTCCATTTCTATTTGAATTTGACAGCTTTGGTACAGTGGATAGAAGGTCAGTCTTGAAGTCAGGAAGACCTGGTGGGTTCAGATCTCACCTTCAACACTTATTAGTTATTATACAGAGTGAAGCCACTATCAGATATACACGCCTCACCCTCCAAGACGTCCCCAGCTCTGTCAAAGACAATCAACAACAAACAAGTCTCTGATCTGCATTGGTAAGACAAAATGTTACACACCAGGAGTTGCTTACATTCAGATGCAAAAAAACAAACAAAAAAAATTGTCAATGCTACTTTCCTAATTCCAAGTTTATGCTCCTTTGATCCTTGATGTCCTGTCAAAGGTTATTGCTAATGTGAACTAAAACCAAAACAAGACTGTAGGTTTTTTTTTAAAAGACACAGTTCATCTGCAAATACACGCCAAATCCCACTTGACATTATTCCAAGTGTTTTCTGTGGTAATTACAATATGAAAAAAAAGCCTATTTATATTAAAATGATTTTAAGGTCCAGATTCTTCATTCATTGTGACTGACCTGACCACTGACTACCCAAGTTAGTGAGGACATTATACTCTCAAACACTTATTCACTTTGACACCGAATCATAGCCTACCTCATACTTTGTGTGACTATTTCACAATTATATTTCTGGGGATTATCTTATCTCCCCAACTAAACTGTAAACCCCTTCAGGAGAGGAGCTGCATCTTCCACATCTCATATTCCTTGCTAGGACTCATAAACCCATTCTAGAAATGTCTGAATGAATGAAGTAGCAGATGTCATTATGTATACTTTTAAGGGAAAAAAAATTCAAAAATCACTTTATATATGAGTATAACAAAACAGAAAAACCTCTTAAAACACAAGTAATTTGCCTCCAACATATATTTTTTTAAAAAAGCTAATTTAGACATAACTTAAAGGGGTAGAGCTAAATGTAGTAGATAGGACATTAGATGTAAGAAATGTGGGTTCAGGTCCCCAAAACTATAACTTATTACCTGGGGAACCTTGAGCAAGAAACAACCCTCTGTGCCTCAACTTCCTCAACAATAAAAGGAAGAGGGGCAGATTGTCTGAGAGGTGATCTCTAGTAAAGTCCCTTCCCTATCTGACAAGCTACAATTCTATGGTGAAAAAAAGGAAAGATACAGTCCCCCCTCCAAAGTAAAAGCAATAGGAGGCAAACCATGCCCCATCTTACTGTTCCCCCTGCTGCCTGTGGCAATAATTATTATATTTATTCATACTCTGATCATCTCTGAGGGCCCCTCAACTCCAGGATTCTATGAAGCGGTGAGTAAAGGAAACCACACAGCAGTACAATACGTTTTTAGCTTGAAAAATGAAATTCAGTTTAGATGCCACTGAATTCTTTCTCTCCACACCCTCAGCAGGGAGCTACAATTGGGGGTGGGAGGGTGCGTGGGTGATAATATAGCCACAGGAGAGCTCTGCAGAAGAAACAAGAGAAATATGACCCAAACTTCCTACATTAAAATGGAAATGCGCTAATGAGGCTGGCCACAGTTTCATCCAGTTCAGTAGTCACCCTATCTACCACCAGTATGGTCGGCAGGAGTAGGTGGAGCTGCCCTGGGTAGCAGTCTCCTCCGAAGATGATGGCTGCGCCCTGGACATCCCAAACTCTCTTTAAAAACTCACTGGAAGGGGGCAGCTAGATGGCGCAGTGGATAGAGCACCGGCCCTGGAGTCAGGAGTACCTGAGTTCAAATCCGGCCTCAAACACTTAACACTTACTAGCTGTGTGACCCTGGGCAAGTCACTTAACCCCAATTGCCTCACTAAAAAAAAACCAAAAAACAAAAAAAACAACTCACTGGAAGGGAGCAGCTAGGTGGCGTAGTGGATAAAATACCAGCCAGGATTCAGGAGGACCTGAGTTCAAATGTGGCCTCAGACACTTGACACTTACTAGCTGTGTGACCCTAGGCACCCTCATTGCCCCACAAAAAATCAATCAATCAATCAACCAATCAATGAATAAAATAAATAAATAAATAAATAAAGCTCACTGGACAATTCCAAAGGACTGGTGATGAAAAGTGCTATCCACCTCTAGAGAGAGAACTAATAAACGCTGAGTGCAAAGTGATATCTATGTTTTTTTCATGGTCTTTATTTTTCTTGCTTTCTTTTTTCTTTTTTTTGTTTGTTTGTTTGTTTTTAATGAGGCAATTGGGGTTAAGTGACTTGCCCAGGGTCACACAGCTAGCAAGTGTTAAGTGTCTGGGGCCAGATTTGAACTCAGGTACTCCTGACTCCAGGGCCAGTGCTCTATCCACTGTGCCACCTAGCTGCCCCTCTTTTTTCTTTCATGACATGGCCAGGGTGGAAATATGTTTTGCATGACTTCATATGTATAACAGGTATTGTATCTCTTGCCTTCTCAATAGGGAGGGGAGGGAAGGAAAAGAAGGAAAAAATTCAGAAACAAAAATAAACAAATTTAAAAATTTTTTTAAATAAAAAGTTAGGAAGAATTTGGATAAAAAGAGATCTGAAGGAAAATAATTTAGATAAAAAGAATGGCATTCTCAAATACTTGCAGATGATAATGAGTATGGTATTCAAGAAATTAGAAATAACAAACATGTTGTGTTCAGGAGACGGTGATGAGGCTAACCCAGATGGAATGGAGAATACACTTGGGGGAACATAGTATGGATAATTATGGGTGGGGTAAAATTTAGGAGGATGTTCAATTACAAACTCAGGAGTCTGAGTTTATGTCTTTATAGCTGAGGTAACAGAGGGTGTTCCATTGGGCGAGGAGGTGGGGGTTGGGAGGGAGGTGTGAGGAGGGGAACCCTCACTGGATAATCTTTCATCCATAAAGGTATATCCCTAACTTTTGATGGGTAAATGGAGAATCATAGATTTTGTGGAAGAAGGGACCACTTAACCATTTGTAAAATGAGGAGATTGGTTAAGTGACTTGCCCAAAGTCACATAAGCATGAAGTGATAGAAGCAGTATTTGAACCCAAGTCCTATGATATCAGAGAGAGGACTCTTTCCACCATACCATACAGTTACCTCAAGCTCCTTGATGGTGTTAAGAAGGGGGGCGGCTAGATAGCACAGTGGATAAAGCACCGGCCCTGGATTGGGGAGTACCTGAGTTCAAATCCGGCCTCGGACACTTGACACTTATTAGCTGTGTGACCCTGGGCAAGTCACTTAACCCCCATTGCCCCACAAAAAAAAAAAAAAAGGATAGACTTGGGGTCAAATCCCCACACTAACATTTTTTACCTATGTGTTGTTGGGCAAATCACTCTCTGGGGTCTCCATTTCTTCCTGAGTCAAGAGAAGCAGGACAAAATATCCCTCCCTTTGTTTATGAAAACCCTGCAGTACACACAAATGGCTGCTGACTCCTGAGCATCCCTTATCCTATAGAAGAGGCCCAAGGTTCCCACGACTGCCATGTTGCCTGTTTATTTGTCTCTGATTTGAGCCCGGAGCACCAAAGGCCACAGAAAACAAAGAACAAAATTAACTCTGGCAATCTGTAGAACTGTAGCTAGAGTTACATTCCCTCAGAAAGCACCTGAACAGAAGGAAACCCAAAGAAATCCCCCAAAAATTACCTGTTTGAGGATTATGCAGATCAGCTTCTAAGACTTCTGCCCAGGCAGCATCTGTGGGGTAAATGAAAGACCATTTTAGGGAAATTTTCAAACAACCTGTAATAATCATGAAGTGAAAATGAGGATCACACAGAAGGTAATAGAGAGACACATGGTGGGTTTAAGGAGTCTGCAACATATAACACACAGACAGGTAGGAGGCGCAATAGACAGCTCTGGTCTTAGAATGAGGAAGGTGTTCAGTCATACCTAACTCCTTAGGACGCTGAGAAAAACTAACATTTATGTGGTTTTCTTGGCAAAAATACTGGAGTAGTTTGCCATACCCTTCTCCAGCAGATTAAGGCAAACAGAGGTTAAGCAACTTGCCCAGGGTCACACAGCTAGGAAGTATCCGTGGCTGGATTTGAACTTAGGTCTTTGAGATTCCAGGCCCAACACTCTATCCTCTAAGCCACTTAGCTGCTTCCTAGAATAAGGAAGACATGAGTTCAAATACTGTCTCTGACACTCAAGGGCAACAAAATAACCTTGGGCATGAGGGCAGCTAGGTGGTGCAGTGGATAAAGCACTGGCCCTGGATTCAGGAGGACTTGAGTTCAAATCCAGCCTCAGACACTTGACACTAGCTATGTGACTCTGGGCAAGTCACTTAACCCTCACTGCCCCCACCCCCACACACACACAAAAATAATAATAATAATAACAACCCTGGGCAAGTTACTTAGCCTCTTACAACCTAAGAGTCAGTAAATTGAACAGCGTTGGCTTCTAATGATCCCCCTAGTTCAAAAATATGATCCTGTTATCAATGAGGAGCTTTGAGGTACAGGAGTAAACACAGCCTGGAGGAAATGAAAGCTATACAAGTAGACATATTGGTCTCATATAGAGGGAAAGGGATGACAGCCCAAGTTCTCCAGCAGAGATATCATCTCTTTTTTTTGGGGGGGGGGGCAGGGCAATGGGGGTTAAGTGACTTGCCCAGGGTCACACAGTTAGTAAATGACAAGTGTCTGAGGCCAGATTTGAACTCAGGTCCTCCTTAATCCAGGGCTGGTACTTTAATCCACTGTGCCACCTAGCTGCCCCCGGAGATATCATCTCTTAAATCATGTTTAAGTGGGTATGGACAAAGAGTCACACAGGATGGGCGGGCATGGAGGAGTTGCAATCCCTACCACTAGAGGCAAACGCTAACTAGATGAGATTATAGATCCATTTACATCTTTTAAAATGTCAGTGAGAGGGGCAGCTAGGTAGCGCAGTGGATAAAGCACCAATCTTGGATTCAGGAAGACCTGAGTTCAAATCCAGTTTCAGACACTTGTCACTTACTAGCTGTGTGACCCTGGGCAAGTCACTTAATTCCCATTGTCCCACCCCCCCAAAAAAGTCAATGAGAGCACCTAAAGGACTAAGATTACTTTGGGCCAGGCAATGGAAGCTAAACATTGTTGATATAAAGAGAAGTAAAAACATTATCCCCCAACCTCAAATTCACAGTTTAAGGGGAGAAACAACATGCAGATAGCCATGAACATACAAGATATATTACAGACCCCCCCAGCAGCACCACACCACCTTGCTACGATAGTCCTAGGTAGAGCAAACCAAACATTTCTCTAAAATAGAGAAAGACGAATATTTAGGATTTGGGTTAGAACTGTACTCAAGCTCCCCATGCAAAGACCAGATGACCACATAGGCAGAACTGCTGTTCATATACGGGTTGCATTAAATGACTGCTAAGGTCCCTTCCAACAGGAAAAATCCCAATCTGAGTCTGTTAAACTAGTATTTGAACTGGGACTCTAGGTATAACAATGGTTCTCTCTCTCTCTCTCTCTCTCTCTCTCTCTCTCTCTCTCTCTCTCTCTCTCTCTGGAACCTCCTTCTATATCCTTTTACTCTAGTTAATTCTAGTTAATAGTATCCTGATCTCTACTCAATGCAAGCCATCTTGGATACTATTTTTGGAACTCCCAAGCCTCCATGGTACAAAGGTTGAAAACTACTCCTCATTCCCACACTGGGTATGGCTACTAGAAAAACTGGTTTTGGACATACATGCTGGATCTTATATGCAACCCTAAACCGATCAACTCAGACATTCATTAATACTACTGATAATATTAGGCAGCATTTATACTTTGTTCAGTCATTTCAGTCATGCCCCAACTCTTCAAGCCCCCATTTTGGTGGTTTTCTTGATAAAGATACTATAATGGTTTGCCATTTCGTTCTCCAGCTCATTTTACAGATGAAGAAACTGAATCAAACAGGGTGAAGTGACTTGCCCAGGGTCACACAGCTAGTTAGTATCTGAGGCTAGATTTAAACTCAGGTATTCCTCACTCCAGAGGCACTCTATCTATACTGCACCACCTAGCTGCATCTAGTAGCTCATAAACAGCCTACTATGTGCCAGGCAGTGACCTAAGAACTTTAAAAATATTATCGCATGGGGCAGCTAGTTGGCACAGTGGATAGAGCACCAGCCCTGCATTCAGGAAGACCTGAGTTCATATCCAACCTCAGACACTTGACACTTACTAGCTGTGTGACCCTGGGCAAGTCACTTAACCCCAACTGCCTCACAAAAAAATTATCACATTTGATCCTCACAACAATTTTAGGAGGTAAGTGTTACTATTTCTTCCATTTTACAGATAAGGAAATTGAGACAAACTGTCTAAGCAACACAGCTAGTAAATGTCTGGGGCTGGATTTGAACTCAGGTTTTCTAGACTCCAACCCTAGCTCATTAGATATGAAATCCAAAAGGGAAACTGAAATAGCAACAAATATAAGAAAAAAAAAAAGGATTATTAAAATCAACTTGAGGGCAGCTAGGTGGTGCAGTGGATAAAGCACCGGCCTTGGATTCAGGAGGACCTGAGTTCAAATCTGACCTCAGACACTTGACACTTACTAGCTGTGTAACCCTGGGCAATTCACTTAACCCCAACTGCCTCACCAAAAAAAAAAAAAAATCAACCTGATCATGTTAACATCAAACATAGGGGGCTACTATTGGAGTTGCAAGCAAAACAACAAAAGACTGATGCTTAACCACACACTAGATATTAGCCATTGAATAATGTGCTATCTCCAGATACTAGTCATATTTCAAGCCAGTTCAATAATGGCATGGAAGTGAAATTAGTCACCACTGTCCATAGAGAAGCCAAACATTCATTCATTCATTCATTCATTCATTCATTCATTCATTCATTCATTCATTCATTCATATATTTGGTGGTGTGTAAGCAAGGATCAGCCTCAAGCAACACTGAATTAGGCCAAATTACCCTGAGTACTCCCAACTTCCCTAATTTCTGTGCTTATCACCCTCTTAGGAGTCCTCAGTTTTCCCCTTATCTCCACCATGGAGCCTGCTTTTACATCCTGGAAAGAGCACTGCACTTGAGAGGCAGGAAGAGCTGGGTTCAAATTCCACTTCTGAGACATTTTTACCAGCTAGCCATATGACCACGGGCAAGTCAGTTACTGAGATCAGGGCCCTATTTCTGACAATATCTACCAGTCACCTAGGTTTCTTTGTCCCTCACATTTGCATCCTATTCTGGATCTTTCTTTGCATTCAGAACTTTCTGCTTTATAATAGAAGTGGTATTGCCACATGAGACCATAAGCTACTTGAGGGGAGGGGGACTGTGGCCTTTTTCATTTTTGAGTACTTAGTACCTAGTACATGTCTTCTCCCATATCTCATAGCCTTGCACATAGGAGTCAATTAATAAGAACCTGATGGGATGATGCTAATTCAGTTAACTCATCTTTTGTGCCTTCTTTCTCCCTCACTCCCTACCCCCAGCAGTCTTCCACTTCTAGCCAGCCTTCTTTCCAGGTCACTAACACCTCATGTTTAAGCTATTATAATAACAGTTTCCTGACTGGTCTTCCTATCTCTATAGTCTCTCCTCTCTTCTAATCCATATTGTAACCCCTCTGCCAAGTAACCATCCCATACCTAACATTAGGCATGTCCAACTTAACAGCAGTAATTGATTCCATGAAAAGTGGACATGGGGGGCAGATGGGTGGCACAGTGGATAAAGCACTGGCCCTGGATTCAGGAGGACCTGAGTTTAAATCCAACCTCAGACACTTGACACGTACTAGTCGTGTGACCCTGGGCAAGTCACTTAACTCTCATTGCCCCGCACAAAAAAGAAAAGTGGACATTAAGAGAAATAATGCTGCCAGAGGCCAGTTATTTCTACAGGAGCAATATTAAAAAATGTGATAGCAACATAGTCAAACAGTCGATCAAAAATCATATAATCCCCAACTATGTACTAGTCCTTCTGGAGATACAAAGACAAAAATAAACAGTCTCTGCCCATGAGGAACTCATAGACTATGGCAGGAGACAACACATATGCATATAAGCATATGCAAAATAAATGCAGGGGAATTGGAGGAGAGGAAAGGGAAGTAATACAGGTCTCATAAAAGTTGGTACTTGAATCAAGCTTTGAAGGAATCTAAGGATTTTAAGAGGGACAGGTGGAATAGGAGTGAACTCCAGGAAGGGCGGAGAGGTGGAGTGGAGGGGGGAGATACAGTCTATAGAAAAGCATAGAGATGAACTGAAGAGATTGTGAAAGCAGGGCCAAAGACTAAAGGGATTTAAATGACAAACAGAAGAGCTTATATTTGATCTTACACCGAAGAGGAAGTTTCTTGATGAGAGGAGTGACACAGTCAGATTTGTGTTTGAGGGAACTGCAGAGACCCACCCATCCTCACTACTGAGGTCCAAGGACTAGCCAGCAGCTGGGGGTAATCACTGGGTATACAATTTGTTTCTCTGGTGTTCAGCTCAATGATAGAATGGAGTTTGAAACATGGCAACTGGGTTCAATTACAATGCTTAAATGGGGTTATTATAAAATGACTTCTGTGCAGCTATCAGCAGTAGCAGCATTTCAGCATCATTGTCATCGGGAGTCACCACACCTACCTCCCAGGGTTGTTGTGAGGAGAAAAGGAGGTAATATTTATTATGAGTAAAGCACTTTGCAAACCTTAAAGCGTTACGTGAATGCTAAGCTATTTATTACTTTTATTATTACTATTAATTATAATTATTTATTTATATGATTCTTATATATTTAAAGCTAGAAGAGATGCTTGGAGGTCACTGAATCCAACTCCCTAATTTCACAAACTCAGGCCCACCAAGATTAATTTGCTCCGAGTTCAAACAGTTAGTAGGTAGAAATGTCAGGATCTGCATCCAGGACATTGGGATCCAGATCTAGGACTGCCACATACTGATAACGGGAACACTAGAAAGGCACTGTGATGAAATGTATGAAATGTAAAGGGCCTGGATATGGAGGTGGGAAGAGTCCTGTATTCAGGAGACAACCCTGCTCAGTTCCAACCTCTGATATTTGTCAGCCATGTGACATGTGACTTTGATCCAACTCTTGTTATAGCTCTGAGCCTCAGTTTTCTGATTTGTAAAATGGATAATGCCTATAGCATTCACTGGGCTACTGTGATAATCAAATGAGACCCATCACACCTGGCAGGGTCGTTTTGATGATCAAATGAAAGGGTATATGTCCTCTTGAAGTGCTATATAAATCAGATGTTTTCATTATTCCCTTTATCATGTCATGTCAAGTCATGTCATGTTTAAAACCCTACAATGGCTCCACACTCCCTACAAATAAGGTTCACACATGGCATTCAAAGTCTTTCACAATCTGCCCCAAACCTCTTTCCAATCAAATCTTCAAGTTTTTCCTTATACAAATAAACTCACTACTTCCATTCAAATTGGTTTACTAATTGCTTTCCCACACCCATCCCTTAAAAAGCCATATCCATACACATCTACTTCCTTCAAAGCTCAGTCTAGTAGTGTGCTAGTAAATGTTTAACAACCAGATCTGCAGATAAAAAGAATGTGCTCCCAACACTAACATTTTCCTCATAACTTTCTTAAGTCTTGTTGTTTTTCAGCTGTTTAGTGGAATCTGACTCTTTGTGACCCCATTTGAGGTTTTCTTGGCAAAAAATATGGAGTGTTTTGCCATTTCCTTCTCCAACTCATTTTACAGATAAGGAAACTGAGATAAACAGGGTGAAGTGGCTTACCTAGGGTCACACAACCAGTGCTCTTTCCATTGAGCCATACAGCTTCCCTTTATTATACTAATAAATAATTTTCTACACAAATATTCAGTATTCCCCTAAAACTAACATCTACACCTTGAGGGCACCGTTCTCTCCCTCACCTCCTCCCCCAGCCCCAAGATGCCCAGAATTACTATAAGCTGCTTTGACTGTTCCTATGGCTTGGATGAGATGGAAGTATCCTAGTGAAATGGAGGACCACCAGAACTACTGCCTATCTCCTAGGTCCTCCAGGCCTTTCTATTTGCAGTGCCTCTATATGCATGCCCCAGTTAACCTACTGATGGAAACTAAAGAGCCCTGGGTCTTTCTATCTACTCTAAAGTTGAACTTTCTTTCATATGTTGTCTCCCCCAAATAGAAGATAAATCCCTTCAGAATACAAACTGTCTCTCAATTTTTCTATTTGTATCCTAGTGCTTGGCACATAGTAGGCACTTAATAAACGTCTCTCCTTTCATGTTCACATATCTGGCACACAGTAAATGCCTAATAAATGCTTGTTGACTGAAATTTAAATGAGCCTGGGTTCCTGTTCTCATTGAGTTTATAGTCTAGAAGTCTATTGGTTGCTGTGAAGATATACTGAGGCTATGAAAGTGCAAAGCATTAAAATCTTTTTCTTCATCATCACCATCAAGTAAGAAAAATGACATGGAACTGAGATTCAGAAGCCAGGCAGTAGGAGAAAAAAAGAGGTGTTGAGCTCTCAGGATGCCAAATACTTAAAAATATAAACTGCTTCAAGTCTTGAAGCAGGCCCCAAACAGGAAGTTTGTGACAAACTTTAAAAACAAAACCATACAACTGCAAGAGATTTAAAGGAGTCAGATAAAATTTAAAAACACACACACACACACACACACACACACACACACACACACACACAGAGTAAACCAAATAGGTGGCTAGGGACAGTGGGGGTTTTTTTGTGTGTATATATATGTATATATACACACACATATACATGATTGCCTCAGCTGTTCAGAACCAGCAAATTTTCCTACAGGTGTCTCATACGCCTCACAAACACTAAAATGTCATTGGGTATTTGCTTATGTGTCATCCAAGCAAGGCCCAACCAGGCCTCTAAGCTCCCAAGGGGAGGAAGTCATGCCTTTTGTGCTAATGGTGAACTAGTAAATGTTCAGCTGAGGGGTGGTGTGAGGGGGAGGAACACACCATATGTGCACAGGACATATTTTTTAAACCCTGCTTGCCTCAGTTTCCACATCTAAAAAATGAGCTGGAAAAGGAAATGGCAAACCACTCTAGTATCTTTGCCAAGGAAACCCCAAATGGGGTCACAGAGAGTTGGACACGCCTGAATTGACTCACCAACAACAACAATAACAACAAACAAACAAACAACAGCTGTTGGGTACATCAGTGGTTTTCAGGTCTCAATCTATGCTGTAGCTACATGAGGTCTTTCCTGACCCCCCCACCCCAAACTGCAAGTGCTGCTCCAACACCCTGACTTCTGTCCTTTGACCCATAATTCACTTTAACAAGCATTTACTAAGTTCCTACTATGGGCAGGGTATAAAAAGATTTTCTCCTCAAAAAAAAAAAAAAAAAAGGAAGGAAGGAAGGAAAAGGAAGGGAAGGGAAGGGGAAGGGGGAGGGGAGGGAAAACAAATAACTAGCTCCTGCCTACAAGGAGCTTCCATTTTACCACTCCACCCAACATGTACACCCACAAGACTCATCTCTACAGCGCTTGGCAATACGTCAAGCTGACAGATTAAATGAAATGGCCTAGGCTTGTTGGCTCATTTTATAGCTATGGGAAATTTTGACAACCAAGAGGGGAACTGACCTGACCAAGGTCACACGCCCATGAGTCAGAAGGAGAGTGGGATTAGAATTTTTAGTCCTCAGGTTTCCATTCAGTTGCCTAGCTTCAGAACCAGTATTCTCTATTCTATTTTGCTCTCAGGTAGCCTGTCAGGGACAGACCAATACATGATCATATCAACTGGCCATCCACTTAATCAACTCTAGGGGCTCCCCACTACCTCCAAGGTCCAATACAAAATGCTCTGCTTGGCATTCAAAGCCCTTCATAACCTAGTCTCCTCCTCCATCTCCTTACACTTGACTCCCCTTAACCTGACTCATGTACTCTTGCTGTTCCACAAACAAGCTACTCCACACTGACATCTCTGACATTTTCTCTGGTTGTCCCAACTGCCTGGAATGTTCTCCCTCTACTCCAACTACTGACCTCCCTGGCTTCCTTTAAGTTCCTACTTAAATCCCACCTTCTACAGAACCCAAGGCCTCTTAACTCTAGTGTCCTCCCTCTGTTAACCAGTTCCTATTCATCTTGTATGTAGCCCACTTTATTATACTTGTTTGCGCATTGTCTCCCCCATTAATTATATTGTAGCTGTGTGACCCTGGGCAAGTCACTTAACCCCAATTGCCTTACCCAAAAAAACAAAAAAAAATTATATATATATAAATATATAGTAAGCTCTTCCAGGGAAGGGCTTGCCTTTTGCATTTTTTTTTTTTTTTGATCCTCACAACAACCCTGTGAGGTAGGGGCAAACAGAGATTAAGTAACTTGCCCCAAGTTACACAGCCAGTTTGAATCCAGGTCTTCCTGACTCTAGGCCCAGAGCTCTAACCACTGCTCCACCTATCTGCCTCACTAGATGGAAAGCTCCCCCAAAGACATCCAGCTTCTCTTTTGAATCACCTACTCCAGACCACGGCCTTTCAGCACAAGGGCTCCACTAATCACTTACTAAAGTTCGGCAACTATTTTCTAATGCCTGCTTAGTTAAGAGGAAATAAATAACAACTGCTAATATTTTCCATTAAGCTCTAAGGCTTATGAAGTAAGTGAGAGAGGAAGGGCAAAGTATTACTATAACCATTTTACATATGCAATAGGTACAGAAGACTGTCCATGTCAGAGTATAGGCCACACCCTCATTTTACAAAAGAAGAAATTGAAGCCGATTGAGGTTAAGCAATTTAACATCACAGGTTCAGTGTTGTATGAAAGGAGAGAAGGTTAGCACTCCCCTTGAGAAGGATGGAAGAGGTCCTAGTGGCCTTTACGACACATATACGGTTAAGGCATTGCCACCTACTCTGTGGCATCTAACATCACAGGTTCAGAGATTAGAGGGAGGGGGGAATCAACCTTAAATGACATCTAGTCATTCAGGAAACAGGCCCAGAGAGGTCAGGCCCACACACAGGTACTATGTAACAGAACTGAAATTTGAACCCAGATCCTTTGACTACAAAATCGCACTTTTTCCATGGTACCTAGATAGAGACTAGGCTTCTGACTCAAGTCCAGTTCTTTCCCTTAAAAGATTTTGTCACCCAAACACATCATATACATCCATACACACAAACGCACATGCACACCCACATATATACACATACCCCCAAAAAACACCAGTCCTAGAGACTCTGCCCCAACCCAGAGTAAAAGCAGACAAGGAAACACTCTAGTAACTATTTAGACCAAAGCTAGACACCTAGACAGAAGCTATTAGTTTGGCTTCCCCTTTAGACAGCTACCAGAGCCTGCCCCTTCTCACCAACTTAAGCTTGGTTCTTTTCCAAAATAAAAATGTGACTCATTTGAGGCTCAAAACGGAACATTCCAATGAGAAAGAAGAAACTACACAAAACCTCTTACAGAATCTTCCCACCTCCCCCCAACCCCAATTGAGAAGTTAGATCCAGTAAAGACTCCCCAGTTGGGCACCTACCAATTCAGAATTTACAACAGCACAGCCTTCTTACTACGTGAACAACATCTTCCCATAGAAAAGAAATATTCATGGCATATTTTGCAATACAGCTCTCATTCACTAATTTGGATAGGGCTCTTCATCATCTCAAATTCCCACTTTTCATGCAGAGAAAATTTACTTTCTCTACCTAGACCAAAGGCTCTTAACTTGGAGAAAACTTTTTAATTTTAAATATATTTTGATAATTAAATGAGATTGGTTTTCTTTTGTAATCCAGTGTCTTTATTTTATGCATTTTAAAACAGTATTCTATCATGACAAGTCCCTGAATTAGATTTTTCCAGCTCTCTGTCAAAAGAACTTTTATTTATTTGCTCTCTATTGCAGAGACCACAACTCCGATGGGTTGATCATGTTGTTAAGATGCCAAGTGTACATTTGCTAAAAAGACTATTTTATGGAGAACTCACACAAGGCAGGCATTCACATGGAGATCAGAAGAAGGCATACAAGGACACTCTTAAGGTCTCTCTGAAGAACTCTGGAACCGATTGTGAAACATGGGAGACACTGGCAAAGGACTGCACAGCATGGTGTGCCCACATCAAAGAAGATGCCGTGTTTTATGAGCAAAGCAGAATCGCAAGCAGTAGCTCGAAAGAAAAGTAAGATGTACAAATTTGGAGACGTCTCCATACCAGACGTTTATGTGGACTATTTGTACCTAACCTATGGTAGAACCTTCTGAGCTCATATGGTCTGATCAGCCACAGGTGGACGCACGGTACCTGGAATCCAACACAGTGATGTCATTCTGGTCCTCTTTGAGAACAAAGGACAACGCGCAACCAATCTCTGATGAAAGAATCCGGAGGTGGCCAAAGTTCACCTCTGGGACTAGGGGTACAACAAAAAGGAAGACCGGAGTCCATCCACTGACAAGTTTAGTCAGGTAAGAATAGAAACTGCTGTGAAGGGTAAGAAACTGGAGAGAAGAATATTGAGAGAAAAAACTACCCTGTTAGTCCAAAAAGTGGGGAGGTAGGAGAGGAAAAGAAATTTCCATAGTCCCTGAAAGATGCTCAGTAGCTTGGCTTCGGGAAATGTAGCTAAGGAGGTATTCTAAAGAGGAGGTGACTTTAGAAGAAAATGGGTAGCAAAGAGAAGTCCAGGGTAAATGTTCTCAAGGTTCCATCTCTTACTTACTTCCCCCTCTGCCTCCCCCCCCCCAATCCTTTGGATCATTCTGTCTCCTTCTGCTCCACACTTCTGGTATCAAGGAGGATCTGGGTCCATGACTATGAGTGGATAAACAGGAATAGAGAAGAACTGAGAATAAGAAATGATCCTCTGACCCAGCTATATCATGACTATGTCTATAGTCCTGAAGAAATCAAAGGAGGAAAAGAATCTATCTATATGCACACAAATACTGATAGTAACTCTTCTTGTGGAAGCCAAAAATTAGAAATTAAAGGGTATCGGGGAATGACCGAACACACACATTGTGGTCTATGAACATAATGGAATAGCCTCGTGCCTGAAGAAATGATGGAGAGTTTAAAAAAAAAAAAAACTCTGATGCATAGGGAAGTGAGTAGAACTCAGAGGACAATTTAGACAATGATAATATTATGCAGAAAAACAATTTTGAAAGTCTTGAGAACTCTGATTATAGCAATGATAAACCATAGGTCAAAAATAATGAAAATGAAACATGCTACTCACCTCCTGTCAGAGAAATGATGAACTTAAAGATATTTTTGAACGTGGCTAATATAGGGGTTTCTTTTGTTGACTACCCAACTATGTATTGAGGGTTTTATTCTGGGGATTTGGTTTCTATTTGCTCAACACAGGTAGAGATGGAGGATTCCGGAAAGGGACCCCAGTCATTTTAAAAAATGTTTGTTAATTTTTTTTAATTTTAAAGAATAAGAAATGAAAAAGTTCACCAGTCACCTCCTAAAAGAAATCCCAAAATGGAAACTCCCAGGTACATTATAGCCAAAATCCAGGGCTTTCAGGTCAAAGAAAAAAATGCTATAAGTAGCCAGAAAGCAAGAATTCAAGGAGCCACAGTCAAGATCATGCATGATTTAACAGCCACCACTATAAAGGGACAGAAAACTTGGAATATGATATTCCACTTATGGGCTTACACCCAAAAATAACTTACCCAGCAAAACTGAATATAATGAATGGGAGGTTTGGGGTAATGAAACAGAAGATTTCCAAGCATTCTTTATGAAAAGACCAGAGCTATTGAGAAACTCTTAAGTATAAATGCTGGGAGTGAAAAGAAACATGAAAAAGGTAAACACGAATGAATAATGATAAAGGGTTAAACAAGGATAAACTGCTTCCGTTCAAATACGAGGAGATGATATATATGTCTGCTCTGATCCCTGTCATGATCAGGGATTATATATGGAGTCCAATTAGACAAGCCGCAAGAGTGGTTGTTATGTCTTGATGATAAGAAAAAAATGGAAAGAGCAGAAGTAGGAGGAGGGAAAGGAAGGTTAAGGAAAATTATCTCACATGATGAAGGTATGCAAGTAGACGTCTATAAGAATAAGGAAGAATGGGTAGAGGGAAGAGGAGGCTGACACTTGAATTTCACACAACACAAGCACACGGATATAGAAATACATTTCCCTCAACAATGAACTAGAAGGGGAAAGCAATAAAGAGATAGGAATTTAGAGGGAAGGTAGATTAGGGAAGAGATTAGTCCTAAGCATAAGAAACTCTGAAGATGTACAAAAATTTCTAGCTCTTTTTGACATGGCAAAGAATGGGAATTTCAGGGAATATCCATCAAATGGAGAAAGGAGCAATAAGCTATAGTATATAAATATGATTGAACGCTATAGTGTTGACCTCTTATCTGCATAATGAACTAATGGACTAATGAAAAAACATGCTACCCACCTCATTATAGAAAGGTGTGAAGGACTCCAAATTTAGAATGAGACAAGTTTTTTTGATTGATTATACTTGTCTGTAATGGGTTTTGTTTTTCTTGTGTTCTCAATTGGGGGCGTGGGGGGGGGGAAGATTTTGGCTAACTTAAAACAAAAAAGAAAACTTGTGAATTTTAATCAACTCACTGACCAACCACAATTCCTGGATCATGATAAAACAGGCTGCCCACCTCCTGACATCCCTCAGGTGAGGGACACAGAGCACAGATTGAGAAACCTTATTTTAGACATGGCCAATAAGAAATTTTGTTTTGCTTGACTATAAATGTTTGTAACAAAGGTTTGTTTTCTTTGCTTTTTCTTTCTTTCTTTTTTTTTTTTTTTAGTGAGGCAATTGGGGTTAAGTGACTTACCCAGGGTCACACAGCTACTAAGTGTTAAGTGTCTGAGGCCGGATTTGAACTCAGGTACTCCTGAATCCAAGGCCAGTGCTCTATCCTCCTTGCTTTTTCAAAGTGGGGGGTGGAGAGGAGAAGGGGGAGGGAGAAAAGTCTAACATTTAAAAATAAAATTTAATTGAAAAAGAAATAATAACTTCAATAAAACAGCAATATATAAAATAACCCTTCCCCCCCCCCAAAAAAAAAGGGGGGAAAAAAGAATAAGAATTCTAGCATTCTGTCTCTGGCCCTGATCCAAGAAGAAACAGATGCTTTTCCACAGTGTAAAGTCCAAAAGCTTGAGCTTTTGTTTTCCCCTAAATATTGTTAATTTCTCAAACATGATAATGGAACTTTAACAAGGTCTGAAACTTCAAAAAGGTCAGCCTCTGAGTCAGGAAGTCCTGGGTTCAAGTCCGCCTGAGACACAGAACTGGCAATGAAACCCTGAGCAAATCAACTACAGCTTTCATTGACCTGGGCAGCTCATTAAGATAGAAAGTTGTGGGAACAGACAAGTACATTTGTGGAAGGAATTTCTTCACTGGAAGTTCCCTAGATTATTAATGAAATTGTGGGAGATGGGTAGAACCTTCCACTCCCCAGAACTTCTCACATGGTTATTTTTGACTAAAACTGAGTAGATGTAATCCCAGCAGAGTGAGGGGTAAGTAATAGAGAAAGCTCTCTATGATTCTGGCTTCATAGTTCTTAAATAAAAGTAATTCATTATAAAACACCATTAAAGTTGCCCCCCACCACCACCACCTTCTGCCCTCCTCCCACATCTCCCTGAATACCTCCCGAGTATGCAGACTAGAACCCTTCAGACATTTTAAATGACCTAAGGATACTTGCCCTATATTTAACCCAAAGAATAGCAATTACTATCTGGCACAGGTGCTATCAAGTGACAGGGACAATTATTGTCAGTGTCTCCCCATATGTTGCTTTCTTTTTTTCTCTCTCAAACCATTTCTATATTTGACTTATACTTGCTCCTCTGCAATTGTCTCTTCAGAATCATTTGTTTTGCATGACTATACACGTAAAACCTATATCCAATTGCTTGCCTTCTCAATGTGGGAATTTGGAATTCAAAGCTTTAAAAACAAATATAATAATTTCTTTTAAAGTCATTCTTCACCTACATGAATAAAATGGTATGAAGTAAAGATATCAAAAACTTATGTCCCACTGGCTTACAAAACTCCCAAGGACAGCCCGAAGCAGATAATGTTTAACAAAATAAATAAAAACAGAACATAGATAATGTTAACTTGTGGTATTTTTAAGTCAATATGCAGTCTTCAAGGATTGTTTCTATTTGAGTTTGAAACCACTGTAGAGAGTAGTTTCCTGGACATGGTGTCAGAAGACCTGTCTCAGACACTTACCCGTGGGCAAGTCCCTAAACCTCTACCTCAGTTCCCTCATCTTGTAAAATGGTGATAATAATAACTAATATTTAGAGAATGCCTTAAAGTTAATAAAGCACTTTTCATGTATCACCCCATTTCATCCTCAACAACCTTCCAAGAAGGTGTTATTATTATCACCACTGGGACAGACAGAAGTTAACTGATTTGCCCGGGGTCACACGGCATAAAAATATATCTCAGGCAGGATTTGAACCCAGATTTCCTGATTTCATCCAGTACTCTACTCACAACTTACAATGGCACCTACCTTACAGGATTGCTGTGAGAATTAAATGAGATACTATGTAGAAAATGTGCTTTGCAAACCTTCTTTAAGAATCATTTCTTTCAGGGCAGCTAGGTGGCGCAGTGGATAGAGCACCGGTCCTGGATTCAGGAGGACCTGAGTTCAAATCCGACCTCAGACACTTAACACTTAACACTTACTACCCTGGTCAAAGTGTTAAGTGTCTGAGGTCGGATTTGAACTCAGGTCCTCCTGAATCCAGGGCCGGTGCTCTATCCACTGCGCCACCTGGCTGCCCCATAAACCTTCTTTAAAGGGTTACAAATATAATGATAATAACAGACTTTATATAGTTAAAGAACTATACAAAGGAAAGGGAAATATTTAAATATCACTATTTTTCATGTATATTTAATCAACAATAAGTATTTATGATGTGCCCTCAGGCACTCTTCTAGGTGCTGGGGTCACAACTCATTTACTAATATTTAACCTTCAGATAATCTGAAGGTTAACAACTATCATTTAGCTGTATTATTAGTCTATGCCTTATACAATGACTGTCAACCCTTCTCCACCCTCTCCAGCTGCTATGGCCAAACTATAATAGTTATCATGCCTTTAGACTCAAAGGACTACATACAGTATTGTGTACTCCCCTAAATCTGTTCTATCTTTGTCTTTGGCTCTCTTCTTCACTACCCAAAGGGCACAGACAGTTCCACTACTGAGTCTGCCACTGAATCCACCACCACACCTTCGAAAGTTTTATTTTATTATTTTTTATTTATTTTATTATTCTTTCTTTTTTATTATTGTTTTTTCAATGATTGTTTCATATAGCTAAAAAACTAAATGAAGAATAACTATTATATTATATACAATATGTCTAGATCTTACTATATTATTATATAGTTCCTTGACTATATAAAAATTGACTATTATTGTTGTTATTATTGTTATTGTTATTATTATTGTATTTGTTACCCCACACTTAGCAGAGCACCTGGCACACACTGGGCAGTTAATAAATACTTGTTGATTGATTGATAAAATACACATGAAGAGTGGCAATATTAGATTATTTCTCTCCCCTCCCCCAATTTAAATTATAAAGTTCTCTGGGAAGTAAATCTCCCCACAAGACTAGGAGAGGCTTAAATGGCTGGACCATGTCTCCCCATACTTAGGGTTCATGAGGGGGCAGAGATTATGTTACTTCATTCCTCTTTATTCTCTTCCTTCTCTGCCCTCATCTTTACCCGTAGCACTCAGCCCGAGGTCCTACTCCTAACACCTGCTCTCTCCATATTAGGAATGACTGGCTCAGCAGGGGAGCCAGTGAAATAAATCCTAGTGATACTATAAGAGCACCAGATCTGAGGGCAAGGACCTTGCTTTTGAATCCTGATTCTGATCCTCAACTAGGTGTGTGACCATCTAGGCTTCACTTAAACGGTAGTTTCATTAAGTTCATTATCTGTCAAATGTGAGGTTTAGACTAGATGCCTGTTTTTGGTTTTTTTTTCCCAGGTCTAAATCCAATGAAGAATCCACGACTGGTACAGTAACACAGTGTTCTAGGCACTAGTATTCACTTCTTTTTGTTGTTTTTTTTTTAAGGTGACTGAATTGAGTATGTATAGAATGTCTCTCACTTGATATACTATTCTACATTCCTGAAAAATCATAGGGTTTTCTCATCTGATAAAGTGAATCGGCCACTTACGAGATGAATAATAAGCCTTTATGCTCTCCTGTGCCTCAGTTTCCCTGTCTGTAAAAGAGCGATAACACTTCTCCCTGCCCCTACCTTGAAGGATTGTTTTAAATAAAAGGGCTTTGTAGCATAGAAATATCAGCTCTGTTATTTACTACCTGGTATGACCTTTGGGTCTGTTTTCTCATCTGTAAAATGAGAGTATTAGACTCGATGTTACAGAAGATCCCTTCAATCTCTAAATCTATGGCCATTTCAACCATCTTTATTGCTGTAGCTATTGCTGTTGTCAATGGTAGCCCCCTGCCTACAGCTGTAATTTGCAAGGGCACTCCAAAGTCCTCCCCACCTACCCCCCAAATACTCAATCTCTCTTCTCTGACAAATTTAGGATAAACTGGAAGTCTTCCTACCATTAGAACTCCTTTACCTTAAGGTTTGGGGATTTAGAGCTCAGTTTTCTCATCAGTGAAATGAGGGGGTTGGTCAGGAGAGTCTAGGATCCTAGATTTTAACATGCAAATGTGTTGTCCCAGTGTAAACCAGCACAGTCAGTAGCACGTGACATTCACCACAGAGCAGGGATTACAAGATCAGTGGTACTTTAGAGGAAAGAACAAGGGAGCAGAAGACTCCCAGTGGGAAGAGAGTTAGATTTCTTTATTTCCTTTGAAATTGTGTCCTTCCTCCAACCTCACAAAGCACTTTATTTTGCACTTCTATAATGTACAAAATGTTACTTATTATAATTATCTGTGTTTTTATCTTATTTGTCCTCCCCCCTCAAATAAGGCAAATAGTTCATCTTATCTAAATTTCACACTTCTTCCCTCCACCCATTTCCCATCAGTGTTCTGCACACAGTAGGGGCCTAATAATGTTTATAGGCTGAAAGCACAGGATGAATGATTATCCAATTAGCTAGCTGTCATCATTTAACAAGGCCCTGAGGGAGTGGGCACCGGCAAGTAAATTATGATTAGGGATGGGGGTAAGGGGGAGGAGGATGGGACTGTACCTAGCCCAGAGGAACAGCCTTAGAGGTTAAGCCTGAGTGTGGTGTATTTCCCGAAAAGTAGAATGGAGGGCGGTGGGGAGAGTGGGGGCAGGGTCTCCGAATAGCTTACAGATGGCATTCTTAAATGAATGAGCTATGCAGCAAATGTGGCTGCAGATTCTTCTTTGGCTGATGTAAAACACAGGAACAAAGGACAATCACAGATTCAGCAATAAAAGGGATCTTAAAACTAATCTAACCCTCTCCCCTTTCACAGAGGAGAAAACTGAGGCCTAAACATCTTACAATGACTTGCCCAAGGACGTGTGTGTGTGTGTGTGTGTGTGTGTGTGTGTGTGTGTGTGTGTAAGCTAGGAAATGAACCTATGGCATCTTACTCCAAATTGAGAGCTCCCTTTCTACTAACATTTTTAAGGTGCCAGACATGGTGCTAAGTACTGTATTGTATAGGGTGTCTATACAACCTTCTACAACCTCCCCAGCCCCTCTGTGGTCAAACTGTAATGGTTAGAGTGGCTTCAGACTCAAAGGGCTACATTACTGCATACCCCCTAGATCTATTCTATTTTTGTTTCTTCTCTGCCTAAAGAGTACATGTAGCTCATTGCTGACATCTTTTTATTGAAGGGGGAGACCTACCTTCCCTAGGCTGGAAGGAGCCACTCACGCTCCGCCCTCTCTAACCTGGGCCAGATATGTCCTTCTTTAGGTAGCTGGTTGGCCCCTCTGCTCCTGGGAGCTTAACATATTGGGGAAGAATTTCCTGAAGATGCCCAATTGGCTTTAACCCTCTTGCAGGTCAGAACTCCCAGACTCAAGCAAATCACCAGCCCATGCCCAAACTAAAAGCTACTGGTCTAAACTACTGTCTTTCTCGTGTCTCCTCTCCCCTCTCAGCTTACACACATCAAGGCTGCCCTTTTATAGATATTCTCGACCATCACTGGTGCTCTTTGCCTTCTAATACTGGGGGAGAAGGCACCAAGGATGTCATTTCCTCTTTGCTATTTATTTCTTGTTACGAGAGATGGGGCAGGGGCGGGAGAGGGAAAGATATATTCAGAAACAAATGTGATATAAATATAAAATATATTTTTAAAATTTTTAAGGGAACAGCATTCAGTGAAGTCCATTCACACTCAGGTCCAACATTAAGGGCTCCTAATTTGCTACAGCCTCAACCTAGAAAGGCCAAACCAACCAAGATGAGAAATTATGCTCTTTTTGCTTCCTTCCCCAACCCTGGAACTCCAGGCAGAATGTGAATAGAGGGGCCTTATAACATAAGCAACCAGATCTGGTGTTTTATAACACAAGTAAACATATGGGAACTGAACATCCCCAGGAGCCAAGATAAAGCATAAGGAGACCCAGGCCTAAGAAACTATCCACTGGTTAGAAGGAACCAACAATTGACATTGAAAGCCTTGGCAAGTCTCTTCCTTGAACAAGCAGCCTGATGATCCCCCAGGCCCCTCTCCTCCCCTTACACACATCCTACCCCTACACAAACTCCTACTGGTACCAAGTGAGTTTCATAATAGGTTATTGCCACATGAAACATCCCCACCCTTTCCAGAGCTTGAAGAAGTGCCAAGTGAAGTGAGAAACCAGCAATCCGGCAGGATTTATGCTGTTCAGAAGGACAGAAGCCATTCCTTAGAGCTGCTGCTACCCAACAAGCACACAGAGGGGGGCTGCCCTTGAATGAGCAGGCCTATTACCCTTTGAAATGAACAACACAAGTTATTTCCATTTCTTTTTTCAGGCAATTCTCTTGGCACTCCTATTTCCTCTTTTTGTAAAATATTAAAAAAAAAAATTTCTCTTGCTCTGTCCCCAGTTTCACATGACATATGCTGCCCTCAAATTCAGGCTATCAAGTGACAATTTAACAATCAATCAGTCAATTAAGAACTTCGCTAAACAAACCCTGGTTATACAAAAGACAAAAGTGAAACAGAACTTGCCTGCAAGAAGCTTATGGATATCCCAGCATATCATTATGAGTAATAATAAAGTCTGTTCTGGAGCATGTCAGATTCCACCCTCCCCAAGCCCACCCCAGAACTCACAATTACAGTCACATTCCCAGCACTTTAAGAAGTATTACAGGCAGCCACTGAACTTGCTGCAAATACGGCAAATTTTGTAGGAACCTCTTATTCTCTCTGGGAACCCTCTCAATGGGCCATGATCACAAAGCTCTATCTGATGCCTCTGGAAAAAGATCACACTAGAGTGACAAGAGCACAAGATTAGAAGTCAGGAGACCTGGGTTTGAATCTTGATTGTTCCACAAAATTAGCTAAGTGGACAAGTCACTTAGAATTTTATAGGTCTCACAGTCAAATGATGGGGTTTAAGCTAGGACATCCTAAACGTCTTCTGGTTATAGTCAGATTAGATCTAGGCCCTCTGCATCGGAATTAGTTGGGCCACACAGATCTACAAAATCCTTTCCCTTCTGGCTTTCAATCTTATACTCCAAACACTCTGTTTCTAATAACATTGACTTGATGGGGGTCCACTAGGGCTCACTCACTGACTTCCTCCTCTGCCCTCACTATGCCTAAAATTCCACTTTGGCTTGGCTCAAAATCTCCATATACCTGGGAGAAGGACCACAGTAAGACATCTACATCCCTTGGTGTGAAGGCAACTGTATCAGATCCTTTGCTGAAAGCATGTTTGGACCACGTGAGAAGAAATCTCCAAGGAAAGGACCCTTGTGATCTGAGATTAGGAGCTCACTGATAGTACTTCTTCCCCAGAAGCATAGTGCAAATGTGACAAAGCACTGAAAAAGAACACAAGAGTCCTCCAGCAGAGTGGAGGCCCTGACAAATGTGGGAAGAACTACTCGCTCATTCCATGTTTTTCTGTTACCCTCCAAAGGTTGTCTCCTCATCCCCAATCCAGGCAACCTCCCAAACCCACACCGAGTGTGTGCCATCAAGCCCCTGAGCACCCGGCACAGGGTCAGGACATGCTAAGCTCGAGGATCGCAATTCAAAAATATTTACCAGGGAATAAACTAGAGACCTGGGGTTTTATAAATCTCCCAGGGCCAGGATAAGCAGGTGGAAAGAAAAGGAGAAAGGCAGAGAAATTAAAAGCTGATATTTAGGGACAGCTGCTCTAATAGAGGAACCTAAGAGGGAGGAAAAATGCTAGCTTTATCTTCATTAAGGAAACACCAAACTCCCAACTGTACTTCCTTCCCTCCTTCCCTCCCACCCTGCCCCCCACCAAACAGTTGGATGCTAAAAAGAGGGCCCGAAAAGCCAACCCCCATCAAAAGTAAATGTGATGTGTCAATGTGAGACATGCAGAAAATGGGAGGCAGAAGCCACTCAAATTGAAACTAGTTCCATCTTGTGATCTGAAGACATAGTACGAGACCAAAAAGTTCAGCTAATGAGGTTACACTGGCATCCACAAAAATCTTCTCTGAGCACTTGGCTTTGTTTTTATTTTTTAAGTGCTACCTTCATTTCCTCCCAATGCCCAAACCACTGGACTTCACCAGAAACCTCCTGCCTGCCACGAAATGTGTTCCGATTTAGGCTCTGAACTGAGAAAGGGTTCAGCCAGTCCGTGTGATCTGAACTGAAACCTGTGGCCTGTCTGCCAGGGATCTGATTATTCCTCATTCCATCTCCACAACGCTGGAAGCCATCCGATCCCCCCCCCCAGCTCATTTAAATTGAGCAGTGCAGGGAAGTCTGACTCATACAGATCGACCATGAGGTTTACAAATCCCATAATGGACCACGGGGTTTAATCTGTCTTGCACCCCTGCATCAGACACAGTTTTGCCTCTTTACAATATCCCCCTAATGGGTTAGGAGGCATCCTCTAGCTACATAAGCCACAAACATAACTGATCCAAGTTTAGCTCAAAGGTTTTTTCCGTATGTCAACAGATGACACTCAAGAGATGGGCCAGACGGGCAAGCCTACTGACTTAAGAGTAGGTGACTTTCATTCTGGGTATTCATATCGTCAATGTTGGGCATGGTGTCTGGAACACGATAGGTACAAAATAAATGCTTGATGATAGACAGGTCCCTCTTTCCCTTAGATAATCAGCTCCAAAGGGCCAGAACTCTGTTTCAATACTCTTTGTATCTCCCCAAGTTCCTTATACAGTGTTCTGTACATAGCATGCATTTGATAAATATCGATTCAAATTAAATCAAAAAGTCTATCACCCATTCATTATCTTAGAAGTTCCAATGGAATCACATTTCTCTCCCATTTTAATATAAACAGACTAATTAACTGCCTCCAATCATCTTTATTGTTAGACAATGGACTCAGAACTGGAAGAAACCCCCGAAGTCATCTGGTCTAAACACCAATGAGAAAACTGAGGCCTAGAGAGAAGAAATTATTTGCTCAAGGCCATACAGATATTCATTGGGCCAGGATTTAAACTCAGGTCATCCATATCCAGAGCTATGGTCATTCCAAGGATCTCCATTGAATAAGAATCTCAGAGCAGGAGAACTCAGAGTTCTCTGAGGAAACTAGTCCAACACAGGAAACTGCCTGATCACCACTAAAGATAGCAAAGACCTCCACCCAGCCTGTGGGGTAGGGCCCTGGGACTTCTACTTTGGACACCACCTAACTCAGAAATATTCATCTACACCGGCTACCTTACTGAAGCTACAGTTGGCACTAACCGCCAAGAATGAAGACTCTGTATTCCCCGGTGATTAATGTTTGTTTCCATTTCATAGTATCCCCCTTTCCCTCACTCCCAATACTAACAGCACATACTGATGGTATAACAGACATAGGTGGGTCAAGCTTATCCCAGTCACCAAATGCAGTGGTTTTCATCTACTTGTTCATTTGACTGAGCCAATGATTACTAATCACGCTGGTCTCCCACCCCTAGCCCACCTAGATTGGCGATCCCTGAGAACAGAAACTGTCTCTGCCATCTCCAACCCCTAAGCATTTACCCTTTAAAGGAAGCATTTATTAATCACCTCCAAATAGACAAAGCAGAGGAAGACACAAGGTGCTAGGAGGTAGGGATTCGAAGATAACAGCAACAACAAAAACCTATACCCTTAAGAAATTTACATTCTCCTGGGAAGGAGGGGAAAGATGCAAAGTATATATGGGTGAGAAAATATAAAATATTTATTTTTACAATGTATACAAACACAAGTAAATACAATATACCAAAAGTAAATTCAAAGTTACTGGGAGAATCATAAAGGGGTGTGGGTGTTTGAATGCGCCTGTCTACGTAAAAGCTAAATATAGGAGGTAACTTCAGACTGGAAAGACCCAATAAGGACAACAGGGGCCTTGATTCTCCCCATCAGATGGGGCTAATTTAGGACGGGGACTGTCTCTTCTGTCACAATAGAACTCTGAGGGCAGGGATAGAAACTCCCTGAGGAGAAGGGCTAAACATCTCCCCAATAGGAGTTCCCTGAGAATAAGAATTGTGGGTCTCTTCCTCCCCAAGACCTCTTAGAGGCTCCCTGAAGTCAGGAAATTTGTTTCACTCCCCACCCTCCATCAGACTCAGAGTTCTCTGAAAATGAGAACTGTATTTTCCCCTTCTTCAGTTTCTACTTACAGCACCCATAACTTAGGCTCTCCACACAGCTGTCCAATACAAGGTGTTAAGTGTCTGACAAATCCCAGGTCAATATCCTAGATATTAGTCTATCTAACCTCTTTTCAACATTAAACAGTCTTTGGAAACTTTTTTTTTAATTAGCATTACTATATACAGTATAAAGCTTTTTTTTTAAAGTCTGCTCTACCCAACAGTTACCTTTTTAGGAGTCTCTTTATGGAATCTGTCCAAAAGGATGCCCTCAAATTATAAATAGGTCGCTCTGGTGACTGTGGCAAAGGCAGGAATGTGCTGTTTGGACAGAGAGAAGACAGGCAGGCAGACAGGCTGTAACACACTTAACCTACCTGGTCCAGCTGCGGGTTACAGCTACAATCCCACAAGAGACAAAATAAAAACAGGGCGAGTGGCTAGAGAGGGGGGGGTAGAGGGGGGATGCTCCTCTCGGTTCCATATTTCAGGCCTTAGAAAGTAGCAAAATAACTTAGATTAAGGCAGGAACCCCAGACACAGGAACCAAAGTAAAAAATGATGAATTTTTTTAAAGGGAAGGGGGAAAAATCATGGATAATCATAATTATCGCTTCCTTTTTAATATAGTCTACAAAGCATTTTCCATACATTACTGTGTTTGATCCTCACATCAACCCCTTAAGCCCAGTTTTAAAGCTATAATTGGCTGTGTTACACAAGGTGGAAAGGCTCTGTCCGGCTCAATGAACATTAAACTGGCGATCACATGACCAAGGTCACGGGCTCAAGCCCCAAATAGGCCAGTCGAGAAGGCTCTAACCCCGGGCAGCTGCCTCACAAAAGACTAGACTGGCACCAGTGGGGCACCAGGCAGGGGTGCAAACTCACTCCACTATTACAAAAATAGGCCCAGTGCATATCCTACTGAGACTCAGGGACCAAAATGTCATCTCGGTAAACAAAGGGAAGAAAAAAATTATTTATTTATTCACACATTATGTAAATGTATATATGTATGTACATGTACATATGCATTTCTACATATATGTGTATATATATGTATGTATATATATATGTGTGTGTGTGTGTGTGTGTATATATATATATATATATATACACACACAGAGATGGAGAAATGGAGAGTAATCAGTGGGTGTCCAAGAGCCTGA
The DNA here is from genome assembly GCF_019393635.1 of Dromiciops gliroides. Lineage (NCBI taxonomy): Eukaryota > Metazoa > Chordata > Mammalia > Microbiotheria > Microbiotheriidae > Dromiciops > Dromiciops gliroides. Next base: position 257,052,421 of record NC_057864.1, read on the forward strand.
TACACTTGACTAAGATTTGGCTAAGATTTTCTACAAAGTTGTTAAGAAGGGGCAGGTCTGAAATCTCTAGCAGCAGAAACCTCCCTGACCACCTGCTAATCAAAGGAAGAACCTCTCTTCTGACCTTGTTTTCTAGAAAGGAGCCACTGTCTTCATGCTCCACTTCTGCTCCAAATATAAAAGTATATCCCCAAAAGGTGAATCCTGTTGGAGCCCCCAGGCCCTGCAGGAGAAGGAGACACAGGAACCACCTACACTACACCAGTAAGTTCCGATGCAGAGGTCCCACCACAGCCTTCTTACTGACTAGCAACAGAGGCCCTCCAGTCCTGCTCCTCACTGTAGAGGGGCTGTACATATATATCTCCATGAATTTTCAGAGTAAGTAAAAATTGTACTTTTCTTATATAAAGATCCCCTGAGGGTAAGAATGAGCTTCCAAGAAAGCACCTTACTTGAGATATGAAGAATCAAGCTTTAAAGTCTAGAGTTTTTATTTGTTTAAAAGGGGGAGGGGGGAAGGCCTTCCTGAAAATCTATTTCAAATTTCAAAAATTAACATAATTCTCTAATTCAAACACTCACTCTCTGGTGACTGTGCCTAAAAGTAAACTTATCCTATTTTAGTAACTGCATAGCTTATTTTCCTCCCTTCTGGCCAACCTTACACCTTTTCTTTCCCCCTCTCTCCTCATTTCATACTCTAATTGCCAGGAACTGGGGCCAAGAGGGAGACTGACTACCCACCCTCACTACCCATCCCTTATCATTCCAGGGGTTGAGTCATTCAGATAGTAGCCCAACTGAACCCATTCAGCCCTTGTACCACCCACCCAACCACAGAGGCTTCAGTGAGAACATATATATAACTTTAACCGGTGTCCCAAAGGATTGATCTGAGAGGACAGGAAAGGTCTGTCAAAGAGTCTGACAATCTCTTCAGACCTGGGAGCCCCCAATAGGGCTAATCAATGCCTGTGGGGGTCACTAGCAAGCCAAGAACACAGAAGAAAGAGGAGAGAGTTTAAAAAAAAAAAGGTGAAAGGAAAGAGTAGGTAGGAGAGAAAGAATAGTAAAGAAAAATAACTATTGTAGAAAGGATTAGTTGAATGGTACTAGTAAAGGACCTCAGGAGTTCAAGGCTGGGCTGTCTCCAAACCTCTGGTTCCTTTCCTTTATGCCATTTCCCACATTCTCCTCTGTTCTTCTTCCTCTATACACACACACACACACACACACACACACACACACACACACACACACACACACACTCCAAAATTGGAACCCATTGGTATGGAGCATGACACCCAAGCCCCTTGGGGCAATCAAGTCAATATTATTTCCAAGTTGTACGTCCACATGCCCATCTATCTTCCCTTCTCTTTCTTCCCTCTAAATAATCATAATCAATCATATGCTCTTCAAAGGGCCTGAACTCACTCGCCATCTCTACAAATGCACCAGCATCTCCAAAGCCCAGCCCCAACTTCATGGAATTAGAGAATCGTAATAATACCTGTCACTTCTATAGCACTTTAAGGAGTCCAAAGCATTTTAAATAGGTTATCTCATTGGATCCTCACAAAAGCCCTGTGAGGGAGATGCTATTATTATCTCCTTTATGTAAATTAGGAAATCAAGTCTCAAGAGAGGTTAAGTGATCTATTCAGCCAATTAGTAACTTCTCTGGGATTGGAATCCTGGTCTTTCCAACACTCTATCCACTCACTATTTTATGAATGACAAATCAGCTGGAGAACAAGTCTCAGACTTCTTCCTCTAACATATCTTGACTATGTGATCCTAGAAAAGGCCACTTATCTTCGGAGGACTCAGTACCCCGAGCAATAATCTAAAGTCATAAGTTGTACAGCAGTTGTCCATTTGTAGCATTTGAGAAAATTTGCATACCAGAAATTCACAATGATAATGAAAGCATGAGTATAGAGCTCCTTCCCATTTACCCACCAAAAAAAAAAAAAATGGAATCTTACAGCTTGACTTGTAGTAAAAGGAAGACTTGAATTCATATACAGCCTCAGACACACACACTACTTGTGTGATCCTAGGCAAGTCACTTCAAAGCTGTCTACCTCAGTTTCCTCATCTGTAAAATGGGTATAATGACAGCACCTATCTCTCAGCATTGTAGTAATAAAAGAATCAGACAATATTGGCAAAACGTTTTGCCAACTTTAAAGTGCTATATAAATGCTAGCTGTTATAATAACATATAATAATAATTATTATTATTATTATTATTATTATAGAGAAAAGGACAGCTCAGTGCAATAGTGCATAGAGCACCTGGCCTGGAGTCATGTAAGTTCAAACCTGACCTCAGACACTTAATAGCTATATGACCCTGGGCAGTCATTTAACCCTGTGTGCCTCAGTTTCCTCCCCTGTAAAATGAGCTGGAGAAGAAAATGGCAAACCACTGTAGTGTCTTTACCAAGAAATCCCAAATGGGGTCACAAAGAGTCAGACACAACTGAACCAACTCACTAACATTACAGAGAAGGAAAATGAGGCTCAAGTTAAAATGACTCACTCGAAGTCATTAGCAATAATTTAGTTAGTTAGCAATAATTTTTCAGCAATGTGAATGGAGACATACTCCACTCTAGGATATGCTATGACAAATTAAGAAAAATTTAAGTGTGCCAAAGAATGAAAAAAGATTGATAAACATTACTGTAAAACATAATAGGGGCAGGGCAGCTAGGTGTCACAGCAGATAAAGCACCGGCCCTGGATTCAGGAGGACCTGAGTTCAAATCCAGCCTCAGACACTTGACACTTGACATACTACCTGTGTGATCCAGGGCAAGTCACTTAACACCAACTGCCTCACCCCAAAAAAAGGAAAAAAATTTAAAAAACAAAACAAAACAAAACCCATAACAAACTTTCCAATCCCAGTAACAATCAAATCTTGGCCTCTGTGAAAATATATGGTTCCTAGAAATTAAAGCCATTGTCATCCTTAAGATGATACCGGGTCCAATTGGGATTTCAGTTCAAGGCTAAGAGTGAAATATACCAGGTCCTGCTGTTTCTGCAGAGAGGTGGTGGACTACTGGTACAGGATAAGACATTATATTTTCAGAAATAGTCAGGGGCAGCTAGGTGGCACAGTGGTTAGATAAAGCACAGGCCCTGGGTTCAGCAGGACCTGAGTTCAAATCCGGCCTCAGACACTTGACACTAGCTGTGTGGCCCTGGGCAAGTCACTTAACCTTCATTGCCCCACAAAAAAAAACAGAAAGAAAAAGAAATGGTCTTGTGCTGACTTGTTTTATTTCACTGTATTCATCTGCCTCAGGGGAGGGTTTTGTTGTTGTCCTTGTTGTTCCTTGGTTCTCAAAGAGGACCAAAGGGAGGGTTCTAGGGAGGGAAAGAGAAATCACTGGGAAGTCACAGTGATATAAAAAGAAAAAGCGAAATAAAATATTTGAAGAAAAAAATAGTTGACACTGGCTGATCACAATAGCATCTGCTTTGAGATCAACAAGGGTCCCCCAAATTTTTAATGTGATTCTCAGGGTCAGTAAAATGGGACTAAGTAAGAAATACAAGTGACCTAGACCCCACAGAAGTGAATGTTATGTATTACAGGTACCTACTTGCCTTCAGAGACACAGGAGTCCCGAGAGTCTGCCCTCCAGCCCTGCCTAAAGCCATGTTTTAATGGCATATGTGAATTCAAAGATGCCAAAACCATCACTTTAAAATCCACCTCCCCATCCCCACCACCTCATCATAAAATAACCCTTATATTTTAAGCCCTGTAAATCAGCATTTGTCAAGTTCTAAATTGGGCTACAGCAATATTTATTCATCAAAGCATAAATCTCTCCTACACAGTCGTAAAACTGCCTAATAATTTAATATGCTATAATTCTTACCTGAAACTTGTCAAAAAATGGACTGAAAGAGGCATCTGTTTTATAGCTAACTAGCCATGGGTCTATGGTTTATGAAACAGTTCACATTTTTATGCTCTGCACAGAAGTTGGGGGGGGGGTGAAGCATGCAGAATGCATTTCCATGCAGAATAAACAATTCAGCAATTCATTAACCTCTAAGGTGTCTTGGGACAACCAAACCAGATTTCCACAGAGGAGGCTGTGGAATCCCCCAGCGCATTCTTGGAGACACTCGGGAATAGCAGGGGTAGTTTAAAAAGCAATGAATAACACATGGGGAGGGGGTTGGGAGGAGAGAAGAGGTTGATATAGACAGAAGTGAACAGGAGAGTTCACACATTCTTTCAGCTTGAAGGGACAGCTCACACCAACCAGAAAAGATGAAAAACATTAGAAGAAAGATAGCTTCTGGCAGAGTAGGGAGCAGCGAGTGGTTGCCAGGGCTATTCTAGTTCCTGGGTTCACTCTGTTAGCTTTCCATACCTGTTGATTCCACTGTTCAATAGGGTAATGTATTTTCTCTGGCAGTGACAGATACCTTGTGGCCTGGGGCCAAGACACCTCTCTCTTTTATAATGAAACTGGCTGCCGCAGCCATAGCCACAGGGCCCCTCAATGAATGAGGTGTTGCTTAGAGGGGAGCAGTTGGGTTGGGTTTTTTGTTTTTTTCTTTCAAGGGCAGTTGAAGCAAATTTAATCTATTCCTTTTATGCTGATCCTTTCGGAACATTCAAATTAAAAACCTAGTGGAATGTGGTGACTGAAACGCAGATTTCCTGTTGGTAACAGTTTTTTCACACTGCTGAATTCTTCCTACCAGCCAATGATAAAGGGCAGGGGCAATGGGCAGCTTCACTTAGTTATCCTTCACCTGGGTATTTCTGAGCTAGCCCTTCTTCTTTACCTTAAGCCTGGTTCCTGTGGTTCACTTTGACAATGGACCTTCCCCCCCCCCCAGGGCTGGGCATCTGTGAGTGGTTAATGACCAGTTAGGTTTCAGAGTCATCAGCGCCCCCACCTTTAGCTCTAACGGCTCCCCATTCAGTTCACTGGCACAGGTCAGGGACCCGGAGCATACTGTACTCCTTGAAGAGCTTTGAAAACAAAACGAAAAAAGCTCTTTAATTGGAAGGGGGGGGGGGCAGAACCAGGCACAGAGCTTCAGGCGCTCCAACTCAGTGCCAGGTTCTCCACAGGGTTTCTTAGAATTTTTCAACTTCAGATGCTACATTTAAATAGTCTTGTTGACAGAAGACTACTTGCAAAGCACAACCCACCAGCCTAGGGTGTCATATGGGGGTTTAAGCCCAGCTGGGCAGGGAGGGAGAGGGGGAGAAAGGAACTGTAAATAGCTCAAGTGAAAGTGATTAACTGAATCAACTTTCCTGTAATTGTAACTAGAGGGAGGGGGAAAGGTAAACTAATTAGTTCTAATTAGCATACAAGCTGGGATATATCAATATTAAACTAATATTGGGGAGGAGGGTATTTTCCTCTTTATAGTAACACGCACTAGCACTGCCTACCCTCTTTAGTGTAGAGAATTCCTGTCTTTTTTCATTCAAACAAAGCAGCTAACCATGATACAATGAAACTCAGCCCTTAAACATGGGCAAACAGAAGTCAAACTTAGAGCCTGAAGAGGCCTCAGTATTCCTCAAAGCTAACCTCTTTAACAATTTTCAGAGGCCTAGGGAGGTTAAAGGGTTGGCCCACAGCCTTGAAGACAGTTGGTAGCAGAGCTTAGATTTGAACCCAGATTATTTGACTATGAAGGCACTAACCAAAATTCGGGCAGCTCCATGACCTACCACCATCCCAGCATCCTACCCAACAATGGAAACAAGATGGAGAGCCTAGAAAAGATGATTATTTCCACAGTGTCTGGCACATAGTAAGCATTATATAAGTGTTAGCCATCATCATCAATCATCCATCATCATATTTATTCTACCATTCACCAATCACTGACCGAAAGGTCAAGCTCACTGTAAAAATGTCTCAACATCAGCTAAGACAGCTTGAGTCTGTCCCCTGCCTTCCAGACCTCTACCAGAATAGAGTACTGAACTCTAAAAGAAGCTTTTTTTTTTCTTCCTCTCCTATTTTAAAAGAAGCCACAAGGAACGAAGGAGAGGCGAACAGGCATTCTGTGAGAAACACACATGAGCCTGTGACTGCCTTGATCTTACCTACCACAAGCCCCACAGGTAAAAAATATAGTTCTGTGTCTACCACACGGACTTTACTTTCCAGCAAACCCTATCACGGGAAGCTTTAACTCTAAAGGCCCCAAAGCACAATTTGAATAACCACAAAAGTAAACTCCTTCACATACACACACACACACACACACACACACACACACACACACACACGCACACACACACTCCAGCTCCATAGATAAAGTCCTATAATATTATCTGCAAGGGGATTTAGAGGGGAGCCTTGATTTCTGAAAACCTAATGTACAAAAACCCAATTTTGCAAAAAAAAAAAATTATATATATATAATGAGTAATTGTTTATATTACAAAAAAAAAACAACAAATAGTTGCTCTAAGAAAGGAATTTCTTTTTTTCTTGAAAAAGTCTGCTCTTCTGGGATATTTAAAATGATACAATCTGTACACAACTTTCCTTTAATATATATAACCACATAAAGAAACATGACCTTCTGCATCTCTGTGGCAAGTTATCTTGGAGGCAACATTGTACAAGAAAAGAACGATGGATTTGGAATAAGACTGGAGTCAATTCCTAGCTCCACTTAATGCCTTGGGGGCCTTGGGGAAAGCATTTAATGTCTCTAGGGCTCCCAGGAATCATAACTTTAGAACTGGAAGGGATTTCGTGAATTTGAAAACCCCTCATTTTGAAATTAAGGAGACAGGGCCTCAGATACATAAAGTGACAGGATCAGGATCACATAGCAAATAGCTACTTGAGGCAGGATTTAACTCCAAGTCTAGTACCCTACATCATGCTGCCTGAGTTTCCCTGTTCTGTACAATGAAGTCGGAATCTGATGACCTTAAATATTCCTTCTAATACCAAATCTGTGATCTCATAAATCAGTTGAGAGGCAATGAATGTGGCATGGTATGTGAAGGGTCAATCTTGGAGTCAAGAATATTTGGGTTCATGTCGTATCTTTGAAACTAGACAACTCTATAAGGGTCTAAGTTTCTTCATTCATTGAATAAACATTTATTAAATGCCTGCCTATGTGACAGACACTAAGTTCTTTACTGTTGTTGAGTAGTTTTGAGTTTATGTCCAACTCTTCATGACCCGATTTGGGGTTTTCTTGGCAAAGGTCCTGGAGTGGTTTGCCATTTTCTTCAATAGCCCGTTTTTACTGATGAGGAACTGAGGCAAACAGGGTTAAGTGACTTGGCCAGAGTCACACATTTAATAAGTATTTGAGGGCAGATCTGAACTCATGAAGATGAGTCTTTCGGATTCCAAGCCCAGTGCTCTATCGACTGAATCACCTAGCTGCCAAAGTTCTAAGTTACAGATAAGCTACCATTCTGAATGGATGGAGAGAGTTGGCACAACTGGAGTTCCCTACACATATTAGAAAGAAATTTTACAAAAAGAAAAGAAATAAAGTTCTGGACCCGAGAGAGAGAGAGAGAGAGAGAGAGAGAGAGAGAGAGAGAGAGAGATGGGGGGGGGGGGACACAGATCTGGCCAATTCATTGTTATAATAGTCACTGGCTACATAGTGGGGTTTGGTTTGTTTTTTTTTTTTTTTAGTGAGGCAGTTGGGGTTAAGTGACTTGCCCAGGGTCACACAGCTAGTCAGTATTAAGTGTCTGAGGCCGGATTTGAACTCAGGTACTCCTGACTCCAGGGTCAGTGCTCTATCCACTGCGCCACCTAGCTGCCACATGCTACATAGTGTTTTAAAGGCAGGTAAAGCAAAGCAAAAATAAACCTGTGGGGGGCAGCTAGGTGGAGCAGTGGATAAAGCACTGGCCCTGGATTCAGGATGACCTGAGTTCAAATCCGGCCTCAGACACTGGACACTTACTAGCTGTGTTGCCCTGGGCAAGTCACTTAACTCTCATTGCCCCCCAAAAGTAAGTAAATAAATAAATAAAGATAAACCTGTAAGGTAGGTAGGTAGTACAAGATGCCTCTCATGTACCACCACCACCATTCCCCCCTTCTGAGCCACCTTTTGTGTACTGTCTTATCCCATTAGATTATAATTTTATTCGAACCTGCGTCTTTCTGACAAAAGATTCTAGACAACCTGCCAAGCTGCCTTCAGAAAGCTCTACATCCTTGAACAAGTCAATTTCCCACAATGAGTCTAACAATGTGATGTTGTGAAAAAAGCATGAGATTTGGAGTCAAGAGGATCTGGGATGGAATTCCAACTCTTCCATTTATTCTCTCCTGGGTGGCTTTGGGTAAATTACTTTCCCTCTCTTAGTTTTAGTTTCCTTATATATAAAATTTGGGGGATGAACTTACTGATCTCTAAAGGTCCCTTCCAGCTCTACATGTGTCCTTTCTGTCTCTTACATGGTATTTTGTGTTGAATAAGGAAAAAAAATCTTGTTTCCATACCACAATACTTTCAGGATGAGAGAGTGATATCTGGCTATGAAAAAAGAAAAGAAAAGAGAAAAGAAAAGAAACCCATTCCTACTGACTTACTTTGTATAGGAAAGATAAGTTAGAGTTATAGAGCTTAGAAACATCTAGTAGTTCCATTCCATTTTACTAATGAGGAAATTGAGGCCCAAAGAGGCAGTGGTCTGCTCATGGTCACAGCAATACTAAGTGGCAGAGGTCTTCTGAATACTAGATCCTACCTTTTCTTTCTCCACAGTACTGAGATCCCTCCAACTTAGGCTGCTTAGCCTAAATTATCTGTAACTGGGGTTAATCTATTTGCAAACTCATTAAGCAAAATCCATTTACATTTCTATTTTCAACTAAAACCACTTGGTCATTTTAAACTGAGGTCTCTCGAATTTATTACCATCTATTACTATCTATCCCACAATGTGGGTGAAGTGCATTTCCTAGCAAGTGCCCACCTTCAGTCACTATTTTTGACAGAAAGCATTCTCGGTAAACATCAGTTCTCACTAATGCCAACAAAAGCTGAGCCTTTGTAACTCTAACAGAGTGTAAACTCCTTGAGGGGAGGGACTTCCACCCACTTTTTTTTTTTTTTTTGGTCTTTGGGTTACCACTGTTCAGCACATAGTAAGTGTTTAATAAATTTTTGATTGAGCCAAATTAAATTTCAGAATCTGTTCATTATTGTTTTCTTTTGTTCATTCAATAATGGTCCATTTTGGGGTGAAAAGTAGCCTTCTTTGACTTAGAGGGGGGGAACCTCAAGATTTTGAATCAGCTGAATTAAAGCTTTTTTGCCTCTTACTAGCTGTGTGACTGAGACTCAGTTTCCTCATCTGTCAAATGGGGATAACAGGAGTCTACTTAAGCCACCTCAAAGGGTAATGCTGAGGAAAGCACCTTACAAACTACTTCTATAAACCTAAGCAATATATCATTAGGAGAGACTACCTTAAGAAATCCACAGAGGAGACCCTCATGCAGAAAAAAGGAAAACGGAGGACTATGTGGGTGGAAACTCAGTTTCCCTATCTTTTTAAAAAACCCAATCCCACCAGAGTTCTCCTTTAAGTAACTTTCCCCAAGTCTTTCAGAAAAAAAAAAAAAAAAGGTGCCTGGTGAATAGGCAGATGAAATAGGTATCAAAAACACTTGCAGTCACTAATTTGCATAAATTTTAACTCGGTAAGGGGTTGTTTACTTCCTCCCTGGACTTGCCCCCAAAGTTTATTTTATACCAACTTCATGCTCTCTCCATAGCCCCTTTTGGGTGGATGGGTATTTCTTTAAAGCTATTATCTGAACATAAGAGAATTCTATGATTTTTTTTTTAAAAAGAGAAAGCGAGAAAGGGGGGGGGGGAGAAGAGTCAACATCTTTCTGAGTTGAGTGCTCTCAAAAGCTCTGTTCTGTGTACTTTCCCACTTCCTGTTGCTTCCCCACTTCACAACTTTTTTTTTTTTAATTTTTGAAACATGTATGTTCTTTCTGGTAGCATGGTATAATTTTGGTGGGGGCTGTCAGAAGGGACTTCGGACAAAGATAGTTCTTACAGCTCACGGGCAAAGGGATTGTATGTGATGTGGAAATTATTTTCCAGTAGCTAATCATTTAATGCTGGTGATGCCTTTATAGCTAGGGACTCGGCAGAAGGAGGTCCTGACCTGGGAATCTGATGGGACCAATGGGGCCCTAGAATTAAATGGCCAATTCTTTTCACCCATCTAGGACTCAGATTTCTCTTTTGTGAAATGAGGGAAGTGGATAAGATTGACCCTGAAGGTCCTTCCCAACTTTCTCAGATTCTAGGATTGATTCTAATGCACCAGGCCAGGACACACACACACACACACACACAGAGTTGGGCTTTGTAAAACAGGTTCAAGGTCCTATAGGGACTGGGATAGGGACTAAGCACAAGAAAGTGAGCCTGCGTTCTTCTCCTTTAGGGTAAAGGAATACATGCTAGACTGAGATGGCACATGGATACCTTCCAATTCTGAGGATCCACAATTCTGCCATGTGAACCTTGTCAAATCTCCCAAATCAGAGGATTTAGTTCTTGCAGAGATCATGTGGTCCAACCTGCTCATGTTACACATAAAGAAACTGAAGTCAGGAGAGATAAAGCTGTAATAGCACAGTGCCTGGCTCATAATAAATGCTTACTGACTGATTGCCGAACATTATTCAGTCAGTCAATAAACATTTATTAGTTGCTCACTATGTGCTAGGTACTATGCTAAAGGTTGGAAAAAGAAAGAAAAGTCAAGTCACAAGGCTCATAATTAAAAGAGATTAACAGATAATTAACAGACTGACACTACTTTGGCTGGTTTCTCTATCACACCCCCAAGTCATGTACCATTCCCCCTCCTTATCCTTTTTCAGCTCCCTTTTGTGTTGTCTTACCCAGTTTGATTGTAAGCATGCTCTCTCTGTGTCTCTCTCTGTGTGTCTGCCTCTCTTTCTGTGTCTGTCTCTCTATCTGTGTCTGCCTCTGTCTCTCTGTCTCTGTCTTTCTATCTCTGTGTGTCTGTCTCTCTGTCTGCCTCTCCCTCTCTGTCTGTCTGCCTGCCTCCCTCTCCCTTCCCTTCTCCCTCTCCCTCTCCCTCTCCCTCTCCCTCCCTCCCTCCCTCCCTCCCTCTCTCTCTCTCTCTCTCTCTCTCTCTCTCTCTTCTTCCCTCCGTCCCTCCAACCCTCCCTCCCTCCACAGTTCCTGGCACATAGCAGGACCTTAATAATTGTTTATTGACTGACTGTGTAAATGTCTGTTGTCGGTCTGACTAATGACGACCTTAGCTGATTACCAAATCTGATCCTAGGCTGAATTTAGTTGGGGACAATACAGCTAACACTCATGATCCACCACCTCAAACAGGACAAAAAGTGGAACGTTCACCACAAAGGGCTATATAAACTCCAGTCTAACCTGCAAGAGAACTCCCCCCACCTGCTACCCTGACTGTCCTCACCATCTATTTGTCTCTTCCTCCTCAGGGTCTAGATGAGATAGTAGTAGCTGCTCCCATTTAAAACGCACTTTATGATTTGCAAAGAGCTTCATTAGTATAACCCTATGAGGCAGGTGAAGCAAATGTGATTGTCCCTCTTACACAGATGAAGAAACTGAAGTTCACGCTAAAGTCACTAGTCGGTGCCTGAGTTTGAGCAGTCTGGTATTCTCTCCACCCCAATACACTTCTATAGCTTCCCATAACGCCTGGGACTATGAATCATGAATCAATTCAGTTCAACCAGCATTTATTAAGTACCTTCTGCTTGCAGAACACTGTGCTAGGCAAAAGGGGAAGAGACAAAAAAGTTTAAATAACACCAAGTCTCTGATGTCATGGGCTTTACAAACTAATAGGGAAATGAGAAGCATACGAAAATAACCAATTGGATAACTTTTGAAGCCTACTGTATATAAAGTATGTCATCATACTCTGCAAAAGGATACTCAGAAACAGCAGGTCTCCATAAAGTCCCTGTGCAATTAGCCAAGTCTTAAAATTTTAACAGCTTAAGTTGTAGGTATGCTAGGGACAATCTGTAAAGTACAGTGCTCCTGCACGTAGCAGGTGCATAATTACATGTGGGATGATTGTTGAAAGCAAACAGTATTTAAAAGGCAAACAGGCCTGTGAGCCTAATTATAGCCCCCCTAACCCCCAGCTTCCTCATAAATGAAAAGAACACTGCCCTCAAAGCTCAGAAATCCTTGCACTGCTAGTTACAAACAGTGTGGCCTTGGGCACATCACTTGCTGGTGTCCCTGGATCTCGATTTCCTTATCCATGAAAAGAGGAGGATGAGGGGGAGAGATTAAATGAATGGTTCCCAACTTTTGAGTCTGTCAGATATTTTAGGATGAGAACCACTCTTTTAAAATAAAAACATGTAAAGAGTTCTTCTCAAACACTAGCAGCTGTACTGAGATGATTCGGGTTCCAACGATTGAGAACATACATTTGTTGTTGTTTAGTAGCACCCAACTCTTCGTGACCCCATTTGGAATTTCCTTGGCGAAGACACTGGAGTGATTTGCTATTTCCTTCTCCAGCCCATTTTACAGATGAGGAAACTGAGGCAAATGGAGTTAAGTGACTTGCTCAGGGTCACACAGCTAGTAAGTATCTGAGGCCAGATTGGAACTCAGGTATATGAGTGTTGTGATTCCAGGCCCAGCACTCTATCCACTCTACCACCTAGCTGCCCTGAGAAGATACATACATTCTCATAAAAGGCTACTGTGAATGGAACAGTTACAATAATTCACAGTTCTCTTTTACTTTAAGATTTTTAAACCACTTTCCTCACAACAACCCAGTGAGGTGAAAGGATTATGGCCCCCATTTTATGGAAGAGAAAACTGAGGCTCAGAAACTTGCCCAAGATCACACAGCTGGTAACTGTCTAAGGTGAGATTCAAACAGCTCTCCTAACTCCAAGTCCATCAAGGCAGTAGTGGGTTTTTTTTGTTGTTGTTTTGCAGGGCAATGAGGGTTAAGTGACTTGCCCAGGATCACACAGCTAGTACATGTCAAGCGTCTGAGCAGAGATTTGAACTCAGGTCTTCCTGAATCCAGGGCCAGTGCTTTATCCACTGCACCACCTAGCTGCCTGAAGCCAGTAGTGTTTTCAAAGGAATTTGTATTTTTGTCAGCATCTACAGACATTTGAAAAAGAGTATGTGCAGTACATTACTTATTTGATCAAAAGAAGCTATATTTCCTTATGAGTCATTTAATGAGACTGATCCTTTTAAACCTGAGGGGTCACTGGCTCGTGGGAAGACCGGGACTAGATCATCTCTACAGTCTCTTCCAGCCCTAAAATCCAATGATATTTAAGAAAAGGGAAATAGTAAATTCAAGTAGGTATTATTACCCTAAACTTTAATAAATTTCCTTTTTTGCTTGCTTATACCACACCTATAACCTAAGCTGTTTTTAAAGTTTATGGTGTAACTGATACAAAGTGAAGCGAGAAGAACAGGGAGATCACTATGCATAGTAACATCAATGTTGTCTTGATGATGAACAGTGAAAGACTTGGCTATTCTGTTCAAGACAATGATCCACAACAACTCCAAAGGACTCATGTTGAAAAAATGCTACCCATTTCTAGAGAGAGATCTGATGAACTCTGAGTGCAAATTGAAGTTTAATTTTCTTGCCTTCTTTATTGTTCTTGTTTTTTTGTGATATGGCTAAAATGGAAATAGGTTTCGCATGATTTCACATCTATAATTGATATATTGCTTCCCTTCTCAGTGGGTGGAGGAGGGGTGGGAAGGGGAAAAAAATTTGGAACTCAACATTTAAAAAGAAAAGAATGGTTTGGGTTTTTTTTTTAATTAAAAAAAAAACAACCACATGGTGTCTGATCTCCAAGAGATAAGACTCCAACTGGGAATATGTGATAAAGACGATGGAAAAGACAGAGAACATGACAATAGAAAACACCGTGTGCTGTAGGAGGCTCATAGGAAGCAGAAAACACTCTGCCACAGTAGGTTACAGTGGTCAAGGAAAGCTTCACACAGGAAGGGGGTGGGGAGGGAGGAGGATGAAGAATGGCCCATAGGCCATACTCCGGCACTAACGAAGGCTGCTTAGGCCCATAGGAGGAAGGTATTTGAGGGGGAGAGATTTCAATCAGTAGAACTGAACTGATGCACAGCATTTCACTTAAGAAATTCTTTCCTAAAGCAATGAGATCAACTTAAGTCCTCCTGACAAACGTATTTAATAATGTGTTTAGCCAAGGGCTGGATGCTGGGTGCTGAAACCTACCTTCCAAACTAAGAAGCATCTCTTTCCTAAGTCAAGACAGATACATTAACATTATTAGGGGGGCCAAGTCTCTGGGTCCAGCTAGTGTCCAGGGGCTCAGGCCTCTCTGGCTCCCTGCAGCCCTCCAGAAGGCAGCGAGAGATTCCCTTCACAATTCCCAAATCTACCCAGTATGTTTCCACTGTCTCCTAGGGACAGCTTATAGAATCCTAAGACTTAGAGTGGGAAGGGACCTTTGAAATGAAAGGAGGTCAAAGACAGAGGAAAGACAGCACTGATACAATAATTTTATAGCACCATTTTTTTATTAGCAAAGAAGTAGAAACAACATGAGTGCCCAATAATTGGGAATGGCTAAGCAAACTGTGGTCTATAAAGGTAAGGAATGGTGTGTTTCTACCTAGCTCTAAGAAATAACAAACACAAGGAAATTTCAGAGAAACTTGGGGAGACTTTTATGAAGAGATAAAGAACTAGGAAGACAATTTACATGACCTCAATAATGTAAAAGAAAAATATACTGAAAGACCTTAGGAATCCAGAAGACTGAAAATGAATCACCCTCCTCCAGAGAGGTGATAAACTTAAAATGAACAGACACCTATACATTTTGGGGGCAGGGCCAACATGGGAATTTGTTTTACTGAACATGCATATTTATGATGAAGATTTTATTGTGGGTAATGTTGGATTGCTGTTGTTCAAATGGGGGTACAATGAAAGGGTCAGGTTATAAATACACGTAAAAGTTAATTCATTAAAAAAAACCTTTGGAAGTCTCGTCAATGCAAAGAACCACTGTGACTTCAAAAATCTGGTGTAACTGTATGCTTCTTGACTATTAGCAGAGAGGTGTCTGACTAGTCTGGAATACAACATATATTTTTTAGACATCTCCAATGTGTTCATTTGTTTTTACTTGAAAATATTTCTTTGATCATTGCTTGACAATATTTATTTGTTCATGAGAAAGGGTAAGTCAGTGAGAAGGAACAATGATGTCTAAGAGTATCAATAAAATATGAAGAGGGTGGCTAGGTGGCGCAGTGGATAAAGCACCAGCCCTGGATTCAGGAGTACCTGAGTTCAAATCTGGCCTCAGACACTTAACACTAGCTGTGTGACGACCCTGGGCAAGTCACTTAACCCCAACTGCCTCACTAAAAAAAAAAAAAAATTTAAATAAAATAAAATATGGAGAGAGACATAGAGAAACAAAGACAGAGAGTACCATTGGATACTCTCTCCCCAACTTTTCAGGTTCTTATCTTGTATTGTTTTCTCCATTAGCCTGTGAGCACTTTGAGGTTAGAAATTGCCTTTTGCTTTTCTTTGCTTCCCCAGAACTTAGCATAATGCCTGGCACATAGTAGACACTTAATAAATGTTTGATCGAGGACTGAGAGTTCAGAAAGTACAACATCCACCACAGTTCACAGGTTTGGGAACTGAGGACCAATGTCCCAAAAGAAGTAAGTCATGGAACCTGAATTTCTAACCCAAGTGTTCCAACTCCAAATTCAACACCTTTTCCACTAGACTAGGTCACCTTCCCACCTCCTGCTCTAAATTCAGAGAAAGGTTATCAGCCAGCAGACTCCATTATCCCTCTGTGGAAAGCTAGGGTCCAGGGACTAACCCCCTTGAAATTCTGAAGAATAAGAAAGCCCCACTCCAGTCTCTTCTAGTTTACACTCACTAAACTGCAACCACCAGCAGTGCTTGCCTTGAGACTACAATGGCAGGGAAAGGGAGAGAAGGAAGGAAGGAAGGAAGGAAGGAAGGAAGGAAGGAAGGAAGGAAGGAAGGAAGGAAGGAAGGAAGGAAGGAAGGAAGGAAGGAAGGAAGGAAGGAAGGAAGGAAGGAAGGAAGGAAGGAAGGAAGAAAAAGAAAGAAAGAAAGAAAGAAAGAAAGAAAGAAAGAAAGAAAGAAAGAAAGAAAGAAAGAAAGAAAGAAAGAAAGAAAGAAAGAAAGAAAGAAAGGAAAAAGAAAAGAATATCCCTCCACTCAGCTCTTAACTCCCATTCAGTTAAGTAAAAATAAAAAGCAAACCTTCCCCCAACATATTGTGATTTAATGAAAGCATCACGCTGATCTTCACAGCCACCCACCCCAACCCACTTCATTTAAATTTAGGTAATCACCATGCAAACTGAACTGAAATAATAAAATCTTCATTTGCAAAACTAGCATTTATTGGAGGAGAGTGAGGAGAGGGGTGTCCAGGGAAAGATAGTGTTCCTTCAAGTTCAGCAAACAAGGGGTTTGCAGAGAAGCCCTGGTGGGGTTTTCATTCACTCTGGGTAGGCTCACAGGATCCAAGAAAGAAATCCACTTTGCAAGGAGTAGGTCTTTTTTGACCCTGACAGGCAGTCTGACTGACACTGTTAGTTCCTCACAAGACCACAATCTCTCCCAGTCTCTATCGGGGGTCTATGGTTGAGAAGAGAAGAAAAATCATGTTCACAGGATCACAGATATACCCCAGAAAGAGAATTTATGGATCATCTGTTCCAACCTCATCTCATCGTTTTACAAAAGAGGAAAATGAGTCTTTAATGAAGTTCAATGGATTGCCCAAGGTTACATATGAAGTGGGAGATTTGGGATTTGAACCAGGTGCCCTGACTTCAAATCCATGACATTTTCCACTCAAATAAATTTAGTAAATTTCCTCCCCAAACTCTGAACTGGTTTCCTGGGGTCTGGGTTAGAGGGGTATGAAAGAGAGCAGAGAAAAGCATATGCAACCACATTTGCTACCAGAAATCAAAAATCCTGACTTGTGTAAATGAAAGAGACCACCACAGGAGCAAATTTAAAGGTTTCTTTTCTATCTGAGGGGAGAAAGGAGTACTTATAAAGACCTTAATGTAGATCAATACCTTTCCCTCCCCATCCCCAACCCCTTTCTCCCCACCCTCCAGAAATAAGCAATAGCATGGTACTGCAAGAACTCTTTCAGAAATAATGCAAAGAGAGAAGAAAATTAACATTCACAATCCAAGTGGAACCACTTGTCCTTACCAGAGTTATTACTCATCACCACATAATAAAGACACTATTAAGAGCACTTAATGCTAATTGAGGCACATGTATTGCTTCACCTGATTTAACTGTACCATGGCCCCTGCACATGGTGAAAGGGGAAACCAAAATCTAGTTCAACATCAACTCCTATTGTCCAAAACCTATCCCCTTCTCCAGACCCATAGTCCTGCCAAGTAAACTTCCCACTCTCCCAACCTTGAACAAAATGTAAATGAACCATGGAAATAAATTAGAAAACAAAATTTTAAAAACTTGTGGTTGAGAAGGGAAGAGAACTGTTCAACTTTACCCTGAAAACTTAAGGGCTGTGGGATTCACTGACTCTCTTAATAGTGACGACGACGATGATGATGATGATGATGGCAGCTAACATCTAAAGTTCCCAAAGGGTTTTACATTCTTATTTGGTTCTCACGACAACCTATCTATTTAAAACACCTGAAGTGCAAAAATTCCAACCAGAAGGTTCCAGACTTATAACTGAGGCAAAAACAAAAGTCACCCCCTGCCCCCCACAGTCTGCTCTGTGTCACCAAAACTCAGAACATGAAAACTCCCTTGACCTCAAGAGGTGCTTTTGGGACAAACAAAAGTATCATGCCATTTTTATACAATGGGAAATTTTAATCAACTCTGCCCTGGAAGGGATTATCCAGACAGAAAACCAGTGGAAACTACAGGCTCCTAGATGATAGATCCACAATGTAAAGGAGTATTTAAGAGAAAGTAGGTATGATAATATCCCTAACTTCTGAATCTGAGAAGAACTAAGCATGATGTCCCCAAAGCTACCCCATGAGACTGTTCTCAGGCACAAAATGTAGAAAGTATGGATCTGATACAACCAGGCAACTCTGATATTCCCATGTTCCCAGACAATTAGGATGTCTAAACTGTCCTGCACTGCACACCCCGTTATACACACACACACACACACACACACACACACACACACACACATGAATCTTGCAGGATGCATTCATCAATCAATGTCGAGGTCCTGGAATATCAAAGGTCTAAAAGACAGGTGAACTCACATTAAATGCAATGACATAACTTGGTCAAAGAAAAAGGATAATGAAACAGAATTCCCTCCTCTTGGCAGAGAAGTGGAAAATGTCATATATACTGTCTTTCCAGCGAGTTTGGAGAATACTTAAAGAAGGACATCCTTTCTCCTTCTATAATCTCATTAGGTCTCAGTTTCCCCACATGAAAAATGAGGGAGTAGGATTAAATATGGAGGCAGCTGGGTGGCTCAGGAGATTGCGTGCTGGGCCTGAAGTAAGGAAGAGCTGAGTTCAAATCTGGCCTCATACATTCACTAGGTTTGGGACCCTGGAGAAGTAACTTAATCTGTTTGCCTTAATTCACTAGAGAAGGAATGACAAACCATTCCAGTATCTTTGACAAGCAAACCCCATATAGGTAACAAAGAATCAGCCATGCAAGGAGTAGATGGTTTGAAATCCATTACCAGTTCTAAATACTATAATGTTATGAAAGTATGTATCTTCTGATTACAATGATAAACTGAATATTTCTCACCCACAGAGCCAACAGCTAGATTCTCCTGGTTTTTCCACCCAGAGATTATGTTGCCCTTCCCAATAATTTCTAAAATCAGTCAAGCCTGATTGGTGACAAGACCTTTTAAAAAGAAATTATTCCAACTGTAAGGATTTCAACTTCAGATTTGGCAAAAATCTCTGCCACGAGAAATCTGTAATTTGGTACCCTGAAAAATGGTAACCCAATTTGTTATAATAATGTGCCTGGCTACAAACTCCCACCGAGAGGTCTTCCTGAATACAAGGTGCTGGGGAAAAACAAACGCTCATGCTCAGCTCCAGGTAATCTGAAAAAAAAAAATGCTCCTTCCAAGCTAACTGATGGAATTCTAAAGAAGAGAAGGGGATGTCCTGAGACTAAGAAACCCATAGACCTATAAACTCCAGTAGCAACTTACAAGCTAAAAAAGCATTATGACTAAGAAGGACAAGAAGTCTTCAGTACTGGCTCACTGTCCAATCTCATACTTTATCCTCTCCTAGAATAGACTGTCAACACCCCTCCATCAACATCTCCCAGAACTACTGGTTTAAAATTTTCCCCTTCCCTTTAAAACTCAGATCATCCACATCCATGAAGCTGTTATTCACCACCACGACTACCATACCACCACCCCTGAACTCCACCCCCAACTGGAAGTTATACTTTCCTCTTCAGACCTCTCCTAGTTAGTATTCAGAGAAACATAGGAAAACTTGTATGAACTGATGCAAAGAGAATAAAGCAAACACACACACACACACACACACACACACACAGTGACTACAATAATAGCAATAAAGACTCTAAAATACAGCTGAAGTTACATTCAATGACCAATCTTGGTCCTGGACCAGAGATGATCAAACAAGATTCCTTCCTTTTTATAGAGAGATGGGGACTACAAAATTGAAATGTGACACATGAAACCTTTTCCAGTCAGATTTTCTTAACTATTTTTCATTGTTACAAGGAGGGGCTCTTGGGGGTGAAGGTGGAGGGCAGGGAACAACAGGAAATGACTGTGATGCAAAAAAAAAAGTGTCAATAAAACATTTTTAGAAAACTTGTAATACTTTTCACCTCTCCTATATACTTAATTCAGATTCTAAAGTAATTCATTATTAAAATAATTCAAATTCTAAATTAATACAGACTCCAAATTCTATTACAGAGAGAAATCTAGAAGGGGACACAGAAAATGTTATTACTTCCTCTCAACAGAAAAGGCATAAAAGAAAAAGGTAGCATTGGTATTACCAAATTAAAGCTGATGTGTGTTTTTTAAACAAATGGTCTATATATGGTAGACTCAAGAGTTTCATATGCAATCCCATGTTCTGTCCTTTGTATAAGGAAATGTTCCTATTTGCTGATGACTGCCAACTTCATAATTATAATAAATTACTTTAAAAAATAACTAACATTAGTTATTTTTGCACCTGCTGTACCATCCCCTCTACACTGTAACCTTAAGGGCTGGAACCATGTGTTATTAGTTCATCTAGGAATGTAAACTTCTTCAGGGCAGGGACTGTCTTTTGCCTCCTTTTGTTTCCTAAGTGCTTAGGAGAGTGCCTAGCACACTCTTTTACTTTTCCCATACCGAGACCTCTTTTCTCTGGTAGGGCACTTAATCCACTCAGTTTATTTCTCTTTCTCCCCAGGATTTTCTTGGATTTCTCTAGCTACACATACGGGAACCCACGACAAACTACAAATCTAAAGTCTGAAGGAACATAGTGTCCCCCAACCGCACATGGCCAAATTGGAACCACCTTCTTCAGTTGCCAAATAAAAACAAATCTCTGCTTGGAAACAATTAGGACAAGGCCAGGGAGCTTGTGAGAGGCAAGCCGGGGCTCAGGCGTGCCTCCAATCCCAGGACTCTTTCCTCTAGACCAAACTGCAGCAGCTCTCCAGTGTCATGAGAAGTGATCAGAGGAAAATCCAAAGAGATTCCCAAGTCATTTGAGGTCAACGATTTTAATGGCCATGAAAATATCATGTCCCTGACAATCAGGGTACCTTTGAAAGTAACATATTAAATTTCATATGTCCTTTAAAAAGAAAAGGCAAAGCTTTACTCAATAGAAATTAGCAATTTTAGATATAAATCCCCTTTTCCTATTCTTCTTTGGATATGGAAATGTTCAAGTTTGTTGGTTGTTTTGTCAGATTTCAGAAGAATAAAAAATTAAAGGTATTCTAAGAAGTCAAGTAACCAAGCATTTATTAAGTGGCTTCTCCGTGGCAGGCAAAGAAAGGCAACAACAGACTCTGCACTCAAGGAGCTCACAGTCTGATGGGAGAGACATCATACAAAACAATTATAAAGAGGATAAATGAGAGATAATGTTGGGTACTAACATCAAGGAGGATGGGGGAAGCAGGTGGGATTTTAGCAGAGATCTGAAGGAAGCCAAGAAGCTGAAATGAGGAAGGGGAGAATTTCAGGCATGGGGGATGGCCAATAAAAATGGACAGAACTGGGAGGTAGAATGTTGTATGAGGAACTATGCCATTAAGATACAGCTATAATGTGTCACTCTTCCCATCTATAAATCTGATCTTTCTGGGAAGGTCCAGGAGAGTAGGTGATATATATATTCAGGATGCATGTCCTCTTCCTGCCTCCTTTCATAACAACTTTCCATCAAAGTTTATGGTTAAGTTGAGCCAATGGGAACCCAGGATTAGAAGAAATCCAAGAGAATCCTGGTGATGAAGAGAAATAAACTGAGTGGATAAGTTGATATGGGTGTTCTACCAGAGAAAAGAGATCTAAGTTGGGGCTCGAGTGGCCTGGACTGGATTTTTTTCCTCTGCTATTAGTTATTTTACATCAATCAATTCACTTCTGTGACTCGATTTCCCCATCTGTGAGTGGAAAGAATGTCTGCCCTCAAGTAGGTTAGAAAAACAATGTAGGGGGCAGCTAGGTGGTGCAGTGGATAAAGTACCGGCCCTGGATTCAGGAGGACCTGAGTTCAAATCTGGCCTCAGACATTTGACACTAGCTGTGTGACCCTGGGCAAGTCACTTAATCCTCATTGCCCCGCAAAAAGAAAGGAAGGAAGGAAGGAAGGAAGGAAGGAAGGAAGGAAGGAAGGAAGGAAGGAAGGAAGGAAGGAAGGAAGGAAGGAAGGAAGGAAGAAAAACAATGTAGGAAAATTGGGAGAAGGAGGGGATAAGAGGAAGAGCTTTACTACCTGGAATTTATTTCATTTAGAATAGAAAAAGAGGAAAGCAAGATGCAAGACATTTGAATGAAAACATCAAAAATGAAAAAGTGAAAAATGATCAAATTTTTTTGAGGAACAAAAGGAAAACAGTCCCCTATAGCAGTATTTTTAAAAATTAAACCAACAGCATGGATGTAGATTTCTTTCAGCAAGAGAAATATTTGTATTTCTGTGTATGTATATTCATACACACACACACACACACACACACACACACAATCCATTAATGATAATAGAACATTCAATCTTGAAATCTATGCCCCTACTTACTCCTGAAACTGAATCCCAAAACAGGAAAAATAGTGGCCTAGACAGGCTATCTTTCTTGATCACCAAAAAGCACCTTGCTAACAAGAGGAGAAAGGGAGGGAGGAAAAGAAGGAAGGAAGGAAGGAAGGAAGGAAGGAAGGAAGGAAGGAAGGAAGGAAGGAAGGAAGGAAGGAAGGAAGGAAGGAAGGAAGGAAGGAAGGAAGGAAGGGAGAGAGAGAGAGAGGGAGGAAGGGAGGGAGGGGAAGGGAAAGGAAAAGGAAAAGGAAAAGGAAAAGGGAAAGAGAGGGATGGGAAAGAGAGATGGGAAAGGAAAGGAAAGGAAAGGAAAGGAAAGGAAAGGAAAGGAAAGGAAAGGAAAGGAAAGGAAAGGAAAGGAAAGGAAAGGAAAGGAAAGGAAAGGAAAGGAAAGGAAAGGAAAGGAAAGGAAAGGAAAGGAAAGGAAAGGAAAGGAAAGGAAAGGAAAGGAAAGGAAAGGAAGAGAAAAGGCAAGATGGGTGCAAATTCACAGCAACAAAGGAATCAGTACCATCTGACTGGCCACAGCACTAGCATTATTAAGAAATGTGGTTATGTAGTCTTATATTAATATAAAGGAATGAGTATTTCCAGACATCAAAGCTTTCACAAGGGACTATTCATAACTGTAGTCAGCAATATTTGGCCTTTTTTTGGTTTCCCGGGCTCATATGGGGTAACCAGACATCACCAAAACAGATTTTTAAGAGGTAGTCAGTCTAGCAGTCCTCTTTCATAAAGAGGGTGAACGAAGATGGAGAGAAAAGCATGAGGGGTAATGAGATGACAAGATACGGTCTCTATTAAGGGGAATGGACGAGCCTCCTACACCTCCTAGGCGCTCTCTCCTGTTCTCTTGTTTTGCTTAGATGTGGGCAGAGAGCAGGAGATACTGCTGCTCTAATAAAAGTTTGAAATAAATAGGTAAAATGGTGTTTGAAGATTATTTACAGATTTCAATGACCTGTGTTCTCCCTGTCCTCCAAGAACTCAATTGCTGTAAGTCCTAGGCCCAGGCTTGCTTACCCAGCTCTACCACGGGCAAACCTTGTACAGGTGGGGTAAGGGGGAGGACTGTCACTTAAACCACCTCGACAATCAATTTTTTCATTTGTAAAATAGCTATTCTAATACTTGTAATGCTTACTAGAGATTCTGGGAAAATCAAGATGTGAACATGCTTTGTGACTGTAAAGGCACAATACAAATGTGGTGGTAAGAGACAGAGGTGTCAAACACGGAGCCCACCACAAGCCCATAACACCCCAAAGTATGTCCAAACCAGATTAAAATGTAATTGGGAAACATTTAATACAAATAAACAAAAATAAAGCAAAACCAGCTAACATAAATATGTGGTTTCTAAGTTAATATGTGGCCTACAAGGCTCTTATTGCTCTTTGATTTTTATACCATTGGTAAAGAGGGCAAGGACTTTTTCCACTTTGATCTTTACTTCTCAGAGCTACCAGAATGCTTCATATATAGCAAGAGTTTTATAAATTTCTGCTGAACTCTATTATTATTAGGAATATAATAAACAGTCCATATATTATATACTTCAATATAATATTATATATTTATTATTATATGTTATTATGTCATGATTTAATGATATCTGGTTCTCATCTCATTCAGTGCAGTTCAGACAGAAATAGTCTTGAGATAAATTAGTGTACTGTTATTATAGATTTATATTTTTTAATTTTCTGCAGACAACTGCCCACATAGATAAAATAATGGCTTTCTGTAGTTGAATTGAAGAACTAAAGCATATGCTTCATCCTCTGTAGGCTCACTGAAAGCATCCTCAGTACAACTCTGGTAGCAGCAGGTAGGACAAGAGGCATGATACACATGTGCTTTTCTGACAGGATTTTATCCTTCTCTTTGGGGCTTCTATATTTTGAAAGCTTTATGATCTGAGCAATTTAGAGCAGAAGCAATTCTCAAACTTTTCAGTCTCATGACCCCTTCACACTTGTAAAAATTATGGAAGACCCCAAAGAGCTTCTGTTTAGGTGAGTTATAGCTATCGATATTTATAGTATTAGAATTTAAAACTTCTTAGTATTATTGTGAAAATGGTGTATTTGGAATGGTAACATCAATTTTAAAACGTTCTAACATTCGTAAGGATTTATTATGGCCATTAGCACTCCCCATTCCAATTCTATTTGGACCATAATCTCCATCTCATCCCACAGAAATCTTGGATTCTGTCCCTGGAACCAGCATGGTATAGCTTTGGCCTTAATTTTCCTAACATTCCCATGCTAAGTTGCTATTCTTTCTTGTTGTGGTTGTTGTTGCTGTTGTTGTTCAGTCGTTTTTCAGTCATGTCTGACACTCATGACCCCATTTGGGGTTTTCTTGGCAAAGACACTAGAGTGGTTTTCCATTTCCTTCTCCAGCTCATTTTACAGTTGAGGCAATTGAGGCAAGATCATACAGCTAGTAAGTATCTGAGGTAGGATTTAAACTCAAGGCTCTATCCACTAGGCCACCTAGCTGCCTCTTGTGTGGGCTTAAAGCAAGCAGCTTCTTTCTTTTAACTGTTTGGTATCAATATCCTCCTCCCCACTGGGCTGTGAACTCCCAATTAAGTATGTTCTATATTTAAAGAAGAACACATTCTTCCCTTCACAGGCCACAAGAAATCAAGTAAGGCTGCTCCAAAGACCATCTTGATGTGCCACCTCTCCTTGCCCATGGAGTGTTAATTTTTTAAGCATCTCCACAGTTGTTATAACACTGGAGTTCACCACTCATCTGTTGGTCCTTCCTCTAGAACATGAGCTCTAAGCAGAACTAAGAAAGCAGAGACTGTCTTACTTTTAGCACATCATAAGCATTTAACCAATGCTTCATTCATTCGTCCATTCAATTCCAGGGAAAGAATGGAAGGTAAAAAAAAGAGAAAGAACAAGAAACAAAATAAGGAAATGAAGAAAAGAGAGAAGGAATAGGAAGAAAAGACACAAAGGAACTTAAATTATCTAAGTTTCCACAGAATCACAGGTTTCATGAGTGGATCTAAACCAGCCCTTCCCAAATGACCCCTTCTGTAAGTGGTCATGTTGGCCCTTGCATGAAGACCTACAAGGAAGGGGAAAGCCAATACCTCCAGAGGCAACCTATTCCACTAGAGTGGTTAGCAAATGTTTCCTTAAATTAAGTCTAAATTTGCAACTTATGCCCTCTACTCCTACATCGGTTCTCTGGAGGTCAAGCCAAATAAGAAGGGAGACAATATGTTACAATGGAAAAGCGGTGATGAATTTGGTGTAAAAGGAACTGGGTTCTATATAAAGTAGCTTCCCTTCTCAGTGAGGGGGGTGGGGAAAGAGGGAAAGAATTCGGAACTCAATTTTTAAAACGAATGTTGACATTTGTTTTCACATGTAATTGGAGAGGAAATAAAATACTAAATTATAAAAAAAAAAAGAAGAAGAAGAAGAATTTGGTTCAAATCTTAGCTCAGCCACTTATTATCTGTGTGACCACTGCAGGCAAGTCACTTAACCCTTTTTCCATAGCACCACAAGAAAAAGTTCCAATCTTCACTACTAGTGAGTCTAGATCACCAGAAGGACCACCTTAACCTCTGGTCCTCAATTAGATTCCTTGTTTACAAAATGAGGAGGTTAGACTAAATGATTTCTAAAGTACCTTCTAGCTTTTATCTATGATCCTTTCAATTTTGAAGGGTAAAAATTAAAGGCATTTCAGAAGCCAAGAAACGAAGAGTAATCTCTCTTCCACTCTTACTCTGGCATCTCTCCTATAATTAAGCAATAATGGAAAAATTTTATTTTTAAAAAGAAAATTTCAAACTAAAGGG
Source organism: Dromiciops gliroides (assembly GCF_019393635.1). Taxonomy (NCBI): domain Eukaryota; kingdom Metazoa; phylum Chordata; class Mammalia; order Microbiotheria; family Microbiotheriidae; genus Dromiciops; species Dromiciops gliroides. Next base: position 257,078,738 of record NC_057864.1, read on the forward strand.
AGAAATAACATGCAAACAACCCTAGAGGCTTGTGTATAAACCTAAACTTATACAAAGATGGCTGTACACATGTTTTGTTTTTTTTTAAATCCCAACTACAATTATACAGACTTTAAAAAAAATCCATCAGATGGGATGGGTTATGAAAAGGGCTGTGATATTTAACCCAGTTCCTTGAATTGACTGGGATATCAAAAGTCTCTTATTTATTTTGAGCAAAACTCGCCAGACTGTCTATGTAACTGGAGCCCCCTCCACCATCACTCCAGATTGGCATGTGTCTGCCGGGCATCCGAAAGTCTTACAGTAAATGGTGACTCATCTTTCACAGCACATACACTCTAGGTTACTGCTAATGTAATAACTCGAGAAGTTTGTTCCATCCACATGAAAGAGGAGGGCTGGCTTCTTTGGCTGCAGAGCCAGGAGGCCTGACTCAAATTGGGACCCTGATACTCTACCACTTTCTTATGAGTTTAGTTAAAACTTTCAAACTGTAATTACCAAGCTTTGGGGGTGGAGGGAAGGGAAGAGAGAAGGGGAATGTAGGGGGAGGGAAGGGGGAAGGATAGAGATGGAGCAAGTCATAAGAAGGTGTACAAGAGATCAAATGAAAGACAGTTATGGGAAGATGGATACAGTGCCAAGTGTCTCCATTCCTACTTCAGACCCATTCTAAATGTGATCCATGAGCAAGTCATTGACCTCTCATTGCTCCCAGGTAACACTTTAAAGTTATAAATTACAGATGAGGTGATGCTCTGAGTGGGTGAAGGGAGTTTGCACATAAAGAGTTGTTTTTATTTTTAATAAGCATTTATAAAGGGCCTACTATGTGCCAGGTGGTATGCTAAGCCCCCCCCTTTTTTTTTACACAAATATCTCATTTAATATCAACAACCATGCAAAGTGGGTGCTGTTATTATTCCCATTTTATGGATAAGGAAACTAAGGCAAACCAAGGATAAAAGACTCATCCAGGGCCACAGTTAGTAATTGTCTGAGGCTATATTTTAACTCAGGTTTTCCTGACTCTAGGCCCAGAACTCTATCTACTGAGCCACCTGCTATCCCTTAGAAGGAATTCATAGGAGTACCTTATATAGATGCAGTCACAAAGTAGAGCCTCTCCCTATACCAAATGCTCACACATGTATATCCAAAAGAGGGGCTCAAATAGTGGTTCACAGTCACACTCACACGGGGGTGTTTAAGGAGTTCTAGTACAGAGGTTTCAAACACTGGGTCCAATGCCCCAGGAAATACTGCCCAAGTACAGCCCAAACCAGACTGAAACATAATGGGGATAATTGTACATGCATAACCTGTATCTAATTGTTTATAACCTCCGGAAGGGGGGAGGGGAAGGAGGGAAAGAGGGGTCAATAGAATTGGAAACTCAAAACTGTAAATAAAAATGTTAATTTAAAAAATGTAAAGGGGAAATAGTCACTGAAATGAATTAAAATAAAATAGAACATTTATTGTTTTTCAGTCATGCCTGACACTTCCTGACCCAATTTGGGGTATTCTTGGCAGAGATAGTAGAGCGGTTTGCCATTTCCTTCTCCAGTTCATTTTACAAATGGAGAAACTGAGGCAAATGGGGTGAAGTGGCTTGCCCAGGGTCACATAGCTAATAAGTATCTGGGGCCGGATTTTAACTCAGGAAGATCAGTCTTTCTGACTGCAGGCCTGGTGGTCTATCCTCTGCACCACCTAGGTGCCCTCCAATAGAACACAGATAATGATAATACATAGTTTCCTATGCCAATATGCAGCCCACAGGGATCCTTACATACATTGTGGTAGCCCCATTTCTATTTGACTCCATTGGTCTAATGGAACCTTGTTTAGCCAGAAGTCAGGAAAGAGCTGAATTTGAATCCTACCTCTGATGTTTAGTAGCTGTACAACTGTGGGCAAATTATTGAACCTCTCTGGGCCTTTCTTTCTCAATCTGTAAAAAAAATAGGAATAATGTCTGAAATGCCAAGCCAACACAGTGGTTTGAGAAAATGTATGTAAGTGCTTTGCAAAGCTTAAAGCATTATACAAATGCAAACTATTGTACTAAAAAGACTATATAAATGACTATGTAAGACTATTATGAACCCCCCCCCCCCGGCCAAAAAAAGGCTAGACCAGGGCTTCTTAAACTTTTTCCACTCACGACCTCTTTTCGCCCAAGACATTTTTGTGTGATCTCATGCATAGAAGCATATAAAATCAGTATACTGGGGCAGCTAGGTGACAACAATGGATAAAACACAAGCCATAGATTCAGGAGGACCTGAGTTCAAATCTAGCTTCAGACACTTGACACTAGCTGTGTGACCCTGGGCAAGTCACTTAACCCTCACTGCCACACGCAAAAAAAATCGACATACGAATCAAACATTTACTGCTAAATTTTTCACTATGTTTCCATATGGGGTCATGACCCACAGTTTAAGAAGATTTGGGCTAGATTATTACAATAGCTGACTTTTAATTAGTGCTTTATGGTTTACAAAGAACTTTTCATGTATTACCTCATTTGATATATTACTACTTACTATATTACTATAATATTATTACCATTTCTTCCCAGCTCTTTGTTGAGTATCCAAAGGAAAGAAGATCCTAGGGGCGGCTAGGTGGCGGAGTGGATAAAGTACTGGCCCTGGATTCAGGAGGACCTGAGTTCAAATTTGACCTCAGACACTTGACACTTACTAGCTCTGTGTGACCCTGGGCAAGTCACTTAACCCTCATTGCCCCACACACACACACAAAAAAAAAAACACAAAAAAAGAAGAAGAAGATCCTATATCAAGATTTCTCACTACTTCAAAGGATCTTTTTTGGGGGAAAAAAATACCAGAAGTGGAATGATTTTTCAAAGAAGAAAGGGGAAGGGATGAAAAATGGAAAGAACTAGGAGGGGGGAAAAAAAAAAGCAGGAAAGATTGCGAGGGGGGTAAACAAGACGCATTTTATATCTAAAATTCCTAGCACCCTATGTCCCATCTGAGAATAGACAACAATATTAGGGTTACTTGAATTCTAAAGCCATTAAGTTCAACCAAATTTATAGAAGAAGGCGCTAAGGTAAACATAAAGATTAAGTAACTTGCCCAGGATCACACAACTAGTTTGTGAGGTAGGATATGAACCCAAGTCTTCCTGACTTCAAGTCCTGGGTCCTTTCACTTATCTCACTATGATTCTCCAAAAGATTAAAGAAGACTATTATAGATAGTATTAATTAAAAAAAAAAACTCATGGGGAAGTCTTTCTATAACTTCTGCCTAACACAAAGTCCTCTAATCTAGACCTGTAAACTTTCTTTTTTTTTTTAAGTGAGGCAATTGGGGTTAAGTGACTTGCCTAGGGTCACACAGCTAGTAAGTGTCTGAGGCTGGATTTGAACTCAGGTCCTCCTGACTCCAGGGCCAGTGCTCTATCCACTGCGCCACCTAGCAGCCCCTAGACCTGTAAACTTTCAATCTGTTCCCCCTGCACTCCCATCTCCAATTCATCTTCCAAAACACTGCAGACATGTAAAGGTACCTCAAGAACCCCCTCCCCTATTCTTGGTTTCCAGGGCCCTGAAAAATCAGGGCCACCATCATTATCCTACCTTCTGCCCACCTCTTTCCAGTTAAGCCAATTTTCACACTTTGCCCCACAAAAAAACCAGGCTCATTCTCATTAACTTGCCCAGACCAGTGAAGAACACAACACAGATGTCACTCAAAAAATCATCAAGTGGTTACATAACTAACAATCATATAACCTGGGTTTCAAATCGTAACTGCACCACTCACTAGTTTGGGGACCTTGGGACAAGTCATTTCCCCTCCCCAGAGGTCAGTTTTCTCATCTGGAGTTGCACTGATTGGGGAAATGGCTAAAAAACACCATTGCAAATGAATGTTAATGCTATAAGAAATGATGAAGATAACAAGTAAGGAGAATCCAGGAAAGACTTACATGAATTGATACAAAGTGGTTCAAGCAGAAGTAAGAACACAGTCTACACAATGACTACAACAATGTAAATGGAAAAAACAATCACCACCAAACAATCAAAAATGAATGTTGTAAAAATTACAAAGAACCCCCTGGGCCTCAGAGAAAAGAGATATGAGAAGATGCCTCCTCCCACTCCTTTGCAGAGGTGGGGGATCTACAGGTATGGAACATTGCATATATTGTTGGATTTTTTTTCAATGTATCAATCAATTTTGCTTTTTTTTTTCTTTTTCCTCTTTTTCTTTTGAAAAAAAATATTTTGGTGTAAGGGATGGCTCTCAGGAAGGGGAAGGTTTCAGGGGGAAATGAGGTGATTTTAAAACAAGTTATCAATTTTTTTTAATTTTTTATTTTTTTGCAGGGCAATAGGGGTTAAGTGACTTGCCCAGGGTCACACAGCTAGTAAGTGTCAAGTGTCTGAGACCCGATTTGAACTCAGGAACTCCTGAATCCAGGACCGGTGCTTTATCCACTGCGACACCTAGCTGCCCACAAGATATCAATTTTTTTTTTTAAGTTTTTAATGAATGAGAATGAATATGGCAAAATTATAAAGAACAAACACGGTCCTAAAGAAAAAAGATACAACAATTCCACAGTTGAGGAACTTAGGGTATCTTAGGTGTAGAATATTGTATATAATAATGAGGTGGGTTGTTGTTGGGGTTGTTTTGGGTGGGGGTTGGACGAATTATTAGCTCCTCACCAGGAAACTCAACATCGTTAAGACTGGACTGCTTCAGCTTAGATACTAACATTGCATCAGTACCCTCAGTTGCCTCTGATTGGAGGGCCAGAGGATAAAACAAAAAACTCTCCCCAAAGCCTCCCTTTGAAGAGGCCCCAGAAGCTCAGCCAACTCTTCATTTCCTACAAGCTATATTACCTGCTTTAGACTCCACCATCATCCTGTCTCCCTCCTCCCCTGCCCCCCTTTCCAGCTTCCTTTTGTGTGTTGTTTTTCCCATTAGACTGTAAGCTAATTGAAGGCATGCACTGTCTTTCTTTTTCTTATTTGTATCCCTAGCACTTAGCACAGAGCTTGGCATATATTAAGAACTTAATAATAAATGTTTATTGCATTGTTAGAGTTTGCTGACTTTAGTTCCTGTTACTCTCTTTTTACTGAAAAATAGTTTGTTATAAGAGATGACTTTCTGGGGGACAGAGAAACAGGGGAAAATCTAGGTAATGTAAAAGCAAAAAACCTCCATTATATATATATATATATATGTATGTGTGTGTGTGTGTATACATATATTATTAAATGAATGGGGTCAGATGATCTCTGTGGGTCCTTTCTATTCTAATATTTTATGATTCTCTGATTTCAGAACCTCAAAGTCTGAATAGCTCTTATTCTAATTGGACTGGCTCAACAAAATTAGAAATTATTAAGTATTTGCATAGAAAAGACCACTTTCAAAATGTATTAACATATTAATTGCCTCTGAATGGTGTTTTTTCCACTTTGACATAGGAATAATAATAGTTCTCCTTGGAAGGTAGGGATTTCTATCCTAAAAAAGGCCCCACTTGTAACACAGGGTTCAATGCTGGAAGCAACCAAAATCATCTTGTCCACACAACCATTTTATAAATAAGGAAATCCAGACCCAGTTGACTTACCCAAGGTCACACAGCTAGTGAACAGTACAATAGAAAAACCATTTTAATCAGAGGCCTGGGTTCAAATCCCAGATCTGCTACTTACTGAGTGATCTTTGACAATTTATTTCACTGTATTAAGCCTCAATTTCCTCAGTGATAAAAGAAAGGAGGTTGGACTAGAGGTCCCATCCAAATCTAAATCTATGAGAAAAATGGTGTGGTTGGGCATGGTGGTATTGATGACATAAAGACAGAAAGGCAGAGGGCAGAAAGACACCCAAGATAAGCACTTATTTAAAGCAGAGGTGCCAACCTCACATAGGCCACAAGCAGCCACACTGCAGTGCAAAGAAATCAGATTCAAATGTAACTGGAAAATGTTTAACAAACTAAATAAAAGTACAACACAAAATAATGTTAATTTGTGGTTTTCTAAGTCAAAATGAGGCCTACATTTCTATTTGACTTTGATACCACTGGTAAAGCTCACCTTAACACACACATTATCTCTCCTTCAGAGGAAAGAGTGGAAACACTTGTAAGCCTGCCTATTCATCTGGCTGATCCACTCAATTCCTACCACATCAGAGCTAAAAAAGTCACTTAACCTTCATCGCCTCACCAAAAAAAAAAACAACAACAACAACAACAACAAAAAACACCAATAAATAAATAAATAAATAGCCTTAGAAAAAAAAATTATGACCAAGCCAAACACTAGACCCAATCATCTGGGAAAAGGACCACAGAAGCCCTGTTTTTCTCTATGAGCCAGAATTTCTCCCCCTTCCCCATTTCAAATCCCTTCAAAATCAGTCACACAGAATATCAAGTAAACACAAATCTAACACTAGCCCTTAAGAGGAAAACCAAAGGCAGGTGGGTGGATGGGTGGATGGATGGGTGGATAGGTGAATGGAAGGAAGGAAGGAAGGAAAGAATATGACAGAGTGGAAAAAAATATGAGCTCTGGAACCAAAGAACTTGGGTTCAAATCTCATCTCTGATGCTTACTCCCTATGGGATCCTGGGCAAATCATTAAACCTAACCAGGCCAGTTTCCTTGTCTGTAAAATGAAAGAGCTGGACTGGATGACTTCTGAGGTCTCTTCCGGCTCTAGAACTATGATCTTGTGTGTGTATATACATATGCATATTTGTATGTACAATATGTAAACATTACTAGAATTCTTATCAGCATAGACAAAGTAAACATATTTCTCAAAGAATGTATGAGTATGTATATGTATACAAACACATACATACATGTCAATATTAGACTTTACTAATAAACATAACTTGTAGATTAGCAAACAATATTAGACTTCTTATCAATATGGAAGAGTAAACATACATTTCTCAAAAAATGTATTATGTGCGGGGGCAGCTAGGTAGCGCAGTAGATAGAGCACCCGCCCTGGAGTCAGGAGTACCTGAGTTCAAATCCGGCCTCAGACACTTAACACTTACTAGCTGTGTGACCCTGGGCAAGTCACTCAACCCCAATTGCCTCACAAAAAAAAAAAAATATATATATATATATATATATATATATATATATATATATATAATGTGTATATACACATACACATACATTTACTCTATAATATACATTTCTCAAATACACACACACACATATATGTCAGTAACCTAATTAGACTTCTATCAGCATGTACATGTGTGTACTATATCTGTGTGCATGTATACATATGGACATGTCAGTAAACATTATTAGAATGCTTATCAACATGAACCCGTATATCATACATATATCTATATATACATGCATGCGGATATGCTGGCTAATATGGATTCCTTATCAGCACAAACATGAGTACATGTATGTGTGTATACACACAAGTATCTATATTGTACAGTAACCAGACTAGAATTCTTATCAGCATGGACATGTATGATATATTTGGGTACATAAACGTGCACGTCAGTAATATTATTAGAATTTTTGTCGTGGACACGTATATAGCACATATGTATACATGTGCATGTGTGCGCATGCACGTTAGTAAAATGGCTGGCATTCCTATCAGCACGGGATGCATCCAGGTATGCATATATGTGCATATACATGTACATATACACATATAATTAGAATTTTTTCAGCATGGACAGAGTTAACATATAAGATTAGAGGCCATAGGAGTATACAGACTGGGTCATGCTTCTGTGCTCAGAGGCCACCATGCTCTACCAGGACAATCCCCACAGTATTGTGCTTAATATGAATTAAAAGAATGAACACAATTAACATAAGCACTTGACTACTGTTCAGTATGCTTTCATAGGTACCCCACCACTGAGGAGGGTAGCTATGGGGGGCACAGTGGACAGAGCACTGATAGGCTTGGAATCAGGATGACTCATCTTTGGGAGTTCAAATCCAGTCTCAGCCATTCACTAGCTATGTGACCCTGGGCAAGTCAATTAACTCCATTTGCCTCAGTTCCTCATCAGTAAAAAGAGCCAGAGAAGGAAATGGCAAACCAATTCTGTATTTTTGCCAAGAAAACCCCCCAAAATGGGGTCACAACTGAAGAGCCTGAACAACAACTCAATGGGGGGCACTCCCTCCACTGGCACAGAGCTCAACCCATCAATTTTGGTCCATCATGCACATGTCTTGTTTACATGCTTCTATCTGTCTTCCATGGGGATCGAGCCTGGGATGGGAAGAGGGGAGGGTCTTCCAAACATTGTATGGTGATAGAAGGAACAAACAGGCTGAACCCTCAGTTATCCTTCCTTTCTGCTCCACATATGACCAGCCTGCCTTCTTTGCCAGGCATGATCTTTCTGACACCCTGTTTCTCTTACACAATTGTCCATTTATAACAGGAAGCAGTACAGTGTGGTGTCTGGAGGAGGGCTTCAGAGTCAAGGGAGGACCTGGGATCAGGTTCTGCCCCTGCTGTATGAATGAATGACTACAGGCAAGTCACTTTACCTCAGTGGCCCCACAAGATTCTGCAAGACTGTGACAGAGTGGACAAGAAGAACTGGTGGAGAGGGTCTCTCAGGAGCTGAGAGCCCCTAAAACCAATGAGTTCACACACACACAAACTACTCATGCACATCATAGCATCACCCTACTGTCCTCTGGGTGATCCTCAAATTTAATTCTTGAAAGACTATAGCAGATCTCACTCCATGATCATTAAATAATCATTATTAAATGTCAGCACTGTGCAAAGCATTTTACAAATATTATCTCATTTGATAATGCATGGTGCCATATAACCTGCTCTGGAAGAACACTGTTAAAAAGATATGTCCAAGGGCAGCTAGGTGGCGCAGTGGATAGAGCACTGGCCCTGGATTCAGGAGGACCTGAGTTCGAATCCAACCTCAGACACTTGACACTTACTAGCTGTGTGACCCTGGACAAGTCACTTAACCCCCATTGCCCTGGGGGGGGGTGAGGCAATTGGGCCACCTATGGACGGGCCTTTGCTGTTGGCAAAAGTTTGGGCTGATTAAACACCCAGGGCAATTTCCTCAAAGTCCAGTATTCATAGTAAAAGGAAACTAAAGATACTGTCTAGGGGCAGCTAGGTAGTGCAATGGATAGAGCACTGGCCCTGGAGTCAGGAAGACCTGAGTTCAAATCCAGCCTCAGACACTGAACACTTACTAGCTGTGTGACCCTAGGCAAGTCACTTAACCCCAATTGCCTCACAAAAAAAAAAAGATACTGTCTGCCATCTTAGATATGAAGTTAAATTCCCCCACGCTAATCAAGGAAGGCAAATATTGACACTAAACAACAAGCCTGCCAGGTTACTGTCCCAAGTAACCCATCATTTGACATCACCATCAACATGTATTTATTTAATCACCTACTGTGTGGCCCTGCTGAAGATGGGTTGCATTATGGAAGATGTATACAACACTGTCTCAAACCTATTTTGTGTGCACAAAGACACCCTCCTACCTCCCTCAATGAAGTTACCTCCACACCCATCTCTCCCACTCCCCTCCCCAGGCTCCAGGGCTCCCAAAAATTGGAAAAGGGGAGTTACTAAACTACTGTAATACACCATTAACACATTCCCAATACACCAAAGAGCCCAAAAGGTGTGTAAATAGCCAACTCTGCTCCTCTAACAAGGGTGCTTCCTCTTCCTTTCTGCTATCAATACCAGGGCTTTATAACGACCATTGTGTCTTACTGCTATGCCTTGTAGAAGGGGCTTAATTACAGATTATAGTCACACATTATCAAAGCAGACTGGAAAACAGAATGGTCTCCTACCACAATGGACTTTTCCCCAGGGCCAAATCCTGGGATAGGAAGCAGGAGGGCCACACATTTGTTTGCATTATATTTGCATGTGATCTACATAAATTTATTCTCTTTGAGATTTGGAGAAGATGGTTGTAGCTCGGGTTACCTCAGAGGGGGAGGGGGCCTATTTTTGCCATTATCCTCCGCTGAGATCTCCTCCAGAAATCTGCTACAGCGCACAAAGAGAGAAAGACAGCGATGAGGGAAGGCCCTCTGCCCGGCCACACTGTGCAGACCGGTCTAATGCGAAAACTGTTCAAACGTAGAGCAAGAAATCAAATCTTGACTCCCAGAATGTAATTATTACTCCGGAGGGAGGGAAGGATTGGATTGGACCTGTGATTTCCACAGCAGAAAGAACTCCCTCTACCTATATACAGAAAAGGTCTGAATTGACAACTCATCGTCTTAAAGAGAGCTGCCTGAGGAAACAGCACTCACAGGTTAACTGGCCTGGCCTGTCACAGAGTCAGTAAAGAGGCAGCTTATGCACCATCTCTGGTATGACACTTTCCCAGATCCCCCCAACTGCTAATGTCCTCCCTACAAAACTACCTTGTATTTAACTACTTTGTGCATAAGCATAAATACATGTAGATAAATTTATATACAACACGGTGTATTAATGTTTAATAAGCTTCAAACTGTACTGACTTTTGAGACACCCTATACATGTGTGTTTGCTTATTAATGTTATATTTATACTATATATGTGTGTGCATTCATTTATTTGTTTTGTTTGTTTATTTACTTGCTTATTTATTTTACTTGTACCATTAGAATGCAAACTCCTTGTTAGAAGGGACTGTTTCCTGTATCCCCAACACCCAGAACAGTGCCTGGCACTGCTAATAAGTGCTTAATACTTATTAATTAATTAACTCTCAGCAGGAGAGCTTGAAGCCAGGTCTCCCTGACTCCAAGACCGGCTTCTCTCTACCGACTTCCTTAATAAATGTTTCTTTCTTTAAAAAAAAAAGTAAATCATTTCTTGAATAGGGTAACATTTTATAACCAAACTCTCATGTAATTTTCCAACCTTATATTTCCTTAAAGCTGAATTTCTTCCCCTCCTCTGAAATATTATCAATGTTTTTTGCATGGAATTCTCTCTTTTTTTAAAATGGAATTCTCTTTATGGGAAAGATCCTCAGATCTTCTTGACATGGAAGCCAGATCTATCTACCACACCACACTGCCTTCCATCTTTCATTTAGATATAGGGGGAAAAAAACAACAAAGAGAGAGATTAAATACCCTGCCAGAGGTCACATAACAAGTCAGTGGCATAAGCATCCCTAGCTCGTGCCAGGGATGACTGTCCCCCCCAGCATGTCCCTTCTTTGGTGTGACACTTTAATGTTCCCTTTTTTTTTTTTTCAACTTTTGTCTCCTTTTTTCTCCCCACACGCCAATTGACGGCAAGTTTAACGAGTCAGACTGGCTATTCCCGTTCTCTCTGCCCCGCAGCCCCAGCCTCAGGGAGCTGTCTCCACCACCACCCCCCCCCCGCCCCCCCATCCCCCATCACCACCACCAGCATAGCGGGTCGGTAACAGCTGTGTTTAAAAAAGTGTTTAAGGAACGTGCCAACCTCTATTTGCCAAAAGAGTTCTCTTCTTGACTCAGTGCCAAGAAGCCACATGCTCAGGGTTGTTTCTTCAGTAGTGGAGATCAGTTCTGCTCAGCCAAACACACTGTTAACAGTCTGGGATCCAAGCAGTGAGAAGTACAAGCCTGTGGGCCAAGGAATTTCCAGTGCCCAGCTAACATGGGGTCCAAACCCTGCACTGTGGCCTCTTCCTTCCTCTAAGGCTGCCCCACTCAAATGACCATGCCAGGTAATCATGCCAGAGAAAACCACAGATTGGCAGATTTAGACTCCAGATAGGTAAAAACGCCTTCACTGAGCAGGACCAGAAGCCAAAACAGCTTTGCAGGTGGGATACAGAGGATCATCAATTCAGAGCCGCACAGGACCTCAGAGGACATCCACTCCATGAGCCTCTTTCATTTAATAGCCCAGTTAGCAACGCGTCCAAGGTCACACACAGGTGATAAGTGGAAGGGCCTGGACCTGGGAGAGGGTCTTCTGGCTCCAAATTAAAAGATCTCTCCAGGCACAGTAGTGCCTAAATCATAGGATTTTAGCAAGGGAAGAAAGGGGAAATTAGAAAGCCATTAATCTAACACTTTCATCTGTACAGAGGGGAGAAAAAAGGGAAACTAAATGAAAAGGTTAAGAAATTTGCCCGGGGTCACAGAGTTCTTCAGGACAGCAAGGTGCTAACGGCTGGAAGGCTAGTCCTAATGATAAAAGAAAGACTGCCCAGGAAACAGTGCTAATTAGTCGCTGTCATCTTTAGCAACTCCTACAGCATGGGAAGGCCTGGAAAGTGCTATCTACCATCGATGCTGTCAGGGACTTTAATCCAGGCGTCCTTATCCTGGGGTCTATGAATTTTTTTTCCCTCATTTATTTTGGTCACGATATTTCATAATCTTATATATTTTATTTTATACGTTAAAAACATTATTCTGAGAAGAGGCCCAGAGGCTTTGCCAGATTGTCAAAGGGGTCTATGACAGAAAAAGTTAAATTCCTCTGGCCTAGCCTAATTTCTTCACTTTCCAGATGAGTAAACTGAGGCTCAGGGCAGCAAGCGATTTGCCTAAGGCCACACAGCCAATCGCAAGACAGAACAAGCGACTGACTGAACTCAGTCTACTCCTAGTCTAGGGCTCGTTCCACTATTACCGGGGTTATACCTCTAGGTCCTGTATCACCTCAAGTGAGAAAGGCCTCATTGGTTGTTTCCTCCACAATACCCACCACCTTCTACCCTCCTCACCACACCAGGCTGGCTTCCACAAGAAGATTGACTGGCGACAAAACCACAGGATCTGCCACAGGGAGAACCCACGAGACTAATTAGATACACTATGCAGTGACTCACAATTACAACTCCAGTACATTAAAAGAGAGAGAGAGAGAGAGAGACTCTGAAAGCCACTAAACAAATATACCGCCACACAGGCCTCATACAAAAAACTCTTCAATGCTCTTACCGGGCCCCCAATAAAAGACAATTTGTTACATAGAAGTGTAAACTAATGGTAGCACGGGACCTGCCAAGAGGGAGTCATTTAGACCAAGAAGGTCCAAGGGTTTTTGTTTTGTTTTTTTTTAAATTAATCTGGGTTACGTGACTTTGTTTAGTCACATAACTAATAAGTGCCTGAGATCGATTTGAACTCAGGTCCTCCAGGGCCCAGGCTCTACCCACCATACTACCTAGCTGCCCCTAATCCAGAGGTTTTCAATGGTGAGCAACATGCTCAAAAACCCATGTACTGGGGCCAGGTGAATTTTCTCCAATTCAATCAATCAATCAATCAATCAATCAATCAATCAATCAAAAAAGGATTTATTAGTGCTGACCACTATTCTAGGTACTGTGACCACAAAGTCAAAGCAAAATAGTCCCTGTTCTCACCGAGCTTATTTTCTATCCAGGGAGACACATCGCTTCAGTGAATAAGAATTTGGTACCTGGCACTATGCCAAGTACTGGAATACAAATACAAACGAGACAGTCCCTGCCCTCAAGAAGTTTACAATCGAATGGGAAAGATAATTATCAAAGGAAGTAGAAAGGGGGGTAGGGGGATGGAGATGATGAAGTCCAGAGGAGCCCAACCCAATGGGAAATGAGATGGTTGGCCTGAGTACTAGGGGGTTCTGAGAGGAGTTATCCAATCAAAGGGAGGGGCTGGGGGAGCAGAGGGGTCCTTCTAAGGTGTCAGCTCCAAGGCTGAAATGATCTTCCAGGATATAGAGATTTCAGGGACTTGGTGGAGAAATCTGGAAGAATGCAGCAGCCGGATGTAACTTCTTGTTTTGGGCACAATGCCAAGAAAGAAAACACTAAAAGGTAACATAAGTCAGGTCAAGTACATCTGGACAATGAGTACCAAACTAGCTAAATTAAAGCATACATCCTTCCTTTCTGTTAAAAACTGGTAAACTAGAGGGCAGCTAGGTGGTGCAGTGGATAAAGCACTGGCCCTGGATTCAGGAGGACCTGAGTTCAAATCCAGCCTCAGACACTCAGCACTTACTAGCTGTGTGACCCTGGGCAAGTCACTTAACCCCCATTGCCCCACCAAAAAAAAAAACAACCACTGGTGAACTACAAAATGAAAAGGGGTATGTCAGTCCTATTCATGCTATTGAACAGTTTTGCTTTACTGTTTTCAGAGGATGTACTTTAGGGCTTTCTTGGGAAGGGGGGGGGCAGCAAAAAAAACCTCTTGCCTCAAGACAAAAAAGCATTAATAAAAATTTTTTAAAGATTTTTTTAATGTTTACAATTTTATATTTTAAAAATTAACACTCTTTAAAAATATTTCTTTAAATTATTTTAATATTTCCTCAAATTAAAAGTAAGGAAGAAGGATGGTATGAGGGGGAGCATTAGGAAGTGACAAAGGTATATCAAGATGGTCAAGCAATTTTAGCAGTGGCATAAAAGTGAGAAAGTTATGTAAGTTACAAGGAAAGTGACATGATTAGAATGAAGGGTAGTCATTGGAAAAAGAGGGAAATCGGGAAAGCCTCCCCCATCCCCCCAACTGATTGTACAATAAAGAAACAACACTTCACTTCAACAAATAGAACCAAATTAAGATCTGTCAATGCTAAGAAAAAATAATGGAATGTTGAATTGCTCGATTGTGGGAGATGAAAGGAAGCCAAGTTATATAAGGGGTCTTAGAAACCAAGTGGAGGATCTCAGACTTGAGATGGAAGGTAACAGGGAGAGATTGCAGGCTCTCAGGCAGGAGAGTAAAATGATGAAAGTGTGTTTGGGCATCAACCCCCACATTCTCTAGTGCTGAGGAAGATTCGATGCCAACTGCGCATTCAAAGAAGCCAGTCATTATACTAAGAATTCTAGGCGTACTGTGTGGGGAACCGTAAAACCACAGCCCCAAGCCACATTGTCACAATGGACACACACACACACACACACACACATACATACATACATACACACTCACATTCTGATGGAATGCCAGCGGGGCCTCCAGCGACAGGTAGAAAAATGAAAATACATCATTATACAATCTTCACTTGCAGTCAACTTTAGCTTGAGGTACCATGGCTGGCACTGATCGTTTAAAAAAAAAAAACAAAATGAAATAAGCATAACACCTTTAAGATAAGGTGATAATGACATAGAGAAACATGTAAGAATATAGAGAGAAGACACACAGAAGAACATGAACCCTAAGCCTAAATCTAGTGACAGGAAATGAAAAAAACGGCTGCTATCCGGAGCAGGAGACAGTGTTGGCTAATGTTCACAATGGAGAAAAGAGGTGGTGGATGTGAGACTGCAGCAGGAAAGAACAATGAACCAATTTCTTAAGTACGTTTCTATTTATTTTGTTTCCAAAGCTGACAATGATTTTAAAAGTCAGGTTCTAACTAGATTGAAGTCATGATCATTATCAAGTGATCACAGGATCAAACTGTATGGGCAGCTAGTGGATTATCCTTATTTTATAAGTGATGGAAGGGAGGTGCAGGGAGCTTCAGTGTTGTGACCAAGGTCACATACGTAGCATAAATAGGATTTGAACAGAGTCCCTGGCTCATTCCACTGCACCATGCTGGTTTTCTATGAGAAAGGTAAATAATTTATACAGTTTCTTTCCAATTTCCTAAATCTTAAATTCCCATACCAGGGAACCAAACTCAGCCCACATTCCAGTGTATTCACCAAACTCATTAAAGCACAAAACCTGAATGAAAACACTAATTAGTCATGATGACAGAAGGACAAACCAAAATGCATGAATCTGAATTCTTTCTCTAGTGTACCACAAGTTAAATCTGCATTCTACAACAGGTACAAATTCCTTTAAGGAGTGATAATTCAATATTCGTTCACCAAACTAGGAAGTAGAACTTTAAAAGCAGAGTCCAAGAGTCTCTAAAACTTCTCTTCCTTTCCCATATCTGAAAAACTTGCCCACAACAAATGGGGGCCAGAGGAGCTTTCTCTCTGGTTGCCAGCTTACCAGATTGCCTACTTTGACACAGAATGACTCAAATCAAAGCAACCCTATCTCCAACCACAATTACCTCCTACACTGTGTGACTACTTAAACAGGACAACCTATGTAATTCAGTGTGTGATATATGTGTCATTATCAGGTGACCAGTCAATAGAAGAGCTATAGTTGAAGATTCCAAAAGCCAAACAGCCTTAAACTAACATCGAACAACCAATCAGCAAGCATTTATTAAGCACCTACTTTGTACCAGGCTCCAAGCTGGGCACTAGGAATACAATCAAATTAGTGATTGAAGCAATTAATGACTGAAGTTGCAGAACATAAAATAAACCCACAAAAATCATTAGCCTTTCTGTATGTAACTAACGAGATGTTATAGGAAAGATATAAAAGAAGTGACGCTTCTTTTCATTCTCTAGTTAGAGAATGTATAAAAGTATCCGGGAGTTAATCTATGAAGCCATACTTAGGATTTATATGGATAGACTACAAAACACTTTTACATCAACAATGGAAGACAAATAACAGGAGAAATGTAATTGCTCATGGGTGAGACATGCCAATATAATAAAAATGGTGATTGTCAAAATTAATTTAAGGATTTAGTATCATATCTAACAAATTGCCATGGGATTATTTTTATAGATCCAGAAAAAAAATTAAATCATCCAGAGGGGATAAAGAGAAAAAATATTAAGGAAAATAATGGGGGGGGGCAGGGCAGAGTAGGAATGAAAGGGCCTAGATAACTAACTTCAAGCTATACTATAAAACGTTCTAAGTAAAAAAATTTAGTACTGGTTAAAAAAACAACAAAGTTGCTAAGTGGTGAACAGAATAGGTAAATAAGACTCAGAAGCAGTCAAATACAATAGTATAGCATTCAATAAATCCAAAGGCACTAATTACAGAGGTAAGGAGTTCTATAATTGACAAAAACTGCTGGGAAAACGAGAAATTAACTTGGCAGAAATCAGGCTTAAAACAATACCTTTCACCAAACACCACAATAAACTCCAAATGGATATACTATAAATATGAAACATTATGTCGCTAAAAAAAATTAGAGAACAAAGGAAGGTGATACCTTTCACAACTATGTCTAAGGGGAAAAATTCTTAACTAAACCAAGGATAAACATGATAAAAGACAAAGAGAAAAGTTTTAAAGAAATCAAACAAAACTGTCAAGCAAAATAAATGCAATCAGATTCAGAAGGGAAATAATCCAGAAAAAAATCTTGAAATAAATATCTCTGGTAAAGGTATATTATCCCCAATACATAAGGAATTATATATATATATATATATATATGTATATGTATATATATACACACATACATATACATATATATACACATACACACATGTGAAGTATAGCATACAGATGTATGCATGTATGTGTATGCACACATATACACACACACATAAAAACAAGAGTCATTTCCCAATTGATAGATGGTCAAATATGAACAAGCAGCTCTCAAATGAAGAAATCCCACCTATCAGCATGTATGGAAAAATTCTCCAAATCACTAATAATAAAAGCAAATTAAAACAACTCCTGGGTTCTATCTCAAATCCTTCAGACTGAAAAGGATAATAAAATTAGAAAATAACA
Organism: Dromiciops gliroides; assembly: GCF_019393635.1. NCBI lineage: Eukaryota > Metazoa > Chordata > Mammalia > Microbiotheria > Microbiotheriidae > Dromiciops > Dromiciops gliroides. The sequence goes on from NC_057864.1 coordinate 257,096,379, forward strand.
ACTGTTGGAAAGGCTAGAGAGCATGCACACATGACCTGTGGATTGGTTTGACCATTCTGGAAAACAATTTGGAACTACTGTATATAAAAAAGACTCAATAAACTAAACCTATCCTCTGACCTTGGGATATCCCTATTAGGGCTATATAGCAAGGTAGTCAAGGACAGCAGGAAAGGACCCATACCTACAAGAATATTTAAAGAAGCATTTGTTGCTGTGGCAAACAACTGAAAACAAATTAGGTGTGCATCAACTGGAAAATGTCTGGACAAGCTGTGGTATATTTAAGCAATGGAATTTCACTGCACCATGAGAAATGACAAATATAATGGATTCTGAGAAACATGGAGATTTGTGTGAATTCTTACAGAGTGAAGTCAGCAGAAGCAGGAAAAAGATAATATGTAAAACAAAACAATGAGAGGAAACAACTCAAAGATCTCCCAACTGATCAAAGCAACAACCAATCATGACTTCAAAAGACTGATGCAACATACCTACCACTTCTTGGCAGTGAGGAGATGGAGTAGAGCTAGCTAGATGTCACTTCATTATTGTTTTTTGTACCATCAACCTCACCTTCTACCCCCCACAACTTTAATGTTCTAGTGAAGTCAATGGACTACTTTTCAGAATAATGATTTTAAATAATTGAAAGAAATGTTAAATTTCAGTAGAGGTTAGTGAAAATAGAGATGTAATTTTTCTCCCATCACAGAGCCTTTGAAATCTAGGGTCAGTAGACCCCAGGTTAAGAACCCTTGAACTAGATACACATTCTCAGAAATGGCCAATGCATTTGTTTTGTTTAACTATACACAGTTGCTATGAGAGGGAGTTATCTGGAGGGGAGGTGGGCTGGAAGATAATGATACACATGAAAAAAAAGCATCAAAAAAGCATTTTAAAAGGTGCACAAGAAAGGGGAGGGGAGGTGCAGAAGGGGACAAAAAAAGAACAGCAATTTATTATTATCTTAAAAGCTTGCAAACGTTTTCTTTTACAAAAAATCGTGGCAGAAGTTAATTTTCTTGTATAGTCCTCTTCCCTATTTCTGCATCTTAAAAATATCTGGTACTGCTGGTGACTGTTAGATTCACACAAAAAACAGGGGTGGTTTTTGTTTTTTGTTTTTTAATAGAATAATAATAGAATGAAATAATCTTTGCCCTCAAAGAGCTTACATTCCATGATAGCAGAAATGACCTGTTCATCATTCAACAAGCATTTCTTAAGCACCAACAGTGTCTCGGGCACTGTGCTAGGCAATGGGGCTACAGAGATTAAAATTTAAACAGCTCCAGTTCTCAAAGAGCTTATGTTATCTTGTCAGTCACTCACATATAAAGGGGGGCATGAAGTCTACAATGGTACCATACCATGGTAAGAAGACAAATGGACCAGGTGCCCCATGACACATCTGAGTTCAGAGACCAGGGACCAACCTAATTTTTTTTTTTAATTTAGAATCTAACTTGAGGCTCTGGGCAATTAAGGACTTAATAAAAGCTTTTTGATATTAAAAAAAAAAATCAAGCCTCAAGGTTTGGTTCAGGTGGCCTTTCTCCTCCAAGAAGCCTTCCCAGATCCACTCAATAATCAATGTCTCCAGGGGTCTTTCCTATGCACTTTATCTCCCTCTCTCTATCACGTTCTCATTTGTATTAATTATTTGTAGGTACTTAATAATCTTGTTGATTGATTTATATAGCCACTTTATCTTTCCTACAAGATCATAACCTCCTAGAAAGCAGGGACCAGGTCATTTCTTTTTCCCTTAAAAGTGCATTGAATGGGCAGCTAGGTGGCGCAGTGGATAGAGTACCGGCCCTGGAATCAGGAGGACCTGAGTTCAAATCCAGCCTCAGACACTTGACACTTACTAGCTGTGTGACCCTGGGCAAGTCACTTAACACCAATTGCCTCACTTAAAAAAAAAAAAAGTGCATTGAATGTAGCAGGTCTTTGTTTTACCGGTTGGGGCTGACAGTTTCCTCAAGATGGGTATAAAAGAGAACATGACTCATGGCCCATGAACACCAAGAGCTCAATCCATAGTATGGGCTGACTAGCATAGTAAAAAGCCAGTTATGGATAAATAATCTAGTCTTCTGACCTTGGTGTGACTATTAGCCTATTTATCTAAGCCAGTATATAGTACAGTAGATGGGGAGCTGGCTCTGGAGTCAGGAAGACCTGAGTTTAAATCTAGTCTCTGACACACTATCTGTATGACCTTGGGTAAGTCACTTACCCTATGGCTATCTGTTTCATCAACTGTAAAATGGATATGATAACAATATTTGTGCCACTCAAAGTTATTGTGAAGATAAAGAGGTATTCGGAAAGGGCTTAGGCTTAAATGCCAGTACACATAGTGGACTATATGAGAGGCAGCTAGGTGGTGCAGTGGATGGAGCACCAGCCCTGGAGTCAAAACGACCTGAGTTCAGATATGACCTCCAATACTTACTAGCTGTGTGACCCTGGGCAAGTCACTTCATCATATTTGCCTCAGTTTCCTCATCTGTAAAATGAACTGTAGAAAGAAATGGCAAACCACCAAAACGTCTTTTCTAAAAAACCAAAATCCAAACGGAGTCACAGAAAGTCAGACACAACTGAAACAATTCAATAATAACAAAAATAACAAAAAATAATAACAAAAGCCATTATATAAATGCTAGTTGGTTTTGCAGTTCTTGTTCATTCCCAAGCCCTATAATTTTCTGGGAGGGAAAATTATAATAGAAATAGCAGCTGGATTTGAAATCAGCAGATCTGGGTTCCAATTCTGACTCTGTCGCTTATTGTATAACCCTGGGGATGTCATTTAACCTCTGTTTAGCCTCGGTTTCTTCATCTATAAAATGAAGAGATTGGACCAGATGACCCCTAATGTCCCTTCAAGCTCTAAATCTTACCCACACCCATGGAAGCCTCCCAACAATCTGATAGCATGTCAATACACGTAGCCTGATTTTCAAAGCATAGTCCAACCTCACTCCAATTCACAAAATCAGAAAACATCTGAGCTACAAAGAGCCTGAGCCATAACTTGACCTCATTTTACAGAAAAAAAAAAAAAAAACAACCCAGGTTATACAGCAAATAACATGTCAAAGATCTGGGGGCTGGGGGTTAGTGGGCTGCAAGCTCAGTATGAGTCAGCAGTGTGACACGGAAGCCAAAGACCTATGCAGTCTTGGGCTGCACTAAGAAAAGCAGGCAGAGCTTCCAGGAATAGGGAGGTAAGCATCCTCCCACTGTGCTCTCTCTGTCCTCGTCAAACCTCATCTGGAGTACTGTCCTCACTTCTTGGCACAAAGTTCAAGAGAGACATAGATAAAGTGGAAGGCTGTGCAGATGGTCAGGTTGGTAAAGGGCCTTAAGTCTATGCTACATGAAAATCAGTTGAAGAAGAGCAGCTAGGTGGCACAGTGGATAAAGCACCAGCCCTGGATTCAGGAGGACCTGAGTTCAAATTTGGCCTCAGACACTTGACACTTACTAGCTGTGTGACCCTGGGCAAGTCACTTAACCCCAACTGCCTCACCAAAAAAAAAGTTAAAAAAAAGAAAATCAGTTGAAAGAATTGGGCATGTTTAACCTGGAGAAAAGAAAACTAAGCAGGGAGAAGAAAGGAAGGGAAATGTTCTCTCTCCCTGAAAGTTTTGAAGAAGAGACTAGTGAGATGTTACAAAGGAAATCCCTATTAGGTGTGAGTTGTATTAGGCCCTTCCAATTCTCCAATTCTGGGATTCTGTGCCCCTGAACTCCCTTAAAATTCTATACTTGCAATGTCATCCATTTCCTCCTCGCTTTCCAATCCAACCCTCCCCACTCAATTACCATCTCCCAGACACAGGAAGGAATCACCAAGAAGCCCAGATCTGTTCTGAGAGGTAAAAGGAGCCGCCCAGATTCTGCCCAACTCATAAAAAGGTTGGGCCAAAAAAATGAAATGACACAAAGCCACGATCCTCTAGGGCTTTCTTCCAACTCCCTTCCCTAGTCTAGGCTCAGGGAAGAGGCTAAGAGCTGTCTGTCTGTCTCTCTCTCTGTGTCTCTCTCTGGTAGTGAACCAGCCATCCAACTGCCAGAAAGATTTAAAAAAAAAAAAAAGAAATTCTTTGGGGCAGCTAGGTGGTACAGTGGATAAAGCACCAGCATTGGATTCAGGAGGGTCTGAGTTCAAATCCAGCCTCAGATGCTTGACACTTACTAGCTGTGTGAGCTTGGGAGAGTCTCTCAACCCTCATTGTCCCATCAAAATAAAGGGGGGAGGGAGGCAGAAAAAGAAATTCCTATTCATTTTTCTGTTTAAAGACACAGGTCAAAGAGTAGAAATCCATCTTTATTAACTAATTCCATCGTTTTTTGTCCTGGAATCAGACAATCTTAAGAACCACAAAGGTCCCTAATAATATTGAGCACCAACTGTACATAGAGCATACTGCATTAGGTGATAGGAAAGAAACAAAATTTAGACGAGACACAGAGAGCTAGAGCCCTCAGGGATTTTATAATCAAGCTGACACTATTACACAACAGGCATGTTAGAGCCACAGTATAGCTTTGTGTGAAGGTCTAGACTTCTAGAAGTGTCTCCAGAACCTAGCACAGTGCCTGGCATACAGTAGGTGCTTAATCAATGCTTATTGAATTGCATTTTATAAAACAGATACATACTCCAAGCAAAGAATAAGAGCATAGAAGCAGGAAAACATAAGGCATTGGGTCAGAGAGCCGTCCAGTTCCTGGGGGAGACTGTAAGAAGAAGTGTTGAAAACTATTACTAAATTAAACTGCATTTGATATATGCTTGCTGAATAAGTGTGAGAATCCCTTCTGTAATATGTTTGACAATTGGTCATCTAGGCACTATTCACATCACTAGGGATGAGAAATTCATACCTTAAAAGGGAATCCTTCTATTCGGCAAGACTCCTCGATCCTTTGTAACTTGTTGATACACCACTGAGAAGTTCCAAGTTCAAATCCTAACACAGACACACACTAGTTGTATGACCCTGGGCAAGTCATTTAAATCCTATTTGCCTCAGTTTCCTCATTTCTAAAATGGGGATAATAATAGCAACTAACTCCCAAGATTGCCATTGTGAGGATCAAGAGATAAAAATTGTAAAGCACTTAGCATTACACATAGTAAGCACTACACAGAATTGTCATCACAATTCTACTCCGTCAAATATTTTTCAGTGCCTCACAAGAACTCCCAGAAAATTCCCAAGGTCCTTCAACCACTCTGCTTCCCAAACATGGTTTCTGGAAACTCAGGATCTCCATGCCATCCTACCCCACTCCCAATCGCCAACTCTCTGGCTCCTCCCTAGCTACACAATGTCTCTATCAAAGTGTGGTCCCCAGAACAGAAGACAAGACTCCTGACAAGACTTCTCTCTGACAAGCAGAATGCATTAAGCCTTTCTTAATTAGCCAATATGTGTCAAAAGAAAGAAAAACCTAGTTTTTCAAAGTGAGCCTGTGGTCAACTAAAACCCTCAGGCCTTCTTTCCCATGAACTTCGATTAAGCCAGAATACCCCATTCTCTATTTATAAAAATCTTGGTTTTTAAAAATCTAAATGCAGAACTTTAAATTTATCCCTACTAAATATCATCTGTGGGTTTAGCACACAATTCTTCCATACTATCAAGATCTTTCCGAACTCTAATTTTGTCCAGAGCAAAAAGGTTGTTGTTGTTGATTTTTTTAATCAAAAAACTGATACACAACCCTAAAGGCTTTCTTTTAGTCCATCAAAGAGGAAAAGCAAGAGAAGGTAGGGAGAAATATAGCTACAGACTGATTTTATAACCATAAAGGGATCTTCTCTTCTTATTCTTTCCTATGCAGTAATTGCCCATTAAATGAACCATCCATGGGTGCAGATAAAAATGTGCCACATCACATAGCACCTCCCTTCCCCCAGTCCATTCATAATGAACAAAAACACAAGCCCAAAGGAGGAATTTCACACTTCTTACCAACCCAACTCAACTCCTAACAGGTAAAATCCCCCCCAGCACCAGCAGGAAATGATCAATATCAAATACGGCCACAATTTCCCATATTCTATCTGGGTCTGTGGTCACAAGAAAGCTATACGTGCAGCCAATATAACCATAGTTTTTTGGGGTGGGGATGTCCAAACTCTAAATTTTGTCCTTTGGGTCACAAATTAGATTACCAAAACAAAATCTCTCTTCCTAATCTTCAAATGTGAGACTCCCCTCCCCATCTATTCTCTCTGCCTGTAGTCTGAGAGAACAAAATATCTATCTGCCCTGAGAAATTCATTCCAGAGATCCTAAATTCTTCTAGTCTGTAGTCAGACTAGAAGATAATGGGATCTAGAGCTGGGTGACCCCTCTCCTCATTTTAAAGAGGAGGTAACCAAAGATGAGAGAGGGAGCATGACTTGTCCACAGTCATTCGGGTAAAGCACACAAGAGTCGTGTCATTTGATCATATACTGGAAGGGATATTCTAGGTCACACTACAGTGAAAAAGTTTTGGCTCTTAAGTAGAAAGACCTGGGTTCAAATCCTGCCTTTGAACAACTATTTTCTGTTGTGTGTGACCTTGGGTGATTCACATCATCACCATATTTAGCTATAATTAATATAGAGCTTTAAGGTTTGCCAAACACTTTACAAATATTATCTTGTTTGATACAACCACCCTGAGAGGTGAGTGCTGTTATTACCCTTATTTTACAGATGAGGAAACTGAGGCAAAAAGAGGTTAAGTAACCCTACCTTGGGTCATGCAGCTAGTAAGAGTCTGAGGCTCGATTTGAACTTCAGTGTTCCTTGACTCTAGGCCCAGAACTCTATCTAATCTAGATGCCCTTGGACATCTAGAGATCATTAATAATATAAGAAAGTTGTACCAGACAGCTTCCCTTCCAATCTGGAGCTATGATGCTGTGATTTTATCCAACCCACTCAGAAAACTGAGGCTCAGTAAGGGTTAAGTTGTTACTGTTGTTCAGTTGTTTTTCAGTCCTTTCTGATTCTTTGTGGCCCCATTTGGGGTTTTCTTGGCAAAGACACTGTAGTGGTTTGCCATTTCCTTCTCCAGCTCATTTGACAGATGAGGAAACTGAGGCAAACAGGGTTAAGTGACTTGCCCAGGGTCACACAACTAGTAAGCATATGAGGCCAGAGTTGAGCTTAGAAAGATGAGTCTTCCTGACTCCAAGCCCGGCACTCCATCCATTGCACCACTTTAAGCAGTCTGCAAAAAAGTCACACTTGTAGAAAGCTGGCAAAGCTGGAATCCAAACTTGGGCCCTATGACTATAAATAGAGTGTGTCCTTTTCGCCTATGCCATGCAGCCTCCTATTCATCCCCAGAGATTTCCCACCTAGGGGATCTAGGATGCGTAGGATCCTTTGCCAGGATCTACAAGGAAATAGAAAGAAAAAATAGACTCTCCACTGATTACTCGCTTACCATCACCTATTTTTTTCTCTGCAGACCTGAATAAATGGATCTGGACTCAGCTTCCCTTGCTAGCTCACCTGTATGGGACAGGGGACAGCCTAGTTGCCCCCAAAAGAACACCACTAAACAAGGGCATTGGAAGACCTGAGCGAGGTCCAGTGCCCACTAGCTATGTTATAGACAAGTCATTTCATCCCTTCAAATCAAGATACTTGTCTATAAAATGAGAGAGTTGAAAGATTCAGTCAGTTCTTGAAGTCTGGAATAAAAACTATAGAGAATTCTGGACAGCTATCACTGAACTTTGACTGGGAAAAATAAAGGGGCCAAACCTAGTTAGAGAAACTGATTCTCGAATGTTTAGTGAGAATATGACCTGGAGTGAAGGAGAATGGATGAGGATGCAGGGATGCTCCCAGCAATGCGATCCAGCAGCCAGTATACCCGTGACCTTCAACATGGAGGAAGCAGTCCCCTTTCTCTAATTCCCACCAGCCTAGGTCTTGGTCCACATGGATTTTTATTCTTAGTCTCAAAATGACCAGTTAATCCAGCAGGGAGCATGATTTTCTGGATGGTGAAAGGTTACTCTGCTATCCTCTGCATCCATAGAATTCCAGCTCACATGTGAGCCAAGAGAACAAAGCTGAGGTGGGGTCCAACTCTGGGTTGACTCGTCTGGGGCGTTCCGAAGCTGACCACCCAACATTGCCCTTCCTGTGGCAGACCTTATGATCATTTTTGTTTGGCTTTCTAAAAGGCTCTTTATTAAATATTTCAAATGTATAGGATCAGGGGCGGCTAGGTGGCGCAGTGGATAAAGCACCAGCCCTGGATTCAGGAGTACCTGAGTTCAAATCCGGCCTCAGACATGACACTGACTAGCTGTGCGACCCTGGGCAAGTCACTTAACCCCCACTGCCCCACAAAAAAAAAAAAAAAAAAAAAAAAGAATATCTACAAATGTATAGGATCAGACCAGGCTACTCCCAGAGCAGCATAAACTTCTTCTCATAAAAAGAAATATCAATAATACTCCTAATACAAAGGTATATGAGCCATATGGATAAATAATACACCTGGCAAGTGGGAGATATACTCTTCTTCGGGGAGGATTCATAACAATATCTCACATTTTTAGAGCCCTCTCCAGCTTACAAAGCACTCACACTGTGTCTCACTCAATCCCCACAAGAACCTTGAGAGGTAGACAAAACAGTTATTATCAGGTCCATTTTATACATGAAGAAACTGAGGGTTTAAATATGAAATGACTCATTTAAGATCAAAAGATTTTCATGTCCAAAGACAAAATTATAAGCATGGCTCAAAATAAGAGATATGAGAAGACAGCACCCCTCCCCCCTTCCCCACTCCACCCTATGCAGAGTCCACAAGGGTACACTGCATATATTTTCAAACTTTTTCAATGTCTTGGATCAGTTATACTGATTTTTTATTTTAATTTTTTGCCTTTAAAAAAGAGAAGGGAAACTAGAATAAATTATAGTGATGCAAAAAGAAAAGACATGAATAAAGAGTTATTTAAAACAAAGAACTAGATGTGAACATTAAACCATTTTTCAAAAAGTAGTTTACAGACACGAAATCCTACCCACTTTATTGTATGATCATCTACATGCATTTAGGCAGATAGGTGGCACAGTGGACAGAGAACTGGGCTTGGAATCAGGAAGATTCATAAGTTCAAATCTGGCCTTAGACATTTACTAGCTGTGTGACCCTAGGCAAGTCACTTGGCCCTGTTTGCTTCAGTTTCTTCATCTATAAAATGAGCTGGAGAAAGAAATGACAAACCATTCTAGTATCTTTGCAAAGAAAACCCCAACCCCAAATGGGGTCATAAAGAGTCAGACATGACTGAAAAACAACTGAACAACTGAACGAAAACAAGTATGCATTTGAGAGAAATCTGAGCTATGGTAAAAGTACATGACTGTGTAACAATTTTTTTTTTCTCTGTGTGAACACAACTGTCAAAATGTCAGCGTTATCCACATATGGGGATCAGATATTTGACTGGCCTTATTTTAGCATCAAAGCTCTAATCTACTGGGCTACCTGCCCATACTCAAGTTGGTTTTAAAGACAGCTCATTTCCTGTATTTTATTTCCTAAGTTACTTCAAAGCCCAGATAGTGAATAAGTACATAATTTAGGCTCCACAGTTTTAATCTGTTTAACTGCATTATAATAAAAATTAATGTATTTTAGTACTACCAGCCTTTTGTTTATTCAGGGAATAATGGTTACTTTTTACAGATCATGGCAACCTTTACTAGAAGATGGGTAAAGGAAATGAAAGGAGGTGAAACTCAAATCAGTTGGTTTTGCTACTTGTCGGTTGATCTGATGCAGAGATTGGTGAGGAAAGAGGTTAAAACTATAATACAGAGATATCCTACAAAAGTTGTGCCTCTTAATGTCATGTGAATCATAGGATTGTTCATTTCAAACTGGACAGAACCTTAGATGCCATCTAGTCCAACCCATTCATTTTACATTGAGGGGAACTAAGGAGGGAAGTGATTTTAGGAAACTTTAGGAAATCTCAAGTTACAAAAGGGGGAGGGGTCAAAGACCACCCAATCAACTTATATCTAAATAACATCATTGACAAATGATTATCTACTCTTTGTTTGAAGACCTACCCCAAGGCAATCCCTTTCACTTTTGTATAGCTCTAATTAGATGGAAATTCTTCTTTGCATCAAACCTAAGCTCCATCTCCCTGCAACTTTCACCTCAGTGACCAGTTCTGCCCTCTGGGGTCAAGTAGAACAAATCTAATCCATCTTCCCTATGACAGCCCTTTAGATATTTCAAGAAAACTCTCCTATCTGTTCTAAGTATCCCTTTCTCTCAATAAAACACCTCCAGTTCTTTCAACCAATCTTTTTTTTTTAACTTTTATTTTATTTCCAATGAACGAACATATGGTTTCTCTTCTCTATCCCCCCATTGCCATTAAAAAAAAAGGAAAAAACAAAACATTTATTTTGTTTATAAACTATGCCCTAAATTATGCTCCAAAAAAAATTATTACTAATGTGAAGTAAGACCAAACGAATCCCCACACTGGCCATGTCCAAAAGCATGTCACAATCTACATCTTGAGTCCATCAATCTTGGTCAGGAAGTAGGTAGCAAACTTCATCATCTAGTATCATGGCTGGTCATCACAATGGTCAGAGTTCTTATGTATTTTTCAGTGGTTTGTCGCTACTGTTATTATTGCATAATTGTTCTCCTTATTTTACACTGTATCAATGCATACAAGTCTTCCCAGATTTCTCTCAAGTCATTTCTTATGTTATCATTTCCTACAATACAAAAATATCCCATCATATTCATATCACAATTTGTTCAACCATTCCCCATCTGATAGGGATCCCTTTAGTTTCCAGGGCTTTGCCTCTACAAAAAGTTGCTATAAATATTTTTGCACAAATGGGTCTTTCTTCCTCTTTTATCCCTCTCTTTGGAGTATAGGCTTAGCAGTGGTATGGCTAGATTAAAGGGTATGGCACACTTTACTTCTGAAGAGCAGCTTACTTTTCAGAAAGGATGGACCAATTAATTCAGAGTTCCACCCAACTCTGAATAAATGTGCCTATCTTCCTGCAGTCCCACCAACACACACACACACACACACACACACACACACACACACACACACACACACACACTTCCCTCCTTTTTTGTCTTGCCAATGGGATAGGTATGAGGTGGAACTACAGAATTGCTTTAATTTACAATTCTCTTTTATTTATGATTTGGACTTTAAACTGTTCTTCATTTGGAATGAACTCCAAGGACTTTTATCATTCTTGTTTACTCCTCTGGATACTGTCCAGTTTAAAATAATAGCGTTATCGGGGCAGCTAGGTGGTGCAGTGGATAGAGCACTGGCCCTGGAGTCAGGAGTACCTTAGTTCAAATCCGGCCTCAGACACTTAACACTTACTAACCATGTGACCCTGGGCAAGTCACTTAACCCCAATTGCCTCACAAAAATAAATAAATAAATTAGTTAGTTAATTAATTAATTAATAGCGTTATTAATAGGCAAGGCAGGAATATGAACCTGTAATCATAAGATTTCAAAGCTAGTACTCTACCATTACATCAAGGAGCAGCACCACTAACATCATCGACACATTATAACTAAACGTACCACAAACGAAGCCCAAATTTGTAACATTTATAACATTGTTCCTATGATACTAAACATTCCAAAATATCTTATTTTTTGCAGGAACGAGGTGCTTATTTTGTCTAAAATTATAGTTTGGGAACCTCTATTAATTAGAACCAAGTCCATTAATTGTGGGAGCAGCTATGGTGCAATGAATAGAGTACCAGGCTAAATTGAAGTCAGGAAGACCTGTGTTCAAATTCATCCTTAGACACTAGCTGTTGTGGTACTAGGCAATTCACCTAACCTTATTTGCCTTAGTTTCCTCATCTGTATAATGAGCTGGAGAAGGAAATGGCAAAACACTCTGGTGTCTTCGCCAGGAAAACCCCAAATGGGGTCACAAAGAGTTGGACACAACTGAAGTGACTGAACAACAAATTTACCTCTTCCACCATACTACTCTCCTCTTATCTCAACCACGTCCCAAAAACCTCTTCATCCTGTTAGATCACTTCAGCACTGAAACTCACACCCTGAAGTACTCTATGCCTCTGGGCCCCCTTCCTCTGACTGGACAGCTCCCAGGGGCAGCTAGGTGGCCCAGTGGATAGAGAACCAGCTCTGGAGTCAGGAGTACCTGAGTTCAAATCCAGCCTCAGACACTTAACACTTACTAGCTGTGTGACCTTGGGCAAGTCACTTAACCCCAATTGCCTCACCAAAAAAAAAAAAAAAAAGAGAGGGCCCAGGCCAGCCAGCTCTTCATTTCCTCTCAGGCCGTACTCCTTCATCATTTCTTCTCCTTCTCCTCCTCCCTTTTCAGCTTTCCCCATTCCAGCATAAACTCTTTTTAATTCTTATTTATTTATTAGCACAGCACCCAGTCACAAAGCACATGCTAAATAGATGCTTAGTAACCGATGTAAAAACAAAAGACATCAATAAGAAATGTATTTTTAAAAACAGATCCTGCTTTTAAGGAACTGGCTTTTGACTAACAAGAGAAAGCACATCAATACTAATAACTGCTATACAAGGGAAACTATGAAAGAGAGATCAAGGAAGAGTGCTCAGAGAAATCTGAAGAGGAAGAAATCACTTTCAGCTGAAGGACAGGAGGGAGCCAGGGCTGACTCCCAGGGAAGAGGTGGAGCCTGTGCTAAGCCTGGGAGGACAGGAGGCAACAGGAAAGTCTTATTCTTGATAGAAGCAGCAGTGGGACAGCTAGATGGCGCAGTGGATAGAGCACTGGCCCTGGATTCAGGAGTACCTGAGTTCAAATCCAGCCTCAGATATTTAACACTTACTAGCTGTGTGACCCTGGGCAAGTCACTTAACCCCATCTGCCTCACACACACACAAAAAAATATATAGAAGCAGCATCCATAGGGAGGAAAAAAACGTCCTTTCCATAGTGACCAGAACTCAGTATGACTTTGTTGTTTGCCCTGACAATGAAGTGCTTCATTTACAAAAGTTAAAACAAGAACTCACCTTTACAGAGTTTTAGTTTACAAAACCCATTCTTCATGATAATTCCGCTAGGCGGGAAATGCCTATTCCTCATGCCCATTTTACAGAAATGACAAATGGGAGGCTGGGAACTTCTGGAAACGTATGCTTCCTTCCTTCCTTCCTTCCTTTCTCACTCCTCCTCCTCACTTCTCAGATCCCCAAGATGGTACCACTATTATCCATCCACAATCAATAAGCCCTAATATCAGCTGCCACAGGCCATCCTAACCAGCTCTCTCCTCCCCACCCTCCCCCCCAAATTAGCCTCATGTTACAGAGGAGTTTAACACATTGTTCCTTGGATATAAAAATGAAGGAAATTGTTATAGGATCTCTCTCTCTCTCTCTCTCTCTCTCTCTCTCTCTCACACACACACACACACACACACACACACTTCCCTCTACCCCACCTCCCCAGGCTAAATAGATGCTAATTCTTGATTTGAGTCACAACTCCAGGCCTCCCCTGGCCCCCAACTCAAAAAAAAAAAAGCATTAGTGCAAAACTCCCTCTTTTGTTTGCTTTCTGTGCAGTGAAAACACCTCAGTTAGAACTACCAAAAGGAATTCATTTCTCCTTTTTCAAGAGCAATTTATTTTTAAAAATCACAATTACTGATTCAGAAGGCCCAAGACCATTACTATTTCTCTGACTAGAAAAACTCAAGTCAACTCAACAATAAGTAAGCAAGTAGAAGCAGCAGCAGAAAGTCTGATATATGACAAAAAAAAAAAAAGCTATGACTAAAGAAAAAAGATGGATACATCACTAATTAGAGAATAATTGATATGACAGCCCTTGGATTATACTGGTATCCACACAATGTCAGGAGAATCCTAAATTTCCTTGCTCAGTGAAACTTCAGTAGTCCCCAATTACCCCTAGAATCAAATATAACCTCCTCTATTTGACATTTAAAGCCCCCTTCACAACTTGGCTCCAACCTCCTCTTACAATTTTATACATTCCCTTTCATCATTCTGATACATGGTCTTCTCCTTTGCCTAACATAAGATACTCCATCTCCTATGCCCCTGATTTTGTTATAGGCTGCCTCCTCCCTCCCCCGTGACCTACCTCACTCCTCATCTCTGCCTTGTGAATTCATTGTATAATGTATTCTGTATTCTGTATACAATAGTATAGAAGTATTCTGTATATCCCAATATAAATACCTGTATATACCTATTGGAATGGGAGTTCCTTCCATACTAGAGATTATTTCATTCTTTGGACTTGGATCCCTACCGTCTAACTTAGAGAAGACGCTTGTTGATGAAACGACCTTAGAATCTTCATTTTCCTTTAGTGCTTAGCTCAGATGCCACCTTCTATTTGAGACCTTTTCTGAAACAGGTTACTACTGCCTCCCCCTAAATTACCTTGTATTACTTTGTATTATAACAGCTAACATTTATATCACACTTACTTTGTGCCAGGCAATGTGCTAAGGCTATGATAATAATAGCTAACATTTATATAGCACTTGCTATTTGATTGCCATTGTGCTAAGTGCTTTACAATTCTTATTTCATTTGAACCTCACAAAACTACATAGTAGGTGCTATTATTATCCCCATCTGGGGCAAATAGAAATTGAAGTGTCTTGCCCAGGGTCAAAAGTAAGTATTTGCTGCTGGATTTGAACTCAGGTCTTCCTGACTCCAGGCCAGGTGCTCAATCCACTGCACCACCTACTTGCTTTTGTTGCTGGCAATTGAATGAGATACTTATTTTGTATTTACCTTTCAGTTGTAGATATTATACCTACATGTACACATGGCCTCCCTCTACATAGACCAGGAGATGTTCCTAAGCTAAGGCCTACAGTGAACTTATTTTTGTTTGATTGTTTTTTCAGTATTCTGATTAACAGGGCAGCTAGGTGGGGCAACAGATAAGAGTGCAGGGGGCAGCAGTGGATAAAGCTCCTGCCCTGGATTCAGGAGGACCTGAGTTCAAATGCAGCCTCAGATACTTGACACTTATTAGCTGTGTAACCTTGGGCAAGTCACTTAACCCCCATTGCCCCGCAAAAAAAATAAAAAATAAAAAAATAGATGAGTGCCCCCTGTGGAGTCAGGAGGACCCAAGTTCAAATCTTAACCTCAATTCTGAGCCCCCCCACCGCCCAAAAAAATATTCTGATTAACTATGTCAAGGGACCAGTTGTCCCAGCCCTGGTGGAACTATAACCCGACATCAATAAAGGGTTAGCTGGACAGTGAAGCCCCAGCTCTAGTGGACTACAGGAGGCCCTTTTACATAGTAAATGAGCTCCTCTTTAATGAGGCCCACCTTGTACCTGCAGCCTCAGGGGTGGGCCCTAGGGGCTCTGCCTCCCCAACAGGATGGGACAATGTAATGTGAATCTATGTCCCTCCCTAAATTACTTCCTCCTAGTTAATTCCAAGACAGCCTCAGGGACCAGAATTATTAGAGACCTCTCTGATCAAAAGACCTAGGTTTAATCCCAGTTTCCTTATAGGCATAAACTTCAGAGAGTCACTTAATCTCTGTGAGCCTCCATATACTCATCTGTAAAATGAGGAAGTAATTTCATAATATTCTCTTCCAGTTCCAATCCCATGACTCCCATAATTTTGCTAGTACCAAGAGATTTCTATTCTTACCCAGTACAAATCCAATGTCTATCAAGTTTCAAAGTCAAATGAGGACCACCTTCCTTCCATGGAATATTCTTTTCCTGCTGATAACCTGAATCCCTATCTTAGGAAAAGAGTAAAATTATTTTAAAAAACTTATATGGAGAAAAAAAATCCCCAGAATGCCAAATACAGCCCAGACTTAATAGCAAACTTTTCAAACTATAGCTACAGAGTCCCTAAAAGATTTAAGGTTTTCTGCCATTTACCCTCCCAAGAAGAGTCTGCCTATTTTGGTCACTCAGACTCAAACAAGACAGAACTCAAAAAGATAACTCTTCAAATAAATCTTACCAGACCAGTAAACGACAACATCAAGACATAACCTGAACAAAGTCAGCATACCCTGAGTCTATTCCATTCAAGAATCAATATTAGTCCTTGTCTAATCCACTCCAAACAGCAGAGGTGGGGGACCTTCTTTTTAAGAAATGTCACTGACTCAAAAAAAAAAAAAGTTAATTAAAGGCCACACAAGTGAAAATCAACTTAAATTGAATTTTTTCTTAGATGACATGAAAGGTTACATTTATCTGGTTTTCAAGTTAGGGAAAAGGAAACCTAAAAAACTTCATTTGTGAATTTAATAAATATTCTAAAATACAGTATACTTCAATCTGGTGTTCTATTTCCAAACCCTGTTCCCTGCACTTGGCCATCCTCTTCCCTATTCCACCAGGAGCGTGGATTCTGCCCCTGGAACTATTTAGGACTCTGGTAAGTGAGTTTATCATTTTTTTTTTTTTTTGGTGAGGCAATTGGGGTTAAGTGACTTGCCCAGGGTCACACAGCTAGTAAGTGTTAAGTGTCTGAGGCCGAATTTGAACTCAGGTACTCCTGATTCCAGGGCCGGTGCTCTATCCACTGCGCCATCTAGCTGCCCCAAGTGAGTTTGTCTTACCACTCTCTGGCTGTTTCCAAATCATATAGTCCCAGCATATAACTATCCCTTTTCCTAGGTCCCCTTTATGTATAGTCTTCCATCATTAGAAAGTAAGCTCCTGGCGGGGGGGGGGTATTTAGGTGGTGCAGCAAATAAAGCAACTGGTCCTGGATTCATGAGGACCTGAGTTCAAATCTGGCCTCAAACACTCGACACTTACTAGCTGTGTGACCTTGGGCAAGTCACTTAACCCTCATTGCCCTGTCCCCAGCCCCCCCCCCAAAGCTCCTGGAGGGCAGGACAGTCATTATTTCCTCACATTTATACCTCCAGTGCTTAGCACAGTATCTGGCCAATAATAAAAGCATCATTCATTCATTCATATTATGATCACTATGGAGGAGGGAAGAAAATGCAGAAAGTGAAGGTGGCAGATGGGAAAATCAGAAGGAAAGAAAGAGGAGGAAAAAATGAAGAGAAGAAACAAACAAGGGGTGAAAGGAGAAAGAGAAGTGAGACCAGATAGATGGAGAGAGGACAGAGCCAGAGAGCCAAAGGAAAACAGTGGAACATCAGAGAGACAATTCATGAGCTCCTAGATTCTGATGTAAAGAAATTATCCTTGGGGCAGCTAGGTGACACAGTGGATAGAGCACCGGCCCTGGAGTCAGGAGTACCTGAGTTCAAATCTGGCCTCAGACACTTGACACATACTAGCTGTGTGACCCTGGGCAAGTCACTTAACCCCCATTGCCCAGCCAAAAACAAAACAAAACAAAAATAACCACTTACTAACTGTGTGACCCTGGGCAAGTCACTTAACCCCAATTGCCTCACTAAAAAAAAAAAAAAAAAAAGGAAAGAAAGAAATTATTCCTAAAGTCATCATCAAACACTTAACCTTTCTGGACCTGAGTTTTCTCATCTGGAAATTGATGGCCTTTCAGGGATGCTGCTTATGGTGGACATTTTTGTTCAGATACAGACTGGACTAGATGACGTCTGGGGTTCCTTTCAACTCTGAGATTCTGTGCTTCCATCTCTATGGTCCTTTCTGGCCATTCATTTAGTTTGGTTTCCAGGTCTTCTCCTTTTCCCTCCATCACAACACAATGCAATTCTAATTAGTTGATCAACCACTGTTCACAGTTCTTCTTCAAATTCTCTTCATCCATAAATTAACTAGTAAGTCAACAAGCATTTATTACTAAGCACCATTTGCCTCAATTTCCTCATCAGTAAAAGGCAAAGCATTCCAGTATCCTCAACAAGAAAACCACAAATGGGGTCATGAAGAGTTAGACACAATTGAAATGACTGAACAACAACAATGAACATACAAGATATAAGGAGTGTAAATAGAAAGCAATCTCAGAGAAAAGGGATTAGCCATCAAAGATTCAATCTCCATGGGGGGGGGAGAATAATTTGAAAATAAATATCATTAATAAATAACTGAATATTATTAGAATACTACCTGCAGCAGTAAGTGACCAGCCCAGTATTATCCAATGAACTCAAGTCCCCATTCTTGGCATATAAGCATAAGCCAGAAGTCCCCAACACAGGTAGCTCATGATCAAAAAAGAAATTAGTCAATACAGAAACTGGCTGCCACTGCAGTCAGTCTTCCCCTCCCCCATCAACAACCCTCCCTCTCTGCTACCCCCAGGAATCATATGACTCAGGGGAAATCAGAAGTAGATCCTCAAGGTCTAACCCAGTTCAAAGCTACAAGGGTCAATAAAAAGTTAGTTCTGGAAGAAGCTTTCAAAATTTAAGTAGCATTTATTAAAAATCTACTATGTTCCAGGTACCATGCTGAACAATGAGAGAAAGAAAGAAAGAGAGAGAGAGAGAGAGAGAGAGAGAGAGAGAGAGAGAGAGAGAGAGAGAGAGAGAGAGAGAGAGAGGAAGGAAGGAAGGAAAGAAGGAAGGAAGGAAGGAAGGAAGGAAGGAAGGAAGGAAGGAAGGAAGGAAGGAAGGAAGGAAGGAAGGAAGGAAGGAAGAAGGGATAGGAGGGAAAAAGAAAGAGAAATAAAGATAGAAAGGAAGGAAGGAAGATAAAAGAAAGAAAGGAAGGAAGATGGGAAAGAGGAAGGAAGGAAGAAAGAATGAAAGAAAGGAAGGAAGGAAGGAAAAGAAATAAAAGGAAAGGAAAGGAGAATGGGAGAAATAAAGTCTTTCCCTTCAAGAAGATTCCATTCTATGAAAGGGAAAGAAAACATATACAGATAAGGAAATACAAAATATATGCAAAGTAAAGAGGTAATAACAGGGAGGATCCAGGATAGGCTTTCTGTAGGGGGTAGCACTTGAGGGAAGGCTTTGAAGGAAGATAAGGATTCAAATAGCCTAAATAATGTGCTTATAATGAAAGAGTAAAGTTTAGTTCTAAATCATCAAAAATGGGGACAGGGAAAAGATTCATATCTTACCTTTTTATATTATGTGAAATTGCCAGTAGTTAATAACCTCTACTCTGATTATTCCCAATCCACAGCTCCCCCATTCCCAGAATCCCAATGCAATATTTACATGCCTCAGAAAATAAGCAGTCCGACTGCCCACTGACAGAAAAGATTTACAGGGAATAAGCCCCTGGGAAATGGGGCACAGACACTGTCATTCTGGAGCCAATTAACTCGACTTTCATATGAATGAAGAACACCCCACGTGTGCTGAAAACAGACCAAATCTCTCCTGTGTCCTGTTCTCTCTACTGGGGAAAGTCAAGTCTCTCCCAGCCCCAGCTGGAACATAGCTCTCCTCCACATTCCTCGTTTGGTCTGGGCAGAACATACATAGGATATAGCCATTCATCGATAAGCACAGGCAAGAAGCTCAGCCTACTGAAGGTCTCCTGCTTAATGAAATTATGATCATATATATGCATAATCTTTCCACAATAGGACTTAGACCAGGCTCATGTGTCAGTTACACTCTCAATGGCACCTCTATTCACTTCTCACCAACAGTACAATGGAATGAAGGCAGGAACTGTTTCCATTTTTTGTTGTTAACCGTTTTCTTTGTATCCCCAGCACCTAGCCATGGCTTGCCTTACATATAGTTGTTGTTGAATTGTTCCAGTCAGGTCTGACTCTTTGTGACCCCATTTGGGGTTTTCCTAGCAAAGATACTGGAGTGGTTTATCATTTCCTTCTCCAGCTCATTTTACAGAGAAGGAAACCGAGGCACTGCAAACAAGTCTAAGTGACTTGCCCAGGGTCACACAGCTAGGAAGTGTCTGAGGTTGCATTTGAACTCAGGAAGCTGAGTCTTCCTGACTCCAAGCTCAGTGCTCTATCCACTGCACCACTACCTACCCCTGTACCTTCTCATCTATTCAATATTCCATGCTCCAATGCATCTGTGATCTCAGTGATTAGGAAGTGCCCTTCAATAACGTGGTTTCACAACCTAGCTATGTCTGCACTTCCTCCTTAGTAACTTCTGGCCTTTCAAGTTCTCAGAAGAGGATCTTTCCTAATCCTTTAAAGACAGACATCCTGAGGCTACCCCACTGGGGCACAGAGTTAATCACCCATCACCACTCCCTCCTCCTTACCAGCCCATCTTCTTTTTCTATCATATATTTCCCTGGCAATATGTTTGACTCCTGTTCCTCATTCACTATGTGTTGATGCCTCCTCATACTGAACATGCACCTTTCCATTATCCTCTGTATAATAATCCTTTTCAGTTCTTCAGAGACTCTTGTTTCTGTGTGTTATAACCAGACACCAAATCTCGCTATTAATAACAATAAGTGACTTTCATAAAGCACTCTAAAGTTTGCAAAGCCTCCTGATCTTGATAACAACCTTAGAAAGTAGGTAGGCCAGCTATTACTAGATATACTTTATAGATTTTTTTTTTAATTGAGGCTTAGAGGGGCAGCTAGATGGTGCAGTGGATAGAGCACCGGCCCTGGATTCAGGAGTACCTGAGTTCAAATCCAGCCTCAGACACTTAACACTTACTAGCCATGTGACCCTGGGCAAGTCACTTAACCCCAATTGCCTTACTAATAAATAAATAAATAAATAGATAGATAGATAGATAGATAGATAGATAGATAGATAGATAGATAGATTGAGGCTTAGGGGCTGAGTGAATTAGCAGCATCACTGGCTATAGGTAGAATTATCCAGGTCTTTCATGCATTTCCAGATCCTTCCATTACCTTTAACTCTGCCTCATTCTCCCTCTCCTCCCTGGGGCAGCTAGGTGGTGCCATGCATAGAGCACCTAGCCTGGATTCAGGACAACTCATCTTTGTGAGTTTAAAGTCAGCCTCATGCACTTTCTTGCTGTGTAGCCCTGAGCAAGTCACTTAACCTTGTTTACCTCAGTTTCCTCATCTGTAAAATGAGCTGGAAGAGGAAATGGCAAACCACTCTATTATCTTTGCCTAGAAAACCCCGAATGAGGTCACAGAGAATCAGACACTACTGAACAACAAATCCGGCCTCAGACACATGACACTTAATAGCTGTGTGACCCTGGGCAAGTCATTTAATCCTCATTGCCCCACAAAAAAAAAAAATCCCTACTCTGACACTTGCCACCTGCTTGCCCTTGGGCACATCATTCTGGACTTCAATTTCCTCAACTATAAAATGAGATTTGAATAGACCAGTAGCAGATGGCAGAAGAAAAGCAGTGAGCTCTCAAACTCATGACACGATCGCATCAAAAAACCTCCAAATAATGACATAGGACAATTCCTGGAGTGGCAAAATTCACAGAAGAACATGCTGAGATGATTTTACAACCAAGGACGGCTTGGAAGGTCTGAAGGAGGGAGCTGCTGTGCCAAGAAAGGAGTGGAGCCCAATCCCCAAAGTCAAACTGACATAGATCCAAACCCAGCAAGGTCTTGCCAGAGAAAGAGATCCCCCCAGAGCCTCTGAATCAGTTTTAGCACCAGTGTCATTTGGAACTAAGCTCACGGTCTGGTAAAAGGGCTGAGCCCTTGGCAGAGGGGAGATTACAGGGGTCTCTGCTAGTGCTGAAGCAGAACTTGGGTTTTTCACCCCTGCTGGGAACCAGGAGGTAGGCTTGAGTAGCAGTGGTCCAGGTGGGGGAAGGGCACAAGCTCATCAGAGCTGACAACCACAGCACACAAAGCCGGTTGATTAGCAAGTTGGCCTGGGGTCATCTACAGACCAGAGAACAGGCCAAGTGAGTGAAGAACCTGCCCCTCCTTAAATCATACCACCTGGGACCCCCTGAAGCTTGGGACAGTGCAGCCTGGAAACAGTGTCCTACTTTAAGGAGATGAAAGTCAAGTAGAAGAAAGGCAAGATGAGCAGACTGAGAAAGGTGAGGACCATAAAAAGTTTCTTTAGTGACAAGGAAGATGGAAGTGCATCCTCAGAGGAGGATGGCAATGTCAGGGCCCCTATATCTAAAGCTTCCAAGAAAAATATGAATTGGTCTCAGGCCATAGAGGTGCTCAAAAAGGACTTTGAAGACAAAGTTAGAGAGGTAGAGGAAAAAATGGAAAGAGAAATGAGGGTGATGCAGGAAAGACATGAGAAAAAAGTCAACAGCTTGAAAAGTCAAATGGAAAAGGATACAAAAGCTCTCTGATGAAAGTAATTGCCTAAGAATTAGGATTGAACAAATGGAAGCTAGTGACTTTATGAGAAACCAAGACAGAATAAAGCAAATCCAAATGAATAAAAAAGTAGAGGGCAATGTGAAATATCTTCTTGGGAAAAAAACAGCTGACCTGGAAAATAGATCAAGGAGAGATAATTTGAAAATTATTGGTCTACCTGAAAACCATGATCAAGGAAAGAGCTTAGAAATCATCTTCCAAGAAATTGCCGGGGAAAATTGCCCTGATACTCTAGAAGCAGAAGGTAAAATAGAAATCAAAAGAATCCACTGATCATCTCCTTAAAGAGACCCCAAAAGGAAAACTCCTGGAAATATTATAGCCAAATTCCAGAGCTCTCAGGTCAAGGAAAAATATTGCAAGCTGCCAAAAGAAAGAATTCAAGTACTGTGGAGCCCCAGTCTGGATATGGACAAGATCTAGCAACTTCTACATTAAAGGACTGGAGGGCATGGAATATGATATTTCAGAGAGCAAAGGAATTGGGATTAAAACCAAGAATCCAGCAAAACTGAATATAATCTTTCAGAGAAAAAAAACTGGACTTCAATGAAAAAGAGGACTTCCAGGTATTCATGATGAAAAGACCTGAACTGAATGGAAAATTTGACTTTCAAATACAAGACCCTCTTAGAGAACCATAAAAAGTTGGAGTTAGGTGACATGCCAGGGTTTGTGAAGTAGGTGGGTGTCTTATGTCAGAGGCCGGACTGAGGCTGGGATCCTCCTGGGTCCAGAGTGGATGCTTTGTCCACTGTGTCACCTAGCTACCCCATGATGACATATTTAGGGTAAAATTGAGGGGAAATTGAGAGGAATGCACTGGAGGAGGGGGAAGGGGAGAGGTAACATGGGGTGAAATCCTACATGAAAGAAACAGTAAAAGGCTTATGGAGTGGGGGAAGAGATGGGGGAGAAGCAGGGCAGTAAATTAACTTTATACTCATCAGAATAGGCTCAAAGACCTTAAAGTCATCAGAATTGGCTCAAAGAGGAAATGACATATGCACTCAATTGGGTGGAGAAATCTATCTAACCTTGCGGGAAAATAGGAGGGGAAGGGGATAAAGAAGAGGGGCAATGGGGCAGTAGGTGGTGCAGTGGATAAAGCACTGGCCCTGGATTCAGGAGGACCTGAGTTCAAATCCAGCCACAGACACTTGACACTTACTAGCTGTGGGATCCTGGGCAAGTCACTTAACCCTCATTGTCCCACAAAAAAAAAGAAAGAAAGGAAGGAAGGAAGGAAGGAAGGAAGAATCATACCACATTAAAAAAAAAAGAAGGGGCAAAAGAAGGGAGGGCAGATTGGGGGAGGGAACAGTCAGAAGCAAACCCTTTTTGAAGAGGGATAGGGTGAAAGAAGATAGATAATAGAGTAAATATCATGGGGAAGGGAATAGGATGGAGGGAAACAGTTAACAACAGTAATTGTGAAAAAGAGAAAAGGGGGAAAATTGTACAAAAATATTTATAGCAACTCTTTGTGGTGGCTAAGAATTGGAAATCAAAGGAATGTCCATCAACTGGGGAATAACTGAAGAAGCTGTGGTATATGATTGTAATGGAGTGTTATTGTGCTGTGAGAAGTGACAGGCAGGATGATTTCAGAGAAACTTGGACTCATATGAACTGATGCATAATGAAGTGAGCAGAACTGGGAGGGCACTGTGCACAGTGACAGCAGTATGGTTCTATGAGCAATTGTGAATGACTTGACTACTCTCAGCAAAGCAATGATCCAAGACAATCCCAAGGGACTAATGATGAAGTATGCTATCCATTCCCAGAGAAAGAACTGATATTGATTGAACACAGACTTAAAAAAAAAAAAGGTAATTGGTTAGTGTTTAACAAAATTAATAAAAATATAACATTGGAATAGACCAGTAGCATTAAACTCAAATAGAAATAGGGCCACTAAACACTATGGAAGAATACCTGCAGGCTGCATATGGACTTAGGAAACCACATATTCATCTTATTTGTGTTCTATTGTATTGTTATTTATTAAATATTTCCCAATTACATTTTAAACTAGTTGGAGAATGTTGCTGCTATATGTCTGACGTCTGGAGTATGTGACTTACCTATAAAGTCCTTTTCACCTCTAAATAAATCTATGATCCTAGAATTCATGAACCTAAAGAATCTAGTGCCATCTTGGCTATGGGTATAGTGGAGCCCAGAAGTGCAAGCCCTGAATAAAGATCCAGATTGGGTTAAGTATGATAAAAAGCTAAGACTACTATTCCATGGTCAGGATTTTGGCTTTGATTGGGACCTGTGGTTACCAGAGGAAAAGCAACTGACAAAAAGGAGGAGAAAAAAAATGCTAAGGCATTTATTTGACTACAGGGCAGAGGGATAAGGGCAAGAAGAGGAGTCAGGATAGGACTGAATCATAAGAGAAAGAGAATGCCGGAAGTTTCTCAGCTAGGCAACTAGATGGCACAGTGTATAGACTCCAGACTTCCTGGACTCTGGAAGACCCAAGTTTAAATCTACCCTCAGATACTTACTAGCTGTATGAACCTAAGCAAGTCACTTACCTGCTATTTACCTCAGTTATCTCAGCTGTAAAGTGGTGATAATAATAGTACCCACCTTCCAAAACTGATGTCAGGATAAAATGAAATAATATTTGTAAAGGGCTTAGCACAGTGCCTGGCACATTGTAGGCACTTAATGAATGTGTGTTTCCTTCCTTCCCTCTGAATTAGAGGGAAACATGAGGGGATCATTCCATTAGATAAACATTTAAGTGCCTACTGTGTTGCAAAGCCTTGGAGATACAAAGATAAAAATGAAAGCAGTCCCTGCCCTGTAGGAGGTTACATTCTACAGAGAGCAAGTCTTCAGCCAAATTCCTCCAAGTCTAGAGGTAAATATCTCTCCCCAAAAAATATACAGATGCCAAAGAACCAAAAACAAAATAGATGTCCATAGACTGGGAAATGGCTAAACAAGTTGAAGTTCATGACTGTAATGGAATATTGTTGTTGTTTTTCAGTCTTATCTATGGACTCTTCATGACCCCATTTGAGGTTTTCTTGTCAAAGATACTGGAGTATCTTTCTCCAGCTCACTTAACAGATGAGGAAACTGAGACAAACAGGGTTAAGTGACTTGCCCAGGGTCACACAGCCAGTAAGTGTATGGGGTCAAATTTGAAATCAGGTCTTCCTGACTCCAGGCCCAGTGCTCAATCCACTGCGCCACCTAGCTGCCCCAGTGGAACATTACTGTGCTGTAAGAAAGGATGTACAAGATGCATGGAAAAGACTTATACTAACTGATAAAAGAAAAGTAATCAGAACCAGGAAAATAAAACAAAAACAGCATCAATATAAATGAAAAGAACAAGAAAAAACAACAACTAAAACTGAATGCTTCAAAATTATGATCAGGTTTGGTCCCAAAGAGGAGAAATAAGCCACACCCTCCTTTTTTTTTTCAGGGCAATGAAGGTTAAGTGACTTGCCCAGGGTCACACAGCTAGTTAAGTGTCAAGTGTCTGAGGCTGGATTTGAACTCAGGTGCTCCTGAATCCAAGGCCAGTGTTTTATCCACTGTGCCACCTAGCTGCCCCCAACCTCCTTTTTTTTAATACATAGGTTAGTTTTAATTTTTTTCTTTAAAAAAAGTGGGGGGATTTTATATTTATAGAAGCTCTCTTTGTGATGGCAAGAATTGGAAATCAAGGGAATGCCCATCAATTGGGGAATGGCTGAACAAGTTGTGGTATATGAATGTAATGGAATACTATTGTGCTATAAAAAACAATGAGCAGGTATGGTATATGAATGTAATAGAATACTATTGTGCAGATGATGAGCAGACAGACTTCAGAAAAACCAGAAAGACTTAAGTGGATTGATGCTGAGTGAAGTGAGCAGAACCAAGAGAACATTGTACCCAGTAACAGCAACGTTGTGTGATGACTTGGCTCTTCTTCGAAGTGCAATGATCCAAGACAATTCCAAAGAACTCATGATGGAAAATGTTCTGCACATCCAGAAAAAAAAACAACTGTGGATTCTGAAAGCAAATTGAACCATACTGTTTCTACTTTTTTTTTTTTCAGGGCAGTTGGGGTTAAGTGACTTGCCCAGGGTCACACAGCTAGTAAGTGATAAATGTCTGAGGCCAGATTTGAACTCAGGTCCTCCTGAATCCAGGGTGGGTGCTCTATCCACTGTGCCACCTAGCTGCCCTTCTACTTTTTTTTTTTGAGGTTTTTCCTTTGTGTTCTGATTCTTCTTTCACAATATGACTAATGAAGAAATATGTTTAATGTGATTGTACATGTATAAATTATGTCAGATTGCTTTCTGTCATGGGGAGGAAGGGGGAAAGGGAGGGAGAGAGAAAAATTTGGAACTAAAAATCTTATGGAAACAAATGTTGAAAACTATCTTTACATGTAACTGGAAAATAATAAAATACTTTTATGATTTTAAAAGAAAAAAGATTTTAAAACTTTTTAATCCTCTACTACCTGAGCAGGGATAGAGTAGGGATACATAAAATGACAATATAAATGGTATAAACCAAAAAAAAAAATACCAAACATTATGTTAAATGACCATGGACTCACCAACACCCTTAAAGACACTTAGAACGGTTATGTTTGTGTATGTTTGTATTTGGGTCTCCCCCAATGGACTGGTAAGCTTCTTGAGAGCAGGAACTGTCTTTTGCCTCTTTTTGTATGCAAAGCATTTAACAGTACTTGGCAAACAGTAGATGTTTAATAATTGTTTATTGATTTGATTTTTCCTGGGAACATTTTTTATTTCTTTTAAATATCAGTCTGTGGGAACCCAAACAACCTTGACATTGGTAAACTCTCTAGATGTTTATCTGTGGTCTCTAGAATGTAATAAGGTTAGATATACTGATTTAAAAGACTATGCAACGGGGCAGCTTAGATGGCGCAGTGGATAGAGCACCGGCCCTGGATTCAGGAGTACCTGAGTTCAAATCTGGCCTCAGACACTTAACACTTACTAGCTGTGTGACCCTGGGCAAGTCACTTAACCCCAATTGCCCCGCAAAAAAAAAAAAAGACTATGCAATTTATTTAGAACAGGGATTCCTAAGCACTAATTCTGTGATGTTCCTCCAAATCAAATATCTCCTGAATTTCTACTATGTATAAGAATACTGTTATGAAAAAGAGGGTGAGTTTCTTGAGAAAAGGGACTCTTTTTTTTGCCTGGATCTCCAGGATCTACCTAGCATAGTAGTCACACAGAGTAGGTGCTTTAAAAATGCTTATTAGTAGATTGGATTAAATAAAAGCCCTGTGAGGTTAGGTTTTACAGAAAAATAAACAGAATAAGCCTCCTGTTTCTTGGTATATTGTCAAAATTCTGCAAAACCTGTCAAAATAAAATTGATTATAATTTATTTCAAAGTAAAATATTAATAATAGTGGGAGTACAATCTATGAATTTCAACAAGCTATTTCTAAAAGGCTAGAAACTAGTTTAAGAAATAACAGAGTAGGGGGCAGCTAGGTGGCGCAGTGGATAGAGCACCGGCCCTGGAGTCAGGAGGACCTGAGTTCAAATCCAGCCTCAGACACTTAACACTTACTAGCTGTGTGACCCTGGGCAAGTCACTTAACCCCAATTGCCTCACTAAAAAAAAAAAAAGAAATAACAGAGTAGGAAAGCTGGAAGAAGGGTATTTTCTCCAATATTACTTTGTATCTATTTTGTTTTGTGTATATTAATTTATGTACAAGTTGTCTCCCCCTATAGAATTAGGGCCCTCCAGGACAGGCACTATTTCATTTGTATCTTTGTAACTCCATTGTCTAGCACAGTGCTAGGCACAAGGCAGGCACTTAATAAAGGCTTAATTTATTGATCAACTGACTGATGGTGGCTGGAGAAAATCCTCTTAAAGAACCCTAGCTCTCCCCCTATATGCCCTAGTCTGATAGAGAGAATACATGACTTCCCATAAACACAAAAATGATTTTCCCCTTTGCAATTTTTGCATGTGTCCATCATCTTATTACACTACCAATTGTAAGAGTGTATTTTCCATAAATCTATTTGGCATTTGATTCTTTCCAACCCTAAGATTTCACAGCTTTCCCCACCACAGCCTGCCCACCCCCACCCCACCCAACTCAAACCAGCAAATTCTCTTAATCAAAACAAAAAATGAAAAAGAAAAAAAAAAAAGAAAAATATCCGGGGGGGGGGGGGCCAGCGGGAGGGAATCACAGCTGAAAACAGCCATTTGCTACAAGTCAAAGCCTTCAACCTTTTTTCTTTTTTTCTGTTTTCTTTCTTTCTTTTTTGCACATAGCATTTATTTTTTCAAGGACACATTGCCCCTCCTCTATCAGAAATCTTGCATTAAGTGTTCATGTGTAGAGGGGGGTTGGGGAGGAGAAATCTAATATTCACTGGCTTTCCTATTTTGACTAAACCAGCACAGACAGAAATACAGATAAGGCCTCGGATAACTGATTTAACAAAATGTCACTTATTATAAAGGATGGGGGATGGGACAACATTTGCATTCCTTTGCTCGGTAAGAGCCAGAGCCAAAGGATGGCCTCCCTAGCCACGAGGCAGAAAGAGAATCAGTGAAGAAGAGACAGTGGCCCTTAGAGATGATTCAGTCCAACTCTTTCATTTTACAGCGGCAGAAACTGAGTCCCAGAGAGGAGAATTAGAGGATCTTAGAAGGGGGAAATTGACCTGCCTCCAAAGACACACAGCTAAGCTAGTTTTTCTCACAGAGGAAGAATTAATCCTGGAATACCCTGTGCCACTTTTGCAACTCAAAAGTAAATGAGGGGGGGCAGCTAGATGGCGCAGTGGATAGAGCACCGGCCCTGGAGTCAGGAGTACTTGAGTTCAAATCCGGCCTCAGACACTTAACACTTACTAGCTGTGTGACCCTGGGCAAGTCACTTAACCCCTATTGCCTCACTAAAAAACAAAAACAAAAACAAACAAACAAACAAAAGTAAATGAGGGGCAGCTAGGTAGCGTAGTGGATAAAGTACCAGCCCTGGAGTCAGGAGTACTTGAGTTCAAATCCGACCTCAGACACTTGACACTTACAAGCTGTGTGACCCTGGGCAAGTCACTTAACCCCCATTGCCCCAGCAAAAAAAAAAAAATTTTAAGTGAATGAGAATTTTGGGTTTCCATCCTAGGCAAAGCACTACTACTACTATCTCCCTAAACTTACAGATTCTCCTTGTACTGTCTCTCCATTTCCTGCTTTTCCAGCAGAAATAAGAAAAAAGAAAAAAACAAACCTGCTTTCCCTTCCCTCCCTCTTAAAGCTGTTTACGTTCTGGGTCCAATCGACCTTTCTAGACTCCCTTCACATTAACCCCCTTTCTCTCTCTCTCTCTCTCTCTCTCTCTCTCTCTCTCTCTCTCTCTCTCTCTCTCTCTCTCTCTCCTGGCAGAGCAATGAGGTCACACAGCTAGTAAGTGTCAAATATCTATAGTCGGATTTGAACTCAGGTTCTCCTGAATCCAGGGCTGGCAGTTTATCCACTGCACCACCTAGCTGCCCATAACCCCTTTCCTCACACTCTAAACTGCTGTAATCTGCTGTTGCCTTTTCTTTCTATGAGTTTCCCACCTCCACACCTTTCTACAGGCTGTCCCTCTTCCCTGTCAGGAATACTCACCCTTCTCCCTCTCTTAGAATCAGTCCTCAGCTTCACAACTGTCACAAGCTCCAGGAGACCTCTGATTCTCCCAATTGTTAGCTCTTCACCCTACACAATTGTTTTCCATTTATATTAGCTTCTTCTTTGGGTCAAAAACTATTTCCACTGTGGTCTTTGTATCCCCCAGATATCTAGCATATAGTAGGCACTTAAAACACTGTGTGGCAAAATGAAAAGAGGCTCTAAGAATCAGAAGATCTGTGTTCAAATCTTGCCTGATACTACTACCTACATGACTTTGGGTAAATCACAAGCATTTCCTCGTCTTTAAAATAAGTCCTGAAAAAAAATTTAATAAAAAATTAAAATTAAAAACTGAGGCTTGGACTAGATGCCTCTGAGGTTTCTTCTAGCTTTAAAAATATAAGCCACTGAACTGAATTCACACAATCCTCTGGCTGGTCTTCTAGTCAAACAAATTACATGGAAACTGGTCTGGTGAAAAATCATTGTCCCACTAAAAACAGGGCCCACTCCATGAGATCTCAAACCAACAGAAGCCCCTCCCCTTCCCTGGATAATATTCTCTTCCATCAACCCCTGTCTCCCCAAGAAGATTGTCAGCTCCCTGATGGCAGAGACTGTGAACTGCATCCCTTCCCCACCCCACCCCGAAAAAGCCTACCTAGCACACAAGGAGGGCTCCATTGGACTCACTTTTTTTTTCTTTAACAGACATTTATTTTTTTCCAATTACATGTAAAGATAGTTTTCAACATTGACTTTTAGGAATTTTTTCCCACCCTTCCTTCCCTCCACCCTCCTGAAGCCAGCAAGCAATCTGATAGGTTATATATTACAATCATGCTAAACATATTTCCACATTAGTCATTTTGTAAGAGAAGAATCAGAATAAAAGGGGGGGAAAAACCAACAAAGAACAACAAAAAAGAAACAACAAAAGTAAAAATAAAAATAGTATGTTCCCATCTGCATTCAGACTCCACAGTTCTTTTTCTGGATGTGGAGAGCACGAGTCTTTGGGCATTGGACTCACTTTTGATGCTGAGCTAACATCTAAATTCCAAGAAACTCAAAAAGAATAAAGGAAGCACCTAAAGATTGACGTTTGGGTGTGATTTGGCATTGAAGGCATGGGGCCTCACCTCCTCCACCTGCTTCCTTCAAAACTCAGCTACAGTGCCTACATCCCCACCTCCTCCTACAGGGTGACCAGTTACTCATCCATCACCCAGCCATACTAGCCACTTTGCTATTCCTCACACACAATACTTCTTATTTCCCTCTGCTCTCTTCACTTCTGTCTCTTAAAATACCTGACTTCTGCAGGAGGCCTTTCCCCATTTCCTCAACTGCCATCATGAAAGGGCTCTTAGCCATTTTTTGTGTCTAGTGCGCAGCTGGTGGAATTGTGAATTGAACCAACGATCATTCTGGAAAACAATTTGGACCATTGCCCAGAAAGTTACCAAACTCTACATGTCCTTATAAGCCAGCCATACCACTACTAGGCCTGTAACCAATGGCAGCTAGGTGGTGCAATGGATGAAGTACCAGGCCTGGAGTCAGGAAGACCTGAGTTCAAATTTGGCCTCACACACTCAGAAGCTGTATGACTCTGGGCAAGTCACCTCAGTTTCCTCATCTGTAAAATGAGCTGGAGAGGGAAATGGCAAACCATTCCAGTGCCTTTGCCAAAAAAACCCCAAATGGGGTCATGAAAAGTCAGACATCACTCAACAATAACAATTACAACAACAACAACAACAAGCCTATACTGCGCCACCCCCCCCCAAGATATCAGAGAAAAAGGAAAAAGCTTTCTATGTATACACAAATATTTATAGCAACTCTTTTCATAGAAGCCCCAAATCGCAAACTAAGCAGTTTTTCTCCTATGAGGGAATGACTAAATGAATGACAAAATGGAATGAAATAGTATTATTCCACAAGCAATGATGAAAACAGACAAGTACAGGGAAGCTGGAAACCCCTCTATGAACTGAAGCAGAATGAAATGAGCTTAAGAGGAGGAGAATCATTTTTAAAAATCATTAAAAGACATTAGAACTCTGATCAACACAATGAGCAACCATAAGTCCTATAAGACATAACCATTAGACACAGAGGTGATAAACTTAAAATGCAGAAAGAGACATCTACTTTTGGACATGGCTAATATGAAAATTTGTTTTGTCAGACATAAGCCTATGCAGTAAGGACTTTATTTTGAATTTGTTTATTTTTTTTAATTGGTTTAATGGAGAATATGAAAGGAGGTGAAATGTGAGAAACAGATTATTTTTTAAATGCTTACTTGAAAAAAATTAAAATAAAACTAAAAATAAGAACCTTTTTATTTGTTGTGGAAGCTTTAGCAATCTGGTGAAGCCTACATACCTTTTCTCAATCAGTAAATATTTCTTAAGCTCCTACTATGAACCAGGCATGGTTGCTAAAAACTAGAGATACAATAAGAGATAAAAGACAGTCCTTGCCTTCAAGGAGCTCACAAGCTGATGATTATTTCTCAGAATAATGTGTTCAAATAATTGAAAGAAATATTAAGTTTCAGTTAGAGGTGAGTGGGGGAAAAAAGATGGACTTTTTTCCTCCTTATCCAAGTGTATAGAAATCCTGAAATCTACCCACAGGGTAGACCCCAAGGTAAGAACATTGCTGCTAGGTAAGCCTTCTCCTCCATGGTTACCTTCTTTTGTGACCTTGGGCAAGTCATTTCCCCGTTACCAGGCTTCAATCTCCTCATCTATAAAATGAAGGGGCTGGACTACAAGATCTCCAAAATCCCTGCCAGCTCCAAATCTATGCTTATTTGTCAATTTTAGCAAAAAAACAAAGCCATGTCATAGAGGCCCAATTTATTTTTTTTTAAATACCCTAAATACTTCTGTCTCCACTATCTGAATATTTCACACTAAAGTTTTATTGGTTTCCCAGTCCCTTTGTATATTTTCTGCACTATCTTCTCACTAGAGGATTAAATGAATTATATGAATTTCCTCAATAATTTCTTTATATTTCTCATTGATCCACTTCCTGACAGGAATAAGGCTGATCTCTCATAAGAGACTGAAAAGACCCAATTTAATTAAAAAACAAAAACGTGAGCACCTCAAACAATGCACCCAAAACTGAGCCCATTATCTTTTCCCCCAAAAGCAACTCCTCCTCCTAACTCCATTATTTGTCAGACACCCACCAATCTCCCCATCTCCCATATTCATAATCTTAAATTATCTCAGACTATTCTGTCCTTCATCTACCAGGTGCATCCAATCCCAGTTACGAAAACCTGATGATTCTACCTTGGCAGCTTCTCTTAATCCAGAAAGGCAGCATCAGAGCTGTGGAAGTGTACCTTCTCTGGGGTCAGAGGAGGCCTAGGCCCAAATTCTACCTCTGCCACTTATCATCTGTATAATTTTGAATGATTCACTTAAACTCTCTGGACTCAATTTCCTCCTCTACAAAATGGGGTGGGGGGTGGGGGAGGCTGGACTTTATAAACTCTAAATCCATGATCCATCCTTCTCTATGTTCATTATTACCACCACAGTATCATCTGTCTGAACTACTGAATTGTTTTCTCATTTTCATTCTTTTTCTCCCTTATATAATGCTTCCAGAATCTTTCATATACATAGATCTGATCCTGTCACTTCTCCATTAGATTTTAACTTCCTTGATGGCAGGGATTGTCTTTGGCCTCTTTTTGTATCCCCAGAATTTAACATAGTAGTGGCATATAGTAGGTACTTAATAAATGTTTATTGATTGATTGATTCTGCTTATAAATTTTCAATGCCTTCTTATTGCCACAAGGCCATTTGCTGCCACTACACTACAAACTAGTCTACCAGAGGTGCCATGCCTGCCTCAGTCCCAGGGCCTCAACTTACATGGTTCCCTTATGCCTCAGTCTTTTTTTTCAGTCACGTCCGACTCTTCGTGACCTCATTTGGAGTTTTCTTGGCAGAGATACTGGAGTGGTTTGCCATTTCCTTCTCCAGATCAGTTTACAGATGAGGAAACTAAAGCAAATAGGGATAAGTGACTTGCCCAGGGTCATGCAGCTAGATCTGAACTCAGAAAGCTGAGTCTATCCACTACACACACCTAGCTCCCCATACTCAAATGCTGCCTCTTCTATAAGTCTCCCCTGACATCTGCCTTTTCCCACTTCCCTTCCTAATAAAAACTTGACCTTTTGCACCTTCCTCTTGCTATTACCATAAAGTACAGAGCAGAGATGTCAAAATCTCTGTCCATAAAAAAACTCCCAAATGTAGCCTGAACCATTTTAAAAAGAAATTGAGAAAAGTTTAACAAAATAAATAAAAACACAATACAATATAATGTTAATTGGTGGTTTTCAAAGTCAATATGAGGCCCACAGGGATACATTTTTATTTGAGTTTGACACCACTAAAGTAGAATATTAGGATTATCCATGATTACCTCTTATCCTCTCCCACCCCCAACAGACTGTAAAAGATTCATGCACAAAGAAAACAATCTCACCTACATTTTTCATCTTCTTCAGCTTTGCCTATTAGTTACTCAAGGAATTTTTGTTGACACCTAGTTTGTGGAAGGTATTGAGCTAGGCACTGGGAAGCAGGAAGATAGATATTGTCAAGCTCTCAAAAGGCTTGCAGAGGACCAAGGTTCAAATCCCAATTCTCCTATTTTCTATGTGACTTTGAGTCTTTTAATTGCTCTGGGCCTCAGTTTCCCTCGCCTGTAAAATGAGGTGCTTAGACTTGATGGCCTTTAGGATCTCCTTTCCAATTCTAAATCTATGTGATGTTATTTACAAGCATCCAACTAATTAGTGCAAGAGAGATCACAGTTAAAGGCAAAGGACTGAGGCTCATCAGGCAAGAGCTAGAACTTCCAAGAGGAGGTGGAGAACACTTTCACTTGAGGCAGTCAGAGAGGGATGGCATCATTCATCAATTAACAGATGGTTAGTTGTCTGGAAAATGCAAAGTCCCAACCATGAGGGTTGGGTTTTGTTTTTGTTTTTTTCACACAGTCGTATTATTTCCAAAATATATTCAGTTTCTTCCATCCTTAAGGGGCGTGTATGTTTGAGCAGGGGGAATACAACCTGTTCAGGGATTAAAGTCCTCATTGGCTGGCTAGCCGGCTTACACCAACCATTCCTCCCTCCCTCCCTCTCTCTCTCTCTCTCTCTCTCCATTGCCCTCTCTGTGATATTCATGTTTCAGTTCTACAAAGATATTTATATTCCTTAGCTATACAGCAACACCAGCAAGATGTTAGTATTGAAAAGATGAGGGGCAGCTAGGTGGCGCAGTGGATAGAGCACTAGCCCTGGAATCAGGAGGACCTGAGTTCAAATCCAGTCTCAGACACTTGACAAATTACTAGCTGTGTGACTCTGGACAAGTCACTTAACCCCAGTTGACTCATCCCCCCCCCCAAAAAAAAGAAAAGAAAAAATGAAGCTCTACTTTCATGGAAAGTAAGTAATGGGTAAGTAATAGAGATCTGCAGTTTTCCCCAAAACATTCCCTCTTCCAGAGCAGCTAGGTGACACAGTGGAGAGTGGAGAGTGGACCTCTACTAAAGCACCTAGAGCCCTAGGCCTGGATTCAGGAAGACCTGTCTCCCATTCTTCAAATCCGGCCTCAGATTCTTACTAGCTGTGTGATGAGTCACTTAACCCTGTTTGCCTCAGTTTCCTCATCTGTAAAATGAGTTGGAGAAGGAAGTGGAAAACCACCCCAGTATCTTTGCCAAGAAAACCCCAAATGAGGTCAACACGACTGAAACGACTCAATACCACCACCACCTTTTTCCTCCTATTCAACTCAGGGACAGCTCAAATGACTAAATCCACACTTACCTTCCCGGCCATCACTCTTGCCTCCAGGGATACAGGGAGAACAAGGCCTCCACACCACATCAAGATCTCCTTATATCCAGTCTTCCCCTATTTGAATATAAGCTCCCTGAGAGCAGGGACTATTGCTCTGCAATTATATCATAAGAACTTTAGCACTGTGCCCAGCATACAGTAAGTGCTCAATAAATACTGTACTCTTATTTTTTTATCTACCTACCAACCAAGTAAAGTGTTAACAAGTAGCCCCTGCTTTAAAAAAAATTCATTAAAATTTGTTCCCTTAGGTAAGTTAAAAACCCACTTGTTGTGGATAAAGCACTGGCCCTGGAGTCAGGAGGACCTGAGTTCAAATCCAGCCTCAGACATTTGGGCAAGTCACTTAACCCTCACTGCCCTGCAAAAAAAACCCCAAAAAAACCAAACCCACTTGCAACCTCGTTTACACGGATAATAAGCCCTTTTCTGGGCAGAAAGAGTTAAAATAAACTTTTGCTTGCCCTGCCTCCAATAGTCTCAAATACTAAATTAGATGGAATCTAAATTAATGAAGCTCTATTATACATTGACTAGAAGTAGCCTGGAAAGACATTTTTTTCTCTGGGCATCAGCATTTCTAATGACATGATTTCAACAACAAATAGTTTAACCTTCCTAGAACCAGAAAACAAGAGCAAAAGGTAGCACAGGAGGGAGAGGGGGAGGGCACAATTGAGAGTAAAGCAAAGTGAAGGAGGTTTTAAAGTGCAAGAATTAGAGTGATGGAGAGTCTGGAAGGGCTGGGGGGGGTGGGGGGTGGGGGGTTTGTATAACATCTGAAAAGTGGTCTAGAGACAGCCCACCAAACTAGCGCCTAAACAGTCCTTTACGATATAGGGGTGAGGGAGAGAATGTCTAGAGAAAGGACCACTGACTAAAAATGGAAAGGGGGGCTTTCCTAAGCAGTGGGTGGGACAGGAAGGGGAGCCCCTTTGCAGAATTTCTCCCAAGGGGCCTGAGATTTAAATCCAAGCCTCTGCCTAGCTAATTTCTTAAACCAGCCTGGGAATCGGAGACGTCTCTTCCCAATCACATTACAACTAGTTTTCAAATAAATCTAATCCGAGGCCTAAATTACTCTGACTGAAGATTCTTTTCCCCAGAAGAAGGAACTCACTCCTACCTTTGCGCTGCTCAATAATGCAGTCAAATAGGCTGAGGAGAAAAAAAAAAAAAGCTTGCAAGATTTCTGATGCAGTCTTAACTCTTTGGGGCTCCTGCTGTCACCGTTTTCACAGTGGACCAAACCTCTCTACTCTCAGCCTAGAACAGAGTTCTTAAACCAGGCTCCATGGATAGATTTCAAATGGTCCTTGAATGTTTTTTTAATATTTTGATAACTATTTCAATACAGCTGGCTTTCTTTTGTGATTCTGTGTACTTTATTTTATGCATTTAAGATCATTATTGAAGAAGGGACCCAGAGACTTCACCAGACTGACCCTGACATCCCAAAAAAATAGATCAGCAAA
Source organism: Dromiciops gliroides (assembly GCF_019393635.1). Classification (NCBI taxonomy): domain Eukaryota; kingdom Metazoa; phylum Chordata; class Mammalia; order Microbiotheria; family Microbiotheriidae; genus Dromiciops; species Dromiciops gliroides. The sequence goes on from NC_057864.1 coordinate 257,133,801, forward strand.
GAACCTCTGGCCTGGGAAAACATGGTGCGGACTGCAGTCAAAAGTCATCATGCAAGGTACCATGCCACCCTATACCCCTTCTTCCATGGACCAGCTCTTATCTGTATGCACAGACCGTAATTCCACTAACATCTGGAAGTCCCCCCAAAACCTATACTCTCTGCACCTACTCCCACTCACCCATACAGATTTTTTTAAAATCACCTATTAAAAAAAATCACCTTTAAATTCATTCATTCATTCATTCACTGATTCATTCATTCATTCACCAAGCATTTTCAACCCCTACTATGTGTCCTAGGCACTATTCTGGGTGCTGAGGGTTCAAAGACAATAGTCGGGGTAGGGGAGAGAAGAAAGAAAGATACAAAGACTTGGGGGGGGGGAACCAATCCCTGCCCTGCCCTTACCAAGCTTACATGCTATGGGGAAAAACAAGTAAACATAAATACAGGGAAGGGAACAAGTATTGGGGGGGGGGTGGGGAACGCGAGGAACAAGAGCATAGACAGAAAAGGAAATTTAATTTGAAGGGAAGGAACTAGGCAAGGGGGCAACTGCAATCAAGAAGTTTGTGTAGCCAGGTTCTGAAAGAAAGCTGGGATACTAAGTTGCAGCAGTGGAGAAGGAGAGCACTCCAGGCCTATCTATGCAGAGGTGGAAAGAATAAACACTGTTTTTCTCCTTCCACACTCACCAGGATAAAGCCTAAATCACCTGCTTTCTCAATCAACTTCAGTCAGGCAAGGGATTCTTTAGCTCCTATTAGCTATCCCAAGGACCTTGTGAGTCTTATAAAAATCCTACCAGTTTTTTTAAGTCTATTTTGTGGTAGGGGGATAGGGGTTATTTTACCCAGAAAAAAATACTTTGTCATAGAGCCACTGCACTCAATTTTCAAAAATGTGCCACTCCGCCCAAGCTGAGAAGCATTCCAGTAACTAAAACAAAGCTGGACTTTTACAAATCAAGCATTTTTCATCCCCCCCCCTTTATTCCTTTCATCCTTCATTGAGATGCTAATTCAAAAATTTCATTAATCCACACACAGCACACCAGCTCACCCAGGACCCCACAGCCATCCTCCTTCCCATTAGCCACCAGGCTTTATGAGGCAGGAAATAAAACCTGGGGGGACTGGGTATTGCTTGTGCACATTGAAAACCCAGCACCTGCTCCCACCACCTGGGATCATAGCCTCTGGTCTGAATCAATCAATCAACAATCGTTATTAAGTGCCTACTAAATTGAAGGGGGGCGGGGAAGAAGAAAAGATACAAAGGGGGGGGGGACCAATCCCTGCCCTGCCCTTACCAAGCTTACATTCTGTGGGGAAAAACAAGTAACCGTAAATACAGGGAAGGGAACAAGTATTTATTAAACCCCTACTAAGTGCTATACATTGTGTCTATTATGTGTTAACATTTACAAATATTATTTCATTTGATTCTCACAACAACCCTACCAGGTTGGTACAGTTATGATCTTTTTACACTGAGAAAACAGAGGCTGAGTAAATGCAAGGTAATAAGAAAAGAGATCCTTTTAATATCAATTTAGGAAAAGAAAACAAACTTAATCTAGTATTCTTCCCACTATATTCATGCTTAAAGATAAATAATATTATTGTGAAAAACCACCTTAAATATACAAGCTGTTCTTCATTATTCCATGTGGCAAGGCCACCGAAAATTTGGCTTCCTCTTACCTGCCTACCTGCTCAACAGATATCCCCACATATTCCTCTACTAGGCCACCTTCTCAACCCCCATGACTCAAATTCATAATAACACCTAGGATTTAAGGAAACCTATATATTCTTTGCCTGGGTCGGGTGACATAGGTACATAATGTTGCAGTCCATCTCTCATCTGTGAAATGGACTGCATCAAACATGCTCCCTAATTCTCTCTCCCAGACTCATTTTCCTCATTTGTAAAATGAGTATATAACAGCAACTACCTCATTGGGTAGTTGTGAGGATCAAATAAGTTAACCTACAAAGCATAGAGCAAATCTTAATTGTTCAGATGTTTTCGGTCAGGTCAACTTTTTTTTTATACCTATATACCTGGGGTCAAGTAAAAATTCTCTGGTGAAAACCAGTCTCAAGTGGAAAAAATTTAAGAAGCCCTGTACCCGAGTGGTTTACCATTTCCTTATCCAGATTATTTAAAAAATGAGGAAACTGAGGCAAAACAGGGTTAAGTGACTTACCCAGGATCAAAAAGCCAGTCTGAGGCCACATTTGAATTCAGGTCTTCCTAACTCCAGCCAATGTACTGCTGAGCTGCCCACAAATCTTAAAATGCTATATAAATATTTATTATTATTATTATTATTATTATTATTAGAGCTGGAAGGATACTTGACACCATCTAGTCCAACCCCTGCATTTTACAGATGAAGAAACTGAGGTCCAGAGTGATTAAATAACTTGACCACAGTCACATAGATTGGTATATTCTCAGGGTACAATAATTAGTTTTAATTTTAAACAACCATAATTATTAAGCTTGTGACTCTACTGGAGAGGAAAAGAATTAAGGAGGCTAATTAAAATTTTCAAGCTAAGAAAAATTACTTCTGGGTTACTCACAGTTTTGTATTTTCTGTACCATAGCCCAAAGCCCCCTTTCATTAGCATTATTCCATGTCTGATTGTAAAAATCACAATCTACATCCTGAAGAGGAATAATTAATAACAACAATAGCAGTTAGCAGCATTTATTTAAGTGCACTTGATCTTCGCAACAACTCAGTGAAGTAAGTATGTTCACTATTCCCTTTTTACAACTAAGGAAATAAGACTGGGTAAGAGAATTAGAGGACACAAGTCCTAATTCACCCATTTCACAGATGAATGAATTAATGAGTGAATGCAAGCATTTATTAAGTGCTTACTATATGCTAATTACTAAGGAAACAAAGAGAAAAGGTAAAACATCATCTCACAAAGAAAACAAATGAGAAATGAACTCCAATATGGCAGCCAACCCAGAAAAAGATGATCTAGGGTTACAGAAATCCCAATCCAATCTCTTTCTTCCAGGCCCTTCATCCTTTTGGTTGACCCTGAATTAACACTTAAAATATCCCCACAGCAGATTCTAAGTCAACTATTTACTTAAATGGGGCCCAATTTCCTCAATATTTCCAGACTAGCTATAACCTCATGCCTGTTCACAGAAATAGTCTTACTGATTCCATGACCTTTTGTTTTGTTAAAGGAACCCAACGAACTGCACCCCCAAGGCAACAACCCCCTTTACAAACTTTGTTTCTATAGAACAATACTTTAATATTCCAACCTGAGAAAATACTGAAGGTGTCTGTCCTTTCAATATCCACTTCTCTACCATCTAACTCACCAAACATTCAGGTACGAGATGCTCAGAAGAAGACAAAATTGACTCACACTTCAACATAGTCCAGGGGCAACATTTTTTCACAACTATGCTTATTATATAAAATACTATATCCTACATTAACCCATGTCACTAAGTATGAGCTTTCACTGTCAGGTTGTGAAAAGGCCTGTGTTTGTCATGGAATCAGTCTGCCCCAAACCAAGAAAAAGCACTTGGAGATGTCAAGCTCTCCTTTAAACAATCCCTTGGCAAAAAGGACTTGTCTCAAAGGGAGGAGCTCAAAGAGGTGTGGTACTGCCTGGGTATCATTTCCAATACATTACACATGACAAGCACCACAATGGTTTTTTGGGGGGGGGGTTGGGGGGGGGGAATCAGGGGGGGTGGGTTAGAAAATGAATTATGATTCATGATCTTCCAAACTTTAATTACATAAAGAACATTCTAGTCTTAAAAAGAAAACTGCTGTCCCTAGTTTAATAGCCAGCGTGAAGGCAATAAAATAAATATCTCATTTTTTAAAAAAAATCAAATGACTTTTCTTGGCATGGAGGTGAAGCAGGGCAATAATTCTGCTATCCTGGGATAAATCCAAGTAAAGATTTTGTTCACCCTCCCAGCACTCTGCATAAGCACACACCCCACACTCTCAGTTTTTCAGCTGGTAAAAAATAACAGAGCTAATTTGTTTAAATAATGCCTAGTTAGGGAACATTTGTTAAGTGACAATAACAGTTTATTCCGAAGTGTCTGGAAGCTCAAACCCCTGAAGCAGGCTCAGAAAGCAAAACTAGAAGCAAAAAGAAAAGAAAAACTCACTGTCCATAGCATCCAGAAACTTTTTTTTTTAACTTTTTATTTTTCCTGCTCTAATGAACTCTAAAATCCACTGAGCTACAAAAAGAAAAAAATCACCTAACAAATTTCAGGTGAACCCACTACCCAGTCTTTACTTGTTGGGTCTCCAAAAGTTGGGCAGGTTGGAAAAAGTCCAGGCCCAGTGTGTGGAAAATTATTCTGTTAAAATTGAAATCTGGATAATCAAGGTGTCTGACAGGCAGGCAGACCTGACAAATCTGCAGAAATCAAGACAAGGCAAGGAATCAGGTAAGGCTGCTGATCAAAAGGCTAATTGATGAAAAGCTCTATTTGTTGGAATCTTTAAAATGATCATTTTCAATCAGCAAAAACCACAGCAAATCTTTGTGAGCATTGCAACTATAAATTCCTTTTCTTAAGGCTCTCTTTAACACTTTTCTATCTTCTTCTGGGCACTAGGGAATGAGTTTCCAGATCAGAATTCAGCTCTCCCCGTGATGTGGCCTGCTAAAAAATGAGCTCAGTTTACATACTTCCATGGGACTTTTAAGAAACTATACCACCATCCCCAAATAAATGTCATTCCCAGGCATGTATTCCACAAAAACTGCACATGCCATGCTGTCACCAACCTCTGTATAATCCACTCAACTTGCCAACAGCTATGTCTAGTATTGGAATGAGTTTATCTAGAGGCCAGTCTGGAACACATGGAGGGACCAAGAGATTTTCCTTCTTGCTTAAAGGTTGTTTTTTAAAAAAAAAAAAAAAACGAAAAGAAAAGAAAAGCACATGATCCAGGCACAAGCCTGGTCAGAACCTGCCAAGCCAGGTAGCCTTCACACCTTCCAACGTGAAGAGAAGCATGGTGCATTGGGGGGGGAAAAATACCTGTTTCCTCATTTATATCTTCCTAGTTCCATACTCTCAATTTGGAAAGGGGCAAGGTGGTGATGGCTTACAGAACGGAGCCCTAATCTATCCCATTTGGGTGGCTACACACAACTTCAGAAGAGACAAACTCCCAGCCCACAGAGCTCTAGCATGTCCCTACGGGCAACGCACACAAGCATGTCAAAAAACCCAAAAGGCACATCCCTAGGGTCCTGTGGTTCTTCGGCTGGAAGAATGAGGGCTTTATAGCATTGCAACTCTCCATGGTGAGAGGCCTTCTCACCACCACACCCCACCCCGGGGCTGCCAATTAGGGCACTTGCGCCCCCCACCCCCTTGACCAGGGATGTCTGGCAGCTTAGGGAGAGGGAAGAGAGGCGAGGGGAAGGAGGCCCTGCCTAGCCATACTGAAAGTAAAGGAGAAGAAAAAAACTTTTCCTCCCTCCACCCCCCCCCCACCACGTCCTTCTTCTCTCTCCCACCCCCACCCTAACTCTTCCTCACAGAAGAACCCCAGCTAATGCAAAAATGAAACTTATTAAGTTTCTTGCCTACCTTAGATGTCTCTGCAACAAGTGCATGTGTGTGCAATCCGACCAGGAGACCGGTCTCGGCTGGGGGGTGGGGGGGAAGGAGGGGGTGCAGGACTGATGGAGTAATTTCAATATTAATTTATGACAGAGCCGCCTCCTCTCTCAGCGCTACTCACTTACAGTACAACCCTCCTCCTGTAAACAAATATCGCTCCGCCAGGAAACATACTCCCCATATGCATGGCCCCTTTCCCCCCCTACTCAGTAGCCGCCCCCCCATCCCCCCCAATGCATGCTCCCCACCCCCGCCTCCCTCCAGGAAGCTCCCAGCTCCTCTCGCAACCAGCCCTCAACCCCCTCCCTCCTCCTCCTCCTCCTCCTCTTCTCCTCCTTCTCCACCCTAGCAAGAAACTTACTCCGCATAAGCCTACACCCTCCCTTCAGGAAATCTACTCCCCATATGCATACAGCCTCCCCGCAGGAAATCTACTCCCCACTCCCCTACCCCGTCCCTATATGCATGCACCCCTCCCCTCTGGAGATCCCTCCCCCTCCTCCTCCTCCACTAGCGCCCTGCTCGGCTAGAAACTTACTCTGAAGCGTGCAGTCTCCTCTACCCTGGAAACTTACTGCCCTGTATAACGCCCGCCCTTGCCCCTTCTTCCCCAGCCTTCTCCACGCCCCTGCTCCCCCTCACCTCTCCAAGCTAGCAACTTAAAAAGTCTCCGCATGCAGACTCTTCTCTCCTTCCCTCCGAGAAATTTGCAACGTAGGGCTCTGCCCGGGTGCATCCACCCTCCCCTCCAGGAAACTTACTCCCCATCTGCATGCACCGCCTCGGAGCCTTAAACTAAGAGGAAAGGGGAGAAAGGAGAATACATCTGTATCCATCGCCCCTCCCCCGGCTGCAGCCCAGGCCGGGCAAAGCCACAGTAACCTGGTCTTACCTTTGGTTCTGTCTCCCGCCCCCCCCTCCCTCCACCGGCATCTTCCCCTCTCCCCAAGCCTTTCTTACCCCGATCCCCAGCGCCCCGTCCTCGCTCCCATTACCCACCCCTAGCAACCGTTCCCAAGCTCCTCTCGCTTTTTTTAAATTTTATTTTTTTTAATCCAAGGATGCAAATTCCTCCCCTGTCAGCAAATCGACTGTCAAATTATTTTCTTGCAAAAGGAGAAAAGGGGAGGGGAGGAGGGAAAGGAGAAGCAGAACAAGGAGGAGGGAACGGGGGGGGGGGAGAGGAGAGGGCAAGCGTGGAGATATCCCTCCGCTGAGATGGGTCTGGCCCCAGGCAGAGAAAGCAGGAAGTAAGGTGTCCAGCGCCCCAGCCTCTCCCCGCCAGCCCAGCAGCCCAAGCAGCCCGGGGGACCGGCCTCATTGTTTGCATCCTTCAGACTAGAGCTTTGTTATTTACTGATTTATCCGGCTAAAGCTCGCCCCTCTCCAGGGATCCGGGGGAGCAGGGAGGTGCAGGGGATGGGGGAGGGGCTCAAGTCCAATGCCAAGGGAGGTAGGGACTGCAGGGCAGGTACCTTGGCCGCCCAGCCGAAGACCTGTCAAGCCAAGCTGTAGTGGAACCCCCTCCCCTCCCCCACTCTCTCCGCCCTTCAATGCTTCTGCTAGTAGGGGCCTGGAGGAGGGAGCGTGGGTATGTCCTGGGCGCTACCCCCTAGATCCAGACCTGTATGGGAGCGTGTCTTGCTATGCTTGGACCGTCCGCCTTCTCCAGCAACCCCATTTACTGGAATTCACTCATCATTAAATTGAAGTCTGATTTGTTACAATTTCTCGACTGTAAGCTGGAGCAATGGGGGGGAGGGAACGTCTTCCTCCACCAGCTCCCCCCACCTCCTCCTTCTTTAGGTTTGGGGACCTAGCTCGGGCTCCCAGAAAAAGGCAGCGGGCTAAAAGGTTCAGGGCAAGCGCATCCCCCTATGAGCAAGGAGGATGGGGGGAGGGTGGCCCAGGCTCCAGACGTCGTAGAAAATGTAGATCTCTAGGGAGGGGTCTCAGGCCCTCGGAAGGAGGCTAGGGAGGGAGGTTGCCTAGGAGAGAGGGGCTGGGGGCAGCGCTTAAGAAAGGGAGGGAGTGCATGGGGTGCAGCCGCTGGAGTACGCCCCTCCTCACACGCCATGACTGTGTAACGTGGTGTAAGGGAGGAGGGGACTGAAAAAGGAGGCAGCCCGAGCTGGGTTAGTATTGGTCCAAAAACTAAACCCTCTCCTCCCGGTCTCCTCCTCTACCTCCTCCTCTTCCCAGTCTCCTCCTCCTCCTCCTCCCAGTCTCCTCCTTCTCCTCCTCCCCCCCCCCTCCTCCCGCTCCTCCTCCTCCTTCTCCTTCTCCTTCTCCTTCTCCTCCTCCTACTCTGCGGGGGAAGCTGCTGCACCCAAACTCTGAGCCAAAGCGGGCTGCGAAATAGGCGGAGTGGAAAAATGAAAAGCCACTAACGGGTTAAAACATCTCCCCTAGCTGGCAAACTCTCTGCCAAAAAAAAAAAAAAAGCCACAATATGGTCCTGAAGTTAGTGTGAGCCGGAGCGGGTATGCCCAGGTGTGTGACTTGGTCCTAGAGTCTGTGTCCCATTTCCTTTCAATATTTCTTGGATTCCCTGACAGAGAAATATTTTTTTTAACGGGCTCATCAGACAAATGCCTTGTCTGCAAGCCAGATTTGAGGTCCCTTTCCTGGAGGGCCGACCAGACGTGCCGCGTTATTTCCAAAGGGGAAACTTACAGTAGGTTTCTGTAATTCAGTGAGACAATTAAAAGGTTTCTGAGGGGGATGCCGGGGGAAGGGAGCGGATAGAGGGATTCCTTTTTTTCACCCACCCCAATATTATGTAACGACAAATGGCAGCCAAGCTCATCCAACCACCTCTCCCTTTTCTCCTCTCCCCTTCCCCTTCCCCAGCCACATGGGTGTTGGGTGTGGACTGGGTGGGGGGAAGCTATATTGGGATCTTTAAGCATGAGGTCATCGGCTACAGAGAGCTGCTGCCGGAGTAACTGAGATTGTGTGTGTATTTTAAGGGGTAGAGGGGCAGGCATTCTTGGAGTTCTCTAACACTTGGAAAATTCTCCTTCTAGCCCAGTTTGTGGTTGTGGAGGTTGTGCAGAAGGGCCAGTCAAAAGGGCTTGCTGGAGTGACTTGACAATATCCCAGTCCCTAAAGCACTACGATTTCACTTTTATAGAGGCCCGAATTAACTGAATGGTAGACTTAAGAGGCAGTAACAGTTCTTCCCCCCACCCCCGCCCCCCACGGATGCTGGAATGCTCTGGGCCCAAGTACTTTCTTGAAGTGTGTTTGCCTAAAGGCACGGTTTAGGTAGTACCAAATAAATCACTCCATCCTGTAGGTACCTGGAGAAAGAAAGTACCCTGGACAAAGATATCTCTCAATCTCAAGGAGCACTGGGAGAGGATGGCCCTCCCTTTGGGAAACACCACTGGGGCTTGTAGCGGGGGCTGAGGAAAAACAGCCCTGGGGGACCAGCACTGTTTGCTTTTTTTCCAAGAAGCAAAAGGGACTTGAGGCTGAAGTACCTTTGGAAAAGACCTCAGCCCGGAAGAGCCTCTGAAAGAACACAGCTCAGAAGCTTTGAAGCCAACCCAGAGAGGATTTCATCTTGTCTGTCTCTTCCGTCGACCCCCGCCCCCTCCCGCCACGCCACCGTACCTTTCTCAGATCCACATAGAGGAATGAGACTAGAGAGCAGAATGTGGGACTTGGGGGATCAGAGATGATTTAGCAGAGCCACTACCACTTTAGGAAGCCAACCTACCTGATCCTATAGCTAACGCCTGCAATTAAACTGGTGGCTTAATATAGCACTCTACCCCATTCCCAGTGAGTCCAGAATGTCAGCTTCAAGGAAAAACATGAGCCTTTCTCGATTATCTGAAGCAAGGAGACACCAGGAAACCAGGTGCCAAGATGATCCAAAGATTTTCATCTATTCAGTGAAGATACAGTATCACAGTCATCTCTCAATAATCCACACAAATGAAAAAGAGCCTCAGTTCTAACGAGCAGTTAGGAGAGCTAGGTTACCTAGTACTGTCCGCAGTTCTACAGAATTAGGTGGCTGGACTTGATCTCAAAGGCACCTTAGAGCTAGGAACGTGTTGGTAAATGTTTAACAATCAGCTTTTGTAGGGTGTAAGGGGAGGGCGGGGAATGTATCCATGACATGCTTTAAGTTTAATTTACATTATTAACATTTCCTCCATCACTTTCTCAAGTCTTAAGAGACTTAACAAAAGAAAAAATCAAGCCCTGATTTTGTAGCCTTTGCCTATTTCCAAGGTGTAAATTCTCACACTAAAAATGTATGAGTACCTTTCTCTCCAGAGCTGGCTCCAACACACCTTAAACTTACAGCCTTAAACTTCTAATAACAAGATCACATTTATACGACATGATTAGGTTTGTAAGGAGCTTTCTTCACAGCAACCCTGTGAGGCAAGCAAAGGTTTTGGGGCAAGTAACTTCCCCTCTCTAAAGTCTGTTTTTCTCTTATGTAAAAATGAAAGTGTTGGATTAAACAGTCATTACAATTCAAACCCTGTGATCCTATTTTCCCTATTATTATCCTGATTTTATAGATGAGGAAACTGAGGCTAAAGAGATCAAATAACTTGCTTAAAGGTTGTATATAACTCAGGGCACTAGAATCTGGGTATGCTTTAATTCCTGTAAGCCAAACTCTGCCAATAACTGACATTGGAAACATGTTCAGTAACAGGCTTTAAAAAAATTTTTTTAATGTTATCATGGATCACAAATCTTATACTGTATTCCCTAAACTCCTCCTGGAACTAACAATGCTATAAAATTATAAGGTGTTATATAGTATCATTATTATTAGCCGCTATAGATTTTAGTTCTCTCTATTCCCAACACTTGGCCCTGCCGTTCATTGGTAGAGTACATTTTAAACTGTGTATTCAGAAGAAATCTTACGTGGCAGCTAGGTAGTGCAGTGGATAAAACACCAGACCTGGATTCAGGAGTACCTGAGTTCAAATCAGGCCTCAGACACTTGACACTTACTACCTGTGTGACCCTGGGGAAGTCGCTTAACCCCCATTGTCCTCCAAAAAAAAAAAAGAAAAAAAGAAGAAAATCTGCAGCCTCACTTTGTTGCTATATTTTTCTCTACTCTCTTATCCAGTCAGCCTGTAGCTAGCCCACCTTAGCACAACCTAGACCAAAAACTGACTGAGTGTAATAGCATCTTCTTAAACCACCATGCCTTTATACCAACAATGATAGCAAATAGCCAAGTTGATGTCTGTTTTTTTCTTCTCTCCCTTCTTCAGTAAAGCATCTCATGTTGCAGCCAGCAAGAAAAATTTGCATTCACATTGAGAACCCAAGGCCTTAAGGGTTCATGAAATAATTTCAATGCTTTTTCCTGTGTATAAGCCAGAAAGGAGTGAAGTGGAAATCAGCTAGGCTGTAGTACACCTAGAGTCTAGGGAGTTGTTTGGCCATAATAGCTCTCTTTGTGGCAGACAGGCAAAGTGGGTGGGCAAGAGTAAGGATGTGGTGGAAACTGACCAGAGTGCAATTTTTTCAGAGTGCAATTTCAAGGAAGAAAGATAGTGGGGCTGTCAGGGACCCAGGGAAAGCCAAGTTGACACAAGAAGAGGTGGTTGTAGGAAATCACCAGCATTTTGTTCACCATCTCTCACTAAGAATATGTCAGGCAACAGCCATCTTTAGCCAGCAAATATACAACTAGTCAGTGGATAAACATTTATTAAGCACCTACTATATGCTAAGCACTAGGGAGACAAATATAAAAAAGACAGTCCCTACCTTCAAGATGCTTACAATCTAATGAAAGAAGAAAACACAAAAGGAAGTTGAGGCAGAGGGAGGGCTGGGGAAGAAGGTACCTATGGGGAGGGGGGTGTCATGGTGCAGTCCATTCCAAAGTAAATAACTGGCTTTGAAGCTTTCTTTATTTTTTTTTTGTATAATTTTTTGTGTGTGTGTGAGGCAATTGGGGTTAAGTGACTTGCCCAGGGTCACACAGCTAGTAAGTGTTAAGTGTCTGAGGCCGGATTTGAACTCAGGTTCTCCTGACTCCAGGGCCGGTGCTCTATCCACTGCGCCACCTAGCTGCCCCGGAAGCTTTCTTTAAATGGAGGTTTGGGGAGTTGTTCTTTGTTGGCCCTCTAGCCCTCTGTTCAGAGGCGCAGAGGGTACTGAGATTACTGATAAAGTGTGAGTACCAAAGCCGATTCAGTCTTGAAGAGTGGTGAGTTTCCTGATCAATGTGTTAAGTGAGAGAAATAGGATTGAGAGGTCAGAGTAATGACTGCCAATAGTTTGACTCAACTTTTTTGAGCTTCAGTTTCTTCATTTGTTAAATGAGGGGTAGAACTAGATGGTGTTAAAAGTCCCTTCAAGTTTCAATGTTCTATGATTCTCTGTCAAAAGGGAGAAAGAATAGGGCCGAAAGTGAATGAACACAGCCGATTCACAATCAAATGGAAATGTCCTCATGGGACATTCTTATAATATTCTTGGGAATGTTTTCAGTGCCCTAAATTTAACCAGCTGGAATTATTTTTAAGTATGACCCCATTTTGAAGTGGAGGATTGTATTTTTTTTTTTGAGGAGAACATCTCTACCTTTGAGGATAAAGATGGGGAACATATTTGGTCACTCATCAAAGAAGCAGGCACCAGCCATATTCTTCCTGTCATAGTAGTAACAGATGGCCAAAAATGTGTCTCAAGCGGGGGAAAATCAGAGGCCTGACAACATTGGGCTAGAATATTGTGAAAAATGAAACCTCTAATTCCTATCCTACTGTCTGCTAGAGGGGGAAAACTCCAGGAGAAGACGTCATTGAATGCCTGTTTCACAAGCCAGGGTCCATGAGGACAGGACGAGTCAAGTGTGGTGTTGCACAAATGAGTGATGGGTGTAATTAATGACACTGGTAAAGAAGGGCTCAGTGATCAAGGGGTAAATGAGTCAGCTGCAAGTTTAAGCAATGAAATTGTGTGGCCGTGGGGTGTTTCTCAAATTCTTGCTTATTTGGGGAAAGCATAATGTGCCATTCTGTAATAGCTAGTGCAAAGGGGTGGGGGGTGGCGGGTGAAGAAAGTCATGGAAACAAAGATCTTATGTAACCCTCATCATTAAACCAATAGGATGGCATAGTTTGCTGACAGCTCAAATCAGGAGTCTGTTAGGGTGAATAGTGTTAAGAAAAGGGGCACATTTTCATCTGAGATCGACATTTCTCAAGACAAGCAAAATACCTAGTATTTGTTTAGTTAACACTAGGTGATTATATCTCTGGCATAGGGGAACAGGGTGGGACCTGTGCAGGTTCTCAAGTGAGGACAGAAGAAAATAGGATCAAAGAATTGAGATCAGGAAGGTTCTTTACAGATCACCTTAAACATCATCCTGAGACTCAGAAAAGGTAAGAGAATTGACTAAAGTTACAGAGACAGCAGGGTTTAGTGAGGAGGAAAAAACAACACCCTATTGGAGCTTGGAAGAGAGATCTCTGGGTTTGAATCCTGCCTCGAATTCTTACCACCTGTTCTACCCCAAGAAAATTCCTGAGCTTTTGTCAGCCTCTATTTCCTCATCTGTAAAATGGGATAACAGCAATGTAATGATACAATGAAATACAATGGAATATGATATGATGATATGATGTAATGTGATGTGAGATAATATATGACATGATATGACATGACATATTATGTGATGTGATATATGATATGGTATGGTATGGTATGGAATGATATGATATAATGCAGTGCAAGGTAATATGGGAGGCAGTAAGGTTTAGTGGAGACAGCCAGGTGACGCTGGACCTACAGTTAGGAAGACTCATATTCCTTAGTTCATCCACTTACTAGCTAGCTCTATGACCCTGGGCAAGTCACTTAACCTGTTTGCCTCAGTTTCCTCATCTCTAAAATGAGCCAGAAGGAAAAAAAATGGCAAACCACTCCAGTTTGCCAAAAAAACCCCAACACCAAATGGGGTCACAGTTAGACACGACTGGAAAATGGCTGAACAACAACCACAGGGTTTAGTGGATAGAAGACTGGGAATCAAGAAGACCTAGATTCAAATCCTTCCTATATCATGGACTGGCTATGTGATCCTAGGCAAGTTAATTAACCTCTTAGTGCCTCAAAGACTACAAATTACAAAGCAGTCAGAAGTCTGCATTGGGAAAAAAAAAGTTTCTACACTAAGCGTTCCCCATAATAATGGAATCCCAGGTCTGATTTAAAAAAAACAAAACAAAACAAAACACACATCATGGAATGGAATGGGTAAAACAGTCTGGCATACGAGATAGAGAACTAGCTCTTCTGAGTCCAGAAGATGTGATTCCAGGTCCTATCTCTGACACGTGTTGGGTAAATAGTCTTTTGGCTAGAGAGGGTGGGCCAGCAGGTGCTGGGCCTTGGGAGCAACATTATCATTGGCCCTTCCAGTAATGCTGTTCATAGGGTATGCCCCACCAACAGTGATATCCCCTGCCTGGCTGTGTAACCCTGGGCAATTAATTACCTTTCATTCATTGTCCCAGGTCACTATGACTATAAGTTGCCAAATGGGTGCAGGATCGGCATTTATAAGGGAGCTTCCACTTCAGGAGTTTCTCACCAGGATGAAATCAAGGATCCAAAAGAAATAAAATACAGATATAATAATATCTGTTAGAGGTTGGATTTAGTGGATAGAAAGGTACTTGGCCTTTGAGTCCAACCCTGCCTTTTACACACAGTATTTGCACTTCCACTGGCAAGTTACCCAACCTCTTAGTGTGACCCAGTTGGCTCTCCAAGACAGTAAGTTTCAATGATATCCACACCCAGCAAGGTGATTGTGAGGATGAAATGAGATAATGTCTGTTCTTTAAATGCCAGCTGTTCTTATGATTGAGTAAGCAGAGACAGCACAGGAACCCAGGCTTCTTGACTTCCAGTCCATCACTCAATCTGCTTCAGTATTCTGTCTGCCTCCTTAAATCATATTTCCATGGAAAAACTGTGTAGCCTTTCCAAACCCATATAAAAGTCAATTCAAACCACTTAGGTTATGGTTTAATAACCTGCACCTAAAAAGAAGTGCTTCCTCAACAAGGCATGCATTTTGACTTTAGTTGTGATTGTCCCAGAGTGTGGTCCATAGTTGGAAGATATTCTTGGGGAGTGTAGGGGGTTAATGTACCTAGCTCTAGATGTGTCGTTTTTAAATAGAATTTTAGAGTTGGAAGAGAACTTGTAAATGCTTTTTTTTGGGGGGGGGGCAGGACAATGAGGGTCAAGTGACTTGCCCAGGGTCACACAGCTAGTTAAGTGTCAAGTGTCTGAGGCTGGATTTGAACTCAGGTCCTCCTGAATCCAAGGCCAGTGCTTTATCCACTGCGCCACCTAGCTGCCCCTATAAATGCCTTATTCTTGAAGTAGTGCTGTAAGCTTCCTGACATCTCAGAATCATTCAAAGACATCATTCATCATCTTCATCTTCATCATCATCATATTAGCTGGGGCAATTAGGTGGCACAGTGCATAGGGTGCTGAGCCTGGAAGTCAGGAAGATTCCTCTTCCTGAGTTCAAATCTGGTCTCAGACCCTTACTAGTTTTGTGACCCTGGGCAAGTCACTTCATCCTGTTTGCCTCAGTTTCCTCATCTGTAAAATGAGTTGGAGAAGGAAATGACAAACTACTCCAGGATCTTTGCCAGGAAAACCCCAAATGGGGTCACAGAGTCAGACATGACTGAAAAACAACTAAACAATAAAAATAATAATAACTAACATTTATATAGCGTTTTAAAGCTTGCAAAGCACTTTACAAACATCATCTCATTTTCTCCTTACACAACCTTAGGTGGTAAATGCTATAGTTATTTCTATTTTGCAGATGAGGAAACTGAGGTAGACAGAGGTTAAATGACTTGCCCAGGGTCACTCAGCTAGAAATTCAGTGACTTGCCATGGTCCCATCACACAGCTAGTAAATGTCTAAGGTCAAATTTAAACCCAGATCTCCCTGACTTAGGTACAATGTTCTACCAATGTGCCACGTACCTGCCTTTGGTAGTGATGATTTCCTTCCATGAGGAAGAAGGTAGTTTGGTGGAAAGGGTGCTGAATTTGGAGTCAGAGACAATGGATTATTTTTTTAAATATGTTTTTATTTGTTTTATTAAATATTTTGCAAATACATGTAAACAATTTTAACATTTATTTTTTAATGCTGAGTTCCAAATTCTTTCCCTTTCTCCCCTCCCCCATCCCTTGAAAAAGCAAGCAATGTGAAATCAATTATACATGTGAAGTCATGCAAAATATATTTCCATATTAGCCATGTTACAAAAGAAAACACAGACAGACACAGACATAAACAAACCCCAAGAAAAATAAAGTTTTAAAAAGTGTTTCCATTGAGACAATGGTTCTAATCCTGGTTTTACTACTTACTACTTACTATCTGTTTCACTTTAGGCAAGTCACTTAACCTGGCTAGGCCTGAGGCCTTTACAAGTGAATCCAGGCCCTATTACCCTTTCCACTACACCACCAGCTGCCTCCAGTGGAGTGGAGTGGAGAGAAGGGGACAAATTTGAAAGATATGGACATAAAGTTGACCATACTTGGCAACTGAATGGATATGGGGGAAGGGGGAAGACTAAGGGAGAATGAAGAATTAACACTCACTTCCAACACCTAGCAAAGTGTCTGGCACATAGTAGGTGCTTAATAAATGTTGATGGATTGATTGTGAATTGTGACGATAGTGGTACCCTCAACTGAAATAGGGAAGTTGGGAAAAGGAGCAAATTTAGGGAGGAATTTGAGTCCTGTTTGGGACTTGTTAGACAGTGATGTATGAGACATCCAGGTTCGCTGTCCAGCTGATAATGCAGGGCTGGAGCTCAGTCTCTTTGGTATAGTAGTGTTGATAGCAGCCTCCAGTGGAAGTGCCCATGTGGTCAGCCAGCCATCCAGTAACAGCTGTCTGTAGCCATGGCCTAGTGGGAACCTCTAGTGGGTACAATCTCTCTTGTACTATATGGACTCCAACTTCATTCTCTTCTACCTCCATCCCTAACTTCTGTCCTATACTGGAACAGCTTGGACTGGGATAAGGAGCAGGACCAGGGGTGTGCTAGAACCAGAAAGCTGGTTATTAAATTTCCTACATGAGCATTTACACCTCAGAAAGCAGCAAATCAGGGCTTGATTTAGAGCTTTGTTGATCACCTAGACTTAAGAAAGGGACAGGGGAAATGTTAGTAATACTAATTAAACTTAAAAGTGTGTTGTACAGGGGCAGCTAGGTGGCGCAGTGGATAGAGCACCGTCCCTGGAGTCAGGAGTACCTGAGTTCAGACACTTAACACTTATTAGCTGTGTGACCCTGGGCAAGTCACTTAACCCCAATTGCCTCACTAATAAAAAATAAAACAAAAACAAAAACAAAAAAGTATGTTGTACATACATCTTCTTCCCAGAGAGTCAGCTGTTAAACATTTACCAGCATACCCCCAGGCAGGACTCCCAAACCTGATTGAACTAAAAATCCTCTATAGTACCAGGTAAGGTCTGGTAAAAGCAATGTGCTATAACCAAGTAGAGTAGGACAGGATAACCTACAGTGTTACAGTCTCTCTCCAAGTCCATAAGGACCAGAAGTGAGAATGGGTCATATGAGTAGGAAAAGATCAGTTATCAGATTGTCTAATACATGATCTGGGAAAAGGGCCAGAGGCAACAGGTGTGTTCATAAAGCAGGAGAACACAGCCAACAGCAAGTTAAATGAGATCTCAGGGAGCAGGTAGAAACAACAGTACCAGGTCAAATGAGGGCCAACAAAATTGCCTGATACCAAACAGAAAAAGGGAAAGTCTGAGCCTAAGAGCAAAGAGTTTCTCATAATTTTTCATGTTCAGTGAGCTTCCCTGCAGATCTTTAAGGAGTAAGTAAGGGTTGGGGGCGGGGGGGGGGGGCTGGCCAGCTGCCAAAATGATATCCCTAAAGTACAAGTCTAACAGTTCCTGCTCTGCTCATGAAGGTTCTGTGGCTCTCTATTGCCTCTACAATAAAATACAAACCAACATCTCTCTTTGACATTTATAGCCTCTCTGAAATCTATTTTCACACCTGGAGTACAAGGTTCAGTTCTGAACTCTACAGTGTAAAAAGGACATCGATAGGCTGGCGGGTGTCCCAAGAAGAGCAAACAGAATGGTGAGGGGCTTTGAGTCAGCATTAGTCATCATTTAGAGAATGGGCTGTCATTCATCTGAGAGAAGAGAAGAAAGATGAGAGCTGTCTTCAAGCATTTGAGAAGGGGATTGGATTTGTTCTATTTGACCCCAGAAGTGAGAAATGGGAGGAGGATGCCAAGAGGCAAATTTAGGCTTCCCAACAATTAAAGCTGCCCAATCAGAGGAGGTGATGGGTTCTGCCTCCTTAGTGGTCTTCAAACAGTGGCTGAAGGATGATTGCTCGTCAGACATGTTAGACTAGCGATTCCCATTTCCTACATGAGTTGGACTCAGTGGTTGACTCATTTCCTCCCAACTCTCAAATTCTGCATAAGCTACAGTTATGGATAGTTCCTGCTCACCTTGGCTATCTCTTGAAAGGGAAGCAGCTGGATCAGGTCAGTGCCTGACAAAGAGGACCATGAGTCTTGAAATTTACAGTCATGGTATCATAAATTTAGAATTTAGAAGGGACCTCCGAAATCATCTATAACACCATTTTACTGATAGAGTGGAGGCCCAGAGGGATTAAATGACTCATCCAGCATCACACCTGTAGTCAGTAGCAGACACAGGATTGGAACCCCAATCCTCTAACTCCAAATTCAGTGCTCTTTCCATTATAACCCACTATGATCAACAATAAGTTTCACTAATTGATCTCTCTAAGAGGCCCGCTGAAACTCCTGATGACCATTCGTGGACTGTACTATCAACACATAATCGGGGGCAGCTAGATGGCACAGTGGATAGAGCACCGGCTCTGGAGTCAGGAGGACCTGAGTTCAAATCCGGCCTCAGACACTTAAACACTTACTAGCTGTGTGACCCTGGGCAAGTCACTTAACCCCAATTGCCTCACTAAAAAACAAAACAAAACAACACATAATCAATCTCCCTCTACCCAAAGTAGGACCTCCTCATCAAAAGCATGGGTACTTACCAATGCCTAAGACACATATTGAACCCTAAGATCCAGTGACCTCGGTAAGAAATTTTTCATCATCGGTAGAAGGATGGCTGATTTCTACCAAATACCAATCCTAATTCTTCAAATGAGAAATAAAAAGAATGGACAGAAGCATGGGGCCGTTAATACCCTGATTAATGAGAAAGTGTTTTTGAATCCTGTTTCCGACTGGCTATGTGACCTGGGCAAGTCCTTTCAATTCTCTGAGGCTCTGTTAGCTTCTTCATTTGTAAAATGGGCATAATAATACTGATAGCACCTACCTCACAAGACTGTTGTGAGGATCAGAGGAGTTAATATAGATTTAGCAAACCTTAAACTACTATATAAATGTTGGCCATGATTATTTTTTTTAATTTAATTTTATTTTTTTAGTGAGGCAATTGGGGTTAAGTGACTTGCCCAGGGTCACACACCTAGTAAGTGTTAAGTGTCTGAGGCCGGATTTGAACTCAGGTACTCCTGACTCCAGGGCCGGTGCTCTATCCACTGTGCCACCCAGCTGCCTCTATCTCATTTGATCTTCACAACAAACCTGGGAGGTAGGTACTATTATTATTTCCATTTCAGAGATGAGGAAACTGAGGTAGACAGGGGTTACTTAGTTCTGAAATCAGATTTGAAGTCGTATCTCCTTCACTCCAGATCTGGCCTGCTACCTCCTGAGCCACCTACATGAAAAAGTACCAGATTTGGAGTTCAAGGAACTACATTCAAAATTCAGCTCCACCACTTGCCAGCTGCCCATCTATAACAAGAGAGGGTTGGGCTAGATGATCTCTAAGGTCACTTCCAACTTTCAGTCTCTTATCTATGATTGAAGCATGGTACCATGTCTCGGTTATCCTCAGCATTTAGCACAACACCTTGCACGTGTTAGAAATTTAATTAAATATCACCAGATTGGCCTGAGTGTTTCCCTGTATCGATAAGGTTCAGGTTCTAAAAGTCTCAAATCTTTCTCAACACTATACAAACAGCCTGGACTGAATGTTTAGGGTTTTAAAACAGTTATTATTGGGGCAGCTAGGTGGCGCAGTGGATAGAACACCGACCCTGGAGTCTGGAGTATCTGAGTTCAAATCCGGCCTCAGACACTTAACACTTACTAGCTGTGTGACCCTGGTCAAGTCACTTAACCCCAATTGCCTCACTTTAAAAAAAAAATAAATGTGAAAACAGTTATTATTGGTGACATGTAAAACCTAAGAATTTAGTCCAACAAGTTGTCAGCAGCAGAAAGGGATGTGAGTCAATCAGACCTTTGCTCATTACAGGAGAAGAAAAGGGCAGTACAGAATACAGCTGTTGCTCATCTCCACTGACTTCAGGAAATGACACCTATGAATCAAACCAGCTACAATGGGGGTATAGTATTTACCCACGGGACATTTTTTTTTTAAAAAGGTAACTTCATCTTCAGAGGGTCCAGTGCAAGAAGTTATTGGAAGGGATTTCAGCTATAGCAAGGCAATGTGATCAGAACAGTCTGGAAACATTTTGGGTTTTCCTCCTTTCTGTGTGAGGTCCCCCTGGCTCACCAAGGCATTTAACCTGGGGGTATTTAGCAGGCTTTGTGTTGTGTAGGGGAAGTGGTCAGGGTAGCATTCATCTGATCTCTCTGAGCCTGTAAAAGCAAGCAGCATGAGGACCAAGGAAGAGTTGTGACCTATATTTGTTGTTCAGTCATTCAGTCGTGTCCAGCTCCTTGTGACCCCATAGACTTGTCCATGGGGTTTTTCTGGCTCAGATACTGGCATGCATTGATTGTTATTTCTGTCTCCAGCATGTCCCCATTTTACACATGAGGAACTGAGGCAAATGGGGTTAAGTGACTTGCCTAGGGTCACATAGCTAGTAAGTGTCTGAGGCCATATTTGAATTCATATCTTTCCAACTCTTTGTGACAAGTCCATGGGGTTTTCTTGGCAAAGATACTGCAGTGATTTGCCATTTCCTTCTCCTGTGGGTCCCCATTTTAAGATGAAGAACTCAGGTAAATAGGGATTAAGTGACTTGCCAAGGGTCACACAGCTAATAAATGTCTGAGAGGCCAGATCTGAACTCAGATCTCCCCAATTCTAGGCCCAGTGCTCTATCCACTGTATTCCTTAGCTGCCCAGTGATTTATATGGGAACTGACATTGACAAGTATCCTCAGAATCAGCTATGAACTGTGTGTCTAAAGCTTCCAGCTGAGGTCTTCATCCTTTTCACAAAACTAAGGCGTAAGACCTGAGTCAGGAAGACCTGTGTTCAAATCTGACCTCAGATACTTACTAGCTATGTGATTCTGGGAAAGTTCACTTCACCCTGTTTCCCTCAGTTTCCTCATCTGTAAAATGAGCTGGAAAAAGAAATGGCAAACTGCTTCAGTATCTTTGCCAAGAAAACCTTAAATGGGGTCGTGAAAAGTCAGACACAACTTAAAAACATATATGATTAAGTGACATACATAGTACAATAAAGATATATAAGAGGTAGCTGAGATTGGTCTAGACTTCATGGGAAAGATATGAGGTAAACTGAAGTTAGCTTGAAGCAGCTCTTGAGCTGACTGTTAAGTTTTCAGCATAATCATTTTAACGCCTGGAATTTACCCCCTGGAAATTGAAAAATCTACAAATCAGGGCTTGATTTATTGTCTTGTACATTGTCTAGATTTGAGAAAGTCATGGAGAAAATGTTGATGATGCAGATTAAACTTTAAAACATGTCTGTATGCAGAGATCTGGTTGTTAAATATTTACCAGCTCAATAGAAGATGGAACTTGATGCAAGCCCTGAAAAATGGTTATAAATGCCAAATACTACAAGTACTTTCACATATTTTCACCACAAAAAAACAGTATGAGGCAGAATGGTTCAGTGAAATTTGTGCAGATTACAAGTTAGAGGATCTGTATTCAAATCCTACTTTTGCCACTTAGTACCTATGTAACCATTTGTAATTTAGTTGTTTTCAATAATGTCTGACTCTTCATGACCCCATTTGGGGTTTCTTGGCAAAGACACTACAGGGGTTTACCATTTCCTTCTCCAGCTCATTTTACAGATGAAGAAACCAAGGCAAACAGGGTGAAGTGACCTGCCCAGGATCACACAGCTAGTAAGTGTCTGAGGCCAGATTTTAACTCAGGAAGATAAGTCTTCCTGACTTCAGGCCCTGTATGGGCAAGTCATTTAACCACTCTGAGTTTCCATTTCCTCATCTATAAAATGCACATGTTAGATGATACCATCTCTAAGGTCCCTTTGGGCTCTAAATATGTGTGTGTGTGTGTGTGTGTGTGTGTGTGTGTGTGTGTGTGTGTGTGTGCCCTTACAAGGTAGTGCTCAGAAGGTAGGAATGAGCATGACCATAGGCTATTTGAGTAGTGAGTAGATAAACCAGATTAAATAAAGGATATGTATTAAGCAGTAGTGGAAGATAAGGTTGGATAAGTAGAATGAAGCTAGACTGTGAAAGGCCTTACATGTCAGGCTATTGTTAGCCTGAGCCTAATACAACAGGCAGTGGGTTTTTCTGAATAGGAAGGACAGTATGTGAAACAGTAATGTGAATTCACATTCTAATCTCTAAAGTAGTTGATTGGGCATTCTGGAGGTGGAGTTAAGATGGTGGAGTGAAACCAGGAAGCTGCCTGAGCTCTCCCAAATTTCTCTCAGAAACAACATTAAATTAAGGCTCTTAATGGATTCTGGAGCTGCAAAACCTTAAAAAGAAGGAGTGAAACAATCTTCTGTCTTAAGATAACCTAGAAGGTCTTCAGGAAAGGTCTATTTTATCTGGGTAAAAGGGGAGCACAGCTCAGTGCAGAGGCTGTCTGGGCAAGCCAGCAAAGGGCTCTTAGCCACAGTACAGATCAGCAGCTGAGGACCCTTGGTCTCGGCTCAGCAGGCTAGTGGCACAGTAGGCCAGTTGTGAGGCTCCCAACCCCAGCACAGAAAGTAATCTGCCAGTTGGAGTATCTGCTACCCAATGGGCCCAAATAGGCTGGGCCATTCCAGTGCAGTGAGCAAGCTGCAAGCATCTGAGGCCTCAGAGCAGAAGCCAATGACTGAGCTCCTGGTGCCCAGCAAAAGAAGCTTGGGACAGTGCATGTTGTACCCCAAGAGCACAACTCAACTTTAAAAGACACAAAAGAGGCTAAAATATGAATAAGATGGGGCAGCTAGGTGGTGCAGTGGATAGAGCACCAGCCCTGGATTCAGGAGGACCTGAGTTCAAATCCAGCCTCAGGCACTTTACACACTTACTAGCTGTGTGAACCTGAGCAAGTCACTTAACCCCAATTGCCTCACTAAAAAATAAAAAAATATGAATAAGATACAGAAAAGAGCCCTTACCATAGAAAATTACCATGGCGACAGAAAAAATCAAAACATAAACTCAGAGGAGAACAACAATGTCAACATCCCTACATGTGAAGCCTTAAAGGGGAAGAGAAATTGGTCACAAGACCAAAAAGGTCTTTTGGGAGGCTTCAAAAAGGATTTTATAAAGTCAAAGATTTCAGAGATCCAGCTTACTATCACCTTAAATGCCATGTCAAAGAGCTTGGTAACATTCCTCCTTTCATGAGGTGCTAAGGACTAGGCAGTAGCTATACCTGGGCTAAGTAGAATGCATTCTGATTGGCTTAGTTAATTTTCAAGGTGCCATTGAGTACACTACTACCCATCTTGTGACAGAGAAGCTATAGGCTCAAAACGCAGAATGAGACGTATTTTTGGGGGGTGGGGCAATGAGGGTTAAGTGACTTGCCCAGGGTTATACATCTAGTAAGAGTCAAGTGTCTGAGGCTGGATTTGAACTCAGGTCCTCCTGAGTCTAGGGCAACTGCTTTATCCACTGTGCCACCTAACTGCCCCTGAGACATATATTTTCAGATATAGTCAATGTGAGAATTTGTTTTACTTGGGTATGTATGCTTGTTACTAAAGGTTTTTTCCCTTTTTTCCATTGTGTTAAGGATATAAAGATAAAGGAAGATGAAGAAAGAAAGGAAGGGAGGAAAGAAAGGAAGAAATAGAGAAAGAGAGAGAGAGAAAGGAAGGAAAACAGGAAGGCAGGTGGGTGGGCAGGCAAAAAGGAAGGGAGGGAGGGGGGAAGGGAGGAAGGAATAAAGAAAGAATGGAAAAAGGGAAGAGGGATAGAGGGAAAGAAGGATGAAGGAAGGGAGAAAGGACAAAAGAAAGAGGTAGAGAAGGAAGGAAGAAGGAGAAAGGAAGAAAGGAAAGGAAAGGGGAGAGGAGGGAAGTGAGAAAAACAGGAAGAAAGAAAAATAGGGATAAAGAGAGGAAGGAAGGAAAGCCATTGAGTCACCCTTTTGTAGAGAAAAGAACAGAAGAAAGGTCAGAAAGAAGTCCGGACAAACAGGATACTTTGAAAGCTTCTATACTTAAAAACACTACCAAGCTATACATAATAGACACCTGAAACGTCATGTACAATCCTCTTTTTCTGTTCAGTTATATAAATGCAAATGCCTATTCTGTTTAGTATTTAATAATAAAAACAATTTTTTAAAGTATCCTTTGAGTAGGAGGATTTTAAATTCTGGGAGTTCCCAGCACTGGTGATATCACACAGATCTAGACTTCACACCCACAAAAAACCAAAATCAAAACCTCTTGCAAGAGATACAGATCCAGGGTCCCAAACCACTGATTGCTAAGGCTCTGTGTCCTCTGTCCCCTAAAAGAAGAGAGAAGAGGAGATGGTGCCAAAGGTACAGATCAATACAGGACCATATTTAGTCATAGATTCTAGAGAGGGAAGGAACCTCAGAGAACTTCCATACAACCCCTTTACCTTAGAGGAAAGGCTCCTCAGGCCCAAGGATGCTAAATGACTGACCTCATCATGCAGATAATAAGTGGCAGAGCTCTGATTAGAATCCAATAAATCCTTCTCTTTCCAGGGCACCAAGCAGCCTTCTTGTTGATGGGGTGAGGGAGAATCATCACTGCCTAGGCCTTTGGTGTATTTTCTACCTGGGATCTCAGGAACCTTATGGCACAACTGAGGGGAACACAAACCCAGGCTCAAGGCTAAGGGGTAACCAGACTTCCCCAGGGCTACACCGATTCACCACAATGAGGCGGCTATTTCCCTAATTCTCTTGATCCAACACAATCAGCTTTACTGCCATAGGGGCAATCTGACAAACACTAGCCCAGAGGCCTAGACTCTTTTTCACTTTATATGCTACCAAGAGGCCACATCCATGTGGTAGAGAGTCTGCCATCCTTAAAACTACTGACAGCAGCTACTACACCCTGCACTCAGTTAAGGTGGTCTGAATCTCCAAGACGCTAATAACTAATACAAAGCTAGCACCTTGAAGCACTGGTTAATAATAATAATAATAATAAACAATTATATAGCATAACAGATAGCCTGAATATAGTACTTACTATATGTCAGGCATCGTGCTGAGCATTTTACAACTATTTCATTTGGTCCTCACAACTCTGGGAAGTAGGGTGCTAGTATGATCCCCATTTTATACTTGAGGAAACTGAGGTTAAGTGACTAGCCCAAGGTCACATAATATCTGAGGCTAGATTTAAAAAATTTTTTTGATAGTATTTTTTTCCAATTACACATGAAGATAGTTTTCAATATTCATTTTTGCAAGATTTAGAGTTCCAAATTTTTCTCCTTTCCTCCACCCTCCTGAAGCCAGCAAGCAATCTGATATGTCATACATTACAATCATGTTAAACATATTTCCTTATCAGTCATGTTGTAAAAGAAAAATTAGAACAAAAGGGAAAAAACCACAAGAAAGAAGAAAAAAACAACAACCACCAACAACAAAAGTGTAAATAGTGTGCTCTGGTCTGCATTCAGATTCCATAGTTCTTTTTTCTGTATTTTCCATCATGAGTCTTTTGGAATTGTCTTGGATCATCGAAGTGTTGAGAAGAGCTAAGGCTATCACAGTTAATCATCACACAATGTTGCTGTTACTGCGTATAATGTTCTCCTGGTTCTACTTACTTCACTCAGCATCTGTTCATGTCTTTCTAGATTTTTCTGAAATCTGCCTGGTCATCATTTCTTACAGCACAGTAGTATTCCATTACATTCATTACAACTTGTTCAGCCTTTCTCCAATTGATAAGCATCCCCTCAATTTCCAATTCTTTGTCACCACAAAAAGAGCAGCTATAAATATTTTTGTACATGTGGGTCCTTTTCCCTTTTTTATGATCTCTTTGGGATATAGAACTAGTAGTGGTATTGCTGGATCGAAGGTTATGCAGTTTTCTAGCTCTTTGGGCATAGTTCCAAATTGCTCTCCAGAATGGTTGGATCAGTTCACAACTCCACCAACAATGCATTAGTGTTCCAATTTTTCCACAGCTTCTCCAACATTAATCCTTTTCCTCCCCCCCCCCATATTAGCCAATTGGATGGGTGTGAAGTGGTACCTCAGAGACAGACAGGTAGGTGATATAGCAGTAGATAGAACACCAGGCCTGGCACTAGGAAAACCTGAGTTCAATTCCAGACTCAGACACTTACTAATTGTGTGATCCTGGGCAAGTCACTTCACTCTGTCTGCCTCAGTTTCCTCATCTATGAAATGAGGCAGAGAAGGAAATGGCAAACCACTCCAGGATCTCTGCCAAGAAAACCCCAAATGGGATCACAAAGAGT
The DNA here is from genome assembly GCF_019393635.1 of Dromiciops gliroides. Lineage (NCBI taxonomy): Eukaryota > Metazoa > Chordata > Mammalia > Microbiotheria > Microbiotheriidae > Dromiciops > Dromiciops gliroides. The sequence goes on from NC_057864.1 coordinate 257,160,340, forward strand.
AGGACATGACTGAATAACATCCCAGAGTTGTTGTGAGGATCAAATGATTTAATATTTGTAAAGCACTTAGCACAGTGCCTGACACGTAGCAGGTGCTCTCTATATAAATGCTTATTTGCTGCCCTACAAATAAGATATGGAGGATGTAGAAGAAGAAACGAGTGAAGATGCAAACTCAAAGGCTCATCAGCTGACTGTCCAGATGATGCAGAACCTTCAAATTCTCTAAGCCCTTCAAGAAAGATTGAATAGTTTGGTGGGAATATTGGCTGGATACCAATTGGCCAAAAGTAGTTAAGCGATGTGTGAATGCCTACAAAACCTCCAAGCTAAATGTGCACAGATGGAAACCGAGTTCTATGAGGAAGTTCATGCCCTTGAAAGAAAATATACCGTTCTTCACGGGCCACTTTTTGATAAGAGAAGTGAAATCACCAATGCCATTTTTGAACATACAAAAGAAGGATGTGAATGGAAACCAGATGATGATGAAGAACTGTCAGGGGAAATGAAAGAGAAGGCTAAGCTCAAAGTGGAACGGAGGGATGGGGGGAGGGGGAGGAAGATGAAGGAAAAGAAGATCCTAAAGGAATTGTTGAATTTTGCTGAATGTTCTTAGAAATTTGATTTGCTCAGTGATATGGTTCAAGAACATGATGAACCTATTCTGAAAGATATTAAAGTGAAATCTTTAGATACTGGCCAAACAGTGGGTTTTACATGAGAATTTTACTTTGAACACAACACATAGCTTAACAAATGAGGTGAAGACCTACATTGTATGCAGTGAAAAGCCAGATGATTCAGATCCTTCCTCCTTCGAAGGACCAGAATTTATGAGTTGTGAAGGGTGTCAGGTCAACTGGAAAAAAAGGGAAAGTCGCTTTGAAAAACATGAAGAAGAAACTGAAACACAGGGGCCATGGTTTGAACTGAGATGAAAACTGTTTCCAATAATTCTTTCAATTTCTTTTCTCCTCCCAAAGTTACTGAAAGTGGAGACCTGGATGATGATGATGTAGCTTTCTTTGCTTCGGACTTCAACACTTAGTGCTTTTTAATCGAGCACATAGTCAAGATCAATATTATATAGGGAGGGGCAGCTAGATGGCGCAGTGGATAAAGCGCCGGCCCTGGATTCAGGAGTACCTGAGTTCAAATCCGGCCTCAGACACTTGACACTTACTAGCTGTGTGACCCTGGGCAAGTCACTTAACCCTCATTGCCCCGCAAAAAAAAAAAAATATTATATAGGGAAATGTGTTTTGAATGACTGTGCATGTATAACCTATATAAAATTGTCTTCTCAATGAGGAGGGAGGGGAAGAGAAAAGGAGAGAAAATTTGGAACTAAAAATTGGGGGGGAGGCAATGAGGGTTAAGTGACTTGCCCAGGGTCACATAGCTAGTAAGTGTCAAGTGTCTGAGGTCACATTTGAACTCAGGTCCTCCTGAATCCAGGGCCAGCACTTTATCCACTGCACCACCTAGCTGCTCTCAGAACTAAAAAAAAAAAAAATTTTAAACAAATATTAAAAATTGTTATCACATATAATTAGAAAAAATAAAATATTTTTAAAAGATCAATGTTATACTTCACAGGAGAAGCTATAGATGATGATATATGAAGATAATGATGATAATGTTGATAAAGGAGGTGAAGAGGCTGATGACTATGAAGGGGAAGAAGAATCTGATGAGGAAAAATATATAGAACATGGCCCAGAAGAAAGATCAGAACCCAGCAAATCAGCTATGAAGTCTTATTTTCGTGTTAATGCCCTGAACAAAACTATTAGTTACTTAGAGTTTTATATTTTTGTATTTTCTTAGGAGAACCAATTATATAATTTTTGTGAAAAAGAAAGAAAAAAGAAAAAAATGAACATGTAAGAAGTAGTTCAAAATATAGGTTCTTTCTTCCTAGCATTTTAATGGTATAATTTTCTGCCAGATATGTAGAATGCAATAAAATTCTCTAAGCATGTTCATTGCTACATGGTTTGCTTCTTGTGAGATCTTTTGTCATGCAGCTATTAGCCTGCAGCTGTGAAAATGATCAGAACTGTTCACTGATACCAATATTTGTTTAGAAAAAAAAATGCTTCCGAAGAACCAAAGCATTTTTTCAACCCAGTTGTTGAATGGGTCTAAGTTCGTTCCTGCTAGCTGTGCCTCCCTTACTTTTTTATAGAAATGCATGGGGGCGGCTAGGTGACACAGTGGATAAAGCACCAGCCCTGAATTCAGGAGGACCTGAGTTCAAATCTGGCCTCAGACACTTGACACTAGCTGTATGATCCTGGGCAAGCCACTTAACTCTCATTGCCCTGCAAAAAGAAGAGAAAAGAGAAGAAAAAAGAAAAGAAATTCAGTGACTTGTGCTAACTAGAAGACAATACATTTCGAAATTTGGTTTGAGAAGAGTCTAGTGTATGGTTAAGAGTTTCCAGTAAGACCACATCTAATACTCATAATTGCCTGCTTGTTTGGGGGATTTTTTGAATTCGAATGTGGCATAATGATCTACAAAGAAACTTAGTTATCATATTAAGATTATTACTTGCCATGGGAAGTGTGGATAAAACATAGCATTTTCAGGAGGAAAAAAGATAGGATCATTAAGGAGGTAGTCAGCAAAAAACTTAGAAATGGTTTTTGTTCAGTCATTTTAGTTGTATCTGACTCTTTGTGACCCCATTTGGGAAGGCAAAGATAATGAAGGGGTTTGCTAGTTCCTTCTCCACTGGATAGAGTAGATCCATTTTATCAGGCAATCAAGAGCTAAGTAACTTGCCCAGGGTCACACAGCTGGGAAGTGTCTGAGGCTGGATTTGAACTCAGGTCCTCCTGAATCCGGGGCCAGTGCTTTATCCACTGTGCCACACAGCTGCCCCCGGGGCAAGGTGTTTGCAGTTTAGTAGCCTAGGGATTTGTATCTTGGCCAACAAACATTTATATCAGTGACTTAGATAATAAAAGCATGGGTGGGGGCAGTTAGGTGGCACAGCGGATAAAGCACTGGCCCCGGATTCAGGAGGACCTGAGTTCAAATCCAGCCTCAGACACTTGACACTTACTAGCTGTATGACCCTGGGCAAGTCACTTAACCCCAATTGCCTCACTTTAAAAAAATTAAATAAAAAAAAAATAAAAGCATGGGTGATATGCTTACCTTTTCTTTTCTCTCTCTCTCTCTTTTTTTTTTTGGTGAGGCAATTAACAAATGTTTATTAACTGACCAACTGAAGATCAGGTTGAAGGAAACAGGCATGTTTATCCTGGAGAAAAGAAGACTGGGCAGGGAGGTGATAGCTGTCTTTACATTATGTGGAAGAAGGATTAGACTTCTTTTTGGTCCTAAAGGGCACAACCAGGTGCAATCAGAAATTTGCAAAGGGGGAAAATGAAGAAGACAATGTCAAGAAAAATTTTCTAACAGCTAGAGCTGACTAAAAGTGAAATAAAGCCAGCTAAGTGGGGCCTGCATTTGGTGGGGCAGTGGATGGAGTGCTGGGCCTGGTGTCAGGAAGACCTGAGTTCAAATCAGCCTCAAACACTTACAAGCTGTGTGACCCTGGGCAAGTCATTTCACCCTCATTTGTCTCAATTTCCTTGTCTGTCAAATGAGTTGGAGAAGGAAATGGCAAACCACTCCAGTATCTCTGCCAAGAAAACCCCAAATGGGGTCATAAAAATCAGACACAGCTGAAAATGACAGAAAAAAAAAAAGTGGAGCGTGCTTTCTGTACCTCATCCCCAGAGGTCTTCAAGCAGAGGCTAGACAACTACTTATCAGGTTGGGGATGTCTTGGTGTATGGGCTGGGCTGGATAGTCACTGAGGTTTCTTCTGATTCTCAAATGCTGTGATTCTGTGATATTTCTGTACTGCTTTAAGGTTTGTGAAATACTTTATTACATTAAATAATGTATGTGTACATTATTTCATTGGGTCCCCACAACAACTATATGAGTTAAGCTCTATAAATATTACTATCCCTATTTCACAGTTGAGGAAACTGAGGCCTAGAGAGATTAAGTGGCAGTTTGCTATGATGGCTATCAAGGTTTTCAGAACCTGATTCTGATACTTACTGCCTGTGTGACCTTGGGCAAGTTAATTACCTTTCTTGGGCCTCAGTTTCCTCAGGTGTAAAACAAGGGGATTAAACTATCCAGCCACTAAGGTCCCTTTCAGCTCTAGATCAATAATCCTATGACTTGCTTGTGGACATACAACCGATGAGTATCAGGGCTAGGCTTCAAATTCAAGCCTTCCTGATTCTAAGTTAATTTTCTGCAACAGGGGATGTTTAACCTACTTAAGAAAACAGACTTTTTTCAAGCAATTCAGAAGCATTCCGTTATGCCCAAAAGACATGATGGAGTCATTACAAATCACTCTTGTCTACTCATTAAAGCAGGTTCCCCAAAAGGGTTAGGGTTTTATGTGATGAGTTTTATGGGGTGGAAATTATTTCAAAAAGAGATGTTTACTCAACTGTAATGAGGCTTAATTTCTTTGTTAATCTGTAATTCTAATAGAGCTAACCCTTAGCTCGCCTGAAAGAGTTTCACCATGACTTATAGACTGGTGGTATGGCTGAAGATGGGACACTTTAGCTCCCTTTCTTCCTATATATACCTCATGGGGGGGACAGGTGGCATGGAGAGGTGCAGGCCCGAGATCTTCAACCATTTTTTGCTATAATTCAATTTAAAATGAAAGACCCTGTGCTTTCAGCAAGACTGAAACTAGCCATCTGGGTTGCCTACACTTCATAAAACTTACTCTGGGTAAACAGAACAATTAGCTTCCCCAAATTAACTTTTAAGAACAAATTCAGTTGGTTGGGAAGAAAAGAGAGAGAGACCCCGGAACAGAGCTCTGTCGTGGGAAGTTGGATACCCCGGAACACCGAGGAGATTGTTGCTGGGGCATGAAGGTAGAGTGGGGGGCAGGGGGAGGGACACATGGTGGGGGGGGGACAGGACATGTCAACTGGTTGGGGCAGGGAACAAATGAATCATTTGGCAGCTTTCTATTTTTAGTAATTATTCTTGCTAATGAGGTGCTAAATTCACTAGTACTCTAGTGGCATCAGAGCCCTTTAAATTTTCATGCCCTGGAGTAAAGCCTCTTTTGTCCTGCTCCAGGCACAGTGCTAGGCAACACTAGTAGAACCTTACAGGAAATAGGGTAAAAGAGAAAGTCCAGTTAGCAACTGATCATTTTCCCTTTGCAAGGCCAAACAACACAGTTGTACTGATTTGTTTTTCCATCCAATTATATAGTTGTTTTAAGCATCCTAGAGTTCCTACCCTGAAACTAAACACATACACACACACACACACACACACACACACACACACAGAGTCAGGGACCCACTAAAGATACATAAATGCCGAAGTTTAATTAATCACAGAGCACAACATGATTGCTTATTGCCTACCTCCCATGAAGCCTGCTGGCATGGTGTTCTTAAGTAATACAGTATTTAGGATCATATTTAACTAATAACTTGATTTTTTAACAATTTTTTTTGGTGGGGCAATGAAAGTTAAGTGACTTGCCCAGGGTCACCCAGCTAGTAAGTGTCAAATGTCTGAGGCTGGATTTGAACTCAGGTCCTCCTGAATCCAGGGCCAGTGCTTTATCCACTTTGCCACCTAGCTGCCCCTAAGAACTTGATTTTGACGTTGTTGTTTTCAGATGACAAATAATGGAGCTGGTTTAAAAATTATGCTTGTTTTCTTCTCCTAGGCCACTAGGTGGCGCAGCGGACAGAGTGCTGGACCCGTAGTCAGGAATAACTAAATTCAAATCTAGCCTCAGGCAAATCACTTAACCTTCTCAGTTTCCTCAGCTGTAAAATTGGGATAATAGTTATCTATATCACAGGTTTTTGTGAGGATCAAATAAGATAATATTTGTAAAGTGCTTTGCACGGTGCTTGGCACGTAGTAGGAGCTTCATAAATTTTTTCTCCCTCCCCTCCCTCTCCCCCTACTCTAAAAATGCCGGTATTTTTACCCAAGGTCTGCTCTGTACGATCCAAGGTGGAAGCCCAGATAGTGTTGCAAGGAAGATGCATCAGCGACACCGTGAACATTTCTCATTTTTTTTGACAGGGGCTTTTTATTTTTATTTAATTATGAAAGTATTTTATTATTTTCCAGTTACATGTAGAGATAGCTTTCAACATTTGTTTTTATAAGATTTTTAGTTTCAAATTTTTTCCCTCCCTCTCCTCCCTCCCCCCCAAGACAGCAAGTAATCTGATATAGGTTTTATATGTACAATAACATTAAACATACTTCTGCATTAGCCATGTTATAAGAGAAGAATCAGAGCAAAAAGGAAAAAAAAAACCTCAAAAAAGAAAAACAACAGCACCAAAAACTAAAGAAATAGCATGGTTCAATCTGCATCCATATTCCACAGTTCTCTCTCTTTTTTTTTTTTTTTCTGGATTTGGAGAGCCTTTTCCATCATGAGCCCTTTGGAACTATCTTGTACTGTTGTATTGCTGAGAAAATCAACACATAATGTTCTCCTGGTTCTGCTCATCTCACTCATCATCAGTTCATGCAAGTCCTTCCAGGGTTCTCTGAAATTCGCCTAACAGGGGCTTTTTAGCAAATGGAGATATAGAATATCAACTTGATTTCACCCCCACAGAAGGTGGGGTATTTTTCCCCAACCATCAGGCACCCCTGAGCCACTCCAGGAAATGTACAAACAGGACAGATCCCTCATTCATAAGCCCCTGGGCATCATTTTCAAGGAATGAGCACTTTGGCTCCCTGGCCCCAAGCATGGGGGGTGAGGGTGTGAAATAAAAAATGCCTCCAAACCCCATATTTTCCTTTAATTCTCAGGGCCAAAAAGAGACACCAGGATGAGAGGTGGGGGGAAGGTCAGAGAGGGTGCTATGCTGACTTCAAGCCCCCACACATATTTAAAGATATCTGAATCTTACCAACTCACCTCAAAATCAGTTCTGAGGAAAAGATCTGCTCAATGATCAGAGAAACTTATTCATTCTGAGATGTAAATGACTAATAATCATTTCTAATATTATCCCACCTAGGGTTGCTTGTATTTTAACAGGGGAAAATGCCCCAAGATGATGGACCAGACACTACTTGTGGAATATCAGGCACTAGGCAAGCAAGAGAGGTCTATTTTTCAAATGGAAACATTTTTAGCCCTCCTGAAATCACCCTAGGGTAGCTAGGTGGTGCAGTGGATAGAGCAACAGGCCAGAAGTCAGGAAGACCTGAGTTCAAACCTGGCTACAGACACTTAGTAGATGTGTAACCCTGGGCAAGTCACTTAACCCAAATTGCCTCAGTTTCCTCATCTGTAAAGTGAGCTGAAGGAAATGGTAAATCGCTACAGTATCTTTGCCAAGAAAATCCCAAATGCGGTCACAAAGTGTCAGACACAACTGAAATAACTAACTAAACAACAGCAACAATGGGAGAGAAATGAGGGAAGGAGAGAATTTGGAACTAAAAATAAAATAAAATTGAATTTTGGGGAAAAAAAATGAGGTTGGATCAGATGATCTCTAAGATGCATGTTAGCTCTGATACCCAGTGGTTCTATGAGACAGTGTGGTACAGTGGAAAGAGTATGGGACTTGGAGTTAGAAGAAGGTTCATATCCTGGTTCTTTCTCCTTACTACCTATATGACATTAGCAAATTATTCTCTCAGTTTCCTCATCTGTAAAATGAGGGAGTTGGAACAGATAATTTCTTAAGGTCCCTTTTAGCATTAAATCCATGATCCTATTAGTGTGATAAAGGATGATTCAAACTTTTATGCATGAGTGCCTGGGCATCCAGATTTTTGGAAGGATCTCCATGGTGTGGAATTAATTAAGGAAGGAGTCATAGAAAAGTTAAGGAAGTAATGAGCATCAAGCCCTTGTTGTGTGCCCAGCACTATGTTAAGTACTTTACAATTATTATCTCATTTGATCCTCACAATAATCCCAGAAAAACAGTATTATTATTATTATTATTATTACCCCCATTTTACAGATGAGGCAACTGAAGTAAATAGAGGTTAGATGACTTGCCCAGAATCCCATAGCTAATAAGTATCTGATGCTGGATTTGAGCTCAGGTTTTCCTGACTACTGGCCCAGTGCTCTATCCATTGTTAGGGAGAACAGCTTAGGGGGAATAACATGAGTAAAGGCAAAGGGATAGGAATGAGAAAGACACACAAGGTATGAGGAGAACTTTCTGGTAGGAGCTAGAAGGTGTATGTTGGAGAATAGTGGGAGAAACAGCTGAATGGGTGGAGGAAGGGAGTTCCATTGATGGAATATAGGGAATGACAAACTGAGGAGCTGGGATTAGATGGGACAGGCAATAGAAAGCCATCCTCGACTCTTCAGCAGGAAATTACCTTGGAGGGGAGGGTAGTGGGGAGACTGTAGGTTTGTATTATAGACAGGGCTCTTGACCATGATGTTGTGGTAATAATCTAAGCAAGAGCATATACATATCAGCTGGTGGAGGGTGGTGTCTGTGGGAGATAAAGAGGAAGTGTCAAATCCCAAAGACACTGCTGAGGAATAGAGACAACATGGTGATTGACTTGATGTGGGCATTTGGGTTTCAGGTTTGTGGTCTGAAGAATGAATTTGTTATCATCACTAATGCACTGCTGGTGGAGTCATGAACTGGTCCAACCCATCTGGAGAACAATTTGGAACTATGTTATGTCCAAAGGGCTATAAAGCCATGTACATACCCTTTGACCTAGCAATACTAGGTTTGTATCCCAAAGAGATCAAAGAAAAAGGAAATGGACTCACATGTACAAAAATACTTATAGCAGTTCCTTTGTGATGGCAAAGAATCGGAAACTGAGGTGATGCCCCATTAAGGAATGGCTGAACAAGTTGCTGTACATAATTTTTGATGGAATGCTATTGTGGTATAAGAAATGACAAAGAGGATCGATCATTTCAGAAAAACCTGAGATTTACATGAATTGATGCAAAGTGAAGGGAGCAGAACCAGAATATTGTACACAGTAACAGCAATATTGTAATGATAAGCAACAATGATACAAGCCAATTCCATAATATTCATGATGAAAAAATGCTATCCATCCATCTCCAGAAAGAGTACTGATAAACTCTGAGTGCAGATCCAAGCATGTTTTTTCCCTCTTTATTTTTCTCCCTGCCCCACCCCCCCCATGGCTAATATAGAAATGTTTTCTGTGACTTCAAATGTATAACAGGTGTGTATGTATATTGTATTTAATGAATATTGTTTGCCTTCTCAATTGGTGGGGAAGAAGGGAGATAATTTGGAATTGAAAATAAAAAATAAAAATAAAGATTTTTTTTAAAATAACGAATTGGTTATGATTCCCCAAAATTAGTATTTAAGAAAAAAAAAAACCCTTCCCAAAATCCAATCCTTTGTAGCAGGTTCCACCGGTTTTGACTAAACTTTGTAGTAGCAAAACAAATTAATGGAAGCTTAGAAAAGCTTGGCCAATGAATAGTTAGACTTAGGGTTACTCAATGTAATACACGTGTGCATTTAGATACTTAAGGATCAGGCTGAAACTCACAGCTCAGCAATGAACCCCTATAATCCAATATTATGATTCTTCTCTCTCACTTTTAGGAAATAGGCAGAAACAAGAACTGGAATTCAGACTACAGATAAACATGACAATACCTTATGTTTGGGGGCAGCTAGGTGTCTCAGTGGATAGAGCACCGGCCCTGGAGTCAGGAGTACCTGAGTTCAAATCCGGCCTCAGACACTTAACACTTACTAGCTGTGTGACCCTGGGCAAGTCACTTAACCCCAATTGCCTCACCAAAAAAAAAAAAACCCCAAAAACCTTATGTTTGCATAGATCTTGACAGTTTAAAAAATTCTGGCCTTTTATTTTTTTTTTAATGTGATACCACTTTTACAGTTTTCAAAACACTTCTACTCATGAGTTCGTTGATTTTCACAAGCCTATCAGCCAGTTAAGAACAGAAACTATTATAGTAATTCTACAGAGAAGAAAACTGTTACTTACGTTAAGGGATTTCTTGTTGACATGGTTGGTAAGTAGGGGAGCTGAGCAGAGAACCTAATAACAAAGTCCAAGATCTTTGGCATTTATCTGTCTCTTAATCAGTTTCCTACTAAGAAACAATTCACCTAGAACTCTTCTCTGGCAAAGTTTGAGGGATGGTCCCAAGTCTTCCCTTTTCTTCTTCTTTCCTTTTCATTGCTTTAAGCCCCCTAAGGTACTCAAAATTACCTGAATCTTCCCTACTCACCTCCAAATCAGTTCTGGGGAAAGGATCTGATCAATGATAAGCTTATTCAGACTAAGATGTAAATGACTACTAATTGTTTCCAGCATGATCCCACTCTGGTACTTGTGTTTGTGGTACTTGCCCAAAGACAAAGAATAAGTCTCTACTGTGGAATATCAAGCATTAGGCAAGTAAGAGAGGTCTGTTTTTCAACTGGGAACATTTTTGCACCCCTGGAATCACTCTATGAGGGTATCCATCAAATCTAATAAAACTATATAAAGCCAGGCTTCTGTATACCCATGGCATTGGTAGATCACCATTTTCAAAGGCACAAAAACCCTTTGTTTTCTACAGAGATGGTAAGGAAGGGAGGGAAAGGGTTAAGGGTGAGGGGAAAAGGGTTGACAGCAGTTGATCATTTACCAAACCAAGTTTAGATGGTCCATGACCCTCACCTTATTTGGAAAACTTAGAGAATGAAGCATATCAGAATAAATATAGCTAATAATCTATTCTGTTCATTATTCTAGTCTTAAAGCAGAGTTATGACCCACAATTTTGCTGGTTATAGCAGGTACCAAAAATTTGCAGGAAAACAGTCCTGCCTATTAATTTTGTAATTCATGAGCTGAAAACAATAGAAATACTAATTAATACAAATTCAGGTGATCTCAGTAAGAATGATTAGGCAATGTGCATTAGATTTATGAGTCAGGAGAACCTGTGTTCAGGTACTCACTAGCTGTGTGACCCCTGGCAAGTCATCAGTTAACCTCTCTGGGCAAGCTTAGGCTTATAGATTTACCGCTAAAAAGGACCTAAAAGGCTATCTCATCCAATACCCTTATTTTACACATGAAGACAATTAAAGCACAGAGAAGTTAACTGATTTGTCCAAGATGACGCAGATCATTTTCAGAGGTGACATTTGAACCCTAGGTCTCTATGTCCAAAGCCACTGCTATTTGCAGTGTATATACATACAGCCTCTCAATTTTCTTATCTATAAAATGAAGAGGCTAGACTCAATGACCTCTTAGGGCTCTTTCAAGCCCTAAATATTGGATCCTATGGTTATCTAATTTACTATTCTGACTTTCCATCACAGATGTTCCCACAAGTATGATCTATGTATGCTTATGCCTTCTAAAGGAGAACAGAAACATATATATATATATATATATACACACACACACACACACACATGTGTGTGTTGTTGTTGTTTGTCCTTCCTTCTCAAAGAGGACCATGACATCAGGGTGATGTCATGACTTGACTGAATTGGATTTAAGTGAGGGAGGTCTGTGCAAGATCACCAGCCTCACTCTCTCCTCCAGAGCCATATGAGTTCAGTGGCAAGATATACATCAGGACAACTGGAGATGGCCCTGGATGTTTGAGGCAATTGGGGTTAAGTGACTTTCCCAGGGTTACACAGCTAGTAAGTGTCTGAGATGAGATTTGAACTCAGGTCCTCTTGACTCTGGGGCCAGCACAATATCCACTGTGCCACCTACCTGCCCCTTACGTATGTGTATAAGTACATATATGAATATATATATGGAAAGGGAAAGAGAGCTATAAGTATAGAGCATACATATATCTAGATACATCAATATCTATCTATAGAGAGATATTTGTCTAAATATATCTATATGTATATGTATCTATGATATTTATATCATAAATATCTACATTTATTTATAGGTCTAAATATCTATATGTATATGTATCTATATTTATGTCATATAAATATCTATAGATATTTATGTCTAAATATATTTGTGTTGTAACGATTAAATGACGCCACCTGCTGGAGACTTATTGTAGAAAAGCTCCGCCATGAGGTGAAGGTCTCTGAGGGCAAGACCATGAGTCTTTTCTTTGGCATCAGGAAGTGACATTTGCTTGTGGGAGGAAGAAGGGGGAGCCTGGCTCTCTGACTTTGGCTCTTTCCTGAGGACTCTGGTGGAGAAGGGAGCTAGAAATGCTCTCTCCCTTTAATAGATAGATGAATGTAGGGCCTTTCCTTCTCTCTTTACCAAATTCTTATTCTCCTTAATAAATGCTTAACAGTCTAACTCTTGCTAAAGTTTATAATTTATTGGCGACCACTCATTAGATATTTTAGACATTATAGCTAAAATTTTAGCCTTATATCTATTGATATAGATATATCTATATCTATTGATATAGATAAGTTGATGTAGATAGATCTATATCAATAGATAACTATACATGTGTATATATAGAGAGAGATGTATATGTATATAGAGATATGTGTATATATGTATTGATATAGGTATATCAGGATAGAGAAATATGTGTATAGATATACAAAGTATATAAACATACCTACATATATATATATAATACACATATGTAGACATATCCACATATATGTATATTTGTTGTTTTGTTATTTCAGTTGTATCTGACTCTTTATGACCCCATTTTGGGTTTTCTTGGCAAAGGTGCTAGAATGATTTGCCATTGCCTTCTCCAGCTCATTTTATAGATGAGGAAACTGAAACAAACAGGGTGAAATGACTCGTCCAGGGTCACACAGCTAGTAAGTGTCTGAAGTCAGATTTGAGCTCGTCTTCTTGACTTCAGGCCTAGCCTTCTGATCACTACAACACCTAGCTATCTTTATATGTCAATTTAACTATACATATGGACAAATAGATCCATAGATCTATAAATGTATATACAGACACACATATATATACACACACATACATACATACACACATATGGTAAGGAATATATTAGTGGTATTTTTGTACCCTCTAGACCAGCAGTTTTAAACTCAAATAGAAATGTATCCCTGCAGGCCACATATTTTTACCACAGAAAATCACAGATTAAATCTATGTTGTATTATTTATTTATTTATTAAAAAAATTTCTTGGTTATATTTTAATTTCTTTGTCCAGTGGCACTCAGTGGTTTATGCTGGTAGTTTGTGTTTGACACTGCTCTAAAGCACCAGTTGCTCTGTCCTATTTATGTTTATGCCAGGGAAAGTGTGTGGGGACAACATGATTACTATTCCTATTGATTAGGTCTCTCCCCACCCCCCTAAACATCACCAAGTCAACAATATCATGTTGGTGAAGTGTGATTCAGACTTACATGCATGAGTGCCTAGGCATCCAAACTCAAGAAGGAGCACTTTGCCGTGAGGTTAATTAATTTATCATGATAATTTTACACACAGCTAATGCATCTAGGATTAAAGGTTAAGCAGTCCAGTTGAGAGAAAACAAAAAGTTTTGTATCAATTTTCCCTAATAATAGTTTGTATCCAAGATAGAGACAACTAACAGAATATATATATAAAACTAAATTATTTTTTAAATTATTAGTAAATTTATTATAAGTGCTTCTTAAACTTAAAAAATCAACCTGAGCACCATTTTAGAATAATGATGACCATAAATTGATTTCTTTGCATTTTACTTGCTCTAAAACTAACTCTTTCCATTTGCAACAAATAGGTGCCCCAGCTTTCTAGAATTCTAGACATAAGTAGTTAAAAGATATGGACAAACACTTCTCAAAAGAATAATTGTATATAATTCTTGCATTCTAATGCAAACTATTAGCAACCACATGAAAGGATGCTCTAAACCACTAATAAAAAGACAAATTAAAACAACACTGGAGTTTTATCACATCCCTGGAAAATTTGCAAAGATGATAATAGATGGGAAGAATCAATATTACATTACGATGGTTGTAGAAATATGGGCACACTAATACATTGTTGATGGAGCTATGAATCAGTGCAACCATTCTGGAAAGAAATGTGAAACTATGCAAATAAACTGGCTAAAATGTTTATATCCTTTGACCCAGAAATTACATTGTTAGGCGTATACTCCAAGGAGATCATTAATAAAAGTGTATTCATAAGTACAAATTTATTTATAGAACTATTGGAAACATAGTAGATGCTCATCAATTTGGGAACGGCTGGACAAATTGTGAAGAATAAAAGTAAATGGATTATGATTGCACTGTAAGAAATTACAAATATGATAAATGAAAGGAGGGGGCAGCTAGGTGGCGCAGTGGATAGAGCACCTGCCCTGGAGTCAGGAGTACCTGAGTTCAAATCCAGCCTCAGACACTTGACACTTACTAGCTGTGTGACCCTGGGCAAGTCATTTAACCCCCATTGCCCTGCCAAAAAAAAAAAAAAAGAAGAAGAAGAAGAAGTTGGTTAATAAATAAAAGGAAACATGGAAAGACAAGTAATGTCGAGCGAAATAAGCAGAACTAAGAAAACAATATACACAAAATAGAAAGAGAGCCCTCCTACCTTTTTAGTCTTCTTACACCTTCCTTCTCCAAGTATTCTATGATCCACTTGACTAGTAATTTTTTTTGAGGCAATTGGAGTTAAGTGACTTGCCCAGGGTCACACAGGCTAATATGTGTCTCAAGATGGATTTGAACCCAGGTCTTCCTGACTCCAGAGCCAGAGTTCTATCCACTGTGCCACCCAGCTGCCCCTCTGGTATTCTCCTTCATGTTCCTTGAACAACACCCTTCATCTCCCAACTTCAGGCATTTTCACTGTCTATTCCCCATGCCTGGAATGTCCCTCTCTTCTGACTTCCCTGACTTCCTTCAAGTTTCAGCTAAAATCCCACCTATGAGAAGCCCTTCTTGATCCTCCTTAATGCTAGTACCTTCCCTCCAAGATTATCTCCAATTATCCTGTTTATAGCTTATTGATGCATTTATTGGTTGTTTAAATGTTGTCCTCTGTCCCTGATTATCCTTTTCCCATTAGATTGTGAGTTCCTTGAGGACAGGAACTATCTTTACATTTCTTCATATCCCCAGGGCTAATACAGTGCCTAGAACAAGTAGGCCCTTAACAAATACTTATTGATGGAGCATCTAGGTGGTGCAGTGGATAAAGCATGGGCCCTGGATTCAGGAGGACCTGAGTCCAGATCCAGCCTCAGACACTTGACACTATCTGTGTGACCCTGAGCAAGTCACTTAACCCTCATTGCCCCACAAGAAAAGAAAAGAAAAGAAACAAATACTTATTGATTTATTTTTATTTAAGAACAATCATCCCAAAACAACTGAAAATGAATGGTGCAAAATTACAAAACATAAACTTAGCCCCAAAGAAGAGATATGAGAAGATACTACTTATTTACAGGGAGTTGAGGTCCAATAAATGTGGAATATTGTATATATTATTAGAATTTTTTTTGGTATTTATGGGTTTTTCTATCTTTCTCTATCCTTTAATTTAAAAAAAATATGTATTAACCTGACTAATGTGGAAATGTTTTGCATGACTACACGTGTATAGCATATTGAATTGTTTGTGTTCTTGGGGGTGGGGGTGGGGAAGGAAGGGGGAAGAAAACTTGGAACATAAAGTTTTAAAAATCAATGTTAAAATTGTTTTTGCATGTAATTTGGGAAAAATAAAATTCTAAATTAAAAAATGCTTGTTTAAAATTTTAAAAAATATGTATTATTAGATTTTTTTCTAGGTATTTATGAGTTTTGTCAGTTTTTTCCATCTTTTTATTTAAAAAACAAAATGTCTTTGCTTTAAGTTCAATGAGAGACTAGCTAATAAGCCCAGTCCATATAAGCCT
This sequence comes from Dromiciops gliroides, assembly GCF_019393635.1. Taxonomy (NCBI): domain Eukaryota; kingdom Metazoa; phylum Chordata; class Mammalia; order Microbiotheria; family Microbiotheriidae; genus Dromiciops; species Dromiciops gliroides. The sequence goes on from NC_057864.1 coordinate 257,176,289, forward strand.
ATGAAGCATGCTTAGAAACTCAAAACCCCACTTAAAAGAGGCTGCTGTCCTGCTGTCTCTCCACCATGGGGTAGGCAGACCTGAACCTAGTTATAAAATATCATACACATTCTCCAGAATCTTGCCAAGGCATCTTTATTACACATCACAGCAACTCTCCCAGAAACAGGTTCCCCAGCCTCTTCCATGTGGGGAATTGCATCAGCTGATCATGCTTGATGCATTTTGAACAGGTTCATAAGGACTGAGCTTATTGGCCACTCCCCTCATTCCATAAGGGGTTAGATAGCTCACTGAGAGGGACTAAGGGAAATTTAGGCAATGTCAAAACAAACCCATCCCAATCCTTCCCAGCCCTTAAAGGGGACTTAGAGGGGATTTCACATAAGAATCTGACAGATATGTCAGCCAATTCATAAAGTATTTTAAACTCAAATAAAAGGAGGCTTGCGGGCTATAAAACAAAATAACTGGGGGCAGGAGAAGGGGGAGGAGGAATAAGGGGGATGAAAAGATTAGGGCATAGGTGATATTATCAACTGGGTCTCAGTTGTGGGAGGGATCATCCACTAGAGCTATGACCATAGGTCCACAAAAGGAAAAGGAAAAGGGTCTCAGCTTTGATCCTTCAAAGAAGGCCCCTGACTCAGACTTTATTCCCAGCTTTATCAAGCTTTTAGTTTCCTCATTTGTAAAATAAGGGGTGTGGATAAGATGGTCTCTGAGGTAGAAGGCTGGATTTGGAGTGAGGAAGACCTAAGACACTTGGGAGCTGGGTGACCCAGGGCAAGTCACTTAATCTCTCAGCCTTAGCTTTTTCATCTGTAAAATGGAGTAATAATAGCACCTATGCCTCACAGGGCTGCTGTAAGGAACAATTGAATTAATATGTGTAAGGCATGGGGCAGCTAGGTGGCGCAGTGGATAGAGCAGACAGTTAACACTTACTTAGTTGTGTGACCCTGGCCAAGTCACTTAACCCCAATTGCCTCACTAAAAAAAAAAAAATGTGTAAGGCACTCTGCCTTAAATAAATAAATAAATAAATAAATAAATAAATAAATAAATGGTTGTTTATTATTGTTATTATTATTAATAATATATGTGTGATTATAATATGTATAAAGAGGATATACAAGAATGGCGTAGGGAAATTTCAAGAAAATGGGAGGGTAGACCAGAAGACTGGGACATGTCCACTGTCTAAACAAATTCAAGAAGTATATTAAGTGCCTACTATATGTGAGGTCCTGGGAGTATAAAAACAAAATAAAAACAGTTCTTGTCCTCAGGCAACTTACATTCTACTGGTGATCACAGAGGAGGCTGTCTTCCACAAGTGAGCTTTATGGGTCTCAGGGGGGTCTATGTAGGCACACCCCATCCCTACCCCATCCTCCCTGGCCACCCTTTCCAATACTGCCTGCATCTTCACTCATTCTCCTTAGCTCACTGGTCAAGGTGGGGGTGTCAGAATATTCCTCACTGCCCATTGTCACTTCCATCTTCTTCCCCTTCCTCTATCACTCAGTCACCTATCTTCCTTTGAGGTTCAAGCTCTTCATATCTACCACACAATAAAAATACTGGTAGCTGTTGTCTACGGACCTCCAAGTTACTCCCTTTCCTTCTCCTATTTCACTTCTTTTTTGGTTTTGTTTTTTGGGTTTTTTTGCAGGGCAATGAGGGTTAAGTGACTTGCCCAGGGTCACACAGCTAGTAAGTGTCAAGTGTCTGAGGCTGAATTTGAACTCAGGTCCTCCTGAATCTAGGGCTGGTGCTTTATCCACTGCACCACCTAGCTGCCCCACTCCCTTTCCTTCTCAATGAGTTCAATACCTGGTTCACAATTTTTCTCTTCTCCCCAACTCCTACTCTCAAACTAAGGGATTCAAGCATACCTCAAATATCCTAACCATTTACCTACTCACTACCCATGACTTATACTCCTCCATCCTACTTCAGCCACTCACAAAGATGGGCATAATCTTGATCTTGCCATCACTCATAAATGTACCACTCACCTCTATGTTCAAAAATTCTGAAATATCCTTATCTGACCATAATCTATTGGCTTTTCATCCCTCCCTCTGTCTTCCCTTATCAAGCCCTACTCTGTCCACATCATGACCTCTAATTGCTTGATCTCCTCAACACTCTCCTAGGCCACTACACTAGCCATTGTCTCCTTTTCCCCATGGATCCTTTGGTGAAGCAATTCAAATGACCTGCTCTCTACAATCCATACTCCTTTATTATATAGATGATTATGTCCAGCCAAGGCTCAGTCTTGGACCACTCCCACCATTTGATTTCATTCACTCCTGCTGAATGAAGGTGGAGAAAACCACACAATTATTGTGACTGAGTCCACTTCAAATTTAGGTTAACTTCAACTGGGCCTTCAACTGCTGTTAGGCAACCCTACTATACATCCCTTATCAACTCATTATCCCTCTCTCCACAGTGACTCTTCCAAACCTTCCCCTTCCTCTTCAAACCTCCCATGGTTCTCCCTCCCACACCGTCTCAGGAGAGAACCCTGAATGATATTTTTTGTTTTGTTTTGGTGAGGCAATTGGGGTTAAGTGACTTGCCCAAGGTCACACAACTAGTGTCAAGTGTCTGAATCCAGATTTGAACTCAGGTTCTCCTGAATCCAGGGCTGATGCTCTATGCACTACACCACCTAGTTGCCCCGCCCTGAATGATATTTTACAGAAAAGAATTGAAGTCATTTGCCATGAGCTCCCTCATCTCCCCTCTTTCTCATCTCCCATCACTCAGATGCCTTCTTCCACTATCTCCTCCTTCACTCCTGTCTCACATGATGAAGTGGCCTTACTCCTTACCAGGACTGACCCCTCTACTTGTTCAAGTGATCCCATTCAATCCCATCTCCTCCAACAGATTGCCACCTCTATCATCCCCATTCTTTCACTTATTTTCAATCTCTCCCTCATGTCTCATTTCCTACTGCCTACAAACATGATCATGTCTTCCCCATCTTGAAAAAAAAAACCCTCATTTAATCTTTCTATCCTCAATAAGTATCTTCCTATATCTCTTCTGCCCTTTGTAGCTAATCTCCTCCAATCCTGTTTACAATAGGTGCCTCCACTTTCTCTCCTCTCACTCTCTTCTTAACCCCTTACTTATAAGTCTGGCTTCTGACCTTATCATTCCACTAAAATTGCTCTCTCTAAAGCTACTAATGATCTTTTATGTTTGTTTGTTGTTGTTGGGGTTTTTTGGTTTTTTTTTCTTGTGGGGCAATGAGAGTTAAGTGACTTGCCCAGGGTCACACAGCTAGTAAGTGTCAAGTGTCTGAGGCTGGATTTGAACTCAGGTCCTCCTGAATCTAGGACCGGTTCTTTATCCACTGCACCACCTAGCTGCCCTAATGATCTTTTTAGTTGCCAAATCCAATTACCTTTTCTCATTCTTCATTCTTCTTCACCTCTCTTCCACCTTTGACACTACTGACCACTCTCTCCTCCTTGATACTCTCTTCTCTCTAGGATTTCAGGACACTGCTCTCTCTTGGTTCTCCTACTACATATCTGACTGTTCATTATCTGTCTCTGTCTCTGTCTCCCCTTTTTTTTTGTGGGGGCAATGAGGATTAAGTGACTTGCCCAAGGTCACACAGTTAGTAAGTGTCAAGTGTCTGAGACCACATTTGAACTCAGGTCCTCCTGAATCCAGGGCCGGTGCTTTATTTACTGTACCACCTAGCTGCCCTGCTCTGTCTCCTTTTGCTGATCATGCCCTCTAACATCCAACAAGGTCCTGTCCTGGCCCCTCTTTTCTTCTCTGTCCATACCATTTCACTAGGTGATCTCATTAGCTTCCATGGATTTAATTACCATCTCTAAGCTCATGATTCTCAGATTTACAACCTCTCTGCTGACCTCCAATCTCACATCTACAGCTGCCTTCCAGCTACTTTGAACTGAATGTCTATTAGACATCTTAAATTCATTATAACTAAAAAGGAATTATTAGTTTGCTCATTACTGGAAAGGGCAGCACCATCTTCCCAGTCCCTCATGCTCACAACCTTGGAGTCATCCTGGATTCCTCACTATCTCTCACCCTCCATATCTAGGGTGTTGCCAAGGCCTGTTGATTTCACCTTTGCAGCATCTCTCAAATATGCCCCCTTTTCTCCCCTGACACTGCCACCATTCAAGTATAGGCCCTGATTAACTCACCCCTGGACTATTACAATAGCCTGCTGGTGGGTTGGCCTGCCTCAAGTCTCTCCCTACTCTAATCTATCCTCCGTTCAGTCACTAAAATGTTTTTCCTAAAACATAGGTTGAACCACATAACCCCTCTACTCAATGAACTCCAGTGGCTCCCTATTGTCTCTAGGATCAAATCCAAAAAAATCTCTGGCATTCAAAACCCTTCATAGCCTAGCCTCCTCCTACCTTTCCAGTTTTCTTATATCTTACTCCCCACCAACAGGTACTCTTTGATCCAGTGACACTGGTCTCCTGGCTGTTCCATGAACTCAAGACACTCTATCTCTGGGCATTCTCTCTGGTTGTCCCTGTGGAAATTTATTTTGATTTGGGGACCCTACCTTTGGGCTGAGATTGGAAAGCCTTAGGCCCTCAGGGTCTCTTCTGTGTGGGAGGGGCTGGTGCCCCTCCTCCTCAGCTTCAGCTGAGCCCAAAAGCCCTGTGGGCTGTACAAGACGCCAGATCAGACAGCTGGGGAAAAAAAAGCCCCCAGCTCCCTCCGACCTGAGCGGAGCTATCCGAAAGATCCCGGATACCCTGTGGTGAGGCACATGATGCGGGAGCATCCCCCCCACCAGCCGCAGCCCTGGCTAGCGGATTAGCTTGGTCTGTGGGGGTGCAGGAAGCCCCGAGATTTGAGTGGAGAGAAGAAAAAGGTATATATAGACCTGTGAGTTAGACAGCAAGGGGTGGGGGTGGGGGGAAGGATGAGAGAGGCTGAGAAGAGGTTCGAACAGATAAGTAGAGAACTAGAGGCAGCTGAGGAGACGGCAAAGGTTGGAGAAGACAGACAAGGGGCTCCAAGAACGCAGGAGAAGATGTGAAGGACTAGGAACAGAGAAAAGAGAGGCCGAAGGACGGACTGACGGAGCAGACAGACAAAAGGTCGGTGAGAGAGAAACACAGGGGTTCAGCGGTGGCAGTAAGGAGAGGAAAGTTAGAAGCAGGGGGATTTACAAAGTGAAAGGGTACAGGGGAGTTAGTGAAAGTAGCTGAGCAAGTGAGTGCCCTGAGGCAAGAGAAGTTTCAGGCCCTTATTGTATTAAAAAAGTTCGAGGCACAGCAGGTGGGAAAGAGACGCAGTGAAAAGAGAAGCACCCGCAATGCAGTCAGGTTGTACATTTTATTTCCCTGTATTCTTAATTTTAAATAGTATTTCATAAATAAACTCTGCTTTGATTATTTAGTTAAGAGGCTTCTTAATCTTTAGTTTATCAATTTTGGGAGTGGAGCAGTGTGGTGGAACTTTTTAAACGGCCCATATTAAATTAAATGCAGTCAGATAGCCAAATAGTCAAAAGTCTCCAGATTAGTCCTCCAGTCAGCTTTAGCCCCCAAATTAGCCCCAGTAAATCAAAATATTTCCACATCCCCCATGCCTGGAATGATCTTCCTCCTCTATCTGTCTACTGACCTCCCTAGTTCCCTTTAAGTCTCAACTAAACTATCACCTTCTATAGGAAGCCTCCCCTACCCCTTCTTAATTCTGTTAATTATTTCCTATTTATCCTGGATGTAGCTTGTTTGTACATATTTGTTTGCATATTGTCTTCCCCATTAAGACTATAAGCTCCTCTAGGGAAGGATCTTTTGCCTCTTTTTGTATCACCAGCACTTAGCACAGTGCCTAGCACATAGTAGGTGTTTAATAAACATTAAAAAAAATTTTCAGGGCAATGGAGGTTAAGTGACTTGCCCAGGGTCACACAGCTAGTAAGTGTCAAATGTCTGCACCAGGATTTGAACTCAGATCCTCCTGAATCCAGGGCTGGTGCTTTATTCATTGTGCCGCCTAGCTGCCCTTTAACAAATATTTTTTATGAGATGAATTGATAAAATAACTTCTACAAGACCATATTGTCAAGTGAGTGGTATAAGTAATGAATACTCTGAATTCAGAGGAAGAGGAAGAATTCATTAGAAGCTGGAATGACTGGTCTGGGAAGTTATCACAGAAGAGAGAGAGACAGAACTGGACCCCTGAAGGATGGATGACCAAGATTTAGATATATAGAGTATATAAAGTGTACAGTGGAAAGTCCACTAGGTCTGCATTAGAGGACCTTGGTCAAAATCTCACTTCTTTTTTTTTGTGGGACAATTGAGGGTTAAGTGACTTACACAGCTAGTAAGTGTCAAGTGTCTGAGGCTGCATTTGAACTCAGGTCCTCCTGAGTCCATAAAAATCTCACTTCTTGAGGTATCCTATGCCAGGGGTATGCTAGAGCAGGACTTCTTAAATTTTTTCCACTTGTCACCCCTTTTAACCCAAGGAATTTTTGCATGACCCCAGGCACATATGTACATAAAATAGGTATACATAAACTTTTACTGTTGCCAAATTTATCTGAACTCTAATATTCAGTTACCTGACCTCATATGGGGTCATGACCCATGGTATAAGAAGTTTTGTCTCAAGGGAGCCAATAGTTAAATTTTCAGTGTGAGCATTTATATCTCAGAAGTCAGCAAACTACAAATTAGGACTCGATTTATTATTTTGTTGATTGGCTTGACTTAAAACAGTGATGGAGAAAGTGTAAATAATGCAGATCAAGCATAAAACTGTGTCAGGAATATATCTTTTTCACTTCACCCTGTGCACCTCTCCCCTCTCCTCACTAGAGGCAACTGGTTGTTAAATATTTACTATCACACCATTGTATGTGGACCTAATAGGCAGGTCACTTGGTCTAAAGCTTCTTTTTCTCATTTATAAAATGAGGGAGTTGGATCAAATAATTAGTTCTGAGGTCTTTCCTTGGTCTAGGTAGGAGCACATTCAGAACAATATGAACAAGATCAAGGAAAAATTAGGGCAGCAGGTGGAAGGGTAGGTAGAGTGCAGGGCCTGGAGTCAGGAAGACATCTTCCGAAATTCAAATCTGGCCTCAGACACTTACTAGCTGTATGACCCTGGGCAAGTCCCTTCACCCTGTTTGCCTCAGTTTTCTCATCTGTAAAATGAGCTGGAGAAGGAAAAGGCAAAGCACTCCAGTATCTTTATCTCTGCCAGGAAAATCCCAAATGGGGTCACAAAGATCCAAATACAACTAAACAACAAAGGAAAAATTATCTCATCTCTTTGGCCATTTGTGGCAACCTCCTATAGTTCTGATATGCCCTTTCTGAGTTTTATCCAATAGAACTTGGGTCCTGGTGCAATACCAGCTAGGGATCACAAACAGCCTCTGGAGAAAATCTTAACTCATAAGATCCTTTGTTTTATTTAAATCACAGATTCAAGCAGCTAAACTCAAGAAAAACCCAGAACATCCTAGTGAATTTAGGAGGCGCTGTTATAAAAGAAAATAAAAGCCCACACTCTGGATTGGGGTCAAAGAGGTAAAAGTCAAAGGTTCATGAGTGAGCAGAAAAGGATTACATTGTATTCTTTGGAAGACTTCCTGCCTTCAGATGTTCCAAAACTCATCTCCCCCATGCAAACTGAGCAGTTGAAGACAGGTGAACAGCCCTGTCTGCTTGAAAGTAAAAATTTTACTTTGGGTTTAAGCAATAATCATATATATATATATATATATTTTTTTTTTATCACACTTGCTTTTAGCAAGCTTTCAGATGGTATACCGGGGAGAAGATCACGTTCTCTAGGCAGTAGCTACTGTTCCCTAGGTCACTGGGATCATAGCAGCATAGAATTTAGAGTTTGAAGGACCTTTAGACACCATCTATAATCAAACCCCACCCCTACCCCAGTTTTATAAATGAAGAAACCAAGGGAACACATGTAATGAGGAGAGTCAAGATTGGAACCTGGTTTCTTTGACTCCAAATCCAGAGTTCTTCCCATTGATTCTCAAAGGTGTGTTCCAGGGACCCTTAGGAGGCCCTGAGACCCTTTAAGGGGCCAAAACTCATGCTAAGACATTTATATTTCTAATGTGGTAAATGTTGATTGATATAACCATAAATAAATTTATAGCAAATAAATAAAAGTTCTTAATAATTTTTAAGTTTGTAAAAGGAACCCACAGGGACCACAGAATTTTAGAACCACCGAACCACACCATCATGTAGGAGTGGTGGGAACAATTTGTCCTCAATATCTCCCTGTCACACACACACCCCAGGCAAATACCTAAAATAGGAGGAAATGATTCTGTCAAATCCAGCATGCTATTTTTATAGTACCCCCAAACTATTTTAGCTGCGAACAAAGTGTTCCCAATTCTGTGAATTGAGTATAAATGAATCCTTATTAAATTTAATTCATTAATCCTCACAAAGTTTCAACTCACACTGAGACTGATTTGAACAGCAAATCTGAGAAGAGGGGGATCCCAGAGGGAGCCAGATGAGTGGATAACTGGACAGCAAGAGCTATCATTCTAACCTCACTTTAAATTCAATCCAACAACTCAATAAACATTTTTTAAAAAGGACTGATGCAGCACCATGCAGTAGGAATAGAGCGCCTGATTTAGGGGGGCAGGAGGACTTGAGTTAAAATCCCTCCTCTGCCCCATACTGGCAGATGTGACCCTGGGTAAGTCACTTAAACTCTCAGTGACCCCAGGCAAGTCTGTAAGACTGTTAAAAAAAAAAGTGTAGAGAAAGTGCCCATCCCCACTGGAAGAGCTGCCAGTTGCTCCCTAAATGGACATAGATGATCAACTGTGATGAAGACCACCCGAGAGGTCCAGACAAAAACTATGAAAAACTGAATCGATCCCTGATTTGGAATGTAGAGGTTTGGACTAAAGTCAGACATCCCAGAAATACTTCAAACAAGAGGCTTAAGGCTCCCAATGAGAACTAACACGGTAGCACTGGGGGACACAGGGGTACAAGGATTAGGTAAAACTACAAGTTGGGAGGCTCGACATACCTGCTCCATTGGATGGTCTTCAGGTCCTGGCAGGAAGAAGATGGGAGCCAGTGAAGGTAGTGCAGAGAGGCTGCCCTGGCAGGGGGAGCAGAGGGGTGTGTGTGTGGGGGGGGTGCAACTCTGCATCCAACCTCAGCAGTTCTCAAGTCTCCCTTCCCAGGAGATGTAAGGAAGGTCACGGCCCCTGCAGAGCCATTGGTTTTATAGGTGGCCTCCCACTCAGATGTGTCTGATTGGCTTCCCATCTCTGATGTCACAGGCGAGGAGATGCGAGGGATTGGCTGATGAGGCCCCGGTTACAGAGGCATGGGGTATGGAAGTTTCCAACATAAGGCACGGAAGCTTCCAGAAAAGGGCAAAAGGAGGGGACATATTTTAGGCAAAAGTAACTTTCCTCGGGTAGCCTTATGGATCTTGTTGTTGTTGCTGTTGAGTTGGTTTTAAAAATTATTTCCCACTCTTCCTGATTCCATTTGGGGTTTTCTTGACAAAGATACTGGGGCCATTTGCCATTTCCTCTCCAGCTCATTTTACAGATGAGGAAACCAAGGTAAACAGAATTAAGGGACTTGCCCAGGGTCATACAGCTAATAAGTATCTTAGGCTAGATTTGAATTCAGGAAGATGAGTCTTCTTGACTCTAGGTCCAGAGTTCTATGCACTAGCTGCCCCATGGATCTCATAGAGGCCTGAAAACAGATTATGGTAACCTCCTTGGAGCACATGGAATCATGGATTTAGAATTGGAAGGAACCTCAGAGGCCATCAAGTCTAATTCCCTCTTTTTTGTTTTTACAGATGAGGACACTGAGGCTGAGAAAGTTTAGGTGACACAGCTAGTGTCAGGCAGGATTTGAACCTAGGTCTTCCTATAACCCTATGTATACTATGCCAGCAGTCTCAGTTTCCTCATCTGTAAAAATGAAGGAGTAGTCTAAATCCTTTCTTTTGAGATCTCTTATCTTGTGATTTGACCTCCAAGTTATTTGAATTATCACACCAGGCAAAGATCACTTTGAGCTGATGGGATCAAGGGAAGTGTCATAGAAGATCCAAACTGACTCTTTTTTTTTTTTTTCAGTGAGGCAATTGGGGTTAAGTGACTTGCCCAGGGTCACACAGCTAGTAAGTGTTAAGTGTCTGAGGCCGGATTTGAACTCAGGTACTCCTGACTCCAGGGCCGGTGCTCTATCCACTGCGCCATCTAGCTGCCCCCCAAACTGACTCTTGAAAGAAAAGGATTTCAGTAAGAAGAAATTTGGAGTCAATGTGTCTCCCAGGCAGGGGAGAAACAGGAGTAGGACAAGATGAAACCAGGGAATAATTTGTCACCCAATTTGGCAGGAATATAAAATGTTTGAAGGGGAAGCACAGAGAGAGTGTTTCCCTAAAAGGATATTTAGTTAGTCAATAAACATTTATTAAATGCCTACTGTTTGCCAGTCACTGTGCTAAATGCTGGGGATAGGAAGAAAGGCAAAAGACAGTCTCTTCTCTCCATGGGCTCACCGTCTAATGGGGGAGACAGCATGCAAACAACGATGTGCAAATCAGGCTACAGAGAGGATAGATTGAAAACAATGAACAAAGGCAAGGCACAAGAATTCAAGAAAAGCTTCAATCCATTTGAGTTTTTCTTTGCAAACTTCTTATTCATAAAAAAATAGAATTGGCAATAAAGATTTTATTTTAAAAAAGGAAATGATTCAGAGTCTCTTATATCTTCAGCCTGACATTTGATCATAGTAAAATTAATTTTTGCTTCTATTTATGTGTCATTTACTGATCTGGGAGGATGTGAGTCAATCCCAGAATCCCTTGTGTAAAAAAGTAGATAGCTGTTTTGCATGACTTCATTTGTATAATGAATATTGTATTTCTTGCCTTCTCAATGGGCGGGGGAAGGGAGAAAGGAGGAAGAGAATGTAGAACTGAAAAAAAATGGAATAAATTTTTTAAAAGTAGAGAGTTATTGTTTGAAACAGATAATAGCCAACTCTTCACTTTAGTTTATTCACTGATCATAGACTTTAGAGTGGAAAATTATTTAGACAGGGAATCAACCTTAGAAAGCATGTTGACTCATTGGGAGAAGGGAAAGGGATAAGCATTTATATAGCTCTTACTATATGCTTTGTTGTTATTCATTTGTTTCAGTGGTGACTGACTCTTCATGACCCCATTTAGGGTTTTCTTGGCATTTGAGATGGTTTTGCCATATCCTTCTCCAGCCCATTCTACAGATGAGGAAACTGAGACAAACAAGGTTAAGTGACTTGCCCAGGGTCACACAGCTAGAAAGTGTCTGAGGTCACACTTGAACTCAGGAAGAGTTCTGACTCCAGGTCCAGCAATCTATCCACTGAGTCACCTAGCTACCTACTATATGCTTAGGCTTTTACAAATATTTCTCATTTGATCCTCAAAACAACCCTACAAAGTAAATGCTGTTATTGTTATAATAAATTTTTTATGGTAAATTTATTTATTTATTTGTCTGTTTATTTATTTATTGTGGGGCAATGAGGGTTAAGTGACTTGCCCAGGGTCACACAGCTAGTAAGCGTCAAGTGTCTGAGTCAGAATTTGAACTCAGGTCCTCCTGAATCCAGGGCCGGTGCCTTATCCATTATGCCACCTAGCTGCCCCCTGTGGTAAATATATTATAATAAATCATTATCTCATTTGATCCTCACAACAACCCTGGGGGTAGATGCTATTATTATCCCTATTTTACAAATGAGGAGACTGAAGCAAATGGAGGCTAAGTGACTTGCTCAGGGTCACATAGTTGGTAAATGTATAATGTAGGATTTGAACTCAAGTCTTCCTGACTCCAGGTCCAGGGCTCTGTCCACTGCACAATGAGCTGCCTCTTATTGGTTAGATGAGGGAACCAAAGCTCTGAAAAGTTGTGACTATCCTAATACTACAGGAGTAACAGAGCTGGGCTTCTAAGCCAGATACCCTGACTCTAAATCCAGTGCTCAAGAGGAAACTAAGGCACCAAGACCTAAAATTGCTTTGCCCAAGTTCACACAAGTGTAAGCAGCAGATCCAAGATTCGAACCCCAATCTTCCGGCTTGAAGTCCAGTGATCTCTCCATTACACTGATTTCCTTTATTTGTTGAATCAAAGGAAAGAGAGGTCCATACTCTAGGGGAGCTAACATGCTACCATAAGCAAATTTTAAAAGTCTATAAACAGAAACAGCAAATGCATAAAAATATATATATAATTAACCAGACTAGTATTCCAAGTACTCAGAGACAGGGGTATCCTTGGGGTGGAGCAGAAGAGGATTTGTCAGAGCCAGACAACGTTCTTAGGTGGCAGACCTTGGAGAGGGGGATGGAACACAGGAGTAGGGTATAGGGTGAAAGGTACCTATAAAAGGATACACCCACCCTCCCAATCTGAACATGCCCAAACTACACTTCTTAGGGAATCAGGAAGCATCAGTAATTACCGAAGACCCTTCCAGTTAGTTCCTTAAGGGAAGACATTTAAGCAGAAGAGTTTGGGAGAGCAGGTAAAATTTCAGGGTATTTGGATAAATTCTAGATGATTAAACAACACTTTTTATTTATTCATTCAGCTAGCATTAACTAAGAACAGAACTACATGAAGAGCTTTGTGCTAGATCCTGGAGATACAAAATTTAGATAAGACACAGCTCCTGCCCTCACCGAGTTTACAGTGAGAAGGATATGACACATGAGGAAAACTATAATATATGATACATACACAGAGCCTAAGAGAGGTCCAAAATACTAAAGGAAGATAGAAGAGGAGAAATCATTATCAATAGTATAGATCAAGGAAGGCTTCATGGAGGAAGCAAAATTTGAGTTGGACTTTAAAGAACAGGTAGAAAGCCGTTCCCCAATAGATAGGTGGGAAAAGGATATGAACAAATAGTTTTCAAAAGAAGGATTGCAACTAAAAAGCACCATATAGAAGAATGCTTCAAATCACTAATAATAAGAAAAATGCAAATCAAAATAATACTGATGATACCCTGCAAATTGGCAAAGATGACAAAAGATGGAAATAGTCAAAGGTGGAAGAATTATGGGAAGATAGACACACTGGTGCATTGTTGGTGGATATGAATCAGTATAACCATTTTGGAAAACAATTTGGAATTATGCACATCAAGTGACTAAAATGTTCACATTCTTTGACACATAGGTTTCATTACTGGGCTTATATCCCAAGGAAACCACTGATAAAAAGAATGTCCCCATGAACTCCCAAATATTTATATTAGCACTTTTTTCATAGTCAAGAATTAGAAACAAAGATGCCCATCCACTGGGGAATGGCCAAACAAATTGTATTACATTCACATAATGGAATATGACTGTGCTGTAAGAAATAAGAAATAAGGGCAGCTAGATGGTGCAGTGGTTAAAGCACCGGCCCTGGATTCAGGAGTACCTGAGTTCAAATTGGGCCTCAGACACTTGACATGGAAAGAACTACTTGAACTGATACAGAGTAAAATAAGCAGAAACAAGAAAACAATATGTACATTGACTACAACAACATAAACAGGAAAAACAACCACACACAAAAAAATCAAAAGTGTGACAAAATTGCTAAGAATGGTAATGGCTCCAAAGAAGAGATATAAATAGATACTACCATCCCATCCCTTTCCAGAGGTGGGAGGTCTGCGCATAGTACTTTGCACATATTTTTCAGACTTTTGCAATGTATTGGTTTTCCTGGGTGTGTTTGGGGGAAGGTCTACTCTTTTCCTTTAAAATATTATTTGTTACATAGGAGGAAAGGGGAGATATATAGGAGGATTTTGATGTTGTAAAAAACAAACCCCAAAAGACATCAATAAATATTTATTTTAAAGCAAACAGCAGGAAAAAAAAAGAATTAGTATAATATCAGTAGAGAGGGAGAGGTACAAAAGAGGACCATGAACAGACCTTGTGAAGGGAAAGCTTGGGACAGGGGGAGATCGAGTAATACAGTTTGACCAAGGTACAGAATTCAGGGACTGGAGGAGTTGGCAAAAGGGCTGGGAAAGTAAGGTCATTCCAGGTTGGAGGGTCTTCAATGTCATGCTAAGTAGTTTGAATTTTATTCAGTAAATTGAGGGGTTTTGAATAGATGAGCAACACAACTAGATCCATGTCTGAAGGGAGATTAATCAGACAACTTGTGAAGTCAGGTTGGAGAGGGGAGAGAGTAAGTAGACTTTTCTAGCCTTTCTTTTTACACCTTACTCCCCAACACATACTCTTCCATCCAGTGACACTAGCCTCCTGGCTGTTAGGTGAACAAGACACTCCATTTCTTAGCTCCGGGCATTCTTTCTGTCTGTCCCTCCTGGAATGTTCTCCTTCCTCCACTCCAACTACTGACCTCCCTGGCTTTCTTTAATTCCCAACTAAAATCTTATCTTTTACTGGAAGCCTTCTTTACCTCCTCTTTTAATTCTAGTGTCTTCCCTCTGTAAATGATTCCTGTTTATTCTGTATGTAGTTTGATTTGTATATATTTGTCTCTTTTGTTTGTTTGGTTTTTTGGTGAGGCAATGAGGGTTAAGTGACTTGCCCAGAGTCACACAGCTAGTGTCAAGTGTCTGAGGCCAGATTTGAACTCAGGTCCTCCTGAATCCAGGGCCAGTGCTTTATCCACTGCACCACCTAGCTGCCTCCTTGATTTGTATATATTTGTATGTTGTCTTTCTGATTAGATTGTAAGCTCCTAGAGGGTAGGCACTGTCTTTTGCCTCATTTTTTTTTATTCCCAGCATTTAGCACATCAAAGGAGCTTAATAAATGCTTATTGATTAATTGAAATAGCATGATAGATGACCCTGGGCAAGTCACTTAACCCCAATTGCCTCACCAAAAAAAAAAAGAAAGAAAAAAAGAAAAGGAAAAAAAATAGCATGATAGAATAACAGCATCATTTAATATCAATATTAATATCAATTAATCAGCACACTTACTAAGTGCCTGCTACACACGTTATTGAGCTGAGTACTGTAGATACAAATACATAAGTGAAACAATCCTCAAAATGTTTTTACTCTATAGTAGGAAACAACATGAAGATGCAAAATAAATGAAAGTAAAGAGGCCATTGTGATTAGTAGTTTCACAGATCAGGAAAGATCGCTGGTAAAAGGTGATATTTGATAAGAACTTTAAAGGAAATTAGGCATTTTTAGAGGCAGAGGTGAGGAGGGAGTGCATCCCAGAGATGGGAGAAACAGTTTCTGCAAAGGCATGGAGAGGGGAAATGGCATGTCAGGTGTGAGGAACAGCAAGAAGGACAGTTTGGCCCAAATCTCAAGTGGGTAAAGGAGAATACAATGACTGGAAAGGAAGGTTGGAGCCATATTGTGAAGGGCTTTAAAAGCCAGAGTAGCTGGTATTTGATCTTTTTTTTTTTTTTTTTTTGGTGAGGCAATTGGGGTTAAGTGACTTGCCTAGGGTCACACAGCTAGTAAGTGTTAAGTGTCTGAGGTCAGATTTGAACTCAGGTCCTCCTGAATCCAGGGCTGGTGCTCTATCCACTGCACCACCTAGCTGCCCCTATTTGATCTTATAGGTAATAAGGAATCACTGGAGTTTATGGGACATGCCAAGGTAAGACTTATGCTTAAGAAGTATAATTTTGGTTTTGTTTTTAACATTTTAAAATTTATTTAGTGTTTTTTGAATGCTATTGGTGATATCATTTTGTCTGCTGATTGGAGGATCGATTGGAGGAAGAAGAGACTTGGTCAGGGAAACCCATTAGGAGGCTAATGCAGTAGTCTACGATGACCTATAGGTTAGTTGCTAGTGGGAATAGACAGGAGAAAATGGAAGTAAGATATTGCGAAGCTAGAATTGACAGGACATGGCAACGGAGAATGTGGGAAGTGAGGGAGAAGGAAGAGTCAAAGGTAATGTGTGGCTTTCTCTCCTAGACTTTTTTATATCACTGCCAGATTAATCTTGCTTACAGATAATAAAAATTCCCATTTATACAGTGCTTTAGAGAGGTAGCTTGGCTCTGTGGATAGAGGGCTGGCTTTGGGGTCAAGAAGACCTATGTTTAGGTCCTACTTCTGACCTACTGTATACTATGGAAACATGAGCTTGTCATTAAACACTTCAGTGTTCCAGGCAACCCTCTGCCTTAACACTGTGAGGACTATAACAAGTTATTTAACCAGACCAGAGGTGTCCAACATGTAGCCAACAACACACATGAGCAGGACCTGAACCAGATTAAAATATAATTGGGGATGGGGCAGCTAGGTGGCGCAGTGGATAAAGCACTGGCCCTGGATTCAGGAGGACCTGAGTTCAAATCCAGCCTCAGATACTTGACACCTACTAGCTGTGTGACCCTGGACAAGTCACTTAACCCCAACTGCCTTACCAAAAAACAACAACAACAACAACAACAAAACCATAATAGGGAAATATTTAAGAAAATAAATAGAAATATGATAAAACCTAGATAACATTACAATTTAAAACTAAATCAATATGCAGCCAGGAGGGATCCTTATAGACCAATTAGTACTGCATTCCCACCCCCACCCTTTCTGTTTGAATTTGACACCACTGCTTTAGACCCCTCTAGGACAAGTATCCAAAGTGAGTTAGGTAGGTTGGGTAGAGTGATGGTGCATTACACAATCCCAAAGGGTATATGATCAAACAATAAGAGGGAGTGAGAAGACAGAACTCATTCCTCTCTGCCCTTTCAGGCATTCAGCCCCTCAGAATATTTATAGCCTAAGCAAGACCAGGGAACTCATAGCAACAGCTCATATGCAGGTACCATTGGAAATATCTGTCCCTCTGGCTCCAGGGGCAATAACTGGTGAGTGAGAGTTCTGCCCCAACCCTTTTAATTCAAGGCTTGACAGAGCCAGTGAGTCCAGGATGAGCAGGCAGAGATTGGATGCTATCTGAATTCAAGATCTCTTGGCAGTTATCTCCTCAAACCCACCCACCCACCCAATCCACCTCTTCCAAGTTTCCCTATTTGCATCAAGAATCAGCCAACACCAAGGTGTGACACTATTTCTCATCCTCCCTGACCGCACGTATCTGAACCATTGGATATGCATATCTTGTTTCTATCTCCAAAACATTTGTCACATTCATTCACATCTCTTTACTTGCAAGCCTACCACCCTGATTCAAGCCTTTATCACCTCTGGCCTCACCTGTTGAAATAACCTCCTAGGGGCAGCTAGATGATGGAGTGGATAGAGCACTGACCCTGGAGTCAGGAGGACCTGAGTCCAAATCCGACCTCAGACACTTAACACTTACCAGCTGTGTGACCCTGGGCAAGTCACTTAACCCCAATTGCCTCACTTAAAAAAAAAAAAAAGAAAGAAAAAAAGAAATAGCCTCCTAATTGTTCTCCCTGCCCCAAGTCTTTTCCCTCTTCAATCCTTCTTCCTTTCAGTTGCCAAACTGAGTTTCCTAATGGCGTTTGACCATGTTTGACCTTACTCAACAAACCCCCGTGGTTCTCTGTGGCCTCAAGGATCAAATACAAAATCTCTTGTTTGGCACGTACAGTCGGGCATATTTTGCTGTGTAATCTCAATCAGCTCTTATGAATTCAGTTACTATCTCTAAGTAGTTGATTTTGGCACTGGGGCCGCAAGGTGGCACAGTGGAAAGAGCTCTGGACCTGGAGTCAGGAAGACCTGAGTTTAAATCTGGCCTCAGACACTTACTAGCTGTGTGACCCCAGGCAAGTCATTTAACTCTATTTACCTCAGTTTCCTCATCTGTAATATGAGAAGGAAATGACAAATCACCCCGATATCTTTCCCAAGAAAACCCCAAATGAGGTCACAAAGAGTTGTACACAACTGAAAAAAAAATGACTAAACAACAGATAATTTTCAAATCTATTTATCTAGCCCAAAACTTCTCTATTAACCTCAAATCTCTGATCTCCAACTGCTTATGGGATATCTCAAACTGTATGTTCTGCAGATATCTTTTTTGTTTGTTTGTTTTTTGTGTGTGTTTTTTAATGGGGCAATGAGGGTTAAGTGACTTGCCCAGGGTCACACAGCTAGTAAGTGTCAAGTGTCTGAGGCCAGATTGGAACTCAGGTCTTCCCAAATCCAGGGCTGGTGCTCTATCCACTGCGCCACTTTGCTGCCCCTGTGCAGACATCTTAAACTCAGAATATCCAAAACTGAACTCATTAATTTTCCCCAAAGACTCTCTTCCTTTTTCCTGACTTCTCTATTTCAATCAAAGATACCATCGCCTCCCCAGTCACTTGGATTCTCAATCTAGATGTTATGTTTTTAATCTTCCCTCCCTTTTACTTCCCACACCCAATCCCCTTGTCAAGTCCTGTCCATTCTACCTTTCCAGCATCTCTGGTATATTCCCTGTCTCTCCTCTGACACTGCTACCACCTTAGTGCTGGCCCTGAACCCCTCAAGCCTGCACTATTGTGACAGGCTGCTGGTTGGTCTCCCTGCTTCAGGTTTCTCCCCAGCCTAGTCCATCCTTCACTCAGTTACTAACGTGATCT
This sequence comes from Dromiciops gliroides, assembly GCF_019393635.1. Classification (NCBI taxonomy): domain Eukaryota; kingdom Metazoa; phylum Chordata; class Mammalia; order Microbiotheria; family Microbiotheriidae; genus Dromiciops; species Dromiciops gliroides. The sequence goes on from NC_057864.1 coordinate 257,194,944, forward strand.
TCGTAAGGTGTAGGGTTGACCATATTTTTCCACTACTCAATAAACTCCAATAGCTTTCTACAACTTCCAGGATCAAATGTTAAATTATCTACTTGGTTTTTAAAGCCCATCATAACCTGGCTCCTTTCTACTTCAATTCTTACACTTCTAGATATTCTACAATCCAGTTGACAATGGCCTCCTTGCCATTGATTACATGCATTTTCACTAGCTGTCCCTCCAAGCCTAGAACACTTTCTGTTCATCTCTGTCTCCCGACTTCCTTCAAGTCTCAGCTAAAGTCTCACTTTCTGCAAGAAGCTTTTCCCAGTTCCTCTTAATACTAGTGACTTCCCTCTGAGATTTATCTCCAATTACCCTCTATTTATCATGTTTGAAAAGAGTGGTTTGCAGAGGCAGCTAGGTGGCACAGTAGACAGAGCATTGGCCCTGGATTCAGGAGGACCTGAGTTCAAATCTGACCTCAGACACTTTACATTAACTAGCTGTGTGACCCTAGGCAATTCACTTAACCCCAATTGCCTCAAAAAAAAAAAGAAAGAAAGAAAGAAAGAAAAAGAAAAAAGGAAAATAGGGGTTTGCTTTTTGTGTTATAGCCCCCATTAGAACGTGAACTCCTTGAGGGAAGGGACACTTTCCCTCATTTCTGAGTGCCATGTTGCCTGACAAATAGCAGATACTTGATAATAGATGCTTTTGGTTCAACCACAATACAAGCACATTCAACACCTGCAGACCAGATGAGGTACAAGGTCATTACTAAGTAGAGGATCATCAGGGAAGGATTCTTGCCAATGGTATTTGAGTTGAAATTTAAAGATGAAGTGGGAGGAGGATATTCTAGACATAGGGAACAAAATGAGTGAAGGCACAGAAAGTGGCAAAATTAGGTCATGTTTGAGGGACAGATAATAGTTTAATTAGACAGAAATGTAGAGTAGCAGGAGGTAATATGAGATAAGGGCAGCTAGGTGGCATAATAGATAGAACACTGGGCTTGGAATCAGGAAGACTCATCTTCCTGAGTTCAAATCCAGTCTCAGAAACCTTCTAGCTGTGTGACCCTGGGCAAGTCACTTCACCCTGTTTGCCTCAATTTCCTCATCTGTAAAATGAGCCGGAGAAGGAAATGACAAATCATTCCAGTATCTTTTCCAAGAGAACCCCAAAATGGGGTCATACACAACTGAAAAAAAGAAACCAATATGAGATAAAGCTGAAAAGATAGAAGGAAAGTAGATTATGGAGGGTCTTGGATGCTGAGCGAAGGAATTTTACTAGTAGGGAGCCATGGAAGATTTTTAGCCACTGGAATAATGTGATCAGAGTTGTAGTGGCACAAACATTGGATCTGGAGTCAAGGGATTTGGGTTCAAATCCATGCTTTGTAATCACTGGAGCATCGTTTAACCTCTCTAAGACTCTCATCACTTTTAGCCTGGACTACTGTAATAGCCTTCCAACCACCGTTCAATTCATCTTTCACTCAGCTGCCAAAATGTATTTTTCTAAAATGTTGGTCTGACCATGGATGGTACTGTTATGTTCAGTGAGCTCCAGAGACTCCCTATCCCCATCCAGGATCTTATGAAGTCCTCTTTTTGACACTTAAAACTCTTCATAACCTGTCTTCTTCCTACCTTCCCAGCCTTCTTATACTTTACCCCCCTCCACGAATACCACAATCTAGCTACACAGTCTTACTAGCCAGCATTCATGGAAGTGAATGCTCCGTCTCCCTTGATGTCTTCACACTGGCTTGCCTCCACGTCTGGGATGTTCTGTCCCTGATGTTTGGTTCCCCAATTTCACTTACCATATTCAATGCAAAAACAATAAGCAATAATTAATTTTCTCTGATTTTGACTCAACAGAAAGTTTTCAGTATGAATCTTCTTTTTTAATATGGTTGTGCTTAGTGGATGGTAGGGATGGCTGGGTAAAGGAGGACATGGACATGGATTCTGAAAAATCCAAATTGAAATCTACATCAGATTCTTACTAGCTGTGTGACACTCGGCAAATAACTCTACCTCTGTCTTTCTCAGTTGCCTTATCTGTAAAATGATGATGATAAGAGCACTTAAGAGCATTGATTTCCCAAAGTTGTTGTGAGAATAAATACACAAGGCACTTTATAAACCTAAAAGTATTATTAAAATGTTCATTATTATTATTGATTTCTAACTGATGTTTGGATTTTTGATTGTCTTTGTATGAATGTGATTAATAGCCAAAAGACCAGTTTGCTTGAATTGTAGAAAAGTAATACATAAGGAGGTGGATGAAGTAGAGATTAGCACACATTGTAAATGTCAAGTCAAGTCACAAGCATTTATTAAGCACATATTATGTACCAAGCACTATGCTAAAAGCTGGAGACACTGAGAAAGGAAAAAGACAACAGTCTAATCTAATGAAGCTTTCATTCCAATGGAGGAGACACCATGCAAATACTTATACAAACAGATAAATACAGATAAATTGGAGATAATCTTAAGAGGGATGGTTCTAGCATTAAGGGGGAATCAAGAAAAGTTTCTTATAGAAGATGAGATTTTATTGGGGAGCTGAAGGAAGTCAGGGAAAGGAGATGGAGATAAGGAGGGAGAGAGTTCCAGGTATGGGAGACAGCCAATGAAAATGCCCATAGTCAGTTCCAGGGAACTCATGATAGAAGAGGGTCTCCAAATCCAGGGAAAAAAAAAAAAGAACTGCAGAGTATAGATGCTGAATGAACCATACTATTTCTTTTGTTTTGTTTTTTAAACCTTTTTTTTTTTAGTGAGGCAATTGGGGTTAATAGGTTATATATGACTTGCCCAGGGTCACACAGCTAGTGTTAAGTGTCTGAGGTCGGATTTGAACTCAGGTACTCCTGACTCCAGGGCCGGTGCTCTATCCACTGTGCCACCTAGCTGCCCCGATTTCTTTTGTTTTTGGTGCTGATGTTTTTCTATTTTGAGGTTTTTTTGTCATTGCTCTGATTTTTCTCTTATAACATGACTAATGCAGAAATATGTTTAATGTTATTATGTATTTTATATATACATACATATATATATAACCTATATCAGATTACCTGCTGTCTAGGGGAGGGGGGAGGGAGGGGAGGGAGGGAGAAAAATCTGAAATTGGAAAGCTTGTATAAACAAAAGTTGAGAACTATCTTTACATGTAACGGGAAAAAAATAAAATACTTTATTAATAAAAAACAATAAAAAATACATTGTCTCTCTTACAAATGATATTCTATAGGAGACAATGTATTTAGGGTTTTATTCTCATAAAAATTCTGTAAAAAAAGGCATATGAATAAATACGTCTTGATATTAAAAAAAAAAAAGAAAATGCCCATTGTCAGGAGATGAAGCAAGGAGACCAATGTCATTGGATCTTGGCGTTCTAGGAAGGGAGTAGGGTGTAAAAAAGACTAGAAAGGTAGGAAGGGGCCAGGTTAAGAAAGGCGTTAAAAAGTCAAACAGCGGACCTTGGAGATTAGAGGGAGACTAGAATTTACTGAATGGGGGAGGGATTCATATGGTCAGAGCTGGGCTTCGGGAAGATCACTTTCATAGCTGGGTGGAGGATGGACTGGAGTGTGGAAAGACTTTGGGCAGGGAGATGAACCAGAAGGCTATTGCAATAGTCCAAAGTGAGGTAATGAGGACCTGTGCTATAGTGGTCAAGACTCAGAGAGGAGGAGAAATATATGAGAGATGCGATGAAGGGCGAAATACTTAGACTTGGCAACAAATTGGATTGAGGAAGGAGAGAGTGAGGAGTTGAGGATGACACCTAGGTAATAAGTCTGGGTAACTGGGAGAATGCTAGTACTCTTTCTCTCTCTCTCTCTCCCTCTCTCTCTCTTTTTTTTTTTTTTTTGTGGGTGGGACAATGAGGGTTAAGTAACTTGACCGGGGTCACACAGCTAGTAAGTAGCAAGTGTCTGAGGCCAAATTTGAAATCAGGTCCTCCTCAATCCAGGGCTGATGCTTTATCCACTGTGTCACCTAGTTGCCCCCAGAGAATGATTGTACTCTCAATAGTAATAGGAAATTTAGGGGGAGGAGAAGATAAAATGAGTTCAAGTTTTGGACATGTTGAGTTGAAGATATCTAGCTAAGTGACATTGCAGATAATGACTGAGTCCTAATTTCCTATTTTTGTGGATTGTTCTTTCCCATTGAGTCCCCGTTTCCCCACATGCTTTTTGTTTTGTTTTGGTTTGTTTTTTTGTGGGGCAATGAGGGTTAAGTGACTTGCCCAGGGTCACACAGCTAGTAAGTGTCAAGTGTCTGAGGTCGCATTTGAACTCAGGTCCTCCTGAATCCAGGGCCCATGCTCTATCCACTGTGTCACCTAGCTGCCCCTTCCCCACATGTAAAATGAGGATAATTATACATATACTACCTGCTTCCCAGGGCTGCCATGTGGAAAGCCTTTATTATACATGTTAAAGAAAGCAAGCTGTATAAATGTGAGTTGTTCTTATTCACATGACAGTATACCTCTTTCTTTTAAAAGTTTTATAACTTTTTGACTTGCTCATTTACTATCCAATCCAATCTAAAATGAATTTATTAAGAGCCTACTATATGCCAGGCACAATGCAAAGACAAAGAAAAAAAAGTGGCCCTTCCCTTAAAGAACTTTCATTTAAATGGGGGTAAAGAGGCATATAACAGATAAAGTACATAAATACATGATAATTTGAGGAAGGATCGGGGCAGTGAGGTAGATAGAGTGTCAGGCCTAGAGTCAGGAAGACCTGAGTTCAAATGAGGCCTGAGATGCTTACTAGCTGCATGACTCTGGGCAAGTCACTTAACCCTGTTTGGCTCAGTTTCCTCATATGTAAAATCTGCTGGAGAAGGAAATGGCAAATGACTCCAGAATCTCTGCCAAGAAAACCTCAAATGGGGTCATGAAGAGTTGGACACGACTGAAAGGACTGAACAACAACAACAACAACAACAGGAAATGTAGGAGGTGACTGAGTGGAGTCTTGCAGGAAGCTAAGCATTCTAAGTGCCAAAGGTGAGGGGGGGAGGGCATTTCAGGTTTGGGGGACAGCTTGTATAAAGCAATGGAGTTGGGAAATGGAATGATTAATTCTGGGAACAGAAAGTCATCCCATCTGGCTAGAACACAAAATGAGAAAAAGGAGAATAATGTATTTCACATTATTTCACTTATTTCAAGTCTGGAAAAATAGATGGGAGCCAGATTGTGAAAGTTTCTAAATGCTAAACTGTGAAGTTCGTATTTTATAGAGAGAATCAGCTCAGTTTCATCCACAAATTGGTAATACAATTTCCAGTGATATGTTCTTTATAACAAAATTTCACTCTGTACAGAAAATACAATTTGGAGACCCTGTTGGTTATAATGGAATTTTCCCAGCATGGAACTATAAGCATTGCTTTTGCATTATTAATGGGTTTTAATTCTTCTTTCCAATCGGTTGACAGCTTTAGTATGTTGGGACAATTTATTCCTCAAATGACTAGAATACTTTGATGTCACATAGCTGTCTTCATCTTGTAACTGGGAAATATTTCTATTCTGGGTGAGTCTGTCAGACAGTTAATGGGATTTGAACCTGTGGGCTTTGACTTAAATAGGATTAACCCCCTCCTGGCCCTATCTCCAGAGCCCTTTGTGTTGGGCTAGGCCTTGGCTAAGTGTGGAGATGGCTGGTTATTCTCGGCAATAAAAATGAACAAATAACCCAAGAGCAGCCATCCCTCAACAAGCTTGGGGTTGACCTCTATTTGACCTTGAGACTCCAAAGAAAAGAAAGGTCTTTAACAGATGAAACTAGTTCTGAGCCAAAAGATAGAGAAGGGAGATTGCTTACTTTTTGATTACTTTGTTTAAACCAAAGTGCTCCATGGTTTACAATCCTTTATTGGAGCTTATTAGGGAAGGGAGACTTAATGTCTATTTAGAGCTAAGAAGAATCTTGGAATAAACAAGCTAATGTTTGGAAAAGAGTCCCTGGGCCCTCATTTTGCAGGCCTTGTTTTCCATACAATGAAAAATTACATTTCCTTGCGCTTGACTCTTCCACTGGTCCTGTGGTCACTTTTGTACCTCATCCACTGCATGCTTCTTGGTACCATTTTGGCCAATCTAAAGTTAAGGTAGTGGGCACTGGACAGCTAGTCCAAAAGTGCGTATAGGGTTAGTGATGAAGGAGAGGATCATTGGGTGTGTACTTTGCACAACAACTAGCATTTTATTAAGCACCTACTATGTGCCAGGTACTAAGCATTGTTGTTGTTTCGTAGTATCTGACTCTTTGTGATCCTGTGAACCATGCTGTCTGTGAGGTTCTCTTGGCAAATATACTAGAGTGGTTTGCCATTTCCTTCTCCAGTGGATTAAGGCAAATGGAGGTTAAGTGGTTTGCCCAGGGTCACACAGCTAGTAAGTATTTAAGGCTAGATTTGAACTCAGGTCTTCCTGACTCCAAACCCAGCCTCCTAGTTGCCTCCTAGGCAAACAAAGGTTAAGTGATTTGCCCAGCATCACACAGCTAGTAAAGGTCTGATGTGGATTTGAACTCGGGTCTTGCTGACTCCACACCCAGTATTCTATATACTGAGTCATCTAGCTGCCCTTAGGGCATTCTAAGGGAGCATGGTAGGTTCTTAGTGCTAGTTGAATTGAATATTGAATTAAATACAGGAACCATGTCAGTCCATGTGAGTAAGAATTCCATTATAGTGTCTTGCATTCAAGCCTTAAAAAATTTGTTGAATGAATGAATTCTAATGCCAATAGAGTAATGACTTCTTTGCATAACTAGAAACTTGAGGGATCAAAGAGATCCTATGACTCTTATTTGGAGAACTGCTACTGTATAGTGTAGTTTACATTATTATTTTGGAAGTCAAGGTGGAAACATCTAAATAACTACACAATATACATCAAATAATTACAAGATCATTTAGGAAATGGAGGCACAAGAGGACATGTCTCCTGAGGGAAGGCAAGTAGCCCGAAGTAGTATACCAGGCTTTCATCTCCCCCTGCCAAGGGAGACTTCTTCTTCTTCTTCTTCTTCTTCTTCTTCTTCTTCTTCTTCTTCTTCTTCTTCTTCTTCTTCTTCTTCTTCTTCGTGAGGCAATTGGGGTTAAGTGACTTGCCCAGGGTCACACAGCTAGTAAGTGCCAAGTGTCTGAGGCCGGATTTGAACTCAGGTCTTCCTGACTCCAGGGCCAGTGCTCTATCCACTGTATCACCTAGCTGCCCCCGCCCAGGGAGACTTCTGCCTCATGCTGAGGCCCACCTATTCTCCCCACTCATGGGACCTCACTTCTTCCATCTCCTGCTGTGCAAATCTCCACCTTCCCCTGGGAAGTACAGTGACTGCCTTCTACTTAACCTTCTCACTCCTGGGGACAGCTAGGTGGTGCAGTGGATAGAGCACTGGCCCTGAAGTTGGGAGGACCTGAGTTCAAATCCCACCTCAGATACTTACTAGCTGTGTGACTCTGGGCAAGTTATTTAACCCTAATTGCCTTAAGCATTGAGGGCCATCTCCAGATGGCTCTAGGGCAGTGAGGGTGATGACTCTGCACAGCCCTGCCTCACTTAAATCCAATTCACTGCAAGTTATGACATCACCCTGATGTCATGGTCCTCTACAAAAATGAAGGACAAACACCAACAACACCCTACACATCCCAGTGATTCAGAAGCCCTGTAGGCCATCATGCAAATGCCATTCCCCATCCCCTGCTACCCAATTCCTTATTCCCATCCCCCTAAACCCTCCCACTCCAAAGTTCTAGCAAGCACCACCCAATCCTTCCACTGTGCCCTCTGGAAAACTTGTCCCATAGGCAACAAACTTGCCTTTGTCTTAAATCTTTCCCTTTCCTATTTTTTTCATCTTCTAGCAATCATAAAGACCTACCTACCACCCCCTGATACACAACCTCCCTGGCTGCACCTTTACTCATTCCCCCTCAGTTCATTGGTCCAGGCAGGAAAGTCTAAATATTCCTTGCTCTCTCTTGCTACTTTCAGGTTCTCTTCCATCGCCAGCACTCGTTAACCTCTCCTCCTTTGAGGGCCATACAATCCATCTTCTACCCAATCAAAATCATGGTAGCTGTTGTTGATGACCCCTACCCTCCCCCCCCCAGTCTCTTCTTCCTTCCTCAATGAGTTCAGTACATGACTCACAATTTTCCTCTCTTCTCTAACTCTTGCCTCCATACTAAGGGTCTTCAACATACACACTGACTCTCATTCAAGTACCCTAGCCACTCAGTTTCTCTCTTCACTTCCCAGACCTGCTCCTCCATCCCACCTCAGCCACATGCAAAGATAATCATACCCTTGATCTCGCCATCACCCACAAATGTGCCACCTCTGTGTTCAAGAGTTCTGAAGTCCCCTTATCTGACCATATTCTATTGGTTTTCACCTTTTCCACTGCCTTTCCTTGACCAAACCCTATCTTTGTCATACCTTGACTTCTGATCCTTTTACCTTTCAATTCTCTCCAAGCATCAAATGCACTAGCCACTCCCTCCTCTTTTTCCCATTGGATCCCATGGTGGTTCAACTTTATACTCTTTTTTTTTTTTCATTGAGTCCCTGGCCCTCATCATATTGCTGATTGTACCCTGCTAAGTCTCAGTCCCCTTTACTCCTACACACATACTCTTGAGCAAAGGTGCAAAAATTACACAACTGTTCTGACTGGGTCCACTACAAATTTATGTCACACAACCTGAACTGGGTCCTCACAGCTGCTAGGCAGTCTTTCTACACCTCTCTTGTCAACTCACTATCCCACTCTCCACAGTGACTCTTCCAAAACTTTCCATCCCTTCTCAAACCTCCCATAGCTCCCCCTAAAGCTAATAAACTTGCCTTTTAATTGACAACAAAAATTGAAGCCATTTTCTGTGAACTCTCTCTTCTCCCCTTTGCCTCATATCACTCAGATGCCTTACTATATCCTTCATTCCTATCTCACAAGAAGGGGTGACCCCACTCCTTACCAAGGCAAACCCCTCCATCTGAACAAATGATCTTATTTCATCCCATCTCCTCTAAGAGATTGCTCCCCCTCCATCATCTCCATTCTTTCACTTATCTTCAATATCTCCCTGTCTACTGACTCCTTTCTTGTTGTCTACTGCCATAACTATGTCTCTTCCATTCTCAAAAAACCCTCACTTGATCCTTTCACCCCCTCTAAATATCCTCCATGTCTCTTTAGCCCTTTGTGGCTAAACTCCTTAAAAAGGCCATCAACCCCCTACCCAAAAATCCATCTCTACTTTGGGTTTTTTTCATTCTCTTCCTTTTTTAAATGTTAATTTGTGGTTTTCTTTTTTTAAATAGTATTTTATTTTTTCTAATTACATATATAGTTTTCAACATTCATTTTTTTTAAGTGAGGCAATTGGGGTTAAGTGACTTGACCAGGGTCACACAGCTAGTAAGTGTTAAGTGTCTGAGGCCGGATTTGAACTCAGGTACTCCTGACTCCAGGACCAGTGCTCTCTCCACTGCACCACCTAGCTGCCCCAACATTCATTTCTGTAAGATTTTGAGTTCCAAATTTTTCTCCCTTCCTCCTATCCCTCCCCTTCCCCCAAGCCAGCAAACAATCTTATATAGATTATATATGTGCAATCATATTAAATATATTTCCACATTAGTCATGTTGTGAAAGAAGAATCAGAACAAAAGGGAAAAAAACACAAGAAAGAAGAAACAGAAAACAAAAAAAGTTTCCACTCTCTTCTTAACCCTTTGCAATCTGGTTTCTGATATTATTTCATGGAAACTGCTCTCTCCATTGTTACTAATGATCTCCCAACTGCCAAATCCAATGGTCCTTTCACAATCTCCATCTTTCTTGACCTCTCTGCAGCCTCTGACACTGCTGATCACCTTCTTTTCCTTGATACTTTATTCTCCCTAGGTTTTCAGGACACTTTTCCTAACCTAACCCTTTCCTTTCTTTCTAGTCTTCTTACACCTTACTTCTCAACACGTACTCTTCAATCCAGTGACACTGGCCTCCTGGCTGTTCTACATAAAAGATACTGCAGGGGCAGCTAGGTGGTGCAGTGGATAAAGCAGCCCTGGATTCAGGAGGACCTGAGTTCAAATCTGGCCTCAGACACTTGACACTTACCAGCTGTGTGACCTTGGGCAAGTCACTTAACCCTCATTGCCCTGCCCTTAAAAAAAAAATACTGCTCCATCTCTCCGCTACTGGCATACTCTCTGCCTGTCCCTCACTCCTAGAAAACTCTCCCTCCTCTCTCTTTACTGACCTCCCTGACTACCTCTACATCCCAACTAAAATCCCACCTCTGACAAGAAGCTTTCCCCAACCCTTTTAATTCCAATGCCTCCCCTCCATTAATTGCTTCCTATTTTTCCTGTGTACAGCTTAGTTGTACATATTTGTCTGCATGTTGTCTCCTCCACTGGATCATAAGTTCCTTGAGGGCAGGGAATATCTTTTGCCTCTCAGTGCTTAGCACAGAGCATGGCTTGCTCTTTGTTTGCTCTTTATTCTCTAAGAGGGCCATGACATCAGGGAGGTGTTGTCATGACTTGCAGTGAATTGGATTGAAGTGAGGAAGGGCTGTGCAAGGTCACCAACCTCACTCTTTCCTCCAGAGCCATCTGGGCCCAGTGGCAAGATTATAGATCAGGATGACTGGAGATGGCCCTGATGCAGTGGGATACCTTGGACTTTTTTTTTGCGGGGCAGTGGGGGTTAAGTGACTTGCCCAGGGTCACACAGCTAGTAAGTGTCAAGTGTCTGAGGCCAGATTTGAACTCAGGAACTCCTGAATCCAGGGCCAGTGCTTTATCCACTGCACCACCTAGCTGCCCCCTACCTTGGACTTTTTAAGCTAAGGTGTTTCCTGGATCTCAGTTTGTCAGAGGCAACTGACCATTCCGTGATTAAGGGAAGTTAAAAAGGAAGATAAGAAATGAGGTTTCACCTGGTTGAAAATAAATAGCTAAATGAATGAATGGATAAATAAGTAAATTCAGGAGGGGAAGACCCTTAGGGTTTCTACCACAGGTCACATAGGTATTAAATAATAAAGTCTAAATACAAATCTAGGTCTTTTGCTTTTTTTTTTTTTTTTTTTTTTTTTGGTGAGGCAATTGGGGTTAAGTGACTTGCCTAGGGTCACACAGCTAGTAAGTGTTAAGTGTCTGAGGTCGGATTTGAACTCAGGTCCTCCTGACTCCAGAACTGGTGCTCTCTCCACTGCGCCACCCAGCACCTCCTCTTTTGCTTTCAAATCTCAACATTAGAAGACCCAATGAAATGGGAAATTTTTCATAGTCAATCAAAGCAAGAACCCAAAAGGAGAAAAACAAAGGCAGGTTGAGGTTCATTTCTCTCTCTCTCTCTCTCTCTCTCTCTCCCCCCCCCCCCTTCCTCCCTCCCTCCCTCTACTTTTTCCACTCTGGTTTTTATTCAGGGAGTTCATTTATCTATCTAAACTCCCATTCCTATTTTCTGTAGTCTCACCTTCTTTAATTTACTTTTCGTTATGATTGATATCCACCTCACCTGGATAGCATTCCCTGATTCTCTTGTGATCTGAGCCCCATTCTTCTGCCAAAGGAATCTGTATTGGTTGCCTGTTTATAAGAATCCATGTTCCTAGGTACTTGGCCAAAATTGCCATGAAAATTAGATGCAGGATGATGAGAAGGCCAGGATGTCATAGGTATTATTCACCAAGTGCTTTCAAAAAAACTTGGTCTGGTGACACCGATATTCAATGGCATATTAAGCTATCATGCATTATTCATTTATTTCAGTGTGAATTTATTTTTTGGATCATTTCGAATCAATTGGCAACTGGGAACATGAGAGTAAGAAGAACAGATTTGGATAGGCAGACCTAAAGCAACCTTGAGGGGAGGAGACAGGACTGACATGGGTAGGTAGGCCGTGGGCAACCAGGGAGACTGCATGAGGGGATTAAGCGGGGGACTTAGAAACCCAGAGGAAATGAAGGGGACCTGGGAAAGGTCATAAATTTAGAGCTGGACTCTTTTAACTTTTTCCACTCACGATCCCTTTTTGCCCAAGAAATTTTCATGCAACCTTGGGTATTGTAAAGAATTAATTGTTATTTGAAGTTTTTATGCTTCAGCGCACACTGGCCTGGGGCTCTGCAAACTGTACGGTGCTCCACCCACTGGTTGTAGCCATTGCCATGGTGCTGACACCTCACGTCATCACCACTTGCAGATGCCTACATGGGCCTGGCAAAATTATAATGATTGGAAGCCTAGTGAGGGCAGTCATGTGACTGTCAGAGTGGCCATCCAATTGGCTGGGGGCTATGTGGAGTGTATGTGGAAGAAGGAAGTTTTTTTTCTTTCTGGCATTCTGGCTGGAAGCTGGAAGGTGACAGGAGCTCTGCTGTGTATTCTCAGCTGATTCCTTGGCAGTGGTATTTTTCAGGTTGTATAATTTCCCTTTCCCCATTTTATTTCCTTTCCCTTGATCCTACTGATCCTGTTTGTGTTTGTTTTTTTTTTTTAAGTTCGTTCTTGTTAAAATAAATCCTGCTCTGTTTTGAGGGAGGCTGCCGGTCTCATTCCTTGCTCCAATATTGTGGCGAGCCACTTAGCTAACACTCCCCAATTAAATATTGGTCCCCACAGTTTTTGGCAAGCCAACCAGGATGCCAGAAAGAAAAAAAAACTTCCTTCCTCCCTGCACACTCTGCACAGCCCCCATCCAATTGGATAGCCACTCTAACAGTCACATGACTGCCCTCACTAGGCTTCCAATCATTATAATTTTGCCAGGTCCATGTAGGCATCGGCAAGTGCTGATGACATGAGGTGCCAGAACCATGGCAACGGCTACAACCAGTGGGTGGAGCACCGTGCGGTATGTGGAGCCCCAGATCAGTGTGTGCCGAGGCATAAAAACCTCAAATAACAATTAATTCTTTACAGTATATAAGTATATAAATAGGTATGCAACATTTACTTCCAAATTTTTTGTGGCCCTTCATTCGGTTATACCACCCCATACCCATAGTTTAAGAAGCTTTGATTTAGACCTAGAAGGTTCCTTGGAAATCATGGAGTCCAGAGGGCATCTAGGTGGCCCATTGGGTAAAGCACCTGCCCTGGATTCAGGAGGACCTGAGTTTAAATCTGGCTTCAGACACTTGACACTTACTAGCTGTGTTACCCTAGGCAAGTCACTTAACCCTCATTGCCCTGCAAAAAATAAAATAAAATCATGGAGTCCAATCCCATTATTTAACAGATGAGAAAAACGAGGCTTAGGGAGATGAAATGATTTGTCCAGTTTCAGATAGGTAATAGTTGCAGAGCTAGGATTTTAACCCATATCCTATAACTCCAAATCTGACACCCTTTCTAACTGGATCTACCTGGGTGGGAGAAAACACACTACTGAAGACAAACTTCATTTGCTTCGCCAGCCTTCTTAGGTCACCCTGTTCCATCTGACTTAAAAAGTAATCAGTCAGAGCTTTGTGGATTTCTTCTTATTAAAATGTGTGTGTTTTTAAATCAATGTGCAGGAGGGTTCACATACAGATGCAAGGATTTTGTCCTGTTTAAAATAAATTAACAAGCTCCCTCTCCTCTCCAACCTCCCCCGTCCCCAGCCTTAGCAAGCCCTCCTTATTCCCCCATGTATTTAGAAGTTGGTCTTTGGCATCCTTCTGGAGCTGTCTATAAAACTGTCACATCTGTGTCACCTCTTTCACATGAATGTTGCCAGGATTAATGAAGTCTATATATCTAAAGTTCTTCAAGGTCATTTGGCTGAAAAGCACTCTATAGGCATGGGGAACGATTATTACTCTATTATTAAAGCCTCATGCTCCCCACTCAGCGCCATTTGATGGCCTGCTTCCAACCTTGAATAAAACCTTGTTATAAAAAAAAAAGGAACATCTCTCTGTGTTACTCTCTACTGACTAAAGAAGTAATGATTCTATAGGAATAATTAGGGGAAGGACTTGGCTTCAAAGACTGATAGATCAAGTTGTAAATCATAGCTGATTTAGTGACAGTGCTTGTCATTTTAAAGATAAATTTTGTTTTACAACTTAAGACTCCAAAGTTTACTTTCTTTTTTAATCCACAGCCCTCCATCCTCCCTCCTTCACCCTCTTCTTCTCCACCAAACTTCTGACCACAGGATTATAGATCTTTGAGCTAGAAGAGACCTCAGAGGCCAGCTAGTCCTCCCCCTTCTCTGGACAAATGAGGTAACTGAGGCAGCAGAGAAGTGAAAAGACTTGCCTAAAGTCACACAGGGTACAAAAGGAAGTAGAAAACTGTAAATCTCAGTGGAACAGTGATAGAGGGCTGAACTTAGAGTCAGCAAGACCTGAGTTCCAATCCTGCTTCAGACACTCATTAGCCATGTGACCTTGGATAAGTCATGTAACCTTTCTCATTTTCAGTTTCCTTATCTGTAAAATGGGGATAATGATAGAACCTGCTTCCCAGGATTATTGTGAAAAATAAGGTGAGATAGTATCTTTAAAGCACCCTGTAAACCTTACAGTGCCATATAAATGTTAGATATTATTGCTACATTATTATCCTGGGCTAGGCCATTCAGGTGTAGTGGAAAGAACAGCAGCTCCAGAGCCAGAGGTCATGGGTTCAAAACTCAACTATGGAACTTATTATCTTTGCAAACTTAGGGAATTCACAGTCTCTTTGAGCTTCAGTTTCTTTATCTATTAAATAAGACAATTGGAACACAGTGGATAGAGCACTGGCCCTAAAGTTGGGAGGATCTGAATTCAAATCTCACCTCAGACACTGACCCTGGCCAAGTAACTTAACCCCAATTACCTTAAACATATGGGGCCATCTCCAGTCATCCTGATATCCATATCTATATCTATAACCATATCATCACCATCTATATCTATATCCATATCTGTGTCTATATATCTGTATCTATATCATCTCTATCTATTATCTATCTCTATCATCTATGTCTATGTCTATGTCTATGTTTATCTTGTCACTGGACCCAGATGGCTCTGGAGAAGAGAGTGAGGTTGGTGACCTTGCACAGCCCTCCCTCATTTAAATCCAATTCACTGCAAGTCATGACATCAACCCAATGTCCTGGTGCTCTTTGAGAATGAAGGAAAAACAACTCTATCTCTCTGTATAACTATGATCCTTGTATCCACGTGGCTAAACCATACACAGAATCCTAAAGCTAAGAGAACTCAACTCTCGAGATAGTTAAGGGAATAAGCATTTATTAAGCTTCTACTATGTGTCAAGCACTGTGCTAAGTACCTCACAAATATTACCTCATTTAATCCTCAAAACAATGCTGTGAGATGGGTGTCATTATTATCTCCATTTTACCATTGAGGAAACTGAGACAGGCAAGGGTTAAGTGATTTGCCTAAGATCACACAGTTAGAAAGTGTCTGAGGCTCCGTTTGAACTGAAATCTTCTTGACTCTAAGCCCAGCACTCTGCCCATGGCATCTCCAGCTGCCTCAAGTTAGGTAGTGAGTGCCTAAACTACACACTTCAGGTGATTGTCAATCAGTTTCTTGAAATTCTACAAGTATAGAACATCCATAGCTTCCCTCAGCATTAGTGATCATAGTTCCAATTCTGCTTTTTGGACAGTTTTCTTTAAAATCTTTCCCCTTATGGGGGCAGCTAAATGGTGCAGTGGATAGAGCACCGGCCCTGGATTCAGGAGGTCCTGAGTTCAAATATGGCCTCAGACACTTGACACTTACTAGCTGTATAACCCTAGGCAAGTCACTTAACCCCAATTGCCTCACAAAAAGAAAAAAGAAAAAAAATCTTTCCCCTTACAAGTATTACCTTGGTTCTGGAAAAATATGGAAAAAGTGAGACAAAGTTAAGGCAATGGTTTCCACTCAGACAGTATTTATATTGATTGAAGCTAAGTAAAAAGCAGGAGATGGGCAAAAATAGGAGGTGGGCAACGATAGTCACAAGCCTTTCATTTCTACCAAAGTCTAAAATCATTTACCTAAAAACATTCGTTCATTCATTAATTTGCACAACAAATATATATTAAATACCTGCTATGTACAAGGTATAGGCAGGACTCTAGGAAATGCAAAGATAACTGAGCCATAGTTCCAAAGACCATAGAATCAAATAGCTCTCATTGGATGAAAATGATTATGGAATAAAAGAAACATAGGCATATCCTCAGGGAAGGGGGAAGGGAAATATTGAAATAGCATCTACAATTGGATCGGAAACAACCCAGGACATTCTTTAAGATGAGATAATATAACTTAACAAATGGCTCAATAAAGGAACATGTGAAATAAGCAAAAAAAAAAAAAAATGAAACAAACAAAAAAAATCCTAAAACCCCACAACAGTAGGAACTGGGTGAAACCAAAAAATCTCTAGGTAAGATGGAGATGAAACTCAATAGTTTTTAAATTATTTTGAAAATATTTTAATCATATTTTATTTTTTCCAATCACATGTAAAGACAAATTTTAACATTCATTTTTTTTTTTGTGGGGAAATGGGGGTTAAGTGACTTGCCCAGGGTCACACAGCTAGTAAGTGCCAAGTGTCTGAGGCCAGATTTGAACTCAGGTCCTCCTGAATCCAGGGCCGGTGCTTTATCCACTGCGCCACCTAGCCGCCCCTTAACATTCATTTTTAAGAAATATGAGTTCCAAATTATCTACCTTCCTCTCTCCTTCACCCCCCAACAGTAAGCAACTTGTTTATAAGTTATAAATGTGCGATCATGTAAAACATATTTCCATATTAGTCATGTTATGAAAGAAGAAACAAACCAAAAGCAACAACCATGAAAAACAATAAAGTAAAAATAGTATGTTTTGATCTGCATTCAGGCTCCATCCATTCTTTCTTTGGATGTGGATAGCAGTTTTCATCATGTGTCCTTTGGAATTATCTTGGATCATTGTATTGCTGAGAATAGCTAAGTCATTCACAGTTGATCATCACATAATGCTGTTACTATGTTCAGTGTTCTCCTAGTTCTGCTAGTTCTTCTGACTTCACTTTGCATCAGTTTGTGTAAATCTTTCCAGTTTTTCCCCCAGGTTTTTAAAAATATGTTTTTAAAAAAACATTGTGGGGGGAGGGGCAGCTAGGTGGTGCAGTGGATAAAGTTCAAATCCAGCCTCAGACACTTGACACTTACAAGCTGTGTGACCCTAGGCAAGTCACTTAACCCTCATTGCCCCACAAAAAAACAACAAAATAACAGTGGGGTATAGAGTGGTGGCACATGCTTATAATCTCTGCTACCCTGAGGCTAGATTGATGGATGACTTCAATTTAGGAGTTGAACTGCATTGGGGCTAACATCCCCTTCTCAGAGGTATAGAAAACAAGTGACAGCCTGTAAGTTGAGAGAATTCATAGAGTACCAATAAGAAAAAATTGAAAATTCAACTCACTCAAGTGCATCATAACTGAGCTTCAAAATATATTTTTTTTAAATCCTTCTAACAGGAGGAAAAGGGGGCAGCTAGGTGGTGCAGTGGATAAAGCACCAGCTGTGGATTCAGAAGGACCTGAGTTCAAATCCAACCTTAGACACTTGACATTTATTAGCTGTGTGACCCTGGGCAAGTCACTTAACCCTCATTGCCCCACAAAAATAAATAAATAAACAAACAAACAAATAAGTCACTACATTTATTTAAAATAAGTTTCCACCACTTAATGCACTTATTACCTAACAGGAGGAAAAGTATTACTTATCAAAAGCATCAGCTTGATTCTCACAAGATTTTTCTGCAAGAATGAGAAATGACAGAACTTACATAAAAATGTTAAAACATGGGCTTCTATCCCAGAGTCAGTTTCTAAGAAAAGCAAAACAATCTTTTTTTTTAAAGGAAAAGATGATCATTTGAAAATCAAGGGACTTTGACAATGCTTGAAAAATTTGTTGAGCTTCAGAACATGTTAGGGTTTAAAGAAATAGGAGGAATAAATTAGAGGATCTGTGAAAAGGAGGGAGCTAAGTGGCTCAGTGGATAGTCTACAGCTATGTGATCATGGGCAAGTCATTTAACTTCTGTTTGCCTCAGTTTTCTCATCTCTAAAAAATATATATAGTTTGCAAAATACCTTATTTATGTTAATTCATTGGATTTTCAAAGTAACCCTGTGGTGGAAGTGCTATATATTTTTTACAGATTATTATCCTCATTTTACATATGAGGAAACAGAGGCAAAAAGAGAAGAAAAAAATAAAATATCAAAAAAGACATTTTAAAAAGGAACAAATTGTTGATCATTTTGAGTAGACCTGGAGAAATACTCTGAAAATTTAAGACCTTAGAATTTTAGACAGCAGATCTCTTATAACTAGTATGAAGCAGTTCTTATCTCAATATGGTAACCACAGGAAAATAAAAATAACAGCAGTATGATAATAGGTAATCACTGATCAATACCTTCCTACAAGGGAAAGGAAACAATGACAAAAATAATTAAAAGTGGGGCAGCTAGGTGGCCCAGTAGATAAAGCACCAGCCCTATATTCAGGAGGACCTGAGTTCAAATCCGGCCTCAGACATTTAACACTTTCTAGCTGTGTGACCCTGAGCAAGTCACTTAACCCCAATTGCCCTGCTCCCCCCAAAAAGTATCATATAAATAAGCATCTCTTCATGGATTATTTGTTCTTCTTACTCTGCAGTATTCATGTTGAACAATGACAAAGAGATCACCATGAAGGTAGTTGCAAGTTCTGCACAATCATTTGTTTCAGAGGATGAAACAGCAATTCTGCAGAATACTTGATTTTGAAAAAAATATTTTCATTTACTTGGTTAAATATTTCCCAATTACATGTAAATTTTTAAAATATTCATTTTTAAAAAATTTTGAGTTCTATATTCTCTTCACTTCCACCTCTCGACATCCATTGACAAGACAAGCAACATGAGATCCGTGATATATGTGAAGTCAATGCAGAGTACTTGAAAAAATCCTCTAAACTAAATCGATATACACTGTATCTTACTACTACTATGCAATTTCAATGTCAAACTGGACGTGGGTGAGGATGACTGTATAATATGTTTCAGGGCTAAGAAGTTAAAGGCCAAAGGCTTGTGTGAACTATATACATGATATATATATGATATACACACATACATCATATATATCACAATGTTGTTATTGTTCACTAGTTTCAGTCACGTCTGACTCTTCATGACCCCATTTGGGGTTTTCTTGGCAAAGATACTGGAGACATTTGCCATTTCCTTCTCCAGCTCATTTTACAGATGAGGAAACTAAGGCAAAGAGGGCTAAGTGACTTGCCCAGGATCACACAGCTAGTGTCTGAGCCCAGTTAATGAGTCTTTCTGACTCCTGTTTTCAGGCTTGGCACACTATCCATGGCACCAACTGGCTGCTCTATATACATAATACATATAAATATATCATAAATATACACAATATATCATGGACATACACAACACATATCTGCAAATCACAAATACTTTATTCAGTGAGTCAGAAGTGAGCACTGACCAATGTCCTTCAAAATGAAATTGACTAGGAATCTTTTCAGAATACTGTCTATATGAAATTCAGTTTAATTCAAGAAGAATTTATTTGGCATCTTATATATATATATATGATACTCTACTAGGCCTGGGATAGTAATAATAATTAGAATTTATACAGTACCTACTATTCACCAAGCACTGTGCTAAGAGCTTTACAAATATGTCATCTAGGGGGCAGCTAGGTGATGTAGTAGATAAAGCACTGGCCCTGGATTCAGGAGGACCCGAGTTCAAATCCAGACACAGACACTTGACACTTACTAGTTGTGTGACTCTGGGCAAGTCACTTAACCCTCATTGCCCAGCAAAAACAAAAACAAACAAACAAATATCTCATCTGATCCTCCCAACAACCCTTAGAGGGGGGTATTATTATTATCCTCATTTTACATATGAGGAAACAGAGGCAAATAGAGACCAAGTGACTTGCCCAAGGTCACACAGCTAGTAAATGTTTAAGGCAAGGTTTGAACTGAGGAATTCCTGACCCCAGGCATAAAACTCTCTCCACTGTGCCATCTTGCTTCCTAGGTACTAGGGTATGTGGAAATTTATTTTGATTTGGGGACCCTACCTTTAGGCTGAGATTAGAAAGCCTTAGGCCCTCAGGGTCTCTTCTGTGTGGGAGGTGCTGGTGCCCCTCCTCCTCAGCTTCAGCTGAGTCAAAAAGCCCCGTGGGCTGTACAAGACGCCAGGTCAGACAGCTGGGGGGGAAAAAGCCCCCAGCTCCCTCCGACCTGAACGGAGCTATCTGAGAGATCCCGGATAGCCTGTGCTGAGACACGAGCTGCCTGAGCACCCCCCACCCCCACCAGCCACAGCCCTGGCTAGCAGATTAGCTTGGTCTGTGGGGGCACAGGAAGCCCCGAGATTTGAGTGGAGAGAAGAAAAGGTATACATAGACCTGGGAGTTAGACTCAGGAGGGGGGGCTGACGAGATTAGAAAGGTTCAGACAGACGAGGGCAGACAAGGACGGACGAGAGAGGCTGAGAAGAGGTTCAGACAAGGAGACGAGGGGGTTTCTGACTAGAGAAGGGGCGGCAAAGGCAGCAGAGGGCAGACTGATGGAGCAGACAGACAGAAGGTCAGTGAGAGAGGAACATGGGTTCAGTGGTAGTAGTAAGGAGAGGAAAGTTAGAAGCAGGGGGATTTACAAAGTGAAAGGGTATAGGTGTGTTAGTGAAAGTAGCTGAGCAAGTGAGTGCCCTGAGGCAAGAGAAGGTTCAGGCCCTTATTGTATTAAAAAAGTTCAAAGTGCAGCAGGTGGGAAGAGACACACCGCAATGCAGTCAGATTGTACATTTTATTTCCCTGTATTCTTAATTTTCAATAGTATCTCATAAATAAACTCTGCTTTGATTATTTGGTTAAGAGGCTTCTTAATATTTTGCTTATCAATTTGGGAGTAGAGCAGTGTGGTGGACCTTTATAAACGGCCCATGCTAAGTTAATAACTGTCAGATAGCCAGTTAGTCTAAAGTCCCCAGATTAGTCCTCCAGTCAGATTAACCCCCCAAATTAGCCCTAGTCATCAAAAATATTCTTACAGGTACAAGAAAAAGATGAAAAGTAGTGCCTGCCCTCAAGGAGCTTACATTCTACTGGGTAGTTGAGTATGTTCAGGAATAAGTAAATGCAAGATAATTTGAGGAGGACAAGAGCATTAATGATTAGAGAAATCAGGAAAGGCTCTATGAAAGTGATGGCATAGGGCAGCTAGGTGGCACAATGGATAAATCAATGGCCCTGGATTCAGAAGGACCTGAGTCCTTCTGACACTTGACACTTACTAGCTGTGTGACCCTGAACAAGTCACTTAATCCTCATTGCCCCTTCCTCCCATAAGAAAGTGATGGCAGCTAGCTGAGCTTAGAAAGAAGCTAAGGATTTAGAACTAAGCCCAAAGGGCTATAGAACTGTGCATAGCCTTTGATCCGGCAATACCACTGCTAGATTTATATCCCAAAGACATCCCTAAAAAGAGAAAAAGACCTATTTGTACAAAAATATTTATAGCAGCTCTTTTTGTGGTGGCTAAGAACTGGAAATCAAAGGAATGCCCATTAATTGGGGAATGACTAAACAAGCTGTGGTATATGATGGTGATGGAATATTATTATGCAATAAGAAATGACAAGCAGGATGATTTCAGAAAGGCCTGGAAAGATATGTATAAACTGATGTATAGTGAAGTGAACAGAACCAAAAGAATGTTGTGCACAGAGATAGCAATATTGTTTGATGAAGAACTGTGAGTGACTTGACTATTCTCACCAATACAATGATCCAAGACAATCCCAAAGGACTATTGATGGAACATACTATCCACCTCCAAAGAATGAACTAATATTGATGGAACAGACTGAAGCATGCTATTTTTTCACTTTCTTTCATTTTTTTCTTTTATTTAAGTTTTCTTGTACAAAATGACTAATATGGTATTGTTTTACATAATCATACATGTATAAGCCATATCTGATTGCTTACTTCTTGAGGGAAAGAGAAGGGGAGGGAGGGAAGGAGGGATAAAAATTGGAACTTCAAACTATAAATAAAAAATGTTTGTTATCTAAAAAATAAATAAGCAAACAAACAAATACATAAATAAACAAATAAACAAATAAAAGTTAAATAAAAAAGAAAGACACCCCCCCCAAAAGAATTGGAAAGCAAAGGAATGCCCATCAGTTAGGGAATTACTAAACAAACTGTGGTATATGATGGTGATGGAGTATTATTGTGCTATAAGAAATGACAAGCAGGATGATTTCAGAAAGGCCTGGAAAGATTTATATGAATTGATGTCTAGTGAAGTGAGAATAACCAGGAGAATGTTGTGCACAATGACAGCAATATTGTTTGATGAAGAATTGTGAAAGACAACTATTCCCAACAATACAATGATCCAAGACAGTCCCAAAGGACTATTGATGAAATATACTATCTACCTTCAAATAAAGAACTGATATTGATGGAACACAGACTGAAGCATGTTATTTTTCACTTTCTTTCATTTTTTTCTTTTATTCAAGTTTTCTTATACAAAATGACTAATATGGTAATGTTTTATATAATTGTACATGTATAACCTATATCTGGTTGCTTACTGCCTCAAGGAGGGAGGAGGGAAGAGGGAGGAGAGGGAGGGATAGAATTTGGAACTCAAAACTTTAAATAAAAATGTTTATTTAAAAAAGAAATGAGGAGGATGTGATTTTAGACACAAAGAGATGGGAGAGGAAATATTAAGGTTGGACTAATTAGGCTGGAATATAGAGTATGTGAAAGGAATAAGGTAGAATAAGTCTAGGAAGGTAACCTACATGCAGTCAATAAATATTTATTAAATGTTAACTAAGTGGCAAAAATACTGGAGTGGTTTGCCATTTCCTTTTCTAGTTCAATTCACAGATGAGGAAACTGAGGCAAACAGGGTTAAGTGATTTGGACAGAGTCACACAGCTAGTGTCTAAGGCTAGATTTGAACTCTGGTCTTCCTGATTTCCCATAGCCCTACCCACTGCACACTTATATAGCACCTACTTTGTGCCACACGCTGTGTTAAGTGCTTTGCAAATATTATCTCATTAGATCCTCACAACAACCTAGCAAGGTAAGTGCTATTATTAACCCCATTTTTACAGTTGAGGAAACTGAGGCAAGCAGGTTAAGTGACCTGCCCAAGATAATGTACATAGTAGGTTTTGGGGGCTGAATTTGAACCCAGGTCTTCTTGACTACAGGTCAAGTGCCCTATCCATTGATGGGGGCGGGAGCAAGCTTCAAAGGGCTTTGAATGCCAAACGCAAGACTGTATATTTGATAGTGGAGATGATAGGCCAACAATGGAGTTTATTGACAAAGAGGATGGCATGGCAATACATTTTTTTTAAATGTAAAAGCCTTAATGATTAAATAAGAAGGAAATAATGCAATTGATAGTTGGGCAGACAAATTAGAAAACTCCTATGGGCTTTAAATAGCTAAGCCCTGGTGAGTGGGAGGTTATACAAACTCAGGAGGACTTTGTGGTGGGGGCAGGAGTAGATTTTTCTCTCTTGTGCTCTCCCTCCACCAGGCTCCCATCTAGCAGCATATGCACAGAGGGTGGCACCTCATTCAGTAGTTTAAGAGTTTGTCGTTTTGAAAAAGGTGAAGTAGCAGAGAATCACAGTCCAGAAAGACACACAGATACAAGGCAGTCATGGAAGAGAGGAAATAGCCTGGAGGAAGGAAGGCCCTGCTAGCAGAGAAGAGAGCTGCTTATGGGCTCAAAGGAGAGTCATCCCTGACAAAAGCAGAGCCATGGAGGAGAGTAGATCTGGGCTGGGAGCCCAGATGAGCAACCCACCCAGCAGAGATGTTTCACCCAAGGGGAACCTTCTTGAGGAATCTTTGGCAAGAGAATAGACTTCCAGGCCCTACAGCACCAGGAACTGTGTATTGCCACTGACACATGTATATTATACTGTCCTTACACATATATCTCACTAACATGGGAACCCACTCCTCCTTGGATACTGTGTATATTTATGGGAGGGTAAGCCCCAGATTTATAGGGGGGAATTTTTTGTAGCTCCTATCCTTACAAAAGGGCCGCTAGGTGGTGCTGCAGCGGATAGAGCTCTGGGCCTGGAGTCAGGAAGACTCATCTTCCTGAGTTCAAATATAGTCTCAGACACTTACTAACTGTGTGACCCTGGGCAAGTCACTTCACCTTGTTTGCTTCAGTTTCCTCATCTGTAAAATGAGAAGGAAATGGCAAAAATTACTCCAGTGTCTTTGTCAGGAAAGGCCCAAAAGGGGTCAAGGAGAGTCAGACATAACTAAAAACAACTGAACAACAGCAACAACAGTTCTTACCAAGCCATCTTAATAAATGCTTGTATTAAGAGCAAATTGTGCTGGCCTCCCGATTGTGTTTTTGGTTTTTTTGTTTGTTTGTTTGTTTGTTTGTTTTTTTAGTGAGGCAGTTGGGGTTAAGTGACTTGCCCAGGGTCACACAGCTAGTAAGTGTCAAGTGTCTGGGGCCAGATTTGAACTCAGGTACTCCTGACTCCAGGGCAGGTGCTCTATCCACTGCGCCACCTAGCTGCCCCATGGCCTCCCGATTGTTAATGGGAAGCACATTGGTTTTGGAAGTAGTCAGCCACAGAGTACCCCAAATCCAAGATTGCTGCAGGGAACCCAACCTGAATACAAGTAGGAGAAGTAACCCAGAAGAGGGGTTACAGAATAATGCCTGAGTTAAAGAACAAATACATAAACATAACATATCCAAATCTATGGAATGATAACAGTTGATATTTGTACTGTACTTTAAGGATTCCAAAAAATTTTACAGACATTAACTCTTTTGTGTCTGTCTGGAGTGTGATTCTCTGCTACTTCAATTGGGCCCCTAAACTTTTTCAAAATGACAACAAAATGACATCTTTTGGATGCAACCAAGGTAATACTAGGGCTTTCTGTCTCCTCTGTGACAATAGCAAATGCTTTTCTAAGAAAGTATACCTATTCTATGCCTTGATATCAGTAATTAGAGGAACATCAAACAAGTTTATTGCTTCATATATTTCACAGAATCTTGCACTACATCTTGTATTATAATGCTTATGATACAATAGATTAGTTTGAGAAACCTAAGGTCATAAAATATTAAGGGAGGGGCAGCTAGGTGGCGCAGTGGATAGAGCACCGGCCCTGGAGTCAGGAGTACTATTCTGAACTAGACAAACACCAACAGATTGAGCACTTCCATATACAAAGAATTTTTTAAAATGTATATATGAAATGACAAATTTCTATGTGGTACAGCTTATTTTTTTAAAAAATTATATAACAAATTTAACATGTTAATTTCAAAGCTGAACTGTTTGTGTGGGTCTCCCACTGAACTTCCTTCTGTTCTCTTCTGTGCATTTAAAAAATATTTTAATGACATCCTTTTCTCTCATTTTTTTGGCATTGCTATTACCAGCTCCCCATCCCTCCAATTTTTTTAACCTTCCCTTGTAACAAATAAGTATAATCAAGCAAAACAAATCCATGCATTGGCCATGTCCCAAAAGGCATGTTTCATTCAGTACCTCTGGTTCATCATCTCTCTAGAAGAAGGTGGGTAGCACATCATTGGTCCTCTGGAATCTTTCTTGGTCATAACATTGATCAAAGTCCTTAAGTCTTTCAAGGTTGTTTTCTTTCAAATGTTGTAGTCATCATGTAAATTGTTCTTTTGGTTCTGTTCATTTCACTTTGCATCAGCTCATATAAGTCTTTCCAGGTTTCTCTGAATTCATCCCATTCATCATTTCTTATGATTCAATAATATTCTATTACATTCAAATCCTTTTTCTATTATAGGCTTATATTCAGGTTTTTTTTTTTTTTTTTTTTTTTTTTTTTTTTACATTATGAGATAGTTTATTTTTTCCGTTACATGTAAAGATAGTTCTCAACTTTTGTTTATACATGCTTTACAATTTCAGATTTTTCTCCCTCCCTCCCCTCCCTCCCCCCTCCCCTAGACAGCAGGTAATCTGATATAGGTTATATCTATATATATCTATACATATAGATATATATATACACACACATATATATACACATAATAACATTAATCCTATTTCTGCATTAATCCTGTTACAAGAGAAAGAATCAGAGCAGTGATGCAAAACCTCAAAATAGAAAAAAAAAAACAACAGCACCCAAAACAAAAGAAATAATATGGTTCAATCAGCATCTATACTCCACAGTTCTTTCTTTCTTTTTTTTCTTGGATTTGGAGATCCTCTTCTATCATGAGTTCCCTGGAACTCTTCTGTACCATTGCATTGGTGAGAAGAATATAGTCCATCACAGTAGGTCAACACTCAATGTTGATGATACTGTGTACAATGTTCTTCTGGTTCTGCTCATCTCACTCATCATCAGCTCACGCAAGACCCTCCAGGTTTCTCTGAACTCTTCCTGCTCATCATTTCTTACAGCACAATAGTATTCCATTGTATTCATATACCACAACTTGTCCAGCCATTCCCCAATTGATGGGCACCCCCTCAACTTCCAATTCCTTGCTACCACGTAAAGAGCAGCTATAAATATTTTTGTACATGTGGGTCCCTTTCCCCCTTCCATGATTTCTTTGGGCAAAAGACCTAAAAGTGGGATTGCTGGGTCAAAGGGTATGCACAGCTTTATCGCCCTTTGGGCATAATTCCAAATTGCTCTCCAGAATGGTTGGATCAGCTCACAGCTCCACCAACAATGCATTAGTGTTCCAATTTTCCCACAGCCTCTCCAACATTTATTATCTTCCTTTTTTGTCATTTTAGCCAATCTGATAGGTGTCAGGTGGTACCTCAGAGTTGTTTTAATTTGCATCTCTCTAATCATTAGAGATTTAGAGCATTTTTTCATATGGGAATAGATAGCTTTGGTTTCTTCATCAGAAAACTGCCTGTTCATATCCTTTGACCATTTCTCAATTGGGGAATGACTTGGATTCTTATAAATTTGATTTCATTCCCTATATATTTTAGAGATGAGGCCTTTATCAGAAGCACTGGCCTCAAAAATTGTTTCCCAGCTTTCTGCCTCCCTTCTAATTTTGGATGCATTGCTTCTGTTTGTACAAAAATTTTTTAATTTAATATAATCAAAATCATCCACTTTGCATTTTATAATATACTCTATCTCATGTTTGGTCAAAAACTGTTCTCCTTTCCAAAGATCTGATAGGTACACTATTCCTTTCTCTCCTAATTTACCTATGGTATCACCTCTTATGTCTAAATCATGTATCCATTTTGACCTTATTTTAGTATAAGGTGTAAGATGTTGGTCTAAGCCTAATTTCTGCCATACTATCTTCCAGTTTTCCCAGCAGTTTTTGTCAAATACTGAGTTCCTATCCCAGAAGCTGGAGTCTTTGGGTTTATCAAACACTACATTACTAGTGTCATTTACTACTGCATTTCCTGAGCCTAGCCTATTCCATTGATCTACCACTCTATTTTTTAGCCAGTACCAGATAGTTTTGATGACTGCCGCTTTATAGTAAAGCTCCAGGTTTGGTACCGCTAACCCACCTTCCTGTGAATTTTTTTTCATTATTTCCCTGGATATTCTTGATTTTTTGTTTTTCCAGATGAATTTTGTTATTATTTTTTCTAGCTGTATAAAATAATTTTTAGGTAGCCTGATTGGTATGGCACTGAATAAGTAAATTAATTTAGGCAGTATTGTCATTTTTACTATATTAGCTCTGCCTATCCATGAGCAATTGATATCTTTCCAATTATTTAGATCTGATTTGATTTGTGTGAAGAGTGTTTGGTAGTTGTGTTCATAGAGTTCCTGGGTTTGTCTTGGCAAGTAGACTCCCAAGTATTTTATATTACCTACCGTTACTTTAAATGGAATTTCTCTTTCTATCTCTTGCTGCTGGACTTTGTTGGTCATGTATAGAAATGCTGATGATTTATGTGGATTTATTTTATATCCTGCTACTTTGCTAAAGTTGTTAATTGTTTCAAGTAATTTTTGACTTGATTCTCGAGGATTCCTTAAGTATACCATCATATCATCTGCAAAGAGTGATAGTTTTGTTTCCTCCTTGCCTATTCTAATTCCTTTAATTCCTTTCTCTTCTCTGATTGCTAAAGCTAACATTTCTAGGACAATATTAAATAATAGGGGTGATAATGGACATCCCTGTTTCACCCCTGATCTTATTGGGAAGGCCTCTAATTTATCTCCATTGCATATAATACTTGCTGATGGCTTTAGGTAGATACTGTTTATTATTCTAAGGAAAGCTCCCCCTATTCCTAAACTCTCTAGTGTTTTTATTAGGAATGGGTGCTGTACTTTGTCAAAAGCTTTCTCTGCATCTATTGAGATAATCATATGATTTTGGTTGGTATATTCAGTTTTACCAGCTAAGTTATTCTTGGTTGTAAGTCTTTATTTTTTGTGGGGGATAATATATTTCTATATTTTCTCTTTATAGTAGTATCTTCCAAGCCCTGTGTGATCCTGAATGTGGTACCTTAGTTCTTTAACTCTTTCTTTCTGTTTTTTTTCTCTGACCTGGGAGCTCTGAATTTTGGCTATGACATTCCTTGGAATTTTTATTGTGGAGTTCCTTCCAGGAGGTGACTGGTGAATACTTTCTGTTTTAACTTTGTATTGCCCTTTGGTTCTAAATATCTAGGCATTTTTCATTTTGATTTTTTGTTTTGTTTTGTTGTGTGTGGGTTTTTTTGGATCATTTTGATTTCTTGAAATATTATATCTAGGTTTTTTGTTTGGTTTTCAGGAAGTCTGATAATTCTTAATTTCTCTCTTGACTTTTTTTTCCCAGATCAGTTGGGGTTTTTTTTAATAGTAGATACCTTATATTTACTTCTATTTTTCCATCTTTTGATATTGTTATTATATTTCTTGTTATTTCATGGATTCATTGGATTTTGTTTACTCCATCATAATTTTCAGGGAGTCCATTACTTGCATGACATTTTCTACCTTCTATTCTAAACTATTTATTCACCTCTCAATTCTTTTCTCCAGAGCTCTCATATGACTTCATTTTTCATTTCTTATTTAATTTCCTTTTTTAAAACCACTCTTCCTTTATTCTATTCTCTATCATCATCATCCCATCCATTTTTTTTTCTTATTTCATTTCTTCTAGCGACTCTTGTAGTCTTTATGGTCAAGACTTTTCTTGCTTTGAAGATCTGCTTGTCATTGCTATGGAGTTACTCTCTTTTCTTGACTCATAATATCACTTCATAGTATTTAGTGTCTGCTTCTGCTTACTCATATCTATAGCTTCAGTTCCTGATTTGAGACTTTGTGCCAGGTATAAGTTCTACTCTTTCTTGTTCTCTTGGATTAGATGGTCAGGGTCTCTGATCCTGACCTTGATTTCCTGGACTTCTGAGAGTGATTTCTATGTCCCTTGCTGTAGCTGCACTCGAAGTGCTAGAAAGCTTCAAGCCCTCTGGGATCTTCTAGGTTCAGAGTGTAACAGGCTACAGGGCCTTCTGGAGCATCTCAGGTCATATCACTGGGGATCTCTAGCTCTCTGGGGCTTTCTATGTAAGGTATTTTAGACAGCTAGCCCTCATCTAGGAAGAACAGTCAGATAATGAACTCCCTGTCTAATACTCTGAATTTCTATATACTGAGAATAGAATACTGCATTTTTCAGGAGCCCTTAGTACATCTCTGGTCAGAGTGCTACTGATTTCCAGATTCCCTGGGGCATTATGGTCAGAATGTTCTCATGCCCAGCCCTGAGTCCAGTATCAGAGTGATCAGAGGGCTGAGGGTTTCTGACTTGCCCAGTCAGCACAATCTGGATTTCTTTCCCCCTGAGAACAGAATATTATAGGTTTCAGATGCCCTTTGGAACATTTCTGGTCATAGAACTAGCTGGAAGACTTCCGGATTATTCTCCCATGTTCTCCTACTCTGGCTTTCCTTAAAGACGGTCTCATGGGATTCCAATTATCTTTTTGTGAAGTTCTAGGATGGATGATGGAGCTTTTTAATGCTTTTTGGATTTCTGGATCATTTTAGACTTTTACTGAAGTACATATGAGAGATATAACTTGCATATCACCGTCTTAACAAGCCTTAAAAAAAAAAAACAACAAGAAGCCTTAGGAACCACTATTTAGCTAAAAATAATTAGAGAAATTGAATACAAGCATGGCAAAAAAATGAGATAAAATCCATACTTCACACCACATATGACAATAACTTTCAATTAGCACAATGAGCTAAATATTTTTAAAATACCATAAAAATTGGAAGTAAAACAGAATGATATATTTATCTTATTATGAAGATGAGAAATTATTTTCTATATGCTAAATGGTAGGAATTATTAAAGGTTATGTAGGTGGGTTTGGTCATATAAAATATATGGATTTGTGCATCAAAAACAAAGTATCTAAAATAAATAGATTTTTAAAAATTTACAGAAAATTAATCAGATACTTTTTTTCAAAGAATCAAAATCTGAAAGCCATATCCTATAAGGAACCAACACATTTACAAGTGTTTTGCACATTTCACAAAGGATATGAACATATAGTTCTCAAAGGAAGAAAGACAAATAGTTTCCTGTACCAGATTTATATCAGACACATTTATTGCAAAGATATTATAAACCATTTCTTTTTATTTCAGATACATTATTTTTATTCATAAAAATAAAATCATATGTAAAATTATAAATTCTAAACCATTTGCTATTTATTCAATGGAACAAATAAACTTTTTATGAAATAATCACAGTAACATCTTATTTATTTCTGTATTCCTTTCCAATTTCCAATCTTTTGCTTTGACCCTGAGTAAGTCACTTAACTTCTTAGTAATCCCCCAAAATTCTTTAGGACCATTAGTTATAGAACATTTGCAGATCTGCATTGGTGGAAGAAATTACCTCCCTGGGAATTCCCATAGTATTACAATTCTGGATCCTCCCAAAGAAATGAAAACATACAATCTTGTTGATAATTATGTGTGTAATTTTTTGTGTATGTGTGAGGTAATTGGAATTAAGTGACTTGCCCAGGGTCACACAGCTAGTAAGTGTCAAGTGTCTGAGGTCAAATTTGAACTCAGGTCCTCCTGACTCCAGGGTTGGTGTTCTATCCACTGTGACACCTAGCAGCCTCTCAGTTAATTAAAAAAAAAAACTTTATAATTATCAACAAGGGGGCAGCTAGGTGTCACAGTGGATAGAACACCAACCCTAGAGTCAGGAGGACCTGAGTTCAAATTTGACCTCAGACACTTGACACTTACTAGCTGTGTGACCCTGGGCAAGTCACTTAATTCCAATTACCTCACACACACACACACACACACACACACACACACACACAAATTAACTGAAGAGATTCATAAAGGAGATCATTTCTTGATAAGGGGATAAGGCTTCATGGTAGAGTTGTAACCTATGTATCCTCTGGCCTTTTCCATCTGTACCATTCCTGTACCCTTAGGGTCTTTCATGAATAACATTCTGGTTCAGTCTTGAAGAATAGGAAAGATCTCAATAGGAGAACATCACTGGGATGAGGGTTGGGTATAGGAAAGGACACGATCAAAGGTACAGAGTATTCGATATCAAGCCATCTAGTATTGCTGAAGCATAGAGGGGAAGAAAGGGAAGTAAGAATTTATTAAGTGCCTATTATACACCAGGCACTGTGCAAATATTATCTCATTTGATCTTGACAATAACCCTGGAAATAGGTACTATTATATATATATATTTTTTTTTAGTGAGGCAATTGGGGTTGTGACTTGCCCAGAGTCACACAGCTAGTAAGTGTTAAGTGTCTGGGGCCGGATTTGAACTCAGGTACTCCTGAGTCCAGGGCCGGTGCTCTATCCATTGCGCCACCTAGCTGCCCCAATAGGTACTATTATTAACACTTTACAAATATTATCTCATTTGATCTTGAAATAACCCTGGGAAATAGATCCAATTACTATCTCCACTTTAAGGATTGAGGGAACTGAGGCAGAAAGCAGTTAAGCCACTTGCTCAGGGTCATATAGCTAGTAAATATCTGAGGATGGATTAGAATTTAGGTTTATGCTGAGTCTGGATGCAGTACTCTGTCTGCTCTGTCAACATCCTCTCCCTGCATAGAAGGAGAGTTTTTGAGAGAAGGTTGGAAAAGTGGTATGGAACCAGATTGTGGAGGGCTCTATATGCTGGGCTAAGGACCCTGGTGTGTATTTTTTAGCTTGTGGGAAATGACTGGTGTTTTTGTTTGTTTTGTTTTGTTTTGAGCAATAGAGTGATATGGGCAATCTCTTGTGTTAGATTAATTTGATAGTGGTATGTGGGATGTTTGAGGTTTGAGGAGCTAGAGGTAAGTAGACTGGCTAGGAAGCTCTTAGGATAATTCAAGCATAAAGTAATGAGGAGACTGTGAGAATGTAGAAAAACAAGTAGAAAATGTTTTTGTTTGTTTGTTTGTTTTGGTTTTTTTGTGGGGCAATGGGGGTTAAGCGATTTGCCCAGGGTCACACAGCTAGTAAGTGTCAAGTGTCTGAGGCTGGATTTGAACTCAGGTCCTCCTGAATCCAGGGCTGGTGCTTTATCCACTGTGCCACCTAGCTGCCCCCACTCTTTTTCTTTGTTATAGTGGAGGGTTTCTTTAGGGGGCTTCATGGTCATAGTGAAATATCCAGGAATAGATGTGATATAAAAACAGAAACATTAATAAAAAATTTTAAATGTTCCATTGAATGTCTGAGTTAAGGAGGTGACAGTTGGAATAAATGATAAGCAAGGGGACAAATGCAAGAGACAATTCAGAGATTTAATTGAAGGGTTTGATAATTCAGGGAGCATGGAGGGATTGAGGGAGATGGGGTAAAAAGAGCCAGGATAGCTACACTTCCCCCTTAAGGTTCTGGTAGTAACCCTT
The DNA here is from genome assembly GCF_019393635.1 of Dromiciops gliroides. NCBI lineage: Eukaryota > Metazoa > Chordata > Mammalia > Microbiotheria > Microbiotheriidae > Dromiciops > Dromiciops gliroides. Next base: position 257,228,051 of record NC_057864.1, read on the forward strand.
AGGGGTTGAGTAATCTTTTTTCTCTACTGCCCTGAGCTTGAGCCCCCACTGGCTGTGTTTCCCCACTGTTAGGAGCCTGTAACTAGCACCTAGCTCCATTTAACCGCAACATCAAATTGCTACTACCAAGGAATATTTACTTCAAAGATGTGAAAGAATAAATGGGTACAAATATTTACCCAATACCTTCTAGGGAATAGTCTCCCCTATACTACCTCAATCTCTGGGTAGGTATAGGGGAGGTGAAGGATCAACTTAGCTGTTCCTATAGAGCATTGGTTCCACCAAGTTCACGTCCAGATGTGGTCTGACTGCCAGGTGAATCCTCATCTCAGCTTCCATTTACCTGGATCCAGGAGGTCTTTCAGGCATTGATGTTAGGCTGGCTGCAAAACCAATCCTGGAATGTTGGAACATCAAAGGGCCCTTCAAACTCCAGAACTTTGTGATTGTAGGGCACCTTCCAGATGTTTTCGAAATTCTTAAGGTCATTTCAGCTCCACTCCCTTCACATAGAGTAGAAAAGAACATGACTAAAATAAAAATATGTTTTGCCTGACTTCATATGTATAATGGGTATTGCATTTCTTGTGTTCTCAATGGGTGGGGAGGGGTAGAGGGAGGGACAACATTTGGAACAGAAAACAAACAATTTAAGATTTTTAAAAACCCACAAATATAAGCTTGGGATTTTTTGGTTGTTGTTGTTTTGTTTGTTTTGTTTTTTGGTGGGGCAATGAAGGTTAAGTGACTTGCCCAGGGTCACACAGCTAGTAAGTGTCAGGCGTCTGAAGCTGGATTTGAACTCAGGTCCTTCTGAATCCAGGGACAGTGCTTTATCCACTGCACCACCAAACTTCCCCACAAATACAAGTTAAAAGAAAGACAGGGAAGAGGTGAAGTATCCTTATCTGGTATGGTAAAAAGAGATGTCAGAAGCAGAAGCCAGTAATGAAGGAGTAAATATGGTTAGCTTGAGCACTTTCCTGGAAATAGAGTTTTAAGGTGCTTCCCTTACACATCATCCTAATTTTCTGGAAAGCAAGTTCCCTAGCAACCTCTATTTAAAGAAGCTGCATCAAACAAGTAAACTGATGGGGTCTTTGCATGTCTCAGATCCTCATTACAAAAGAATCATGTATTTGGAGCTGGAAGGGAATCTCAGAGGTCCTCTTATCCAGCCCCCTTATTTTAAAGGTGAAAAAAATTGAAGCTCAGGGAGATTATAGAACTTGCCAGACCTCCAAAATAAAGTGAGTAGAAGAGCTAAAGTTAAAATCCAAATCCTTTAAATAAATCCAATTCTCTTTCTACTGTCACATGATGAGATTATGAGTTTAGTTTTAAATGTGTTGAGATTGAGGGACCAACCCAATATCCAAGTGATTCATTTAGCCAATAACTGGAAATGCAAGTCTAGACTTCAATAGAGGAATCAGGCAAACATTTAGGAGTCATCAACACTTAGGTCATAGTTGGAGTTGTAAGAATGTATAAGATCACCAATGAAGAAAGGTGTAGGAGGAGAAGAGGACTAAGGACAGAGCCATGGAGAATACCTTTCTAACCTTGAATGCTAGGTCTCCAGAGGAGCTGGGGCTACTATGGCCACTCCCTGTTGTGTACACAAGCATTCAATAAGGATCAGGTTCAGTCCTGAGGGAACCTTGAATAAGAGATCTCTTTGATCTTATACTTGTTAAATCCTAAACCCCAGTGCCCCAATTATAATTTTACTCATTGGCTCACATCTAGGGCCTCCCCAAAAAAAGAGGGGAGTAAAAATAAAGGCACCCAATATAGCAAGGATGGGGCAGCTAGGTGGCGCAGTGGATAGAGCAGCGGCCCTGGAGTCAGGAGTACCTGAGTTCAAATCCGGCCTCAGACACTTAACACTTACTAGCTGTGTGACCCTGGGCAAGTCACTTAACCCCAATTGCCTCACTTAAAAAAAAAAAACAATATAGCAAGGATGAGACAGGTAATTACTTTTTAAAATTAAATGTTATGCTTGTCAATCAATAAAAATCTGCCTTCCCTTCTTCCTACCCCTACCCCCTAATTGGAAAAGAAAGAAAAATAAAACTCCTGTCACAAACATGTATAGTTAATCAAAACACAGTTCTGCACTGGCCATGGGAGCCTCATTTTGCATTCTAAATCTTTTTCCTCTTTATCATATCCTCATCACCATTAGTCCTCTGGAACTGTGGTTAGTTATTATGCAGATAAGAGTTTCTTTCAAAGCCATTTATCTTTATAATATTGTTGTCAGTGCATAAATTGTTCTCCTGGTTCTGCTCTCTTCGTTTTGCATCAGTTCATACAAGTCTTCCCAGGTTTCTCTGAAATCATTCCTTTCATCATTTCTTACAGCACAATAGTCTTCTATTACATTTATATATTGTAACTTGTTCAGCCATTTCCAGTTGATGGACACCTCCTTAGTTTTCAATATTTTCCCACTGAAAAAAGAACTATGAAAGTGTATATCCTTATTTAGGGTTTATTTGTTAGGACTAATCCCTAATAGCAGAAAAATTCTAGCTAGTTTGTCTAAAATATCTAATGAGTGGTCACCAATAAATTATAAGCTTTAGCAAGAGTTAGGCTTTTTTTTTTTTAGAATTTTTTTAAGTGTTTATTGAAAGGTAGTAAAAGAAAGAGAAAGATTGAGAAGAGATTTCTTATAACCTGGCAATCCTAGCCTTCCTAATCTCCCACTTCTGAAGTTCCCTGCCACCATGCCGATGTCTTGCAGCCAAAGGGAAGAGTTAGGCTTTTAAGCATTTATTAAGGAGAATAAGTATTTGGTAAAGAGAGAGAGAAAGGCCTGTATTCATCTATCTATTAAAGGGAGAGAGCATTCCTAGCTCCGCTCTCTGCCAGAGTCCACAGAAAAGAGAGTGAGTCAGAGCGCCAGGCTCCCCCTTCTTCCTCCCACAAGCAAACGTCACTTCCTGATGCCAAAGAAAAGACACATGGTCTTGCCCTCAGAGACCTTAACCTCATGGTGGAGCTTTTCTACAGTAAGTCTCCAGCAGGTGGCGTCATTCCAATCGTTACATAAAGAAGAGAATCGATCTGTTTTGAACCCTTGGGAAGACTTTTTTCCCTAACAACTGGTTCTAGTGCTTTAAAATGATTCAGTTAATGAAAGCTTTGGATGATATTTAATTTATACTGATAGGTTAGTTAAAAATGAAAGGAGCTGAACATCTCCTTAAGGAAGGCAATTGACCCTAGTATTGAGACAGGTCAGGTCAGGAATTCAGTATTATGCAAATTAACTAGGACAAAAAAAAAAGAAATTACATTCATTGACTTCTACAATAAATCTTACATCTTTTTATTCCTTTAAGGCATATTTAATATGCAATTTGTCTCCCTTTTGCTGCAATCATATATTTTATATTTGGCATGGAGTTGTGAAGATTTTTATACATTCTTTAATTTTTCATCATGAAACCATACTTTTATCACATTAGATATTAAGCCTGTTTTTAACAAACAGTTCATTTTACTCTCTCTAGCCTTGATCATAATATATAAATTTTCTTTCTTTCTTCCTTCCTTCCTTCCTTCCTTCCTTTCTTTCTTTCTTTGACAGGGCAATGAGGGTTAAATGACTTGCCCAGGGTCACACAGTTAGTAAGTGTCTGAGGTCAGATTTGAACTCAGGTCCTCCTGAATCCAGGGACAGTGCTTTATCCACTGTACCACCTAGCTGCCCTATCTATAAGTTTTCAATGGTGTTTAAATCAACTGAGTTCCAAGGCCCATGAAGCTTGTTTATCACCATCTCTTGGATAAATTTCCTAACATTTCATGATGTGTAGCATGGCGTAAGGTAATGTAAAGATAGTTCATATCTATTTGGGAAGTTCTGTAATTCTGAAACAATCTTGTTTCTAAATATATCATATTTATCAGAGTTCATCATTCTCTCAATGAAGACAAGACTTTCAGGATCCCTGGAAGTAAAAGAAATTCCCAAAATGTCACTTTTGGCTGAGTGTTTTACAACCTAGTAAAGAACCCCAGATATTACTGGTTCACCCAGACTTCTTTTGACAACAATTTGGTATAGGACCATAAGAAAAAAAGTGAATTTCATTGGTAAAAATTAGCTTTTCCCAGCTGAACTATAGAGGAATTAATAATAATCCAGGTTCCATTAAAGGTCTTCTATAGTTTTCTGAGGATTAATTAAACTGGTTAGCAGGAAGTGAGGAAGGAGAAGGAAGAGGGAAAGAGGGAGTAGGGAAGAGGTTCTATGTCCTCCCATATCATTCTACCTTTTGATTTTCTCCAGAGAACAGAGGTAGTGTAAAATTTGTTCAGAGAAGGAAGTCTCTTATTCTTCCCATTTCTTCCCTCACCATTGACACAACCCATGGTACAGTTTCTGTCACTCATCACAAACATACTTTTCCTCTGTGAGAATTTTTTTAAAATCACCCTTTCATTTCTCCTTCTAGTGTGAGCCCTGTCTTTAAAGGGTTAAAAAAACATCAGGGAATGGCTTTTATTCTGAATCCCTTATTATACTTCTTGATATCTGAAGTATAGTTTTTGTTGTTTTTATTCAGTCATTTCAATTGTATCTAACACTTTGTGACCCCATTTGGTATTTTCTTGACAAAAATGATATTGGAGTGATTTGCCATTTCCTTCTCCAGCTCATTTTATGGATGAGGAAACTGAGGCAAACCAAGTTAAGTAATTTGCTCAGGGTCACATAGCTAGTATGTATTGGAGGTCAGAATTGAACTCACAAAGAAGAGTCTTCCTGACTCCAGGCCTGGAACTCTACTGTGTCACATACCTGTCCTTGAAGTATGGTGGATAGATATCATTGTAGTCTGATACCCATCTTGGAGACTGGAAAGTAAGGAGAGATGGCCTAGCCACTTTCCCTAGGCTGTTTGGGCACACCTTCTTCCTATTCTCTAGAAAGGCAGAAATCATAGTCTTTCATAGAGATGGTGTAGGCCCAAACTCAGATCAGATTTTATTGTTCAGTTATTTTTCAATCATGTTCAACTCTATATGACACCATTTTGGGGTTTTCTTGGCAGAGATACTGGAATGATTTGCCATTTCTTTCTCCAGATCATTTTACAGATGAGGAAACTGTGGCAAACAGGGTTAAGTGACTTATCCAGGGTCACACAGCTAGTAAGTGTCTGAGGACAGATTTAGAAATCAGGAAGATAGGGGGCAGCTAGGTGGCACAGTGGATAAAGCACTGGCCCTGGATTCAGGAGTACCTGAGTTCAAATCTGGCCTCAGACACTTACTAGCTGTGTGACCCTGGGCAAGTCACTTAACCCCCATTGCCCCGCAAAAAAACCAAAACAAAACAAAAAAAAAGAAATCAGGAAGATGAGTCTTTGTGATTCCAAGCCCACTGCTCTATCCACTGAGCCAACTAGCTGCCCCCAGATCACAGAAGACAGTCATATTTGTACTGCAGGACCCAACTACCTATATTCTTCATAAGTAAATCCAAAAACCTATTTTTTAAAAAATGCAAAATTATTTAGGGAGATGAGACGATTTCTAACAACTGGGAATCAGGAAAGTCCTCCTCCTGGAGAAGACCCTTGGGCTAGACTCTGAAGGAAGCTAGGGCTTTTACAAGGTGAAGATGAAGGAGAAAATTCAAGGTATGTACAATGACAAAGGAATGAGAGATGGACTGTTGTATGAAAAGAACTAGATCAGTTTAACTGAAACACTGAGTTAGTGTAGGAGGGTGGTATACAATAGACCCGGAAAGATAGACTGGTAGTCCTGCCATATTGGGAAGAGTTTTAAATGTCAAACAGAAAAGTTTGTATTTTATATTAGAAGTGATAGAGAGTCATTAGTGGAAGAGTGAGGTGACCCAGTTTGTGCTTCATTGTTTGCCATTGTTTAGAAGAGAGTTTGGACAAGGAAGAGACTGGAGGCAGGAATAGTGAGGGAGGCATTTCGTGCAATTGTCCAGGTGAGAGGATATGTGTCTGAATCAAGGTGGCATCTGTGTCAGTAGATACAAGAGAACAGATACAGAGATATTGTGCAGTTTTAATTTGGAGGACTTAGGAAATGTTTATATATGGGGGGTGGGAATAGGAATGAGGCAGAATGAAGAGAATGACTCCAAGGTTTCTAACATGAATGATTGGAAGGAGAGTGTTGCAATTAGTAAGATTAGTTAGGGAAAGGGGTAGGTTTTGTGGGGAAGGTAATGAATTCTTTTTTGAACATCTTGAGTTTGAGATGCCAATAGGTCATCTAGGTCCGATGTTGCTGATATGAAACCAGAGCTCAAGGGAGACATGAGAGTGCGATATTGGGGAGCTGTGTGTACAGAGATGAGAAAGGAGAAAAGGACCCAGCATATACGCCCAAGCAAAGCAGGGCAGGGGATGGGCTTATGATCCAGCAAAAGAAACTGTAAGAGTGGTTGGAAAGAAAGAATGAGAACCAGGAAAGTCCAACGTCATGAAAACCGAGAGTGTTTCTAGGAGGAAAGAATGGCCAACAGTATTAAAAGTCACTGAGATGACAAGGTTAGGGCTGAGAAAAGGATTTAGCAGTTAGGAGATTATCTAGCAGATTCAGCTGAGTGATGGGATTGGAAGCAAGAGTGTGAGGAAGTGGGGCAGCTAGGTGGCACAGTGGATAGAGCACCGGCCCTGGAGTCAGGAGTACCTGAGTTTAAATCCAGCCTCAGACACTTAACACTTACTAGCTGTGTGACCCTGGGCAAGTCACTTAACCCCAATTGCCTCACCTTAAAAAAAAAAAAAGAGTGTGAGGAAGTGGAAGCACTGAAAAAAGGAAGATTTTTTGGGTTTGGCTATGAATTGATGGATGGATGGATGGATGAGTAAATGAATGACTGAATGAATGAATGACTGAAGGAGGGAAGGAAAGAAAGAAAAATAATTCATTAAATGCTTACAACCAACCTAATGAATACGAAATCAAAGACAGTCCATTCATAGAGGCAGCTAGTGACACAGTAGAGAGCTGGATCTGGAGTCAGGAAGTTCAGTTTTCTCTGAAAATCTCTCTCATCACTTTTAGAGCAAAATAATATAGTTATTCTTGACTCTCCATAACCCTATTTGGGGTTTTCTTGACAAACATACTGGAGTGGCTTGCCATTTCCTTCTCCAGCTCATTCACACAAGAGGAACTGAGACAAACAGGGTTAAGAGACTTGCCCAGGGTCACACAATTAGTAAGTATCTGAGGCCAGATTTGAACTAGGGAAGATGAATCTTCCTTGTTCCAAACCCCGTGCTCTACCCACTGTACCACCTAGCTGCCGAAAAATACCTCCTTCCATTACAATCATATACCATAATTTATTCAGCCAATCCCTAAGATGGACACTCCTTTAATTTCCAGTTCTTTGCCACTATAAAAATAGCTGCTATGAATGTTTTTGAACAGATGGGCCCTTTTCCTTTGTCTCTGATCTCTTTAGAGTATATGCCTAGTAATGCACCAAAGGGCATGTATAGTTTAGTGATTATGATTTCAAATTGTTTTTCACAAAGGTTCTATCAGTTCATAGATCCACCAACAGTTCATTAGTATATGTTTTCTTTTTTTTTTTTTGGTGAGGCAATTGGGGTTAAGTGACTTGCTCAGGGTCACACAGCTACTAAGTGGTAAGTGTCTGAGGCCAGATTTGAACTCAGGTCCTCCTGACTCCAGGCCAGTGCTCTATCCACTGCGCCACCTAGCTGCCCCAGTATATGTTTTCTTGAGCCCCTTCTAACAAATGACATTTTCCTTTTTTTGTTATCTTTTTCAATCTGATGGGTGTGAGGTAGAAACTCAGAGTTGCTTTAATTTGCATTTCTCCAGTTGTTAGTAACTTTAAGTTTACATTCTCACCACCTGTCCTTTTTTTGGTTGTTTGTTTGTTGTTGTTTGTTTTGGTTGGGGGGGGGGTTGTGTTTTGTTTTGTGGGGCAATGAGGGTTAAGTGACTTGCCCAGAGTCACACAGCTAGTAAGTGTCGAGTGTCTGAGGCCGGATTTGAACTCAGGTCCTCCTGAATCCAGGACTGGTGCTTTATCCACTGTGCCATCTAGCTACCCCCTTAAGTTTACATTCTAACAGGAGATGACACATACATGAGAATGGTAGCTAGGAAGGCATATTTGATTTGGAAATTTACAGAAGTGATGAGCAGAACCATAGGAATCTAGTACCTTCTCTATCAACAGACCTGGAACACAAAATCAAAAAGCAAGGCTCTTAATTAGGGCAGAAAAGCAAAACAGGAAAATCCCCTTATACACATATAGGTATGATTTTCAACTGATTCTTATACCACCTGTTGAGAGAGGGAACGTTTCTTGTTAAATTAATTTATTTAGAATTTTATTTTCCCCCAATTACATGTAAAAGCAATTTTAATATCCATTTAAAAATTTTTTTGCTCCAAATTATCTTCCTTCCTTCCTTCTCCCCCCAAAAGGCAAGCTATTTAATATAAGTTATACATATGTAGTCATGCAAAACATTTCTATATTAGTCAGGTTGTGAAAGAAAACAGACCAAAAAAACCTGCAAGAAAAATAAACTAAAAAAATTATGCTTCAATCTCTATTCAAACACCATCAGCTCTTTCTCTGGAGATGGATCACATTTTTCATCATAAATCCTTCAGAGTTGTCTTGGATCATTGTATTGCTGAGAATATCAAAATCATTCACAGCTGTTCATCTTACAATATTATTGTTATTTTGTATACAGAACATTTCACTTTGCATCAGCTCATGTAAGTCTTTCCAAGTTTTTCTGAGAGCATCCTGCTCATCATTTCTTATAGCACAATAGTGTTCCATCATAATCTCATCCCACAATTTGTTCAGCCATTCCTCTCCTCAATTCTGAATTTCCATATTAGTCAGGTTGTGAAAGAAAACAGACAAAAAAGAACTTAATGAAAAAGAAATGAAAAACAAATATGTTTCTATCTGTATTCAGACACCATCAGTTCTTTCTCTGGAGGTGGATCACATTTTTCATAAGCCTTTCAGAGTTGTCTTAGATCACTGTATTTCTGAGAATAGCTAAGTCATTCGCAGCTGATCATCTTACAATATTGCTATTAATTTAATTGTTTCTTTCTGGCTGCTTGTAGTATTTTCTTCTTGACCTGGGAGCTCTGGAATTTGGCTATAATATTCCTGGGAGTTTTCATTTTAGGATCAGGAGGTGATTGGTGGTGGATTCTTTCAATTTCTATTTTACCTTCTGGTTCTAATATATCAGTGCAATTTTCCCTGACAATTTATTGGAAGATGATGTCTAGGTTCTTGTTTTGATTGTGGCTTTCAAGTAGTCCAATAATTTTTTTTTTTTTTTTGCTGTTCAGTTTACTCTTTATTCTCAAGTAGTCCAATAATTTTGAAACTATCTTTCCTGGATCTATTTTCTGGGTCAGTTGTTTTCCCAATGACATATTTAACATTGCCTTCTAATTTTTCATTCTTTTGGTTTTGCTTTATTGTTTCTTGATTTCTCATAAAGTCATTAGCTTCCATTTACTCAATCCTAATTTTTAAGGAGTTTTTTTTTTCTTCAGAGAGCTTTTGTACCTTCTTTTCCATTTGGCCAATTCAACTGCTCCTGGTTTGCTGGGGCTGGGTTTGCCCTGGTATAGTCTGTGCTGGACTGCCCTTCACTCTCACCCCAGTTCAACAGAACTTTCCTGCTGTGTCAAGATAATGGAATGTGATAGATAAGATTTAGCAGATACTCAGGAGCCCACCTGGAGATTAATTTAAACTGAATTGGATAAGGCAACTGACTGCTGAATGGATTACTGGCTGACTTCTAGTTAAGCACATCTGGCTGGTACTTAAGAGTACTTAATGAATTTGAATGACACTAGCCAATCAGCTTGAAGAAGCTCCCATTTCTCGGAGGGGAAGATGAAGCAGGAAGCGGATGCTGGGGACTGGTTCCTGCTTTTTTTTTTTGGCTGTGAGAGATTGACTTGGTGGCAGAGGACTTCAGAAGTAGGAGCTTGGGAAGATTAGAATTGCCAGGTTATAGGAGATCTGTTCTCAATCTTTCTCTTTCTTTTACTATCTTTCAATAAACCCTTAAAAATGGTTTATTAGTGATTTTAGTCAGTTTCCCCAAAAAACTGGGGGGACAGATTAGAACCCACATTTAGAATTTTAAATTACACACTGTCAATGTTCTAAGTTGTCTTTGTCTGGAAAAGTATTTCACCCTGTCCTTTTGTGGGTTCTGCTACTCCAGGAATTATCTTATGGCATTATTTTAAGGTATTTGGAGAGGTCTTGGGGAAAGCTCAGGCAAGTCACTCTTCTCTGCTATCTTGGCTCCACTCCTGAGAGGAAACATTTCTTGAACAGTTCACATTCCTGGTATTGCATCCCAGCTGAACCATTTCTTATAGCTCCATCTCCAAGTAAGTGACTGTTACATTCTGCCTCCTTAGTTGCTATTCCTCTGCCTCTGAATCTTCCATTTTCTGCTGCTCTAACAAGATATTATTTTGCTTCCTGCTAAGATTCCTTCCTCTAAAGGAGTATTTTTTTTGTGAAACTGCCTAGACAACATGCCTAAGGATAACCAACATATAACATGTTATCCAGGGCAAAATCATAACCTCATTTAGTCTTATTCCCCAAAGAAGCTCATGAACCCTAAAAAACAGAATATTGTCTGATCAATAAGGTGATTGGGGGTCGAAGAAGAAGACATTTCTTTTTAAAAGCTTTTATTGATTTCTTTTGTTTTTATATAACTTTCATTTCCAAATATATTCATCTCTTCCCCCCTAAAAAGCCATCCTTGGTAACTGACTATAAAAAAAATAAAACAATAATAGGTGAGGGAGTGTAGGGGAGAAAGAAATAGTTTAGCAAAACTAATGAAATATATCAACAAAGTCTAATTGTATAGAGAATATCTAATAACCAAAGTCTACCACCTTTGCAAAGAATGGAGGGAGGTACATTTTCTCATCTGAAATTTCATTAGAAATTATTTCTAATAAAGATAGCGTTCCTGGTTAATTTCCCTGCAGATGAAAGTCATAGTCCTCTCGACAGGCAATTATAGTAGTGTCTTAAATACATTTATTGAAGTGAAGAAGCAGTGTGGAGTAGTAGAAAGATAGCTTGAGTTGAAGTCAGAAACCCAGAGTTCTAGTACCAGCTTAGCTACTAATAAGCCATGTAATTTTGGGTAAGCCATTACCCATTTCATGGACTGTTTTCTCCTCTATAAAATGAATGGTTGAACTAGATGATATATAAGGTTCCTTGCAGATATGTCAATCTAGGAGGAAAGATGGAAGAAAGGAAACCTTTTTTAAGCACCGACTATATGCCAGGCTGGCAGCTAGGTAACAGTGGCTAGGGTGCTGGCCCTGAAGTCAGGAAGGTTCATCCACATCCAGAGAAAGAACTGATATTGTTTGGATACAGACTGAATCATATTTTTCACTTTCTTTCAGCCTTTTTCTTTGATTCGAGTCTTCTTGTATGAAATTATTAATATGGATATGTTTTACATGATTGAAAAAAATTAAAAGAAAGGATTAAAAAAATAATATAGCAGCATTTTTTGACAGAGCAAAGAACTAGGTATTAAGGGGGTGCCCCTGAACTAGAGAATGATTGAACAAACTATGATATGTTCCTGTTGGTCTCCTTGCCTCAAGTCTCTCTACAATCCATTCTATTCTCCACTCAGCCACAAAAGTGATCTTTCAAAAGTCCAGATTTGACCATATCACCACCCTATTCAATAAACCCTGGTGACTTTCTCTTACTTTCAGGTTTTCATAACCTGGCTTCTTCTTAACCTTTCTAGTCTTCTTACAATTTATTTCCTTCCACATACTCTACAATCCATCAATAACAGCCTTCTTGATTCTGATACCAGATACTCCATTATCCATTTCTATGCCTTTTCACTGGCTATTATCAGTGATTAGAATGTTCTCCTTCCTGACTTCTGCCTCCTAAGTTTCCTTACTTCCTTCAAGACACCTAGGAGAATTTGAATTTTTCAGAAATTAAGGTCTTGAACAAGTGGAGTAAGCCCTTTGGTAGAATTTCAGACACCCTCTAGTGGGTAAGTGTGGGAGGGGATGGAAGGAGAGAGGGGATTTATTTATTAAGAACCTACTATGTGCCAGACACTGTACTAAGTGCTTTACAAATATTATCTCATTTAATCCTCACAATAACCTTGGGAAGTAGTTGCAGTTTGGGAAACTGAAACAGATAGTGACTTGCCCAGGGCCACACAGTTACTAAGTTTCTGAGGCTGGATTTGAACTCGGGTCTTTCTGACTCCAGTCCTAGCATTCTATCCCCTATGCCACCTAGCTTTGTGAGATGCTTTGTGATATTACTAGGTCTTTCCTTGACCCATTAAATCATAATGTCTACTTTGGTAGAGGCCGCCTTGATAATAACTGACATTTTATAGCACTTTACAATTTGCAAAGCACCTTACATGCATTAACTATGTAACCCTTATTTTGAATATCTATCTCAAAGAGACTTTAAATATAGCTACTATAGCTGTAAGAGCTTTCAGTTTCAGGAGAAAAGCAGTTCTGTGCTGGCACTTTAGAAAGTCAGCTAAGAAATGTCTTACTATAGAATTAGTTGAGAAAACAGCTTCTCTATGGAGTCAGAGAGACTTTTATCTGGAATCCTGGAGGATATGAAGAGTCTGTGGAGAGGTCAGTAAGAAAGAAAGTGAAGACTACCATCTTTCTTGTGAGAACTTTCTTAAGTGTTATAAGGAAATCCTATAGAGAAGAGTTTATAAAAAGAATTTTAATAAGAGTTTGAGAGAAGATGAAAAATTGTTTCCTGTCAAATTTTCCAAAGGATGTGCTAATTTTCCTAATAGGTCTTCTTCATCCAGCCATTTGACTTTCCGTCTGTGGATTGTTAATCTGATCTCTTTTGAGTGTTTATGGCTCTCATTAAGGAGGTTATGTAGTTTTTTTGGGTCTTGATGCAATGAGTGCAATCTTAACTTTGAATAGGAGCATCCAGAGATTTTCAGAATCTATGGGGAATCTTTCTTCCATTTGGACTCTGCCAAGGACATCTTCCAAAACTGTGGCAAATACTTTAGGTGAATATATGTATCTGTTTTATGCTATACTTGATACAAATAATCAGAAAATTGTTTAATTTTTGCCCAAGAAATCTTGTATTATCTAAATATTCTATATATCTAATTTATATACTATATATTTAATATAAAATATAGCTAAATAAAATAGAAGACACCTCATTGGGAGAAAACCTTTAAGGCTATTTTGTTTTACTAGTCAAATTATTTTTATAATCAACAAAAAATAAACATAGCATGTGCTCTGAACCCTTTAATGAGTGTGAAGATATATACTACTATACAAAATTGTTTGCAAAAGCCTGCCTATTCTCTTTTCATATTTTTCATCAATAATATCCTTGATATATGTGGAGGATATGTTAATAAAAATTTTATAATGATATGAAGGAAATATGTGGGTCAATAGTTACCAATGATCTCTCAATTCCCTTATTCTTGGTAACAATATTGTTTGTGATTTTTATAAGTAGCATCTTCCCCTCCTAGAAATCAGTTCTTAAATACTTTAAAAGTTGTTTCATTTCCAGCATGGTTTTCATCTGTATGAATTTAATGTGGAGCCCTTGCTACTCCTAACTTCTTGTTCCTGGGTTCTTCTTCCTCATATAGTACATTTGCCACTTAGATGCTGAGTCCCAAAATAATAGTTTCACAATCATTGATGCCATGAATATATGACAACAGAAATGCTGGCAGATTCCCCAAAAGATGTGATCAAAGGATATGAACAAATAGTTCCCAAAAGAATAACTGCAAACCAACCAACTATTGGCAACCAAACTATTAGCAACCAAATGAAAATTTGTTACAATTCACTAATAACATGAAAAATGCAGATTGAAACAATTCTGAGATTTTAGCATATGAGCAAAGATATCAAATGATGGGAGTACTCAGTTGGAGGGTTTGTGAGAAAATGGGCACACATGCACTCTTTTTTTTTTTTTTTTTTTTTGGTGGGGGCAATGAGGATTAAGTGACTTGCCCAGGGTCACACAGCTAGAAAGTGTCAAGGGTCCGAGGCTGGATTTGAACTCAGGTCCTCCTGAATCCAGGGCCGGTGCTTTATCCACTGTGCCATCTAGCTGCCCCCCACACATGCACTCTTAATGGAGTTGTGAATTAGTCTTACCATTCTGGAAAGTGGTTATTAATAAATTATTCTTATTTTTAAAAAGAGTGATTCAAATATCTATACCCTTTGATCCAGTGATCACACTGTTAGGCACATATCTCAAAGAGGTCAAAGGTAAAAAGAACCCACATACATCAAAATATTCATTAGAACATTTTTTTTTTGTAGTGGCAAAGAAATGAAAATAAAGTAGATGCCCATTGGTTGGAGAATGGCTAAACAAACTGTTATGTAAGAGTCATAGAATATTATTGTACCATAAGAGACAATGAATGCAGAGAATACAGAAACTGTTGGCAAGATTGATATGAATTGATGAAGTGAAGTGAGCAGAACATGAAAAATATACAGGACTTCAACAATATGAATGTAAAGAACAAAAAATTGTAACTAAATGCTGTGCAATATAATGTAAAGAACGAACAACTAACTAAATGTTGTATAATATAATGTTCATGAAGCTTAGCCTTGCAAAAAATTTGAGAAAATGCTTCTTCCTCCCTTATTTATGGAGATGGTATACTATAGCTATGGGATATTGCATACGCTGTCACACTCAGCTGATGTGTTGATTGATCACATTTAACTCCCCTCTCCCTTTTTTTGTATTCTTTGTAATAAGAGATGATTTTTCTGGGTAGGAGAAGGGAGGGGGATATATTTGGAAATTTGGAAACGAAGGTGATGTAAAGACAAATATAAAAAATTTTAATGCTGCCAAATTTGTTTCAATCGATCAGTATAGTCAGTCAGGTGGTCAATAGACATTTATTAAACTCCTACTATATGCTAGGCAATGAGGATAGAGGCAAAGACAAAAATCAAACACTCTGTCTTTAAGGAACATACATTCTATTAATGAGATAACATGTCTACATATAACGTAGAATGTCTGTCATTAGGACCATACTCAAAGCTTTCCAAATTGGTAGGGCCTGCCAGAGCTTGTGATCCACTGACAAAGTATTTATGAATCCAAAGAATTTAGAGTCTGTGCAGTTATTATTTTCCATTAATATTAAAGGGGGGGGAAGCAAGCAAAAGCTGTTTTGACAATGAATTATAGCATTACTTGTTTTGTTTTACATCTTTCCTAGGGCTAAAGTGACTCAGCCTTATTTTTAATAATTTAATAATGGATCTTATTTAATCTCTTTGTATCCTCTTACCTAATCCTCCTTTACATTTAGGGATTAGTGCAGAGAGGAAGATGCTGCCAAACAATGAATCACCTTTGCTTACCTGCTGATCCAAAAGAAACAGACATGAGAGCAGAAACATTAGAGAGGTTGGGGAAACACACAAACCCTGATCAAAAGACTAAATACAAAGACAAATTGTTCAGTCCACCAAGATTTATTACAACTTCTATTTGTAACAGACAGAATGAGAAGCCCTGAAGGCATTCTTATGATATTCATCAGTGCAGCCTCCACTAAATTCAAAGCACATATAAGAAATGGATGCCACTGACTTTGTCAACCAGATAAACAGGCTTTAAGCTATTTCTCCAGTTGTGTTGGGGATAGTGGGAGAAGAATGAAGAGGGAAACATGGGGAGAAAAGCAGAAATCTGGAGTCTTAGCCACTAGGTAACCCATACTGAGCTTCTATAACCATGGGTCTTGGGTAGCCAGAGGACTGTGAGAAGACTAGAGGCATTTGGTGCAAGAATTCCCAAAAGCAATAGAATCAGAACTAAAGACAAATTTAACACGTTTTGCAATTTTGCCCAGAGTTAGCTCTTCTCTAGTTATGCTCCCAAACAAAGTCAAGCTAACCGGCCTCAAACCAGTGATGTTGGCTATAGTCAAATGAGTTAACTTTAATTTGCTGTCAACTTTACTCTGAACTAATTTTATATAGCAAGGATTACAAATCTCTTCTTTCCTTTGGTGAAGCAGCTGGTTCATATTTTTTTTCTTTACTAGATATTTGGAGAAAAATAATTTGAATAATTTGGCCCAGATGTCCCAAGGGAATGCTGGGGACAAAGGGACAATTAGGGAGATGAGTAGGGAGCTCTCCTGGAACTCTTAGACCTATATAGAAATGCTGATGTGAGCAGGACAATAGGGAAAAGAGCAAACAAGTGTCACCGCAAACTTACATTGTGCTGAAAACAAGGACTTGCTCAGAAAATACAAAGAGAGATAATTTCCTAGTTCTAGAGAAATTTTGCATACTGAGACCTGAAACTGTGAGGACCATGTGCTAAGGAAGTTTTAGGATGAACAGAACTGTGGTTTTGAACTATGAATACCCAGGGAGAGTCTTTCGATACAAGTCAGTTGTTGGGAACTGGTCCCCTGGGAAGGCAACAAGCACCATCTGCTGGAAGTTGAGGAGAATGGTAGAACTGGTTTTCCAGAATGGAAAACAATTTTGTAACTCTACCCAAGAAGTAAGTAAACCGTGGTCCAGGATTAGCACTACAAAGCATCTATACCAAAGAAACTAAAGGAAAGGGTCTACATATATAAAAATATCTATAGCAGCACTTTCTGTTGTAAAGAATTGTAAAGTGGCTGTCCATCAATTGGGGAATGGTTAAACTGATGTGGTGGATAAAAGTAAGAAAATTATTACAATAGTGTTATAGGAAGTGACAAATATGAAGAAATCAGATAAATTTGTGAAGACTTATATGAACTGATGTAGAGTGAAATGAATAGAATCCAGGAGAACAATTTACGCAATTAATACAATAATGTAGAAGGAAATAACCTTGGAAGACTTTAAAATTTTGATCAACACATTAACCAGTACTGACTCCAAAAGATTGATAATGAAGCATGCCTGCGCCTCTCGACAGAGAGATGATGGACTAAAAGTTGGAGAATGAGACATTCACTTTTTAGTTGTTTTGCTTTCCTTGACTATATTTGTTTATTACAAGGAAGGGTATCTGTCATTCAGCAAGGCAAAAAGTGTTTGTTAAGCATCTTTTACGTGCTAGGCACTGAGAGTACAAAAAGAGGGAAAAGATGGCCTCCTGCTATCAAGGAGCTCACAATTTAATGGGGAGAGAGTGAATTACTACTCTGTGACAGAGATTTTTTTTTAAAAGACTAAAAAGAACTTTCAAAATGTTATGGGCCTAGCACCCCAGAAGTTTTCTGGGGTACATCAAAGAACCTTGAGAAACTAAACCAAAGGACAGACACACCTAAAGAGATAAGTGGCACCAGATTGGGACTGAGCTAGCTCCAGGACCACCACCCTTCATTCCAGTCTCCCCCACCCCTGGGAAAATAAGATTAGGTGTGGCTGCTGCCTTTGTGGTGGGAGGAGGAGAGAGATGGCTTGAGAGACCCTCAGCCACCACCAGTGGGGGATGGTCCTCCCTCAATAAAGGAACTTTCCACAGTCAGATGATCACCCCCATCAGTCCTCTATAAAAGTACCTGCCTGTTTCCTGCTTGAGGAGATTGGTATCCCAGAGCCATGCTCTGTGACATGCCTTCTCCCCATGAGAAGTCCAAGGATTTCTCTTTTCGTTTCTCTTCCCCAGCCCCTAAATAAACTATTATCTTATTTTATTGGATTTGTGTGCAAGAGGGTGTAATTCTTTAAAGAGGAATTCCTAAGGACCCCAACCCCCCACCCTATTTTCCCCATAACAATAAAACATTTAAAATGGAAGAAAAAAGTTTGAAAGGGGATAAAAACAAATAGGGAATTGTTACCACTATTATAAATTTGATATAGATTTTTCCAAAAGCAAGTTTCATTTCTAAGTCTCCTTTTGTTTTTTCTTTGTATATTGAAATGTTTTTGTAATTGTTAATTATTGCTAAGTCAAAATAAAAAAGAAAATTTAACAAAAAGAAAATGACAGAGGTGTAGAAGATAGAGAATGAGGCTGGCAAAAGAGCAAACACAACAGGCTGAGAAGAGATTCAGAGAGTTGTGGAGGATGGAAATGAGGAACAAGGGCAGGGAGTGGTGGCTCATGCCACCTGCTGAGAGCTTCAGGAAATAAGTAATGCTGAACAGAGAGAAGGATAAGACAGAAGAGAAAACTGATGTGGAGGAGCAAATCTCTGTTGCCTCCTGCAGGCACCCTATTCAGGATAGAGCAAACCCTGGGTGGTCCCTTGACCCACCTCCCTCCCAACCGTAGCAGGGGAATGGGATGTTATTTCAGTTTAAAAGAAGAGATGGCTTCTGGTTTACAACCTTCTCTGGAATGTGTGACAAGTAGCTCTCCCTCCTTGGGCTTTCTGTGAGGGATGGGGGGAGGGGCACCACCTAGGCACCATGATACCCTTGAACACTCTAGCAACTAAAAAGGTGAAATATGAAATGCTAAATGAGCTGTCCTACAAACTTCTTTGGGTTCTACAGGAAAATAAAGAGATGGCTAGAGAGTAGAAAGAGATTCATTTTGATAATCAACAATAACTTTATAAGACCAATGATGAAGAATGCTTCTTATGTCTTGTCAGAGAAGGGATGGACTAGAGGTGCAGAATGAGATGTACTTTTATTTTGGAAGCTCCTTTCTACAATGGACAATCATGGACAATTTGTGGATTTGTTTTGTTGGATTATATTTAAGGGAGGATTTTTTTTTTTCCTGAGGGAGGAAGGGATGGCCAGAGATGTGGAAATTAGTGATAATGCTTCCCCCAAAGGAGAAAATAAGGTAAAGAATGTTAATGAAACATTTTTTTTTAATTGAAGAGGTGGGCCAGAGTCAAGATGTTAGAGTGAGAGGAAACATTTTGGTTTAGCCCTCCCAACACATCTCCTCCATAACAACCCTATGTGCTACATCAAATTCTGATAAGGAAAGTCAAGAAAAAAGCACAGCAAATCATTTTTCCAACCCCAGGGCAGATTAGGAAGACAGAAAGAGAGGTCTGTGAATACTGGAGTAGGGACTGACCAAGAGCATTCCAGTGCCCAGGGACAGAAAAAGAACTGAGATAGAGTATCAAAACAGGATGTACTGGGGCAGAAAGATCCCTGGGGACCCTTGAACTAATGCTGGGAGCAGAAACAGGTGACATCTGGTTACTCTGTCACCCATTACCTAGTTCTGGGTCAAAGACCCAGGATGGAAAAGGGCAGCTAAGACAAAGCTTGGAGCTCTTACTGAATAATAAGCACATTTTTTTTTAGAAACTTAGCTGTGTGGCTCTCAACTCAGTAGTAGAGCAATAACTCAACTCTAACAATTAGCCCAGCATAGATGTCTACAATGGAAAAAGCAGGGAGGGAGAGAAAACCAAAGGGGAGCCAGCAGATGTTACTCCAAACCAATAGAAGACCTCAGTAGGCTAATAGTGACTAAATGCAGCAAGTCTACCAAAACTCAACCACACAGGAACCAGTAGACAAAAATCTGGGTCAAGAACTCACAGAGCTCATACCAGGAGGACTATGAACAGACCTCTCCCTAGATCACATTACTTTGGATGCAGTAATAGCTTCTAGCCCCAGACTGAGCTATGAAAGCAGCAGGAGCTCAGGATAAAATCATTCTTAGAAATGAGCACAGCATTAACATAAAGTCCAAAGTCAAGAAGTAAGCTGGAAGAATGAATAAACCAAAAAAGTACCCAACCATAAAGAGCTACTATGGTGATAAGGATGCTCAAGATAAAAACACAGAAAAAGACAATGACTTGAAAACATCTATAAGGCAGCTAGGTGGCACAGTGGATAAGGCATCTGCCCTGGATTCAGACGGACCTGAGTTCAAATCCAGCCTCAGACACTTAACACTTATTAGCTGTGTGACCCTGGGCAAGTCACTTAATCCCAATTGCCTCACTAAAAAAAAAAAAAGAAAGAAAGAAAAAAGAAAAAGAAAAAAGAAAAGCCTTGAAGAAAAATGAAAATTGGACATAAGCCCAACAAAATTTCCTAAGAGTTAAAGAAAGAGGTTTTTGTTTGTTTGTTTGTTTTTTGCTGCATTTGTACATGTGAGGTTTTATTTCTTTAGCTTCTCCTGAATTTCCTTAAACTGAGGGGCTCCCACTGCCACCCTCAGTTACTTCTCTATCACATTCCATGCAGTTACAGACACAGAGAAATTCTCATATCCTGCAAAGAGGATGGAATCAGACTGCCAATCAATACCTCTACTAGGTGCTGTTGGGCTTTCTTAACATAAGCTCACAGAATCACAGAAATTTAGAATTCTAAGAGATCTCAGCAGTCATGTAGTCCAACACATACTTGAAAAAGAATCC
The DNA here is from genome assembly GCF_019393635.1 of Dromiciops gliroides. Taxonomy (NCBI): domain Eukaryota; kingdom Metazoa; phylum Chordata; class Mammalia; order Microbiotheria; family Microbiotheriidae; genus Dromiciops; species Dromiciops gliroides. Next base: position 257,248,558 of record NC_057864.1, read on the forward strand.
TCACTATAACACACCTGACAACTGGTTATCCATTCTCTGTGTTTTAAAAAAAAAAAGTAATAAACATTTTTATTTATAGTTTTGGGTTCCATTTTTTTATCCCTCCTTCCTTCCCTCCCTCCCCTTCCCCTCCCTGAGGCAGTAAGCAATCAGATATTAGTTGTGATAAAATAATGGAATTTGGCAGGGGCCCACCTGATTGATTTAGTATTGTTTGAATTGGGTGAGAATGAGAAACTAAGTACCTACTTAAGGATTATTGGATAGAGGCTACACCTGGCCTGCCCTGAGTGAAATGTTGGTGTACTGCTGACATCAGCAAGAGACCACTTTCAACCAAAGAGCTTGAAGGACCTCCCCTTTGGGGGAGGGAGAGAGGAACTAGGAAGTGGATGCTCACCCATAGAAGAACCCTCTTTTTGGTGAGGGGGAATGAGTGTGGTGGCAGATAGAGAACAGTGGGGCCCCCTCTTAAATATGAAATATTTTTAATATTTAAATATTAAATACTGATATTAAATTAATATTGAATAGTGTTAATAATAATTATAGTTATTATTTCAAGTAGTTTTTTTGTTGATTCTCTAGGATTCTCTAAGTATACCATCATATCATCTGCAAAGCGCGATAGTTTTCTTTCCTCCTTGCCTACTCTAATTCCTTTAATTCCTTTTTTCTTCTCTTATTGCTAAAGTTAACATTTCTAGTACAATATTAAATAATAGAGGTGATGATGGACATCCCTGTTTCACCCCTGATCTTATTGGGAATGCCTCTAACTTATCCCCATTACATAAAATGTTTGCTGATGGTTTTAAGTAGATACAGCTTGTTATTTTAAGGAAAGCTCCACCTATTCCTATGCTCTCTAGTGTTTTTATTAGGAATGAGTGCTATATTTTGTCAAAAGTTTTCTCTGCATCTATTGAGATAATCATGATTTTGTTTAGTTTTCTTATTGATGTGGTTGATTATGTTGGTAGTTTTCCTAATGTTGAACCAGCTCTGCATTCCTGATATAAATCCCACCTGGTCATAGTGTATTATCCTGGTGATCACTTGCTGTAATCTCTTTGCTAACATCTTATTTAAGATTTTTGCATCAATATTCATTAGAGGGCAGCTAGGTGTCACAGTGGATAGAGTCAGGAGTACCTGAGTTCAAATCCAGCCTAGGACACTTAATACTTAACTAGCTGTGTGACCCTGGGCAAGTCACTTAACCCCAATTGCCTCACTTAAAAAAATATTCATTAGGGAAATTATTCTATCATTTTCTTTCTCTGTTTTGGCTCTGCCTGGTTTTGGTATCAACACCATATTTGTGTCATAAAACGAATTTGGTTAAACTCTTTCACCTATTTTTCCAAATAATTTGTAAAATATTGGAATTAATTGTTCCTTAAATGTTTGGTAAAATTAACTTGTAAACCCATTTGGCCCTGGAGATTTTTTCTTAGGGAGTTCATTAATGGCTTGTTCAATTTCTTTTTCTAATATGGGCTTATTTAAGTATTTTATTTCCTCTTCAGTTAACTTGGGCAATTTTTATTTATCCATTTCATTTAGATTGTCAAATTTATTGGCATACAGTTGGGCAAAATAGTTCCTAATTATTGCTTTAATTTCTACTTCATTGGTGGTGAAATTACCCCTTTCATTTTTGATACTGGTAATTTGGTTTTCTTCTTTCTTTTTATTTTTTTTTCAGGGCAATGAGGGTTAAGTGACTTGCCCTGGGTCACACAGCTAGTAAGTATCAAGTGTCTGAAGCCAAATTTGAACTCAGGTCCTCCTGAATCCAGGGTCAGTGCTTTATCCACTGCACCACCTATCTGCTCTCTTCTTTCTTTCTTTTTAATCAAATTAACCAAAGGTTTATCTATTGTATTGGGTTTTTTTTTTCATAAAACCAGCTCTTAGTTTTATTGATTAATTCAATAGTTTTCTTGCTTTCAATTTTATTAATTTCTCCTTTGATTTTCAGGATTTCTAATTTAGTATTTAATTGGGGATTTTTAATTTGTTCTTTTTCTAGTTACATGCCCAATTCATTGATTTCCTCTTTCCATTTTTTATTCATATAAGCATTTAGAGATACAAAATTTCCCCTAAGTACTGCTTTGGCTGCATCCCATAGGCTTTGGTATGTTGTCTCACTATTGTCATTCTCTTGAATGAAGTTATTGTTTCTATGATTTGTTGTTTGACCCACTCATTCTTTTTTTTTTTTTTGCTGAGGTAATTGAGGTTAAGTGACTTGCCCAGGGTCACACAGCTAGTAAGTATTAAGTGTCTGAGGCTGGATTGGAACTCAGGTCCTCCTGAATCCAGGGCCGGTGCTCTATCTACTGTGCCACCTAGCTGCCCCCCACTCATTCTTTAGGATGAGATTATTTAGTTTTCAATTAATTTTCAGTTTACCTTTCCATGGCTCTTTATTACATGTAATTTTTATTGCATCATGATCTGAGAAAGATGCATTTACTATTTCTGCCTTTCTACATTTGACTATGAGGTTTTTGTGCCCTAGTACATGGTCAATTTTTGTATATGTGCCATGTACTGCTGAGAAAAAGGTATATTCCTTTCTATCCCCATTCAATTTTCCCCAGACATCTATCATATTGAAGGATCATTGTATTGTTTAGAATAGTTAAGTCATTCACAGTTCTTCATCAAACAATATTGCTGTTTCTGTGCACAATGTTCTCTTGGTTCTGAAAGGTACCCTTTGATCCAGCATTACCACTGCTAGGTTTATATCCAAAAGACATTTCCAAAAAGAGAAAAAGACCTATTTGTGCAAAAATATTTATAGCAGATCTTTTTGCAGTGGCTAAGAATTGGAAATCAAAGGAATGCCCATCAGTTGGTGAATGGCTAAACAAGATGTGGTATATGATGGTGATGGAATATTATTGTGCTATAAGAAATGTCAAGGGGGGGGGGGCAGCAAGGTGGCACAGTGGATAAAGCACTGGCCCTGGATTCAGGAGTGCCTGAGTTCAATTCTGACCCCAGACACTTGACACTTACTAGCTGTGTGACCCTGGGCAAGTCACTTAACCCCAATTGCCTCAAAAAAATTTTAAAAAAACCCCAGGGTCACAAAGCCCCATCCCCAAATGACAAGCAGGATGATTTCAGAAAGGCCTGGAAAGACTTGTATTAACTGATGTATAGTGAAGTGAGCAGAATCAAGAGAACATTGTGCACAGAGACAGCAATATTGTTTGATAAGGAACTGTGAATGACTTAACTATTCTCAGCAATATAATGATCTAAGACAATCCCAAAGGACTATTGATAAAACATACTATTCGCCTCCAAAGAAAGAACGGATATTGATTGGACACAGACTGAAGCATGCTATTTTTCATTTTCTTTCATTTTTTCTTTTATTCAAGTTTTCTTATACAAAATGACTAATATGGTAATGTTTTATATAATTGTACATGTATAACCTATATCTGGTTGCTTACTGCCTCAAGGAGGGAGGAGGAAAGAAGAAGGAGAGGGAGGGATAGAATTTGGAACTCAAAACTTTAAATAAAAACATTACTAAAAATTTAATTTAATTTGTACTGAACCATGACTGTACTGACCTGTTCAAGGGGAACCATGCACCTCCTCTTCTGTCACTCCCCTCTTCCCCAAGCCAGGCTTAAGGATTACAGGCATATCTTGTTTTATTGTGCTTGGTTTTATTGCACTTTACTAAGTAGACACTGACTTTTTTTTTTTAACAAATCAAAGGGGGCAGCTAGGTGGCACAGTGGATAAAGCACAGGCCCTGGATTCAGGAGTACCTGAGTTCAAATCTGGCCTCAGACACTTGACACTTACTAGCTGTGTGACCCCTGAGCAAGTCACTTAACCCTCATTGCCCTGCAAAAAAAAACAAACAAAAAAACCCCACAAATCAAAGATTTGTAGCAGCCTTGTTTGTAGTAAGTATATCAGCAACATTTTTGCAACATCATGTACTTCCATCATATCTCTGTGTCACATTTTGGTAATTCTTGCATTTCAAACTTTTAAATTATTATTATATCTATTGTGGCAATCTGTGATCAGTGATCTTTGATGCTACTGTTGTAATTGTTTTGGAGCATCATGAACTTCACCCATATAAGACTTAATCCATAAACAACCAACTGGTTGTTTCCCATCTCTATCCCTCTCCTCCAGCCTCCCTATTCCCTGAGACCCAACAATATTGAAGAATGTTACAAAAACTTGGTTGATAAAGCAGTGCCAGGGTTTGAGAGGATTAACTCCAATTTTGAAAGAAGTTCTGCTTTTGGTAAAATGCTATCAAATATGAAAGAAAGAGTCAATTAATGAGGGAAATTACATTGTCTTATTTTAAGAAATTGCCATAGCCACTACCCCAGCCTTCAGCAACCCCCACCCTGATGAGTTAGCAGCCATCAAGATTCAGGCAAGACCCTCCACCAGCAAAAAAATCACAACTCATTGAAGGTTCAGATGATGGCTAGCATTTTTTTTAGCAATAAAATATTTTTAAATTTTTATACATATATAATTAAGAAGTAATACTATGCATACTTAATAGACTATAATATAGTGTAAACACAACTTTTACATGCAGTAGGAAACCAAAAAAGTCATGTGACTCGCTTGATTGCAATATTCACTTTATTGCAGTCATCCAAAGCCGGAACCTGCAATATCTCCAGTAAGTCTGCATTTTATAGGCACTATTACTATCCACACTCTTACTCATTCCGTCCCTCTAGTGGCCAATAGTAGTACTTACAGCACAGTCCTCATGGCCTGCTTTAAGAATGTAATCAGTGGCTATGATAGGATAAAATTAATTTCATGACACTTTAGTTCAATACTACAAGAACTTGTTTTTTTTTTTTTAGTGAGGCAATTGGGGTTAAGTGACTTGCCCAAGGTCACACAGCTAGTAAGTGTTAAGTGTCTGAGGCCGGATTTGAACTCAGGTACTCCTGACTCCAGGGCTGGTGCTCTATCCACTGCGCCATCTAGCTGCCCCAAGAACTTGTTTTTTCATCAGTGTGACTACTCTTTCTACAACACCAACAACAACAAATGAAAGAGAAACTCCAGGAATCTGAATGATTTGTAGACTACAAATTTAAAAGCTTTGTTGTTAAGTTATTTCAGTTGTATTCAACCTTTTGTGACCCCCACCTGAGGTTGTTTTTTTGTTTTGTTTTGTTTTTGCGGGGCAATGAGGGTTGAGTGACTTGCCCAGGGTCACACAGCTAGTGTCAAGTGTCTGAATCCAAATTTGAACTCAGATTCTCCTGAATCCAGGGCCGGTGCTTTATCCACTTGAGTCACCTAGCTGCCCCAACTGAGGTTTTCTTGGCAACGATACTGGAGTGGTTTGCCATTTCTTGCTCCAGTTCATTTTATGGATGAGGAAACTGAGACAAACAGGGTGAAGTAATTTGCCCAGGGTCACACAGCCAGTTTCCGAGGCCAGATTTGAACTTGAGAAGATGAGTCTTCCAGTTACAGCACTGCACCAACTAGCTACCCTAACCTTAAAGCTACCCTGATCTCATTATGGTCCTTCTGTTACTGGATCAAGCATTTCATTTTCAAAGATCTGTAATTTTGTAGAATCAGAGATTCAGAATTGGAAGGGACCTTAAAGGTTATTGAGTCTAACCTCATTTTACAAAGGAGGAAATTGAACCCCAGAAAGGTAAAATGACTTGTCCTAGGGGATCAGACTCAAGAACACACCCTCTGATTCTAAATTCAACAGCCTTCCTATTGTACCATATTGCTTTGATGTATTTTGCTTCCTTATTTTACTATTTGTATCTGTGGTGCTTAGCACAGTGTACATGTGTGTGGGGAGGTGGTAATTAATATGTGAGTACTGTTTGTTTTTGTCCCTAGAGGTTATATGTGCCTACATGGGTCTGTCTAGATGTGGTTCACAGGGATGGAAAAACAGAAGTCTCTAGAGTCTCCCTCCCTTCTCCAAGATATTTTGATTCCTGCCAGTAAAGGAAGCATGAGGGTGTGTGTGTGTGTGGGGGGGGGGGGTGTTGGGGATTGGAGCTGGAAAAAAAAAGAGAATTATTACTTAATATTTTACAATTCTATTCTCCTCAAAGAGAGGGGATACTGGGTTGGGATTATATATCTGCTCCCTTAACTATTATTAGTTTACAGGATTTAATTTTTAGGTTCAAACCAAGCTTTAGATCGCTATTTCTTTAATAGGGAAGGAGAGTCTCAAGCTTTATATCTAAGGCACAATGAACACATATAGCAAATAGCAAAGAAACCCATTATCCAAGTTGATAGCAAAACGGAAATCAAAGAGTACACATAAGGAAAATATATATTAGAGAATACAAATTGTAGGAGGTCTCCTATTGGGGTTGAGATAACATCTGAATCATAAGAGAATCACACATCTTACCCAAAGGGGAAAATTTCATGAATTCTCTTCTGATAGAAGTTGTATGTATCTTCTTCCCAGTCTCTTTCTCCCTTCAGTGGGGTTGAAGAGAGGTCAGAATGACCCACCTTCTCTTTCTATCCTGGAAATCAAAGAGCTCAGCTCTCCTTTCTCTAGCTTTTGCCAATTCTACCTGACCCTCAGGCATGCCAGGGCATTCAGTAATCCAACAATGAGGAGTGAGATTGGTCCTTTGAACCAAGGATTATAGCCTCATTCCCCAGGTTTATTTCTGTTTCACAAAAGTTTGCTTACTTTTCTGCTTAAGGCGTCTAGGTGTGCAGTAAATATGGAGCACTGGTCCTTGAATCAGGAAGACATGAGTTCAAATTCAACCTCTTATATTCACTAGCTGTGTGATCCTGGGCAAGTCACTTAACCTCTATCTCAGTTTCCTCATCTTTAAAGGGGAACAGCAGTACCTATGTCCTAGAGTAGTTGATCAAAAGAGATGATACTTGTAAAATATTTAGTCCAATACCTTCTACATAATAGGTGCTTAATAAATGCTTATTTCTTTTCTTCCTGTTTACTTTGGGTTTTTTTTAAGCAAACTATTATGATAAATATGGTTAAACATTTCATTGCTAATATATTATGTCCTTGCTCAAATGAAACACCATGTGCTGGAAGTGCCTGGAAAAGAAGAAGGTAGATTTATGACGGTGTTATTTCGTTAGAACACTTCTCTGGCTTGGGGATTGGAGCTGGAAAAAAAAAGAGAAGTATTACTTAATATTTTACAATTTCCCAAGGCAAGAGGATGCATTTATACCAAGCTTTCTTTTTAGGGAGTCAGATAGAAATTGTCTGGGAGCAGGATTTTGCTAGCTAGGGTGAAACTAGTAGGGTCGAGAGACCTACGCTATTTTCACTCCCTTTCCCTGTACTTCCCTTCCCTCGATTTAAGTGGAAAACCCATCCTAGAGAAGAGTAGAGCGAATTAGTTACAGGGCTGTTGATATATATACCAATGAAATTAAGGGGAGGGAACAAGCATTTAGTAAGCACCTGTGATGTGCCAAGTACTATGCAAAGCCCCCCCTCCATCCCTTTTAAAAACAAATTTGATCCTCATAACAGCCCTGGGAGGTGCTATTATTATTCTCTTTTTTACAATTGAGGAAATGGAGGCAGACAGAGGTTAAGTAACTTGCCCAGGGTCACACAGTCAATATTTGAGATCAAATTTGAACTCACATCTTCCTGACCCTAAAACCAACATTCTATACATTGAGTCACCTAGTTACCTCTGTAATAATAATTGATAATTATGTATCAAGGGGGCAGCTAGGTGGCACAGTGGATAAAGCACTGGCCCTGGACTCAGGAGGACCTGAGTTCAAATCTGCCCGTAGACACTTGATACTGGCTTTGTGACCCTGGGTGTTTTTTTTTTAATTTTTTTGAGGCAATTGGGGTTAAGTGACTTGCCCAGGGTCACACAGCTAGTAAGTGTCAAGTGTCTGAGGCTGGATTTGAACTCAGGTCCTCCTGAATCCAGGGCTGGTGCTCTATCCACTGCGCCACCTAGCTGCCCCCCCTTTTTTTTGAGGCAATGATGAACTGCTGATGTTGGTGAGTTGATGGGAAGCCACAAAGAATGACTAGGTGAAAACTTTGGGGAGGATGGTGGTGAGGCATGGGAAGGAGATGGTAAGTGCAACTTCAATTCTCATAATATCCTGTTCTGTTTTCTCTTCCCAGAAATCAACCCATCAATAAATCTCTATTAATTACCTCCTAATGCCAAGCACTCTGCTAGGCACTAGGGATACAGACAAAAATGAAAGTCTTTGTCCCCAAGAAGTTTATATTCTATCAGAAGAGAGAGCATATAAATAAAATAAGTATATACAAAAGAGATACTTGTAACTCTGCTTCCAACCAAGCCTGAGGTGTTCTCCCTGAGGGGCAGCCCTCTGACCTACAGGGAATATTTGGGTTTTTGTTGTTTTTGTTATTGTTGTTGTTTTTGCAGGGCAATGAGGGTTAAGTGACTTGTCCAGGGTCATACAGTTAGTAAGTGTCAAGTGTCTGAGGTCAGATTTGAACTCAGGTCCTCCTGAATCCAGGGCTGGTGCTTTATCCACTGTGCCACCTAGCTGCCCCTACAGGGAATATTTGTAACAAGATAGGATTGCTGATTGTATGAGAAAATACTGAACTGGTGAGTGGAGATGGGAGTTACTTCAATTTGTAGGAAATAAACTTTGAGAGAGGCCCTTGAAATACATGAGTTGAGAAAGAGTAGGGAGAGACAGAGACAGACAAGAGAGACACAGACACAGAGAGAGACAGAGACAGAGTGAGACAGAGATGAGGCCTGGACTCTGAATGGTAAATTAGAGCACCAGAGGTTAGATATGTACGGGAGCTGGCCCCCATCATGTCCTTTGACTTCCACTATCTATCTGCTGAGAGTATCATCCCTACCTTAAAATTATTTCTTTTCTCCTGGTTTTAGCTGAGATCTTATCTCAATCACTAGCTGAGTTTTCTCTCTCTCCATCTCTCTCTCTCCACACACACATCCTGCGTTGGTCTTTGGTATATTTTAATATCTATAACTTTTATTTCTGTTTGCTTTCTTTGGCAAAGAGGTTTACTCACCATTCATAATGGTCTTTTGTGGAACCGTGTTGGAAAATGACTGAGTGATTGTAAGCAAAGGGCTACTTCTCTTCTGACTGATAATGATAGCTTGCATGTATAGCTTTAAGGTTTGCAAAGTGCTTTACATATCTTAACTTGTCTGATTCTCACTACCAACTGGTAAGGTAAGTGCTATTATTATCTCCATTTTAGAAGTGAGGAAACTGAGGCACAAAAAGGTTAAGTGATTTGCCCAGTGTCGCACAGCTGGAAAAACGTCCTCAGGTAGGATTCAGACTAGGATCTTCCTGACTCTAAATTCAGCACTCTTTCCAAAGGTTGGAGTATCCTTACACTAGAGATATTGGAAGGGTGACAGGTGGATATAATTCTAGCAGATAGCACATTGACAGTGCTCCAACCATAAGCAAAAATGGACCAGATCTCTGATACATCCATGACACCCACGAGCTGTGTCTTTATATTTAGATAACACAAAACATATATCTTACATACAAAATTAATTTTAAATTATTTTGGGGGGGAAACTAGCACTTGGGGAAAAGGTGTGGATCAGAGAAGGTTTTGAGGAAATGTCTCAGGCTGAGTTTTGAAAGAAACAGGGTGTTCTAAGGGGGCAGGGATGAGGTGAATGATATATAGTGCATTCCTGGTATGACGTAGGGGATATATATTGCAAAAGAGAGAGACTTGAGGCAGAAGGACTCGTTAGAATACTGCAATAGTCCAGGAGAAGGGTGATAAGGATATGAACTATGATGGTGGCCCAGTCAGTGCATAGTAGTAATCAAAATTGATTGAGTGAATGGGTGAGTGATGGGAAGGAGACCAATATGAGAGCTATTGTGAAAACAGAAATGACAAGATTTGACAACCGTTGGATATGGAGGGGGAGGGGGGAGGGAGAGAGAGAGAATTCAAGGATAATGCTGAGGATGCTAACCTAGGTGAGGCATCCTTGAAAGAAATAGGGAAATTCGGAAGGGGAGTGGTTTTGTTTGTTCGTTTGTTTGGGGGGAGAGTAATCAATCAACAAGTATTCATTAAATGCCCACTCATTTTCAGGCACTGTTCTAGATGAAGAAGATACAAAGACAAAACAAGAAAGTTTCATAAACTCATTAACTTACATTTCACTCGTGCACATATAAAGTCAGACTATAGACATTGCAAACAATTTCGAGGGGCATGGGCAGCTGGGAAAATTAGGAAACACTTTATGTAAGAGGGTGGCTCTTGAGCTGAGATTTGAAGGAAGGAAAAGGATTATAACCCTCACCAAGGCGTTTTCGTAGCAAAGTCGCTCAGGTTTTCTTCAATTCCCTCCTTACGCTACCCCTCCCCCACCCTGGAGTTCGGAAGTCGGACTACAACTCCCACAATGCCCTTGTGTTTCTCCTGCCAGCACCACCTCCCTCCCAGCAGCCCCGGGGAGAAGACTACAGTTCCCACAATGCCCTGCTCGCTCTCCATGGTGTTGTTGCCCCTTCCCCGGTTTGGGACGCGATAGAGGAGATCTCCTACGCTAGGCCCCTGGGCCCTCCGTGTCCTTTCCCCGGTACCGGGAAGCGGTGACGTGCCGCTGAGCTCCTAGAGGGAGAACCAGGGGCATCCCCTACCCCCGTTCCCCATCCTGGTCCCCGTCCCCTGTCCCCTGCCTGTTTCCCTCCCTTCCCTCCTCCACTCTACCCTTCTTCTCGGCCCTATCCCCTCCTCCCGGTGGGTTCCGGGGAGTGGAGCTGCCTGAGGCGGGGGCGGCGGCCGCGGCCCGGGGGACTGAGGGAGGCGGGCGGCGGCGGAGGAGGCCGGAGGAGAGAAGATGGCGTCGGAGCTGGAGCCGGAGGTGCAGGCCATCGACCGGAGTTTGCTGGAATGTTCCGCTGAGGAGACCGCGGGGGTGAGCTCCGGGGTCCGCAGGACGGTCTGTGGTGGGGTGGCTGGGGTGTCTGGGAAGGGTAGCGACCGGACCCTCTAGGCCAGTCCTGCCCGAGTCCGGTCACTCCGCTGTCCGGAGTAACGGCCCCGGAGAGCTGCTCCCCCCTCCCGCCGTCCCGTCGTGACCCGTCCCTTCCTGTCCCAGTAGCGGCGCCCGGACCCGGCCGTCCCGCTCTCTTTTCTTCCCCTCCCCTCCGCAGGCCCGGGGCCGAGCCAACCCGCCGGGGCTGGTACTCTTCCTCCCCCCAAACTGTAAAAGGTCCCCTTCGGGGCCAGCAGCCCTGGCCGCTCCTTCCCACAGAGTCTTCCTCTTTGCAACTTTGGAAAGATCACCCTCTCCAGGTTGTAGGGTGTCATCTAGAGGTTGCTCGCTGTCCCTCGCCTCCTGTCTCCGGGAGGAGCATGTAAACAATTGGAGCATCCGACGACACCCCCCCCCCCCACCTGTCATTTACCATTCATTGGACGTGTCCAGAAATCTACTCTCCTTGGGGACGGAGTGGGGACAAAAGAACAAGCTCTCTCTCCTTTCTTTCTTCTCCTCTCACCTCTCTCCTATCTCATCAGCTTTTCTGTCTTCTCTCTCCTCTTGTTCTCCCTTTCTCCTTTCTTATTTCCCTTCTCTTTTATCTCCCTCTCTCTTCCCTTCTCGTTTCTCTCCACTGTGCTTCTCTCCTTTCCCCTTTCTGCGCCCCCCCCCCCCCCCCCGTTACCTGTCTGGCTTTGTTTCTCCTCTCTGTGTCTCGTCTTATGTCTTCTCTCCCCCTTCTATCTTCTTTCTCCCCCCTATCTTCTCTCTCCCTCTCCTCTCTTTCCTTCTCTCACTTATCCCCCCTCCTCCCTTTTTCTTCGCTTCCCCTTCTTCTCCCTTTCTCCTCTTCCCCCTCCCCCTTCTTCCCCTCTTCCCCCTCCCCCTTCTTCCCCTCTCCCCGTTCCCCCTTCTTCCTCTCTTCCTCTTCTCCTTTTTCTCTCTTCTCTCCCTTCTTCTCTCTTCCCCTTCTCCCCTTCTTTCCCCCCTCCTCTTCCATCGCTCTTCTCCGATCTTTCCCCTATTTTCAATTTCTCTTCTCTCCCTTTCTCTCTCGATTTCTCTTCTCTTTCCTCTCCTTCTCTTTCTTCTCTATCTCCTTTCTGTCACTCTCTCCTCCCCTGCTTCCTGTCTCTCCCTTCTCTCTGTCCTCTTCTCTTTTCTCTCTCTTTCTCTCTACTCCTTATTCTCCTCTACAATTATTGATTCCTCCTTCCCTTCTCTCCCTCCTTTTTTCCGAAAGTCACTTTTACAGAGTAGCAGATCTACAAGTACGATAGGACACCCACTACCTTTGTTGTTGTTCAGTGGTGCCCAACTCTTTGTGACCCCATTTGGAGTTTTCTTGGCAAAGATATTGGAGTGGTTTGCCATTTTCTCTCTCAGTTCATTTTCCAGATGAGGGAATTGAGGCAAACAAAGGTCAAATGACTTCCCAAGGTTACACAGCTAGTAAGTGTCTGTGACCAGATTTTAACTCAGGAAGATGAGTCTTCCTGACTCAAGCCCTGGAGTTCTTTCTATTCACTGGGCCACCTAGCTGACTTACCTTTACTTAGGCTTGTATTGATATTAGGAAAAGTTATGAGCAGTAATGTTAAACTCAAATAGAAGTGAATATTGACTTAGAAAGACTACAAATTAACATTCTCTATTTTGCATTATATTTGCATCTCCCAAATACATTTTAATCCAGGGAGTTTTGCTGACCTTAGGGCTAGGAGTTTGATATCTCTGTACTAGACCATTCTTTTGATTGTTTTTAAATAAAACTGTGCCAGATGAAGCCATAGAACTGTATCTTGTGGTTTTTTTTTTAAATGACAGTAAAAACTAGAATTTCAAAATGACCCTTATAGAATATATGACATCTCTTCTGAAGTGAAATCTTTTCTGAAAGGACAAGCAGAAGTACTAAGATAAGAGCAAGCACATCATCTAGATTGCCTGTAAATAAAACTGAAAATAACTTTAGTTTCTCAGTGATTCCCTTGGCATAAGTAACATTTCCAAGGTGCCAGATCTTTTTTTTTAAGCCTCTATTTGCCTTGAATGACCTATGAACTTATGGATGGCTATGTTTGAAAGGGAGAAAGGATGTTACTGTGTTAAATGAATGCTTCTCTCTGAATGAGAGTGTACTGAAGTGAATTTGACTGGATAAAGGAAAGAGATGAAGGAAGGGATTAGGAGATGCCAGAAGGAACTTAGTTTACTGATATGTTGAATCTATGAAGGAACTTTCCTCAAAGAGTCAAGAATGTTTAGTCTTTAGTCTTTTTAGCCATAGTATAGGAGTGTTTGGTTAGGCTTTACTTCTATCCACTTTATACTGGGTTGTAACTTTATCCACCCTACATCTAAAGATTAGAAAACCTTTGGCTAGACTATGCAGGTATTCTGTGTGACTCATGGAAACATAAATGGGAATAATCTTCACTAAGTAAATAATGGCGGCTAATCTATATTGATAAGGTATTCTATCCATATTTGATTCATACTTTAGATACTTGGTTTTCCTGCCACCTAATGCCTGTGTGACTTTGGACAAGCCATTCCTTTATACCTCAATTTTCTTATCTGTAAAATGAAGCAGTTGGATTGAATGAGTAGACAACTAAGGGTTCTTCCAGCTCTAGATCTATGATTCTGCTTCCCTAACATCTCTCCAATTTCTCCTCTTAGTGTTACTGCCTGACTTCAGGCTTTTATTACCACTTCTTTATTTGAAAAGTGTTTTTATTGCTGTCTTCTGCCTAACATCATCTTAATCCTCCCCTACCCCTAGAGAGCCATCAAATATAACAAATAGTATTTTTTAAAGACAAAAGAAAGAAAAAGAAGAGGGAAACATTAGGACACGTGATCACTACATTGAAAATTCTGAAAATATGTGCAACACCTGTAGACCATCCACTTCCAAAGGAGCGAGCGAGTTGGGAGTATCCTCTCATATCTCTTTTTGAGTTACACTAACATTGCCTTTCTAAAGGTATTATCTTGTCCCCCTCCAATTCATCATCTTTAATATTGTCACAAAAATAATCCTAATGCATATATCTGGTTATGTCACTCCTCTTTTCAAAAATTTCAATTGACTCCCTATTACCTTAAAACCAAATTGAAATATCACCTCCATGAAGCCTTCCCTGATTTCCCTCTTCCTTCTCCAGTCAGTAATATTGTTTTCCTTAGATCTCACATACCTGTCTAATGTACTTGCATGTTATTTTGCATTGTTTATGTCTGGGTTGTATCAGCCTGTTAGATCATAAGTTTCAGGAGGAGAGGGATCCTGATTTATAAAACCTTTTATCTTTCCCTACTATCTACCAGAAGTGCTCTGCACAGAATAGGCATTCGGCCAATATTTATTGAATTGAGTGGAGTGGTGAGATTGTAGTAGAAAACTAGTAAGAAACCTGTATTAGAATGCCGGGCCCCTAAACAATACATGGTGCAGTAGACTAGCAGTACACCAATTGAGAGATCAGAGGGGCTGCAGCTGAAAGTCATTAGCTTGGATTTCACTTAATTAAAATTTTGAGGGGCAGCTAGGTGGCGCAGTGGATGAAGCACTGGCCTTGGATTCAGGAGGACCGGAGTTCAAATCCAGCCTCAGACACTTGACACTTAACTAGCTGTGTGACCCTGGGCAAGTCACTTAACCCTCATTGCCCTGGGGGGGGATTTTTTGGGGGGTAGTTCTAACTTTGCAAGTTACATTTTACTTTTGTGATTTTACTTTTTACATGGGTTAAAGTGAGCCATTGCTAAACAAGTTAATATTGGAAAGAAGAAAGAAATATTTGATCTGAGAGTTGAAGGTTAACAATGCAGCTGGCTCTGCATGGGGCATCATGTACACTGATTCAACAATGACTGTGATAACTTTTGAAATATCAAATTTTTTGAGTAATATAATGTACAGTCCATCTCTTCCCTACCCCCTCCCCCTTTACCATCTGAGCATTATTTATTTATTTTGGGGCCCATCCTGTGATGCAGCTACTGTTCTGCCTCTTAGGGTGATATTAAATAGTTAAGTGACTTGCTAAGGGTTACAAAGTTTGTGTTAGGGTATGAAGTTGAACCCAGATCTTCACTTGAAGGCTGACTCCAATATGTCTTGCTGCCTTTTCCACCACAATTATCTATTTCTTAGATATTTAAAGGGACTGTGATTGTGTCTTCACCAATCTAAATCCTAACTCTTCTAAACCTTGTCTTTGTGAATTGTGATTGGGGGGAAAAATGATTGCCTGGTGGCTAGCCTGATGATAAGATTCTGAATTAGGTTGCTCTTGGAATAACAGATCATTTATTGTCTCCAAGTCTATACATAAAGTTTTTCCTATTAACTTCTGTATTGGTATAGTAGAAAGAGTGCTGAACTGGCATCAAGAGAGACCTAGGTTCAAGCCCTAATTTTACTAGCTTATAAATTACTTGACTTTTCTGATCCTTTTCTCATCTGTAAAGCAGGGATAATAATTCCTATATGGTGTGTTAGAGATCAAATTAAAGCACTTTTCAAACTTTAAAGCCATAGATACCATTTATGGGAACACCATCATTAGATTATAGATTTAGAGTTGAAAGGATCCTAGAAGTTATCTACTTGGAAACAGAGACCTGGAGAGGTTAAGTTATTTATCCAAAGTTGCACAGGTGGCGAGGGGAAGTCAGAGCTGGAGTCTAGCCCCTTTGCCTCCAAATCGGTTATCAAGCTGCAGGAGGTTACAATCGTTGTCCTAGTCACTCAGATTAATAACCTTGGAATCATTTGTTGAGGTTCCAAATACAGTCAGTTTTGCTTCCTTCCACATCATCTCTCCTGCATCTGTCTTTCTTTTTTTAATCCACTCACAGTAGGGCTGGAATAGATAAACTCTAAGGTCCCTCCCAGTTCTCAATCAAAGATCTTATGATCTTGTGGCCACAACTCTAATTTCAGGCCTTCATTAACCTTTCACTTAAACTAATGTAGTAGCCATCTTACAGATTCCTCTGTTCTGTCTCCTGAATCCCCAATCTATTTTTCACATTATTGCCAGTACTATCTTCCTAAAGCATGTGGATGGCCATAGTACTTACCTGCTCAAAAACCCTTAGTGGTTCCCTATTGTTTCTAGGATAAAAAAGATTCAGATAAACTCAAAATACAAAATAATCTGGCATTGAAGACCATCGATATTCTAGTACCAACCTACCTTTTGAGCCTTATTTTCACATTGTTCTCCTTCCTTGATTCTATGTTGCAACTGAATTGGACTAATCACTCTTTTCATGGCATTTGCTGACTCCATGCATTCATACAGACTCCCTTCTTCCCCCTCCCCCCCTCCAGGATGTTTGCCCTTTTCATCTGTTTCTCTTGGAATCCACCCCCCCCCCCCCCCAAGGCTTAGCTCAGGTGCTGCCTCCTCTGTGAAGCCTTACCTAAGCCTCCCAGGTGGTTTGTTTGGGTTTTTTTAACTCATTACATTTTTCTGGAACACTTAAATTTCTTTTTTGCTACCTTCATTCCCTGCTTTGTCTCTTATATAAACCTACCTGTATATATTTTGTTATCATTCCATTAGAATATTAGTTCCTTGAGTGCAGGGATTGTTTCATTTTTGTCTATATCAGCAGTGCCCGCACATCCCCAGGCTCTGGGTGGGCATTTAATAGACGTTTGTTATATTGAATTATATGGGAACATGTCAGGGATTACCCTTCATTGACCTATGGTTCACTGAATATGTGGGATAGTAATGAAGTGGCATTCTTTTCACAGTATTCTCCAAGCCTAACTTTAAAGTCATACTGATTTTCGGGGCAGCTAGGTGGTGCAGTGGATAGAGCACCGGCCCTGGATTCAGGAGGACCTGAGTTCAAATCTGGCCTCAGACACTTGACACTTACTAGCTGTGTGACCTTGGACAAGTCACTTAACCCCAATTGCCTTACTAAAAAAAAAAAAGAGGTAAAGTCATACTGATTTTCAAATTAGAATGAATTAATGATATTTTACTAAAAATAGCTTTCATGTTGGTACTATTATAAGGCTAAATAGGGCTTGAAATTAAATTTCAATTAAATAGTTAAATTTGAAAAAGGCAAGCAAGTAAAAGTTATAAAAGGAGTATCCTTTAGCATCTTGTTTTAACTGGTGACTGGTGGGAATCACATTATCATTGGAAATGGTAGCTAAAAAAACTTGTCTCATCTTCTCATTCCTTCTCCTTAGTCTGTAACTATATCAAATGACTGGAAACATACTGCTTTTCCTAAGGTGTACTTAACAGTATGTGACTAGGGATGATCTTCTGCCTATCAGATATCCCATCCGTCACTTGGAGCTCAGGATTATAGGCTGGATGTTGCAACCAGTCCTGTAGGGAAACCCAGAGAAGCCATTGTCCTGGGACACAAGCCCAAAGGGCTTTGAACTTGGAACTTGGCTCTATTCCTGACTCTGGGTTTTCCCTACCTTGCTACAGAAGGCTCCTCATGCAGGAAGTTCACTACACCCCTGGACTTCTTTTTTTTTTAATTTAATTTTATTATTTTCTAGTTATATATTACATATAAGGATTTTTCAACATTTGTTTTCACTGGATTTGTAATTCCAAAAAAATTTTTTTCTCCCTTCCCTCCCTCTTCCCCAAGACCCCTGGACTTCTCATACTCAAAAAACACTCTGCCTCTGTGGTCTTTCTCCAGTTAGCTATTTCCTCCCAGAAAATTCACTTTAAGGAATGAGTCCAGGCCTGCCATGTAATAACAACAGTAATGATAGCTAGCTTTTGTATAGTGTTTTAAAGTTTGCAGAGCTCTTTAAATATGTTCACTCATTTGATCCCCACAGCGAACCCTTTAAGGTTGGTGCTGTTAGTCACGTTTTACAGATGAGGAAACTGAGGTCCCTAGAGGTTAATCAACTTGCTCAGGTTCATACAATTAGTTGTGTGTAAGGTGAGATTCAAATTCAGGTCTTCCTGGCTCCAAGTCCTGCACTTTATATTGTATACCGCTCTACCTAGCTGCCTCGAAATGATTTCATTCTTCTGCAGACCCCCTTCTGACTACTAGCTACCTTGATGTCTCCAGGATCTTTCCCATCCCCCCCTTACTTTTCAGCTTCCATTTATCTGTCGTCTGTCTTTCACCAATTACAATGTAAGCTCCTGAAGGCTGGGGCTGTCTTTATTTCTGCTTGTATTTGTATTCTCAGTATTTAACATAGCTCCTGGCACATTAGTAAGCACTTAAAATGTTTAAAATGATCTTACTTGACACTGCTTTCTGTTGATTAGTATAACTTCTAAATTTTGATTTCTAAGATTATTCTTTATTATGTTGTACTTTACCTTTTCCTCCCACTCTTCTATTTCCAATTTCCCATTTTTTCCCCCCTTGGCTGAATTGTTTTTTTTTTAATTAATAAAGTATTTTTTTTCCGTTACATTGTAAAGATAGTTCTCAACCTTTGTTTATACAAGCTTTACAATTTCAGATTTTTCTCCCTCCCTCCCCTCCCTCCCCCCTCCCCTAGACAGCAGGTAATATGATATAGGTTATATATATATATATATATATATATATATATACACACATAATAACATTAATCCTATTTCTGCATTAGTCATGTTATAAGAGAAAAAAAATCAGAGCAATGATGGAAAACCTCAAAATAGAAAAAAAACAACAGCATCAAAAACAAAAGAAATAGTATGGTTCATTTAGCATCTATACTCCGCAGTTCTTTTTTTTTTTCCCCTGGATTTGGAGATCCTCTTCCATCACGAGTTCCCTGGAACTCTTCTGTGCCATTGCATTGGTGAGAAGAATATAGTCCATCACAGTAGATCAACACTCAATGTTGATGTTACTGTGTACAATGTTCTTCTAGTTCTGCTCATCTCACTCGTCATCAGCCCATGCAAGACCCTCCAGGTTTCTCTGAACTCCTCTTGCTCATCGTTTCTTATAGCACAATAGTATTCCATTGTATTCATATACCACAACTTGTCCAGCCATTCCCCAGTTGATGGGCATCCCCTCAACTTCCAATTCTTTGCCACCACATAAAGAGCAGCTATAAATATTTTTGTACATGTGGGTCCCTTTCCCCCTTCCATGATTTCTTTGGGAAAAAGACCCAAAAGTGGTATTGCTGGGTCAAAGGGTATGCACAGCTTTATCGCCCTTTGGGCATGATTCCAAATTGCTCTCCAGAATGGTTGGATCAGCTCGCAGCTCTACCAACAATGCATTAGTGTTCCAATTTTCCCACAGCTTCTCCAACATTTATTATCTTCCTTTTTTGTCATTTTAGCCAATCTGATAGGTGTCAGGTGGTACCTCAGAGTTGTTTTAATTTGCATCTCTCTAATCATTAGAGATTTAGAGCATTTTTTCATATGGGAATAGATAGCTTTGGTTTCTTCATCAGAAAACTGCCTGTTCATATCCTTTGACCATTTCTC
Organism: Dromiciops gliroides; assembly: GCF_019393635.1. Taxonomy (NCBI): domain Eukaryota; kingdom Metazoa; phylum Chordata; class Mammalia; order Microbiotheria; family Microbiotheriidae; genus Dromiciops; species Dromiciops gliroides. Next base: position 257,268,098 of record NC_057864.1, read on the forward strand.
AATTGGGGAATGACTTGGGTTCTTATAAATTTGATTTAGTTCCCTATATATTTTATTTTTTTTTTTGCCTTTTTTTTTTTTTTTGGACGGGGCAATGGGGGTTAAGTGACTTGCCCAGGGTCACACAGCTAGTAAGTGTCTGAGGCCGGATTTGAACTCAGGTACTTCTGAATCCAGGGCCGGTGCTTTATCCACTGCGCCACCTAGCCGCCCATCCCTATATATTTTAGAGATGAGGCCTTTATCAGAAGTACTGGCCTCAAAAATTGTTTCCCAGCTGTCTGCCTCCCTTCTAATTTTGGATGCATTGCTTCTGTTTGTACAAAAAATTTTTAATTTAATGTAATCAAAATCATCCACTTTGCATTTTATAATATACTCTGTCTCTTGTTTGGTCAAAAACTGTTTTCCTTTCCAAAGATCTGATAGGTAGACTATTCCTTTCTCTCCTAATTTACCTATGGTATCACCTCTTATGTCTAAATCGTGTATCCATTTTGACCTTATTTTAGTATAAGGTGTAAGATGTTGGTCTATGCCTAATTTCTGCCATACTATCTTCCAGTTTTCCCAGCAGTTTTTGTCAAATACTGAGTTCCTATCCCAGAAGCTGGAGTCTTTGGGTTTATCAAACACTACATTACTAGTGTCATTTACTACTGCATTTCCTGAACCTAGCCTATTCCATTGATCTACCACTCTATTTTTTAGCCAGTACCAGATAGTTTTGATGACTGCCGCTTTATAGTAGAGCTCCATGTTTGGTACTGCTAATCCACCTTCCTGTGAATTTTTTTTCATTATTTCCCTGGATAGTCTTGATTTTTTGTTTTTCCAGATGAATTTTGTTATTATTCTTTCTAGCTCTATAAAATAATTTTTAGGTAGTCTGATTGGTATGGCACTGAATAAGTAAATTAATTTAGGCAGTATTGTCATTTTTACTACATTAGCTCTGCCTATCCATGAGTAATTGATATCTTTCCAATTATTTAGATCTGATTTGATTTGTGTGAAGAGTGTTTGGTAGTTGTGTTCATAGAGTTCCTGGGTTTGTCTTGGCAAGTAGACTCCCAAGTATTTTATATTATCCACTGTTACTTTGGATAATGGCAGAATTGTTTTTACAGCAGGTAGGGTTGTCTCAGACCTATTCTGTATGTTCACATTTCTTGCACTAGCAAGTTTGAGTATAGTGCCAGGATTAATTGTTTCCAGTTTCCAGTTTTTGCTTTTAATTATTAAGGATCTGCCTTAGTGAAAAGTAAACTTCCATATTTGGAATTAATTTTTAGAATTCCCTTGAAATTTTACATGTAATCTTATAGTTCATACATAGGAACATTGATGTGCTTTCCTATAGCAGAAGCAGCTCTGCTTTTGGAATCAGCAACTTGTTTTCAAGTCCTTTCTCTGACACTTGTTAATTGTAACCTCTAGATCTGTGGAAGGAGCTAATGGACCACCCACCTTACAGGGCTATTATCAAGAAAGCAGTAGGATACAGTGGAGAGAAGGCCAGATTTGGAATCTGAGCACACTGTGATTTAGATCCTGGCTCTTAGACTTTGAGCAAGTCATTTATCCTCTGTGGGCCTTGGTCTTCTCACCTGCCAAATGAAGGGATTAGACTAGATGGCCACTAAGGTCCCTTCTAGCTACAAATCTGTGACCCCTTGGAAGCTGTTTCTAAAACTAAAAGTACTGTACAAATGAAAATGTTTGCTCATATGATAAGAGGGATGCAAAAGGAGAAGACAGTTTCTTCTAGCATTTGTAAACAATGATGTTTTCATTTGTAATCTTTCATATCATATGATGAGTGCATACTTCTTAATAGAAATTTATATTGAGCTGTTTTCTCACAAAAACTTCACTAAACAAATGCAGATGATTATTGTTTTAAGAATTGCTTGCATCCAAAATTAGAAGGGAGGCAGAAAGCTGGGAAACAATTTTTGAGGGCAGTATTTCTGATAAAGGCCTCATCTCTAAAATATATAGGGAACTAAATCAAATTATAAGAATCCAAGTCATTCCCCAATTGAGAAATGGTCAAAGGATATGAACAGGCAGTTTTCTGATGAAGAAACCAAAGCTATCTATTCCCATATGAAAAAATGCTCTAAATCTCTAATGATTAGAGAGATGCAAATTAAAACAACTCTGAGGTACCACCTGACACCTATCAGATTGGCTAAAATGACAAAAAAGGAAGATAATAAATGTTGGAGAAGCTGTGGGAAAATTGGAACACTAATGCATTGTTGGTAGAGCTGCAAGCTGATCCAACCATTCTGGAGAGCAATTTGGAATCATGCCCAAAGGGCGATAAAGCTGTGCATACCCTTTGACCCAGCAATTCCACTTTTAGGTCTTTTTCCCAAAGAAATCATGGAAAGGGGAAAGGGACCCACATGTACAAAAATATTTATAGCTGCTCTTTACTTGGTAGCAAGGAATTGGAAGTTGAGGGAGTGCCCATCAATTGGGGAATGGCTGGACAAGTTGTGGTATATGAATACAATGGAATACTATTGTGCTGTAAGAAATGATGAGCAGGAGGAGTTCAGAGAAACCTGGAGGGTCTTGCGTGAGCTGATGATGAGTGAGATGAACAGAACCAGAAGAACATTGTACACAGTATCATCAACATTGAGTGTTGATCTACTGTGATGGACTATATTCTTCTCACCAATGCAATGGCACAGAAGAGTTCCAGGGAACTCGTGATAGAAGAGGATCTCCAAATCCAAGAAAAAAAAAAAAAAGAACTGTGGAGTATAGATGCTGATTGAACCATACTATTTCTTTTGTTTTGGGTGCTGTTGGGTTTTTTTTCTATTTTGAGGTTTTGCATTACTGCTCTGATTTTTTCTCTTATAACAGGATAAATGCAGAAATAGGATTAATGTTATTATGTGTATATATATGTATGTGTATAGATATATATATCTATATGTATATGTATATAGATATATAGATATAACCTATATCAGATTACCTGCTGTCTGGGGGAGGGGGGAGGGAGGGGAGAGAGGGAGAAAAATCTGAAATTGTAAAGCTTGTATAAACAAAAGTTGAGAACTATCTTTATATGTAACGGAAAAAATAAAATACCTTATATGTAAAAAAAAAAAAAAAAGAATTGCTCGCAAGGGGTAGCTAGGTGGCGCAGTGGATAGAGCACTGGCCCTGGAGTCAGGAGTTCCTGAGTTCAAATCTTGCCTCAGACACTTAACACTTACTAGCTATGTGACCCTGGGCAAGTCGCTTAACCCCAATTGCCTCACAAAAAAAAAAAAAAAAAAAAAAAAAAAAAAAAAAAAAAAGAATTGCTTGCACGCAGTTTTTATTATTTCTAAACAGGACAAAAGAGTGTGTGAGAGCAACGGATTATCACTAGGATAAATGCATAACAATATCTTTTTCCTTTATTTGTTATATTGGGACAAAGTGGAGATTTACAGGTAGGCAAGGTAGACAGCTGTCTTGAACATTAAGGGGAGGGATACATCAGGGAACATCTACAAAAAATTTACTTGTTTCGTTACTTTAAAGCAAAGCTTCTTAAACTGTGGGGTCGAGTAACTGAATGTGGGGGTTGTGAAAAGTTTGGCAACAGTAAAAGGTTTTGTATAACTATTTTATATACCTACCTACTGAGGGTTGAGTAAAAATTTCTCAGGCAAAAGGGGTCACAAGTGGGAAAAGTTTAAGAAGCCCTGCTCTAGGTAGGACTTATTGCTTCCTGGGTCACTGGGATCATAGCAGCATAGAATTTAGAGCTAGAAGGAATCTTAGAGACTATCTTTAATATATAAGGATAGTCCTTTTGTTGACATGGGTGTTCCATCTAGTGATGCAGCACCAGACCCCTTTATAACTCAGCAGATCATCTTTGACAGTTTCTGTGCCCAGAATTGATCACTTTGCTGTAAGTTAGTCATGAGCATTTCTGAACTTAGCTTGCTTAGTCCTTGGAAGACAGATATATCAGGCCCATACCTAAAGCCTTCCCAGTTAAATAGGGCCTGCCAGAGCTTGCACTCAGCTCATGTAGATACCTACAAAACCAGGGTCATCATTTCCACACAGTGAGGAAGCATCAGAGTAAAATTTTAGTGGTGGTTAAAAATACTTTTCTATAATGCTACGTTTTTCTGTGGAATAATTTTGTAATGTATCAAGTTTCTTGTATTTCATTAAAGGCCCAAATCTTGCAGGAAATAGTAATACAAAGAAGGTACAATTTTCAACTCTCTCATAGTGGTGAATACTTGCATGGTCCTAGTGCTTTGTGTTGGGGATAGAGTCTGTCTATCCTGGTAGTCTGATGAGACAAGAGGAAGGATTTTTAAGGGTCTTGCTATACTACTTTCTATCCCAGGTATGCAAAAGGACCATACCATTAGAAAAAGAAATCCAAGGGGCAGCTAGGTGGCGCAGTGGATAGAGTACTGGCCCTGGAGTCAGGAGGACCTGAGTTCAAATCCAGCCTCAGACACTTAACACTTATTAGCTGTGTGACCCTGGGCAAGTCACTTAATCCCAATTGCCTATCGGAAAAAAAAAAAAAAAAGAAATCCAGGTCTATAAGTATGATGTGATGGTAACTGCAGTAGTAAGAATTATTTTTGTTTAGATTTACTTTTCTCATCACTCACTTCCAATATAAACATGAAACTAATTCATGGTCCCAATTTTTAAATTTTTTAACACATGTTAAGAGGAGTCCTCCAATTGAGCCCTGCTATGTGGTATTTCATCTTGGTAGGTAAGTGACTCAGTTCTTGAAAGTGAACACAAGTTCTGGCAAGTCCTACCAAGTTGGAAAAGATTCAGGAATAGGCCTCTGAGAGGTGGAGGACAAACCTAGCTCACTTCAAAGAGATTTAGGTACAGCCTGAAGCTTGGCTACTAGATGATATATATATATATATATATATATATATATATATATATATATATTTTTTTTTTTTGGCTACAGCAACTAAGGACTGCCCACTAGGAGTCTTTCAGTTGAAGGTGTACTCACATTGATGAAATCAGAGATCCTTAAGTGTTAAAGTAAGTTGAGGGAAACAGTGATTGTGGCAACTAGTGAGAGATTCATGGTCCTTTATTCTCTAAGGGAACTTTTTCTACCTTTTTTTCTCACTCTATTTCTCCACTGTCATTTCTGGTAACTTATATAAAGGACAGAATCCATACACAAATATGCATTGCTTTACATAATACACATACATTTTTGACAAGTTATTTGTAGTAGGAGAGTTGGGGTTTCCAGTGGTGATTCCTTTCATGATGTAAATAGCTATACCTAGTTTCTTTGTTTTAGGATTTCAGATTTTCATACATTATAAATTTTTTTTTGGTACATTTATTTCTTAAAAATGGGAATGTACTGTGAGTATACCTGCCAAGACAAATTCAAGAGCTACATGAACATAATTATAAAACACTTTTATACAAATAAAGTCAGATTTTAATAACTGGAGAAATATTCATTGTTCATGTGTGGGCAGAGCCAATATAATAAAAATGTAAATTTTACCGAAACTAATCTACTTCTTCAATGCCATCCCAATTGAATTACCAAAAAATTATTTTCTTGAACTCAAAAAAATAATAATAAAATTATTTTGGAATAGCAAAAGGTTAAGAATGTCAAAGGAATTAATGGAAAAAAATTTGAAGGAAAGTGGTTTAGCAGTACCATATCTTAAACTATATTATAAGGCAGTAATTATTTTTTTTTTGGTTTTTTGGTTTGGGGTTTTGTTTTGTTTGTTTTTTTAGTGAGGCAGTTGGGGTTAAGTGACTTGCCCAGGGTCATGCAGCTAGTGTTAAGTGTCTGAGACTGGATTTGAACTCAGGCTCTATCCACTGCCCCACCCAGCTGCCCCAAGGCAGTAATTATTAAAACTATCTGGTACTGAGGGCAGCTAGGTGGCACTGTGGATAAAGCACTGGCCCTGGATTCAGGAGTACCTGAGTTCAAATCCAGCCTCAGACACTTAATAGCTGCATGACCCTGGGCAAGTCACTTAACCCCCATTGCCCTGCCAAAAAAAAAAAAAAAAAAAACCCAAACCAAAACAAAAAAAAAAACTATCTGGTACTGCCTTCTGTGTAGACATATAATACATAGAAGTCAATGATTATAGTAGCCTTGTGTTTGACACATGCAAAGATTTAAGCTTTTGGGATAATAATACATTGGTAAAAAAAAATTGTTGGGAAAACTGGAAAACAGTCTGACAGAAATTAGGTATAGATCAATATTCTACACAATTTACCACGATAAGGTCAAAATGGATACATGACCTAAATATAAAGGGAGATAGCAGAAAAAAATCCTAGAAGAACAGTGAACACATTACCTATTAGACTTATGGAGAGGAGAATTTATGAATAAACAAAATGGAGAGCATTGTGAGATGTGAAATGTGTAATTTTTATTACATGAAATTAAGAAGTTTTTGTACAAATAAAGCCAATGACCCAAGATTAGAAAGAAAGCAGAAAATTGGGAGAGGGAGGATTTTATAAATAGTTTCTCAGATAAGGGCCTCATATCTCAAAAATATAGAGAACTCTGTCAAATTTGTAAGAATTTCCCAGTTGAGGAATGGTCAAAAAAATATGAACTGGCAGTTTCTTTCTTTTTCTTTTTTTTTGGGGGGGGGGTTGGAATGAGGGTTAAGTGATTTGCCCAGGGCCACACAACTAGTAAGTGTCAAGTGTCTGAGGTTGGATTTGAACTCAGGTCCTCCTGAATCCAAAGCCAGTGCTTTATCCATTGCGCCACCTAGCTGCCCCTGAACTGGCAGTTTCTTTTTTTGTTTGTTTCTTTTTCTTTTTTTTTGTTTTTTGGGTTTTTTTGGCAGGGCAATGAGGGTTAAGTGACTTGCCCAGGATCACAGCTAGTAAGTGTCAAGTGTCTGAGGCCGGATTTGAACTCAGGTCCTCCTGAATCCAGGGCCGGTGCTCTATCTACTGTGCCACCTAGCTGCCCCTGAACTGGCAGTTTCTTAATGAAGAAATTAAAACTATATATAGTCATATAAAAATGTTCTAAATCATTATTGATTAGAGAGATGTAAATTAAAACAACTTTTTTGAGGAACCATCTCACAGCTATCTGATTGGCTAAAATTATAGAAGGGGAAAATGACAAATGTTGGAGAGGATGTGGGAAAAGTGGGACATTAATCCCCTATTGGTGGAACTGTGAACTGATCCAACATTTTGGAGAGCAATTTTATACTCAAAGAGTTATAAAATAGTGTATATCCTTTGACCTATCAATACCACTATTAGGTCTGTTTCCCAAGGTGAACAGGAAAAAGGAAAAAGAAGCTATATGTTCAAAAATATTTATAGCAGCTCTCTTTGTGGTAGCAAAGAACTGGAAATTATGGGGATGCCCATCCATTGGGGAATGACTAAACAAGTTGTGGTATATGATTGTGATGGAATACTGCTGTGCTACGAGAAATGGTGAGCTGATTGATTTTAGAAAATATGGAAAGACTTGCATGAAATAATGAAAAGTGAAATGAGCAGAAGAGAATGTTATATATAGTAACAACAATATTTCTTGTTCAAAGAATAATTGTGAACAACCAAGTTTTTCTGAATACTATAAATATTCAGATCAGGTATAAAGAACGCATGAAGGAAGATGTTATCCACCTCCAGAGAAAGAACTGATAAAAAGAAGTATACATAGTATGGTTTTACATATATTTATACATCTTTGTTAAATGGTGGCCCTCTTTAGTGCATGTTAGAGAGGAAGGGAGGCAGGCAGTTCAGAATTTGAACTATAACCAAAAAAATTAAACTTAAAAAAATGGGATTATATATTTTAAACAAGTTTGTCTTAGTTCAGCCACTCTAAAAAATCTTAGTATTATAGTGAAATGTTACATAATTAAAATTGGATATTGAGAATGGTTTATGCTATATAAGTTTGTAACCTTGATTTGTATTATATAATTGGTATTTCATCAACTGAAACATTTACTTAACCCGAACTTTTATTTGGTTTTGAGTTTGTTTCAATGATCCAAGAATAATTTTGACCTTCCTGGTTGATAGCACCATTAAGCTACATGAGTGCTTTTAGATAATTGCATCACTTATCTCCCTGTAATTAAAATAACTGGAAAAAGGACTTCTTTTTACAATATTGAGACCATAAAATGAAGGAAAAACAAGAAGTCATTCGTTTCTGTTTTTCATACAGATCATGTAAGTGTGTTGCTTCAAAGAAAAAATTGAGGAAATTTGATACCTTTTTAGGATTGTATAGAAATGATTTTTTTTTCAATCTTAATCCTTGATGATACTTATTCGTTTCTATGCATGTTATCCTTTGCCAACGGTGTATTGAAAACATTTGATTGTCTCCTTTTTTGGAAAAGTTTTTGCTATACTTTTATTTGCTATGAAACCTGGGGTTTGTTCCTAAACAACTTCTAGTTTACTAGTTTTAGTAAAAAAAAATTACCTAATAAAGTACATATTTTGTTTATTGTTTGGTGACTGTTCACATGACCTGACATTGTTGGCTTCTCTATTTGTTCCTATTTTCATCTCTGAACTTAAGGTGTATGTATATATGTATGTGTGTGTCTATATACATATACATATATGTAGAGAGACACACAAACATATATATATATATACACATATGTATATATACACGTGTATGTATGTGTGTATGTATTTTACTTAGACCCAATTATCCCAAAGGAGAGAATGGATCCTTGTAGTCTCTATAGAAACACTCTACTTTGAAAGGGTATCTCTTTTACAAAACAAACACAACAAAATTAGTAGTGTTTGGGAAAGATAGATTTTCATTTAGGAGATAAAAGAATCAACTTAACCTGTCTTCATGATGAAGTCCCCTGAGTCAACTTGCATTCCATTTTTATGATGTGTTAACAAGATAGGCAACCTGTTATGGTAGAAGGGTCAGCATCAACCTGGATTTAAGTTCTACTGGCTGTGTAATCCTCAAGTTAGTTGACCTTTTAATGTCCCAGCAACTTTATAATTAAAAGAACATTGTTGATTTTTTTTTAATGAAGAAGCATTATTTTTTGTCCCTTCTGCCTTTACAAGAACAACAACAAAACACACAACACAAAAAACCCAGAAACAACAAAAATCCCAAACTCTAATAACTTATGCATAGATGAGCAAAACAAATTTTCACGTTAGTCATGCCCAAAAATGTATGTTTCATACTGCCTCTTGAATCTATCACCTCATTTTCAAAAGGTGTGTAAGCGTACTTCCTTGGTCTTCAGGGTCGTGATTAGCCATTTCATTTGTAATAAAACCAAACAACTTTCTAGGAATATAAGTTATAGAAAAGTTATTTCCTCATAGGGAATTTTTACCCTGGTGCTATAGGTCCTGATCCATCAGAAAAAAAATCCACACTTCTTAAGAATCCTTAAATTCTTTAAAGAGTTCTTGAGTTTCACTTAAAATATAAAATTGACTAGGAAGAAAAAAATATATAGATCTTTGGAACTGAGAACTTTCACTTAGGTATTCCTAGTGCCAACAATTTCTTGTTTGATTTTGATTTATTACATAGCTCAAAATTAGCAACTATTTACTAATTTTAACCTATTTCAGTGAGAAATCTTCAGTGTTTACAGGTAGTAGAATGTTATATAGAATATGCTTTTATACTCAGTTGTATAAATTTCTGGAGAAGTGGAAAATGGAATGTAGCTCTATAGTCTATATGTAGCATTGACTTTGGACAGAGGTTGTTAATAGTATCATAACAGGATATAGGGGGTGGCAAGTAGGAGTGATATCAAACTATTGCAGTTTAATTTTTAAAACTAGATATTCTACTCTTCATACATTTAGAGATGGTCTCAGAAGTAAATATTGCTATGTTCGTGCCTGGTAAACATTACTGTGGTGTCATGTAACTAGTGGACAGTTTTGATAGCAAACTAACTCACTCTGAAATATTTCAAAATTGTTTACTATGTATAAATACTATCCAGTTATGAGTTGTTAGTTATGTTAACTCCGTTTTAGAACCAAGAGAGCAACTTTGCCTTTTTCATGTCTGAAATGCCAAAATTGATTTGGTTTCCATCCAAGATACAACATGGAGGTGGGAGAAAGTCAAGTTCCTTGGGAATGTTGAGGATGAATCATAGAATTGGAAAGAAAGATGGAGCATCCAAAATGGAATTAAGGGAAAGTAATAGAAGAAATTACCTTTTAGAGTAATTTGTTACAAATTTTAAAGTGTGTTTTCCTCAAAACAGCTGTTGAGGGTTAGGTAGTTCAGGTATTATTATTCTCATCATACAAATGAGGAAACTCATGCTGAGAGCAGTGGAGAGGCTGGGCTAGAATGACAAGCTGAGCCCTCTCATTCCTTGTCCAGTGTCACTTTACCAGTAAATAGAAGTACATGAAAAAGTAAAAGGAGGAAATAGTAACTTTAAGAACTGACTTTCCTTTGCAATGTTGGTAAATTTATTTTCACTTCATTAAAAATAAAGCTGTTCTACAGCAGAGTTAGCATTTAACAGTGTCACCAAGGAGGATTTATGAGGAAGACAGACTGGAATTACCCAGAATAAATGGGATTTTAATCTGTATCAGTGAGGAAATGTCCATACTGATCATAAAATCATGGATCCATCAAAGCAAAATAGAATTTGAAGTGAAAATTTGAAATGTATCTTTAAAAGGGCCAATCAGCACTTAATTTATATGAAAAATAATTGATTCTTTTTTTTTTAACTAGTAAGGTATTCTGACTTGACTTTTTTTTTTTTTTAAAGAAATGGCTACAAGCAACTGACCTGACTAAAGAAGTATACCAGCATCTAGCCCACTATGTACCCAAAATATACTGTAGGGGTCCCAACCCTGCTCCACAGAGAGAAGATATGCTGGCACAACATGTTTTGTTGGGACCCATGGAATGGTATCTTTGTGGTGAAGATCCTGCATTTGGATTTCCAAAACTTGAACAAGCGAACAAACCTTCCCATCTTTGTGGTCGTGTTTTTAAAGTAGGAGAGCCTACGTATTCTTGCAGGTAACACATCTTCCTCCTAAAATATTAACATATTTTTACTTGAAAACTTTAATATGTTTATTTCTATTTTCCCATATCTTATTTTAAGAAAATAATTAGAACATTCCTATACCAAGCACTTATTATGTGCCTATTATAACCATGCTGGAAATAGAAACAAAAGAACAAATTCTCTGCCTTCATAAAACATACATTCTTTTGGGGGATACAACATTTACAGAGATAATCAAGTACAAAAAAATTTGAGGAGGGAACGAGCAGTAGTAACTGGAGGCAACAGGAAAGGCTTCAGGGAGGAGGTGGTAGCACCTGAGCTGAGCTAACAGGTAAACTCAGGATTCAAAGAGGAAATGGTTAAGAGGAAGTGCATTCCAGTTCTGGAGGCCAGCTTGTGAAAAGGCATGGAGGTGGGAGATGCAGTGTCTTGTTTGGAGGACAGCAAGTCTGTCAGTTTGGTTATAATGTAGAGTGCATGAAGGAGAGTCTTGTAATATCAGCCTGGAACAGTAGTCTGGAATCCATATATAAAGCATTAAAATGCCAAGAAACAATTTTTGCCTACTATAAAAAAAAATAGTGTCTTCAACAAATATAAAATGTTCACATTCGAAGTAATGAGATGTACATTGTAATAATAGTTGTTTCTTTGGGTGTTTGATACTGCTACCTGTTAGAAAAGTCCTGAAAGCTTTGTTTAAAATGGGTTACTGTTTCTGTTTTGTTCCCTGGCCTGCTGGCCTATTTATTACTGTTTCTCAGGGAATCCATGCTCACTGCATAGAGTATAGAAGTAAAGTATTAAAGCATTTCTTTTGCTTTATCGGATTCAACTTTGTGCATAGTAGCTGTTCAAGTTTTTTACTATTGCCCACTATCTTTTTAGAAATAATTTTTCATTATAAACTTACTAACAATCTTAATAACTATGAATAAATGAAATAAAATCTAGACCAAAATCTTGAGCTCCAAACTATTTACATTTTGATAAAAATATAAACTTTAACAAAATGCTAACAGTAACAACTTAATATATTCCTGTTTTATCTCTTTTCCATCTGTGTTCTTAAAATTTTTGTTGCTGTTAAATTTGTGTAGTTTTCATTGTGTTTGTTACTTTCTACTTTTTTTTGCTTTGCATTATTTCATGTATCATAACATTTCTGTGTGTTTTTTGTATTTGTCATTTTTATTGTACAATAATATCACATAACATTCATGTATAGCAGTTTACTTGGGTATTTCCCAACCAGTGAGCCATTTGGAATTTGATTTTTTTTCTCTTTAGACAGCTCTAAATATTTTTGTATGCATTCTTAGGACGTCCCAAAAGGTAGGAGCATTGGAAATTATTTTGTGACTCTCACTTTATGTTGCTAGATTTTTCTCCAGAAAGACTGCACCAACTTATATAGCTGACCAGTTGAATAATAGTATAATTGTTTCTCCATAACCCTGCCAGCATTGAATTTATCATCTTAAATTATTTTAATGGATGTAACACAGTACTTAGATTTTTGGGTTTTTTTGCTTCACATCTCACTTTGCGATAGAAAGTTTGAACAATCTTTCAAGTGTTTTTAATAGCTTGTGTTTACTACTGTGAACACTTTAACCATTTATACATTGGGGAATTGGTTTTACTGTTGTGAATTTGTATTAGATATATTTTATGCAGAGTTTTTTTCCTTCAGTCTATTCTTTTTATTTTGAATATGAGGATTTTGTCATGCTTAAAGCACTACTCTTAGTTTATCAAAGCCGTCTCTTTGTCTCTAGTAATTTTTTCTATTTGTTAAAAATACTGTTCTTCTAAAACTGAAAAATTTAATCTTTATGATTTGGCTTTTTATATCTTGATATTGATTCCATTGGAATTTATTGCTGTATGTGTTCTGAAATATGAATCTAAAGTTGTTTTTGCTAAATAGCTACGCAATTTTCTCAGCAATTTTATTGAATCTTTATTCAATGATTCTTTTCCCCAATGTTTTGTAATCTTATGTTTATCAAAAACTGACTTCTAGATACATTTGGTTCCTTTGTGTTCTTTATTATGTCCTATTGATATATTTTCCTATTATTTACCTATGATTTTGTAATTTTGACCATTACTGTATTTTTATAATGTATTTTGAAATAATAGCAGGGTAAATCATCCTATATAAATGTTTTCCTCCAGAATTCCTTTTGATATTCTGGTCTGCTTTTCTTCTATAAATTAAGTTTTATTGATATCTTTTGTTTTTACACCACAGTCTGTTTTTCAGTGTACCTTCTCCCTCACCTTCAACCATCTTTGTAACAAAGAAAAACAGTTAATTAAAACTGACACAGTGTCCATATCTGATAGTATATGTAATATCTTGTACTTCTCTCCTTAGAGGTTAAGGTATTATTATCTGTTCACTGAGATAAGGTTAGTCATTCCAGTTATTCAGAGTTTGGTTTGTTTTTAGCCTTCGGTTTGTTTACATTATAATTATCATAGGATCATAAATTTAGATCTGAAAGGTACTTTGGAGGTCATCGAGTTCAACTCCCTCATTTTATAGATTGCAGTGATTGAATCCAGAGAAGTCAACTGACTTCTCCCAAGGTCACAAATATAGTAAGTAGCAGAGCTAGGTCCTCTGTCTCCATATATTTCCACTGAACCACAGTTCCTCTAGTATGTTGTTCTCCTGTTTCTGTATTGGTTCATAAAGTTTTCCTATGTTTTTTAAATTTCTCATTTGTTATTTTTATAGCATAATCATTTTCATTAATTTTAATATACCACCATTTGTTCAGCTGTCCCCAACTGATAGACATAATTTTTTTTTTCCTCTGATAAAAATTACTGCTATAAAAATTGCTGCTGGTGTATCTGGAGAGCTTTCTGTTTTTCAGGTTATATATAATATATAATATGTGTGTACATGTTTGTGTATGTATATGTGTCTGTATATGTAGCAAGCCAGTAGTGGGATTGCTAGATCAGAAGAGAGTGAACAGTTTAGTGAGTTTTCTTGCATAATTCTGAATTGTTTTCAGAATGATAAAACATAGCTCTAATGGCAGGGGAGATTGCTCTTAATATTTTTTTTTCCCCTTGATCTTCTTGCCTGATTGTTTTTTCTTTTTCTTTTTTTTTCTTTTCTTTTCTTTCTTTTTTTTTTTTTGCTGGGCAATGAGGGTTAAATGATGTGCCCAGGGTCACACAGCTAGTAAAGTGTCAAGTGGCTGAGGTCGGATTTGAACTCAGGTACTCCTGAATCCAGGGCTGGTGCTTTATCCACTGTGCCACCTAGCTGCCCCCTGATTGTTTTTTCATATACATTTTGTTAATATCTTTTCTGATTCTAGAAAGCTGCTGATTGGCATCTTGATTGATATTGCATTGAATCAGTAAGTTAGTTTGGGAAATATTAATGTTTGAGCATATTGGCTCAATTTAGCCATGGACAGGAGGATATCCCTCCGTTATTTTAATTTAATTTAATTTAATTTAATTTTTTGTGGGACAGTGGGGATTAAGTGGCTTGCTCAGAGTCACACAGCTAGTAAGTGTCAAATGTCAGAGACTAGATTTTAACTCAGGTCCTCCTGAATTCAGGGCTGGTGCTTTATCCAGTGCATCACCTAGCTGCCCTAAAATCCCTCCATTATTAATTTCTTACTTTATTTCTTATCAAGTTCATTTACAATTTGACTTTATTTAGGTCTCATGTCTTGTTAAGTCAGTGACCAAATATTCAGTAATTTGGTTATTTCTCTTTGTATCATCTTTTTCTGATTTTTGTTAGTGATGTGTAAAACCAGATAATTTTTGTAGATTTATCTCAGACTTCGTTAATTTGATAACATTATTCATTATCAGTTAATTTGTTTAGCTTCTTATTTAGTCAGAAAGCCCATGTAATCTGGAAATATGGATATTTTAAACTTTTCATTGCCAAAATCACTTAATTTCTTTTTCATAACTTTTTTGCTAGAGCTAACATTTCTAAAATTGTTAAATAGATGTGTTAAACTGGACAACCTTGCTTATCACCTCTTGTTAGTGTGAATGTCTCTAATATTTCACCTTTCAATTAAAATTCAACAAATTTTTTTAGTCATCTAATTTCAAGGGCAAAAATTAAATAGTCCCCATCCTTAAGGAGCTTAACCCTTTGTCTAAAGACAATGAAGCATGAACATAAATAACAATAGTACAGGGAAAGTTGATGAATAAGAGGTCTTAACAATTGGGGAGTATCTGGGAAGGCTTCATAAGAGGAAGCTTCTGATTTGAAGATAGAAGATAAAGTTTCCATAAGATGGAAAAGAGGAGAGAGTTCAGTCTTAGTTATATAAATAAGTTAACAAATAGTAATTTGTTAAAGGAGCATTGAATTATCAGTATGACTACTGAGATAGTTTGGCTAGAGCTTAAAGTTCTTAAAGAGTAGCAGTATGAAACCAGTCATTCTATGTAATGCTGGCTCTTGGTTTCAATAGTATATATTTTTAATCTAATTAAGAAAAAATAGTCTTTTTCTATATTTTGGGTTTTTAAAAAAACATATTTTGTCCAGGTTCTTTTCTGTTACATATATCACTGCAATCATATAATTAGAACTTTTATCTTATTATTTTTCTCATAATGAACCATTCTTACATTTCTGGTATATATTATCTTGGTTGTACTAAATTCTTTTTAATATATTACTGGATTCTTCTTGCTAACATTTAGTTAAATATTTTTGTACTTTTATTCATTAATGATACTGGTCTATAATATTCTTGGTATAATTAGCATTACAGACAGAAACCTGTGGTCGTTATGTTTAGAAATAGTCTATGTCATATAGAAATTATTTGTTCTTTAAAGGTTTAGAGAAATTAAATTGTCTTGGTCCTGATATTTTTTTTTCAGGCGAGTTCTTTAAAGGTCTGATTTCTTCTGAAACTATTTTCTTTAGGTTGTCTATTTTGTTTTGTTTTGTTTTTTAGTGAGGCAACTGGGGTTAAGTGACTTGCCCAGGGTCACACAGCTAGTAAGTGTTAAGTGTCTGAGGCCGGATTTGAACTCAGGTACTCCTGACTCCAGGGCCGGTACTCTATCCACTGCGCCACCTAGCTGCCCCTGGGCTGTCTATTTACTATTTTTTCAAAGTGGCATTTTATATTTTTTTTAAGATAAACTACTTTTAAGTTAACATTTTTATTAACATAAATTTCTTTCTTTTTAAAAAATAATAAACATATTTATTTATAGTTTTGAGTTCCAAATTTTATCCCTCCTCCCTACCCTACTCTCCCCATTTCCTGAGACAGTAAGCAATTAGATATAATAAATTTCTGATAAGTGGTGTGATTTCTTTCACTCTTGTTTCTAATTTTGAGCTTTTTGTAATTCTTTTATAAAATAGAATGTCTTAACTATACATCAATTTCATTGAGCCTTTAAAAATAAGCCAGCTTTTTGTTTTAACAATTTGTTTGCCATTTTATTAATTTTTATTTTGATGTTTATAATCTCCCTTCTTTTCTTTGGGGTTATTACTTTGTTCATATTCTAATTTCTTTTTTTTTTCATGTTCTAATTTCTTAAATGTAGATTCAACTTCCATTTGTGTTCTCTTTCTCAGTCAGTTCTTTGAATTTACTATGCTTAGTATTGGGGAGATAAAAAGATGAAAAATGGCAGTCCCTGTCCTGAAAGAATTCATAATTGGAGGGTTCGAATATTTCTTTGGTGCACTGTATATTTCCAGGCTTTTCTCATATGCACTCTCAAATATAGCCAAACTGAACTTTCTTCTTTTCTTGTAGCACATTTAGTGTTCTCCTCCATGCCTTTGATATGTAATATTTGTTGTTGTTTTGATGGAAGTACCCTTTTGACATTTTTATAATTAGTTTCTTTAGTACAGGCATAGTCTAATAAATTACTTTTAAATGTCCTTGTGTATTTGTATATAACTTTTGTTTAATTGTATGCTTATTGAATTGTGGTCCATAAATGTAGTACTTAAAATGTCTGCCCTTTTAAATTGCTTAGGACTTTTCTGTACCTAAGAACAAAATCAGTTTTTGTGAATGTTCCATGCGTAACCCCAAAATGTATGGTTTTTACTTTAACTTCAGTTTATTCAATGATTTGTTCAAATCTATAACCTTAAACATAATTTTTAAAACATGTTCTGATAGAAGGGTGGTAGAATCTGCTACAATAATTTGTAATTTATTTCTCGCAAAAATTTGGACTTCTTTATAAATGTAACTGCTATATTATTTTGTATATATATATTCAAAATAAGACATTTTCTTTTTGAAATTTCATTTTATCACATTAATTCCTAACTATATCCCTTCTCCTGCTCCCTATGAGACTATCCATTGTAACAAAGATTAAAAAAGAAAAAGAAAATAAAGCAGTTCATCAAAACTAGGCAACACATCAGACAAATATGACAGTATATGCAGTATTCCACACTCATTGTCTTCCACCTCTATAGTGAAAGGAGGGAGACTTATTTTCTCAACTCTTAGCTAGTGCCAGGCTTGGTCATTATAATTTTAAAATACTCAGTTTCTTTTTTGGTGTTGTTATTGTGCATATTGTTTTCCTGGTTCTCCTTTATTCTATATCAGTTCATATAAGTCTTCCCATCTTTTTCTGAATTCTTCACATTCATTCCTTAAGGTATGGTAATATTCCATTTTATTCATGTATGATCATTTGTTTGTCCATTCCTCAATCAGTGGGGACCTACTTTGTTTCCACTTCTTTACTAACCTCCCCCCCACCCCAAGTGCTGCTTTTATATGTTTTTATATATTTGGGACTTTTCTTTCTTTGACCTCTCCTAGCAGTGGGATTCCTGAGTTAATGAGTATAATGAGCATTTCATTCAGTTGGTTAGAAAAAAATGAACCATAATTCCAAATTACTTTCCAGAATGGTTGAACCAATTCAGAGCTCTAGCAACAGTGTGCATGTCTTCCCATAGATCTCCAATATTGACTATTTCCATCTTTTATCATTTTTGCCAATTTTATGCTCATTTTCTGTGGTGCCTTTAAGCATGATATGCTTTTCTTACTTATCTCTCAGCACTTTCTGTTTTGAATTCTACATCATCAGCTACCATCAGTGCAACTCTAGATTTTTTTTTTTACCTAGACCTAGCATAATGCATTTTTTTGTGGCACTTTGAATTTGAAATCTTCATAGGAGTTAGTTAATAAGATTTAGAGATAGAATAAGTTTTTGAAATGATCAAGTCAACCTCTATCTTATAGTTTAGGAAATTGTCTCTTTTTGGAAAATGAATGCTTTCTGTGGAAATGTATTATTGAATTCTATTTTAAAATCAATCCCATAGTTCTTTTATTGAGGAATTTATATCTATTTATATTCAGCTGGTAAATTTTCTTGCTACTCATTTTATCAGAAGGAAATAGCAACTTTCTTATTTTACTTTGCTGTTTCTAAATCAAAATTAAGAGTTAGTAAGGTATATAGTGGATAAAGAACTGACTTGGAGTCAGAAAGACCTGAATCAAATCTGATTAATCAAATCTGAATCAAATTTCTGATACATACTAGTTATGTGACCTTGGGCAAGTGCCTTAATTTTTCATTGCCCCACCCACATTTCAAGACCACAAGTTGCAGACGGCTTGTTGGCCCAGGGAGTTTCTTCACCAGGGGCCCTCCATACTGATTAAGTCATGGGTCCAGATCAAAAAAAGAAGTTAAACTTAACAAAAGAGTGTTAAACACAATTATTAACTCTGTAAATATCTTGTTAATAGACCTTAGAGATGGATGATACCTTAGGGGTCATCTAGTCGAATCCTTTCCTTTTGCAGATGATTAAACTCATCTGTAAAAGAAGTACCAGGAGTCCCAAAGAGATGAAATGACTTGCCTAAAGTCAAAGCAGTGGTAAGTAGCAGAGCTGGGATTCTAACCCCCAGGTATTTTCCAAATCAAGTGCTCTTTTTACTGTACCATGTTCCAGTTGTCCCTTTCTCTAGGAGCTTAACCTTGAAACTATCTCTGCACCCACCCTACCACCATGAAAGATTTTTTTGAAATTTGGTTTTCTTCTCCATGAGTTCTTTAAAGTCATATTGATTTTTTAAATGTTTGTCTTTATTTTTAAAAAAACACAAGATTTGCTGGAAATCTGATTCTTCGAGGGCCATGTTTTAACATTTTTATTTATGGCATGTTCCTCTTACTTTATTCTTGCTTTTTATAGAAAAATCATGTGAGATCTTTTTATGATAAGTAATCTCTTTCTTCCTTCTGACAGCTTGAAAGATTTTTTTCTTTGTCATTGTAGTTTTGAAGTTTGACGGTGATGTGCCTGGGTGAGTTGAATTTTGAGTTTCTCCTTGGGTTCTATGAATTCTTTCTATTTTCAGAATGTCACTTGTTTAAATAGTTCTGGGAAATTTTTTGGTATCTCTTGAAATAATGATCAGATTTTTTCTTTTGTTATTTTATGTGACCCCCAATAATTCTGAGGCTTCCTTTTTAAATTCTGTTCTTTAAGATCTTCACTTGCATTAGACCTTCCTCATCTTTCTTAGTTAAATTATTTCGGGGGCTTATTTTTCTGTTTCAGCAGCATTTTACGCCATTCTATCTTCTACTATATTACTTCTCCTTTTGTTTGCCTTCATTGATAGTTGTCAAATTCTCCGTATTATTCTCCCTTGTACTGAGTTGTATCATCACTACTTAACTCAGATCTTTTAGCAACATCAATTATTTTATTTCTCATCATGAATTTTTTTGCTGATTTCAATCCTTCTTTGAATGTGTCTTTTATCTGCTTAATTTTATACTTCAGGATTTCTTGCATTATTTCTAATGCTGCTATTCTTTTAATATTAAAATTTTAACTTTTTACTTCCATTGACACATAAAGGTATTAAATTGTGAGTAAGGGTTTAACAAAAGAAAACAGGAAAAGGAGCATGAGAACTGAAACAGACAAAAATGTGAATGATTATATATATATATATATCTATAACCTCCATTACTTGTTAATTATTAACTTCATCTCTAAAAGGTGTATATATTGACTTTAATATAGTAGTATCCATTTTGTTGTTACTTTCCAGATCCTTTTTGACCTTTACTCTATATATAGCAATAATTTGTTGCTGTTATTGTAGTCTTTTATTACATGGTGGTAATCAAAGTGTGTTTCTTTTTTGGTTCTGCTTTCTTCACTCTTGATGCTACACCTGATTTTATTTTAGTATAGTTCTTTCTGGTTCTTTTCCTGATGGTCATTTTATTCCATAATGACTTTTTATTTTTTCTCAGTTCTCTGTCATTGTGGTTTTTGTGGGCTTATTTTTTGTGTTTAGCAACTTTTTTCAACATTTCTGCTATTTTTTAGGGAGATCATGAGGAACCAGGTTCCTGGGAAATCTCGCACTCATTCATCTTCCTTAAAGTTGCTGTTGTCTCTTCTTTCACAGACATTCAGCCCAGTGGACTTTTATTGAAGTGGCAGTAGATAGACTATATTCTAAGATGTTGCTGCTGGTGGTTCTGTGCAGAAAACTGCATAGGTTCCCCATTCCACAATTTCAAATATTGCTCTGCCCATGAGGTACATCTATTTATTGAAGAAATTAACCTTAATTGTTCTCTCAGTCAGAGGGCTGTGCATATGTATTAGCTTACTGATCCATTTTATTTTAAAATCTATTTTAGCTTAATTTTTCAGTTAGCCTGGCCGATCTATTGTTAACACAAAGCAGTTTGGATCTTTATTGAGAACTTTTCTGAAGACTTCTGCAAGTACAGTATAGACTCATATTTAAAACTGGAAGATACTTTTGAGGCCTTCCAGTCTAAACCCTTCATTTTATAGATGAGAAAACCCAGGTCCAAAAGATTAAGTGACATTATAAGATGCCATAGGAAGAAATAGCAGAACTGAGATTTAAATTAGATCTTGAACTTTGTCTATTAAACCACAACATCTGCAGAATATGTAGAGATTTTGCTGTTCCTGGAGCTAGCCGATAGGGGAGAGCCTCTCGTACCTTCTTGCCATTGAATATTATGCATATGAAAGTGAAAGAGCTTGAGGAAAACAGGGGCATATGTGTTTATAAGAATAAGAAATAAGAGGAAGCTGGTGGATCATAGAATATTAGAGTCAGAGAGGACCTTAGAGATTATTTAGTCCGAGCTTCTTTTATAGTTGAGGGAACAGGCCCAGAGAGATGAATTATCCCTGGTTATACAATTAGTAGCAGAGTCAGAATCAGAACCCATTTTTCCTGACTACTAGTCAGTGCTCTTTCTGTTACATGATGTGTTCAGCATGCATAATAGTGTATACTTAAGTGGGAGCCAGAGGGAATTGGAATGCAGAATCTCAGAGGTGGAAGGAACTTCAGAGGCACTAATATAATCTACCTTGTCCCTGAAAGAGAGTCACCTACTCGACAGACAGTCATCCAGCCTTTGCTTAAACATCTCTGGTGAGGAGGAGCTCATTTTCCACCCAAGATAGCTTGTTCTACTTTTGGATAGCTCCAATTATTAGGAAGTTTTTCTGTAAATCAAGGCGGGAGTCACACTTGACAATCATTCAGAAACTTGAACACAGCTGTCATATCTCTCCTTTCCCCAAATCTTCTCTTTTCCAGGCTAAATATCCACATTTTATTTGGTAGATTCTCATATGCCATAACCTTGAGGCCCTTTACCATCCTAGTCACCCACCTCTGGAAGATTTCCAGCTTGTCAGTGTCCTTAAAATGTGGCTCTCAAAACTAAACACGGCACTCCAAATATGCTCTGACTAGGGCAGAGTACAGCAGGACTTTAGCCTGCCTATTCCTGGATGCTCTGCCTTTCCTAATGTAACCTGAGATTCCAGGAACTTTTTTGGTTGCCATAACACATTTGACTTACTGAATTTATGGTCCAATAAAACCCCAGGTAATTTATATGAACTACCATACGTGGCCACACTTTAAAAAAAAATAAACGTTTTTTTTTAAAGTTTTGAATTTCAAATTTTATCCCTTCTTCCCATCCCCCCTCCCTAAGGTGGTAAGCAATCAGACATAGGTTATACATGTGCAATTATATAAAATGTTACCATTAGTCATTTTGTATAACAAACTTGAATAAAAGAAAATGAAAAGAAGTGAAAAATAGCCTGCTTCAGTCTGTGTCCAATCAATATCAGTCCTTTCTCTGGAGGTGGATAGTATAGCATGCTTCGTCATTAGTCCTTTGGGATTGTCTTAGATTATTGTATTGCTGGGAATAGTTAGGTCATTCACAGTTCTTCATTGAACAGTATCGCTGTCATGCCACATTTTTCTGATTGTGAACTTGTGAGGTGAATCTTGAACTTCTCTGAGACTACATTTATATTCATTAAATTTAATCTTATAAGATTTGGTTTGACATTTTAGCCTCTAGAAGTACTTATGGATTCTTCATCCAATACATTTTTAATCTCTTCTGACTTTGTGTCATCTACAGATTTCAGTATACCTTTATCTAAGCCAGTGGTATCAAAGCTGAAATAGAAATAGGGACAACTAATACATAGGTAAAGATCTCTGCAGGCCACATATTGACTTAGTTTTAAACTGTAATGCTGTCTTTGCTTTATTGCATTTTTGTTTATTTTGTGGGAGTCTAACAGGCCTATGGGATGCATGTTTGACATCTTTGATCTAAGTCATTGATCAAAATGTTAGATAGTATAAGGCCAAGCACAGATCCCTGGGGCATTCCACTGGAAACCTCCTTCCTAGTTGATATTAAACTAGTAATAACTATTCTTTGAGGCTAGCCATTCAGCTAGTTCTTAATCCATCTAACTGCTACACTATTGTCTAGTCTATAATCCTCCATATTGTAAGTAATTTACCTGCAACAGGGTCTTAAAGGTGTTGAATGTTAAAACAACTCATTTACATATTATTTTAAGGTTTTCAGAATCATTTTGTCCAACAATTTTGCAAGGTAGGTAGTACAGATATTTTCCTCTTTTTATAGATTAAGAAACAGATTCAAAAAAAAAAAAAGAAAAATTTAAAAAAAGAAACAAGTTCTAAAAAAAAAAAAGAAGAAGAAAAGAAACAGAGGTTCTAAAGGAAAAAAAAAACCAAAAACCAGAGGTTCTTGGAGTTTGGGTCACTTTCCCATGAGCCAATAAATACCTAAGGTGGGATTTGAACCCAGGTTGCTTGACACCAGGTCCATTACTGTCTCTACTGTCATGTTACCAGTTTATGTGTGTAAAAGCTTCTCTTCTGTCTTGGACTGGTCTCTCCGAACATTTATATTTTGGTACTTGTATAAATTAAGGCATAATCTGGTAATATTTCTCAGATGCATTGACACCAGGTTTGTTTGCTTTTTCAAGTATGATTTCCCATAGTTTTAAATGGCCATGAACCAGTGGATCACGTAGCCTGGGCATGAGGTAGATTCTAGTTTGAGAATTTAGGGCAGCAGGGCTATTCTTGTGGAGGTAGGTGTTCTGAAGAGATCCTGTGTTCTGGGGAAAGGCAATAGTGGACTTTGGTAGAGGTGGGGAAATGAGTTGTAAAGGACCAAGGAGGTTATCTAGTACAATCAATGTTTCATCAGCAATGCCTTCTACATTTGACTAGTTGTCATTCAGCTTCTATATGAAGACCTCCAGTAAGTGGGAACTCATCTTGTCGAGCAGTCCATTCTAACTTTATGATCATAGCTTTAGAGCTGGAAGGGACCTTAGAGCCCATGTAGCTTCAAACCCCTTATTTTATAGATGAAGAAACTAAAAGCCCACAAAGGTTAAGGGACTGGTTTAGTCATATAAGTAATAATAGTAGAACTAGGATTTTTAACCTAGGTGTTCTGTCTCTAAATCCAACATACTTTTTCATATGGTGGCCCTGGTTCTGAGTTTGGGGTCAAGCAGAACAAGGATTATCCCTCTTCTACCTAAGAGACCTTCTCATTTTTTAAAGTAGCTGTCATCTGCTCCTTAGGCTTCACCTTTCCATGTTAGACATCCCTAATACCTTTAATCAGTTGTTATATTGAATAACTTTGAAATTCCTCACTGAGCTTGTCACTCTGTTCTGGATCTACTCCAATTTGTTAAGGTCCTTCTAAAACATAGCACCCAAAACTGAGTAAAGTTCTTGTTGAACATACAAGTTGCTTGCTATTTAGTGCTTCTACTCTTCTTATCAACTTCCTATTCTATTCTCCAAAAACCTTTCTAAAATTATCTTCTATCCTCTAGCTGTATCCCTATTCTCCACAGATAACTTAAACAGTAGATTGTGAGCTCCTTGAGTGATTGGATAATTTTTTTTTCCTTTTTCTTTATCCCCAATGCTTAGCATAGTGCCTGGCATATCATAGGCACTTAATAAATTTTTTTTCACTTTACTTGTGGAATTCCCTTAATTCTCTTATTTATTTTCACAAACTTCAGTTCTCACAACTAATGATCAACTATTCTTCCCTTGGATCACAAGAAGTAAGCAATATACTTACTCCTTGCTAAATGCCATCCATCCCTTCATTCCTCCTCTGTGACTTTGCCTTAGCAAATATCCCCCCTCCCTCTCATGCATCTTCCATTTCTCCCTTTCTACTGACTTCTTCCTATCTTCTTCTGAATGTGCTCAGGTCTTCCCAATAATTAAAAAAATCCTTTTTTGAATTCTGTCATTTCATTCAGCTATTGTCTTTCTCCTTCCTTTTATTGCCAGAATCCTTGAAAAAGGAGTCAATACTCAGTGTCTATACTTGTGTACTTACTCTCTCTCCTCACCCCTAACCAGTCCAAGTGCTGTTCCCCTCTACTGTATTGAAACTGTTCTTTCAGAAGTCACCTGTAATAGCCTAATCACTAGGCTGATTTTCTGTTCTCATTCTCCATGACCTCTCTGCAGCCTTTGATGCTGTGGATCACCCATTACATTCTCACCATTCTTCCTTTGGCTTCAGAGGTACTGCACTTCCTTTTTTTTTCACCCTCTCAAAGTCTTCTTTTTCTGTATCCTTTGCTAGCTCTTCTTTTAAATCCTTTGAAGTAGGTAAGGTAATCTCCAGTGTTATACCCTTAACCCTCTTTTCTCTCATATTCTTTCTTGAAGCAATCTCATTTGCCCTCATAACTTTATCACCTCTATATAAATTATTCCCAAATCCATATCTCTATCTCTGAGCTCTCTTTTTAGTTTTTCATATTTCTAACCATATATGGGTCTACCTAAACATACTACTGTCTCCTAAAACTAAAACTGCCCCAAACTTTCTCCCTAAATCTTTACTTTTTCTGGCACCATCATTCACCTGGTATTTCATATTTCAAACCTTGGTTTTACCTTTGACTCTTTTCCCTTCCTTCCCTTTCTTAACTACTTACTTTTTAAAAAAGTCCTACAGATTTGATCATTTCAATATGTCTCACATCCGGTACTTCATCTCTGTGTATATAGCTATCACATTTGTCAGATGCCCTATTACTACTCATCTGGATTCTTGCAATACCTTCATAATAGGTCTTCCAATCAGTTCTCCATACTGCTGCCAGGCTAATTTTCTTTATTCATGGATCTTTTATTCAGAAAGATCTTTTACTCTGATTTTTTGCTCAGAAACATCCAGTGACTCCTTGTTATCTGCCAGGTAAAGTTCAAATGTCTTACCCGGCACTGAATGCCCCACTTTTTGGTTATGCCCAATTTTTTGAGTCTTATCTCTTATAGTTCACTACCATGTATTTTATGTTTCAGACAATGTGGACTACTCTGTTTCCTGAACATGCCTTGAAATTTCCAAGCTTTGTAACTTGTGTCAATAACTCTGTGACAATGCCCTAGAACTTTATGTAATCAGCACACTGTCATCTACAAACAGGTTATCTGGAGGACCTTTCTATATAAGGAATTCCTTTTCCATTTGGACTCTGAAGTGAACATCCTCAATGACAATGTGGCAAACACCTTTAGGGAGAATATCTCCCTGTTTTATGCCTTAATTAATAATCAGAGGGTCATCAAAGTAAGTTATCTCTGTTGCATATCTTTCATGCAATCTTGTATGATTTTATTATAGGCATGAGAGACACTTTGTTGAAGGAGAGACTAACTTTAGAGCAGCTTTTTGCTCTACTAAAATAAATGGTTTTTGTGGTCAATAAGCACAAAGGAACATTTGCTTTCTCTACACCACTGTCAGTTATATAACTATAAAGGTGTGGTCTTTGGTAGAATATCATTTACAAAAGCCTTTCTGTTCCTTTTTTATACCTCCATCAAGGATGTTCTCTGTGCGTGTTTATGAATATGTTATTCTCATAAACATTTCATAGAACTATGAAAGTGGGCAGATGGTTTCGTTGATACTGATTTTTTTCTTCATTTTTTTGTATGGGTTAATAAGATCTGAGATTTGTTGTACACTATCAGTATCCTCCCTTTTTTCATTCATCTTATGAATAAATCCTTCAGCACCCTCAAAATTGTCTCTTGACAGTATAAATCTCTTCTGTACATGCTTGGTCTGACCCAATTTCTTTTTCCTTTTTGTTTACTTTCTACTTTCACTTGACTCATCTCGGACTTTGAGTCCAAATATGGTAGCTCCAATGTCCTTGATGAGAAGAATTTTTTATAAAAATTTTTATAGATCTTTCTCTTTTTTTGTCTGTTGTCCTCCTAGTTTTATTCTTAAATGAAATGCCTTCAAGATGAGTTATGGATCTCTCACCAAGCTTTATTTAAACTTATTTTCTTCTCCATTGCTTCTTATTGTTTTATGAGGTAATAAATCATCATCTTCCCCTATCCTCTGTAAAATGTCTAAAATGAATTTATATTTTAAACTTCTGTTGTAGTTGATCGACATACCTTTCAGCTTGGCAAGAAGATCAGATGTTTTCTGGCTGAAGTATTTCTAAGTCCTTTTGGTAGCTTTATCACGGCAATTAAACTTTAGGAAAAAGTTGTAACCTATATGAGTGTTCCTTTCCTTCATTATGCATTTGGTGGAACCTAACAAAGACTTACTGACTGGAATGTAATTAAATTATTCTCTTTTCACTGATCTTGGGTTTCTGAACTATTTTATTTTTAAAATCTAAAGTGTTTTCATTTGATAGAGAAAACAAAAGGAAAAATAAGAGATAATCATTTCTGCCTTCTCTCCATGGTTTATTATCATTCGTTTCTTACCTTTCCTTGATCTTTCTCTTGCCCCCAACATAACTTAAATTTTTTGGTCAAATTTAGCATTTATCACAAATTTGATCAGTCTGACTTTTATTCTTACTGACTTTATTCTTACTCAGCCATATTGCATTTTTGTATTCATGCTCAGTTACTTGTCTTTGTTTCCTTGTGTTTTAAAAATTTTAGTTAATTGATGAACTCAACATATACTTTCTCTTTAGTTAGCTTCCCCTTTACTCTCTCATCAGAATTATCTATGTTTGTGATATTAAAATATAATTTTTGAGGGCCTCCTATACTTCATGATTTGTTTTCCTCCAGGGCCCATAGTATATGTTACCTGTCCATTTCCTACACTGTTTGTTATCTCCCTTTCCAAAGTACATGGTAAGTATCAAACCTGTTGTTTGCTTTTTGTTGTTGTTGTTTCAACCTTTAAAAAATTTGTTTTTTACTTCAAACGTTTTTAACTTAATAAAAAAGAGCATTTCCATACACAGCAGAACATAAAAAGAGTATTCTCTACAAAACTGTGAATCTCCATTCTGCTTACTTTTTTTCCTGTTTTCAAAAAACTATTCCACTTGTTTTTGCTTCTTTCTGAACTTTCTGTGCATTAAAAAAAAAAAGTTTCATTGATGCTTTTGGGGGGGCATCATTATTACTAACCCTCTTGACACCCTCCCAGGTCCCTCTCCCAATTAAAAGAGAGAAAGAAAGCATTGTAATAAATAAGCATTGCATTCATATCACAGTTTGTTCGCTCATTCCTTAATTGTCTGAGAGGTAATCCAAGTCACCCTATTAAATTCTAGGTATTTCATTTTTTTTCCCATTGACTCTTCAGAATCAAGAAATTTGTTTTCCTTGTAACTATTCCCTCCTTTGTGTTCTTTCTTCTTTTTAATAACTCCTTCCTACTCCATATTCCTATTTCTTGTTGAATTTGATTTATTTCTACACTAAGTTCTTCATCCGTATGTCTAGCTCCTATTCATTTCAGGTAAGATTGAGGTTACACTCCCCACATTTTTTCCTCCATGTTTGTATAACCTTACATACACTATGATAAAGAGTAAATTCCACTCCCTTCTTCCTCATTTCTACACTACTAGTATAGTCATACTCTTTTTCCTCTCTCTTCTTTTGGCCTTCTTCAGAGCTTCAGAATAGTACTGATTCTTCTTCCTCATAACTTCCATTTTTCTTTATTAACTATCAATACCCTTTGAAGACATTAAGGTTCTGAAGGATTCTTATTTCTTGTTACCCATTAGAATGTTAGCACTACATGAGCATGCTGCTTTTTTCCAGTTCATATAAATTTGTCTATGTTTCTCTGGATTCTTGTGTCTGCAATTCAAAGTTCCTGCTCAACTCTAGTCTTTCCGTCAGAAGTGTTTGAAAGTCCTCTATGACATTGAAGGTCTATCTGCCCCTCACCTCCCCTCCATCCCTATCTCCCCTGTCTTCCTTAA
Source organism: Dromiciops gliroides (assembly GCF_019393635.1). Classification (NCBI taxonomy): domain Eukaryota; kingdom Metazoa; phylum Chordata; class Mammalia; order Microbiotheria; family Microbiotheriidae; genus Dromiciops; species Dromiciops gliroides. Next base: position 257,296,901 of record NC_057864.1, read on the forward strand.
GGATTATACTTGGCTTTGGTTATATAAACTTGAATATTTTGCCTTTTGGAATATTATATTCTAAGACTTTCTCTTGTGTAGAAAAGTTGCTATGTTTTCTGTGATCTTGAATGTGGTTCCTTGCCACTTAAACTACTTCTTTTTCACTGCTTGCAGTATATTTTTCTTTGATGTACGAGCTCTGGATTTTGTCTATGACTTAGAGTTTCTTTCAGGAGGTAGTCAATGGATTCTTTTTGTCTTTATCTTTTGGTTCTAACAGATCTAGGCAATTTTTATTTATGATTTCTTGAAATACAGTTTCCAGGCCTTTCCCCCCTCCATCAGAGTTTTCAGGGAGCCCTGTGATTCTAAAATTATCTCTCTTTGACCCATTTTCTAGGCTAGTTGTTTTCGATATTAGATATCATACATTTTCTTCAATGTTTTTCAGTGTTTTGATTTTATTCTAATATTTCTTCTCATGGAATCATTGATTTGTTTGGTCCATTTTAGTTTTCAGAGACATCATTTCTTGGGTAAAGTTTACTACTTAAAGTTTTTAAAGCTATTTCTTGTCCTTCCAATTCTTTCTCAAGTACCTTCTTTTCATTTGTTAGCCGTTGTTTAATTTCTTCTAGTTATTCATATAGTCCTTTTGGAAAGTCAGGTTTTTTTCTTTATGTCTCTGCAGCTATTATTTACTCCCTTCTACTTTGTAAGATCTTTAGATTTGTAACAATTTTTGATACTATTTATTGTTTTCTTTGATTTACTCATTTGTTCAGCTTTGGTTCCTAAATTGGAGTCTTGTGCTAGGGCCAGGCTCTGCCCCCAATTTGGTTTTGGGTGTGGTGGTCTTGTCCTGCATGGGTTTCCTGTATTTACTTTCACTGTCTAAGGTTGGCCCCACCTGGATCTTTGAGGTTTAGACCACATGATCTTCAGGGCCTTTCTCTGGCATCTCAGGATACAGCATAGGGACCTCATAGCCCCTGGGCTTGGGATACCCTTCTGTGAGACCTCTTGCTCTGATGGACCTCCTTTCCTATTCTCCTTGGGATTCTGGCTTGACCTCTTGTACAAGCCTGGGATGGAAGAAGTCATTGTGGTTTCTCATTGGATTTCTTCATCATTATATGTTATTGTGTAAACATTAGGGTTTTGCTGGAGTAGGTATATGGAAACTGTACCATCAGTTTTGCATTTAGGTAACCGTCTTGGCTGGTTTTTTTGGTTTTTTTCCTAACAGTCTAAGGTCCTTGAGTCACTTCTTTCTAAGGCTCCATTCATTTATGATAAGGCTAACATTCCCTTCTCTTTGGTTTGAGTCACATCCAAAATAGTCTTCTGCCTTCTGAATGGTGAAATTGGTAGCAAGGTGTGTCAAGAATTTCTCAGTTCCTCTCCTTTAAGCAGATAGACGTTGAAGTAGTTGAAGTTCCCCATCATTACTATATCCTGACTGCCAGCTTTTTGGTCTATGCCATAAACTTATCAAACATTTTCTCCTTCTGGCCATGCATTTTTATCACTAATTTCTTGTTTCTCTTTCCACATTTTAGTTTGCCTACCTGACTGATCCTTCTCAGTCTTCTTTGCAAAATCATCATTTATTGACCTATTCTGTGTGTGAGCATTCCCCAGGTCTCTGTCCTGGCCTTTTTTTCCTCTCTCTAAACTCCCCCTTGGTAATCTCATCCACACTTTTTAATTCAACTGTCATCTCTGTATGGATGATTTGTATATCCACATATCCAGGTTTTATTTCTCTTAAGCTCTAGATCTACCAGTTGCTTACTGGACATCTTCACTTCAACAACTCATAAGCATCTCAAATTCAGTATGTCTGAAACAGAATTCATTATCTTTCTTCCTAAACTCACCCCTTTTTTTCTTAGAAGTCTTTTTATATCTGTTAAAAAGTTTCTTCATTCTTCCAGTTGAATAGTTCGTGGACACCATCTGAATGGTTGCTGTCTATGAAGTGTCTAAAATTCTAGCTAGTCTGTCTAAAAATCTAATGAGTGGTCACCAATAAATTAGAAGCTTTAGCAAGAGTTTAGACTTTTAAGCATTTATTAGGGAACATGAGAATTTGGTGAGAAGAGAGAAAGAGGCCTATCTAACTATCTCAGGGAGTCAGAATTTTTGCTCCACTCCCCACAAGGTCCTGGCGAAAGAGAGAAAGAGCAAGCCTCGCCCCTTCTTCCTCACAGAAGCCTCCTGTGAAAACCGGAAACGTCCCATCCACATGTTCACACACAGCTCCAAGCTAATTGGCTGGTAGCTTTGATCGACAGTACCCAGGAGCAAACGTCACTTCCTGATGCCAAGGAACTGACCTTCCAAGCCACATGGCTTGCCCTCAGACGCCTTCTCCTCATGGCGGAGCTTTCCTACGGTAACTCTCCAGCAGGTGGCGTCACTCCAGTTGTCACACAGTCACTCTGTTTTTCAGCGTGGGAGGATTATTCAACTTATCACTATCGCCTACCTTATTCAAATTATCACTATCACTTACCATGTGGGGTCAACTTCTCTCACACCACAGCCACTTTAAATTAGATCCCCTTCATTACTCTTCAAGACTATGTAGTGCAATGTTGGTTTTTTTTGCAGCGCAGTAAGAATTAAGTGATTTGCCCAGGGTCACACAGCTAGTAAGTGTCAAGTATCCGAGGCCGGATTTGAACTCAGGTACTCCTGAATCCAGGGCCAGTGCTTTACCCACTGCACCACCTAGCTGCCCCGGTGCAATACTTTCTTAATTGATCTCTCTACATCCAGCCTCTCCCTTCTTCTAGCCAACCTAAATACAGCTCCCTTTTTCCTAAAACCCAGTTCTAACCATATCACTCCTCTACTTAAGAAGCTTCAGTGGCTTCTTTCCTAATGTCTTTAAGATAAGGTACAAACTTCTCTGTCTAGCATTTAAAGCCTTTCACATTCATCTAGAACCTACCATTCTGATTTTACATTACACAGATTTTACATTACATTTTACATTGTTACTCCTCTTTCTAGATTGTCAGTGTGATTTTTAGGATTGCTGAAGTGGACTGCTCAAAGAAGGGCTTACATACACATATTATATATTATCATTGATGGAATGGGAGTCCTTTGGCCTCTTGGGTTACAATGTGAGATTGTGAATTGGAGTCTGATTGTTTCGGTTGAAACCTATGATATCAGTCTTTGGTTTGTATGTTGCTGTGTATTTTGATAATAATTTTTATAAGGGGAAGAGGTAACAACCAAAACACTTGTATTTGCTGGATTAATTAGATTTTATTTCATTATTACTAATGAAAAAAATTATGTTTTGACTCTAAAAACGATATTTTAAGCATAATATTGATTTAATTAGTCCTTGGATATATTTTTGAAGTAAGAATAGTAGTCACAGTAGAACAGGAAGACAGAAGTGCTATTTAGTTTTCACAGTTGATGTGTGATTTAGAGCTATAATCTGATACGGCAATAATTAAGTTGAATGGGTTGGTAGGAAAGGAGAGATGAAACTCAAGGTTTTCTTTGTATGGTTAAATTGATAACCTTATTCTCCAAGCATATTTATTACTAGGCAATATTAGCAATACATGAAGTACCTTTTTTTTTTTTTTTTTTTTTGCGGGGCAATGAGGGTTAAGTGACTTTCCCAGGGTCACACAGCTAGTAAGTGTCAAGTGTCTGAGGCTGGATTTGAACTGAGGTCCTGAATTCAAGGCCAGTGCTCTATCCACTGTGCCACCTAGCTACCCCCATGAAATACTCTTTATAGTGGAAAATTTTGCTACAGGTTTTGTTTTGGAAATTTTTAATTTTCCTCAGTTCCAGTAGCTCATCCCTACAAGCAAGGAGAAAGGTGGAGTTTTTTGTTTGTTTTTTAAGTTTTTTGCTTAGTAACTTAAAACACCTATTTGGAGGAGTTACTTTTTTCCTTTTAAGACTGAATAGTTGGGGGAGCTAAGTAGCAAAGTGGATAAAGCACTTGCCCTGGATTCAGGAGGACCTGAGTTCAAATCTGGCCTCAGACACTTGACACTTACTAGCTGTGTGACCCTGAGCAAGTCACTTACACCATCATTGCCCCACCCAAAACAAAACAAACAAAGACTGAGTGGTACAGAATTGTTGCTTTCTATTTCTTGCTCTTATGAAATTTTCAATTGCTTTAATTTTCAGCTGCTTATATCATTCTTTGCAGAAGATTTTCTTTTAGGTCTATCCCACTTCTGTGGCACTCTACCCTAAGTACTAGCATGCCATTGTAAAATCTGAATATAAGACTATCATAGTCTTTAAATATTCTTAAATTTGCTCCATCTCTAATGTATACTGCACCAAAATTGGCAGAATAGTCAGGGGGAAGTGACCCAACTTCTCCATGTTGTTTAAAGCTTCAAACAAGTCTTTTTTTTTTTTTTTTTAAAGTTTTGTAATGCTGTAGATGCATTTTCTTATTGGATCAGGTTAGATCACCATCATTAGTGATATTGGATATTAGATGCAATTTTAGCAAGTAATTGCCCATTTCTAGATGGAAGGAAAAATTCAAACCATAAAGAAGGGGTTTTAAACTTTTTTAGTATGATGACTAGTCTGGTGAAGCCTATGGACTCCTCAAAATATTTTTAAATTTGTAAAAATATACATAGGGGGCAGCTAGGTGGCGCAGTGGATAAAGCACTGGCCTTGGATTCAGGAGTACCTGAGTTCAAATCCGGCCTCAGACACTTGACAGTTACTAGCTGTGTGACCCTGGGCAAGTCACTTAATTCTTACTGCGCTGCAAAAAAAACCAACATTGCACTACATAGTCTTGAAGAGTACAAATGGCCTAGTACTGTAATGGAGAAATCCCAAGACTTTGAAAATTGCATTTCTACTGAAGATGGTGTGATGTGGTGGTTGTTTAACCTCATCTCAAATAAGTTGCTTTCGTAGTCCTTTTCTCTAAATACTCCTGGATGTTGGGTCTACTGAATGTACAAATAAGAAGATGGTTAAACTTTGTCATAGACGCAAGTTAGCCACGTCTTTAGGAAAATTCTTTGCCATTGTCATTGTTTTACTGACGCCAACCAATGAACAGGTGTTGCTCCCTGAATTTTCATTATGGGGGAATATTTCTTTAGGGAAGTTATGCAACCTAAAATCTATGCTGAAAAAATAGTCACTGAATCAAAATAAATATGGTTTCAACTTCAAAGGAAAGCCCTGACAATTGTGCTGACAAAGGATAAATGAGTAAGCTTTTCACATAATTTGAAATTGACTTAGGGGTTTAGAAACCTCTTGGTATCCTGGCTGTTATAGGGTATGTTCTAGTTTAAAAATATTACATTATGAAATGCTTCATTTTGTAAATTTTCCTGATTTTCTCTTTTTTAATTTTACAGAGACTGTGCTGTTGATCCAACTTGTGTTTTATGCATGGAGTGCTTTTTGGGAAGTATTCACAGAGAGCATCGATATAGGGTTAGTAATGTCTATAATAGAGTATGTTGATATTCTACTGTATTTTTTTCCTATGGCAAGATTAAAAGATTTAAAATAAAACTTAAGTTAACAGCAAGACATGGCACTACTAGAGAGAAGCGAGTTTAATGGGGGGAAAAGAGACTCTAGATGTTTAAGAAGAGATGGCCCCCAAATTAAAGCCTAATCAAAAGACAGGTATTAAAAAGGATAATTAACCCCCTTTAAAAATGTGTCTGTTTTGCTATTTTTTTGTTTGTTTTATGTGCATTATTTTTAATCATTGCTATAACTTCATTGGATGGATTATTAGTAAATTAGAGGAAAGAATATAGTGGTTGGGAGTGTGAGGTAAAGAAAAGGAGAGAAGGAAAGAAAAAACCGTAAGTAACAAGGATTACCATTAAAGTAAAAAAGATGCCTTTTGCTACCTATGACATAAGGGCTTCATCTCTCTACTTTCACTATGATTCTCTCTCTATAAAATAGTGGTATTTTAATGTTAAGAATCCTATCAATGGGGGCAACTAGGTGGCACAGTGGATAAAGTACCAGCCCTGGATTCAGGAGTACCTGAGTTCAAATCTGGCCTCAGACACTTGACACTTACTAGCTGTGTGACCTTGGGCTTAACTTAACCCTAATTGCCCCACCAAAAAATAAAAATAAAAAATGGAATTTCTGTTTTCCCCAATATTGAACAGTGGAGAATACTGTATTTTTTTGTAGTTAAAAATGACTAGTTCTATAGACAGAAAGTAACACACCCAGCATTAAAACTTAAGTCCTTTGATGCCAAATTCTAAGGCCCTTTTTACTATTCCTCCTTTTTTTTTTCTTCTGCACTAATCTGAAACTAGACTATAGTCTTAGCAATAAAGATATTTTTTTACAAAAAGAGTAGTTCTAAATCCTATAGGTTTTTGTTGAGCTTGTGCTTGTCATTCAACTTTGTATCATCTGATTGCCTTTTCTAGTATTTTTGGTACAAAATAAACCATTTAGGGGATGGGAAAAGTAAAATTGTTAAAAGAGATTTCTGCAGCTGGCCATTTTATTTGATTCAAGGTGCAGCACAGTTTAAGAGTTTTTCTTTAAAGGGGAGAGCAATAAACACTTTGTAAAACTATCTGATGTTGTTGGTCTTTTTTTTTCTGGAAGAGGACCGTGACAGATGTTATGACGCAATGAATTGGACTTAAGTGAGGAAGGGCTATGCAAAGTCACCAGCTTCATTTTCTCCTCTGGAGTCATCTGGGTCCAGTGGAAAGATATATTATCAAGACAACTGGAGATGGCCCCAGATATTTCAGGCAGTTGGGATTAAGTGAATTGCCCAGGGTCAGACAGCTAGTATATGTCTGAGGTGAGATTTGAACTCAAGTCCTCCCAACTTCAGGGCCAGTGTCTATACACTGAGCCACTTAGCTGCCCTAAAACTATCTGACAACAGAGATGTCATTATTCAGATGGCTTTTCCATTACAGCTGAGTTACCAACATCCTTATGATTTTTTTAAATCAGAGGAACTTAAGTAAATAGTGGTGTCAGAGGACAATCTCTGAATTTCTGTTAGGTTTGCTTGATGTTTCTGAACATGATAGACATAATACAATATCCGGGTCATACACAAAAATGTTATCCAGAGATTTTAAAATGTAAATGGAGTTTTTCCTATTATAACTAGAATGCAGTGTCAAATGAAAATGCTTTGTGTTGGGCAAGATTGGCACTAAACCCTTTAAAAATGTCCATAAAATGTTAGGCACTATAAAGTAGCTTATATACTAAAATAACTTAGATTAATCTATAATTATATTCTTTTAATTAAAACATCAAGAAAGCATGGATAACTTGGAAGCTACATCATTGAGAAGGACATCAATAGATATTACATGCTGTTCAATGGAGGTGCTTGAAAATAACTCCAAAGATATTTTCTATTATAGAGGGGGGAATTAAGGTACACTAAAATAGTTTTAATTCCTTAGTGCAATTGTGTACCCTTTAGGTCTTAAATAAATGTGTGTTGTTGACCATGTATTTTCTTACCATTTTTTTTTAGATGACAACATCTGGAGGTGGAGGCTTCTGTGACTGTGGTGATACTGAAGCTTGGAAAGAGGGTCCTTATTGTACAAAACATGAACTTAACATATCTGAAACTGATGAAGAGGAGGTAATTTTTCCTCCCACAATATTACTCTTAGGAATTGTAACTTGAATAAGCTTATGCTTTGTTTAGGACTTGGGTAAAAGTACATTAATTAGTAGATAGGATTAGAGGTGACATTCATTATACAAAAAGACATGTTACTTCACTGACCAAGAAAAAGACTGAAATTTCAATAAACCTTATTAGAAGACAGTACTTATAGGTTACAAATGTCATTTTAACACATCAGTTCTTCTGTCGTGCAAAAAGTTGGGTATTTGTGAATTTTTCTATCTAAGATTTTTAAATTTTTATTCATTTGGAAAAGTCTTAGCATACAAAAGTTTTTTTCCTTATTCATAACTATTTATGTTTACTTTACCTGTACCATGTCTAGTGTAGTCAACACAACATTTGGAATACAGTATGATACCTTATCCCTAACTCTTTGCAATTATCAGCTATATAATTTTTCTCACTCCTACCTTCCCCCAGAAAACAAAACAAAACAAAAAACCCTGTAACAAATAAGCATGATTGAGCAGCACAAACGTCCATACTGGTCATGTCCAGAAACATATGTCTTATTCTCCAAATTAGTCTCAACACTTCTGTGTCAGGAAGTAGGCATCATTTTTCATCATTGATCCTCTGGAATCATGATTGATCAGATTTTTGAAGTCTTTCAAAATTGTTTTTACAATATTGATGTTATAGTATAAATTTTTTTCCTGGTTCAGCTTATTTCACTGCATCTCTGAAACAGTCTTTTTATTTTTTACAACACAATAGTATTCCATTACATTCATATACCATAATTTATTTGATTATTCTCTAATCAGTAGACCACCTGCAATTTCTAGTTCTTTTTCACCACAAAAAAAGAGCTACTATAAATATTTTTGCACACATAAAACCTTTTCCACTTTCTTTTTATCTTTTGGGAGCATAGCACCAGTTGAAGTATTGTTGGATCAAAGATATGAACACTTTAGTAACTTTAAGGCATAATTCCAAATTGCTTTTTAAATAAAATGCTTGGACCAATTCACAGTCCTATTAACATTGCACCAGTGTATACCTGGTTTTTTTTACAGCCTCTTCAATAGTCATTATTTTCCAGTTTTTGTCAACTTTGCCAGTTGGTGTGAAGTGAAACCTCAGAGATGTTTTAATTTGCATTTTTCTAATCATTAGTGATTTGGAGATTTTTTTTTCACATAGCTACAGATAGCTTGGATTTCTTCCTGGAAAACAACCTGTTCATATCCTCTGTTTTCACTTGAGGAAAGTTTATTCTTATAAACTTGAAGCAATTCCTTGTATATATTGGAATAACATCTCTATATGAGAAACCTGCTCCCAAGATTTTTTTCCTAATTGTTTCCCTTCTAAATATTAGCTGCATTGGATTTGTTTGTGCAAAACTTTTTAGTTGTATTATTTCCCTGTATTTTCTTATTATTTCCCTCTGTTCTCTTCTACTTTTCCTTCTCTTTGCTTCCTGCCCCCTCTTTACATAGAAGATAGGAGTGGAACAAGAGTGTGGTCGGCATCAGTGCTTTATGCTTGATGCAAACAGCTTGTACTCCTCTACCTGTCTTCTTTTCCCCTCGTCCAGACCCTAGTCAAAAGTTCTTATCCTTTCCTTCTTTCTCTTTAAACTTGTCTTTAGTATCTCCCCTCTGAATTTAAAATTTGTTTTGCTTATAACTAAAGTCAATAAAACATAACAAAAATCACTCCCAGGCCCTCTATCTTATTTGATTCCTTCTATGACCCAAATGATTTATGGTTCTTAGGGGATGTTTGTATCATCACACTCCCTCTTTTCCCATTAGAATGTAAATGCTTCATCCTTAACGTCTAACTTTATTATAAAGTTTCACAAATTTCTCAATTGTATTACCTTTTTATGTTTCTTTTTTGTTTCTGTGTTTGTATTTTAAAGTTTTGACTCAGCTCTTTTCATAAGTAATGCTTGAAAGTCATCTATTTTAATAAATGCTTATTTTGCTCTTGTAGCTTTATATTCGCTTATGCTATGTAAGTTTGTTGTCCATGCTCTCTTCTTTATGGTTGTGGGTACAAAATCTTGTGTGATCTTAACTATATTATTTCAATACTTAAACTCTTTTTGACTAATTGCAGTATTTTTCCTTTGACATGAAAGCTATGGATTTTTTAATATAAAGTTTCTGGAAGTTTTCATTTTAGAGTTTCATAAAAGAGATGACTGATGTATTCTTTATATTTTTACTTTTCCCTCTGATTCTAAGTGACCTGCATAGTTTTCTTTCATGATTTCTTGAAATATGATATCCAAGGTTTGGGGATGTTTTTGTTTGTTTGTTTGTTTGATCATGGCTTTTAAGAGGTTGTCTGATGCTTCTTTTTCTTTCTTTCTTTCTTTCTTTCTTTCTTTCTTTCTTTCTTTCTTTCTTTCTTTCTTTCTTTCTTTCTTTCTTTCTTTCTTTCTTTCTTTCTTTCTTTCTTTCTTTCTCTTAGAGACTTTGGGTGTGTGTGCATTTGTGTGTGTGCATGTGCGTATGTGCATGTCCATGTGTGGAGTTAGTCTTTTCTTCTGGGTTTATGTCTACAGCATTTCTGGCATCAAAATAGCTCTTTAGCTTTTTTGTTTCCCTAGTCTTCTCTTGATCTGCTTTGGGCAGCTATTGGTGGTTTAGCTGGAAAATCTAGGGTCTGAGTCTGTAATCCTGACCCTTCTGGGCTATCTTTTCTTCCCCTCCCCCCTTTAATTGCTATCCTATGCAGGGGTCTGAGTTAATGTTCTTTTCTGGATGACCAGTACCAACTTAGTTGGGGGATTTGGACACTCTCTTACCTTTTCTGGTTCCATATTGCTACCTTGTGTCTAGGGCTGAGTCCAAGATTAGCTCTGGGCATCTTTGTGCTTCTGGCCTACCGCTGATCTCCCCACATTGAATTTGCACTCTTGGTTCAACTGAGAGATCCCATGCTACTGCTAAGTCTGTGATCAGCTCCAGGTGTACCTATGCTTCTGGCCTGGGCCCAGAGCTGTGTCTGATTAGCTCTGGGCATCATCCCTGCGTCCTCTAATCAGTATTTACTATAATTCACTATACTTCATTGCTTTTTGCTTTTGTGTAGTCTTTGGTGTTTATGATTTTTGGAGAGTTCTGATTGGTTCTTGAGAGTTTATATTTTCCCTACTAGTTCTGGTAGCTCTGATCATTCTAGGATGATGCTAAAGATGTTGAGGAGTTCATTTTATTTTTTCAATGTATATCTATTGACTTTAGTTGCTGTCTGGCAAATATATGCCTTTGGTCACAAAGACTTAATACAAACCACTGTTGCTACTGGAAAAACATTCAAAGTACCTTCCTTGTCAACAATGGGTCACTAGCATTTTATATAAAGAGTACATTATTTTTGCTCCAGATTAAACATTTCTTTTTCCTGCTGTCAACTCTGTTATTCAGATGTCTATTGTGTCAGTGTCTTGAATGATCACCTTTGTTGCCTGCCATTTTATACTCTTTTTTTGTTTGTTTTTTTGTCTTTTGGTGAGGCAATGGGGGTTAAGTGACTTGCCCAGGGTTACACAGCTAGTAAGTGTCAAGTGTCTGAAGCCGGATTTGAACTCAGGTACTCCTGAATCCACTGCACCACCTAGCCGCCCCCCCATTTTATACTCTTTAATGTTAACAAAGCATGAATTAGAAGGGAGATTAGGAAAGGGGGTATGCATTTTTTCTTGAATTTTTGACACTTTAACTGTGTTTTTTCCCCCATTTTTCTGATACGAAGTTTGAGAGAGAAAAATGGAAATTAATTCCTACTGCTAAGGCACTATGGAAGCAATTCCTGTTTCAGCAATCCACTATATCCTCCACTCCCCTGTCAAATTGGCCTTCATATAATACAAATCTGACTTTATTCCCTCCCCTCCCACCCCCATTGAATTTGCTTCAGTGGTTTCCCTCTTGTTTCTAGAATCAAATATAAAATCCTGTATTTGGCCTTTTAAAAAACTTTAATATTCTATTTTTCCCCAATTACATGTAAAAACGATTTTTAACATTCATTTAAAACATTTTTGGGTTCCAAATGCTCTTCTTCTTTTCTTCTGCCTCCCTCTTTCTTGAGACGGTAAGCAATTTAACATAGGTTATATATGTGCAATCATGCAAAACATATTTCCGTATTCGTCATGTGGGAAACGAGACACAAACCAGAAAAAAAAAATAAAAACGATAAGAAAAAAAAGGTAAAAAATAGTATGCTTCAGTCTATATTCACACTCCATCAGATCTTTCTCTGGATGTAGATATAATTTTTCATCATGAGTCCTCATTCACAGCTGATCATCATATAATATTGCTGTTACTATGTACAATGTTCTCCTGGTTCTACTGACTACACTTTGCATCAGTTCATGTCTTTCCAGGTTTTTCTGAAATCGTCTTGCTTATTATTTCTCACAGCACAATAATATTCCGTTACAGTCATATATCACAGCCATCCTCCTATTGATGGATAGACATACCCTCAATTTCCAGTTCTTTGCCACCACAAAAAAGAGTTGTTATAAATATTTTTGTACAGATAGGTCCTTTTCATTTTTTTTTTTTTTAATCTTATGGGTGGGGGTCCTAGGTGGTGCAGTGGATAAAGCACCGGCCCTGGATTCAGGAGGACCTGAGTTCAAATCCAGCCTCAGACACTTGACACTTACTAGCTGTGTGACCCTGAACAAGTCACTTAACCTCTATTGCCCCGCAAGAAAAAAAAATCTGGGATACAGACCTAGTAGTGCTATTGCTGTATCAAAGGGTATGCACAGTTTCATAGTCCTTTGGGAATAGTTCCAAATTGCTCTCCAGAATGGTTGGATCAGTTCTGTATTTGGCTTTTGAAGCTGCCCCTATAACGTGGTCCCTTCCTACCTGTAGGAAGGGGCACACACACACACACACACACAGCAATCCAGTGATAGTCTGGGCATTATCACTGGCAACTCTCTTGTAACTCTTTTTTCATCCCCATTTCCTGGCTTTCCTGGTTTGTATGTTATCTCCCCCAATATCCCCCTCCTTTCTTGATTTTTCCAGCACTTTACACAGTTCCATAATAGGGATTTAATAAATGCTTATTTACTTAACTTCACTTAAGTGATATCAATTGAATTAAAATTTGGGGTTAGCCAAAAATTTCATATATCTTTGCTGTTACCATCACTTTTTTTAAAGCACAGATAATTAAGACTTGGTTTGGGTTTATAAAATATATAGCAAAAAACCAAAAGATTACACTTCATTATAATTCTTCGACCTCTGAATCAGTTATGCTACAGAAAGTAACCACAAGAAATAGTGGTTAGGAAGTAGCATAAAGAAGGCTAATGTTCTAATGTTATATTTCTTCCTGTGGCTTAATAAGTGCCCCACAATCAAGTTCCTTATCTGTGTTGGAGCTATTTCTTTCTTGCATGCTCATGAGATGCCACATCTGCCTGCCTTTTGGTATATAACAGTTGTTAAGCTGAACTATAAACAGCCTTTTGCTTCTTCAGAAGAAACCTATATGGTATATGGCTCTGAAAGGAATAGGAGAGATACTGGGTAAAAATTGCATTGCAAAGAATGAGAAAAGTTTGGCCTTTTGAAGACATTACTTTTCTCCTAGTTTTAGGTCTCTGATAGAGCTAAAAATAGGGCTGGATACAGGGCTTTCACCCAGGATGTTAATATCCTGGGATTGGGGAAGGGTACTTTCCTTCTGCATGGGTAGGGGAAATAGTCTAGAGACTGCCATCTCTCTCCGCTTCTATGTCCCTTGGGCTGGCACCCCAGGAACCTTTAAGACTTACCTTCCTTCCATTCTAATCTCAGTGAGGCAAAGGCAAGACTTCTGTGAGTAACATGCCTCTTCTCTCTGCAAATGTACCTCAGTTAGACTGTAATTTGTCACTGTTTCTACTTCCAGCTTCCTAAAAACAGTAACAAGATATATCCCAAGTAAAATAATTCTGAGTTCTGCCTCTGTGTCCTCATCACACCCATGAGACACTCTGCCATGCTGGACATTAGTGTATCCCATGCAGAATAGTTCCCCCATAGGGTCTAAAAAACATGGATACCTTTTTGTGTCCTTAGCACACTTATGTAAGAGCCTTTTAGTTTCTGTCCTGGAAGAGGAAGGCATCTTGATTTTTCTCATTTGTAAAATGAATGCATTATTACTTTTAGTCTTTGCTTTATTTTTCTGATGTTTTAAGATTAGACTATTTAAAACATTTTGCCATCTTAAATGGCACCATGTAATGCCTAATGTATGTTATTTTTTTAATTGTGAATTTAGTTACAAATAATACAGCATGTCCCCAAAGTCTTAATACAGATTTAAGCTTTAATAAATTAAACAGCTATTAAAACCTCAAACTGCATTAATTCTTTTGAGACATGCTGTATGGAGTAAATTTCCAATTAAAAACTTAAAATCCAGATTATTTGCATTTTCTCTAGAGAAAAAAGTAGTACAATAAAATTTAACCAAGTAATAATAGCTTAAATGTTTATTCTCTTATTTCTTGCCAAATCTGTCTGTGTACCTAAATTTTCTTTTACCTTTGTTTAAATTTATTCCTTTTTGCTTTTAAATCATTTATTCCAAATATATCAGTGTATCTTCTCCATTCTTCCCCTACCCAGTGAGCCTTTCCTTGTAATGAGGAATTTTTTTTTAAGGGTGAGGGGTGGGTGGGGAGAAGTTCAGTAAAACCAACCAATACTTTAACCAGGTCTGACAATATGTTAAGGGATTGACACCCATAGTTTACCACATCTTCTGTGAAGGGAGGCAATTTTTAAACTCTGCTTCAGTGCCAACCTTGGTCATTTTAATTATGTAGTGTTCAGTTTTATTTTATTGTTCTTTTTATTTATTTTGTCATAACCATATGTATTGGGTTTTTTTGGTTCTGATTATTAGACCCTGTATCTGTTCATATTAATCTTCCCATGTGTTTCTGAATTAAGTTCTCTCTTAGAGTGAAATAGTAATATTACATTTACTTTTGTTTAGCCACTCCCAGTCAATGGCTTCAACTTTGTTTACATTTTATTTTTACTACTCAAAAAGGGCTACTATGAAGCATTTCAGAATATTTGGTGACCTTTCTTTTCTTCCCCTTCTTTAATAGTATTCTATTTTATTTCTAATTTCATGTAAAGATAGTTTTCAACATTCATTTTTGTAAAATTTTGAGTTCCAAATTTTTCTCCCTTCCTTCCCCACTCCCCAAGATAGCTATAGGTTATATATTACTATCATGTTAAACATATTTCCACATTAGTCATGTTGTGAGAGAAGAATCAGAACAAAAGGAAAAAAACACAAGAAGGAAGAAACAACAACAAAATAACAACAAAAGTGAAAGTGATACGATTCAATTTGCATTTAGACCCCTCTAGTTCTTTTTCTGGATGTGGAGAGCATTTTCCATCATGAGTCTTTTGGTATTGTCTTGGATCATTGTATTGCTGAGAAAAGCTAAATCTATCACACTTGAACATTGCACGATGTTGTTATTGTGTACAACATTCTCTTAGTTCTGCTTATTTTTCTCAGCATCAATTCATGTAAGTCTTTCCTGGTTTTTCTGAAATCTGCCTGCTCATCATTTCTTATAGCACAGTAGTATTGTATTACATTCAGATACCACAACTTGTTTAGCCATTCCCCAATTGATTGACATCCTCTCAATTATCAATTCTTTTTTTTTTTTTTTTTGTGAGGCCATTGGGGTTGACTTGCCCAGGGTCACACAGCTAGTAATTGTTAAGTGTCTGAAGCTGGATTTGAACTCAGGTCCTCCTGAATCCAGGGCTGGTGCTCTATCCACTGCACCACCTAGCTGCCCCTCAATTATCAATTCTTTGCCACCACAAAAAGAGCAGCTATAAATATTTTTGTACAGGTGGGTCCTTTTCCCTTTTTTATGATCTCTTTGGGATATAGGCCTACTAGTGGTATTTCTGGATCAAAGGGTATGTACAGTATTATAGCCTTTCGGGCATGGTTCCAAATTGCTCTCCAGAATGATTGGATCAGCTCACAACTCCACCAACAGTACATTAGTGTTCCAATTTTTCCCACATCTCCAACATTTATCATTTTCCTTTTTTGCCATAATAGCCAATCTAATAGGCGGTACCTCAGAGTTGTTTTAATTTGCATTTCTCTAATTAGTAATGATTCAGAACATTTTTTCATATATCTATAGATAGATTTCATTTCTTCATCTGAAAACGGCCTGTTCATATCCTTTGACCATTTCTCAATTGGGGAATGACTTATATTCTTATATATTTGATTCAGTTCTCTATAGATTTGAGAAATGAGGCCTTTATCAGAAACACTGGCAGTAAAAATTGTTTCTCAGCTTTCTACTTTCCTTCCAATCTTGGTTGTGTTGGTTTTGTTTGTGCAAAAACATTTCAATGTAATCAAAATTATCCATTTTGCATTTCATAATATTTTCTATCCCATCTTTGGGATCTCCCCCTCTCCATAGATCTGACAAGTAAACTATTCCTTCCTTTTCTAATTTGCCTATGGTATCACCCTTTATGTGTATATCATGTACCTATTTTGACTTTACTTTGGTGTATGGTGTAAGATGTTGGCCTATGCCTAGTTTTTGCCATCCTATTTTCCATTTTTCCCAGCAGTTTTGGTCAAATAGTGAGTTCTTACCCTGAAGGCTAGAGTCTTTGGGTTTATCAAAAAGAATATATATACCCAATATATATTCATTTACTGTGTTTTGTGTGCCTAACCTATGTGACCTTTCTCTCCATCTTTGATCTCGTTGAATAATATACCTAGCAATGTGATCTCTGGGTCAAAGAGTAGACATTTGAATCATTTGTTTAGCATAATTACATATTGCTTCCCAGAATGATTATTATAATTTATAGCTATTGAAACAATATATTATTGTAACTGACTTCCCATACCATTTCTGGTATTGACTATTTCTACCTTTTGTGGTTTTTGCTAATTTACTGGATTTAAGATGAAACCTCAGAGTTGTTTTGATGTATATTTCTCTTATTATGAGGGAATTTGGCACAATAATTCATATGATTATTATTAGTTTACACTTCTTTTTAGTACTGTTTGTTCGTTACCTTTTATTACTTGTCTTCTGGCAATGGTTCTTGGCATTTTCTATTTGTGTTAATTCTCTACATGTTGTAGATATCAGAGACCTCTGTGAAGTATGTGGTGTTGTTTTTTTCTTTAAATTTCTTTAATCATTTTGGGTTTTAAAATACATCTCTCCCTTTAACATTGTGGATTTGGAGCTAGAGCTAGGGTTGGAAGGGATATTTGAGGTCATCTAAATCCAACCCTTATATTTTACAGATGAGGAAAATGAACTCTCTAGGGCCTAAGTGACTTATTCAGGGTCTACAAAATCCTAACAAGAGTTAGGATTTTGAATCCAGGTCCTTTAACTCTAAATTCAATACTAGTATCTCAGCAACAAGCCTTCAACTGGTATAATTTAGTTTCATTAGAACATAGCTTCTTAAACTGTGGGTTGTGACCCCATATTGGGTCATGTAACCGAATGTGAGGTTCGCAAAAAAATTTGGCAACAGTAAAAGGTAATATATACCCATTTTATATACCTAAATACCTGGAATTGTATAAAAATTTCTTGGGGGAAAAGTTGTGAGTGGAAAAAGTTTAAGAAGCCCTGTACTAGAAGAGTGACTTTTGTTTTTATGTTAAAAAATATTTCATATTGTTTGTTTCTATAGCATCTTAATTTCTGAATACATCCCTTCCCTAATTGCTTACATATTGAGATCCATTTCTTGTATCAAAAAATAAGAAAAAAAGAAAGTACTTCAGCAAAACTAACCAACATATCAACCGAGTCTGACAATAGAAGCAGTGTTCCACATTATAGTCCCCAATCTCTCTAATGACAATATCTTTTCTTTAAGGACGAAGTAGTAATTCATTATAATTATATAATATTCAGTCTTTTTTTTGTTCTTTCCATTATTGTTGTCATTGTATTTGCTGTTTTCCTGTTTCTACAGGCTTTACTCTGCCTCAGTTCATGTAAGTTTTCCTGTGCTTTTAATTCTTTCTTTTATTTCTTATAGCATAGTAATTTTCCATTACTTTCCTGTACCACAATTTGTTTAGCCCTTCTTCAGTCAATGGATATGTATTTTTTAATTTTATATATGTCATATACCAGTTTTTGTTGTTGTTGTTCCTGACCTACCTAGAAAAAGATCTGTTATTTTCTTGATTAATGTTCTTTTTGTATGGCTTTCTTTCTCTCTCTCTCTCTCTCTCTCTCTCTTTTTTTAAATTGAGGCAATCGGGGTTAAGTGACTTGCCCAGGGTCACACAGCTAGTAAGTGTTAAGTGTCTGAGGCCGGATTTGAACTCAGGTACTCCTGACTCCAGGGCCGGTGCTCTATCGACTGCGTCACCCAGCTGGCCCCTATGGCTTGCTTTCTTCTGGAAGCTTCAAGGATTTTTTTCCTTATAATTTCAAAATTATATAATAACATAGCATATCTGTGAGAGTTAAATCATCAATATCTTAACAGGGTTCTATGGACTTGGTAAATTTTAAAATATTAAGTTTTTGTTTTTAAAATATCTGTATGGGGACGGCTAGGTGGCACAGTGGATAAAACACGGCCCTGGATTCAGGAGGACCTGAGTTCAAATTCAGCCTTAGACACTTGACACTTACTAGTTTTGTGACCCTGGGCAAGTCACTTAACCCCCATTGTCCCACAAACAACAATAACAACAACAACAACAACAAAAGGCAAAAAATATCTGTATGAAGTTTTCATGTTGTTTAATCATTTTTTAGTCATCTAACTCTTTGTGGCCCCATTTGGGGTTTTCTTGCCAGAGATATCAGAGTGGTTTGCCATTTCCGTCTCCAGCTCAGTTTACAGATGAGGAACTGAGGCAAACAGAGTTAAGTTAATGGACTTACCCAAGGTCACATAGTTAGTAAGTGTCTGAGACCAGATTTGAACTCAGGAAGATGAGTAGTCTGGAAGTTGTGTTTTGATCTACCTCCAGATACTTCACTTGTAGTTTTGTAATCAGAATATCTTTTCATTGCAGCTATTTTATGAGCATGCCTTTCTACTTCCATTTTGTTGTCTATGGTTTTATCATTAACCATAAAGATGATTCTGCTCTTGATTCATTATTTTGATAGGTTTAGATTTTCTATTATTCATATTGGTCATATTTTTACCATTTTCTTACATGTTTTTTGGTATCATTCACCTCAAGCTCATTCTGTGATTCTTTTCAACTACATTAATTTCTTTTATTGCCTATCCTAATTGTGTTTTCCAGTGCTTATTTTTTCTTAAATTCTTTAAATGTTTCATTTATCCACTTGAAGATGTCTCAGGGGTTAATAATACCTTCT
The DNA here is from genome assembly GCF_019393635.1 of Dromiciops gliroides. Classification (NCBI taxonomy): domain Eukaryota; kingdom Metazoa; phylum Chordata; class Mammalia; order Microbiotheria; family Microbiotheriidae; genus Dromiciops; species Dromiciops gliroides. Next base: position 257,316,007 of record NC_057864.1, read on the forward strand.
GTAATTTGTTTTTCTATCTGTATTATTCTTCATTCTTTGGCCCTTGCCTTAATTGATCTATACTTTTCAAAAATTGTATTTATGTTCTTTTATAAGTTCTTCTATTCTTTGTTTGGTGAAGAATTGTCCTTTTATCCTTTCCTGTGGTAGGTACCTGCTCTCAGTCTCTCCCAACTGCTCCTGTTTCTTGCTTATCTAATCTCACTCACGATTCTACTTTTCCATATTTTAACTGTTATCAGGCAGTTTTTGATAATTACTATCTTCGTAATATTGTCATAAAGTAATGTTTTAGGATGATTAACTGGAAATATTGGTTATATATCTATATACATACATAAACTCATATGTATGCATTGTATATGTATATACACACATATGTTTGAATATATCATGCATGTGTGTATATGTATACATGTGTATATCTGCATGTGAGTGTGTGTGTGTGTGTGTGTGTGGTAAAACTGGTGGCAAAGTGACCAGTTATGCTATTATAGTAGTCATATGAGAAGATAAGAGCCTGAATAAGTTGGTAATTGTGAGAATATAAAGAAAGGGATATATAGTTTAAATCTACTGTGACATCCCTTTCAGGATCCTCTTGTACATTTAACAGAAGATATGATCGCAAGAACCTACAACATTTTTGCAATCATGTTTCGCTATGCAGTAGATATATTAACATGGGAGAAAGAAAATGAACTACCACAAGATTTAGAGATGGTGTAAGTATATAACTTGTTTATCCTTTGTGTTTCAGTCTCTGTTGGGGCCTTAATGCATCATGTCTATAGAGATCATTAGTGGGCTTTGAATACCTGTGAACTTGTCATAGACGCCCCTCCTCTGCCCAGGAGGTAGTGAAAATAAAATAGAGGCTAACCACCAGAGTCTATTGTTGAATCAAATTATATTGAGTTAAATTAGCTCATAAAGTTAGATTTTCAGGTTTGTATTTTAAAGGAAACTAGAAATGATGAAAACTCATTTTGAGTTGTAGTCGTACCCTTGTAACTTTTAGTCTTTGTTTTGTGAAATACAGCGTTTGGTGTCAGCTGGATAAAACATTAGTTTTTATTTTTATAGGGCTTGAGGTGAAGTTTTAGAAGATCTGAACTATTTGCATTGTTAGCGATTGAATCTAAACCATGAACTTACATCCCAAAGAAAGAATCATGTACTCACATGAGAGAGAGGAAATACTGGCTTCAGCCTTAGCTTCCTCAGCATCTGGAAAAGGATAAAATGTAGACAACTAGAAGGGATTTTGCAATGAGCAATATAAACAGTAAATTTTGAGCTTACTCCGTTTTTATTATGAATGACTAGCTAGAAAAACTAAACTATCAGGTAGCTTACTTAACCGTGACTCTTTTTTGCCACTATGAAAACCTAGACTTAATGATTCCACTTAAGTGCTTTTTAGATTTGAGAGACTAGTAACTACATGATTTCTTAATCCCACAGAGGGAAGAGTGACACTTACTATTGCATGCTGTTTAATGATGAGGTTCATACATATGAACAAGTAATTTATACTCTTCAGAAAGCTGTTAATTGCACTCAGAAAGAAGCCATTGGCTTTGCAACCACAGTAGATCGAGATGTAAGTAATTTCATTTTATTAATGATGTAAAAGAGAAGATTTTCTAAAGATAATTCAATTAATTTTCTATAATAACTTTTCTCAGAGAGCAATAGTGCATCTGAGCTATTTTTCTTTTTTCTAAATGTAATTCTATGCACATTATAAAGTAATTTCAAAATACTCCCTCATAATAAAATTTTTAGAAGATATCAGATTGCTATTATCCCACTAGGGAGTAAAAGTGCTCAATTGTTGAATCAGAAAGAATTAATCCTTACTATAATTTAAGATGTAGTTTATTGAATGATGACTCAAAAAAATTTTTAAAGTTTGACATGCACATCTTTGAATTTATTTTCTTTCCAATAATAGGGACAGAGCCATTACTTATATGACATAGTATAATTATCAAAAGAAAGTGTTCAACATTTTTTTCTTGTGTGAACTTATTTATGCTAAGTGTAATTGAAAAAATTTTTTTTATCATAAGGGACGTAGGTCAGTTCGATATGGAGACTTCCAGTACTGTGAACAAGCAAAATCAGTGATTGTGGTAAGTAATATTAGAGCCATTCTATTCTATGTTAATAACAGATAGCAGTTCCAGAGTTTATTGGGGTTCTTTATGGACTTAATTCCTTTTCTCATTTTAAGGTTTACCGCAACAAAAAATTTTAAGTATTTCTAATTATTGCATGTGCCTGTTATAGATATCTCTCCTCCCTCTTCCCCATGCCCTAATTATTTAACAGTTATAACTGAAATTTAGAGACTGTACAAATTTATTTTTCTTCTACTTTCTCTTCTCTGATACTCTCAGAATAGTGGTTTTCTATCAGAATGTCCACTGTTCCTCTAGAAAAGTTTCTAGAGTATCCATGGGTAGGGACTTCAGGCAATTCCATTGGAATGGAATTGATATATTAGCAGCCAGACTTTTCAATTCAAGGAAACTTTGCATTTCTTGCTTCTGAGATCTTCTGTAGAGGGCAAGGACTTTTTTTTTTTTTTTTTTGGCGGGGCAGTTGGGGTTAAGTGATTTGCCCAGGGTCACACAGCTAGTTAGTGTTAAGTGTCTGAGGCCAGATTTGAACTCAGGTACTCCTGAATCCAGGCCCGGTGCTCTATCCACTGCACCATCTAGCTGCCCCGGGCAAGGACTTTTGATGTTTGTTCTTAACAGCATACCTGATATTAGAATAACCACATTGTTATTCAAATAGAAAAAATATTCCTTATAATTAGTGACTGTTTACTCATTGTAAAATTTTTAAAAAATATTTTAATAGGGGGCAGCTAGGTGGCATAGTGGATAAAGCACCGGCCCTGGAGTCAGGAGTACCTGAGTTCAAATCCGGCCTCAGAAACTTGATACTTACTAGCTGTGTGACCCCGGGCAAGTCACTTAACCCCCATTGCCCTGCAAAAAAATAAATAAATAAAAATATTTTAATAGCATTTTATATTTTTTCCAATTACATGTAAAGATAGTTTTCAACATTCATTTTTGTAAGATTTTGAGTTCCAGATTTTTTCCTTTTCCTACCCCTTCCCTAAGACAAGCAATCTGATATAGGATATATAGTACAATAATGATAAACATATTTCCACATTAGTCATGTTGTGAAAGAAGAATCAGAACAAAAGGGAACAACCACAAGAAAGAAAAAACTAAAAAAAAAGTTAAAATAGTATGCTTCAATCTGCATTCTGACTCAATAATTCTTTTCCTGGATGTTGAAAAAAATTTCTAAAATGAGTCTTTTGGAATTCTCTTGGATCATTGCATTGCTGAAAAGAGATAAGTCCAACACAGTTGATCATTGTACAATGTTGCTGTTATTATGTATACTTTTGTGTAAAATGTTATGTAAAAGGGCAACTAGGTAGCGCAGTGGATAAAGCATTGACCCTGGATTCAGGAGGACCTGAGTTCAAATTTGGCCTCAGACATTTGGCACTTACTAGTTGTGTGACCCTGGGCTAGTCACTTAACCCTCATTGCCCTGCAAAAGAAAAGAACTCCTTAAAAATTATAATTGGGCAAGGAGAAGCTAATGACTTCATAAGATATCGAGAAATAATAAAAACAAAATCAAAAGAATGAAAAAATGGAAAAGAATGAAACATCTCATTAAAAAAAATACCAACCTGGAAAACAGGTTGTGGAGAAATAATATAAAAATTATTGGAGTACCTGAAAGTTGTGATTTTTTTAAAAAAAGAATCCAGACACTATCAATAAATCATTAAGGAAAATTGCCCTGAAGATTTAGAATTAGAGAGTAAAATAAAAATTGGAAAAAAAGATTAACAATATAAGGTATTTAGGAATATACTTGCCAAGACAAACCCAGGAACTACACGAACATAATTATAAAACACTTTTTTATATGAATAAAGTCAGATTTAAATAATTGGAGAAATAATATTTCTTCATTGGTGGACCGAGCCAATATAATAAAAATGACAATTCTACCTAAACTAATCTACTTATTCAGTGGCATCCCAATTAAACTAGCAAAAATTTCTTTTATTGAGATAGAAAAAAGAATAACAAAATTCATTTGGAAGAACAAAAGGTCAAGAATATCAAAGTAATTAATGGGGGGAGGGGAAATGTAAAGGAAGGAGGTATAACAGTACCAGATCTTAATCTGTATTATAAGGGAATTATCAAGACTACCTGGTACTAGCTAAGAAATAGAATGGTGGATCAGTGAAACAGAGTATATATACATAGTAGTAAATGATTATAGTAACCTTGTCTTTGACAGATCTTACCCTTTGACAGTTCTGAAGATTTAAGCTTTTGGGATAAGAACTCACTATTTGGTTAAAAATAAATTGGGGGGGGGCAGCTAGGTGGCACAGTGGAGAGAGCACCAGTCCTGGAGTCAGGAGGACCTGAGTTCAAATCCAGCCCCAGACATTTAACACTTACTAGCTGTGTGACCCTGGGCAAGTCACTTAACCCCAATTGCCTCACCCCCCAAAAAAAAATTTGGGAAAACTAAAAAGCAGTCTGACAGAAACTAGGTATAGACCAATATCTTAAACCATTTACCAAGTTAAGGTCGAAATAGATACATGAGCCATACATAAGGGAGATGATATAAATATTGGTAATATATATCAGATTTATGAGTAGGAGAAGAATTTATGAATAAACAAGAGATAGAGGGCATTGTGGAATATAAAATAGATGATTTTGATTGCATTAAATTAATAACTTAATATTTTTACTTTTCCCCAATTACATGTAAAAACAATTTTAACCTTTTTTTTCAAATTTTGAGTTCCAAATTCTTTCCACTCCCCTTCCCCTCATTGAGAAGGCAAGCAAATTATACATGTATAGTCATGCAAAACATATTTCTATATGTCATGGTATGAAAGAAAACAGAGACAAAAAAAAATAAAGAAAAACTATGCTTCGGTATACATTTAGACTCTACCAGTTCTTTCTCTGGAGATGGACAGCACCTTTCATATGTTCTTCAGAATTGTCTTAGATCATTGTATTGCTGGAAATGCCTAAGGTATTCACAGTTGATCTTCATACAGTATTGCTATTATTGTATACAATGTTCCCCTGGTTCTGCTCATTTCATTTTGCATCAGTTCATATAGGTTTTTCTGAGAACATCCTGCTCATCATTTCTCATAGCACAATAGTATTCTATCACAATCATATAATACAACTTGTTCAGCCATTCCCCAATTGATAGACAACCCCTCGATTTTCTTTTTTTTATTATTTTTAATTTTTAAATTTTTTTGGCGGGGCAATGAGCATTAAGTGACTTGCTCAGGGTCACACAACTACTAAGTGTCAAGTGTCTGAGGCTGGATTTGAACTCAGGTACTCCTGAATCCAGGGCCAGTGCTTTATCTACTGCACCACCTAGCAGAATTTTCAATTCTTTCCACCACTAAAAGATCTGTTATAAATATTTTTGTACACATAGATCCTTTTCCTTTTTGTTTTTTAATCTCTTTGGGATATAGACCTAGTAGTCATATTGCTTGGTCAAAGGGTAAGCATGGTTTTATAGCCTTTTTTAATAGCCTGTAGTGCCAAATTGCACTCCAGAATGGTTGAGTCAGTATACAACTTCACTAACAGTACATTAGCGTCTTAATTTTCCTACATTCCCTCCAGCATTGGTCATTTTCCTTTTCTGTCATATTAGTCAATCTAATAAGTGTGGAATTGTTTTAAGTTGTATTTCTCTAATCATTAATGATGTACAGTACTTTTTCATATAACTAGATAGCTTTTGACTACTACTTCTGAAAAGTACCTGTTCATATCCCTTGACCATTTATCAATTTATCAATGGCTCTTATTTCTATAAATTTTCTATATATTTGAGAAATGAAGTCTTTATCAGAAAAACATGCTGTAAATTTTTTTCACAATAATGATTACTATGTATTTTCCCTCCATCCTAATTTCTCCATTTGTTCTACTTTTTCTTTCCTTTCACCTTGTCCATTCTCAAAAGTGTTTTGCTTCTAACTTTTCCTTTTCCCAGTCTGTCCTCCCTTCTTTCACCAAACCCCCTTTCTCTTATTCCCTTCCCCTCCTAGTTTCCTGCATGGTAACCTAGATTTCTATACCCAGCTGAGGATTATATTAAATTTAAAAGTTTTTGAAAAATAAAACCAATACAGCCAAAATTAGAAGGAAAGCAGAAAATTGGCAGGGCAGGGGTGGAGGGGTATTTTTAGAGACAGTTTCTCAGATAAATGCCTTGTCTCAAATATATAGAGAACTGAGTCAGATTTATAAGAATACAAATCATTCCCCCATTGATAAATTGTAAAAAGATATGAACAGCCGGTTTTCAGAAGAAGAAATCAGTTATCTCTAGTCATATGAAAAAAAATGTTCTAAATAACTATAGAGAAATGTGAATTAAAAGAACTCTGAGGTATCATCTCACACCTATCAGATTGGTTAATATGATAGAAATGGAAAATGACAAATGTTGGGGGAAATATGGTAAAATTGTGGCACTAATGTACTGTTGGTGGAGTTGTAGACTGATCCAACTATTATGGGAGCAGTTTGTCACTACGCCAAAAGGGGATACCCTTTGACCCAGCAATAGCACAATTAGGTCTATATCCCAAAGGAATTAAAAAGGAAAAGGATCTATATGTACAAAAATTTATAGCAGCCCTTTTCGTAATGGCAAAGAATTGAAAATTGAAGAGATGGCCATCAATTAATGGTTGACCAAGTTGTAGTTTATGATTGTGGTGGAATACGATTATAAGAAATGATAAGCAGGATGCTTTCAGAAAAGCCTAGAAAGACTTACATGAACTGATGTAAAGTGAAGTGAGCAGAATCAGAACATTTTACAACAGTAACAGAAATATTGTATGATCATCAACTGTGAATGACAGCTATTCTCAGCAATACAATAATCTAAGATAATTTTGAAGTACTTATAATGAAAAATGGCATCTACTCTAGAGAACCGATGGAGTCTGAATACTGATCAAAGCATACATACTTTTAAAAAAGTATGAAGGGGAGTGGGGCAGCTAGGTGGCGCAGTGGATAGAGTACTGGCCCTGGAGTCAGGAGTACCTGAGTTCAAATCCGGCCTCAGACACTTAACACTTACTAGTTGTGTGACCCTGGGCAAGTCACTTAACCCCAATTGCCTCACTTAAAAAAAAAAAAAGTATGCAGGGGAGAGGGCTTGTGTTCTTTTTTATAGCATGACTGATATGGAAATGTTTTGCATGATTGCACATGTATAACTATATAAAATTGCTTACCTTATCAATGAGGGGAGAGGAGAGGGGGAAGAGAGAGATAATTTGGAACTCAAAATTTCAGAAAACAATTGTAAAAATTTTCATTATATGTATTTGAAAAAAATAATATGTTAAGACATAAAATAATTTTAAAACAAACTAAATGTATTTACCTAACTGAACAAAAATCAGCTTTGATGGTGATCAGAAAATAAGATGAATAGATGCTTAGGTGCTAAAAAAATAGGCTTCAAAATGCATTGAGTAGATCACATATTTTTGAGCTTGTAGTTTAATTGTAGTTTTCTTTTAATAAAGTTTAAGGAAAAATCAGGCAGTAGAATACTTAAAAGAAGTGGGGGGTGTAATTTTTTTTGTCAACTGTTTAATAAAAAACAGACTCAAATGAGTATCTTGTCTAGAATGTAAATAGAAAAGTTGACACTATCATAGATTTATGTGAATTGTTTAGATGACCATTTGAAACTTTAACCTATTTTAGTTTGGTCACCATTAAACTTTTCCATGAGAATAACACCTTTTAACCATATATTAACATTGGCTGCATAAACATTTAGGTAATTGGTAAAGAATTTTTTTTTTTTTTAGTGAGGCAATTGGGGTTAAGTGACTTGCCGAGGGTCACACAGCTAGTAAGTATTAAGTGTCTGAGGTCCAGATTTGAACTCAGGTACTCCTGACTCCAGGGCCGGTGCTCTATCCACTGTGCCACCTAGCTGCCCCAGTAAAGAAATTTTAAAAGGCAGATTGGTCAGGATATAAGAAGTAGAAATATTAAAAGATTTTTTAAAAATTGTTTAGGTTTTGGACCAACTTTCTGTGGTAAAATTTCTTGGGATAAATGCTAGATGTTTTTGTTTCATATGAAGTATGGCTCAACAATTTTTTCTCACATAATTTGTATGAAATAAATCACCATGTTTCAGTTGAACAGGTATTTGTCCTTAGTGGCAAATATTCTAAAATATTTCAGACAAGCCAAGTGTAATCTTGTGCCCACATGCAATTTTGCACTTTGAAACTTTGAATCTATGATTTCATTAATGTGATAACTTTTTCTGTTAATGAAGATCCTAAGGCCTTCATACTTTCCCATCTATATTTCTTTTCCTTTTCCCATAAATCCTCCGCAGACCTATCTAACACAGGAGAGACCTTCCTCTTCCTCTTTCAGTGTTAATATTGTTCTATCAGTGTTAATAATGCACCAATTAAGCTGTCTCTCTGGTATCTTTTATTCTTATTACATGTAATATGTATACATGGATTCTTTTTTCCTTTCACAAATAGCCCCAATTAAGTCTTTTTTTTACCAGTTCTTACATTTAAATCATCCTTGATAATGTGCTGGAACCTTGCTTATGCACATATCTTTTTTTTTCCTTTGCCTTTTGGGCATCAAATTCAGTCCAAAAGACCTTTACTTACTGTTTTTTCAAATGGTTCAGATATAATGCTATAGCATTCAGAATTAAGAACCTTTGGGGTTATTTGTGATTTTAATTTTCCTGAGGTTTTTCATCTAAGTAACTTTACTGAAATAATATTGACCTTTAAGAACAGTCAGCTTTTGCAGACATGAGCAGTTATGGATCATTGCTATGTTAAATAAAACAATTACCCAAATCTGTCTTTAAGTTCTGTTATTCATTCTGCTTTTTCTTTTTAAGAGAAATACCAGTCGACAGACTAAACCACTGAAAGTGCAAGTCATGCATTCATCTATTGTTGCACATCAGAGTTTTGGTTTGAAGCTCTTGACTTGGCTTGGCAGTGTTATTGGATACTCAGGTATGTTATCCACTCTTTTAATAATGGGCGAATTATTATTAAGAAATGTTGTAGCATCATATCTAAACCATTTTTTAAAAACAGCAAAGGAAGAGTTTTTTTTTAAAAAATTGAATTTGATTTCCTTGACAACTCCTATTGCCCTCATCCCATTGATTTGCATGTGTAGATATACTCAAGATAATTTTAGTTCATAGTTTGACTCATTATTGGTGTTAGTCATGTTTAGACTTGGAGTTTTTTGGTTTTTTTAACTACCAGAATGTTTTCCTTTATATTTTTGTCATCAAAATTCTGACTGATTTGTATTTGAGTGATATAGTTAAAAAAGGATATATCTTGGTTTGCTTTCCTCCATATAGTTTGAGAATTTGCCTAAAGGACATTTTGTATAGTCATTAGAACATTAAGAACTTTTATAGTTCTCTGTTTCTTGTGTGGCTTCCAAAGCCCCAAAAGCAAACATTATTCTTGTCAGAGAAGGGGAAAGCAGGGGTGTGACTGAGGTACCTGACATGCTTTATTCAAAAGAAGTGCTGAAACAAAGGAGTTGCTTTTTGGGGGGGAGGGGGGAGGAGTGGGGCAATAAGGGTTAAGTGACTTTCCCAGGGTCACACAGCTAGCAAGTGTCAAGTGTCTGAGGCCAGATTTGAACTCGGGTCCTCCTGAATCCAGGGCCGGTGCTTTATCCACTGTGCCACCTAGCTGCCCCCAAAAGGAGTACCTTTGAGAACTTCCACGTATTTTTGTTAAATACCTGGGATGTTTTTGCTGTTGAGTTTTCAGTAGATTTTCACACTACTTAAATTTTTTTCTTTGACACCAAGAAATAAGGATATTGATATTTTCATTTCTGTTCATTCCATGTTCCCTGAAAAAAAAATATCTCATGAGGATTCTTGACAGTACTTTGTGACAGAACTTCATAATATATTAATTTGATTATTATTTAAAATTTGGGGAAATTTTTATCCATTTTTAAGAGCATAGATCTCCCTGTCTTTCCCAGGTTGAAAGCGTACTGACCATTCATGCCCTTAATACCAGTGTTGATTGGCACAGGAATTTTTACATTCTCCATTTCCAAATTTGGCTGGTTTGCCCCTTCATAGGTAGCCTAATGGCCACTCACTTCAGGTTTCTGGTTCTGGTTCTGGACTTAATGTAAATACCTCATCAGCTTAGCACACTACAGTTCATAGCTCCTGAGCTCAAGCAATCCACCAGCCTCAGCCTCCCCTGTAATGGATTACAGGTGTTATACCACCACAGTAGCTTGAGGATTTTTATTAAAAGAAAAAATCAACACCCTCATTTCCCTAACAATCTTAATATTGGAAGGTGACATACAGCTATGATTATCGATTGTCTATTATATTGATTATGGGGGGTAGCCACTTTATTTGAAAACTACTTTGAGTAAGCATAATTTGGTAGCTCTTGGCTTTCTTTGTTAATTTTTGTCTTAGTAATTATTTTATATTCCCCTTGAAATAGAATGTACATTTTAGTAATTTTGTCACAGATTAGAAACTTCTTAACATTTGTTATATTATGAATTACATTTTAAAAGTTTGTGTTCATAGACTAGCAAAATGCTTTGTTACCTATTGCACTTATGGGCTTCCTTTGTATTGTTTTGCTAACTAAGATTGATTATAAAGTAATATGGAAATATAAATATCATTTCTAAATAAGTACTAACTATAAAATAGGATTATAGATTTAGAGGTGGAAAGGTCTTTAGAGGTCATTGAATCTACCACCACCTATTTTATAGAAACAGAGGCCCAGGGAGGTGTAGTACTTGCCCAAGGTCACACAGGTAGTAAGTGGTAGTCAGGTTTTGAACCCAGGTCCTTTTATTTCCAATCTATTACTTAGCTATTTACTGAATTTTTAATCCTGATTTAGATTATTCCAGGTTTTATTTATAAATATTGGGAGCAGTAACTACTATATAGTTATAGTATAAAATTTGCTCAAAGAAAAATTATAATAATAATAGCATTTACTTATTTATACATATTATATATGTACACACATACATTTTATACATGCACACTGTTGAGTACTTTATAAAGCATTTTCCTTACAGAGAGCCTCAAGAGTAGAGAAGTTTAAATGCCTTGTTCTGGATTGTGAGAGTAGTAAATCTCAAAGCTGGGATTAGAATCCCCAGAATTTTTTATTCTATAGCTTGTTCTCTTTCTCCTATTCCACAGCTTCCTTTGGTGATTGGGAACTCATTTTTTTTTTAAATGAAATTTTTTAAAGCATGAGAAGTCATTACTTCCATTTTCATATTCTCTTTTAAAGGTATAAATTTTAATGTAGAGTTATAAATCACTCTGAGTTTGCCATTTTGTGAAGATATTTAAAAATGGCTGATCCTTTTCATTTTTTAGATATGTTTTGAGTTTTAAGAACATATATAGAAAAGCTAGATTTAACTTGATATTTGTGTTAAAATCTCCATTTAAAATATTTTCCTGTCTGAAGTAGTTGCTTCATATCTTTTTAAGATGGACTTCGTCGAATATTATGTCAAGTTGGTTTACAACAAGGACCAGATGGTGAAAACTCCTCTCTTGTGGATAAATTGATGCTATGTGATTCAAAATTATGGAAAGGTGAATCTCTAACTCTCTTTTTTTAAGTTGTAAAGGAAATATATTCAAAATAGTAGAAGATTCTTTTTTGAAAAGTTTGTGTTAGCAGGTGTGTTTAATGGTTTTATGTTTTGAGTAACTATTAGATAGATCTTAGTACTTTATTGTATATCCTTTTACAAATAGAAATTATTTTAGTCAAGAAATTCATTCTCATTTTTAGACAAAAAATTAGAGTACAAATTCAAAGATATTTTCACTTTTGTTGAAGTTGTGTCAGAAAATTAGATATCAATGAGGTTCTTTGTCTTTTATATATCCCTAAAAGTAAATATGAATTTCAGTATCTGCTAGTGAAGCACAAATGTGCTGTCCCTGAAGGAGAACTAAAGATGAAAGCACTGAGGTTTACAATACATCTTTAAAATTCCTTGGAAATAACTTTCTTGCTTTCCTCATATGCCCTGATCTTTTCCTTAATAGGAGCTAGAAGTGTCTATCATCAGTTGTTCATGAGCAGTTTACTTATGGATTTGAAATATAAGAAACTATTTGCCATCCACTTTGCCAAAGTAAGTAGTTTTCCAACTTTGAAAACCTCTAAAATAAGCAGCATAAATAATGGACTGGGTCTGGCCAATAATACATAGAGCTGGCAATTTAACAGCTGATAACAGAATCGGGAACTTTCAGAACTGGAAAGGACCTTACTCAACAGCCATCGAGTCACACTCACTACAACCTACTTAACAAGTGGTCATTCAGCTGTTTCTTGAAGATCTCCACTCCCACCTCCTGATGCAGCCTGTTCCACATTTTGGATGTCATTACTAGTTGGAAAGTTTTTCCTTACAATCAAGTCTAAATTTTCTTCATGTTTCCTAGTTCTTTCAGACCAAACATTTAAATCTACCTAGTCTGTATTTAATTGAATTTGTTGAATGGATTGGGATCCAAAAAAAAATTTTAATAAAGAGGTAGCTGTTTCTTATCTTTTGTTAACTGAAAAATTAATAGAGCTGCAGGAAAGGAATCCCATTTTGTAAACTTTTTTTGTCATGGACTCCTTTGTCAGTCTGATGAAGTCTATGGGCTCCTTCCCAGAATAATGTTTTTAAATGCTATAAATTACATAAGATTAGAACAGAGATAAATTTTATTGAAATGTAGTTATCAGACCATTTTTAAAATAAGCTCATGGACTAACCTCAGGTCAATAATCTTTGGTTTGGTGTTTATACCAATATACTGTACATCTCCCTATAGTTAGCTCTGAATGGGACTTGAAACAGCAGACTGAAGATGGAGAATTTAAAGCTATTATCACTATGAAATTAAGGTGCTGCTCCTTCTGTAGACTTTTAGATAGAGTATAGCCTTAGTTTAATATGTATCTGGTTTAAAAGTCATGAATTTTTGGTGATGTACATTTGGATTCTCACTCCTCCTTCTGGCAGTCCAAAATTAAATTATCTACTCTGTAGGTATTAGCTACAATGAAGTAAGACCAAGGAATAATATCTTCAGGAACTGTAACATGGCTGATATTTATTCCCTCTATCATATGATAATATTTTGAGAACATGTTCTATCTTACTGTCAGTACTAAGCTGCTACTGTGTGCCTCCCAGAAGTACAGTAGCCATCATAAAACTAGTTAGTTCTAAGAGATTATTTGAATGATTTTCATGGGAAGGAAAACTCCTTTTTGTACCAGTATTATCTCTTTGAATTTCCTCAGTACAGACTATTCATTATAACTATTAAAAATTTTATCCGTGTGGATTAGAGGTGAATTTCCCCCTTGTTGTTTAGAATTACCAGCAGTTGCAGAGAGATTTTATGGAGGATGATCACGAGCGAGCAGTGTCGGTGACTGCTCTATCTGTCCAGTTCTTCACTGCACCTACTCTGGTGAGTAGTGCTCGCCTTTTCTTCTTAACTGATAGTTGGCACTCCTTGCCTTTTTTTGCCTTCTTAATAGAACTATGAGCGTTTGCAGAGTGATTATGTGACAGATGACCACGACAGAGAGTTTTCAATCGCAGACCTCTCAGTCCAGATATTCACGGTTCCTTCACTTGTAAGTACTGAAAGACTAAGAAGAATTTTCCTCTTTTCTGTTAGTGACACTAAAGCCTTAAATTTTAAACTGCTAAGATTTACATATACCCAAATACAGTAATGCTCCACTTATTTTGAAAGCCTGCCTGACTTAGGACAACCTCAATTGTTTGGAACACAGCACCATGAGAAAAAGCTTTGTAGCTGTGAAAATAGCTGTCACAAAACATGTGAATTTTATTTGTCAGGGGAGTTACTCTTAAGACTACAACCACTTAGAGTTGCATGTATAATTAAACCTTGGTTCTTGTATTTCTTGTAGCCAGATAGCCAAAGATAGGGGAGCTGCTAGAAATTGATATGCTGAGACATGTGAGAGAGGGAGGAGGCAACAAAATTATCAGCCCTAGCAGGTGTATTACTTCCCAATCCAGTAACTCATTAAAATGACTCCTACTCACCAAGATAAGATTAAATTATGTCCAGTGACATGTTTAATAAGACATAGAATGATGTAATACATATTTGAAATATTTTCATCAAAGGTGAAGTAGTAAATCTTCAGTTATCTAGAAGAAATATAAAAAATATTTTATACCTCTGTCAAAGGCTCTATACTAGCACAGTCAGATATTTAGTGAAATTTATCTGATGATACTGGATAAGTGAGGCATTACTGTAGCCTTATTTTGTAGTGCAAGCTCCTTGAGAGAAGAGATTGTATCACTTTTTGTATTTGTATTTCATTGCCTAGCACATAATGGGCATTGTAGGAATGCTTGTTGATTGATTGATAAGACTACTTTTACTTTATTCAAGTTCTAAGCGTGACAGAGAAAAGTGCAGAATTAAATAAAATTATTTACATCGCTGAGGAATGGTGGGGATGAGGATGAAAATGTTGTCAAGACTGATTAATTTATCTGTTTCAAACTAATTAGACTAAATACACAGGCCAGATCCCCTTAGGAGCCAGTGTAAAAATTATTCTATGGTCACGTTGTGCCAAAGCCTGAACAGCCCTGTATGTGGTGTCCCTAAGAGAGTTTGGATAATTCAGAATATATCCCCATGACTGGTAAACTGCTGAGATAGCATGTTCTTCTGGCAATAGTATCATCTTTTTTAAAATAAGAATGATTGCACTTGAGGTTATCCTTTAACTTTTTCTTTTCCTGATTAAAACAAAACCCTGTTTCTTCAAGGTCCTATTTTCCAACCTTTTAAAAATCATTTAAATTTACCCCCAAAGTATCACTGATTTTTCATGTCCCTAGTCTTATTATGGCAGGATATTCCATAAAAATCAGCATCTTGAGTGCTTGTTTATTTATCAGGGTGCCAGACTTGCCTTTCAGCACTAGTTCTGGCTGATTTCTTCCTCAACTTAATTGTGATAACATCTCCGACTCCCAAATACTCTGCTTGCTTTATTTTTTTCTCTCTCCATGTATATTCCTGGTTATTCCTGGTCACTTCTCTAATTTATGATGCTCATGTAATTTCTGTCCCTACCTTACAAAGTGCTAAAGTCTTTTTCCCACTCTTGTCCAACTTAGTCATATCCATGACATAATCTCTCCTTCTGGATATCGACAAAGGTATTGAATATGACCGAATCCATATCCCATCCTTGAAAAAGAAACTCTGTTTGTTGACATCCATGAAATAATAGGTAGCAATTCTTGAGACTTGGGTAAGAGCTAGTTTCATTCTCAGTTAATAATAGGATAGTCCAGAGAGATTATGTTTTTAAATAATTTAATTACATTTTATGATTAGTATGTATTCCAATTTATTTGACCAAATGTGTGTGCTGTCTACACCACATACAGTACAACTCAAGAGGAGTTGGTGAGCACTGAGACTTATTCTTATCCTATGAATTTTTCCAGAGTGTTAGAGGATTTGCCTTGTTATTTTGAACATACTAAGTTAGGTGTGTGGTGGGAGACTGGCATCTCTAAATGAGGCTGAGAATTACATAGAGTGAGAATGTTAAGGTAAGTAACAGATTGATATTCTGAAATAAAGTGAAGAAAAGACATATATACACACACACACACACAGTAGAGTCCCAAAGATAAGTGTTATCATGGTGAATTGGAGCTCTATAATTAACTCTAAATATCTATTTCATTCGTGTAGAATGGCACCTTGAGAAACTATTAGCAATTTAGAGATTAGAAAGTTACAAGGTAGGGGCAGCTAGGTGGCGCAGTGCATAGAGCACCGGCCCTGGATTCAGGAGGACCTGAGTTCAAATCCGGCCTCAGACACTTGACACTTACTAGCTGTGTGACCCTGGGCAAGTCACTTAACCCCAAATGCCTCACCCCAAAAAAAAAAAAAGTTACAAGGTACCAGACTTATAATAAGCAGTTATTAGAGACAATAGCAAGCCCCTTTTGATCTTTCCTTTGCCAGCAGAACTATAATATGTTAAGTCAGATTTGGGCTTTAAGATTCCCTGGACCAAACTAGTAGATAACTCTTCTTGTGTTAAGTAGAATAGTAAAAATGACCCACTCTGTTAATTACTGGATTTGGCATCCAGTCAAAAGAATCAGAACCCTGAGCAATAAGTTTAGTGGTTATAGAATTATAGATATAGAGATGGAAGGAACTTCCGAGGTCATCTAGACCAACCCTCTCATTTTATGGATAAGGAAACTGAGAGTCCTAGAAGTTAAGTGACTTGCCCAAACTTACACAGCAAGTAAGTGGCAGAACTTGGGATGTGAACTCAGGTCCCTTGATTCCAAGTTCAGTGTTCCAGATTTAGCATGCTTTCTACTGTGCCACAGTGCCTCTAAGCAACTGTTAGTACCAGAATCTGAACAAATTACTGGCCCTCAAAAAATCTGTGGTCATATTTTCTGAAATAAGACAAGTATAAATACCACATTTTGTGCCATTGAAATTTATTAACAGCTTTGAGGTTTCCTTTAACCTTGAGACTTCTTTTCATCTTTTTTTCTCAGTACCTTGGGCTATATTGTGTCTAGTCTCACTTGGGAGTGAAGTAATGAAAACTCTTTCATCTTCCTCTTTGGAACATTTTTCTCTTACCCTTTCCGTGCAAATTTCTGAGTTTATAATCGTCATGAGAGTGTGGTCAACCTGACATGGCTTGTTACTTCTTCTTTGTTTTATAAATAACATATGCACAATCTAATCTGGGTAGTCACTTAGTCCCTTCCAGTACACTGGTCCAAATACTGGGTAATATCAGGTATACTCAGTGGGGTTAGAAGGACAAGACTTAAGGAACAATCTATTGGAACAGGAAAGCAAAATGGGGTCATTGGGAATATCAAAAGGTTACATTCTGTCATTATAGTTGGGAAGTCTTGACTAAGGAGAGTGCATGAAATAAGGTCTGACACTTATAGAGCTCCTCTGGCATAGATTTCTTATTATATAGCTTATATTTCTTATCTATATATACACATTAATTCAAATAAATATGTAGCTTAGTTCTGCCATTGAACAGACCATTATACCTTTCTTGAAAAACAAGGACCTCTGTAATTCTTTGACCTTCCTGAATAGTTTGTATCCTCAGTGGGAAAACAACAATTAACAGTAATTAAGAAATATTAGCAAATATCTATTATTATCATGCCTGGGGGGAGAAATAGGCCCTAACTAAAAATATGTATAGTTTATGAAATCCTGTGATTCTTGCTTTATCTACTCAGTGACTAGGTATTTTATTACAAAATATTCTAATATACTTTTGTTTAGGCTCGAATGCTAATCACAGAAGAAAACCTTATGACCACCATCATCAAGACTTTTATGGATCATTTAAAACATCGAGATATCCAGGGCAGGTTTCAATTTGAACGATACACAGCCTTGCAAGCCTTCAAGTTCAGGAGGGTTCAGAGCCTTATTTTAGATCTCAAGTAAGCAGTTGCTTTATTATTAAACCAATTAAGACTTAAATTATTATCTAATCAGTGTACCCAGCTACAATTCAAGATGACCCATAATAAAACGCACTTCCTACCTCCTGAGAGAGAGGTGATAGTCTCAAGATACAAACTAAGACATACATTTTTTGAAGTGTCCAATGTGGACATTTATTTTGCTTGACTGCATCTTTCTTTCTTCCTTTCTTTCTTCCTTCCTTCCTTCCTTCCTTCCTTCCTTCCTTTCTTTCTTTTCTTTTTGACTTTTATTTTCCAAATAGTTCAAATATGGCCTCAGACACTTAACCCCAATTGCCTCACCAAAAAAACCAAATTACATGTAAAAGCAAATTTTGACATCAATGTTTTTTTAAACTTTGTGTTCCAACTTCTCTTCCTCCCCTCCCACCCCCGCCCCATGAACTCAAACAATTCAACATAAATTATATATTGACCACATATTTCTTATAGGATTTTTTCTTTCTTTTTCCCTTTGGAAAAACAAGGTGAGAAGGGGGAAAATAAATACCTGTTAGTTGGGAAAAAGTAAACTAAACTTTTTTTAAAGACTTTAAATGTTAAAAACTCCTACATTTTTCATAATTTCTTTTCATTCTATTTAGATATGTGTTGATTAGTAAACCCACTGAATGGTCAGATGACCTGAGACACAAGTTCCTAGAGGGATTTGATGCTTTCTTAGAACTGCTAAAATGCATGCAGGTATGTGAACCAGCATATTAAAAAATGTCAAGAATGATTTTGTTTTTGTAGATTATTACTAAGATAAGTCCCATCACATTTAAAATATTTCTTAACTTGAGGCTAAATGTACATTTGGGAAATTAAAGGTATGACAGTTTGGGTCCATTTGGGTCCATTTAATGAAAAAGCATTATCAAGATGTTAAGTGGAAGGATCTTACCTGGAATCTATTTATTAATCTAATGTTACAGAAGTTTTTTTTATGTAATGTTAATATTTTCAATTGTTTCCTTCATTTCTTTTGAGAGGTACAACTATGTTTATTATTACATGTCCACCTATAAATACATACATACATATTGTGTTGTTACAATACAATTTACTTGATTTGGAAACCATAATATTAAATTTTCACCATCCTGATTGTTTGTTTGATAGATAGTCATATACTACAGTGAAATTATTTTTCCTCTGTTTCTATTCCTTTTCTGGAAAGATCCTAAAAGAGACGCTGAATTTTCCAGCAAGGAGCAGCTGTTAAATTTTAACTAGTTTAATTATAAAAAGACAAGTGGACTGCTATACATAAAGTTAGGCATATGAACCAATTTGATCTTTCAGTTACTTTTTAAAGGGAAAAAAGTTTGTTTTATTTTTAATATACTGCACATATTTTAGGATTTGGCTTTTCCATTTAATTAAATCTGCTAATTCCACGGCAATTAGACCTAAATTCTATAAATTAAATTTTTTTTTTTAATGAACTGAGGTAGAGAATTTAGCTTTTCTGTTTTTCTGTTGTCTTTTTTTCTGAGACTGGAAAAATGCTTTACTTTCAAAGGGGAGAATAATTATGAAAAAGAGTATACTCTGAGATAGTATGGGATAGTTGGACAAATTTTAGCCTATGACTTTTTCATTCATTTTTCAAAATCTTGCAACATTTTTTATACAAGATCATTGAGCTGAAAAAAGGATTTTAAAGATTCCCTTTAATAAAGTGTAGTCTATCCCATATGGGACAGTTAAATTTCAATATAATTATTATATTAAATTTATAATGTATTTTGATTTCCAGTTTATATTTGTTTTCTCTTAGGGAATGGATCCAATTACACGCCAAGTAGGACAGCATATTGAAATGGAACCAGAATGGGAAGCAGCTTTTACATTACAAATGAAATTAACACATGTCATCTCCATGATGCAGGACTGGTGTGCTTTGGATGTAAGTGTATACTTATGTGTCACCTTACACACAAGATCAAAGAGATGGGTGAAGAGGAGCTTTAATGGATCTTGTTTTCAGTGAAGATTCCTTTTATCCTAAAACAGAAGTTCATGAGTACATAAAAAAAAAATTGTCATTGTTTGTACATTTGTATCCATGAGTTATAAGGATTAGGCCAAAAACTATTTTTACTTCTCAGCAGTTTCCAAACTTTAAATAATCATTTCCACCTTCTGAGAACAATTTTAAGACAGTTAGTTGAAGACATTATGTCTAGTGAAGAAAAACTTAACTTTATATTATGCTATTTGATTGACACTCTTTGCCTTAGAAACTATGATTTTAAGTGTATCTTGAGTGTATTCTTAGAAGGGTAATTTGCCTTATCAGGTATCTGACTTGAGAAGGTCACTAATTCACCATTGCATATGATTCCTGGACATCAGGCTTTTAAAAGTAGATAGGCCCCATACATGTATTAAAAAACAATACTACAGGAGGCGGCTAGGTGGCGCAGTGGATAAAGCACCGGCCCTGGATTCAGGAGGATATGAGTTCAAATCCGGCCTCAGACACTTGATACTTACTAGCTGTGTGACCCTGGGCAAGTCACTTAACCCCCATTGCCCTGCAAAAAAAACCCAAAAAACAAAACAAAACAATACTACACCGTAGGCCAGTGGCACCCCAAAGGTGTGCCATGAATTATATGATACTTGTAATGGCAGGCTACTGTAGAACTCACCCTCCAATTTAATGAAATTTAGACTTGAAATTGCATACAGACCATAGGTGTTTCCCCATAGTGCTTGAACTACTATGCTGTTGTAAGTATACCCTGTAGCAGGTACTATTGTGATATAAAAAAACTAATTGATGACATAGTCCTTGCTTTCTAGATTATGGTTTGGGTTTTTTGGTTTGTTTTTTTTTAACTGAAATTCAATTTAAGCCATTTGGGTTCTTTCAAACCAAAGACCATCCATACATCCATATATTTAATGTAGCATTAAAAAAGGTCCTTGTTAATGTTAAGAAATCAAAAAGAAACTTGAGATAAAAAAAATTTGTATGAAACCTATTCTATTATGAACAATCTAAACACTGGGGAAGGCTTCAGTTATGTACATGAGTTAGCTATCCTGAATGATCAAGAGACAGTTAACTATTATTTATCAATCTGACTTCTGATTCTGTTTATCAGTCCTCCTGATTTACTTATTTCCTTGTAGATATCACCTAGCTCCATGTCTTCATTTGCAAATACTTATTGAGGTGAATATATTACTAGCACTAGGCAGATGACTCCATATTCATACCTTTAGTTCTATTCCATCACCTGTGCACAAATCCTATATTTGTAATTTCAGTCACTGTTTCTTTTCCTTTCTCAAAGCCACTACCTTAATCTAGATTCTTGTAAATTTATGCCTTGATAACTGCAACACCTACTGTCCTTGCCTCACTTCTCTTCTCCATATTCCCTTATTCTCTCCCATAACCAATGTGTATACAGAAAATTCTGTGAATTTTTAAGAGTATTCTTACTAAAAGTATTCAAGTCATTTTCTTGCTCAAGACTACCACATTAAGTACCATATTCGTTCAAAGCCTATTATAATCTAGCTCCACTCTGCATCTCCCACAAAGTCTAGTTTTAATTGGGGGAGGAGAGATGGGCTGCTGGGCCTAAGTAATTATAATGTCTTTTAAAAAATGGGGCCATACTAACCTGACCAATGCAGAAATATGTTTAATGTTATTTTATATACATGTATATATATATTAAAAAAACCTATATCAGATTACCTGCTGTCTAGGGGAGGGGTGAGGGAGGGGAGGGAGGGAGAAAAATTTGAAATTGGAAATCTTATCTAAACAAATGTTGAAAACAAAAATAAGTTTTTTAAATGGGGCCATTGAAACATTTTTTTAATAAGGTACAGAAAAGAACACAAAGAATTTCAGAAGGAAACATAGACAAGCAGAACAGTTATTAAAGTAATGTGGAATTTTATGTTTTTTACATTTAAAAAAGTTAATGGTATGAAATGAACAGTCACAATTGCAAATACAGTCCTCTTTTTGTGTTCTGCTGTATTGGTTTTGGGGGTTTTTGGTGTTTCAAGTTCATAATTTAAAAAAACAAAACACTTAATTTGGATTTAAGGCAGAAAACCCAGGTTTACATTTTGGATTTCCCACTTACAATTTATGTGACTTTGGGCTGGTTCTTTAACCTCTTGGTTCTTTATCTATAAAATGAAGTGTTTTACTTAGATAATCCCTTAGGTTTCTTCTAGCTCTAAATCTATGATCCTGTCTATT
Source organism: Dromiciops gliroides (assembly GCF_019393635.1). NCBI lineage: Eukaryota > Metazoa > Chordata > Mammalia > Microbiotheria > Microbiotheriidae > Dromiciops > Dromiciops gliroides. Next base: position 257,338,048 of record NC_057864.1, read on the forward strand.
CAACATTCATTATTATGAATTATCTTTCATTATTACTTTCAGCCCTTTCATATGTTTCTGTACACACCTTACTTATTCTTATCCCCATGACTTTGCCCATGCCACTCCTTAACGTGGAATACCTTTTCCTCTTGTCTGTATTTGATAACCTCCCCATCTTTCAAGACTCAGCTCATTTCCTCCTTCATCTATGAAATCTTCCCTGACTTCTCTGGCATACCTTTCTTCTGAATAACCTTTCCATACAACAATCTTAAGCATTTATAGTTTGTCAGACCACTTGTACTTTATATTCTGCTCCTACATTGTTTCTCTGACTACTCTGTAAATTCAATGAAAGGATACTTCTCATATCTCTCATAGCACTTAGTATAAGACTAGATATGGGGTAGGTTTCAGATGGTATTTGTTATTTGATTTTGTTGTTGAATCTCCAGGGCCAGAAAATAAAATTGAAATAGGCGGTTTTGTTTGGTATGAATTCCACCTATCCCTGGTAACCACTGCCTGAGGTGGCCCTGCTGTAATGCCCAAGGCTTGTTGCCTTCTCAGAATGCCTCTGGACTTTGTGGGAGTCTTTATGCTGCCTCTGCCCCCAGGTCTTATTCCCTATTTTATCAGAGGATCCTGTTCTGCTCTTAAGTAGACATCAGTTTTCCAACTTAATGTATAATTAGATAACAGTTGTTTTATCTTTAAAACTGGACGACTGTGAGGAAATTCCTTCTATCAGTAAAGGTTGGCAACTACTCTGAACTTTGTGTTAGAGATTTGCTGGTGCACTGAGAGGTTAAGTGATTTGCCCAAGGACCCATAAGTTTGGGGGCAGGTCAGTAGGAGGAGGAAATCTGTCTGACTGCCCAGAATCACAACCCTTTTGACTAGGGCTGACCTTGCTATTTTCCACAATTATTGGTAATTTTACAATAAACTTACAGGAGGCGATGGAAGAGACAGTAAAAATCCAGACCAGTATTGTGCTACTGCTCTGTGATTGCCTGGTGCCTCTGTCATGTCCCCCAACTCAATTAACTTTTCAGAATGTTGTCTAAATGAGCTATTTGACTTTATGATCACAAAACAATTGTCATTCTTGGCCTTGGAGATGTATGTTGGTTGTTTCCGGCACCTAGCTTTTACTGACTAGCACACATCCAATCTTCCCTCCCAGGAAAAGGTGCTGATCGAGGCATATAAGAAATGCCTGGCAGTGTTGACGCAGTGCCATGGTGGCTTCACCGATGGAGAACAGCCCATCACACTAAACCTCTGCGGACATGCAGTTGATACCATCAGATATTGTGTCTCCCAAGAAAAAGTTAGCATTCACCTTCCAGTCTCTCGCTTACTTGCAGGTAAATAATCTCAGAAGATTTGCAGTTTTCTTTTTGTCTTAATTTATAATACTATCTCTTATGGAGTGCAAATCAGCTTAGCCTGTAGAGCAGCCTAAATTTATCTGTATATTCAGATCTTTTAATGACTTTTAAAGATGTTTTATTGATGTCTTTTGTGTTTATATTACAATATTTTTTATGCTACACCTCTGCATAGCTTTTTCTTTATAATTTGAGAACAGCTAATACAGAAACTTTCATAAAGTAGATGCTAATAAATAGAAATGACCTATACATTTGGTTCTTCACACCTGCTGCTTTTATAAATATCTAATTAAATTTTAGGCCTAGGGAAGGCCTGTCACTGGTTATTGCTGCTGCCAAGAGTATTTAGAGGAAGATTTTTTTTCTTTTTTTAGTGAGGCAGTTGGGGTTAAGTGACTTGCCCAGGGTCACACAGCTAAGTGTCTGAGGCCAGATTTGAACTCAGGTACTCCTGACTCCAGGGCCGGTACTCTATCCACTGCGCCACCTAGCTGCCCCTTTTTTTCATTTTAAAAAGATTAGTTTATATGCCCCAAGTAATCAATCAAAAAGAATTTATAAGTGTCTGCTGTGAATATTTCAAGGACTTTGCATTGGAGACCCAAGTACAAAGCCTTAAGCAATCTCTGCTCTCAAAGAGCATTCTATCAGAGCAGACAACAGGTATGTATGTAAGTTCAGGTATAAGTATTTACAGAAGAAATGTAAAGAAAATAAATTCAAAGTCATTGAGGAGATGGAAAGAGAGGGGATCAGAAATGGGTTCATGAGCAACAGAATTCCACATATAAGAAACAGAAGTCCAGTTTACCTGGACTTCTTCTGGCAAGAGAATAATATTGAATGATGCTGGAGAAATAGGTTGGGTCTAGCTTGTGAAAAGGGGCTTTAAAAACCAAACACAAGTTTAGATTGGATCCTAGAAGCAAACCATAGGGAGCCATTGAAGTTTATTGGGTAGAGGAATGACATGGGGCCAGATCTATACTTAAGGAATATCACTTTCACAGTTGTGTTGGACGATGGATTGGAGTGGGGAGAGAATTGTGGTAAGGACACCTACCTCATTGCAAGAAGGCCATTACAATAGTCTAGGCAGGAGGTGATGAGGGCCAAAGGGGAACGTAGTGGTCCCTAGTAAGTAGAATATAGATTGAAGCTATCTGCTTGCCAGGGTCAGGAATCTATAACCTGCATCTCTCCCCTCCATCCTGGAGCCATTTTGGCAGAGCTATCACAGTATTTATTGGACTGATGTTGCCCTCCTCTGGGACACATACCCTGTTAGGCCATGTTAGGGAAAGGGTTCTCTAAAGTCCCCATCTCTTTAATCTTACTAGATTATACAATTCTGAGGCGAGTACCAGACCTACATAAGGATTCTTTACACTTTTACATTGTTTTATGATATGAAAAGACTTCCCTTGGAATCTGGAAGATCTAGGTTCAAGTTCTTCCTCTAATATATTGTAGCAGGGTGGCAATGAGATGTTACTTAACAACTGAGTGATCCATGCAGTCTTAAGATCATAAATTGCAAATAAGTTTCAAATACTCATTGTTGAAAGGAATTCCCAACATTGATGAAATCCCAGGTCTGAACACCCCTACCTCCCTTACTACCACTAAATGTACTAAAGTGGTAGCATGACTCTAGTCTGTACAGTTTGTGAATGTCATTCAGTAGAGCAGCTAGGTGGCACAGTAGGTAGAACACTGGCCCTGAAGTTGGGAAGACCTGCGTTCAAATCTCACCTCAGACATTTAGTAGTTGTGTGACCCTGGACAAGTCACTTAACCCCAATTGTCTCAAACTTCTGGGACCATCTCCTGTCGTCCTGATATATATCTTGCCACTGGACCCAGCTGGCACCAAAGGAGAGAATAAGGTTGGTAACCTTGCATAGCCCTTTCTTACTTAAATCCAGTTCAGTGCAAATCATGACATCACTTCAATGTCATGGTCCTCTTTGAGAATGAAGGACAAACAACAAGAAGTCATTCAGTACAGTGTGCCAATAAAGAAAATTTTCATATGCAGGGTATATATATTTTGAGTATCATTATATTATCTTGCTAGTATGCCTATGTGCCAGACAATGGGGATTTACACCCATTTTGTCGTACCAGGGAACTTTACCCATTCTGTTCTGTCCCTAGAAGTTAGGACATCTCTGGTTCTGAAGTATTTTTCCCAAAATAATTCAAGAGATCTTGTGTGTGTTCATGTCCATGGATATATATGTATTCAAGAGGGCTTGTATATGTGTATAGAATTCATATATATATATATACCATATACAGTACATATTTGTGTATTTGTGAACACATAGGCAGCTAGGTGGTATAGTGTATAGATAGAAGGGTAGACTTGGAATCAGGAGAACTGAGTTAAAATTCTGTTTCAAACACTATCTGTGAATTCATGGACAAGTCAGTTAATCTCTCTCAAAATCAATTTCCTTATCTATAATGGTACCTGCCTTCCAGGGTGGCTATGAGAATAAAAGAAAATACTATTTGTAAAGCACTTACCAATAAATATTGTTACTACGACTACTGCTAATAATAATAATAATAATATAAAGCGTGTTCCAAAGGTCTTTTATAGCTTTAAACTGCATTCTAAGGCTTTTGGAACACTAAAATATAAAACATTATATGCTATAAGTATAAAAAGATATTTTATCATAGAATTTTTGCAGATGATAATTTTTTAGGAACCATTATACAGTGAGAAAATTAGGTCGCACAGTGAATAGAGTGTTAGACCTCATTAGGAAGACTGAGTTCAGATTCTGTTTTAGACACTTACTAGCTGTGTGATCCTGAGCAAGTCACTTGTCCTCTCTCAGCCTTAGTTTCCTTATCTGTAAAATGAAGATAATAGGGGGCAGCTAGATGGTGCAGTGGATAGAGCACCAGCCCTGGATTTCAGGAGTACCTGAGTTTGACCTCAGATACTTGGCACTTACTAGCTGTGTGACCTTGGGCAAGTCACTTAACCCCCATTGCCCGCCCCCCCCCATGAAGATAATAGCAATACATATCTGGCAGGATTGTAAGGATCAAATGAAATAATATATGTAAAACACATTGCAAATCTTAAAGGACTACTATAAATGTTAGCTCTTGACAATAGTATCAAGAATCTGAGCCAATGGCACCAGTAGAATACTAAAAAAGAACATTGGACTAAGACTCTTGTACCAAGCTTCTTTGTCATTAATTAATTCTGTGACCTGAACAAATTATTTGTTTCTTTATCAAATGACAGTGTTGGACATTTTAGACTAGAAGATGTCTAAATTCTCTTTTCAATTCTAAAAATCTATGATTGTGCCTGTTATAAGGACACCTGAAAATTATAGAAGGCTGATTTAGAAAATACAATATGATTTCTTTACACAAGAAGGAAGTATTGGAATCCTGTCCCTTTCTAATTCTAAGGCTAGTTCCTCACTGCCTCCAAATTCACTTAGAAGGCATTCTTGAAAGCCTGTTGATTGTACATGCAGCTGTGGACTCTGGGGGAATAAACAGTTCCCTGGCCTCAATGTATATTCCTCATTAAGGACATAAAGTTATAGGCTCTGGAGGTGTTGGGTGACAGATATTGCAGCCAGATTGTCCTCACATCTGTGAGACAGAATGGCCTAGTGAATTGACAGCTGGAACAGGGCGTTGGTCGACCTGCCAGGTTAGAGGGAGTTACTCATTTTGGAATTCCTTCTATCAGTGAAATCACAGGCCCATTTCCTAAGGATACAGACATGAAACAAGTAGAAAATAAGTCGGAATATAAAGAAACCATGTAGTAGTTGAGTATATTTAAAACACATTTAAGAGATGAATGATATAGAGTAAGGAAGTCCTTTACAAGCAGTGGAATTGGAGAAGGCTCTGGAAGACATGTCCCTTGAGGCCAGCCTTAAAAGAAGTGATAGGCTTGGATTTGAATAAGAAGAGAAAAACAACATAAATGGAGTAATCAAAGTGAAATACAGAGTAAAAAATGCCTAAAGAAGCCCCTTTTTGTCAGAGGTTGTGGGTGTTATGATTCTTTTTTTTGGGGGGGGTGTTATGATTCTAAACTATAAAATCTAAGAAACTTAATTCTGAGGTCAGTGTCAATGGGATCCTAAGCCCCAGGTCCAACACCAGTCTTTGATAGATAGATGTTGTAGCAATCTACTGACAGTGCATCTCGTCACCTGGAAGTGAACTCTCCCCTTTTGGTCTCATAGCAATTTGTACTCTTATACAATATTCTAATTTCTATTCTATTTATTTGTGCATGTGTATTCTCACTTAGACTATAAATTCTTTGAAGGGAGAAGATTGTATCTTTGTCTTTCTGTCTCTCTTAGCTCTTAACATATTATGCAGTGGTGCCTAATAAGAATTTGTTGAATTTTATCCTAAGTTTCAGTTACATGGCCCACTTTAAACAGGCCACGAATCTGTTTAGGTGGCTTGACCCATAATGTTCATTTTGGTTCATTGTAAATGCTTGATTTGCTTTTGCTGTGCTCTGAGTGTATATTTCCCCTCCTAGTGCACTACTAGTACATTTCCACTAGTTAGTCAGCAAATATTTATTAAGAACTTCTATGTGCCAGGCACTGTGTGGTAAGCATAAAAATTATGCTCCCAAGAAAGGCACAGTCTAATGAGGGTGATAACGTATACAGAGTAAATAGAAGATAATCTCAAAGGAAAGGGACTAGCGAGGGAGACGGGAAGCATAGAAGCAACCAAGAAAGGCCTGATGTAGAATTTCAGATGTAATTAGTTATCTCTTTGAATCAAATGTAAACTTAAAAGAAGGGACTGACTACTTAATGTTTGTCTTTGTGTCCCTGGTTCCCAGCACAGTCTCTGGAACAGTGGAGGACTTAATAAATGTTCTTTGACTGACTAATTGTGGATTTAAGATTTAGAGCTCTAGCTCTAAGGGACCTAAAATTGAGTCTAATACCCTTATATTACAGGTGAGGAAACTAAGGCCCAGATAGGTTAAGTGGCTTGCCCAAGTTCAGGATTTGAAGTCATATTCCCTTACAACACACCCACCGTTCTTCCCAGTCCCTCTGTTCTGCTTCCCCAGAACTGGAATCCTGAATTGTTACTCCATGTGGAGCACAATGAAAACGGACTGCATCTATGCAGTCATGTCAAACCACTTACATCAAAAGACTTGTTTCATTGTACAGTTCATTTAGAATTTTAATTGGTAACTTTATAGATTTGAAGGAGTAAAAAAGTTAAATGGAAAAATTATAAAGTGAATGGTTGTTTATATTTCTTTCAAAAAACCTTTTTTTTTTGGTTTTGTGTTCCCATTCAGGTTTGCATGTATTGCTAAGCAAAAGCGAAGTGGCATATAAATTTCCAGAGTTACTTCCTCTGGTAAGTGGTACTGAAATTTAAAAGCAAATTCCTATTTCTGTAGCATTCATGTTATATTTGAGTCCCAATTACCTTTATCTTTAAAAGTAATTTTTTAAAATTATACTTAGTCCAAAGTCTCCTTGCCCATGTGCTCCTGTTAATATAATATACTAGCTAAGATTTTATGTGACTATTTTTTGCAGAGTGAGCTCAGTCCGCCCATGTTGATAGAACACCCCCTTCGATGCCTTGTGCTATGTGCCCAAGTGCATGCAGGAATGTGGAGAAGAAATGGATTTTCTCTTGTTAATCAGGTTAGTATCTCAAATTTTGGGGGAGGATTTTACACCACTTCCCAGCCTCTAATCAAGGCATAGGTAGTGCAGTGGCTGGAATGAGAGTTCAGTGGATAGAGGGTAGAGCACAATGGATAGAGGGTAGAGTATAGTGGATAGAGGGCTATACCTGGAGTAAAAAAGACTTGAAACCAAACCTCAGAAACTAATTGTATGGCCCTGGGCAAGACACTTAGCTTCACTAGGTGGCACAGTGAATAAAGCACCGGCCCTGGCTTCAGGAGGACCTATGGTCAAATCTGGCCTCAGAGTTGACACTAGCTATGTGACCCTGGGCAAGTTACTTAACCCTCATATCCCCGCCAAAACAAAAGAAAAAAAGACACTTAACTTCTCTATGCTTCAATTTCCTCATCTGTAAAATGGGGATAATTATAGGATTTACCTCCTGGGATTGTTGTGAAAATAAAATGAGATAATATTTGTGATATAGTAGCTAATTTCTTATTAGCTACTATAGTTTTCATTGCACTGAATCATTGATTTAAAAGCTATAATAGATTTTAAAAATTAGAAATTTAATCATACAATCCAAAGTTCTCATATTCCATCATTGGGAGATACATAAGAAACACAGTGTCAAAAGTAGAAAAGCAGGGGCAGCTGGGTGGCGCGGTGGATAGAGCACCGGCCCTGGAGTCAGGAGTACCTGAGTTCAAATCCGACCTCGGACACTTAACACTTACTAGCTGTGTGACCCTGGACAAGTCACTTAACCCCAATTGCCTCACTTAAAAAAAAAAAAAGTAGAAAATCAAAGCACTAATCTAAATGTTGTTGTCAAATTGAGCTAAAAGCTGTTATTATATTACTGTCAAACTCCACCTAGTTTGGATTCAGTTTAGAGTTTGTTTTCTTTTTTTTTCATACCTATTGGCCTCATTTTCGCTAGATTGCAAGCTGGAAATAGGGGAGTTATGATTACAGGGATAGATCCAGGAGGTTTGTTCTGCTGGTAATCTTAGGAATACTACTTAATTAACTTCATCACCTCATCAGTGACATTGGGCCTAAAGGTATCATGGTGTATTGGAAAGGGTGATGGATTTGGAATCAAAATAATTGGTTGTCCCTGATATTTCCTACATGTATGAGCTTAAAAGAGTCATTTCCCTTTTCTGGGCCTCAGTTTCCTTATCTGTAAAATAAAGGATTTCTTCTAAATGGCGTATAAAGTCCTTTGAACTATTAGTACTACTACATGGCTGTTTTATCCTCCAACACTTCAGGTCATATGACCTCCTCCTGTGTGAAGCTTGTTCATGTCCTTCCTCCCTTAAGGTCTACTCAGTACACTTGCGGCCTTTCTCTAGATCTTTTAACCCTTCATGGATAAATTCAGGAATCAAGCTGTCCATTTATCATCTCTTATTTTTGCCACATGACAGCTCACCTCTTTTAGTAAGCACACATTCCCTGGAATAGATCTTTTTCAGTTTTGCACAGTGAATATCCAACACAAAGTCCAATTTAAAAAGGAATCCACTCAAAGGGTTTTAGATTTAGAGTTGAAAGTGGCCACTGATCTGATGTCACCATTTTACATGTGAAGAAACTGAGGCCTAGAGAAATGAAGTGACTTGCCCAGGGTTACACCACAGATTGATGTCTGAAGTAGGATTCACACCCAGTGACTCCTTTTTCAACATCTAGTAATGAAATTTCTTCATGATTCCTTATGACTAGGGAGGTCCTGTAGATGTTCTCAGTTGTGAATGGCATTGTGTAGGTTGCACCAAACCCTGGAACTTAGCAGAATCTTCTAGAAGAGAACAATAACAGCTCAAAAAAGTTTGATATGAGTTTCCACCCAGGAAAGACCAGAATAAGCTAAAAAGGTTTTACATTAGATATGTCTATACCTTGATCCACAGAACATAGAATTATTCTCATTGCTCTATAGCTACACATACATGATCGGTGGATCAAAAAGGCTGTCATTTGTAGTATGCTAGAATGCTTTTATACAAATAAAAGACAAATTATTTAGGAAAGTTGATGTGTGTTTTGGGTTGTTTTTTTTTACAGATTTATTACTACCATAATGTGAAATGCAGACGTGAGATGTTTGACAAGGATATAGTAATGCTTCAGGTAATGAGATCAAGATATTCAACTTAATTAACACAGATTTTATTTTATTGGTGTTACTGTAGCACTCAGAAAATTTTTTTTTTAATCCTAAGAGAATAAAGGGTAGTAGCCTGAAAATAAGAAGTAATAACATTATTAAAGGAAAAAATGTCCAGAAAAAGAGAACTTAGAAGAGAAATCAAATATTTGGTCATAATTTTATAAGAAATATAGATTGTTTCAGAATTTACAAAGAGGCAATTGAGAAAATTGGAGAGATACTTGGAAATAGCAATAGTCAAAAAGTTGTTACATGTCTATTAAGTATTCCTCATAAGAAAAAAATTGAAAAATTCCTAATTTAGTATTCTGCCTTTGTGAAGCTGCTGCTTTTAGTGGCTTGTTGATGTGAAATTGCCGTGCATTTTTTTAAAAATTATTTTTAAATTGTCCTTATAAGTAAGTGTATTCAAACTTGTTAGCTACCACTATGAATATCAGCTGGTAAGAAATTGCTTAGAAAGGGTCAGGACTACACAATTTTCAGAAAATGTCCAGGGAACTTGGAAGAGTCAGGGACTCTGAAAATCAACAACACTTGTCATTAATTTTAAACCTTTTCTCTTTTGTTCCAACCTTTGTTTTAAACAGACAGGTGTATCTATGATGGATCCAAACCATTTCCTTATGATAATGCTCAGTCGGTTTGAACTTTATCAAATTTTCAGTACTCCTGATTACGGAAAAAGATTCAGCTCTGAGAATACCAATAAGGTAAGATGCATAGTTTTCCAAATATCTATCACATCACTAACACATCTTTTCTTTTCTTCTTTTTTTTTTTTTTTGGTGAGGCAATTGGGGTTAAGTGACTTGCCCAGGGTCACACAGCTAGTAAGTGTCAAGTGTCTAAGGCCAAATTTGAACTCAGGTCCTCCTGAATCCAGGGCTGGTGCTCTATCTACTGCACTACCTAGCTGTCCCACTAACACATCTTTAGCAACCTTTAGCAAGGTCAGTAAAGATAGGAAATGGAATTTTAAATCCCATAATCTTGCCCTATGTTATCAGAGTATGAAATCTGATTTTTACATGGTTAAATATCATATAGTACATTTTAATGATTTTATTGAACAGATTCATATGTTGAATTGCAGATTCTCTTGCCTTTCCCCTCCAAAAACCCTAACATTATATTGGGCAAAATTGTAATATTTAACAGGTATTTATAGAAAACTTTTTATTATGCAAAGTATTTGAGTCATTACAAGAAATTTATGAGAAGGAAAAGAGTTTTTATTCTTTTTTTTTTTTTTTTGCGGGGCAATGGGGGTTAAGTGACTTGCCCAGGGTCACACAGCTAGTAAGTATCAGGCCAGATTTGAACTCAGGTCCTCCTGAATCCAGGGCCGGTGCTTTATCCACTGTGCCACCTAGCCGCCCCCAAGAGTTTTTATTCTTAAAGGAATCTGTAATTGAGTTTTTAATCAGTACTGTAGTCCTAACATTTTAGGGAAATTCTGCCAAATCTCAGAGGTAGTTTACAGCATATTAAAGCAATATAATATATAATTTAATTTCATTAATACTATAGCACTTTTCTTCCTCAAAGCTAAATTTATTTCAAGTTTGTTATATTCCCTCAATACTAACTTATATTAGGTAGAGGCAGTTATCATGACTTCTCTTTTGTACATGGCAAAATTAATTCAGTATATTTGTACTTAGACTCTTTCTTTTTGAAGAGTTTGCCTTTCCTATTTTGCTTTGAAAAGTTGAGTTGATATTTTGTAATTTGTCTTTTATTTACTGAACCAGTGCGACCTATTCATTAGGGCCGTGGTCCTTGACCCTTAAGTGGTTCCTCTACACATAACCTTCTGGCTAGCGAAGAAAGACTGGTGGATTGTGAAAGGATCTTGCCCTTAAACTGCTAATCTGAAATGATTGCATATACAAACAGTTCTCACAAATTTGACTTTACATAAAAAATTTTGAAAGAAATCCACATGCCAAAAAAAATGTATGTTAACTTTACTGTACAGTACTGTGTTCTTTCTCTTTCTCCCTCTCCACTCCTGCCCATTGGCTCAGCACTCCATGGCCTCCCACCCCCACAACTCCCACCAAAAAAAACCCCCAAAATCCCCTCCAAGTGAAAGTAGAAGAATTGATTCTCTGAGAGACCACCACCACTGCTGCTACCACTGGCAGATTAGGGCATGGCTTGAGACCCACAGTATGCTGAGAGAGATCTTTGCCCTGCTCTGCCCACCTATGTGTCTGGTCCCTGGATATGTCTTCTATCTGTCCATGCTCACATACTGTATACCTGTCCCTGGCCCCCACATGTCATCCATCCTCTCTTGTCTGTGTCTGTACACCTCTCTCCCCCCCCACCCCCCCCACCATGTGTTCTCCCTCTTGGTTCCAGCGAGGCCCCAACATGGCAGGTCCCAAGTCCATTTGTTCTTCTTCCTATTCTCGCTTCTCTGTCCCTGGCTCATATGTGCCCCTCCCTCCACAGGTGTGTGGCCCCCTCCCTGCCTCCTTCCCTCCCCACCTTCCCCTTGTCCATGGGCAAATTCATATTACGTTAAAAAGTAAAGGTCTGTAGAATAATCCATTTACATAAAGCAAGAACTGTCTATATTTTGAATTAAAGTGTCATTTCTTTAGACATAACTCTTACTTGCCCGGCCTATTCCCTGGTCCTTAGATGACCCCAGACCAACTTGCTAATCAACCAGTTTTGTGTGTTGTGGTTGTTAGCTCCGACGAGCCTATGCCCCTCCCCCACCTGGTTCTCAGCAGGGGTGTAAAATCCAAGTTCTGCCTTAGCACCAGCATAGACCCCTGTAGTCTCCCCCCTGCCCAGGGCTCAGCCCACTCACCAGACTCTGAGCTTAGTTCCAGACGACACTGGCGCTTCAGCTGATTCTGAGGCTCTGGGGGTCTCCTTCTCTGATGAGGCCTTCCTGGGACTGGATCTGTGTCAGGGTGACTGTGGGATTGGGCTCGACTCCTGTGGCATAACTCTTACAAGTTTTCTTTTTTGTTCATTCTAAATATAAGCATAAACAAGTAGTCTCTTTCAGGCTACATTCTTTTTTTTTTTAATAAAATTATTTTGTTATTTTCCAGTTATATGTAGAGATAGTTTTCAACACTTACTTATACAAGATTTCCAATTTCAAACTTTTCTCCCTCCATCCCCCACTCCCCCAGACAGCAGGCAAACTGATATAGGTTTTATATATATATATATATATATATATATAATAACATTAAACGTATTTCTGCGTTAGTCATGCTACAAGAGAAGAATCAAAGCAAAAAGGAAAAACCTCAAAAAAGAAAAACAACAGCACCAAAAAAAAAGAAATAGTATGACCCAATCAGCATCCATATTCCACAGTTCCTTTTTTTTTTTTTCCTGGATTTGGAGAGCCCTTTCCATCATGAGTCCTTTGGAACTCTCTTGTACCATTGGATTGGTGAAAAGAATCTAGTCTACCACAGTTGATCAATACACAATATTGATGATACTGCGTATAATGTTCTTCTGGTTCTGCTCATCTCACTCATCATCAGTTTATGCAAGTCCTTCCAGGTTTCTCTGAACTCCTTCTGCTCATCATTTCTTACAGCACAATAGAATTCCATTACATTCTTATACCACAACTTGTTCAGCCATTCCCCAGTTGATGGGCATCCCCTCAATTTCCAATTCCTTGCCACCACAAAAAGAGCAGCTATAGATATTTTTGTACATGTGGGACCTTTTCCCTTTTTTATGATCTCTTTGGGAAAAAGACCCAAAAGTGGTATTGCTGGGTCAAAGGGTATGCACAGCTTTGTAGCCCTCTGGGCATAATTCCAAATTGCTCTCCAGAATGGTTGGATCAGTTCATAGCTCCACCAACAATGCATTAATGTTCCAATTTTTCCACAGCTTCTCCAACATTTATTATTTTCCTTTTTTGTCATATTAGCCAATCTGATAGGTGCCAGGTGGTTTCTCAGGCTACATTCTTAAAAATGTTTTGTTTTATTTTGTTTCGTTTGTGGGGATTGACTGTGGTTTAAAAACAGAAAGCATCAATAAAACTTGCCAAACAAAAAAAGTTATTCTGTAGATTTAACCGAGAAGACCTTAAGGGTTTTTTTATTTATTAAGGCTAGGAGTAGGCTTATGTATTGCTTTGTACCTTTGCCTTTGTTTACATCATGCAACTCTTGAAACATCTGGGTTGGTTGAAGTTGGTTGAAGGAGGACATTAACTGAAGAATGTGGAGAAGGAATTGCAAAGTTGGATTTGAAGGGGTTTTTAATTGTGAAAAAGACCTAGAACTAAATTTTAGGGAATGGAAGTTTGAGATGACTTAGGCTAAAGGAGAAGGAGCAGAATCAGGAGAGAGAATTGAGGAAGAGCAGAAGGAAGGGGGAAAGACACAAAAGAAGTTGGGCATATCTTTTGAGCTAATGAAGTAAGGAGATTGATAGCTCCTGACTTGGACTCCAATAAGTATTTGCCAAGCTAGCCACATGATCTTCTAGCAAGAACAATAAAGGACTGAGATTTTTGCTTCCAAAATGTAGAGAGAGTGGGGTGAATTTTGTAATGACCTAAATAGCATGTGTGATATTTCCTTCTGTTGCAATCAAGGAGTCGTTATCTATGCTTGAAGTACATGCTAGTTTCCCTCCTATAAAGAAGCTAAGCATTAGAAGAATAATTCCATACTCTCTAGGCTATCAGGAAGAACAGAGTACTCCACAAAGAAACAAAAAGAAGAATCTGAAGAGGCAGAGAGGAATCCTTATCTGTGTCAGAAAGTTGAAGGAGTGAGGGAAGAGGATAATTGAATACTTGAGACTCTTCCCATGGGGGTGGAAGCTGGAGTCTCTACAGAAGAAAACACTTTCAGAGTATTTCAAAGAATGCTGATAGGGAGCCTCAGGTAGCATCAAGGGACTGGCCATCCAGTAAGGGTGAAGAGAAAATATTAATAGGTATGTTGGGATCTTTTACCAAGGAGTACCAAAGCAGCTATTTATTGACATGATATTAACAGTAGAAAAGTAAGGTTTAATTCTAGCATCCAGGCTATGTGTGAGAACCTTGAAAGATTTGTGAAACTTGATGAATGGTACCCACTTTTGGTTATCTTCATGATCACAAGTGATACATTTTATGGCACTTTTCAAAGTGCTTAACAAATATATCATTTTATTCTCACAACAACATTAAGAGATAGGTGCTATTATTATCCCATTTTACAGATGAGAAAACTGAGATTGAGAGGTACTAAGTGACTTGCCCTAGATCACACAGCTAATAAGTGTCTGAGACCAATTTTGAGCTCATGTCTTCCTGACTCCAGTTGCAGCTCTTTGTCCACTGCACCACTTACATAACAAGTCATATTTTCATCACTTCTGCCAGTCAAATCCAGAGACTCCAGAAGAGAAAGATTAAAAATTGCTAAGAAGTTGGTACCTGAGAATAGAATTTGGATTTCTGAACTACAACACAGTTAAACATAGGAATGCCAGTCTCCTAGCCATAGATGGAATGTGTCTAAAAGGGCTAGTAAAAATGTTTTTGCCTGGAGTCTTAGAAAGCTTTTAAAAATAAAAAAGCTTTAAACCAAAATCCATGAGGGAGGGAGAAAACTGCCAATTGCATCTCCTAAACTAGATGCTATAGAGAATAACCACAATGTAGGAAGAATAGCATAGAAAAAAGCCTAGAAATTGACAGGAGACAAAATACAAGAAAGGCTCTCTCAATAAAAGCTGTGGTTTCAGATAATCTAGACCCAAATGCATAAGGGATAAATAACAAGATGGCACTCCTAATGCAAGGGGGCAAATTCATCCTCATATAGGTACCACTGGAAATTTGTTGGTATGGACCACATGCTTGAATTATGTCTCTGGAAGGGTATACCTTAAAGAAATACATAAAAAAAAGAAAGAAAGAAATACATAGATAGGTCAGCGAAGGGGATAGTAGCAAATATTCAGACAATATACTTACTTGAAGAAACCCAGGAAGTAGGATGAAAAGGCGGGTGGTAAAGATATCCGATTTTATGTTGCCAACTCCCTGCTGGATGTGAACATCCAGAAAAGAAGTGATAATCATAAAGAATTAGGGTAGCTTTATTAAAGACTAGTTATGCCAAACTAACCTCATTTCACTTTTTGACAGGGCTGCAAGACTAGACCAGAGACATGTCAGATATAATTTACTTAGATTTTACCAAAGAATTTAACAAAATTTCTCATACCATTCTTGTGGAAAAAGTAGAGAGGTCTGGGTTAGACAACAGCTGTAAATGGATTTGATCCTTGTTGCATGGAAGAACTTTAAGAGTAGTTATTGGTTCAATATTAGCTTGGAAAAAAAGTCTTTTGTAGAGTCCCTAAGAAATCTGTGCTTGGTGTAGCACTATTTGACATTTTTATTGGTGGTTTGGATAACTCCATAAGTAAGTTATACTTCTATAGTGCTGGAAGGTTTGCACAACACTTTACATATATTATCTCATTTGATACTCATAATAATCCTTTAAGGTGGGACTTAACCCAACATAATTAGTCCCATTTTACAAATGAAGAAACTGAAACAGGTCACATATATTCTAGTTAGTGTTAACTATATTGAGAGAAGCAGAATTTTAACTCAAACCTTCTAAAAACAACACTCTTTTCACTACTTTTCACTGTTACTAACAGTATACTTCTCAAATTCACTGATGTGTCATATAAGATTGACAAAGGTAGGATCTTTAAAAATATCTCTATACTTAGAACATTGGACTGAATCAAATCAGATGAAATTTTAAAAGATTAGCTAAAAACTTTCACATTTATTTTCTAAAAAAAGAATTTTACAAATCAGACGAGGTGACAAGACTAGGCAGCAATTTGTCTGAAAAAGACCTGGGCTTAGAGGCAGAGTCAAGGTGGCAAAGTAGAGAGAACATTCTGTTTGAACTCTTCTAATATTCCTCTCAAACCAACTTTAAGATAATGCATAAAATTAAATCCTGGAATGGCATAAACAACAGAAGGTCAGAGTAAGATTTTTTTCTAGTCAGGGACAACTTAAATGGTCAGGAGAAGGTCCGTGATAGTGGAGTAGGAGCTAGCCTGCAGCACAGCTTGGCAACATCAGCTGTGGACCTTGGAAGTAGTAGCAACAATTTCAGAAGCTATCATCACCCAGAGACACTAAAGGGATTGAATAACTGCTCAGAAAAAGATTACAAGGGACTCCTATAAGAGTACTGGGCAAAAAACTGGGTCCTGTTTAGCAACTCCATTGCCCATTACCCAATTTGGGGTTACAGGTGCAGAGCAAAGAGGAGGAGCACTTGTTATTGCAAGGGAGCAAGGACCCTGGTTGCAGTTCCAGGGCAGAGAGAGGCATACTAGAACTTCTGGCTTCAAGGGAATAGGGCCCCTATCTGGGTAAGGACCAGAGTGTAGACTAGGAGAGCAGTGATCACACCACTTTGGAAGCATTGAGAACTTACACACTCTCCCAAAACTAGCTGTAAAAATAGTAGGGCAAAAAATTTCTGAAACTTGAGACAGTGTTGTTTACCCTCCTCCACTCCAGGTGAACAGGGCCCAACTTTAACTTGATGATCAAAGTTTAAAAAAAAATTAAAAGATGGAAAGATGAACAACAAAAAAAGAACTTCACCATAAAAACCTACTATGGTGACAGGGAAACTCAAGACACAAACTCAGAAGATAATGCAAAAACATCAACAAACCAAGCCTCAAACTAAATGCAGCTTGGTCATAAGCCCAGAAGAGTTTATGAGAAAAGCTAAAGAGATTTTTTTCCTTTCTTTTTTTTAATTAACATTTTAATTTAAATTTTTGAGTTTCAAATTCTTTTCCTTCCTCCTTTCCGAGGTAGTAAACAATCAGATATAGATTATACATGTATAATTATGTAAAACATTTCCATATTTGTCATTTTGTATAAAAAGATTTGACTAAAAGAAAAAAATGAAAGTAAGTGAAAAATAGCATACTCTAGTATGTGTTTAATCAATATCAGTTTTCTGTGGAGGCAGATAGTATGCTTCATCATTAGTCTTTTGAAATTGTCTTAGATCATTATATTGCTGAGAATAGCTCAATCATTCACAGTTCTTCATCGAACAATATTGCTGTTACTATGTACAATATTCTCCTGGTTCTCTTCACTTCACTCTATATCAGTTCATGTAAGTCTTTCTAGGTTGTTCTGAAATCATTCTACATGTTATTTCTTAGAGCACAATAATATCCCATTACAGTCATATACCACATCTTGCTTAGCCATTCCCCAATTGATGGGCATCCTTTTGATTTCCAATTCTTTTTTATTTTTTTATTTTTTTTAATTTTTTAGTGAGGCAGTTGGGGTTAAGTGACTTGCCCAGGGTCACACAGCTAGTAAGTGTGTGTTAAGTGTCTGAGGCTGGATTTGAACTCAGGTACTCCTGACTCCAGGGCCGGTGCTCTATCCACTGTGCCACCTAGCTGCCCCTGATTTCCAATTCTTAGCCAACAGAAAGAGATGTTTTTAAAAGAGCAATAAAATTTGATTTTAAAAATTAATTTAAAATGATAGAGGAAAAATTCGGGAGAAGTGAAAGCAATGCAAGAAAATTATAAAAAGAGAATTGACAGCCTGGTAATAGAGGCACACAAAAAAATAGTGAAGAAAACAATACCTTAAAAATGAATTAATTAGAATTAATAGAATTAATCAAATGGTAAAAGAAGTACAAAGTCTGATTGAAGAAAATAATTCCTTAAAAATTAGAATTGGTCAAGTGGAAGCTAATGATTCTGTGAGTCATCAAGAAAAAATAAAGAAAATAAAAATAATGAAAAAAGATAGAAGAAAATATGAAATATATCATCAGGAAAACAACTGACTTAGAAATAGATTTAGGAGAAATAATCTAAGAATTATTGGACTACCTGAAAGCAAAACCATGATCAAGAAAAAGTCTAGACATCATGTTTCAAGAAATTATAGGGCAGCTAGGTGGCGCAGTGGATAAAGCACTGGCCCTGGATTCAGGAAGACCTGAGTTCAAATCCAACCTCAGACACTTGACACTAGCTGTGTGACCCTGGGCAAGTCACTTAACCCTCATTGCCCCACAAAAAAACAAACAAAAACAAACAAAAAAGAAATTATCAAGGAAAACTTATTCCTGTATCTTAGAACCATATGGCAAAACAGAAATTGAAAGAACCCACCAATCACCTCTTGAAAGAGATCCCAAAATGAAAACTCCCAGGAATATTATAGCCAAATTCCAAAGCTCCCAGGTCAAGGAGAAAATACTGCAAGCAACCAGGAAGAAACTATCTAAATACCACAGTGACAATCAAGATCACACAAGATTTAGTAGCTACCTTGATAAAGGAGCAGAGGTCTTGGAATATGATATTCCAGGAGGCAAAGAAGTTAGGATTACAACCAAAAATAACCTACCCAGAAAAACTGATCATAATCCCTCAAAGGGGAAAATGGATATTTAGTGAAATAGAGGACTTGAATATTCCTGGTGAGTTGAGTATTCTAGTGTTATCACTAGACCTGACATTTGACATTCAAACACCAGATTCAAGGAAAGCATAGAAATGTAAACATGAAAGAGAAATCACAAGGGACATAATAAGATTAATCTATTTACATTCCTATGTGGATAGATGATATATGTAACCCCTAAAGATGATATTATTATTAGGACAGTTAGAAGGAGTCTGTATAGATAAAGGACTCTGATGTGTCAGTTATGTTGGGAGGATCTCAAGAGAATGTATGCTGAGAAAGAGAGGGATGCACTGGCAAAAGGGGGAAAGGAAAGGAAGAATTGGGAAAATTCTCTCACATAAGAGGGATTCAAGGAAGAGTTTTTACAGTGGAGGGGAAAATGGGTGGAGGCAGTGTTCAAACCTCACTCTTATCTGAATTGGATACACATAGTTGGGTATCTAAATCCATCTTGCCCAAAAGGGAAGTAGGAGGGAAAGAGACTAAGAGAAAAGGAGCAGGGGGAGAGTGATTAGAGGGAGCACAAATTAAAGCAGGCATTGGTCAGAAGTGAAGCAGACAGGGGGCAGCTAGGTGGCACAGTGGATAGAGCACCAACCCTGGAGTCAGGAGTACCTGAGTTCAAATACGGCCTCAGACACTTAACACTTACTAGCTGTGCGACCCTGGGCAAGTCACTTAACCCCAATTGCCTCACTAAAAAAAAAAAAAAAGTGAAGCAGACTTTTGAGGGCCAAGATAAGGTCAAAATGGATACATGATTTAGATATAAACAGTAAAAGGAAAAGCCGATTAGGGGAGCATGGAAAAAATTAACTGCTAGATCTATGAATAAGGGGAGCTTTTATGACCAAACAAGCTAGAGAAGATCATGGGAAGTAAAATGGATAATTTTGATTATATGAAATTAAAAAGTTTTCACACAAAGCCAATGCAGCCAAAATTAGGAGGAAAGCTGGAAACTGAGAAGGAAGGGGGACCCTTTATAACAAGTTTCTCTTATAAAGGCCTCATTTCTCAAATATGTTGAGAACTGAACCAAATTTATAAAAAGAGCTGTTAAGGGCTAAAATTCTAGCTAGTCTGTCTAAAATATCTAATGAGTGGTCGCCAATAAATTATAAGCTTTAGCAAGTTAGACTTTTAAGCATTTATTAAGGAGAATAAGAATTTGGTAAAGAGAGAGAGAAAGGCCTAGATTTCTATCTATTAAAAGGAGAGCACATTTCTAGCTCCCTCCTCTGCCAGCGTCCAGAGGAAAGAGAGAGCCAGACTGAGCGCCAGTCTCTTCCTTCCTCCTCCCACTAGCCCGCGTCACTTCCTGAGTCCTGGTCTTGCCCTCAAAGACCTTCCCTTCATGGGCAGAACTCCTCTACAGTAAGTATCCAGCAGGTGGCGTTATTCCAATCGTTACAGTCCCCCCTGTTGTTCCTCAAGAAACAAAATGTTTCCTTGACGGAACAGTAAAAACAATATGATAACTATTGCTAACTAATAATATGTGAACAACAATATAGAAAAAGAAGAGAGGAAAGTTTTGTCCAGAGGGGCGTTTTTTTTGTCCTCATGAACCGACGCTTTGACATTAGTCTTGCAAAGGGAGGGCCTCTGCAGAGAATACATGTTACAGATGGTGTATATTATAACAGAAAGAGAAAAAAAACAACAAAAACAACAAATCAAAACTGTTCATTTAAAGTCTCTGAAAGTCTTTTCTCAGATGTCCTCTAGGTGTAGTCGTGGAATGGAAGTCTTTTCAGGGGTTGATGTGTGGATACTGGTAATCAGCCAGGAAATTTCCTACAAAATTGAGCTTAATACAACTTTAAAATAGCTTTGTCAATAATCAAATCAAACAATGAAAGTTCTCAAAAACATGTCTAAGGGAATACAGAATCTTAGTTGTTAACACGTGAAACATACAATAAAACAAAAATTGAACCATTCTTTAAAATTACATTATTATTATAGTCCCCCCTTATGGAGAGTAATTGAGAAGACAATTGCTGCGATATTAATTTTTAAAAATAATTTTTTTATCTTTGTTTCATCACTTTTTGCATCATCTGCCTAATTATCCTCATGCCATTATGAGAAATTAAAAAATCTAATATAATTGGTAACAGGTGTCAAGGCCAAATTCAACACTGTATTTATCATGACACCTGAGATAATTATGGGGGTTACCATAAAAGAACAGAGAAATGATGGGATATGAGCATTCCCACACTTGAGCAATATGTACTGCCCATACAGTATGCCAGGCTTAAAATAGGTGGATGGAATATATGTCCATGCCACCGAACATATTGGAAGAAACTGAGTCAGACTTAATCAGATGCATGGGACTGAGATGTCCATGGCATCAGGCATATAGGAGGGAGCATGGAAGCCAGGTGTAGAAGTGAGATGGGTGGGATGAATACTTCCAGCCATCTGTACAATATTGTGGGGGAAAATAAAATAAAATATTAAACCAAGAGAATCCAACCTCAACATTTGTCAAAAGCCGTTCCCTCGGCCATACCTTGACTTCATGCATGTCTCCCCTCATGTGACAGTTCAGTGTCTGCTCTTGCATGTATTCCTCTTGTGATTGGATGGCATCTTGGCCAACTGGCATCTGATAACTCAGAATAAAGGCAATTAATGTCTTAAATGATAAGTTCCCATAATCCAAGTCTCATATGGATTTAAAAATTGAGGATAATAAATGATTGCAAAAAATGTGAATACATCTTGACTCAGAACACAATATATAATTATGCAACAATTTCAAATAATACCCCTTTTTTTTTTACTTAGTATACAATTACTTTTGTGAAAAATCAGAACATACTTAAATACAAGTTAAAGCACAACAGAATCTCAAAGAACTTTTTTTTTTTGAAAAAAGAAAACTTTTACAAATGTTCCCCTCTTTTTTTTTTTTTTTGGGAATATGCTTATCAAAAATAATACTTCTAGAATCAATTTACACTTGCCATGGCAACCAATTTGCCAGGGAAATGCTTTAAAGAGTTTGATCAAATAATCAGTTGAGGAAAAAAAAATAACAAAAACAAACAACTCAGAATATGGGAGCACAATACTCCTAGAATTAACATTGTATTATGAAATCAAAACCATGTTTCAAAATTAGATAGATGAATGAATAGAAGAAAATACACATGGAACAATAAAATACAGTGAAATTCAAACTAAGGAAATCTAAATGAATATGAACTTAATATTAACGAGTATTACAAAATATAAACTTGATCGCATGACTATAAAAAGCTTTTACAAATATTCTCCTTGTTTTAAAAACTAAATATAAAACACAATCTCAAAAGCATGAAAATCTCTATGAAAATAAACCCATACCATTAATTTCAAAATGTATATGTGATAGCATAGAAATCCTATGTAACCTCTGAACTGATATTAATACTCTGAGTGAATTCAGAACACCTTTGATTCCGATATCTAAAATCCCCAATACTCATATCAATACCTTGCTGCTTACTTCTACATTTCTGTAAAATATATACCCTTCCATGGCAAAAGAGGCAGAGTCTTGAACTATGTTGATTGTCATTCTTATTCGGCTTAAGTTTTTCTTCTTTAACCCCTCTATATTGTCTGTCAGCCTTTTCACCATACAAATGCTTTATAAGATTACTAATTAAAGACAAAAGCAGGTTAGCAAAATTATGAACAAAACAAGCATATCTGGAATTTAAAGGGCTTTCTAAGGTTGTCTCAGAAGCACAGCCAGGCTGGGAAAGGGCTGAGCCTGAAGCTGCAAATGCAGGTAGAAAAAGTTGAGCATGCGCATCAGATCTCTGGACTTCCCAGGCAGGGGAAGCTATGGGCTTGGCCATAGGAGGAGTAGAGGGTGGGGTCTGGAGAGGAGGGGAGGGACCAGCACAATTTGAATCAGACTTGATTTTGAACTCAGGCCTGGATTCCTCTTCCCCCACTTTGCCTCCAGGTGCTAGGGAATTAAAAGCTTCTAGAGGGTGGGTCATTGCCTCCAGGCATGCAAAATTAGAGCAACAATTAGTGTTAGAATTGGGAAAAGCTGCAGGAATCTCTTCAGGTTTCTCTGAAAAAGCATGGTTGGGAGAGGGAGAGATATTTCCTTGTGTGAGTAAGTTGCTGGCTCTTTTAACAAAAAGAAAAAGAAAAATAGAAAATCCACAAAAACAAAGCATTAACATGATCTTATCTCCCATTTGTCTGGTTAAACAGACTAAAATCAAAAATAGGATAATTAGGGAGTTTAAAAGGTCCATTCGAAAAAATTCAAAGGAAAAACACAGCCAGTACACCAGTACTTAGCAGTTAAAGGGAGAGGGAGGGGAAATTTCTTACCCAACCAGCAGATCAGAAGAAGACTGAGGGTTAGCTTTCCTCTTCGTGGTCAGCCATCTGTTAAGGGCTAAAATTCTAGCTAGTCTGTCTAAAATATCTAATGAGTGGTCGCCAATAAATTATAAGCTTTAGCAAGTTAGACTTTTAAGCATTTATTAAGGAGAATAAGAATTTGGTAAAGAGAGAGAGAAAGGCCTAGATTTCTATCTATTAAAAGGAGAGCACATTTCTAGCTCCCTCCTCTGCCAGCGTCCAGAGGAAAGAGAGAGCCAGACTGAGCGCCAGTCTCTTCCTTCCTCCTCCCACTAGCCCGCGTCACTTCCTGAGTCCTGGTCTTGCCCTCAAAGACCTTCCCTTCATGGGCAGAACTCCTCTACAGTAAGTATCCAGCAGGTGGCGTTATTCCAATCGTTACAGAGCCATTCCCCAATTGATAAGTGGTCAAAGGATATGAAGAGGCAGTTTTCAGAAAAGAAATCATAGCTATCAATAGTCATATGAAAAAATGTTCAAAGTTATGAATAATGAGAAAAATGCAAATTAAAACAACTCTGAGGTATAACCTCGTACCTATCAAATTGACTAACATGACAGAAAAGGAAAATTACAGTTGTTGGAGAAGATGTGGAATAATAGGTGAGGTACACTAATGCATTGTTTGCATTGTTCATGGAGTTGTAAATTGTCCAACCATTTTGGAGAACAATTTGGAACTGCACCCAAAGGGCTATAAAACTGTACATATCCTGTGACCCAGCAATATCACTACTAGATCTGTGTCACAAAGAGATGAAAAAAGCAGGGAGTGGGGGAAAGGGAGGGAAGGACCTATGTCTACAAAAATATTGATAGCAGATCTTTTTGTGGTGTCAAAGAATTGGAATTGGTGCCCATCAGCTGGAGAATGGCTAAACAAGTTGTGGTATATGATTGTGATGGAATAGTATTGTGTTATAAGAAATAATGGGGGGGGGCAGTTAGGTGGCACAGTGGATAGAGCACTGGCCCTGGATTCAGAAGGACCTGAGTTCAAATCCAGCCTCAGACACTTAACACTTACTAGCTGTGTGACCCTTGGCAAGTCACTTAACCCCAATTGCCTTGTAAAAAACAAACAAACAAACAAACACAAAAAACAAAGAAATAATTAGGGGACTGGGTTCAGGAAAACCTGGGAAGACTTATTCAAACAAACTGATGCAGAGTAAAAGTGAGCAGAAACAAGAGAACATTGCACATACCAGCAGGATTGTAACAATGACCAACTGTGAAAGACTTAGCTAATCTGATCAATATAATGATCCATAATAATTCCAGGGGCAGCTAGGTGGTGCAGTGGATAAAGCACTGGCCCTGGATTCAGGAGTACCTGAGTTCAAATCCGGCCTCGGACACTTGACACTTACGAGCTGTGTGACCCTGGGCAAGTCACTTAACCCCCATTGCCCTGCCAAAAAAACAACAAAACAAACAAAAAAACCCATAATAATTCCAAAGGGATTCATGATTTTTAAAAATACTATCTACTTCCAGAAAGAGAACTGAGAACTCCGAGTACTTTATTTTTCTTGCCTTTTTCTTTTTTGGGCAACATAGCTAATATGGAAATGTTTTGCATGATTTCTCATGTATAATGGGTATCATATTGTTTACCTTCTCGATGAGTGTAGGAGGGGGCAAGAAAAAGGGAGAGAATTTGGATCTCAGAACTTTAAAAATGTAAAAAAAACCAAAACAACAACCTGGGATTGCAAGCTTAACATGAAGTAGTTTACTGTGACAACCAAAAAGCTAACTTGGTGTCAGCTATGTTAAGAAAGACTTAGTATCTGGGACTAGGGAGATGATAGTCCCTATATGCTCTGCCCTTAGACAATATCCAGAGTACAAGATTCAGTTCTGGGGCAGCTAGGTGGCGTAGTGGATAAAGCACTGGCCTTGGATTCAGGAATACCTGAGTTCAAATCCGGCCTCAGACACTTGACACATACTAGCTGTGTGACCCTGGGCAAGTCACTTAACCCCCATAGCGCCCCCCCCCCCAATAAATAAATAAATAAAAATAAGGTTCAGTTCTGAGCACTGCATAGAGAGGTAGACATTGATAAATTGGAGAGTATCCAGATTAGGGCAGCATAGTCTGTCCTAGGGCAGATCTTGAAGCATCATGCCATATGAGGATTGTTTGAAGGAACTCAGGACATTAAACCTAAAGGATACATGTGAGGAAGACATGATTAGCTATTTTTAAGTATTTGAAAGTCCGTCAAGTGAAAGAGGAATTAGATTTACTTTTCTTAGTTTACAGTTCCAAGCAGTGGGTAGCCTGATATAAGGGAAAAAATTCCCAACAATTAGAGATGTCCCATAGTGAACTGCATTGCTTCTTAAGATAGTGGGTTCTTTCTTAATAGAGGCCTTCGAACAATTGCTTGAAGTAGTACAATATGTTGATTTTTCTGTATGTTATAAGAAAGCAAATAATCAGAAATGAGTAGGGCTAGATGGCTTTTGATATTCTCTATGACTGTCAGATTCTGTGAAATATCAGACAATGTTTATTAAGCATAGCAGAATAAAACAGATGCCATTTCTCTAATGCTTCCACAGTAATACAAGTCTAAGGGATCCTAATTATATTTTTCATTTAATTATTCCTTGTCACTCTCCATTCACATTTCTAAAAAAGGTTACCAAAGCACTGCAGTAACTATGACATAGGAGCTTTATGTGGGATTTGTGTGAATCATGCAGAATGGTCAGTGCCAAGTAAAATTGGCAATTGTTTAATTTTATGAACAGTTCAAGATGTTGAATTCATTTTTAAGGGATGCACACACTCATATATATATATAAACTATATGCACACATGTATATATATATATATATATAAAATGTATAAAATTGATCAGTACAATTTAGTATTTGTTTACTATTTGAAAGCCTAAATGTTTCATTTTCCTTTTTTCAATAAACCGTAAAGTGTGCTTTTTCAAACTTGTACCCTTTGTCTCTCTATCCCTTATTTATAATAGGATGTCGTTCAGCAAAATAATACTCTAATAGAAGAGATGTTGTACCTCATTATAATGCTTGTTGGTAAGTTTTTGAACCTATCACAAATATAAATTTGGGTGGGTTTTACAGTTGCACATACCTCAGAAATCTTAATAACACCTGGTGTGTTGCTGAAATTCAATTTGGAAAAGATATTACACTCTTAATCCTTTTCTCCTTCAGTTAGGTGTGATGGAGGATTTGTAAAAGATGGCTCCTTAGAATACTATCAACCTAAAGGGTTCTAAGGTTTGAGAAGATTAAAGGAATAAATGGTAGCACACTAGAAAACAGAAGATTCAAAACACTAGTGCACTACGGTTGTTGCTGAGATTCCTGGGAAGTGATCCAAATGGTTTCTCTTCATCTCTTTGGGAAGCAAAAAAAAATTTCTTGGCAGTGTTAAGGATAATTTGAATTAGTAAACTATGGTTACAAAGGTTTTCTATCCTTCCTTTTTTCCTCTGCTTTCTCTTTCCTTCTGTCTTTCCCCTCATCCTATGCTACTTTAGGTCCCCTATAACATATTTATCTTCCACAGAAAAAGAATTGTAGTTATTGTCGAGGGAGTGAAAAAGGGGAAAATGTGGTGAAAAACAAAGTTTGGTTTGTTGGTGGTGGGTTTTGGTTTGTGTTTTGAGGGGTTTTTTTTGCCACAACATAGTTGGACTTTCCCGTGCTTGCCAAGTAGCAGGTGAAATGAGGAGAGACACTTTAACTGCTATTTTTACCATCTGCC
The DNA here is from genome assembly GCF_019393635.1 of Dromiciops gliroides. Taxonomy (NCBI): domain Eukaryota; kingdom Metazoa; phylum Chordata; class Mammalia; order Microbiotheria; family Microbiotheriidae; genus Dromiciops; species Dromiciops gliroides. The sequence goes on from NC_057864.1 coordinate 257,364,998, forward strand.
CATTACCTCTACTCCCTTTGCTGCATTCTACCCTCGACTCCCCCGTCCAACCAAGACAACAATCTACAGTTACCTGACATGACTGTGATTCAATATGGTTGAGGTTATTGGCTAAATCTTTCCACCTATTGGTTAAGTCTTTTCACCTATTTTCCAAGTCCAAGCTTCTTTCCTGCCACTTTGTGAACCCAAGAACTCTTTAAACATCTGTTGGTTTTGGTGACAACTGCCAAACAATTCACTTTCCCACTGCAAATGCAGACAAACAGGGATAGAGAAATATAATATAAACAGTTGCTTGAGTTACAATGTAGCTGTATTAAATGTATATGATTATATACTTTTTTCCAATTTAACAGGAGAAAGATTTAGTCCCGGAGTTGGACATGTAAATGCTACAGATGAAATTAAACGTGAGATTATCCATCAGCTCAGTATTAGACCTATGGCTCATAGTGAATTGGTAAAGGCTTTGCCAGAAGATGTAAGTATCTAAAAATTCACAGTCCATAGAGTGACATAGAACTTTATCAGTATCAATTTCCTATTTTTTTCTTAAAGTTTTCCCACACTAAAAATAAAACACATCACTTGAATGGTGCTATAGGGAGCAAATAGAAAGTCCTTAAAGATTTTTGCTTTTTATAATTACTGGGTAATAAAATCTTTTATAATGTAACAAAAAGTTTTTGCATTCTCATTCTCCTATAGTAAGTAGGAACCTGTGAAGGTAGTAAATATACTTTGGTAACTCAAGGAGCAGTGGGATTGGGGGGCCAGGGGTGTGTGTGAAGATTTCACTTCCAAAAATGCAGATTAAAATCCCTCTGTTGACTCAGTGGATGGTTTTACAGAATTGTGGTTGATGAAAAATTAATCATCATAGCATTAGATTGATGAGCCTCTTCAGTCTAACCTGGGCTTATCCTTAGACAACCAAGCATCATTGTCCCATGCTCAAAACTGTTTACATTGATAGAAACTGTCACCTCCAATGAGACACTCAAATGGGATTCTGTCAAGATAGTTTGAAAAATGAATTTTAAATTTCCTTAATACTTTGAATAAGGAATATTTAAAAATCAAACCCCATATTTAGACATACCAGATGCCCTGCATATTGTAATTGGTTTATTGAAATACAGTTTAGATAAAAAATGATAAATTACTCCCAAAAATGTTTCTTTTAAAAATTCATTTTCAAGTTGTGGTGATACATGTAAATGTGTGTATGAAACAATGCATGTAAACCTTAATGTGAGATATATAAATGTCAGTATTATTAATATGGGCTTAGCATTTTCATTTAACCCCTTCCAGGCCTTGATCCCATATGGTAGTGGCATTTGATGCTGTTCTTTGAAATTATATTAAGCTTTGTAAATGTCAGCATACAAGAAGATCTTAAACATTGTGTATGAAGCCTCTGGTCCTATTAACTAGTGATATGAAATACTTCTTTACCTATTATGCCATTCAGGAGAACAAGGAGACGGGAATGGAGAGTGTAATTGAAGCAGTTGCCTGTTTCAAGTGAGTTTTCTAAAGTAATATTATATTTTAAAATTCCATTTTCTGAAGAAAGCTAATTTCAAAGTAAGCAGTGAAGTGTGAAGTTTAATCTCACAGGGCCATATTTTTGTATGATGTCTTCTTGATTGACCCAAAATTCTATTACACACCTTACAAAATTAAATTAAGCCAGCTTCCCATAATAATTTGGGGCTATAAGAAACAGAAATTTTCATTTAAATCAATATGGCTGCCACCATTGAAGCTCACTGAATTACCCAGAATGAGTGGCTTTTTTATATATTGATTACCTTAAAAAAAATAGTGGTTAACTTGAGCGCTATTTCACATGAGTGCTTTGTACTTCTTGAAATATCTATCTTCTCTTTGGCATTCAGCTTTTCTGGCTAGACTGTGTGAACTTCCCTCAGTAATTTTGAATTACCAGATTTTGAGGTTTAGAAAAGTTTCTTAATTGTACTTTATCTACCCTCCAAAATATATCACCATCAATATGTTAAAAAGACCATTGATGGAAAATAATAAAATACTTTTATTTAAAAAAAAAACCATTGATCTGAATGAAGTGGAAGGAAAAAAACCTCCTTTATGTAGAAGGTTGGTAATTTGTTTTCAAAGCTATAGTAAATATAATTCCATTCAAATGAAAAAACATTAACATATCTTGTACTTTAATAATTTTCCTTCAAAATGTATTACAATAAACATTTTTTCTTATGCATTTCCAAGTGTCAGATACTGAATCAAGGGGATACTACATCTTCATCAAAAACAAAGAAATATAGTGCCAGGAAATGCTATGGCATTAGTATCTCCCTTTTAAAAAAATTCTTAGGGGCAGCTAGGTGGTGCAGTGGATAAAGCACCAGCCCTGGATTCAGGAGTACCTGACTTCAAATCCGGCCTCAGACACTTGACACTTACTAGCTGTATGACCCTGGGCAAGTCACTTAACCCCCATTGCCCCGCAAAAAAAACAAAACAAAACAAAAAAAATTCTTAGTGCCTTTTGTACAGTGATTTCTGGAAATTTCTCTCACAAAAATTGAACTTTCCATTGTAACAAAAAGTTCAAAATAATTTTTAAGAAGCATAAATAATTGTCCAAACAATAAAATACATGGTGATTTCCATAAATTAAGGAGAAAGCTTTTGACAAAATTAACTCATATAAAATTCCTTTTAAAAAGTCATTGAGGGGCAGCTAGGTGGCGCAGTGGATAAAGCACCAGCCCTGGATTCAGGAATACCTGAGTTCAAATCCGGCCTCAGACCCTTGACACTTACTAGCTGTGTGACCCTGGGCAAGTCACTTAACCCTCATTGCCTTGCAAAAACAAAACAAACAAAAAAAAGTCATTGAAAGGGCAGCTAGGTAGCGCAGTGAATAAAGCACCAGCCCTGGATTCAGGAGTACCTGAGTTCAAATCTGGCCTCAGACACTTGACACTTACTAACTGTGTGACCCTGGGCAAGTCACTTAACCCTCATTGCCCCACCAAAAAAAAAAAAAAGTCATTGAAAAAGAGAGGATAGGGGCAGCTAGGTGGTGCAGTGGATAAAGCACCAGTTCTGGATTCAGGAGTACCTGAGTTCAAGTCCAGCCTCAGACACTTGACACTTACTAGCTGTGTGACCCTGGGCAAGTCACTTAACCCTCATTGCCTTGCAAAAACAAAACAAACAAAAAAAAGTCATTGAAAGGGCAGCTAGGTAGCGCAGTGAATAAAGCACCAGCCCTGGATTCAGGAGTACCTGAGTTCAAATCTGGCCTCAGACACTTGACACTTACTAACTGTGTGACCCTGGGCAAGTCACTTAACCCTCATTGCCCCACCAAAAAAAAAAAAAAGTCATTGAAAAAGAGAGGATAGGGGCAGCTAGGTGGTGCAGTGGATAAAGCACCAGTTCTGGATTCAGGAGTACCTGAGTTCAAGTCCAGCCTCAGACACTTGACACTTACTAGCTGTGTGACCCTGGGCAAGTCACTTAACCCTCATTTCCCTGACCCCCCTAAAAAAAACCCTAGTCATTGAGGGACCCTTTTTTAATGTTATATAAAATACATATATCTAGAACCAAGAGCATCATTTATGATGGAAAACACTAGAAAGACTCCCAGTACATGTAGTTAAAAGTATGACTGTCCCCTTTCTGTACTATTTTTTGACAAAGTTCATAAGGTCATATATCTAGAACTGGAAGGGAGCTTAGAAATCATTTAGTCTGATCTCCTTATATAAAAAATGAAGAACAAAGTCCCAGCAATGTTAAATAGCTTGTAGATAGTATAGGTGGTATAATTGGCGAAGAAAGAATTTGAACTCAAGTCTTATTACTCCCAAGTTCAGCTGTCTAACTTCATGATTCTTTCCAGTGTACTCTGATACTTATATAAATGCTAGCTGTAACAATTAGGCAAGAACAAAATTAAAGGTATAAACATGGGCACAAATGGAGACAAAATTATTCTTATTTTCAGAGACAGGATGTATTCCGAAAACCTCAGAATCAGTGTAAAAACTAATCAAAAGAATTCTTGCGGGGCAGCTAGGTGGCGCAGTGGATAAAGCACTGGCCCTGGAGTCAGGAGTACCTGAGTTCAAATCTGGCCTCAGACACTTAACACTTACTAGCTGTGTGACCCTGGGCAAGTCACTTAACCCCAATTGCCTTACCGAAAAGGGAAAAAAAAAAAGAAAAAGAATTCTTGGCTCAATAAAGTAGCAGATCCAAAATCACTAGCATAATCCAACCCTAACAAAAGTAGGAAGAAAAAATTAGAGAAATTCTTTTCAAAATTAACTGCAAAATACATAAAATATCTGGGAGTCCCACAGATACTAAGCCCCACAAAATTCATAAATAAATATAAAACATTCCACAGAAAAGAAGTCTTAAATAGCAATTAAACATACTTGGTTATACCAGATCAGTAAAATTAAAATGATGATATATAAATTTATTTATAGATTTGGTGCTGTGCTCTTCAGATTATTGAGGGATACTTACTAAAACTAGATATAAAAAATGCAAAATTCATTTGAAGAAATAAAGTCTATTATCTCAATAGAAATAATGGGGAGGAAAGATAGGAATGAAAGGAGAATTGTATTATCAGGCCTCAAACTATATTATAAAGCAATAATCATCAAAACTACTTGGTAGTGGTGAAAGATTGAATTAATGGAAAGACTAGATAAGAGAGCCAGAAGCAATTTTTTTTTTTTTTTGGTGAGGCAGTTGGGGTTAAGTGACTTGCCAAGGGTCACACAGCTAGTAAGTGTTAAGTGTATGAGGCTGGAATTGAACTCAGGTCCTCCTGAATCCAGGGCCGGTGCTCTATCCACTGTGCCACCTAGCTGCCCCTCCAGAAGCAATTTTTTTTAAAAACACCTAACTTAGTATTTGATAAATATGATGCATAAGTTATGTATAAAAAGGACTTCCTGTTTGATAAGAACACCTGGAAAAACTGGAAAAGTCAGAAATTAGGTTTAGATCCTTCTAGATTCTTGAGCTAAGATCAGGGGCTTTGTTCCTTACAAGAATAAATGTAATTTCAAAATTTTAGCAGTAACAATTGATATCATTACTTTTTGTTTATAGGAAACCTGGATTAACAGGACGAGGTCTATATGAACTAAAGCCAGAATGTACTAAAGATTTCAATCTATATTTCTACCACTTTTCAAGGGCAGAGCAATCCAAGGTAATTAGGCAAAAACATATACTCAGATGCTTTCTATTAGCTATTTTTTTAATTCTTTTTTTTCTATTAACTATTTAAAGTCAAATTGTAAGCTGTTATATTTTATATCAGTATATAAAATTTTCAAGATTTATGGTTTGGACATTATTCTTTCTCTTCAGTCTCCTTCACTACATATATCCAATCAGTTGTTAAATCTTGCCATTTCTATTTCTGTATCATCTCTTGCATCTGACCCATTCTCTCTCTACTCACCCAACTATCATCTTAATTCAGACCCTCATCACCTCTCACCTTTATTGTTGCAGTGGTCTCCCTGCCTCAGGTCTCTGCTCACTCCAGTCCATCTTCCTCACAGAAGTAATTTTCTTTTTTTCTTTTTTTAAAATAGTATTTTGGGGCAGCTAGATGGCGCAGTGGATAGAGCACTGGCCCTGGATTCAGGAATACCTGAGTTCAAATCCAGCCTCAGACACTTAACACTTACTAGCTGTGTGACCCTGGGCAAGTCACTTAACCCCAATTGCCTTACTAAAAAAAAAAATAGTATTTTATTCCAATTACATGTGAAGATAGTTTTCTACTTTCATTTTTGTAAGATTTTGAGTTCCAATTTTTCTCCCTCTCTCCCTTCCCTCCCCTCTCCCAAAGCCAGAAAGCAATCTGATAGTCATGTTAAACGTATTTCCACATTAGTCATCTTGTGAGAGAAGAAATCAAAACAAATGGGAAAAACTACAAGAAAGAAGGAACAAAAACAACAAAAGTGAAAATAGTATACTTCAATCTACACTCAGACTCCATAGTTCTTTCTCTGAATGTGGAGAGCATTTTCTATCATGAGTGTTTTGGTGTTGTCTTGGATCACAAGTTCCTCTTTTTAGCTTTTAAATCCCATTATAACCTTTCTCCATCCTCTTTAATGACATTGTGCATTACTCTTCCCTCCCACACTGCTATTTAGCCAAATGGTCTTGATTCTCACAGGTGACACTCCCATCTCTCATCTCTGTGCCATTGGATTATCCATCTTTCTTGCCTGGAATATATTCCTTCCACCAGACAGAATCTATATCTTGTTTCATGGCTCATATCAAAAACTACCTACTACATGAAGCTTCTTCTTAATTCCCCTAACTGCTAGTTCCCTCCCTTCCAGATGGCTATATTTTTTGTACATATTCTCCTTAAGTGACAGTCACGATCTAGCCTGGATCCTCTGACTATGAATTCAATATTCTTCCTGCTTCTTCTAGCTATGGACTATATAAATTCAATAGTTTTCAGTGAGTAGAGCTAAACTTTTCATCTCAGAATTTTTATTTTCTTCTTTGGTGCTAAATTTATTTGAATCTAAACAAGTTTGTTTTAGATATCTTTTCCATACCCCCATTTTTTTTGGTAATAAACATACTTTGAATAATTAAAAATAGATATGTTTAAATGTTCCCACAACTTTTAAATAATATAAAGTTGTTGCTATTGTGCTATAAGAAATTATGAGCAGGCAGATTTCAAAAAAACCTGAAAAGACTTAAATGAACTGATGCTGAGTAAAGTAAGCAGAACCAGGACAAGGTTGTGTGATGATCAAGTATGATAGACTTAGCTCTTCTCAGCAATACAGTGATCCAAAACAATCCCAGAAGACTCATGATGGCATGCAGAAAAAGAACTGTGGAATCTGAATGAGTAGCAAAGCATACTATTTTCACTTTTTTGTTGTTGTTTTTGTTTTTTTCTTTCTTGAGGTTTTTCCCTTTTGTTCTGATTCTTCTTTCACAATGTGACTAATATGGAAATAAGTTTAACATAATTGTACATATATAACCTATAGCAGACTGGTTGCTGTCTTGGGGAGGGAAAGAGAAAAATGTGAAACTCAAAATCTTATAAAAATGAACATTGAGGGGGGCAGCTAGGTAGCACAGTAGATAAAGCACCGGTCCTGGATTCAGGAATAGCTGAGTTCAAATCCGGCCTCAGACACTTGACACTTACTAGCTGTGTGACCCTGGGCAAGTCACTTAACTCCCACTGCCCCGCAAAAAAAAAAAAAAAATGAACATTGAAAACTATCTTTATATGTAACTGGAAAAAATAAAATACTATTAAGACTGGAAAAAGTACATTAATCAATCTTTGTAAGAAGACTATAAATTTGCTCAAGCTAAATGATAATCTTTTGCTGATAATTTGTATGATTGATAATTTGCACAATTGATTGGTCATTAGCTTAGGATTTTCAGGTATTCCTTATAATTGAGGTTTTTTTAATTAATAAAGTATTTTTTTTTCTATTACACGTAAAGATAGTTCTCAACTTTTGTTTATACAAGCTTTACAATTTCAGATTTTTCTCCCTTCCTCCCCTCCCTCCCCCTCCCCTAGACAGCAGGTAATCTGATATAGGTTTTTTATATTTATATATATATATACACATAATAACATATAATTGAGTTTTAATCTAAATATCTTTGATTTTTCTTAGGCTGAAGAAGCTCAAAGGAAATTAAAAAGGCAAAATCGGGAAGATACAGGTAGGTGGACTTTCAAAGAGAGCATCTTTAGTTTTTCTTTTTTATTCAGTAATATTTATTGGATATGTACTGTGTGCAAGTTGTTGGAGATTTGATTCCATTTAAGAAGTATTTATCAAGCATTTTCTATGTGTAAGGTGCTATGATGTGAGCTGGAGATTAAAAACAGTTCCTGCCCTCAAGGACCTTGCATTCTATCGATAGAAAACAACATTTCGATTAAAAGTAAATTCAAAGTAAATTTTGCATAGAAATGGATCAGTAAGGGGCAGCTAGGTGGTGCAGTGGATAGAACACTGGCCCTGGATTCAGGAGGACCTGAGTTCAATTCTGGCCTCAGACATTTGACACTTACTAGCTGTGTGACACTGAGCAAGTCACTTAATCCCAATTGCCTCACCAAAAAAAAAAAAAAGAAAAGAAAAGAAATGGGTCAATAAGAGGGCTAATAACTGACCGAATTAGGAAAGTCCCTGTATAGGAAGTGGCATTTGAGTTGAGCCCAAAAGGAAAGTAGGAATACTGAGGGGGGAGTACATTCTCAATGTGGGAAGTAGAGGAGATAGAATGAAAGCAAATCTGGCACAGATCTGGCCTCCAACAGCCTAGGGTCTAGTAGGATAAATAAGACTTACATAAGTGATTATAGTCACTATATAATCACATACCATGATATAATATTAAACTATGTAAATTCTCAGCAAGGAGAAAATCTTTCTTCTCTGGAAGTAAGGAAAAGCAACATTGAAAGGGGATGTGTGAGGGAAGATAATTTAGACAGAGGAAATTTTTTTTTTTCCCCAAACCAACAAGCATTTTCTTTCCTTCACACTTTCCCCTCCTTGGAATAAAAGAAAAACAAAACCCTTGGTGTTTTTTTTTTAAGTGCATAGTAGAATAAAACAAGTTCCTATATTGTCCATTTCCAAAAATTTATGTCTCATTCTGCATCGAGTCTATCACCTCTTAGAGGGAATTTCAAAGAAGGAAGAGGAGAGCATTTGGGAAATGGTAGGGGTGACCCAATTTTAGACTGAACATGGACTTCAGTGGGGTCAGCAATGAGTCTGGAAAAAGGTTAGAACCAAAGTATGGATTGAGCCAAAAAGTTTATACAACATTCTATAAATAATTAGTCCTTGAAAGTTTTTGATCTGAAGTGTTGGAGGGAATGTGCAGGTGATAAAAACTTTGTTTTCCCAAAATAAATCCGGGCTGCCAGGGCATTAAATGATTAGGTAGCAAGAAGACCAGCTAAGAAAATATTGTATTATCCAGATGAGAATTAATTAGACTCTGAAATAGTATGGAGAAAGATTAGTCTGGAGAAGGAACTAATAATAAATTTGTTTTTCAGCACTTCCACCTCCTGTTTTGCCTCCATTCTGTCCCTTATTTGCAAGTCTGGTTAATATTTTGCAATCCGATGTTATGTTGTGTATCATGGGGACAATACTGCAGTGGGCCGTAGAACATAATGGATATGCTTGGTCAGAGTCCATGCTACAACGGGTAGGTCTGAAGAGATTTTGAAATTTCATTTATTTTTTTCATTTTTAACTGAACAGTCACCATATAATCAGCATTTACAGATGCAAAGTAAAACAGAAAAAGAGGTTTCTACATGAAACCTAATACATAACAGATTTTTAGTATATGATAAGTTCAACATGGAAGTTGTCCGACTTGTCTATATTTCCTTCTGTCCTTCTTTTCTCTTTTGTATGGTTTTTAAAGTATTTCATTGACCCTGTTATGTTTGTTTTGAAAACCTATTTACTAGCTCCCCTCTCCCAATCAAGACATTTTAATAAAGGTTTTAATGCTGTTCTGTTTGTTGTGTTTTCATGTTGTGTGTTTTATAATGTGAATTTCAAATGCTATTTATTATTGTGTGTCTGTCTCAAGAAAAATGTGTTCATGATACATATCTTACTACTATTGTATAAAAGTGAAGTTTCTTTGGTTTAGGATTGTAGCTACCATTTTTAGAACCTATTTGGCAGGAAATCTGCAAAGAAAGAGAAATCACATCTTTATTCCTAAGAAAGGCAAACTGTAAATAAACATGTATATGGAATTTAAAAGAGCTATGTTGGTTCAAGAATTTCATATGGATCTTTTATAAGACTTAAGGGAAAATTTTAAACCCTTTCAAATATTTAGACTGGATTACAGACAAATGCTTAAGAAGATATTTAATAATTTTTCTGATGTTGGTTTAGACCCAGTAGAAGGGTGGGAGTGGGTTCTGTAGCCATGGGCTTAGATGACAGTTGATTCCAGACTCTAGTGATTATTATCAAGTAGCATCTGTACTGACTGTTTAGTACTGGACTTTTTCATGAAGTAGTACCAGTAGCCATTTCATAAGTGATTTTAGGTGACAAAACCAATTGAACAAATAGTTATTAATCATCTACTCTTTGCAAAGCACCAGGTTAGGGGTCTGAATACAAAGACAGAAACTTAACAGTTCCTGCCATCAAGGGACTTGTATTTCTAAATTTAGCTAAGAATTGACCTTTCTATTGTCTTCTTCTTTGAAGTTGAATTGTTTTTCTTTTCTTAAGAATTACTTATTGGAAAAATTACTTTAAAATTTCATTTGAAACCCAATCTATGTCTTTAAAATTCAGCTTTTTTATAGCTTACAATTTGGTCTTTCTTACATTTGAATTATCAGATATTTTCTTCTTAAAAACTTCCATTTTACTTTAGGTCTTACATTTGATTGGAATGGCACTACAAGAGGAAAAACAGCATTTAGAAAATGTCAGTGAAGAGTCTGTAGTGACATTTACTTTCACTCAGAAGATATCAAGTATGTCTCAACTTTACTTATTAATTTTTTTTAACCACAATGTGATTTCATTGCTATGGGGATTTCCCAGTGAGGAACTTCCTTTACCCATGCAGATTAGTACCTTCTCTTTGACCAACAGTATTCCAGAATTGGCTAGTGCCTGGGAGTGACTTGTGACTTGGCCAGGGCCACGTGGCCAGGATAGAGAGAAAGAGAAAGAAAGAAACAATGGGGGAGGAGGGGAGGAGGGGAGGGAGGGAGGAAGGGAGAGAGAGAGGGAGGGGTCACGATCTGGAGTAGAAGCCAACTCTTCATGACTCCAAGGTCAGTTTCTTACCTACTTTGCCTACATTTCTGTAAAGGAAAACTGTATATCTTTTTAATAAACTATGTAATCTCTAGTAATCGATCATAAAAGGCACTAAACGAATTGAGGCTAAGTATTCATTTGCTTACTAAGCATCATTGTGCTATGTGCAATTACAAATCTAGATGTATTTCTTTTATATAAAAATTGCTCAGTACATCCATAAACACAGGAGTGTCTGTTAGACTTTTAGCTCTTTAAGAGCAGGGACTGGTTTGTTTTTCCTTTCTTTGTATTTTCAGTGCTTAGCACAATGCCTGGCACATAGTAGGCAATTGATAAATGCTTGATGATTGACTGGATGACATATGTTTTAAAATCAGTTTATCTTTCAAATCTAATCTATGATTTTAAAATGAAGCTTTAGGGACTTAACTTGTCATGGAGTGGTGGTAATGGGAAGATAGGCACTGTAAGCTCTGATGAAAATGCCAATTTTGGTCCCAGGGAGCAGTTGATGAAACACACTTCCCTCCTCCATAGAGGAGTACAGACTGAGGTGTGGAATGTTAACACAAACCGTTATGAATGGAGTTGGGGGGGGGGTTAGTTTTGCTTTACTATTTTTCTTTCATGGGGAAAAAAACATGGTTTGGGGGATAATATTGGGAAGCAGCTGGGTTGCTATAAACAAGATCAATCAACAAGAATTTGTTTAAGTACCTACTATGTACTAGGCACTGCCCGTTGCCAAGAATTAAAGACAAAAATGAAATAGTCCTTGCTCTGAAGGAGCTTATATTCTATTTTTTTCAAGCTTATATTCTATTGAAGAAGATAACCTGTACACATATGCGTATATACCAAATATGTAGAAAACAAATAGAAAATCATTTCAGGGATAGAGTGAAGTAAGCATGCACTGTAAGCAGAGGAAGACAGCCTGAACAGAGACCTGGGAACCTCATGGAGGAGAAATAGCAAGAAAGCTGTTTTGACTGGACTTTGGAGTGTGTGAAGGGGAATATAATATAATAAGACTGGAAAGCAGTCGAAGACAGATTCTGAAGGGCTTAAAATGCCAAAATAGAGAAATTGGTATTTGAACTTAAAGTTTATAGTACACCACTGGAATTCAGCAGGGCAATGACATATATATATTTAGAGATAGAGCTATATAGATATGTCTGGTCATAACTGTGGAGGATATTGAGGAACATCACTCTTGCATATTTTTTGGAAAATGGATTGGGGGCAGCTAGGTGGTGCAGTGAATAAAGCACCAGTCCTGGATTCGGGAGAACCTGAGTTCAAATCCGGCCTCAGACACTTGAGACTTACTAGCTGTGTGATCCTGGGCAAGTCACTTAACCCTCATTGCCCTGCAAAAAAAAAATAAAAGTTTATAAGTAACTTTGGGAAGAACCATGATTCTTGTGATCTGATTGAAAGCCAGATTACAAGGATAGGGACACTTAGAAGAATCATCAGATTTACCTCATCAGTTGGGCACAGCTTCATCTTCAAGCCCATTTCCATTGATTTGCTCCTACAAGTTTTCAGATGTTGGTGCCCCTTTCATAACCACAGATTAAAGAAGCATAGAATCTGAGTTTGAAGGCATCATAGTGGCTATGTAGTTCAACTCCATACATAAAAAGAATCCCCAGTATAAGATACCCAAAAAGTGATACTGCCTCTGCTTGAAGACCACCAACCTCCTGAGACAGATCTAGTGCAGGCCCTCATCATCTCATGCTCATGCCTGGACTATTGTAATAGCCTGCTAGGGGGCAGCTAGGGGGCACAGTAGATAAAGCACTGACCCTGGAGTCAGGAGGACCTGAGTTCAAATCTGGCCTCAGATACTTGACACTTACTAGCTGTGTGACCCTGGGCAAGTCACTTAACCCTCATTGCCCCACAAAAGAAAGAAAGAAAGAAAGAATTAATAGCCTGCTAGTGGGTCTGCCTGCCTCAAATCTCTGCCCACTTTGGTCTGTCTTCCATTCAGCCACTAAAGTTATTTTCCTGAAGTACAGGTCCAATCATGTCAAACCTCTCCTTCCCCAAAACCCTCCACACGCATTCAATAAATTCCAGTGGTTCTCTATTGCCTTCAGGATCAAATACAAAATGCTTTGTTTGGCATTCAGAATTCTTCATCATCTAGTCCCCTCCTACCTTTCTATTCTTCTTATACCTTACTCCCCAACACATACTCTTTGAACTAGTCTGTTGGTCCCTCATCCCTGGAATGCTCTTCTCCTACTCTGCCTAATGACCTCCTTGGCTTCCTTTAAATCTCAATAAAAACCCCATCTTTTACTGGAATCTTTTCCTTAATCCCTCTTAATTCTAGTGCCTTCCCTGTGTTTAATTATTTCCTGTTTTTCCTTTATATAGTTTGCTTGTATATATTTGTTTGCATGTTGTCTCCTCCATTCAGCTATAAACTCTTTAAGGGCAGAAATTGTCTTTTCTTCTTTTTGTATCCTTAGTGCTTAGCACAGTGCCTAGTATGTAGTAGGCAGATGCATCAACAGATGCAACTTAATTTAACCCTTATATTACAAATATCAAATGAGGCATACAGTAGAAACATGTGCTAAGCAAAATTGTCACCATCATGATGTCCAATACAGTCCAAATAGATCCTCTTATTTGCAGATGACATTTTATTGATTGAAATTACCACAATCCTACTAGGGTACTTCATGATACAAGCTGAAATTCCCTCAAATACTCTTTTTTTTTTGTTTGGTTTTGGTTTGGGTTTGGGGGGGGGGGTTTGGTGGGGCAGTGAGGGTTAAGTGACTTGCCCAAGGTCATACAGCTAGTAAGTGTTAAGTGTCTGAGGCCAGATTTGAACTCAGGTCCTCCTGAATCCAGGGCCTGTGCTTTATCCTCTGTACCATCTAGCTGCCCCCTCCCTCAAATACTCTTAACTCTTAATACATTTCTTCAGTCTCTTCAACTCCCATGAATCCTCTGTTTCTAATTCAGGTACACACAGAGATGGTCTTATCCTTGATCTAGCCAACATCCACACAATTATCCTATTTATATTTTCATGAATTCTAAAATTCCTTTATTTGATCATAATATTTCATTCTTCTCTATCCTTAACCATATTCTTCATCCCATCATGACCTTCCACTCTACCATCCTTCAATACTTTGAGAGCCCATGACCCCGGCACTGGCTGTACTTTCCTTCCTTCCAGTATCAACCACTTGGGAAACCAGTTCAACTCTGCATTATCCTCACTTCTAAAATCCCTTGCCCCTTTTTCATAAAGCCATTCTCATCAAACTCCCAGCCTTGGATTACTCTTACCATTCACCTTGTCTTCTCCCACTCACATGTTCCTGAACAGAAATGGAAGAAGTCATAAAACCATGCTGTAAACAATACATATTTACATTATCTAATCTTACCTGGTCCCTCACTATAGCAAGATAATTCTTCTCTTCCTTCCTAATCAATTTTCTATTCAATTTCCCATAGCAACTTTAACAAAGTTTCTCTCCTCAAGCCTCCCACAGTACTTCCTCCTCCTGATACCCTTTCAGATTATAACACTGCCTCATAACCCCCAGAATGGAGACAATTTGCCACAAACTGTTCCTTCTCACCTCCTTATCTCACATCCCTCTGACATCATCTCCCACCATCTTTTCCTTCACTCCCATCTATCTGCACCTTTGATCTTATCTCTTCCATCAGATTACCCCTTGTATTATCCCCATTCTGTCATCTTTAATCTCTCTTTATCCACTGATTCCTTTCCTAAATATGCCTAAATATCTGCCATCCTTTAGAATAACTCACTAGATCCAGTCATTCCTACATGCTATCATCTTATAACTTTCTTCCTCTTCTTAGCTAAACTCCTTGAAAAATTGTTGCCTGTACTTCCTCCCCTCTCATTCTCCTCTAAACCCCCTGCTACTTAGTTTCCAGAAATATTATCATTTAACTGAAACCACTCTCTTCGACATTACCAATGATCTCTTAATTGCCATATCTAATGGCCTTTTTTTCAGTCCCCATCTTTCTTAACCCTCCTGCAGCATTGGAAACTGTTGACCACCTTCTCTCTTTTCACTGGGTTTTCATGACATTATTCTCTCTTGGTTCTTCTTCTATCTGTCTGACCAATCCTCACTTTACTTTGATGGATTATCAACTGTGTCCCAAAAGGCTTTGTTCTGGGTCCTCTTCTGATTTCTCATTATACTCTTACTTTGGGTAATCAGCTCCTATGTGTTCAAATTATCATCTCAAGGCAGATAAGATTAGCAACCCTAATCTCTGCTGAATTCCAACCCCATATCACCAGCTACCTCTTGGACATTTTGAATTGGATGTCCTATAGGTATCTCAAAGTCAGTATATCCCAAACAGAATATACTATATTTCCTCCCAAATGCACTCTTCAGTACTTCCCTATTACTCTCTCAGGCTTCATGGTCCTTGCAGGCATCCAGGTTTGCAACTTCAGTGTCATTTTTGATTCTTCTCTCAACTCCCATATCCAATCAGTTGATAAATTTTATCATTTCTACCTTTACAAGATTTCATACATTTGTCCCCTTCTCTCCACTAATGGAACCCCACTACCTTATTTCAAGCCCTAATATCTATAGCTTTCTAATTGGAATTCCTTTCTCAAGTTTTTCCACACTCCAGTCCATCTTCTGCATAACTGCCAAGGTGACAGCATAAGTCTGGCCATGTCACTCCCTTTCTCAAGAAAGTCCTCAGGCTCCCTAATACGTCTAGCCTCTTCAACATTTAAAACTCATTACCACCTGGCCCCTTAGTATCTTTCCAGTTTTCTTACACATTAGTTCCCTTCATGAATTTTCTGGTCCAAGCACACTGGCCTACTTGCCATTCCTGACACTGGACACTCTACCTTCCATCTTTGTGCCTTTTCATTGGCTGTTCCTCGTGCTTGGAATACTCTCTTTCCTTACCTTCTCCCTTAGCATCCCTGTCTTACATTAAGAATCAGCTCAAATACTGTTTTCTGCAGTATGTACTTCTCAGTACATACTTTTCATCTCTTCTATTTGTATTTGTTGTACCTATCTTCAAATGGAGAAAACTACAGTCTTTTTCATTAGAATATAAGATCCTTGAGAGGAGGAAATTTTTGCCCTTTTACCCTGGTGTTTAATATAGTAAATAGTGCGTAATAAGCCTTTAAATGTTTGTTGGTCGATTGATTGATTAAATACTAGAACTAAGGCCTCTTGAATGAATTCCACAGTTAATCCAAAGATTTTAGCTAAATTTTCCACATAGGAAAAACCAAACAGATTGAGAATGCCTATTATCCATACTATGGTTTGCCGTTGAATGTGCTGCCCATAGGACTAAGTACATTTTCTTTAGATAAACAATGTAGTTGGACATTGGACTCGTCCCTGAATTGATAAGGAAGAGAAAAGTGTACATTTGGGAAATGCACAGTACTTTTTATGACTCCAAAGAATCCATCTTTTTTTAACAAATGCCAGTATTTTTCCATTGATCCTTTATGGCTATGAGATATAGAAAGTCTTCCCTGAAGATTTAAAGTTGCAGGTCACACACAAAACCATGGAAAGACATATGGTTCATGTAATAGGTGATAGCATATTACCAATGAAGAATGACAAAAGAGAATCTGTGTAAAAGATATTGTCAGAGAAATGTATGCCCAGAAAAGGAGGTCAGTTACTTATATAAAGAGGAATAACCCATGTGCTCCTTCAGTACCCTTGCAGTATAGGAAGGCCTACACTAGTACAGAGGGTAGACTTAATGTGGTAGAGTTACAGAAAGACCCATACACAAGAGTTGTGTGAAATGAGAAGGTATGGATAAATTGTGATTTCTGCTATTGTGGGAGAGTACCCATATCACTGACGTCACAACTCTGTTGTAATATTATTGTTATTACTATTAACAACATTAATAATGCCAGGCATAAAGGATACAGTTATAAACAACATTTATCAGCTTTCCTCTTCTCTTTTGCTTATTTTTCTTAGAACCTGGTGATACACCCATCAATACACCTAGCATTCTAGCTATGCTAGAAACACTACAAAATGCCCCCTACTTGGAAGTTCACAAAGACATGATTAGATGGATATTGAAGGTAAAACTCCCTACATTATTGGTAGCATTTTTCATGGGTAGCATGTATTGACTGCTTATGAATGAATGAATGAACGAACGAACGAATGAATGAACAAAAAATCACTTCTTATGTTCCAGACGCTATGCTGAGCACTGGGGTTACAAATATAAAATATTTAAACAAAAGAATTAGGGAAGAGAAATGTGGTATATTGAAAGTATGCTGGACTTGGATGCAAAAAAACCTAAGTTTAAATCCCAGCTCCAGCAGGAATTCTTTGTCTCTTTGGGAAAGGATTTCATTTCTATTTTCTTTCTTTTTTAAAAAATAGACTTTTAATGCCATTAAGAAGATAAGAGAAAGTTCTTCCAGCAGTCCTGTGGCTGAGGCAGAAGGAACAATAATGGAAGAGGTAAACTATGGTTGTTGATAGTATATAGGTATAAGGGGCTAAAATTCTAGCTATACTATCTAAAATCTAATGAGTGGTCGCCAGTAAATTACAAACTTTAACAAGAGTATTTAAGTGTTTAAGTATTTATTAAAGAGCATTAGGATCAGAGAGAAAGGTAAAAATCTAACTATTTCTAAGAGACCCCATCATCCAACCCGCCATGGTGAGGTCAGGAACCAAAAGAGGAAGAAGCCCTCCACCAACGTCCACTTCCTACTTCATGTCCTCCTCCCAGAAATGGGAGGCTCCTCAAGTTGATTGGCTGGTAGCTTTAATAGACAGTACTCACCTGACACCAAGGAACTGACCACATGGCTTGTCCTCAGACGCCTTCTCCTCATGACTGAGCTTTCCTACAGTAGCTCTCCAGCAGGTGGCGTCATTCCAATCGTTACATAGGGATAAGTAATACTATCTTATATTTTAAGCTTAATGGTAGAAAGATCTCTAACCTTCACTCAAACTAGGAAGATATAAGTAGTATAGAATTTAAGTCTAATCATTAAGCTTTCAAAATGCCTAATTGAGTTTCATTTCAGAGCTCAAAGGATAAAGACAAAGCTGAAAGGAAGAGAAAAGCTGAAATAGCCAGGCTTCGGAGAGAAAAGATCATGGCTCAAATGTCTGAAATGCAAAGACACTTCATAGATGAAAACAAAGAACTTTTTCAGCAAACGTTAGAACTGGATGCTTCTACATCCACTGTTCTTGATAACAGGTAAAGAAATGTTTCTAGCTTTTTATGGGGATGGGTTGATGAGTACCTCATCTATAACATAAATTGTAGAGTTGAACTGCTTGGTCATACACACACACACACACACACAGAACTTGGAAGTATCAAAGGCAAGGCCTGAACCCAGAGCTTCTTGTCTTCATATCTGACTCTCTCTCTCCACTATGCTATGCCCTTTCATTTCTAGACTTAGGTAATTCAGATATTTCATGTTTTAATTGAGCATTTAAAAAACTTAGATTTGATTAGTTTTTAAAAATAGATTTTTGTATAAATTCTTTCCTCCTGCCTATTGCTCTCAATCCAAAATATTTGACATCTCTGTCTAATCGTCCTTAGTTTAAACTTTATGAAATGCTCTGTCCCTACTCCTATCTAGGAATTTGTTGTAAAGGTGCCAGAAGAATAGTATATTAGAAGGAATTTCATTAGAAGGAATTTTATTTCATTCCCTAACCACAGTTTTGATACAGAAAAAAAACATTCCTACTTTTATCCAAAGGCCCCATAGGACTTTAATGAAATTTTGCTTCTAGGGATGGTATAGTGACAGTAAAATATGTTCTTAAACCAACTTATAATGTAAAGAACAGATGGAATAGATTGCTGAGTAGTTCAGGGTGCCCTGTAGTTAAAATAATATTCTTTTTCCCATTTTTTTATCTTAGGTAGAAATTCACAAAATTTGAGGGTTTAAAAAGACAATAGGCCTTTAATTTTCTGACAGCCAGAAGCAGAGTCTTACAGAAGGAACTTGGCAGTCTAGGACAAAAGGGCCTGAAAGAAATATGCAGGATGTAGAAGGGAAATGGATTCAAGCAATTATTTAGGGTAAATAAGAGTTGATAAAATTCTCATGAAGAAGAACCAGGTTTCGGGGAAGCTAGGTGGCACAGTGGATAAAGCACCGGCCCTGGATTCAGGAGTACCTGAGTTCAAATCTGGCCTCAGACACTTAACACTTACTAGCTGTGTGACCCTGGGCAAGTCACTTAACCCCAATTGCCTCACTTAAAAAAAAAAAAAAGAAAAAGAAGAACCAGGTTTCATTTTAATTTTTCAATCTTGTAAAATTTAAGCATACGTTGAATCTGAAGTTATATAATACACTGATTCCCCTTGTTAGGAGAGTTTTTGAATGTTTTCCTCTTGCTGAGTAGTGTAAATCTTTGAAATTTTGATTTGTCAGCAAGTAGCTTGTGGGTAGGTGTTTGGATATGGTTCAAGTTCAAGTATATTTATTTAAATGCCAAGTAACATAACTCTAGTAATTACCAGAATGTCTCAGAGTCATTCATTCTAATGTAATTAACCATGTATTCATGACTTTCTCTTTATTTTAGTCCTATGATTTCAGATAGCGCCCTTATAGCCTTGGGCCCAGAACAAACTCAAGTCACTGAACAGAGACAAATTGTTACTTGTATTTTGTGTCAAGAGGAGCAGGAGGTCAAAGTTGACAACAAGGCTATGGTACTGGCAGCATTTGTTCAACGGTCAACTGTATTGTCAAAAAACAGACATAAATTTATTCAGGATCCAGGTATGTCACTTGTGTCATAGCCAGAATCCTATTCCAATTCAGTACTTGGCATGTTTTGCCTTGTTGTTTATTCACCTTTTTCATTTTACAATATATATATAAATTTTTCTACTATTTCTATTTAAAAATTTTGTTTTCACATTGCCTATATTTCTCCAATATCCTTCTTCCTACCCCCTCCAAGACAGCCAACAAATATTTGGTGTTTTTTCCTAAGAAGAAAAGGAGAAACAAAATTCAGCAAAATCATCCAATGAGTTAGGGGAATCTGATGTTATTTAAGTGTATCCCACTCTCTACAAAGGAGCTTGAGGAAGGGCATAGATATAGGCACTTCTTTTGGTATGCCATGCTTCTGAACTTGCTAACAAGTTTGACAAATGATAAATGATAAATTTATTTAAAAGCCAAGTACTAATTTTAGTTGATAATTCAGGGATACTCTATTGATTTGATAGTGCTGTAAAAAAAATTGTAAGTCCTGCTTTCTAAATAGTTTGGAAAAATAATTGTTATCCTAATACTTATTAATAAGCCAGTATTTATTCATTTTCACAGCTTGAAGCTATGTACTTCATTAATATTCCAAAAATATATGATTTCATTGATATAGGTATCCCCTCCGAGCCTTATAGAAAGTTTCATGAGTCACTATGGTCAAAATAAATTCTTCAGCTGGTGATCAACTTTCTGGTGATGAGACTGACTTTGTGAACTAAGCCAGGCCAATCTTCAGTGATACTCTATCCCTAAGGCCAGACAGTAATTCTTTCCATTTTCAGAGGACCTGCTTGCCAGAGCTTGCACTCCTTTTCCTTTTATTTTGGAACACAGAATTTTTTATTCTTTTGTTTTCACTTCCAGATTCTCTCCTTTCCCCTTCCTCTCCCCTGTCCAAGAAAAAGGCAAGAAAAACAAAACTTGTTACAAATATGTATTGTCACAAAAACCAAATTTCTGTATTAATCATGTTCAGAAAAAGAATAATAAATAGAGGGGAAAAAAGAAAGAAAAAATATCAGTCAATCTGTACTCTGAGTCCTTTGGTTCTCTATCTGGAGGATGGATAGCACATTTCATCATGACTCCTATAGAATTGTGATGGGTCATTGTGGTGATCAGAGTTACTAAGTCTTTCAAAGTTGATTATCTTTACAATATTCCTGCTGCTATGTAAAGTGTTTTCCTGGTTCTGCTCACTTCACTTTGCACTGGTTCATATACGTTTCCCATGTTTTTCTGAAACTCTCTTGTTCATCATTTATTACAACATAATGTTATCACAATCATATACTACAACTTGTTCGGCCATTCCCCAATCGATGAGCATCTTCTCAATTTCCAATTCTTTGCCAACACAAAAAGACCTGCTATAAATATTTTGGTACATGCAGGTCCTTTTTCTCTTTCTTTGAGCTCTATAAGGGTATAGCCCTAGCATCAGTACTGTTGCCTCATGGGGGATACACAGTTTAATAGTCTTTTGGGCATAGTTCCAAATCGCTTTCCAGAATGGTTAAACTAGTTCACAGCTCTGCCACCAGTTGCACTCCTTTTCTACTCACCAATTCCCTATTGTCCACAAGCATGCTCAAGTAGAGTCTCCTTCATCTTTAAAATTACAAAAAACTTCATTTGATTCTACCATCCCCCAAGCTATGTCATCCCCACATCTCTCCTCAAAGCCCTAGGAAAAGCAACATACTCTTCTTGCTTTCACTTTTCAGCTCCTTACAATCTGACTTCCAGCCTCATCACAGAATTGAAGCTGTTCTCCCCACAAATTTAATGGTATTTTCTTAGTCCCCATCCTTCACCCTCTCTGCAGTATTTGAAACCGTTAACCACATTCTCTTTCTGAATAGTCTCTCTTAGTGTTTTTGCGATCCTGCTTTCTTGGTTTTCCTCCTATTTTTTGATAGATCTTAAGGTATGACACATCTACTGTGAGTGTTCTCCAAGGCTTTGTCCTAGGCCTTTTCATTTCTCTCTATATTTCTCACTTGATAATCTCATCATCTCTATGCAGATGAGATTCCCAGACCTATATACCCATTCTTAGTCTTTCTTCTGAACTTTAGTCTGGCATCACCAACTGCCTACTAGCCATTTTGAACTGTATGTCTCACCCATATCTCAAATAGCATAACAAAAAACAGCATCTTTATGCCCATCCAGCTTCAGAATTTCCATTTTACAGTTCAGGGGGCCAGCATCCTTCCAGTCATTGAGGTACAAAACCTTATTGTCACCCTCAACTTCTCACTCACCCCACATAATCATTCATTTGCAAAATTTTGCCCTTTCTTTCCCTGTATCATCTCTTATATCTATTCATTCACACAACTACCACTGTATTTCATCCCCTTCTCACCTCTCACCTGGACTCTTGCTTTGGCCTTCAAATCAGATTCCCTACTTTTATCCATCCTTCACACACCTGCAAAAATGATTTTCCTAAAGCCGTAACTGGCATGAGGCCTTGCCTGATTCTCCTCCCCCTGCCAGATGTCAGTGCCTCTTGATCAAAATTATCCTGCATTATAGTATATGTATTTTGTATTTACTTATTGTATGTTGTTTCTACCCCCCACCCCCCTGATAGAATGTAAGTTCTTTGAAGCCAGAGATTATTACTTTTTTGTCTATCATTAGAAAAGGACTTGACACATAGTAGGTGTTTAATAAATGCTTGTTGATTGATTTAGCCTTTGAGAACCTAGAGTCATCTTTAAGCCATGATGGAGAATTGAAATCGAACTTTTGGGAGCACATTTTTCATGTGGAGAACATTTTTTTTCTTTTTGTATAGAAAAATATGATCCATTATTCATGAATCCTGACTTGGCCTGTGGAACACACACTGGTAGCTGCGGGCACATAATGCATGCCCATTGTTGGCAAAGGTAATTGCTAATTAGTAAATGTTAACATTATTTCAATTCTCAAAATTGAACTTTTAAGCAATTAAAGGAAGTTCAGTACAAGAAAAAAGAACTCCATAATTGTGAAGACAAATACCTTATCACTATTAGACAAATTATAAAGTTGATGTACCCTATTTATTGATGATAAAAGTGATGATTTACAAATATTCATGAAACTGTGTAGATACATACATATAAACAATGTGGCATTGCAAGTAAATATAACCCTTTTTTCCCTTCTAAGGAAGATACTGCATAGTGACAAATATTAAATACTATAACTGGGAAAGGAAGATCTTAATAGTGAATTCAGCTCCAGGAAGGGTGAGAGTTGGCCTCATGCTTGGCGAATGGTATCTTTTCTGTCTTTAGGTACAATTTATATAGTCTTGGTTCCTAAGGAAGCAGTACTACCTACTTATTTCCTAAGGCTATCATGGCTCACTGCTGCTAATTAAAAAGGACCTCCCGATTGGGCTCTGCCCTAGTGTTATCACTACTTTGACCATGCCAGTTTGTATAGAGTAGGGCTTAAGCCAGCCATGGGGTTCTATTGAGTTTCCTCAAGCCAACTAAAATTCTCAGGAAATAAGGAAAGAATATCATAGCCCTGGATCATCTTTACTACTTATGCCACTATTTTATACCCTCTTCTCTAAGTTCATATAATATGGGATTATTTGACCATTGTGAACATAGAAATATTTTATTACAGTTTTTATACAAAAGTGGGGAGGTTATTAAATCTAGTGTAGATATCTCTTACTGTTTGTCAATAGAAATCTTTTGGGATGGTGTGAAGAAAATTTCATTCAGATGAATAAAAGTTTACGTCCACTAATATATAAAATTCTCTCATACTCTAAACACTAATATATGCATGCTGGTTATAAAACTTGGGGAAAGCATTGCATAAGAAACCAAGATAATTATACCTCTTTGCAAAATACATTATTTATTTGCTTTGATAACTGTATTAAATATTTCACAGGATTCTAGCAAATATGGGGTTTTTTAGTAATGCAATATAATTTCCTGCTGTCAAATCTTTGTTGAGCAGTGGAGTAAAACCTATGATTCTCAAAGTTTCATCTCTGTTCTGGATTGTTACTTGTGGATCACAGAACAGAAAAGCTAGGATCAACCTTACAGGTTATCTAGCTAAACACCTTTTTTTTACGGATGAGAATTAGGCCTAGAAATGTTGCACTTGCCCAAAGTTACATGGCTAGTTGGCACCAGAGCTGGATCTTTTGTGGAAACTATAGACTTATATGATAGTTAAATGTATGAACAATAGTTAAAAGTCTGAATTTTGTTGAAGGACCTAACAGTTTCATTAATACTTAAATCTCCTGTTTTAAAGGTATTTTGATGCTGTACAAGCAAAGGAACAAAGAAGACAACAGAGATTACGTGTGCACACAAGCTATGATGTAGAAAATGGAGAATTCCTTTGTCCACTTTGTGAATGTTTAAGCAATACTGTTATTCCTCTTCTTCTGCCTCCAAGAAGCATAAATAACAGGTACTCTAGTTTATAATACCTCATTAATGAAGTGAGAATATGCATTTGAAATAATGGCAGATTAATCATCCATCTACATTTGTAAAAATTAGGGCCAGATAATATGTGCCTCTGTTTAATGTTTTCAAAGAATTCTTCAAACTTCTATTGGTCATTTCTTAGAATAAATCCATACAGTATATTTTCCATTTCCGTGAAGAATGTGATGAGAATTATAATCACTGCTCACAATTGCCTCCACATTGTACAGAGATTCTTAAAAACCTTATATTTGAAAATTAAGTCCCTTTATAACCTTGTCCTCTAAACACTAAAGAACCTATATCATAGGGACAGCTAGGTGGCACAGTGGATAGAGCACTGGCCCTGGATTCAGGAGGACCTGAGTTCAAATCTGACCTCAGACACTTTACACACTTACTAACTGTGTGACCCTGGGCAAGTGACTTAGCCCCAATTGCCTTACCAAAAAAAAAAAAAGAACCTATATCACATGTCCAATTTTTTCATTATTTTCCTCTGAACTCTTTATAATTTAGCTTAGAGGCTTCAAATTGGACACACTGCAGTCTATTTTAGCAAGTGGAACATTGGGTTTTTTAAGTACCTCCAGGAGTTGGGGACCTCTTTCTCCACATGTTCTCTTTATTAAACCCTAATATACTTTAATAAATGTTTAATGCCCAAAGACTGGTGCTAAAGCTTCTAATTTATGGTGACCACACATTAGATTTTCAGACATCACAGTCAGAATTTTAGGCTTTACACCACTGTTCATGTAACTATAATATCAAGATTATTAAGGAGTAAAGGAAAAGGAATGAGGTTTTTTAACCTTAAGTTTAATTTCAAGGTCTGAGTTTTTAAATATTGAAAGGTAGTATGATGTTAAAATGAATCTGGTTTTTGGATGAAGGATATCAAAGACAAAGATGAAAAATTTTAGAGAACTACATTGGAAACTTGTTATTGTGTAGTAGAACCTATAACACTGAAGAGATGTTATTTAAATTAGATTCTCATGTGGTTGAATATTGGATTCTTTTTCTCTCATTACATATTTTATTTTGAAGGAAAGGGATGATGTATGGTCTATTATTGACAATTGTGTGGTGAAAAGTGAACTATTGTGAGAAAACAATGCTAAATTGTTTCTTATAGTACAAGGACTTGATTTATTATACCTTGTTGTTAATGAATAGTTCTCTAGTAAATCTATTTTACCTTTATCTGTAAAATATGATTTTGAGTTATACATAATTCAAATATAGTGGTCTTGGTTTTTTTTTCTTTTTTATATAGATAGCTTAGTTAGGAGTGGTTGATGCTTTAAAGTTTAAAATTCTTTTAAAAAACAAAGACAAACGTGCTGATTTATTTTTTTTTATGAATAACAGACTGATAAATAGCAGTTTTGTTTTGAAAGCATTTGTATATGATTTTTTAATTTACTAACTCAAATATGATTTTTCCCTTATAATTAGTTGAAAGAATTGAAATGTATATATATGTGATTATATTTTGTAACTTACTCTTGCTTGTTTTTGAATACTGCTTATCATTTCTGACAGGCTAGATTTTACTGACCAACCAGATCTTGTTCAGTGGATTACAACGGTATCTCAGCAAATAAAAACACTGCAGACCCTTCAGAAAGAAGAAAGTGCTTTTAGTAAGTTCCGATTTCATTTTCCCTCTAGGGTTAGGTTATTGTTTTAATTATAAAATCCTCCATGTCACCATTTCACTTAGTACTGTCAGCTTTGCTATCTAGTTCCTTATTAATTCAAAACACACACATGAACATGTGACACTTACAGCAAAAATGGTAATAAGCTTCTCCTTTTCAGAGTACTAACTGATAGAAAAGTTAATTTTTTGTGTTCTAGCAATAACACCAATTAGAGAGATGCCATCATGAAATAGTGTAGAGAGCACTGGACTTGGAATCTGTGTGTGATAATGGAAAGTCCCTCTTAACCCTCATTTGTATGATGGAAATGATACTTATTGTACCTACTCACTGGATTGTTTTGAAATGAGATAATGTTGTAAAGCACTCTGCAGAGTTTTTAAAGAGCTGTTTAAAGTCAGTTATTAACAGATCAGCTGGTTACATTATTACTGGTACTGTTTCATCATCAAGAAATAGGAACAAATTTGTATCCGTGTTTAAGGAAGCAAAACAGCTTAGCCCAACCTCTCTTCCCCTCCCTCCTTGCCTTCTAAGGTCTGCCCATATGTGGCATCAGAACGTCAAAGTGATCACAAAAAAGATGATTGTGATGATGATAATGGCAGCAATAACAACCACCTCCTGAGACAAATGTTCTATTTTTTAATAATTGTTATAGGCTTTCTTTATATCCAGCTGAAATCTCTCTTTGTACCTTAGGATCGGAGAATCAATTAGAGTTAGAAGAGACTTTGGAAAAAGTTATCTAGTCCAGTGCCCTCTTTTACATCTCAGGAAACTGGGAAAGTAGGTATAATGATTTTCCCAAGGTCTCAAAGGTAGTAAGTAAAATATCTAGGATTCGAACTGAAATCCTCAGACTGCAAATGTAGCCTTCTTTTCATTGCACCTTTCAGCCATTGAATCTAGTTCTGCCTTCTGGACTCAAAACAGTCTTTCCATGTGGAAGCTCTCCTAGTATTTGAAGACAGTGCCTTTCCCTTCCAGTTTTTCTCTTCTCCAGGTTATGCAGCCCCAGTTACTTTGGCCTGACCTTGGGTGAAAAGAACTCAGGTCCTCATCATCATCCTGATTGTTTTCCTGTAGACATGTATCACCTAATCGGTGTCCTTCCTGAAAAGTGACAATTGGAACTGGACTTAGTGCTCAAAATGTCTGGCCAGTAAAATGGAATTCTTGTCTGTTACATTATATTCTGTGTGTACAGACTCACATACACACACATATTAATGCAGCCTAAGAATATATGAATATACTAGTTTAACTGCCACATCATATTGTTAATTCACTGAACTTTACCCCTCTAAAGTATCTTTCATATAAATTACCACCTAACTATATCTTCTCCATCTTGTACTTGTATGGTTGATTTTTTGTAACATTTTACATTTAGCCCTTAAATGTATCCATCCCTTAAATTAAACTTCATTTTATTAAATTTAAGCCATTATTTCAACCTGTTTGAATCCTTTTGGGATCCCATTATGCAGTCCAATATCATATTGTCTAGCCCTCCCAGCTTCAAGAGTCTTTAGGATTATTCAGCAAATTGTTATTATATTAGCTGGCATTTCTTATTTATTCCAGAGAGGGGTTTAAGAAGAAAGGGAAGCTTCGCATTTGATGCCCCAATTATTAGAGATTAATTTACATAGAATTTCTAGGATTGTATCTGTAGCTTCTTTGACCTATCATTGCTTTTAAGAAACAGAAAAATATTTTTAGTGATTTGAGTAATCTCTGTGTGGGTGTGAATAGGAGGCCTTGTTTTGATATAAGCAGACTTGGGGGGGGGGCGGGGCAATGGGGGTTAAGTGACTTGCCCAGGGTCACACAGCTAGTGTCAAGTGTCTGAGGTCCGGATTTGAACTCAGGTACTCCTGAATCCAGGGCCGGTGCTTTATCCACTGCGCCACCTAGCCGCCCCTAAGCAGACTTTTTAAAAAAATTATTATATACTTTATAGGAAAATTACCTCTAGTTATCTTCATGGTCAGCTCACTACTGAGATGTTCCTGCATTTCTTTTATTACACCATTATGTGTAATTTGTATGCAAGGCCCTTTAAGTATGAGGCGAAATAAATCCTTTTACTATTTATCTTTGGAAAATCATACCATTCTGGTGTGAATAATGGCTCTTTCCAAGTTAGTGGAATACATTACAAAATGGATGTTGACCATGCAAGGCAGGCAGGTCTTCATAAGTTCACAGATGACAAAGTTGGAGTGTATGCCCTGTCCCTACTTTCCACTGATAAGAAAGAATTTTGACCAACTGAATTGTTGGGCAGCAAATGTGCCCCATCAGAGAAGCTTGAAGAAAATGTTTTGCTATCTTGTTTGGGAATCCTCTTTTGTTGTGAGAAAGCCTTAGAAAACAGTCTAATGTCAACAAACTAAAAACATCACTTCTCAATAAACTTTACAATTCATGCAAGGGTGCAAAACAAAGACTTATTCTCCAAAGTTTAGTCAACAAGAAGCGTGTGTATATAAATATATAATATGTGACTTTTCTTATAGGAACTCTATCTTCTGAAAATATAGAAAGTATGATTGAACTACAACTCCCTGAAGGATTTCGACCCGATTTTCGACCGAAGTAAGTCCTATTATCTTAAGTTAGCACAATTAGCTGAATCTGAAAGTATAGGCTGTGTTTCACACCAGAGGCCTCCCACCTTTTCATTGAAAGAAAGGAGGTGTATTTTCTCATCTCTTCTTCAGAGTCCATCTCGGTTATTATCATTATTAGATAGTATTCACTTGCTTCTTTGTTTATTCCATTTATGTTGTTTTCATTGTATATATTGTTTTCCAAATACTGCTTACTTCATTTTGGGTCATTTCATAGGAATCTTTCCATGTTTCTCTATATTCTTATATTGGTGGTTTGTTACTACACAAAAATATTATATTCCCTTTGGGTACTATAGTTAATTTAGATCTTATGCAGTAGATACACATCTACTTTTTGTACTGCCCACTTTTAGTAAGGCTTACTTGGTAAACCATAAAGTTCCTCAATGCACTCCTGTGTTTTTAAAGTTAAACATTGTAGTATGATTCTGGTTCATGTGTTTTTCCCCTCTCACAACAAAGATATAAATAGCTGATTTACATTTACATATGTGAAGTCCATTGTGAAAAGCAACATCTTAAAACACTTAAAAACTTACATATTGAACACATACCAAACAGAGGGAATAATATCCAAAACAACTTGCTTTCAAATTAATGTGAGTTTACAGTGTTTTAGAACTAACCCCATACTTGTCCATCTCAGGAACCCATATTCTGAAAGTATTAAAGAAATGCTGACAACATTTGGAACAGCCACTTACAAAGTGGGACTAAAGGTTCATCCCAATGAAGAGGATCCCCGTGTCCCCATAATGTGTTGGGGTAGCTGTGCATATACTATTCAAACCATAGGTAAGCAGTTGACCTCTGTAAGGCCCACTGTAAGTCAGAATTTATAATAATGTAAATTAAAGATGTAGAACTACCTGAGAAGTAGTATCCAGATTGACAAATTGTAAATTATGAATGAACATTTTTAAAAATCTCATCTTGGGGCCTGTGACTAATTATGGTAGAAAAGTAACATGGTTTCAGTTTTAGCTCTTCAATAGTAATATATTACAGTGAACTGACTTAAAAATTCTAGCACCTAAATTTGACCATTATGTTGTTTTCTATAGAAAGAATATTAAATGATGAAGAGAAACCATTATTTGGTCATTTGCCTTGCCGACAGGTAAGATCTCATATTGCCCTTGATTCTATGAAATTTATACATAGGGTAAGTTTCAGCTCTTGTTTAGTTTGTTCAGCTCTTTGTTTCGTTTTTTTAATTATGAAATAACCACTTATGTCTGAGTTCACCATCTTCACATTAAAATTTGTTCTCTTATGGTACTTAAAATTATTTCATTTACTTATCACGAAGACTTAAAGTAGGCTTCATCAGTCAGCATATGTTGAATTTCTGCTGTGAACACACCAAACTGGCTGATGTTCCTTGTTCTCACTCTTACCTTTGGGGACTTGAAAAAATAATTATAGCATCAGAGATATTGTTCCTATCTTGTCACATTCTTGTATCTCTTAAACTCCTACAACTAAGAGTGAGTTGTCTTGAGTAGAACAATGCAGTTTTATTTCTGGAAATGAGAAGTGGAAACAATGAGCAATTAGAGATAAATTGGATGGATTAAAAAAAAAAAATCTAGTTGATTCAGCCAGCTTTAGGTGAAGTGTTTGGCAGATGTCTTTCAATCTTTTAAACTTCAGAGTGGCCTTCCTAAGTGTAGTCTCTTGTTTTTCCACAGTTGTCACTTTTCAGTTTTTTCAGTTATGTCCAACTTTTCATGACTCCATTTGGGGTTTTCTTGGCAAAGATACTAGAGGGTTTTGCCATTTCATTTTCCAGATCATTTTGCAGATGAGGAAAGTGAGGCAAACAAGGTTAAGTCACTTATTCAGGGTCACACAGCTAGTAAGTATCTGAGACCAGATTTGAACTCAATAGATAGTTGAGTCTTCCTGACTCTTAAGCCCAGCACTAATTAGCTGCCCTATAACAATACTTTTTTATAACTCCCTTAGAAGTCTGTGTTTTCTCTGACTGAGCTAAGTTTACCTCCCCTTAACTTACTATTATCCATTGGGGAAGGCCTCCCCACACCCCCATTTGTGTGTGTGTGTGTGTGTGTGTGTGTGTGTGTGTGTGTGTGTGTGTGTGTGTGTGTGTGTAACACTAAAGTCCTTCAGGGTGTCAGAGACACAATTCTGTTCATCCAAGTCACAATCAAGACATTATCTATGCTAAACCATTTGTATGATGTAATGTATAAATGTATAATATAATGCATAAATGTAACTTTATAGGAGATATTACCTTCTTAGGACAAATCAAAAGGCTAGAATATAATATGAATTTACTCTAGTGATTCCCAAATAGAATAGAATTCTCCATTCTACGTTTTAAATAGTTGTCTCTGAAGGAATAGAAATAATTCATCTGTAGCAGTTTTTTCTTATTTCGGTTTTCACATTTCAGGACGACTGTCTCAAGTCATTAACAAGATTTGCAGCTGCACATTGGACGGCAGCATCATTTTCAGTGGTGCAGGAACATTTTTGTAGACTTTTTGCATGTAAGTTTTTTTGTTTTGTTTGTTTGTTTGTTTTTTTGTGGGGCGATGGGGGTTAAGTGACTTGCCCAGGGTCACACAGCTAGTAAGTGTCAAGTGTCTGAGGCCGGATTTGAACTCAGGTACTCCTGAATCCAGGGCCGGTGCTTTATCCACTGCGCCACCTAGCCGCCCCTGCATGTAAGTTTTAATATATTGAAGTCCTTTTGTTAAATAATGAGTATAAAAATAATATAATATGCATTTTACTTAGTAAAATAATTTTTCATAGTTAGCACACTTTTCAAAAAATAGAGCAAGCCCTGAAACAATATTTGAACATGTATACCTTTCAAAATGAACTCAGTTCTTTTTATAAGTTCTTAATTACAGATTCATTTGTATCTTGTAAAAAACTAGATTTATATAATTTTTTTAATTTTAAAATGAATGTCAGCCTGTTGTTGCTATATATGATCTATATGAATTAATTTATATAATGTTTACTAATTTATTTTTGTTTTTAATATTCAGCACTGGTGCCTAATGAGAAATATGGAAATCTTCCATGCATATTAGATATTGACATGTTTCATTTATTGGTAAGTGTGTTCATGATATTCCTTTCTATAGAGCTGGGTTACTCATATAATCAGTTTGATGAGGAGCAGATATGGTGGTAGGTGGGGAAGGATTATCTCTTGTAATTGTTACTATTTTAGATTTTATTTTAGTGTATGAAGTCTCTTTTGGGAATGCCAAAACAGAAAGTACTGAGAAAGAGAATTTTTCTAGTTGAAAGAGTTCTAGTTGTAGACATCAGGACACTTGAGTTCTAGTTCTGAGTCAGCCTCTAGGACTAAAATACACGCTGTGACTTGAGCGGGTGACTTGACTTTTCTGGGCTTCCGCTACCTATCTGATACATAAGTTAACATCCACTCTACCTAATTCGCAGCGTAGTTGTGAGAATAAATGAAATAATGTGTATAGTTTTTATTGTGTTGGGGAAGCTGTAGGACAAACTCAATGATTTAGGACAGAATGTTTGTCTCAAATCTTTTGGTTCTTAGGTGATAAGTGAGAATTCCAATTTGTGTTCTCCAATAAAGATCATTTGATCAGATGATGAATATTAGATTGTAGAATTTAAAAATCTAGAAAATACTCTGGTTAAAGAAAGTGAAGGAAAATTTAAAATAAAAACAAGTAGTACACAGTAGAGTCCCTATTTCATAGATAATCCTTTTTTCTGTCCTTTTATCTATGAAAATGTTCATGGCTGTTGATGACTGTCAAACTCATAATTTTTTTAAAAATTAGAGGAAGAAAGTTTGGTGAACACATCTTGATACTAAATATATTATATCTCTTCCCAAGGTGAGCTTGGTACTCTCATTTCCTGCTTTGCAATGTCAGGATTTTTCAGGATTTAGTCTCACCTCTGGAGACCTTCACATTTTCCATCTTGTCACCATGGCACACATTGTGCAAATCTTACTTACCTCATGTACAGGTAATGACTTCTGCTTACATTCTTTTGATCATTTCTTTCAGAAAACACTGTGTTATCTCACAGCATTTTAAGAAACACCACTGAAAAAATATGCATGTAATGTATGTAATATGTATGTAAATAATATGTAAATTATAATTGGATAATTCTTTTCATTACAACTGCAAATAAAGTGATTTGGAATTGGAACAATTCATTTTTCCAATATATAAAGAAAATTCTATGGAGATATGAATGTTTTCTTATTTGTTGCCTTAAAAAGAAACTCTCATTTGTAATGATACCATATACATTTAAATTAATATAAATATAAATGTTACTAAGCAAATTTAGTTGGTTGCATTAATTTTCAGTTTTCAGTTGTTAAATAAAACATTTAACAACCAAAAAAAACCCCACACACCCCTAGTCTCTTAAAGCACATTTAGTTATGTCAGTATCTTAAATACTCATCGATAGTACAGAAGGGATAGTGTATATAAGCCCCAAAAGTTTACAATACAATGGTTATGCTGCTAATACACGGATGATTCATATAAGGCCTGTTTTTTACCACAAATTTAAATACAATATGTTGAACCAATTTTACTCAATGAAAGAACTTATAAAGAATTTAGACCTGATCCACCCAAACATCTTTAACAGAAGATTAAATATTTGACAGAAGCCAAAGAGGTCCTTCATTAATCATGTTAATGTTTTGGGTTTTTATCAAGGTTAATTTTAGTCTACTCTGTTTAGCACTTATCTTATACATTGTTATTTTTAATACATTCCACTAGTAATTTTTTAGTTCATTTATTCATGGTTCTTTGAGACAATTTTCTCCCTTACACTCAAAATTCTTTGTGAGAGAGCATGTAATTAAATAGAGGCAGTGGAGGGAAACAGGTTCAAGTGGAAGAAAGTGGACACAAGATAGGACTGCAGGACAGGTTCAGAGATGAGGTGAAAGTTAAAAATGAACTGCAGTATGTTTTCCAGTGGGGTCAAGGCAAATATTCAGGGTTTGTTTTTAAGGTGAGTTTTTTCTTGACCCTTATCTCCTAAGAGCTGTGCTCATCTCATCAAAACCCATTTCTTCTCTAATAGATCCAGGTTTTCAAAGCTGATCTCAGAGAGACAGTTCAGTCATGATCAGCATTTCTTTAGTTAAATAGTTTCTTTATGAATATATCATTCTGCCCTAGCAGAAACTTTTTTGATCCCTAGGTGACCTGGCTTATTGAACTGAGGATGACTTTTTTTGTGTTGTCTGATTCTGCTCATCCTAAATGACTAGGATTCTTTCACTGTTGGAAATAGAGTAGAAGGGGGATGAGGGAGTATGGAAGTGAAGTGTCCCTTCTCAAGTGCTTTATTTGAGGGTATAAAGTGTCCATAATTATTTGAAAATTCATTGGTGGTGTTTCATTTTCAATATACCTTCATGGCAAATATAGTATACTAATATTTCCTTATCTTTTTAGAAGAGAATGGCATGGACCAAGAAAATCCTACTGGTGAAGAAGAGTTAGCAGTGCTTGCTTTGTACAAAACACTTTGTCACTGTGCAGGAAGGTAACATCTGTACTACAAAGAAAGCATGTTGCTCTTCTACATGAGTTTTACTGTGCAAAAAAAGGTTGTTGACACGCAGTAAATGCTTGTATCGTAGCATTTTTTATTTCTACATTTGAATTCCTTGGGATGCAGTTAGGTGGCACTTTTGACCCTTCCCATTATATAAGTAGGTGAACCATCCACCTTGCATTTTCAATGAGAACAAGGAGTGAAGTTAAGCCTTTTTGTCTGTCGTTGCATGAACAGTGAATGGCAAAGTGAGTAGAACTCAGAATCAGAAGCACTTCCTACTTATTACCTCAGATATCATCTGGTTACTTTCTTAACCACCCATGTCAGCGATTCCCTGATTGAGCAGTACCTTAGGCTGCTTGCTATAGAAAATAGAAAGAGGTACCAAGAAATTTCTAAAACAAAATCATCTTTAATTCACTTTGACTTTTTATAGATGATTGTTTTTATGACTTAAAGAACTGCTCAGCAATCCCAAAACTTTGTTTACCAACACTTAAGATCAGAGGGGTTTATTTTCATTATTAAAGGGTTTACTAGGACTTTTTTTTAAACAGTGACTTTCCCTGTTGCATTTTAAATATTTACTTTACACAGTACACAATTACACAATTTGTAGACATCTACAAATATGTACATAACTATTAGTACTCTAATGTGAGATCTTTGACCAGGGACTGAATGGATCTATAACTAAATCAAAGGTTTTTAACCTGGGGGTCTGTGAACTTGATTTTGTTTTGTTTTATTTTTAACATATTATAACTGTATTTCAGTCTAATCGGTTTCTTGTAATCCTGTTGATTTTTTTTTCTATTTAAAAACATTATTGTGAGAATGGTTCTCACAAGGCTTTACCAGACTGCCTAAGGGGTTCATGTTACAAAAAAGGTTGCAAACCCCCTAAACTACATGACCTCAGTCACACCGGTATTTACATTGTTGCTCTAAATGAAGGAAGAAGATAAAGGGAAGTTGTGATTAAATTCAAGGACTTCTCACAACTTCTTAGAGAGGCAAATAATGAGAGTTAATGGAATTTATTTTGTTGTGCATCCAAAGGCAACAAGAAAAGTCATTGCCACCTTATGGCAATGCCCATTCTAAGCATTCATAAACAGACCACCTTGCCATTTACCTACCAACATCTGTTTAAATTAAATCAACACACACTTGATAGTTGGGCAAAGTGGGAGTTGCCAAAAAATGTACTGGAAAATGTGACTCAGTATTAATAAACAAAAAAGGCCAAAGGTTTGTAGATTACAGGGAAACCTTGCCACCCATGTGAGCCTCTCACCTATACTCTATGTATGGGAAATACTTATTTCAACAAGAGAATTAGGCACTGGATGTGATGAGCATTAAAGAACATCACAAAAATTTCAATGTACTATATTCTAATAGGCAGGAAATAACCAGTTTCCAATATGGGAGTCTTTTCCAAAACAACTATTTTTGTATAGTCAAACTTGACTTTTCATTGCCTTTTCAAAATAACTATCAAAATGAGATTTAAGATACAATTAGGAGGAAGAATTAGAAAGTAGAAGAAAGAATAAAGATAAGAAGGTAGGCCATAAAATTAAAGCATCTCCAACCTGTTCTAAATAAACAATCTATTGAAAGTAAAATGTTGGAAATTGACATGTATTTAATTTTTTAAGGAAGTTGAACCAGTGTAAATCAATTGCCACAATAAGGAAGCCAAAAGAAATTGCTTTAGTTTTTAAATACTTATTCTCATTGTCATGCAAACCAATATGGCAGCACAGGGTAACACCAATTTAAAATAATAATCTCATTTGAAAAAAATCTTATGGCAAGAGTAATGGAAGGTTATGAGCCATATTGTCTTATAAAATAACAAGAAATGGTGGAGAAAACACAAGTTAACCTTGGGGAAGGATAACAATTTAGCCAAATCAACTTGATAGCATTTTAGAAGGTAACTTGGAACAACATATTAAAAAAATATTTATTAAGATTATGGTTATAATATCTAATATAATTATAAATAAAACTCAAACTCATCTAGACTAGACCAAGTATGCCCAGAGGTCTATACTGGAGGTGGCACAATTTTGAGGGCATGGAGGCATCAATCCTTAAGACATCTGAAAGAGGGAAAGGATACCAAATTATTTAGGAAAGTCACAGATATAATTACTATCAAAGAAAAGTGATTAAGAACAAAATCAGTAGCCATTAATCCATATGTCTATTTTCTAATCTCTAGAAAAAAAGAGAATAATCTGCATATTTATCAAGAGCCTCCTAATCAAAGTATGAAAAAGGAACAGATTTTTAAATCAAAGTTTTATTGATGAATTTTCATTTTATATTAGTCATTTCCAAACCTATTCTTTCCCAAATTCCTCAGCCCAGTGCGCCTTCCCTAACAAAGGACAAGTAGCCCAGTATTTGAAAAAGCCCAAAGATCCCAGCTTTTGGGAAAAGAACTTAAACTATTTGACAAAAACTATTGAGAGAACAAGAAAGCAATCTGGCAGAAACTAGGTATTGACCAAAATCTCACCAATATATACCAAGAGAAATTCCAAATGGATCAGTCTTTGTCCATGTGACATACACATAAAGGATGACATCATAAGTTAGAGGAGCAAGGAAGAAAATTACCTTCCATATCTATAAATGAGGGAGGAGTTCATGACCAAGCAAGAAATAGAGTGTTCCAGAAGGTGAAATGAACAGTTTTGATTACATGAAATTAAAAAGCTTTGGCGCAAACAAAAACAAGGCAAGTCAGATTAAAAGAGAAACAGGTAAGAAAAAGTCTTTGCAGCAAGTTTCTCTCATAAAGCTCTTATTTCTAAGAATAACAACCATTCTCTAATTGATAAATGATCAAGGATGTGAAGAAGCATTTTTGGGGGGAAGAAATTCAATCTGTCAATAGATATATGACAAAGTGTTCTAAATCAAGTGTCAAATACATAGCCTGCAGACCTCGTGCAGCCTGCAACACTTCCAAGTGTGGCCCAAACCAGATTAAACTATAATTGGGAAACACTTAACAAAACAAATAGAAATACAACAAATAATATTATGTTTTACAACTAAATCAATATGTGGCCTGCAGGGAACCTTCTGTACAATTTAGTGGTCCTTGTTTCTGTTTAAGTTTGATACTACAGACTCTAAATCACTAATGATTAGAAAAATGAAAATTAAAACAACTTTGGGGTTCCACCTCATACCCATCAGATTGTCAAAGTTGACAAAAAAGAAATGTGACAAATCCTGGAGGGGCTGAAGGGAAAATGTACATTAGTGTACTGCTGATGAAACTGTGAATTATTCCAGTCATTCTGGAAAGCCGTTTGGAACTAGGTCCAAAAAGCTATTAAACTGAATTTTCCCTTTGAAACAATGTGAAGCAATATTACTGCTAGGTCTGTACCCAAAAGACATCAAAGAAAAAGGTTAAGGATCCATTTTGAGATAGCAGCTCTTTTTGGTGGCAAAGAGTTGGAAACTGGGGGGATGCCTATGAATAGGGGAATGGCTGAGCAAGTTATAGTATATAAATGTGATGGAATACTATTCTGCTGTAGGAAAAGATGAAGGCAATGGTTTTTGTTTTTGTTTTTTAAAAAAACCTGGAAAGACTTGTATGAACTGATGCAGATTGAAGTTAGCAGAACCAAGAGAACAGTTTATACAATAACAGCAGTATTGCAAATTAACTTTGAAAGTTTTAGGAATTGTAATCAACACAGTGACCAGCCATGTAGATTCATAATGGGATGGACTACCCACCTCCTAATAAAGAGGTGATGAACTTCGAGTGCAGGTTCAGACATTTTGGACATGGCCAACGCAAATATTTGTTTTGTTTGAGACTACATGTTTTTAAAAGGAGGTTTTGTTTTTCTTGCTTTCCCAGTTTGGAGCAGGGCAGGAAGATGGGAGAAAGAAACGGCAATCTTCATTTAAATTTAAAATTTAAAAAAAAAACACAACAAGGGGCAGCTAGGTAGTGCAGTGGCTAAAGCACCGGCCCTGGATTCAGGAGGACCTGAGTTCAAATCTAGCCTCAGACACTTGGCACTTACTAGCTTTGTGACCCTGGGCAAGTCACTTAACCCTCATTGCCCCACACACAAAAAAAAAGAAAAACAAAAAACAGTTAATAAAAACCATAGCAGATGATTTATCTAAATAGAATACAGGAGCCTACTGTATTTATTGTTTGTTGGCTGTTTTTTTTAAAGCATTTAAATTGTACAGTATACAATCTACAAAATTTGTGTAAAAGACATCAGAAAACTATGAATAGAAAAGGAGGTGGACTTAACATGTAGTGAGAGCAAGGAATAACCAAAGGACAGCCTATTGATATGTCATATTAAGTTATGTTAAGGAACAAAAAAAAAAGTTATATTAAAGAAAGTATCCCCCCCATATGTTCAGTGGACCTCCTGGGGGGAAATTATAGATGAACATGGACACAAATGCAACATGATGAATGTTTCAGATGAACTGTTAAAGGCAGTACCCACATCAAGATCACAGATCTATCAGACTTAACAAAAATTTTATTTTACAGCATCTTTTCTGTAAGCCAGAGAAAACTTGTATGAGTCTTGTAACATTTTTAGGAAGATGAAAGGGTCAAAGCAAGATGTTATAAAATCAAATAATAGTAGCATGTCTCAGTTCCGGATGTTGGAGTATCACTGACATAGGCTCTAGGGTAACTGATTTATTCTGGGCACTGTAACCTGCCAGGGCCCAGCTAGGGAAGACCCTGACCATCATATATAACAAGAAAGTAATTAAAGCCATAGGTAAGACTTGAATATTATGGCTTATACCTACCGTCCTATGTGCCAGGTGGCATCATTAGCTTATTAAACTGCCTCTGAAATAGTTCTAGCACTCAACTATTCCTCCTTATTTCTATTCTTTGTTCTAACTAAAGTGACCATTTCTCATTCAACTTCCCAATAACAATTCATTTTGTACTTAAGTGCCTTGAAAGAAATTCCCTCAGGCTGGCATCTGTGGAGGAGTGTCAAAGCTGGAATTATGCCTTTCCTGAGATGCTCTGCCTTGTTTTTCCATTACTTAAATGGAGTACCTGCCCCATCTGAAATCCAAGGTAAATTACTCAGTTATGAGCTATTGGAAAACTTGTTCTGTCCTTTCACTGTGAATATTTGGGGAAAGATTGATTCAAAAGAATGAAAACAAAATTACCAGTTGTGTGACTCTGGGCAAGTCACTATACTGCCATCTGCCTCAGTTTCCTCATCTATAAAATGGAGATAATAATAGCACTCATCTTTCATTTTATTTAATGTTATCTATAATACACTGGCTAGCTGGGAACTAAACCAGTATCAAGAGCCGTGACCATTTTGAACAAGCAGATAGATATACACCCGTGTGTGTGTGTGTGTGTGTGTGTACATATATATGCATGTATACTGTGTGTATATGTGTACATATATAGTGTGTGTATACATACATGTGTATGTATGTGCATGCATGAGAATATGGAAGTTACAAGTTAACATCCCAGTAGTTCCCAAATAAGATCAGTTTAAGTGTTGCTTTGATTGCATGTTTTCCTATTCTTTTAGATATTTTATATTTAATTCATTTATCAAGCAACAGATCTGAATGTGGCCATACAACACAAGCCAAAAAGAAAGAGAAATGACATCTAAAAATAGTCTATACTCATGATGAAACATGCTGTGCCACCTCCCAACAGAGAGGTGATTGACTCAGAAGGCAGATGAAAATATAGAGTTTTGGAAGTGGCCAGTGTGGGC
This sequence comes from Dromiciops gliroides, assembly GCF_019393635.1. Classification (NCBI taxonomy): domain Eukaryota; kingdom Metazoa; phylum Chordata; class Mammalia; order Microbiotheria; family Microbiotheriidae; genus Dromiciops; species Dromiciops gliroides. The sequence goes on from NC_057864.1 coordinate 257,404,957, forward strand.
ATTTGTTTGGCTTAACTATGCATATTGGTTACAAGGGTTTGATTTGGTTTTTCTTTTTCAAGGGGCAGGGAGGAAAGGAGGAAGTGAGAAAGATTGAAATAGATTTTTGTTCATTGAAAAAAATAAATTTTACAACATTTTAAAAATAAAAATAGTCCAGACACCTGAAACATTTACAATTCATGACAATTAGAATGTGTATTTTAACCTTTAGCTTTTTAACAAGGATGCACCCATCTCTCGCAATAACATTTCAAATTTATATAAGAACACTATCAGATTCTTTACCTTACTTGATTCATTTAAAAACCTTGTGAGCCCAGGTATATTATATCCATTTTACAAAAGGCAAAACTGACACCCAAAGAGGCTAAGTAATTTCCCAGGGATAACACAGTAAGTTGGTGGCTGAGGCTGTAGTCTAAAGCACAGATCTCTTAGTGCCCAGTCCAGTATTCTTTTCATAATAGTAAGTTGCTTACTAGCAGCCTATATGGTTCCACCATTTTTAATTTTTCTAGAAAAGTTGAAATGTTTTCTCCTTTCTTTGTATTATTAGCTTTTTTAAAGGGCCCTCCACTGTTGATTTTTTTTTCATTCTAATCATAATATAGTTTTATTTGATGTTTGTGCCATCTATAAATTTGTACATTTTACATTTTCTCTATTATCTCCCTTCAGTAATTGGAGCAAATCAGTTCGAACATTTATGTAGCTATCTTTCTCTGCCAAACAACCTCATTTGCCTTTTTCAAGAAAACAGCAAGATAATGAACACATTAATTGAAAGGTAACAAAATAATTTCCCTTAAGTTATAATTATCACTTGTTCTGTTAGGTTTATATACAAATGCACAGCAAAACTTCATTGGAGTCCCACTAATTGGAATGGTGGTTCCACCTGAACATCTCCCCATCTTAAGACTGAAGCATTTGCAAAGCCTATTAATAACAAAAATAATGGAAAGAGGGATGTTTTCACCTTATTAAAGCACAAACTTTAAGGACTTTAGGAAATAGATTGTAAAATCAGAATTGGATGAATTCTTAAATATCTAGTCTGATTTAGAATGAGAATTCTATATAAAAAGGAACCGAGGCCCAGAGAAATTGGGTTTTATGTAACTTACGACAAGTCATATGTCTGTTGGGGATAGAGCCAGGACTGGAACCCAGACCTCCTGATGAGCAAACATTTGCTCTTTCTACCTCTACCAGGTGCATTCTATGGCATGACAGTGGAGGATTTGAAAGCACAATGAAGCTTGTCAAAGAATCCTTACTTGGGAATATTTTGTAATTGTTTCTAGTTACATGTGTAAAAGTAATAAAACTTTATTTTTTTAATATCTCATAATTCATCCAAGCCACTGCTTCACAGTGGTTCTGCCTCAGTTAATTTGAATTCATGATACTTTCCTGGGTTTGCAAATTCAAATACAGACCATTATGGTACAAATGGAAAAGGTAGTTTGCTTTGGAGTCTGAGATCCAGGTGCCTCCTACCTGAGTAACCTTCAGTAAGTCTTCTGTAAAATGAAGGCTTGATGACCTGGAAAGTCCTTTCCAGCTCTAGAACTATGATCCCGTGATGCTGCATTCAGAGAATCTGCAAGTTAACAACAGTATTTCTTAAGCTCAGAGATTTCTTCAATACTGGATTTTAATAATTACTGCTTAATAGAATAAATTTGTATTGAAATTACCTCATGCTAGATAAAAATGAGATCAGAGGAACGGAATAGATCATTAGAATTAGAACCAAAGACATAATAATAGATTCGTGTTTAATAAATCCAAGGTCACAAAACATTGCTGAAGAGAATAATTCAGTAAAGTAATAGCAATTTAATTTTGCAGCATAGTAAAATTGAATTAAGATACACATCTGATACCATATACTATACATTCTGAGTGGATCTGTGATCTGAATGTTAAAAAAAAATAACAAATTAGAAAATGGAATAGCTATTAGAATCATGAAGAGGAATGAAGATCCTATCCCTCAAAAAAGATAAAATCACAAGAGAAAAAAAATAGATATGTTTAATTAGATCAGCTCAGAAAGGGACACAGAATCAAATAGGCAGGTTATCAAAAATTATTAAGTACTTTTAAACAAAATGTAAAGTATGGAATTGCAGTTTCGTGCAAATCATTTTTTTTTGCTTATGTATTTGAATATTCTTTTGTCGATGGTAACTAAGATTAGATTTTTCTGAAATTATAGCTCTGCTTTATTATAAATTAAAATGTATTATTTTCTTCCCCATTAAAGTTGGTGCAATAACAACGAAGTCAAAAAATACCTGGAAGGTGAAAGACAAGCCATAAGGTAAGTGAACGTTTATAAGTAATCTGGGAGAAATGGGAAGAATAATCTTTCCCCTCACCCCTTAGTTTTTCCTTGGTCATATATTTATATAGACAGTTTCCATCTATAAAAATGGTAAGTCATAATTTAAAGGGATAGATTAACATTAAATGAATTATACATAGGCATGTTCCACTTTGTATGTAAAGTCAGCATTTGTTTTCACTTATTTGGTCGTTGCTTCCATCCACTTAGTAGGAATTTGCTTTGGCTTAAGCTAATTTCTTTAGCATCAGGAACGCCACCTTGCATGAACATCCAGTAAAAATGAAGTCATTGCTTAGTTAAGAAATTCTAAACTCTAGGAAAAGTCAGTTCCCTTATATTTCCTACTAGGCTTATTTCCTTCCTCAGTTTTGAGGCATATATATATTTGCCTTCCCTTTATACCACCCCTCAGTGCTGTGGATTACCAGTTGACCATACAACCAGTCCTTATAGGGGCACCATGGGAACTTGTAGCTATGTTCTTACTGGTAACTGAGCAGGGCATGACTGAGGCCATTGGAACAACCTGCCATAGAGCAGGTCATGCATTGTCCCAAACAAAATCTCAACAAAACTTAGACTTCCAAAATCTTTTGAAACAAGATAGGCTTCAGATAGGCATCTTGAGTCTAGAAAGAATTACATGCTAACTACCATGGGGGGGGGGGCAGGGAGTCGGGGTTTAATCCCTAGAGAAGATATCCTGTGCTAAGAATTGTTGATCACTGTTAATATATGTGTACAGGACCAGTATGGTGCTTTTATGGGCACAGTGGTAACTTAACATTGCCAAAGTTGAAAAACTTCACTGTTGGATTTGGATGTGTGTAGACTGTGTCAGCTATAACCTTATTATCTTCATTGATGTCATGTTCTGTTTTGTTTTAGCTATGCAAGAGAGTCTAACAAATTAATAGATCTTCCAGATGATTACAGCAGCCTCATTAATCAAGCATCTAATTTCTCGTAAGTTTTTTGCCCTATTACCATTTTAAGCCATGAAATCTCATGCCACTGGGAGCACTCAACCATTTTACATAAAGTTTGGATTGCTTTTTTTTTTTCAATTCCTTTTTGAGAAGCATAAGATTAATCCTTCCTTGTCACAACTTAATTTCTAAGAATGTCACCCCAGCACATTTTGGGAAAAAGTGCAAGGAAAACATTTGTAGCATTTCATTACCTAGAATTTTTCCAAAAAAGATATAACCTAAAAATTGAGAAGTACCATAAAGCTCTAACCCCACTTGTGTGTGCTAAAGACATGACTTGTGTTTCTCTTGACCTCTTGAAGGTGCCCCAAATCTGGAGGGGATAAGAGCCGAGCACCCACCCTGTGCCTTGTGTGTGGGACCATGCTGTGCTCCCAGAGCTACTGCTGCCAGACTGAGCTGGAAGGGGAAGATGTTGGAGCCTGCACTGCACACACCTATAGCTGTGGGTCTGGAGTAGGGATCTTTCTGAGGTAAGGACTTTTGTAGTTCTTAGCAGAATCAGTCCTGGCTGATGTCATACTGAGAGAGAGCTTTTAAAACCATCGTGGCCAATGACTTGGAGCCCACAAGACCTGAATTCGAATCCTACCTCGGTTGTGTGACCCTGGGCAAGCCACTTAACCTCTTAACCTCAGTTTTTTCATCTGCAAAATGGGGATAATAACATACCTATTTCACAATGTGGTGAGATTCAAATGAGCAAGCTGTAGCATCTTGCAAAGAAAACATGGCATAAAGAAAAATGTGATAGAAAAAAATGAGCCGGTCACTTTATAAGAGCAAGGGTTAATTGATGAACTAACTACTCAGGTGCTCCATTGTTAGCTACACTGTATCAAGATTACTCAAGAAATGCCCCAGAAATGTTGAATTGGATCCCCTGTTCCAACAGGAAGATGATAGACAAGAATTACAGAGCATCGGTAGGCAAGAACGCAGTCTGCATTGTTGGAAGGGTCACAGATTCATTGAAGGACTGGAGTTTGTTTCTTTTGAATCTCTCTTTAAAAAAAAACAACACAACTCCCCAATCCCTGCCTTTGTTCCTCTTCTCCTAATTAATAGCATGTAATGAATTCTATTTTTATATTTTGGCATATTAGTGTTGATGATATGTAATGCATATATGATATATACATGGCTTTGTGGTGGAGAAAGACCTCACTTTGGAGCAGACCAGGTTATAATGAGGTCCTACTGGTGTTTCCTAAGTAGACCCACACCAGACTTAATGTACACACTGCTCTTTAGTGGGTTGCATTATGAGTCTTCCATTCATTTGAAGCTATGCTCAAACTTTGATTACTAATACAAAAATGTGTCTTTGTAGAGTACGAGAATGTCAGGTGCTGTTTTTAGCTGGAAAAACCAAAGGCTGCTTTTATGCTCCTCCATACCTTGATGACTACGGAGAGACAGACCAGGGACTCAGGTAATACTGCATTCTTAGACAATGACATGGGTGGAATCTTCACATGGTAATTAAAGGTGGCAGGGACCTTAAAGACCATCTTATTCAACACTCTTATTTTATTTTTTTTCTTTATTTAGTGTTTTATTTTTCCCCAGTTACATGTAAAAATGATTTTCAATATCTTTTAAAAAATTCTGAGTTCCAAATTCTCTCCCTTCTTCCCTCTCCCGCCCCCCAATAAGAAAGCAAGCAATTACATATAGATTATACATGTGTAGTCATGCAAAACATTTCCATATTAGTCATGTTGTGAAAGAAAACATAGACCAAAAAAGAACCTCAAGAAAAATAAGGAAAGTTAAAAAAAAAGTTATGCTTCAATCTATATTCAGACTCCATCAGTTCTTTCTCTGGAGATGGATAACCTTTTCATCATAAGTCCTTCGGAGTTGTCTTGGATCATTGTATTGCTGAGACTAGCCAAATCATTCACAACTGATCATCTTACAACATTGCTGTTACTTCGTACACAGTACATTTCACTTTGTATCAGCCCATGTAAGTCTTTCTGTGTTTTTCTGAGAGCATCCTGCTCATCATTTCCTATAGCACAGTAGCATTCCATCATAATCATATACCACAATTTGTTCAGCCACTCCCCAGTTGATGGACATCCCCTCAATTTCCAATTCTTTGCCACCAGGAAAGAGGTGCTATAAATATTTTTGTAAATATAAGACCTTTTTCCTTTTTGTTTTGTTTTGTTTTGTTTTTGTTTTGTTTTTAGTGAGGCAATTGGGGTTAAGTGACTTGCCCAGGGTCACACAGCTAGTAAGTGTTAAGTGTCTGAGGCCGGATTTGAACCCAGGTACTCCTGACTCCAGGGCCGGTGCTCTATCCACTGCGCCACCTAGCTGCCCCCTTTTTTGTCTTTTTAATCTCTTTTTGGATACACATTTAGTAGTGGTATTGCTAGGTCAAAGAGTATGCATGGTTTTATAGACCTTTGGGCATAGTTCCAAATTACTATACAGAATAGTTGAATCAGTTTACAACTCCACCAACAGTGCATTCATGTCTCATTTTCCCTATATCCCTTCCAGTGTTTGTCATTTTCCTCTTATGTCCTATTAACTAATCTAATAGGTATGAGGCAGTAGTCCAGAATTATTTTGATTTGCATCTTTCCAATCAATAGAGTTAGAGCATTTTTTTCATATGGCCACAGATAGCTTCGATTACTTCATCTGAAAACTGTTCATATATTTTGATCACTTATCAATTCAGGAATGTCTCTTATTTTTTATAAATTTAACTCAGTTCTTTCTATGTTTGAGAAATGAGGCCTTTATCACAGAAACTTGCTTCAAATTTTTTTCCACAGTTACAATTGCTGACTATATTTCCTCCATCCTATTCACCTGCCCCATTTAATCTATTCTCTTTCTCCTTTCCAACACTGTCATTTTAAAGATGAGGAAACCCCCATTAAAGTGACTTAATTAATGTCATGTAGGTAGTAAGTAAAAGATCTAATGATAATTCCACTGTTAAACATGCTACACATCTGATGATATCATTGACTGTATTTCTGGGTCTCCAGGGCCTCTTTTGGCTAGTAGGCCAGGAGATTAGTTCATCATCCTCTGAATGACCTTAAATGACTGTTTCTTGCCAATGTTTGAGGAGCTCTGGGCAGCAGTTAGGAATAGTGTTAACTCAATCCCAAGAAATCATATGGACACTGATGCCAGGGTGATGAATGGATGTCTGGTTTGTGGGGGAAGTGGGGAGAGAATCATTAGCATAGTCATATTGACAAAGAGGTGCCCTGTTTTTTTCATCCTTAACTTCTGAGAACTGGCTGAGTTGTAGGCTGCTATGTGACAGCATGTGGGAGGACTGTCTTAAATAGGGAGGCTAAGACTACAGCCAAGCTGACTTCTAACACTCCTGGTAACCTTGTAGAAGAATGACTCTGATTTAATTTAGGCAAGTAACAGAGATAAAGGACATTACTTACTAAGTCAGGAACATCAAGGGAGTGAGAATGAGTGTATATAGCTGTAACACTCCTTTGAAGCTCTATGGCTTTTTATTTTCATATATTTTATTCACATATATTTGTATATTTATTTTTATATCATATATATTTCACACATACATGTATACATATTCGTGTATATATATACATACACATATGTCTATATGTGTACATACACATGAGTGTGTAAAAAAATTCTTTGAAGAACTAACAAATGCACAATTTAAATGGACAGTTCCAGTGTCTTTGCTCCTAGAAACACTTAATGCTGCTGCCAGAGAACATTACTACAGACCCTGCCATTGCCCCGAAAAAGGCTGGAGAGTTTTAGCTAAGGTAAATGACTGCCTTGCCATACATAGAGCACATACCCCGAGGACAGGGAGTGTGGAAGCTGTAAAGTAACTAGGGAAGGACAGGTCAGGCATCTGTGCCAGACACAGGAAGAAACTCTGAGCTGAGTGGTGATGATGGTAATGACTCCCATTATGTGGCACTAGGAGATTTTCAAAACACTTTCTTCATTACAGGTTTGTAAAGTAGTTATTATGTATATTACTATCACATTTCCAAAGGAGAAGAATGCAACTCAGTGACTTGCCCAAGGTCTGCCAACTCCAAGGCTAGTATTTTACACCTCACTGCTCCTCCTGCTGCCTCAGGCTTCAGCTTCAGGCCAGACCTGTCTCTTGACCATTTCTGTACTTGTAACCTAAATACATTTTTCTCCTTTCCTATACATGTCCCCTAACTCAGGGACTAGAAGAAATACCCCTGGTTAAAGGGAGAAAGAGGAGAATGACTAGGAAACCAGAGGCAGGAATAGGGAATGCACAGTTAAAAGAACTTGGTACCTTGGATATAGTAACCCATTAGAGCTGTAGGATAGATAGGGCTATAACTAAATTAGAACCTGGACTTGCCTCCCCAGCTCCTGAGATTGATAGAGTCACACTTGAACTTAGCTATTTAGCCATTCGGCCCAGCATGAGTCCCTTGACCTCTCTAGGCTTCAGTGTCCTCATCCGCAAAATGAGGCATTTAAACTTGATGACCTCTAAGGTTCTTTTAGGCTCTAAATGACCCTATGACCTTCAGAACAGTGTCCTGGTCCCATATTTAATGGAATGATTTCTCTCTCTCTCTCTCTGTCTGCTAATTTACCTCCAAAATGGATGCCATGATTATTAAATGAAACAATCCCTTCAACTGCAACCCAATGGGTAGTGTACTCTCTGTCTTAGCAGTGGAAATGGAATCATTTTTCCCATTTAGCCCACAGGCTGTGCCTGCCTCTCTAGCTTCTTTTATCAATCCTTCCAAGTTGTCGCTAACAACCACAGCAGCCAAACCAGAGGAAGATTTGCAGAGGCACTAAAAATGCAAACTTGCCTTTCTTCACAGTTGTTGGTGGAGGGGAGAGAGGGGAATTAGTAGAATGACTGTGCCTACCTAAGTAAGATGTTTCTGTCTTACAGGCGTGGGAATCCATTACACTTGTGCAAAGAGCGATTTAAGAAGATTCAGAAACTCTGGCAGCAGCACAGTATCACAGAGGAAATTGGGCACGCCCAGGAAGCAAACCAGACGCTTGTTGGCATTGATTGGCAACATTTATAATCACTTAGCTTCGGAGAACATGAACTTTGATTTTTGTAACCCAGTCGGCTTTTCAGACGAGAGGGAGTAGAAAATAAGGTCTACTGAGTTTGAAAATAAATTCTTTATTTAAGCTTTTTCCCCCCAGTTTTATTTTCAAAGTTTTTGGTGCCAGGGACTGGGTAAACAGCATCTTCCTTCAGCGGGTTCCCTTCTGTCAGCACTGTTTGCACTACCCTTCCTTTGGATGAAGCTTCTTGGGGTCATAGCCCCCAATAAGACACTTCCTTTTGCTGTTATAAGAGTGTGACTCTTTTTGGAAGCCTGACTGTGAGTTTACTCACAGATGGAGAGAGGAGATGATTGCCAAGATGGATACTTCCCCTAGTTGTCTTTGGCCATTCTCCAGTGATCTGAGCCATTTTGCATTATTTATTATCCTACATTTCAGGCCTGAAGCTGATCACATTCAGGCAAGGAAATGAAGCAATTACGCCATCAGGCGTGTGTATGTATGTCTGTATGTCTGTACATGTGTGCATGTGTGTTTTTATGGGCAGACAGCCGGGTGACCTTTTTATCTCTTAGACTCCAGGCTTTCCCTGGACAACTCTGTACACTTGGAGCTTGGTTTGCCTTCCAATTTTATTTTTCCTTCCGCCGAAGGAACAATAGCTTTAAAAGCAAAACAGTTAAGTCTAACGTGTCTCTGCTGCATTGCACTGTTCCCAGTGATTGTGTGAATGGCACGGGGGAGGGGAGGGCAGCTCGGGGGAAAGTTTTCCTGGAATATGCTGGTTGGTTTTCAGTATTTTTGAAAGGTTGACATTGTATTTTTGAGGCTCTTGTTTTTTGGTGGTTTTGAGATTCTGTGCACAAAGAACTCACATTAAAGGGCTTTTTGAATAATTGGGGGGCAAAGGGGGGGAGGGAGGGGTTGTGTAAAGAATATGCCGCTAATTTTTTTTTGATCTTTTAATATTCTAGTTTTTCAGATGCAAATGCTGTTTGGCTTAATTTCCAGGAATAAATTATTGGAGATGTTTGCTCCTGAAATCAAAGCCTATAGAGGATGAAAAACCAATGTTTTAAGGATGTCTTTCTTCTTTAGCATTTCTCTGGACCGATTTCATTTCTTCTTAACCTGTAGCATTCAATATGTTTCTCGGTCTGCCCATGTCACAGTGGGCCCTTCTTTAATATTATCATTCTTGGGCCTCGTCCACCCTTGCCTGGGACGTGGCTTCCTGGAAAGATGTCTGCTTCAGGTCTATTTTATAAATATATGCTAGAATAGCACAGATACTCAGACTTGGTATACTGCTATACCAGGAGCCTTTGAGATTTGCCCTTATGTGCTTGGAGATCAGCATGCCAGATGGTACAAGGTGCAAATCAAGACCCTCCTTTCTTTCTAAGTCACCATGTTAGTATAGGACTAATGAATACAATTAATTTCCTTGTTTTTAACTATGTGAGTGACCCTTTCATCTATTTTTCTTTGAACTCCTGAGAAGTTAATCCTTTGAATGTCCATTGTGACTCCAAGTCATTTTCAGGGGTTTTATAGAGTTAGTATTTTCAATCCTTTTTGCATACCTCATGGTATGTACTGGGAGGAGATCCATGAGTAGGATTGCAAATCGACTTTGTAATAATAAACAGCAATTCAAAAGCAATGTAAAGTAGCCAGCATCAGCTCTGTTTCCTCTCAAAACAGTGTCTCAAAGGACTCTGTCCTTTCCAAAGAGCACTACTGAACCGTCTTCCTACTTCTGACAGGCACATCCAGCTAAGAGCCGCCAGAAAGTCCCAACTGAAATCCAGTTACTTACTCTCCACCTTTTCTTTCTTTGCCTTCAAGTAGAACTAAATCCTGAAGTTTAGGTTGTGCATGGTGTAGACATTTTTAAAAACAGTTGTTTCTGCTTCAACTTCCTTTAGGCTCTTCTCCATAGGTTCACAGAGCACTTGTCCAAAATTGCAAGGCCAGTTTGACATTTTTTCCCAGAAGTATTATAAAGGTTTCAGTGTAGGCACTTCCTTAATACAATTACACCAGCTATTGTGCCGAAACCTACAACGTCCTGAGTTAGCAAAGGAAAATTGATTCTCTCAGGTTCCATTATCTAAAATAGTGAGGCTTATAGTCTTTGAGAGAATTATGAATTTGCATAAAATAGCAACATACAGTTTTGAACTTTGCGAGGGTTTATTTGAGAGGGGAGGAGTCGGGTTTGCTCTTAAGCCTAGTCCTCTTCTTTCCATAATGAACTATCTTTGTTTTATTATTGTTCCGCATGTATTTATGTTCATTGTAGAAATGTTGATATAAACAAGCTTTCAATATCAGAGGAAGTCATTCCTGTTGATAAATTGGCTCTAACTTTAAGATCTGTGGACAACTTGTAAAATTTGTAATGTATCATATGTAAAGAGTTTAAAAGGTATCCAAATAAATGCTTTAGGTGTTGGTGTTAACATCATACTGGCCTATTACTTACCCTTTCTTTAATTTATCATATTAAATGCTTTGGAACTGTTTTTGCCCTGTCACCTTGCTGACAATGTGGGGCATTTGTAGTAAGCTTAAAATTAAGGTGATTATATTATTAGTGTCAATTATGACCATTAGCTGAACCCTTTTCTTCACCTTCCCGGAGAACGCTTGGTCATCACTTTGCTTGATTAAGTTGCGCATTAAATAGGTATGACAGCTTGTGACCTTTCTGCTTTGGATCATGATGGATCTAAGTCCAAGAAGAAAAGAGGGCTGGTGGGGGCCTCCTCACAGCCGAAAGACTTGGGTTTTGTTAAGAGTTATCTAGGTTTCAGCTCTTCTAGGAATTCTCGTATTCTAGTTTCCTCCTCTCAGGTCCTTGTTCTTACTGTTATACCAGACATTGCAGGCTTATAATGGTCCTATCTAAGAAAAGTAATAGGAGGTTTACTGCTTCTGACAAATTTCCCAGAACTAGGTAACGGGAAAATAGCTATGAGAAACATTTTATAAGAGAAATGCACTTTGTATCCTAACCCTTCCCTTTGGAGAATGAAATAAAACTAAAAGGAAGTGGCAGGAGGTGGGGAGGACTTGGATCAGTCAATGTGGTCTCCAGGTTACACTGTTTTTCTACTCATCCTCCATTTTCAGAAGAACAGAGAAGATGGTGTGTTCCCTCACTCGTGGTCCAGCATTCCCCCTGTTCAGGCTTTGTTTCATATGAGTTAGGAAGATCCCTACTTCTTCCTTCCCTCCTTCCACTTCCCTGTTACCTCTGATTTTAATGATTTTCAAAGATATTCCAAGCTCTTTCTATCAGTGTCCCACTAAACCCTTTGAATCTTCATGGCTGCTACCTTGGAGACCTACCCTTTTCTTGTACTGTCACATGGACTGAGTTTTATTTAACCATAAAAAGAGGAGGGGACTTAATCGATGTCTTACCCTGTCCTGGCTAAGCTGCAAACCTGCTAGCCTGGGCTGTGCCCGGCATTAAGAGTGCCCTGGATGGGGTGGGAAGATGCAGAGCTAGCAGTTAATCTTCTTAACTATATTAAGGTTACTCAAGGTTTATATGCCCTGAAATTACTAGCTAGATCTATTTAGGACCTGAAAGATATTAGAAGTTGTTCCATGTTCTTAGTCTGTGCACAAATCCCTTATCCTTAGGTATTCTAAATAAACTTACAGCTTCTTTTTCATGATGGGTTTTATTTTACTTTTAAGTAATGAATCCTTACTTCCCTTAAAATTCTACTCTTATTCCTTTCCATGGTGCAAAGGTAACTCAGAGTTCTGGGAAACCAGAAGGCCCTACCTACCAATCTGGAAAGGTTTCAAGTAGAGACCTGCCAACAGGTTGTGCTTCTGTTGCAGCAGGACCAGCCTGGTTCAGTTAAAAGAGGGGATCATCACCAGATGTTGGGCCACCAAGTGATGAATTTTTCCAGTCACAAAAGCCCAAGAAGTCTCTCTCCTAAGATGAAGAGGATTAATGTAGGGGGTGCCCCTGCCAAATCACAGGCTCTTCAAGTACTGAAATAAGTAAAAAAGTCCATGATTTGTCCCTAGCATGGGGGACTCTCAGACATGAACCTAGAGAAACAGTAAGTCAAGCCAATATATACTAGACTTCAGGCCTTTTGAAGACAGAAACTATTTTATCTTTATGTCCTCCAGGATGTCTGGAACTGTGTTCGTATATAGCAGATATTCAGTAAATATGGAATTAAACTGCTCATTTGGTAGACTAGCTTTATCTCACCTTTGAAAGTGAGAAGTGGCTGATGATAACAGATTATTCATCATTGGTGCAAGTGAGCAGAGGCCACTTAAAATCTTCCCAGAGAATTTTTCATCTGTGAGATTACCAAATTCATGGTATTAAATTAGGTGACTATTAACATCCCTCCCAAAAAGTACAATGATTTGAAAGCTGACAAGGACTCAGAATAGACAGTGGTTTTTTTGCTCTTTAACTCCAGTATAATGATAGCTCACAGGTGTTCAAAGTGGCTTAAGTTATTCAGTCCCATATTTCTTCCAGCTCCCTTAGGTTTCCCTAGTTGTGGGAATGTGTGTCAGCTAAAGCAGATGGCCAAAGAATTCAGAGTTGGGCCTACAAATAGGTTTCTGCATGGAAATTTTTTTAAATAATAATTTAGGTTAATTTTCATTTAAAAATAAAATATAACTGAAGTCTAAACTCGGGCTCAAATTGAGATCAGCTAATCATAATAGTCAAAGTTGCTCTTCTCAACCCATCAATGGGAGGTATGGCCAATCCAAGAGACTGACTGGTCTTTAGGAGCAGAAATGTCTCAAATTTCTTTTCAGTAGCATTAGCCAGAGTTTGGGTTTCAGTGTTACATACTGTATTAAGTGACATTCAATTAACCAGCGTTCTTCTTCAAATGTTTTTAATGTCTATGTTACAGCTGACAACAACATAGGTACAAGTGTGAGCCTAAAATAGCATTTGCATGGTGGCGTTTGGCCCTGGACAGGGGCACGAGTATAGGGAGTTAATACATAGCTCTCCTGTTATAGTGAAAGAACTTTTAAGTTAATACAGGGACTTTGGGTCAAAAAGAACTGTTGCTGAGCATGTAGTTAAATGTCTTCATCTACTTTGAGAACAGGCCTGCCTATGTTCCAATTCTGAAGAAAAAAAAATTTGCAGTCTTCCCTCAACTGCAGGATAGAAAAACCTGTGTAGGTTGCCTGGAGATACAGTAAAAACCAATGGCAAAGCAAAGACTAGAATTTGGGGGTCTGCACTCTATCCCAGGTTCCATATTGTTTCACTCTATTTGCAAGGGTAGAGCAAAGGGCCGTCATATCCAGTCAGATCAGTGATGATAAAGTTCCCATCATCATGGAAGGGAAGTGAGAAGGCGAGGCGTGGACTGTGAAAGGTACTTGCGTTTCACTGGGACCACAACTGCCTTGATTGGATTGAAGCAGTCACAGAAAACCCATCTCTAAGCCGTTGCCTTCCCTCCAGCCCTGCCAGCGGAAGGGCTGCACGTTCCCTCCCCCAGCTTTGGTCTCAGGGGCTGCAGAATGGGTCTCTAATTGAATGGTGATCCAACCAGCTAGCAGACCCCTTACCTGGCCCATCAGGGCTGTGATGAGTATCTGCCTTGTCCTAAGGTTTGGGGTTGGAGGCAAGATCATTCTTCCCCTGCATCTGAATGTAATGTGTCTGACCAAGGTTCCTCTTCTCATATCTAGGCTCAGGATACAAGCCAAAAGGGCCTTTCTCAAGGTAAATCATCCCAGGAAGGTAGACCCTCACTCTCTCTTACCTGGGTGGCCAGGGGTACATTGGGAGTGGTGTTGGGGAGTCCTATGTGGCACTCAGACTTATCCCTTGTGTCCTTACCCTCAAGAGAGATACACAATACTCCCCAAAGGGCAAGTGTTGTATCTTTTAGGAGATGTCTCTACTACCCTCTGGGGCAAAAATAATATCTGTTGGGTTTGGGTCTTTTTTTGTTTTTTTGTGGGGCAATGAAGGCTAAGTGACTTGCCCAAGGTCACACAGCTAGTGTCAAGTGTCTGAGGCTGGATTTGAACTCAGGTCCTCCTGAATCCAAGGCCAGTGCTTTATCCACTGAGCCACCTAGCTGCCCCTGCTATTTTTAAAAAGACAGAAATCCAGCGTGGCAGTTTCTGTCTCAGAATAGAATGTAAGTTATGGTTTTGAGATGCCACATGCAGGCTGTGGTTACCTTTGACCCTCCCTGCTCATAACTACAATGAATCGCTGAGGAACTTAGGACTGTGTCAGAGATCATGCTTATGTCTAAAAACGGAATGGGCTGAAAACTATTTTTCTTTCCTCACACTCTATTTTAGGGCCATCAAGGCCTTGAAGGTCCTGCTCCTCTGAGAAAGGAGAAATCTTGGTCACTCTTCTGGCCCTCCCCTCCTCCAACTTCCACCTTCCACCATCCCCAGCATCAAGTGCAAAGGGGTTGCACTACAATTTAAAATGAACAGTACGTTTTTTCAGACTCCTCTATTGTGATCCCATCTAGACTCATCAAGTGATGCTTTATTCCACATGGTCTTGGAAATAAAGTAGACCTGGAGTTAGCAAGGGGACCCTCTGCATCCTCTCCAGCTTACACAGAGGAGAGCCCCAGACAGGGTGTCTAGTTCCTGAATTATTTGGGTAACACCTGTCCAAAGAGGGTGCAAGGGAAGTGATTAAAAAGAGAGAGAAGCACTGAATAGGGTGAGGAAAGGGGAGAAGAGAGCATGTATGTAGGCAGGCAGCCATCCCTGAGACGTTGGGATCACATTTATATACTAGGGGAGCAAGAAAGATTGTGAATGTAGCTATTGCCCTTTTGAAACCCTTTCATGGGTTAGGGCCCGCAGAAAAAAGGGGGAAAGCCTTTGCGGGGTGTGGTGAGGGTTTCTCTAGGAAGAGTGAGCTGGAGGGAGGTCCCTTTCCAAATAGAGCCGGCATTAAACCCTCCTCTCTGACCCACCCACCCACTGAGAAAGGGTTAGTGCTTCAAGATGGTCATTCTCCACTGGGGGTCTTGAATGTACATCGGATTAGGGGAGCAGTTTCCACTGCCCCTCTGAGTCCCACCACTTCCCGTGTGTCATTGTTCAGTGAGGGTGTCCCTAGCGGGACTGGTGGGTGCTTCCCAGAGACGCCTCAGCTGGCTGCTGGGGCCTGGACGCCTTCATCACCCGCCGCTTCCACCTGGCTGCTCTTGCCAAGTTTTTTCAAACTCTCCATGATGGATTTCCAGGTCTCTGACACACTCTTCTCTAACAGCCAGCCTTCACTCTCGCACTCGGGGTCCTCAGGATTGGCCACGCTTTCCAGGGCTGTGTGTAGGTAGCGCAGTCCAACTGTAGCGATTACCTGGGGAGAGTTGAGAAGAGAACAAAGAACAAATAACACATCAGGTGGTACTTTAGGGAGGCCAAAGATGGAACTCCCTAACGTAGAGGTTTCTTAGGTTTATTGTCTCTTCTGAATCAGAAATCAGCATTTCAAAAGGGCTTGTGGGGGCGGCTAGGTGGCGCAGTGGATAAAGCGCCGGCCCTGGATTCAGGAGTACCTGAGTTCAAATCCGGCCTCAGACACTTGACACTTACTAGCTGTGTGACCCTGGGCAAGTCGCTTAACCCCCATTGCCCCGCCAAAAAAAAAGGGGGGGGGGGCTTGTGGCCTCTCCCCAGGGAGAGTGGCAAATGCTCTGAGATGATGGAAGTGTCTTCCTGGTTGGTTACAGGGAGCTAAATTCAATGACGGGGTGAAGTCTTTCCCTGACGGGCTAAAAGCATCCCTACTTAAAACCACCTCATCCAAGAAGTCTCCCCTGATTGAGCCCACCACTCATTAGTTGTTCTCCTGTTGGTTCACAGATTAATAGTTCATGTTTGTGAGTTCCTGGCTATGTTCCCTACTCTATGCAATTGGCATAGTCTTTTTTTTTTTTGAAAGTCTGTGGCAGTCAAAACAAAACAAAACACTCAACTATTCCTCTCCTCCTTTTTCCAGTTTTATAAACTGGATTTTTTTTAAGTGGCATGCCTCATTTCATGCAACTGATGTGCTCATTAATTTGAAATGCACCTGGGGAGCTCCTAATATAAAAATATGAGGAGTCCTATCCCATGAGTGCTTTTGTAATACTAATGATTACCCCATACACACAAATTCTCTGTCATGTTTGTTTGTTTTTAAGCTCAAGTTTTGGTTCGGCCAATGGAGCCCTCGACTTAGAATTCAGGAAGACCTGAGTTCAAATCCGGATTCATACACTTTCCAGCTGTGTGAGCCTGGGCATAGTACTTAACTTCTGTTTGCCTCAGTTTCGTCATCTGTAAAAAATTGGGATTAAAGTGCCTGCTTCTCAGGATTGTGAGGATTAAATGAGATAATATTGGGGGGCAGCTAGGTGGTGCAGTGGATAAAGCACCAGCCCTGGAGTCAGGAGGACCTGAGTTCAAATCCAGCCTCAGATACTTGACACTTACTAGCTGTGTGACCCTGGGCAAGTCATTTAACCCTCATTGCCCCACCAAAAACAAAACAAAAAAAGCGATAATATTGGTAAGGTTTTTCAGAGCTATTTTATGTTAGACTGGCTTAAAGCAGGGCACATGTAATTTAGCATCTTGGTTATTAGTCTGTCATGGGGTTGGTGCCATCCAGGGCTACTCTGTGGGAAGACCCCAAGTAAAGCAGTCAACCCTTTAAAACCCAAAGGGTGATAGGACCTTCCCTGTCTTCCCTCCACTACAAATTCCTTGCTGACCATACCTTCCACATAGCCCTAGAAGCAAACAGGCCAAATCTATACCTCAAAGATCAAGACAAGAAGGACGATGACACCCATGGTGTTCATTATACTGCTGTAGTAATGTAGTAGTGCCTCCCGGCAGCCACGGACCCACAAGTTGAGCTCCTCAGTCTGGTAGTCATAGCTGTAGTGGGCAGAGTTGTTGGTGAGCTGGGTCTGTATGCAGGGCCGAGGAGAATTTGGGTTACAACAACTGAAGGGGACACCATCCACCAAGTACCGTCCATCCACATTGCTCTTGATTCGACTGCAAACAAAGCAGAGATAGGGAGGTATGTGAGTAGATGATCCCTGAGATCACTGGTTGCCTGGGACTCAAATGGAGGTTTAGCTATGGGGGGGAGTTGATAAAGTGCTAGACCTAGACTTAGATCTGAGTTCTAATGCTATTTTTGACACTTACTAGATGTGTGACCTTGGACAAATCACTTAATTGCTATCTGCCTTAGTTTCCTCATCTGTAAATTAGGATAACATAGTACCTATCTTCCAGCATTGTTGGGAGCATCAAATGAGATCATTGTAAAGGACTTTAGAAACCTTAAAGGGCTATGTAAATGCAATTAAGTATTAATTATTATTATATCTAGAGGTCAATATCTACCATCCCTCTACCTTGGAGAGGCTTTACAAATGTTTCTAAGTCAAGGGATCGAAGAAGAGAGAGAGTCCTCTGCCTGACTCTCAAGACCCTCCACCATGTAACACCAACCTCCCTATTCAACATCACCTCTCATGGATCTCCCATTGCTCCAGTCAGACCTGTCTTCTCGCTGCCATTCAAACCCACCTCATTGTTCATTCCCAGCACCACACCAGTCACACCTTGATCCAGGTTATTCCTCCCTTGATCCAGGTTATTCCTCCTCTTCAAATTCTACTCAGCATTCAAAGCCCACTTCAAGTGTCACCTCCTCCATGAAGCCCCCATCCCTCACTTCTCTCTCTCTCTCTCTTTTTTTTTTTTGGTGGGGCAATGAGGGTTAAGTGACTCGTCCAGGGTCACACAGCTAGTAAGTGTAAAGTGTCTGAGGTCAAATTTGAACTCAGGTCCTCCTGAATACAAGTCTGGTGCTTTATCCACTGCACCACCTAGCTGCCTCCCTCCCCAATCCCTCACTTCTCTAAACTATTGACCCCAAAGAAATTTTAGAAAAGGACCCACATGCATAAAAATACTTACAATAGCTATTTTTGAAGGTATTTGGAGGGGTCTTGGAGAGAGCTCAGGCAAGTCACTGCCTTTCCTCTGTCATCTCGGCTCCACCCCTCCCCCCACAACAGCTGTTTTTGTGGTAGAGAACTAAAGGAGTACCTATTCATTGGGGAATGGTCAATCAAATTATATGACTATAATGGGATATTTTTGTACCACATGAAATTCTAAAATGGGTAGTTTCAGAGAAACCTGTAAAGACCTCTCTGAACTTATGCAGAATGAAGTAAACAGAACAATTTCTAAAATAACAACATCACTATATAACAAACAACTTTGAAAGCCTCAAGAACTCTGATCACTGAATGTAATGACCAACCATGGTTTGAGAGGATCAAAAATGAAGGCTGCTACCCACCCCCTGAAAGATCTCAATCTGCCCCCCATATACATATATAAATTTGTATTTATGTATATTTGTCATAATGGTCGGGGAGAGGTTCCTCCCCAATGGTGGGAGGAGGGATAAAAGAAAAAAATCAATTTCTGATTCATAAAAAATTTTAATTAACACAATAAACTTCAACTGAGCTTATAATCAAGACCATAGACTTTTAGCACTTCTTGTCTTCTAAACATATCATCTATGTGAGTTAGTTCTCTTCCAAAATGAATTGTAAGGTCTTTAATTTTCTTGTCTCTCATAGGACTGGGTAGGCAGTAAGTGATCAATAAATATATATTGGCCTGATTTCCCCAATCCTTTGGCTTCAAGTGGGGAGGGCTATCAGTGGGGACTGAGCTGAAGCCTAGGCAGAGAACCTCAGAGAAAAGTAAAAAGTCATAGGACCAAATTCCCATTTTGGGGAGACCAATTTCCTAAAAAAAATTTTCCTTGACCTCAAGTCTACCCTAATTCATAATATATATTAAGCACTTACTATATACAGAGTGCTCTGCTAGGATCCTATACAAGGCAGATTCCCTGACATTGTAGAAATTACAGTCTAGGAGGGGAATAAGATTCAAATATAAATAACTGTAACAATAATAATGGTCATAGCATGTATCCAATGAGGACAAATGCTCAAAGATGTTGCATAAAAGACTTTTTGAAACTTGAAATTTCATTAACATGCAGAATTCCAAAGGAGGAAACTCTACCAGTGCATGTTAATTAGTACCTACTGTGGGTGAGAGGTAGGTAACTTGCCTAAGTCAGTGTGGGTCAGAAGCTAGACTTGACTAGGTCTTCCTGAGGCTATCACTTTATTGGCTAAATCAGGGCTCCTTCAACTAGGTCCCATAAACTTGATTTTTAAAATATTTTGATAACTGTATTTTAATATTATTGGTTTCTTTTGTAATCTGTTGCTTTTTATTTTATGTATTTAAAAACATTGGGGTTTTTTTGTGAACAGGGGTCCATGGCACAGAAAAAATTAGGAACCCTTGCACTAAGCCAAGACACTTTTCAGTATAAAGGGGACCTTCAAGGAAAGTTCTGATTGGGGAAGGACATGGGCTGGGCACAGTGGTGGTGCCTACAATCCATGCTACTGGGGGCTAGGGAGGCTTGTGGATCACTTGAGCTCAGGAGTTCAGAGCCAGATTAGGGCTATAACACTGACTGTGTATTTATACTGTCTTTCACCACTATGGTAAGTCCATAGGAGTGGAGACTACAAGGCTGCCTAAGGAGAGGCAAACTGCCCATGTTAGAAACAGAGCAGGTAAAAGCTTCCCGCCAGTCAGCAATGGGATCAGGCCAATGAGTGGCCTGATATTCCAACCTGGGCGAGTCCTCCCTATCTCAAAAAGAAAAGGACATGGCCTAGTCGTGTTGTGAAAGTAAAGGATGGGGGCAGCTAGGTGAGACAGTGGAGCCCTGGATTCAGGAGTACCTGAGTTCAAATCCAGCCTCAGACAATTGACACTTACTAGCTGTGTGACCCTGGGCAAGTCACTTAACCCCCATTGCCCTGCGCAAAAAAAAGAAAGAAAGAAAAGAAAGTAAAGGATGAGCAGTGGACAGACTAAGTATTCTACTGGTCCCCACAAAGTGGGAAAGGACCTAGAGAAGAGGATCCAGGTGTTGGGCTATCATTTTCTGCATGAAGCCTTTTCTGATCCCCTGCCCCCTACTTCTATTGCTCTCCTTCCCAAACTATCTCCTGTTTAACCCGGCAGTTAGGTGGCACAGGGGATAGAGTGCTGAATCTGGAGTAAGGAAGACCTGTGTTCAAATCCAGCCTCAGACACTTAGCTGCATGACCCTGGGCAAGCCACTTCACTGCTCTCTGCCTCAGTTTCCTCATCTATAAAATGGAGATAATAGCTTCTGCTTCTCAAGATTGTTGTGAAGATAAAATTATATATTTATAAAGTGCTATAACATGTTAACTACTACTATTATTATTATTATTAGCCACCTAATGTTGCATATGCAGATAAACTTTATATTTATGCTGTGTATATTTTATGTATGCTTGAAGTATCCCTCATTAGAACCCAAGCTCATTGGGGGAAGGGGTTGTTTCATTCTTTGTCCTTGTATATCTATTGCCTAGCACAACGGCAGGCATACATTAAGTGCTTAATAAATGCTGTTTAATTGGTTGGGAGGGAAGCCTCTGTGAAAGAGCTACTGGAGAACAACACTGGGGTTCTTTCAAGTCCTCTGAGCCATGCTATTATCCTTTACCCCAGAGGCATGCCATGCTGTGAAGAGATGAGAAGTATGCTCATGACCCCCAGGGCTCTGACCAAACACTGTCTCCCCAAAATGAGAAGTGAACCAGGAAGTAGAACAGTAGGGAAGGAAGAACACTGAGCTGGGGTTAGAAGACCTAGGTTCAAATCTTGTCTCTAACACTTGACCTTAGACAAGTCGCCTTTTTTTTTCTTTGGGAGTAAAAAAGTTTTTTGTAAAAATGAGGGATTTCTAGAGTAGTGTCTGGAGGGCTCAGACAGGCAGTGTCTCCTGAAATATTCAAGGGTTTTATTGTGGTGTATTGTTTTTTTAATACAATCTTAGACCTAGTGACCAGGACATAGGCTTTACCTAGACTATGGGTATATGCAAGGGATGTGAGACATGAGAAACATTTTCCAACATGTGGCAGATTAGGGGGCAGCTAGATGGCGCAATGGATAAAGCACTAGCCCTGGATTCAGGAGGACCTGAGTTCAAATTCGGCCTCAGACACTTGACACTTTCTAGCTATGTGACCCTGGGCTCATTGCCCCACCAAAAATACAAAAACAAAAACAAAAAACCATGTGGCAGATTCAAGGACATTGATGCTGATGATGCACATACAATGGAAAGAGGAGACATGGGTTCAAATCTTGGTTCTGTTGTTAGTTAGCTGTGTGACCTTGACCAAGTCCCTTCACTCCTCAGGGTTTAGGGTCTTCATTTGTAAAACAGACATGATAGCATCACTTCACATTTGTATAACGCTTCATACTTCCTAAAGCATTTACTCAGATACCACCTTACATGAGAGGAAGAATAGTATATTCAATACAGTATTATGCTTTTTTTTTTTTTGCAGGGCAATGGGGGTTAAGTGACTTGCCCAGGGTCACACAGCTAGTAAGTGTCAAGTGTCTGAGGCCGGATTTGAACTCAGGTACTCCTGAATCCAAGGCGAGTGCTTTATCTACTGCGCCACCTGGCTGCCCCTCAATACAGCATTAAACCTGAAATCTGGAAGGCCTAAGTTCCAGTCCTTTGGCAGACTCTTGCTAACTATATGACGGTGGCCTTTTAACTTAACCTCTCTGTGCCTTAACAATAGCACCTACCTCACAGGGTTGTTGTGAGAATTAAATAAGATAATGTATATGATGCATTTTGCAAACCTTAAAGTGATATAGAAATGTGAGCGGACATTGATATTGTCCTTAAAACAGCTCTAAGGGGAGAATTAATTAATTCTGAGTGCAGATTGAATCATACTTTTTTTTTAATTAAAGAAACTGGAAAAAATGAAGCAAAAAATAAATAAAGGCTCCAAGGTAGATTGACAGGTGAGGAGACTGTGTCCCAAAGGGGCCTATTAATTCATATGAAGAAAAAAGTCAGTGACAGATCTAGACCTATCATCTACCTCCTGCCCAACCCCCGCAATCTTACTTGATGTGGAGGACTGAGGAATGTTGGGGGGGTGGAGATGGGGAAAGCTTCCTCCTAGCCCAAAGTCATTCTTTTTTCCCTAGGGTAGAAGTTTAATCCCTCTTCTTCCCGTTCCCCCCCCCCCAAGCCACCTCCGCCTTGAAACCATAACCTGTTACTGGATCATCCTCTACAGAAACCTGGCCACCAGCTAGAGACCCAGTGACTATGTCTTTAATGACCCACACTAAGTCTATATTGTGCTGTCCTTGGTGCTGAAAAGATTTTGTTGTCTTTCTGATCCTTCCTAACACTCCCTCCCCCCCCCCCAATTTGGGGTTTTCTTGGCAGAGATACTGAAGCAGTTTGCCATTTCCTTCTCTAGCTCATTTTACAGATGAGGACACTGAGGCAAACAGGGTGAAGTGATTTGCCCAGGGTCACACAGCTAGTAAGCCACTTGAAACCAGATTTGAACTCAGGAAGATGAATCTTCCTGACTTCAGGCCTGGCACTCTATCCACTGCACCATCCAGATGCTTTTGCTGAAAAGATACATAGATTGAAGTGCTACAGAATGAAACAAGCAGAACCAAGAAAAGAATTTATACAATAGCAGCATTTTAAAGACAAACAACTTTGAAAGACTTAAAAAACACAATTCCAGGGAACCCATGATGAAACATGCTACTTGATCAAGAGGTGATGGACTCAGGGTGCAAAATAAGATGTCCCTTTTGGACAGCATGGGAATATGTTTTGCTTGTCTAAGCCTATTTATTACTTGTTTATTTTCAATGGGGAGAGAGGAAAGGAGAGGAAGTAGATTTTTTAAAAAGCTGCAGTAGGGGGCAGCTAGGTGGCGCAGTGGATAAAGCACCAGCCCTGGATTCAGGAGGACCTGAGTTCAAATCTGGCCTCGGACACTTGACACTTACTAGCTGTGTGACCCTGGGCAAGTCACTTAACCCCCATTGCCCCGCAAAAAAAAAACAAAAACAAAAACACAAAAAAACTGCAGTAGCCTGAGCACCTTCCCAGAAAACTAGTCATGACTTGATGGCTGTTGTAGGTGATAGGTACACTACTAAGCCCACACACCTGAGCTCAGCACTGTGCTTGAAGATATGTGAGAGACAAGCAAGAATAAGCTATATACAGCTTGAATCCATTGGAGAGCTGATATTTAAATTTTCCTTTTTAAAAAAAACTATTTTATTTTCAGGGCAATAAGGGTTAAGTGACTTGCCCAGGGTCACACAGCTAGTAAATGTCAGGTGTCTCAGGCCTGATTTGAACTCAGGTCCTCCTGAATCTGGGGCCAGTGCTTTATCCACTTTGCCATCTAGCTGCCCCCGATATTTAAATTTTCAGTGTGAGCATTTACATCTCTGAAATTGGCAAACACTACAAATCAGGGCTTGGTTTATTGTTTTGATTGTCTGGACTTCAAGTGAGAAGCTCTGAGGGTCTTCCCCTCCCAGATTAATTTTTTTGTGAAAGCCACCTTTGGCCTCCATTCTTACCTAGCCTTTAATCACTGAATGGGTATTGCCTCAGACAAATAGAGTTTTAAAAGGCCAAGGTCCCCCATTGCATCTTGGGCCATCTCCAGTCATTTGGACCTACGTCTTGCTGCTGGACTCTCATGACTCTGGAGGAGAGGGTGGGGCTAACTTTGCCCAGCCCTGCCTCACTTAAATCCAATTCACTTGCAAGTCAAGACATCACCATCCTGATGCCATTGGTTCACTTCAAGAATGAAGAATGAACATGACTTCAAGTGAAGATGTCAAATATAGTGGGGGTTGGGTTGGGTTTGGTTTTTTTTTAGAGAACTAGTTGTTAAACATTTACCAGCACACCCCTGGATACAAGTAGAACATATCTGAATAGCTGTGCATAGTTCTGGAGAACATGTTGTGTCAAGGGCATTGACAAACCAGGGCAGGCCTAGAGAAGGGTGAACTGGATGAGGAAAGGCCTCAAGACTATGCCAAACAAGGACAGGTTGAAAGAACAGAGAACATTTAGCCTAAAGAGAAGAATTAGCAGGGAATGGCATCAGGGACAGTGTGTGAAAGAGGAAGCAGGCTTGACTCCAGAGGTCAGTGAAAAGAGCAAAGGTTATGACCTGCCGAGAGGAAAGAGAGGCTCCATATATAGAGATGCCTCCTAACAATTACCATTAGCCAAAAGTACATTGGGCTGTGTTGGGTGGTAGTGAGCTCCCAGTGACTGGAGGTCTTCAAGAAGAGCCTGGATGAAAGGCAGCTAGGTGGCACAGTGGATTAGAGTACTAGCTTGGAAGTAGGAGGACCCGAGTTCAAATCCAGCCTCAGACACTTGACACTTACTAACTGTGTGAACCTGGGCAAGTCACTTAACCTGAAAACCTCCCCCCAAAAAAGAAGAGCCTTGACAACAATTTGTTGGGGATATTAGGAGATTCCTACTTAGATATTGACCTCAATGGGCTCTGAAGTTCCTTGCAACATTAAGGCTCTGTGATAGAAAAAGCAATCTCTAGCCTCAAGCTTACCTTGTCAATCAGGAAATTATTGAAGAACAACATAATGAAGAGGGAACAGTGCTATAGGAGATAAGGGAAGCACCAATGGGAACTATAGTAGTCATGGAGGTGAGGCTTGAACTAGACCTTGAAGGGAGAGGAAGATTTGAATTTTCAAAGAAGAGAGGAAAAGGGGTAGGCCGAAGGAGGACCATCATGAAGGTCTCTTCTGCAACGAGCTTTGAATACCTATGATCTATTTCCCCGTGGCCTACAAAAGGAACAAAACTAGGATGTTTGGGAGTTGGGGAGAGGATACCCTGGGCCTAATCAACTGGGCAGCTGCCCTGAGAACTGTTCTTCGTCCCACAGAGCAGCACTAACATTGCTTTCCCACAACCTTCTGCCTTCTTCCAGAAACAGACCTGGCTGAACTCGAATGAGTCTCAGCTCCCTGCCTCTCCTAATGCTGAGGGATGTTACCTGGGGCGTATGTCTCTCCAAACTTCTATTAACAAGGTAACACCCTGGTTCTCTGTGTGCTCTGGTTCACTTAGCCTAGAAGGAGCCTAGAATAGCAGAACTGGAAGGCTTCTTAGAGATCACCTGACCCAATCCCATCCTTTATGCAGGTGGGGAAACTGAGGCAAAGAGAGGGGACATGATCTCAATGAATCCTAGAATCTCAGCTATACTCTAGCAGAGGCTAGGTTGAAACAGGAACACTGACTGTCTCTGACAAGTGATCCTCCAGTGAGGGGATGCACCACCACTGAGTAAAACCCATTTAAGTAGTTTGTTAAGGCTAAAATTCTAGCTAGTCTGTCTAAAATATCTAATGAATAGTCGCCAATAAATTATAAGCTTCAGCAAGAGTTAGGCTTTTAAGCATTTATTAAGGAGAATAAGAATTTGGTAAAGAGAGAGAAAGGCCTACATTCATCTATCTATTAAAGGGAGAGCGCATTTCTAACTCCACTCTCCACCAGAGTCCAAAGGAAAGAGAGCGAGACAGAGCGCCAGTCTCTCCCTTCTTCCTCCCATTAGCCAACGTCACTTCCTGACGCCAAAGAAAAGACGCATGTTCTTGCCCTCAATGACCTTCACTTCATGGGCAGAGCTCTTCTACAGTAAATCTCCAGCAGGTGGCGTCATTCCAATCGTTACAAGTTACTTCCTAACTGAAGTTCATCCTTATGTCAAACCAGGTTCCTTCACAAATCAAGGACTGTTTTCATTTTTATCTTTGTCTTCCCAGTGCCTGGCACACAGTAGGCATTTAATGTTTGTTGTGAGCCAATCGATAAACATTACTAGGCACCTACTCTGTTTCAAGCACTGTGCTAAGTGCTGGGAATCCAAAGAATGGCAAAAGACAGTCCCTGCCCTCAAGGAGCTAATGATCTAATGAAGGAAACAATAGATTCAAACAAGATTAATTGATTGGAATATTGCTTATATTTTCAGACACAATTAATGAGTGAATTGGTTTTGCTGACATGGTTTTTTCCTCCTTTTTTTGTCTTTTGGTACGAGGGAAAAGGAAAAGAAGATACTCAAGAATGGTGGCGCAGTGGATAGAGCACCAGCCCTGGATTCAGGAGGACCTGAGTTCAAATCTGGCCTCAGACACTTTACACACTTACTAGCTGTGTGACCCTGGGCAAGTCACTTAACCCCAATTGCCCCACCAAAAAAAATTTTTTTAAAAATAAAATAAAATGAATGACAGGGGCAGCTAGGTGGAGCAGTGGATAGAGCACTGGCCCTGGATTCAGAGGGACCTGAGTTCAAATCGGACTGCAGACATTTGACACTTACTAGCTGTGTGACCCTGGGCAAGTCACTTAACTCCAATTGCCTCAACCACAAAAAAACAAACAAAAGAAAATGAATGATAAAAAGAAATAGTTGGGTTTGTTTTTTTTCAGAAAAAGCTTCCTCCTCACCCCACCCCCAAGTCATACTTGTGTTTGATTGTGTCATGTATACCAGCTATCAAATTATCCTGGCATTTTGAGTGAGTAACAGAGAGTAAGATGAATTTAAAGCTAAGGAAGAACCTGGAATCAAAGACATGTGTGACCCTTACTAGCTGTGTGACCATAGGCAAGTTACTTTAACCTCTCTAGGTCTTGGGGCATTCTTCAAACCGTAGTTACTTAGGTTGCTCTGTGTTGGCAGAGGGAGTATACATACATACATACACACACACACACATGGAGCTGTGATACCTCCTTGCCTTATTGAACACTCTACAACCTATTTTAATATTAAAGAAACCTTTCTTTGAACTGTCTCTCAGCTTACAGCTGAAAACAGAAATCAGATGTAAAATACCAAAGGAATATTACTTGAACACCAAAAATGTAATGTGCAAAACAGAAATGATTTCATATATATTGAAGCTTCCTTCCAATCATTTGGTTGATTGACCAAGAACTGGTTTCATATAAGCTGGAGTGGGGCAGGTAGATGGTACAGTGGATAAAGCACTGGCCCTGGATTCAGGAGGACCTGAGTTCAAATCTGGCCTCAGACACGACACTTACTAGCTGTGAGTCCCTGGGCAAGTCACTTAACCCCCATTGCCCAGCAAAAAAAAAAAAAAACAAAAAACCCCAACATATAAGCTAGAGACTACTTTTAATCTAATACAGTCAGGAATATGAGCTCACAAGAACACAATTCCAATCACAGAGACATAGAATCCTAGAATTACAAAGCTAGAAGACATCTTAGAGTTTATGTCATTTAAATCTCTCCTTCCTATCATTTAAGAGACAAAGAAACTGAGGTCTAGACAGACACACTGATATACTCAAGGTCTTACAGCAAGTTATTAGTGGTTGAGTTCTAGTTCTGACCCTATTGGACAAGAGAGGCAGGGAAGAGAGGAGAGGGGGAAAGAGAAAGGAGGGAAGAGAGATTTTATACACACACACACACACACACACACACACACATATACAGAGAGAGAGAGAGAGAGAATGGAGATGATAGATAGATAGATAGATAGATAGATAGATAGATAGATAGATAGATAGATAGATAGATAGATAGATAGATAGATAGATAGATATTTTGTATATACTTATATATCATCTCCCCTGGCAGAATGCAAACTCCTTGAGGGCAAGCAGTATTTCATTTTTGCCTTTGTACCTCCAGCAATTAGTACAGTGCCTAGACTGCTATATAGTAGTCACCTAATAGATATTTACTGGTACCTTCCCTCTTAATTCCTCATTCAGACTGTACCCTCAGGACAGCTTCGCCCCTTAGCCTCCCTTACTTCCACTATTGATCTCTATTTCATCACCACTGTGTACCATTCACTGATACATCAGCTCTTAGAGGGCTATCCGTGGCTAAACCTACCCCCAAATCCTATTTGTCTTCTGGGCTGCCCTATAGACCTGAACTCACGGAGTCTGGCTTCCCTGACCTACACCCCACTGTATATACATCTGAGCTGACGTTGAGATCATGGTCTGAAATCAATTGTGGATCCATCGCTGCCCAGCTTGGGCAATTCAAACAACTTGGTTTTTAAAGCAGCTATGTGGCATTGTGAATAGGGTGCTAGACCAAGCTTTAATGGGGATTCATTCAACCTTTCATGCCAGGAATCAGATTTTGCCTGAATAATCACTACCATTTAGTACACAACTTTCCCTGTACACAATTTTCTCTCTCTTACCTCTGTACCTTTGTACAGGCTGTGCTCCATGCCTGGAACTTCCTCTTCACCTCTGCCTTCTAGAATCCCTTCAAGAGTCAACCCAAGTTCTACCTCCCACACAAGGCTTATTCTAATACCCTCAGTTGCTAGGACCCTCCTCCCCAATTACTTTGTGTTAAGGTCAGAAAGATATGAGTTTGAAATCTGCCTCACTTATTTGCTGGTTGTATCACCCTGGGCAAGCTCTCTTGGCCTCAGTCTCCTTATCTGTAAAATGAGGATAATAACTGTGCCAATCCACTGTGTGGATTGTTGTGAGGATCAAAGGAGATAACATAATTAAAATACTTTGAAAACCTTAAAATGCTATAGTAATGGTAGATGTTGCTACTAAGGTCCTTTGGTGATTTTAGTTGATCCCAAGTTCAATATAAGTTGACAGAGTAACCAAAAAAGGTAAAATTCTTAGCAGCAAGTGCATCATTCAGAAATAAAGAGGTGATCATGCCTGTGTTCTCATCTCTCATTTGGAGAATCATGTTCAGTTCTAGGCACCACCATTCAAAAATCAAATTGATAAACAGGAGATGTCCAGAAAAGGGCAACCAGGGAGCTTTGAGTTTGTGACATATAAGAACTGGCTGAAGCAAATGGGGGGGGGGGGTTAGATTGGACCAGTAGATATTCAAGAGGGACATGGGAACAGTGGACTGCCATCAGGAATAGGTAAATCAGACTTGTTCCATTTGGTCCCAGAGGCAAGAGCCAGTACCAAAGAGGGGAAATTGCAAAGAGGTGAATTTAGGCTTGATGGCAGGAAAAACTTACTTACAATTAAGGCTTTCCAAAAGTGGTATGGACCACCTTGGGAGGTGATGGCTTCCCCTCTTTGGAGGTTTTCAAGCAGAGGCTGGATGAAAGTTTGTTGGGTATGTTTTAGTGGGGATTCCTTTCCAGTATGGCTAGGACTGGGTGGCCCTTCCAGCTCTAAAATTCTGTGATGCCTCCTTACTATTATTACTATTACTATTATTATATCTGATTCTCAGATACCCAGTAGACTGAGGACTCCTTGCAGGGAAGGACTGTGTCTCCCTGCAGTAGACAATCTCCATTCATTCACTATTAATTTAACAAACATTTGCTAAGTGTCTGTTATTATATGTCCACAAAGACAAAAAGGGACCGTGGAGGAAGGAAACAGTATTTTAAAGAATCTATTATGTTGGGGCAGCTAGGTCGCGCAGAAGAACCTGAGTTCAAATCCAGCCTCAGACACTTGACACTTACTAGCTGTGTGACCCTGGGCAAGTCACTTAACCCTCATTGCCCCACAAAACAAAACAAAACAAAAAGAATCTATTATGTTCCAGGCACTGTGTTGAGGGCTTTGCAAATGTTATCTCACTTGATCCTCACAACAACTCTGGGAGGACGGGTAGTATCTAAGTCCCATTTTACAATTGAGGAAAGATTGAGGCAGAGGTTAAATGACTCACCCAGAGACACAGAGTAGTATCTGAAGGTAGATTTGAATTCAGGTCTTCCTGACTCGAGGCACAGCTCACAATTCCCTATACCACTCAGCTTACAGTGAAACGAGAAGAGATACAAAAAAATAAGGATACTATAACTCTAGTGCTTTCCCTCTTTTAATTACTTCCTATTGAATCTGTATATACTGTGTTTACCCATATTTGTTTGCTTGTTATCTCCCCTATTTAAATTGTGAGCTCCTAGCAGGCAGGACAAGACGGGGAATTCACTTCAATTCCATTCAATAAATGTTCATTAAGCCCTACTATACACAAAGCAACTAGGTCCTTGGACTAGACAACAGGTGATCTAGTTTAGTGCTGTCCCCTTCAAGAGGCCTTTCTGAATTTGCCCAATTGTGAGTGCAGTCCTCCTCCCTAACCCTCATCCCTGTGTGTGTATAGACACATACACGTATGTATATATAAGTATATATGTGTGAGTATATATGTACATATTTTACATATATGCACATATGTGTTATAAATCCTGTATTTATCTGTAAATATGGCATAGTAGAATATAAGTTGCTTGGGGTCAGGGACGCTCATTTTAGCATCTGACACATAGAAAGCACTTAATAAATGCTTATTGATCGATTGGTTGAAAGAAATCTAGACAGAGAGACTGGAGCCAAACAGTGAATGACCTTAAATGCCAGACCAAAGAGTTTGTCTCTAGCCCTAGAGGCAATGGAGAACCACAGAAAGTCTTTGAGCAGGTAAATGCTATGGGATTGTCTCTCTTTTATTAGAATGAGAGTTCCCTAAGGGCAGGTCAGAAAGCCCAGTGTTACTCTTGCTACATCCACCTTAGTGTCAAGCACAGGGTTGTGTAAGGAGGTTGGAGAGACGGGAAGTTCATGGTTACTCAGGCTTTTCTAAGCTTCAGCCTTGGGCCCCTCTCCTGGGGCCTCCCGTTCTCCTGAATCAGCCCATCCCCAAGCCTCACCTTGTTTGCTTGGGGGTTTGCCCTTGTTCCAATTCTGGATTAAGAGGCAGCTCATGGTCTTAATCCAAAGCCAGGCCAAGGAGATGTCAAGTCCTAGGTCACTGAGGCAGCTATTTATAACCTAAGGTATTTACTGAGCTCCAGTGATTTCCCCCTCAGATCCTTTACAAATCCCACTTTTGTGGGTGACTTCAGCTATGGGCCAGCTTCATTTGGGATTTTATATCCTGGATGCCTCATACAATGCCTGGTACGCAGTAGGCACTTAATAAATACTTGGAATATTGCATATATTTCAGACACAATCAGTATATTGGTTGATTTTGCTGACCTACATTTTTCCCCCTTTTTTATTCTTTGTTACAAAAGATGGGGGGGAGAGGTAGTTTCAGAAATCAAGGGGATGTGTCGAGGAAAAGAATAAATTTTTAATATAAAAGGGGGAAAGTCCACTTCACTGTTGTGAGGCATGTGAGACTTATGTCCTGTAAGAGAGGGCATGCAGAGTCTGTATAAGAATGAATTCCTTGGTCCAACCAACTTTCTATCAGGCAGAAAAACCAAGCTTTAATGGGGATTCATTCAACCTTTCATGCCAGGAATCAGATTTTGCCTGAATAATCACTACCATTTAGTACACAACTTTCCCTGTACACAATTTTCTCTCTCTTACCTCTGTACCTTTGTACAGGCTGTGCTCCATGCCTGGAACTTCCTCTTCACCTCTGCCTTCTAGAATCCCTTCAAGAGTCAACCCAAGTTCTACCTCCCACACAAGGCTTATTCTAATACCCTCAGTTGCTAGGACCCTCCTCCCCAATTACTTTGTGTTGAAATGACATCTATTTTGTGTTTGCTGATCTGCGTACATGACCCTCTCCTCTAAAAGAATATAAGCTCGGGGCAGCTAGGTGGCACGGTGGATAGAGCACCGGCCATGGAGTCAGGAGGACCTGAGTTCAAATCTGGCCTCAGACACTTAACACTAGCTGTGTGACCCTAGGCAAGTCACTTAACCCCAATTGCCTCACAAAAAACAAACAAACAAACAATAAAAGAATATAAGCTCTTTGAGGTCAAGGATTAGTTTTGTCTTTGCATTCCCAGGTCAGCATCTAGCCCACCGTAGAGCCTTGATAAATGCCTCTTGAATGAATGAATGAATAAATGTTTGTTGATAGGTATTTATTTATTGAATACCTACTGGATATAAAGTCCTATGTAGAGTATCACAAAGGTGCATACAGCAGAGGGAAGAACTATGATCTCCCTCTTCATGGAGCTCCCACTATGATGGAGTTATATGCATAGTCTTTGTCCTCAGGGAGCATCCAGTCTGACTGAGGAGACATAATATTAAGAACACCTACAAATGCATATCATCGAATACAAAACCAAACCAAACCAAACATCAAAAAGTATTGTTTTTGAATTGGAAATTGAGGGGATGCCCATCACTGGGGAATGGCTAAATAGGTGTGGCATATGATTATGATGGAATACTATTGCACCAATAGAAATTACAAGAAAGATGGTTTCAGAAAAACTTTAGAAGATTTAGATGAACTGATACAAAATGAAGTGAACAGAACCAGGAGAACATTATACATAGTAACAACAGTATTGAAATGATGATAAACTGTGAAAGACTTGGCTACTCTTAGCAATATGATGATCCACGCCAACCCCAAAGGACTCATGATGAAAAATATTATCAATATCTAAACAAAGAACTGATAAACTCTGAGGGCTGATCAAAGCATATTTTTTTCACTTTTTGAATTTTGCTTGCTTTTTTTGCAACATTCCTAAAATAGAAATGTTTTACATAACTTCACATGTATAATTTATCTTATTGTTTGCCTTCTCTATGAGCAGGAGAGGAATTGGAGTTAGAAGGGACTTTAGAATTAGTGTTAATGTTTAAAATAAATGTTAATGGATAGAGCACCAGCCCTGGATTCAGGAGGACCTGAGTTCAAATCCAGGCTCAGACCCTTGACACTTACTAGCTGTGTGACCCTGGGCAAGTCACTTAACCCCAATTGCCTCACAAAAAAAAGAAAGAAATTAAATTTTATGTTCATTTTAACCTCAAAGTTCCAGGTATTTAAATTCTCCAAATTATTTTCATCATGCTCATCCTTGGGCACTGTACATTTGATCAAAGTATGAACAATGTCAATAACATATATAGAGAGATCATTTTGCAGTTTAAAAATCACTATCACACCCATTATCTCATTTGATCCTGCCCACAGCAACCCTATAAGGGGTGGGTAAGGCAAAGAATGAAGATCAGAGAAGTTAATTGACTTGCCCCAAATCACACAGTCAATGATAGAGCTGGAACTTGAACCCATGTTTTTCTAGTCTCATTCTAGTGTTTTCTCCACTAATTCCCACTGCTTCTCTAATCGGTGTATTCACATAAATTTGTTCATCAAGTTAGCCAGTTGATCTGTTGGGCCTCAGGTGGATCAAACACATAAAATGTTAAGTGTTACAGGTGAGAGTGGTATAGGGTAGGGTAGGGAGGAGCCTGACACAGAACAAACCAAGGGTTCAAGGGATAAGTAGGCATAGGGTGATGAGATTTCCAAAATGAGTACTTGGGATGGCAGGAGAGATGGCATTGAAGGAAACATGAGCCACTTTGCTTTGCTTGTGTGTGTGTGTGTGTGTGTGTGTGTGTGTGTGTGTGTATACACACAAGTGTGCACACTCACAAACATTACTGGAGGCTGGGGGAGATATGTGCCATCACAGTTTGCCAGATCTTGGTTTTTCTAAGTAATGCCAACTCTGAATAGTATATAGTCATGTGAAATGAAAATAATGTCATTTGGACCAATGTACTCCCAAAAAATATCCTTTCTCTAACCAAGAACTACCCACAAAAAACAAAATAGACTAAGGTCATTATCTGAATGATTTGAAAGATCCTTGACTTGAGAGGAGTTGTGGGTTCTAATGCTGGCTCCTCCACCAAGGAGTTACATAAACTTGGGAAAGTCACTTCAATTCTCTCTATTTCTTCACTTGGAAAATGGAGGAATTGGACTCAATGATATCTCTAAGATTCTTTTTAAAATGAAATTTTATGTTATTGTGGGTTAAAAATCTTCTCCCTCAGGGGCAGCTAGGTGGTGTAGTGGATAAAGCACCGGCCCTGGATTCAGGAGTACCTGAGTTCAAATCCAGCCTCAGACACTTTACACTTACTAGCTGTGTGACCCCGGGCAAGTCACTTAACCCCATGGCCCTGCGCAAAAAAAAAAAAAAAATCTTCTCCCTCTCATCTTTCCTTCCCCCACTAATTGAGAAGGCAAGAAAAACAAAACCTATTACAAACATGTATAGTCATAAAAACAAATTCCTGTATTAGGTAAAAAATAAGTGGAGAGAAAAGAAAGGAAAGGAAAGAGAAAAGAAGAAAATGAGAAAAGATGCTTCAATCTGTACTCTAAGGCCATCACCTCTCTATCTGGAGGAGGGTAGCACATTTCATCATGAGTCTTCTGGAATTTTGTTGCTCAGAGTTCCTAAGTCTTTCAAAGTTATTTGTCTTTACACCATTGCTATTATTGTATAAATTTTTCTCCTAGTTCTGCTCACTTCACTTTGTATCTGTTCATATGAGTCTTCCCAGGTTTTTCTGAAATCCTCCTTTTTTAATCCTAACATTCCATCATTAGACAGAGGGTTCTCAACCACTAGAAGACCTCTAAGTTGGCAGCCATCTCTATGTCCTTCTCCCCATCACATTCTTACCTGGGTTGTTGAAAACCATCCCAACTGGGTCTCTCAAGTATGTACGGCCATTTAGTATAGCTTGTTAGAAAACAGTACTGCAGAGGTTCAAGTCATGAGTTTAGTCCCTACCCCCTCCACCATTTGATAGCATTACTAACGGGAAGAAAAACCACCAGAAACAGCCCTTTCTCCCCAATCAGGAGGTCACTTCTCACTGAAAGACTCAGAATTGATGCTTGTACTAGATTATAACCACCTTGTTACTATAAAATCCTGGGGAAAAAATCATAACTTACTTTTGTTTCATAACATCTTCCATGCCCAGCCCAGCATTGTGGACATAATAGATCTTGTTCTTGTTTTAAAAAAAATAACTGATGTTTCTATAGAACTTTAAGTTTTGCAAAGTACTCTTCTCACTATAACCCAGTGAGGTGGGTAGTAAGGTTTGTAAAGCACTTTACAAATATTATCTCATTTGATCCTCACAACAACACTGGGAGGTAGGTGCTATTATTATTGTCTCCATTTTACAGATGAGGAAACTGAAGCTAACAAGTTAAGTGACTTATCTAGGATCTTACAGCTAAGTATCTAAGGCCAGATTTGAACTTAAGTCCTTGTGACTCCATGACCAGCGCTCTGTCCATCGTGCCACCTAGCTGCCTCACTAGGAATGAAAATGTTACTAATCCTGTTTTAACTTATTATTTTTTTTTTTTTGCGGGGCAATGAGTGTTAAGTGACTTGCCCAGGGTCACACAGCTAGTAAGTGTCAAGTGTCTGAGTCCGGATTTGAACTCAGGTCCTCCTGAATCCAGGGCCGGTGTTTTATCCACTATGCCACCTAGCTGCCCCCTACTAATCCTGTTTTACAGATAAGGAAAACTAAGGTTCAGGGGCTTTGAAGATAATAGTATGATAATAATGGGCTCTAGAGCTAGAAGGGAACAAAAGTGGAACACGCAGAAGGCACACAGATTTAGAGCTGGAAGGGACCTTAGAGGCCAACTGGTCCAATCCTTTCATTATTCAGATATGGAAAATGAAGCTCAGAGAATTTAAGGGGCCGGTCCAAGGTTATGCAGGTAGTAGATTTGATTCCAGGTCTTCTTTGACTATGCCAAAACCAGTTCCATTTTCACTGCTTCATGAACAACTTACCCAAACTCACAGTTAAGAAGAGTCAGGGAGCAGCTAGGTGGCACAGCGGATAAAGCACTGGCCCTCAATTCAGGAGGACCTGAGTTCAAATCCGGTCTCAGACACTCGACACTTACTAGTTGTGTGACCTTGGGCAAGTCACTTAACCCTCATTGCCCCGCCCAAAAAAAAAAAAGGTCAAAGCCAGTAGAAAACCTAAGTTCCCCATCTTGGATCCAGTTGTCCTCTCTACTGAGCTATGCTGGTTACTTGTGGAAGGAAAGCAAATAAATGGAGGCAGGACAAGGACCATGGTATATAAGATGGTAAGAATTTAGAATTTACTCCCTAATAGTGGAAGGACATCTAGATTGGAAGCCAGAGGACCAAGGTCCGAATTCCAACTCTGCTATTTACAACCTCTATGACCTTTGGCAAGTCATATAACCTCTTTGGGCCTCAGTTTCCCCATCTGTAAAGTGATGGGCTGGACCAGATGGCCTCTAAGGTCCCTTCCACCTCTAAATCCATGATTCTTTTGTGTGTTTCACTTGTGTCTTTGTATTCCTGGTTTCTAGCAGTTCCTGGTCCATGGTAGGCACTTAATTAATACGTGCTGATTAATTGATTGATTCATCTACTCTGATTCTGACAGAAGAATTGGCATACTCTGAAATAACCCTGATTATTTGGGATTTAAATATGACTATAAATCATGGGCCTCCCCTAAAGTCCCCACCATCACCCTGAAGGCCTCTTAAAGAGGCAGTAAGCATAGTGGACCAAGGGCTGGACTTGGAGTCAGGAAGACCAGGGTTCAAACCCCACCTCTGACACTTACTGGCCTTGTGACACTAGACAAGTCACTTAACCTCCCTGAGTCTCAGTTTCCTCATCTGTAAAATGAGGGGTTGTACTAGAAAGTCCCTTCCAGCTCTAAATATACAATCCCAGGACCCCATATTCTCAAAGTCTGTGCCAGGTGACCACTAGCCCCTGAAAGACTTGAAGGAAAGGCTTAGGAATGGACTACATCTGCAGTCTAAAGACCAACCTAAATATTATTAATGCATTATAATGCTATCTCCCCACAATGTCCCGAAGCCCCGCTGTGACACTAAGCTCATAACATTGTTCTCAGGGAACTCACTGCCCCTAACATTGTTATTGTGTCACCAAGGCATCACATTTGGTGGGTATAAAGCATGGACAGGCTCATCATCAGAAGGCCGATGACAACAGGAGATGACATTTTGGGGATCCCAGTCTACCAAAGTGTGGAGAGAGTGCTTAGAATCTGCCCATCTGCCTCAGGACAGTGGAGGGAATATCCACAAAGGAGAAATCACAGATACCTGAATATTAAATAGTAAATTATCAAACTATTAAATAGATCATTGACACTCCTGTCCTCGGGGACACTGCCTATCCTCCATTATTTATTTTTATTTTTATTTTTGTGAGGCAATTGGGGTTAAGTGACTTGCCCAGGGTCACACGGCTAGTGTTAAGTGTCTGAGGCTGAATTTGAACTCAGGTCCTCCTGACTCCAGGGCCAGCTCTCTATCCACTGCACCACCTAGCTGCCCCTGTCCTCCATTATTTAGAGACTCTTTCTTCACAGTGATCTCTTCAGGCCCAGCTGCCTTAAGGCCATATTGCTGCTTGGTAGCTTTTCCCCCAAACAAGGATAGTGGCAAGAAGTGGGGGGAAAACCCTCAACCTAATATAGGCTGCTGGTTTCAGTAAGAATTTGGTAGTAAAGTATGGGCTTGTTTTGGTGGTGGTGGTGGTGGTAGTGCTTGTCCAAACCTATGCAGGGAATTCCTGGGGAGAAACTCCTACCAATGTAAATCAATCAATCAATAGGTAGTTATTAAGTGCCTACTATGTGTTGGGCACTGGGCTAGGAGCCAGAAACATAAAGATGAAAAGTAAATAGTCCTTGACCTCAAGTATCTCACTTTCTATCATGGGTGATGACCTATGCAAAAATAATAAGAAATAAGGGCCCTGACTTGTGACTCATAAGCAGATTGATGGTGCAATAAATAGA
The DNA here is from genome assembly GCF_019393635.1 of Dromiciops gliroides. Lineage (NCBI taxonomy): Eukaryota > Metazoa > Chordata > Mammalia > Microbiotheria > Microbiotheriidae > Dromiciops > Dromiciops gliroides. Next base: position 257,443,133 of record NC_057864.1, read on the forward strand.
GAATGCAGGGCCTAGAGTCAGGAAGACATGAGTTCAAATCCAAACTCAGACACTTATTAGCTGTGTGACTCTGAGCAAGTCACTTCACCTCTGTCTGCCTCAGTTTCCTCTTCTGTAAAATGGGGATCGTAATAGCACCTACCTCCCAGGGGTGTTGTGAGGATCAAATGAGATGATAATAGTAAATCTCTTTGGCACAGTGCCTGGTGTACAATAAGCATCTTATAAATGTTAGCTATTATTATTTCACTGGTAACAGGAACTTTAGGGGAGGACACTCCCTCTATGATCACAGATGGGCATCTTCTTTGAAATTTGACTTTAAGGACTTGCCTAGAGTACTAAGAGGTGAAGGGACTCTCCAAAGCTCACCCCATATAGGTCAGAGGCAGACCTCCCCAGGCTCTCTGTCCACTATCCCTACAAACCCTCTTGGTGGTGATCAGAGAGCAGCTTCTAAATGCATCAAAAGAGTGAGGTCATCCTACTGCTGAGAACAGTAAAATTTCACAGCATTTATATAGTCCTTTCAGTTTAACAAGTACTTTCCAAATGTTATCTCATTTGATATTACCCTCTAATAACATTACTCTTTTTAATTTTTTTGGTGGGGCAATGAGGGTTAAGTGACTTGCCCAGGGTTGCACAGCTAGTAAGTGTCAAGTGTCTGTGGCTGGATTTGAACTCAGGTCCTCCTGAATCCAGGGCTGGTGCTTTATCCACTGAGCCACCTAGTTGCCCCCAACATTACTCTTAAAATGGTATCCTCAAAAGCCATGGCATCCACACAAAAACCATGATTTTTAAAAATTATTTTAAAAGATGAATCAATCAATTCATCAACACGTATTAATTAAGTGCCTACCATGGACCAGGAACTGCTAGAAACCAGGAATACAAAGACACAAGTGAAACACACAAAAGAATCATGGATTTAGAGCTGGAAGGGACCTTAGAGGCCATCTGGTCCAGCCCATCACTTTACAGATGGGGAAACTGAGGCCCAAAGAAGTTATATGACTTGCCGAAGGTCAAGTGGTATGTTATAATTACTTGTGCCCTGCTAGACAATAATCTACATGAGAGCAGGAACTTAGTCTTATTCATCTTCATAATTTCCTAAAAGGATTCTAAGGGGTGTGGAAAGGGTTCTGTACATAGTAGGCATTTAATTTTTTTTCATGGAAACTACAAAGATTTCATGAAGCTGACCTTACTTGCCTTTAATCCGACACTATTGTAACAAGTCCACTAAACACCCACTGATAGGTTTGTGCAGAGCAGGAACCAGGACAAGGAAACTGGGCTTTGTTTCAGGGTGCTGACAGTCTGAGGGGGCATATCTTTCCTACACTCTACCAACCTCATGCCTCGTGATCAGCTTCCCACCATCCCTGACCTGTGCAAGCATCAACCACTTCCTTGCCTAGCCCCAGGCTGCTTCCTCAAGGGTCCTATCATCTTAGTGTACCTCTCCTATGTACCTGCCCTACTAGAGACCCACACACACACCTGCCACCTCCCACAACCTCTTGGAGGATTGGAGTTGGTAGAATGTTATAGGTATACAGGCCGGCCCTGTAGTTGGGCCACCCCATTTCTCAGGATTGCTGTAGCTAGCCTTTATAGACTGAAGTACATGCACCATGCCTTTTATAGAAGATCATAAGGATCATAGCGCTTGAACTGGAAGGTACCTCAGAGGCCCACCAATCCAAACCTCATTTTACAGATGAAGAAATTGAGGCATTGGGAAAGTGATTTGCCCAAGGTCAAACGAATGGTAAAAGTGCAAGGTAAGATCAGTGTTGGGACATTCTTCCCAAGGTGAGATGCAGATGCCTTCCCACATTCCAGGTGTGCTTTCCATGACCTCATCCCATGATGCTCCCTTCACCCTTCGGTCTTCCCACATATGGTCTCCTTAGGGTGTATTCCCATGAGGGCTTATTTGGGATATCTATCTCCCCATCATGACCATATCAGAGCAATTCTCTCCCTGGATCCAAGGGATCTCCCCAAGTCTTCTCCGCCCTCTTCAGCTAAATTTAAGCCATGTTCTAAAATTCCTGATTGCTTCTTTGTTGCCACAAGTCCATTTGGGGTTAAGGGGCCAAGCATCACCCTCTTTAAGAATACAGAGCAGAGGGGAAGCTAGATGGTGCAGTGGATAGAGCACCGGCCCTGGAGTCAGGAGGACCTGAGTTCAAATCCAGCCTCAGACATTTAACACTTACTAGCTGTGTGACCCTGGGCAAGTCACTTAACCCCAATTGCCTCACTAAAAAAAAAAAAGAAAAAAAAAAAAAAAAGAATACAGAGCAGAAACAACCGTGGGCAGGCATAATATTGCCCTGATAGATATTGTTTAACAAAAATATCATTAATGCATTATAATGGAATCCCACCATTTTGTCATGAACCCATCCTATGACACTATGTTCATAACATTGTTCTTGTAGAACTCACTGCCCCCTCTAAGGTTGTTTCATATGACCATATGTTTCTGTCAAACCAAAAAAACATTTGGTGGGGTAATACTACAACACTTAGAAACACAAGATAGAAGGGGGAAGGGGACCCACATGTACAAAAATATTTATAGCTGCTCTTTACGTGGTGGCAAGGAATTGGAAGTTGAGGGGGTGCCCATCAATTGGGGAATGGCTGGACAAGTTGTGGTATATGAATACAATGGAATACTATTGTGCTGTAAGAAATGATGAGCAGGAAGAGTTCAGAGAAACCTGGAGGGTCTTACGTGAGCTGATGATGAGTGAGATGAGCAGAACCAGAAGAACATTGTACACAGTATCATCAACATTGAGTGTTGACCTACTGTGATGGACTAGATTCTTCTCACCAATGCAATGGTACAGAAGAGTTCCAGGGAACTCATGATAGAAGAGGATCTCCAAATCCAAGAAAAAAAAAGAAAGAAAGAACTGTGGAGTATAGATGCTGATTGAACCATATTACTTCTTTTGTTTTGGGTGCTGTTGTTGTTTTTTCTATTTTGAGGTTTTGCATCACTGCTCTGATTCTTTCTCTTGTAACAGGATTAATGCAGAAATAGGATTAATGTTATTATGTGTATATATATGTGTGTGTATATATATATATCTATATGTATATGTATAGAGATATATAGATATAACCTATATCAGATTACCTGCTGTCTAGGGGAGGGGGGGAGGGAGGGGAGGGAGGGAGAAAAATCTGAAATTGTAAAGCATGTATAAACAAAAGTTGAGAACTATCTTTACATGTAACGGAAAAAATAAAATATCTCATAAAAAAAAAAAAGAAACACAAGATAGACATGCACTTGTGGAAGGAGCAGTCACAGAGGCTATGGAAAGGACAAAGCAGAGAATGCCAGAGAAACTCAAACAGGCCTGTACTAACAGGCATAAATGAGAGAGACAGAGACAGAGACAGAAAGAGAAAGCAAGAAAGAGAGAGAAAGAGACAGAGAAAGAACAAGAAGCAAAGACAGACAATGAAAAAGAAAGAGACAGAGACAGAGAGAAAGAGAAAGAAGCAGAGACAGAGTCAAGGAGAGAGACAGAGACAGAAAGAGAAACAAGGAGAGACTGAGATAGAAAGAGAAAGAAATGGAAACAGAGAGACAAAAGACAGAGAGAAAGACAAAGACAAAGACAGAGACAGAGAAAGAGCATGAAACAGAGACAGAGAGATAAAGAGAAAGAAGCAGAGACAGAGATAGAGACAAAGACTGAGAGACAGAATCAGAGAGAAACAGGCAGAGACAGAGAGAGAAAGAGAAAGAAGCAGACACAGAGAGACACAGACAGAGACAGAGAAAGAGCAAGAAGCAGAGACCGACAAAGACAGAAAGAGAAAGACAGAGAGACTGAGAGAAAGAGAAAGAAGCAGAGAGACAGAGCAAGAAACAGAGATGGAGACTGAGACAGACAAAGACAGAGAGAAAGAAAGAGAAAAAGAGACAGAGACAGAAATGAAGAAATCTTTTTTGTTCCAAAGCTGGGATTTTGTCAGTATAGGGACCTCCTGATAAGGAAATCCCCGTCCGCTAATGTGTATCTACAACTGTTGTACATCAGAGAATAAATACTACAGAATTGACTGAAACACTGAGAATTTTGAGAGACTTGTCCAGAATCAGTGTGTATCAGAGGTGGGACTTTTCCCCAGGCCTTTCTACCCCCAAAGCTGACTCTCTCTCCACCACACTACTTGTAACTAAGCATAGAATAAAGCAGTCTATACATGGTGCCTATAGCACAATGTTGCCTGGAAGCATCCAGTTCCTCAGGGCAAAATTGAGGCTTGGAGAAAGCCCTACTTTGCTCCCTCTGGAAATGGGCTTTAGGAATTGTCTGGAGAGGAGGTGAATCCAAGTGCTGGGCTTTCTGTGGACATGTGGACTCTCACAGGACAAAACCAGCAGCCATCTGCTGCTTCTCCTGCCCAGGAAGACCTGGGTTTCAGACTAGCCTCTGACCCATGTTGTTTACATGACCCTGGGCAAATAGCTTAAGTCTCAGTGGTCCTGGTTGATTCTTCAAAATTCTAAATTACAGTTAAGGTGCCGATCTGCATCAATGGAGGAGGTCTCCTCTCTGGAAGGGCACTACACTGGTGAAATCACAGATCCAAACAAAAATCATTATTATAATTCTCAATCGCAAATTAGAAAATATAAACTATATTATATATACTACATATGTAATAGTTACATAATAGATGTAAAACACTTTGCAAAACTTAAAGCGTTTCTGGCCTCACACCCATGCTAGGAGAATGGGAGAGAAGTTTAAATAATGCTACCTGTTACTGTACACAAGAACATATACACTCACATAGATACACACACACACACACACACACACACACACACACTGCCCCCTAAGTATGAAGGACAGAAGGGCTTATGGTCCCCTCCTCCAATAGGGATTTACATCTGTAATCCCCATGCAAGGAGAAAACCAAATCCTCCCACAATGACCTTCAGCCTCAATTTCTTCCAGTTTCAGGTGTAGTCAGGTAGGCAAGCCCTCTGGGGTTCCGGAGATGTTCAGGTTCATTGTCTACTAGGAAGAAAGACACTTTAGGGATGACTTAATCCAAACCTTTTATTTTACAGAAAGGGAAACCGAGGAAAGGGACTAGGAATTCTAACCTGTTTAAAGCTGGGGTAGCTCATAGAGATGTCTAAGCCAAACTTTTTATTTCAGATGCCTGGATGTGGAATCAGCAAGACCTAGGTTCAAATCCTGCCTCAGACACTCACTCGTGTGATTGTGGGGAACTCAATCTCTCTAAACCCCAATTTCCTCATCTGTAAAATGAAAAGAATAATAGCACCTACTTCACAGGGTTGTTGTGAGAAACATATGAAACAAAGGCTTATTGTGAAATAAAGGAATGAAATAAATATGAAATAAAGGAGATGAAACAGACCTTCAATCACCAAAAAAAGTTAGCTATTATTAGCTAATCTAGTTCATAGATTTAGAGCTGAAGGAGATCATCCAGCTCAGAGACTCTTAACCTGGGGTATGTGGGTAAATTTTAGAGGGTCTGTGAATGTGGCTGGTTGCGGGGGGGGGGGGGGGGGGAGAAATTACATTTTTATTTCAATATAATTGGTTTCCATTGTAATCCTTTTTATTTTTTTTTGTGTGCTTTAAACCATTATCCTGAGGTCCCTAGGCTTCACAAGACCTCCCAAAGAGTGATGACCCAAAAAAAGTGAAGGACCCCTGATGTAATCCAACCCCCTCATTTTACAGATGAGGAAACTGAGGCCCACAGAGGTTAACTGACCTGCCCAAGTTCACACAGTGCTGGAGCTGGGATCTGACTCCAAATGTATTTGATTCTTTTCATCCTACTGAGCTAGAAGTTATCTGGGCCCAGGGTGAAAATACAGTAACGGGGTCTCAGAAATTGTTTTGGGTAACATGGAAATGTGACGGTGGGCAGGAGCAAGTCTTGCTGCTAGGACCCAGACATCTCCAATGGGACAATGCCTCTGTGTGGCTCTGCCTAACTCTCTCCAGTGCGAACGACTTATTAGCTCCTCATATAACACTGGAACGTCTGTAAGGTTGCCCCACTACACCATGAGCCCTAAGCCAACCTGGTCACTTGATGAAAGAGGGACCAGCAGGTGGGTAACTCGGTGTTATCACTTGAAGAACATATTTGCTCAGTGTCTGCTCCTATAATGTCAACTATAAGTGCAAGAGAGGGAGTTTTGTCTCTTTTCCTTTCATGTCCATTCCAGCCAGGGTCTTCCCTCTGAATCTCTTCTTTGGAAATGATCTTCAGTTAGCTTATGAGCCATACAAAAAAATCAGTGGAGACTTAAGCTGGAATTTCCCTGGATGTGCCATTCATCCTATTCACCAGATTGGTTTTGAATGGCTTTCTTTTGATATTAATTTGAACATAGCTACTGAAGGTATGGGTAGACAGTGGGCATTTGTTCAGAAAAAGGACAGGAAGACACTTGACAGAGGGCATTTTGGTTTACTATGATTACTGTATCAGAAAAGCAATGTGGTAAAATGGACCAGTCATAGAGTCAGGAAGACCTAGGCTCAAATCCTGCCTCCAATTCATATTGTTGATGTGACTCTGGGCAAGTTGATGAACCTCTGAATGCCACCAGGCAACTCTCTAGAATCATAAATTACTGCCAAGTTGATGACCTGCGTTAGTGAAAAGAATTTCCTCTCTAGGAGTTCCACTGGTGAAATCATAGATCGACATTTACTAAGTGCCTACTAGGTGCCAGGCATTGTGCTAAACCAAACAAAAAGTAGTATTATTATAATTGTTACCCATTAGTTAGAAAACATAAAGTTAATAATCCATGATTTTGTATTTATGTCAATAAACAATTATTAAGCACCTACTAAGTGCCGGTCACTGTGCAAGCATATACTTATATTTATATAGCACTTAAAAGTTGGAAAGCACTTTTCTTGTGAGGAAGACCTATATGTAAAGCAAAGTTCACCTCCTTCCTTCCTTTTTTTGTCAAAAACAACATAGAAACACTTAAGGTCTTATTTTGTTTCTGTGATTTAAAAACAAAGGGTTTCCTTGGGATGGGATGTTCTGTGGCAGAATCTTAGAAAACAAGGAATGACAGGAAAATAGAAAAGAAAATACTAGAGTTCTGGCAGGATGGAATTTCTAGATAAAGCATCCAGGTGCAAATCCATCTGGTCTGATAGCTATGGATGAATGAGTTGGGAAGGCAAATAATTTCTCAGGAAATCTGATCTGGAAATGAAAGTTTCCCTCCCAATCTGATGAAGCTGACTCAGACACTTAGTAGGTTTTCCTCCCAAAGGACTTCCACCCCAGTTATACATAGGGGCACCCTGGCTGCTTTCCTTTCTCATCTACATGGGCATGCATGTACACACACACACACACACACACACACACACACACACACACCAAGAAACCCCATGCCACTACTCACTCTTTAACTTCTTTGGAGGCAAAGTCCAGGTATCGGTTGCTGATCCACTGGACCTCAAACCAGTCCCGGAAGCCATTGTTTCCACAGCACCTGAACTCAATCTGCAACATGTCAATAGTCTTCTTCATGAAGCACCGACCTGGGGTGTCTGTGTCCCTATAGTACTTCATGCCATTCTTGAGCCCATTGGCCAGGGTACTCTCCAGGGAGCCCCTCATCAGGAAGCAAAAGAGAGAAACCAAGAAGAGGAGGACGTTGAACAGAACACAGACAATCAGGTAGGGCTTCAACCATGGCTTCCATTTGGCGTATTTTGCGGGGTCTAGAGCATCATAACAGATCTTGCCCCCAAGAGCATTGAAGATGCAAGCTAGCACTCCTACTCCGATCAGGGAGTTGGGGACAAAATGGCTCTCTGAATTGTTCATTACCTCACTTCTCTTCTTGAGCTCAACCTTGAGAAATATTCCCAGGCTGAAGAGGATGATTCCAGTCAGCACCGAAAGCCAGTTCATAAGCCAGAGCCCCTGGGCTAATTTGACCCTCTTCTTCTGGTCGAATTTGACTTTCATTAGTGCCATTTTTACTGGCTGAAGCCCAAGTGGGCTCTGGGCTCTTAAACTTGGTGAGCTTTAGAGACAAGAATTCAAGGCGTTTGGGGCTCGGCGGATGGCCCAGTCTGCAGGGAGCCCTTCTCAGGTCTGGCCATGTCTACTCCCTTATCCTAGGGCTCCGGTGAGCTCAGGAATAGGGGCATGAAATTCACAGTTCATCAAAAGCAAGTAGCATCCACTGCTGTCTCTGGAACTCCCCGTTTGAGCAAAGGAGAAACATTCTCAGTGTTGCAGATTATTAAAGTAGGATCTGCCAGAGAGGTCATCCTAATCCCTTTAATCAGACTGATCCAATTAGAAAAAGCCCTACCAGCAGCAGATGAGGAGCAGCCATGGGCGCCTTCATCTTCCTCTTTAGAGCCTCATCAGGGTCTCATTGTGGATGCTGTAGGAGCATCAGGATGGAAAATCAAATCTCATGAAGTAACAAAACAAAAAAAGCCAAATGCAGCCAACAAATTAGTCACAGGCACAGTCTGGGGGACCTTTTCTGAGGAGAGAGACTGGGCAGAGATGGTATCCTATACCACAAGGAAGGAATGGGCAGAGAGGACTACTACTAATCCTATTGGTGCCCTCTAGTGGCCAGTACTGATGGTTTAAACAGAAGTGTGGCTATTTTCCCAAGTCTAGAGTTTACTTTAGCTTATAACAGAAAGGAAAGAAGAAAATGCACACATACACACTCCATGTGCGTATCCATTTTTCATAATGTAAAAAATTACTTCCCAAGCTCCCTAAGCGAGAAAGTATCATCTTGGAGCAATGATCATCGATTTAGAGTTGTAAGTGACCTAAGAAGGCATCTAGCTGCAAATCCTGCATTTTACAGGTGAGGAAACTAAGGCCCAGAGAGAGGTTAAGTGATTTTCCCAAGGTCACATAGGTAGTGAATTACAGAAATAGGATCTGAACCTAAGTCCTCTGGTTGTGGTGTTCCTTCCCCTGTACATGCTCTCTCCAAAGCCACCACTTTCCTGACTCAGTGTCTCTGCTCACACTGTTGCCCATATTGGGAATGCCCTTCCTCTCCCTTTTGCCTATTGAATTCTTACCTATTATTGTCCTTAGCCCAAGGGGCTCCATTCCCAGAAAAGGGGCTCTGGCTCTAGGCTGAAATAGATTAGATTCAATTTTGGGGGAGCCTGACCCCAAAGAAAGGGGATTCAGCTTTTTTGTCACACTCTGGTTCATTGCAAAATATTCAAAATAAAGTCTCTGGTCTCCCCATAAGGGATTAAGAAAGACCTTCTCGGGGCAGCTAGATGGCGCAGTGGATAGAGCACCAGCCCTGGATTCAGGAGTACCTGAGTTCAAATCCGGCCTCAGACACTTAACACTTACTAGCTGTGTGACTCTGGGCAAGTCACTTAACCCCAATTGCCCCGCAAAAAAAAAAAAAAAAAAAAAAGAAAGACCGACCTTCTCAGGAGTATCCGTTAGACAATTAGACAATGGATGCTGGATAAGACAGCTATTTATTTTCTCTACCACAAATGAAGAGTTTAAAAAACACTCATAAGGACACAATAACATCCTAAAATATTTTTCAATAACCCATCACTTATTATCCCCAGGAGGTAAAGATAGCTTTGTAGGACTGCTACATGTCTCAGATGTGCATTGTCAGAGTAACTCCCAAAGATCTAGCCAGCCAATGCATTGCATATCAACCCAGGCAAGTTATTTAACCTCTCGGAGTAGGTTCATTCTTCTGGTGATTTCATTACACGGCTCTCTCTCTTGAACTGTTGTGCCTCTGCTGTTTCCCACTAGGTGTCATATCTCTAATGCCTTCTCTCTCATTCTCTGAGGCTTTTCTGCTCTCCCTTGGGTGTGTCACATTCTCGTGCTTGATGTTAGACATTGCTCCTGGCTATTGTCTCCCGGGCTTTATCCAGTTAGGGCTTCCTGCCAGCAACCTCAGCTCCAGTTTAAACTCTTATAATGACTAGGAAGCCTATCCCTGGTAGGACTGCTATTTAGTTATAGTTAAAGGCCACCACTGCCAGCCAATTGAAATCTGAATGCCACCAGGCTAAGATTATCTCTTTTCTTTTAATACTTTTGTGGGGAGCTAAAATCATAGTTCTTTTACTGAACAACTATCTGATTGTGGCTTAGACGATTCCAAGATTTCCCTCTGGCTTGGCATGAAAATGAATTTGAGTCAGAGCAAAAAGTAAGAAAATGAGGGAGGGTCATTTTCCCCATCCATCTGGTCTGTATTCCTGCTTTCATTATGAATATCATTATTTTATCTATTATGTCTTTTTTTTATTATGTCTAATCAACAAGCACCAACTATGTACCAGACACTAGGCTAAGCAGTGGGATACAAATAAAAGCAAAAACACGTTCCCAGACCTCAAGAAGCTTACATTATAATGGGAGAGACAACATGTAAATAATTAAGACATATACGAATTAAATGAAAGTTAATCTCAGAGAGCAGGGAAAGGTCCTTTGTAGAAGGTGGTATTTGAGCTCAGTCTTTTGTTTTTGTGTTTTTGGTTTTTTTGTGGGTCAATGAGGGTTAAGTGACTTGCCCAGGGTCACACAGCTAGTAAGTGTCAAGTGTCTGAGGTCGGATCCAGAGCCCGTACTTTATCCACTGCACTTGAGCTCAGTCTTGAAGGAGACTGGAGATTCTAAGAGTCAGAAGTGAGGGGACTGAGAATCTCAGGCATGGGAGATAGCTATAGTACAAATGAAGGCAGATGGGCAATGGACATGCTATATGCCAGCAAGTAAACGAATGAGGACAGTCAAATGTAAGACTAGAAAGTTAGGAAGGGTCTATGTTATTAAGAGACTTAATACAAAACAGAGCACCTTATACTTGATCCAAGAGGTAATAGCTAAAAATAAAATAAAATAACAAGATTGATCTGAAGGAACAAAAAACGTCAAGATTCTTAAGGGAAATAATAAAAAGAGTGGGAGGAAAGAGGGCGTAGCAGTACCAGTTCCCCAAAGCAGTAATCATCAAGACTATTTGGTACTGGCTAAAAAATAGAAAAACTTATCAGTAGATTGGATTAGGTACACAACATATAGAAGTAAATGAACATAGTGTTTGACAAAAATTGCTGAGAAAATTGAAAAACAGGCAGAAATTAGGTTTAGACTAAGATCTCATATCATATACTACAATAAGATTCAAATGGATACATGACCTAGATATAAAAGGTCATTTCATAAATGTTATGGGGGAAATTGGTGGGGGGGTTAGGGTAGAGGTTCTTAGGAATTTCTCTTTAAAGAATTATGCCCTCTTGCACACAAATCCAATTAGAATAAAATAATATTTTATTTAGGTGCTAGGGAAAGGAAACCAAGAGAGAAGTCTTTGGACTTCTCATGAGGAGAAGGCATGGCACAGAGGCATGGTTCTCTGAGATACCTATCTCCTCGAGCAGGAGACAGGCAAATACTTTTACAGATGGCAGTCCTATGCAGTGATCATCTGACTGTGGAAAGTTCCTTTATTGGAGGTTTTCACCCAAGGGAGGACCGTCCCCCATTGGTGGTGGCTGGGGAAAGTTGGTCGAGAGGCAGCTCCCATCTCTGTCCCCCTCAGGAGACTCAGGCAGCAGCAACACCTAATGTGCTTATCTCTCTTGCTTCAAGATGTGTCTCAAGGAGAAGACCCCTGTCAGCTGGCCAGGTTAAACTTTATTAGTCCTAACCCTGTAACAATAAATAAATTAGAAGAGCAAAGAAGGAAATGATTTTTGAAACTATGGATAAAAAAAGAGTTTATGGACAGACAAGGATTAGAGAGAGTGATAAAAAATAAAATGGATGTTTCTAATAACATGAAATTGAAGAGCTTTTAGACAAATAAAACCAATGCAGCTCTGATTATAGTGGAAACATTTAATTGGGAAAACATTTGCAGAAAGTTTCTCTGATAAAAGTCTGATCTCCAAGATATATGAGGCACTGATTTAAATATATAAGAATGATAGAAAAAAAAAGAATGATAGCCACTTCCCAAAAATAGTCAAAGAATATGAATAGACAGGGTTTTTTTGTTTTGGTGGGGGCAATGAGGGTTAAGTGACTTGCCCAGGGTCACACAGCCAGTAAGTGTCAAGTATCTGAGGCTGGATTTGAACTTAGGTCCTCCTGAATCCAGGGCAGGTGCTTTATCCACTGTACCACCTAGCTGCCCTTGACAATTTTTTTTTTTTGGTGAAGCAATTGGGGTTAAGTGACTTGCCCAGGGTCACGCAGGACAATTTTTAAAGGAAGAAATCCAATCAACAGTAGTATGAAAGTGCTCCAAATCCCTATTAATTAAAGAAAATAAAATTAAAATAATTCTGAAGTTCTACCTCTTATCTCTCAGGTGGAAAGAAGAAGGAAAGGGAAGGGGAAAGGAGGGAAAAGGGGAAGGAAGGGAAGGAAAAGGAGAAAAGGAAGGGGAAAGGGAAGAAGAAGGGAAAAGGGAAGGGGGGAATGAAGGGGAAGGCAGAGGACAGGGCTAGGTGAGGGTCAGGGAGGGAAGGCAAAGCAAGAGAAGATTTCATGTTAATCATAGTAGAGGGGCAGCTAGGTGGTGCAATGGATAGAGCACTGGCCCTGGATTCAGGAGGACCTGAGTTCAAATCTAGCCTCAGACACTTGACACTAGCTGTGTGACCTTGGGCAAGTCACTTAACCCCAATTGCCTCACCAAAAAAAAAAAATTCCAAAAAAAAAAATTTTTTTTAAATCATAGTAGAGATGCTGCAGAGAGATTGGAGAATTCAATTCAATAAACATTGATTAAGCACCTACTATGTGCTGTGAATGTAATGGAATATTGTGCTATAAGAAATGATGAGCAGGCAGATTTCAGAAAAACCTGGAAAGACTTAAATGGATTGATGCTGAGTGAAGTGAGCAGAAGCAGGAGAACACAATAAGAGCAATATTGTGTGATGATAAGCTGTGATAGATTTAGCTCTTCTCAGCAATTCAATGATCCAAAACAATTCCAAAGGATTCATAATGGAAGATACTCTCCACATGCCCCCAAAGAACTGTGGAATCTGAATGTAGATTGAACCACACTATTTTCAATTTTTAAAATTTTCTTTCTTTCTTGAGGTTTTTACCTTTTGTTCTGATTTTTCTTTTACAACATGACTAATGTGGAAATATGTTTAATGTAATTGTACATATAGAACCTAAATCAGATTGCTTTGTCTTGGGGAAGGGGGAGGGAAGGTGGGGGGGAGAAAGAAAAATTTGGAACTCAAAATCTTATAAAAATGAATGTTGATGGGGAAGCTAGGTGGTGCAATGGATAGAGTACCAGCCCTTGAGTCAGGAGGACCTGAGTTCAAGTCTGGCCTCAGACACTTGATACTTACTAGTTGTGTGACCCTGGGCAAGTCACTTAACCCCAATTGCCTCACCAAAAAAAAAAAAAAAAGAATGTTGAAAACTATCTTTACATGTAACTGGAAAAAATACTATTAAGAAAAAAATTTTGAAGGGAGTGCTTTCAGAGAAACCTGAGAAGACTTGTGTGAACTGAGAGTGAAATAAGCAGAATCAAGAGAACAAAGTATATCATGACAACTTTGAAACAACTTTGAAAAACATATGAGCCCTGGCTAATGAAAGGAGTTATCATGATTCCAGGGGACTTTTGAGGAAACAAACTACCCATCTCCTGATAAAGAGGTGAAGAATACAGATTGAAAAAAAATATATATTTTTTGGACATAGCTTATTTGGACATTTGTTTTGCTTGATTTATGTGCTGACAAATGCTGGAGGGGCTATGGGATAACAAGTACATTAATGCAATACTGGTAGAGATGTGAACTGGACTGGCCATTCCGGAAAGCAATTTGGAACTATGCCCCTGAAGCTATTAAACTGTGCCACTACTAAGTCTATGCTCTCAAAAAGATTAGAGAAAGTGGGAAAGGACTCATACATACAAAAATATTTATAGCAGCTCTTTTTGTGTTGGCAAAGAGTTAGAAATTGAAGGAGTGCTCATCAATTGGGGAATAGCTGCACAAGTTAAGGTATATGTGTGTGATGGAATACTATTGTGTTGAAAAAAATGAAGGGAATGGGTTTTTGTTTTGTTTTTTTAGTGAGGCAATTGGGGTTAAGTGACTTGCCCAGGGTCACACAGCTAGTAAGTGTCAAGTGTCTGAGGCCAGATTTGAACTCAGGTCCTCCTGAATCCAGGGCCAGTGCTCTATCCACTGCGCCACCTAGCTGCCCCTGGGAATGGTTTAACTGAGAAGATTTGTGTGAACTAATACAGAGTAAAGTGAACAGAACCAGAATAACAATTTATACCATAATAACAATATCGTAAAGACAAACAATTTTAAAGACTTAGGAATTCTGATCAACACAATGACCAACCATGATTTCTCAGGATGAAACATGACACTAACTTTTTAATAGAGAGGTACATGGAGATAGAGAGAGAGAGAGACATAGAGTGATAGTGATATATATAGAGAGAGAGATAAAGAGATATAGATACACATATAAATATGTGTTTTGTGTATATATATGTGTATGTGTGTGTATATACGTATATATATACGTGTATATATATATATATACGTGTATATATATATATATATATATATATATATATATATATATATATATATATATACGTATATATATATTGGACATGGCCAATTCAGGAATTTGTTTTGCTTAACTATACATACTTGTAATGGGGGTTTTGGTTTTTCTTGCTTTTTCAATTGGAGAGGGGAAGGTGAGGAGAGAATGCAGATCTGAAAATAGAATAAAATTTAATTTAAAATGGGTTTTTCTTGCTTTTCTAGTTGGAGAAGTAGGGGAGAGAGGCAGATTTTTACTTGTTGAAAAAATAAAATACGATTTAAGATTGTAATTAAAATTTAAATATAGAAGTAAAATGGTACATAGAAAACAAGGCAGCATTTGCACTACCATATTAAATGCAAACTTTTAAAAAGTAAATTGTACCTATTAGAAGGGAGAAAAAAACCTTCTCAGTAAAGGGAATAAGACAATTATTAGAAGACTGTGCCCTAAGTACCTTTGTAGGCAGATGGGGCAGAGCCAATGGCAGAAAGAAATAGAAGATGCAAAAGAAATAGAGCATAATTCTTTTTTTTTTTTTTTAGTGAGGCAATTGGGGTTAAGCGACTTGCCCAGGGTCACACAGCTAGTAAGTGTTAAGTGTCTGAGGTCGGATTTGAACTCAGGTACTCCTGATTCCAGGGCCGGTGCTCTATCCACTGTGCCACCTAGCTGCCCCAGAGCATGATTCTTGAAGGTAAGAGGGTAGCAGGATGATGAGGACAGATAGAGGAGTTTGTCTAAAGAAAGGACATTGTTTTACCTGAGAGAGAAACAAAGATAAATATGATGTAGTTCCTACTTTTGATTGTACAGTCTAACAAAGAAGATGTGCAAAAATAACTATCATGTGAATCAGAACCCAGTAAATGCACAGGAGAAGAGTGCTATCAGAATTCAGGAAAAATGATACTTCTTGCTGTGTTAGCGCTAATCAATGAAGGCTTCATGGAGGAGGTACCTGAGGTGAGCCTTTAAGAGTTTGTTTAACCAGAATTCCAGAGGGCTGATGATAAAGCCCGCCATACACCTCCTGAGAAACATTCTCAAGATGCAACATGAATCATACATTTTTGGACATGGCCAGTATGAGAAATTGTTTGGTTCGTCTATGCAAATTTATTAGGGCAGCTAGGTGGCACAATGGATAGAGTGCTTGGCCTAGAATCAGGAAGACCTGAGTACAAATCTAGCCTCAGACTCCAACTAGACGTGTGACCTTGGGCAAGTCACTTTACCTTGTTTGCTTCAGTTTCCCCATGTATAAAATGAGCTGGAGAAGGAAATGTCAAACCACTCCAACATCTTTGCCACAAAAACCCCAAATGGGGTCATGAAGATTCAGAAAGGACTAAACAATAACAAGAAAAATGCATATTTGTTATTAGTTTTGTTTTCCTTTTTTCTTTCATTTCTTTTTTTCTTTTTTTGCAATGGGGAATGGGGACAAAAGAGAGGGGCTAGGGATAGTGCAACAACAAAAAAAGAGAGAGTCACTGAAACATATTTAAAATGCACAGAAGATAATTGAAGGCCAGAAGCAGAGACAAGTTGCACAGTTTTGAAAGTTACATGTTGAATATATGATATATTTCAAAATAAAAGGAAGCTGTACTTCATAGATTCCCAGTTTCATGCGTAATACCCTTTTTCTGTTCTAGTATGTATATGGAAATGCTAATTTAATTTGATTTTTGTTAAGTTCAGAATTAAAAAAAAACACAGATCTTACTAGCTGTGTGACCCTGGGCAAGTCACTTAACCCCTACTGCCCCACCCCCCAAAAAAGAAACAGATTTTCTACTCTATAAAAGAACCAAAAAATGGATTGATTTTCAATAGGTAGAGCTGCAAATGTTATGATCCCAGGCACAGAGGTGGGAAAGGGTAGGAGTTCATGGTTAGGATTTGTAGATACAGTAGACCCACCTTAGGGATTAGAAAAATGGCCATGGAAGAAATTCAAGGTGACATGGAATTCTGAGGTCACTGAAATGTCAGACTATGAAGTTCAATGTACCGTTGGATGACAATTTACAGAGCTCCTATGGTTTGGAACCAGAAGTTAAAATGAGGAGGAGGCATCAATATGAGGGAAAGGTGACAAATAAGGTCATGTTTAGAGAGAGGAAGCTAAGAGCTAATTATTTTCTTGGTGGAACAGTTGAGTGGTGCTGCTATACTGGCTTAAGTAGAAAGGATATTCACTCAATTTAAGTACCTACTATGTGCAAGGCTATGTGCTAAGTGTTGGGAATACAGAGTTTTTAAAATTTAAAAAATTTTTTTAATTAAAATTAAAAAAAATTAAGTCCCTGACCTCAAGAAATTTACTTATACCAAAGGATAGAATGTTAGACAGATCATTTGGTAGTTGGGGCTGTAGGATGTGGATCATTCCAGAATGGTATGGAAACCCCTATCAGCAACTGGTTTGTAAATTGTAGTCTTAGAACATTGCTTGGGGGCACTGAGAGGTTCAGAGTTTGGCCCACAGTCTCATAGTATGTGTCAAGGGAGAGACGTAAATCTAAGTCTTTCTTACTCCAAAGCTAGCCCTTCACATCCATTACACCCTATTGTCTCTTGTTTTTGGGGTTTTTTTGCAGGGCAGTGAGGGTTAAGTGACTTGCCCAGGGTCACACAGCCAGTAAGTTTCAAATGTCTGAGGCCAGGTTTGAACTCAGGTTCTCCTGAATCCAGGGCCAGTGCTCTATCCACTGCACCACCTAGCTGCCCCACCCTATTGTCTCTTAGATACCACAGCTCACACTATTTGAATGTTATAGAAATCAACTCTAATCCCTTGAGTAAGAAGGAAGATGACAAAGCCTTACACTCTGCACTCCCACTGTGTCTCATAGTCCTACAAATCTTACCATCTGCCTAATTCTATCAGGCCTTTATGAACTATCATCTGACTGTAGTAGTACAACTTTAGGATCCTTGAGTTTTACTATCTGCCTGGTTAACATGTAGGGGCCTTATAGGCCTTTCTTCAGAACTCTTTTACATGTGGTCTTTCCCAATTACAATGTAAACTCTTGAAAGCAGGTACCATATTACTTTCGTATCCTCAGTTCTTTTTTTTTTCTTTCTTTCTTTTTTTTTCAGTGAGGCAATTGGGGTTAAGTGACTTGCCCAGGGTCACACAGCTAGTAAGTATTAAGTGTCTGAGGCCAGATTTGAACTCAGGTACTCCTGACTCCAGGGCCGGTGCTCTATCCACTGCGCCACCTAGCTGCCCCGTATCCTCAGTTCTTAACGCCTAGTAAATGCTTAATGAATCCTTTTTCATTCATTCATAGAAAAATACGAGATAATCTGAGAGCACAGACAAGATAGGTTTCCTGTAAGAGGTAGCACCTGAGTAGAGCCTTGAAGGAAGCTGAGGTGAAGAGGGGATGTATTCAAAGGTTGGGAGACAGTCTGGGCAAAGCCCAGTCCTTTAAATGCCTTATCTATGGAATTTATAGGTCAAGCTTAGTGCTTTGGTTATCTGTATGGAAGATGAATTACACTGGGATAGACTGAAAGCTGGGAAGATCAATGAGGCTATTTACAATATTAAAAAGAATGCTAATGAGGATCTAACTTCGGGTGGTGGCTATAGGAGAGGCAACAGGGAAGTAGAGTTGAGGGGTATTGTGGAATTAGAATTGACAAGACTTGGCATCTGATTGGATTTGGGAGTTGAGGGATATGGAAGTCAGGGGTGATAGCTCTTCACCATCTGGCTCCAAGATTGTCTTTCCAGATCATCTCACATTATTCATTTGAACTCAGCATTTCAATCTGTCTCCTTGTACCCTGGTCCCATACCTAGCACATATTTCCTTCTTTACCTTTTTGGGCCTTTTAGAACCCTTAGCTTCCTTCAAGACATCTTAAGTGATCCCTCCTACTAGAAGCCTTTTCTGATTCCTATTTATTAGTGCTCTCAGAGTCTCCTCAAATGATGTTTACTTATGGTTTGATGTTTGCTACTTATGTTTGCTTATTACATCCAACAAGAGAATGTAAGCAGCTAGAGTGTAAGGACTTTGTTAGTGGCATAGTGGTTTTGTGGTGAGGAAGATCCGGGTTCCACTACCTCTTTCCAGCTAATACTTGATAATTTTGTGACTGGGTTGTCATCTAATCTCTAAACCTGTATAATAAGGCTATCTGTAATTATCAAGAATCAAATATTATACACAAGGTACTGTATTTCAATTAACACTTGTCTTCAGAACCCCATTTGTTTAACTGAAGTTATCATGTATTCTTATTTTCATGGTTTCTGCCCAATAAAGTTGGGGATTCCGAGAACAAGAGGAAGAACACCGTATTATACATTAGAAAACACAAATTCAAATCCCACTTTTTTTTTTTTTGCAGGGCAATGGGGGTTAAGTGACTTGCCCAAGGTCACACAGCTAGTAAGTGTCAAGTGTCTGAGGCCAGATTTGAATTCAGGTACTCCTGAATCCAGGACCAGCGCTTTAACCACTCCGCCATCTAGCTGCTCCCACTTTTTTTTTTAATTAAAAATTTTTTTTTTCCCAAATCCCACTTCTCCTAGTCCCTGTTTTATGTTGGGCAAGTTTTTTACTTTTCTGGGAATCACTTTTCTCTTGGTGGGGGATGGTTGGATTAGATGGTAACTAAGGTTCTTTGCAGGCTTAAATTTCTTTCTTTTGAACAGGAAGTGTCTCTTGCTTATTGTAGAAAGAACACTGTATACCGAATCAATGAAAACTGGTTCATTGGAAAATGAAAAGAATGAACTTCATCCTTTTGTTATGGCCCCATAGCACCCCAGAAGTTCTCTGGGGCACATCAAATAACTTTCTCCTTGAGAAACTAAACCAAAGGACAGACACACCTAAAGAGATAAGTGGAACCAGATAGGACGGAGCTAGCTTCGGGACCTCCATCCTTCATACTAGTCTCCCTCAACCCAGGGGAGATAAATTTGGGTGTGGCTGCTTCCTTTGTGTTCAGAGGAGAGATGGCTTGAGAGATCCATAGCCACCCCTCACCCAATTCCCCCAGCCACCACCAGTGGGGGATGGTCCTCCCTCACTAAGGGAACTTTCCAGTCAGATGGTCACCCGCATCAGTCCTCTATAAAAGTACCTGCCTGTCTCCTGCTCAAGGACATTGTTATATCAGAGGTACTCTTTCTGTGCCATGCCCTTCTCCCCATGAAAAGTCTAAGGATTTCTTTCATGGTTTCCCTTCCCTTCCCTTTCCCTTCTTCAGTCCCGAAATAAACTACCATCTTATTCTAATTGCTTTTGTGTGCAAGCGGGTGTAATTCTTTAAAGAGGAATTCCTAAGGACCCCAAACCTCTACCCCTATCCCTCCCCAAACCCCCTACCCCATTTTCCCCATGACACTTTGAAACCTTTCTAAGAACCAGGAAAACTATACATAATGATCATATAAATGAATATGTAATTATTATCATGCTCAATTCCCAGAAAGAAATTGCAAACGTCACCTTTTTTTTCATAGATAGAAGAATGGGCATAAGATATTGAATATTCTCTCAGACTTCCATGATATATTGCTGAATATTATTGAACTACCTTTCTTTGCTTCATTACAAGAGATGACTCTTTGGGAAAGACAGGAAAACATTTGGAAATGAATTTGTTTAAATAAACAATATCAATAAAAATTTAAAAATTTAAAAGAAAAAAAACATTCCTTCGTCTATTTTTCTTCCTCAGTAAAAAAGGGACACAAACCTTACCCAATAGGGTTTATTGTGGATTAAATATATGTAAATCTTACAGTTTTATGTAATAATTATAATACTAATAGCTAATATTTATATAGTATTTACTGGGTGCAAGGCACTGTGCTAAGCACTTTAACAAAAATGATTTAACAGCCCTGGGATGTAAGTGCTATTATTATCCCCATTTCACAGAAAAGGAAACTGAGGCAAACAGAAGTGTTACGCCCAGAGTATATAAATGTTAACTTTTTAAAAAATTTCATTTTAATTCCCCCAAATACTAGTACAGCAGTCTACACCTAGGGGGCACTCAATGGGTGACAGTGCTGAGATTTTCAATAGTGATCATTTACTTCATAAAAACAAGTCCCTCATTTTCTATTAACATTACTTTTTAAGATCCTACAGAAACTTGACAGGATTGTGGTTAACATGACTTGCAAGAATTATAACCGACTTAACCAAATTTTGAAGGATAATTAAAGTGACTTTTTAAAAATCTATAATTACAAAATATAACTAAAATACAGGTCTTATGAAAATTTATTTTAAATCTAAGACTGAACGTTTCTCCTATAAAATTTCACAACAGCATGTCTGTACATTTAATAACTTGTGGAGGCCAGTTATCCTCTAAAAACAAAAAAACAAAAGGAAAACTGAGACCAGAAAAAACTTTCAGATTTATCTGGTATTTGCCTCAATCCTCTTCTTCTTTTAAGAGTTAACAGGAGCCTAAAAAGGTGTAGCAATTTACCGTCACGAAAGAACTGTTTTCTGGTGCATGCACCCTAGTTGATAAAGGATATTCTTCCAAATTCTTAACCAATCACTGGAAAGTTCTGTGTTAGACTAGCTCTATGCTAGAACTCTGGAGAAAAGTAAAATCGGGGGCAGGGTTATATTCTACAACTATATTCTGAAGCCAAAAGGCAATATAAATGCGTAAGAGGGGTACATGTAGTACCCATTAAGTAGTACAGTACAGGAAACTGAGTAGGCCTACAAAATAAACCAAGAGCAACCTGCTGGGTCTTGAAGTAATTTCGCTGCTTTTTAATGCTAATTTGCAATTGGTGGTTTTCCACATAGCACTCAAACTACTCTAAAAAAAACGACTCATGACCTTTATCATTTTTATTCATCCCAACACAGCCAACTCGAATTATTTAGCCATTAATAAAGAGCTAGAAAAAAATAAGGTGGCTTAATTCTTAAATTACCCAACACCAGAGACACGGCATTGTTTAAACGTGAGCTATTTACAAAGGAAATTCCGGCAGAGAATCCACGAGAGAACCGGTATTAAGACACTGAAAACGGTAGTAAAGTGCAAGTGTTAGGAACAGGCGTCTTGTGGCGTCAATCAGCTGGAAAGCTAGGAGTCAGAGCCACGATCAATCCCCCTGGAGGGTCCTCTCCTCTTCAGGAAGAATACTCCAGTTCGGGGAGGCCACGCCTCGGGCCAACCAATTGAAGTCGTCGACGATCTGCCAGTTGTTTTTGCTTCGGTCCAGCCCGGAGCCCTCGAAGTCCCGGTCGATGCCCGGGTAGCTCCACGAGTACGGGGCGAACTGGACGCCGCTGCAGTCCTCCACGATGGCCCGGCTGGTCACCTGCAGGAAGATGCGGGTGTCCCGGGTGCGGTGCGTGCGGAGCTGCTGACAGGCCACGGCCAGGACGCAGCCGACGCAGTCGTCCAGGAACACGGAGGTGGAGACGGGCCCGCAGAGCACGGTGCAGCCGCGGGCCTGGGTCAGCCGCAGCGTGTTGGGGTTGCCGTACAGCCGGATGGTGCAGTCGGTCAGCCCGGTCAGGAGGATGTCGCGCTGGTACAGCTCCTCGGCCTGCATCTGCAGGGTCTGCGACTCCCGGTTGGAGAAGCCGGAGCCGGAGGGGACGTGGAGCCCGCCCGGCGGCGGAGCCACGGGCGGCGGCTGCGGCTGAACCTCGGCCGCGGGGCGGGGGTCCGGGGCGGCGGCGTCCTTCCGGCGGGACTTGAAGGCAAAGCGCTTCTTGGGCTGCAGCTCCTGGCGCCGCTCGGCCAAGGCCCCCTGCAACCGCGCCAGCGTCTCCTGGCCGAGCCGCACGTCGTAGGGCGCCAGATAGCGCACGGCGTCGTTGAGCAGCTTTTGTAGAGCCTGCAGCCGCGAGGCCGCCTCGTCCAGCTGGGCGGGGTCCGTGCCTGGGCCCGGCGCCTCCTGCTCCGCGCAACCCAGCAGCCGCTCCACGGCCTCCCGCTCACGGGCAAAGGCGGCCGCGAAGAAGTCGCTCTTCTCCTCCGCCACCGTCTGGTTCTGCCGCTCCTGCTTCCGCCGCTCCACCTCCAGCAGCCGCTCCTGCTCGCGTTTCTGGAGCCGCTCGGGCACCAGGCCTAGGCCCAGACCATGCCGGGGCCCACCCATGTCCCCGTTAGCCGCCGGCATGTCCACGGGAACGGCTGAGGCGGGGGACGCGGCTGCAGCCGCAGCATCGGCGGCCTCCATCTCCCCCTCCTCTCGTTAAGTCTCAGTTTTTCTCGGTCCTTTCCCCTCTCCCGCTAGACACGCGCTCCGTGGGGCCCCTCACTAAGGTATCCTCTCATTGGCTCACGCAGCCGACGCCGCAGCCCCGGCCTCATTCTCTCTTGTTATTGGGCCGCTCCTACCGCCTCCCCCCGCCTCTCTGAGACGGCAGAGGGGAAGAGTAGGAGGGAGTGTGACAGAAGGGAGGAGGCGGGGGGGGGGGAGGGAGAAGGAGGAGAATTGGAAGGTGGAGGAGGAGGAGGTTAGGAAGGAGGAGGAGGAGGTGGAGAAGAAGGAGGGGCGGGGCCGACGGGAGGGAGACAAAGGTCCCTGTCAAAGGGAGGGGAAGGGAGGGGTGGGAGGCGGGCTGGAGAAGGTTGTTTTTTTTTCCCTCTCTCTCTTAAAGGGGCAGGACTTGTATCCGGGATTGTGGGGTGAGTTGCAGCAGCGGCAGCTGCACATGTGGGTTTGTTTATAAGAACAAGGTTAGAAACTCGCAGGCCTCCCCCTGCCCCCCCACCCCAGCTCCTCCCCGCTCCCCCTTACAGGCCTGAGACCTGCTGCTAGGGAGTGTGTGCGCGCCCCCAGGGAGGGTTCAGGTAGCGGTGAGAAAGATGGGGGGGGGGAAGAAAAGGGAGGCAGGAGAAAAAATATTGCACGGGCCAGCGGTGG
The DNA here is from genome assembly GCF_019393635.1 of Dromiciops gliroides. Taxonomy (NCBI): domain Eukaryota; kingdom Metazoa; phylum Chordata; class Mammalia; order Microbiotheria; family Microbiotheriidae; genus Dromiciops; species Dromiciops gliroides. The sequence continues at coordinate 257,466,750 of NC_057864.1, forward strand.
AGGAAGCAGCAGCTGGAACAGCTGGGGACCCGCTTGTCTGCCCCGCGTTCGCTTTCTCCTCCACGCCCCCCTACTTGCCACAGCTGCTACAGCTGTCGCCGCCGCCCTGCCCCTGGCCACCCCCCAAACCCCTGCAGTTGTGCAGAGCGCGGCCTCCGCAGCAGCTGCTGGATCCCTGCAGACAAACGAGGCCTTTCCCGGGGGGGGGGGGGCGGGTAGGAGGAGGGGAGCTAGGCGAGAGGATGGTGACCGGGGAGACGTGGTTCCCCGAAGTCATCCTAGACTGAGGGAAATTGGGTTGGGGGTTGTCCACTGCGAGAGTGGGAGGGGAGGGATGGGGGGGTCGTTGGATACTTGCCCCCCTCTATCTGCAGCAGTGGGAATGATGGGGGTGGGGTGGAGATCATAATACCTCCCCCCCTTCCTTTCCCTTTCCCTCTTCCTCCTTCACCTTACACGCTCCCTTTCCCCGCCCCAGCTGTGCACAGCTGGCTGGGTTGGTGGGTGAGGGGAGAGAGAACCTTAGTCTCAGTGCAGCTCGAAGGCTGCAACCTACGGCTCCCTTTAGGAAAAAAAAAATTGGGGAGAAATTGGTACATTATTTCTGGAGGCAAGGGGAGGAGTTTGTCACCGGAAGTGAATTAGGAAGCCCAACCTAAAATACGGACAGTAGGAGGCTGGGGGTGGATAAAGCTTAAGATAGCGGAGTAGTGGAAAAAGTCTGAGAACCTGATGGGGAGGGAAATGCTCCGCCCTCCTAAGCTCTTTCCTCCAGAGGGAAGATGCAGTGGTCAATGGATTCAAATCTCTATGCCTTAGATGGTGGCAAAGCAACCGAGCTCCTCATCCTTCTCTCTTTTCCTCATCGCCTGCTACCCCGCCCCCCCCCACACCTTTAAGAAAATCAAAATTTATCATCCAAAGACCTGTTATTACTACTGCATCACTCATTCAGGGAAAGATATAAAGTTAGAGACAATCCTATAAATGAAAAGACGGCTCTCCTCATATCCCTTTCTATATTTCCTCTATCTTTTCCCTCCGGTGCTTTTCATATTCTTTGAATAAACTCCCTTGAATAGACTAATTCAGAGGCTGGTATTCATCATTCATCAATAATGGCATCTTATAGCAAAATCATGCATCTTTTGAGGGCTGGTGAGGATGGATGAGAAGGGGGTGAGAGAGTGATAGAGAGGAGATGGAGTGCTAGAGATACGGTATTGATTTCGTAGTATAAGCTTATTGCATTGATTTCTTTTGTATCTGCTATTTTAGAAAAACCCAACATTTTCTCAATATTTGTTTTATGATCAAGATGTGTGAGGATTTTTATTAGCAGGCTTCCCCCCCCCCAAAAAAAAGCAGAATAGCTGTGGCTTGGGAATAAGATGCAGTCATCTGGTTTTCAAAACTCCTACTGAGGAATCAAGTCTCTGCTTTGTGTCACTGAGCATTAGTTAAACCAGAGAAAATATATGAAATTTTCTGAGATCACCAGATAGGAAAAAATAAATCTTACCAAGGCCTCTTGTTCTTTTCCCAACTGGCCACTTTCCCCTTCTTTAATTGTAGATAGGGTTATAACCATATTGGTAGCTGAATATGTCCAGCTCGAATCAAGAAAGGTTGTCACTAGAGATATAAGCCAGGTTGGTGATGTGGACAATCTATCTTGAGTCACTATTAAGTATTAACCAATTATAAGTGGTTCTGTCAGGCTATATGAGAAGTTAAATATAATATAGCTCTTTTAACAATTTAAATTCTATCCAAAGCAGGGCTACTTAAACTTTTTCCACTCTTGACCCCTTTCTGACCAAGAAATGTTTATGTTGCCCTGGGTACTGTTGCCAAATTTTTGAGACTCCCACATTCAGTTACTCAACCCCATGTGGGGTCTTGACCCACAGTTAAAGAAGCTAGGATCTAAAGGAAGATTTCAGTTGAATACCAATAGATAGTAGACCTGTGTAATTTTCTTTTTTTTCTTTTAACTTAAAAAAAAATGGGAACTTTTCACAAATTTGAGTTCTCCTTGGACAGGGGCCATGCTAATCTTCTCTTTATCATTCCAATTTTAGTATATGTGCTGCTGGAGCAAGCCCTTGTGTGATTTTTAGTATGACAACACCATACTTTTGAATGGAAAAGAAATGAAGAAAAAAAGGAAATCATACAGTCCACCTACCACATCCCCATAAGTAGCATCTTAAGAGTATCCTGGGTTAGAATAGACAGAGGAGAGACAGTGTATGGTACCATGGAAAGTTTAATGGATTTGGAATCAGGAGACCTGACTGTAAATCCTGGCTTCCCCCTTATTAGCTGTGTGACCTTGGGCAAGTCATTGAATGGCTTGGGGACTTTCACTTCCTTATCTGTAAAATGAGGGGGTTGGACTAGCTGTCCCTTTCAGAAGTAAAAATCTTTGATCCTCTGAGGTTATTGGCATAATTTTCTATTAGGTTAGGAGCTTCTGTTAGGAGAGGTCCCAGAGACCTATTCTAAGCAAGTTCTTTGAAGGGGTCTTCACAGCAGCATGCATTTAGGTTTAATAACAGCTTTTTCCTTATATGCTGGAATAGAAGACTTCTAGACTTTTGAAATAACAATCCTTAGTATTAGGGCATTAAGCTAAAGAGGATATAAGTTCAGCATTATTCTGACATTGGTATGTAGTGTATTCACCATGCATTATTCAAGCTGATTTTCTAGCTTGCTAGATGTAAACAGTGGGGTGTTTTTTTGGAAGAAGCATGGATAATATACTGTAAAATGAATTATGGTACTACAATACCAAAGTTTATACAGAGGTTTGTGCCCAGATTTCTACTTCCAAAGAGGTACTACAAGGTTTCACACTCCAATAGTTTGTCTCATACCGGGGAATGGGGAATTAAAAAAAAAATCTTAAGATGGCCTTGTGTATTTTTAATGTTAAATTTCCGACTAGAAATTTCCGACTTCATTTCCTTAGCTAAAATTTCAATATGTGTTATCTGTATACTGTTTTTTGTTTTTTAGTGAGGCAGTTGAGGTTAAGTGACTTGCCTAAGGTCACACAGCTATTAAGTGTTAAGTGTCGGATTTGAACTCAGGTCCTCCTGACTCCAGGGTCGGTGCTCTATCCATTTCGCCACCTAGCTGCCCCTGTATACTGTTTTGGGTTTTTTTTGGTGAGGCAATTGGGGTTAAGTGACTTGCCCAGGGTCACACAGCTATTAAGTGTTAAGTGTCGGATTTGAACTCAGGTACTCCTGACTCCAGAGCCCTTGCTCTATCTGCTGCGCCACCTAGCTGCCCCTCTGTATACTGTTTTGATTACAGTTTATAGATTGACTGATAACCCCACTAAAAATAGTAACTTGAATTTATATTACACTTTAAAGTTTGCAGAGCATTTCCTTACAAAACCTTGTGAGGTCTGTAGGGCAAACATCATCATCCTCCTTTTGCATATGAGGAAACTAAGGATTAGAAAGGCAAAGTACTTTTCCCAGCTCTAATATCTCATGACTTAAACCCAGGTTCAATTATTACACCAGGCTGCCACTTATAAGATTATAGGAAGGGACCTTAGGGGCCATCATATTTAACCCTCTCATTTTATTTGTTTATTTGTTTGTTCATTCATTCGTTTATTTATTCATTCATTCATTCATTTATTTATTTTTGTGGGGCAGTGAGGGTTAAGTGACTTGCCCAGGGTCACACAGCTAGTAAGTTTCAAGTGTCTGAGGCTGGATTTGAACTGAGGTCCTCCTGAATCCAGGACTGGTGCTTTATCCACTGCTCCACCTACCTGCCCCCCTCAACCTTCTCATTTTGTGGAGGAGGAAACCGAGGCCAAGAGAAGTTGTCTCAAGTCAAAATGCTTTTTGTGTGCCCAGAAGTGTTTGATTTGACTGGGGTCACATAGCTAGCTAGTGTCTGAGGCAGGAATGAAACCCAGGTTTTCCTTTCAAGTATACCACTCTACCCACTACACCATGTTGCATGATGAATCAGTTGTATGCCATACTATCATAGGAAGTGAGTGGAAAGCTGGTTAAATAGTTTATATATAAATGAAATACAATTTCCAGAAATTTTACAATGAAGGAATTTGGTCCTTTGTGTATTTTTAGCTTTGTTTTCTTATCAGGAAAAAGACAGTGTAGAGTAGTGGTAAGAGTATTGGACTTTGGATTTTAGATCTGGGCTAGAAACCCTGGTTCTACTGCTTACTACACTTGTGACTGGACAAATCCTTTCCTCTTTCTGTGCCTCGACTCTCTCATCTGTAAAATGAGGGAGGTGAAGTAGATGATCTCTTTCAGCTCTTGTTATCATGATTCTAAATTTACAGAAAAGCAGTGGTATTTGTAGATGGGGAAAGGTATTTACAATAAAATAGATAAAATCCCTACCTTCTAGGAACTGTTTTCTAAAATTAGATAACATGGTTCTGTTATATTTAGGGTTACTTGATAAGCAAATGTTCCTGAGCCACAAAAATGATGAACAGTCATGGATATAGGGAGTGTACTGTTCCTAGAAAGGTTTCAAAGTAGCTAGCTAGCTAGAAGGAAGACTCAGTTCCTTTGTCCTTTCTCCATTGTCTTCCCACTGCCCGTACTTAATTCCCTTAAGGTGTTGAAACCAAATATGGCAGCTTGGACTAAGTGCACTGCTCAGAAATAGGTCCCTTCCAGCTGTAAATCCTATAGTCACCTTATCATCAAATACAAACTCTAATGAGTATAAGTGGGGTTATCTAGGCATTATGGTTGGAGGGGGTTAGCATTCAGTGAAGAGCCTATACCTTCTGGCAAAGAAGTGAGATCAAAGTTGGTACTGAGACAAGGTGGGGATGTATCAGATCAACAGCTCCCCAAATGTCAGAGCTGCTAAAAAAAAAAAGAGGTGAGAGTGAAGAGAGCATTTTAGGACAAATCTGCAACACACAGGGCATTCCAGCTTTCAAAGATTTATTAACAAGAGTCTGTCAAGATGTTTCTTCAGTCTGACACACACAGACTTATGCAGAACCCCACTCACACAGGCATTCATGTAGGTGAGAAGAGGCCTAAATTTGGATTTGAAGTCCCTAGCTTGACATCCAGGCTCTGATATAGTTAAAAATAATAACTAACATTTACATATTGCATTAAATGTTACATACATTCTATCATTTGAACCCCAACAAACCCAAGGGAAGTACTTAACAGGTATTAGAAAATGCAGAAGTAGTGGATAGAATTGTTATACTAGAAGGCATGAATTCAAATCTCATTCCTCATATGTCCCAGCTATGTCAGATTGGGCAACTCGTTTAATCTAAGTCTCAGTTTCTTGAATACTACTGGTACCTATCTTAGAAGGTTATTGTCGAAGTTCTTGTGAAATTGTGTTTGAGAAGTACACTACAAAAAGCAATTATTATTTTCCCTTTTTCCAAATGAAAAACAGGGGTAGAGAGAGGAATTGAGAATGGACACAGATTCTGGTGTCCTAGAGGCTTGTGGAAGCTGTGTGGGTCTCTCCAGCTCAGCATTTTTCAATATATGTGATGGAGTTCTTTATTCCTTTTTCACTGGGTGATGTTAGACAGAAAATTCCATTTCAGGATAGTAAATCCCTTGGTTTTTTTAAGTGAGGCAATTGGGGTTAAGTGACTTGCCCAGGGTCACACAGCTAGTACTTGTTAAGTGTCTGAGGCTGGATTTGAACTCAGGTCCTCCTGACTCCAGGGCTGGTGCTCTATCCACTGCGCCACCTAGCTGCCCCACCTTTTGTTTTAAAATATGGGTGCAGGGAGCAGCTAGGTGGCACAGTGGATAAAGCACTAGCCTTGTATTCAAGAGAACCTGAGTTCAAATCCAGCCTCAGATACTTGTCACTTAACTAGCTGTGTGATCCTGGGCAAGTCACTTGACCCTCACTGCCCTGCAAAAAAAATTTTTTTTTTAATATATTGGTGCTACTGGAGTCCTCAAATGAGATCAGGCTGAATTTTTAGACATCTTTATTTGTCTTTGATATTTTTAGTTGGTATGTTGCTTTTCAGCCTGATATTCTTTTCCATATCATCTTAAATGTTTCTGATTGTGGTCGTGTTGGTCTTACTCAGATATCTAGATGGTCCCAGATATCTGGATCTTGTCATGGGTAGGGATTGTGTCTTTGTAGAGTGTATTATTCTCTGGCTTAGGCCTAGTCTTATCCTCAATCTATCAAAGTCAGTGGTTCTCAAACATTTTAGTCTTAGGATCCCTTTAAACTTAAAAATCATTGAGGGGGACAGCTAGGCGGCGCAGTGGATAAAGCACTGGCCCTGGATTCAGGAGGACCTGAGTTCAAATGTGGCCTCAGACACCTGACACTTACTAGCTGTGTGACCTTGGGCAAGTCACTTAACCCTCATTGCCCTGCCCCCCCCCAAATCATTGAGGGCTCCAAAGAACCTTTGTTTATGTGGAGTGCATTAATTAATATTTTCTGTATTAAAATTTTAAACCAATAAAATTTTAAAATATTTATCAATTCATTTTAAAATAAGAAATCTATTACATATTATCACAAGTAATCATATTTTCCAAAAAAAATAGTAGAAAGGGTGGCATTATTAAAGAGATTGGCAAAATATGTTTTGCCAGTACTTGCCATATTTTTATTTACACATTTTTGCCACTCTAACATCTAGCTTAGTAATAGACAGCTGGATTCTCATAAATACTTCTATGTTCCTTCTATTGTGATATGTTATTTTGGTTGAAGTATATGAAGATAATCCAGCCTCACACAGATATGTAGTTGGAAAAGGGAGGTGTGTTTTAATAGGCAAATAATTATTATGAAAATAATTTGAACCGCTTAGATTCTCTGAAAGGACTCCCAGTGGTCTGGGAATCATACTTTAAGAACCACTAATGTAAATGCTAGAGGCATCTTTAATCTAGTCATTCTTACCTCTTATGCAGACTAAATGTATTTAAATTGGACTTAATCTTGCTCTTACGTTTATTTGAACAATTATTAATTTGTCAGTTGCTACCTCATGCTTATCACAGAGGCGAAAATGGGCTAGGCTTGATTCAGTAGACATTTATAAAGTATCTACTGTCCTCAGAGCATTGAGCTAGGTGATAGGGGAGATACAAAGTTTATAGATGGCACTCTCTGCCATACACCAGTAACTATAAAATAACACAATATTGCATGATCAATATACATGGAAAAGTTTCAAAACAAAATGCTCCATGGGGATCTGGGAGATAAAGTTATTACCCTTAAAAGAAAAAAAAATTATTAGCCTTATAGGGAATCAAGAAAGGCTTCATGGGAGTAGCATGTGAGTTGGACTTTAAAGGATGGATAGGAATTCAATTAATGAAGAGGTCTCGGGTGGGGAACAACATGTGCAAAGGGATGGGCATGGGAGAAAGTACATTGTAATTTTAGGAAACGTGAGTAAGGAGAAGTCCAGTTAGACTGAAGCTTTTTCTTCGTGGCATGTGTTTCCAGGACATCCTCTCTGTAGACATACATAGAGATGTAATAGACCAGAACCTGTTGATCTTTCAAGTCAGACCAGGATTTTAAAAAGTTATAAGTAGTAATAATAACAATAATAGCTAGCAATGATAGAGTTCTTTAAGGCCTTGGTAAGCACTGTACATCTACTATCTCATTTGATCCTCATAATAAACCCTATGAGGTAGGTGCCACTATAAACCCCATTTTACAGATAAGAAAACTGAAGGTGAAGAGTGCTTAAGTGACTTGCCAAAGGTCACATAATTAGTAAGTGGAAGAGTCAGAATTTGAATCTAGAACCTTTGACTCCCCAATTCACTAAACCATCCTGCTTCTTCTTAAAAATAAAGATAAATGTATTATTATCTCACATTTTTGTATACTTTGTATATAAATGATAGTATCACAACTGCTTATAAGTCTGAGATATCAAGCTAGGAAAATCCTTTGAGGATTTTCAAGGATCAAACAGATCCACTTTGATCCTCTTTGATCTCTTGGAGGCCCCTTTTTAGCCACTGGTAGTGATCATTTCCCCTCTTTAAAGGTCTTCAAGAAGAGGCAAGATATCCACTTAATTGATATGTTGAAGTAGGGATTCCTTTTTGGTGTGAATTGGATTAATAATGATCATGAGATTCAGGAGTGTGTTGTTCTCCAAGGGGGGAAAAATATACAAGACAAACTGTTAAGTTTAATTCGTATTACTAACATTTCTCCATCACTTTATTAAATCTAGATGATCAACAAAACAGTAAGTCAAGCCCTGCTTTGTAGTATTTGTTGATTTCTGGAGTATAATTGCTTATGCTGAAAATGTCACAATCAGGCTCTGGAGGGTTGGCCGCAGCACACCTCTGCTGAGATTCTTTTTGACTCTGAGATTCAATGATACTGCAGTGGTTTTGGGGTTTTTTTTTAGCGAGGCAATTGGGGTTAAGTGACTTGCCCAGGGTCACACAGCTAGTAAGTGTTAAGTGTCTGAGGCCGGATTTGAACTCAGGTACTCCTGACTCCAGGGCCGGTGCTCTATCCACTGTGCCACCTAGCTGCCCCAACACTGCAGTCTTAAAGGAAATGCTTAAGGGGTAGATACAACTAGAAGCAAGTTAGACTGTCTCAACCTAGAGAAAAATAACTATTTAGTCACTAATAATTCAAGCACAAATATCAAAATTAAGTAATTGTTACTCAGCACAGCACTTTTGTACATTACTTGGTAAGATACAAAAATTTGGTTTAAGACACAATACCTATCCCATCACTCCTCCTAGTTTGTTGTTGTTTGTCCTTTGTTCTGAAGGAGGCCATCATATCAGGGTGATGACATGACATAATGAATTGGATTTAAGTGAGGGAGGGCTGTGCAAGGTCACCAACCTCACTCTGTGCTCCAGAGCCATCTGGGTCCAGTGACAAGATATATATCAGGACAGGACAACCAGAGATGGCCCCAGATGTTTGAGGTAATTGGGGCTAATTGACTTGCCCAGGGTCACACAGCTAGTAAGTATCTGAGGTGAGATTTGAACTCAAGTACTTCCAACTTCAAGGCTAGTGCTCTATCCACTGGGCTACCTAGCTGTCCTACCCCTTCCGGTTTAAAAACTAGTGGGGGAGGGGCGGGCAGCTAGGTGTCGAAATGGATAAAGCACAGGCCCTGGATTCAGGAGGACCTGAGTTCAAATCTGGCCTCAGACACTTGACACTTACTAGCTGTGTGACCCTGGCAAGTCACTTAACCCTCATTGCCCTGCAAAAAATTAATTAATTAATTAAAAAGTACATCGTGATATAAAAACTAGTAAGGGGGCATGATACATATTGCTATAATGCAAAGAGACATCCTTGGACAAAGTGCTATATTGAGGACCAAAGGCCACCTCACAGATTTCTAATTGATAGAGTTATGACTCTTGGGAACAGAAACTTCCTGTGTTCAATTCTCTGTGTATGTCAGTAGTTTTCAAACTTTTTGCTCATGGTACAGTATTATTTTTTGCCATGAAGAAACAGGGTGCCTTCTTCAAGAACTTGGATTCTTAGAGCTGCTGGTGGGATCATAAATATAAGTTTCATACAATTCTCAGAACACCTAGCAAGTGTATCTTGGCAAATTGAGAAAAACTAGTGTGTGTTATTAAAATAATAAAGAGTAGAAAGTAGATGCTTCTTTGCATATACTACCCCATTCCCATTGTAATGACATTTTACAAAGTCATTTGAAATAACTTGGCCCTTAAAGAAATATGCAAATCCTTTGAAGAAACAGAATATTAGTGCTAAAGAGGGCTCATTTTTTTACAGACGAAGAAACTGAAGTTCAGGGTGAAGATTTTACTTGCTAGAGGCAACTAAGTGGCACAGTGGATAAAGTACCAGGCCTAGAATTGGGAAGACCTAACTTCAAATCTAGCCTCAGATACTTATTGTGTGATCCTGAGCAAATTGCTTAGTGTCTGTTTGCCTCCATTTCCTCATCTATAAAATGGTGATAGTAATAGTATTCTATCTCCCGTGGTTATCGTGTGGATCAAATGAGATGATCATTGTAAAGTGCTCATTAGCATAGTTTCTGGTACATATTAAGCACTATATAAATGTTAGCTATTGTCATACAAGTATTTCTTGAATGGCATACAAGTCTTTGACTATTCTTTGTGTAGCATCAGGCATCTTTTGTGGGATAGGTAAAGGTCTAGACCTGGGATTTCTTTTATCAGTGTGGGAAACTCATCCTAATAAGGAAAACTCCCTCTAATAGGAAATGGAATGGATGGAAATTTAAAATCTGTTCCACAACTTTCAGTTTTGGAAATTGCCTGAGATGTGTTTCAGAGAATGGATTTTGAACTCCAGGTTTTCTGACTTGGAGGCCAGCTTCCTATCTGTTTCACCATACTGTATGTCTTTTCTGTTCTTAAAATGGTCTGTCTGATGGGTTGATGATCTGATGAAACTGCTCACAAGCCGTCTCAAATTTATAGACTGTATGTCTTGAGAGACCTTAGGGGACCAACCCTATCAGTTAGAAGGAAGAGGCAAGACTGACTCTAAAGTCATGGTGACAGGAGTCTGGCAAACTCCTGAGCCTACCCTTCACTGGCTTTTCTGCTTGGTGAGCTCACTGTGGTGCTCATATCTAGTCTCAGCTCTGACAGTGAAGAGCTGTAGTGGTTAGCTCATCCAGAGGGTATCAGGCACCAGGCGCACTTCTCTATGACACACCTAACTTTGATTATGATTTGTACCAAAAGCCCAATTTATTGATTTTTGAAGGGACATAAACCATGTGAACAAATACTTGTGTTAATTGAGCAGGGCACTGACATTATTGACATTAAGGTATATAGGGAGGGGCAGCTAGGTGGTGCAGTGGATAAAGCACTGGCCCTGGATTCAGGAGTACCTGAGTTCAAATCTGGCCTCAGACACTTGACATTAGCTGTGTGACCCTGGGCAAGTCACTTAACCCTAGTTGCCCCCCCCCAAAAAAAAGGTATATAGGGAAACAGAATGGAGACCATGAATAAGCGAGCTCAGCAGATGCCCACAAGACATATATAGGTATGGGGTACTTTTTACTAATGCTTTTTATAAAAGCATATATTTTAATACCAAAAATGTATGCTTTCCATGGCACACCAATATTTATTTTGTGACCAATCAAATGGAGTGTGTTGTAGTGGAGTTTCCCTCCCTGTGGTTTACAGTAACATATGGACATTTTCCCGATCTTTCTTAGGACTTGACTGGACTTTCCTGGGAAACCTAATGAATAACCAGAAGGATGCTTAATGAATAGAAAATTAGAATATAGAGTTGGAAAGCCTTGACTATTTTGATCAATCTGTGGTAACCAGATGAGCATCTTCCTTTCCTTTTTTTGGGGGGGGGGGTCAATGAGGGTTAAGTGACTTGCCCAGGGTCACACAGCTAGTAAGTGTCAAGTGTCTGAGGCTGGATTTGAACTCAGGTCCTCCAGAATCCAGGGCTGGTGCTTTATCCATTACGCCACCTAGCTGCCCCCTTCCTTTCCTATTGACAAAATAGAGCCAGTCTTACATGCATGTCATATCCAAACGGAGCCCTTCTCACCTGGAGGGAAGCTTACTAGACTGTAAACTCCATGAGGGCAAAGACCTTGTCACAGAGAAAGTTTGAATCCCCCTTTCCTCTATCCCTATGCCTCACACACAGTAGATGTTTCATGTTTTCCAGTGAGTTCTTTTTGATAGATTGTCAGCTCCTTGAGGTCATGGACCATTTCTTATGTATCTTTAATCACGAAACCTGGCACATGGACCCCTAATTTTTGCTGAATTGAATTGTCAAAATTCCTATTCTCTAACTCCCATCTTCTGCACTCTAAAACTACTACTGCCTTGCAGGTTGCTCTCGTCATTTTCATTTCACCCTGATTTTCAGGAGAGCTTAATTTCATGGCATGTTGATTCCCAAGTTTATATCTTATTTCTCCTTGATTACCTTTTGGGTTGGCTGCTTCCCAGTGACAGCTAGGAAGCCACCCTCATCTCTGATAAATCACTTATCTAAAATTGTTTCCTGGAGATAACTAATCCCTTCCACAACATGTAGCTTCTTTTTTACCTCATATTTTCCCTTATTTTTTAACTTGCAGATTTTTATTCTGGCATCCACCTTGTTTAGGGTATGTTGTTCATAGCCACTGTTCAGCTTCTATATTCCCAAAGATGGGGAGAGGGGATCCCCTTGATATGGGCAAGACTGTCTAGTCTTTAACATTTAATGTGTGTCATTTACCAAAGCTGGGCTAAAGGTAGTTAGCCAAGAAATAGAAGTTATCCATGATCCTCAAAGAATTTATGTCTAGGGGGCAGCTAGGTGGTGCAGTGGATAAAGAACCATCCCTGGATTCAGGAGGACCTGAGTTCAAATACGGCTTCAGATGCTTGACACTTACTAGCTGTGCAACCCTGAGCAAGTCACTTAACCCTCATTGCCCCACCAAAAAAACAAAAACAAAAGCAAGAATTTATATCTAATTGTGAGAGAGAGAATATACTGATATATTAAGAATACCAGTTGACAAAGAAACACCCAGATTATCACAGTGCACAGAAAGAGCATTGAGTCACAGAATCATAAGAATTTTCAAGTTGGAAGGGCATTCAGTATTCATCTAATCCAATCTTTACTAGAATGGAGACCTCTACCACAATAAACCCAACAGGTGATCATTAAGCCTATGCTTGAAGACCTCCAAGGAAGAGAAATTTGCTGCCTCTCAAGGCTCTAACCATTAAGAAGTCGTCTTTAACGTCAAGTCCATATTTTCCTCTTTGCAAATTTTGCCCATTATTCCTGATTCTACTTTTTGGGGCCAACAGAACAGAATTCAGTCTAATCCCTCCTTTACATGACAGCCCTTGAAAGGTTTGAGGACATGGCTGTGTTCTCCCAAGGCCTTTCTTCCCCCAACTAAAAATGCCCAGTTCTTTCAGTTTATCTTTATGTGACTTGAAGAAAGAGCTGTCAGCCTCCTCTGGACACTCCCCAGTTTATGAGTGTCATCCTTGGTGCACAGAATTTAACACAGTCCTTCAGATGAGATCTGACCAGGACAGAGTGCACAAGGAAGGTCACCTCCCTCTTCCTGGAAGGAGTGCCTCTCAGTGTAGCCTAAGATTGCATTAGGATTTTTGGCTGCCACATCACTCTACTGACTCATCAGGCTTACAATTTACTACAACTCCTAGGTCTTTTTTTCAGACCAATTACTCTCTAACGGTGCTTTGCCCATCTTGTACTTTTTACTTTCAAAGTTTATTTTTGTACCCAAGTTTAAGGCCTGACTTTTTGTCCCTTTTGAAATTAATTTGATTAATTTCAATCTAATGACTATTAACATCCTTTTGGATCCAGTATGTCGGCTGTCTCTGTCAGCTCAGTGTCACCTGCATATTTGTTGAGCATTCTGTCTATGCTTATTTCCAGGGCATTGATAACAATGTTAAACACCTGTCTTGGAGTCAGAGGGCCTGGCTTTAACTAAACTGTGTGACCTTGGGCAAGTCATTAATTTAACTCTTTGGGCTTTAGTTGCCTCCTACATAGAGTGGGGGATTGGACTGGTTGACCTCTGAAGCCCCTTCTAACTGGATCTCTGATCTTGAGTTTCTAAGTACTCTATGTTAGGAATAAGCAGAGAGAACCTGGAGGTCAGGAAAATTCTAACCATGTGCATGAGCAGGGTCAGAGTGATTGATTCTACTAGGCATTTATCATCATCGATCCTGATTAGTTATGACATACCATGGTTTTCAATTCTGGCTGACTTGTTTTTCTTTTCTCATTTGGTCCAATTGATAGGGACAACCTCGGGAGAGAGAAACTGTTCAAGTTGAGATAAAGTAAGCCACTGTCTCTCTCTCTCTCTCTCTCTCTCTCTCTCTCTCTCTCTCTCTCTCTCTCTCTCTCTCTCTCTCTCTCTCTCTCTCTCTGGCTAGCCTCTGCCCTCATCACAGATGGCTTTCTTTCTGAAGTAGAATTGCATGAAGATTTGGAATATGTGTCTCTGTGCAAAGGCTACATTTATTTTTACACAGTTGAATTGTCAGATATCTAGTTAAAAGTCAAAAAAGTCAGTGAGTGGAAACATTTTGTGAAGGAAGTGGGAGGAAAGGCAGGGAGGAGGTTGGGATCTTTAATGTGGATTTTGTACTTATATTGTACCCAAAGATGTGGCTTTTCTTCCCCCAACTACATCTGCTTAGGTATTGAATCCGAGTAGTTCTCCAGGCTCCAAAGCAGCCTTTTTACTGTTCCTCCCATACAATACTGTCTCTGTGCTTGACCCATGCTTGCAGTATACTCCCTCTTCATTTCTGCCTCTTGGAACTCTTGGTTTCTTTCCAATGTTAGCTCAAGTACCACTTTCCACAGGAGGCCTTGCCTGATTTGCTCAGCTGCTAGTGCTTCCTCCGTTCCCCAAAAATTACCTTGTAGTAATTTTGTAGGAATCTTGTATAAATTTATACATGTACATTTTGTTTCCCTGGAGAGAATGTAAGTTTCTTAATGGTAGACACTGTTTCATTTTTGTCTTTGCATCCCTTGTTTGTAGCATAGTGCCTGGTGCGGAATAAGGGCTTAAATAAATGCTTCTTGATTGAATAAGTGGGAAGAATTCTAGGAGGTGAGTAAGGATGAGATCAAATGACTCAATGACTACATTGACATGGATTAGAAATAATTAAATAGCCATGGTGTGTGTGTGTGTGTGTGTGTGAGAGAGAGAGAGAGAGAGAGAGAGAGAGAGAGAAACAGAGACAGAGACAGAGGCGGGGAGGGAGAGAGGAGAGACAGAGAAAGAGAGAGAGAGACAGAGAGAGAGAGAGAGAGAGAGAGAGAGAGAGAGAGACAGAGAGAGAGAGAGAGAGAGAGAGAGAGAGAGAGAGAGATGGAGAAATTGGTCTCTAACTAACCCAGACCAGCATGTAATCCCCAAAAGTTAATAATGTGGCAAACTAAGTATGAAGACTCTGCATTTGCCCTATATCCCTTTGGAGTTTGAAAGGGTTCTCTGATTGAATTGAAAGGTGTAACTGTCATTGGCTGGTTGAGGATTGACTGTGCTCTTGATAACTTTTAAGAAGCTAGCTTGTATGGGACTGCTAGGTGGTGCAGTGGATAGAGCACCGGCCCTGGAGTCAGGAGTACCTGAGTTCAAATCCAGTCTCAGACACTTAACACTTACTAGCTGTGTGACCCTGGGCAAGTCACTTAACCCCCATTACCTCACTTAAAAAAAAAAAAAAAGAAGCAGCAGCTAGCTTGCTAGTTCTGAAGTCAGTCCACATGGGAGTCAGGAACTCAAGCAGCAGCTAAATCACTGAGAGGAATCTTTTTCATCTTCTGGGGCAAAAAGGGAATTCCTTTCTCCTGCCTCCCCCTACCACACCCCGTCTGTCACAGTACTTTGCAGGAGTTATTCCTCCAGAAGGGGACACTGCATCCAGCAGGAGGCAGTAGCTAGTCAGTTCAAGAGATTCTGAAGTATAGTTGAATGCATCCAATAGTCAATAATCAATAAATATTGATTAAGCACCTATTATGTGCCTGGCACTGTGCTAAACTCTGGAGATACAAATCCAAAAAGAAAAAATAGTACCGGCCCTCAAGGAGCTTACAGTCTAATTGGGGAAAACAAGCAGGAGGGAACAGGAATGTGGAGAAGAGAAACATTCAAAACAGTGAGCAGCTTCAAGAAGCAAGTGCTCTGGGGAAAAGTGAAGCAAACTGATTATGGATTCAAAAGATATTTAGCCCTCGCATTTGAGAGTTGAACTTTGTAGAGGAGCAGACTTAGAGGACTCTACAGGAAGAGGAAAATCCTCAGAACTCTTCTATACTAGAGATATGAGTTGCCTTGGCTTTACCGTGTTCCCTATGTGTGTGTAACTACTAGCATACTCCAAGATTGTGTTCATTCTTTTCATTAATGTGGTTTGTATTTGTTGGAGAGTATGCCCCAGGTTTATTAGTTAAGGTTTTGTAGCTACTTTTCTTATTATACCATCTTAGTATGTGCCTTTGCTTTGAGCTAATAACTGTTAAAGGCAAGCTCATTGGTAGGGGCCTATGAGCTATAGTTTTTTATTGTAAATCCACAGACTAACCTTTGAGCTATTGAGAGTAATGACAACACCCACCCACCCCCCTTAGAGCCAACCTGCAAACATATGAATGCTAAGTTGAGGAGGTAGCCTAGATGACATACTACATCAAATGATATCATTTATGTTAAGATAGCAAAGTACTATGTTAATGTTGATCGTTGTAGCTGCGTGTTCCAGATAGCTGGGGGAAATTTCCAAACATCCAAAGTTTAGAAATTTTTCTAAGATTCATTTCTTACTTCCATGCCTACTCAAATAGAATAACAGGTAACATAATTGAATTTTTCCTTAATGATTCAGGGTCATCTTTGTCAACAACATTCTGTATTGCCTTCTTTTTTTTTTAATTTATTTTATATTTTGGTTTTTTTTGTGGGGCAATGGGGGTTAAGTGACTTGCCCAGGGTCACACAGCTAGTAAGTGTCAAGTGTCTGAGGTTGGATATAAACTCAGGTCCTCCTGAATCCAGGGTCAGTGCTTTATCCACTGGGCCACCTAGCTGCCCCCTGTATTGCCTTCTGCTTTTATATAAAACCCACCCTGGAATCATGCTTTTCATTCTAACCATCTTCCAACACAGACATAGCACACTCCCCATTTCTTCTGGGAGCTATAATCAGCTTAACATTACCATTGCTTCTGGAAAGGGCATATTATTCAACTGCCCTCTGAATCAATTCAACCATTCCAGGATCAAAACTCCCTTTCCTTGCCAGCATTCTCTTATATGTGTAACCTCCTATTAGAATTTAAGCTCCCCAGGGGTAGCTAGATGGCGCAGTGGATAGAGCACCGGCCCTGGAGTCAGGAGTACCTGAGTTCAAATCCGGCCTCAGACACTTAACACTTACTAGCTGTGTGACCCTAGGCAAGTCACTTAATCCCAATTGCCTCACTTAAAAAAAAAAAAAAGAATTTAAGCTCCCTGAGGCCAGTAACTGGCTCACCTTTGTATTTATATCCCTAGTACTTGGCACAGAGTTTGGCAGCACTGGAATATAGTAAGGGTTTAATAAATGCTTTTTCATTCATTTATTCGTTCTCGAATGACTATTTGCCCCAACATTAAAATGGCTCTAGACGGTTCTGCTTTTTATTGAAGTTTTTCTGTCTCTTCCCTTGCTGTCACCTATCACTCTTTGCTGCTCTCAGGTGAACCTGCCAGTTATAATAATGCTTGGTTGTTCTGATTTGCTACTTGTAATCTACGTTAGCCTTGGCTAAAATCAATCAACACCTCAAGATGTTTTCATTCTTTTAGGGGAATACATACCATATGTCACCACTACATAAATATAAGCTATGTAGAAAATATGCATTAACTTGGGGGAGGGAACACTAATAATGGGGGGAATCAGGAAACACTTGTAGAAAATGGCATTTTAACTGAGCCATGAATGAAGCTAGAAGTTTCATAATGCAGAAGTAAAGCGACAGAGGATTCCAGGAAAGGGGCTTAGCTTCTACCAAGGCATGGAGGGGTTTTGACTATGGAGAACAGCAAATGATCCCAATTTGTTCAGAGGATGGAGGGTACAAGGGAGAGAAATGTGTACTCAACCCTGAGAGATAGACTAAGGTCAGATTGTAAAAGGCTTTAAATGCCAGAGGAGCTTGCATTTTATCCTAAAGACAATAGGGAGCCACTGAAGTTTTTCCAGCAGAGGAGTGACATAGTTTTAACAACTTCTCTTTGGCAGTTTTGAAGAGGGGAGAAGCTGAATGGAAGGAGACCACTAAGGAATCGCTTGCAATCATCCAGACGAGAGGTGATGAGGGCCTGGATAAGGGTGGTTGTAGTGTCAGTAGAATGAAGGGGCTGGATGCCGGAGATGAAGAAATAAAGCTGACAAGACTTGGCAGCTGATGTAAGTGAGAATAAGGAATTAAGAACAGCTCTTGGGGTTGTGAAACCAAGCTATGCTGGAGCATGGAGGCAATCTTGAGTTTTTTGTTTGTTGGGTTTTTTTTTCAGGGCAATGGGGGTTAAGTGACTTGCCCAGGGTCACTTAGTAAGTGTCAAGTATCTGAAGCCAGATTTGAACTCAGGTCCTTCTGAATCCAGGGCCAGTGCTTTATCCACTATACCACCTAGCTGCCCTGAGTTTTTAAAGGCAATTTTAGTATATCAAGGCAATATGTTTCTCAAGCTAGTAAAATAATCCATTTGGTAGCTAGGTGGTATTAGGCCTAGAGTCTAGAAGACTCGAGTTCAAATCTGGCTTCAGACACTTACTAGCTGTGTGACAATGGGCAAGTCACTTAACCAGTTTGTTTCTGTTTCCTTATCTGTAAAATGGGGATGATAATAGTAACATCTAACTTGAAGTGTTGTTGTGAGGATCAAATGAGATAATAATTGTAAAGAGCTTAGCACGGTGCCTAGCACATAATAGATGCTATATCAATATTAGCTATTATTACTATCGACCAGCTAGGTGGCACAGTGGATACAGCCACAGGCCTGAAGTAATGAAGACCTGAGTTCGAATCCAGCCTCAGACACTTACTAGCTGTGTGACCCTGGTGACTAACTTCCTACTGTACATTTTACATGTATACAAGTATACATACAACAGAACTCATTATCTTCCTAATCCTTAGCCCAAACTCTTCCAAATCTTCCTATTAAAGGACACTAGCACCCTTCTAGTCACCCAATGGTATTAACCTTTCTTTGTAACATATTCACTTCCCTTTCTTGCTTACCTCATATATCCATCGGTTGCCAAATCTCATAATTTTTTTCTGTAATATCACTAGACTACCTCCTCTTTTCTTCACTCATATATCTAGCACCCTAGTTCATGCCCTCATCATCTTTCACCTGAACTATGGCTAGGTCTTGTTTAGTGTGAATAAAGATTCCCCTTGAAGGGTTCCCATTATTGGAATTTGCACTGTATATTTCCATTGGGCAGGAATAATCACCATATTCTACATAATTATAATGTTGAATAGTGTAGATTCAAACTCATGTGACCAAAGGATTCATTTTTCTGTATTTCAGTAGCTTTCTAATTAGATTCCCTACCTGTTCTCTCCCTATTCCAATCCATCCTCTACCCGGTTGCTACATTGATTTTCCCAAAGTGTAGTTCTGACCATATTAGCCTCTCCTAAAGTCCAATAGTTTCATATTACCTCCAGGATTAAATATAAACACCTCTATTTGGCCTTTAAAACTCTTCACACCCTTCCTATCTTTCCACATACTCTGTGGTCTAGGCATACTGGCCTGTTACTGTTCCTCACATATAAACTGTCCATCTTTTGTCTCTGTGCCTTTGCTTTGAATATCTCCTATGCCTACAACATTCTCCTTCCTCACCTCCACCCCTTAAAATTCTCTACTGCTTTCCTTCTATAAAGTCTGAATTTATCTCGTATCTATAGCTATGTTACGGCTTTCTCTAGAAGTTGCTAAAGATCTTTTAGTTGCTAAATACACTGTTTTCTTCTTAATCCTCATTCTCCTTGACTTCTCTTCAGCTTTTGACACTGTTGATTGCTTTCTCCTCACCACTCTCCTCTCTAGGGTTTCTCCTGGTTTTCCTTCTCCATATTTGACTGTTCCTTCTGTTTCCTTCAAAGAATCTTCCTCCTGATCATACCCCTTTTCTTCTCCATCTATACTCCTTCATTTGGTGATCTCATTAGCTCCAGTGGATTTAATGACCATATCTATGGTGATGATTCTCAAATCCACCTCTATTGCCCCAATCTTTCCAGTGACCTTCAGTCTCAGATTTCTAACTGCCTTTCAGATCAAACAATGTCCAGTAGACATCTTAAACTTAATAGATCCAAAAGGGAACTCATTACCTTTCCCCCTAAACTCTCCCCTATCCTTCCAATCTTCCCTATTATTATAGAGGACAACACCATCCTCCCAGTCCCTCAGTCTCACAGCCTAGTGCTCATCCTGGATTCCTCACTATCTCTCCCCATATCCAAGCTACTGCCAAGGCCTGTTGGTTTCACCTTTGCAACATCTCTTGAATATACCTCCTTCTCTCCTCTGATTCTGCTACCACTCTGGTACAGGCCCTTATCAGCTCACACCTTGATTACTGCAGGTCACTCTCCAACTCAATAAATTCCAGTGGCTTCCTATTATCTCCAGGAATATGCTCTGTTTGGCATTCAAAGCTCCCTCCCATCTCTTATCCCCTACTCTCCAATATGTACTCTTTGATCCAGCAGTACTAGCCTCCTGGCTATTCCACAAATTGGACACTTCATATCTCTGTTCTGGGCATTCTCTTTGGCTGTCTCCCCAACCTGGAACATTCTCCCTCCTCCATTCTGACTTACATCCCTGCCTTCCTTTAAGCCTTCCTTTAGAATTCCAGCTTCTATGGGAAGCCTTCCCTAACCCCTCTTAATTCTAATGCCTTTCTACTGTTATTTCCTATTTCTCCTGTATATAGCTCATTTGTACATGCATGTTGTCTCCCCCATTAAATTGTGAACTCCTTAATGGCAGGGGATGTTTTTGCCTCTTTTTGTGTCCCCAGGGATTAGCATAGTGCCTGGCATACAGTTGGCGCTTAATAAATGTTTATTGCTTGATGTCCCTCATTAAGATATAAAATTGCTTGAGAGCAAGGACTGTTTTTGCTCTCTCTTTGCATCTCTCTCCTATCCCACAAATGCCAATACAAAGTCAGGGCTTAATAAATGCTTTTTTTTTTTTTTTGGTGGGGCAATGAGGATTAAGTGACTTGCCCAGGGTCACACAGCTAGTAAGTGTCAAGCGTCTGAGGTCATATTTGAACTCTGGTCCTCCTGAGTCCAGGGCTGGTGTTTTATCCACTGCGCCACCTAGCGGCCCCAATAAATGCTTTTTTTGAATCAATCAAAAAGCATTTGTTAAGTTCCTACTCTGTCCTAAGTACTGTATTTACTCTTTTTTAGGGGAGCAGGGCAATGAGGGTTAAATGACTTGCCCAGGGTCACACAGCTAGTAAGTGTCAAGTGTCTGAGGTCAGATTTGAACTCAGGTCCTCTTGAATCCAGGGCTGGTGCTCTATCCACTGTGCCACCTAGCTGCCCCTTGTATTTACTTTTTTTTTTAGTGAGGCAATTGGGGTTAAGTGACTTGCCCAGGGTCACACAGCTAGTAAGTGTTAAGTGTCTGAGGTCGGATTTGAACTCTGGTACTCCTGAATCCAGGGCCGGTGCTCTATCCACTGCACCATCTAGCTGCCCCCAGTATTTACTTTTGAGAATAAAATGCAAAAGCAGAAAGAGTCCCTGCCTTCTGAGCTTATATTCTAGTATGGGGAGATAATACATAGAGGGGAGTGGTGACCTGGGAACAGTGTTTTAAGCATTTATTAAGCTCCTGCTACTTACTAGGCACTGTTTTACAAATATCACATTTGTTCTAGGAAGTCTTGGAGCTGTGGAGTGGAACAATAGGGCAGCCAATTGGCACTCCCTTTCAGAAGGATTATAGTTCTCTGAGCTGTCATCTATGATGTAGAAAGTTGGGGATTGGGGGTAGAAGACAGGATGTGGAGATGCAGAGTGGAGGACAACTAGGTAGTACAGTGGATAAAGCACTGGCCCTGGATTCAGGAGGACCTGAGTTCAAATGTGACTCAGACACTTGACACTTATTAGCTGTGTGACCCTGGGCAAATCACTTAACCCTCATTGCCTTGCCAAAAAAAAAAATAGAGCTTCAGTGAGAGTACAGGGCAAAAGAATGTTCAAGGGATGAAAGAGTATGAGTTTTCTTGACATTGTAATAGAAATATTAAATTATTTTTAAAATATTTTATGATGAAAATGTTATGGGGGAAATTGGGGGTTGGGGTTGGGGGGGGTTGGGGTTTCTTAGGAATTCCTCTTTAAAGAATTACACCCTCTTGCACACAAATCCAATTAGAGTAAAATAATATTTTATTTGGGCGCTAGAGAAAGGAAACCAAGAGAGAAGTCCTCAGACTTCTCATGGGGAGAAGGCACGGCACAGAGGCGTGGTTCTCTGAGATACCTATCTCAGGAGACAGGCCAATCCTTTGGCGTGGTTCTCTGAGATACCTATCTCAGGAGACAGGCCAATCCTTTTATGGAGGACCAATAGTGGTCTGATGGGGTGATCACCTGAGGGAGGACCGTCCTCCACTAGTGGTGGCTGGGGGAAGTTAGGTGAGAGGCAGCTCCCGTCTCTCAAGCCAACTCTGTCCCTCTCACGAGACTCAGGCAGCAGCAACGCTTAATGGGCTTATCTCTCTTGCTTCAAGGTGTGTCTCAAGGAGAAGACCGGTGTCAGCTGGCCAGGTTAAACTTTAATAGTCCTAACCCTGTAACAAAAACAACCATAAGTCTTATAGCCTGCAGTTTGAGACCACATATACCTGTATTTGTATATATATATATACATATTTGTATATATATTTGTATATATATGTATATATTTGTATGTATATATTTGTGTATATATATATATATACATATGTATATATGTCATAATATAACAATTAGATTTGAGATCGTCTAGTCCAGTCCATCAGAAATTGATTTGGTTTCCTTCGGTAACTATATGTGCCTGGATTTTGAGGGGAAAGGCTGAAAAAAATGTTCTAATAGAATTATCTAGTTCTTGTTTATATGTGGCCACAGAATATTCAGTGCGTAGGTAGTATTTTCCATTCTTTGAACCACAGAGTCATAGAGTGGGAAGGGACCTCAGAGGTCATCTAGTCCAACCCTCTTACTTTACAAATAAGGAAACTGAGGCCCAGAGAGGTTATGTGACTTGGCCAAAGTCATACAAGTAGTAAACATAAGAGGTGGGATTTGAACCCAAATCCTCTGACTCTAGAGACAGTTTTCTTTCCATTATGCTTCCCTGTTTCTAATTTCAGACCTCCCTTCACAGTGATCTCACTTTCTATATTGATTGCTAATTCATTACATTTATGGGCAGCTCTCACTATTGAGAAGTTCTTCCTTATAGTGAGGGGAAATCTGTCTCCCTCTACCTTCCATCCTTTAAGAGTTCTGCCTTTGGGGGCAGCTAGGTAGTGCAGTGGATAAAGCATTGGCCCTGGATTCAGGAGGACTTGAATTCAAATCGGGCCTCAGACACTTGACATTTACTAGCTGTGTGACTTTGGTCAAGTCACTTAATCCCCATGGCCGTGAAAAAAAAAAAGAAAGAAGGAAAAAAAAAGAGTTCTGCCTTCTAGAATCAAATAGAGCAAATCTAATCTGTCTTTTGTAACCTTTCAGGTATTTGAAGAAAGTAGTCATATTCCTCAATTTGTCTTAGGGGGGAGAGGGTCAGTTTTTAGAGGGTTTTATTTATTTGTATGTGATGTAGGATTTGAACTCAGGTCTACCTGACTTCAAATCAGACACTCTGTCTATTTTACCACCAAGCTATCTTAGTTAAGTGTTGAGTATCTCCTCTGTGTGTGTGTGTCACACAGCACTAGACACTGTTACAATAAACACATGTAAGTATGCAGGTATGTACATATACAAGTATTTAAATAACCTTTCAAGGGTGGGGTGTTTAATAAATACTGGTTGACCCAGCTGGAGAGCCTAACACCTCTGAACCAGCTGCAGAGACTACAAAATAGCATATACTATGTGGGATAGCAGTTCAGTGAAGAGGGAGATCAGTCAAGGACTATTAGAGTTAGAAAAGCTTTCTTGAAAATGAGACTGGCATCTAGACCTTGAGGGATTGGTAGAACTTGAAGAAGAGGAGTTGGGTATTCCAGGAGGGGAAACAGCAAAAGCCCAGAGACTGGAATGATAAGAATGGTGTGTGCTTCTGAGACATCGAGGAAACCAGCCAGACTACAGCAGAAGAGGCATGGTGGGGAAGAGTGAGAAATAGGATAAGATTTGTAACCAATCGTGAAATGGATAGAATAGAGTCAGAGCATGAAGGGCTTTGAGAAGCTGGATGAGAGGTTGTACAAAGAGTGTATGAAGTGTCATATTCAGGACAACCTGATTCCCTTGGAAGGCTGGGGGTGGAATAAAGAGGGAGGTATGAGGGGATGGCTGAGATCTATAGGCTGCCCAAGGCAATGGGAGAATACAGAAGAAATGATAGGTTCAGGAATATATACTATCGTTCTCTCCCAAAGTCTGTCTTTTATAGATTAGTCAGGTCTTTGTTGTAAAGGTATTTGGAGCCATCTTAATAATTGAGTGTATAATTAGTCAATCATGTTGACTGTGTACCAGTCCAATTAGGTCATCAAGACAGCTGAAGTGTTTGTTCTGAAGTCTGATTATTTCAGTCAGATAGATGTGGCCTGTGTATATTCAGTTTCCTTAGTACCACATCAGTTCATCTCCTTGGCCACTATATAAAGTAAAATAGACTTTCCTTCTGTTATAAGTGGGGTAAAAAGTCATTCAGAATTTGTAATTGACATAGAGGTGGGCAGCTGAGCCAGACATCAAGGAGGCAAACAGTCATGGGAGAGGAGTCTTCCAACATTGTGTGGTATCCTCCCAAATAATTGCTGTCCTCCCTTCTTATACACTCAGTGGGAAAACAGGACAGATGTGTCAGATAGGAGGAGTAGGAGGAGGTCTAGAGAGTGTTGTCTGTCCTGGCAATAAATAATTTCTTAATAGCACCAACATTTATCAACAACTAATAATTACTTAGCATATTGGGCGGCTCATATCTGTTTTTAATGTTTTGCTGATATTGGTTTTTTAACATCCATCAAGTAGAATCATCAGCTTGAAAGAAGGCCTAGCTTCTCTTTAGAATGGTCATAGCTACTCAGTAATAATTGAAAATGTTTATGTTCATGTCTATTGTGTTCAAGTTCATATTTAGGAAAATGTTTATTGTGACAAAATGGATAAATTATCAACGGCATTTATAATCACCTCCAAACACAGCATTTTATAATTGACAAAGGAATTTTGGGTTCCTTATTTTGATAGATCAGAGGAGAGTTCTTTCACTGACTTAGCAAATTGGCTGCCCAGGTTAAGATACATTTGTTTTCTTTATTTGCAGAGTCTTTCTGAGTTTGGCAACTTCCATGCATGCTTTATTAATTCAGATGCTATCTTGATTGGCTGGTCTTGAAATTCCTGGCATTAGAAAACACTGCTTCATTCATATTATTTCATCTCTTTCTTTCCCCCTCTGGCTAATCACTCATTCAAGTGGGAAATTTGAAGAGAGTAAAGTCAATTTCACTTTTAATTGTTTTGTGAACTTTAGACTGACATTTGCTTGGAGACATATAGACAAAATAAGATACAGCAATAGAGTATTTTAAATTACTTCTTATTTTCTGAATCCAACCAACTGTTATCAGATGGAGCCAGAGTCTCTCATCTTAAATACTGGTAGGACTGTGCATGACTTATTCAGGGAAACTGGGCTGTGTGATTAAAAATATTGTAAACAGGAAAAGCTCTCTGAAGAAGTTCTTTTCTAAAAAAGCTTTTTGAGAGATGAGTCCTTCTTATAGTTAGTGTCTTTAGAAGCTGGGTGCTTAATCGAGTAGCTAAATGGGTTTTTTTGTTTTGTTTTTCCTGTGGGGCAATGATGGTCAAGTGACTTGCCAGGGTCACACAGCTAGTAATTGACAAGTGTCTGAAATCACATTTGAACTCAGGTCCTCCTGAATCCAGGGCTGGTACTTTATCCACTGTGCCACCTAGCTTGCCCCCCTGCTAAATGGTTTTCAATTTAGGGCTATTGGATTTGGGGAAGAGAGGAGAAAAAAACATATCCAAGAGGCTTCCAGCCCTTTACCCCTCAGGAGTACCTCTAAAACTCAGAGGCAGAGATGTAGCCAAACTCTAGGGACCTGACTCTTCAGTGGGAGTGGAAGTTAGGATAAAGACCCTCAGAGCTTATATGGGCTCTACACATATCATATAGATGGATAGATAGATACATACGTACATACATAGATAGATGGATACATAGATGGATGGATAGATGGATGATAGATAGCACTTTAAAGGTATTTTGATTGCTTTACCTATATTAGCTCATTTGATTAAAATATGCCATGTGAATTTGAATTGTTATTATATATTAGTGCAATACAGGTGTTCTTGATTATTGTTATAAATAATGATAATAACAATAAAGATGATTTCTTGATAAAGGATCTGAGCCTCATTTTTCCCTGAGAAAAATTAGGCAAGAGTGGGCTCCTTCTTATTTAATTTAGGAAGATCTATAACTTTTGGCATTCAATTAGGCAAATCTAACTTTAACCTTGCTTTTAAGTTTGCCTTAAGAGATTTAGAATGGAGTGGACAAATTGTTAGAGGAGGTCCATTCAACAGCCCTGAATTGAAAACCATTTAGCCACTCTGACTTAGTCCAGTTCTCTTTCCACTATGTTATTCATACTTATTTTATTAAAAATCTTAGTGTTCTTAGGAGAATGGTCGTAAACAATCTTACTTAAGAGTTCTTATATCACCTCTTTGAGTCTTATTTTAGGATTTGGCTTTTTGTGGGGGGAAGGTGGTTGTTATGGGAGGATGTGTTTCTGAAACATCAATATTTAATATTAAATTCCGGAGTAACAGCCATAAAATTTGTTTGGTATAGCCTAATTTCAGTGAATAATCCATAATCTCTTCTGTAATGTAATTATTTAGACTCTTTAGTATGTCGAGTCCAACCAATAATGGAGGACTTAGGAAAAAAGTTTACATTTTTCCCAAATCATTTAGAAAGTTGGTTAGACCAAGTGACAGGTATGGAGAAATATGTTAATTTGTGGACAGACTAGTATCCTGAAAAAGGCCGTGCCTGAATAAAGCACAGATTCTCAAGAAATATACCTCAAATATTTAAGTGTCAAAATGATATCGAGTGAATGTTATCAATATTTTAAATAATTATGAATGATAATTTTGTAATTATTTAAAAAGGATTTATTTTGGAAGAATATGTTGTGACAAGATTTTTTTTGACATGCCCTTCCCTCCAGATAAGTCTACTTCATATTGTGCCCATTTATGTAATCATAAGGACAGTTTCCTTAAGGATACTATGTAGACTTATCCTTTAAAATATTTTGTTTCTTTTCCAATTGGGTTCGAAACGAAAGTGTCCATTTGTATTTTCATTAAAATGACTGAAACCTAAGTCACACTTCCTAAAATTCACCAAAAGTTTGGAAGCAATGAGCCCTCTATTGCAGGCAACAAAAAGGACAAATCTTTTCTCCTCCTGTGACATACTTAAATGTCCTACATTATTGTTAAATTCACCTTTGGGTTGTTCCAACTGTAATTATGCATCAAAGAGTAAAGACTAAGCATATAAGATAAGGCCTAAATTTCTTTTCCTCCAATCTATATAAAATTCTGAAAACATTTCTTTCTTTTCCTGGACATTCAAGGGTCAGGTGGTAAGGGACCTAGTTAATGTAGATTACAAAGAAAAGTAATTGGAGGATGTTTATTTAAATTCTCATGAGATGTCAGGTGCAGTGAAGGGATAACATTTGTTCTTTAAAAATTCACTCAAAAAAGAACATTTTTAGGTATACATGCATTTGTGAATATAAACGAACATTTGGGCAGACAAGTAAACATTTGGTTTTAAGTTTAAAAAGGTAAAAGTCAGTGGCAGTGGCCAACTGTACCTAGATTCAAGCATTTTTAAGGTGTTGTAGCCATGTTGGATTTTTTTTTTTTGGTAATAATTTCTACTGATTCGGGAGTAAAAGGCACACTTAGAAGGCAGTGAGGCTTGAGCTTTATGTGTAACTTCCTCTTCACCAAGTATTCCTAACTCCACATCCTGGTCGTCCCCGGGTTTGTTGTGTTTTTTTTAATGTTGACATAAAATAAGGTTTCACAAATAGGCTTTCGTTAGTGGTTTTCAAATGAGAACTGGGAAGTCAAGTTCATAGCTCAGGAGCTGGTTAACAGCTTAAAAAGTTATAAGAAACCGGTTATCTCCTGTGTAACTAAGTTTAAAACAATTGTTTTTCTGAAGGGAAAATAATAAGGCATAGAGGTAGCAATGAGGCTGCCCATCTAAACTCCCAACCCGCTCCATCTTCAAGGTGGGGTGGCGGCGATAGTGGTGGTGGTGGTGTGATAAATGGGGAGTAACAGCAGTCTGGTGCATCTTTATTTCTCAGGAGACGACTATGTTTCTCGAGTAAAGCAATGAACTTTTAAAGTTTAAAAAAAAACAAGGGCAAGAGAGACAGTGCAACAGCAGTAGAGTAGCCCTATCTTTTTTTTGCTCTCTTAAATAGATCAAAAATAAATAAATTCTCAGGTCAACACGTTTTCTAGGTGAGGCCCCGAAGTTTTCAGGTGGCGGGGGGGGGGGGGAGGGAGGGAGCCCCGCTATTTCCCCGGGAGAAGAGCCTAACATGAAGGCCAGAGGGAGAGGGCGAGCAGAGCAGGGCTGGTGCGGGGCTGGGGCTAGGGCTGGTGCGGGGCTGGGGCTGGTGCGGGGCTGGGGCTGGTGCGTGTGAGCGCAGGCAGTGTGTGCTGCTGGGGGTAGGCTCGCTCCTCGCTCGCTCCTCGCTCGCTCCTCTGGCTGGGAACTCCTGCTCCCGTCGCTCCCCCGCTCCCCCTGCCGCCGCCGCCGCCGCCGCCGCCGCCTGCCAGCCCCTGATGTGATGGCGCAGAAACCCCGTTGACAAGGCACTGCTTTTTCATGACGGTGAGTTTCCCTTTGAGTGTATTATAATTTTGTGATAAAAATTTCAAGGAAAAAAAAACACACAACCTCCTTCCTCTGCCTCTTTCCTTCGGGGAGGGGAAAGCGAGGGAGGGGGGGGGTCTGGGGGAGGGGGGGCGGGAAGGGGGGGCTCCCTCTCCAGACAGACAGAAGAGAAAGAGGAGCAAATTAAACACCGAGTTGCCCAAACCAGGCTATTAGGTTTCAGCCCGGAGAGCTATTGGCTCAGGCTGTGTTTTTTTGGGGGGTGGGGGTGGAGTGGGGGTGGGTGGATGTTTAATGGACTCGGGAAAGGGGGGAATAAACAGTTTATTCCTTCCCCGCTGTCCCTGCTTGGGGCCCCGCGGAGACAAAGTTCACAGTGTCTTCCGAGGGGTGCGGGCAGGCAGCCTGGGCGGCGGGCACGGCGGGCACGGGCTGGGGGCGGGCGGGGGGGGGGGGGCGAGCTCGGCGGGGGGTGTGGTGGGGGGTGATTTCTTTCTTTTTCCGCTGATGCAAATTTCAGGAGCGGGGCGAGGGCGAGCTGGGGGAGGGGGCCGGGGGAGCCTTTAATGACTCATTGATTGAGCTGGTTTAAAATTAGTGGTGTGTGTGAGTGTGTGCGCGCGTGTGTGCAGGGGGGGGGACGGTGGTGGTGTTTTTTTTTCGCGTCTCCCCCCCCCCCCCACTCAGCCGAGCCGCGCCGAGGAGGGGAGGGGAGGGCAGGGCGCGAGGCTGCTCCAGCGGGGAAGGAGCCGCGAGGCTGAGGGAGGAGAAGGGCAGAGGCGGGGGCAGGGGAGAGGGGGAGGGCGGCGGAGAAAGAAAAATAATCTTTCTCAATCTCCTCCCTCTTTTTTTTCTTGTTCCTTCCCCCTCATCTCTTTCTCCCTCAGAAGCTCTTGGGCGTGAATCGCATTTTCTTTTTCCTCACTATAATGGACCCCACGTTCTGGGAGGGCGGGCGGGTTGGAGGCCGAGCCGAGGAGGGGGACGCCGCGCTCGGAGCCGCCGGGCCGCTCTTGCCCGCTGGGCCTGGGGCCTCCAGCCCTCCCCGGCGCTGCGGTACTCTCGCGGCCGGCTCGTTCGGGCCAGGCCGGGCTCTCCTCGGCTGGATTCCCGGCTTTCGGGGATGCAAATCGGAGACCTGGGGTCGGGGGCGGCCGAACCGCCGGCCCCCAGCCTGGCCGCGTCCTGAGCTCAGGGGCTCGCCTCCCTCGGCTGGGCCCCGTTGTGTACTGACGGGGACCCTAGAGCCGGCCCGATCCTCGCCTTTGCCGCGGCCTCGGCGGATGCTCGGGACCTGAGTTTTTATTTTTAATGATTTTTAAAGAAGATGGGCCGCGTGCTCGCTTTGTCCGGCCGCAGAGATTTGTGGGGGGAGAAATTTGGGGAGTGGGGGTGAAGAGAAAGGCAGTTTGGGGTGCCCATTAAGATGGCGCCGGCCTGGCTCGCCGCCAGGGTTTGTTGCGCAGTTTCTTCGTGAATGCTGCGCGCCCAAGGGCGCCATTTTCTTTCCTTGCCGGGGCGGGGCCCTCGCGACGGGGTTCCCCCCCTGGAGCTGGAGGGAAAGAAGCCTGGGGTGGAGGGCGAGGGTGACTCATCCTTGGGCCAGTAGAACAAGTTTGTATCGGGGTGGGGGATGGGGCCGGAGCTGAGGCTTTTAAAGGTTCGGAAATACCACTTCCCCAGCCCCCAAAGGAAAGTATTAGTGGTGGTCTGTTCTGGAGAAAAATTAGGGGATTCTTTAGTTGCTTCCCCATCCCATACCTACCTCCTAAAACTATAGGACTGACAAGATTTTTCAACCTTGAGATTTGACTTGTTCTTCCCCTCCCTCTCCAAAAGTAGAATGACAATTGGTGTTTTCCTCCATTCTCCCCAAAGGCCTCTGGAATAGTGATCCCCAAGCCCATTAAAATAAATGGATTGTTGACAGTGTTGGTCTGCCTACCTGTAATTTCATTAAATGGCATCTTGTCATCAAATCCTATGTATAAACCCCAGCGTTTATAGCAGAATGTTTCTGGAGGAAGAAATATTTGTCTATCCCCATCTTCTAAGCTAACAGCATTTTTTCTAAATCATCATAGTACTATTTTGATTTTTTAATTTAATAGACCATTACTGAATAGATGGATTAAGTATTTTGAATCTTCCTTTTTGGCTTTACCACCTTGATAGTAAATTCTAAGCAGTTTCCTAGGGATGGGTTGAAGTCCCAGGTTTTCTGAGGAACTGATTTTGTATTTAAACAAAGGGAGCGGAAAACTGTACAGACCTTTTGGGCCACACCTATTTCAGCAGTCTGGGCATTTGACACCAGATTATCTCTAAACAGTTTCTTGGTTCACCGATGTAAATTCGACTGACTTTAATAAAAAGTTAAAAGTATTTCACTTTATGTCTACTCATTTTCCCCAATGTTAGCAAAATGAATATACCTCTGTGCCTGGTATGTTGAAAGTACTGACCCAGGTTAGTAATAGGAGATGTACCTGTGTATTTCCTTTGAAGTGTACTATGGTATTGTTAAAGAATTTCAAAACTTTAAGTTCTCTAATTGTGTAGTTTTGCTTTCTTCATTTCCTGTCTTTACCTAAAAAAAAACTAAACCCTTATTATAACTAGTCAATATCTTTCATTTGGATATTTTTCTGTTCAGTACTTAATCTATAGAAATGGTAATATGTAATTAATTTAATGCACATAAAAGTTACCTAGCATTAAGTAATAGTGCTAAGATTGGCCCTGGTTTTGTATACTTTATAAACCACTGACATTTTGAGTTGAAAACTGAAAGTTATGCCCCTTTTAAAATTTTGGGATCCCAGCAGTGTTATTATTTTCTTCTGTTATTCCACACCTAAATCTTGAATTCTTGGGATAATCTCATAGAGGGCATCAAACCTTTTTTAAAGGTATCAAACTTTAATTCCAAATTCCATTTCAATATAGTTTATGAAGAGGTGCCAGGCCGACGCAACAGAGACTATTCAACACCAAGAAAAGGTTTCTAAACCATAGTCTTCTAGTTAAATTTAGTTAACAGCAAAAATGCCCAAACAGTGCAAATTACATCTCCAGTTCAAAACTGAAATAAACAGCTACATGATAAGGATAAGAGAAAAGTGACCAACACTGTTTCCATGTTATCAGAGGCAGAGTCTTTATTCAACTTTTAAATTGTTATGGGGGTGTCTTGTGGTAAATAAACTGCTAAGCAACAGGTTTAACGAAGGTGAAGGTAAAGAGATTAATGAAAAGAAAACACAGGAGGTTAGTAAGTTACCTGACTCTAGAATGAAGAGAAGTTTGTAGATGAGAGAAAGGTGGCATTAAATACTTCTTTAGGATAGTGTCCATGACTTGTACTTAAGTATGTCAATCTGTTTTGTTCAGTTGTTTTGCAGTCGTGTCTGACTTTCTGTTGCCCCATTTGGGGTTTTCTTGGCAAAGATACTGGAGTGGTTTTCCATTTCCCTTTCCAGTTTATTTTGTAGATGGGGAAACACTGGTAAACAGAGTTAAGTGACTTGCCTAGGGTCACATAACTAAAAATGGTATGAGGCCAGATTTGAACTGAAGATGAATCTGGCTGATTCTAGGCCTGGCACTGTGCCACTTAGCTGCCCTGTTAGTTTGGCACACATAGTTAATAAATGTTTCCTATTGGGTGGGGTCTTTTGAAGCCAACATTAGTTTGTTTGGGTTTTTTGCATTTAAGACCTTGTTTATCAAAAATTCTGTTAAATCTTAAAGACCAGGTTATCAAAATTACATCCATAATTGTATGTACTTAACTCTCTCATTCACAGTGGAAGCATTTATTTACTGGAGGTAAATAACTATTGTGTGGAGAGTCTGATAATAGGCACAAAGAAAGTGTGCTTATATATTTTTGAGGGGGGTAGGGCAATGAGGGTTAAGTGACTTGCCCAAGGTCACACAGCTAGTGTCAAGTGTCTGAGGCGGGATTTGAACTCAAGTCTTCCTGAATCCAAGGCTGGTGCTTTATCCACTGCCCCACCTAGCTGCCCTGTGCTTATATATTGTTGATGAAATTCCTGGCTTCAGGGGCTTTTCCATTTTTTTTATTGAAAGGTAGTATTAAAATTAGTTATTCATAATTTCCAATTAAAACATTTTAGGAAAAATCTAAAATGTTGTGCCAGGATATCCTCAAAAGTGACATTTTTCATTGTTAAGTACTTTAGAGGCATTTTGGCTCCTGTTAAAATGTACCTTTGAATGAGAAAAAAATAGTAGGCATGGTCAACATTAGGTTATTAAAATAAATTGTTCTGCCAATAGTTTCTTCTTTCCCAGCTACCAAATTGACATTCTTAAAGCACAGGTTAGGCACTGTCCCTCCTCTACTCACACTTTTTGGTTATGGCTCCTTATTTTCTTTAGGACAAAATACAACCAACCAATTCTATCTTACATTTAAAAGCCCTTCACAGTCTGGCTCCAGCCTCTCTTTCCCGGCTTGATTTCACATTATTCTGGTCTACTTGTGTTTTCTGGCATAGGACATTCTGTTACCTACCAGTGTATCTTTGCACAAGCTGTTCCCCTTGCCAGGAATGCATGTACTCATTCCTTACCACTGCCTCTTAGATTCTCTGTCTTCCTTTCAAAACTCAGCTCAAGTACCAAGTCCTTGCTTTGAGTGCAACTTCTCAGAACGCCATAGCTTCCTTCAGCAGGTAGGCAGTGCAATGAATAGCACAATGGGCCTGGAGTCAGAAAAACCCGAGTTCAAATTCAATTTCAAACACTCCTTAGCTGTAATGAAAAATGAAAAAAACAAACAACCATCTATTAAGTGCTGTGTGTTAAGCACTGGGGATGTAAATGAAAATGTAAGACAGCCCCTGCTCTCCAGGAGCTCCCATTCAAATGGGGGAGACGACCCATATGGGAGGTTTCAACTCCCAGTCAGTGGAAAGGTCCTAGCATGCAGGGGCAAAGCAGATGTTAATACCTTTTTTTGATGACATTTTCTACTGATAAAGTATCACTTTCTGATATCGAACCATTTGACAATGCCAAGGACATTAGTGGGGAAAAATTTCTTTCCTGAATCCTTGGTAGCTGTAGCTGCAGCACCTGCAGGAGCAGTTGCCAAGTTGCATCTCCACAGGGGCCCCTTTCCAGGATGATGGCTTGAGGGGGCAGGGCTGGAAGCCTTCCTATTTTCAAGGCTCTTGGGTTCAGGGTCCTGGACTACCTCCACTTGGTGGTCAAGGAGATGGTCCCACTTGCCTGGCACTTGGTGCCTCCTGATTCTTTCTCAAGGTTCCTTGCTGCTTCAACTAGGCTATCTTGCCTGTCCGGTGTGTGACACTTGGCTGGCAGTTAGGTGGGAATGGCTGATCCCTTTTCCACACAAGTTGCTTTCCTGGATGATTGACTGTGAGACCTGAGGCTGGAAGTAGGACCAGTGGTCTGGGAGCTGCTGTCACTTCCAGAGCTCCTGTACCTATCTGTTGGTGGGGGTAGTCAGGCAACAGTTGTTGATAGTGGTGTTGATGGAAGATGGGGCCCCTGTCCTCAATGATGGCAGTGGAGGGTCTGGTGGTTGGAGGACAGGAAAGGTACTGATATTCCCAAGGCTCTTGAATTCAAAGACCTGTGTTGCTGTTGCCTCTACCAGGGTCTAAGGGGAAATGGTTGGCGGTGGTGATTTGACTTGTCCAGTCATACTGCCTCTCCTTACCGTCAGGCTGCCTTGTTGCTTTTGGCTGTGACCCTGTGCAAGTCACTTACCTTCTGTCTGCTTATCTCATCTGTTAAATTCTGTCCTCAGAATTATGAAGATAAAATCTTATTAAAGCAAATAGTTGTAAAGCACTTTGCAAATCTTAAAGCATTATATAAAGCTATTATTATTATCACCATTATTGTTACTACTGTTGCTATTCAGGAGTAAGCTCAAGTGCTGCCTGTTGTATACTGGGATGCTTCCCTAGCCTTCCCTGCCTTGCTGCTTCCTCTTCCTATGGACTATTTCCAGGAGACTTTTCCAGAGACCCCTCCTTGGTGTTCTCCCACTTCCAAATGACTTTGTATTTATATTGTATAGTTTTGTATCAAATCCGTATATATGTTACTTACCTTCAGAAAAATGCAAGCTCCTTGAGATCAAGGACTGTTTCCTTTTTTTTTTAATGGGGGCGGGGTCTTTGTGTTCTGTGGCCCACAGAGATTCTTGACTAATTTTAGGGATAGGCCTGGGTTTGTGATTTCATGCTCTAGGGAGCTACCTCCTCCCAAGAGTCAGCCCCTTCTTTGCTATTTAAGAGTCTTAGAGAGGGCAGCTAGGTGTCACAGTGGATAGGGCACCGGCCCTGGAATCAGGAGTACCTGAGTTCAAATTTGACCTCAGACACTTTACACTTACTAGCTGTGTGACCCTGGGCAAGTCACTTAACCCTGTTTGCCTCAGTTTCCTCATCTGTAAAATGAGCTGGAGAAGGAAATGGCAGTATCTTTGCCAAGAAAACCCCAAATGGGGTCACAAAAAGTCAGACATGACTGAAAAACAACAATGGGAGTCCTGAGACCCAAAAGTTTGAGAACTTTGGGCTTAGAACACTGAAAGGTTAAGTGACCCAGGGTCACCTAGCCAATCTGTGTCAGAGGTCACATTTGAACCCAGGTCTTCCTGGTTTCAAGGTTGACTTTTAATTTATTAAGGCCTGATACCTAGTAGACCCTTAAAAATGCTTATTAAATGAAAAACTCCTATGCCAGATACAAGACATTATGATTGAGCATATTAAGTAGTTATTTAGAAATGGTTGACATTTTAACATATAAATTTGGAAAACAACATTTTGTGGTAACGTTTAAAAGTGATTTTCATCACCTTGTTCTCTTTGGAAGAAAGGTGCAGTAGAAATAATCTAACAGTTGGAGGGCTGGAGAAGAAAACAATCACCTTTTCTTTTAGGCTGGGGATTAACGATTCTAACCTTTATTAAAAAGGAGATTTTAACACAGAAGAATTTCAACAACAATTGGGAAACATTAGTGGAATCTTAGCATTTGAAAATTAAATTATCTGTCCCCTGCCCTTCCTCAGCTTTGGTTTATCAGTCCAGTAAGCCTCAAAGGGTTTACAGCCTTATTAGGGGTTTCATATGATCTTAACACTAGCTTTCCACCCTTCCCCTACCCTTTGCAGTTTTATTGAGATTTCCCTATATAATGCTCACACACACCCACACCCACCCACCCACACACACACACCACCACCACCACCCCCTTTTAGGGAACATGTAATCAGATTAAGAATTCTTGTAAAAGTTAGGGAACATTTAGATAAGATTGCAAATAGACAAGGCTGTAAGTATAAAGCATGCATTTTGAATTTGAATTTGAAATCAGCTAATTTTAATAATATATCTTCATGTGCCCTATAGCTTTTAGGCCTATAGTATTTGTTGAATCTATGAGTGATGGTAAGAACCAGATCCCTCCCTAGGACAGGAGGAATTTTTGGCATTTTGACTTTACTACTGGCCCTGAGCACTGGGTAGAGGTTTAGGATGGAGAGCCTTGGAACTCGAATATACACATAATCAGTAATGAACCTGATACCATCAGGAAGGTAGAACCTTGTTGCATATTGTACTTCCAAAACCACCCTTGATGTTCATTTTAACTTAATTTCACCTACATAAAAATACTGGTAGCATGTTTACCCTTAATAAAGGGCAAAGCCATTTTGTACACTTAGGGATTGACTGGAAACAGAAAAGGGAAAGGTTATTGTTGAATTCTATGGTGGGAAGGCTTTATTTAGGAATTGATAACTGAGCTGAAGGATGAATAAAGTTTAACTGCCTGGAATGGAAGGCTGGAGGGCATTTATCTGAGAAGAAAAGGAGCAAAGACTCAGTGATCGGAAATGACCACAAGATGTTCTCAGAATAGTAAGGTGCCTGGCTACAATGGAGGTTGTGTTTTGGGGATTGGGAGATCAAATTGAATGGTTGAGTAGGTCAAATTAATGGAAGGCTTTAAATGCCAAAGAAATTCAGTTCTGATTTTTGAGGTAAGGACTAACATTGATATTTATATCTTAGATAATCTAGCTGGGATGAATTATAGAGAAAGGAGGCCTAAATTAAAAAGACCAATTTGGAGATTGTTGTATCAAGCAACAGAAGCATAAGATTGTAAACAGTGGCAGCCCTAAATGTGAATAGAAGGAAAGCAGAGCCATAACTACAATGTTTGCATACAGGCCAAATAATTTTTTTTAAACAGGTAAAAGCACACCTAGGGAACAGCTACAAGCTGGAGGAAAGTTCTTGCAACTGTTTTGTTTTGCTTTGCTTTGTTTTACAAATTATTCTTGTTAGCCATACTGAAGGTATCCAAAGTGCCCTCTACATATCAGTAACTTGTGGTTGTAGCTCTTGAAAGGATGGACTGATATAAAACTTAAAAGAAAAAAAAAAATGAAGGATTTGACATTGACACAGGATTGAATCTAAGGGAGTGCAGAAGACTAGGATAAACAGTAACACCAAGGATTTCTAGCCTGACCTCTGGAGGAGCACCACAAATAAAAATAAGGAGGTCAGTGAGAAGAGGTCACTGGTAACCTTGGAAAATGTTTTTCTTGTCTTTCTCTTATAAAAAAAAAAAATCGGGGCAGCTAGGTGGCACAGTGGGTAAAGCACCGGCCCTGGATTCAGGAGTTCCTGAGTTCAAATCCAGCCTCAGACACTTGACACTTACTAGCTGTGTGACCCTGGGCAAGTCACTTAACCCCCATTGCCCCCCCCAAAAAAAATTTTAATTAAAAAAAAATCCACTTTACACTTTGCAAGGCACCCAAAGACCTTAATCCTTATTCACTGTCAAAATATAGTGATACTTCTCTTCTTTTTTTGTGTGTGTGTGTTTGTTTTGATACTGCTCTTCTTGCAATACTCTCTGGTTGTATTCTATGATACTTCCATATTCTTCCCTACCTCCTGTTCCTGTGGACTATTTCCAGGCTTAGTCCTTGGCCCTGTGCTTTTTTCTTTCCTCTAAAATTTGAATAATACTAACAGGTTCAAATATCACCTAGTTTTTTCATAGCTAATCCAGAGTTTGGCATTTAAGAGATACTCTGAAGAGAGATATTTTCCTCTGAGTCTGAGGAGAAGATGGGGATAGATGAGAAATCTCCTAAGAGATGGGTCATTTCATAAGAATGGGAGTAGGGAACGGGAGGCTTATATTGGGGAGCTGTGGAAAGTGTCCTATAAGTTTGGAATACCTGCTGTTCAGAGTATACTGCAAATCATGAAGATCAATGAAAAAGCCTTTGAAAACCCAGCCCCAATTGTTTGGGGATAGCAGAAACTTGTAGTGAGCCAGGTCTCCAAGGTTCTATGCCATTCTCTAGTAATGTTTTGTAACAATAGCAAAGAAAATTGATGGTATACATGTTAATTGCAGTTAGATTTTGAGGAAGGTCAGGAAGAAAAGTTTCAGCTGGTATAGCAAAGTGTCAAGAGTTGATAGGTTGGGATGTTTCCATTAAAGAAGGGAAGCACCAAATTTGATATTTTGAAGGTAGAGTTCTACTATATGGTGAGGATGTCCCGATTGTGGTCACATTGATGGTTGACAAGTCAAAGTCAAAAGCCTTTATTAAACAGTGCCAGGCTCTATGCTAAGCACTTGGAAATTCAAAGCAAGGCCAAAACAGTCCCTGCTTTTAAGGAGCTCAAAGTCTAGTGAGGAAGACAGTGTGCAAACAATTGTATACAAACAAGATATAGACAAGATAAACTGGAAATAATCAACAGAAGGAAGGCACTACCACTAAGGAGGATCAGAAAGACTTCTTGTAGAAGGTGGGATTTTATTGGACTTTAAAAGAAACCAAGGAAGCCAGGAGGTAGAAGTGAGGAGAAAGATTATTCCAAGCATCAGAGACAAGGCAGTGAAAATGCTGAGTCAAGAGAGGGAGGGCTTCTTGTAAGGGAACAGCTGGGAGGGCAGTGTCCCTAGATCACAGTGTGTAGAAGACTGTAGGTGTAAGAAGACTGGAAAGGTAGGAAGGGGTTAGAAGTTACAAAGAGCTCTAAAAACCAAATGGAAGATTTTATATTTGATTCTGAAGGTAATAGGGAGTCACTGGAGGGTGACATGGTGAGACTTTTGTTTTAGGAAGATCAGTTTGACAGCCGAGTGGACTGGAGTGGGGAGAAACTCCACACAGACCAACCAGCAGGCTATTGTGATAAAGCATAAGGTGAAGGCCTGCACCAGACTGCTGGCAGGGTCAGAGGAGAGAAGGGGACATTTATGAGAAATGTTCTGAAGATAAAATGGATAGGACATGACAGCAGATTAGGTGTGAGGGAGGGGAATGACTCCTGAATTTTAGGAGTTGGTGGGCTGAAGAGGGCAAGGAACTGTGAAGTCTAGAATATGAGTCGTCAACATGGCAAAGTTGCAGGTCAGTTTGGAGGGTAAAAAAAAAAAAATGCGTTTGGTCATTTGGAATGCTGAAGATAGGTCCTGCCAAGTAACTAGTTTACCCAGATTCATCTGATGCAAGCTCATTTACACAAAAGGAACTGTGTATTCCCAAAGAATCTCAGTGTATCTTGAGAAAATGAGAGATCTCCCCAATCTCTTTTGCCTGTCTCCTATTTAGATAACTATATAGACAGAACATTTATCGACTGCCCCAGAAATGTAGTAAATACTGGGGATATAGATAATAAGCAAACAAGAAAATCACTACCCTTAAGGAACCTTCTTTATAGTAGAGTTAGACAACACATAAAAGGGAGAATGAAATGGGGTGTACACGAAATATGGTCTGGAAATGGCTGGGAAGTGATGTGAAGGCCTGGTTCTGGCTAAGAGAAGGTCAGGGTTTTCTTAGGATAGTGCCAAGTGAGGAGTCCAAGGCTGGGATGGAGGGAGGAGGAGAGATGGAAATGATAATGTTGAGAGTGATTCTTGGAGTGAGTATTTCTTGAATAGAGGCTGAATGGTTTGAAAACTGACCAGAAAACAAGTAGTGATCAAGTTCCTTCCAGATGTCCTACTCATTTCATGAGAATGAGGTGGGGGAGGAGGTTAGTGATTGGAATCTTGTGATCTTACTGTACACATGTCCCTGTGCCCAATTTTGATAAACTCAGTCCTGACCAGTCTGGCAATAATGTAGTTTGACAGAACTACTTTAAGTAAAATTTTGAAATTTTATTTATCTTAGTTTGTCATTTCTTTGATTCCCCCTTGAAAATGTTAAACACTTTAAGTAACTTTGAATGTGAGATTTTGAGGAAATGTTAAAGTAAAGCATACTATTATTTTCACCAAATTCTATAATACTTCTAGGAAATAAAAAAAATGTTGATGTCAGTATGAAACTTGAACATTTTTTTCCAAGGTAAAGAAAAATAATTAGAGGTTTGCTATAGACTTTCAAGCTAAGTATAAATGAAAACCATTTAATTTACAAATGTCTATATATTTTGACTAGTCCTTGCTATGACATTTGATGTTCTTTTCCCTTCAGAGTGTAGGAAAGATAAAAATGGCCTTTGTGTTGCTATCTTTAACTAGTTAAAAAGAAACAATGATGTCTTTTATGGTGGTTCTCAGCAGTTTTAGTTCAGAGTAGTTAATCTGGCCTTTTTTAGATATTTCAGGTTTTATTTGCATAGTATAATGATGAGCTAACAGGATCAAGATATGACTCAAAAAGAGAATGACAGTTTTAACTCTGTATTTGCTAGCAGCTGGGTGTTATGAATCATCGTTTTCATTTTTTAAAATATTTTAGTTGAGAAAATGTTTTTGGCCTGGATTGAACATAATACAGTTTGAAATTCTTCATATACTTTATTGTTGTCAATTTACTGTACACTTATGTGTTACAAATTTGACACAGTATCTAGTTATACTATGTTACCTGTTAATGGAATTGCTTTAAAGGAGAATTTTTAAAAAGAGTCTATGTTAAAAGATTGATTCAGACAACATTTACTAAATCTTGGCTTCTCAGAAGGAATCATTTTTGATTTTTTGTAGGAAAGCTTAATCCTGATGTATAAGTATAATATGCATTATAAAACATTCTAACTATTTATGATAAATAACCTACAACTCATGAGCTTCATATTGCTTGTGGAAGCATTCAAGTCCTGCATGAATCTTCATGCAAAGCTGCAGGAATTGTAACCATTCAATTTTCCTTCTTGCCTACTGAACCTCTCATGTGCTCCAAAACTACTTCAATACTTAACTAGTGGTAAGCCTATCTGGGGGGATTAGAACTTTGAAAGCTTTGATTTGTATTTTGTAAATGTTTTGCTCATGAAACCAAAGAGTTTGGAGACATTTATGCACAGTAGTATCTTAAAAGCAATTTGAAATTTATATTTTAAATGTTTTCTTAACTTTTTGCAACTAGCTAAACCAATCTAACTAATTTCCTAGTTTCTGGAATAATATTTAGCTTTATGCTACCTTTCAACAGTTGTTAAGATGGACCAATACTTTAAAATATTTTCTCTTTGTCTTCCTATCAGCAATTCTAATGCCATCAACCTTTCACCTAAGTTTGAAGCAATGCAGTACTCTGTGTGTGTGTGTATGTGTGTATAAACACGTGTAAATATATGCATGTAGTTAATTTTAGCCTGATATGCTTTGGAAGTAGTTTTTTTTAAAAGACTTTTTTTTTTTAAAGGAGCATTGGAGATAATTTTAAAACTAAAGATTTTTATTTAGAAAAGTAAGAATTCAGGAATCACTTGTAATTGTAGTTTGTAGAATAGGGAAATTTTAATGCAATTTGGAGAGGTTTGATGTAAAATGTATCTCATCTAAGCTTAATGCCTAGAATAATATTATGGTAGTTTTGTAATTAAGTTAAATTTGTAATTAGGAATAAAGTTCAGAAGAAGCTTTTCAGAATTGATACATATTTTAAAATGTAACCCGGAGAAAGAAAATAGACCATGTAATAGATTTTCCCTTTTCTGGAGTCTAAAATATATAAGAAGTTATCATTGTGTGAGTCAAATAAGTAGAAACTTTGAGATCTTTAGGTTTTTCTTTGTTCTGCCAACTGCTAAAATTATTTTTGTGAGCATGTTTTTGATCAGAAAGCATTTCTCTTAAGATTAAAAATAAAATAAATACTATTATATTTAGAAGACTGCTTTCCCCAAAGAGATAGTCTACTGGATGTCTGTTCAGATTTAAGAATATGCCTGTTTATATACTGTTTTTCCAAGTCTATATAGATTTATAGGACTGGAGAGGTCTATAGGTATTGCCTATTCTTTAAATGATCAGATTTAGAATTGAGATGTTTGTCCTCTTTCTTAGAAATGTCTTCCCCAATTCTTGACCCACAGTTGTCCAAATACAGGTGTAGGTTTATATTTTATAGAAGCTTTTCATTGCCATCTTCCCAAATCTTTTGTGTTTTATTGTTGTTCAGTTATTTTCAGTTATGTCTATCTCTTTGTGACCCCATTTGGGTTAAAGATATTGGAGTGGTTTGCCATTTCCTTCTCCAACTCCTTCTACAGAAGAAGAAACTGAGGCAAACAGGGATAAGTGATTTGTCCAGGGGTCACACAGCTAATAAGTGTCAGAGGCCAGATCTGAACTCAGGAAGATGGGTCTTCCTGATTCCAGGCTCAGCACTCTATCCACTGTGCCACTTAGTTGGCTGCTCCTTTTGTGCTATAGTTGTATAAAAATCTCTGCCTGACCATGTGAAATATATGCTATACTAGAATTTATTTTCTATTTTACATATATGGGGCATTAAAAAAGAGTCTCAAAGTGAAGAGAGAAAAAACATCAAATGACATTTGGGTAATTCATTGACACAAAAAAAGACATCAAAATTATCTACTTAAAATTTCTAGATATAATTAATAACAGATGAAATGGGATGACCTTTATGTCCAATATTTCACATATTTGTTTAATATTCTATATAAGTTCTTTCTTATATTGTCATTGTTACAGATGTACAATAATAAAAAATATTCTACTTAATCTTATATTTCTTAATTATTAATAAAACCAGTTAAAATTATTTTGTAAGATTTCACTCAATATTTTAATTTTCCTGGACACATATATAGTTGTAGGCATTTCTTTTTTTAAAAATTTCAATAGATTTTATGGATGCTCAAGATTATTTTAGAGTATGTATATGATCATAGAGATTTGTTATGTTAGTTTTTTCCCCATATAAATATTTTATTATTTTTCAGTTACATTTAGAGAAAATTTTCAACATTTGTTTTTATAAGATTTCTAGTTTCAAATTTTTCTCCATCCCTCCCCTCCTTCCCCCTCCCCAAGACAGCAAGTAATCTGATATAGGTTATGTATGTACAATCACATTAAACATATTTCTGCATTAGTCATGTAATGAGAGAAGAATCAGAGCAAAAAGGACAAACAGTTGCAGGCTTTTTTTTTTTTTTTGCGGGGCAGTGGGGGTTAAGTGACTTGCCCAGGGTCACACAGCTAGTAAGTGTCAAGTGTCTGAGGCCGGATTTGAGCTCAGGTCCTCCTGAATCCAGGACCGGTGCTTTATCCACTGCGCCACCTAGCTGCCCCAGTTGTAGGCATTTCTAAAAAATTATTTTGCATTTGAGGCTTTTTCCATTATAATTAAATCTTCCATAAGTAGAGCTGTTCCAGCTAACATTGATCCTGTGGATCCTATGCATTAAAAAATATAAGCTGAGGTTAAAGGTTCCAAGAGCTATTGGCAGTCTTTAACTTTGGTTCAGTTTTCTATCATATAAACCTCTACCAACCTCAACAATTTGAGCTAAAATACATTCCGAGTTTAACGTTTCCTGACTACAAAAACAATTTATTTGAGTGCTGTTTATTTTTTAGTTTGAACATTCTATCTACTTGCATTAAATGTTGATGCTCTACATGGATCTTTCACTTTTTAGGTTGTCTTCTGTTTTTTGATTGATTGATTTACCTTAAGTGTATGCCATATTTCAAGAATTACCTCTAGAATTTGCATTTCTGTCAGAATTCTTCCCTTTCCCATTTCAAGTCTAATAGAACATTTTATAACATTGCAAGTTGGCCTTAAGGAGCAATGACATATTATTTTGCTGTAGAATAGTTCTAGGATTTCTACTGTGATAGTGAAGGTCTCTGTCTTGTTCTTACAGCACAGCATCATCATTCTGACAATCAAGAAAAATATTTATTGAATTCCTAGTTACTAGAGGTCCTGGCCTGGAGCAGAAAGACCTGAGTTCAGATTCAGCCTCAGACACAGACTAGCCTTGTGACCTTGGGCAAGTCTTTTAATGTTTGCCTCAATTTCCTCAACTGTAAAATCAGGATCACAATAGCATTTGTTCTGAGGATCAAATGAGACCACATTTGTAAAAAGCACTGTGCCCGTCAGATGTGTTATATAAATGCCAGCTACTGCTGCTGTTATGATTATTATATAGTATGTACAGAGCACTGTTGGTCATTACAGGAGGTACATATAAAATACCATTGGTTTCTGCTCTCTAGGAGCAGAATTGAAAGTGAACTTTGGTGGGGTAGCTAGGTGGTACAGTGTATAAAGCACCAGCCCTGGATTCAGGAGGACCTGAATTCAAATCCAGCCTCAGACACTTGACACTTACTAGCTGTGTGACCTTGAGCAAGTCACTTAACCCTCATTGCCCCACCTCCACCCCCAAAATGAAAGGGAACTTTGGAAACCATACCTGAACAAGAATCCTCTTTGCATCATGACCTATAAAGTAGTCATCCAGACTTTGCTTGAAGAACTCCAGTGAGGAAGAAACCCAATGCTATAGTTCTGTGTTAGGAAGTTATTACTCAAATCAAGCCTAACTCACTTCTTTGTAACTTACCATTCACTCCCCCATGGGGCCTAGGAGAACAAATTGAATCTTTCATCCACTTGACAGTCTTTGAGACTCTTGAAGATATGTCTTGTTCCCCATAAGCCTTCTCTTTTCCAAGATAAATATCACTCATTCCTTTTTGGGGGGGGGCAGGGCAATGAATGT
This sequence comes from Dromiciops gliroides, assembly GCF_019393635.1. Taxonomy (NCBI): domain Eukaryota; kingdom Metazoa; phylum Chordata; class Mammalia; order Microbiotheria; family Microbiotheriidae; genus Dromiciops; species Dromiciops gliroides. Next base: position 257,511,681 of record NC_057864.1, read on the forward strand.
TAAGTGACTTGCCCAGGGTCACACAGCTAGTAAGTGTCAAGTGTCGGAGGCCGGATTTGAACTCAGGTACTCCTGAATCCAGGACCAGTGCTCTATCCACTGCGCCACCTAGCTGCCCGTCATTCCCTTTTAACAAACCCTCATATGGCATAAGGTAGAAAGGTGTGGTATAATGGGAATAGCACTGAATTGGGGTTCAAATCCCAGGTCTGCTGTTAACTTGGTAAATTTGACATTTCCTTCACTTTTTGGGCAGAGGTTTGGACTGGATGGCCTCTAAGGTTCTTTCCAGGAACCAGTAATCCTATGAGGCCCTTTGCTACCATAACACGGTTGTCCTCTGGCTTATCAGCCCCTTTCCTAAATTGTGGCTTCAGAACTGAAAATATAATTGGGAAAAGTAGCGGCAAAAAGATGTTCAGTTAGTGCCAAATAAGTTCTACAGATAAGTAGTATGAGACATCCCAAGAGGAAGAGAATACATTTGGTCAAGAAAGCTTCTTTGAGAATGTAGGATTTGATAATGGTCTTGAAGAATACAAAAGATTCTGATAATCAGAACATGGGAATTTGGGCCTAGAGGATTAGGAATAAAGAATGCCATGATCCAAAGTGCTCAATCAGAGAAATTCAAGGCAGGATATGTTTAGGAGTTAGTGAGTAAATCGCTTTGGCGGAAGCATTGAGTTTGTGCCAGGAAGTGGTGAGAGATAAGCTGGCAAGATAAAGTTTGAGGACAGGTTTTAGGGAACCTTGAATGACAGACCAAGGAATGTAGTAATACTTAGCATTTATATGATATTATGTGGCAGGCACTATGCTAAGCAGTTTACAAATATCTCATTTGATCCTCACAACAACCCACTAAGTTAGGGGCTATTATCCTCATTTTACAGATGAGGAAACTGAGGCAGGCAGCAGTTCAGTGACTTGCCCAGGGTCTCACAGCTGGGAAATGTCCAAGGTGGATTTGAGTATAGATCATCCTAACTCCAAATCCAGAGCTCTCCCATACTTTTTAAATTGTGTGAACATTTCTAAGCAGAGCACAGTTTTAAGGAGATTACTATGGTAGGTAGCACTGTGCAGTATGCATTGAAAGGGGAAGGACAATGAACACCTAGTTAGGCAATTATTGTAAAAATTGTGTTTGTTAGTGTGAAAGTGCTCTGGTTTGACCAACATTAGTACTCCTTTCGATCCCATCAACCATTTGAGGAGAAATACAAGATAGTTCTTTCTATACATGATCTTTGACAGGAAGCTTTCTGTGTCAGCTGCAGAATGATCTCTTTGAAGTCAGCTCTCGGTTTTTGTTTTGGGATACAGAATCACTTCCATGGACATCAGTTAGTGAGAACAAAGTTAATTTTGTTGGCTTTACTATTCATTGGGCTGTAGACTATCAACCTGAGTTTTCACTACCCTTTCAAATTCCCATTAGCTCAGTTTTACTCTTAGAGGGAAAAAAAAAAAACTGAGCATAAACTTAAAAACAAATAAACGGCGGCTAGGTGGCCCAGTGGATAAAGCACCAGCCCTGAATTCAGGAGTACTTGAGTTCAAATTCGGCCTCAGACACTTGACACTTAATTAGCTGTGTGACCCTGGGCAAGTAAGTCACTAAACCCCCATTGCCCCGCAAAAGAGAAAAAAAAAAAAAAGCAAAAACCAAATAAATACCAGAGAGGATAGACTCCTTTGAGTTAGGAAGACCTTCAAGTCCTGCTCCTAACAGGAACTACCTAGCTGTGTGACCAAAACCAAATCACTTAAAGGCTGCTGGTGGCACAGAGGGCAGAGTGCAGGGTTTGAAGTCAGAAAGACCTGAGTTCAAATTCAGCCTCAGATACTTATTAGCTGTGTGATCCTGGGCAAGTCATTTAACCTGTTTGCCTCAGTTTCCTCAAATGTAAAAATGGGAATAACAGCACTGATCTCAAAGGCTTATTGTGAGTATCAAATGAGGTAATTTTTGTAAAAAGTGCTTAACACTGTTCTATATATTTATTCCCTTCCCCACCTCCACTTAATCTCTGAGTACCTCAGGCAATTCTCTAAAACCAGTTGAAATTTCCTACTCTAATGATGAAATCGCTGTTTCTGACAACAACAAAAAGGAAACACAAGGTTGCTTTTCCTTTTCAAATTTAGTTTTTTTAATGAATTGTTTTGCTTTGGGATTCTGAAGGGTTTCCTAATAGTGCATTAGGTTAAATTTTTCAAATTCATTTTGTGACTTTAAAATTGTAGTTTGCTTCAACATTCCTTTGATCTCCAAAAGCCATGAGACTCCTTTTTAACTTTGTTCTCTAAAGATTTTGGTGATAACAGTTCAGTGCCTAAAATACATATATTTGAAACAAGTCAACCTAGTAGGGTATCAAGGGGATAAAAAGTAATATGGAAGTACCAAAATCTTCTTAAGTGCCAGATGCTATTATATTATCATTTAATTTCATTATCTTAAACCTTTTTTTCCCCAAATAAAATCTTTTTTTTTTTATTAAGTCATCTATGTCCAAGTGGGATGATATTTAGTGTAAGCTACCCTCAAAATAAAACTCAGTGGAAAAAACCCTTTGTGTTAACTCCTGCTGATACCTCCTGAGCTCTTTTTGATTGAAGTGCCAAAGCTTGGGAAGCACCAGTTGACCACTGCTTTGGAGAAGTACAAACTCTCCAGAGTGAAGGCCTGGGCATCAGCACTTCAGGGTGCTCAGGGACCAAGCACTAGCTATCACCATGTAATTTCACACTCCCAGCTACCCCAATAAGCCAATGTACAGGAGGAAAAAAGGTGACATTTTCCAAGTCTATAGACTGCTTCCACTGCTACTATGCCAGACTGTAGTAGCTAAATCGTGCAGAGCGCAGTTTGATAACCAGTCAGTCAGCAAGCATTTACTAAGTGCCGACTATGTGCCCGCTGCTTCTTGGCACTGGGCATGCAGATACAAAGAATCAAATAGTCCCACCCAAGGAGCTTTCATTCTTAACTGGTGATGATGCTGGTTAAAGGAGAAAATGGACCCAAATTACAAGTCTGTTCCTGGTATTCAGTCCAAGGAAAAATATAATTACATGCCTACTATGTGCTTAGGGATTGAAACTGCAAAAATATGCCAGAGGCCCCTATTCTCAAGGAAATTAGAATCTGTGGGAGTACACAAATAACTGCTATAAAGAAGAATGAAATAAATGTCAAGAGTAGGTCCTGGTAAAGAAGTGCTCAAAATTTGTCATCTCTGAGATCACTTTTCACTTGACACAGGTGGCTCTGGTCAGAGAAGGCTTCATTGAGAGAGGTAAAATTTGAGGCAGACTTCGTATAGAATGTCAGAAAGATGGTATTTAAAATAATATATTTTACTTTCCCTGTGTAGAAACACTTTCTTAATGTTAGTTTAATTTTTAAGGACAGTCTTCTTTATGAAGATATATCTTTATGTTCTCTGATAAAAGTATCATTTAATAGGAAATTATACTCTATTCTAAAAATTATAAAGTTTTTTTTTAATAAGCATTTTTATTTAAAGTTTTCTGTTCCAAATTTAATCCCTCCTTCCCTCTCTCCCCTTTCCCCTTCCCTGATGCAGTAGGCAATCAGATATGGTTTTTACATGTGCAATTATATAAAACATTACCATATTAGTCATTTTGTATAGGAAAACTTGAATAAAAGAAAAAAATTAAAGTGAAAAATAGCATGCTTCAGTCTGTTCCATCAGTATCAGTTTTTTCTTTGGGGGGTGGAGAGTATGTTTCATCAATAGTCCTTTGTGGATGATCTTGGATCATAGTATTGTTGAGAATAGTAAAGTAAATAGTAAAGTCATTGCCAGTTCTTCATCAAACAATATTGCTGTCATTGTGTACAGTGTTCTCTTGGTTCTGCTCACTTCACTATATATCAGTTCATACAAGTCTTTCCAGGCCTTTCTGAAACCATCCTGCTTGTCATTTCTTATAGCACAATAATATTCCATCACCATCATATACCACAGCTTGTTTAGCTATTCCCTAATTAATGGGCATTCCTTTGATTTCCAGTTCTTAGCCACCACAAAAAGAGCTGCTATAAATAAAAAAATTATAAAGTTTAAAAAAACTTTTTCATTGTCTCCTTAATATATTAATAGGAAATAGTTTTAGAAGTTGCTATATAGAAATATCCATGGTTTTTTATTCTTTCTTGCCTAGTTTTTTTCCCAGGCGATCTACTTAAAAAAATTTTTTTCTAGGAACAAATGATTTGGTTGATTACTGTTGTATAATATATAGTTTGACATTTAGACATGGTATTCCTTCTTCATTTTGACCTGTTTTCCTTATTTCCTTGACATTCTCTGCTTTTGGTTCCTCCAGGGGAATTATTTTCTCTAGTTTTGTAAAAGCATCCTATTGATATTGTGATTGGTGTGGCACAGTCCAGCACTTGCTAGTCCTCTCATTACTTAGGATCTTTATTCCTTTAAGGAATATTTTGTAATTGTACCCATACAGGTATTACATATGCTTTGGTAGATTAACTTCCAGATATTGTAGCATTTTGTATTTATTTTAGATGGGACTTCCATTTTTATTACAGTCACCCAACACTTTTGTTATTATTATATGGAAGTGTTGGGTTTTCAGAGGGCAGGGGGAAAGAAGCCTATGGCTTTATAGAAATTATTATTTTTCCCAGTTTATTTGCTGATTCTTTAGGATTTCCTGTGTAACCTCTTATGTGATCAGCACATAGAAATGATTTTGTCTTGGCCCATCTTTGGGCTTTAAATTTCTTTCTCTTGTCTTATTGCTAGTGTTAGCATTTCTGTGTCAAACAACAGCAGGGAAACAGTGCATCTTTGCTTTACTATTATTTTTATTAGAGATGCTGTCCCCTTTGGATATAATACTAGCTTTGGGTTTTAGAATGATACTTTTTATAATGTTAGAAAATTTCTCTATTCCTATAAACCCGAAAATATAAACTGCTTAGGAAAGAGCTATATATTTGACAGTATTTGCTAGGAAATCAAGAGAACAGTCTGGCAGTCTGTTTAGGCCAGTACCTTACATATATGTCACAATAAATTCAAAATGGACATATAATTAGAATTCATATAATCTGGCCACAGATAATTAAAAGAGAAGCAGAGCTTCCAGAGTAATGAGTAAGGGATGAATTTTTAACCAGATAAGGCATAGAGAGGATTACAAAATATAAAATGGATAATTTTAGTTCCATGAAATCAAAAAAGCTTTTGCATGAACAAAATTAATGCAATCAAGATAAGAAGTGGTCAACTGAGGAAAATCTTCATATCAGATATCCTTGATAAGGCATGTAACCAAGATATATAACCAATTAACAGAAATATGTTATTCCCTAATAGATAGGTGGTTAAAGGCTCTGATCAGTTCTTGAAAGAAGAATTGCAAACTACAGCAACCATAGGAATAGAATAATCCAAATCACTAATAATAAGAGAAACACTTATCAGCACAACCCGGAGGTCTCACCTGAAAATTAGCAAGGGTCACAAAAGATTGGAATAGTCAACGTTGGAGCTTTTGTAAAAAGGCAAGTACACTGAAGACATGTATGTTGGTGGAGCTATAATTAGGTCCAGACAGTCTTGAAAGCAATTTGGAAGTATTTGAAACGAGTGACTAAAATATCCATAGTCTTTGACCTAGAGATTCCTACTCTTATACATAACCCCCAAGGATGTTGGTGACAAAAATAAATAACCACCAAAATATTTATAGATGGTAGTAAAGAACTGCAACAAAGTTAATGTCCTTCAACTTTGCCAATTGGGAGATACCTGAAGAAATTATGGCACATGAATATAATACAATATCACACTGTGTTGTAACAAAACAGTGAGTATGAAGAACACATCGAAGCATGAAAAGACTTATATGAACTGATGCAAAGTGAAGTAAGCAGAGCCAACAAAACTGTACACAATGACTACAGCAGTGTTAATGGAAAGGACAAAAACAAATCAAACAAAACTGAAAGCTGAAATTCTAATGATACTTCCACCACCCTGAGGCCCTTGTCATCTCATGCCTATTCTATTACATTAGCCAGCTAAAAGGACTACCTGCCACAAATCTCTCCCCAGTCTAGTCCATCCTCCATTTTGCCACCAAAGTGATTTTCCTAAAGCACACATCCAACCCTGACACCGCCTACTTATATATAATAGGGATTATTATGGTCCTTGATCACCTCCAGGACCAAATACAAAATGTTCTGTTCCTATTTTTCCAGTCTTCTTACTTCCCAACATGTACTATTTGATCCAGTGACACTGGCTTCCTGGCTGTTCCATGAATGAGATGTTCCATCTTTCAGCTCCAGGCATTTTCCCTGGCTGTTCCTCATACCTGGAATGCTCTTTCTCCTCATTTCTTCCTCCTGGCCTGACAGGCTTCAGCAAAATATCCCTCATGAATATAGCTTGGTATAGCGGGAAAGGTTTTGAATGCAGAATTCCTAAAGATTTGGGTTCCAATTTCAACTTTGTGACCATAGGCAAGATGCTCAACCTTCTTGAACCTCAGTTTCTTCATCTGTAAAATAAGGATAATTCCTGTAGTGCCTGGCTGTTGTGAGGATCAAATGAAATAATGCGTATAAATTAATAATACATATGGTTTGCAAGCCATAAATTGCTATACAACATCAGCTATTTTTATTATCGAAATACAACCGTCATGTGGGAAATTTGTAATATTTAAAAGAGGTCCTTATTTTGACAACTGAGTGGCCTATTGGATAAGGTACTGGATTTAAGAGTCAGCAATTCTTATATTCCAGTCCTGTCTCAAATACTAGCTGTTCAACCCTGTTCAATCACTTAACCTATATCTCAACCTCAGTTTCCTCATTTGTAACATAAAGATAATGATGATAAATAACACTTACCTCTCAGGGTTATTGTAGGGGTCAGAGGGGATAATATAGGTAAAGCTCTTTGTAAACTTTGTAGCACTGTGTAACTTAGTATTACTTACTTATTATTACTACTAATACTATTATTACTTGAACAGTTTAGCAACTATGTTGTATTGAACTTTTAGATTGAAACATCCTTACATCTGAGCAAAATTACAATAATAAATGTACTATACCATATGGTTTCAGTGTAAAATCTTAAATGGACATTTTCAAAGCAGTGAGATGTCAGTGTTATATTAATAGAAATGTATTCAACAAACAATAACCTACTTTGTCCAAGTGAATTGTCTGCTTAATAAGAGTTAACAAAGATAGATTAGACATGATCCCTGCCTTTAAGTTGTCTATGTTCTAGTAATGAACCAAATTCTTAGTGGACTATTATTAAAATGTTAAGTGATAGCAAGACTTTTTTATAGTTCGAGGATGAATGCAAGGTTATCCTGGCATCCAAAGATTTTACTGTAGTATGCTCCAGACAGATAAGGCATGGTAAAGCCAGAATGTGGTACAAAGGTTAGCTTGTATCTGGAAGGACACACTGCTAGGTCTGAGGATTAGTGTGAATAATGAGAAGCATTCACATTATTGGATTCACATTCTTTGAAATATATTTACATGTAAAATATGTTTATTGGTTCCAGCCCAATAGAAAATTTGAATAATGCAATAGCTTCATAAGATTCATGATTTATACTAGTCAGGACTTGGCTGCATGTCAATATTATTATTGAATGAAAGTTCCGGGATGCCTCTCTTATTATAAATAGCAGGAGATGACAGTAGAAAGTGCCCTATTCCCCTCCCCAAATTAGAAGCTTATACACATCTCCCAGAGTAAAGGTATAGGATTGTATTCTAAGTTTTTTTTTAGTCCCCCTCACTTTTAGCACATATGATTATCACTCAGAATTTGTGGTTTTCAGTGAAAATGACACTAAGTTTGATTTAAAGAAAAGGAAATAAAATTTAAAGTTAGTAGAATATTAGCACAGTACTTTATAATTTAGGCTGTTGGGGTTATTTTAAAGAAACTTTATTGATTTGAAAGGGTTGGGGGCGGCTAGGTAGCGCAGTGGATAAAGCACACCAGCCCTGGATTCAGGGGGACCTGAGTTCAAATCCAGCCTCAGACCCTTGACACTTACTAGCTGTGTGACCCTGGGCAAGTCACTTAACCCTCATTGCCCCAACAACAACAAAAAAAATCCAGCTGATTTAAAAGGGTTGAAAAAACACAGAGGTACTGGGATTTTTTGTTTTGTTTTTAAATTTAGGTTCTTTCTACACTTTATTGAACATCCAGCTGAACACTAAATAGTTACACTATTCATACAAATATTGTAAATCCTAAATGTTTGATGTTATAGAGATTTGAAATTTGTACCTTTTACTTTTCAGTCAGATTTGTTAAATCCAATCTTTTGTACATTAACAAAGAGAAATATCCAAATGGCTGTGCCATTTTACTTTTCCACTTTGGTGAAAATAGTAGTAGAGGTAGTAGGTAGGACATTTCATTCTTTGTGGCTTTCCAAGTTGGAGAGAGAGAGAGAGAGGGTGTGTTTATGTGTGTGTGTTGCTGTATATGAAACTTGGGGGTAGTTATTTTCTTTGTTTCTTTTCACATAGGGAATTCTTTCGTCAACGTAGCCTATAGTGAATATGGTATGGTTCTCCCAGTATTGCTGAAATTGACTTCTTGTCATCACCAGAGCTAACTGCAGGGTAGTATGTCAGAATAACAGATGACTTTTGAACTTCACTTTTGCATGACTTTCCAGGCTAGTATTTCAGTTTCTTTTTTTAGCATAATTAGATCTCCTAACATATGTCAATATAGACATATTACAGGTTTTTAAACTGCACTGAACCCTAACTTTTAGCTTTTTTAATGCAGTTGGACATAATTTATAACCATGGTTATGAATACCACTTAATTGGATAATTCATATTTTTTTTAAAAAGTCTTGGGATAGACATGGTTTTATGGCCCTTTATATGGAGAAATGGCTAACTGAACAGTCCCAAATGTTCCCTAGAAATGGATTTAAAGTTTTGTTTGGTATATTAGAATACAGCATTTTGTGTCCTTAATTTTTTTTTCCTTTGTGTGTTTTCTGCATGTTATCTTCCAATTGTTCTGTTTACTTGAGAAACTGAAGTTGTTATCAAAACCCAGGAAAAACTTCAGATTTTTTGAAAGGGCAGTGTTATGTTCATTTTGAATTTCATGGTTTTCTTTAGTTTTAATCTTAAGAATTAAGTATTAGAGTCTTTCCATTTGGCAAACATTGTTTTCCTCTTCTAAAATTATTCCTATTCACATTTAAAATAGTTCTTACCTCTAAAGCATTATGTCAAATGGAATTTCAGTTGTTAATATTAGTCCCTGATTTTTTTTTTCAGGGCAGTGGGGGTTAAATGACTTGCCCAGGGTCACACAGCTAGTAAATGTCAAGTGTCTGAGGCCAGATCTGAACTCAGGTCCTCCTGAATCCAGGGCCGGTGCTTTATCCACTGTGCCACCTAGCTGCCCCTTAGTCCCTGATTTTAAAGAAACTTATCATAAAACCAGAACATTTTGCAAATTCTTCATTGATAGAAATTCAAAGCAAAGAAATTGAGAAGGTAGTCCATATCAAATGTTGCCAATGAAAGTGTACAACAAAAGAGAAAATTATGTTTATAATTTGTCAATATGAAATATTTCATGATACACCTTTTCCTATTAGTACAATAATGTACTAATGTTATGCTGTTAGGGGACAAGGAATATATTGGGAAACTTGAGAAGATGAAGGGAAGGGATGAGGCTAGAGGATTTTGTGGGATTTATGTTTGTTATTGTTTTTAATAAGGCTTGATTATAAAGTACTGTGCTTTACTGGATTCTGTGAAAGGTGTTAGCTAATCATATTGTTAACATCATTATTACTTGACTTGAAATGTAGTACATACAAAGGAATCTATACATTAGAAATAGAGGGCATAATTGTTAGGTTGACCATTTCATTGTGGAAGATATGGTTTTCTTTCCTAAAATTTTAGATTTCAGGAAATGCTGTCTATTCAATATTCAGACTGTTGTTTTTTGGGGGGTGATATGAATGTAATACTAAAGTACAGAGAAAATGTATGATGATTTAGGTTTTCCCACCCTCTATTAGCAAATTTACTGATTAAAGGAAAATACTAATTTACTTTAGTATTATATGGTATTATAGTATTTTGGTATAGCACCTATAACATTGGCAGTGCCATCTTTACTGCAGGTTAACCTGTTTATTAGGAGTCACTTTTATCATCTAAAGAGAAATAAACAGATCTTTTTTGTAGAAAAAATAATTCCATGGTACTTTGGTTTTGTATAGTTATTAGTGCTGGGCTATGATTAATGTAACTAGAGAACATCGTTGAACAATTGACTATTTCTCATGGCTTGCATTTGCATAAATATTATATAATGGTGGATAATGAAGAATTTGCAACAAAATTCTTGAAAAGCAACTTGAAATTAATTTTTTTTGCAGGGCTATGGGGGTTAAGTGACTTGCCCAGGGTCACACGGCTAGTAAGTGTCAAGTGTCTAAGGCCAGATTTGAACTCAGGTATTCCTAAATCCAGGGCCGGTGCTTCATCCACTGTGCCACCTAGCTGCCCCCGAAATTAATTTTTGAGGTGTTTTAAAGGTCATTAATAATTTAGACATTTTCTTTGTATTATTTGCCATGTAACAGTTCCTTGTATATCCCTCTTCCATTGAATAGCATAATCACATAGCTTGTTGCTATAGAAATACTACGGATTTCATTTTTTAAAAGATACATTTTCTAATACTTACAGAAGAATTTGGTCATAATCTTGCCCTTTTTTGTTATACTATTATTGGTTTCTTTTTTTTTTTTTGGTGAGCCAATTGGGGTAAGTGACTTGCCCAGGGTCACTGAGCCAGTAAGTGTTAAGTGTCTGAGGCCGGATTTGAACTCAGGTCCTCCTGACTCCAGGGCTCTATCCACTGCGCCATCTAGCTGCCCCCTATTATTGGTTTCCATGTTTGTATTTTCAATGCCATGTCAAAAAAAGCTTAAATCACCTTATCAGAAATGGATCAAGGTAAATAGAACTTTTTTGTTTTAATAATGAATATTTTAATTAACACGAATAACCACAGGATCTTCCTGATCTACTCTCCTCCCTGAGCCTAGCTGCTAGTTACATATTCTTCAAAGTTATATTGTTTCCACTTTGTGTCTTATTGTGTGTGTACATACAAATACAAACACATGCACACTTATATGTGCATGTTGTCTCCACCATTTGTTGTTTTCTTCTCAGTGTTTAGTACTGTTCTAGGAACACAGTAGGTACTTAATAAATTGCTTATTGATTGATTTTCATCCTGGGGAATTCCCTCCAAAGCAGATCACAAATTCTTTCACTTGTATCTAGCAGCTAGTCAACACCAAACTTAAATTCTAATCTAGATTTTTCAAATTCCAAATACAGCACTCATTTATTTACTACCCTAAACTACAATTGTCACAAAAATTTTGTTGAAGAAAATTACTAAAAACAACTGTGTTTTGTCAGAATCCAGAATAATGTGATTGAACTCTTGGGTTCAGAGTAAATTAAAGGATATTATCTTCTTATAAATATAAAAAAAGCTCAAAGAGTTAGAAATGTACAGAAAAGTGACTAGGAATGTCAAATGATTTGGGGTTAAAGACTGTTAAATGATTTCAGTTTATAACATTGATGATTCATTTGACATTTAAAAATATTTCTTGAGGATGCAAGCAATGAAGAGTAAATCATAAAGGTAGCCTTAAGAATTTAGGGTTTTACCAGCAATCCATCTCTCAGTGAATTCAGATTCAACACCTATTTATTACACACCTGCTAAATATCAGACATAATACTTGGCACTGGGTGTTACAAAGACAAAAAAACCCCCCAAAAACAAAACTTAAGGAATTTAAGTTCTGCTGGGAAGTTATGGTATTTATTCAGCTAAGTGAATACAAAGTCATTTCAGAATCATAAAAAACTCAGGAAATTAGAAAAGGCTTCCTAAGTAGAAAGTGGTACCTGAACTGGACACTTAGTATATAGTAGAATCTTAATAAATGCTTATTTCCTTTCTTCCTTCTTTCCTTCCTTCCCTGCCTCCCTCCCTTCTTCCTTCCTTTCTTCCTCCCTTTATGGAGAAATAAGAATGTGTGAAGTACGAATTAATTGCAGTAACCCTTTTAGCATAGGAAAACTTTTTTTTTTAAACCTTTGATTTTGTCATTATCAACCTAATTGTGTATTCATTTGATCAATGCCTATGTATTAAGCAATAACCACTGTGACATCCTGTGCTAAGCTTGGGGACACAAAGAACAGTAAAAACAAGTCCTCCCCTCTTGGAGCTTGTGGTCTAACGGGAAAGAAAACATGTAAATAATTAGGTTCACATAAGATATACAGCAAGCAGATGGTAGGTGATCTCAGGGTAGGGAAGGCATCCGCTTGCTAACTGGGAAAAACAGGAAAGGCCTCCTGTGGAAGGTCCTGTTGAGCTGAGTCTTGAAGGAGTCCAGAGATTCTAAGAGTCAGAGGTGAGGGAACAGAGAATTCCAGGTGTGAGGGAGAGCCAGTGTATAGGAAAGGAGATGGATGGGAGTGTTGTGTGCCAGGCACAGCTGCCAGTGTAACTAGATGGTAGAGTACATGAAGAGGTGTAAAATGTAAGAAAACTGGAAAGGTAGGAGGGAGCCAGGGCATGAACAACTTTAAATGCCAAACCTAGGGCAGCTGGGTGGTGCAGTGGATGGGGCACTGGACCTGGAGGCAGGAAGACCTAGCCTCAAACACTTACTAGCAAGTTACTTAATCCTATTTGCCTCCGTTTCCTCATCTGTCAAATATCCTGGAGAAGGAAATGGCAAACCACTCCTGTATCTTTGCCAAGAAAGCCCCATATGGGGTCATGAAGAGTCAGACCTGATTGATAAACAACAACCAAAAAACAAATGTTAAATATAGGACTTTATATTTGATCCTAGAGGTGATAGGGAACCATTGGAGCTTATTGAGTAAAGGAGTGACATAAGTCAAAACAAGCTTTAGAAAAATCATTTTGGCAACCGAGTGGAGGATGACTTGGAGTGGGGAGAGACTGAAGCAGGGTGACTTCCTGATGCTGAGTTAGTGTTGTGTTAGGCCAAGCTCCCACTCTAACAATGAGGATTTCTCTATATTAGGCCAGATATGCGTGTTACTTGCCTATTCTCGGAAGCAATATAGCTCGATTTTTTAAAAGAAGCATTTATTTATTCACTCATTCATTCATTTATTTATTTGGGGGAAGCAATTGGGATTAAGGGTCACAAGGCTAGTAAGTGTCTGAGGCTAAATTTGAACCCAGGTCCTCCTGACTCCAGGAACTCTTATTTCATCACCTAGCTGCTCCCATAAGCAATACAGTTTAAAAGAGAAAAGCATAGAGGAAGTGTATGAGTGAGAAAGGGAGGTAAAAATGAAGTGAGTAGAGCAGAGCAGGAGGAGCTTTTAACTTTGGATCTTGAAGGGGGCTCTAGAGCTTTATATCCTCAGAAGAGGTTTTATCTATTGAGTTTTCCTTTAAAGACAAATTGACCATCATATAAGTCCTTCTGTGGAATGAAGGCTATCTGTAACTTCCTTTTTGGTATGCAGTACATTAGTTTAGGAATTTGTAAATTCTAACTTGGGTGTGTCTCCACTGAAGTAGTCTGTGAGGAATACTTGCTTACTACTTGTCTATAATTAGACTTGGAATAGGATACTGATGGCCACTAATAACAGCATTTTATACATGCTTCTTTTCTAACCAGATTTAAGTGACTCACAGTCAAACATAGCTTTGAGGCTACTGTAGGGCTCCACACTATGCCAAGGGAAGAGAATTCAAACAAAAGCTGAATGACAACTTGTTGAATAGTTAGGGAGAAAGAACTGGATCCCTGCCAGCTGCATACTGACTTAGAAAACCACAAATTAACATTATCTACATTGTATCATATTTTTATTTATTTAGTTAAACATTTCCCAAATACATTTTAATCTGGTTTAGGCCATACTCAGGAGTATCTGAGATGGTGAGGCCTCCATCTCCAAGTGTCTACAGTTGTCTTATAAGAATGTGGAGGCAGCTAGGTGGCACAGTGGATAAAGCACCAGCCCTGGATTCAGGAGGACCTGAGTTCAAATCCAGCCTCAGACACTTGACACGTTCTAGCTGTGTGACCCTGGGCAAGTCACTTAACCCTCATTGCCCTGCTCCGCCCCCCCCCCCAAAGAAAAGAATGTCTGACATCTTATCCAACCCCCTCATTTTACATGTTACATTTTACAACACTATTGGACCACTTATGTGGAGATTTTCTTATAGTTAACTAGCCAGTTGAATTATATGTAAGGGCCACCTTGTCTGCTCATACTAATTATACAGACTTGCAGAAGTTCACTATGCTACTTTTCCTTTGTAGTGAGCTTTTCATAACAACTGATAAATCTTTCAATAATTTGCTGTTGGGGAAATAAAACTTCATAAACATAGCTTAGAATGATCAAATGCCATTCAAAAGTTTATGTTACTTCATGGATTAACAGGGAAAGAAGTATTACTATGAAATTTTCTTTTAAAAGAGCTCAAAAAGCAAGCTTCTAAAAAGAAAGCAGCAATAAGATCAGTAAGACTAGGATGAGAAAGGGTGGCACACCCTCCAGTGGGACCACTTGTAAAAGTTGGTCCTTCTTTTTTTTGTTTTTGTTTTTTGGCAGGGCAGTGGGGGTTAAGTGACTTGCCCAGGGTCACACAGCTAGTAAGTGTCTGAGGCTGGGTTTGAACTCAGGTCCTCTTGAATCCAAGGCTGGTGCCTTATCCACTGAACCACCTAGCTGCCCCAAAATAAATGTCTGTGGGGTTTTTTGTTTATTTGTTTGTTTTTTGTCGAGGCAATGAGGGTTAAGTCACACGGCTAGTAAGTGTCAAGTGTCTGAGGCCGGGTTTGAACTCAGGTCCTCCTTACTCCAGGGCCGGTGCTCTATCCACTGCACCACCCAGCTGCCCCAAATTGTTGTTTGTTTATTTTTTAGTGAGGCAATTGGGGTTAAGTGACTTGCCCAGGGTCACATAGCCAGTAAGTGTTAAGTGTCTGAGGCCGGATTTGAACTCAGGTATGCCTGATTCCAGGGCCGGTGCTCTATCCACTGCGCCACCTAGCTGCCCCCAAAGTTGGTCCTTCTTGAGCCACTTAGAACTAGCCATTTTCTTATACTCACCTCTCCCCTTTTAGTTCTGCTGTGCTGCTTTCCTCCTGTTTAACCTAGTTATCCAGCTGTTTTTAAAAGGGCAGCTAGCCCTACTTTTCTTAGAAACTGCCCTTGTTGCAGTCTGGCCTTCTTGTATTATGACTCAGTGTAGCTGTTAACAATTTTAATGTGAACTTCCAGCTATACCATATTTGTGCTCTATATTGTTCTAAAAGTACTTGAACAAGAATGTAACACGGTCATAATGGAAATATGACCTAGCACTTGTAAAGAGTCTTGGACGTTTACAAAACACTTATTCACAAACAACTCTGTGAGTTAAAAAAAATCTTTTCCCCAGTTTCACAAATAAGGAAACTAGGTGTAAAGAAACCAAACTACAGAGGGCACAAAGGTAGCATCAAAGCTAGAATTAAAACTATGCTTATATTACTGTATTCTTATCTCCTATTTTTGGTTATCTAGAGTATGCTCTTGCTCTTAAGAACAATGTATTCTTGGTTTGAAGATCTAATTATACAAAAAAAAATTAAGGAAAGCACTCTTTAAAACCAGTGTTCCATTTCTTGATTTTTCAGTAATTCATTGTGTGAGCTTGGGCAAATCATCATACCTTCCTAGTACCTTAATTACTTCATCTGTAAAAATTCAGATAATATTTACTCTCAGTCTTCTCTACCTCATAGAGATGTCTCTAGGCTAAAAGAATATAATATATGTAAAATGCTTTGAATTCTAAGGAACAGTGACATTAAATAAATTCAAAGTATTGATAATTGTACTGGACTAACAACTTGGAAATGAAAACAAGTTACAAACATTCATATTTTAAGTCAGACCCTTTTAGTTCACTAGGTTTGAGAGCTACTAGTCCCTTCCTGCCATGTCATGTATAGCCTTACAGAATTGCTTCGAGCATCCTTAGATGACTTAAACAGGGTCACCATGGTCATTATGTGTCAGAAGTGACTTGGGACTTCCTTACTCTGAGGCCAGCTCTCCATCCAATATATCATTTTACAGGTGGGGAATAGTTCGCCTAGACTGTGGCAAGATTTTTTTTTTTTGGCAGGGCAATAAGGGTTAAGTGACTTGCCCAGGGTCACATAGCTAGTAAATGTCAAGTGTTTGAGGCTGGATTTGAACTCAGATCCTTTTGAATCCAAGGCTGGTGCTTTATCCACTGTGCCACCTAGCTGCCCCCTGTGGCAAGATTTTTGATAAAGTATGTCATACTGTTCTTGTGAAGAAGATAGATGTGAAGTACATGGTAACATAATTAGATGGATTCAAAACAATTTGGAGTAGTATCAATGGCTCAATATCAACATGGCAAGAAGTCTTCAGTGGAGTACCCCCAGAGATCTGTTCTTGGGCCTGTGCTATTTAACAGTTTTGTCAGTGATTTGGGTAGAGGTCCAAATGCACACTCATCTAATCTGCAGGTGGCATTACACTTGGAGAGATAATAGCTAGCCTGATGGAAGACAGGATCAGGAGCCAAAAGAATCTCAACAGGCTGGTGCATTGGGCTGAATCTAATAAGATGAAATTCAGCAGGGATGAGTGTAAAGCCTTACACTAGGGTTCAGAAAATCAACTTCAAGTATAAAATGGGGGAGGGCAGGCTTAGGTGGCAGTTTGTCTGAAAATCATCTAAGGTGGTGAGTAGATTACAAGCTCAATATGGATCAGTGGAATATTGTGGCAGCTGAAAATACTAATGTGATCTGAGCTGCAGTGAGAGAGGCTTGGCTTCCAGGATTAAGGAAATGATCGACTCTGTACCCTGCCCTTGTCAGACCTTGTCTGGAGATTTGTGTTTGGTTCTGTGCAGAGAAGGACAAGAAAAGTGATGGAGGACTTCGAGACCATATTATAGGAAGGTCAAGTGAAGAAACTAAAAATGTTAGTGCAGAGAAAAGAAGCATCACCAGGGAGACCATAGCTATTTTAAAATACCTGAAGGGTTGTTTTGTGGAAGAAACATTTGACTTGTTCCATTTAGCCCTAAAGTGAAGAATCAGAAGCAGGGAAGTGTGGAAGTTTCAAAGACACTTGATGTTAAGGAAAACTTCCCATTAATTTGAGCTGTCCACAAGTGAATTGTGCTGCCTCAAGGGGTGGTAGGCCCCATTTCTTTGGAAGGCTTGATGCAGAAGCTGGCCACTGGCCCGACATGTTACAGGGAGAGATTCCTTTGGGGTGTGAGTTGGGCTTGATGGCCACCAGAGGCCCTTCTAACTCCCGGAATGCTGGGATTGCATGAAGAAGTTAAAGCAGCATGGGTCGTCTCCTCTGGGACTTTGACATTTTGAGTTTGGAACTAAAGGGGCCATCCCTGAGCTATTATCTGTATTAAACTCAGACTCCCCCATGGCCAGTCTCCTCTTCTTAGACCTGGATCTCCCCACTCAGTTTTGAGCCAGTTTGGCATTAGAGATTAAAGAATGGGAAGAAGAGAAGCAGTATGAAGATACTCATGTTATAACCTTCTATCAGCCATCTCAACGAGCATCTATTCAACAACTCCATGCTAGGCACTGGGGATACAAAGACAATTACTTCCTCTTGGCCCAAAGGAGTTCACATTCTATCATTGACAACAAATATTGTAATACTGCCACACCCTTACAAAATATTAAAGCTTAAAATTGATTAAGATTTTTGGAACACCCAGTACATAGATTGGCTCAAAACTGTTTTGCTAAACTAAAGGTGAGATTGGGGCTTAGAGGCCACTCTGCACTTTTGTAGTTTATTAATTGCTGACAGAAAGGCTTGTGTCCCTAAATTTTTATGGTATGGAACTAACATTGACCTTTGTATTTGCCCTAAGTTCTGACTTTCTTTCCTTTGCTGTAGTCATTGTGGGAGAAGCAGTGTGGTGCAGTAGAGAGACTGTGGGCCTTGGGGTCAGAATCACCTTAGGTCCAAATGCTTCAAGACCTGGCTACTAAACTACTAGCTTTGTGACCATGAATAAATTTACTTAGCCTCCAGGTAGCTCAGCAAAAATAATAAGTTGCAGAATATTTGCATGGAGGAAGGAAGTTTCTACACTATGGATTCTCAACCCTGCTAAAATGATCAATGAAGAGAAAAAAAGATATTGTAGATATTAGGGTTTTTTGGTCATTTCTGTCCCCAGTTTGCATTTCTTCGTACAAGTCTTCCCATACTACTCTGAATTCTTCATATTCCTCATGGCACAGTAACACGTAACATTTTAAGAAAATAATGGTTAGTTCATTATGAATCTGTCATTTCCTGAACTCTTCAGATGAAGGCTGGATGATCATTGGTGAAGGTGTAGATGAAATTCTTATTTCTCTATAGGTCAGTCTAGTTACTAGCCTCTAATTATGTTTCCAGTTCTCATTCTGATTCATTATGCTAGATGTTTGACATTTATGTATTGAGGAGGGAGAGAAAAATGTGTTTCAGTATATTTCCTGTAGTTTTTTTGGCTTGAGAGAGTGGGTAATTAAAGATTCATCTAATGGTCATTTAATCATTTTGTAAGCATGTACCTATTATTGTACTGTACTGTGTTAGGTCATGAGGGACATACAAAGTTAAATGAGGTATTATTACCTCCATAGACCTTAGAAAGAACATGAACCAATGAACAGACATTTATTAAGTCTCTTCTACTTGCCAGATACCATGCTAGGTGGGAGGGATGAAAAAACAAAAGGAGACAGCCCTGCTCTCCAGGAACTTATATTCTGTTAGGAGGTACAGTGGTTTTCACAGACAAGTAAATTTAGGCTATATGCAAATTATATTAGAAGCAACTAGGTGGTACAGTGAAAAGAGTGCTAAACCACCAGTGAGAAAAACCCATTTTCAAATATGGCCTTGGAAACTTAGGAACCCTGTGACCCAGGGCAAGCCCCTTAAATTCTGTCTGCCTCAGTTTCCTCCCCTGTAAAATGGGAAAACTAATACTACCTATCTCCCTTTTACCTTGTGAGGATTAAATAAGATAATATGATAATTTGCAAGGCACTTTGAAAACCTTAAAGCTCCATATAAATGCTAGCTACTATTATTATTATATTAAATACCAAGTGATTGAGGGCATCACTTTAACAGATGGGGAAATAGTAATGGCATCATGAAGGATGTGGCTCTTGAGTTGATCCTTGAAGGGAACCAGGTGTTTCAGGAGGTGAAGATGAGAAAGGGCTTGTGCAGAGGCCTAAAGGTAAGAGATGGAATGCTGAGTTCAGAAAATAGCAAGAAGTTAATTTGGTCAAGGAAGAGCAAACTGAAATCCAGCCTTTAGGGTCTAATTGAGATTAGATAATCTAAGTGTGGAGATCCCAGTCAGCATGGTTGTGTGACTACCTACAGCTATGTTCATCAGCACTCTAGAAGAAAGCAGTCAGTGGCAATAATGCAGAATTGGGGGTCTAGAAAGAAATGAGGAGTGATTGGGCAATAGGCATCAAGGATCAAGGACTGGTTAACTAAAGGGTCAAGATTTTGAACAGAGAAAAGTGAAGGCAGAGCAGGGGTAGTAATAGGCTAGGAAATCTGGGAAGAAGCAGAGTGACAAGTATAGGAGGGGCAAAGTATAGGAGAGTAAGTCCTCTAGGAGAAGTGCAAGGAGAGATGGAAGTTTAGGTGATTGTGGCCAGATACAGGAATTTAATAGTTTTGGATTGTTCCGGTAGAACACTGGTGGGTTCAACTGAGGTTAAGGATGTGGCCAGACCCCTGTGTGGCTGAGGTAGAATAAAGGTACAGGTCATAGGAACTGAGGGAAGTGCTAAATCACTGGACTTTACACCTTGAGACTATGGGCCTCTTCCTCTTTCCACAGCTTGCTCTGGACTCACCCTCCCTCCACTTTTCTTTTCTTTTTTTTTTTTTGGTGAGGCAATTGGGGTTAAGTGACTTGCCTAGGGTCACACAGCTAGTAAGTGTTAAGTGTCTGAGGCCTTCCCTCCACTTTTCTGACCAAAACACCTTTCCTGGCTACAACTTCCCTATTGCTCTTCTCTTTGCCCCTAAGTTCCTTGAGGGCATAGACTGTTGTGCTTTTGAATTCCTCTGCCTAGCACTTAGCACAGTGTTGATACAGGTTGTAACAATTTTCATGCCTTCATTCTTTGAGGAGGTTGATAAACTGGGAAGCAAGGGTATTTGAGGGAATATCAGTATATACACTGAAGTCCTCAGTTATATGGGTAGCGTTTGGGACATAAAGGTAGAGCCAGGTATTGAACTCCTTGAGAAAAGAGGGAGAATGCCCAGGGAGTAGATACAACTTTCACTGGATCTGGGTAAGGTGATCTGTTTGGTTGGAGGAGGAGTTTTCATCCTTTGACATCACGGGGGTGATTCTTGACTTGCATAAATTTGATTTAAATGAGGCAGAGCTGCACAAAGTTGCCAGCTTCACCCTTTCCTCCTGAGCCATCTGAGTCTGAGGAAGAGACACTAAATGAAGCATGCTTACTACTTATTTACTACTCCACCTCCACCTCTACCTCACAGTGTCTGGAAATATGAGAAAGTATACATGCAATACCAGAGGGTGTGACCAAGAATGCAGTGTTTTCTATATGTGACTGCAAGTTCAGTGTGAGAAGAAAAGGTCTAATACAAAGTTTGGTTTATGCCTTTAGTCTAGTCTTAAAAATAGAAAGAGAGGGTTCTTTCGGAACAAGAGGGGAAACAGGGTAAAGGGAGGGTACAATTATTTGGAGGGTGACAGGGAAGTGTTTTTGCCTTTCTTTATATCCCCAGACCTTAGCACAGTGCCTAGAACTTAGCCAGTGCTTAATAAAGGCTTGTTGAATCAATGAGCATTTATTAAGCACTTAATATACACTGAGGACTATGGTAAGGATAACAGCAGTATTTGTCCCCATAAGAGCTTACATTCCAGTGAGAAGACAACATATGTTAATCAGAAAACACTAGATAAAAACAGTAATCAGAAGCTAACATTAAGACAGATTGGGGAAAAAAGGAGGGATTAGCTCTAGAAACTGGGGGGACCAGGAAAAGCAATGCTTAAAACTGAGTCTCAAAAGAAGCCAGGGATTCTAAGAGGTAGAGGTTGGGAGGAAGAGCCTTCCAGGCCTGGGTATCAGCCAGTGAAAAGGCATGAAGTAGGAGATGGGGAGTAGCATGGGAAGAACAGCACCTAGGCCAAGATGGCTGCGTCATGGAGTGCATGTAAGAGAGTGGCATCTAAGAAGATTAAGAAAGTAGAAAAGGGGGGCAGGTAGGTGGCGCAGTGGATAAAGTACCAGCCCTGGAGTCAGGAGGACCTAAGTTCAAATTCGGCCTCAGGCTCTTGACACTTACTAGCTGTGTGACCCTGGGCAAGTCACTTAACCCCAATTGCTTCCCCCTCCCCCCCCCAAAAAAAGGGTAGAAAATGGCCAAGTTGTGAAAAGCTTTAAATACCAAACACAGGTCTTTACATTTGATCATAGAAGTGATAGTGAAACACTGGAAATTTATTTTAGCAGAGGGGTGACATGGTCATACCTATGATTTAGGAAAATCACTTTGATAGATGAATAGAGAGTAGGGTGAGACTTGTGGCAGGGAGACCAATTAGGTTATTCCAGTAGTCCAAGTGAAATACTGTGGTAATCATATGAGTTAAGAGGATGTGTGCATGAGATGTTATAGAGAAAGAAATGACAAAATTTGGTAAATGATTGGATATGTGGATTGAGCAAAAAAGAGGAGTCAGTGATGACTCCGAAGCCACAAACCTCACTTATGAGGAGAAGGGTGGTAATAAGGAAGTTCAAAAGAGAGGAGGCTTCAGAACAAATATTGAGTTTTGTTTTCAGAACAAATACTGAGTTTTGTTTTGGACATGCCGAATCTGAGATGCCTTTGGGACATTTGGTTGGAATTGTCCAGCAAGTGATTGATGATATGGGACTGGAGCCCAGGAGAAAAACTAAGGATGAATAAAAAGGCCTGGGAATCATCTGCATAGAGATGATAATTGAACCCATGGGAACTGATGAACTCATATAGTGAGAGAAAATGGAAAGAAAAGAAGAGAGTCCAGGCCAGAGCCTTAGGGGATACCCATAGTTAGTAGGACACGGATGAAGACTTAACAAAAGAAACAGAAAGGAGTTGTCAGGTAGAAAAAGCCTAGAAAGCCCTAAGAAGAGAGTATTCACCTCTGCCTTGACTGTGTCCTATCATTCTGGTGGGATGGCTGGCTAGTTATACCTAGGTTGAGGTGAGATTTTATTAACTGTAGCCCACTACCTGGGCAATTCTGCCCCAGGGAGAATCCCAGAATAGGGTAGGTCACTTCCTACAGGTAGGTATCCCTACCCTGTTGTCTTCAGGCACTATTACCTTTATTTAAAATGTGAAATAACTAAGGGCCTGAGCTAAGTGATATGACTTGCCTAAAGTCAAAACAGTGGGAAGCAGAGCAGGCCTTAGAAAACTTATTTTTATATACTTAAATGTGCTTAGAATGTCAGCCATTCTAAATTATTTCTCCCTCAAAGTATAACACACAATCCACCCCACCCTGTTCAGTGATTTGAACTTTGCAGAGCAATTTAGTCTTGTTTTATGTTTTTGTTTTGTTTTTGGTTTTTTGTTGTTGGGCAATGAGGGTTAAGTGACTTGCCCAGGGTCACACAGCTAGTAAGTGTTAAGTGTTTGAGGTTAGATTTGAACTCAGGTGCTCCTGAATCCAGGGCCAGCACTTTATCCACTGCACCACCTAGCTTCCCTCCCACCCCACCCTGAAAAGCATACCTAGGATAGCCATTAAGGCAATCAACAAACGTTTATCAAACTTCAACTAAATGCCCTATGCTGGGGATACAAAAACAACAATGATTTACACTCTGAATCTGTGCAAAATAGGTGCAAAATAAATAGGTGGTTTTAGAGGGGAGACACAAACTGCTGTTGGTGGGGTATCAGGAAGAGCTTCCTGTGTACATACAAGGTTGGGGGGGGGGGCTGATCTGTGAAGGAGACAAGGGATCTAAGAGGCAGAAGATGGGATGGAAGTGCTTGGGGGAGGGGGGGAGTAGCGCCTCTCCACCCTCCTCACCCCCACTTGCAGGCAGTCAGCACTGAGCCAGTGAAATAGGCTGAAGACCACAAAGCAAATGCTAAAATCTCGAGTTACATTTTTTAATAATAGTGGCAGCAGGGGGCAGCTAGGTGGCACAGTGGATAGAGCACCGGCCCTGGAGTCAGGAGTACCTGAGTTCAAATCTGGCCTCAGACACTTACTAACTGTGACCTTGGGCAAGTCACTTAACCCCAATTGCCTCACTAAAAAAAAAAAAGTAGCAGCAGCATTTATCTGGAACTTTCTACCTACAAAATGCTTTCTAGACATTTTCTTTATCTGCTCAGTTAATAATGCTTTGGAAGCTAGTGTATTAAGAGGGGTGTGTGTGTGTGTGTGTGTGTGTGTGTGTGTGTATCCATTTTACAGATGAGGAAACAGACTCAGAAAAGTTGTCACTAATCCAAGGTCATACACAGCATTAAGTAGCTGAGCCAAGATTTGATCCTAGGTCCTATGACTCTATTTGGTATTTTCCATGTGATTGTACCACACTGGGAAGATATTTGAAACCCAACTAACACAAGTCATTTTAAATTGAGTTAATATACCACATTCTCCACTGTTTCGGTTTTTGGTTTTTTTAAAGTGGCTCCCTGGAGCCTCAGGTACAACCTACTTTGACAATCATATCTTTAAGAAATAAAGACATAAAATCTACTGAAAGGAGGAATTCAGTCTTCTTGCAGGCAGAGATACAAGTGAAGATGACAGGCTACTTTTTAGTTATTTTCTACACTACACTCACCACTGGCAGATTAAGCTTCCTAATGCAGAGCTCTTAGTCCATCACTCACATCTCATAATGCTTCAGTGTGTATGCCCATCACCTGCTGAATAAAATCCATACTTTTAAAAGGAATTCCAGGTCCCCCACAATTTTATTTCATTCTCCCATTGTAGCTTTTGTGTTTTGATAATCCCCCATTATTCCACCACGGGTATCCTAAACTTTAGCCAAATAGTACAACTCACTGTCTCCCAAACAATGCATTCCAGTCTCCAAGCCTTCAATCAAGTTTTCTCCCCTGTCCACCCTCTCCACAACTATTAACAGTCTACTATCCTCTTTAAATACCAACTCTACTTACTCTAAAGCCTTCTGTGATTCCCCTGAAACTGGAAATCTCTCATAGTACTTTGTATCCCTATGCACTTAATGGAATTTGTATTGCTTTATCTTTGTACATTCTTTATCAACTCTAACAAATTTTAAGATCCTTGAAGGGAGCATGATATATTAAAAAGGATGCTGTGCAGGGAGGCCAGAGACTTCAATCAATCACCAAGCATTTATTAATCACCTGCCGTGTGTCAGTACTCTGCTAGGGGCTGAAGGTATATAAGCAAAAATTAAACAGTACTCTCAGGAAGCTTGCATTCACTTGGTGATCTCAGCTCCTATAGTTTCAATTATTGTGTCTCTGCAGATGACTCTAAGATCTACTTGTCCATCCCTAACTTCTCTCCAGACCTCCAATCTCACATATCCGACTGCCTAATGGACATCTCAAAATAGATACCTCATAAACATCTTAAACCAAGTGGGTCCAAAAATGAACTCATTATTTCCCACCCAAACCTGTGAATCCTCCTCATTTCCTTATTACTGTCTAGGGTACCACTGTCCTTTCAATCAACCAGGCTCCTAACCAGGATGTCATGCTTGACTCATCACTCTATCACCCACATATACAATCAGCTGTCAAGCCCTGTTTTACTTTCATCCCATCTCTTGTATATGTCTCCTTCTCTATTCTGACGCTGGTGCGGGTACTTATTACCTCCTGCTTTGATTCGGCTAATAGCCTGGAATTTGGTTTCTTTGCCTCCAATCTCTCCCTACTCTAGTCCATCTTCCACTCAGCTGTCAAAATGAAGTCTGTGTTACCTTCTATTCAGTAAACTCCAGTAGCTCCCTCTTACCTCCAGAATCAAATATAAAATCCTCTCTTTGATTTTTAAAG
The DNA here is from genome assembly GCF_019393635.1 of Dromiciops gliroides. Lineage (NCBI taxonomy): Eukaryota > Metazoa > Chordata > Mammalia > Microbiotheria > Microbiotheriidae > Dromiciops > Dromiciops gliroides. The sequence continues at coordinate 257,537,020 of NC_057864.1, forward strand.
CTGTTAATAATTTGGCTCCTCCCTAGCTCTCCAGTCTTCTTAAACCTTACTCCCATTCCTGTACTCTGCGGTCCAGTTGCTGTTCCTTGTCCAAAACCCCTTTTCCTTCTGTAGGCTTTCCCATTGGCTAAAAAGATCTCCTTCCTCATCTCCACCTCTTAGCTTCCTTCAGATCTCAACTAAAGTCTTGCCTTCTGCAAGAAGCCTTTCCCAGTCCTCCTTAGTCTTAAGTGCCTGCCCTCTGAAATGATTTCCAGTTTATCCTGGCTATAGATTGTTTGCATATAATTGTTTACATTCTGTTTTCCCATTAGATTGCTCCTTGAGAATGGGACTGTTTTTTGCCTTTCTTTGTATTCCCAGCATGCAGCACAGTGCCTGGCAACTTAGTAGGCACTTAATAAGTGCTCCTTGACTTGATTTGACTTGGCACAGGCCTTCATTATCTCATTCCTGGACTATTCCAATAACTACTTGGTCTCCCTGCCTTGGGTCTCTTCCCCTCCAATGTATTCTCCACTCAGCTGACAAAATGATCTTCCTAAAGCACACATCTGACCATGTCATTCATCTATCTTAATAAACTCCAGTGGTTCCCTGTTACCTCTGGGATCAAATATAAACACCTCTATTGGATTTTGAAGCCTTCCTACTTCTTCCTATTTGTCCATTTTTCTCATTCTTTCCTCTCCTCCATGTACTCTATGATCCATCAACACTGGCCTGGGTATTACATACAACACTCCACCTCTGGACCCTGCCTTTCCATTAGTTGTCCTTTCTGCCTTCTGGCTTCCCTGCCTGCAGGACTCGGCTCAAATGCCAGTTTCTATAAAAGGCCTTTCTTAATCTCCCAACCACTAGTGCCTTCTTTCTGAGATGATCTCTCATTTTTACAGTAGATATCATCTTATATGGCCCTAGTTGTCTGCACGTTATCTCCTCCAAGAGACTTGGAGCTCCTGGAGAGCTGGGACTGTTTTTGCTTTTCTTTGATCCCCAGCACTTAGCACAGTGCCAGACACATGGCAAATGCTTAATAAATGCATAATAAATGCATAGTAACACCTGAAGTACTGCAAGCTGAGAAGGTTTCATTGCAGACCTAGTGATGGACTGTCCTCTGTGGATCAGCCTAAGTTTGAAGCAGCAGATTCAGCAAACATCTATTCAGTTGCCTGCCAGGTGCCTGGCACTGCTGTTCTTTGGCAATACAAAGTCAAATACAACACAGCCCCTGTCCTCTGGTCCTTATATTCTGTTGACCACAAAGCAGTGACATTTTTTTTTCAATCATAGCATTAAGATCATTTAGTTAGGCGGAGGAAGCTCTCTCATTCCTGAATTCACAGTTCCATGGAGTGTTAAGGAAAATAGAGCTGACATAAAATGATGGGATTCAAAGCTGGCACAGGCTGTCTAGTCCAGCCCCATTGTTTATGGATGAAGAAACTGGGGCCACATAGGTGGAGTAACTTGCCAGTGTGAACCCTATTTCCCACCTCTTGAAAGAATCTCACTTCTTACTTTTGCTTATTGGCATGTAGAGTCTTGGGTTTTCCTCTTCACTGTGAATCATTGACCAGTGTGCTTAATGTGGGTTCAGAAACATGGGTCCAATTTTTATGTATTAAAAAACATTTAGAGCAGTGGATAGAGCACTGGCCCTGGATTCAGGAAGACCTGAATTGAAATCTGGCTTCAGACACTTGACACTCACTAGCTGTGTGACCCTGGGCAAGTCACTTTACCCTCATTGCCCTGCCCTGCCCTGCCCTGCCCTGCCCCTCAAAAAAACAAAACATTTAGAGCAACTAGGGAGGACCATCATTTGAGGAATGACTAAATAAATTATGGTATATGTATGTGATAGAATAGTGTTGGGCTATAAGAAATGATGAAGGGACCAGAGAAAACCAGGAAAACTTGTACAGACTGATACAGAGTGAACAGTTTATAGGATGTGAATATATAGTGATAAAGAACAGTTTATACAGTGATAACAATATTGTAATGACATAATTTTGAAAGAATTAGGAACTCTAATAACTATTACAGAAAACTCATGATAAAACATGCTACCCACTTCCTAGACTCGTCTTTTTTTTTTTTTTACATTGCCAATGCAGGAATTTGTTTTGTTTAATTATACATGTTTATAATAGGGGTTTTGTTTTTCTTTTTTCATGGGGAGGATGATTGTGGGGGAAACAGATTTTAATTGATTTTTTTCCCATTGAAATCTGAGCAATATGTATGCTTCTTTTATTTGATTTTTCTTGGATGTCTACAACAGTCTCTTTTGAAGAGCCATGCTATCAGGGAAAAAGCCTGCCTTACCATGTTTAATGTTAAGATAAATTAGGCATTCATAGGTTCTTGAACAGTTAACAGGATGTTTCCTTATACACTTGATTTTTTTAAATGAAGCTTAATTAAAAAAAAATAAACATGAGTCAAAATGCAGTTTCCAAAGTTGACTGTATCTTATGAATCTTTTTAAGAAAGTAGTGGGGGGGGGGGGGTCAGGTAGGTGGTGCAGTGGATAGAGCAACGGCCCTGGAGTCAGGGCAACCTGAGTTCAAATCTGGCCTCAGACACTTGACACTTACTAGCTGTGTGACCCTGGGCAAGTCACTTAACCCCAATTGCCTCACCAAAAAAAAAATATATATATATATATAGTGGGGAGGAATGTGTTGTTAATTCGGAGCTGCCTTAAAGATCAGGAAAGGGTATGGCCCTTTAAAAATGGAATTCTGGGGGTGCTGTTGAGTATTAAAGGCTATAATAGCATTCTACCCATTTGAGAGTAAGAGAAGGCAGATATATCTGGTAGGTCTCTGAAGCCTTTGGAGAATGGATACCAGGGTTCCTTGAAATTTAGGAGGAATATTCTTTCGATTCAGATTTTGACCAGCAATGTTTATTTGGAGTGACAGAAAGGGAGGGAAGAGCATGGCTTTTAGTTCCATCTGATGTGATTAAATTGTCTGCTCTTTTATCATGCCATCCAGGGAGCAGGTCCAGCTGGCTGCTTTGTCTAGGAAGTGGGAAAAGCTCTTTGTATAAGGTTTTTCCCAGAAGCTGAGATGTCTTTTTCATCTTGAAAAGGCACTTAGTGGAAAATCTTCAGTAAGACTTAACTAGATAGGGGTAAGAAGTGGGTTTTACAAAACTGTTCTGGAATGATCTGTAATAGTGTAATTTTTCTCAATAAATTTACATTCTGAGGTTGCTAGTTGGTCAGGTGCTTTTTAAAATTAGACATTAAATACAGGGAAATCTAGTTTGTAGGGTCATAGGATTTAGAAGTTAATGGGACCCTAAAAGTTATCATGTCTACTAACCCTTTTGTTTTATAGGCTTAAAAAAAGTTAAGGGACTTCATTTAAGATCAAATCATAGTAAGTAGTAGAGCCAGAAAATTGAAACCAAGTCTTCTGACTATCCATTTCTCTTTCTCACTATGCTGGCCTGCCATTTAAATTCTTGGAAGTGATAGAGGGACACTATGAGATAGGATCATGCTAGCAGGGCTATGTCAGAATTGGCATTCTCTTCTTGTATGTACCTATGATGGGGTGGGAGGCATTACTTATCCATTGGGATAGCCAAACCTGTATACTCTCCAGCCATTTTGAAAATGGGGTCCTATTCCCAGGAATAAGATTAGCAGGATCCTAAGGCAGGCCCCACTCAAAAAATATCTCTGAAGAAATAGGAAATTGACTCAAAAATATCTCTGCCTAATAGTTGAAGGCACGGAGTTTGTTTGTTTTTTTTCCTTTTCCCACCCTTGCCCTTCAGAATCTGCCCATATATCACCACAAAGAGGAGTACCTTCATGTCTGAACACCATAGATAGACTCTGCCTTAGCCTTCCCGCTCTCCACTACTAATAGCAGATGTACCCTTTTCATGATTTCCCCTCCTTCTCTCCAGCCTCCTTGCTGTGTGCCTGGTGAGAAGAAGCCCAAGCTCAATTCCCAGCCCTTGGATCCCTCAGTAGCAGAATTAACTACCTACCAAAGGGCAGAAAGGAGCCCCTAGAGAGATACTCACCCTTTCCAGGGCTATCCTTGGGGGTGCTCTGTGGTCCTTGTGGAGGAATGCACTGTGATTTCTGTGCCTCATCTCTACTGGAAGGAGGTGATGTGGAGAGTTAAGGAGGAGGTTTAGCTGGTGGGAAATTTTTGTTTGTTTTTAAGAAAAAAAGGCCCATTCTGAATCAATTCTCCCTTCTGCTTGGGGACACCTCGTCAGCATTTCACTCCTGCCTAACTGCCATTCACAACTGCCCTTTCCAACTGCCACAGAACCCCTGCCTCCAGTATTCTGTGATGTAAATTATTCCATGCACTGCTTGAAATGGGTACAGAGCACCGTTGCCACGTGTGCGTGTGTTAGTGTAAGTTTACAGGACCTGGGACTAGAGACGGGGGTTGGGCACAATAATTTGATCATTTAGTCTCAGCAGGTGACTTTTAGCTTATGCTTTAAATATTCAGGGGAGGTGGTGGTATCTTTCCAGAGATTGTTTTCCACACACATTCATACACACTCAATATAAGGATTTTGATCCCAGAGCACGGATTGGATGGAATTGAAGACTTGGCAACATTATTGTGAGGGACAGATGATCACAATGTGGGACCAAGATTCCTGTAGCTGCTTCGGGTTTGGGGATATCTGTGGTCTTTCTCCCTTTCTCATGAAATCTCTCAGAATATGGTGAGGATGAGCTATTATTCTTTGTTTTCCTTAAGAAAGTAAGGAAAAGGGTCACTATTCAGCATGAGCAAAAATGCCCCGTGCCAAGGTGAAATGGCAATATGTATCTATAAGACTTCTTTCTAAAATGAAAGTCAAGAGATTGTCTTCTGTCGGGACTCATTGGAGGAAAGTTTACAGTTTAGATTTACCAGCCTCTGAGCTTAAAGTTTGTTCTTTTTCTCCTCTGTCTTCAGTGGGGCATTGACCACCTCTAACTGTCTTTCATTTATCTTAAGCCCTTTATTACTCTATGTGACTTGATTCTCTATTGATTTAACAACATTTATTCTTAAATAATTAGAATGGTTTTAATAAAACATTTTCTATAACAATAATATAGAATCAGTGGATTAAAATCTTATTTACATTATTTCCTACCTTATTAGATGGGTAAAAATCTCCTATGAGTGGTACAGTTTTAGGGAAGTCTATTTTACATGTTAAAACTGCATTGATACTGTTGCCTTTAATTTGATTTTGATGAAACATCAGCCCTTTCCTTTTCGTTGTAGTTGTCATGGATGATGATGATGACTCGTGTCTCCTTGATCTTATTGGGTAAGCTTCGCATTTAGAAATTAGCAAAACACAGCTAGCTGTGTAAGATCAACTACATTAACAAGATCTAGTGTTTGGGTTACAACATGTTGGATTTTTTAAAATGTTAAATACTATTCATGATCACTCATTTGCTACCTTAAAAGAGGGACCAGGTATTGGTTAAAAAAAAAAGAAAAGTGTATTCTCTGCTATGAAATTGAAGAGACAGAGTATAAGACACATAAAGATATAAAGAGGCATCACTGGGAAGAATGTGTTACCAAAAATAAAGTTTTCTTTTTCTTAGTAAAAGTTAATCTTGAAAGATAGGTGATTCATTGTTCTATTTCATTTTTTAATCTTTTTTTTTGTTTTTTTAGAGACCCACAAGCATTGAACTATTTTCTACATGGACCTAGTAGCAAATCTGTATGTATTATTTTAGAACATCAACTCACATAAAGTTTGTTAATGGTTTCACTTAAAGTAACCATCATTTTGCCAAATCTGTACCTTTTCAGAGCGCTGACGACTTGACTAATGCAGGGTATTCTGCAGCCAACTCAAATTCAATTTTCGCCAACTCTAGTGTAAGTATCAAGAAATGAACAGCTCTTGAATGTCCCATGCATGCCAAAGGCAGTTAAGGTTTTCTGTCTTGCTGTTAACACTGTGTCAGGCTTTTGCTGCCTTTATTTAATAAGATTCGGAAACCTTCTCTTGTGAATTTCTTGGAGAGAAAAGTTACTGAGCTGTGTAGAAATTTTCCACTCTTAACAACCAAACGAGATAGTCTAGAATGAGATTTCCTTTGTCAGTTTTCTAAGCTTTCAATTTTGTCTCATCCAGTTGATTTGATGACATTGTGACTGTGGCAAATCATGAAGAAATATTTCTAAAGTCTTCTTTCCATACTTTAAGGGCCTGTAATGCCCCTGTTTAGATGCTCCTCCCACCAGTGACAGCTATAGCTCCTTGACACCTTAATAAATGGTCTTCATGAGTTGCTATGGCTAAAAAAATTCATCCCCTGGTAGCTCAGTCTTTTGGTGGGGAGCCTCTCCACATTTTACTAAGCTTATCCTTAAAGGAGAAGGATACAGACTATTAATTATATCTTGAAACCTTCTAAGCATTTAGTAGGTCCTTGCCTAAACCTATGCTTTGCAGAAGTCAGCATCACCTTTGTCAGTATCAAGGAGTAGGGCTTACTGGAGCCCCCTTTCTCCTTTCTGAATAAATGCCTGATGATAGTTCCTTATTACTTAATAAAATGCTATCTATAGTACTAATTCAAATTTATTATAGATCTTAAACCAGATATTTAATACAAAATTTTAAGTTTTAGATGAAACAATTACTGTTATCTAAATATCCTGATAGTATTTCCAAGTTAATTTCCCCCAAGATCTTAAATTATTTGTTTCCCAGCTACCTTTGACTCTTTCTGAGTCTCAGACATTTTTATCTCTAAGATTATTACTACAGTAGTATACTAGGATTATATAGTACATTGTATATTGTTTGTCAGCTCATGCCACCCAGTGAAAAGCTTGAATGAAATTGAATTTTGCCTGTTTCCTACGGGATCAATCGTCTCATCATGTTACAGTCACATCTCATATGGTAAAGATACAAAGTCATTCAGTATATAAGGTCCTGTCCATCAGGACCAACATTAAAGGGCCACTCTTACATAGATACTGCATCCACTTATTCATTCATTCAGAAATGTTTACTGAATGTCTTCTGGGCAAGGGACAAATGAAATGCTAGTATGAAAGAAGGTTTTGAGTTTTCATCTCATAGGCTTAGATTTCTTCTCTTATACATACTGACCAACCCTGGGTACAATCACTTGTGTAATTCTTCCATGTTGAACCTGTAGATTTCAGCTTTGAGGATCTCAAATAAAATCTTCAGTCTTGGCCTCATGTCTCATTCACTTGTTTTTTTCCATGAAGTCCTAAATACGGATGGGCACTTAACCTCTAACTGCATTAATTCCATTTTATGATGACTGGAAATTTTTTTAACTCTTTTCTTCATTTGTGAGCTTAACTCAGCCAGTCCCAACTTTCTTTTTTTCTTCCCCTTCCTGATACTTGACATCTAGCATTCACCGTTTTACTTCCTCAGCCTTTCTGGTCTAGGGCTGCAAATGAGCGCAACCTTTGCTAAATAGACTATTTGTCTTAAACAATAAAGACTTAGGGGCAGCTAGGTGGCACAGTGGATAAAGCACTGGCCCTGGATTCAGGAGGACCTGAGTTCAAAGCCGGCCTCAGACGTAGCACTTACTAGCTGTGTGACCCTGGGCAAGTCACTTAACCCTCATTGCCCTGCTCCCCCCCCCCAAAAAAAAACCAAAGACATTTTTAAATATCACTTGATTTCATAGCTTCATTTTTTTCTGCCATTCTTTGCCTCAATTTTGTAATTCTTGGATGTTCTGACAAATACTGTGCTGCAAAATAATATATATAATATTTAACATTGCAAAGTATTGTAAAACCCTTTTTTGTATATGTCTCCAATTAAGCTTCACCCCTTAAGAGGTCTCCTATAAGATTGTCTCCTGTTTCTTGTATCTTTGTCCCACAGTGGGCATATGGTAAATGATAACTCTGACTTTTGAATACTAAAGTTTGGATACTTAGGTGGCTTTTGAAAATCACAAAAAACTACTTTTTTTTTTTTTTTTGCTGGGCAATGGGGGTTAAGTGACTTGCCCAGGGTCACACAGCTAGTAAGTCAAGTGTCTGAGGTCGGATTTGAACTCAGGTCCTCCTGACTCCAGGGCCGGTGCTCTATCCACTGCACCACCTAGCTGCCCCTAAAACTACTCATTTTCAAACAGCCAAATGGCCATTAACTCACTCTGTGATAGAAGCTGATTCCCATCTGGAGTAGGCTGGGGTGTATGTGTACTCATCCATGACCAGTGACCCTGGGGAGCTACCAGATTATGTCTGAGAAAGTCTGGGAGATTAGACCTTCTGGGGTTTCCTTGGGTCATTATTTGTGGCAGGTCTACTTTGATCTAGATCCCTTGCAGAATGACTACTGGGAGCTCCCAGGATTGACTTGGTCTCCATGATCCTTAGGACTGGGGATGCCTTTTGGCTGACTCCTGGACAATCATACACATCTAGAGGTCGGGAGTGAGCCAGCCTTAGATGTGTAGCAATTCGATTAGCTACTGTGTGCCTCTGCCTCAAAAAATGCAGATAAGAGTGACTCTGTGTTAATTTATACTATATAAAACATCACATTTTACCACTCAGTGAAAGGAGACAGAAAAATATTTGAATGCTACATTTTAGACACCATTACCATAGGAATAAAGCAGCAGAATTTTAAAAAATCAACAGCTTAGCCTTTAAGTACCTTATGAAATAGTATAGGTATTCATTCATTCATATACAGGAAGATGCATTTTGAAATGTTTTTGTGTAGCTGTTCCAACAGTATAAATAGTTCTTTAACTCCCAGTATTTGGTTTGGATATTATGTCTAGGAGGTCTTATACAGTGTACATTATTATGGCCAATACTTAGACAAAGTAGTAAAATATGGCTGTTTTCTCATGTTATAGAGATTTGTAAGTAAAATATTTCTCTATGTGAGTGTGTTAAGGAGTTAGGGGTGGCATGTAACATTCTATATGTTCTTTCAGAATGCTGACTCTAAGTCATCCCTCAAAGGTGTGAGCAGCCAGCTTGGAGAAGGATCTAGTGATGGACTTCCACTTTCAAGTAGCCTTCAGTTTCTTGAAGATGAGCTTGAGTCTTCTCCTCTTCCTGACCTCAGTGAGGACCAACCTTTTGACATTCTCCAGAAGTCCTTGCAGGAGGCCAATATCACTGAACAGACTTTGGCAGAGGAGGCTTATTTGGACGCCAGTATAAGTTCTAGCCAACAGTTTGCACAAGCTCCAATTCATCCTTCTTCATCAGCATCCTTTACTCAGGCTTCTAATGTTTCTAATTACTCAGGTCAGACGCTGCAGCCTATAGGAGTGACTCATGTGCCTGTTGGAGCATCGTTTGCAAGCAATACAGTGGGTGTGCAGCATGGCTTCATGCAGCACGTGGGGATCAGCGTGCCCAGCCAGCATTTGTCTAATAGCAGTCAGATTAGTAGTTCTGGCCAAATACAGCTCATTGGTTCATTTAGCAATCAGCCTTCCATGATGACCATTAATAACTTAGATGGATCTCAGATCATATTGAAAGGCAGCGGGCAACAAGCATCCACAAATATGAGTAGTGGACTCCTGGTTCATAGACAGACTCCTAATGGCAACTCATTGTTCGGGAACTCCAGTTCAAGTCCAGTAGCACAGCCTGTAACTGTTCCATTTAACAGCACAAATTTTCAGACATCTTTACCTGTGCATAACATTATCATACAGAGGGGCCTTGCACCAAATTCAAATAAAGTCCCAATTAATATCCAACCAAAGCCTATTCAAATGGGTCAGCAAAACACATACAATGTGAACAATTTAGGAATTCAACAGCACCATGTGCAACAAGGGATTCCTTTTGCCCCTGCAAGCTCACCCCAGGGCTCAGTAGTGGGGCCACATATGTCTGTGAACATTGTGAATCAACAGAACACAAGAAAATCAGTTGCTTCACAAGCGGTGAACAGCACAGGGGGTAGTATTGTCATCCACTCGCCCATGGCACAGCCTCATGCACCCCAAAGTCAGTTTCTCATTCCCACAAGCCTCTCTGTCAATTCAAACTCAGTACACCATGTCCAGACCATCAATGGGCAACTTCTTCAGACTCAGCCTTCCCAGCTGGTGTCTGGGCAAGTGGCTTCTGAGCATGTCATGTTGAACAGGGGTTCCTCTAATATGCTTAGGACCAACCCATCATATTCAGGACAAATGCTAAACAACCAGAATACTGCTGTCCAACTCGTGTCTGGGCAGACTTTTACAGCATCCGGTAACCAAGTGATAGTCAATCACACACCTTCTCAGATTGTTGGTGGACAAATGCCCTTGCAGCAGGCATCGCCAACTGTATTACATTTATCACCTGGCCAAAGCAATGTCTCTCAAGGAAGGTCAGGCTTCCCGGGACAGTCTGCTGTCACAAGCGTCTCTGCCCCTGGTCGCTTCACGGTCGTCAGCTCCTCCAGCACAGCCCTTCCTAACCTTGGGCCCTCAGTCCAGTCTGCAACATCTGCAACAAACTTTAATGGAGACCAGCTTCCCCAACCCAACCGGACTCCGGGGCCAGCCAGTGTGTCTCATCGTCTTCCAGTTTCCTCATCCAAATGTACTGGCACCTTCAGTAGCGCCCCAGGAGCAGGGACTCAACCGCAGGTCTCCTTTTGCCAGGTACGAGTCTCTGTCTGGTGCAAGAGATAAAGGTAACCAAGTTGTGAGTGACAGCTTGACTCCCGACCCTCTGTGCAGCGAAGAGAATGTGGCTTTAATTACTGATTCCCGGATTTCAGAATATCTGTTGGCTTGCATTAGTTGTGGGGGTTTTGTTTGTTTTCCTTTTCATTAAAATTGCTTTGGGTTTAAGGTCTTTAGGGCAGAAATGGGAAAAGCAGAAAAGAGGATTTTGATGGTCTTTATGACTAACCACTGAGGAGTCAAACAAGGGAGGTATTGGGTACAAGAACCCAAAGATAGTCAGGGGCCTGGTGATAGAATTAGGCAGTTGAGTATTAGGTTACTATTATGTTTAGGTGCTGAAAATACAAGTGCAGAGAGTAAAATAATTCCTAGTAACAGAGAACTTAACATTTTCTAATGGAAAAATAATGAGTACATATAAAAATACATACAGCATAAGAATAAAGTTAGTAAATACAAATGTATGCGAAGTAGTTAAATGCAGAGTCATTTGGAAAGGAAGGAACTAGCGTTTGGGGGAGCTGAGGAAGGTTTCATGAAGAAGGTAGTGCCCAAGTTGCATCTTAAAGGAAGAGAAGGAGCTCCATGAGAGGTGAGAAAAGAGTACATTACGAGCATTGGGGAAGACTTAGCAATGCACAGATGTGGCAGATGAAGTGTGTGTGAGGAACAAGAGGCTGGCTTAGCTGGACTGCCGAGTGCCAAATAGGGAACCATGTGCGGTGAGGCTGGAAAGAGAGGCTGGAGACAGGTTGTATAGGGCATAAAAGCTAAACAGAGGAGTTTGATTTTTATCCTCAAGGCAATAAGAAGTACTTGAGTTTGTTGAGTAGAGAGTCACATGGTCAGATCTATATTTAAGGAAAATGAGTTTGGCTTAGTGTGCAGGGATGGGATAGTCTGGAGTGAAGAGGGACTTGAGGCAGGCAGCCCAGTTAAAAGGCTGCTAAAACAATCTAGAAGTGATGAGGGCCTAAACTAAGGTGGTAGCTTTCTAAATGAAGAGAAGGGGTCAACTGCAAGAGATGATAATGGAGATAGAAATAGTAAGATTTGGCAACCAAATGTATATGTGGAATGAGATAGAGTAGTATGTGTTAAAGCTGACTTCACAAACCTGAGATTCTGCAAGGACAGTGGTGCCTTTGAAAGAGAAGGAATTTCGTTTTAGGCATGTTGAATTTAAGTTGTCTCTGGGGCTTCCAGTCTGAAATGTCCAACACGCAACTAACTGGTGGTCAGGGACTGAAGTGCAATGGAGAAAAGGGCTGGATATATAGCCATGGCAATCATCTGCACAGAGATGAAAGTTAAACCCATGGGAGCTGCTCAGGTCAGCAAGAGAGAGCATCTACAAAGAGAAATAAAGAGGGCACAGGATAGAAGTTCAGGGAATTCCCATATTAGGGTATGTGTTGTGGACGACAGGCCACCAAAGGAGACCAAGGAGTGATCGATAGGTCAGGTGGGCAAAGAGGAGAGGTATGGACGGGAGGATGGGGATTTAAGATGCAGAAACTCTGTGATTGGATTGGATCATGAAAATGTGTTCTGGTGAACTTTGGCATGAGTCTGGCTGCATCGAGATCTCAACAGGTAAAAAGGGCCTTTGGTTTAATATACTGCCTCCATGAAGTTCCATACCTTACATCACCTGTCACAGATGGTTACTGATCCTTTTAAAGCTTTCCAGAGAGGAGACCTCAGAACTTGTTGCTATATTAAATTCTCATGACAGAAAGTTCTTCCTTCAGTAATTTAAGTCCACTTGTCTCATTCATTGGATATATATAGTAAAATGCAGTTAATGATATTACAGTAAAAATGTAACATTAACTGGAATGCTCAGTGACTGGAGTATTATACTTAAGTCAATGTTTTAGTTAAGAAAGGGTAACAAAAAAAACCTGTTTAAACAGTCTTCCCAAAATACACGAGTCCAATTTTCTGTCTTACCACAGTGTTTGTATGCACAAGACAACTGAACCTTCAATGATTAAGAATCTTGCAGAAATGATCATTCTTCTGAACGTGGCAGGGCGGGGGGGGGGGGGGGGGGGGTGCCGCAGGGTAAGCATTTATATAATGCTTGCTATGTGTGCCAAGTATTATGCTAAGCAAAAGATCTTATTTGATCCTCACAACAACCTTGTCAAGTAAGTTATTGTTATCATTATTATTATTATCCCTTTTTACATTTGGGGAAACTGAGGCAGAGGCTAAATAACTTGCTCAGGGTCACACAACTTATAAGTATCTATCTGAGGTCACATCTGAACTCAGTTCTCTTCCTGACTCTAGGTCCAGAACTCTACCCTCTGTGCCACCTAGCTTCCCCCACTGTAGCTATTTTAAAATTTCTCCTCTATTCCCTAATCCCAGCCCCCAGCCACTCAGCAAATGATTTTTCTTTTTAATTTTCTTGAGTTCAAGACTATTGGATAGAAACTACTTTACCTAACAAATCTTAGCATATCTATGTACCCATCTTCTTAACCTAGTTTTTGAGGAAAGTTTATCCCTCATTTCTAAAGTAAACCTTTCCATCTGGTCATTTTCTGACTCATCCCTCTCTTTTCCAGCATAATCAATTTCTCCCTTTTCCTAGGCTCCTTCCTTTTTGCCTTCAAAAAGCCAATACTTTTTACCTGCACTGCCAGATTTAGATTCGACTGTCCTCCATTTCACTATCAAGCTTAAAAGAAGATTTCTATAAAAACTTGCTGCCTCCATCCTCCCCAGCCATTTTCTCCTTTTAATGATCTGCACTCTAGAAAATCACCAGTGATTTTTTCCCCCTCCAAATTCAGTAGTTTTTCCTCCATCCTTAACATCTCTAACTTTTAACACACATACACACACGCACGCACGCACGCACACACACATACACGCACACATACTTTAGCATTCCCCAGTCTATGAGTACCTACTCTGTTTCTAGTTATTTACTAGCATAAAAACTGCCACACCTTTCTTTCTATCTCTGACCTCCTTGGGTTATATACCCAGCCAGGTACTTTTTTTAAAACAATAAAAAATGATAGGATTTTAATGCATGGGGGCAGCTAGATGGTGTAGTGGAGAAAGCACAGCCCTGGATTCAGGAGGACCTGAGTTCAAATGTGACCTCAGACACTTGATACTTACTAGCTGTGTGACCCTGGGCAAGTCACTTAGCCCTCATTGCCCTGCAGAAAAGAAAAGAAAAAGAGCAGATATGACTTTAATGCATGTTCAAAACCTTCCAGTGGCTTCCCATTTACCTAAATATTAGAAAAGAAACTTCTCTGTATAGAAAATCTGGCTCTATCCTATCCAACCCTGTCTGCTGTTCTCTACCAGCACAATTAGCCAAGGCGATCATCTCTTTGTCTCTTCCAAAACTATATTCTCTCTGTACTTAAGCTTTTTCTGATATAATTCCCTTAACAACTCTTGTCTGGTCCCCATTCCTGGAATGCTCTTCCTCATCATCTCTGCCACCTACTTTCCTTAGCTTCCTTCAAGTCTCAGCTCAGGAGAATTTCTTTTGTAGAAGGCCTTTCCCTATCTCTAAAGCTGCTAGTACATATCCCTGTGGAACTACCTCCTGTCTACTCTGCATATATCTTGTATGTCCTCAGTTATGTCTTCCTTCATTAGAATGTGATCTCCTTGAGGGCAGGGACTGATTTTGCTCTTTTAAAAAACTCTCTGGTGATTACCATAGTGCTTGGAGCCTGGTAATCTTTAACAATCTTTTTTTTTTTAATTGCTTGGCTATAAAGTGTAGGAGGGCAAAGATCATCTCTTACTAACTACCTATTATGTACTGCCATAGGTGATGGGAAAGATAAAAAAAATAAATAAAATGTAGTCCCTGGGCCAGCTAGGTGGCGCAGTGGATAAAGCACCGGCTCTGGAGTCAGGAGTACCTGAGTTCAAATCCAGCCTCAGACACTTAACACTTACTAGCTGTGTGACCCTGGGCAAGTCACTTAACCCCAGTTGCCTCACTAAAAAAAAAAAAAAAGAGAGAGAAAATGTAGTCCCTGCCTTTATTGTGCTTACAGTCTAGCTAGGGAGATAAAAGATGAATATAAAGTATTATAAAGCAAAATGCATTGCATTGTACCCCTTGGGTCTTACAACTCCACATTGGTTGTTTTACTGGTTTTCTTCTCTTCCTCCCCCTTTCCAGTTATACACCCTCTGCCTAACATCCATCCCTAGTCTCAGCCCTGAGAGAAATAATTATTAATAACCATTGATTTGGGGAGATCCAGCATTACCCTTTTTTCTGTAGTCCTCATTTCAAAGTTCAGTCTCTTGAAGTACCTTACTAATGAGATTGAATTAACTCTCCTCAATCTTGGTCACACCCCACCTAATCTTACAAGGAATTTATTCAAAGATGAGAAAGTCCCTTGTGTTCTACTCAGGTTTGGGTGGGGATGAATTCTGTGATTAGATTGCCCAAAGTGGGTAGGGGTGGTCCTGGTATAGAGATAATCTTTTTGTCAGAGTGACATGATGTCATTTTCTCAGGCCCCATAGTAGTGAGCCTGCTTCTCATTGTAATATTCATTCTCTCATTCATTGTTAACCAATCAGAGTTGATTACCACCCTCTGGAATACCCACTTTTCCAAGAGTATATAAGCCTGAGCCTACCACCATGATTGTCTTTGGTATTTAAGCATGCCACTGACCTCATTTATGAAAATGCTGGCATTATTAATAAAATAATTACCCCCAAATTGTCTCTCAGAGCTTTTAAACATCACAACCCCTACTTTAACTCAATCCTCAGTGATCAAAATCCTCCTACCTCTTCACATCATCCCCGTCCCAATGATGGGGATTTCTTACTCCCATCCTCCTTACTTATTCTCATCCTTCTCAACTGAACCTTTCCCCTCTACCCCATCTCTCACTCTAAAACTACTCACCCATTCCACTATGCCTTCTAAAATGCATGGTGTCTGGGTAATAAAATAATAGTTAGCATTTATATAACACTTTAAGGTTTGGGAGCAGCTAGGTGGTGCAGTGGATAAAGCACCGGCCCTGGATTCAGGAGGACCTGAGTTCAAACCTGGCCTCAGACACTTGACAATTACTAGCTGTGTGACTCTGGGCAAGTCATTTAACCCTCATTGCCCCACCAAAAAAAACCCCAAACACTTTAAGGTTTGCAAAACACTTTACAGATATCTCATTTATCCTCACAACCACTCTGTTATTATCCCCATTTTATAAATAGGGAAACTGAGGCAGTCAGTGGTTAAGTGACTTGCCCAGAGATAACAGTTAAGTGGCTGATGGTAGTTTTGAACTCAGACTTCCTGACTCTAGCACTCTTATCTATTATACCACCTGACTGCCTATAGGTTAGAAATTTTAAACCTTTTCCTTTCTCCTTCCATCTTCTTGCCCTCACTGAGACCTAGTTCCCTCATAAAGGATACAGCCTACCTTTTCCCAGCTACTACCCTTTCCAAGACTGATTATACTTGCACTTACTGGTCATAGTAGGGAAGCTGGAATATTCTTTGTACCACATTGACACTTCCAAGCTTTCCTTCCCTCACCATCACTTAGTAACCTTGGCAATTATCTCCAGTTTATCTTGTCTATATTATTTTTGTACGTAGTTCTTTCATGTGATCTCTCTCTTTAAACTGTGAGCTCCTTGAGGAAGGTGCTGTCTTTTGCCTCTCATATCCCCAGGGCTGCTTACCCCAGTGTGTGGTACATAGTAGACCACAAGTGCCTGCTGGCTTATTGATCTGATAAAAGCGGTACAGAGGACTAGAATACTGAGCAAGGCTGGTGTCCAGGGGGAGAGGAGGAGGTCCCTCTGTACTTTACTCTGACATTGGTGAGCTGGACATGGGTCAAAGGAGGGCAGCTAGGTTGGTAGAGGGTTGCAGATGCCACTCTGTGAGAAGCATTTGAAGGAGAGGCTGTTTGGTCTCGCTTTTAGTCTGGGGAAGAGAATGTTATTGATGGCATCTTGTAGAAGGAGCAAAATGGTTTTGCTTGAGACCCCAGAGGGTGGAATGAGGGGCAGTTGGGAGGGAGTTAGCAGGAGGCAGATTTTGGCAGATTTTGGCAGATTTCGTTGATCAAATGATCAAATGAGATCCCATATGTAAAATGCTGTGTCAATGTGGACTCTTATCACTGCCATTGCTATTGTGATTATTTAGACCTTTCCCAAGCCCCGGTCTTCCTTGGAATAAACTGAATTGCTCACCCCTAATGTTCATAGAGAGAAGCCAGATGGCCATTTGAGGGGATGGGGAAGTTATATTGTATCTGAGAATGATACTTTTAGTAACATTTCAACTAGAAAACCTTTGCAGTGTCTTCTAATAGTAGTTCCAAGATTCTTTTAAGATCATTTCTGATCAGGGATAAGATTTTGTGGAAAAGGTGGAATGAGAGCTGAGCTGAGCCTTGAACAGTTGGGAAGATTTCACCTGTCAGGGATGAGGATGAGAATCTTTCTAGAATAAAGAGAAGAAAAACAAATGCACAAGGCTGTAAAACAAGGGATGTTGTCAAAGGATAATGAAATGAAATTAAAGGATAATTAATAATTAAAGTTTGACTAGTATCAGGTATGTAGAGGGAGCCAGGATATAGTAGTGTCTGCTGAGCACTAGAAAGGTAGGTTAGACCCACTGTAGGCATTTTTTTGTAATTGTTTCAATTTCTCAAAGCATATTATAGGAGGAAATATGGTTATTAATTGTTTTTGTTTGTTGGGTTCTATTTAATTAGGTTTTATTCTTTATGTATCACAGAATTCCAGGAGGTCTTCAGAGACTTAAAGTCATTTGTCCTAATGGGAGTAGATTTCTCTTCGCCAGATCTTAGGGTGGGAAGAAATTGGCTAAATTTGTAAGGCAAATTACTTTAATATGTTAGTAGTTGGTAGAAAATACATGTAAGTTTAAGTTTCACCTCTAAGTGAGCTCCAAATCTATGATACTGTAAAAACCAGAGAATGATAACCTTTGTATTATCAGAAATGGAAACACTATATAAATATCATATAAAGGACCCAAAAAGTTTCCTGGGAGTAAAAGCAGATTGGCTATTCTTCAGAGTATAAAGGAGGAGAGAACTGGAGTGTCAGAGTAAGGCTGTTGCCTCCCAAGTAGAATGGGAGTGACTGAGACCAGTTCTCTAAAGAACATCAACATATAGTGGGTATGACTCGGGTATGTGTAATTGGGGGTAAAAGAACCTATAATACAAAGTTCTGAACTAGTACCTCATTCCTCCTCTATTTTTTAAAAATAGTTTTATTGATGCCTTTTGTTTTTATATTACAGGTTTGTTTGTTTTTGTTTTGTTTTTTAGAAATAACCCCATTACTTTCCTGTCCTCCATTGTAGCAAAGAAAAACACTCAGTAGGTTTGCCCTGTCTAGTGATGTATACAAGACTGTGTACAGACTACATTCGATCCTCTCTGCTGAGAGGAAAGGGAGTTATATCCACAGAACCATTGAATTTAAGAGTTGAAAGGGACCTCAGTGGCCCCTGAGACTGACTCATACCCGTTCTATTATCTATACTCTAAGACTATTATTGATTTTTTATTTGGTCAGAGATTATTGGGGTTTCTTTTAGTGATCTTTTAGTTTATACTATTGTAACCATTGTCCATATTGTTCTTCTGGTCCTGCTTCAGTTCTACAGGTTCACATTTATCAGTTCATGAAAATCTTCCTGTGTTTCTGAATTCCTTGTATTCATCATTTCTTGTGGCTAAATAATATTTTGTTACATTCATATATCACAGTTGGTTCACTGTGTTTCCTAATTGATGGGTACCCTCATTATTTCTAGTTCTTTATCACCACAAAAATTGTTACTATGTTGTTGTTGTTTTTTTAAAATCTAAGGCACTAAAAAAAAAAATAAATAAATCTAAGGCACTGGTGTACAAGGTAAGACAATAAAGTAATAAGACCAGACAGATAACTTCTCTCTCATGAAATAACAAAGCCTTTGTAACAAATATGTATAGTTAAGCAAAATTCCCACATTTACTTTGTCCAAAAATGTATGTCTCATTCTGCATGCTGACTTCATCACCTCTGTGAGAAGAGGTACATGCTTCCCCATTGGTCCTCTGGGATCATGGTTGGTCATTGCTTTGACCAGAGTGCTTAACTCTTCTAAAGTTCTTCATTTTTTTCAATATTGTTGTTATTCCATAAATTGTTCTCCTGGTTCTGCTCACTTCACACTGCCTTAGTTCATTTAAGTTTTCCTAGGATTCTCTGAAACCATCCCTTTTGTCAGAAATTACAGCACAACAGTATTCCATCATATCTGTATACTTTAATTTATTCATCTATTTCCAATTGATTCCTGTCTTACTTTTAAAAAAGATTTCCATACCTATCTGTCTGGGATGACATGGGCATGACCCTATCTTTCAGCAAGAGGATTCACAGGCTAACTCTAGCTAACCCCAAGGTGACTTCCTTCAACCTTCTGTTGTACAA
Organism: Dromiciops gliroides; assembly: GCF_019393635.1. Taxonomy (NCBI): domain Eukaryota; kingdom Metazoa; phylum Chordata; class Mammalia; order Microbiotheria; family Microbiotheriidae; genus Dromiciops; species Dromiciops gliroides. The sequence continues at coordinate 257,556,236 of NC_057864.1, forward strand.
GAAGGGAAAAGGAAAAGAATTTGAGAATTTTTAAGGGGAATGCCTGTACTAAAGTAACTGAAACACAGCTAGCTCCCTTAATGATCTACACTACTGGAGGGATCTCATTATCATAGTCATTTCAGCTTTAGGAATGCATCATATAGAGTCATAGAATGGTTTATTTTCAGAGATCATCTCCTTATTGTACAAATAAGAAAGAAGGTTTTGGCATCCGTTTTACCTTCCTAATTATGTTTGCTGAAGTTGTTGAGAAGGCAGTGTGGTGTGGAAGATGGAAAGCTGGCCTTGGGAGTCAGGAAGTCTTAAATTCAAGGCTGGCTTCTGACACATACTGCCTTTTTTGACTCTGGGCACATGACTGGATGACTCTGTGCTCGAGGTAACTCTTTGAGAATATATATTGCAGAGCAGTTGCTGATCTCTATTAGTAGAGGGAATTTCCTTACCTAGAGCTTCTTATACCAGTGTTCCCGAGCTTATACTAACCCAGTATGAAATGAGTCAGCGTATAACTGTGCTGAGTAGCCAAGATGATAGATTTTTTTTTTTTAGTGAGGCAATTGGGGTTAAGTGACTTGCCCATGGTCACACAGCTAGTAAGTGTTAAGTGTCTGAGGTCAGATTTGAACTCAGGTACTCCTGACTCCAGGGCCGGTGCTCTATCCACTTCGCCACCTACCTGCCCCCAAGATGATAGATTTACTGCAGATAAGCCACAAAAAGAAAATAGAATTTTTTGATCAGTGAGTCAGACAGACCTAGTTTTAGGGTTGTCAAATTCACTTAATGCTTAATATATAGGAATTCATTGTTTTCTATCCTAATTCAAAGAAGAATTGGATTTAGGATGAATGTGAAATCACAAGGGTTAAAAACCATGTAGTTATAATGACTGAGTTCCTCTTGTATTTCATGACTTAGAATGTAGTTACCATGTGAAGCAGGAACCTGGGAGGGAAGGATATTTGAATTTATTGTGGTGGCATGAAACTAATCAACTTGGATGAAGCATCTTAGGAGATATCACTGAATGTACCCCAGAGATCTTGAGGAGAAGGAAATGTATTTACAAAATTTTTCCTACATCAGGGGTTCTTAACCTTTTTTGTTGTATCATGGGCCCCCTTTGGCAGTCTGGTGAAGCCTGTGGACTCCCATTTCAGAATAATGCTTTTAAATGCATAAAATAAAATGCATATGATTATAAAGGAAACCAATTATATTAAAATACAGTTATTTAAATATGTATATATATGTATATATTTTTAAAGTTCACATATTCCAGGCTAAGAACCCCTGTCCCACATGAAAGGAAAATAATACAATTTGTTTTCCATTTTTGTTTCTTTGATGTAACTTGAAGATAACTTTCTCGGTTGAATTTTTAAGTTGTTAAAGGACTTGAGTCATTTGTTTATAACTAACCTGTTAAGACTTTAAAATCTTTAAATTGACTTTTGCATCTTGGTAATATTTTTCACAGGCTCAGAAAAAAAGCTTGAACCAGACTTCCCCCGTTTCAACTTCCAAGACCCCAGATGGCTTGAGACAAACGCAAATAACTGGTCTCTTGAGTAACCCATTGCCAGGTCAGGAGCCTCTCTTATCTAATTTTTACCTTGCCTCCTGACATCCAAAGTCAGTTCCTGTTCCTCATATCTAATCTTTCCAGATTAACTCTACCCTGTTGTGATTACTCCTCTATTCTGGGACTCTCAACACTTCCATAGTTAGTCTACATATTATTTAATATATGTTGCTTTGCTAATTGTCCCCAGGTCTCTTCATTTGTGTGCATTTGGTTCTCGTACTTAGAATGACAACTCAAGAGCAGTTACCATGTTTCCTCTTTATTTTGTGCTTCTCTTGTATCTAGTACAGGGTTCTAGAGACATTCTCAGTAAATGTTTAGGGAATGTAGAAGGCAAAGCCCTAAAAATGGCCATTCAAATACTACCTTTTTTTTATTCCCCTTCTCTCAGCTTTGTGGATACTCAGGTCTTCCAGACATTTGCTTCTGCCTCAGAGGAGGTGAAACACCAGTGTTTAAATTGTTTTACCTAGTGGATTCTGACAGTCACTCTGTCTGATCCCCAGGTCTGGAAGATCAGTTCTCCTCCTTGCTCTCCTCTCATCTTAGAATAATTAATTATATATGATACAAGAATCATGATTTACTATTTTGCTGCCTCTGATTAATATTATATGTTTACTGTTTTAATAGGACAGGATTCTGGAAGCAAAGTTATACAACCACCCTTAGGAACGCCACAACCACAACAGGAAAAAGGAGTGGGATCATCACCAGGACAGCAAAATGTACAGGTAGACAGCTATTGAATATAGCTTCTTCTTAGTATTTAGACAGAGGAATAAAAGTGTAACTGTACTACTTGGCAACTTGGGGTCTTGGGTAGAGACTCAGGACAGGGCTCACCTTTTATTCCACAAGGGGTCTTACTGTGGAATGCGCACAGTAGGTCTTTGAAGACAGGTAGCCCTTGAGGGGTTTCAGAGGTTGGCTAACTGCTCAGCTTTAGTGTTAACATTGATAAGGTCCAGCACAAGTGAACGATTTACCTAAGAGGCAGCATGGGCTCGGCAGTTGAAGGCCAGGGTGTAAGAGCCAACTCTTCAGTTTACTAGCAGTGAGACGCTAAGCTTCAGCTTCTTCTTCCAATACAGCCTTTATAGGGTTGTTGGGAGAATAAAATAACATTACATGAAAGAATAAAACTTTAAAACTGTATACAATACTCTGTAAGGTCAGCTGTTATTTCTCGTGATAGTTCTCATCAATATCTTAGCAAAAACAGTGCCCTTCTTCCCATTCGGGATTTTTTTCCAAGTGGCCAGCAGTATTTGGCAGGATAGGTGATTGACATTATTCCAATAAAGTGGCCTGGGAACTGAAAAAGTTTGAATACTACTTTGAAAACTAATGGTCCAAAAGAAAAGGAAGCAGGAAAAAACAGGTTGGTTTGGGGTTTTGTTTTTTTTTTTCAGCCTTAAACATTTCTCCATCCCTTTAAATTTTATTTTTTTTTTAGGCAGGGCAATGAGGGTTAAGTGACTTGCCCAGGGTCACACAGCTAGTAAGTGTCAAGTGTCTGAGGCTGGATTTCAACTCAGGTCCTCCTGAATCCAGGGCCAGTGCTTTATACACTGTACCACCTAGCTACCCCCCAGCCCTTTAAATTTAAAAGTCTCCTTAGAACCAGGGACTCTGGTTCTTTCTTTCCAGGCACAACAGAATCTGAATTTGCTTTCTAACCCACAGTGCCAGGCTCACTTCTGGGCCATGCAGCTAAGTGGTATCTGTTGATTTCTTATCTGTGGTGTTGTTACCTACAAACATGTTGCCCTACACATTTTGTTACCCTGGAAGTTAACAGCTTTCCTAAGGAGTTATGACTGCATTCTGTGATCTCAAGTTTTTAATGTAGTAGTAAGTTGTCAATACTGAATCTATACAATTATTGGTTATTTTTTTCAATAAGGCATAATACTGTCACTCCAGAAAATGCCTTTTGTAGGTAGTTGAAAACACTTCTACTTTTAAAACTTTATATTCAAAGTTTTCTGTAACCTTTTTTTTTCCTACTGAAGGAAATAATTAGAAAATTTATTTTCCTCTAGGTGGATAGTCATCCAGTGGGACAAAAGAGACCTGCTGCAAAACAGCTAACTAAAGGAGCTTTGTAAGTTAACTTCTGAAAAGTTGGGTTTAATTTCAAATAATTCTCCCAGTTTTCCCAATTTCTATCATAATACAAATTATAGAAGTCAAGTTAAAATCTCATGTGTTTACATTTTGGGGTTGTCTGATTCTATATTAGTCTTTTCAAAAAAGTATATATTTGAAAGTCTTTTCTAAAATGTGTGGTTTCACTGATGACATCTTCCTTAGGGGATGTCAGGAAATCAAATGGTGTTTGTTGAATCCTGGAAAGTGATTAATCTCTTGGTGTTTACTCTTTTGTTCCTAAGAGTAATATTTTGAGGATTCCTATTGAGCATGATTAGATAAATAGACTTTAAGGTTGAGAGCAGAAATGTCAGCTCAGGTAATATCTGTTGATTTGTTCATTGTGGGACATGAATTTAGCTATGTGTATATGCTATGTGTGTAGCTAAACCCATGCAGGTAGAGTGGGTTGTAGTGCCATGTTTATTTGAGACTAAAGTCATTTGTCCAGTTCTCCAATGGGCTTTGAGAGACACAGGATAAACTTCCAACACCATCCATTTTATTACTTTTATACAGTATTGATCACAAGGGAGACCAGACATCACCAATTGTCTGTTGAATGTTATAAGCTGAATGGCCCAGAGACATCTCAAACTTAACAGTAGAATAAAATTCACTGTCTTTTCCTCAAATTCCCCTCCCTCTCCATTCAAGCTTCCTTATGTTTTTGAAGACCTTACCATTCTTCATTTCTCTCAGATTTGTAATTTTAATGTCTTTAACTCTTAATTCTTCCTTATCCCACTTATTGAACTAGTTACCAAATCTTTCATTTCTGCCACCACTGTCCCCTTCTCTTCCACCTGTCCCTATCTCTTCATTCATACAGCCGCCACTTTAGTTCAGGCCCTCGTCCCTTCTCAACTGGACTTTTACAATGATCTCCCTCCCTCAGACTTCTCTCCACTCTAATTTATTGTCCAAATAGCTGCCAAAGTGATTTTCCTTATAAGCACTTGAACTGAAACGTGCTACTCAGTAAACTCTGTTGACTCTTCCAGAACAAAAATTAAATTCCTCTTTTTAGTTTTGAAGCCCTCTCCATCCTGGCCTCAGCCTATCTTTTCAGCCTCATCCTGCATTACTCCTCTTCTCTCATTCTATGATCACTCAAAACTGGCCTCTTCTGTGTTCTTGCCACACAGTTCTCATCTCCTTTGTCTGTGCTTTTGGATCATCTCTTGCCATGCCTAGGAAGCATTCCCTTCTCACCTCTGCCTCGTTCATTCCCTCTTGTCCTTTAAGCACTAACTGCTACACTAACTAAGGCTTTCCTGATCCCCTGATGTGCTAGTACTCTTCCTACCTGGTACTTCAATATCTTTTATCTAGCTTATAAGTACTCTGCAGAAACGTATTTAGGTGCATGTTGTTTTCCCCAGTGGGAATTGTTTGATTTTTTCCCTTTGTCTCCCCAGCACCTAGTGCAATGCCTGGAACATAGTGAATGTTAATAAGTGCTTGTTTATTGGTCGATTGATTATACAAGTTAGCAGATGGATGTGTACAACCTCTCTCTACTATTAGAAAGACAACTCAGAAATCTCATATAATTTATATAATGTTGTTTTTCCTGTTTATGCTTATGTAAATGTAACTATGTGATTAGGTTTCTCAAAATAGTTCTGTGTTAATATTGGAAATTTATCTCCTTAAGTCTTCTCCAGCAGTTACAGAAAGATCAAGCCCGTGCTGTGACACCAGATAAAAGCCAGTTCAGATCACTAAATGATGCGGTCCAGAGACTCCTTTCCTATCATGTGTGTCAGGGATCCCTGCCAACTGAAGAGGATTTGAAGAAAGGTAAATAGGCCTTCATCCTGAGCCAGCTCATGCAATGCCTGAGGCCAGCAGAATTTCTAAGAGGATGATGGGGAGTTTTAGAACGCAAACAAGAGAGCCTTCCTTTGAAAAACTGCAGCTCTGTCGCCAACTTGCTGCCTGTGAGCAGCAGCAGGAGAGTTATTAGTATCCATCATAGGAAGAAATCTCTGATGTTTGTGAAGTGCCTCATCACATTTTTTCTCACCAAAGGCCAAGAGGTAGTATGCTCACCAGAAATGTCCCTTTTGTGGGCAAATTCCTGGGCAGTAAAGCTAGCACGAGTTAAGCATCTGCCTGCAGATTTTACTAGACTGGTCATTGTGCAAACAACTTAGCTAACCTGGTCCTTGCTCTTGGCCAGATGCTTAAAGCCCCAGGGGAATTACCTGAGGTCACAAAACCAGGCAAGCAAATATTCAAGCCAGAAGTAGAACTGGCACCTTCTAGTACAGCAGGACCATTGTGGTACCAGCCAAAGATTAGAGGCCTGCTTCTCAGGGCTGGCCATCATGCTTGCTTCCCCAGCCCCGTGTTCAGTCCTGACAATCCATCAGCTGCTTAGGCTACATCTCACCCACTTCCACCCCATCATGAGTGTGCCTCCACAGTCCTGACTCCATTTCATTCCTGCTGCTTTATCTCCCTGGCCAGCTATCCCTGACCTTTACCCCTTCCGGCTCTGCTGCACAGGATCAGGGCAATGGTCACAGTGACCTCTGCTCTGCCTAAGGCGGGCAGGGTAAAATGGAAAAAGCACTAGCTTTGGAGCAAGAGACCCTGGGTTCAAATTCCAACTCTGATCTTACTACTTGTGGGAATTTGGGCAAGTCATTCAATCTCTCTGGCCTCAGTTTCCTCATATGTAAAATTAATGGTTTGAACAAGATGGCCTCTGAGCTCACAATTCTGGATCTGTAATTCTATGATCCTGCAAACTAGGAAACAGTCAGGACCAGGACTAAGTAGGGAGGCTGGTGGGGCAGTGGAAAGGGAAAATGAGGGGAAGAAAAAAACATGGGAAAGTAAGAGAGGGAATGTGGAAAACAGGTGAAGAAGGAAAGGCAGAACTATAAAACAGTAACCCTGAAGATAAGACTCATTAGTGTAAGGTTCTATATGGAAGGAAGAAAGGAAAGAAGGAAGGAAACAAGCATTTATTAAGCACCTACTGTGTGCCAAGCACTGTGCTAAGTAAGCATCTTACACATATTTTCTCATTTTATCCTCACAACCACCCTGGGAGGTAGATGCTATTATTATCCCTACTTTACATTTGAGGAACCTGACGCAAACAGATTAAGTGACTTGCCCAGGGTCACACAACTATTTAGTATCTAAACTTAGATTTGCATTTAGATCTTCCTGACTCCAGGCCCATCAGCCTCATGAAAGCATCATTGTAATTGAAGGGAGTGGCAACATCAATCATCTAACAAGCAGGTCATCCCAAGATCACTTATATTTGATGTTGGAATAAATTGCATGATTTTAAAAAATATTTATTGTGGAAAAAGAATTGACATTTTGTAATACATAGGTTCTCTTGGGGCAGCTAGGTGGCACAGTGGATAGAGCACCGGCCCTGGAGTCAGGAGGACCTGAGTTCAAATCCGGTCTCAGACACTTAACACTTACTAGCTGTGTGACCCTGGGCAAGTCACTTAACCCCAATTGCCTCACTAAAATATATATATATATATATGTCTTCTTGATTGGATTCTACTTAAGCTAATATTAAAAACAGATGATGTAACAGCTGACAATAGAGAAAAGCAGCCCAGAAGTGTAGCCAGGGCAGAAGTGAAGCCAGCCTGGGATGGATGACAAAGTTTTCACAGATAAGCCTTGATAATGGATATTCAGGAGGGCACTTTCCTTCCTAAAGCAAGGGGATGACCTCAGGAAGTCCTTTCTAGCCTGAAGAATCACTGATATAAGTATGCTGTCCTGTGACTGATCTGTATGGGTGACCCTGGACAAGCCAGTTATCTGCATCTGTAAAATACAGGGATTGAGGTAGATGACCTCTGTGGCATAGAGTTCCATTACAGCTCTAAGTCTGTTATCCTGTTAGGATGGTGATGATAATCTTTCCTGTCTTCTCTCTCTTTTTAGTGGACAGTGAATTTGAATCAGTTGCCACTCAGCTCCTCAAAAGGACCCAAGCTATGCTTAACAAATATAGATGTCTGCTTATAGAAGATGCCATGGTAAGGCCTGCAAGCTGAGTAGACTTGGTCGTCAGAAACACGTTGCATGTCATGCAGTTGCTTTAGAGATGAATAACTCACAGAGACAGTGTGCTTTCAGAACATGGTTTTTCAACTCAGAAATTAAGAGATGACAGAGATTTGGTGTTTTCTTATTTTATTGATGCCTTCTATTTTTATATCACTATAATTTCCTGATATGTCGCCTCCTTTCTTTTGAACATTCCCTTGTAACAGTAAATCAGTTAATTAAAATTAGCTGACACAGCAACTATATCTGATGGCTTTTGCATCATTTTGTACCCATAGTACCTGTGCCTCCTTTTCCTTGCACAGATGAAATACAAGAGATTGTCTGAGAAAGACTGCAGATACAGAATATAGTGTATTGAATAGAAGTTTTTAAGAAGGAACAGAGGAAACATGGAAATGACCAATGCCAAAATTAGTTCTTAGATACTAGTTAACTAGAAAAAAGAACAAAAAGAGAGTTCAAGAACTTTCTTTAAACTATAAATTATTTCATGGATGATGTAATATCTACAAAAATACAGTTGTCTTTATGTTATTATCAGTGAAGTTTTTTGTTTTTGTTTTTTTTAGTGAGGCAATTGGGGTTAAGTGACTTGCCCAGGGTCACACAGCTAGTAAGTGTTAAGTGTCTGAGACCAGATTTGAACTCAGGTACTCCTGACTCCAGGGCCTGTGCTCTATCCACTGCGCCACCTAGCCGCCCCTCATCAGTGAAGTTCTTAAGCCAATGATTATAATATGGCTTTAGGAAACCTCTCAACTACACTAATTCAGCTGTTTAAAGCTATGAGAGAATGTATTTTCAACTTGAATAGCTATTAGTGGCTAAACTGACCAAGTTGGAAGAAGCATTTAAAAATTGTAAGAAGGTAAATCAGTGTTGTTGAACTGTTCTCAGATGATCTTGGTTTAGACAAGTCATGAATTAATCAGCTAAAGGAAAACAGTTTATACAGTAACAAAAATATTGCAAAGACAAATTTGAAAGACTGATCAACACAAAGGAGCCAACCACACAGTTCAGAGGCCTCATAATGAAACTTAATGTGATGAACTCAGAGTTCAAATTGAAGCACATTGGATATAGTTAATGTGGAAATTTGTTTTGCTCGACTATTTCTGTATATGTAATGGGTTTTGTTTTTATTGCTTTCTCAATGGGTGGGGGAGGAGAATGAGGGAGGAAGAGAATGTGGAAATTAAAATTTAATTAAAAAATAAACACAATTTGTTCATCTCAAAAAAAAAAATTATCTGTTAAATAAGGACCACGATTCTAACTTCTCTTTTGCTAAAGCCAATTAAAATTCACTGCAAGGAATCTCTTAAATAAATGGAGTAAAAAAGAAGCAACAGGAAACTAGAAACTAAATCTTCATTTTTGATTCCTCCCTTTTGGATTTGAAGACTAAAAGTGTCTAAAATGATTTTGCTCTTTGTTTTTCAGCGGATAAATCCTTCTGCTGAGATGGTGATGATTGACAGGATGTTTAATCAAGAAGAAAGAGCTTCTCTGTCTCGAGATAAACGCCTGGCCCTTGTAGATCCTGGTAAGCAATATCAGAACTCAAGTCAGGAAACTTTAAGAGTCTTGATCTGAATTAGGTTGTGAAAGCTGAGTATTAAGATGAATAATGTTGAAGAAAGTATAAAAAAACCTCCCAGGACCCTGGTCAGGTACCCTGAAGACTCTATCTGTGTTGTATAAAACCTAAATTTAATTTTTAAATTCTATGTTTGACCTTTGTGATTAAATTATTTCCATATATAGGATTCCCAACTTCTTGGCCGCCCTCAAGTACTAACTAACTCAAAGACTAGTTAAGGAACTGTGCCAAGTAGAACTTTCTTTTCATCCTTAACACTTCAGTGTCACTAGCATAAATTTTTAGTCTGTCCTCTTGTGCTCTTTTAAATTGAGGTTAAATTTTCTATCTTAGAGAAGGAAAAAAAGAAAAGTGGAACTATCTTTCAGTTGTTTTCCCTGTTTATTCACTCACTACTTTGAGGCATTCTACTTTTAAAAGTTTTTAGGGAGTTTTTCCTTAAGTTGAACCAAATTCTAACCATCCTCTGTGACTTTGTAAATAGTTGTCAAGATCTCCTATGACCAAAAAAAATCATCTTATGTATGTAGGCTAGTGATGGACCCCTTCAGATTTAGCTAGAGAGATCCCTGGTCAGATCAATAGTCCATCACCAGGTGTTGAACAGAACACAGCCTTGAATAGAGCCTTGTGACGTTCCTCCAGAGCCAGCGCCCTTCTGCAGAGTTTACTCCAGCTCAAGTGGACCAAGGATCTCCTTGATCTGGGTATTTCCTCCAACAGTGCAGACTACAAACTGTCTCATTCCATACTCTTCTTGTCTGTATCCTCCAAGAAGTTCCACCTGGGGGGTCCACAAAGTATGTCCAGTGAGTTACTTACCTCCTTTTGTCATGACAGGGATGCCAGCAGAGCATAGATACTGTCAAGATCATTTTCTTTGATGGCATCCTTCATTCCTCTTCTCATTTGTAATTTCTTATTTGTGATGGGTTGCATCCTACTCACAGCCACCATGTACTTATTCCTTGCCTTTTGGATGATTTACAGTTATGTGCACTTCATAAATTCAGTTCATTGGTGACTTGAAATTTTTTTCTTTTTCTTTTTTTTTTTTTTTTTGCGGGGCAATGGGGGTTAAGTGACTTGCCCAGGGCCACACAGCAAGTAAGTGTCAAGTGTCTGAGGCTGGATTTGAACTCAGGTACTCCTGAATCCAGGGCCGATGCTCTATCCACTGCGCCACCTAGATGCCCCCATGACTTGAAATTTTTGATCTAACTATCCATTCAGAAAAAAACAAATGGAGAAAGAATACCTGTTGCCTAGACTATGATATGCAACTGGATACTACAATCTATATTTTTTGTTCATTATTATATATTCACTAGAACTGAAACTGCAAATGGATCATGAGTACATTTGGCCTAGAATTGAATAGGAAGGAGAGAGAGTCAGATTGCCTTCAGGAAATTGCAGAGTGGGTTTTTTTTAGGATCCAAAGCTTCTTCCTGAAACAAAAGCCTGTTTTCTTTAATACTATTAACATTTCTCTCATTTAAAAAATTCAAGTTTAATAATGTTAAAATGGGGGCAGCTAGATGGTGCAGTGGATAAAGCACCGGTCCTGGATTCAGGAGGACTTGAGTTCAAATCCAGCCTCAGACACTTGACATTTACTAGCTGTGTGACACTGGGCAAGTCACTTAACCCTCATTGCCCCACCAAAAAAAAAATAATAATAATAATACCAATATCATCCTGGTGTTGTTGTGGGATTTGGAGTCATGCAATACTGTCATCTTCAGGTTGACATCAACCGCATTAATCATCACTCTTTGGGCCTATGGGAATCAGTTAAGCCAGTTCCACAACCACCTAACTCAATACAAAAATAAATAAATAAAGGGCCTTTCCAGAATCTAGCTATATCTATGCAGTTCTTCTGGCCTACCAGTTAAGTAACAAGTCCCCCACCCCCAAAAAGGTAAGAAATGAAACTATGTAGCTCCATTTGTGAGAATGGCAAGATTTATTCTTCTTTTTCTTTTTCTTTTTCTTTTTTTTTTTTTTGCGGGGCAATGAGGGTTAAGTGACTTGCCCAGAGTCACACGGCTAGTAAGTGTTAGGTGTCTGAGGCCAGATTTGAACTCAGGTCCTCCTGAATCCAGGGCCGGTGCTCTATCCACTGTGCCACCTAGCTGCCCCCAATATTTATTCTTATAAACTCATGCCAAATCTTAATGATCAACACTTTCAAAGTACAGTACTCACAAATCATCCATTTAATGGTTTGTTATAGAATTTTGCCAGGAATTGAAGTCAAGATAACTATAATGTAATAGTTTATTACCTTTTTGTAGAATGGAATAACATTGTCCTACAGCATTTCCCCTGTCTCCATAGATTTTCAAAGATGATTACCAGTGCACCTGTAGAGATAATTCCTCTTAACTTAATGATTTAAGCTCATTTAGAGCAAGTAGGTATTTTCACCATCTCCCATGGATCTTGAGTTTTGATTCCCTATTAACAATTTTTGTTAATTCTTCCCATTCTGAAGATCATTTTCCTTGATTGGAAAAATAAAAACAAAGTCATATTCTTGTAATCAGATATCATCACTACATCTATCCTCAAAGTGTAGTAAGTTGTATTCCTTCCTGGATCTTCTTGTCCCCAACATAACTAAAAAGCATCTTTGCAAACAGTGGTTCAGTCTAGGCTTTAGCCTTCTTGATAGTCTTACAAAATGGTGATACTTTTAGATTTGTCCTCAGTTATTTGCTCCTGCCTCCTTGCTCTCATCATAGCTTTTTGTTTTGTTTTGTTTTGTTTTGTTTTGTTTTGTTTTGCAGGGCAATGAGGGTTAAGTAACTTGCCCAGGGTTACACAGCTAGTAAGTGTCAAGTGTCTGAGGCTGGATTTGAACTCAGGTCCTCCTGAATCCAAGGCCGGTGCTTTATCCACTGTGCCACCTAGCTGCCCCTCATCATAGCTTTTTAAAATCTCAGTTCATGGGGGCAGCTAGGTGGCACAGTGGATAAAGCACCAACCCTGGATTCAGAAGGACCTGAGTTCAAATCTGAATACAGACACATGACACTAACTAGCTATGTGACCCTGGGCAAGTCACTTAACCCTCATTGCTCAAAAAAAAACTCAGTTCATTACTTGTGTAGCCATATGGATCTCCTCTAGACAGATCCCTCCTTTCCCCTTTGGAGTCCTTTGTGCTGGCATCACTAGACTCTCCTTCTTGAGGGTCTTCCATCCCCGTGTCATAAGGAGACCATGGGACAGTGGAAAGAGTTAGAAGACCTGAGTTCGCATCCTGTCTCTGACACTCATTACCTGTATGGCCTTGAGCAAGTTATTCCTTGGGCCACAGTTTCCTCTTTTCTTAAATGACAGCATTCGTCTAAATGACCTCATATCTTTGTGAGCACTGGGTCTATGACCCTACGCTCCTTCCTCTTTCTTCTTTCTCTAAATACTTTGGAATCCACTCTTCCAAATTCATCCGAATGCCTGGAAGGAAGAAAGGCTCCTTTCTCTGTCATGAACTCTGAGGTGTATGGTCACTTCTTGCCAAGGTTTCCAGCATGTCTAGTTTACCAACCAGTTCCTCTTTATTAATTCAGACAATAGATCTCCAGTCTCTTCCTCTGACTTGTGTCAGATTAAATATTTCAGCAAGGCAAGAACTTAGCGGCTACTCTTCAGTTAGAGGAAACCATTCTCCAGGAAAGATGTGAAATACCCCATCACAACTTTATCTTCCCTCCGTGTTGTCTTTGTCATCATCCCATAACTGATTTTCTGTTTTTTCCTCTTTTCTGGATGTGCTGAGGCATATCCCTACCCCACTATCAGTATCACTTATGTTGCTCCCACCTTCATTCAAATTCTGTACACCATGCTTCCCCACTCAAATTTGTAGATTTCCATACACACACACACACACACACACATACATATGCCTGGTTTATAGTACATTCTCCACTATTCCTTTTATTATATTCCTTTTGAATGAAAATTATCACTTTGATTGCTATATTTTAGTCATGAGTCATTTACTAAGTCTCAGTGATACCAATGAGGCTGTATTTACCTCCTCATATTAATACTTATTTTATTAACCATACTCTGCACATTTGAAATTAAATTGATATAAGCCTTATCATTTGTTGCATTTATCAAGTACCTATTATGTCCCAGGCATTGTGCTAATTTCTGGGGATACAAAAAGAGATAAAAGACCGTCTCTGCCCTCAAGGAACTTATAGTCTAGTTGGAGAGAGAAAATACAAACAAATATATACAAAGCAGGCTATATGCAGGATAAATAGGAAATAATTAACATAGGGAAAGCATTAGAATTAAGAGGAATTAGGGAAGGCTTTCTGTAGAAGGTAGGATTTTAGTTGAGACTTAAAGGAAGCCAAGGAGGTCAGTAGTTGGAGTGGAGGGAGGCATAGAAAGGCATAGAAAACAGCCAGAGAAAATGCCCTGAGTGGAGAGATGGATCGTATTGTTCATGGAATAGCCAGGAGGCCAGTGTCACTGGATCAAAGAATTTGTGTTGGCAGAAGATGGTCCACCCCCATCAGTCCTCTATAAAAGTACCTTCCGTTCTCCTGTTCGAGGAGATTTGGTACCTCTGAGCCATGTGCTTTATGCCAAATCTCCCCATGAAAAGTCCAAGGATTTCTTTCATGGTTTCCCTCCCCCCACCCTTCCCTTCCCTTGCTCCTAAATAAACTATCACCTTATTCTAACTTAAAAAAAAAAAAGAATTTGTGTTGGGGATTAAGGTACAAGAAGACTGGAAAAAGAGGAGGGGGCTGGGCTAGGAAAGGCTCTGAATGCCAAACAGAGCCTTTGGTATTTGCTCCTGGAGGCACTGGAGTGTACTGGGGAGGAGGAGCTGGTATGTGACTTACAGGGAAATCACTCTGGTGGCTAAATAGAGAATATATTGGAATGGGGGGAGACTGGAAGCAGGCAAACCCACCAACAGTGAAGGGATGAGAGCCTGCCCCCATTAGCGGCAGTGTCCAAGGAGAGAAGGGGGCGTGTTCAAAAGATACTGCAAAGGTAAAACCATCAGGCCTTGACAAGAACTTGGATGTGGGGTGGTTTCTAGGCTGTCAGTCTGAGGGACTAGGAAGATGGTATTGCCCTCTATAGTAATAGGGAAGGGAGATGGAGTGAGGAAGGTTAGAGTGAAAGATAATGGCTTCCCTTTGGGCCATATTGAATTTAAAATGTCTACTAGACATTCAGTTTGAGATGTCTGAGAGGGCATTGGGACTTTGAGACTAGAGGTCCACAGAGAGACTGGGCCATAATAGGAGCTGGTGAGATCACCAAGTGAAGTAGTTCAGAGGGGGGAAAGGGCCCAGGACAGAGCCCCTGTGGGCATGAACTGGATGAGGAGCCAGCAAAAGATACAGAGACAGAGTGGTCAGATAGATAAGAGGAGGACCAGGGGAGACAGTGGTGTCCTGGCTGCCTAGAGAGAAGAGAGGATCAAGAAGGAGAGACTGATCAACAGCGTCAGAGGCCAAAGAGAGGTCAAGGAGAATAAGGACTGAGAAAAGGCCATTGGAATTGGCAACTAAAATCAGTGGTCACTTCAGAAAGAATGGTTTCTGGTAGAATGACAAGGTAGGAAGCCAAATTGCAAGGAGTTAAGAAGAGAAAGTGGAAGCACCTATTGGAGATGGGACTGTTAAACTTTCAGAATATTGTCTTCTGTGAGTTACTGTGAACTTTCTTAGCTAGACTTCTCTTTATATGTTAACCTTGTAGCGTCTATTTTAGCATATCTTTATGGTCAGTTTTCTTAATTCCCCATTTTCAGTTTCAGATATGCAAAACTCCAAGCAAATATATATGTTTTCTCTCTTTCTCTTCCCTCTCTCTGCCTGTCTATCTCATCCCTGGCCAATAGCCTATAATTCTTATTAAATCATGGTTCAGATAAACAGTTCCTTTCAGCTGAAAAGCCATATGATAAAGAGAAAATAGTGATGAATTTTAGATTCAGGAGAGACTTGAGTTCACATACCACCTCAGTTGCTTAATTAAGCTCTGTGACCATGGACAAGTCAGTTAACCATTGATCAGTCACAGAAACATTCCCCTATCCATCTAATTAAAAAAAAAATAATTATTGGTGCCTTTTTTTTTACTCAACAAATACTTCTTGAATACCTATCATGTGGCTAAAAACATTAAACTTGTCTTATACCATAAAGCTTTGCAGTGTTTGTAAGCATTATTGAGCAAGTACATGCAGAAAGAGCATGTCATAGTAGAAGAGCCTATGTATCATTGGAAGACTGGGCTCCAGTCCCAGCTGTCCTAAGGGTAACTACTCTCACTTCACCTGCACAAGAAGAGGGTTAGACTAAACATCTCTAAGGTCCCTTCCAGCTCTAAAACCCATTGGATTTTTGCAATGGACAAAGGTGGACAAGGTGGCTGTTATCAGAGATAAGAAAACTAAGGATGCCTTTTGTCTTCACCTCACAGTTATTTCCAGGTCTGCCCACTTTCCTTATCCCACCCTCCCCCCAAGCTTCTGTGAAGCAATTCTTGTTACAAAAGGAAAAAAAGCAGTTAAGCCAAATTAAACAAAACCTTGCCCCAACAGCACATAGGGCATTGCACATCCATAGTCTCAACCTCTTTAGCAAAAGGAATGAGATGCATTTGTTTATCTCTCCTCCAGGGCACAGATTGATTCTTATCATAATTGTATACTGTTGAGCTTTGTTTTATGTTCATTGACATTGTAGCAGTCATTGTGGATATTGTTTTGCCTGTCTCTTTTTAGTTCATTCTGCATCAATTTTTATGTCCTCCCATGTCTTTCTGAATTCCTCATATTTGTCATATTTTGTGGCATAATATTCTATCATGTTCACGTGTTCAAAATTTGTGTAGCTATTTCCCATTTGTGTCCAGTTCCAAGGGCTGCTTATAATACATGGGAGCTTTCTTTCTGTCTTTGGGATCTCTGGATCAGGGGCTATGAAGAGCTTGGTAATTTTGTGTCTAATTCTACTCTATTTACTGTTGAATCTGAGAACTGTCTGTCCTCTGTGGTGTTGCTTACAGCTCCTGATGCTCACCCGGCTCGCTGGCACCCTGACATTCATTTGCCTTCTTCCTAGAGGAGGCTTTTTGTCACCCACTTAGGCCCATTCAGTAGACGGCGGATTCTTGCCAACACCCGAAGGCAAGCAGCCTCCTGCAAGAAGGCCATCTGAAGAATCCAGATTTGTAGGAATAACTCCTGCTGCCCTTTTGATCTCCTCTCAAGCTTGTCTTTGTTCCTCAGACATTGGCTTCTTGCCTTTCGTGTCTTTGCCATGTTCCCTTCTTCCCAGCTTCAGTCTGCCTGAGCCTTTTTGTCTCTTTATCCTATCATACTAGCCCTCTGTTTAAGCGGTTGCATGTTTACTACTTTTTCTAGAGAAGGATACATTGCATTTTCCTCTTTGGACCCCAGGGTCTGCAACACATCATGAAAAGAATGTTGGGTTTGGAGTCTGAGGAGTGGGTTTGAGGCCAGGGCTGCTGCCTCCTGACTGTGTGATCTCTGCCAAGGCATTAACCTCTTTGGGTCTCAACTTCCTCATCTGTAAGATGGAGATAATAATATTTGTATTAACTTGTCCCATAGGTCTGCGTTAGTTGTTGTTATTAAGGGTGAACCCCCTAGTTCTGGCAACCCAAGATTTAGGCAGTGTGGCCTGTTGGCCACCTAGTGTGGTCTTGGAGGCAGGTGAGGACTAGGCTCAGGTCTCTCCTCTCACAAATCCGAGTCCCTTGACTCCAGACAGTCTCAACTTCTCAGGGTCTCCAGCACCTTCTAAGACTGTAATGGAGTTGAGGGAACTTTCTTACCAGGAGTTCCCTATACTAGCAAATGAATGAATGGATGTTTATTAACCACCTACTATGTACAGCAGGACTAGACTTGGGTTCACACACTACCTCTAGTACTTAGTAGCTGTGTGACCCCAGGCAAGTCCCTTAACCCCTCTGTACTTCAGTTCCCTCCTTTGTAAAATGAGGGGGTTGGACTCCGGCCTCTGAGGTCCCCTTCAGCTCCAAGTGCTGTGCATAGGAATAGATGAAGCAAGATCATCCCCCTTAAATAACTCCTATTCCGGGAATGGACTATTCCACACATCAGAGGATTCAGCTACAAGTTGGATGGAAAGTTTTGGTGGTCCTTAGGATGCCACAGATGGGCCCAGATGGAAACAATGCACATTCCCTCAGGGGTTTGGTTTGGTTTTTCTAATAGATTTTATCATATGTCCTTTCAGCCTTCTTGTTTTCTAACTGAAGAATTAACTTTTTTCCCCCTAACTTCTCATGGCAATACTCCTGCAGACCTCATGATCTTTCAGTTTAACTTCAGCTCAGCCATCCATTCAGCTTTGCTCAATGCAGCTATCTCTGCTCCATGCCTTCCCTCCTATTCTCCTGCCTTTCCCAAGATGAAAGCGTTGTTTGTGACCTTGCTGACTACTTTTTTATTCTCAACAAAGCATGCCTAGATTTGCTATTGCCTGTGTGTGCAGATTTCCTGAGGCTCCATCACTTTTTTTGGAAAAAGTGGATATTTTTCATGACCTTATTCAAACCGCTTGTATCTTGCAAGGGAAAACTATCCCAGGCCTGGCCTACTGACTAACATGTTTTCAAACTTTTTCCCAAAATGGGAGGAGAAGGGGTGGGGGGAACAACAGCTGAGAGACCAGGGTTGGGAAGGGCTTTTGCCCAACTAATTGACCCATGTATTTTCAAGCCACCACATTCCAAGAGAGGTCCGAGCTTCCAAGCTGGTGCCTGCCAAAGCCTGCTGATTGGTTTGCTCTGACTGGTTTTATAGGAGGCCTTCTTAGACATCAAGCTTCTGGATAATACCAGTGTGCTAACACGACCCTCCCAATGGATGAGGAGTAATATGATTGATAGAGTCTATATGTGTTCACCTTCTTCATCCAACCCACTCAGCTTCTATTCATGTGGCTCCTCCTGTCTTGTCCATTCACTAAATGTCTTTCATACACAAAAGCTGTAGACTCAGGTATGTTTTTTCCTACTTCCAGATGGTTATCAGGCCGATTTCTGTTGTTCCTCCAAACAACTAGATAAAGCCACAGAAGAGACACGGTTTGGCAGGAGTGACCAGCACGGCAGCAAAGCATCGAGCTCTCTGAACCTGACAGTGGCCACCAAGGTCCAAAGCAGAGACCGAGCCAAACTCAGCGTGGCAGAACCAGCAAATCATGACCAGCCTCATACAGTGCCTAACCACATTACGGTCTCCCCAGGAGGAAATATGTCAAAAAAAACAGAATGCCTTGGCAAAGCTCTCCAATTTGACGAGGCGGGTACAGTCCAGTTTGGGGGCACAGCTGAAGAGAAGGTGGTCAGGAGAGACTCTGCCAGGGGGAGTGAATGCTCTCCAGGCTCTGAGGGTCACCTGAAAACCTCATCCAGACTAGACCACGGTATGGACTGCCAGCGATCAAGTAATCCTGTTGAACCTCACTTGGAGGGGACATGTAACAATTCCCTTCAAGACAAAACTCTGAGGAATTCTCCAAAGAATGAGGTTCTACACACAGACATCATGAAAGGGTCGGGCGAGCCCCAACCAGATCTCCAACTCAGTAAGAGTTTAGAAACGACATTCAAAAACATCTTGGAACTCAAAAAAACTGGGAGGCACCTCCAAGCTGACATGGCTGGCAGTGGTTCCATCGAGTTAGATTTCCCCAACTTTTCCCCAATGGCATCACCAGAAAACTGCCTGGAAAGGTTCATGCCGGACCCCAATGAAGGTGGTGTAGAAACTGACTCCATTTTAGAAGCAGCTGTAAATAGTATCCTTGAGTGTTAATAGAAGCAGTCCCCTGGGCCAGGTAACATTCTCTTCTAGCAAGAACGAATGGAAAGCATCCCCGAACTCCAGCCAGCCTGATCTTTCATCACAGGTCACCCTTTTCAACTCAATCCTGTTCTGTGTTTGAGAGCAATACTCGTTGTGGTTATAGGGAGATACCTAGGAAAGCTCATCCTTGTCAGAAAGCAGTCTCACAGGCCCGACACAGCTCAAGTGTTAGGATAGTGCTTATGGTCATTTTTGTTTTGTTTTGTTTTGTTTAAAAAAAAAAGAACAAACACTGTAACTCGGTAAGATCACAGTCCACTAGGCCCGAAGGAAAATGCTGACAATCACACATCATATGAAAAAATACTTTATTTAAAAAAAACCACCAAGACCAATAGAAGCTGCTTATGTTTTTAGTCCCATCCTCATCCCTGTTTGAGAGCTTTGTTTTTGGCGGGAGGGAAAGAGCAACCCCATGACCCCACTCCTGGAGACCCTCTTGAAACAGCAGCAGATCTCTGGCTGAGAATCCCTGAGCTTTGGTTTGGGAAGCCTGCGCTGGAGCAGCAGGGCATTGCAGGGCTCCCTCTGTCATCATCCGAGTGCTTATCTAAGGGCGCCTGGAACAAAACTTCCTGTTTTATGGTATGTCTGTATCTGGTGAATTTCATCTAAGTGATGCTCTGTCCTCAGTCACAAGAGCATGACTTGAATTAATGATGTGAGGTTAGTCTCTTAAGTGGCAAAGTGTACAGGGGAGGGAGGCCATGATAGAGTCATGATTATTATATATGTGTATATATTTAAATGCATATATATGTTAACTATTGAGAAAACAAGTTTTGCATTTTATAATTGGATCTAGTCAACCTAAATCTTTATGATGTGGTATGTTTGGGTTTGTTTGGGTTTCTTTGCTTTTGTTTTTTAAAACCAGCCCCATCCTTAGCCCCAGCCAAGTGTCAAAATGCACTTTCATTGGAAAACAGTGTTATGATTTTTTAATTTATACTTTTAAGGGGACTTTAGCCTTGTTATGATTGTTGCTGTCAGAAATATTAGTTGCCCCAAGTAGCAATTACAGTTACCAAAATATATACAGACCAAAGTGAACCAGCTCAATCCACTGTTGAAAGGAAAGATCTGAAAAATAGGTAGTTCCCAGTTTAGAGCCAAAGGATGCCCTTTGATGGTTTGTACTTGGCCAGTGTTCATGTTGATGATGATAGACTCATCGCTTTATTTATTTATTTTTTTCTTCCAGCTCATTCTTTTCTCACTTCCCTTCCCAAGAGCATGCCTCTTGTTACTTTTGTCCTTAATGCTGTTGTATCCATCAGTCTTTCAACTGTTGCTGAAACAGCTATTTGAAAAAATATTCATATATATATATATATATATATATATATATATATATATATATATATATAACATACACACATACATGCATATATGTATATATGCTTGTTCAAAACCAGAGACTTTTTATGATGACAGCAGTGCGCTCTCCCTCTTCTATCTTGGTCTCTCCTCTTTTCTTTCCTCCTTATTGCCCCTTGTTTTCTCTCTTTTCATGTGCGTCCTCTAGCCTTCACTTTATCATTTGTTGCCAAGATCCCAGACCTGCTTCTGATTCTTACTGAGCCAGAGGCAGCCCGTTATTCTCATGCTGAGTATTTATTATTCAGAATGGCCTGAAAGAGAAAGTAAGGCCTGTGACCATTTTAAAAGTGCAGCAACCTCTACTTAATGGGGAAGGGAGTAACTGCTTCTTTTCTCTTCTCTTCCCTTCTCCCCATCTCTATTTTAACTAACCTGTGATAGAGGTAGTCCTCATAGACTCAACAATGGGCCATTCCCCACCCTACCCCCAACCTTTACCCCTGGCTATATAACTAGAAATGGGAAGATCTAGGCCATTTAGGGATTGCCATTTTTACTATTTTGTGCCAATATCCAGGATGTGAATTGTCACAGCTCAACATTCCCCAGACCTCACCAATGTAACATATTAGAAAAACTGAGTTGTTATATTGCCAGTTTGAAATTTCTGTTTGGGCACCATTATCTTAAGACCCTTGTCTCACCTCACCCCCCTCCAAGCTTCCAACTTCTCCAACTCCTCTTAGGAATCAGGCTACCTTAATTTCCAGCAGGACTTTTAATAATGAGCTGGAGCACCAGACTCCACTCTTTACTGTGGGGCTACATATGTAGAAGCCAGTAGGCAGGCTGGCCAAAAGTTACATTAGTTCCTGTGAATCAGTAGCACTCTTAGGAGAGAAGTGGACTCCATGCCCATGAACCATCTTTCTTTCCTATCACAGCACCCATGCCACCCTGACCCCAGCTGCTCCATAGTTTATCTTTTATAGGGTTTAAGAGCCCAGATATTTGTCTAACAGATGGAGAGCTTAATTTACCAAAATGAAACTTGTAAATTTTTGTGTCCTATATGTAAGTTTACTTTTTATGGACAAAGGATTCTTGATAATGATGAAGATTACGAAGTGTATTTTACTCTTGGATTAGGTTACACACAGACACACATACACACTATACACAGCACACATACTCACACACACACATACACACACACACACACACACACACACACACACACACACAGAGTCAGCCCTCATGTGTTGAACACCCTCTGGAACAGGTTAAATGAAACCAGCCTCGGATGGCTAAAGTTGAATTGTTCAGGTTCATTAATCTAAGTTTTAGCACTACTTGTATTCGGTAACAAAAATCATTTTCTTTTTGTTGTTGTTGTTGTGGAAAATGTGAATTTGTTATTAAGCATTTGATTTTCCGTGTCCCTTAAGTACTGCCTAAAGTTAAAACAATTTTGAACTGGCAATTACGAAAAAAATATTTTAACTGAAGAATTTAGTACAATTTGTTAGATTAGGGAGGCCTTACAGACTGACTTGACTTCAAGAGGATGTGTCACTTATTGTCAGTGTGGTATGGACTTTATTTGCTTAAAATACCTTCATTTGTATAGTATGTCTCACTTGAAATTGCTTTGTATACATTTTGTAAAAATATTTATAAAATGTTTTGTAAAAAAAAAAGTATAACAAATTGCAGTTTATTTTGTTATGTTGGATAAATACTGTTAAAAGAAACCAGTCAGTAACTATATTGTTAATCCATGGTTAGGAAATGTTTAGTTGGAGATTACAGAAATGAACCAACCATTGCAATACAGCCAAAGATTTGGGAAAATGTGCAACTGTGATTGTCTTGATTTTATAAATGACAACGGCTGCATTTCCCCTCAGCCTGCTTCTCTCCCATTTGCACTCCCTCAAACGAGTGTTCCCCAGGAATGGGAGCTCTGTTCTACTGCATCATCATCACCGGCAAGTGAAAGAACAAAGTTTGATAGGTAAACTTTGCCAAATAAATAGGAAGAAAGCCTGGCTACTCAGAGAGAAAGCTTAGCTATAAGCATCTCTGAACCTCATCTCCACACCAACTCTGTCCCCAGCAGACAGACTACTATTATTGAGTGTAACTGACATATGATGGTTTATAAAGTATTCCCAATAAGTCTGTGAAGGCGAGGAGGGCAAAGGGTCAATCTCCTCGAAAGATAACTAAGGAAATCGAAGCCCAGCAAAGTTGAATGCTTCCAGTCATCTCCTGACTGCCAAAGTCCAGGGTTCTTTATGCCATTCAGGGAGAAAAATAATTGAAGCAGGAATAACCAGGGAAGAAAGAGAACTGTCATAGTGAAACAGAACAGTGTTCATGGGAATCATCAGGAAACTCTTCCCCATCATTAAACTGGTTTTGTTCAGTTCAACAGTTCAGCAGTTATTATGTGTCTACTCTATGCCCCAAGTTACCCCAAAAAAGAAAGGTAAAGGAAAAGAGAGGGTAGGACAATCCTTTGGGATCATTAATTGACAAAATTAAGATGATGGCCCACTTTATTTCCTTCTGGATACATTTGGTTGAAATGTACTGAGAAATGCTTGTCATTTGATGTAAAATCAGCCCCCTGTCACTCTGTATAACCATTGACACTTCTCCTCATTCCCCAAGCAACTTGATAGCCTTATAACAACTATGATGCCCATCATATCTTACATTTATGGGGACAATATATGGCTGTCTTTGGCTGAATTTTTCTAGAAGTCTAGAAATTAAAAGTTAAATAACATTCTCTCCAATTTAGTTTATTCCCACTCACCCCCTACACACACACACACACACACACACACACACACACACACACACTCTTAAAATAACATTTAGTGGGGCAGCTAGGTGGCGCAGTAGATGGAGCACTGGCCCTGAATTCAGGAGGACTTGAGTTCAAATCCAGCCTCAGACACTTGACACTAGCTGTGTGACCCTGGGCAAGTCACTTAACCCCAATTGCCTTACCAAAAAAAAACCACAAAAAACATTTAGAAATAAAAAATTTTCAGAAAAGTATCAGTATACAGTTGATAGGAATTTTATCCAGACCTTTTGTTAGAGCAATTATTTCTCTTAATAGATTTTTTTCTGGGGCAATGAGGGTTAAGTGATTTGCCCAGGGTCACACAGCTAGTAAGTGTCAAGGGTCTGCGGCACTTAATAGATTTTTAATGATTTTTTTATATTGATTCTGCTAATGTAATTGTAAAAGCAGAGAGGCCCCTTACTAATCTCTATTCCAAAGGGCCTGACCACAGTCTATTCATTCTCACTAAGTCATCTGTAACTGTGCCTCTCCTCTCACTATTTGAAATATTTTGTTCAGTCATTTTCAGTGATGCCCAACCCTTCGTGACCCAATTTGGTGTTTTTTGGCAAAGATACTAGAGTGGTTTGCCATTTTCTTCTCCAGCTCATTTTACAGAGGAAACTGAGGCAAACTGGGTGAAGTGACTTGCCTAGGGTCACACAGCTAGCAACTGTCTGAGGTCAGATTTGAATTGAGGTCTTACTGACTCCAGGCTGTCACTATATCCACTATGCCACTCAGCTGCCTTTTTGAAATATAGTAGACTCTATAGTGGACACAGCCAGTGAAGCAGATAGCCATCATGTGTGTGAATCTATGAATGAAGTTACCTTGTCTGTGGAGCTCTGAGGGAAGAGTAATATGCTCCAGAAAAGGGCCAAATCTTGATATCTAAGCCCTTATCTAGAAGTATGTTTGCCCAAGGTTTGTCACCACTAAAGGCTTGTGTGTGTGTGTGTGTGTGTGTGTGTGTGTGTGTGTGTGTGTGTGTGTGTGTTGTTTTCAGAAAAGTAGGAGACTAAATGGGCCCAGACTTGGGTTTTAATGTTTCTAACTTTTGGATAGAGATTTTTGGTCCCTTTTTTTTTTTTTTTTGGTGAGGCAATTGGGGTTAAGTGACTTGCCCAGGGTCACACAGCTAGTAAGTGTTAAGTGTCTGAGGCAGGATTTGAATTCAGGTCCTGAATCCAGGGCCGGTGCTCTATCTACTGCGCCACCTAGCGGCCCCGGTCCCTGTTTGTTAAATGCTCCAGGACCTGAGGACAGAAAGCTAAATTCTAGGGATGTGGAACTAGTCAGAAGTCACTCAGGGTAGGGAGGGTAGTAAAAGGGAGAGATGACTTGGAGTCAGAAGGCTCATGGTCAAATCCTGGAGCTCCTACTTCCCTGTGTGGTTTAACTTCCCTTAGGATCAGTTTCCTCATCTGTGAAACTATCCATCTGAGCTCTATAGCTTATGATTTTATGAATGTCTAGGGGAGGAGGAGGAGGAGAAAATGACTTCAGAAAGGTTTCAGACTGGGTCAAGAATATTGACCCAGGGGGCAGCTTAAGTGGCGCAGTGGATGGAGCACCTGCCCTGGAGTCAGGAGTGCCTGGGTTCAGATCTGACCTCAGACACTTAACACACTGTGTGACCCTGGGCAAGTCACTTAACCCCAATTGCCTCACTAAAAAAAAAAAAAAAAAGAATATTGACCCAGGCCAAGCTGTGTATTGGACTATACTTCCTCACTCTACCAGACTTTAGTGTCTTTAACCTGGCCTTGTTCCAACCCAGCAATGTGATCTCTTTGGTGATAACAGGATCACTTGGATATTCATTTGCAGATGGAGGGCACTTGGGGAGCTGGATCACAGGAGAGAAGAGAATGGACCATGGCGGAATCTTCCTGGACAGCCACCCTGGAGTGAGCTGCTCCCCTATGTCCCCACACCAGGGTCCTTGACACCATTTCCAAAAAAGAATCTCTGGAATTATGTAAGTCACTGGGTATATCTAATTCAATTTGCACAAATATTTCAGGAACCCATCGATTGCATAAAGCAACCTATACCTTGCGATATAAATGACATGCTCTCAAATTTCTCTCATTAGGAGGCCTTAACCTTTTTAATAGTTACCTTTGGTGCAACAAAATCTGAAAAAGAGAGAGGGGGCCCTAACCACAAGATTCCAGGTGTGCAGGAAGCATGGTGGCCAGGGGAGAAGAGGCCTGGACTGGGACTCTGGAGATCTGAGGTGTAGGGTAATTTCTGCCTCTGCTTGGCTCTGTCACTTAGCCCTCCTAAGCCTGTTCCCCACCTGTAAAATGGAAAAAGAAAATGTAAATGGGCAAACGTCCTCCACCCCTCAGGATTCCTGTCAAGTGAGAGTCTAGATGTGAAAGAGGGGTGCCAAGTCTAAAGTGCAGGAGGATGTTACCTCTGCAGAGCAAGCACTTTGGTTTTTTCTCAGGTCTCCCTGTACTGTACTGTGCCCAACAAGCCTACTTCCAGCTCCCTTCCTAGTCTTCCCATGTCTACATGGATCATAAATTTAGAACCAGCAGGGACCTCAGGCATCATCCAGAGTAATCCCCCCATTTTATAACGAGCAGCCAGGCCAAGAAAGTTGTGACTTGCCAAGAGATACACAGGGAGGACATAGCATAGCCATGATTCAAACCCAGGTGCTCTGATTTAAACCCAGCACCCTGCCTCTCATCAGCCATCAGTTTCTCTTTCTATCTTTCCTTCTCCCTCCCTTGGCTGTGTTCTTCTCCCCTTCTCTCTTCTCCTTTTCCTCTCCCTCTTTATTCCTCTCCCTCTCCCTTCTTCTCTTCCTCCCCATTTCTCTCCCTCTCTCCCTCTTTCCCTTTCTCTCACTCCCTCTCTATTCCGCTCTCCCTTTTCCTCCTTTCTTCTTCTCTATTCCTCCCTCCCTCTCTCTTTTCCTCTCTCCCTTTCCCTCTCCTATTCCTCCCTTCTTCTCTTCCCCCTCTTTCCCCCCTCTTTTCCCTGTCTATTCCTCTCTCTCTTCCTCCTACCTTCTCTATTTCTCTTTCCCTTTCCCTCCCTCTCCCTATTTTTCTCTTCTCCCTCTTTTCCTTTTCCTTCCTCTCTCCCTTTTCTATTCCTCTCTTCCTCTCCCTTTCCCTCCCTCCTCTTCCTTTCTATTTCTCTCTCCCTCCCTTTCTCCCTCTCTTCTTCCTCTCTCCCTCTCCCTCCATTCTTCCTTTCCTTCCTGTTCCTGCTTTCTTAGGCTTCATTTATGCATTAGGACAAAATAAAGCTCAATGTGGTACAGTATACCAGACAGTGATTGGATTTCTCTTCAAAGCATCTGGGTCTGGATGCTGGTCCTGCTACAACCTTGGGAACATTACTTACCTTCAGCAGGCTTGTTTCTTCATCTGTAAAATGAAAGGGTTGGACTAAAGTGATCTCTATGGCCACTTCCACCTCTAAAGTCTTGGACTGATTGGCAGAGTCTTGATTCCTTCCATATTGTGTAACCTGGTTGCTTCCCTTCCCTGGCTTTTTTTTTTTTGTATAGACTTTTGATTTCATTGGTGTAGGGATGGTCCTGTGAGGAAATTCCCTGTCTCAATGTGGCTAAAGAAGTGTTCCACAGCTTAGTTCAAGTTGCCTGGTCCAGTGGTCTCCACGTTTTTTGGATTACTCCTCTCAGTAAAATGTTTTTGAGCACACACTCCAAATATGTGTGTATTTACTTATTTAAAAGACATATACATGTACTACTGTGTTAATAATGGTGTACATTATAAAATTCGCACACAAATAGCAATCGAAAGAGGACGAGGTAAGGATGAAATAATATTAGATCCTAGACTCAATAAGGAGCCACTTAGTATCCTGAGTAGGGAGATGACATGCTTACAGCCACGATTTAGGAAGATCACTGTGACAACTGTGCAGAAGATGGAGAGAAGAGGGTCAAGAGGCAGAGGGACCAATTAGGAGGCTATAGAAATAGCCCAAGGACCTGATGAGGTGCTAACTCTGTAAGTAGGAGAGAAGGGGGCAGATTCAAGAGATGGTCTAGAGGAAGACATAACAAGATTGGCAACAGATTGGAAATGTGGGATGAAGAAGAATGAGGTGTCAGAGACGACACAGACTGCAAACCTGGGTGACCAGGAAGTTTGGAAGATGGGGGAGTTTTGTTGGAGGAAAGAGAATGCTTCGCTGCAGATCAGATGTCTATCATCCTGGGTGACTCCCTTTGTCCCACCCAAAATGAAAAGTGGGGGTGGGGGCAGGGATGGTAGAACTCTTACCCCATAGCGCCTGTCTTGTTTGCAGAGCCCACCCTTTAAAGAGGCACCTGCTAAAGCCTAGACCCCAAGGAAAGGGGGAATTTTCTTAGTGGCATCTAAACAGCTGCTGTAGCTATGTTACACCTGCTTTGAGGATTGAATGCTGAGCTCAGAATGGGCACAGTTGGGAACTCTTAAAGCAGAGGAAAGCAGCAGAGCCCAGGAGTGTTAGGAAACATGGGTAAGTAGGTGTGGTGGCTCTCACAGGGAGGGTGGGACGCAATCCCATCATCCCACAGTCCTATGCGGAACTGGTTTATGACCCCTTTGGGCCATGCCACGTCCCCCACTTGGAGACCACTGACCTACAACACCAGCAGGTTCAGTGTCTCTCCCAGGATCACATACATAGTCAATATGTTTCAGAGGTGGAAAACGCCCTGGTCTTTGGAAAGCCTTGACTGGCTTTCCACCCTCTCTGTACCGGACTGCACTGCATCTTACCTACAGGAAATCCAGTTGATTCTTGGGAGTGGTGCTGGGAATAGGCACAATGGTGACCAGCAGCCAAATGTGGATAGGCAGCGACTGTGAAGATGAGGAGTGTTCCCTGAACACGGCTCTCCCCTGGACGGTTGTAACCACTAGATCCAGACCTCCCTCACTGAATTCCGTCTTACCTCCATGATTTCCTCCCACCCCACTGTACCTGCTCATGGTCACCCCAGCATGTGCTCAGGGTAGCCTGTTCACCATAGCAGCTTGCATTTCTGTGGCCTTTAGGATTTACAAAGCACACTCCTCACCAGTCCCTGTGCTGGAAGCAGAACGGCTCAAGGAAAGAGTGAATGGATCAGGAGTCAAGGGGCTTGGGTTACCCAGCTCTGCTATTTACCATGGGTATGACCTTGGCTTGGTCCCCTTGTCCACAGCATGAGGGGACTAGCCTGAGGGCTAAGGTCTCTCCCAGATCTAAATCTGAGTCTGTTTTATGGATGAGGAAAGATGTTCAGAGGTAAAGTAATTTAGCAATGATTACATCAAACTAGTCAATAGCAGAGTCAGCATTTGAACCCAAGTCCCTGGATTTCCAGCTTAGTGTTCTTTTCTCTACATCACCCTGACTCTAGAGCCTAAGATGCTTTGACGGCCACTGAGAAGAGGTGCATAGGAGATTGTGATAGTTTGGGGTTAGTGACAGAAAAATACAGTGGGGTTGGAAGAAGAAAGAGGCCAGATACAGACATGGTCTCATGGAACTCACTCTGAGGATGTCCCCTCCTTGATTTTGGCTAAGGGGAGACATTTATCACTTCTGATCCACCTGTAGTTATCTCCACCCATAGAAGGGGCGGCTCCCCCTCCCCCACAAACATAGATGACTTATTTGGCTTGAGGGGATGCTTTCTTTGATATATGATCCAGAAGCCATTAGAGACTGATGACCCCGCCACATGTTATCAGCCCCTGTTATTTGGAAAATCACAAGAATGAGATACATCGTGTCTCTCATTAGTACAAATAAGAAAAGAAAACAGAACAAATGTTCTCCATCTGTAAACAGGTCTGGTCAGAACTGCAGGATCTGAACCAAAGGACAAGTAGAGGAATTAGGGGATGGAGTCACAGAGACAGCTGGGAAGTTCAACGGATAGAGCACTGCACTTGGGGGCTGGGAGGACCTGAGTTAGAATCTCGCCTTTGACCTTTACTCGCCTCTTTTTAACTGTTTCCTCATCTGTAAAACAGAGGTAATGATAGCACCTGTCTCCCAAAGTTGCTATGAGGATCAAATGAGAGAATATTTGCAAATTGCTTTGCAAACCTTAAGATTAATTAATTAATTAAGGATAATATCATTTTCTGAGGACATACTGAAACTAATAGGACTTTTCAGTCTAAGTTTCTCCAAGCCAAGAGTGCCGTTTCTTAGATGCCTAGCACATAGTGGGCTCTTAATAAATCATTGTTCATTGATTGATTAATTCTTCAGTCATCTTTTCCCTCCCACTGCCCTCTCAGAGAAGAGCACTGTGCTGGGCACGAGAGTGTTTGAGTGGTTTAATAAATGGTCGGTCTTGCCCTGGAGACTGAGCCATGATGACCTTTTCTTTATATATTTAAAAAAGTATTCTCATAGCGCCATCTGCTGGCAAAGAAGAGCCAAAGGCGACAGCGGTAAGCAAGGAACCAGCAACTGTCAGATAGGTGAGTGTTAGTGTTTATTTAATACATTAAGCATCCATAGTCTGGACTTATTGAATGTCAGACATGGAAAGCCCCATTAGGACTCATTCTCACCAATCTTCTCATTTTACAGAGGAGGAAACTGAGTCCCAGAGAAAAGAAGTGCCCTGCCTCAAAGTTATACAGCCAGTAAGTGACAAAGCCAAGGCTTAAACTCAGGCCTTCCTGACGAAGGCCAGGACTAGCCAGCCAGAGCCACAGTTTTATTACTTTGCCCAGAACCTAGTCCAGAGAGATGCTGAGTCAGGATCAGCAAGTCCAAATGGCAAGGGAAGAAGAACATTGGCCTATGCCAGACCTGGGTTCTAGTCCTGCCTCTTCCACTAACTGTGTAACCATGGACAACTCACTTTCGGCTCTGTGCCTGTTTCCTCATTTATAAAACGAGAGTATTGGCCTAGATATACTCTAAGGTCCTTTTCATCTCTGACAGTCAGTGATGATGCTAATGTGTGTGTTTATATGTTTGTCTTTCACAAAGCACATAGCCCCTAGCCTTTAGGTGTTGATTCAGTCAAGCACTGCCTTGCTCAAGGCACTGTGGAGGTAGGTGATGGAGATGAGAAGAGGGCTAAGACTCCTGCTTCCAAGGAGAATTTGGTCTAATGCAGCCTTTCTATTATCAAAGAGATATTCCAGGCCTCTTCCCCCCATTCACTAAACAAGTCAAGCCAGTTGATCAACAGATATTCATTGAATGCCCAACACTGAGCTAAACTTTTGTTTGGAGACAAACAAAGCCCCCATAGGGCTTAGTCTACTTGGGAGAGGATACACAAATGAAAGAAACAGAAGATCCTATGTTCCCAAACTGAGGTGCATGTACATGGTGTGGTTATACCTTCCAATCCAACAGTTTTAATCTGATAGAAGATACTTACTTTGCTAAACCTTGCTAGAAGTACATTTTGTTTTTAGAAATCAGGACCATTCTGGGAAATCCAGGGTTTACAGCTGCCATCGGCATAAACTGCAATTGCTGTAGGATTTCAGGCATGGAGGTGTTGAAGGATGCTTACTGAACTGGACCACTGTTTGGGGAGAGCCATCCATGCTCTCATCTGGCCTCAGACACCCCTCTAGGAGACAGCCAGGGACTTAGGTTAGGATGTCCATCAGTGGACAGGAGACAAAGTTCTTAACAGACAATATTATGATGATTACCTTGTTCTGGCTAGCTAAGGGATTCAGGGCTTTCAAAAGGGGTTATGGGAGTTGCGAGAGATTTGTGGTGGCAAGTGATGGGGGCCTAGAAGGGGAAAAAGGAAGATGGTCATGGAACAGGTAAGCAGATTGATAGGAAACAGCATTTCCACACTGGCTTGGCAGGAAAGAAATAATGGTTTATATGAAAATAATAGATGATATTTCTATAAAGGGTGTGACCAAGAGTAAGCCTGGCCATAGCTGGTTAAAACATGTGTCCTTTGAGATTTTGATTACATGTTCCTATGAAAGGTATGGACAGCACTGATGACTCTGAGTACCCTAATAAGGGCACTTTGTCTCTGCTACTGCCTTTCCATTAGTCTGTCTGACACCATCTCTTGGGTCATATGACTGAGGTTGAATGGTGTTGGAGGAAGTTGGGAAACCTTGTTGACTGGGTCCACTAGAAATTTCCATTACCTAATCTCACCTGTGCCTTTAGTGCATCTAGGCATTCTTTCTATTTAGTTATTCTCTAGCCTCCTCACGGCAGCAGCTATTAGCCTCCTTTTTTCTCTTTCAGCCTCCCACTTAAAAATCTCAATCCATGTGTTTCACTTAAAAAACTGAGATCATCCTCTTGAGAGTTCTGTCTTCTCTCCTTGTCTCATTCCTCTGACATAATTTCCTACTACATTCTCAAATAGGTCACCTTTCTCTTTTCCAAGTCCAACCCTTTGAGTTATATCCTGATCCCATTCCCTCCCATCTTCTTCATCAAATTGCTCCCATTTAACATCCTCTCTTTCAAACCTTCAGTATCTTCCTAGATACTGGTGGTTCCTCCCCCAATGCCTACAAACACTCCTATCCTCCATCCTTTAAAAAACAAGCAACAGGGCAGCTAGATGGCGCCGGCCCTGGAGTCAGGAGTACCTGAGTTCAAATCTGACCTCAGACACTTAACACTTACTAGCTGTGTGACCCTGGGCAAGTCACTTAACCCCAATTGCCTCACTAAAAACAAAACAAAAAAACAAAACAAAACAAAAAACAAAACAAAAAAACAAAACAAAACAAAACAAAACAAAAACAAAAAAACAAGCAACAACAACAAAATCCTCACTACATCCTACCATCCTGGCTAACATTCTAAATTCCTCCTCCCCTTCTCACCTAAATTCTTATCCTCTGACTCTTTTCTAAACTGTAATCTCACTTCTGACCTCACCATTCAGTTGAAACTGCTCTTTCCAAAGTTACCAGTGATCTCTTTTTTTTTTTGTAGGGCTATAGGGGTTAAATGACTTGCCCAGGGTCACACAGCTAGTCAAGTGTCTGAGGCTGGATTTGAACTCAGGTACTCCTGAATCCAGGGCCGGTGCTTTATCTACTGTGCTACCTAGCTGCCCCCAGTGATCTCTTAATTGCCAAATCTAATGGTCTTTAATCACAATTCCAAAGGACTAATGATGAAACATGCTCTCAAGAGCAAATTGAAGCATATTTTCTTTTTTCTTTTTTTTTTTTTTGGTGAGGCAATTGGGGTTAAGTGACTTGCCCAGGGTCACACAGCTAGTATGTGTTAAGTGTCTGAGGCTGGATTTGAACTCAGGTACTCCTGACTCCAGGGCCAGTGCTCTATCCACTGCACCACCTAGCTGCCCCCGAAGCATATTTTCTTCTCTTTCTTTCATTTTCTTTTTGGACGTAGATAAGGCAGGAATTTGTTTTGCATGATGTTTGTGTGTGTGTTAAGGGCAGCTAGGCGGGTGAAGTATACAGAGTACAGATAACAGTACTGGATAGTAAGGGGCAGCTAGTGCAGGCCTGGAGTCAGGAAGACTTATGTTCCTGAGTTCAAATCTGGCCTCAGACATATACCAACTGTGTGACCCTCGACAAGTCACTTCACCCCATTTGCCTCAGTTTCCTCATCTATAAAATGAGCTGGAGAAGAAAATGGAAAAACACTCCAGTATCTTTGCCAAGAAAACTCCAAATGGGCTCATGAAGAGTCAGACACCACTGAAAAATGACTGTTTGATGATAATTGCATTATTCATGAGTTCTCGACAGATGGGAGAAGGATGGGGAAGAAGAGAAAGCAGAACTGAAAATAAAGTTGAAATTACCTAAAGAGGAATACTCAAGAAAATTTAATGGTCTTTTCTCAGTCCTCTTCTTTCTTGACCCTTCTGCAGCATTTGACATTATTGACCACCTTCTCCCTGGGAAAAGCCTTCTCTTGGGGTTTTTAAGACACTACTTATTATCTCTTGTTCTAATTCTACTTGTATGACCACACCTTCTCAGTCTCCTTTGCTGGATCTTCATCCATGTCATGCCCACTCACTGTGAGTGTCCAAGGTCCTATCCTAGATCCTTTTCTCTTTCTTTTTCCCTCACTACACTATCTTACTTTGTGATCTCATCATCTCCCATGAGTTCAGTTATTTTCTTTACACTGATAATTCCCAGATGTATATTCAGACCAATTCTCTTTTCAGTTTGGCCCATTTCTACCCTTCCAGTCTTCATATGCTTCATTTCCCTTTGTGGTCCAACCATATGGGCCAACTTGCTGTTTGTCACACAAAAGGTTCCATCTACCATTTTCCTGCCTTTGCACACAGGCTGCCCTCCTTACCCAGAATGATCTTCCTCCTCACCTTCCCCTCTTAGACTCGAATGCCACCTTCTGTTGGAAGCCCTTCCTAATGTCCCTAGTGGCCAGAGCCTTCCCCTTCATTGCCTCCCATTTATTGGAGTCTACCTTGTTTGCACCTATTTATACATGTTGGCTTTCCTATTAAAATGTAAACTCCCCATGGCAGAGACTGTTTTTTTGTTTATTTTGTGGCTTTTAAAAAATAAATGTATCCCCAGTGCTGGTATATACGAAGTGCTTCATAAATGCTTGTTTGGTGGATTTGTTGGGACCTTACTTCCCTGCCAGCTCCACTCTTAGCTCCATTATGGTTCTTGGCCTGGACTGTTCTGCTTTCTGCTTGAAGCCCTTTGAAAGGCACTCTGCCCTCCAGGAAGATGTTGTCAGTCATTCACAATGGCAGGAACCTACCAACTAATCCCAGTGAGATTTAATCATTCTTCCTTAATAAGGATCCCACCTCCACACTTGAGTACCTCCCAGCCCCTCCCGGAAGATGCCCCCAATCACCTCATTGAGACAAATGTATGCCCCCCACCCTTGCATTACTGTGGGAGGCCTAGCCTCTCTTGGCCTCCTTCTTTTACCCAGGTTAGTTCCAAGGCACACCTTCTACACTTAAGCTTTTACAAACTGAGTTCGAACTTTAATTATCATATTTCATTCTTTACCTTCAAAAGTGGGTTCTGAAAGTATTATGCTGAATTTACAGAGGGGAAACTGAGGCACAGATAAGTCAGCGACTTGTTCAAGAGCACACAACTGACGTGCATCCCCTTTACACTACACTCAAACTGCTTTTCTAATATCATCGGGCCGTTCAGATTCGAGAACAAGTGGGATTCCTAAACAGGTTTCTGAGGTCTTTATCATCCAAACGGGAACACGGAACAGAACAGACCCAGTGGGGGGGGCAGTAAAAGAGAAGAAAAAAAAAAAACAGCGCGGATGGTGACGTCACCATCAACCAACTGGAATTGTGGGAAATGTAGTTTATTATGAACTCCGAAAACTCCCCCTACTACAATAGAAGATTGTTAAATGCTGAAAGGGTCCGAGTATTTACAGACTCTCGTCTTCCGGCCGCCTCCTGCAAAGCTGCTGTCTTATGGGAAATGTAGTTTGCTTCCCCTCGCTCAGTTTGAAAGAAGGCGCACGACAGTGAGAAAGGATATTTAGTATCTTCCCCAGGAGATCTGGGTGCCAACGCCCATTGCCCTCTTTATCAGTCGACTTTTCCAGAGGCAAGGATCCCACCAGCTCGCGGCTAGAGTAGGCCAACTCTATGGTCAAATTAACGTAGAAGGATCGGCCTGAGCGTCTCTTTACGGAAGGGCCTGCAACCGCGCATGCTCAGTAAGGGACGCAGGCAAGATGGCGGAACCTGAGTGAGTGTTGGCTGACTTTGGGGTGCGGAGTATCCGCAGACATCCGTGGGTTTGGGGTTTTGTCGGGAGGTTGGAGTAGGTGGGGAATTTGGGGGTTCGTGCTGAGGGTCCCTTAAGACAAGTTGGGGTATCTTTTCACCTGCTTTCGGGGCCCGGCTCCTCCCTTGGCCTCAACTCTCCTGGCCTCGGCCCTGGCGAGGTCCCCGCCTCCCTCGACTTAACCCGAGCGTCGGGACAAGCTCCCAAGTGCGTCGGGGTCGGGAGAGGGGGGTGTCAGCGCGGCGGGAAGCAAGACCGAACGCTGCGTTGACTGGTTTGGGGAGGGGGAACAAGCGGCCGGCTTTTACGGCATCTTCTGATGGCTCCCCGGTTCGAAATATCCCTCCACAGCCGCGTGGCGGGGGGAGGGGGGGGGCTTTTGCGGAAAGGGGCGGTTTTGGAAAGTGAACTGAGCGGGAGGGCAAAGGTTCGGATCAACGAGCGGCTTTTAAATGTGTCCTGGTGGGGAGATAGGAGTTTTAAATAACGAGCCTCATTATAACGTAACCCCACAGGGGGCCTAAGTGCTATCATTTCAGGTCTCTAACACTTCCTGCCCTTGGGGCCTTTTAGCTCCCTTTAAGGCCTAGGTTAAATGCCGCATCCTTCCAGAGGCCTTTCCTGAACCGCATAGTCGTTGTGTTCCACACGTGACTGTGTGTTTGTGCTGTATGTGTCATTCATATGATTATCTGTAAAGTGTTGTATTTCCCTAGCTTCTGGAGGCCAGGATCGGCCCCTTTCGTATCTGTATTAATACTGTATGACACGTGGTGCTAAGTAGGTGGCTGATTGGACGCTTCATTGCAGTGTGGCCCCACTTGGCTTCAGTTTCTTTATATGTAAACTGGGATAATTTTATTTAGCACCTACTTCTTCCTGGGTGTATTGTGAAAAATCAAAGGGTATTTTACATGTAAACATCCCATCCACCCACCCCCAAGAGCATGCTAGGGCAGCCCCAGGCTCCTCTTAGAAGAGACTTTTGTAAACCTTAAAGTCTTATTTAAACGCTAGCTGCTGCTGTTTGTTGTTGGGCCTGGGTCCTCACAAAAAAGTATATAGTTGCATGATAAGTGCGTTAGGAAAATTCAAAACAAAGTGACATTTGAGATTTGAGGGAGAGAATCTGAAAAAGTTTTTTGGGGGGGGTGGTTATTAGAATTTTGCTTTAAAGGATTAATAAATGGCAAAGAATTGGCATTGGGGGGGCATTCTATTAGGGAAAGAAACTGCCTGAGCAAAAGCACAAACTAAGAAAAAAATCTGCTCAACCACAAACAGCCTCTGTGATACTTACTGTTTTCTAAACTAGGCCCAGAAAAAAGATTCCTTTGGTCCCAGAGAACCTCCTAAAGAAGAGGAAAGCCTACCAAGCACTCAAAGCCACTCAGGCTAAGCAGGCGCTTTTGGAAAAGAGGAAGGTAAGGGCTTGAGAGGAAGGGAGGAGAGAATCAGCATCCGTTTTTTGGTCAAGTGTTCTGTACTCTATGTTGGATCTTGAGCGTGGTTTTTACCCAGTGCGCTCATGGGTGCCGGGTGGTGAAATATGGAATAAGGCACTGGCATTGGAATGAAGGAGGCCTGACAGTTAGTAGCTGGGTGGCTTTGGACAAATCACTTACTCTTTTAAAATCTGTTTCCTTATCTGTAAAATAGTCTAATACCTGCTTTGAAGTAGTGCTGTGAGACAAAAAAAGGTTTGGCGTATTTTAAAACCCAATATAAGTGTCAGTAAGATTATTACTATCCTTTAAGCCTTATTGGTTATTCTACTTAATATGCAGGTTCATTGGTCCATATTTTACTTATATTTTCTTTCCATTAATAAGGATGTTTTAAGCATCTGCTGTTTATAAAACCCTATAGGAGATGATTTAGGCCCTAGAAGAGATACAAAAGAAAAACATTATCTCTGCTTTCAGCAATCTTAAAGGCCACACACACAAACGCCAACTGAAAAAAACAAACAAACAAAAACAATTCTTTAATAAGTGTAGTTCTCTAAAAGAATGAGGGTTCCTTGAGAGGGAGGAAGGAGAGAGAGCTTCTTCAGTTTTGTCTTTGCACAGGACCTGGCATTTAGTAAAGATTGTTGGTGGACAGTATGGTATTTGTTTTTTTGGGGGGGTGGGGCACAAGGGTGTTTAAAGATAGGGTTGGAGTAAAATGATAGCACTCAGAAGTAGCTTTAGATATAACCATTTTTCATATTGGCATCTAAAACTACCTCTGACCAAGTGGCCTGGGTCAAAATACTTACTTAGAGCTTTCTATTAAAAGTCATTGTCTCTAGGAATCTTGCTAAAATAACTCACTGCCCCTTTTTCCATCCTTGTGCTAATTTGTGTATTTTGAGCAATTTTTCTATTCAATTATTTAATTCATCTGGTCTTTCTCGGTAATAAACTTCTAGGATGACCAAAACCCCAGTACAGCGATGCTCAGCAAATATTTGGAAATGCAAAACACTGGTGGCAGGAATAATGTTCTGTACTGATGCCAGGCTCCTCGAAAATATTTTTTGTTTGGTTTTGTTTTTTCCTAAATGAGCACATGCTAATTTTTTTTTTTGTCATATCAGCTCAATACTAGAAATCTAGGTCCTGAGGAGGTT
This sequence comes from Dromiciops gliroides, assembly GCF_019393635.1. NCBI lineage: Eukaryota > Metazoa > Chordata > Mammalia > Microbiotheria > Microbiotheriidae > Dromiciops > Dromiciops gliroides. Next base: position 257,594,157 of record NC_057864.1, read on the forward strand.
TTGTGCTTATTTGGTGATTGTTTTTCACACTTTTGTCCTGGGTCTCTTGACTATTCAAGTTACTTGGGACCTCACTTTTTTCACCTGTAAAACAGGATAAATATATTTGTTCTTCCCTCAACATCATCAACAGATGACCCAATCAGGTTTGCAGAAGTAAAGGTAATTGAGATACAGACTGATAAAGATTTCCTCCTTTGTCTACTCTTAGCAAAAGAAAGGGGGTCAACTCAAATTTAGGCGGCTGGAATCATTTGTCCATGAGTCCCATCGGATCGTCCGTGATGTAGCTCGCCTCAGGCGCCTGGATTCCAAGCCTGGGTGCTTTGTGCTAAAGGACACACATCGTCTGGCTTTTGTGGTCCGTATGGAAAGGTAAGCCTCCACAGGGGCAGGGTTACCCTAGTGAAAGTTCTGAGATGAGTGCCCGCCCCCTCCCCCCCCCCAATCAGGCAGGTTAGTGAGTTCTGCTGTTCTTGGTTCCTAGCAGACTTGCCAGATTCCTACTAGACTCGTAGAATAAGCTTTTCTAAACTAGCCTCACATTTGAGCTTATCTGGTCCTTGTGGTCATTTTTCATCTTCCCCTACAAACTAGCCTTGAGTACTGATAATTCTTTAAGGAGATGGACCATGGCTACTTGTTAATAGAAAGATTTGAATAGGTGGAGAATGGGGTTTATGAGGGGAGGACCAGGAGCAGAGACTACATTCTAAAGACTCAGGGATTGCCAGAGATTTGGGATTTTCCTTGAAATGTGGTCTTAGAACAAGACGGAATCTTAAAGGTCATTTATGTTCCATCCCTTAATGTTATAGATGAGGAAACCATAGGCTTAGAGAAGTTAAATCACTTGCCTGAAGTCACAAAGCTAGTAGGTGGTAGAATTGTGACTAGAGGCCAAGGCTTCTAACCACTGTGACCTTTTCACTACCTCCTGCTTTAGCACAGTGGATGAGCACTGACTTGGGCTGCAGACTTATCAGCAAATTTTGGTTGAGAACCCAATGTGTGAGTCTCAGGGCAGAATAGTTCAGTAATAGTTTGAGAGTGCAATAGGAGAGAAAATACAGAGATTAATTACTGTGAGGGTTCAGAGATCTTTTCACTTAGAGAAGGTGTGGGGTATTCTGGACAGGTGGGATGTAACACTAGTGGTGTGTAAGTATGGTCAGGAAAACCGAGGAAGCCTTTGTTTACTAGCTAGAAGTAGATAACATCTTTGAATCCCTTCCAGTTCTTAGATCTTGTGATTCTGAGGCTTAGAAAGTAGGGTGATAAAGAGTTCTGCATTAACCATGTTACGTGTGAGGTGACATCAGGACATCCTAGGAGAACTGTCCAGCAGACTCGGGCACTAAATCTGTACTAGAGATTGGGATCATTTACCCATTACAACTGATTATGCGTTTAGTGTGAGAAAGTTATTGGTTCCAAACATGCTTTTGGAAAATACTGTTCATCTTGAACCAGCTTATTCAAAAAAGGGTATTGGCACAAACAGAGGGAACACCAGACCTCAAAACTACTTGATAAAGATAATGAAAGCTTTTTTTTTGTATTTCTTGCCACAAAGACCCTATTGGTCACAGAATCACAAAACGGGGTTAGAAGGGGCCTTTCATCTAGTCCAATCGATATCTGTAAGCTTTAATATAACATACTCCACAAGGAGTCACCTGTGTTTCTTAAATAAGGGCTATGAAATTCACTCATTATTACTATAAAAGTCCTTGAAAAATTTAATCAGCTCTAGTGATAACAAACACTTTTAGAATTGAAGGAGGTTAAAGTTTCTCACTTTTCTCTGCTCCTTTCCCTTGCCACATCAGGACTGGTTTCAGAAGCTTCTAGGAATCACCAAGGAAAGAAAAATTCACAAGTTCTGAGGTCCTTTGAGGTAGAAACAATATTAATCCTGCCTCCAGTTTTTACTTCCTAAAACATCAATTTGATTCATGTCATTCCTCTGTTCAAAAACCTCAAAAGGCTACAGGATTAAAATTCCAAATTCCCCAGCATGACATTCATAGTTCTCTACAAATCAGGCAAAACCTACTTTTCTAGGCCATATTCCACATGTGATCTGCAATCAGGATACCTTCACCTTTTTTGAGCTTTTTAACTCTAGGAAGGCCACTGTTCACAGAAATCAACAGTTCATTGTCTAAATTTGATGTCAGATCAGATGTTGTGACTTAATCCAAGGTCACACAGCTAATAATATAGCTGAACTGAGACTAGAAGAATCTAGGAAATTGAAGCTCACTACAGAACAGAACATAGCTAGCTTTTACTATTGTTCTCGTTTTCTTCTGTTGACTCTTCCTTGCTAGGTTTCTGTGAACAGTTTGAAAAGTAGATCTTTCAACTTCTGGGGAAAAAATCTTACTGCTCAGGGGGAAGGTCAAACTAATTTTTCCAAAGAGCCTTTCTAAGGCCTAGTATTGTCTCTACACAGGAAACTAATTTCTATACTGTCTCATCAGGATTAATGGAGTGAGTAGCCTGGTGACTAAAACAATACAGGAGCTTCGTCTGAAGAAAATGTATAGTGGCGTATTTGTTCAAATGACTCCAGCTTCGTTAAAGAAACTTCGAACTATAGAGCCTTATGTAGCTTGGGGGTAAGTGATGAATTCCTGGTTAACCATGGCATGGGGGAGGGGTAGTGGAGAGGGAGTAGACAAGAATTGTAAATTAGGTATAAAAGAGAAGGGATTTAAACTGAGTGGGATGAAAGTAGGAGAGGAAAAACCTGGTGGTCTTGTTCTTTAGTCCTCATTTTACTGTGTTGGAGGAGGGGGTGTTATTGACTCTTCTAAGTGTGCCCATGATTCAGGGAGAGGAGAAGAGCATGAAATTAGCTGGTGACTGTGAAAAAAATAAGGTACTGGGGTGGGGGGCTTTTGTTTTAAACTTTGGGGAATGGGGGACTGGTTTATATTCCCTATCCCCTACTCAGTGTGTTTCAGGAGATAGTTAATGCTGAAAAGTTCAGTATGGAAGGCAGCAATATTAAGATATGACAAAATTACACTCTATGAGAACTGCATTAGAGGGAGGTTTCCTCGGTTTTGGGGTTCTAGGAAAAAGAATTTGCAGAAGGATAACTTTGCTAGTAGAAGGGGAATGAAGATTTTCCCTCCAAAAAAGCAGAAGTTCAGATAGAGGCAGTAGCATCCATCCTGTGAAGCAGCACTAGCATTATGAAAGTGTGATGGTCAAATTGAGCACAAGAAGGAAGAAACCTTATCCTTTTTATCTAAAAGATATTCTATGGGCAAGGAAACCCCAGCATGGATTGAGGTATTTAAGAGGCCTGGACTATGAGTAACCAAAGTTGCTTTATTTTCCCCTAGAATAAAAATTCTGTGCCTTTATGCAGCATTGGTGATCATAGCATGTTCAAGTGTAAAAAATGTAATAGATTTGATACAAAGTTCATAATTTAAAATTAAAGCCAACTATAACCACTTCTGTAATGGGATTTTCCCCTGACCTGTACAAGGTTCCAGAAGACCCTGCTCTTCTGTTTTGCTCCCAGTTTTGTGCCTTCTGAGCTCCCCAGGGTGGGACAGAGCCAGGGTTGCCAGGGTGATGTTCTTGTGTTTATCATATCTGGCTCATCGGCCCGCATAATTAAGAGCTGGCTCTTTTCTCCCTTTTTTCACAGGTACCCTAACCTAAAATCTGTCCGTGAACTCATTCTGAAACGAGGACAAACCTGGATAAATAATAAGAAAGTCTCCCTAACAGATAATACTCTGATTGAGGAGTGTCTAGGTGAGAATGGAATCCTAAGTGTCTGTTTCTTGTGATAGTGGAGGGGAGAAAGCAGTTGTGCCTAACAAAGCAGAGGTTCCATGGAGCTTGGTGCTAATTGAAGCTGGTGTGTTTTTCAGGGAAGTTCGGTATCATTTGCCTGGAAGATATCATCCATGAAATCTGCTCAGTGGGAGAGCATTTCTCTCAGGTCTCGAGGTTCTTGTGTCCTTTCCCCTTATCTGTGGCCCGCCATGCTGCCAAGAATAGAGTGGGTTTTGTCAAGGAAATGGGCAAACCTGGCTACCGAGGTGAAAGCATCAATCAGCTCATTAGGCAGCTGAACTAGGCCCAGGTGAGAATGAATTCCTGTTCTGGAAGGGCTTGGGGACCCTATCATAGCATCCATCAAAAGAGAAAACATAATTGCACATTCAGTTACTGTTGTATAAGAAATAACTCAAACTTTGTAGTTGGTATACGTGGGATTAAGTGGCAGCTCCACTCCAGTACAGTGACACTGAGTTGACCTGTGACTGTTTGCATTTGAAGTGTGTTGCTCTCAAAATCTTTAAAACCAGAATGGGAATTTTCTTTTTGTTTTGTTATTTTTCAATACTGATTCAAGGTAAGTCTGTGTAGAGGAAACTGGTTAAGCTCAGATGGGTTTGGTTTGGTTTTGAGGGGTTTTAGAGTATAAAGATCCAAGGAATAGGATAAGGGGCTATAGATAATTTTAATTCCTTCCCCAGCCCTCTCTCTGCACCCTGTCTCCTTTCATTTTACAGTGTCTCCCAGGTCAGAATTTGAATCAGGGATTCCATCTCCAAAACTAACGCCTCTTGGGGGCAGCTAGGTGGTGCAGTGGATAAAACACTGGCCTTGGATTCAGGAGGACCTGAGTTCAAATCCAGCCTGACACTTGACACTTAACTAGCTGTGTGACCCTGGGCAAGTCACAACCCTCATTGCCCTGCAAAAACAACAACAACAAAAACTAACGCCTTTTCCTGTACACTACTGGTTTTTGAAGAGGCAGTCTCCTTTTTCAGTTCTATAGGACTACCTGATAGTTTGAGTGTACACTCTGGTGACTGTAAGCTCCAATTAATTCAATTACTTTTTTTCACTAGGATCTCAGAAGATTTCTCTCTCTTCCGAGTTTTTACCCAGTATCTTCAAAGAAGATTTCTTTTCTGCTGGAACTTCTCCAGGAACTGATCAGATGGGAAGAAAAGAGTGTTATCTGTGTAGAAGGAACTTCTTCACCTTCTATACTCTTCCTCAAGGAAGAAACCATATTGGTTTATGCAGCTAGCTTCACCTTGGATTAAAGTCTCAGGACCAGTGAAGAAGAGGAGTAATACCTGCTGTTCCAGGATTGGAAGCTAGATTAAACCCATCCCAGTTTTTCTGTGGTGGTCTCCCATCCAGGAAGCAATCAGCTGCTGGCCATATACCATATATGATTCTCTGAAGGTTGAATGTTGGTGAAATACTTTGTCACTCTGCTCTCCACTTGGAACAAGACAATGGGACCTGATCTGGGGTTTGAACTGACTTTCAAATATAATAGGCCATCATCTCCTTGGAACTGCTGTTTTCCCCGATCTGCTATGACTCATGAGGTCCTTCCTAGCAGTTATGTTAGGTGGTTTCCCATGCATTAGCGCCACTCTGGTGCCACCACTGTACACCAAGGTCCCATTCCTTCCTGCCATTAAAGTAGAGCTACTGACTGTAGTCTGCCACTAACTTAGCCCTTTCTGTGTCGATGTGGATCAAATTTATACTGACTGCTTTTCATTACCTTTATTTTGTGGTCTTCCCTTGCCCCACAATCTAAAGTAATTAGCAACTCATTGTTAAAGTATCCCTAAGAGGTAGCAATTAATAATAGCTGACATATGGGGCACTTTAAAGTTTGCAAAATGCTATACTTATATTGTCATTTAACCCTCACAACAGCCCTATGGAGTAAATGCTCCTTGGTCCATATTATACAAAAAGAAATATATCTCAGAGAATTTAACCTACCCAAGGACACACAGCTAGGAGATTTCTAAGGTGGAATTCAAACCCAGGTCTTACTGACCTTAAGTTCAGCACACCATCTTGTACAACACACATGAGCTAGAGGTGTTAGCCAAGATTTCACATATGGTCTGAGTTACTATTCCTACCTCTAGATGGATGTGGGAGGGAAGAAGAAACAGGTGTTTATTAATGGCCTACTATGTGCTGAGCACTTTACCACTGTTATCTTATTGGATCTTGTCTTGGGAACCACAATAGGAACTTTCCCTTCTCTCTAGGCAGCTTTTTTTTTTTTTTTAGTGAGGCAGTTGGGGTTAAGTGACTTGCCCAGGGTCACACAGATAGTAAGTGTTAAGTGTCTGAGGCTGGATTTGAACTCAGGTCCTCCTGACTCCAGGGCCGGTGCTCTATCCACTGCTCCACCTAGGCAGCTCTTAACCCCTTGAATCCATCTCACTTTTTCTGACACTAATTAATTTGCTGAGCAGATGTCTTTGGCACTTGAGAAAGATGAAGCAGCATAATTCTTATCTAGGCTGCCACTTGGTGGCACGTTGTTTCTCTATAAGAGTACCACCACAGGGGCGGCTAGGTGGCACAGTGGATAAAGCACCGGCCCTGGATTCAGGAGGACCTGAGTTCAAATCCGAACTCAGACATTTGACACTTAACAGCTGTGTGACCCTGGGCAAGTCACTTAACCCTCATTGCCCTGAAAGAAAAGGAAAAAAAAGAATACCACCACTTGCTTTTTTATTCCCTTCTGAAACATTTTCCTAGTTTTTCAATGAAAAAAAAAAGCAGCATTCTTGAAATGTTGGAGACTGTTTTAAAGTCCCCTGGAAAACTGAATAGGTTTGTGCTAATTTTAGGGCCACCCATGGTTTAACTTAGAAACTAGCCAAGGACTCCCTTTTCCCAGGTTACACTACTTGCTAAGAACTGTTACTGGTATACTCAGGTTTCCTGTCTTTCCAATGTCAACTTAAAGACCATATAAAAGCTGTTTAACTAGAAATGTAAAAGGGTGTCATTTGTACTACCAGTTACTGAAATATTTGCAAATTAAATTCTTCTGAATTATTTACACTTTTTACATTCGGGTGCTACATTTTACAGATGAGTGGGGTCACGAGTTATGATTTGCCCAAGGTTAACATAGCTAAGGAAAGTTAGAGGCTGGTTTTGAAATTGAGTCTTCATGACCAAGTCATTCCTGTTCCTAGAAATGTTTTCGGTAGGGCTGTCATAAGCCCAGGTAAATGGGCACCTTAAGAGTTTCCTGGCTGAGTTGAGCAAGAAATTGGAAGGCCTTTAGAGAATATGCCTCTGGACTTAATTTTACAAATAAACCAGATTCATAGAAATTTCTGCTTCACAGTGAAAGGTATTAAGTGGCAAAGGAAAGGTTTGAACCCAATTCTTCTGACTCCATTCTTGCCAAAAATCCTAAGCAAATAAGCTATATAAAACAAGTTTCTTGCCTTAATAAAGAGCTTGTAATGGATATATGCAAAAAGAACAGTACTAGATAGGGGCATCTACTGCAGACAAAGTTGGACTCAAAGGAGTAAACAACAACGGATAAGTTAAGTATATCATTTATTGTAATTTCATAATCACAATGTAAATTCCATTTGGAAATGACCAAGACTGCTGGTTATCAAGCTCTTGAAAGTCAAATTGTGGGTTTTCATATTGGCCACACTGGTTTTAGAACGTTTGTCTTTTGTACTGTGGATTATCTGAGAAATTTATAAAATCCTCTATATGTAGCTTCAAAAGTTGTCAAGTTTCTGTAGCTCAGGAAGCATCTTTTGGGGGAGGTGGGGGGTAAGGTACTTCAATCCATCGCCTTCAATAGCTGTCCTCAAGCTAATAAAAGTTTTAGCTTGTCTTCGATGCAACAGAAACCGAAGCTTCGGTTCAGATAATCATGGTTCATATTAATACAGTGCTTTAAGGTCAGCCAAGCAGTTTCGACATCCCAACCCTTCCAGGTAGGTAGTGCAAGCTCACCCCACTTGTATGGAGGAAACTGGCTCAGAAGCGAACTGATTTGCTCTCGCTATGTAGTGGTGTCTCAGCTAAGTCTGGTGCCCTTTCCATTAATGCTCTTCCTTCGCTCAGGAGGGGAGGGTACCCAACCACCCCCTCACTCCCAAGCTATGCAATCCAAGGGAGCGCCTGGCAACAGGGTAAGGGCTTAAATGTTTTCTGAATGAATACAGACTGCTGGCGGCTGGATTCACAAGGTATGTCCCCACCCAGCCAGTCTGGTGGCCAAGCGGCTCGGCAGCGGCAGTAGGGGTTCGAGGGGAAGGGGTCTAGTCTAGCCAGGGGGTCTAGGGCGAGGGGACGGCGGGACCGGCTGGCAGCCTGGTTTCCCAAGGCTTGGGTCTCCGGGGGATTCGCGAGGCGGTGGGCTCCCTGCAGGTGGCCGTGATGTGCAGCTTCTCCAGCCCGGGGATGTCCTGGCCTTGCTGCACCAGCCGCAGAATCTCGGAAAGAGACACGGCGCGGGACGGCTCCGGGGCCTCCCCCTCCTCCCGGGACAGCGCTGGGCCCGCAGGGGAGGCCGGGCCTGGGGCGCAGGGGCGGACTGGGCCCGCCTTCTCAGGCCCAGAGCAGCGGGGGTCTCGTGCTTCTCCGAGTGGGCCCGGGCCACCCTCCTCCTCTTCCTCCCGCGCGGACGGCCCGGGGACACGGGGCCTCACTGCATCCACGACAGCGGGGCCGGGCTCCGGGTGCTCTCCTCCCGCAGGGCCGGGCTCCGCGTACTCCCTTCCCATCGGGTCAGGCTCCGGGTCCTGCCCTCCCGTCGGGCCGGCCTGCATTTGCAGCTGGCAGCAGCCGGACGGCTCCCGGGCCCGCTCTGCTGCCAAGAGCGGAGTTGGGGCCCTCGGCTCGGGAGAACACGGCCTCGTTGTACTAGGAGACAGGGCTCGCTAGGCACGGCCCAACCCCCTCCCGTACACGCCGGCCGCCGATACCTGGCACTGGCCTCTGCAGGAGGGCACGGCTAGACCTGGGCACAAAGACAAGCCAAAGGAAGCAAAGCAGAGCCGGAGACCGCGTTCGAGGTCCCACTTCCCATATGGGAGGCCGGAAAAGAACGAGCGACCGGGTTTGAGAGAGGAGCTGGGCCCTACCAAGTCAGCCCGGAGGGGGGAGCACAGAACCGTCAAAGATAGAAATGATCCTAGGATAGCTTTACTGACCACACCAAGTCAACCTGTAGGGGGAGCACAATCAGAATCAGAATGTCAGAGACAGAAATAACCAAAGGACCTTAGTTTACTCGCCACACCAAGTCAGCCCAGGGAGGGGAAACACCATCACAGAATCTAGAGCTAGAAATGATTAGAAGACCTTAGATTTATATAACCTCGGGTCATCTTTCATCCACCACAATCCCTCACATTTTACAGATGAGGAAAGTGAAGTCATTTGCCCAAGGTCACACTCAGAGAAGATGTCAGAAATCCAACTTTAGATCCTCTGACTCCAAAAACAGTACTCTTTGCACTGCACCAAGACAATAGCTCTTCATATTTGTGCAGCACTTTAAAAGTTTTGTTGTTCAGTCATGTCCAACTCTTTGTGACCCCATTTCTTGGCAAAGATACTGGAGTGGTTTGCCATTTCCTTCTCCAGTGTGTCCCCATATTACAGATGAAGAACTGAGGTAAACAGGGTTAAGTGACTTGCCCAGGGTCACATAGCTGAGGCCAGCCTTGAACTCAGATCTTCCTGACTCCAGGCCCAGCACTCTATCTGCTGCCCCTATTTAAATAATTTACTCCCACCCCCTCATTTTGCAGATCAGGACACTGCAGCCCAGAAAGGGGAATTTACAGAATGACAAGAACTTTGGCCACCTCCTAGTCCAACCTGTAGACAAAAGGAATCCCCACCTTTACAGACTTCACAAGTGGTCATTCAGTCTCTTGAAGATCTCTGAGGAGGGGGACTCCATCACCTCTTGTAGCAACCCATTGCTACCAGCTTTTGGCCAGCTCTAATTGTCAGGAAGCTTTTCCTGACCTCAAGCCTCTTAGGAACATGCACCCATGCCCCTTCTTCTACCCTCTGGGGCCAAATAAAACCAACCTGATTCCTCCTCCACATGACAACCCTTCCTAGTTTAGAGCATAGCCATTGTATACCACCACAGGGTCTTCCTTCTCTGAAGCGGCCAGCGCTTCAGATCTGGGGAACGCAAAAGGCGGCAGAAGGAGATGTGAACACAGGAGGCAGTTCTTTCTAAAATGCCGCAAGCTCTACTCTACTACTACTGCTTTATTTCCCAGTTTAGCAATTCTCTTATAGTAAAACAAAGCACGAGTTCCGGAGAACATTTTTTGAATAACAAAACCATTCACCAAATTATCATCGACCATTACAGCATATTCCCAGGAATGGTTACAAGATAGTGAGACCACCTGGCTTCTTGTTTAATCTTACAGCCAGGAACTTTTCCTCCTAGCATTTTGTTATTCTGTCTTCCTCGCTCCCTGTCCTTGATTCTCCCAACACTTTAACAGATTCTTGACATGCCTAAAAGTTTGGACTATTGCCTGGAACACTCTTTTTTTTTTTTGGTGGGGCAATGGGAGTTAAGTGACTTGCCCAGGGTCACACAGCCAGCAAGTGTCAAGTGTCTAAGGTCAGATTTGAACTCAGGAACTCCTGAATCCAGGGCCGGTGCTTTATCCACTGCGCCACCTAGCTGCCCCTGCCTGGAACACTTTTAACCATTCCTCCTCAAGCCTAAAGGTTTGGGCATAACATAACACTGGGGAGGGGAACTTCAGAAAAGGCCTCTGGCCCTCTGAGTTCTCTACATTTCTCCATGAGCATCCTCAGTTCCTTCAATTACTTTACTGAAGGCCATACTGATAGTAGGTAGAACTGCAATTCAAATCCAAGCTGACTCCAAGTCCATCCCCTCCAATGTACCACTCTGATTCACAAGATACCTCCCAAGGATTTCCATTTTCTCATTGTTCTCATATATATTACTTACATATCTGGATGTGGGGGATTAGTTAGGGGTCCTTTTAATATACCACATGCTAAAAAAAACTTCATAACTGTGGGATTGTTTTTGTTTTGTGATTGTTTTGTTTGTTTACTTTTTTGGTCTGGCCAACCTCATGTAGTATATCAGGATCACCAGAAACAGGTTCAAGACTGAGTCCCCATTCTTGCCTCTGCAGACTTCCTAATCCAGTGGCTGCATATCGTCATGATGGTTGTTTATATTTGTGTAGGGATTCCCAAACACCCCACGGGTTAGGTTAGCACAGGTGGTTGGATGTCCTCATCTTATAGATAAGAAGACTGAGGCTCAGAAAAGACCTTGTCCAAGTTCACACAACTACCAAATGTCTGAACCATGATTTAAATCTCCTATTTCCGAGGCAGCTAGCTGTCGAGGTGGGCAGAGGGCCAGGCCTAGAATCAGGAAGATCTGAGTCATGTATTAGCTTTGTGACCTTGGGCAAGTCACTTAACCTCTGCCTCAGTTTCCTCATCTGTAAAATGGGGATAATAATAACATCTACCTCTCAGGGCTGTTGTGAGGACCAAATGAGATAGCAATTGTAAAGCACTTAGCACAGTGCATGGAATATAGGAGGCACCATGCTAGCTATTATATTATATGCATATGTGTGTACATCTAATGTCAATGTTAGCAATTATTATTATTCCTTGCACAACTGCCTCCCAAATCCATTCATTTTCATTGGCTGTCCCCCTTGTCTAGAATTCTCTCCCTCTTCATCTGTACCTCGGGGTTTCCCTGGCTTCCTTCAGGTCTCAACTAAAGTCCCATCTTCTTCTACAAAAGAAGCCTTTCCTGGTCCTCCTTAGTGTCAGTGCCTTTCCCCTGAGATTCTCTTCAACTTAGCCTATGGAAATCTTGTTTAAACACAGCTGTTTGTGTGTTGTCTCACCCCATTAGATTGTGAGCTCCTTTAGGACAGGGTCTCTTTGTATCCCCAAGGTTTAGCATAGACTGACATATAATAAGTGCTAAATAAAAGTCTCTTCACTAGACAACTCGAGTTGGCAATATTTTTTTACCCCCCAGTCCAGCCCATCTCAGAACCCACATGGGAGCTAGAATATCTGCCACCACTGAGGTACCCTTTGCTCCCCTCTATTTGTCCCCTCACCTGGTTGTCCAGAACTGTCCTCCCCTTCACTGTAAACATCCTGAAGAAGCTTTCAGTGGCTGGAAGGGGCAAGGTATACTGGACAGTGAGAAAGCACCAGATTTCACATCAGAAGACTGAGGCTCAGGGACAGCTAAGTGGCGCAGTGGATAGAGCACCGGCCCTGGATTCAGGAAGAAGAAGAACAAGAAGAACAAGAAGAAGAACAAGAAGATTCTTTCTATCTTTGTGACCTTAAGAAAGTCAGATCCCTCTTCAGGCCTCAGTTTCCTCATCTGTGAAATGAGGGATTGCAGCCTAGAGGACCCTGCTAGCTTTAAATCCCATGATCCTTCACTATTCACTCTCCTTTACAATCTGGCTTCTCCTGACCCTACTCCACTGAAGCTCTTCTCTTGAAAGTCTCTGAGCACCTCCTAACTGTCAAACCCAGTGATCTTTTTTGTAAGCCTGGAACTCTCTGAAGCCTTTCACATTGTTGGGCATAGCTGTATACTTTCTCTTCCCTTGGCTTCAGAGACATCATGTTCTTGGTTCACTCCTTGCTTCCTGGTGGAGGAGATCTCGGTGATGGGAAAAGATACATTTTCTGGTATTCAAAGGATTGAAAGCACATAGCAGGAATCAATCGGCAAGCATTTATTAAATGCCAGGCTCTAGGGACATGATGACAAAAATGTAATGTCTTTGCTTTCAGAGAGCTTACATTTTTTTGGGGAAAAGACAATAGTAACCAGGAACATAGGACCAAGAGGCCCACATATTGGACTGGGGTTTACAGATAGTACAACTGGAATATCCCATTCCAAGTCTCAGGGAAACTAGAGCTCCCCATTTGTGGAGAGTAGGAAGACAGCCATGGCCGGGCAATCACTCCCTCACTCTTCTAACCTCAAGAGGAATATTGTGCTGGGTATTATATCTATGTTACACATCAGATGTTTTCAGTCTAGGAGTACAACTCTTATTGGGTTCAGAATTAAAAGTCACTTCCCCCTGTCATTCTGGGATAGAGGGAAGTAGTTCTGCGCCAGACCCACTGGGTAGGAATTTCATCTCAGTCAGCTTCAGTGTCTTCCCACCAAACACTCCTTTCACAAAAGATAAGGAAACATTTATCTAAGGGAGTAAAATAGTAACTGGGGAAACTGTAGAGATTAGATTAGGGGAAAGAATATTCAAGAATAGGGGGAGGTTCAGTCTAAGACTGAGAACAAAATCTCAGCTCAATAAAATAGAGTGAGGGGCAACTAGGTGGTACAATGGATAAAGCACAGGCCCTGGGGTCAGGAGTACCTGAGTTCAAATCCGGCTTCAGATGCTTGACACTTACTAGCTGTGTGACCCTGGGCAAGTCACTTAACCCCAATTGCCTCACCAAAAAACCAAAACAAACAAAAAACCAAACAAATAAAATAGAGTGAGGTCCACTTTTGGTAGCCCCTGGCGGTGCAGCCATTGGAAGACAAGGGACATATTGGGGTGCTGGCTCCTCCCTAGCACTTCAGCATGTCCTGTGGGACTCTGGAGGCCTGCCATTTGCCATTCATGCTGTCTCTCTCTCTCTCTCTCTCTCTCTCTCTCTCTCTCCCCCCCTCCCTCTGTATCACTGTATTTCTGTGTCTGTTTCTGTCTTCTCTTTCTATGTCTCTTTCTTTCTCTATCTCTGTCTCTTTCCCCCAGTTAGGAGTCATAGCTCCCTACTCTGACAGGGCTACTCTTTTTTTTTTTCATAAAAGTATTTTATTATTTTCCACTTTCATGTAGAGATAGTTTTCAACATTTATTTTTGTTTTGTTTTTGTTTTTTGTTGTTGTTGGGTTTTTTTTAGTGAGGCAATTGGGGTTAAGTGACTTGCCCAGGGTCACACAGCTAGTAAGTGTTAAGTGTCTGAGGCCGGATTTGAACCCAGGTACTCCTGACTCCAGGGCCGGTGCTCTATCCACTGCGCCACCTAGCTACCCCTCAACATTTGTTTTTAAAAGATTTCTAGTTTCAAATTTTTCTCCGTCCCTCCTCCCCAAGACAGCAAGCAATCAGATACAGGTTATATATGTACAATCACATTAAACATATTTCTGGGGGGCAGCTAGGTGGCCCAGTGGATAGAACACTGGTCCTGGATTCAGGACGACCTGAGTTCAAATCTGGCCTCAGACACTTGACACTTACTAGCTGTGTGACCCTAGGCAAGTCACTTAACCCCCATTGCACCACAAAAATACCCCATATTTCTGCATTAGTCATGCTATGAAAGAAGAATCAGAGCAAAAAGGAAAAACCTCAAAAAAGAAAAACAAGCAAAAAATAGAAATAGTATGATTCAATCTGCATCTACATTCCATAGTTCTTTTTTTTCTGAATTTGGAGAGCAGTTTCCATCATGAGTTCTTTGGAACTATCTTGGACCATTGTATTACTGAGAAAAGTAAAGTCTATCACAGTTGATCAACACACAATGTTGTTGATACTGTGTACAATGTTCTCCTGGTTCTGCTCCTCTCACTCAACATTAGGTCATGTAAGTCCCTCCAGGTTTCGCTGAACTCCTCTGGCTCATCGTTTCTTACAGCACAATAGTATTCCATTACATTCATATACCACAACTTGTTCGGCCATTCCCCGGCTGATGGACAGTCCCTTGATTTCCGATTCTTTGCCACCACAAAAAGAGCAGTTATAAATATTTTTGTACATGTGGGTCCTTTTCCCTTTTTTATGATCTCTAGGGAAAAGACCTAATAGTGGTAGTTCTGGGTGAAAGGGTATGCGCAGCTTTATAGCCCTTTGGGCATAGTTCCAAATTGCTCTCCAGAATGGTTGGATCAGTTCACAGCTCCACCAACAATGCATTAGTGTTCCAATTTTCCCACAGCTTCTCCAACATTTATTATTTTCCTTTTTTGTCATATTAGCCAATCTGATAGGTGTGAGGTGGTACCTCAGGGTTGTTTTAATTGCATTTCTTTAATCAATCGTTATTTAGAGCATTTTTTCATATGGCAATAGATAGCTTTGATTTCTTCATCAGAAAACTGCCTGACAGGGCTATTCTTAAGAGGACCACACCTACCTGAAGGTGGAGCTATAGTCACATAAGTATAACAAGGGTCATGGAGCATTCACATTGGGTACTTTACCTTCTTCTGATCAGCACTGAAGGACGTGGGCATTTGGGGCATAATGGAAAAAAACCTGGTTACAGGTTGTGTCCAGACTATTCAAGCAAGACTTCTTCACCCCACCCCCAACCCCCTTAACCATTCTTGGATGAGCCTGATAGTAGATCCCAGAGCCCAGATTTTTGGTGATTGAGTAGCAATCCTGTGATGGACACTTCCAATCCTACAGGCTCCTTGTGAGTTCAAGAGGTTCGAGATCCTGGGTGTTATTGGATAAACATCCACTGCTTCCACTAGACCCTTCTTGGAGGGGAATGAGAGCACTTAGTGATGTGGCTTGCCAAAAAACATGGTTCTGAGGGGGGAGTTGTTTGGACAGCAAAATGTGAAATGATAATTTAGCAATCCCACCAAAAAAAAATTAATTCTTATGGTTCACTGTCTCCAGCTTTGGGCTCAGTTGAAATCCTGACCTAGAGTAGTGTTATGCTCTTTCAGAAAGAACAACAACATAGACAGCAGAAATCTCAGCTCTAGGGCCTGTTATCTGTTAAGCAGTATTACAATTCCAGCCACTAAACTCTTGACTCCTTTCATTGACTTGATTCCACAGCTGAACTCTCTGCTCTACCAGAAGATGTCAAGTTCTGCAGCAAGACACTATTGCCAGGGGCAGCTAGGTGGCACAGTGAATAGAGCATCAGCCATGAAGTCAGGAGGACCTGAGTTCAAATCCAGCCTCAGACACTTGACACCAGCTGTGTGACCCTGGGCAAGTCACTTAACCCCAATTGCCTCACCTCCCCCAAAAAGACACTATTGCCAATGAGAGGGGAAGAAAAGAGGGTGAAATTCCCTTCACTCCTTATCCCACTCTCTAAGAGGAAAAAGGAAAAAAAAAGAAAGATAACTCTTTCCTCAGAGATGACTTGTCTTTTAAATGTTTTATTTTATTATTTCATTTTTAAATTAACAAGTATTTGCTCTCCCTCAAACCCCACCCCCAACTTAAAAAGAAAAGAAAAACAAAACCTTTGTAGCAGATCTGCATAGCCAAACAAAACAAATTCCCATATCATCCAGGTCCAAAAGTGTATGTCTCATTCTGCAACTTAAATTCCTCTTTGGCAGGAGGTTAAGGTGATACATAGTTCATCAGTCCTCTGGAATCATAGTTGGTCATGGCATTTGTTGCCCAGCAGAGTTCACTATGGTTGCCTCAGGGCATGACCTCTTGGGGTCTCAATTTCCCTACCTCCATCTCTCCAGTGAGTGGAGGGAGGAGAAAAATGTCTTGGCTCAAATTGACCAGTCTGCTTAGAGATAATGAGACTGGCTCCTAGAGGTTTTAGACTAGGATAAAGGTGACAATTCCACATGGCTTCTTTTCTCTTCAAAGCTAAAAAGAAACAAACAAAAACTTTAGAAAACAAATTGTAAATAGAATTCATAAGATCCTTTGAGCCAATCTGTTCGTCGACTAGTCAGAATGATGATTTTTTAAAAAAATTTAATATTTGATTTTTCCCCAATTACATGTAAAAACAATTTTAACATTCTTTTTTTAGAAGTTTGATTTCCAAATTCTCTCCCTCCCCCCATCACTGAGAAGGCAAGCAATTTGACGTGGTAGTCATGAAAAACACATTTCCATGTAAGTCATGCTGTGAAAAACATACACCAAAGAAAGTAAAGAAAAAGTATCTTCAATCTGCATTCAAGTTTCACCAGTTCTTTCTCTGGAGATGGACAGCACCCAGGATGATGCTATTCCAGCCAGCTGAATTTAGTACCATCAAATAGCCATAGTTTGTCTTTACCTCGTTTCACACTTTTTATAGCAAAACCTCAGACTCATTATGGAACTCAAATTATCTGTATCAAACTACGGTTAAAAAATAAAAACTTACAGGGCAAAAAGTTTAAAGATCCAAACAACCCTTAGCAATTAGTTTTCTCACCTATAGCTCCAGGCAAGAAAACAAAAGGGAGGGAGAGTGGAATAGATTTGCCTGGGTTCCAGCAATTTCTCAAGGAAACAAGAATTCAGTCATTGTCTGCCCAGTTCTCTTAATAAGCCAAACTATGAGCCAAGGAATGGAAAAGATTCCAACTGCTAAGAAACATCTCTATCTCCTGGGAAGAATTGTCCATCTATGGCTGCCACGTCCACCAGAGATACTTGATCTTTCTCCCTCTGTCTCTGTGTCTGTCTGTCTGTCTCTGTCTCTTTTTCTCTGTCTCTCTTTCTCTCTCTCTGTCTGTCTCTCTGTCTCTGTCTGTCCCTCTGTCTCTGTTTTTCTCTTTCTCTGTCTCTCTGTTTCTCTCTTTCTCTCTCTTTCTCTGTCTGTCTGTCTCTCTCTCTCAAAACTCTTTTCTGGATACTCTTCAGAGAGCTTTCTCCAACTCCCTCCATACCAGAAATTCCACCCTCCAATCCTATCTCAGGGTTCAGAGTCCTCTCTTCTCTTACTTGGAAGAAACATAACTCCCAGGGTCTTTAGAAACTTAGTCTTCCTTAGAAGCAGTCAGCCTAGCCTCTCCAGAAGGTCTATTAAACACTGATCAGAATTCTTAGTCTTTCAGAGGGCCTTTACATTGTTGGTGTTATGAAATAAATTGTCCTCCTGATTCTGCTCACTTTATTCTGTATCCATTCCTACATGTCTCTTACGTTTCAAGGCCACTAAGGGCATGACTGATCCTTCAGTCAACCACTTGCTAGATAGTCCCTAATTCCCATTAATTCCCTTTATCTAATAACCAACACCCCATAATCTGGGAGCCTAATTGAAGAACTTTGGCAATTTGCTCAGGGACTAACAATGGCCCTCACTTTATTGATTGTGTTATTGGATTGTTTAGAAAATTCCCCTCTATATTGTCACACTCTTGCTAGGGTTGGAGGGGTGATGGTGATAAATCAGAAAAAGGACTGGGAAACAGGACTACATTTCAAAGGACAAAGAGCCGCATAACAAAGAGGACAGGGAAGTGACAAAAACAGCAAATTGGCAGGGACATAAAAATACAGTTCTCTTTTCCTTCCCTTCCCTTTAAGACAGAGACTTCCTGTTGCCATGCTGGATACAGGGAGCAGAAAGCTATGGAGGTTAATAAGACTTTCTACTCATGTAAGTGAATGGCTGTTGATCATTCATTCATTCATTCATTAGATTTTTTTTTATTAATGAGTCCAATTTTTCCTTTTATTTTAATGATGTTCAGTAAATTATATGGCCATATTATGTTAGATTTTTGTGTTCTGTGAACGTGAAGGGGTGAGAGTGGGGAGAAAGAAAGAAGGAGTTTGAACTAAAAGTGAAGGTGCCAGATGTGAGGTGGTTAGGGCATGGAACCAGAGATTCCCTGTTTTTTTTCTATTTTGAGCCATATACTATAACTTCCCCTAGATAATTTCCAAATCTGGCCACTACTACAATACCCCAGTTGTCTTACAGAGTATTATACCAGTGACTCCATCCCAATAGAATTCTTCCTTACAACAAAGTACAGCTAAGCAAAACAAACATACACACACTGGACATGTCTAAGAATGCATTCATTCTCCAGACATCCCTAAAGTCATGTTGTATTCATTTCATATAGAGTTGTACATAGACACTTGCACATATGTTGTCTCCCCTAACAATAGATGCTCATTGAGAGTGAGGACTATTTAATTTTTCTGTACGAGGGGTGTTTGTATTGTTCATTTTAGTCATTTGTGTCCACATAGGTCTGTCTCAAGGTGTCAATAACAAAGACACCATTAATAAAGATCTCTAGAGTCTCCTCCACCCACCTTTCTACAAGGAAGACTGATTCCTGACAGAAGGGGAAGCAGGAGATTGGAACCAGAGGATGTCCCGCTCTGTCCTCCTCAGAAGAGAGGGTGAACTAACCTAGAATTATCTCTATCTGCCCTCCTTTTTTATTAGTCATGGGGAAATAATTTTCAACTTCAAGCTGAGCTCCTGGTCACTATCCCCCAAGCTATATATCCAAGGCTTGGCTTTCTCTCTACCAAATGCCAGTTCCACAAAGACCACACATAGTGAATAGAAAATAAATCTATTTATCCAAGCCAATAGCAAATAGAAATCAGAAAAGGTATGCAGAGATGTAATCAGAGAATATGCCAGGCAGTACACAGAGTGTTTGGTTTTTTTGTTTTTGGCTGGGCAATGAGGGTTAAGTGACTTGCCCAGGGTCACACAGCTAGTAAGTGTCAAGTGTCTGAGGCTGGATTTGAACTCAGGTACTCCTGAATCCAGGGCCGGTGCTCTACCCACTGCGCCACCTAGCTGCCCTCAGTACACAGAGTGAACTGAGCTCTCCCATTGAGAGAGATCTTAGCTCAATCAAAAGCAAGAGAGCCCCAGATCTTACCCTAGGAGAAATTTTCCAAATTTTTTAGTGAAGCTAGCTATACATGGGGATGTAACGATTGGAATAACGCCACCTGCTGGAGACTTACTATAGAAGAGTTCTACCATGAAGTGAAGGTCTTTGAGGGCAAGACCCAGGAGTCTTTTCTTTGGCGTCAGGAAGTGACGTGGGCTAGTGGGAGGAGGAAGGAAGAGACTGGCGCTCACTCTGAGGCTCTTTCCTGAGACTCTGGTGGAGAGTGGAGCTAGAAATGCACTCTCCCTTTAATAGATAGAAATCTAGGCCTTTCTCTCTCTCTTTATCAAATTCTTATTCTCCTTAATAAATGCTTAAAAGTCTAACTCTTGCTAAAGCTTATAATTTATTGGCGACCACTCATTAGATATTTTAGACAGTTTAGCTAGAATTTTAGCCCTTAACAGGGATATGATCAAGATGCTGGCTTCTCCATAAGTCAGCTCCTTCCAGAAGCTTTCTCTCATTTCAAGGACCTCTCCCCAAAGAAAATCTAGAATCATATCTTCTCTCTCAAAGCCAGAAGCCAAAAGACCAAGATCTCTCCTCTCTCAAGCTCTTGCCAACTCTACCCCTAGAACAGCATTGTAATCTGAGTATTGAGTAATCAATCTTCATCAGTGAAGGTTGTATTATATGGGGCAGCTAGGTGGTGCAGTGGATAAAGCACTGGCCCTGGATTCAGGGGGACCTGAGTTAAAATCCAGCCTTAGACACTTGACACTTACTAGCTGTGTGACCCTGGGCAAGTCACTTAACCCCCATTGCCCCGCAAAAAAAAAAAAAATGATAGTATTATATGAATGAGCTTTGAGCCATAGGTTACATTTGTCCCTCAGCACCTAGAATAGTACCTGGTATACAGTAGATACTTAATAAATACTACTTGTTGATTGAGGTATGCTTCATTCCATACTTAAGAGTCTACTGTCTCCCACATATGACTTCCCAAATTTCCCTAGATTCTTCATACTCCTTGTTTCTTACAGCATAACAATATTACATTATATTCATATACTACAATTTGTTCAGCCATTCACCAGTTGATGGGCATTCATTTTGTTTCTATGATGGGACGGGGCATTGATATGTGTGAAGGGTACCTAGTACAACATCTCTCCACATGGAGAAGATAGGGAGCTTGCTTCCAGGAGAAATGAGACAAGGAATAAGGGAAGTACCTTGGAGCGACTGTGGAGTATATGTAGACTTCTATTGTTGTTTCCAGTTGGCTAATCAGGTGGAGAAGGGGAGGCTTTTGGATTGGTTTCAGGAGTATTCAAAAAGACCTGTTAGTATCAGCCACTACTACCACTATTGCTACAGTGACCCTTAGGGCATCTTGGTGACTGCTCAAGGTGTCTGGTGAGAGACCATGCAGAGTAATCCCTGAGGCCATTTGGCCCAAGGAATGGAGCTCAATACTTAGCCTCTGTTTGCTCTTTTCTGTTCTAGGTAGAGGGAGTGAAGTATCATGGGATCTGGAGGATGCCTTAGTGTTCAAGTATTTGGGGCCAGGTTTTGCAGCCAAACCATAATCAATGCCTTTAGGAGCAAAAATAGACTGTCCGGGGGGTGGCTAGGTTGCATAGTGGATAAAGCACCAGCCCTGGATTCAGGAGGACCTGAGTTCAAATTCGGCCTCAGACACTTGACACTTACTAGCTGTGTGACCCTGGGCAAGTCACTTAACACTCATTGCCCCACAAACACACACACACACACACACACACACACACACACACACCAAAAAACAACAAAAACAATAACAAAATAGACTGTACTCATACCAGTGAAGGCTAAGATGAAGACATCCCCACATATGAATATGGACTTGGTAGAACCAATTCTGTGTAGAAACTGAGCTAAGTTTTTAACTTAACTTCCCCCTGAGGAGGAGGTGATGTAGGAAAGATTATGGATTGATGAAAATGTTTGTATGTTTGTTTTTGCTATATCTTTGAAGTCAAAATTCCTAATCAAAGTTAAGTGTTCAAATGGAGTTAGGTATTGGTCATAGGCCCTAATAATAGGGGAAACAGAGTCAGTGGGGGCTCAAGCTAACAACAGAAAAAAAACCACCCCACCCCCTCAAGGGCCCCTTGAAGCAGCCAGTGTATACACAAGCTATTCCTAATTCTTTGCTAGGTATTGCTTTCCAAATAGTGTTGTACAGTTTACAAAGCACTTCTTTAGATTATTCTCTCTTTGATGTTTCCTCCCCGCTCATATAATCTTCTTGAAGCATCATTATGAACATATTACATTTCTCCTGAAAAATCTTCATTGGCTCACCATTGCCAAGTCCAAATGCTTTAGCTCAACATTCAGTCATCTTTTTCAAGCTATCTCATACTATTCTCCTTCATACATTTGAGATTCTTGTTAAACTAGATAACTGTCCATCCCTTATTCTCATCTCATCTGTTTTCCATCCCTTATTCTTCCTCCACTTTTATGCCTTTGTTATCCCCCATTCTTTGAATGAACTCTACCTTTCCATTTCCATCTTTGGAAGTTCCTCTTTTCCAAACCCAAATCAGATGAGAACTTTAAGCTTTCCCCATTTCCCTTTCTACCATCTCCCTATTGGCAAGTGAAAGTCACGGGTCCTTCCTTAAATTTTCAAAAAAACCCATTTTGCCTGGATTTTGTCATTGCACTTATCCCCCTTGTTACTTGTATAATTGGTCTTTCCCCACTAGATTGTAAGCTTCTTGAAAGTAGGGTTTGGTTCCTATATGTCTTTAAAATTCCAGCACGGGGCAGCTAGGTGGCGCAGTGGATAGAGCACCGGCCTTGGAGTCAGGAGTACCTGAGTTCAAATCCGGCCTCAGACACTTAACACACACTTACTAGCTGTGTGACCCTGGGCAAGTCACTTAACCCCAGTTGCCTCACTAAAAACAAAATAATAATAATAAAATCCCAGCACAAAGTTTAGTGTCTACAAGAGAGTAGGTGCTTAATAAGTTTTGTTGCCACGACATTATTAATGGGAGAACTTAATACCCCACTTTGAGGATATAAGTAAAATAGAAAGATAAATTAGAAAGAAGTTACATAATTGAATACAATGATGGAAAAATTAACTTTGATAGCTCTAGGCAAAGAATTGAATGGGTTTATTAGACAAATAAGTTCTTATTCATATCTTCAGAGGCCATTAACAAAAATTTGTCATACCCTAGCTCATAAAGAATATCTTTTTGAAAAGAATATAGGGCAGCTAGGTGGCACAGTGGATAAATCACTGGCCCTGGATTCAGCAGGACCCGAGTTCAAATCTAGCCTCAGACACTTGACACTTACTAGCTGTGTGACCCTGGGCAAGTCATTTAACCCCCATTGCCCTGCCAAAAAAAAAAAAAAGAAGAAAAAGAAGTTTACTTGTTTAAAGATGATTGGGTCAAGAACAAATTACAAAAAAACCCCAACAATTAATTATATTAAAGATAATGTCAATAATATTTCAAGGTACCAAAATGTATGGACTACCCCCTGGGCCATGCTGTAGCTTGAACAGTGTGTTCTGGAAGCAGCACCACACTTTAAGAAGGAGTTAAAAGCCAAGAAATAGTAAGCCAGGATGAGTAGGCAGAGAAAGCAGAAGACCATCAAAAACTTCTTTAGGGGTAAGGTAGCTTCTTCTCAGCCAAAATGTATGGAATGCAATTAAAAAGTTATTAGGGAGGGCCTCTAGGTGGCGCAGTGGATAAAGCACTGGCCCTGGATTCAGGAGTTCCTGAGTTCAAATCCAGCCTCAGACACTTGACACTTACTAGTTGTGTGACCCTGGGCAAGTCACTTAACCCCCATTGCCCCACAAAAAAAAAAATTTTTTTAAAGTTATTAGGGAAAAATTTATTTCCATTAATGCTTATATTGACAAAAAAGAAAGTGGTTAATAAGCTCACTGTGCAGTTAAAAAAAACCATTAAATGAATATATCCAAAATGAGCATAAAATAAGAAATTACTGAAATTCAAGAAGAAATTGATAGAATTGAAAATCAAAATAATCCAATCCACAAACAGCTGGATTAAAAGACAAAATAAAGTGTTTTTTTAAAAGGTGGGCACAATTAATACACCATTAACTAAATTAGACAAAGATAAGAGATATAACAAAATTATCAAAATAAAAAAGAAGGGGAAAATCATAGGGAATATATATACTAAGAAAACTGAGAAAATAAAAATAATAGATAAATAACTACAGAAATAACCCAAAACATAAATAAGGAATAGATAACCTAACTAAACCATGATAATACAATAGTTTGCACTATTTTAATTCAAATCCAGTTCTTGATATGATATAGAACTGCTCTGTTATAGAACTTAAATATATGGATTTATTATTTGTTAAATTTATGTTTAAGTTTACTGTTCTTAATTTTCAAAGTACTGGAATGGAACATTTTATACTTATTTTTATCTCTTTCAGTCTCTTCCCCTGCTTTTGGTAGGTCAGGACTCAGGGGAACCAAATCAGATTTCATCTCATGAAGAAAGTTCCAGGGTGAGAACTCATGGTGAATTCCTTTAGAGGCTGAAGGGTTATATGTGATGTGGGCTTCTAGTGGTGTTCTTTCTAGTGGGGGAGGGGGTATTTTATAGGACTCTCTTGTTTCCCTGGGTCATATCCAGGGAACACCTGCTCAATATTCAAACTCCATGTGTTGCTGCTTCTTCTTCTTCCTAGAATTTTCCAGCCTAGTTGCATGTACACACACAGTCTCTACAATCGCCATAATTTTTTCTAAATGTTTAATGCTGGGTATCTTGGGAGTATATTTCATAAGCAGGATTATTTCAGTTTATACTTTTCTCCACTAGGTGGAAGAGGTGCAGTTTATTTTGTTCATGTGTTTCTTGCCTAATGCAAGGAATCTGCTTTTATTGTCCTAAAGAGTAAATTGTCTAAGGACGTTAAAGGATCAAACTTCTGACATCACTTTCTAAGCACCTGATTACAAAACAGTCATTAGTAGCTACCTTAACCGGCAGACCTCTGTGGGCAACTCAGTCAGAGGAGCTTTGTTCAAGTGAATCAACTCATTGGTTAAATAAATCAGAGGGGGAAAAAAATAACCATTTAAAGAAAGTGATTTTAAAAAAGAAACAGCATGCAAAAATTTATATGATAGCAAAAGTGGTCCTCGGATGAAAATTTATATTTTTGAAATTATATATTTTTAAATGGAAAAGAATTTTAATAAGTTGATCCTATAATTTAAAAAAAGCAAGTGAATAAATTAATACCCCACCAACACAAAATTTAAAAATGTAATATTCAGAGGAAAAATTTATGAAATAAATAATGAGTACTGATTAAACAAAACCAAGTGCTTTTTAAAAAGAAACAAAATCAATTAGCCATCAGTTGATTTGATTCAAAAATAAACAGGAAATTCAAATTGCCAAAATTAAAAAAAAATAAACAAGACAAATTCACAATGAATAGAGAGAAAATAAAGGGAATCATCAGAAACTTTTACACACAATCATATGCCAGGAAAACTGAGACCTTAAAAAAATGGAAAACTAAGCACACAGATATTGGATACTCAGATTAAGAAAATAAGAAACCATGATCATAAGTAATCCAATCTCTAAAATAAAAATCTAGTAAGCCATAAAAGAACCACTAAAAAGGGAAATAACATCCTAACCTAGATGGATTTGCAATTTAATCTTATAACATATTTAAAGAATAACTAATAGCAATACTATTTAAATTGTTCTCAATAATAGAGAAATAAGATATTCTATCAAATCCTTTTCAAAGACCAGTGTAGTCTTCATACCCAAACTAGGGAGGAATAAAACAGAAAAAGAAAACTATAGATCACTAACATTAATAAATACTGATGCAGGGCAGCTAGGTGGCACAGTGGATAGAGCACTGGCCCAGGAGTCAGGAGTACCTGAGTTCAAATCCGGCTTCAGATACTTGACACTTACTAGCTGTGTGACCCTGGGCAAGTCACTTAACCCCAATTGCCTCACACACAAAAAATTAAATAAATAAATAAATACCGATGCAAACATTTTAAATGAAGGTTTGACAAAGAGACTACATCTACATATCCTAAAAATTATTTGTTATGACCAAGTCATGCTTATACAAGGGAAGCAAGGATAGTTGAATATCAATTAATTAATATAATCAACCATACATTCTTAATAATGACTATTTCAGTAGATGCAGAAAAAGTATTTGACAAAATAAAGCAATTCTCCTCTCTTAAATCAGTTCTCCACAGAGTATGCCCAATAGGAGCTATGACAATCAGTCTAAAACAGATAATAAAAAATTGATCATACTATTTAAACTGATCTATAGATTTAGTATAATGCTAATCAAACCATCAAGAAATTGCTTTGTGGAATTATCTATTAATCAACAAGTATTTATTAAGCACCTACTATGTGCTAGGCAATATACCAGAGATACAAAGACAAAAATGAAGAATTCTTCTCACAAAGAATTCACATTCTAAAAGAGGGGGCAAGGAATACACATAAAAACCTACACAGCAGAGGCAGCTAGATGGTGCAGTGGATAGAGCACTGGCCCTGGAGTCAGGAGGACTTGAGTTCAAACCCAGCCTCAGACACTTGACACTTACTAGCTGTGTGACCCTGGGCAAGTCACTTAACCCCAACTGCTTCACCAGAAAGAAAGAAAGAAAACCTATACAGCATAAAAATAAATGTAATGAGAGGCTAGTACACGTGCAGACCCTATCAGCTTTCTAAGAATGGCATCCCCATATGGAGGACTATAGATTGTTGCTTCCTAAAGAATTATGATGACATGTAAGGAAAGTGCTTTGGAGAAACTGAGACACGCATGGACATTCTATAGCAGGTTCCAGTTGGCCCATCACATGGATGGGAGGAGCTCTTTTCCATTGGCTATACATAGCCAACATCTTCAAAAGGGCCTAAGTCAGTTCCAGTCCAACTTTGCTGCATTTACATTTGGAGTAAGGTGACTTCACCACTCATGGTGTCTAATGGGAGACTATGCTATAAGGGGAAGGGCTGTGAGACCTCTTTCCCTCTGAGTCCATATGACCCTGACAAATGGGACTTCCTTGGTCTTTTCCTTCCTCCTTTTCTGTTTTAAGGGCTGGGAGTGGAGTCTCTTTTCCTTGGAAGTTTCAAAGACCGAGAGAAAAAGCCACTGAGATCTGGAATTCAGAATTCAGGTCAGGTTTTGCATCCAGAGCAGCAGCAATTTCCCCAGGAAAAAGAATCTTTGGGGGTGACCTTTGGGACCCCATCCCATCAGAAGGACTTATGTGGCAACAATGCTGCCTTTGGACATGAATGTAGTAGGACCAATGCTATATAAGATCTGAGCTAAATTTTGAACCTAATCTCCCTTAGAGACACAGATGGAAGAAGGGAGGTTATGCCCCTGAGGAGTTGGGGCGGGGAATGCTTGATCTTTGAATATGCCTTTGTAAAGGTTCCCTGGTTTTAAGTGATTAAGTGTAACTAGAGTATTAGTCACATGAGGAAAACAGCTGGTGGGGGCTCAACCTGATGGCAGAGGAAAGAGACAGCCCATAAACCTCTCAGGGTACTGTGCATTCCAAGCACACAGGATGGCCAGGGCAAAGGCATGGAGATGTCATGTGGAAGTGTCATTCGTGAGGAACAGAGAAAAAGGTCAGTTTGGCTGGATTGCAGAGTTCAGGATGAGGAGTGATGTCTAATGATGTTAGAAATAGAGGTTGGGGCGAGACTGAATATGGCTTTTAAACCTAAAGAGAAGAGTTTCTATTTCATCCTAAGGAAGCATTGGAGTTGATTGAGTTAGGGATTCATATGGTCAGGCCTACATTTAAGGAAAATTACTTTGGCAGACATGTATGGAATGGACCAGCATGGTCTGGGAAGAAGATACTCAAGGCAGGAAAATCAATTAGGGTAATATTGCAATAATCCAGGTATAGTGGGCAGCTAGGTGGGACTGTGGATAAAGCACTGGCCCTGGATTCAGGAGGACCTGAGTTCAAATCCGGCCTCAGACACCTGACACTCACTAGCTGTGTGACCCTGGGCAAGTCACTTAACCCTCATTGCCCAGCCAAATAAATAAATAAATAATCCAGGTACAATAGTACATTGTTGATGGAACCATAAGTTGGTCCAATAATTCTGGAAAGAAATTTGGAACTATGCCCAGAAAGTCACCAAAATGTGCATACCTTTTGATCCAACTATACCACTACTAGGTCTATACCCCAAAGAAATCATGGCAGCCCCAAACTGAAAACTAAGGGGGGGGCATTCCTATTGAAGAATGGCTAAATAAATTGGGATATATGGAGATAATGGAATATTATTGTGCCATAAGAAATTATGAAATGGTGCTTGCTTTGGCAGCACGTATACTAAAATTGGAAAGATACAGAGAAGATTAGCATGGCCCCTACACAAGGATGACATGCAAATTTGTGAAGCATTCCATGTTCAAAAAGAAAGAAAGGAAAAGAAATTATGAAATGGACAATTTCAGAGGAAAATGGGAAGACCTTTATGAACTGATGAAATCAAGGTGAATAGAAATGAACAGAAAAATTTATACAATGATAACATTATAGAGAAAAAGAACTCTGAAATACTTAAGATATCTGATCAATACAATGATTAACCATCAGAATGAAGAGAAAACATGACACTCTTCTCTGACAGAGAAGTGCTGAACTTAATATGCAGAATTTTTGGACATGGCTAAAATGAGAATTTATTTTCCTGGACTATGTAGATATGTATTGGAGAATTTTCTCATTTTAAAAATGCTCTAAGAGGGGATAGGATGGGGAAAACTGCTTAATTAGAGAAAAGAAAATATTCTTTCTTTTTTTTTTGTTTTGTTTTTTTGCAGGGCAATGAGGGTTAAGTGACTTGCCCAGGGTCACACAGCTAGTAAGTGTCAAATGTCTGTGCCTGGATTTGAACTCAGGTCCTCCTGAATCCAGGGCCAGTGCTTTATCCACTGTGCCACCTAGCTGCCCCTGAAAAGAAAATATTCTTAAAAAGTAATCCAGATATTCTTTGTCAGGTATAAGGTACAATATAAATGTTATCTATTACTGTTGTTGCAATAAATAAATAACGTACTATACAAATGTAGTTTACTATTTTAAAAAATGATGAGCAGGATGCTATCAGAAAGACCTGGAAAGACCTGCATAAGCTGATGAAAAGTGAAATGTACTGTATACAAAATAACAGCAACATTATGAAATGATCTGCTGTGAATGACATGGTTATTTTCAGCAATACAATGATCCAAGAAAACTCTGAAGGTCTTATGAAAAATGAAATTCATCTACAGAGAGAGAACTGATGGTATCTGAATATAGATTGAAGCATAATTTTTTTTGTTAGTTCCTTTATCTGAAGTTTTGTTTTTGTCTGTTTTCTTTCACAACCTGGCTAATGTGGAAATGTTTTGCATGACTGCTCATGTATAGCTTATATTGAATTGTTTGAGTTCTTGGGGAGTGTGGGGAGGGAGAGAGGAAAAGAATTTGGATCACAAAGTTTTTTTTTTAAATTGATGTCAAAATTTGTATTTTACATGTAATTTGGGAAAATAAAGTTCTAAATATAAAAAATAATAATCCAGGGGGCGGCTAGGTGACGCAGTAGATAAAACACCGGCCCTGGATTCAGGAGTACCTGAGTTCAAATCTGGCCTCAGACACTTGACACTTACTAGCTGTGTGACCCTGGGCAAGTCACTTAACCCCCATTGCTCCACAAAAAAAAAATAATAATAATCCAGGTGAGAGGTGATAGAATCCTGAATTAAAGTAGTAACTATGTGAAGGGAGCAAAGAGATTGGAGGTAAGAGATGTGTGAAAGTAGAAACAGCAAAATTTGGCAACTGATAGAGAAAAAGGAATCCAGGAAAATGCCAAAGTCAATGAATGTGGGAGATTGGAATGATGGTGGTGCCTTTGGAAGAAATAGAGAAGTTTGGAAGAAGGGAGGATTTAGGGGGAAAGACAATGAGTTCAGTATTTGCAAAATAATCACAAAATTCATTTGGAAAAACAAAGGTTCAAGAATTTCAAAAGAAGAAATGAAAACATCATAAATTAAGGGGCCCTAGCATTAACATTTCAAGTTATATTATAAAGCAGCAATCAACCAATCTATTTGGTATCAGTTAAAAAACAACAAACACACACATGGGGGCAACTAGGTAGTGTAATGGATAAAGCACGGGCCCTGGATTCAGGAGGACTTGAATTCAAATCTGACCTCAGACACTTGGCACTTACTAGTTGTGTGACTCTGGGCAAGTCACTTAACCCTCATTGCCCTGTTTAAAAAAAAAAAGCCAACAGAGGACTTAAAAAAAAACACACTAGGAAATTAGATAAACAGAACAGGTTTAATAAGCAAGATTTGCCAACCATTCTGGAGAGCAATTTGGAACTATGCCCAAAGGACTATAGAACTGTGCATATCCTTTGATCCAGCAACACCACTGCTATGTTTATATCCCAAAGACATTCCCAAAAAGAGAAAAAGACCTTTTTGTACAAAAATATTTATAGCAGCTCTTTTGTGGTGGCTAAGAATTGGAAATCAAAGGAATGGCCATCGGGGGCAACTAGGTGGCACAGTAGATAGAGCACTGGCCCTGGATTCAAGAGGACCTGAGTTCAAATCCAGCCCCAGACACCTGACACTCACTAGCTGTGTGACCCTGGGCAAGTCACTTAACCCCAGTTGCCTCACAAAGAAAAAAAAAGTACTGCTATGCAAAGGAATGCCCATCAATTGGGGAATGGCTAAACAGGCTGTGCTATATGATGGTGATGGAATAATATCGTGCTGTAAGAAATGATAAGCAGGATGATTTTAGAAAGGCCTGGAAAGACTTGTATGAACTGATATATAGTGAAGTGAGCAGCACCAAGAAAACATTGTACACAAAGATAGCAATACTGTGTGATGAAGATCTGTGAATGACAACTATTACGAAAAATACAATGATCCAAGACAATCCCAAAAGGACTATTGATAAAACATACTATACACCTCCTGAATATTGACTGAACACAGACTGAAACATGCTATTTTTCACTTTCATTTTTTTCTTTTATTCAAGTTTTCTTGTACAAAATGACTAATATGGTAATGTTTAACATAATTGCACATGTATAACCCATATCTGATTGCTTACTGCCCCAGGTAGTGGGGAGGGGAAGAAGGGAAGGAGGAAGAAAAATTGGAACTCAAAACTATAAATAAAAATCTTTATTTTTTAAAAAAATAAGGGGCAGCTAGGTGGCACAGTGGATAAAGCACCAACCCTGGATTGACCAGTCTCAGAAACTTGACACTTACTAGTTGTGTGACCCTGAACAAGTCACTTAACCCTCATTGCCCCACCAAAAAAAAAAAAAAACCAAAGTAAATAAAATAAAATAAAAAATAAGCAAGATCTAGAAACAAATAAAAGCAACAGTTTAGCATTCAATAAATTCCAAAATAAATACTATAAAAAGAAGGACTCCCTATTCACCAGGAATTGCTGGGAAAACTGGAAGGGGGCATGACAGAAATCAGGTTTTGACAAACACCTTATATAATTCAGCAGAATAAGTTCCCAAATGGATTAGCAGTGCAAGAGATCATATCATAAAAAATTTAGGATAAAATATAGGTATCTTTTTAAAGTTATAAGTGTGTGGGAAAGTCTTTTACAAAATTATCAATGCCTTTTGTTTTTACATTACAGGCATTTCTTTTTAATAATTAATTATTTTATTTTTCAAATAACAACTGTTTTATTCAGTATCTCTCCCTCTCGCTATCCCACCTTTCACTAGAATTTTTTAAAAGTGTTAAGGGCTAAAATTCTAGTTAAACTGTCTAAAATATCTAATGAGTGGTCGCCAATAAATTATAAGCTTTAGCAAGAGTTAGACTTTTAAGCATTTATTAAGGAGAATAAGAATTTGGTAAAGAGAGAGAAAGGCCTAGATTCCTATCTATTAAAGGGAGAGCACATTTCTAGCTCCCTTCTCCGCCAGCGTCCTCAGGAAAGAGCCCGAGACCGAGCGCCAGTCTCTTCCTTCCTCCTCCCACTAGCCCGCGTCACTTCCTGACACCCAAGAAAAGACTCCTGGTCTTGCCCTCAAAGACCTTCACTTCATGGGCAGAACTCTTCTACAGTAAGTCTCCAGCAGGTGGCGTCATTCCAATCGTTACAGTCCCCCCTGTTGTTCCTCAAGAAACAAAATGTTTCCTTGACGGAACAGTAATAAGAATATAATAACTATTGCTAACTAATAATATGTGAACAACAATATAGAAAAGGAAGAGAGGAAAGTTTTGTCCAGAGGGGCGATTTTTTTTTTGTCCTCATGAACCGACACTTTGACATTAGTCTTGCAAAGGGAGGGCCTCTGCAGAGAATACATGTTACAGATGGTGTATATTATAACAGAAAGAGAAAAAAAACAACAACAACAAAAACAACAAATCAAAACTGTTCATTTAAAGTCTCTGAAAGTCTTTTCTCAGATGTCCTCTAGGTGTAGTCGTGGAATGGAAGTCTTTTCAGGGGTTGATGTGTGGATGCTGGTAATCAGCCAGGAAAATTTCCTACAAAATTGAGCTTAACACAACTTTAAAATAGCTTTGTCAATAATCAAATAAAACAATGAAAGTTCTCAAAAACATGTCTAAGGGAATTCAGAATCTTAGTTGTTACACATGAAACATATAATAAAACAAAAATTGAAACATTCTTTAAAATTATAATATTACTATAGTCCCCCCCTTATGGAGGGTAATTGAGAAGACAATTGCTGCAATATTAATTAATAAAAATAATTTTTATCTTTGTTTTATCACTTTTTGCATCATCTGCTTAATTATCCTCATGCCATTATGAGAAATTAGAAAATCTAATATAATTGGTAACAGGTGTCAAGGCCAAATTCAACACTGTATTTATCATGACACCTGAGATAATTATGGGGGTTACCATAAAAGAACAGAGAAATGATGGGATATGAGCATTCCCACACTTGAGAAATATGTACTGCCCATACAGTATGCCAGGCTTAAAATAGGTGGATGGAATATATGTCCATGCCACCGAACATATTGGAGGAAACTGAGTCAGACTTAATCAGATCCATGGGATTAAGATGTCCATGGCATCAGGCATATAGGAGGGAGCATAGAAGCCAGGTGTAGAAGTGAGATGGGTGGGATGAATACTTCCAGCCATCTGTACAATATTGTGGGGAAAAATAAAATAAAATATTAAACCAAGAGAATCCAACCTCAACATTTGTCAAAAGCCGTTCTCTCGGCCATACCTTGACTTCATGCATGTCTCCCCTCATGTTCAGTGTCTGCTCTTGCATGTATTCCTCTTGTGATTGGATGGCATCTTGGCCAAGTGGCATCTGATAACTCAGAATAAAGGCAATTAATATCTTAAATGATAAGTTCCCATAATCCAAGTCTCATATGGATTTAAAAATTGAGGATAATAAATGATTGCAAAAAATGTGAATACATCTTGACTCAGAATATAATATATAATTATGCAACAATTTCAAATAATACCCCCTTTTTTTTACTTAGTATACAATTACTTTTGTGAAAAATCAGAACATATTTAAATACAAGTTAAAGCACAACAGAATCTCAAAGAAAACTTTTTTTTTTGAAAAAAGAAAACTTTTACAAATGTCCCCCTCTTTTTTTTTTTTTTTGGAATATGCTTATCAAAAATAATACTTCTTTACACTTGTCATGGCAACCAATTTGCCAGGGAAATGCTTCAAAGAGTTTGATCAGATAATCAGTTGAGGAAAAAATAACAAAAACAAACAACTCAATATGGGAGCACAATACTCCTAGAATTAACATTGTATTATGAAATCAAAACCACGTTTCAAAATTAGATAGATGAATGAATAGAAGAAAATACACGTGGAATAATCGACAATGAAATTCAAACTAGGGAAATCTAAATGAATATGAACTTAATATCAATAAGAGTATTATAAAATATAAACTTGATCACATGACTATAAAAAGCTTTTACAAATATTCTCCTTGTTTTAAAAACTAAGTATAAAATACAATCTCAAAAGCATGAAAATCTCTATGAAAATAAACCCATACCATTAATTTCAAAATGCATATGTAATAGCATAGAAATCCTATGTAACCTCTGAACTGATACTATTACTCTGAGTGAATTCAGAACACTTTTGATTCCGATATCTAAAATCCCCAATACTCATATCAATACCTTGCTGCTTACTTCTACATTTCTGTAAAATATGTACCCTTCCATGGCAAAAGAAGCAGAGTCTTGAACTATGGTGATGATTGTCATTCTTATTCAGCTTAAGTTTTTCTTCTTTAACCCCTCTATATTGTCTGTCAGTCTTTTCACCATACAAATGCTTTATAAGATTACTAATTAAAGACAAAAGCAGGTTAGCAAAATTATGAACAAATCGAGCATATCTGGAATTTAAAGGGTTTTCTAAGGTTGTCTCAGAAGCACAGCCAGGCTGGGGAAGGTCTGAGCCTGAAGCTGCAAATGTAGTTAGAGAAAGTTGAGCATGTGCATCAGTTCTCTGGACTTCCCAGGCAGGGGAAGCAATGGGTTTGGCCATGGGAGGAGTAGAGGGTGGGGTCTGGAGAGGAGGGGAGGGACCAGAGCTATTTGAATCAGACTTGATTTTGAACTCAGGCCTGGATTCCTCTTCCCCCACTTTGCCTCCAGGTGCTAGGGGATTAAAAGCTTCAAGAGGGTGGGTCATTGCCTCCAGGCATGCAAAATTAGAGCAACAATTAGTGTTGGAACTGGGAAAAGCTGCAGGAATCTCTTCAGGTTTCTCTAAAAAAGCATGGTTGGGAGAGGGAGAGATATTTCCTTGTGTGAGTAAGTTGCTGGCTCTTTTAACAAAAATAAAAAGAAAAATAGAAAATCCAGAAAAACAAAGCATTAACATGATCTTATCTCCCATTTGTCTGGTTAAACAGACTAAAATCAAAAATAGGGTAATTAGGGAGTTTAAAAGGTCCATTCGAAAAAATTTAAAGGGAAAACACCTGGCAATTCAGTAGTACTTCGGATTTAAAGGGTTAGGATAGGGGAAATTTCTTACCCAACCGAAAGATCAGAAGTGAGGTTCAGCTTTCCTCTTCGTGGTCAGCCATCTGTTAAGGGCTAAAATTCTAGCTAAACTGTCTAAAATATCTAATGAGTGGTCGCCAATAAATTATAAGCTTTAGCAAGAGTTAGACTTTTAAGCATTTATTAAGGAGAATAAGAATTTGGTAAAGAGAGAGAAAGGCCTAGATTCCTATCTATTAAAGGGAGAGCACATTTCTAGCTCCCTTCTCCGCCAGCGTCCTCAGGAAAGAGCCCGAGACCGAGCGCCAGTCTCTTCCTTCCTCCTCCCACTAGCCCGCGTCACTTCCTGACACCCAAGAAAAGACTCCTGGTCTTGCCCTCAAAGACCTTCGCTTCATGGGCAGAACTCTTCTACAGTAAGTCTCCAGCAGGTGGCGTCATTCCAATCGTTACAAAAGCAAACAAACCCAAAAAACAAATCCCTTAATACCTCCCTATATAGTCCAGAAAAAAAATCCTATATTAGCCATGTCTAAAAATATACATTACTTTCTGAATTTTGAGTTCATCACCTCTCTATCAGGAGATATTTTTCTCTATCAGGCATGTTTTATCTTCATTCTTTTGGACTTATGTTTCATCAGTGCATGGATCAGAGTTCAGTCTTTTAAGAGTTGATTTTCTGCAAGTCATTCCCCAATTCAGAAATGGTCAAAGGATATGAACAGGCAGTTTTCTGATGAAGAAATCAAAGCTATCTATTGCCATATGAAAAAATGCTCCAAATCACTATTGATTAGAGAAATGCAAATTAAAACAACTCTGAGGTACCACCTCACACCTATCAGATTGGCTAATATGACAAAAAAGAAAAATAATAAGTTTTGGAGAAGCTGTGGAAAAATTGGAACACTAATGCATTGTTGGTGGAGCTGTGAACTGATCCAACCATTTTGGAGAGCAATTTGGGACTATATCCAAAGGGCTATGGGACTGTTCATACCCTTTGACCCAGTAATACCACTACTGGGTCTGTATCCCAAAGAGATCATAGAAGAGGGAAAAGGAACTGCATGTACAAAAATATTTATAGCAGCTCTCTTTGTGGTGGCAAAGAATTGAAAATCAAGGGAATGCCTATCAATTGGGGAATGGCTAAACAAATTGTGGTATATGAATGTAATGGAATATTATTGTGCTGTAAGAAACGAGGAGCAGGAGGATTTCAGAGAACCCTGGAAGGACTTACATGAACTGATTCTGAATGAGAGGAGCAGAATCAGGAGAACATTGTACATAGTATCAGCAACGTTGTGTGATGATCAGCTCTGATTGACTTGGCCCTTCTCAGCAATGCAATGATCCAAAATAATTGCAAAGAACTCATGATAGAAAATGTTTTCCACATCCAGAAAAAAGAACTATAGATTCTGAATGCAGATTGAACCATACTGTTTCTACTTTTGGGCTGTTTTCCCCCCTTCTTTTTTGAGGGTTTTCCCTTGTGCTCTGATTCTTCTTTCACAATATGACTAATGCAGAAATATGTTTAATGTGATTGTAAATACATAACCTATATCAGATTGCTTTCCATCTAGGGGAAGGGGGAGGGAAGGGAGGGTGGGAGAAAAATCTGGAACTAAAAATCCTATGAAAACAAATGTTGAAAACTATACTTACACGTAACTGTAAAATAATAAAATACTTTTATAAAATTAAAAAAAAATAAAATTTAAAAAGGATTTTAACTAAAAAAGAGTCGATTTTCCTTAATGTTACCATTGTATAAATTGTTTGTGTTCTGCCCATTTTGATTTGCATCAGTTCATCAGTTGTATCAGTTCCCAGTTTCCTCCGAAATTGTCCACTTAATCATTTCTTATGATACAATAATAATCCATTACATTAATATGCCACAATTTGTTTAGCCATTCCCCCTTAGATTTCTTTAGAGTGTAAGCTTAGTAGGAATATAGCTGGGTCAACGGGTATGCACAGTTTGGTAACTTTCTGGGCAAGTTCTAAATTGTTTTCCAGAATGGCTAGAAAAATATTCTAGTATATTTGCTTTCCCACAATCTCTCTGACATTTGTCAGTTTTGATAGTCTCATAGGTATGGCATGGAACCTCAAAATTGCTTTACTGCAATTCTCTAATTATTATCTATTTAAACATTTTTTCACATGATTGTAATTTGTACTTCTTCCATTGAAAATGACTGTTGGGGCAGCTAGGTGGCACAGTAGATAAAGCACCAGTCCTGCATTCAGGAGTACCTGAGTTCAAATCTGACCTCAGACACTCAGACACTTGACACTTACTAGCTGTGTGACCCTGGGCAAGTCACTTAACCCCCATTGCCCCTCAAAAAAAAAAAAAAGAAAAAAAGAAAATGACTGTTAGTCTCTGACCATTTATCTAGTAGGGCTTTTAGTCTTATAAATTTGGATCTGTTCTGAAATTTTGTTGCAAAGACTTTTCCCCAGTTACCTGTTTGTACAAAAGTTTTTAAATTTTATATAATTGAAATCAATTGCTTTATGTTATATGATATCATCTATCACTTGGTTAGCCATTATTGAATCTGGTTTTCCCAGCAGTTTTTGTCAGATAGTTAGTTCTTCCTCCAGTAACTGGGGTCTTTGGGTATATCAAACACAATGCTACTGTTTTTGTTTACCTTTGTATGTAGTGTACCTAATCTGTTCCACTAATCAACTTCTTTCTTTTTAAACCAGTACCAAACTGTTTTAATGATTACTATTTTGTAGTAGTTTGAGATCTGGTAATGATAGACTCTTTTGTTCCCACTCTTTTTTCATTATTACCCTTGAGATCCTTTTCCTTTTGTTCAGGCAGATGAATTTTGTTATGACTTTTTTCTAGTTCTATAAAATAAAATTTTGGGAGTTTGGAACAGCACTGAATGTGTAAATTAATGTAGATAATTTATAATTTTAATATATTGACTCAACCTGCCCACAAGCCATTAATGTTTCTTCAATTATTTATCTATTTTTATTTCTGTAAAGAGGGTTAGAGTTCATTTGGTAAATAATGGTGACCACACTTTCATTTATAGTATTTTATTTATAGTAGTTTTTTTTGTTTTGTTTTTTGGGGGGTTTTTTGGTGAGGCAATTGGGGTTAAGTGACTTGCCCAGGGTCACACAGCTAGTAAGTGTCAAGTGTCTGAGGCCGGATTTGAACTTAGGTACTCCAGAATCCAGGGCCGGTGCTTTATCCACTGTGCCATCTAGCTGCCCCTATAGTAGTTATTTTTAATGCAATTTCTCTTTCTAGTTTTTCTGGCTAGGATTTGTTGATTATATATAGGAATCTTAATGATTTATGTGACTTTATCTTGTAACTTTGCTGAAGTTATTAATTATTTCAATTAATTTTTGGTTTAGATTTGGGTGGGTCTGAAAAGGGTACATTAAGATCTTCCACTACTATAGTTTTACTATCTACCTCTCCCTCCAGATCAATTAACTTTTTCT
Source organism: Dromiciops gliroides (assembly GCF_019393635.1). Taxonomy (NCBI): domain Eukaryota; kingdom Metazoa; phylum Chordata; class Mammalia; order Microbiotheria; family Microbiotheriidae; genus Dromiciops; species Dromiciops gliroides. The sequence goes on from NC_057864.1 coordinate 257,632,343, forward strand.
TCAAGTATTTAGATACTTTGTTATTAGTATCTATACTACTAATATCTACAGTGATTAATAATTTCTACAGTATTGATTCTAATAACTAATCTATGGTGCCTTCAAACATGATATAAATTTCCTGCTCATCTCTTTTTTTAAACACTTTTATTTATTTTTATTATATTACCATCTCTTTTTAAGACTCCTATTCATTTTTGTTTGTTTTGTTTTGTTTTGGGGGGGGGCAATGGGGGGTAAATGACTTGCCCAGGGTCACACAGCTAGTAAGTGTCAAGGGTCTGAGGCCAGATTTGAACTCAGGTCATCCTGAATCCAGGGCTGGTGCCTTATCCACTGTGCCACCTAGCTGCCCCCTCCTATTCATTTTTACTATTATCTAATCTCATGATTGTTATCCATGGTTTTTTGAGTTCAGCAGAGGCTTGGTTTGTTTTGTTCCAGCCTGCCATTTTAGCTTTATGTGAATCTTTGTGTTTCAAATGCTTTTCTTGTGTAATGATTGGAATGATGCCACCTACTGGAGACTTGCTGTGGGAAAGCTCTGCCATGAGGAAAATGCCTCAGAGGCGTTGTGGCTTTTCCTTGGCATCAGGAAATGACATTTACTCATGGGTGCTGTCTATCAAAGCTACCAGCCAATCAACTTGAGGAGCCTCCTATTTTGTGAAAGGAGACAGGAAGGAGGAAAGGGAGCCTGCGCGGAGAGCTCTCGTGCTTTTGGGTTCCTGACTTGATGGTGGTGGTGGTGGCAGAGGACTTCACAGGAAATTTGAGGAAAGATAGGAATGCCAGGCTGTTGGAATTCTGTTCTCAATCTTTTTCTTTCTATTTTTCAATAAACCCTTAAAAACCTAAACTCGTTTTATCAGTGATTTTAGTCAGTTTCCCCCAAAACTGGGGGAACAGATTAGAATCCACATTTAGAATCTTAAATTACACACTTGTAAAGAGCATATTGTTAGATTATGCCTTCATTTGGCTATTCTCTTCCACTTTATGGATGAGTTCATCCCAATCACACTTACAATTATAATTGATTATATATTGTTTCATATAATTGTTCATATATTTCCTTCCATCCTGTCCTCTTTTCTTCCACCTTCCTCTTCACAAATAAGCAGAGAGAAAAGAAGAAATGTACCTAACACTTGTGATCTTATAAGTGAAACAGTTAGTTCCCTCTCTATTGCAGCTCTTCTCTTTACTCCTTCTCTGATCCCAGGTTTTTACTCTTTCTTTCTTTCCTTTTTGTTTTGCTTATGGCTATTACTTTACCCATTTCTCTATCTTAGACCTCCTCCATACCTCTGCCTTGTCCCTGATCTCTCCTATTTTCGTTCTGAGTTTAATGTATTTCTATGTGAGATATCTATGCGTGTATATGTTTGAGTGTGTGTAAATGTGTTCAATCTTTCTTTATTCAATTCAGAAAAAAAGTGAGCTTCAAAGGATGCTCATCTCCAGCCTTTCTTCCATGGCTATATGTTCTTCATCTTATCTACCCCTATTATGAAATTGTGGTTTCCCTCCCCTTCTTCCTCCTTTCCTTCTCAGGATAGTTCCCTGTCCCTCCTATTTTTGTATTCTTCTAAGACCATTATAATAGAACAAAACCACCCACAAACCCTCTGTCATTTTAACTTTTCTATGTCCCTTAAAGATATTACAATTCTGAGAAGACATATTTTTAACCTCTTATTAATATGTAAACAATCCATCCCCACATATTCCTTTTCAATTATACAAATGTGTGCCTTTCTGTGTTTCTCTTGGCATTTTCATTTTCATCTACTCAGCTTTGGTCTTTTCATTAGGAATGCTTAGAAATACTCTATTCCATTAAATATCTATTTCCCTCACCCCCATAGGATTATATTTAGTTTTTCCTGATAAGTTATTCTTACTTGTATTTTTATCTCTTCCCTTTAGGAATATCATATTCCAAGCTTTCCTCTTCTGTATAGTTGTAGCTGCTAAGTATTGTATAATCCCAGAGTAGTGAAAATAATTAAATATAATTTCCATGCTTTTTGACCCAGAGATGTCATTGCTAGGAATATAACACAAGCATATCAAAGGCAGAAAACAAAAGGTTCCTGATATATCAAAATATTCATAGCTGCACTTTTTGTGGTAATAAAGAACTTGGAACAATGTAAGTGTCCATTTGTGGCATAGGAGTGTGGTGGAATATTATTGTACAGTAAGAAATTTAAAATATGAAGATTTAAAAAATATGAGCAGAGTTATATGAAATTATACAGAATGGGGGAGACAACTAGGTGGCACAGTAGATAAAGCATCAGCCCTGGATTCAGGAGGACCTGAGTTTAAATCTGGCCTCAGACACTTGTCACTTACTAGCTGTGTGACTCTGGGCAAGCCACTTAACCCTCATTGCCCCACAAAAAAAAAAAGAAAAAAGGGGAAAAAAAGAAATTATACAGAATGAAATAAACAGAACCAGGAAACCAGTAAATACAATGACAACAACAATATAAAAAGGAACAATAAAATGAAACTTAACACTCTGTATATATAAACATCAAGCTTGGTCCAGGAGAACACATAAAAAAAAATGCATCTCCCTTCTAAAGGAAGGCCTTTCCTTAACTCTTCCCCTAGATGCTAGTGCCTCTCCACCAACCCACCTAAATCACATTGTATTTACTTTTCATATCTAGTGGTTGTGCATATTACTATACCTGGTTGATGAGCAGGGTTGTCATGGTGATCACTCTTTCTCATTTACTGCTGTATCCTTATGTGAGTCGGTTACTCCTTCCCAATCACTCCCTCAGGTTTGACTTTCTAGTCTCTAAGCTCCTGCCCTCAGGAGGAGTGGTTTTCCTTTCAAACCAGCCACAGTAAAGCAATGAGAAGAGGAAATGGTCCCAGCCCCACTTACTACACCTGCCTCAGGACATCATAGTCTCCTCCAGCCAAAGTTGCTGACTCATTTGATCAAGATATAACCTTGTTTAAGTTTCCCTCTCTACTCTAGTAAATTATAATATATATATATATATATATATATATATATATATATATATATATATATATATATATATATATATATATATATATATATATATATATATATATATATATTTCTAATAGTTCAAGCCCCCAGCAAGAGAATTTTGATGGCAAAATATTCCACAATTATCCAATTTATTTCACTTCCACATTTTAGTGTACTCTGCTTCTCTCTCTCTCTCTAATTGAGTAATGAAATACATAGATCAGCAATACAATGGTTAGCCACTTTTATTTTATGTAAGCAGGAAGTTGGTGGTTCCACCATGTTGAGGCAATTCCCTTGGGACCCTCCCCCCTCTCTGTGTTGCTCTTATTCTGCTAAACTCTTCCCAGATCTTGCACAGCTTCAGCTACCCACTTCCTTCAGGTTTGAGGAGGAGGTTTTTTTGCCAGTCCTTTGGTTCAGGCAAATTCCCTAGGCACCAAATAGGAGGATAATGGGGAGTTCCTCAGGTCAGGGGACAGTATCTTCAGCATCCTATTGAAAATATACAGGAGGTGGATAGAGCACTGGCCCTGGATTCAGGAGGACCTGAGTTCAAATCAGACCTCAAACACTTGACACTAGCTGTGTGACCCTGGGCAAGTCACTCAACCCTAATTGCCCTGCAAAAAAAAAAAAAAAAGAAAGAAAGAAAGAAAAGAAAATATACAGATATACAGGAGGCAGCTAGGTGGCTCAGAGCATAAAACACCGACCCTGAATTCAGGAGGACCTGAATTCAAATCCAGCCTCAGACACCTAACACTAGCTGTGTGACCCTGGGCAAGTCACTTAATCCTCATTGCCCTACAAAACACACACACACAAAGAAAATATACATATCTATGATATGTGCATATTTATGTATTTACTTAAATGTGTATATGTTGTTTTCTCCAATAGAATATAAGTTCCTGGAAGGCAGGGATTGTTTCAACTTTGTCTTTGTATCCATAGCACCTGGCACAGTATCTGGCATATTTGTTGTTGTTGTTGATCAGTTGTTTCAGTCGTGCCCCACTTTTCATGGCCCCATTTGGGGTTTTCTTGATAAAGATACTGGAGTGGTTTGCCGTTTCCTTCTCCTGCTCCTTTTACAGATGAGGAAACTGAGGCAAACAGGGATTAAATGACTTGCCCAGAGTCACATAGCTAGTAAGTATCTGAGGTCAAATTTGAACTCAGGCCTTTCTGACTCTAGGCCTGGAGCTCCACCCAGCTGCCCTCTCTGGTACATATTGGTGCTTAATAAATGCTTGTTGACTAACTGATTGTCATGTCCTGGTGTCCACTGCTAAATATCTCTTCTTTAGGGATTAGGGGATCTAGAATAAGCTCAATTGGTACAAATCAAAAGGGCAGCTCACAGCTTTATCATTGCTCACTCCCCAGTACAGTAAATACTTGTCTGGGCTCTGAAATAATATGTCAAGATGCCAGACCAGCAAAGACACCTGTGAGAGACCTTCATTCACCACAATTAAGATATACGTGGGAAAAGACCCAGGAGCCCCTACACTGTGGGACCTGCAGCTGCACTGTTCCTCCCAACCTCAACTGGCCTCTTTGCTCACACTTTACCTACCTCTCACTCTCACCACATGTTCTGCTTACTGCCATGTATAAGCTAGTAAAACCAATGGCTCCAGCAAATATCTGTTCAGCTGCAGCTCCTGAGGGAAGTGCCAGCGAAATCAGCCTTCCAGGGAAATCCAGCTGTTCCTGGTATGGCTGGAGAGTCCTCAGGGAATCTCCCATAGAAAGCCCAAAGTGCTATCTGAACCTTTTTCTCTTGGCCTACAGAGAACCTTTCTCTCCAATAAACTGACATGGGCAGTCAATGATGGTACAGTCTGCCTTGGGATAATGGCAGCCCAATCACTAGGACTGGGGTTCAAAGTTAATACTCCAGTCTCTGGAAGGAAAAGGAAAAGACCAAAGCCAGTTGGCAATCCTTTGTTGGAAGTACTAGACAGGGAACTTGAATATGGAAGGATAAAGAGGGACCCAGGTACCAGGTCTGGAGTACAAGGCAGTTGCTCATTCAAGAGAAATAAGACAAAATCTCCAGTTATTAAAACTGGAGTGGGGCAGCTAGGTGGCACAGTGGATAAAGCACTGGCTCTGGATTCAGGAGGACCTAAGTTCAAATCCGGCCTCAGACACTTGACACTTACTATTAACCCTCATTGCCCTGCAAAAAAAGAAAAAAAGAAAAAAAAGAAAAAAACTGGAGCAGGGCAGCTAGGTGGCGCAGTGGATAGAGCACCAGCCCTGGATTCAGGAGGACCTGAGTTCAAATCTGACCTCAGACACTTGACCCTTACTAGCTGTGTGACCCTGGGCAAGTCACTTAACCCCAATTGCTTCACCAAAAACAAAAAACAAACAAACAAACAAACAAAAAACAACCTGGAGCCAGGTCAGAGAAGAACCAGACTTGATGCTGAGGTCCCTAACTTAAAAATCCTGGGATCCTTATATTTCCCTACTTGGGGGCTGAATTTGTCCTTGAAGCAGGATTGAGTCTGGAGGTGGGATTAATTGATTCCACTGTGAGTGAGGTCTCAGAGAATGTATCAACAGAGGGATAGATGAGTTGCTCCGTCTTCTGCTGCCACTCAAGTAGATACTTTTTTTTTCTTTTCTTGGAATTTTGTAATGATCTTCTGACATTTCTCACTTTCAGTTTCTTCTTCCTCCAATCCAGCCTTCATATCATTGCACAATTATCTTCCACATACACAGTTGTGATCACACTACTCCCTTTCTCAAGCCACTCTGAGAACACCCTACTGCTTACCAAATCAATGCCAAACTCTATGTCTTGACATTCTCATTTCTCTCCAATCTGGAGCCTCCTTTCCAACCTTTACTCATACTGCTCCTGTCCATGTGTCCTACACTCTGCCAAATTAGACTTTATTGTCCTCTGGAGCAGCCTCTGTGCTCACATCATTGCCCAAAACGTCCTCCAATTTCTGGATGTTGAACTCTAGCCCTTCCTTCAAGACCTAAATCAAATGTTACCTCCTCCTTAAAACTTTCTGTGAATCTTCCCTGCTTCCTCCATTTCATGGCCAATAGTGATCTTCATTTATTATGTTATATTTTGTATCATAGTTATATGTATCACATCATACAAAATGTAAAGTTGCTAAAATTCTAGCTATACTGTCTAAAATTATCTAATGAATGGTCGCCAATAAATTATAAGCTTTAGCAAGAGTTTAGACTTTTAAGCATTTATTTTTTTTTAAGTGAGGCAATTGGGGTTAAGTGACTTGCCCAGGGTCACACAGCTAGTAAGTGTTAAGTGTCTGAGGCCGGATTTGAACTCAGGTACTCCTGACTCCAGGGCCGGTGCTCTATCCACTGTGCCACCTAGCTGCCCCTTTTTAAGCATTTATTAAGGAGAATAAGAATTTGGTGAAGAGAGAAAGAGGCCTAGATTCATCTATCTATCAAAGGGAGCCAGTGTCTCCTGCTCTACTCCCCCCTGAGGTCCTTGTGAAAGAGAGAGAACCACCCCTTCTTCATCCCACAAGCCTTCTGTGAAAACTGGAAACGTCCTGTCCCCACACACTCAGCTCCAAGCTAATTGGTAATAGCTTTGATAGACAGTATCCATGAGCAAATGTCACTTCCTGACGCCAAGGAACTGACCCTCTAAGCCACATGGCTTGCCCTCAGATGCCTTCTCCTCATGACAGAGCTTTCCTACAGTAACTCTCCAGCAGATGGCATCACTCCAATTGTTACAAAAATATGTAAGTTACCTGAAAGCAGATGGCTTTTCCTATTGGCTTAAATATCTCTCCCCCTTCTTGTCCGCCTCTTCTTCAGACAATATACCTGACAATTCCTTGCACACAGTAGGTGCTTAGTAAGATTTTTGTTGAGGGGGCAGTTGGGTGGTGCAGTGGATAAAGCACCAGCCCTGGATTCAGGAGGACCTGCGTTCAAATCTGGCCTCAGACACTTGACACTTACTAGCTGTGTGACCCTGAGCAAGTCACTTAACTCTCATTGCACCCCCCGAAAAAGAATTTTAATTGAATCCAGTTGAGTTCATTTGAATGGAATGGAATTAAATAAATACTATAGGGGATACCTCACATAGGCCAAGGCATTTTCCTTATCATCTGTTATGACCCCTATCCCAAGGGGGCTGTAGTTTTTTAGTCATTTTAGTCCTGTCTAACTCTTCATGGCCCCATTTGGGGTTTTCTTGGCAAAGATACTGGAGTGATTTGCCATTTCCTTCTGCATCTCATTTTACAGATGAGAAAACTGAGGTAAACAGGGTTATGTGACTTGCCTAGGGTCACACAGCTAGTAAGTGACTGAGGTCAGAGTTGAACTCAGGAAGATGAGTCTTTCTGATTCTAAGTCCAATGATCTATCCTATGTACCACCTAACTTCCCCCTCCCAAGAGGAGCTACATGTAATAGAAAGAGATATAAATTCAAATCCCAGCTCTGTCACTGATTATCTTCTTCAGTGAACTTTTATATCCCCTTTTCCATTTGGCTAATTCAGCTTTTTAAGGCATTCTTTTCCTCATTGGATTTTTGTATCTCTTTTACTATTTGGCCAGTCTATTTTTTTGGGGGGTGAGGCAATTGGGGTTAAGTGACTTGCGCAGGGTCACACAGCTAGTAAGTGTCAAGTGCCAGATTTGAACTCAGGTCCTCCTGACTCCAGGGCTGGTGCTCTATCCACTGTGCCACCTAGTTGCTGCTGGCCAGTCTATTTTTAAGGTGTTATTTTCTTCAGTATTTGTGTGTGTGTGTGTGTGTGTGTGTGTCTCCTTTACCAAGTTGTTGACTTATTTTTTCATAATTTTCTTGTATCACTCTCATTTCTCTCCCCATTTTTTCCTCTACCTCTCTTAATTTATTTTCAAAGTGACTTTTGAGCCCATCCATGGCCTGAGACCATTCATATTTTTCTTGCAGGCTTTGGATGTAGGAGTTTGACTTTGTTATCTTCTTCTCAGGGTGTTTTGATCTTCCTTGTCATCATAGTAACTTTATATGGTCAGAATTTTTTCTGTTGTTTTTTCATTTCCCCAGTCTATTTCTTGACTTTTGTTATGTCTAAAATTTTAGACATAACACTTTTAACTCTTTGTTAAAGTAGGACTCTGCTTCCAGGGTGAAGGGAACACTGTCCCAAGCTTCAGGGATTTTGTGCGACTGTTTTCAGAGATATATCTAGGAACCTGTAAGTTTTCAGTTCTTCCAACATGGTATAATCTAAAGAGAGGTGTGTTTACTATTCTTCTGGCCTGTGCTCTGGTCTGTGAGTGACTACAAGCCTGCTTTTCTGCCCTGGAACTGTGAGGAGAGTCCCTGCTCCACTGTGGCCACAAGCTCTGGTGTGCTAGTGCTCCTCCCTGCCCTGGGATGGCCACCCAGGACTGTGATTTGGATCCAAGTATGGGCAAAGCAACAGAGACCTGCTTTAGTCCTAGCAAAGAGACCTCTGTAATCTTCTTCTGGCCAATTGTTTGACCCCCTTACCACCTGTGGACTACGAGTTCCAGAAGCAGTCACTGCTGCTACTGATTCAGTGGCTCCAAAGACCGGCTTCTGGTTTTGGGGGGCTGAGTCTAAGCTGGTGTGACCTGCACTAGACTGCAGTCCACTATCATCCGGGTGCAATAGACTTTTCCTGCCAAGCTTCTAAGTCGTCTTTGGCTGGAAAATTATTTCACCATCCTTTTGTGGGTTCTGCTGCTCCAGGAGTTGTCTTATGACATTATTTGAAGGTATTTGGAGGGGTCTTGGGGAGAGCTCAAGTGAGTCACTGCCTTTCCTCTTCCATCTAGGCTCCACCTCCTCTGTCACTTATAATTTTAGACAATTTTCTTTCCCTCCCTGGGCTTCTGTTTCTCTTGCAGGGATTTATAATCTAGGGATGTGAAGTTTATCAAGGGGGTATAGAGAATGATATCGGGCTTAGGATCAATCAGAAGTTTCTCTTGTGAAAACCAAACCAAAGATGACCAGATAACAAGAAAGACATATTAAGGAATCAAGGGACTATGAAAGTTTAGATTGACCAACTAAATATCAGGATAGACATACCTAAGAAGTAGGGGGAGATAAAATTCTATAGCAGGGTAGCAGGAAAGTCAGTTAGGTATGGCTATGACCTATGACTGGAGCTAGAAGACAGAGACAACCCCAAAGGTCAGGACCATCATTTTTTTTAAATCCCCCTTGACTCTCAGGAATATGAGAAGTATCCAAGCTTTCCAGCTTTCCCCACCCCACCCCAAAAGGGAACTTTCCAGTTTTCAACTGGACACCCCATCTATTCTCTATAAAAACTTTTGCTTTCCCTCTGTTTGAGGAGGAGAATGTTTCTAAGCCCTCCTTCTCAGGGGCGAAGTCTTTGACTTCCCACTAAGTCACTTTCTCTAGGACCAAATAAAAGACCACTTTAATTTTAATTGGATTGTATGTAAGAGTGTAATTCTTTATTGAGGAATACCTAAGGACCACTACAAAGTTGTCCCCCCAGCACCCCCACCCCGACAGAGAATATCTTGTAAATAACTACATTATTTTATTGAATATTCCAAAAGTGTTAGTGAAAAAAATTATAAATTGGAGACAGACCAACAAGGAGCTGAGGAGAAGGGAAGGGAATAAGTATTTATGTGTTATTATAAGTATGTGTCAGGCACTTCGCAAATATTATCTCATTTGATCCTTACAACAACCCTTCAAGTAGGTGCTGTAATTATCCCCATTTTACAGTTGAGGAAACTGAGGCAAACAGTGATTAAATGTCTTGCCCAAGGTCACACACAGAACACACGTCTACTAAGGCCTGATTTGAACTCAGGGTCTTTCTGATGTCAGGCCCAGTGCTATATCCACTGTGCCACCACCTGCCTAAGGTGGTAAGGAAAGGGTAAGGAAGAGAAAAACTGTAACAATGAGTCTGAAAATTTGAAAGAAGCAGTTGATGGATTGATTTCTACTGACCAAAACCAAATGAAAGAGATTTGTATATAAAACCTTTACCATATTGAGCTAGAAAAAACCCAGCAATAATGAGTCATTTAAAGACAAATTGGCAATAACTAGAAGCTAAATTTATTTACAATGAAGTTAACATGAACAATGAAGCATACAAAAATATTCTCATGAAGAAGCATATTCCATTATTACTAAATATGCTCACAGGATTTGAATTTTATTTATAACAAGTTATCGGGGCAGCTAGGTGGTGCAGTGGATAAAGCACCAGCCCTGGATTCAGGAGGACCCAAGTACAAATTCAACCTCAGTCACTTGAAACTTACTAGCTATGTGACCCTTAACCCTCATTGCCCCACACAAAACACACACACACACACACACACACACACACACACACACACACACACACACACAAACCCCCAAGTTATTCTGTGAATCAAGTTTCTTGGCCCTACTGCTGATTGATCTGCCTGCCCCCCCCCCCCCCCCCCGCCCACTGCTGCCCAACCTCTCCTCAGTTCTCCAAGGTGATTTTTCTAAAATGCAGGACTGACCATGTCACCCTCCTACTCAATAAACTCCAGTGGCTCTTCATCATGTCCAGGATCAAATATAAAATCCTCTATCTGGCATTCAGAGCTCTTCATGATCTACTCCCCCACCCCACCCACTACCTCTCCAGTCTTCTTATACCTTCCATCCCACACAGACTGATCTAGTGACACTGGTCTCTTTGCTGTTCCTCAAACAAAACATTCTCTCTCCTGACTGGGCATTGTCATCAGATGTTCCCCACACCTGGAATGTTCTCCCTCTTCATCTCTAACTCAGGCTTCCTTCCAAGCCTAGCTAAAATTCCACCTTCTACAAGAAGCCTTTCTGAATCCTCCTTAATTCTACTGCCTCCAATTTATCACATAGATCTTGTTTGCTGATTATTTCTAATTTATCCTGTACACACACACACACATTTGTTTTGTTTTGTTTTTACATACACATATATTTTTATATAGAGACAGATAAGATTGGTCTGTCTGTCTGCCTGTTTATCTGCTTAGTTTGTCTATTGTTTACAGTTTGTTTCTCTGATTAGACTGTGAGCTCTAATTTAAGAACAGGGAATATCTTTTGCATTTCTTTGTAACCCTAGCATTTAGCCCAGTACCTGGCACATAATAGGTGCTTAATAAATGTTTATTGACTAACTGACTATTCTCAAATCTAAAGCAAATGACTGTTGTACCTGTCCATTATTATTTTTTTCATCCCAGGTCCTGCCTCCTTCAGCGATTTTAGGACAAAACTTTTGGGGTACAACAGCTTCCAATCACAGACCCACTTTTGAGTTTTGTATTTATTTTACTTAATTGGGGGGGGGTGACTGATTTTTATTTATTTATTTATTTGGTTGGGTTTTGCAGGGCAATGAGGGTTAAGTGACTTGCCCAGGTTCACACAGCTAGTATGTGTCAAGTGTCTGAGGCCGGCCTTGAACTCAGGTACTCCTGAATCCAGGGCCAGTACTTTATCTACTGTGCCACCTAGCTGCCCCTAGGGGTGACAAATTTTTTTTTTTAGTTATTAACATAATTGTATAATAATTTATCTCAATAGTAAGCACTACATAAAACATTGCTATTATTGTTGGCTCTTAAATCAAACTTTTTTTTTTATTTTTAATGTATAAGGTATTTTATTTTTTCCGTTACATGTAAAGATAGTTCTCAACTTTTGTTTATACAAGCTTTACAGTTTCAGATTTTTCTCCCTCCCTCCCCTCCCTCCCCCCTTCCCTAGACAGCAGGTAATCTGATATAGGTTATATCTATATATCTCTATACATATAGATATAGATATAGATATATATACACACATATATATACACATAATAACATTAATCCTATTTCTGCATTAATCCTGTTACAAGAGAAAAAATCAGAGCAGTGATGCAAAACCTCAAAATAGAAAAAAAAAACCAACAGCACCCAAAACAAAAGAAATAATATTGTTCAATCAGCATCTATACTCCACAGTTCTTTCTTTCTTTTTTTTTTTCTTGGATTTGGAGATCCTCTTCTATCATGAGTTCCCTGGAACTCTTCTGTACCATTGCATTGGTGAGAAGAATATAGTCCATCACAGTAGGTCAACACTCAATGTTGATGATACTGTGTACAATGTTCTTCTGGTTCTGCTCATCTCACTCATCATCAGCTCACATAAGACCCTCCAGGTTTCTCTGAACTCTTCCTGCTCATCATTTCTTACAGCACAATAGTATTCCATTGTATTCATATACCACAACTTGTCCAGCCATTCCCCAATTGATGGGCACCCCCTCAACTTCCAATTCCTTGCTACCACTTAAAGAGCAGCTATAAATATTTTTGTACATGTGGGTCCCTTTCCCCCTTCCATGATTTCTTTGGGCAAAAGACCTAAAAGTGGAGGGGTGACTGATTTTTAAAAGTAATAATACTCAATACCCATCACTTTAATTTGTGGAAAACAGAGCAGGGGAAGGAGAAATTCTGGATATTGTAATGATTGGAATGACGCCACCTACTAGAGACTTGCTGTGGGAAAGCTCCACCATGAGGAAAATGCCACAGAGGCATTGTGGCTTTTCCTTGGCGTCAGGAAATGACGTTTGCTCATGGGTGCTGTCTATCAAGGCTACCAGCCAATCAACTTGAGGAGCCTCCTATGGTCTGGGAGGAGACAGGAAGGAGGAAAGGGAGCCTGCGCAGAGAGCGCGGGGTTTTTTGGCTTCCTGACTTGATGGTGGTGGCGGCCGAGGACTTCACAGGAAATTTGAGGAAAGATAGGAATGCCAGGCTGTTAGAATTCTGTTCTCAATCTTTTTCTTTTTATTTTCCAATAAACCCTTAAAAACCTAAACTCGTTTTATCAGTGATTTTTAGTCAGTTTCCCCCAAACTGGGGGAACAGATTAGAATCCACATTTAGAATCTTAAATTACACAATATCAGGTTTTATGCTCTTGACCAATCAAATTGGTCAATGGTATTTTTAGTTCTCTTTATGTACTCCATGGCTTCCCCCACCCCTACCCCCAAACTCTCCTGTTTCTTAATTTCTGTTCTGTGTCCCTTATTAACTGCCATTTTCTAAATGAACTTTTTTCAATAAAAGGAAAGAAGAGATGCAAAAAAATATATAAAGCAAAAAGCAAATTGGAGACTGAGCATGATATATAGTAGGAATAAAACTGTTGGTTGATAAGAAACAGAATCAGAGGCCTCAATAACTAATTTGACCATGTTCTGATAAACATTTGACAATTTTATGATCCTAAAAATATTGTTACATAGCAAATAAAGTTTCTCTGTAAAACATTCATTGATATCTTTATTTTATTTCTTATGTACATATGTCTGGTGAACTCTAGAGTGTTTCATATTGAACAGAGAGCATTGGAAGGTTTACTGAGAGCCAAAAGGTACAAAGACCAAAAAGGGTTGGGAACCTTTGCTCTATAAAATGAAGGAGCTTGATATGGGTCTGGAGTAACACAGAAGTTTTCTCCATGAGAAGCTAAACTAAAGGATGGACAATCTAAGAAGTAAGGGGAGACAAGCTTGGAACAGAGATAACTCAAGAAGTCAGGACCACTGCCCCTCATTCAAGCCTTTCCCATCCCACTCCTCATTCAAGCTTCTCCCATGCCACCCCCAATAAGGAACTTTCCATTGCCACCCCATTGGTCACCCCATCTATCCTTTATAAAAGCTTAGGCCTGGGGCAGCTAGGTGGCGCAGTGGATAGAGCACCGGCCCTGGATTCAGGAGTACCTGAGTTCAAATCCGGCCTCAGACACTTAACACTTACTAGCTGTGTGACCCTGGGCAAGTCACTTAACCCCAACTGCCTCACTAAAAAAAATTAAAAGCTTAGGCCTTTCTTCTGTTAAGAGGAGGAGAATGTTTCTAAGCCATTTCCTTCCCTTAAAATGAAGTTTTCAATTTCCCTCTTGGTCACTTTCTCTAGCACTCAAATAAAAGACCATTTTATTCTAATTAGACTATGTACAGAAAGTTGTAATTCTTTTTTTCCCCAGGGCAATGAGAGTTAAGTGAGTTGCCCAGGGTCACACAGCTACTGTCAAGTGTCTGAGGTCACATTTGAACTCAGGTCCTCCTGAATCCAGGGCCGAGGCTTTATCCACTACGCCACCTAGCTGCCCCCCAAAGTTGTAATTCTTTTTTTTTTTTTTATATGGAACGCTTCACGAATTTGCGTGTCATCCTTGAGCAGGGGCCATGCATAATCTTCTCTGTATTGTTCCAATTTTAGTATATGTGCTGCCGAAGCGAGCACAAAGTTGTAATTCTTTACAGAGGAATACCTAAGGATACCTACCACCTATTTCCCATGACAGAGTTAATATAATGGAATACAATTGTGCTGTAAAATTCGACAAGAGGGATGGGTTCAGAGAAACCTAGGAAGACTTGTATGAACTGATGCAGCAAAGTGAGCTGTACCAGGAGAACAATTTATGAAATAACAATATTATAAAGACAAACATGATTTACCTCTGATCAATGCCGCGACCCGCCCTGATTCCAGAGGACTGATGGTCAAACATGACATCCTTCTTCTAACAGAGAAGTGGATTCAGGATGGTGCGAAATACATTTTTGCACATGGACAATGTAGGCATTTGTTTTGTTTGACTCTGCATATTTGATACAAGGACTTTGTTTTTCCTTTTAATTTTAAATTGAGGAAGGAGGAGGAGAAATAAATGCTTATTGAGAATTAAAAGAATGGGATTTGGGGCAGCTAGGTGGCGCAGTGGATAGAGCACCGGCCCTGGAGTCAGGAGGACCTGAGTTCAAATCCGGCCTCAGACACTTAACACTTACTAGCTGTGTGACCCTGGGCAAGTCACTTAATCCCAATTGCCTCACTAAAAAAAAAAAAAAAAAAAAAAAAAGAATTGGATTTGATGAGGTCCCTTCCAGCTCTAAATGCTATTGACATTATGATGCTGCACATAATTCCAGGAGGGAAGGTTCAGCATGGAATAAAATGACCACTCAGACTTATTGGTGGGTTGGTCAGGGAGGCATTCCAGAAGGACTTACCCAGTTTAGGAGACATTTCTTTGGGGTTCCCAGGCTCAGGACTAGAGAGAAGGTAGAGAGAAATTAGAGGGAGGAGCTAGTCAAGTCCTGGGAAATATCTGTGTCTTTGAGCAGCTTAGCTGCAGCTGGGTCTGTGGTGTGGAAGGCAGTTTTGTGGGCACGGGAGCTACAGCTGCAGGTTTTCAGCTCTTGGGCTGGGCCATGGCAGGGCCCCGGCTGCTGCTTCTCCTGACCCTGGGCACTGCCATGCTTCACACAGGTAAGCCCTTCTCTCCCTGCTTGGTCTACCCTGTTCTTCCATATCTTCCTGGCTTCTTCTCTGGCCTGATGCACTTAAGCATGGGTGGGTTAGATGGGGGTAGAAAATGGGGTAACTGAAGTCCTGCTCTGAGGTTCCTCTCAAGAATCCTAGAGGACTGGGGCGACTAGGTGGCGCAGTGGATAGAGCACCGGCCCTGGAGTCAGGAGTACCTGAGTTCAAATCCGGCCTCAGACACTTGACACTTACTAGCTGTGTGACCCTGGGCAAGTCACTTAACCCCCATTGCCCCGCCAAAAAAAAAAAATCAAACAAACAAAGAATCCTAGAGGACCCACGGGGGGGGGGGGGGGGGGGGGGGGGGTCCCAGGCTATTGGTCCTGAATGCTAAAGGCAAACAGGAGAGTAGGGAGGTTTTAGATCAAGCCTGGGGCCGTCTGTCATCTCTATTGTCAACGTGAAAATTAAGAAACAATTACGATAACAGAATTAATGTCTTTAATCAGGGCAGAGGAGTTATACCTCAGAGTATCACAAAGCAGACGGTAGGAATGCCCAAAGATGGAGACTGGGGATAGGGCTTATGTGGGGTAACAGAACAGAGAAAGCTGGGAGACTACCCTTGGGAAGAATAAATTTCTCAGTTTTACAAATTTTACATAACAAGCAAAAGTACATTTAAGAAAGCTGGAGGAGGGGCAGCTAGGTGGTGCAGTGGATAGAGCACCAGCCCTGGATTCAGGAGGACCTGAGTTCAAATCCGACCTCAGACATTTGACTCTGACTAGCTTTGTGACCCTGGGCAAGTCACTTAACCCCAATTGCCTCAGCAAAAAAAAAGAAAGAAAGAAAGCCTGAGGAGAGCGTTTTCGAGATCTACATAGAGAGAAAATGTCAAAACTGGAAGGAATCTTAGACTATGGAATGTCAGAGCACAGAATGCAGAATATTAAGGCTAGAAGGGGCCTTAGAACATGGAATGTTGAGCCAGAGCTGAAAGGGACCTTAAGAATATAGAATGTCAGAACACAGGACATTGAATGTCAGGGCTGGAAAGAACCTTAGAAACAGACTAAAGAGTCCAACTTCTTAAATTTAATAACAATAGTTAGCATCTATGTTGGGTTTTAAGGTTTGCACAGTGCTTTATATAACTCGTTTTATTTGATCCTCACAAGAACTCTGTGTTATTAACCCCTTTTTACCAAGGCTGAGAGAAGTTAAATGATTTAAATAAGTCTCTGAAACAGGATTTGAATTCAGGTCTTCCCAGTCACTGCCACCTCACACGTTTGTCCTCCTCCAGGTATGTGTATTGTTCCTTTCCCATCGATGGCTCCCCCACTCACCCTTTTGGTAGATGGGCAACAGAAGACGCTGGTGATCTGCGTGGTCTTTGATGTGTCTCCTTCCTTTGTGGATGGCTCCATCTGGTTCTCATCTGGCAATGGTACCGCCTTGGATGCCTTCACATATGGCCCCTCGCCAGCTGGGGATGGCACGTGGAGCAGCCTGGCCCAGCTTTCCCTCCCTGCTGAGGAGATGGCTTCCTGGGAACCTCTGGTCTGCCACACAGGGCCAAGCTGGCAGGATCATGGCCCAAGCACCCGTCCTCTTCGGCTATCTGGTATGGGCCTAAGGGAGCAGCAGCCTTCCCCAGGGCTAGACTCCGTGTGAAAACAAGTACCCTGTCCTGATGGGGCCTAGAGTTATTCTCAGGTTCCTTATCTCAAGGCCAAGAAAAAGTCTTGAGAGAAAGGAAGACTGAGCAAGTGAATTCTCACTCATAGTAGGAATTTTGCCTTTAACAAACGTTTATTGTGCTTCAGGTACCTTTTCTGTGGCACGGGAATAATAGTTCTTTGTTCATAAGAACCTACCTAGGCTCACAGAGTTTATAGGATTCAAGGCTGGAAAGGGCCTAGCATCCCCCCTTCTCCCACATTACAAATGAGGGAGTTGGAACACAAAAAGGTTAAATAATTCATCTGAGATCCCATGGGTTAGATATAAAAGAGCAGGAATTCTAACCCAAGTATTCTGACTCCAAATCCATATTGGTGATACAAAGAAATATGACGTAGTCCCTGTCCTCAATGAGCTTACAGTCTAACTGAATGCAATGAGGTTCTCAAAGACTCATCCCTTTTTTTTTAAAATTTTTTTTTTTTTGCTTTTTGTTTGTTTGTTTGTTTTTGCGGGGCAATGGGGGTTAAGTGACTTGCCCAGGGTCACACAGCTAGTAAGTGTCAAGTGTCTGAGGCCATATTTGAACTCAGGTCCTCCTGAATCCAGGGCCGGTGCTTTATTCACTGCGCCACCTAGCCGCCCCCAACTCATCCCTTTTTATTTGGTTTTGGCAGGTGAGCCTGTGGGAGAGAAATGCCAGAAGGAACCAACCACTGGTGAGTGAGAGGAGGGATAGTGAAATTTTGGAGGCAACATGCCTGGATCCTTTTGAAACCAAAGTGGTTTTTTTGGGTGGTGGTAATCAGCCTTGACTTTCTGCAGATCCTTGTCAGAGATA
Source organism: Dromiciops gliroides (assembly GCF_019393635.1). Lineage (NCBI taxonomy): Eukaryota > Metazoa > Chordata > Mammalia > Microbiotheria > Microbiotheriidae > Dromiciops > Dromiciops gliroides. The sequence continues at coordinate 257,650,272 of NC_057864.1, forward strand.
GGCTTAGACTATCCTGACACACTGGGCAATGTGGGGGCAAAGCACTGACCCCATCCGGGCTGCTTCAGTTGGCCCATCTATACATAGCATCCCCTCTGGACTACTATCTTAACCTGACTTGAGGGTTGGGTATCCAGAGGCTGACTACTAGGTTCAAAGGAGTAATCCTTAGGGCCACCCTTCTATTAATATAGTTCACGAACCTCAACCTGAATGCTTCCCATTAATAGGCAGCCAATAGAAACAATGAGCTCTTGGCACAGGTTTTTATTCAGATTGAATGGAAGAACAGGACCTATACAACATTCCCCATGTAGATCTGGAACAGACTCTCCCTCAACCACATATATCATCCTTGGGAAAAGTGAGCTCAACCTTAGAGTACAATGGTACGGAGCCATACTTGAGGCAAAACCAATTTAAAATTCATGACACTGCAGGGCCTGGAAGTCCTTTCTCTCTATAATTTATAGAATCCTCGGCTGGCTTCCCTCTCTATAGCTAGCTCTGTTCTCTGCTGCCAAAGAGCCCCTTCCTTGAAGCTGCTTCTTCCCTCTGTATACATGTCTGTCTGGAGTGTGTATCTCTGTTCCTTCAATTGTGCTTCATGTTCTCCCAAACTAACTCTTTTTTTTTTTTTAAGTGAGACAATTGGGGTTAAGTGACTTGCCCAGGGTCACACACAGCTAGTAAGCGTTAAGTGTATGAAGTTGGATTTGAACTCAGGTACTCCTGACTCCAGGGCCAGTGCTCTATCCACTGTGCCACCTAGCTGCCCCTAAACTAACTCTTTTTTTTTTTTAAAGGGGCAATGGGGTTAAGTGACTGCCCAGGGTCACACAGCTAGTAAGTGTCAAGTGTCTGAGGCCGGATTTGAACTCAGGAACTCCTGAATCCAGGGGCGGTGCTTTATCCACTGTGCTACCTAGCCACCCCTAAACTAACTCTTGACCTGCTGGATAAGGTATTTCCCTCTGGGCAAGAGGGGGGGCGGGGAAAAAGACTGAGAACTCCACAAAACAGTCTCTTCACAAAGCATGACTGAGCCTTGACTTCCTGGGGACCGAAGCTTTGTTCTTACTACTTAGCTATTTAAAATCCTGCCTGTTCAATAAGATTGTTCCCTTTAGTTCTCTCAAAGAAATATATTCCCATATCCGAAAGGGATCACAACATAGATATTTCTTTATAGCTGATTTAATTATTACATTCTGGGCTTTATGGGATAGGGGGTGCATCAAAGATCAACTCCCTTACATGTAAAATGGGAGGGAAACCTCTCTATCCCTCTCATCGCATTGATCAGAGTTCCGAAGTCTTTCAAAGTTGCTTGTCTCTGTTGTTCAGTCATTTTTCAATTGTTTTCAACTCTTCATTACCCAGTTTGAGGTTTTCTTGACAAAGATAGATAGTGGAGTGGTTTGCAGTGTCCTTCTCTAGCTCATTTTACAGATAAAGAACTGAGGCAGCCAAGGTTAAGTCACTTGCCCAGGGTCAAACAGCTAGTAAGTGCCTGAGGTCAGATTTGCACTCAGGTCTTTCTGACTCCAGGCTCAGCACTCTATCTACTGCACCACCTAGCTGCTTGTCTTTACAATATTGTTATTAAATAAATTGTTATCCTAGTTCTGCTTATTTCATTTGCATCAATTCATATAGGCCTTCACAGGTTTCTCTAAAACTGTCACTTTCATCATTAAATTCAGCATAATAGTATTATTCAACCATTCCCCAATATATGAGTACTCCCTTTATTCCCTGTTTTTTGCCACCACAAAAAGAGTTGCTATAGATATTTTTTTACATTTGGGTCCTTTTCCTCTTTCTCTGATCTCTTTGGTGTATAGGCTTATTATTGGTATTGCTGGGTCAAAAGGTGTGCACAATTTAGTAACTTGGGGAGGCATATTTCCAAACTGCTTTGTTCTCATACCATCTCTTGACCTTCTTCTTTCTTCCATCAGGCCCACACAACCTCTCCCAGACACTGATCCTAGGGGCTGTTCGGCTCATCCTCTTCAAGCTGCTTATATTTGATGTGCTAATGACTTGCTGCCACCTCTGGGCTCTGGGGATCACAGCCACAAACAGTATTGACTCTAAGGGGTCAAAAGTCTAATTCCTGGGACTGAGGTCAACATGCAGAAAAATCCCTTCCCTCCTGCTTCCACCAAATAAAGATGTTGTTGGATCTTTCTGAACAAGGAAAGAACTTTGAGTCCAGTAGAGTCCAGCCTAAAGGATGGGGATTCTAAACACATGACTGCCTCATCTTAGCTTGTGAGAATACAAGTGGTCTAATGATATTATCCCCTTTGGTTGGAACAATCTCCATTCCCAGCCACCTGACTAATCACTCCTCTCTTTCAAAGTGCTATCAATATCCTCCATGAAGCCCACCTGAGTGAAATATAGGAGGTACCAAATGTTTCCCCACCTAATGAGCTCCTATGTTTATTTCCATGTTCAGTTGGGTAATTGTTGTACTCACCTTGGCTGCCTCTCCTGGGAAATCAACTGTGGAATTTCTCACACTTGAAAAGTCTTCATACCTCATCAGACTTCAAGCTCTCTGAGGCCAAGATCTGAGTCTCTTCGATCAAACTAGGAGAACTCTTGTAGCTTCAGCTCTTAAGGAATCATCAACCTGGGATAAATACACAAACATAGATGCATGTAGGGCACACATGATGGAGCCAGGAGATTAACTAAATACATAATGGAATGTAGCACCCCTTGGGAACTGTCAAGGTGTGGGAGTGTGACCTGAATAGATGCTTGCTAGTCAGGACAAAGACTATCCACCATGTTCTGACCCAGTGATTGAATGGGTTGACACTCTGAAAAGCTAATCTATCTTCCATCCTAAGAGGTAGTGGAACAGAAGCCTTGGAGAAGTGAGATGTGAGAAAAGTGCAAGGGTGAGAGTCTGGCAAGGAGTAAACGGGAGTCTCTGACTGCCAGACTATCTCACCAAAGCTACAACCTCCACCCCCACACTGAACTGTACCCGTTGCTACAGCTGGGGCAGGCAAGTAGAACAGTTTCCCTTAAGTAACACAGCATCAGAGAGGTGATGGTCCAGGCATGGAGAAGAAGAGGCTATGACCCTGATACAAAGGAGATGTGACCGAGGCCAAACAGAAGCCAGACAGAACAGAGTACTCTACCCACTGTGCTGCTAAGACAGAACTGGTGATTTCTGTTCTCCTTTTCTAGCCTCTCAATTTCTCAAGGGAGAGATTAGCTTATTTCCTGATTTGTTGCTTTCTGTTTCACCATTTATTTGAAAAGAAACTCATTTTTCTGAGATAATGAATTCACTGAATTCTTGGTTTATGTGTCTGTGTCCTTGGGGTAAATGAAGTCCATAGGGTGGCAGTGGATGATGGAAGTACACAGGGAAAGAGATAGATCTTACTATGACTAGAAATTTCCTGGCAAAATTGGGGACATGGAGTGAACAAAAGAGATTTTATTGGTTTATATTTTTATAGTTTCCCCAAAACACAGAATCCAGACCAATACCTAGATACATATGATTCAGCAGACCTGTTGAAGGGAGTTATATAATTGAGCCGGAGTAACCTTTTGGAGGCTATAACCTCAGGCACCTCATTCCTGTTTTTCTTCCAGTACAGATTTGGAAACAAAACCATTCCCCCAGGAGCAGAGCTCCTGGGAAAGAATGACACCACCCAAATAATGGTGGGTAGGGGCCAGCCCAAAGGGAATAACCAGCACTGCTCACCAGTCAAACACCTACCCTGTCATCCTAGATAGACAAACAAAAGAAAAATTGATACTATGCTTCTGTACTAAGAGAGACTAGATCAGTTCATATTAGAAGATTTTTTTCCAAATTACATAAGGAGGGAAATTTCATTTCTTAGTAGTGAAAAGAACATTGAATTTGGAACTGGGGTCCTTTGGTTCAAATCCCAATGCTACTGTTTACTTTCTGTCTGACCGTGGGTCTTAAGTCCCTTAAGTTTGAATCCTTCATCAGGGGCAGCTAGGTGGTGCAGTGGATAAAATAGCGGCCCTAGATTCAGGAGGACCTGAGTTCAAATCCAGCCTCAGACATTTGACAATTACTAGCTGTGTAACCTTGGACAAGTCACTTAACCCTTGTTGCCCCACAAAAGAAAAAAAGAAAGAATCCTTCATCTGTATTAAAAAAAAAAGAATTGGGGGGCAACTGGGTGGCGCAGTGGATAAAGCACCAGCCCTGGATTCAGGAGGACCTGAGTTCAAATCCAACCTCAGACACTTGACACTAGCTGTGTGACCCTGGGCAAATCACTTAACCCTCATTGCCCTGCCAAAAAAAAAAAAAAAAAGGATTGGGTTAGATGACCTCCAAGGTCCCTTCCAGCTTTAAATTTATCATCCTGTTTTCTGTGAAGACTTCTTAGAAAAGGAGAGATTTCCTGAGCTTCTGGAATGAAAGGAGGAATATGAAATGAGAGAGTCAGAAGAGATGAAGAAGATATTTTTAAGAGATGGTCTCTCTGACCAGCAGATTGGATCTCTAAGGTTCCATCTAGCTCTGAAGTTCTATGTTCTATGCTTAGCTTATATAAGGCAGAGGTGGAAAGTTCCAGATGAAGAATAGAGCCTAGAAGAATGCTTTTAGGAGAAGATATGGTCAAAGAAAGGGGCTACTGAGTAAGGAATCCTTGAGAATTCAGTTTCCTCCTTTGTAAAATGATCTTGGACTAGATGGTCTGGCACTGATCAGGTAAAGTGGAAAAGATGGCAGGAAGAAATGCCAGAGCAGAGGAAATAGGATTCTCCCCACCCCGCAGAAATCTCAAATATGCATGGTACTGAGCCAAACCCTTGGGGCAGCTAGGTGGTGCAGTGGATAGAGCACCGGCCCTGGATTCAAGAGGACCTGAGTTCAAATCCGGCCTCAGACACTTGACACTGTCTGTGTGACCCTGGACAAGTCACTTAATCCTCATTGCCCCCCCCCAAAGTAATTGGGGAGGACCTGAGCCAAACCCTTGTATAGACTTGATGGGAAGTTTGTGAAAAAAGCCATTTGGGGAATAAGATCATCTCAAATATAGTTGTGCTTTGCTTTAGGAAGTCCCGATATTGAAATCCCAAACTAAGTTAACTAGTCACTTTATGAAGATTATTCACATTACCAAAGAGTATAATTTGATACAAGCTTCCTCTCCTCATGCCTAGGGAGAAGGATGAAGCCTGTTGTTACCAGGAAGACCAGATAGTCCAAGACCCTGTGAGGGAGGTGCTTTTGGGGAATCTGGGTGTTCATACCCAAATCAGAGAATAGGAGGAAGAACCACAGAGATTGAGACTCATTGAGTTCTCTTAGTAACAACAAGAAGTGATAGTCAAGATATGGAGAAGTTTTTATACCCTTTGTGAAGGGTCCATTGGCATAAAAGGAATTAAAGGCTACCTTTCAAGACAAAAAGGGTCATTCTTTTTTTTCCTTTTTTAAAAATTTATGTTTTCTTGGAGGCAGCTAGGTGGTGCAGTGGATAAAGCACCGGCCCTGGAGTCAGGAGGACCTGAGCTCAAATCTGGATTCAGACACTTGACACTTACTAGCTGTGTGACCCTGGGCAAGTCACTTAACCCCCATTGCCCCGCAAAAAAAATAATAAAATAAAAATAAATAAATAATGTTTTATCAATTACATGTAAAAATAATTTTTAACATTCATTTTTTAAAAAAAATTTTGAGTTCTTATGCCCAAAGGACTATAAAACTGGGTATACTCTTTGATCTAGCAATACCACTGCTAGCTCTCTATCTCAGAGATTTTTTTAAAAAGGAAAGGGACCTATTTGTACAAAAATATGTATAGCAGCTCTTTTTTGTGACAGAAAAAAAAATTGGAAATTATGGGGATGCCCATCATTTGGGGAATGACTAAACAAGTTGTGATATATGATTGTAATGAAATATTATTGTACTATAAGAAATAACAAGCATGATGATTTCAGAAAAACCTAGAAAGACTTATATGAACCGATACAAAGTGAAGTGAGTGGAACTAAGAGAGCATTATATAACAGCAATAGTATACAATGAACAACTGTGAATGACTTGGCAATTCTCAGCAATACAATGATCCAAGACAATCCCAAAGGACTCATGATGAAAAATGAGTCCAGAGAAAGAACTGATATTGTCTGAATATAGACTGAAGCATACCATTTTTCTTTTTCTTTCTTTTCTTTCTTCCTTCTTTCTTTCTCTCTCTTTCCTTCCTTCCTTCTTTCTTTCTTTCTTATGTTGAGTCTTCTTGCACAAAATGACTAATATGGAAATGTTTTACATGATTGTACATGTATAACCTATATCAGATTGCTTATCATCTCATGGAGAAAGGAGGGAAAGGAAGGAATTTGGAATAGAATTTGGAACTCAAGACTTACCCCTAAAAAATATTTTAAATTGTTTTTAAGTGTAATTGGGGTAAAATAAAATATGTTTTAAAATTTTATATTTTGAGTTGAGAAGGCAAACAAATTGATACTAATTATACATGTGCAGTCATCTAAAACATATTTTCATATTAGCCACGTTACAAAAGAAAACACAGACAAAAAAAAAAGAAAAATTAAGAAAGTTTTTAGAAGTATGCTTCAATCTGCATTCAGACACCATCAGTTCTTTCTCTGGAGGTCGAAGAATGGTCATTCTTATGATGATAATGATAATGACAGTTCATAGTTATAGAAAGCTTTTGTGATTTGCAAAGTATGTTACATCCCTAATCTCACTTTACCTTCACGACAACCATCAGAGATAGATGCAGACCATAGCTGTCCCTTGGCTTCATTAGGACCATTCATTCAGCCATTCAACAAATACTCATGGAACACCAATTTTTTCCTTTTAAAAAGTTTCATTGATCTTTTTATCTATTGATCTGATTATCTTTTATTTAGAATTCCTCTCACTTACCAATGACTCCTATTCACTCTCAACAAATTAGACCCCTCCTTTTTAACAGAGTCCCAGACATGTTTCACTTCCCTTCTTCCTCTTCAGTCATTTCCTCCCCCGACTTCCTTGCTGACCACTTCATCCTGAGTACCATCCCCCTAATCCCTCCATTCTGGAACCATGAACAGAATAAAATTCTGTCAAATCAGCCTGCTCCCTCTATCCCTGTAACTCACCATACCTATGACTTTAAAGTGCTCCTCCTTGAACACTGGTTGGTGTTGTCTTTCTCCTAGAATGTAAACTTCTTGAGGAAAAGGGTCATCTTTGCTTTTGTATTTGTAATAACTATGGGTAGATGCAAAGAATATTAAGGAAGGGTCCTTGTCTTGATGAGTTCGTATTCTAAAGAAATGAGCTTTAGATGAGGCAAAAGCAATTGAATTTTGTCAGGAGGGAAACTATGATTTCATCTCTGTATAGCATTTGTTATACAGTATAAGATATGTGTGAACACAAAAGATATGTATGTCCATATGGGTTGTCTAAATACACAGAGACAGCTCAAGGGTGGTGTGGATAACTATCTTTGGAATCTGGTCCACCCTTCTCAAAGGGAGACTACAATGTCTGCTTTGTGAGAAACAGGCAAAGAGCTATGACTGAGCATTTGCTCCATCTCTCACCTATCTTTAAGAAACTATCACCTGACTAATGTAGAAATATGTTTGATATGATTGTACTTTATAACCTCTATCAGATTGTTTACTGTTTTAGGGAGGCGGGAGGGAAGAGAGGGAAGGAGAAAAATTTGGAATTCAAAAGCTTACAAAAATGAATGTTAAGGGCAGCTAGGCAGCACAGTGTATTGATAAAGCACCAGCCTTGGATTCAGGAGGACCTGAGTTCAAATCTGCCCTCAAACACTTAACACTTACTAGCTGTGTGACCCTGGGCAAGTCACTTAACCCCAAATGCCTCACACACAAAAAAAAAAAGACAACCAAAAAATGAATATTAAAAACGATATTTACATGTAGTTGGGGAAAAATAAAATACTATTAAGATAGGGGAAAGAAAAGAAAGGATGATTATACCCTAAAAAAAAGAGAGAAAAATATCTGACTAAACTTAAATCCATTTTTCCTCTTGAATATTGGTAGTCTAGGGTATGAGTCTGGCTGAGAAAAAAAGCTGCTTCTCTGGTCTCACTTACATGGGGAGGGTAGCCCTTATACTTCCCAGCTTAGTTCTTTCCTACCAAATGCTGATTATATAAAAGACCATCAGAAATGGCAAATAAAGCCATATGTTCAAGCAAACAGAAAATAGAAATCTGAGACTTATATAAATCAGCCTATACCAGAGAATATGTGAATGAGCTCTTTAGCTGGGAGCAAGATGAGATCTCAGCTCAAACCAAAAGAAAGGGCCCCGTCTCACCCAAGAAGGTCCATTCTAGCAGTTTATAGGGAAGAAACTTGAAATCAGAGATATGTTGAAGGGCCAACTTCCCCAACATGTCTGTAGCTTCTCTCTCTCTATGTGTGTGTCTCTGCCAAAGACACTCTGGAAACACAGATGTTTCTCTTCCAAAAAACTCTGCCACCAACTCCCAAATGAAATTCACAGAGTTGCCTCATGCTCAGCATTTTCCTTGCCAATTTAGAAATCACATGTCTCTTCTGTCTACAAAGTCACATGTAAAAAAGCCTCAGGCTTGGTTAGAAGCCTAGTTACAACCATTTGCAAGCCATGTGTACATGGCAAGGTACTGTTGGGATTTTTTTTTGGAGGGGGGAAGGGGTAGTAAGAAGAGCACTACTCTTTAAATCAGAAGTCCTGAGTTCAAATCTCTCCTCTAACAATGATTAGCTGCAGAAGCCTAGATAAGTCACTCACCCTCTCTGTAATTCAGTTTTCTCATCTGTAAACTACAGGTACAAGAGATCATGACCTATAGTAGCTAAAGAGATTGCTCATGTGACAGGAAGACCTAGCTTCAAGCCCTGCCTCAAAGATTCATTTACTACATGACTCTAGGCAAGTAACAACCCTTCAGCTCCACTAGGGCAACTCTCTAAGACTTTGAGTTGCAGGGAAGGGGTTAATTTGTATTTGTAAAAGGAGTTCTTCACTGAAAGCTCCTATTATCAATAAAATCATAGATCAGGTTTTAAAAATGGGAATAATAGTATGTATTACTCACTTTAGAGGGTTGTCAAAAGAAAACTACTTAAATCACCATTTGTGTAAATTATCATTTTTATTAGAGCCTCACAACCACATTTAGAGTAGGGATTCTATATTGGTCCAAATTTCAGTTCCATTTGCCCTCTCAGATCTGAATTGGACAAAACCTGAGCAAGGTAGCAAAAATAAACACGGGGCAGCTAGGTGGCGCAGTGGATAGAGCACCAGCCCTGGATTCAGGAGGACCTGAGTTCAAATCTGACCTCAGCCACTTAACACTTACTAGCTGTGTGACCCTGGGCAAGTCACTTAACCCCAATTACCTCACTTTAAAAAAAAGTGTAAAAAAACCCCAAACAAACACAAACAAAAAAAACTTGGAAACTAACAGGATGCCCCCTATTGGAGAATGGCTAGACAAATTATGGTGTATCAACGAGATGAAATATTATTGTGCCATATGAAGTGATGAAATGGACATTTGTAGAAGATCAAAACATCCCTATAACTGATATTTAGTGAAGTGAGAAAAAGTAGAAGGATGGATACAATGCTAATGACATAATAAAGAAAAACAATTTGGGGGGGCAGCTAGGTGGCACAGTGGATAGAGCACCGGCCCTGGATTCAGGAGGACCTGAGTTCAAATCCGGCCTCAGACACTTGACACTTACTAGCTGTATGACTCTGGGCAAGTCACTTAATCCTCATTGCCCCGCAAAAACAAAAATAAAACAAACCAAAAAAAAACAATTTTGAAAGACTTAAGAACTCTGATTAATACAATGACAATAATTCCAGAGAAATGAAAATGACATATACTATCCATCTTTGGACAGAAAGGTGATGGATTCAGAGTGCAGAATGAGACTTTTTGTGTGTGTGACATAACCAATGTGGGAATTTGCTTCTTGTATTGGCCATGTTTGTTATAAGGATTTTTAAAAGATTTTAGTTGGGGGGAAGAGTGTGGAGAGAAAAGAAATGCTTATTAATCAGAAACAATAATAAAATCAAATTAAGATAGGGTGGGGTGCAAGAAACACTAAAAATCAAAAACAAAAACCCTGCTTATGACCTGGAATTTCGCCCTTAGCATCATTGATCCTGCTTATGTCTGTAAGATCTCTCTAGCTGCAGCAATAGTTTCCTAAAACCCAACCTCCTCTCATCTTCCCCTTCCCCTACCACCCCAACTCCCCATCCCAGTCTTCTGGTACTACAGGTGAAAGGAGACAGAAAGATAGGTTCCCAACCATTGCCAGAATCTCAGCCCAGATACTTTGGGGTTAGGGACCTTCTTGCAAATTCTATCTATTCCTATTGTGCGTTCCTGAGCATGGAGAGAACAGCTAGAAGAGGAAGGGGACTCTTGGGACTTCCCCTCCTCCTAGTGTCTGTACTTGGTCTGGAAGCTAGGACTCCACTTTCTGTTTGTTTGTTTTGTTTTGTTTTTTGGTGAGGCAATTGGGGCTAAGTGACTTGCCCAGGGTCACACAGCTAGTAAGTGTCAAGTGTCTGAGGCCGGATTTGAACTCAGGTCCTCCTGACTCCAGGACCGGTTCTCTATCCACTGTACCTCCTAGCTGCCCCTTAGGACTCCACTTTCTACTTGACCCTTAGATGACCCCAGGGTGATGACTCACAACATTAAAGATGGCATTCCGTGAAACTTAATCTCCCCAAGCCAGCAGAAAAGTTGGAACATCAAAGAGGAAGATCCAGTCCTCCTGGGTCAGTCCATTCCACAGAGAATCAGGTTAGATCTCAAACAATGTTTTTTTTCTACCTCACCTCACACCAGGAAGGAGATGAGCTCTGGAGGAATTGGGTATAAGGAATTTTTGCAAGTCAAATCCTATTTCTCCTCTTTCTTCTCCCTCCCTCTCATCTCCTCCCCTCCCTTCCAACAGAGTGACTTACATTCTATCCTTAGACCAAAGCTTTATCCTGATTCCTGATTTGTGAGGCAATTTGGTACAATGAAATGAACACGGGATTTGGAGACAGAGGGCTTAGGTTTAAAGACCCCCAGGGCTCTTGGGATCTTGGGATTTAATTTCTCTGGAACTCAGATTGAGAGGCTGTTTTAAGAATGGGATGGGGGGGCAGCTAGGTGTCCTAGTGGATAAAGCATTGGCCCTGGATTCAGGAGTACCTGAGTTCAAATCCGGCTTCAGACACTTGAAGTGACACTAGCTGTGTGACCCTAGGCAAGTCACTTAACCCTCATTGCCTGGCAAAAAAAAAAAAAAAAGAAGAAGAAGAATGGGATGAAGAGAGGCCCAAGTAAGAATGTTAACATTCTCAACCCTTAAAAACCCTTAGAAAGTTCTGCCCTCGGCTCCAGGACTGGCATGGTGGGGAGTTTTGAACTAATTTTGGTGATGGAAGAAAGTCTGCAGTTTATAGTCAGTTTCCAGGGAACCTGGATCCCAGCCCAAGCTGGCAGGGAGTGGGGTGGGGTGGAGTGAGGTAGAGGCAAGTGCTGGGGGCAGAATGGGGAAGTCTGCACTTTGCATGTGTTCTGAACATAAGGTGTCTTCTGACTTCTGGGTGGAGGTGGCTGGGTGAATGTGGAGCTCAGTGGGAGGATGCTATAGGACTGAAGGGAAGGGGGAAGGGTGGGAAGGAACCATCTGTTCCCCCTGGCTTCCTGCCAGGTGCTGGGGTCATCAGAGAGATGGAGGGATTTTAGATTTAGGTCATCTGATCTAACCCCTTAATTTTACAAATGAGGAAACAGGGATCCAGAGAAGCTTGCCCAAGGTCACACAGATAGTAAGTGGCAGCGCTGGGGCTGAAAGTCAAGCCCTGTGAGCCCCAAATTAGCTCACTTTCCACTTCACCACACTCCTCAGAATAAGGAAAGAGAGGCATAACAACATCTTTGCTCTTAGTATGGATGGAGGTTCAAGGGATGCAGTGGGCTCACCTAGCTCCAAAATTTAAGGTGTCAGATTTTTTTTTTGAGGGGCAATGAGGGTTAAGTGACTTGCCCAGGGTCACACAGCTAGTACATGTCAAGTGTCTGAGGCCACATTTGAACTCAGGTCCTCCTGAATCCAGGGCCAGTGCTTTATCCACTGTGCCACCTAGCTGCCCCAGCACCAGATATTATTAAGGACCCAGTATGTACAAGATATTACCAAGGTATTTGACCCTGGACAAGTTTCTTAACCCCTATGTGCCTCAGGCAATTCTCTAGATCAGAAGTCCTCAAAATTAGGTCACCAGGGGGCCCTTAATACCCTATCAGGGATTCTTGAAGTCAAAACCTTTTTGTAATAATACAAAGAGGTTTTAATTTTTAATGATGTGGTAAGTATCAGTAGCTATGGAAACAATAACTTTTCATTATTGTTGTCCAGTCGTTTTATTTTATTGTTTTTGTGTGTGTGTGTGTGTGTGTGAGGCAATTGGGTTTAAGTGACTTGCCCAGGGTCACACAGCTAGTGTTAAGTGTCTGAGGCTGGATTTGACCTCAGGTCCTCCTGAATCCAGGGCTGGTGCTCTATCCACTGTGCCATCTAGCTGCCCCTGTCCAGTCGTTTTAGTAGTGTCTGACCCTCTGCAACTCCATTTGGGGTTTTCTTGGTGAAAACCATTTACTACTCCAGTTCATTTCACAGATGAGGAAACTGAGACACAGCTAGTGTCTGAGGCTGGATTTGAACTCAAGAAAATGAGTTTTCCAAACTCCAGACCAGGCACTCTATCCACCTCAGTAGTTGGGGGGGGGGGGTCAGCAATTTCTAAGACTATAAAGGGGCTGTGGATCTATGTATTGCATGACTGCACATGTATAACCTGTATAAAATTTGCTTGCCTTCTCCATGGGTGGGGGAGAAAGGAAGAGAATTTGGAACTCAAGATTAAAAAAAAAATGAATGTTAACATTTACATGTAATTGGGGAAAAACTAAAATATCAAAAAGTGTAGAGGCAACTAGGTGGCACAGTGGATAGAGCACCGGCCCTGGAGTCAGGAGGACCTGAGTTCAAATCCGGCATCAGACACTTAACACTTACTAGCTGTGTGACCCTGGGCAAGTCATTTAACCCCAATTGCCTCACCACCGCCCCCCCAAAAAAAACAAAAAAACAGTGTAAAGAAGTCCTAAAACCAAAAATTTTGAGAATGGCAACCTTAGGTCCTACCAAGTAAGTCATTGACAGGGTTGTGAAGGTGGAAGGAGTTCTCACACCATAAATTCCCCATACTGAAGAAATCACAGATCCTTCAAATAAGGCTATTGCCACAAGAAGCTAACATCTTAACATGTGGATACAACTTGTATACAAATCTATCTGATACACAGTAGAGTCTGAAAAGGACAAAGTATCCTATGAAAGTTGGAGGAGAGTAATAGTTAGTAAAGGTATCAACAATAGCCCCCATTTCTATCCTGCATTAAGGTTTATAAAGCCCTTTCCTCAAAACAACCCTGTGAAGCAGGAAGTATAAATATGAACATCCTGTTTTTATAAATAGAGCCAGCTAGGTGGCACAGTGGATAGACTCATCCTCCTGAGTTCAAAATTGGCCTCAGACACTGACTAGCTGTGTGACCCTGGGCAAGTCACTTCACCCTGTTTGCCTTAGTTTCCTCATCTCTAAAATGAGCTGAAGAAGGAAATGGCAAACCACTCCAGGATCTTTGCCAAGAAAACCCCAAATGGGGTCATGGAGAGTTGGACATGACTGAACAACAACAAATTTTTTTTTTTGGTGAGGCAATTGGGGTTAAGTGACTTGCCCAGGGTCACACAGCTAGTAAGTGTTAAGTGTCTGAGGCCAGATTTGAACTCAGGTCCTCCTGACTCCAGGGCCGGTGCTCTATCCACTGTGCCACCTAGCTGCCCAACAACAAATTTTATAAATGAGGGAATCAAGGGTCAGAGATCAGTGAAGTAACCCATACTAATGAAAAGGGTCACATAGTTAGTATCTTTCAAACAAATCAAAAGATGTAAAATGTGATAGTTTTTTTTAACCTGTGTTTCAGTCTTATTTGGGAGAGTATACTCTATTCAAAGATAACCTCTCCATTTTATAGTAGAAGAAATTGAAGCTTAGGAAGATAAATAGGGTTGTCTATGATCTCACAGAGAGTAGTAAGTGGCAGGAATGATTATCTCCTTTGAATGAGGGTATGTCTTATTTACCTCGTACAAGTACAAAGAACAAATGTGATGGATGAATGAATGGTCTGAAATCTGAGGCCCCGACAGGTGAAGTAATCCACCCGAGGTCACGGAGCTAGTTAGTGGCAATTGAAAAGATAGATGGACTTGCAGGCAGTAGAGACTTAGGTCGGAAGCCCAATTCTGACACTAAACCTTTGGTAGGTCATTTAACCTTCCCAGTTTCGCTTTCATCTGCAAAATGGGGGCAATAATGCCCACAATACTTGAATCAGAAGCTTTAAAGTATCACATATATGGAAGTTGTTGTTATTATTATTTTCACTAAACCAAAGAACTTCCATATAGGGAAGATTTTTCCACCTTGGAGAGGGTTGGATGTCTCTTTTAGAACAGGCTCCTTGGGGGCAGCTAGGTGGCACAGTGGATAAAAGTACTGGCCCTGGATTCAGGAGGACCTGAGTTCAAATCCTGCCTTAGACACTTGACACTTACTAGCTGTGTGACCCTGGACAAGTCATTTAACCTTCACTGCCCCCCAAAAAAACCAAACCAAAACAGCAACAATGAAAAGAACAGGCTCCATGCCCTCATTTCTAGGCAGTTTGGGGTGGAGAAAGTGTTAGACCTGAATCCGGTGGGTGTTTAGTTTGAAACCCACATCTGGCCATTACTGGAAGTACAACCATGGACAAGTAATTTAACCTCTCTGAACCTTACTTAATTTCATCATTCAGAAAAATGGAATTTACCTGTAGTACCTATCTCAATGAGGTTGTTGTGAACAGTGGGTTTCTTCAACTTCCCTTCTCTGCATATCATAACCCTGTGACATCATTTCCCATTATCTCCCCCTTTACTTAAAGTCTCAGATGCTGGTCCTTCTTTTTGGCACAGCTAACTACTCTGCATGGACCCCTGAGCTCATCCATCCCTGCCTTCTCCAGCGGAATTCAGTCTTTTTTTTCAGTCATGTCCAACTCTCTGTGATTCCATTTGGGGTTTTCTTGGCAAAGGTACCAACAGAATAGTTTGCCATTTCCTTCTCCAGGTCATTTTACAGATGAGGAAACTGAGGCAAACAGGCTTAAGTGATTTGTCCAGGGTCACACAGCTAGTAAGTCTGAGGCCAGATTTGAAATCAGAAAGATAAGTCTTCCTGACTAGAGATCTAGTGCTTCTATCTACTGCTCCACCTAGCTGCCCCTCCATCAGAATGCCCCCACAATAATCTCCCTATTTTTCAATTTCTCCCTATCTACTGGTTTCTTGTCTGCTGTTTACAAATATATTCAATCCTCTCTCATCCTTAAAAAACCTTTGCTAAACCCAAACATCCTTTCTAGGTGTTATATCATATCTCTCCTCCTTTTCTCAGCCAAACTCCTAGAAAAAGCTGGCTGTACTTAGTCTCTACTTTTCATCTTTGCCCTCTTTTTCACCTAATCATTATACTGAAACTACTCTCCCCAAAGCTACCAAATGACTCAGGCTATAAAGTACATATGTAACAATATTAATAAATTGTCAAATTCACGGGACTTTTCTCCATCTTCATCCTTCTTGACCTCTCTGCAGCATCTGACACTGACCACCCCTGCTTCCTACACACATTCCTATCTGGGATCTTGTGTCATTGCTTTCTCTTGGTTCCTTCCTATCTCTAGCTCCTTTGCTGGATTATCCTCTCTCTCTCTCTCTCTCTCTCTCTCTCTCTCTCTCTCTCTCTCTCTCTCCAGCCCTGAAGTTACTTTGTATGTTTTCTCTCTATCATCTACCTATCATCTGTCTGTCTGTCATCTATCTGTCTACCATCTATTTATCTGCCTATCATCTATCTTGTCTATTATCTATTTATCTGTCTATCCATCCATCTCAGTCTCATGGGGAGAATTGGGTGCCCTGGGCCCATAACATCAGTCCGTAAACATAATGTATATACACATCCATGCACATATGCAATTACCTTGCATATTTTCTTCCTTCTTCCTTTCCTTCTTTCTTCATAATATATGTATATACACGGATATACATATACCTACATAGGTTCCCTGACAATTACCTTTCATCTATTTTCTATCTACACTCATGTATGTATGTATATATAAACAGATGTGTGGCATATACAGATATGTATGTATTCATGTATATGAGTGCACATGCACATGTAAATATCTGCACATTCAACAATACATCCACACACAATCATTTGATCACATACACACGTGTGTACATTGCATTGCATGAGTGTATATGTGAACACAAATGTAACCGTGTTGTTCCCTGAAGTGTAAGCGCCTTGAGGGCAGAGATTGATTTACTTCTGTTTTCGTAACCCCAGCAACCTGGCATAGTGCCTGGCACAAAGGAGGCGCTTAATAAATGCCTGTTGGTTGATTTACAATGCAAACAAAACGCTTTTCAATCCTTTAAGTACCACGTAAAAGTCAGTTCTTATTACTATTCCCACCTTCTCACCCCCTCCCTGGGGTCCCGCTCCCTCTCCTCCCCCTCCCTCAGATGGCAATGATGCTATTGGTCGCAGCAGCCACCGTCCGCTCTCTGATTGGTCGGAGCCGGCACCGGCCCTCCCTTCCCCATTCGTTAGTCGATGAACTCCCGTCGAAGGCCCATTGGCCGTTCCGCACTCGGGCGCTCATTGGTTACGGGAGCGAGCTGGAGGTAACAAGACGGGAGGTGAGGGCTGCTGGGCGAAGGAGGGAAGGAAGAAGAGTGAGGGGCTCGCCGTTGCTGTGGTGACGCCCAGGCACGTGTGCAGTCCCGGAAGTGGCTCCAGGAAGCGGCCGCACGGTGGGGGGGGAGGAAGTGCCGGCCCGGCCCGGCCATGGAGCGGCCGCTGCCGCCGCTGCTGCCCGCGCCCCGGTCTCGACCCCACCGCCTCCTCCTTCTCCTCCTCCTGTTACTGCTGCTGCTCCCGCCCTCCGAGCTGGGCGCCTCGGCTGAGGAGACCGATTGGGTCCGACTGCCCAGCAAGTGCGAGGGTGAGGGGGGTGGGGTCAGGGTGGGGGTGGGGGTGGGGATGGGTGGGAAAGG
Source organism: Dromiciops gliroides (assembly GCF_019393635.1). NCBI lineage: Eukaryota > Metazoa > Chordata > Mammalia > Microbiotheria > Microbiotheriidae > Dromiciops > Dromiciops gliroides. Next base: position 257,667,603 of record NC_057864.1, read on the forward strand.
AGTGTGAGGAGGAAAAAGCATAGCCTGATGTAGAGTCGGAGGCGGGGCCTGAAGGGAAGGGGAGGGGCCTGTTGTGGGGGGAGGGACTTAGAGGAGGGGCGGGGAATGGACTTAGGGAAGGGAACTGTGCTGGGAGGCAAAGGAAGGGGACATATAGAGGAGGGGGCCCCTGTGGAAGAGGTGAGGTCAGTGCCTGACACGTAGTGGATATGTAATTAGTGATAATAGAATTGAATGACCAGGAGGTAATAAATGGGGAAGGGGAAAGGATCTCAGGCAGAAAAGGGGAAGCACTAGGTAGTTTCCTGGATCTAGAATCAGGAAGGCCCGAGTTCAAATCGTGTCTTGACACTCAGCTGTGTGACCCTGGGTAAGTCATTTAGCCTTTGCCTCAGTTTCCTCTTCTGGAAAATGGGGATAATAATAGTACCTACCTTCCAGGGTTGTTGTGAGAATCAAATGAGATAAAATTTATACAGCTCTTTGCAAACCTTAAAGCACTGTAATCAAAGCTAGTAGAGTGGGAAAGAAAGGGGGTAGGAGGAGTGAAGAGCAGCATTCAAAAGTTTATAGCGATTAAAAAAAATGTTCCTAGGAGGGTAGGGAAGAAAAGGGGATAGTGGTGAGGCAGTAGAGCTCTGCGAAAGGAGTTAAGAAGACCTAGGTTCAAATCGTGCCCCTAGCTATTTACTAGCTGTGTGACCCTGGTCAAGTCACCTAACTACCGTCTGCCCCAATTTCCCCATCCATAAAATGGAAATAATAGCACCCACCTCTCAGGGTTGTTGTAAGGATCAAATGAGACAGTAATTGTAAAGCTCTTAGCACATAGCCTGGCACATAGTAGCACTATTTAAGTGTTGACTATCATTTTATTGTTAATCATGAAAGGAGAAGAGTTGGAAAGTTTGAAGTTCTAAAAGCTAGCTGACTGTCTACTTTGTGATCACTTTGGCGATCACTTCTTCCAGGAAGTCTTCCCTGATTCCTCCAGACAAGGGCTACCACACTACTGACTACTGGCCAGGTGACCCTGGGAAGTTCACTTGACTCCTCTGGGCCTCATTTTCCTCACCAGTAAAATGAAGGGATCGTCAGGATTGTCCCTTCCAGCTCTATTTGTTGGATTTACTTTATAGCACTTTCTACCATCAAACACAACTATTTGTGTACATATTAGATTGTAAACACTTTGAGGATATATTTTCATCTTTGTGTCCCAGGGCTGAGGACAGCTCCTGGTGGATAGTAGCTGTTTAATGAATTTTTTTTTTTTTTTTAGTGAGGCAATTGGGGTTAAGTGACTTGCCCAGGGTCACACAGCTAGTAAGTGTTAAGTGTCTGAGGCCAGATTTGAACTCAGGTACTCCTGACTCCAGGGCCGGTGCTCTATCCACTGCGCCACCTAGCTGCCCCTGTTTAATGAAAATTTAATGAATTGAATTGAGAATTGTACTCACATTACTTAGACATTTATTAAGTATGTGGAGTACCATGCTAGATCCCAAGGGAGTTAGAAATGAATGAGATAATATCCCTGTCCTCAGAGATATTATAATCTTGTAAGCCAGGTTGGTTCTCAGTTGTTTCCTTCTATTCTTCCATCCCAACTCAGAATATCTATTTCACTTGTTTTTGCTCTCCCCTCCCGCCTCTCAGTCTAGGGTCATGGATTCCCTCCATCTGTCCTACCTCCTTTGGCAGAGGCAGTGCCCTTTGTAGTTTTGCTTCCTCTTCCCACTCTCTTCTGCCTCATCCTGAAACTCAGGGGCCCCAAGCCCAGTTTCCTTTTTCCTCTTCACTCTCACTTTAGCTTATGGTCTAAGAACAGGATCAAACTTTTCTCCTAACAGGGAGAATCGAAGAATTTTTTTTCTTCTTTTTTTGGGGGGTGGGGCAGGGCAATGAGGGTTAAGTGACTTGCCCAGGGTCACATAGCTAGTAGTAAGTGTCAAGTGTCTGAGGCCAGATTTGAACTCAGGTCCTCCAGAATCCAGAGCTGATGCTTTATCCACTGTGCCACCTAACTGCCCCTGAATCAAAGAATTTTCGAGCTAAAAGTAACTTTATAAGAAAGAATACTGGATCAGGAGTTAGGAGACCTGGAATTAAGTGATGGTTATGTCCTGAGAAGCAAATCAATTTCTATCTCTGTGCCTCAGTTTCCTCATTAGTAAAATGGAGCTAAGACAGTAATCCTGCCCACCAACAGAGTTGGTGTAAGGGTCAGATGAGACAATGTATGTGAAAGTACTTTGTAAACTTTTTGCTTTACAAATGTAAAGTAAATTTCAAGTTCAACTAATGTTTATTATTAAGTGCCCACTGTGCAAAGCACTGTGATGGGCACAGGGGTGGGGGGGTGGAAGGGTGGTACAAAGACAGATGTGACACACACTCTTCTCAAAGAGTTTAAAATCTGATAAGTTTACAAATAAGGATGATACAGAGCAAGTGAGGGAAATATAAAGAGGAGTCTAGGCAAAGATGTTTGAGGAGGGAAAGATCATTTTAAGCAGAGTTGGGGTAGGGATGATCCCTGAGTTGGGCCTTGAAAGTAAGAAGTGACTGAAACATGTGGAAATAGGGGAGAGGAAGAGTCTGTTCTGAGCATGGGGCATGGTATAAGCCAGAGGTGTCAAATGAAAGGTGTTTTACAAAATAAGAATACAGCAAAACATAGGTAATGTTCATTTGTGGTCTTCTAAGTCCTCTAGGCTTCATTTCTATTTCAGTTTCACATCACTGGTGTTAACAGAGGCAGGGAGACGAGAATGGGCATGATGGGAATTGAGGAGGAAGAGTAGCCTAGTTTGGTTGGACTATAGACAACACAGTGGGAAGGGGGGAAGTATATAAGATTGGAAAGGTAGGTTGGAGCCAGATTGTGGAGGGCCTGGAATACCAGAATGGGGCGTGTTTGCTTTTATTTGGTAGATGGCGCTGGTTGTTATTATCCACCCTCTCCATTTTATAGATGATTCAACAAAGATGGTTAGAGCTCCACATTGACTTGGCAAATTCCAGCCCTTGGGCTTCTCCTTACTGTGCTATCGTTAATAACACTTTTATACTCTTGTATAAGTGTTGATTGTGCCTGACCAACAGAGCTGGGCTTCTGGCCCAGGAGCCTGAGAGAGACAGGCCTCAGCACATGGCAGAGTATGGGTGGGTGGATGACCATGAGTTTCTGGGTTCTATGCCACAGGCCTCCCCACATGTGGTTCTGGGTGGGATCCCCAGAGGGGCTCCTTAGGTGGTGAAGTTTGGAGGAGTGCAGGACATGGCTTACGGTTGGATGGGTGGTAGAGTAGGAGGGTATTCCAAACCCCCAGGCCCTGCAGAATACACACAGAGGGCGTGGGAGAAAGGGGCAGAGAAGCCAGAAAGATGAGGTGTGAAAGATGCTGGAGTGAAGGGATCAAGTTGAGGAATGTAGGAAAGGAGATAGCAGATGGCATGGATGGAGAACAAGGGAGGTGAGCTATAATTTAAATTCAGACTCTCAGAGGACTTGCTTATTTAATGACATTATTCAAGAATCATTTCTTTATGTCCCTGGATATAGTCTCAAGGCATGATAGAAAATGCCATCATAGGACTTTCCATTTGTCACTCATAAATTGGTTTTCCATCAACCAACCTTTGCAACCAGTATTTTTTTTTTTGAGGCGATTGGGGTTAAGTGACTTGCCCAAGGTCACACAGCCAGTAAGTGTTAAGTGTCTGAGGTCGGATTTGAACTCAGGTCCTCCTGAATTTAGGGCCGGTGCTTTATCCACTGTGCCACCTAGCTGCCCTCCTTTTTTTTTTTTTCACAGTATTTTAAAGGGGGCATGAGGACCTGCTTAGCCCAAATGTTAAGTCATTTTGTCCACCATCAACAAGTTTATTACTTATTGAATACCTATTGTATAGTGGTCACAGTGAAAACGATAGATAGAAATAGAAAATAAAGGACTTCATCAGGCAGCTAGGTGGCGCAGTGTATATAGAGCGCAGGTCCTGGAGTCAGGAGGACCTGAATTCAAATATGGCCTCAGACACTTAACACTTACCAGCTGTGTGACCCTGGGCAAGTCACTTAGCTCCAATTGCCTCACCAAAAAAATAAATAAATAAAGGATTTGATCTTGAGGTACTTATACCCAGAAGGGAGGAGGAGACACGAGAAAATAGCCTAAGATATTTAAAAAGCAGCGTACAAGTGAGTCCAAGTGAGATTTTTGGGGGGGTCAGGGGAGGACCAGGCAATGAGGTTTAAGTGACTTGCACAGGGTCACACAGCTAGTAAGCGTCAAGTGTCAGAGGCCAGATTTGAACTCATGTCCTCCTGAATCCAGGGCCAGTGCATTATCCTCTGTGCCACCTAGCTGCCCCTCAAGTTAGAGTCATATTGAGTACTTAAGTGTTGAAGGGACCCTCAATAATCATCAGAAAATCACTAAGCATTTATTAAACTCCCACTCTGTGGTGGACACTATGCTAGGCATTGGTCATGCAGAAGAAAGAGGGGACGGGGCAGCTAGGTGGCACAGTGGATAGAGCACCGGCCCTGGAGTCAGGAGGACCTGAGTTCAAATCCGGCCTCAGACACTCAACACTTTCTAGCTGTGTGACCCTGGGCAAGTCACTTAACCCCAATTGCCTCACTTAAAAAAAAGAAAAGAAAAGAAAGAGGGGTGGGGGAGGCAAAACCTCCACCCTCCAAGTGCTTCCATTCATATAGGGAAAACAACATATTCACATATATCGACATGTAAAACAGGTACATGGTAATCTAATGAAGAAGCAGCAGCGCCTGGGAAAACAAGAAAGGGCTTCCTGCCAAAGGTGGCACTAGAACTGAGTTTTGGAAGAAACCAGGGGTCCCAAGAGAAGGGAGCAAGGATGGGAATGCTTCTGACACAGGAACGTTCCAGGCCCTAGAACAACCATGTGTCAGGGCACAGAAATGAGAAATAGTGTGTCCTATTGAGAAACAGACTGGACTATAGAATGCATGGAGGGGAGTAATGTATAATAAGGCAGGAAAGGTAGGAGCAGGGTAGATTGTAAAGAGTTTGAAATGCCAAACACAGTCCTTTGAGCCTGGAGGTAATAGGGAGCCACAGGATTTGATTGGGAAGGGGAGTGACTTGGTCAAATCTGTGCTTTAGGAAAATCACTTTGCTAATTAATATAATGGCAAAATGAGAATCAAGTAGGTTAATCCAAACAAGGAATTCCCACATACTGGGGATTTTGAAGAAGGTACCGAATGTGGATTCGGTATCATTTGCAAGAAAGGTATTCCAGGCTGGGGGAATGGTGTTTTCATCAATAAGAAGGTTGGAACAGATAGGCAACAGATTTGCTTGACTGGAGCAAGGAAATGAGAGGAAATACTACATAGGCCATGAAGGGAACTTGAAATATGGGTCAGAGGATGTGGATATAACGTACTCCATCCAGCTGAGAGTCTAGAGCCAGCTCCCTCTGAGTGGAAAGAGGAGCCGGCTTGATTCTAGGAGTGTGGGGGAGGGAAGAGTCTCAGGTTTACCTTAGCTGGGGAGTACCCCCCAAAGGGGCATCCATTCACCCACTTGTGCTTTGCCTCTTTCTCCTAGTGTGTAAGTATGTCGCTGTGGAACTGAAGTCAGCCTTTGAGGAGACAGGGAAGACCAAGGAAGTGCTCGACACCGGCTATGGCATCCTAGACCAGAAAGCCTCCAGAGTCAAATATACCAAATCGTAAGTGAACAGTGGCTTCATAAACCTTAGTCTGTTTGTGTTGATCTCAGGGACTTGGTGTTTTCTCTCTGTCCCCCTCCCATTTCCCAGGAGAGAACAGTGGCACACAAGGCAGTGAGATGAAACGGAAAGAACACTGACTTAAAAATGCAGAGACTCAACTTTTAGTTTTGATTCTGCCACTAACCAGTTGTTTAACCCTGAACAAGTGCATTCCCTTCTGTGGGCCTCAGTTTCTTTATCTGTAAAAGGAGAGGATTTGATTCTCTCTAAGGTTCCTTCTGGTTCTGGCATCCTATGATCCTCCCCCCCAGGCAGGAAAAATCTGTCCCCATTCCTCTAGTGGAGACAGCAGGGACCAGCTGGAAGTGGGTGGGGAGGTCACTACCCTTTGTGTTGGCATTTCTTCAGGGATCTTCGGTTAATTGAAGTAACTGAGACCATTTGCAAAAGACTTCTGGACTATAGCTTGCATAAGGAAAGGAGTGGCAGCAACCGGTTTGCTAAGGTTGGTATCATGCCCTTCACGCATTCCCTCTGAGAGAGAGAGGGAGAGGGAGAGGGAGAGAGAGAGAGAGAGAGAGAGAGAGAGAGAGAGAGAGAGAGAGAGAGAGAGAGCGCGTGTGTGTGTGCGTGCACGTGTGCACTCAAGTGTCCCTGTGTGGATCTGTGTGGGTGTGATTTGGAACCTGGGAAGGTCTTACTTCCTGAAGCTGGCCTATACCTTCTCTTTATTGATTTCTGTTTGTACTCTCTGTTTAACCCTCTCAACTCATAGATAAGGTTTGTGTTCTTCTCACTCACTGACATTAGGACTATTTCCAAAGACCTGTCAGTGCTGATCAAGATCCCTTGAGCCCCAGTGACAAAAATGTGCAGAACTTCCCACTGGTGGTGAGAGGTGACGCCAACTTCCAGACTTTTAGAGCAGTTCAAAATTGGAGAGCTAGGTTTCAGGTGAGAAAGGAGACACTGAGGAAACATCAGCCAGATGGAGAGGAAGCAGAGGCAGAATGGGAAAGGCCCTGTCGGCATTGTTGCCGAGGGGCATCTGTTCGAGTGTGTGCTGGATTAGATGGTCTCGGATCCCCCCCCCAGTTGGACATAAAAATGTCTTACCTTGAGCTGGTAGCCATCTCTTCTGTCACCTTCAAGGGTTGAGAAGGGCAGGTGGGCAGATACCTTTATGTTTCTTCTTCTTAGGGTATGTCTGAGACTTTTGAAACACTCCACAACCTAGTCCACAAGGGGGTGAAGGTAGTGATGGACATTCCCTATGAACTTTGGAATGAGACTTCGGCTGAGGTAGCTGACCTCAAGAAGCAGGTATGTGCCCAGGGAGCTCTCCCGCCTATTCTCAGTGTCCTTCTCTACTCTTGCAGATGTTCATTGGGGATTTTGTTTGGCTTGCTCCTTTGCCCTCTTCACTACCTACTTATTTGCGTACGATTCCGCCACTCCCTTTAATCTTTGTATCTCCTCGAGAACCTAGCATGGTATACCAGACATAGAACCAAATAAGCATGTGTGGGATCAGATTATTAAATTTGATATCATCAGGGCAAGATAGTGCCGGGAGATGAACTTGCTCTACATTCTGGGGGAAAAATGTTGTGAACTCCTGAGTCTTCAGGCCCCTTAGTGCCGCCTGTGCCATTTTAGTCTCTGTCAGTGAGGCCCTCTTCCAGATTGGGAACAGGGCTCTGTATTGATTGGAAGCAAGAGCCTCCCTAAAAAATACCTTCATGTAGCCCTGCCAAAAGAGATTTCAAGAGGATGCAGTAGTGGTAGTGGTTTGTAATGTCAGTATCCCTTCCTGGGGCTCTTAGATAGGCCTTGGTTTCCTTCTTTATAAAGTGAAGAAATTGGACTAGCTGATTTCTGAGGACCCTTCCAGTTGGGACATTTTACATTCTGTGTATCTGTGTCTTTGTTGCCTTCTGCCGCAGTGTGATGTGCTGGTGGAAGAATTTGAGGAAGTGATTGAGGACTGGTATCGGAACCACCAGGAAGAAGACCTGACCTCCTTTCTCTGCGCCAATCATGTGCTAAAGGGGAAAGACACAAGTGAGTCTGAGGTTGTGGGGGTTGGGGATGAGGTTCGGGTCAGTTACCCCTGCTTGGTGAACCCTGGGAAAATGGAGGTGGAATAGGCATCTCAGATAATAGAGATCTTGTCCTTGGGGAGCCTGGATTATTTGAGGAGGCTATGGCTCCACAAAGTAGATACCAGATGAGTTCAACATGTGGCCTAGGCAGAGCATGTGTGTCTAGGCTCTTGGGTTGTGGGCAGAGGCAAAGGCCCAAGGTGAAATCATCAGAGCTCACATTCATGTAGCACTTGTTTGTTCATCCAGCAAGTGTGTATTCCGTGCCTTTATGTAAGACACTGTACTAAGGCTAAAAGGCAAAATAATAAAGAATCATGGCCTTTAAAGGGTTTACATGATATATTTTGTTCTTGCAACATGCCTTTCTCACTATCTAGTAAGGTAGAGAGTGAAAGTATTTTTTTAATTAAATTTTGGTGAGTTTTCAGTTATCAAGAATTCATTTTTTTTCTCTGTTTCACCTCTCCTCCCACTGGAAAAAAAAAAAAGAAAATCCTTTGAACAAATAAGCATGGTCAAGCAAAATCTGTCCAAGCATAGATATATTGGCTGTGGCTAAGAATGTGTCATGTTCTGCATATTAGTCCATCACCTGCCAGGCATGAGGTCATGATAAGGATCATGCTTTGAAATCATGCTCAGAAATGACCGGAGCGCTTTAAGGCACAGAAATATTATTTTCTTTATTTTATATATAAAGAAACAGAGGTGGGGCAGCTAGATGGTGCAGTGGATAAAGCACTGGCCCTGGATTCAGGAGGACCTGAGTTCAAATTTGGCCTCAGACACTTGACACTTACTAGCTGTGTGACCCTGGGCAAGTCACTTAACCGTCGTTGCCCAGCCAAAAAAAAACCAAACAAACAAAAGCCGAGGCTTAGAGAGGTTAAGGAAATTGCCCAGCGTCACACAGCTGATGAACATTGGAGCTGGGGTTCAAACCCACTTCTCTCACTGCAGATGCATGCTTTCTGAATGAATACCAGGGCTATCCCTGGTATCCCTGTGCATGTGAATACAGTAGGTCCCAGGCCAGCAGTTGATGCCCAGTCAGGCACTTGGCAGATAAACTCCCCCCTGCTTTTGCCGGTTGTCTGAGCATTCTGTCCCTTCTACTCTCCTCTCACCAGGTTGTCTGACTGAGCAATGGATCAGCAAGAAAGGGGACACTGCAGCCCTGGGAGGGAAGAAAGCCAAGAAAAAGGGGGGCAAGGGCAAGGCATCCAGCAAGAAGAACAGCAAGCAGAGGAAGGATCCGGGAAACCTCGATGAGGACCCTCATCCTGAGGAGGATGAGGGTGTCCAGAAAGCCACCCCCCTCACACACAGCCCCACCGACGAACTGTAGATTCCAACCAAGCACCCCATCTACCGTCCTGGGGGTGCCGAGGGAAGCCCTTGTGCCTCTGGCAGACAAGGACGGACTCCCCAGCTCTGGGGGTTCACTGCACCCCCTGCTGTGCCCTTGTCCCGATGAGGATTACAGAGCCTGCCCTTCCTTTTCCTTTCCTGGCAGCCGCTTCTCCCTGGGGCTTGGAAGAAGAGCAGCGTGGGGGCCCCAGAGCTAAAAACTGCATCGTGAACCTTCGAGGGATGGGTCTGAGCATTGCCAAGCCCTCAGGGAGGACTCATCCCTCACTGTCCCGTGGGTGCACCCATATCTTCTTTCGGTGTTGGTGGTTCAGCAACGCCACCCCCCCTGTATCAGAAACACCTTGCTCCCGGCCCCAGTGCTACCAGCAAGGCCTTCCTCCCCCCAGTCCTGGTTGAGGCTGTCTTCCCTAGTCCCTCCACAGCCATGTGACGCCCAGTCCAGCCCTCTTCCACCCATTTTACTGCACAGTGTGCAGAGTAAAAAATAATTGGCCTTTTTACTTGGTGTCCTAACCCCCTTTTCTGTGCCTCTCGACTGCCTTTCCTCCCATTCTTCTACCAAGAATTCATGGGACTTGGCATAAGGATGGTGCCAAAAAAATCCTTTTGGCCCTTGATTTCCCACTTACTCTGGGGAGTTCTTGCAAGATGATCTGGAAGAGCAAAAGCAAAGAGGGAATCCTGGAAAACCTAGGAGTGTTGGGGAGAATGGGAGGGAGGGGGAAGGTACAGAATGCTGGGAGTAGGTACAGGGAGGAGGGCTCAGGTGGCCCTATTTTAACCTAATAGGATGGCGATTAACCTTCCTCCCCCTTCAGCCTCACGTCAGCCCCTACCCTGATCTAGCTGGGCCTTGAAAAGTGACACCCCGTTCTAGAGTAATCAAAAGGACAGCTGCCTTTGTTCCCACTCCACTTCCCAGGGGTCCTGTCTCCTCTGCTCTAGAATTTGCTATTCTTCCCTGGCACCTGGCTCCCTTTGCTCCCTCCTGCCTGGTCACCTCCACTGGAGGCTGTTCACTCCTGTCCTGCCCCCCTCATCCTTCCAGGTTTTGTGTCATGTGTTTACTGCTTCCCCTCATCGGGGCTGCCCCTCACCATTGAACTTTGTTCCCCCTTATTTTTTTCTGTTCCTTTTGAATGTAACATGTGGAACTGCCTCTCCTCCCCCTCCCCCTCCCCCCCCCCCGTAGCCAACACCTGCTCCTTACATGATGTCCTCTGAAGTTTGGGGAGGGGAATGGGGCCCTTTTTATCCCTTCCCTGCTGGTCTTGAAGGCAGGACCAGGAGCAACTGGGCCCAGGGCCCCCAACACCTGGCACTAACGGTACAGGGTACAGTTGGTGTGGAACTGGTTTGATTTCTTCTCCCACACTTCCCCTTTCAAAAGGAAGCAGCCGGCTTCTAGGATGAGGAATACTGGAGGGCTCCTCACTACAGCTGCTCCCTTCTCAAATTTAAAGCTGAAAGTGACCCCACTTTCTCCTGCCGCCACCCAGCATAAGTCCAGGCCCCCCTGGCCAACAATTGGGTATTGCTAAGAGGCTTCTGGCTCTGGCGGAGTGGGGTTATCACCTCAGAAGTCCTAGGATCCAGCCACTCCCCCTAAGGAGGAGTTAGGGCAGCCTTGGCCTTGGGAAATGCAAGTCTTTTATCTTCTCTGGCCCTGACGCCCCTTCTGCCACAGACTGCAGGAGGAGCAGAACCTGGCCCATAGAGATTACTTCCATTCTGTCCCCAGGGCCCTGCTCCCCCTCCCCTTATACCCTAGGCCAGATGGGAACCAAAGGAGACCTTTTCTAAGGTGGCCAGAACTGGCTCAAGTTCCCCATGGGGTGGAGTTTCCCTTTTCTGGACTTCATTGCCCAGAGCTGATACTTGGAACAGGATTGGGGGTGGAGTAGGGAGGGGACTGCAGTTGGGCACAATGTAATACCTCTCAACTTGTTTCTCTTGCCAGTATCTGACGCCTTTCCTCTCTAAGTTTCAGCAGACAGGACCATCCTACACAAAAGCTTCAGAGAGAGAGAGCCTCTATAGCCAGAATTTATTTCATTGATTTCTTAGGCAAAGATTGGACCTCTTTCTGGGGTGGCAGCCGGGCTGCCCAATCCTGTGTAGCAAGGCGTCTGGCTCCAGTCTGACCCTGAACCTCTCCCCTCCACAGCCAGCCTATCGCTGTCGTTCTTTGGTGTTTCCCCAGGCAGGGGCCCTTCCTCCTCTCTCATGTTTGTAACGTGCTCTCTGACCCCTGTCCTACCTCCCCTCACCATCCTGCGATCTTTGGAGGACCTGGTAACACAATGGTTATTCTGTGTCAATTGCTGCCTACTGAGCATTTGAGTCCACCTCTCCATGCCCCCTGCCTACTCCAGCCGGTTCTGTATCCCACTCCCACTAGATGGGGGAGAAAAGCGATGTTGAAGCCAAGACTCAAAGCCAGTTCTCACTCCAAGTCCAATGTTCTAAAGATATTATTCTGGTTCTGTGCCAACCCCTCTCCTTCCCCCGCCTCCCCTCATCCCAAGCCCAGCTCACCCCTATCGATCCTGCTGTTTCATCCTGGGCTAGTTCACCAGTGCTCTGGGGAGGGCAGACGCTAGGAACGGTTTTCTGTTAGACATATAAGGAATTGGGCTAGTTACTTTTCATAATAGCATCCTCTGAGTAGGGAGGGACACAGAATCGGGGGGAGATAGGTTATTATGAGGTGACCTAATGAATTGGAGACAGGTTATTATGAGGTGACCTAAGTCTGGTTCATCAACCCATCCCCCCTCTCCTAGTCCCTTCATGCCTGATGCCTTAGACAGGAAGGGCATAAAGTTAGATACACACACACTCTCCTCTTAGCTGGGGTCTTCAAGAGTTACTTGTTTGCCTTTCCTCATGCTCTCATTGTTCTCAGAAGCCCAGGGTGAGCCATTTTTCTCCTTTGGATACATGGGATAAGGTTGGAGGGGAGAACTCCCACTTGACATGCCCCTCTCTTGCTAGGGGTTAGGGAGGTGGAGTAGAAGGAAGGCCATTCACGGGGCCTGGGAGGTCAGAACAGCTGGTTCCTGGCTGTGGGAGAAGAGCAGATAGGGGCGTGTCCTGGCTCTTACCTGCCATTGGACAGGGTAGGCAGGCTGGCCAGAAAGAGCCAAGGCAGCCTCATAAGTGTTTCGGCAGGTGGCTGAAGTGCCAGGTGGAACGGAGAAGATGGTAGACAGTGTATACCGGACCCGCTCCCTGGGAGTGGCAGCTGAAGGGCTCCCGGACCAATATGCCGATGGGGAGGCAGCACAGGTGTGGCAACTGTACATAGGTGACACCCGAAGTCGTACAGCTGAGTACAAGTCCTGGCTCCTGGGGCTGCTGCAACAACACGGCTGCCAACATGTACTCGACGTGGCTTGTGGCACCGGGTAAAGCTGGGGGAAGGACAGGACAGGAGGTAGGGATGGATGGGCACCAGGGCTGTTAGGCAAAAAGGTGGGGAGGACAGGTCAGACCAGGATGTTCCTGAGGCGGAGGGAAGCTAGCTAGAAAAACCAGGTACCTGCCTAGGCAGAAAGAGGCACCAGGAATTGGGCAGATCTCTTAACTGGAAGATATCTCTTTAGGAATGGGAGCAGGGAAAACGGGGAGGGGGGGGTGGCGGCAAAAATGGACATGGACGGGCATGAATCGTGGGGATGCACATAAGAGTGAAATGGGGTGAGCTGGAAGTGAGGTGGGAAACAAACAGGGAAGGTGTCAAAGGATAGTTTCAGAAGTAAAATGGGCTGCCTCTCTCTGGTGGTAGTGAGAAAGGAAGTCACTTGAGTCCTTGAAATGTAGTCTGGGGATGATCATTTTCTGAGTTGCTATAGAGGGGGAGTCATGCTTTGGATATGGGTTGAACTAGAAGACTTCTGGGTTCCCTTCCCATTCTGAGGCTTTTTGATTCAATGAGTTCAAAGTGTGTTGTGTATGTGTGTGTATTGGTGGAGGGGGAGTAATGATGTGATGGGGGGTTTCAGCATCAGGGGTAACCCGTTCACAAGTACTGGGTTCCTCCTTCTGGTCTTCCTAGTCCCCGGTTCCTCATTCCAAAAACATCCTCTCTATCCCTACTCTTCCTTAACCCTGTTTGTCTCCACTCCTCTCTACCCTTTTTCTTCTCCCTCTAACCTTCCCCCTTTTAACCCTTCTTGTCCTCATTCTCCCCATCTTCTCCGGCCCATTTTCCATGCCCTGCCTGGCTCCCTGTCCTACCACTACCTGCTGGACCTGGCACAGGGTGGACTCCATCATGCTAGTGGAAGAGGGCTTCAGAGTGACCAGCGTGGATGCCAGTGACAAGATGCTCAAGTATGCCCTGAAAGAAAGATGGAACCGTCGTCACGAGGAAGCCTTTGACAAGTGGGGTATGTGGGACCAGGTGGTGATCTTGGGACAGGAGCTGAGGGGCCAGCATCCTTCATATACTAACCTCTGAAACACACTGAACTTGGTGTCAGAGGACCTGAGTTCTACTTCTGGTTCTGTCTACCATGACTTGCTGTGATTTAGAGCAAGCCACTTCCATCTGGGCCTTGGTTTCCTCCTTTGTAAAATGAGGGTTTATGAGTTCAAATCCGGCCTCAGACACTTGACACTTACTAGCTGTGTGACCCTGGGCAAGTAACTTAACCCTCATTGCCTCGCAAAAAAAAAAAAAAAAGAAGCAAAAAAACCCAACAACAACAAAAAAAGTAAAAAGAGGGTTTGGGAATTGGCACGATGCTGTGGAGCTACTAGGCAAGTGTGGTGGATTTGGCGAGGAAGACCGGGAATGGAATCCTGCCTCAGGCTCTTTTTAGCTGTGTGACCCCACATGTCACCTAACCTTTCTGTGCCTCACTTTCCTCCCCTGTAAAATGAGAGGGTGAGGGGGTGGCTAGGTGGCGCAGTGGATAAAGCACCGGCCCTGGATTCAGGAGTACCTGAATTCAAATCCAGCCTCAGACACTTGACACTTACTACCTGTGTGACCCTGGGCAAGTCACTTAATGCCCATTGCCCTGCAAAAAAAAAAAATAAAAATGAGAGGGTGAGACCTCAAGGACGGACTGAAGGTCACTGCCAGCTCATACTCTAAGATCCTATAACCAGGTGATCTATCCACCTTTCCTTCTAGCTCTTGATATTCTGAGTCTGCAAGGAAGGATGTTTAGGTTCCTTCCTATTCTCTAGGTCTTCTGCTCCTAATTCATGCCTTAATTTTGTTCTGGTTTTGTTTCTACTTTTCTCCTCACTGTAGCTTTTTCTTCAGGGGCTCTCTCTCTCTGTGGTGTTTTTTTTTTGGGGGGGGAGGGCATGGCAATGAGGGTTAAGCTGGTGCTTTATCCATTGAGTCACCTAGCTGTCCCTGGCTCTTTTCTCTTAATGTGAGAGATCTAAGGGTTTAGTGTCTCTTTCCATAGTTGATTTCAAAGCCAAATCTTCTTGAGATCAACCATGGGGATGTCCCTTGCCCTTAGCCCACAATTCTCCAACCCCCTTCATTTTTCCTTGAGGTATGGATTCCTAAACTCATCCTTGCTTTGGTGGCATGGGACTGGGCATCAAAATGATTTGCTTTTAATCCTCCATCTACCATTTACTTAGCTTTGACATTGGGACAAATCTCTTAATCTTCTTGAGCCTCAGTTTCCTCATCTGCTAAATTTCAGTACTAATCATTACCCTGCATGTTTCATAAGGTTGTTAACAGGGGCTGAATGAAGGAACAATGATGTGGAAGTGCTTTGTGACAATGATGTGGAGAGTGCTTTGCAAACTAGAAAAGTGTTATCGAGACATAAAGAGGTATTATTCTTGGGGGCAGCTAGGTGGCGCAGTGGATAAAACACCAGCCCTGGATTCAGGAGGACCTGAGTTCAAATCTGGCCTCAGACACTTGACACTTACTAGCTGTGTGACCCTGGGCAAGTCACTTAACCCTCATTGCCCTGCCCCCCCCCAAAAAAAAGGTATTATTCTTGTCCTGTTTGACCAGGGACGGTCAAATCTAAGGACTAAACCCCAGCAGTACAGGCAGGAGCAGTCACAGTTCTCTGCTTCCTGCAGGTGTGGCGGCCCTATGATTTTTGTGTGTGTGTGTGAGGCAATTGGGGTTAAGTGACTTGCCCAAGGTCACACAGCTAGTAACTGTTAAGTGTCTGAGGCCAGATTTGAACTCAGGTACTCCTGACTCCAGGGTTGGTGCTTTATCCACTGCGCCACCTAGCTGCCCCCTATGGCAGCCCTATGAGAACCAGTAGGTGGTAGGTGGGTAAGGAGACCTAGACCCTGGAGTAGAAAAAATAATGGGGGGGGGGAGCAGCTAAGTGGCGCAGTGGAATAGAGTGCTGGCCCTGGAGTCAGGAGGACCTGAGTTCAAATCCAGCCTCAGACACTTGACACTTACTAGCTGTGTGACCCTGGGCAATTCACTTAACCTCAATTACCTCACCCAAAGAAAAAAAAAGAGAAAATGATGTTTGTTTTTTTAGTGAGGCAATAGGGGTTAAGTGACTTGCCCAGGGTCACACAGCTAGTAAGTGTTAAGTGTCTGAGGCCGGATTTGAACTCAGGTCCTCCTGACTCCAGGGCCGGTGCTCTATCCACTGTGCCTTCTAGCTGCCCCTAAAGAGAAAATAATGAAGGGGATGGCGACTGTTCCCCTCCTTCCATGGCAAAGCAGCTTCCTCTCTGACTTCCCCCAAAGGAATAGCTTTAAGTAGCAGGGGGAAACAGGTAGGAGGGCCTGGGAATGGGAACCAGAAGGGTGATAGTCTAACCGCTCTTCCAGTTCTACTGGATCCTTTCCTTGCACTCTACTCCCTCCCCTCCAGGATGATCGAGGGAGCTCAGCAGACATAACCTTCGTCCCTAGGATTCCTCTCTACTGTCTCTGCCCTTCCCCTCCCCCCATACTCACTGCCAGGCCCTCCTACTTTTGTGTCCCTAAACACTTACCTTAGGCCAGGGGTGTGCTCATAACTGTTTATCAAGCTCAAGAGAAGAGGAGGGGGGAGGGGATGTACGTGCAGCACCCTTTAAAGTTTAAACATCATTGTTAGCATTTTCTCCATCACTTTCTTAAGTAAGTCTAGACAATCATCAAAACAGAAAACCCAAGTCCAGATTTGTTGTTTGCCAATTTTTGAGGTGTGTCCACACCGAAAATTGAACAGTGAGAGATACAGCACGCCTCTGCCTTATTCCCATGGTGGGATCCATGTATGCTCTTCCCCTCACCCCCACCCAAAGGAGCCCATGTGGCTGTGGGTGTTCTCTTCAGGACTACAGGGGGAAACCTGTGTTCAGGCTTACTGGCCAACGTAGAGAGCATTTCTGGTTCCCGTGGAAATGGTGCCATCCTTTTCTCTATTCCCTCAGTTATAGAGGAGGCCAACTGGCTGACCCTGGACAAGGATGTGCCCCTGCCAGCACAGGGGGGCTTTGATGCTGTTATTTGCCTAGGTAACAGTTTTGCCCACTTGCCAGACTGCAAAGGTGAGAAATGGGGTTATAGCTTTCCTTCCTAAGGCTACTTGCTCAACAGAGCCCTAGTCCCCCTCCCAATTACTGATTGTTCCCTTGACCGCTAAGCTCTCTCTCTCTCTCACACACACACACACACACACACACACACACACACACACACACACACACGCGCGCACACATTCCCCCCCCCCAGGGCACAGACTTCTTTCTGCCAAGCCATAATTCCTATTCCTTGTCTTTCAATGGGCTAGTAGGGGTGGGTCAAGGAAGAGAGGAAGGAGCTATGGCACTGAGAATCTTTCACCCCTTGTTTTGAGCTCAGGGGACCAGAGTGAGCATAAATTGGCGCTGAAGAACATTGTAGGCATGGTACGGCCTGGAGGCTTACTGGTTATTGACCACCGAAACTATGACCACATCCTCAGCACCGGTTGTGCCCCACCTGGCAAGAACATCTACTATAAGGTGTGGATGGGGTGTTGTGGGGATGTCAAGGATGCCAGATAGGAGCCTTACACTAGTACCCTTTGAATTCTGTGAAGGGAAACAGGCAGCAGTAGTCATAAAAATAGAAGCAAAAGCATAAAAATGACCAACTGGGGGAGGTGGCAGTTAATAAGCATTTACTGAGTGTGCCAGGCATTGTGGCTGAGCACTGAGGATACAAAGAAAGCAAAAGCCAGTCCTGCTCTCAAGGAGCTCACATTCCAATGGAAGAGACAACCTGTGAATAATTACATACATACAAGACACATAAAGAGGACATGGAAGCTAATACGAGAGGAAGGCACTAGCACCTGGGGGTATGGGAATGGCCTCTGGCAAGTGGGATTTGAGCTGGGTTTGTTTTTTCGGGGCAATGAGGGTTAAATGACTTGCCCAGAGTCACACAGCTAGTAAGTGTTGAGCTGAGTTTTAAAGGAAGCCAGGGAAATTAGGAGGCTGAGGTGAGGAGGCAAAGCATTCCGGGCCCGGGAGATAGCCATTGTAGAGGTACAGAGAGGGTTGATAAGTGTTTTATTGCGGATCTCTGAGTTAACAGGCTGGGCTGTAGAGTTTGCTGAGAGGGATAAGGTTATAGGAAGGATGGAAAACTAGGAAGGAGCTGGGATAAGTATGCCAAATAGAGAATTTTATATTTGATTTTGACGGGGAGACAATCAAGGTTAAATGACTTGCCTAGGGTCACACACCTAGTAAATGTCATGCTGGATTTGAATTCAGATCCTCCTGACTCCAGGGCTGGTGCTCTATCTACTTCACCACCTAGCGGCTGCAGAACTTCATATTTGATACTAGAGATAACAGGGAACCACCAGTGTTCACAAAGCAGGGTGGGGTAACACAGTCAGAACTATGCTTTTAAAAAAATCACTTTGGCAGCTAAGTGGAGAGGATGGGTTAGCGTGGGGAGGGATGAGGCAGGGAGATGAACCAGGATATGGCAATAGTCCAGTCACAGGTGATGTGGTCCTGGGCTAGTCAGGGCTTTGTGAAAAAGGGATGTATACAAGAGAAGCAGTGAAGGTAGAAATGATGACAGATAAAGAGCTGAGGATGATGTCAAGGCTGTGAGCTTGGAGGACTTGGGGGATGTGTCCTTAAGACTGATAAGGGACAAAAAAAAAAAAGACTAATAAGGGAGTCTAGAAAAGGGGATTAGGGAACAAGTTTCGCTTTAGACATGCTGAGATGCCTGTGGCACATATGTTTCAAGATGTCCAAAGATAGTTGAAGAACATGCCAACTAAAAACAGATATACAAATGCGGGGACCACAGAGTGACAGATTTCAAGCTAGAAGGGATGTGAGAGGCCATCGCACGCAACCCCTTCGTTTTACAGCTGAGTGAACTGTGGCACACAACCAGTATTTGAATTATCTGCAGAGAAAACAGTTAAGACCATGGAGCAGAAAGAGGATCCTGGACAGTGTGGGGGGCCACCTGAGAGGTGCAAGTGTTAAGGGCATCTATCGAGATTCAGCAAAAGAGGATCCCTTTGAGGGAGGCAATAGTCCTAGGAAATGGAGAGAGGAAATACATAGGAAGGAGGTAATTTATACAAACTTCTATAAAGGAACCTATAACCAAGGTTACAGCTTTCAGAGGGGAGGAGGCCTATTGGGGGAGGCAATGGTAGCTTCCTTTTCTACCATCCACAGAGTGACCTGACTAAGGATATCACTACATCAGTACTGACTGTGAACAACAAGGCTCACATGGTAACCCTGGATTATACTGTCCAAGTACCTGGTGCTGGAAAGGATGGCAGCCTTGGCTTGAGGTACTGAGACTTCTTTCAGAGGAGGGAGAAGGGTGAAGTTGGAAGCCTGCCGAGCCCCCCTCCCCAATCCTAGAGACATTCCTCTGGTTTATCTTGTCCCAGGGTTCCTAGGCCATCTGCAGCAGGCCTAACCTGAAGGCCTACTGAGGAATCCCCATCCATGTCCTTCTCCCTCGTGGTCCCCAGTCTATTCTCTCTCTAGCTTCTCATGGCTGTCTCCACCTTTGATCCTGTTGCAGTAAGTTCCGTCTCTCGTACTACCCTCATCGCCTGGCGCCCTTCACAGAGCTTCTCCGGGAAGCCTTTCAAGGGAGGTGCCAGCACAGCGTCCTTGGAGACTTCAAACCTTACAAACCTGGCCAATCCTCTGCACCCTGCTACTTTATCCACGTACTCAAGAAGACTGGCTGAAGCATCACCAAAGAACTTCACAAACCCAGCATAGCCATCCTAACAAACAGGATTAACCTACAGAGGAAAGTCTGGAAGGGGAGGTTGGTGGAATCCTGGGAGAAGTTGTACACTGGACCTCACCTTTGGTTTGGGGCCAAATAATACAGAATCGTGCCTCTTCTGTGTCTGTGTTTGTGTGCTAAGCACTTGCCCTCCCCTTAGGCCACTAAGACATCCTTCCACTGTCCCCTCAACAGCCCCCTCCAGATGTAGTGAGCTCTAGACCCTCAGAGCCTGCATCCTATGCCGCTCCCTGGACAGAGAAGAGAGACTGGAAAAATCAGTGTGGGGGCTGAATCTTGGCATGGGACTTTGGACAAGGTGCTTGACTTTCTGAGTACTTGGTCTCCTCATTTGTAAAGTGAGGAGGCTGGACAAGATTTCTCAGGTCTCTTCCAGGCAGGTAGTAATTTGATGACTCCTATTGTCACTTCTGATTCTTGCCTGGATAACACCCATTGGTCCCAATTTCCCCTGGTCCTTGGGTCCCCGAGCTCCTGTCTCACCCCTACAAAACCAGAAGGGGGCAGCACACACTTTTATTCTGGGCTGGAATAGGAAAGAACAGATAGTGATGGTGAATACCATTTCTAGCCTCAGCGTTAAGTTCCCAGGACTCCTTCCACCTTCCTTTCTCTCTGCCTATCCTGGTCTTAGCCAAGCCCAACTCTTTTAAATGTTTTACTGATATTTGAAAAAAAAAATCACCATCACTTCCTAATGACTTTTTCTCCAACAAACTGCATAGCAACAAAATACATTGGCCATATGTGAAAAGATAAGTCTCATCTTACACCTAGTTTCTGGCCAGGAACTGGGGAAGGCGTGCTTCGCCCAGACCTCAGAAGTGATGGTCACTCAACAGTAATGCATGGGGGCAGGATCTGTTGAAACTCCCAAACTGGGCTAACATTGTAAAGGATGAACTTTGGACAGTAGGATTTTCTGCCAGGTCCTACCACCCTTCACCTACCCAGGTCCCTACAGCCCTGACTCCTGTTTTGACCTCTGACAGTGTCCTCCCTCCACAACAAGGAGGCAGAACTGGGCAGGGAAGCCTTTCCAGGTGAGGTGGCCTGAATTAGACTGATAGGCGCTGCCCACTCCAGCTGGATCACTGATGTTGTTCCAGGGCTGCTGGAGAGGGTAGGGCTGGGGTATAGCCCAAAGTGATCCTAGCAGGCTGCAAATTTGCACTGAATGCGCTTGTAACGGAGCAGCTCCTGCTCCGAAACAGATGGCTGTAGCCGGGCAGCAGCCTGGACCAAATCTTCCATGGTAAGAAGCAGTGCTGAATTAGCTGGCTCCAGTCCTGGGGGTGGGAGAAGAGAGAGAGAGAGAGAGAGAGAGAGAGAGAGAGAGAGAGAGAGAGAGAGAGAGAGAGAAGGGAAGTTAAGGAGGGAAGTCCAAAGGACTAGAATTTCATTTGTCTTTGGAGTTCTAGGCCAACATTAGGAACTCCAGATCCAGAGAAACATGGAGAGAGCTTCCCAGCCTAAAGCCTAATCAACAGGACCTAAGACAGGGGAAGGCAGGTTCTGAAAGTCTTCTGTCTGGAGTGTGGAATGGGGAAGGGTTGTGTCCTAGTTAAACAGGACCTTCAAAAGGTCATCTTCTCATCCTCCAGCCTCTGGGCACAATGGGTGCCCTAGAACAGCAGACATTGGCGCTTTAAAAACCTCAGGGCAGATGATTCCAAGATCTTTCCTTTGGTCCACATCTAGTGACTCCCCTCCTCTTTTCTAACTATGCCATTTCAGCCTGCTGAGGCTTATGGGTGGGGACTCTGAGACTGTAATTTATCCCATATCCCAGGGCTTCTTAAACTTTTCCCACTCATGACCCCTTTTTGCCTGAGATATTTTTACTTATCCCCAGGTATATAAAATAAGTATACTTTTACTGTTGCCAAACTTTTCACAACCCCCAAATTCAGTTACACAACCCCTTATGGGGTTACAACCCCCAGTTTAAGCAGCGTTAATTTATCCTGCCTGGTGGGCATCTCCCTCAATGCCACTGAACCTAGGGTAGGGGGGATCCTATCCTCACCATCTTCAATGTCCTGGACCCTTCGCTTGAGTGCTGCAGTCATTGCATCGGTACAGAGGGAGTACAAGTCGGCACCGGTCAGCTGGGCTGGGCATCGATCTAGGACGCTCACCAGGTTCACAGAGGACTCAAGCTTAAACCTGGAATGGGGGAGTGGGGGATGGGAGTGGTAGTGAGAGGATGGTCACAGTGTTGGAAAGCATTCTTTTTCTGGAATTAACCCATGTCTCTCTGAGGGACCTCTGTGACCAGCATTAAGTGGTAAAGCAGGAATCCAAACCTGGAGCACTTTCCATTATCCCAATACTACAATGGCTCACCCAGGCACCAACCCTAACCAGCCCACAGCCTCTAGGTTATACCTTCGTGTGATGGCACTTAGAATCCGAAGCTGGGAAGCCCGATCTTCGCTCGGCCCCACAAACACCAGTTTGTCAAACCTTCAGAGAGAGCAATGGTCAAGGTCAGAGAGAGCAAGGTATTCAGCCCAAGCAAACAGGCGGGATGTCAGTGGGCTGGAGGGGTTGCCCACTGGGCAGCTGATACCAATTCTAGGTAAGCCTGGCCCTCAGAGGAAGCACAGAACAAGATGATGATGGGAAATGGGTTAGTAAGAGTAGAACAGGATTGTCACAGAGACAGGGTTAAGGGGTAGGGACAGACCTGCCCGGCCGCAGCAGTGCAGCATCTAGGAGATCAGGCCTGTTGGTAGCCCCAATTACAAATACTTCTTGGCTGCTGTGAAGTCCATCAAGCTCAGCCAGGAGCTGGGAGACCACCCTGTATGGGTTAAAGGCAGAGACTGAGATGGGTAAGAGGCAGGGGCAGAGAGCAACCCAGTCCAGAATCCTTCCCCACTTTTCAGATTTGATTCCTTTTCCGTAACTTCAGGTCTTGTCCAAGGAGTCTCTTATTCTCATCCCATGCTCCTCATCTCCAGCCCCTTTCCTTGATCTTCCATGGGACTTGCAGTCCAATTTTTAGAAGAACCCAGGGGAAAACTTTTGCTCTTAGACTCTGACCACTAGAACTTGATGATGTGATAACCCTAGTCCTTCTGAGGCTGTTGGAGAAGTATTCTGCTTCCCCATCCTCAATGCCACCTAAGAAATCAGTCACATTCTCTGGTTCAGGGACCATCACCTGTCCATCACTCCACCAGAGTCCCCACTTCGCCCCCGACTTGGAGCCAAGGAATCCAACTCATCAAAAAAAATGATGCATGGGGCAGCAGCTCTAGCCCTGGAGAACACTAGAGAGAAGGAAATGGGGATGAGAGGGAGGGAAGGCAACGCGTCAGAAAACTGGGAGAACTAAGACGCAGGGTGGAAGCTCAGTGGGGATGGGCCAGGAGCCTAACTATTCACTACACCTACCCCTGAGAACCTCATTGGCTGGATAGGACCACTGAATGAAAGACTTTTAATTTTCAAGAACCCTCCAGAGATCTCGTTCAACCCCCTCATTTCACAGACTAACAACCTGAAGATCAGAGAGGCCATAACTTGTTCAAGGTTGCACAGCAAGTCAGTGGCAGAGATAGGTCTTGCATCCAGTGCTTCATCACACTGCCCTTTAACTGATCCTCGAAGAAAGGGACTAGAAAGGAGCAGCCTTGGCAGGAGGAGGGACAGGACAGGGTGGGAGGTTCTGAGTCTCACTCACCTTCCCTCACGTTCTCCTCACTTTGGCCCACATACATATTGATGAGCTCAGGACCTTTCACACTGGGAAGAAGGATGAACATGAGCAGCTGACTTCCCCAATAGGGGAATGGTCCCAGTCCATTTGTGCCCCCAGCCTTGAGTCCCCCCTTCTCTTTCTGCCCACCCTTGTCCCTACCTGAGGAAGGTGAGGCTACATTCAGTAGCCACAGCCTTTGCCAGAAGAGTTTTTCCAGTGCCTGGAGGCCCATACAGCAAAAGGCCGGAGCGCCTCAGTCCCAGGTCCAGCAGCTCCGGGTGCTCCAGAGGGAGCTGAATGGTTTCCAAGATCTCCCTCTTCACATCCTGCAACCCTCCCACATCCTGCCAGGACACGGCTGGGATCTGGAGGATAGACGGCAGGAGGCATTCTGATTGTATGTGAAGGACAGACCCAATTTCTTCTTCAAATAAAGTCTGGAGCCCCTACCTTGGGGGCCCCAATGGCCTGAGAGTGCGCCATCTGCAGCTGTTCTAGTGCCACCCCAAAGTCCTCGGCCAGAATGGGAAAGCCAGCAGTACACAGTTCCCCCTCGTCTTCCTCACTCAAGCTGCCGGCAGCCATCGCACTGAACAAGGAGATGGTGAAGGGAGAAGTGTGACTGCACTACTAGGGCTTTTGGCCTTTCTCCTCGGTGTCTCCTTAACCTTCCTAGTTCTTGTCTCCTCCCCCTCCCCATATTCCATTTGCTCCTCACCCTGTCTGGATCCTGGCGCAGGCCGCTCGGCTGCTGTAGGCCAACAGGGCACAGAGGTCACCCAACACAAAGCCCTGAGGAAGGTATGAGTGAGAACAAGGACACTGGATCCCATTAGAGGCAGGTGGAATGTCTTGCTTCCCACCCCCCAGCCCCCCACTCCCCACTTCCCCTTTTGGATGCTCTGTGAAGGAAAAGAATAAGTAAATTTTCCTTGGCTCCAGTCTTCAGAACTAGGAGTCATGGGGAGTAGCAGATCTAAAACTTCTTAACAAGACCTGCTTTAATGTGGAATAGACCTTTCCAGAATGCTCCCCTCATCAAGAGGCTACACAATCACTCACTGAGGACATTACACACCTAGCCGAGCTCTGAGCTCCTTTACAATTCGGAGGCTCTGTGCCCTGATGTCCATCCATGCCCTGAGAGTTTTCCCACTTCAGTTCAGAAGCAAGTACTACCTCACACATGGGGCTATGGGGACAAGTGCCCTTTGACCTCCAGCCCTCCTTCCCTGGCACTCACTGCACTTCTTCTTGCCAGCTGGGCGAGGTTCACTTCCTGGCCCAAAGGGAGGCGGGTGGTGAGTGCCTGCAGGATGCTGAGCCGATGCTCCTCAGACAGCATGGGAACCTCCAGCTCATGAGGAAATGCTATCTGCACATCAGAGGGCACGTTCTGGGGGCAGCTTGTTGTAGCTATCACCAGCAGAGGTAGCGAACTGTGGAGTGGGAAGAGCAGGTGCTAGGGTCTGAGCTCAAGACAGGACTGAGTCCTCCAAACACACTGGGGCTGGTATCAAGGAGGAGTGGGGAGGAACCAGGAAAGGGAATGTGAAGACTCCCAGGTTGGACTATGCTGAGAACATTTTATGAGGCTGCTGGTTCCGCTCACCCCAAACGGGTGACTATCTCCCCCTAACAGTCAGCACATGACTATACACATTGCACATAATGTTGACTAACAGGACCTTAGCCAAACAGTAGTGAGCAGACGGGGGAAGGGGTAGGGTGAGAATCTTAGCTTAGTCCCCAGAGCACAGTCCCAGGTACCCACGGTGGGTCTGAGGGGATACCTGATGAGGGGATCCTTATTCAGAAGAAGGTGTCGAAGCACGGCTACCACATGGGCGTCCTCACCCAGCCCATCTCGTTCCCAGCCCAGGAGTTCCACACTTCTCAACAGCAGAACAGACGGGCGGCAAAGCTGAGCCCGGGAGAAAGTGGCCCGAAGCTTGCTCTCCACCGCTGCACTGGAGTCCGCACACAGTCTCGAGCAGTCTGCCTGTAGAAAAACAGGGCTGTTAGCAAGGGATTTTCCCACAGTGAAGAGTGGGACGGCCTTAGGGACTATTTCAGGCATTTGTTGCATTTTTCCAATGCAAGCAAGAAAAAAAGGACTAGTATTCATCATGCTCCGCCCCCCCCCCACCCTCCACGAAATTGATGATGTTACACAGGCTGATCACCAAGTCCTTGAACCCCACTTTCACCTGGAAGGTCTACCCCGTGACCAAAATCTATGGGAATTTGCCTGGTCTATGAGGCAAAGATCCCCCCACAGCAATGAGACAAGAGAGGCTACTCTTTGCACCGTCTTTACCCGAAGGACTGTGGGCATGCCCCTCACCTTGAATAAGTGGAGCCCAAGGCGGCCGCAGGCAGCAGTGACAGCTGTGGTCTTCCCACTGCCGGGGGGACCCCGCAGGAGGACACTGCTGGTCCCTGTCAACAAAGAGCCCCTGCAACCAGAAAAAGCTAAATTTGGAAATTTGGACCCCTGTCTGTCCTATGCTTCTCAAACTTTTTTCTTTGAACACGTACAAAGTAAAGTCTCCCTCAAAAGAGTAACAGAAATAGTCCATATGCCTCGGAGTAAGTTTTCTCATTTGCCTCTTCTCAGGAGGAGAGCCAAGGGGCTTGTCCTCCTGGGTATATGCTGGGTCAACTACAGGTAGGTTTGGTGAACCCTCAGCTTCCCACTCTGGTCACATGAGATTTTCTGGCCATTGTACATCACATCCTTCTTGTTGTCGTTCAATTGTTTTTCAGTCATGTCCTACTCTTCATGACCCCATTTTGGGGTTTTCTTGGCAAAAGATACTAGAGTGCTTTGCTATTTCCTTCTCCAGCACATTTTACAGATGAGGAAACTGAGGCAAACAGGGTGAAGTGACTTGCCCAGAGTCACACATCTAGTAAATGTCTGAGGGTACATTTGGACTCAGGTCTTCCTGACTCTGGACCCAGCATTTTATTCACTGCAGCGCCACCTAGCTGTCCTTCTACATCCCTGACTCCTCCTACAACTTTACCTCAAAGCCATCCTTCACCTAAGGTCCAGAGTCTCTCTTACCCAGGATGGAGTCGTGGCCTCAGGATGTCACAGAGTTGCGTCACTAGAGTCTCCAGCCCTGGAGGGGACAGGCTGCTCCACAGACCTTGTCCCTCTGAAGGGAGCCATGGAACAAAACTCAGAGTAGACCCTACCTGTATGATAATGAGAAAGGGGCCTCAGGTATAGCATACTCTGTCTCAGCCTGCCCACTCTACCTCTCTTCCCCAAAGGCCTTACCATGTACAAGGAGGTATGGGTTGTATCAGCCAGATATGCAGTGGTTGGTTCCTCTGGGGCCTCCCCAACAGTTGTCTTCACTTTGAAGAACAGAAAAGGCCACCTGCACAATGAAGGCCAAGCAAACCCTTATACATGTTTATACATGATCACTGTATTCTCAAAAGGGAAAAACGAATGATACTAAGCCCATTTCTTAGATAGGACAAACTAAATCTAGATTAGCTGTGACTATCCAATAGACAAGAACCCAGATTTTCTGACCTTCAATTCAGAGATTAAATGAGTCTGACCACACAGCATAGGGATATTCCCATAGTTCTTAGGTTATGATGTCCAATTCCTGTTAGTAATGGGAGGCAAAAATGGTTCCAGAAGACTATGAGGAAAGGGAGCAGAGAAGTTAGCACTATATGTGAAGTGGAGGTCATGGTTTCTGTGATTTCTGTAACACTTTATATTCAACAATGTTAAAGTAAAAGACTAGAACATAAGAAAAACTCTATATTCTTTTTATAATTTTTACTCCTAAGTTGAATATCTGATGTAGCATTTTTGTGCTTTGTCTTTTTTTTGGGGGGGGGCAGGGCAATGAGGGTTAAGTGACTTGCCCAGGGTCACACAGCAAGATAAGTGTCAAGTGTCTGAGGCTGGATTTGAACTCAGGTCCTCCTGAATTCAGGGCCAGTACTCTATCCACTGCGCCACCTAGCTGCCCTGATGCAGGGCATTTTATTTATTTATTTTTTTAAAGTGAGGCAATTGGGGTTAAGTGACTTGCCCAGGGTCACACAGCTAGTAAGTATTAAGTGTCTGAGGCCGGATTTGAACTCAGGTCCTCCTGACTCCAGGGCCGGTGCTCTATCCACTGTGCCACCTAGCTGCCCCGTCTGATGCAGCATTTTTAACTTGGGATCATGGCTATTCTAAAACATCTTGAATCTTGACATTTAATGGGGAAAAATGGAAATCACAGGGGTCATAAGACTAACTTAGAGGATACCCTTGATGACCTAACCAGGTGAAAAGGCAAACCCACTAGAATACAGCTGGATACAGCTGGAATAGAAGTGTTATGTTATAGAGCAAGTGAGTGAGAGAGAGAGGGAGAAGAGCTTGTGGGCAGCCTCAGTCCTCTCCACACTGGGAGGTCCAGAGCTTCCTTTATTTTTTTTTGGGGGGGGCGGCAGAAATGAAGGTTAAGTGACTTGTCCAGAGTCACAAAGCTAGTAAATGTCAAGTGTCTAAGGCTGAGGCTGGATTTGAACTTGGGTCCTCCTGAATCCAGAGTCGGTGCTTTATCCACTGCGCTACCTAGCTGCCCCCAAGAGCTTCCTAAGACTATTATTCTTAAAGAAAAGATATGAAATCATTCAGCTCTATTTAGACTAGGGTAAAGTAGGCCTTCATCTCACTCCCTCCCCATTAAAGTCTCCTAAGGGGGAAAGGATAAACTTCTCTTTCTCAAACTGAGCTCAGCAGCTTGAAAATGAGAGATGAACTGTTAGGTCTCTACAGCAATTTAATAGCGGAGGCCCAGAAACAGAGCTGACACAGGAAGCTTTAGGAATCTGTAGCATTCGTATGGAAAGCCCATTAATGGTTAGTTGTTCAATTTAAGATGTATGTTGCTTACTGGCTGTTCCCCAAACTTGGCATTCCAACTCTAGTCCTATATGTATTTTAAACATATCTAAAAGAAAACTCATCTTTCCCTCAAACTCATCCCTCTTCTGCACTTCCTTAATTTTATAACCACCTTTCAGTCATCACCCAGGTTCCCAACCTCAGAGTCATCCTTGACTCTTTACTCTCCCTTTACATAGCCAATCGGTTACCTCCATAAGATCTCTTGCATCCATTCCCCCTTTTTTTTTTTTTTAAAGTGAGGCAACTGGGGTTAAGTGACTTGCCCAAGGTCACACAGCTAGTGTTAAGTGTCTGAGGCCGGATTTGAACACAGGTACTCCTGACTCCAGGGCCGGTGCTCTATCTACTGCGCCACCTAGCTGCCCGCTCTCCTTGGCGTTTAAAGTCCTTTATGACCTGACCCCAACCTACTCTTTCCAGACTGACTTACTGTATGCTATTCCCCTTCTTGAACTCAAGGATCCAGCCACACTGGCATTCTTGTTGTTCCTCACACAAAACACTCCACTTCCCATTTCTACACCTTTACATTGACTACCCCAATGTCTGGAATGAACTCTCTCCTGATCACTGTCCCTTAGAATTCCTGGCCCCCTCAAGACTCAGCTCAACTGCCACCCTCTATCTGAATGAAGCCTTTCCTTATTTCCCCAGATTAGCGTGGATAAGCTGTGTAAACGCATTGACTGCTTCATTTTTTCTCTATCTCCAGGACCTAGCCCAGTGCCTGCCATATTGCAAGCAACTCATAAATGCGTGTTGACTGAATGCACCCCATCAGCTCCACCCTTTTAAAATGCTTAACTCAGGGGACAGCTAGGTGGTGTAGTAGAAAAAACACCAGTCCTGGATTCAGGAGGACCTGAGTTCAAATCTGGACTCAGACACTTGACATTTATTAGCTGCGTGACCCTGGGCAAGTCACTTAACCCCTGTAGCCCCGCCAAAAAAAAAAAAAATTGCTTAACTCAGCTGCCACCTCCTATAAGAACTTTCCTGATCTATTGTAGTTGTTAGTGCTTTCTCCTTCAAATTATCCTGTATCTCTTATCTGGGTACATTTCTTAACAGCCTCCTCAACTGTTTCCTTGCCTCAATCAAGCCTCCGTCCTCTCCAAACCAAAATGGTATTCCTAAAGAAGAGATCTGGGGCAGCCAGGTGGCACAGTGGATAGAGCACTGGCCCTAGATTCAGGAGTACCTGAGTTCAAATCCGGCCTCAGACACTTAACACTTTACTAGCTGTGTGACCCTGGGCAAGTCACTTAACCTCAATTGCCTCACAAAAAAAAAAAAAAAAAAAGAAGAGATCTGACCAAGTCACTGCACTGCTCCTTGTTACTTCTCAGAACAAACATACTCTGTCCTGGCATTTAAAGCCCTTTGAGTTCCTCAGCTTCAACAGACCTTTTCAGGCTCATCATACATTACTTTCATGGTTCAACTAAACTGGCCTTTCTGCTGTGCCTCACACATGACATTCCATCTCCCAGCCTCTGCACACACTGTCTATCCCTCAGGCTTCTTCAACTCTCTTAGAATGCCTGATCTCCCTCAAAACTCGGCTCAAGAGCCACCTCTCATATGAACGAGGTTTTTCCTGATGCCCTGGCTGCTAGTGCCTCCTCATTGAAATGACCTTGTCTTTATTTTTATTAAAAATAAAACTTCTATGCAAACATGCTGTATCTCATACACCCCTGCTCCAGCCCATAGAGTGTGAGCTTCTTGGAGGCAAGATTTACTTCACTTCTGTCTCTGGAGATCCAGCAGCTGGCACGCAGCAGTCAGTTAATGCTTGAATATTTGGTGAGTGTAAGCTCCTTGAGGGAAGGGTCTACCTTCACCTTTCACTTTGAAGCCTACCACCTGGTATGGTGTCTCACACACAGTGTATGGAAAACAAATGCTTGTTGGACAAGTGGCTAAGGACTTATTTTCACACTCAAGACTGATCTTATGAATGACAACAGCTGCAGTATGGTTAGAGAAACCATTGAGAGGAAGTGCCTACAGTGGAGAAAAGAGTGCACACGAGGCCCACCAAGAAGCCAGCCTTGTACTGGGCCCTCCCAATACTCTAAGTTCTCTTTCCTGGGATCATTCCCCAAGGCCAATGTGGAAGGCTACTGTCAGAGCACCTGACACAGCTGAGCTGCTCCAGTATCTGCTAAGCGTAAACACACTAATAAACAATCCCAGCAGAGAACAAAGGCCAGGGCCCAGGACCACTGATGAGATATACGTCTGCTGAAACTACTGCCAGCATCTCCCTAGAACAGGACAATGGCCTGAATGTCAAGGCACTGGACTCTTAGTACTGACATACTGAGTGAACTTGGACAAATAAACTCTCTAGGAAGAGTGAGGCAAGCTTTATCTTTGATGTGGCTGGTCTGAAGCCACAGACCTCTAAAGAGCTATGTGCCACATAGCTCTAAATCTTTCTGCCTTTTAAAAAGCATTTTAACTCTGTTATAAACATGCTATTCAATAAATATTTACTGAGTGCTTTACAATGGACAAAGAAAGCCATGGAACTGAGGTAGAGGAGGAATCACTGGCTGGGGGGGGGGGGGACTGGGGAACTGCCAATTCCCCTTTTAGCCAGGAACCCAAATCACAGTCAAATTTGGCATTGTTCTTACCTTATTTTATACATGGGAACACTGAGACCTGGGGGCATTGCTAATTCACCCAGTCACAATCATACAAAGTTAAAAGGGGAAAGTTATGCAGTTATGCTGATCCCTTAACCTTTTGTTGTAAAGGGTAGAGAAGTAGAGAAAAGACAGTCCCTCAGAAGCAAGCGTCATTTCTTCTGAAGGATGGACCCAAGGAATAGCGTGTGTACTCGTTCCCACCTAAACAGATTCCAAGTTTTGATTTATCTCGTTTCATTCATTCATTCATTTATATATATGAATACATATATCTGTGTGTATATGCATGTATGAATGGATACTTACACATGTGCTGCTGTGTATATATGTATGCATGTGTACATATGCACACACATATATGTATGTGTATGTATGTGGCCACAATTCAGGAAGACACATTAGGCCAATGATGAGAAAACAGTGGATAGAGAATAGAAACCTCAGTCTCAGCTCCAGAAAAGGCATGAAGGCCTAGGCTTCAAGTAATTCTTTCTTTCTTTTTTTTTTGGCATGGCAATGAGGGTTAAGTGACTTGCCCAGGGTCACACAGCTAGTGTCAAGTGTCTGAGGCCAGATTTGAACTCAGGTACTCCTGAATCCAGGACCAGGGCTTTATCCACTGAGCCACCTAGCTGCCCCTCAAGTAATTCTTTTTTTGGGGGTGAGGCAATTGGGGTTAAGTAACTTGCCTAGGGTCACACAGCTAGTAATTGTTAAGTGTCTGAGGCCGGACTTGAACTCAGGTCCTCCTGAATCCAGGGCCGGTGCTCTATCCACTGTGCCACCTAGCTGTCCCTCCCTCAAGTAATTCTTAATGTCTTAGTCCAACAAGAGACACCATACCACCCAAACTTGAGGGCAAAAGTACTATAGACCTAGGAGGGGCTTCTTGAGGTTGATGATAGGGCTGCATACCTGAACAGTTTATCTGGGCTTCTTTCTAAGACGTCCGCTTGCCCAGCTGTTGGCACGCACAGAATATCCCCTTCCTGGACTACCCTGTAACACAAAAGCAGTCCCAGTGAGATCATAGGTACAGGCTGGTGACATGGTAAACTATCTTTTGGGGGCAAATTGCCTACCCAGACATCGATCTAGTACAGGAATGCAATGTGGAAGAGATAAAACTCTGGGAAAGTGAAGAAAATAAGAAAGTAGTATAAATTTTCCAGAGCTGACTTAAGAGATTCAATGGGTTTCTTGTTTAGTGCCCATTCACTTTCAAAACAGATGAGCTCTCTCTTTCATCACCTCCCCAGCATCCCAACTGGTATCTCCACCCCTGTATTTCCTAAAATGCAGTTTCAATAATCAGATGGACATGTCTAGACCTGGGGTTCAGCAAAGAAGGGGAACAAAACTGATAGAGAATGCCAGGCTCTGTTTTTATAAGCGGTAAAGAGGCTAAGGAGCTGACCTGGGGGTCTCAAAGTGCTGATAAAGAGCCTGGTCATAGTTGCCACTGGTGTTGTAGCAGGGGGAGGACACAATTTCAATGTGCAGCTCTCTGGCAAATGGAGGCCCAGACAGCACTGAACAGCTTCCTCTGTCCTCAGGACTCCTGAATCCTTCTGAGTATCTCTATTAGAGAAACAAGCAACATTTTACAGCCTTCCCTTTACACAGTGACTAGACTAGGCACTCTCTGTGGAACAGGTTAGTGTTTAAGCATTAGTTGTATGACTATAGGTAAATAACATCTGAGCCTCAGTTTCTTCACATGTAAAATGGAAGTAGTACCTAATACCTATTTCACAGACATATGAGGCTCAAGTGAAATTATGTGAAACACTTTATACCTTAAAGTGCTATAGATAGATGACTTCTTTCTTAGTGTTGTTACTCCCTTCTGTCCACTAGTGCACATTTTAACACAAGGAAGATGGTGGGATATGAGACCTGGGCCAGCAGAACCAAACACCTCCAAGGCCATCATCCTTAGACTGCTGCCCCCCAGGAACAGAAATCCTTCCCAAAATGTGCCCACAGAAGTAGCGTCTCTCTCTTCTTTGAATACAGCATTACTTTGACTCTTCACCTTAGTTTTTTAAATGTCCCTAATTATGACCATGACTGAAAATCCCTCTCATGTCCTCAGGTAGTTCAGAGCTAGTAGAAGTATCAGGTCTCAATAGATAATTGGGGTGTATTTAGTTTCCACCTCAACAACAATAGATATAGCCCATGTGATTGGCTAGAGAAGGAACTCAAGGTTCAGTTTATTCAGGATAATGGCAAAAAGATCAGATCTCAGTGAAGCTCTTGGGGCTCGGCTGAATGATTAGCATGAGAACTGCAAGTACTCTTCTCCCTTCAATTTCTTCCTCCACCCACTTAAAAGACTGTATAACTCCCAAGACACAGGATCACAGATTTAAAGGTTGAAGTGACCTTAAAGATCAGAGTCCAATACCCTCATTTTACAAAAAAGGAAACTGAAGCACAAAGAAGAGGAAGTATTAAGCAGCAAAACTGGGATTCAAAGAATAGAAAACTCAGTTCTAGATCCAGAAAAGGCACAAAGGCCTGGCTGGGTATTCAAATTTTTAATACATTATTTCAACAACAAAGACACCATGACACACAAGCTCCAAGACATCTCTCCTTTCTGACCTCAATTACCAATTATTTTCTGTGCCATATACAGGGATACTTAATTATATTTCATCTTGCATAATAAATCTATCTTGAGACAGCTATCTTAATAAATGCAATAAACTGTATGACCCCCGCAAGCAGTAATCTTCCACAGCTTCTCAGGCAATATTAAGAACATTACAAGAGAGGGTTATAGATATTATTAATAAACGACAATTCTAACATGAATTTCCAACTTCCGCCTGAAGACCT
Organism: Dromiciops gliroides; assembly: GCF_019393635.1. Lineage (NCBI taxonomy): Eukaryota > Metazoa > Chordata > Mammalia > Microbiotheria > Microbiotheriidae > Dromiciops > Dromiciops gliroides. Next base: position 257,701,249 of record NC_057864.1, read on the forward strand.
CCCAAGTTCTGTATGTATGTTATATATTGATATATAAATTCTTCACACCTTAACCTTTATTAAGATAGTAATCTCACTGTATAGAAATGGAAACCAAAGCGAAGAAGATGGCTTCAGGTGTCGTTTCCTAACTCAGTAAAAGTCAAAACTGAGGTAGGGGAAAAGGCGGCTCCTGGTCCTTACCTGAATGCTGAGCTCCCCGATTTCTAAGGGTTCACAGTTGAGATTGAAGGCCAGATTGGCAGGCACCAGGGCCATCCCGTCGGCGAGGGGCTCCCCCAGCTCCGGGGTCCCGGCTCCCAACTTCTCGGGGAGATTCCAGCGAGGGTCCTGGACTTGCATCTTGGCTAGGTGAGGCCGGGGGGCCGGTGTCCCTTCCCTGACCGGGGTCACCCATACCCACTCTCCCTGGAAGAGCCCGAGGCCCCGCAGGCAGCTCCTGCTGACCCCCAGCGCCTCCCCGATCCCGCTCAGGATACCCCGAAGCCGCCGGGGCACGCTCGGGGCCGCGAAGGAGGACACCACGGGTGGAGCCGGCAACGGGGGGCGGCTGTCCCCGGGCACGGGGCCCCCTTTAGCGGCCCTTCCCCGGAGCTCGGTCACGGCCAGTCGCGTGCCGGGGCCCAGCAGCCCTTGCAGCGCCGGCCGCGTCTCCAGCACCCGGGGGCCAAGCGCAGGCAATGCCTCTCCGCGCCGCACGAGCACCGGCCCGGCTCGAGGGCCCGTCCCGGAGCCAGAGCCCGGCGCGGCGCCCAACAAGGCCCAGCCCAGCGCCGGGGGCCGTCGAACGGGCCGGGCCCGCACTCGCGCGCCAGAACCCAGCGCCAGGAGACGCAGCAGGGTCCGGCTCACCAGCAGCTCCGGGGGCCCGGGCTCCGGCTCCGGCTCCGGCTCCGGCCCCGGCCCCTCGCCTGGGCCCTCCAGAGCAGCCACCAGCAGCGCGGGCCCCGTCGGCCCCGCCCCCGCCGGCCTCAGAGCCAGCACCAGGCCAGCAGGCCCCGCCGCCGGCCACGGCCCCCCTGGAGGTAGCAACACCGCCAGCGGAGGGGCCTCGGCCGGGAAGGGCTCCAGGGCTCGCAACACGGCCAGCGCCATGAGGACCGCGACTGAAGCGTAGGAGCAGGGACCGTCGCTTCGCCTTCCAGAGCCTGCGAGAGGAACCCGCAGCCGTCCCACAGGAGCTCCGCCTCCGGCTCCCGAAGTGTTGGGAGGGGTGGAGGTAGGGGGGAGTAGGAACGAGAAAAAGGGTGTGGGAACTTCTGCGCAGACTCCAAAAGGCGGAGGCGTTCGACTGCGCAGCGGCTAGGCTTGACAGCCGTAACCATGGTAACTAGGGCTGCTTGTACTTCTGAGTCTGCGCCTGTTCAACCCTGACTACGGTCTTTGCAAGCAACGGTCCACTCTAAATGGTGTTATGAGAACCTGTTTGCGGTGCTTGTTGGGCCGGTATTCGGTTCCTTCCTCCTTAAGAGCTTCCTTTTTTTTTTTTTTTGTGACCCTGGGCAAGTCACTTAACCCTCATTTCCTCGCAAAAAAAAAAAAAAAAAAGACAAGCAGATTTATTTCAGAGAGGCCTGGAAAGACTTATCTGAACTGTATAGTGAAGTGAGCAGAACCAAGAGAACACTGTTCACAGAGACAGCAATATTGTTTGAAGAACTGTGAATGACAACTATTCTCATCAATACAATGATCCAAGACAATCCCAAAGGACTATTGATGAAACATACTATCCACCTCCAAAGAAAGAACTGATATTGATGGAACACAGACTGAAGCATTCTATTTTTCACTTTCTTTCATTTTTTTCTTTAATTCAAGTTTTCTTGTACAAAATGGTAATGTTTTATATAATTGCACATGTATAACCCATATCTGATTGCTGCCTCAGGGAGGAAGTAGGGGAGGTAGGGAAGGAGGGATAAAATTTGAAACTCAAAACTATAAATAAAAATTTTTATTATTAAAAAAAAGTCAAATGGAAAGAGCCTATGGTCTTCAGGTGCAGGGGCAAAACAATTGGTAATACCTCTTCTTTAATGTCTTTTCCACTGAAAAAATTATATCAGCATTTGATGTAGAACCATTTAACAGTACCAAGGACTTTGGTGACAAGAACTTTCTTTCTGGGTCTTTAGTAGCTGTGGCTGCAGTGCCTGCAAGAGCAGTGGCCAGGCTGCTTCGCCACAGGGGTTGTTTCCCAGGATGATGGAAGGAGAGACACTGGGCTGGAAATATTGGTTCAGGGTCTTGGGCCATCTTCATCAGGGTCTCTGGGGAGATGGTAGTCAAGGTAGTGGTGGTTTGATTTGTCTGGCACATGCTGTCCCCTGTCTCTTCCTCAAAGTGCCTTGCTGCTTGAGGGAAGCTAGCTTTCCTACCCTGTGTGTGGCAGTTGGTGGGGATAGCTGGCCCTTTCCCCACAAGTGTTGCTTTCCCAGATGAAGGCTTCTTGGGCTGGGCTGGAAGCAGAACCAGTGGTCTGGGAGGTCCTGTGAGATTGTTAGCAGAAGTTGGTCAGCAGTTTTTACTAGTGGTGATGAGGAAGGTGGACCTGCTCCCTTAATGATTTCTCCCCTCAGTGATGGCTGTGGAGACTAGGCTGGAGGCAAATCCAGGGGTTTGGGGGGACACTGCTTTTCCCAAGGCTTTTGGGCTCAGCATTCTGAGTCATCTCCTTCAGGGACTGATGGGAAACATAAGTTTCTTGAGGTCAGGGCATTTGTTCTTGTATTTGTACTCCCAGCACCTACACAGTCCCAAACATATACTCAAAATACTCAAGTGGATTTCTTGTTTCATGATACTTATGGTCCCTGAATGGTCAAATCAATCATTTATCAAGCATTTATTCAACATACATTATCTGCCAAGAACTGTGCTAGCTATTAGGCACTGAGAATACAAAGGCAAAAATTAAATACTATAGTGCCTGTTCTTAAAGAGTACTAATCCAGATTTCAACCCATCCATCCTCTGTATGATTCCTATCCATGTTTTCTCATAAATTTGCCCTGGGAGTCCACCCAGCCTTCTTAGATTTCTCCTGACGTCAAGAGGATGCCAGTGGTGCATTTGAGCTGTCCACTGGGTTGTCCACCTGTCATCCCCCATTCTCATCATGGCACTCGGCCCATTTGCTTCTTTGCTCGTACATTTCCCTGACAACATCTTTTACTCCATTTCTTCCCAGTTCCCTTTTGTTAAATGTTGTACCCAGCTCACACCCACTGTGCACCTCTCCATTCCCTTTTGTGTGAAACTCATTTTCAATTCTTTGGATGCTTTATTCTTTGGATGACTCACATCTGTACAAAAGTACCAGTAGAATATTGGCATTAACAAGATGGAACTTTGTTTCTGGAGGAAGTTTAAGGTTATTAAAGGATCTCTCATTTGCACTGTCTATATCTTGTATGTATATAACTGTTCTCATTTAGAAAATGAACACCTTGAAGGAAGGGGCGAGGTTTTAGCCCTTCTTAAATAGGGCTCATTGACTAACTGACTGACACTTTTTAAAGAAGTGCCACATAGCCGAACTACATTGTAGACATTAGTGTTAGGGCAGCCAGAGATACTTTTAAACTTTGATGCATCCAGGAGAAGACCTTCATGAGTACAGATTACCACTCCTCTAAGCCTCTCATACTTGTATAAATACTCTCATCTTGTGTAAATATTGTCCACATTTTTTCTGTAGATAATAATAACAATAACTCACATTTATAGAGCACCTTATGGTTTATAAAGTATTTTCCCCACAACCATCCTATGAGGCAAGAGAATACAAGTATTATTATGCCCATTTATCAGTTGAGTAAACAGACACAAATATAAAATACACACTCTTCCATCTAGTGACACTGACTTCTGGCTGTTCCATAAACAAGACACTCCATCTCTCAGTTCCAGGCATTCTCCATAGCTGGAATACTCTCTCATCTCCATTCCGACTACTGACCTCCCTGGCTTCCTCTAAGTCCCAACTAAAATCCCACCTCCTACAGGAAGTCTTCTCTAACACCTCTTAATTCCAATTCACTCTGTTAATTATTTCCTGCTTATCCTTTATATAGCTTGCTTTGTATATATTTGTTTGCCTGTTGTCTCCCCATTCGATTTTGCTCCTTGAGGGCAGGGATTGTCTTTTGCCTCTTTTTGTATTCTCCAGGCTTAACACAGTACCTGGAACATAGTAGGGACTTAATAAATGTTTATTGAATTGAACCGAATTTGACTTGGGGTATTGGGAAGGAGGACAGAAGGGAACAAGCACTTATTAAAAACTTAGCATGGGGGGCAGCTAGGTGGCACAGTGGATAGAGCACCAGCCCTGGAGTCAGGAGTACCTGAGTTCAAATCCGACCTCAGACACTTAACATTTACTAACTGTGTGATCCTGGGCAAGTCACTTAACCTCAATTGCCTCACTAAAAAAAAAGAAAAGAAAAGAAAAGAAAAGAAAAGAAAAGAAAAACTTAGCATGTCCAAGGTACTGTGCTACATGCTTTACAAATAATATCTCATTTGATAATTCATAACTCCGGGATGTAATTGCTGCTGCTGCTGTTGGGGTGTTAGAACCCAGGAAACATGAACCCAGGTCTTCCTGCCTGGGCTGCCAGGGCTTTCCCCACTATACCATATTGCCTCTTGTAGACCTTCCAAAGATCCACCCAAAGCACTAGAGGCTATCCTCTGGTTCTTTTGCTATTTCTTCGGTCCCAGTGCAGCAATTAAAGTGTGCATCTTCCCTCCTTCCTTTCCTCTACAGGACCAGCCTAACTCTTTTTCTGATCATATTGATCCTTGATGATGTCTGGGTGCCACTTCTGGAAGGCAAATTATTACTGGAAGGCTAGGCCTGTTAGTGAGGCAGCTAAATGGCTTACTGGATAGAGCTCTGGGCCTGGAATCAGGAAGACCCAAATTCAAATTCAGCCTCAAATAATTACTAACTACATGACCCTGGGCAAGTCATTTAACCTCTGCGTTGGGGGCAACTAGGTGGCTCAGTGGATAGAACCCTGGGCTTAGAGTCAGAAAGTCAGAAAGACAAGTTCAGCCTCAGACATGGAATAGCTATGTGACCTTGGGCAAGTCACTTAACCTCTGTTTGCCTTAATCAACTGGAGAAGGAAAAGACAAACCACTCCCATATCTTTGCCAAGAAAGCCCCAAAGAGGGTCACAAAGAGTCAGGACTGAAAACAACAGTCTGAAGGCTACTCACACCTGTTATGTGTCTTTCCACTACCCTTTGAGCCTTCTACAATTCGGATTCTTCTGGGATAATGGTGTTCCCATGCAGTCAGATAGCATATAGCATCAGGCTGTATGTGGGGATGGGAGGGTAAAGAAATGATGGAAGGAATTAGAGTCACTAGAACATAATAGGAGTACATGTGCATTTTATTAGTGCCTGTTCTGTGGGGTTACCCTTAGTCAAATAGATAGGGTTGCCCCAATCACTTGATGCTATCTCTCAATTGAATATGTTCCACCAAACCCACATAACCAACTCACCCCCATTCCCATCCCCCAAGTCCCAATACATATACTCCCACGAGGTTCCCTGTGCCTATGCTTTGGGGTAGGGAAGAGGTAGTGGAAGAATGTGGAAGAAGGCTGACTTAAGAGGTGCAGTGGCCCGTCTCCCTTCCTCCACCATCTACTCCAAAATCTCTACCCCTTAAACTAGCAGCTCTTCCCTGTCACATTCCCCTCAGGGCATCAGAGAAGGCAGAAACATGAAGGAGGAGGGGGCAGAGGCTTCAAGTACAGGCACTGAGCTGTCATCCTGTTTCTTACTTGTGCCTCTAGAGAGATTCCTTCCTTGCCTCCACCCCCAATCCCACAGAACACTGAAACTCTCAGGGAACAGTCGGCTCCCAGTTATTAATAATGCATCTCCACTCAACTTGGATATATTGGGTAGAAAGGGTCTTGTGCAGAGTGGGCACTCAGAAAGTGGCCAATTAACTAAGAGGATCAATTCAAGAGGTTTCTCTCCCTTCCTCCCTCTTTTTTTTTTCCTCTTTTTTTTTTCAGGGCAATGGGGATTAAGTGACTTGCCCAGGGTCACACAGCTAGTAAGTATCAAGTGTCTGAGGCCGGATTTGAACTTAGATTCTCCTGAATCCAGGGCCAGTGCTCTACACACTGTACCACCTAGCTGCCCCACCTTCCTCCTTCTTTAATAAGAATTGTAGACTCACTGATCTAGGGAATGTAAAGGCCATCTAGTTCCATCCTCTTATTTTTCAGATAGGGCCTAAAGAGCTTAAGTGATTTGTCCAAGGTCACACATGTAGTGTTGTTATTCAATTATTCACTCTTTGTGACCATGTTTGGGGTTTTCTTGGCAAAGTTACTGGAGTGATTTGCCATTTCCTTCACAAGCTCATTTTACAGATGAGAAGACTGAGGCAAACAGGTAAGTGTTAAGGATTGAGTTAACAGTTAAAGGTTAAGTGAATTGCTCCTGAATGGCTATTAGGTGTCTAAGTGCAGATTTGAACTTACAAAGATGAGCCTTTCTGACTCCAGGCCCAGCAGTTTATCCACTGGGCCACCTTGCTGCCCTTCATATAAGTAAATAGTCTAATAATTAGCCATTCATTACCTCCAAAGAAAAAGATTGCATAGTATGCTGTTCTAGGGATGAATGTACAGCAGGGACAGGCCCCAAAATTTGTCATATAGTAGCACCCTCCTGCCCAGACAATGTGACATTGTTGAAAGCTAGTATTTCTGACCCCTGCCAACTTGATTCTTTCCTCTTGCTCTTCTGTATTTCCATGGCCTGATGCCAAGGACTATTTTAGGAATCTGATTTCATTCAAGCTTGGTGTCCCCCTCGAAGACTGAAATCAGCTGTGATTAGTAGTATGCCACTCTGATTGAAAGGGTTGACTCCTTTCTTTCTTTCTTTTTTTTGTGGGGCAATGGGGGTTAAGTGACTTGCCCAGGGTCACACAGCTAATAAGTATCAAGTGTCTGAGGTCGGATTTGAACTCAGGCACTCCTGAATCCAGGGCTGGTGCTTTATCCACTGTGCCAATTAGCCGCCCCAAACTTCTTTAAAACATTTTTTAAATTTATTTTTTTAATTTTTGGTTGGGCAATGAGGGTTAAGTGACTTGCCCAGGGTCACACAGCTAGTAAGTGTCAAGTGTCTGAGGCCAGATTTGAACTCAGGCCCTCCTGAATCCAGGGCCGGTGCTTTATCCACTGAGTCACCTAGCTGCCCCTGGGTTGACTCCTTTCAATGGTAATAATAGCTCATGCATATATAGGACTTTATAGATATGTATACCTGGAAAAGTAGATAGTCTGGCCACAGAGCAAAAATGAGAAATAACAGATGGGCAGTCACTTGTACTGCAGTGGTATCTCAGAAAATTAGGGGGGGGGGGGAGAAAGAGAGAGAGAGAGAGAGAGAGAGAGAGAGAGAGAGAGAGAGAGAGAGAGAGAGATGGCACTCCAGCATATTGGATAGATTCTCTGTGGATGATTTCGGGATGGTTATGGACCAGTATCACATGAAATGAGGTGTGGTTAGGTTATTGAACTATATCCCTGGAAAGAGTACCCGCATCAATTTTGGATCCATTTAAGAATTTATAGTTTACAATGTTCTTTACACACATTATCTCACCCTATGATGCAGTCAAGTCAATAAGTACTGGCCTCTTTGCTGTTCCTCACAGATGACACTCCCATCTTTTGCCTCCATCCAGTTTCACTGGAATATAGTCAATAAGCATTTTAAAGTACCTGCTATGATCTAGACTCTGTGCTAAATTATGGAAATACAAAGAAAAGCAAAAAACATATATATAGTCCCTCTTCTCTAGGAGCTCACAATCGAATGAAGGAGACAATATACAAACAATTATGTAAGGACAAGATAGGTGGGAGCTAAATTGCATATAATCTCAGAGGGAGGGCACTCACATTTCCAGGGATTCTCACAGAAGGTGGGGTTGACACTTGAAAGAAGCCAAGGAAACCTGGAGTTGAGGAGAGAGGGAATTCCAGGTGTGGGAGACAGCCAGTGAAAAGGCCCCAAGTGGGGGTTATGGGATGTCCACAATGAGGAACAAGGAGACTAGAATCATCTTATCATTGAGTATGTGAAGCGGGGAGGAATGTGTAACGAGACTGAAAAAGTAGAAACAGGCCAGGTTATGAAGGTCTTTGAAAGCCAAAAAGAGGACTATTTGATCCTAGAGGCAATAGGGAGCCACATGGGTTTATTGAGGGGGGTGGGATGTGAGACAGCTGGACCTGTGTGCTTTAGGAAGATCAGTTTGACATCTCAGTGAAAGATGAGCATAGAGAAGACCAAATAGAAGACTATTGCAAGAGTACAGGCAGGTGTTATGGACCTGCACCATGATGGTGGCAATGTGAGAGAAGAGAAGGGAGCATATAAGAAAGCTCTTTCAAAAGCAGAATGGACAGGACATGGAAACGGTTGGCTATAGGGCGGGGGTGTTTAGAGAGTGAAAATTTGAGGATCACACTTACATTGCAAATCTGGATTGATTACTGATGGATCATATAATTCATGCAGGCATTCCAAGTTTTATTTTCCCTATTTTGCAGATGAAGCAACCGTGGCTTAGAGAGGGAAGTGACTTGTCTAAAGTCACAAGGCACTAGCGGACAGAAATTGGATCATGGGTGACACTCACACCCAAGTCTTTTGACTTTGCACAACGCTGTCCATCTTCGAGGATTCCTTCCCTCCCAAAGCAGGAAAGGAGAATGGAGCCACTGAAGACACAGGAGTACAGGGGACTCTAAAAGGAGTGGTAAGCGCCCCAAGATGGCAAAACTGGGCTCATTGCCTGCAGGGGCCCACGCCAGTGAGTTGCCCGCGCTGAGCCTAGCTTTGATTTCCTTTTTACCCCCGCCTCCCGGCACAAGCTCCACCCCCTTTGGGGGCGGGATCTCCCTATTCACCCAATCCTAGGAGCGGACTCTGGCGGTTTGTACTCTTCCCTTCCAATAAGGAAAAAAAAGAACCCCTTTGGCTACAAAGACCAATCACGGCAGGGGAAATACGGTTGTTAGGCAGGTTTGGGGGAGCTGGGGCCAATGGCAGGCGCGGGCACGGCTCGGCCGGGGCTCAAAGCGCAGGCAGCGGCGGCGGTAGCAGCGGCGGCGGCGGCGGCGGTGGCGGTGGCGAGAGGCCGGAGCGGGCCCAGCAAACCCGAGCGGAGCCTGAGCGAGACCCCGGGGGCCGGGCCAGGCCAGGCCAGGCCGAGATGCCCTATAAACTGAAGAAGGAGAAGGTGAGCGGGCCCGGCTCTCTTGGCCCCCGCCCTAGGGCCTGCGCGGGGAAATAGGGAGGGGCCCGAGCCAGGCCCCGGGACAACCCCGGACCGACCCTCCCGGGTCGGGCCGCGAGAGCCCCCGCGAGCCCCATGTCCCGAGCCCGGGACGGGCCCCAGCATGCTTTCTCAACCTTTCCCCGGGGCGGCCTCGTCCTTATACGTCCCCCCCCAACACCCAGACAGCCCACACCCCTCTCCTCTATGTCCCCCAAAACACAATACCCCATGATAGCTCCTCCCCTTTATGCCTCCCAAAATATCCCCAACTTCCCCTCCCCTCTGCACCCCCAGGATGGCTCCTTCCCTCTTTCCTGGCTTCCCTGTCGCTCCCCAAAACGTGCACATTGTAGGACAGGTCCTCTGCACTATTCCCCTGAAATACACCTAACCCAGACACCTCTTTCTCTCATCTGAGGCTACTCCTCCCTTTGCCCCTCCAAGCATATACCTCAGGACGGTCTCTTCCACCTCTTCTTTCTATCCCAGGATCACCTTCCCTTATGTGAGATCCCCCCCCACCCCATATACACACATACCCCAGGACAGCACCTTCTCTCTATCTTGGGGCCACCCCCTTCTTTTTCCTTACTAACCTCATTTATTTCAGGGCTCCCCTCTCTTCCTTCTCCCTTAGAATAGTGTCTTCCCTCTAACCCAGGGCCACCTCACTCCTTTATTTGACTCCTTACTCTGCCTCACACATAGTAGGGCATTCCTTCCCTCTCATCTGGAGTTACCCCTCCTTTTTATCTCCTCCGAAGACACACACTTCATTTCCTTCCCTATTCTCACACACACACACACACACACACACACACACACACACACACACACACACACACAGAGACACACACACCCCGGACAGCCCCTTCCCTTTAACCTAGGCAACCCTACTCTCATTATTCCTCCCTCCAGAATACACACTCAAACTTCAGAATCACTCCTTCCTTCTAACTTGAGTCAGTCCCTTTATACATCCATCTTCAACACCTCCTCCTCCTTACCTCAGCCTTTACTCTCCAACCCAAGTCAACCCATTCCCCTCTCTCCTCCCTTTGAACCCAGGACAGTTCCCCACCTGTCTATGCCCTGCCTCTATTCCCATTCCCAATATCTGGAACTTCACTTTCTGGGTATATTTGGGATGTCCCTTTTCCTTTAACCTTTTTTACTTCCCTACTCCTAAACTTGGCATAATTCCCTCCTGTCCCTCCCTCCAACCTTGGGACAGATCACTATCTCTCCCCCCCCTCCCCTTTCTCTCTCCCTTTCTCCCTCCCCCCTCCCTGCCTATTTTTCCTTCTCTCTCCTTCCCCTCTAACCTTAGCCAGGAAGAATTTCTTCTCCAATATTGGGGCAATTCTCCTTTTAACATGGATAGCTCCATTTCTCTTTGGTAATTTTCTTCCCTTTTCTTATATTTTTTCCCTGCTCCACTTTGGGGAGCACTTTCTTGGCCTTAACCCTGGAGAATCTGAGATCTCATTTCACTGGCCAAATTAAGTTTGACTGCCAACAGCTCTCTCCCTTCCCCCGCAAAACAACTACAATGAAACAAGAAATACATTCAAGTTCTCATGTCTTTTCCTAAAAGAAGGATGTTGCCTGACCCTACTCAGTGTGATTAGCGAAGCTTTTGCTATCTTCTTACCTGTCTCATAATCTTTTTTCCTTTTAAATTACTCATTATAGACATCTTTCTTCCTCTGTTGCATTTCCCTTTGTTATTTTTTTTTTCTGCACATGTTGAGATTCTGACCCAGAAGTGGGGTCACTTTGGGGTATATATGTATTATGCTAGAATAGGAACTTCATCTCCATTCCATTTGTCTTTGCCCTCTTACTAGCTGGGTCTATGTGCTGCTGAATCTGTCCTTTTGAGTTTTAATCTCTCCATCTTTACCTGTTGTTCACCAAGTAGTTTATTCTGGAATATAAGCACAACCTATCAGAATCTTGATGTAAAGACAGAAGAGCATGGGGGTTTTGGTAATGGTTTAATATTTTCCCAATTCTTCAATAGCCTCTGGGCTGTATAAGATATATGCCTGACCTAGTCTTTGCCCTTGGGGAACTGACATTGCTAAAATAAATCTACACTGCACCATTTGAGTGATCTCTGTACTGGGCTCACCAGTAGGAGGTGTCTGTAGGTAGTTTTTAATCTGATGGAAGAGATAGTCCCTACCTTTAAGTAGTCCCTAATCTGATGGGGAAGATAGGACAAAATATAAGATCCAGGCAACTGAAGTTGAGAAAATGTTTGTAAAGAACAATAAAACTGTGCCCCTAAGTGCAGGAATAGAAAATGATATTATAGGGATTTGGATGGCTAGATTTAGATATAAAGCACTCCCCTCTGGATAGTTTTAGCTTTTTGGTTTAGTTTTTGAGTTTTTCTGTTTAGTTACTATTGCCCTAATTCTGAGGTAGATATCCTTGGGTGACATGACAGAGATTTACAGGGGGGTGGAAAATACACAATCTTCCTGGCTAGGGAAATCATCTCTTGGGGGGAACCCAGCCGTCCCCATTGGTTATGTTCCAAATTCACTGAACCTCTTACTTGACTGGGTCCCTGGGTGTGGCTCCCTCACTCCTGCTGGCCCCTCCCAACATGTAGGGGAGGGTGTGCAGAGACCCCTCCAAACTCCAGCTCTTCTTGGTTTTCTTTCTATCACTATACTATGAAGCTAGCTATTGACAGGGTACAAGTGTGGTCACTGGAGTTGGCTGGGCCAGCAAGCAGTAGGAGAGTGACAGAACCCAGGTGGAGCTTATTGCTGCCTCTGCTCCTGCTCATCCCTGCCCTCAGAGCGCCCTCGTCATCCTCCCCTTTTCCTTCAAGCCTTTCCCAGCTCCTCCAGCCCACACTGATTGATCTTTGGTAGAACACTAAGGACCACGCAGTTTTTAGCATTCATGTGTTCACTTATTCATAGGTGCTAGTTTTTTGTCTTCTCAGCTAGATTATAAGCTCCTTAAAAGGAGGCAGTCGTGTCTTTTACTACTTCTGTTTCCCCCATAGTAAGGGAGGTGAATTAATATTAGAGGCAACATAATATAGGAAAAGCTCTGGATTAGAAATCAGTGGACCTGGGTTTGAAACCCTTATCTGCTGCTCACTAGCTGTGTGACCTCAGGCTAGTCCCTTTCCCTTGGTTTTCTCATCAGTGAAATGCGAAATGTTTCACCAGATGATCTCTAAGGCGCGTTCCAGCTCTAAATACGAGGATCTTGTGACTGTTTGAAGCACAGCCCAGATAACCCATTAGATACTGACCAGTCAGACCATTCTTCTTTCCCCAGAGGCTGCTAACTGTGATTCTCTCTTTTACAGGAACCTCCCAAGTCCGCTAAAGGGACTGCCAAGCCTAACAGTGGAGGGAAAGATGGTGGTGGTGGCGGCGGTGGGGAAGGCTCAGAGGAGGTAACGTGTGGTTGCTTTACTTGTATAGATCCTAATTCCTGAAACCCAGTGCATAGAAAAGGGTGTGAACCACAGAGTGCTTGGGTTTGGACTCTCTATGAATGCTAGAAGATGTGGAGGCAGAAGAAAGAAATGGGGTTAAGTCCCATGTGTTGAGAGGAAATTGGAAAAGTTCATTCCAGAATAGCCAAGGCAAGCCTTTGCCAACTCTGAGATGGTTTAACTATTGTCCTTTCAGACATCATCCCCCTCCCCCCCAAAAAAAAAAAAACCCTTGGTAATGTTTTCCCATATCTCCCAACTCTTATGTGATACATTCTTCCTTTTGAGTATAAGAGATGAGGGTGGTGGCCAGGAAAAGAAAAAAAAATACATGGAGACATTAGATGAGATGAAGCTTTGAGTTGTGAGAGGGGGGCATGTTGGGCATAGATTGCATTTCTTCCCAGGCTGGTCTCCATCTGCCTTTGCTTACTATCCAGTGGGAGGCCCTGAGTTGCAGGAAGGAGCAGAGTTCAATATAGTATAGCAGTCAAGGACAGTAAAGCAATAAAGGAGAGGAATAATGGGCAGGGTTTGATAGCAGTGCCAAGAATGAAAACTAAATGCTCAGAATGCTGTCAGTCAACAAGATTTATTAGATGGTGCCCAGTACAGGGAATACAAAGAAAGGCAAAAGTACAGTCCCTGTCCTCCAGGAGCTCACATTCTGGTGGTGGAGAAAACTTGCAACAATTGTACATGTAGGAGATACATGGTGGAAGTGGAAGGTAACCTAAAGGATAAGGCAACAGCTGTGGGGGATGTGTCTTCGGGAAGGGGGGGGGGGTCGTGTCTGAGGAATATAAAGAAGGCTGCTCTTATTGGATCTTAGAGTTTGTGGAGGAGAGTAAAGAAGAAGACTGGAAAAGTGGGAAGGGCTTTTAAAAGGCAAGCAGAAGATTTATAGCTAATACTCCAAGGGGAGGGGTGTGTGAGAAAATAATGAGGTTCTGGGGAACCCAGGGCTCCCCCCCCACTCGAAGGAGCCTTGCCTGACCTCTTTTAAGGCCAGTCCAGAGTCAGTAGAGGTGCAAAAGAAATGTAGGTTGACCTTCCTGACTACCTAAAGGAAGTTAACTCACCTAGGCTAACCCCCCCCCCCAGTCATGTCAATCAGTGGACTGGCCATTTAGCTTGGATCAGTGTGCAGTGACCCACCTCTACCTGAGAGAGGTTAAAAACCCTTGGGGCAAGGGGGGTTGCTCTCTTCTCTCCCCTGCTCTTCTCCCTGTGCCTCTCCCCATCCTGGGATTTTATGCTGGGCTTACTTGCCATCAAATTAAGAATAAATGCCTAATGCTAAAACTGGTGCAGTAGCCTCTAATTTAAAAGTAGCAATATATTAGAAACCCCAGTTAAGTTCCCTAAAACAGAGATAGGCACCCTCATGTATATATATTTGGGGGGGGCAGGACAATGAGGGTTAAGTGACTTGCCTAGGGTCACACAGCTAGTAAGTGTCAAGTGTCTGAGGCCAGATTTGAACTCAGGTCCTCCTGAATCCAGGGCCAGTGCTTTATCCAGTGTGCCACCTAGCTGCCCTCATCCCCATATATTTTCAAACGACACAGGTGCCATAGTTGGAACTACACGTTAGGAAAATCACTTTGGCTGCTGAGAGGAGGATGGATTGGAGGGAGGAGAGACTTGAAATAGGGGTGGCAGCTGTGGGAGAGAGGAGAAGGGGATGTGCACAGGAACTGTTGGGAAGGTAGAAATGCCAAGACTTGGCAGCAGGCTGGATATTTCGGGTAAGTATAAGTGAGGAGGCAAGGATGACCAGGAGGATTGATTGTGCCCTTGACTGATAGAAGGAGGGAAGTTGGGGGGAGTGATAATGTGTGTTCATCAAAGAGCTGGGTGATGTGCTCCAGCATCAGCAGAGAATCTTAATGTGAATGCACAGCTTAGCTAACTCTTTACTCTGGGGTTGAAAATCCTGCTCATGGATCGTCAGAGTCCTGTACTTTTCCCCTTTTGTGTGTTAGTCCTTCCAAAGAGGCAGGTGGGAAAAGATGAAGTGGTAACTATTCTCATTTCTTCCGTTGTCATATCTTGTTGGTTTGATTGGGGGAGGAGATGGACTAATATAAAGGTTTGGGTTTATCTGGGGATTTGAATTATTCAAATTACTTTTGACCTCTGTTATCTTGGGTGATAATGGAAACTTGACTATATTTGTATTGCCCTATTTGTTCTCATGTTGAAAGTCAAAATAAGCAAATAAGTTTGACTCTCTTCATTATACAGATGGGGAAATTGAGGCCTGGAAAAGATGAGTGACTTGTCCAAGATTACACAGTGAGTAGGAAGCCAAGTTTAGAACCTTATTGATAGTGGTGACATTAGAGGGGGAAAAGAGCCTTCTAGGAGAGAACTAGAGATCTAGAACTCAATCAGATTGGTAATTAGGGCTGATGTTTATGGCATTGTGAGAGATTTAGGAACAAGGAATAAAGTGGGAGAAACTAGAAAGAGGGCTGGTTTTTCCTCATCACTCTTTGGCATATCAGTTGAGAGGTAATAGGTTGCTTCCTCACCTTAAAATAAGCCTTATTCTGGTGGACCATGCTGGGAGAATAGCAGGTGATCAACCAGAAGGCCAGAGGGGAGAGAGAAGAAAACAGGGGACTTATTCTCTACCAAGACAGAGTCGTCCCAGTGGCGGGAGGTGGAAAGACTTGAGTCTCTTCTGCCTTCCACTCCTATTGTCTGAGTCAGACCTTCCCCAAAGGGCTTTTAAGGCTAAACTTGACCCGCCTCAGGGCCTGCCAGAACCCACACTTTTCCAACTGAGCCAACTGCTTAGATCTTAATCTGCTGGGGGTGACCTGTGCTGGGGCATGTAGGGAGTTTGACCTGGAGGGAAAAGGTGGGGTAAGTGCTAGTGTTTCTTTTGAATCCTGAGCCTTCTCAAGATACCAACAGAACATCTTTGAGGGGACAGTCTATGAGAACATTGTATTTGGGGGGAGAGAGAGAGAGAGAGAGAGAGAGAGAGAGAGAGAGAGAGAGAGAGAGAGTGTGTGTGTGTGTGTGTGTGTGTGTGTGTTCAAGGGAAAGAGGCCTTTCAGCATTAACAACTGGCAGCTGGATTATACTGTGGAACAGGAGTTCTTGAATGTAAGCCTGACAGAAGGACTCTAAGAAGAGATCATCTTCCCAGCCCTGTGTCTCCAGGGAAGACCACGCCTAACTCACCCACACAGATGAGAATCTCCCATTTTTTCAAAGATCTCCAGGGAGGAAAATTCCACCCCCACCCTGTGTCACTCAGGCCAGCATCTCTCAACTCTTGTCATTAGGAGGAACTTCCTAATGTTTTACTTGGATTTTTTAGTGGAAAGATCACTGGATTGGGAGGCAGGAGAGCTGAACTGGGCTCCTGACCAGCATTGATCTAGGTTACTGAACTAAGATAATTTGTCAGGTCCCTCCCAGTGCTAAAAGTCTGTAAAGCTGTTATTCTAAAATTATTAGGATTGGCTCTCTCTCTCTCTCCAAAGCTCATCTATAACGAGGAGCAAAGGCTTGAAAAACTCCAGTACCAAATTAGTAGGTTCCTTAGATTTGGTTCCATCCAGGTTTCTTCTACATTGGTCAGCGTTATGAGTTGATGATTCGCTCAGTGCAGAATCCTATTTTAAAGTTTGGAGGAAGAAGACAACAGAGGAAGAAGGATACCATCCCTCCCTTATAACCACTCTGATAAAGGAGACCAAGTATCCCCCTAGTTAGGAACCTCTAGTCTAACGGTTGGGGGAGGGGGAAGGAATGCACACAGGCACACGACCTCATATACATACATGCACACACAGTGGAGGAAAGAGAGGCATGCACACCTTAGGGGAGCAAATAATCTGATGGGGGGAACACATTCTTCATAGGAACTGATATAGTGGTTCATTGGTATAGAAAACACCCTCTCCAAGTGCAGGTCAGCAGTTTCTCTGTAACCTGTAGCCTTAGAAAGTTGACCAGAGCCTGAGAGGGTTAGTGATCTGCTCAGGGTCACACAGCCAGGATGATTCAGAGGTGGGACTTGAACCTTGGTCTTCCTGGCCAGCTCTCTACCTATTTTGCCCTAATGCCTTTCCATGCTCAGTTAATTCTGGTTTTATGGCACAGAGACAATCTTTCTTCTTGTGGAACCCCAACCTGATGGTGACCCTCACATACAAAGAAAAACAATGGCATGGGGTCAGGGTGTCAGTACAGGAGATGCTTTCTATTAGCTGAGGGTGTTTGGGGAAGAGGAAATGCTAAGGCTCAGAGGTGGGAGAGGAAATAGTCATGGTAATGGAGTGGGTGGGGATCAGGTCTTCTGGGTCACTTCTGCTCAGTGCTCACTTGTGCTCTGGTTACAGCCCCAGTGCCAAAATAAACACATATCTAGAGAGTGAATTGGAGTGGAAGCTGCTTCTAGAGAACTTAGTTGGGGGAAGCAAAGAGCCTGTAACTGCTGATGGGCATTTGCTGCTTGGGAGTTATAATTGAGTTTCATTCTGTTGTTGTTATTGTTGTTTAATCATAAAAGTGTTTTATTATTTTCTAGTTACTTGGAGAGAGAGTTTTCAACATTTGTTTTTATAAGATTTCTAGTTTCAAATTTTTCTCCCTCCCTTCCCTTCCTCCTCCCCAAGACAGCAAGCACTCTGATATAGGTTATATATGTACAATCACATTAAACATATTTCTGTATTAGTTGTGAAAGAAGAATCAGAACAAAAGGGGAAAACCTCAAAAAACAAAAACAAAAGTAGAAATAGTATGGTTCAATCTGCATCTAGATTCCATGGTTCTTTTTTCTGGATTTGGAGAGCATTTTCTGTCATGAGTCTTTTGGAACTATCTTGGATTGTTGTATTGCTGAGAAGAGTCGAGTCTATCACAGTGGATCAACACATGATGTTGTTGATACTGTGTACAATGTTCTCCTGGTTCTGCTCATCTCACTCAGTATCAGTTCATGTAAGTCCTTCCAGGTTTCTCTGAAATCTGCCTCCTCATTGTTTCTTACAGCACAATAGTATTCCATCACATTCATATACCACAACTTGTTCAGCCATTCCCCAATTGATGGGCATCTCCTCAGTTTCCAATTCTTTGCCACCACAAAAAGAACTGGTAGAAATATTTTTGTACATGTGGGTCCTTTTCCCTTTTTAATGATCTCTTTAGGATCCAGACTTAGTGGTGGCATTGTCAGGTCAAAGGGTATACAAAGTTTTATAGCCCTTTGGACATAGTTCCAAATTGTTCTCCAGAGTGGTTGGATCAGTTCACAACCTAATGATAGCTCCATTGCCAAATCTAATAGCTTTTTTCCAATCCTTATCCTTCTTGACCTCTGTGCAGACTTGACTTTATCAATCACCCTCTTACCCCCATACTCTCTTCTCTAGGTTTTCATGGCACTACTTTCTCTTGGTTTTCTTTCTGTCTATCTGACCACTCCGCAGTCTCCTTTGCTTTTCCCTGGTTCTTCATCTAGGTCATGACTGAAAAATGTGGGTATACCACGGGGTTCTTCTGTCTTGGTCCCTCTTCTCTCTCCATACTGTTTCACTTGGTGATCTCCTCTGCTCTCATGGATTAAATTATCATCTCTCTGCTGATGATTCTCAAGTCTGTTTATCTAGCCCTAACCTCTTTACTGACCTCCATTTTCCCATCTCCAGCTACTTATGGGACATCTCAGCCTGGATGTCCCATAGACATCTTAAACTCAACATGTTCAAAATTGAACTCATTATCTTTACCCACAAATCCTTTCCTCTTCTTTTGAGGATATCACCATCCTCCCAGTCATCTAGGCTCATGACCTAGGTGATGTCCTTGACTCCTCACTCTCTTCTCTCTCCTCTCTTCCCAATTCTCTCCCCCTGCCTCTCCTCCCCAATATCCAAACTGTTCCTAAGGCCTGATGTTTTTACCTTCAAGTCATTTCTAGTATGATCCTCTATTCTGACATTATCACTGTCCTGGGAGGACCTGGACTATTGAATAGCCTGCTGGTTGGTCTCTCTGATTCTATTCTCTCCCTACTCCAGCCCATCTTCCAATCAGTTGTCTAAGTGATCTTCCTAAAATGAAGGTCTAACCTTGTCAGCTCCTCCCCTCTCCCCACTTAATCAACTCCATTTGCCTAAAATCAAATATAAGCCTCTGTTCTGTATTCAGAACTCTATAACCTGCCTTTCTCCTCTTCCCCCACCCCACATCCCACTCCCCACCTCTCACCTTCAGCTTCTTCAGTTTTCTTACACTTTCCACCTCCCTAAGTACTTTGCAACCCAGTGACACTGGCCTCCGTACTGATCCCTGAGCTACACTCCCATCTTCTAACTCTGGGCATTTTTACTGACTGTCCCTCATGCATGGAATGTCTCCTTCCCCATCTCTGCCTTCAGGGTTCCTGACTTCCTTCAAGTCTCAGATAAAATCCTACCCTCTCCAGGAAGCCTTCCTCAATCCCCCATCATCCTGGTGCCTTCCTTTCTTTGTTGATTATCTCCAGTTTATCTTGTATATAGCTTGTTTCTACATTGTTTATGTATCGTTTCTCCCATTAGACTGAGTTCCTTGAGAGCTGAGACTGTATCTATCACTTAGCACCATGCCTGGGACATGAGGTGCTTGATAAATGCTAGTTGACTGATGGACTGACTGCGGTGAAGGTCCATAACGGATTTTAGCAACACGTTCATCTAACCGTTTCATGTTAGAGATAGAGATAGTGATATTTTATTTCCTAACCTTCTAGCCTCCGAGGAAAATTCTCTTTCTTCCTTGGATTTTATACTAGCCCTCGATATAGGACTTAATTCTTGGTAGTAACTTGTGATGTATGAATAGCTGACCCCTGAGGTATAGAAGATGCATCCCATTGACTCCTCATTTCTCCAGATGATCAATAGGTCCAGGTATGGTTCCTTGGGTTCCTTCCGTTTTCTCTCTCTTTGGTTTTTAAGCAAAATTAATTTTTTTTCCAATTAGTTAAAACCCTCCTCTCCTCCCCACCTCTCCCAACCCCTATTAAAAAAGAAAGAAAAATAAGCCCTAGGAAACAAATCACGTATAATCAAACAAAACAAATTCCTTCATTGGTTATGTCTAAAAAATATATGTCTCAGACTGCACCCTGACTCCATCACCTCTGTCAGGAGAGGAGTAGCATTTTTCATCATGAGTCCTCCAGGATTGTGGTTGGTCATTGTGTTGATCAGAGTTCCTAAGTCCTTCATGGTTGGGCTCCTTTACCCCATGAGCATGAATACTTTCTCATGTGTGCTTTGCTTTTGTTTCTATTTAGTGCCCTATCCTGGTCAAGGTAGGAATAATACTTGACCCTTAATGAAAGAGGAAGTGAAAGAGTTGGTCCCCTTCTGGTGGTGGTGGAGGCACTTAACAGCAAGCCCAGTGAGTACTCAGCAGCCTCTTACAGTGAGGATGAATACAGGAGAGAGCTGGGGGTCCTGTGGCACAATTGAGGGAAGTGTAAAGTATAGTGGAAAGAACTCTAGCTTTGGAGTCAGAGGACCTGAGTTCAAATCCCAATTCTACCGCTTCCTATCTCTGTGACCTAAGGCAAGTCACTCCATATGTCTAGACCTCAGTTTTGCCATCTATAAAATTGAGGATGTTATTAAACTCAATGGTCTCTAAGATCCCTTTCAGCTCTAAATTTAGGGTCCTCTGACATTTCTCTTCTGTGTAGTAAGGAACTGTAAGAGTTACTATGGAGCAGTGCTGCCAAACCCAAATAGAAAGGAACCTCAAACCCACAAATTAGCATTATCAACATTGTATTTTTATTTATTTTAATCAGCATTTCCTAATGACACTTTAATATGATTAGGCTGACTTTGCTTGAAGGACTGCAATGATGTATGACAGGGCTTTTGCTTTTCTGATTCTTGTAGTTTTGTCAAGCATATAAAAAGTTAAATATTGGTAAAGGTAATAGATGATCTGTCACAAGATTGTCTTTGATTGATAAAGAAATGATACAAATAATAAATGCTGTGAAATCAGAGGAAGGAGCAGTTACTGAGAGCTGGAGTGGTTGAGAAAGGGGTTGAGGAGAAGCTTGATCCACCATGGACCTTAAAGGTTGGTTAGGGTTTGGATGGGCACAGTGTTTTTTCAGTTCCTCATTTCTTGAATGGCTCCCTCTGTGTCTTTGGCTCTCTCCTTTTCTCTTTCCACTGAGACATCTTCCAACCTCATCTCTACACTGCTGCCATTGGTGTAGGGTTAGGAGTTCAGCACTTTCAGGAAGTAATCACATCTGCTCCATGGAGTCCCAACCTGAGCATATATGACTAAGACATGGCTGTTCTCTCAGGTGTAGAGAAGCTTGGTCCCAGCCCCTAGAACACCTGGGATGGAGGTTCAGCTTTGGCCATTTTGCCCTTTGCTGTCTTCCTTTCTGCCTTTCTTTACCCCCATGTGCTTTATCTGCCACAGGCAAAAAGGGGAATCCCAGGCTCTAAAGCAATCTCATCTTCTCTAAGTAAAACCAGATTACGGACGTATAAAAGCAACACATATGAGACTTAGTGTGTGTTGACTACTGTCACCTCACACGTCCAGCCCCTTCCACAGTCATCTGAACTGAGGGTCTCCTCCTGAAGGGAGGGAGGGCTAAAGAATTACTGGACTGACCTGGACTTGTCAAGCCCTCTCTAGAAGGAATCTATCTTTTGGTCTCCTTTCGTATTTCTTGACTCTCATATTGGTCAAAAATGACATTTTTTAAAAATCCAGAATAAATAGAAGGTGAAATTTCAGCTTCCCTCTCCAACTCCATATCCAAAATAGGTTCATCCGTCCTGCTCCCTATAGAATGAAAAGAGGCTGGGCACTGGGGCTACAGGCTGGGGTAGGGTTAGGAAGAAGCAAAGTGTCACATGCCGCAGAGCCCCAGAGTTAGTGAAGTGAACCTTCTCCAGGCCTGCTTCAGATTCTAGTTAACCTGTGGTAAAAGAGTATCCTCCGGTCTGTCTACTCTCCGGCCACACTAGATGGTGAAAGAACAGTTTACCAAGGAAGACCAGTTGACTGTGTGTTCCTACAGCCACATTCATGTTTCTGAACTAGTTTTTTCTGTGGGAATTGGCTGCTCAAAAATGCATCTTCCAGGTCTGGGAATGAGGCTCTTAACTCTTTGGCCTCGCTTTTCAATTGCCATGCCCTACAGCTGTAGCTTTAGCTTCTTGGGGTGAAACTGTTCCCTGCTTGGGGCTAAAGGGACTTGAGCTTTGACTGAGATCCAGGAGCTTTATTAACCAGGATCGTTTTATTGGGAGCACCAAGACATTAAGACAGTAGGACTAGGGTCCTCAGGGTCATGGTGAGTAGATCTGCTAGGATATGGGGAGCACGATCTTAGGGCCAGAGTGAATAGAACAGGATTTTTTATTCTGAGTTATATTGGGCTTTTCTGGCGACCCGTTTCCCTAGGCCCAGCCTCAGCCGCCATCCCAGCCACAGTCACAGTCACAGCCACAGCCTCAGTCACAGCCTCAGGCACCGTCATCCAACAAGCGACCGAGCAACAGCACGCCACCCCCTACGCAACTCAGCAAAATCAAGTATTCAGGGGGGCCCCAGATTGTCAAGAAGGAGCGGCGACAGAGCTCTTCCCGACTAAACCTCAGCAAGAACCGTGAACTGCAGAAGCTCCCAGCCTTGAAAGGTGAGCATGAGTGTCGGGTGACTTCGTGGGCATGGGACACTGCAGGGCCGAGTGTAGTTGTCGAGGGCTGTCTGAAGGAGCTTGAGGATATATTCAGGATTTATGGGGAGTCCAATGGGAAAGGAAGCTAGAGGAAGAGGGCCCACTGGCCCTCTGATAGAATGGACCTTGACACTGTCTGGGGCTCTGTGCAGATTCCCCGTCTCCGGAGCGAGAGGAGCTCTTCATCCAGAAGCTACGTCAGTGCTGTGTGCTCTTTGACTTTGTGGCTGACCCCCTGAGTGACCTCAAGTTTAAGGAAGTGAAGCGGGCGGGACTCAATGAAATGGTAGAATACATCACGCATAGCAGAGATGTGGTCACGGAGGCTATATACCCAGAGGCTGTTATCATGGTGAGGACTGAGGGAGGGTTGGGTGACAACTCTGGGCACGGGGAGAGGGCCCACCTTTGGCTACTCTGACCTGGGCTCTGCCCCTCAGTTTTCAGTGAACTTGTTTCGGACGCTGCCACCATCATCCAACCCCACGGGGGCTGAATTTGATCCTGAAGAGGATGAGCCCACCTTGGAGGCTGCCTGGCCCCATCTCCAGGTCAGTGGCCTTGAAAGAAGAAAGGGGGCAGCTGTGGCTCATTGGCCTCTGGTCTCAGATATGGGGGGCAGTGTGGAGAGCCCTTTGCTGGTCCTTGAAGTGCTCATGGAGCCCTCCACTCCCTTCCTTCACAGCTGGTGTATGAGTTTTTCTTACGTTTCCTGGAATCTCCTGATTTTCAACCAAATGTGGCCAAGAAGTACATTGATCAGAAGTTTGTCCTTGCTGTGAGTTCTCAGAATTACTTTATTTGTTATTTTGTTTCTCTTGAACTCCATGAACTGAACATAGCCTTGTAACTTCACCCCAACCTCTGTAGTTGCTCTTGTCCTTTATGCTAAATATGTTGAATGTTGGTTATTCCTTGCACAAGGAACTGTGAAGGGGGTTAAAAAGATTTAGTGCCAGCTTGAAAAGGACCTTACCGTGTAATGGTACAGACTGAC
The DNA here is from genome assembly GCF_019393635.1 of Dromiciops gliroides. NCBI lineage: Eukaryota > Metazoa > Chordata > Mammalia > Microbiotheria > Microbiotheriidae > Dromiciops > Dromiciops gliroides. The sequence goes on from NC_057864.1 coordinate 257,724,812, forward strand.
ACATTAAAATGCACACAGGTGTATGCATAGACACATAAAGACACTGTTCCCTGATAGCACCCCTTGACTTCTTGGAGGTGCTTAGTTAAGGTCCCTATTCTGGGGCTCATTTCCTTGGGATTCCCTGCTCAGGGCCCTTCCTGTGATCTCTCTCTGGTTGATTCTGACTTTGCCTAATTCTCCCCAGCTCTTAGACCTGTTTGACAGTGAGGACCCCCGGGAACGTGACTTTCTCAAGACCATCCTGCATCGCATCTATGGCAAGTTCCTGGGGCTTCGAGCTTATATCCGCAGGCAGATCAACCATATTTTCTACAGGTAAATCTAGGAGCATGGTGGCCTAGAAAACTCTGGGGCCATGTCCATCTGGGGAGGTGGAGCAGCAGCCTTCATACAGATAAAGTAAGGGTTCGGGGGAGTATGGGAAAGAAGGAGAGCAGGTAGAATTTGCATTGTGGGTGTGGCAGAGATGATTGATGGATGAGACCAAACCTGTGTCTCCTTTCCATATAGATTTATTTATGAGACAGAGCATCACAATGGAATCGCTGAGCTGCTTGAAATTCTGGGAAGGTAAATGAGGAGCCCTGACATTTGCATGGGTAAACCCAAGGACGGGGTGAAGGGAGAAGGTGGTATATTGCTTTAGACCACTCTTCCTGGATCGACAGTGTCTTTTTCCCCCCACGCAGCATCATTAATGGCTTTGCCCTGCCCCTCAAGGAGGAGCACAAGATGTTCCTCATCCGAGTCCTGCTTCCCCTACACAAGGTCAAGTCTCTGAGCGTCTACCACCCTCAGGTGAGCTGCCTTTCTCCCCTGCCATTGCCATATGGGGATCACCTCATGCTAGAGAGGTCTTGTCTAGGAACCTGAGCTGGAGGAAAAGGGAAGTCCTACTGAGAGCAGGACTTTTAGAAAGAGGAAGAAAAATTTTTTTTAAAAATTAGAGGGGCAGCTAGGTGGTACAGTAGATAGAGCACCGGCCCTTGGTTCAGAAGGACCTGAGTTCAAATGTGACCTCAGATACTTAACACTTAATAGCTGTGTGACCCTGGGCAGGTCACTTAACCCTCATTGCCCTGCCCCCCCAAAAAATTAAAAAAAAAATTTAGAAAGAAAGAAAGGCCGGGAATTTTCTGCTACCCATTTTAAGAAATTAGTTATTAGAATGTGCCTCTCCTAGCTCTTCAAATCCCCCTTCACCTCACCCTGCCTCTACATTGAGCTTTGTCTTTGGATATCCTCCAGTTGGCGTACTGTGTGGTGCAGTTCTTGGAGAAGGAGAGCAGCTTGACTGAACCGGTAAGTGATTCACAACCTTAGCTAGGCCCCTCACAGCCACACCTCCTAACCCTAACCCCAAGCTTCTCCATGCTAAGGGAAAAGGGGGCCAGAAATTCAATATCAGACAATACTACTGACTGACTTCCATATAGAAAGTTATTCCCTCTGTAAAGGGGCTCCTAATTTGCTACAGACTTGGCTCTTATAGCAGGGACTTTTAGGACTCAGGATATCTTCAACTAAAAAGACAAAAGTAGGAGGAGTCTGTCTATCATGACCCAGGGTGAGGGATGGGAGAGGCTGGAAGGGCCTGGGGCAAGGGGACAAGGCAACAAGGAAATGTGATTTGTTCTCACTTCTTTCCCCATAGGTGATTGTGGGGCTCCTAAAATTCTGGCCTAAGACTCACAGCCCTAAGGAAGTGATGTTTCTGAATGAACTGGAGGAGATCCTGGATGTCATTGAGCCCTCCGAGTTCAGCAAAGTGATGGAACCACTCTTCCGGCAGCTTGCCAAGTGTGTTTCCAGTCCTCATTTCCAGGTGAGGGAGAGTTTGGAGCCCTGTCTCCCACTGCACACCTGTTCTCTCCCAAGCCTGAAACTCACCATTGCCCTCTGCTCTCTCCTCTCTGTCTAGGTTGCAGAGCGTGCCCTCTATTACTGGAACAATGAGTACATCATGAGCCTGATCAGCGATAACGCCGCACGCCTCTTGCCCATCATGTTCCCTGCGCTCTACAGGAACTCTAAGAGCCACTGGAACAAGTAGGGCCCTGAGGCAGGGTGGGGGGCAAGGCCAAGGGCTCCTAAGGGCTTGGAGCCCTCCATCAACATTGATCAGTGAGGGTACATAGGTGCTCATTGGGCCCTGAAGGAGATGAGCTCAGGAGAAGGGGCACAAGCAGGCCCCCATTATGACACTGCTCATTCCTCTAAATATAAGAGCCAGCCAGATGTGTGGCACCCTTTGAAGGCTTAATTGTCCTTTCTCATGCTGTCTGTGGAATGAAGGGGTTGGACCATGCGATCTTTAAAAGTCCTTTTCCAGCTCTTAATGTGTCTTTACTGTATGGAAAGCTTTTTAAATGGGAAAATGAGAGTTATCTTTCACAGGAATATAGCTTCTAATCTAGAAGGGACCTCAGAGGTCATTTCATCTGACTTGGCCCTAGATGAGTGTGTACTGGGGAGATAATCAGTGCCTGCACTGTGCTAGGCACAATGCCAGGTGTTGGTAGAGAAGTGGTATGGTGGGGTAGCCCTGGGAGGGCCCAGGGTGAGATTTGGATGTCAGTGTCTTGGCCTGCTCTCTTGGACTACAGGACTATCCATGGGTTGATCTACAATGCCTTGAAGCTATTCATGGAAATGAACCAGAAGCTGTTTGATGACTGCACGCAGCAGTACAAGGCTGAGAAACAAAAGTGAGTGCTCAACCCCCGGATTTTGCCTATCTCCTTGCCTCCCCCCTCCCTTTTCCTCTACCTCTTCCCAGCACCTCTGGCAACTGTTCTCTCCACAGGGGCCGATTCCGGCTCAAGGAACGAGAAGAGATGTGGCACAAGATTGAGGAACTCGCCCGGCTCAACCCCCAGGTAAGCCTTGTGACATCCCATAACCTGAACTAAGGACCAGGCATCTTTAGGGGTCCCTGCTTGAGACAGGGCCCATGAACAGAGGCTCAAGGAGGCTCTAGCCCTGAGCCAGTTCTAGGGCCTGACTTTTCCACCTCTCTTCCTCAATAGTACCCCATGTTCCGAGCACCTCCCCCCCTGCCCCCCGTATATTCAATGGAGACAGAGACCCCCACGACTGAGGACATCCAACTCCTGAAGAGGACTGTGGAGACAGAAGCGGTGCAGGTTTGTAGGGGGGAGAACAGCTGCCTTCCTGGGAGGGGACCTATCTCCTACCCAAGTCATCACTGGCAATCTCATGTTTTTTCTCCCTAGATGCTGAAGGATATCAAAAAGGAAAAGGTGCTGCTTCGGAGGAAGTCAGAATTGCCCCAGGATGTGTACACCATTAAAGCGCTGGAGGCTCACAAGAGGGCCGAGGAGTTCTTGACGGCCAGCCAGGAGGCACTCTGACTTACCTCCTCTCCCTCACCCAGGGCCACTGCCCACTCACCCTTGGGACACTGCTCTGGCCCTTCAGCCCCTGCCCCCCAGCTGACCTGGGGGTAGGAGGGGGTGAAGACCTCCAGCTCCCTAAAAACAGAATACTTGGGTCAAAGACTCTCACTGTGTGGCCTAGTGTAGACATGCCCTGGAGATGCTCGTTGCTCATAGCTGGGACGCCCCCTGCGCTGACTCTCTAACTCACATTCTCCTATTCTCCAACCTCCCGAGGTGTTTGGGACTAACTGAAAATCTCCTTAAACATTTCTCACCCCCACCCTTTCCCATCTTCACCTGAACTGTAGATCTCTATCCTACATCCCTTTCTCTAAGGGACCTGTAGAGATCAGCAGAAAGCTGCACTCATCCAAGTTGCTCCCAGCCCCAATGAGGGCCAGGGTCAGTTCTGAGGGTTGAAGGCTGATGAGGCAGAATAGGTGAAGAGAGGTTGGCCCCTAAGCACCAAACTTACAGGGACCCAGATGTGCCCTATATATCTCCCAAGGCCGGGGGAGGTGGGGAATCAGTGGGGCCTTCTAGTGCACTTTCCCTGTCACCTGACCCAGATCAGACTGGGGGTGGGAAGAGAACCTACATAGAGACTGCATTGTAGCTTTTATGTGGGCTATGAGGCCTCCTAGGGACCAAAGGGTGGGAGGGGAGGAGAGTAGAAGGAGACAATACCACCCATCAGTCCTCCCCTGTCTAAGCAGCAGCCCAGGGATTACGAACACTAAAAGGGACCACCCTAGGCCTGCTTGAATCCCTATCCTGCAAGGCCCCCCAAACTGGGGTGAGAGAAAAGGGTAGCACCTTAAGGTTCTTCCTCAGCTTAAGCTGTCCCAACATCTATTTATTTCTTTGTACCCAAGGCCAGACCCTTACCTGCCTCTCAGAGGCACCCCTCGGGGATTGGGGGTCCTGGGGCACAGACGGCACCGCTCTTGGCTGTGTACATAGGGTGCTTTATTCTCTGCGAAGTGTTACATGCTAAGGTGGGTTGGGCTTGGGCAGATGTCCCCATATGTACAGAACTGAATAAAGTGGATCTCTGGAGAGAAGTCCCAGTGTGCCTGTGATAATAGGAGGGAGGAAGAGGAACAAATAGTTTGGGGCCAGGTGGTATTAGGTATGGAATGGGGGCAGGAACGAGGCTGTTCTCGGTGGTAGTCACTTCCACGTAGAGGTCGTCTGTCGAGCCTGAAGAGTCTTCTGTACCACATCCTCCCACTGGGCATCTGAGATCTCCTGGGCCCAAGCAGGGACTCCTGGGGCAGGCAGACTTACTCCGGCCATTGTCCGTTTCACCAGCTCTACATGTTCTGAAACCATACCCAAGCTTCAGTTAGGGGACAGAAATGGAACCAGCCAATCACCACGTACGTGGGAAGGCTGGGGCAGACCCAAGGCCTTATACTAAGCAAGTTCCCCAAATCAAACCACCCTACAAAAAAGCTGACTCCTTGGGTCTCAGGGCTGGTCACTGCTAATTATAGTTTGACTGTAGAGTTCTACTTGCTCCTATACCTGGGTCCATGGGTATGGAGCTTCTGCTGCTCAGTGCTACGGCTCCCTCCTCTTCCTCATCCTCACTCTCCACAGGAGGGTCAGGCAGGTGCAGCCCCAGGGCCTATAAAGCAGGAAGATGGGTACCGAAGCTACCCCTACACAGTCCCCAGCCGCACATCCCTCCCCACTCGGCCCAGCACTACCATCCACATCACACCTGGATACGCTCCTGAATGTCAGTGACAGCGTCTTCAATACCTTCCACTGGGGCCAGCTCTACTTCTTCCTGCTCAGGGTCCTGGTTCAGAGGCTGGTAGGAATAGTCCGTTGGGCCTGACCCCAGGTCTTCAGGTTCTTCCTCGGGTTCCTCACTGCTCCAGTCACCTGTGCCGTCTGTGGGGCCCTGATGCTGCCCCAGATCCTCATTCTGGTTTGGGAAGATCCGCTCAGGACCCATCTTATCTTCCCCCAGAACCACTGCTGCCATGCAGGCCGGGGCTGGGGGAGTCGAGGTGGGGGAGGGAGACAGGTTTGAACCGGTTAGGCCCACTTCTAGTTCCTCCCTGAGACTCTACACAACCGTGCACCACCACCCCCTTCCTTGACCCCACCCCATATATTTCAGAGTCTCAACTCCATTTTCAGCACTGCCTTTTCCTCACTTCCTCAGAGGTGCTGACACTCCCCTCTCCCCCTTAATTTACTTTACCCCACCCTCTTGACCAGCTGTCCCTGGTACTTCCCTCCAAATTGCTCCAGCTGCCAAAGCCAGGGTCTCACAATAAAAGCGGCCCTAGCCCCATCCTAGGGTTTTTTCACCCTCTCTGAGGGTTCTCCTTCCCCCCCTGCCAACACAGGGTCTACTTCTCAGACTCCTCCTCCACAGGAGTCTCCTCGACTGCCACCCCCTCCCCCCAGCTCCCTTCCTCTCCCCTTCAAGGGCTCCTCTGCCCCTCCCCTCCGCTGGATCCCCTCTCCCCATCCAAGGCCCCTTTATCTGGTTTCCTCCCCATTCCTCCTCTGGTTCCCCCCCCATATGGTTTCTCCTTACTTTAGGGGCTTCCTCCTCAGGCTCCCCGCTATCTGGTTTCCAACCCCCTTCTCTGGTTCCCCCAGGAGCTCCTTCCTCCCATCTGGTTTCCTCCTCCCTACAAGGGCTCCCTTCCTCTGACTCCCCTACGGGGTCTCCTCACCCTGCTCTGGGAGCTCCCCTCTTCGGGGATCTACATATTGGATCTCCTCACTCTACTCTGGCCCCCACCTGCAGAAAGAACCCCCCTCTCATCCCCCAGGTTCCCTGACTTTTTTTTTCTTTAGCAACAAACATTTATTTTATTTTTTCCAGTCACATGTAAGGGTAGTTTTCAAACATTCATTTTCATAAGATTTAGAGTTCCAAATTTTTCTCCCTCCCTCCCTTTCCTCCCCCCTCCACAAGATCACAATCAGCTTATATATATACAATCCACAAATGCTCTTTTTATCAGTTCTTTCTATGGGGGTGGATAGTAAGCTTCCTCATTAGTTCCTTGGGATTGTCTTGGATCATTGCATTGCTGAGAGTAGTTAAGTCATTCACAATTGCTCACTGAACAACACTGCTGTCACTATGCACAATGTCCTCCCAGCTCTGCTCACTTCACTATACACAGATGTTCATTAGTCTTTCCAGGTTTTTCTGGGATCATCCTGTTTGTCTTTTCCTATAGCACAAGACCATTCCACCACAATCACATATCACAGCTTCTTCCATCATTCCTCAATTGATGGACATTCCCTTGATTCTCAATTCTTAGCCTCCACAAAGAGTTGCTATAAATATTTTTTATACAATTTTTCCCCCTTTTCTCTTTTTCATGATTACTATTGTTAACTGTTTCCCTTCCATCCTATTCCCTTCCCCATGATATTTATTCTATTATCTCTCTTCTTTCATCCTATCACTCTTCAAAAGGGATTTGCTTCTGTCTGTCCCCTCCTTCACTCCGCCCTTCCTTCTTTTGCCTCTCTCTCTTTATCCCCTTCCCCTCCTATTTTCCTGCAGGGTTAGAGCGATTACTCCACTCAATTGAGTGTGTACATTATTCCCTCCTTGAGCCAACTCTGATGAGTTTAAGGTCTTTGAGCCTTTTCTGATGAGTGTAAAATTCATTTACTGCCCTGCTCCTCTCCCATCTCTTCCCCCACTCCATAAGCCTTTTCCTGTTTCTTTCATGTAGGATTTCACCTCTGCCCTCCCACAGTGCATTCCCCTCCCCCCTCAATTTAACCCTAAACATATCATCACGGGGCAGCTAGGTGACACAGTGGACAAAGCATCACTCCTGGACCCAGGGGGATCCCAGCCAAAACCCAGCCTCAGACACAAGACAGTCACCCACTGGTATGTCCCCCAACTCCAATTTTTTATAGTTCTCTACGGTTTTGTATTTGAAAGTCAAATTTGCCATTCAGTGCAGGTCTTTCCATCACGAATACCTGAAAGTCCTCTTTTTCATTAAAGTCCCATTTTTTCCTCTGAAAGATTATGCTGAGTTTTGCTGGGTAGGTTATTCTTGGTTGTAATCCCAATTCCTTTGCTCTCTGGAATATCATATTCCATGCCCTCCGGTCCTTTAATGTAGAAGCTGCTAGATCTTGTGCTATCCTGACTGGGGCTCCACAGTACTTAAATTCTTTCTTTTTGGCAGCTTGCACTATTTTCTCCTTGACCTGAGAGCTCTGGAATTTGGCTATAATATTCCTAGGAGTTTTCCTTTTGGGATCTCTTTCTGGAGGGGCGGAGCCAAGATGGCAGAGGAAAGACAGTGAGCTCTCAAACTCATGACATAACCGTTCCAAAAAACATCCAATAAAACACCATAGGAAAATGCCTGGAGCAGCAAAACTCACAGAAGAATGTGCTGAAATCATTTTCTAACCAAGAACAGCTTGGAAAGTCAGAAGGAGGGAGCTGCTGTGCTGATACAGGAGTCGATCCCAACCCCACAGTAACCCTGACAACAGACCCAGTCGCAGGAAGACCTCACCAGAGAAGGAGACCCCCACAGCCTCTGAATCAGCTGAAGCACCAGTGTCGTCTGGAACTAAGCTCACAGTCTGGTAAGAGGGCTGAGCCCTGGGCAGGGGGCAGACTACAGGGGTCTATGCTGGTGGTGAGGCAGAACTTGGGTTTTTTTACCCCCTGCTGGGAACCAGGAGGTAGGCTTGAGTAGCAGTGGCCCAGGTTGGGGGGAGGGGGCACAGGCTCATCAGAGCTGACAACCACAACACACAAAGCTGGTTGATTAGCAAGTTGGCCTGGGGTCAGCTATGGATCAGGGAACAGGCCAGGTGAGTGAAGAACCTGATCCTCCTTAAATCACACCACCTGGGACTAAATTTAAGCTTGGGATACTGCAGCCTGGAAACAGTGCCTCACTTTAAGGAGCTAAAAGTCAAGTAGAAGAAAGGCAAGATGAGCAGACAGAGAAAGGTGAGGACCATAGAAAGTTTCTTTAGTGACAAGGAAGACCAAGGTGCACCCTCAGAGGAAGATGTCACTGTCAGGGCCCCTATATCTAAAGCTTCCAAGAAAAATATGAATTGGTCTCAGGCCATAGAGGCCCTCAAAAAGGACTTTGAAGATAAAGTTAGAGAGGTAGAGGAACAAATGGAAAGAGAAATGAGGGTGATGCAGGAAAGCCATGAGAAAAAAGTCAACAGCTTGAAAAGCCAAATGGAAAAGCTCTCTGATGAAAATAATTGCCTAAGAATGAGGATTGAACAAATGGAAGCCAGTGACTTTATGAGAAACCAAGAAACAATAAAGCAAATCCAAATGAATAAAAAATAGAGGGCAATGTGAAATATCTTCTGGGAAAAACTGCTGACCTGGAAAATAGGTCCAGGAGAGATAATTTGAAAATTATTGGTCTACCTGAAAACCATGATCAAGGAAAGAGCTTAGACATCATCTTCCAAGATATTCTGTGGGAAAATTGCCCTGAAATCCCCGACTTTTGAAAGAACCTTACCTGCTCCGAGCCCGCGGCCGAACCCGCACCCCGACTTCCGGGGACGGAATTGTGGGATCGAATTACACGCTCCTCCAGCCCCACCCACTTCTGGTTCCCTCTCCCAATTGCTCTAATGATTGACGTGGCCGGGAGGTTCGATTCGCTTTCGGTCCAGATAATACAGGACTACATTACCCAGATATCCCCGGGTCATCTTCTTGGATGAAGCCACAAGAAACGCTCTTTCCTTGCCTTCCGCCTCTTCTTAAACCACGGACTACAACTCCCATGAAGCTTCGGGAGCTTTTCTTGACATTGCGCATGCGCAGAGCACTGCCCAACCGGAACTACAGGGTTTGCTTGTGTTTGTCTTGTTGGGACCGGCCCGTCGGTTAGAGCGGAACCGGATTCAGCCTTCTGGGAGCGCGCGGACCTGCGGGCCCCGCCCCGGCCCGGCCTGGCAGGTAGCGGGAAGCGGGGCCTGATGGGAGGAGGGTAGGGCAGAATTGGGAGGGACCGAGACATTGCGGAGGGGAGGGGGGGGAGGGGCATTAAGTGAGGGGGATAGGGTGGAGATGGGGCGGAAAGGGGTCAAGGGGGTGGGGAGGGAAGGGGCACCTAGGGTCGGGGGAGAGGAGAGTTTGGATTGGTTTGGAAGGGGTGATTGTGAGACTAGAAAAGGCCTGGAGTGTGATTGGTGGGGGGGGGGCGAAGGAGACTGGGAAGCTGTTTGGAAGGAGGGGAGGACAGGGCAGTGTGGAAGCTGGGAGACCCTGAGGATTGTCGTGGGAGGATCTAGGTAAGAACAAGTCTGGTAAGGGTGAGGGTCGGAGGAACGTAGAGAGAGGCGTCCCCCAGGCTTGGAAGCCTCAACCTCCCAGAGCTTGGGTCGTCCTTGTGGAACAGAATCTGTGATTCCCTTTTCCTCTGATGATTGATTTAAGTTGGGTTTTTAAAAAGTCCTTTTCTCTTCCTACGGATCGTGAAAAGGAGGTAGTAATAGTGATGTAATGATGAATAAGGATAATTTCCTTATGGGCAGGACTGCGTCTTCCTATCTGAAGAGATAGGGACCATGTACATTTTGGGGAGAGTTGTTGATGCTATTTTGGGTTGTGGTGTGTTAAGACCTGGAAGAGATTGGACCTGCGCCAAGCTGGGGGAGGACTGTTTCTCCCCCAGGCTTATGTGTGCCCAAGCCCTGGAGCAAGCTTGTCCCTTCCATTAGGTCTCCTTGGGCAAGGAAGGGATGATGTGCTTGAACCCAGCTCGCTCTCTTTGGAGATTGCAGTGCCACCTGGTGGGTGACCTTTCTTTCTGTCACTGCATTCCTGGCCATTCCTAGTGCCTTCAATGTTTCCGGGGGTGGTCGGGGGGAGAGATTTTTTCTTTCTTTTTTTGGGGGGGTCCAGACCTCTGATTTTTAATCAGTGCTGGAAACTCAGAATAGCAGATTTCTCAGAATTGGAAGAGATCTCATAAGTCATCTAGTTCTCTCTACAATACACCTAACAAATGGAATTCCCAGAATGACAGATCCTTCCAGTGAGGCATATAAACATTTGCCTGCAGTTTATATAATCAAAAATTTGCTTAGGGAGCTGAAGGGTTAAGTGATTTGCCCATAATTCCCATGGATTATATAATGTGATCATAGATGTAGGGGGGAAGGGACCTTGGAGGTGTTGTAGTCTCTCCTCCATTTTTCAGATGAGAATATCAAGTGACTTCCTCTACGTCAAACAGGTAGAAAGTGGCATAGAGTGTCTTCAAATTTAATTTAATAAAATGGGATTTAAGTGTCGGTACTCTTTCTATACCAGGATGCCTCAGATAGTATGGTTTTAAGACTTTATATGTATCAGAGACAGGACTTAAACCCAGGCCTTTCAGACTTAAAGACCATCATCAGTTGCTTCATCATACAAATATAAAGTGTCATGGTTACCATCTTCTAGATGGTGCTAGTTGAATTACCTACTTCCTTTGTTTGAAGGACTTCAGTGTCTGTGATCAGGTCTAGTTCTTAACCACCCAAAGGGCTATCTTTGCTTTTTCTACTTACCAGACTCCCTGTAAGGGCCCAGTTGGGGGAGGGGTAACAGCAGTTATTTTCTGCCCCTCAGACAACATGGCTTGGCAAAAGCCTATCCCTACCCCGACCCTGACAAGCTTGAGTTCCTGGTCCTGGCTAGGTTCCAGGTACATCTGTCAGGGGAACTCCTTGTGCCCATGGGGAGTCCCAGGTAGCTCCAGTTACAGAATCTGGTGGGAGCTGCCTATTTCTGCCAAGCTGCCCTGGTTATAGTGAAGTTTCCTGAGTCTGGGCACATTGTGTCCTCTCTGAGGTGCAACAAGGACAAGGACCCTGGAGAAGGAGGTGCCCATTCCAAGGGCCTGAAGCTTTTTTTCCTGGAAGTACCCATGCCAGACTGTAGTGGGTTGTCTAGGCTGGCTAGGTTATTAATAGCCCCAGGGTATTTTAGTCTCCCTCTCCCTACCTTAGAGAGTGCCCAGGATTCTTAAGAACTTTTGGCCCTAAGCAGCTTGACAACAGAGGCAATAGGACTTGTTTCTTATCTCTGCAGTTCCTAGCTGAGGAGGGTGCTGAGTCAGTCTAGGAGCTTTTCCCCATCTGGGGACAGTGTATGGGATCCCTGGATCCCTGGAGCCCCCAGATGTCCTGAGCCTTTGGTCAGTGTATTCTACACCAATGAAGAATTAGGTCAGGGTTGCCCCAGGCTATTGGGGAATGGGGTTAGGATCAACTCTATGACCTCTGTAGCTCCCCTGAGGTTGGGGTAGTCACCTGGACTATGACTGATCTTTCCAAAGAAGGATGGTGTGGGAGGGGTGCTAGAGTGATAATTGCAAGCCAGAGGTAGTCAAAGCAGTGTCACTCTGAGTTGGGCATAGCACTGGGGACAGAGGTTTTATCTAAAGGCTTTTACCTGTGTTTGCACAGGTAGCAGAGACAGCGGGGCGGGCTGGCCGTGCTGTGCGGGCATGTGTCGATAGCCACATCCGGGGGGAATGTTACGGTGGACGGTGCACCTGGAGGGCGGGCCCCGCAGGGTGAATCATGCAGCAGTGTCTGTGGGGCACCGGGTGTATTCATTTGGAGGATACTGCTCTGGAGAAGACTATGAGACATTACGCCAGATTGACGTACACGTTTTCAATGCAGGTGAGTTGGGATTACGCTGGGTGCTCAGGGAAGGGCAGGAATGGGAAGATGGAAAGGCAGAGGGTTAGGGTCTGACAGACATCAGTCTAGGAGGAAGGTAGGGAGAATGGTGTTCTAATCCTAGATCCATGATGTAGGTGGATAGGGAAAATGGGGGAAACCAGGAGGGTCCCAGGTCTGAGTGGACTATGCCCACAGTGTCATTGCGTTGGACGAAGTTGCCCCCAATGCGGTCCAGCGGACAGGCTGGGGAAGTGCCCTACATGCGTTATGGACATTCAGCCGTCCTCATTGACGACACTGTCTACCTGTGGGGTGGACGCAATGACACAGAAGGAGCCTGCAATGTGCTCTATGGCTTTGATATCAGTGAGTATTGACTCAGCTGCCAAACTTGTACAAGTTGTGTACATACCTTGAAGGGATGGGGAGGGGGACCTGGGTGGGATATGGGAGGGAGGGGGAAAGCACAGCCCCCGGGGGCAAGGAGGCAGTGACAAATATCAACCACTTAGACCCTGACACTCCCTGCTCTTCTTTAGACACTCACAAGTGGTTCACACCCAAGGTATCTGGAACAGTGCCTGGGGCCCGAGATGGACATTCAGCCTGTGTCCTGGGCAAGAACATGTATGTCTTCGGGGGCTATGAGCAGCTGGTAGGTCCGTGAGGGAAAATGGAGGAGGTTGAAGACTATGTGGTGAAGGAAATGGAATTAATAGGAGGCTTTTGCTTGATGGTAGACTTGGATGGGAATAGGGGAATGACTTTTGTCCCTCTCATTTCCATTCTTCCCTCCTCCATATTATTCTCCCTGAATTTCCTTTCCTTGGTTTAGGCTGACTGCTTTTCCAATGATATCCACAAACTGGATACCAGCAGCATGACGTGGACCCTCATTTCTGCCAAGGTCTGTACCTTTCTTTTCTCTGTGTAGGCCTTTCTTTTCCATTTCTGGCTGAATCAGTCTTCAATAAAAGTGACCAACTGGATTCATTAAAACCCTTCCCTAACCCCAAACTCTGCCAAATGCCCTTTCTTTCTTCCCTTTATCACCGATGTTTGGTCCCCACTTCCACACCAGTGGAGGACTTGAGAACCATCGTGGATGGGAGGATGGGGAACTAGAATCTTTGATTTGGGAGTGACTGAGAAAGATGGCAGAGTTGTTCATCTTGTAAGGTTGGGGTGGGAGGGAGGAATGGATACTTGATTTTTTAAGTAACAATTCCACTTCTTGTGATTTTTCTCTCCCTTTCTATCTCTTCCCAGGGCACTCCCGCACGATGGAGGGACTTTCACTCAGCTACAATGTTGGGCAACCGCATGTATGTTTTTGGGGGTCGAGCTGATCGATTTGGACCCTTTCACTCCAATAATGAGATCTATTGTAATCGAATCCGTATCTTTGACACAAGGGCTGAGGCCTGGTTGGAGTGTCCATCTACCCCATTGTTGCCTGAGGGTCGAAGAAGCCACTCTGCCTGTGAGTATCTCCCCTCACCCCAAGTTCCCTTCCTAAACCTCTCTCCCCTTAACATTCTTTATCATTTCCAGTTGGGTACAATGGGGAGCTGTACATATTTGGCGGCTACAACGCAAGGCTGAATCGGCATTTTCATGACCTCTGGAAGTTCAATCCAGGTAAAGGGGTTGTAGGAAGGTCTAGGGTGTTGGAGTGGGCAAACTCATAGGATAAGACTGTAGGGATGTCCAGGGTCAAGCAGGGTGAGAGGAGTGGCTCCTAGGTAGTTGACAGTCATTGAGGAAGGAGCTGGAATAGGCAGGGGGTTGAATTTGGTGTTTGCCACAACTTCTCCTCAGTGTCCTTCTCTTGGAAGAAGATTGAACCTAAGGGAAAGGGGCCATGCCCCCGCCGGCGCCAGTGCTGTTGCATCGTGGGAGACAAGATTGTCCTCTTTGGGGGCACTAGGTCAGGATGAGGGACTGTGGGAGGGATTCTTGGGATCAGGGAGGGACATGGGGTCATAACACTTGCTTAGAGGGGTTTTGGTGGGATGTCCATCCACTTATTGTGATTTATCTCTTGATGCCTGTAGTCCTTCTCCTGAGGAAGGCCTAGGAGATGAGTTTGACCTCATGGACCACTCCGACCTACACATTCTAGACTTTAGTAAGTGTTTCCACTCCCTAAACTGTCTTGCCCCAAAGGGGCTCATTCCTAGAGCGGGGAAAGCAGGGCAGGAAGAGCACTCCTTCCTAAACCCCTGCTCCTCTCTCCACCTCAGGTCCCAGCCTGAAGACCTTGTGCAAACTGGCTGTGATTCAGTATAACCTGGACCAGACCTGTCTGCCCCATGATATCAGGTACAGGGATAGAGAGGGAGGGAGGACAGGAATACCTGCTCCTTCTGTACTGAGTTTCATCAAACCCTGATGCACCCGTGTAGTTCTCTCTTAGATACTATGGAGTCGGTGAGTGTGGCTGCAAGCACATCTCAGCTTAGCCAGCTTACTGAGAGTCTTAAGGGGAAAATGAGACCCTGCTGGCATGACACAGGTTGGGCCTTTAGAGGCACCCGGGAAATAAGGGAGCTTTCACAACCCAAGTGTAATTATAAACTAGATAAATTGTTCTTTACTTCCTGCTTCTTGATTGCTTATACAAGGTTCATGAACATACCTTTCCCCAGGTGCCCAGACATTTGAATGTACAAACATTAGCAACATACCAGTCCAGATGTGGAGGTGGGGAAAGTGGGTTGTGTAGGGTTTAGTAATGGGTGGAGTTCCATTTCTGTTAAGCCTAGAAGATCTGTATTGAGGAGGGAAGGTCTAAGTTGTTGGTCTTTAGGAACCTAGAGGGATTGGGTTTGGTATAAGAGAATCCCTTTCTTGTCCTGTTTCCCTTTGTCAATTCTCTTGCCTTCTTCCTTGCCATTTCTGGTTTTGTAGGTGGGAGCTGACTGCCATGACCACCAACAGCAACATCAGCCGCCCCATTGCATCATCCCATGGGTAGAGGGAAGCCTCCATTGCCTTCCCTACTGATCCTGCTGCTGTCCTCACCACCCCTTCCCATCATTTGCGAGCCTGCCACCATGGGCCCCTGGACTTTGTTCCCCTGCAGCTGGAGGTGCTGGACTAGGGATTTTTTCTGTGCTGTGGACTTTTGGAGGGGCAGCTGGGGGAGTACTGGGGCCCTCCCCTCATCCCCTCCCCCTTGGGGCTCAGGCCCTCTCCCTTTGGTGCTCTCCCCATCCATGTCCTCTTTCCCTCTGATTGTTCCTTAGCATCTGCCGTCTGTTTAGGGTATCCACATATCTTATGGGGTTTGAGGGAGGGAAGATGGGGAAGCATCAGTACCTAAATGTAGCTTCACTGCCTCCTCCACCTTCAGGAGAAACCCTTAGCCCCAATTCCTCAACCCTGCCTGAGCCATGAGTGGTATCTGGGAGCTAAGAGGTGTAGAGCTGTTGAAGTGAAGTCCTCTCTTCACCCTCCTTGGGGACAGGGGTGTCCATCGGGTGATCCCTTCCTCCCCTCATTCCTGACCCACTTACCCCCTCCAGGTTGTTACTGTTCCCTGAAAACCAGCCAGCGAGGATTTTATAAAAATGTGTACAAACCCAAAGTAGTGTTGTCTGTTTGTGGGGCACATGGACAGTCCTTCCGGAGGGTGGAAGAATGAAATGGAGGCAGTGGGTTTGACACCCCCCCAAAAAAGGGAGAGCAACACGCTGGGGACATGCCACTGCCCTTTGGAAGGGAAGGGACCAAGACCGGAACTGGACCTTCAGCTTCTCATCAGACTAGAACCAATCTGCCACCAAAGCCAGTCAGTCTTTATTAAGTGTCTACAATGTGCTAGATGTGGATACAAATAAAAAAGTGAGACATTCTCTGCCTTCAGGGAGCTTACCTTCTACTGGGGGGATACAACATTCACTAATAAGTGTAAGATCCATGCAAAATAAATAAAAAGTAATTTCCAGGTGACAGAGTACCCCAAATTGGTAATACTGGGAAAGGCCCCTGGGAGGAAGTAGCACTTGAATGGATCTTGGAAGGGAACTAGGGGTTTTTGGAGGCAGGGTGGAGGGTGGGGAAGAGGAAGTGGTATAGCATTCCAGGTGTAAAGGACAGAATGTATGCAGTCCGGGAAAAGAAATAAGAAACAAATCATGTTTGGAAATGTTGCATAGGCCAGTTTTGATGGGATGTAGAACGTGTGGAAGGGAGTTAACATGAAATCAGCCAGCAGCTACATTGTAAAGGGCTTTAAACGCCAAAGAAGGAATCTGAATTTTGTTCTGGAGGCCATGAGGAGCCACATAAAGCTTGTTGAGTAAGGGGATGACATGGTCCTTCAGGAATGTCATTTTAGCAGCTCTGGGGGACTAGGACTTGGAGATGAAGGGATTGCATGCAGGGAGACCAATTAGGCTACTGCATTAACAACCTAGGAGAGAAATGAGGGTCTGAACTAAGCTAGTGGCTCTGAGAGTGAAGGAAAGGGGATTGAAGAGATGTGGAGAACAAGACTAAATAGGATATGCAGGGGTCGGGGGAAAGGGAAAACTCAGGCATGATTCTGAGGTTGTGAACTTAGCTCATCAGAAGAATGGGGGTGCTCCTGACAGAAATAAGGAAGTTGGGTGGGTGTTTTTAGGGAGAAAGATGACAAATTTGGTTTGGGATTCGTCGTTTGAGGGGGTCCTTGGGTCATTCAGTTAGAAATGCATTGTCCTGCAGGAAGTTGGGGATGTGGAACTGGAGCTCAGGAGAAAGGGCTGAATATGTGGTTTGGAGGAGTCATCTGCATAGAGATGCACATTGAACCCATGATGGCTGATGAAATCACTAAAAGAGAGGGGCAAATAGTGGATGATGGTCCTGCAAAGGAAACTGAAGATGGGGCTTATAGAAAGAGAATCACAACAGAGCAGCCTAGTGCCAGGAACAACACCCAGGGAGAAAGTACCCAGGAAGAGGAGATGGCCAGTAGTATCAAAACCTCGGGAGAGGTGATGGGGGAGTACTAAGAAGAGGCCATTGGGTTTAGCCATAAAAAGATCCTTTGGACAGAAGAGTTTGTTGAGTAATGGGAACGGAAGGTATGATTGCAAGGGATTGGGGGAGTGGGAGGTGAGCAGTGGAGATGAGAGGAAACAGTATTTTCTAAGAGTTTGGCTGCCACAAAAGAATAAAATGGTATTTTCAGAGTTGGGTCAAGTGAAGACTTTTTAAGGTTAAGGAAGAGAAAGGAACAAGTATTAAGTGCCTACTATGTGCTAGACACAAATATTGGAAGTAGGTGCTATTATCCCCATCTTACAGTGGAGGAAATGGAGGCAGAGGTTAAGTGATTTGTTCAAGGGACTGAGGCTGAATTTGAACTCAAGTCTTCCTGCCGACAGGCCCAGTGCTCTCAGTTCACTGTGCCATGGGGAAAGAGCCACTGGTTAAGGAGAGAGCGAAAATTAGGAATTGGGAACAGATGCTCAAAGGAGAAAACCCTCAGAGGGGGCCGGATCAAGTTGAGGGGTTGGCAGGGGAGAGAATGGGCAAAGATATGGAGGACTTGAAATGAATTTGGGACTTAGAAAAGGCAGGCTGGCGGGAATACGGGATCAAAGGGCAGAGGCCTGCCCCACGTGGCCAAACGGGACCCACCCTCTCCTACCCGCGTAATGAGGGATGGCAGATGCGCCGGGCGCCCCTCCTCTCTACTCCCGCAGACCTATTTTGGGTCAAAAGGTCCTCCGCCCCAAGAGGTCAGGCAGGTTCCAGCACCCTACGCCCCACCCTTCCTCTCATCCCCCCCCCAGCTTTGGCTCCGCCCGCCCACCCCATGGCGCCCCACCCCCTCAGGAGGGCGGAGCTTGGTCAACTTCCGGCCGATGCTTCGTTCTGTTTGCTTTCCGGGGGCGCCGCCGGAAGAGGAGGTGCTCCGAAGGCCGCGGCGGAAGTAGTCCCGGCGCTGTTTGGGCCGAGGGGTCTTTTGCAGATGCCGAAGCCGGGGAAGTCGGGCGTTTCGGAATATCGAGTCTCCTGCGCTGGCCAGCCTCGGCCTCGGGAGTCCGATGGCGGTGGAACCGAGGCCGGTGGGTCCTTAGACACGGAGGCGGGGAGCCTGGTGTCTTGGGGGGTGGGGAGGCGGGTTAGGAGTGAAGGGGAAGCGAAGCCCGGGCGGGCGGGCGCTTGGTGGGGTTAGGGGATGCGGAGCATCCCGAGGGCCGTCCCTGAGCTATCCGCGTCCCACCTCCGCTGCTCCTTTCAGATCTGGCCGCCATGTCCTTTGAGGAGTTGTTAGAGCTTCAGAACCGGGTGGGGACCAAAATGTACCGACAGCTTGTGGCGGGGACTCGAGCGAAGGATCAGACGCGGAAAGCAGCTCCCACTCGTGATCGGGGGACCGCAGAGAAGCAAAGGTGGTGGGGACGGGACAAGGGCGGGGCGGGGTGGGTACCTGAATCTTAGGGATACAACCCAGCCCTACCTCTCCAATGAGTCTTGACCTCCCAGGATGGCAGGGTTGGGGTGGGGGGAAGATGTTGAATGGTTTTTACTTGGTGTTCCCCTAATTCCTCCTTCCTTTCTGCCGCCCTCAGGCCCCTGGAAATGTCTTCGAAGACTCGAGTGCCGTTTTTGCGACAGGTTGTCCCTGTCAAAAAGAGGGTAGGGTCCCTTGGCCATCGGGGTAGAACAGACAAGAATCAGCTCCGCCGTGATAAGCTTCCCACGGGCGGTTTGTTTGGGTTGGGACAGAAATAGGGTAGGACTGATTCTATTTCTCATTCATTCATACAATTCATTGAACGACTACTGTGTGCAGAGCAGAGTTTCCACCTTTGAAGTTTTGAAATGATCTCCGATTCTTCTTTTCATTTGCCAAGTCCCGTTGATTTTATTTGTGCTACATTTCTCATATCCATCCCCTTCTATCTTGGTAATACCCATTGCTACAGATCCTTATTGCCACCTGTCTAGACTGTTAATAATTTCCTAATATGTCTCTTTTGCCTCCACTTCCAGTTCCTCTGATTCATTCTTCATAATGGTGCCAGACTTAATACTTTCCCTATGGAAAAATCCACTGTTTTAGAAATCTTTAGTGATTCTCTATTGTTCCACTGAATAAAAAGTCCAGACTCCTTTGCCTGCCAGTCAGTGACCTTGATAAAATGGCACCAAACACACCTGATGAACAGGATCGCTCTTCCTCCAAGCCATTATGATTTCTATGTCTTCATGCTTTTGTTCATCCTGTGCTTTGTGCTTAAAATACTCTAGTTTTCTTTTCATTTGTTAAATATCAAGAAGCCCATGGCTTCTTCAACTTTTTCTTCATGACCCCTTTTGACTGGAGAAATTTTTACAAAACCCAGGGTAGATAGGTATATAAAATAGGTCTACATAACCTTTTACTGTTGCCCAGTTTTTCACCACCTCCACATTCAGTGACCCCTATGTGGGGACACAACCCACAATTTAAGAAGCTTTGCTCTAGAACAGGGTAACCTAACCTAGAGTATATGAACTTGTTCTTAAAATATTTTTTAAATTGCATTTCAAAATAATTGGTTTTCTTTGTAATCCTAAGTTTTTCATGCATTTAAAACCATTCTTCTGAGAAGGAGTCCATGACATCAAACAGGTTAAGTGCTCCTCCTTGAGAGTTTGATCTCAAAGTCCACTTCTAGTCCAAGAAACCTTTCCTGATATATAACTTTTTCCTCTCTCCTTTAGTGACCCTTGGATCTCACACATAATCTGTTAAGTGTTTTTCACATAATTTTGTGTATTATCATCTGTTTGTGACTATAGGTTATAGGAAGGGAAAGACTTTTTCTGAACTTTGTATTTTAGTGCTATACAGAACATAGCCACCTAATGGATGAATAGCAATTTTCCACAGGCTGTTTGGGTGAGGTAGGAGAAAAGGGCTGATCTTGTTTCTCACTCCCTTTGATATATCCTTCACAGGTGGCCCGAGACCCTCGATTTGATGACCTGTCAGGGGAGTACAATCCTGAAGTGTTTGAGAAGACATACAGATTTCTGAATGAATATCGTGCAAAGGAGAAGGAGGTGCGAACAGAGACTAGTTGATGGGGAAGTTGGGTAGACTTACTTATTGGTAAGAGGTATACTGGTGGGTCTGTCTGGTTGTGCCTAACCCTGGTCTCAGCTCTGCAGCTGGTAGCAAAGCATCTAAAGAAGAGCAAGCCAGGAGAGGAACAGGAAAAGCTGAAGCAACTACTCCATCGAATGGTGAGTACTAGAAGACATTTAAACATATCCTCTGGATGACTCTTCTCCTTTCTGGAGACAGACACTTTCACCACTTTTCCTCCCAGGATCAGCAGGAGGCTGCCCAGCAGGAGCAGCAGCGGCAGCAAGAGCAGCATCTGGCCCTGAAACGGGAACAGAGAGCCCAGGCCCAGCAGGGCCATCGGCCCTACTTCTTGAAGAAATGTGAGTAGAGGAAATAGCCTCTCAGGCTTTAGTGTGGCTGTTGTTGATCGAGTAGGCCATGTCTGTTGGTGAAAACCTGAATAGAGAAGGGCCCTGTTAGTAGAGAGGGTGAAAAACCTATGTATGAAGAACAATCCATCAGCAGGGGGAGAGGTTTGGTTCTGCATGTTGCTTGTATCTGAAGCAGAGCCCAAGAGGAAAGGGCCTTCTGATAGAGGAAGGTAGGAGGGACCCAAATGACCTTCTGGAACCAGAAAGAGTGAGGAATGGGCTGGGCCAGCACACCCCATTGGACTCTTAAAACTCACTGATGTATCTAAACACAGTGGCCTGGGAATTCTGGCCATAGCTCACATTTTCCCCCTGATTCTTCCTAATACTAGCTGAACAGAGGCAGCTGGCACTGGCTGAGAAATACAAGAAGCTAAAGCGAAGCCAGAAGTTGGAGAGTTTCTTGAGCAGAAAGAGGCGCCGGAATGCTGGAAAAGACCGAAGACGGCTGCCCCTGGGCAAGGACTAAAGGGGACCTGGTCCTCTTCTTCACTAGGGAAGTGCCTGTGGAGGCAGACCTGGAGTGGGCTTAGTGCTTTGTGCTTCTGCTCCTCTACCCTTGGTTGAATACCTCAAGACCTGGGGCATTGGGACAGTGGATGGATCTGGTCAGCCACAAATGCTGCTATTGTCAAGATGGGGTCTCTGGGTTTTCACTGATACTTGAGACTGGTCCACTTAGTCTGGTTCCATGTGGATTCCTCTTCAGACCTGGCTCCCTCTTCCCTCAGGGAAGGAAGTGCCTTTTCAGGGAGTAGCTTTGGTGCAGAAGGAAGAACCATTGTGGGGGGCTTAAGTCAATGAGTACCCTGAAGGCCATACCCTGCTCCCTGGGGCAGACTTAAGAGAGGGCCCATGAATTCTGTTCCTGCACTTGGTGCAAAGGTACTACAAACACTTCCATAAACGCCTGGTAACATCTTTTGTCTTGTTTTGTTTCTTACCAAGTTTTTAAGGGTGGGGGGAGTAAGAGGTATTCATGCAGTTTTTGAGTCTTACACGGGTGACAGAGCATATGGGAATTGAGTAGGTGATAAAGGGTGAGATCTTGCCTTCTAATTTCCATTAACCCTTTCAGAAAGGGTTTGTGAACCCACATAGATGGTCACCTGGATCAGGAGTGTTCTGGGGAACTAGGGCAGGAGTTTACTGTTTCCAATAGTCTTTTCTGCCCAGAGGAAGTGTCTGCATGCCACAAATGACTAATGCTTTGGTCACCCATAATCCTCCCCTCCAGGGATGTTCCTCTATCCCTCCCTGCCAAGCCCCCAAAGCAGAGATGGCAAAGCCCTCTGGGCCTCAATTGGAGCTTTATTGTGCTGAGTCTGACACGTGAAGCCCTCAGCCTGCATCAGCTTGTTTTCATTTGGACAGCATACTCACAAAGACGGAAAAGAACACTTGGTTTAAAGCAACAGGCCTGTGAACCAGGTCCTGCCTCACTGTTTCAGTGTACAAATCCAAGTTGAAGGTAAAAGGACTCAGGCAGGTTGTGCTGGTGAAAGTGATAGCTTAGGAGGACAGTTCAAGTCCAACCCCCCTCCTGTGCAAGCAGGGCAAGTCACTTGACCTCATAGCCTGAGCCGAGCCTAGAAGGCCAGGGTTGGTAGAAGTAATTTGGGGTGATGAGGGGCCCGACAGCCACTGTTTGCGGTACTGCAGAAACATGCAGAGCTTAAGGGCCAAGGCCAGGAGGTTCTTTCCTAGAAAGATGCTGGAGACGTAGGTGTCACGGAAGAGCAGGAGATGAGTGGCTCGGATGAGGCTTGTGGCCAGGTTGACTGTGAGCAGGCTGAGGAGCGGGTAGAGTACCATGCGATGAGGCAGGGGCTGAGGGCCTTGCAGGCTGAGCTCACCTAGGGCTGCACATGGCAGCAGCAGCAGCAGGGCATAGCAGTAGAAGAATGTGACCCCCTCTGCCCAGAAGGGTAGTGCCCTCTGAGGTGGCTCCCACAGTCCTGCCTGTACATCTAAAACATCCAGCAAGTCCACGACCACCCAGAGCAAGTGGCTCCGGAGTTCTTCACGCCAACGGAAGGTTGAGAGAATCTCAGGGGCCTTTGGAGACCCCAGCAGGGCAAAGAGTCCAGGCACAGTGAGTGCTAGCACCAGGGTGAAGGCCTGGCGGGCAGGTGGGCCAGGACAGTAACCCTCAGCCCGGCAGCTCCGGTAAATGAAGTAGACCTTCATCTCTAGCACAAAGATGTAGAGAAACCAGAGCAACATGGTACAGCCCCGCCGGGTGGTTTGGGCTTCCGCCCCAGCACCGGCCACCACTGGGCGAAGTACCAAGAGCAGGCACATGTTACCTGCAGAAAGCAGCAAGCCCAGGCCCAGCCACCAACCTCCTGGGCTCTGCCCCATAAGATAGCCATCGGCCAGCAACATGCTCCCTGAAATGAGAGCCACCACCAGCCATGTGGGGCATGAGGATGCCATCCTGCCAAGGCCCTCGTGCCCACCCACGGCTGGGCATTCCTTCACACCCTTTACCCACTGCTCTGCCTCTAGGTCCCATTCCCCTTCTCCTTCCCCTTCCCCCCCCCCCCTCTGGTCTCTGGGGCTGTTTCTCCTCCCTCCCTCCCTCAGGGTGTCCTTCCCCTACCACCTGCCTGTGCCAAAGTCTCCCTCCTCCACCCCGGGCCCAGGTATACCCACTCTCTTCTCCCTAGGGGATGTCATCGGTCCCCCGCTCGCCCCTCTCCCAGTCACCTCTCTGGGCAGCCCACGGCTTGTGCTGGGCGCTTCGCGCTGGACAGAGGGCCCGGGTGTCCCCCTTTTCCAACTCCTTTCCCCCACTAGCTCAGAACCCTATCCCGCGGCCCCGCCCCGGCGTGGGCTTATCCCGGGCCTGGGCGAGCCGCCCTGGGCTGCAGTACGGGCGGGACCAGAGCTGAGGCCACTCAGCTGAGCGGAGCCGAAGAGGCGTAGGGCGGGCCTGAGCCTGACCAGGCCCCGACGCGCGCCCCCGAGTGGGGGCGGAGAGGGGCGGGGCGAGGCCGGGGTGGGCAGGGTTTGTGTGACCGGCCCGAGGGAGTGGGGGGAAGGGCCCTGGCTGGCCGGGGCTCTCCCCAACGCCAAGGTGGGAGTTTACGGAGCGTCTCAGAGCGCCATCCCTGCTAGCTCTCTCGGTCCGGATCTGGGAGCCCTTAGGTGCATCATGCTCTACTCTCTAGAACAATAGCAACTCCCCCTTCTATTGGGCTTTAAGGCATAACGCACTTTGCTCACAACACCCCTGTGAGGTAGGTAGTGCATCTATTATCTCTTTACAGTTGAGAAAACTGAGGCCAAGGGATATAATGGAGTGACTTGCCCAAGGTCACACAACTATTAAGTGTCTAAACTGGAATTCCAACTCAGGTATCTCCTGACTCCCAGTCCAGCCCTCTTTCCAGTACCTCTCAGTGTGCCTAGAAGTTGTAGGGCATCTAAATTGCCTGGAGACTCTTCCCTAACCGCCACCCCTCCTCACCTGTGCCTGTGACACTAAGTAGGTTTCGTTGCACCCCAGGCTGCCTCATTCCTCCTACTCTTTCCGCTTCATGATGACAACTACTATCCTCCCTTCTGAGCCGCCCCCTCCAGCGTACACTACGAGCAGAGTCCTAGAAATCACCTAGCAGCCAGGGCTATCGGAAGGTGGAAAAAGTCCGAGTAGGAGGGGAGGAGCTGGGGGTTGTTCGGGTCCGGATCTCCAGGGTGTGGAAGGTGGAGGGAGGGGCAGGTCCCAAGGGCACCAAGTTGGGAGGTGTAAGGGGAGGCCCCTCAGGCTCTGGGGCTGCATATGCCAAGACCTGGGGTCGGTCCTCCTGCCTTCGAACATAGCCCTGGCCCAGGAGATGGAGGATGCAGGAGAGGACATCGGCCCCACTACAGCCATCCTCTTCACTCATCCTGCTGCCCAGGTCCCTGGGTGAAGACTGACCCTTCTGCCAGGCCTCCAGCACCTAGGGACACATATAAGGATCACTGTCACCCAATCCCAATTCTCCCTCCAAATGGGAAAGCCCAGATGGGTGCTCTGCAGGGCCCCTTCCCCTGGGTGGTCCCTTCATTACAAAGCTGGGTATACGGATGCCACTTCCCAATAACCACTCCCCAGGGAGCCCCTGCCTCACCACCTTCCCTGGACCCCTTCCCCGTACCAGACAGACAAGCTGATCAATGTGCAGGCCCTTGTCCCCATGGCCTTTGAGGATTCGGACAAGGAGGCAGCTCAGGAGGTTCCTCTTCCTCTCCAGGGTTCGGCACTCATCCTCCTCCACACTCAGGTAGGTCTGGGGGGGGAGCAGCCACAGGGCCTCCCCCCCAGGCTCCTTCTCGACCTCCCGAAGCCGCAGCACACCTGAGACACCACCCCCACCCCCAACCCCATACATACTTCTCAGACATGGGGTCAGGAGACAGGGCCCATCTTTCCTTAGGATAGGTGATGTTAGGCCTAGAATCCTTCTCCTCCCCTTCTGCCATTCCCTGTCCTGCCCTGAGGAATCGTGTCCTGAATGAGGGCAGAGGGGTCTTAAAACCTCCATTACCTACCCCCAGGTGGGAGACCCTGGCCTTCCTGGAGGGTCAGGGGGCCAAGACCTGAAGTGAGGGGCTTAAGTGCTTGCATCAAAAGCTCTGAGGAGAGGTCTGAGGTCTGCAGCAGAGTCTCCAAGGCCACCTCCTAGAGACAGGAATCAGAATTAGGGAGAGGCTGGGATTTTAGGGGTCACCTAGCCCTGGTTTGATTGAATATCTCCTACAACCTTGACAAGTTGTCTGGGCCTTCTGGAGGATTGGTTAGTAGTGACAGGGGCAGAGGACAAAAAAGGAGAAGGAATATGAAAAACAAGGAAGACAGGAGCATTCCCCAACTGATAAATGGTCAAAGAATATGAATGATTTTGGGAAGAAGAAATCTGTATAGTCATATAAAAGTGCTCTAAATCATTACTGATTAGAAAAAAGCAAGTTAAAACAACTCTGAGATACCATCTCACACCTATCAGCTTGGCTAAACTGATTGATAGAAGGGGAAAATGACAATTATTGGAGGGAATGTGGAAAAACTGGGACAATACATTGTTGGTGGAACTGAATTGATCCAACCATTTTGGAGAGCAATCGATTATTCCCAATGAGTTATAAAACTGTGTATACCCTTTGATCCAGAAATACCACTGTCAAGTCTGTTTCCCTAGGTGATCAGGGAAAAAGGAAAGCTCTCTTTGTGGTGGCAAAGAACTAGAAATTGAGAGGATGTCCATCAATTGGGGAATGGCAGAATAAGTTTTGGTATATGATTGAGATGTAATACTACTATGCTATAAGAAATAATGAGGGGCAGCTAGATGGCGCAGTGGATAGAGCACTGGCCCTGGATTCAGGAGTACCTGAGTTCAAATCCGACCTCAGACACTTAACACTTACTAGCTGTGTGACCCTGGGCAAGTCACTTAACCCCCATTGCCCCGCAAAAAAAAAAAAAAAGAAAGAAATAATGAGCTGCTTGATTTTATGGGGTTTTTTTGGGTTTTTTGTGGGGCAATGGGAGTTAAGTGACTTGCCCAAGGTCACACAGCTAGTAAGTGTCAAGTGTCTGAGGCTGGATTTGAACTCAGGTACTCCTGAATCCAGGGCTAGTACTTTATCCATTGCGACACCTAGCTGCCCCCAAATGAGCAGTACAAGTTGAGGTCAGAGTCCAGAGGACAGAGGGTCTGAAAGGAAAGGCTTTCAGGTAGGTGTGGTTTTTTGTTTTTATTTTTCTTTCCCAGGGTAGTTAGGGTTAAGTGACTTGCCTAGGGTCATACAGCTAATAAATGTCAAGTGTCTGAGGTCGGATTTGAACTCAGGTCCTCCTGAATCCAGGGTCAGTGCTTTATCCACTGTGCCACCTAGCTGCCCCAAGAGCTGCTTGATTTTAGAAAAACATGGAAAGCCTTGCATGAAATAATGTAGAGTGAATTGTATACAATAACAGACATATTGGGTTTTTTAAAATATTGTTTGAAGAATGCCCGTGAAGGACTAAGCTATTCTGAATGATGTGAATATTCAAATCAACTACAAAGGATTTATGAAAGAAAATGCTAACATATGAAAATATGTATTGTATGGTTTCACATATATATCAAATGTTGGCCTTTTCTAATGTGGGGTTGGAAGACAAGGAGGTGACTTGGGCCTCAAAATAAAATAAAAAAAAAAAGAAGATAAAAGCAAAGAAGGGAATAAGGAGAGATATGGGGAAGGAGGAGTGGGGGAGGGGGCAGTACCTCCACTCGATTGAAATGCAGAAGAAGCCACATCTGCAAAGTGGAGACATGCAGAATCTGAGCTCCAAACAACAGTTCAGCCCGGCCCAACCAGGACCACTGCAGTAGGCGCTGTGGCCCCAAGACTGGCCGATTCTGACCTAGTGGGTAGGACAAGAGGGAGCATTCTGTGTGGCAGTCCCTCCCCCTCCAGCACTGTACATAGAATCACAGATTTGAAGTCAGAAGGGATCTCAGAGGTCTTCTAGTTCAAGCCCATTTTAGAGATGAGGAAACAGGCCCAGAAAGGCTGAGTGATTTGCTCTGGGCCATGCAGGTGATAAGTAGCAAAATCAGAATATGAACCCAGGTCCCTGGGATGATCAGGAAGTTTCCACTTATAATCAATCCTCTCCCAGTAAGAAGGCTGACTACTGAGGCTCCCAACAGTAGCTGGGGTACTGTGGCCTAAGGACCACATGACCTTTCCTTCAGTCCTGCAGCTGAACCCTCCAATATGCATCATCTCCCTGTTAGAATGTAATCTCTAGAGCAGGGATTATCTTTCTTGTACTACTCTGTACATAGCAGGCACTCAATAAGTCCTTTTCCATTTTCTTGTATTCATTCAAGTCCTCATCTCTGACTTCAAAACTACTAGGAAGATGAGACTTGTCAGACTGGGAACTAGCTGAGAGACGGAACCCTGCTTCCAGGATGGAGTTTGGGGCTCCCTGAGGGAAGAGCAGGGACCAAGTGTTTGCACATGGCCTGCAAGGTCTGAAAATTGTCCCTTTTGGTGGGTAAACTTCAACCGTGTCTAATTCTGATATGTCAAGGAGAATGCAAGTTTCTGGCATTAAAAATATTTACACTAAAGCAAGTGAACAAAAAAATATTCCTTGTTGTACAACCTCAGGTATTGCCCTTCTCTCCATCCAGGGTCCAGTATAGGAGCCTGACCATAACAGATACTTGGGAGATGTCCTACAATGGGAAAGGCCCTAGACTGGGAGGAAAGAGAACTTGGCTTCTAGTTCTGGCTTGTCTGTGACTACTTGTGAGGTCTTGGGTCAGTTACTTCCTCTTGCTGGGCCTCAGTTTTCTCAACTGTAAAATGAGAAGGCTGGATAAAATGATCTTTGAGGTCCTGCTGGCTGACTTGCTTAACATTCTGTTCTACAAAAGGAAAAACAACTTAGAGGGGCCATATTTCTCCAGTACAGCGACTTGCGCCCTCTGGTGGACACAGATGAACCTTTCATCTGTCTGATTTTGTGGAGCCTTTTCAGTCGTCTGACTCTTCCTGATCCCACTTGGGGTTTTCTTGCCAAAGATACTCGAGAGGTTTTCTATTTCCTTCTCCAGCTCATTTTACATAGGAAGAAACTGAGGCAAACTGAGGTTGAAGTGACTTGCCCAGCGTCACATAGCTAGTGTGTGCCTGAGGCCAGATCTGAACTAAAGAAGATGAGTCATCCTGCCTGCAGATCTGGCACTCTATCCACTGCGTCACACAGATGCCCTCCTGCCTTTGATACTAAAGAACTTTTTTTTTTTTTTAGTGAGGCAACTGGGGTTAAGTGACTTGCCCAGGGTCACACAGCTAGTAAGTGTTAAGTGTCTGAGGCCAGAATTGAACCCAGGTACTCCTGACTCCAGGGCTGGTGCTCTATCCACTGCGCCACCTAGCTGCCCCGGATACTAAAGAACTTTTATCTTGAGTATAACAAGACTGGCTCACATAGATTTAAATCTGGAAGGGACTTCATCGGCCATCTGGGCCAACCCTCTCATTTTACACATGAGGAACCTGAAGCCCAGAGAGGGAGGGAGTGATTGATCCAAAGTCCCACAAGCACTCAGTCCTAGAAGAGCCAGGTGTCTTTTGGTGAAGTGTTGTCCAAGGTCATTAAAGTAGTAACTGCTGGAGGAAGGATCTAAAACCAGGTCTTCTGACTCCAAGTCCAGCGTTTCTTCCATTGTACCAGTGGTGACCCCTCCCTCCCATCACCCCTACTCCTACCCCAAGGGCCAAGGTTCCAGTTCATGACCCTTCTCTAAAAACTCTCCCCATGACTTTTCTTTTTTTACTCATACCTGGAGCCCCCTCTGCCATGGGCTCAGGCAGCACCCCCACCCCCCAACTCGATACCCCCACCTCCCCAGCTGGCCACCCCATCCTCTTACTCCGACTGTAGAAGTTGGAAAACCGACTGAGGCTGGAACTGAGAGCCGGAGGGAGGTACTTGTTGGGCTCATGGAGATAGCAGAGGGGGGACACGGGCCAGCAGCGTGGAGACAGGACCAGCACAGACACTTCAGGAGCGGGCTCCTCAGGCAACAGCTCTTCCACTGGCTGTGGGGGCAAATGGCTCTCAGGGACCTCCCTCATTCAAGTCAGTCCAATTGAACAAATACTTAATCAAATCTTACTACGTGCAAGGCACTGGGCTAGGTGCTCTGGGCACACAAACATGAATACCACGTCTTCTACTACCCTTTCTTCTTCAACCCAGGGAAGGACTTTCCAGCCTCATAGCTTTCCTGTCCTCCCATCCCTAAATCCCCTGGCCCTCACCTCCTGCTGGGGATGGGCCTCCAGTCTCTCCCTATGATCTCACCTCCTCCTAGAGATGGGTGTCTAGCCAGTGTCCCTCACCTCCTCCTGAGGCTGGGGCTGAAGCCCCTGCCTCTTGCCTCACCTCCTCCTGGAGGTGGACCTCCAGCCCTTGCTCCTCATCCTCTTCCTGTTCCAGGAGCTGCTGGTCAATCTGCTCAAGCTGGAAGAGGTGGAACTGGTGCTGCAGCTCCTCGGACGTGCTCAGGCTGCTCAGCATCTGCTGGGGCAGTCGGTTGGGGAAGCAGAGCCCAATCTGCTCCAGCACGGCCCGTTCCAGCCAGCTCGGGCCCAGGCTCAGGAGGCGGTCTGCCAGATAGTACCTGCAGCACACGTAGCCCAGGCCTTACTGAGGATGGACTCAGCACCAGCCTTCCCTCGGGGCCTCAGGCTCCCCGCCTCTGCTGTTTTTTGGGCATCTTCCTTCCCTCAAGTCTGGAGGGCCCCCTGGAATCCCCACTCAGCCAGGACTGGCTCCCCACTGTGTCCCATCCCTATGGCCCACCTGCCTGCCCTCAGAGGCCCCACACTCACTGGTAAAAGTGCTCAAAGGTGGTGGCGAGCTCTAGGCCAGAGAGGACCATCATGGGCTCCAGGCTCCGCTGCAGCTGGCCCAGCATCTCTTCCCCCTGGGGCCCACCTACCCGGCTCCTCTGGATCTGCTGGTCAATGTGCCGGGCAAACTGCTCACTCACCTGGGCACAGGAATGGAAGGGAAGAGGAGTGAAAAGGGGTGGGAAACAACAAGAGAGGGATGGGAAGAGGCCTAGGGGGAGGGGACTGGGAATGTGGAGGCTCACAGCTGAGGAGGAGGGGGCAAAGGGGACTCACGTGGGCAGCAGTGAGAAAGGAGAGCTGCAGCAGAGCTCCAGAGAAGCCCTGGCGCAGGGCCAGCGTGAAGGCTGCCCGGGGCCCAAAGAGCTCTGCCCCAGCACTCTGGAGCCGCTCATAGATGGCACAGTATCTGGGCACGAGGTCCGGGGCCTGCCAGGCTGCAGTCAGAAACCTGCTCACCTGAGGGCGAGAGGCAGGAGTGTGAAGGGGCGGCCGCTGCTGCCAAGGCCTTCCCCACACCCTGCGGGCCCCCACCCTGCCCACCTGCTCTTGCACCACACCCCTCCAGCACTGGGTGATCCCCCTCAGGCTGCCACCAGGAGGGCCCAGGCCAACCCCTGAGTTCAGTTCCCGACTCCTGCTATTTTTGCCATCTGTGGAGACAGAGACAGAAAGAGGATGCTCTCCCCACCCCAGCCCCCCAACATTCCAGGAAGGAAGGGCAGGAATAGTGAGGAACATCACAAAGAGCAGAGAGCATAAACCGGGCTGACAAAGGGATAAAAACATGGAGGAGAGGGCAAGGGGAGGAGGCAGCTGGCTGAGACACCATTGGGAAGAAGAAAGAAATCCATCCCCCACCAAGATGACATCATCCCCGGGACTCACTGGGCCAGGTGAGTAACTCGGACTGGAGCCCCGAGGGAGGCTCCACATGCACCAGCAGGTGGCTGAGGCGACGGACCCGGGAGGTAAAAGAATCTGCTCGGCCTTGTGGGCAATGGGCCTTCTCTCTGTGCTCCAGGTACTGGCCCAGCAGCCAGGTCAGGGGGCTCACCCCACTGCCATCTGAGGAGGGAAGACAGTTCGGGAAGGCTCTGCAACATGGGAACCAACAGCAGGTCAGGGAAAGTTAAGAAATTATGGGCTGGTTGGTGGGATGGAGACAGGAATCGTTGACCTGGGGAAGTTCTTCAAGGAAAGCTATCATAGCAGACATTAAAGGATGGTTACCAGGGGCAGTTACTAGGGAAGAAATTACAGGATGGCTACCAGGGAAAGTTCTTGAGGGAAAGCTACTAGAGTAGAACTCGTGGAAGTTACCAGGGCCAGTTTCTGGGGGAGAGGTTACGGGATAGTTACCAGGGGCCGTGATGCTCTGCACCAAGGGGCTGACCAAGGCCTCCCAGCAGGTCCTTCCCAGTGCCTGGGCAGCCTCATCATCAGGGAGGAATCGATCTGCAAAACTCTGCTCATGGCGCAAAGCCCCGTTCAGTCTGGTGACAGGGTCAGGAGCTAGAGGCACGAGCCCCTGGCCCCAAGACTCTCCCTCAATACAACACCCTGAATGTTCTCACGTCAAGAACCCCCCAAGGACACCAGCAGGGCCTCATCCCCCAGGACAGCTCTGTCCCCCTCCTTCAATCCCCCAGGACTCTCCCCCTGCCCCTGACCTCTTCATTCTTGTCCTGCCCCCCTCCCCCACTAGCACCAGCCCTGCCTGCTGTCCCTCTCCACACCTAGGGCAGAGCTGCAGCAGGCGCTTCCGGTCCTGAGCAATGTCCTGACTCCATGCTTGGGCTCGAACAGTGTAGAAAAGGTGCGTGCGGCGACACAGCTGCTCCCGGAACAGTGGCCAGAAGGTGGGTTTGGGGCCTAGAACCTCCACCCCTCGCACACGGGTGTCAATGCCACCCTAAAACATGGGGTTGTCACTGACTTCCTGCAACAGCCTGGCTCCCTCCCCGAGCCCATCTTTTTTTTTTGTTGTTGTTGTTTTTGGTGAGGCAATTGGGGTTAAGTGACTTGCCCAGGGTCACACAGCTAGTAAGTGTCAAGCGTCTGAGGCCGGATTTGAACTCAGATACTCCTGAATCCAGGGCTGGTGCTCTATCCACTGCACCACTTAGCTGCCCCGCTTGAGCCCATCTTTTTAAAAATCCCCCCCCCCCAAGCTCATCTTAATTAAGGCCTGGAAAAAAGTTAGGGCCTGAATCCCATGCTTCTCAAAAGTTCAGAGGAGGAGGCAGCTAGGTGGCGCAGTGGATAAAGCACCAGCCCTGGATTCAGGAGGACCTGAGTTCAAATCCAGCCTCAGACACTTGACCCTTACTAGCTGTGTGACCCTGGGCAAGTCACTTAACCCTCATTGTCCAGCAAAAAACGAACAAACAAACAAACAAAAAGTTCAGGGGAACTCTGTTGTTCAGTCATTTCAGTTGTGCCATTTGGGGTTTTCTTGGCAAAGGTACCAGAGTGGTTTGCTATTTTACAGATGAGGAAACTGAGGCAAATAGGGTGAAGTGACTTGCCCAGGGTCACACAGCTAGTAAGAATCTTAGGGCAGATTTGAACCCAGGTCTTCCTAACTCCAGCCTAGCCCTGTATCTACTGCATCATCTAGCTGCCCTATGTTACACCTAGCTATTATTTTACCCAACCCTCTCTTTTTTCAGAGTAGGAACCTGGGGTCGAGAAAAATAAAATTATTTATCTAAAGTCTCTCAGTGGTAAAAAATGAAGATTAGAACCCAAGCTTTATAGTAGTATTCAGAGGAAGAGGAGGAGCAGCAGCAGCAGCAGTTGCTGTAGTTAATATTTATTAAGTACTTCCTATGTGCCAAGCACTGTGCAAAGTGCTTTATAATTATTATCTCATCTGAACCTCATAACAACCCTGGGAAATAAGTGCTATTATTATCCCTATTTTACAGGTGATGAAACTGAGGCAAACAT
Organism: Dromiciops gliroides; assembly: GCF_019393635.1. NCBI lineage: Eukaryota > Metazoa > Chordata > Mammalia > Microbiotheria > Microbiotheriidae > Dromiciops > Dromiciops gliroides. Next base: position 257,757,781 of record NC_057864.1, read on the forward strand.
CAGTTAAATGACTTGCTCAAAGTCATATAGCCAATAAGTGTCTGAGTCTGGATTTGAACTTGGGTCTTCCTGATTGCAGGCCCAGGCTCTCTTCCCACTGGGCCATCTAGATGCCCCAATTCTTATCAGCTGATTCTAAATACCACCATCTTTCTAATACACCATGCCTCTATTTTTTCTTTTCTTTTTTTTTTTTTGGTGAGACAATTGGGGTTAAGTGACTTGCCCAGGGTCACACAGCTAGTAAGTGTCAAGTATCTGAGGCCAGATTTGAACTCAGGTTCTCCTGAATCCAAGGCCGGTGCTCTACCCACTGCACCACCTAGCTGCCCCAAACCATGCCTCTAGATCATCTCCCATATTTCTAGGATTATACTGTTGACTGGACATCTTCCCAACCAATTAAATTAAGCAAACTCTAATTAAATGCCGACTGTATTACAAGCCACTGAACTAAGCCCTGTGGATGCAATGAGGAACATGAAGAAGTCCCCATCCTCACAAAGCATACATTCAGTCAGCTCCATTCAAATTGTACTGATGCCCAACACCCTGCCCCCAACACACACACACACACACACACACACACACACACACACACACACACACACACACACACATTCTCCTCCCTTGCTACAGGGCTCAACCTCATTGAATGGCTTTACTCCTCTCTCCCAACCTTCCAAGGGCAATTTCTGCCCTCCATCTGCTCCCTCTTCCCTCTCTCAATGCCAGCCTCCTTTACCTGTTGGCAGCGCTTGATATGGATCTGCAGGATGGGCCAGAAGCGGGTCATGTTCTCCAGGAGAAGCACTCGACTGTCAGAAGGCATGACATTTACCTGCATTGGGTTGAGATGTGAGAGGAGTTTGTAATTCTCTTGATGGAGAAGTGAAAGGACTATATCCTGTTCCTGTGGCCACTTTCTTCACCCCCACCCCACCCCAAATCCTAGGGTCCCCATGGAATCAAGAACACTTTGGTCCTGTCCCTAGCTTCCCTATTCAGGGAAGAGTCCTTGGGATTCATGGGCTCCCTAGGAGACTGGGGCCTCCCAGCATGAGGTGAACAATCAGTTTGTCAATATACATTGTCTGAAATAGGATGTGGAGGGGGTGGGGGGACGGTCCTCACAGTGCTGAGCTTCGTACTGATAGAGTTGGCACAGTCTCCCCCTAGCACCACCACACGGGCAGGCATGTAGCTTGAGTCTTCCTTAGCCACCAGCAGAGTCAGCTGCCTGGAGGTAAAGGAGGGAAGAAACTCATCAGTGGCTGTATCTGTAGGATAGCTCAGAGACCTCCCTTGACCTTTCCTGTCTGGTTTCAGTGAGTCATCATTTTCCCTCAAACCAAGGCACAGAAATTTTGAATATATCCTTAGAATATGGAGTATGTGTGCTTGTGAGACAGAAAGAGATAGAGACAAAGACAGAGACAGAAAGAGAAACAGAGACAGTGAGAGAGAGAGAGAGAGAGAGAGAGAGAGAGAGAGAGAGAGAGAGAGAGCGAGCGAGCAGGGCATAGGAAGCGTAACATTATGTTTGTCCATAGCAGAGAAAACATGTTTTCAACACTGTCTTTAACCCATGGAGTCTGTGTGTATGTGTGTCTATCCTGCCCCACCTGACGAGGACCCCCCGGTGCATGTGCAGGGTGATGTAGTGAGAGCCAGTGCTGCCACTGGATTCCCAGTAGGTCCTGGGGTTTCGATCAGTCAGCTTGCTGGCCCCGTGAGGGTTGGATGACACCTCCACCTTCTCCCAACACTTGTCCTCCAAATCAACACCAGAGCCTGGGACCAAACAGGAAGGAAAGAACCAATTCATCTGGTTGAGGAAAGGACACAGGATGGCGAATTACAATCTCTGCTGCTGAAGCAAGGAAGGAGTGGTAACACTACTGGGCTGGGAGTGGGGGCTGGGGAAGGGAAGCCACTGACCCTAGCCAGAGGGAGGTGAAGGACACTGACCCTGGCAGAGATGCCTGAGGAAGACGTCAAAGAAAGGGATGTTAATGGGCCGGTGGGTTCGTCTGTGCTCTTCAATCTGGCCAAGCACCATCTGTAGTAAGACCACAGGAATGGGGGGAACATAGAGGGGTGGAAAAGGAGCACAGTGACAAAAATAAATTTAGATGGGGAGAAGGTCAAGGAACTAAGAAAATCTGTTCACTCCTCCCCATCTAAATCCAAGAAACCAGGCTCATCAGACAAGCATTCAAAGCTCTGGCTTGAATTTAAAAGGAAAAACAAACCCACTTCCTGAAAGAGAGGGGATGGACTGGGGTGTGTGTGTGTGTGTGTGTGTGTGTATGTGTGTGCAAATTGAGACTTTTTGGGGGGACATGGCCAATGTGGTCATTTGTTTTGCTTGATGCTGCTATGTCATTATAGGCTTTTGTTTCTCTTTCTTTTTCATTGAGGGGTGGAGGTGGAGAGATGGGAGGAAGAAAAGTCGGATTTTCATGAATTGAAAAAAATTAAATTTACTTAAAAAAAAAAAGAAAACCAAGCTGTTTACAATAGAGTTGCCATTTCACATATAAGCCTCTTTTTCTATTCTCTTACATATATGCAAATGCCCATTTTATTTGGTGTTTAAATTCAGAATAAAAGTAAATTAAAAAAAAAAGAAATTAAGCACAGAATAACCTCTGCTCAGTCAAGTCATTACTGCGCCTCCCCATCCCCTACCCCCAAATAGGTAGCTGGCTCATGTGCTGCTTTCCTTTCTCCAGCATATCCTGAGCCCCCTTCCTCTTGCTCTAATCTCACCTTCTCACCCAATTTAATCCCCCACCCCAATCTGCCCTCTTCTTCTCTATACGGCTCTGTCCTATCTCCTCCCCAGGCTCTCCCTGCCTCCATCCCATCTCCTCCTTCCCAGTTCCAGCCCCTTCATCTGCCATCCTCCTAACCTGGATGCAGCCAGCCAAGATGCTTTTGGTGAGGTTGCTGTAGAGCTGAGCGTGCTTCTCGTACCCGCCTAGTAGGTCCCGGAGCTCAGAGCCCAGGAGCAGCTGTTCCTTGTGCTTGTCCAGGGCCTTGGTGAGGGCCTCTCGAGCTCCCAGGCGGCACAGAACCACCGCGCAGTCCTTGTGTAATGTGGCCAGGCGATGCAGGAAGCGGATTAGCTCCTGGACCACCTAAAGTGGGCATTGAGGCAGGATGGGTCAGGGGGGCAGTGGTCAGCCATCTGTCTGTAGGCGTCCTACTGACCATCCTACTAGGAGGAAGATCAGTCTCATTCTACCACTTTCCATTCAAGTCAACAAGCTGAGAAGCATCTATTTATTCATTCATTCATCCATTCATTTATTTGTTTATTCATTCATTCATCCATTCATTCATTTTATTCATTCATTCATCCATTCATCCATTTATTCATTCATTTGTTTTTTGAGAAGCATTTATTAAGCATATCCTCTGTGTCAGGTACCAGGCTACCCATCTGATGGATGCCTGGGTCTCAGCTCTCCTTACCCACAAGCCCCTCCCACATGAGGTTACTGAGAATACTGCCCAGGTATCTATGGGTGCCCCAGGGTGGCCAATGCTCTAGCAATCGCTGGTCTTCCTTTCTCTAGGTCCTACTCTTTAGTACCTCATGGTCTTTGCTGGATGTTCTCAGGCTGGCCAAACAGGAAGAGGCTGCTTTGTGCCAAGGGAGAGTAGAGTCCACAGAGACCTCCAGGAGGCAGCTCAGTATTCTGGGGGTCCAGAAAGAAGGGTTTCAGATGGGAAGATGGACACAGATTGGATGTCAGGCCCATGTTGGTCACCTTCTTTTATACCTCAACACCCCCTTCCCACCCTTGGCTAAGTGGAATTTGGGTTATGATGGTTATAGTTTAGCAATATGCTATAGTGCATGACACTGAACTGGGAGAGTCAGGACACCTGGGTCCTTGTCTCAGTTCTGCCAGAAATTCCTTGACTGACCTGGTGAAAAACCACTTTCCTTCTTTGGCCCTTATTTTTCATATCTGAATGATAACAACAATGATAATGACAATAATGTTTATAGGGTGCTCATGATGGCCAGGCACTATGCTCAGCATTTTACAATTATTATCTCATTTGATTCTCAAAACAGCCCTGGGAAGTATTGTCATGATTATATTTTTTATTTATTTCACTAGATATTTCCAAATTACATGTAAATAATTTTTAGCATTCATTTTAAAAAATGTTGAGTTCCAAATTCTTTCCCTCCCTACTCCTGGAGAAGGCAAGTGATTTGATATCAGTATGAAGTCATGTAAAACACATTTGGTTGGTATTATTATCCCCATTTTACAAATGATGAACCTGAGGCAAACAAAGATTAAGTGACTTGCCCAGGGTCACAAGGGTGGAAAGTGCTGAAGATGAATTTGAACTCAGGTTTTCCTGACTTCAGGCCTGATGCTCTATCTACTGAGCCACTAACATACAACCCTTATGGAGAGGTTTGGACTAAATGAAAAAAAGTAAGGTACTTTCTAGCTATGAAATTTTATATCATAAGCTCTGATGCTACATGCTCTATGTTCCAAGATCTCTCCTGGATCCTGCATTCTGTGCTGTATTTTAATTCTAAGGTCCCATCTAGTGCTGACATTCTTTTATTATTATTATTAATAATAATAATAATTTTTTTTTGCGGGGCAATAAGGGTTAAGTGACTTTCCCAGGGTCACACAGCTAGTAAGTGCCAAGTATCTGAGGCTGGATTTGAACTCAGGTCTTCCTGAATCCAGGGCCAGTGCTTTATCCACTGTGCCACCTAGCTACCCCCTACTGCTGACATTCTGATTCTGTTTTGAGTGGGGAGGGGCTCATGCAAGTGTTTAGGCCCATTCAAGGGTATCTGTACAGTGAAATGGAAAGAGGCCAGGATTTGGGGCCAGTAAATCTGGGTTCTAGACCTAGCTCTGTCAGTTACTCCCTGTGTGACCTTGGATTATTCACTTCATTTTCCTGGGTCTTAGGGCACTGGATGAGAAGAGCTTTAAGGTCTCCCTCCCCCAAATCTAAAATCCTATGCTTCTCTTCACTGCCATGTTTTCCGGAGTGGGCAAGTGTGAAACAGAGTGAAGGGGGAGAAGCTGTGCATGTGCAAACAGGTGCCATGACTATGTGCCTGGTGTTCTTCTGGGTAAGGACATGCAGGCTGTGCATGTGCACCAGGGAGAGCCTGCCTGACCACTCAGGTAGGTGATGTTGGTGTGTTGGTGTAGGTGCCCTCCCAGGGCTCTACCTCCAGCTTTTTAGCTGAACTCTTCAAAGATAAACCACCAACTTACCAAATGAATAACAGTTATAACAATAGCCAAAATTGTATATAGGACTTTAAGGTGTGCTTTACACATATTATCTCATCTGATCCTCACAACAACCCTGGAAGGTAGGTAATATTATTATCTCCATTTTACAAGTGAGGAAACTGAGGCTGAGACCTTTTTCAGAGTCACACTGTTAGTAAGTGTATGAGGCAGAATTTGAACTCAGCTCTTTCTGACTCCAACACTCTATCTATCCACTTAACTGCCTCTGAGGCAAGAAGACAACCTCGTGGGGTTGATATAGTCCTCACTGCACTGTCTTCTTCCCTTGCTTTCCTTCCAAACTTCTGGCTGCCCCCACCCCTACCCGCACCCCCTCACCTCAGCCCAGTCATTTGAAGGGCCTTGTTCTCGGGGGTCTCCAGGCTCTGTAGCAGCAGCAGGAAGGCTTGGGGCTGGTACTGGAGCTGCCCCAGGAGCTGGCTCACTTGACCCTCCCCAATGCCCTCCTGGCATATGCTTAGCTCCAGCTCCAGGAGCAGCCGTCCAGAGGGCTCTGCAGCCCCCACCAGGCTCCGAAACAGCAGCTCAGCTGCAGCCCCAACAAACATAGGGTGAAGAAAGGGGGTGACAAGAGTTGGCTAGACTTAGAGAGATGAAGGCCCTAGAAAATAAACTGGAAACATTTTTTCCCCTTCAAAAAATGAGTTGGGGGAAGAAAGCATTTTTTGGTTACCTTCCATTCAAAAGTCAGGGGACAAATGTTATTGTTCCCTGCTGACTCCTTCCCCCATCCCAACCTTTGCCAGACTTTTGGCCCTATAGGTCTTTACATATCCCAATAGAAAAAACAAAAACAAAATATGATTTTATGATTGAAGTTTTATGCACACACACATATATCTACATGTAAGCATATATAGATAAACTACACAGTATATTTTACGTTCTTAAACTAACAAAGTGACTTTAGTTTCATAAAGTGTTAAAAAAAATATAGGGCACAAATTGTCCATTTCCTTCCAATTGTTAGTTTCTTCACCAAAAAACAACAAAAGCCCTCCACCCACAACTTCAACATTTCCAAAAATTATTTCTCTATAATCACATCCTTTTCTTCTGCCCTTAAGTTAGAAATTTCCCTTGGCAACTCCTGCTCCCACCTCCCTTGTCTCTTCCCAGCTGCCTTCTCTATTGGATATTACCTTCCTGGTATTTCATTCCCCAGAATGGAAGCTTCACTTACCTTCAGGTGCTGTTGACGTCTCTTCCACCCCCAGTGCCGTAGTCTCCCCCTCCCCCTCCCCCTCTGACTTGGTGCCTGGAAATGTGACCTCAGGGCTGCAGGTGTCCTGAGGAGGTTCTGGAGGGGGTGGGTTGGCAGAATTTTTTGCATTGGGCTGTGGCCTGAATTTGTTGTAGACAAGAGAACTAAGCAAGTCACTGTGGGTGCTGCCTTGAACCTGCCTACTGAGTGCCAGGACCAGCTTCTCTGCCAACTCCATAGGTACTCTGAGCTCACCGAGGGCCTCCTCCTCCACAGGCTGTCAAAAAACAGGGAAGAAAACACATTACACAGGGCTCTAGAGACCAAGGGATATGGGGGTGGGGTGGGGGAGCATATTTCTGGTAGTCCTTTCCATCGCTTCATGGTATGTGCCTCCCTAGACCTTTTTGAATATACTATCCCCTTTTTCCTATAGTTCTGGGTCTCTACTTCCTGGCTTTCCTACCCAAAGAAACATCTAACTTAAAATCATAAGGTCTTATGAGCTGGAGGGGAACTTGAAGAGAATTTAGTACAAACTCCTATACAATTCAAGAATTTATTCCCTGAAGTCTTCCACCCTCTTGAATAGTTGCAGAGGCAGGGAACTCACCACCCTCCTCCCTTCCTCACCTTTACCCTTCTGTTCTACAACAGCCCATTCAGTTTCTGGACAGCTCTGTTAGGAATTTTCCCTGAGCCAAAATCTGCCTCCTTATAAGTTCTCCTAAAAAAAGAGTTCTACCAAATTCTTTTGATGACAAAAATATCATGCTAGAAGAGACAAAACAGAGAAAGAAAACTATAGACCAATATCCCTAATGAATATTGATGCAAAAATTTAAACAAATACAAATGTAAATAAATAGCAAGGAGATTATAGCAATACAACACAAAGATCATATACCATGACCACATGGAATATATTCCAGGAATGCAGGGCTGGATCAATATTAGGAAAACTATCAGCATACCTTACCATATTAATAACAAAAACAATAAAAATCATATGATTACCTCAATAGATACAGAAAAAGCTTTTGACAAAACACAATACTCATTCCTAACAAAAACACAGGAAAGCATAGGAATAAGTGGAGCTTTTCTTAAAATGATAAAAAGGATCTATTTAAAAACATCAGCATTTTCTATAACAGAGATAAGTTAGAAGCCTTCCCAAAAAGATCAGGGGTAAAGCAAGGATACCCATTATCACCACTGTTACATAATATTTTATTGCTAGGTATAGCAATTAGAGAAGAAGAAAAATTAAAGGAATAAGAACAGGCAATGAAGAAACAAAGCTATCATGTTTTGCAAATGATATGATGGTATACTTAAGAGATTCCGAGAAAGTCAACTATGAAACAAGTTGAAATACTTAACTTCAGCAAAGTTGCAGCATATAAAATAAGCCCACAAAAATCATCATTATTTCTATATATTACTAACAAAGTCAAGCAGGAAGAGATAGAAAGAGAAATTCCATTTAAGATAATGTAGATAATATAAAATGCTTGGGCGTCTACTTGCCAAGGCAAACCCAGGAATCATATGAACACAATTATACAACACTTCACAAAAAATAAAGTCAGATCTGAACAACTGGAGAAATATTAATTGCTCATGACTAGGCCAAACCAATATAATAAAAAGGATAATTCTACCTAAATTAGTTTACTTATTTAGTCCCATATCAATCAAACTACCAAAAATTATTTTATAAAGCTGGAAAAAAATTGTAACAAAATTCATCTAGAAGAACAAAAAGTCTAGAATATCTAGGGAATCAAAAAGAAAATGTGAAGGAAGGTGGTCTGGCCAGACCAGATCTCAAACTGTATTACAAAATGTTAATCATCAAAACAATATGGTGGGGCACCTAGGTGGCGCAGTGGGTCCTAGGATTCAGGAGGACCTGAGTTCAAATCCAGCCTCAGACACTTAACACTTACTAGCTGTGTGACCCTGGGCAAGTCACTTAACCCTCATTGTCCCACAAAAATAAAAAATAAAAAATATGGTACCGGCTAAGAAATAGAATGGTAGACTAGTGGAAAAGATTAGGTACATAATATATAGTAGTAAGTGACCATAGTAAACTAGTGTTTCATAAACCCAAAGAGCCAAGCTTTTGGGATAAGAACTCACTATTTGACAAAAATTGCTGTGAAAACTAGAAAACAATTAATTAGGCAGAAACTAGATACTGATCAAAACCTCACACAATATACCAAGATAAGGACAAAATGGGTACATGATTTACACATAAAGGATGATATCATAAACAAATTAGGAGAGCATGGAATATCTTACATGTCAGATCTACGGATGAGGAAAGAATTTATAACAAAACAAGAGACAAAGAGCATTACGGGAAGTAAAAGGGATAATTTTGATTACATTAAATTAAAAAGGTTTTACACAAACAAATCCAATGTAGCCAAATGAGCAGGAAAGCAGAAAATATTTTTACAGCAAGTTTCTCTGATAGAGACCCGATTTCTCAAATATATGGAGAACTAAGTCAAATTTATGAAAACGAGGGGCAGCTAGGTGGTGCAGTGGATAGAGCACTGGCCCTGAAATCAGGAGTACCTGAGTTCAAATCGGGCCTCAGACACTTAACACTTACTAGCTATGTGACCTTGGGCAAGTCACTTAACCCCAACTGCCTCACTAAAAAAAAAAAAAAAAAAGCAAAAAAAAAAAATTTATGAAAACAAGAATCACTTCCCAATCGACAAATAGTCAAAGGATATAAAACAGGCAGTTTTCCAGTGAAGTAATCAAAGCTATCCATAGTCATATGAAAAAAATGCTCTAAATCACTTGATTAGAAAAAATTCAAATTAAAACAATTTGGAGATACCACCTCACACCTATCAAATTAGATAATATGACAGAAATGGAAAATGACAAGTGTTGGAGGGGATGTGAGAAAATTGACACACTAATGCACTATTTTTTTTTGTTTGTTTGTTTTGTTTTTTTGTTTTTGTTTTTGTTTTGTGGGGCAATGGGGGTTAAGTGACTTGCCCAAGGCCACACAGCTAGTAAGTGTCTGAGGCCGGATCTGAACTCAGGTACTCCTGAATCCAGGGCCGGTGCTTTATCCACTGTGCTACCTAGCTGCCCCCGCTAATGCACTATTGGTGGAGTTGCAAACCAATCCAAATATTTTGGAGAGCAAAAAATTTAATAGCAACTCTCTTAAGGTGACAAAGAAGTGGAAATTGAGGGGATGCCCATCAATTAGGGAATGACTGAACAAGTTGTGGTATATAATTGTGGTTTGGGGGGGGGGAGGTTTGGTGAGGCAATTAGGGTTAAGTGACTTGCCCAGAGTCACACGGCTAGTAAGTGTTAAGTGTCTGAGGCTGGATTTGAACTCAGGTCCTCCTGAATCCAAGGCTGGTGCTCTATCCACTGCGCCACCTAGCAGCCCCCTGTGGTATATAATTGTGAATACTATTGTGAATACTAATTGTGAATAGAATACTATTGTGCTCTAAGGAATGATGAGGATACTTTCAGAAAAAAGCTGGAAAGATTTATATGGACTGATACAAAGTGAAGTAAATAGAACCAAGAGAACATTGTACCCAGTAACAGCAATACTGTACAATGATCAACTGTGAATGACTTAACTATTCTCAACAATACAATGATCCAAAACAATTCCAAAGGACTTATGCCATCTCCCTCCAGGGAAGGAACTGATGAAGTCTGCATGCAAATCACAGCAGACTTTTAAAAGTTTCTTTATTTTTCTTTCTTTCTTTTTTAATAGTTGTGTTGTCTTTTGCAATGTGGCTAATATGGAAATATGCATGACTGCATGTGTATAATCTATATCAAACTGTTTGCCTTCTCAAGGATGGGGGAGGGGAAGAAGGAAGAGAATTTGGAACATTTTTAAAAACCAGCAGTTTTAAAAACAAGCAGGAAAGTAGTTTGATATAGATTATACACATGCAGTCATGCATATTAAAATTTGTTTTTACATGTAATTGGAAAAAATATATAAAAAATTTTTAAAAACTCAAAATTCTTCTGGTCTTTCTTCTACCATTTGGGATCAAGTAATTATTTCTTTGGGTCTAATTATTTTTCTTCCACTTGACAGCTCTTCCAGTTTTTGAAGATAGATTCATATGTCCTACATTGTCTTCTTTTCCCTATGCTAAACTTTCTAAACATTCCTAATTCTTTAAAAAAATTCTATTTTAGGGCAGCTAGGTGGTGCAGTGGATAGAACACCGGCCCTGGAGTCAGGAGGACCTGAGTTCAAATCCAGCCTCAGACACTTAACACTTACTAGCTGTGTGACCCTGGGCAAGTCACTTAACCCCAATTACCTCACCAAATAAAATAAAATAAAATAAAATTCTATTTTATTTCTAGTTCTTAATTCTCTCCCGTCTTCCTCCCTTACACACTGAGAAGGCAAGAAAACCAAAGTCTATTACAAATATGTAGTCATGCAAAATAAATTCTCACATAAACCATGTCAAAAGAAAAGAGAGAGAAATATGCTTTTTTGTTGTTGTTGTTGGCAATGGGGGTTAAGTGACTTGCCCAGGGTCACACAGCTAGTAAGTGTCAAGTGTCTGAGGCCGGATTTGAACTCAGGTATTCCTGAATCCAGGGCCGGTGCTTTATCCACTGCGCCATCTAGCTGCCCCGAGAAATATGCTTTTATCTATACTTTGAGTCTATCGGTTTTCTATCTGGAGGTGCATAGCATGTTTCATCATGAGTCCTTTGGAATTGTGGTTGGTCATTGCCTTGATCAGACTCCCTAAGTCTTTCAGAATTACTTATCTTGACAATATTGTTGTATAAATATTTATTTTTATATATAATAAGTACAAATACATATATTGTTGGATAAATATTGTATAAACCATTTTTGTGATTCTGCTCTCTTCACTTTGCATTAGTTAATTTGTCTTCTCAGCTTTTTCTGAAACTATCTTCTTAATTTCTTATGGTACAATAATATTCCATTACACTGACATAACATAACTTATTCAACCATTCTCCAATTGATGGGCATCCCCTTAATTTCCAATTCTTTGCTACCACAAAGAGAGCTACTATAAATATTTTTGTACATAAGTCTTTTTCCTCTTTCATTGATCTCTTTGGGATATAGACCTAGTAGTGGTATCATTGGATCAAAGAGTTCAATAGATTTTTAGACATAGTTCCAAATTGCTTTCCAGAATAGTTGCATCAGTTCACGGCTCAACCAACAATGCATTAAAGTACTTTTTTTCTTTTTTGGTCAATTTAGCCAATCTGATGGATGTGAGTTGGTATCTCAGAATTCTTTTAATTTGAATTTTTCTAATGATTAATAATTTAGAACAATGTTTTCAAATGGCTATGTATGTTTTATTTCTTTGAAAAATGACTATTTGTGTCCTTTGATCATTTATCAGCTGGGGAATTATTCTTGTTCTTATAAATCTGACTCAGTTCCCCATACCAAGATTAGAAATGAGACTTTATCAGAGAAACATAATGCAAAGAACCAGCCCCACCCCCATTCCCCGCTACAATTTCCTGCTCCTCTTTTAATTTGAGCTGTATTGGTTTTGTTTGTGCAAAAATTTAAATTTTTTGTAATCAAACTTGTTCATTTTGCCTCCTATGATCTTATCTCTTGCTTGGTCATGATCTCTTCTCCATCCATAGATCTGAAGATTAATTTCTTCCACGCTCCTCTGCTTTACTTATAATGTCACCCTTAGGGGCAGGTAGATGGCGAAGTGGATTAAACACTGGCCCTGGGGTCAGGAGTACCTGAGTTCAAATCCGGCCTCAGACACTTAACACTTACTAGCTGTGTGACCCTGGGCAAGTCACTTAACCCCAATTGCCTCACTTAAAAAAAAAAGTAAAAAAAAAAAAAAAATATATATATATATATAATGTCACCCTTTATGTCTAAATCATGCACTCATTAGCTCAACAAAGTAATCCTCTGATAATTTGAGTAGTATGACACTGAAAAAATACAATTTAGGTAGTATAATCATTTTTGTTATATTGGTACAGCCTACCCATGAGTAATTAATATTTAATGATTTAGATTTGCCTTTATTGTATAAAGAGTATTTTGTAATTGTGTTCATATAGTTCCTGTGTATATCTTGGCAGGTAGACTCCTCAGTATTTTATACGGCCTGTAGTTATTTTAAATGGAATTTTTCTTTCTTTATCTTCCTGCTGGATTTTGTTGGTAGTACATAAAAATGAGGAAGATTTGTGTGGGCTTATTATTTACCCTGTAAATTTGTGGAAGTTTTTAATTGTTTCAATTTATTTTTTAGTCGACTGTCTAAGGTTGTCTTAGCAAACGATCATATCTTCAAGAGGGATAGTTTTATTTCTTCTTTTGCTATGCTTATTCTAGAATCTTTTTCTTATCTCATTACTATAGTTAGCATTTCTAGTACAATAATGAACAGTAATGGTAAAAATGGACATCTTTGCTTCCTGTCCTAAAAAAAGGACATACTGATCTTATTGGAAAGGCTTTCAACTTGTCCCTAATACAGATCATGATAGCTCTTGGTTTTACATAGATGCTATTTATCATTTTAAGGAAAGCTCCATTTATTTCTATATTTTCTAGTGCTTTAAAAAAACTGGATGTGGAGGTTGTGTTGGTTTTTTTTCTGACATATCCTATTTTAAAAAAATATATTTTGGGGGGCAGCTAGGGGGTGCACTGGATAAAGCACCAGCCCTGGATTCAGAAGGACCCGAGTTCAAATCCGGCCTAAGACACTTGACACTTACTAGCTGTGTGATCCTGGGCAAGTCACTCAACCCTCATTGCCTTACCAAAAAACAAACAAACAAAAGATATATTTTTAAAGCAGAGATTTTTTTTTTCAATCCCAAATTCCCCCTCTCCCCCATTCAGTGAGAAGTTAAGAAAAACAGAACCTATTACAAATATGTATAGTCATAAAACATATTTTCACATTAGCCATGCTCCCTCCTCCCCACCCCCAAAAAAAAGCAAGAAAAAGAGGGGAAAATATGCATCAATCTGTACTCTGTGCCCATCAGTTCCCTGAATGGAGGTGGATGGCATGTTTCAACATGGAGCCCCTGAAATTGTGGTGGGTCATTGTGTTGATCAGTTACTAAGTCTTTCAAAGTTAAATATCTTTACAATTTTGCTGTTACTGTGTTAGATTAGTGTATTTTTCAAAAGCTTTTTTGGGCATGTATTAAAATAAACAAGTTTGTTGTTGTTTTTATTATCAATATGGTCAATTATAGTTTTCCTAATATTGAACCAGCCATACGTATATTCCTGATATGAATCCAGTCTGATTATAATGGTACATGATCTTTGTGATATAATGCTGTATTCATTAAGGAAACTGGTCTATAATTTCCTTCTGTTTTGCCTCTCCCTGGATTAGATTATCAAGACCATATTTGTATCATAGAAGGAATTTGGTAGTACCTCTTTATCTATATTTTCTTCCTAGTTTATGTATTAGATTGGAATTGTTCTTTAAATGTTGGGAGATATTTACTACTACTTTTTTTTTTTTTTTGGTGAGGCAATTGTGGTTAAGTGACTTGCCCAGGGTCACATATCTAGTAAGTGTCAAGTGTCTGAGGCCAAATTTGAACTCAGGTCCTCCTGAATCCAGGGCCAGTGCTTTATCCACTGTGCCACCTAGCTGCCCCTCATTTGTTTTTTGTTTACAATTTATTTTATTTTATTTTTATTTTGCAGGGCAATGAGGGTTAAGTGACTTGCCCAGGGTCACACAGCTAGTAAGTGTCAAGCATCTGAGGCCAGATTTGAACTCAGGTACTCCTGATTCCAGGGCTGGTGCTCTATCCACTGCACCACCTAGCTGCCTCTCATTTGGTTTTTAAAATAATTTTTTTTAGATCTCTTTAAAACTAATTTTAACTCTTCTAGAAATTCTTATTGGACTTGTATCCAAGCTGCGTTTTCTATGAGTCTTCGCTTGTAGATGTTTTCAAGTCATTGTCTGCTTCAGTGTTTGTGTCTTGTGCTTCCCTGTTATCATAGTAGTCCTTTATGGCTCTGCAAGTTTCTGATCCAGTTCTAGGTCTGTTGACTTGTCCTTGGTTGGAAGTTTCCATAGCCTGTTGCTAGATTCAATCACTATTTGCCTGCTGGGAGGTTCTGGAGGTTTAGAGTGACTGAAGTGCTGGCTCCTTTTGGTTTGGAACTCCTGCCCTGGTTATTCCACTGAGGACTTTGGGCTAAAGGCTAGAATTGAGTACCTGCTCTGCTCCTGGGGACAGAGTCATGCAGCTACATTCCCTTAACTTGTTCCTTGTTCAGTATAGGGTTCAGCTAGGCTGATAACAACTGCTCCTCTCCATCATGGATCAGTGATCTGGAACTGGGTAGTGGGTGACAGAGGTGCCAGGTGACACCCATTCTTGTACCCAGGACTAGTTTGGGATCCCTTGAGATCTCTTTCTGCCCTGATCTCTCCTGTTGCCCCATCTTAGCCCTCTTTCAGTCCCTGGGTGCTCTAAATCTCATTCTCCTGGACAGATACAGTCCCCAGGGTCCACAGATCTCTCTGTCTATCCCCATAAGTTGTCATGAGATGGAAAAATAACTCACTGGGATTTTTTCTTGGCTTTCCTGATCAGAATTCAGCCTGGTGTGGAGAGGGGAGAGTAGAAAGCTAGGCTCAAATGCTTCCTCTTATTCTGCAATCTTGACCCTTATTCTGAATTCTTTCCATAGATTCCCCTTACAACAAACTCTCTAGAGCCCTTTCTGTTGAGAGGCAGCAGGATGTAATAATGCATAGAGCACTAAATTGGGGTCAGGAAGACCCGAGTTCAAATGCTGACTGGGACACTTACTAGTTTGTGTGACCTTAGGCAAGTCATTTAATCTCTCTGAGCCTCGGTCTCCTCATCTATAAAATGTATATAATAATAGAGTTTTGGAGGAGGATCAAATGAGATAATGTAGCTGAGCAGTTTATCAAATTCAGAGTTCTTTGTAAAGGGCAGCTACTCCTGTCATTTTCCTTTAAATAAGTTCTAATTTGTGAATGTCCCTTCAGGATATAACCTGATCTACCACTGAACTGCAAACTCCAGATCAGGTCAGGTGAGGATGGAGCACAGCATAACAGAACAATCATGCCTCTCTCTCTTTCTTTCTTTATTTTTTTGTTGGGGCAGTGAGGGTCAAGTGACTTGCTCAGGGTCAGACATCTAGTAACATGCCTCTCTTTTTCATACCACTATCCTTCTCTAAATGCAGCTGAAGAACACATTTGCTTTTTGGGCTTCTATATCACATGACACAGAGTGAGGATGCAGTCCACCAATACCCTCAAATTAAAATTTTACATTAAATTAATCTTAAAAGAATTATTTAAAAGATTTAAATTTGGGGCCACTAGGAGGTTCAGTGAATAGAGCACTAGCCCTGAAGTTAGAGGATCTGAGTTCACTTACTAGCTATGTGACCCTGGGCAAGCCACTTAACCCCAATTGCCTCCAAAAAATTTAATTAAAAATTTAAAAATTAATTTAAATTTAAATTTTAAATCTTAAATTTAAATCCTCTCAGGCCACTCCAGACCAACTTCTTCACTTTACAAAGGAGGAAAATTGTCCAAAATATTTTTCCACATTGACTACTCTCCGTGTTCCCTGAATTCTATATTTATTGTTACTTTGCTAAATCTACCTTAAGGACTTAAGGCTTACTATCCCTATTAAATATCACCTTATTCAGAGGAAAAAGAGAGGGACCAAGAACATAGTCTGAGATCATTTCCCATCTACTAACCTTCTGAGAGCATCTGGTCAGTCAACAAGTTGTGAACTCATCTAGTCCACATCTTGCCAGTCAGCCCACCATGATATTGTGGGAGTCAAGTACCTTGCTGAATTCCAAATATGCTCTGTCTGTAGCCTTTCCTGTCATATCTGCTTTTGCCCCACTCTTGCAACAATTCCTTTCCTAGAATCAACATATTTCCCATTCTCGTCCTCTTGGAGGGAGAAAGTTCAGAACAACTCATTATGAAACTGGGGGTCAGGGGGAGCAACCTCAGCTAGAGCCCAGACCTGGGGCATATAACACCCCTTCCGAGTATCACCTCCATAACAGCCACCCAGCCAGGGCTTGGGCAGCTTCTCCCTAAGAATGGAAGCTGGGTGAAGAGGACAAGAAGGACCCACATATATGTCTTCCTTTCCTCTGCCACATGGGAGGAAAAGGTGGTAGGGAATGGTAACTTTGATTGTCTCTGTTCCCCTCCTGTCTAGCTACTAGAAACGTTAGTAAGCTGAAGAACTAGGAGTCATTCTATGCTTTTTGGGTCTCAGCCTCCATCTTGATTTTCTCAGACAATGATGCTTTGGGGGTACAGGTGTCCCAAGCCACTACAGGACCTGAGCTGGCTGAGTTTCCTGTGTTAGCCTGTGGCCCATGCTTGCTGTAGACATGAGTTCAGCAGGTCACTGTGGGTGCTGCCCACCAAGTGCTAATACCAGCTTCTGTGCCAACTCCATTGGAACTAAGAACTCACCTAGGGCCTCTTCCTGCAGAACCCCATCATTAACGATGATAACATTATATTGGGCACCAGAGGCTAGGATTGACAGGGGATCTTTTCTTGGAATACCTTCTCACCTTCCTCTACCCTGGGCCTTCATGGTTTCCTCAGACCCACATCCAGTTTTTAAAACTCCTCTACCCTCCACTTATTATCCGCCCCCCCCCCCCAATCCTGACTCATCTGCCCCTTACCAGCAGAACAACCTCTCAGAGCTCCACTCCTGGGCCCAGCATACCTCCCCATCTGGGTTCTCCTGTAGGAGACGGAGAAACTCCTGTTGTTCAGGCCCATCCAGCTTCTTGATGAAGAAAAGCAGCTCCCACCATTCAGCCTGGCTCAGGCATCCAGACTCTGTTTTGCTCTGAGCCTCAGGTTTAAGGTATGGCAAAGCATACAACCCCCCAAGGGGCTTCCAGTTTAAGGAAGGAGGTGCTGTTGGAACAAGCATGAGGGTATTGACCAACTGATCAAGAGATACTAGACACATTCAGGGCAGCTCATGGTCAGCATCAGCGTCTTTCTTTAGTTACTGTTCCTCTAGCTCAGACAAGTCCCCATATTCCACTCCCCAGGGAACCTTTGTGCTCGTTTCCCCAAGCTCACCTATCCTTGGGGCCAGGCGCCTGCTGCCCCCTGTCCCTTTCTCTGGCTCAGCAGCAACCTTGTCCTCAGTTACAGGACCCAGGATCTCCACCATGTGCCAATGCACCCAGTATGTTCGGCCTGTTGACTGCCACAGGACCTGGGGTGTGAAGAGGGGAGGAAGCTTAGTCACCTGGGCTAGGGGGAGCAACCCCAGCTGGAGGCCCAGACCTAGGGCACATAAGGCCCCTCCCATATATAGCCTCCATGACCGCCACTCACACATCTGGAGCTTGGGGGAAGAAGACAAAAAGGACCAACCATGTGGCAAACAGCATCCTTAGATGTCTCTGCCTCCTTTTCAGCTCCCAGGAATCATCTGGCCTCTTAGTGATACAATCTTCTCCAAATGGCCACTCTCCCTCCCCAGGGATAGTCCCTCTCTAACCTTCCCCTACTTTCTCTAGGGTCTCTCTTTCTTTTCCAGGGATGCTATTCTACCATCCCTCCCTTCCAAGTCACCATTCCCAACCCCCTCATGCCTACCTGCACAGGGGGCATTCCATTGTTGCTCTGCCGGAATTCGCCTTGGTCCCCAGCACTGATCTCCTCATAATCTTCCAGCATTCGAACCCGCATCCCTGGCTGCAATGTCTCCTGAACGTAGTCAGCATAGCCACTGAGGCTGGAGAACTCAGAGCGTGGTCTGAAGGCCCGGCTTGGCCTCTTGGGGGAGGTCGGGGTGAGCAGGGTTGGGAGGATAGTGCTCGGCACAGATGATCGGGGCTGAAAGATAGAGCGGGCAGGCCGAGGGGGAGATGCAGGTTGCCTCCCTGGGCCCCGGTCCCATCCCATGCCCCGAACCAATTCTGAAATCAGGTTGCCCATGGCCATGCTAAACTCCAGTTCCCTCTGTCCACGGCTCTTCTCCACACTGGAGGACTTGTTAGGGGAGGACCGATTCCCCCACTCCCCAGACCCTGGCTCCACGCTGCTACTTAGCTGGTCCAGGAGTGATGTGACACACAAGTAACGCTTCACTAAGGAGAAGAGCAGCTTTCCAGGGATCTGCAGGAGAAACACCCAGGGCTCAGGTCAGTGATCTCCCTACTTTGCTTCTTCTAACCCTGTTGCCAACAATGTTGAGGCAGGAGATGAAAAACCCAGCCCTGAGCCCTTTTCCCAACTCCCTTAGGTTACCTGGGGCAGGTGGATCCCTTCAAAGGCCATGCAGTGCTCTTCAGAGGAAGTGGTCTCAGCAAACAGCTCCAACAGAGTGGAGCGGCTATCAAAGTCCATGTGCTGCTCGATGCCATCCTGCTGGCTCAGTGATAGGAGCACATGGACCCTGCTCCCTAAAATACAAGCCCTGCTCTGTATCCTGTCCCAGGGAACCCACTTACCACCTTCCAGAAGCCCACTTCTCAGCTCCTGTCACCTGCCTCTCTCAGACTCATTCTCTTCCACCCTCCAGCAGAACCAGGTCCTTTCCCACCCAAGGGGCTGACAGGGGCACAATAACATCTGTCCTAACATCTGGCCAGTGAGTTTTAAACTCTAGGAAAGAGAGATACTGCCTCCTTCTCTTCATCTCTCTCTCTCACCAATGGATGGGGCCCTGTAGCTCCAAGTTCACTGCCCCTGAGCACAGGCAGCCATCACTTTCACTCTGATGAAACCAAAAGGTCCTGACATCCCCTTTCTGCAAGTGGTCCCTGTTCCCAAGTCTTGCTGTTGGCCCAGCTCCCTCCCTGCTTCCCCTTTCTTTCCCCTGGGACCCTCACCAGCATCATGGGCCGCCAAGGCCTGCAGCATCTTTCCAGCACTCCTGCGAATCTGGGACTCAGGGTTGCCCAGCATGTGCATGAGCAGGTCCAAGGCTCCTGTCTCCCTGAAGACACCAGCAAGGGGCCCGATGCTGGCATAGGCGCTGAGTACGTGGATGGTGTGCAGCACAGAGGCTGCAGGACTGGAGCCCCCACCCCCATCCAGCTGCCTGGCAGCTCGTCGAACCAGTCCTCGGACATCTGCGGCCATCTCTCCCAGCGAGGCTTCGTCCAGACCCCCGGCGTCCCGGGGAAAAGCGCCCACACTCCCCACTGGTTCATGCTGTGGCCCCTTGGCTGCTGCTCGTTCACCAAGTAGCTTGGGGCAGTTGGCATAGACCTCAGGGGCTGAAAGCCACATGAGGATATGCTCTGCCTTGCCCTCGAGGGAGCTGCCACTGCCCACTGCACCCTCCTTCCCACGCTGAAGGACAGTCCACCGGATCAAGTACTCTGGATGCCCATCGTGACCCTGGCGCTGCCGGAGCAGTTCCTCAGGGTATGCCTGCAGTCGTGGGCCCAGAGGCACCAGCAAATCTCGGCTTCTATGTCCTCCCACCATCCTGGGCACCTAGAACAGAGGAAGAAAAGGAGCAGAGTGAGGGAAAATATTCATTGTGAAATAAGCATCTATGGGGATGTGGAAGAAGGTTGTAGGGCAGAACTGACATATCATTTCATGACAGACAATGGGAAGATGAGCCTAGGACCAGTGATCAAGGGCAGGGACACAAGCATAGGGTTGTGGGGCTGCTGTAGGTATGGGCAGGAGGGTGTTACCGGAGGGCTTCAGTTGTCAGACAGGATGAGGCTAGAATTGGGATGCTAGGGAAGGTAAACCGAGGAATGTAACTTGGGAGGATGAGGGATAATAAGGAGCCACTATTTGTTCAAGGATTAAGAGACAGTTAATAGCCCGGAACAGGAAAGAGACCCCGGGGAAGGGGGGGGGGTGGAAATGACATCAGGGAGGGGAGGGGTGGAGGTGGGCTGACTCAGGGAAGGGACCACCGGGAGGCGAAGGATGCACGCAGGCAGGAGAGCTGGGGTACAGGCAAAGGGGTGGAGAACAGGGTGTGGCCGATGCAGAAGCTGGCTGGAAAGAGCGGGGTCGCTGGGGCGGGGACACCGAACCTGAGCCAGCTCTGCAGTGAAGCCCAGGGGCAAATGGGGTGGGGGGAAGAGGGGAAGTTCCCGGGAGGGCACCCAATGCGCCTGCGTGGTGACACTCCGGGGCAGAGACATTCCGGGCCGGGAGGAGAGCGCATACTGAGCAGGGATTAGGGGTAGACTAGGGGCCAGGTTCGTCCGTTCGGGTGGCTCTGCCTTGGGGACGAGTGCGGTCGGAGTGACCGGGTCTCGTGCCGTGCGCCAGTCCGGGAGTCCACTAAACTGCTCTCTAAGAGGGCTGTACCTGGTGGGGGTACAGCCACTCGGGATGGGAAATGGCGCTTCCCAGCTCCCGCTACGGAAAGCCGAAGGTCTTCAGGGTGGAGGCGAAAGGACTAGATGGGGCGGGGCTTCGGGCAAACCCTTGCGGCCCACCCTCCTTTTTTCCCGGCTGAGGCCCCTGGCACGTTCCTTGGCCCACCCTGCCCTGTTCCCTGTTGCATCTCAATACTCCCGGCACATTTCCCCCTCCTGTCCCAACACCCCAGCCATGTTTCTTCTCTTGTCCCCAATATCCCTGGTAGGTTTCTTCTATCTCCAGCACAACCGCCACGCTCCTCCTGTCCTCAATGCCGCTGGCATGTTTTCCCTCCTCTAACACACTGCTCCTGGCTCCAACACCACTGAACTAACTATTCCTCTTGTCCCTCAGCTGCAACAAGAAGAAAGAACCCACTCAAGAGGGAGTCAATTTATTGGGAGGCAGGGGATTGTAGAAAGATCAGGGTGTCAGCTCTGGGCAGCAGCAGAAGGTAACTTCACATAACTCTTCATAGGCGGTAGGGGCTTAATCTTTCGGCCAGCCCAACCTCCCTTGCGTTGCCAGAGTCCACTATTGGGTCTCTTGCCCAGCCAGCGGTTTCGCCCCGCCTTTCCAATGACCCGCTTATTGTGATCCACATTCGACACCCGGCCCACTGTGGCGACACAGGTCTCTAGCACCTAAGGAGGAAAGGGGTGGTGAGGGCAAGAACTATAGTGGAGAAAATGACTGGGCAGCATGTGAGAGAAACCTAGAGCATAGGCTAAACCTGACAGGAGACCAACAGGGTCAGAAGTAAAAAAAAAAGTCAGAACAAAGGGCAGCAATAATGAACTTCGGCATAGGTAGCAGATAAGAGGCATTGTGAGGGACAGGGAAAACTCATTGTGGAGTGAGTAAAGAGAAAAGTATTTCCCTTTTACTCCTATTTCAATAAGCAAAGAAACAAGGGCAGCCACAGCCTGTGGGTGTATGGGGGTATGTTGAAATAGAACATATAGAAGCCTCTGAGGATCCCAGGACCCTGAGCCACCTGATCCAGGACAAGGTATGTTCATTGCCGATTCTCATGCCACCCTCCCTGCTTCACCCACACATACCTGCATTTGCCTCTTAGAGGGCAACTGGATAATGGCTGTCCCGTTGACCTTCCGCAAAAGCACACCACAGGTTCCTGTGTAGGACAGAAAGTTCCAACTCAGATCTCCCCCCAAATAATCTCTATACAACATATCCAGAACACACAACCCAGGAACTGCCACATGGGGCAACAGGATGGACAGAACACTTTGACCTGACAACAGGATCATATCCTCATTGTATTTCCTTTATTAACCTTTATTCATATTTCCTGTTTTTCCTTCTTAGCTAACAGCCTTGATCATGGGGAAGAAGTTTCCCATTCCACCTCTTCTGCGGTTTCAGATGCCCCTACCCAATCCTCACAAAGCCTTACCTGCTGCTCGGATATACTGGGCACCCCGGCCTGGCTCACTCTCCAGGTTGTTGATCAGTGTCCCGATGGGCAGGGCTCCCAGAGGATGTGCATCGCCCTCCCGGGCAGCAACTAAAAGACAGTTTAATTGGGAATCCTTACCATCTCCCAGGCCAACTCACCTGATCACCAAGCAAATCCTTCACCCTCACCCCAGGCTGTGGCTTTCCCTCACCTGCCATGCGGCCAATGTGGTCAGAATTAAGGAGTACATCTCCCACTTGCATGTTCTCAGTGGCAATGATCCAGCGTTTCCTACTGCCCCCAGCAACAAGGGCAATGTCTGCAGACCTGAGTGAAGTGAGGTGAAGGATACATGGGCATCTAGGATATTCCTGAAGTCTTAGAGTCCCCTCCCTGAATACCCTCATTTTCTCCTAGAAGCAGTCCCCTGTTCTACTCCAATGGCTTTGAATGTTTTCTTTCAGTCTCTGTTTCCCTGTTTTGGCTGACCTCCTTAATCCCTATACTTCATACTTGCCTACAGGGATCATAGCGGACATCGATGACCTTCTCCTCAAAAGGCCCTGGTTTGGCCTCTTTCTCAGGCCTAAACCGAAGAAAGTCAATCATCCGGTAACACTGTTTGTGGCCTCCACCAATACCATGCACTCTGATGCGACCTGTGGGAAGGAGAAGAATATAACACAATTTATGTTATTTTTTATTTTAATTTTTTTGGGGGGTGGGGGCAATGAGGGTTAAGTGACTTGCCCAGGGTCACACAGCTAGTGTCAAGTGTCTGAGGCTGGATTTGAACTCAGGTCCTTCTGAATCCTGGGCCAGCACTTTATCGACTGCACCACCTAGCTGCCCCACAATTCATGTTTTTTTTTGTTTTTTTTGCAGGCAATGGGGGTTAAGTGACTTGCCCAGGGTCACACAGCTAGTAAGTGTCAAGTGTCTGAGGCTAGATTTGAACTCAGGTACTCCTGAATCCAGGGCTGGTGCTTTAACCACTGTACCATCTAGCTGCCCCAGGCCTACAATTCATGTTAAAAAAAAAAAATTCATACTCCTCGTGTGGGAAGTTCTATTCAAGGGAGTACAGGAAAAGGATGCCTCACCCCAACACAACCATGTCATTCCCTTTATCTGGATTACAGCTTTCCCCTCTTACGTGCCAGTTAAAGGCCCTAAGTTCTTTCAATTGAGTAATGTGAAAAAGGTTTGGAAAGCAAGGTGGAGCCAGTTTGTGAGGAGTTTTGAATTCCAGACTGACCAGGCAATTGTTTAGTTGTTTTTCAGTTGTGTCTGAATCATCGTCATGACCCCATATTTGGATTTTTGTTGGCAGAGATCCTGGAGTGGTTTACCATTTCCTTGTCCAGCTCATTTTACAGATGAAGAAACTGAGGCAAACAAGGTTAAGTGATGCCCAGGGTTACAGCTAGTAAGTGCCTGAGGCCAGATTTAAACTCACATAGATGAGTCTTCCTGACTCTAGGCCTGGCGCCCCATGGCGCCACCTAGCTGACTGGAAGAGGCAATAGAGTACCACTGAAGATTTTTTTTGAGGAGGGCAGTGATGTGGCCAGAGCTATTCATCTGTCAGCTGGGTTAAGAACAAATTGGAGAAAAGGGAGATCAATTAGGACACTATTGCAGAAGTCTAAGAAAGAGGTGATGAAGACATGAACGGAGATAATGGAACAGACACCACGGATGGTAGGCCTATTTCTTGAAAAGATTTAATAAGAATGGTGGTTGTACAATGACCCTCTGATTGTTAACATCAAACAAGGCAACAAAGATGTCTACCACCATCATGGAGGATGTCCACTGCACAGCCTGGGTCAAAGTGGGCCAGTCATGTAATGTATGTCTTTTGATGCTTGTGTTTGCAAATAACTTTTGCTGATTATACCAAGGAACACTGCTGCTTCTTTGTTGTTCAGTCACTTTTTTAGTTGTTTCTGACACTTTTCTTGGCAAGGATACTAGAGTGATTTGCCATTTCCTTCTCCAGCTCATTTTACAGAGGAGGAACTGAGGCAGAGTTAAGTGACTTGCCCAGGGCCACACAGCTAAGTGTCTGAGGCCAGATTTGAACCCAGGTTTTCTTGACTCCAGGCCTGGAACTCTATCCCTTGCTGCCCCCTGTAACACTGCAGGGCCTCTTAAATAAGAGACTACACAATCATTTCAAAGAGTTCACTAGCAACAAAGGAAAAACCAAGTAGATAAAGAATATCTATTATCTATTTATGTGCTGTTGGAGAGATAACCCACATAGCTAGTCCACCAATATTTATATAGTACTTGTTTGCAAAGTGCTTTATTTACCCTCATTTAATCCTCCCAACAACCTTAGGAGGCAGGTGCTCTTATTATCTCCATTTTACAAATGAGAAAACTGATGCTCGGACTAAGACTTAAGTCACTTGGCCAGTCACATAGCTAGTAAAAATTTGCAGTAGAATTTGAACTCAGGTATTCCTGATTCCAAGTCCAGTGATCTATACATTACACTACCTAGCATATAATCTTGGACAGAGATAAGATAACCATTAACTAAGTAGAAGAGAATGGGTCGAACTACTTCTGGGAAATTGCACAGTGATTTTAATGACTGCATGTTTTTCCCTGAAACAAAGACACAATTTTTTAAAAACACCTATAGTCTTCCAGCAATGCTATATTGTTTTTGGGTGATGGAATACTAGTATCTGAAAAATTAAAGTTGAAGAAGCACACGGAGAATATGAGTATATCACCAATAAAGATGCACAGGAAAAGCAACAACTGATCAGAAAAAGCCTGAAAAGGCCTCCTGTGAGGCCCATACCAACATCAATGAAATGATAGATCTCTTGAAACATAGAAGACAATGGGGAAAATCTGAAAGTTTTTAGGAAGGAAGTCCCATGAATAGAGCATTCTGTTTTGTTTTTAGAATTCTATTTTCCCAAATTACATGTAAATACAAATTTTGACATCAAAAATTTTTTTTAAACTTTGTGGTCCAAATTCTCTTCCTTCCCTCCCTCCCTCCCCCCTCAGAACTCAAGCAATTCAATATAAGCCATACATGAGCAGTCATGTAAAACATAGAAAGAGTGTTCTGGAAATACTGTGACGGTCATGTTGGACTGGAACAAGATTTGGAGGCCAGTCAGTCTATTAAAGTAGGCCAGGTATGCAGAAATGGGCCTAAACTAGGGTGGTTATGATGAATGGGGCAACGATGGGACAGATGTGAGAGATGTTGTGTGGGCAGGATCTAGGTTACTAACTGGACATGGAGGATTACAGAAAAGGAAAAGTGAACTAGGGAAGTTTGGAGATGGGGCAGGTTTTAGAGACAAGACCTGGTTAATCCAGCTTTTCCTGACTAATCCCATCCCATTGTGATCACTCCTTTACTAGACATTTTTCCAGGCACTATATTTTGTTGTTCAGCTGTTTTCAGTCATGTCTGGCTCTTTGTAACCCTATTTGGAGTTTTCTTGGTAAGCCATTTCCTTATCTAGCTCATTTGACAGATGAGGAGACTGAGGCAAATGGGGTAAGTGACCTGCCCAGGGTCACACAGCTAATAAATGTCTGAGGCTGGATTTGAACTCAGGTCCTCCTGACTCCAAGACCGATGCTCTATCTACTGTGCCACCTATCTACACTATTATTATTTTACACTTGTTCACAGATTGCTTTGTAATTCTTTTTTGGTTGCTTACTCTTCTACTGAGTAAGTATAAGTTGCTACCTTATGAATTGGAGGTTACTGGGTTCTCAAAGGTTGTGGCAACAGAGCACAAGCTCTAGGCCAAGGTACAGGAAGCATATCTATTATCTGAGGACCAGCCAAGGAAATCAGAGGTTCATAACTAAGCTGGCTGTAGTGTGGATGGGGTGGGGTGGGCAGTGGTGATGAATTTGGTTACTCCAAGGAACTCTGTATCAATATAGATAGTGCCCTTCCACACTGCCAACATCACAGGTCACTGAAGTAGGATCACAGATTCAAAGCTCAAAGGGATGTCAAATCTAAACCCTTCATTTACAGCTTACCTCATTTGCCCAAGGTCAGAGTAAGTTGAACAAGGATTCAAACTCAAGTCCTTGGACTCCAAATCCAGTGTTTTTTATACTGGGAAGACCTCACCACCTCTACATATTGAAGAAATTATGCAGCTAGGTGGGGCAGCAGATAGAGCACTGGCCCTGGAGTCAGGAGGACCTGAATTCAAGTCCAGCCTGACATTTATTAGTTGTATGACTCTGGGGAAGTCACTTAACCCCCATTGCTTCAATAACAACAACAAACCACCGTTTCTCTCCCATACTGCTTCCACCATAACTAGCATTATTCCTACCTGTGTGATCCCGGCCCCCTGACTTCCTCATTTTCACTGGTGTAATGGTATATTTGGTACGACTCTTCCAGGAAGCAGTGTTTGCATTAAGGATCCCAGAGGTGAGGAAAGATCGGCAGGCAATTAGCACCCCAGCTGAGGAAGGCTGGAGGAAGACATTGCTCATCACCTGGGGACAAAGAGAGAAAACCCACTCATTTAAGGAGTCACTTCATGGAAGGGGGCTCCTTTTAGTTCATAGAACACATAGCTTGACTAGGAAGCTTCCCAATCCAGTTATTTACATTAATTTCTACAATGATCCAAGAATCCTATCTATAGACAGGTACATTTATCTTGACTGTCTCCCCACATACAACTTACCCTTTCCTACATGAGAGATTTCTTTATCCAGAATCCCCTCCCCTTTGCTTCCTACGAAAACCTTCATTTTTCTTCCAAACTTGACTCAAACTTAATTTCCTCCAGGAAACCTGGAGGACCTTCCCCGGTTCAACCTACCTTGCCCAGGTCATTCCTATTACTCCATTATTCCACCCAGAAATGAAGTGTTCCTTTGAATTAGTAATTACTTTTTTTTGTTTGTTTTGGTTTTTGGTTTTTTTGTTTTTAAGTGAGGCGATTGGGGTTAAGTGACTTGCCCAGGGTCACCCAGCTAGTAAATGTTAAGTGTCTGAGGCCGGATTTGAACTCAGGTACCCCTGACTCCAGGGCCGGTGCTCTATCCACTGCGCCACCTAGCTGCCCCAGCAATTACTTTTGTTAATGATTGTATAGTGTTTGTTATTGTTTAGTGTCCATTTTGTGACCTGATTTGAAGTTTTCTTGGCAGAGATGTGAGGAATTGAGGCAAATAGGGTTAAGTGACCTGCCCAGGGTCACACAGCTAGTAAGTGTCTGAGGCCAAATTTGAACTCAGGAAGAAGAGTCTTCCTGACTCCAGACCAGGCACTCTATTAACTATACCACCTAGCTGTTCCATCTGATATGTTCTACCAAGTTGTAAAGGCTTCAACTGCAGGCCAGTAATGGAATGTGTGTCTGCTAGTTAAGGACCAGCTTAGCTAGCTCAGAAGAAAGGCTAGCTACCATATGATAAGGCTTTGAAGGTTGCTGGTCACTAAAAATTATTAACACATACTAAGGTGTGGTGAAGGGACAATTTGTTTCAGCTGAGGGTGTGCACATCCTATAACATCACATCATTAGATCTTTAAGTATATTTTATAGATGTATCTAGTCCCTCCCACCAGACCAAGATGCATCATAGATTGGGAGCTAATTGGGACCTTGGTTATTTGGTCCAACTTTTCTTCATTTTATAGATGAAGAAATAGGCTTAGATTTAAACCTGAGCACTCTGATTCTTTGCACTGAACCACCCTCCCATTATTATAGTATATAAGAATGGGCCCAAAACTCATGATATATGACTGGATACTGTAGCAGTAACTGGATGTATTAACAAAATGATGGTGATTATAATCTTTCCTATTTGCACAGAACTTTCTAATTAAGCCTACAAGAGTAGTAAAGTATAGCTTGGGAGCCAGGAGGCTTTCAACAGGTCACTTTATAAATCTGAAAAGCACTTTCATATATCATCTCACCTTATTTGGTTTTCACAACCAAAGCTTCTTAAACTTTGGTTTGAGACTCCATGGTAACTGAATGTGGGGGTTGCAAAATATCTGGAAGTAAATATTTGATTTTTATATCTATCTTATATACCTAAATACCTGGGGGTCGTGTAAAGATTTCTTGGCGAAAAGGGGTCTTGAGTGGAAAAAGTTTAAGAAAACCTGTTCACAATAACCCTGTGAGGTATTATTATCCCCATTCTACATGTGAGAAAACAGGATGGCAAAAGGTTAGGTGACATGCTCAATCTCCCATAGCTAGTAAATGTCTGAGGCAGGATTAGAACTCAGGCCTTCCCGACTCTAACACACTATCTGTCACCCTACCTACCTGCTTCTATGCCTTAGGGCCCTCTGCAAAATGTGGCAGTTACTGCTGGCTCTGACATTCTGTGGTAACAGCTCGGATTTTCTCAGAATAGGTCTGAGAGAGAAGCAGGGCGGGATTATTTTAGAGATAGGGAGACCGAGGCTCAGGGCAGAAGATAAGTGACTTGGTCAAGGTCACATAGTGGTTAGGGGCCGGGATCAGAACCCAGAACTCCTGACTCCCAGTCCCCCGTGTTCCCCAACTCCGTAGCCCAGGCCGGGGACCGCCTCTGGAAAGAACATAGCTGGGGCCAAGCTGTGTCCCCTGCTCCGCCCTTCCCCCTCTCCCTTCACCGCTCCTCCTCCCTCTTCTCCTCCCACCCCCCTTCCCGCTCCCGCAGGCCCCAGCCGCTGGGCCCAAGTTCTGAAACTCCCGGAGGCTGGTTACCTGGGCGGCAGGGCGCGGTCCGGCGGCCAGGCTGAGGGAGCCCAAAGCTCGAGACAGTGCCTGCACCGCCATTGGGGGGATCAGCTCTACACGCCTCCTCCTCACTTCACCCTGGCGCCTTCTGATGACGCGACGCCCCGGGTCCAGTGACGTCGCGGAAGGGGGGCCTACGCCAGGAGGCGCTGGAGGGGTGGGTCTGGGTACGAAGAAGTAGGCCCCCTGGGGCGTCGCTGGCCACAACCAGTCCTAGAGAGGTTTCTTGCCCGCGTGACCGGAGATAGGCTCCGCCCCCAGGAGCCGTCAAAACAATTGCCTTTAGCGACGGCCATGTTGGATTTAAGGGGGCAGTACTGGCGGGG
The DNA here is from genome assembly GCF_019393635.1 of Dromiciops gliroides. NCBI lineage: Eukaryota > Metazoa > Chordata > Mammalia > Microbiotheria > Microbiotheriidae > Dromiciops > Dromiciops gliroides. The sequence goes on from NC_057864.1 coordinate 257,787,341, forward strand.
GAGCGGGCTGACCGACGGACTGACGGACGTGCCAACGGTGAGTCTCTGGCAGAATTCTCTCTCCTCCCTCTCTTTCCCTACAGTCAGACAGGCTGGGGACCCAGGTCCCACCCTGGCACCCCAGGAAAGAGGGAGACACCCCCATAACAGACAGACACACCCTCGGGACCTCCTCCTCCTCTCCCGAGGACGGACACCTAGAGACGCTCACTTCCTCCTTGAACGGACGGACGAACGGACACATAGACACCCTCACTCCCTCTTCGACAGACAGTCACAGATATACACACGCTCACCTCTTTGTACAGACTGACAGATACATACAGATCCTCGCTTCTTCTTTGGACAGGCTGACACATATACACTCTTCCCCCCTCCTTGAACAGACAGGTAGACATATACACCTTCTCACCCCCCCCCTTTGCACAGACAGACAGACACACACATACAGAACCTCACTTCTTCCTTGCACAAACAGGCTGACAATATACACTCTCCCCCTTCTTTAGACAGACAGACAGACAGACACCTCCCTCTTTGGATAAGAATCTCCTCCTTGGATATATAGACACCCTCACTGTTTCTTAGGACACACAGACACACATCTCGCTTCCTCCTTGGACAGAGACTGTATATGTACATTGTATGTAAACATACACACATCCTCACTTCCTGCATAGAGACATACATGCGTTCATTTTCTCCCAGGACAGACAGACAGATGCACATCCTCATCCCCAGCTAGGACAAATAGATACATACATATCCTCACTCCTTCCTAGGACAGACATACATATAAACATCTTCATCCCTTCCTAGGACAAAGACACACTTATTATACACATGATCATTCCCTAGTAGGACAGACAGTTTCTCTCCTAATTCTTCCCTATTCCAGACTTTTACCCACTCTCATGGGGCAGGCATGTATCTCCAGAAAGATAGCCTTCCCACCTCCCAAGACAGATAAACTTGGTCCTCTTTTCCTCTTGAACAGATAGATAGATAGTCATGGCTCTCTTTCCTCAGGTGACATGCCACTGACCCCTTGGGCAATAGATAGATTGATTCTCCTATCACTACCCTGAGACACATACACACATTCTGTCAGGTTAGAGAGAAGGTAACATATGTAACAATTATACATTGTATTATGAGATTTTAGATATTATACCGTTATATATTACATAACTACGATAACTATTATGGCTTCCAGCATAGACAAACAAACCCACCCCCCACACCCAGATAGGTAGGGGTTTATATGGGTTCTCTCCTCTCTCCACCCCATCCCTCCAAGAAGCCATACCCACAAATGAACCTCAAAGACACAGAGCATGATGACTCCTTTTACTCTTAGGCAGACACTCTGCTTTCCTAGTTTGTCTTGGGGAAATGAGATGAGTCTGCAAGTTAGTAAATGATGCTCACCAGTACTGGGAAATTACCCCTTACTTTAATTGCCTGGGATAGAAGTGGGAGAAACAAAGCAGAATGAGAGAGGGTCTGGCCTAGGCTAGATTCCTCTGCTGTTTCCACATAAACAGACCCTTGTACTCCTACCTCCTTCTAGTCACAAGGATCCTTCCTTACTAATAAACCTGGGGAAACAGAACTTGGATCTTCCTTAGGTTTCCAGACAAGCCCTCTCTTTACTCCTGCTTATTCCTCTTTAGGAGATCTGAGCTGAGAGCTAGCTTAGTGTTTCTTGGGAGAAATAGGGGAGATGGTTCTCTCAGAGGATTTGGGACCTGGGCATGTAGCAAAAGAAAGGGCATTTATTCTAGGTGGGGCTCTGTGGCAGGTGCTCTGAATAGTTGGGGGGTGTGTGTATGAGGTGGTGCTGGACTCTTGGACTTTGCATAGGGCGTCTCCCAGCCTGCTGAGCTGAGTAAGGTTCTTCTTGGCTCATAGCTCCTGGTTCTTGACTCCTGCCTCAGCTCTGCAGTCCAAAGCTCTGCCTTTGGTTGGGGTAATAAGGCTTGGGACAATGACTGGGCTGAGGGGAAGAAGAGAGTAGAGAATATGAACTGGAGAAGAAGTAGGGAATAACCAGGGTTGAGTGAGGTTGGGATCAAGGCACCTTAGGTAGCTAAGAGAAGTAACTAAACCTTCATGGAGACAACTGTGTCCAACCCTTGCTGCTGAGGCCCCTTCAGTCTCTTTTATACCCGTGAGAACTGTCACTTCTCTCATTCTTCTTCTCTAGGATGTAGTTATTATCTGTATTTCCTTCTTCAGCTCTATTATTCTTTCATTGCCCTCCTTCACCGTCTCCCTCTCTCCCAATTCCAAGTCTTGGTCTTTCTTCCCAAATTCATTATCCTTCCCTTTACATGACAGCCTCTTCCCTTCCATTTTCTGTAATGTTTGTATATTTTTCCTGCTCAACACTCTCCTCAACTCTGAGATACATCACGCCTCCTACCGTGTCTCTCTCCTCTGATGAACTTGACTATCTCGATCTTAATCTCCATACAGAGTCTTGCTTTCCCTGCTTTACTCAGTTCCATTCACTTACTCTCACTGTGATCTCTTCCCCACAAAACTCAATTGTTACAGCTCCCCCCCTCTCAATTTCTCCCCAGCCCAGGTTGGGATCCCCTGACCCAGGATGTCGGGGCTGGTGCTGGGACAGCGGGAAGAGCCATCAGTGCACCGGTTGAGCCAAGAAGAGATCCTGGGGAGTACTCGCCTGGTGAGCCAAGGTTTGGAAGCACTGAGGAGTGAGCACCAGGCAGTGTTACAGAGCCTGGCTCATGCCATTCAGTGCCTGCAGCATGAGGGCCATGAGGCTGGACTGGTACATGAGAAGGCCCGGCAGCTTCGCCGTTCCATGGAAAACATTGAGCTGGGTCTTGGGGAGGCACAGGTGAGATTGGGCGCCTGGGAAATAGAGGCTTGGGGTGGAGGGTGGGATAAGAGTAAGATTTCAAGGAAAGAATGAGTGGATTTGTGAGGAAAATTCAGGTCTAAGAACTGGGAGAGGGACAGACTGATGGAAAAAATGGAGGGAGTTTTGTGTTGTGGGGAGAGGAAGGTTGGCAAAAAGGGTCCTGTTGACTTCATCTTTGTAATGTCTCTCATGTATGCCCTTTGCTGCCCTCTGACCCGGCAACCACTACGGCTCAGACCTTTAGCACCTCACATGTGGAGTACTGCAGAAGCCTTCTGGTTGGCTTCCCTACCACTAATCTCTACCCACTCAAATCCATCCTCTGCTCAGCTGTGAGCATGGGTCTGACTGTGTCCCCGCCTCTAGTCAATAAACTCTAAGTGGTTCCTTTTTACCTCTAAGATAAATATAAAATCTTAGGTTGGCTTCAAAAGTCCTTCATAAATTGGTCCCTTCCTACCTTTACAATCTGAATATGCCTTATTGTCTTCTACTCTGCAGTCCAGTGACACTGGCCTTCCTGCTGTTCCTCAACTATGACATGCCATGTCCCCACTCCAGGCATTTTCATAGGCTGTCTCCCATGGCCAGAATTCCTTTCTTCCTCATCTGTGTCTTCTGGCTTCCAAAGCTTCAAGGTTCAGCTAAAATCTCAGCTAAAATCTTCTATGGGAAGCCTTCCTTAGCCTCTCTTAATGCTAGTGCCTTCCTTCTGTTGATTATTTCCAGTTTATCTCGTATATAGCTTGTTTGTACATAGTCATTTGCATGTTGTCTTCCCGTTTGACTGTGACCTCTGTGATTAGACTAGATTGTCTTTTTGCCATTCTTTATATCTCCAAGCACTTAGCACAGTGCCTGGTATATAGTATATGCTTATTGACTTGACTTAAGTAAAAGAGATAAAGAATAGAGCAGAGGATAGAATGACTGGGTGAATTGGGCTAAACTGAATAGATAACATGTCCCAGTAAGAGGGCAGCTAGGTGTTACAGTGGATAAAGAGCTGGGCTTGGAATAAGGCTTATCTTCCTGAGTTCAAATCAGGAAGACTCATCTTCCCGAGTTAAAATCTGGCTTCAGACACTGACTAGCTGGGTGACCCTGGGGAAGTTACTTAACCCTGTTTGCCTTAGTTTTCTCATTTGTAAAATGAGCTGGAGAAGGAAATGGCAAACTTCTCCAATATCTATGCCAAGAAAATCCCAAATGGGGTCAGGAATAGTTGGACACAACTGAAAAATGATTCATCAACAAGAAGTCCAAGTAAGAGAGAGCTTTTCCTGTTCATTGTGTCTGGCCTCTACATTTCCCTGTTCCCTTGTACCCTGCTCTGTATTTCAGAGATCACCCAGTCCATTCCTTCATTTTATGAGTGAGGAAACTGGCTTGATCTATAATACACCCTTACTATTCCTTCAATTGCCCTCCACACATACACCTAGTGGTTTTCTTTTTTTCTTTCTTTTTTCTATTTTTTTTTTTGGTGGGGCAATGAGGGTTAAGTGACTTGCCCAGGGTCACACAGCTAGTAAGTGTCAAGCATCTGAGGCCGGATTTGAACTCAGGTCCTCCTGACTCCAGGGCCAGTGCTCTAACCACTGCACCACCTAGCTGCCCCACACCTAGTGGTTTTAATAGGAGCACTGAGAATTTAGAGGATGTTGAATCCTCTTTTATAGAGGAGAAATCTGAGACCCACAGAGGTGAAATGACTTTTCCAAGGTCACACATATAGTAAGTTGTAGAGCTGGGATTTGAATTCAAGCCCTCTAACTCCACTCTAGTGCTCTTTCCACATTGCCACAGGGCCTTTCAGTCCAGTCCTCTCTGTCTGCTCTTTCCAGGTGATGTTGGCTCTGGCAAACCACCTGGGCACCGTGGAGTCAGAGAAGCAGAAGCTTAGAGCCCAGGTGCGACGATTGTGTCAGGAGAACCAATGGCTTAGGGATGAGCTGGCAGGTACCCAGCAGCGCCTGCAGCGAAGTGAGCAGGCAGTAGCCCAGCTGGAGGAGGAGAAAAAGCACCTGGAGTTCATGGGGCAGCTTCGGCAGTATGATGAAGACGGACCCCCTGTGGTGAGTAGGGTGGCAGGGAAGGTGGGAACCTAGTACCAAGGCTTGGGCACAGGGAAGGCCAGTGAGCAGCCACCAACAAAGATTTACTGAACTCTTACTATGTGTTCAACGCTGTGGCCAGTGATGATAAGAATTCGTGTTTATGTAGCTCTTTAAGCTTCACACAGCAGCCCTGTGAGGTAGATAGTGCAGGTATTTGTTCCCATTTTACAGATGAGGAAGCTGAGTTGATTTACTCATACATAGTCACATGGCTAGGACATGCCTGAGCTAGGATTCAAACCCAGTTATTGTTGGGTTCTATGCCCAGAACTCCTTATACTATGCTCCTTTGTCAGTACTTTCAGGGTATTATTTCAGGGTATAACTTCATATTATATAATTTCACATACTTCCAGTCTATAATTTCATCACTGGAGGTGCTTCCTTCACCAACACAGATGACACCTCTTTTAAATCTTATTAAATGGTCTTGAAGAGTTGAAGGGGCTGAAAAAACCCCACCTATCAGCATGCAGCTTTACTCGAGATGACTCTCTATAAAATTAGCAGGGCTGGTCTTTGGACAACAGACACAGTCCATTACCAGCTCTATCTACCAGACTTTCCCATTTTGATAGGATCTGCCAGAGTTCACGCTCCGCTTTCAGAGTCTTTGAGCCTTGGGAGGTAGGCAGTAGAAGGGAGATTGCCCACATTTTTACAGATAAATGAGACTTAGAGAGCTTAGGTGATTTCCATGAGTTAAGCCACAGAACCACGAAATATCTGAGGTAGTTCTCAAATCCAGGTACTCTCTCTACTGGGGCCCCAAAGTAGGAGTCGAAGGCTTAAAATAGGGATAGGGAAGCATAAGGATTTAAGAGAGAGGAGATAGACCATTTGTAATGAAGTGAAGGCTTCTTTTCTTTTCTTTTTTTTTTTTTTTTTGTGGGGCAATGAGGGTTAAGTGACTTGCCCAGGGTCACACAGTTTGTAAGGGTGAAGTAGAGGCTACTATAGAGGATTAGTGGAAATTAGGTTGAAAAGGAAGGCTGGGGGGGCGGGGGGGGGGGGCAGCTAGGTGGCGAAGTGGATAAAGCGCTGGCCTTGGATTCAGGAGGACCTGAGTTCAAATCCAGCCTCAGACACTTGATATTTATTAGCTGTGTGACCCTAGGCAAGTCACTTAACTCTCATTGCCCCACAAAAAAACCAACCAACCAAACAAACAAACAAGAAAGAAAGAAAAGGAAGGATGGGACAGCAGTGTTTCCTTTTTTTTTCTTTTGCATTCCAGATAGCTTTATTTTTTTTTCTATTAATTTTTTTAAATTTTGAGTTCCAAATTCTCTTCCTCCATCCATCCCCTCCTCTCCTCACTGAGAAAGCAAGCAATATGATACTCATTCTACGTGTGAAGTCATGCAAAACATTTCCAAATTAGCCATGTTACAAAAAACCTTCAAGAAAAATAAAGCGAAAAACATTATTGTTTCAATCTGCTCTCAGAGTTTATCAGTTCTCTCTCTGGATTGCAATTTTCTTCATGAGTCTTTTGTCATGAATCATTATATTGATCAGAATAGCTGAGTCTTTCACAGTTGATCTTGGTACAATATTGCTGATATTATATACAATGATTTGGTTCTGCTCACTTTACTTTGCATCAGTTTGCATGTCTTCCCAATTTTTTTCTGAAACCATGGGAGGCAGTGCTTTAATAAGGATGACAGTCTTTATTGTGAGAAAGAACTTTTCCTTGAGGGAACAAAGTAAACATAAGGAAGAACTGTTTTTTTTGTTTTGTTTTGTTTTGGTGAGGCACTTGGGGTTAAGTGACTTGCCCATGATCACACAGCTAGTAAGTGTCAATTGTCTGAGGCAGGATTTGAACTCAGGTTCAATGGCTTCTTAACAGCCTTCACAGGTATAATCATTACCAAATTTTTTGCCTTTCGAGGGGGAGGGGAGATGAAAGAATGGGGAGCTCAAAGTTAAAAAAAAATGATTGTCAAAAAATGTTTCACATTTAATTGGGAAATATTTTTTAAATAAAGTATTTTATTTTTTTCCCTGTTACATGTAATGATAGTTCTCAACTTTTGTTTATACAAGCTTTCCAATTTCAGATTTTTCTCTCTCCTTCCCCTCCCTCCTCCCTCCCCTAGACAGCAGGTAATCTGATATAGGTTTTATATATATATATATATATATATAATACACACACATATACATATATATATACATACATAATAACATTAAACATATTTCTGCATTAGTCATGTTATAAGAGAAAAATCAGAGCAATGATGAAAAACCTCAAAATAGAAAAACAACAGCACCAAAACCAAAAGAAATAGTATGGTTCCTTCAACATCTATACTCTGCAGTTTTGTTTTTTTTTTTCCTGGATTTGGAGATCCTCTTCTATCATGAGTTCCCTGGAACTCTTCTGTACCATTGCATTGGTGAGAAGAATATAGTCCATCACAGTAGATCAACACACAATGTTGATGATACTGTGTACAATGTTCTTCTGGTTCTGCTCATCTCACTCATCATCAGCCCACGCAAGACCCTCCAGGTTTCTCTGAACTCCTCCTGCTCATCATTTCTTACAGCACAATAGTATTCCATTGTATTCATATACCACAACTTGTCCAGCCATTCCCCAATTGATGGGCATCCCCTCAACTTCCAATTCCTTGCCACCATGTACAGAGCAGCTATAAATATTTTTGTACATGTGGGTCCCTCTCCCCTTTCCATGATCTCTTTGGGAAAAAGATCCAAAAGTGGTATTGCTGGGTCAAAGGGTATGCACAGTAATTGGGAAATATTTAACAAAATTATTATTATTTTTTTTGCAGGGCAATGAGAGTTAAGTGATCTGCCCAGGGTTACAGAGCTAGTGTCAAGTGTCTGAGGTCAGATGTGAACTCAGGTCCTCCTGAATCCAGGGGCTGGTGCTTTATCTGTGGCGCCACCTAGCTGCCTCTGATATAATATTTTTTAAAAATTAGTGAGGGTCAGCCAGCAAACCTATCATGAGTATTGACAAGGGCCTAGTGGTAGCCTAGATCCTTGGGATGCATGTTAAAGATCAGACACACTCCCTGCCTTGAGGATAGATGAGGCAGACACATAATCCACATAAGCACATATGGATCAATACAATGCTGTAATTGCCTGAATTGAGTGGGAGGAAGGAGGTAGAGATTGTATTAACAAGTTGGGAAATGGGGGAGGATTGATAAGGAAAAGCTTTCTGAAGGAGGTGGTTCATAGGTATAATAGTCAGGAAGAGAGGTATGTGAAATTCTAGCATGAATGACTATGAGGATGGGTTTTTAAAAATTTAAAAGACCACTTTTGTCTAGGTTAAGTCCTATGCTTCCTAGCATCAAAAGGCTGGATGGTTTTGCAAGGTACCAATCCCACAAATTAGTGGCCTTGTAATACAGTTCCCATAGGGAACTCCTGTCAGGAGTGAACTTTTCCCATCATGTGTTGCTTCAATTCTTTCAGGAGGAGAAAGAAGGCAACTCCAATAAGGATTCCCTGGATGATCTTTTCCCCAATGAAGAGGAAGAGGAGCCCAACCATGACTGTGAGTCCATCCCTGTGGCTGGAGGGTGAATCAGCTAGAAAGGAGAGCCTGTGCTCTCTGGCCTTGACTGCCAGAGTAGAGAGTCAGTCTATAAACCAACCCACTTCTAGTACCACTCTACTTCCTCATTCTTGCCCTGGTTTTGGCATGGCTGGGAATAAAAATAGGACAGGAACTGAGGACAGAGCTCCTTTCTCTTGGGAGTCAAACTTCTCCTTAGTCAGTGGGAGTGGATATATAGGACTAGGGGAAAAGTTGGTGTGAGGAGTTGACCTGGAGTATAAAGGGATTGGCATGAGAAGTGTAGGATGTTATATGTGTCATTAAAAGGCATGGGCAGGGGGCAGCTAGGTGGCACAGTGGATAGAGCACCGGCCCTGGATTCAGGAGGACCTGAGTTCAAATCCGGCCTCAGACACTTAACACTTACTAGCTGTGTGACCCTGGGAAAGTCACTTAACCCCCAATTGCCTCACTAAAAAAAAAAAAAGGCATGGGCAAGGGAAGGAGGTCAGAACTGAGAATGGACTTAGGGTGGGGACCATTGATGGAAGGAAAAGCCATGAGCTTGGAAGCAGCAGGGATAGGGCTGGGACTTAGGTGAGTAGAGGAGTCCTTTGTGGGCACAGTGCCAGCCTCTGAGATTGGGCTGGTGCTGTCCCAGTGCCCAAGGGCACTTCAGCTGCTCAGCATGGGGGTTATGAGATCCCAGCACGGCTTCGGACCCTGCACAACCTGGTGATCCAGTACGCAGCTCAGGGCCGATATGAGGTGGCAGTGCCACTCTGCAAACAGGCCCTAGAAGACCTGGAGCGAACCTCGGGCAGAGGCCACCCTGATGTTGCCACCATGCTCAACATCCTTGCCTTAGTCTATCGGTAAGGCTTCCCCACACCCCACCCCTCCTCCTCCTCTTCAGTGCACCTGTCTCTTTACCCCACCTGAGGCCCTGTTCTTCATTCCTCAAGCTCCCTTAGGTCTTCCGGATCATGACCAAAACCAAGAACAACAAAGATTTATTTACCACCTGCCATGTGCAGTGTATATAGAAAACTCAAGATGATCAAATGGTCCCCAGATGTTATTACCTTCCTATCCCTTCCCTCAACTTCTGCCCCTTTAACTCCTATGTCCTTGGGCCTTCTCATTTATTCTATTTCCCATAGGACTCCTATATCTAAGCTCCCTATCCCCGATACATCACAGTCACTGTCTCTTCTCCTTGGCCTTCCATTCTCTCCTGGGGGAAAGACCTGTCTTGTTCCATATACAGATTCTGTTATATCAGTGAGCCTTTCCCAGTGGGATGCACAACAAGCTTTGTGTCCTCCTCATAGAAGGGAAAGCTTTTCTAGCCATTCCCACTACCCCAAAGAAAGGAGATATGAATTTGCCAGATAAGAATTTGCTAGATATGAATAAGGTGTGACTGATGGGGGTGACCTGGGGCTATCTAGAAGGAGATGGAGTCATGTAGGTACAGGATGACTATTCTCATAAACTCTGGGGTCCTGTCCCCTTGCAGGGATCAGAACAAATATAAGGAGGCAGCCCACTTGCTGAATGACGCCCTGAGCATCCGTGAGAGCACCCTGGGCCGGGACCACCCCGCGGTCAGCATCCTTCCCTCTTCCTACCCTGCCCCATCTTAGCATGTCTGCTCTTCCTTTACCCCTCTCAAACAGGGGGAGGGTGGGCTTAGGATAGCTACTCTCCAAATCCTACCTAGCTGTTTCCTCAGTAGAGCCCATTTCCTGGAAAGAAAGATGAAGGGAACAAGGCATCCCTGGAGTGGCAGCTTCCATGTCCCTAAGGGCTATCCTGGACCCTTGGGTTGATGGGTTCTTTGAGTCGCCCTTTCAGGGCTGGCTTTTGACAAGGATGGGACTTTCTCCACAGGTGGCTGCCACTCTCAATAATTTGGCTGTGCTCTATGGGAAGAGGGGCAAGTATAAGGAAGCAGAGCCACTGTGTCAGCGAGCCCTGGAGATCCGAGAAAAGGTGTTTCCTTCCTCCTAGATCTGGGATTCTTTCTCTCCAACCCTCCTTCTCTATCTCCTCCATTCTGCCCCAGCCCCAGCCTTTTCCTCTCTGCTTTCTTCTTCAATTCTCCCCCTTCCGGCTCATCTCGTACTTGCCCTACAACCTGTATTCATTCCCCTCTCTTCTCTCCCTGCCAGGTCTTGGGCACTGACCACCCAGATGTGGCAAAGCAGTTGAACAACCTAGCCCTTCTGTGTCAGAACCAGGGCAAATATGAGGCAGTCGAGAGGTACTACGGCCGGGCACTGGCCATCTATGAAGGCCAACTGGGGCCGGACAACCCGAATGTGGCCCGCACCAAGAACAATCTGGTGAGGGGAAGAAGGAAGAGGAAGAAGGGAGGAGCCCCTAAAGCTATTTATTAGAGCCCACAGAATTCTCCTTTGTCTGCCTGGCCATTCCCTTATTGGAGTCACTGGTGGGAAGAGATAGGGGAACAGTAATAGGAGTCATGATGATGAGGAGAGTTGACATTTCTGTGCCACTCAGATTTGCAAAGCACTTTGCATTTATGGTCTCATTTGGATAGAGTCACGACAGGGCAGATACCTGGTTCTAGTTCTTTCCTTTCTCTCATCTCCACTCCAGGACTCTGGGGAGTAGGTGAGAGCTGCTCCAGGATGGGTAACTGGCTAATTCCAGAATTTAAAGAGAGTGATGATTGAAGCTGGGGATGCTGGGAAGGTAGTGCTAAATTAGGGAAATGGCAGGATTAGGAAGGCTAGATTCTGGGGCCAGGATGGAGAGAGATGAGGGGAGGGGCAGAGAAATTGTTCTCTAACCTTTCTGAGAAAAACCTCATTCCTCTCTCTCTCTCTCTCTCTCTCTCTCTCTCTCTCTCTCTCTCTCTCTCTCTCTCTCTCCATCCCATGGTTCTTCTTATTTCTTCATAATATCCCATCTGTCCCTCTTTCCTCCTACCCCAGGCCTCCTGCTACCTGAAACAGGGAAAATATGCAGAAGCCGAGACTCTGTACAAGGAAATCCTAACCCGGGCCCACGTACAGGAGTTTGGGTCTGTGGATGGTGGGTGTGTGGGAGTTGGGGGTGGCCAAAGGGAAGGAGAACATGGCCTAAAGTTACAGTGCCTTCCAGGGGTGACTTAGACCCTACTGCCCAGGGGTAGTGTGGTCTGCACCTGGGACCTGGATCCCTCAGGCCCAGCATATCCTTCTAAACTTTTTATTTCCTGTCCCATATGTTACCCCTCCCCAGATGACCACAAGCCCATCTGGATGCATGCAGAGGAGCGCGAGGAAATGAGCAAAGTGAGTCTGGGGGTACAGACCCTGGGACACTGAGGATGCTCTGTCCTCATTTCTGTTTCACTCTCCTTCCCTCCCCACCAACACCCCACCCCAAGTCTCAACTACCTCAGTTGGCTCAGGGCACCGTGCTTAGCCTAGCTTCTGACCCTAAGAATGCTCCTTATTCTCACCTCCTAATTTTATCTCTCATGTTTCTCCCCACTCCCTTTCGCAGAATCGCCACCGGGATGGCACACCTTATGCCGAATATGGCGGCTGGTACAAGGCATGCAAGGTTAGCAGGTAAGAAGGAAGCTCAAGGCCCAACTGAGGTAGCTGAATAAGAATAGGGGAGCCTATTTTCCTTTGCCCCAGTTGTCTAGACTCCAGGTCCTATGTCTCTTGGTCTTTCTTTTTTCTTCTTTCTGATATCATCTTTTTTGTTTGTTTTTTGCGGGGCAGTGAAGGTTAAATGACTTGCCCAGGGTCACACAGCTAGTAAGTGTCAAGTGTCTGAGGCTGGATTTGAACTCAGGCCCTCCTGAATCCAGGGCCAGTGCTCTATCCACTGTGCCACCTAGCTTCCTCACTGATATCATCTTTTTTTTTTTTTGGTGAGGCAATTGGGGTTAAATGACTTGCCCAGGGTCACACAGCTAGTAAGTGTTAAGTGTCTGAGGCCAGATTTGAACTCAGGTCCTCCCGACTCCAGGGCTGGTGCTCTATCCACTGCACCACCTAGCTGCCCCCTGATATCATCTTTACAACCTCTTCTCTGATTCATCTTCCCTTCCCTGGCCTCACTACCTACAGCCCTACAGTCAACACTACCCTGAGGAACCTTGGAGCTCTCTACCGCCGCCAGGGGAAGCTAGAGGCAGCTGAGACTCTGGAAGAATGTGCCTTGCGCTCCAGAAAACAGGTAGGAAACTAGAGAGGGAAGGAGATTGGGGGAGAGACACCCTAGGGGCAAGTAGCTCAGGCTCTTCTCTGGTTTGGTGGAAGTGGGAGGAGCAGGGAACAATTTTGAAAAAGGAGGCTAGAATTAGAGAGAACCTGGAGCCCACATTGTGCTAGGTAGGGCAGGGAATAAATACAGTCCTGGGCCATGTAATCAGATCCCACCTTGACATGTACTAGATGTGTGACCTTGGGCAAGTCACTTAACTGCTGTCTGCCTCAGTTTCCTCATCTGTAAAATGGGGATCATCTAGCACCTACCTCTCAGGGTTGTGCATTTAGCACAGTAGTAGGTACTAAATAAATGGTTGTTTCCCGCCCCCCCCCTTATTTTTTTCACCAGGGGTCCAGACCCAAGTAACACTTTCTTAGAATGGGAAGAAGAGAGAAAATTTAGGGGAATGATCTTTCACCTTTATGTGGGCTAAGCCATGAAGAGTCACATTGCGGTGATGGTTGTAGGTGGGTGGTGTGTGGCTGGGGGTTGGAGAAACATCCTAAGAAATCTATGGATCTGGCAATCCTTAACCCCTCTTCCCCTCCCTTCCTTTTTTTGCCAGGGCACAGACCCCATCAGCCAGACTAAGGTAGTGGAGCTGCTTGGGGAGGCCCAGGAAAGCCCTGGAGCCAGTATTAAGTTTGAAGGGGGTGAGGAGGCCTCTGTGGCTGTAGAGTGGTCAGGGGTGAGTGATTTTCCCCCTTTTATTTTCCCCGTTTCCTATTCCTTCTGCTCCTGGAGGTGTGTGGGCACAGTGTTGGACCTGAAATTATCCCTTTCCCCATCCTATTCTGCTTTGCTGTTTTCTCTGTTCATTCCACATTCCCATCCGGGTGGAGGGAGGAAGCTTTTGGTAACAGAATTTTTCTTCCCCAAATGGGGGAGAACCTTCCATGGGGTCCATCCTTCCATGGGGTACAGCAGTCTAGAGCTGGGGGTTAGAAGTGGATGGGGAAGGTGAGCGTCTGCCAAGTCTGCCAAGTCTGCCTCACAACTACCTTCCCCAACCCCTCCAGGATGGTAGCGGGACCCTGCAGAGGAGTGGTTCCCTAGGGAAGATCCGAGATGTGTTCCGACGGAGCAGTGAGCTGCTAGTAAGAAAACTGCAAGGAAATGAGCCCCGACAGTCCAGGTACATGCTGGGAACTATGTAAACAAGGCCTTTCCCAAGCTCTCCCCCACCCCCCCTTCCTTATGGCCGTGGCTCCCTGAAAGAAGTAAATATTGAAGAAGTACCTGAGAAGGGAGGAGGCCTATTGGCTGGCTGGGGAGGGGAGTTTCAGGTAGAGGGAGGTAGTAGCACAAAACCAGGAAAAGAGAACCCAGCAGAGAAGCAAGAACTGAGGGAAGGAACATGGCAAGTGAAGAAAATGAGCCATCAAGGCCTCTTGGCAATGGTGGGGGATCCTGGAGCCCACAGGGATAGAGCAGGCAGGCCCAAGGAGAGCTAGGCTCAGGAGACTCTCTTTTTCCCTTGACAGTAGCAACATGAAGCGGGCAGCCTCCTTGAACTATCTAAATCAGTCCAGTGAGCAGTCCCTTCAGGTGAGAAGGGTACCTGGGTGGGAGGTAGGAAAGGGAGTAGGGAGGGAGGGATCAAGTAGGGACTGATGACCAGAACCGAGTAGGAGAGACTGGGGTAGGGGTGAGGGCCTGAATGGGAGGGGAATAAGGAATGGGACTGTCTGAGATCATTCAAATGGGAAGTATGGGGAGGAGGGGAGAGAAGGCTAAGCAGGCTCATTCTTGGGGGTTATCAAAGGGCATATCTGAGATGAAAGGTAGAGAACAAAGAAGTATGTACTTTCTGTGTACTTCTGGGGAATGGACTCAGGTATGGGGGAGAGGGAACAAACGGAAACATGGAGAAAAGGTGACATTAATTCAAGGGCAAGTTACTACTTTAATGGAGAAGTGACCGTACATGGCAACAAACGGTATAGAGAGATGGTTTAGTAGAAAGAGCAATGGATTTGGGTCTGAGTACCTGGGTTTGAATCCCAATCTTTGCTTTATATTACCTGTGTGACTGTGGGCAAATCATTTCCCTCCTTGGGCTATAAATCTGAGAAATGAAGGATTTGGACTCATGTTTTTCAAGTCCCTTTCAGCTCTAAGGTCGGTGATCTACAGATAATATCCCAGCTATTTTCTCCATGTGAATAGAATTTAAGGAAAATCCTAGTGGTACACTTTTAATGAAGGGCAAAAACCCTTCCCTAAACAATTCCTTAAGCATATGGAAAGCGTATCCTAGGGACTAGGAGACAAGTTTGAAGCCCTGGACACAAGATGGGTTACAAGAGCCCATTTGGAGAGTAGGGATGTGGAAGACTGGCTCGGCCTGGGCTGATGGGGTCTGGTCTCTTTCAGGGCTCACGAGGCCTCAGTGCCAGCACTATGAACCTCTCTTCAAGCAGCTGACATCTGACTCCCTAGGAGCTTCCCTACTGTGATTCTACAAACATACAGCGTTCTCCATGGCTCTTGCTTCTACTATGTCCCAAGGAACAGACTGCTAGACCTTGGTGGACCAGTGGGGATGAAAACTTGTAAACTGCTGGGTTGTTCTACCCATTTGGGCTTTGGCTCCACCCTCAGGAAAGCCCTGCTGGGCTCCTTTTTACTCCTCTGCTGTCTTCTAGAGTAGTGCTAAGTCCTCTAGGGACTGGCTTAGGAGGCAGGTACGCCACAGGAACCGAGCTAAGGCCCGCCATCATCGTTTTAGTATGAAGGGTCTGTGGACTGGCCAGATTCTTATTCCTTGACCTCTCTTTTTTTCTGTATACTCCTTTCCTAAAGGTCCAAATATTTCACTTTTCCTAAATAAAATAATCAGATATGAGTTTTCCCCATTTGTCTTGGGGGAATAGGGTAGGACCCAGGGTAAACGCTGGAGTCCAGTGGAAAAGGGAGGAAAGATGATATAATGGCTAGAGTGTTGGCCTAGGAATTGGGAATACCTGAGTTTGAATCATGCCTCAAACACTTACTAGATGTGTGACTCTGAGCAGGTCGTTTGACCTCTCTGGGCCTCAGTTTCCCCATTTATAAAATGGGAGTAGTAGCAGCATCTACTGGCTTGTGAGCATCAAAGGAAATAACATATGTAAAGTACTTCGCAAACTTTGAAGCACTGTATAAATATTAGCTATTGTTATTATTGCTATCTGTCTTTTTTTCTTATCTAGTTTATATTGTGAGGTCTACAAGGATGCCAATGAAGGGTTTGGGAGTTGTGTTGAAACTCATATCCTCTAAGATTGGGGTTGGGGACATAGGAAGCTTATTAGCAGTATTTGATTGTCAAGGATTCATCAGGAGGAGCTCTGTAAAAAGTATTCACTGTAATGAAAGTTGGCTCTCCCATGTGGTGGCCATGTGGGTCCCTAAAGTTCTGTTGCTTGGGCAGAGGGAGAGTTAGAGCTGTTCACCCAAAGCCTTCCCCCCCACCATCCTCTGGGCTTAAGGTTGGGCGGAAGTGAAGGCTAAGCTCGAGTTCTGCAGTCCCCATGCCTCTCTCTACCCCATTAACCCTCCCCCCCCCCCAGCCTATTGGAAAAGAAGACTATGATCTCTCCCAGTACATCCTGAAGGAGTGAACAGCAGCTGGAGCCTATCTTGTGGAGTCTGTCTCTTGCACACCCTCCTCCTATACCCCTTGCAGCTCTTACAACAAAGGAAGAATGTGGGGGGCCCCCGGGCCCCCCCCCCCCCCCCCCCCCCCCCGCACTGAGAGGCTTGGAAAAAGGACTAAGCCAGACAGATCCACCAGCCAGGCCCCCCTGGTCATAGAGGCTCCTGCAGCTCACGTTGTCCAGTAATGGACTTGGAACTGAACTTCAGTTGCCTGCTTACTGCATTCCTGAGGCCAGCCTTTCCTAGCTTTAGGTTCAGATTGGTGCTGGGCCAGAGCCAGACCACAGCTTCCCTGTGGAGCCTTCTCCAGTTGGCAGCCATGTCTTGGGGGATTCAAATTAGCTTCGTCCTGAGGACACCAAGGAAACTGGTGTGGTTCTAAGGCTGACCTAGAAGGTTAGGTTACTGGGGGAGAGGGGGAAAGGGAAGGGGGGCACGCCTCCCTGGTCTGAAATCACCCAGTCTCTCTTGGGGTCCTTGTTTGCATAGTTGTTGAGGGGAGCCCCAAGCCTGATCCATATGACAATACACAATTCCTAGGGTCTCCTCCAACTGTCTAGTTCTCAGAAACAATTCTCACTGTCCCCCATCTCCCACAAGTCATTCCCCTATTGTCCCCCATCCCACCCATGTCTCCTTCCTCCTTACACTGTCCCTTATCCTTCCCACCTCACCTCCTCACACTTCCCTCTCGACTCCCTTCTTCCTCAACACACATTGTTTCCTAGTCCCCCAAGGTCTTTCACATTGTCCTCCATCCCTCTCTTTCCTTCCCTACGCTGCCACCCTTGCCCCTCTACTTTCTTTTCTTTTCCCACACTACCCTCATCTTTTCCCCTCCCTACCCCCATTATTCACCTCCCACCCCGTCTTTCCTACACCATCTCCTTCCTCCTCCCTCCCCCTTCCATTGCTCATCTCCACCAGGTCTTTCCCAGATCCTGCCCAATTTATGAAACCCTGAGGCTGAGGTTGTGAGGAGGTTCTAAGAGAGCCGGGCTCCGCACCACGACTAACATGTGGGTTCTAAAGAGGCGGGGTACCAGGCGTTCACCGAGCGGGGTGCCTGAGAGGGCGGGGCTCCAAAAGGAGGCTTAGGTGGAGGGGCTAAGGGGGCGGGGATCCCAACTGGGGTTGAGTGGGGGTGGGGGGTGGGAGTGGGCTTCTGAGGGGGCGGAGCGCTCTGCGAAGGCGGGGCTCCTAGAGCGGTCTGGGCGAGGGGTATCCTGAAGGGGCGGGGCTGCAGGGGGGGGGCGGTGCGCGCCGCCGGGACGGGGGGGGGGGGCGAGGGGCGGGGCTTCCCTTGGCGGCGGCGCGCGGCTGCGGGCTGCTCGGGGGACGGGGCGCGCGGGCTCGGCTCGGCGGCTCTCCGTACAGCTCGGCGGTGGCGGCGGTGGCGGTGGCGGCGGCGGCCCGGCCCCGGCTTCCAGCAGCAGCGTCTTTCCGTCCTGCGCCGCTCGGCGGAGCCGCTCCGACCTCCTTCCCTTCCTCCCTCGTTCACCTCTCTAGAACCGGTCTCGATGGAAGCGGAGCCGGGGGCCCCGGGCAGCCCCCGCCGGCCGCCGCTCCTCGGCTTTCTCCTGCTGCTGAGCGGTGAGTACCGAGGGAGCGGAGCGCCCTGGGGAGGAGAGCGCGGGGCGCGCTGCTCGGAGCTGGGCCGGC
The DNA here is from genome assembly GCF_019393635.1 of Dromiciops gliroides. Lineage (NCBI taxonomy): Eukaryota > Metazoa > Chordata > Mammalia > Microbiotheria > Microbiotheriidae > Dromiciops > Dromiciops gliroides. The sequence goes on from NC_057864.1 coordinate 257,805,456, forward strand.
GCCCGGGGGGAGAGCGCAGGCAGCCCACCTGGGCAGCGGCCTCTCGGTGCCCTCGCCGGCACGGCTCCGCCTTACCTGCCCGGAGAGACCTGGCCCCGGGCGCCCCTCCTCCTGCCCCCGCGGCGGGCTGCCGGGCTCCGGGGGCCCGAGTGGGGAGAGCCGCAGAGCCCTACCCGCTTGGGGCCGGCTGCTGACGGGGCGGGGTCGTGCCCGGCTCCGGGCGGAGCCCTTTCTTTGGGGAGGTGGGATGCGCCCAGGGGGCGTTAGGGGCTTCCACGTAACCATCTATCCATCTATCCATCCATCCCTCCGCCCGAGCGCGGATGGACCTTTGTTAAGCCGACCGGCTCCCTCTTCCTTCCTTCTGTTAAGCAGCGATCCGGGCTCCTGGGGAGCGTACACCGAGGGGACGGATTGGGGGCTTCCCCCTCCCCCAGCTGCCCATCCAGGGCAGTGAGCCCTCCACTCGTCGGCCGGAGGAGCTGCACTGGCCGGGTGGGCACGGGCTGCATACAGGCTGCCGTTGGCACCAGGGAGTTACCGTGGCCCCTGCCAAAATCGGGCATGGGTGGCTCGGGAAGAGGTGGATAATGAGGTCGCAGGCGGCTGCCCTTTGGGGATTTGACCCCTTCCCCGGTTTTCATTCTGCCTTGAATAGTGGGGAGCAAAGCCTGAAAAAAAAGTTTATGCCTGCTTGCCCCTTTCTTTCTCTTTATCTAGCCTTGGATTAAAATGCACGAGCTGAAAAGTTTTATCTCTTCTCTTCTTGGAGGGCCCAGGCACTTTCATTTGAGGGGTGTGTGTGTATGTGTGATCTTTTGGTGTCTTACATTTTTGCTGTCCTGAATTTACCCCTCCCCCCTTTCTCCCCCAAGCTTGTGGCCATCCTAGTTACTGGCTCACTCACACCTAAGAGGAGCTGGTTCAGAAGAAGCAGAGGATTCTGCAGCAGCATTGAGATAGTTGGCTTTCTTGACCCATAATAACAGCTGCTACTGGAGACCTTGTTCTCCCTGGGAGATGAAGTTTCGGGCCAGATTCTTGGCTTTCTGCTTGGCCTGCACGTTTGACCCAGTCATAATTTGTGACACCTGTTTAGTGAATTCGATTGGGGGGGGGGACCTGAGTTTAGAGGTGGTGAATTTCTGTTATCTTTTCAGTTATCCTTACCTTTTGTGCCCCAGATCACAGGGCTTGGTGGAATAGGATTTTAGGCTTAAAGCTGGAAGAGACCTTAGAGACCATCCAGTCGACCTCCTTTATTTTACAGATGAACTAACCTAGACCTATAGAGAATAAGTGACTTGTCTAAGGTTACAACGTTTAGTAAGGTGAACAGCCAGGATTGTAGCCCCTTGTTTTGTGACTCCATGTCTGGTGTCCTTTTCACTTTGGCCAGGTAGGAAGCAAAGGAGAAACAAGTGTTTGCACATAAAGGTTAAGGGAGTCCAGGGATACTTCTAGAGCTGTCTCAGACCCCTTGAAGAAAAGAATGTGATTGGCAGATTAGTTATTACATATGGCTGGGTTCACATCTGTTCCAAGAGGAAGTTTGGTGGTGGTTTCTGTGATCGAGGCATCCTAACCATATGGGGAAAAGCTGTCCTTTAGGTTGTCTGACTTTTAGTTATTTAGATTTGTTGTGATGGCTCCTCACCATCTTGTTTGGGGCTCCTAAGGATTGTTCCAGGAGTTCTAGGGGTCGGTATTCTTGTGGAATTGGGGCCTCAGTGCCCATGTACAGCAAATGCTAAATTCCTTCAGTGAGGAGAAGACCAACTCCTCAGATGTTAATCCTGTGACGTTAGTGTGTGGTGGTGATGGGGGGGGGGAATGGGGGGGAAACCAAGAGGGAGCTCGAGGAATGGGACATGAGGTCTGGAATCTCCTGGTGTGTGTGTGTGTGTGTGTGTGTGAGTGTGAGAAGGGGAAGCTGCCTTGTGCTCAACAAAGGAACATTTTAATGAGAGCCTTAAATCAACTCCACCAAATGGGCCTTGGTGTGGAACCTGTCCATGTGCTGTAAACAATCATAGCCCATGGCCGTGGCCATGGCGCCTGCTGTCCTTAAGTGAAATCCAGGGCTCAACACACCCCCGGACAGCATGACTTCAGGGGGCAGTGATTTTATTTTTAATAGATCACAGTAGAATTTTCCATCTCATTGTTTAACTATGTAATTAACAAGACTTTGCATGGAGAGACCCCAGAGTCTTAATAAGGCCAGAAGGAGAGGGGCCCAGGCAGCTGGGCTTGTTGTGGATTAGGATGTTTTGAAGTTTGAGTAATTATGAAGTAAATGGCCCAGTAACTTTCCAAACCTTGAGATCCCCGTTGTGATAAGTATGGGAGAAGAGAAGAGGGCTTTCTCTTTTGGAAACTAGAGTTCCTGAACTGGTCAATTTGGCTTCTCCTTAGTTGTTCCTACATTTACTTCGCAGGGCCTTACTCCTTTGGGGATGTTGGGGGCCCACATGGAATGGCACTTCATTCTGGGCCTTATTGGTCATTTTTTATGACCATATTCAGGCAGCTCTAGGAAACTCTGTTATCAGTGAATGGATGATTTTCTGAGAAGTTGCGGGTGGGGTGGGATAGACTCTCATTCTATACCAGATGGACAGATAAGTCTTGCTTTTTATACTACTTTTTATCATGTTACTTCTCTATTCTAAAATCTTCAATGGCTCCCAGCTATCATTAGGATTTCTCTTTTGGTATTTAAGTCCTCTGAAGTCTGTTCCAAATCTACTTTCCCATACATCCCCGTTAAACATTCCTCACTATTCCCTTTATATAAGCCAAACTTCACTTAGCTTTCCAAATGTGAACATGCCTTCAAACATAGCTTTTCATTGTAAAACAATGGCATTGGGCTAGATCAGGGGTGTCTTAAACTTTTTCCACTTGCAAGAAATTTTTGCATGACCCTGGGTTTCTAGGTATCTAAAATAGGTATACATAACCTTTTACTGTCGCCAAATTTTTCACCGTCCCCACATTGAATTATTAGACCCCCCATATGGGGTCAAAACCCATAGTTTAAGAAGCTTTGGGCTTGATAATTTATAGGTTCCATTTGGTTCTAACATGCTATATATGATTCCATAAATGTCTTCCCTCCCCTTCTCTGTCTACAGAAATCCTCCAGTTTCAAATCTTAGCACCTTAGATGATTAACCCAGCAAAAAAAGATCTCCCAGTCCACTGAATTCCTACAGGGCACACCTGTACCACTTATATAGCTTTTATCATTTCCTACCTAATATTATGGTTATTTGTGGACACGTTCCCTCCCTTATTAGAATGGCAGCTTCTGGAGGGGAGGGGCTGTCTTACAGTTGGTCTCTGTAGATCCCATGGTGTTAGGCATATGATTGTTGGTTGTAAATATTTGTTAAATGAATGGATATTTGGGTATTTTGCATTTGTATAGAGTGCCTACTTTGTGCCTTTAACTCATTTGATCTTCACAACAGCCCTGGAAGGTAGGTGCTATTTTTATCCCCATTTTCCAGTTGAAGAATTTGAGGCAGACAGATTAATAAGTGTCCAAATCAGGATTTGAATTCAGGTCTTCCTGACTCCAGGCCCAGCCCTCTATCCACCATACCACCTCAGTGTAGGCAAAGGGTTCAATAGACAGAGATAAGTGTGTCCATCACCCTTTCTTCCTCTTTGATTCTCAGGCCACCAGTTCCCTTTTCCTATAGGTACTTGGGTCATTGGTACCTCTCTCAAATCTGAGGATTCAGGCTACTCTGCTCACTCTGCCATATCAAAGAAACAAACCTGCTTTTCCATTTAGGCTCCTCTTTCATAGTGCTGGTGTGTATTCTGAGACCCACTGAGACTTCTGGGCATGAGGCTTTTGCTGCTTTGAAGAAATGGAAAGAGCACTAGACTTGGGAGTCACTTTACTTAAGCTGGGGTCCTGGTTTTGTCCCTCAGAAGCTAGATGACCTTGGGAAAGTCACCTCCCCTTTCTGAGCTTCCCTATTTGTGAAATGCTGGAGTTGGGCTAGATATCTATAGGATCATCAGTTTAGAGCTGGAAGGAAATTTAAAGGTCATCTTCCAGCCTTCTCATTTTACAAAGTACTGAAAACTGGGATCCAGAGAGGGTAAGAAAGTCACGCAGGAAAGTAGCAGAGCTGGGATGGTCATTTAGGGGCGGCTGTGGCTCCCAGTTCAGAGCTCTTTCCATTGTATGAGGCTATGAGTCTGTTCTTCTACAGGATAGACTGAACTATCCTCCCTCTTATGGGCCTGCTGTCCCCCAGAGAAACACAGATGGACCAGGCCACACCACACCAAACCCTGAATGCTATACTAATACAATACTAATACTGCACTAGGGGCAGCTAGGTGGCGCAGTGGATAGAGCACCGGCCTTGGAGTCAGGAGTACCTGAGTTCAAATCTGGCCTCAGACACTTAACACTTACTAGCTGTGTGACCCTGAGCAAGTCACTTAACCCCAATTGCCTCACTAAAAAACAAAAAAACAAAAACAAAAACAAAAAAATACTGCACTAGACTGTAGGCTAGGCTTATGCTAGATGAATACTATATTATGCTTATACTATACTAGACTATGTTTTGTTGTTCAGTTGTATCTGACTCTTCCTGACCCTGTGGATCATACTGTCCTTGAGGTTTTCTTGGTAGAGATAATGGAGTGGTTTGCCATTTCCTTTTCCAATGGATTAAGGCAAATTGAGGTTAAGTGACTTCTCCAGGGTCATATAGCTAGTGAGTATCTGAAGCTGCATTTGAACTTAGATCTCCCTGACTCCAGGCCCTTTGATCTATCATTAAGCCACCTACCTAGTTGCCACTATACTAAGCTTACATTAAACTAATATTTTATTATACTCATTCTATATATAACTATACCATATTAATACTGTACTATGTGCTTTTATTTTTTTTCTGGGGCAATGAGGATTAAGTGACTTGCCCCAGGGTCACACAGCTAGTACGTGTCAAGTGTCTGAGGCTGGATTTTAACTCAGGCCCTCCTGAATCCAGGGCCGGTGCTTTATTCACTATGCCATCCAGCTGCCCCTTGTACTATGTGCTTTTTTTTTTTTTTAGTGAGGCAATTGGGGTTAAGTGACTTGCCCAGGGTCACACAGCTAGTAAGTGTTAAGTGTCTGAGGCCGGATTTGAACTCAGGTACTCCTGACTCCAGGGCCGGTGCTCTATCCAACTATGTGCTTTTTATTAGACTAATGCGATACCATGTTTATAAAGACTAATACTGTGTTATGTTTTACTAATTTATATCTACTGTATTATACTAATACTACACTTAGAGATATTTATACTATATTAATACTATATATATACTATATAGTGTGTGTATATACATACAAACATACACACACTTATACTATATTACTTTTAATTTTTTAATTTTAGGGCCAGATCTGTTATTCCTTCTGTTTAGGAAACTTGTAGAGAAAACTCCTATACCAATGCTGATGGCATCTACTCTGCCATATACAGTATCTGGAAACAGCCTGGGGTACTGAGGAGTTAAGTATCCTGCCAAAGGCCACACCACCAGTATATGTTAAAAGGCTAGACTTGAATTCAGGTCCTTTAGATCCCAAGATTTCGATCCACTTTGCCACAGTATCTCATCTTCTTTTCATAGATGCATAGATTGTCAGAATTGGAAGGGAATCTAGAGAACATTTGCTCCAGTGCCTTCATTTTACAGTGGAAAACACTGAGATCTGAAATGGTACTCTTGACTTACTGAATGTTCAGAGGGATGGTTAGTAGCCAAGTGGGGACTAGAACCGTGTCTCCTGACTCCCAGCTTGGGACTCTTGCCACTTGGCACCATGCTGTCTTCCTACTGAAACTCAAAAGTATTGGTATTTACCATTATCGCATTTATAACTTAGGGATCTAATTTGATGTATGTTATTTTAAGACTTGACCTAAGGAAGGGAGTTTCCAGGTTGCCATAGTTGTGTGCTCCAGTACATATGCATCCCCTATTTGTGTACTATGGACCACTAGGTGGTACAGCCCTAGAGTCAGGAAGACTCATCCTCCTGAGTTCAAATCCAGCTTCAGACTCTTACTAGCTGTGTGACCCTGGGCAAATCACTTAACCCAGTTTGCTTCAGTTTCCTCATCTGTAAAAATGAGCTGGGGCAGCTAGGTGGTGCAGTGGATAAAGCACCAGCCCTGGATTCAGGAAGACCTGAGTTCAAATTTGGCCTCAGACACTTGACACTTACTAGCTTTGTGACCCGGGGCAAGTCACTTAACCCTCATTGTTCTGAAGGGGAAAAAAAAAATGAGCTGGAGAGGGAAATGGAAAACCACTCCAGTATCTTTGCCAAGAAAACCCCAAATGGGGTCATGAAGAGTTGGGCTTGATTGAGAAACAACTAAACAACAGAAATTTGTGTACTGCTTCCACTTTGTTTGGTGTTGGTGTCATTGCCTCAGTTACATTTTTGTATCAGCTCTTTTTCTTTAGCCCTGATCAGCTTGCTCCTAAAGGCTAGCAGCCAGATTGAGATTGATTGATCGATTTCCTTGCAGGAACTCAGTTTTCCCATCCCTGAAAATGAAGAGGTTGAATGGAATATTTTTTTAAGTCTCTCCTGTCTAAATCTTATGACCTATCACCATCAGTGCGGGATGCTGTGTGATCCTGGGCAAGTGGTTTACCTCTGTGGGCCTCAGCGTTCCTATCTGTAAAAGAAGGGCTTTGACTTCATGGCTCCCCAAAGTCTAAATCATCTCTTGTCTCATCTTTTGGATTTGATGGGATAAGGGGGAATTACTGTCCTTGATTTATTCTTTTTTTGTGAGGCAATTGGGGTTAAGTGACTTGCCCAGGGTCACACAGCTAGTAAGTGTCAACTGTCTGAGGTCAGATTTGAACTCAGGTCCTCCTGAATCCAGGGCCGGTGCTCTGTCCACTGTGCCACCTAGCTGCCCCTGTCCTTGACTTATAATGTATAAGTCAAGACTAACTTGACAAGGCAACTCTGTGGAAGAAAGGGTTATTCCCAGGGTTGAGTGTCCTTGGCTTACCTTGCCTGCCTGCCCTTCTGGCCTTTTTCCTCTAATCTCAGAAACATGTTTTTTTTTTTCTGCTGGGTCCCCTTGGTGCTCTATTTCTGAATTAAGAGAACCAGGCAGCTCTGGTTAGAGTCTTGGGTCCAGTATTGCTGTGGTTAACTACTTAAGTCTTATCCGTTACCTGCTGGGCTTGATCTTTTTCCCCTGTATTCTTTTTAGTACTGTTGCCCTTCCCCTCGTGACTCCCACCAGCTAGCTTCCATTTATCCAGGTTTGGTGAAAGTGCCCTCCGTATAGCTGGGCCAGATTCCTATCTCAGGGCTGCTGAGTTCACTGTATTGCAATATGCATTCATGCCAACTCCAGCCCTATGGCACTGTGGTGGAGCCGGCTCAGCACAGCTAATCAGTGGTTTGAGGAATCCTTGTGTAGCATGTCACTTTTTCCGCCCTCTTTTCTTCTCCATATTTAAGACATTTCTCGGTCATGCTGTCAAGAGGCAGTGTATGTAGCCAGGAGGCAACTTGGCTCCAAGGGCTAATGAACTTGGACCTGGCATCTCTTCCTGGAGTCAGAGTCATTGAATTGCCAAGCACTGTTTCCCCCTCTGGATTAATTCTTTGGCTGACTTAGGAAGCCTCAATGGCACTTGGGTATGTCTCTGATGTATTTATTGGGTAGTATTGTACATTCGAATTTTCTGTATCCATTACTTATTTTCCTCCTAGACTCAAAACCCCTCACAGAGCTGGTGTCTGAGCTTTGCATCTTCCCTAGTGCCTGGATCAGTGTTCTGCACCCAGTAGGCATTTACGACTGAAGAAAATCAATGAAACTTGATTTTTTAAAGTAACTGGGCAGAGTCCAGGTTCCTATCTCGTAGAAACATCATAATAATAAATGACTGGTGTTTTAAGTTTTCCAAGTGCTTTATAGCCATTATTATCTCATTGGAGTCTCACAACAACTGTGAGATGGGCACTGCAGCTGTGATTATAATAATTTACAGAGGAAGAAACTGAGGCTTATAGACTAAGTGATTTGCCCAGGGTCACATAGCAAGTGTCAGAAGTGATTTTAATCCAGGTCTTCCCCACTTTAGGTCCACTGTCACACATTGCTGTTGTTGTTTGGAGGCAACTTGCCCCCCAGTCACACAGCTGGAAAGTGTTTGATTTGAATTTGAAAGTGTCAGATTTGAATTCAGGTACTTCTAACTCCAGGCCCAAGGCTCTAGCCATGGCAACACCTAGCTGCGCCCCCCCCCATGTCTTCGAATGATGAGATCTAATCTATGAATTTATCAAGTTTGTTGAAAGCTGGGTGAGTGATGAAGATTGTAAATCTTGCTTGATCTCTCTGGACCTCAATTTCTTCATCTGAAAAAATGAAGGAGGTTGTTCTCAATGACCTCTGAGGTCTTTTTCAACTCTAAATAGTAATTTGGTTTCATTACGTGATTGCCTTTTCTCTTGCCCAGCCCCTAGTCTGGGCTTGCCATTGTGTTGGGGAAGGAGGCCAACATTTTATCCCAGTAGTCATACTTTAGTGCATGGATCAGTTAGAGGCTGAAGCTTAAAGATCTTCCAGTCCAGTGCCCAGATTTTACATGTAAGGAAACTGAGGCCTGGAGACAGATGGATGACTTGTCTTAAGGTCTCACAAAGATGTAGAAGGCTCCAAATCCAGTAACTTTCCAGGAAACTACTCTGCCTCGCCTGGAAATTTGGGCCTCTGGGTGTTGCATGGGAGAGAGGTCATAATTATAGATTGAGAGGCAGTTGGAACTTCAGAGATGATCTGATCTAAATTTTTCCTTTTCCAGATGGAGTTTAGAGCCAGAGAACCTTGACCTGCCCAAGGTCACCAAAAGTAGGATGCATCAAAGCAAGGATTTGAATCCAAGTCTTCTGTCTCCTTCTCTGGGGACCTTTCCAATGATAATGTAATGGAAGAGAGCCTTGGCTTAGAAGTCAAGAGATTGGGCTTCTGGTCCTGCTTTTGTCATTAGTTCCGTGGGACTTTTGCAAACCTCACTCTCTGGGCCTCCTGTAAAATGAGAATACTCCCGAGGTGTAAGACAGGATTTCTGCTAAGAGCATTCACTGGATCTGGTGTCCAAGAATCTGGGTTCAAAATCTGAGTTTGCTCCTTTCCATCTGTATAATCCCTCTCTGGATCTCAGTTTCTTGTGAAGTGAAGAGGTGGCACTATTCCCAAGGCCCTTTCTGGCTCTGCCATTTTAGGATTCTAATTAATTATTGAACACCTGCTGTTTGCCCAGCCTTATGCTAAGTGTTGTGTTGGGGGAGGGGAGGGCAGGGCTCAGAGAGGACAGGATGGGTCAGGTTCAGAAATATCTAGCTCCTTAATATTTCTTTAATGGGGAAGCAAGACAGACACAGACACAAACTGGGAAGGGACTCCTGCCATTTAGTCTAATACTTCATCTTATGGAGATCAATCAACCAACGATTAAAAAAAAAATTCCTATGTATCAGGCACTGTGCTAAGTGTTGCCGATACAAGTACAAAGAATAAAACTCTCTCATATTCACACCACATATTACAAAGAATGAAATGGGTCCTACTCACATTCTAACTGGAGAGACAGCTTTTATTGCTGTTCAGTCATTTCAGATGTGCCCAACCCCATTTGGGGTTTTCTTGGCAATGATACTGGAGTGCTTTGCCATTTCCCTCTCCAGCTCATTTTAACAGATGAGGAAACTGAGGCAAACAGGGTTAAGTGACTTGCCCAGGGTCACACAGCCAGTAAGTGTCTGAAACTGGATCTGAACTCAGGTCTTCCTGACTCCAGGCCCCTCACTGTATCACTTGGCCACCTAACTGCCTTGGAGAGACAACCCATAAATATAAAAATATATACAGCATAAATATAAAATTTATTCACAAACACACATACACAAAGTAGTTAAGTACAAGGTAGTTTTGGATATAGGTCATTAGCACTTGTGGAGATCAGAAAAGGCTTCATGAGAAGATGTTCTAAGCTGCATTTTAAAGGAAGAAGAAACAAAGGTGGAGGTAAGGAGGGAGTGACACAGCTGCTGCAAAAGCATGGAGATGGAAGATGGAGTGTTGGAGATGGAATGTCTTGAGTGAGGCACAGAGAGAAAGCCTTTTTGCTTGGATTTTAGGGTGCAAGAGGGAGAATAAAGTCTAATGAGACCGGGGTCAGATTTTGTAGGATAGTTTTAAAAGCTAAATAGAGGAGCTTATGGTTTATCTTAGAGGACAGATGGATGGATAAGACAGACAGACACACACATATATATCTATCACCTATCTTTCTGATAGAGATAAGGAACAACACAAATACAGTAAAGTGCTAAACTAATATAGTTATGTGCCAAAATGTGTCATAAAGATAACTGTGATAGGGAAGTGGAGATTAGGAAGGGGAAGAGATCTGGGGTGATTTCTGAGATTTTGTGAATGGAGTGTGACTTGGAACTGCCAATAAATATACCCAGTGGTGTGTGAGCCACGTCTTAGATGTTAACAGGCTTAATTTCATGGTGCGCCTCATCCCCTCGGTGTGATAACATGGTGATGCCTGGGAAGTGCCTCCTTCCCTAGCTGAGCAAGGACACAGAAAATACAGATCTTGTCATTTGGGGATCTCAGGACACCGGTGTACCACCATGGGCACTGTTCGGAGGCTTTAATCATGGAAAGCTTTTCCTTCTCAGCCTCATTCTTTTATCTCCACTGGAGAAGACCCAACAAAGACCCCTTTGGCTTAAGGCCGCTTCTTAAATAATTTGCCTCATTCTAATGCACGGATTTTGCAAAGTCTCTTTGTAAATGGGCCTTGGTATTTCAGCAGCAACTCATAAATTTGGGCCTTTTCCAAACACAGCCACTCTGCATTTCCTGGTTGGAGCTTCCCCTCCCTCACCCTGGATGCTGATTCTCTGGAAGGGCAGCACTGGTTCAGTGCTGATTTACTGAGTCACCCACTGCTCTTGGCTCCATACCCTTCCCACTCCCTCACACCCCTAGCCTCCCCCAAGATAAAAAGCAAAGGGAGATTCAGGTAAGGTGCAATTAATTAATTGTCTGCTCTGGAGAGTGAGGAGACTTCCATCATGGTTGTAAATAGCCCAGCACTGAGCCGGGAGCCCTCTCTCCGCTAGAAAGGAACACAAGTGCTTTTCTGCCTTTGTTGGTGGCAAGCTCTCTCCTGGTACAGTGATTAGGGATGAGGGACACAGATTGGTCTACCTAAGTCTAGAGGCAAAGGCTTGCTATTTACAAGGGTGCGGCTCCCATATACTGACTCTGCAGCTCCTGGGCTGGGGTAAGGTGGACATTTATTTCAGCAGTGTTGGGATAACCTACCAGTGCTCCCTTCCCCTACCAAGAGGAGAGCAGAAAAGACCAGTCATGGGAGGTTTAGGGGGATGAGGCATCCAGTTTGCATTTGTTTCATAGTCGCATGTCTTCTTCAGTAAGTGGAGTTACTTTATGTAGTAATAGTAAAATGTGAGCCTGGGTGTATTCCCCCCTTCAGTTCCTCAGAGGCTGTGCCAAGTCGTGCTGTTTTTTGAAGTTTCCTACATGCTTTCAGGATGGGGACTGATTCTGTATGTGTGTGTGTACATGTACATATACAATACATATATGTGGGTGTGCATCTATATTTTGTCCTTATATCTCCATGTAAATACTCACTGTCACACTTAGATCATTTGCTCTGCTTTCCTAGGGCTCTGGAGTAGGAATACTGACCCAGGAAAGGGTTTCCCAACACCATTTTTTCCTCATCTCACTGTAACCAGCGCAGTGTTTTATGATTGTGGTGGATAGTCGTGTTTATTACATCACACTTGACTGAGTTTAAAGAGGAAGCATCCCAGACTTTGCATCATGTTTCCCTAAGAAACTTCAGGCAAGCTTGTCTGTGTTATCTTTCCATAGAGATCTCCCAAAATTAGCTGAAACTAGTGGATTGATTTGGACCTACAGAGGGAAAAAGTTAAGAAGAGAAACCTGGGTGTATTCTCCCCTTCGGTTCCTCCGAAGGAGAGGCTGTGCCAAGTCGTGCTGTTTTTTGAAGTTTCCTACATGCTTTATAGCACTGAGCACATTTTGGCTACACAACTACTAGTTGTGCAGTGGAAAACACTGGAGCTTGGGACACCCAGGTTCTGTAACTAATTCATTGTGTGATTGGGAGAAGCCGCTTCCCCCCTCAGGGCATCTGTTACCTTCTCTCTAATGTTCGACTTTGATGTTCTGTGACCAGTGATGACCAAAGCCTTGTATTTCCTAAGTCCCTTGGGTTTTCCTCACTTCCATTGTTTTTTGTGAGGGCTATTTCTTTCTTTCTTTTTTTTTTTTTTGGCAGGGCAATTGGGGTTAAGTGACTTGCTTAGGGTCATATAGCTAGTAAGTGTTAAGTGTCTGAGGCCGGATTTGAACTCAGGTCCTCCTGAATTCAGGTCCTCCTAACTCAGGGCCGGTGCTCTATCCACTGTACCATCTAGCTGCCCCAAAGCTATTTCTTTTTATTTTTTATTTCTTTTTATTTTTTTTTAGTGAGGCAATTGGGGTTAAGTGACTTGCCCAGGGTCACACAGCTGGTAAGTGTTAAGTGTCTGAGGTCGGATTTGAACTCAGGTACTCCTGACTCCAGGGCCGGTGCTCTATCCACTGCTCCACTTAGCTGCCCCTCCCAAAGCAATTTCTTATTCCTTAATGGTAAGGCACAGAAGCCTTGGGACTTGACTAAAATGGTGATGTGGGTGTGGCATAGCTTTCCAGAGTGCAGTATGGAATAAGATAAGGGATGTTGTGGAGGAAAGACCAGGGAATGGATCCTTTTAGGCCCACAGAATGTCAAGATGGGCAGGAAACAGGGGCAGCTAGGTGGCGCAGTGGATAGAGCACTGGCCCTGGAGTCAGGAGTACCTGAGTTCAAATCCGGCCTCAGACACTTAACACTGACTAGCTGTGTGACCCTGGGCAAGTCACTTAACCCCAATTGCCTCACTAAAAAAAAAAAAAAAAAAGATGGGCAAGAAACTGAGGCCCAGAGAGGAGAAATGAATTGTCAGTGAACACATAGTGTTGTTGTTCAGTTGTTTTGGTCACAGCTCTTCGTGACCGCATTTGGAGTTTTCTTGGCAAAGATGCTGAAATAGTTTGCCATTTCCTTCTCCAGCTCATTTGCCAGAGGAAACCGAGGCAAAAAGGGTGAAGCGACTTGTCCAGGGTCGCACAGCTAATGTCCGAAGCTGGATTTGAACTCAAGTCTTCCTGACTCTAGGCCCAGCAGTCTTTCCACTTTACCACCTCACTGCCCTATTAAAGAATTAAAGACTGGCACATGTTACCATAGGAAACTGGAATCTTGGTGTCCTCTGGGAGAGACAGACTGTGAAGAAATGGTCCATCTTTCCAGAGTGGTTTAGATGAACTTCTCCTGGGAGCTCCAGGGAAAAGGAAGGATCAGGTAAATTTACTGAAATCCTTTCTAACTGGAGGAGTTTGCATCTGGGAATTTAAGTTCTCCAAGAGTGGATAGTGTCCATCCATCATGGAAACAGAGCTCCTGTGAATGAATACCCAGTGAGTTCTTGAGAACTTAGCCTGGAGTCACAGGGTTCTGTAGAAGAAGATCCAAAGAGCAGAGCTCTTCTCTGAAAATGGAGCTTTTGGCCTTAGTATGATGCATGTGGAAGGTCATGGGTGACTACAGGTTCCTGCTTGCTGTGCTCTTCCACATTCCAAGCCGCTGAGGCATGCTGGGATTTGTAGGCAACATCTCCCACAGTAGAGAATGCCATGGGATTATGTCAGTTGTAATGGATCCTAGTATCATTGAGGAATAACTCATAGCTCATACTTCTGAAACCCTTTTAAGGTTTTCCAAAGTTTTTTCCTCTCAACAACCCTGTTAGGGAAGTAGGGCAATCTTTTTTTTTTTTTTTTTTGCAGGGCAATGAGGGTTAAGTGACTTGCCCAGGGTCACACAGCTAGTAAGTGTCAAGTGTCTGAGGCTGGATTTGAACTCAGGTCCTCCTGAATCCAGGACCGGTGCTTTATCCACTGTACCACCTAGTTACCCCCAGGGCAATCTTTTACAAGTGAGGAAACCAAGGGCCAAAGCCTGAACTTGAACAGAGTTCTTCTAATTCCTCAATCTAGCACTTTCTCCAATATATTAAACTGCTAAGTTGGGGTGTGTGTGTGTGGTATGTGGAGGAACCTTCTTGCTAAACTCATTACTTTTCCTTATGCTCTACTTGTCCCTCTTGTCAAACCTAGCTTAAAATTCATGGCCTTTAGACAGCCTTCCCTGAATAAACCACAACTTGCTCAGATTCTTTGTTTAATGACCTTTCTATGTGAATATAGTCTGTTTTTCATATATGTATATATGTAATATATATACTGTATATAAACACATAAGCCCACACCCTTATTTCTCTGTTGTTTTTATTCCAAGTATTCCCAAGCTTTTTTTTTTTTAAAGCTTGAGAATGTTCTTTCATACAACATATCCTCTATTTCTGTTGTATACACTTAAAGTGTGCCATGCGGGGGTTTTTATCATGTTGGACTAGTCTGGGAGTCAGGAGGTAGGTTCCAGTCTTAGCTTTGCTAGGTGATCTTAGACAAATCATTGAATTTCCATGCCTCGATTTTCTCATCAGTAAAACAAAATCTTCTAAAGCCTCCTTTCTGCTTTGAAATTTAGTCATTTCCGCCCCTGGGCCATTTCTAGGATCTTCAGGTTTTCCTTGCTTATTGGTTTATTGTAGTTTGGCCATGCTGTTGATGGCCTCTTCACAGTGATTTATACTGTCCAAACCAATTAAATTCAATAAACATTTACTAAGCATCTGTAATATGCAGTGCCCTGACTCTGATCTAGGATGCTAGCAGGGTGGTCCTTTTGTGACTCGGAGGCTGAACAGGGAAAGGATGATATTGGGTGCTACTTGGTTACCTTGGAATGGAGCATCTAGAGGTCAGGGTATCTACCTCTCAGGCACAAGAGATCACAGATTTGGGGTGGGGCAGGGGAAAGAGGTGGTGGTGTTCAGGGAGAGGTGATACTTTGTGGATTCTTCCACAGGGAATAAATAGTGACTGTCAGGTAGGCCCCATGGTGGACAGTCACTTGTGGAAGGAATCTTTGCCTCTTCAAGGACGAAGCCCTGTCTGGTACAGAAGTAAAACTCATTTGTCTAGGCCAGGGCCCCCCCTATTTTGTGGCCACCACCCCTTTGGCAGTCGGATGAAATCTCTGGAATAAATTTTTAAAAAGATCATAACAGACTAGCTGTGTGACCCTGGGCAAGTCACTTAACCCCAATTGCCTCATCCAAAAAAAAAAAAAGTCATAATTCAAGGGAATGCTGAATTTCAGTTGGAGGTTAGTGATAATAAAGTTAGAATTCTTCTCCCACCCAAGTTCATGGATTCCCAGAAATATATACACACACCCTATGGACCCCAGGTTAAGAACTCCAGGCTTAAAAGGTAGGTGTGTGTGTGTGTGTGTGGGGTGACACTTGTTAAGGCTTCATTGGAACCCTAGACAGGTGGTGTGGCCAGGATAATGAGTTCTTTGTGCCCCACTTTGGGATCCGAGGTTCTTTCAGCAGCTGCCAACAGTATCTAGCCACCTAGCCACCCAGCCACCGGTTAGCAGCCCCAGAATTGCAAAAGGAAGTAAGGCCTAGCCTTGAAGCCAGCTACAAAGAGCAAATCACTGGATCTGTTTGGTTAATTTAACAGATTAAACCAATTGTTAAACTGACCAATTTAAAAAATGCCAAACTTGCAGGCAGTTTTGCAAGCCTCTGATGTGAGCTCCTCCCCCACCCCAGGGGGCCGGGACTCGTTGGGAGAAGTGCTATGGGAAGGAGGAGGTGGGGTTGGGGAGAGGAGGGATGCTGGGACTCTGGAACAACCCTGGGGGCTTGGAAGAGGGCTTCCCCCCCCTTTCCTAAATTCCTCCTTAAAACAAAAGGCTCTTATTTCCTAAACAGCAGTACACACCTCTGGGAAGGAGTTTCTCCAGCTCACTCCCAGTTGACCTGAGACTTCATTTTCTTCTTCCTGTCCTGTCCCTCTTCCTCCTCGGGCTGCTTTGTTTTGTAGGTGTAAGTTTGGAATGGGGGTGGGTGGGATCGTCTCTGGGTACTGGGTACTCTGGCTTCAGCCCTGGAGGTCCGGGAGGGAAGGTTGATTCTGCCCTGCCTGCTTCTCCTCTGCTAATTGCCTCCTCACCTTTATTGACCAACATGGTTGGAGGATTTCTTTTTAGAATGGTTTTCCGAGGCACTGAGGAGGCTGCTAAGAGGATCTCGGCAGTATCTCTGGGGCAGCGCCCAGGACGAGTCTCTACTTGGGACTGCAGCATAGGACCTTGTTTGACAAGCTCCAGAAGCCTGTCTGGGAGGGAAGGGGGTTGGGGTTGGCCCAGGAAATGTGGGGGAGGGGAAGGTAGTGGGCTGAGCTTAGCCAAGCCAAGCCAAGCCAAGCAAGAGAGCAAATCTTGGGTTACTAATGTCTCCTTGTGAGCCTGCATTGCTTTCACCCTCTTTTCCCACTCCAGGCCCAGATCAAAACGGCCTCCTTGGGGAACAGGGAAATACCTCTCCTGATAGTCCAACCAGTGAGTAAACAGTGGAGGCCTCTGGCTGTGTTCCCCATGTCACAGTGGAGCTGGAATGCAGAACATTTCATTTTAGGGCTGGACTTGGGTTTCGACTTCTTTCGATATTTGCAAATTTGAAACAAACGCCCTCATTTAGCAGCAGGCAGGCTGAGCTATAAACAGAGGCTGTTTATGGGCGTTTATGGTAGTCACAGGTATTTGTGGAGAGACCCCATCAGGTCTGGGGAAGGGAGGGTTTATGGCTAGGTGGGCCGGAGAAAGGGAGAGATCCCAGCCAGGTCTCCGGTGGAAGGTTGTTGTGAGGTGGGTGACACCATAAACATAATTACAGTCTCCTGATCCCCAGGAAGGAGCCCCTTCTGGAGGACAAAGGGGATCAAGACGGCGATGGCCCCTGGGGGGCTGGGCCTTGGGGGCCTTCTTCCTCCATAGCAGGGGGCCTAAGGTATCCGGTTTCCCATGTGTCCTCCTATTCCCAAGACCAGTAATGACCATTAAATGATCTTTACAACCCTGGACTTAGAAACAATTGATGCTAGTCCTTGTCCTGGTCTTTAGGGGGTTAGGGCTAGGAGGAAGAAGATGGGGTGCCCCTTTCCTTTTTTTCCCCTTTGGTTTCTTTGAAGTTAAAGCTGAAGTAAGACCCTGTTATTGGGATCAGCCAAGTCTGCTGGCCCTCGGTGGGGCAGGTAAAAGTATCCTAGTGTGAAAGGACATTAGGCCATCCCATCGAACTCCCATCTACACACAAGGAAATAGAGGCACAGAGAGGTTAAGCAATTTGCCAAGACTCACAGTTTTGCCATAGTCTTTTCTCATCCCACTTCCCACCTGGGTAGTCGTGATAAACATTGTAGCCCTGATGTTAATTAATACCCACTTTTTTTTTTTACCATGGAGAATTAATACTTTAAATAAAAACTTTTCAGTGTAGCAATTATTCAACATTCAACAAATATCACTTGTTTCCTCAATGGTTATATTGCACTGAAATACAGGGGAATCTCTGACCTCCAAAGGGCCCTTCGGGACTCCCACTCTTTGCTATTCCTTGAATATCTTTCCTCAGCTCTTCACTATTTGAATTCCTCCTGCCCATCCCTGAAAGCCTAACTCAAATGTTCCGTCCTCCCTGAAGCCTTCCCTCATCCTCCCATTCCCCCAAATCACTTATTCATATAAAGAATGGACCTGTGGTTTTATTGGTATAGGGAACTTCCCAGTGAGGACCCTTCCTTCCTCTCCCAATGCAGATTAACACCTCCAGAAATTTTGTGTTTTGAGTGTTGCCTGGAGTACTGGGAGATTAAGCAACTGCCTGGGGTCACAGCTATCACGTGTCAGAAACCAAACTTGAACCCAGGTCTCCCTGTCTCCCGAGACCATCTGATTCTATCTACCTTTTCTTGTGTGTGTGTGTGTGTGTGTGTTGTATGATAAATACTGTTTATGTCATTCTCTACTAGACCTAAATTTTCTTACTCATCCAGCATCAAACACAATAGCTTCACATGGGGCCCAGTTTATGGTTGAAGTATTGATTCAGCTTCTATTTAATGTTCTTTCCCTAGTTTAGTTGTGGAGAGAAGACAGAGGTACCAGAATGTGAGGCTCTAGAAGTGTAGAGGTAGAGAAAGACCCAGGGGCTGGGGGCAAGAGGGTAGACTGGATTTAGCTGTGTATTGACCGAACTTGCCACGAGCAAGTTTCTCTTTTGCCTTCCCCACTGAGGCAGCATGTAGATCTTGTCCTGAGGTTAATTAAATGAACCATTCAGCGTCTCTCTCCATTGAGCATCTTGCCCTCCCCTCGGTCCAAGCGGCCCTTAGGTCTAGGAGCTTTGTATTTGGTTGAGTCTGGTGTGTTTGGCCTGACATGTTGGTATTTCAGGAGGAGATGTTTTTCACTGGGGATGGATTTCACCATCTTAATGATCCGCAGAATTTTTCCCCCTTAGACTAGAGCATGGATTCATCCCTTAAGCCTCCTGGATGTTCACCTCTACTTCCTGGGTACCTTTTCTCTCTCTGCCTTGCAGTTAGTTAGAGCTCAGGCTTTTCACCTGGAAGGAAGGGTGTGCCAGTTTGGGCTGGCCGTGGTGTGGAGGAGGTCTCTGACTCATTATCAGATCAAGCACTTAGCTTAGACTGCCGAGCCCTGGGGGTCTGGTAGCCGGGGCCTGATAGCTCGTGAAGTAGGAATGTGGAGGTCTTTCTCTCCTCCCTTTCCCCTGGGAATGTGGAGGAGATGAATAAAGTATTGTAGGTTAGGGCTTTTAACTGCTGGGAAGAAAGGTGTCAGAGATTTGCTCGGAGGTCTGTCTCCCTCTCCATTCTAGCCAGTTTCCTGCTACCCTTTGATATACTAGTAAAGGCATTTTTAGTGGGCTATTTTGAGGCAGAACCCTTAAGCCTTGATGTGAAATGCCTGCATCTGGGGGAAAGCCGATCCTCTCAACCCCAGGGGGGGGAGACTGTGGGGGGGGGTGGAGAAGGTAATGAAGCCCCAAGGACTCTACTCACTTCTACTCAGATGTGTAAATGCCTACTGTGTGCTGAGCAGTCTTGGGACCAGCCCTTGGGAACCCAATTGCATTCCTTGAGTTCTGTTGACTTCTTGGTTTGGCCCTAGTTCATTCCTTTGGTCTCCCCCCGCCACCCCAATCCTTTGATGCCTTGTTTACATCTATGGCCAGAAAATTTTGGACAGGATTTGTAAGGATTTAACTGGATCACTTTCCAGTTGCTACCCTCATAGGTGGAAACTGTGGCAGTTGAATTAATTGCTGGCTGGTAGGATCGTGTGAGCTGTTGATCAGGTTGACAAGCTAACAAACTCCCCTGAGCCCCAAGTTGGAAATGTGTTAGCTGAAGGTTGCTCTTATGTGCCTGGCAAATTGCTTTTTTCCCCACTCCAGCCCAAGGAGAATTTAAATAGGGAAAAACAAGGTGTGAATTTGGGTTTTTTAATGCTGTTTCTGTTTTTGTAGCTTTCTGCTAAGTTGGGTTTAGGTCTGTAGGAGTTAGGCTCTTCAGGTAGATCCTTATCCGCATCTGGTAGGGAAAAGGAGGAGGGGGGGTGGGGCTTTGGAGAGCTGGGTGATGTTTGCTGTTGAATACAGGATGTGTGGTGACTGGATGAGATCCCACAGCCCATTGAGATGCCTGTGACCAGCCCCTTTCATTAGATCAAAGCAATACCTTTTGTTTTTCCAGTGATAGTCTCCACCCTGGAGCCAGAGCTATAAAGATCTGGAACTCGGATGGTCTCCATCTGGGCTGCTGAGGAGGTGGTCCAGGGGGTTGGAAGATGTCATTCCCTGTGGATTTGAACTTCCTGCTAGTTGTCTGTCCCAGGCACTTACTGCTTTTGCCAGATTCTGTGTGGCTGAGCCTGACCAGGTCCCAGCAGGCTATGCCATGCTATGCTATGCCATGCCATGCTGCGCCTCAGATAGTGTGGCTCCTCCCGTGCCCTGCCTGGTTGGGGTGCTAAGCTGGGGAGACAAGCCATCCTATGTGGCTGCTTTTCACTCCGGGCTACATGTTTTGTTGCTGAATCATTTGCATTCATTTAAAGTAGTGGAGGGTGAGTGATATTTCAGGCTTCAGTACTTGGTTGCTAGAGGACTTCTTTTCCGTCTTTAGACCTCATTAAGAATTCCGAAGGCAGAGGTATTGGGGTCTGTAACTGCTCGCCCTGGGGCAGCCCATTCAAAGCTTGCTTAACTTCTGACTGCCTTGGGCAGAGGCCAGCTACTAAAATATGAAAACTGTTTGCCCAGCAGCCCCCAGAGTCTGGCCAGACTGCCCTGGCCAAAGAAAACACACATTTATAATCCATTATGGAGCCTCATCCAAAGTCTTTTTACTCTTCAAAAGTCTTTGTCTCTTCTCCAGCAGCCTCGAGTCGGTCAGCTAGCATTTTTTTAAGTGCCTGCTATATGCTAGGCACCATGCTAAGCAATGAGGATACAAAAAGAGGCAAAAGAAGTCCCTGCTCTCTAGGAGCTCCCAGTCTGATGGGGAGACAACCTGTAAACAACAATGTATAAACAAAATATAGACAGGATAAATTGGAGATAATCAGCAGAGAGAAGGCACTAGCATTAAGGGAGACTCTCCTCTGGAACCTCCTTGTGCAGGCACCTAATGGCCCAGCAGTTCCTTTGGGCTGTGGAGGGATCCCCTGTATTCCACTGGGTCCTTGGCATTCTGTACAAATATCATTTAGCAACTGAGCTCAGCTCAACCAGTTCCCACATTGGTTGTGTCCAGAAATGCGCATCTCGCGCATCTTGAGTCCATCCATCAGCTCTTTGTCAGGAGATGGGGATCGGGTTTCTTGGGTCCTCTGCATTCATTAAAGCTCTGTAGGCTTTAAAGTTTTTAGCTTTACAATCTTGTCACTATCTTGGTTCTGCTTATTTCTCTCTGAATCCGTTCATTTGAATCTTCCCAGGTTTCTCTAGAGAGGTTCCTTGACTTGTCCAGGGTCACACAAGTAGAGTAAATGGCAAAGCCTGGCTTTAGAGGCAGGTTCTGTGACTTAGGCCCTTCACTGCAGCACACTTGCCTGTGTCTGGCATCCTAGGAATATACTAACCTTACCAGAAACGGATGCTTCTTTTCAGTTTTATATTTGTAAAATTTGCTCTCATTGTCTAGCTAAGTGGCACAGAGGAATCAGAAAGACTTGAGTTCATCCAGCCTTGGACATTTACTAACTGTGTAACCCCGGGCAAGACACTTGACCCCTCTCAGCCTCAGTTTCCTCATCTGTAAAGTTGGGATGATAACAATAGCAATAACCAGAGGGTTGTCGTAAGAATCAATTGAGGTAACATATGTAAATCACTATGTAATCTCTAGTTATTATGTCCTAATATTATGAATATTAGCTACAACAAAATAGAGTTTCTTTGAAAAAGAAATGGGATTTCTTTTAAAAAGAGGAAGCTGGGGCAGCTAGGTGACGCAGTGGATAAAGCAACCGCCCTGGATTCAGGAGGACCTGAGTTCAAACTCGGACTCAGACACTTGACACTTACTAGATGTCTGACCCTGGGCAAGTCACTTAACCCTCATTGTCCCGAAAAGAAAAAAGGGGGGGGGTGGAGAGGAAGCTAGGTGATATAGTAGATAGAGTGCTGAAGCTGGATGCCAGAAGACCTTAGTTTACAGGATACCACTTGGCGTGTGGCGGAGCTGTTGCCATGGGAATAGGCCCAGAACCAGTATTCCATTCCTAGTTACTCTTTTGGAATAAGTTTTTATGAGTAAATCAATAGCAAGTGACACAAGTAAACCCACAGGGGCCAATGACAACCTCTTTAAATAGTGAGCAGAGCCCAGTCCTTCTGAGCTGCCTCTGTACCTCCTTCCTTAACAATAATAGTAACAGCTCCTATTTATGTAGTGCATAAAATGTTTTACCTTATTTCATCTGATCCTCAGGAAAACTCTGGGAAGTAGGTGCTAGCATTCTTTTACAGATAGAGATTTAGGCTTAGAGAGATGCAGAGGCACAGAGCGAGTAAAAGTCTTGAGGGTGAGAGTCAAACCTAGGTCTTCTTGTCCCCACACCTAGCACTTTATCCCCTATTCCAGCCCATCTCACTACTGAAGACTTACGGATGTTCCTCCTGAAGCTTACTGCTTTTGTCATCTTAGGCAAGTCACTTAACTTCCCAGGGACTCCATTTCCTCATCTTTAAAAGGAAGGGGTTGGATCTTTGGGGTTCCTTCCAGATCTAGAGCTAGGATTTGAATGAATTTTATCTAGTCATGCAATGTAGGCAGCTAGGTGGCACACTGCACAAGAGTGCCAGGCCTAAAGGCAGGAAGACTCATCTTCCTGAGTTCAAATCTGGCCTGTGTGATCCTGGGTAAGTCACTTACCCCTGTTTGCCTCAGTTTCCTCATCTATAAAACAAGCTGGAGAAGGAAATGGCAAACCAGTCCAGTATCCTTGCCAAGAAAACCCCAAATGCGGCCACAGAGAATTGGACACGACTGAAAAAAAACCAAACAGGTAGTGAGGATAGGAAGTGGGGTGTGAGAAAGTTACTGTTGGTAGAGTAGGGAACAATATTCCCAATATTATTCAATCTGAACCCAGGTTACACAGAAAGGACCAAGACAAGGATAGCACCGAATAAGATGTGAATGAGTTGCACTCAGTCTTCACCTGTGGAGGATGTGCATCCTCACCGAGACAGTCAGGCATCCTTCAAAGTACAGTATCTGCAAGTTACTGCATGAGGTGCTCAGAATGGGAAGATAAAATACTGATCTAGTACTTTATATTCTACTGGGAATGGGGATCTAAGGATCAGTCAGAGGATCTTGGGAAGAGAAGATTTACAGGGAGCATAATTGCTGTCTGCAGATATTTGATGGCTTGTCATGTAGAAGAGGGATTCATTAACTTGGTCTGGCTTGGCCCTGGAGGATGGAGCTAGCACCAGTGGGTGGATAGGAGTTAAGGTGCAACATGAGGAAAAGCTTCCTGAGAGTTAAACCGACCCCTAAATGAAATGGACTGTCTGGGGTGATGAGAAGCTTCTTGATCCTGGAGCTATTTGTGTAGAGGCTGGAAGGCCACTTGTCAGAATGGTAATTATGGCAGGAGTTTATTCTTTGGGTAGCAGTTTAGCTAGAAGACTTCCAAGTTTCTTTCTGGTCTTAAGCCCATGAGTTTATGATTCTTTGTAGTCTGTGAGCCATTCACCCCTTTTTGGGGTGTGTGTGCATGTGTATTAGCTCACAGATGACTTCTTGGTTTGTAGCTTTAATCATTATTTTCTGGGGGCAGTCCACTTCCACTGTGGCTGACATTCTTTTTAAAAATTAAATAACATTTAATTTAATTTAATTTTTGCAGGGCAATGAGAGTTAAGTGACTTGCCCAGGGTCACACAGCTAGTGTCAAATATCAAAGGCCATATTTGAACCCAGGTCCTCCTGAATCCAGGGCTGGTGCTTTATCCACTGCGCCACCTAACTGCTCTTTGTGGCTGATATTCTAACCCTTGCAAACTTCCCTCTCATAGCATAGTGAGTGCTTGCTACTCTTTGAGAGCATTGTGAGCTCTCCAGATTTTACTTTCAACCTTTCCCTATTTAGTGAATCACTGAGTAATGTACTTTCTAGGTAAGCTACCTTCTGTAATACCCATTTGATTGTTCTCTGCCTGCACTGATCTTCCCCTTTCAGATTACTCTGCATATAATTTATAGGGACCTGGTACCTAGTTTTTTGGGCAGCTAGCTGACTCAGTGGATAGAGTATCTTGCCTAGAGTCGGGAAGACCTGAGTGCAAATCCAGTCTCAGATACTTACTAGCTATGTGACTGTGGACAAATCACATAAACCCTGTTGGCCTCAGTTTCCTCACCTGTAATATGCATTGGAAAAGGAAATGGCTCTGGTATCTCTGCCAAGAAAACCCCAAATGGGTTCACAAAGGGTCCAACACAAATGAACAACAGCAAACCTAGTTATTTACGTGTTTTCTCCCCAATAGAAAATAAACTCCTCAGGGGCAGAGACTTTTTTTGTCTTTCTTTGTATCCCCATTGATTAGCTCACTGCCTGGTACAAAGCAAGCACTTAATAAAGGATTGTTAATAGACTATCTCACTTTGAAAATCTTCGGTTGCGCATAAGGCACCATGATATGTAGCCATGGTAAAAAATCATAGAAACTCAGATTTGGAAGAGGCCTCAGAGATCATGGAAGTGAACCCTTACCTGAGCAGAAACCCTCTTTACAACATCCCCAGTAAGAAGTAATCCATCCTCTGCTTCAGGGGTTCTTAGCTGCTTAGTACATGCCTGGCTCTCAGTACCTGCTTAATAAATGCATATTGACTTATTCCCCACTTTTGTGCCATGGGCCCTTTGGCAATCTGATGAAGTCTATGGACCCTTTCTCAGAATAATATTACTGTTTTTTTAAAAATTCACAGTTGAAGGAAATATCAAATTTCAGTTAAAGTTTAATGGAAATAAAAATTTATTTTTTTTCCCATTCAAGTTGACGGACTCCCTGAAATCCCTCCACGGATAACTTCAGGGTCTATGGACTCCAGGTTAAG
This sequence comes from Dromiciops gliroides, assembly GCF_019393635.1. Lineage (NCBI taxonomy): Eukaryota > Metazoa > Chordata > Mammalia > Microbiotheria > Microbiotheriidae > Dromiciops > Dromiciops gliroides. The sequence continues at coordinate 257,830,280 of NC_057864.1, forward strand.
AACTTGAATAGATTCATTACTAGGGAGATCACCACTCTCTTAGACAGTCTGTTCCATTAACATAGTCTTCTCCTTACCAAACAGAATTGTCTGTAGCTTCCACCCCTTTCTTTCTACTGCCTTCTTAGCATCCAGAAGTACTATTCTAATCTCTCTTCCATATGGAAACCCTTCAGATATTTGAAGACAGCTCTGTGGCCCCCTGAGTTTTCTCACTTCTCCAAGCTCAAATTCACTACTTCTATCTTTGGGCTTATAAAAACCAATCCAACTCTTTTCTTGGTGACTCCTTGGTATCAGGCCCTGCTAGGCACTCCACCTTTAGACAGTTCTGCTAGGTAGGTTGTATTTCATAAAGACGTTGAGCGCAAAAAGACTTCCTGGTAACTTCTACCCACTGGTCCCAGTTCTTTCTTCCAGGATCATAGGGTTATTGATATAAAGCTAGAAAAAACCTTACAGGTCATCTCCAACCCCTTTATTTGATCGATGGGACAGTTGGTGTATCTAGAAAATTGAAGTGACTTACCTAAGTTCACACAGCTCGTGAGCAGCAGAGGTACAACTACAATTCCAGTACTTTCCCCACATTGTCAAGTCCCTCTTCCATATGATAGTGACAGTCCCTTGGATCTTGAGGGCCACTCACCTGTGGTGTCCTGTCGCCCCTTTTCCTGGCTAGTTACTTTAGTGGATCTTCAAATTATGTGGTTTCTAGTTCCTTTAATAGGCAGGATTCTTGCCCTCCAGTGGAGCCTGTAATCCAGTTTATAAGATAAGATATAAACTCAGGGAAAAGTTATATCATGATAGAAGATTTAAGTTACAGCTCAAGACGGTGGCAGAAGCGATGGTAATGATAGCTTATGTCTATTTCTTTGAAGTTTACAAAGCACTTTTGCATTAGCTCATTTGGCAGTAAGTAGAGAGCTGCACACTTTTCAAATTCACTCAATATCTCAGGTATCATCTTAAACATGTTTTTCCAAGAGCAAATCTATTAACATGCAAGAAGATCCTAGTAACTATCTCAAAGATTGTGGGATGTCTTAGAAGTTCTTTCCCAGAGCTCAGAAAGCTTAGAGTCTTAACGCCAACTTTCCGGTTCTCCCTGGTTGGGTCGGTCCTGCATAGAACTGTAGCAATTAGAAGGCCGTCTACTTCCCACTTTGCCAGAGCATCCTCCCATATTCACCAGTGCTGTTTTCTGCTTCCCAGAAAGAAAGCGAGGAGTGGGACCTGAAGCATGCTACCACATTCAAGTCCTACCCATGTAGGATCTAAGGGAGTAGCTTTTCAGAGGGTGGGGGTTGGGGTGGGTTAGCATTGACCAGGCTCTGGAGGAGAGCAGTGTATTTCGAGGAAGCGTGCATAACAGCCAGGCGGTGGAATGTGAAACTCTTGAAGATTGAAGACATCTGCGTGGGGCTTCCTGACAGCATCCCCACAGCTGGCTTGGATCACGGAGTCCCAGCTGCATATATCAACAGGAACCATAAGTTGTGATTCTTTTTGAGACCCTGTACTTGTGGGTACTGAATGTTGAGGTCCTTAGGGCTGTTTGGAGGAGAACCACCCAGAAGGGAAAGATTTGATTTGGAGCAAAATGAGTAATGTACTTTGAGCATTTTGCCAACTCCAAATGACTTCTATCCCAAAGGGATGCATATAGCAGCCTTCATTTTGACATGCAGACCATGGCCATAGGTGCCCTGTGGCAGGATTTTTTTTTTTAAGTGAGGCAGTTGGGGTTAAGTGACTTGCCCAGGGTCACACAGCTAGTAAGTGTTAAGTGTCTGAGGCCAGATTTGAACTCAGGTACTCCTGACTCCAGGACTGGTGCTCTATCCACTGTGCCATCTAGCTGCCCCCCTGTGGCAGGATTTAATAATGAGAATTTAGGGGTTATAAAGGAACATTTTAATGTCCCACATTTTTATAACTTTTTTTTTTGAGGCAATAGGGGTTAAGTGACTTGCCTAGGATCACACAGTGTGAGGCTGGATTTGAACTCCAGGGCTGATGTTCTATCCACTGTGCATCTAGCTGCCCCACTTGTATAACTTTTAACTTGCTAGCATTCTTTCCTATATGTTATCACATCTAATTCTCTCACCAGCCCCTACAAGGTGGGTAGGAAAAGGCACCATTATTTCCATTTTACAAGTAAACAAACTGAGACCTAAAGAATGAGTGATCTGCCCAGGGTCAGTTTCAGGGCAGAACTGGGGCAAGAACCTGGGCTTTTTGACTCCCAATCCAGTGTTCTTTCTGCTGTAGTTAAGACCTGGTGCTGAAATTAGGCATTGAAGGTTAACTGTCTTAACCTTCTGGTTTTTGTAGCTTTACACTTGGCAAATATAAAATGTGCCCGGGGTGGGGGTGGGTGGGTGGGTGAAGGGGTTGAGGGAGGGTGGTGGCTTGTGTCTAAAGTGGAAACCTGGGCTCTTGAGCTTTTCTCATCACTTGAAGGCCTCTGGCTTATCAAAGAGATTCTTAGGTAGCTGAGTAGGTAGACATTCTAGGCACTTTAGGATGGGTTTGTTGTTGTTGTTTTTTGTAGAGTATGAAGAAAAACCATGGCCCCTGCTCTTAGGGAGCTTTGTGTTCCCAAGATTACCCAGAAGAAGAGCTAAAGGGGCCCATCTCCCGCCGGCTCTTGCCTTGACTGCTGGGAATAGCTATTAGTGTTGGAACTGCTGGCTCAGGAATTCACTGTGGCTCAGAGCTAGAAGTTTGGTGAAGTGTCCTGTTATCTTATTCCTGTCCCAATGGCTCGATCTGTTTTTAGATGTCAGGAAGTCTGACAATAATGGTGCAATTATCTTGCTGAATAATGGATGAGCCCGGAGAAGATATTGCTCTTAATCTGGTGATTATTTACCACATGCCTCTAATTTTGGGCCTTTACAGTATGAACAGCTTGAGCCCAGTGTGTGTATATTTAGCTTTCCCCACCCCCTACTCTTTCCCATCAAAACCCAGAGCCTCTCTCTGATCTTTTTTCATTTCTAATAGCTCACATTTCCATAGTACTTTATAGTTTGCAGGACCAGGTGAGGTGGGTGGTGCCAACTATTATTTCCATTTTGAAGATGGGGAAACTGAGGCTTAGGAAAGTGGGGTGACCTTCCCACAGTCACTTATCCCTACAGTAAGTGTTGGAGCTGGGAATAGAACTTGGGTCTTTTGATTCTCAAACAGGGTGTTCTTTCCACTTCACTAACGGAAAGCAAAATTTGGAGCTAGGTGCTGGCTAAGTTGGGCAGCTAAGTGGTAGAGCGGACAGAGTGCCTGGTCTGAAGTCAGGAAAACCTAAATTCAAGTCTGGCCTCACTTCCTAGCTGTGTGACTCTGAGCAAGTCACTTAAATCTTGGCTTGCCTCAGTTTCCTCATCTGTAAAATGAGATGAAGAAGGAAATATCAAACCACTCTAGTATCTTTGCCAAAAAAACTCCAAATGGGGTCACCAAGAGTCAGACACAGCTGAACAACAGCAAAGCTGGTTGATTCTGATTTCTTGAAAGTGGTTGGGAAAGCCTCTCACCTCACAGCTGGTGGCATTGAGGCAGGAGGCCAGCATGTTTTTCCTGGCCAGAGACAGCTGATACTGGGAGTGGTTACCATTGTGCTCTTCCTCTGACCTGGAAAGGGTGTCCTTGGATTCCTGAAGTCACATTTGTTAGGAGTTAACCCTGGACACCTAGGGCAGCCAGTTCCAGAATTTTACAAAATTGAATGGGTTAAAATCCCATCTCTCATGTTTCCTAACCTCCATGACCTTGGAAAATGACTAACCCTTTCTGGACTAGAGTTTACCCTATAAAATGAGGTCCCTGAACGGAGTGAGCTCTAAAACTTAGAGGTTTCTCTTTTCTCAGGGCTTCTCCTAAGAGAAAGGCAGCTGATACTGTAGGAAGAGTCAGAGCCCTGGCTGTGTGGCCTTGAGTGAGTTACTTCACTTCTTTAAACCTCAGTTTTCTTATTTGTCAAATAGGGCCCAAAGGTTGTTGTGAGAGCCCAGCACTGGCTGTTAACTTCATTGGGCATTTCATGGAATCATAGAAGCAACCTCCCGTAGGCCGTCTAGTCTCACTTGAAGATGAGCAGAAATCCTCTCTACATGTGGGAGGGGATGTGTGAATGTGAATGGGAAGAAAAATGCCATCTTTATTTTCACTAATGTCTCACTGAAATCTTGCATTTCCTTCAGTTATTGAATCAGTTGATCAGTAAACATTCACTAAGTGCCTGCTATGTGCCAGGCACTGTGCTAGGTGCTTTACATTTAAAAACATGATTCTGAGAAGGGTCCATAGGCTTTACCAGACCGTCAGTGGGGGCCATGATTCAAAAAAGGTTAAGAATCCCAAAGAATCCTAGCAGATCATTTCTAAGAACCTTTCAAAGCACCATTAGTCAGATTTTTTGATCTGGAAACACAGCTCTGCCCCCACACCCAATCCCTTACCCACAGCCCTATACAACCTGTTGAAGCTTGGAGCTTCAGCCACAGTCAGGCTGGTCACTTGTTGGAAGGGATGGGGACAAATGGTCAGGAAGGAGGGGCCTGAGTAGGTGACCATTGCCTGAGTGCCTTAGGGTCCAGTTGCTTGTCAGCAGAGTGCAACAAGGCTGGATCACCCTTGTCAGAGACATCATAGAAGGAAGTCCTGTCCAGCTACTAGTGGGCACTTGATGGCCTTCGAGATCTCTTCCAGTTCTGAGATTCTGGGGTCACAGAGAATGTTAGTTCTGGAAGAGACTTTCTGTGTTGGCTTGTCCAGAATGGCCTCTCTTCCTTGAATTTGGTTCAGTGCAGTTCACTGTGATCCTCCAGCTAAACGGTGATCAGGCAGGGCTCCCGAGAGGTATTCCTTGGGTAGGGGGAAAGGGCAGGAGACCATAACTGATGCTCAGAGAGATAAAGTAACTTCCCCAGGTCATACAGATAGGAAATCGGGGCAGCTCTAGGCTCCTGTCTGAGACTGACAGCATAGCTTTTAGAACTAGGAGGGACCTTAGAGTTCTTTTAGTTCAACCCCTTCATTTTTCTTTCTTTCTTTCTTTCTTTCTTTCTTTCTTTCTTTCTTTCTTTCTTTCTTTCTTTCTTTCTTTCTTTCTTTCTTTCTTTCTTTCTTTTTTTGGTCAGGCATTTGGGGTTAAGTGACTTGCCCAGGGTCACCCAGCTAGTAAGTGTCAAGTGTCTGAGGCTGGATTTGAACTCAGGTCCTCCTGAATCCAGGGCTGGTGCTCTATCCACTGCACCACCTAGCTGCCCCTCCCCCTTCATTTTAAAATTAGGACTTGCCCATAGTCCCCCAGGTCATAACAGCAGAGCTGGACCCCATGTCCTCCATCTCCAAGGGCAGAGCTTTTCCCACCGTTCCACATCTGAGGCTCTGTTCTGCTCAGGGGCTCTTTCTTCCTTCCCAATGTCCAAATCCCTGACACCATTTCAGAGCCACATTATTGGCTCAGGGTCCATCCAGAAGGCTTGCCCTACAGTCCTGAGCAGAGCATTCCTTTCCCAGGCTAGTGTCTGGAGGAAAGCGTTCCTTCTCCAAAGCAGGTGTTCCTTGGGCAAGTGGAGACCTGTGCTACCAATCAGGGGCTCCAGAGGGCTTTGTGGGCTAATTGGCTGTGCCTGCCTTCTTGGGCCCGCTCAGCTCGGTGAGTGCCATTCATTGCCCACACCGTGGGGCATTGGATTCTAAAGCTGCTGGGAGGCTGCTCTCAAGTCCAGGCTCAGCCTGAGCTGCCAAGAATCACATTAAGCCTTTTCCAAGTATGTTAAGAATCAGCTTATGCTGCTTCGACGAGGCCATGGATGAAGCACGCGATGATGGCCTCCCTGCTTGTTAGCTGGTGCTTTTCAAGTCACCAGGGCATGGCCAGATGATTCCTCCCCATTTCTCCCTCCTTTCTGCTTTTAAGTGGTTTCAGAATACTTTTCACATCTCTTTGGAATGAGCCAAGATCTAGCCCCTTGCTTTGCCTTGTCGTGCCTTCTCTTCCCCTTAGTTCTTCTTGGACCTGGGGGAGGCAGAGGAGGAAGCCTTCAGCTTGGGTGTGGATGGGAGGTTCTAAAGAAGTTTGGGTGGATCATACTGTCAGATTTGAAGGTGACTTGCCACTGGGTTCTCTTACAGTCGAGTATGGGGGTGGGTGCTTTTGATTACCCTTTTTTTTTCTTTTTTCTTTTTTTCAGGGCAATGAGGGTTAAGTGACTTGCCCAGGGTCACACAGCTAGTAAGTGTCAAGTGTCTGAGACTGGATTTGAACTCAGGTCTTCCTGAATCCAGGGCCAGTGCTCTATCCACTTCGCCACCTAGCTGCCCTCTGATTACCCTTTTAAGAGCTGCCCAAAGTTAGGTGACATTGTTAGCCCATTGTAGGACAGCTCTATGTCTTCCATGGTAGGTGGGTCTCCTACCCACCCCTCTTGAGGAAAATACAAGGACCTTGGGTAAAATGAAATAATTCTTTACTTCCTTGTTTTAGTTTTTAAAACATGGGAGGTATGAGCTTCTCTACTCTTTTCCGACTTAACTGATTCATTTCAACTTTGAGAAAGTCATCCTGCAGGATGGAGCAGGCACAGCAGGGAGCCCTTTCCCCAACCTTCCTGCTAATGCCTCATTCCCTTTCGTCCCTTTCCCTTATCCTGGCTAAACATAGACTCCACATACCCACTACTCCCCATGGGAGAGGGAAAGAAACCAGAGCTCTAACTTCACTGCAGCTCTTGACCCTCTGACCCATTTCCTCCCAGGTCCCTCCACTCTTTACCTCCATCCTCTTACCTTCCCCCTCCCCCCTTGCTGGGTGTTCTTTGCCACTCAGATCACTTGGATGAGCAAGTAGAGGCCAATGCCAGTAATGTGGGGGGCGGGTCTTGTCATGTAACCTGTCCCTGTGCCCTCTAGATCCCCTGGAGTTGATATCTGACTTCCTGTTAAACCCTAAGGAGACCTGGTCCTTGCCACGTGCCCTGTAACTGTGTCCTCTTATATGTGCTGTCTCCCCCAATTAGATTGTAAACTTCTTGAGAACAGGGGTTCTCGTTTTCCTTTTTGTATCCCCAGCACTCAGCATAGTGCTTGGCACATGGTGACTGCTTAATCAATGCTTTGTCATTTGTTCATGCAAGCAGAATAGCTCCTTTGCTTTTGGACTGACGATGACTTCCTAGTCAGATAGCATGCTGGATAAGGTTGCTTGCTGGGTAGAGAGCACAATCTGAGGGAGAGTAATGTTTTCCACCAAAGAGAAATTGGAATGCATGACCATAGACCCTCTGGGAGGAGGACTCCAATGGCTCTACCTTGGATTTGTCAATGGCTTGCTTCCTCTTTGTTATTACAGCTGCTCCATAGTCCTTTGTGGTGGGTGGGAAAGGGACGAGTAAAATGTTCTTAGAGTCTCAGAGAGACTTCTACCTTAAAAATCAATAACTGACTCTTAGTTCAGTCTAACTAGTCACTGTCTAGCAGTGTTTTTGTTTTTTTTTTAAATGTGTAACTTTCCTGGGCAGGCGAGTTTCAAGGGGCTCATTTCCCGTTCTCTCCAGGGCTCTCTTCTCTCTTGGGGTGCTAGCATGGCCTTCCTCAGGGCCTCAGTGCTTTGTCCTCTGTTGATGTACTGTAGGAATGAGACCTCTTTGGACCTGAAAGGCAGCCCAGTGAGTGAGCATGGGTTGCACCAGCAGTAAGAAGCCCTGGCCTCTTTCAGTGAAGAGCTGAGACCTTGGGCAAGTTCTCTTCGTTGCTTTGGATCTTGGTCTCCTCTTTTGTAAAATGAGAAGACTTTGAAGGTTCTCTCTTTAGCTCTAATATTTCAGGAGTCTACCAGAGCTCACATCCTCTATCCCAATAGGAGTATTGACTACAAGGCAGAGATCTTGGCTTGGTTCCCAACCCTCTTGGTCCATAAGCCCTATCGTCTCCTCTGTAATGACATAGGGCTTTCTTCTGTCATTTTGTCTTTAGCAGATCATCTCTGCAAGACAGCTGGTTGCTTTCTCTCTTTTCCCTTGGGAAGACATCAGGCAGCTCACAGACAGGGAGGTCTCCACTCCTGCCATGGGCTGTATTTAGGACTTGATGGGGGGAGGGTGTGGGGAGGGACAAAGTCCTCCAGGCCCAGTGTTCAATTTCCTCATCAGTAAAAGGAAGGAGTTGAACTAGATGTTCTTAAAGTCCTAAGACCAGAGCAGACAGAAGCCAGGCATCCTGACTCCTGAGCCAGTGGCATCTGGGCAACCTTAGATGGATTCATCCATCAAGTATTTATTGTGCTCCCCATTGTGTGATCAATCCTACTCTAGGCTCTGTGGGAGCTTTAAAATAAAGACTCCTCTAGTTCATGAATCCCCACCCTCCTGGATCTTAAGATCCAGCAAACCAACACAAAGGAAAAGTTGAACAATGATATGACTTAAGTAATATGAGAGATGTCACATGACTGTATGAATAAACGTGGTAGGAATTCAGAGGAAGGAGAGATGCCTGTGGTCAGGGGAGGCTTCAGGGAGGAGATAAACCTTAACCTGGATGAAAGGAGTAGGGAGCATAGGAGGAGACCAAGCTTAGAGCTGGAACCCTTTTATAAAACAAAGATGATCAGAGAGGAAGTGACTTGTCCAGGGTCACATGGGTTATGTAATTAGCAGAACTAGAGTTTGAACCCAGGTCCTGTGATTCCAAATCCAGTGCTCTCAATCCTGTCCTAACTCTCTATCTTCTTAAGAAATCCTTCTTTACTGTTTATCTCTTGGCATGTGAAATCAGTTGTTCTCATAGCCACCTCTGACCCTACAGAGCTATTTGTAGAGACTACGCTGGATTTGAACCTGGGCGTTGGGATTTGAACATCTTGAAGGGTGTCATGTCTCAGGTTGTGGGGGTGCAGCTAGGTGGTGCAGCGGATAAAGCACGGGCCTTGGATTCAGGAGTACCTGAGTTCAAATCCGGCCTCAGACTCTTAACACTTACTAGCTGTGTGACCCTGGGCAAGTCACTTAACCCCAATTGCCCCGCCAAAAAAAAAAAGAATAAGGGGGTGTGGGGAGAGGAATTTGTCAGTGTCCTGCTATTCTTGAATTGTGATTTATTTTTTCCCTTGAGGAAGTTATGATAAATGAGATAACTCGAATGGTTTTTACCCCTAATCATCTGGTGATTTTTCTTCTGATCATTCAGTTCAGCTAGCCAGGAGTAGAATTGGATTTATTTTGAACCCCAAGATCTCTTCTTCCATCTTCCCTGCTTGATGTGGGGACTTTTCCTCTGGCTTGGGTTTTGCCGAACTCAGGAAAACCATCAGTTAGCATCATGGACTAGTCAGAGGAGGCTGGGGAGACACTGTGCCCACCTTTGGGAGAAGCATCTCAGTGTCTGCTAGGGTTGATTTACACCTGGCCCTCTGACCCCTCTCATGGAGGTCATAGAATTTTAGACGTTGGCGTTTAAAGGACAGCTCCAGTGTACCTTTCCAGCTTTATTGTATAATCCTGCCCTTCATATACTCTCTAGTCCAGCCAAAATGGCCTTATTGATCATCTTTACACATGATATGCCCAGATGCCTGGACTGCACTCCATTCTTGCCTCTGCCTTAGGATCCCTAGTATTCTTCAAGTATTCTTCATGTTCCACATGAAGCCTTTCCCGATTCTTCCCAGCTCCTAGTGCCAACTCCTCCCCCACTCCCTGTGTCCTTGTGTTTATTTTGTATATTCTTACTTATCCATATTGTTTCCCCTGATAGAATGTGAACTCCTCGTGGGCAGGGGCTGCTTTATATTTTAACTCAACATCCCTAACTTCTAGCACAATGTCTGATGCTTAATAGATACTGTCGATGGATTGGCCTCACAGCTCATCTAGTTAAGCCTTATCATGGTAAAGGAGATTGAACTCAGGCCTCTTCATTCTCAGTCTAGCGCTTTTTTCTCTGTGTGGGATTGCTTCCCATTGTCTGTTCATTGCCAGTGCCAGATCACATACCTAGTAGAGGGAGTGGGGCACGGGCATAGGAGAATTGGTCATGTTCCTTGGTGTAGCTATCCTATACCTCAGAGACTCCCTGATCTCTCTCTCTTTACACACACACACACACACACACACACACACACACACACACACACACACACACACACAGACAGAGGTCTTGTTTCTCTCCTGAGCCACAGTCATGCGTTGTTGTTATTGAATCATTTCAGTCATGTCCAATTAATTCTTTGTGACCCCATTTGGGGTTTTCTTGACAAAGATACTGGAGTGGTTTACCATTTCCTTTTCTTGCTCATTTTACAGGAAACTGAGGCAGACAGGGTTAAATGACTCACCTCGGGTCACACAGCTAGTCTGAAGTTGGATTTGAATTCAGGTCCTCCTGACTCCAGGCTTGGCACTCTATCCACTTTGCCAACTAGCTACCCTGCCAACTGCCTATTGGACATTTCCAACAGGAGGTCCCATAAGCATCTTAAACTCAAACTATTCAAAACAACTCAGTATTTTGCACTGCCCCAAACCTTACCCTCTTCCTGAGGTTCCTGTTTCTCTTGAGAGCCACATGTTCTTCCAGGAATCCAGTTTCCTAATTTCAGTGTCTGATAATACTTGACTTCACTCTCCCTCACCACTCATATCCAATCATCAGATCAGCCTTGTTGATTCTACCACCGCATCTCTTGCATCCATGCCTTTCCACTCACATCATTGCCAGCCCAGTGTAGGTCCTCATTGCCTTTCGAGTAGGCTACTGTCTGCTTTCTAGTTGGTATCCTTTCTTCCAGGTTCTCCCCTTTCCAATCCATCTTCCACACAGCTGCCAGAGTAATCCTTCTAGAAAATGAGTCACTCCCTGTTAAAGAAACTTTGGTGGCTCACTACTGACTGTGGGATGAAATACAGACTCCTTAGCTTGGCATTTAAAGGCCTTCCCAATCTGGATCCAGCCTGCTTTTCTAGGCTCATGGAATAAATAAATGAAAAAGCAGTGATTAAGCACTTGGGGGTCCTTCCGTAGATCTAAAAACAGGGCTGCATGCTGCCTCTCAGTCTGGATCTTCTGCGGCTACCTCAGTGAATTAGGAGCTTTCTCTCCAACCCTACCACCTCTGTGCGCTCCACGTGGGAAGAGGTTTGACTCCTTGGAAGCTACGTGCCTTGGATCTCCAGAGTTCAGTTTCTAGGAGGCATCCTCAATTTTGTTATGTGCTACACTGATTCTCTCTCCAGTGAGGGGGTGGCAGAATTGCCCTGGGCCTATGTTGACACCTACGAATCTTTGCAGGTGTGATCCATTCATCCTGTGCCCAGTACCCAGGCTTCTCTTGACTGTCCCTTTTGAAAGGGTTCTTCTCATGAGAAAGACATTTCTTTCCTCCTAGTTCTAAGATCTTGAGATGTCAAAGGAGAGTGGTTTGCTCGCCTGCCTAAGAGCTTCAGTCATATATATTTGCTCAACTGTAGGAAGCTGTTAGAGTTTTTCTGTAGTCAGTTTGACCAGTGATAATGGGTCTGGCTTACTCCCTGGCCAAGCCCAGCAGACTCTCGCTCAACACTGGGGACCTATTCTTGTGGAGTCAGTAGTTGATAAGCACTAAGGGGCTTAGGGCAGAGGGATAATCTGAGACATAAGGAAGAGAAGAATTTTGGCTAACCAAGCTCGCTGGGCCAGGAGTAGTGGAGTGGTTATGTTTGTGAAAAGTCCTCCCACCCCCCACCCCCTCCTCAGCACACACACGTACACACAGGGATCTTCTAGGCAAAGAGCCTGGAGAATAACAGAGAAATTGGGCAGCAGACCAGAGATGTCTGTTTCCCTACAAGAGCCCCAGGAACAGAGAATGCCGGGATGTGTGCCCATCTAGCTCTCCCCCCTTAAATAGTTTATGGGGAGAAGTGTGTGTGTGTGTGTGTGTGTGTTGTGGGGGTTCAGATTGAGTGTCTGCTTGAAGAGTTAGGGTTGGAGAGAGGGAGGCAAGTGAAAGAGTTTAGAAAACATCTTTATTGGGCTATCAGAGACTCTGCTTTGGGCAGCTATGTGTCTGCCTTTGAATAACACCTCCATGTTTCCAGGGTCTTTCCTCTTGGATTCCCCAGGTCCCTCTGCTCTTCCATCTGGCTAGAGCCCTTCACTTCCTCACCTGGGTAACACATTGGCTGCTTTCTTTGTCCTCTTTGGGGTGCGGCATGTTTTAGAAATCCATCGGTAAGAAGGTAATAGAAGAAGCTCGGGGCATTTCTCAGCTTTGACTCGCCCTAGCCCCTCTTCATGGGGTGACAGGTCAGGAAAGTAGTGGGAATCTTCCTCCCCTGTGGCAAGGCTAGAAGCTTGTCCCTTTTTCCCTGGCCACGTTCTCAGAAAACCTTTTTAATTCATCATTTATGTCGATCATCATCCAACATTTATCGATCAGCTCCTGCATTAGAAATGATATCCAAAGCTGTTAATAGCTCCAGGTTTTCCATCCTTTTGAAGGAGTTTGTCAGGGTTCTGGTGCTTCTGTGGGGGACTCCTTACCCTGGGTATGCTCCCAACTGCCTCCACCCTCAGGTATGCATCTCGGATGGTCTGAGCTCTGAGCCACACCAGATTTTCTTCTGAAGACATGGCGACTGAAGGGCTGTCCAGTGATTTTCTTCCTCTTCCTCTTGTACTTGGGCCCGAGATCTGTCCTGTGCCTAGCCGGCCCGTGGGTGGTGGTGGTAGTGGGGGGAGGGATTGGGTTGGTCATGCTAAGTCTGAGTGGGGGGCTGTGGGCTTGGAGAAGTCTTGGCAACAGCTCTCACTGCCTTTGTGCTGTCTAAAATCTGCCCCAGCCAAGTGCTAACCAGGACCTGCTGTGGGCTGACGTAAGGACAGAAGGCCCTGTGGGTCTAGCTTTGATGTTTCCCAGGCCCTGTCGTGCAAGCAGAAGGGGTTCTGAATGTGGCGGTCTGGGAATATAAATGCTCAAGCCCCAGCGAGTCCTTATGGCTTTCTGTGTCATCTCTGAGGCCCCCCACTCCTCATGCAATGCAGGAGGGGATGCTGCAAGCTGAGTCCAAAGGGAGCGGGAAGCCAGGCCCCGAAAAGGAATGCTGCCTGGCTTTTGGCCTGGCTCTGGTTACTGTGGCAGGTGCTAGCTCAGCCTGTCAGCCCTTACTGCCAAGGGTGGATCCTTCAGGGTCATTTCTCCTCTGGGTTGTCAGCTCTTTAACTGGGCACATCGAGCTTCTTGGACTGCTGCTGCCTGGCAAGAACTCCCATTTATATAGCCCTTAAAGATTGTTTAAAACCCTTAGCTCATAGTGGCACATTTGAGGTAGGTGATAGCAGTATTCCCATTTCACAGATGAGGAAACTGAGACTGAGAGGTCAAGTGATTTGTCCAAAGCCCCAGGTTAGCTAGAACTCCAACCCAGATCTTCTGAATTTCCATTCAGTTTTGCTGATAGACTTTTACAAACCCTACCCAGATGGGCTGGTCTTTGCTCCTTTTTGTTTCTGAAATCCCTCTTCTTGGGTGATGTTAGGTGTTGTAGTGACCCTTCAGGGCCTAGGTTTTACAGGTTCAAGGCTAATATCCTCATGTTTGTCCCATGGCTACTGGAGCAAGAGCCTTTCACAGTTTGATAAAGCAAACAAAGAGCAAATGACTTTTTTTTTTTTTTCGGTGGGGCAATGAGGGTTAAGTGACTTGCCCAGGGTCATACAGTTAGTAAGTGTCTGAGGTCAGATTTGAACTCAGGTCCTCCTGAATCCAGGGCCAGTGCTTTGTCCACTACATCACCTAGCTGCCCCTGAGCAAATTACTTTTTACCTTTCTGCATAAGTACACCTGTTAGGGATGTTCCCTCAGCTTCATTGCAAGTAATCTCTTTGGGCTCGTGTATACCTCTGGCTTAGACCAGTTGTTAGTTAAAGTGAGTACATCACACCTGAAGTTGGGACACTTTTATTCAACTCTCAGGATTTAAACTTATTTTTTTCTCTCTCTCTCTTTCTTTCTTTCTTTCTTTTGTGGGGCAATGAGGATTAAGTGACTTAACCTAGGTCACACAGCTAGTAAATGTCAAGTGTGAGGTTGGATTTAAACTCAGGGTTTCCTGACTTCAGGGCTGGTGCTTTATCCACTGTGCCACCTAGCTGCCTCTAAACTCTTTTTTTGGGGGGGGGGAGGTGAGGCAACTGGGGTTAAGTGACCTGCCCAGGGTCACACAGCTAGTGTAAAGTGTCTGCAGTCAAATTTGAATTCAGGTCCTCCTGAATCCAGGGCCGGTGCTCTATCCATTGTGCCGCCTAGCTGCCCCACCAAACTCATTTTTGAAGTTGACATATCACCCTTCTGTTCTACTTTGCTTCAGTTTCTCATTTGTAAAATGGTGCCCACATTTTCCTCAAGGCCCTCTTGAAAGGCACTTCTGACTTTACCCAGTGTGCTCCTTGTTTTTGTCTTGAGTTCATTTCAAAGCAGTCAGTATTTGTCATATAGATATTAGCAGCACTATATCAGTCCATCAGCTCTCTCAAAGCATCCTTTCATCCAGTATTGTTTGTTACAGCCCCAAATGGGATATTTTTTTAAGGAGGCAGCATGAGGTAACAGGGTTCTGGATTAAAAGTCAGCAAACCTTAGCACAGTAGATAAAGCATCTGCCCTGGATTCAGGAGGACCTGAGTTCATATCTGGCCTCAAACACTTGACACCTACTAGCTGTGTGACCCTGGGCAAGTCACTTAACCCTCATTGCCCAGCAAAAAAAAAAAAGAAAAAAAGAAAAGAGTCAACAATCCTACCTTCTAGTCACTGTCCTGCTATTAACTGGGCATGTGACCTTGGGTAAGTTGTCTTCCCTCTCTGGGCCTTGTATTTTCCTCATCTATAAAATGGGAGCTTTGGATTAGATATAGAATGTTTGAGAGAAGCAGGACCTTAATAAGTAATTTAGTCCAATCCCTTCATTTTTTGGTACTGAGAGAAAAAAATATTTCCTCCAAGACCCTACTACTAGTGACAGAACTAGAGTTAGAACCCGTGTCTTCTTTCTGTTGTAACACGGGATTCTTCAGAATCTTTGTTATATCTTGGGACTCTTCCAACCCTAATGTCTATAAACAGGGGGAAGGGAAGGAACTAGGTCATACTCTGAGAAGGATGCAGCTAGCTAGCGGGGAATAATGGAAGAGCAGCCAGATGGGTGGGAAACTGTCCCAGTACTTTCTCTCAGATATCATAGGGTTTAGAGCTGGAAGAGACCTTAGAAATCATCTAGCCTGGGGCAGCTAGGTGGCCCAGTGGATAGAGCACCAGCCCTGGAGTCAGGAGTACCTGAGTTCAAATCTGGCCTCAGACACTTAACACTTACTAGCTGTGTGACCCTGGGCAAATCACTTAACCCCAATTGCCTCACTAAAAAAGAAAGAAAGAAAGAAAGAAATCATCTAGCCTAATCTACTTTGTTTCGCAAATGTAGAAACTGGGAGACCTAGAGAGGGAAATAGACTGCCTGAAGTCACACAGTAAGGAGCAGGGCTGAGATTCAAGCCCAGGTCTTTCTGACTTCTCAAGTCCCGTGTGCTTTACACACTATTCTACCCCATCATTTCACATGATTCAAGCTTTTGAATATTGGATGTATAGTTCTAGGAAAAACTTAGGACTCAGCCTGTATGGGGGCTAACTTTCTGGTGTATTTTCCATTGTTGTTTCTGAGAAACCTGGTTATGAAAGGGATTTGGAGGGATCATAGAGTCATCAAGTCCAACTTCTTGTTTTATAGATAAGGAAACTGAGGTGCAAAGAGATTAAATACCTTGGCCAAGGCCCACACAGCTAGGAAGTATTCCGGCAGGATTTAAACTCATACATTGTGTTCTCTCTCCGTCTCTGTCTCTTGTCTCTCTCTCTCTTTCTTTCTGTGTTTCTCTGTCGGTCTGTCTGTCTTCCCCCCCCCCCCCCCGCCCCCCTCTCTCTTTGTCTCTATCATTCACTAAGCTAGAAGTCCCTTCTAGGGAAAGGTTGGGCAAAACTTGTTTGGGTCGCTTCCCAGACTTGGCTAAGTTGGAGGTCTGGGCTTAATAGGGTGACGGCTGCTTCCTGCTGCCCAGCGCCCATTGTCAGCACCCCCAGGTTTGGAAGGCTGCTCATTAACACCATCTCAGGCCCTAGCGACTCTCTCTCTTTAGTGCACCCACATGGGCCCCAGGAACAAAGGCCCATGTGTTACTCCTGCTTCCGTAACCATGCCACCTGCCCTGCCCTGCCCTCCACCTCCCTGCTGGAGTTGCTGTTCGGCACACTCTCCTCTCACTTTTGCTTTGTTCAGACTGTCATGGGGAACATAGGACCTGGCCCTTCCCTGCTGGGGGCCCCCTTCTTCAGGGTGGCACCCTGGACTTGTGCCAGAGTTGAAAGGTAGCATGGGAGTTGGGAGTTGGAGATGAGGGGAGGCCTTAGGTAGAAACATGGGCATTCTTGGCTCTTCCTTCTTTTCCTTTCCATTAAGAAGCCGACCTTGGCAGCAAACAGAAGGTTTCCTTGGTACAGTGGGTGGGAGGCCGTCCTGGCATGCCTCTGCCAGCAGCAAGGGCCCCAGATAACCTTAGCTATCCTGCCCCAGTGTCAGGGTGGGGTCCCCCGAGAGCTGACTGATGTTGGGGCAGACTGTCAGTTAATTCTGGGTTAGGGGTCCCCATCATGCTTTCTCTCCTTCTGATATAGAGGTCCGATCTCCCCTCACCTAAGTCTTGATGCCTTAGGGTGGTGTGAGGATGGCCTAGAGTTCCCAAAGGCTGTGCCAGTGGAGCAGGTCTTGCCAAGCTGGAAAGTATAGTTTCCAGTACAAGCCAATGATAGATTAGAAGGAGACCCCAAAATTCAAAGGGGCCCATTGACAAGGAGTCAGCCACTAGGTGATGAATTTATAGGACTATAGTACCTCACAAAGACTGTCCACTAGGTGAAGAAAAGGTTGTAGTCTGTCAGAATCAGTAGAAAGGAGAACTTGTGTTGCTAAAATCATGGACTCTTGAAGTAAATAATTTATAAAGTCTGCAGATACATAAAATAAATCCTACAACCTTAAAATCATGTAATCTGAGCTATTCATATGAAATACTCTTATTTGTGTGAATATTAACCAGATAGTAGCAATTTCAACTTGTTTTATTCCCTTTGGGTCTCTACTCACACCTTGGGAAAGTCATTTAATCTTGTCTGCCTGAGTTTCTTCTACTGTAAAATGCGGCTAATCATAGCACCTACTTCCCAGGGTGGTGAGGATCAAGTGAGATCAACATATTTGTAAAGTACTTAGCACAGTGCTTGGCACTAGTAGACACTTAATAAATCCTTTCCCTCCCTCTCTTCCTCCTTTTCTTCTTCTTGTTTTCTTTCTTTCCTTCCTTCCTCCCTTCATTTCTTCCTCCCTCCCTTCCTTTCTTCTTCTTGCTTTCCTCTCTCCCTTCTTTCCCCCCTCCCTTCATTCTCTTCCCTCTCCCTTCCCTTCCTTCCCCTCTCTCTCCCCCTTCCTTCCCTCCTTCCCTCTCTCTTTCCCTCATGCTCAAAAGTTTTGCTGATGCTTTTTAAGAAAGCAATGAAAAAAACAGTCATGATCTAGATATATGGGCTTTTTTGGTGGTTGTTTTAGCTTTTATGAAAGAATATTGAGGGTAGCTAGGTGGCACAGTGGATAAAGAACCAGCACTGGATTCAGGAGGACCTGAGTTCAAGTCTGGCCTCAGACACTTGATACTTAGTAGCTGTGTGACCCTGGACAAGTCACTTGACCCTCATTGCCCCACCTAAAAAAAATACCAACAATAACAAAAACAAAAGAATATTCATTGAGAAGATACAGCAAACATAGAAATACAAAACATTGCCTCCAAACATGGATACCCTCTTCCCTATACCACCTCAGTCCTTATGGAGAGTGAATTCAAACTTAAAGCAATTTGTTATTTTTAAAGCATTTGCCTCATCAAGTTTACTTGTAAATGTGGCGCAGCCAGTGGAAAGAATAGATCCCTTGCTTGGCTGCTGGTCAGTTCACCTCTGGCCTGGGTGTCACTTGCTTCTCAGGGCTGTGGGGTTTGGTTAGCTGTAAGCCCTGGCCTCACTCCAGCTCCCAGATCTTTGGTGGCTTTCCTGAACTCTCTGCTCCTAAGGTCCGAACTCCTTTATTTTAGGCAAGAAAGGATAGACACAAACAGGGACAGAAACTACACTGGGGCCATGGGCTAATGGCTCCATGTTGACCCAGGCCATGTGCTCTTGACCTCCTGCTAGTTCTGGGTGAGAAAGGGCCTGAGAGATCTTCCACTCTCCCAGCCCCTACTCAGAGGCCTACAGCAGTTTGTCTTCCTCATTGGACACCTGGAAAGTAAAAAGGGCATATATTTTTCCAGTTTTGCTTTTCCTGCTTTGCATCGCTTCATTTAAGACTTTTTATATCTTTTTCTTCCTCCTCTTCCACAACATGGCACTTAGAGGTTGGGACCCCAGGAAATGACTGCTACCACAATTTCGAAGTACCTCTATGGGTCTCCCTAAAACTACAGGTCACAAACCTCCCTCCGCCAGTATACTTCCCTAGCCAGTAGTTACAGTTGGCTCAAAGCAAGGTAGTAATAAGAGTAATTACAAAACATTCTACCCCTAAAACAGGGGACACACTTTCCCATAAATACTTATGGTGTCAGTGGGAAGAATGGATGTGCCCATGGAGCACACAGGTAGAGAGGCACACACATAGGCAATACATGTAACCAAGGCATATCACACCTCTGGCACCAAAGGACACCAGTGGCCCTCTCTCTTCTTGTGGTCCCCTCATCCTGTTCCAGTCAAGGGCTTAGACTGAACAGGTTGCTCAGCTAGGTTCCCTAGACCTGTTTCCTTACAGCTCAAATCCAGACCACCAGGGATAATTCTCTCTTGAATCCATAACTGGTTCTCTTCTGCTGCCAAGGGTCATGCTTCTGAAGGCTATCTTTTCCCTCAACTCTTATTTATTTATTTATTTATTGGTGAGGCAGTTGGGGTTAAGTGACCGGCCCAGGGTCACACTGCTAGTAAGTGTTAAGTGTCTGAGGCAAGATTTGAACTCAGGTCCTTCTGAATCCAGGGCCAGCACTGCGCCACCTAGCTGCCCCTAAAAATTCTCTCTCTCTCTCTCTCTCTTTTTTTTGGTGGGGCAATGGGGGTTAAGTGACTTGCCCAGGGTCACACAGCTAGTAAGTGTCAAGTATCTGAGGCCGGATTTGAATTCAGCTACTCCTGAATCCAGGGCCGGTACTTTATCCACTGTACCACTTAGCCACCCCCCTCAACTCTCTTTTAAGGGGGCAGCGTCGTAAGGTGATTAAATGGCTCTTCTGCAAAATGCCATGCCACTGTGGGGAGGAGAAGAAAGAAATCCCTTGGCCCACTCTTCCCCCATTCCATCCTCTCCCCACCCCCAGAAAAGAGAGGAGTTCTTCCATAGCTGGTTCTTTTCTCTGCTTCCAGGAGCCCTACTCCTTAGGGTCTCAATTGCTTCCACAGCTATAAGCTTTGTTTCTTAAAGGCCACCAGGAATATGGTCAGTCTTGGGCCAATCAAAGGCAAGGTGCCCTTTAATTCCTTCAGGTTTGTGCCAGAGACCTTCACTCCTCCTAAGGGGATGAAAGTAAGCTCTTTTTTTTTTTTGCACTGCATTTGAAACCTTAATATCTCATTGTTTATTATTTGATGAAGAACTGTGAATGACTTAACTATTCTCAACAATACGATGATCCAGAACAATCCCAAAGGGCTATTGATGAAGCATACTATCCACCTCTAAAGAAAGAACTGATATTGACTGAACACAGACTGAAGCATGCTGTTTTCTACTTTCTTTCATTTTTTTCTTTTATTCAAGTATTCTTATACAAAATGACTAATATGGTCATGTTTTACATGTATAACCCATATATGATTGCTTACTGCCTTAGGATAGGGAGAGGAGAGGGAGGGAAGGAGGAATAAAAATTAAAATCCAAAACTTTAAATAAAAATGTTTATTACTTAAAAAAAAATGCTTATCAAATTGAAAAAAAAACACCCTCATTGTTTCTGTTACCTCTCTTAGTTTCTGTGATTACATGAACTGGCTTGGGACAGAAGTGTCCTGATGTAATCCTCCTCCACTACATGCTTTTATTTTAACTGTGCTATAATATTCTATTGTGATGTGTTGTGTATTGTGTTTAGCTGCTTGATTAATCTCCCATAAATATCATTTTGATTGTGTTGATGCTTTTCAACCTTCTTGAGATCCTTACTGCTTATAAAATAAGGACTACACTATAGATTGTTTGTAAGACCCTCCACAGTTTAGCTGTCTGGCCACAGTTCTGATGCAGCCAGACTGAGCTATTTATTCACTGCCCTTCAAATAAGCCTTATATTTTTCAGACAATACCTTATACGCGCTACCCCCTAATGATCCTCCTCTGCTTCTCAAACTCTGATTCATCATTCAAGACTAAACTCAGATAACATATCTTCCTTGAACATCCAAGCCATTTGGTTCTTCCTTCTGCCTTTAAATCTGTGGTCCATGATCTTCCCTAACTCTGGCCTCCTGACAGCCTTGTCTACACCACTCATCTGGCAACTATCATAGCCTGCCTTTTGTTATTACTTCACTATTTTATATGTGTGTACAAGAAGAGTTTGCCAGACCAAGACTGTAAATTCCTTGAGGGCAAGAACTCTATCAGGTCCTTGCAGGGCCTGTTTTCATGCTTGGCCCTTTGTAGGTAATTTTTGTATCACCCTCAAACATCAATTGAAGGCCTGTAGAATGCTTAGGTCTCTACATCTCTGCCCTCCAGCATCGTGTGTTAGGATAAGGAAAGGAATCGTGTGTGTGGTCCTCCTTTGTATGATACCTTCTCTTTCCTTCCTTCCCGTTCCCACCCCCAGCTACAGGGACAAGAGCCACCATCATCTTTACCAAGGAGCCGTCCTCCCAGGATGCACTGCAGGGGCGTCGGGCACTACTGCGTTGTGAGGTAGAGTCCCCAGGCCACATACATGTGCAGTGGCTGCTCAATGGGGTCCCAGTCCAAGACTCAGAACGCCGTTTTACCAAGGGAAACAACTTGAGCTTTGCAGCCGTGGATCGATTGGAGGATGCGGGCGCCTTCCAGTGTGTGGCCCGGAATAATGTCACAGGGGAAGAAGCCTACAGTGCCAATGCCTCCTTCAACATCAAATGTGAGTGAATGAGTGAGTGAGTGCTGGGCAAGGCTACCCTGGACTGCTTTTCCTCTGCTTCCCTTGGCTGCCAGCTCCTGGAAAGCCCCCTGCCTCAGCTGCCAGGCTCAAGAGTGCTTGGACAACAAAGGGCTCTGATCTGTTTCATTCTCTACTGATGCTGCCGTGACCTGAAAGTCAAATGGCTTCTCCCCTTTGCTTCAAAATATCTTTTTTTTTTTAAGCTTCAGCAACATCTATCTTCCCCTGTCCTGTCCTGTCTGCTAAGTGACCTTCTGAACAGGAAGGGCAGGGGGAGGCCGCTTTTTAAAATACCAGACAAGAGTTTCTGGGTGCAGCTTTGCACGCTCAGATTCCATAACTTCCACATGCCCGATTCACCTTTACTGAGTTTTCTGTCCACTTCTTAGCAGCGAGTGTCTTATGTTCTTTGGCTTCTGGAAGCCGTGGTGCACTTTGCTTTTCTTTAATTCCCCTTCCCTTGCTGTCTGTTTTCTTCTCCCTCTTCATCCCCCACTGAGGAATATTAGAAGTCTTGATCTGGGCCCCTGGGTCACCATCTGGTCTCTGTGCTTCAGGGATCGAGACCGGGCCTGTCACCCTAAAGCATCCAGCTTCATTGGCAGAGATCCAGCCCCAGACACTGGTCACTCTGCGTTGTCACATTGATGGACATCCCCGGTAAGGACCTTGAAACTGTGCTCTTGAATTCTGGCCAAATTTGTATTTCTTGTGTGCATAGTGTCTAATTTGTGCATGTGTGTATGCAAGGGGGTGGGGGAGGGAGAGGGGAAGGGAAAGGGGGAGAGAGAGAGAGAGAGAGAGAGAGAGAGAGAGAGAGAGAGAATGAGAATGGAGAAGAGAGGAGAGAAAGAATGGAGAGAGGGAGGAGAGGAAACGAGAGAGTCAGAATACTTGATGTACTCCTTTAAGGAGGCAGGAGAAGCATGGCTTCTAATCCTTATACTTAGAGTCCTTGTGGAACTGTGAGCTCACTTAACCTGAACCTCAGTTTCATCTGTAAAATGGAGAAAATATCAATCTGTAGTACTTACTCATGAGGATTGTTGGAAGGACTAGATTAGATGGTGTATCTTGGTATGTGGAGAGCTTCCTAAATGTCCATCATCATCAGTAGTAGTAATCATAGTATTAACAAAGAAAAAATACAAATTGTTTTGTCTAGTCATCCCCAAATTTTTGTGCCTTTTCAGCCTTTGCCTTAATCCTGCCTGAAAGGTTGCTTTCACCTGTCACTATGCCCTGTTTTACTATATGCCATCCATAGTGCTCATCACTGCTGTTCTGGACTCTCCCATTCTTTGCCACTCTTAAGTAGACCAGTCACTTTTGGCTAAGGAAGGTGCCCCCTTCCTGATCCCATTGTCCAAGGTGGGAGGATGGATTAGCTGTTCCTAGTTCCTGACCCTCTGTGTCCCACAGCCCAACGTACCAGTGGTTTCGGGATAGAAATCCCCTCTCTGACAGTCAGGGCAACTACTCAGTCAGCAGCAAAGAGAGAAACCTGACCCTGCGTCGTGCCAGCCCCGAGCACAGTGGCGTTTACAGCTGTTGTGCCCACAACTCCTTCGGCCACATCTGCAGCAACCAGAACATCACCCTAAGCATTGCTGGTATTTCTGAGGTTCATGGGGTGGGGAGGGTTGGTGATGGCCAGCATGGCATCATGGGAGGGGTGACCTTTGGCTCTGCTGATAGCCTTTCCCTTTGGGAGATTGATTCTGCTCTTCTTCCCCCTCTCCCTCATGCCATTATTCTTTCCTTCTACCCCTAGATGAGAGCTTTGCACGTCCGTTGGTGGTACCCCAGGACCAGGTGGTGGGGAAGAATGAAGATGCCATGTTCCATTGCCAGTTCATGGCCCAGCCACCTCCCACCCTGCAATGGTTCTTTGAGGATGATTCCCTCATTACTAACCGCAGTCGGTAAAGCCATCCCCATCCATCTCCTGATGGTCCAGCACCTGAGGGCAAGGCAGGCTGAAGGCACTGCCTCCTTCCTTCCTCATCCAATGCACACCAAGGACCAACATGCACATGATGTCAGGGAGCAAGACTTGGCCGGTGGGAAAAGCCCCAGAATGACAGGCTGGTGCCTGGAAATGGTTGAAGTGTAGGGATAGGTGCACTGGGGGTATTGGACAGCCCAGGGTCTTCGTAACTACGGGATGCAGAACAATAAGTATGCCTATCATTGAGAAAACAAATTGCCTTTGAGTGCTGGCTACCTGACCACTGCCTCTGCCTCATTTGGGAGAGCTAGGCCATGCTTTAGATAAGAGTGCTAGATTTTCTTTTTTTTTTTTCTTTTTTTTTTTTTTGCACAGGGCATTGGGGGTTAAGTGACTTGCCCATGGTCACACAGCTAGTAAGTGTCAAGTGTCTGAGGCCAGATTTGAACTCAGGTACTCCTGAATCCAGGACCGGGGCTTTATCCACTGCGCCACCTAGCCGCCACCGAGTGCTAGATTTTCAATTAGGAAGACCTAAGTTCAACTCTCACCTCAGATGCTTACTAGCTGCATGATAAATTCCCCCCCACCAAGTAATTTAGCCTCCTTTTGCCTCAGTTTCCTTATCTATAAAATGGGAGTCATAATAGCATCTAGCTCCCAGGGTTGTTGTGAGAATCAATTGAGATAACCTTTGTAAAACATTTGTGAACCTTTAAGTACTATGTAAATGTTGGCTATTATTAGCTCTGGACCCCACTAGAAATGAGAAGAAAATCTTTCCCCTCATCCTCCACAAAGTCTTTCCTAACCTCCTTCCCAGAGGGGAGCTCTGTTCTAGCCCAGACCCTCAAGGGTACAAAACTCCCCCTGACCACCATTAATGCAGTGGAAAGAATTCTGAATTTGGAGCTGGGAGACAGCGGGGTTCCAATCTTAGCTGGGACATTTAAGATCATAGAGTTAGAGCTAACAAGGACCTCACAGACCATATCATCCAGCTCAACCTTTCATTCTGCAGGTGAGGAAACTGAGGCCCCTAAAGGTAAAAGCACCTTGCCCGAGGCCACCCAGGCAGTGGCAGAGCCTGGGATTCAAACCCAGGCCCTCGAACTTTCAGATCTTTAGAATTCCTTCCTGGGGCAGCTAGATGGCACAGTGGATAGAGCACTGGCCCTGGATTCAGGAGCACCTGAGTTCAAATCCCGCCTCAGGCACTTAACACTTATTAGCTTTGTTACCCTGGGCAAGTCACTTAACCCCAATTGCCCCGCAGGGGGAAAAAAAAAAAGAATTCCTTCCTAAGAGGCACTACAGCATTTCCCTGTCCTTTAAGAAAAGGACAAATCGACATCTGTGATGATTCAAGTAGAGACCTTGCTGAAAGCAAAGGGCTGTGAGCCTCATGGCTCCAAAGGTCTTTGAGCACCCTGGGATTCTGGTAGAAAATAAACCCTGGAGACTTGTAGAAGTTAGCTTTCTACTCCCACTCCAGCAGCTGAGATCATAAGAAACTGGATGGACGAGCACTTAGCCTCCGAGAGTCTTTGAGATGTTTCCTTTTCCCTTCAGCCCCTTTGCTTGCCAGCTGTGGGATCCTGAGCAAGTCAGGCTACATACTCTAAGTATGGTTCTTCGTTTGTAAGATGGAGATAATAAATTTTGCTTTACCTACCTCACAGGGTAGTTATAAGGAATGTGGTTTGTACGTATCAAGGCATGAGGTGTTAGCTATTCTTTGAGAGCAGAGATTGGGGGCTTTGGTGGGAGGGAGGGGGCCTTGCCTGGGAGCATAGGTAGTAGGTGGGCCTGGATTCTTAGATTATGACCCCTCCAAAGGCTGACTCAAAATTCTTCCTTTCATCTTGTTTCATATCTATAGCCTAGCACAAAACCTGGTATATAGTAGATGCTTAATAAAATATTTGTTGATTGATTGACTGAACCTGGGCAGCAAAGGAAGCAGGGCATCTTGCATGGTTTCTTGTCTTGACCACTAAAGGCCTTCCCCCTATAATGTCATTTCATAATGTCTTCCAGGAAGCTTTGTGGGGGGGCTGGTGAGAGAGTAAAAGATGCCAGGGCACTGCTCTTCCTTCCCAGTTAGGAGAAGTGTCCATGTCAGTCTCTCTCCCTTACTTAATTCCCCCATTTACCATCTCTAAACCCTTCCCCCTTCTAGGAGATGAGCAGGGATGTGTTCTTCCCTTAATACCTGGCTCTTAGCCACCATCACTGAGTTGTTCTCTCTCTCTTCCTTAGGATTCCTCACTTCCGTCGGGCCACGGTGTTTTCCAATGGCTCTCTGCTGTTGACACAGGTCCGACCACGTAATGCTGGGGTATACCGCTGTGTGGGCCGTGGGCAGAGGGGCCCACCTGTTGTCCTAGAGGCCACTCTTCACCTGGAAGGTCAGTGCAGGCCTGAGCCCAAGGTTCTGAGGCTGGACCATCTAGCCCCCACATGGGGAAAATTAGGGCTTTATGTCATGCTCAGACATGAGGTTCAGAGATGGGATTGGAGGGTTATAGGGGAATGTTGAGGGATTATAGTGGTCAAAGGGAGCTTGTAGCATTAGATTAGGAGAATGGTATCACAACTACCTTGGTCCCCTACAAATAATAGAATTATCTCCTTCCCCACAGAGATTGAAAACATGCCACCCTTCCAGCCTCGAGTGTTCACAGTGGGCAGAGAAGAGCGGGTAGCCTGCATTGCTCCCCAGGGTGTGCCAGAACCCACTGTGTGGTGGGAGCGGGCTGGAACCCGAGTGCCCCACCATGGCAAGGTCTACCAAGAAGGCCATGTGCTAGTTTTTGCCAATACAACTGAGAGTGACGCTGGCACCTATACCTGCTATGCAGCCAACCAGGCTGGACAGAGGCGTCAGGAGGTCAACATCACTGTGGCCAGTGAGCAAACCTGCATGAAGGGGGTCCAGTGTGGGTGGAGGGGGAGTCTTTACCTCTCTTTTGCTCCCAAGATACTTGTTTGAAGGACTGACTTTTTTTTAAAACAAGGTCACTCTTCTGGTCAGTGAGGGAAATCTTTTGTTTTAGTTCTGGACCCAAGATTTCATTAGCATAGAGAGCTCCCCTTGAGGTAACACCCTCTACCATTGCATCCATCTGTCCCCGACTAGCCATCATCCTATACTTCTCCCTTTCATGGCCAAATTCCATGAGAAGGCTATCTACAATAGGTGCCTCCTCTTCCTTCTCCTCTCTCTTTCTTAATTCTTTCCAGTCTGACATTCAACATATTCAGTAGAAAGTGCTCTCTCTCTTTAATTTTTTTAAAGGTTTAATTTTTATTCATTTTATTTTTTTGTGGGGCAGTGAGGGTTAAGTGACTTGCCCAGGGTCACACAGCTAGTAAGTGTCAAGTGTCTGAGGCTAGATTTGAACTCAGGTCCTCCTGAATCCAGGACCAGTGCTTTATCCACTGTACCATCTAGCTGCCCCCTGGAAAGTACTTTCTTAAGAATTGCCTGGAACACCAAGAGGTTAAGTGACCTCCCCTTCTTCATCAGAGGCAGGACTTGAACCCAGATTGTTCTGAGGGACTAGCTCTCTAACCAATCATATATCAGCATTTGAGACAGATCGTAATACAAATGGTGCATTCATCACCGACTGAATGACTGAATCCAAAGAATGTCTACTAATTAATTGTAGTCTGGTAGGGAGGACTATGGTTTGTAGATGTCTTCTTTTTTTTTTTATGAGATATTTTATTTTTTCCGTTACATGTAAAGATAGTTCTCAACTTTTGTTTATACATGCTTTACAATTTCAGATTTTTCTCCCTCCCCCCCCTCCCTCCCCCCTCCCCTAGACAGCAGGTAATCTGATATAGGTTATATCTATATATCTCTATACATATACATATATATATATATATACACACACACACATATATATACACATAATAACATTAATCCTATTTCTGCATTAATCCTGTTACAAGAGAAAGAATCAGAGCAGTGATGCAAAACCTCAAAATAGAAAAAAAAACCCAACAGCACCCAAAACAAAAGAAATAATATGGTTCAATCAGCATCTATACTCCACAGTTCTTTCTTTCTTTTTTTTTTCTTGGATTTGGAGATCCTCTTCTATCATGAGTTCCCTGGAACTCTTCTGTACCATTGCATTGGTGAGAAGAATATAGTCCATCACAGTAGGTCAACACTCAATGTTGATGATACTGTGTACAATGTTCTTCTGGTTCTGCTCTGTAGATGTCTTCTTTGAAGGTATATTGGGGACTTCCTAATCACCTTGGCAGGTGACAAAAAACTGGGAGGGATAACAATTAGAATCCAAAAGGTCTAGATGGGCTTTTAAAAGAAACCAGATAAATCTAGAAGATCGTATAAATTTAGGGTAAAATAAAACAAAACCCTCCCATAGCAGTGGCCTCAGTATAAGATGTGAGTGATATGGTTAGACCAAAATAAGGTGGATCATCAAGAGTTGCCTATTTTGAGTTAAGCAAAGAATCCATAATTGGAGGGGGGGGGATTAATGTTTTAATATATTTTCCATTCAGCACTGATTAAACTCCTTTTATGAGGCAGGCATTGTTTTAGCCTCTCTATCATGTTCATTGGAAGCTAGGCCGCACAGTGGATAGAGCACCAAGCCCAGAGTGAGGAAGACTCATTCCTGGGTTCAAATCCCACCTCAGACGCTTTGTAGCTGTATAACCCTGGGCAAGTCGGTTAACCCTGTTTGCCTCAGTTTCCTCATCTGTAAAATGAGCTAGAGAAGGAAAAGGCAGACCACTCCAGTGTTTATGCCAAGAAAACCCTAAATGGAGTCACAGAGTTGGACCCAACTGAAAAATGACTGATCTTGTTAATATTTTAATTCAGCCTTGAGAACAGAATAAGATTCAAATAAAATCTGAGTTTCTTTTTTTTTACTGTAAGAATTCTATTAAAACAACCTTTAGCCAATTTTCCTTAAATCTGAATGTTATAATTTATGTTATTTACCTACATACCAGGCTGTAGTTAACTATGATCAAATGAGATAATAATTGTAAAGTGCTTAGCACAATGCCTGCCAGATAATAAGTACTATATAAATATTATGCTGTTATTATTATTAATATATGGGACTGATTTCTTCAGTCCCTTTTCTGCCTTAAAACCCAAAGTGCCTAAGGAACAACATAGACCTCTTTTTTCCTTTTCAGGGCAGTGAGGGTTAAGTGACTTGCCCAGGGTCACACAGCTAGTAAGTGTCAATCGTTTGAGGCCAGATTTGAACTTAGGTCCTCCTGAATCCAGGGTCGGTGCTTTATCCACTGTGCCACCTAGCTGCCTCAGAATATAGACTCTTTCAATATTGAGGTTTAAGTCCTAGAGACTTAAAAGAAAGATGGTATGCTTTTTCCTTCTGGCTCTGAGATTCTATCATTACCCTTGTTTGAAGTGGAAGATGTAGTCCTCTTCTTCAGGGAATTTAGTTTGGGAAGATCAGTTTGACAGCTGATGGACCAGATCTAAGTGAGAGATCTGAAGCATTCAACAGGTTATTCAGTGGGGAGGTGAGGAGGACCTGCACCAGGTTGGTGGCAGTGTTAGAGGAGAGAAGGGATATACAAATGTTGTTACAGAAGGAGAAGCTAGATGGCACAGTGGATAAAGCACTGGCCCTGGATTTAGGAGGACCTGAGTTCAAATCTAGCCTCAGACACTTGACCTTCATTGCCACGCAAAAACAACAACAAAACAAAAAACAAAAACAAAAGTAGAAGCAACAGGGCTTGACAATTGATTGGATATGGGGGAGTGAAAGAGGGTGAGGAGTTGAGGATCACACCTCGCTTGGGAGCCTGGGTACCCCTTGAGGGGCCACTGAAGCCTTTAGAGAAGAGAAGTCATGGAACCTGGAGAAAGGAAGAGGGAGATTTACAGTGTCACAGGCTCCAAGAGAGGCCAGAACAGACAAGGATTAAGAGAATGCTATTGGATTTGGCAAATTCGAGATCACTGGTGACTTGGGAGAGAGCACTTTCTGCTGAATGATGAGGTTGGGAGCCAGACTAGAAAGAGTTAAGAGAATGAGAGGAAGGAAGAGGAGGCACCTATTGTAGATGGCCTTCTCATGGAATCTGGCCATGAAGGGGAGGAGAAGTATAGGATGATGGCTGGCGGGGGAGGGATAGATCAAGTATCTCCTCCCACATCTCCCAGCCTACTTCCCATATCCAATCTAGTCTGGGCTTTACCACTAGATTTGGTGGAGATAAGGGGAAAGAATGGCTTTTATGGTCATTTCCAACTCTAACCTCCTAGTAATCTATTATATATGTTTTCCTAAGCACTGCTCTAATTTTTACTCAGTGACTCCCCATATTCTGGCTTCAGTTTACCTTTTCAGTTTTATCTTACTCCCCCTTTACATATTTATTTATTTATAGCCAAACTGGACTGTTCCACGTCTCTCGCTTTTCCTGCCCCTGAGCATTTGAACATACCACTGCTTACACAGTCTTCTCCCTATTTATTTACCCCTTTCATCCCTTGAGACCGAGCACAGATGTCCTCTTCACTTCTCTTGTGCCTTGGTTTCCTCATTTGTAGCATGGAGAGGTTGAACTTAGAGGTTGGCTGCTAAGAATCCTTCTGTTTCTATACTTATGATGTCCTCCATAAAGCCTTCCCAGGTTCTCCCAAGGCAAAATGATTTCTCTCTCTTTTGAAGTAGCGAGAATAGTAATAATTTGTTATGTTTATTTGTTTGTCCAGAACTGCATTGAACCTTTTGAAATAGACAAGGGGAATTTTAGACAGAGCCTGTGCCTCCAGAGAGGTTTAAAACAAAGTCTGTGCCCATCAAGTCTTTATGGTCCAATTAGGGGAGGCCTCTGTAAATGAAATGTGTTTAAAGTACATTGCAGGGCAGCTAGGTGGCGCAGTGGATAGAGCACCAGCCCTGGAGTCAGGAGGACCTGAGTTCAAATCCGGCCTCAGACACTTGACACTTACTAGCTATGTGACCCTGGGCAAGTCACTTAACCCCGATTGCCTCACTAAGAAAAAAAAAAGAAAAAAGAAATTGTAAAAAAAAATAAAATAAAGTACATTGCAAGGTGCTGCACAAATGTTACTGAGTGTCAACACCCCCTCTAGTACCAGCGAGAGGTAGGCTTTCCTGAGGTTTGGGCTCTATCCGTCTTGATCCCAGTAAACTCCTTCCATCTTCCCTTACAGCATTACCCAGGTGGCTAAAAAAGCCCCAGGACAGCCAGCTAGAAGAAGGCAAGCCGGGTTACCTGCACTGCCTGAGTCAGGCCACACCTGACCCCACTGTTGTCTGGTACCGGAACCAGATGCTCATCTCTGAGGTG
Organism: Dromiciops gliroides; assembly: GCF_019393635.1. Taxonomy (NCBI): domain Eukaryota; kingdom Metazoa; phylum Chordata; class Mammalia; order Microbiotheria; family Microbiotheriidae; genus Dromiciops; species Dromiciops gliroides. The sequence continues at coordinate 257,860,864 of NC_057864.1, forward strand.
AGAGGGAGTTGTTTCCAGTTCGGTGGGCAGGGAAGTCTCTTCTTTTTACCTCCCTTGCTCATCTCTAGAAAGCCTTGTGCCAGGCATCCCTAAGAGATAGTTTCCCTAGTCCTTCCTGCCCTTTCCCTGTGGATAACATGTCTTTTCCTCCTCTGTAGCATTCCTTGCCCGCCCCCCACCCCCAGGAGAAATTTCTTCTTCCCTCTGAGATCTGGGGTCCTTGGACCTAGGAGGGTTGGGGATGATGAGAGTACCATCCCATACCCCTACCCCTCATGCCCTCTGCCCCCTGGTCTTTGGAGTCTGAGGCTTGTGATAGATCCTGCCCCCCCCACCCCCCTGCCTTAGGGAAGAGAAGCCTAAGAGTAGGCTGAGACTTACGTGGGCTGGGTTGTGCTACAGGACTCAAGGTTCGAGATTTCAGAGAATGGGACTCTTCGCATCAACAATGTGGAAGTTTATGATGGGAATTTGTACCGATGTGTCAGCAGTACCCCCGCTGGCAGCATTGAGGCCCAGGCCCGAGTCCAGGTCCTAGGTGAGTGAGACTTGGTTGTCTTGAGGATAAGTCAGTGATTTGTGGGGAATTGAGAGGGTTATAAAATCCAGAACTGAAGGAGACCCTCAACATAGAACCCCTTCCATAGCATCCCTGACTAGACACTCTCTTGCTTCTGTTTAGTAAAGACCTTTGTGATGGGGAACTCAGTATCCTCTGAAATGGCCCTTTCCATTTTTAGATAGCTACAATTGTTAGAAAGTTTTTCCTTTTATCAAGCCTTAATTTACCTATCTGTAAGTTCAAACTATAGCTCCTAGTTCTGTCCTCTGGGAACAGGCCTGCCCCACCCCATTAAGTTATCTCCTCTTCAGACTAAACATCTCTAGTTTCTCTATGTGATGTTCATGTATTCAGAACCTTCTCCCCACCCAGTTTTGGGGGGGGGTAGTAATATGATGGTTGTTTAGTGCCTAGGTCCTAAACTGACTGTCTATATGTATCCCTCCTCTTCCTCTTGGACAGAGAAACTAAAGTTCACGCCACCTCCCCAGCCTCAGCAGTGCATGGAGTTTGACAAAGAAGCTACAGTATCGTGCTCGGCCACTGGCCGGGAGAAGCCCACAATTCGATGGATGCGGGCAGGTGAGTGCCCCACAGTGTGGGAGGACAACCCAAGAAAGACTCACTGTGTGCTTACTATATGTCCAACCCTGTACTTGGTGCTACCAGTTATCTGAAGAAATATAACCCCCATATTAAAGGTCATGGACTGTTAATGACACTTTAAGGGTTGTAAGCCTGTGAAGTCAGCCATGCAGGTATTATTACCTCTGTTTTATAGATGGAGAAACTGAGGTTCAGAGGAGAAAAGTGATGTATTTGCACAGGGTCATAGAGCTAGTAAGTGATGGAGCCAGGACTCAAAACTAGAATCACAGTTGGAAAGCTATCTAGTCTAACCCATATCTTAGAGTTATGGCTATGACATCCCCAGCAGGTGGTCTTATCAAGCCTTTCCTTGAAAGCATCAGGATTTCAGAGGTAGCTAGTTGGCACAGTGGATAGAGTGCTTGTTGCATCTAGAATCAAGAAGACCTGAGTTCATATCCAGACTAGCTGTGTGACACTTGATAGATCACTTAACCTTTGCTTACCCCATTTCCTTCTCTGCAAAATGGGATAATAACAGCCCATACCTCCAGAGTTGTTGTGAAGATAAAATGAAATAATATTTGTAAAATGCTTTAAAAAAATTTTTATTTTCCAAATTACATGTAAAAGCAAAATTTGACATCAGTTTTTTTAAACTTTGTGTTCCAACTTCTTTTCCTCCCTCCCTTCCTACCCCCACCCCAAGAACTCAAACAATTGTAAAATGCTTTTGAAAATCTTAGTGTGTTATATAAGTGCTAACTGTTGTTATTATTATTAACTATTGTCATTATTATTATTACCCCTACTCAGGGAGAACCCATTCCCTTGTGAGGCAGCCATTTCCACTTTGGGAAGGGTCTTTTTTTAGGAAGGCTTTGTTTTGTCTCGTTTACATGTTTTGGTTTGGTTTTTTTGGTGAGGCAGTTGGGGTTAAGTGACTTGCCCAGGGTCACACAGCTAGTAAGTGTTAAATATCTGAGGCTGGATTTGAACTCAGGTCCTCCTGAATCCAGGGCCGGTGCTCTATCCACTGCGCCACCTAGCTGCCCCTGTCTCGTTTACATGTGGCAGAAATCTGCCCCTCTGCCATTTCTACTTGTCACACCTCATTCTGTCCTCCTCGGCACCACTCGGAACAAGTCTGGTCTCTCTTCTTGATGGCCATAGTCAAAAGTAGCCACCATGTCCTACCTTGGGTCTTCCCTTCTCTGTCCATGATAAGCATTTCTTTAGCCATTCTTTGCCATGACTCAGACCTTCTTCAAAGTTCAGTGCTCCCTCCCCTGTCATGGTGTTCAAGTTTATAGTCCAGCTGGAAGGTACAAGCAGAAACACACACACAAAGCAGATAATGGCCCAAACAACAGAATCAGCGGGCAGCCCCTGATTGATTGATAGATGAGTGGGCCATAGATAGTAAGTGCTATAAGTTGTGTTTGGGGTGATTTTTTAGTACATTCTCTGAAAACAGTTGATCCATGATTAACAGAAAGGAGGGATGTGGCCCTAACATTGACCATTGTTTTGACCAGTTTGACCAGCCTTTCCTTGTTGGGTTTTTTCGTTGTTGTAATCATTAGGTATTTTGTTTCCTTGGGTTTGCATTCTTTGTTCTGTTCTGCTTTGCTATAAGTTTTTTTTTTGTTTTGTTTTGTTTTGGGTATTTTTGCGGGCAATTGGGGTTAAGTGACTTGCCCAGGGTCACACAGCTAGTAAGTGTTAAGTGTCTGAGGTTGGATTTGAACTCAGGTCCTCCTGAATCCAGGGCCAGTGCTCCATCCACTGCGCCACCTAGCTGCCCCCTATAAGTTTTAAGAAGTAGGGAGGAATCACTGAAGACTCGGGTGGTCTGAGACAGGAGGATGGGGCACTTAAGCTGGTCCTCCATGGTTGGATAGGTTTGGAGATTGGCAGAGAGAAAGGAGATGATGCTCCTGGAGCAAAAAGCAGCAAAAGTGAGAGAAGGTGTGTCCCAGCAAGGCTGGAGGCAGTGAAGAGAAGATTAATCTGTTGATCTAAACTGTGGAGTGTTTTGTAGGGGAACTGTGAAAGAGACACTGCTAAAGGTGCAGATTATTCCTGGCTTCAAAAAATAACAGCTTTCCTCATCCTTACTATTAGTGTTTTCACATATGGAGAGGCAGCTGCCCTTGGGATGAGGAATTGCTGTTGTTGTTTGGTCATGTCTGATTTTTCGTCACCCCCAGTATCTTTCTTGGCAGAAATACTAGAGTGCTTTGCTGTTTCCTTCTGCAGCTCATTTTACAGATGAGGAAACTGAGGCAAACAGGGTGAAGTGATTTGCCCAGGGTCACTAATAAGTGTCTGAGGCCAGAAGTGAACTCAGATAGGTGAATCTTCCTGACTCCAGGCCTGGTGCTCCATCCAATGCACCACCCAGCTGCCTGCTGAATTCTAATTCTAGGGATCTGCCACTAACTAGTTGTGACCTTAGGAAAATATCCTCAACCTCTTGGATCCTCCATTTCCACCTCTGCAGGATGTGATTGGTTTGGATTGTGGATTGTGGAATGACTCTGAGATCCTTTCTTTTGATTTTCCTTGTTAACCTGTGAGCTAAGTCGTAGTATTCCCATTTTGGGAATGGATTTCCATTTTGAGGCTTGATGACGTTAAATTACTTTGTCCAGGGCTACCCAGCTTGTTAGTAACGGGTGGAGCTGGAGCCCTTTTCCTACTGTGCTCCCTCCCCATCTCCCTTCCCAGGGTCAGGAGTCTGGATTTGATTTTGTAGACTGTAGGGGAAGTGTTGGATGGCTTTTTGACCATGATGGGTCAGCAGAAAGTGGACATTGTCACCCCTTTCCTGGGGATAAACCTGGGCCTCAGATGAGTGAACATTTCTTTCTTTCTTTTTCTTTTTTTTCTTTTTTTTTTTTTTGCGGGGCAATGAGGGTTAAGTGACTTGCCCAGGGTCACACAGCTAGTAAGTGTCAAGTGTCTGAGGCTGGATTTGAACTCAGGTCCTCCTGAATCCGGGGCTGGTGCTTTACCCACTGCACCACCTAGCTGCCCCTGAGTAAACATTTCTTATAAGAGAGAGGAAGACCTAGATTCCATGAACACCTCAGACACTTATTAGCTATGTGACCCTGGATAAATCACTCCATGTTTCTGAATGTCTGAATGTTGGATGATAATAGCACCCTACCTCACACAGTTGCTATGAGGAGCAGATGAGGTAATGATTGTGAAGCAGTTTGCAAACCTCAGCCCTCTAAGGGGAATCTTAGAAGGAGGATCTTAGCCGTCTACTCCAAGTCATTCATTTTACAGATATAGAAACAGAGAGGGGAAGTGACTTACCCAAAGTCATGTAAATATTAAGTAGCTGTCAAAAATTGACCCCGGGTGTTCTGACTTTAAACCCAGTGTCCTTTCTGTGCTACCGGCTCTTCTTTGCGAGAGTGGCCCCCAGTGGTTCTGATGACTTCCCATCCCAGCCCACCAACTTCCCGTTCTTTTTTTTTCCTAGATGGGAGCAGTCTCCCAGACAGTGTGACAGACAACGCAGGGACCCTGCACTTCTCCAGGGTGACCAGAAGTGACGCTGGCAACTACACCTGCATCGCCTCTAATGAGCCTCAAGGCCAGATCAGTGCCCACGTGCAGCTCACTGTGGCAGGTAGACGCCCAAGGATGGGGATGGCAGGGTGGCAGGAGGAGTTGGCTTCTGAATGTATGAACAGACAAATCCGTCTAGCACATGTTCCCGCCCATCCCTCCAGTGCTCTGAACCCTGTCTTTCCCCCATGCAGTTTTCATCACTTTCAAGAGGGAGCCTGAGCGTACAACTGTCTATCAGGGCCACACGGCTATGCTGCAGTGTGAGGCCCAAGGTGACCCCGACCCCCTCATCCAGTGGAAGGGCAAGGACCGAATCCTGGATCCTGCTCAGCTTGGACCCAGGTAGTTTCTGCATCCACTCCCACCTTCTTCCCGAACCCCAACCCTATCAGTTCCCAGGGCATTCCTTGGGAATAAGAGCTTCCAGTTTATGGGAAAGATGAGTGGCCATAGGGGTGGCTGAGGTGGTCCCTGGATTTTTTCCCCCACAGGATGCACATCTTCTCCAATGGCTCCCTCGTCATCCACGATGTCACCTCCGAGGATTCAGGCCGCTATACCTGCATCGCAGGCAATAGCTGTAATATCAAGCACACAGAGGCATCGCTTCATGTTGTGGGTATGGAGTGGGGGTTACAGTAGGATGGGAAGCCCCAGAGATGAGAACCGGGTCTTATAGACACCAAGGATGGCCCCATTACCATCATAAGCACATCATATGTGCCTAATAAATGTCTGTCCTGTGGAATTGATATAGGGCAGCAACTCATGTGGGAACGTGAGGCCACAACCCAGAGTGGTAAAAGGATGAGTGGGGGTAGGGTAGCATTGGTCGCTGCCAAGATGTTTTGGTAAGAGGCACAGCAGTGGATGGGCCATGGATATTCTATATAGCAGGATGCTTAACCTGGGGTCTTTGCACTTTGAAAAAAATTATGTTTTGAAAACTCTATTTCAACAGAATTGGGTTCCTGTGCATTTAAAACGATTATTCTAAGAAAATAAAAAATAAAACAATTATTCTGAGAACAGATCCATAGGCTTCATTGGACTGCCAAAGGGGCCCATGACACCAGATTAAAACCCCATGCTCTGTAGCTCTTCAGGGCAGCCTCCAACTGACCACCCATTTGTGCCCTTTCAGACAAGCCCGTGCTGGATACCTCAGAGGGTCCTGGCAGCCCCCCGCCATATAAGATGATTCAGACTATTGGGCTGTCCGTGGGGGCTGCGGTGGCCTATATTATCGCGGTGCTGGGCCTCATGTTCTACTGCAAAAAGCGCTGCAAAGCCAAAAGGCTTCAGAAACAGCCAGAGGGTGAGGAGCCTGAGATGGAGTGCCTCAATGGTGAGCCCCGGGGCCCACTGAACAGCGGTGGTTGGGGAGAGGTAGGGGGAGGGGTGCTGGGGTGTGTGGGTGTTGGGCGCCCTCATGGGGTGATGAGGGAGAAGGCAGCGAATCCTGCCTAGTTTTCAGACTGACTTTGACGCAGTGAGTGCCAGAGCTAGAGGCACCTAAGGAAGAGATGATCCCCCCTCCTCTCTGGGAGTCATGACCTGGCCAGTTACCCCAGTCCTGAACCCAAAGCAGCTTTGATATAGAATTCCCAGTGGAACGCTCCTAGACCTGCCTTACTTCTTGTAGTCCTCTTCCTGTATCTTTACATTCTTATCTAGGGGGTCTAATTATTTATGTCTACTCTTTTGTTCTATATGCTTTTCTTCCCTCATCAGGTTTGGAGCTCTCAAAAAGCAGATATAAGTATATCCCTTATAGGAATAGACGCTCCCTCAGATTAGAAACTCTGTCTTCCCCATAGGAGTAGAGGTTCCCTGAATGGAGAAACTTATCTTCCTTATAGGACTGTGAACTCCCTGAGGGACTAAAGTCTTTATAGCACTGTCAACTTTCTAAGGGCACCGATATCTGTCTTCTCATAGGACTGGAAGCAGTGATGTAGCCATCCTTCATAGAGTTGAAGCTCCCTGAGGATAGGATTATGTTTTTATAATGGGACTAGACATTTCCTGCGAGTTTGGTCATCATCATTAGTCTAGCATTTATTAAGCACCAATTGTGTGCCAAGCACTGTGCTCAGGGAGTTTATATTACAAAGGGAGAGACAACACACAAGGAAGAATGGTGGTTAGAGAGAGACCCTTAGGTCCAAAAAGTTAGAGGAAAGGTGAGTGTAGGGGAATCATTGGATGGCTGTTTGACCATGGTGGGTCAGCCAAAAGTGGGCATTATCATCCCTTTCTCCAGACAGTAGATGAAAACACTCCATCCAAGAACAACAGTAGAGTTAATTTGATCATGGTTCCTGATTCCAGAAATAGGTAGGAGAAGAGAGGAGGGGAAAAGGTGACTAGCAAGACTGTGAGGGAAATGAGAGAGTCTGGAGTGGAGTAGAGCATTGTGTCCGGGCTTTTCCTAAAATAATGGTCTGAGAAAAGCAGTTACTGGTTCAGAGAGCAGGGTCTCAAAGCAGAAGTTTGTTCTGTTAAGCCATGGGGACTCCTGAGTGTGCGTTTTTCATCGACTGAGAACTCTCTGAAGGTAGAGTGTAACTAGTTACATATCTCTCTGTTTACCACTGACTCAGATCAGGTAGGCACATTCTCAATTTCTGTTTTCCTTTTTACCCAAAGTCTGCTACATTCATCAGCAGGTGGCTGAACCCTTTCTGTGACAGGTGTTAAGAGGAGGCACTGACATTCACTTTCCTGGCTAACAGGGTTTATAGTAGGCATTTATCTCCAGAAGGTCAAATATCAGACAATGTCATCTGACCTGTTGTTTAGCCATTTCCACATAAACGTGTGGTGTATTCTATGAGGACCTAAATGGTTCATGGATGCCGGCTGGCAGATCCAGTCATATGAGGGAACAGTGGGTTGAGCTTAATCAGTCTTGGCTGGTGCTTGAAACAGGGAAGATATAGAAGTGGATCAAGCTTTCTGGGTGCTTGAATCTCAGCTCACTCTCTCTTCCTCTGCAGGTGGACCCGTGCAGAATGGGCAGCCCACAGCAGAAATCCGAGAAGAAGTAGCTCTGACCAACCTGGGCTCTGGCTCCTCAGCTTCCAACAAGCGGCACAGCACCAGTGATAAGATGCATTTTCCCCGTGCCAACTTGCAGTCCATCACCACCCTGGGTTTGTTGCCTTGGACTAGCTGCACTTCTTGTGTCAGGCATGATAGAATAGATAGGCCATAGATTTGGAGTCAGAAGAACTTGTGTTTGGAAACTGCCTCAGACACTGACTATCTGTGTGATCCTGGTCAGGTCACTTTCCCTTTTTAAAGGGGCCTCCTTTTTCTAATCTGTAAAATGAGGGGCTTGGACTTGACGGCCTCTCAGGTCCCTTCCAGCTCTAAATTGAGGATCCTGTGATCTTGCTGTCACCAGCCTTTTCCCCCAGTTCTGTATCAGAAGATCCCTCCCCAGATCAGCAGAGCTATTTAAGGAATTAAGACTCAGGGTGGGATGGGAGGAGCTGCCATGTTGCCCCCAGGATATGCTGGAATATACGATATCCAGTCTCACCACCCTGGGGGCAGTAGAGGCTGACCTGGGACTTTGCCTGCAGGGAAGAGCGAGTTTGGGGATGTGTTCTTGGCAAAGGCCCAAGGCCTAGAAGATGGGGTGGCAGAGACACTGGTGCTGGTGAAGAGCCTTCAGAGCCGGGACGAACAGTTGCAGCTGAACTTCCGGCGAGAGTTTGAGATGTTTGGCAAGCTAAGCCACGCCAACCTGGTGCGGCTGTTGGGCCTCTGCCGGGAGGCTGAACCCCACTACATGATCCTGGAGTATGTGGACCTGGTACGATGCTGGGATGGGGGCCTCAGGCACAGGGATGAGATTGAATGGGGTGGCAGGTACCATTCAGAATCCTCTCTGCATTGGATAAAGCACCGGCCCTGGATTCAGGAGGACCTGAATCCAGATCTGGCCTCAGACACTTGACACTTACTAGCTGCGTGACCCTGGGCAAGTCACTTAACCCTCATTGCCTCACAAAAAAAACCCCAAAAACCAAAACCCCAAAACAAAACAAAAAAGAATCCTCTCTAGTACTGGGTGTAGATAGCTTGACCAAACATTCCTTTTAACACTCTTGACTTGAGGGTCTTCTGGAGCATCCTCTTCACTGTTGCTGGTCACTGGTTGTATTTCCACTGTTTTCAGCCCAGGATTCACTGGGGAATCCTGTTCTTCTGCCATTGGGGGTTCTTGGCCCATTTTGTGGCATGGATCCCTCTGGCAGTCTGCTGAGACCTTTGCATTCCTCCTCAGAATGATGTTTTTTAAAAGCACAATATAAAATCCACAGGATTACAAAGTAAACCAAATATATTGAAAGAGATATCAAAATATTATTTAAAAAACAAACCAAAAATGCTCTCTATAGAACAGCTCATGGTTCAACATCCCTTCCTGCTCACCCTTTATTTTTTAGTTCTATGTTGTCATTGTTTGGGTTTTTTCTCCCTGACCCTCTTTTTATTATTTCATTTAATTTTTTTTCAATGAACAAAAATCTCTTTCTTCTCCCTCCCACCTTTTCCAAACAAAAAGAAAAAGAAAACCCCTTGTAACGGATTTGTCAAGCAAAACAAATTCCTGCATTTGCCATGTTCAAAATATCTGTCTCATTCTGCTGCCCCCCAAGTCCAAGACGTCTTTCTTTCTTTTTTTTTTTTTGTGGGACAATGAGGGCTAAGTGACTTGCCCGGGGTCACACAGCTAGTAAGTGTCAAGTATCTGAGGCTGGATTTGAACTCAGGTCTTCCTAAATCCAAGGCCTGTGCTTTATCCACTGTGCCACCTAGCTGCCCCAAGTCCAAGACTTCTTCATCAGGGTGTCCCACCACCATTGGAACTATTGTCTCTCCGTTGTCTGTCACCCTTGATAATTCTCTCAGGCATCAGGTTGCCAATCTTCTTTGCACAAGACTTGATTACTATAATAATATGATATAATTATAATATAATATATAATGTATAATAACTGTAATATAACAATGGTTAAGAATAGCAATATTTTTATTAGCTTGGACTTGTAGTGAGGAAGACCCGACTTTGAAGCCTGCCTTAGTCACTTAGAGTACTTACTGCTCTCAGTTTCCCCATCTGTAAAATGGGCATAATGGCATGTATGTCATGGGGTTGTTGTGAGAATCAGATCAAACAAGATCATACATACACTGCTTTGCCAATCTTAAAGCAGTGTATAAATGCCAACTGTTGTTTCTCAAATGTGACCCCTTATTCGTCACAGCCAAGGCCATTACCCTCTTATAGATCCTAGCCACCTTGGGCATGAATTTATTTAACAGACATCTTTTCTGCTAATAGTCTTCCCTTATGCCAAGTCAGTTTGGTGGTTTCAGCTCTAATCAACCAGTCATGTTGCCTCCAGGAAGAATGAATATATTTCCTTCTACTTCTGCATCCTTTAATGTCCTGTTCTTTTCATTCCCCTTGAGAGAGAGCATGACACAGTGGATAGAGAGCTTGCTTTGGGTTCAGGATTTAAATCTTGCCTCTGACACAGGCTCTATGAACTTGAGCAAGTGACTCAGGACTCTGGACTGGAGATATCAAACAGCCTGCAACACTCCCGAAAGGCCAGAACCATGTTAAAATGTAATTGGGAAATATTAAACAAAATAAGTAAAAAAACACAATAAAACATAGATAATATTGATATGTGGTTTTCTAAGTCAATATATATCTGCAGGGATCCTTACCATGGCACCCCATTTCCTATTTGAGTTTCATGCTAATGCTGTAGGCAACTTTCTGGGGCTTCAAGATGCAGAGACAGCACTGACCTGTGTTGTGCAGGGAGTTCCTGGTGAAGGGACCTCATCAGGAACTTCCTATCCCAGGGACCTCATACTTCCATCTCTTCTTCCTATTTATATCCTTTAGTACTGAGTTTTTCCCTGGGAGAGTTTCAGGTCACTTCATGTTTATAACCAGAGCCAATAGACATCTGTTGGTTCTCTGATTTGAGAGGGTCTATCACCCTGGGGCTGAAGAAGCCCTGGTATCTCTTACCATCTCTGTTTCTATCTTAGGGGGACCTGAAACAGTTCCTGAGGATCTCCAAGAGCAAGGATGAGAAATTGAAGCCCCAGCCCCTCAGCACCAAACAGAAGGTGAGGGTAGTGGGGAGCCAATGTTCTAGGAAGGTTGGAGGCTTGTTATGGGAGAGAATGGTAAAGTCAGTAGAATGAGGGATGTGGGGGTATGGTGGAGAATGTGTCCTTTACTCCCTTCCCCCCAAGATCATGCCATAGGAAATTTAAGTGGAAGGGAACCAGAGATGTTTGGTCTGGAGAAAAGGAGACTCTGGTGGAGAGGAGGTGGGGCCCTGGAAAGGTGTCTTAAATATGAAAGCAAGATCAGATTGGTTCAGCTTGGCCCTAGAGGGCTGATCTAGGAACAATGAATGGAAGTTTGCAAAGAAGCAAATTAAGGCTCGATGGGCAGGAAAACTGAGTAGGGTACCTCAGTCATTAGACAATTTCCAGCACTGGAGGTCTTTAAAGGGACGGCTAGTGGATAGATAGAGAACAGGAAGACCTGAGTTCAAATCAAGCCTCTGACACTTTGGGTGTGACTTTGGGTGAGTCACTGTTTGCCTCAGTTTCTTCCTCTGTAAATGGGGGTAATAATAGCACCTGTCTCTCATGGTTGTTATGGGGATGAAATGAGACAATGATTATAAAGAGCTTAACACAGTTCTTGGCCCATAGTAAGCACTATATAAATGTTAGCTGTAATTAGTAGCTATTCAAGGAAAAGCTAGGTGATCAGTTGGGTATAATGTGCAGTAGGAGGGATTCTTATTAAGGTAACTCATTGCCCCCTAGAGGTCCCTTCTAATCTAGACTTAATTTCCCAAATGAGATAATCCATGTAAAATGTGTCATATACCTTAAAATGCCATATAAACATCAATTATTAGCATAATGATAGAGAAGAGACCTTGAAACCAGTAAGACTTGGGTTGAAGTTTTATCTATGGCACATACTGACTGGTGGGGCAAGTCATTTAACCTATCAGAGTTCTACAAAACTCTAGAAGACCAAATGTTCAGAGAAGGTGCCGACCTGAAGAGGAATTTCCTTGACCAGCAAAATTGCAGGGTATTATTATTATTATTATGGCAATGAGGGTTAAGTGACTTGCCCAGGGTCACACAGCTAGTAAGTGTCAAGAGTCTGAGGCTGGATTTGAACTCAGGTTCTCCTGAATCCAGGGTCAGTGCTTTATCCACTGTGCCACCTAGCTGCCCCCAGGATCCTATTATTATTATTATTATTTTTTCAGGGCAGTGAGGGTTAAGTGACTTGCCCAGGGTCACACAGCTAGTAAGTGTCAAGTGTCTGAGGCTGGATTTGAACTCAGGTCCTCCTGAATCCAAGGCCAGTGCTTTATCCACTGCACCACCTAGCTGCCCCCAGGATCCTGTTATTATTAGGGGAGATTCCTGGTGTGGCTAGACTAGGTGACCTCTGAGGTCCCTTAAAGTCCTAAGAATCTGCAGTTCTGTGATACATTCTTCTAGAGACGGGAACAGCTAAATAACTTCCCGATCTAAAAGATCATAGGTAACAAACAAAACCCCTGGGGCAGATACCATTTTCTAGGCTTCATGTCACCTTAAATACCCCCTAGATAGTAGCAAGAAAAAGATGAAAAATCTGTAGTCGACTCTATGGAGTCTTCACCCCTTTTGTTTTGACTGTGGTCTTCTTAATGTTTTCTTTCCCATTCTCCTGTTAACTGTTCCTCTCTCTTGGTTATAAGGCAACCCCTGGCCCAGGAGCACTCTGTGGACTCCATGGTCAAGGCCTTTTTTTAGTTCCAAAATCAAGACCAACAGTCTTCAACCATTTCTAGATTCCCAGATACCCATCAAGTGTCAGAACTTGAAATGGACCTAAGAGATCATCCTTTTCAGAGGAAGAATATGAGGACCAAAGAGGGGGGAAGTAGCTTGTATTGACTTCATGAAACAGTTGAGACTAGAATCCAGATCTCTTGGCCCTAAATTCACAGTTCTTCACCATGTGCCACATCCCCCTCTCTATCACCACACCTCTGTTTTTGTCTTATCTTTCCTCACAGTGACTTGGGGGCAGGATCTGGGAACACAGACTAGGAAGCAATGAACAGGTTAGGTAAAGGACTGTGTGAACCCTGGGCAAGTCACTTAATCTCTCTCAGTTTTAGTTTTCTCATCTGAAAAATGGGGGTAATAGCACCCACCCGACAAGGTTGTTGTGAGGATCAAATCAAATGAGAGAATAGCTATAAAGTACTTTGCAAACCATAGCATCTGACAGTTTACTTGGGAGGGTAGATGAGATGTATGAGTACAGTAAAAGTCAACATAAGTGGGCTTAGTGGAATATAGAGCACTGGCCCTGGAGTTAAGAGTTCAAATCTTACCTCAGACACTTACTAGCTGTGTGACCCTGGGCAAGTCACTTAATCCCAATTACCTTAAACATCCAAGTTGTCCTGATATATATCTATAGATATCTATATATCTATATCTATAGATATCTATATATCTATATCTATAGATATAGATATCTTGTCACTGGACCCAGATAGCTCTGGAGGAGAGAGTGAGGTTGATGACTTTGCACAGCCTCTTTCACTTAAATCCAATTCGCTGCAAGTCATGACATCACCTCCCTGATGTCAGTGGTCCTCTTTGAGAACAAAGGACCAACAACACTTCAAAGACTAGAGCAAGATTCATGATTTCATCCTTATAAGTACTTTATCCACTGGCCCAAGGTTATACTAAGCAGAAAATAGCAGTCAGGATTCAACCCCAGATCTTAGGATAGCTTCATGATTTGCTGTGGCTAAAAAATTAATCACCTTCTCTTCTAATGACTGAATGGCTTCGTGATAAAAGACACTAGATTTGGAGTTAAATGACTAAGTTTGTTTTGTCTCCTGTTGAGTTTGTCCACTTTCTACCTGTGTAGCGCAGGGCTAGTCAATGTCACCTCTCTGGGCCTCCCTTTTTTCATATATAAAATGAAAGTTGGATTAGATGGCTTCGTTTTTTTAAATTTTATTTTATTTTTAATTCATGGAAATACAAGCATTTCTATAACATGGCACAATAAGAAAGAGTGAATGAGCACGAAACTGCAAATCCACCATGTAAAACTTGTTATTCCCTTCAAACATACAACAAAGGTGTCATATAAATTTCTTTTTTTTCCTTTCTCTCCCCCCCCCCAAGATGGCCATTAGACAGACACAAATATGTGTGTGGGGGGTGTTTGTATGTAAAATTATTCTATACATACTTCTTTTTTAAAATTCTTTGGATACAGATGGTGTTTTTCTTCATATGTTCTTTATAGTTAATTTGGGTATTTGTAATAGAATAACTTTCTCAGTTGGTGTCCTTCTTAAAACAATATTGCTGTTACTATATACAGTGTAATCTTAGTTCTGCTCATTTCACTCTTTGTTATTTCATGTTTTTCTAAGATCATTGAGATCATCATTTCTTATAGCACAGTAGTATTCCATCTCAATCATATGCCACAACTTATTTAGCCATTCCTCAATTGATGGGTATCCCTATAATTTCTAGTTCTTTGCCACCAAGAAGAGAGCTGCTATAAACATTTAAAAATGTATAGGTTCTTTTCCTTTTTCCCTAATCATCTTTGGAAATAGACCTAGTAGTGGTATTGCTGGATCAAAGGGTATAGGCAGTTTAATAACTCTTTGGGTATGATTCCAGATTGCTCTCCAGAATGATTGGATCAGTTCAGTTACACCAACAATGAATTAGCATTCCAGTTTTTCCACATCCCCTCCAACGTTTGTTGCTTTGCCCTTCAATCATTATAGCCAATCTAATAGGTGTGAAATGATATCCAAAGGTTGTTTTAATTTGCATTTCCCTAATCAGTAATAATTTAGAGCATTTTTTCATATGATTATAAATTGTTTTGATTTTTTTTATTGGAAAACTGCCTGTTCGTATCCTCTGACTACATATCAATTGAGGAATGACTTGTATTCTTAAAGATTTAACACCGTTCTTTATATATTTGAGACTTGAGACCTTTATCTGAGAAACTGTCTATAAAATTCTCCCCCAAATGTTCTGCTTTCCTTTTGATCTTCACAAAAAATGAATTTAATTTAATTTAAAATGAATTTTAATTTAATATAATTGAAATTTTCCACTTAATGAATAATTAATTAATTTAATCTCTCTGGGACTCAGTTTCTTCATGTGTAAAATGAAAGTTGGATTAGATGTCTTCTGAGGCCCCTTCCATCTCTAAAACCATTTTATCCTATTATGTGTCTCCATGAACTTAGCTAGTCATGGGCTTTGGAAGAGGTGCATGATTTGTCACTGAATCCATCTTCCAAAGCTAGTATTCTGTTGGCCTAGGCTTCAAGAACTCAGGGGCCCCACCAGGCCATAAAGAGACAACAGAGTTGGATTTGAGGGAAGGAATTACATGGAAGACATAGTCGAAATACTTGGACCGTGTGTGCCCAGTAGGTTTTGGTTCACTGTAGATTTCCCAGTGGAAAGATTTTTCTGACTTGAATTCTAAAGGGAAAGAGCTGGAGCAAAGGATAAGAGCATCAAGGTTCATTTTCCTGGCTGACGCTTGGGGTGTAAGTAGGATCAAATGCTTCAGTAGTGTGATTTGAGAGGAAAAGGACCTCATTATGTACTGAGAGAACACCTTCCTAAGAATACCTCCCCCACTGCTTAACCACAGTGCTTGAAATTCTCCCAGCAAGGATTCCTTCTTTGGGGCCAAGATCTATCTCCAGGGGGCCCCTGTTAAAAATGCAAATAAGGCTAGCATCGAAGGCTGGCCCAGTTAGGCAGCTCCCAATAAAACTAATCAACTGATCTAATCTGTCCTTGAAATAATGAAGCTTGGAAAATTTTGATGAACCATAAATTCTGGTCCAGTGGGTCTGGAGATGTAAACTACTCGCCAAGTGTCAAGGCAGGGGCAGGGGTTGAGTAAATTTTGGAGCAAAATAGGAATTTCAGGGTGAAATTGCTACATGTAACATAATTTCATATCTAATATTTTAGAGGGGGGAAATATCACTAATGCTGAAAATTTCACAGAGCTAGAATGCCAGGGTTTGTTGGAACCAGTGTGAGAAACAATACATTTAGGCACTGTCAGATATTGACACTAGCATGAATTAGTTTCAGGAATGGATTATGGAAAAGTAATTTTTAAAGGTCTGATTGGTATGTGAAGGGCAGTAATAATCATAATAACCAGTTTGTGTGTGTATATATGTGTATGTTGATCTATATATCCGTATCTATCTTTTGCACGGTATATTAGGTAGGGTAGGTCAATAGGCCAAGAAGATAAAAGCTGGAATCTTAAAGGTCTTAGTGGTGTCAAAATGGGTTAATCAAATCTTGGACGAGGAACTAGGTAAGCAGAAATGGAAAGGAAGAGGCCAGCTTGCTTTCTGCCCAGAGGGAACTAAATAAGTTCTTAGATGAGGTTTCTATGTCAGGTTTTCAGTGTTAATCTGGAGGGCCTTCAGATGGCTTCTTGCCCAGCAGTTTCAGGAAGCACTTAATCTGTTTGTGTCTACAGGTTGCCTACCAGAGCTCTATGAAATTCTCTCCCATGGCTGGTGTCCCCAAAACTCCCTGCCTCCCTCACCAGCTATCACTGTGCTAAATCTAGTGTCCTCCTCATTTCCTCCTCTCACTCTCCCCCCAGCCCCCTCCACCAGACTGCCTGCCTTCTGCTAGACCAGAGGTCTCTCTACCTTGTTAGCCAAATCAGCAGAGAACTGGCAGGGAAAGGAATTTCTGAACCAGAGAGGGGATATTACAAAAGACTTTGTGGCATGCAGATTACTTGTCAAGAAAGGATAGTGTCCTGGGGTTTTAAAGCCTAAGGCAGAATTGGCCCAATTGATGGTGTTTTCTCAGATCTCTGTTCCTTATCACATTCGGGAACACCTGAGAGACACTGGAGGGAAGAGAATGGATTGTGTGGAATTTAAAAAAAAGTTTTATTGTTGCCTTTTTTTTTAAACAATTCAGTCTTTATTTCCATAGCATTGAACCATTCCTTGTAACAATGGAAAAGCATTTAAGTAAAACCAGTCCATTCAGCTACTTTCTGACGTGTTTCCTAATTAGACTACCACTTCTTTGGAGAATTATATCTTTTATTCTTTGCTCTGTACTTGACAATCATGAACATTTCCATATACAAAGAGGACTGTATGTGACACACAGCTATTTTTCATTGTATTCAACTTTTGTAAAGTATATACTAAATTTCAGTGTGTTAGTTCCAAAGCTATCCTGCATATTTGTATTGGCCTTTGATCTCTTGTTTTCAAGTGACCCACTGATTTGCTTACTTTTGGCATAACTATCTCAATATCCTTTCTCTTCTTTCATTTTTCTTCTTCCTGAGCGCCCCCCCCCCCACCAAATTGTAACAAGTTTGCAGAGTCAAGCAAAACAAATCCACACATTGGCCATATCTAAAAGTGTATGTTTTATTCTTTCTTCACCTTGAGTCCATCAGCCCCTTGTCAGGAGGTGAGAAGCATGCTTCTTTGTTATTTCTCTGGTGTCCTGTTTGGTCCTTGAATTGATCAGAGTTCTTGAATATTTTGAAGTTTTGTTTTGTTTTGTTTTGTTTATGAATGAAGTTGTTTTTCTTTACAGTGTTTTAGTCAGTGTATAAATTGTTCTTCTGGTACAGCTCATCTCATTCTGTATCCTTACAGGTCTTCCCAGGTTTCTCTGAATCGATCCCTTTCATCATTTATTAAGGCTGAATACTGTTACATTATAATGATATGCAGTAATTTGTTTGTAGTCAGTTGATGGACACTCCATTAGTTTCCAGTTCTTTGTTATAACAACTAGTACTGCTGTGAATGTTTTATGGATCCTTGCCTCATCCTTTTGGGATATATACATGATAGTACTCTCAGATATGTAGAATTTAGTGATTTGGGGGAGGGGGAGAGATATAGTTCCAAATTAATTTCCATACCTTGATAAACTCCAAATGGATACATCACCTGGATATATGGTTGGACTAATCCACAGTTTTACCAACAGTACATTAGTGTACCTGTCCTTCCACAACTCCAACAACTATTTTTCTTTTTTGTCATTTTTGAGGTAGAACTTAGGAATTGAGTTAGAAAATGGAACTTCAGAATTGCTTTGGTTTGCTTTCTTTCTTTTATGGTTGTTGATAGTTTGTTTTTTAGAACTGCCTGTTCATATTCTTTGACAATTTATATATTTGGGGAATGGCATTTGTTTTTATATATTTGGATTAATTCCATATATATCCTAGATATAAGACTTAGTTATCAGAGAAATTTCCTGCAAAGACTCTCCCCCGCCCCAAGTTAACCCTTTTCTAATTTTAGCTACATTGGTTTTGTTTGTGCAAGACTAATACTATGCTATTTATTGCCTATTTACATAACTAAAGGAAATGTTAAATTTAAATAAGAGGCTAGTGAAAAGCTTTCCCCCTCATTCATTGGTGAATCTGAAATCTGCCTACGGTCCATGGATTTAAGAACTTCTGGCCTAATCCTCATTTCTCCAGGCCCTGTTTATCTGAGTTAATGCTGATTTTCCTTGTGAGACCCCTCTTCCAGTGATTGGAGCCCCTGGATTTTGCCTTGTGCAGTTTTTGACTGGATGAAAGAGCTTTTCTGATGTTTCTCTTTGGGTTTCTTGCTCATTATACAATGACTCCTATAATCCAGATGATTAGTCAGTATGCTTTCTTCCCCTTTTTTTCCTCTTGGAACACACAGCAGGAGTGTGTATGTAGTGAACTTTCATTTTTCCAACAAATAATTATTTACCTAATACATGTTCTGGCCGTAGTTCATTGTCCTTTTGCAGAGTTTATCTAAGATATATGTGCTCATGGACCAGTTCAGTGCCTTCTCCAGTGGCTTGCACATCATAGTCTGGATTCTTCATCCATTTATTTTGTCCTGGGCCTGAACTTTTTTGAACGATTGTGGGTCTTCTTTTGGAGGCTTCATAATGTTGTGGAACTTTGTGTAATCATCTCAATGCTCTATGCAAGCAGCAGGAGCATCAGAGAACAACATCCCATGGAAAGAATCTTTCTTTCATTTGAATACTGTGCTGCATATCCTTTATGATGCTGGCAAACATCTTGGCCAAGGATGTGGCTCCATTTCCCTGTTTTGTACTTCGCAAACACATCATTGAACCAAGTTAGATATGGTACATCTTTGAAGGAGTCTTGTATGAATTCAACAATATACATTGTTGCTACCTGTTAGAGGAATGTGTTTGGGCCAGCATTTTTGCTCTAGTGCAGGGGTCATCAAACTTCAGTTGACCAGATCCAATCAGTCACCTGTTTTTGTAGTCTTTGAGCCAAGACTGATTTTTACCCCTGCCCTAACCAATCAGATGCTTAAAAAATAAACAAACAATCACAGTGTGGGAGTTTGTTGTTGCTATTTAATCATTTCATTGTGTCTGACTTTTCATGACCCCATTTGGGGTTTTCTTGACAAAGATACTAGAGTGGTGTGCCATTTCCTTCTCCAGCTCATTTTACAGATGAGGAAATTGAAGCAAACAGGGTCAAGTGACTTGCTCAGGGTCACACAGCTAGTAAGTGCCAGAGGCCAGATTTAAACTCAGGAAGGTGAGTCCAAGCCCAGTACTCTATCCACTGAGCCACCTAGCTGCCATGTCTCAGCAGTTATTGGTAATTTGGTAATTGTTCCTATTATTTGGTAGTAATAAGGTCCAAGATATTTTTCAAGCTTTTGGCATTTCTCCTCTTCCATTACCTGAAGAATTGATTCCTCATAATTGTGTTGCCTCTGGTATGGACCTCCTCTGCATGTGCTTGGTCTTGTATAGCCAAGAGGCAAAATAGTGAATTGCCTATTGGACTAAGGAGTCAGGAAGATCCAGGTTCAAGTGCCGCCTCAACCACTTATTAACTCTTTCACTTAACCATCTTTTGGTCTCCATTCCTCATTCTTTGTATATTCAGATCTTAGCATGATGCCAAGTACATAGTAAGTACTTAATAAATACTTATTGACTGACCTATCTGTAAAAATAAGGGGGTTGAACAACATAGCCTGTAAGGTCCCTAACAGCTTTAAATCTATGATCCTGTTGTCTTTGTTTGTGGTAGATATGTGGCCCAGTAGAGAGAGGGCCAGGCCTGGAGTCAGGAAGACTCATCTTCATAAGTTCAGATCTAGCCTCAAGACACTTACTCGCTGTGTGATTCTGGGCAAATCACTTCACCCTGCTTACCTCAGTCTTATCATGTGTAAAATGAGCTGGAGAAGGAAATGACAAATCACTTCAGTATCTTTGCCAAGAAAACCCCAAATGGGGTCGCAAAAATAGGACATGACTGAAACGGCTGAACAACAACAACAAAAGAGTATAGTAGAATAAGACATAAACAAGATGCTCTACAAGTTACAATGTATGACTAAATGATTAGAAGTGGCCAAATAGAGGAGCATAAGAGATTGAAGGAAAGAGGGGTTCCACTTACAATTTGAGAAATTAGCAAAGAATTTTACGGAGTCCATCAGTCCTGTCTGCCATTTCACTGATGTCCTCTCCACCACCCTTAAATCCCTTGCCCTTTGACCTCCTCCCATTTACTCCCATCTAACCTTCAGCCCTGGCTAATACAGCCAGCTGATTCTTCCATTCCACTCTTGAGTTGTCAGATATGGCCAGAGGAAATTATGAAATCCTGCTGATGGGGGTTCACCACAGATTTATGCTATCTAACCTTAATGAAGCATGGTAATCCTTGTAGTCATCCATGAATAACTTCTATCATACTTCCCACAGTAGTGTTTCAAACCTTTTTTCTCTTCAAGTCTCTACCTCTACCCCTCTTCTCTTTCTCTCTCTCTTTTTTTTTTTTTGTGAGGCAATTGGGGTTAAGTGACTTGCCCAGGGTCACACAGCTAGTGAGTGTCAAGTGTCCCTCGGCCTCTTTCTTTCCCATTCCATCATAGTGGGTATCCCCTAAGGCTTGGTCTAGAGATCTCTTTTCTTTTTCTGCAGTCTCTTTTTTTCCATATAAATACTTTATTATTTTACAGTTACATCTAGAGATAGTTTTCAACATTTGTTTTTATAAGATTTCTATTTTAAAATTCCCCCGCTCCCCAACACAGCAAGTAATTCAATATAGGTTATATATGCACAGTCACATTAAACATATTTCTGCATTAGTCATGTTATGAGAGAAGAATCAGAGCAAAAAGGAAAAACCTCAAAAAAGAAAAACAACAACAAAAACCAATAGAAATAGTATGGTTCGATCTGTATCTAGATTCCACAATTCTTTTTTTTCTGGATTTGGAAAACATTTTCCATCACAAGTCCTTTGGAACTATCTTAGACCATTGTATTGCTGAGAAGAATCAAGTCTATCACAGTTGATCAACACATAATGTTGTTGATACAGTGTACAATGTTTTCCTGGTTCTGCTCATCTCACTCATCATCAGTTCATGTAAGTCCTTTCAGGTTTCTCTGAAATCTGCCTGCTCATTGTTTCTTACAGCACAATAGTATTCCATTACATTCATATACTACAACTTGTTCAGCCATTCCCCAATTGATGGGCAACCCCTCAATTTCCAATTCCTTGCCACCACAAAAAGAGCAGCTATAAATATTTTTGTACATGTGGGTCCTTTTCCCTTTTCCATGATCTCCTTGGGAAAAAGACCAAATAGTGTTATTGCTAGGTCAAAGAGTATGCACAGCTTTATAGCCCTTTGGGCATAGTTCCAAATGTTTTCCAGAATGGTTGGATCAGTTCACAGCTCCACCAACAGTGCATTAGTGTTCCAATTTTTCCACAGCTTCTCCAACATTTATTATTTTCCTTTTTTGTCATATTAGCCAGTCTGATAGGTGTCAGGTGGTACCTCAGAGTTGTTTTAATTTGCGTTTCTCTAACCAATAGTGATTTAGAGCATTTTTTCATATGGCAATATATAACTTTGATTTCTTTGTCAGAAAACTCTGCAGTCTCTTTCTTTTTCTTTTTTTTTTTTTAAGTGAGGCAATTGGGGTTAAGTGACTTGCCCAGGGTCACACAGCTAGTAAGTGTTAAGTGTCTGAGGCCGGATTTGAACTCAGGTACTCCTGACTCCAGGGCTGGTGCTCTATCCACTGCACCACCTAGCTGCCCCAGTCTCTTTCTTGATAGCCTCATCAGCTTCTGTGGGCTCAGCTATCATCTCTATACAGATGACAACAACAATCCATTTATCCAGTGCATAGAGTGTATAGAGTGCTGAACCAAGGGTCAGGAAAACCTGAGATCAAATCTGGCCTCAGACACTGTGTGATACTGGACAAGTTATTGAACCTGTTTGCCTCAGTTTCCTCAACTCTAAAATGGGGGGGGGGAATGATAATAAGTTACTTCCCAAACTTGTGAGGATTAAATGAATTAATATTCGTAAAGTGCTTAGCACAGTGCTTGGTACATAGTAGGTGCCTAATAATGTTTGTTACCTT
The DNA here is from genome assembly GCF_019393635.1 of Dromiciops gliroides. Classification (NCBI taxonomy): domain Eukaryota; kingdom Metazoa; phylum Chordata; class Mammalia; order Microbiotheria; family Microbiotheriidae; genus Dromiciops; species Dromiciops gliroides. The sequence continues at coordinate 257,883,251 of NC_057864.1, forward strand.
TACTAATTTCTCTCCTGATCTCCAGTCCTACACCACCATTAATTAACTGCCTGCTGAACATCTCCACCCATTTGTCCCATTAGTACCCAAATCTCACCATATCCAAAATAAAATTATCTCCCACCTCCCCAAACCTGCCCCTTCTTCAAATTTAAAGTCACTGTCATTTTTCCACTCTGCTAGGTTGGAAACTTTATAGTTATCCTTGCCCATTCCCTCTTCTCTTTTTTTTATTAATAAAGTATTTTTTTCCTGTTACATGTACAGATAGTTCTCGACTTTTGTTTATACAAGCTTTCCAATTTCCATTCCCTCTTCTTTATTTCTCTACTTACCAAGTCTTTGCCTACAATTAAAAAAAAATAGTATCTCTCACCTTTATTCCTTCTCTTTGCATGCATGGGTACCACCCTAGTTCAGGAACTCTTATCATTTTCCTCCTAGACTATTATAATAGCCTGATAATTCATTAATTCCCTTTCTGTTTCTTCCCTCGGATTCATCCTTGACATAGCTGCCAAATACCTTCCCAAGGCACAGGATTGACAATCATTGCCACTTTCCTGCTCAAAACTTTTGAGTGATTTCCCTGTTGCTGTTAGGATACAATTTAGACTTCTGAGACTGTGTTTAAGACCTTCCACAGTCTAGTTCCATTCTATTTCCTTTACAGGCTCATTTGGTATTAGTTTTAGTCCCTTTTTTGAGCTCTACATTCTAGCCAAACAGGACTGACTGGTAAGCTATTCCCTAAACTCAGCATCCTATCTCACATTACAAAGCCTCTTTTCCACTCTTGGCACTTAAGCCGTTCTCATTGACACCTGAGAATACTCAATATATGTTTTCTTCTCCTACTATAAGCTCTTTGAGGGTAGGGACTGAATCATTTTTTGGCCTTTTTATTCCCTACATCTAATATGGTACTTTACATATACTAGGTACTTATTGCTCTTTGAATTAAATTACTGAATTGAGAGACATTGGAAAGAGCACTGACTTTGAAGTCAAAGGACCTGGGTTCAAATCTTAACCTCTTTCAATACCTATGTGACCATGGGCAAGGCATTTAACCTCCCTAGGCCTCAGTTTCCTCATCTATAAAATGAAGAAGTTGGACTTAGATGACCTCTGAGCTTCCTTCCCACCCTAGGTTTATGATTCTATGATGATGATTCTAATTAAACAGCCTCTTAACTGGTCTTTCTTTGTCTAGTCTATCCCTTCTCCAGTCACTCCTCTGTACTTTTCCTCAGTTAATCTGCCTGATGGCCAACCTGTCCCATCCATGACCATACGTATAACTTGTTTCTAAAACTTTCGGTGACCCCTCAGTGCCTCCTGAGTAAAGCATAAAACTCCTAACTGTGGCATTCAAGGCCCTTTAGTCTGGTCACAACCCAGCTCTCTGCCTAATTTTATCCCATATAGGCTGTTTCTTTAACCTACCTCCCCTTGTCCATGTATAAGCTGTATGTTCCCATTCTCACAAATACCACCCTCATTCTCACCTGCCCCCTTCCAAAAAAAAGTGATTTTGACCTCAGATGCCTCATAACATTTTGTCTGGATCTTTCTTTTGCATATTTATCACCTTATTCATGGCTCCTTGTGTGTTTGACCTTTATAAACTCCTTGAGAGTTAGACCTGTGTCATATATAGCTATTTCCCTTCACCTTTTACCATAATGTATTGCACATAGGAGGTGTTTTAATTTTTTTAAAGTGGGATGAATTAAGAAGAATTGAGCTTTGAAGGTGGAGAAAAAGCTTTCAATGGGTAGAGGTGTAATCCAGTCACAGGGCATCACTTGCAGTTGTTTCCTGGAGGTGGTAGGAAAAAAAAATGGATGAGGAATAGTCTGGTTTGACTAGAATAGAGAGTTTTATGAAGTAGCCATACTATGTGGTAATGCTACAAAGGTAGATTGGAGCCAGACTGTGGAGACCTTTGAATACCAGACTAAGGAGTATATATATTTACCCTATGAACAATAGGGAGCCATTGAAAGATTTTTCAGTTATGAAGTAACAATATGGCCAAATCATTAGGAAAATTATTCTGGCCTTCTTGTGAAGAATGGGTTGGAGAGCCATACTGCTGCTATTCCTATAAAAGATCAAAGAAAGAAGGACCCAGATATACAAAACCATTTATAGCAGCTCTTTTTTTGGTGGCAAAGAATTAGAAACTAAAAGGTTTGTGGAACGCATGGCAAGTTATAGTATGTGAAGGTAATGGGATATTATTGTGGCTTAAAAAAATGAAAGGAATGACTTCAGAGAAACCTAGGGAGATTTGTAGGAACTGATACAGAGTGAAATGAGCAGAACTAGGGGGACAATGTATGCAACCACAACAACATTGTAAAGACAGGCACCATTGAAGGACTCATGGATAATAATCTCCATTATTCAAGGAGACCAGTGACAACATGTGCCACCTACCTCCTGTTATAGAGGTAATACACTCAAGATTCTGAAAAAGATTGTGTATATGTATATACATGTAATGCATAGCAGATGTGGTGGGAGAAGTGGGAGGGAGAGGATTTAAATACTTGATAATTGGGGAGAAAAAAAGAGAGAAAGAAAAAAATGGGATTGGAGAGAAAACACCAGAGGCAGAGAGACCATAGGAGTCTATTTTAATAGTCCAGGCAAGAGGTTATGAAGACGTAGACTGGGATGGTTCCAGTATGAGAAGAGAAAGGAATAGAGAAATGTTTTAGAGGTAGATGGCTGATGATTAGTTTTAAGGAGTTGGTAGATAAAGGAGTCAGAGATGGCATAAAAGGCTTTTAGCCAATTAATGCAATTAATAAGCATTTATTTTTCTCTTTGTTCCACTTCCATTATGGAAAAAAATGAAAAACAAAACTCTTGTAACAAATATCGTGCGTTTCCTATCAATCACTAGTTTGAACACCCTTGACAGGGAGGGGGGGTGAGGGGGGATGCTCTTTGAATATTCGAATCAAGTACTGGTATTGATTGCAGTTTTCTGTTACCCTGAAAGTCTAGCATACTCAACCCTGCCTCAGAAGTGGATTCTTCCCATGTTAATGTCATGTTTAGGTACCTCTTTGCATAAGCGATGATCATTAGCTAGCAAGTCTCTGGCCACTGTAGACCATAACTGTCTGAGAATGGTATAGGCAGCAGAGCTGGTTAAGGCTGCTATAATTCCAGTAAAGACTATATCCCAGAGAAGTGATCATCTTGGAGTGACAGCTCTCTCAGTGATGTGGTCTATTTTCTCCCTTCCTCAGCAATTCTCCTATAACTGAGAGAAAGCCAAACCTTCCTAGATGTTGAAGTGGCTCAGAATTTGTGATACTGACATGCATCCGGGGGCCTCTTTTAATAGCATCCACATCTATACCCACAGGCCAAACAAGCAACATCATGTTTTGGGGCATCATAATTATAATCATGTTACTTGCCCTGGGACCAGTATTAATTACTCCCCAGCACTGAGCATTCCCCTTCTCTACACTCTTATTTTTCACCCAGTGACTAAAATCCATATTTTATTTCCCCTCTCTTTCTCTGAGCACCGAGAAGGCATGTATGTAGTAGAAGGAACACTGGAGTCAGGAGGTAAGGGTTCTAGTCTCAGATCTACCACTAACCAGCTGTGCAACCTTGGACAAACTCCTCAACTACTCTGTGCTTCCATTTTCCTTCATCTGTGGAAAAAACCAAGACTAACAACACTTCTCTTGAGGCTCCCATGAAATGGTGAATATAGACATACTTTGAAAATCATAAAGAACTAAACAAATGGAACACTGTGGCCAAAGAATTCGTTACCTGGTTGCCATCCGACTGGTTATGAGCCCTAGACTGGTCCCTTGGATGCAAACATAAGTGTCTTGCCAGGACCATACCATACAAATCATAGCTAGGATTTAGATAGCACTTTAGGGTTCACCAAATGCTTGCTTGCAAGTATGATCTCATTTTCTCCTTACAACAGCCCCGAGAGGTGAGTGCTATGATTATCCCCTTTTTACAGATGAGGATACTAAGGCAAACCAATTAAGTGTCTTGTCCAGGGTGACACGGCTAGTAAGTGTCTGAGGAAGGATTTGAATTAAGGCTCCAGCACCAATCTATACACTTTTCTAGGTAGTTGCCACTAGATGATATGAAACATTGTTATGACTTCTTATGATCTCTTGAACACCCAGGTCAAAGTCATATCATGGAAAGAACACTGGGCTTAAAACTGGGCAACTTAGTTTCACATCTTGCTTCTGAAGCTTATTGTGTTGTATGCCTTTGAAGAGATCGCTTAATTCCTCCAAGCCTTAATTTCCTCATCTGTAAAATGAAAGATAATAATACTTTCCCTGGCTGTTTCCCAAGACTTTTGTGAGGGCAGGTACCTTATAAACTCAAAGTATTATACTCAAGTCAACAAGCATTTATTAAACCCTTACTATGTACCAGGCACTAGGCTAAGTGCTAGGAATACAAAGAAAGGCTAAGAATAGTCCCTGCCCTCAAGAAGTTTACAGTCTAATGGGGAAGACAACATGCCAACAACTATGTATAAACAAGGTCTTTACAAGATAAATTGGAAAGGTAATCTTAGAGGGAAGACACTAGTATAAAGGGGTGTTGGGAAAGGTTTCTTGGATTTTAGCTGGGACCTGAAGGAAACTAGGAAAGCAACAGACAGAGATAATGGAGAGAGTTCCAGGCGTGGGGGACAGCCAGTGAAAATGCACAGTTTGGAAAGATGGGAGTGTCCCATGTGATGAATAGCAAGGAGGTTAGTGTCACCTATCAGATTGGCTAATATGACAGAAAAGGAAAATGGCAGGTATTGGAGGGGATACAGAAAAATTGGGACACTGATGTATTGTAGGTGGAGTTGTAAACTGATTCAACCATTCTGAAGAGTAATTTGGAACTATGACCAAATGGCTATAAAAGTGCATACCCTTTTTTTGACCCAGAAATACCACTATGAAGTCTGTATCCCAAAGAGATCAAAGGAAAAGGACCTATATGTACAAAAATATAGCAACTCTTCTTGTGGTGGCAAAGAATTGGAAATTGAGGGGATGCCCATCAATTAGGAAGTGACTGAACAGGTTGTGATATATGATTGTGATGGAAATACTATTGTGCTGTAAGAAATAATGGGGGGGTGGGGGGAACAGCTAGGTGGCATAGTGAATAGAGCACCGGCCCTGGATTCAGGAGGACCTGAGTTTAAATCCAGCCTCAGACACTTGACACTTATTAGCTGTGTGACCCTGGGCAAGTCACTTAACCCTCATTGCCCCGCAAAAAGAAAAAAGAAAAGAAAAGAAATGATGAGTGATATGCTCTCAGAAAAATCTGGGAAGACTTATATGAACTCATGCAGAGCGAAGTAAGGAGAATCAGGAGAATATTGTATTGTACATAGTAACAGAAATATTGTATGATGATTAACTGTGAATGACTTAGCTCTTCTCAGCAATACAATGATCTAAGACAGTTCCAAAGAACTCATGATGAAAAATGCTATCCATTTCCAGAGAAAGAACTGATGGAGTTTGAATGCAGATTGAAGCATATTTTTTACTTCCTTTATTTTTCTTCCCTTTTTTGTTGCAATATAGCTAATATGGAAATATGTTTTGCATGGTTTCACATGTATAATTGATATCGCATTTCTTGCCTTCATAATGGGTAAGAGAGAGAATTCAGAGCCCAAAATTAAAAACAAAACAAAAACGAATGTTAAAAATAAATTCTTTAAAAAAAAAAAGCCCAACAGAGGCTTTTCTATTCAGTCCTGAAGGTAATAGGGAGCCATTCAAATTTATTGAATGGGGGAGTGACAGTCAGACTTGCACTTTTGGAATTTCATTTTGATAACTCAATAGAGGAGAGATTTGATGCAGAAAGACCAACCAGTAGGCTATTGGTAATATAGAAATGTCAGTTATTGTCATCAGCATTTTGTATGTTAAACACCCTTCCAAGATCTTAGGCTGAGGAAATTTAGGTCATAAGAGGTTCACAGACTTGCCTAAGCTCACACAAGTGGTGTGGCAGTGTGGGATTTGAACCCAGGTCTTCTCATTTCAAATTATTTTCTGCCACCTCTCAGTGAGGCTTGTTGCCATCAGCTCTGGACTTTCAGCTTCTCTAACCACCCTTCCCCCTCACCTTGTTTTTCTCCTTGGCAGGTGTCCCTCTGTACCCAGGTGGCCTTGGGTATGGAACATCTCTCCAACAGTAGGTTTGTGCACAAGGACTTGGCTGCCCGAAACTGCCTCATCAGTGCCCAGAGACAAGTGAAGGTGTCCTCACTGGGCCTCAGCAAGGATGTCTACAACAGGTACTGCCATTGGGAGGCTACTGTACCCCTCCTTTCCTTTCCCTACCCATTCCTTCTCTGCCAAGCATCTAGAGGTATAGATAGTCATAGAAACTTTAGCTGTAGGGATGTAGGGTAGGGATGGGGGAAGCAGGTTTTTTGAATATGGAGAATTCCAGAAAAGAGGCCCCTACTTCTACTCTCCATAGAGGAGAGGGAGCAGTTTGAAGTACTGGTGCTCAACTCTCTTCTTTCCCTCTTCTCTCTCCCATTACAATCTCATTCACTCCACAGAGCCCAACTTTGGGTCACAGAGATTGCAAAGAATGGACCTCACCAAGAGATCCACTCACCAGCCTCACAGCCAAATATAGACCATGGAATCGTAGACTCCTGTGGGGGTTTTTTTTGTTGTTGTTGTTGTTGGTTTTTTTGACTCCTGTGTTTTTGAGGGCAGAGATTAGTTCCCATTAATAACTCCCTAAAGGGGCACTAGCCCATCCTTATTTTGGCAGAGGTGCCACTATCAGGGACTATGGGATGAGGAGGTACCTGGGGCTTTATGGCATGGGATGTGGCACATATGCACTTAAAAAGCTCAAGGTCTGTGTTTATGTTATAGGGGATTCCCATAGTCTTTTAAAATAGGCACAGCCTCTTTTCATTTGATCCTCTCTGATGTCGCTCACAGTGGGAAAAGTTAGGAGTTCTCAGGAGGTTATGAAGTGCCTGTGGCCCTTCACACATTAGGGACTGCTATCCTGGGGCTGAGGCCGGGCACCCAGAACAGCTGTTAAGGACTTTCCTTTGTGTTCCCCAGTGAATATTACCACTTCCGTCAGGCCTGGATCCCGCTGCGCTGGATGCCTCCAGAAGCTGTCCTGGAGGGTGACTTCTCTACAAAGTCAGATGTCTGGGCCTTCGGGGTGCTGATGTGGGAGGTGTTTACCCACGGCGAGATGCCTCATGGTGGGCAGGCTAATGATGAGGTGCTGGCAGGTAGGAATCTACCCAGGAGTCCAGTGGATGGGACATTGGACTTAGAAGACCAGGGTTCCATTGTCACCTCAGACATTTACTAGCTATGTGACCCTGGGCAAGTCACTTAACCACTGTTTGCCTCAGTTTCCTTACCTGTAACATGAAGGGGTCAGACTTCACGGCCACTAAGGTTCCTTCCAGCTCCAGATCTAGGATTCAACAGGGAAATGAGGTTGGAGGGAATGGGTTCAAATCCCACACTGCCACACCACTTGTGTGAGCTTAGGCAACACTTTGCTCTCTACATTCACTTCCCCCAGTGGGTAGCATGTCCTCACCTTTCTGGGCCCCTCGGGTTCATAGCTCCCTACCCACTTCATCAAGGGATTCTGTAGGCCCCATGGGGAGGGAGTAGAGTTAGTGCGCAGGTTTCAAACCTTGTGCTTGGAGGGACAAATCTGAGGATCCATCACTTTCCCCTGCAGATCTACAGGCTGGAAAGGCACGGCTCCTGCAGCCCGAGGGTTGCCCTTCCAAGTTGTACCGACTGATGCAGCACTGCTGGGCTCCCAGTCCCAAAGATCGACCATCTTTCAGTGAGATCACTAATGTGCTCGCAGAGAGCTCTGCTGATGGAAAGCCGTGAGGAGGGAGTCCTGGGGCAGGCTGTGTCCCAGGATGGGCGAGGGATGGGGGGAAGCCCAGCAGGGAGTGCCAGCTGCTCCCATGGACCATTAGAATTTGACCTACCGGCAGATTGGGCACAGATTCCCTCTCCCCTTCTGCTCTTGGGCTCCTTGACCTGGCATGGACAGGTAGACCTGAGCCTGGGCAGAGCCTGGGCTTTCCTCCCCTTTTCCCCCAACTCAATCCTTTGCATCTGCTCCTTTGACCCTTGTATTGGCTGGGTCACTGGGACCTGGGGGCTGGGCATCTTGCCCTGCCCTTACCAGGAGCAGCATTGGCACCTCAGGTAACACGAATGAGCAGCATAGGTCTTCTCTGTGCTCTGGGCACCCAGCCCTACCACTTTGCTGGCCGATTTCCCCAGGAGGTCAGGCCAGGTCAGGTCCTCTGACTTTTCCTAAGGTACCAAGACCGAGCATTCGGGGCTAGACTCAGGTCTGGTGACAGTCTAGGAGTCTTCAAGTGCCCGAGTGAGTGAGGCACATGGGGACTACATCACGTTTCAGAGGGGACATTCCTCAGTGTGTACCTGCCTTGAATGCCCCAGGGTCTGGTCTTTGTGCCCGGCCTTCTCCTGTTACCCTCTGCTCTGCCTTCCCTCTCTCCTTTCCCCTTACTAAGTGCCTGGCAGATGAAGGAGTTTTTCAGGAGCTTTTGACACTATATTTACTGCCCCTTTTGTATGCACCATGGGCGAGTTTTGTACTTAACTTCAGGTGGGGTTTGTGGGGGGGAGGGAGGGAGGGGTGGGGAGGGCCGGGCCACCCCTGCCCCGTGCCTGCCATAGGGATGGGGTTTTTAACTCGCTGCTCTCAATAAAGAAGCCCTTTTTGTAACTTTCTTCTGAGGCTCGTGACCTGTTCTCCTTAATCCTGACCCTAGCTACTGCCATCCACCCTGACCCCTCTCCCCATGCCCTCCCTTACTCTGGCTTTCATGGAATCTGGTGGGGCTCGGATGCATTTCTGAACCCTGTGGGTTGATTCCAGTATTTGTACATGAAAACTGGTACCAGGTTTATATAGCCACAGGAAGAAATCCAAAGAAAGTGGCAGCTGGTGCTGGCCCAGCTGCAGGCTTCCCTATCCTTCCCTTTCATCTGAGACTTGGAGCTGGGCAGAATGAAAGGCTTAGCAAGGATGAGACTCATGGAAGGAGGTGATAGGTAAGAGCCTTGGCTCTCATTCCCCTTCCCTCCTCTTAAGAGTCATCTTGACTACTCCCCAGGACTGCTTCCTGGCTATTCCACCCCTCACACCCAGATTTGGTCAGTGGGTGGCTGGGTGAATGGGATATAGGAAGGGAGTGGGATCCAAGGTAAGATTATGGGTAGATTTGTCTGTGAAGTGATGACAGACACTGGGAGGCAGCCAGACCCTTGGAGGTCAATCGATCTTAATAATTTATCAGAAACAGCGGTGGTTCCGCTTTTGTACCCAATCATCTGGGCTGCTTTGATTTTTAACTTGATTCATTAAACCTCGATCGTATCTCCCTTATCCTTTAAAAATAAACAGACGAACAAAAACCTTCAATCTGCATCCCATTCTTCCCTGTCCCTTCCACTGGCAGATTTCTAGAAAGGGCAGTCTTCAAGTACTTTCAGGTCTTCTTCATCACTGGAACCCACTCATTCTCCATCTCCTGTAACCTGGCCTCTGTCTGCAATACTCTACTAAAATTTCTCTCTCCACAGTACTTAGGATCTCCTAGTGACCAAATGTTACCTCCTATAATTGAGGACTTTATTTAGTCTTCATCCTCCTGGACTTCTTTTTTTTTTTTTTAGTGAGGCAATTGGGGTTAAGTGACTTGCCCAGGGTCACACAGCTAGTAAGTGTTAAGTGTCTGAGGTCGGATTTGAACTCAGGTACTCCTGACTCCAGGGCCGGTGCTCTATCCACTGCGCCATCTAGCTGCCCCCTCCTGGACTTCTGTATGCATCAACATTGCTGACTATCCTCTACTTTAAAACAAAAAAAAAAAACCCCAAAAAACAAAACTAATGTCATCTCCATGGCTTCTTCCCACAGCCTATTCTAGATATTGCACTGTTAAAGGGATGAGGTTTTCTCTCCCCAGTACTCCTGACCCATTTGTCACCCCCATCTCTTACATGGACCTGCCCAGGGTTTCGTCCTTCTCTCTTTTTCCTTTGACAGCCTCCTTGACTCCAGCCGCTTTGGACATGCAGGTGATGGCTCTAACTCTGACCTCTTGTGAATTCTAAATCCACCTTTTTCAGCTGCCTATTAGAAATGACCTCCCTGGATTTCCCATCAAATCCTTGACTTTACTGTTATCCTAAACAGTAATCCTTACAGAATTGCAGATTCTTAGTCGGAAAGAATCTCAGTGCTCTTCTAGTCTAAATCATGGACTGAAACAAAAATTCCCTCTCTGACTCCACAAGTCAAAGAGAGCCTTTCTTGAAAAACCTGCAGTGAGGGGGGAATCTATCCCCTCTTACGGCAGCCCACTCTATGTTTGAATAAATCTAATTACTAGGAAGTTTTTACAGTTGTGCAGAGCCCTAGATTAAGGGGATTCACTGATGGGTTTTGAGCTGAGAAACGGAATGGTCAGACTTGTGCTTTAGGAAGATCATTTTGGCATCTGCATGGATAGATTGGAGAAGAGTGAGTCTTGGAAACAGAGATGGTGAACAGTTGTGCTTGTCCAGGCAAGAGATGATGAGGGTCTGACATAGTGGGGGTCATGGGGAGATGAAATCAACCAGTCTTCACATATAGTGCAAGGAATGCTAACTGGCAGAAGGATGATGTATTCAACAGAAAGGAAGGATTTTCAGAAGAAGAAAGGTTGAAGTGGCAAAGTTATTGCTTTCTATTTCTGAACAGGTTGGGTTTAAAATAAACATTTTTGAGAGTCATCCGTGTAGAGATGATAATTTAACCCATGGGAGATTATGAGCTTTTTCCCAAGAGAAAAGAGGGTCCTAGAGAGAGCCCTGGGAAACACCTGTTGCAGGGGACCACAAAATGGATAATGATGCTTTAGCAAGAAAGACTGAGGAGTGACCTGAGAGGTAGGAATAGAACCAGGAGAGAGCAATGTCATGGAAATTAAGGAAACAGAGTGTGGATGAGGAAAGTATGTTCAGTGTTATCAGTAGCTGTAGGAAAGTCAAGATAAAGACTGAGAAAAAGCTATCCTTTCATACGTGGATTGAACTGGATGACTAGTGAAGTTCTTTCCAACTTTCAGATCTTGTATGATTTAGCAGTTCAGAGATCATTGGTAACCTTAGAGAGAGCAGCAGCAGTAAAGTTATAGTTATATGATACCTATCTATCAATCTATCTATCTATCTATCTATCTATCTATCTATCTATCTAGAGTTTGGTTGGGAAAATGTGGAGATGTATTAGATGATAACTTGAGGAGATGGCAGAGACAAGGAAAAGTATGGGTAGACCTGAGTATATTATGTAGGCATCAGGTTGAGACAAGGATAGATTGAAACAAGGAAAGATTGAAACTGAAAGAGGCAGTGATCCATAGGACAAGTTCACGGAGAAAACAAGAGGTGGTGGAATCAAGGACACCATTTGGGAAGGAGGAAGTTGGCTTTAGTAGGGAGAAAGGCTACCTCTTCAGAGGTGGGAGGAAAGGAGGAGAAAATGGGTGAAGAGGGAGCCTCGTGGTAAATGACAAATGACTTCTATTTTCTTAGTAAAGTAAGAGGTGACAACAATTTGATAAGAAAAAGTGAGGTGGAAGACAGCATGGAGAAACAATTTATGATAGCCCCTATCAAGGAAGATTAAAAATTTTGTCTTGCAGCAACAATGGCTCAGTTGTGATAAGATAAAATGAATTTCTAGTGGAGCCAGTCAGTTAGATGGTGTGATTTCCGTTAGTCAGAGTTTAAAGTGTACAGATAGGGGACAGCTAGGTGGCGCAGTGCATAAAGCACCGGTCCTGGATTCAGGAGTACCTGAGCTCAAATCCAGCTTCAGACACTTGCTAGCTTTGTGACCCTGGGCAAGTCACTCAACCCCCATTGCCCCACAAAATAAAATAAAGTGTACAGATAAAGAATGGGTGAGAGCGATCCAGAGTTGAGAAAACAGCAAGACCCAAATGGTAGTCAGAAAAGGGGAGGAAAGCATGGAGGCCAGTGTAAAGTCAAAATGGTCAGCTCTAGAGACTTAAGTATGAAGATGCCAGGCTGAGGAATTCATGTTTTATATTGGAGGCAATGGGTGGAACTTTCTATTATAGTTTGCAGGGAATTATTCATTTTCATATTCCCTACAGTGAGTAATAACTGACATTTATATAAGATTTCAAGGTTTACCGAGTGCTTTTCCATACCATACATTATGCTAATCTCACTGTTTGCTAAGAGGATGGTTTAACTTGGCTTGCAAGTTAATTGTCCTCAAGAATATAAAGGGTTGCTCTGTGGAGAGGGATTAAATTCGTCCTGCTTAACCCCAGAGGGTCAAACTAGCTGCAGTGATGGTATTTTCAGAGGCAGATTTAGGCTTGATATCAAGGAAAGTTTCTTAATAATTGGAATTTCCGGGGCAGCTAGGTGGCGCAGTGGATAGAGCACCGGCCCTGGAGTCAGGAGGACCTGAGTTCAAATCCAGCCTCAGACACTTGACACTTACTAGCTGTGGGACCCTAGGCAAGTTACTTAACCCCAATTACCTCACCCAAAAATAAATAAATAAATAAATAAATATAAAATTGGAATTTCTCTAAAGTGGAATGGTCTACTCTGGGAGTTGATGGGTTTCCCTTTATTGGAGGTCTTATAGTGAAGATTAGATGGCCAATTTGTTGGGGGTGGTATGTTTGAAATTCTTAGGGGACCTATTGGATTGTAGTTGATCTCCAAGAGCCCTTCTACTTTTAAAACTATGATTCATTGCTGCATGATCATTTACGGAGACCGTATGGTGTGATGGGAAAGAGATCTAGAGGTATCTTAATATCCTTGCTTTGCTATAAGCAGCTATATTCTTGTACAGGTCCACCTGAGTTTTCTCTCTTTGCTGTAATGTTGACTGGTTGATCACAAAGCAATGTGGCATGATGGAAAAATGCATTCCCCAACCTTATAGCCAGTTGTCAACAAGTCCTTTATTAAGGCTATCTCCTTGATAATTCATGCAAGCCAAGCCTCTAATGAAGGACAAAAATGATTATATTTTTGTCTTTGTTTTTCCAGTGCCTAGAACATAGTAGGTCCTTCCTAAAAAATATTTGTTGATTTGCCTGTCGTGTTTATAACTACATACATTATATGGAATGGGTAGGCTTTTTTTTTTTTTAATTAGTAAAAACTTGTCAATGGCTAGGGCCAATTCCCAGAGCACTGGATTTTGGAGTCCAAGGATCAGCTCTTTTTTATTACCTGCCAAAGCAAGTTTTTGGGACAGTCTTCTCATCTATAAAATAAAAGGGTTATACAGTGTACATAGAGTGGAAAAAATCAGACTGACGGTGGTGGATGATCTGGGTTCAGATGCCCTCAATGAAACTCTGCCTTTGTGACCCCTAGTCATGTTTAACCTTTCTGGGCCCCAGTTTCCTTATCTGTGAAATTTGGGGATTAAACTAGGTTGTCTTCTGAGGCCCCTTTCAGCTCTAGTTGGAGGATTTTCAGACTACGATCTCAAAGGATTTAAAAAGGGAATTTACGTAACATTTCCATAGAAGGAGGGTGGGGGGAGGATATAATCCCTTTCTAGGTGGGGTATACAAAGCCTATCATAGTAAAACAGTATGGAAGATATAAGGCATGGTTCCTGGCCTGCCTCAACTTCTGAGCCTGGTATGAAAAAGTGGAAAGAATCAGTGGTGCAGTAGATAAAGCACTGGCCTTGGATTCAGGAGGACCTGAGTTCAAATCCAGCCTCAGACACTTGACACTAGCTGTGTGACCCTGCGCAAATCACTTTACGCTCATTGCCCCGCAAAAAAAAAAAAAAAAAAGATCAAGCAGAATCATGATGCACTTAGTCAATCTGAATTGAATGAAGCTCCAGCTCCTACTGACATTTAATAACTGAGAATGATGAGTGCTAGTTACTTAATCTGAATTCATTTCTCCCTTAATAATAAAACTCAACCAGGGGCAGCTAGGTGGCACAGTGGATAGAGCACCGGCCCTGGAGTCAGGAGTACCTGAGTTCAAATCTGGCCTCAGACACTTAACACTTACTAGCTGTGTGACCCTGGGCAAGTCACTTAACCCCAATTGTCTCACTAAAAACAAAAAAACAACTCAACCAAAGCAACTTTACGTGGAGCATGGTGAGGAAAATGTTGAGGGGAAAAATGGTTATGAGTATGAAGGAGTTTGTGGAGGTTAGGGTTGAGCCCTAATGTGGGAAATGAAATGAGCTCATTTGAGAGTGCAAGGTATTAACATTGGAAAGAAAGATTCTGCATTCATGTCTCTGCTCTGTCACCACTTCTGTGACCTTGGACAAATCTTCTGACCTCCTAGACCTCAGCTTCCTCGTTTGTAAAGTGGCTTTGTTTCGGGGTGGTGATGGACTAGATAGAAGACCTGGCCAGTAGTGACCCTTCCCAGCGAGTCACACACAGCATCATAGATGGTCATGGACCTAGTGCTGACCTAAGAAACCTTCAAGGCTATGTTGGTCTTAAAGTCTCTCCCCTTCTCTTATCCCCTGACATAATTTCAAAACCAGGCTCTTCTAATGGACATCTCTGAAGGATAACCAAGAGTTCCAAGATCCATTGTGGGTTGGTACGCCCTAGTTAGTCATAGCAAACATTTATTAAGCTCTAATGTCAAGCACCATGCTATGTAAGTAAGCACCAGGGACACATAGAAAAGTGAAAACAACCCCTTGCCCCTCAAGGAGCTCAGATCTAATTGGGGAGACAATAATTTGAATAGGTACATATGAAAGGGAGAAATCACCTCTGTTTTCTAACTATCCCATGCGAAGAGGAATCAGTGACCTCTTTAAGCCTCTAGTGTGAAGAGGAGGAAAGGAAACGGACAGATGAAAGCAAAAAATGTAGGAGAGGAGAGTTTGTGTTGCTTCATGGAGAGAGGGGGTGAGGTAGGAGAAAGTGCCCTTATAAATTTGTGGCACCTATGTCATATGCCCCTCTGCCCTCCAGAATGCCCCTTTTTCCAACTGTGTTCATTTGTGGGGTTCATGGTAATAGTGTTTTCTGCATGTGAAGGTAATATTCCTAGCAACCTTCCCTTTCCCCGGTTTACAAGAATGCTATCTCCTCTTTCTGGGATTCTGGCCCCCATTCTTCTTGTTTCCCCTGACCCCTCTGACTTTTGTTTGCATAGGATATCAGGGTTCAGGCTTTCCCCCCCAGTGTTAATAATGGATTTGTATCCTTTCACCTGCTCCACTTTCATACGTAGTTTCTATGAACATAGTGGATTGTGTTTCTGACATGGCTAGTCATGACATGACTGGAGATGGTAACAAAGCCACTAAATCTACTGAATGGTCTTAAATGAGATTTGGAGTAGATCACTTCTCTCTTAGCCTCGGTTTCCTCATCTGTAAAATAAGAAGTTGGAACTAAAATCCCAGCATCACAGATTTTTAGAATTGGACAGGATCTTAGTGTGGATCTAGTCCAACCCATACATGAAAAAGAATTCTACAATGTGTACCCAGTGAGTGGCCATCCAGCCTTTGTAAATTTCAAGTGAGAGAGGGAATCCATTGTACACACACCACCCCAAAGCCCCAAGGCAGCCATTCTACTTTGTTTATCTTGCTGACTTGTTTGGAGATGTTCTGCATCACACACCTAACTCTTCTCCTTGCAACTTCTTTCCTTTGAGATGTCAGATGTCAGTCCCTCTGTAACAAGACAGGTAGTCTTTGAAGACAGTTATTATTGTCTTTGAGTTGTATTTTCTTTTTTCTAAGGACCATGGGACTTTGGGGGGGGGCGGAGCAATGAGGGTTAAGTGACTTGCCCAGGGTCACACAGCTAGTAAGTTTCAAGTGTCCGAGGTTGGATTTCAACTCAGGTCCTCCTGAATCCAGGGCTGGTGCTTTATCCACTGTGCCACCTAGCTGCCCCTGGACCATGGGACTTTCTATGCAACTTGCAACTGAAACCTTCCATATGTGTATCTCCCCTATCAGAATATGAGTTCCTCAAGAATAGTAACTATCTTACTTTTATATTTGTATCACCAGAGCTTAGGACTGTGCTTTGCACAGGCTTTCATTTATTTGGTTGTTTAGATACATGTTTCATTTATACCTGACTAAAGCATCTCTAACTAGAGTTCCTTCAGTTACTCTTCATGTTACTAGATCACCGAGGCCTGTATCACTATCTTGGTTGCCCTTTTCTGGACACACCAATATTCTTCTCAAATATAGTATATTAGTACCCAGAACTGAATATACTCCAGATGTGGTCTGACATAGGCATAGTAAAATGGAACAGACTTTCAAAGTTCTTATTTCCTGGATGCCAAGATTGCATTAGCTTTCTTGGCAGGTTCTCTTTCCCTCTTTCCCCCTCCCTCCCTCCTCCCCCCCCCTCTCTCTCCCCCCTCCCTATGTCCTTCCTTCCCCCCTCCCTCTCTCTCTCTCTCCCCCCCTCCCTCCATCCCTCCTTCCCCCCTCCCTCTCTCTCTCTCTCCCCCCCTCCCTCCATCCCTCCTTCCCCCCTCCCTCTCCCTCTCTCCCTCTCTCCCTCCTTCTCTCTCTCTCTCTCTCTCTCTCTCTCTCTCTCTCTCTCTCTCTCTCTCTCTCTCTCTCTCTCTCTCTCTCTCTCTCTCTCTCTCTCTCCAAAAGTCCAAACAGAAAGATCCCTGTAGAGTAGGACTTCTTAACTGGGGGATCCATGGACTCGATCCATCTTTATTTCATTGTAATTTGATTTCCCTTGTAATCTTCTATACTCTTATTTTCTGCATTTTAAACCATTCTTCTAAGAAGGGATCCATAGGCTTCGCCAGACTCATAAAGGTAAAGAACCACCCCTGCTATAGATGATGAAGTCTCTTAAATGCCTGCAGAGGAATACTGTACTAATTGCTTCAAGTATTGGAAAGATAGTTGCCTCCTAAATGAAATTTAAAACCACTTCATTGTAAGCCTCTAAAACTCTACATAGGAAAAAAGAAGTGGATGAATAATTGCTCATAAAATGTATATACAATGCATGCTTTAAAATTTTCCAAGTGCTTTACTGTCAAGCTCAGAACAGCTATTTTGCCCATTATCTTGGACAGACGTTGCTTGATTGGACCCACAGGGCTGTGCCTAAGTGAAAAGCCTTAAGTTAAGGGTGGATTGCATTTAAGAACTTGCATGGTTCTTTTAAGTTGTTGAAGCAAAAACAAAATAAAAGTAAGATAAAAATTCTCCTAGTTGATACTATACAGTTGTGAAATCATGAAACACCAGGTTTCTTTCAAATAATCAAAACTGGGTATCCTGAAGGGGCAGTAAAGAGATGTAGAGTAGACATAATAAGCTTATAAGTATATTTACTTCTCAGTGCTTTTTATTGAAAAGAGTGACATAAGAAAAATTAAATGAGCCAGTAGCCAAGTAAAGCATAACAACAGATATGGATAGACCTGGGCCTTACAAAATGCCTCAGAGGGTCCAGAGGAATGCCACTAGCTCATTGAGTGGACTCCTGGGGGAGAATTTACAGGATGACATGGAAAAGAATTGCACCGGATGAGGTGTATATAACTGCACTGCTGCATGAGATCTCAGTTTGTGTTGCTGGAAAGATCACTGGATTTACACTCACCTGGATTCGAATTCTGGGGTTGCTGCTTAATGATTCAGATAAACCACTTTTCTCCTCTCTCAGTCTGTTTCCTCGTTTGTTTAAAAAAAATGGAATTGGACTAAAGTCTAAATGTAGAACCTAGATTTAACTTCTGTGACTCTTTGGAAGTGTTATATATCCTGTGTTTCCAAAGCACTCTAGGAAAGAAAAAAAAGGGTGGGGGGGGAGGGGAGAACTTTGTGGCTACTATTGTAGAGATGTGTTCAACTACATATTATCAGAGTTATGAGAAGCTCCAGGGAAGGAATGTGGGGACCCAGCTAGAAGTTCTTGTTATGAGCCATTCTAGGGAAACTGGAGTGAAATTTGGCCATGATTTAAGCCTTACTGGTATAGTGTAGTGAAAAGAGTACTAAATGCAGGGATCCAAGGACCTGAGTTCAAATCTCACCATGGTATATACCTTTTATGACCACCTTGGGCAAGTTGTTCAACTCCTCTGGGTCCCATCTGTAAAATGGGGGATCTTTGGACAGATGGAGATCAGATGGCCTGAGAGTCCTTTCAGCATTTAGTTCTGTAATCCCATGAAAATAACTCCATGCTTGGACCTGCCAGCTGTCGGAAAACCTCACTCTAAAGAGGGGTCGAACAGGAAAGTGTCACATTCCCTTCTTTCCTATAGTAAAGTTGAGAATCCCAAGGAGGTCTAGAAAAAGGGTTAAAACATATCAGACAAATGTGGGTTAATAACTTACTTTTATACAAGTTTTAAAGAACCCTGTTAGGTTTTGCTTCATTATCCCCATATTACAAATCAGGAAGCTGGTGTTCAGAGGCTGGGACTTAAGGTTTTCTGAATTCCGAATCCAGAGTTCATTCTACAATTACAGAATTGAATGAGAGAACTGAGATGCAGCTGGAAGAAGGCCTAGATTGTGGCTGGGGCCAAGACATGAGTAACCTTTGGCTTTTCTGTTCACAAGGTCATAAAAGTGGCTAGTGGCTAGTCCCTAGTCCCATATAATCCTAAATACTCCATTTCTACCCCCCCCCCTTTGTGGATGCCCTCTTAGCAAGGTAATTGTCACGGGCAAAAGTTGAGCTGAAAACTTGCCTTGTAGAGCATATGTCTTGCTTCAAGAAACTTCCTAGGATTTTTATCTAATAAGTAAGTCATACTTTGAGGTTCTCTGCTGACGAAATCACATTATCTTTTCATGTATGATAGAATTTTATGTGTATTTTAAATATTTTCCCTAAAATGCCGGGAGATTCAGGCTTGGGAAGAGGTACAGGGATTTACTAATTCTTTCATTAGTAATTGTGGGACTTGAAAAAACAAATTCATGTTCATTTATCAGTCAGCCAGTATTATTAATTACTAGGTGGTAGAGAGAGAAATAACAGTGAATGAAACAATATTCCACTCCAGTGGAATACAGCGACTGCTGAACTTCAAAGTCAGAAGTCAGAAGACGTGGATTTGAATTCTAGCATTGCTCCTTAGACTAATTATGACACACTTCACAGCCACTTCCTATCATGTGCCTCCACTGTCCTCTGTAAAAGGAGGGGGAGGGAGCCCATGGGCTGTAAATGATCTCTAAAGTCCCTTCCAGTTCTAACTCCTGTATATACCATTGTTTTTGGTTTGAATTTTTCCTAAGAAAAGAGCTGAGAGGTGATCATAATATTGACTTTTTGTATTCTCTCCTCTTTCAAAAATCCCTTCCACCCGATGTTTGGGGGTTGGGGGGAGGGGGGAGACTAAACAAAGGTTCATTCCTTTGTCCGACTATTTGCCACACATGACTCTGAAAGGACGCTTGAACTTCTCCCGGCCCCGGCCTCCTCTTGTAAGTGGAAGCTGTGGTTTCAAACCTCCAAACTCCACCCCCCTTCCAAAAAAAAAAATGCAAGTCAAGATCTTAGACATTAGCTGTGTGGGCAAGCCACTTCGACCTCTGTGCCTCAGTTTCCTCATTTGTAAAATAAAGGGCTGGACATAAATGATCTCTTTGGTTATCTTAAAGCTCTAAATAATAGGAGTCGCTTTTCTTCTTCCTGGTGTAATTCTTCCAAAGGTGACTTCCCTTTACCCCCAAGGTGGAAGATGATGAATGAAGACCAAGGAGCTGGTCCCTTAAATTCTAGCCCTAATTAAGAGGGATATTGGGTAGGAATGTTTGAAGGCTAGGCACCTGGGGTCAAGGCCAGCATACCACCCTTGTCTTCTGTCTCCCTACCATCACCTCCGGAATGCTTTTTTCCATGGTGCCCCTTATAGTAATCTTGGCCCCCTACGCAGCCTGGGGCCCCCATTCCTGCCTGTTCTGCCCCTTCTGGGTTCCAATTTACTTTCCTCTGCCTTCAGACCTTTCCTCCCTTCTCCGGGATGGGCGCTCTAAGCCGCTTCATCTCCCGGGTTTCCCTCCACCCCTTCCACCCCATCCTTGGGTTCTCTCAACCCCCACCGTCCGGAGGGGGCGGAGACCATCCTCTCTCCAATCGCCTGTCTCTTTAAGAGACGCCGGAGCCTCCGGACTCCGCGCCTCGGCCTGACGCTAGAATGACAGCAGCTGGCCTGGTATGCCAATGCAAATGAACAGCCCCCCCCCCCCCACTAAGGCGGGCCAATGGGAGACGGAGGTGCCGGAACCGCCGACCAATAGGGCGGGGGCGCTGGGGCTCACCATATAAGGAGCGGCCTCGCCATAAAAGGAAACATTGTATCTCTTTATATGGGGGGAAGGGTCGGGGGATCCCTCCGCCGACAGCGCGTGGTCCCGGCCCCCTCCGCCCGCCCGCCGCCGCCGCCGCCGCCGCTGCTGCCGCCAGCAGCTGCTGCCTCAGCCCCAGCCCCCGGGGGCACGTTGACGGCCGCGGGGCGCGCCGCCCGAGCTCTCGGACAGGGGGCGCTGCACGCGGCCTGGGGCAACCCGGGCCACCGGGGCAGAAGCGTGAGGGCCCGGAGCGGGCCGTGCAAGGGGCCCCGGGCTCGCGGCGGCGGCGGCATCGGCGGCGGCAGGAGCAGGAGCAGCAGCCCTCCGCAGCAGTAGCAGCAGCAGGAGCTGAATCGGGGCGGGGAGCGGAGGCCGATGGCGGCGGCAGCAGCAGCAGCCCCGGCCCCGCGCTGATTGCCCGCCCGTCCGGACGCCAGCCCGCCCGTACTGAGCGCCATGTTACCGAGCCAGGCTGGGGCCGCGGCGGCGCTGGGCCGGGGCTCGGCCCTGGGGGGCGGCCTGGTCCGTCCCCCGACGGGGCGGCCGGGCGGCGGGACTCGCGGGGCTAACGGGGGCCGTGGCCCCGGGAACGGCGCGGGGCTGGGGCCCGGCCGCCTGGAGCGGGAGGCGGCGGCGGCTGCAGCGGCGGCGGCGGCGGCGGCAGCGGCCACGGGGACCCTGTACAGCGGTAGCGAGGGCGACTCCGAGTCCGGCGACGAGGAGGAGCTGGGTGCCGAGCGGCGTGGCCTCAAGCGCGGCCTGAGCGACATGGAACTCGGCGTGGTGGTCGGCGGGTCCGAGGCGGCGGCGGCGGCAGTGGCGGCGGCGGCGGCCGGGAGCTACAGCCCCGTTAGCGGGGCCGTGAGCGGGGCCAAGCCGGGCAAGAAGACTCGCGGCCGCGTGAAGATCAAGATGGAGTTCATCGACAACAAGCTGCGGCGCTACACGACCTTCAGCAAGAGGAAGACGGGCATCATGAAGAAGGTAACAACGCGGGGGGTCCGGCCGGACGACCCGGCAGCGACCTAGCGGCGGGGGCAAAGGAAACCCGGGGGGGGGGGCGTCCGGGAAGAGGAGGAGGAGGACTAGGTGATGAATGAAAGGTAGTGCGGCCACCCGGCGTGCGACCTGGGCAAGGGGATCAGACAGACCCTGCTGGGGAGGGCAGGGGACGGGACAGAGGAGGAAGAAGGTGCCCCACGCCCGAGAAGGGACCAGGAGTGTGGAAGTGGGAGGCAGTGAGTAATAAGGGAGGAGGGAGGAAGAATCGTGAGCCATGGAGATGTTTGGGATGGAGAGGAGGTAGTAACTACAGGACAAGTCAGAGGCTGCCAGGAAGGGGTGAGTAACAAACAAGGCTCGGGGCATGGTAGGACAGGTGTGAGTATAGTGTGCGGGGAGGGCACCGAGATGAAGAAGGGAGGAGGAGGAGGAGATGGAGGTGGTGGTGGTGAAAAGGTGTGTAAAGATGGAGAGGATAGCAGGCGGCAACAATGGTCCACCTACCTTATCAGAGTGAGATGGGCAGTCCCGAGGTAGGGACCAGGGGAAGAAAGCTTAAGGCCCCACTGAGCTCCAGAGGACACTGATTGATTGAGTCCCAAAGAAGTGGAGAGGGGAGGTAGGTAGGGAAAGGGATATCTAGAGATCTGTCTAGAGAGAGTGATAGCTAGCTAGCTTGCTATCTACATAGCTGTACTTAGAAATCTCTAGCTATAACACAGATAGCTATATAGTTAGATTTATAGTCATATATACACATAGCTATAGAGAGCTATACCTCTATATAGAGAGATGTAAAAATAAATCTGTATTTTTAGATATCTTTTGATATAGATAAATATTTTATGGTGGTAGTGACTAGGATGAAGATGAGTACAAGTTCAGGTAGGTATGAGAGCTGACACACAAAACAGAGATCAATGAGCATTGTGAGGGGAAGTAGAGGAGAAGCATGGGGGGAGGGGAGAGGAAACCCCCTAGACCTTAAGAATAATGTGTCTGGTTTTCCAGAGAAAGTAGAAATGTTCATGGGGTTTTGAGGGAAAGTTGGGTGATGGGTAGTATTGTACCTGACCATCCAAATCCCAATTCCCCAAGACAGTTCTACTCTCTCTTTTGTGGAAGAGGCCTGAGTTTCCTAAGATCTCCAGCATGGTAAAAGGGGGTGGGAAGAGGAGGAGTCTAAATTGTTCATTGAGATTGAGGGGATTGCTCTCCAGTTAGAGAGGAATAGGTGCTTGGAGAGTAAGATATCAGAGCCTTAGGAGTGCTATCCATGTATCTATCTGCCCAATGGAGGAGCTAGTGGTGTTCTATTGGGGCTAGGAGAATTTGGGGCCCCTTTGCCCCTCAAGAATGTGGGAGGCCTGATCTAGAATATAGCTGTGGAGCTGGCTCCACAAGCAGAGTGATCAGTAAGGGTGATCCTCCAAGCAAACTAGGAGTCTCACCTATGTGACCAAAATATAGGTGCATGGAAACTAAGGCTTTAAAGGTGTAGAAAGTTCCTGAATTGAGAGAAAGATCATTGTGGTTGGTGAGTTTAAGGACCTGATGGTGAAGGTAAGTAGATCATTAATCAAAGAGCAACTTGGCATCCAGCAGACAGGGAACCAGACAGGGAGTCCAGAAACCCATATTATGGTCTTAATTCTTGCAGGAAATAGTTGAATGCCCACCTCAGTCAGATCACTTCCTCTCTATGGGCCCTGACATTTCTCCTCTCCAAAATGAGGGAGGTGAGACTGAATTAGATTATTTCAGCTGTGGACTTCCTTTTTATTGATATTAACCCCTCAAAAATGGGGAAGAAGAGAGACCAGTGCAATTAATGGCAACTTTACTAATAACATTACTGTTAGGTTTCAAAAGCTAAAGGAAAGGTGATAGCATTAAAAGTCCTGCCAAGGGTGAGAAAGGGCACGGGACACAGCATGGATCCCAGGATGGCTCATGTTGGACAGGAAGGTGACTTCAGCTGTTTGTGGAAATCCCAGACACATGTTTCTTCCTAGTGCCCTGCTTGCCTTTCAGAATGGTGGGGATTTAGAAGAAGGGGGTTGGGGGAGAGAAAGAGAGAGAGAGGGAGTGTGTGTGTGCCCGTGCCTGTGCCCCCCTAAGCCTCCCAGCAGCTGTGCTTGGGCCTTGATCTGCCCAAGTGGATAGAAGAGCAGCTGAACTAGGCTCCTCCTTCTCCCCTGGAGTTGACCGTAGGGGTCATCAGGAGGGACCTGGAAGTTATAACTGGCTAGGTGAAGCTTGGATTGCCCTGAGGATGATTGGGGGTACTTAGCTAAAGTATCATGGGCGATGGTATACATGTTTTGAATGTGCTAGTTCTCCAAGCTCAACTTCTAATGTTCTAAGAAATCGGATAGAAACTTGGGTCAGCATCGACTTGGGTCTGATATTATAAATTCCACAGTACCCTAGAGGAACATGGGGTAAAGAGGTCTTTGAGGTTCATAGAGGGGTGTTCCCATCCCTTTGCTGACCCACCCACTTCTTCCTCTCACTTCCAGGCCTATGAGCTATCTACACTGACAGGAACACAGGTATTGCTCCTTGTGGCCAGTGAAACGGGACATGTATACACCTTTGCCACTCGAAAACTTCAGCCCATGATCACCAGCGAGACTGGCAAGGCACTGATCCAGACTTGCCTCAACTCGCCAGACTCGCCACCACGATCAGACCCCACCACAGACCAGAGAATGAGTGCCACGGGCTTTGAGGAGACAGACCTCACCTACCAGGTGTCTGAGTCTGACAGCAGTGGTGAGACCAAGGTACGTGCACATCATGGGGTACCTCTTGAAGGGGACAGGGAGAAGGAAAAAAGAGGCATGATAATGTGGGGAGGGACTGAGCCGGTGCTCCCCCCAGACTGAAGGACAGGTGCCCAGTTCCCACCGACTGAGCTGGAGCCCGGCCCCCTGATAAGCGGGTGGCCTCCGTGCCCATATAAGGCATGCTCCGGCTCCACATGAGCCTCCGCCCGCCCGGCTGCCTGCCTGGCAGGGGCCCTTGCATTCCTCCAGCCAGCTGTCTCCCCACTGGGGGTGGGGGTGGGGGTGTAGCTGAATCCTGCCCGACTGTGTGGGTTAGGAGGCCAGCATACACCGGTCCCAGGATGATCCTGGGAACCCAGCATACCTCATCTCATGCCTGGCTGGCTGGCTTAGCAGAAGACTGACTACCTATGCAGCCTGCCCTGCCAAGCATGTCACCAAGCATGGTGGGGTGGGGCCATTCAATGGGCACTGTCTGGGTCACCCCCTGTCCCGTCCCTCCCTCCTTTTTCCCTCCCTTCCCCCCATTTGGGGCAATGGGCTGGGCTTTCTTCCCTTAGTCATCAGCAGCTCCGCCCTCTTGTGGTCTTCAGCCAAGCCCTCCAACTCTCTTAGCAACGTCTCCACCAATGGGTGGCCAGGAACAGGCAGCTTCATACAGCCCGATGTCTAGTCCATCCTACCGGTCTTGGGATTTGTCTGGCACTTCCACCTCATGAGGTCTGGACAGAGCTAGGATCCCTTTCTCCCCTTCCTCTTCCTGTTCCTCCTCCCCTCCACTGCAAGCCTTTGGACTTCCCTGAGAATAGAAAGAACTGGCCCACCCTATCTATACCTGTGATTGGGTTTTTTTCCTTTAGTGCACATGTGTGTTGGAAGTGGGTGGCAGGAAGGTTAGAGATTGTTTTGGTGGAAGGGAAAGGGGAGCTCAGATTGAACTGCCTTTTCCTTCCTTGTCCTTGCCAGTGGGGTCTTTGGAGTAGGACTCCCTTCCTTCAGGTGTATGTGTGGGGGTATCTCTTTTCCTCACTTTCCTTATCTGTAAAATGTAATAGCACCTCTACCTCCTAGGGTTGTTATGAGGATCAAGTGAGATAGATAATACTTGTAAAGTGCTTTGCAAGCCTTAAAGCTATTTATAAATGCTAGCTAAAATCATCAGCATCATCTATCAGCCAGCCCTTGTTTTAAACTTTTGCAGCTTTAGAACTTGAAGGGGCCATAGAGATAGCTAGTTCAAACTCATTATAGGGCTGGGCCTGCTGAGGTCCAGAGCGATTGTTCTTGTTAACCAGGCATTGCTGCTTGGGGACCTGATGCTCTGGGATGTTGGGGGCGTGTTTCCATGACGGGTCATGATGGGTAGGATCATCTGGTCTAGGCTCACAGCCCCATCCTTGCCCCGGCTGTAGGATACGCTGAAGCCGGCGTTCACAGTCACCAACCTGCCGGGTACAACTTCTACCATCCAGACGGCGCCCAGCACCTCTACCACCATGCAAGTCAGCAGTGGCCCTTCCTTCCCAATCACCAACTACCTGGCGCCTGTCTCTGCTAGCGTCAGCCCCAGCGCCGTCAGCAGTGCCAATGGGACTGTGCTGAAGAGTACAGGTAGTGGCCCTGTCTCCTCCGGAGGCCTCATGCAGCTGCCCACCAGCTTCACCCTCATGCCTGGTGAGTGTTGAGAGGGGGCAGAACTGATGGGTTTTCCCCACTTCCCACTTTATGCTTGGGGCCCCAAAGAGCACAAAGAGACTTTTTCCACAATAGAAAGTGAGAAGGGGGCAAATGGGAACTGGGCCTGACCAAAAGACCTCTCACAGCCCACTGGCAGGCACTCCCCTCCCTATTGAGACCCCTACCACCACCTCGCTTGGTCACTTGTCGCAGGGCTAGCAGTCTTCTGCTTCCCCACCCATGCTGAAGGGCAGAGTGGATGGATGTCCCTGACTGGTTAGCTTTGTCCTGGGTTGGGGCCTCTGGCTGCAGGGAGACTAGCCAGGCAGGACTGAAGGGTTCAAAAAGACAGGCCTCCCTGAGTGGGGGAGCAGTCTAGGAGCAGGGGCAGAAGCCTGGGGGGAAGAGAGAGACCAGACTGCTTTAAATAGGACCTCTTGTGGTTAGTACTGTTTCAGTTCACCAATGACTAAGTGCCTACTGGGTGCAAAACTCATGTAGATTGAGGAGGAATAGGTAGATAAGATGTGGCTTCTGCCCTTAGGGAGCTTTTACTGTCTGGTAGGGGCATAGGAAAGCCACCCAGATAATTATACAAATTAGTACATGACAGCTATGTTGGAGAAGTACACAATGAAAGGGTTATGTGAGGTCTGGGGGAAAAGGTAGAGTTACCAGTTAGGGATCAGAGGGTTGGAAAGGGGATGATCTAGGTGTAGAAAACACTGTGAGCAAAGCACCGAGGAAAGAATAGCAAGTGTTCTGTCTGACTGTGGCAAGAAGTAGTGAGTGTGCCAAGAAAAGAAAAAAAAAAGATCAGGTATTATCTGATTATGGTAAAAGGCTTTGAATGCCAAGCTTACAGGGTTTATTTAAGCTCTCCTTGTGGGCTGTCTGTTTCTGAGCAGAGGGAGTGTGTGTGTGTGTGTGTGTGTGTGTGTGTGTGTGTGTGTGTGTGTGTGTGTGTGTGTGCAGTGCTATGTCCAAGGGGATTGGGGGAGGGCATAGAAGGTGAGGGAGGGAACCCCAGAAATCGGGTGTGCTTTGGGAGTCCAGTGGTGGCTGGGGGTTACTTCCTAGCTGGGATAAAGCATGAGTAGGGTCTCTGTTTCTGGCAGGTGGGGCAGTGGCCCAGCAGGTTCCAGTCCAGGCCATTCAAGTTCACCAGGCCCCTCCACAGAC
The DNA here is from genome assembly GCF_019393635.1 of Dromiciops gliroides. Classification (NCBI taxonomy): domain Eukaryota; kingdom Metazoa; phylum Chordata; class Mammalia; order Microbiotheria; family Microbiotheriidae; genus Dromiciops; species Dromiciops gliroides. Next base: position 257,910,388 of record NC_057864.1, read on the forward strand.
GTCTCCCTCAAGCGACAGCAGCACAGACCTCACACAAACCTCCTCCAGTGGGACAGGTATGACTCAGATCCTCAAGGAAGAGAAGTGGGGCCCTGGGAAGGCTTGGCTTGGGGGTAGTTCCTGAGACTTTATCCTCACATCTGAGATCTGCTGTGGAGAGAGCAGGTTGCCTGTTCTTCCTTTTGCAAGTGGACAAAGAATGCAGAAGGCCCTGAAACTTTCTTCTTGTTCAGCATCGGAGCGGACAAGACCTAGACTAGTTTTCAGGGAAGAAGTGGAGGACATGTAGTCAGCCCTCTCCTTTTACAAAGGAGGAAAAACGAGAGGGTGGGGGAGCCACCCGCATAAGGTCGTCCAGCTAGTCAGTTATCAGTGTTCCTCTCTGTGTGGTGCTGTGCTAGGGACTGCATTCCCTGAGGTGCCTGCATTCAGTGGAACCCCTGTGTACCGAGCACTTAGCATATGCTCTTCCAAGACTGTCCTATGGTGTGGAAGAGGACAAACTTGAATAAGACATGTTCCTACTTTCAGGAACTTATGCACAGATAAAGAAAGTGTAGGTTGAGAGGCAAATGCAGAATGCCATCAGAATGTGATACATGGCTTGTGGTTTGGGTCAGGGCGCAGAACAGAGGAATTACAGGCGTACAGCTGGGCCTTGAAGGCTAGCAAGAATTTCAGCTGACAGTTGATGGGAAGGAAGACTTTCTGGGCATGCCTCCAGTTACTTCAGGGGTAACATGAAGTTCTTAAGATGAAATGTATTATAATTCTCCTTGATTTAAAAGATAAGTTCAACAGCTGCATATTTAGAGGGTGGGGAGTGAGAACAAACAGCATTGGCCTTCTAACTCCAAAGAGGTTCATTGAGATTCTTCATTGTATGGAATCAGTTTAAACAGGTGTGGCTCCTACTTGGGGGAATGGGGGTGGTGGTTCATAGTCTTAAAACAGGCCTATGAGCAGATGGCTGAATAGCAAACTTGAAAATGGTGATGAAATTTGAGTTGATTATTTTAGAATTTAAAATGTATTTCCTGGGGTAAGATTTAGGTATTGCTGTTGTATTTGGGGAAAGAATAATGGGGAGAAGAGGGGGCTGGTTAAGGCACTATCATTAAGTTGGACAGAGGTGGTGCCTGCCTCTGGCTTTTCAGGGTGGTGATGTCTGTCCTCTTCTTCCTTTTCCAACCCACAGGCCCTTACTGCCTGGGAGTGTCTATGGAGATAGACTGGAAGAGGTTGGGGGGCGAGGGGGTTGGAGAGAGAATGCCTTTTCTTAGCCAGATTCCTGTGACACTTAATTGTCTGTGCTCACCAGTGACACTGCCCGCCACCATTATGACTTCTTCAGTGCCCACCACAGTGGGTGGTCATATGATGTACCCCAGCTCCCATGCAGTGATGTATGCCCCCACCCCAGGGCTGGCCGATGGCAGCCTCACCGTGCTCAACGCCTTCTCCCAGGCACCTTCCGCCATGCAGGTTTCCCACGGACAGGTCCAGGAGCAAGGTGAGTTGTGTTATGGGCTATTGACCACAGACACTGGGTGGTTCACTCACCAACTGCTGTCCTATCCCAGAGATTCCTATGTTAAGACCTTTGACCTCAGCCCCTGTGGTTTTCTGATATAGGTGGAGTCCCCCAGGTGTTCCTGACTGCGCCCTCAGGGACTGTGCAAATCCCAGTGTCTGCCGTCCAGCTTCATCAGGTAGATCATCATTTACATTTCTTGAGCACTTAACCTGTTTCTGTTGGGATTTTTTGTTGGGGGGAGAGGTGAGCTCTTTTGGATTAGACCAGAGAATTCTTTGGTGTAGGGAATTCCCAATGAGGAACCTCTGTGTGCCAATTCAGATCATCAATTGCTCTATATCTAGTATTGTCTTAGTGAGTTACCTAGGACCCTGATGGGTTAAGGGATTTGTCAGGGGTCACCAGTCAATTGATCTCCCACATTGCACTTCCATTCTGTACCATCCTTACAAATGCCTAGCAGGTTATCATCTGCACAAGGGATAGGGAATAGTGGCATTTTACACATGAGGAAACAGATTCATAAAAGTTGAATAGACATTAAGGGTCAGAACTAGACATCAAAGCCAGGGCTTCTGTCTAGACCAAGAACAAAGTTCTTCATACTGCTCCCTTACGGTCTCCTCCTGCCTTGGCACTGGAGTAAGATGGAGGTCCTCTCCCAAGCAGTTTAAAGCATCCAAGCCTGACTCCTTTGCCTCCCCTTCACTCCCCCCCCCCAACCTCCTACAGATGGCGGTGATTGGACAGCAGGCGGGCAGTGGCAGTAATCTGACAGAACTGCAGGTGGTGAACCTGGACGCAACAACGCACAGCACCAAGAGTGAATGAGTAGCCCTGCCAACCCTGGACTGACGGATGGACGGCCTCACTTATTTATTGTTGCCTTTTCACGTTTTCTTTACACACACGTTGACAGGCCGCAGGAGGGAGGCAGGGAGGAGAGAGAGGCCACCACAGGACTTCACCCTCTCACTCCAGCCAAAGAAATGGACTTGCCTGCCCTCCACCCCTTTTCTCCCTCTCTCCCATCCTGGTTCCGCCTCTCATTTCTGTTTACCATGGGGCTGCCTTGCTTCCCCCTCCCCAGCTTGGCTCGATGTTTGCCACGAGTATTAGCTATGCCCAATGGGACCGTGCCCCCTCCTCCCCTCTGTGGGACCTGTGGTCACTCGGGTACTGCATCCTGCTCCTAAGGAAGCTGCTTGGAGGTTCTACCCTCAGCCTCCTTGCTGTTCATGGGTTAGCACTGTGTCTACCATAGGCTGGGTGAGAGACCACCTTCCCTCAGAGCCAGTTGTGTTGCTGGGGAACCATGTTCCCACCCCCTCTATCCCATTAGCTCCCTAGCAGTTGGGCCTATGCACAGGGCAAATGTCCATGGCCAGTGGGCACACTGCCCCCTGTCCCTTGCCACTTGTGCCATAGTGGCTCCTGGGATAGAGGGAATGGCCTGGATCCCTTTTCATCCCCACTTACCCCCCACCCCTGCTGCTTAAGGTTTAATTTTGAACCTTTTATTTGAGAGGAGACAAGTGAAAACAAATCTATAAATATATATTTTTAAAATATTTAACTTTTTTTTATGGCGTTTTTCTCATCTTACCACCACCACATTTTTCCCTCCTCCCCCTTTTCCTTCTCCTCCTCCTCCTCCTCCTCTTCCTCCCACCCTCTTAGTACTTACTGGTTGGGCCATCCTGTGGGCTCTGGGATCCCACCAGTGTGGAAGGGTTTATAAAGGATGCTCTGGGATCTTCACAGATCCCGTGTATAACCCAGGAAGAAGTGGGCAAAGGGCCCCATGGGTCGTGCCTCAAAGGAGCAGGGAGGGTAACTACCAGCTCCGGGCCTAGCCTTCCCTTTAGTGTTTAATGAGACTGTTTCTAGGGAGCAGAGGAGGGAATCCAGCCATAGGATGAGGGTTTGTGGGGACCTGGTCCAACCCCACTCTGGCAGAGGCCCTGGATTTTGTTTGTGCCGTGTGCATGGGAGGCCCGGCCATGCATTCCAATAGGCCCCCAGCTGCCTGGGCCAAGTTGCAGTGAGCAGTGGTGGGGATTGAGGATGGGGTTGTGGGGATGGGCACTGACTTGTAGAGTTGGGAGCAGCTCAAGAGATTGATGCAGTGCAGGGGAGCCAGAGGAGGGCAGCTCTCCCAGGGAGTGAGCAGCTACTGTAACTTTTTAAAATTAAGACAAAAAGCCTTGAAGAAAATGACTTTATTTTTCTAAGTGTAACCTCAGTATTTATGTATTTCTTACAGGGGCCGTGCCCCACCCCCCTCTCCCTCCCATTAGGCGGATGTGCAGGGTGGGCCAGCATTAGCAGAGGGTTTTGCACCCAGTGAACCTGCTCTCCTCCATTACCTGTATTCTGAGCATTTGATTTTCCAGAAGAAGGGAATCGCAGTTGGGTTGGGGTTTTTTTGGTTAACCCTTTCTTAACTGCTTTTAATTCCGTGAGAAATAACCCTGCCTTGACTGCTTGGTGGTGAAATGCAGAGCCTCTGCTCACAGCCCAGGTCTCAAGGGCGTTGATTTGCCAACCAACTAAAGAGCCCTGTAATCTGCTTTTTCTCCCTGCCATCTCTCCCAAATCTGGGGTGCTGGAGTGGGAGCCACCATTCTAGGACTTCCCACAAAACCTGGTTGGTGGGGCAGATGGGTAATACAGGACGGGTTGCAAGGATGGGTCACAGCTGGTGTCTGGGACTAGGATTTGCTTCTCAGAGTCAGGGATTGGGGGAGTTAGGGACTCAGGTCTGTAATATGCCCAGCCTCTCTTCTCTGAATTGCAGCCATGTCCTCCTAGGACCCACCTTGCCTATCCTTGGGAAGAGAGCTTTATTCCCATCATCTCCCCAAAGAAGGCAAGACCCAGTGAGATCAGGTTAAGTGCTTATAATGTTCGTGTGAGCGCAGCCTTGTAAGAACATGTGTGCTTCAGGGAGGAGATGGCATTTCTTGTGTGGTGACCCCTAGCGTTCCCCCTCCTCTGGCGGCTCTGGGTGTGTGAGTGTGTGGGTGTGTGGGTGTGTGTATGTGTATGTGTGGTGAGTGTATGGGGCGTATTTGAGTGTCTGGTTTCTACATCCCTGGGATGCTGACCCAGGAGTTCATGGACATGATCACAGTCCTATGTACAGAGCTTTCTTTTGTATTAAAAAAAAATACTCTTTCAATAAATGTATCATTTTGTGCACAGAATCTGGGGTCTTTTTTTTTTCTTCTAACAGGATAAGCCATAATTCAGGCCTTTCAGATGAGAGGTGCTAGGTACATGGGGTTAGGTTTTTTTGTTTTGTTTTTTCTTTTAAAAATTGGGGCAGCTAGGTGGTGCAGTGGATAGAGCACCGGCCCTGGAGTCAGGAGGACCTGAGTTCAAATATGACCTTAGATACTTGACACTTGCTAGCCATGTGACCCTGGGCAAGTCACTTAACCCCAATTGCCTCACCAAAAAAAAAAAAAATTAATATCTTTTTATAAGTGAATTTCATTTCCTAATACAGCCCTCCAATTCCCATAAAACCATCCATTGTAATAATTTTTAAAAGGATGAGAAAAAGACAATACAAAACAAACCATATCAACTAGATATAAGACAGTCTTCCATAGCCATAGAGAAGCGGGGTACAATAAATATTCATCTGTGGCTAAGCTTGGTCATAATTTCCCAGTATTGGGTTGGTTTTGTTGGCAAAAAAAGGGTCCAATACAGAGGTAGGGCCTCATGTACCACTCTTGTTACTCCTGGAAGAAAATTTTAGGTGCTGGTATCAGGAATGGAGGACAATTGGATTTCCTGGGTTCAGGTGGTGCAGTGGATAGAGGACCTGAGTTCAAATTTGATCTTAAGACACTAGCTGTAAGACCCTGGGCAAGTCACTTAACCTGACTGCCTCAGTTTCTTCAACTAAAATGAGGACAATGACACCTACCACTCAGGGTAGTTATGAGGATCAAATGAGAATTTGTAAAAAGTGTAGCACGGTGCTTAGTATATAGTAGGCACTATGTAAATGCTTATTATCTTTACACTCCCACTTTGGGGGAAATGGAATTGTTTTTGAAGTCGGAAAAGAGAACAAAAAAATCTAAGAGGGTGGGAATATAACGTGGAATTAGAAATAGCATTTGGAGGCAAGTAAGGGTTGGAATGGGGCTCTGAAGTAAGATTTATGGGACCAATGAAAGAGCATCCTGGAATATTTCAAAGGATCCAAGATGTAATGTAGATTGCAACACATCCATGCCTTCCTTTCCTGTGATTCTTGTCCATGTCCTTCCATAGAGGATCTGTTCCAGGTGTGGAAGACCTTCCAAGTCTCAAGGTATTTTAGGAATATGGCTGTAATACATGGGCCATCCCTTAATTCTTCTCACAATGCCAGCATACCTTCCTGGTCCTACATGTCCTCATAACATCTTTTATACCACTTTTTTTTTTTTTTGGCACCGAAATCATCTCTAAGATGTTGCAACCTAATTGCACCTGCTATCTCCATTACCTTTCTGGTTACCGAGTTCTTTGGAGATAGTAGTATGCAAACTGCTGCTTAAGGTCATTGAGAATGGATTATGGCTCATAATAAAATAGGGTTTGGGAAGTGAATGCAGATAAAGACTCAGAAATGAGGCCAAACAAGTGAAGATGGATTTTCCCCCTTCCCCCTCAATGGAATGCTAGAATCTCAGGGTCTGGACTTGTGATTTAAGCCGTGTGGGAACTCTTCCCCATCAATGCAGATAAGCATTTACTGTCTTAGAGTTACCCAGAACACAAACACTAAGGGAAAAGAATAAGCATACTGCCTACTGTGTGCTAGGCACCATGTTAAGTGTTTTATAAATATCTCATTTGATCCTCACAACAACCCTGGGAGGTAGGTGCTGTTATTACCCTAGGCAAACAGGTGAAGTGACTTGTACAGGGTCACATGGCTAGTAAGCATCTGAGGTCAGATTTGAATTTGGGTCTTCCTGACTCTAAGCCCAATATTCTATCCATTATGCCACCTAGCTGCCTCGTTAAATGACTCATCCACTATCTTACTGCCAGTTTTTGTCAGACAGAGCTTGAACCCAATCAACAATGAATGCTGTGTACCAGGGAGCAGTATTCCAACTTACATCTAGTTTCCAGGTTTTTTCAAAGCATTATTTTTTTTTTTAAGTGAGGCAATTGGGGTTAAGTGACTTGCCCAGGGTCACACAGCTAGTAAGTGTTAAGTGTCTGAGGCCGGATTTGAACTCAGGTACTCCTGACTCCAGGGCCGGTGCTTATCCACTGCGCCACCTAGCTGCCCTCAAAGCATTATTTTTCAAAGAGATTAATGTGAGACAGACAGGGTTGGTCGTTGTTCAGTCGTATCTGACTGTGACCCCATTTGGGGTTTCCTTGGCAAAGATACTAGAGTGGTTTGCCGTTTCCTTCTCCAGCTCATTCGACAGATGAGGAAACTGAAGCAGAGTGAAGTGACTTGTCTAGGGTCACACAGCTAAGAAGTGTCTGAGACTAGACCTGATGAGTCTTGCAGAACTTTTATCTCACAGTGCCAAAAGGTGAATGAGAACACTTTGTTCCAGTGGCCACAAAGGTGGCTGAAGCAGACACTGTGGAATGCATAGAGCTTGGTCAGACATCAATAATGCCAGTAAGGCCGTCCCCAGCCCATCCTGACTTTTGTCTTGCCACCGGACAAGAGGCTGACTACTTCATGCAACTCTGTCTCACCTAAATCCAATTCACAAGCAAGCGAAGACATCACCCTTGACATCATTGGTCCTCTTCGAAAATGAAGGACAAACAACAACTATGTACCACTGTGCTAGTAGATGAGGATCAAAGACAAGAAAAAAAAAACCAAGGAGCTGACATTCTAGGTAGGAAGCAACATGGTATGTGTATATAAAAACAAACAATTGATATCAAACATGCATATATATTATAAACACAATTACTGGGAATGAAGGGGGTGGGGAGAGGAGCATTCCTGGAAGGATCTTCAAATGTCTCCTATGGGAAGTATCACTTGAGTCAGGGATTCTAAGGCAGGGAGGTAAGATGGGAGAGTCCATTATAGGAAGAGGGCATAGCCTGTGCAAAGGTTCACAGATATGAAGGGAAATATCATACACAGGGAATACCGAGGAGGCCAGTTTGGTTGGATTGTAGTTTGTGAAGGGGAGAGTCAAGGGTGATAAGCCTGGAAAGGTAGGTTGGATCCAGATCTGCAAATGGCTCCAAGTGCCAGACGCTTTTGTATCATATTCCAAAGGCAATAGGGAGGCCTTCCTGATTCCAAGGTGGTCCTCCATCCACCATACCGTGCTGCCTCCCAAAAAGATGTTGCCAAAATTTGCTGCAACTATATTGAAATTCTTGAGTTTTGACTTTTTAACAAACATAGAAAATGGTCAGTTTTGTTAAGGGGAAAGAAGTCCCTCTGCAGGAGTTTAAGCAGCTAATTGGGTTTAATCATCCTGTTTTGGTGCATACAATTTCTATGTTTCAGGGTGCAACATAAAATTCTCTGTCTTAAGATCAATGCAAAACATTGATGCAGAGCATTATGAAAAGAAAGTTTGTCTTTAATGAGAAGGTGCTTTACGCTGTACTTTTTGGTAAAGTTATTACATTTGGAACTATTCTGAAGCTGTTCATTTTTAAAAAATATTGCAGATTTTCAAATAAATGAATGAATGGATAGATGAATAAATAAATATGTTGCCAACAACAGAGACCATATCCTGGAAAATCTTCTGCCCTGGAAACCTGGAATGCTATTTCAAGAAAGCTCCATTGCCTTCTACCCCCATTCCCTTCTGGTTCTGGAATCATGAACTACAATCAAATTAACTCTGGCATTGTTCCTGGATGGAATGTGTCAAGATACTCTCCTCACCATCCCTGTAATCTTTCCAGATCAAAGTGCTCCTTCCAGGCCACCCTCTCCTCCCCTTGTGGGTTGTTTCTCCCATTAGAATGAAAGCTCTTTGAAGTCAGGGCAGACTGTTTGTTTTTGTATTCATATCTCCAGGCTTAACACAATGCTTGGCACATATCCCTTAATCAATGCTTTTCATTCATTCATTTTTTTTTTCCCTTGGATGGTGTATCAGAAAAATGTCTGCAAACCAAGCAAGCCCATGCGTTTGAGGAATAAAGCTTCAGAGAAGGGGATGTCAGAAATAAGTTTCAGGAGAATAAAGGTGGAAAAGGACTTGGAAAAAAAATTCTAGAAAGTGAGGATTTCTGGGGCCTGTGGGGGAGGGGAGATTATGGACATAAGGGCTTAAAAACAAGGCCCAAATAAGTGACATGGATTTGAGTGTGCATCGGATATAAATTCCAGGAAGAAAGGATAGATAAGGATTCAAAAACGGTGGTCATAGAAGTGAAAAGGCCTTCTAGAGCCCAGGACAGAATAGGGCCCAGAGAAAGATAAAGAAAAAAGGATAAGAAAAATAAAAACAAGGTTGATTTTGGGGGGGGGTTCAAAAATAGGACCCAGGATTCATACTGAGTCAGGATGACCACTACTGGGCATCTACTCCAAGAAGGTCAAAAATGGAAAAAATTCCAATGTTGACCAAATTATTCAAAGCAGCATTTTTATGACCCCCCCAACAAAACAAAAACATCCATACAAAGTAGGAAACAGTGGGTGCCAATGGATTGGATAAGGAGGAATAAACAAACAGTGATATGTGGATAGCATGGAATAATATTGTAACAAAAGGAAAGGCAACTGAGTAACTTGGAGAAACCTGAGATTTTTGAACTGATACAAAGAACTGATACAAAGAATACTACACGTAGGAACTCCAAGAACGTTAAGGAAAACAACACTAAAAGATATTAGGATGATGAAACATTTCTTTTTTCAGAGGAAAGTTCTATTTCAAGAAATCTCCACTGCCTTTTACCCCTGTTCCCTTCTGCTTCTGGAACCATGAACCTCAATCAAATTAAGGCATTGTACCTGGATGGAATGTGTCAAGATATGGCCTCACTTACGAACCCAGTAATCTTTCCAGACCAAAGTGCTCCTTCCTGGCCACCCTTCCCCTATATGTGTTGATTCCCCCATTAGGATGAAAACTCCATGAGGCTCCGCACGCTGTTTCAGACAAGCAGACATGGTTAACGTGTTGGTTTGTTTTGCTTTAACTCTTTGTTGGGGAAGGGAGATCTTATGGTGTCAGAGTGGGTGAAGGTTATGAAGACACGGCAGAAATGTAAAAAAAAAAAAAGGTAAATGTTTCTTTTTACAAAAATTAAACACCAATTTAAAATTTAAAAATAATTTTAAGATTTCTAAAAATTTGAAAATATTTTAAAAGGGAAAAAAAATGGTCCAAGAAACAAGAGCACAGATAAGGGCTCAGAAATAGGGACATGGAAGTGAAGTTGGGTACAGGTCAGGGAAGGAGTTCTGCTAAAGCCCCCACCGCAAGGTCCTCCTTTCAGCTGGGCCAAGCGCCCCACGACCGGCACCCATGACATCATCGCCTTTCGTGTAGCGAGCCACCCCGCGGGGGAGTGATCGCACCATCCCTGCAGAAGTCGGGCAAAGCTAGACCCCGCCCTATCCGGAGGAGGGCGCTGCGCACGCGCAGAGGTCTCCGCCTTCGTCTTTGCCTTCGCCTTCACCTCCGCCTCCGCTTCGGCGCTACCCACCCTTCTCCCCTCAGCAGGCGTTCTGCCTGGCTTCCGTAGAAGCCGGACAGTGAGCGCAGGTGCAGTAGAGGACCCGGAAGTGAGGGTGCTCGCTGACTGAGGCGGCTGGGTCCGGCGGGACCGTCTAGTCGGAGCCGGCAAAAGGGGGCGCGCGGGGCGGCGGGAGGTGAGAGGAGCGTGCGCACGGGGTGGGGGTCCCCTGTCTCTCTCCATCCCCTTCCACTTGGAACCCTCCCCCGCCGCCCCAAGCCGCGCGGCCCCAGGAGCCCACTCCCTTTACCAACGGTCACCCCGCCCTGACCCTCCCCCTCACACGCCTTCTCCCCCTCACGCACGCGCCCCCCTCCTGTCCGACCCTCCCCCACCCATGTATACAGCTTCTCTAGAACCTCCCCCTCCCCCGTCATGCACACTCCTCATCCACCTCCTAGGGCTCCCTCCCATGCACATCCTACCCAGACCCTTCTCTTCAGGCACGCCCCCGGCCCTGCCCCTTCACTCATGCCCCAGCTCCTCCTGGACCCTTCTTCACTCGATCTCCTCCTCACGCGCGTGCAGTACGTTCTGAACCTCCCGATCCCCAGCCCACAGCGGCATCCTCAGGCACCCCAGCGTGTCTTCCTCGTCGAGGCACTTTACTCATCCTGGCCATACACAAGCCATACACTCTGCCCCCCTCCGGACTTCTCAGCCTTGACCCACGCAGCTCCTGGTCACACACATGCTACTCCTTCCCAGCCTGCCTCTAGAATACCCTCCCCCCCCTCCCCCCAGCCTCAATGGCCTTTTCTTTAGAGCCTGCCCTATTCTTGCTCTTCCCCCTCACATATACCCGACTGGGACCCTCCCTTTCACACACAAGACCACTCCCCTTGCTTACTCTTCCTCTTCAGATAGAAGCACACTGCTTTCTTTTTGGTGAGGCAATTGGGGTTAAGTGACTTGCCCAGGGTCACACAGCTAGTAAGTGTTAAGTGTCTGAGGTCAGATTTGAACTCAGGTCCTCCTGAATCCAGGGCCGGTGCTCTATCTAGCTGCCCCTAGCACACTGCTTTCTGACCCACCTACTCCAGGCACATGAAGCCAGTCTTAAGGTTCACACACATTCTGTCCTGGCCAGTTTGAAGGGTGGAATGATGTAGGAAAGGCAAGAAAGGAAAAACTCATTGGAAAGAGTTGTCAAAGCAGGTGTGGTGAGGGCCTGCTTTGTGGTGGTCTCAGAGACATTGATATCACTGTTTCCCATTTTTATACCCCTACGCTTTCAAATGTCCTGGTTTCATCAGCTTTTTGTCCAGATCTGTTTTCTCTACCCGCAGATATTAATTTTGAGTTAGTCACTATGATGCTACCAGGCTGTTCTTGCATCTTAACCTCTTCTTTCTGCTGGAATTGTTCCCTGATTTTTTTTTTTGCTCTGTTTATCACTGTTTTCATTTTCACTTCTCCCTGAGTCCCTTCTCCAGATCATGTCAACTATCTTATCTTCTTTTGTCTCTTTTAATCTCCAAAATGAGTGACTAGATGACCTCTAGAGTCCCTGCAGGCTCTAAATCTATGACCCATCGTTTTATTATGCCTCACTTCATTTCCTTATCTTCTCAAGTCACGTTGTCTACCTTGCCTACCATACTCTTCTAGTCCTAGCCTCATCATGTCTGGTATCTGATTCTCTCCTGCAACTACCATCTGTCCCCTTCCCACAACAGCCTCAATTCCATTTATCTGTGTCCCTTCCCTTGATCACTGGTCCTGGGCTCCTCTTCCCTTTGTCTGTCCTGAAATGATATGTCAGTTCTGCCCTACAACCTTCTTCCACATCCCCATAGATGCTCATTTCACAATGAATACTTTCCCTCACTCTGCTCCTTTTCTTCCTCTGTTCTAGGTGCCCAGGATGGTGGGAGAACGTAGAAGCCGAGATTTGCTGGTGCCTCTGGGCCCACGACTGCAGGCATACCCTGAGGAACTGCTCCGGCAGCGCCAGGGTCACGATGGGCATCCAGAGTACTTGATCCGGTGGACTGTCCTTCAGCGTGGGAAGGAGGGTGCAGTGGGCAGTGGCAGCTCCCTCGAGGGCAAGGCAGAGCATATCCTCATGTGGCTTTCAGCCCCTGAGGTCTATGCCAACTGCCCCATGCTACTTGGTGAACGAGCAGCAGCCAAGGGGCCACAGCATGAACCAGTGGGGAGTGTGGGCGCTTTTCCCCGGGACGCCGGGGGTCTGGACGAAGCCTCGCTGGGAGAGATGGCCGCAGATGTCCGAGGACTGGTTCGACGAGCTGCCAGGCAGCTGGATGGGGGTGGGGGCTCCAGTCCTGCAGCCTCTGTGCTGCACACCATCCACGTACTCAGCGCCTATGCCAGCATCGGGCCCCTTGCTGGTGTCTTCAGGGAGACAGGAGCCTTGGACCTGCTCATGCACATGCTGGGCAACCCTGAGTCCCAGATTCGCAGGAGTGCTGGAAAGATGCTGCAGGCCTTGGCGGCCCATGATGCTGGTGAGGGTCCCAGGGGAAAGAAAGGGGAAGCAGGGAGGGAGCTGGGCCAACAGCAAGACTTGGGAACAGGGACCACTTGCAGAAAGGGGATGTCAGGACCTTTTGGTTTCATCAGAGTGAAAGTGATGGCTGCCTGTGCTCAGGGGCAGTGAACTTGGAGCTACAGGGCCCCATCCATTGGTGAGAGAGAGAGATGAAGAGAAGGAGGCAGTATCTCTCTTTCCTAGAGTTTAGAACTCACTGGCCAGATGTTAGGACAGATGTTATTGTGCCCCTGTCAGCCCCTTGGGTGGGAAAGGACCTGGTTCTGCTGGAGGGTGGAAGAGAATGAGTCTGAGAGAGGCAGGTGACAGGAGCTGAGAAGTGGGCTTCTGGAAGGTGGTAAGTGGGTTCCCTGGGACAGGATACAGAGCAGGGCTTGTATTTTAGGGAGCAGGGCCCATGTGCTCCTATCACTGAGCCAGCAGGATGGCATCGAGCAGCACATGGACTTTGATAGCCGCTCCACTCTGTTGGAGCTGTTTGCTGAGACCACTTCCTCTGAAGAGCACTGCATGGCCTTTGAAGGGATCCACCTGCCCCAGGTAACCTAAGGGAGTTGGGAAAAGGGCTCAGGGCTGGGTTTTTCATCTCCTGCCTCAACATTGTTGGCAACAGGGTTAGAAGAAGCAAAGTAGGGAGATCACTGACCTGAGCCCTGGGTGTTTCTCCTGCAGATCCCTGGAAAGCTGCTCTTCTCCTTAGTGAAGCGTTACTTGTGTGTCACATCACTCCTGGACCAGCTAAGTAGCAGCGTGGAGCCAGGGTCTGGGGAGTGGGGGAATCGGTCCTCCCCTAACAAGTCCTCCAGTGTGGAGAAGAGCCGTGGACAGAGGGAACTGGAGTTTAGCATGGCCATGGGCAACCTGATTTCAGAATTGGTTCGGGGCATGGGATGGGACCGGGGCCCAGGGAGGCAACCTGCATCTCCCCCTCGGCCTGCCCGCTCTATCTTTCAGCCCCGATCATCTGTGCCGAGCACCATCCTCCCAACCCTGCTCACCCCGACCTCCCCCAAGAGGCCAAGCCGGGCCTTCAGACCACGCTCTGAGTTCTCCAGCCTCAGTGGCTATGCTGACTACGTTCAGGAGACATTGCAGCCAGGGATGCGGGTTCGAATGCTGGAAGATTATGAGGAGATCAGTGCTGGGGACCAAGGCGAATTCCGGCAGAGCAACAATGGAATGCCCCCTGTGCAGGTAGGCATGAGGGGGTTGGGAATGGTGACTTGGAGGGGAGGGATGGTAGAATAGCATCCCTGGAAAAGAAAGAGAGACCCTAGAGAAAGTAGGGGAAGGTTAGAGAGGGACTATCCCTGGGGAGGGAGAGTGGCCATTTGGAGAAGATTGTATCACTAAGAGGCCAGATGATTCCTGGGAGCTGAAAAGGAGGCAGAGACGTCTAAGGATGCTGTTTGCCACATGGTTAGTCCTTTCTGTCTTCTTCCCCCAATCTCCACTCTAGGGGGAGCTGCGCAAGCTCCAGATGTGTGAGTGGTGGTCATGGAGGCTATATATGGGAGGGACCTCGAATGCTGGGGCTGGCATCAGGAAGTTGTTGTTTTTGTTGTTCATTTGTTTCAGTCATGTCTGATTCTTCATGACCCCATTTGGAGTTTTCTTGGTAAAGATATTGGAATGGTTTGCCATTTCCTTCTCCAGCTCATTTGACAGATGAGGAAACCGAAGTAAACAGGTGAAGTGACTTGCCCAGGGTCATGCAGCTAGGAAGTATCTGAGTCTGAATTTGAACTCGTGAAGATGAGTCTTCCTGATTCCAAGACCAGTGCTCTATCTACTGTGCCACCTAGCTTCCCAGCTGTCTCCTTCCTGGAATCAGGAGGACCTGGATTCAAATGTGGTCTCAAACAGTTACTAACCATATGATCCTGAGCAATTCACTTAACGTTTTTTGCCTCAGTTCTCTCATCTGTTCAATGGATATAAACAGTAGATCTTACCTCCCAGAGTTGTTGCAAGGACTACATACAGTAATAATTGTAAAGTGTTTATTTTAGTGCCTGGCACATAGGAAGTACTATATAAATTTTAGCCATTATGATCATTATCATTATTAATTGTTACTACGTGCCCCAGGTCTGGGCTTTCACCTGAAGTTGCTCACCAGGACCCAGGTAACTGAATTGTCTCCCACCCCCCTTCATTCCCCAGGTCCTGTGGCAGTCAATAGGCCGAACATACTGGGTGCATTGGCACATGGTGGAGATCCTGGGTCCTGTAACTGAGGACAAAGCTGCTGCTGAGCCAGAGAAAGGGACAGGGGGCAGTGGGCCTCAAGCCCCAGGTATAGGTGAGCCTTGGGAGGCAAGCACACAGGTTCCCTGGGGAGTGGAATATGGAGGCTTGTCTGGGTAGAGGAACTGTGACCAAAGAGAGATGCTGCCTCTGACCATATTGACCCTGAATGTGTCCAGTATCTCCTGGACAGTTGGTCAATACACTCATGTCTTATACCCCTAGTGCCTCCTTCCTTAGACTGGAAGCCCCTTGGGGGGTTGTATGCTTTGCCATACCTTAAACCTGAGGCTCAGAGCAACACAGAGTCTGGATGCCTGAGCCAGGCTGAATGGTGGGAGCTGCTTTTCTTCATCAAGAAGCTGGATGGGCCTGAACAACAGGAGTTTCTCCGACTCCTCCAAGAGAACCCAGATGGGGAGGTATGCTGGGCCCAGGAGTGGAGCTCTGAGAGGTTGTTCTGCTGGTAAGGGGCAGATGAGTCAGGATGGGGGGGGGGTAATAAGTGGAGGGTAGAGGAGCTTTAAAAACTGGATGTGGGTCTGAGGAAACCATGAAGGCCCAGGGTAGAGGAAGGTGAGAAGGTATTCCAAGAAAGGTATTTCCTTTCAATTCTAGTGACCCTTTTCCCTTATTGCCCAGTAAAATGAGTTTTCTTATTGTCCACAGACCCTGGAGGAGGAGGCCCTGGGTGAGCTCTCAGTGCCAGTGGAGTTGGCACAGAAGCTGGTATTAGCACTAAGTGGGCAGTGCCAGGGCAGCACCCACAGTGACCTGCTGAGTTCTCATGTCTACAGCAAGTATGGGCCACAGCCTAACACAGGAAATTCAGCCAGCCCAGCCCCTATAGTGCCTCAGGACACCTGTACCCCCAAGGAATCTTTGCCAGAGAAAATCACAGTGGAAGCTGAGCCCCCCAAGGCACAGAATGATTCCCAACTATTTAACCAGCTTCTGGTGGCAGAAGGGCTGGTTCTGCCCCCTGAAGTGAAAGAGTCATCCAGTGGTGAGTTCAGCCAGAGTGAGGTAGAATAGGGACTTGCATTAGGCATTTGGTGGTCCAGGAGGATGAGAATGGGGGAGTCCTCCTTGGCCTCCAAGCTAGGCCTTAGGAGAGGTCATGGCCTACTTTTTTTACCTAAAAGCATCTGTTCCTCTGGCTTTGACTGGGATCTAATCCTCCTTATCTTTCTTCCCTGTTTCCTGTATTCCTAAATGAGGAAATCCATGTTCGAGGGTGCCCTAATCATGATTGAATAGGTTTACCTCTCAGAATGTTGAGATTGGTGATTAGGGAATCCAGGGAGCATCCTATATCTAGGAAGACTACTGATACATTACCCGTTTTCCCCTCCACTCCAGAGCTGTGCAGTGCCTTGCGGGGCCCTGGTCGGAGGAGCTCTCTGGAACAGCATGTGACAGAGGCCATCGCCATGGTGCAGAGATCGAACTCAGAAACCAACCTGCAACTTTCAGGGCTCTATGCAATCTCCTCAGCTGTGGAAGAAGCCACAGGACGTGACCACCCTCTGATCCGTCCGGACAAAGCCCTCAGGTCAGACCCTAGGAGAAGTAGGGAAGGACTGGTGACAGAAATCAGAAAGGTGGTGGGAGGGATGAGGACAGGTGTTAAGAGGAAAGGAGACATCCAGGTAGAACAGCTAAGCAGAATAGGACATGAGGTACAGGAAGAAAGAATGGGAGCTAGCACAGGGAGAGGGAATGTGGAGGGAGAGCAATGGGAAATATAAGTGGAAGTAGGGCAAGAAAAGGGTTGTTTGGGGAGTGGAGTAAAGTGAGGGGAGAAGATTGTAAATTATAATGGGCACATTAAGAGTTAGGAAGAATCAGTCGAAATAAATGAGGGAGAGTTTATGGCTTAGAAGAGTTGAGAGTTGAAATAAGAAATTGGGAAAATATAATCCGTCCTCCCCCCACCCCCTAATCTCCAAATCAGAATTATTTGCTGCTCTGATATCTTTTTCTTTTAGAGAGAAGTTAGTCAAGACACTGATTGAGCTGCTGACCAATCAGGTTGGCGAGAAGCTGCTGGTGGTACTGGCACTACGCCTTCTTTATTTGCTCATGGCTAAACATGAGTGGCGTCCACTCTTTGCCACAGAAGGTGGGGTCTATGCTGTACTGGTCTGCATGCAGGAATATAAGACCTCAGTTCTTGTACAACAGGCCGGGCTGGCGGTGAGTAGGGGGAACGGGAATGGACCGTGGTGATCTTCACTACTTCTTCACCATTCCCAGCGTCATCTTAGGGTTATATGGGGCCAGAGCAGATTGTGGTACTCTATAGTCTCCAACATTTTTACAGCCAAAGTCAGTTTAAATTGAATATCCAGAGCAATTTTGAAAGTGAAAAGAAATCATAGGACAGTCCTGTGGCTTGGTTTAGAGTGGGAGACATGGTTCCTCCTTTGCTTTGATGGAGTAAGGTAGAATATTGCCAACTGATGATATGTACCTTCTGTAATTTTAATACCAGTTGTTAGAGCTACCTTTTGCTCACAGCTGCTTCCTTGAAGCATTGGTCAGCTGCTGGCAGCAGAGGCCCCAACAGAACACTGAGTGTTGCAGCCACTGAGTTCATTACACCATAAGTATGGTTTTGCCCATACCTTACCATCATACCACATTTCCCATGCAGGCACTCAAGGTCCTGGCCAGTGCTGGGCCCTGTGAACTCTCCAGTGGGGGCAGTGGTCGAGCATCCCCCTTGGCAGCTTCTGAAGCCCAGATGATCCGGGAAATCTTTGCCAGCATTGGCTCAGCTGCCCGCCCTGGCACTGACAACCTGTTGGGGGCAATCCCTGCTGCTGTTATCCTTATGCTACAAACTGAAGGGTAAAGGAGTTTGCTGGTTTTTGCCTCATCCCTATTGCCCATCACCTTTGTACCCAACTTAACACAGTTGCCCCCTACACTCTTCTGAGGCTTGCCACTACTTGGCCACAAGCGTTACTTTACTTTTTCCTCCTTACAGAAATTCCCTTTACCTTGCATCAGGTTAAACATTGGTGATGCTATCTTCACTGATGTTGGGGCAGATTCTGAATGGGAAAGTTGTTGAGGAGATCACTAAACATTAGAAAAAAAGAGACCCTTGTCTTTTTTTTTTTTTTAAGTTGATTTTTTTTCAATAAACAGAAATCTATTATTTCTCTCTCTGACACCCTCCCTTTTGGAAAAAGAACAATAAAAGTAAAAACCCTTATAACAAATATGCTTAGTCAAGCAAAACAAATTCTCACATTGGCCATGTCTAAAAAATATATATGCATGTATGTGTATATATACATATATATGTGTATGCGTATACACACATGTATGTTAAAAAAATTGTCTTGAAGGCTTGAGTTAGTATGTTCCCAGAGGCCGGGAGATGTATGACTTGTACTCATACGTACAGAGAGTACTATTTAAAATACCCATGAGGGTATGGGTATGAGGCCCATGAGGGCAGGGACATTTTCTATCTTCCTTAGTATTAACGCAGTGTTCTGCAAACAGAAGGTACTTGATCCATGTTTGTTGAAGAGATGAATAAAGGGATCTGGGATCCTGTTATTGGAGCTCTTTCCTGCTTCAGCCACAGGATAGTGTAAGGGAAAGAATGCTGGATGTGGACTCAGAAGGCCTCAGATCCTAGCTCAGCTACTTTTACTACCTGTTTACCCTTGGACAAGTCACTAAAACTGAGTCTATGCGACTCAGTTTTTTTCATCATTGATGTATGGGGGTTTAGATGAAATGCTTTCTGAGGTTCCTTCCAGTTCTAAGTCCTATGTTCCTCCTTCCCTTCTGTTCCTTTCCTTCCTCCTCTGCCCTCTCTCTCCTCCTCCCCTTATCTCCATCCTAGGTGTTCTTCAGCTGTAGGCAATGGACTTCTCCTCCTCAACATGCTCATGTGCAACCACCAGGCCCTAGGGGAACAACTGGCGACCCAGGAACTGCAAGAAGCTCTGCACAGCCACTGTGGTGGAGGGCCAGAGCCTGTACCCCCCACTCGCACCCTCATCCTCACCCTGATCAGCCGGCTGTCAGAGCATGGGCCCCCTGGCAGTCCAGAGCATGCAGGTACCACCATGGCCCGGAGGGGCTGGGGAGCTGTGTTTGCCTCTGGAGTTTAGAGGAAACAAAAGACGCAGGTTCTGGTTGGGCTGTGAGACATTGATTTATCAGCATTACCACTGTGGGGTTCTATTAAAAGTTAGAGAGAAGTAAGAAAAATGAGGTTCAGTGGTCCTCAGTTTGGATCTGACCATGGATTTGCTGAGTCTGAGGTGAGAGGCCTTAGAATGGGCAGTGAATGAGTTGTTATATGTTGAAATTAATTTAGTTATTAAGTTTAATTTTATTACTGCTCAATGTTAAGTTGATAACAAAACAATTTTAGAAATTAGTTGACACTAATTTTATTACACCAATTTTAAAAAATAATCTCTAAATAATGAAGTTAATTTCTTGTTCATTCCTTTTAAACTTTTTCTATGTATATTTGAATGTTTTTTTTAAAAAATAATTCCTGTTTATAATAAAGAAAAACATAAACTTTAGACTCAACAAATAAAAAAAGAGAAACTAAACTAAAAAAAAAAGAATGGGTGGGGCAGCTAGATGGCGCAGTGGTTAAAGCACCGGCCCTGGATTCAGGAGTACCTGGGTTCGGATCCGGCCTTAGACATTTGACACTTACTAGCTGTGTGACCCTGGGCAAGTCACTTAACCCCCATTGCCTAAAAAAAAAAAAAAAGAATGGGCAGTGAATAGAGGCTGGGGAGTCCCTTCTGGAAGAGGGCTTTGAACACAGGAGACGTTCTCAGCTCTTTGGGCTCCTTCTGGTATAGTACTGCCAGAAAGAAGGGAGAAAGATAAGATGACTTCTATGACCTCTTGATTTCCCCTTGATAAGGGAATATAGAACTCCCCAAGGGTCAGGGAGAATGGGGAAGGTTAAAGTTGCCCCAAAAGGTGGGAAAAGAACGTGACTAGAATGGAAAAATTTTAAGGCTTTGCGAAGGATGAGTCTCTTTTAAGTTGATTTTGGGGAAAATGGAAATAGGTGCAATAGCTCTCTACAGATTTGAAACCACTTAATTTGGGAACAAAAATGTATTACTTGTAACGTGGCTTGCTTTGAAGAAAGAAAACTCACAAAAGGTCTCAGAAAAAAGAGAATTTCCTAAATATTCCTAGGTTGATGGGGGTGGGCCTTCAGTTGTGCACATTCTAAGTACCTCCTTCCTCCTTGTGTTTGGGCTACAGTAGCAGAGCCGCCTTGCCCTGAGCACCAGGCTGGAGCAGATGAGCCATTGCTGCGGAGTCTGGTGGGGAGTGCCGGCTCCTCTGGGGAGCTGCTTTTGGAGCTGGAGCGAAGCATCTGCCCTGAAGGATCCCGGGAGGGTGATGTGAACCAGGTACTGAAGAGGCTTCAACATCAGCCCCAGCCCTTCCTGCTGTTGCTACAGAGCCTGGAGACCCCAGGGCCTAACAAGTCACTGCATATGACAGTTTTGAGGTGAGAGGATGAGTGGGAGGAAGGGAAATATTGGGAACATTAGGTGAGGGAGGGATGGGACCTGAGATCAGAGGATGCTGGGATTGGGTAGAGACTATGCAGGACTGAAAGTCAGTGGTCAGTATGAAGTAAAAAAATAGTATCTCCACCTCCACCAGAATACTGATCAGGCTGCTGGATTTCCCTGAGGCCATCCTCCTCCCCTGGCATGAAGCCATGGAACCATGTCTGGCCTGCATGAATGCCCCCAGCAATGATCGGGAGGTATGACTCTTCAGTAGGGAGGGAGACTGGGGAGCAGCATCCAAAGTAGGAAACAGAAGACGTTATGTGTTGCTGTTTCCTTTTGCCTGACTCCTGTTTTCTGCTCTCTCTTATCTTTGCATCTGTTTAACTGAACTTTGCGTATTTGGCTTTGCCTACCTCTTGGTCGTGGGCCCTTTTCTACTCTACCTTCCCTGGCCCCCATTGCAGGTGGTCCAGGAGCTAATCCGCTTCCTGCATCGCCTGGCCACGTTACACAAGGACTGCGCGGTGGTTCTGTGCCGCCTGGGAGCTCGAGAGGCCCTCACCAAGGCCCTGGACAAGCACACGGCACAATTGCTCCTGGGACCTGAGCTCCGGGATCTAGTGAGCGAGTGTGAGAAGCATGCCCGTCTCTACAGTAACCTCACAACGAGCATCCTGGCTGGATGTATCCAGGTCAGGAGCATGGGAAATGAAGGGGATAGAGCCTAGGAAATAACAACAGATTGGGGCAAGAGGTGAGGGAAAGGGCTGGGTAAGAATGTAGGATCACAGCAGCAAGAGATGGGGGGGGTATTAATGGGTTTTAGGTGGGAGTTAGGGAGGGAGCATGACCTGTCAGTCTAATTTGGGATGACATGGGGAGGGGAGTATTCCTTACCCAGATGCCTACATGATACTATAGTCTATAGGGTTCGGTGTGAGGAGAAAAAGCAAAATCTTAGTCCTTTTACTTTTTTGCCATAAAAGGTGTTTCTGTGCTCCTGTGTCACTGTTCCTTCCTGGCCCTCTATTCCCCTCTGCATCAAACCCACTTCTACCCCTGTTGTCTTACTACAGATGGTGCTTGGCCAGATTGAAGAGCACAGACGAACCCACCGGCCCATTAACATCCCTTTCTTTGACGTCTTCCTCAGGCATCTCTGCCAGGGTCAGTGTCCTTCACCTCCCTCTGGCTAGGGTCAGTGGCAGCCTCTTCCATCCCCACCTGTCCTAGCCTAATGCTATTACCACTCCTTCCTTGCTCTCCTCTGTCCCTTGTCCTTTCCTCCACCAGACTGTGATTTGCTCCTTCTTTTTGGCCCTAGGGTCCAGTGTGGAGGTAAAGGAGGACAAGTGTTGGGAGAAGGTGGAGGTGTCATCCAATCCTCACGGGGCCAGCAAGCTGACTGATCGAAACCCCAAGACCTACTGGGAATCCAATGGCAGCACCGGCTCTCACTACATCACCCTGCACATGCACCGGGGGGTCCTCGTCAGGTGTGGTGAAACAGACAGTCACATGAATCATGTTCATGTGTTCTCTATGTTCTGGATTACACACATACTAGCATGCATTGGGGGCCGATTTTTATACCACCCTGTACCCTTATGTAAGAGCCCTGTACTGGCTATGAGGCTGCCTGGCTCTGCTCTTAGTTCAGCTGCTAATTCACTGGTTGACCTTGGGCAAGCCACTTAGCCTCTGTGGGCCTCACTTTCCTCCGCTGTAAAAGGAAGGGCAGGGGAGGGGACTTACATGATTTCTTAAGATCCCTTCCAGGTCTAAAATGTTTTGATTGTTTGACTCCCTGAGCCTAGAAGTACAGGAGAGAAGCAAGTTTCTGAACCCTGACCGAGGAGCTACCCTCTGGCCATGGGCTCTGATGGGTTCCTCCCCCCTAGACAGCTGACTCTGCTGGTGGCCAGTGAAGACTCAAGCTACATGCCAGCCCGTGTGGTGGTGCTGGGGGGAGACAATGCCAGTTGTGTCAGCACTGAGCTCAACACAGTGAGAACCCTACCATAAACTTTTCTCCCATTCCCAGCAGCTAATCATCCCCCAGAGGGAACCCAAGGGAGGGAATAAATAGTGAGGCTGAGAGTTAAGATTAAGGAATTGTGGGGCCCTGGGGGCCCTTGGATCTTGTGAAGGAAGGAAGAGGCCAGTGGTCCCAAGAGCCATGGGTATTAGGGGCAAGAGAGAATATGGCTCCCTTCTGCATCATCAGGAACATGACAGCTCTTTCTCCTGCCTCAGGTGAATGTGATGCCTTCTGCTAGCCGGGTGCTGCTCCTGGAGAACCTGACCCGCTTCTGGCCTATCCTGCAGATCCGTATCAAGCGCTGCCAGCAGGTAGAGCATAGTGCAGGGTCCGTGGAGGTCAAAAGACCTCCTTGAAGATGTTAGGGAAGCATGAAACAGTATAATAGCCTCTGATTTAGGGGACAGGAGGAGATAACAGGGGTGGGGTGGGGTGGGTGGCACATGAGGCTTGTTCCTAGCGTATGAAGTACTTGAAGGAAGGATACCAGACTTTCAGTTTGGGTTCTCACTTCACCTGGTTGGAAAGAGGTCCAGGAGGCAGTACAATTCTAATAATACTAGAGTTGTTTCTGGATAGTTAAAAGACACTCTGGGTTGGTGGGACTTTGGGCCCTAACCTTTTTATGCTGCATATATTTTATTTATGTATTTAGAATTTTCCCCAAGATACACGTATAATTAAATTTTCACATTGATTTTTAAAACGGTCCCTAACTTTTTACCAGCACTTTATGCCAGAGCTTCGCTGAGGGAAGGTTCAGGGAGGGAGCCAGGCTGTTGCAGGAAGTCAGTGACAACCCCATGTTTTAGGGTGGCATTGACACCCGTGTGCGAGGGGTGGAGGTTCTAGGCCCCAAACCCACCTTCTGGCCACTGTTCCGGGAGCAGCTGTGTCGCCGCACGCACCTTTTCTACACTGTTCGAGCCCAAGCCTGGAGTCAGGACATTGCTCAGGACCGGAAGCGCCTGCTGCAGCTCTGCCCTAGGTGTGGAGAGGGACAGCCGGGGGCAGGGGGGCTGGTGCCAGTGCGGGGAGGGGGGCAGGACAAGAATGAAGAGGTCAGGGGCAGGGGGAGAGTCCTGGGGGATTGAAGGAGGGGGACAGAGCTTTCCTGGGGGATGAGGCCCTGCTGGTGTCCTTGGGGGGTTCTTGACATGAGAACATTCAGGGTGTTGTATTGAGGGAGAGTCTTGGGGCCAGGGGCTCGTGCCTCTAGCTCCTGACCCTGTCACCAGACTGAACGGGGCTTTGCGCCATGAGCAGAGTTTTGCAGATCGATTCCTCCCTGATGATGAGGCTGCCCAGGCACTGGGAAGGACCTGCTGGGAGGCCTTGGTCAGCCCCTTGGTGCAGAGCATCACGGCCCCTGGTAACTATCCCGTAACCTCTCCCCCAGACACTGGCCCTGGTAACTTCCACGAGTTCTACTCTAGTAGCTTTCCCTCAAGAACTTTCCCTGGTAGCCATCCTGTAATTTCTTCCCTAGTAACTGCCCCTGGTAACCATCCTTTAATGTCTGCTATGATAGCTTTCCTTGAAGAACTTCCCCAGGTCAACGATTCCTGTCTCCATCCCACCAACCAGCCCATAATTTCTTAACTTTCCCTGACCTGCTGTTGGTTCCCATGTTGCAGAGCCTTCCCGAACTGTCTTCCCTCCTCAGATGGCAGTGGGGTGAGCCCCCTGGCCTGGCTGCTGGGCCAGTACCTGGAGCACAGAGAGAAGGCCCATTGCCCACAAGGCCGAGCAGATTCTTTTACCTCCCGGGTCCGTCGCCTCAGCCACCTGCTGGTGCATGTGGAACCACCCCCAGGACCCCCTCCTGAGCCTCCCACCCGACCCAGTGAGTCATGGGGAGTGGGTCCTGGTTGAGAGTCTACAGATAGGGACTGTCAGGAAAGATTAAACACTCCCGTCCTTCCCCTAGCAATGTTATCTCAATCCACTGCCTTCCTTTCCCTGTGTTTCTCCCTATGCCCCCATTTCATCTTTTCTTCCAAGTCTGTGACATTTTCCTGGAACATTACTATAGGCTGGGGATGGTATCTTGTTCCTCACTATTCCTGCCCTTCATCATGAAAAGTTGGGGGGCTGGGAGGGGGGTGGCTCACGAGAGCATCCTCCAACTAGGGGCCCAGAGTCCGACACTTTCCCTCTTTCTGTCTCTGTCTCCACAGATGGCAAGAATAGCAGGAGTCGGGAACTGAACTCAGGGGTTGGCCTGGGCCCTCCTGGTGGCAGCCTGAGGGGGATCACCCAGTGCTGGAGGGGTGTGGTGCAAGAGCAGGTGGGCAGGGTGGGGGCCCGCAGGGTGTGGGGAAGGCCTCGGCAGCAGCGGCCGCCCCTTCACACTCCTGCCTCTCGCCCTCAGGTGAGCAGGTTTCTGACTGCAGCCTGGCAGGCCCCAGACCTCGTGCCCAGATACTGTGTCATCTATGAGCGGCTCCAGAGTGCTGGGGCAGAGCTCTTTGGGCCCCGGGCAGCCTTCACGCTGGCCCTGCGCCAGGGCTTCTCTGGAGCTCTGCTGCAGCTCTCCTTTCTCACTGCTGCCCACGTGAGTCCCCTTTGCCCCCTCCTCCTCAGCTGTGAGCCTCCACATTCCCAGTCTCCTCCCCCAGGCCTCTTCCCATCCCTCTCTTGTTGTTTCCCACCCCTTTTCACTCCTCTTCCCTTCCATTCCTGTGCCCAGGTGAGTGAGCAGTTTGCCCGGCACATTGACCAGCAGATCCAGAGGAGCCGGGTAGGTGGACCCCAGGGGGAAGAGATGCTGGGCCAGCTGCAGCGGAGCCTGGAGCCCATGATGGTCCTCTCTGGCCTAGAGCTCGCCACCACCTTTGAGCACTTTTACCAGTGAGTGTGGGGCCTCTGAGGGCAGGCAGGTGGGCCATGGGCATGGGACACAGTGGGGAGCCAGTCCTGGCTGAGTGGGGACTGCAGGGGGCCTTCCAGACTTGAGGGAAGGAAAATGCCCAAAAAGCAGCAGAGGCAGGGAGCCCGAGGCCCCGAGGGAAGGCTGGTGCTGAGTCCATCCCCAGTAAGGCCTGGGCTACGTGTGCTGCAGGTACTATCTGGCAGACCGCCTCCTGAGCCTGGGCCCGAGCTGGCTGGAACGGGCCGTGCTGGAGCAGATTGGGCTCTGCTTCCCTAACCGACTGCCCCAGCAGATGCTGAGCAGCCTGAGCACGTCCGAGGAGCTGCAGCACCAGTTCCACCTCTTCCAGCTTGAGCAGATTGACCAGCAGCTCCTGGAACAGGAAGAGGATGAGGAGCAAGGGCTGGAGGTCCACCTCCAGGAGGAGGTGAGGCAAGAGGCAGGGGCTTCAGCCCCAGCCTCAGGAGGAGGTGAGGGACACTGGCTAGACACCCATCTCTAGGAGGAGGTGAGATCATAGGGAGAGACTGGAGGCCCATCCCCAGCAGGAGGTGAGGGCCAGGGGATTTAGGGATGGGAGGACAGGAAAGCTATGAGGCTGGAAAGTCCTTCCCTGGGTTGAAGAAGAAAGGGTAGTAGAAGACGTGGTATTCATGTTTGTGTGCCCAGAGCACCTAGCCCAGTGCCTTGCACGTAGTAAGATTTGATTAAGTATTTGTTCAATTGGACTGACTTGAATGAGGGAGGTCCCTGAGAGCCATTTGCCCCCACAGCCAGTGGAAGAGCTGTTGCCTGAGGAGCCCGCTCCTGAAGTGTCTGTGCTGGTCCTGTCTCCACGCTGCTGGCCCGTGTCCCCCCTCTGCTATCTCCATGAGCCCAACAAGTACCTCCCTCCGGCTCTCAGTTCCAGCCTCAGTCGGTTTTCCAACTTCTACAGTCGGAGTAAGAGGATGGGGTGGCCAGCTGGGGAGGTGGCTCTAGAAAGAGGGGTACAAGAAGGAATAGATTATGCATATCGCAGAGCAGCCTAAAGAAGACAACCTAATAGGGGAGGGTTTGTGGAGGAAGATAGAATGAGCAGAAACTTTTGTATCAGGGTGCATGAAAATGAGGTGGCACTCTAAACTTTAGGCGCTGAGTAACCACTGGAATCTAATCCTTAGCATCCTGCTCTTGCTAAGTTAGAGTTCTATGGAGGTAGGTGAAAAATAGACAGAATGAACAGCCATGGCCACCAGAGGGCACAAATGATGCTGGAGAAATATGGTACCTGGGTGCCTATGGTACCTAGAGTCCTTTTATTCTTTCATCAAGTGTAGACGGTTAAAGTTGGAAGGGATGTTAGAGATGATCTAGTTCAACTTCCTCACTTTTTAGATGCTGACTTCCCCAAGATCATAGTGGCAACACCTTTATTAAAATACCATTTTCCTGCCTCAAAGTCCAGCACTAGATCATGTTTCCTGAGTTTCTGCACTGGGCTGAGCTTTGGGAAAGTAGAAACCAAGAAATGGGGGAACACGTGGTACCTGTTGAAAGGGATTGTCCTCCTGGACCAAGGGTGGGGTGGCAGCAAAGGGATATTTTTAAATTGCTTTTATAATGTTCACTTTTAATGCCTGAAAATACCACTCCCTATGTAGTAGGCTACTGTTCTGTAGTCATTTAAGTTCATAAGTACAATGAAGACTCTCAGACTATCCAAAGGACCTTAATATATAGGCAGTGTAATTTTTAAATCTCATCTGAGGGCAACTAGGTGGCACAGTGGATAAAGCACCAGCCCTGGATTCAGGAGAGCCTGAATTCAATTCTGGATTCAGACACTTGACACTAGCTGTGTGACCCTGGGCAAGTTATTTAACCCTCATTGCCCTGTGCAAAAAAAACAAACAAGCAAATGAAAAGAAAAGAAAGGAAACTAAATCTCATCTGAGATCACAGACATCTTGGTCTTGCTCCTGCCCATCAATAATTCCCGTGCCCACAGGGGAAGCTACCAGTGTAATGAAGACACGTTCCTTGCAGTGAGTGACATCCTAATCTCATGGTCCTTATCTCCTTGGTTTTGAGAGATTGTAATTTAGCTTTGAGTTCATGTCCTACTAGTCTCGTGTTCCCCATAGCACCTAGCACAGCATGGAACACATAGGAATATGGATTGGGAGACAAGCATAGAAAAGACTTTGAGACTTAGACTTCTGTTGATAGTTCCTTCTCTCTACTCCCAGGTCAAAACCGGCCAGTCCTTGAACTGGGACCTCGTCGTCGACTACAGTGGTCATGGTTGGGCCGGGCTGAATTGCTCTTTGGGACACAGACATTGCATGTCTCCACTTTGCAGATGTGGCTTCTTTTGCACTTCAACAAGATGGAGGTGTTATACTTCTCTGCCCCATTCAGTCTTTCCTCATTTTCCTCCCTGATTTTACCCACCTTTGATCTTCCCTCCATCCATCCTTTTTTTGTCCTGTGTCTTTATGAATAATGCCTGAGAAGCCCTAACTGTCTTTGTCCACGAGTGACCTCTATCAGGAGGCACCCACCCAAGTACAGGTTTCCTTCTCCCACCCCCAGCCAGTCCTTTGGCCTTCTCCCTAAGGCCCAGCCACTTGCCAGGATTGCTATGGGAAGGATTACTTTATAACTCTAATTCTGTTATTCCTTTGACCAGGAGGTGCCTTTGGACACTCTGCTTCAGAGCTCAGACCTCTCTTTAGAGCTATTGAATCAAGCCCTTCAACCTCTCACCTCTGGGCTTGGCCCCCTGAGCCTTCATGAGGGTCAGGGTTTCCCTCCTGGAGGTAGGTAATGGATGCTGTGCTGGCTCTCTTCCCTGGGGAAGGACAGGACTGGGAAGGAGAGGTGAAGGGAGGGGGGAGGGATTTAAGCTTTTCCACTACTCCCTCCCCTCAGAGGAGCTGTGTCATGGCCCCTGGCCATGTTTCTGAGGGCATTGGGGGTGGGGGTGGTGTCTCAGGTGTGCTGCGGCTTCGGGAGGTCGAGAAGGAGCCTGGGGGGGAGGCCCTGTGGCTGCTCCCCCCCCAGACCTACCTGAGTGTGGAGGAGGATGAGTGCCGAACCCTGGAGAGGAAGAGGAACCTCCTGAGCTGCCTCCTTGTCCGAATCCTCAAAGGCCATGGGGACAAGGGCCTGCACATTGATCAGCTTGTCTGTCTGGTACGGGGAAGGGGTCCAGGGAAGGTGGTGAGGCAGGGGCTCCCTGGGGAGTGGTTATTGGGAAGTGGCATCCGTATACCCAGCTTTGTAATGAAGAGGCCACCCAGGGGAAGGGGCCCTGCAGAGCACCCATCTGGGCTTTCATATCCCATAGGATGCATTCTGTCAGGTACCAAAGGGGATAGTGTGATGGAATTGGAGTCAGGAAGAACTGAGTTCAACTCCTAACTCAGACACTTAACTTGCTTTGTGACCCTAGGAAGGTCTTTAACCTTTCTCAGCCTGTTCCCTCACAGGATTGTTATGAGGATAACATTTAAAGCACTTTATAGATCTTAAAGCAATGTATAAATGCTAGTTATCATTATTCTGTGGAAACCAGAGAGAGAATTGGGGTTGAGTTACAGTGACCTCTGTGTATGCCCCTAGGTGCTGGAGGCCTGGCAGAAGGGCCCATCTAGCCCCAGGGGCCTGGGCAACAACATGGCTGGAGAGGCTGGCTGCAGTAGTGCCGATGTCCTTTCCTGCATCCTCCATCTCCTGGGCCAGGGCTATATTCGAAGGCAGGAGGACCGGCCCCAGGTCCTGGCATACGCAGCTCCGGAGCCTGCAGATCCCCAGCGGGGTCAGGCCAACGTCCCTTTCTGTGGCACTCGGAGTGTTGTGACCTCCCAGCTCAGGTGCGGCTAGAGGACCCACCCTGGTCCCTCACTTTCTGTCCAATTTGGAGCAAGCTGGGGGAGCTTAACTTGTGATGGGCATTGCTGGGGCCCCACCTGCCCTCATCAGGCCCAGTGTTCAGTTGAACACTTTGCACCCATGATGTACTGCAGTCTCTGCCCTCCAGGAGCTTATTATATTTTCCTTATTAAGTGTATTTCGATATTAGCAAACCAATGTTGACACTACAACTCCATTCAGCAGAAGCTCCTTTAGTGCACCTTTACATTCCACAAAGCCACAGTAAAACATAAAAACCCATGTTTGCACAGAAGACAAATTGACAGATACAGTCACCTCTTAGGATCACAACAGCTTTTCCTTAATTAGAACATTTCCTTTATGCCTTTATAAACAAGATTAATTTTACCAAAATAATGCATTTGTCCATAGTCATAGATAATCTGTCTCTAGGCTGATCTTGACTGGGGTGCATTGGATTTGGCTGGGTTTTATGTATGACAGAGTTACTAATAGTTATTCTATACCTCATCCCCAATTAGGCCCAAAGAGGTGTCTGCCCTGGCATCCTTGCAGCTGCCTGCAGGCCGAACCATGAGTCCCCATGAGGTGGAAGGCCTAATGGAACAGACAGTGAACCAGGTCCAGGAAACCCTGAACTTGGAGCCGGATGTTGCACTGCATTTACTAGCCCACACTCGATGGGGGGCTGACCAGCTGCTGCAGAGCTACAGTGAGGATCCAGAACCCTTGCTGTTGGCCTCAGGCCTTCGGGTACCTCTGGCCCAGACACCACCACCACTTCCCACCCAGTGTCCTGTCTGTGTCAGCCCCCTGAGCCCTGAAGACCAGCCTCCTGCCCTCTGCTGCATGCACTACTGCTGCAAGGTGAGGACCCCCCCCACCCCCCCCCCACCTCTATCCACACATCTTTTCTCCACCTAACTAAAGATCTCTGCTTTTCTTCCTTTCATGATTTCTCTCTCTTTGATCCCCTGCCCTTAGTTTTTTATTTTTTTACCTAAACTAGACTTAAATCTGCCTCAGCTCATATTCCCTTATGTCCCACTCAGGATACTCTATCTTTCATCCTCACTTTTTCTTCTCTTTCCCCTTGTCTCTCTTACAATGTGTTTCTCATTTCCTTCTCAATCCCTTTCTCCTCTTCTGAATGTTTTTCCTTTTCCTTCTCTCCACACCAATGATTCATTCATTCAGCAAATATTTATTAAGCATCTATTGTATAAGGCTACATAGCCTGGTAGAAGGAGTGTTAGTGTTGAGTCAGAAGATCTGAGTTCTAGTCTTGATGCCAGTACTGACTAGCTGACTGACCCTGGACAAATCACTTCACTTGTTTTTGTCTCAGTCTCATCACTTATAAAGTGGCAATGATGACTTCATAATCTACATTATAGGGTTGTGAGAAAAACACTTTAGAAGCAGCTAGGGGGCTCAGTGGATAGTACACTAGGCACTAGTGGGAGATGTAGGCCCCTTTTAATCAGTCAGCAAATCTTTACCAACCCACTATGCTGTGCTAGGGCCTGCCACTAAGCCCAAAGTGAAATAATCCTTGCCACAAGGAATTTAGAATCTAGATGGGGAGATAAGACAAACACAAATGAAAAATTCAGTAACAATTCAAAGTACTATATGCTAAATGCTTAAATAAGTGGCAGAAATACTTTCAGAGTATAGAAGGGGAGAGAGTACGGTAGCTACCAATGGCTGGGCCTCAGAGGGTTGGGGCAGGAAGGGAAGATGGGCTGGCATAGAAGTGTCAGACACAAGACCAGCTGCCCAAATGTGCCGACAAACTCCTGAGTAGGGCCTGAACCACGCTGAAATGTAACTGGGAAGTGTTGTACAAAAATAAATAAAAATACAAAAAAGAGAGAGATAATGTTAATTTGTGGTTTTCTAAGTCAGTAGGTTTTCCCTTTCTATTTGAATTTGACACCTCTGGGATAGCACATGTTTCAGGCAAGAAAAGCAGCAAGCCAAGGCTAGGGGCTGAGAAGGAGTCTGGGTTACAGTTGAGTAGACATTCTCTAGCAGAGGATTCTTGTAGGAGGAAAATGGGAACGAAAGTTGATGCCTAATTGATAAACCAAGGAACTTGAACTTTATCTTCTATGTAATAGTGGATCATTGTACTTTTTTTTAACTGGAGAATGAGATTGTTAAAATAGTAATTCAGAATGATTAACCTAGCAGCTTAACACAGGATGGCTTGAAAAAAGAAATGGGAGAGACAAAGAGATGAAGAGACCCATGGGAACGGGTGGGAGATGCTGAAGGTCTGAGCTATGGTGGCAGCAGTACAGATAGAAAGAAAAGAATTTGAAAGAGATTATGAGTGAAGAATTGATTGACTGGAAGTGCACAATGGAAAAGGAAAAATCAAGGATTACTGAAGTTTTTGGAGGCTGAGTGACTGGGAGAATGACATATTGGCAGAAATAGGGGAAGCTTATTTTGTAGGGGAAAGATTGTTTTTTTAAGTGGCTTTGTTGCCTTCTGTGTTTACATTATACTAAATTCTGAATATACTCCTCCCTCTCCTATCTCTACCAGGGCTTCTTTCATGATAATATATATATTTTTTTAAAAGCAGATCAGTGGGTCAGCTAGGTGGCGCAGTGGATAGAGCACCGGCCCTGGATTCAGGAGTACCTGAGTTCAAATCCGGCTTCAGACATTTGACACTTACTAGCTGTGTGACCCTGGGCAAGTCACTTAACCCCAATTGCCTCACTAAACAAAACAAAACAAAACAAACAAACAAAAAAAGCAGATCAGCACAATCGGCCAACACATTGACCACATCTAACAACACATACAACATATAACACTCACAGCTTCTCCAGTAAAAGGATACTGGTTTTGCTGATTGGTTTTGGATGTTAAATTGGTAGTCTCTTCAAGACAGCTAAGTGGAAATGTCTAAGTAGAGTTAGAAGACTGGTCTCAGAAGAGAGGACTGGGTAAAGTCCTTTACCTTTTACCTTACCTGACTTCTGCTTACAGTCAATACCTCCCCTTTCTCTATCTTCCCTCTTCTTCTTCCCTCACTTTATATTCATCCATATGGTATTTATAGATCAATGCTCCCTCCCCAACTTCTAGAAGTTTAGGTTTAGGTCATTCCCCAACAAGTTAATAATAACTGGCCCTTGTTCAGCATTTGAAGATTTACAAAGCACTTTGCTCAAAACAACCCTGTGATACAGGTTATCTAAGTATCCTGATTGCATGGAGAAGGAAATTAAGTCTCAGAAAGATTGAATGACTTATCCATAGCTAGTAAGTGTCAGAATTGGAATTCAAGTCTAGGTCTTCTGCTTCCAAGTCCAGTATTTGATTTCTACCATACCAAGATTCGAATCACTTCAGGTTAATCTTTCTTTCTTTCTTTTTGGGGGGTGGGACAGTGAGGGTTAAGTGACTTGCCCAGGGTCACATAGCTAATAAGCATCAAGTGTCTGAGGCCGGATTTGAACTCAGCTCCTCCTGAATTCAGGGTTGGTGCTTTATCTACTTCACCATCTAGCTGCCCCCTATTTCAGGTTAATCTTAAGGGGAGAAGTCTGGCTGGTGCTGAGTACGTTGGGTCTGGCCTTCTGGCACAGCCCACTTCTGGGGAGTCTCTATAGGTCCTAGGGGATAACTTAGTTGTTTATCTTCTGCAGTCCCCCAACTGTAGAATGGTTAGGGGTCCTTGGTTCTGACCACCTCAATCCTATATTCCTCTAGTCCTGTTGGAATGAGTACTTGACAACACGAATTGAACAGAACCTTGTGTTAAATTGCACTTGTCCAATCGCTGACTGCCCTGCTCAGCCTACCAGTGCCTTCATCCGTGCCATTGTCTCCTCCCCTGAAGTCATTGCCAAGGTACTCAACACTTCCTCTCCCAATCCCTCTCCCCCCCACCCCCGCCAGTTTTAATGACTCAGAAACTTGAGGGGCAGGCCCTGGGCATGGGGTAGGAGGGATAAAATTCTGGGATTTTGGGAAGGTCTCAAGGAGTCATCACCTATTTCTCATGGTGTCTATGTCTCGTCACAGTATGAGAAGGCCCTTCTGCGGGGGTATGTGGAAAGCTGCTCCAACATGACCTGGTGCACCAACCCCCAGGGCTGTGACCGTATCCTGTGCCGCCAGGGCTTGGGCTGTGGGGCTGCCTGCTCCAAGTGTGGCTGGGCCTCCTGCTTCAATTGTAATTTCCCTGAGGTGGGCACCCCTGTCCCTGCACACATTTCCCTCACACATCCCAGTGCAGAGACCACACACATTCACATGTGCCCATGAGCATGTGTGCATATGTGCATGTACACACACTGCCCCCGCCCAAGTCCTTTACCAAAATGAGATGTGCTCATTCCTCCTTTCTCTCCAAAGTCTGGCCCATTCTTTCCCTTGACACCCCTCCCTCTCATGCCCCTTCTCCCACCAATGGAGCCTACTCCTCCAGCCTAATGAAGCTGGGGCCTCTGCCCCTCTTTTTCTACCCCTCTGTCCAACCCAGGCTCACTACCCTGCCAGCTGTAGCCACATGTCCCAGTGGGTGGATGATGGTGGCTACTATGAGGGTATGAGTGTGGAGGCTCAAAGCAAGCACCTGGCCAAGCTCATCTCCAAGCGCTGTCCCAGCTGCCAGGCCCCTATAGAGAAGAATGAGGGGTGTCTACAGTAAGAAGGGGAGGAGGGGGCAGCTGTGGTAAAGAGATGGGGGAGGGAGCCCCACAGAGTGATCGACCCTAAACTTTGCCTGGCTATAGCAAATGAGGGGAGCCAAGAGAAAGGGGCCAAGAGTTGGGGAAGGCTGGTGAGAACCTGAGGCCAGAGCTGTATGTTGGAGCAGGTTTGGGGTCAGGTTGTAGAATTTCTGAGGCATGGGGCAGTGGTGATCCAATGCTTGTCTAGAATAAAGCCTGGGCCCAATCAGGACATGGCTACTGCTCACATCAGGTCTTGGGTTTTAACTGGTAATTTTAGTGGAATCAAGATTCCCCACATTCTTCAGGAAGGATTTGGGAATGCTGTAGCAAGGGCCAGCTGTGTCAAGTCCTCTGGGCCCTTGGCCTTCCTGGTAACAACTTTGGCCCAAGAGGGGTCTTTGATCTGTGGTCTCCCCAACAGCATGACTTGTGCCAAATGCAACCATGGCTTTTGCTGGCGTTGTCTCAAGCCTTGGAAGCCAACACACAAGGATTATTACAACTGCTCAGCCATGGTGAGGAGAGTGGAGTAGTGGAGATCTGAGGGTGGAGGGTTTGGGAAAGTAAAGCTCTCAGGAGGACCAGGTCAGAGCTTGGGCTTGGTGCTTCAGAGCACTGGTTGCCCATATGTTGTAGGGACTATGTCCCTTCCCCTCATTCTCCTCAGAGAGGCTGGTGGAAGTAGGACGGAAAAAGGGAAGAAAGACTTAGGCCATGACAGCCCCTCTGCAGGCTTGAGGAGCTGGTGTAACTCCATCCTTCATCCCCAAAGAGAGGGGCCCAACTCCTAGAACACCATTCATCACACTTCAGGCTAGGGGCGGGGGAGGTTATAGAAAGGACAAAAGATGGAGTCCTTGTTCAAGGACCTCTTCCCCTGCCCCCCCCCCCAAAATAGCATAGCCTGTCCTCATTTCCTGTTCCTTCATCCAGGTGAGCAAAGCTGCCCGACAAGAGAAGCGGTTTCAGGATTACAATGAAAGGTGTACTTTCCATCACCAGGCCCAGGTGAAAGGGAAGGCCTGGGAGTTAGGCAGGAGGAAGCCTGGGGTCTCAATGGGAGGGCCACATGCTGGGCTAGGGAGATACAACTAGGGCCCTGAATAGTCTTAAGTTTTGAGGAATGAAACTTCAACCTGCACATGCTGATGCTAATGAATGTCTCTCTGGGCAGGAGTTTACACTGAATCTACGTAGCTGTGTGTCTGCTATCTCAGAGATGCCCCCACCACAGCCCCTCACCTTCCTCATTGATGCCTGCCGGGGCCTAGAACAGGCCAGAAAGGTTGGAAGGGGTGTTTGGGAGAAGCAGGGGTCCCCTGGGTCTGGCTTCCTTCTCGTTGTCTAAATTGAAGTAGAGAAGGGAGAAGAGGAGATAGGCCTGGCCTCCCTGGACAGTAGATGCAGAAACAAAATTAAATCGAGAAGGGAGGTGGTCTGAGCTGCAATTGGAGGGCTCTCTAATCACCCCCCAGGTCCTGGCCTATGCCTGCGTATACAGCTACTACAACCAGGACACGGAGCGCATGGATGTGGTGGAACAGCAGACGGAGAACTTGGAATTGCATACCAATGCCCTGCAGATCCTCCTGGGTGAGACCCTCACTCCTGGGGTAGCACACCTCAAACCTGCCCCCTCCTGTAGCCTTGAGGCAGGGGCAGGAGAAACCTCTTCCTCCCCCCCTTCTCCCTCCACCTCAGTTCTGCTTCAGGTTCCCATAGAGAGGATGCCCTTCCTCCTTCCCCCCTCACTTCTCCGTTCAGTGAAGAGCCTTCTCCCTACCCACAAGAAATAAAACCCCTGTGCTAAACCATCTCTGCAGAGGAAACACTACTGCAATGCCAGGACCTGGCTTCTTCCCTGAAACTCTTCAAGGCGGAGCACCTCAGCACAGGCCTGGAGCTTCTTCGGCGTATTCAGGAGAGATTACTGGCCATCCTGCAGCACTCCACACAGGTGTATACCCCACCTCACCCCACCTTGCCTAGGCCCCACCATGTCTCACGAACACACACAACTCTCCTCCTTCCTAGTACTTTCAGCAAAATATTTGAGCCTCTTCTCTACACAAGAAGCTTTGTAGAACATCAGTGTGCTAAGTGAAGCAGTTCCAGCCTTACAGGAAGACTCTCAGTCTAGCTGGAAGTTGACTACATGTTGAGAGATTCATTGTCACTTGAGTACTGAATGAGTAGTCAGTCTACTGAGTACTCTAGTTCACAAGAGAGGGAGAGATCATTGGATATTTTGGGTAGTTGAGGAAAGTTTCCTGGACAGAGGTGTGGGATTTGAGCTGATTTTGAAGGGATGAGTACAATCCATTCAGGCAGAGAAGGGCATTCAAGGTAACCTATATACATGGCCTCTTTACGTATCCCATCCTACAGGACTGCACAGTATCCCTCCCCTAAACCCTTTGAAAGGAAGAAGCCAAGTGAATTTCATTTACTACATCCTGCATTCAGGCTTTGGTCTGAGATATTTAGATCCATATTTTCTCTCTTCCCTCTCTCCCCCTTCCCCTTCTCTCCCCTTCTTTTTCTCCCTTCCCTCTCTCTCGCCCTCTTCCCACTTCTTCCCCCCTTCCCATCTGTCCTCTCCTTCTTCACTTTCTTTTTCCTCCCCTCTTCACCCCTTCCCTTCCCCCCAACACTCCCAGCCAACTGATATTGAATTCACAGATATGTGGATGAACAGGGAACTCTTGACCATTCAGTGATTCATGACCAAGTACCTGCTCACCCAAATCTTTCCTTCCCTCTGACAGGATTTCCGAATTGGCCTTCAGACCCCACCGGGTTCAGAGCCCCAAGAAGTGAAGGTTTCTAATGTGCCCATCAACCAGTAAGTAGATGAGTGAGAAGGTCTTGGGACTGGTCAGGAAAGAGGGCCTTTTGCTGCTGAGTTGGGGGGGTGGGGCTTGGGGGTGAACCACAGGGAAAGCTGTGTATGCTGTATGTACTTCCATAAGCTTGATGCTGAAAAACCCATGTGCTTTGTTTTTTCCTCCTCTTTCTCACCCTAGGCCGCAGGGATCCTCAGAGCTGGGTCAGGAAGAAGAAGATGAGGAAGATGAGGATGAGGTACCAGGATGGCAACAGAATGAGTATGACGATGAGGAGCTGGATGATGACAGCTTCTATGATGATGAGTCAGAGAACCTAGATCGAGATACCTTCTTTTTCGATGATGAGGATGAAGGCTATGACTAAGGGGTGGTGGCTGTGCCTCCCCCCAAAATCAGCCCACCCCCAGAAAGGGTAGAAAGTACCCAGGGTGACTGTTAAGAGTTAAGGAACTTTGGGCTTGTGCTGGGGGTGGGTCATCCCTCTCCCATAGAGGGGTCCCCCAGGAGGGCTGCCCTGAAACTCTCTGGGGAAACTGACCACCAGGGATTGTACTTTGTTCTGTTTATTAAATAAACGGCTTTTCTTGTAACTGTTTTCATCTTAGTGCCTTCCCTCTGAAACTTCTCCAAGTTGAACCTGAATATAGCTTGTTTGTACATCATTGTTTGCACATTGTTCCCCCCATTAGTCTGTGAGCTCTTTGAGGACATGGAGAGTTTTCTAACTTTGTATCCCCAGTGCTTAGTGCAGTGCCTGGCACACAGTAGGCACTTAATAAATGCTAGCTGACTAACGGAATGGATCAGGCATTTTTGTTGAGTTGCCTTGTGCTGCCCCCTTGTGGCTGGTTTGAGGGGTGTGAGAACAGCAAACTTTTGCCTTGGTGAGGGTTGGGAAGAACATAACCTAATTAAGGGAGCACTAAACGTTAGCGATTCAGTAACCATTTGTTTTCTGTAATGGGCAGGACTGTCAGGTGCTTAGGGGCATACAAAAATGAAGAGACCACAATGACCACAATATAAATGTATGACCACAATATAAATATGACAGATATGTACAAGACATACCAAAAAGGGTTATGAGACTTGGATGGGAAAATAACATGTGAGGTGTCTTGGTGGATGTGGCATCAAAGCTGGGTTTTGAAGTATGGGTAGAGCTTCAGTGGGGAGTTGAGGCTTTCCAAGTATAAAGGATGTATAGACAAAAGCACAGGGGACAGAAGGGTGGAGGAACTTCATGGGGTGGGGAATAAAAATGATAAGGTGAAAGAGGGTAGAGTGTGCTTCCTGAGAACAGGAATTGTTTCCATTTTATCTTGTGCACAGTAGGCTCTTAAATGTATGTTAGAGCACAGATTAGAGGACCTTGAATTCCAAGCTAAACATTTTTAGCTAAGGCTGAGGGTACTGAGCAATCTCCACCAGTGAGGAGAGAGTCCTATTCAAATGGCCCTTCAGGCCAAGGGCGACATTCCTCCCCTTGGCCGAAATGTCACAGTCCCTTGCAAAGAACAGCCAGGACAAGTTAAACACCAGGGACAATACAGTATAAATGTAAACATGGGGGCTTTGAGACAAAAGGGTGATTTTCCTGACATCCTGGGTAATCAACCTTCAGCAGTGTTGAAAAGGAAATAATTGAACATTTACATATGTGCGGTAGACGTGGCACCATATGACATCACGTGGGAGGGTGCTGCAGCTATGATGTGCCCAGCTACACGAAAGACCACATCTTTAAGGGTTCACAGCAATCGGTTAAAAGCAGCAAGCATGGTAATGAGCAAAGCAATCCAGCTGCAGCAACAGGCTGAATTATGAGCAGGATCGTATGTGCAAAACAATTAACAGGCATAAGACAGAAACAAA
The DNA here is from genome assembly GCF_019393635.1 of Dromiciops gliroides. Classification (NCBI taxonomy): domain Eukaryota; kingdom Metazoa; phylum Chordata; class Mammalia; order Microbiotheria; family Microbiotheriidae; genus Dromiciops; species Dromiciops gliroides. The sequence goes on from NC_057864.1 coordinate 257,949,176, forward strand.
TGAAGCTATAGCAATGTGAGCAAGAACACAGCATGCTCCAACATGTAATTCACATGGATAGCACTTACTAGCTGGGTAACCTTGGGCGTATTACGTAACCTATTTGCCTCAGTTTCTCCATCTATAAAACAGGGTTTCTAAAAGCACCTACCTCCCAGGGTTGTTGTGGGGACTGAAGGAGACAACAACTGTAAAACACTTAGTGAAGTTCCTGGAACGTAGTAGGTGCTATACAAATGTTAGCTATTCATGATCCTTGTTATTATTACTACACCTAAACCAACAGTCATGCTAATATCAATGTCTTGGTGCACTGTGCCCTAGAAGTCTCTTTAGCAGTTTTGGGTAGGAAAGGAATTACCTCTACCTTCCACACTCCTGCCCTGTAATAACACAGTTTCCTTCACTGGGCACATCACTTTCAGTGCCCATATCTAAGTCAGAGAATTTTCGTTTAGCTTGGTCAGACAGTCTCTTTTTCCCAGCCTTTGCTTAGGTATTGTTAGGCTGTTTTAGTCGTGTCCAAATCTTCATGACCCCAGTTGGGGTTTTCTTGGCAAAGATATTGGACTAGTTTGCTATTTCCTTCTTCAGATCATTTTACAGATGAGGAAATTGAGGCAAACAGGGTCAAATGACTTGACCAGGGTCACACAACTAGTAAATATCTGAGGCCAGATTGGAACTCAGATCTTCCTGACTCCAGCCCTGGCACAATCCACTTCTCCACCTACTTACCCTTGTTTAGGTGAATACTCATCAATTCTCTGGGTAGGTTATTCTTGGTTGTAATCCCAATTCCTTTGCCCTCTGGAATATCATATTCCATACCCTCTGGTCCTTTAATGTAGAATCTGCTAGATCTTGTGCTATCCTGACTGGGGCTCCACAGTACTTGAATTCTTTCTTTTTGGCAGCTTGCAACATTTTTCTCCCTGACCCAAGAGCTCTGGAATTTGACTATAATATTCCTAGGAGTTTTCTTTTTGGGATCTCTTTCTGGAGGTGATTGGTGAATTCTTTCCATTTCGATTTTAGCTTCTGCTTCTAGAATTTCAGGGCATTTTCCCTGAGAATATCTTGGAAGATGATGTCTAAGCTCTTTCCTTGATCATGGTTTTCAGGTAGACCAATACTTTTCAAATTATCTCTCCTGGACCTATTTTCCAGGTCGGTAGTTTTTCCCAGAAGATATTTCACATTGCCCTCTATTTTTTTTATTCATTTGGATTTGCTTTATTGTATCTTGGTTTCTCATAAAGTCACTGGTTTCCATTTGTTCAATCCTCATTCTTAGGCAATTATTTTTATCAGAGAGCTTTTCCATTTGGCTTTTCAAGCTGTTGACTTTTTTCTCATGTCTTTCCTGCTTCACCCTCATTTCTCTTTCCATTTTTTCCTCTACCTCTCTAACTTTATCTTCAAAGTCTTTTTTGAGTGCCTCTATGGCCTGAGACCAATTCATATTTTTCTTGGTAGCTTTAGATATAGGGACCCTGATGTTGACATCTTCCTCTGATGGTGCACCTCGGTCTTCCTTGTTACTGAAGAAACTTTCTATGGCCTTCACCGTTCTCTGTCAGCTCATCTTGCCTTTCTTTTACTTGACTTTTAGCTCCTTAAAGTGGGGCACTGTTTCCAGGCTGCCGTATCCCAAGCTTAAGAAGTCCCAGTTGGGGGGTAGCTAGATGGCACAGTGGATAAAGCACTGGCCCTGGATTCAGGAGTACCCAAGTTCAAATCCAGCCTCAGACACTTAACACTTACTGGCTGTGTGACCCTGGGCAAGTCACTTAACCCCAATTGCCTCACCAAAAAAAAAAAGAAAAAAAAAGAAAAAAAGAAGTCCCAGGTGGTATTATTTAAGGAAGATCAGGTTCTTTACTCACCTGGCCTGTTTCCTGGTGCGTAGATGACCCCACACCAACTTGCTAATCAACCAGCTTTGTGTATTGTGGTTGTTAGCTCCGAAGAGCCTCTGCCCCTCCCCCACCTGGGCCACTGCTACTCAAGTCTACCTCCTGGTTTCCAGCGGGAGTGAAAAACCCAAGTTCTACCTCAGCACCAGCATAGACCCCTGTAGTCTCCCCCCTGCCCAGGGCTCAGCCCTCTCACCAGACTGTGAGCTTAGTTCCAGATGACACTGGTGCTTCAGCTGAGTCAGAGGCTCTGGGGGTCTCCCTCTCTGGTGAGGCCTTCCTGGGACTGGATCTGTGTCAGGGTGACTGTGGGGTTGGGATCTACTCCTGTATCAGCACAGCAGCTCCCTCCTTCTGACCTTCTAAGCCGTTCTTGGTTAGAAGATGATTTCAGCACATTCTTCTGTGAGTTTTGCTGCTCCAGGCATTTTCCTATGGCATTATTTGGAGGTTTTTTGGAGTGATTGTGTCAGGAGTTTGAGAGCTCACTGCCTTTCCTCCACCATCTTGGCTCTGCCCTGGAAGTCTCATACCCATCAATTCTCTCCAAATGCTTATTAGAAAATCCAACTGGGGCAGCTAGGTGGTGCAGTGGATAAAGCACTGGCCCTGGATTCAGGAGGACCTGAGTTCAAAGCCAGCCTCAGACACTTGACACTTACTAGCTGTGTGACCCTGGGCAAGTCACTTAACCCCCATTGCCCTGCAAAAAACACACACAAACAAACAAAAGAAAATCCAACTACCTCTCCTATGGGCTAAATAGGTGGTTACAATGAATAGTCCTGATTGGGTCCCCTCCATTCTCTAGGACTGTTTTGTAAACAGGCAAGATTTCCAATCTCTCAATAATTTTGTATGGGTTAGCTTCCCATGGGTCAGCTAACTTGTGGGTCCATGAACAGATGACCACTACCCAAGGTTAAGACTGAAAACTACTGTCTGCCTAGCAAACAATCTAGGGCATCTTGTAACCGTGGCATGTGCACCAATGTACTTGCTGGTCCATTTTGGTCCTTTTGTTCAAATTAAGTAATCTATACACATCTGTATCTTTCCATTTTTCCTAGTCAACATCACTATAGGCAATACAAAAGGGCTGCTGGGTTCTGATGCCATTAACCAGCAACGTTTTGAGATGATTTCTGAAATCTCCAATTATATATGACAGAGGAATCCTCCTATATTTTTCTTTGAGTGCCTGAGAATTGATGCCCTAGATTCTCTCAGCTGCACCTCAAGCCTACTGTACTCATGCTGAATTCCAGCCTCATCCTATCTCAGGATCCATCAAAGAGGGTGGATAGTTGGCACTCCTGTAACATTCATTGGAACATCTTGTCTCTCTTCCTCTTGTAGACAGTCTGCACAGTCTTCATAGATGGTAGCAATTGGGTCCCAGCTTGTTGCTTGCAGTATCCAGCTAGAATTTTAAAAAGACTAGAATTGGTTCCAATTGGTTCTAAAACTTCAATGAGTGTTGGAGGACTTGGATTGTCCACTTTTCTGTTAAGACCAACAATTTCTTTCTTTCTTTTTTTTTTTTTTTTTGGTGAGGCAGTTGGGGTTAAGTGACTTGCCCAGAGTCACACAGCTAGTAAGTGTTAAGTGTCTGAGGTCGGATTTGAACTCAGGTCCTCCTGACTCCAGGGCTGGTGCTCTATCCACTGCGCCACCTAGCTGCCCCAAGACCAATGATTTATTTAGGAAATTTCAAGCTCACCTGAAAGTTTCTCAGGCATGTTTAGTATTTATCACTAAGACCACCAAGTCCAAGCCCTGTTATAGACTTTAAAGGTCTTTTCCCCAAATATTTCATAAAAAGATAGGAAAATGATGGTATCTTGAGATCCACTACCCAGGACACCATTACAGTCTACATCCTTAATTCTTACCATCACCTCAGCATAAAGTCCTATGAGTTCAGATGGAATAGATCCACAAAGAATTGATGATGAGGTCAGTGTGACTGTCCTTGGAGCCCAGAGTAACCTTCCCTTCCCCTGCTCCAGTTTCTCAAAGCTGGATCATATTTTAACTTCTCCATGACCAAGTGTGCATTCTCTTTGTTCATACATCCAACAAAAGCACAGCCATCTAATTCACAATTATAAAAAAAGCTGGGTTTGTTACTCTGATGATTACCTGATTATCAGTTGATAACATTAAGAATATTCTTATGTCAGGTTTTCCTGGTCTTCGTACCTTGGTTCTCTCCAAGGACAGAAGGATTGTGCACTGCTCTCACCTGGTTGTCTTGGGTGGTATGTCTGCAACTCAGCCCTCATGGTGCTGTTATCTTGCTTTGCTCCTGTGGCCTACTCTTTTTTTTTTTTTTTTTTGGTGAGGCAATTGGGGTTGACTTGCCCAGGGTCACACAGCTCATAAGTGTCAAGTGTCTGAGGCTGGATTTGAACTCAGGTCCTCCTCACTCCAGGGCCGGTGCTCTATCCACTGTGCCACCTAGCTGCCCCGCTGTAGCCCACTCTTGAGAAGGCCTTGAGCCTGCTGAGGCTGAGTTCTGTGGATTATATTGACCCTAGAAACTCAGGAGTGCCTGTCTCATCTAATCCGTTGCTGGAAATGGTTTCTATGTCTGCATTGCTCTGATGACATCAGTGCATGAGGGTCATATACCAAGCCCTGAAAGTCTCTGCAGTGTAATTTTTCCTGCATTCCCAGGATTCACTCATCGTTCCACTGCAAGGAACAGCTCAACAGACTTTTCTCCTTTCCTCTGCATAGTATCAGAGACAAAATTAGCAGAGGGTTTTTTTACCCATCCCCTTCCAACACCTCAGATAAAGTTTATATTAAAAAAATGCTATCCACTTCCAGAAAGAGAACTGATGAACCCTGAATGCAGATCAAAGCATGCTTTTTAAACTTTCTTTTCTTTTTTTTTTTTTTGGTGTTTGTTTTCTTTTGCAACATAGCTAATATGGAACTAAGTTTTACATGACTCACATATATAATTTATATATCACTTGGCTTCTTAAGGGGATAAGGAGGGGCAGGAGGGAGGGAGAGAATTTGGAACTCAAAATTTTTAAAATTAATGTCGAAAAATTTTTACATGTAATTGGGAAATAAATGAAATAAATAAAACAATATTTTAAAAAATATTCATTTCTACCAAGTAACATTTGGCCTTGCTATGTGTTTCATCATTTTGTCTGGTTCCCTGGCCTTCCAGTGTCCCAAGTGTGTTCACACGTGTGCACTCTCTCTCTCTTTTTACTTAATAGTATTTTCCCCCCAATTAAATGTAAAGATAGTTTTCAACATTCATTTTTGTAAGATAGTGAGTTCCAAATTTTCTCCCTCCCTCTTTCCTCTCCCCCTCCCCAAGACAGCAAGCAATCTGATATTGGTTATACTTGTACAATCATGTTAAACATATTTCCACATTAGTCATGTGAACAAAAGGGGAAAACCATGAGAAAGAAAAAAGAAATTGAAAATAGTGTGCTTTGATCAGCATTCAGACTCCATGTTTCTTTTTCTGGATGGACATTTTCCATCTGAGTCATTTGGAATTGTCTTGGATCATTGTATTGCTGAGAAGAGCTGTCCATACAGTTGATCGTTGCACAGTATTGATGTTACTGTGTACAATGTTCTCCAGGTGCACTCTTGCCTATCCAGTCCAAGTCTCCCGGGCTTGTTCTCCTGGGGAACATGGTCCATGTCCAGAGAAAAGGCCAATTTGGTGCCTGTGGCATTTGTCTGTGGGAGGGAGATGGAGAGTGGGGAGATAACCTCAGCCTTACTCATAGATGAAGTGGAATTCTTAGATTTAATTATGATATTCATTCTCTTGAAGAAGGAAGAACAGGAGTCCTAGCATGAACTAACACCTCATCAATTGTCTAGAACCCTTCTGTCAAGCAAAAAGTGTATCTCAGCAAACCTTTTTTTTGAGCATGTTTTGTTTGCAGAACACTGCATCGAGTGCCATGGAGGTACAGAGATGATGGAGAAATGAGTCCTAGTACTCAAGATGTTTATGGTCCATTGGGGTAAAGTTGGATAAAAGTATTTCTCTCTCTTCTCAGCAGAGATGGAAGACTCTGAATTTGGAATATTGTTTATCCAGTCAGAACAACTGGTCTGTTGATTCATTTGGATATGCTGATTTTTTCCTCTTTTGAAATTTTGGTACAAGGGAGGGCTCTTTGGGGGAGGGATATATTTGGAAATAAAGGTGATGTATCAGTGAAATATCATTTTTAAAAAGAAGCTTATGCTCCAGTAAGGCAATGCTACAAAAAGTAGACAGGGACTACAGTAAACAAGTACTTTGCAAATTTAGCATATAGCTATGTTGGGTTGTTGTTTTTGACTGGACCTGTGATTTCATTGATAGAGAGAAGTATTAGGAAAGAAATTCCACAATGAAAAAATTTGAAAGAAGGTAGTTTAGTAATACCAGATCTCAAACTGTATTATAAAGCAGTAATTATCAAAATAACTTGATACTGGTTAAGAAATAGAGAGGTGGATCAGTGGATTAGAATAGGTACAAATTACACTATAGTAAACGACTATAGTACGCTAGTATATGATAAATACAAAGATCCAAGCTTTTGGAACAAAAACTCATTATTTGACAAAAACTGCTGGGAAAACTAGAAAACAGGATGGCAGAAACAAGAACATCTCACACTTTATACTAAAATAAGGTCAAAATGGGTACATGATTTACACATAAAGGGTGATACCACAAGTTAATTAAGAGAGCATGAAATAGTTTATCTATTAGATTTATGCACAGAGGAAGAATTTAGGACCAAAGAAGATATAGAAAGCAATACAAAATGTAAAATAAATAGTTTTGATTATATAAAATTTAAAAAGTTTTTGCACAAACAAAACTAATGTAACCAAGATTATAAGGGAAGCAGAAAAATGGGAAAGAATTTTTGAAACAAGTATCTCTACTAAAGGCCTCATTTTTCAAATACATAGAGAACTGAGTCAAATTTATAAAAATACAAGTCATTCCCCAATTGATAAATGGTCAAAGGATATAAACAGGCAATTTTCTTTTTCTTTTTTTGTTTGTTTTGTTTTTGTGAGGGAATTGGGGTTAAGTGACTTGCCCAGAGTCACACAGCTAGTAAGTGTTAAGTGTCTGAGGTAGGATTTGAACTCAGGTCCTCCTGAATCCAGGGCCGGTGCTCTATCTACTTCACCACCTAGCTGCCCCATAACAGGCAGTTTTCAAACAAAGAAATCAAAGCTATCTATATTCATATGAAAAAATGCTCTAGATCACTTTTTTTTGGGTGGGGCATTGAGGGTTAAGTGACTTGCCCAGGGTCACACAGCTAGTAAGTGTCAAGTGTCTGAGGCCGGATTTGAACTCAGGTCCTCCTGAATCCAGGGCCAGTGCTTTATCCACTGTGCCACCTAGCTGCTCCCACTCTAGATCACTATTGATCAGAGAAATGCAAATTAAAACAATTCTGAGGTATCATCTCACACCTATCAGAGTGACAAATATAACAAAAAAGGAAAATATTGGATGTTGGAGGGGATGCGGGAAAGCTGGGACACTAATTCACTGTTGGCAGAGTTGTGAAAAGATCCAACCATTCTGGAGAGCAATTTGGAACTCTGCCCAAAGGGCTGTAGAACTGTGCATACCCATACCACCACTGCTAGGTTTATATCCCAAAGGAAAGGAATTCCATCTACTAAATAAACTGATCAGAGGAAAGTGGTCAAGCAGCTGACCTCACAAAGCCACCCTTACGACAATTCTCACTGCAGCCCTCCATCCCTTATTCCCCAAATATAGGCTCTGGTTATCTTTGAACTTTGAGGAAAGGCCTGGGATGAGTGGGATGAGGGAACCTAGAAGGGGAAGGAAGGTATGGGAGGAAGCTGTGGGAAAAGAAGATGAGTTCTGTCAGGATGCTCCTCTAACCTGGGGAATTTTGGCTTCCAACCCTTCCTGGCTCCTTCCTGCACCTTCCTTGAGGTAGGGATTTTGCTTCCCCGTAGGAGGAAGAGAGACAGCCCATGGGAGAACCTATGCGTTTGGGGAGATCCTGGGAAACTGGGAGTGGGGAAACAGAGGTGTGCTGAGAGTGGGGATGGGATACTAGAGGATTGAGGTGGGGAGTGAGGAAGGAGGGAGGGAGGAGGGATTGCATCAATATTTTTTTTTTGGAGGAGCAGTGAGAGTTAAGTGACTTGCCCAGGGTCACACAGTTAGTAAGTGTCAAGTGTCTGATGTCGGATTTGAACTCAGGTCCTCCTGAATCCAGGGCCAGTGCTTTATCCACTGCACCACTTAGCTGCCCCAGGAGCAGGGATTGCAAAGAGCCAGTTGACTAGAACTATGAACACTTAGGGGGCTGGGCAAGATCAAAGAATGTGGTGGTGGAGACAAGTAGGAAGGAGGCCAGGAACCTGAGTACTTGAGGGTGGTCAAAGATTGGACAGGTCAGAAGTGAGAGGGCCAGACACCTGGGTCCTGGAGGGGCTAAGAGTATAAGGGGAAGATAAAGAAATTGTATATTGCTGAAGGACTGGACACATAAATCCTTCAAGGAGGGTCTGTCAAGAGCTACAGGCAGTGGTACCAAGAACTGAGAATTTGGAGGAGAGGTGACTCCTGTATCCTACAGAGAATGGAGGTCTTGAGATAGCCAAAGAGAGTGGGCTGGGACATCCAGACCCTTAGGTCTTAGGGGAATCAGGCATGTGGAAGAGTCAGTCATTGCTTCTCCTTTTCCCCCTCCACAAGTTGCCATATTCCTCTTTCTCCTTCTCCTCTTTCATGGCCCTTCCCCTCCCCAGTAGCCCTTGAAGATCCAAATTGTGGCTTCAGGGTAGAAATTAACTGCAAGTCCCTTGGCCCAATATCTGTGTCATGGAAGCTGTCTCCAGAAATATTCCACCTTCAAAATAATAACCTGATGGCCTTCTCCACTTCCTGAGGCTTTTCACCCAACTTGTCAAGATCTAATTAGCCTGGCAGGGGCAGCTAGGTGGCGCAGTGGATAGAGCACCGGAGTACCTGAGTTCAAATCTGACCTCAGACACTTGACACTTACTAGCTGTGTGACCCTGGGTAAGTCACTTAACCCCAATTGCCTCACCCAAAAGGAAAAAAAAAGTAAAAAAACCTAATTATCTGGCAGCAGATGGGAAGCTCTCAGTCCTGGATCTCTCCTATGATGACTTCCATCCCTCCACTCCTGGCATTTTCTCTGGCTGTCTCCCATGCTTAAAATACTATCTCCTTAACTGTACCTACCGACTTCCCTATCTTCCTTTAACTTTGGACTAAAATCCTGTCTTTTATAGGGAACCTTTATCTAAACGTTTTAATTCTGGGGTGGCTAGGTGGTACAGTGTATATAGCTTGTTTGTAGATATTTGTTTCCTTGTGTCCTCCATTAGACTATGACCTCCTGGAAGACAGGGACTGGCTTTTGCTTCCCTTTGTATCCCCAGTACTTAGTCCAGGACCTGAGACATAGAAGGTGCTTAATAAATGCCTATTTGATAATAAATGCTGACTGCAGGCATGCATGGATTGGGATCTTTCCCATCTGCATAAAAGATCCTGGGAGGGGGACAGTGTAATGAAAAGAGTCCATATGTTTCCTTGCATTTAATTCCAGTACTAAAAACTAGGGGAACACAACATGCTTAGGTGTCTGAATCTATGAATGCATGGGGAAGTGACCTGAGAAAATGGAAGAGTGGAGACTCAGATGCAGATAGTATACTTATTAGTTTAATATTTTGAGCAATATTCCATGCTCTCACACAAAATTGAACCTGGCTATCAAGGACTTAACAAAGAACCCACTTCTGAGTCAAGTGCTAAAGCAGGGGGGCCTTTTGTGTTGGGAGGAGCATTGTAGGCATTTGCAAACTATAATGTCCTTTAGTGGTGAGAAGCAATACTGCATGCGGCAGCTGGGTGGCGCAGTGGATAGAGCACCGGCCCTGGAGTCAGGAGGACCTGAGTTGAAATCCAGTTTCAGACACTTGACACTTACTAGCTGTGTGACCTTAGGCAAGTCACTTAACCCCAATTGCCTCACCAAAAAAGAAGAAGAAGAAGAAGAAGAAGAAGAAGAAGAAGAAGAAGAAGAAGAAGAAGAAGAAGAAGAGGAAGAAGCAGCAGCAGCAATACTGCAGCCTATTAGAAAGTTCCTGTTTCTTCATGAATGTTCTTTAGCATGACTGAAAGCTCTAGACTGGTAATCCAAGAAGAGTACCACCTAATAGCCAATTCTGATATTATATTGAGGGAGTTATAATCCCCTATTGAATAATCAACATAGAGACAGCTGTCTTCCTATATACTTAAGGGAGGCAGCACCAAATGACAAAAAAGTCACATGTGGTGGCTCATTGGGGATTTCCATCTTGAATGTTTGAGTATTGCAGAGCAGAAGAAAAAAAAATCAATGTTTAAAGAAATGTGGTCAGGCTCTAAACGAAACAGCTGTTTTTTCTGACTTTCCCAGAGTCACATGGCTAGTAAGTGTCTGAGGCTGGATTTAAATTCAGGAAGATGTCTTCCTGACTCCAGGCCAATAGCTCTATCCACTGTGCTACCTAGCTTCCCTACATACACATGGTTACTACAAGGTAATTTTAGAGTGACAGGCTCTAGTAGCTGAGAGGATCAGGGAAGGTCTCATGTGGGAGATAGCACTTGAACTGAGCTTTAAAGGAGACTAGAGATTCTAAGGGATAGACATGAAGTGAGGGGTATATTCTGGGTATAGGAAAAACAGCCTGTGAAAAACATGGAGACAGGAGATTGTTAGGCTGGTTTGTTTAACTGAAGTTCAAAAAGGGGAATAAAGACAAATAATCATAGAAAAGAGTTATACCATCACAAACAAAGGAATTAGTATTTTATCCTAGAAGCAATAGAAAGACACTGGAATTTGTTTTTTATTTTAAGTTTTGTTGCTAGTTTTTCTTTTCCCATCACCTTCATTTCCAAATGTATCCTTCCTCCCTCCCCTACCAGAAGGGTTATCAGTATATGGGTATATAACCAAATCAGCCAGATTGGAAAGACAATCCCCTGCTCCTCAGGGGAAAGAAGTCTTATGAGACTATAAGTATGGGTCCCCCACCTTATCTCAAGAAACTGGAGGAGAAGGTATGGACCATGAAGTGACAAACCCATGCACTGAGTGGTATAACATATGATCCCTAGATAAGAGCAAAGGGAGACAAGGCTCCTTCTTATTCATCCCTAGTACAAAACAAAAACAAAAACAAACAAAAAAAATAACTTAAAAAGACAAAGGGAAATAAAGCAGTTCAGAAAAATAAGCCAATACCTCGGCTGAATACAATGGCACCTGAAATGTTATACACAGCAGCTAGGTAGCATTGTAGATAGAGTTCTGGGCCTGGAATCAAGGAAGACTCGTCTTCTGAGTTCAAATCCAGTCTCACACACTTAACTAGCTGTGTGACCCTGGCCAAGTCACTTCACCCTGTTTGTTTCAGTTTCCTCATCTGTAAAAAATGAGCTGGAGAAGGAAAGACAAACTACCCTTTCCCAAGAAAATCTCAAATGGGATCACAAAGAGTTGGACCTAGTTCCCCACAGAAACAAAGAAGGGGAAGAGGTATGATTTGGGTTTTTTAACCAATTGATAGCTTCACCAACAATGGACCAGTGTGCCTATCTTTCCACAACCCCTCCAACATTGACTATTCCCATCTTCTGTCAATTTTGCTGAGTGTGATGTAAAACATCAGGGTTTTTAAAATACGAATTTCATTACTGGTGATTTTTAGCATTCTTTCATTTTTTTGTTGTTGTTCTTGTTGCAGGGCAATGAGGGTTAAGTGACTTGCCTAGGGTCACACAGCTAGAAAGTGTCAAGTGTCTGAGGTCAGATTAGAACTCAGGTCCTCCTGAATCCAGGGCCAGTGCTTTATCCACTGCACCATCTTGCTGCCCCCTCACATGGTTGTTAATATTTTTCTATTCTTTAGAGGACTTTTTCATATCCTTTGACTTACCTATTGGCAAATGGATATTGTAAACTATAATGTTTCATTCTGGGAGGTTCATGTTGAAAGGGACATTGGCATATTGTAGGATGTGCAAATGAGGTTGACCAGAATGGTAAGATCATTAGAGGCTGAGCCATTCAAAGATCAGTTGAAGTAACTAGGGATTGCTTAGTCTTGAGAAGAGTTAGGACAGAAGAAATTAGACTTATGTATGTTCAGAGGGCAGAAATAGGACCAGTAAGTAGGAGTTATAGGGACAGTATTTCATCTTAACAAAAGATGTTGGTAAAGCTCTCTATAAATCATAAGGTGCTTTATTTATATCAGCTACAATATTAATTGCTAATGTGATATAATGTTTTAAGGTTTTACATATGTGATCTCATTTGATCTTCATAATCGTTTAAGATAGGCGGTTATTCTCTCCATTTTACAGATAAGGAAACTGAGGAAGAGGTTTTGCCCAGGGTCCTACAGGTAATATCTGAGACATGATTCAAACCCACTCCTCCACCTAGCTGTCCAACAGTGGAATGTGCTGCTTGAGTGAGTTTCTCTTACTGGAAGTCTTCAACCAGATGATGACTGAACTATCAGGAGGTATATTGTGTGGGGATCCACACACCAGGCAGGTAATTATACAGACCAGGTGATTTCTAAGGTCACTTCTAATTCTGATTCTGTAGTTTAATACTTAAACAGGGGCAGCTAGGTGGTGTAGTGGATAAAGCACCGGCCCTGGATTCAGGAGCACCTGAATTCAAATCCGGCCTCTGACACTTGACATGTACTGGCTGCGTGGCCCTGGGCAAGTCACTTAACCCTCATTGCCCCCCCCACACAAAAAAATACTTAAACAATGTTTTATTTTATCAAGATGTGTTTACTTCCTCTACTGACACAGATCTCCCTTTCCTGTGAGGGGTCATGGCCAAAAAGAAATGAATCAAGTGGTGATTAACCTTCTGGTGGTGCTCCAAGTAAGTTCTGGTTAAGTCCCAAGTTTAGTTAGGCTAATCTTAAGATGAAAGATAGGAGAGCCTGGCCAAGTTCTTACTCAAAACCTTGCCAGCCTGTACCAGCTTGGTAAAATTCATCTTTTGGGAACACAGGGTCATTTTCTGCCACAATGAGAGGGGGAAGGGGAAGACTTTCGCAGAAGTTGGCTCAATATAGTAAACTCTATATTAAAACACAGATGGGGTGGTGGGGGTGGTGTGCCTGGAGGCCTTAAACACCCTCAAGAAAATGAAATCTATCCTGGTTTCTGTGCACTCCCATCTCTTTCCTACTTTCCCCACCCCTAAGAAATGACACAAAGATACAACTTGAACACACTTTTTTAATTCAGGATTGGGGATAGGGGCCAAGAATGGAATATAGAAGAAGTGAAATCAAGCAAATTTCGGAGTAGAAATTTAGATAACAAAGTTAGGTCAAGAAGTAAGAGTTGGAGATGGGGAGGCAGCTCTGGGCTCAGGAGGATCAGTCTCAAAGTACCGGTCCAGCAGCATCTCCACCTCGTTCTCTTCATAGTCCCACACCTGGAATCGTGTCCCATCAGCTGCACCCCGGATCATGGCTGACAGCACTGGGGGAAGAGCAGAAGCAGAAGTGAGACCCAGCAGTGCCAAATGTCCAGACTCGGCGCACTCCAGGATCCCCTTTTGGGGAAGGGTCCTAGAATCACTGTGAGTCTGTGACAGCAGAGCTGCCTTCTAGTGTCTCAAGGGATGCTGTGTGACCAGGAATAAGGCCCTGGGGTTAGAACTAGGAATAATGGCTGGAAACTGAGAAGAGGCAGGGCTTGACCCAGAGTCAGAGCAGTTCAGGGGCTGCATCAGGGAGATGGCAGATCACCTTACAGGGGAGGTCTTCAAGCAGGCCTGGGAGACCTTGCGGTGCCTTAGAGGCATTCTTCAGGCATAACACCTCCCAGCTCCCTTCCTAACAATCAGTTCTCTGCAGATGACTTTGGGGTTGGGATGAACAAAGTCTGAACCAAACTGCTTGGGTCTCTCCTGCTCCTGTCCCCTCAGGAAGGTAGGAGTGGACGGTAGGGCACAGGGGCACTCACCTCGCCCAGACTGAGGGCGAAACAGGCACAGAATTCTCTTGTTGAGAGCCACAGCCCGGCCCAGCTCATAGCCAACACCCAGGGAAGGCTGGGTCACTTCAGCCACCACCACTATGGGGAGACAAGCAGATGATGAGCTGGCTCCAAGTCTCTCTGGTGTTTGTATGGATGCAAAGAGGGCCAGAGACTGCATATGAAATGATACAGCATGTGTACAATTACACATAAGGTGGGACTGTTATGGAAAGGTATGCAAGGAGCACACAGTGAACCCTGGAGGGAAAGGGTAACAGACTCCTTGGACTTCAGGGTAGAAAAATCCAAGAAACCTCTACCTTGTGCTTCTGAGCACTGGGAAGCCCAAGGGGGTAACTCACCATCTGCCTGCTGCAGCCAAGCCAGGTCTCGTTCATGAATGAGTCTGTCACCCCCTGCTGCCTCTTCCCCTGCAGAGATTGGGTGAGCATGGAACCGGCTAAACAAGGAGGGAAACCTACTCCCACCCTGAGCCGTCAACTGGCCTGAGGCCCCTCTCCACTCGCTAGCCACAATTCCACAGTCTTCTTCACCCCACAATCACTCACTATCCCCAGGGTCAGAGGAAGAGGAAGAAGTTGGGTGGTGTGATTTATAAGGTTCCTTACAAGTTGAAGATTCTGTGAAAAATGTTTCGTAAGAATTTATTATGTGCTAGGTTCTAAGATAGAGACGTATAGGACTGAGTTCCTGTTCTCAAGGTCAGAGAAAGCACAGTAAGTGGAGAGTGGGACTTCAGCTGGACCTTGAAAGACAGTTAAGAAATGGATATATAAAGTCAAGCATAAGCTGAGGTGAGAGTGTGAAGAGGCAGAGGCAGAAGGGAGGGCCAAAAGGAGTCTCATTAAAGCAAATTCTTTTTTTTGGTTTGTTTTTGGTTTTTTAGGGCCATGGGGGTTAAGTGACTTGCCCAGGGTCACACAGCTAGTAAGTGTCAAGTACCTGAGACTGGATTTGAACTCAGGTCCTCCTGAATCCAGGGCCGGTGCTCTATCCACTGCACCACCTAGCTGCCCCCAAAGCAAATTCTTTTTAATGGAGAGTGGGAGATAAAGTTATTGCAAATTGTGAGAATCCTTGAATGTTAGGCTAGGAAGTTTGAATTTTATTCTGTTTTTGAAAAGGGCAATGGGTATGATCAAAGTAGTATCTTAGGAAGATTAAACCAGGATGGATGGAGGAGAGACAGGATGCCAGACGGCCTACAAAAGAGTCTATTTCAATAGTTTAAGACAGAAATGAGTGTCTTAGGGTGGTAGATGCATTAATGGAAAGGAAGGCATGATATCATAGATACTTGGAAGGAAACATCAACTAGATTTGTCAGCTGACAATATGGAAGGTAAGGAAGAGGTCAAGAATGAAAAGAGGGCTCTGACTGACTGTTTTAGAGTTTGTGATCTTAGCAGAACACACAGGAGAAATATACTTGAGGCAACAGGAAATGTGGCTCTGCAGGTTATAAGAGGTTAAGGAGAGCTGGAGATACAGACTTGGAACTCATCTGTATTTATAATTGATTAAAGTTATGGAAGTGAAGAAAATTTCCAAAGACTAGTTTAAAGAGGATCAAAGACAAAGCCTTGAAGGATACTGACATTTAGAGGGTGAGACATAGGAACTAGCAAGGGAGAAGGGTAAGGACTAAACAGAGGTAGGACGAAAACCAGTATGGTGCCTCAGAAGCAAAGGGAGAAGAAAGAGGGGTCCAGAAGAGGAGGCTGATCAACTGTATGAAGTACTACAGAGAGTTCCTGAAGAACAAGAATGGAAAAAAGGCTACCAGATTTATGTCGAATATAATAATCCCAATGAGAAAGCAATTAATCAAAAGACATTATTGTGGCTACACAGGGAGCTCTCTACTAAGCTGAGTTTTTAGACAGAAGGTATGACATGTCCCCTAAAATACTATGACGTAGGGAAAAGGTATAATGTTAGCAGATGACAAAGGGACATGGGAAAGGACCCTGGGGAGGCCTTTTCCAGGACTCTAAACTTTCCTTTATAAACAGAAAACAGCCATAATGGTAGAACAAAAAAACAAAAACAAAAAAACCCCTTAAAATTATATGATTCATAGCTTTGTTGAAGGAACTAAACTTTTTTTTGGGGGGGGGGGCAGGGCAATGAGGCTTAAGTGACTTGCCCAGGGTCACACAGCTAGTACAGGTCAAGTGTCTGAGGCCGGATTTGAACTCAGGTCCTCCTGAATCCAGGACCCGTGATTTATCCACTGCACCACCTAGCTGCCTCTGGAACTAAACTTATTTAACCCAGAGAAAAGAAGGCTTATAGAGACCATAATAATAACTACAATTGAAAGACTATCATATGGAAGATGAATTAACCCTTTTATCTTGGTCTCCAAAATATAGGACTAGGAGCAATGGGAAGATATTGAGGAAAAGTAGATTTCAAGTCAGTATAAGAAAAGGCTTCCTTTTTCACTGTCACTGGAAGCCTTCAAATAGAGGTTAAATGACTACTCATTAGGGGCATAAAGGTACAATTGTTGGTGTGACTACATGACTTCTTAAGGTCTTTTCAAAACTTGTTATGCTTAGATTTTATTAAAGAATTACACTATTCCTACTTTGTTTCTGACTATTCTGGCAAGAACTGTCACTGAACTAACTGTAAAAAAGAAAAAGTTTGTTCTGACAAACATCACTATGAGATAATCAAACCTGAAAGTAACTGAGGAGAGAATAGAAAGGCAATTACATCCAAGTGTACTGAAAGAATTTACAGATGTGATTACTGAGACAGCATGAGTAATCTTTAAGAACAATGAAGAGCTCAATGGCTGGAAACAAGCAAACGTCTTAATTTTTTTTTGGGAGGGGGTGAGGCAATTGGGGTTAAGTGACTTGCCCAGGGTCACACAGCTAGTAAGTGCCAAATGTCTGAGGCCGGATTTATACTCAGGTCCTCCTGAATTCAGGGCTGGTGCTCTATCCACTGTGCCACCTAGCTGCCCCTAAAGGTCTTAATTTTTAATAAAGGGAAACAGGTACATCACAGAAACAACTAGCAGTCTGATGTTATGACAAAAAAAATTAAAGAATGGATTTTTTTTTTTTGCAGGGCAATGGGGTTAAGTCATTTGCCCAGGGTCACACAGTTAGTAAGTGTTAAGTGTCTGAGGCCGGATTTGAACTCAGGTACTCCTGAATCCAGGGCCAGTGCTTTTATCCACTGCACCACCTAGCCGCCCTAGAATGGATTTTTAAAGAGTGAGTTTGTGAATCTCTAGAAAGGTAGGTGGTGACTACCAAGAGCCATCATGGGTTCAATAAGAATTATATCATTCTTTTTGTGACTGGGTCAATGGAGAGGCGCCCATTAGACTATAAGCTCCTTGCAGGCAAGAGCTGTCTTTTGCCTTGTTTTGTATCCCCAACAATAAGCAGGCATTTAATATCTATTGACTGATTATAGGAAAATTTAAAGTCAATATAAGGAGGGGGGAACTAGGTGGTACAGTGGATAAAGCACCAGCACTGGACTGAGGAGGACCTAAGTTCAAATCTGAATTCAGACACTTGACACTTACTAGCTGTGTGACCCTGGGCAAGTCACTTAACCCTCACTGCCCAGCAAAATGAAAAAAAAGGAAGTCAATAAAAGGGGGAAAAACCCCAATCTACTTTACTTTAAAGTACTTTACCCAGGCAGAGGGGATGAGAGTGATGGGTTATCTTAGTCTTTCCAGTCCCCATTTAAAAAAAAATAATAGCTAACTACACTATATAAAATATATAGCACTATATGCCAGGGACTGTGCTAAGGGCTTTAAAAATAACAATAATAATAATAGATAACATTTATATGGTACTGTGCTAGGTGCTTTAAAAATATTATCTCATTTGATCTTCACAGCAACCCTGGGAGGTAGGTACTATTATTATCATCCCAGTTTTACAGATGAGGAAAGTGATTTGCCCCGAGTTAGTCTCTGAGGCCAAATTTGAACTTAGATCTTCCTGACTCTAGGCCTGTCGCTCCCCACTGCGCCACCCAGCTTCCTCTAACTGCCCACTGCTCGGACAGCCATAGCCCTGGAGGCCCTCCAGAGGTCTCAGGTTAACCAACCCTACGGTCCAGCCCAAGACTCAGGTCGCCCGCGATATAACTACGGGTCACACACTTGACAGAGAGCAGACTCCGCCCCATGACCCGGGCCTACGGCTAAGCCCCTCCCCTCCCCCCCAATCCAGTTAAGACCCCGCCCCCTATCGCGCAAGGCTCGGACCCGCAGCGGGGGGGTAGGGGGGGGTAGGGGGGTAGGGGAGCGTCCCTCCCATCTCCCCTCCCCCCTCCTGCACGCCCAGGGGTGAGTTCTGGCCCCGCCCTCTGCCCCTGAGCTAGCCTCTCACCGCGGGCGCCCAGCTCGGCGGCCGCCACGTGCTCAGTGAGCACCGCCCCAAAGCGCCGCAGTCTCGACACGATGCGCCCGTAGAGGGCCCGGTCCTGCCTCCCTCCTCGGATGCTCCCGCAGAAGTACAGGGCTCGCCGGCCTGGTCCCCCCGGTCCCCCCAGCTCCCCGGGCTCCCGCGGCTCCACCCCAGGGCCCCACTCCCCGCCCCGCCCCCGGTCCGGAGCCGAAGCCGCCGCCATGCCCGCCTCCGATACAGACTCCACCCGCCGCGTGGGCTACGGCACCGCCCCAGCGGCGCACGTGACCTCCCGACACGTGACCAGGCAGAGGGCGTGGGGGAGCCGTACCTTTACCCCCACCTCCCCGCGTACAGTGAATGTTAGAGGGGAGGGGGAAGGGGCCGCCCTAAGAACATCCCCGCCCCCCGCACTGGGCTACGCCCCGCGACCGTCATAACCACCTGGACGCGGGCACCAGCGGCGTCGTGGTCTTAGCGGGAGCGCGCACGTGCACAGCGCAAGGCTGTGGTGGGACCCGGGTTCGAGTCACTATGTTCAACCCTTCCCTTGTGACTCTGGGCATATCATCCTTTGTATTCTCTGAGCTCCATTTTCCTGATCTATAAAAGGGGAATAGGGTAGCTAGCTGCATGATGCAGTGGATAGAGCGCCGGGCCTGGAGTCAGGAAGACCCTAGTTCAAACGCGTCCTTCGAGACTTCCTAGCTGTGATCCCCTGGGCAAGTCACTTCGTCCTGTTTGTCTCAGTTTCCTCATCTGTAAAATGGTCAGGAGAAGGAAACCGCAAACCACTCCCAGTATCTCTGCTAAGAAAACCCCAAATGGGGTCACCAAGAGACAACAGAATGGAGATAATAAAAACACTTACCTGAAGGCTATGTGTTGGTCGTTTTTTTCAATCATTTCAGTCGTGTCCAACTCTGTCACTGCATTTGGGGTTTTCTTGGCAGAGATAGAGTGGTCTGCCATTCCCAACAACTTATTTTTTATTTTATTTTTATTTTTTGGCGGGGCAATGGGGGTTAAGTGACTTGCCCAGGGCCACACAGCCAGTAAGTGTCAAGTGTCTGAGGCCGGATTTGAACTCAGGAACTCCTGAATCCAGGGCCGGTGCTTTATCCACTGTGCCACCTAGCTGCCCCCCCAACAATTTATTTTTACAGATGCGGCAAACAGGGTTAAGTGACTTGTCCAGGGTCACACAGCTAGTGTCTCTATGTAGAGGGCTTTGCAAACCATAATGCTGTGAATAGAAATCAGAGTCATGGAATTATTAGGCATGAAAGACACCAGCATTCAAGTGAGAGCTCCCTGGCTTACTATTTTCCTTAATGGCCCTCCCTACTAAGACCTACCCCAACGAGTCTCTGCCTGAAGATGACCAACAACAGGGAAAACCATGCCTTCCTAAGGCAGCCCATTATTGTTGTTTGGAAATGGGTTGGTTTTTTTTTCTTGTGATAATAATACTGAATCAGTTTCTTTGCAACTCCCACCCATTGTTCTCTGTTCTTTCTTCTGGGGTCCAAGCAAAACAAGTCTAATCCTTCTTCCATGGGACAGCCTTACAAATACTGGAAGGGAGCTATCATGTATTCCTTGATTTCTGTTCCTCAAGTTCAACATCTACAATTCCTTCTACCAGTACCCCTTGGACAAGAAAATAGGGCCTGCCTTTAACCATCCTGGTTGCCCCTCTAGACACTTTCCAGCTTATTAGTAGTGTCCTTCCTAAACTGCAAGTGCCCAGATGTATGTAGGCAGCTAGGTCTATGGGTGGATAGGGTGCTGGGCCTACAGTCAGGAAGACCTGAGTTAAAATAAACACCACAATATAAGATAAGAAAATGGCATGTATACACAGAAAAGAAACTTTAACATATCCATAATAATGATTCACATTTAGATAGTGCTTTAAAGTTTACAGAGTATTTTCCTCACCATAGTCTCATCATATAAGTTGCTTAATTATTCCTATTTTAACTTTAGCTTCAATACTTGAAGGTTTTGTCATTTCATTCCTATAGATATTTCCTCCACTAGTCAAGATCATTATTGCCCCTCCCTGCCATGGGGTGCTTTGTGGAAAATTGTAGCACAAGGGAGAGGCTGTGCACCAGATCAACAGGAGGTCCCAGACCATTACCAGGGCACTGGAGCAGAAAGAGGTGTCATCTTGCAGGTCCCCAGCTTATGCTGTCCTTGAGATCCTGGAACTACACACAATACCCTAAGAAAGCATGAGCAGGAACGGTCTAGATCTTCTCTTCAGAAGTGCAGAAAGCCCAGTCATAATATAAAGTCTGAAGTTAGGAAGCAGGCTGGAAGAATGAGCAAAGAAAGAATTCCATTATATAGAACTATTATGGTGGTAGGCATGTTCAAGACACAAACTCAGAAAAGAATTATTCCAAAACAGCTACAAGCAAAACCTAAAAGGAAAACACATCTTGGGTACAAGTTTACCTAGAATTCCCAGACAAAATGAAGAAAGATTTTTAAAAAAAAGAAATAATTAGAGGCAGCTAGGTGGCACAGTGGATAAAGCACTGGCCTTGGATTCAGGAGGACCTGAGTTCAAATCCAGCCTCAGACACTAGACACTTACTAGCTGTGTGACCTTGGGCAAGTCACTTAACCCTCATTGCCCCACAAAAGTAAAAATATAAATAAATAAAAAGTAAAAAAATAGAAATAATTAAAAAAAATTTTTATCAATACAATGAGATCTCTAGAGGGAAAAAATGAGAATTATGGAAGAAAGAATTGGAAAGGGAGTTACTAGCTTCGCACAAGAGGCAAAACCTTGTCCAAGCAACAAATCTCCGTGAAAATTAAAAGGGATCAAAAAGAATCCAATGACTCCATGAGGCAACAAGAAATATTAAAAGCCAAAAGACTGAAAATATAGAAGGAAGTGTAAAGTATCTCTTAGCAAAAACAACTGATTTGGAAAAAAAGATTGAAGAGAAGAAATTTAAAAATCACTGGACTACCTTAAAGCCATGTCTCCCACTCCCACCCCTAAGAGACTAGATATCATATATTTCAATGGATCTTAAAAGAAAATTGCCCAGATCTCTTAGAACCAGAGGACAAAACGAGGATGGAAAGAATCCACTGGTCACCTCCTGAAAGAAATTACAAAATGAAACTGCCCAGGAACATTATGGCCAAAATTCGATTTCTAGGTCAAAGAGAAAATACCTCAAGCAGCCAGAAAGAAAGAATCCAAATACAAAGGAGCCACAGTCAGAATTACACACAATTGGACAGCTACCACTATAAAGGAGAAAACGTGGAATCCAGTATTTCAGAAGGCAAAGGATGTATGCTTTCAGTCAAGAATAACTCACCTAGCAAAACTGAGTAGAATCTACAGGGGTTTGAGGAATAGATCTTTAATGAAATAGAGGACTCCCAAGCAGCATTCCTCATGAAAAGACCAGAGATTTGTAGAAACTTTGAAGGTCAAACATAGGAGTTAAGAGAAACATAAAAGGTAAACGTGAATGAATGATCATAAGGGAATAAACAAAGATAAAAAGCTTACTTCTATTATAAGGAGATGATTACACCTCTCCCCTCTGAACCCTATTATCATTAAAGGTAACTGAGAGAGTCAAATTAGAAAGAAAACCTGAGATTGGTTTTGTCATGTCCTGATGATCTTAAAAAGAAAATTAAAAGAGAGGGGAAGAGGAATACACTAAGGGGAAGTGGAAAGAAAGGTTAAAGAAAATTATCTCATGTAGTTGAGATACAAAAGTAGAAGTCTGTACAAAGAAGAAGTGGGACCAACACTTATACCTCCTTCTCATCTGAAGGAGGGAAGGATAAATATACACAAACTAATACATTTCACTTGACAAGGGAAAAAGAGCAGAAAATGGAGAAGGGGAAATTGGAAATTAGAAAGAGTATAGTTTAAGGGAAGGATTGGTCCTAAGCAAAACCAAATCAACCTCAGGATATGCAAAATTTTTTATAGCTCTTTTTGAGATGCCAAAGGATGTGAGGAAGTATCATAAATTGGGGGAATGGATGAACAAGTCATAGTTTATACCTGTGATGGAATGTTATCATGCTGTAAGAAATGAAAATAAAGGAGATGATTTTGGAGAAACCTGAGGGAGACTTACATGAATGAATTGGTGCAGAATGAAGTAAATCGAACCTGGAAAACAATTCATACAACAACAACAACAACAATAATATAAAGACCCACAACTTTGAAATACAGGAACTCTGAGCAGAGTAAGGACCAACTATGGTTCCAGAGGACTAATGATGCTACATGCTACCCACCTCTTGATTGAGAGGGGAAAGATGAAGAATGAGACATACACACACACACACACACACACACACACACACACACACACATATAATGAAACGTATAAAAATGAGATATATAATAATGAGACATATGTATATAGAATGATATATATGTAGAGAAAGAGGAAGGGAGTTCTGTATAATGCAACATATGTGTTCCTAAAAATTACTCTTCTATGCAAATTTGAACAATAAAAACCACAGAGCTTATGGAAAAAATGGGTTTCAGGACACATTTCCAGCAAAAGAGGTTTCTTTTATTTTTGCAGCATTGTCTCTCACAGTCTGAAATCTGTGTTCCTTTATGCCTATTGCTTAGGAGATAGTGCATGTTCTCTGTGTTTCTTTCAAGCAACTCACCAATCCTTAAAGCTTTCCTTTTGTATACACTGCTTGTAGTTTTTGAACCAGAATGCTTAGGCATGTTTGGGATATTGAATGAATGATTTAAAATATATGTATATATAAAATATATATAGAGAGAAGTTCACAAATGCAAAAGATTAATGAAACCCAACCTTGTAAGATAACACACACAGAAAACTAAGGTAGATGTATGTGCCGAAATTTTGTATATTTCTACACAGTTGTATAGCTAGGTGCAGTTTTCTGGGTTCCCCTAGTATTTCTTGAAGATGAAATCACCCATAAACAAACATGAAATTCATGTTTGTGAAAGAGATTTTGTTTTTCATTCATTGCCAATTGTGGAGGCAAGGTGGGAGGCAGAGACATACTTTTGCTGATTAAAAAAAATAAAGTTTAAAAAGATCATATCACTCTCACACCTTTCAAAAATTGTATTTTTGTTTCAAAAAGCAAAAATCTACCTTATCTCCCCATGAGAAAAAAAGAAAAAATCCATTGCAAGCATATGTAATAAAAATCCACGTTGGCCATATGTGGCCAATATGATCACATATGGCCATAATTATCTCATTCTGCAATCTGAGTCTTTCTCCTCTTGATCAGGAGGTGGGTAGCATGTTACATCATTAGTCCTCTGAACGTATTGTTGGTCATTACACTGATTAAAGTTCCTAATTCTTTCAAAGTTATTTACCATTACTATATTGTTGTCATTGTAAAAATTATTCTCCTGGTTCTGTTCACTTCATCTAGCATTCTTTGGTTTCTCTGAAATTATCCCTTTCATAATTTCTTAAAGCACAATCATATTCTATTTATATATCATATATACCATACACATTTATATGCCATACCCTCTTCACCATTCTGTAATTTATTGGCAGCCTCTCAGATGCCTGTTCTTTGCCACTTCAAAAAGAGCTATAAATATTTTTATATATTTTTAGTTTATTTGGTTTAGGACTAATCCATCCCTTAACCAAAACTCTAATTCTTCCTCCTCCCCCCTTCTTCACTTTTCCTCTGATTTCCCTGTTGAGTGAAATGTATTTCAGTAGCTAAATGTGTATGTGTATGTTTGTATATGTACACTTCCTTCCTTTGATCAGTTCAGATGAGAGTGAGGTTGAAGTATCAAGCTGTTTTCCCTACCTCCTCCTCTTTGCTTGTCTAGATGTCTACTTGCACACTCTGATTATGTTAATTTTTTCTAATCTTCCTTCCACCCTCCCCACCACATATTCTACTTACCCTCTCTTTCCATTTTCCTTTTAAAATCATTAGGACATAACAGAACCACTCCTAGGCTTTGTCTACTTAGATTCCCTCTATGACCCCTCATTATGATAGAACATGTTTCATCTCTCCAGTACTTAGAATGTAAGCAGTTTGCCCTTATTTATTCTCTTATGATTGTTCATTCATGTTTACCTTTTATGTTTCTCTTCACTCTTATGTTTGACCTTCAGAGTTTCTACAAAGTTCTTGGTCTTTTCATGAGGAATGCTTGGGAGTCCTCTATTTCATTAAAGATCTTATCCCCGCCCCCCAATAGATTCTACTCAGTTTTGCTAGGTGAGTTATTCTTGGCTGAAAGCACACATCCTTTGCCTTTTGAAATACTGGATTCCAGGTTCTCTTTTCTTTTGTAGTGCCAGCTGCTAAATTGTGTGTAATTCTGACTGAGGCTTCTTTGTATTTGGATTTTTTCTTTCATCTGCTTGAGGTATTTTCTTTTTGACCTGAAAACAGAATTTTGACCATAATGTTTCTGTAAGTATAATTTTGGGATTTCTTTCTTTTTATCTTTATTTTGTCCTCTGGTTCTTAGAGATCTGGGCAGTTTTCTTTTAAGATTCATTGAAAAGGGGTAGCTAGGTGGCGCAGTGGATAAAGCACTGGCCCTGGATTCAGGAGGACCTGAGTTCAAAATCAGCCACAGACACTTGACGCTTACTAGCTGTGTGACCCTGGGCAAGTCACTTAACCCCTATTGCCTTGCAAAAAATAAGCAAACAAACAAAAAACCAAGATTCATTGAAATATGATATCTAGGCTTGGGGGGGAGAAGGAGGAGGATCCTGGCTTTAAAGTAGTCCAGTGGTTTTTTTTTTTTTTTTTTTTTAGTGAGGCAATTGGGGTTAAGTGACTTGCCTAGGGTCACACAGCTAGTAAGTATTAAGTGTCTGAGGCCGGATTTGAACTCAGGTACTCCTGACTCCAGGGCCGGTGCTCTATCCACTGCGCCATCTAGCTGCCCCAGTCCAGTGGTTTTTAAATCCTTTCTCTTCAACCTTTTTCCAAGTGAGTTGTTTTTCCTAAGAGATATCTTACATTTCCTTCCATATTTCAATCTTTTGGCTTCTTTTAACATTTCTTGTTGCTTCATGGAATCATTGGCTTCTCTTTGGTCCATTCCAATTTTCAGGTAGTTTGTTGCTTGGGCAAAGTTTTGTAACTATCAATGACAAACTATTAATTCCCTTTTTCCCTTTCCCATTTTTTTTTTTTTTGGTGGGGCAATGAGGGCTAAGTGACTTGCCCAGGGTCACATAGCTAGTGTTAAGTGTCTGAGGCCAGATTTGAACTCTAGTCCTCCTGAATCCAGGGCCAGTGCTTGATCCACTGTGCCACCTAGCTGCCCCATTCTTTCCAATTTCTTAACTCTCATTTCTTTTCCTAAAGCCCTCATTCCATTTATAAAAGCTTAAAAAAAATTTTAAATCTCTTCCAGACATTCTAATTGGGTTTGTGCCCAAACTGTATATTTTTCTGAGGCTTTGCTTGTAGATGTTTTAGAAACATTCTCTTCTAGATTGACTCTTAAGCATGCCTACTATCATAATAGCTCTTTATAGTAGAATTCTTTTTTTTCCCCGTTTGCTCATTCTTGCAGCCTACCTCCTGACTATGGACTTGATGTTAGGGCTAGGCTCTGCCATACTGCTGGAGAGATCTGGGATGATCATATTTGCTGGTTTCTTGGGGGTGTTGAATGGTGCTATTTCAAGATCTCATGGACAGAATGGGGACCTGCAAGCTTTCAATGCTTTCAATATGATCTGATTGAGACAAAGCTATTTGTTCCCTGCCCCCTACCCCATCTGAGCTTTGCAAGTTCCTGACCTGAGTTTTGGTCTGAGCAATGGTAGATACTATTGGATTCAGCCCCTATTAGCTAGCTGGAAAGCTCTGTGGGTTCAGAGTGATGGAATTGTATGCTCCCCTTTGATCTAAAATTCCCGTCATGTTTATTTCTCTGCAGGCTGAGTTAAATGCTAGAACTCACACCTGTTCTGCTCCTGGAGTCTGAGCTATACTGTCGCTGCTTACTTCTGAACTTCTTCCTTTCTCTACTTGGGCCTCTCTACCTGGGAACACTCCTCCCTGCACAGGACCCCTTCTCAGTCCACCCTGACTCTGTGACTCAGAACTGGGTAGTGGGCAATAATGCTGCCAGTTGTCAACTGTCCCCAACTCAGTATCCAAGTATGGGTCTGGGGGTGCCCTGGTATGGGTCTGGGACTCCTTTTGCCCCAGTGCACAGCCTCTCCCTGAGCACCAGAGTACCCTGGCCCTGCTTATCTCCAGTGTCCAAAGACTTCTCTGTCTTGCTCCACATGCCAAGCCAGGCTGGACAAATGACTCACAGTGACTTCTGTATTTATCCCGCAAGCATGGTCTGGTATATTTTCTAGCTCTGTTTAGAGTTTTGTGGAGGGGAGCTTGGCTATCCTACTTCCTATTATTCTGCCATCTTGGCTCCACCTTCTTCCCTCCCCTCTACACTTTAATAAATACATAAAGATAAGTTATTGTGGTCCAAAATTTTTTAAAATCATCATCTGGTGGTTAACTATCTGGTGATGATACCTTCACATTAAAGGTGAGGAAATGAGCCCCAAAGAGGGAAAGTGACTTTCTCAAGGTTCGAAACAAACACAAACCTGAGTCTTCTGATTCCAGACCAGTTCAGTGATAGTTCTACTATACCACAAATCCAATATTCTGCTAGTGATGATGATTGTTATTATGGAAAGTATCCTCAGAAAACCAAAAATTATTAATGAAATTCAAGACCTATTACACCAAGGCAGCTATAGAAAGATTACAACTTCCTCAGGAAAAAAAGGGAATTGATAGATGTTTATAGAGCAGGTCAGAAACCTACAGAAATACTTTTAGAAGAAGCAGACATCACTTCACCAAGCAGTATTTAAGGCTAATAACATTTACATGTCCTTAGATTTGTTGAATGGAACCAAAAGTTGTTTGCTGTCAGATAAAGCCTAAGAAACAGCTAAGATCCAAAGACAAAATTAAAAAGCCCTTCGTAGGTGACAGCCACAAGAACTCTGCCAACAATAAATCAACAGAGAAGCACCTAACAAAAAGTTAGGTCATGAGGATTTATTTGTGGAAATAAAAAGGTCTTTGATGGCAATTCAGGACTAGGTTATTGCCATGAGAAATTATAGAAGGTTTATCCTTAAGGAATCCAGGCTTAGTGATCACATATAGATTATGCAAAATCAGTAGAAACTGAGCAATATATCACCACAGGTTTTAACATTTTAGCATCTGAATAACTAGAAAGACTTGACTTGGTGTTTAGAATTAGATATCAGAACCTTACTTTCCTGGACAGACAGATAACAAATCCCCATACTACAAATATAGATCTTGCCTGGAAATAATTTTGATCCATAAAAACAAGTATAACATTTACAATCACCATACTAAATGCTTGAAATCTCTAAGCTACAATTAAAAGGTTTCAAAACATAGAGACAGTGTGGAAAAACAAAACCATGGTGGATTATGATAAGGTACATTATCATCTCTTTGTCTTGTCTGCTTCTAGAGAATCTTTTCAGTAAACCTCCATAGGATGATGAGTTTATATTTTAATACTTATATTCAAACACAAAAAAGCAGTGATTTTACCTTAGCCTACTGTTCTCAGAGATCACTGCTCTGATGTCTCTGGCCTCTCCTGCCAAACAAAAGGAAAGAAAAAAGTTTAAGGTTTAGAGATGGAAAGAACCTTGGTGATAATCTAGTCATACACTCATTTTATAGATGAAGAAACTGAAGCCCATGGAGCTGTGATTTGTCCAAGGCCAACAACACAAGTCAGTGTCAGAATGAGGATTAGAATCCTCTTCTCATTCCAAAACCAATACTCCTTCCATCATACCATATTTTGCCCCATTCTGCAGGTGAGAAACTGAAATTCCTCAACAGGAAAGGATTACCTGGGATAAAAATCCAGCATAAAACTCAGCACACTGCCAGAATTAAAGTGATCCTACTCCAAGGGGGGAGGGGGCAGGATGCAGGGGCTGATGGGAAAAGTAAATCAAGGAGGACAGGTCAAGAGATAAGAAGGGACAAATGAAAATGAACAGGGGAAGGGTTGTGGAGGCTGGTGAGGGATTCTGGGGAAAGGAGGTATAATAGGAAAAGATGGGGTGATTAAAACTGATGAGAAGTTATGAGGATAGGTCAGGTGATGGAGACAGGTGGGAAGAGGAGGAGACAGGTGGGAGAACAGGTGAGGAAATAAAGGTGGGACAGATTTGGAGAATAACTCAGCAGGATCGGTGAAATCTGAGTCGAGGGACCAGTTAGTCAGGGATTAAATGAGGGCGGAGCGTCTGTGAACCCTCTGTCCAGAGACAGGAGAGAGGTGTTGTCAAATCCGAGGTGATGATGTCAGAGCTGGAGCGGTGATGTCAGATCCCGGGCGGTGGGGCGGTGATGTCAGGGCTGGTGCTGATGCTGGCGGCGCAGTGCATTGTGGGCAGCTCCCCGCTCCGTCGTCGCCGCCGCCGCCGCCGCCGCTGCCGCGGGAGGAAGATCGGGGTCGGGCCGGGCCGGGCCGGGATGGTCGGGGTCGGGAGGCCGCCGCAGCCGCTGCAGCTGCAGCCACCACCACTGCCAGGGGGAGCGGGCTGCGCCAAGCCGCACTGAGCCGCCCCCGCCCCCGCCCCGCCCGGGCCCCGGGGGATGCGCCGCCCGGAGCCGCTGCAGCCGCAGCCGCAGCGGAGACAGAGCAGGTGAGGGCGGGGCGGAGCCGGGGAATCGGGGCCCTGGAGGCTGGATTCTGAGAAGCCGGGGGTTGGGGGCTGGCTGGAGGAGGCCAGGGCAGGAGGAAAGTGGGGAAGGCCCGGGCGGGTGCAAAGGAAAAGAGCTGAGATAGGGAGGGCCGCCTTGCCTCTCTCCCTTCCCACCCATCATTGCTGCTGCATCCCTCTGCTCCCAGATCCAAGCTCCCTATGTCCTCCTCCTCCTCCCCCGCCCTCCCGTCACCACCCAGAGCAGGGCCAGAGGAAGCAGAGCCTGAGGCCCATCCCTGTCCTCAGCCTCTGGCTCACACACATTCCTCTTAATACTCTCTAAGGAATCCGGCATCCTCATGTTCCTCCCCTCCATGGATTTTGCACCTTTCTTTTTATGCTCATCATCTGTCCTGATGACTTTCATGTTGCCCACCTACAAGCCATTCTTATCTGTCTATATAACACCTGTTCCCATTGCTTCTCCTCTGTCCCCATTGCCCCCTTACTGGACCATATTACCTCTTTACATGTATCTATCATTCCCTCATATGCCACCATCATTTTTCTCACCTAAATCTATCCCTATTACCAGTCTTCACTTGATCCCATTTTTCTACCCATCTCCTATGTAACTATCATTCCCTCATTTGAGGGGTGATCATAGTCCCCTCAATTGTTTCCTCAATTCCCCAAAGAGTTCCCAATGTCCTCTGATCTCTTCCCAGCATTCTTATCTGTCCCAGTCAGCTTCCTCACTTTTCTGTTACCTCCATCTATTCCTGTTACCTCTCACCTGTTCCCATCATCCTTATCTGTTATTGCTCTCTTTACTTGCCCCAGCCCTGTTCTTAACACTCCACCTCTCCCCATCGCCTCCTTCACTGACTCTATTATCTCCTCATTCCACTTGTCCCATCACTCCCCTCCACTGGTCCCATCACTCACCTGTCCCTTTATACCCATTACTTGGGACCTTCAGTATAGACCCCTTACTTAACATACCTACTCACATGCATACAGGAATTTTAATGTACACCTACATGAGCCTTCATGTACAACTACTTGTACATGTCTGTACATACATACATCTGCTGCACACATGTACCGTTAACATGTCCCCACTATTTATATTTATATATATGTATTTCCCACTATTTTATATTAATGGCCATATACTTATAAAAACACATACATGTTCTTCCTGTCCTGACTCATATATCTCCCTTGATCCAGTCTTGGACAGGATGGGCCTAAAGATGAAGGAGGTCCACTTCTTCTTTTTTTTTTTTTTTTTGGTGAGGCAATTGGGATTAAGTAATTTACCAGGGTCACACAGTTAGTAAGTGTTAAGTGTCTGAGGTCAGATTTGAACTCAGGTCCTCCTGAATCCAGGGCCAGTGCTCTATCCACTGCACCACCTAGCTGCCTCTGGAGGTCCAATTCTTTCTTCTTATATGCCTGCCTCCATCTCCACCTATAAACTAGGTGACAGTAAGGAGAGGGGGACACAAGCTGATGGGCTGGAGAGAGTTAGAGAGTCACATCAAACAAAAAGGATTCCCCTCTACATAGCAGCTATAATCCCTAATTTCCCCCTATCATTTTTTCCAGCCTTACCTCCTGGATTCTATTCCTTCTTTCATCCTGTCTTTGTTATACTGTCCAAGGGAATCTCCCTTCTGATTACCCTTGTCCCATTTCAGCAAGGGCAGTTAGGTGGTGAAGTGGATAGAATGCCAGGCCTGGAGTCATGAAGACCCATCTTTGTGAGTTCAAATCTGGCCTCAGACACTTACTAGCTGTGTGACCCTGGGCAAATTACTTAACCCTGTTTGCTTTAGTTTCCTCATCTGTAAAAGGAGCTGGAGAAGGAAATAACAAACCACTGCAATATCTTTGCCAAGAAAACACCAAATAGGGTCACAAAGAATCGGACACGACTCAGAAATAACAACAAAACATTTCAGCACTGGTGGGAGGTGGAAGAGAGGGAGGGAAGAGGGAAGATGCACTCGAAGGCTGTTGGAGAGATGTCAGCTGAGCCATTTGAATAAACAGACTTTCCAACAGTTACTCCTAACTCCTCCTGCCTAGGTAGTAAAACCCACCCATTGAAGGGCGTTCTGAATCATTCGCCTATAGCAAGAAACTATTGGAAGCCAGGGGAGATGATACCCTACTCCTGATCTATGCCTTCCCACCTATGAACTTGGCTTCATGATGTCTGAATGCTGGTTCCCAGGGAAACCACACATCCTATCTCAAAGGAAAAAATAGAAGCAATTTCTTAATATTTTCTCAGGCTTCCAACCTGGTTTCTATAGATACTTTCTTCTTCTATGGCCATATCAAAATTTCCCTTCTCTTGGATGCACCTTTCTCTTTCCTATCTTCTTCTTCTTCTTTTTTTTTTGCAGGGCAATGAGAGTTAAGTGACTTGCCCAGGGTCACACAGCTAGTTAAATGTCAAGTGTCTGAGGTTGGATTTGAACTCAGGTCTTCCTGAATTCAAGGCCAGTGCTTTATCCACTGTGCCACCTAGCTGCCCCTCTCTTTCCTATCTTCTTAGCAAGTTACTTTTTTCCTACAAGGTCAGTTTGGAGATGGGGATAGGCAGCTATGTTAGGAAGAAAAAAAGGAAGAGCAAGGGAAGAGCACTGGCCCCAAATCCCCCAGTGACAGGGATGTTATCATCCTCTATGTCTGCATGCCTCCAAGCAGGATGACAGAGAACTGATTTTCTCTTCCTCTCAAAAATCTCTAGAGAAGACCTCTGCCCTTACCTCCCCAAATAACAGGTGCTCAGTTTGCAAACCTTCTGCCCCAAAGTTAGGAAGCCTTTCCTTATGACTACCTCCTTTTGCTTCTCCCCACCAAACTCTGATTCCCCTCTTGTCCTGTCCTGCACAGTGGTCAAAGGTTATCTCCCTCCTCTATCCCCACCAAGAAAGCTCCTCTATCAGGATAGTCATCTTCCCATTCACTCATCTTCCTTTCAATCCTCCCTTGCCCTACTACTAGGTGGCTTCATTTTCCCTTAGCTCTTAATTCATATTTGCTCCCTGCTTCTCTCTCACCCTCCTGCAGATGCCTCTTCTCTTTCCCTCTCCTTCTTCTCTCCCTCCAGGCTGGTTAATTGTCTCTGCTTCTAAGGGATATCTTGGGCCTATTTCACAAGGGGATGCACTATTACATCCTTCTTACCCCTGTGGCTGTATTAGTGAGTCTCTCTTTCCAGGTAGAAATTTTCCAAAGTTGGTTTTGAGGTTTTGGGTCCCCCCCCCCCGCCCGCCACTACATTGATATGTCTGCTTAGGCAGGGTGCATTTTACTATATTGTCCTGGCTTTTCTTGGCTAGAATGATTCCCAAGGTTAGCATGTCTCACTTTGGATCTTATGTCTTTTCCATACTCACATTTGGTTTGCATGAGTGTCTCACCTTGGCTAATTCTTATGTCTGTCCTCAGTTACAGTCTCTCTTTCTCCATTTGTTTCCATCAGATCTCTTTTACATTAGCATGTAGCATCCCTACTCTAGCATGTGTCTCCTGAGTTTAAACGGCATTCCTACAATGAGTAAAATCTCACCTTGGCTAGCATGTTTCTTACAGTTAATGTATCTCTCTTAAATTACTATTGTGTCTCTTTGGTTGTGTCTCTTTGGTTAACCAGCATGTCTCACCTTGGCTAGCATGTCTAACACTAGCCTATATCACTTGCCTATCAATATTTCTGTGGTTAGTATGTTCCTCTTCTCATTTAAAATGTCTCTTCTTGTTGGTTTTGGAGTCTTTCTTGTTTATGGTTTTCCCATTGATGTCTCCCCTATAATTTCTGGTGTCTCCCTCATTTCTGCCCTTGGCAAGCATGGCTTCTCCTATTGATTTTTCGTTCACCCCAAGACCCATGTCTTCCCATGCCTGGTGTAGTTTTTCTTCCCTCTTCAAAATGTTCTTCAGATGAACTTGCTTTGGGTCGGGAAGGAAGGGAAGGTGCCCCAGTGAACGGTACAGATGACCTTTCCCCTCTGGGTGGTGGTGGGTGGGAAATTTGATTTGGGGAGATGTTGGGCTTTCCTTGTCTTCAAGGTGGATTCTAAGCACCATCCTACTTACTTTCATTCCCATCCACTCACAAACCTTCCCCACTTCCCCAGGTAGATGGCCCAAACCAGGCAGGTGCCACCAAAACCCCTCCCTCTGGCTGGCGGATGCAGTGCCTAGCGGCTGCCCTCAGGGAAGAGGCCAACATGAGTGGGGGAGGGGAGCAGGCCGACATCCTGCCGGCCAACTACGTGGTCAAGGAGCGCTGGAAAGTGGTGAGTGACCCACGGACAATAGAAGGACAAGGAATAGTGACGGATCCTTGAGGGGTGGGTGGGATGGGGTGGGGTAGAAAGGGTTAAGCTGTTACTGCTCAATGTGTCCCAGCTACTGAGCCCCAAAGGGGGAGGTGCTCACATACACATTTGCATATTGTTAGCATTCCATTTGCATGCTTAATTTTGTATAGCTAGGCTGAGAAATCTTTGTTCCTGCCCTGCTTTCCCAGTCACTCCTTCCCTCCGGTCCTTGCTCTAGGAGACTTCAGGGCTTCCTTTTCCTGCAATGTCAGGTTGGATTGGTCCATTCTAGAAGTAATCCTGCTTGGATTTCCATCAATGCTCTGGGTCTGAGCTGCAGAGCCCAAGGGAGGAGGAGTAAGAAGGGAGCTAGCTCTTTTTCTCTATCAAACCCTATTAACTCTCTAAGACGCTGGTCTAAAGATGGTCCCCCCTTGGTTTGGCAGAAGTAGGGAGGGCTGAACAAGATCTCCTACACAGACTCTAGGGGTGAGGACCTTGCAGGCTGCACCCTACTCCACCCTAGCCACGCTCAGATTCCCTTTTTACCCCCTCCCCCTCTGGCTCCTGCGGCAGGTGCAGCGTGTAGAGACTACATTTCCCAGCATGCTGCACTTGGCCAGAACCAGGGTTCCCTGCTGCTTAGCCTTTTGGGAGTTGTAGTCTAGACTTCCTTTTATTGGTTCTGGGCTGAATAGGAGAGGGTGGGTGTCTGAGTGAGGAAGATGTCAGGAAGTTCAATGTGTTGTTGCTTCCCCAACCGTAGGGAGGGGTCCTGGTCATTAATCTCCTTCACCTCTCCACTAGGACTTCAGTGTCCTGTTGGCATTGTAGGGTGAGGATGATTTTTAGAACATTCTGGGATGAGGGTGAGGTCTCTCCTGTTAGGGGACTTGAGTGATCCTTGTCTCCTCCTCCTCCTCTCTCTCTCTCTCTCTCTCTCTCTCTCTCTCTCTCTCTCTCTCTCTCTCACACACACACACACACACACACACACACACACACACACACACACACACACACCTGTGTCTCTCAGGGCTGTGTGTGTTTGTAGGTGTATGTTTGTCTGGGGTAGGTTGCAAGAGGGCCAAAAGACATGTCTGGAGGAGGAGGTGGCTAGAAGAGGGAGTTTATTGGGGTGTGTATTGTCCAGAGACGAGTCTTATGGTCAGGACTTTGTAAAGTCAGAGCACACCCTATGGGGGAGGGGACATTGGGGGAAGGGGCAGGGGCAGCGAGGAGAAAGCCTGGGTCTTGGAGTGGGGGGGGAGTGTTGGCTGGTCTACATGGCAACAGACACCAGGCCACTCAGGACCCTGTTGATGGGGAAGAGGAGGAGGGGAAGATAGAGAATGAAGGAGAGAAGGGGCAAAGGTTGCTCTCTTGCCAGAGAAAATGACATCTCATGTCTGACTGCCTGGGCTGGTGAGAAGGGGCACTTCCCTTTGCTTCTTTCCATATACACTGGCATCCTGGGGTGGGAGAGTCGATATAACTGAATGATAATTCAGTATTGAAGAATGGATGAGGGGAAAGCAGGAGGGTATGTTAGTGGGATTTTCTTCTCTCCAAAACCAGCTGCTAATGGGCCCTCTCCACATCTCTCTAATGCAACACACCAAAGAAGGGAGGATGGAGGTGGCTGGGTAGCAGGGACTAAGATGGATAGATAAGCTGCCTTTGTCCTAAGTACTCCTATATACAATGCCATATAGTGGGTACTTAGAAGAAAATACAGAAGGAGGAGGAGATATAGTATCTATCATCTGGGAGTTCCCAGGCTTATGGGGAGATATATGATATGAGTTCCCAAGTCTCCCAGTCTGGAGGAGTGGGACACAGTCGCTGGCCTCAGGGAACTCCAGGTATGATGATAATGGGGAGAGATGCAGATCCACTTTCTGGTCTAATTTACTGTCTGAACGGGCAAGGCAAGATTGAAACCCAAGACAGGGAAGTAAATCCAAACTCTTCAGAGGGAGAGAGTGAGCCATGTGGGCTAGAAATACTGAAGGGGTCAGAGATACTGAAACCAGGAGGTGTTATTTAGGGAAGGTTACTGGGACATATAGGGGCCGATGAGTGCTGTTGAGCAGAATTCTGAAGGTGAGATGACAGGCTTTGGTAGGGAGTGAGGAATGAGGAAGAAGAGTGCAGGGTAGCTTCCCTTTTGGGAAGGGGGTAAGTAACCTCTGGAGAAGAAAGAAAGAGAAAATGCCCAGAAAACTTAGTGGGGAATGGGCATGAGGATGTTCTAGTTGTTCAAGTTATCATCCTCTATCCCCTTTCCTTTAGGGAAGCTGGTACCCAGTCTGTTCAGTATTTAAGAATCTCTCCTGTCTTTAAAAATGCCTCCATGTGAGGGCAGCTAGGTGGTGCAGTGGATAGAGCACCAGCCCTGGAGTCAGGAGTACCTGAGTTCAAATCCGGCCTCAGACCTTTGACACTTACTAGCTATGGGCAAGTCACTTAACCCCAATTGCCTCACTAAAAAAAAAAAAGCCTCGGTGTGCAGCTTCTTCCTTGATTCTTATGTCATATGTACCTCTAAGTCAGAAATTCTTCCTGGTGTTTGTCTCCTTACTTCAGGGGAACTTTTCCCTTTATAACAGCTCTTTCCCTGTTTCCATCCATGGAGTCCACTTCTACCCCAAGCCATTAACCCTCTGTATTCCACTATTCCACAGGGCCCCTGCTCCTTTCCTTCTATTGTCTTCCTCCTTATCTCTGTCTCTTTTCTGTCTTTCTCTCCTCCTCTGTCTCTGTCCTTCTCTCTCTACCTCTGTCTGTCTCACTCTTTGTTTATCTCTGTCTCTGTCTCCACTACCTCCACCACCTTGGAGAACTACTCAGTTTTAGTTCATCTGTCTGTGAACTGCCAGTTCTCCTGTCCCTTTCTTTCCAACAAATCATTTTAACCAATCAGAAACAAGTTACTTAGCACCTACCATGTACAAGACACCATGCTAAACTCCTGGTTTAAGGTACTAGGGGTAGTACAGAGATATATAAGGTAGGGACAAGCTAGGTGGCACAGTGGATAGAGCACTGGCCCTGGATTCAGGAAGAGCTGGTTCAAATCTAGCCTCAGATACTTACTAGCTATGTGATCCTGAGCAAGTTAAGTTAATCACTTAACCTTGATTGCCTCTCCCCTACCCCCATCCCCCAAATCTATAAGGTACATATTCCCTAAGAGGGATTATAATCTAGATGGGGAAATATAATGATGCAAGTCAGTATATATCATATACAGTATATATGGCATGAGAGGTACTTCTGAGTCAAGAAGATCCGGGTTCAAGTTCTGCCTCTGACACTTCCTGGATGTGTGACCTTTAGCAGGTCACTTAGCCTCTTACTGCCCCAGAAAACTCTCTTTAGACTGTAAATTGGAGACCAGGTAAGAATTTCCAATTATAGAGAGAGTTTTCTCATTAGGAATCTACCATATGATAACCAGCCTCTCTCCTGGAATTTCCTATAAATATTAAATCACAGGGGGCAGCTAGGTAGCACAGTGGATAAAGCACTGGCCCTGGATTCAGGAGGACCTGAATGCAAATCCAACCTCAGACACTTAACACTAGCTGTGTGACCCTGGTCAAATCACTTAACCCTCATTGTCCCACAAAAAATATAAATGTGTGTGTGTGTGTGAGTGTATGATTACAGATCCTGAACTAATGAACCAAGGAAGGAAGGAAGGGGAGGAGGGAGAAGGGAAGGAGGGAGGAAGGCAGGCAGTAGGGAGGGCTGAACAAAATCTCCTACACAGACTCTAGGGGTGAGGACCTTGTAGGCTGTAGCCTACTCCAACCTACCCATGCTCAGAAGGAAGGAAGGAAGGAAGGAAGGAAGGAAGGAAGGAAGGAAGGAAGGAAGGAAGGAAGGAAACAAACATACATGTGAAGCAACTTGATATAGTGGGAAAGACCTTAGGTTTGGAGTCAGAGGAGCTGAGGGTTCCCATCTCAGATCTGCCCCTTACTAGCTGTCTGACCTGAGACAAGTCTTTCTGGCCCTCCATTCCCTCATCTATAAAATGAGGGAGTAGATTCATGTAGTCTCTAAGGCCCCTTATGTTCTATAGCCTAACAAGCAGTCTATATTCAGAGGCTCTTGCCAACTCGGATATTCTGTGATCCCAGAACTCAGTGTCAGAAGGGCAGTAAAGTGGAGGGAGAAATCATTTACACTCTGAATGACTCCCTAAACTTAATAGGTCTGAGGAGCTCCCATCTCCTCTTCCCTATTTTTTTCCAATCATCATCCTCTGAGACTATGAGCCTTACTTACAGCTTTTGAAGCCACATTTAACTCCACCCTTTCCCCTCCCCTCCTCATTTCTTCTCACCAATTATTTCTCCATATTTTATTTTGTCCTTTTTCCTCATCCCATCCTTCACTGAATGGCCAGGGATAGTCCTTTGGCCAATATCCTTCCAGAAGCCTTAGGCCTCATTGATTCTCAGCCTGTTTCCTGGGCCACTAGCTCCTTTTCTTAAAACTGGTTGCAGAAGACCTTGTCTTTAATCCCATTTTTCTCCTTGCACTTTAGAAAGTATTTCCTTAGCCCCCACTGTGTAGACACCATGCTGAACTCCTGGTTTGGGGTGTTAGTGGAATGTAAACTCTTGGAGGTCAGACACAATTTCTTTTTTTTCTTTTTGTATCCCCAGATCTTAGCAAGCACATAAGAGGCACTTAAAATACTCATTGAAGCTCTTAGTACTTGCTCCCCTCTTGGAGGTAGCTAGGTGACTCAGTGAATAGAGCATTGGGCCTTGGTTCAGGAAGACCTGAATTCAAATGCAGCCTCAGACATTTACCAGCTGTGTGACCTTGGTCAAGTCACTTAACCTCTGTTTGCCTTAACCCACTGGAGAAGGAAATAGCAAACCACTCCAGAATCCTTGCCAAGAAAATTCCATGGACAATATTGGTGTGTTATGTCCCATAGGGTCATAAAGATTCAAACATGACTGAGCAACAACACTCCCCTCTTATGTTCCCACCCAATTTCCATACACTCTGTATCACAAGAGCAATTTTCCCCAAGGTTTATATACCTGGGGAAAGATAATTTACAATTTCAGAAATATTTTTTTTCAGTTAGGTATAACTAGAAGTGCCTTTAAAAGGAATCTAGGGGCAGCTGGGTGCTGCAGTCAGGAGAATCTGAGTTCAAATCTGGCCTCAGATACTTTCTAGCCGTGTGACCCTGGCCAAGTCACTTAACCCCAATTGTCTTTCCCCCATCCAAATAATAAAAAAATAAAAGGAATGTATCTATTCCCAGAGTTGGTGGTCCTGTACTAACCTATCCTACACCAAAGTCCCTCCAAGCCTAGCCTTAACATACTGAACCCCCATACCAAAGACCAAAGCTGCCACTGGAAATTTTGCACTTTGAGCCATGGGTAGGTAGAAGTTCCTGGGTCACAGTGGCTGAGGATGAGTAAATGAACTTTAGGAAACCAGAGGGGGAAAAAACATGACTGAAAGACTGATTGATGGTGGGAAATTTGGAGGAGACAAGGAGTCAGGAGCCAAGAGAGTACCCCTAGAAGGGAGACAGCACATCCCTTGATGGTATTGTCAGGACTTTCTAAATTTTGATGCCCTGAAATTTAAGTATAAGGCCCCAGTTCCTCCCCTCTAGTTACAGCTCTGACCAGGTAGATGTGGCAGCCAGCTCTGCTCCCTCCCAAGAGAAGAATGACTTCTTTGAGAACACACCCAAGTTGAATCTGAGGTTTATACACATAAGCTTCCTAGGCTGAGATCATTGGTCTAAGCTTATGATGTTTTAACCATAGTCCTATGGAATGATTTAGTCAAGCAGGTTGCACTTCATTTTTCTCCAACAAGGGACACAACATCAGGAAATACAAATAGGTAAAATGGGATCTGTTCCCATCATCTCACGATCAGAATTCAATCTGATTTGAAGGTCACCCCTACTAAGTTCACAAAACACATCCTTTTCTTTAAAACTTTTCCTACCTCTACTTCTCCAAACTCTAAAAAGTTATCATCTTTTCCAGGAAGTTTGCCTTGATGAATCTCACTGGCTATGCTCAGCCTCGTCTTTGCAGCAGCTTCCTGTCAGAACTGCCGTCTATTGCTCTGTCCCTCTGTGATGCTCCAGTGTCTAATGTGATGCTCTATTGTCTAATGATGGCCTGAAAGTCCTTCCTTTATTTTCCATTATGGGGGAAGGGGAATAGAAATAACATTGGATTGCAAGTCAGGAGATTGGGTTTCAAATGTTGGCTCTGTTACTTTTTCCTTATGAAACTAACATTGGGCAAATCATCTCATTTCTCCAGGCCTCAGTTGCCTCCTCTGTAAAAAAAAAAAGGGGGGGCAGCTAGATGGCGCAGTGGTTGAAGCACTGGCCCTGGATTCAGGAGTATCTGAGTTCAAGTCCAGCCTCAGACACTTGACGCTTACTAGCTGTGTGACCCTGGGCAAGTCACTTAACCCCCATTGCCTGCAAAAAAAAAAGGGGGGGGGATCAGCATATATGATCTCTAAGGTGTATTCTTTTTGGGGGGGAGGCAATGAGGGTTAAGTGACTTGCTCAGGGTCACATAGCTAGTAAGTGTGAAGTATCTGAGGCTGGATTTGAACTCAGGTCCTCTTGAATCTGGAGCCAGTGTTTTATCCACTGCACCACCTAGCTGTCCCCTCTAAGGTGCATTCTTTTTTTTTTTTTTTTTAGTGAGGCAATTGGGGTGAAGTGACTTGCCCAGGGTCACACAGCTAGTAAGTGTTAAGTGTCTGAGGCCGGATTTGAACTCAGGTACTCCTGACTCCAGGGCCGGTGCTCTATCACTGCGCCACCTAGCCGCCCCTAAGGTGCAGTCTTAACTGTAAATCCTATGAGTGCTGAGAATATGGAATAGACCCAAATGGTCCCCAGACACCCAACTTGAAGCTCTCTGTTTTGTCTTCCTAGGGAATCCGAGTTGGGAAGGTTTTTCCCAAGTTATTTCCTATCTGGGTCTCAGCTTCCTCATCCTTAAAATGAAGGGGTTAGGGGGCAGCTAGGTGGTGCAGTAGATAAAGCACTGACCCTAGATTCAGGAGGACCTGAGTTCAAATCCGATCTCAGACACTTGAAACTTACTAGCTGTGTGACCCTGGGCAAGTCACTTAACCCTCATTGCCCTGCAAAATAATAATAATAATAATAAATGAAGGAGTTAGAACTTCTAACATAGGCCCTTCCTCTTCTAAATCTGATGGTATTGGCCAGTAAGTACCAAGGACACAAAGAGACAGAGAAATGACAGGGGGAGGTTGGGACAACTAAAATCCCAGATGGCCACAGGAGGAAGGGAACTTAAAAATTACATAGTCCAACTTCTTCATCTTAGAGATGGAGGCTGAGACCCAAAGTAGGAAAGTGACTTACCTAAGTTCATTAATGGCAGCAAAGCTGGATTAGAACTTGAATCTAGACTCCTGGCTCTTTCTACTATATCATGGTAACTGTAAAGAGAACAGGATTCAATCAGTTCCCTAGAACTGTCCAAACTCCTAGTGAAGGTGGTGCAGAGACTTTCTATTCTTACTGCTAATAATAGCTAACATTTATATAGCACCTACTATGAGCAAGGCACTGTGCTAAGCACTTTACAATTATTATCTCATTTGATCCTCACAACCACTCTGGGAGGCAGGTGTTATTATTATCCCCACTTTACAGATGAGGAAACTGAGGTAAACAGAAGTTAAATGATTTGCCCAGGGTTCCATAGCTAAGAAGTATCTGAGGCTGGGTTTGAACTCAGGTCTTGCTAACTCTGAGGGGCCTAGTGCTCTGTCTACCATGCCATCTAGCTGCTATGTTGCAACTACCCATGTACCTGTTGCTGTCTGATTTTTTCCCACATCCTCACTGATCACTCTGTTCTCAATGTCTTGCAACCTGACATCTGCCCCCGCACTCCACTGAAATTGTTCTGTCTGTGGTTATCAATGACATGCCAATATAATAAATAGCCCCCTTTTCTGTCCCTATCCTCCTTTACCTCTCTGTAGCATCTGATACCGTCCTTGCCTACTGATTAAATCTCTCCTCTCCTTTGGCTTCAGGAGCTGAGGAAGAAGAGAATCTTTTTCCTGAGTAATATTCTTCTTGGTTCTCTCAAAGCAGCCTTCCTCTGTCTCCTCTCCTGCTTTCTCATCCT
Organism: Dromiciops gliroides; assembly: GCF_019393635.1. Taxonomy (NCBI): domain Eukaryota; kingdom Metazoa; phylum Chordata; class Mammalia; order Microbiotheria; family Microbiotheriidae; genus Dromiciops; species Dromiciops gliroides. Next base: position 257,990,953 of record NC_057864.1, read on the forward strand.
CTTAACCATGGGTGTTCCCTAAAGGTTTATCCTTGGACCTCTTTTCTCTCTCTACCTCTCTCTCCCTTGGCAAACTCATCTTCTCCCAAAGCTCCAATGGCCACCACTTTGCAGATGACTCCCAAATCTGCAACAACAGCCCTGGCTTCTCTTCTGAGTTCCAGACCCACATCTTCAACAGCCCCACAAGATATTTCCATCAAGTTGTCTGATCGGCACCTCACGGTAGAAGAGAAAGAACATTGGCTCTGGAATCAGAGAACCTGGGTTCAAATCCCACCTTTGACCCTTGTGACCTTGGGTGAGTTACTTAACCTTCTGGAGTCAGAGGAGGCCTGGGTTCAAATCCCACCTTTGACCCTTACTACCCTTGTTGACTTTGGATGAGTTGCTTAACCTTCTGGAGGAAGAGGAGGACTGTGTTCAAATCCTGTCTTTGGCTTTTACTACCCTTGTTGACCTTGAATGAGTTGCTTAACTATCATAGGAAGTCTCTGTTTCCTTACCTGTACAATGAGGGGGTTGGACTAGATATGGCCTCTGAGGTCCCTTCCAGCTCTTAAGATCTTATGAACTTTTGTATTTTCCCTGAAACTTATTCATCTTTCTGACATTATTTCTGTTAAGAGCATAAATCATTCCTCCTTGTCTCTCAGGTACATAGTTGCCTATAACTCATTTCTTCTCCTTCATTTCTCATGACCAATGGTTACCAAATCTCCCTGATTCCATCTCTTCAACATTTCTCACATGTGTCTGCTCCTCTCTGTTTCCATTGCCACCACCTTATTATAGGTCCCTTATACCACCTGACTGAACCATTGCGATACCCTTCTAACAGATTTTCTTAGCTCCACTGTCCACCCCTTCCAATTCATCTATCAGGGTAATCCTCCTTATGCGTAACAGATATCATCATAACTGATCAAAATTTTCAATGGTTCCTTACCAGATCCCAAATAAAGTCTAGTCTCTTATATGGTATTCAAGACCTTCCACAATGTAGTTTTATTTCATGTAACAATCCTCTATGAGCTTTACCCTCAAGTAAAACTGGACTACTCTTAAGCCTCTTGATCACACTCTGTGCTGTCCCCATCACCATGTCTCCTCTACTCACGCAGAACTCTCTGCCTAGGCTGTCTTCTGTTTCCTTTATCTGTTGTATTCCATCCTTTGAAGCCCAACTCAAATGCTTCCTCCCTTCCCCTTCATTTTCCCCTTGGATCTTACATTATGTTTTTTGGGACGTCGATTTAGTGGTGTCATTTATTTATCATGTAATGTTGTATATTATAATTACGTCTTGTCCCACAGCTAGACTGAAAGTTTCATGAAAGCAGGGGGATGTGTCTTATTTGAACTTTTTATCTCTCTCAGCACTCTCTATACAAAGGCCCATAATAAATGTTTAATGAATGAATGGGAGGATTGTTACCTAGTGTTGAACATTTGTCTAGGAACCATAGGGGCACTTTTCAGGAAGCAGAGAGGTTAATGACAGTCCCTTGCTGAGCCCCACCTCCATTACCCTGTGACATCATACAGGATGCTACCAATCTGGTGAGGGGGGCCCTATTTCTTCTCCTAGAAGCTCTTTACCATCGCTTATGCATCCTGAGAAGGTGCCTGCTTTCTTGAGTGGAGGTTGTCTAACCCTGGGTATCTGGCAGTCCTGCTGGAAGAGGAAAAAAGTCAGAACCACCCAGACAGTCAAAAAGGCTTCTCTCTCTGGATTGTGCTCTGTATGGAAACATTAAGGCCGCATTCCCTTTTCCCAGACTCTAAAATTTGATCCATTTTGTGTGTTGTGTATATATGTGCACTGAGCCCTCCCCCTGTGCCATGTAAGCCTTATATTGGGCATTGAGTAGAGGAAGTGATGGGCAGGGGAGAGAGGGAGGGGTCAACATGATCTTTTCCTTTAAGGAGCTCCCATTTTGATAGAAGAGATATAGCCCCTACATTTAGATAACTCCCAATTTAAGGGTTGGGGGAAGGGAGATATAATCCTTATACCCAGGGAATTCTTGCTTTCTGGGAGCTCCCAGTTTAAAAAACAAGAAATGGTTCTTTTCTTCAGGGAGCTACCCAGCTTATGGGGGAGACAAAACACTCCCTGCAGACACAGAAGTGGATGGGAGTCCACAGAGGGAGAAGACAGTAGTAAGGAATGGGGTGGACTACCCCGGAACTGGGCTGAACTCTTTATATCCCCCTCTGTAGCTAAAGAAGATCGGGGGCGGGGGCTTTGGGGAGATCTACGAGGCCATGGACCTGTTGACCCGGGAGAATGTGGCCCTGAAGGTCGAGTCTGCCCAGCAGCCCAAACAGGTCCTCAAGATGGAAGTGGCCGTGCTGAAGAAACTGCAAGGTACCCATGCAGGCCCCTGATCCTAGGCCTCCCCATGCCTCTCAGTCTGGGGATATTCTACCCCAGAGGAAATGACAATGATCAGCCCTGAATACCAGAGGGCAAAGATGGCTTCCCACACCATTGGGCTTTGCTAGGCAGAGGGTTGAGGTACACCTGAAGAAGTCAGTCATGGGGACAGATCCCAGGGTATTGGTGGAGAGATGGGGAGGGGGTGGGGATGGTGGGTAGATGATGGAGGGGGAGGTGACACAAGAAGTGGAAACCGGGAAAGGGACAGGGTGCTGAGGGTGGGACAAAAAGGGATGATGGGACTGGGGGCATGACAGACTTGTGACTCTCTGTGGTCCACAGGGAAGGACCATGTTTGCCGGTTTATTGGCTGTGGCCGGAATGAGAAGTTCAATTATGTGGTAATGCAGCTCCAGGTGAGAGCCCTGAGGACAGCCCCTTTTTACCCTCCCATCTCTTCTTGAGGAGTCAGGATTCTGGGGGCTACTGAAGCAAAGGAGGGTCCATGGTCAGAATGGGGAGGCCAGCGCCACCTTGGCTGCTGAGCCAGTGGGTGATGGGACTCTGGGGAGGCACCGTGACTGTTGTAGCCTTGCAAATGGCTCCAAGGGGCGTGATACAACCAACACGTTTGGGGATGATGTTCTAGGGCCGCAACCTGGCAGACCTGCGCCGCAGCCAGCCCCGGGGCACCTTCACCCTGAGCACCACGCTGAGGCTGGGCAAGCAGATCCTGGAATCCATTGAGGCCATCCATTCTGTGGGATTCCTTCACCGGGACATCAAGCCTGTGAGAGCTTACCGCCTACCTCTCCTTTTCTTTCTCCTAATCCTCTTTCCCATTCCTTTCTCCCTCTACCATATGTGAGGAAACCAAACCCCAGACAAGAAAGGAAACTAGCCAGCAGATACATCAGAGTTTCCCTTCTTCTTTCTCTCTACCACGAGTTTCTAATGTGAGGTCTTCGAATTTTGGGGGTTTTTTTGTGGGGCAATGGGGGTTAAGTGACTTGCCCAGGGTCACACAGCTAGTAAGTGTCAAGTGTCTGAGGCCGGATTTGAATTCAGGTGCTCCTGAATCCAGGGCCGGTGCTTTATCCACTGCGCCACCTAGCCGCCCCCGAATTTTTGTTTTTAAAAAATAATTTGGGGGCAGCTAGGTGGCGCAGCAGATAGAGCACCATCCCTGGCCACAGATATTAGAGTTTTTATTTAAATTTTTTGAGAGAAAAGGAAATTGTTTTTTTAAAAAGCTGACAAATATGTCTCAGAATTTTCAATGTACAGAGTACAAGAATCTGTCCTGAGATAGCTTCTTATGCTGTTCTTATGGATAAAAAATGAAGAGTCGAGGACTAGACAATAGCACAAGATGAACTCAAAACTAGTTGGATGTCCAAACCCAAAGAGTAGTCCTTAATGGTTTGATGTTCCCTTGGATGGAGGTTGCTATCTGTGCTAGGCCCTGGGCTCTTTGACATTTTTTATCAGTGATTTGGATAAAGGTGTAGATGATATATTTCTCTTACTTGCTGATGACATAAAGTTGAGAGGGAATGACAGCTTACACATTCTTTTTTTTTTTTTTTTTTTGCGGGGCAATGGGGGTTAAGTGACTTGCCCAGGGTCACACAGCTAGTTAAGTGTCAAGTGTCTGAGGCTGGATTTGAACTCAGGTACTCCTGAATCCAGGGCCGGTGCTTTATCCACTGCGCCACCTAGCCGCCCCCTTAGCTTACACATTCTATGAACAAATCAGGATTCAGAAAAATCTTCTTGGCATACTAGAACCCTAGGCTAAATCAAACTAGATGAAATTTAATAGGGATAAATATGAAGTCTTGTTCTTGGGTTCAAGAAGTCACTTCACAAGTACAAGATGGTGGAGACATGACCAGGTCACAAGCCCTCTGAAAAATACCTGGGATGGGGAGGTCTAGTGGACTGCAAGCAAGAAAGCACTCAAGATAGCAGCCTAGGGGCAGCTAGGTGGTGCAGTGGATAGAGCACTGGCCCTGGAGTCAGGAGGATCTGAGTTTAAATCCGGCCTGAGACACTTGACACTTACTAGCTGTGTGACCCTAGGCAAGTCACTTAACCCCCATTGACTCACCAAAAAAAAAAAAAAAAAAGATAGCAGCCTAAAGTAATCTTAGATGTCATCACAAGAAGCAGATAATTCAACAATATGGAGGTGTGTCCTGGTCATACCACCCCTGGAATTCTTGGTACCACAGCTTAGGGAGGATATTGATCAAATGAAGAATGAAGGCAACCAAGATGGCGGAGTAGGTAGCAATCAGAAGGATATTTCTTCTGGAGAAGAGAGGTCCCAAGGGGAACATGATAGCTGTCCTCTAGGATTTGAAGTACTGTCATAGGCAAGAGGGATTAGTCTTGTTCTGCGTGGTCCCAGAGGGCAGAAGCTGTGAACAGAAGTTGCACAGAGGCAGATTTTGGCTAAAGATTTGCTGTTGTTGTTTGTCCTTTGCTCTCAAAGAGGACCAATTACATCACCAGGCTGAGGTCTTGACTTTTGCATGAATTGGATTTAAGTGAGGCAGAACTTGCACAGAGCCATGAGCCTCACTCCCTCCTCCAGAGTCATTGGAGTCCAGTGACAAGACAAAAGTCAAGATGACTGGGATGGCCCAGGATGCAATAGGTGACCTCGGCCTTTCTAAATTAAAGTCTTTCCCAGCTCCCAGTCTGTCTGAGGCAATGCCCATTCGATGATTAAGGGTTAGGTAAGAAATGAGACAAAAGATGGCCTAGATGTCTGTGACAAAAACATCAGTGTGGGAGGTAAAGACCCTCAGATTTTCTGGAACAACCTCTTAACCATTTTGAGCTGTCCAATAGCCCAATGGGCTTCCTTGGTAGATAATGAGTTCCTTGTTTCATTTTGAATACTTTTAAATACTTCTCAAATATTCAAGCACAGGATGAATTTTCACTTGGCACAGATGTTGTAGAGGGAGCCTGTCCAGGTGGAGATTGGACTAAATGACCACTGAGGTCCCTTCCAACACAAGGATTCTGTGATTTTGATTTGCTTCCCAGTGCAATCAGAGATCATGCCAAAAAAGCTAACAGATCAAGCAGGGCTACACATGCCGCTTATCTTGTCAAATCAGGCAGTCTCTCTTGCCTAGAGACCATAATTCCCATGGGGTGGACTTCTCCACAGATGTTTTAGGTGAGGAAATGGGACCCCTGGGGGGAAAGGAGGCTGGCTTACCTCCAGGCCTGTCACTACCACCAAGTGTAAGGGATGATACCTGGGCTTTGGTCCCATCTGCTCAGTCTTCCTTCCTACCAGAGATCACATTTCTTCATCCCACCCCATCCCTGCAACCTTCTGTCACTCTTTTCTGTCCTCCAATCTTTAATCTTTGAATTCCTTTCTCTTCCTCATCTCTCTTCTTAAGGGCAGTCTTTTGCCCATTTTTGTATTCTCAGAACTTACTGGGGCCAGCTAGGTGGCGCAGTGGATAGAGCACCGGCCCTGGATTCAGGAGTACCTGAGTTCAAATGCAGCCTCAGATACTTGACACTTACTAGCTGTGTGACCCTGGGCAAGTCACTTAACCCCAATTGCCTCACAAAAACCCAAAAAAGATAGCAGCCTAAAGTAATCTTAGGTGTCATCACAAGAAGCAGATAATTCAACAATAAGAAGGTTCTGTGTCCTGGTCATACCACCCCTGGAATAAATAATATAAATAATATAATAATATAATAAATAAATAAAATAAAATAAAATAGAGCATGAAAAGTAATTGCTGAACACAATTCTATGCTCAGCCCTGTGAGAGGCTCTGTGAGAAATGCAGAGGTGTAGTCCCTGTCCTCAAGGAGCTAACAGTTTAGGAGAAGGAGATAAGACTCAAATAAACAGAATCCATCCTATTACAACACAAAGAAGGCAGTAAGGTGTGGTACGGTGTGACATGGTGGGCAGAACACCAGATTGAGAGTTGGAAGACCTGGATTCTAAACATAATTCTATAATAATGATAACTGACGTTTCTATAATAATAGATAACATTTATATTGAGCCTACTACATGCCAGGCACTGTGTTTTACAATTATTATCCCATTTAATCCTCACAACAATCCTGGAAGGTAGGTGCTATTATTATCCCCAATTTACAGATGAGGAAACTGAAGCAAATGGAGGTCAAGTGATATGCCCAGGGGCATACAGCCAGTAAGTATCTGGGGTTGAATTTGAACTGAGGTCTTTATGACCCTAGGCCTGGCACTCTATCCACTGCTCCACAGAGGGGCCCCACTGTACCAACAAGCTGCATAGTACCTCAGATGAAAGAGGAAATGTGACTTAGTGAATAGAGATGTAGTTTCAAAGCCAAGAAGACCTGGGTTCAAGTCTTGCCCCTGGTATATATCCCTTTCTTTTTTCCACCCCATTCCAATCTTTTTATTTTATTTTATTTTTTGTGAGGCAGTTGGGGTTAAGTGACTTGCCTAAGGTCACACAGCTAGTAAGTGTCAAGTGTCTGAGGCTGGATTTGAACTCAGGTCCTCCTGACTCCAGGGCCGGTGTTCTATCCACTGATCCACGTAGCTTCCCCCATCCCACTCTTTAAAAACAAAAAACAAAACTTCCCAGGGCTCTCTTTCCTTTCTCCCAGAGTTTCCCCCTACCTCTCCCTTTAGTCTCCTTTCCCTGGATGTGCCTATGCATAGGGTGGGGGGAAACTGGATGATGGCTTGACCTTTTCTCCTTCCTGTTTCCTCTTCTGCAGTATCCTTGGCTCTGGTGCCGACTCTGCCCTTCACCTCCTTTCCTTCCCTCCCCTGCTCCTCTTCCCTCCAAAAGGCACAACCTCTTTCTCCTTGTCTGATCATGCCTCTGTCCTTTTCTCTCTTCCTTACCCAAGAAGGAGTACCCTTCCCTCTATCCTTGAGGGCTACAGTTTGGGAATTAGCAAAGTGTGAAGTTCTTTATCTAAGCTGGGAGAGACTGAGGGGCATGATGGGGGCGAGATCTGGCCACCTGGGGCCGTTGTATTTTCATAGGATCCTAGATTTAAGAGCTGGAGTTTCAGAAACAATCTGGTCCAGTACCTTGGTATCATTATCCCCCATTGTAGAGATTAGACAACTGAGACCCAAGGAGGTCAAGGAAGTTTAAGAGACTTGTCCAAGGTGCTTAATGGGAAAAGGTGTGTGACAAGGACAAGGAGCAGGTTTTCTATCTCTTAGTGCAATGCTCTTTCCATTATACCCAGAAATGTGCTGATAAATGTTTGACAACTGACTTGCTAGGAAAAACAATTATGTATTTTTAACATTTTCTCTATCTCTTTTTAAGTCTAGACAATGAACAAAACAATAAAATCAAGCCAACTTGTAGCATTTGCTGATTTCTGAGGTGCAAATATTCACAGTGAAAATTTAATAAAATTTAACAATCTGATTTATACCCAGCTGCCTTGCATCCTGGGTTGAGGGGATGGGGATTGGACACCTAAGACCACACTATAGGATTCAGAGAGTTAGAGATTTCCCATGACACTTTGCTCTCAACTCAGCAGCAAGGTCATTCAAAGCAGCCTTTAGGGTGGAATTGGAAGGGGGGATCTGATTGCAAGGCAAGGAGGGGGGATATTGGGGAAAGAGGGACAATATGGAGTTTTCCTCCTCCTCTACCCCCCACTCTACCCTATCCTTCTGGCCTGGAGAAACACAGGATTCATGGATCCACTCCCTTTCTTCCCCACAGTCGAATTTTGCCATGGGCCGCCTGCCCTCCACCTACAGGAAGTGCTACATGCTGGACTTTGGGCTGGCACGACAATATACCAACACCACAGGGGAGGTCCGACCTGTGAGTACCACCTCCCTACAATCTGGAATCACTTCCATATTAGAAACCTCCCACACCCCAGTGGCTCCCTAAAGAATACTTATGGGATACCCCACCCCAGACATATATATCTGGGGTACACCTACTCCAACCCAAGGAATGAGTGAACGCCAGTATCCTCCCCCTTTGAGATCTGCCCTTCACTTTCCAAAGGACAGGTCCCTCAGCATCCTACTCCTTCACAATGGAATTGTCCTGCTCACTTCCCTTGCCAGGGATAGGAAGGAAGAGACTGGGGGAAAGGAGTGAGTTGGGTCAAGTGTCAGTGTATTTTAGGTCAAAAGACAAAGTGCTTTGGTTTGAGAATTGAAGCATCTGGGTTTGAGATGAGTAGGATTGTGGGATTGGAGACTCCAGGGTCAGAGGTTGGTATTCAATCTCTGAGAACTGGGTCAGGTTTTAGGGTATCAAGAAACAGCTTGGGTTATGGATTGTCTCTGTCCCTGATGGGTAGGGCTAGGGTTTGGCATATTCCAGTCCAAGTATAGAGGGTGTCAGGTAGATAAGAAGAGGAGAGGGAGGGGGAGAGGGAGGAGGAGGACAAGAAGAAGAAGAAGAAGAAGAAGAAGAAGAAGAAGAAGAAGAAGAAGAAGAAGAAGAAGAAGAAGAAGAAGAAGAAGAAGAATTGATATAGTGACTACTAAGTGCTGAGTACTATGTTAAGCATTTTACAAACATGATCTCATTTGATCTAGTGACTAAAATAGTCTCTCTTTCTCTGCAGCCTCGGAATGTAGCTGGGTTTCGGGGGACAGTTCGATATGCTTCAGTCAATGCCCATAAAAACCGGGTAAGTAGGTGATTCTTGGAGCTGGTAGAAGACTCATTAGGAGAAAGGGCTTGGGGTAGGGGTGCAGGCTGCTGCTGAGTAAGAAGATAGGGATTCCTAGAGAGAAGACTAGAGCAAGGGCTAAGATCAGCAGCCTCTAGAGACGAAATCCTTTTGGCCTCTACCCCCCTCCCCACCCCCATGACTTCCTTTGTCTCCATTGCCCTGTGACCAGTATTCTGTCCCCACTTTTCTCCTGCTTGTGGCAAATCGCGCAGGGTGCACGCGGGAAATTTGGTTTTCATTTGGAACATAAGGGTTCCCCTTTCAGGCCCCTAGGCCTTAGACAGTCTTGACTGCAGCCTCCTGCCACCCAGGAGGAAGAGAAGCTCCTCTTGTCCCTCAGGAATGGAAGGCTGGAGGGGGGAGCTTCAGGCTACTCTGGATCCCATTCTGTCCCCTTCAGGAGATGGGCCGACATGATGACCTGTGGTCTCTCTTCTACATGCTGGTGGAATTCGCTGTAGGGCAGCTCCCCTGGCGCAAGATCAAGGACAAGGTGAGGAGCCTGGGGAGGAAGGCTTGGTTTTGACGGGTCTGGGGGAGCAGAGGACCTGACATGAAAACCCGGGAAGGAGTATAGGGAACGGATAGAGACTAGTAAGCAGGAGGAGCTCGTATGGACCGAAGGACCTCTGGGGAAGTGGTACACATGCTATTGGGGACAGGATTAGGGCAGTCTCACTGTTTTGGGAGGAGCCTCTACTTTTCCCCTCCCCACACACCTCCAGGAGCAGGTGGGGATGATCAAGGAGAAGTATGAACACCGGATGCTGCTGAAACACATGCCGTCAGAGTTCCATCTCTTCCTGGATCACATTGCCAACCTCGACTATTTCACCAAGCCCGATTACCAGGTCAGTGCTTGTCTCCATCTTAATTTTGCTCATTTTGACCAGGGCTCTAGAAAGGAAGGGATTGGGGACAGGGAGTGAGTAGGGTCAAGTGTAAGGGTATCCTGGACCCCACTCTGTCTGCTGACTTCCCTCTGACCATTATTCTGCCTATGCATTTGGACCCCATCCTGGGATGCTGCTTTGGAGCATCCCTCCTCCAGGCAGCCTAGAACACTGGGTACCACTCCACCTGGTGCTAAACTTCACATCGTTTTGGGATCTACCTGCCTGGCATCATCATGGAACCCCCAGGCACTCAATGCTCTACTCTTTCTGCTCCACAACCACTCAGAACATGAGGAAGCTCTGAGCATGGAGGGGGCACCCTGACCCCCGAGGTGCTAACTCACAGTGTCCCTGGAGTGTTTCCTTAAAGGCAAAAGGATGATTGAAAAAGAGAGGATAAGGGCAGCTAAGTGGCACAGTGGATAAAGTACCGGCCCTGGATTCAGGAGGATATGAGTTAAAATCTGGCCTCAGACACTTGACACTTACTAGCTGTGTGACCCTGGGCAAGTCACTTAACCCTCATTGCCCCACAAAACAAACAAAAAAAGAGAAAGAGAGGATAGGGGCAGCTAGGTGGTGGAGTGGATAAAACACTGGCCCTGGATTCAGGAGGATCTGAGTTCCAATTTGACTTCAGACACTTGACACTTACTAGCTTTGTGACCCTGGGCAAGTCACTTAATCCCCATTGCCCTGCAGAAAAAAAAAAGAAAAAGAGAGGATATAGCCCTCACTGCCTGGGCATCCATAGCCACTTGGCATCAAGAGAGGTGATATATAGTAGTAGATAGAATGCTGGAAGGAAGACCCGAGTTCAAATCTTACCTCAGACATTTAGTAGCCGTGTGATCCTGGACAAGTCACTTCCTTTCTCTAGGCCCCAGTTTCCTTCTTTGTAAAATGAGGGACATGTCTAAAATCCCCTCCATCTCTAAACTTAAAATTTCTTTAGGGATGGCACAGAAGCATCAGAGAGTCTCACAGTCAGGGTGCCTGTCTTTAACCCTGACTCGACTTTATTTTCTCCCGAAGGGAGCTGTTGACTTGATGTGCTAATTTGCATTTCAATTATTATTTAAAATCAAGATGCTCCTTGTTTTTTAGTGTTCTACCCTTTCCCTGCTGATCCTTCTTTATCTAATGCAGAATTTTTTAATGTGGGGTCCATGAACTTTAAAAATTTTGTTGTAATATTTCCCTCTAATTGGTTCCTTGGTGATGCCATATGTTTTGTGCATTTAAAAACATGATTCTGAGAAGGGGTCCCTTTTAGGCTTCACCAATGGGGGCCCATGACACACAAAAAGGTTAAGAACCCCTACTTTGATGCTTTTCTGGCTCTTCTCCCCAAGTTCCCATGTCACGCATTTCTCCCTCTCCCACAGTTGATCATGTCGGTGTTTGAGAACAGCATGAAGGAACGGGGCATCACTGAGAATGAGGCCTTTGACTGGGAAAAGGCAGGGACGGATGTTCTCCTTTCTACCAGCACGTCTACCCCACCACAGCAGAACACTCGACAGACGGCAGCAATGTTTGGGTGAGTCAAGGGAAGCTAGTGATCACCAGATTTATTGCCCCTTTCCTAGCACCAGCAACTCTTGATCTGGAGAGGTAGCTCCATCTAGCTCCTGTGGTGCCTGGGCAGGATGTCCCTGCTATCCCAGACTGAGCAAGGCATTGTCTGTCTGTCTGTCTGTCTTTCTGTGTCTATCTGTCTCTGATATAATCTATTTTTCTTTCTGGCTGTTCATTTATTTCTTTATTCATTTGTCTATTATTTATCTCTTACATCATCTATTTATTTTCAAATTTAGTTTTTTTAATGAACAAAAAATCTACTTTTTCTTTCCTCTTCCCTTCCCCATTGAAAAAGAATGAAAAAACAAAAACCTTTGCAACAAATATGCATAGTCAAGCAAAATAGAGTCCTGTATTGTCCATGTCCATATGTGTGTGTGTGTGTGTGTGTATTTTTGTTTTTTTTGCAGGGCAGTGTGGGTTAAGTGACTTGACCAGGGCCATACACCTAGTAAATGTCAAGTGTCTGAGGCTGGATTTGAATTCAGGTCTTCCTGACTCCAGGGCTGGTGTTTTATCCATTGCACCACTTAGCTGCCCCTAACTGTTGCTTTTATTATCCCCATTTTACAGTTGAGAAAAGTAAGGTTCAGAGATTGGTGGAAGCTGGATTTTGTCTTCTTGTCTACAAATCTCTATCCACTACACATGCTGAAACTCTTTTAGTCTGGTCCAGGCTCCCTGGACATCATTACTCTTCCTTTTGGACATACAAAGGGCAGGCATTATGTATACTTGGTGGCAGAGTTGAGACTTGAATTACATCTTGTTTTATTCCAAACCCAGTGCTTTCTCCCTTCCCTTCCCTTCCCAAAAACACAACTAAAAGAAAAAATAAAACAAAACAAAACCCAGTCCTGCCCTCCAGGAGCTCACAGTCCAATTGGAGAAACAACATGTAAATACCTAGGTATAAACAAGGTATAGATGGGATGTATTAGAGATGATATCAGAGGAAAGGCACTAAGATTAAGTGGGACTGGAAAACAACTTCTTGTAGAAGGTAGGACTTGAAGGAAGCTAGGGGAGCCAGGAGGTGGAGATGAGGAGGGAGAGGGTACCAGGCATGGGGGACAGACAGCTAAAGAAAATTCCTGGAGTCAGATGGAGTATATATTTGAGGAACTGGAAGGAGGCCAGTGTCACTGGATCACAGCCAAAGTGGAAGGGATTGTGGTGTACTGGAAAGGTGGGAAGGGGTCAGGTTATGAAAGGCTTTACAAGCCAAAGAGAGGATTTTCTCTTTGATCCTGGAGGGTTGAGGTTTCAAAAGGCATTATTCACATTTGAAGAAATGGACAGCTCTCTAAGCTTTTCACCACATTGCCTCTAATTTGAAGGAAGTTCAATTAAATTCAGTAAATACTTATTAAGCACTTACACTATGTAAGGCATCATACTAGGGGCTGGGGATATACATAGGTGAAAAAAAAATGACAGTCCCTGCCCTCAAGGAGCTTATAATCCAAAAGAGGAAAGGGGTAGGGTATGATATGTAGACAAATAAGCATGATATACATTAAAGACCAATAGGGATAAAAAGGAGCCTCCAAAACACTCTTTTTTTCTTTTGTGGGGCAATGACGGTTAAGTGACTTGCCCAGGGTCACACAGCTAGTGTCAAATGTCTGAGACTGGATTTGAACTCCGCTCCTCCTGAATTCAGGGCCAATGCTTTATCCACTGAGCCACCTAGCTGCCCCCCACCCAAACACTCTTCGAAAGCCTGTGGAAGGAGAGAAGGTTAAGAGAGCACCGCAACATTTGCAGATAACAGGATTGTGCAGTTACCCTCCCGCTGAGCTAGCATCTGGCTTAGCTGACACATGGTCCTGCCATCTTGCTTAGGTGAACCAACCATGGCCCATTTCCTCCCCAGCTGTACATAAAGGTAACTTCTGGCTCTTCACATTTCAAAACTTGCACCTTGGCAGACCATAAGTCATGGATCATAGAACTGGAAGTCAGAAGAGATCTTAGAAACAATCTAGTCTGGGCCCCTATTTTGGCATATCTCCCTCCATCCACCAAGAAAACATTCCAAGGTTCACAATATTGCAGCTGAGTTATATATGTAGGCCTTTCCACATAGGATTCTCAACTATCAGAAGGGAAGAGCCATTTCTTCACTTCATTTAGAATTAGACTCCTGCTGGGACAGGAGCAAAAGATGGGTTAATAATGAGGCTTTGATTTGGCCACACATTCCACCAGTGAATGGGATCCCTGAACTTAATATGGTTCTGCATGCACATCCCCCAAGCTTTCCCCTTCTACTTCACCAGCAAATGCTTCCTTCTTATTAGTTCATAGTAGTTTTTTTTCTCCCAGAGACTAAAAGAAACCAGGCAAGGGATCAAATGGAAATCAGGCAGTTTAATGAAATTGTTAAATTTGTTACATGTATTTTATTCATGGCTAACACAGGACAAACCTAAAAGAAATAAGGGGGTTAGACTAAATAATCTTTGAGGTCCTTTCCAACTCTGGATCCTAGGAATCAATGAAAAAGTATCTTCCATTGGGCATGATGGCCCATTTCTTTAGTCTCTGCTGCTAGGGATGCTGAAACTGATGGATTGCTTAAACTTGGATATTCTGACCTGCAGTGGGACAAAAGCTGAATAGGTGTCCTCACAAAGTCCAGCATATGTATGGTGAGCCCTCAGGGGCTGAGGGCCACTAGGCTGCCTGAGGAGGGCTGAACTGGCTCAGGTCAGAAACTGGGGAAAGCTTTAGTGCTCATCAGCAATGGGATTGGGCCTGTGAGTAGAATGTACACTTCCAATCTGGGTAAAATAAGAAGACTGAGTCCAAAAAGAAAGAGGAAGAAAAGACAGAGAGAAAGAAATAAAGAAAGGAAGGAAGGAGGGAAGAAAGGAGGGAGAGATGGAGGGGAAAAAAAGGAAGGGAGGGAAGAAGGAAAAAGAGGAAGGGAAGGTAGGAGGGAAGGAAGAGGAAGAAAGGGAGGAAGAAAAAAGGAGGGATGGAAGGAAGGAAGGAGAGAGGGATGAAAGGAAAGAAGTAAAAGGCAGGAAGAAGCAAAGGAAGGAAAGAAGGGGAAAAGGGTCTCTCCGGAGATGGTGTAACTAGGGTAGAGTGGGCAACATAGCTTGTTGAAGCTCAGTGGCACAGGGGACCTCCTGATATCGATTTGGGTTTCCTACACACCACTCTTTTGACCCACTGGACACCCCAGTCCTCCATTCCTACTTCAGTTCTTTACTGAGTGTACTTTTTTTTCCCCCATTCTTCCATACAGAAGTAGTTGAGTCTTGCCCACAGAACTCACTAGCAGATAGGACCCTGCACTTGCATAGTTCTGTACAAATATCCCCCAAGCATTCCTCTCTACCCACCCCCAAAGACCCTTCCTCTCCCCTCCCCAAACCCCTAGAAAATGCTCTCTTCCTATTAGTCTAAATAGGGAACAGGAATTACTAAATCTTTGCCTGATTTGGAGCAGATCCCTCTTGACCTCAGTTTCCCCATCTGAAAATGAGATCTGGGAACCTTTGGGGATAGGGAAAAGGGGTCTGTGGTGGAGGGATCACTGATAATGTTGTATCTGTCTCTTCTCTCCTCTCCTCTCCAACCATAGGGTGGTGAATGTGACCCCTGTGCCTGGGGACCTGCTAAGGGAGAACACAGAGGACGTTTTGCAGGGCGAGCATCTGAGTGACCAGGAGAATGCGCCCCCTCTCCTCCCTGGGCGGCCCCTGGAGGGGCTGGGCCCCATCCCTCATCCCACTTCCCATCCTGGGGTCCCTGAAGCTGAGGTCTGGGAGGAGACTGACGTCAACCGCAACAAGCTCAGGATTAACATCAGCAAAGTAACCACCATGGGGAATAGCCCAGGGGAGGACCCATTCCCCCATTCCTCTATTCCTCCGTCTTCCTATCTCCCATCTCTCTATTTCCCCATTACTCAGTCCCCCCATCCCCCTGTGCTCTTGTCCCCGTCTCTCTGTCCTCTAATTTATAATCCTCCTGTTATTATGCACCATTCCACATCTCCTCCTCCACTTTCCCCCAGTTGCCCTTTCTCCCTATCCTCCTATTTCCCATCTCCCAGGAAGGAGGGCTTCTCAATCCTCTCATCTCAACACTCCTCCTATTTCCCTTGCACTGGAGAAGAACCACCCCATCTCCCAGAGGATCCCCACCTCCTTGAGAACGGGGAAATCTCCAGGAGACAAAGTCTCTTCCCAACCTCCTACCCCAACCCAAAGCACTCCTTTATCCCCTCCCATCAAGCTCTGGCCACTGTAGCCTACAGACCCCCCACTCTCCCTTGCAGACACAGTGTGTGGTGGAGGAGGATCAGAGCCGTGGAGTGGGGGTCCCCAGCTCCCCAGTACGTGCACCCCCAGACTCCCCAACCACCCCTGTTCGCTCCCTGCGCTATCGAAGGGTCAACAGCCCTGAGTCTGAGCGACTATCCACAGCTGATGGGCGGGCTGAGCTACATGAGAGGAGGTGGGTCTGGAGGCTGGGGGAGGGATCTGGGTTGACTGGGTTCAAAGACTCAGTCCCCTCCACACTTTCCTTCAGCTCTTTCTCATTTAGCTCCTATCTGGGTTTGGGATAGATCCTATAAGGGAAGGGGTGTTGTTTTTTTTCATAGTGGCAACCACACATGAGTTCTGAAGGATGCTGAGGGAGACAAGAAGAGATCAGACACAGGGGATAGGGTAGTTCCAGGGGTTAGAATGGGATGCATTAGATATGAATGAATGAATGGATAAATGAATGAAATGAAAAAGCATTTACATCATGCTAAGTGCTGGAGATACAAATCCAAGTAAGCATGGTAGCAAGTGGGAGCAGACATTTAGAAGGAATTTAGATCCAAAGAAATTTCTATTCCTTTTAAGGGGCTTCTTAAAGGAGGAACAGCCAAGTAAAAGCTTTGGACTAGTAGACAAAGGGAAGATGGAGGTCTTCTTGGGAGGGGAAATAGATTTGGCTCCCTTGGGATCCAGAGTGGAGGAGAAGAAATATCTCTGGAGCCCCAGAGTCTAGGGAGGCCTGGTGTCAAAGTAGACTAGGGGCATGGATGATGGAGGTCAGGAGAATGTTGATGGACTAAGGATGTTGGTCTTAGGTTGGACGAAACATTGGGTTGGCATGAGGGATGGGAGGGAAATCTAATGGTGTGTTTCCTTCTGTGGACTTTTCCTTCAGCATGACCTTTCCAAAGAAGGTGCATTTGAGGATCCTTCAGAGGGCAGGGATGATGGGATGTGGGTGGCAGCTGATCCAAGCCTCCCAAGGCTGTGAGGTAGTTGGAGCTACTAGGGTAGAACACTATACCCTGCTAACTTCTACTGCAATCTCATCCCATAAGGAGAACCCAAGAACAGTATCTTGCCACCTTTTCAGGGGATGTAAAGAAATGATGAGTGAACCCCTAGAATTGAGAACCCCTGTGTTCAGAGTCTATATTGCAGTGGAAACAGGAAAAAGGGAGGGAACTTGGTCCTAGCAAGTAAAGAGTTTACAGTCTCTTGCAGAGTCTTAGAGATAAGAAAGGGACTTAAAGAACATCTAGGCCAGCCCCCTCATTTCTAAGATGAGGAAACTGAGGCACAGAGAGGAATGACTCAGTGAGCTAGAAGAGCCAGAGGTACAACTTGGCTTATATATGTCACTAAATGTCTCTATCTCTCTCTGCTTCTTTTTCTTGTATATTTCCATTAAAAAAAACCCCAATTCCCTTACAAACTGAGTCCATAGGGAATGAGGACAATAGGCTTTGAGGAGGTGGAAGATTAGAATTAAATAAGGCTTATTGGAGACAGGGTGCTGTTGGGAGAAAGCACTTCAGCTTTGGAATCATCACTTCCTCCTCTATGAACCTCCGTTTCCTCATATGTAAAATGAGAGCATTAGACTAGAAGACCTCTATGGTCCCTTTTAGCTGCATGAGACTAATTAGAGAAGGCTTCTTGGAGTAGGTGAGTTTGAAGCTGAGTTTGGAAAGACCAAGGGTTGGAAGAGAGATCAATGCACTCTTTGGACAAACAGAGGCCAGTAGCAAGGCAAGAGATGGCTGGGAGAGAGCATGCTTGGTTCTGAGTGAAGGATCTGATAGATGAGACAGGTAAAGTTTGAGGTTGGCGGGGGAGCTTTGGAGAAAGGACTTGAAGGCTAGGCAGAACAATCTCGATTGGCTTTGAGGGCATGTGGGAACAAGGCTGTCTGTAGACGCAGTCATAAAATGTAGACACCCCATGGAGTTTTCATCTTCAGCATCCTTTTCTTCTAACTCCCACCCCCTCCCATTCTGTAACTCATTTCCACCAGGGTAGAGTGCCCTCATTTCTCTCCTTTCCCCCTATCAAAGCCTGCTTTTAGGTAAAGAATGTGAATGAATGAAAAAAGCATTTATTAAGTGCTTATGATGTGCAAAGCACTGTGCTAAGGTAAGGGTTTAATATTTATATATTCATGTTAATTTACATTTTCATGTTAATTTCAGTCACTGACAATATTTGAAGCCTTATAAACCAATAAAATCAATAGATACTTATTGAGCCCCACTATTGGGAGGCAGTATTGGTGTAATGGGAAAAGGACTGGATTTTGGTTCAGGTCCAACCCCCCCCCCTCACTATCTGTGTGGCTTAACCCACTGGGGCTCCAGTTTGTTTAAGAAAATGAAATTGCTCCAAATGACTTTTAAGGTCCCTTCTGTTCCACTGAGTCTGGACTATCAAGAAGCATAAGACTCTGAGAGCTTGTGATTCAATTGCAGAAATGTGTCATAAACAGGAAAGGTTTAATAACAAAAGGTTTAAAGAGCAATTCAACCAAAAGATTGTAGATATCACAAAGCATCAGCAAGGGGTAATGCCAAAAGAATGGTATAGACAATAATCACCTCAGGAGCTCTAAAGGAGAGATCAGTCACACAATTCCTTGGTTAGGAAAAAGTTTATGAGAAATGTTTGGATCAGTAGAGGTGGGATATTCCAGGCTGCCAGCAATCCCAGAGCCAAGGCCTAGAGGTGGGAGAGAGTACAAGGCATCAGAATTTCAGGTTCGACAGCTGAAAAGGGTCTTAGAGATCACCTAGTCCAATCCTCTTCATTTTACAAAAGAGGAAACTGAGGCCCAGAAAGAAGAGGGATTTTCCCATGGTTACAAAGCAGAACAAGGATTCGAACCCATGTTTTCTGATACCAAATCTAGCCCTCTTTCCAGTACACGTTTTTCTACGATGAGCAGGCTAGTCATAGCTTGAGCGGAGGAATTGTATCTGATAATAATGAAAGATAACTGGAAAGGTAGATTGGGATCAGATTATGGTGAAATCTCAAAGGCCTGGCTAAGGAGTCTGAACTTTATCCTGTAGGTGGTAGGGAGCCGGTAAAAGTATTTGAGTATGGGGGGGGGGGGAAGAGGAGGAAAATTAATCAGGCCTGAGATGGATTAGAGAGGGGAACCTAGAGACTGGTGGGCTACAGTTGGGGGCGGGGGGGAGGGAAGGGGTTTTTTTCCTATTTGGTGGTCTTCAAGCAAAGACCTGTTTGGTGTATTGTAGTAGGGTTCCTTTTTCATGTACGAGTTGGACTCCATGTCACCTGGCTGGGGAACTTTGAAGCTCTGGAATTCTGATTCCAGATCAGACCCCAATATGGGATTCCGAGTAGAGGTGAGGGGATTAGTTAGAAAGCATGAGGGCATGGAATAGAGTGGCAGTATTTTTCACGTTTGAGGTCTCTTTTTCTGGCTCCTGAAATTACACCAGGTGGGTACAAGCGTTGGCCGACTGGGAGGCTGAGCCTACTGGGAAGCTAAACTGGGCTGGGCTGCGGGGTGGGTCTAGAACTAGCCGGAGAGGGGCAGGGCCAGGCTGAGCCCCCAGGGCTGTGTGGCTTTACAGGTCTCGGATGGACCTTCCGGGATCCCCCTCCCGCCAGGCGTGCTCGTCCCAGCCTGCCCAGATGCTGTCGGTGGACACGGGCCAGGCGGACCGGCAGGCCAGCGGGCGCATGGACGTGTCCGCCTCGGTGGAGCAGGAGGCCCTAAGCAACGCCTTCCGCTCCGTGCCGCTGGCCGAGGAGGAGGACTTTGACAGCAAGGAGTGGGTCATCATCGACAAGGAAAACGGAGCTCAAGGACTTCCATCCGGGCGCCGAGCCCAGCACGTCGGGCACGACGGACGAGGAGGCCGGAGGAGCTGCGGCCCCTGCCCGACGAGGGCGATGAGCGCAGGAGGCCGGGGGCCGGGGCCGAGTCCGCCCCCAGTGCGGCCCAGAGGGCGCAGCATGCAGACTGTGGCCGAGGAAGATCTCCGGCAGCAGCATCAGTTGCAGGGCCCGGGAGAGCCCGCCCTGCCTCCCACCCCGGGCAGCCCCTCCCACTCCTCCCTGCACTCTGGACCCCGGCCGCGGAGGAGAGAGTCGGACCCGATCGGCCCGCAGAGACAGGTAAGATCAGCGCTCCGCATCCCATGCCCCGGGCATCTCCTCTGCCGATTGAGGGGCGGGGAGTCTAGGAGGCCAGCGGCAACAGCCGCCTTCTTAGAGGCTCAGGCCTGTTGGTTCACCTCCCCACTTTGGCGCCTAATACCCAGGCGGGGGGCAGCACAGAAAGGGTGAGGAAAGCTTATGGGGCTGGGGGTTTCTAATCCCAGCTCTGCCGCCGGCCGGCTTTGTGACTTTGGGCCAAAGTTCTACTCCTCTCATTTTGTAAAACTGAGATCATCTTGCCTGCCCTGCCCTGCCCTTTCTTGGGGTTGTTTGACACCAAATTGGGGATGAGGCATGTGGAAATGCTTTGGAAAAATGAAGGTGAGATCCACATTCTGCAGATATGTGAGTTATTGACAAGTGTCCAGTGTTATGGGGAAACACGAAATGTTAAGACATAGTATAGTGCCTGGCCCTCAAGGGGCTTACAGTCTAGATTGGAGAGAGGGCAGACTCTGATCCACATATGTTTTCTATTGTAATTTAATTTTTTCAGTGGAGTGATACAGCCAGTAGGTGCTATTAAGGATTCAGAATAAGGGGCATATAAATCACTAGGCTTAGGGCCACCAGTGGAATAAAAAGCTGGCTTTGAAGGATGGGTGGTTGTGTACAGGAGAGAGGAGAGAGCTGGTGTTGAGCAGAGGCCTGCAATGGGAATATACCAAGGTTTCTTGGGGTGGAAGAACGGGACAGACACTATGGCTTAGAACAGAGGCTAGCAAAGGGGCCAGATTATGGAGGGCCTTTTGATACCAAGCCAGAGCTTGGGATCTCTCCCCTGTGGGAAAAAGGCGGAGTGGTATTTATTATTATCCTCTGAGAGAGCACAGGTGTCAGGGTGACCAGGCATGCAGCCAGCAAGCTGAGCTCCTTTCTTCTCTAGTGCCCCGCATGATCAGCTGTTCACCCTGTGATCTGCAGGGTGCCAGTGTGTCAAGCTGTGTGGCCAGGTCTCTTCTGTGCCCCTCGGGAAAGGAAGGTTCTATTACAACAGGGGCTGGGCAAAAGAGAGACATCTATTCAAGAGACGATAGGTTTCCTTAGGAGGTGCCAGGGGGAACGTCAGGAGCTGCCAGGCGGGGGAGCCAGGCTGTATGCGACAGCGCTCTGCACCCAGACTCTGGGGACGAAGGGTCCTGTGAGGGTACAGTCCTGGTCTGAGGGGCACTGCCTTGGTCACACACCATGCCCCACCATTAGGCAGTGGAGGGTCCCATCTGGGTGGCAGGTCTCCTAGAAAAAGGTTAAGGCCTGTTACCAAGATATGGAAGGAAGAACTGGACGGCGGAAAGAAAAGAAGGAAAAAGGGAAGGAGGAAAGGAAGAAAGAAAAGTAGGAGAAAAGGAACAAAGGAAGGAAGGAGAGTAGGAGGGAAGAAGGAAAGAAGGGGTAAGAAGGGGAAGGACAAGAGGGAGGGAGGAAGCATTTATTAAGTGCCTACTATGTGCGGGCAATATACTAAGTGCTTTGCAAATATTATCTCATTAGATGAGGATGGGATAGCATTCCTTAGAGATTTAGTCCTGCCAAAGCCTGCCCTGGTTTAAACTAGACTGTAGGCTTGGGGCACCACTAACCTCTCAGGGGCCCCTGTCCCTCTGGGAGCATGGCAAAGCAAAATAATGAACAAGGAGATTTGTTGTTCTGTTCCTCTTCTGCCTCATTTTCTGCCCCCATTCTGGTCTCATTACCTTCCTCTCCACCTTTCATACCCAGCCCCTGGGACTAGGTTCTTTGTACCTCCCAGGAAGGCATATTCAGTGTTTATCTGTGCTAATGGGAGCCAGCAGAAAGAGACCAGCTCCCCTGTCTCTGGACCAAACTAGCCCTAATGTGTTCATTCTCTCTTTGGTCTTATGAAGATAAAGCCCCATCTCTGATTTTGAAAGAGGCAGTGAAAGATTCAGGTCCTTAGGAATCAGTGCCACCCCATATACACAGTCAGTGTGAACTTACCTGTTTGTAAAGTGAGGACATTAGACTGGATGGATGATCTCTAAGGTTCTCTGTGACTCTCTAACATTCTGTGAATCCTATTTTATTTTCATTCATATGGTGAATATTTCAGGCTGTTTAGAAGTAGCTGATGACTATGGCAGCCCTAAGAGGAGCAGGTTTGGGGTACAGATGAAGTCTTGTGGTATCTCTTGGGCGAAACCTATATAGACATTGTCCTGGGTGAGAGGAGCATAGGGATCTCACTTTTCTCATAGAGTCATATCTGTGACTAGGCACTCTTAATTCAAGGGACAGAGACTGATATCTGGTAGGAGTGGGGTGCTGGGTAAGGAAGGCACTCCAAAGTCTGAGGAATGACAACTTCACAGTGACTGGCATTAATAGTGATGGATATGGGGAAGTGGTTGGGAGCACACTCATTAACTCTCCTTTAGGTGCTTTTGAGGGGAGGAAGGTGGGAGTTATGTCAAGGCTTAGACCAGGAAGTATTGAGGGAGAGGGCATTCACTTCCTCACTTTTCATCAGCCCATGTAGTTGGAGAAGGAGGAATATCAGAGGCTATGTGAATGAAAGAAAGACTGGGTGCTGAGAAGGGTGTGTCCAGGTATCTGAGAATAGGATGTGATAACTAGAAGAAAAAAACATGATGGGGCAGCTGGATGGCGCAGTGGATAAAGCACTAGATTCAGGAGGACCAGATTTCAAATTAGACCTCAGACACTTGACAGTTACTTGCTGTGTGATGCAGGGCAAGTCACTTAACCCTCATTGCCCATTAAAAAAACAAACAAACAAACAAAAAACCCCATGATGGGCAAGTGTTACTGAAGGCAACAGATGGATATGGGGCTGGGCTTATAAGAATAAGGGTAGGCTAGGAATAGTGAATGAGGAAGAAGTTGGCGGTCTCCAGGAGAAAGACCAGGACTATTTCCTATATACATCTGAAGACTTCTCTTGAGAAAGTGGCTGAGCTGCTGGGGGTTCTGGGAGTATGTCTGCTCTGTGTCTCCCCTTACCAACCCCACCACTTCCTGTGTTCCAGCTACCATCCTAACTGCCCAATCACCCTTGGGGTTTTATTTCCATTTTCGAGAGCCAACTGTTTTCTTGTCGTTCCTCTGACTCATGGTACTGGGCTTCCCCTTCCCCCACCCTCATGCTGGGCTTGGAGCCTCAGGCCAAGGCATCTGTCTGTCTCTTTCCAGGCAGAAGTGGGGAGAAGGGGAGATGGAGTGGTGTGGTTTGGGGCTTCTCTGTAAGTGTGTGTAAAACTCTGGGAGCAAAGGGATATAAGAATGTGTTGTTTTTCTGTGTGTGGTTGTGTTTATGTGCAGGAGTGGGGTGGTGAGTGATGCACCTGTGTCATGTGACAGAATGTGACAGTGTCCATGTTTATGTATGTGTATACTTGTGCCACTTTGTATGAGAGCACCTCAGTTTTTCCTTCTATGGAATGAAGGCTTTAGACTAGATCAGGGGTTCTTAACCTGGGGTACATGGATAGATTTCAGGAATTCCATGAACTTGGACAGGAAAAATTACACCTTCATTTTCATTAACATCTAACTGAAATTTAGTATTTCCTTCTATTATGAACTAGGCAACAAACCACAGTCCATATTAGGCTTCATCAGATGGCTGAAAACTTCCATTACACAAAAAAGGTTAAGAATCCCAGGACTAGAAGGCAGCTAGGTGGCGCAGTAGATAGAGCACTGGCCCTGGAGTCAGGCATACCCTGCGTTCAAATCCAGCCTCAGACACGTAACACTTACTAGCTGTGTGACCCTGAGGCAAGTCACTTAACCCCCATTGCCTCACCAAAAAAAAAAGAAAGAAAGAAAGAAAGAAGGAAGGAAGAAAGAAAGAAAGAAGTGATCACTGGACTAGAAGATATATATATATATTTTTTTTTGGCGGGGCAATGGGGGTTAAGTGACTTTGCCCAGGGTCACACAGCTAGTAAGTGTCAAGTGTCTGAGACTGGATTTGAACTCAGGTACTCCTGAATCCAGGGCCAGTGCTTTATCCACTGCGCCACCTAGCCGCCCCCTAGACTAGAAGATCTTTTAAGGCCCTCCCGGGCCAGGCATTTGGGTTTTTATGTCTGTGTCCCATTTCAATGTTTGACTTATGTCACAATGGTCTACATGAGCCAACATGTGGATATCTGTCTGTGTACATGCACAGGCCAATCCATCAACAAGCACTTAATAAGCACTACTCTATGCCTTGCATTCAGCTAGGTTCAAAGACAAAATGAAACGGTCCTGTCCTCATTTATATTCCACCAGAGAAATAGCTTCAGATGTAATGCATGAATAAGTGCACATTTCTTGTGTAGACAAATCATATGCAAAGAAAATAGAAGATTATTTCAGTGGGGTAGGAAGCAGGAACAGATGGGGAGGAGGAGCAATCAGGAAGGCTCTCAAGGAAGAGGTAATGTTTGAAGGAGGGAGTACGATAGTATCTGTATAGGTACAATAGGTTTGTGAATATGTATATTTGTGTGTGTCCATGTCCTCTGCTCATGGATAGATCAGAAGATGGTCAGTGTTTGTGAGATCTGTGTGTTGGCTAGTGTATATGGCAGATGTGACAGTATCTGTGTAAATGTATACATTTCAACTGGTATCATCAGGATATGTTCTTATATCGTTCAATCTGGGTCTATGGGGTGTGTTGTACAATTACATATAACCTTATCTGCATATAGGCTCATGGACTACTTGACTGGCAGAACTAACTGAGCCCTTTGAGATGACTATGTGATGGATAGTGCAAGGTCAGCCTGTGGGGTGGCCTTGGTAGGTAAGCAGGTTCAGTGGAGATGTTTTCTTATCACCTTTCTCCTCTGGATTGGTGGTGATGGGATACTTGTGGACTCTGGGGACTCCATACTGTGGAGTCTGTCTTTCTGATGCTCTTAAATGTATCTCCTCTTTGGGATCACTCACTTGATTCTTCCTTCCCACCCTCCTCCCCCTTAACTGCCCTGCCCCCCAACCAGAATTTTTCTCCTTCTTGTGAAGGGTGCTGGGTCCTGAGCTGGACTTTTAAGTTTGGGAGTTCTTGAAGTGACAATGTAGTGTCTACTGCCTTGAGGGGACTTTGGAATGGCTGTTTGTATCACCCTCTCACAGGAGCAAGCCACTTCATCCATCTTGGCCTCATTTTCCTCATCTGTAAAATGGAAGGGTTGGACCTGATGACCTCCAAGGTCCATTTTCCAGATCTGTATCTTTGATTTTATCACCCAGATGAGGGCCTAGAAGGTATGGGAGAGGAAATGTGTCCAGATCTTGATACACGAAAAACACGTACCTGTCCACTCATATTCCTGTCCTGTCTCACTTGCTTCCTTCCCAGTGCTGTCCTCTCCACTCTTTTCTCCATGGGTTACCACCATGCCTCTCAGGATTAGTCCGCATAATTTGCTGACAGCTGTGTTGGAGAACTTTCTCTAGACCCTGAGAGCAGATCCCAAAGAAGATGGTTCCTGCTTTCAGGGATACAGGTGTAAACAAGATACATGAACCTTTGGGGAACTTAGTTTTATAGGAAAGACCAGCTTTGGGGGAACTCCCAGTCTGAAGAGGGTAAACACAGTCCTTGTCAATTCATTTAAGTCAATAAGCATTGATTAAGCACCAGGCACTGTCTTAATACTCTCCCAAGTCTGAACACACAAACACACACACACACACACACACACACACACACGCACACACTCAGGCTGCAGACATAACACACACTTGCCCAGCAGTGGAAAACTTGACTAGAAAACTCTTCCAATCATTCCCAATATCAGAAGAATGGCAACTGCTGGGAAACAAAGCCAATCCAGCCTATCACTTAACCCTGTTTTTGGTCTAGAAGTTTGGGAGGACTGGGAGAGAGCCTCCTGTTATGTAAAATTTCCTTATTAAAATATTTGATCATTAAAAAGGGTAATAAATACAGTCAATTCCTGGTTATCTGAACAAATGGGGGAGCAGTAACATGGATATTCCCCAACAGTATATAATAAAGAAATGTTCTTTTGACTTTGGAAAATAATATGTGATTTCGGGTTGAGGTTATCTCAAGATTTTCCTTCCTCTTTGCCTCAGGCTTCGATTACTGTATGTCTTTGTTTCCTGGAACCTATTAGACTGGGTTGGGGTAGAAGAGTGGGTCATACAGCAATTTCACTTCCCAAGTCCCTCAAGATAATCTAGAACACTATAATACTGAAGAATTAAGACCATTCCCAAGAAAGAGGAGGTCATGTGGCTCCCAGGCTTCAGGGGAATGTCTGTGGTCATTGGGGTACCTTTGGATGATTGGACCTATCCCTAGGATGAATCCTTCAGCACCAGGAATCTGAAACCCACAGAAGCACCAGAGGGCCATCAAAATACCTACTGCCTTTTTGTTCAGGGTCTCTCATGGTAGGTCATTTATTCACTCAACAATCATTTTTTAGCTTACTATCTGTGTGGCGTTGAGCAAGTTACTTAACCTTCTTCTGCCTTCTCTTTTCATCTCTAAAAGGAACGGAGTTCTATTTAGATAGCCTCTAAGGCCCCCTTCTGGCTCCAGATCTGGGATTCTATGAATAGATAGTATCTGAGGACCCTTCCAGCTTCAGGTCTATGAAGAACCTATCTTTCTAGTCCTATTTCACATTGTGATTGTTGTTAGTTGTATTTTTTTGGGGGGGGGGGTGAGGCAGTTGGGGTTAAGTGACTTGCCAGGGTCACACAGCCAGTGTCAAGTGTCTGAGGCGGATTTGAACTCAGGTCCTCCTGACTCCAGGGCCTGGTGCTCTATCCACTGTGCCACCTAGCTGCCCCTGGTTGGTTTTTGTTAAAGTCATGTCCAACTCCTATGAGCCTTTTTTGGGTGTTTACTGGCAAAGATACTGGAGTGGTTTGCCATTTCCTTCTCCAGTTCATTTTACCAATGAGGAAGCTGAAGCAAACAGGGTAAAGTAACTTGCCCAGGGTCACCCAGCTAGTAAGTATATGAGGCCAGATGTGAACTCATAAACATGAGTCTTTCTGCCTTCAGGCCTGGCACTCTATCCACTGTACCGCCCAGCTGTTCACATTACTCCCTTTAATACACTGTGTTCTAGCCAGACAAAGCTACCAGATGTTCTCTGATATAATTCATTCATGCAAATACCTTGGTGTACCACTCTATCCACCCCGTGCCCTCCATGCCTGGAATTCATTCTCTTCTTCATCTCTGTTAAAATTTCTATCTTCCTTCAAGGCCCACAAAATCTTCCCTGATTCTCTCTAGCTAAAAATGATGTCTCCTCAATTCCTTAGAGCACTTTTTATAGAGCTCTCCTTTGCCTGAATTTGTACCACGAGTTTGAAGACATATTTAGGCTACTCACAACCTTCAACTGTCCTTGTTGAAAGTGTGGCACGAGGAGATCTACAATGTACTGATCTGATGGAGAGGCTCCATTTCCTATTCTCCCCATTAGACTGTAAGCCCTTTCGTCTCTTATTGCAGGTCAAAGACCCGAGTTTGAATCTTGCACAAGATTGATATCTGTATGAATCTGGGCAAGGCACTTCATGTCTTAAATGAGGAGGTTAGACTCTATGGCCTCTAAGGTCCTTTCTGGATCTAAATCTAAGATTCTGTGGTCCTATTGATATATTTATTATGGCTTTCTTGTATCCTCCATGCCTAGTACACAGCCTTGAATATAGTAAGTGATTAATAAATGTTGAATTAAGTGTCTACTGCATGCACGAGGCAGATAAAAAGATGAGTAAGGCATAGGGCCTATCCTTAAAGAGCTTATGGTCTAGATTTTTTTTTTTTTTGGAGGGGGTATCAATTCAAATAAAGCTAATGCTAAGTTACATACTGTGAATCATCAGCAGTGAGGTCTTCATCCCTGGCCAGCTCTCTACCTCCCAATCAGCCCAGTCAGTCGGTGTGGGCTCAAAGACTACAAAGCTACAAGTATACTGTATCCAGCCTGAGTGAAACAAAAACAATGAAAGAAAGTCTCCTGTGGGGAAACAGAATAAAATTCAAGAACAGAATTGTTGTTTTTCAGTTCCGCTATCAGACAGACTGCTTCTATTATGCTTACTGCCCTTCCCCTCCTCCATCAATATGGGGAATTGAGAGTTGATTATAGTAAGAACTTAGCCCTCCAGAATGATGCCCACCCCCTCCATGTCTCTAGGCATTTTTCTATAGAATTCCTTACTTCAATCCTCATATGCGCATACATAGGCTCCTTTCTAGTCCCCTTTCCCCTTAGGCCTTTTGGTTCCCTAGTGTTCTCCTCATGCTATGCTCCACACAGGGACAGCTGAAGGTGGCCTAGCATTGGGAAATGGGACACCTAGATCTTCATTTTCATAGCAGTTATGTGATCGGGGGAGGGAGGGAGTAAAGCCCTTCTCTTTGAGCCTCCTTGGAAAGGGGGCCAAAGACTTCATATTCCACTGCTAGGAGGGAAGCAAGGCATCCATAAAGGTGGATGTGAGACTTAAGATAGAACTTTCCAACTTCAGTGGTGGTATGGACCCTCAAGCCTGAATTGAATAACTGAAGAAGAGTTAGTACTATCTAGGGGATCTTCTTTTTCTGCATTAAAGTTCATTTTCTTCCAACTTCCTCAGCTGAACTCCAAAGAGGAGGAAAGAAACTTGATATGGGATTCTTCAAATCCCTGTCTACCAAACACTTAGTCTCCTTGTCATCCTTTCCCTGCAGTTCCTAACCCAAGGAGGGTAGGCTGAAGCAAGAGAAGTATGCTCCCAGTATATTTTCCAGTATTGTGCTGGAAGTTATTCCTGAACTAGAAACAAGACTGTATTCTGTCCCGCCTCCCCTTCCCCCCTCCCGGCCCCCGGCACTTACAGACCCTTTTTCCAGTATTTTGCTCCTTTTGTTCCCTGGGTGGGGAGCAGCTTAAACTTTTCTCAGTTGATTCATTAGAGGAAACACTCAGAAGAAATCCTACACTGAATTCTAGAAGCCCTGCTATTGCCTGGTGCTTTCTATGGCCTTGGACACACCAACCTTGGACATACCTTCCATACAGCCTGGAAACAGGGCTCCATTCTGAGGATCTCAGGGGAGGGGGGACAGAGGTGGTAAGCGATGGAGGCAGGAAGTGGGAGGGGAAAGAGTGTTTATGGTGGGAGAGGTAGAGGGGGTTGGAGCCAAGTGTTGCTCCCCCAAGGGAATTGCCTCGTGGCTCAAAGGAAGGCATTTTGGGCCAGACTTCTGCCTTTTAGGAAGAAGGCCATGTGAGCAGTAGGAGTATGCAGAGGCATGAACTTTCAGAGGAGACTGAAATGGAGTGAAGAGTGAGGAGTTAGGCCAGAAGCCATCAGTCAGGCCACTGGGGCAGGGGTCAGATCTGATCTACTGTTATCTGTGGTCACGGTCACAGTAGGTAGGAAAAGGGTCTGCTTAGACAGGGCAGAATGACCCTCTCCCTCTGGTGGTGGGGAGCATCTATCTCTGGTGCCTGATCAATGTGTGAATTCCAAAGGGTGGAACTCTCTGAGGTGTGTAGATTGAACAATGATGATGTCATGTGTGATGTCAGTACTCAATCATCAATCAAAATTTATTAAATGTCTACTATGTACCAGGTACTGTGCTAAGCTCAGTAGAGGAGAAATAGGGGAGGGGCAGAGTGCTGAGACCTTTGGTGGATCAAGTGGCACATGTGTCAGGATTCAGGCAGGGTTGTGACCAGTGTGGATAGGGGATAGAGTGGCCCCTCCCAGGAGAGGTGGGGGAAGGGATGTAACAAAGCCTGAAATCAGGGAGGGCTTTGACACTGTGCTGAGGATATCCCCAGAGTCATGTGCTGAAAGCCATTCAAACCATCCCTAAGGCATCATAGTATAATGGAGAAAACACCAGACTTGAGTCAGGAAGACCCAGACTTAAAACTTCCCTCAGACATACTAGCTGTGTGACCCAGGGCAGATAACTTCCAAGATCCCCTTCCAGTTCTAAATCAACACTATGACTAAGTGATGGAAATTGAGGACTAAGCATCAGCTGTTCAAAAATGGCTAAAACTGGCCTTATCCTTTCACACATAACCAGGTAGTATCAGGTCCCCTTCTAAGGACAGTGGAGTTGGGGGTGGGAGGCAGCACCTTTTCCCAGGATGGAGGAGCAGTAACTAAAGCTGTCTGAGCCACTGCCCAGTGGTCTGGCCCCCTGGACAGCAGGGAACAGTGTGGGAGCAACTGATTCAGTAGAAAAATGTCCTACTTTCACTTCCCCTCCTCTTTTTCTGGCAGCACATTTATGCCCTTATCCTCACCAGGGTATGTGAATCAGGCAGAATTCAGCACTATGGACTGTACTCATTGAGTTCAAAACCCTTACTAGCATTCTTTTCTGGGTGGGCCAGAATTCAAAACAATGACAGTCCCTGAGTGTAGAGAATGTAAGAAGGAAGACAAACTCTACACATGAAACAGTCATTCTTAGACTGCAACAGAGTTGACCTTGGAGTCTGAAAGCCTGTGATTTAAGTCCTGGCCCTGACAGGCTCTGTGACCTTAAGCAAGTTATTT
Source organism: Dromiciops gliroides (assembly GCF_019393635.1). NCBI lineage: Eukaryota > Metazoa > Chordata > Mammalia > Microbiotheria > Microbiotheriidae > Dromiciops > Dromiciops gliroides. The sequence continues at coordinate 258,021,576 of NC_057864.1, forward strand.
AATTTTTTGGTTCCTCAGGCACCAACACTGTAACTTGGAGAGCAAATGCCAATTGGAACTGATAGGGAGAACATGGAGGGCTTCTTACAAGATGAATGGGGGGGAAGGAAGGAGAGAGAAGAGAGGGAGGAGAGAGGGAGGGAGAGAGAGGGAGAGGAGGGAGGGTGGGGGAGAAAAGGAGAGAGAGGGAAAGAGAGACACAGAAAGACAGAGACAGAAAGATGGAGAGGAAGAAAGAGACAGAGAAACAGAAAGACAGAGAGAGGAAGGGTATAGTGGGAAAAAAAATACTGTTCTTGAAAGTCAATAGATTTTAGTTTAAAGATGGCTTCACCGGGGTAGCTAGGTGGAGCAGTGGATAGAGCACCGGCCCTGGAGTCAGGAGTACCTGAGTTCAAATCCAGCCTCAGACCTTTGACACTAGCTGTGTGACCCTGGGCAAGTCACTTAACCCCAATTGCCTCACCAAAAAAAAAAAAAAAAAAGATGGCTTCACCACCTTACTAGCGTGACTCTGGCCAAGTCAGAAACCTTACTAGCCCAGGCCCAAGTTCCCACTTATACAATGTGGGTAATTATATTTGTACTCCCTACTTCCCAGGATTGTCGTGAGGCAAACTGATAATGTCAAAGCACTGTGGAAATGTGGGTTATTCTTATTATTGCAAACCAATACATGGAGAAACACAAAAGGGCCTAACAAATATTGACCAAATAAGTCCCTGAGGGGTTCCGTGCAAAGGGACCGTGAAAGCCAGGTGAGGTTAACCAGGGATGGCTTCGTGGAGGAGGTGAGTCTGAGAAGTGAGGAGGCGGTTAGCGTAGTGGGCGGAGTTAAGAGAGGGTGAAGGGGCCAGTCATCCACATCTGAAGGAGGTGATGGAGTGTAGAATGAGAGGGAGGAGTCAGGGAGGGCGCAAGCCAAGGTTCGGGCGTTAGTTAGCGAGTCCCGGTGCAGCTAGCCCCAGCCCGTGTTCCCCGGGACGCCGGCGTCTAGGGGGCTGTGAGCGGCGTGTTGGCCCCCCGAGACGGAGCTGTCGAGTCTGTGCCTGACACCTCTTTTCCCTCCACTCTTCTTGGTCTCTTTCAGTTGGAGGAGGACAGACTCTCTGGGCACTCCCTCCCGAGGTACAGCCCCCTACGACGACTGGCGTCCTCCGTGTTCTCCTCCTCCACGCTGGAGACGGAACATTACCCTCACCCCGGCGGCCCCGGCTCTGGCTCCCTCATTCAGCGCAGCCGCTCGGCCGAGAGCAGGCCCAGTCCGAGCGCCCCCACCGGCGCCACGCGCCCCTCGCGCCAGGCAACCACAGACTCATGCCCTCGGTGCTCCGAATCTCCAGGTCCCAGCTTACAGCAGGTGTGGGCCGATTCACCCACAAGACCTAGGCTGGGCCCCCCTCCCCACCAGAGGGGGCAGGGCGGGGAGGGGGGGCGTGCCAAGGGAGGGGGCGGACAGAGAAGGTGGCTCCTTCCCAGAATGCAATAATCTCACTCACACACACACCACACACACACACACACACCACACACACACACACACACACACACACACACACATTTTCCCTTCCCCACTCCATCATGCAATACACGCCACCCCCAATAACATTGGCTCAAGGTACTGTAACATTCCCCTTCCCTGATCTAAAAAACCATCCACCATTCAACCCAAACACGAAATGGAGGTCTCTTTCCCCCATCCCATCTCTGCTCCCCATTCTTCCTTTGTCCAGTACCGACGGGAGGGGGAGGGGGAGCCAGTGGTGGTAGTGATTGGTGTAGTAGGCGAGGTCAAAATGAGGATGGATGGAAGGGCCCTGCCCCAAGCAGTCAGATGCGACTGTTCAGAGTTCAGTGGAAACGAAGGTGTCAGGGCGATGGGACGTCACAGACCTCAGGGTCAGTCTGGGGTGAGGTTTTCTCTGCGCCGTTTGATCTGTGATCTCCAACCTCTTGTTGCTGCTGAGTGACTTACCCTCTCCCCATCTGGGGAAGTGGAAGGCAAGACAGGGATAGGAGAGAAATGACCTAACCGTGTGTGTCGCTGCTACCCTGTATCTGACCAGCCAAAATCCCTCTCTCAGAACAGGCAGCTGGGTCAGAGCGAGTGTCTAGCAGGCAGTGTGGGGATGTGTGCCACTGTCCCAGTTTGGAAAAGTAGGGAGTGAGGGCTTTCCTATTGCCTCCCCTCCCCAAAAATGTATTTCGAGGCTCAGGGATGTTCCGACGGAACAGTCCCTAAGACCCAGCTCCCTGTCTCGTGTCATCATCCCAGGGGACAGTGTCTTCCAATCACCTCCCAACCTTCAGCCTCTCCTTTCAGCTACTCCTTGGAAATATTGGGGTTTCTTCGGACCCCAGCAAAGGTGCCACCCCACTTCATACCTGCCAGTGAAATCCAGCACCTCCACCCTCAGGGAAAAAGAAAGGGCAGTACATCTGAGTGTTAGAGAGCACAGGAGCTGGAGGCTAGGGCTCCCTTGAGAGGTTTTTCCCGAATGGCAACCGTATTTATTGCAGAAAAGCTAATACTGATTGTGTGTGTGTGTGTATTGATACTTGCCCTAGCACTGGGGAGGGGGAGATATACTTTTATTACTGAGTAATTACCTCCATACTATCAATTCTCAATCCTATCCCCTCCCCTTCACTTATTGGTTCATCTCCCTAACTCCTCCCCTTACCAGCCCTTTCTAGCTGGGCACAGCGATCCTGAGGGGAATCTAAATGAAAAACAAAACAAAACAAAACAAAACGAGGAGGTTTGGAAGAGATGATCACTGAAGTTTTTTGCAGCTTTGATAAGTCTATTTTCTAGGATTCCGAGGAACCAAGTTTTCCCTTGATAAAGCCTGTTATAGCGTCATTGGTCCCTTGGTGGTGGGGTGTCTTTAGGGACCAGGATGCCCTCCATTTGTATTTTCTGGGGACTGATCCTGATTTCCCTTAATTCCCCTCCACCTCAGTTACCTTATCTGTAAAATCGGGTGTGGGTTTGATGACCGCTAAGGTCTTTTCCAGCTCTAAAGTAATGATCCTGTGATGCTCCCATTTCGGTGAACTGACTTTCATTCTCTTCCAGTTCAGTGGACAAGTCTGGAGTTGTGTGAAGTAGGAATTTTTCCTTATCTTTCCATCCTCTTCAGAAGTCACTCTCCAAATCCAGGACAAAGCCAGGGGTCTCAGATTTGATTAGCTTGCGTTTCTGTGTCTGGAATCTTGGAATCACAGGCTGTTGGTGCTGGAAAGGATTTTAGACATCATGAATTCATCTCTCTGCATTCTCTTCACCTCCCATTAAACCTTATTCCAGCAAAGGAGCTTCTTTTTAAAAAAAAAAAAAAGCAAGGGGCAGCTAGGTGGCACAGTGGATAAAGCACTGGCCTTGGATTCAGGAGGACCTGAGTTCAAATCCAGCCTCAGACACTTGACACTAAACTAGCTGTGTGACCCTGGGCAAGTCACTTAATCCTCATTGCCCTGCAAAAAAAAAAAAAAAAAGCATTCTCCACTGGCAGCCCCATTCCCTCAAACAATCTTAGGTCTTGAGTTCTCTGGCCCCTACCAACTCCCAGTCCCTGATTTTGCTGCCCATTGCCCCAGAGGGTAATGGGTAATTTCTTCTTTGCCCCCTTCCTAGGAGGTGGCAGGCAAAGAGCCTCCAGGAAACCAAAAGCACAAAACACAGGAAGGTAAGATCATCGAATCCAAAAGCCATCCCCCTAGGAAGAAACCTGAGGGTAGGAATGTTCTCTGGCCCTTCACCTACCCTCTCCTTCATTCTAATGACCACTACTTCACTCAATTCTGGCAAACCCTCTGAGCTAATTCCAGTAGACTCTCAAAAGGACTTACCCCTCCACCACCTATAGCTATTTAAAAAATTTGCTTACTCCCACTTTCCTGCCATCTCCCTCACTCTTTGCTCTCTATTCAAGAGAATATTGAATATACCTTAATTCCCATGAACCCTCCCTTTCACTCCTCTAACCTCCTTCCATTCCTCTTAGCACCTTCTGTCTCTAACCACCTTGAAGGCCCCTCCCTTCTCAGTGAGACATATACTAAAAAGTACCCTGCCCCCCCCATCTCCCCAGAGTTCTCCCTAAGATTGCAGGGAAGGAGGATTCCAAAGGCCTGGGTAATTGGAATTAGGTCACTTTGATTACGGTCAGTGTGAAGTCAGCATTGTTAGAGGGCATTCTATTAACTAGAATTCTCCAGTTAATGTGTCCTTTCATATAGTCGTAGTTCATGGATCACTGATGCTATGCTCACAAAATCATGAATAGTTTCTAAATCATCAAAGATTAAATTTCATTCAGAATAGATTTTAGCATTTTACTGTATTCCCTTTGGGAAGCTGCAACCTTATTCCAACAATACCTTATGATAAGGTAAGGAGACTCTTTTTGTTTAAGTCAATCAAGAGCTCACATAATGTATTCCAGTACCCAGCCTTTCAGAGTAGTTCATTGGGGAGGTCATTGCTCAAAGCACATTGGAATTCCTCTTTAGGGATTGCTTTTAGAGCCTGGGACCCTTCCAGGGTGACATCCTAGGATCCTTTGAAGATGGATTTGTTTTTCTGTAAATAGTCAAAAATCATTCTGAGCCAATTCTGCAGAGTGGAGTAGGCAGTCAGTCTGGGGAATGATTAGCCTGTGTGGCCAAAAGTGAGGTGTGACTGCCCAGTAAGGGGCTGAAAGATTTTGTGTGATTTTAAAGCAGTTCTCTGAAGGCAATTCCCTCCATGGACTGGGCCCAGCCTCTGCTTGGATGAATTCTGGTGTGCTTGCTTGAAAAAAGTGTGTCTTTTTACCACTACATTCTTAAACAGAATTATTGGATTTACCAGAGCATCTCATTTCCTAAGGATGTTAAATAACTGGGAACTTACCTAATTTATTGATTTATTTATTTATGTAGTCTTTCATTTATTTACTTAAATTATTTATTGATCTTTCCTGGATTATATTTGTAGGGGGCCTAGGGTTATGTAGAAAAGAAAACTTTTTTCTTCCTTTTTATCCCTTCTTCTGTTTCCCCAAAGGGACAGAATAACATGCACATGTCTTCCTTCCTAAAGTTGACCAGCAGCCTCTCCCCTTTCTTTCTCCCCATAGTAAGTGAGGACGAGTCATTGCTGACTCATCTTTTGAGCAGGTTTCACCCACATTCTCTGCAGATTCACTCATCTCCTATTGCCCTAGGAACAGCCCTCCATCTCAGGGAGAGTATTTCCCCTTATCTGGGTCCCCTCACTGCCCACAGTGAGTGAAAATTGCAGGATAGTAGAAGCAGAGGTCAGAATGCAGTTGTACCGATTGGGAGCCAGGTCAACGTGGTATTCGAAAGAGAGTGGGCTATTGGAGATAGCCTCCAGGGTTAATGCCCAGAACCTACTATGGTGGGGAATTGAGCTCTCTGGCCCTAGTGGCTTAAGGCACTAAGTGGATGTTCTTTTGACCTCTGAACCCTGTCTTTCTGTGACGGAGCAGCTTGGTGTCCTGGAAAAGACACCTACCTGGCTGGGCCACCAACTCACCTCGTGACCTCAGAACTTCCCCTCTCTAGAATTTCTCTCTCTAAAATAAGAGGGTTGAACTAGATGCTCTTTAAGCTCCTGCCAAATCCAGTGACCCCATGATTCTGTCTTTTCTTAAACATGTGGGTCAAGGGCTTTTTGGAGAGTGGAGGGGCCCAGCCTTCAGGGCTCCCAAAAGGAGCCTGACCCACTCCAAGCAGGTGGGCTTCTAAAGAGAAGCTTGTGCTTTTTGGCCAAGCGAAGTGTGTGCATCATAAGATCTTAGAGGTGGAAGGAAGAGTTTTAGATGTCCTCTAATTCAACTCTCTCTTCTTTGATATAGATAAAAAACAGTCCAGAGGGGGTTAAGTGACTTGCCCAAAGTTACACAGTCAGTGACCGAGCTAAGATTTGAATGTAGGTCTTCAGATTCCAAATCTAGGCCATCCCAAGTTACAGTCTGCCTGGTATGAAGGCATGCATGTATGTGAGCAAGTGCATACTTGAAGGGTTATGTGAGTGTGTTCTGTGACTCGATGTGAGTTTGAACAGATACCATGTGGTCTTCTTGGTGTGTTTTAGAAAGGTCTTAACAGCTCTTGGTCCCAGGGCAGGAGTTAGATGAGCAGAACAGTTGCTAATGGTTATGCCCCCATCCCCAACCTTCCCTGGCCTTCAAAAGCTCTTCAAGCACCCAGGTCCACTCATCCAATCCAAATGAGGGGAAGGCATGAACAAATGGGCACTTAACCCTGATCTAAGTGGGGTGGAAGGTGAAACTCCATTCCTAGTTCATTATTAACCTTTTATACCCAGCTTATGGGGATTTCTACTTGTAACTGCATAAGGGCTCCGGATCTCCCTCCATTCCTTACTTTAACCTGTCCTACCCCAGGCTGGGTCAGTCTGGGGGACTGTGGATCCCAGTGACTTCAATTTGGGTCTGGAAGGATTCGTGGTGATCTCACTCATTACCTGCCAGGCAAATCTTGGAGGGTCTGAGGACTGAAACCTCTCTCTTGCTCCTCCCTACCCCCACCCCGAAAAGTGGGGGTGGGGGTGGGGCTTCTAGGGCCTACTCTACTGGCTGGTACCCAGTCTGACATGTGTCCTTGGATGCTGGGGTGGCCATAGTGAGATCTACCTGTGACTCTGGAGATGATCAAGGGAAATAAATCACTGGGGAGGGGGTTAATGCAGATCTGGGTGGGAGCTGGGGAGTTCATTACTCTTCAGCTTGCCAGTGTCCTACTCATCTTCCAGGGCTGTCCCCTCCTCTTGCTGTGTCCCCTTACCTACCTGGTTTTTGACTGGGATGAGTCGGGGAGGGGGGAGACCCTAGGTGAAAGTCCTGAGTTCCTTCCACCTTTGACAGGATTCAATCCAACCTAAAAGATAGGACCTGGGCCAATGACCCTTTTGCTGGTGAGAGGCCCCAGTGTGCTGCAAGTGCTGGCATTGTAGAGCTTTTGAATGTGAGGGATCAGCTTTCATTAAAGGGAAAGAACAAAGCCCTGATTCCCAAGCCAGAGAAGAACAGGGGGAGGGGGGCTTTTATTTCCTCAAAGTCATGGCTAATCTTTCATCCCTTTTTTTTCCTAATCCCTGCCCCCCTTCACCAACACACTCCCAGTACTTTTCTCCACAGGAACCACACTAGTAACTAAGTACCAGAACCTTTCCCATCTCTCCCTTTGCACCCAGCCATAGGGCAGTTTCATCTCTCTCTCTCTCTCTCTCTCTCTCTCTCTCTCTCTCTCTCTCCCTCTACCCCTCCCCCTCTCTCCCTTTCCTCCCTCCCCCCTTTCTTATTTCTCCTCCCAACCTGTCAACCCCACCTCATCAGCACCTGCAACCCCTGCGGGTTGGGCAGTGGGGGGAGGGTTAACCTGACCTTCTTAGATGGGCCCTACAGTTTGACAGCTCCTGTCCTCCCTAATACCCAGGCTCCTCCTTCCGGCTTTCAACCAACCTGAGGGTTAGAGAGGGGAGTGTAGAAAGGAAGATTGGTACCCAGCACAATGCCAGGCAGAGTGCTGCATTTTGGGGTTCAGGGTAGCCAAAGATCAGCCCTAGGCATGGAATCCTGTAGCCTTGCTGACTTCCGGTAGAGCGCGCTAAACACTAAAAGGCCACTACCTAGGCAGTGAGGTTTGGAGATTGCAGAGTGGGTTTTGGGAGTTCAGGTGCCCTTCATTTCCAGTCCCATATCCTTGTCTGGCACCAAGAGTTGTGTGTGTGGAGGGTTCCAAGGAGGCTCTGCTCCGCCGCTCATATTCAAGATGGTCCCCCAAACTTCACTCTTTACATCCTGACCTGCAGATGCTTAGGCACGACTGGTCATGACCTAGTGAGGGTGGGAATGGGAAAGTTGACTTTTGCCCTTTTCCAACGGCCGCCCACTCCGAGTTTTATTTTCTGAGCCACTTAGAGCCACAAAGTTCCGCCCTGCCCCCCCCCCGTTTCCTGGCAGCTCACACCCCACCCCACCCCTCCTGCCCTCGACGCCAAGTTAGAGATTTTCTTCGTCCTCCCCAGCCCGGACAACACCGAGGCGGTGGTGTTTCTGGACTGTTTTCCCAAAAGTTCATTCACTGTAGTAACTTTGTACTCTGCCCCCGACCCCTGCGCGGCGATCGATCGCATCACGAATGTATCTTGTGTCTTTTTAACAAGCTGCTAAACTAAGCCGCATGACCGGGGCTAGGGACGCTGGTGTGGGAGGAGAGCGTGGCGCTAGGGGATAGCAAGGCCAGGGGATCGGGCATGGGGTACGGGAAGGGGAGGCTTTCTCCCTGCATCTGTCCGCGAAGCAGGGCTGCAGCCTGCCCTCTCTCCCCCTCAGACGGCTCTTTCCGCTCCCTCCTGCCCCAGGCCTAGCACCCCATTTCCCACACACAGATTTCCAGAGCTTCCGCTTTGGGGTGACCTCAGCCCCCAAGCTGGCAGTGGGGGTCCTTTCTCATTGGCTCCTCCCGGAGGAGCAGGGGACCTGGCTGCGCCTCCTCCCCAGTTGTCTGCTGCTATTTGTATATATGTTGGTTTCTCTTTCTTTTTCGCCCCTGCCCCTGTCTGTGTTCTCACCCCGCCCCTCCACCCCCCAACTTGTTTCTTTTGGCCTCCAGCTCTCCTCTTTCCCTGGATGGGGCCTGGAGGGTTGAGGAAGGAGTCCCTCCCCCCACCCCCCCTGTACTTATGTGCTTCCAGGGTAGGGAGGGAGGGAGTTGAGCCCAGGGAAAGAGCTTTTGGAAGGGGTGAGGTTTTGGCTCAGTGGGTTTCTCTCCTCATCTTCCACCTTCCCCCAATCCTTTCGTACCTCACAGCCAGAAGAGCTGGGTCACCCCTTCCCTTACCTCTTTCCACCCCCCACCCCGCAAAAAAATTTGGCCTTGCAATTGGATGCCAAAGAGCCTAGAGTGAGGGGGAACGAAGCTCAGAGCCTGGTTCTCTCCGAGCAGTCCTGGCCCCCACTGGCCATAACCACTGTTCCAGAATCCCCAACCCCTCTTCTCTCCTATCCCCCCCATAATGGAGGCCACTGGGGGGGGTCCCCTAACCTTCCACTCCTCCCCATAAAATAAACTCAGGGACCAACATCTGCTTCCTTTGCACTTGCTCCACCATTGACCCCCTCCCTCCCCACTTTGGGGGACTGGGGGAGGGGGGAGAGAGACAGGGCTGGGGGCTCCTTCGATCTGACAGTATTGGGCAAAAAGAGGGGCTGCCCCACGTCCCTTCATCCCCATCCTCATTCCCATCGACCATTTGGGGGAGGGTGTTGATTGGGCAGCTCAGCCTGGGGGGGGGCTCAGCCCAATTTTCTCTGAGGCCATAAGCACCCTTCTTCCTCTCCCTCCCCCCCCCCCACCCCTTCACTTAGCAGACACCTGCTGGCCAGGAGGGGGACTGGAGGTGGGGGGCACAGGAGACATGAATCTCCCAAGAGGTCCTGAGCCACAACTGGTTTATCCCTGAGCCTCCTCCCATCATCACCCCAGCCTCTCCCCACCCCCCCACCCCAGCTCCCTTTTTTTAATGCAATAATACTGTATAATACGCTTGCACTATCCCCCCGGGGCAGACTAAGCATGCAAGAAACAAGAAAAGAAACAATTGGAAGCTTCTTTTCTTTCTTTCTTTCTTTGTGTTTCTTTCTTTCTTTCCTTCCTTCTTCGGGGTCCTGCCCATCCCTGGTGTACATAGCGGTATAGAGAGCGGCTCTGGGCTCTGGCCTCTGTATAATAAAGCATGCACTGAGCGCGCTCCCTCCCTCCTCTCTCCCTCGCCTTCCCCTCCGCTCGCCTCGCTGGGCTGCCTAGGACTGCGAGTACTGTACAAATCCAACACTTGAAGACGACACACCAACTACACAAACGCACACGCGCAAGATCACGGGGGTGGGGGGCGGACACGGACACGCACCGACACGCACACGCGCGCGGGGGGGTAGAAAGGGGAGTGGGAGGTAGCGCCCTAGGGGCCCCCAGCCGCTGTGCAAAGGATTTTGTGCCTTTTTAAAGTCCCTGTATGTTAATCCAGACAATCCCGAGAGCTTGTATACTACCAAATCCTTATTAAAGACTCCTTCCAGGAATCTGCCCGCGTCCTGCCTGCTTTCTTTCGCTCTCTCCTGTTCTGGTCCTGTTCTTGCTCTGACGCTCACCCCCCAACCCCAGGTTTTATCCGTCGCCTCAGGTCCACCGGGTCCCAAGGATTAGGGCTCAGGATACTGACTCAGCTGGGGAGATGGAGATGTGTGTGAGAAGGGAGAGGGAGGGGCAGGCTTTCTTCAGTATCTCACCGCTCCCCCTTCCTGCTGAACTTGGAGCTGAGTCTTCTTTGGCAGCAGGGACGAGGGCCCTCTCCTCCCTAACCCCCAGACTAGGGGTGTTTCAATCCTTGTTAAAGGATGTGAGGATCTTAACTTGTCACTTGGTGGGCAAGGGCAGGCATTCCTTCTCATTAGTTCCATTGGGTTAGCCATATATTTTATGGGCCAAGGACTGCACTCTGGGCAATGGGAGAGAATGCCATGTCTGACCTATAGCAGCATACAAAGAGTTGGACTACTCTAGAAGTCTTAATTTTAGGAATTCGGGGTCTGCTCCTGGGCCTATTTCGGAGTTAGAGTGAGATTTGCTGGTCAGGGGACATTGTGTCACCAGGTTCAGTCCTGGTTTCCTTTTGTGAAGAGCAAAGAGGAGGGGCTGAGGGAGAAGGGGCCCTGCGCCCAGCAGGCTAGAGCTGGCTCCGTGCCCCTTCCCCCCTCTTTGTCTCTGGGGTGGCAGCTGATGGCACTAGCCTACATTCCTGTTCTGCTCCCTTGCTTGTCCCAGCAAGTGGAAATAGGAAGCTGAGGACAGTCAGATCTCTGACTCTCCCAGAGGGGTTCTGACCTGGTGAGTGAGTTGCTAGTATTGCAGACACTAGTCTTAGCTGGGAGTGGAGGGGGAGCAATCTAGCTGGGAGGGAGGCAGAGAAAGGAAAAGAGAAAGAAGGGGCCAGAAGGGAAGGAAGGAGTGTGATGAGAAAGAAGTGACAGAGCAAGGCTGAGTGAGGAAAAACAGCCTGGGAAAGCAGAGATGGAGGGCTGAGAGTGAATGGGAAAGGGGTAGAGGACACAAGAAGAATCAGAAGGGGAAAAAGAAAGGGAGAAACTGAAACAGGGCAGAGATGAGCAGACAGAACAGAAGAGGGTTCATTGGGAGGTAGTTGGGGTGGCAGGGACTGAGTTACTGGGGTGGGGGTGGGGCAGGAGAAATAGCTTGGGGGAAGACGTAGAGGGAGGGAGAGGGAAGTCAGCTCTGCGGAGCTGGTTGTCGCAGTGCCCAGCCCCCAGGGCAGCCCGGACTCTCTCTTAGACTGTTATTCTCCTTAGGGCTAGGAGTAAAACAAACAAACCAAAAAGACAGAAGACCTCTTCTCCAAGTCCAATCTTTCCCAGAAAGGGTAAATGGGAGTGAATTTCTTAGCCCATCTCCCCACCCCCATACCCTAGGACATTTAGGCTTTGATTTCATTTGATCCCTATTGTAGGTTCCTGGCTCTTGCTGGGGGAGATGGGGCCCCTGGGTGAGTAGTCAGTCAAAAGGGTGGACCTTTCCCAGTAATTTCAGCCCATCCTGTGTCTTAGAGCTGGGCTGCTCCCTCACTGGGTCCAGACAGAAATAACTAGCTAATATCCTTCATTGTGTGCTCCTAGGCTGTCCTAAGGATGATGGGAAGGACATGAGCTGAGATGGGCCCTGCTCTCAAAGGACCCTGTTGTTAATTGGAGAGGAGGGTGGATGCTGGAGATTAATCATATGTGGAGGGGGCAGCTAGATGGCGCAGTGGTAAAAAGCACCGGCCCTGGATTCAGGAGTACCTGAGTTCAAATCCGGCCTTAGACACTTAACACTTACTAGCTGTGTGACCCCAGTTGCCTCACTAAAAAAAAAAAAAACCAAAATCATATGTGGAGACCAGAGGAACTGGGAAAGGAGGAGGACAAAAATCTAGGAAAAGAGAGCTTGAGAGACAGAGAACCTTGAGAGAAAAAGAGATGAAGAAAGAGAAAGAGAAGCGAGAGACAGAACCATATGTACTTTGCAATTAAGTAGAAAAGGATAAAGCACAGACCCTGGATTCAGGAGTACCTGAGTCAAATCCAGCCTCAGACACTTGACACTTACTAGCTGTGTGACCATGGGCAAGTCACTTAACCCCTATTGCCCCACCAAAAAAAAATCTCCCTCAGCAATTAAGTAGAAAAGTGAGGGCAGACCCTTCCTCTCCCCCCAACAACACACACTCCCTGAGACACCCCTGAGGCACCTTCCTGCACTGGATTGTAGTCTAAGAGAGATGGAAGAGTTTGGAATGGAGGCTGCTGGGACAAATGTTCTGCAGTGGGAGAAGGAGGAGCTGGAGTGTGGCCTTTCCCAGGACACAGATTCCTTCTGCTCCCCCCTCCCCACTTTGCATGGCACAGAGCCAAACACTGAACTGTAGTGAGAAAAATGCTGAACTTAGAAATCAAAGCTTTGTGTCAGAATTTTTGCTCTCCTATCTGTGTGACCTTGGGCAAGTCATTCACATATGAGCCTCAATTTCCTTTTCTGTAAAATAAAGGGGTTAGATAAAGTTACCTCTACAGTCCATTCCAGTTTCAAATGTTTCATCCTCTGGTGTTCAGCCTACATTCCTAATTGGAGATCAGTATCCTGACCCCAGCAGATAAAAGCTGTTGAAGGGATTTTTTACATCTTGGCTCTCTTGTAAGCACAAGGAAGAAAAATCAGCTGTCTTCCCCATGTCAATGCCCGTGCTCATAGCCTTGTGCCCATTCATTTTGAAATTTAGAGGGTCTGAGTTCAGAACTCAGATACTTATTAGCTATGAGGCACTGGGCAACATAGCCTCTCTCATGCTGTTTCCTCATTTGTAAAATGGAAATAGTGCCTGTCTCCCAGGGTTATTGTGAAGATAAAGGGAGATAGCATTTTTGGGGGGTGCAGGGCAATGGGGGTTAAGTGACTTGCCCAGGGTCACACAGCTAGTAAGTGTCAAGTGTCTGAGACTGGATTTGAACTCAGGTCCTCCTGAATCCAGGGCCAGTGTTCTAGCCACTTCGCCACCTAGCTGCTCCAAGGGAGATTGTATTTTTATTATTTAAAAAAAAATTTTTATTAAAAAAGGTTTTTTTGAGATAGTATTTTTAAAGAGCTTAGCACAGTACCTGGCACATAGCAGGCACTTAAATGCTTGTTTTTTCCTTCCTTTTTGTCAGTTATAACAAAAGGGGCAGGGAATAATGGGAAACACTGGATTCCCATGGCTCATTTGGAGAACCTGGGTGAAAAAAGCAGGAGGATTCGTACCAGCCTTGGGATAGCCCACAGTTTATGGGAAAACATTTCCCCCTCGGGAGAATGCTAAGCTGGTATCTGCCAGTCTAGTTTACTTATTCTTCTCTAAGGGAAGGAATTAGCAAAAATTTCATAATCTACAATAGAAAGGATTCTAGAGGCAGAGAACCTGGGTTCCAATCCTGTCTTTGATGATTACCATCCATGTGACCTTAGGCAAGTCATTTAACTTCCCTGGGCTTCAGTTTCCTCATCTGGTAAGTGTCAAGTGTCTGAGGCCAGATCTGAACTCAGGTCCTCCTGAATCCAGGGCCCCTGCTTTAACCACCTAGCTACCTCTCAGTTTCCTCATCTGTAAAATGATAAGGTTTTACTAGATGACCCTCTCAGGTGGTTTCAGCTATAGTTCTATGGATATCACTTCCCCTGTTCTGCCTCCTCCTTCTTCCACTGCCTTGCCTGATATGCTCTGGGGTCCCTATTGGTTCTTTCCACCTAGACCGACAGAGATGCTCGCTTCTAACTATCAAATTGCTCCCCTTCCACCATAAGTGGTATAGGGATTCGCCTATTCATTACAGGGTCAAAGGATGAGATCACACTCCCTTGCTGACCACTTCACACTGAGGGATCATAAAGTCATAGAATTAAGAGTTGGACTGGACCCTTGTAGTTCATCATCAGACTCCAGAGCCAATCTTATTGTAAGGTTCCTTCTAACTGAGTGGGTGACCCAGGGTTAGTTAAGACTCCCAGTTCTCTGATCCCCCAGGAATGTCTCTTAAACACCTTTTCCCAAACCATATTTAACAGAATTCTGATGTTCCACCATGTGAATAGGAGCTCAGTATGGCATTTTCTTTTCTTTCTTTTTTTTTGGGGGGGGGCAAGGCAATGAGGGTTAAGTGACTTGCCCAGGGTCACAACAGCTAGTAAGTGTCAAGTGTCTGAGGCCAAATTCGAACTCAGGTCCTCCTGAATCCAGGGCCAGTGCTTTATTCCACTGCACCACCTAGCTGCCCTCAGTATGACATTTTCGATGCTAATGTATTTGACTCCTTTAGAATATTAAACGTGGAATTGGTAAGTCAATATATCTCCCTTAGCCACATGATTTCATCTGTGTCAGGAACTCCAGATTGGCAACTTTTCTGTCTTAGAGAGTTTGCCTGGGCCGTTTTCTTGATGATAGTCATAGTCTAGTAAGTGTTCATCAATCAATAAGCATTTATTAAACATTCAAGTACTATGCCAGGTACTGTATAAGAGGTGGAGGACTTGAACTCGGATCTTCTCAACTCCAAGGCTCTCCTCTTTCTCTTAGGCCACCTTGCCTCTCTGTGTCTTTTTTTTTTGGTGAGGCAATTGGGGTTAAGTGACTTGCGCAGGGTCACACAGCTAGTAAGTGTTAAGTGTCTGAGGCCGGATCTGAACTCAGGTCCTCCTGACTCCAGGACCAGTGCTCTATCTACTGCGCCACCTAGCTGCCCCTCTCTCTGTGTCTTTTTAAAATGAACATCTTATTGATGTCCCTTTTTTACATCACTGTCATTTCCCAATGATTCACCCGTCTCCCAAAAAACCCTCCCTTGCAACAAAGAATATGGTTAAATAAAACAAATTAACACATTGGTTATTTTTGACAGTGTGCCTCATTGCCAAAAGAGGGAAGCATATTTTACTGTCAGTTCTCCAAAGTCATACTCAGTCACTGAAGTGATCAGACTTGTGCTGTTTTCCTTTTAGACCTAGGTTCCAGTTCCATCTCTGACATATACTAGTTGGGTAATCCTGGGCAAATCCCTTAACTTCTAGGTACTCTCATCCAGAAGTATAAACTACTCAGCCCACTGGCCATTGCTGCTATAACCAAATTAAAATGTAATTGGGAAGGGGGCGGCTAGGTGGCACAGTGGATAGAGCACTGGCCCTGGATTCAGGAGGACCTGAGTTCAAATCCGGCCTCAGACACTTGACACTTACTAGCTGTGTGACCCTGGGCAAGTCACTTAACCCCAATTGCCTCACCAAAAAAAACAAAATGTAATTGGGAAATATTTAACAAGATAAATAAAAATACAATAGAACATAGATAATGTTGATTTGCAGTTTTCTAAGCCAAAAGTGGCCTGCAAGGATAATTACCTAGGTTTAGTGGCCCTGTTTGTCTTTGAGTTTGACCCCACTGATCTAGGTAACTCTGAGACTATATAAATGGCAAAAAAGGTGCTGACCTGAATTAGTAGAGAAAGTGTCCTCACCAGGGATGTCCCTATACCAATGAAATCCTAGTTTCTTTCCCAGTCCCTACATTTCCACTCTCTACCCACAGAGCCATTGGATGTCTTTCAGTGTTGCTTTCCTTTATGTTATTGTGGGCATTGTTATACTGCTTTCCTGGCTCTGTTTTGTTTACTTCACAATGCATCAGTTCATATAGGTCTTCTCAAGTTTCTCTGAATTCTTAGTTGACATTTTGTATAGTGTAGAATTATTTCATTACATTCAGGTCCCACAATTTGTTGACCATACTACTATTCTTCAAAATGCTCACATGGACAAAATGGGCTCAATTTCCTCTTTTTCTCCAAAATTTCCCAACTTCTAACCCTAAGGTATTTCATAACATCAAGGCATTGGGCCATCATGTGTAGGTTCTGTCAATATATTTCAGACCCAAAAGTGATCTGTGGTCAAATTAGTTTGGGAAACACAACTCCAAAGGTCAGAGAAATCAGTGGTCACTGGTTCCTTCTCCATTCATTCATTAAGCAAACATTTTTTCTAATGCCTGTTATTTGTAAAGTATTCTGGAGGGAAAGTCAAATAAGTCTTGGTGAGTCAATCAGCAAATATTTATTAATTGTCTACTATGTACTAAGCACAGAGGATACAAAGAAAGGCAAAAACAAAGTCCCTCAGCCAGGGAAACTACTTTCAAACAGCTATATGCATATGAAAAAAATATATACATAATGTAAATATATGAGATATATATAGTATGTATATATTAAATATATATATAGTACATGTATATATATTAAATATAGTATAAATTGGAAGTAATCTCAGAGGGAAGCCACTAACATGGAAGGGACTAGGAAAACCTCACAGAAGGTGAGATTTCAGCTGAGTTTTGAAGGAAGCCAGGGAAACCAGGAGGTAAAGGTCAGAAGTAAGAGCATTTCAGGCACGGGGACAGAGGAAGACCAAATTAGGCTGCTGGATTTTAGAGGATGCAGTGGAGAGTAAAGTGTAAGAAGCCTGAATGGGTTAAATGTCAAACAGGATCATCATCATCATCATCATCATCATCATCATCATCATCATCATTATTATTATTATTTTGGTGAGGCAATTGGGATTAAGTGACTTGCCTAGGGTCACACAGCTAGTAAGTGTCAAGTGTCTGAAGTCGAATTTGAACTCAGGTCCTCCTGAATCCAGGGCCAGTGTTTTATCCACTCCACCACCTAGCTGCCCCTATCCTCTCTTTCTCTTTTTTTTTTGTTTGTTTTGTGGGGCAATAAGGGTTAAGTGACTTGCCCAGGGTCACACAGCTAGTAAGTGTCAAGTGTCTGAGGTCAGATTTGAACTCAGGTCCCCCTGACTCTAGGGCCAGTGCTCTATCCACTGACCCACCTAGCTGCCTCTCAAACAGGATTTTATATTTTATCCAGGAGGTAAAAGTTTGTTGAGGGGCACATGGGAGAAAATGGTGGTTGATGTGAACTTTAGGAAAATCACTTTGGTAGGTGAGTGGAGGTAGGGTGGAGTGGGGAGTAGACTTGAGGCAGGGAGACCAAATAGAAAGCTTTTGAAATAATCCAGACTTGAGATGATGAGGGACTATACAAGGCTAGCAGCTGTGTGAGTGGAGAGGAGATATATACATGGGAGATATTGTGACGGTCAAAATTAAAAGATTTGACAACAGATTAGATATGGGGGGGGGCAGTTAGGTGGTACAATGGATAAAACACTGGCCCTGGATTCGGGAGGACCTGAGTTTGAATCTGGCCTCAGACACTTGATGCTTACTAGCTGTGTGGCCCTGGGCAAGTCACTTAACCCTCATTGCCCCACAAAAGGGGACCAAAAAATATGTAGGGTGGGTATGGATGAGGAATGAAGGATGACACTGAGTTTTTTACTTTGGATGAAAGGGAGAATGGTGTTCTCTACAGAAATCGAAAAGTTGGGAACTGGGGAAGGGTTTGGGGATTTTTGGGGGGTGGGGGTAAGGGTGGTAGTGGGAATGAGATAATGATTTCTGTTTTAGACATTCTGAGTTTGAGATGTCTATGGGCCATCCAGTTCAAGATGTCTCAAAGGCAGTTGGGGATGCAAAATTAGAGTTCAGGGGAGAAATTAAGTCTAGATCTATAGATCTGGGAATCATTTGACAAAAGATAATTGATCCCTTAGGAGCTGATGAGATCACCAAGAGAGATAGTCTAGAGGGAGAAGAGAAGAGGGCCCCAGGGGGATGGTCATAGTTAGTAGATGTGACCTGGATAAAGATCCAGCAAAGAAGAGTAAGAAGTAGTGATCAGACAGACAGGAGGAGAGCTGGGACAGAGCAGCATCACAAAAATCCAGCGAGGAAGGAGCATCCCTCTCTTTGGCTTCTCAGCATGAGCTAAGGGAGTGGAGACATGCCGTGACCCCTGGGACACATTTGATAGTCCCCTAGAGTCACCCCAAGTACCCGCAAGAAGCCAGACCACAGAGCAGACTGTCCAGAGGCTCAGGCCACTGGCAGCAGGGAAGGAAAGGCAGAATTCCCCCAGGTTAGTCCCCTCCCAGCCAGAGTTCCCCTTTCCTCCAGACAAGTCTCCTCTGAAGAGGGTACCACTGATAGGGAGTGGACATTATGCTAATAAGGAAGGCATTGGGAGCAATGAAAAGAACTCTGATGTCAAAGATGTGATCAGTAGCAACTTCAGAGGATTGACTCTCCAAAGGGAGGTGGTGGACTCTAGGGGTGGAATAAGGCATACATCTTCAGACATAGCAAGCGTGTTGATCTGGTTTACCTAACTGTACTCATTTATTATAGTAGAGGGTTCTGTAGGGGGAGGGAGAGACATTGATTAGTAAGTGAAAGTTATTTTAAAATATTTTTAATTTTTAAATTTAATTCAAAAAACATTTTTTAAATAGCATCAATAAAGATTTTCAAAAGGAAGAGTGCTGGGCTAGGAAGCAGGACACATTGTCATTGCCTTTTTCTGGACCTCAGTTTTTCCATCAGTCAATGGAGAATCCTCCCAATTCTCCCCCACTTCCCCCAAGAGGAGTCCCCCAAGAGGAGTCATTCATAGGTGTTAGGAAGGAAAGGGTTTTGAGAATGAAAGAGAAAGGGAGGGGGCAGCTAGGTGGTGCAGTGGATAAAGCACTGGCCCTGGATTCAGGAGGACCCGAGTTCAAATCTGGCCTCAGACACTTGACACTTGCTAGCTGTGTGACCCAGGGCAAGTCACTTAACCCTCATTGCCGAGAGAGAGAGAGAGAGAGAGAGAGAGAGAGAGAGAGAGAGAGAGAGAGAGAGAGAGAGAGATTATAATCAGGATTCTAGGGGGAGGTGGGACACCATGACCAGGAGCACTTCCTCAGAGAAAGATTGGGGAGGGATGTGAGGGAGAAGGGAGAAATGACACCTTAGCTGGCTGTTGTCAATGAGTGGCCGAGTGGTAGGGTTTGTTGGTGATACCCAAGGAGTAGAGAAGGAGAGACAGTAGCCACAGGAAAAGGGATTTTGGTCACTGGTAACTGGGGTCAGAAGGCATTTCTTCTAGGGGGTTGGGCACTCCTAGAACTTAGGTCTGATTTTTCCTTGATCAAACCATCCAGGAGGAGCTGTCCAGGAAACAGTTGAAGGGATAGAGGGAGTAATGACACACGAGGAGGCATTCTAGGTCCATGTCAATCCAGATACCAAGTTAGTCAATCAGTCAACATTTATTGAGTGCCTACAGTATACCAGACTCTATGCTAAGCTCTGGGAATACTCTCAAGGGAATACTCCCTGCTCTCAAGGAGATCACAGGCTAATGGAGGAGACTGCATGTAGTCAAGTATGCACAAACAAGCTAGTAACAGGATAAATTAGAGATACTTGACAGAAGGAAAGTACAAGAATTAAAGAAGATTTGGAAAGACTTCTTTTGGGGGGGGAGCAGTGGGGGTTAAGTGACTTGCCCAGGGTCACACAGCTAGTAAGTGTGAAGTGTCTGAAGCCGGATTTGAACTCAGATCCTCCAGAATCCAGGGCTGGTGCTTTATCCACTGCCACCACTTAGCTGCTCTCTTGGAAATACTTCTTGCAGAAGGTGGGATAGGTGGCTGAGAAGCCAGGGAAGGGACTTATCGAAGGCTCATACAGCTATTAAGTAGAGAAGCCAAGATTCAAACCCAGATCTCTGGATTCTAAGCCCCACAGACCTTTCGACTATCCCATGCTAAACCAAGTACTTCCTCCTCTCAATAGCTTTATGCAGATGAAACAACAGAATTGTAATATCATAGATTTAGAGCTGGAAGGGACTTTGGAGGCCATCTGGCTGAACTCCATCATTTCACAGATGAAGAACCTGAGGCCTAGAGAGGTCAAATGACTGGTCCAGGGTCACACAGCTATTGTGTCTGAGGCAGAATCTGAAACCAGCTCTTCCTAACTCCAAGTCCAACATTGTGTCTGCTGCCTCATGAAATAAGCTTCCTTATGGCATGGAGGTGATCCTGGGTTTTCAAAGACTAAGCCAACACACTAAGCATTGTGTCTGGGAGGTCCTGCCAAGCTGGAGAGGCTTGTAAGTACAGCACCAGAGGGGTGTCTGTGGTGCAAAGTCCAGCCTAGATAAGTTCAGAGAGTCTCATCCTTGGGAGGTGGACCAGCAGTTGATGACTTTTCTTCTGCCACGGTGTCTCATGAAGGCTGTCTGATAGGGGTTGTGAGCTACATGGGTAGAATAAGGCAATCCCAGACCTTTGAAGTGCTGGGTATTCAAGGGTTAATCACACTAATATATGTTGTTGTTGTTCAATCCTGTCCAACCCTTCCTGGCCCCATTTGGGGTTTTCTTTTTTCTTTTTTTTTTTTTGGTGAGGCAATTGGGGCTAAGTGACTTGCCCAGGGTCACACAGCTAGTAAGTGTTAAGTGTCTGAGGCTGGATTTGAACTCAGGTCCTCCTGAATCCAGGGCCAGTGCTCTATCCACTGCGCCACCTAGCTGCCCCTGGGGTTTTCTTGGCAAAGACACTGGAGTGGTTTGTCATTTCCTTCTCCAGCTCATTTTACAGATGAAGAAACTGAGGCAAACAGGGTTAAGTGACTTGTCCAGGGTCACACAGCTAATATGTGTCTGAGGCCAGATTTGAACACATGAAGATGAGTCTTCCTGACTCCAGGCTTGGCTCTTTATCCACTTCCCCACCTAGTAAAGTACAGTGGTGAGAATGCTGGCTCTAGAATTGGAGGACCTGTGTTCAAATCCTGACTCTGATGCTTACTCCTTGTGTGACTTTGGGCAAGTTACTTCACTTGTCTGGGCCTCAGTTTCCTCATCTGTAAAATGATGTCTAAATAGCCTCTGGGGTCCCTTCCAGTTCTGTCTGTTTTGTGACCTCTAAGGTCCCATTGTAACTCTAAATGTATGACCAACAAATTAATCAATCAATAAGCATTTGTTGAATACCTACTGTGGGCCCGACATTGTGCTTAGGCTCTGGGGATAAGAAGACAGAAATGAGTCTGATCTTGCCTTTGAGAAAAGACAACATGTACATACATATACCAGATGTTCCAAAAGTATTGATGCAGTTTTAAAGATTTTAATAGCTCTTGAGCTACTAAGCTATTAAAGTGTAAAACTTGCACCAAGACTTTTGGGACAGCCTGTATAAGTACATCTACAGTTGATGATAAGTAATTTCAGAATAGAAGTTACTGGCAGCCAGAGTAGGGGCAGGGAACATCAGGAAAAGATTTCTGTAGAAGTCAGCCCCTGAACTGAGTGACTCTGAAGGCTCCTAGTCATTCAGTCTCCACTTTAAGACCTGCAGAGATGAGGAAGGCATCATCAAATAGTGGAAAGGGGTGTATGTGTGTGTATATATATAGATATAACCCATATCAGATTACCTGCTGTCTAGGGAAGGGGGGCGGGAGGGGAGGGAGGGAGAAAAATCTGAAATTAGAAAGCTTGTATAAACTAAAGTTGAGAACTATCTTTACATGTATCGGGAAAAAATATAATATTTTATTAATTTTTTAAAAATAGTGGAAAGGGGACTGGCCTTGGAGGCAGAAGATCTGAGTTTGAAGATTGACTAGATGCTGACTATGTGACCTTAGGCTAGTCACTTTCCTTCTCCAGAACTTGCTTTCCTCATCTGTTAATGGAAGGGGTTGGACAATTGTCGGGGCGGGGCGGGGGGGGGGGCGGGGGGGTGGTGGAGTAATCTCTAAGATTCCCCTTCAACTCTGTCATTGATGTGTCTCAAGTGTCTCAACCCCATTGAGACTCAGTTTCTCCATCTGAAAAATAGGAGTAATACCTCCCTACCCAACCTCACAAAGGCTGTTGCAAGGAAATCACACTGAAAAGTGTTATATAAATATGAGCCATTATTATTATCATCACCTTCCAAAACAACCCATTCCACTTTTGGATAGTTCTAATGAGGAAGTCTTTTCTTATATCCAACCAAAACCTTCCTCCCTGCAACATTTCCTCCATTGATGATAAAGTGACCCTTCAGGGCCAACCAGAAAGCATCTAATCAATCCCCTTTTCAAATGATCCAACTCCAAATGGTTGAGGGCAACTATGAAGTCACTCTGTATGTCTTCCATTGTCCAAGCTAACTGTCTCCACCTCCTCCCTCTTCATAAATTGTCTTCCTGAGTTACTGGCCAGAACCAGCTATAGAGGAGCCAAGCAATCACCCTAGTAGCCAGATTCTCCCTTTGAACCCTAGACAGATGTTCCAGGGTTACGGATACTGGTTAGAAAGGAAAGAAAAGAAGGGAAGGTGATAGAAAAAGAGAGAGTGAGGGAGAGAGGAGGGAAAGAGAAGAAGATGGGAATGAGATAGAGGGAGGATGAAGGAGGGAGAAAGAAGGAAAGAGAGGAAGAAGGAAGGGAGAAAGAAAGAGGAAAAGTGAGGAAAGGAGAGGAGAAAAAAGGAGGGAAAGAGTTGGGGGAGAGAGGGAATGAGAGAAAGACTGGTCTCATCAATCAGCAAACACTTATGAAGCACCGTTTGTTCAGTCGTTTCAGGCTTGGACAACTCTTCATGACCCCTTTGGGGGTTTCTTGGCCAAGATACAAGAGTGTTTTGCCATTTCCTTCTTCAGCTCATTTTACAGATAAGGAAACTGATGCAAACAGGGTTAAGGGTCACACAGCTAATAAGTGTCCGAGGCTGGATTTGATCTTAAGAAGTTCCTGGCATTCTATCCACTTTGCTACCTGGCTGCCCTGATTAAGGCCAACTGGGCAGCTAAGTGGCGCAGTGGATAAAGCACTGGCCCTGGATTCAGGAGGACCTGAGTTCAAATTTGGCCTCAGACACCTGACACTTACTAGCTGTGTGACCCTGGGCAAGTCACTTAACCCTCATTACCCCGAAAAAACCCCAAAACCTAATTAAGGCCAACTGTGTGCCAATATGTCAGTCTCATTCCTAGAATCTAGCATAGTGTCTGATATACAGTAATAATAAAAGCTAGCAATGATAGAGAACTTTAGGGGTTTTGAAATACTTTATATATATATATATATATAAAATGTGTGTATATATGTGTATGTGTGTGTGTGTATATATATATATAAAACCACATTTGATCTTTACAACAGCCCTGGGAGAAAGGTGCTATGATTAGCCTCATTTCTCAGATTAGGAACACAACCGCTGTATATGTGGTTTAGATTGATTCCTCTGAGTTGAGGGGTGGGCAGTGCAAAAGTGGCCCAAAGGCGGGCCGGATGATGATGACTCTCTACTGGCCATTTGGGTTAGGTGGATGCAGGTCATGGGAGGCCCATTGCTGGGATACTTTGGGTTGGTAGAGGAACAGGGGAATCTCAAAACTCATCCAGTCCTCCCTGAATCCAATTGCAGGTGTTCACACTGTCTTCACCTTTTGAGGTGAATGGCCTCCCTAGGGCTGTGCCCCTGAGCCTTCCCTACCAGGACTTCAAGAAAGACCTGTCTGATTACAGGGAGCGTGCCCGCCTCCTGCATAGGGTCCGAACAGTGGACTTCTCCCATGTTGTCCTCAGTGCCCCTTGTCAAACGATCCCAGCTCCCGTCCAGCAAGAGGTCAATGGGAAGGGCCAGGAAGAGGATAATGAGGATGAGGAAGAAGAGGAGGAGGAGGAGGAAGAAGAAGAGGAAGAGGAGGAAGAGGAAGAAGAGGAGGAAGAAGAGGAGGAGGAAGAGGAGGAAGAGGAAGCAGCTTTGGGGCATGTGCTGGGGCTTAGAAGTGACTCCAGCAGTGAAGTGAGCGAGAAGAGCACAGATAGAAGTCAAGAGGGAGCCCCATCCACGTTACTTGCTGATGACCAGAAAGAATCCAAGGGCAGGGCATCCATGGCTGATGGGGACTTGGAGCCAGAGGAGGGCTCTAAGACACTGGTGCTCTTCTCCCCAGGTGACATGAAGAAGTCACCTGTCACCACTGACCTGGCTCCTGACCCTGACCTAGGCACCCTGGCTGCCCTGACCCCACAGAATGAGCGGCCCCACCCCACAGGGAGCCAACTAGATGTGTCTGAGCCAGGGACACTGTCCTCTGTCCTCAAGTCTGAACCGAAGCCCCCCGGGGCTGGTACTGGGGTGGGACCAGCTGTAGGATCAGGGGGAGTTGTGGCAGCTGCCTCCTCACCCTTCACCAAAGTTGAAAGGACCTTTGTGCACATTGCTGAGAAGACCCATCTCAATGTTATGTCTTCCGGTGGGCAGTCCCTCCGGCCTGAGGAATCCTCCCTTGGCAATGGAGGGCTAGGCCCAGAGACCATCCTGGAGAAGGGAGTTGTTGAAGAGAGGCCCCCTGTTCCCTTAGAGAACGGCAGTATTCTGTCTGGGCCAGATGGAGCAGAGACAGAGAGCTGTGCCCTATCTGTACCACCTGGGGATACACCCTCAGAAGTGGCTGGCGACACTCTGCCCAACGGCTTTGCCCAGACTAATGGGCAGCCCCCCACCATCCCGCCTGAGCCTGGTCTGTCTTCAGAGCCCGGGGTCCCAGAGAAGACAATCCCTGTGGGCCCTGGATCCCAGGCTCTCCTTGGCCCCCGCCCCCGGAGCCGTATCCCCGTCCTCTTCTCTGAGGAGGACACAGGCTCTGAGCTGTCAGCCTCAGTCTCGGCCAAAGAACGGTGGGGTAAGCGGACGCGGCAGCCTGACCTCGCACGCCTGGTGATGGAGAAGAGGCAGGGCCGCCTCCTGTTGAGGCTTGCCTCTGGAGCCTCATCATCGGCTTCATCCAGTGAGGAGCGGCGTCGGGCCTCGGAGAGACGCTGTCCGGCACGGGATCCGAGGAGGATACCCATGACTCCGATGACTCGGCCCCAGGACAAGTGGAACGGGCTGCGGGTACAAGGAGCCGGATCCCTCGCCCTGTCAGTGTCAGGACCCCCACGCCGGTACAACTCAAAAGTGGGGGGAGTCCCCAGAGGACGTCACACCCTGGTGCCCCCAACAGCATGGTCCCATCACCAGACACAGCCATCACCAGCAGGTGAGACCCTTTGAGGGGCAGGTAAATAGTGCTATGCCCCATCCGTCTCTGCCCACAGGTGTGGTGCTATGTGAAGGATCTGACCCTAGTCTTTAGTCCTCATTAAATCTTTCCTGGAAGCCAACTCTCTTTTGGAACCTGCCCAAGGGACCTTTGCCGTTTGTTTTCAGTATTTTCACCTTTTTCCTAAATCGCCACTAATCCACTGAGTCCCCCAGCCTCCTGGGCCCTGAGCCCGTTTGACTTCTGAGTACAAAAACTTGCAGACTCCAATCCTTAAATACCCTTCTCCTGTCTCCTGCCACTGGCCCATAACTAGAAATCTAAGCACCTGCTTCCTTTTTACTTTCTAACTCCCGGCATCCACACACCCTATACCAGAGTACATTTTCCAGGGTTTAGTTACAAGGGGAAAAAGGAATATACAAATTTGGAAATAATACCATCAGATAAGAGAATTAGAAGTTCAACTGGGTAATATTCTACTTTACAGTTATTCTATGTAGCTATAGTTTTTTGAGAACTAACTTGGCCTCTGAGGCTCTGTAGGCCTGGGTACCCTGGCTTCTTTGACCCTAGAACTCCTGACCACGCTTAAGCCAATTTGGGATTCACCTAGGTGGGCACTCTGAAACTGTCTCATTAGTGCATCTTTGGATCCCAGGTCACGATAAGACCATCACAAAGCATTGAGGGTGTGGAGGGAAGGACGGTAGACTGTTGGCATTTGACCCTTGTTCCTTCTGGAACATATCTGCCCTTCCTCCAATCAAGGGAAAGACAAAGAAATTTAAAAAGTAAAGCCACCTAAAAATAGAGAATAGCACTAATCAATTAATCAACCAACATTTATTAGGCACCTACTAAGTGCCAAGGTGCTGGAGTTACAAAGACAAAAATGGAACCATCCCTGTCTCCAGGGAGCTTGCGTCCCATGGGAGAGACAACATGTACTTAGATTGCCCTCAAAGTAGACAAGACAAGCTTGGACATCTCCTTGGAGGGATCCATCCGTCCACCAGGTTGAGCCATGAGGATTCAGGATGCATTGACAGAATGACCCACCAGGATGCCAGCCTTGGGGCAGTTTCCAGTGCGCCCTATCAGGCTTCTACTGAGCCCTCCCTAAATGGGAAAAGAGTAGGTTCATGCTGGATTCCCCTGGGGCTCATGCCCCATTACTTTGCGGGTCCCTGACCTCCCTCCCTAATAATGCCTCAATAGGTGCCCCTAATGGTGAGTACCATTATTTGGTTGTATTCATAGCATATTCCCCACGGCCTCTATCATGGAAGAGAAAAGCAGGGAAAGGAGGCAAGAAGGAACTCAGAGTAGGATTTTCCTATTTCCGTTGTCCAAAGACTAGAATTCTTGGACTTCAAGAAAGTGAGCGTATAGTAGAAGTGGAAAGCCCAATATTTCTCCCCCAGAAAGAAGAGAAGATTAGACTAGACCATCTCTAAGGTACTCTCTGATAAAAAAGTGTGAAGATTCTGTGGGAAATCCCACCTCCTAGCTCAGTTTTCTGGCAGATTCTCAAAATGCTTTCTTAATGTTCTTTCCATTCTTGCCTCTGTCTCCCTTAACGGCTCCAGCTACAGAGATCTCCTGGGCCTCCAGCTACTGCTGACCTCCACGCCAAACAACCTCCTGCCCACTCAAGCCCTGGCTCTGCCCCAAACCGTGCCAGTCCCCGCCGCCCCAGCCATGTGCCCCCCCTCCCGTGGTCCGGTCCTTCCTTCCGCCAGACATCTCAGTGCTTCCCAAGGAGCCAGTCTCTATCCCGGAGAGAGAGCCCCTCTCCTCCCACCAGGCTAGGCAGGTGGCACCCTACCACGGGGAGCATCCTTGGCCAAGGCCAGCCTCAGGCTCTGGGGCCTGGGCAGCCTGAAGGCCCCTCCTCACCGGGGGGCCCCAAGAAAGGACCAAGAGGGAAACTCCAGACTTCTAGCCCAGCAACCAAAGGCAGAGCAGGGGCCTCAGAAGGCAAAACCGGGGCCAGATAATGATGCCTAGCTCTCAATCCAGTCGGCTGGGTACAACCCCCAACCTTCACTCCCCCCTGCCCCCTACCTTGGCCGGTGGACACTGGAGCAACTCCCCAGCGCAGCCTTACATGCCAGATATTTGAGCAACCCACCAACTCTACCAATTCCCTCCCAAAACACCCACATGCAGGCACGTATCCATGCACACACAAACACACATACATTGTGTTGGCGCCTCTTAGGTAAGCCCCATCCCTTCAATAGGCCACCAGGAGCCCTTGCTGCCTGGGCAAAAGGGGGCACTTCAGAGGGGAAGGTTCCTCCGCCTTTCCTGCTTGCCTTCTACCTTCCTCATGATCCTTTCTGCACCCTGGGAACCCCAAGGCTGGGCTGGCCTGGGCTGGGCTGAATTTCTTATTCCCAGAGAAATGAGTGTCCTTGCTCAGACATCCCAGGCTCCTCTTTGCTGCCCTAGCTGCTGGCAGGTGTTGGAGGGAAGCCTGCTGGCCGCCTTTGGTCTCAGGACCACCCCCAGGAGGTTTGGGCTGGACCTCGAGGCCCCAAAGGAGTCAGCCACATTCTAATTCCAGATCCCCAGCTTTCTTCATAGATTCCCACATCCCTAAGGCCTCCCATTCATTCATTCATCCCTAGCCATAACTTCATTCTTCATCTCTCTGTCCCTGGTGGGTCGGTCTCTGTTCATACTTCATGAATTGACCTTCCCTTCTCTCTTTCCCTCTCCTATCCTCCTCCTTTCCTGAAAGGCTTCAAGTTCTAGCAGTGAGAATTCCCTTCTTCACAGGGGCTAGGCCCCACTGCCTCTTAAAAGCAATCCAGTCTGCACACCCTTTTTCCCCCAGAAGGGAGGGAGCAAGACCAGTTGGCTCCCTTAGCTGTCTAAGAGTGATTCCAGTTGGGAAGAGAGAGGGAGGGAGAAAGAACAGGGTGTGGGGATGGAGGGGACAGATCCAACCACTGCGCCATATCCGCATCAGGTGACCCTGCAGAGGCAGGGTGATTAGCTCTGGATAACATCCTCATCCTCCCTGGGCACAGTTCTACCCCATCCCCGACCCTCAAAGAATAAGGGTACCTCATTAGGATCTGCCACTACAGACCGAAGCCAGACAGCACCCCAGGAGAACCCGCCAGATTGTGACCTGGCTTTGTAGGTGAGTATTTCAGGATAGTGGGCTGGGGTGGGCCTTTAAAAAATATTTTAAAACCCCTCCTTGGATGACCTAGTCCCAGTGTTCAGAAACTTGCCCCCCACCACCTTGTCTAACTTGAATCACTTCCTCACCCCACACACTGTGCTGCTGATCTAGCCATACACAGCACATTTCATTAGGGTGTGCACCATCCAGGAAATTTTAAAAAGGTGACTGTTTATTGAACATACAATCATAAAAGGCTTTTTTATGGATCAAACAAGTAAAAAAACACCCTAAAACCAAATTTAATTTTTAAAAAATTAATAAACTTTATTTTAAAATATAAACTAAAAATGAGGCAGAAAATAACCATTTTTTATATTAGGTTGTGCCCAGACACTAAAAACTTAATTTGATTCCCTAAAAAATTAACAATTAAACTTTATTTTAAAATAAAAACTTAAAAGGAGACAAAAAATATCAAGGTTTTTTTTTGACATTAGGGTGTGCCTGGGCACTAAAACTTAATTTTTAAAAAATTAACAATTAAACTTTATTTTAAAATAAAAACCTAAAAGGAAGCAGAAAATACCAAGGTTTTTTTTGACATTAGGGTGTGACTGGACACTAAAACTTAATTTAAAAAAATTTACAGTTAAACTTTAAAATACATTAAAAAATGAGTCAGAAAATGCCATTTAAAAAATATTAGGGTGTGCCTAATGGGCTGGAGTTTAAGTCTATATTTCTCTGTCTGCCTTGAGTGGAGAGGGAGAAGTGTTACTCCTTGTACTGTCTGAACTGACTCTTAGATTTGAAGACTACCCAGTATAACACACATTTATTAAAGCACCTACTATGTGCAAGGCAGAGAGGAAGAACTGAGTTCAACTCCATTCTCTGATACATCAGGCTGGGTGACCCTGGGCAAGTCACCTTGTCCATCTCTCAGTGTTCCAGAGTTGCAGAAAGGTCACAGATGTGTATTGGTAGCAGGAATTCCTGACATTGAGTCCCTGATAGCAATGAAATCACAGGTGTAGACAATATGTATGTATATGTATGCATATGTATATATGTATATGTACATGAATATACACACAACCCATATATATTATATGTGTGTTACGTGTGAGGTATAGTAGTGGTGGGGTAGGGTGGTGAGCAGGGTTCTCTCAGCTGTCCAAACGATGCTCACAACCTTTAACTTTGCAGAATTGATGGATCGGTGAGGAGGAAAAATCTAGCCAAGCTTTGGGAAGATTTCAGTTAGTCATTCAACAAACACTTACTAAGTGCCTCCTTTGTGCCCAACACTGTACTAAGTACTCTGGGGGGATGTCAAGTAGCTCACTAACTCCCTCTCCTCTCCTGTGCACAGGTCTGCAAAGAGGGCATACTCTACCCAACAGGCCTGCTTAGCCCCTCCTTGCCCCCCCCCCAGAGTGTCACCCTGCCAGTCAAGCCTGGTACTGTTTCCTCTGTCTCTGAACCCAGTTCCAGAGGCAGGGAGACTGGAGAGTAGGGTACTCCCTCCCAGGCACCTTCCCCCACTTCCCTGAGGGTGGTATCCATAGAAAAGAGGAGGCATGTAAGGAAAAAGGTTGGCAGGGGAAGGACTGGCCCTCCTCTTCTCTCCCATCTCCCACTCCCATGGGGCAGGAATACCTCTCCTATGAAGAGACTTCTCTGAGTGTCCCCTTCCCTGAACAGCCTGACTTGGGTTGATCAGATCTTCTCACTGGCCTGCTCACTCCTCGATCCTGGCTTTCTGTGCCACCCCCTCCCCACTTCTTCTCCGGAAGCAGCAATCCCTAATGCTAGGGAGGCACCCAGATGCTAAGAGGAGTGTTCATCCCAGATCCGCCCCAGTCCTGCTTCCAGGAGAGAGAACAGATAGGCCAGCCCTCCCCACAGAACACTAATACAGGTCTGGGCCAACTGGGGCTACCTCAACCTGTCCTAGCCAATGTATGGAATATCTAAGGGCCGGGATCTCACCTTCAGCTGCTGGGAAGAAACGCAGATAGCTAGGCTCCTGAGTCTACTAGGCAAAAGCAATGTGATCCCCTCTTCTCTCCTACCTTAGTTCCTTCCCCGCATCCCTTCTCCTTTGCTACAGCTTGTCTGTAGGACTGTTCGGACAATCCACTGGGAATTACAGCTCTTCAGCTATCCCCGAATGGGGTGGGTGTTCTGGGGAAGAGAGGAGGGCGACCGTCTGCCAGGCCTGTGCGCCAGAATCAAGAACGGGAAAGGGGCAGGGCTCTATAGGTTGCAAAAGCCCCCTTTGCCCTTTCCCCAACTGGGTCCCAGACAGGTCTCGGAAGAATAGCATTATGAACTCCATGAGACTAGGGTCGAGGTCAAGGCAGGTTGGCAGCATTGTATCTCATCTTCAGGAGAGAAACAGAAGACATGGGGACCTCGGTTCTTCCTCCATGAAATTCAAAAG
Organism: Dromiciops gliroides; assembly: GCF_019393635.1. NCBI lineage: Eukaryota > Metazoa > Chordata > Mammalia > Microbiotheria > Microbiotheriidae > Dromiciops > Dromiciops gliroides. Next base: position 258,052,305 of record NC_057864.1, read on the forward strand.
AATAGTCTGGGAGAGAAGGCAGCCACAGGACACAGGCCTCCCCTCCCTTCAGTGATGGAACCTTCCAACCCTTCCATCCATCTGTACTAGGGAACCCTCATGGCCAGAGAAAAGACTGGGCATTCAGGGTTCTCTTCTCCTTCCCCAGCAGAAATGGTCATTTTCCAGGAACATTTTTTGGCCTTCTACTCCAGAGATCTCTGTCTCTACCATTCCTTATTATCTGCTGCCCTGTCCTCAGCAATTGACCCCCTGCCCCTACCCTCAGCTCCACCGTTGGACTGTGAGAGTAAAAGGCCCATTGAAGGATGCTCAAGGGAACTGTTGGCAAGAATACCTTGGCTTGCTTTCTTCGCTCCAGAGATGTCTGGGCATCAGAGGTGGCATAAGGGGCAGGGAGCAAGCAGTCGGGAGGGTTGCCCTGAGATACCACATCGGTGCCAATCTAGGATCTAGATAAGAGGCATACACATCATCAGAGCCCAGAGAGAAGCCCAGATTTAGGGAGATGGTCAAGAGGAAGATGGCGACAGCTTCCACATCAGCCAGCCATCAGTAATCGGCCATTTCCAAAGTGACTAGACCCTATTTGGCAATTACTTGGCACAGGATGGGCATGTTAGACACCCTTGGGTAAGGCAATAACACAGCCCACTCCCAGGGGTACAGATAGAGAGACCTGGGGAAGGTGTCTCAGGTCTGGCCACCTCTCAACATGCCCCTTAGAGGTATCTATCTCTCCCATCCTGGGGCAGAGTAATCCAAAAATGAAAGTTGAGGCTGATTCAGGACACTCAGGAATCTTCCCTCCCTCCTCACCAATGACAGAGCCTCCTATATCTCCCCACCCGCTGCCCAGCCCGCTCCCTGAATCTGAGGTGATCCCATACCTCTCTAGATTCAGCCAACGGGAGGATGACCCCAAGTACCAGGGCACAAAGAATTATGCCATACCCAGGGGATTGGCAGAGGGAGACGTAGTGCCAACCCCCTCTCACTTACATACACTTAGAGCATCTCTGACTGACAATCCAAAAGTCCTAGAGGGGTAAGGTTACGACGCCCGCTCTGCTGCCATCCCAAATATGAATGTAAGGTCCACCCTCAGGGCCAAAATCTACCCAGGCCAGATCCTTAAAGGGTGAGGAGGAGAGCCTGAGAGAGCCCTAAGACCCTGGCTGCCTTCCTTCACCTGGAACATGATGATCTTTTAGGGGAGGAAGGGGGTGGGTGTTTTAAACCCCAGCATCCTTAGGGCTCAAGCCCTCCCACTGACCCCAGGCTTCAGCAACACAGGATGGTACCAGGAGCGTGAGGGGCGGGTTGGGCCCTCAATTCCCCCTGCCCCCCCCACCCCCCTCCATGCTACTAGGTAGGATCCAGAGCAAACACCATTGCTATGACTCCCTCTTTCAAAGAACCCAGCAGGGCCCTGCCTGTTCTTTCTCCCCAGTATACCCCTCTACCACCACCCAATACACATATCCCAATTAGGTTGGTTTAATTAGTACTTCCTTTCCTCCCTCCCAAATGAGGTCTCCCTGGCTCAGAGCCCCCTCTCTCCCCTTCCTTCATCACACATATGCCTTTCAAAAGGAAGAGCAAGCCTGTTTTAAACTCGGAAATGGGGTGTCCTCTTCATAGTCCCCTCCTCCCCCAGAAAAGAAGGGCCCCCCCCCCCCTCCCCCCACCTGGGCCTGGTTGGCCCCACCATGCACTTAAGGGATGGTAGACTGCTCGGCTGGCATTCAAGGTCTCTGGCCAAAAGTTCCTCACTCTAAGGGGAGGTGGGGTCAGCATAGACCCGAGGCTCCTCCGCCTTTCTTAGCTCCCACTGTTTAGGGATGTGTTGGATCTGGGGGAAGGTTTGGCCACCCTCCTCCAATCACTACGTTCTGCTGAAGAAGCCACGGAAGAATGTTTACATGCCAAACAGAATGTAACAATCCCCCACCACCCCGACACAGACACACACAGACACACACACACTCTGCCTACAGTCATTGCATGGCCTCTGCCCCACTTGCCTGGCCCTGCCCTGCCCCTGGCCTTGGAACTCCAACGTGGCCCATGCCCCCCAGCACACCCTCCCACTTTCACCCCCCCCCAAGCCACTGTCATAATTAGATCGGGTCTTGGAAGGGAAGTAGCCATGCCATTAAAGCCTGTTGACCTTTTAGCTGGCCTGGACTCTCCTTCCCTGCAAGGGACCTGCTGAAGGGACCCTTGGCCGTACTCCCTGCCTCCATTCCAGCCTCAGGGAATCGGGGTTGGAGGATGCGGGTACCTGTTTGTGGAGGGGGTGGGGTGGTAGGGTAAGAGCATCTGCTTGGGGCAAAGAGGGCAAAGGAGGCACGTGCCCTGGGATCTGTTCTTTATTTGCTGCAGAGCCCAACCAGGCTACTAGAAACTGACTCTGAGTTCTGGGGCCCTAGGCTGGGGAAGGATGGGAAGGGAAGTGAAATAAAACTAGAGGAGTCAAGAGGGAAACTTGATACCTTAATCTACGTTTGACTGTTCCCCTTCCTTTTAAAAATGATGCCAGGGGGCAGCTAGGTGGCGCAGTGAATAAAGCACTGGCCCTGGAGTCAGGAGGACCTGAGTTCAAATCCGGCCTCAGACACTTGACACTTACTAGATATGTGACCCTGGGCAAACCACTTAACCCTCATTGCCCCACCAAAAAAATGGTGCCAACCTTGATTTCATCTGCTTGGGGAACTCCCCATGTGGAAATTCATTTCACAATGACAGATCAGCACTCCTCCATAGTATAGACTCTGGAGAGTTCTTGGGGGTGGGGGCTGTGGAGAGAGCACTTCTCCACTGAGATGACTATTGATCTGCCTTCTGAATTTTTCCTTTATATTCTCAGCTTCTGCCACCTTTCTAGGTAAAAGGTTTTCCGTCCTGCCGTGTGTGGTCAGACTTCTTTTTAGGTGAACTAAATTACTTCTTCCAGACCATAAAGGGGCTCCTTTATTCAAAGACAGGGGAGTTCAGTAGGGCGGCCATGCAGTACAGTGGAGAGTGCAAGAATATCTGAGTTCAAATCCGACTTCATATACTTACTGGTTGTGTGACCCTGCGCAAGTCACCTTGTTTATTTGAGGTCCCGCCTGCACCTCTTCTCTCTCTCTGCTGTGTCTCTCCTAAGGTATGGTGACCAGATCTGCACATAAATTCTATGCAATAAGACCAGCACACAGGGTCCCTCTTGGCCTGAGACATGCACCTCCACGTTCAGAACCTGCATCCCTGTTGATAGTGCCTCCCTCTGCCCTCCCACTCCATCCTCAGGCCTGGTTGTTACCTGTTGGGTCAGAAGAATACAACTCCATCACACTCTCAGGAATCTCAAGGCCTGCTGGCCAGACACAGATATTCCCAGGATTAAAACTGGGCTTGGGGGCAGCTAGGTGGCGCAGTGAGGACCTGAGTTCAAATTCGGCCTCAGACACTTAACATTTACTAGCTGTATGACAGTGGGCAAGTCACTTAACCCCAATTGCCTCACAAAAAAAACCCCAAAAACCAAAAAACTGGGCTTGATTCCCCTAAAGAACTCACTTGAATGGGGGGAAGCTAGGTAGCTCAGTGGATAAAGCACCGGCCCTGGATTCAGGAGGACCTGAGTTCAAATTCGGCCTCAGACACTTGACACTTACTAGCTGTGTGACCCTGGGCAAGTCACTTAACCCTCATTGTCCCACAAAAAAAAAAGAAGTCACTTGAATGGGAAGAAAAGCAGGGATGGGTAGTGAGAGGAGGCATTCTCTGTCTTCATACCACAGGACTTCAGAAGTAGAGGTCTTTTGTCCTGTCCTCAATCATGGTGAGAATCTGCCCCATTACCTACATGCCATTATTTTTTTCCCCTGGGCAGTTCCCTCTCTCTACCACTAAGGAGCCTGGAGAGACTGAGGCAAACGGGCAAGGTACATCCCTGCCTCCTGAAAGCTCTGAGTCTTCAGTAGAACATATGAAACTTACACATACACACACACACTGCTAATATTAATAATAGCTAGCATTTATATAGTACTTCAAGGTTTGCAAAGTATTTAACATGTTAACTTATTTGATACCTACACCATCATGGAGAGTGACACTTTCTGGCATTAAAAATATGTACGTTTATGGAAAGTAATAGGGGCAGCTAGGTGGCACAGTGGATAGAGCACGGGCCCTGGACTCAGGAGGACCTGAGTTCAAATTTGGTCTGACACTTAACACTTACCAGCTGTGTGACCCTGGGCAAGTCACTTAACCCTAATTGCCCCTGCAAAAAAAAGAAAGAAAGAAAGTAACATAAAAGTGTGTCCCTTGTTATACCCCAGGATTTGCTTACCTTCCCTAGTTTCTGCTCTGAGAGGGTAAGTGACGAGTAAGGCAGTAGTACCAAAAGGGAAACCCAGAGAAATGCCCCCTCACCCTCTGTCCTTACATACTCTCCCCCCCCTTCCTTCTTCTCTCTCTGCTCTTTTTGTCTTCCTCTTTCCTCCTTCTTTCTCTCTCCTTTTCTCCTTCTTTCCCCTTCTCTCCACACTTTCTCTTTTTTCTTTCTCTTCCTCTCTCTGTTTATCCCCCTTTCTCTTTTTCTCCCTCTCCCCCTCCCCCACTTTCTCCTTCCCTCTTTTGCCCCCTCTCCTCTGAACCCACTGGAGGAAGGGGAGAGAACTACAAAGAGAAGCACCAGGGAACAGTTCAAAAGAAAGATCAAAATGAGTAGGGAAGATTTCTTTCACTTGCAGCCATCCACAGCTTGAGATAGCAGCAGCAGGACCTTCCCACCAGACTCCTGCCTGCCCCACCAGGTAAGTCCCCCCAAACTGGGACATGGACCAGATGCCATGCCCAGAGCCTCTCTAATTGGAGAGGTGGCTGAGGTGGACAGAAGATGGCTGAAGGGTGGGATGGGCAGAAAGAATCAAGGGCTTTCTATGTAGCTAGAGTTAGCTGGGTTTATAAATTGGGGAGGGGTAGCCTACTTAAAGGCTTCTGATTCAGATGAGTTTTTCATTCAGTCCAGGTTCCAGATCAGGGCCATTTCTCAACCTAGGGGTTCGTTTTGTGCTTCTGTGGCCAGAAGCCTACTCTTTACATCCGCCTTCATCCCCATATCCCTGTGTTTCTGATTATCATATCATGAACTTCCCCATCATCATCACTTTCGACCCTGCCCAACATAATTGTCATCTTCTCAATCAGTATACTCATGACCACCTTCCCATCAAAATCCTCTTGCCACTATCACTCCTCCATTAGCATATCACCACCATTACTGCCATCATCATCCTCATAATGATCTCCATCATCTTTCCTATTAGCATCCCCATTCCCAACATCACTATCTGGCCATTTGCCCATCCATATTGTCACCACCATCACCATCATAATCTTCAGTTCCCATTACCATCCTCATTCTCTCCTTTGTCCCATTACCCCTATAATTCCATATAATTCCTCTACCTCATTATCATTATTCCTGTGACCATAAGCATCATCTGCAAGGAAAATGGCCTCAGTTAAGAAGTGGTATGGAGGGGCAGCTAGGTGGCACAGTGGATAGAGCACTGGAGTCAGGAGGACCCGAGTTCAAATATAGCCTCAGACACTTAACAGTTACTAGCTGTGTGACCCTGGGAAAGTCAATTAACCACAATTGCTTTACCAAAAAAAAAAAAAAAAAAAAAAAAAGGAGTGGTATGGAGGGAGCAGCTAGGTAGTTCAGTGGATAGAGTGCTGGCCCTGGATTCAGGAGGACCTGAGTTCAAATCCGGCCTCAGACACTTGACACTAACTAGCTCTGTGACCCTGGGCAAGTCACTTAATCCTCATTGCCTTGCAATAAAACAAAACAAAAAAAGAAGTGGTATGGAATTCAGGGTTTTCTTTCTTTAAAAAAAAAATCCTTCGCAGTGGATAGAGCACTGGCCCTGGAGTCAGGAGTTCCTGAGTTCAAATCCGGCCTCAGACACTTAACACTTACTAACTGTGTGACTCTGGGCAAGTCACTTAACCCCAATTGCCTCACTAAAAAAAAAAAAAAATTCTTAATCTTTACCAATCAATCACCCCCAAATTATAGCTCCCTCCTACTACCATTATTCCTCAGCAAGGCATTTTCCCTTAGTCTCTCAAGTCAGAGGTTGTGTTTTTGTTCATAGCCTTTCATTAGCACTGAAGGGAAAGTCAGCCAAAGAAAAGCAAGCCTTACAAACACAAAACTGATGAGTTATGGAACATGGAAATTTTGTCTTAGATACTCTAGCCCTTCATAGTAATAACTTCTAGTTTCTCAGCCTGGTTTTGAGACATGGTCAGTAGCCATGTTCCTTCTCCCTTTCTCAAGTTCCTTCCTACCAATTTCTGGGGTGAAGGCTTATACACATCTTAAATTCTCTATCATAGGAAGTCTGACCCACCCAGAGGTGGGGGGACTCATTTGGCCTTATAACCTAATCAGGAACACTCTGAAGAATCTTGCTAGCTTAAAGGACTTACACTATACAACTACACACACACACACACACACACACACACACACACACACACACACACACAGGTACAAGCTATATAAATACCCTGTTCACCACAGAGTCAGAATTCAAAAGACCTGAATTCAAACCCCAACTTTGCTACTTATTTCCTAGTTGATCTTGAACAAGTTGCCTTTTTTTTTTTGGTGGGGGAATGAGGGTTAAGTGACTTGCCTAGGGTCATACAGCTAGTAAGTGTCAAGTGTCTGAGGTCATATTTGAACTCAGATCCTCCTGAATCCAGGACCAGTGGTTTATCCACTGTGCCACCTAGCTGCCCCAAACAAGTTGCTTTTAAGCCATGTGGGTCTCAGTTTCCCCATCTATAAAATGACTGGGTCCTCTGTGGTTCCCTTGAAATTTGAATGTAATTTTTTTTTTTTTAGTGAGGCAATTGGGGTTAAGTGACTTGCCCAGGGTCACACAGCTAGTAAGTGTTAAGTGTCTGAGGCCGAATTTGAACTCAGGTCCTCCTGACTCCAGGGCCGGTGCTCTATCCACTGCGCCATCTAGCTGCCCCCGAATGTAATTTAAAAAAAAAAGGATTTAATTATGATTTGGGGCTGGGGTGGGGTGGAGAGGTGGTGAAATAAAGCAATACTTCTAGAATAAAGACTTCTGGTTTCCCTGAGCAACCTAAGAGTGTCTATTGCCCCAGCCCCCAGCCCCCCACCCCCTGCCCTGATCAGACCACATTTAGAGGCTGATGTTCAGTTCTGAACATCATAGTTTTGGAAAGATATTGATAACCTGAAGGATATCCAGAAGAAGACAAGTAAGACAGTGAAGGTCCTGGAGCCCATGCCACAAGAGAGCTGGTCTCCTAGGGCACTTTACCCAGTTCTCTTCCTTATCTCCACAACTCCCACATTACATTTCTGATTTTGTACAAGCCATAGCCCCACCAGTCAAAATGTATGTCCCCTGAGGCATATTTTTGTATCTGTGATGCTTTGCTCATCTAACCATCTACCTTGACGTACCCTTGCCATCCACCCTGTTGCTGATGCCTCTTGATAACCAGGCTTCCTAAGACCATGCCCTGGATTACTTCATTGATATAGCTTTGAAACCATAGCAGTGAGGCTTGACCTAACAGATCTCAGACCATGCTTTGCATTCCACCAAACTCTGCCACAGTTATCTTCTTGCCATCCACCTGGCTGGCTGACTTATGGGTACCTCCTTTCCCTGCTCAGCTCCATTCCCTGATTTCCATTTCTTTTTTTGGAAACAGCAATTATATCAATAGTTTATTTTTTGGTGAGGCAATTGGGGTTAAGTGACTTGCCCAGGATCACACAGCTAGTAATTGTTAAGTGTCTGGGGTTAGATTTGAACTCAGGTCCTCCTGAATCCAGGGCCAGTGCTCTATCCACTGTGCCACCTAGCTGCCCAATTAAATCAATATTGCTATTGCTTCTGGAAAGGGTTTGTCAGTTGACACCTCCTTGGTGCCACTTACCATGCCAGTGACTTCCCAAACAAAAACACTCTTCCCTGGCCACTGCTCTATTATACCTGTTATTTCACCTATAAGAATGTAAGCTTCTTGAGGGCAGAGACTGTCTTGCTTTTGTTTTCACTTAGTACAGTTTCTGGTGCATAGTAAGGACATAATGAATGTTATTTATCCAACAGACCATCCATTCCTTTAAATATTAGGTATTGTTAAGAAATCAAAAAGAGGGGGCAGCTAGTTGGCACAGTGGATAAACCACTGGCCCTGGATTCAGTAGTATCTGAGTTAAAATCCGGCCTCAGACACTTGACACTTACTAGCTGTGTGACCCTGGGCAAGTCACTTAACCCCCATAGCCCTGCAAAAAAAAAAGAAATCAAAAAGAAAAACAGTCCCTTCCCTCAAGGAGCTTACATTCTATGTGGGGGGAGACAAAATATAAAAGGAGGCTAAAAAAGGCATGTTGGGGAGGAGGAGGTACTGGGAAAAGTACATTTTGGCCATGGGAATGAGGTGCGGCTACGCTGAGGCCCTTCTCCAAAATTGAGGTTCTGGGGAAAAACCTCATTAATGGAAGAAGGGGCCCACAGGAGTAGTACAACTAAGGCCCAATTAGTGAGAATAATGAATCCCTTGAAAAGGGCATATTACTTGATTTTGTATTGAATAGTTCTATTGGACTGCAACTAATTATCATATTTTACATTATTATATAAGAGTACAAATTCAAATATCATTGGATTCATTATTCACACTAATTGGAACCCACCTGTGATAGTAGACTTCAGTATCCCTCTCTCAGAGTCAGATAAATATTATTCTTGTCAAAAACAGAAACCTGTCCCCCACAGAAAACAGAAACAGAGTGAAGTACAGTTGTTTAGAGCTTATTTCTTATTTCTGCTCAGCAGGTTATGGACATGCATGTATGGGAATCTCAAGAGAGACCCCACATTAACTCAGGGAAGGGGATATTTAAATAGTAGGGTCACAATTTTAGGGGATACAGTTAAGATTTATAGTCTTGTTTGTTTTTTTTTCCCCCCTGGTAAATGGGATGTTTATACAATCAGGAATCTGCCACTGGTACAGATAACAACAAACATTTAGGTTCCTCATTCCATTCCCAATCTGACAGTTCAAGCCTTGAGCATAAACAGTAAGGCAGGGGAGAGTCTCTGTAGATAAGCTGATATGAGCTTAAACTGTTGGTCCATGGTTGATTAAACAATGAATTGTTGGTATGTCAGCCAAATCCTCATACAGTCCTCTGGTTACCTGGATAACTGGAGGGCCCAAGCAAATCCTTTTTTCCTATAGTATTCCCTCTTCTTGGCCAAAAGGGGGTATCAGCAGCCCTGAAGGCCGGTAACAATTAACCATGTTTGCTGAAGGTTAGAAGCAGAGGAGACAACAAAAAGCATATAGGTTCTAAGGCTACAGGCAACTGGAAGATGTACAACAAAGTCATCAAGAAACTCAATGAACAAAAACCATGAAACAAAAGACCAAAGTAATACAATAATGATAGAATAACAATTTAACCCAGGTTCAGTCAATGAGCACATTTCATTTTGAGTTCCTGGTGTTCTATGCAGTTGTCTGGTCCCTGGAAATAGCTTTTTAAAAAAACAAAACAGGGGTAGCTAGGTGGCGCAGTGGATAGAACACTGGCCCTGGAGTCAGGAGTACCTGAGTTCAGGTCCAGCTTCAGACATTTAACACTGGCTGTGTGACCCTGGGCAAGTCACTTAACCCCAATTGCCTCACTAAAAAAAAAACAAAAAACAACAACAACAACAACAACAACAATAAACAAAACAAAAACCAGCTCAAGTCTTATAGTTCTGATCTTAGTAATAAATAAAAGGGAGACGTTAAATTAAGGGCCCATAGTTCACCAGAGCCTTGGAGAATTTAGGTTGCAAATACCCCATGCTGTTTAGTCATTATCTAAACTCTGTACTTGACATAAACATTGTTTACAACAAACTAAAGGATCACTGATGACTTAATATGTGTAAAACATTCAAATACAAGCTAAATATTTCAAAATACCACAGAAAGTACAACCCTTAAACTCTTTCAAATTACATATATATTCATTTAATCTTTTTGGGGGTGGGTGGGGCAATGAGGGTTAAGTGACTTGCCCAGGGTCACACAGCTAGTAAGTGTCAAGTGGCTGAGGCCAGATTTGAACTCAGGTCCTCCTGAATCCAGGGCCAGTACTCTATCCACTGCGCCACCTAGCTGCCCCCCTATTCATTTAATCTTAATGTTTTTCTCAAAATTTTGCTCAATTGTTTACTTTATAGTTTTTATTTTAATTATTAAGTATTTTAGAACTCCAAATCTAAATACCCCTTAATTTAAATTAATTCCAATTTTATTCAATTAATCAATGTCCTCAGGAGGAACAAAGACAGATAAGGATCTAATCTTCCCATAAAAATGTAGGTTACAGAATACTTTTTTCACTTAATAGTATTTTATTTTTCCCCCAATTACATGTAAGGATAGTTTTCAACATTCGTTTATGTAAGATTTTGAGTTCCAAATTTTTCTCCCTTTCTCCCTTTCTTCCCCCCTCCCTAAGACAGCAAGCAGGGGGCAGCTAGGTGGCACAGTGGATAAAACACTGGCCCGGTATTCAGGAAGACCTGAGTTCAAATCTGGCCGTAGACACTTGACACTTACTAGCTGTGTGACCTTGAGCAAGTCACTTAACCCTCATTGCCCTGCAAGACAAAACAAAACAAAATTCTTCATAAATACTACCATAAGACAGAAAGCAATCTGATGGAGGTTATACAGTACAGTGATGTTGAATGTATTTCCACATTAGTCATGTTGTAAAGAAAAATCAGAACAAAAGGGAAAAATCACAAGAAAGAAAAAAAACAAAAAACAAAACAGGAAAAAAGTGAAAATAGTATCCTCCATATGCATTCAGATTCCACAGTTCTTTTTCTGGATGTAGATAGCATTTTCCATCATAAGTCTTTTAGAATTGTCTTGGATCATTTTATTGCTGAGAAGAACTAAGTCTATCATAAGTGGTCATCACATAATGTTGCTGTTACTATGTATAATGTTCTCCTGGTTCTGCACACTACACTCAACATCAATTCATGTGAATCTTTCTAGGTTTTTCTGAAATCTGCCTGCTCATCGTTTCTTACAGCACAATAGTATTCCATTACATTCATATACCACAACTTGTTCGGCCATTTCTGAATTGATGGGCCTCTCCTCAATTTCCAATTCTTTGTTACAACAAAAAGAGCTACTAAAAAGATTTTTGTATGTGTGGGTCCTTTTCCCTTTTTTATGATCTCTTTGGGATATAGACCTAGTAGCGCCATTGCTGGATCAAAGGTTATGTACAGTTTTCTAGCCCTTTGGGCATAATTCCAAATTGCTCTCCAGAATGGTTGGATCAGCAGAACACTTTTTATGAGAAGATGACCTATGATACACAAATTTACATAACAGTCACCAAGTTAACTTCAATTATAGCAAAGGATGACAAGTAATCAATTTCAAAGCAGTGTATATCAAATAAGTTGTTTATAATAAAACATGCTTGTACCACAGGATATACTCTACAAACAGGTGTTATTTCCACATTACATGATAAACTAAAATAAAATTGACTTTTGCATTGGTGTAACACAAAACATACCATAAGTTACCTTCCTCTAAAACTTATTTCATTAAAATTCTTTTCTTCAAAAACAAAAGTACCTCATACACTTAACACTTACTAGCTGTGTGACCCTGGGCAAGTCACTTAACCCCAATTGCCTCAGTAAAATAAAAAAATTTAAAAAAAAAGTGAAGATGTTTCTGATTTAGTCTTAATAATGAATAGAATAACAACTCGGTCCCATAAACTATTACATCAATACCCAATTATTCTTACATCACTTAAAAACATTTGAGAACTGTATTTTATACACAAAAATATATAACTAGTAACAGACAGATGACAAAGGCAGATGCTCATCCACTTTAGTTGTTTAGAATATTGGCAGGACTAGAATTTCTAGGCTAAATAGCTTAAATTTTATACCTGCATTTCACTATAGCAATTCAGATGTATTTTAGCATTAACCTAAGAGATGAAGATCCAATATTGTGTTCACACCAATCACATGACATGATTATAGAAATTTGCCATAAAAGAAGAGGGACAAAGCTACACATTAAGGGAATAATGCTTCCCTAACTTCATGTCAATTCTAGGCAAAAGTTATATAAATAGCTAATTGCATTGAATCAGGCTTAAAATCAGCCAGGTGGGATATTTTTCATGTTGAGAAAATTAGGTCAGGAGAATCCTACTTCAGCTCTTACCAAAAGTTATTCTCTTAGTCTATTTCCCATGAGAACCTGCAGTTTACACAACCCCAGAGGGCTGCTGGTATTATGGATCATTGGCTCATCAGCATTCCTTTACGATTATACCTGGTGTCAGACTCAGAATAATATCAGTTAACAGTCTCATAAGATCTCAAATAGCAAGTTCTAATAATCAGAAGTTCAGATGGATTCAGCTCTCAAGAATCACATGTCCTAGATCAGGACTTCTTAAACTTTTTCCCCTTTTCACTGGAGAAATTTTTACATGACCTCAGGGATATAGATATATAAAATAGGTATATATAACCTTTTACTGTTGCCAAACTTTTTTTTTTTTTCGTGGGGCCATGGGGTTAAGTGACTTGCCCAGGGTCACACAGCTAGTAAGTGTCAAGTGTCTGAGGCCGGATTTGAACTCAGGTACTCCTGAATCCAGGGCCAATGCTTTATCTACTACGCCACCTAGCTGCCCCCTGTTGCCAAAATTTTAATAACTGATAGATTCAGTATTGCAATGGTGATGTAGGAGATAAAAAAAAGGGTTAACAGAAATATCTAAGACTCAAGCTCTGATTTAGATCTGAGCTCTAAGAGGGATTCAGACCCCAGTTAATGTAGAACTTAAGACTTGAGTCTCAAGTCAGGGCCAAGGCTCTCCTTACCCACATTAATCATCACTCATAACAAGAACATAAAGAGGCAGGTCATAGAGACCTTAACTATAACAATGATACACAGACAGGGTATAGAAATTCTAATTGATAAATGAAAATATTTTGAAACTAGGCATGGGAATGAAAAAGTGACATGCACAGAAAAGGTCAAATTTGTCCCCAGATTCACCTTATGACTTATAAACCCCCAAAACACACCTCCATGGAAAAAGGTACCCACCTTGGGGGTTCACTCAAGCCCCCAGGAACTCCACATTAGGATAAGCCCTTCCATGTACCTCCCTAGGAAGGGGATTATTATAATGACACTGACAATCAATTTATCCATACTATAAATATAACTGTCTTTTCTTTCCCAATTCGAGAGACACCTCCATGATGTCATACTCACAGTATTACAATAAAACTTGGGAAACTGAGTCACTGAGTCTTGTAATTCTTTTGGTATGACTCATGATCAATTTGACCCTAAATCCATCCCACATCATTGGCAAGCTTTCACTTGAGGTGGACAGATTTCTAGGATGATAATGCCCAACCTTTCCCAAGGTAACCTCCCTACTTTATTCCCTGGGACAGATATGAACAATATTCACTAGCCTTAGATCTCAGAAGTTGCTTCCATTGAGCACCTGACCTCTGACCTGTCTCTTAAAGAGGACGCTCCGAAGTCATGACAGACCTAAGAACGAAACTCAAAAAGAGTTTTCGGTGTCCCAGAAAAGCTTTCCCTTCAGATAATAAAAGTCTCATTAGTCAGAGTAGGTTTGCACATAATTGTTATTAATACTGATGGAGGAGGCTAAAAAGGGTTGATGGACAAACCTAAGACCCGAGCTCTAATTTAGATCTGAGATCCAAGAGGAGCTATGACTTACAGACCCCAGCTCCCAAAGGGATTAATGGATAACTTAAAACTTGGGAAACAAGTCAGGGCCTAGGCTCTTGTTACCCACATTAATCACCACTCATAACAAGAACATATAGAGGCAGGTCAGAGAGACCTTAACTATAACAAAGACATAGAGACAGCTTACAGAAATTTTAATTGATAACCCAGAAACTAGGCCTGAGAATGAAACACAGGGACACTATGACCTTGGCAAGTTGAGGGTTGCACAGAAAAGGCCAAATTTGTCCCCAGTCACTTTATGACATGTAAATCCCCAAAACACACCTCCACTGGAAAAGGTAAACTCCCTGGAAGTCCAAATTAGGATAAGCCCTCCCTTGTACCTCCCTAAGGTGGAGTTTATTATAATGAGACTGATAATCAATTTATCCATACCATAAATATAACTGTCCTTCCTTTCCCTATTCGAGACACCTCCACAGTGCACTCCCTGTGTTCACTCACAGTATTGCAATAAACTTAGTAAACTGAGTCACTGGGTCTTGTAATGTTTGGGGACAACTCATGATCAGTTTGACTCTAAATTCCATCCCACATCAATACCATAGAATTATTGCCATAAATTAACTTACAAATAAAATTTAACAGTCCTTCTAAAATCACACAAGTTTTCATTAAACATGTACACAATTTTTTTTTACTTAAGCATTTCTTACTAAAAGTGCTTCTCTTTAAGAAACAGCTTAAAATTTATCCTGATGTTGGGGCAGCTAGGTGGCACAGTGGATAGAGCACTAGCCCTGGATTCAGGAGCACCAGAGTTCAAATCTGGCCTCAGACATTTGACACTTACTAGCTGTGTGACCCTAAGCAAGTCACTTAACCCCCATTGCCTTACCAAAAACAAAAACAAATAAACAAAAAATGTATCCTGATGTTAAAATAATCATTGTACATATATAATCAGATTACTTTCTATTTTGGGGAGAGGGGAGGGAGGGAGAAAAATTTGGAACTACAAATCTTATGAAAACAAAGATTGAAAACTATCTTTACATGTTACTTGATAACTACAAATTTACTGAGAACTGACTGATTCCCCACCCAGTTCCCCTCCCCAGGTTGGTAAATTGTCTGGGGGTAATAGATCTTCTTCAGGACCTTCCCTCAAACAAAATAATCCCCCACTCCCTTACTCCCTGGACTTTGTGTTATTATGTAAAAGAGTCCACCTACATTAAGTAGTTTCTATTTAGAGTTAAGTAGCATCTATACTTAACTCTGGAGCAGCTCTATTGTTTCTTATGTTAAAGGTTGATTTACATTAAGTAGTTAGTAGACTCTGGAGCAGTCTTTTGGTTCCCTTTTGTTCTGTTATCCCATAAAAACCCAGTCCTTGGTTCCCATCTTTGGGTATTCCTAGCTTCTTGCTTTGTGATATCACAAGCTATAGTTCCTCTGCCCAGATTAAAGACCTTATTTTCTCCTATATTGATTGTTTCCTTAATTTCCAGATTAACAAACTGGAAAATAACAAAATATTTTTAAGATTTAAAAAAAGGGAATAATCATTAAATCTTCATGAAGTAAAATACTTTAAAAATGACAAATATCTCTCTCCTATTCAAAATAAATATTCAAAAATAAATCTTTTTACAAGGCTTTTAAAATTTTACTCAATACCTTTTTTTGTTTTTTTTTTTTGTGGGACAATGAGGGTAAAGTGACTTGCCCAGGGTCACACGGCTAGTAAGTATCAAGTGTCTGAGGCCAGATTTGAACTCAGGTACTCCTGACTCCAGGGCCAGTGCTCTATCCACTGTGCCACCTAACTGCTCCCTCAATACCTTTTTCTTTGGACAAATAAACTTAGATGAAACTCACTCTACATTAAAAGTAGGCTGGAAAATTTTACTCCCAGTGTTTGGGGGGACTTGTGACCTGGATCAGGTGGCTAGCTCACCCAAAGAATTGGAGGCTTATCACAAATCTTGTAAAATAAAAAGAGATTTATTAGGAGAGGAATATATGGCCAGGGAACAGATCACCTTGGTGACTGTCCAGCTGGAGTAAGAGAAGACGAGGTCTTTTGTATCTTTACAAAACAATAGGGAGGGAAGGGCATTTCAAAGAACTAGGAGGGAAATGCAACAAGAGGGAGGGGATTTTGGAATAAATGGGGCATCAGTAAGATATGCAGCACCCATCCATACCTAGTATATAATCTTGAAGATCTTGATACTGCTTATCAGCATACAGGGTGGTCATGTCCTGCCACACCTCATACCTGAGGTGGGAGAGAGAGCTGTTTTTCTCTTGCCCTTGGGGTTGGCATCTTTAGGTTTCTTGGGGTCCTACTGCCATCCCATATCACCAGTTGTATCCCATTCTACAACACAGAAAAATGATTGTACAGGGTTGGTAAGAATTTATGACTAGATGGTTTTAAGAATGCTTATAAGTTTGCAAAGGAGATTTTACAAGGTATTTTCTTTGTAAAATTATCAATTTCCTTTTTAAAATACCTGACATGGATTAAATTAGGATAGTGGGATAAATTAGGATATTAGGATAATTCAGAAGAAGTGTCTCCTTTGAGAAGCAAAACCAGATAACCATACAGACATTATGGGACTCTTAAAGTTTAGCTTGGCCAACTAGATATCAGGATGGATACATCTAAGAAGTAAGGGGAGATAAAATTCTATAGCAGGAAAGTCAGTTAGGTGTAGCCACTACCTTAGCTAGGAAACAGAGATAATTCCAGAGGACAGGACTATCATTCCAAAAGAAAAATCCCCCTGGCTCTCAGGAATCTTTTCCCCACCCCACCCCCAAAGGGAATTTTCCATTGTCAAGTGGTCACCCCATCTATCCTTTTTAAAAGCTTTGGCCTTCCTTCTGTTCTGGGAGGAAGATGTCTCTAAGCCATTTCCTCCCCTTGAGGCTGTCTTTGACTTCCCTCTATAGACCAATAAAGGACCATTTTAATTCTAATTGGACTGTGTGTGAGAGTGTAATTCTTTACCTAAGGACCCCCCCCCTCCATCCTCCCCATACCTATGTAAATACTTGATTAGAACACTAACTCCAAATAATTTAGTCAACAATTTTGTCATTTTCATAAGCAATAGACAAATAATTTTAGTTGAAACTTCCTCTTAAATATCCAAGTTCTTATATCACAGTACTTAAGGATATTACCAATATGTGGTCAACAGGGCTGATTGAATAAGGAGAAAGATGAGGCTTACATTATCTATTACACAACTGAGTAGTGTATGGGGCAAACTGCCTCAGTTTACCCAAATAACTCGAGGAGACCACCAAGTCAAGCAGAGACAGATTTATTACATTCCCATGGGAATGGGCAAACTCAATGCCTGAGCCTCGCTAGCTAATACATGCCTTGACCTTTTATAGGGGAAGTCCCCACGCACATTAGGGCGAGCTCACAATCTAACATCCAATCCTGTCTCACCCAGGGTGCATGTTTAGCTCGTGATCAATGTATGGAGACATGCATTCGTGTTCCAGGAACAAGGGGGAAAAGGGTAGGGGGAACAAGGTCAAACCAAAGGAAGAAGAAACAGGGGAGTGACAGTCAGATGTTTCAGATCTCACAGGCCCCTGTCTCTAAAGATATTCAATCTGAATAACAGGAAGAGTCACTCAGGTGCTTCAGCATTGTTCTGTAGTCATGTTAATTCTAGAAGGATGACGGGGGGGGGGGGGGGGGGGGGGGGGGTGTTAAAATTTATCTTCGGCTTTGTTGGGAGGAAAAGAATAATCCATTGTTGGGACCCCAGGGCCAAGGGAATTCTGCTCTGAGAAAAAGAGACATGTCACTTAACATCTGGTCTCAACTTAATTGCTGCATCCTGTGCCGAGCCCTGTCCTTTCTTCTTGAGTCCCGAGCATTGAATTGGTGGGCAAACTCCCTGACCCACTCAACAGGGACTGGGGTTCTGACACATGATGGATTCCAGATAAAACTAAGATGGAGCTGACAAGTGGGGAGACTGAGCAGAAGTAAAAATACTGTTGATTGGCAATAAAACTTAAAGGAGACAGTGAGAATTTGACAAGCAATAAATTTCTAAACGAACTATACTGGGGCAGGGCTGGGTATCTTCCAGACCCCATTCTCAGAGTTTAATCTGACTCAAATCCATAATCAGCTCATACAGTAGGAATCTCCTCCAATTTTCAAAGCATACACACCAACATAAAAGCTTATATTTACATTGATCAGTACTTAACTCTAGTTTGTATGATTCCTTAACTAGATATTCTAATCAGATTCAATTACTTTGTTTCCTATTGTATGAGATGATGGACTTGGGTCAGTTCTGTATGATATGATTATGGATTTGAGTTAGATTAAACTCTGAGGACGAGGTCTGGAAGATACCCAGGCCCTCCCCACCCCACCCCAGCCCCCCTATAGTTAGCTTCTCTGTCTTTGCCTAAAAATTTGATTGCTCAGTTCTTTGTCTCCTTTACCAATTAGCAGTATTTACTGCCTGTAATAAAAATCATGTCTCTAGCCAGTCTGCCTCCTCCTCCTACATGTCAAACTCCAGTCCCTGTCATGGATTAATTGCAGTCAGATAGGGGAATGCCTCCCCTTTTCTTTGACATTCCTCAGACTCATTACCCCCCCTTCCCTCTTCCCTTGGTTTGACCTTGTTCCCCCCTCCCCTTTTCCCCCTTGTTCCTAAAACACCATTATGCATGTCTCCATACATTGATCACGAGCTAAACACGCACCCTGGGTGAGACAGGATTGGATGTGAGATTGTGAGCTCACCCTAGTGCATGTGGGGACTTTCCCCCCCAAATTACTATAAAAAACCCAAAGTTTGAATCTATTGTTGCGACTCAATCTGTCATTGAGCTTGCCTGTTCTAGAGAGAATGTAATAAGTTTGTCTCTGCTTGACTTGGTGGTCTCCTTGAGTTTGTCCCAAATACTATTCACAGTAGAAAATTTACATTTTAATGTCACATTCAGTTTCTAATTAGTTTGCAGTATATAAAAAAAAATTATACTGTCAGAACAAAAAGATTCCTTTTTTGCCATTCCTCCACATTTCCTAACCCAACCACAGTTTGGGAGCCTGATGGAATCTTAGAAACAATCAAACAAAACAAAACCCTTCCTTCTAAAATCCATGCACATAATATATATATATATATATATATATATATATATATATATATATATATTTTTGTGAGGCAACTGGGGTTAAGTGACTTGCCCAGGGTCACACAGTAAGTGTTAAGTGTCTGAGGCCGGATTTGAACTCAGGTACTCCTGACTCCAGGGTCAGTGCTCTATCCACTGCGCCACCTAGCTGCCCCCCCATGCACATAATTACAACTTTGGACAGACACATAAACACACATATTGATGTAGGAGGCAAAAAAGAGTTAATAGAAAAATCTAAGACCCAAGCTCTAGTACAGATATTAGCTCTAAAAGGGAGTCAGATTCCAGTTAATGGATAACTTATGTTAGGTTCTCATACCCATAGTGATCAACATCCATAATGGACCAGAATGGGTCAGGTCAAAATAACAATAAAGGAAAAAGACAACCTGTAGAAATTCTAATGAAAAATGATTATATTTTGAAACTAGCCATGGGAATCAGAAAGAGACATGCGCAGAAAAGGCCAAATTTGTCCCCAAATTCACCTTATGACGTGTAAACCCCCAAAACACACCTCTACTGAAAAAGGTACCCGCCTCGGGGGTTGGCTTAGGACCCCAGGAACTCCAAATTAGGATAAGCCCTCCCCTGAAACACCCCAAGGTGGAGAATATTATAATGAGAAGGACAGGCCCTCTCCTGTACTTCCCCAAGGTGGAGATTATTATAATGAGACTGATAATCAATTTATCAATACTATAAATATAACTGTCTTTTCTTTCACTATTTGAAAGATACCTTTCTAATATTCTGGTTCTCTCCCTGTGGTCACCCACAGTATTGCAATAAAACTTAGGAAACTGAGTCACTGAGTCTTGTAATTCTTTTGGGACAACTCACAATCAGTTTGACCCAAAATTCCAGCCCACATCAATATGAGACACAAACAGATGAAAATATGTGAGATAGTGCCCCCAATATTAAAGGTTACTAAATGTCTTCAATGGGCCATTCTGTCTATCCCACACAGATACACACAAATACATACAACCTAAGAAATTATTACTTCCTTTTATCAGTCAGTCATATCCCAAATAATCTTTGCTTCATTGAGTTTTTCTTCCTCTGCCTATCTCCCATTCCCCTGTTAGAAAGGGAGAAAAAAGAGAGAAAGGGAGAGAGAAAGAACAACTTTCTTTGCCTTCTAACAATTGCCATTTCACTCAAGTTTGTTTTTTTTTTAAGGAAAACCTAATTTAGACTGGTCAAAGGAGCTCCAATCAGGCTGTTATGGTCCCAGAGCACCCCAGAAGTTCTCTGGGGCACATCAAAGAAACTTCTCCTAGAGAAACTAATCCAAAGGACTGACACACCTAAAGAGATAAGTGGAACCGGAACTAGCTCCGGGACCCCCACCCTTCATTCTAGTCTCCCTCACCCCTGGGGAGATAAGATTAGGTGTGACTATTGCCTTTGTGTCCGGAGGAAAGAGATGGCTTGAGAGATCTGCAGCCACCCCTCACCCAACTTCTCCAGCCACCAGCAAGGGGGAGGGTCCTCACTTGAGTGGAATATGGTGAACTTGAGTCAGTTCAGACTCTGAGGATGGGGTCTGGAAAGTACCCAGTCCCCAGTCCCTGTTACTGTCAGAACATTCTGTTCATGTTTTGTCCCATTGCTAATAACAGAAAATTGTAGTAATCATGTATCTTGCTTTGCTGAACTTGATGTACACTGGTACCACCCCCCCCTGCCAGCTCCCTGCCTATATTCCAAAGCCTCCAGTCCTTGTATTCTGTTGCTACAACACACCTCTTACTCCCCCCTTGTTCTATGACCAAGCAGGAGAGCTATCTCCTGCTAGCGTAGACCCACCCTGATACTACCTCTCCCTTCTTGCATTCCTAAGCCCTAGCTCCTGGTACCATCTCTCCCTTTTTCCCCCTTGCCCTCTCCTTACACGGGTGGAGTGGTTCCATTCTTTTCCCTTCCCCTCCCCGCTAGCTCTCGGACATAGCTGAGCATGCATCCATACCATGATCATGAGCTGAACACACATACTGGGTGAAACAGGATTGGATGTTAGATTGTGAGCTCACCCTGTGCATGAGGGGACCCCCCCCCCTCAAAACTTCCATAAAAACCCAACTCATGAGCTCATCAGTGCGTTCCTCATCCCTTACATGGGGTCGCCCATTCTCATGAGAATGAAATAAATCTGCCTCTGCTTGACTTGGTGGTCTCCTCGAATTATTTGGGTAAACTGAGGCAATTGTCTCATACATCACTCACTAAGGGAACTTTCCACAGTCAGATGATCACCCCCATCAGTCCTCTATAAAAGTATCTGCCTGTCTTCTGCTCAAGGAGATTGGTATCTCAGAGCCACCCTCTGTGCCATGCCTTTCTCCCCATGAGAAGTCCAAGAATTTCTCTCTTTGTGTCCCTTCCCCTACCCCTGAATACTATCTTATTCTAATTGCTTTTGTGTGCAAGAGGGTGTAATTCTCTAAAGAGGAATTCCTAAGGACCCCAAACCCCTACCCCTTTCCCTAACCCCCTACCCCATTTTCCTCATGTCAAGGCCAAACTAATTTACAATTTGAGCCATTCGTTACAATACTTGTGCAGCTGTATACAGAGAC
Source organism: Dromiciops gliroides (assembly GCF_019393635.1). Classification (NCBI taxonomy): domain Eukaryota; kingdom Metazoa; phylum Chordata; class Mammalia; order Microbiotheria; family Microbiotheriidae; genus Dromiciops; species Dromiciops gliroides. Next base: position 258,074,006 of record NC_057864.1, read on the forward strand.
CTTAGAATTAGGCTTCCCCATCCTTACCAGAGAGAAACAGTTCTGTGGAAGGTCCACAGAATGTGCTGGGGGGGGGTGGTGGAGGAATTCCACTTAATGGAGCAGGAGTTCAAGGGATAAGGCTAGGGAGGGAGGAAGGGAACTCACCACCCATAGGCCTTTCAAGTGCTGAGCCACGGCTATGCAGGTGAGGTCCATTTCCATCTATCTATCCCTGGTTTTGGCACCAATAAACTGTCAAAAAACAGAAACAGAGTGAAACACAGTTGTCTAAGTAAGCACCCATTTAATTTTTGCTCAGCAAGATGGACATGCATGTATGGAGAATCTCAAGAGAGATCCTGCATTAACTTGGGGAAAAGGATATTTAAACAGCAGTGTCATAGTTTTAGGGGATACAGTTAAAATTTATGTGTTTTTTCCAGATAAATGGTGTGTTTGTACAATTAGGAACCTGCCACTGGTGATAGCAATAAATATATGGGTTCCTCATTCCATTCCCAAATCTGACAGTTTAAGCCTCTAGAATAAACAGTAAGACAAAGGCAGGAAAGAATCTCTGTAGAGACTGATATGTAAGCTGATATTAACTTGAACTTTGACTTCAGAGGGTCTGCTGTTGGTTAAAGCAATGAATTGTTGGTCCTCATATAATCCTCTAGTTACCTGGATAACTGGAGGGCCCAAACAAATCAAGGTATCCTTTCCTCCCTACATTCTTTTGTTTGGGGGGGGGGGCGGGAATGAGGGTTAAGTGACTTGCCCAGGGTCACACAGCTAGTAAATGTCAAGTGTCTGAGGCTGGATTTGAACTCAAGTCTTCCTGAATCCAGGGCCAGTACTCTATCCACTGTGCCACCTAGCTGCCCCCTTACATTCTTTTTGATAAATATTCACAGGTAGTTTACCCCCTAATCTCCTTAGGGTAGGGGGAGGAGGGTTAGAATCTCTTGCAAATAAATCATGCAAATATGGGTGTGATGGACAAGAAAAAAAATTTCTTAACAGTTAGAGCTATACAAAAGTAGAGTGGACTGTCTTGGTAAATAAGTTCCCAGTCACTGGAGGTCTTCAAGTAGAGGCTGAACAGATACTTTTAGAGGATTGTATAGAAAGAATGCCAGGGGCAGCTAGGTGGCTCAGTGGATAGAGTACTGGCCCTGGATTCAGGAAGACTTGAGTTCAAATCCAGCCTTAGACACTTGACATTTACTAGCTGTGTGACCCATGGCAAGTCACTTAACCCCAATTGCCTCACTAAAAAGAAAAAAAAAAAGAATGCCAAAGTTTAAAATGATGCAAAACTCTACATATGCTCTGACTCAGAGATATCACCAATAGGAATATCATTAAAGATGGTCAAATACAAAGAGGAAGGTACCGTGGCAATTAAAATTATGAGAGACATAGTTTTTGGGTAATTTAATCATTTTAATATTATGCTGGCAGGCTATTAATAGAAGGATGCTCCATGACATCTCTCTGAGACCAAAGACCCCTTAATGCCAATGGGATCACAACTTAAATGCCCTTTGAAGAGCAAATCTTCCGGGGCAGCTAGGTGGCACAGTGGATAAAGCACTGGCCCTGGATTCAGGAATTCCTGAGTTCAAGTCCAGCCTCAGACACTTGACACTTACTAGTTGTGTGACCCTGGGCAAGTCACTTAACCCTCATTGCCCCACAAAAAAAAAGAAAGAAAAAAAAGAATACATATCCTCTTTTAAACAGGTAAATATTCCTTAACAGGACACACTGGGAATCTTCACCCAAGACCAAATTTTTATGGCCCTAACCAGAATTTAGAAGGGTCAATCTTATGTTATCAAAATTCCTAGAGGTTTTTAGTCCTGGCCAGGGCCAAGGAGAGTTGACTTTATCTTATCAAGGACTTTGGAATGAGGAAGTAAGGAGTGGGGAAATCAGGACTGAATCTCTAAAATTTTGGTTCCAAATAATCATTTCTTACAATGCCATATATATAAATTAATTTATAGTAACTTTTTAGCAATTGAGTTCCCTTTACTTTTCCATAGGAAGTCCTCCTTAAGCCTACAGAAAGACAGTGTGTCCCTGTATTAATTATCCAGCAAGAGAGTACGATATGAACTATGCATCAAATGGAATTTCACTTGAGTTGCCAACGTGTGTGTGTGTGTGTGTGTGTGTGTGTGTGTGTGTGTGAGAGAGAGAGAGACAGACAGACAGACAGACAGAGAGACAGAGAGAAAACTTTTCTTCTGGCCACTAGATAACTCTTGACCTACAAATGCTTAAGCTACTACTATGACTACAAGCCCATCCTTCAGTGGAGGTGCTAAACAGTTTCAGCTAACCCTCAATGGCAAGGTCCGAAATTAACTTAGGGGATGAAATGAAATATTACTTAAAAGATTAAATCAACTATTTGTCTTGTGCTCATGAGACCACACTTTGTCTGAGCTCCCCTCTCTCTGGTAACAGCCTCCTGAATTCACAAGACTCAGGTATTTAGCATAATGTGGTCATATAGAATAAAATGGAAAGGAAATAGACCAAGTGCTCCTATATGGAAGTATATACTTCCAGTCATCTCATAGGTGACCCCTCCAAATCTCTGGATATATGGCCTGGGAGACCCACTGACCACACATACCAGTAACCATCTACTAATGGTAAAGGAAGAAAGAAAGGGGCTGTCCACATTCTATTTCAGGATTATGGATTAGAAACTAGGGAAGACAGTGAGGAAAACCAGTTTCCCCCATTTTACCAGTCAGTAACTAGCAGTGTTCTCACCTTATGTCATCTCTGGTTGTCTCATTCTCAGGATCAGAACCTCTTCTGAGGCATTCCTCTCTAGTTGTCTTGCTTTCCAGGCATTCAATGGTCACTGGTTATGTTCTTTGTGCTCCTTCATGTGTCTCCATGGACCAGCTGCTCACCCTAATCACTCCAAGAAGTCCAAGTTTGAGGTTAACAGAAAGAAGAGAGGAAGACAATCTTGTATACCATAGTGTACACACTCCCATTTCTCCTCTCTGAAGACTTCTCCTCTTTTGCAAGGGTGAGTTCACTGAGGTCCCTAGTGAAGGGATCCCCAAAGGGCAATCACCCTCTCATGTGCCAAGGTCATCCAAAACTGCTCTACCAGTCTTCTTCTCTCAGTCATTACCCTGGGTCCAGGGGCAAACACTGAAAAGAGATAAGAAGGCAAAAAGGAGCACATGTTACAACTGCAAAGAATTGGAAGAGAAGTGAGTACCCATTGATTGGGGGGGAATGATAGAATAACAGAATACATTGTGGCCTATGACTATAATGGACTATTATTGTGCCTTAAGAAATGACGATTATGAAAACTTCAGAGAAACTTTGAAAGACTTAGATAAATTGATGCAGTACAAAATGAATACAATCAGAACAATTTACATGATGACCACAATAATATAAAAGAAAATAATATTAAAGACTTCAGGGTCAGCTAGATGGCACAGTGGATAAAGCACTGGCCCTGGATTCAGGAGTACCTGAGTTCAAATCCGGCCTCAGACACTTAACACTTACTAGCTATGTGACCCTGGGCAAGTCACTTAACCCCAATTGCCTCACCAAAAAAAAAAAAAAAAGACTTCAAAACTCTAATCAATACAGTGACCACTGGTGATTCTAGAAGATTAATGGTGAAGCATTTTTTATAACCTTTAGGTGGGGTGGTGATTTACCTGTATATGAATGAATGAAAAAGCATTTTTAAGTGCTTACTATGTGCCAAGTATTGTGCTAAGTGCTGCAAATACAAATTTAAAAAGTGATATAGCCCTTACTGTCAAATAGCTCATATTCTAAGTTCATCTGTAGGATGGATGGCAAGACCCAGGGGCCATTGGTCTAAGGGAATTAGTCAGATGATAATGCCTGGGGTCTGTAGGATATAGGGGCAGGAAAGACAACAAGGCCGGATGGTCCTCTTCTGATCAGAAAGAATAGAGTTGGTCAATTCAATCTCATCCAAGCCATGTGATGGTCAAGTAGCCCTTAAGGATTCTGGGCACCCTAGTAGGGGGAGCATGGAGAAAGGAAAGGGGACAGGGTATGTCTAGTAGTGGCGGGTCTTCCCCATGCTCTGCCTTGGGTGGATTCTAGGATACCTGGGGCACAGGGCCAGGGGAATGGGGGTGGGGTGGGAAAAAAGGAGGGGAGAGTATTTCCAGTAGGCAGTATGTCTTCCCATCACTCAGCTGTCCTAGTTGGATTCTGGGACCAAAGAGAGTAGGGGAAAGGGTGAAGGTGTGAGACCAAGGAGTAAGGGTGCACCCCAGTATTGATCGGTGCAGAATGAGACATATATTACCAGAGAAGGTCACTGTGCAAATGTGTTTTTCTTTGATTCTAGTGATTTGTTACAAGGCAGAATTATATGGCGAAATGGGAACTGAGGGACTGGGGGACAGTAAAAGAGCATGAAAATGGCTGGGAGACATGGTGGGTAGTCATTTGGAAGGAACAGTTCTCTGGAGAGAGAGAGAGAGTGGGAGAGATGGGGGAGAGAGGGGGAAGCAGGGAGGGAGGGAAGGAAGAAAGGAAGGAAGAAAGGAAGGAAGGGGAAGGAAAGAAGGAAAAAAGGAAGGAAAGAAAGAAAAGGAAAGAAGAAAGGAAGAAAAGAATGTTAATAAAGTTTTGGACTGTGTGACATCATTTTTCTGAGCCTTAGTTTCCTCAACTGTAAGATGAGTGTTGAACTATATCTCAAGTTCCTTCCTGTACTAAATCCCATGATCTTATGACCTTATAGTTAACTTGGGTCTGATTGGTCTAGGGGACCCACTATCTGGCTTCAGAAATAGTAGAAGATAATAAGCTCCTTTGAGGCAAAGACTGTTTTTCATTTTACTATGGTAGCTGGTTGGTACAGTGGATGAAGCATTCAATCTAGAGTCAGGAAGACCTGAATTCAAGTCCAGCCTCAGATACTTATTAGCTGTATGACCCTAGGCAGTCATGTAACCTTTCTTAGCTACAGTTTCCTCATTTGTAAAACAGGCATCATAGTAGTACCTATCTCATAGGATTGTTGTGAAAATAAAATGAGATAATATTTTTATAGAATGCTTTGTAAATGTTGCTGTTGTTGAATCATTCATTTGTGTCGGACTCTATCTTGGCAAAGATACTGGAGTGGTTTGCCATGTCTTTCTCCAGTGTGTCCCCATTTTCTGGTCTCTATCCACTGCACCTCCAAGCTGTCCCTGTGTAAAAGCTAGCTATCATTATTATTCCATATCCGAATCCCCAAGGCCTAGGGGTTTTGTATATAGTAGGCACTTCATAAATGTTGGTTGAATTGAATTAAGAACAGCCATGACTTTCTGCACTGACAGGCACTGATAATTTGTATTTATTTTTCTGGTCCTTCTACTGGATCTAGGGAGGAAGCCAGCACTTCTATGAACACTATACCACCATATTACCAAGGCTGTCCATTCAGAGTCATCCACTGGTCATCAGGATCTACATCATATTAATTATTCTAATAATAGCTCATAGCACTTTACTATTTACAAAGTGTCTTCGTGGCAAAGTGACTTCTTTTGCAGAGAAGCATGATTATTCTCATCATCAGAGTTTACCTAATATCACACAATTAGTAAGCTGCCCAGTTCAGTCTCAGATACAGGGTTGGCATCTCCAGGCAGAGAATGGGACCCGAGGAAAGGCTAAAAGGAAGAGGAGGTGATCAAAAAGAGCTAGGGAGACTAGGAGGTTGAGAGTGGATGATTACCTTGGGGTCATGGGTTTGAAGGGAGTTAAACTCCTGGGAATGGTGGGGGTGAAGGATGAGGATACTGGAAGTTGAGGCATTAAAGTACAATAGAAAGTATCTTTCTGGAATGTATTAAGACCTTGGCCCAGGATCACTGAGGCAAAACATCCCACATAGGCAGTCAACCTTGGGTCCAGGGTCGGTGTGCCTGCGTCTAGGCTTCCAGACACTGTGAATGCCATTGGCTCTGAAACTCCCTCTCTCTGGTCCTGCATGTCACTTTAAAGAGATCCAAGTAACTCCAGGGAACCCAGGACAAAGGCCACCCAGCACCAGCTGGCACGATGCCCAGGATCTCTCCACCTTTGCCCCAGTCTGACCCTATTGCATGAATTTACTTATTCAGTCTGAAAAAGAAGAGCATGGTGGGGAGGAGGCAGAGACATTGGACTATGGGAGGGTGGATGACACTTGGGGTGAGAACTGGAGCTAATGAACCTGGTGGAGGGCCTGAGGAACATTGGCAGAGAGGGAGACACTAAAGGGTAGGAATGAATGATTTCATTTTTGCCTTTTTTGTCCCCAGAGCCTGGCATGGTGCAAGGTGCTTTCAACACACAGTAGGTGCTTTAAAAGTGTTTGCTGAATGGAAGGAGAGGGGAGATGGCTACACAACATTGGGTCAAGTGTTGGGCAGGTGCTGGGAAAGAGGGGTTTCAGGTGGATATGCATGGGTTTTAACTCCTGGCCTTCATACCTTCTGGTCCACTCCCTTTGACCAGGTCATACCATGACTATGAGCTCATCATCATTATTACTGCACACCAAGTATTCTCTGGACTGTGAAATCTTGGGAAAGAGACAAAAGACCATCTTGGTCTCCCTTCCCAGGGCTGACCTCCCCTTTGCTCTCCAACCTCTCTTTTCCCCAGTGGCCCCTCCTGGATGTTCTCTCCTTGACAATGTACTGATATGGGGGCAGCTAGGTGGCGCAGTGGATAGAGCACTGGCCCTGGATTCAGGAGGGCCTGAGTTCAAATCTGACCTCAGACACTTAACACTTACTAGTTGTGTGACCCTGGACAAGTCACTTAACCCCAATTGCCTCACTAAAATAAAAAAAACAAAAACAAAGACAATGTACTGATATGGAGTTAAGTAGTTGAGTAACAACCCCTGATATGGGTTCAGAGAAGAGGAGTGGGGTGAGAGGAAGGCCTGGGACTGAGCAGTGGGAGGAATTCCACCACATGGATGATCCTCTGCCTGCCTGTATAGCCACCTAAGCAGCACTTCTCTATCTACCTCAGCCTAGCCCAGCCCCCAGAGTGGGCGGGTTCTCAACTCACCCAGGTTGCTGGCTCTTAGATTTCCCCAAGAGTCCAAGGGTCTAGGCAGTGGACTTGACAAGCGGGTGCCTGACAGCCAGGGCCCCACATGCAGGTGGGAGGCATGGGCTTTGAGGAGATCCTGAAGGAGGTGGGTGGCTTTGGCCGCTTCCAGATTCGAAATGTGATGCTGTTGGCACTGCCCCGGATCCTCCTGCCTCTGAACTTCCTCTTGCCGGTTTTCATAGCTGCAGTGCCCACTCACCATTGTACCCTGCCAGCCCAAGACCCTCTCGACAACCTCACCCAAGAGACAGCTTGGCTGGAAGCCTACTTGCCCCGGGAGCTTGATGGTAGCCTCAGCTCCTGCTACCGATATCTCTACCCACAGCCACTCTCCAACACTACCCGGGGGGAAGGGGAGGACCAAATTGTGCCATGTCCTGAAGGTTGGGACTATGACCAATCACAGTTCTACTCTACTATTGCTACACAGGTAAGGATCGCTTGCTCCTGTCATGCTGGTGGGGCCTTGCCCAAGGCATCAGGCTGAGGAGGCTTTCTTAGAAAACAGGATCTCTTAGGTCCCTCCAATTCTAATAGCCTATGAAACTTGAGAAGGGGAGAGGGGAGGAGTGACACACACTGAGCCAAAGGCATGGGAACTCTGAGAAGGAAAGGGAGAGCCCTGTTCACCCCCTCTACATATTCCCAGGATAGAGGCAAGGGACTGTTCAATGAAGAGCTGGAAGCGCATCCATCATTTTGCAAAGGAAGTTACTGAGCTCCAAAGAAGTTAACTAATGACCAAGGTCACCTAGGTAATAAGTGGTAAAGCCAATATTTGAATGCAGGACTTCTGAATCCATACCCAGTGTCCATTCCACTATCATAATGCAGCACAAGGAAAGGGAAAGATGGAAGTGGCTGAGGATCTAGGAAAATGCTCTTGAATGTGTGAGCAAAGGGGATAGTGGGATGGAAAGAGGAAGACACTGGAAATAAGGGACCTGAGCTTTAGTCTCAGCTCTGCTCCCTGACTAGCTGTGTGGCTTTAGGTAAATCATTTTACCCTTTTTCCCCCCTTGGCAATGAGGGTTAAGTGACTAGCCCAGGGTCACACAGCTAGTAAGTGTTGAGTGTCTGAATCTGGATTTGAACTCAGGTCCTCCTGAATCCAGGGCTGGTGCTTTATCCACTATGTCACCTACCTGCCCTCTCATTTTACCCTTTTTGAGCCTTGGTTTCCCTCATTTGTTAAAGGAGGTCCCACTAAGGACTCTGCCATCTCTGAAACCTTTTTAGGGTAGGGATTATGTCTTTTTTTTTTAATCTTAGTAGTCCCAGCCCCTTGCCCATTTCCTTACATCTAATAGCAGACTAATAAATGTTTGTTAGTTATGAAACCAAGAACAATTAAATAGACTATCCACAAACCTTGGTCTGAGATGAAAGTAGGAGGTGGATTATATGACTTTGGTGGGAAATATTAGAAGGGAAAGCTGGTTCAGGCCATGTCTTTCCATCCTGCTGTGAGATAGAGGCAAGAGTGGGAGGAGAGAACATTCTCCTTGGAGGCAGAGTAGGGGATGACGGACTGGGGGGTGGGCGGGGGGAGTTCCAGGGCAGTCTGAGCCACTGTCCTATGTTCTTTGTGGATGCCAGCATAGACTGTCTAGGGCAGTGGGCAAGGATGCAAGTCCCTGCCTGGGGGCACCTAGCTCCCAGCCTTACATCCCCTACCCCAACCTAGTGGGACCTGGTGTGCGAGCGAAAGGGACTGAACCGGGCTGTAACCACCTTCTTCTTCATTGGTGTGCTCGTGGGGGCCGTGATCTTTGGATACTTGTCTGACAGGTACAGGGGTGCAGAGGTCCTGGGGTGATCAAGAGAGCCAGGGAAGGAAACTGGGCTCTGCAACCCAGACCTAGGTCCCTTGTGCCATTCTCTGATCTTTCTCTGTCCACGATGTGCCCTCCCACTGCCCCCACCTCCCCATGCCAGGATAGCCCCACAGCCTAGGGACGGAGCCCTCCATCCCCTGGCTGGATGAATGTTTTGGGTTCCATGGCTTGTGTCTCAGCCAGAAGTCTCCATTCCAGGTGGGAGGGAGCATTGCTTTCTTGACCCCTTGGAAGGCCTGACCCCCCCCGTGTGACTCCGATGCCAGGTTTGGGAGACGCCCGTTGCTCTTGGTAGCCTATGTGAGCACGCTAGCCCTGGGCCTGGTCTCCACCATTTCTGTCAGCTACATCATGTTTGTCATCACGCGCAGCCTCACAGGTGTTGCCCTGGCAGGCTTCACTATAATTGTCTTGCCCCTAGGTAAGAGCCTGCCTGCTGGTGGAGGGCTCCGGGGCATAGAGGGAGGAGGGATGGAGTGAGAGGTAGCAGGTTCCCTGCCCTGGTGTGGGCAAAGGGAGAAATACAGAGGTGGGAGGGTCTGGTTGGATGATGGTCATGGCCTGGGGTCCTAGTGGAACCAGGATTTCTATAGGAATTGGAGAGTTCTTTGGGAGGGGGAGGATCAAGTCCAGAGAAGGGGGAATTTCTGAGGGCCAAGTAATGACAAACTCAGGTTTTCCATCTGTATTTCTTTTTCTCTATCTTTGCCTCTCTTTTTTTCCTCTTTCCTCTTGGTTTGTCCTTGACTTTGTCCCTTGTCTATCTCTCGCTCTCACCCTATCTTGTTCTCTCGGTGTCTTGTTCCCTTTCTTTCTGCATCCTTGGTATCTGGCCCTCTGTGCTTCTGTCTTTCTGTATCTGTCTCTCTGTCCCTGTCCCTCTTTCTATGTCTTTTGGGCTTTCTTTTCTCTCTTTCTCCCTCCCTCCCCACATGCCCCACCACCTTTCTGGAGCCCAGAGTTAGAATGGTTGGACGTTAGACACCGCACCATTGCCGGTGTCTTCAGTAGCACCTTCTGGTCTGGTGGAGTGATGCTGTTGGCTTTGATTAGCTACCTGATCCGAGACTGGCGTTGGCTGCTGCTGGCTGTAACCCTGCCCTGCACCCTGGGCATCCTGAGCCTCTGGTGAGATGAGTGTATGGCTATGGGGCATCGAGGAGTGAGGGATGGGGAGCGGGGAGGGGAGAGTCATGCAGCCCCTTGCTGTATGACTGTATTATTATGGGTGATCTGGTGGGTGGTTTGAATCATTCCTCCCTCGCTCTTCCCTGGAGGATGGCACCTGCATGCCTTGACATTAAGAGTGGGTTTCCTGGGGGCATTTAGGTGGCACAGCGGATAAAACACTGGCCCTTGATACCGGAGGACCTGAGTTCAAATCTGGCCTCAGACACTTGACACTTGATAGCTGTGTGACCTTGGGCAAGTCACTTAACCCTCATTGCCCCAGAAAAAAAATAATCAATTAAAACAAAATCAAGAGAATGAAAAAATAGAAGAAAATGTACCTGCCCCGCCAGGTGGGTGCCTGAGTCTGCCCGATGGCTTATGACCCAGGGTCGGGTAAAGGAAGCCCAACTTTACCTCCTCCGATGTGCAGCCCTCAATGGCCGACCCCAAGCCAAGGAAAAGCTAAGCATTGAGGTAAGGTGGAGCTGGAGGGGGGGCAGTCTTGGTCATGGTCTATACCACCTTCACACACACCCCTTGGCCCTTTAAGAATAGGAGGAGAGTCCAATAGACTTGAGGAGCAGGGACCCAAGCATCGGACTCCCTATGACTACATTCACCTTTCACCTGGACCCTTCATGAACACTGTGTCCCCCACCCCCACATACATTGACACACAGGTGGGTAGTTAAAAGAGCAGCAGCCTCAGAGTTAGGAGACAATGGTTCTGGTTCCAGAGAAGTAACCTGACAGTTACTTTTTATTTGACCTTGGAAAGGTTACTTCCCTTCTCTGGACTTACATCCCAACCCTCCCTCCAGGCCCCCTAAAATGAAGGTGAGGTAGAGAGGAGGCTTCAATTCTGTGAGACCAGAATATTAGTGGTGCCTTTAACAGACACAGGGAATTTAGGAGGAAGACGGTTTTGGGGGGAAAGATATTGGGCTGAGTTTTGGACTTGTTGAGTTTGAGGTAGTTGAGGAGACAGGATTTAGGTCTTGTCAGCCTTGTTGTTGTTGAGTTATTTTTCAGTCAAGACTGACTATTCATGACCCCATTTGGGGTTTTCTTGGCAAAAATACTGGAGTGGTTTGCCATTTCCTTCAGCTTATTTTATAAATAAAGAAACTGAGGCAAACAGGGTTAAGTGACTTGCCCAGGATCACACAGTGAGTGTCTGAAGCTAGATTTGAACTTAGGTCTTCCTGATTCTAGGCCCAGTGATTTATCCATTGCACCACCTAGCTGCCCTCCTGTAGTCTACTGTAGTATGTATATTGTAGGTAGTATGACCTTGCCCAAGTCACTTCTCTTTTTTAGAAAAAGAAGCCTCAGTTCCTCATTCCTCTGCATCAAGCATTTACGAAATGCTTACTTTGTACCAGGCAATGTCCTAGACACCAGAGAAACAAAGAAAGTTAAAAAAAAACAAACCTTAAACCAAAAAAACCCCACACAAAATGGGAAAAGACAAACACATTTGTAAAATGAGTGAGTTAGATTAGCTCTTCATTCCAGAATTTTGATTCTGTTTTCTCCGTATTCCCCACAACTTCTCTGACTATTCTCCTGGGTAAACCAGAGGCCATGGCCAGTTGTCTTGACCTATGTCTTGCTGGACCCAGATGGCTCTGGAGGAGAGAGTGAGGTTGGTGACTGTACAATCCCCCCTCACTTAAATCCAATTCACCTGCAAGTGAAGCCATTACCCTCCTGATGTCATCAGTCCTCTTTGAGAATGAAGGTCACAGGGGCAGCTAGGTGGTGCAATAGATAAAACACGGGCCCTGGATTCAGGAGGACCTGAGTTCAAATTCGACCTCAGATACTTGACATGTACTAGCTGTGTGACCCTGGGCAAGTCACTTAACCCTCATTGCCCCGCCAAAAAAAAAGAATGAAGGATGATGAACAACAACGATCTGGGTAAACCCCTTTCCCTATCCCCAGGCCCTGAGTCTGGTGGCTGATGGGGAAAAGGTGGTTAGAAGACCTTCCTACCTGGACTTGTTTCGGACACCCCGGCTCCGGCACATCTCCCTGTGTTGCATGGTGGTGTGGTGAGAACTGGGGTCCTGCCCTGAAGGGGGCACAGCTGGGGTGGCCCCCCTGCTTGGGTTCTCTGAAGGAAGAGAAAGAAAGATCCACCATAGATGATTGATTTTAGGAGACTCCAACCTAAGAGAGGGTGGGACTTGGTAGGGGCTCAGACCCAGCCCAGTTCTAGGGCCTTGGGTAGTAGAAGGGTCTTGTGTGTGTGTGTGTGTGGTGGGGGGGATGTTGTGTGTAAATTTGTGAAGGATGACTGAAGGACGAGAAGTCCAAGGGGAGGATTACAGGGAGGGATACAGAGTAGATTGTGTGAGGGGGGTGTCTGAAGGAAAGACAGGAGGGGGAGGGAGAGTTAGCAGGGAAGGAGCCTGGGAACGGGGAGATCTGAAGGAAGGAGGCATCTGAGAGGAGGTCTCAGGGAGGATATGGTGGGGGCCCTTTATGAGGAAGGAGAGGAATCTGAGGGGAGTCTCTGAGCCAGCCCCTCCTCATCTCACCATCGCAGGTTTTCGGTAAACTTCTCATACTATGGCCTGAGCCTGGACCTCTCAGGGCTGGGGCTGAACATGTACCAGACACAGCTGCTGTTTGGGGCAGTGGAGGTGCCCTCCAAGATGATTGTCTACCTGTCAGTGCGCTATGCAGGGCGCCGCTTCACTGAGGTGGGGGCCCTGTTGGGCACTGCCCTCACTGTGGGCACTAGTCTGCTACTACCCTCTGGTGAGTCCCCGGGAATCCTTTCTTAGACCCACGGCCCTGCCAGACTCCAGACTTGCCCTGTGTAGCCAGCCCTATACCCCAATCTTCGATAGGATTTGTCAAGTGCTTAGCATAGTGCTTGGCACATAGTAGGTGCTGGATAAATCAGTTTCCTTTGTTCCTCCCTTTTTCTCCCTCCCTCCTTCTCTTCCTTCTTTCCTTCCTTCCTTGCTCTCTTTCTCCTTTTCTCCCTCCCTCCCCCCTTGTTTCCTTCCTTCCTTCTTCCTTCCTTTCCTCCTTCTGATGTAGAAGGCATAAAAGGGATTAATAGAAAAACCTAAGGTCCAAGCTCTAATTCAGATATTAGCTCTAAGAGGGATTCAGACCCCAAGTCAGGATGCTAGGTCCTCTTACCCACAGAAATCAGTACCCATAACGGGAACAGAGGGAGCTAGGCCGTGAAGACCTTAAATAAAATGACAGGCTATAGAAATTCTAATGAAAAAATGAAGATATTTTGAAACTAGCCATGGGAACCAGAAAGAGACATACGCAGAAAAGGCCAAATTTGCCCCCAGATTCACCTTAAGACGTATAAACCCCCAAAACACACCTCCACTGAAAAAGGTACCCGCCTCGGGGGTTGGCTTAGGACCCCAGGAACTCCAAATTAGGATAAGCCCTCCTCTGAAACACCCCTAGGTGGAGATTATTATGAGACTGATAATCAATTTATCCATATTATAAATATAATTGTCTTTTATTTCACTATTTGAGAGATATCTTTCCACTATTCTGGTTCTCTCCCTGTGGTAACCCACAGTATTGCAATAAAACTTGGGAAACGGAGTCACTGAGTCTTGTAATTCTTTTGAGAAGACTCATGATCAATTTGACCCTAATTCCATCCCACATCACTTCCCTTTATCCCCTCCTGATTTTCCTTTACCCTCTCCTATGCCTAGAGGGCTAAAGTCTGTCCTTTAGTCGGGGACCTTTGATGTACTTGAAAAGACTGGGAGTCAAGACCTCTATGTTCTAGTTTTGCCTGGATTACCAGCTGATTATATGACCTTGGGCAAGTCATTTCTCCTAAAATCCAGCCCTTGCTTTCCTCATCTGTAAAATGGGGCTGGGCTGGATGATCTCCAAACTTCCCATGCTTGTAGCTGTAATCCTTCTAACTCTTCAAAATCCTGTGGCTCTATGATTCTGAAAAGCCTCACTCTCCTTGTGAGAAGACTGCTTACACCCACCCCATGCCCCATGTCCGAAATCCCTCCCTGGCGTTCTTCTCCCTCCCAGGGTTGATGGCGTGGAGATTAGTCCTGTCAGTGGCTGGAAAGGGCTTTTCAGAAGCAGCCTTCACCACGACCAACCTGTTCACATCTGAGTTGTACCCCACTGTACTGAGGTGAGTCTGGGACACAACTACCAATCTTCACCCCTTCTCATTTCGGTCCTGTGCCCCATCAGAGCTTCCCCTAGGAACCACTTTCCATCTTCTCTTTGAGCGCTCTCTCTCTCTCTCTCTCTCTAACCCCCTCTCTCCCTCCCTCCTTCCTCCCCCTTTTTCTCTCCCCCCTTATTCTCTCTCATTCTTTCTCTCTTATCCTCTTTCTTCCTCTTCCTGTCTTCCTCTTCCTCTCTCATGCACACACTTGTATGTACACACATGCACATGTGCATGCATGCACACACTTGCATGTATGCACATATGTATGCATACATGCACGCACACATGAATACACACACCCCACACCTCTATTTAGACTCTGTTACCCAAGGCCATACCCAGCAGTTGGTACATCCAAGAAACCTCAGACCTGGGTGCAGAACGTGTCTGCATATCTGGAAGGAAAGAAGGGTCTAGGGACAGCTAGATGGAGCAGTAGATAAAGTACCAGCCCTGGAGTCAGGGGGACCTGAGTTCAAATCCAGCCTCAGACACTTGACACTTAGTAGCTGTGTGACCCTGGGCAAGTCACTTATCCCCAATTGCCTCACCCCCCAAAAAAAACAATAGGAAAGAAGGGTCTGTTGTTACATCTGTCTCTCTTTAGAAGAGGATGGAAATCTGGGCTCTTCCTTTTCTCTGTAACTTCGAGCCTCATCTATAAAATGTCGTTAAATTGAACTGAAATTAATTGATTTGAACAAACATTTGTTGTTTTTTTCTAGTGAGGCAATTAGGGTTAAGTGACTTGCCCAGGGTCACACAGCTAGTAAGTGTTAAGTGTCTGAAACCGGATTTGAACCCAGGTACTCCTGACTCCAGGGCCGGTGCTCTAATGCCCTGCGCCACCTACCTGCCCTTGAACAAACATTTGTGAGGCTAAGTGGATAAGATCTGTGAAGTGCTTTGTAATTGGGAAGAACTACACTGGAAGGTTTGCCAGAAAAGGACCAGGGTAAAGGGGAAATGTTAAACCTGAAGAAAAGACTTTGGAAGAAGATAACTGTCTTCAGGCATTTTAAATGTTAAGTGGATAGAGCAATCAATTGGCCTTGGAGTCAGGAGTACCTGAGTTCAAATCTAGCCTCAGACACTTACTAGCTGTGTGACCCTGGGCAAGTCACTTAACTCTGATTGACACCAAAAACGAGAAACAAACAAAAAAATTAAAAAGCCCGCAATGCCATTAAGGGGATAGGACTTAGAGCTGTTTGGGGTACCAGAGGTTGCAATTAGGATTAATAGAAGGAAGGTGCAAAGAGGCAGATTTAGGCTCAATCTAAGCTGTCCAGAAGTAGACCGGGCAGGGAAGAGGGGAAGTCTGTATAGAATGTCCCAAAAGTCTTAATGAGTGAATCAGCTTAAAATGGCATTGATGGGGGCAGCTAGGTGGCACAGTGGATAGAGCACCGGCCCTGGATTCAGGAGTTCTTGAGTTCAAATCTGGCCTCAGACACTTGACACTTACTAGCTGTGTGACCCTGGGCAAGTCACTTAACCCTCATTGTCCCACAAAAAAAAAAAATAAATAAAATAGGGATTATGCCAGTCACTTGTATGTGTCATCCCTTCTTTGGGGCTGTTTCACCATTGCCAAGGATTAGATGATCTCATAGCTCTTTATCCTATTGAACCTGTGTTGGTGAAGGAGGTCCTTCAGTTTACCGGTTGGTCAAGACCTAGTGGGCATGTTGTCCATCAGCTGGTCAGATGTGGGTAGTTTGGGGCACTGGTTCACCACCTCCCTCTGACTCCTCCATTCTCCTGCTTTCCTGGCACAGACAGACAGGGTTGGGACTGACGGCTCTAGTGGGGCGGCTGGGGGGCTCCCTTGCACCACTGGCCACCTTGCTGGAAGGGACGTGGCCCCCACTGCCCAAGGTCACCTATGGTGGGGTTGCCCTTCTGGCCTCGGCCACTGCCCTCCTGCTGCCAGAAACCCGCCATGCAGAGCTTCCTGAGACCATCCAGGATGTGGAGAAAAAGAGGTATGTTGTCTTTTTGTGTGAACTAGAGATGGGCAAGCCCTAAGCCTTTCACAAGGAGGCATAAGGGATCCCTACACCCTCATTTTCTGCTCCAGACTGGGCCATCAGGAGAGTAGAGAGCTGGGGGAGTACAGGAAGGGTCCCAAATTGGGGCAGAGATCACCCATTTCTACCGTATGGCTTGTTGGCCATTCTTAGTGCAAATTTGCCCGCATGCATGCACAAATAGCCAAAAAAGTTTATGCTTTTGAACAGCTCGGTGGCACAGTAGATAAAGCCCCAGCCCTGGATTCAGGAGGACCTGAGTTAAAATCCGACCTCAGACACTTGGCATTTACTAGCTGTGTGACTCTGGGCAAGTCACTTAACCCTCATTGCCCAGCAAAAAACAACAAAAAAAGTTTATGCTTCTGATTCTTCTCTAGAGAGACAACACTGTGACTCCTTTTTTTTTTTTTTAAATTGAGTGGTTTGCTATAAACTTCTACTGTATGGCTTATTCTTCCTCAGGACAGACCCCCAGAAAGAGAGGATAAACCTGAAGCTACTACAAGATTAAGACAGGAGGCATCATGGCGCTGGTCAAAGAGCAGCAGATTGCAGGATCAAGATCTGGGTTTGAATCCTAGCTCTGCTCACTACTATGAGGAATGGCCTCAGTTTCCTCATCTGTAAAATAAGGGCACGACACTAGATCTCCAAGGTCCCCTTCAGCTCTAAATCCTACGATAGTGAACAGTGACACTGTCTCTTTCCAGTTGGTCCCTGAGGCAAGGAGTGAGTGATGGGACAGCCAGACCTCACCCTCACCCCAGGATGGGATAGAACTACTGCCACAATGCATCGGGCTCCCCTAATACCCATAAAGAGTTGAAACAGACTTTAGAGATGGCCTAGCCCTTCAACATCCCCAAGAGCCTCTGCTTAAATACCTCCAGTATTAAATACCTCCAGGAAGTGGGGGACTGCCCACAGGAATTCTCTCTGTGCCCCCTACTTGGGGTGTGTGGAGAAAGGAGCCCTCATTCTCCATTCTGGGGACAGGGCTACCAGGTGGCACTAGGGGGAAAGAGTCCAGAAAATCTGGGTCCCGGTCCTGGTTGTGTTTTGTGGCCTTGTTGGGCCTGTTTCCTCCCTTACCTGTGGAATGGGGATAATACCACCTGCCCAGCCTACCTCACAGGGCTGTTGTGAGGATCGGATGAAAGAATACATATGAAATGCTTTGGAAAGTAGAAGGCCTTGGTACTGTAAGTATTCTGGTCATCTGGAGGAGGGGTGTAAGTAGCCCAGGATATCCACAGCCCCTTCTCAGAGGAAGCCCCAGTTCAGGTGGGAGACAGGCAGGAAAAGCAGCTGCAGGCCCGGGATACTCTGTCGGCCCCCAGGGGAAAAGGGCTCCCTCCTCATAACAGGTACTGCAGCCTGCAACTGCCCTCCTAATGTGTCTGGCTCACACACCCTCCCCAGGAATCACCTGGAAGCAGGAACACTTAGTAGGCTCCTCCCCATTCCCTGCTTCGCATTACAGTCAGTCCTCTCCTGCTCTGTCCCACCCTGTACCCCAGATGCCCAGGCCTAATGCCAAGGGAAGGGGGAGTTGAGATCAAAGGAGCAAACTCTTTTATTGGGTGCACTTCAAGGAAGGGAGAGGAGAAGGTAAAAGCACAGGGACATCCATGGAGAAAGGTGGCCAGTCCTTGATGTCACTGGAGGGAGGAGATGGCAGGCACTGCCACCAGGGAAGCCCCTGCATGACTCCCCTCCTCCCCAATTCTTCCTCGTGAACTTAGGTTGCTCTGAAGCCTCTCCCTCCTCCCTGTACCGCCACCCCTCATCCCTCCATCATGGGACGCAGGGGATACACGTAAGCCACCAAGCAGGGTAGGGAATGGGGAGCGAAGCCTGGAAGCTACTTGGAACACCGACCCCTGTCCAACCGAAAAGGCTGGAAATCTCTGACCCTCTTGATCAACCTGGGAGATAGGGGGAGCCTGGGAGGGACCCAGGACAGGCCAAACATATTCCTGTTAGCTTCTCAATCAGATTTCAGCTCTATGGAGTCATAGATGTAGCAGCCCACGTCTCCAATGTTCACACCTGGAAAGGTAGAAGAGTAGAGTCACCGACAGTGCTGGGGGAACACTGGGGAAGAAGGGAAGTGAGAGGGAAGAGGACTGGGGAGACAGTAGGAGAGAAGGGAAGGGAGGGCAGTAAGGAAGGGAGAGGGGTGGGGCGGGGGAGAAATGGGTGTACTGGAAGGAGATCTATTTTAATATACAAGGGTGCTACATGCAAATCATGCGTAAGCTATGCAAATGAAATGCATTTCAGCTTGGGGACTTCTGGGGCTGGGGCTCCCACCTTTGGGCCCAAACAGGTATCCGTAGCAAGGGATGTGGCAGTACGGGAAACCATCATGCTGGGAACACAGCGGGAACTTGGTTTAGTCCTACCCTCAATTCTTCCGCCCCACCTCATCTCTACTTTCCTTCCAGGGCTCTCTCCAGTTTCCTGAGTTTCCCCTTGCCCCCTGCTCCCACTCTTCTTTTTTTTCCCCTGCAGAGACTACCTCCAGCTTCAGTCAAATCATTTACCTTTTCTGAGCCTTAGTTTCCCCATCTATGAGATGAAAGGGTGTCTCTCGTATGCTGTGGCTCTGGGGTTCTAGGAGAATTCTGAGACCCCCCTCCCCGACCTTTGCCTGTTTCTGGCTCCCAGTCTTCCTTGGGTTCTTGCCTGAATTAATGCCCTGGCTTACCTCTGCGTGGCTTCCTGCCGTTAGGGTCTTACGGCAGCGCTGGCATCGGAGACAGGGCCGATGCCAGTTCCTGCCCAGGGACATCACCTTCTCAGCTAGTAGAAAAAGAGGTCATGATACCCAGAGGGTGGCTAAGGGGATGTTCCCCGGGGCCGCATGGGGTCCTGCCTGGGCAGGAGTAACAGGAGCAGGAGAAATGATCGCCTCTCCCACTCCCATGCAGTCTCTCCCGACTCTGTTCCTGCCCATCCCAATGACCCAGATCTGCCTCTGACCCCTACCCTGCCCCAACTCACCAAAGTAAACAGGGTTTCCACAGCCAGGACACAGAGACGTCTCCCCAGCATATGTCTTCACCTGTGTTGGGCCTTAGGAAACAAGAGACTTTGGCTGGGCCTGGGGCTGAGAGCTACCTGCCCAAAGCCCTTTCTCATCATCACCAGAACTGAGCAAAGGGATGGTCTGCTGAAGGGCCTAGTGCTTCCCTCCATTAAGAGCTCAAGTTCATGGGGTGGAAAGTAGGGGCCTGACCCATCGATGAGGTGTCCCATCTTCCTGCCCCATCCCTACTGTCTTCACACACACACACACACACACACACACACACACACACACACACACACACACACACACTACATCTCCCTATCATCCTGTCACCCAGAACTCAGCAGTTCCTGCTGCCCTCCTTCCTATTCCATCGGGGGCCCTGGTCATCCACCTCTTTGATGCCAAGGTGCCAACCCCCTCTTGCCCGCCTGCCTGGCCCCAATCAGCAGCAACTCAATCCCTGAGAAACTTGAGCTGGACATTGGAGCTGGGGCCCAGGGCAGGTGGTGTCAGGTGTTAGAGAATGTGGTGTCAGTGCCTATTTGGGCTGGGGAGGAATGGGAGGGAGGGGAGGGAGAGGGCATACAAAGGCTGGGCTGTGCACACATATTCCTACCCCAAACCTCCATACACAGGTAATGAGAGGAAGGGGAGAAGAAATTAAAACACAAAGATCACTAATGCCACATCTTTCCATAGCCCTGGACTGAGTGACCTGAGTTTTAGTCCCAGATTTGAATAGCTGTGTGACCTAGGTCAAGTCCAGTTTATTAACCTTTCATACACCTCAATTTCCTCATTCAATTCAACAAACATTATACAAACGAACAAACAAACATCATAGAAACAAACTCAGCCCATAAGCTGAGTGGGAGCTTAGAGATGAACAACACTCCATTTTACAGATGAGGTAAATGAAGCCCTGAAAAAGGAAATGACCTGTCCAAGGTCACACAAATACTAAGAAGCAGATCCATGATACAAAATAAAGTTTCCAGCTTTCTCTGCTATGCACTAACGTCTATCTTCCCACTGCCTTGCACAATGTGCCACACATAGTAGATGATTAATAAATATGATAATAATTTAAGATACATGATAAATATATAATATATACCTATTATCTATAACTATGAATAAATACATAAAATAAATATATGATATACATGTGTTATATAAATATATAAAATAAATAATATAGTATTATAGTATATAAATACAAACAGTGAACAGGTAAACAAGGCCTAAAGAGGCAAAAATGAGAAGTCTTCCAAGTATGACTCTGAAGGCCCTATCCTCTCCTTTCTGGAATGTATTCTGCTTAGAGATGGGAACCCCATCCCTCAACTAGAACTTAGAAGATGTGATGGAGATTAATGACAAATGAGGCAGGAAAGGTAGGTTGGGACTACATGGGAGTGGGGCTTAAATCCCAGGCTGAAGAATTTCATAGGAGGAAACACAGGGATAATAGGAATGTCCTGAAAGTTTCTGAGCAGGACACAGAGCCCAAAGCATCATTTCTTTGGTAGATAATTTTGGCAGTTTGAGGATGGATGGATGGATGGAAGAGAGAGATTACAAGCAGAGTAGGAGAGACTTTATTTTTTTTTTTTGCAGGGCAATGAGGGTTAAGTGACTTGCCCAGGGTCACACAGCTAGTAAGTGTCAAGTGTCTGAGGTCAGATTTGAACTCAGGTCCTCCTGAATCCAGGGCTGGTGCTCTATCCACTGCTCCACCTAGCTGCCCCTGGGTAGGAGACTTTTGATAATGATAATGAGGTAAGGAATGAGAGGTGAGAAGTCTAAACCATAGTAGAAGCTATAGGAATGAAAAGAAGGGCATGAAATTGACAGATGCTTTGGAGATAGAATCAGCAAGATTTGATGACTAATGGCACACAGGCCACTTAAAGGAGAGACAAAAATCAAAGCACTCCAAGGTTATAAACCTGGGTGGGCAGAAGAAAGGCATTCTCAACCGAAATAGGGAAGCCAAGGTCAGGAGAAGGAAGGAGGGGAGGGGAGGGTTAGGTCAAAACATACTAGTTTCCGTTTGGGATCTGTGAGGTTGAGATGCCGACAGAACATCTATGAGATGTCCAGCATCCAGTTGGAAATGTAGGACGACATTTCACAGGAGAGATCAGAGCTGGATACATAGATTTGGGAATTATTTTTGCCATGAGAGCAGACAGATCACCCTGCCCACCTCACAGAATTGGCATAAAGAGTCAATGAGATAAAAAATAAAATAAATTGAAATAAACGAATGAATGAATGAAGAAAGAAAGGAAGGAAGGAAGGAAGGAAGGAAGGAAGGAAGGAAGGAAGGAAGAAACAAAGGAAGGAAGGAAGGAAGGAAGAAACAAACAAACAAAGAAACAAAGAAAGAAGGATCCAACGAGATAGAGCCTGAGAATGGATTTGTGATCTCATTGGTACAGGACACTCCAGAGTGAGGAAAGTCCCTCTATGAATTCAATTCAGCACCTTCTAGCCCAGGCCCTTTATACCCCTTAGAGCAGGTGTCTCAAACTCTGACAGCTCCAATCAGATTACAATGCAATTGAGAAATGTTTAACAAAAGAACAAAAATATAATACAGCATGCACAATGGCAATCTGTGGTTTCCTAAGTCAATATGTTGGTCACAGGGATCTGTTTCTATTTGAACTTGACACTGTTGATCTTAGGAGAGTTGCCCAACACCACACAGCCAATACTTGTCAGAGGTGGGGCTCAAACCATGTCTTGAAAAGTATTTTGGAAAATATAACAGAAGGTGACACAAGTATTATCATTAAAGATAAGAGCAACCAAAAAAATAAAATAAAGATAAGGGCAGGTGATGAGGGTACTGGAGTGGAAAACCTGCATCTGTCCTTTCCCAGTAATTCTGAGCTCCCTGCTAAGCCCAGAAGGAGCAAGAGGCTGAGTTAGGGGTAAGGTTTTCTGGTGCTATGTACTCCACTTACTCCAAAAGGGCACTTACTCCTCCTTGCCCTCTTGGCCTGAGGGAGGCCTGTCCTGCTTCTAGGTGGACTGAAGCTGCCAGCGGTCAAGGGCATGGTGGTGATGGGGGTTGGAGGATGGGGAGGATCTTCCATGTAGGAGCCCACCCCACCAATTTTGATTCCTGAAATCCAGAACAGAGAGGAAGAGAGTGAGGGTGAGAATGAGGGTGTCCAAGCATGCCTCAGAAGATGCCCCCTGCCCAGCTCCAACATCCTTTCTGGGAGCTGCTCCCTCTCCCAGAATCCCCAGGTTCCAGTTCTCAGGGCCATCACATCATATCCCCCCTTTCAGGCCAGGATGAGACACTGATCTCTGCTGTTCTCTTTCCCACCCACCACCATCCCTTGTGGGGATGGGCACTTACCTTGGGGTCCAAAGAGAACTGCATAACATGGTTTGTGACAATATGGCTTTCCATTATGCTGAATTCAGGGAGAAAGCAGGAATTGGGAGAAGTGGTAAAGTTACTGCGGAGATCCTATGGAGAATCCAAAGGGGATACCCTCCCCGCCCCCCATGCCCCTTGTCTTCCTGCTAAGTGGAAGCCACAATCTCCTCCAGTTTAGGGTCCTAAAGCCCTGATCCTCTCTGGACCCCCACCCATTACTTATAACTGGAAGATGCCAATCCCCCATCCTTTCCAAGCTGGCCTAGATTCTACAATCACTGGAAAAAGAAAGGGAACCTATCTGCTCCTAAATATGATTGATCTGGGCAGGCACCACTTGGGGGTTCACCCAGGATCAGCAGGTAAGGTAGGTGCTATTATTGTCCCCATTTTACAGATGAGGAAACTGAGGCAAAGAGTAGTTAAGTGACTTGCCCAGGGTCACGAAGCTAGTAAGTTTTTGAACTTAGGTTCTCCTGACTCCAGGCCCAGCACTCTATTCACTGTGTGCTTTTGGGAGAGATTGACTTAGGGATGAGGGAGGGAAGCTAAAAGAAAGGGCAGTCAGATAACAGAGACATGATCCAGGCACAGAAAGGACAGCCAGGCAGGGCATTCAGGGCTGATAATCTGGCCACCCCTTAGGCTTATCTCTCCACCCATTTGGGTCATACCAGCTTCTCTCTCCTCCTTTCCCCTCCCCTCTCTTCTCCTACCCTCCCAATAGGGGCCTCACCTCAGCGTGTCCACCCGCAGCTAGGACATTGTGGCAGCGCTCACATTTCAGGCAGAATCGATGCCAATTCTGACCCAGGGAGCTCACCTTTTCAGCTACGTGAAGGAATAGAGTGGACAGTAGCATGTCAGGGTCTTGGTTTGCAGCTCAGCCCCCCAGAGACTTATGAAAGGGGATACATGGGTGGGTGTTGCAGAAGACAATGCTCTTATTGGCCCTCTCTTCCTCAACCCTTGGGGAGTCTTGGGGGATTTGGTAAAGCCCACCCTCATTCCCTCCCACTCTATCTAAACCCTTCCCCTTTCAGGGGGCCCAATCTTTTGTATCTTTGCCAGCTTCTGATACCCAGTCTAAGGGCTAATTCACCCAAGAAGAAGCAGAGAGGGCCTCCAGGGGGTACCAGCCCCATTCCTGGCATTCTTCCCCAGGAAATGGGGCATGGGGATGGGAGCTAGATCCCTTAGGCCAGCCCCTACCCATCGAGCCAGGGATATCATCCAGTACTAACTGCAAAGGAGTGGAAATCCTGGGCCTCCCAGTCTTTCCTACCCCCTTTCCTTTCCTCAGGTCCTGGGGCCTCCCAGGATCTGTCATATCCTAAATTACTCTCTACAATTCTCTTCCCAAATAACCCCTCCCAGTGTCTTCACCAAATTTTCATCCCACAGTCTCTCCTATATCTCCCCTAATGCACGGTCTCCCCCATATGTCTTTCCTAAGATCTCCCCCAAATTTTGTTCCCAGGATAGCCCCAAAACTTTGTGACCAGTCTTCCCTAATTTCTATGTGCCTGGGGTTTCCCCCCACAAAACGGCCTCCCAAGGTCTCCCCCCAATTCTCTCCATTCCAAGATTTCCCCAAACTCGCTCCCAGAGAGTCTCCCTCAAAGCCTCTCCACCCCTGGATCTCCCTCAGATTCCCCTGGTCTCACCGAAGAACACAGGCTGCTGGCAGCGCGGACAGGTCCAACTCATGGCTCTCTCGCGCTCCAAAGCTACTCTGGTCTCTGGGATTCCAGGCTCCTGTGACTTAAACCCACTTGGGCTCCCTTCCCTCCCCGCCCACTGTCTCACTCTCAAGCCTCATTGGGCACTGGCCGCTTTATCTCAGTTACCATTGGCTGTTAAGAGTTTCAGCCTCCTCTACCTGGGGACTCTGCTGGAATGTGAAATTTCTTGAGGAGGGAGGGATAGAGGGGGAGCTGGAGGTGGATGGACATCAAGTGGGGGCTCAGACGTGGTGTGAAGGTCTGTAAACGCATCCCTCCCTGGGGACAGGGACACCAGTGTAGTGTTCCCATCCTGAGGGGCAGGGCATCAGTGTGGAGGATGCGGACCCTGCACTGGGGAGGAAATTGGGCTACCAGAATGAGAAGCTGAAGCATCTACCTGGAATTTTGAAGCCATGGGAGGATGGCGGGGGGAGTGTGTGTGTGCGCGCGCGCGTGTGCGCGCGCGCGTACAATAGGAAGGTAAGTTCAAATGTGACCTAAAACACTTCGTATCTGTATGACCCTGGGCAAGTCACTTAACATGTTTGCCTCAGTTTCACCATCTGTAAAGTGGGGATAATAACCTACCTCCCAGCGTTGTTGTGAGCATCAAATGAGATAATAATTGTTAAATGCCTGGCATGTGGTAAACACTATTGAAATGTTAGTTATTATTATTATTATTATTAGTGGATAGAAACTTGACCTCTAAGTCAGGAAGACCTGGGTTCAAGTCCCTGGTTGTGACACATACTTGCTGTGGGAACCTGGGCAAGTCTCTTAACAGCTAAGACTATCGGGTGCACATCTTAGAGAGAAATGGTTTCTTTACTGAGAGTTCTTTGTACTACTTCAGGAAATTCCCAAACTTTTGGTCTCAGGATGCTTTTATAGTCATAAAAATGACTGAAGACCTCAAAAAGCTTTCCTCATGTGGATATGTCTAGCAATATTTAATAGAAATAAAAACTGATAATATTTTACTTATTAATTCATTTTAAAGTAATAATGAACCTGTTACATGTAAACATAAATAACATTTTTAGGAAAAAATATATTTTCCAAAACAAAAAAAAAGTGATAATAGTGATACTATTTTTCATATTTTTGAAATCTCTTTAATAGATGAAAGCTGGATTCTCTTATATACTTCTCAATTCAGTCTGTTTCGACATGTTGTTTTAGATGAAATATATGTGTGTGTGTGGGGGGGGGAGGATCTGGCCACAACATAAATCTGTAGTTAGAAAAGGGAGAGGTATTTTAATAGAAAAATAATGTCAGTATTATTATGAAAAAAATCTTTTTAATCTCACAGACCCTCTTAAAGAGTCCCTGAGGGGCAGCTAGGTGACACTTACTAGCTGTGTGACCCTGGGCAAGTCACTTAACCCTTATTGCCCTGCAAAAAAAAAAAAGAGTCCCTGGACTCCCAGAGGTCCACAGTCTGTACTTTAAGAACTGCTGTATTATTTAATAAGGTCTGTACAGAATCTCTGTGAGGGCAGGGAATGGGTTGTTTATGTCTTTGAAGTCCTAGTACAATGTCTTGCACATAGTAGGTATTTAATGTCTGTCAAGTTGTTGGTAGGTCTCTTAATATTCAAAATGCTTAACCCCCCCAAGGGGCAGCTAGGTGGTACAGTGGATAAAGCACCAGCCCTGGATTCAGGAGGACCTAAGTTCAAATCCAGTCTCAGACACTTGACACTAGCTGTATGACCCTGGGCAAGTCACTTAATGCTCATTGCCCTGCCAAAAAACAAAACAAAACAAAAAAACCCAAAAGCTTAATAAGGACCTGGAATTTAACAGGAACACAGTCCATCTTTTCAACATCAGTTTTCTCCTGGTGATGCCATTTGACTGTGAATCACAGAACACCCACAATCTCTGAAGAATCAAAATTGTGGGTGCCTCCAAAAGGCAATGGAAACACTCAGGGTGGGTGTAAGAAGGCTGTGGAATATTACTAATGATGACTTACATGGAAGAAGTGCCATAAAAGACATTCATAGCTGGGATGCTAATCCACATTGGTGGAGTTGTGAGAAGATCCAACCATTCTGGAGAGCAATTTGTAACAATGCCCAAAGGGCTATAGAACTGTGCATACCCTTTGTTTTTTGTTTTTTGTTTATTTTTTGTGGGGCAATGAGGGTTAAGTGACTTGCCCAGGGTCACACAGCTAGTAAGTGTTAAGTGTCTGAGGCTGGATTTGAACTCAGGCCCTCCTGAATCTAGGGTCAGTGCTTTATCCACTGAGCCACCTAGCTGCCCCCTGTGCATACCCTTTGATCCAACAATACCACTGCTAAGTTTATATCCCAAAGACATCCTCCAAAAGAGAAAAAGACCTATTTGTACAAAAATATTTAGAGCAGCTCTTTTTGTGGTGGCTAAGAATTGGAAATCAAAGGAATGCCCATCATTTGGGGAATGTCTAAACAAACTGTGGTATATAATGGTGATGGAATATTATTGTGCTGTAAGAAATGACAAGCAGGATGATTTTAGAAAGGCCTGGAAAGGGGCAGCTAGGTGGCGAAGTGGATAGAGCACCGGCCCTGGATTCAGGAGGACCTGAGTTCAAATCTGGCCTCAGACACTTAACACTTACTAGCTGTGTGACCTTAGGCAAGTCACTTAACCCCAATTGCCTCACTAAAAAAAAAAAAAAAGAAAGGCCTGGAAAGACTTATATGAACTGATGTATAGTGAGGTGAGCAGAACCAAGGGAACATTGTGCACAGA
This sequence comes from Dromiciops gliroides, assembly GCF_019393635.1. Lineage (NCBI taxonomy): Eukaryota > Metazoa > Chordata > Mammalia > Microbiotheria > Microbiotheriidae > Dromiciops > Dromiciops gliroides. The sequence continues at coordinate 258,101,324 of NC_057864.1, forward strand.
GACAGCAATATTGTTTGATGAAGAACTGTGAATGACTTGACTATTCTCAACAATGCAATGATCCAAGACAATCCCAAAGGACTATTGATGAAACATACTATACACTTCCAAAGAAAGAACTGATATTGAATGAACACAGACTGAAGCATGCTATTTTTCACTTTCTTTCATTTTTTTCTTTTATTCAACTTTTCTTATACAAAATAACTAACATGGTAATGTTTTACATAATCACACATGTATACTCTGTATCTGATTGCTTTCCACCTCAGGGAAGGGGGAGGGGAGGGAAGGAATGAGGAATAAAAATTGGAACCCCAAACTATAAACAAAAATGTTTATTACTTTAAAAAAAGACATTCATCAAGTACACTTAGGACTGGAAAATGAGGCAGGCTAGTGCATAGGGAGATCCAGGAATGACAGGCAGCCTGAACACTGTATTAATATTCACAAAACATTAAAAGGCCTCCAATGAAATTATGTCGATCCTCTAAGGAGCATTTATGAAAGGACCTGGACAAGAAACACATGGATAAGAAGACATGGAGGCATTGCAATGTCTCTGCATGAGCGGTGGGAGTACCCTCACCTGTATGATCCTGGGTCCTCCCAGCTTTCAAAGTGTAACAGCCCTAAAGTCTCTTAGTTTAGGAATAAAATAGGCCTATTCAAAAAGTCCCTAGTAGGGCTCTCCTCCAATGCCTCATCTTGGCCAAGAGATGCCCTGAAGTAGCCATGAGCAGAACACAACCTCTGTAAGATCTCAGCTCCAGAGCCACAACTAGAACGTGGGGCTTTCTTCCAGGGTTCTAAAATTCAGAGACCTGAGAATGCTTGCACTCCTACAACACAGGAGCAATTGAGCTTAGCACTGATATGTTATTGTTGTTCAGACATTTTTCAGTCTTGTCTGACTCTTTGTGACCCCATTTGGGATTTTCTTTGCAGAGATAAAGATACCAGACTGGTTCACCATTTCCTTCTCCAACTCAGTTTACAGATTAGGAAACTCAGGCAAACAGGGCAAAGTGACTTGCCCAGGGTCACACAGCTAGTAAGTACCTGAGGCAGGATTTTACATTCAACAGGTCCCCAGCTCCAACCCATATAGGTGTGTGTGTTTTTTTTCTCAAGTCCCTTTTCCTAACTCTAAAGCATGGGGTTTTTGTTTGTTTGTTTGTTTGTTTGTTCAGGGTTTTTTTTTGCAGGGCAATGAGGGTTAAGCGACTTGCCCAGGGTCACACAGCTAGTAAGTGTCTGAGGTCGGATTTGAATGCATGTCCTCCTGAATCCAGGGCCTCTGTTTTTATCCACTGTGCCACCTAGCTGCCCTGAGGGTGATGTCTTAACTTTCAAATGAATTGGGTTCAAGTGAGGCAGAGTTACACAAAATCATCAGCCTCACTCTCTCTTTTCCAGAGTCACTGAAGTCCAGTGGCAGGACAAAGGTCATGTAGTGATGGTCCAGGAGGCAGTGGGAGACCTTGAACTTTCTAAATTAAGGTCTTTCCCAGTGTGGAAATTTATTTTGATTTGGGGACCCTACCTTTGGGTTGAGATTAGAAAGCCTTAGGCCCTCAGGGTCTCTTCTGTGTGGGAGGTGCTGGTGCCCCTCCCCCTCTGCTTCAGCTGAGCCAAAAAGCTCTGTGGGCTGTACAAGACGCCAGGTCAGACAGCTGGGGGAGGGAGCCCCAGATCCCTCCACCCTGAGAGGATCTATCCGAGAGATCCCAGGCTTGTCCAGGCCAGGCTCTGGCGTAGCCTGTGCTGAGGTCCCAGGTGCTCAGCAGGGGGCACGGGCCCCTGGAACCCTGGGTATGGTACGCACGAGATTTGAGTGGAGAGAAGGAAGATATATATAGACCTGGGAGTTAGACAGCAAGGGGGACTGACAAGATTAGAAGAACAGAGAGGGAGGCCAAAGGACAAGATTAAGGGGGCGGACAAGACAAGGGAACAGAGAAGGATACAGGAGATTAAGAAGTCTGGGGAAGGAGAAAAAGCTAAGAGCAAGAAGGGATGGAGCGGGGCAGCTAGGTGGCACAGTGGATAGAGCACCAGCCCTGGATTCAGAAGTACCTGAGTTCAAATCCGGCCTCAGACACTTAACACTTACTAGCTGTGTGACCCTGGGCAAGTCACTTAACCCCAATTGCCTCACTAAAAGAAAAAAAAAAAGAAGGGACAAAGGCCCTTCCAAGGGCTTTTAAGTGAGGAGGAGGCTAAAAACATTCCAGGGGGGACTGACAAAATTAGAAGAACAGAGAGAAGGCTGACAAGATTTGAAGAATGGAGGAGAGGGGTGGCAAAGGCGGCAGAGGGTAGACTGATGGAGCAGACAGACAGAACAGGAGGCAGCAGAGAGCACAGAAGCGGTCAGCACAGGGTACAGGTTGGAGAAAGCAAAGATTAAGAGAACAGAAGGACACTGGAGCACTAAGAGAACTAGTAGAGAACTAGGAGAGGTCAGTGAGAGAGAAACACAGGGTTTCAGCAGTGGCAGTATGGAGAGGAAAGTCAGACAGCTAGGGAGATCCACAAGGTGAAAGGGGGCTTGGAGTTAGTGAAAGGAGCTGAGTAATGAAAGTGGAACATACCCTAAGGCAAGAGCCTATAACAGCCCTTATTGTATTACAAAAGTTCCAGGCACAGCAGGTGGAAAGAGATGCTTCACCTGAAAGCAGTCAGGTTGTACATTTTATTTCCCTGTATTCTTAATTTTAAATAGTATCTCATAAATAAACTCTGCTTTGATTATTTAGTTAAGAGGCTTCTTAATCTTTTGCTTATCAATTTTGGGAGTGGAGCAGTGTGGTGGAATGTTATAAACGGCCCACATTAAATTAATAGCGGTCAGATAGACAGTCAAAAGTCCCCAGATTAAGTACCCCAGTCAGATTAGGCCCCCCTAAATTAAGCAAGCTAGTTAAAATATTTTTACATTTGAATGGCAACCACGAAGGGATTTATGTCCCAATTATAATATTTCTAAACTTATAAATTTTCATATAGTTTTAATTTTTCATCAGTCCAGTTATATTTTTTCAAATTAGATATAGTTATTAATAATTATTTTTTTTACACCAGGTCTCAGTTTGTCTGAGGTAAGACCCATTCAATGAATAAAGGCTAAGTAAGAGTTGAGACAAAAAATAGCTTAGTTTACTATTACAAAAATATCAATCTGGGAGAGGAAGACCCTCAGTTTCTGGTCAGAACAGAAAACAATTGTTGAACTAGATGAGAAGAGAAGAGGAAGGGGAAAGCATTTATTAAGTGCTTAATGTGTACCAGGCACTACACTAAGCACTTTACAATTATCTTATTTGATCCTCAAAACAACCCTGAGAGGTAGGTGCTATTATCCATTCCCATTTTACAGATGAGGAAACTGAGGCAAACAGCTAATAAGTGACTTGCCCAGAGTCACACAGCTACAAAGTGTCTGAGGTCACATCTGAACTCAAGTCTTCCTGACTCCAGGCCTAGAACTCTGTTGACTGCACAATCTGGCTATCTCCTTTGGATTCTAGCCCATTCTTTTGAATAATCTTAGCAGTGACAAATCTTTGTCCCTTATAGGCCAATACCTATAAATCTATGATTCTATCATTGATAATATTACAGAAATATTAAACAGCCAATATCTGTTTGGTGCATAAATTGGTCTGCTCACAGAATAACCATGTTTGTCAGGTTAAATGTAAAAGTGTAGTCAATATTACAAGAATAATTACACACTTCCTAATGGAGTTTACTTTTCCGCCCAAATATATTATTTGATTTTCCAATTATGTGTAATAAATTTTCAACATTTGTTTTTTTTTTAATTTTGAGTTCCAAATTCTCTCCTCTCCTCATGCCCTTCTTTGAGAAGGCAAGTAATTATGATACAGGTGTGTAGTCATGCAAAACTTATTTCCATATTAATCGTGCTGTGAAAGAAAGTAGACCAAAAAAACAACAAGAAAAGAAAGTTTGGGTTTTTTTAAATGCTTCAATCTGCATCCAGACTTCATTAGTTCTTTCTCTGGAGGTAGATAGCATTTTTCAACATGAGTCATTTAGAATTGTCTTACATCATTGTATTGCTAAGAATAGCTAAATCATTCAAGTTGATCATTGTACAGTACTGCTGTTAATGTGTACAATGTTCTCCTGGTTCTGCTCATTTCACTTTGTATCTGGTCATGCAAATCTTCCCAGGTTTTTCTGAAAACATCTTGCTCATCGTTCCTTATAGCACAATAGTATTCTAAAGCTATCATATACTACAACTTGTTCAGGCATTTCCCAATTGATGGGCATCCCCATAATTTCTAATTCTTTGCCACCACAAAAAGAGCTACTATAAACATTTTTGAAAATATAGGTCCTTTAAAAACATATACACACATATACATGTGCATGTGCATGTGCATACACACACACACACATACACACATATATATAGCTTTGGGATACAGACCTAGTAATGCTATTGTTGGGTCAAAGAGTATGCACAGATAAAATAAAATAAAATAAAAACAAAGAGTATACACAGTTTTATAGCTTTTGGAGCATATTTCCAAATTGGTAATGGAGTTTACTTTGAAAATATCTTTAAAAAAAAGAAAGAAAAGAAAATATCTTTACATTTTGCTACAAATAGTTCTATAAGGGAAGTCGAGTTGGTTTTTTGTTTGTTTGTTTGCAGTACAATGGGGGTTAAGTGACTTGCCCAAGGTCACACAGCTAGTGTCAAGTGTCTAAGGCCAAATTTGAACTCAGGTCCTCCTGAATCCAGGGCTGGTGCTCTATCCACTGCACCACCTAGCTGCTCCAGTCAATGAGGTTTTTTTGTTTTGTTTTTTGGGTTGGTTTTTTTTTTTTTTTGGTGAGGCAATTGGGGTTAAGTGACTTGCCCAGGGTCACGCAGCTAATAAATGTTGTGTCTGATGCTGGATTTGAACTCAGGTCCTCCTGACTCCAGGGCCGGTGCTCTATCCACTGCGCCACCTAGCTGCCCCTTCAATGAGTTTTAACTGTGTAAATTAGCCTGTTGTTACTTTGTTTGAAATAACTCCATGTCTTCTCCCTTTGTAAATCATACTCATAGTGTGGTTCTTCTGGCAGATAGGAATCCCTTAGGTTACTCTGTGGGTCCACATTCCAAAAACTACAGCTCACAGCCCCCCACTGATATATTTACCTTTCAATAGTCAGCCAGAGGACACGATTAACTCAAAGCAAAAGCATTTACTGGACTAACATAGGAGGAAGATTTACAATAGAATGTTCCTTCCATAAACATAATGTACAAGGTCCCACAGACATACACCCCATCACTGAGGAGAGTGAGCAAGTACAGAGATCACCCATAATGTGCTTGCATATAAGAGAAATATGTGTGGATAGGAAACTCACTCCAATACTACAAGGTCAAGTCAATCATATGGGAGAGAGGAAAGGCTTACAGGGAGACCAGTTAAGAAGCCTTTTGTAGTGAGGCAAAGAGCATTGCCTCTGGAGGCAACTGCAACGATGCTTACGATATCTTTGGATCTCCTCATTTGGAATTGCTTTCAGAAATCATTTAGGAGCCACCTAAGAAAACAAGAATTAGTTTGCAATAAGCTTATTTTTGTCCAAATATGGCATTACTCTCCAGGCCTGACTCCAAATGAATTTCAGCTGTTTCCAAAAATCAAATCCATTTATAAAGGATAAAAATTTGTCACTGCAAACATTCTTCAAAAGAATAGGCTGCAATCCCATTATTGGAATAAATCTCAAGGACTTGAAAAATAAAAAAAGAAAGGTCCAGTATATATCCCAGCATTCATAGCAGCACCTTTTTCTTTTTTTGTGGTAGGAGATGACTTCAATCAAAGTCACTACTCCATGACCTTAGCTGGAAAAATTAAAAACATGAATGTAAGGGGGCAGCTAGGTGGCACAGTGGATTAAGCACCAGCCCTGGATTCGGGAGGACTTGAGTTCAAATCCAGCCTCAGACACTTGACACTTACTAGTTGTGTGACCCTGGGCAAGTCACTTAACCCTCATTGCCCTGCAAAAAAAAAAGAATAAAAAAACATGAATGTAATTCACGTAATGTAATTCAGTAAGAAATTACAAATATGAAGAATTCAGAGAAATGCATGTATATGACTTATATGAAGTGATACAGTGAGAACAATGACCAAAATAATGTAAAAAAAATGAACACTAAGAAGAATTTAAACTCTGAATAATCATGATAACCAATTTTTGCCCTAGAGAACAGAAATTTAACATACTTTACTCTTCTCACAAGAGAAGTGGGAAACTACAAGGTATAATGTCACATAGCTCATATCAAGTCCATGAGTATTTCTTCAGTATCTATTTTTGTGTGTGTGTGAGGCAATTGGGGTTAAGTGACTTGCCCAGGGTCACACAGCTAGTAAGTGTCAAGTGTCTGAGGTCACATTTGAACTCAGGTCCTCCTGACTCCAGGGCCAGTGCTTTATCCACTGCGCCACCTAGCTGCCCCTTCAGTATCTATTATATGACAGGCAATATGCTAAGTACCAGGGATACAAAGAAAGGCAAAAGACAGTCTCTATGCTTGTGCAGCTTACAGTCTTATGGAGGAGACAACATACAAACAACTAGATGTAAACCAACTAAATATAAGATAAATTGGAGATGATCTCAGAGGGAAGGCACTAAGCTTAAGGACCGAGAAGGGCTTTTTGCAGAAAAGACTTTAATTGAGAGTTGAAGGAAGGCAGAAAAGCCAGGAGGAAGATATGAGGAAGGAGAGAGTTTGAGGCATGGGGGACAGTCAGTGAAAATGCCCAGAGTCAAGAGATGGAGGGATTTGTGTGAGGAATAGCAAGGAGGTAAGTGTCACCTCATCACAGAATATATAGAGGGGAGAGATTGTATGAGTTGTTTTTGCTTAGTTGTTTTTCTTCATTACAAGTGATGACCCAATTCTTAGGGAAGAAATTTGGAGTAAAGGTCTTATATCCGGAAATTCCTGTGATGTGAAAACAAGACAACAATAAAAATTTCAAGAGTATTGACCAAGGTATACCCTCTCCCCCCCCCCCACCATCAACTTGATGACCCTTTGTTTTTAGACTTTTATTTGAACTCCTGTGGAAGAGATGGGTACATCTCTTGGCTTTCTCATGACCACTTCAGAATTGGGTCTATGATCTTATGCCTGTTAATGCTTAGTAGATGGGACATATCATTGAAGGAGGAACCACACTTTGTGCTAGCTTTCAAAATGACTTGTTTTTTATTTTTTAGAATTTTATTTTATTTTCCCCAATTACACATAAAAACAATTTTCAATTGGAATCCATTTTTATGCATTCCAAATTCTCTTCCCCCTCCCTCCCCAATCACTCCTTATGAATGCAAGCAATTCAATATAAGTTATACACTCATAGTTATACAAGACACAAAATAATTTTTAATCACACCCTTTCTTTCTCTTTCCCTTTTCTGAGCACAGGGCAGAGATCTACCTGAGAGTAGACTTTGGTCCCTGGTGGGCACCTGCACATTGGCATTCCTTTTGGGTAACCCCACCCCAAACAGGCACCTCAGACCTACAGATAGTTACCTACCTAGAGGGTAGCGAGGACCTAGCCCTGGAGAAGTTGTGAATGAGGCACACATGCTCTCAATTGTGCAGCAGCTGTGGAGTAAGGAACTACATGATCTCAAGAATGAGAGTTCCTGAATTCTAGCTTCTTTCAAGAGTGTCAAATGCCTAAACCTCAAACCTTCAGGGTTAAGGAGGGAGGAGTTCCTTATTATCATGATCCTAGAACTCACCACTCTGGTGAAAGGAGGAGAATTACTGAACAGCGCCAGGCTCTTGTATCAACCACCAGTTCTATTTCCAGCCTGGCCCCCACTGCCATCACTGAGGGGGAAATAACCAAAGATGTCCACCTTCCTCACTTGCCACCAACACCCACTACCACCTACCAGCAAGTGAACCAAAGAACCGCAGGAGAAATGGCAGTTCCTCCTTGTGATCCCCCTAGATCACAAGTCCAGTTGCCAGGGCAACCACCACAGCCATCATCCTGGGAATCAGCCCCTGTGGAGATGGGGCCAGGCCATTGCCTCCGGAGGTGCTGTAGCCAAAGCAACTTAAGATACAGAAAAGAAAATTCTCAACCCCCAAAGTCTTTGAACCATCATCCAGTGGTTCAACATCAGAAACTGATTTTATCAGTGGAAATGACATTAAAGATACATGATTATTTGTTTTGCTTTTACACCCTACAGATCACAGGACTTTTCCATATGACTTACAGTGGAAACTTTCTGTGTAAGCTGTATCCCCTGTTAGAATGTGAGCTCCTTGAGAATAGGCACTTATTTCTGCCTTTTTATTTGTATCTGTAAACACTTAAATGCCTTTTTAATTCACCCCTTTCAAGAGAGAAGAGGCTAAAGTTCCAAAACTAAAGGTGTCTGAATGTCTGAGCCATGATACAGGAGAGGAAAAGCCCTGAACTTTGATTAGCATGGTTTTATTTTTTTTAATTATAAATCTGCCTTTAATGCTCTGGGGTAAGCCCCATTGGAATAAAAGCCCCCTCTCCCCCAGGAGTGCCTTGGAAGCTGCCTGGGGAGGAAGGATGTACAGAAGAAAGTCACTGTCAACACAGGGCAGAGGGGATGTCATCAGTTCTGCGATCTGTGAGTGCTGTAAAAGGTCCCTATAAAGGCCCAAGTGTGAAAGGATTGACTCCGGGCACAGAACTGATAAGCAAGAGAGATGGGCACAAGCCATAGAATTACTTGGTTTCTTCCTTCTTCTCACTGTTTTTTTTCTGCTTCTGTTGCATGATCTGAGTTCTGCTCCCGGGCAACAGCAGAGAGCCTGTCATCCTGGAATTTCCCCTTATGCCACTTGCTTAACTTTTTTTTTTCTTTCAACAAACATTTATTTTATTTTCCATTTACATGTAAGGGTAGTTTTCAACATTCATTTTCATAAGATTTAGAGTTCCAAATTTTTCTCCCTCCCTCCCTTTCCTCCCCCCTCCACAAGATCGCAATCAGGTTATATATATACAATCCACAAGTGTTCTTTTTATCAGTTCTTTCTATAGCAGTGCATAGTATGCTTCCTCATTAGTTCCTTGGGATTGTCTTGGATCATTGTACTGCTGAGAGTAGCTAAGTCATTCAAAATTACTCCTTGAACAATACTGCTGTCACTACACACAATGTCCTCTCAGCTCTGCTCACTTCACCATACATCGATGTTCATTAGTCTTTCAAGGTTTTTCTGGGATCATCCTGTTTGTCATTTCCTGTAGTGTTAAGGGCTAAAATTCTAGCTAAACTGTCTAAAATATCTAATGAGTGGTCGCCAATAAATTATAAGCTTTAGCAAGAGTTAGACTTTTAAGCATTTGGTAAAGAGAAGAGAAAGGCCTAGATTCCTATCTATTAAAGGGAGAGCACATTTCTAGCTCCGCTCTCCACCAGAGTCCTCAGGAAAGAGCTCGAGACTCAGCGCCAGTCTCTTCCTTCCTCCTCCCACTAGCCCACGTCACTTCCTGATGCCAAAGAAAAGACTCCTGGTCTTGCCCTCAAAGACCTTTGCTTCATGGGCGGAACTCTTCTACAGTAAGTCTCTAGCAGGTGGCGTCATTCCAATTGTTACAGTAGCACAAGTCCATTATATATATATATATATATATAACACAGCTTTTTCCATCATTCCTCAATTGATGGACATTCCCTTGATTCTCAATTCTTAGCCTCCACCAAGAGTTGCTATAAATATTTTTTGTACAATTTTTCCCCCTTTTCTCTTTTTCATGATTACTATTGTTAACTGTTTCCCTTCTGTCCTATTCCCTTCCCCATGATATTTATTCTATTATCCATCTTCTTTCATCCTATCACTCTTTTAATTTTTTTTTTTTGCAGGGCAATGGGGGTTAAGTGACTTGCCCAGGGTCACACAGCTAGTAAGTGTCAAGTGTCTGAAGCCAGATTTGAACTCATGAACTCCTGAATCCAAGGCCGGTGCTTTATCCACTGCGCCACCTAGCTGCCCCCCATCCTATCACTCTTCAAAAGGGATTTGTTTCTGTCTGTCCCCTCCCCCACTCTGCCCTTTCTCTTTATCCCCTTCCCCTCCTATTTTCCTGCAGGGTTATAGAGATTGCTCTACCCAAATTGAGTGTGTACATTAGTCCCTCCTTGAGCCAATTCTAATGAGATTGAGGTTTTTGAGCCAATTTTAATGAGTGTTAGGCTCATTTACTGCCCAGATTAAATAGATTACTCCACCCATTTGGGTGTGTCTATTAGTCCCTCCTTGAGGCAGCTCTGATGAGTTTAAGATCTTGGAGCCTTTTCTGATGAGTGTAAAATTCATTTACTGCCCTGCTCCTCTCCCATCTCTTCCCATCTCCATAAACCTTTTCCTGTTACTTTCATGTAGGATTTCACTTCTGTCCTTCCCCCTCCCCCAATGAATTCCCTTCACCCCTCAATTTAACTCTAAAGATGTTATCATCTAACTAAGTGACACAGTGGACAAATCATCACCCCTGGACCCAGGGGGATCCCAGCTAAAACCTGGCCTCAGACACAAGACAGTTGCCCACTGTATGACCCCAGGTATGTCCCCCAGCTCCAATTTTTTTTTTTATGGTTCTCTAGGGTCTTGTATTTGAAAGTCAAATTTGCCATTCAGTTCAGGTCTTTTCATCACAAATATCTGAAAGTCTTCTTTTTCATTAAAATCCCATTTTTTCCGCTGAAAGATAATGCTGAGTTTTGCTGGGTAGGTGATTCTTGGTTGTAATCCCATTTCCTTTGCCTTTTGGAATATCATATTCCATGCCCTCCAGTCCTTTAATGTAGAAGCTGCTAGATCTTGTGCTATCCTGACTGGGGCTCCACAGTACTTGAATTCTTTCTTTTTGGCAGCTTGCAATATTTTCTCCTTGACCTGAGAGCTCTGGAATTTGGCTATAATAGTCCTAGGAGTTTTCTTTTTGGGATCTCTTTCTGGAGGTGATCAGTGGATTCTTTCAATTTCTATTTTAGCTTCTTCTTCTAGAATTTCAGGGCAATTTTCCCTGAGAATATCTTGGAAGATGGTGTCTAAGCTCTTTCCTTGATCATGGTTTCCAGGTGGACCAATACTTTTCAAATTATCTCTCCTGGACCTATTTTCCAGGTCGGCAGTTTTTCCAAGAAGATATTTCACATTGCCCTCTATTTTTTTATTCATTTGGATTTGCTTTATTGTGTCTTGATTTCTCATAAAGTCACTGGCTTCCATTTGTTCAATTCTAATTCTTAGGCAATTATTTTCATCAGAGAGCTTTTTTACCTCCTTTTCCATTTGACTTTTCAAGCTGTTGACTTTTTTCTCATGTCTTTCCTGCATCACCCTCATTGCTCTTTCCATTTTTTCCTCTACCTCTCTAATTTTATCTTCAATGTCCTTTTTGAGCACCTCTATGGCCTGAGACCAATTCGTATTTTTCTTGGAAGCTTTAGATATAGGGGCCCTGATGTTGACATCTCCTCTGAGGGTATCCCTTGGTCTTCCTTGTTACTGAAGAAACTTTCTATGGTCTTCACCTTTCTCTGTTGGCTCATCTTGCCTTTCTTTTACTAGACTTTTAGCCCCTTAAAGTGGGGCACTGTTTCCAGGCTGCCGTATCTCAAGCTTAAGAAGTCCCAAGTGGTATGATTTAAGGAGAATAAGGTTCTTCCCTTGCCTGGCCTGTTTCCTGGTCCTAGATGACCCCAGACCAAATTGCCAATCAACCAGCTTTGTGTGTTGTGGTTGTTAGCTCAGATGAACCTCTGCCCTCCCCCACCTGGGCCACTTCTACTCTAGCCTACCACCTGGTTCTCAGTAGGGGTGTAAAATCCAAGTTCTGCCTTAACACCAGCATAGACCCCTGTAGTCTCTCCCCTGCCCAGGGCTCAGCCCACTCACCAGACTGTGAGCTTAGTTCCAGATGACACTGGTGCTTCAGCTGATTCAGAGGCTCTGGGGGTCTCCTTCTCTGGTGAGGACTTCCTGAGACTGGATCTGTGTCAGGGTGACTGTGGGGTTGGGCCCGACTCCTGTATCAGCATAGCAGCTCCCTCCTTCTGACCTTCCAAGCCGTTCTTGGTTAGAAGATGATTTCCGCACATTCTTGTGTGTTTTGCTGTTCCGGGCATTTTCCTATGAACTTATTTGGATGTTTTTTGGAGCAATCATGTCATGAGTTCAGGAGCTCACTGCCTTTCCACTTGCTTAACTTTTCACGTTCTTCTGGCAGGCAAGCTCACAATGGTTGGGGAGAGTGGGGGGGATGGTCATGGCTCTGGTAGCAGCTCCAGCCTAGCCCCTGTTCTTTTTCCTCCAATGTCTCTCTCTCTCTCTCTCTCTTTTGTGGAGCAATGAGGGTTAAGTGACTTGCCCAGGGTCACACAGCTAGTGTCAAGTGTCTGAGGTCAAATTTGAATTCAGGCCTCCTGAATCCAGGGCTGGTGCTTTATCTACTGCACCACCTAGCTGACACCTCCAGTGTCTCTTGATGGTGCAGATCTGATGGGAAAGGAAGCTATTCTTCCAACAACCCCAAACTTGTTTCTTTTCCTGGGGAATCCAAGTCCTCTAGCTGGTACCATAGGACTGGAGGCCTCTTAGGGTTCCTGGGGAAATAGAACTCACCAGAAGGCTGTGAGTGGGGCAATAAGTACCTGTCTCAAAGTTCCAAAAGGAGCAAAAGCCCTTAGGAGGGTAGCATTAGGCAAATTTCCTGTGTCACTTTCTGGGATGAAAGTAGGACCCACTGGAATGTCAGGGAATTGCCTTACTAATAACCCCAAGTCATTGTGGGAGAAGGTCAAACCATTGGGCAATGAAGTGAATCCAGACAACTGTTAAGACCTTGGATCAAGGGAGAACCATATTGATTATAAGCTACTATGAGTCTTTTATGTGTTTTCTACATTTTCTGTAGAGTGGAAAAAAGGCTGTCCTGTAATGGATATATGCATTGTTACCATGAGTATTATCTGGGAGCTGAGCTCTTCTATTTACCTACATATAAAGAGACTTATATATAAATTATTTTTTGAGATTTCCTAGATGCAATCTTTTTTTTTTTTTTTTGGTGAGGCAATTGGGGTTGAGTGACTTGCCCAGGGTCACACAGCTAGTAAGTGTTAAGTGTCTGAGGCTGGATTTGAACTCATGTCCTCCTGAATCCAGGGCCAATGCTCTATGCACTGTGCCACCTAGCTGCCCCTTCCTAGATGCAATCTTGATGAGGGCAATATGAGACAAAGAAAGTGATTTCCCCCCTGAAATTAAATCTGGTTAGTGTAAATCTTGAGTTTGGAGCAGGCTCTGTGAATAAATGGTTCTATTTCTAGTGTTGGACTGGTGATTCCGTCATTATACAACCAACCAGGCATCTGACACTTGGTTTGTGACCCTGGGCTATTCACTTTGCTGTCCTGTGCTTCAGTTTCCTCATTTGTAATGGAATACATGAAGTTGTTTTTTATTTATTTGTTTGTTTGTTTGCAGGGCAATGAGGGTTAAGTGACTTGCCCAGGGTCACACAGCTAGTAAGTGTTAAGTATCTGAGACTGGATTTGAACTCAGGCCCTCCTGAATCCAAGGCCAGTAGTGCTTTATCCACTGCACTACCTAGCTGCCCCCCCCCGAAGTTGTTTTTAAAGAAAACTTGCAAGTATAATTTAAATATAAATATAAATATATGGTATTCTAAGAATATTTCTATTTGAGATCCCTGCTTTGCTGGCATTGCGAGCTCATGTGAGCAGCCCTTATCTCCCTTGCCCTGCCCAAAGCCCAGATGTCCAGCTCCATCATTAAGAAGCAAAGATTTGGGGGCAGTTAGGTGGCAAAGTGGATAGAACACTGGCCCTGGATTCAGGAGGACCTGAGTTCAAATCCAACCTCAGACACTTAACACTTACTAGCTGTATGACCCTGGGTAAGTCACTTAACCCCTATTGCCTGGCCAAAAAGAGAAGAAAAGAAAAGAAAAAAAGAAGCAAAGACTTGTGTTCCAAAGAGGCTTATACCTCAACACCAATTTCAAATTCTATACCATGCCAATTTATCAATACTGTCGTATTGACTCAGTTCAGTCATTTGGGCTTATCACCTCAGGCTACCTCCCCTTAGGATATCATTCCAGCTTTAAATTCCTCCCCAGGCCAACTCCAACCAAGTTCTTTCATTACCTGGCTCATGCCACTTATACCCTTTGGGACTCCCAATTTGGTCTCAGTAAGCTTTCCTGCATACTCAAATAAATATTCCTTCCACTTCCTCACCTTACTGTAAACCTGGCTTCCCCCTGAAGCCACTCTACCCCTTGCCACTCCTTCTCCTATAGCTCTGGACTCACAGGGCCAATGGAAAATAGCAGCCATACCTCCTTATTCTCCAGTCACTTTTAGAGTCTACTACCATCCCCCAATGGCCTTTTCTCTTTTAAGGTCCAAACCAATCATTTATACTACCCTCTCATACTCATTGTTGTCATCTTACTGTCCTCCTAGTAATTTACCCAAGTTTTCTCAACGCCTTCTGTACCTGGCTCATGGTCCTGTTCTCTATGTCATCCCTTGCTGTAATTCTTGGGGCATTCGGTATTCACATAGTCAAGTCTTCTAGCAATTTGACCACATAATTCTGATGTGGGGGCCAAATAATGATGTGGGCAGGAAATTTGGGGTCCAATTGATTGTGAGTCATCCCAAAAGAATTACAAGACTCAGTGACTCAGTTTACCAAGTTTTATTGCAATGCTGTAAGTGATCACAGGGAGAGAACCAGAAAAGTGGAAAAGTATCTCTCAAATAGTGAAAGAAAAGACAGTTATATTTATAGTATAGACAAATTGATGATCAGTCTCATTATAATAATCTCCACCTTAGGGAGGTACAAGGGAGGGCCTGTCCTACTCATTATAATATTCTCCACCTTTGGGAGGTACAGGGGAGGGCTTATCCTAATTTGGAGTTCCTGGGGGTCCTAAGCCAACCCCCAGGTGGGTACCTTTTTCAGTGGAGGTGTGTTTTGGGGGGTTAGACGTCATAAGGTAAATCTGGGGACAAATTTGGCCTTTTCTGCACATGTCTTTCTGATTCCCATGGTAGTTTCAAAATATAATCATTTTTCAATAGAATTTCTATAGGTTAGGGGCAGCTAGGTGGCACAATGGATAAAGCATTGGTCCTGGATTCAGGAGTACCTGAGTTCAAATCCAGCCTCAGACACTTAACACTTACTAGCTGTGTGACCCTGAGCAAGTCACTTAACCCCAATGGCCTTACCAAAAAAAAAAAAAAGAATTTCCATAGGTTGTCTTTTTCCTTTATTGTTATTTTGACCTGATCTGTTCTGGTCCGTTATGGATATTGATCGCTATGGGTATGAGAACCTAACATAAGTTATCCATTAACTGGGATCTGACTCCCTTTTAGAGCTAATATCTGTATTAGAGCTTGGATCTTAGGTTTTTCTATTAACCCCTTTTTGCCTCCTACATCAATTCCTTAAGGAAAGAAGGAAGGAAGCAGCTTATTAAGCATCTACTGTTTGCCAGGTGCATTATTACAAATTATCTCATTTGATCCTCACAATAGCTCTAGGAGGTAGGTATTGTTATTATCTCCATTTTACAGTTCAGGAAATTGAGGCAGAGGTTAAAAAACCTGTACAAGGTCATACAGGTAGTGTCTGAGGTCAGATTTGAACTCAAGTCTTTCTGATTCCAAGCCCAGTGCTCTATCCTGCTGCCTGGGGGTTCTTCACTTATAGGAAGAGTTTTAACAGGCTTGAAAAAAAAGGTGGAGAAAGGAGAGGTATCAGTAGCACAGTTATGGCAAGTCAGTGACCACAATCCATGCAGTCCCCTTCTTCAAGGCCATGAGAGGGGACCTCATAGACAAATGGAGAAGTATGTGACTGTGTTTTATTGCAGGTGCTTACTCTGATAGTTGAAGAGAAAAACCATGTCTAGGAATGGATAAGTCCTAACTTTTAACTTTTTTTAACTTTTCTTTGTGTTTTTCTATTCTGCTAAAAAGATATATTTGACTGGTTTCTACCAAATACCTGTTGTTGACCCTATTCCCCTTTTTTGAAGTATAAAAACATGAGACACCGGGGGCAGCTAGGTGGCACAGTGGATAGAGCACCAGCCCTGGAGTCAGGAGTACCTGAGTTCAAATCCGGCCTCAGACACTTAACACTTACTAGCTGTGTGACCCTGGGCAAGTCACTTAACCCCAATTGCCTCACTAAAACAAAACAAAACAAAACATGAGACACCTCTGGGAACCACACGGGTGAGAGTGACCTTTGTAGGGCAACCTCCAGCCCATTGTTAGAGATTTGTTTTCTAACTGGAGGCATAAACAGAAGCCATTTTCTAACTATACTTCCAAGTACAAAATCACTATGGCTTTGGGCCTTTTAAAAAATTGGCCTTGGGGTCAGTTAGGTGGCACAATGGATAAAGCACTAGCCCTGGAGTCAGGAAAACCTGAGTTCAAATTTGGCCTTAGACACTTAACTAGCTGTGTGACCCTAGGAAAGTCATTTAACTCCAACTGTCTCCTTAAAAAAAAATGGCCTCAGACAGAAGCATAATAGTAAATTGAGAGTTATACTTTCATCTGTACTAATCCTAGAAAAATTCCAAAATAAATGTCAGTTATAGCTTATGCTTAGAGTCTTACAAACATGAATAGCAGGAACCCCAAATCATGGCACTCAGTGTATGATAGATATTGGCTATTGGACAACCTTTATATCATTCCACAGAAGATGCATAAGATGCTAAAGATTCACAGGAATCTATAAAACACTCACATAGTACATCAGCTCCTCCCAGGAGGAATTGAACTTGCTGTCATGGCAACCCTCTGTCATTCCAGTATTTCCTTTTTTTTCCAACAAAGTCTTATAGTCTCCCCAAGACTTGCAGCGCCACCCTGTGGTTTAGACTTCACCAAAAAGTAACCAGGCTTTGGAGCATGTTGAAAAAGCAAAGCCTTTTTCATCAGACATGCCCTGTTGAATAACTCACTGCCTTTGTTCTTTAATAGAACACTGCAAGAATCATCTAGACTGTCTTCTGCTTTCACCAAAGGTAGTGCTGAATCAGAAATTGTCTCTTTAGAAGACCTGGTGCCTGCACTCTCAGAACACAGGAACTCTTTTAAAAATTATTGATAGCTTTTGTTTTTACATCATCTTAATTTCTCAATATAAACTTCCCCTCCCCCTCCCTTTACTAAAAAGCCATTCCTTATAACAAAGAAAAGGGGGAGGGAAGGGTTGGTTCAGCAAAATCAACATATCAGCAAACTTGATAATATTTGCAAAGTTTCATGCCCAGAGTCCCCCACCCCTGAAAAGAGGAGGAAATGTAATCTCTCTCTCTCTCTTTTTTTTAAGACCAAGATTGATGATTAGAACTATATTGTGTTTAGTTTCCTTTCTTTGGCTTTTTTCCCCCTCTTACATTATTGTAGCCATTTGTGTATATTGTTTCCTGGTTCTGCTTACTACATTTTGCATCAGGTTTTATAAAGTTTTCTCTGTGTTCTTCATAGCCAGGTCAGTTTTTTCCCTTTTATTGTGAACTTAACAATTATCAACAAATGCAAACCTTTCAATATACAAAGAAGAGGATTATATCAGAAATTTTGGACTTCTGTTATGTACAGTTTTTTTAAAAGTATATATAATTTAACAAGGTGGTGGTACAATAATATTTCATAACATGTATGAACTATAATTTGTTCAGTCATTCCCAAATTGATGGGCATCTACTTTTTTGTGCTTTCTTTGCTATGTAAAGTGAGACTACATCATTTTGGTATAAATAAGAAATATCATTCTATCATGCTGGGTTTCCTTGCTGTTATCCAGCTTTTTATGGGATAAAGAGAAATACTATTCTATCATCTACCAGTCTCCTGCCTTTGGAGTAAGGGTAGAAAATGCCAGGTCTCCCTCCCAGTCTCCAGTTTCACTCTGAAGAAGAGAAACAGGGGGCAGCTAGGTGGTGCAGGGGATAAAGCACTGGCCCTGGATTCAGGAGGACATGAGTTCAAATCCAGCCTCAGACACTTGACACTTGCTAGCTGTGTGACCCTGGGAAAATCACTTAGCCTTTATTGCCCCGCCAAAAAAAAAAAAAAAAAAATATATATATATATATATATATATATATATATATATATATATGGAAGAAGAGAAACACAATTCCATGAAGCATTAGTCTCCTGACTTTGGGGTAAGGGGAGAAAATGCCATTCCATTGAGCTAGTTCCATCCAGTCTCATGCCTCTTACTAGAAGAGAAGAAAACACCATCCCCCTGATCATCAGACTTCTCCCTTCCAGGGAAGAGGAGAAAGAGCACTCCATCAGGTCTCTACCCTGGTCTCTTGCCTTGGGAGAAAGGAAGTAACACCCTTCCTTCAACTTCAGGCATCAGTCCCTTAGCCTGAACTGCCTAAGAATAGACTCCACCCTGAGGCCAGAGCCTTATGGACAATAAACATTTACAAAAACTCATTCCTTAATGATTAATAAACTACCCCATGTCATGCCTTCCCCATCCTAATGATGCTGATCCACAGATGGTCATCATTCAAACCCTATTCCTCACCCCTCCATTTCCAATCCCTTATTCCTATTCACTTCTCTTTTTTTTTTCCTACAGGGCAATGAGGGTTAAGTGACTTGCCCAGGGTCACACACAGCTAGTAAGTGTCAAGTGTCTGAGGCTGAATTTGAACTCAGGTCCTCCTGAATCCAGGGCTGGTGCTTTATCCACTGCACCACCGAGCTGCCCCTTCCTGTTCCCTTCAACCCAACCCCCTCAATGTCCCATTGTAAAGCTATTTACCATGCACTTTGGAATATCTGCTCCATAGGTAACACATTTTCCTTTCCCACTCCTTCCACTTCTAATTCTCACTGAGACCTGGATCCCTCTTGATGACATTCTTCCTGGCATCCCTTTTCAGTACTGACTGCACCTCTACCTCTTTCTTGCAGCCCCTAAATCTGTTCTTTGTCCAATCTTCTGACCTCCAGTTCCTCAATCCCTCAGTTCTCTCCCAGGTTTTCATTTTTGTACTAGCTACTCTTTTCTCTCTTTCCTATCTTGACCCCTTGGTGAGCCAATTCAACTCTACACTGTCTTCTCGAGTGCCTTGTTCCCTCATAATATTGCCAAATTTATACTACAAAGCCTTGGCCTTGGATTACTCCCACCGTCTGCTACTTTTGCTCCTACACACAATGAAGCTGAAGCAGGAGAAAATCACAAAGCAATGTTGATTGAGTCCACTCTAAATTTATATTATTACACAACCTTAACTGCTACCTCTCTGCTGCTAGGCAACCCTTCTCCACCTCCCTAATCAGCTCACTATCCCACTCTCCACAGGGGCTCTTCCAAACCTTTTCATTCCTCCTCAATCCTCTTATTGGCTCCCCCTCCTTCCCCCCTCTCAGCTGTTTACTGAAAAAAATTTAAGCCATTCCCTAAGAGCTCTTTCTTCTCCCTTTGTCTTCATCTCATATCACCCAGATGCCTTTCTCCATTATCTTTTCCTTCACCCGTGCTACATGAAGAGATAGACCTTTTCCTTGCTGAGGTAAACCCTTCTACATGAACAAGTGATCCCATTCCATTTCATCTTTCTCTATTTTCTAATCAAACCCCCTTCCTCACTATCATGGGGGAAATTGGTGGTGGTGGTTGGGGGGGGGGTCCTTAGGTATTCCTCTTTAAAGAATGACACCCTCTTGCACACAGTCCAATTAGAATAAAGTAGTCTTATTTAGGTGCTAGAGAAAACAACGGAGAGTAGTCAGACTTCTCTCAAGGGGATATGGTTCAGAGACCTCTGAGATACCTATCTCCCTGAACAGGAGGAAGGCAAAAGCTTTTATAGAGGGTAGATGGGGTGATCACCTTGAGGGTGGAATGTCCCTTATTGGGGGTGGGTTGGGAGAAGTCAGATGAGGGGCAGTTGTTCTGTCTAATGGGATTATCTCCCTTACTTCTCAAGCTGTGTCTGTCCTTCCGTTTAGCTTCTCAGGGAGTTACCCCAGACCCATGTTCCAACCACATAACATCACTTTTCTTCAATCTCTCCCTGTCTATTGGCTGCTTCCCAACTGCCTACAAATGTGTCCATGTTTTTCCCATCTTCAAACATCCTCACTTGATCCATCCATTGCTGCTAGCTATTGTCCCATCTCTTCCCCCAGGCCTTGTGTTGGAGGGCTTGTGTAGCTCAATGAAACTAGGGGCTATGCTATGCAGGGTTACCTAAGATATACAGGGAGAGTTCTGACAAAAGGTGATCCATTGGAGAAGGAAATGGCAAACCACTCTAGTATCTTTGCTTATAAAACCCCATGGACAATGCTAAAATGAATAGAGATGACATCAGATTATGTCCTCAGGTTGGAAGGGGAAGAACTACAAGTAGTTCCATTACTAACAAAGCAGCTAAGCCAAAGATGAAAGGAAGCTGAGCTGAGAATGTGTCTGGTGACAAAGGAAAAGTCGGATGCTGTAAAGATCAATATTGCACAGGAGCCTGAAATGAAAGATTTATGAACCAAGGGAAGCTGTGTGTGAAAATAATTATTAATAATGGATTTCTTGGGGGGGGGGGCAGAGATCAGTTTTTCAGTCCTCTCCTCCCCCCCCCCACCAGTCCCCAAAGTCCAGTTCTCCTTGATCTTGATCCAAGGGAACAAAAGAAATGGAGATGGATGGATTCTTTTGTCTGACTCAGTGAAGGACTGATGGGATCAAGCTGCACCTAGATAATGGACTTTACTTTAAGCAACTTGAGTAAGGGTCTTTTGCATGCTTTTTCCTGATGTCATCTGTAGAGTTCATTTCAATGTGGACCACCTTCAAATTATGTCAACCAATGGAATTGACTTAGCTTTTTTATAATGACTCACTTCTATCGAAAGAGGATAAAAACCCTGGGAAGACACCAGGAGGGCTCTTGGCTCTCTCTTTTAGGACAGCATAAGTCTTGTAGGTTTTGTTGATATGGGATAGAATTTGGGGTTAAATTAATCATGAGTCGTCCCAAAAGAATTACAAGACTCAGTGACTCAGTTTCCCAAGTTTTATTGCAATTTTTATTGCAATACTGTGAGTGATCACAGGAAGAAAACCAGAATAGTGGAAAGGTATCTCTTAAATAGGGAAAGAAAAGACAGTTATATTTATAGTATGGCTAAATTGATGATCAGTCTCATTATAATAATCTCCACCTTAGGAAGGTACTGGGGAGGGACTGTCCTTCTCATTGTAATATTCTCCACCTTTGGGAGGTACAGGGGAGGGCCTATTCTAATTTAGAGTTCCTTGGGTCCTAAGCCAACCCCTGAGGCAGGTACTCCACAGAATGTGGAGGTGTGTTTTGGGGATTTACATGTCATAAGGTGAATCTGGGGACAAATTTGGCCTTTTCTGTGCATGTCTCTTTCTGGTTCCCATGCCTACTTTCAAAACATCTTCATTTATAATTTATTCTGTAAGGGGCTAAAATTCTAACTTGTCTGTCTAAAATATCTAATGAATGGTTGCCAATAAATTATAAGCTTTAGCAAGAGTTAAACTTTTAAGCATTTATTAAGGAAAATAAGAATTTGGTGTAAAGAAAGATAAAGGCCTAGATTCATCTATCTATTAAAGGGAGAGTGCATTTCTCACTTCCCTGAGGAAAAAAAGGAGAGAGCCAGCCTCGCCCCCTCTTCCTCCCACAAGCAAACGTCACTTCCTGATGCCAAAGAAAAGCTGCATGGCCTTGCCCTCAGAGGCCTTCTCCTCATGGTGGAGCTTTCCTACAGTAAGTCTCCAGCAGGTGGTGTCATTCCAATTGTTACAATTCCTAGTTTGAGTTTCTATAGCCTGTCAATGTATCATTGTTATAGTCTCAGGCCTTCACAGCCTAGCTCCCTCTGTTCCCATTATGGGTACTGATTACTATGGGTAAGAGAACTTAGCATCATGACTTATAAATTATCCATTAACTGAGGTCTGAATCCCACTTAGAGCTCATATCTGAATTAGAGCTTGGGTCTTAGGTTTTTCTATTAACCCCTTTTTTGCCTCCTGCATCACTGTGAGTTCTTTTGTGTCTCCTTGAGATCATGGGCTGTTTTTGTGGGAGACAGCCTGGGGCTTTTGGGGCTTTTCTCCTATTCATGCTAACTGCCATGCTGAAGGTCTCTCCCTATTTTCTCTACCACATGGACTGAAACCATGAGAGGTTAGGGAGACTCATGGTCAATCCTTTACTGGTATTATATTAATAAATTAATATATGTTTACCCAAAACTGATATCTGTAGCAATAGCAAATTAATAATAATTTTAAAAAAACACAGCTGGATGTGACTAACCAGAAAATGGAAAGATTAAACATTGGTATCTTGGGTGTCAGTGAACTTAAATGGATGGGAATGGGTGAATTAAATTCAGATGATTACTACATATACTACTATGGGCAAAAATCCTTTAGAAGAAATAAAGTAGGTGATATAATCAATAAAAGGGTGAGAAAAGTGCTACTGGGTTATAATCTCAAAAATTGACAAAATGAGGGACAGCTAGGTGACACAGTGGATAAAGCACTGGCCCTGGATTCAGGAGGACCCGAGTTCAGATCTAGCCTCAGACACTTGACACTAGCTGTGTGACCCTGGGCAAGTCATTTAACCCCCATACACATAAAAAAAAATCCCACACACAAAAAATGACAGAATGATATCTGTTCAAATCCAAGGCAAACCGTTCAACATCACAGTAATACAAGTCTATGCTTCAACCACTGATTCCAACAAGGTCAATGTTGATCAGTTCTATGAAGACCTACAATATATTCTAGAAATACTGCACCCCCCCCCAAAAAAAAAGTCACATTCATCATAGAGGATTGGAATGTTAACATAGGAAATCAAAAGATAATTGAAATGACAATCAAGTTTGGCTTTGGAATACAAAATAAACATGGCAGAGACTAATAGAGTTTTGTCAAGATAACTTGCTGGTCATAGCAAACACTCTTTTTCAATAACCCAAAAGGTGACTCTACCTTTTGGTCAATATAGAAATCAGATTGATTATATACTTTGCAGCTAATGGTGGGGAAGCTCCATACAGTTAAAACAAGACCTGGAGCTGACTGTGATCTGCTGATCATGGGCTTATTGCAAAATTCAGACTGAAAGTGAAGTAGGGAAAACCATCAGGCCTATAGGTATGACCTAAATAATATCCCTTATGAATATAAAGTAGAGGTGATTAATAGATTTAAGGGATTAAAGCTGGCAGATGAGTGCCTATGGACAGAACTTCACAATATTGTACAGGAGGCAGCAACAAAAAACATTCCAAAGAAAAAGAAGAACAAGAAAGCAAAATGACCATCTGATGAGGAAATAAAGAAAGGGAAAGGGAAAGATATACCCAACTGAATGCAGAATTCCAGAGAATAAAATGCAAGAAGAGATAGGTTTTTCTTAAATGAGCAATGCAAAGAAATAGAAGAAACAATAGAATGGGAAAGATAAGAGATCTCTTCAAGAAAATTAGTGCTATCAGGGGAAATTTTCATGCAAAAATGGGCATGATTGGGGTGGCTAGGTGGCGCAGTGGATAAAGCACCAGCCCTGGATTCAGGAGTACCTGAGTTCAAATCCAGCCTCAGACACTGGACACTTACTAGCTGTGTGACCCTGGGCAAGTCACTTAACCCCCATTGCCCTGCCAAAAAAAAAAATGGGCATGATGAAAGAAACATGGTAGGGATTTAACAGACACAGAAGAGATTAAGAATAGGTGGCAAAGGGGCAGCTAGGTGGCGTAGTGGATAGAGCACCAGCCCTGGAGTCAAGAGTACCTGAGTTCAAATCAGGCCTTAGACACTTAATACTTACTAGGTGTGTGACCCTGGGCAAGTCACTTAACCCTAATTGTCTCATTAAAAAAAAAAAAAAGAATAGATGGCAAGAATACACAAAACTATACAAGAAATATCTTAACATCACTGGTAACTGGTGTAGGGGCCAAATTTAATATGAGGAGAGTTGGCTGGGTGGCTCGCCAAATATTGGGGTTCAGAAAATAATGAGGGACCTCTAGGTCTAAAATTTCCTCCCCTCTGAACTGCCTTTTTTAGTTATTTCTACCAGGCCAATAAGAAAGGGGATCAACAGCCTCTTTTCCACAAACAAATCAGGTTTTATTACTGGGAATAAAATACACAGCAAAGGTGAAATCAATAAAATCAAGGACAAGGGAATAGGAAAGAGGAAAATGGAAAATCTCCCTGGCTCTAGCAAAGACCGTCTCAAAACCCAAACTCGGGGCAGCTAGGTGGCACAGTGGATAGAGCACCGGCCCTGAAGTCAGGAGTACCTGAGTTCAAAGCTGACCTCAGACACTTAACACTTACTAGCTGTGTGACCCTGGGCAAGTCACTTAACCCCAATTGCCTCACTTAAAAAAAAAACAAAAAAAACCCAACCCCAAACTCGCTTGCAGCTCAACTAATTCAGAGCTGGATTTTATTAACTCACCACCGGGGGTCTGTAATTTCTATGGAAGTCAGCTGTTCAGCCCATCTCTAGTCCACTCCGAAAGCTCCTCCAAGGCAAGAGAGCTACCATTTCCTGTTGGGGGTCCCTTTTTCTACTTTTTACTCCCTCCCCAAATGGGGGGGAGGGTCCTTCAAGTTGTGTGGCTGAGACTGGTTCCCTGTTGATGACGCAGTCCACAGCTTCTGAGGACACACCTTCTCAGGGTTGGCCAAGTTTAAACTAGGTCTAACAGGGTAGGACAGGTGTGACAAAAAAATCTAATCATCCTAAGTGGATACTTAGTAGTTTCTCATTCACACCCAATTCAAACACTACTAAATCAATCAGGTCAGACCCCTGGGCATCTGCCAAATTCCATTATTTTACCACACTAGGATGGTGTGGTTACTAATTTAGAGCCAGACATCCTGGACAATGAAGTGGGCCTTAGGGAGCATTGCTAACAATAAGGCTAGTGGAGGTGATGAAAATGCAGCAGAGTTATTTAAAACCTTAAAATATAATGCTGTTAAAGTGCTCTACTCAATTTGCCAACAAATTTGGAAAACTCAATGGTGGCCACTAGATTGGAAAAGATCAGTTTATGTCCCAGTCCTAGAGAAGGGCAATACCAAGAAATGTTCAAATTACTGAACAAAATTGTGGTCATTTCATATGCCAGCAAGCTTAAATTTAAGATTCTGCAGGTGAGGCTTCAACAATATTCAACTGAAAATTACCAGAAGAGCAGGCTGGTTTTTGGAAAGACAAAGGAACTAGAGACCAAATTACCAACATGTGCTAGATTATGGAGAAAGCAAGGGAGTTACAGAAAAACATCTACTTCTGCTTCATTAAAAAAAATACTAAAGCCTTTGATTGTGGGTCACAATAAAATGTTGCAAGTCTTAAAAGAGATGGGAGTACCAGATCATCTTACTTGTCTTCTGAGGAATCTGTATGTAAGCCAAGAAGCAACAATTAGAACCGAACATGGAACAACTGGTTTAAGATTGGAAAAGGAGTACAATAAGGCTGTATGTTGTCACCTTATTTATGAACTTACATGCAGAGTACATCATGCAAAATACCAGGTTGAAAAAAATTAAAAGCTGGAATTAAGGTTGCTGAGAGAAATATCAACGATCTTAGATATGTAGATGATATCACTCTGATGGCAGAGGTGAAGAGGAATTAAGAAGCCTCTTGATGCAGGGCAGCTAGGTGGCACAGTAGATAGAGCACCGGCCCTGGATTCAGGAGGACCTGAGTTCAAATCCGACATCAGACACTTGACACTCACTATCTGTGTGACCCTGGGAAAGTCACTTAACCTTCATTGCCCCACCAAAAAACCAAAAAGAAGCCTCTTGATGAGAGTGAAAGAGGACAATATAAAAGCTAGCTTGAAGCTTAACATTAAAAAAACAACAATAACCAGACTACTATCTTGCCAACTAATCCCATCACTAGAGGGAGAAGAAATGCTGCTTCATGTCAGATTTTATATTCTTGGGTTCAAAGATCACTGCAGGGGCAGCTAGGTGGTTCAGTGGATAAAGCACTGGCCCTGGGTCCAGGAGGACCTGAGTTGAAATCCAGCCTCAGACACTTGACACTTACTAGCTGTGTGACCCTGGGCAAGTCACTTAACCCTCATTGCCCTGCCAGAAAAAAAAAATTACTGCAGACAATGACTACAGCCATGAAATTAAAAGATACTTGCTACTTGGGAAGGAAAACAATGGCAAACTTGGATAGGGTCTATATAGCCAAAACTATGGTTTTTCCAGTAGCAACGGGTAGCCGTGAGAGTTGAACTGTAAGGAGAGCTGAGTGTTGTAGAATAGATGCTATTGAACTGTGGTGCTGGAGAAGACTTTTGAGAATCCCTTGGATAACAAGGAGGTGAAATCAGTCAATATTGAAAGAAATTAATTCACTGGAAGGTCAAATACTGAAGCTGATGCTTACTTTGGCCATAAAATGAGAAAAAAGGAGACCCTGAGGTTGGGAAATATCGAAGGTAAAAAGAAAAGGGGATGGCAGAGGATGAGATGGATAGAAAGTATCATGGAAACAAAGAATATGAACTTGGACAGATTTCAAGAGAGAGTGGAAGATAGAAGGGCCTGGTGTACTATGGTCCATGGAGTCACCAAGAGTTGGACATGACTGAATGATTAAACAACAGTATTGTCCCATATCTCTCTTCTTTTTTGTGGCTAAACTTCTTAAACACCTACAATAGGGTCCTTCACTTCCTCTCTTCTCATTTTCTTCTTAACTCTCTATAGTCTGGCTTCTAATCTCCTCATTCAACCAAAACCATTCTCTCCAAAGTTACTAATGATTTCTTAGTCACCAAATCTATTGGCCTTTTCTCAGTCCTCATTCCTTTTGATCTCTCTGCAGTCTTTGACACAATTACCTTCTCCTTTATTTTCTCTCCTCCTATACTGCTCCTTCTCAGTCTCCTTTGCTGAATCTTTTTCCAAGTCATGCCTGCTAATGACAGGGTTCTGTCCTGGGTCCTCTTCTCTCTTTTCTCTCTGAATTCTTTCTTTCTTTCTTTCTTTCTTTCTTTCTTTCTTTCTTTCTTTCTTTCTTTCTTTCTTTCTTTCTTTCTGTCTTTCTTTCTTTCTTTCTTTCTTTTTTTTTTTTGCAGGGCAGTGAGGGTTAAGTGATTTGCCCAGGATCACACAACTAGTAAGTGTCAAGTGTCTGATGTCAGATTTTAACTCAGGTCCTCCTGATTCCAGGGCTGGTGTTTTATCCACTGTGCCACCTAGCTGCCCCTGAACTATATTTCACTTGGTGATCTCATCATCTCCCAAAAGCTCAATTATCATCTCATGTCTTCTTATTCAGCCTTAACCATTTTGATTGATCTCCAGAGACACATCTCCAACTGCCTATTGAACATCTCGAAGTGGATATACCATAGACATCTTAAACTCAACATATCCCAAAATGAATTCATTATCTTTCCCCCAAACCCTCCCATTTTCTAACTTCTCTATTAAGTTAAAGGTACCACTATTCTCCCATTCATCATGACTTGGGCTAAGCTCCCAGCCTAGGTATCAAGCTCAACTCCTCAATCTCTTCACCCCCACCCCCACCATATCCAATATCTTGTCTAGGCCTAGCAGTTTTACCTTCTTAGCATTTCTTGTATCCATTTCCTTCTCTCCTTTAAAATTGTCACTACCCTGCTTTAGATCCTCATCATCTCACACCTGGACTATTTCAACAGCCTGCTGGTTGGTCTCCTTGACACAAGTTACTCCCCACTCCAGTCTACCCTCTACTGAGCTGTCAAAGGGATCTTCCTATGTTTTAATATGGGTTTTACCCTCTTACTGAATCTGCAGCGACTTTCTATCACCTCCAAGATAAAATATATAATCCTCTGTTTGTTTTTCAAAGCCCTTCATAACCTGCTCCCTCTCTCACCTTTCCACTTTCTTACACCCCTTCCTTCCCCTCCACTGGCCCAAGCCTCCATGTTGGTCCTTGAAAAAGATCCTTCAAACAAAGAGAACATTGTACACAGTAGCATTGTGTGATGATCAACTGTGATAGACTTAGCTCTTCTCAGCAAGACAATGCCAAAAGACATGTGATGGGAAATGTTCTCCACATCCAGAAAAAGAACTGTGGAGTTGGAATGCAGATTGAAGCACACAATTTTCACTTATGTTGGTTTTTTTAGTTGTTGTTTCTTCTTTCTTGTGTTTTATTTTTCCTTTTGTTCTGATTCTTCTCTCACAACATGACTAATGTGGAAATACGTTTAACATGAATGTAATGTATAACCTATATCAGATTGCTAGCTGGCGTTAGGAGGGAGGAGGGAAGGGAGAGTGGGAGAAAAAATTGGAACTCAAAATCTTACAAAAATGAATGTTCAGGTGGCGCAGTGGATAGAGCACCGGCCCTGGAATCAGGAATACCTGAGTTCAAATCCGGCCTCAGACACTTAACACTTACTAGCTGTGTGACCCTGGGCAAGTCACTTAACCCCAATTGCCTCACTTAAAAAAAAAAATGAATGTTCAGGGGGGGCAGCTAGGCGGCGCAGTGGATAAAGCACCAGCCCTGGATTCAGGAGAACCTGAGTGCAAGTCCGGCCTCAGACACTTGACACTAGCTGTATGACCCTGGGCAAGTCACTTAACCCTCATTGCCCTGCCAAAAAAAAGAAAAAAGAATGTTCAAAACTATCTTTACACATAATTGAAAAAATAAAAGAAAATACTAAGGAAACTAAATAAAAGAAAAAAAGAAAAAGATCCTTCCTCTAAGGACTCTAGGCAACTTCTCTTGCTATCCTCCATGCCTGGAATGTACTTCCTCATCATCTCTGCCTTCAAGTTGCAGCTAAAATCCTACCTTCTGCAGGAAATCTTTCCCAATCCCCCTTATTTCTGGTGTCTTTGACTTCTTGGCTATTTCCAGTTTATTCTGTATTTAGCTTGTTTGTACACAGTTACTGGCAGTTGTCTCCCCCATCGGACTGAGCTCCTTGAGAACAGGGACCTTTTTGTTTTAATCTTTCTTTGTATCCCTGGGACTTAGCCCAGTACCTGGCACCTGACTGACTGTCTAAACTCCTTAGGTTATATGCCTAGCAGTGAGATATCTGGGTCAAATGATATGGACATTTTAGTCACTTAGCATAGCTCCAGAGTGGTTGAACCAATTCCCAGTTCCATTTAACAGTGCATTAGTGTGCCTATCTTTCCACCGTCTCTCCAACATTGACTATTCTCATCTTTTATCATGTTTGCTAATTTGCTGATTGTGAAGTGGGACTTCTGAGTTGTTTTAATTTGCATTTCTCTCATTAGTGATTTGGAACATTCTTTTTTTAGTTATCTATAGTTTACAATCTTTTTGAGAACTATTTGTTTATATTATTTGACCATTTATCCATTAGGAAATGGCTGTTGTTTTCACGTATTTGGAATTTGTGAATCTCTCTTTGTGTGTGTGTGTGTGTGTGTGTGTGTGTGTGTGTGGCAATTGGGCCTCAGACACTTAACACTTACTAGCTGTGTGACCCTGGGCAAGTCACTCAACCCCAATTGCCTCACTAAAAAAAAAAAAAAAAAAGAAGATATGAAGTTTTCAGATGAAGTTTCAAAGCTACCTATAGCCATATTTTAAAAAATGCTCTAACTCACTATTGATTGGAGAGATGCAGGTCAAAATAATTCTGGGGTACTACCTCATACCTATTGGATTGGATAATAGGACAGCAGAGGAAAATGACAAATGTTGTAGGGGATATTGGGAAAATGATAATGGTAAAGTTGTAAACTGATTCAAACATTCTGTAGAGCAATTTGGAACTATGGCCAAAGGGCTATAAAACCATGCATACTCTGACCTAGTAATACCACTACTAGGTTAGTATCCAAAAAGAGATTTAAAAAAAAGTTGAATTCAAAATTGAAGAGATGCCCATCAATTGGGGAATGGCTAAACAAATTGTGGAATGAGATTATGATGGAACATTATTGTGCTATAAGAAATGATGAGCAGGATACTATCAGAAAAACCTGGAAAGACTTACATGAGCTGATGCAAAGTGAAATATACTGGCAATATTGTAAGATGATCTTCTGTGAATGGCTTAGTTCTTTTCAGCAATACAGTGATTCAAGACAGCTTTGAAGGACTTATGAAAAATGTAATCCATCTCCAGAGAAAGAACTGATGGTATCTAAATACATATTGAAGCATAATTTTTTTTAGTTCCTTTTTCTAAAGTTTTTTTTTTTGTCTGTTTTCTTTCACAACCTAATTAATGTGGAAATGCTTTGCATGACTACACATGTATAACATATTGGATTGCTTGGGTTTTCAAGGGGGGGATGGGGAGGGAGGGAAGAGGAGAATTTGGGAACACAAAGTTTTTTAAATTGATGTTAAAATTTGTTTTTACATGTAATTTGGGAAAAAATAAAATTCTAAATTAAAAAAGCAAGTTCATGGACTCCAGGTTAAAAACTCCTGATCTAGTCCAACTTCTTTATTCTAGAGGTGAGAAAACTAAGACCTTAAGAGGTAAAGTGACTTACCTAGAGGCAAATAGTAGGAGCAGAGCTGCTAAATCACAGCAGCACAAAGTAGGGGCAGAACTGCTAAAACACAACAGAGCACAGTAGCAGCAGAAGTAGGATTTGAACCAAGTTTTTCTTTCTCCAAATTAAAAACTACTTTCATTATATCATGGCTGCTTTGTGCTTCTATTAATACCTAGCACAGAATTATATATGTGCTTAATGATTGCTATTACCCATGAACAGAAGATGATGAGAACCCAGAGCCAGGCCAGCTACAAGGCCCCCTATAATTCTAGGGGAGCACAATCTCTAATGCCAGCTGCTTGAGAGAAATGCCTTCCCCCTGCCCTTTTATATTAATAGTCAGTTATTAAAATTGGGGGAACCCAAAATTTTTTTCCTGTCCTATTTCCTTGTCTGAAGCCTGTTCTCTCAAAGACTGGGCTGATAGATAGGATTAACTTTTTTCTCATTCTTGGTATTACTACTCCACCCAATTAGATAAGACTTCTAATCTAAAATGAGTTCCTGCCCATTTTTTTCCACTCAAGCTAATTTGAACAAAGGTAGAGTCTCTCTCTAGTTTGCCTAAGGCTGGGGGTGGTCTGAGTGTAGAGATAGTCTCTTTGTCCAACTGTGACACTCCAAATGATGTCACTCTCCCAGCCCCTCATTGGAGTGATCCCACTTATCTTTGTAAAGTCCACCTCATTAATTGTTAACCAATCAGAGTTTATTGCCACCCTCAGGAACACCCACTTTTCCAATGGCATTTAAGTTGTGAGCCTGCCATTGCCATGATTGTCTTTGGTCCAAGAGAAGACTGCCAAATGACCATTCCTTTTATGAATGAAATACTAGAATTATTAATCAAATGATTAATTATCCAAAACCATGTTTTTCAAACTTTTTTTTTTTTAGGCAATGGGGGTTAAGTGACTTGCCCATGGTCACACAGCTAGTAAGTGTCAAGTGTCTGAGGCCGGATTTGAACTTGGGTACTCCTGAATCCAGGGCCGGTGCTTTAACCACTGTGCCATCTAGCTGCCCCCGTTTTTCAAATTTTTAAAATGCCACATGCTCAAGCCCCCATGCCAGTTGTGCTCTCTGCAATGTTAGCCACTAGTGACTAGTGCTCCAGGTCCATGTATTCAGTGAACATAAAATAGTTTTTGTCAAAGGATATTTACTTAGAAGGCATGGTAAGAACAGAAGTACAAACATTTTTCCCCAATACCCCAAGTGCACACTCTCTCCTACATCATCCCATTCTCGGGGGAGAGTTGGTTCAATCTTTTTGGTTTTTGGTGGGGCAATGAGGGTTAAGTGACTTGCCCAAGGTCACATAGCTTTGTTTGATTTTTTTTTTTGGTGAGGCAATTGGGGTTAAGTGACTTGCCCAGGGTCACACAGCTAGTGTCAAGTGTCTAAGGTTGGATTTGAACTCAGGTCCTCCTGAATCCAGGGCCAGTGCTCTATCCAGTGCACCACCTAGCTGCTCCAAGTTGGTTCAATCTTAAAATTATTTCTACATAGTATTGGTCCCACCAAGATCATGTCCAAATGTGGCATAACTACTAGGAGAGACCTCATCTCAGACACTGCTGGGCTGGGCTGGGTCCTGAAGCTCTTTCTTTAATCCACAGGACATTGAAACCTAGCATGGACTCTACTCCAGGGCTCCCAGACTTTTGGACTTCAGGTGGCTTGCTCTTGTGACCTTTTGGAACTCAAAAGTCACAATCTCCAAATTACCGTTCTTCACCTAAAACAAAATAACAAGCTGAGGCAAATTGAGGCCATATTCAAGAGGCTGCAAGTTACTCAAGGCTTACCCTTATATCCTTGTCTCTCACCAGGCATTGTCAGGAAAAAAGAAGTCACAAGAAAACAAGAGGTCAAACCAAGAGAAGTAGCCAAGACCAGTGGTCCTGTGCTGCCAGGATAGTGCCTTTTAAATGTAGCCCCCAAGGGGCAGCTAGGTGGCACAGTGGATAAAGCACCAGCCCTGGATTCAGGAAGACCTGAGTTCAAATTCGGCCTCAGACACTTGACACTAGCTGTGTGACCCTGGGCAAGTCACTTAACCCTCACTGCCCCGCCAAAAAAAAAAAGATAATAAAATAATAAATAAATAAACAAACAAAACTAACTAACTAAATAACTAAATAAATGTAGCCCCCAGACAATCCAAAGGACTCCAACTCACCATATAGTTGGCAGCCTGTGCAATTACAGAATGCTCTTCAGGCTCCTCCAAGACACTTTCATTACATGTCATCATGACACTGAGCACACCAGTGGCACTCTGTGGATGTTTTTATGGACTGAGCTCAGTGGACACTCCCTGCTACAAACAGCTTATTACAGAGGCAAAAATTGTACAAATTGTACTACCACCTTTCCTTTTTGATGCCCTAGGCATCAACCTCCCTCTGCCCAACTCAGGGTTCCAGTTTCTCCATGATTTTTAACTCATTCCCTGAGCCAAACAGAAAATTGATATCATCATTTTCACCAGCTGAAACTTATTTGTACTTGTGCTTAATGTTCTCCCAATCATATTTGAAATTTTAAGTATTTTAGAACCACAGAACTTATGTCAGAGCTGAAAGAGCTCTGGTTCAAGCCTTTGTTTTACATTTCATTGTAGAATCAAAAGCTTTGTATCCTGTTAAAGGAATGTAAATCATCAAGGAAAAAAAAAATTGAGTCAAGGAAGCCTTGTCCCTGAACTCATAATAAGGTGGCAAAGCTATTTAGTTATTTTAAGGTACTTGGCAGAGTCAAAAGAAAGAGAAGCTGGTTTCTACAAGATGAAGCTACCCTGTAGCTGCTGGAAGAATATTTCCTAAGAATTGTACAATAGAGGGAGAAAAAACGCCTGCGTTGCCATGGAGATGAGAGACACTTAAGCAGATGCCATCCCAGAATCCACCAGTTAGTGACACTTTGGAATTGGGACTTCTCAGAGTGTTGGGGGGGTTTTGTATGTGTGAGGATTTCTGGTAAAAAAACCAAAAAAACAGAAAAGGTGAACTTCAGTCAAAATTTAGGGTTCAGAATGCAGAGTTTATTAATCTCCTCTCCTCCCTTGCTTCTTCCCATACTTCCATCATTATCCCAGGTGCTTGAGAGCTATTACCTATTGCCACTGTACCTTCTTCCCCTCTCTTGTGATGCCACCCCTGGTATGGATCATTTCATTCCCTACCTCCATCAAGATCCTGGCAGAGTATCCTTCTCCCCCAACCCTACCCGATGGCAAGCCAAGGTCTCTTGACTCAGTTTCTGCTGCCTTAAACCTTTCAGCACCCAAGACCATCCAGATCACTAGACTTCCAGATCACCACTAGGCTTATTATTTAAGAAGTCCTTAGGCTGATTTAGGGCAGCTAGGGTTAAGTGACTTGCCCAGGGTCACACAGCTAGTAAGTGTCAAGTGTCTGAGGCTGGATTTGAACTCAGGTCCTCCTGAATCTAGGGATAGTGCTTTATCTATTTCATCACCTAGCTGCCCCTGTACTCTCTTTAATCATGAAACTTCTACCTTGGTTCAGAAGTACAAGGAGAAAAGGGGGGGGGGGTGACACTAAAGGTCATGGTAAGGATAAAGAAGAGGTTTAGGGGCAGCTAGGTGGTGCAGTAGTGGATAGAGTACTTGGCCTGAAGTCAGGAAGACCTGAATTCAAATACAGCCTCAGATACTATGTGAATCTGGGCAAGTCACTTAACTGTGTTTGCCTCAATTTCCTCATTTATACGAGCTAGAAAAGGAAATGGCAAACCACTACAGTATCTTTGCCAAGAAAACCCCAAAAAGATGTCACAAAGAATTGGACGTGACTGAAGATGACTAAACAACAACAGGTTGATTCATTCTTCTTCCCAATCCAATCTTATCCCCCAAACTGAAGAGCCCCTAAGTGATAGAAGGACAAGTCAAGCTGGATCATTGCATTTGTGTACCTTAGGCAAAGTTGGTAATTTTCATCCTCCATCCCCACTGGAGACTTTGAGCCTCACTGTGACACAAGACTCAAAATAAATAAATAAAATAATTAATAAATAAACAAAAAATAAAGTGGTAGATAGATAATGAAATAATATCTGTGGGCCATGGAGAACATAATTTTCTGGCTCTTTGAAAATGTGCATTTATTATAAAGTAATATTTTTAAATGTCCATTGTTGTGCCTTCTTGTCCCCTTTATAAACAAACCTATTATACCACACATAGACGCCTACCTTCCTTACTTCAAGAGATGGCTCTGGGAATGGGTCATGGGAATGGACTGGTAAGAGATGGGAGCTCATGAGTCATACACGGGGAATCTTTATCCAGGAAAACATTAAGTCAAGGGGGCTACTTCAGCTCTTGGGATTATGTTCTAGGACCTATGGTATTTAACATGCATGAGCATTTCACTATATAACTGAGGTATATGTGTAATAACCATTCATCCACCCATAGAACTCACTATATCAGCCCATGGTGCATTTTTCCTTCTGGGCTTTTAGATACCACCCAACTGCTACTGCCCACTTTGCATGGGCTGCCCCATGGTACTGAAGTCTGAGTCTAAGGGTGTGTCTGTCCACAAATCAAATTCAGCTCCACCTATCCCCAACTTACTAGTTACTCTCCTTTAAGTCCTTCACTGTTTCCATGAAATAATTTTACAAAGGGTTATCCCTTCCACATCTCAAATTTCCCCATCATGGTTTCAATATATCTCAGGTCAACATAAGAAATTAAATGAGAATTTTGGGGTGTTTTTGTGGAAACCACAGATAACATGTGAAGACCAGCAGACAACACCAAGCCTATGACCAAATACTTAACCCAAATTTTACAATAAGGTACTGTAAACACCTTATAAGAGAAAAAAGAAAAAAAAAATCAGACTTCTTCTCTGGTACAAAGGGAGGGCCAAAAAATTTTATTTGAATTTCCCAGATCACCTCACCCCTAATCCCCACAATGTGGAAGGGATAACTGTATTTTATAATGTGTTTAATCAAGGTGGGTTTTTTTCTAATTTTTTAAAAAGTATAAGCAAATAATGTAAGAGCAAAGCACCCACCATCCACATATCTCAGACCCCAACATTCACCCAGGTCTCCACTTTGATCCTCAAGTTCAAGTATTGGGTGAGCCTTACCCAGAACTGAGTAATGTGCTGCTGATAAGTGCAGTGACCAGAAGATGAAGGTCTGTCACAGGTAATGCAATAACATAACCTTTCCCCACTTCTATATCACTCTCCTCCCTTCTCAGGAGAGCAAATATCTGTATTTATTTATCTACATCTCTGTCCTTTTAGTGCTGGAACAAAGTCTGTCAAGCTGATACACAGGGAAACAGCTCTGTCCAGCTATCAGTTACTCTCAAGGCCAACATCATGGGGGAGGTGAGGGCTGGCTCAACATCAATCATTATTACTCTTCCCCTTCACATTATTTACCATTTCTACTCTTCCAGTCCCTGCCCATCAGCACCATTACAGGCATTCTTTAAGCCTAGGCTTTTGCATCTCTGCTGTCTAGGACACTCCTGCTACATTTGTACAAGTGATGATGAAGAAAAGAATCATGGTATCAAGGAAACTCGATATGGAGACTCTTTATAGATGCCAAAAAAAACCAATCATGTGAAAAGGGACAAAAAGAAAAAGGAGTTATTATTCCTTCAGTGGACCTAAATGTGGATTAATTAAATTAACATAGGTTGGACTATATATCCTCTGAAGACCTTTCCAACTTTGAAATTTTGTGATTTGGGATAACAAGCTGGGCTATTAAAGATGAATAGGATTTCAAATGGCTAAAATGCCAGAGAGAAACCATTTTAAGTCTATGCAACAGTGTCAAAAAGGCATGGAGACAGGGGCAGCTAGGTGGCGCAGTGGATAGAGCACCGGCCCTGGATTCAGGAGGACCTGAGTTCAAATCCGGCCTCAGACCCTTGACACTTACTAGCTGTGTGATCCTGGGCAAGTCACTTAACCCCAATTCCCTCACCAAAACAAAAAACAAAAAAACCAAAAAAAGGTATGGAGACTGGAAAACACAAGATATGTTTGGAGAAATGATCTGCTTTACCTGGAAAAAAACCTACATGGCAGAAAGCAGTATGGAAAGAAATGTAGGGGGCAGACTGTGGGAGTCCTTGAATGCCAGACTAAGGTTTGGACTTTATTCAACACTCATTAGGGAATACTTGAAAGTTTTTAGGCAGGTGATTGATTTGTTCACATTTGTGTGTTAGAAAAATGATTCTGGTTAGCATAGCATATTCTGGACTGACATCAGTTGAAAGAAGAAAAGACTAGAAGTGAGAACCAGCCAGGTTGCTGTAGTAGTTTAAGTGAGAAGAAAGGATGCATCATGAGAGGCAGAAGACTTGGGTTTCAATCCTACCTCTACTACATCCCATTGAGAAGTCATTTCAAAAGTCTGGGTCTCAGTTTCCTCATCTATAAAATGAAAGGGGTGGAATAGAAGGTTTCTACAAGGTCCCTTCCAATTCTAAAATCCTATGATCCTGAAAAATATGATTTCGTTGTGTAATGGTATTTACCATGAGTCCCATGAACTATTCGCCATTTTAAAGCCTAACAATACGTGGCACAAAAGCCAGGGTATGGAATATTGCACATCAGCTTACCTTTGTTGTGAGTTTTATCAGATTACAACACTAGACTCTATGCTCAGTATGTATCTCAGTCTCCTTAGATAGTTGTTCATGTGGTATGGTAGTCTTCTGGTGTTTAGTCCTGGGTGTCACCGTTTAGGAATGAGAGGGCAAAAGAGGACGACATGAGTGGTGAGAAGTCCCAAGTTCATACTCTATTAGGATTGGCTGAAAGAACTAGGATTGTCTAGGCTGGAGAAGGGAAGAATGGAGCAGAATGGGAAGGGCACAGTGGGGAGAGATTACCATGCTGTTTATCTTCAAGTATCTGAACAGTTGACATATAGAAAAGGGAATTCGATTTATTCTCTCTGGCTTTAGAAGGTAGAACCAGAAGCAATGTGTGGATGTTAGAGGGGGAAACTTGGGTTTAGTGTCAGGAAAATATTTATAGCTGCACCAAAGTGAAATGCCTGCCTTACAAAGTAATGGGTTCTCCTTCCCTGGAAGTCTTCAAGAGAATGCTTTGTGGCCACCCTCTCAGGTGTGTTACAGTGGATTAGGAACCTGCTGAGGTCCTTTCAAACTCTAAAATACTTTTATTCTGCTCAAAACATTTTTCAAAATTGAGCACATGGTCCTCTTTGACAGGTAACTACTTTGAGTATCTAAGTTCTTACACGTTTACTAAAATCTTAGTCTCATTACCTTATAGTCACACTTGGTGTATCAAAAACTTGTTCAATTTTTCCTGGTCTTCAGGTATCATTTGTCCATAAGTGATGACACTTAAAATATTTTGTATATAGCTTTTTGAACTCTCTGGTTACTGGCATATGTCGACTGGGGAACCCTAACTGATGATACAGATAAGCAGGAGAAGGCGGAAGAAGAATAGGTCTAGACTGGGAATCAGCTACTAGAATTTCTTATACTTTATTTGTCATGACTCCCATCATGAAGGGTTAACCTGGTAACTTTTGAAAAATGTGTATTTTAATTGAAATCATTATGCCAGGGGGCAGCTAGGTGGCACAGTGGATAAACACTGGCCCTGGATTCAGGAGGACCTGAGTTCAAATCCAGCCTCAGACACTTGACACTAGCTATGGACTCTGGGCAAGTCGCTTAACCCTCATTGCCCTGCAAAAAAAAAAAATTAAATTAAAATAAAATAAAAAACAATATATCAAAGG
This sequence comes from Dromiciops gliroides, assembly GCF_019393635.1. Taxonomy (NCBI): domain Eukaryota; kingdom Metazoa; phylum Chordata; class Mammalia; order Microbiotheria; family Microbiotheriidae; genus Dromiciops; species Dromiciops gliroides. The sequence goes on from NC_057864.1 coordinate 258,139,905, forward strand.
CCTGGAATTTTGCTCCTGGTGTGGGAACTTCCTCTAATAGAAAATCATGACAATCTATAACTTACAATACTAATGCCTATAGTCACACAATTGTCAAAGGCAGGTCAGAACCCAGATCTTTTGAATTTCAAATGAAACCCTTCATTCAACCTTAATAATAATCTACATTTCCCCCTGACAGAATACCATACATTATGGAAATGCTTCTATGTGCTTAGTACTTTCACTATTTTGCTGAGGGGAAAAAATGAGGTGTAACATATCTTACACAGAAAGAATAAGCTACAATAGGTAGAAATTTAACAAGACCTAAAGTGTTAACTGCCAACAACTCTTCAGGCCTGCAGGCTTCTCCTCACTACTAAAATTGATAGGTTAAGACTAAAATTCAGGGGGCAGCTAGGTGGCACAGTGGATAAAGCACTGGCCCTGGATTCAGGAGGACCTGAGTTCAAATCCGGCCTCAGACACTTGACACTTACTCGCTCTGTGACCCTGGGCAAGTCACTTAGCCCTCATTGCCCTGGCGTCCCTCCCCACCTCCCGAAAAAAAAAAAAAGACTAAATTCAGACAGATTTTAGTTCTTATCTTTTAGTATAGGGATCCTTTTACTTTTTTTTAAAAAACTCCTTTATGGATCTCAAGGTCACAGGTCCAGGGAAAACCAAATTCCAATTTCTTTCCAAATCCAAAGTTTAGTGTCATCTTTATATTCCTTGTCCTTAGCCTTTTGTTTTTGTTTTGTTGTTGTTGTTGTTTTTTGCAGGCAATGGGGGTTAAGTGACTTGCCCAGGGTCACACAGCTAGTAAGTGTCAAGTGTCTGAGGCCAGATTTGAACTCAGGTACTCCTGAATCCAGGGCCAGTGCTTTAACCACTGCGCCATCTGGCTGCCCCTCATCCTTAGCCTTTTGAACAAGCATAATATTAATCTCATTTCTAATCTCTGTAGAAATAAGTTAATGCTGTGTGACCCTAGACAAGTCACTTAACCCTCATTGCCCCAAAAAAACAACAACAAAAAAAAGAAATAAGTGAATGCATAAAGAAAAACAACTTGAAAGACATGATCAATACTATGGCCATCAATGAATCCAAAGGGCTGATGATGAAGCATTCTACCCACCTCTTAACAGAGAGGTGATAGACTCAAGATGTAGAATAAGACACACATTTTTGTACTCAGGTAATTTGTTTGCTTAACTATGCATATTTGTTATAAGGACTTTGTTTTTGTTTTGCCAATGAGGTGGAAAGGGAAGGGAAAGGAATCATTCTTTTGTTTGTTTTTTTTTGTTTTTTTGTTGGTTTTTTGCAGGCAATGGGGGTTAAGTGACTTGCCCAGGGTCACACAGCTAGTAAGTGTCAAGTGTCTGAGGCTGGATTTGAACTCAGGTACTCCTGAATTCAGGCTGGTGCCTTAACCACTGCGCCATCTAGCTGCCCCCATTTTTTAAAAATAAGCTTAAGAAGAGAAAAGAAGGATGAAAGAAGCACAAACTGGAACATAGATTGAGCACTACAGGTTAAATTTATTATTTACTTAAAAAAGAAAAGCAAGGTATACATAACAGAGATCTGCAGTTTTGTATATAACCTTTGTTTCTGTTCTACTCCTTACATGAAAACATTAATTTTATTTGGTGTTTGGTTCAGGATACAACTTTAAAAAAACCCATTGCTGGCCCTGGATTCAGGATGTACCTGAGTTCAAATCCAGCCTCAAGACACTTAACACTTACTAGCTGTGTGATCCTGGGCAAGTCACTTAACCCCCATTGCCCCGCAAAAAAAAAAAACAACAAACAAAAAAACATTTGGCCTGCTGCCAGTGTCCACTCTACTTCCTGCTCTTAGAAGTACAATCGGGGGCAGTTAGGTGGTGCAGTGGATAAAGCACAGGTCCTGGATTCCTGGATTCAGGAAGACCTGAGTTCAAATCTGGCCTCAGACACTTGACACTTACTAGCTGTGTGACCCTGGGCAAGTCACTTAACCCCTGTTGCCCCACAAGAAAACACACACACACACACACACCCCAGAAGTATAATCATCAGAAGAACATGACCACCAAACTCGAGCTCAAAAGTCAATAAAAGAAAGCACACTAGCAAAAAAAAAAAATTACTAAAACTTTTTCTTCTTTGTGAAACTGGCAGGGGTCCCATTTGCCACACCCTATTCCTCCAACCCACCCAATACAAATGTATCTTACTATGGACTAGACTATAATACTTGTCCTCTCTATGTAGGATTTAGAGTCATGTAATCATAAAATGATAGAGCCAGAAAGGACCTTAAAAGATTTTCTATGGCCCTCAGTTGAGGAATGGCTGAATAAGTTGTGGTATGTGACTATGATGGAATATTATTGTGCTATAAGAAATGATGAAGGGAGTGGTTTCAGAAACAACAACAACAACAACAACATTGCAAGACCTATATGAACTGATACAAAGTGAAATAAAAAGAACCAGGAGATCACTGTGCAAAGTAACAGTAATGTTGTAATGTAGATCAACTGTAAAAGACTTGACTGTTCTGATTAATACAATGATCCAATATAATACCAAAGGACTCATGGTGAAAAATGCTATCTCCCTCCAAAGAGAGGCTAAACTCAGAATACAGATTGAAGCATATTTTTTTCACTTTATCTTCCTTGATTTTTCTTTTTGACAACAGCTATTGTGGAAATACGTTTTGTATGACTTCATAAACATATATGTATTGTATTTTTTTCCTTCTTAAAGTGGGGGACGAGGTGGAGAGAGGGAGGGAATTTGAAGCTGAAAATAAAAATGATTTTGTTAAAGATTTTTCAGTAGAGCATTTCCCAGGTTGTGTTCTGTAGAATCCTGAAATTCCATGAGATGTAAAAAGGGATTTAGTCAAATATTCTAGGCTAGTGATATTTCCTTCTAAAATATTAAATATAAAGTTTTGTGTGCATCAAAATACTTATACACAATAATTTTTGGCACAAAAATAGCTTAATTTTCTTTCTTTTGCCCCGAGATCTCTCTGATTTCCTCTTTGGGGAGGGAAGAACTCTAAGATTCTTCAGCCTAACATCTTGGGGAACATGGATCATTTTCTATTTGAGGTAATTGAGATCCAAAAAGGTGATGTGACTCAGGGAAGCAGACCAGAGGGATGGGTTTGGAGTCAGAGCACCTGGGTTCAAGTCTAAGCTCTTATTTGCTGCTTGAGTGACCTTGGGAAAAATCACTCTGCATCTTCAGGCTTCATATTTCTCCTTTATATGAAGGATTTGGACTAGATAGTGCTAACATCCTTGCCAGTTCTAAGTCTATGATCCTGACTTTTAGCCCAGTATTCTTTTCACTACAGAATTAACATGGAAAGTTTTACATATGAAACTCCCTACTGCATATCTTTTTAGAAATTATTTTGGGGGAGTCAAGGTCAAGTAGGAATACAGAAATTCTTGTTCTTTAACATTCTATTAATGAATCTAGAAAATAATCTCATAATTTTACATTTTTTTTTAAATGGAAGGAAAACATCAGTGGAAGTCCATGGGGAAAAATGTGTCCAAATTTTCTGCTTTGGTCTATATTTAGGGTCTTTATACCTATAGCAATGTAGCACAGGCCTCAGGTAGGGGTGTTGGGAAGCAGTGCTGATCTGGGCAATGTGGCAGGACCTAGAGGTACCAGGATAGATAGCCTGGGCCTTAGAAATGTGGGTGGTGTGTCAGGAAAGAAGGCATGTGACTAGTAGCTTCAAGTGGTGCTAGAGAGAGGAATGTGGTGATTGATGACAGGGCAGGCAAGGACTGCTGGGACAAAGCTCTAGCAGCCCTAGCCCAGTACCTCTTTCCATTACCTTATCCTCAGGGTCATAATTTAGGAATGTGGGGCCCCACTACCCTGGTACAGGCCAGAGAGTAAGAGGTCCTTCTGAAGACAATGACAATTTAGGCTCAATAGACTTAGAGCCAGAAGGAATGAACCATCTAGTCCAACACCACATTTTCCAAATATCAACAAAAAAATTAATACTGGACTTTGTGTTTTAGGAACAAGTCTTACAGAAACAATTTTTATAATTTAACATTATTCTAAATACCAAACTTTTTCTACCTTAGAAGGGAATTGCTAAAATTTACATAATCCCCACCTCCACTCCCATGCCCTCAGATAGCTTTACCCCAGATAATTTGAGGCAAAACATGTATAGGAATCTTGAACCAGGAAATGTCACAAAATGATAAAACACAGTTTTAAATTAATGTTAAAACATTCATTTAATAGAACAATAGTCATTTTAACTTTTGGAAATGCCACTGAAGAATCAATGCGCCTAAAACCAAACATCCCTCTGAACAATCCCCCATGATTCCTCCCTTACTCTCTTACCCTCCTCCCTGCCCCACTTCCCCCTCATCTACCCCCACCCCATCCTCCATGCAACTGGTGTCAGATGACGGGAAGTAGATCAAAAGGATCTTCTTCAAATCAATACTCTACTACCTTTCAAAATGAAGAAACAGGGGACTGCTCTTAGATAGGTCATTCATTATTCAATCTCTCCTGGGGAAAGGGGGAAAAATGAGGATTTTAACTAAACATGAGATATTCCTCTTTCTAAATTTGTTAGCACCAAAATTTCTGGAGCCTTAGCCTTTATTCTTTACTGGAAAAGTATGGAAAGGACTTTAGACTTGAGGAATATTATTTCCCAATATTTTCAGTTGAAATAACAAAAGAAATCTTTACTCTGCTTCTGTACAAATGGAAAACCTGAGGTCCAGAAATGGGAAAGAACTCACTCTTGTTCATACAGGTGCTAGTTACATGACAGAGGCCTCAGATTCAAGCTGATTTTGATTACACTGTCTTTCCAATTCAGTACACACTGATGATTTTGTTACAGAAACAAAAAGTGTATTCAGGATTTATGCATACATCATAGGGTCATAGAATCATAGATCTAGAGCTAGAAAGGGCCTGTAGAGGGTCCTCTAGGTGGACCCCTCATTTTACAAATGAGGAAACTGAGGCTGCAAGAGACCCGATTCGTTCAGGGTCCCAAAGGTGGATTGAATGTACCTCAGACCACTATTTGTTCCACTGCACCACCCTGCCTCTTGATATTTGTCACAAGGATCAAACTGAAATGAATCAAACAAACAAAAAGACCTAAAACACAGAGACACCACTTTCTATCTAGGTGTAGGCTTGGGGAGCAAACCAGGGGCCCTAGAGAAAGGTGGCATTCAAGGAACATGGATTTCTTTGATGGACAAACCTGAAAGTGTTCCTTCTGGCACTCTGTCCATTTGGCCTTTATCCCCATGCTGGTAACTTAGGATGAGACTTGGGGTATATGGGGCAGGAAAAGAGGGCACTATAATGAAAGAAATATGTAATTACATGATAATCTTCCCCTCACTTGGGAGTAGGAAGGGAATATTTAGCTAGTCAGTTGTTACAGAGAAATGTGGATAGAACATGAAAAGTTTGTCATCAGCCAAGAAGTGTCTTGATTGTCTAAGGAATCCAGTGGAGGGGGTGTGTGGTGTGTGTGTGTGTGTGTGTGTATGTGAGAGGAGAAAGAGAGGGAGAGAGAGAGAGAGAGAAAGAGAGAGATCAAAGGAGGGGCGGTTCTAGAAGAAAAATACCACTGTACTCTTGAGACATGAGGGAGTAGATCACAGAGGCATGGCTCCCCTAGAGAGGGCCACAGGCTCAAATGGTGCCTATCATAGTACCAACCCAGTTTAGGCAAGGTAGTTTTATTTGTTTATTTGTTTTTTGCAGGGTTAAGTGACTTGCCCAGGTCACACAGCTAGTAAGGTGTCAAGTGTCTGAGGCCGGATTTGAATTCATGTCCTCCCGAATCCAAGGCTATGCGCTATCCACTGCACTACCTAGCTGCTCTGGTAGTTTTATTTTAATATAGACTCAATTACCTGGAATTTGGCCGTTAATATTTCTTTTTAATTTTTTTTTTTTGCAGGGCATGAGGGTTAAGTGACTTGCTCAGGGTCACACAGCTATTAGGTGTTTAGTGTCCTAAGACTGGATTTGAACTCAGGTCCTCCTGAATCCAGATTGATGCTTTATCCACTGTGCCACTTAGCTGCCCCTGGTAGCTTTATTTATATAGACTCTATTATCTGGAATTTTGGCCTTAATATTTCTTTTAAATTTTATTTATTTATTTGGGGGGAGTGGGTCAATGAGGGTTAAGTGACTTGCCCAGGGGGGTCACACAGCTAGTAAGTATCAAGTGTCTGAGGCCGGATTTGAACTCAGTCCTTCTGAATCCAGGGCCAGTGCTTTATCCACTGCACCACCTAGCTGCCTTGGCCTTAATATTTCTACAAATTATCCTTCATGACTACTTTGTGCCTTGATGCTCCTTTGTGAAAAACCATAGGAAATGCATTCTTATAGGGTGTTGGCACACATAAAAGGAATAAGAGGCAATGGGTACAAAATTTTGGGTATCAAGGCAAATGACATTAAGAAAGAAGAAGGTAATGAGCAATGAGGGGTAGTAGCTCTTTGAACTCAGAGAATTCAGTAGGCTCAGGGACTAGGAAGGTCAGGAGGATTGATACCTATAGCAGGGGGTTTAGAAGTGAGTATGGTTTAGAGTTGAATGAGTTTTTGCATAGGGAAAGCAAAATGCTGAGGACTAATGGCAAAGGCTCCTAGGCCTGGTTCTAGGAAGAAGCTGCTACCCTTCAAAGCTGATGAATTTCAACAAGGTCTAAGACCCAAGGCTGTGATGTCCCCTAACCTACTCTTTACTGGTATTTCAAAGTAATTCAGTGCTAAGAGTTTTCTATTTTGGCCCAATCAAGAGTTTCAAGGAGATATGGATGAGTAATGGAAGGAATGAAAGAGCACAATAGCTTTTTTTTTTTTGGTGAGGGCAATTGGGGTTAAGTGACTTGCCATGGGTCAACACAGCTAATAAGTGTCAAGTGTCTGAGGCTGGATTTGAACTCAGGTCCTCCTGAATCCAGGGCTGGTGCTCTATCCACTGTGCAACCCAGCTGCACCCACAATAGGCTTTCATAGGATCATAGCATAATAAATTTAGAGCTGTTAAGGAAACTTAGGAGCCACATCGTCCATCTTCTTCATCTATAAGATGAGGAAACTGAGATCCAGAGAGGTGAATGACAGGTCCAAGGCTACACAGGCAGGAATTGACAGTCATGATTTGAACACAGGTGCTCTGACTTCCAAATCTGAATCCTTTCTCTTGTACCATGCTGTCTCTCCTCTGAACATAGACAACTGTATTAAATCATGACCTTAGAGTCCTCTGATTTCTCCTTTAGTACCTCATTTTCCCTCCCTTTTCACTGACTCTTTTATGAACATGCCATCTTCCTAGCCCAGCCTTTTATTTCTCACAGCGGCAGACCACTGTGGGCTATTTGATCATAGGCTTCAAAAGTCATGAAATCCTAGAATATCATGGATGGAAAGGACTCTAGGTAGCCAGTCTAATGCCCTCATTTTTTTTTCTTTTTTTTAGTGAGGCAGTTGGGGTTAAGTGACTTGCCCAAGGTCACACAGCTAGTAAGTGTTAAGTGTCTGAGGCCGGATTTGAACTCAGGTACTCCTGACTCCAGGGCTGGTGCTCTATCCACTGTGCCACCTAGCTGCCCCTGCCCTCATTTTTATAGAGGAGAAAATGGAGAGATATAAGTGACTCTAATCTACTTTTCCCATTATTTCTCATTCCCCATATCTCTTGATACAGTCTACATTCCAGCCAACAGGATTATTAGCTGTCCTGGTACTCAGCATGCTATTTCCACCTCTAGGCATTCAAACAAACTCTTGACTGCCATGCCTAGAATGCAATCCCTTCTCATTTCCACCTTTCAGAATCCTTCTCATTCTCTGAAGTCTAGGTCCTTTGTGCTCCTTCTCTGATCTCCAATTGTTAGTGCTCATTCCCTCCCCAATTGCTTGGGTTTATTTCTCCAGATAAAAGTTATAGTTCCCCAGTAGAAAGGTCAGCTCTTCAGGGCAGGGATGACATCATTTTTTGTCCTGTTCCCTGCATCTGGCCTAGCAGAGGCCACTAGCAACATAACCAGAGCCTTAATGAAATGTTTGCTGATTGAAGTGGACTTGCCTGAGGTCACACAATGATTAAATGGCGGAGACAGGACTAGAACCCTTACTTCCCAATTCCTCTTCTTTCCACTACACCATAGATCTAGCATAGCAGAGTCTAAGAAGACCAAGACTCTCAGAGATGATCTTTGTTATCTGGGAGAGATGAGTATGCTGCATAAGGTGATCCCTCTTTCCTATAGTTACAGTAATCTCCTACCAGTTCAGGGAGGCCTAACATATTGCTGTATGCACTCATCTCTCCAGCTCTGACGCACCCTCTGAGCTTAGTGGAAGGAGTGTGCATGTACAGCCAAAGGAACCCTGGATTATAATCAGAAGGACTGAGCTGGAACCCTGCATCTACAAGTTTTATAACCTTAAGCAATTCCTTTACTTCTCTGGGCCTGGTCTATGATCTTCCTGGTTCTAACATATGCTCTACCTCATACCCACCTTTTGGACATTTGGTCCTAGAGTCAACTTCCCCAATGGCAAGGACGCAGAGTGTTGTTATGGACGTCCTGCCTTCTGTCCAGGCCTCCCTGAAGAACTGTAGTTGGCTGCAACATGAATCCTACCTGCAGAGAATGGAAGATGAGCAAGTCAGAGCTAATAACATTGTCATCTCCATTATCAAGAAGACTTACTAAAGGCTAAGTGAGGCCTGAACACAGGGGAGTGGAGATAAACAGGGGAAGACTATCAGGGAGTACAGAAGAAAACATAAGCTGACATTTAAAAACTCCATTGTCAACATTTTAATCACACTGCTGACTTTCTTCTTGTCTTCTTTCTTTATACTCTATACCATCACATTAATCTATTTAAATTCTCAGCCTGTTCCTTGATTTCTCTAAACCATCCAGTGCATATAACTGACATTTGCATATTGATTTAAGGTTTCTAAAGCATATGATCTAAGCAGTTTCAGGTTGCTTGCTGTCTTGGGGAAGGAGGAGGGATGCTGGGGAGGGAGAAAAAATTGGAACTCAAAATCTTACAAAAATGAATGTTGAGGGGCAGCTAGGTGGCGCAGTGGATAAAGCACCGGCCCTGGATTCAGGAGTACCTGAGTTCAAATCTGACCTCAGACACTTGACACTTACTAGCTGTGTGACCCTGGGCAAGTCACTTAACCCCCAATGCCCCACACAAAAAAAATGAATGTAGAAAATTATCTTTACATGTGTTTGGGAAAAATTAAATACTATTAAGTGAAAAAAAATAAAGCATATGATCCTTGTGAAAATATTCTGAGGTGGGTAAGAGTGGTATTATCATCCTCATTTTAAAGATGAGGAAACTGAAGCTCAGAGACTCAACAATGGTCACACATCTAGGAAGTACTGGGGACTAAATTTGAACCCAGCTCTTCCTGAACTTCAACACTGCCTTCAATATTCAACACTGTCTCTCCCTATATGATTCCTTGACCTCAAGCCTGACCCTTAAGAAGAAGTTAAATTTTCATTTAAAAATTCCCACGACTATAAAATGTTCCATTATATTTATTTATTTTTAAATTTAAAAAATTTTTTAAATTTATTTTGTTTTTGGTGAGGCAATTGGGGTTAAGTGACTTGCCCAGGGTCACACAGCTAGTAAGTGTCAAGTGTCTGAGGCCAGATTTGAACTCAGGTCCTCCTGAATCCAGGGCCGGTGCTCTGTCCACTGCACCACCTAGCTGCCCCTGAGACTGTTTTTTTTTTTATTTAATTTTGAATTTTTATTTACGTTCCATTATATTTAAATGCTGACGTATGGGCTGAAACTTGTATTTCACAGGTGAGAAGAACGTCAATATTACTTGACTTCATTAACATTTGACTCCAACTATGTCTTTGCAAATATATCTTCCTCAGAATACAGAATATGTTAGAAATCCCCAGGACTATGTACACAGCAAACTCAATCAAGGTTGGAAAAGCAAGAGAAGGACTTTCAGCTAAGACAGCTGCCTGACCAGGAGAGAGACCACCCTGTTTTCATGTAACTACTCCAACAGAAACCTGAAATTTGTATCGGACCTAATAATGACCAAGAAATCCTATGAGAAACTATAGTGACTTCTTCCATCCTAGAACTACACACAAATTTAGCCAGAAGCCCACAAGCTAAAGAAAAAGGGGTGGTTAGCTAGCACCAGAATAAGCAAAAACGCTGTCAGTCACCCAGCAGGACCAGAGACAGGCCAAAGAAACACATCCCTTGGAAGGCTCTGTTTCCAGAGGCAGCAATAACAAAGAGACTCCGAAAAAAAAAAAAGACTCAGGGAGTTAAGAAAACATCAAAGTGGGGACCTTGGAAGTCTGGGGAAACTTTGGCAGCAAAGCTGCATAGCGGCACTCAGATTGGGACAGCCCCGGTTTCCAGGGACTCAAAGGTCTCTAGCAGTCTTCTAAGATGTCACAGAGGTACCTCAATGATCCAAGGGAACTTAACCCCAGGAAATAAAGGTCAATGCAGGAACCAAGGTGTTCCAGGGAGAGAAAAGCAGGGTCTACCACCCCACCCAAAGCATAGCAGAGGGCAAAACCTGGCCTTGCAACAAAGTTCCAATTCAGAATCTAACACTAGAGGGATGAGTAAATCAAAGAAAACAGTAGCCAGTATTTAAAAAGTGCTGTAGACCTAAAGAATCGCTAAGCCAAGGAGCAAGTAACTTTGTAATTACTGCAAGCATGACTAAAAGGAAAAAATGGATAACCCACAGAGACTACGTAAATACAATGAATAAGAAATGAAACAAAAGTTTAAAAAAAAAAAGCTCTAGAGGAAAGAATTAGAAAAATAAAATAGATTAAAGAGAAAGTGGTAAGTTTTAAACACAAATGAAAACTGCCCAGATCTATTAGAACCAGAGGGCAAAGTGAAGATAAAAGGAATCCATGAGGGGCAGCTAGGTGGCATGGTGGATAGAGCACTGGCCCTGGAGTCAGCAGTACCCCAGTTCAAATCTGGCCTCAGACACTTAACACTTACTAGCTGTGTGACCCTGGGCAAGTCACTTAACCCCAATTGCCTCACTAAAAAACAAAACAAAAAACAAAAAAAAGGAATCCATGAATCATCTTCTGAAAGAAACCCCAAGATGAAAATTCCCAGGAACATCATAGCCAAAATCCAGAGCATCCATGTGAAAGAAAACAATAACATTTAAGCATCTAGAAGGAAGCAGTTCAAGTATCAACGAACCATAGTCAGGACCAGGAATCTTCTACTATAAATGAGAAGTGATCTTGAAATATAATATTCCAAAGGGCAAGAGATAATGGGCTTACAACTAAGGACAATTTAACTTGCAGAGCTATATATAATTCTACAGTGTGGAAAAACAGACTTCTAATATTAGGAAGAAAGGATTTTCAAGCATTTATTATGAAATGACCAGAGCTGAATAGAAACTTTTAAATTCAAACACAAACATCAAGAGAAACCTAGAAAGGCAAATTTAAGGATGATGTAAACTAACATTTAATGAATGTCCCTTCCAGACCTTAACGTCTTCAAAGATATTGATGGAATTAAATAAGAAAAACAAAAGGATTAGTTCTCTTCTGAGGGTTTGAAGAGGGAAAAGAAAAAGGAAGGTAAAAGGAATATGCCACTGTGCAAAGGAAGAAAGGGGTAAGAGTTACTATTTCTCATAACTGTGTACTTGATAAGAAAAGTATATATGGAGAGAGAGGAATAAGGGGCTGAAATGGATAAATGGATAAAGGAGAGTTAAACACACACACACACAGAATTTGGTGTAGAAATACATAAAATTCAAGTCAGTCAATGAACATTTATTAAATAACTACTATGTGCCAAGCACTGTGTTAAGTCCTTGGGATACAAATACAAGTTAAGGAAAAAAGTTCCTAAAAAAAGGGGGGGGGCAGCTAGATGGCACAGTGGATAGAGAACTGGCCCTGGAGTCAGGAAAACCTGAGTTCAAATCCAGCCTCAGACACTTAACACTTACTAGCTGTGTGACCCTGGGCAAGTCACTTAACCCCAATTGCCTCACCAAAAAAAAAAAAAGTCCCTGCCCTTAAGGAGTTTACAATCTAAGCTGGGAAGGCATGATGGAGAAATCCAAAGAAGTACAAAAGCAGTGTAACTACTCTAGTTCAAAGAACTAGAATATAGGAAGGGTCTATGAATTGCTAATAACTGAACAAATTGCAGTATAAGAATGTAACGTAATATTATTGCATCATTAGAAATAGTGAAAGAGATGATTTCAGTGAATCTTAGGTAGTATTAAGTGCAGGATGAGGTGAGCAGAATAAGAATTTACAGGACAATATTGCAAAGAAAAACAATTTTGAAAGGCTTCAGAACTTTGATTCATGCAATAATCAACCATGTCTTTAGAGTATGTACCATGAAATATTAACCAAGTCCTGACAGAAAGGGGATAGATTCAAGGTGCAGAAAGAGACACATTTTTGGATGTGGCCATTTGTGTGGGTTCATTTAGTCTGACTTTACTAATTCATATAAGATGTGGTTGGTTTTTTCCTTTTTTAAAAAAATTGGTAACAGAGGGAAGAGTTAATAATAGTGATGCCAAAAGTGGGGAGGCATGGAAATATTTTTGTTTTGTTTTGTTTTTGTGAGGCAATGAGGGTTAAGTGACTTGCACAGGGTCACACAGCTAGTAAGTGTCAAGTGTCTGAGGTCATATTTGAACTCAGGTCCTCCTGAATCCAGGGCCAGTGCTTTATCCACTGTGCCACCTAGCTATCCCCAGAAATATCTCTTAAATAAATAGAAGGAAAAAGAAGGCAGTTTGGAAATAAGCATCTTGAAAAAGCAGGATAATTTTGAAAGGAATGTAAAATTACTCTTTTTATTTTAAACAACCAGTATGAAATAGGAATTCACAGTTTCATATACAATCTTCTTTTTTGGTTTTGCTGTATATTTGAAGATGCCCATTTTAGGTGCTTAAGTTCAGAATAAAAAGAACAATGTCCCAAAAGGAAAACAAGAGTATTGAAGGTTCTCATAATGGGTACTGCTGACAGTACAAGCTGTTGAATATACAAAAGGGCCTAGAACAATTATGGAGAACAATTTGGAACTATGCCCAAAGGGCTATAAAACTGTGCATACCCTTTGATCCAGCAATAGCACTGGGTCTGTATGCCAAAGAGATTTTTTAAAATGGAAAAGGACCTGTTTGTACAAAATAGTTATAGCAGCTCTTTTTGTGGTGGCAGAGAATTGGAAACTGAAGGGATGTTCATCAATTGGGGAATGATTGAACAAGTTGTGTACATGATTGTGATGGAATATGATGAGCAGGATGCTTTCAGAAAAACCTGGAAAGACTTACACAGACTGATGCAAAGGGAAGTAAGCAGACTCAGGAAGACATTGTACACAGTAATGGCAATGATCAACTGTGAATGACTTAGCTATTCTTAGCAATCAAGGATCCAAGACAATTCTGAAGAATTTATGATGAAAAATGATGTCCACTTCTAGAGAAAGAATGGGTGGGGTCTTAATGAAGCTAAAAGCATACTATTTTTAATTTTTTGTGTGTTTTGGGGGGGGGTCTGTTTTTTTCCACAACATAACACGCAAATGTTTTGTAAAACTACACATGAATGGCATATCAAATTGCTTACCATCTTAGGAAGGGAGTAGAAGGGTGGGAATGAGGGAGAAATTTTGAAACTCAAAATTTTTTAAAAAACAACAAATGTTAAAAATTGTATTTATATACAATTGGAAAAATAAAATATTAAAAACAAAAGGGCCAAAAGAAATATTTTTTGTGAGGTGATTGGGGTTAAGTGATTTGCCTGGGGTCACACAGCTAGTAAGTGTTAAGTGTCTGAGGCTGGATTTGAACTCATGTCCTCCTGAATCCAGGGCCAGTGTTCTATCCACTGTGCCACCTAGTTGTCCCCCCCCCCCCAATTTTTTAATTAAAAAAAGGGGGCCTAGAAAATAGGAAGCCTAGGAAGAGCAAAGGGATCTACTGAGGAAGAGAAAATGGAGGACAACTGAAGAGTTAATGGGATTTGGGGGAATTGGTTAGGTCCTTGAAGGGGGGTTAGAAATGTTAGCTCTTAGGGGCAGCTAGGTGGCACAGTGGATAGAGCACTGGCCCTGGATTCAGGAGAACCTGAGTTCAAATCCAGCTTCAGACACTTAACACTTACTAGCTGTGTGACCTTGGGCAAGTCACTTAACCCCAATTGCCTCACCAAAAAAAAAAAAAAAGAAAGAAAGAAATGTTAGCTCGTGAGGGGCTTATTGACTCCTTTCAGCCAAGTCTCCAGGTAAATTTAGGACACAGTAAAATTGAGATTATAATTTTTCTGAGAAATCTCAATTATTCTGTTTAAAATGAAAAAAACTCCCCCTTCCAAAAAAACAAAACAAAACCCCAACCATTAAATTACTTAATGTGGAAACAATAGGTAGCTTTAATAATATCTTACATTTCTTCATCATTTCATGGTTTACAAAGTACTTTGCTTTCCTATCTTTTGTGAGGTATGTTGGTCATTCAAACTTAAGGACTGCTGGGCTTCCTTGTGGAAAAGAAGGGGTCCTTCTTCCCAAGGTTGTGTGACCTTGGGGAAATTACTTTCCCTCTCTGGGCTTCCTTTTCTTCATTTATAAAAATGAGGATAGGGGCAGCTAGGTGGCACAGTGGATAAAGCACCGGCCCTGAATTTAGGAGTACCTGAGTTCAAATCTGGCCTCAGACACTTGATACCTACTAGCTATGTGACCCTGGGCAAGTCACTTAACACTTATTGCCTCACAAAAAAAACCCCATTTATAAAATGAGGATGGACAATATGACATCTGTCCTTTCCAGTTCTAATATTTCATGCTTTTGTCCATGGATAGTCTTCCCTATAAGTCATTTAGAAATGAAAATTTAGTTACAAAATTTCTGTTTGGGGCTTGAAAGGCTTATTTACTTGATACAAGCAAGGATGACCAGATTTCTAGCACTAGCGCCCCACTGTTCCGGCACTACAACCCAGTAAGTGGACAACAGTATGGCTCTTATTTTACAGATGAGGAAGCCAGAGACTGAGAGACAGTGACTTGCTCCGGGAGTGAGACTGGATTTACAACCTTTTCCTGACTGAAGTCTCTAGTAGGCCATGCCTTTCTAGCCTCACCCAGCTAACCACACAGACACTTTAGGTAAATGTGAGCTCAGCTCTCCTAGTTCTTTCCTTGGTTTCAGCTAGAGTCTGGTTAATAGACAGACATTCCTGAAGGCTTCAACTTCTTAACAATGACAAACAAATAAGGATAATCTTCATTGGTTCCCCCTTCCATAGTGTGGGAGGCTGGGGAGAAAAGCATGGATTGCTTTGTTGCACTTAAAAGACAGCTTATAAATGGATATTGTAGTATTTGCTAATCATCCTCTGAGGGCATACAGTTGTCAAGTCTCCACTTAGCAAAGCCAAAGAAATTATCTAAGAAATTTTAGTTAAAATGGAGTATTTTCCAGAATTAAAACACATTTCTATACCATCTTGGGTCTACAAAGCACTTTCCCTCTTAAAAACCTAATTGGGGGCGGGGGAGTGGGGGTGGGGGGGGCGGCGGCTAGGTGGCGCAGTGGATAGAGCACCAGTCCTGGATCCAGGAGTACCTGAGTTCAAATCCGACCTCAGACACTTAACACTTACTAGCTGTGTGACCCTGGGCAAGTCATTTAACCCCAATGGCCTCACTAAAAAAAAAAAACCAAAAACCTAATGAAGGTAGGTAGGACAAGTGTCAGTATCTTTATTCTAGATATGATAAACTGCTGCTCTGAAGCAAGTAATTTGCTCGAGGTCACATAAACAGTAACTAGGATGGGAATTCAGGTCTCTGAACTTCAAAACCAATACTAGAAATCTACTATGGAGATACTTAGACAATGGAAGCAGTTAAATTATTTCACAGAATGTCGGGAGTGGCAAGTATGTCCCTTCAATTAAGTAAGCATTAATCTACTCTGCTCCAGGTGGAGGGGATACAAAGACAAAAGCCAAACAAATCTTCACCCTCCCGGAGCCTTCAATCTACAATTTCACCTCCTTTTTACCAAGGAAGCATTAGAATAAGAATGACTTAAGTAACTCATAAGTGTCAGAGAGCAGCTCTCAAGTCTAGGGTTCTTTCTACTAACACTGCTCCTTGAATTTAGGGTAGAGCTGAGGGGGAAAAAATCTTATAGGCCTGTGGATTTAAAAAAAAAATGGCCCGAGGCATGATTACAAAAGATTCCATTAGCTACACCAGGAGAAAAAAAATCTTATTTATAGGAGTCTTATAACTTACAGGCTGGACTCTATCCAGGTGACAGTGCTCCCGGCACAGTAGTTAAAGCTTTGTTTTCTACTTTATAGCTTCTGCTCCACCCTTGTTCACTCTTCAGGGCACCAGTTCTAGCTTGGAAAGCCATCTGTTCCTTCTTTTAAGGTACAGCTATCTATACCCCAGGAAAGTGTCCCTAGAGCCTGTGTGTTCAAGAACACAAAACTACTTCCAGTCCCATCCAGAATATTTTAAGAATTCATTTGCTGTTTCATATGAGAAATCACAGGAAGGGAGGTGTTAGGAATGGTCTGAAGGAATAGTAAGAAATACATGGAAGACTATATGGAGAACAGCTGTGGCCCAAATCTGTGTGTGGCAGCTCACAGGATTTGCCTATGTGCCTGTTTATTTGGAGGGTCTATCTCTAAACTACCAAAGCAAAGGTGCCACAATCTCAAATATAAAAAAAACATTCTAAGCCTTCCCAAACCACTGGAAATCATTATCTTTCCCAAGTGGGCTGACTCCAGCTGGGAAAAGATGAGTTTTTCAATAGAGGGCAGCATTAGGCTCAAATGCCAATTTTCCTAAACATACTCTTGCAACCACATGGTGAGTAAATAAGTGCTAGGCAAAAAAAGAAAAATTGAGACAAAAACACATCTGTTGGTCCGAAGAGGCTTCTTTTAAATTTCCAAATACATTGGACACACCCAACCTGAAAGATGAGTTGGGGACAAAAATCAAGAATTCACTATTCAACAGGGAATCTTCTGGGTCAGTCTATTGCTCCCAGGCTGGAGTAGAGTCTAACTTCTGGGGCTAAGGCTTAATAATACTTAGGTACCTGGGGTCAAGACTTGTCCATGCAAAATCACAGACTTCTCATCTGTCAATTCTTTCCACAAAACCTAGTAGCAGTCAGATTAATGGATAGCTCACAGTGCACTTTAGTCATTGTTCTGGGAAAGAGATGATATCCATTACATATTTGGAATTAAGACCTTATGGAAGGGATGTGGAGAAGGAACCCATTCTCCTTAAGGGCCCACTGATGGAACAGCAACTCTAGGCGAGAAGCAGTCTGATCTTTAGTCTATAGGATGTATGTGGTTGTAATTATATATGGATATATGGTCACTACTTATAGATTATCTCTATAGTAACATGGATTATCCTTTTAAGTGGATATCCTGAGGCCCAGTTTCTGTCAGGTTCCAAATAGGGGCAAGAGGGCTGTCAGTAGCAATCAAGGAAATCAAGGGTAAGAGCCCTATTTTTCCAGAAGCACTCCACATCAGGGTCATGGGCCCTGTGACTTCAGTCCCCAGGTAAGGTACATGGTCCTAAAACTTCCCATATAGCTATCATTCAAATAAGAGCTACGAAAATATAATTATCAATTTCAGGCTCTGGGGGTAGGGAGTGAGTTGTTCACCAAGAGCCCAGCTAGCTTTTCTTCTGTGTTCACCAAAGTCATTTCCAATGGTATTCTGAAGTCCCATTTCCTTTGCAGTTCAGATATATTTTAGTTTCCAAACAAAAATCCAGAACAAAACATGTTGGACCAATATATTTATTCTAAGGTGATTTACAATGAAAAATAAAACAATTAAACTTGTGTAAGCCAAACACATGAATTCTTTAATTGTTTTTAACAAAATATACAACCCAAAACACCACTCTATGGTGGAAGTGGCCTGGAAGGATGGGAAGTGAAGGGAGGGGCACACATAGGTTCCTGGCACAAGGACCGAGTCTGATCCCAAGATAAGGTTCAGGTCTTCAGCCTCTTCAATGCAGGAGCAGCTGCTAAATGATTTAACACAAAAAGTTACTGGATCACAATACAATGAATGAAAGGCCATTTAAAATCATGTAAGTGACCTCAAAGTGTGTCTGGTCCAGGCGTCGAGCCATGAGCCTTACCGATTTGTTGTCTTCCAAAAAGGGAGTCAGCTAGATTTTCTTCCATGTTTACTGAGGCCATTTCCATACAGGTTTGTGGGTGGACAGGATGGTCTCAAACACAGGTAATAGTCAAGGGATTTGGGGAGATTAACATGCCACAGATCAAGAGAGACAGTAAAAAAACGAACTACTCACACTTCATTTCAAAACAACACAAAGGCAAAGTCACTCAGGCCAAATCCTTAAGAAACATTATTCTCCATTGATACAGGGACATTTCCCAAGTCAACAAGCCTTATGGTATTTCCCAACAGAAGTCCATCAGCATCCCCAAGGAATGGAACCAGGTATCGACAGGTACAGCAAAAGGATTTTTAAGTCAACCATAGTTCCCTCCTTCCCCCAAATCCAAGAACTGGCAAAGAATCAAAGCCAAAATACAACCAAAAACACACTGTGTATTGAGCCAGATAGAGATCCATTTTAATGGCAAAGTACGAGAAAAGAAATTGGCAGAATTCACAGAAAAAAAATATTCTCTCTTTTTTAAACATCTGTACAGAAGATGTGGTTTATGTAGTACTTTTTAGAAAGGGAGAAGGAAATGTTTTCTAACTTCAACCAATATTCACTGTAGGATGCTAAGTGCACCATTACATGGTGTCTCCAAAACGAAGGACCAGTCAGTTCCTGGACCTCTAAATACCAGAGCTCTAGAAGCCAATAGAACTTATTTACAAGTAGCTCTGAAAGTTCTCTCCTCCTCTCCATTTCTAACACTGGTAACACTAGATTTTGTGTGGTCCTCTAGGTAGCATCAACTGTACCTTTCTCCTGCGTTGGCATTTCCTTAGGGCTTATAGCAGCACTGACAACCCATTCTTTTCCAGGATAACTTACAGCTGGCATTTCTTTGTCCACCTTAGAAAAGGTCTCCATCACAGACGGGGGATTCTGAAACTCTGGCTGTAATGTACCTGTATCCAGGCTACTATTCTCAGATATATCACCTGGCTCCGAAGGTAGAGAACAAAGCTTCTCTTCCTGCTTTTCAGAGACTGATGTTACAAAGCTGACCAGGTCTGGCTGGCAGGCAGATGGCCGAAGGCCTGGAGAGCAGATGGTATCTGACTCCAGTCCTAGTGACCCCGCAGCCTCTAACCTGAAAGTCTCTTCTGTATCCTCAGGCAGCATTCCTTCAGCCTGGAGGTCCAAGGGCTCATGTGTTACTTCCATATCCTCATCAACAGCTTTCAACACCAGCTGAGTTTTCAAGGTATCAGAATCAGGCATCTTCTCATTTCTGGGCTTAGAGTTTTGTTTATCCTTCATCCCTAAGTCAAGTTCCATGGCTTCAGGAGGTTCAAAAGGAAACTCAGAAAAAGTAGAGATAAGGTTAGTTGACCCTGTAGAACACAAAAATCTCCCTTCATGTACATTCTTAGACTGGGTAGCTAAGGACCCTTGGATTGGTTCTAACTGATCACTGGATAAACCAGAAGCTGGATTGCCTGGGGAACAAAGTTTCCCTAAATCTGTAGTTTCAAGGCCTTCTACAGGTTTGCTTTCTGTTGCCAATCTTAATTCAGTACTGACAACGGACAAGTCTGGGAATCCTGATTCTTGTCCCTTTGGACTCTCTATGTTCTCAGGTTTCTTGGTCTCCTCTTCCAAAATATCTGGTTGGCAGATTATTTTATTCAACTCTTCCTTTGGCTTTTTTCCCACTGGTTTGAAGCCTCTGACTTCAGGTATTCTACTAGCTGGTTCGGGGGACTGGTCTTCCTGACATTCCTCACAACCCGCTAGTATAGCTTGCTCTTGTGGGCTGCCTGTTAAATAAATGCTTCTCCTAACTATGGACTGGATAGATGACTCTAGGACACAATGTTGGACACTTGTTGACTGTGGGATCTGTGATATAGATCTAATATCTGACTGAACTGAGTCTGATCTTATCTCCATACTAGACTGAGCTTGTGTGTGTAGTTCTGTCATTACCTTACCTAAACCTTTCATTTCAGGAACTACCACCACTTCTTCAGGCTGATTAACAATTTTGTCATCCCTTGGCAGCTTGGTCTGTTTGGCTTCTCTCTTCCATATATAAAAGTCTTCACATTTCAAACTGGAATCCTTCAGGTTGTGGGGGTCCCTCTGCACTACAGATAATGAAGCCTGAAGCTCCTCATCCTGGTCACCTATTCTCTCTTTCCCCACACCCTCTGAGAGCAATAATCTCCCTTCTTCCAGCTCAGGGGTGGCCTCTGCCTCACTTCCACAATGCTCTTCAGCTAGGTGGGGATCTTGGATCCTTTGGGCTTGGTTATCAACTACTGCAAGGTCCATTGTATCTACCAACTTGGCAGGACATAGTATGTCTGACATCTGGGGGGCTGGCTCCTCTACACCAGGAGGACCTGGCTCTCCTGAGTTGAGGTCAGCTTCCCCCTCCAGACACATGTCTCTACTGGTCTCACTCTCACAAGGACTAGAGGGCAACATGATTGAGGCATTTGCCTCTGGGTTGACTTCCTCCTGGGGCTTACCCTGGTCATCTGCAAGAGAAGCAGAACTAAAGTCCATTCCTGTAAGAAGTAGGCAACCTCTATTCTTTAGTCCCAAACTCTGCTCCATAATTGTCCGCTGTTTTGGGGATCCCAGAGTCTTTGCAATGGGCTTGGCCAAACTGCTATCCAAAGAAGCACTGGCCAAACCCTTGTCCTGGAACATTCCCCTTAGGAGAACACCACTCTCCCTAGGGCTGAAAGAACTATCCAAGTTCTCATTTTTAGAAGAGTTGCTACTCTCCCCATTGGACAATGTGCTATTGCCCAACTTGCTTTCTGGATTCCCTTTCCCACCACTGCTGTAGAAGATGTCATACAAATCCTTGGCATTGGCTGTAGCTAGGCATGAGTTCCGTTTCTCTAATTTTTTGGCCTGTTCACTGAATACACCAGAGAGTGGTGGTGGAGGACGAACCAGCACAGATAACAGAGCCTGGTCATGGTCACTCTCACTCACCCCAGGTGCCACCTCATCTGAGGGGATGGCAGCAGGGTGCACCGGAGCCAAGATGGAAGCTGGCAAGACTGGAGTCAAGAGGTTAGACCCCCCTATACCAGGGGTCAAGATCTGGGATATGGTAGGAGTTGACTTGACCGGAGACAGTCCAGTGCTTGTTTGGGCAGGTGGTGCAGTGGTTGACTTAAGTGTAACTGGGAGTGGTGGCGGTGGCGGAGGTGGGGGAGGTGGAGGCAATAGCTGCTCAGGTATGGGAGCTGGCTCATTTTTCTCAGCCAACACAGTCTTTTCCTCTGGGGAACTTTTTAAGATCACCTCTTCCCCACCAAATGCCTTAGAGATTATGTCAGGAGGTAGTAGGAGATCAGTTGAAGACTCTTTGACCACTGGCAGAGGTTTGGCAGTGGCACCTGAGGATTTAATAGACAAGAAAGTGTTAAGAGGTGCAGGCTTGCTCACTGTCGCTGAGCCAGACTTGCGTAGCACTGTGGTGGGGATAGGAAGGTTAGGCCGGATTTTGGCCTGCGTGGAGGTGGCAACAACAGGCATCCAGGGACTGGTGTGAGCAATGACAGTTTTCCCAGATAGTTTTATCTCAATGGGCTTCACTTTCCCAGCCTGTGCTTTGCCATCCTCTTTGTCTTTGTTGGTTTCCATATTCTCTTCCTTAGGGGCACTTGGGGCTACTGCAGAGCTTTTATCATCGTCCTTTTCTGACTTCTTCCAGCTAAACTTGCCAAAAGAAGAGGACGTCTGTGGCTCCTTTGTTTCTTCTTTCAGCTGGAGTTTTATGATCATCTTTCGCTTGTTCTCAAGTTTGTCTGGGGAATTCCAAGTCTCAGAGAGCTGTTCATCTAGTTCTTCAGAAAGCTTTTCTTCATCTTCCTTCATTTCTTTTGCCACCTTTGCCTTCTTCTCATCTATTTCCTCCTTTGGCTTCTCACTCAGTTTTCGCTTTAGTTCATTCTGCCTTCGGCGCTCAGTCTCTAGGACCACAGCCAGACCTGCCTGACGATCCAGATTCCGTCGCTCCTCATACAGGGGTTTTTCATCCACATATTTTCTGGAAAAAGAAAAGGCAGGGCTCAACGGCTAGTCTGGGTTACTAGGAAAAATGCGAGAATCCTTGGTCCTGACACTGCGTTGAACAATAATGTATACCAGTATAGAAAACCAGAGGTTACCTTTCTAAGGAAGTACACACTCTCTCGACAGGCTCAGAGTCTCTTTTTCTCTGGGGGTTGAGACCTTCCTAGAAAGTTGGCCCCTCTTTGATGTGGAACTTTAAAAAACAAAAAGCTCCAATCTGCAAGTCATATCAGTCAGTGTTTACTTGGGTAAAATGCAACAAGTGACTTTTTTTTTTAAGTTCTGTAGGGTTTAGTTGGTGAAGTTGGGGTGGTAAAGGAAGTTAGAAAGAAAAAGGCACTAAAGGGAAATGGGGGTAATGCACTATGCTACTCGAGAAACCAACCTTATACTTCTCATTGTGCTGGTGACATTTCACCATGTTGTTCTCCAGGAAATTGGATCCCCAAAAAAATCCTCACAGAGTTGGCAGTAAATCCAGTAATGGGAATCAGAAATTCAGAGCCTGGAGCAAGTAGATAAAAAGAGTTAAAGAAATGAGCACACAACACCCACAATGACACCAGCTAAAGGAAATTCCATTTACCCATCCTGAGTCAATATAGTAAAGAACAAAGATTTTCACTTACATTAAGTTAGAAATCTTATTTCCTTGAAGCTCTCTCAAAGGCTTGTTCTTCCCCGTCTCAAATGTAAACCTTGAACCTAGGACTTCCCATCCTTCACACACAATGGAAACCTGGGCTTTGCCATTCACCCTGCCGATGCACTCTTTGGAGTATTATACCTTGTCTTCCACTTGCTACTTCATTCTCTGGACTACTACTTGGCATTGCTATCCACCCTAATGCTGCAGGCTCTATATTCGTTTTCCCATATTTCAGAATGTAAGATCTTTGTAGTAAAAGATTGACTTGCTTTTTTTGGTATTTGCTTAACACAGTGCTTGAAATAAAGAAAACAATAAATGTTTTTTCATTCAGTCATCATCCCCTAACTTTCCACTCTCTGGAACACTATTCTAAAAGCTAAATCTCTCTTAGAAATCCCTTACAGTAGTAAAAAATCACTAAATACTTCTAATGCAGGTCTTCTTAAAAGCGAAGTGTCATCTTAGAGATAGAGGTTTATGTGCCAACACGAGAAATCTTGAGGAAGAACCCATGACCGCTCCATCAACTTGGGTTTTAAAAACCTCACTGATCAGATAAAAGCAGCACCCCTAAGGAAATGCTTACAAGTTTTTCTTGCCTTGTCCTCAGGAAGAATGGAGCACATTCTTTTAACCACTCCCTACTAGTCCTAAGATTGGTCCAGGCTCCTTGGAATCACTCTCCTTCTGAACAAAGACTTTATAAGAGTTTCTAAAACCCACCCCACATGCAAGAAAATCAAAACAACTAGCTTTGTCACTTGCTCAATTATGTTGCTGCCATTTGTTGATGAGTTCTCAGAAGGTAATTCATGGTCCCTTGATAGATAATTCTGTTGCCAATTCTCTTGGAACCACAACTACCACTAAGCATCCAGAAACATTTGCCAACAGTATTATAAGAGTCAGACCAGAACTATTCATTGGAGTAATAATTCAATGTCAAATTATTCAGTAAGTTGTCTACTCATCAGATTCATGGTATGGGCAAATGCTGATTACTTTTCAACTACGGAAGATCAAGAACAAAGGAACTTCCCATTACTTTTAAGTACTTCACTCTCCTAACAAATAATCTAGACCCTTTTTTAGTTCTTTCAGAAGAAAAAGCAGTTAAAATGAACTATTATCTCTGACTTTTCTCAGTTCACTGAGTTTCAGATAAAAAGATGGTAAATAAGACTGCCAATAATTTGAAAGCCTGACCTTGAGATCATCATGATGACACCACTCACCCTACTTCCTTCTATCCTTTGCTGTTTCTCTCAGAAGAATCCCAGTACTGCCCGCCCACCATCATAGCCCAAGGAATCCTCCACCAACTGGCTGAAAAAGAAGGTAGGTAAAGAAAGGTACATACCTTTGGCAAGGGACTGTTATTTTATCGACACCTGCTTGTGGTATCTTGCTTGCCCTCACTCTGGATCTTCGAAGCCCAAGGTCTGTTGTAGGGATCCAATGTCTATTTGCAAGAGGCAGAGGTGCTCACACAACAGCACTAATAACTCAAGGATACACCTTTCCTCTCTGTCATTTTCTCTCCCACCTGAGGTCATAGGCCCCAGCAACCCACCCCCCTCCCCATCTGCCAAATGGTTAAAACGGAAATCACCTGTGAAAAAGGTAAACAAATGTTAGAGCAAGCAGCCAACAATGGATGAAGTGAAACTCAAAAAAATCATGGTACTCAATGGAATCAAGAGACAAAAGCTCCACTTACACTTATTATGGTGTTTAGGTACAGCCAGGAACCCTGGACTGAGCCCTGGGGATGGTGCCTCCTTCGAAGGGGTTGCTTGGCTCTTTGAACTGGGGCTCCAGCCCACATGAGAACTTTTCAACTTTGTCAGACAGTTTTTGAGATATGGAAGGAGGTACTGAGGTTTGAGGGGAAGGAAAGAAAGAAGAAAGAGAGGCTGACACCTACCTGTCTGTGTTTCTTCTTATGCATGTGAGTAAAGAAATCAAACATGGTCCCACAAATAGTGTTGCAATCTCTGCACCAGTGGTTCCCAGCATCATAATATTCATATACAGTAGCCAGCTGGGAAGACTGCTTGGCTGAGGGTTGGGATGAGGTATCTGTGGGCTTGGGGCTCTTGGCATGAGACTTCTCATTATTCGACTTTGACTCCTATAGGGGAAAAAAAGTTTTCAAATAATATGAGCTCAGAACTTAACCAACTCCTGCCCTCTAAGAAAAAGGATATAATAACTCTAGTGATGGTAGGGACAATTCAAAACAAGTACTTCCCACTTCAGGTTTTGTAGGGTCCACATGACCATACCTCCAGAATATAAGCTGCAGTCATTGGTTAGGTCTTCAGAAAAGAGATGAGAACCTAGAGAAACCTGGTTCTAAGACAAAGTCACTGAGACCTCTCAGTTTCATCTCACCAAGAGCACCAAGTCACAGCAGTAGCTAAGATAAAATGCACCAAAAGAATCTTGCTTGGAAAGTATAGTAGTCATTTAATTCCTTCTTTGGGAAACTTAAGAGAAGGCCTAAGTATTATGCATAGATAGAATAGGTGACTTACCTTAGACTATGATTTGAAAAGCTCTGGGAATGTACCCTCTACCTCCAAAAGTAGAAATTCCTCATTAGAGATCTATTCCTTTAATTTAATCTGCTTGTTTTGTGTTTTTTTAACGCAATCCCTCAGGGTAACCCATTAAATCTTCCTTCATAAATTAATTTTACTGACACATTAAAATACTTTAGTTGAGAGCAAAACACTAAAGAAATGGAAGGTGGTGTGTGTGTGTGGTGGGAGGGAAGGGGATACAGAAATATAATTTGGGCTATGGGAGGTATACTGCAGAGTGGGTATTATGAGGGAATAAGAAAGAGAAAGTGTTAGGGATTCAAAGGCAAATGCTAAGTAATTCTGCCATCTGCATGGGAGTCACTATACTAAGAACATTAACCACCTTTAATCAGTGTATGAGGTTAGAGGAGAAACAGCAAGAGCAAAAAGGATATGGACATGGCAGAAGTTCCTCACCAGGAAGAGGAAAATTAGATGAGAAAATTGGTCC
Organism: Dromiciops gliroides; assembly: GCF_019393635.1. Lineage (NCBI taxonomy): Eukaryota > Metazoa > Chordata > Mammalia > Microbiotheria > Microbiotheriidae > Dromiciops > Dromiciops gliroides. The sequence continues at coordinate 258,166,038 of NC_057864.1, forward strand.
AGAAGCATCAGGTTTACTCATGTCCCTGACAACTCAGACTGAGGACTATAGAGGCTCTAATGGCAAGCCAAGATGACAGACATCTCAAGATCTGAGGAAGGCAATATTCACAACCTATGTGCCACTTACTCTTTCCCTCAGAGCTCCTCTACTCACAATGACACAGGCAATAGAAACCACAGCCCCTTTAGTTGAGGAAAAGAACTGTGCTAAAAAGACACCTGGAGACTAAAACATTCCTCCCAGGCCAAACAGACTAGGCAATGACCACAAAACAAAGTTATATGGGGGCAGAGTTATTTCGGCATTAGGCAAAGTCATATATAGCCTTATGCATCAGTCTCTAAAAGTCCAGAATAACAACTCAGACAAAAAAAAAATTTAAGTCATAAAAAACCCAGAGAACAGAAAACTGCCGGCAGAAAATACAGAACCCTTTTCTGTATTTGAATTGAACCATATTGAAAAGAGTACATTCATGAAGATTAAACACATTAACTGCAGAGCTTAGTTCAGAAGCTATTATTTTAAAAGGGAAAAAGCCTGCTACCCCACCTGATTAAGAATGGAAACTTATGGTTTTCAAGCACATTGTACCTATCTCTATCAGGGACCACACCACCTCCAGAATGATGCTATCTTTTTCAACAGTCAGCAAAAGGTACCACCACATGCTAGAAAAACATTTATCAACTACAATAAGTTCTGGGGAAATAACCAGTCCCTAAATAATTGAGAGTTGATAATACACAAGTGATTGTATTTGAAAAGTACACGGTACACTGTAACAATTGGAATGACACCACCTGCTGGATACTTACTGTAGAAGAGTTCTGCCCATTGAAGGGAAGGTCTTTGAGGGCAAGACCCAGAGTCAGGAAGTGACGCGGGCTAGTGGAGGAGGAAGGAAGAGAACTGGCGCTCAGTCTCGCTCTCTTTCTGGGACGCTGGCGGAGAAGGGAGCTAAAAATGTGCTCTCCCTTTAATAGATAGAAATCTAGGCCTTTCTCTCTCTTCTTTACCAAATTCTTGTTTTTCCTTAATAAATGCTTAAAAGCCTAACCTCTTGCTAAAGCTTATAATTTATTGGCGACCACTCATTAGATATTTTAGACAGTTAGCTAGAATTTTAGCCCCTTAACAACACCCTGCTCTGCCAGGCCCTGACCTAGGTACAGATGATTAGGAGGCCTGATGAGCCCCCAAGCCTCTCTCCTCATTAATCTTTGAGTTCAGACATTACCTTGCTAGAGGAAGAGGAGGAGGAAGATGAGGAGGAGGAAGAGTTGTTAGAGGATGGAGACACTCTTTTTCTGGGCTCTTGGATTCTCTCAGCCTTCCCAAGGACTTCTCTGACGACTCTTTGCGCTATTCAACATTAGAAGGGCTCTTTCTGGGTTTTATCAAAGATGTTGATTCCCCGGATCTGATGCCACCTTGGTCCAGCTCAGGACAGTTTCTTTCTGCTGCCTCTGCCTCACGCCGCAGTTCTGCCATTTCCTTTCATGATGTTGTCCTGCCAGTGCGGCTCACCTCCACCAGGAGTGGGTCTTTGTGGCCATCTTCTCCCGCCGTTTCTTACGGAGCAACTCCCCCCTGGTGAGACAGCAGCCAGAAACCATCCATTATGGCAAGTTAGTCCAGCACATATGCTAATTATCTTCAACAACAATGGGAGGAATAAAACAACACAACCCTAGACTTTTGTCTTTAAATCCAGAATAAGGTTTTCTTGTTTATGTCTCATTTAACTTGATTCAGGAGGCCATTTGGTTTGCTTTCCTAGTCCAATTAGACTCAATCACAAAATTGCAGATTCTCTCCCTTCTCCACTACATTTTTTTAGGCTAGAAAAAATAGCCTTCTTTTCACAACTTCCCAGTATATTTCTTACCCATATGAGACTGGTTCTTTTTTGTTTTTTTGGAGGACAATGGGGGTTAAGTGACTTGCCCAGGGTCACACAGCTACTAAGTGTCAAGTGTCTGAGGCCAGATTTGAACTCAGGTCCTCCTGAATCCAGGGCTGGTGCTCTATCCACTGGGCCACCTAGCTGCCCCCGTGAGACTGGTTCTTACAGAGGTAACATTAAGCCTCCTCTACTCTTATTTGGTCACTTATTCCAGACCCAGACAGGAATAGTTAGAACCTCAAATGAAACTCTTACCCACCCACTCTTATCCCACACCACTGCAACAATGAGATTCTCAGATCTACTAATGATGTTACAGCAAGAGGCCCCTACCTCTCCTTTGTGGCTAAGAATTCAAGTTTCTAAGTCTAGAGTATAAGGAATAGACTGTATGATTCAGGTCCCAGGGGCAACAAATCCACTGTCCTAGGACTCTCCTAAATGCTCTCCACTTGGCTTTCTCTGTAAAACTGGATAAGGCCTGGCTCACAGGAACAGCTTCATTCTAGGGCAAGGACCAATACCTTGCTGCTATTGAAGCCGATCCAGCTCAGTCCTGAGATAGTACATTTCTTCTGCCGTGCATCCCGGATCACTCCTCAGTTTTTCCCTCTCTTCTAATAACCTATAGGGTACAGAAAGGGTTATGGTGCTATCCTCTACACTTCCACAGCAATAGACTCCATACTAACATCCCTTCCCCAAAAGCTCTCATGACAATATCATTGTCTCTTGGCCATCTCAAAGAAGATAAATGTGCCTACCTACATTAAAGCCTAGTATCTTCAGGCCCATATCTGAATGATTTTCATTCTAATAAACTGGTCAGAAAAAACTCGTACTTTTCTCTTCCTTCCTCTCCCCAGACAATGTCTATTCAGTCAGCTACACTACTTGAGGAGAATACCAGAGTACTCCCAATAAGTCCCTTTCTAAGTTAGGAAGTTAGATCCAAAAGGAATTCCACACTGAGGGCATGATAGATGGTGTTTCTGAGCCGAGAGAATAGACCGTTGGGTTTGAATGATTTCTGAACTTCAGAGACCATAATGAAGTCCTTGCAATTCATTGGCCCTGAGTCTAGGACTTATACAAAGGACTATGGGAAAAGAATCAGTCACTAAAAGTTTGCTGAGTTCTTTTAGGTTCTGGCTCCATAGAAGCCATCAGCCTCCATTTCAAGATCGAAAGAATATAGCTTATTAACAACAACTGACATTTATATAGCTATTTAAGTATTGCAAAGCATTTTACAAACATCACTCATTTGATTCCTCCCAACAATATTAAGTTTCTGCAACTATTATTATCTCAAGTTTTACCCCTAATACAACTGAGTTTGAGAGGGTTACAAGTGATCTGGAAGAGTTACACAGCTAGTGTCTGGGACCAAATTTGGACTCAGGTCTTCCTGATTTCCTGACTCCAAATCTAGTGCTCTACTATAACCACCACCTAGCTGTCTTAAACTAGCTTATGATACCTTGCACAGAGATGTAATGGCCCTAGGAAAAAAAAGGGGGGGGGGGGGGAGGGGAGAACACCTTATTTTCTGTTTTTTTTCCAATGTCTCCATATCTCAAAATATACAAAATTTTTAAGAAACCGAAATCCAGCCTTTATATAATATATATATAATATATATATATATAGTAATATATTCCTAAGCTAACAAAAATTCTTTTAAATCCATAAAGATCTGTAAAAGACACTCAAATTCTGTTGCATATATTCGAGTTGCCCTAAACATTTATAATCTCTAAGCCCCTTCTCTCCAAGAAAAATACGCAAGCCAAAAACAAAACAAAAAATCCTCCCACCCAAAAACAAAATGCTGGAAAGTTTCTTCCATGGCTTCAAACTTCCGAGGTTTTTAGATCTCTACAATTCTCCTTCTACAGACCTAGGAACACAAAGGGTCTTTATCAAATAAGAATGTATGTGAAAGTGCTTTGCAAACTTTTAAAGAGCTACCCAAATGTGAGGCACCATTATGAGGACATCACTCCTTGTCCTTTACTCTCTGTAAAGACAGCTGAAAAAAAAGCAAAAACACCGCAGAGCTTACATTTCCCAAGCCCATCTATTTCCTTATTCAAAAACTCACTAAAATGAAGCACAAAGATCCATAATTACTGCCCACCCGCTTACAGCCAGAAAGCCTCTGGCAGAGCCATGGCTATTTAAGACTTCTACTCCAAAGCATTCTGTATTCAATACTACAAAAGCCCAGCAATGTGAATAGAGACCTTGGCTTTGGACAAGGAAGTTAGAACCAATTGAAAAGACAACTGTCCTACCAAGATTGGATCCAGAATCACACCATGGAAGGACCGCTCACCCTAAGGAACAAACACAAGAGGAAACCTGAGGGGGTGGGGGGTGGGGTGGGGAGAAGAGACAGGCCCACTTGCATGGGAGAGGATTACAATTCCTATAGCATCTGAAGAAACCAGTGCCCGACCACAACTCCCAGCCCCAGAAGAATACAAAAACAGCCTAAAACAAAGGACCCAAGTTCACGATATTCAACCACAAGGATAATCTTCACCTTCTGCTTCTGGGAAGCCCGGTTCTTCTCATCTGAGATCTTTTCTGGATTGTATCTCATAAGTGGTGGAATGGGTAGTCGAACGGGCACCTTGGTGGAATTGTTGATGACAGGAATGGGAATTAGCAATGACTCATCTCTCTTGGCTTCAGCAGAGGTCACAGTGGGGATCACACGAAGGTTGGGGCGGCTAGGGGTAACCTGTTTAGTGATGGGTATGAGTCTGTGGGGATCAGTCAGTGGATGGCCAGGTTGCTGGGGAGAAGGGTACATGGGCCAAGCAGAGACTGCATATGCCATGTAGTGTCTATAGGCATCAAAGGTGGAAGGAGGCATAGCAGGTGTCTGGTAGTTTGGTGGGATTGGAGCTGCAGAGAACTGAGTATTAGTAGGAATCTGAAACTGGGTCACTGAGGAAGTGCAGTGTGGGAGTCTAATAGGAGGAGCTGGGGCTGAGGGAATCAGACATCTGATAGCAGATGACCGGGGCCCACTGCTGGCCACTTCTGGTCCTGGGATCTGGTTCAAGGGGTGATCAGACTTGAGGAATGGGGGGCTATTCTTCGCCCTCAGATAAGGATCCACAGGAGAGACTACATGTGGCCGGGACACTTCAGGAGAACGAGTATCACTCCGGCGTGCCTCCCTGCTTTCCAGCCTATGTGAATCTGAAGAAACTCCTATCAGAATAAAGGACCGTCGATCTACGTGAGCGTCGATCAATTGAGGGGTGTGAGGACAACTTCTTTCCATGGAGTCGTTCCTGGGTGCGCACAGCCAACTTGCTAATTTCTGCCACCCCAATATCCAGCCCTATGGTCTTGAGCAAGTTATGGATTTGGCATATTCTGGATTGCTTTCCTCTCGTGAATCCAGTTTCAGAGCTGATGAGGGGGAGGGAGAGGAGCTTGCTCTCTGTCTTCGGGCTTCAATCCCAAGGCCACCAAGGGACTTTGGCGGAGAGTCTGACTTCAAGTCGTCTTCTTCATTCCCATAGAGAAACTTTTCCTCATCCTCTATGTCTGGGAAGCTACGTCGCCTCTTTTCTTGGGCACTAGGGGGCTCTGCCAACATACCCAGAATTCGGGAAAAACCACTGCCATCCTGGCTGGCTCTCTCATGGGGCAACAAGAAATCTGTGTGCCGATCACCAGACTCAGCCTTCCCATCTATTTTCTCCTTGTGGCTTAGAAAACTCCCAAACTTCTCTCTGAGGGGACTAGTATCCTTAGGCAGCCCAGAAAGGGGACCCCACTGATAGGATTCTTGGGATTCCTTCAATGCAGTGTCTGTCATGGCTCCTTTGTTGTTTTCAATATCTGAAGTAAAAGGGGCCGTAGCACTGCTTGGGGGAAGAGATGGGTGGCCAGAGATGAGAGGAAGTTCTTGGCTAGAGTTCGTACTGCTAGAAAAACTCTCCATCTGCAAAGAAAAATACCATCAATTTAGCCCCCAAGTAGACCCATGACAGGATCCTATTTAAAATGCATTTGTTCAACAACAACACTGTAATATACAATTCTCTATGTTTTTTTTATGGAAATGCTCTTGTTCTGAGTTCATCTGTCAAGAATGATAAATAACACAAAAATAAAACGCATTTGTTCTTACTGAATCAGTTGGAGAAAGTAGGTATAGATAAAAAAATATCCTTAGGCAGGTATGAAAAGTGGGAGAGGGAAGAGAAGACAGGAAGGGAAAATAAGGAATAGAGTAGATTCGTCCTAGGCTCACAGGACCTAGTCTTGCAGACCTGACAGGCCCCATTAGTACTCTCCAACATCAACTACTTGTAGATCCTCTTACAAACAGAGTTAGATGCTTAATCATGGATACACTATTAACACCACAGGTTCCCCTAGGAGTGTTCTGGATAGAATACCTCCTATTTAAGAAAACCTTTGCATCTATCAATATACAGTTTGGCTGGACAGTATAACAAACACAGCAAAAGGAGGAACTGGGTAGATGAAAAAGAGAAATAGGATTCAGACCTGCAAGGAAGGTTCCACATCTACTTCTACTCGCTTCTTCAGAATGGACTTCTTGGGCATCATAGGTACATCCTCTGGTCGATGCACTGTATATCCTGGTTCTGACCCTGATACTCCAGAGATGGTACAACTGCTGCTGCTGCTGCTATCTACCCCCACCAGATCCTGACCCAAGCTTCTGTTCCGCTCTTCTTCTTCCTCCCGTTTCCTCCTGGCAAGGTCTAGCTCCCGGAACTCAGGATCCATGAACCGGGAGTTTGGGCTATGCCTTCGTTGTCGGTAGTTTCGGACACCTGAGATATAGTTGGGGTGGTCCCCAACCAAACTATGGATCTTCTCACTGTCATCATATCGGGACCGTTTGGCTTCCCGGCTTCTTTCCTCAGATCGAATAGAGTAGGAGACTTTGAGTTTGTCTCTGTCTCGAAGGAGATCATCATGACGGCTAACATGGGGGTTATAGTCAGACCTATGGAGGAAGGTCTCTCTTGTCCTGTAGTCCTCATCCAGCCGCCCCAGAAAAGGGCTAAGGGGCCCTTCTTCCCGGGTGGTGTAGCGCTCAAGGCCCCGGGAGCACTGGGAACTATGTGTGAAGATAGGACCATCAGCCAGGTCATCCCTGAAGAAAACAGAGAGGAATCACGGGATATAATGGATTTCAAGACAATAAGGACAGAAGAGATTAAAGAAAGATGCTTCTGGGACTGCCCAGAGCATTCTTAAAGACAGAATATAATATTATAGGAAGGTCAAAAATAGATAAGAACACATATCTAGTGCCATGAAATAGCCATTTTAAGGAAAATTAGCTAGTCAGTGATTTCCACTGGCATCAATTTGACTTTCCCAGAAGCATTTAGATGGTTCATTTATGTATCATACTGCTGGCCTCCAAGTTTCAAAGATCCTCTGGCCTCTCCTGTCAGCTTTCTTCTGCCTTATTTGAATGCTCATAAAGTAGTAGGTTATTCTTCAGGTGAGTATAGATTAAGTGATATTCTGGCTCATCACATTTTTACCTCAAAGTAAAAAGGTAAAAAGTATTTCAGATGTGGAAGAAACAGAAACTGGATTAAACCTCTGTCCCGTCTATATCCCTGCCTCTGGTTACAAAACAAAGGTAACCATTTTAACCTACTCTGGGAATCCCAGAAAGCACTCATCACAAAGTTTTCTTTCCTCAATACTGTTAGGCATTTCCTAAAGAGGCTGGCAAATACCTCAAACATCAAATGTCACACTACCACAAGTTTTCAATAGCACCACCCAGGTTAGGAGAGATTTCCAATAGCAGCTTACATTTAAAGAAGGACATCTTTTGAGGTAAGGAGCAAATATAAAGACCCTCTGGCACTTCAAAAGCATGTAACTTTTTAGAAATCTGAATTTAAAAAACAACACAAAAATTAAAGTGCTTACCTCTCAGATCCAAAGGGACAGTGTCCTAAAGTTTGGATGATTATTATTGGTGCCTTCTGCAATTCCTTCTACTGATTTTGTATTTACTAGGCATTACTTCCTCTACAAGTCTAGACCTGAATAGCATTTATTAACAACCCTATGAAAAGGATAAAGTTTATCTTTCCAAAAGAAGTTGAAAATAAAACTGCTACCAGGGAAGAAATGTTCCTATTACTACCTCTTCCCTGTGTTGGGGAAGGTGGGAGGTATAAGAAGATATTATAAGTTCCAGTGTAGTATATGGCAACACAATAAGAATGAATGTCTCAAGACTGGTCGGCTGGGGCAGCTAGGTGGCTCAATGGACAGAGCACCGGCCCTGGAGTCAGGAATACCTGAGTTCAAATCCGGCCTCAGACACTTAACATTTACTAGCTGTGTGACCCTGGGGCAAGTCACTTAACCCCAATTGCCTCACTTAAAAAAAAAGAAAAAAAAAAAAAGAGTGATCAGTTACATTATATTTTAAAGCAGTAGAATGCTTGTATATCGCCAAGCTCGGAGTGCCTCAATACACCTGCTACTAGGATAGAATATTGGTAAGGTATGTTACCTCACTACTTAAAAAAACAATAACAAAATTTTCTACTCATACTACTTAAGGAAAAAACAGATCTAGTGGATTTGGCAAATTCATTTGTGCTGCCAAGGCTAGATACTAGTCAGACCCAGAATACATAATGGTGCTATGCAACTACCAACTAATGTAGACTCTTAGTACTTAATCTTATTAGAGAATCTCAGAGTTTGGAAGGAATTTCAGAAGTCCAAACCACACCTAAATAGTAATCCCTTCAACATTCCAGAGAAAGGGATAGCCAGCCTTTCTCTGAATATCTTCAGTGGTAAAGGAAGCTATTTCTTGGAAGAGATGTCAGTATAAAGTACTATCAATCTAGATGGAGAAAGGTAATTCCCAGCAAGTCAGAATCCAGACATAAGATCTCAGAGTTTCATCTCAATAAGAGGTTAAGAAACACTGGAAAGAGTAAGATGTTAAATGAATACACATGCCAAAATTAGATCATTCAGAAAGTTACAAGTCTCCTGTCTCAAACAAGGTTCAAAACCAACCGAGTAACCTCAAAGGAAAACAATGATCACAAAGTCTCAAAAAGCTCTAAAAAAGGGGCAGCTAGGTGGCGCAGTGGGTAGAGCACCGGCCCCAGAGTCAGGAGGACCTGAGTTCAAATGCGGCCTCAGACACTTAACACTTACTAGCTGTGTGACCCTGGGAAAGTCACTTAACCCCAATTGCCTCACTTAAAAAAAAAAAAAACTCTAAAAATTCTTTAGCTCTTGCTGTCAAGCCCAGTTCTGGAAAAGGTACCCTTTGCAGGTTTAGCTGGATCTCGCTGTTAAAAAAATGGTCCTAAAATATGGTAATGTTTTTACATAATCATACCACTTATAACCCATATCTGATTATTGCCACCTCAAAGGAGGAGAAAGGGGAGGGGAAAAAGGGATTAAAATTAGAACACAAAACTAGAAATAAAAATGTTTTATACACTAAAAAAAAATTGTCCAGTTGGGAATCCACATTCTTTACTGCTGGTTGCCTATGGCACTTTGGGAAATTCCTTTCTCCAAGCCAGGCAAAAATAAAGCAAAAAATACTGGCCCTAACCTACTTTGAAGGAAGGAGAATGAAAGTTTAATATGAGAAGTGCTGAAATAAGTTCTTTGAATGGAAGTTGCATTGGGGGTACAACTGACAGCAGATTACTCCTGTTATAACCACATTGGTCCCCCCATAGCCAATGTATTCATTCAACGAACACATTTTGGCTTATAATGTCAGGTGTTATAGTGTTTCCCACACAAAGAGAACACACATATTGAGAGGAGGTTGCTATCCTAAATAGAAATGTACTTGGCTGGGTAGTAATGACCATCCAGGTAAACTATCCTATCCTGACATGAAATTCACAGCCTGGCCTGAATCTATCTTCTAGGATCACTATACATTACTCTCCTTTCCAAACCTCTGTGCATTACTATCCAGCCAAGCTTGGCTTCTGTTTCACACACAAAGCATTCTTTCTCTAATTTCCACACCTTTGCACTGGCAGTCCTCTATGTCTGAAATGTTTCCTTTTCATATCCAACTCTCAAAATCCCTCCCTTCCTTCAAGATGAAGTTCAAGCTTCACCTTCTTATAAAGCCTTTCCTGATCGTCTTCCCCCATTGTCAATACTCTAACTACTTTGGTATTTATTTTGTATATACTTTCATATGTGTGTTTTGCCTCCTTGCATAGAATGTAAGCTCTTTAAGAATTGGTATTTTTTTCCTTTGTATCTCTGGCATATTACAGGGACTTAATACTGGCTGACTGATGCAATTTGATAAGGACACTGAGTAAAAGAAGGGAACACCAAGTAATTTGTAAATAATTTACTTATACACAAGTGTTGGGGGGCATAGCTCCTCTCACCACCACCACCAGCTGAAAATTGGCTCACTGCCAAAGGATGTTCCAAAGATAACACAAGCCTTGGTAGACAGTCTTCAAGGATAGATGACTAACACAAACTGCAGGAAGAAGAGTCACAACTGTGTAAAAACATGGGTGAGATGGGGGTAGAAAAAGACAGAAAATAGCTTTGTGGAACTCCCTGTACTTTTCACTTTTCTCTAAAAAACAGAATCAGATTTAGTATTTTAAAAACAGGTGCTTCGATTAATACAACATTATAATGGAAGGATGATATTCTGGTGAACAATAAAGTATGCAAATCACCCCCAGTGCACAAAATGTAAAACAATCATCACATATTCAACTTACCTAAGCTGCCCTCTCACTTTCTGAAAACAGAAGCAGCTGGGAAGAGTGGATATAAATGTCTTCCATGCACTGAAGCCATGACTTCAGACCAAAGGCTCCAAAGCTTCAAAGTCCGGTATGTTTTTTATCGTCCTTTATTTCAATTTGCCTACTTTAAATGATGCTTTGAGGTGAATGCTATTTAGGGGCAATTATGTTCCTCTCAGCCTTGCTTCAAATCTGTCCCTAAAATGCCCTCCTCCCCCTTCATGTGTTCTATGCATTAGTATACAGATACATTCTCCATCTAAGAGCAAATTTACACTTACTGCCAAACCAATTTGTATTACTTTCCACAATATTCTGGAATGGACCAAAACAGAGATTGTCACAACCCTCAAGCTTATATAATTTGAGGGAGGCTGGGAAAAGCAAGCTCCAAAATGGTTACTTTCCTTGCATAATTGCAACCCTTTTCCTGCAGACTTGGGAGTCAATGCCAAGTCTAAATTTAGTTCTCTCCCAAAATATATTTCCCTCTCTTCAACACCTAATAGTTTTCAGTATAGTTCCTTATATATTTAAGATGTCAAGCTTTTATCTCTCATATCTGATGTAAATAATTTCTTACTATGCATCTTTTATTTTCTTTAATTATCTGTCATAAAAATTTATTTCCATATAATCAAGCACAATGTTAACTCTGTCCACAAAAGATACACTGCCAAAGGATTTCAAAAGAACACATTGTTAATAATCAGTTTTTAACATTGCTCAATCCACCAAAAGTCAAAGAAATAAAAATTAAAACAACTTTGAGGTACCACTTCATAACCATGCACACCGGCAATAATAATTAAAAGCAACAAAATTCAATGTCGATAAGGTTGTAGAGAAAAAGGCATACTTAGTGCTGATGAAATTGTAGAATCTTTTTGGAAAGGAAACTGAAATACACAGTAAAAGTTACAAAAAATCATTATACTTTTTGTCCCAGTAATTCTGCTGATGGGGATATACAATGAAAGCATTTTATATGTAATTTTTTAAAAAAAGAAACACCTAAATATTCAAAAGCAAAGGAATGGCTAAAAGATGGCATATTGATAAAATGAAATAATGCAATGCAATTAAGAGAAACAAGCATTTGAAGTAAATCTGCAAAAGCCTATACAGGTCTAAATAATGAAAAGTGAAAAAAGCAGAACCAAAAGAATGAAACTCACACAATGATCGCATTAGGAAAAATTAAGGAGAATTAAGGAATAGAGAATTCTAATAGAACAACAGAAACAATGTTGATTATTTCTTTGAAAAAAATTAATTTGAATGCAAAGTTATCAAGCTGGCTTAATTATCTGAATTGTTGCTCAATTTAATTCATGTTTTTAATAAAACATGTAGCTGCAACAACATTAGAATTTAATGCCTGAATGGGCCAGACCAATCTAAATTATGTCTACGTGTAAAGGTAGTACCAATAACCAATGGACTGGAGGACAGCTCCTATGCATTCCCATTTTAGCAGCATCATAAGTTAAAGATGAACAATTAAACATCTAACTTCCCTTTAAATGTGCTATGATCTTTTACCCATTAATTTAACCCTTTATTAATCTATATTCTCAGCCTATATGTTAAGTCCCAAAACTCTAAGAATGGCATTTCAGTTTAGTATTCAGGATTTGTTGAGTAAGGACATATTTAAGTCACATAATCCAATCTCTGATCTTACAGGCTTTGATTCATATTCAAAACCTTCCCCCGATTCCGAATTTTACCCAAATAAGACTTTATCAGGCAGCATAGTCTTTATTGGTACCCTTCCTTCTTGGAGGCCTTCCAACCCCCAAGGCCTTTTCCTCTGTCACACTCTGTGCTGGACATGGGTGCACAATTTCAGTGCCAATACCTAATACTTCAAACATAAGGACTTCAGCAATTAAGAGCCTGATATATATATATAACAAGCCACTACCATTATCCTTAGCTTTAGGAGAATCCTACCTGTCTATGTCACCCAGGTTATCCACTGGAGACCCCAATCGATCATTAAGCCTCCGGGGATCAGGTGAGCCAAGGCAAAATCTGTCATTGCCAACAGTGATCCGCAAGCTTTGTTCCACTGAAGATTCAGAACGGAGTCCAGGAGATCGCCTCTGTAGGGACAAAACACAAGGGTAGGTTCCCTGAATTTTCACAGGTACAATGAGTATGAGATCACAGGTTAAAAATAAGAGAACAAAACTGAAAATGTCACCCCACCCCCAATTTCCCATTTCCCAGGAAGCACTAGTTCCAGAGTAAGAGATAAAACACTGTATGATGCTTCCTCAACCCCAAGTACCTTCAAAAGCATTTCCTTGAAGGTAGGGTTATCTTTCACCTTCCCAAATCGTATCCTCTTTTCCTCCCCGCCCCTCACCTAGACACCATACGCTTACTCATTTATGACAGAAAAACAGTCCATTCACCCATGACAAATAATCAAGAGAACCCTGCTCATGCCCTTTCACGTCTACAGCATCTCACAGAACCCCTCAAGGAAAATGGAAGTCCTGCCACCGGGAATCAAAACAGATCTTTCAGAATAAAGATCCATTGCTCTGCAATCAGAACTCAAAATGGAGAGGCGGAGAGGGAGAAAGGGAGGGGAGAGAGGAAAGAGAAAGAGACGGTGGTTTTTGTTCAGGATAATCTTTTTTTCACCTCGCACCCTTTTTGCTCCCTTTTTCCTCTCGGAATAAGGCTCATTTCATTCCAGAGAAAGAGAAAAGGCTCGAGGAATAGCAAGCACCCTCTCCTTTTCTGCGGGGAAAGACTGGCACGACTAGAGCTGTCTTTCCCAAGCCCCAGGGGGCGGCTGAAGCCCCGAAAGCCTGCAGTGTCGCAGGTTTCCGAGGAAGGATAGCTCAGGAAAGCAAACCACTGCACTGCCATTACCCAGGCCCCATAGACGAATGACGCGAAAGGTGGCTGGTGGAAAAAAAGAAAACGGGGAGGTGGGGGGAGGTGTGCGGCCAAATTTTCCCACAAATCTCACCCATAGCCTGGGAACACACACTGCTCCATCACCACAAGGGCTCCTCGACTCCCGTTATCCCTCAGGAAAGACCCCGTAATGCCGTAAGGCTTTCTACGGAGCCGCCTAGGCCCGGAAGGGAGTCTGCACCGCCTCTGGCCGGGCCCAGGCCCGGGAGGCGCCGAGCCGGACCCCGGCGCACAGGGGATGCTCCCTGCCCTGGACCCTAACCCGGGGGCTGCAGGGCGCGGGGGTGGATTACCCGGCTGCCGCTGTCCCCCGGATGGTCTCCGCGGCCGTCCCGGGCGAAGTCGGAGCGGGAGCACGAGCGGCTGCTGCCTCGGAAGCCGCCGGTGCCCGACGGGAAGAGACGTCGGGGCCGGGTCGGAGAAGGCGAGGCCCGGCGAGAGCGGGGCGGGGACGGGGAGCCCCGACGCACCCGCGGCGGGCTCGGGGACCCACGGCGGCTCCAGGGCGGAGACGGAGAGCCGCGCCGACGGCCGCGGAGAGAATGCGGCAGCGGCGGGGACGGGGAGCCGTGGCGGACGCGGTGGCCCGAGGGGGAGCGGGGCCGGCGGCTCGGGGGGCGGGAGGCCGAGACCGAAGAGGAGGCGGCAGGCGGCGGGGAGGCGCGGCGGACCGGCCCGGTGACAGAGGAGGAGGAGCCGACGCTGCGGCTGGTGCGGGAGCCGCCGACGCCGCTCTCCTTGGGCCGATGCGAGGAGACCGACGAGCGGCCGCTGCTGCGGTACATGGCGCCGGCGAGGGCGGCGCGGGCCCGGCCCCGAGAGGGAGGCCGAGACCGCTCCGACTCCGCGGTGCCCTGGAAACCAGCGCCGCCGCGCGCGCGCGCCCCCGCCGCCGCCGCCGCCCCCGCCCCCGCCGCCTCAGGGGCCCCCGCGGGGGGCCGGCCGCGCGCGCCGCCGGGTCGTTGGGGCGAGCCCGCGACACGCCTCCTGCCTTCTGCCTCCTCTCCTTCCCTCCCACCCGCGTCTCCGCGGGGATTAGTGGGGGCGGGAGTAGCGGAGCGGGAGGAGGGAGAAAAGGCGGGAGGGCGGGACTGAAAAGGGAAAGCTGACGCGAACGCCTCGGACTAGAACCTCCTTCTATCCTGGCAAGATGGCGGCCACCAGCCCCGCCTCTCGAGGCCGCGTGACTCTGCGCTGTCTGGCCCCAGGTGGGAGGGGAACGGGGGCGGAGCCAACGAGGCGGGGTTGGGTCAAGGAGGAAAGGGTTAGAGAGAAATGGGTGGGGCTCGGCACCTCCGAGAGGGTCCGCCCACGCTCTCCCAGCTGGGTGGTCCTCGTAAGCCGTCACTTGAAGGGGGAAGAAACACGAGGGGGGAGAAAGGAGGGAGAATCATAAAATCTCTCGTGTCTGACACTGTAGTTCCTTGCACACAGTAGGCCCACCCTGCCACAAAGGAATTTTTTTAAATTTGTCCTTTTAAAAATATAAAATTTTAATATAATTTAATATATAATATAAAATCTCATTAACTGAAATTGGAAGATCAAGGTCATGGAGTCTCTAGACCCTCTTATCACAATGTTGTGGGTTTTTTTTTAAAGTAAATACAAGACATAGGGTTATAAAGGAAACTCAAAATGTTGAAATGTAGTTTTTCAATAGAGGGAATGTGGAAAAATTGGGACGCTAATATGCTTTTGGTGAAGGTATGAATTGATTTAACCATTCTGAAGAACAATTTGGAAAAATGCCCAAAGGGCTATAAAATGGCATACCCCTTGACCCAGCAGTGCCCCTACCAGGTCTATATGCCAAAGAGATCAAAAGGGAAAGGACCCATTTGTACAAAAATATTTATAGCAGGGGCAGCTAGGTGGTCCAGTGGATAAAGCACTGGCCCTGGATTCAGGAGGACTTGAGTTCAAATCTGGCCTCAGACACTTGACACTTACTAGCTGTGTGACCCTGGGCAAGTCACTTAACCCCAATTGCCTCACCAAAAAATATATATATATATTTACAGAAGCTTTTTTTGTGGTGTCTAAGGATTAGAAATTGAAGGGATGCCCATCAATTGAAGAATAGCTAAACAAGTTGTGGTATGTGAATGTAATAAAATACTATTGTGCTGTAAGAATCGAGGAGCAGACAGATTTCAGAAAAATCAGGAGACTTAAGTGGACTAATAATAAGTGGAGTGAGCAGAACCAGGAGAACATTGTACACAGTAACAGCAACATTGTGTGTTGTTCAACTCCGATAGAATTAGCTCTTTTCAGCACTACAATGATCCAAGACAATTCCAAAGGACTCATAATGGAAGATGCCCTCCACATCCAGAAAAAGAATTGTGGAATCTGAATGCAGACTGAAGCATACTGTTTTAACTTTTTTTTGTTGTTTTTGTTCTTTTTCAAGTTTTTTCCCTTTTGTTCTGATTCTTCTTTCACAGCATGACTAATGTAGAAATATGTTTAATGTGACTGTACATATATAACCTATATCAGATTGCTTTTAGAAGGCAATGGAGATCCAATACAATTCCAGAGGACTCATGATGAAAAATGCTCTCTCTATATATATAGATAGATAGATACAGATATAGATATCACCAGAGAGAGAACTGATGAAGTCTGAGTGAAAATTGAAGTATAATTGTTTTTTAGGTTCTTTTAAAACAAGAAATATAGTCACCAAAATATTTTTAAAAGTAAGTTCATAGACCCCCAGGTCAAGAACCTCTGATCTGGAGTTCCAAGGAACCTTAAGAGGCATGTGGTTCCAACTTCCTCATTCTGTAGATCAAGAAACTGATGCTCAGAGAAATCAGTTAGTTGACTAGCAATTACTAAGAGCCTACTTATGCTTTCTAACTGTGTGTGACCCAGGGCAAGTCACTTAACCCTCTTTGCCTCAGTTTCCTCATCTGTAAAAATCTAGAGAAGGAAATGGCAAACTACTCCAGTATCTTTGCCAAGAAAACCCCACATGGAGTCACAAAACATCAGACACAATGGAAATGACAGAACAAACTGTTTACCAGTCAATGTACTGTAATAGGGAAAAAGAAAAGAAAAAGACAGTTCTCACTCTCAAGGAACTATCATGTAAACAACTATGTGTATAAACAAGATATATACAGGATTAATAGAAAAACCACTAAGGATAAGGAGGTCTAGGAAGGGTATCTTTCTGAAGGTGGGACTTTAGAGTAAGACCTGAAAGGGGGGGTGGGAGGAAAGAGATGGGTTCCAGGCACGTGAGACACCCATGGAGATGGAGAGTTATGTTTGAGGAACAGCAAGGAGGCCAGTTTCACTGGATTACTTCTTAGGTGAAGGGAGAGTAAGGTGTACAAGAAAGGTAGGAAAGTTATGAAGGGCTTTAAAAACCAAGCAAAATTCTTTATTTGATCTTGGAGGTGAGAGGGAGCCACTGGAGTTTATTGAATAAAGACAGTGGCATCGTCGGACTTGTGCTTTGTATTTTAGGGGTTATCAGTTTGATGGCTGAGTAGATACAAAGGGAATAAGGTGTTGTTTTTTTCTTTTGGTGAGGCAATTGGGGTTAAGTGAGCTGCCCAGGGTCACACAGCTAGTAAGTGTTAAGTGTCTGAGGCTGGATTTGAACTCAGGCTTTCCTAACTCCAGGGCCAGTGCTCTATCCACTTCGCCAGGTAGCTGCCCTTGGAATAAGCATTTATTGAGCACCTACTATGTGCCAGACACTGTGCTAAACATTTTTACAAATATTATCTCATTAGATCCTTATAATCATCCTGAGGGGTAGGTGCTGTTATTACCCCCTATAGTAGGCTTCCTTCAGTCTCGGACAACCATGGATCAGTGCCTTAAAGAGCCACAGGCCACAGTGTGGCTGTGCAGTCCGATATGGGAGTCATAGCTCCCGCTGTAACTAGGACATAGGAAAACTGTGCTCTCTGTTGCCCGTCGGTTCCTGCATCTCATTAGTTTTTCTTCCTCCAGAGCTTGGAGGCCCATCTCAGCTGCACGTAAGCTGTGTAGATGCTTGGAAGTTGCACGTGTTGGAGCACTTCTATGTTGGTGATCTTATCTGACCAAGATATGCCAAGGATGCACCGAAGGCAGCACATGTGGAAGCTGTTAAACTTCTTCTCTTGTCTAGTGTATGTAGTCCATGTTTTGCTGCCATACAGTAAGGTACTCCGGACACATGTTCTATAGACAGCAAATTTGGTTCATCTTGTCAGTTTACTGTTTGCCCAGACATGCTTGGCAAGCTTAGACATGCTTGAAGTAGCTTTCCCAATCCTCTGACTGATCTCAGAATCAAGTGACAAATTGTCACTGACAATAGAGCCAAGATACGAGAATTGGCTTACAACATCCAACTGGTAGCTACTGATGTGTATCAATGGAGGCAACATAGCACTCTGACACATGACTTTTGTCTTTTTAAGATTAATGGTTAGGTCCGTTCAAGCTTGGGAGAAGCAATCCATCAAGGTCTGCAATTCACACTCTGAGTGACAGGCAAGTGCGGCATCATCAGTGAAAAGCAGGTCTCTAAGGGTACTACCTCTCACTCTAGTTTTGGATCTCAGACGTGAAACATTGAACAGGCCTCCGTCTGACCGGGAATGCAGATAGATGCCATCAGTTGATGAACCAAAAGCATGATATAACAGCATGGAGAAGAAAATTCCAAACAGCGTGGGAATAACACTCCAGCTGTTATTACCCCCATTTTACAGATAACATGTAACTTCAGTTACATGACTTGCCTAGGGTCACACAGTTAGGACATATCTGAGAGCAATTTGAATTTGGGTCTTCCTCTGTACTCTATTCACTGCACCACCCATCTGCATCCTAGCCATGGTGATGAACTGGAATTGCAATATTTCAGTCCTGAGGTGATTAGGGCCTTGTGAACAGAGTAGTTGCCAGGTTAAAGGAGGGTGTGGGAAAGGCAGGGTGTGGAGGAAAGATGTTTCTAAGGTAAAACCAACAGGATCTGACATCTGACTGGATATGGAAATTAAGAGACAAGTCCTTTGTCACTGAGATAGTCATTTGAATCCAGGGCTACTAATTCCAGAGGCCATGCTCTTTCCTCTATAACACACAACCATAAAATGTTGTTCATAGATGAGTAAATATGGAGATAGGGATAGTTAATGGACCTGTCATTTCATTGGTCAAAGGAATTCCCCAGTGAAGAAACTTTATTTTTTAACCAATATTCTCTTAACAACTTTATAACCTCAGAGAACCCTGACAAGTCAAATGACTTGTTCAGCATCACAGACAGGACTTGAACCCAGATCTTCCTGGATTTGAAGCCAATTATCTGGTCACAACACCTTGTCTATATATACACAGGGAATATACACAATAAATAGACAAGAACTGGGAGCATGCTAAACACCCACCACCCAGCCACCCACCCCAGCCCACGGGGTAGAGGAGAGTCACAAAAGGCTTCTTGAAGGATACCCCTAGGTGGCACAGTATATAGAGCACTGGACTTAAAGATCAGGAGGATCTGAGTTCAAATCCTGCCAGAGATACTTCCTGCTGTGTGATTCTGGGCAAGTCACTTTACCTCTCTCTGTCTACCTCAGTTTTCTCATCTGCAAAATGGTGACAATAATAGTACCTCCTTTCCAGGGTTGTTATATGGATTGAATGAGATAATATTTGTAAGATGCTTTGCAAACCTTAAAGAACTATATCAATGCAAGACATTCTGTAATACCTGAACTGAGTCTTGGTGGGAGACAGGGATTCTAAAGGGTTAAACTGTAGAAAGAAGTGTCAGAAGCAGGATTTGAAACCAGGTCCTCTGATTTCAAATACAGAGCTCTTTCTACTGCCAGGTGGGATGGGGGGAAAGGACTCTGATAACTGCAAATTTACTGAGAACTAACTGATCCACACCTACTCCCCATTCCCAGGCCAATGAATTGCCTGGGGCAAACCAATCTTTGTCACTTCCAGACTCTTTTGGGGGGGGAGGGGCAAGGCAATGGGGGTTAAGTGACTTACCCAGGGTCACACAGCTAGTAAGTGTCAAGTGTCTGAAGTCAGATTTGAACTCAGGTACTCCTGAATCCAGGGCCAGTGCTTTATCCACTGCGCCACCTAGCTGCCCCACTTCCAGACTCTTGATTGGCTTATCCCCTCCCAAAGATTCCCAAGCTTACTTCCTGGACTTTAGGTTATTATGTAAAAAGATTCATTTACATTAAGTTGTTTCTGTCTGTGAGAAACTTACTTTTCTCAAGGGCAGTCTCATAGCTCCCTCTGTTCTGTTACTCCATATAAACCCTGTCCTCAGTCCCCATCTTTGGGTATTCCTAGCATTCTTGCTTCGTGATACTCCAAATTACAGCTCCTCTGCCCCAATTAAAGACCTTATTTCTCCTATATTGATTGTTTCATTAATTTTCAGGTTAACAACTCCTATCTACAGCAACCCAGCCATCATTGTACCTCAAGCCACCTCCTGAAATGGACAACTCACTTCCTACATTCTTTCCTCTGACCCCCACACAATCTACCCAAACAGCCCATTCTACTTTTGAATGACTCTACTTGTTAGAAGATTTTACTTTTATCCAGCTGAGATGTGCTTCCCTGTACCTTCCAGTCACTACTCCCACTTTTATCCTCTAGGTGAAGCTGAACAGGGTTCATCCCTGTTTTACAAGATCATCCTTCAAATACAAAAGACAACTATAATGTCACCCCTAAGTCTCCTGCTCTCCAGGCTACCCATGCATAGTTCCTTCCTCTAATCCTTTGACTCACTGTTCTGATCTCCCATAAATGTACTTGTCAATTCCATTAACCTGCTTTTCCACTCTGACAGAAGTAACTAGGTTGTGCAGTGGATAGGGCAGTGGGAGTCAGGAATGTCTGAGTTTATATCCAACCTCAGACATTTACTAGTTATGTGGTTTTCATTGTCACTTAACCTCTGTCAGCTTCTGTTTCCTCAACAGTAAAAGGGGTAACACCTACATCCTGGGGTTGTTGTGAGGATGGAATAAGATAACTAAAAAGAACTGAACACAGTGCCTGGCACACAGTGAGTACTTAATAAATAAATGCTTATTTCCTTCCTTCTATTTCAGCTCCACACAACTTTGTGTGTGTGTGGGGGGCAATAAGGGTTAAATGACTTGCCCAAGGTCACACAGCTGGTGTTAAGTGTCTGAGGCTGAATACGAACCCAGGTCCTCCTGAATCCAGGGTCGGTGCCTTATCCACACAGCTTATTTCCCCCAACTCCACACAACTTTAATGCTGCCATTACCCATGATTATTCCACATTCATGTTTAAGAACTCCAAATTTCCTTTATCTGACTGTAATTTTTTAATCTTTACATCAATTCCTAAGCTTTATTCTTCCTAAATCTATTCTTTATCCCCTCCATGACCTCAAATTCTTCCATTCCTGTGAACTCCTCCAGGCCTGCTACGCAAGTTACATTCTTCTTCTTACCCTATTTCAGTCCTTTAGTCAACCAATTCAACTCTGTATTAACCTCTATTCCTACATCCCTAGCTCCCTTGTCCTGTAGCTGATCACACCTTGTCAATCTCCAACTCCCTCTCCCTTTTTTTAAACAGTCTTAGAAATATCAATGAATAGAAGTTCTAATAGAGAAATATTCTTTAAAGATCCTCCCAGGGGCAGCTAGGTGGTGCAGTGGATAAAGCACTGCTTCTGGATTCAGGAGGACCTGAGTTCAAATCCAGCCTCAGACACTTACTAGCTGTGTGACCCTGGGCAAGTCACTTAACCTTCGTGCCCTGCCAGTCAGTCCATAAACATTTATTAATTGCCCACTATGTGCCAAGGACTGTATCTGGTACCACTATTGAACCTTCTCCAGATGGTGATGATGAACCAGCAACATCAGAGTCAGGGCATAGATGATAATGTCTCTAATAGAGTCACATATTTCCTTTGTTAGGAAATGATAACAATTAGCAACAGCAGCTCCAGGAACTTCAGGGCCACATGGATACTGTGTGCCATCTGTAGTAAAGTGCCTAAAAGCTCATAAGCCTCTTGCATAGGATTTACCCTGGCATCTAGGTTGATGGAGAGGGTTTCCCTCAACCACAACCCACTTGGTATTTGAAAGCCTGCTGGCCAAAACTTGCCCTTCTTCGAGAGATACATCAAAGCAATGTTATTAAAATCTTTTCATCCTTAGAGACCTGTGTGAAGAGGTTTCCCTCTTCCAGAGAAACTGAATAAGGATTATCCCTCACCTCCATGTAACTAAGAATTACTACCAAGTCAACTAAAGTATCCCCTTTCTTCCAGATCAATATCAACATTTGTTGTTGTCATTGAGTTGTGTCCAACTCTTTTTGACCCTGTTTGGGGTTCTCTTGGCAAAGACAGAGCACTGGGCTTGGAATCCGGAAGACATCTTCATGAATTCAAATCTGGCCTCAAACACTAGCTAATTTAACCCTGTTTGCCTCAGTTTCCTCATCTGTAAAATGAGCTGGAAAAGGAAATGGCAAACCACTCCAGTATCTTTGCCAAGAAAAGCCCAAAATGGAGTCATGGAGAATCAGACATGACTGAAAATGGTTCAAGAAAAGTAAATACATATTCACCGTACTTATATAGTAATAATTTCAACTCTTTCAAGCTATAAGAAATCAAGGCACCACCCAAAAATATAGTCCCTAGAGCCCCCAAAAACCCTTTTTTAATAGGAGTTGTATAAGCCCTACTGGAGGGAAAGAATCTTTCCAATTGGGTAGACTTGTGCTATATCTTTACAAACTATCACAAGTGTTTGCCCAAGCCACAATTGTTTCCTCTTGCTCAAATATCATTAATTGACCAGGCTATATCTGTATGGGTATGTAGTGAGACTGACCAATAGGTAAAGTCTGAAGCTATTTGGGTGGGGCTCTGCCTTTCAGAAGGTGGGATCTAATTGCCTGGAAGACAGGATTAACATAGAGTAGGGTAGATACCTGTCACCTAAATCCAATCTATCAAACCCATTTCCTTTGGGAACTTTACCTCCTTGGGTAGATCCCTATTTGGAGATTGCTGAAAAGAGAATTCAACTCTACAGAGACCAAGTAGGAATAATTCTCCATTTTAGACACTTGATAAGTTTAGATAACTATAAAAGAAGGCCCTGGGTACCTTAGCACAGTGGATAGAGTGCCAAGCCTGAAGTCAGGAAGATTCATCTTCCTGTTGTTATAGTGAATGTATAAACCGCCTGGATTTGATAGAGCTGCCTTATTGTCCAGGGGCATCTTATGAAACCTTAGATTGGAAGTGCCCTCTAAATGACCTCCAAACTGCATATCTAGCATATAAATTCCTATCTACTGACTTCTTTCCCCAGGATAGTAAGTCCCTATATTGTAGAAACATCTGGACATCCTCATCCATGCCAAACGCATTTTTTGAATCATATAATCTTATCACAGTGTTTGCTTTAAGTCGAACCATTGAACTGATTGGCATTTCATACATTCTTGTTATAGTTGAAATTGTTAAACTGATTCATATTTTATAAATTCTTGTCATGTTTGCTCTTTTGTTGTTTTTTTTTGTTTGTTTGGGCAATGAGGGTTAAGTGACTTGCCCAAGGTCACACAGCTAGTAAGTGTCAAGTGTCTGAGGCTGAATTTGAACTCAGGTACTCCTGAATCCAGGGCCAGTGCTCTATCCACGTCATGTTTGCTTTTAAGTTGAATTGTATCATGCTAATGAAACTCATAACCCCCTGTACCAATAAGATCTGTAACCAGTGAGCAAAAACCTTATGTACCTTTGGGGAAAGGAAGTCTTGGAGCCCTTTCCTCAGCATGATCATGCCTGCTTGTTTTTGAAACAAACTGATGCTATGTTTTTCCTGTCTGTCTCTGGTCTGTTGGTTTTTTTTCCCCTCCCATAGGACAGGCACAAAACCCCAAAATTTTGAACACTGTGTGACCCTGGGCAAGTCACTTCACCCTGTTTACCTCAATTTCCTCATCTGTAAAATGAGCTGGAAAAGGAAATGGCAAACCACTCTAGTATCTCTGCCAAGAAAACTCCAAATGGGGTCATGAGGAATCAGACACAACTGAAACAAAAAAAGTAGACCCTCAGAGAGTTCCTCCAGGCTATGGAAATCTGTACAGGAGGGCAGGTCCACATTAGCTACCTTAAACCTCATTCCAGTAACCCAGAGGTTTTTTTAAATTTCTCCCACAACTACTCCAGCTGCTCAGTGGAGAGAGTCTACTCACAATCAACTCCCTCAGGATAGGGAGTCACTGTCCTCTTCATCTTCCTCCTTTTCCTCTTCTTCCTCCCAGGACTTTTGTCTCTTGGCTTCAGGAAGAACTTGAACCTCCAGGTGAGAGAACCATGGAGTGGGTTGCTGTCTGGGGTCCCTCAGCCCCTACTCCCACCAGGAGACATCTCTTCTTCACTTGCATAGCCAATAGCTATAATGACCCACCATCCCTCAATAATATAATGATAAAATAATATAATGACCCACCATCCCATCCAGATATCTGCCTCTAGCTACTGAATGCCAAAGGAATAGTATACTCTTAGTCTAATTATGCTGGCAGTCCAACTTATCAATCAATACACTTTATTAAGTGCCTATTATGTGCCTGGGATTGTGCTAAGTGCTGGGGATACAAGAGGCAAAAGATAGTCCCTGCCCTCCAAGAGTTTCTATCACCAGGGAATGCTAGTCTTGGCTCTTTCTTTACCCTCCCAGGCAGCTTCCTCCAGCACCCCTCTGAGCTAATTCTTCTGCCTCCCTATCCTAAAGAGGACTACCAGTACACAATCAGGAGTGTGCTTTACAAAGCTGAGCCAAGCAGTGTCTTGGCATCTGATCACATGACCATCCTTTATATTTGCTGGACTCTTCCCCTAGATCTACTGAAAGTAAGCCTGAAGGCCATCTCTCTCTCTCTTTTTTTTTTTTGGCGGAGCAATGGGGGTTAAGTGCCTTGCCCAGGGTCACACAGCTAGTGTCAAGTGTCTGAGGTCGGATTTTAACTCAGGTCCTCCTGAATCCAGGGCTTATCCACTGTGCCACCTCGCAGTCCCAGGCCATCTCATCTTTAACCACACCTGCCTTAAGAAGGAGCAGGTGTGGTCAGAAATGTAGCAAGTCAAAACTGGATCAATAATGGGATCAGGTCTGTGAATAGCCCAGCATTTCCTACCTGAGAAAGGTTGGGAGGTACATTTGAAAAATAAAAATCACAGGGTCAGAAGATGGAGTATCTTGTGTGAGGAAAAACAAGAAAGTCAGTGTTGCTGTATCACAGAATGTGGATGGGAGTAAAGTTCAAGAAGACTTAGTGTGATAGGAAGCAGTCAGTTTATGAAAGACTTTAAAAACCAAGGAAAAGATTTTCAATTTGATCATGGAGATAATAGGAAGCTACTGGAATTTTTTGAATGAGGGAAGATAATATGGTCAGACCTATGTTGGAGAAAGATCACTTTAGCAGCTGGGTTGAGAATGGTGAGATACTTGAGGTAGGGAGACTCATCATCAGCTATTATAATAATCAAGGTGTGAGGTGATGATGACCAGGCACCAGGGGGATGGCAGTATCAAAGGATAAAAAGGCATGTATCAGAGGGATGTTTGGGAGGAAGAAACAAGATTTGATGACAAATAGGATAGAGAGGAATAGGGTGGTGAGGGAATGAGGAATTGAGGATGACACCTATGTCCTAGGAGGATTGTTTTACTCTGGACAGTTACAGAGAAGTTAGACAGAAGTTAGGATTTTGGGGAAAAGATGAGTTCAGTTTTCAATTTGTTGAATTTAAGATGTTGATGGGACATTTACTTCTAGATGTCTTAGAGGTAGTTGGAGGTGGGAGAATTTGGATTGGAACCCAAAACTATAAATAAAAATGTTTATTACTTTAAGAAATAAATTTTTTTTTTAAAAAGAGAATTAAATATTTTTTTTTAAAAGAGAATTAAATATTTGCCTTTGTAAAGAAAGCAAGATTTGGGGGCAGCTAGGTGGCGCAGTGGATAGAGCACTGGCCCTGGAGTCAGGAGTACCTGAGTTCAAATCCGGCCTCAGACACTTAACACTTACTAGCTGTGTGGTCCTGGGCAAGTCACTTAATCCCAATTGCCTCACTTAAAAAAACCAAAAAAGCAAGATTTGAGACATTATATGGTACTTTCTTGTTTAAAAAAAATCTATATCTATATATAGATATCTTTTTAAAAAGTCATTAGAATTGGAAATTAAGAGATCATTGGTAACATTGGAAAGAACAGTTTCAGTTGAATGTTGAGGTCAGAATCCAGATTGTAGGGATTTTAGAAGACAGTAAGAGGAAAGGAAATGGAAATACTGATTGTAGACAGATTTCTCAAGCCATTTAGCCAAGAAAGGGAGAAGAGAGAGAACTATAGCTAGCTGGACAGAAGGATCAAGTTGGAGTTTGACATTAGCAAGTTTATATACATCAGGGAAGCAACCAGTAGACTGGGAGAGATTGAAGATTAGTGAAAAAGTAGTGATGGTAGAGGGGTCAATCTGCTAGAGAAGTCAGGAGAAAATTAGATGAACGGTGTTGTCTTGGCAAGGCTACCTCTTCATGTGAGATGGGTGAAGGAGAATATATAATGGGAGAAGGTATCTGAGTGGTGTGAGATAAAGAGGAGGGGAGAAGAGAAAATTCTCATCAAATGGCCTCAATTCTTTCAGTAAAATATGAGATAAGGTTGTCATCTCAGAGGGTCGGGGGAGAGAGAGCCATGGGAACCTTGAGAAAGGTGACCATGCAGTAATCTTGAGATAGATGTTTCCAAGCTTACCAGCTACCTCAAGGACTTAGGTCTGGAAACACTGAGAGATCTGGGTGACTAAGTAACAGGAAGTGGTACCAGCAGATACTTACAATGCTTCTGTGAGGGGAAAAAGAAAAGATTATCTCCAAGAAAATAACACCAAGTCATGCTTTGGCTTACCAGAAAATATAGACCTCAAGGGAGCTGTCTGAACAGTGTGGGGTTGAGATGAAAGTGGAATGATTGTTCAGTAGTACCACAAAATGTTTCGTGTTTGATGTTCTAAGTATCAACTTCCTAGGAGAGTATAATATGATCATTCTCTCTTGTTTAAACTCTTTGTCAATATATTTTTTATGTATCCTTTGTGTTTTCTTTTGAGGTAGAGGAAATAGAAATGTCTTTCCTACCTACTTTGTAGGAAGAATAGCTTTTGGTTGAAGGGATACTGATTCCTTTTAGGAAGGGAGAGCCATACCTTTAATTGATTTTGGGCTGGGACTCTATAGTGAGGAGGGAGGTGTAAAGGGATGATGAGAAAAAAAGCCTGACCCATCTTTTTTTTTTTTGCAGGGCATTGAGGGTTAAGTGACTTGCCCAAGGCCACACAGCTAGTAAGTGTCAAGTGTCTAAGGCTGGATTTGAACTCAGGTCCTCCTGAATCCAGGGCCTCTGCTTTATCCACTGAGCCACCTAGCTGGCCCATAACCTATCTTTTTAAGAGACCAGGCTCTCCCAAGATTGACTCTACTCTTGAGCCCAGAGGTGGGGCCTTTGGTAGAGGTGTAGTAACTTTTTTTTAATTATAAAAGCATTTTATTATTTTCCAGTTACATGTAGAGATAATTTTCAACATTTGTTTTTATAAGATTTCTAGTTTCAAAATGTTTTCCCTTCCTCCCCTCCCTCCTCCCCTCCCCAAGACAGCAAGTAATATGATATAGGTCATATATGTACAATAACATTAAACATATTTCTGCATTAGTCATGTTATAAGAGAAGAATCAGAGTAAAAAGGAAAAACCTCAAAAAAAGAAAAACAACAGCACCAAAAACAAAAGAACTAATATGGTTCAATCTGCATCCATATTCCACAGTTCTTTTTTTTTTCTTTTTTCTGGATTTGGAGAGCATTTTCCTTCATGAGTCCTTTGGAACTATCTTAGACCATTGTATTGCTGAGAAGAATCAAATCTATCACAGTTGATCAATACATAATGTTGATGATACTATGTACAATGTTCTCCTGATTCTGCTCATCTCACTCATCAGTTCATGCAAGTAGAGAAGTAGTAACTTAAAAGTGATGGAGGAAATAAAGAAGGAGTTAACAGACAAACCTAAGACCCAAGCTCTAATTTGGATCTGAGCTCCAAGAGGGGTTCAAATAACTTGCAGGCTCCAGTTCTGAAAGGGATTAATGGATAACTTAAGACTTGGACCCTCATCGGTATAAGCCAGGGCCTAGGTTTTTGTTAATTGTTACCTGGAGGTCTGGTCCCCATTAATCACTACCCACAACAAAAACATAAAGAGGCTGGTCACAGAGATCCTAACTGATGAATGTTAATACCCAGAAACCAGGTCTAAAAAAGAAAGAGATCAAAAACACAGAGACATGGGGCAGCTAGGTGGTGCAGTGGATAAAGCACCAGCCCTGGATTCGGGAGTACCTGAGTTCAAATCCGACCTCAGACACTTGACACTTACTAGCTGTGTGACCCTGGGCAAGTCACTTAACCCCCATTGCCCCACAAAAAACAAACAAAAACACAGACTCTCTGATCTTGGAAAGTTGAGGTATGTTTTGTTTTGTTTTGTTTTGTTGTTGTTTTTTGCAGGGCAATGAGGGTTAAGCGACTTGCCCAGGGTCACACAGCCAGCAAGTGTTAAGTGTCTGAGGCCGGGCCTGAACCCAGGTACTCCTGAATCCAGGGCCGGTGCTTCACCACTGCGCCATCTAGCTGCCCCCAAGGTATGTTTTTAAGAACATGCGCAGAAAGGACCAAATGTGTCTTTAGGTTCTCCTTATGATGTGTAAACCCCAAAAACACAACTCCAAGAAAAAAGGTACCCCCCTTGGGGGTTGGCTTAAGTCCCCAGGACCTCCAAATTAGGATAGGTCCTCCCCTGTACCTCCCTAAAGTGGAGATTAGGATAATGAGGAGATGATCAATTCTTTTCTGATTATAAATATAACTGAATTTTCTTTCCTTATCTGAGAGACACCTCCATGGTGTTCTCCCTGTGGTCACTCACGGTATTTCAGTAAAACTTGGGAAACTGAGTCACTGAGTCTTGTAATTCTTTGGGATGACTCACAATCAATCTGATCACCTCAATTCCACCCCACATCAAAAGCATTGAGGACAGATAGATACTCTTACTGCCCTCATTTATCTCAGGTTGCAATTCCCTGTTAGCCATTTTCCCCCCTGTTCTTCCTAGTCTGAAGCTCTTTCTCTTCAACAGAAGACACAAAAGCAGAACAGGATTTGAGTAATACTGCCTTCTTTCCATTGTCCATCATTGTCATTCTATCCACTCTACAGTAGGTCCTTTATCTTCCTTGATTTTCCTCTGGTCCATAATATAGCTTAATTGTTTGGTTTTTGTTTTTTTAACGGGGCAATGGGGGTTAAGTGACTTGCCCAGGGTCACACAGCTAGTAAGTGTCAAGTGTCTGAGGCCGGATTTGAACTCAGGTACTCCTGAATCCAGGGCCGGTGCTTTATCCACTTCGCCACCTAGCCGCCCCAATTGTTTGTTTTTAAGACCTTTATGTCATGCTTAGCATTCATCTCAAAGTCAAGTGATTCTGGCCTTTAACATCCCTGACATTCTGTACTTTTGTGCTCTCTCTTCCTTTTTTGGTACATTTTTTTGATGTTCTTTTTGTTCTTGTGATGAACTTTGATGAGATCCCTGTGTGGACACATTGGCCTCTTTCTACTACTCTTTGCTTTGTTTTTAGACTTCTTTGTATAGGTGTAGTCAGAATGTCAGTCTTGAGAAATTTCCATACCTCTTCATTTCCCTACAGAATGGGATAATGCCTGCCTTTTGTTTGTTTGTTCATCTTTTTGTTTAATTCTTTGAAATCTGTTCTCCTAAAATCTAAGGCACAAAATAGACTATGCTCAACTTTTTTCTATATTGAATTCTCAGACATCATGCTCTGTTCTTCCTATTTCCCATCATTTCCATCAGAGAGATTCTCATTTTTAGGTCCAAAATGGCAATTTCCCCTAGTCACTTTCTTTGCCTTCTGATGGATGAAGTCGCCAACAAAACAATTAAAGAATTTAAGTTTTTCTGCTTTCAGTACTGCAAGACCATCAGCAAGCGTCCAGATAGTTGAAGTTTCCCATCCTTTTCTATAGCTTTCCTCTGCACCAACTTGGTACTTCCTGGTACTCATCATTCTAATTCCTCCTCCTTGCTGGGTAGTCGGGTGTATACAATCTTCATAATACCACTTTTATTTTTTCCTCCATTAATACTCACTCAAATATTCTTCCCCATGCCACTGTGATTGGTAATAACAACCTTTCCCAGACCATTGCTTCAAGAAGGCCCTAGTCACCATATTCCACTTTAGTGTGATCATCTCTTCCTTGCCATCCCCTCTACCATCCCCCCACAGCCCCTCCCACTTCTCTGGTCAGAAACTATGATCAAATCAACTCTGCTATTGTTCTTGAGTGTTGTTGTTCAGTGTGTCTGACTCTTCACGACCTATTTGGGGTTTTCTTTGCAAAGATACTAATGGTTTACCATTTCCTTCTATAGCTCATTTTATAGATAAGGAAACTGAGGCAAATAGGATAAAGTGACTTTCCCAGGGTCACACAGCTAGTAAGCGTCTGAGTAAGCCAGATTTGAACTCAGGAAGATGAGTCTTGCTGACTCCAGGCAAAGAGCTCTAATCAATATGTTAGGCAGCTAGGTGGTACAGTGGATAGAACTCTTTCTCTGGAGTCAGGAAGACTCAGGGTCAAATTCAGGGTCTGACACTTCCTAGCTGTATGAGCCTGGGCAGATCACAACTTAAGCACCCACCTCCCAGAGTGGTAAGTGAGGATAAAATGAGATAATATTTGTAAAGTACTAGCATACAATAGGTACTAAATAAATGCTAGTTTCTTTCCTTTGGACCCACTCACCATTCCCATAATTTTTCTGGTCCAAAGTTCCCCTGCAGACCCCTTTGTGTATCGTCTCCCTAATTAAAATCTAAGTTCCTTAAGAGCAGAAGTGGGTTTTACTTTGTTATTTGTGTCCCTAACATAGGTCTTGGCATATAAGATATGCTGAATAAATGCTTTTTCATTCATTCATGCTTCTACCCAGGAATATATCTTCTTGAGATACAATACTCCACTGTCCCATTACTCTAATTCTTTTCAAGAGGGTAGCACCAGCTGAGACAGACTTGTCTTATTCCTATGCCCCTGAACTTTCCACTCAAATACCATTCCCTAGCAGAAATGCAGGAGGTCAGGAGAGTTTCCCCTGAATGTAACAAATTCCCCAAAAAAGTAATTAATTGGGGCTTTTTTGTTTTGTTTTTGTTTTTTTGCAGGGCAATGGGGGTTAAGTGACTTGCCCAGGGTCACACAGCTAGTAAGTGTCAAGTGCCTGAGGTCACATTTGAACTCAGGTCCTCCTGAATCCAGGGTGGGTGCTTTATCCACTGCACCACCTAGCTGCCCCCCTCACCAAAGCTTTTTGACTGAAAACCTGGGCAGTAGGCAAACATTTTGTTCTAACAGGGTATTCAAAATTGTTATAGTAAATCCATTCTCTTAATTTTGCACCAATGCCACCGGCTAAGCCAGCTAAGCAGCATGGCTAAGGATGGTAAGAACTGGAGGTTAGACTACAGTTGTCCAGCCTGATACCAATGAACTGCTCAGTCAGCTATCGACAGGGCACATAGACATGCTGAAGCAAATGGATGTGTCCTCCTTTCTCTCCCTTCTCTTCCACTGATTCAAGAAAAAAAAAAGTCTCTGGCAGCAGCCGGAGGGTAGAGTGGAGTGTCTACTGTTGCTATGGAAACTTTGGAGCAACCACTGAATGCTGAATTTTCAGGCTGCCTTTAGGGTCTCTCCTCACCTAGGTTGTTAGCATCATGAGGCAGCTTCTACCTGTGACCCGGGTGTTTTCAAATGGGGGTAAGCAATCTACATCTAACACAATTAATGCTATATAGGGTTCTGATTTTTCACTGAACAATCAATAGCTATTTATGCAAGACCTAATACTTTCAAAACACAGTTCAAGGCTCTAAAAGGGAGGAACAGAAAAATAGATATATAGTTAACACCTCATATTTTTGTTTCATGTATTTTCAACTGTCCTGGACAGAATTCTCTTTCACCTATATCTGACCAACAAAAGCCCCAATCTTTCATGCATAAAAATGTAAAGATAAGTAAGAGAATATCTGTCCTCCGGAGCTTACCTTCAAATTGTCGACTCTAACCTCAAGCCTAAATAATACCTAGGGACATTACAGAACCCAAAAGAAACTCAGGTAGACAACTGGGATGGGGATGCTGGAAAATGAGGAAGAGAGGAAATTCTGCCTTCTACTCTTGCCTGACAAACAGTAGCTCAGCCCACCTTTCTTGTATGTATCTTATCTTGGGGCTGAAATTTACCTTGTGTGTGTGTGGGGGGAATTTCTGTCTTCAAACTGAACACTTTAACAGACAGTCAACTGTGGAGCAATGAATAAAGTACCAGGCCTGCAGTCAAGAAGACTCATCTCCCTGATTTCAAATCCAGACTCAGACACTTACAAACTGTGTGACCCTGGGCAGGTCACTTAACCCTGTTACCTCAGTTTCGTCATCTGCAAAATGAAGCTGGAGAAAGAAATGACAAACTACTCTAGTATCTCTGCAAAAAGAAACCCCAAATGGGACCATGAAGAGTCAGATACAATTGAAAAATGACTAAACAACTTTTCTCAATCAGGTATAACAGTTCATATTCAGGATAAGTGATCATGGCTTAGCAGAGAAGGCTAAAAAAGGTACAAGTTATCTCTGGCTTGAATTTACCTGGTTTAAGGCATAATTAAACCCCTCAAGACCCAATATTCATCCGTCTATACATCAATCATTCATTTAACAATATGTTAGAGAAATAATGCCACAAGACAATTCCTGGAGCAGAAGAACCCACAAAAGGAAGGGGTGAGATTATTTTCCAGCCAAAGACATCTTAGAAGGTCGCAGGAGGGGGCTGCTGTGCCAGGGTGGGAGTGGAACTCAATCCTGAGATTGAGACAACACAGATGCAGCCCCAGGAAGGCTGTGGCAGAGAAAAAGACCTCTGGAGCCTCTGAATCAGCTGCAGCATCAGCTTCTTCTGGAACTAAGCTCATGGTCTGGTGAGAGGACTGAACAGTTGGCCAGGGTGAGATTATAGGGGTTTCTGTTGGCACTGAGGTAGAACTCAGTTGTTTTACCCCTGCTGGGAACCAGGAAGCAGCCTTGAGTGGTGCTGGACCAGGTGGGGGAGGGGCACAGGATAGCAGGGGCTATCAACCTAGCAAAAACAAAAATTTTGTTTTCAGGTTGAAGAGCAAGTATGCCTGGGGTTATTTACAGACCAGAGCACAGGCTAGGTGATTGAAAAACTTGCCACTCCTTAAGTCATACCACCTTGGATCCCCTGAAGCTTGGGACAGTGCAGCCTGGAAGCAGTGCCTCACTTTAAGAAGGAGTTAAAAGTCAAGAAATAGGCAGGCAAGATGAGCTGACAGAGAAATATGCAGACCATGGAAAGTTTCTTTGGTGACAAGGAAGATCAAGGTATACCCTCAGAAGAGGATAGAACATCAGGCCTCCTAAATCCAAAGTGTTCAAGAAAAATATGAATTGGTCTCAGGCCACAGAGGCGCTCAAAAAGGACTTTGAAGATAAAGTAAGAGAGATAGAGGAAAAAATGAGAGTGATACAGGAAAGTAATGAAAAAAAAGTCAACAGCTTGAAAAGTCAAATGGAAAAGCTCTCTGAGGGAAATAATTGCCTAAGAATTAGGATTGAACAAATTGAAGCTAATGACTTTATGAGAAGCCAAGACACAATAAAGCAAATGCAAACGAATAAAAAAAAAAGAGGGCAATGTGAAATACCTTTTTGGGAAAATAGCTGACCTGGAAAATAGATCCAGGAGAGATCATTTGAAAATTATTAGAGAACCTGAAAACCATGAGCAAAATAAAAGTCTAGACATTATCTTCCAAGATATTTTCAGGAAAATTGCCTTGATATTCTAGAAAGAGAAGGTAAAATATAAATTTAAAGAATCTACTGATCACCCCCTGATAGAGATCCCAAAAGGAAAACTTCCAGGAAAATTATAGCCAAATTCCAGAGCTCCCAGGTCAAGGAGAAAATACTGCAAGCAGCCAGAAAAAAACCAATTCAAGTACTGTGGAGCCACAGTCAGGTTAGCACAAGATCTATCAGCTTCTATATTAAAGAACCAGAGGGCATGGAATATGATATTCTAGAGGGCAAAGGAATTGGGATTATAACCAAGAATCACCTAACCAGCAAAACTGATTATAATTTTTAGGGGGGGGAAATGGGACTTCAATGAAAAAGAGTACTTTCAGTTATCTGTGATGAAAAGACCTGACCTGAATAGAAAATTTGACTTCCAAATACAAGACCCTGGAGAAGCATAAAAAGGTAAAGAGAAAAAAGAAATCAAGAGGGATGTTAAAAGGTTAAACTGTTTACATTCCTACATGGGAAGATGATATGTCTAACTCATAAGAACTTTCTCAGTATTAGGGCAGATGATAGGAATAAATTTAGACAGAGGGTACAGGTGGGAATGGATTATGAAGGGATGATATCTGTAAAGAATTTATTTTTTAGCATTTTTTTTGTGGGGTGGTTGGGGTTGGGTGGCATACCCAGGGTCACACAGTGGGTGAGTGTCTTGTGTCTGAGGATAGATTTGGGCTTGGGTCCTCCTGAGTCCAGGGTGGATGCTTTGTCCACTTTGTAACCTAACTGCCCCATTATGACATTTTTAGGATAAAATTTACAGGCAAGAGGATTGCACTGGGGGAAGGGGAAGGAGAGAGGTAGAAAGGGGTGAAATCCCACATGAAAAAAGCAGGCAAGGGCTTATGGAGTGGGGGGAGAGATGGGAGAGGAGTGGGGCAATGATTGAGCCTTACACTCATCAGAATTGGCTCAAAGACCTTAATCTCATCAAAGCTGGCTCAAGCAGAACCAGAAGAACATTGTACACAGTATCATCAACATTGTGTGTTGATTAATTGTGATGGACTAGATTCTTCTCACCAATGAAATGGTACAGGAGAGTTCCAGGGGACTCATGATGGAAGGGGATCTCCAAATCCAGAAAAAAAAAGAACTGTGGAGTATAAATGTTGATTAAACCATACTATTTCTTTTGGTTTTAGTGCTGTTGTTTTTCTATTTTGAGGTTTTTCCTCATTGATCTGATTCTTCTCCTATAACATGACTAATGCAGAAATATGTTTAATGTTATTATATATATGTATGTATGTGTGTATATATATATATATATATATATATATATATATATATAAAACCTATTTCAGATTGCCTGCTGTCTAGGGGAGGGGGGAGGGAGGAAGGGAGAAAAATCTGAAATTGGAAAGCTTGTATAAACAAATGCTGAGAACTATCTTTACATGTAACTGGAAAAAACAATAAAATACTTTTAACAGAAAAAAACAAAACAAAAAAACAAACACAAAAAAGTTGGCTAATCCTGAAGGAAAGGAGGAGGAGAAGGGGATAAGGAGGGAGGGGTGAAAGAAGGGAGGGCAGATTGGGGGAGGGGGAAGTCAAAAGCAAAACACTTTTGAGGAGGTGTAGGGTGAAAAAAGATAGAAAATAGAGTAAATATCATGGGGGAGGGAATAGGATGGAGGGAAACAATTAACAGTAGTAACTGTGGAAAAAGTTTTTGAAGCAGAGGAAAGAGTAAGGTGAGATGATGATGATTGGATGAAGATGAGAATGGATTGATGAGGATTGGTTAATGATGAGGACTCCTTCATGATGATTAATTGATGAAGCTGAGGATTGATTGATGATGAGGATGGAGTTATGATGATTGGTGATGATGATAACACTTATGGTACTTTGCTGGGCTATTGTAAAGAAAATTCTTTGTCAGATATAAGGTACTATATTAATGTTATCTATTACTGTTGTTGCAAGAATCAACCTCATGGGTTTATTGTAAGGAAATCTCTCTTTAAAGTACTATGTAAATGTAGCTTACTATTAAAAAAAAAAGATGAGCAGGATGCTATCAGAAAAATCTAGAAAGATCTACATGAGCTGATGCAAAGTGAAATGTACTGTATACAAAATAACAGCAATAATGTAAGATGATCTGCTGTGAATGACCTGGTTATTTTCAGCAATGCAATGATCCAAGACAACCCGGAAGGTCTTATGAATAATGCAATCCATCTACAGAGAGAGAACTGATGGTGTCTGAATACAGATTGAAGCATAATTTTTTTTGTTAGTTCCTTTATCTGAAGTTTTGTTTTTTCTGTTTTCTTTCACAACCTGGCTAACGTGGAAATGTTTTGTATGACTGCTCATGTATAGCTTATATTGAATTGCTTGAGTTCTTGTGGGGAGGAAGAGAATTTGGAACACAAAATTATAAAAAAAATTAATGTCAAAATTTGTATTTACATGTAATTTGGGAAAAATAAAATTCTAAATTAAAATTTAAAAAATAAATAAAAAATTAGAGGTGAGAGGAAAAACCCCCAATATGTTAGAGCTATCATGTACTGAATACAAAGATATGCAATCCCCCTCCCCCAATTGCTGATGGATTATTTGTTTTGTTTTTCTTTTTTCTTTTCCCATGACAAGGGAAAGCAAATTAATGCTTTTTCATTTAGAAATTAATTAAAAATTAAAATTGCTTTGATCTATTAGGAGAATTGAGAGAATGAGAAATGAGATGAGAACAAAAAGTCAGTTAATGTTTTCTCTCATTCTCCACAATATTCTTCCCCTGTGGATTCTATCTCCATCTGCTCAGGCCTCACCTGAACTTTACTAAGCCTTCTTGATGAATATTTTAGAACCCTCACCCATTTACTCAGGGCTAATCATGAAACATCTTGGGGACGCCCAGAGCAGAGGGTCTAGGCAATTTGTGGATTCTATTTTCCAGATAACGAGAATCACAGTGATACGATCATGGAATCTGTGGGGACCAGGACAGAAAGGATAGATTTTCGATTTATTATCACTTCCTATGCAGGTTAAATACCTTTAAGCATTGTGCTAGGCACTGGGGATAGAAATTCAAAGGTGAGACTGTCCCTGTCTTCAAAGAATTTATGGACCAATAGCTGGCTGGGGATCGAATGATGTATTGCATTCTTGCTAGTGAAGAAACATATCTGAATACCCATCTTCCTATTCATCAATGAGTCAAAGGCATTATTTTTATACCTAATGGATGGTAAAGAACAATTTTATGTTATTATTATTATTAATGCCAAGAGGCAAAGAAAACTGAAAGGAATAAAAAGAAAACACTACTTTTGCTCTCTGGATAGAGTCTGCTGTGGCTAATGGTGATTTCTATACTTTTTGGCATGGTCAATTTTGGGGGACTTTTTTTTTTTTGTGGGGCAATGGGGTTAAGTGACTTGCCAAAGGTCACACAGCTAGTAAGTGTCAAGTGTCCGAGGCCAGATTTGAACTCAGGAACTCCTGAATCCAGGGCCGGTGCTTTATCCACTGCACCACCTAGCTGCCCCCTTGGGGGGCTTTTTTAAAAATTTAAAATTAAAATTTTTCTCAATTACATGTAAAGATATTTTTTGAGTTACATATTTTTCTCTCACTCCCCCTTCCCTCCCCTCTTCCGAGGCCAGAAAGCAATTTGATATAGGTTATACATTACAATCAGGTTAAACATATTTCAACCTTAATCAGAACAAAAGGGGGGAAAACTGAAAGAAAGAATAAACAAGAACAACAAAAAAAGCGACAACAAAAGTGAAAATAGTATGCTTCAGTCTGCATTCAGACTCCATAGTTCTTTTTCTGAATGTGGAGAGCATTTTCCACCAAAAGTCATTTGGCATTGTCTTGGATCATTGTATTGCTGGGAATAGTTAAGTCTATCACAGTTGATCATCACAAAATATTGTTGATACTGTGTATAATGTTCTCCTGGTTCTGCTCATTTCACTCACCATCAATTCATGTGAGTCTTTCCAGGTTTTTCTAAAATCCATCTGCTTATCATTTCTTACAGCATAATAATATTCCATTACATCCATATACCACAACTTGTTTAGCCATTCTCCAATTGATGGGCATATCCTAAATTTCCAATTCTTTCCTACCACAAAAAGAGCAGCTATAAATATTTTTGTACATGTGGGTCCTTTTTTCCTTTTTTATGATCTCTTTGGGATATATACCTACTAGTGATATTGCTGGGTCAAAGGGTATACACAATTTTTTGTTTTTGTTTTTGTTTTTAATAAAGTATTTTATTTTTTTCCTGTTACATGTAAAGATAGTTCTCCACTTTTGTTTATAAAAGCTTTCCAATTTCAGATTTTTCTCCCTCCCTCCCCCCTTCCCTAGACAGCAGGTAATCTGATATAGGTTATATATATACACATTAAACACATTTCTGCATTAGTCATGTTATAAGAGAAAAATCAGAGCAATGACGAAAAACCTCAAAATAGAAAAACAACAGCACCAAAAACAAAAGAAATAGTATGGTTCATTCAGCATCTATACTCCACAGTTTTTTGTTGTTGTTTTTTTTTTCCTAGATTTGGAGATCCTCTTCTATCATAAGTTCCCTGGAATTCTTTTGTACCATTGCATTGGTAAGAAGAATATAGTCCATCGCAGTAGATCAACACTCAATGTTGATGATACTGTGTACAATGTTTTTCTGGTTCTGCTCATCTCACTCATCATCAGCCCACGCAAGACCCTCCAGGTTTCTCTGAACTCCTCCTGCTCATCGTTTCTTACAGCACAATAGTATTCCATTGTATTCATATACCACTACTTGTCCAGCCATTCCCCAATTGATGGGCATCCCCTCAACTTCTGATTCCTTGCCACCACATAAAGAGCAGCTATAAATATTTTTGTACATGTGGTCCCTTTCCCGTTTCCTGGCAAGGCTATTTGTGACCCACCACATGTCATCCCCCATATAGAGTGGGTTGACTTGACCAGACCTAGTTGAATGATGAGGTTGTCAAATGAGACCTCATGGTTTCTGAGAACTTGGAATCTTCTCTTATCGTACCTGGACTCTCTGGACAGGTCAGAAGGCTGGAGGCTCCTGTTATCAAATTACAAGCTGCCTTTTGGAAACTCCACTCCTGCCTACTACCCTTCAGAGTCCCACTGGCCAGTGGAAGCTCTGCCAGTTCAAAGATAGACTGCTAAAGCAAGGTTCCTGGAAGCCCTGATTGGGGATGTTGTTAGTCAGATCTCTGGGATGAAAGAGAGAATTCTGACCAGAACAGCTGAAAATACATGAAACATCATTTCGACCACCACTAGCAGCTCTTTTCCAACTGGTAGGGCATTCTAGTATGAGGAGATCTCCAGGTCAAAACTGGCCAGCCATAAGTATCCTTAAATCAAGTAGAGACAACAAGAATTTATTGTTTTTTTTGTTTTTGTTTTTGTTTTTTTAGTGAGGCAATTGGGGTTAAGTGACTTGCCCAGGGTCACACAGCTAGTAAGTGTTAAGTGTCTGAGTCCGGATTTGAACTCAGGTACTCCTGACTCCAGGACCGGTGCACCACTGCACCACCTAGCTGCCCCAACAAGAATTTATTAAGTGCCTATTATTTTCCAGGCACTGTGCCTTAAGTATGACTGGGGCAAATTCAGTTTGAGTCATTGGGGAAGTAAGAGGGGGAGGAGAGGACAGTTTTGGAGTAGAGAACTATCCCATTCTGACCAGCAGGTGCAATTGATGCAGCAGAAAGCATCCCACCCTCCCTAGAGACTCTATCTCTTTTCCCTTTGTGGGAGAGGCAGAGAAGGGGACCATTATGCAGGTCCATGGCCAAGAATCCCTGGGAGTTGTGGCTGGGATCTGGATCTGTAACCTTGGGGAGTGAGGTGTGAGGATGGCTCTCTCCATGGAGATACCCCTTCCAATCCCCACCCCAGGGGAAAAGCCCCATTTGCCCTATGGTAGTAATAGGCCTGAGAAGTCCCTGTTTCTGGGTGGATAGTTTACATTTGGGTCCTTCTACTCTGGTTAACACTACGTCTTCCACACTGCCCTTGGTTGAGTGGCACAGCCCTGGGAAGGTAATCTCCTGCTCTGACAAAGAGTCAATTTAGTCCAGTGAAATAAACACTGATCCTGGACCTGGGTTCAAATTTTATCTCTGATGTTTACTGCCCATGTGACCTTGAGCTTTAGTTTTTTATTTGTATAATAATGGGGTTGGATTAGGTGGCCTCTGAAATTCCTGTCAGCTTTGGGTCAATAATCCTATGACCTCTTCTCAAGTGCTCTAAGAATCTGGTCAGGACACATAGTCTGGGACAATGATGAAACTGTTTAAGATGCTAGATGTGATATTTATGCCAGGTCTGTGGTGGGCAACCAGCACTGTGCTGGTAAATGTTTAACAACTGACTTGGGGGGAGGTGAGGAAGGTAGCCATGCTACGCTTTCTTTCTTTTTTTCTTTTTTCTTTCTTTCTTTCCTTCTTTTTGTCGGGCAATGAGGGTTAAGTGACTTGCCCAGGGTCACACAGCTAGTGTAAGGTCTAAATTTCTGTGATGTCTAAAATCTAATGAGTAGTCGCCTTAAATTTGAAGCTTAGCAAGAGTTTAGCCTTTTAAGTATTTATTAAAGTGGATTAGAAGTTAGTGAAGAGAGCAAGAGAGGAAAACCCTAGTTTGGATCTATTCAGTATAGCCAGAGAGAAAAACTTGCCTTTCCCTAACAGCCCGTATGAAGTTCTCCCTCTTCTGCCGGCCCCTGCTGCCAAGGCGAAGTTCAGAAATGAAAGGGACCCACTTCTCAGTGGCTTCTCCCAGAAGCCCTCTCTGACACCAGAATCTAGGTTGACCTCACACACAGCTCCAGGCTAATTGGTTGGTAGCACCAATTGACAAGCTAACAGTGGTAACTTCCAGACGCCAATCTGAAGCTAAGTTACATGCTTTCTCCTCAGGGTGGAGCTGCCCTGGTTCCCACAATATCTTTCTCAGCAGGGGTATCACTCCAATTCTCACACTAGTAAGTGTCAAATGTCTGAGACCAGATTTGAACTCAGATCCTCCTGAATCCAGGGCTGGTGCTTCATCCACTGTGCCACCTAGCTGTTTAATTTGCATTATAAACATTTTCTCCATCACTTTCTTAAGTCTAGACAATCAACAAAATAATCAACGGACGCTGGAGTTGTAGCATTTTTGCATTTCTGAGGTGTAAGTGCTTGATGGAGCAAAATTTAACTCTGAGGCTTAGAGGGGCTCCAAAATGCCCCTCCTCAACCCCTCCCCAGGTTGTTGTGTGAGGAGGCACCTTGTCTCAAGATCTTATAAGGAGAGATAGACTACCTGGATCAACAGAGGGAAAGAGAGAAACAAACAGAAAAAAATCCAGAGATACTATTTAACATCATCAGCTTCCTCAATTTCAAGGACGATTTAAAAAAATAATAATAAACATTTTTATTTATTGTTTTGAGTTCCAATTTTTATCCCTCCTTCCCTCCCTCCCCTCTCCCCTCCCTGAGGTGGTAACCAATCAGATATAGATTATGCATGTGCATTTGTGTAACACATGACCATATTAGTCATTTTATATAAGAAAACTTGAATAAAAGAAAAAAAATGAAAGAAAGTGAAAAATAGTATGCTTCAGTCTGTGTTCCATCAGTATCAGTTCTTTTTTTGGAAGTGGATAATATATTTCATCAATAGTCCTTTGGGATTGTCTTGGATCATTGTATTGTTGAAAATAGCTAAGTCATTCACAGTTCTTCATCAAACAATATTGCTGTCTCTGTGCACAATGTTCCCTTGGTTCTGCTCACTTCACTATACATCAGTTCATACAAGTCTTTCCAGGCCTTTCTGAAATCATCCTGCTTGTCATTTCTTACAGCACAATAATATTCCATTCCCATCATATACCACAGTTTATTCAGCCATTCCTTTGATTTCCAGTTCTTAGCCACCACAAAAAGAGTTGTAATTTCTATCTATTCTATTCCACTGATCTACCTCTCTATTTCTTAGCCAGTACCAGATTGTTTTGATAATTACCACTTTATAATACAGATTGAGATGTGGTACTGCTAGATCACCTTCTTTCATATTTTTTCACTGATTCCCATGATATCTCAAGGACAATCGCTATGGATACTCCTGTAGAAAATGTTAACATCAAAGGGAAAGGGGAAGATTCTATTGAATGTTCTTTTTTGAAATACGGGAGACAACTTGTTCTTTAAAAATAATTTAAAGGAATAAGCCTTAAAAGCCACAACAACAAACCTTTATATCCAACAGTGAGAGCTGTCCAACAAGATAATGGACTATGTTGGGAGTAAGCAAGATCCTTCCCTACCTGTCAATGTTCAAGGAAGGAGAGAGAGAAAGGTTAAAAGACCCTTTAATCAAGGTTTCACTAGGGGGTAGCTAGGTCGCACACCAGCCCTGGATTCAGGAAGACCTGAGTTCAAATCCAGCCTCAGACTCTTGACACAGCTGTGTGACCCTGGGCAAGTCATTGAGACTTATATACCCAAGACTCTCTGATTTCAGAATGTGATAAATACTGTCCTAGATATTGAAGGGAAAAAAAAAAGAAAAACTAGAGAATAGAACTCACGATCAAGTTGACCCTAATTCCATTCCACATCAACTCCATATGGGGTCCTGATTCACAGTTTAAGAAGCTTTGGGCTAGCTAGATAACTTCTTTTGGGGGGGGTAAGGCTGGGGCAATGAGGGTTAATTGACTTGCCCAGGGTCACACAGCTAGTGTCAAGTGTCTGAGACCGAATTTGAACTCAGGTCCTCCTGACTGTAGAGAAACAAGAATCTGGAAGTAGCCTGGCTGTTCTGACCTCAGACCTTGGGGACCTGCCCAACTGGACTGAGGCTCCTGACAGAGGGCAGAAACACAGTGCATACCCCACCTGGGGAATCCAAGAGTCCAAGAGTCAAATGAGCAGCCCCCTTTTCACCTGTCTGACAACTTTTCTTAGTTTTCAGCACCAGAAATGTTGGCGGGGGCGGAGGGGGGGGGGTTGCCGGGACTTGTGACCTGGATCAGGGGATCAGGGGGCTAGCTCACCCAAAGAATTGGAGGCTCATCATGAGTCTTGTAAAATAAAAAGATTTATTAGGAGAGGAATATATGGCTAGGAAACAGATCACCATGTTGAACTGTCCTGCTAAAGTAAGAGAAGACATGGTTTTTTTGTATCTTTACAAAACAAAAGGGAGGGAAGGGCATTACAAAAAACTGGGAAGGAAACAACAGGGAGGGGATTTGGGAATAATGGGGCATCAGTAAGATAAGCAGCACCCATCCATATGAAGACCTTGATATTACTTATCAGCATACTGGGGTCCCATCCTGCCACACCTCATACCTGAGGTGGGAGAGAGAACTGTTTTTCTCTTGGCCTTGGAGTTGGGAT
Source organism: Dromiciops gliroides (assembly GCF_019393635.1). Lineage (NCBI taxonomy): Eukaryota > Metazoa > Chordata > Mammalia > Microbiotheria > Microbiotheriidae > Dromiciops > Dromiciops gliroides. The sequence goes on from NC_057864.1 coordinate 258,209,296, forward strand.
CTTGAGGTTTCTTGGGATTCCATTGCATTTCCATAGCATTAGTACAAATTTTAAACAATATAATATAAACATAAAGCTATAATAAACATAAATAACAGTAATATAATATGAAATATGAAAATGTAAAAGGGATTAAAAAAAAACAAAAAGCAAAACGAGCTATAGATGTAACCTAGATTTCAAGCATGAAAAATTTGCATAAGGGGGCAGCTAGATGGTAGTGGTTATAGCGCTGGCCCTGGATTCAGGAGGACCTGAGTTCTAATCCGGCCATAGACCCTTGACACTTACTAGCTGTGTGACCCTGGGCAAGTCACTTAACCCCCATTGCCCCGCAAAAAAATAAAAAAACAAAAAAAAATTTGCATAAGACTCTCCTCAATGATGGGGAGAATGATGACTCAATGCTATGTGCTTATAGGAAAGATGAAATCAGCATGAGAACCTTGGAGAGAAGAGACATTCTTGACTCCTTCTTCTAGAAATAGAAACATGGTTCCAGACTCTTTTTGATGTGGGATGGAATTAGGGTGATCAGATTGATTGTGAGTCATCCCAGAGAATTATAAGACTCAAGTGACAGTTTCTCAAGTTTTATTGCAATACTGTGAGTGACCACAGGGAGGGCACCACAGAAAAATGACAGTTATATTTATAGTATGGATAAATTGATTATCAGTCTCATTATAATAATCTCTACCTTAGGGAGGTACAGGGGAGGGTCTATCCTAATTTGAAGTTCCTGAGGTCCTAAGCCAACACCCGAGGTGGGTACTTTTTTCTGTGGAGGTGTGTTTTGGGGGTTTACATGTCATAAGGTGAATCTGGGGATAAATTTGGCCTTTTCTGTGCATGTGACCTCAACTTGCCAAGGTCAGAGTGTCCCTGTGTTTTTCATTCTCAGGCCTAGTTTCTGGGTATTAACACTTATCTTTTTGTTTTGTTTTGGGGGGGGTGGGGTTTGCACAAGAGGCAATGGGGGTTAAGTGACTTGCTCTGGGTCACACAGCCAGTAAGTGTCAAGTGTCTGAGGCCGGAATTGAACTCAGGTCCTCCTGAATCCAGGGCTGGTGCTTTATCCACTGTGCCACCTAGCTGCCCCCTGGTATTAACATTTATCAATTAGGATTTCTATAGCCTGTCTCTATGTTTTTGTTGTAGTTAGGGTCTCTGTGACCTGCCTCTTTATGTTCTTGTTATGAGTGGTGATTAATGGGGGTAATTAATAGGAGCCAGACCTCCAGGTACCAGTTAACAAGAACCTAGGCCCTGACTTTGATGAGGGCCCAAGTCTTAAGTTATCCATTAATCACTTTCAGAACTGGGGTCTGAATCCCTCTTAGAGCTCAGATCTAAATCAGAGCTCAGATCTTAGGCTTGTTAACCCCTTTTAGGTACTATTTATAGTTACTATTGATAGGTTATCTGTTAACCCTTTTAGCCTCCATCATTTTCAGCTCTAACTTTGGGGGAAAGAGAGAAGAAGATTTGGAAAGCAGATGTGTAGAGAAGTCGGTTTCTCAAAACGACTCTGATTTCCTGCCTACCTCCACAGAGACTCAGAAGAAATTCCCCTTTGGTGAAATAGGGCTCTCTCTTTGGAAAGAACTGAAGCTTCTAGTCTGCCAGTGGGAGAGTTCGTTTACTCTGCTCATTTTCTAGTATATTCTGCTATTGTAGAATTTCACTGATTTCCATTTGATATGTGCTTTGATAAATGGGCTTACTCACACTATTCAGTATTTGTTATTATATTTTGTATAACTAGCATTTGGTAGGTAGGGAAGTCAAGCCTAAGAGTATGAACTTGGGGTTACCCCTTCCTCTTTAGGGGATAATGACTAAGAAAGTGGCTTGAACCTAAAAAACATCATTCCCCTCCCTAGACCAATACTATTTAGAGCATCAGATGGATAGAATTCTGGTCTAATGTCTCTCAGTCACAGGGTGATGTGGGGGTGAGTTTAATTGATCAAATTTAATTGATCAAGAGGCATCCCCAAATAATTAAAAGACTCAGTGACTCAGTACTGTGAGTGACCATAGAGAGACCACCAGGGAGGTGTCTTGAATAGGGGGGTGAAAATGGTTATATTTATAGTGAAAAAAGTAGATTATCTCCTCATTAGTCTCCTCCTTGTGGGAGGTTCATAAGAGGTCTTATCCTAATTTGGACTTCCTGGGGTCCTAAGACAACCCATGAAGCTGGTACCTTTTTCCCTGGAGGTGTATTTTTGGCCTTCTCTGTGCATGTTCATAAAGACATGCTTAAACTTGTCAGACCCAGAGGGTCTCTGTGTTTATGATATCTCTTTATTTAAGATCTGGTTTCTAGGTGTCCAGTCATCTAGGAATATTAATGGCTATTAATGGTTAATGGTCCCTAATTACTGTCTCTATTGATGGTGTTGGTTGATAGGGACTTGAATCCTCTTGGTTACCTACTCAAAAAAAAAAGCAGTGGGGGTGGGGCAGCTAGGTGGAGAAATGGATAAAGCACTGGCCCTGGATTCAGGAGGAACTGAGTTCAAATCCAGCCTCAGACACTTGACACTTAATAGCTGTGTGACCCTGGGCAAGTCACTTAACCCTCATTGCCCTGCAAAAAAAAAAATAATAATAATAGCACCTACCTCCCAGGTTTGTTGTGAGGATCAAATGAGATAATAAATAATAAAGTGCTTTGCAAACCTTAAGGTATTATACAAATGTGAACTATTTTTATCCCTTCTTCCCTTCATAGACACTTTTCCCTGGCAACAATAACCCACTTACACAATTCTCCCAGACAGTAAGCACCAATCACTGGGGTAAAGAACAATTGAAACAAGTGGCATCTCAGGCCTCCTAACTACATCCTTTGCTCATTTCCTCAAGCTTAAAGCCAATGTCTCAGGCTCTCCAATCCTGGAGTGAGCCAAGGTGGAAGGCTTTTATATTTTTTCTAACATGCCCCATCCATAGTCCAATGACTGTGCAGGTTGGTGATTTTGTCTTGTGTCATGGTAGGGGTGGCTAAGTTTTCCTTTTGCTTCCCCCATCCCCATCCCAACACACGCACACACACACATGTGCACACAACCCCTATCCTTCTGACTTAGAAAGACTTGGTTTCTTTCCTTTGTACCTGCCTAGCTTTGAAAGAAACCTCTCCAATCTGTCATTCACAAAGCCCCCCTGTTTAAAGTTCTCTTAAATGTTAATTCTTTTGACTGCCTGGTATATATATTTTAGCTTTATACTTTATACTTAAAGTTCCTTTTCTCCACAAGCAGATTTAGGTGTTTGCAGAAAGGATTATTATAAAAAAAAAAGTCAAGGATCTGTTTAAAGACCAGAATTTACTTTTAAAGAGATTGAACTTGCAGGCCACATTGGGGGGGGGGGCACTACTAGTCCTATAAGAATTCTTCTAATCTTGGTTAATAACAGCTGCTATTTACATAGTGCTTACTATGTGCCCAGCACTGGGCTAAGTGCTTTACAAGCATCTCCTTTGATGATAACCCTTCGAAAATAACCTATTGTTTATCCTTCCCATTTTCAGCTGAGGAAACTGAGGCAAACATAGGTTAAGTGACTTGCCCAGGGTCACCTAGTCACCAGTAAGCATCTGAAGCCTTATTTGAACTCAGATCTTTCTGATTCCAACCGAGTTTTCACCTCACATCAGCAAAATGGAAAAGATATCTTGGGCCTGTGGGAAGACAGACTATTATATTCCTGGGAGAGATCCAATCATTATTAAAAACAATTTGAGGGGCAGTTAGGTGGCACAGTGGATAGAGCACCGGCCCTGGAGTCAGGAGTACCTGAGTTCAAATCCGGCCTCAGACACTTAACACTTACTAACTGTGTGACCCTGGGCAAGTCACTTAACCCCCATTGCCTCACTAAAAAAAAAAAAAAAATTTGGAATTATATGAGAAAAGTAAATCATAACAGACCTACTGCCTAGCCCAAAGATCCCACAACTTGATATACATGCCAAGACAAAGGGAAAAGTCCCATATATAATAAAAAATTCGTAATCATAATAGCACTCTTCCTGATAGCCATAATCTAGAAAGAAAATGGATGCTTATTCATCCAGGAATGGCTAAGGAAGCATGGCATAGGAATAGAACAGAATACAGTTGTACCATACTCAATGCTGAATATGAGAGATTCAGAGAAATATGGGAAGATTTGTATAAACCAATGCAGGGCAAAGTAAGCAGGATCAGAGAACAAAATATACCTTGACTGCAATAATGTAAACAAAAACTCAACTGAAAGTCACATCATTGCATCAGGCTTAGTCCTGGAGAACAGATGATGAAACACATTTTTCCTTTTTTGGTAGACAGGTGGGGAAATATAGGAGAATATCACATATTACACTTTGCCTAACATTTTGTTACAAGGGAATAGAAGGGAAGAGAATAAGCATGCATTAAGCCAAAGTGCCAAACACTTTACAAATATCATCTCATTCAATCCTGACAACAACCCTGGGAGGGAGGTGTTATTATCATCCCCATTTTCCAGATGGGGAAACTGAGGCACACAGAGATTTTTTTTGTTTGTTTGTTTGTTTGTTTGTTTGTTTTTGTTTTTGTGAGGCAATGGGGGTTAAGTGACTTGCCCAGGGTCACACAGCTAGTAAGTGTTGAGTGTCTGAGGCCGGATTTGAACTCAGGTCCTCCTGACTCCAGGGCCAGTGCTCTATCCACTGCGCCACCTAGCTGCCCCGAGATTTTTATTTTTTTTAAAGTAATTTGTGCAGGGTCACACAGTCAGTAAGTGTACGAGGTCAGATATGAACTTGAGTCTTTCTGATTCTAGGAAGATTGCCTGATTGCCCCCAAGTGGCAAGGGTTAGTTAGTCCAGGCATGGTCATATCAGGAAATGACTCTCTTGTAAAAAACAAAAGGCATTAGTAAAACTTCAAAAGTATATATATATATATATACCTCCCATTGACTTGTACCTCCAACTTACAGTTGTATAATTTAAGATTCTAAATGTGGATTCTAATCTGTTCCCCCAGTTTTGGGGGAAACTGACTAAAATCACTGATAAAACGAGTTTAGGTTTTTAAGGGTTTATTGAAAAATAGAAAGAAAAAGATTGAGAACAGAATTCCAACAGCCTAGCATTCCTATCTTTCCTCAAATTTCCTGTGAAGTCCTCTGCCGCCACCACCACCATCAAGTCAGGAACCAAAAAAAGAGAGCGCTCTCTGCACAGGCCCTCTTTCCTCCTTCCTGTCTCCTCCCAAAAAATAGGAGGCTCCTCAAGTTGATTGGCTGGTAGCCTTAATAGACAGCACCCATGAGCAAACGTCACTTCCTGACGCCAAGGAAAAGCCACATGGCCTTGCCCTCTGAGGCATTTTCCTCATGGTGGAGCTTTCCTATAGTAAGTCTCCAGTAGGTGGCATCATTCCAATCATTACACAGTTTCTCCTGTAAACACAAAAATATGTTGCTGTTCAGTTGTGTCTGACCCTACTGTATTTTGTCAGGCAATCAGAGGTTAAGTGACTTTCCCAGGGTCACACAGCTAGGAAGTATCTGAAGCTGGATTTGAACTCAGGTCTTCTTGACTTCAGGCCCGGAACTCTATCCACTGAGCCACCAGCCGCCACAAAAATATCATTCCTATGTAGGTCCATGCAGAAAAGACAAAGAATCTCTCATCTCTCCAAACTCTTAGACTAATAATAATAGATGGAAAGCATGACAGATTTTATCGCACCTCTCCAGGGCTCTGCCTTGGTGAGATGACATCAAGTACTCTGGGGTAGCTAGGTGGCGAAGTGGATAGAGCATTGGCCCTGGAGTCAGGAGGACCTGAGTTCAAATCCAGCCTCAGACACACTTACTAGCTGTGTGACCCTGGGCAAGTCACTTAACCCCAATTGCTTCAAAAAAAAAAAAAGTACTCTGGCCAGTTCTGGATTCCAGGAAGGATATTGATGATAAAGAGATGAAGGAAACCAGAACATACTGAAGAGCCCTGAGTCCGTGCCACATGAGAATCATTTGAAGAGATGAACATTGAGATTGTATAAGGAGGGGCAGCTAGGTGGCGCAGTGGCTAAAGCACTGGCCCTGGATTCAGGAGGACCTGAGTTCAAATCCGACCTCAGACACTTGACACTTAGTGGCTGTGTGACCCTGGGCAAGTCATTTAACCCCCATTGCTCCACCAAAAAAAAAAAAAAGAGAGATTTTACAAGGAGGGGAAGAGAGGGAGGAAACATGCTTTCAAGTACTTGAAAGACAGGCATGTGGAAGAGAGGTGAGACTTATTCTACTTGACCCCAGAAGGCAGGATCAGGAGCAATGGGTGGGAGTTAAAAAAAATAATAATAAAAGGGAAAATTTGAACTTGATGTCAGGGGAAAGAAAACAAAAACAAAAACCAAACTTATTTAAAACTAGCAAGATCCAGAAGTGGAATGAGCTACTTTGAGAGGCAGTAGAGTCTCCCTTACTGGAGATCTTTTCTAACTCCTTTTCTTTTTTAATTTAAAATTGGGAGGGGGGGCAGGGCAATGAGGGTTAAGTGACTTGCCCAGGGTCACACAGCTAGTGTCAAGTGTCTGAGGCCAGATTTGAACTCAGGTCCTCCTGAATCCACTGTGCCACCTAGCTGCCCCCAAGGGAGGTCTTTTAAAAACACCACTATTGGGTATTTTTTCTTGTTTTGTTTTTTTGGGGGGGTTTTGCAGGGCAACTGATACCATCGAGGAACTAAATACCTTTCCTATAGGCTTCAGGGACCTTCCTCCACAGTCCCTCCAGGCCATTCTTGAAGAATAATTTGGTCTTTTTTCTTAAAGATATTACCTTTTTATCTCTTTTCTTTTTTTTTTTTTTGTGGGGCAATGAGGGTTAAGTGACTTGCCCAGGGTGCCACTTAGCTGCCCCCTAAAAGATATTAACTTTTAAAAATATTTTATTTTCCCCAATTACCTGTAAAAACAATTTTAACATTCTTTTTTTTTTCAAATTTTGGATTTCAAATTCTCTCCTTCCCTCCTCCCCCCTCACTAAGAAGGCAAGCAATTTGACATAGGTTATACATGTGTAGTTGATGTGAGATGGCATTAATTGATCAGATTGACCATGAGTCATCCCAAAAGAATTACAAGACTCAGTGACTCAGTTTCCCAAGTTTTACTGTGAGTGACCACGGGAAGACCACTAGGGAGGTGTCTCGAATAGGGGGATGAAAATGGTTATATTTATAGTATGGATAAATTGATTATCAGTCTTGTTATTATAATCTCTACCTTAGGGAGGTACAGGGGAGGGCTTATCCTAATTTGGACTTCCTGAGGTCTTAAGCCAACCCCCAAGGTGGGTACCTTTTTCCATGGAGGTGTGTTTTGGGGGTTTACACATCATAAGGTGAATCTGGGGACAAATTTGGCCTTTTCTGCGAATGTTACTTTTTCATTCCCATGCCTAGTTTTAAAATATTTTCGTTTATCAATTAGAATTTCTATAACCTGTCTATATGTCTTTGTTATAGTTAAGATCTCTATGACCTGCCTGTTTATGTTCTTCTTATGGGTGCTGATTAATGTATATAACAAGAACCTAGGCCCTGAATTGTATTAATGAAGGTCCAAGTTATCCATTAATCCCTTTTGGGAGCTGGGGTCTGTATCCCTCTTAGAGCTCAGGTCTAAGGCTTCTGTTAACCCCTTTTTTGCCTCCTACATCATAGTCATACAAAACACATTTCCATGTAAGTCATACTGTGAAAGAAAACACAAACAAAAAACCCAAGAAAAAGTATCTTTGACCAGCATTCAGGTTCTACCAATTCTTTTTCTGGAGATGAATATCACCTTTCATCATAAGTCTTTCAGAAATGTCTTGGATCATTGTATTCTTAAGAATAGCCAAATTATTCAGAGTAGATCATCACACAATGTTGCTGTTATTGTATATAATGTTCTGCTGGTTCTGCTCATTTCACTCACTATCAGTTCATGTAAGTCTTTCCAGGTTTTTCTGAGAGCATCTTGCTCATAATTTCTTTTCTTTTCTTTTCTTTATTTCTTGTTTGTTTGTTTTTGGTTTTGGTGAAGCAATTGAGATTAAGCGACTTGCCTAGGGTCACACAGCTATTAAGTGTCAACTGTCTGAGGCCGCATTTGAACTCAGGTCCTCCTGACTCCAGAGCCAGTGCTCTATCCACTGTGCCACCTAGCTGCCCCTATTTTTTTTTAATTTTTTTTAATGGGGCAATGGGGTTAAGTGACTTGCCCAGGGTCACACAGCTAGTAAGTGTCAAGTGTCTGAGGCCGGTTTTGAACTCAGGAACTCCTGAATCCAGGGCCAGTGCTCTATCCACTGCGCCACCTAGCTGCCCCTGCCCCTATTTTTTTAACATTAAAAGTTCTTTATTATTTTCTAGTTACATGTAGAGATAGTTTTCAACATTTGTTTTTATAAGATTTCTAGTTCCAAATTTTTCTCCCTCTCTCTCTTCCTTCCCTGCTCCCCAAGACAACAAGCAATCTGATATAGGTTTATTTATGTACAATCATATTAAACATATTTCTACATTAGTCATGTTGCAAAAGAAGAATCAGAACAAAAGGGAAAAACCTCAAAAAAGAAAAAACAAAAACAAAAAAAGTAGAAACAGTATGGTTCAATCTGCATCTAGATTCTACAATTCTTTTTTCTGGATTTGGAGAGCATTTTCCATCATGAGTCCTTTGGAATTATCTTGGATGATTGCACTGCTTTAAAGAGCCAAGTCTATCACAGTTGCTCATTACACAATGTTGCTGTTACTGTGTACAATGTTCTCCTGGTTCTGCTCATCTCACTCAGCATCAGTTCAGGTAAGTCCTTCCAGGTTTTTCTGAAATTTGTCTGCTCATCATTTCTTACAGCACAATAGTATTCTATTACATTAATATACTACAACTTTAGCCATTCCCCAATTGATGGGCATCCCTTCAATTTCCAATTCTTTGCCACCACAAAAGGCTGCTCATCATTTCTTTTTTTTTTTTTTTTTGGTAAGGCAATCAGGGTTAAGTGACTTGCCCAGGGTTACACAGCTAGTAAGTGTCAAGTGTCTGAGGCCGGATTTGAAATCAGGTACTCCATGGGGGCAGCTAGATGGCCCAGTGGATAGAGCACTGGCCCTGGAGTCAGGAATACCTGAGTTCAAATCCGGCCTCAGACACTTAACACTTACTAGCTGTGTGACCATGGGGAAGTCACTTAACCCCAATTGCCTCACTAAAAAAAAAAAAAAAATCATGTCTGAAATCAGGTACTCCTGAACACAGGGCCAGTGCTATATCCACTGTGCCACCTAGCTGCCCCTGCTCATCATTTCTTATGGCACAATAGTATTCCATCACTATCATATACCATAGCTTGTTTAACCATTCCCCAATTGATGGCCATCCCCTCAATTTCCAGTTCATTGCCACCACAAAAAGAGCTGCTATAAATATTTTTATACATATAGATCCTTTTCCTTTTCCTTTTCAGAAAAATAATTTCCTCCAGTAACATCTGTCTTCCCCACAATGGAAAAATGTCAGATGACTCCATTCCTAGTGCATTCCCCATCCTTAAGGCCTGTTTCATTGGAGATGACCTCTTACTGACCCCGGCAGGGAGAAAGCTGTGGGCAGGGCTGGTACCTGGGTGTGTCAGGGGCTCCCACAGAGCCTGCCCTCTTGCCCCCTAAGCTGCAAATCACCTTTCCCATAACTACAGAGCAAAGTGCAGGCAGAAGGGAGAATATGAGCTAAGAGGAGACTTGGAACACCAAATCACCTTCTTTGAGGAAGAAAACAGGGGCATTTTTCAGTGAGAGAGGATGCACTAGGAGCTGGAGGAAAGCCTCATTTGGAAGGTTGCATTGAACCTGCTCTGGAAAGAAACTAAAGGAGAGGTGAGGAGCAAGTCCAGGTATGGGAGGTGGCCAATGCAAAGGCAAAGAGATGCAAAAGGGAAGCAGGTAAACTGAGCACAAGAGAGCTGGAGTGGAGGGTGTGTGGAATGGATCAATGTGTAATAAAGCTGGAAAGGTGGGTTGCTGACAGGTTGTGAAACGTCAAACACTTTATACTTTATCCTAAATATGATAGGGAGCCACTGGAGTTTATCGAGTAAGGGAGTGACATGGTCAAAACTGTAGTTGTAGTAGTAGTAGTAGTAGTAATAGTAGGCCTCCACCAGTCTCGGATGACCATGGATCAGTGCCTTGAAGAGCCACAGGCCACAGTGTGGCTGTGCAGTCCAATATGGGAGCCTCAGCTCCTGAGTGACTTATAACCAGTAACTGCCGCATCCCGTTGTATATATCCCATGAGGAGTAGCTGGAGTGTCCTCTCCAGGGCACTGGCCTGGGTGGATCAAAATGGAAAACAAGCTGTTGCCCATGCAGCAGGTTTTCCCTCTCCACGACATTGGTGGATCCAAAGGAGAGGCAGAGCCAATACAGTTTGGCACCAGTGCCCCCGCAGGAGTTGCCAGAGGGATGTGATGTCCAACATCCAACTGCCTAAGGGACTCCGACTCCTGATTTTTCCTCAGGGTTAACTCCCGAAGCCTTTCCCATATATGGGTATAGCCGCAAGACAAGGCAGCGGAGGTTTAAAATCAGGGTTTCCTTCCCCTAGGTGGGTTGCCTGCCAAGGCTAAGGAGCCCCACCTGCCCGAAGCGACTGGTTTTTAAGGTGCCAGTGACTTGCCTTCGCCCCTTCTCCTGTTAGTGGAAACAGTTAGGACGAGAAAGCCAGGAGTTGGGCTTCGGTTGTCAGAGGCTATTTGAGACGCACGCTATTGGAGCATTTTATAGAGAGTGGGAACTTTTCCCTACTCCCACCCCAGCATGACAAACCTTTAGAACCAAGGTTCAAAAGGTCAAAGCCATACTCTATAAGAAAATCACTTTCATTCAATCAGCATGTATTAAGTATTGACAATGGGGGCAGCTAGATGGCGCAGTGAATAAAGCACCAGCCCTGGATTCAGGAGTACCTGAGTTCAAATCTGGCCTCAGACACTTAACACTTACTAGCTGCGTGACCCTGGGCAAGTCACTTAAGCCCAATTGCCTCACCAAAAAAAAAAAAAAAAAGAAAGAAAGAAAGAAAAAGAAAAAAAAAAGTATTGACAATGTATTAAGCCAGGCACTGTACTGAGCACTTTGGTAACTTTGTGGAGGGTGGATTGGAGTGAGGAGAGACCCAGGACAGAGGGATTAATTAGGAGGCTGTTGAAATAGTCTAGGCTAAAAGTAATAAGGACAAGAATTACTTTGGTGGTTTTGAATGGAAAAAAGGGAATGAATGTTAGAGATGTTGTGAAGGTAGGAATGGTGAGATGTGGCAACTGATTGGATATGAGGGATGAGAGAAAGAGAGAGAAAGGTGGACAGACAGAGGCAGAGACAGAGACCCAGAGAGAGAAGACTTAGAGAATGACACTGAGATTTGGAACCTGGGAGACTGAAAGGATGGGTGATGCCCTCCATAGTAACAAGGGAGATCTAAAGAAGAGGGTGTTTGGTGGAGAAAAAGAATGAGTTCTTTATTTAGGTTGTATGTTTGGGTTTGCTTTTCCTTTGCATTTTCCTTCCAAAGAAATATCAGCTTCTGAAGAGATTGTTTTTGCTTTTACCCTTTGTATCCCTGGTGACTGGCATGGTGTTTGGTATATAGTACTTAATAAATTCGTATTGATAAATGCATGAACAAATGGGTCTACTCCCAGCCCTAGCATCTCTAGGAATCTGAGCTGGAAGTTACTCTGTTGCTTCCCAGCAGTTCCCTAGCATGACAAAGGAGAGAGAAGGTCAGTTAGCCAGTCAACAAGTCTGAATTAGTAATCCCCAAAGTATGTAGTTTACTATTCTCTAGGCGAATTTGAATATGAGGGAGGGGTTGACTTCAGTCATCAAGTATTTATTGAATATTACATGGCAGGGAATGTGCTAGGTGCTTGGTGATACACAGGCAAAATCAAGTTGATTGAAGAACTTCCCATCTCCTAAAGGACCAAAGAAGTTTATACTTCTGGGGCAGCTAGGTGGCGTAGTGGATAAAGCACTGGCTTTGGATTCAGGAGGACCTGAGCTCAAATTCGGCCTCAGACACCTGACCCTTACTAGCTGTGTGACCCTGGGCAAGTCACTTAATCCTCATTGCCTTGCCAAAAAAAAAGAAAGAAAGAAAGAAAGAAAAGAAAAGAAAAAGAAGTTTATACTTCCTTTGTACTAGCCCATCAAAAATCTTAATAATAATAATAACAATAGCATTTATATAGCACTATGAATTTTGCAAAGTACTTTACAAATATCTCATCTGATTCCCACAACAACCCTAGGAGATAGGTGCTATTATTAACCCCACTTTATAGATAAGGAAACTTGAGGCAGGCAGAGATTAAGTGACTTGTTTGAGTTCAAATCTGGCCTCAGACACTTAGTAGCTCTGTGACCCTGGGCAAGTCACTTAACCCTGTTTGCCTCAGTTTCCTCATTGGTAAAATGAGCTGGAGAAAGAAAATGGGAAACCACTCCAGTATCTTTGCCAAGAAAATCTCAAATCAGGTCATAAAGGGCTAGCCGCGACTAATTGACAAAACAACAACAAAGTTTTGGATGTGGGCATATCTAGGTTAGTGGCTGAAGCAACTTTTCCAAACATCTTTCCTTATCAGGAGAAATCATGATTTTTGGTGACTCAATAGAAGACAAGATTCAATTTCATTTATTTTACCAGTCACAAGTTGGATGAAGGGGCAGCTAAATGGCACAATGGAGAGAGTGCTGGGCCTAGAGTCAGGAAGACTCATCTTCCTGAGTTCAAATCTGGTCTCAAACACTTACTAGCTGTGTGACCCTGGGCAAGTCACTTCACCCTGTTTGCCTCAGTTTCCCCCTGTATAAAATGAGCTGGAGAAGGAAACAGCAAAACATTTCAGCATCTTTGCCAAGAAAACTCCAAATGGAGATATGAAGAATCAGATATAACTGTGAACAACTGAACAACAAAAGTTGGATGAAAACAGTGATAACAACCAAAATAGTATTAGATGTATTTAGATTTGGAGGGAACCTGAGAGGTCATTAAATTTAACATCCTTCAATGATGATCCTTCAAAGGAAGACTTTAAAGAGGACAATAACAGCATCAAATGTAAATTATTTAAGACTAAAATGGAGGGGGAGCAGCTAGGTGGCACAGTGGATAAAGCACCAGCCCTGGATTCAGGAGTACCTGAGTTCAAATCTGGCTTCAGACACTTGACACTTACTAGTTGTGTGACCCTGGGCAAATCATTTAACCCTCAAAAAGACTAAAGTGGAGGGAGAATCGGGACATGATTTTTTTGTTTGCTGATGATACAATACAGCCTCTGAGGCTCAGATACAACAAAGTATATAGGTTGATTTTCTGTTGCTTGTTGCTAATTTTGGCCTAACAATCGACACCAAGAAAATAGAGGTTCTCCACCAGCCAGTACTGCATCATCCATATGTGGAAGATTACAATACATGGAGAAATTTTGAATGCTGTGGATTAAATTCACTAACCTTAACGGGATACTTTCCAGGAATGTACACGTAGACAATCAGGTTGATGCACACATTACCAGAGCTAACTTGGTGTTTGGGAGGCTCCAAAGGAAAGTGTGGGAGAGAAGAAGTATTAGCCTACCTACCAAACTGAAGGTCTACAGAGCCCAACATTGTGCTAACCTCATTGTTGTATGCCTGTGAAACCTTGACAGTCTAGTAGCACCATGCCAGGAAACAGAATCGCTTCCATTTGAATTGTCTTGGGAAGATTCTGAAGATCACCTGGCAAGAGAAGGCACCAGACACTGAGGTCTTTTCTCAAGCTAACCTGCAAAGTATTCAAACTCTACTGCAGAGAGGATGACTCCAATGGTCTGACCATGTTCAAACGGCAAATGTATGAAAGACTATTTTGTGAAGAACTCACTCAACGCAAGTGTTCACATGAAGGTCAGGAGAAGAGATACAAGGACACCCTCCAAGTATCTCTGAAGAATTCTGGGATCAATTGTAAGACACAAGAGACACTGGCACAGGACCACCCAGCATGCAGTGCCTGTCTCAAAGAAGGTGCTGTGCTCTATGAGCCGAACAGAATTGCAGTAGCTCAAAGGAAACGTGAGATGCCCAAATTTATTTAGAGACATTTCCACTCCAAATGTTCCCATGGACTATTTGTGCCCAACCCGTGGTAGAGTCTCTGAGCTCATATTGGTCTGGTCAGCCACAGACACACAGTACCATGACCCAACATAGTGATGTCATTTTGGTCCTCTTCCAGATTGAAGCATGACGACCAACCAACATCCTCATTTTATAGATGAGGAAACTGAGACTGAGTTGTATAGGGTCATACGAATTCAAACCCAAGTGTCCTTGGCTCCAACTCCAGCACTCCACTACACCAAACTGCCTCCGTTTACATTTATATAGCACTTCAAAACTTTCGAAGCAGTTTACAGAGATTAAATCATTTGAACTTCCCAACAAACTGATATGGTAGGTGCTTTTTTTTTTTTGGTCTGAACCAGTGATTTCATCTGTGTGGTGAACTCCAGGATGTGGGGACTGCCTTTGCTAATGTAGATAAGAGTTCTGAATTTTACAGTGTTTGCATTGTCTGGGGGCACTGAGAGGTCTAGTGATCAGTCCAGGGAGGTCACAAAGCCATTAGACTGACCTTCTTGACTCTGAGACCAGCTCTATATCCATTAGGCTACCCAACCTCTCAGGACTTTCCCCCAAGTGGCCTTCTCCCTTCAGGTGTAAGCCAGTTTCGAGGGGGCACAATTCCTCTTTGAGTTGTACTGTAGCATTTCCTGCAGGCTAGAGCAAAGCTTCTTAAAGGTGACTGTAACTGAATGTGGGGGTTGGGAAAAACCTGGTAGTAAATGTGTGATTTTTTTTTTTTTTTTGCGGGGCAATGAGGGTTAAGTGACTTGCCCAGGGTCACATAGCTAGTAAGGGTCAAATGTCTGAGTTCGGATTTGAACTCAGGTCCTCCTGAATCCAGGACTGATGCTTTATCTGCTGCTCCACCTAGCTGCCTGTAAATGTATGATTTGTATACCTATTTTATATACCTAGATACCCAGCCTGGCTTAAAAATTTCCAGGTGAGGGGCAGCTAGGTGGCGCAGTGGATAAAGCACTGGCCCTGGATTCAGGAGGACCTGAGTTCAAATTTGACCTCAGACACTTGACACTTACTAGCTGTGTGACCCTGGGCAAGTCACTTAACCCCCATTGCCTGCTCCCCCCCCCAAAAAAAAAATTTCTAGGCGAAAACGTGGTCCTAAGTGGGAATAGTTTAAGAAGCCCTGGGCTAGAACTACAGTTTTCATTAGTCCCATTTCTCAGATGAAAACATGGGGGGGGGGGGCAGCTAGGTGGCACAGTGTATAAAGCACTGGCCCTGGATTCAGGAAGACCTGAGTTCAAATCCAGCCTCAGACATTTGACACTTACTAGCTGTGCGATCCTAGGCAAGTCACTTAACCCCAATTGCCTCACCAAAAAAAAAAAAAAAGATGAAAACACTGAGGTTCACAGAAGCCTCTCCTGAGTCGCACAGTTGGTTAAGGGTCCGAGGCATTATTTCCACTCTATCGTCCTTGCAAACTGATGGATCCCTTGTCAGTTCCAGAAATTGCTCCCCGGGGTGTCAGGGCCAGGGTACCAGTTGTAAAATACGCCTGATGTGAGGGCGCGCGCACGTAGGGATGGGGGCGAGCGCGTGCACGCACCGGTAGAATGGAGGGCCCGCGTGAGAAAGGCTAAGGCAAAGGGGGCCGGGAGTCCTCCAGCCACGAGGGGGCGGCCGTGTCCAGGGAAGTGAGCCCGACTGTAAGCGCACGGAGTTCCTGGATATTGGAAGGGAGGGGAGGGGGTCCAAGTAAAGAAGAGCGGTGCAGGAGGAGGGAGCTTCCCCCTCCCCTTCCCTCTGAGGTACCGCGTGACCCCGGATGGGGCTAGAGCGCAACGCAGTGGGGGGAGGGGGGAAAGGGAAGGGAGGCGGGGTGACGGGGGGGGGGGCGGGGGGGGGGGCGGAAGGGGTAGCGCGCTCTGGAGTCCGGAGCGGGAGAAACTGGATTCGAATCCCACTTCTGCCCCTCACTTCCTGGGCGGTCTTGGGCAAATTGCTTAGCTTCTCTGGGTTTCAGTTTGCGTATCAGTAACATGTGGCAGTTGTCCTAGATCCCCTGTAAAATCCCTTTCAGTTCACAACCTGGAATTGTGTGTGACACCCCAATACTCCTGCCCTCCAATTTCACCCCCATCCCCGATGTGTGCCCACATCTACCCAGATCCTCCTAATTTATGCCTCCCCACAAGATCTGTGGTTTTTAGTCATCATTCCCATCCACACCCCAGACACCTGAATCCCAGCCCCCCCAATCCGTGCCTTCCTCATCCAGGCCTCCCTGTCACCCCCAATCTCTAGCCCCTCAATCCTGGGACTCCTTGACTGTACCCTTACCGGAATCACTGACCTCCTCCATGATCTGTCTTCAGCAATTTCAGACCCAGGGTGCCCTGCCACCTCTGTGTGAGGTGTATCTCCCCGACATCTGTAATCCCCTATTTATTCTCCCTTGAGTTTCCCTCCAATCCTGGGCTACCTAGCCAACACCCTCCTAATGACGGGGTGGGTCTCCCCAGGCTTCTCCCTGCCCACCACCGGGTAAAAGAATTTTCCTTTCTGCGCAGATTTGCAAATTCCCCTCTAATCTCCTTCTTCTCCCTCAGCTTCCTTCTCTCCACAGGTGTAGCCAGGATGGAGAGGCTTTTGATCAAACTGTGTGATTCCAGCCCAGACAAGCCATTCCCACTCTGGGAATCGGGCTCTGTGGGACACTGCTTTACCCAGCTGGTGCTCAATTCTCTGGCCCACGTCCTCCTTGCCCTAACCAGTGCCTGCTACCTCGGCACTCCAAGGTGGGTAGAGACAGGTGCATGAAACCCCTCTGGTACATCATCCCTTCCTCTTTTTTATCCCCATCCCCCTCCCCCTCGAATAATCTCAGCTTTGCCACCACTCCTAGTTTGTGTTGTTTCTGTGCTAAATTATTGTTTGCATGTGCAGCAGATTTGGGTGAAGTATTCATTGCAGCCTTATTTCTATTGCCTCAACTGTGTGCTTTTTGTGGGGAGCTCTTCATGACTACGGCATAGAATGTCAGGCTGGTTTCTCACTAACAACCCCAGTGCTCTGGAGCTAAGAATGCTTAGAATCTGACACACAGAGAAAGGCGATAGATGAAGAAAGGGATAGGACATAAAATCGGGTTCTGGCTAGCTGTAGACTCCCCCTAGCTCTGCATAAAAGCACTGAATAGACACTAAAGGGAGGGCAGCTAGTGGTACAGTAGATAAAGCACCAGCCCTAGATTCAGGAAGACCTGAGTTCAAATCTGGCATAAGACACTTGACACAAGCTGTGTGACCCTGGGCAAGTCACTTAACCCTCATTGTCCCACAAAATAACCAAAACAAAACAAAATAAAGTGAGTCTGAGTGTCCTGAGTGCTTAGGGGCAACTGGGTGGGGAGAATGGAACACAGAGAAAGGAGGTGAGAGAAAGTTCCAAACTAGAGAAAGCGCTGACCTGAGATCTCCTGGTCTTGGTGGAGAGACATAGCCCTTGACCTGGGCGGGGGTGGGGGGGTGGGGGCCTGTTCAGTCTGGAGAGAAAGCTCTGGAGAGCTTCAGAAAACTTCTAAACTTACATTTGTCCTTACTTTAAGGAAGGAATTCCCAGGCCAGTCCATCTCTACTGTAGGTGGAGAAAGATCTACTGATTCTTTCCTTGAGGCTATGAGGATCATAACAACTTGGGGCTTAGGACATATTGAGGAATTAAAGGACAATTAAAGTTTAAACTGGCCAACTAGATATCAGGATGGACATACCTGAGATAAAATTCTATTGGGGGGGGGGGCAGCTAGGTGGTGCAGTGGATAAAGCACAGGCCCTGGTTTCAGGAGGACCTGAGTTCAAATGTGGCCTCAGTCACTTGACACTTACTAGCTGTGTCACCCTGGGCAAGTCACTTAACTCTCATTGCCCTGCCGCCCCCCCCCCCCCATTCTATAGCTGGAAAGTCCATTAGGCCTGGCTAGTACCTAGGACAGCTCCAATGATTAGAAGTCTGGACCACCACCCCTCTTTCAAGCTTTCCCCACCCCACCCCTAAAAGGAACTTTCCATTGTCTGGTGGTTACTTCACTATCCTCAATAAAAGCTTTTGCATTTCTTCTGTTCTCAGCGGAGGAAGTTTCTAAGCCATCTCCTTCCCTTAAGGCAAAGTCTTGGACTTCCCTCTAGCCATCCTTCTTGGTCACTTTCTCTAGTGCCCTAATAAAATTCTAATGTGTTCCTGAGTTGTAATTCTTTACAGAAGAATACCTAAGGAGCTCCCCACTTCCCGCCCCCCCCCCACACACCTATTTCCCCCAAGACAATAGATTTGTAGATGGGAGAGACTTTCTAGGTCTCTGAGTCAGTATACAGATAAGGAACTTCAGGGCTAGAGATTTTATTTTATTTTATTTTAATTTTTTTTTATTTTTAGTGAGGCAATTGGGGTTAAGTGACTTGCCCAGGGTCACACAGCTAGTAAGTGTTAAGTGTCTGAGGCTGAATTTGAACTCAGGTACTCCTGAATCCAGGGCCGGTGCTCTATCCACTGTGCCACCTAGCTGCCCCTAGGGCTAGAGATTTTAAATGCCTTGTCTAAGGAGTAAAGCCGGAATTTGAACCAGGGTCAGCTCTTTCCATCATACTAAGTTGCCTCTCCTAATTAATTTCTCCCATGACATGGCGGAACAGAGAGCAGATCTGTCAGAAATCTGAATTGATCCTCCACAGGGTATGTCCTTAAGGCAAAAGTATTTTAGGGTGCTTGCTGAAAATAAATGTTAAGCTCTCAAGTCTGATTGTGGAGGTAAGGATTATAGTGAGAACTATATGTGGCTATGCTTTTGTATAATAGGTGTGTGTGGTCATGTGTGTTGGTGAAATATGTGTAAATTAAAATACTGACCTGTGCTTCAAGTGCCCTAGTTATGTTTGCCATTCACAGGACCCCCAAGTGAATTCAATCAATCAATAACATTTATTAAGTGCCTACTATGTGTCAGGCACTGTGCTAAGTGCTGGGCATACAAAAAAGGAGTCCCCTGTCCTCAAGGAGTTTACAATCCAATGGAGGAGACAACATGCAAACAGACATATACAAAGCAAACAATATTCAGGATGAATAGGAAATAATTAACAGAGGGAAGGCACTAGAATTAAGAGGAGTTGCCGAAGGCTTCCCATAGGAGGGGGGATTTCAGTTGGGAGTTCAAGGAAACCGCAGTGGCGGAGGGAGGGCGGTTTAAGCATGAAGAGCAGCCTGAGAGAATGGTGGGAGCTGAGAGATGAATTGTCTTGTAAAATGCAGTCACCCTGAATTTATATGTTGTGTAATTTAGGAAGTCTGGAGGCCTGGATTCCAGTCTTGGCTTTGCTCCTTGCTCCATGGCCTTGGGGAGGTTCCTTATTCTTTTGTTTTGTTTTGTTTTGTTTGCTGGGCGATAAGGGCTAAGTGACTTGCCCAGGGTCACACAGCTAGTAAGTGTCAAGTGTCTGAGGTCACATTTGAACTCAGGTCCTCCTGAATCCAGGGCTGGTGCTTTATCCACTGCGCCACCTAGCTGCCCTGAGGTTCCTTATTCTTGCTGGGATTCAGTTTCCTTCTGGGTGAAATGAAGGGGGGTTAGACTAGATCATCTCTATTGCCCTCTTCAGATCGGGGATTTTATGTTTTATGAATTTTTGCATATTGGGTTGTCTTCTGCTTGGGCACAGCCATAGATCTAAGTTTCAAGAAAGTGTCTTGAAGAGGAAGGGTGTATTAGAGACTGGCTTTATACATTGAAGAGCGGATGGGGGTGAATCTTGGAAGGCCTTCTGGTAGAAGAGGCTCAAATGCAAAGTACAAAGGTTTATAGTATTAATTTAAATCTTCCGGGGCAGCTAGGTGGCACAGTGGATAGAGCACCGGCCCTGGAGTCAGGAGTACCTGAGTTCAAATCCGGCCTCAGACACTTAACACTAGCTGTGTGACCCTGGGCAAGTCACTTAACCCCAATTGCCTCACTTAAAAAAAAAATTGGGGGGGGGCAGCTAGATGGCGCAGTGGTTAAAGCACCGGCCCTGGATTCAGGAGTACCTGAGTTCAAATCCGGCCTCAGACACTTGACATTTACTAGCTGTGTGACCGTGGGCAAGTCACTTAACCCCCATTGCCTAAAAAAAAAAAAAAAGTATTAAAAAAAATTTTTTTAATCTTCCTTTGTTCCATGTCTTTGTCTCCAGGTATCCAGGATCCATTGCACCTTGTAGCCCAGGTTGGCGCCTTCGACTTGTTGCCTCCTTCCTGTTGTCCGTTCTTCCATTATTTGACCTGTTCCCAGCTGCTATCCCCTCAAAGACAGTCCCTGGTCCCCTGGGATTAGAGGTGCTGGCAGGAGGTATCTCAACAATCGCCTGGATCACTCATAGCTTGGCACTCTGGGTACTGGCTCGGTCCCACAGTAGACTTTCTCGTGGGCCTTTGATTATGGCCCTCATTGCACTCCTACCTGCCCCTGCCATGGTGCTGACCCTGCTGTGGCACTGTCAGCAAGGGACCCTCCTAACCCCACTCCAGCTAGCACCCCTCTTCCGACTCTGCTTTGTGATCCTGCAGCTGACCATGCTTCTGGCCTATTTACTGGGGTGGGCAGCACCTGGGGGCCAGAGGCAGACCAGCTTTTGGGCGTCTGACAGCCTCCTGTCTGAGCCACAGAGGCCAGAGGTGACTGAGGATGGGGAAAGCTGGCTTTCCCGCTTCTTCTACATGTGGCTGGCTCCCCTGCTGACCCGGGGGGCCCGGGGACAACTCCACCAACCTCAAGACACTTGCCTGCTGCCCTACAGGCTACAGACAGCCTACCTCGCCCGCCTCTTCCGGGCACACTGGAAGGAGCGGGCCAAGCTGTGGCTGGTCCTATATGGAGCTTTTGGGCAACGCTACCTCGCATTGGGACTCCTGAAGCTGGCAGGGACCCTTCTAGGGTTCTCTGGTCCTTTGCTTCTTTCACTACTGGTTGGTTTCTTGGAGAATGAACGGGAGCCACTGAGTCAAGGAATACTCTATGCAATGGGGCTTGCAGGTGGGGCAGTTCTGGGTGCTTTGTTGCAGAACCAGTATGGATATGAGTTGAGGAAGGTAGCATTACAGGCTCGAGGAGCTGTGCTGGGGGCTCTGTACCATAAGACCCTCCAGCTAGGGCCAAGTCGCCCCTCTGCTGGTGAGGCAGTGAACCTCTTGGGCACCGATTCTGAGCGCCTGCTTAACTTTGCTAGCAGCTTCCATGAGGCGTGGGGCCTGCCCCTGCAGCTGTCCATCACCCTCTACTTGCTTTACCAGCAGGTAGGCCTGGCCTTTCTAGGTGGGTTGGGCCTGGCGCTGCTGCTGGTGCCTCTTAACAAAGTGATTGCTACCCGCATCTTGGCCAAGAACCAGGCTATGCTCCAGCACAAGGATGCTCGAGTCAAGGTAAGGGGGTGAGACCCCAAGGCATTGCTGTCATGCTGTAGATTGTTCGACCTGCCCTCCCTCTCACCCAGTTCCCTGGAATGCTCTCGTGTCTGTGCTCCAACCTTTCTTGGCTTCGAGTGCCCCAATGGCCCATGTCCGCTTTATCCAAGCTCTCTAGCCTATATGTGGGGTATAGAATGCCTTCAGGAAGCTCTGAGTACCATCTGGACAGTGCGCCAGGGTAGTTTCTAGCTCTCCCTCTCCTTCCCTCCCCAATTTGGATGTCTCTTGACCTTTTGTGTGTCCTGTGACCCCATCTCCATCCTATCCAGCTCATGACAGAATTGCTGTGTGGCATCCGGGTCATCAAGTTCTGTGGCTGGGAGCAGACTCTTAGCTCTCGAGTGCAGAAATACCGTGCCCAAGAACTGCAGCAGCTCCGTGTTATCAAGTACCTGGATGCAGCCTGCGTGTACCTGTGGGCTGCGCTACCTGTCGTCATCTCCATTGTCATCTTTATCACCTACGTCCTTATGGGCCATGAACTTACTGCTACCAAGGTGAGGGTTTGGACAATAGAGGAGCCAGCATTGAAGGGGAGAATGTGATGGGGAGCCGTGGCCCGTGTGACAACAGCAGCATCCTCTGTAGAGGGTTCAGTGTGGTCAAAGGTCAAGGTTCAGGAGATCCCGGGGAGTAGGGTTTGAGGACTGGCAAGAGTGACAGAGTCCCCTTCTTCCCTGCCTGGGGAGAATCCTGCAATGACTCTTCTTCTCTGGCATCCATCTTGTCTGGGCCAGTTGATAAAGCAAGTCACTAAATTCCCTAAATCTCAGTTTCTTTCTTTTTGTTTTTTGAGTCAATGGGGATAAATGACTTACCCAAGGTCACATAGCTAGTAAGTGTCTGAGGACAGATTAGAACTCAAGTTCTCCTGATTCCAGGGCTAGTGCTCTATCTACTGTGCTACCTCATTGCCCTGAACCTCAGTTTCTTAATTGTTTAGGTTTTTTTGTTGTTGGTTTTTTGGGGGGTTTTTTGTCGGGGTAATCAGGATTAAGTGACTTGCCCAGGACCACACAGCTAGCAAGTGTGAAGTGTCTGAGGCCAGATTTTGAACTCAGGTCCTCCTGAATCCAGGGCTAGTGTTCTGTCTACTGTGCTACCTCATTGCCCTGAACCTCAGTTTCTTGTGTGTGTGTGAGAGAGACAATTGGGGTTAAGTGACTTGCCCAGGGTCACACAGCTAGTAAGTGTTAAGTGTCTGAGGCCAGATTTGAACTCAGGTCCTCCTGACTCCAGGGCCGGTACTCTATCCACTGCGCCACCTAGCTGCCCCAGTTTCTCAATAATTATAACAACTGGAGAAGGAAATGACAACTTACTCCAGTATCTTTGCCAAGAGAACCCTAAATGGGGTCATGAAAAGTCAGACATGACTGAAAAACATCAAATTATTATTGATAACAATATTTATTGATCATATTTTATTTAAAATTATTATAATTATTTAGCATTTATATGGTGCCTACCATGCACCAAATACTGTTCTAAGTTCTTTACAAATATCTCATTTGATTTTCACAACAACCCTGTAGGGTAAGTGCTATTATTATCCCTACTTTATAGTTGAGGAAATTGAGGCAGACAGAGGTTAGTTAAGTGACTGGTTTAGGGTCACACAGCTAGTAAGTATTTGGGGCTCAGAACTCAAATCTTCCTGACACCAAGCTTAGCACTCTCTACTGTACCAACTAGCTTCTTTCTTCATCTTTAAGTTGAAAGTATTGAATCGATGAATGAATGAACAATTATTAAATGCTTACTGTGTGCCAAGCACTGTGATAAAGATAGATATAAAAAAATACAGTCTCTGTCCCCAGAGGTTATTCAAAAGGAGGAGACAGCACAAATTGGGGAATAGTAGCCAGGGAAGGGGAATTTGATTCTGAAATTTTGGGGTGGTAAATGTGGCCTTAAAGGACACACCCCATTCTAGGAACAGTGGAAGATTTGATTTGATTATTGGTGCGTGATTCCAGAAAGAGGAGTGGAAGGGAGAAGCCATCACCAATCAAGAGATTGGGGTCCAGGGCATCTGGGTGGCTCAGTGGATAGAGCACCAGCCCTGGAGTCAGGAGAACTTGAGTTCTAATGTGGCTTCAGACACTTCATAGCTATATGATCTTGGGCAAGTCATTTATCCCCACTGACTCCCAAAAGGGGGTCCCCAAAGACTCCAGTTTCTCCAGGATGAGAAAGCAGCTCGCTAAATGGCAGAAGATTCAGGACCAGATGATTGCTAAGGATCCTTACATTTTTGACATTATCTGATTCCATGCCTTGCCCATGCTATGACCTGGATACCTTAGGGGATGTAGACCTAATTTTCCTCAAATTGCTAGGCCCCCATAGTTGGTCAAGACCTACCTGGGGCCACTATTAAGTAGGCCCTTTCCTTTCCTCCTTTACCACCCATAATAATACTCTATAATCAGGGAGGGTTTAACTGTATATCTCTGACTCTGGGCTGCAGGTGACGCTCCTTCTTCTCGTCCCCTTCTCTCCAAGGTATTCACAGCGTTGGCACTGGTCGGCATGCTCATCCTCCCCCTCAACAATTTCCCTTGGGTGATCAACGGGCTTCTGGAGGCTAAGGTATCTCTGGAGCGCTTACAGCACTTCCTCGATCTCCCAGACCACGATCCTCAGGCCTACTACAGTCCAGGTATTGTGGGAAAGACAACAACAGGGCATCGGGGGAGGAGAGAGTAGTACCTGGTACCAGGCAATGGGGCTGGCAGCCGCTCAGAGGAGACAAAATTTGGTTGCCACTGGGAATTTGGTAAGAGGTGCTGTTCCTCCAACAAGAGATGGCTATAGCACCTGCTGGCTTCAGCCTAGTCTCAGATTTATAACTGTGGAGTGGTCAGTGAAAGGGGAAACAGCAAAAGACTTAAGAGCTGGGAGACCTGGGTCTGCTCGGAAACCTTGCTATTGACTCTGGGTCTTGTTTTTCCATCTGTATATCACCTTGTTAGAATCAAGTAAGGTAGAGATGTGAAAGTACTATAAAGACTATAAAGTACTATATGAACATAAGCAATGGCTAGGAACCTGAGGGAGCTGGGCAGGAATGCAGGCAGGTCATTTAGGCTGGGTCAGGGCTGAACCTCGTGGGTCAGAGCACATGAGGCAGGTGAGCCACTTAGGACCCACCTACTTTGCTTCCTCCTCCTTTCTTGTCCCTAATCCTAGAATGATGGGTAATGGGAGGCTACAGACAGATGATCTGTGCCCGGGGAGCCTAGCTCAAATAACAGCCTTCCCTTTCCATTCAGATCCCCCCACAGAACCACTAACTGTGCTGGAGCTCCATGAAGCCGTGTTCTCCTGGGACCCCATTGGGACAGGCCTGGAGACCTTCATCAGTCACCTGGAAGTGAAGAAGGTCAGTGGGTCGACACCTTGTCCTAAGCCTCTCCCTGTCTCCCTGGGTAGAAATCCCCTCACTGAACACTCTGATAAGCCCCGTTTTGTTGACAGTGGAGGAAAGAGAGAAATGCTTCTCAGAAACAGAGCTTGACGATTCTTCAGTTCCAGACTTGAGGTTATTCCCAATCTGATCAAGGAGGCAGAGGAAATATGGTTCTGGCTTTCAGAGATCTTTCAGTCGAATGGAAAAGACAGGCCAGAGATATAGACGCAGAAATAGAAAAATAAGGACAGAACTAGAGAAAACCAGGTAGCTCTAAAGGCATAGACTTTACAAATGCTCACCTATTTTTCCTGGAAGACTTTCAGGAATATGATTGATCTTTATTTTACTAAAATAGCTTATTGGCTAAAAGGTTGCCATTGGGGTGTCTGGGATGGGCCAAGGAAGGCTACTTCTTCTGCACCCCCCAGGCTTGGTGGTCACTGATGGACATTTCTTTCAGGGTTCGCTGGTGGGCATTGTGGGGAAGGTGGGCTGTGGAAAGAGCTCTCTCCTGGCTGCTGTCTCTGGGGAGCTCCACAGGTAACTCCCTCAGAGCCCTAGATGCCTTTTCCCCAACCCAGAGCCAGCTTCTGGCTCTTCTTCCTTCTCTATCCCCTCCACTCCCCTCATTCTCCCTACTTAACTCCTCCATCCTGCTGCCCATCTTGTCTTCCATGATGGTTGGAGGAAGAGGCCAGGACCTGTGTAAGAACTTCTGGAATCATTTCAGGAGTTAGGGAAGGGGAAAGGGGAGATGAGGAGAAGGTTTAGGAGAACAATAACTTTTTTTGTGTGTGTGAGGCAATGAGGGTTAAGTGATTTTCCCGGGGTCACACAGCTAGTAAATGTCAAGTGTCTGAGGGGAGAACAGTAACTTTCAACCCGAGGGAGTCTTTTTAGTGAATGCTTGAAGCCTAGGTTCTCATCGGGTTCTCTCTCCTCCCATTCCTTTGGGCAGGACACTGGCCTCCTCTTGGTACTCATTGCCCCATTTGAAATTAAATTGTGGGGCAGCTAGGTGGCACAGTTGATAAAGCACCAGCCCTGGATTCAGGAGGACCTGAGTTCAAATATGGCCTCAGACACTTGACACTTACTAGCTGTGTCACCCTGGGCAAGTCACTTAACCCCCATAGCATCACCTAAAACAACAACAACAACAAACAAACAAACAAACAAACAAACAAAAGAAATTAAATTGTGGGTGGAAAAGTGTTTTGGAAATGGAAATAAAGGGGGAATACAGTTTATAGTATTATTGCCATTTTCTAAGCTCCCACTGGGGAAAAAGAGGCTAGTAGAGATGAGAGGATATCAAATGAGAAAGGATTTGTGCTCTGGCCTCCTCAGAGGATTTATTGTAGAGTTAGCAAGACCAGTGCTCCAACTTAATCTTGTTTTGTTTTTGTTTTTGTTGTGGGGCAGTGAGGGTTAAGTAACTTGCCCAGGGTCACACAGCTAGTAAGTGTCAAATGTCTGAGACTGGATTTGAACTCAGGCCCTCCTGAATCAGAGGCTTTATCTACTGTGCCACCTAGCTGACCCCTCAAGTAAAGTTACATGCATACAAATGGTGTCTGGATCACCCTCCATTTTAAAAAAAGCAACCTATGGATATGAAGATAACCCCGCACCCCCTGCACTCCTCCCACCTCTGGTTGGGTGCTTATATTGAAAGATTCCAATTCAATGCATGTTTATTTCATAAACCTGGCTGTCCTGAGTCTTCAAGTTCTGCCAGCTCTCTGCAATGCATCTTTACAGGATAACAAGTTAATAGTTAGGGCATGTATGCAAAAGTAATTGCCCAAGCCAGAAGCCACCTTCTAACCAGTTGTCTTGTAGGTCATTGTAGCTGCTGGTATAGAGAAGGGTAGGGAATAAGCATTTTTTTAGGGGGAGCAATGAGGGTTAAGTGACTTGCCCAGAATCACACAGCTAGTAAGTGTCAAATGTTTGAGGCTGGATTTGAACTCAGATCCTCCTGAATCCAGGGCCAGTGCTTGATCTACTGTGCCACATAGCTGCCCCAAATAATATTATTTTACAAATATTATTTCATTTGATCCTCACAACAACCCTGCGAGGAAGGTGCTGTTATTATTCCCTGTTTATAGTTGAGAAAACTGAGGCAAATAGAGGTTAAGTGATTTGTCCAGGATCACACAGCTATTAAGTGTCTGAGGCTACATTTGAACTCAGGTCTTCCTGACTCCAGGTACAGTGCTCTATCCATTGTCTCATCAGCTGCCTCTGATATAGGGAAGTGACATATAGCTAGATAGAAGGCAATGTGATCTATTGGAAAGGGTGCAGAATTAGGAGTCAGAGGACCTGTGGTTCTCATTTCATCTCTACCACTGTTTCCTGTGTTACCTTGGGCAAAACATTCCAGGAAAATCTTAGAAAGAAATGATTTGGGGCAGTCAGGTGGTACAGTGGTTAGAGCACTGGCCCTGGCATCAGGAGGACCTGAGTTCAAATGTGACCTCAGATACACTTTCTAGCTGTGTGACCCTGGGTAAGTCACTTAACCCTGATTGCCCTGATTGCCTCCTCCCACCCCCCCACCCATCCCCCAAAAAGGAAAAAAGATTTTAGAGTTGCAATTAGAACAGGTGCAGTAGGACCCAGAAGGGAGTAGTTATTCATGCTTCACCACTCTCCCTCTATTCACCCCCCAACCCCCGACTTCTTGCAGGTTGAGTGGCCAGATCACCATAGTTGGGCGGCTTGAAGGCTTTGGTCTGGCCACCCAGGAACCTTGGATCCAGTTTGCCACCATTCGGGACAACATCCTCTTTGGGAAGGCATTCGATGCTCATCTCTATTGGAAGGTGTTGGAGGCCTGCGCTCTCCATGATGACCTTGCTGTGAGTGTCTTCAGCCCCTGATGACTTCTTTCTTCTCTAGGAGGGGGCTCTCCTAGCCCCATCCCTCTCCCTGCCTCACCACGGGGCCCATGGAAGTAAGGTGGGCATCTGAGTGTCTCATGTACTATGAGTATTCCTGGCCCCATGCTTCTCAGGGGATTCTACTCTACTTGCTCGACTGCTCTTCCAAGGACACTCAGTCCAGGTGAGGCTGGGGAGTGGCAGGCCCTCCCTGAGGAGGTGGGGCCAAGCTCCTAGCATTTTTCCAGGATAGAGAGAGAGGAGAAGGGTAAATCCCAGAACTCTTCCAGGACCCTCCCCTCACCACCTTATTATGTCCCCAGGAGCTCTAGGTGTGCTCTCCTTATCACCCTGCCCCAGCACAAGCCTGAAAGTTCTCTAGGGCTGGAGGACATAGGATGGGATTGGGCTTGAGGAAGTCTGCGCCTCATCCCATTGGTGCAGCTGCTTCCCATACCTTTGATCAGGCTCTGCTGGCCATACGACCTGGGGCAAATCACTTTGCACATGTTGATCTGCATTGGTGCCTGTGAAGTCATAGGTTCAGTCTAAGAAAACCAAACAAAACCCCTCCCACAGACTTTACAGTCAGATGACCTGATTTCAAATCCCACTTCTAACTACAAATATTATTATCTCCATTTCACAAATGAGCATTGTTTTGTTCATCCTTTGTTTTCAAAGAGGATCGATGACATCATGAGGGATGTCTTTACTTGTGGGTGAATTGGAGGCAGAGTCATCAGCCTTACTCTCCCTGAGTCATTGAAGTCCAGTGGCAGGACAAAAGACAAGATGACAGGTGATGACCTGGACAACCTTGGCATCTTCAGTGTCTGACCAAGCCCTAAGCACTCCACACTCAGCCAAGGCCATGTCCAGTCATCCTGACCTATGCCTTGCCACTGGACCCAGTTGGCACTGGAGTAAAGAGTGAGGTTGGTGACCTTGCACAGCCCTCCCTCACTTAAGTCCAATTCAGTGCAAGTCATGGCATCACCCCAATGTCATGGTCCTCTTGGAGAATGAAGAACAAATAGCAACAACAAGCACTCCATAGCACCTGCTTCAGCTGTCTTCATGGCTGTTGGAACAAATTGTTCTCATCCACCCACTTCACCCAGTGGAAGTCTTTATGTGTTTGGGGTTGATACCCCCCCAATTCACCAACAGGTTTGAGGCCTGTCAGTTACCCTCCACCTTGTTTGGCCTGTCTGCAAAGACAGTTTAGTGGGGCGGCTAGGTGGCGCAATGGATAAAGCATCGGCCCTGAATTCAGGAGTACCTGAATTCAAATCCAGCCTCAGACACTTGACACTTACTAGCTGTGTGATCCTGGGCAAGTCACTTAACCCCCATTGCCCCGCAAAAACAAAACAAATAAAACAAACAAAAAAAAAAAAACAAAGACAGTTTAGCAAGGTGTGCACATGCTCCAGCTTCTTGGAGCCATGGGGGAGAGTTGGGTGGCGGGGGGGACACCAAAGGTGCATGAACAGCCCTGAAAGGGCTCAGCAAACCCTCATGGGGTGTTCAGGGAAGGTTAGCACAAATGAGTAACTGGAGGCTCAGAGAAGTTAAATGACTTTCCTATAGTTACACAGCTCAGAAGCAGGATTCTAGCCTAGAAGAGGGTCTTCTATGCCTGTGGAATAAAGCAGCTTACATTTTATTGGGACAATGAGGGTTAAGTGACTTGCCCAGGATCACACAGCTAATAAGTGTCAAGTGTCTGAGGCTGGATTTGAATTCAGGTCCTCCTGAATCCAGGGGCCGGTGCTTTATCCACTGCTCCACCTAGCTGCCACCACATTTAATGTTTACAAAGCACCTTTCACATGGGATAGCCCTACTTTGATCCTAATGGCAGCTCTGTGAGCTATGCTAGTATTGATCCTGTGGATGCTCGCTGGGTTCTCTCACCTCATCATTCTGGGTACACCTTCTACCAGTGCAAACCTCAGCATGTCCATATCTTTTTTTATCTTATGTGCTTTTCTTTCATAGCTTTCTGTTTATCCTGCAACAAGGGATATTTCTATTCAGGTGCTATCCCATTTTGCAAATGAAGAAACAGAAAAATGCCAGTGACTTGGCCAAGGTCATACAACTAGTATGCTATGGATCTGAGACTCAAATCCAGGCCTTATAACCCAAATCCAATGAGGGGTTGTTGTTGTTGTTACTTTTGTACTTCATCATGCTGCTATGCCGACAGATCCTGCCTGATGGAGACCAGACAGAAGTGGGAGAGAAAGGTGTAACCCTTAGTGGTGGACAGAGGGCCCGCATTGCCCTTGCTCGAGCTGTCTACCAGGTAAGCAGAGGACAGGAGAAGATTGGGATCTGGGAGGGTGTTGGTAGGCTTGGGAGTGACTGGCAGAAGGGAGGTCTGCATTACCATCCAGTTCCTTTCTCTTTTTCCTTTCTTAGCACCCGGCCCTCTTCCACTGTCCCATTTTCT
This sequence comes from Dromiciops gliroides, assembly GCF_019393635.1. NCBI lineage: Eukaryota > Metazoa > Chordata > Mammalia > Microbiotheria > Microbiotheriidae > Dromiciops > Dromiciops gliroides. Next base: position 258,239,772 of record NC_057864.1, read on the forward strand.
TCTCCCTTTTGCAGCTGAATAGCAGCCCAGTGTGTGGCACATAGTAGGCACTTAATAAATCATAATCAAATTGAATTAGATGGTTATTAAATGATTAGGAGGGGATTTCCTAGACTCAGCAAAAGCTGAGTGCTGGTCCTGGGTCACAACTACCCTTGAGCATAAGGAGATCCTCTCAAGTCTAACTTCTCTTTCTTACTGCATTAATGGCCTTTGTTTCCCTCAGTCTTTCTGGGGATAGATCCTGTAGGAGGGTCTCAGAGGCCTTGTCCTGTGGGTCATTACCAGGGCACACACACACACACACACACACACACACACACACACACACATGGTCTCTGCCTTCAGTTGGTAGCACCTCTTGCCATCCTCTCTCCCCAGGAAAACAAGCTCTACCTCTTAGATGATCCCCTGGCTGCTGTGGATGCTGATGTGGCCAACCACTTGCTACATAAGTGTATTCTAGGCATCCTGGGACACACTACCCGGCTGCTCTGCACCCATCGAACAGAATACCTGGAACAGGCTGATGTTGTGCTGCTGCTTGAGGGTGGGCGTATCCTCCAAGCAGGTACCTTTGGGGCTAGGGGCAGATGAGGCCAGGTGAGGGTAGCTACTGAGAGTCAGCTTTCTAATCAGGTTGGGATTCAGTTCACCTAGTATTTCATGAGTGCCTATTCTCTGCAAGGCACTGAGGATAAAAAGACAAAAATTTTAGAAATACTCTGCTTTCATTGTTTAAGTCATTTTCAGTTGTTTCTGACTTTTCATGACCCCATTTTGGATTTTCTTAGCAAAGATACTAGAGTGGTTTGCCATTCTCTGTTTACCTGCTCTATAATTTAAACTCTTCACTGGGGTATTCAAAGGTTAAGTGATTTGCCCAGGGTCACAGGGTTATACCCAAGTTTTCCTTCCTTCAAGGCAAGTGTTCTGTTCACTTCACCTTGCTTCCTCTGTTCAGTCATTTTCAGCCATGTTTGACTCTTTGTGACCCCATTTGGGGTTTTCTTGGCAGAAGCACTAGAATGGTTTGCCATTTCCTTCTCCAGCTCATTGTGCAGATGAGGAAAATGAGACAAACAGGATGAAGTGACTTGCTCAGGGTCACACAGCTAGGAAGTGTCTGAGGCCAGATTTGAACTCAGGAAGAGGAGTCTTCCTGACTCCAGTCCCAGAGCTCTATCTACTGCATCACCTCACTGCCCACCTCTTTGCCTTCTAGGAGCATATAAATTAGATGAGTAAATATAAGATAATTTGAGGAGGGAGGGAATACTAATGACTGAGGTGAGAAGGGATAGCTTCATGGAAGGAGTAATGCCTGAGTGTCTTTAAAGGAGGTTGAGGCATGGAGGCTAGACGGGAAGTGGGATGTTCAAGCATGGGAACACTGTGTACAAAGGCCCCCAGATGGGATGGAGTGCTGAGGCCAGGGAACAGTGAAAAGACACAGTGTATGAAAGGGAGCTGGAGGTCTTTAGATGCCAAGCTGAGGGCTTGTTTGATCTTTGAGGCAGCCATTGAGGGTCTAGAGCTTAGACTGGTGCTTTAGGAAGACAATTTGGGCAGCTGTCTGGGGGTTGGATTGGAGAGGGGAGAGACCAGTTAGGAAGCTCTTGCTGCAGACTAAGGGAGAGGGGATGAGGGTCTAAACCATGATAATGGATGTGCTAGTGGTGGTCAATGGACAGAAGAGGTAGAAACAAGACAAATCTGGCAATTTACTGGATATGAGGGAAGGAAGGAGGGAGGGAGGGAAGAAAAGAAGGAAGGAAGGAAGAAAGGAAGGGGAAGCTAGGTGGCTCTGTAGTTAAAGTACTGGCTCTAGATTCAGGAGGACCTGAGTTCAAATCTGACTTCAGACACTTGACACTTACTAGCTGTGTGACCCTGGGCAAGTCACTTAACCCTTATTGCCCTGACCAAAAAAAGAAAAAAAAAGAGGGAAGGAAGAAAGAAAAGGGGAGGAAGGTGTGGAGGGAGGGAGGAAAGATTGGGGGAGGGAGAGAAGGAATAAAGGAAAGGAGGAGGGAGGAAGGGAGAGGAGAGAAGAAAAGGCAGGAGAAAAGGAATGAATAAGGAAGGGGAAAGGAAAGAAAGGGAAGGAAGGAGAAAGGGATAGAAAGAGGAAAGGAAGGAAAGAGGAAAAAAGGAACCATTTATTAAGTACCTACTATGTGCCAGGAACTGTGCTAAGTGCTTTACCAATCTTATGACATTTCGATCCTCACAGTAACCCAGTGAGGTGGTGCTATGATTTTCTGTTTTACAGTGGAGGAAACTGAGACAAAGGTTAAGTGACTTGCCCAGGGTCATATGGCTAGTGTCTGAGACTGAATTTGAACTAAAGTTTTCCTGACTATAGGCCAGAATTCTACCCACTGTACCACCTAATTGCCTTGAAAGGTGAGATGACTCTGAGTTTGGGAACCTAGGTAACCAGAAGGCTTGTGGTGCCCTCAACATAAATAGGAAAGCTTGGAGAAAAGATAGGCTTAGTGGGGATAATAATGAATTCTGGAAATAATGACTTTGGGCTGCCTATGAGACATTCAGGTGAAACTATCCATTAAGCAGTTGGTGATGTGAGACTAGAACTCAGAGAGAAGAAACTAGGGCTGAATACATACTCATCTGGGATTCAGTCCTCTGTGCAGAAAGGGAGATAAGATCACAGAGAGTATAGAGAGGGGAGAGAAGAGGTCCCAGGAAAGAGTCTTGGAGCATACCCAGTGCTCGAGAACCCAAAGAAGCTGGAGAAGGATCCAGCTGAGAACATTGAGAAGGATCTGTCCAGCTGGCAGAAGAACTGGGAGTATCACAAAAGCTAAGGGATAATCATCAGGAAGATGGGGAATGAGGTCCATAGTGTCAAATACTGCTGAGAGATTAATTATTATGAATAGTATTAGAATGATAACTAACTGAGGGCAGCTAGGTGGCGAAGTGGATAAAGCACTGGCCTTGGATTCAGGAGGACCTTGAGTTCAAATCCAGACTCAGACACTTGACACTTAACTAGCTGTGTGACCCTAGGCAAGTCACTTAACCCTCATTGCCTTGCAAATTTAAAAAAGAAAAAAAAAGAATGATAACTAACTTTTTTATATGGGACTCACTATGTGCCAGGCATTGCACTGAGTGCTTTAAAATCGTTATCTCTTTTGATCCTCACACCAGCCCTGGGAGGATTGGTTCCATTATCATCACCCCTATTTTACATTTGGGGAAACAGGCAGACAGTGGCTAAGTGACTTGCCCAGGGTCACACAGCTAGTAAATGTCACATTTGAACTCAGGTCTTCCTGACACCAGGCCTGGTGCTCTATCCATTGTGCCACCTAGCTTCCCAAAGAAGGAGCAGGGATTGATCAAGGATAAGGATTAAGGAAGGCTAGCAATGAAGAGATTGTTGGTAACCTTGAATGATCACTGGTACCCTGACAATTAGGCCATCTGGACTCTGGGCCTTGCTTTGCTCCCAGAATTGTCTGGGTGACTATGGACAAGTTATTATATACCTTTTAGGGATTCCTGTTTCCTTACCTTTATTATATAATGTATAGAATCATTCCCAAGTTCTTTGGCAGGTACAAGCATGAAATTAAAAGATAGGTGGGCAAAGTCAAAGTCTTAGTGAAATACAGGAATAGTATTTTGTCAGGAGAAGGAGAGATAGCTTTAGGATTTGTGCGTCTGATTACCTTGGGGCCTTAGGGAGAGCTGAAGCTCAGAGGTGAGCCAGATTTCTCATAAAATGGCTCGGAGAAAAATGGCTTGGAGATAGGTTTAAGAAATTGTGAGATATGTATAATTGATATCATATTGCTCACTTTCTCAAGGGGTGGGGAGGGATAGGAGGGAGGGAGAGAATTTGGAACTCAAAATCTTTAAAAGTGAATGTTGGGGCAGCTAGGTGGTGTGGTGGATAAAACACCCGCCCTCGATTCAGGAGGACATGAGTTCAAATCCGGCCTCAGACACTTGACACTTACTAGCTGTGTGATCCTGGGCAAGTCACTTAACCCTCTTTGCCCCACCAAAAAAAAGTGAATGTTAAACAAAATTCAAATGTAATTGGGAAATATTTAATAAAATAAATTTTTTAAAAAATCATTTATGAGAGACAACATGGCTTAGTTACAGTAGCTAGAATCCTATACTGGAGTCAGGAGCTTGTTGTTTTTGTTCAGTTATTCAGTCATGTCTGATTCTTTGTGACTCTGTAGATCATAATGTTCAAGGAGTTTTCTTGGCAAAGCTATTGGAGTGGTTTGCCATTTCTGTATCCAGTGGACTAAGGCAAACAGAGGTTAAGTGACTTGCCCAGGGTCACACAGCCAGTAAATATCTGAGGCTGGATTTTCATTGAGGTCTTCCTGACTCCAAGCCCAGTGCTCTATCCACTGAGACATCTAGATGCCTCAAGTCAGGAGCACCTGTGTCCAAATCCCACTTTTGACACTTACCAGCCGAGCAAGCATTGGCAAATTATTTAACTTTTCTGAACCTGTTACTTCATCTTAAAACAGGGATAGTAATACCTGTAGCAGTTCTTCTGAAAAAGATCTTGGGGTTTTAGTGGTCCATATGCTCATTGTGACATGGGAGCCCCAAAAGGTAATAAATTCTTATATCCCATTAATAAGGGGATAAGCTTTCAGGAATACTGACTGATTTGACTGATTTGCTCTTTGCTCTCCAAGGGCTTCTCAAGTCTTCCCCAGCCCCGCAATTCAAAAGCATTGATTCTGCGGCACTCAGCTTTCCTTATGGTCCAGCTCTCACAGCCATATATTACTGCTTGGAAAACCATAGCTTAGACTCTTTATATTTTTATTATCTTTATAAAGTGCTTTGAAGACATTATTCTAGAAATGCTGGCTGCTGTCATCATCATCATCAATTGAACACTTACTGTGGGTGAGACACCATGCATGCTATGGGGGATACAGAGATAAGTTAAGACACAATCCCCGCCTTTAGGAAGTTAATAAGTGTCTAAGATGTACCTAAACATCAGTAGTATAAAGCAGAATGTGGTAAATGCCGTAAGCAAGGAATGAAATACCAGAATCAAGATGCAGAGTACAGAAAAGAAAAAAGGTTAGAAAAGACTTCTCACTCTCTTGAAATCAGAACACTTTTGCAGGGAGAGGGGCAAGGCAATCAGGGTTAAGTGATTTACCCAGGGTCACACAGCTAGTAAGTATTGAGGATGAATTTGAATTCAGGTCCTCCTGACTCCTGGGCTGGGGGCTCTATCCACTGCACTCCTTAGCTGCCACTGAAATCAGAACTTTCGTGTGCATGTGCTAACCTCCTCAGTATAATCTGAGTTCCTGGAGGACAGCAGCTGCTTCATTTGGGGTTTTTTGTCTCTCCAGTGCCTTGCATGGAGTAACCACTTGATAAATGCTTATTGAGTTGAATTCAATTGAAACTCTTTAACCTGGCATTCAGTGCCCTCCATCATCTGGTTCCAACCTCAATGAACATTCCCACCCCCCACCCCCACAAATAACATGCTCTACTTTCTATCCAAACTAGATTTGCTGAATGAATCTCTGGTCATGGCCCATGTTTTCCTGCCTCTCTATAATCTTTGCTCCCCTTAGGATCTCCTCCCCCCACATTTATGCCTGCTGACATCTTGCCTGTTTGAACTTGGGGAAGTTACTTCATTTTTCCTAACCTCATTTTCCTTCCTCCTCATATTTTTTTTTTTTTTTTGCTGTGAGGCAATTGGGGTTAAGTGACTTGCCCAGGGTCACACAGCTAGCAAGTGTTAAGTGTCTCAGGCCAGATTTGAACTCAGGTCCTCCTGAATCCAGGGCCGGTGCTCTATCCACTGCGCTACCTAGCTGCCCCTCCTCATCTCTTTATAAGAAAGACTAAGAAAGAATAAGAAGTTTTATCATAACATAATGACAAAGTCTGATGTTGTATACAATATTCCATACCCATAGCCCTCCACTTTATTCTACAAAGAAAGCAAGGAGGGCGATACCTTCTTATATATCTCTTCTCTGGGGCTAAGCATGGTCATTTTACTTGCGAAGTGTTTGGTTGTTTGGGTTTTTACTTACATTGTTGGAGTCGTGTGTATATTACTCTTCTTACTTCACTTTGTGTTATTTCATATAGGTGTCCCCATGCTTCTCTGTAGTCATCATAGTTGTTGTTTTTTATAGCTCAGGAATGATGATGATCATGATGGGGATAGTGGTAGTGGTGATGGCAGCTAGCATTTACGTAACTCTTTAAGGTTTGCAAAGCTCTCTACATATATTATCTCATTTAATCCTTACGACAACACTGAGAATTAGGTGCTATTATCAGCCTCATTTTTTCAGTTGAGGAAACTGAGATAGGGAGAGATTAAGTGTCCATGGCAGGATTTGAGGCTCAGGTCTTCCTGATTGACTCCAGGTACAGTGTTCTATTCTCTATTCCACCTAGATGCCTCATTTGTATACCCAACTTGCTTAGCTATTCCCCAGTGGATGGGTATCTACTTTGTTTGGCATAGATTTTTTTTTTTTTTTAGTGAGGCATTTAGGGTTAAGTGACTTGCCCAGGGTCACACAGCTAGTAAGTGTGTGTTAAGTGTCTGAGGCCAGATTTGAACTCAGGTACTCCTGACTCCAGGTCCAGTGCTCTATCCACTGTGCCACCTAGCTGCCCCTGACATAGACTTTTAAGACTACCTGGAAGAAGGCTGCCAGGGGAAGCTAGGTGGCATAGTAGATAGAGCTCAGGGCCTGGAGTCAGGAAGACCTGAGTTCAAATCCAGCCCCAGATGCTTACTAGCTCTGTGACCCTGCACAACTTGTTTAGACCTGTTTGCCTCAGTTTCCTCAATTGTAACATGAGTTAGAGAAGGGAATGGCAAACCCCTCCAGTATCTGCCAAGAAAGCACCAAAATGGGGGTCACAGAGAGTTAAGCACAACTGAAAAACTCAACAACAACAAGGCCTCTAGAAGCAGTGGGGTGAACTAGGTACCTCTTAAAGGCCCTGCCCAGCCCTCGGAGTCAAGGATGCCATGCAGGCTGGCACCAAGATGGCAGCTGGATCCGGGGCCATTAGAGGGCACTAGAGGTTGAGTCGCCACAGGCATTTTGGTGCAGCTGTTGTTTAGAACACATGTGACTAAATGGTGTAGCCCATTAGTAACTAGGACTGGTATTTTCTGACCTCCATTCCATCCGCTAGGACCACCCTCTGAGATTCTGCCACTGGTACAAGTGGCCCCCGACGCCCAGGCTGAGGACGTACAGAAGACTGAGTCAGGTGTGCCTTTCCGTAGTCACCCCTTATTTCCTGCCTTCTCCCTTTAACGTCCATGCTCAATCAATACCTTTGAGATTTTTAGACACTGGCCTAAGCACTCTTCCCCTCCTTACACTTACCCTATGTCCTCCAAGTGTGACTCCCCTTCTTCTCCTTGAACATCATTGTAGCAGCAGCCCCACAGGCATGGAAGCCAGAGAAGGAGAGTGAGGAGCCCAAGGATGTGGGCCCAAGCCCCAGCCGCTTGCTCCAGGAGGAAGGAAAGAAAGAAGGGGCCGTGGCCTTCCACGTGTACCAGGCTTACTGGAAAGCCGTGGGGGGATGGCTCTCCCTGGCCATCCTCCTCTTCTTGCTCCTCATGCAAGGTAAGAGCATCTCTATGAACCCCCAGCCAGCTTTATTCTTTTGCCCCTCCCTTGTCTGCCATTCACATCCGCTCTCGGGTCCCTGTCTCCTGGGATGCCAACTCCCCTCCATGGGAGTCACGTATACATGGCACTTCATTCTCTCTCAAGGGAGTGACCGTGGGTGACACACTTCTGAGAGTCTATGATTCCTTCCTCTGACCATTGGATTATTGGATTTAGAACTGAAAGGAGCCAGGGAATGAACGAATAAGGATTTATTAAATGCTAACTATGTGAATGAATGAATGAATGAATGAATGAATGAATGAATGAATGAATGAATGAATGAATGAATGAAAAGGCATTTATTTGGCATTTACTATTGGGATACCAATAGAACACCAATGAGGGGAGTCAATACATAAAACTCTGAGCTGAAAGCTCATAAGAAGTCCTGTGGGTGCAGTGGTGAGGGGCAGATGGCAAGCTCCAAGGGTCTTTTGGTTATGTCATCAGGTCAGATGATAGTACCTGGGATCTGCAGAACACAGAGGCAAGGCAAAGGGCTGGGGAGGAGTGGGCCAAGGGAGGAGAAGGGAGAGGAGTGATGAATGAGAGGAAAGTCGGGGTAAGCCCCGGGGAAATGCAAATGACGGCTGGATGACTTTTTCCTTTGCTCTGTTCTTAGGGACCCGGAATGCTGCCGACTGGTGGCTCTCTCACTGGATCTCTCAGCTAAAGATGGCTGGGAATGACTCCCAAGAGCTATGGCAGCTCCCTAGCCACGAGCCCTCATTGCCCTCCCCACAGCTGCTTCTCTTCTCCCCCGGAGGCCTCTTGTGAGTGGACTGGGGGCCCAAAAAACCTGGAGTCAAGCCAGGGGCTTGAGAATGGATCCTGATGGCTTCTCTGGGGTGAGGGTGTGGATCCTGAGGTCAGGACATGGCCCGTGGATGAGAGGGTCATGGGTCCCACTTTCCCTTCCCTCTGTCCAGTGCCCCCGTGTCACCATGGCCCAGAGCCACCCCAAACAGCTCCCTGGATGTGCAGTTCTATCTGACTGTGTATGGGTCCATTGCCAGCGCCAACTCGATCTTCACCCTCCTACGGGCCATACTCTTTGCCACTGGCATTCTCCAGGCAGCAGCCACTCTGCATCAGCGCCTGCTGCACCGGATCCTCAGGGTGAGTGAGTGGAGAGATCCACTGCGGGGAAGGTTGGGGGAGACCTTTTGTCTCAGCCCAAGGGGACTATGGCTTGGGCCCTGCACTCTTTGTCTGCCAAAGTTTCTCTCCTTTCCCTGGGCAGCTTGGAGAGGGTTGTCCTCTGCAGGAAGCCACTAGCTCTTCTCCATCCCCTAGAGGCAGGTATCATTTTATAGTGCATCAGCTTTTGCAAAATGCTTAATATCCCACATGATCCTCATAACTCTATGACTGAGGTGCTGTTATTTTCACACCCATTTTGCACATAGGGAAACTGAGGCTCAGAGAGGTGGCCTGACCTGCTATGGAGTCACACAGCTAGAAAGGGTCCTGGGTGGGATTCAAACCCAGTCCAAGACTCTCACCACTAGGCAATGTGGCCTCTCAATGAAACGTTCTGAGCCTCACTTCCCTCATCTGTAAAATGTGGGTCCTCATATTTGTACTACCAACTTCACAGGGTGGTTGTGAAGAAGACACTTTGGTGAAACAGTGCTATAGACCTGTGAATTATTGCTTTGGTTAGAAAATGGAAGAAGAGTGACCAACTGAGGCTAGAGTCAGGAGGAGATTAGAATCCAGGTCTTGAAAGGAACCTCAGGAGGTCAACTAGGTCATCTAGTCCAGTCCCCTGTCTCCTGATAGAATGACTCCTTAAAGATATTGGGAGGTTTTCCTGCTTTTAATAAATTCCCTTCCAGAGAAAGAGGCTCAATAGCTTCCTTCACTTTCCCTAAAGCTATTGGTTCTCTCACAACCTGCTGGTCAGAAGATCTTGATTCCTAACCTTCATCTCAATGCAGTTGAAGGCCTCCATTCTTTAAAGGGAGTTCAGCTTTTACTCTTCTCAGTGAAGGGGTGGGAAACACAATGACAGAGGGTTACCTTTTTTTTTTTTTTTAAGTGAGGCAATGGGGGTTAAGTGACTTGCCCAGGGTCACACAGCTAGTAAGTGTTAAGTGTCTGAGACCGGATTTGAACTCAGGTACTCCTGACTCCAGGGCCGGTGCTCTATCCACTGCGCCACCTAGCTGCCCCCGGGTTACCTTTTTTTTTAAGGTTGCATTAATGCCTTTTGTTTTTATGTCACGGTCATGTTCCACTATACTCTTCCTCCAAAGGAAGAAAGCACATTTCATCATTTACCCTTCAGGGCCCAGATTGGCCATTATAGTTAGTGGGAATTTGGGAATCTGATTGGCTTTCAGTAACAACTTCTTTCCCTGGGGGTGGGGGCAGGGTTTAAGAACAATTCAAGTGTCTAATTTGAGGCAGGAAGATGGACAAGCTGACTTACCAGAGGCCCTACCAGCTAGAGGAGATTCATCATCCTCCCCTCCTTAGTAGAGCTCCTTCCCCTTACCCCTTCTAGCTGCCCCCAAAGATATGGACATTCTCCTACTTACTATTCTCCTGTCTTCTCACAACCAAGCCATCCAACTCAGGGACCCCACTCCCACCTCCCAACATCCCTACAACTACTCAAAGCTCTCTTATGAGACTCCTTTCTCTACTAGTTCTCTCCCCAGATTAGGGCTCACAACTAATTCCTTCCCCTCCGAGATTCTTCTCCCATCCATTTCTTTTTCTTTTTTCTTTTTCTTTTCCTTTTTTTTTCCTTTTTTTTTTTTTTTTTTGGTGAGGCAGTTGGGGTTAAGTGACTTGCCCAGGATCACACAGCTAGTAAGTGTTAAGTGTCTGAGGCCAGATTTGAACTCAGGTCCTCCTGAATCCAGGGCCGGTGCTCTATCCACTGCGCCACCTAGCTGCCCCTTCTCCTATCCATTTCTATCCTATCCATTTTCTCCAGCATCACCCAACTTCATTGCCCCAACCATGTCCTCCCCTTGTAGGCTCCTGTGACATTCTTTGACTCCACACCAACTGGGCGGATCCTGAACCGCTTCTCATCCGATGTGGCCTGTGCAGATGACAGCCTCCCCTTCGTTCTCAACATCCTGTTGGCCAATGCGGTGGGACTACTGGGGCTGCTGGCTGTCCTGGGCTCAGGGCTGCCCTGGCTGCTGCTGCTTTTGCCACCTCTTGGCGCCCTCTACTACTCTATACAACGCCATTACCGGGCTTCCTCCAGGGAACTTCGGCGCCTCAGCAGCCTCACTCTTTCCCCACTCTACACCCACCTCTCTGAGAGCCTGGCTGGGCTCAGTATCATCCGGGCCTCTCGGGCCTCCTGCAGGTGAGGGGTGTGACCGTGCCAGGCAAGACTCCCCATCTCAGTACCGGAAACATAAGGTCGCATCTAAAGAGAGCCCACCCAGGAATTTGGGGGGGGGGAGGCGGGGCAACGAGGGTTAAGTGACTTGCCCAGGGTCACACAGCTAGTAAGTGTCAAGTGTCTGAGGCTAGATTTGAACTCAGGTCCTCCTGGATCCAGGGCCAGTGCTTTATCCACTGCACCACCTAGCTGCCCCCCCACCCAGGAATTTTACTAGGGTGAGACAGCCAGAGTAGAGGCTCAGGGCGATGATAGCCTTAGAGAGAAAAGAAATGGGGCCAAGGAGACACAGTGAGGAAGGACTGGGGATCCTAAAGAGAGAAGGGAGGGGCTGGGGAGATAATAAGCCTGGAGGGGAAGATAGTGAAAAGGATCCTGGGAGGAAAGGGGCATGGGGGAGTTTAGGGAGACTTCTGTGTATAAACCAATTATCACCTCTCCTATGTATGCCAATCCTATGAGTAAGAGGATTCTAATCTTAGACATGAGGACAGGAAGGAGGGGAACCACCCCCGAGGCTGGTCCTTGGCATATGGGTAGGAGAGAGAAAACTCAGCTCTTGGCCCCTAGGTTTGAGGAGGAGAATGAGAAGCTACTGGAGCTCAACCAGCGCTGCCAGTTTGCCTCCAGTGCATGCCAACAGTGGTTGGACATTCGGCTGCAGCTCATGGGCGCCACTGTGGTCAGCGCCATTGCCATCATCGCCCTCATCCAGCATTACCAACACCTCGCTAACCCAGGTGCCGCCTTTGTACCTCTCGGCCTTATCCCCATCCCAGATAGAAACCCTCCCACCTCCTCCTAATCAGTGCTATTCTTCCATACCCACCTCCATTACCTGGGCCTCCAACCCCAGGCCCTGCTTCCCGACCCCAGGCCTACCTGCGCCCCCTCATCCTTAGTCCCATATATACACCTCACCTGTTATAGGAACTAGCCTCTTGTGGTCCCCACCTAGAGCCTTTTCCTTCTCTCAGCCAGCTCCCTTTTATTCTGCCATATATGTAGATAAACAAATGTAGGCTTGAACTCACATATGTACACATTACACAGTCTTTCTCCCACATACAAACCAATTCAAGAAAAATTTAGGTACCTATTCTGAACAAGTTCTCGTGCTAGGTGTTGAAAATATTAAGACAGAATAAGCCAGCTTTCCTGCCCTTAAGAAACTTAAAGTCTAGTCCATATGAGCATTCCCCCTCTTCAGCCCTCCCCCAGCCTCCTTCAGTGGTAGCCTAGAGATGGCAGCAGCAGCAGCCAGGGCAGTCCCCAGCCCAGAATGGTCAGCAGCCCTAGCAGTCTCAACACATTCTTTTTTTCCTTAGGACTGGTGGGCCTGTCGCTGTCCTATGCCCTGTCCCTGACAGGCCTTCTCTCAGGCCTGGTGAGCAGCTTCACACAAACGGAAACCATGATGGTGAGCGTGGAGCGGCTGGAGGAATATTCTTGTGACCTGCCCAGTGAGCCCCAGGGCCAGCAGATACAGGTATGGGTGATGGGACGCCCTTTCCATCTCCCCACCTCAGGGCCAAAACTATAGCCTTTTCTCCCCTCTTCCCCCCTTCCCCCATAGTATGGGCTAGTTCAGTCCAGTCCCCTTAGAGCTTTCTCCTCATCTCCCCACAGCCATGTCATTTTCAGTTCCCCATCTCTCCTCATTTTTCTTTCTCTCCATTTTTCCTTTTCTCCTCCCCATCCTGCCTGTCCTCTTCACCATCTTCCCAGTTTTTACCATCTTCTTTGCTCTTCACCGTCTCTGTCTCTCCCCTTCATCCCTGCCTGTCTTCCTCACTCTCCCCCTGCCATCTCTTCTGACAATCCTTCCCTGTTCTCCCTCCCTTCTTACTGTTTTCTCCATCTGGCTCCATTTCCATTCTCCACCTACACCATGTTTTCACACCTCCTCATTCTCTACCCATGCTCTTCTACCTTACCATCTCTCCCTCGGTTCTCCTCCCTTTCTCCCCACCATGGCTCCTGTCTCCTTTCATCATCCCTCTCTCATCTTTCTTCATTTTTGCCTTACCCTTTCAGCTCTGTATTGCCCACATCTCTTCACCCTCTCCTCTGTCTCTTCCTTCACTTTGCTGACCACAGGTAGGAGTGGGCTGGCTGTCACAGGGACATGTGGAGTTCCAAGATGTGGTATTGGCTTACCGGCCAGGGCTGCCCAATGCCTTGGATGGAGTCACCTTCGACGTGCTGCCTGGGGAGAAGATAGGCATTGTGGGCCGGACGGGTTCCGGAAAGTCCTCTCTGCTGTTGGTATTGTTCCGGCTGGTGGAGCCCAGTGCTGGGCATATATTCCTGGATGGTGTGGATACCAGCTTGCTGGGCTTGTCGGATCTCAGGTGGAGTTGGGGGTGGGATGGCCACAGCATAAGGGGTGGCCCCTGGGCCTTTTGCATCATCTTAGAGGGCCTGGGACAGGACTTAAAGACAAAAGAATGGCAGAAGCTGGGGAATAGGAAAGACTTGAATGGTGCTGAGAGATGGAAAAGCATCTGGGCAAAGAGATACAATTTGTTAGCCAATCAACAGACATTTATTAAGTACCTTTTATATGGCAGGCACTATGCTGGGTGCTAGAGATAGCTATGTCCATCACATCGAAGCTCCTGCGCTTGGCTTTGGAGGCCTTCCCCAGCGCCAGTTAGCCACCCTCTCTTTCCATTTCTCCCCTCCCCTCAACTCAACGTCCTGAGAACCCTGCCGTGCTCACTATGGACTCTCCATTTGTTCATGCGGTCCTCCTACCCCAGAATGCCTTCCCTTTTCCTTCTAGCCAGCGCGTCCTCTTCAGGGCCTAAGCCAAGTCCTTGTCTTTCTAAGCTAAATCTTTCTCATCTAAGTCTTTGCCTTGACTATGCCAGCTCGCCCTGATATTTTCCTACTCTGAACACCACAGGGCTTGGTCCTGTAACTGTTTCATGGCTGTCTGGTGAGATTTGAGCTCCTGAGACCATATTTTATTTCTCTCTGCCATCCCCCAAAGTACCTAGTAAACTGCTAAGAACACAGTAGCATCCTAAGATTTAGAGATGGAAGTGTCCTTACAAATCATTTAGTCCAACCTCCACATTTTACCAGTGAGGACACAGGTCTAGAAAGGTCACATAGGTAGAGAATAGCAGAACAGGGATTCAAAGCTAAGTCTGCATCTCCCAACTCAGGAATCTTCCTTCCTTCTTTCCCTCTTTCCTTCTTTCCTTCCTTCCTTCCTTCCTTCCTTCCTTCCTTCCTTCCTTCCTTCCTTCCTTCCTTCCTTCCTTCCTTCCTTCCTTCCTTCCTTCCTTCCTTCCTTCCTTCCTTCTCTCCTTCCTCCGTCTCTCCCTTCCTTCCTTTTTTTGGGGGGGAGGCAGTCAGGGTTAAGTGACTTGCCCAGGGTCACGAAGCTAGTATGTGTCTGAGGCCATATTTGAACTCGGGTCCTCCTGACTCCAGAGCAGGTGCTCAATCCACTGTACCGTCTAGCTCTTCCAGGACTCTTTAACTATACTTTGTTGTCTCCCAGTAAATGTACATCAATTGACTGATTCATAGGTAGGAATTGAAGAAGTTCAAGCTCATATGCAAAGAATGGACCTCTGGTCAAAGCAGAAGGTGCCCATGGTCTCCAAGACTAGATGATATTGTTTGCTCCCTTCCTTGCCTCTCAGGTCCCAGCTGGCCATCATCCCTCAGGAGCCCTTCTTGTTCAGCGGTACGGTGCGAGAAAACCTGGACCCTCTGGGTCGCCATGAGGATGAGGTGCTGTGGCAGGCCTTGGAGGACTGTCACCTGAGCGAGGTGATCACTCCCCTGGGTGAGTTCTGGGAACAGGTGGTGGGAGAACTCGGCCAAAGTTAGGCCCCTTCCTGGAGGTACGGGAGGGAGGCCTTGTGAAGTCAGGAGGGAGTGGGGAGAGGCTGGGAGGAGAGGGACAGGCCTCTTGGGGTGACAAAGTCTGGGCCCAACAGGTGGTCTGGATGGTGAGCTGGGTGAGGGGGGACGGCACTTGTCCCTAGGGCAGAGGCAGCTACTGTGTCTGGCCAGAGCTCTCCTTACAGATGCCAAGGTAAGGAATGGAACTAGGGGCCAAGTGGGTGGGTTTTGCAGAGGGCCTTTGAAAGGCGGATGGGGGAGTCCTTCTGGATTATCAGGGAGACATAAAAAGGGGTTTGCTCTGCCAGGGCTCAGCCCTCCAGTGCAGAGCTGGGGCAAGGGGGCTAAGGGATGGGGACTAGGTTGGGATCCAGGGCAAACAGAAGCCCTTCTCCCCCTGCCCCAGATCCTGTGCATCGATGAGGCCACAGCCAGTGTGGACCAGAAGACAGACCAGCTGCTCCAACAGACAATCTGTAATCGTTTTGCTACCAAGACTGTTCTGACCATTGCACATAGGTATGTATGTATAGTGGAGATGCCCAGAGGGGAAGGGGAGGGAACATTACACCAGTGTTGAAGGTTCCATTGAGGGGGGATGATTACAACAGGCCAGCTTCAGACCTTTTATTCCTTCCTTCCTCTGGGGGACTACCCAGAAGTTAGTAAGGAGAGAGCTCTATCTCCTCTCAGGCCCATATCACTCTCCTGCCAGACACTGGTGCGAAATCAGGGGTGGGATCTGTCACACCCTGAGGGAAACCGAGTCACTGAGCAACCTTCTCCTCCTGTCCCCTCTCCCTCCAACAATGGAAACCCAAGCACTGATTTGGAGTGAGAGTGAGAGATGGGAAAAGGGTCAAGCATACCATACTTACTCTGTGCCCACCCTTCCCTGCCTTATAGGCTTAACACGATCCTGAATTCAGACCGGGTGCTGGTGTTACAGGCAGGAAGGGTGGCTGAGCTGGACACTCCAGCTGCCCTCCGAAGTCGGCCCTACTCATTATTCCAACAGCTACTGCAGAACAGCCAGCAGTAACCCTGCCTCCTCTGAACCAGTGGTCCTTCCTCTTCCTCTTCCTCGGTCATCACCGCCCTCTCTATGTGAGAGGGCTTAGGGTTTTTACACTCAGGTGATGAACAACTGTTTACTCTCCCCTTCATCTGTAGGGCGACCTGGTCCCCAGGAGGCACCAGGCCCTCTCACCTTCCTCAAGCATCGCTGGCTGGGTACCTCAGGATGCTCTCTTTGATATCAGTCCTCCTCAGTGAGCTGACGGTATTGGAGGAGAGCTCTAACTGGACCAAGACTAGCATCTTGGACATGGGGCTCCAGGCTGACCCCACCTGGGGCCAGGAGCCCTGGGAGCATGAGCTCCCAGGTGAGTGAAAACTCACTGTTATTTTTTGTAATTTTATTTGATAAAACTTCTCTTGAACAATCTGTGTATTTAAAAAAATAGCATTTCTGGTGTGAGGCTGAGACGCCTCAGTGGGAGGGAAAGCCCACAATGGTCTCTGGAGGGTAGGAGATGTGAGGAGGAAGGAGATGGAGAGGGGGCCCCACTCTGCCCCCCCTCCATCCCCCATCACAGTGCTGTGGTCTTGCCGAGCTCTGGTGGGGAGCCAGGTGGAGGGGAGATTCCCGCAGTGAGCATGCTGACCTGGCACTCTCGGTCATGTTGCTCAGGAGGGGCGGCATATTGGCGAAAAGGGTAGCAGGGTCCAGTGGGGCAGTGGCCACGGCGCCATGCCCAAAAGAGAAACAACCCTGTGGGGAGGAGAGTGAGGACCCCAAATACCACCAAAATGAGCAGGCTTGACTCCCCGATCCCCGCCTCTTGTCGCTGTACTACCTCCTTCACTGAGATTCGCAATAGCCCTGCACCCACGCTGAAGGGGGCTGGAACCGTGAAAGGAACCACAGCTGCAGGGGTGGGTCCAGGGGCACTGTCTGGCTCCATAGGGAGGTCCAGGGCTGGGAGAACAATCTCACATGTTTTGCCCCCATAGCCATCAGGGCAGAGGCAATCAAAGTCATGGACACGGTCCCGGCACCGGGCACCATGCTGGCATGGTCGGCTGGCACAGTCATCCAGGTTGACAGTGCAGAAGCGGCCAGCAAAGCCTTCGGGGCAGTGGCAGGAGAAGCGGTTGATGCCATCGTGACAGGTGGCACCATTGGCACAGGGCCTCATTAGGCAGTCATCCACATTGACCTCACAGTGTGGACCCACAAAGCCTGCCAGGCAACGGCACGTGAAGTTGTCTGCAAAGCCTTGATCATCTTGGCATTGCCCACCATTCCGGCAAGGAGACCTGAGAAGGATGGGATGGAAAGGAGAGAGTTAATAGTGACAATGTTGTGTGACTTGGATGAAATCACATCCTCACTCTGGACCAGCTGTTCCCTCTGTATACAGAGAGGGTCAAACTAGATTTTCTCTGAGGTGCTCTTCCCCCTCTCCAAACCCATCCTTCCCCCCGCCCAATACATACTCCCAGTTACCTCCTCTGACCCAGGCCCCAATACCCTCTTCTTTGGCTCCATTCCCTTCATCCCACCCTAGCCCCTCCTAATACCTTCAAGTCTGACCTGTGCCCAAGCCCCCACTTTGCCATTCCAATTGTAACTCACCTAGCATGCTCACAGGGCCCAGTCTTGCGCTCACAGTTATGCCCATGAAAACCTGGTGGGCACACGCAGTGGTACTCGCCATCCCCCTCGTACACACACTTCCCTCCATTCTGGCAGGGTGGCTGCTTGGTACAGATGTGCTCATCTGGAGGAGACAGGGATGTCTCTAGCGGAAATGCTTCTTCCTCCACCCTTCACCCAGTGCAGGCTAGGGACTTCTGAAGCCTCCCCACAACCCATGCCTAGCTTCTACCTTTGGGACCTAGTTTCTCTTGGTATGCTTCTTAGCCACATTTCCTGCCAGGATCATTGCTGTGTAATGAAAAGCAGATCACTGTGGGAGGCAGGAGCTGAGACCTGGGCTCTAGCCAGTGACCAGCTGTTGAGACTTTGACTAATTCATTTCAGGACTTTGTCTTCCCCTCATCCCCCACAATCCCCCACAATCCCTCTCTCCCAATTCATCATTTTTTTTTTTTTTTGCGGGGCAATGGGGGTTAAGTGACTTGCCCAGGGTCACACAGGTCAAGTGTCAAGTGTCTGAGGCTGGATTTGAACTCAGGTACTCCTGAATCCAGGGCCAGCACTTTAACCACTGCGCCATCTAGCTGCCCCCCAATTCATCATTAAAATTAGGACAACACCTGTCCTACCTACCTCACAGGGTTATTACTGTAAAGAACAAATAAGAGAGTGAATTATTATTTTTGTGCCTTTCATTGTATCACTGTACTAAACAGAATGCCTACACCTCATACAAGCAGACTAGACACAAGTATATCGTGTTAAGCACATGCTTAATAAATACCTGTTGACTTCTGGACTGAATGAATATGAAAGCCTTTTTAAAAATGCAAAAGGCTATTGAAACCTAAAGGATTCATATTACTAAGTCCCCTTTCATTCCCCCTTTAGTTCCAGGGGGTCCCTTCTACTTTACCTGAAGGGCTCAGCAGATGTTCCCACATCTATTCTCACCTTTGTCACAGAATTTGCCTGCCCAGCCACTGCGGCAGATACACTGCCAGGGTTGGTGACAGGTGCCATGCTGGCAGCCGGGCATCCTGACGCACCGCTCACAGTGTAGTCCCTCCCAGCCAGGGTCACACCTGGGGAGGAGGATGGAGGCACAAGTTATTCTTCTGGGGGATTTCAGGAAATGAAAATAAAAGCCCTCACCCAATGGAGTGAGGAAGCAGGTCTAGTACCCAGTCCCTACATTGTACCCCAGATGAACACAAGCTTAGCAATGCCATGGAAAGTTAAGTTCATCCCTTGGCATTCCATATCCTGAGAAGCAAGCACCTTTCCTGTTCTTAAATCCTAGGACAACCTGTAAAAACAAACTAGTCAAAGGGCTCTTCTTTTTTCCTAACCTCAGTCTCACCCATTGTCATTTACTACCAACTCTTCCTGTTCAGTCCCTATTGGCACTGGGAATATCTGCACAAGTGTACCAGTAGGATTCCTTCAGTCTTCTCTAGTCCTGGCTACACCAGACCAACTCTTTTTCCTGTCTTCACCGCTCTTGCTCCTCTGCTCTCTTCACCTTTCCTTATCTCCTCCATCTGTTCCCTCTATCTTTCTGACCCCAGGGGAATGTTAACAAAACTTTAGGGATAGGAGATGAATGTTGTACTAAGCAAAGTGCTCTCCAGCTCACAAAAGGCCAGAAGGGTCTGGGGTAGCCGGTCCTTATGTTCTTTCCTGGGTAGAGGAATGAAGTAGCGGTGGCTCCGGACCCTCTGGCCTATTGTAGGTGGCAAAGGGAGGGGTCATCTACGCGGTGAGACAGGGCTAGAGTTCGGAGAATGGGGCTCAGGGAGGGGTTTTGAATGCAGACTGAGGATTGGGAGATGCCAGGCACCTACCTGCACGTGCCGTCAGGCTCACAACAGCCGTGGGCCAGATCACAGTGGGAACTACAGTCATCAGCTACAGGAGGTAAGAAGAGATGAACATTTTGCGGTGGGGCAAATCAAAGTAAACCCCAAGTAGGAAATTTGCATATTGGGTGAGGAGGATATTGGTCTTCTTAGATCGGAAAGTGTAATTTTCCTCAAAAAGAAAAGGGGGGGAGCTGCGTCCATTTCTGCACAATCTAGTTTGGGACGGATCAGATCCATTGGGAGCCCCCCCCCTCCCCCTCCAAGGAACACTGATGGTCAGTATGGCTGTAGTCCCTGCTTTTGCCGGCAGGGGTCAGTGTGGGAACAGGGGACTAAGACTGAGGCTACTGGTCGGAGCAAGGGAGAGGGGGAAGTGCTTCTCCAGCTTCAGCTTTCCCCCCTCCCACTCATGGGGTCCGGGAGCTGGGGACACTCACCATGGGTGGGCTGTCCGGATGCCCCCAGGATCCACAGCAGGGACACGAGTTGGAGGCAGCGGCAACCGCTGGGCATGGTCAGCGCCGGCCCCAGGAGGGACGGACGAAGGACGGACACCTGTAGGACAGGACAAGACAGGGCTAGAAGGGACGTGGAGATGACGGGGACAGAGCCAGAATGGAATGGGGGTTGCAGGAACACAGAGATAAGGAGAAAGGGCGGGGATGGCGGGGGGTGGGGGAGACTCAAGGTGACGAGATCAGAACCTAGACGACAGGGGTTAAGGGGCGAAGATAAGGGGATGGCATAAGGGGCAGTGGCAGTGTAGGGGTCAGGAGCGTGTACCCAGGTTGTAAGGGAGGGTCTCTGGCAGCAGATAGAAGAGGAGGAGGCTGAGACAAGGGGTCGAGAGGTGGGGACGGCAAGGTCGGAGACGGGGGGGGCCATCCCCAGGACAGAGCAGTCTTCGCCCCCCACCTCCACCTCTGACTGAGCTCCGCCTTTCCCAGGCGTGGGGCCACTTCCACCCCCAGCCTCTTAGAGCTGCCCCCACCACTCGCTCCGGCTTGGCAACTGCACAGGGCCGAGACAGCCAGCCCCACACTACAACCCTCCCGCAAGACGCAACATCTCGACCCCCTCGCCTGCTTGGGAAGGAGTCCGGTGTCTCCGAGCCCCCTGGTTCCAGTGGCTTCCTACCTGGTCTCTCCCAGCCCCCCACCTCTCTCCCTGAGCGCACTCTCTCCAGGGTCCTCCCTCACCTCGGGGGTGACGGCGCCGTGCGCCCAGGAGCCCAGCCTGCCCGGGAAGCGGAGTGCGGAGAGTGGGGCCGGGGGATCCGACGGGATCCGGGCCAGAGCCGGGGGCTGCGCGGGGCGGCCCCCTATAGGGCCAAGGGGCCGGCCAGGGAAGCGGCATCCATGCTGAGCGCTCCGGGAATCTCCGGATCTGGGCCAGACCGGGGAGCGGCGGCGGCGGCGGCGGCGGTTCGGTGCGCTCAGGCCGCTTGCCAGGGGCGGCGTGTGCCGGCAGAACCCGCCCTCCCCCGGGGCCGCCGCCCGCCTGCCCGCCTGCCGGCCCGCCCCCCTCCCCGCTGCGCTCCCTGCCTCAGGCACCGCGCCCCCAATCCAGGCAACACATCAGCGCGCACACACAGGCACACGCGCACACACACATACACACGCGCGCGCGCGCGCGCACACACACACACACACATACATACACACACACACACACACACACACACACACCTCACGCCCACATCTCTCACCCATCGCTCACCTCATCCCTTACATCCCCACTTCTCATTCACAGAGCTCCCAACATCCCTTCACCCACAGCCGTGATCCCCATCCATCATTGTGTCTCTCTCCCCACCCCCCCTTCTCCGTCTCCAACTCCATTTATTCAATGAGCATTTATTTAAGCACAATGTGCCAGCCACGGTGCTAGACTCTGGAGATATAAAGACATAGATGAGACAGTCCCTGTCAGCAAGGAGCTTACATTTTAGGGGGAAAGGAGAGACAACAATGAGAGTCGAGATTAGTAGATGCAAGATATACAAAGCACAAAGAAATTGGTGGGCACAGGAATAGGGGGGAGGGGGAGAAGAGGGGGAGATCAGGACAGACAGGTAGGAGGTATCACTTGAATCTTTTGGTTTCTCTCTTTTTCTTTCCAGAAAAGCATGTGACTTTTAAACACTTATTAGGAATTTAGAGACAAAAGGATGCTGGACATTTTGGCCCATTTATTCCTGCCCCGCAGTTCTGATCTCCTCATTTTCCATTATATATTCCCATTTGTTCCCCCATTGGTCTCCACCCTCCTTTGCCCCTCTTCATCATTTGTCCTTCTCTTAACCTTTTCATTTCATCACCTCCTGGTCCTAATTTCCCCTTTGTAGTTTCTCCCATAGCCTTTTTTTTTTAAGTGAGGCAATTGGGGGTAAGTGACTTGCCCAGGGTCACACAGCTAGTAAATGTTAAGTGTCTGAGGTCGGATTTGAACTCAGGTCCTCCTGAATCCAGGGCCGGTGATCTATCCACTGCACCACCTAGCTGCCCCCTCCCATAGACTTTTTAATCCTTGCAGTCCCTACTCTTTCTTTTCTTTACCTTATTCTTCCCCTTTATCTTCCTCCTCCTAGCCTCATTTATTCTCCCAACCCTCTTTTATCCTTCCAGTATAATTCCTCTACTCCTTAATTTCCATCCCTTCTTCTTCTTGCTAACCTTCCTTCTCCTCTCAGGTATAAAACCCCTTTGTCATTCCTCAATCCCTCCACACCTCCAAGACCACCTCCCTACTGGCATCCCCTACAATCTCTAAACACTTATAAGCCTCTGAAATGTAACTTTGCAGACCCCACCTTCACCTTAGCCTGATTCCAACACATTTTTTTGCCTGGCCTAGGCATCTTGTCCTTGTTTAGTCATTTTTCAGTCACCTCCAATTCTTCATGACCCCATTTTGAGCTTTCTTGGTAAGCATACTGGAATGGTTTGCCATTTCCTTCTGCAACTCATTTTACAGATGAGGAAACTGAGGCAAAGAGGGCTAAGTGACTTGCCCAGGGTTGCACAGCTATTAAGTGTAAATAACATGTGGACTCAGGAAGACTCATCTCAACACTCTGGCCACTGCACCACCTAGCCTTATCCTATTAGGGTGCTAATCATTCAGTGAAGTCTGTACAAATCAGACATCAAGACAATGACTAAGAATGCGTTTTCTTTTTTGAATAGATACTCAGCAACAGCTCCTTCCCTTTCCTCATGCTTTGGGTTTCTCAATTAGGATGATTTGCATGCACATATTATTCTGCCTGCATCCTCTGTGGGTTTCCTGACAGTATAAGAGGGACAGAGGCAGATGGCAGAGATATCTGCCCAGCTCCATTTCTCCCTGTCTTCCTTTCCTCTCTCTCCTAAGATTTCATTAGGTCATCCTTTCCTCCGGTAATCTCTCAAGCCTCTGTGACCTCTCCTGTGCACTGAATCCATTCTAACACAGTTATTTATGGGTACACCTCATACTACTAGTAAATGTTAAGGTCCCCAAAGTGAGATAGTTCCTGCCCTTAAGGCGCTTGCAATCTACACAGTGCCTTGTACTTGGTAAGCACTGAATGAAATGTTTTATCCATTTATCTATTCATTCAAGGAAACAATATGTACACGGATGAGTCAATACAAAAATCGGTCCCCAACAAAGCCTGTGTTGTTTTTTCATCTGGTACATAGCAGGAATTTAATAAATGAATTTTTATTGGTAGATTCATCTTTGTGTCCCATGTCCCTCCAAAAAGACATTGGATGTTATGAAGATGTTCGTGGAACTGAATTGAATCAAAAAAGTTTTAGCTACTGCATAACTCAATGCTAAGTCAATGATCTTGCAGAGTTAGGGGGGTCCTTGTAAATAAGAGGCATCGGAGAACAGTGAAAAGAACAGAGAATTTAGACCCAAGTGATGGATTCAAATTCTGACTCTGCTACTTACTGCCTGGGTGACCTCAGGTAAGTTATTTCATCTTTCTTGGGCTATTTCCCTGTCTATACAGTGAGAGGCATAGACTAGACTACCTCTAAGATCCTTTCCAGCTCTAAATCTATAATCCTAATTTATTTATTATTAATCCCACTACTAACAATAGCTGTGTGAAAATAAAATGACACAATGTATGAAAGTCTCTTTGAAACTTAATGGGGGAGCAACTAGGTGGTGCAGTGGATAAAGCACTGGTCCTGGATTCTGGAGGACTTGAGTTCAAATCTAGCCTCAGACTTGACACTCACTAGCTGTGTGACCCTGGGCAAGTCACTTAACCCTCATTGCCCCACAAAAAGAAAGAAAGAAACCTTAATGGTTATATACATATCCAATGTTATTATTGTTATACTTTGGGCAGCTATGACTAGCCATTTTTTATAAAGGCAGCTAGGGGGTGCAGTGGATAGAGCACTGGACTGGGAATCAGGAAGACTCATTTTCATTAGTTCAAATCCAGTCTCAGACACTTATTAGCTATCCATTATTCACTGTGGATGAAGCACTGACTTTGGAGTGAAAGGATCTGGGTTTGAATCATACCTCTTCCACTGAATATATATATATACATATATATATATATATAAACCCAAGGCAAGTCATGTAATCTCCCTGGGCCTCAGTTTCCTCCCATGTAAAATGATGACTAGATGACTTCTAAGATCCCATTTAGCTCTAAACCTAGCCCTACAATCCTATCCTAAGTCTTCCAACTAATTCCCTCTTCTCAAACTAGTAGTTCAAAACATTTTTTCCCAGTAATAATCCCTCTACTGTAATAATGGCTCCAATTACTTATTTTATGTTTACACTTTGCATTATGTTCCTTTGTATTTGCTTCCTTGACTGTTGCTGTGTCTTATACCTAATTTCATGGGGTGCCTTGTTTCAACACCTTAGAATGTCACAGCTGGAAGGGATCTTTGAGATGACAATCCATTTTATGGAGGAGGAAACTGAAGACTAGGGAGGGGAAGGGATTAGCCCAAGGTCACACACCACTAGGAGTTGGCAGAACCAGGATTCAAATCCAGACCTTTTGACTTCCAATCCAGTGTTCTTCCCCTCCAGTGTACCTCCCAGACTGGGATCTCCTTAAGAGTGAGGGGTATAACCCCCTATTAGACTGGGAGGACCCAGAGAATACACATCTCCTCCTTCTTTTTGTGTCCTCCAAACTTTCCTACCAATGCCTACACACAGTGAGTCTTCAACAGCAGATGTTGGGTAGGCACTGAAAGTCAGAAGAAAGAATTGGTTACAACTATGGATTAGATTAGATAAATCACTTCCATTCTCTGAAGTTGTGTCATCATCTGCAAAATAAAGGACATTCTAGAATCGATAAATTGCCCATTCTCCATCTGTGGGTGTTTCCCAGTGCTTTTTTCATGAACCTGCCTTACCCATCTCCCTGGCTCCCAGGACCCACCCCTAATGAAGTAGATTGTATGCTGAGGTCCCCTGGATACTGTCTGTAGCCACTGTGTAGCTCATTTCATACCACTCCAACATCAGATCCCTCCCTCTGGGAAGATGGGAAGCGTCAAGGAGTGGGAGAGCTACTTAGTATAGCTTAAAAGCTGAGTGTAGGAAACCCTTGGGGTAGAGATGAAAGTCAACCCAGCCAGGAGCCCTTTACATAGCAACTGATGCTTTAGATACTAAGGGCAGTTTTTTTTTAATTAATAAAGTATTTTTTTTCCTGTTACGTGTAAAGATAGTTCTCAACTTTTGTTTATACAAGCTTTCCAATTTCAGATTTTTCTCCCTCCCTCCCCTCCCTCCCCCCTCCCCTAGACAGCAGGTAATCTGATATAGGTTTTATACATATATACATATATATATATACACACATAATAACATTAAACATATTTCTGCATTAGTCATGTTATAAGAGAAAGAGAAAAATCAGAGCAATGACAAAAAACCTCAAAATAGAAAAACAACAGCACCAAAACCAAAAGAAATAGTATGGTTCATTCAGCATCTATATTCCACAGTTCTTTTTTTTTTTTTTCCTGGATTTGGAGATCCTCTTCTATCATGAGTTCCCTGGAACTCTTCTGTACCATTGCATTGGTGAGAAGAATATAGTCCATCACAGTAGATCAACACATAATGTTGATGATACTGTGTACAATGTTCTTCTGGTTCTGCTCATCTCACTCATCATCAGCCGACCAAGGGCAGTTTTGAATAAGCATGATGATACTTGAAGCCTGGTTCTGTCCCTTTCTCTAGGATCCTATCACTCACTGATCAGTTCTGCCTTTTTTGTCCACTGCTTGTGCTCACCCTGTTTGTTTGAGCACAACTCACTGGCAGTTAGGTGACACAGTAGATAGAGCCCTGGAGTCAGAAGGACCTCAGTTCAAATCCAGCCTCAGACACTTATCAGCTGTGTGACCCTGGGCAAGTCACTTAACCTTATTTGCCTCAGTTTCCTCATCTGTAAAATGAGTTGGAGTAGGAAACCACTCTAATGTCTTTGCCAAGAATATCTCAAATGGGGTCATGAAAAGTCAGACACAACTGAAACAACTGAACAACAACAACTAGGATGGGAACCTCTCCAAATAAAAAGGTCTTCTTGTGTCTATCCTTCAGTATCAGTTCACTTAATCCACTTATCTCCTGCTTTTTTTCTAATAAGAATCCCCAGATCTAGTCTGACTGGTCTCTTCGATATTCTCATCCCAAGGCCTTGTTCATGAAGTTTTCAGGTTGCCGAGTCTTATTGATTCTACCTCTATAACATTTCTTCCATCCCACACGTAAAAGAACTACCTTGGTTCAAGCCTTCATCCCTCACCGGAGCTATCACACTAGCCTCATACTTGGTTTCCGTGTTTTCAATTTTTCTCACCAGTACATTGTTTGTCCAGCCAAATTAATATTCCTGAAACACAGATCTGACCATATTACTCATCTCTATTCAAAATTTGTTAGTCTTGCTAGGTGGCCCAGTGGATAGAGTGCTGGTACTGGAGTCAGGAGGACCTCAGTTCAAATCTGGCCCAAGATACTTATGAGCTATGTGACCCTGGGCAAGTCACTTAATCCTCTTTGCCTCAGTTACCTCATCTGTAAAATGAGCTGGAGAAGGAAATGGCAAACCATTCCAGTATCTTTACTAAGAAAACCCCAAATGGGGTCACTGAGAGTTGGACATGACTGAAATGACTCAACAATAGTCCTCAGATAAAACATAAATTCCTCTGTCTGAGATTTAAATACCTCCACAGTCTGACTCCTACCTACTTTTCCAGACATTTCATACAGTATGATTCCCCCCATGCACCCAATATTCCGATCAAACTTCCTGATATTTCCTTAGCTCTACCTGTGAGGACAGGGGCTATTTCATTTCTTTCTTTTTTTTAATCTTTGTATACCCAGGCAGCTTGGCATGGTGGCTAGAAAGCTGATTTTGGAGTAAGGAAGATATGAGTTGTTTACTAGAGCCAGCTCAAACAGTTTCCAAGAACAAATTTATTCAATTTTCAATGTGAGCATTGACACTTCAGAAATCGGCAAATACTACAAATGTACGCTTGATTTATTGTTTTGTTGAATGTCTCTAGACTTAAGAAAGTGATGAAAGAAATATTAATAATGTAGGTTAACTTTAGAGTATGCTGAATGTCCTCCCTCCCCATCCCCCAGAAAGCCTGTTGTTAAACAGTCCTATATCTGACACATAGCTAATGATGGGCAAGTCACTTCACTGTTCACTGCCCCAGGTAAACTTTTAAGACTGTAAGTTATGGACAAGTTGGGATCTGTATCTCTGGAGATCATTTCCACACCAGGAGTCCACTATACTGATGAAATTGCAGGTCTAAACCAAACATAACAAAAAAACACCCCATTTCCCACCCCCAATCTGCTAGTACCCTGCACAGTATACAAGAGTAGATTGTATGGATGCTCAAATAAATGATCTTTGAGTCAAGGGATTTATCACTTGGAATGCTCCTCTTTCCTCCCCCAACTTTTATCTTTCCTAAAAACATATAGTTGCCAATGTATAGTGGATTTTGTTGTGTCAAGTGTAAGCTATCCTAAGCCCTACCTCCTCTGAAAAGCCTCCCCCTAACTACAGTGTGGGCAGTTTGGTGTGGTAGTGGATAGAGTGCTGGGCTTGGAGTCAAGGAAGACTCATTTTCCTGAGTTCAAATTCAGCCTCAAGACACTAGTTGTGTAACCCTGGGCAAATCATTTAATCCTGTTTACCTCAATTTCTTCATCTGTAAAACAATCTGGAGAAAAAAAAGGCAAACCACTCTAGTATCTTTGCCAAGAAGGCACCAAATGGGGTCACAAAAAATTGGACATGACTGAAAAATGTCTGAATAACAACTTCTGTCTAGCCATCTCCCCATTAGTTCTTATTATCTGTATTAAGCATTTTGGTTCTTGATTGTACACTGGGCACACTGGATTTTTTTTTTTTTTTGGTGAGGCAATTGGGGTTAAGTGACTCGCCCAGGGTCACACATCTAGTAAGTGTTAAGTGTCTGAGGTCAGATTTGAACTCAAGTCCTCCTGAATCTGAATCCAGGGCCGGTGCTCTATCCACTGTGCCACCTAGCTGCCCCAGGCACACTGGATTTTAAAGCTGAAAAATACCTTAGAGGGGCAGCTAAGTGGCATAGTAGATAAAGCACTGGCCCTGGATTCAGGACGACCTGAGTTCAAATCCAGCCTCAGACACTTGACACTTACTAGCTGTGTGACCCTGGGCAAGTCACTTAACCCCAATTGCCTCACCAAAAAAAAAAAAAAGTACCTTAGAGTTCAACTAGGCCAACCCCTTCTTTATCTAGAAGAGGAAACTAAGTCCCAGAAAGGGACATAACTTGCCCAAGGCCATATAGATAAGAAGTGGCAGAGCCAAGATTCAAACCCAGATTTTCTCACTAAAATCTAATGCTCTTTCCTCTATGTCTATGATCTATTTTCTTCTTGTGCATGTCTGGATTCTATCATGTGTTTTCTTGTATATGTCTTGCATATGTCTTGTGTAGATGAAGCAGCTAGGTGGCATAGTATATAAAGTGCTGAGTCTAGAGCCAGAAAGATCAATCTTCCCGAGTTCAAATCTAGCCTCAGACACCAGCTGTGTGACCCTGGGCAAGTCACTTAACCCTCTTTGCTTCGGTTTCCTCTACTGCAAAATGAGCTGGAGAAGGAAATGGCAAACCAATATAGTGTCTCTGCCCAGAAAACCCCAAATGGGGTCACAAAGAGTCTGACACAGCTGAAAATAACTGACCAAAGGAAGCAAGGTGAAGTGGATAGAGCACTTGCCTTGAAGTGAGAAAAACTTAGATTCAAGCCCTGTGACCCTATGCAAATCACAACCTCTGAGTACCCCAGGCAAGACCATAAATTACAAAGATGTTGATCTTTCCTTCCATTTCCACATAATGCTGCTGCCTTTACTCAGGCCATCAATCCCAACTTCTCTCCCACCTCCTCCCCATCACCCCCTTTGTGGCCTTATCTTGCCAGGAACCCTCCCATCCCTTTTTCCCAGCTTCCCTTTATAGGTTGTCTTCCCTAATTAGAATATCAGTTCTTCTAGGGCAGAGACTGTCTTGCTGACAATGTGTTTGAATCCCCAACTCCTAGTCCAGTGCTTGGCACATGTTAGTATTAGTAAGTACTTCTGGAAAGGCATTGGCTGGCCACAAAGATGCTGGGAGTTCTTCCCTGATAATCCATCTATCATCTAGCAGTCAGACATGGAGTCAGGAAGACCTGAGTTCCACTCTAGCCTCAGACACTGAACTAGCTGTGTGACCCTGGGCAAGTCTCTTCATTTCTCTGTCTTAATTTCATTATCTGTAAAATCTTATATATATCATATATGTGTGTGTGTGTACATATATGTGTGTATATACATATATATGTATATATAGGATAATAGTACCTACCTTCCAGGACTGTTGTGAAGATGAAATGAGATTATATTTGTAAAGCGCTTTGTTAACATTAAAGCCCCATGTCAATGCTAGCTATAATAATAGTAATTATCATTTATCTGTCTGTCTATCTATCTGTATTGGTGGAAGGGAGAGCTCCCCACACTGATTTTAGAGGTTCAGTGAATATCCTCTTGGAGTTGGCACGACAAACGCCTTGAGGGCAGGGACGGTGTCTTTATACTTTTTTTTGAATGCTCTGCAATACTGTAAT
Organism: Dromiciops gliroides; assembly: GCF_019393635.1. NCBI lineage: Eukaryota > Metazoa > Chordata > Mammalia > Microbiotheria > Microbiotheriidae > Dromiciops > Dromiciops gliroides. The sequence continues at coordinate 258,269,457 of NC_057864.1, forward strand.
AATTATTTAATAAGTACTTGTTGAATTAAATTCTCCATTGTAGCAAACCTTATTTGCTAGAACAATTACTCATGTAATAGTGATTACTCATTATACTTCTTTTTTTGTTTGTTTGTTTGTTTTTTTGGGGGGCAATGGGGGTTAAGTGACTTGCCCAGGGTCACACAGCTAGTAAGTGCCAAGTGTCTGAGGCTAGATTTGAACTCAGGTCCTCCTGAATCCAGGGCCGGTGCTTTATCCACTGCGCCACCTAGCTGCCCCCTACTCATTATACTTCTAATAGCTTTATGGGTATTTTGGCCTCCTTACTTTCCTGACACTATTCCCTCTCTTGTCATGTCCTCCCCCCCACCCCTTGATCTTGGCCCTTCTAAGGTCTAACCATTTCAAAACCTAGCTCAAGGCCTACCTCCTCCATGAGGCCTTCTTGTCAACTCCTGTAGCCCTTGTAGCAATGAGGCACTTAACACATACCACCCTCTATGATTATATATGTGACCATGTCCTGTCCCCTAGACTAAGTCCTTGAGGGACTTGGGGACCTGATTCTATATCTCTGAGCACCTTCAGGGCCTAGATTAAATGATAGGAAATCCAGAAGGGGAGGGGTGGCACCAGGGGAACAGTCAGGTGGTTCAGCCGATAGTGTGCCAGGCCTGGAGTCAGGAAGACTCATCTTCCTGAGTCCAAATCTAGCCTCAAACACTAGCTATGTGACCCTGGGCAATTCACTTAATCTTGTTTACCTCAGTTTCTTCACCTATAAAATGAGCTGGAGAAGGAAATGGCAAACCATTCTAGTATCTTTGTCAATAAAACCCCAAATGGGGTCACAAAGAGTTGGATACCACTGAAATGACTGAACAACAACAAAATCACCATATATACATAATGGCAAGAAGGTAACCCAAGCAGGGATGGTGTTAGCAGCTAGGAGAGAGGAGAGGAATCAGGAAAGGTCTCCTGAAGAAGGTAGCATATGAATTGAGTTGTTTTTTGGTTTGGGGTTTGTTTTTTTTTTGGTGAGGCAATTGGAGTTAAGTGACTTGCCCAGGGTTACACAGCTAGTAAGTGTCAAGTGACTGAGGCCGGATTTGAACTCAGGTCCTCCTGACTCCAAGGCCAGTGCTCTATCCACTGTACTACCTAGCTGCCCCATTATAAACTGAGTTTTAAAGTAAACCAGAGCTTCTAAGAGTCAGAGGTTGGGAAGGAGAACATCCCAGGCATCCATCAACAAATGAAAGATGGAGATAGAATGTCATGGGCAAGGAACAATAAGTAAGTCAGTATAACTGGCCCATAGAGTGTGTATAGGGAAAGAGAATGTATATTGGAAAGGGGGCAGTTAAGTGACTCAGTGGATAAAGCACCAGCCCTGGATTCAGAAAGACCTGAGTTCAAATTTGGTCTCAGACATTGGACACTCACTAGCTGTGTGACCCTGGGCAAGTCACTTAACCCTCATTGCCCTGCCAAAAAATAAGAATATTGGAAAGGTAGGAAGGAACAGACTGTGAAGAGCCTTAGGTGTTTGGAAGGATGGTGATCACTTTGATGGGAATAGCAAAATTCAGAAGGGGGAGAGTTTGGGGAGAATAATAATGACTCGTGTTTTGGACATGTTGAGTCTGAGATGCCCACAAGATAACTAGTTCAAAATGTTTAACAGGCAGTTGGTGGGGCTGGGAATAGAGAGAGACTAGGGCTGGATAAATAAATCTGGGGTTAACCTCACCCTCCAAGGTATAGCTCTTTGTATCTCCAGTCTCTAGTACCACAGTGCTTTGCAAATTCCTTGGTCTAGATCTATGATTTCATTAGTCCTCTTGTTACCAGTGCTGATCAGCAACTGTTGCAATGTATAGTCAGAGAGTTACCAGCAATTAAATGAAGGGTCACACAACCAGAATGTATATCATAGGTGGGATATGACTCCAAGTCAGTTGCTTTTATTTATATTCCACAGTTGCTTCTTACTTGGCACATAGTAGGGGTTTAATAATTTTTCCATGAATTGAATTGAATTCTCGGGGCAGCTAGATGGCGCAGTGGATAGAGCACCGGCCCTGGAGTCAGGAGTACCTGAGTTCAAATCCAGCCTCAGACACTTAACACTTACTAGCTGTGTGACCCTGGGCAAGTCACTTGACCCCAATTGCCTCACTAAAAAAAAAAAAAATTTAAAAAAAAATAAAAAGAATTGAATTCTCTTATAAAGATGGAAGCATCTTTCCCTGCTCAGGAATCGTCATTCTCCTGGCCCTCCCTGATGCTTCTCTTCAGTCTAGCCTAACTCAACCCAGGTTCTGCCCACATTTGATGTTCTTCACCCCTTTCCTGAAACATCCCCAAATTCTTCTGTCCATTGGGGCTCTCTTCTGTAACTCCCTCCATAGGCCCTGGTTCCCCAGTCCTGGCCTTGACTCTACTTCTAGTCCTCTACACTGTGCCAATAGGGCAGCTAGATGATGCGGTAGATAGAGCACCAGGCCTGGAGTCAGGAATACCCGAGTTCAAATTTGGCCTTAGATGCTTACTAGCTGCGTGACCCTGATCAAGTCATTTCACCCTGTTTGCCACAGTTTCCTCATCTGTAAAATGAGGTGAAGAAGGAAACAGCCAACTATTTCCAGTATCTCTGCCAAGAAAACCCCAGATGGTCATGAAGAGTCAACAGTGATTAACCCTGTACCAAATTACCCTTAGTCACCTCATTAAATCACCAAGGAGAAGGGACAACATAGCCTAAGCAGGGATCCTGAAGCCAAGGAAGTCCCCACCTCTTCCCTTGTATCATATAGGCTCCTCTTAAAAAAAAAAAAAAAAGATCCAGAAATCCATGTGTGTGTGTGTGTGTGTGTGTGTGTTTTTTAAATGAGGCAATTGGGGTTAAGTGACTTGCCCAGGGTCACACAGCTAGTAAGTGTTAAGTGTCTGAGGCTGGATTTAAACTCAGGTACTCCTGACTCCAGGGCCAGTGCTCTATCCACTGCACCACCTAGCCGCCCCAATCCATGTGTTTTGTAACCACAGATTAGGAATACACAGGCAAAAAGGATGCTGGGTGCTGGGGACAATTCTTCCCCAACCCTTCTTTCCTTCCATAAGCCTTTTTTTTTTTTTTAAAGCATCTACTATGTTCACCGTACTGAGACACTTGAAAGGAAAAAATGAGGCACAAAAGACATTTAGGTCCCAAATCTCAGTCCTCAGGGACCTTTAAAGCCTGGTATAGATAACACAGACAAATGAAACAATTAGGAAGTAATCACTAGTCAAGATTAATTTGGTGCAAACTATATACCAGGGAGAAGGTAACATGTGGGTTTTGGACACATGGTTCAGGGACACAGAAACAGAGGGACACACACAGACCCCTGACCACAATGGTGGCTGGCCCCAGGTGATGGGTGCATAATTTACCTTCTCTCCAAAGCCCCGGCTACAGGCCTTTAAGTGCAGTTCAGTCCAATTCAGGGAACGGCAAGGGCCCCTGGGTGGGGAGAAGGAAGAAATCAGCAACAGGAGGATGAGCCACGCAGCAGCTTGAGTCATGCATCATCAGGCTCTGGGATGGTTGGCACAACCAGGGCAGGGGGCTTTATGTCCTGAAACAAATGGGCCTTCCCACCCCCGCAGCAGGAGCTGGAGCTGGTTGCCCAGGGGCTGAAACCCAAACCCTACCATTGTTTCCCACCTCGAAGCTATATTTGACTCTGTGTGTGTTTGTGTATGTGTACACGGGAGTCTATGGTTTGCATAGAGGGGTGGGGGTGCCAAATCCCATTCCCCAGATGCCCGGGATCGTTTAGAAATAACTGGCTCAAGACCAGTGTGGGGTTGTGGGAGGAGGGGAAAGAGAAGAGGGTTAGGGATGGATGTGTGTGTGTGTGTGTGTGTGTGTGTGTGTGTGTGTGTATTTGTGACTATATAAGAGGCAAAAAAGAGACCCAGAGCTGCCACTGAAGCTTGGCACTCACTGGTGGTCCCTGATGCCTAGAATATACACCTTCCTCACCTCTGCCCCTTTAAATCCTGTTTCCTTCAAAACTCTGCTCAAGTGCCACCTTTTCCATGAAATCTTTCCTGATCACCTCAGCAACCAGTGCCCTCTCCATAAATTTACCATTTATATATTTTGTAGAGACCTATTTATGCATCTGCTGTCTCCGCCTCAGAATATAATTTCTTTCAGAGGAAAGACTGTTTTATTTTTGTCTTTATATTCCTAGGGTTTAGCACAGTGCCTGGCATATAGTAGGTGCTTAATAAATGCTTGTTAATTGATTGATGCCATGTGTACTATGTACATGTACTATGTACCCTATGTCAGAATTCCCACCCTGGGTTGGGCCCATGCTCTCTCCACGCCAAGGTTTCTTTATCTGACTGCAGTATCAAGAAGCATAATGGGAAAATGATATCAAAAGCACAGATTAAGGATGTGCCTCACACTTCTCTAATTCTCCCTAGTAACCTGTCACCCAGATCTGTCATCTAGGAATGTGCTTAACCTTTTTTTGAACTGATTTTCCCCCCCAGGTTGGCTTCAAGGGATGACTTTTAAAATTGGTCTATTGATATCCTTTGTTTCATTTCCAAATATATTCTTCCTCCCTCCCCTCCTGAGAGCCATCCCTTGCAATAAAGGATAAAAAGAAGAGGGGAAAAAAGAGTTCAGCAAAGTAAACAATGCATGATCTGAATCTGACACTCTGTCTCTCTCTGTTTCTCTGTTTCTGACTCACTCCATCTCCTCTGTCTCTCTGTCTCTCTGTCTTTCTCTCTCTGTGTCTCTCTCTGTCTCTGTCTCTGTCTCTGTGTCTCTCTCTGTCTCTGTCTCTGTCTCTCTCTCTCTCTCTCTCTCTCTCTCTCTATATATATATATATATATATGTGAATGTTCGACACCCAGAGTTCTTCACCTCTGCAAAGAGGGGAGGGAAAGGGAGGTATATTTCTTGAACCTGTTTAGACATCAGCCTGAGCTACCACCTTTCTATACCCACATGTTGCAGCTAGCACATGCATATATCCTCCAGGACTTATTGGGGAGACATAGGCACAGAAGGCAAGTTTACAGGACCCAGATATTGAGAGCTGGGGGACCCAGAGGCTTGAAGAGCAGTGGGCTGGTAGGCAGGTGGGGAGAGTAGGAAAAGAAACTGAAGCATTCAAAATTACCTATAGTTAACTCCCAAGTTAAGAGAAAAAAATAATTCTTCAAGAAATCTGAATGAGTTCTCGTTCACTTCCTCCAGTAAGATACAGATTGTGACACATCCATGCTTGCCTGTCTTGTGTAACTCTTTTTCATGTCCTCTTGTAAATCTCTCATAGGTGGTCTGCCCAATATGTTAGAGGCCTTCCTTTAGCTATCTGGTCACAACATGGATTCCAATGGAACACGTGGACTATCTGTTAATGATTTCTTGCTCTTCCCATGTGACTGACCCATCTTTTGTGTTGTTTTTTTTCCCTCCCAGTTTCTCTGATGATATCCCTTCTGCCTTGTCTTTGTTGTGACTCACTCTTGCCTACCCTAGCTATCTCCATTGCCCTTTGGGTTAGGGGAAAGGAACAAGTATTTATTAAATATCTTCACTGAGTCACATTGCTGAGGTAAGAGTTTTTACACATGTTATCTTGCTTGATCTTCACAAAAACCCTGTGCTGTAGAGTTATGAGCCTTCTTTTACAGTTGAGGAAATAGAGCCAGACAAAGGTGAAGTGACTTGCACAGGGTCAAACAGCTAGTAAGTGCCTGAGGCAGGATTTGAAACCAGGGCTTTCTGACTCCAGGCCCAACTCTCTATCCTAGCTGCACCACCTAGCTGCCTCTAAGGGTGAGTTCTTTGCCTGTGGCATTCCTTGATTCTAGAGGCCATCTTCCACCCCTGGAAAAATACTGTAGTTAAGAAGATAGGGCTTTGTTTCAGGGCAAAGCTTGAGATCATTCAGAGAACCTTGTCATTTCCCAAGGCAATCTAGACAGCAAGGAGGCCTGTTCACTGGAAGGTCACATACTGAAGCTGAAGCTGAAACTGACCACATAATGAGAAGACAGGACTCATTGAAAAAGCCCCTGATGTTGGGAAAGATTGAAGGCAAAAGGAAAAGGGGCTGGCAGAGGATGAGAGGGATAGATGGCATCATGGAAACAATGAACATGAGCTTAGATACTCTTTGAGAGGTAGTGGAGGAGAGAAGGTCCTAGTCTGGGGTCTCGAAGAACGCCTGAGTAACAACAAATGAAAGAGGTAATCTGGTCATGTTGCCTTCAAACCTGCTCCATTTAGGGTCCATATTACCTATAAGTAGAATGGCCCCATTTGCTCTGTCATTGGCATCCTTTCTGTATAGAGCCCGAGTCTCATTCCCTGGGGAGGCCATTGAGGGTGGGGAAGAGGGGGCGGGGATTCTCATTCTCTACGTTCAGGGGACTCCCAAACTGTTGAAAGAATACTATAATTCTGCCTTCAGGGAGCTTCAAGCAACATTGATCAGTTAAAAAGCATTTATTAAGGAGCAGCTAGGTGGCACAGTGGATAGAGCACCGGTCCTGGATTCAGGAGGACCTGAGTTCAAATCTGGCCTCAGACACTTAACACTTACTAGCTGTGTGACCCTGGGCAAGTCACTTAACCCCAATTGCCTCACCAAAAAAAAAAAGCATTTATTAAGTGCTTCCTGGGTGTCAGAAACCATGCTAAGTGCTGGGGATATGAAGAAAACACAGTGCTGCCCTTAGTGAACTTACATTTGAATGGGAGGAACAACATGTAAAAAGGTGTGTATACAAGGGGCAGCTAGGTGGCACAATGGATAGAGCACTGGCCCTGCAGTCAAGAGGACCCGAGTTCAAATCCAGCATCAGACACTTGACACTTACTAGCTGTGTGACCTTGGGCAAGTCACTTAACCCCAATTGCCTCACCAAAACAAAAAAAGCGTGTATACAAGATAATAAGTGTAAATGGAAGGTAATCTCAGTGGGAAGGCACTAGAAGAGGGAATATTAGAATGTAATAATAACAGAATAGGGAATGGGGGAACCATCCCCAAGTGAGGCAGGGAAACCAGGAAGTCTGCATTAGGTGGGATTTAAACTCTCTGTCTCCTTCCATCTCCTCTGTCTGTCTGTCTCTGTGTCTGTCTCTCCTCTCTCTCTCTCTCTCTCTTTCTCTCTCTCCCAAATTAAAATTTAAAACCGATTTTATTCTCTGGGATAAAAATTGTATCTCTCTTTCTTTATATTACTAGTAAAGTTCGATGTTGTTCACACCCTCCCTGCTGCACAGATTCACATATTCAGAATTCAGAATTTACATTGCAGCTCAAAAGTGATTTTTAAATTGCCATTGCACCCAACCTTGGCTCCCAGTTTGGGTCCTTTGCTTTTTGAAAAGCCGTGTGGAATGCTCTGTTTTCTTGTTCATTTGGTCAGCCCTCTTAGTAGTGGATTTGGAAGAGGCACTTCTGGATGGGGCTGCTCTACCACCTAGTAATTCACCAGCCATGCCTTCTGCCGTATTCCTTGCTCTCTGATACATATTAGAATGATAGGATTGCAGACCTTCTGAGCTGAGTCTCGAAGAAGGCCAGAGAAGGTGGTACAAGGAGGTGGAGGAGGAGAAGAGGATGATCATTTCAAGCATGGAGGACAGCCACAGGAAAGGCAGAGTCAGGAGATGGAGGGGACAGGGCACCCATAAAAAATGCAAGGACTGGGGGCAGCTAGATGGCACAGTGGATAAAGCACCGGCCCTGGATTCAGGAGGACCTGAGTTCAAATCTGGTCTCAGACACTTGACACTTACTAGCTGTGTGACCCTGGGCAAGTCACTTAACCCTCATTGCCCTGCCAAAAAAAAAAAAAAGAATGCAAGGAGAATAATATGTGTATAGTCAGTCAGACAATAAACACGTATTAAGTGCCTACTATGTGCCAGGCACTGTGCTGAGTATACACAAAGGAAACAAAGTTACTGATCCCCCTAGAAGCCTGGGGACCATGGCTGAAGTCATAAAGGGCATGTGTATGCAAGTAAGTCTCCTAGTTGTCTGTTCTATTCCCTGGGGCCTTAGCCTAGTCCAGGGAGAGGCAGGTCCAGTGAACCACCCCCAAGCCTGCAGAAATGAGACACCTTCTGGCTCTGAAATTTTGATGAGCTGAGGGGGTTGTAGTGGGGGCAGTGTGAGGCAAGGAGCAGATGGAATTCCTGGAGCCATTGTACTGGCCTGTCATCTGAGAGGGAGTGAGTCCTGGATAATTTATGGAGACACAAACACAAGAGGCTCTTCGGAAATATGTAAACCTCAGTGGCCTGGGAATGAGGTGGGCATTGTCTTTGGTCCTAACTAAACTCCTGGGAGGCATATCCTCATCCCCTCTCCATCAGCTGGAGACCAGTATCATTTTTTCTTTTGTCTCTTTCCCTGACTTGAGTTGGGGTTTCCTAGGGAAATCTTTGTTCTTGGCAAATCCCACCTTCAGAAGCCTTGGACTTAGTGACTTGGAATTTCTCTTGCTTCTCAGTGTATGTCATTTTAGCTATACTTTCTAGCATTTAGGATCATAGGATCATAGATTAGAGCTGGGAGAGACCTTAAAAACCTTCTAGTCCAATTCCCTCATTGTATTCAATGTGCAAAAGGTCAACTATAATGCCCAAGGTAGCAGAGCCAGAATTTGAATCCTCTGACTCCATACCCAGGGCTCTTTCCATTGCACCATGTAATCTGTGTAGACTATGGGATCCCATTCCTTAAAAGGGCCTGTTTGGTTTGTCTACTTTTCCAATGTCCCTCCATTTTGACATCCCTGTTTCTCCTTATAGCCTTCTCACACCCTGATCCTCATGTCTTCAATGGTCCATTCTTTCCTCTAATCTCTCTCTCTCTCTCTCTCTCTCTCTCTTTTTTTTTTGGTGAGGCAATTGGGGTTAAGTGATTTGCCCAGGGTCACATAGCTAGTAGTGTTAAATGTCTGAGGCTGAATTTGAACTCAGGTATCCCTGACTGCAGGGCTGGTGCTCTATCCACTGGGCCACCTAGCTGCCTCTCTTTCCCCTAATCTTACTGTTGTTCTTCATCCCAGTGACTCCAAATTCCCATCATTATGTTTCTTCATACTTCTGTCCTTCTAGAGTGATTTTTTTGGCCCAGACACTCCCAACCTGGCCATCCTTCTTCCTTAGGGTCCTTCATCTCCATGTCACACAGTTCATATTCTGTCAATCAGTGAGTATTATCATAGTGGTATTAGCTGACTTTTATGTAGCACTTTAAGATTAACACAACCATTACTCAATCAACAAGCATTTATTTTCTACCAACTATGTGCCAGGAATTGTGCTAGGCACTGCAGATGAAAAGACAGACATGAAACTGTCCTTGGCCTTGAGGATCTTATCTATCTCGGGGAGATAGTATGTATAAATATAAGTTTTGGAGCAGCTAGGTGGCTCAGTGGATAGAGTATCAGGCCTAGAGTCAGGAGAACCTGAGTTTAAATCTGACTTCAGACATTTACTAGCTATATGACTCAGGGCAAATCACTCAATCCCATTTGCCTCAGTTTCCTCATCTGTAAAATGAGCTGGAGTAGGAAATGACAAACCACTTCAGTGTTTTTGCCAAGAAAATCCCAAATGGAGTCATGAAAAATCAGACACAGTTGAAAAACAACTGAACAACAACAAACAACATATGGGGGCAGCTAGGTGGCACAGTGGATAAAGCACTAGCCCTGCATTTAGGACACAACACTTATTGACCCTGGGCAAGTCACTTAACCCTCATTGCCCTACAAAAAACCCCAACAAAACAAAAAAAACCCACAAACAAACAAACAACCACCACCACCACAAAAAAAAAAAAACACAACAACCCAATATATCGGTTTTGAGAGAGAAGTTAAAGAAAGCTTCTCAAATAGATAATAATATATCAGCTCAGAAAATGCTAACAGGATACACAAAGATATTTTGTCTAAATTTTTTGCCAAGATCTATAGCAAGATCTACAGTAAGATGACAGAGTTTAGGGGCAAAAAACATATTAGGGTTCAAAGGACATATGTATTAGCTGATTGATGGATATTTACTCCTTTTCTAGTTGTTGAGAGATTGGGCAATTTGCCTGTGAATGAAATCATACAGGGATGAGGGGGAAATGAAAACATTTCACAGACTCCATCTGCTCATAGGAGGATTAGACTTCCAGAGGAAAAAATAGAGAGTATTGATGAGCAATTAGATGATCAGAGTTTAAGAAGAAAAAGACCGTCCAGCAGTTATACTAGATTGTCTAAATTAGCAATAATTCAGAAAGTGATGTCTATCCTCTGACCAACATAGCTGCCTGACCAGAGGTAGACCATCTAATTCCTACATACTTATTCTGGAAAAAACTTGAAATCCACTCCAGACTGAATAATGATCAAGAAATCCAATAAAAATTACAGTAAGTAACTTCTTCCACCCCAGAACTGCACCCCGCAAAAATCATCCAGAAGCCCATATGCAATAGGAAAGGGACCTTCTGGCAAAATTAGTACCAGTGCAGGCAAACAGGCAGGACCAAAGATTTGTCAGAGATATGTATAGCCTGCAGGGCTTTGTATCCAGAGGTAGCTGAACAGAGAGAACTCCTGGGAGTGGGTGGGAATGAAATTTTGGAAGCTCAGACTAGGACAGCCTTGGTGTCCAAGGTCCCTAGTACTCTGTCCTGAGATACCAGGGAGTGTTGAAGAATTAATCAATCAACATTTATTAGTTAATCAATCAATTAATCAATTAGTTAATTAATCAACAGTGTTCAGCACTGGGGATACAAAAAGAGGTAAAAGACAATCCCTACCCTAAGGAGCGTACAATCTAATGGAGCCAGCCCCCTGGACATATCAAATATCCAAGGGAGCCATTATAATTGGGAGGTGGAGGTCAGCACAGGAATCCCTGAGCCAGGGTAAGAGCAAGGAAGGCCAAATACCCAATCCAAAAGCATAGCCTGGGGTGGTGCTTGGCCCGGGCACCTAGTTACCATTCAGCACCTAAAGCTTTGGTAACCAAAGAAGATAATGACAAGTATAAAAATTTGTTATAGATTTAGAGATCCCTCCAAATCTAGCTTATAAAGAGAGAATAGGGGGCAGCTAGGTGGCATAGTGGATAAAGCACTGGCCCTGGATTCAGGAGGACCTGAGTTCAAATCCGGCCTCAGACACTTGACACTAGCTGTGTGACCTTGGGCAAGTCACTTAACCCTCATTGCCCTGCCCCCCCCCCAAAAAAAAGAGAGAGAGAGAGAGAGAGAATAATTATTGATACCTGAAAGCAGAGGCTCAAAAGATTGTCCACAATGAAGACGTGAATACCTAGAAGAAATAAAGCAAGAACTTAAAAAAAAAAAAAATGAACTAAAATCTCTGGAGAAAAAAATTGGAAGAAAAAGAAATAACTTAGAAGAGAAAGTGGTAAACTTTACCCGAGTAATAGACTCCCTGAAAATTAGAACAGACCAAAAATAAATCACTGACTCCATGAGACAGTAAGAAATATGAAAACAAAATCAAAAGATGGGGGAAAAATAGAAGAAAATATAAGATATCTGATATCAAAAATAACTGACCTGGAAAACAGGTCAAATAAAGTTAATAAAAGTCACTGGAGTCCTTGAAAGCCACAATAAAAAAGAAAGGTCTGGAGACAGAAGTTATAAATGAAAACTATTAGAACTATTAGGCCCAGGGGGCAAAGAATCCCCCAATCATCTTCTAGAAGAAACCCCAAAAGGAAAAGTCCCAAAAATGTCATAGCCAAAATCCAGAGCTACCACATCAAAGTAAAAAATAACTCAAGCATCCAGAAAATAAGCAATTCAAGTATCAAGGAACCGTAGTCCAGATCACATAAGACTTAGCATGAGCTTCTACTATTAATGCTCTATTACAAATGATACCATGACCAATACTCTTTTTTTTTTTTTTTTTGTGATGCAATGTTAAGTGACTTGCTCAGGGTCACACAACTAGTAAGTGTCAAGTGTCTGAGGCCAGATTTGAACTCAGGTATTCCTGAATCCAGGGCTGGTGCTTTATTCACTGTATCACCTAGCTGCCCCCCCCCCACCTTTTTTTTTTTAGTGAGGCAATTGGAGCTAAGTGACTTGCCCAGGGTCACACAGCTAGTAAGTGTTAAGTGTCTGAGGCCAGATTTGAACTCAGGTACTCCTGAATCCAGGGCCAGTGCTCTATCCACTGTGCCACCTAGCTGCCCCCCCTTTTAAAAAAAATCAATAGGATTTTATTTTTTCTAATTACATGTTCCTTTTTTTTTTTTGGTGGGTCAATTGTGGTTAAGGGACTTGCCCAGGGTCACACAGCTCCCTATTGCTTCCAGGATCAGATACAAAATGTTCTGTTTGGCATTCAAAGCCCTTCATAACCAAGCCTCTTCTTACCTTTCCAGTCTTCTTACACCTTACTCTCTACCATGTTCTCTTCAATCAAGAGACACCATGCTCCTGGTTGTTTCATAGACAAGATACTCCATCTCTCAACTCTTGGCATTTTCTCTTCCTGTCTTCCATGTCTGGAATGCTCTCCGTCTTCCTGCCTGCCTCCTGGCTTCCCTGGCTTCAGATCTAAACCAAACTACCAAAATACCATCTTCTATAGGAGCATTTCCCAATCCCTCTTGATTCTAGTGCCTTCTCTCTGTTTATTCTGTATATAGCTTGTTTGTACATATTTGTTTGTTTGTTATCTCCAACAGACTGTGAGCTCTTTGAGGGCAGGGACTATTTTTTGTCATTTTTGTATCCCCAGGGCTTAACACAGTGCCTGGCACATAGTAGGCACTTAATAAATATTTCTTGACTACCTGACAGATCTTGAGATACAATATTCCCAAAGGCAAAATTCTTTCTTTTGTTTGTTGTCTTCCTCCATTAGATTGTAAACTCCTTGAGGGCTATCTTTTTATTTGTACACCCAATGTTTAGCACAGTGCCTGGCACATAGTAGGTGCTCAATAAGTGTTCATTGAATTGAATTGAAAAGATGTAGGCATATATATATATATATATATATATATAACCTATATCAGATTGCCTGCTGTCTAGGGGAGGGGGGAGGGAGAAAAATTTGAAATTGGAAATCTTATATAAACAAATGCTGAAAACTATCTCTACATGTAGATGATACATGTATTATTTTCCAAGAAATTGGAAAATAATAAAATACTTTTATTTTAAAATAAATAAATAAACAAATAAAAGAAAGAAAGAAAAGATGTAGGCTTAGGGACAGCTAGGTGGCACAGTGGATAAAGCACCAGCCCTGGATTCATGAAGACCTGAGTTCAAATCCAGATTTAGACACTTGCTGTGTGACCTTGGGCAAGTTACTTAACCACACACACACACACACACACACACATACACACACACACACACACACACACAAAGAAAAAAAGAAAAAATGTAGGCTTACAACCAAGAGTAGTTTAATCTACATAGCTGAGTATAATCCTACAGGGGAGAACATGGTTCTTCATCGTAATAGGGAACTTTCAAGCATTTCTGATGAAAAAACCAGAGCTGAGTAGGAACCTTGAAATTTAAACACAAGGGTTAAGAGAAACCTAGAAAGTACACTTATCTGAGCAATCGAAAGGGGAAGAATGATGATGCACTGTTGACATTTTTGAAGCAAGTGTGCTTCAGAACCTTAGCCGAGAGCCTGGCACATAAAAGGCACTTAATAAAGGATTTATTAACTGAGGGACAAATAGGTTTTCTGTGTATCATTATCTCCACCTGACAGATGAGGAAACTGAAGCTAAGTGAGGTTAAGGCTTTTTTAAAAACACTATTTAATTCCCCCCTCCCCCATTACATGTTACAAACTATATATATATATATTTTTTTTTTTCAGAGCAATGGGGATTAAGTGACTTGCCCAGGGTCACACAGCTAGTGTCAAGTGCCTGAGGCCATATTTGAACTCAGGTCCTCCTGAATGCAGGGCCAGTGCTTTATACACTGCGCCACCTAGCTGCCCCCTAAAAACTATTTATAACATTCATTCTAAGTGAGGTCAAGTTGATTGCCCAAGGTACACAGCCAGTATTCATTAGAGTCAAAATTCAAATTCAGCTCTTTCCTGAAAATCTAGTGTTCTTTTCTCTGTACCTTACCCTTCTTCTGTCCCTCTTCCTATCCTTCTATCACCTTCTTCCATTCCTCTTCCTCCACCCCCAACATCATCCTCCCATCTGGGTAGCAAGGTGACACAACGAATAGAACTCCAGGTCAGGAGTCAGAAAGACCTGAGATCAAATCCAGCTAAAGATAATCTGTGTGACTCACGGAAAGTCACTTCACTCCTGTTTGCCTCAGTTTCCTCATTTGTAAAATGGGAATAAAATAGCACCTACCTCCCTGAGTTGTTGTGAATATCAGATAATGAGATGATGTCTGGTACATAGTGCTATACAAATGCCAGTTATTATTATTATTATTATTATTAAAACGCTTAGTATGATGCCTGGCATATAATAAATGCTATATAAATGTTAGCTTTCGTTATTACTGTAGCACTTAGCACTTAGTGCCTGGCACATATTAGTTGTTGTTATCCAGGGTGTCCTCCGTTCCTTAGGGCGTCCTCCTTTCTTGGGTCCTATCCCATATGCTGCCCCTCTTCTCCCCCCCCCCCCCCGTCTCTTCCCAGGCCCCCATCGCCCCGTCCCCTCCCCTGGCTCCCTTCCATCCAGTGCCTAACAAAGAGCGCTGTATTTGGAGTCAGAGGACTTGGCTGTGGACCTCTCTAATGTGACAAGTCGCTTAACCTCTCTGAGCCTCAGTTCCCCCTTCTGTAAAACAAGGGGAACGGCTTGGGTGACCTCTACGATTTGTTCCCGCTCCTAAAACCCGGTGATCTTTCTAACCTCCAAGTCTACATCTGCATCTAAGCCTCTACCACCTACTAACCCACATCTCCCTCCTCCCACCTCCACCTCTGCCCCGCCCCTTCTTCCTCAGACCCCGCCCCCTCAGATGACGCGCGGCGCCGCTGTGCGTGGGGATTCCGGCTGCGACTCCCCCCTCCCCCTTTCCCCCAGCGGAGGATTACCCGGCCTGCCCCGCGGCAAGATGGCGGCCTGAAGGGAGCGGGCGGCGGTGAAAAGTTTGTTGTGGGGGTTGGAGGAGTCGGGGTGGGGGCGGGGGTTGGGGAACCTGGTGTCAGAGACTGAGAGAGGCTGGCAGAGGCGGGGGACGAACCGGAGAATTAGGGGGGGGGGGGCCAAGAGGGGTTAACGCGGGTCTGGAGAGAGGGTGGGGGAGGGGCAGTGGGGGAGGGGCGGGGGGGGCTTTTCTCCTCCGATTCTCATCTTGTGGCTGGAGGCGAGGGTGGGAGAACAGGTGTTCTTAGGAAGTCTGAGGAAAGTGCTCTTAAGGAGCTGGGCCGGAGGGGACCCTGGCAGCCTCATCTCGTACCTCCTCCTTCCTGGGCTGGTGGAGGCTGGAGGGTTGGTAGGTCCTTTTACCTAGAGGTACCTGGAGGGGGGCGGGGCGGGGAACCTGGAGAGGAAGGTGGGGACCTAGAGAGTGTTGCCTCGAGGCTGCAGAGAAGGGGACTAAAGTCATGCACGTGAAACCTTCTTCTAGGCCTAGAGGAACCTTCTTGGAACTCCCTTCTCTGGCAGCAGCATCTGCCTGGAAGTCCCCAGGGCTTGGGGGACTGGACAGAGTGAGCGTGGCCACCTAGGAAGAAGAGGGGGTGGTGCATTGCCCCGTACTCAGCCCCAGAGCGGGTAAGGTGGTTCCTCACATTGAGCAGACTATGCCATTGAGGGCTGCTGGCCCTTAATCTAAGGGAGCAGGAAGGAATAGTTGGGAACATCCTTTTGTTAGTAGTCAAGTGAATATGCCGTGTTTTAAGGTGGAGTGGCTTGCCTGGTTTATGAGAGTTGAAGAAAGGAGCTATCTCATATCAACTGTAGTTAGATTGAGAATGATAGCTGACATTTCTATGACACTGTCAAAGTTTACACAGTCTTCACATAATTTCATCTCATTGGATCATCACCAGGGGCCAAATGGCATGATTTCCATTTTACAGTTGAGGAAATGGAGTCACAGAGATTAACTTCTTGTTGTTGTTTGTTCTTCCTATTCCAAGATGACCATGACCTCAGGAGGGTGATATCTTGACTTGTGCTGAATTGGATTTAAGTGAGGGAGGGCTGTGCAAGGTCACCAACCCTCCTCTCTCCTCCAGAGCTATTTGGGTCCGCAAGATATAGATCAGGATGACTGGAGATGGCCCCAGATATTTTTTGTTTGTTTGTTTTTGCTTTTTTTTGGGGGGGGGGGTTGCGGGGCAATGGGGGTTAAGTGACTTGTCCAGGATCACACAGCTAGTGAGATTAGATTTGAATTCAGGTTCTCCCAACTTCCAGGCCAGTGTGCTATCAACCAGGCAACCTAGCTCTCCCCAGAGATTAAATGACTTGGCTGTGGCGATCCAGTAATTGTTGGAGGTAGGATTTTGGGGGGGGGGGCAATGAGGGTTAAGTGACTTGCCTATGGTCACACAGGTATTAAGTGTCAAGTGTCAGGCTGGATTTGAGGTGGGATTTTAAATCAAGTGTCTAGGTCTGTTACCCTTTCCTTTTAACATACAGCTTCCATGGAAATCACCCCTTTAAGGGGCAGCTAGATGGCACAAGGAGCAGCTAGGTGGTGAAGTGCATAAAGCATTGGCCCTGGAGTCAGGAGGACCTGAGTTCAAATGCAGCCTCAGACACTTGACACTAGCTGTGTGACCCTGGGCAAGTCACTTAACCCTCTTTGCCCCACAAAAAAAAAAAAAAGAAAAAAGAAATCACCCCTTTATGTTACTTTGAGTGGTTGTACTAGAAGTATTTCTCACAGTGTTATGTGCAGCAGCTATATTTATACATTGGCTCCCCTGAATCCTCTTAGTCCCTAGATTTGGTAGTGTGGCTTAAAGTGAGTGTTGGTGGGAATCAGACCCTGGGGAATTATATAAGATAATAGGTTGAGGTGGGGTGAAGTAAGAAGACTCATCATTGCCCTCTCCTCATTCTTATTTTCTATAGGCAGCTCTCTGCTGTTCTGGCGTTAGTAATCTGGACTTCTTGATTATCTCTTATCTTTTTATATTGGTCAGGGGAAATTCAAATTTGAAAGTGTGAAAGGAGAAAGGAGTTCTTTTAAAATTAGGCTTTCAAATTGTCCATTCTGTTATATGGTCTCTTCCTGGCTCCCAAGCCACCTCCCTAGCCACTGATAATTGAGAATTAGCAGTTGCTAGATCTGGTTTAAAACTTGGGGGTGTGACTTTTCTTTTTGGCAGAGGAGAATATGCAGTGGCCTGTAAAAGGGGGTCTCTCCTTGTCCAGGCCTTGCCCCTACCCTTCTCACACCTCCCTGTATTGATCATTTTGTTCTCATACTATTCATTCTCCTTCCCATCACAAAGCCACTTTTTGCTAGTTACATTGACTGAATCAAATCTGAATTGAAGGGCAGCAGACTTGGAAAGGAAAGGCAAAGATAAATGACCACTTTTCTTAATTTCCAACAGAATTCAGTATGGTTTGCTCCTAGTCTTGGGGGTTGTGTGACAAGACCGTTTCTTAGGGGGACCTGGGTCTTCCCCAGGATAAATCTCTGATTTTAAGAGGCTAGGAGTCACTTAGGACAAGACCAGACTCATATGGCGGAGATGGCAACATTTTGGTTTCTAAGGGTCTGAAAAAGGCCAGAGAGCTGGGAACATTTATCTTGTTCTGTAATAACCATCTTGAAAATTACAGCTTGTATAGCCACTTGAGGCAGCTGGTGGCACATTGGATAAAGTTCTGGGCCTTGAATTTGGAAGACCTGAGTTCAAATCTGTCACTGACTAACTTCATGACACTGGGCAAGTCACTTAATCTCTGTTTGCTTCAGTTTTCTTAACTCTAAAATGGGGGTAATAATAATAATCTACCTCACAGAGTTGTTGTGAGGATCAAATGAGATAATATTTATAAAAGTGCTTAGCATATTGCCTGGCAAATAGTAGGCACTCTAGAAATATTTATTCTCTTCCTTCCCCTTGACCCTAGTGAGAGACCTGTTTTATATATGCTTCTTGGCATTAATTCATTTTATAACCCAAGTTTTTGTTTGAGGGGACCTTGGTGTTCTAACATTGGGGCTGACTGAAGGCCAAATTTAGGTCTGGCCTTTGGAGAACATCAATTAGCACATGTCTAGTAGAGATAGATTCACTTCAACGTCAGCATGTTGAAGGGGTCTTTCCAGTGATTTTTTAACTGAAGGCATGGAGCTGTGAAATCAAACCTTCATTTGGAACTTTCTGAGGTAGATATGTAAGGATCGTCTCTCTGTCTTGAATTACTGACCTGACTGTCTTTACAGCATCTATTGTGTATAGAGAGCCACACAAGCCTGATTCCTTTGAAAAAGCCTTAATGCTAAAGAAACAAGGGATTCTCTTGCTGTTTGTCTCTTTTCACCATTCAGGGTAGTAGTTCTAAACTAACCTTTTCTGGAGCCCTCTGCTCATCTGTGTTTAGAGACTATTGAGAAACAGATTTTATCTTCATATATACGCCTATCTGGAAGTCTCTTTGGTGTCTGTAACCCTCAAATTGACTCATTTTAGTGTTTTGTTGTTTAAAAGTGAACAAAAAAACTAAGCAGCAAATTTTGTTATTAAAGACATAAGGAATTTCACACTTCACCTCAGTCCCCCAGACCTTACCTCCCTAAAAAAATAATTTAAAACAAATGAGATCCTAATGAAGTATATGCAAGTTCTTTGATTGTATTGGTTGTTTGGAAATAGAGGTCTAGGGTATTTGAACTTCAAGCAGATTTAGCTAGCTGTCCAGTGTTACTTTATTCTTATACTCTGTTGTGTATCTTTGTCAGATTCCTTTGGGGGGGTGGTGCCTTGTCTCCTCTCCCTCCCCTTTCTCTCTTCTCTCTCTCCCTTCTCCTGATAGGAAAGAGATATGCCTGAAGCCACAGGTCCAGAGGCGTGGCAGGTATTTGGTTGACTGGCTTTCCTTAGCCCTGTATTTCAGACTCACTCTTTCCCTCCTTCTGAGTCATGTTCCATCTTTAACATACCCTCTGGGCCCTTTTTTTTTTACTTCCATAAATGACTGTGCTGTGAGCAGGGTTAGACATGCATTCTGATTGTCCACAGAGCTCCAGATCTGGGGCCCAGTGCACGCCTTCTTTTCTAGTATTCTAACGCTTTCTCCTTGATGTGATGTGATAAATCCTTTATATAGGAGAAGTGGAGGAGTTGTGGTTGTGCAATGAATTCCAAGTTATCTGGAGTTAGACTTCTCTACTTTTCCTCCCCCACCTCCCTCACAGATATATAGCAATTACACATCCCAGCATGCTGTACTTTATCTCAGTTTGTGCTGCAAGAGCATTTCGTGCTGTAGCGTGTTGTCTTTGTGGACTATAACTTTATATTTCAGTAGAGGTCCTAAAACTTTTTGGGCTCAGGGCATGTTTTAGCACGTGATTTAATTTCAGGATGGTTGTTGACAGAGCTCCCATTTTTTAGGCATAAGTAAGCTCACTATACGTGTCCAGTTCTTTTAGCTTCCCTTTCCCACTATCTTTTGTCTTATGTTGTATAACAGAAGAGACCCCATTTTTAAAAAACCCTATGTTAAAGAAATAGTTTCATCTTACGGAAGTTAGGTGTTGTCTTTAAATTCCTGGCTTGTTGCCAATAGAGTTTTTGAATTAGGCAGAGTTTAGGCCAGTAAACTACTTGGAAAAAATTCAGGCTTTCATGGGGTTGGGAAAAGTGTAGGAGAAGTGATAGTCAATGAGGGGAAATCTTGATGGAAAGAGACCATTTCTTCTGAGTTTTCACTTTTCTATCTGTTTCAGTTCCTTTCTTTTTTCCTAGGGTTTTTAGATGAGACTGGTAATCCCAGATCCAAGAATTTCTTGATTCTAGGGACATGGAGGGATAATGGGGAGAATGGTATGAACTTATAAAATGGAAGACGATAGCAGAATGGAGTAGAAAGCAGAATCCAACTACATGTTGTTTAGAAGAAGCACATTTGGGGCAGCTAGGTGGTGCAGTAGATAAAGCACTGGCCCTGAGTTGAGGAGTTCCTGAGTTCAAATCTGGCCTCAGACACTTGACACTTACTGGCTGTGCGACCCTGGGCAAGTCACTTAACCCCCATTGCCCCACCAAAAAAAAAAAAAGAAGAAGAAAAAACACATTTGGAACACCAAAATTCATTTAGAGTTAAAATGAAGGGCTGGAGCAAAATCAGTTATACTTCAGTTAAAGTTGGTGGTGGTGGTGGTATGACTTGCATTAAATTGCATTTAAGTGAGGGAGGGCTGTGCAAGGTCACCAACCTCACTTTCTCCAGAGCCATCTGGGCCCAGTGGTAAGATATATATCAGATGTTCAAGGCAGTTGGGGTTAAGTGACTTGCCCGGGGTCACACAGCTAGTAAGTGTCTGAGATGAGATTTGAACTCAGGTCCTCCTGCCTCCAGGTCCGGTGCTTTATCCATTGTGCTACCTAGTTGTCCTTTCAGTTAAAGTTAAAAAAAGCAGGGGTAGCAATCATAATCTCAGGTAAGACTACTGTAAATATGGAAAAGATAAAAAGAGATAAGCAGTGAATTTATATTATGCCAAAAGGCACCAGAGATAGGAAAGGATTAGCAATATTTAATAAAAATGCATCAAATAATATAGGATCTAAATACTTAAAGGAAAAGTTAATTGAATGAGGGGAAAAATAAATAGTAAAGCTACAGTAGATGGGGACCTTAATGTACCCCTTTTAGGCCTTCATAATATTTAACTAAAGGATAAATAAATTAAAGGCTGGAAGGGAACTTGAGAAAAATTAGAGATTATAGAGCTCTGGTGATTCCTGAATGGGAATAGAAAGGAATTTATATATTTTTCAGTTGTTAATGGCACCTTTTTTAAAATTAACCATGTATTGGGGCAGCTAGGTGGCGTAGTGGATAGAGCACCGGCCCTGGAGTCAGGAGTACCTGAGTTCAAATCCGGCCTCAGACACTTAACACTTACTAGCTGTGTGACCCTGGACAAATCACTTAACCCCAATTGCCTCACAGAAAACAAAACAAAACAAAATTAACCATGTATTGGGGCATAAAGACCTTAGAAAAAGTTGAAAAACAAAGATACTAAACCTATCATTTACTGATTACAATGTAATAAAAATTACACTTAATAAAGAACCCTTAAAGTGTTAAAGTAATTGGAGATTAATGTATTTTTTTTTTTTTTGCTGGGCAATGGGGGTTAAGTGACTTGCTCAGGGTCACAGCTATTAAGTATCAAGTGTCTGAGACTAGATTTGAACTCAGGTCCTCCTGAATCCAAGGCCGGTGCTCTATCTACTGTTCCACCTAGCTGCCCCATAAAAATTAAATATTAATGAAATTGAAAGGGAAAGATTGAATTGATAAATAAAATTAGAACCTGTCTTTAAAAAGCTAATGTGGTAGAAAAAAATTAGGTAACCTTTTCCTCCCTGTATCTGGATACATTCACAAATATACTCTGAACTAAAGAAGGTTGGGAAACACTGCAAGAGAGTGTCAAGAGGTAGTTAGTTAAATAAACTACCATGCTTAACAACCTGTTCAGATTTTTGAGGAGTTTAATATGCCAGAGAAGGGGTTTAAGTTGCTCTACTGTGACATAAATGGGTGGGTTTCCTCAGTGTAGGTGTTTGGTAGTCCCTGAGGCACCTCTTCCCAAGCTGTGATTTGACTCTAGTAAGTCTCTGTTAAGGCAGTTTGTTCCCAGAAATACTCCACCTCTTTATTGTGTAACTCCATTGTGAACACAAAACAGAATGGTGAAGGGTGGAATTGTGTGGCATTGTGTGAAGAGTGGAAAACAGAAAGAATCAGTTGATACGACCTTGCTACCTCTTTATGACGTGACCAGAACCAGGTTCCTCCTTTGGCAGAATGAAGGAGCGTATGTCTAGGAGTGCATTCTGATTCCTTTTTTTTAAGTTATACATTACAATCATGTTAAACAAATTTCCACATTAATCAGAACAAAAGGAAAGAAAAATCAAGAACAATAACAAAAAAGCAGTAACAAAAGTGAAAATAGTAGCATTCTGATTCTTTAGAGGAATGGTGCTATAGAAACTATGAACTCAAAGGAGTAGCATTAATAATAGCAACATTAATACTTTTTATCCAGGGCTGACTTAATGTGGTTAATGGCTTCCTTAGCTGCTGGTTATGACTTCTTTTTTATTCTCCAGTAAGACTTGCTTTACAGGGCAAGTAGGGGAATGAGAGGAGGTGAAGCCTAAACCATTGGTGGTTTCTTTCTTGTTATCATCTCCTATAACGGGATGATATTTGGGTAGTAGTGAAAAGTTGAATTAATTATCAAGTAGATTTTGGGGGCAAAATGACCAAACTGAACTAGGTTGAGAAAGCATCCCCATTTTTTAGGGGCCTGTTGTTCTTGTCTGACTTCTCAGTTTCCTATACATCCTCCAAGGCTCTTCAGCTCTCCTCCTTGGCAGTCCTGTCTACTCCAGTGGGTTCAGTTGTCATATCTATGCCAATGGCTCCCAAATTCTTATGTCCTAGCCCAATGTCTTTCCCTGATTTCAACCTCATGTCTTTCATTGTCTTCTGGACAGCTGTGCCTGATGTCCTGCTGGAAGTTCAAACTTAACATATCTCAAACTGAACCCAATTTCTTTCTTTTAAATGTGAGGCAATTGGGGTTAAGTGACTTGCCCAGGGTCACACAGCTAGTAAGTGCCAAGTGTCTGAGGTTGGATTTGAACTCAGGTCCTCCTGAATCCAGGGCCAGTGCTCTACCCACTGTGCCACCTAGCTGCTCCTAGAACCCTTTTTCTTAAAATTGACTTTGCTTCTCAATTACCCATTTCTGTGGATGGTACATCCCACCTCCCACTGAACCTAGCTTAAAACCTCCCAAGTCCCATTTGACTCTTGCTTTCCCTTCTCTTTGTCCAGGTAGCTGCAAAGTCTTAGTGATTCCGTCTCCATGCTGTTGCTCCCCTTGGTCCTTTTCTTTTTACTCTTGCCAGTATCCTGGCTTAGGCTTTCATCACCTGGGACTCTAGATTGGAACAGGGTGAGGTTTGAAAGGCTTTTTAGTCCACCTTGCCTTGTTTTACAGATGAGGAAATTGAGGCCTAAAGAGGTAAAGTGACTTGTTTAGGGTCAAACAGGTATAAGAGTCAAAGCTAGGATTTGAACCTGGGTCTTTTAATTCTTTTGGGGGGGGGGGTGAGGGTTAAGTGACTTGCCCAGGGTCACACAGCTAGTAAGTGTCAAGTGTCTGAGGCAAGATTTGAACTCAGGTCCTCCTGAATCCAGGGCCAGTGCTCTATCCACTTTGCGACCTAACTGCCCTGGGTCTTTTAATTCTAAACAAGTTCTTTTCCCACTGTACCATGGTTCCTCTTGGCTAGACTATTGTATTTTTTTGTTTGTTTGTTTTGTTTGTTGTTTTTGTTGTTTTTGTTTCTTTGCAGGGCAATGAGGGTTAAATGACTTGCCCAGGGTCACACAGCTAGTAATTGGCTAGACTATTGTAATAGCCTACTAACTGGTCTTCTTGCTTTGAGTCTTTCCTTTATCCAATCCATCCTTCACACAGCTACCAAAATAATTGTCATAATGCACAGATACAACCACTTTCTTCTTTAGTGACGTCCCCATTGCTCAGAGAATAAAATACAAATTGCTCAGGTTGGCAGTAAAAGCCATACACAATTTGGGACCATTCTATCTTTCCAGTCTTACTTTATATTCCACATACTCAGTTCCAACTAAATTAATTATTCCCTAGTCTTACCCTGCCGTTTCTGTCTTGTGAGCATTCATATGTTATCCTCTATGGCTACAATGTCCTCCTTTGTAATCTCTACTTATCAAAATCCTTGTTTTTCCTAGACCCAGCTCAGGTGCTGCCTTTTTCATGGAATTCTCCCTAATCCCTTGCAAATAAGTGCTTTCTCCCTTCTCAAAGTTTTCCTAAAGCACTTTGTCTTGATATCTCCTTTGCCCCTGTCATGTTCTTAAAAATAAGTTTTTCTTGACATTCTCTGTTTTCTTACATCATCATACTGTTCCACGGATCCCTCCCCCTCCCCAAGAGCTGTCCCATATGACAAATAGTATTTTTTGGAGAGAGAAAAAAAGACAGCATGACTGACTGATACATTAAAAAAGTCTGAACACAAGTATGAGATATAATACTCAGTCACTTTCTTCCTTGTATTTGTTTGGGTCAGAACGATGTTGTTTTTCATTTGTGCATACCTGTTGCACAGTTTGCATGTTGTGTAGGTGCTTAATGTTACTTGAATTTAATCAGATTGAAATGTTTCCTCAGGTGGAGACCTAGCCTTTGGACCTTCTGGTGAGAGTAGGTTGAGGGCAACTAGGTGTCGAAGTGGATAAAGCACCAGCCCTGGGGTCAGGAGGACCTCAGACACTTGACACTTAACTAGCTGTGTGACCCTGGGCAAGTCACTTAACCCTCATTGCCCCTCGGGCCCCCCCCCCCTCCCCCGAAAAAAAGAGTAGGTTGAGCTGAGTAATCCTACCTTACATGTGATTCCTCCACTTTCTTTCCTCCTTGGTTCAGTCAGAATAACACCGATTCCTGGGCAGTCCTCTGTGAGTGCGTGTGGATTTTTTCAGGAAAGGGGAATAGTCTTCTATCATGGGTCAAGTTATTAGGTCTTTATTATGCTCTTTGCATAAATGAGATTGGGAAAGTAGGTTTGAACCTAAACTGTCAAACAGGATTCCTGTATTAACTAGCTTCCCTTTTGCTTCTGTTTCTGCTGAAAGAGAAACAGTTCTCTCCCCATCCCCCAGACTGGAGTTTGGAAGAGTTTTCCTGTGAATGAGGATTTCTAGACAGCCTGTCACTCTCCATCTAAATTTAAGAAATCTGATCAGTCATGTTTTTAATGAGCCAGCAGTGATGCATGACATCCCCCTCCTGAGATTGAGGATGGATTCCAGAGACCTTTCCCATCTCCTACTCGTCGAGCCTCCCTCTGCTTCTGGGCTATTATCCACAGACACCAAAGAACAGAAAGGTCTGTGTTCTGAGAGGTGGAGAACTCAGAAAATAGAAAGGGATTTATGAGTCTCTCGTTTACTTTCTCTATTTGGTGGTAGTAGATGTAACTCTTATGTAGAAAAGAGTTGCACCACCAGACCTAGAAGAGTCTGAGCCCTGAGGTAGGTGTCTTTCCCCTTCCTTGGGCTACAAAGGTTGCCAAGTTCAGCTCTAGGCTATAGTCGCCACTGCTACAGCAGGAGGCTGCTATAGGACAGAGGGACCCGGTCTCCTCTCCCTCCCCCCCCCCATTTTTTTCCTGTCCACACACTTTGTGGCCACGATAAAACCCAGGCAGGCATCCATCTGCTTTGGACTTTTCATTCCATTGGCCTTCAGTAGTTAGTGCAGTGCTTCTCAGGTGCCTTCTGCCTTAAAATTCCCCAAATTATGACCTGATCTTTTTTTTTTCTGTTGTAGGCCTTTTCAGGGCAGGAAGGGATTATGGTGAGGGAGAAGGGGAGTTTTATTTCCTCTGTTGCTTCACATGGTCGGCTGCCTGGGTTTACTGCCACCTACTTGAAAAGGCGTAGCCAAAATGCTTTCATATGTATAGATGATCCTGGGTGAGTGGAATAGCCTCCGTGATGGGGATGTGGCATCCTTTTTACTGGATCTTTGTTACTGAGAAAGATGGAGAGGGCTCTATTGGACACAGGCTCTCTGCTGAGAATAAGCCTTCTGTATCCTGGAGGCCCTTTCAGAGCTCCTGGGGCTGGCAGGATACTAACCCATCCCCTCCTGGCATATAGAGTGTGCTCAGACACTGTCCCATTGTATTTCATTTTCTGATGCAATTCCTGGAGTCTTCTCCTCCATTCTGAGGCTGCTTCCTTCAGTCTCTTTCTACTTGTTTCCCATGTGGGAAGAGATAAGCTGGACTCAGCTGGCATAGGCTAAGTAGATAGAAAGCAATGACAAGCCATGGGTAGCTTTGCTCCCAAATCCTATCACTCAACATTTTTAATTGGCATCGCCAGAACTTTATGGCCCACTGGCAGCAGTGTTTGTGGAGCAAGGAATAGGGAGGGCAGTCCATCTCTGCCAGTTATAATACCCTTTTCTCTCTCCTTGTCTACCCTGACTGCACCCAAGGATTTGGGGGTTTTTTAATTTTTCTTTTCTGGTTAAAGAGAAAGCTTTGATGGAGGGTGAGAGGCCCAGGTAAATGGTCATGCTTTCCCCATGAGTTGATTTCTAAGGTTCTTCAAACCTGCTGAGGGGGGTGGTCTGTCTGAACCTTTCCTCTTGGGAGCATCTGTGGCCCATACCCCCACAGGCAGGGGGAGGAGATAGTTGTGGTATCCTGTAGTTTGGCATCCCTTCTCCTCTCTTTTTGCAGCTCCAGAGTTGGGCTGCTCGTAAACCAAGCTGTCTGTTTATATGGAGAGCCTGGAGGGTGTCTGCCATGAGT
The DNA here is from genome assembly GCF_019393635.1 of Dromiciops gliroides. NCBI lineage: Eukaryota > Metazoa > Chordata > Mammalia > Microbiotheria > Microbiotheriidae > Dromiciops > Dromiciops gliroides. The sequence goes on from NC_057864.1 coordinate 258,296,110, forward strand.
CTGCTGCTAACAACAAGAACTGGCTGGTTTGGGAGAAGACACTAACCCCGTGAGTCTGAACCTAGCCACATAATGTGCTTCTGATGCTTTGTTAGCCAATTTCCTTCCCCAAGTCTTTACTAGAGCCTGGTTGCTTCCTGCTGTTTGATGGACTCATGCATTTATTTCTCCCCTGAATCTCAGCCACTGTGCTCTTCTTATCTTGCCAATCTCTTGCTTCGCTTTGAGAGGGAGTCCCTTTCAAGGGTTTGGAGTGGAAGTGTGGCATTTGGAGGGCCGTGTCCTCTCTAACTTGGCACTGACATTCCCCTCCCAGCTTCCCCACAATTCCATTCGGTGCTTCAGGTTTTCCCTCAAGGGACATTAGTTGGTGTCCCAGGTTGCTCTGTAGTTTTCATTGGGATTATAAGGCCTGAAGATTCCCTATAGGCTACGGTGACTTCTGATTTCTGTACCTAGGAGGCAGACACCATTAGAATGGGAAGTGGGGAAAGGATTTTCCCCCAGCCCACATGTTTGACTGCTATCCAAAGGCTCCTGTTATCCTTGATCTTCATTGGAAAGAATAGTGGCAGTGGTGCTCCCATTACCTCTCCCTGTGGAGAGGAGCAGTTCCAGGCTTAATCAAAAGAAATGTTTGGAATCAGGGAGGAGAGGTTGGGGAGGAATTTAGATTAGGCTTTGGGGAATTCCAGGAAAGAATAATTAGCCCCTAAAACTGAAAGACAGTGTAGTATAGTGGAAAGAGGACTAGGTTTTGAGTAAGAAGACCTGGGTTTGAATCTGGTCACTGTTACTTACCATAGCTTTGTGATTTGGGGTCAGTCACTTAGGTTCTCTGGTCCTCTTTTGTAAAATGAGGGAATAGTATTAGATATTTTTCTAGGTCACTTCCAATTCTTTTTTTTTTTTTGTGAGGCAGTGGGGGGTTAAGTGACTTGCCCAGGGTCACACTGCTAGTAAGTGTCAAGCGTCTGAGGCCGGATTTGAACTCAGGTCCTCCTGAATCCAGGGCTGGTGCTTTATCCAGTGCGCCACCTAGCTGCCCCCTTCACTTCCAATTCTTAATCCTGTGAAACTGATAACCAGATTCAGGCGCCTGATTTAAATCATGACTTTGCCCTCCTGCTCTCACTACACTATCTTTTGAGGTGGGTGGTGAGTGGAGTTTGACCTTTCTCCATGTCTGGAGGTTGGGGTGGACTTTAGCCCAAGTTGAGCCAGCAGCAGCAAAGGAAGACTTAGCCAGAAAGAGGAGAGAGGACCCGGCCTTCGACTTCTTCTGTTCCTCAGCCTGGCTTGTAGATGGGTGAGTGAAAACTCAGGCTGGATGGTACAATTCACTCAAAGCTTTCCTTTTGCCAGCTTAGACAAGGTAGGGAAGAAGAGGATGTTCAGGTAAATGCCCAATCTTCCCTTGAGTTCTGATAAAACCATTTTCAAAATGATTTTCTTGTCCTCCTGGTTGCCCTCTTTCCTGCAGTTCCCTCCCATCCAGTTCTGACAGAAGGTCCTGATACTGAATGTTGGAAAAAAAAGGAGTTTGGGACCTGCTGGGCTTTGCTAAGCCCTTCTTGAAAGAGAAGTTGGCTTTTAGAGGACAGGAAGTAGGATCTGGGTCAGTGGAAGAATTGTGTATGTGTACTTTTCTTTGTGGTTGGTATGAAGAAGGTAGGGAGAAGGTGTGTCAGTGACCATTCTGGTTCTTCTCTTCAAGAAAGCCAGAGGTACTTGGAGCTGAAACCCTGATCAGAAACGTTTATCACTCTACCCACTTTGGGAAATAGAAGCCTGGTCTAGGATATGTTGGTACAGGGTACTTTTGGTCTGGTGAACTCATCATTCACTATGTTCAAAGTGAGTGATTGAGGTTGGCATAGGGGGCTGAATAGTAAACGAGGGAAGTGTACATTGCCAGGTGTGTTATAATTTGGTCTTGAATAAAATAGGGGCCACCTTTGTTCCTTTAGGTGTTTATTTAGAGCAGAAGATAAGATAGGCCATGCTTTGTGGTGTTTGCTCAGGTGGGTACTTATACGTAACCAGCACTGGTTCTGAGCGGCTCAGGGTTAGCTGCATCCAGACATTTCCCATCTTCTTGGGACTTCTGAGGATCTGTGATTCTAGTCTCCAGAAAGCCAGGCAGAGGACCAAACTGCTAGCCTGGGCAGCAGGCTGAATTGGATGGTAAGGTCAGTGTTAGTTGGGATGAGCTGGCTTCTTCACTGATCAAGGGACTGGCCTGTGAGCTGATTGACATCTAGCTAGTGCTCATAATACTGAGCTGCTGTGCCTCCCAGGCCCCACCCCCACACTGTTGGCTGCCTGCCTGCCACGCGCCCAGGACTGCTGGAGGCTTTGCTCATGCATCTCCAGAACAGCTGCACACTTGACCTGGGTAGGGGATGGAAAGGGGGAAGGGTAGCAGGGAGAAACACCGGAAGACTGAACCTTAGGTCCAATATGGTGGGCATAGAGAGCCAGCTGTATGGGGAATGATCATGACCCTGTGTGTGTCAGCCCAAAGGTTTGCAGATCAGTAGGGTTAAATGGGGGTAGACACATAAGACATCTGACTGGGGAAGGAGCCCTTTCTGTGGTGAACCCTATTGTGCTTCTTTGATCGATATGTCCCTTAGTGTTAAGTGGGGTAATAGGGGCCCAGCAGCATTGACTTTTCTGGAATTTGGTTAGAAGCCGACCCATGATTTTTAGGGGGAATCTAGAAACAGGCCTGCATGGGATACTCGTCTTCCCTCTAGGGGACTAATCTTGTCTGGCTTTCAGGTCACTGAAATTTCTGGGTCCCTGACTCTGAGATAATAGACTTCCCTCCTGTTTTCTTCATGAAGTAGTTAGTATTCGGGGTTTGTGTGCCTTAGCCCAAAATTGTTTTCTGACTGAGAATTTGAGTGAAGTTTACTTTTAAATTATGCCCGTTTCCTAAAGTTATAAAGATTTTTGTGGCAGAATAAGGACTAGAATAAGAGCTTTTCTAGCATGCTGCCTCTGATAGGGATTCAGCCTTTTTCAGGGCTGAGGAAACTGAACCAAGGCCAGGTGGATTTCCAAGATTGGTGTAGTTGGCAGATTCTGGGGATGGTTTTGATTTGAAAGGATCAAGAAAGTCAGCAACGTTAAGGAGCCCCTTTGTCTGATTCAAGAAGACCAGGAACAGTGTATGGATGTGGGTGTGTTTGGGGAGGACTGGGGAAACCAGGTAGCAGGGGCTGGGGCTGTTATGTTCCCTAGCTACAATATGAGTAGACAGCATTAGATCTGTGAGGAATCTGATCCCTGACAAGGGAAATTATGTCTTAATCCCAGCTCAGGTGTGGATCACACCCACATATTTGCCCTGTGCCTTCAGAAGAGGTTGTTTTTCCTTTCTTTTTGGTGGCATCCTGGGCATTGGGAAAGTCCAGAAAGAGCCTGCCCTAAGAGAAGCAGAGCATGCTTGGGTCTTGGAAATGACTCTGTTGCTTGCTTCTCCTTTATGTCAGGAGTAAGGGAATGCCAGGGAAGAGCCAGAGGTGATGGCATTTTCCCTTACCCCATTCCTCAGTGGCCTCAGTGTGTCCCATTTCCTTGCATGGGGGACAGTGGTGGCACAGAGACTGCAGTAAATGTCTCTTGTCTGTTCACCTCTTTGCCCAGCTGTTCTGTAGGTTAGTAGTGCGTGTCTGGTCCTATTTCTGATGAAAGTAGACTTTGTTCTTTGGAGGCTGATAATCGTGCCCCATGGGGGTGTAATCAGGGAGAAGGTATTTAATACAGGGCAGGCGGGAACAGGCGGCCTGTCCCAGCTGGCAGATTGCAACATGACAATTAGGTAGGGTCTTGTCTCTCTCCCCTCCTCCCTTTACTGCCCCAGCCTATAGGCAGGAGGTGAAGAATGAATGTTATGCAGGAGTAGAGAAAAAGGGTGGGCTGGGGAGGGAGGATCTTTGCATACTCTTTCCCAGGAATTGGAAAGAAAGCACTACTGGGCTAGACTTCACATGGTAGATAGACCTAGCTGTGTGGCTGTCGGCTTTCTAGTAGTTGGAGTCCAAGATGCCTCTGGGCTGACCCGGGCAGTGAGAGTTCTTGGCACTTGTCCCACCTTTCTTTATCAGCTTTTTGGAGTTCAGCCTGTCATAAAACCCAGATCTTTTCTTTCTTGACAATATGATAGGTTGAGGTGGTTCAGGAGCTTCTTTGATACACTTAACCGGCCCCCCTGCCCCATCCTGAGGTAAAGCCCAATTCCATGGGACTTCCCAGCCTCCAGGGAAGCAACACTGGCTCAGCGACAGTCACTCAGAACCCTTCCTGGGCTTTTGTGGAATCTACCATCTTCCCCCAGCCCCAGCTGCTTCCCATCAAATTCCTTCCAACCACATGAAATCCTAGGCTGAGCCTCTTCAAGACAGAATATGGTCCTTGAAAGACTTCTTATTCAGGAGAGGCTAAAAAAGGCAAACTGGAGGAGGTCTGGAGGTGGGGGGGGGGGGGGTCCTGGAGCTGTGTTCTCTGTGTTCTCTCCTGATCTTCTTTCACTGCTCTCCTTCAGCCCCCTCCCTTTACTGTCTTCCATCTTGTGCTGAGTTATCAGGTCTTTTTTGCTCTTTGCTCTTCACTGTACCAGTTGCATTTATTCTCCACAGGGCTTCTCTCTTCCCTTTTGAGGGTAGCAGGCTCTATGGGTGTATAGAGGGTCACTATCCTGTCTCTTTCCCCCCAGCAGAACATTATTTATGGTTCCTTGGGATATACAGCTAGTTGACCTAGCAAGCCATAGTGATCAGGGATGAGGATGGGAATGGGAATGGGAATGGGAATGGGGTGCCTCCAGCTCCTGGGAGTCAGCAGTTTCAGCCCTAATTATAAATGACATTCTCTGGCTAGACAGATTCCCTTTTCATGATCAGCCAGATATTTGTCTTCCCTACTGTTTCTGCTGTGGTAATAGGTGACCCCTCCCAACATGGTACCCAGATACCAGACCCCCTTTCTGCCACTTAGATGTGTTTTGAAAAGACCAAGTGGCTTCCGTGCTCAGTATGAATTTTCATTCCTTCTGATAACTTGAGCTGGTCCTAGCTCTCAGGGTGGGAAGGGGGAAATGTTTGTTCAAGGCCCTTTGCATTTTTAGCAGCTGAGCCAGGCTGAGCCACAGGATGTGGATGTAACCAGAGCCAAGGACTCTAGGGCTTGGAATGGAGCAGATCTACTTACAGGTAGGGTTACCAGACACCTGAGAGAGAGAGACGGACAGACAGAGACAGAGAGCGAGCTCATCCTACTGCCTCTCCTCAGCCCAGTATCCTGCTGCCATGAAGGAGAGGGGGGAGGGAAACTTCGTATTGAAGTGAGGAGAGAATTCAGATCCCTGGGGCTGAGGGGGTACATGAAGGGACCTGCTGGGAGGAAGTCATTCTTTGGAAGCAGGGGGGGAGTGACTAGGAAAATGGGCAGGCATTTGGCATCTCTTTCAGAGGAGATGTGGACTGGCAGGGTGTGTTCTCCCTCTTCCCCGAAGGTTTAGGGGACTGCTAAGATGCAGCTGTCCCTTCCTTCTCTTTTCTCCTGTCCTGTGCCACCAGGAGGTTCTGGACTCGGTTCTCTCTGCTTGGGGATCATGATAGTGTTGGGGCTATTGCCTCGTGCTCTTCCCCTTGCTGTTTCCTGACCGTCTTCCCTGCTGGGGAGTTACCCCTTTAAATCTGGCAGCCTAATGGTCTCTCTAGGCACCTTCCCCCAGGCCTCTTCTTGAGGGATACCTCTCTAGGGGAGCCTGGTGGGTTCTGGCTTGTTTGCTCTCCCACTCCACTCTTGAGGAATGTGCTATGTCCTTGTGGGCCTGCCCAGCATTCCTGCAGAGCGAGTCAGTCAGCTTGCTGCCTGTGCCCTGTGGGGACATGCTTCCAGCCCTGACATCAAGGGGAGCTCAGAGGTTGTGGCTCGTGCCCCTGAGGCCCGACACAGTTCCCCTCAGCCCCACCCTACCCCAGGGTGTGGATCGGGTGCCCAGACAGACCTCTCCTTCCATCCTCCCTTCACCCCTCCAGCACGCTTCTTGCTCTGGGCCCTGCAGGAATGCAACCAGGAGCACAGTGCCGAGTCACAGCCAGGGCATGTCCTGACAGCAGAAACACGTGCTCCTTCCTGCTTGGTGACTGGGATGGGAGTTTGTTTTTATACCAAAGAGGCCAGTTGAGGTTAGTGCCTCCCCCAACTTCAGGCAGATGTTGACTGCCCCCATGCTGTGGCTGTGTTCATTGCAAGTGACAGTACCCTTGTGCCTTGGGAATAGGATTTGGGAGTTGGGGAAGAGTGGGTAAGGGGAATGGGTACAGTTCTCTCCAGATCTTTTCACTGCTTTCTTTCTGAAGTGTGCTAAACTTCGATTTGCACTGAGGAAGTATTTGTGGGATAGCCTTTAGGGAACATTGGTGGCTTATCCACCGACGTCTTCTCTGTTCATTCTTTGGGTCCTCTTTAGAGTTCTCCTTTTTTTTTCCTGTTTACCCACTGAAGATTTCTTGGTTGTTTCAGAGCCCTGAAATAGGTTGGGAAGGGACAGCCAATTCAGGGGCAGAGATCCCATTCTCCTGCCTCTCTGATTCTTTGTCTGGGACGTTTCTTTTAGAATTCCATAGAGAAGGATTGGGAACTAAAGTTCTCATGATTCAGTATGACCTGATTCTCTTCATGCATACCCTTTTCCATTCGCTCCTGGGTGGCAGACCTTTCTCTAGTTCTTCCTAATGGATATCCTTGGCTCAGGGGACTGAGGATAGGCAAGCTGGCGGTCCTGACAGACAAGTGGCTGACACCTGGTTTCCCCTTTCTTCCTCTTCTTGGATTTCAGGAGCTGTCAGCCAAAGGAGGTGGAGGGGCCCCAGGATGAGGAGAGCCAAGGGCTGACTCCAAGACAGCAGAACGGAGGGAGCTGCCGACAAACAGACGGTATGTTTCTATAGAGGCCTGAAGTAGTAGGTCTTTTTGGGGGGAGACTTGGATCAAGCTAAAGGTTGGGATAAGAGATAGAAACTTTAGGTAGGAGGTAGTGGGGACTCATATCATGAGAGAGAGCTATGATAACTAGGTGGTAGATTTGCTGGACCCTAAACTTTTGGAGTCCTGGAGTTCTTCTTGGGCTCACAGTTCTACCCTGAGCCCTGGGGGAAAAGGTAGTTGGGACAAAAGTCCTGTAGTATATCAGCCAAGGCTTCTTTTCCCTCTTTGGGGTGGGAGGCAGCCATAGAGGAACCTGCATTGTGGTCACATCTTGAACTCCTCTCTTCTTCCTATCAGAATGCCCGAGTGAATCTCCTTGGTGAGGCCTCAGTCTCAGCCCCCTAGGTGAGTTGTATTTCTCATTTAAAATATTCTCCATTATTTAGAAGGAGCTTAAAAAAGAAGAAAGAAAAAGAAAAAGCATCTATGGACACTGAGCCACATATCTTCCCCCAGTTGGATGAATGGGCCAAAAACCCAGTTACGTTTTCAGGTTTTTAGGGGTAGATGCTTCTTCCTTAGCAGGTACATCATAAGACACTGTAACATTCCCTCTCGTCAGCATCAGTATCCCACACATCTATCAATTTGGTGTTTGCTGAGATGGGATTCAGGTCAAATGATGATGATAACAACCAATAGCTAGCATTTACGTAGTGCTTTGGGATGTCTAAAGCATTTTAGCTATATTATCTCATTAGATTTTCACAACCACACTGTTAGGTAGGGGCAATTATTATCCCCATTTTATACATGAAGAAACTGAGACCGAGAGCAGTTAAGTGACTTACCCAAGGTCACACAGCCACTAAGTGCCTGTGTCATGATTTGGACTCAGGTTTTCTTGACTTCAACATTCTTATCCACTGGGTTCCCTGGCTGCCAGGTTACATCTCATCTTTACCCCACTCATCTGATTTCTGGGAGCCAGACAATCAGCTTCTCTGCCAGAAACCTTTCTTAAAGAACCCTCCCAGTAACTAGGTATAGGTGGGGGTGTAGGGTGGGGAGAGGGATGCTGTCTTGAGTCTTCACCACTGCCCTTTTCACAAAGAGTTCACGTCTTCATTTTTTGTCTTCAAGCAGTAGCTGAGCATTTCTCTTTGTTCTCCTCTTCTACCTCAGCTCCCTCTAGAAGGTTAAGGAGTTTCACCTCTCCCAGGATGACGAGCACAGCCCCTTCCAAGAAGCCATACCGCAAGGCACCGCCCCAGCATCGGGAGCTTCGGCCTGAGCTGCCTGCTTCATGGGCTCAGCAGGAGGTCAGCAAGGTTGAGTGCCAGGTAACCCAGCTCAGGTGGACACTGGCAGGCGTAGAGTCCTGGGCAGTCTGCCAGAACTTCCACTGCCTTGACTTCTCCTGGTCTAAGAAAGAAGTGGTGGGAGTCGGGGGAGCTGGTGGAGCAGGCCATGGAGTTTATTGGTCAGAGGGGGTGCCAGTGTCTGGAGTGGGTGATGATGCCTCTGTGTGTATTCTACAACTGTCCATGGTATTTGCTGGTGTTTGAGCAGCTTGCCCAGGAGTGGGGCCTGCCCAAGGGGATTCTGAAGCTTCCAGAGGGTTTGAGTTGGCTCAAGAAAGGTCAGTCCCCAGGAAAGGCCAAGGGGCCTTAGCACTAAGCTCTAGGTTCCTAGACTATCCAGGAGAGAAAAGAGGCTTTCCATGAACAAAATGACCAAAAGCAGTGTCAGGGGAGTTACCTTGGAGGGCCTCCCCAACCAGGGGAAGGTCTGAACCTCAGTGGGAGATACAATCCTCCTGTAGAAATGCTCAATACGGGCAGCTAGATGGCACAGTGGATAGAGCACCGGCCCTGGAGTCAGGAGTATCTGAGTTCAAATCTGGCCTCAGACACTTAACACTTACTAGCTGTGTGACCCTGGGCAAGTCACTTAACCCCAATTGCCTCACTAAAAAAAAAAAAAGAAATGCTCAATATAATCTCCTTTTAGAAACGATTGTGTCCTTTGAAAAGGATGGCAATGTCAGTGTCATCCCAAAGGGCCGAAATAGTTGTAGGGATATGACATTCTGGCTATGCCACAAGTTAAAAGTTCAGTGGGCCTACCAAGAGGCGTACTCTCAGGAAGATCTAGTGCATATGGAAGTGGGTTCCTAAGGGGACTGTGGTGTCTAGAGATGGAATGGACCAGCGAAGTGCAGTCTGAAGTCCTGGGGCTTCCCCAAACCCCCTTGCCTCAGGTGTCAGCAGCCCTCCCCCCTGCTATACTGAACAATCTCAGAGGTTTCCTCTTCCCCAAGGATTTATCCTCCCTTCACCTTCAGTCTGAGTTACGGAAATCCCCTCCATTACTGCCTGGCCCCTTTCCTCGCTCCCTCTGTTCACTCCCACCCCTGCTTAGCACTCGAGTTTTAGAGCAGCTGCCCTGGTGCTCAGCTCCTTCTCTCTCTGAGCCCTGTGTTAGTGTGCGCTCGTTATTCCACGTCTGCTCCATAGCCAGCACCAGGCCGTGCTCCTTCCCCTTCATCAGGGCACCGGGTGGTCTAGAGCACTCCTGCATGGGGGAGGGGGCACATCTTTATGGAGGACTGGGTGAAGGAAGCTCCCAGGTTGTCTGTTTGCCAGGGTCTCTGTTGCTGGCCTTTGGGGTTAGAGGAGAAGTGAGCACTGCTGTCTCCTTGTGGTCAGAGCAGGGCTGGGGGACCCAGACCTTCCTGGCTGGCCATATTCAAGTCAGGAGAGGGATAGGCTGAGCAGGAGCAGGTTCAGAGCTGAGCCTTTGGCCTCTTTTCTTTTGTGCACAGGAGTCCCTGACAGATTCGGAGAGGATGAAGTAAGTGCCATTCTTCAAGCCCCTCATCACGATTCTTTGTCTCCCCCCTTAACTTTTTCATTTTTGTGTCTCTAGTACCTTGAACATGAGAGGCATTTGATAATTTTAATTGAATTACTGCCTGTCGGCCTCTTTACCCTGGCTTTTGGTTCTGAGGAGAGAGATGGAGTCTTCATCTCATCGTTTCTGTCTCCTCCCCACCTCTGACTGAGGGAAGAACACTGCTGGGCAGAGGGAGGGTGGCTTAGTCCTATTGGGCCTTCCCCCTGGAGGCCCAGTCAGTCAGGATGGTGGCCAGAGACAGAAGGTGTAGAATCTGACCCTTCCGCCTTCACCTCTCCTCTTTTTCTTCTCATTCCTGCTTTGCCCTTCCCCCCCATTCTCAGCTGAGGTCTTAGGACTCTGCTCACGCATCACCTTGTCACTGTCTGAAGGAGAAGCAGCAGTTTGGCTGAGGGTTCCTGCGCCAGCAGAGAGTACACTTTAGGCTGTAGGCCTCATACTCTTCCTCCTTTTACCTGCCTGTCCTCTTCTGATCCTGGGTACCCCCATCTTCCCCACCCAGGCTCCTGCAGCAGGAGAATGAGGAGCTGCGACGTCGCCTGGCCTCTGCTACCAGCCGGACAGAAGCCCTGGAGCGGGAGCTGGAGATCGGACAGGACTATCTGGAGCTGGAGCTGGGTCAGAGCCGGGAAGAACTGGACAAATTCAAGGACAAGTTCCGACGGTGAGAGTGGGGCTAGGGATGGGATTAGACAAGGTGGGGCTGGGGCCTTCCTTACTGAGAGCTAGCCCTGTCTCTCTTCTCATGTCTGCAGGTTACAGAACAGCTACACGGCGTCACAGAGGAACAACCAGGAGCTGGAAGACAAGTTGCACACACTGGTAACTGGCCACAAAGAAAGCCTTAAGGGCACTGAGTCCACCAGAGGGCAGGGTGCCCTAGGACCCCCAGGGAGATAGTTGTGCTCTCAGGGACTTGGGAGCAGTGGTGGGAGGGGGTCAGGAGCTGGGGGAAGGGGGGAGGTGGAAGGGTGGAGGACCGCAGTGTGTTGTCTGAGTCAGGACTGTCCTAATGCTCACGGCTGTTTCTCTTTTCTCCTCGTCTTCCCTTCCCCCATGCCGCCACTGCCGCCGCTGCGCTCTCCTCTCAGGCCTCTCTTAGCCACAGCTGGATTTTTGCAGTTGCGTCTGAGTTTGTTTTTTCTCTCTTGTACCTTGGCCTTGCCCTGGGACCTCCCTGGAACCCTGGCTAATTACCCCTGCCCTTTGCTCCTTCGCTAGTGCCCTATTCTGTCCCTCCTCTTTATCCCTGTTCCAGGCCCTGTCCTCTTCCTGGAGCAGTGGCCATGGGGGCCCTCTTCTCTCAGGAGCTATGGAGGGCCAGGGAACCTAGTAGGTGGCTCTTGGGGTACTAATTGATGCCAGTGTTGGACAGTGTCCTCCCTGCTATATTCACCAGAGATGACTGAGTGGCTTCTCCATCAGAGGGGCTGGAGCATTTGAGGGGTACCCCGAATATGTGTTCCTCTCATTTCCATCTCCTGGAGTCGCTACAGAAATACCAGGCTCCCTCTTAGGGCCACCCTCGATGCTTGCCCCTCCATTTCCTCCCTCCCCATTCCTGGGCACAATACATCCTCAGAAGGTCGCACTGGGTCAGTAGAGCCTGTGTTTGGAAGGTCCCTGCCTCTGAACAGATGATGTCAACTGCTCTCAGCTCCCTTTGCCCCTTCCACTGCAGCCCCCCAGCTTATGCTCATGAGGAGTCCTTTGACTTGCACAGAGGTATGGCAGCCTGGAGATAGTTGTGCCTGCTCTTTTATATGGAAGGTGGTAGATAGCCCACACCCCATCCCCTTTAGGCAGCCTAGAGAGCAGGAGAGGCCCCTGGTTCCCTTTGTCTGTACATCCATTCGTCTGTCTGTCTTGTCGACCTTAGCCGTCCCAGCTCCTGTGGCTTTCCCATATCTGTTTTGGGTGGGGGGGGTGGGGTGGGGGGGTGATTTGAGGTGGCAGCAGGTACTAGGCTGAGGCTCCTTCATCTCTTAACTTTAGATTAAGAAGGCTGAGATGGACCGGAAAACTCTGGACTGGGAGATTGTGGAGCTGACCAACAAGCTCTTGGATGCTAAGACCACCATTAACAAGCTGGAGGAGCTCAATGTAGGTTCCCTGTGGGCACATGGCTGGTGGGGTGGGGGGAATGAGCTCTGGCTGTGGAGGCCCTGAAGCCAACACCTTAATGGAGTCCCTTCCTCCTCCTCCTTGTAACCCTCTTCTGGGCACAGGGTGGGCACCGATTCTCATGCTGTCCCTCTAGGAGCGCTATAGGCAGGACTGTAACCTGGCGGTGCAGCTGCTCAAGTGCAACAAGTCCCACTTCCGGAATCATAAGTTTGCTGATGTGAGTGTTACCCACTCATACTTCCCCCTGCCCCATCTCTGATTCTTACTTGTAGTCCCACTTCCCTCTTCTCTCCCACCTCCCTTTTCTGCATATTCCCCCCGCCCCCCCGTTTTTACTCTTGGATTCTCTCTCTGGTTGATGCACTCTGCTTTTACAAACTTTCCCTAGCGGGTGGGGGATAGGAGTAAAGGGTATGTTACTTTTCCTGAGCAGAGACAAAAGGGGGGGAGCAGGGAGAAGATTGAACTCCATGTCTGTCCCCAAGCAAGGAGGAGGGGGATGTGGAGAGAGGTAAGGAGGGCAGATCCTGGAGGGGTCACTGCTGATTTCCTTCAGCTCATTCCTGGATCTAGGAACTCACATCCCTATCCAGGGACAGGGTTGGAATTTGGAGGTGTCACCCAGAGTTAGAAGGAACAGGCTCATGTTCTAGCAGCCTTGGTTGTTCCACTCACTTCTGTGTCTCTCCTATGCAGTTGCCCTATGAGCTTCAGGACATGGTTAGCAAGCACTTGCACAGCACACAGGATGTCCCTGGGCCTAGCCCTACCCCTAGCCTGGCCCCAGGAGCTGTGGTGCCCACCTCAGTAATTGCACGAGTACTGGAAAAGCCAGAGTCGCTCCTGCTCAACTCTGCCCAGTCTGGCAGTGCCGGACGCCCTGTGGCTGAGGATGTCTTTGTGCATGTGGACATGAGTGAGGGTGCCTTGGGCAATCCTGCCAGTCCCACGGCTCCAAGGAGTCCCCCATCCCAAGCCAACGGGGAGTGCTGCCCACCTGGCAGTGCTCGGGGCTCATCAGAAGAAGAGCTGCCCTTGCCACCCTGTGAGAAGCTGAGCCCTTACCCTACTCCACCACCACCCCACCCATTGTACCCAGGCAGGAAAGTGATTGAATTCTCCGAGGACAAGGTGCGAATCCCCAGGAATAGTCCTCTGCCCAACTGTACCTATGCCACCCGGCAGGCCATCTCTTTAAGCCTAGTGGAGGAGGGGTCAGATCGGGCCCGACTCAGCCCTGGGAGCCCTGCCTCCGCCCAGGCCTCACCTCGTCCGCTTGCCAGTCCTCCCTCTGCACCTAGTGCTGTGGCCAGCTCAGCCAGCTCAGAAGAGGATCTGCTCTTAGCCAGCTGGCAGCGAGCATTTGTGGATCGGGTACCTCCACCTACCCCTCTGACCCAACGTACAGCCTTTGGGCGTGATGTGCTTCCAGATTTGCACAATTTCCCCGGCAGTGCCTCAGATAATGAGGACGCTTGCCCTGTGCCCTCCTCTCCAGTTGGTGAGGGGTGTCGACTGTTGCCTTTTCCCAGCCCACCCCCATCCAGGGATGATGATGAGTTGAACCTGCCCGTGAGTCCTGCAGAGGAGCGCCAGAGCTTGCTTCCTGAAGAGGAAGGGGAAGGGTCAGGTACCCCTCCTGGAGAGGGCAGGGTTCGACTGACCTCTACCCGTCCCCAGAGAAGTCCCAAGCGGATGGGTGTGCACCATTTACACCGAAAGGACAGCCTGACTCAGGCCCAGGAGCAGGGCAACTTGCTTAACTAGGGCCTCCTTGCCCCTCCTCCTCTCTGCTAACACCTGCCCCTTCCCTCCCCCAAAACACACACACCACTAGGTTGTTACTGCATGGGGGTACTGAGGCATCGTGCTCACTCACTCTAAACTCAGGTTCCCCAACCCTCTGCTCCTTGGACCAGCTAGTTCATGCCATTGAAAAGCAGGGACTGTAACCTTGGATGCAGCATTGAATCAGTCCCTTCACCCAACTTGAGCTTGGCCATTTCTAAAACTGGGACACCAGATGTCTGTCCTTAACGGCCCTCGAGGCCCTTACTGATCCGTGCTGAGCACAGGACACCATATCTTTTCCCAAGCCATGGCCATCCCATGTTTTGGTCTGCACTGGGTGTTTAAGTGGGGGCGGGGTGGGGTGGGGAAGGTCCTGACAGTATTTGCCCCCAAGTCTGCTCTCTCAAGGGAGTTAATTTTGGGGGAAAGGGGTTGTTTTTAAACCCCCAAGTTTCTTATTTACTTATTGCCTGAAACCCTTTCCATGGCAGGAGCTATTGCTGCAGGTCCTTCCAGTATAGTTGGCCCTCTGGGGGTAAGGGTGAAAGGAGGATGGCTTAGGGCTTTCTGTCTCCTCCTTGGGGACAGTGGGGTGGAGAGCAATCTGCCTGGGCTGGCCCTAGACCCAGGGAAGACTAGAGGTGCCCCTCTCCTCCTTTGGCTCTAGACTGTTACTCTCAGCTTTGGGAAGTTTTCACATTGATGAGTCTATTTTAAAATCAGAAATAAACTATTTTATCGGTAGTATTGTGTCATCTGCACTACTTGACCCTCCAAACTTGTCCTGCCTGGTGGCTCCTCCAGACCAAAAATGCATCTGAAGGCACTCAAGACATTGGTGGGATCCCCAAATTCTCAGACACTAGAGGTCTCTTATTCTTGGAGCTCCCTCCTCCTGGGATGTAAACTTACCTATCTCTGGTCTAAGGCTTCCCCAGCCTTGCACCTCCAGCCAGTGTTCTAGACAAACAAGAGACCTTGACATTGGGGTTAACATTGAGCCATTACTGTCACCCTTCCTGAACTTGACAACTTGCTGACCTGGGACACACGACTACCCTAGTTTCTAAGCCACCTAAGCTTTAGGGCTGTTTGGGGTTAAGAAAAGGAAGAGGCTGCAAACTGGCACTAGGCTGAGATGCCTGAATCCTTGTCAGACTGAACCCAATCGTGGCCTCTTGCCTTTAGGACACTCCACACCCCGGGGAAAGGCCATCCATTTTTCAGTGATGGATCTTAAGTTATGTAAGGATGCATATGCACCCCTTTCATCATGATCCTTGGGTGTGGATGAAGAAGGCAGTGGAAGGAAATGCTGGAATGAGGCTTCAAAGGCCCTCTTCTGCTGATTAAGATCATAGATTAGAATTGGAAGGGACCTCAAATCCCTTAGCCCCTTCATTTCCCAGATGAAGAAACTGACTCACACTCGCCCAACAGGGTCACCAAAGTAGCAAGTGAGTTTTAACCCAGGTGATTGACTACTGTGATCCTGGGGGCGTTAGCTTTATGAGGTTAACAGCACTACCAACCTACGGTGTTGTGAAGATTAAATGTGTGTAAAAGCTCTAACTCCAGGGGTACAGAAATGTGACCTGAAATGATTAAAATGCGGAACGGGGCTGGAGCTGAGGCGCAGCACTGCCCTCTAGTGGTGACCACGTTTGGGTTCTTCAGTAGCTGTGGCCCGCAGACAGCGCTTGCTGGCTGCTAGGTCATCACTTCTTCAGAGTCCTTCGGAGCCTCTCCCACCCACCCCCAGTGACCATAGCCACACACCAGGTTGTGGAGTTTATAAAATCTACCGAGCCAGCGGGCTGCAGCCAGAGCTGCTAATGCAGCTAGGGGGTATCGCCCTGGGAACAAGTGCCACCACAAGGCCATTGAGTCAATCACAGCTGCCAGAACCACCCGCCTGCCCACCCTGCGGCCAGGGGGCTACCAGAACCCCGGGTACCACCCTCCTGAGACCCTAGGGCTTTGCCCTGCTCACAATGGCATGTGTACACACGGAAGGACACGCAGGGGCACGTGGAGGTTAGGGGTTGAGGGCGAGGGGTGGATTGAGTTGCAGGATTCACATCTCAGTCTCAGCCAACAGACCGTCTCCCAGCCCTGATGTCATCAGTACCATCTGGGAGCCGGGATCTGCAGAAGGGGTTTAAAAAAAAAAGGGTTACTGAGATTATTCGAAGTCGGGGGGGGGCGGGGCATGGAATGCAGTGTCTAGCTTGGGGTGAGCTGTCCCTTAGCTTGCCATATATGGAGTGGTGATTGTCTATTTCTTGCAGTTCACTTTCCTAGATTCTGGCTCTTACCGCTGGGGCAGATCCAGGATCCCCCCCTCTGGCGAGCATCGAGTTCCCCTCCTCGATCCCTATCCGGCACACGGCCCCCATCGCCTGCCGCAGCCGCCTCCTCCTCCTCCTCGCCCTCTGAGAGCAGGTCACAGATCTGCTGCTGCAGCTCCGGGCTGATGCTGTTCTCAGTTAACACCAGGCTCCGCAAAGCCGTGGGATAATTCTCCACCATGTCCAGCAGGGTCTGCGGGGTGATTTGTGGGAGAGGGATAGAGGCAGGAGGGTTAGTGATGTACACAGACGCCAGGTCTCCTCCCATCTCTAGCACGTGTTTCAATCCCACCCCCTGGAGCACGTAAAACTAGCAACTTCCCAGCCCTTATCCCGACCTCCTCTCTACCTCTTCCTCCCCCAGAGTGAGCCTAGACTGATTTCAGCAGCGCGGAGAGAAGGGGACCACAGTAACGTCAGGGAACACATGATTCACAAAGCGGGGAGGTGCCGTACGCTAGGATGCTTTTGTAGGCGGTGAAGAACTGCTCTTAACGTCCATTCAGCAGCTTCTAGCAAAGTGCTTCGCTTTTTGGGCGCTGACTTCGAGGAGGGGCCCCAGCCGAGGGTCGGTGAGACGTCGGACAAGCTCTACCGGCCCTCTCTGGGCTTGAATTAGAATACGAAGGGGTGGGACTAGGACATCGCCAAGATTCCTGGCTGTAAATCCTATCGTTTAACTCGGTGTTTCTATCCCCTCTGGAGGCACAAGGAAAGCGGGGAAAGTGTTGGATGCATTTTGTGTTGTCCAGACTTTTTATTTCCCCTGGTACCCAGCACTCCATTCTGCACATGATGGCCAAGCTGGCCGGGTTAGCTTCCTGGGCTCCTCACCTGGGCTGACTGGTTGGTAAGCCCAGTCCCCTCCAAGTCCAGGACCTCGAGGGTGCGGCTGGAGGCCACAGCCACAGCCAACATCCCTGCCACATGGTCACCTGGAGGGAGACATCCAAGGAGATCTTATTGCCCCCTCACATCGCTCAGCATCTCCCATTGCCCTAGCAACCACCATTTGCCCCACCTCCTCTGCTGAGTCAGGTTGGTGATTGGTTAGGTCCTCAGGTGCAGAATGGCTATGATTGGTGGGTAGAGGCCAGCAGACGCTGGTATTGGTGGATGTAGGGAGAAGCACAGTGATGGGTGGTGGGAGTGGGGGCGGGGAGAAAGTGTAACTATTGCCTCCTCTGGCCTCTCTCCCACTTGCTCAGCACCCTGGGCCTTACAGGATTCTAGGATTGCCAAGACAATGCTTCCTCCAGGTTGATCAGGAAATTGAGAAGCAAAGTCCCCCGCCCCCATTCTCACACTTTAAACTCCAAGTTCCTGTTGGGGGCAAGGGGTTTCCTGGTGCCTCACCCAGGGGGTTGTAGTCCAGATTGAGGACTCGGACCTGGGAGCTGTGGGCCACAGCGATGGCAAGTCTGCTCCAGCCCTTGGGGGTGATTCCAGGATTGGCGCTCAGGGTCAGCTCCTTAAGGCCTGGTGGGAGGGAGAAGTTGGTAGTACTGAGGTTTGTGACACCTGGGTCCTTTTCCAGACCACAGCCAGAGACCTGATAAAAGCCCCTGCCACTCCATCAAGATATGTGACTTCACCTCCCCCCCCCCAGGTCCTCACAAAAAATCAGCCCAGTCGCTCTTCTACTAGTTGCTCGAAACATAGTGGGTGTGTGACCTCTATTCATTCTTCACCCTGGAGGGTCATATTGGGGCATTTCCAAGAATACAGTCCCCTCAGGGGTCCAAGAGTGACTTCAGGTATCCCATCCCCTAAATGTGTTAGGCTCTGTAATCCAGACTCCATCCCCTAAACACTAAAACCTCCCACCCTTAGAAGTGGAACTGATCAAACTGCTGCAGAAGGAGCCAAGATAGCCTCAGGAGAAGTCAACCCAGCCCCAGCCTGGGCCCAGACCCAACTAAATTCCCTTGCCCCTTTGGCCAGAACCCTGAGCACTGCCCTCCTCACCTGACTTGGCCCCGTCAGGGGGCAGGAGACCACAGATGAGATTGATGGCTTCATCCCCCAGCATGCAGTCACCTAAGTCTAGGGCCACAAGGGCAGGGTGCAGAGCCAGGGCAGGGTTGAGCAGGGCCAATCCAGCATCTGTCAAGGGGCTCCCATGAAGGCTGGGAATGGGGAGAACAGTGGGGTGGTCATTGCTATCATCAGGCCCCAGCCTCTCAACATGAAAAGTTGTCTTCCTTTGGGGTAGGGGGCTCTCCATACATTGTGGTGATGGTGGTAGGACAGGGTGGGGTGGGGGTTCAGAGAGGAAGGTGGAAGGAAGCCACATACAGTCAGCCAAAGTATCACAGAGGGGCCTGGGAGGCAGGAGAATTCCAGGGTCAAAGTGAAAGTGGCTTCAGGGCTCTATGGGGCAGGGGGGAGGGCTGTGGAAGGATCAATTTTTGGGAGAAAGCTCAGTCTGAGGGGATTGAGGGATTGGTGGAAGGAGAAGGGAAGACTCTGGGGGTGTGGGGGTCTATTGGGGGAATTAAAAGAGGAAAGAAAGCTAGGGCATATTAGGGTGGGAGGTTAGGAGTATCTGGTTAGAATTTAGGGCAGAGGGATTTGGGTGGGCATCCTGCATAGGAAAGGGGGCTATCCGAATGAATATTCAGGGTTGGGAATTAGGTTTTCATCTTGGGAACAAAATTAGAAGGTGTTAGAACTCAGAGACGGGGGCAGGGGTTTGAGATGAAGTTATGGGGAATGTTAATTAGACCCTGAGTGGAAAGTTAGGGAGAATCTGCCCTAATCGAAATTTTAAGGGTTCAGAAAGAGATTAAAAGAGGTCAATTAGGGCAGATCTTGACCTCTTCTGGAAGATTACAGGAGAGAGCACCTCAGAGAGAGTTATTAAAGGAGCATTCCACTCCGGGAGGGATGGTGTGGATGGGGTATGTTAATTCATAAGATTCAGAGCTAGAAAGAACCTTAGGGGATCAATCTAGGCCTCCCTCTTTATAAATGAAACTGAAGCCTAGAAAGAAGTGAATTGTACAAGGTCACAAAGGTATTATTAAATGAAAGAGTCAGAATAACGGCGCAGGGGGGAAGAGGAGGAGATTAACGGGTGTCTCTGGGAGGGGATTAAGATAGGGGGCACAAGAAGTGACAGGTGTGTGGGGCTGAGGTTAGGGGGTCCTCCTGTGTGTGGAGGGGGTTAGGTTGGGAGGGTCTCATCCAAGGAAGGGGTGGACGTGTGTGCCTTAAATTGGGCGGTGCCTGGTAGTACGAATGGGGGGATGACTCACGGGAGACAGGGTGAGGTTCCGGGGTGTGGCCCCCTGCCCACCCACCTCCTTCCCCAGCCCGCTCCTGGGGCACTCACAAGAGGGACTGGACGGAGCGGTTGACCCTCAGGGCTTCGGCCAGCTGCTTGACGCGCCCGGGACTGGACACGACGCCCAGGTTGAGGTTCAGCTGCGCCAGGGACGAGGCTCCAGCCAGGGCGCGGCAGATGCGGGCGAAGTCGCGGTCGCAGAGGCGGCAGCCGCGCAGGGACAGCAGGCGCACGGCGTTGTCCCGCAGGCCGCGGCAGATGTCCCGCACCTCGGCGCTCGACAGCGGCTCCCCGGAGATCTGGATGGAGCTGGGCAGCATCGTCGCAGCCGCGGGGCCGGGCCGTGGGGGCCGCCGGGGGCGAGGAGCCGGGCACCCGGGCGTGCGCGGGGGCGCGCGGCGGGCCGTGCGCTCCGTGCCTGCGGGCCCCGGTCCGGGGCTCCACTGCCCCCCCGCTAGAGACGGCGCTGCGGCCCGGCTCTTGCGGGCGGGGTGCCGGCCGCGACACAGGCGCCCTGGGAGCCCCGAGCCCCGGGTCCCGCGCGGCAGGCGGAGGCGTCTCCGGCTCCGGGGCCTCGGCTCATGGCGCGTGGCCCCGGACCCAGGCGGGCCCGGCCCGGACGGAGCACGTGCCCCGGGGCTTCTTCCTGCACCTGCTCCCCCTCCTTGAAGTCTTCTCTCCCTGTCTCCCTTGGGCCGGGCGGGCGCTGGTTACCGCCCCGGGAGCCGCGGCCGAAGGGCCCCGCTGCGGAGAGCTGCGGCTCTGGCTCGGCTCGGGCTCCGGCCTGGGGCTCGGGCGGCTTTGCCGGGGAGGGCGGCCGGTTTCCACGGCAACGGCCGCGTCACGGCCTCTCGCCCCGCCCTCTCCCAATCCAATCCTCACTCCACTGACAGGCCAACGGGTTAGCAGGTGCCCGGGCCGGGGAAGGGGCTCGTGACAGCCCCCTGTCAGTCCATCCAGGTGAGAGGGACTCAGGACAGGAGGCAGTGTGCATGGGCGGGGCGACCCCACCCCCTTACGTCCCAGGATCGCGGGGTTAAAACTGGAAGGTAAGATTGCTAGCAGGGTCCCCTCCCCTCCTACAGAACTAGGGTCACTGAGGGGCGTCAACCGGGACTGGACAGACGGTTGAGGCGGACCACGATGGGGCCGAGCCCTGCGTGAAGTGGCGTGTGTATGTGTGCAGGCGGCCCAAGGGTCTGCATTACAGGTCACCACCCCTGAGCCCGATGCCTCCTCTTCTAGTGGTCTGGGACCCGGTGCTTTCCCGACCCCGCCATCCTTCCCAGGCCCTTTAATTCGTCCCCACCTTCCCTTGACTCCTCCTCCCCAGTATCGCTGCTCTTCTTTGCCCCGCCTCTTTTCTGTCTGGGCCGCAATGACGTGCAGCGTCTAGTGCGTGGGGATTCCGTGGGCCTCGGCCGATTACCCAGTTCACCTCGCGCCCAAGAGGCAACTGGCCTGTCCCGGCAGGAGGGAAGATTTTCTCCTTCCACGACTTGAGGGACGTGCGCTAGCCAGCACCCCCTTCCTCAAAAGCTTTCAGGGTTTGAGCCTAGTGTCCACGGGTGTCAGCACGGAAGAAGGCCCAAGGGGAGAAGCGCGAGCGAAACCATGGAAGTAGTAAAGGCAAAGGTGGGAAGGAGAAACCTGGGCAGCCGGATAACCAAGCAGCAGGGGGGTTTTTTGTTTGTTTTTTTAAGTTTTTTTTTTTTAGTGAGGCAATTGGGGTTAAGTGACTTGCCCAGGGTCACACAGCTAGTAAGTGTTAAGTGTCTGAGGCCGGATTTGAACTCAGGTACTCCTGACTCCAGGGCCGGTGCTCTAACCACTGCGCCACCTAGCTGCCCCAGCAGCAGGTTTTTAATCGTGTCCGACTCCTCTTGACCCCATTTGGAGTTTTCTTGGCAAAGAAGCCGGAGTAATTTTGCCATTTCCTTCTCATTTTACAGATGAGAAGCCGAGGTGAACTCAGATTTGAACTCAGGTAGAGTTTTTCTGACTCCAGGCCTGGACACTAACCACTGCACCCCAAAACACGGATGCACTTCGCCTAGAAGCAGCACTGGGCCAGGAGTCAAGACCCTGTTAAAATTAGGCCTCGGGGCAGCTAGGTGGCACAGTGGATAGAGCACTGGCCCTGGAGTCAGGAGTACCTGGGTTCAAATCCGGCCTCAGACACTTAACACTTACTAGCTGTGTGACCCTGGGCAAGTCACTTAACCCCAATTGCCTCACTAAAAAAAAAAAATTAGGCCTCAAGACACTAGCTATGTGACCCAGGGCAAAGTCACTTAACCTGTTTACCTCAGTTTCCCCAGCTGTAAAATGGAGATAAGAGGATTAAATGAGATATTTGTAAAGTACTTAGCACTTAGTGCAAGCTAAATAAATGCTTATTCCCTTTCATGTAAATAAATAATTTCCTCTCACGGAACCCATTTCTTCATCTGTAATATAGGGCTTGCCCCATGTCTACTAACTGCTGCCAGTATTGTGGGCCTCAAATGTAATGGTGCTTTGTAACTGGAAGCAATGTTTAAGTGTCAACTGTTATCATTATTCCTGGGAAAAAATCAGAGGCAGGGAAACCCAGAGAGGAAATGCTTTCTGGCTGGCTCCCCTAGGTGTAAATTGGAAGCCTAGAGTTACTATAGCATCCATGCATCTGAACATGAGTTAGTACTGAAGAGGATAGAGGGACCAGGAAGGACTACACAGCAGAACATAATAGTTTGCTCACTCAAAATCTCAGCAATGTGGGAATGAAGTCTTCTCCACCCAGGGCTGCCTTCAAGTTGAGATGTTTTGGCCCCCATATCTCAAAGGTTTTGAGTTAAAGGATGCACAAGAAGTTTCACCAGCATATACTCCAGGGAAAACCCCAAATCCCCCATACCCGTGCTAGACTTTCTCCCCTCCTCAACTCCCATAGTCACGTCAATTGTTTTAGTCTTGTCCCTAGCACCCAGTGCCCCTTTAACCGACCAGAAACTTTGTGTAGTTTTAAGATATTAAGGGTAAAGGGAAGAGTCTTATCAAAGCTTATCTACAAGTGTAGTCGCCACACACAATCGGTTGCCCAATGCAGATTCTGGGCTAGGTGGACTGGAAAGTCCATCAACTGTAACAGGGCATATGCTGGGAAAGGCCGGGTCCAGTTCTGTGCTGTATGCATAGGAAACACAAGCTGTTTGGGTCATGTACCCACTTTGGCCCTGAATCTCTTGTCTGCCCTGCTGTTGCTACTCAGTCTTCTGACCACATTTTCACACCCTGCCCCCACTACAGAAATTAATGTGACTGGATGAAAAGAGGGGATGTATTATAACCACAACCAGCAGAGGAAGGTGGCGATGGCAGGCCACTGGAATAGTAGCTGAATTTCCAGATCCCAATTAATCTTTTAATTACCAAGTCTATAATTAGCAAGATGATGCAGAGAAAATGCAAAGGGGGGAAGGTGGTGAGGGGACCCAGAGGACCGGACATACTTTCTGCCCTGGAAGGACAGCCCTGATCCTGGGGAAGGATCTCCAGGCTACAGGCTCTTCAAAAGCCCAGAAGAGATGCAGGGATATTTGTGGGGGAGGCAACAGTTCCACAGAAGCCCTGGCCCCCATCAAAAAGACACAGGTCACCAACACCGTCCTTTAATCCTCTTCCCCACGATGCTGTGGGGATCAGCAAGCTGAATTCGAGTGGAGGGGATATTTGAGAGCACCAGGATGGGTTCAGTGTGGCTGCAGGGTCAGGGCAACAGCCTTGGCTGTGGCATTGAGCACGGCAACAGGCAGCCCGGCAACAGGAATGTCCCGGGGGACTCTCTGGATCGGGGGGACGTTGGGGCCCTCAAGGGTGTCCAGGATCCCTGAGAAAAGGAAGAAAAGAGTTGAATACTGGGAAGGGGCAGGAAACTTCTGACTGGCTTAGACTGGGTACTGAAGCACAATCCCCCATGGATACTCTCCTGGGACCCTGCAGGTCATCCCCAGGAACCTGGAACCCTGGGGAATCTTCTTAAAGTCATAGTGTACCTGAAGTCTCTAGGTTTGTTAATGGTGTCTCCCACACTGGGACAGGAATGTACCTAACCTAACCTAGCCTAGAGATGGTAGTGATTCTCCTACCTTAAGAGTAGGCCTTTTGTATCCTCAATGCTTGGCATTAATGGCTTAATAAATGCCTAGTGCTCACTTCAATGAAGAGACACTCTCAAGAAGTATGGAAGGAGAGGGGCAGCTAGGTGGCGAAGTGGATAAGCACCAGCCCTGGATTCAGGAGGACCTGAGTTCAAATTTGACCTCAGACACTTGACGCTTACAAGCTGTGTGACCCTGGGCAAGTCACTTAACCCTTATTGCCCCGCCCCCCTCCCCCCCACCACCAAAAAAAAGTATGGAAGGAGCATGAGGGAGGAGACAGGATTAGAGCAGGGCCCCCTCCACCTCCAGTACTGGATCTAAACTGGACAAAGCAGCCAATGGTCACTCTCAATTCCCCTACCCCTAACCCCCCTACCCGTAGCCCATATCCGGTACTTACCCTCCACAACTTTGTGGTAGGCAAAGTGCAAGTAGAGTAAGAAGAGCATGTGTAGGGTAGCAAGGGTTCCGCAAAGAAGCAGTCGCTGTGTGGGACCCACTGTCCTTGATACTAGCACTGCCACCTGGGGTCAAAAAAGATGTCACAGTTCACATAAACCTGGCCCATCCTGGGACAAACACTGTGGGCGGGAAGGACAGCTGGGGGGGGAGGGCAGCTGTCTTGACACAGGACTGAATGACCTCTATTCATGTCCATGACCTTGGTGGGGTGGGGGTGGAAGGAGACTCCACCCACTCATGAGCCATATTAGATTCATGCCCATACTCAAGACTTCCTCTCAAACCCTCACCCCCCACTCACCATTCGCAGGGTGGACAGCCCACCCACCAACAGCCAGAAGAGATAGAAGAGGGCATGGAGATGGATGTTGTAGGTGATGAAGAGAACAATGCAATGCCCAAAGAGTCCGTAGCCCTGAGGGATGAGGAAAGGAGATAGCATTTGGTGGCAGGCCTGGGAAAATTCCCAATTCCACCCTGGGGTCTCTGGTGGCACCAAGTCTCAGACTCCAGGGCTAGTGGACACCTCCCATTCAGGCCCTGGTCAGCTAAGGCGTGAGCCCAGCTGAAAGCCAAAGAGGCTGCTCTGTCTGTTGCTGCCCACCCTCCCATCCGAATCTCTTACCAGAAGTGCCAGCATCTGCAGCATGGTGATCTGCGCATTACACAGGTAGGCCAAGAAGTAAATGAAGGACGAGACGCCCAGCCAGTAGCCAAAGCAGGTGCCAATGGCAGTGCCCATTAGGGTACCTTCTCGCTGGAGGGGGGGTAGGACTGATTTAAGCACCCACAGCCAGCCCCGCCCTCACACCTCCCTTGCTGTTTTCCTCTAGAGTCTGAGTCCCCTTCAGCCAGCTCTCCCAAGCAGCCATTCACCCTTGGTCCCAGTGTTTCCCACTTCATCTAGAGTACCCAAGAACAGGTCCTAAAGGCCTCCGGCAGTCTCCGGCAACCCCAGCAACCCCGTCAGCTTACAATAATGGTATCAGACGTCTTCATCCCATGGAGGAGGATGGCAACCAGGGTGAACACCAGCATGAGAGGCCCGTAGAGCTCACCAGCAATTTTCTGTGGAGACACTAGCTCAGGTTGGGATGTTCAGATGCCCGACGGCCTCCCCTTCTCCTCTGCCCTCCTGGCCACATTTCCCACCCCACCTGTCAGTGGCTTTGCCCAGGCCTTCTAAGCGCCAGCACATTCAAACTGCTGCTCCTTCCTGGGCTATCAGTCCTTACTTGGGAATGTTTCTGGGGACACCGAGTGACCAAAGGGATCATTGTCACTTACCTGGGGAAAGTTGACCATCTTGACAGGGATCATGGACTCCAGGAGCCTATAAGATAAAAGGTGTGAGAGTAGGGCAGGGTTGGGGGTAACTGTTTCTTTTTGTTTTCAATATTTTCAATATTTAGAATTTTCCCCCACCAAATTACATGTAAAATACAGATTTTGACATCAACTTTTTCAAACTTTGTGTTCCAAATTCTCTTCCCCTTCCCCTCTCCACTCCCAAGAACTCAAGAAATTCAGTATAAGCTGGGGGATTTTTTTTCTTTCTTTCTTCCACTATGTGTTGTTACCAGGAGGGGAAAGTCTTTGAGGATGATTGGGCCATCAGGAAATAAGGAGATCATAGAGAGGCCTAGAGGATAGGAAGATTGTGGACTGCATACAAATGTGTCTGTCTCACCGGGGCTGAGGAGCAGGAAGGGGGGGGTTTAATGTCACTGAGAAATAATCCTCCTGCTCCCCCTGGCATGACTGGATTTAGAGTCGAAAGGCACAGTGTAGTTCAGCACTGTCGGTGGATGAGTAAAAAGGCTCAGAAAGTGTAAGATACTTGTTCAGGATCACAGTCATACCTCTATGTCATGATTAAAGTTTATAGGGGCAGCTAGGTGGCGCAGTGGATAAAGCACCGGCCCTGGATTCAGGAGTACCTGAGTTCAAATCCGGCCTCAGACACTTGACACTTACTAGCTGTGTGACCATGGGCAAGTCACTTAACCCCAATTGCCCAGCAAAAAAAAAAAAAAGTTTATAAAGCACAACAGAACAGTCCTGTCAATAGGCAGGGCAAGCATCATCCCTATGTTGAAAATGAGGAAACTGAGGCTGAGAAGTATAGTGACTTACCCCAAATCTCAGAGCTACATGGTGTAAGAGCCTGGATCTGAACCCAGGTTCCCTGCCATCAAACCCAGTGGTCTCTCCACTACAGCACACATTCTACGTTACTGAATGTTGATGATGCTCAGGTCAATGTATTAAGTGTCAGACAGAGAAAGAGGTAAGACACTGCTTATCTTAGGAGGCTGGAAGAAAGGCTGAGCCCATTAACGACTGTGATAGGAAGTTGGGAGATGCAGGCAAATGCCCTGTCTCTTTCCTCTTAGAACCTTAGTGTTCTTGTGAAGAACTACGTGGAGGAATGTGGCTTTCACAGGCGCCTGGCTCTGAGATTAGGGTTCTACTCTAGGCCCAGGCTCGTAGAGTGAAAGGCCTGCCAGGGTGTCACCAAGGGGCACGTACGTGTGTAGGGATCAGGGAAGCACGAACTGCATGGCTGGTCCTCGCCCAGGTGACAGAGAGCAGCTAGGCTGGAAAGAAGAGAACTCTTACCGGCTTCGAACCTGGGCAGGCTCCACATCAAAGTAAGGCCTGAGGATGTCGATGTTAGCATAGAGGCTGAAGGCTTTGGAGGCCTGTCTCTTCCCCGCCTGCCACATCTGAAAGAAAGGGATAAGGAAGGTGACCCACTGAGATCCTATTCTGATGTCTAGAAACTAGCTCTAGGCTCTGTTTGCCTTTTTGTCCATGGAAAAAGTCATAGAATCTTCCAGAATAGAAGAGGTTCCTGTCTGTCTGGCACAATATAGAAACCATCCTGCCTTAAGATGGGGAAACAACTAGAAAAGCTTAGACAGAGCCTTGCTTCTTGTTAGCCTACTAGAAGCTCGGGTATTGCTTACTTGGTCAGCCACCTGTCGACTTAGCTGTCCCTTGAAACCCTTCATCCCCAGGAATTCTCCATCCTCCTCCTCAGCAGCAGCTGCATCGGCGTCCACCTCTTCTTCACGGAGCCGCTGGTGTAGCTCCCCCATATCTTCGAAGCTAGAGCCTGATGTGTCATCCATGTTTTCCATATCAATCACCGCAGAGCCGCCACCCTGTGGGTATAGGTCTATCTGATCCAGACTGAATCTGCCTGGTACTCACATCACATCAGTACTCTCCTCCCCTCTAACTAGAAGGCAGGGCCATGGGTTCCAGGGCTTGTATTTAAAGGAGTGAGAAATGTTCGTGTCTGAGGCTCAGAACAGTTTTTCTCCCCATTTCCCACCAGCTAAGGACTTTGGGACTTCACGCCTATACCTTTCCCCACTGTCAGCTTCCTTTTGTGTGTTGTCTTCCTCCATTAGATTGTCACCTCCTTGAGGACAGGAGCTGTCTGTTTTTATTTGTATCACCAGCACTGTGCTAAGGGCTTAATAAAGGTTTACTAATTGGTTGATCTAGGGGCAGCTAGGTGGTACAGTGAATAGAGCACCGGTCCTGGAGTCAGAAGGACATGAGTTCAAATCCGGCCTCAGTCACTTGACACTAGCTGTGTGACCCTGGGCAAGTCACTTAACCCCAATTGCCTCACCCCCCACCCCCCCCAAAAAAAGATCTAGGGGCTGCTAGGTGGCACAGTGGATAAAGCACTGGCCTTGGAGGACCTGAGTTCAAATTCGACTTCAGACACTTGACACGTACTAGCTGTGTGACCCTGGGCAAGTCACTTAACCCTCATTGCCCCACAAAAAACAAAAACAAAAACAAAATAATTGGTTGATCTTTCTGATCCATCCATTCAGCCAGTACCACTTCCTGTTTATTTTATCTAAAGATTAGGGTTGTGGGTGGATTGAGGAAGGGGCTTTGTTCCTCAGTTGTTAGACTTGGTGGCTTTCCTAAAACATAACATCTAATTTTATCTCTGAAAACTCAGTACATGCGTGCATAAGTATATACACACTCAAAGAGCTTCAAAAGTGCCCTGCTGCCCTTAAAAATAGTACAAAAACCCGGCTGGCATTTCAAACCCACCACAAGCTGGTTTTCACCTTCTTTTCCAGGCTTATTTCATATTACTCCCATTCATGTACTCCTTTTTTTTCCCCCCAAGCAAACTGGACTGCTAAGTATTTCGATAGCATTTCACCTCTTGCCTTTATAACTTTTGCACAAATGGCTCCTCATGTCTGGTAGTCCTTCAGCTTGCTATACCTCTAGCTTCCTCCAAAGCCCAACTGAGGCACCATTTCCTTGATTCCTTTTCTGCACCCTTTAGTTAGTAGTCCTCTTCCGGCCCCCCCACCCAACCCCCCCAGTAGAATGAAATGCTCCTGAGGACAGGGACTATACTGGTTTTCCTCTTTGTGTCCCTAATGCCTAGGGCAGTGCCTTCCACATACTTAGCACTTAATAAACCAAGTCTGAATGGAATCTTCCTGTCTCTCCCAACTCTAGTGTTTGCTGTAAAATCTTGAGACTTGCCAGGCTCTAGCCAGATAAACTAATGTCCTGTCCTCTAGCCAGGTTTCCTTCTCTCCAAAGAGGACAGAGAATGAGTTTCCCTGAACATTTTCTCTCTCTCCACCACTTCCCTCAACAATTAGAGGCAAAGTGTCTCAAATGCTCTCCTATGGCTGTCCTAAGTTCCGAGGTCAGAATACATTCCTCATAGATTTCCACCCATGTCGAAGTATTTCCTACACCTGGAATGCTGCCCTTTCCCCTGGCTGATATCCTTCAAGGTACAGCTTAAATGATGTCTCTTTTATCGAATGTTTTCTTATCTTCGTGCCCCCCCCCTTACGTCCTCTTGGAATTACTTTATATTTCCTTCATTTATACATACAACTTCCTTGTTCCCCACCCCACATAAAGCTCTTCTTCAACTTAGCTGGAATCTTCCACGGGGCCAGTTTTCTCCTTTCCCATGGCATTTATCACAATTCCTTCAGAGCAAGGACTGAACTTCAAAGTTCTCTGAAGGATGCAGTAGAGGCTCCATAAAAGTGTGTTGAAGGAGCGAATTCATCCTCCTTAGTGGGCCAGCTTGAGGCTCCTGAGACCAACCCAGTCCTCCCCCGCTCCCCCTGAATATTAAGCGCTTCCCTGCCCTCAGTCATTCCTTGTTTGGCTACTGACTTTACGGGTGGCTCATCTCAAGCTCAAAGTCAGATGCTGTGTTTTTTCTCCAGCTCCACGCAGGTCTGGAGAAAGAAAAAAGTGGTGATACCGAAGGGGCAGATTAAGGTTAGGCATAGAGACGAGCTTCCCCGACTCACGGTTTCCTCTTCTGTAAAACAAGGGCACTGGACTAGATGCTTTGCAAGGTAAGCCCCCAGTTCTAAATCCCAGGGCCTGGCATGGGATTGGAACGGGGAAGTAAAAAACGTGGAGAGAGACCCTGCCTTCTCAGAGGCAGGGGGATAGCCGTAATGACCTCGGGAGGGATCTGCCGGCCTCCAGGCCGCCCAGTCCGGGAAGGGTGAGGGCAGAGTGGGGTCCCAGGGTCATTACCTGGATATTCTCCTCGAAGCCCCCCCACTCGGGGGAGGCCCCATTCCGGGTACCTCCCGCCGGGGCTACCGGGCTCGCCATGTCCCTCGAAGGTTTCCGTCACTCGGGTTCGCGCAGCTACTGCGCGGAGGAGTTAGGGAGGGCCCAGCCCCTGGGAAGGAAGGGGTGTGGGGGAGACAGGCGTCCCCCCACCTTGGGATGCTCCAAGAGGAAGACGACCGGATGTTTAGGCGACTCCGCCCGGAAGCTGTAGACGTGGAAATAAGCAGGTCCATTCTGTCTCGCGAGACCCAGACGCTTGTCGCCACGGCGACGACGCGAGACTAGTACGCGTGCGCCAGTCACGTGGCTGTAAGATGGCGGCCTCCGGAGCAGTGGAGGAGATGAGGACCCGCGTGGTGCTCGGGGAATTCGGGGTCCGGAACGTAAGGCTGGAGTGACGAATGGGGCCGGGATCAGTACGGAGGGCAGGGTCCCGGGCCCTAGTTTCACGTTGCACCTCTTTCCTTTAGGTTCATACCACGGACTTTCCGGGAAATTACTGCGGCTATGATGATGCGTGGGACCAGAGCCGCTTCGAGAAGGTGAGGGCAGGGGCGCTGGGAAGGGTAGTGCGGGACCCGCGAGCCCTTCGGAGGGGAGGGGAGGGGAAGGCGAGCCCTGGCAGCTGAAGGACCTGAACACAAGCCTGTGCCACACAGGGGGGATGCCGGTGAATCCTAAACCGATTTTAGGCACTGAGTCATTGCGCCCCCACCCCCCACCCCTTTAGGAATTCCGTGTGGATGTGGTGCACATGGATGAAAGCTCGCTGGAATTTGATATGGTTGGAATTGATGCTGCCATTGCCAACGCTTTTCGGAGGATCTTGTTAGCCGAGGTAATGACGATACTTACTTTTGGAGGAGGGGTGACGACGAGACTGTAAAATAGTGGAGGGGGAGGGAGATGTGGAAAGGCACGAACCACCCAGTCCTATACTCAACCTTCTGGTTGCTGGTGCTTGTTCCCTGTCAGTTAAGGTAGTCAGTCCCTAGACATAGGGAATGTTTCTTCCTAGGTGTAGGGGAAGAGAGGATCTGTTATGTGTTTCTAAGGATCAGTATCATTTCTTTATCCAGGTTCCAACCATGGCTGTGGAAAAAGTCTTTGTGTACAACAATACCTCCATTGTGCAGGATGAGATACTGGCCCATCGTTTGGGTCTCATTCCTATTCGTGCTGATCCTCGGCTTTTCGAGTACCGGAACCAAGGTAGGAGAGCAGATTTGTGTAGGGTAAAGGAGACAGGTTGTGGGGTTGGTATGAAATAACTCTTGCTCTCTTTTTTCATATTCAGGTGATGAAGAAGGCACTGAGATAGACACATTGCAATTTCAGCTGAAGGTCAAGTGTACCCGTAATCCTCAAGCTGCCAAAGACTCCTCTGATCCCAATGAACTTTATCTCAATCATAAAGGTGAGTGGTGACAAAGGTTGAGGAAACAAAGGTAAAAATCCAGCTCTTTTATATGATCTTAGGTAAATTAGGGTTTTTTTGGGGGGGGCAGGGCAGTGGGGGTTAAGTGACTAGCTTAGGGTCACGCAGCTAGTAAGTGTTAAATGTCTGAGGCCAGATTTGAACTCAGGTACTCCTGAATCCAGGTCCAGTGCTTTATCCACTGCCCCACCTAGCTGCCCCAGTAAATTAGTTTTTAAGCACCAATCTCCTGTGTAAAATGAACCCAGTGATGCCCGGGGAAGCAGGAGCATCTGCCACATCACTAGATCATAGTTTAAGAGCTAGAACTGACCAGAGGCCAGCTAGACCCTCAGTAACACCTGTCTTCCAAAATTTACCCTAATTCTTTCCCAGGAACTGACATGTTCTTTGTCTTATCCTGTAGTATACACAAAGCACATGACATGGATACCCCTGGGAAACCAAGCAGATGTTTTCCCAGAAGGCACCATTCGTCCTGTGCATGATGACATCCTCATTGCTCAGCTACGGCCTGGCCAAGAGCTTGACCTACTTATGCATTGCGTCAAAGGCATCGGTAAGGATTGTTGAGTGGATGCTACTCCAGCTGTATTAGGCCTGAGGATGGTCCTAAAACTTTTGAATTAGAAAAGGCTAATGATATTATAGTGCAGCATGGAACGTAAGGGGGCTGATAACTGCTTTGCTTTTCCTCTCCAGGGAAAGACCATGCGAAATTTTCTCCAGTAGCCACTGCCAGCTACAGATTGTTGCCAGATATCACTTTACTCCAGCCAGTAGAGGGCGAAGCAGCTGAGGAGCTGAGTCGATGCTTTTCACCTGGTGTCATTCAGGTGCAAGATGTCCAAGGTATCTGTAGAAAGGGATGATCATATCCCCATGTCTTAGAATCTCTTAAGGTGGGGGCGGCTAGGTGGTACAGTGGTTAAAGCACCGGCCCTGGATTCAGGAGTACCTGAGTTCAAATCTAGCCTCAGACACTTGACACTTACTAGCTGTGTGACCCTGGGCAAATCACTTAACCCCCATTGCCCCGTGCAAAAAAAAAAAAAAATCTCTTAAGGTACTTCTTAGTTGCCACATTTCTTGATTCTTACTTTTCTTTCTCGGGATTCTTAAATTTACAACATCTTGCTCATAGCAAGCATTAAATTTGTTAAACCAGTTTTGCCTCTTCTGACAGAAACGGTCATCTGGTTTATTTTATCAGGAAAAAAAGTAGCCACAGTTGCCAACCCCCGCCTGGATACCTTCAGCCGAGAAATCTTTAGGCATGAAAACCTTAAGAAGTTGGTGCGGCTTGCTCGAGTACGGGATCACTACATATGTGAGTGTTAGAGGAAGGGGAAATTAAGAATGGTATAAAAAAACTGAAAAGCACACTCCCATTTCACACCCAGGCACTTTTAGGATTCCCTGCAGCTGAATGCTGTATATTGTCTCTTACAGTTAAAAATGTGAGCGTTTGGGGACAGCTAGATGGCACAGTGGATAAAGTACCAGCTCTGAATTCAGGAGGACCCAAGTTCAAATTCGGCCTCAGACACTTAACACTAGCTATGTGACCTTGGGCAAGTCACTTAACTGTCATTTGCGCCCCCGGCCCCCGCCACCCCCCCTAGCTTTTTACAAAGCAGACTATTCCTAGCATACATAGGAAATTCTTAAATGTTTTTGTATTACAGTCTCAGTGGAATCAACAGGTGTCTTGCCCCCTGAGGTTCTGGTGAGCGAAGCCATCAAAGTTCTAATGGGAAAATGTCGGCGTTTCATGGATGAGTTGGATTCAGTTCAGATGGACTGAGTATCTTGCAGAGACTTAGTGGGAGACAACACCTGGATGGCAAGATCGTTCACTCTGGGAGGAGGCCCCACTCTATCTAAATATTAAACTCTGGCTACCTAAAAGACTACTAAGAGAACATCAGTGGGAGTTGGGGGTGGGGTATTATTGCTGACACAGCTTCTCAGAGCCATTCAGGATTATTCCTGATTGCTCTTTTTGAAATGTCAGCTGTTCAATGAAAAGATCTGATACTGTTTGCAACAGTATCTGGTTTATAGACTGTGTTTACCAAATCAGTGGGAAAAAGGGAGGACAACAACATAAAGAACACCAGCCTCAAAGTGCCACATGAATTAGCATATACTATGAGAAAGGCAGCTTGTATGTTAAACTTGTGTATCAAACTCAGATTTTTTACTGACATGCAGAAATGTGCCTCAGAGTTAATGTTTCTACAAAAAGGCTCTAAAAACAATAAAAAAACTACCATGAAATCACAAGATGTTAAAAAATATCACAACACAATAAATACAACTGTTCCCTTCATGGCCCCAACCACACACGAGTATAAAGAGTTTGACTGAGGCAGCAGTCAAAGCTAGTATAAGGCATGTTCCAAACCTGCCTTTGTGGTCAACAGAAAGACTTAAAATACTACAACAGAACACTTGAGTGTGTGGAGGACAGGAAGTCTGTGCAATACAGATAGACACACTGGATTTGAAACCCTTCCTCCCAGTTTTCCCATGTCCTCTATCCTGTGGGTCCATGAGCTACAGAATCCTCTTGCCAAATACATTTCCAGCTCATTTTAGATTTTACGAGGCCTGGGTGTTACCCTTTGTCATAACCTTGGAGGGGGATTTCCAAAACTCTGGGCAACTCTCATGAGCCTTGACTGAAGGGTGGTATTTATGAGGAAAATGTCCTGTAGGCAGTTGGAACTTCAGAAGCCATGAACTTATTAAAGGCACCTAAACTAGGCTACATGGGAACCAAGCCACAAGGGCCAAATCATGGGAGAAGAGATGCTGCCTAATTCTGTCAATAACCTTGGATGCCCATAAAGCACCTGAACATCAAGTGAACTGGTTAAGGATTGTGGCTGTTGTTCCTGAGGAACCCCTTGCTAATGTGAGGATGACATCTAGTCATTAGTGATGACCAGTAGATG
Organism: Dromiciops gliroides; assembly: GCF_019393635.1. Taxonomy (NCBI): domain Eukaryota; kingdom Metazoa; phylum Chordata; class Mammalia; order Microbiotheria; family Microbiotheriidae; genus Dromiciops; species Dromiciops gliroides. Next base: position 258,330,156 of record NC_057864.1, read on the forward strand.
TCATTCTCTCAGTAGTGATGAGAGGGCCTCTCTTGACAAAGAGAAGCCAAGGGGGCCCTGAGGTAAGAACTCAGGTTTGGCCAGTCTCTGAAGGGATCTTGTTTCTGGCCAAAGCCACTTTAAGACAGTCTATACCCCTCCTAGAGTTCAAGATGAGTGGGCCATACATGCACTTGACCGGCTATCCTCCCAATCTAGCAACAGAGCCCCAAAATAGCCTCACATCCCTCTTCCCACCAGCATGTGGGTTAGAGTTGCCAATAAAAGGCATATGCAGCAGGTTCTGTGCCTGCAGTATAGCCACAAACTGGTGGCAGTGCTTGGATTTGTTGAGTTTGGATGAAACAGACCCTCCCAACCCCATATTCTGCAAGGAGGGTACTTGGAAAGGGAGAAGGGATAAATGACAACAAGGAACTGTAGTTGGGCTCATGGCTTCTCTTGAAAATGCTCAGATGTGGAGCTCTGAGTGGGTTAGGAGACATTTTGGGAGAATAGACAGAATAACGCAAGTCTTCACTCCCTTGAAAATGCCATCAATGGAATCGCTTCTGGCCTCTTCTTGGAGCCAGTCATTGGCTTCCCATCCCCAAGCCTGGTTCATTCTCCAGGTCAGCACTGGAAGAGGAGGCAGTGGAGATGGAGCTACAGGTTAGCTACGAGGGGGAAGGAGAAGAGATGACAATGAAGGCCTGGGAAAATTGTTCAGATGGCCACATCAGGGTTCAAAAATGGTGCTCAAGCATCCATCATCACTTTCTAGCACATCACATTCCAGCAACGGCTTTGGTTTTTTGAAGAGCGATGGAAGATTCTTAATGTGAACTTCCTTACGGAACTGTTCTCCCAGAGGTTTCTGTAAGAAACAAGCAAGGCTATTATGAAAACCTGAGCAGTGGGACCTCCCTTCTCTGCAAATAGAAAGCTCCATTATTTTATTTTTAGTGACAATTCCTCCATATCTTGGTAAGACTAGTTGGAGGCTGCCCTTTGATGTCTGTATCTTAATACCTAATGGTTTCAAGAACCACCTAGAGTGAAAGAAAAAGCAATAGCTTCTGTGTCATTCACAGGTAGGGCAATAATAAATAAGATGGTTCCAAGTTGAGGCCTACCCCAATACAGCCAGCAATGAGGCGTTTGAAGTGATCCTTTCTGCGCTTGTCAGTAATTTTCTGCAGTGTAGGATTCAGTAGCTTGCAGTCAAACTGGTCCAGAGACTCCTTCTGTATTTCTGGGATCTGTTCCATCACAGCTCTCACCTCCTGGTATCTGGGGCGCTGAAAGGGGGGCAGAGCTACTGAGAAGATAGCTTTGGGCATCCTTGGGCTTCTAAGTATTGACAACATGCCAGGAGCCTCAAGAATGACAACTAGAAAGGCACCAGGAAGGAACAGGCAGATTATAGTGTACCTACCAATGCCTCGTATATCTGGAAAGCCAAGTGAACAAGTGCAGCCATACATCCATCATGCTGCCCATGCATCTGCAAACCCTTCAGCACGCTGGTGAAAAACCATGTTACTGCATCAGAGAGGAGTGTTCCCGACAGTACCTGAGAAAACAAACTATCAGTACCAAATTTTGCCCCTCAAACTTACTACCTATGCTAAGAAAATTGCTTAGAAGGGACCATCTTGTAAAATGTCCTCATTCGACAAAGGAAACAGGCCCAGAAAGGCTGACTTCTTCAAAGTCAAACAGGTAATAAATGGCTGTCAAATGACCTTGAACACAGGACCTCTAACTCTAAACTCAGTCCTCTTTCCACTAAACTTTGCTAAGGTCTCCACCCTCCTTTTGACCAAGAATCCTTCGGTGATTCTGTTCTAAATCTTCCTCTCTTTAGAAAAACTGGGTGAACAGACAGGGACTCTACTTGTTTAAGCAGAGGCCAGCAGAGCTGGGTGGTGGTCCTCTGGCAAGACAAGGTGTCCTTCCAGGCTAGGGAAGTGAAGGCTGTGATAAGAAGTGCTGTGCACACGTCCTAGAGAAGGAAGGAAGAGAAAATTAGCTTTAGTGAGGGTTCTGTTTTGTTTCCCATTCTATTAGGATTTGGAAGCTTTGACAGAAGGGAGTGAATCTGTGAGGCAATCTCATGAATAATTTCATTTTGTAAAGAGAACTAGGAATGATGATGATGAGAGAGAGAACGTACTACCACCACTTCTGCTACTTACTCACCTCATGCTTCATCAGACATTTGCCTAGATCTGTGAGCTCGGCCATGGCTGAGGGGGCTACGTCTGAGCAAACCATCTCTTCATCTAGGAGCAAAAGGCAAACCAGTTCTTAGTTCTACCTTTCAGAGAAGCGCCTTCACATCTTGCTCCAGGGTAAACCAGTTAGGTGAAAGCATATGCAGTCAACTAGAGAAACCAGTCTAAAGTGTTCCACCACTGATCTGATGTGGGCACAGCACCCACTCGTCCTAAGAGACAAGGGATGTCCTAGAGACACACTCTATTTAGAGTCAGAAGAAAGAGCTTGATGGAGGTTCCCTGGATACATGTCACTTTGTTCCCTAGTGAAAGAGAACTGTATTGAGTAATAAGCTTCAAATGTTGGGAAAGCTTTATGTATGGCCAGATCTATAACATAAAAGCCTACCACCAAAGCTCCTAGAAAGACATTACAAACCTTATAGGCATAAGGGCAAAGAAAAAGAAAGCTAAGAAACCAGGAAATGAAGTGCTTACTCACCCTCTCCATCAGCGGGGGTGTTGGTGTTGGCATTGGTGGTGTGTTCAGCACCTTTCTTTGAAACACAGCAAACAGCTGTAGAGAAAATCTGGGTTACTACAGGAAAAAGGGGCTGTACCATGAAAGCACAGCCTGTGTGGGGATAAAAACCCCTGTTCTAATGCTGCTCTGGGCCTATGGGATAGGGCCAGAAGATGGCATGTTGTATACTGCCTAAGTATAAAATCAATTTTGGTGGGTCTGACTGGTGAATAATTTTCTGGTCTGATAAATTTAAGGCTTTGGAGGAAAACTCAATCTTCTGAAAACAAACCACCTAGAGAGATCATTATTTTCCTTGCCCTTTAAATAAGATTTCACTCAAAAATTTTCGAGATTAAAGTTTCCCTTGCTCATGTCCTTGAGGTTTTCCTAACCCTGAGAAATCCCTTTCTATTGTCTAACACAAACTCTTCCAGTTCTAATTTTTTCTTTTATGCTGTGTTTACCACATTATTGATCCATTGATCATTAACTCCCCTCTTTAATCTTTTAATTTCAAATCAACAAACATTTCCTGAGTATGGGCTCAGGACTGACCTTATCTAGTAGGAAAGGCTGGGTCAAGAGGTCCTGAGATAAAGGGTGAAATAATTTACATCTGAAATAATGGAAAAGTACTTTGAAATGCCAACACAACCATAAGAATTAGATTTTCCCTAAAATTTTCTTGTTGCTTTGTTCTTTCACATATTATTTACTTTTAAAAATGTATTTTACTTTTTAATTAATTAATTAATTAATTAATTAATTAATTAATTTTTGGGGGCAATGAGGGTTAAGTGATTTGCCCAGGGTCACACAGCTACTAAGTGTCAAGTGAGGCCGCACTTGAACCTAGGTCCTCCTGAATCCAGGGCCAGTGCTTTATCCACTGTGCCACCTAGCTACCCCCTCACATGTTACTTACTGATCAGGTCCATGACTTCACGAGTAAGCAGCCTCACTAGTTGCTCTTCCAACATCTCTTGAGATTCTGGATTTTCATCAGCAGTCTCTTCTTCACCACTGGAGAAAGCCAAACGGTTAGATAACACTGGAGGAGTTAGAGTAAAGGGGGAAAGGTTTGGCAATCAGGTGGAAAGTGGATCCTCCCACTGCAGACTGCTTGCTCCTTATTATTTTATTCTGTTATGGTTATTATAGCAAAGCTGGATATGGCTCTAAATGACCCAGTTACTAGACATGCGACCCTGCAAGTCCAACTGGAAGGATTCACCTGAAAAGTGAGATTATATAAGAATAATAGATAATAGAGGCTATTTTTAAGGCATAAGAATCTCATCCACTTAGGAGAGATAAACTCAAACATCAGTCTACTGATCTTTCCCTTCCCACCTGGGATATCTGAGCAAACACTATTATTCCCCAGGAATGTTTCCAGTTCCAATGTTAGCTGATGTACTGGCTATCCCAGCTGGGGCAGCAGAGCTTCCTGCCCACTAACGTTGGGCAGAAAGGTTTCTTACCATAGTAAACTCCTCTGGTTGATGACTTGCCATTTCTGGGAAAGCCTCTGGAAAACAGTGAGGGGATAGAAAGAGTTGGAAATAATCTCCCACTTAAATAAAGATTAGGTGAGGTAAACAGACTAAACAGAACTCTACCATTCTATGGTTGGAGATGTTTCAGCAGAAAGTCATTTAAGAAATGTAGTAGTTTGAAATAATAACCCTTCTCTAGCTGCTGACAAGAAAAAAACAAAACAAACTACTTGTAGCAAATGAATGATACGGTTGTGATATCTGAGATATAATACTATATATCTATATATGTATATGTATATATACATATATACCTCTTCCTCCTCCCCCTCTCCCTCTAAATAATTCAAATATGTAAAACCAACAGCCATCCTTCCAAAGATAAATTTGGTCAAATAATATGAACAAACAGTACTCAAAAGAAATGCAAACTACTAATCACCAATGTGAAATTTTGCTCCAAATTACTAATAAGAGAAATGCAAATCACAACCAATTCTAGGGTTGTTTGTCCCAGAAAATTGGCAAAAGTGACAAGATATGGAAATTATCAATTTGGAATTATGTAAGAAAGTGAATAAAATATCCATACTGTATTGATGCCACCTACTGGAGACTTACTGTAAGCTCCACCATGAAGTGAAGGTCTTTGAGGGCAAGACCAGGAGTCTTTTCTTTGGCGTCAGGAAGTGACATTCGCTTGTGGGAGGAAGAAGGGGGGAGCCTGGCACTCTGACTCGAGCTCTTTCCTGAGGACTCTGGTGGAGAGCGGAGCTAGAAATGCGCTCTCCCTTTAATAGATAGATGAATTTAGGCCTTTCTCTCTCTCTCTCTTTATTCTCCTTAATAAATGCTTAAAAGTCTAACTCTTGCTAAAGCTTATAATTTATTGGCAACCACTCATTAGAGATTTTAGACACACTAGCTAGAATTTTAGCCCTTAACAATACCCTTTGGACCTGAGATCCCGTTGCTAAGCGTATAACCCAAGGAGAGGCCAAATGCTTTAAAATATTTATAGTAGCACTTTTGTGGGAGCAAAAAAATACACAACAAAAAACTAGAAAAAAGTAAATGACTATCATTTGGGGAGTGGCTAAACAAATTGTGAAAAATGAATGTAATACTTTTGTATCATAAAAAGCCATAAATATGGAGACTACAGAGAAGTATGGAAAGATGCATATAGCTGATACAAAGTGAAGTGAAGCAGAACTACAAAAATAACATATGATTACAAATGGAAAGAAAAGTGAAATAAAATAAATGGAAATAAAGTGAATTGTTTCCCCCTTTTAAAGACCAGCATAGCACAGCCTTTTAGGGTTCTTGGACTCTCTCTGTAGTAATGTTTATTGTCCTATTCCACAGCATCTTTTCTCAATTATAATCAACCCAATTATTAGAAGAAACGTAGGGCACAGGAAAAGGCTGCTAGCTACACAGGGATCACACAGTCAACAGCAAGATTAAACTTGTATTCTAGGCTTCTTCTATGAAGAATTCCTTCTATGAAGTATCCTGAATTAGACTTTATTACAGGGGCTACTGTTTAATTTAGTGAAAAGACAGTATGGGAAACTTTTGGCATAAATCCAAGGTCTAGAAGAACTTGAGGCTTTAAGGAATTCTTAACCTGAACTCCTTAGCTGGATGGTTTAGAGCAGGGATTTTCAATATCCTTTTTTTTTCAGGGCAATGAGGGTTAAGTGATTTGCCCAGGGTCACAGTTAGTAAGTGTCGGATTTGAACTCAGGTCCTCCTGAATCCAGGGCCAGTGCTTATCCATTGCGCCACCTAGCTGCCCCTTCAATATCCTTTTGATAATGCCCTCTTACCATATGCAGATAGGTGAAAAGCGGTCCAAGGATGGGAGATACAAGGGCTTCATAATGCTCTGGAGGGCAGAATAGCACCAGAGGTTTCACAAAAACCCGTTAAGAAGATAGGTTAAGGAGACTATAATAGTCAAGGCACAGGTCTACCCCTCATTCTAAATTCATACCTTTCCTAAATGATCTGAGGTAGCTAAACAGATAATAAAGATGTTCAGAAAGTTTGCCAATGGCTTTAAAGATGCCAAGGCCACTGTCTGGTGTTAGGTAAAACCTATGGACTTGTCTCCTTCCTTAGCATGCTAAGTTCATTACATTTCCAGATTGTATTATCTGTCAGAATGTTCGCTCAAGAGCTAAAAAATTGCATAAACTGTGAGAAAAAGGGGAAAGCATTTTTCCAATCAAGTTTTGCTTCTGGGGGCAGCTAGGTGAAGCAGTGGATAGAGCACAGGCCCTGAAGTCAGGAGGACCCAAGTTCAAATCTGGCCTCAGAAATTTGACACCTACTAGCTGTATGACCCTGGGCAAGTCACTTAACCCCAATTGCCTCACCAAAAATAAATAAATACACTTTGCTTCCTATCTCTATTGGTTTACAGTTTGGGGGGAAAGTATTTAAGTTGATTTGGTGGGGGGGGGGGGGGCAGGCAATGAGGGTTAAGTGACTTGCCCAGGATCACACAGATAGTGTCAAGTGTCTGAGGCCAGATTTGAACTCAGGTCCTCCTGAATCCAGGGCTAGTGCTTTATCCACTGCACCACCTGCCACCTAGCTGCCTGCCCCCCCACCCCTGGCCCCAGGACAATTTCTAGATGGAAAGGATCCTGGAGACCCAACCTCTCCTTTTATAGATGAGGAAACAGGCCCAGGCAGGTCAACTCAAGGAGAGCTATTAACAGAGGGGACTTGTTCTCAGGTCTTAATTCCCAAATCCAGGGTTCTTCCCACTATTTCATTCTGCCCCTCAATGAAGGGTAATTATGCCAATATGAAATTACCTTTCCACAGAAGCAGCACATGGGCAACTATAGAACAATTAACCAATCTAAGTCTGAGTCAAACCAGTACATTTTAGGGAAAAAGCCTAATCCTAAGAGACTGAGAAAGATCTTTCAAGTCGTGCTCGTCAGGTCCCAATTATACAAGAAAGAGCTTTCAAGAATTCCTGAGTCTCTTTTGCAATTTTCTTCTCTTGCTTTTAGATTTCAATTCATTTTTCTCTAAGTGAAATTTCATGAACCCAGATAATCACATCCCCCAATCTATGTGGATTATTTCTTATTTTCCAACTCTTTTGGCAAATTCCAAAAGGATATGAAGCATGGGTCGGAGTCGGTAGTCAGGAATGCTGTTCAAGTTGACAAAGGCAGAGTTGAGAAGCTGGGTGGCAAGGTCTTCAACAGTGTAGAAGTCTTGCTGCATAGAAGAGCCTGCTTTTCCTAGGATATGGAAACTACAAAGGAAACACACAAGCAAATTCAGTATCCACCAACAGTTCTTTTTTTTTTTTTTTGGTGTGAGGCAATTGGGGTTAAGTGACTTGCCCAGGGTCACACAGTAAATGTTAAGTGTCTGAGGCCGGATTTGAACTCAGGTCCTCCTGAATCCAGGGTCAGTGCTCTATCCACCGCGCCATCTAGCTGCCCGTCACCAACAGTTCTTTTTTTTTTTTTTTAGTGAGGCAATTGGGGTTAAGTGACTTGCCCAGGGTCACACAGTTAGTAAGTGTTAAGTGTCAGAGGCCAGATTTGAATTCAGGTACTCCTAACTCCAGGGCCAGTGCTTTATCAACTGCACCACCTAGCCGCCCCCAACAGTTCTTAACAGACAAGAAACTTTAAAAAAATGTTATTTGTTCCTGCTCACTGGATCAATAACTATTTCAATCAATTTATGAGTCAAGGGCTGCCTTCCAATCCCCCATTAATGAAAATGCAATGACTTTATAATGAAAATTGCTTCTGGAGATCTGTCAGTTGGTTATAGCATGGTGCTAATTCAGGCTAAGGTTGTAGGTTAAATTTGACACCTGGGCCAGTTAGCTGTTTGCTCCTTAGAGAGAAAACCCTTCAACACTAGCTAGCTTATATCCAGGTATGTCACTTGTCCTAAAAGGAAATACAGAAGCATGTGGATGATTCAGAGCAAATATGCCTCCAATACTGGAAAAGGAATAAGCATGAGATTCATAAGGGAATCACAAAACCAGAACCAGAAGCTCAACCTGTTGATGATGCCTTTGGTTCTTAGTAAGAGTTTATTCTGCTTCATACGACTGGTACACAAAGGAACATGGATTAAATACTAACCACCAGGCATTCTAACATGAATGTCCCCATGAAAGGGAACATCATAAAAAAGCATATAGAGGTAATATCAATGTCTTACCAGTTCTCATAAAGAGTACAGAAGAAACCCTGCATTCGTTCCAAGACTGTTTTGTAGACAGGAGAGTCATAGAGTTCCAGGAGAGGCTGGGGAAGTCCTGGAGAGGGAAGAAGATTTTGTTTTTGTTAAAATCAGACAAAATGTACCTTCTCTCACCTTTCTCTCCCCAAACCAAGAACATGGAAAACAAAACAACACAAAAATGACCATCACGCAGCCAACCAAAACAAAATTCCAAGTTGGTCCTGTCCTAAAAAAGACTTGTGTCTCATTCTGCATTAGGAATCCTTCAGCCTCTTATTAGAAGGGGTTTGGTGGGGTGGACGCATTTCCTCATCAGTTCTCCGGAATAGTGTTTAGTCTGATTACATTATTAAGAGTTCAGAGCAACAGCACAACATTACATTTCTGCACCATAACTCATTCCTCCATTCCACAATTGATAGTTACTTCCTTGGAATCTCATCCTTTGCAACCTCAAAAAGCTGTATTTTTGTATATACTTAAGAGTTTGTCTTTCCTAGACTAATCTGCCTTCTCCCTAAATCCCTCCCCTTTTTTTTGTTTTCTTTTTGGTGGGGCAATTGGGGTTAAGTGACTTGCCCAGAGTCACACAGCCATTAAGTGTTAAGTGTCTGAGGCTGTATTTGAACTCAGGTCCTCCTGACTCCAGGGCTGGTGCTCTATCCACTGTGCCACCCAGCTGCCCCTTAATCCCCTTCTCACATCTCCCCTTTCCCTCTGACTAGTGCAGATGAGGGTGAGGTTCCCTCTCACCCACCCTCCTTCCTTCTTATTTTATACACATCTACACTAACATCTTGATTACATGAGATAATTTCCCTAACTTTCCTTTTCTTTCCCTCTACCCCAATATATTCCACTATCCCCCCTTTTCCTGGTCTTAAGATCTTAAGACATAACAGAACCATTTCTGGGCCTTGCCTAATTGGACTCCCTCTATGAACCTTGATGATGACAGGGTTCAGACACATGCATCATCTCCCCATATTTGAATGTAAGCAGTTTATTCTTGTTTAATCTTTTAACACTGATCATTCATGTTTACTTTTTAAGGTTTTTTCTGAACTCCAATGTTTGAACTTCAAAGGTTCTATGCAGCATCATTCTTTTCATGAGAAAAGTTTCGACATCCTCTATTTCATTAAAGTCCATTCCCCCCTTGAATCATTACATTTGGTTTTGCTGGGTAAATTATTCTTTGCTGTAAACCCAAGTGTCCACTTTCTCGAACATTATATTCCAAGTTCTGCGCTGCTTTATAGTAGTGGTTGTTGAAGTGTGCGTGATCCTAAACATGGCTCCTCCTACTTGAATTCTATCTTTCTGGCTGCTTATGATTTTTTCCCCCTTTGTCCTGGAAACTGGATTTTGGCTAAAATGTTCCTGGGAGTCTTTATTTTGGATTCTCTTTTAGGAGGTGACTGTAGATTAATTGTATTTCCACTTTGCCCTCTGATTAAAAAGATCTGGGCAGTTTTTTTCTTAATAATGTTTATTGAAACAGGATATGTAGGTTCTTTCTTGGTCATGGTATTCAGCTACTCCAATGATATACATTTTTTTTCTCTTTGATCTGTCTTCCAAGTCAGTTCTTTTTCCTAAGAGATACTTATATGTTTTTATTTTTTTCTACCTTTTGACTTCTTTTTTTACTTTGTTTTAATATTTCTCCTTGCTTCATGACACCACTGGCTTCTATTTGGTCTGTTCAGATTTTCAAGGGGTGTGCGGCTTGGGGAGTTTTGTACCTTTTGTGTCAAGCTGTTCACGCCTTTTCCAACTGTTTCTTCCACAGCTCTCATTTCTTTTCCAGTATTTTCCTCAAACACTCACTGCTTTTATAAAAAACATTTTAACTCCTTTTTTAAAATTCCTGCTTCATCTCTTCCAGAAATTAGTTTATGCTTCAACTGTGTTTTTTTCAGAGGCATTGCTTGTTTTGGAGTCATTGTCGTCTTCTGTGTTTTTGTCTTCAGTGAACCTGCCACCGTAATAATGATAGCTCCTTATGGTGGGGTTCCTTGTGTGTATGTGCCTATTCTTCTAACCGACTTCCTGACTCCATTGGACTTGATATTAGAGTTGGGTTTTGCAGATCTTCTGGAGAGAAAGCTTGGGCTGGCCCTGTTACTACTTCTTAGGGATACTGAGTGTTGTATTCTTCCAGGATTTCAGGGCCAGGTTGGGGATCTTGAAGTTTTTAGTGATCTGATGCAGGGCAAAGTCTGATTTACTGCTTCTCTGATTTGAACTCTACAAGATCTTGACCTGGGTGTAGGTCTGAACAAGAGCAGATGCTGCTGGGCTCAGTCCATCAGCTGGTTGAAAAGCTTTGCTGCCCCAGTAAAAGAATCATAGCTTGCCTTTTGGTTTAGAATTCCTGCCCTGGTTATTCCTCTGCAGGCTGAGCCAGATGCTAGAAACAAGACCCTGCTCTGCCCCTGGGGTCTAAGCCACACTGCTGCTGCTGGCTTCTGAAGTTTCTCCTTTCTTTGTATAACAACCAGAGCCTGCTCTGTGCTCTCTGTAGGTCCCCTTCTCACTCCACCCTGAATCTGTGACCCAGAAGTGTTTACTGAGTGAAAAAAAGCTTCCAGTTAGCACATATCCCTGTTGTGATGCCCTGGTGTGGGCCTGGGGGTGCCCAAGAATGGGTCTGGGAACCTCTTTTTGTGCTGGTATGCAGTCTTCCCTGGATACTGGAGTACTCTGCTGTTGGGGCTCCTGCCCCAGCCTTGTTCCCAGTGTCTTAAGACCTCTGTCTTCCTATGTTGACTTGGGTCAGAAAAAGATTCACTGTGACTTTTTCAGGATTTCTCCATCAGGATTAGGTCTTGTACATTTTATGGATCTGTTTGGAGTTGTTGACGGGAACTTAGCTACACTGCTTCCTTCCACTCTGCCATCTTGGCTTGCCACAGGAAGATTGTCAAGGTACTATTTTACCACTGAAATTAACAGTTTAGATTCTCATGTGGCTGGCCAAGGCTACAAACTGCTTTGAAACTTACTTTCTTTGAAGATTTGAGAGAGAAGTAAAGAAATGTACCAGACACTTACACTGGTTAGTAATATACCTCTTCTATAGCATTCAGGACCACTAAAACCATAGTTGTTTGGTGCTCTATTTTACTTGGAATAAAATGTCCCCAAGTTCACATTTTATAACTGCCCTAATGAAGCTCTTACTGAAATGGACAATAGCTAATTTCTCGCCATGGTGGGTTATTTAAACTTATTAAAACTTTTTCTCTTTTTGTGGTGGCTAAGAATTGGAAATCAAAGGAATGCCCAATAATTGGGGAATGTCTAAACAAACTGGTATATGATGGTGATGAAATATTATTGTGCTATAAGAAATGACAAGCAGGATGACTTCAGAAAGGCCTGGAAAGACATGTATGAAAAGATGAATTGTGAAGTGAGCAGAACCAAGAGAACACTGTACACAGAGACAGAAATATTGTTTGATGAAGGAATGTGAATGACTTGATTATTCTCAACAATACAATAACCCCAGACAAACCCTAAGGATTATTGATGAAACATACTATCCACCTCCAAAGAAAAGAAGTGATATTGATGGAACACAGACTGAAGCATGCTATTTTTCGCTTTCTTTCATTTCCCCCCCCCCCTTTAATCAAGTTTTCTTGTACAAAATGACAAATTTGGTAATGTTTTACATAATCATGCATGTATAATCCATATCTGAATGTTTGCCGCCTCAGGGAGGGGGAGAGAGGGATAAAAATTGGAACCCAAAACTATAAATAAAAATGTTTATTATTAAAAATAAATTTTAAAAATGTTTGGATTATAAGGACAAAATAAGGGGAAATTGGGGTTAAGTGACTTGCCCAGGGTCACAGCTAGTAAGTATCAAGTGTTTGAGGCCGGATTTGAACTCAGGTCCTCCTGAATCCAGGGCTGGTCCTCTATCCATTGTGCCACCTAGCTGCCCCAAAACCACCTTTTAAAAAGCACATTTGTGTTTAGCCATAAAGGGTGTGGTTCCTTTAATAGTGTCAATTTGTACTGGAAGAGTTGCTAGTAGAAAGAAGGGACATTAACTCTTGGGGAAAACTAAAAAGACCAAGCAAAATGGAAACATTTTTCCATTTCAATGGATAAAGAAAGGGTTTTTACTGATATATCCTGATATCCAACACTTTCTTCCGTGTTCTGCATAATGGGGAAGATTCTAGGATAGGGAATTGAAAAGACAATTCTGGCTAATGGATAACATTGGACAAGAAAAGACTAATACTTTTCTCCTTGAATTGCTTGAACAGTTTAGCCTTACACACTGAGTTTTTTCCAATGTATCTTACGTTGCCTGGTAGGGCTGAGCTTGCCTTCTAATCAAGCCTAGGAAAGGTTTTGGGTATACTAAGATTCTGTATTATATATAAAATTCAATCAAGCCCAGGATTAGTGAGAAAGGTACATTTGAATTTCTTTGAATTAAAAAAAAAAGTTATTCTAAATGCCTGTATTTCAATCCACTTGAGGATCAAACTATAAAGACTAATTAATTTCTGTCACAAAGAATATTTAGCAGTTACCAAAAAGGCATTGATACTTAGCACCTCAAGGCTGAGGAGACTGACACACTACTTTTGGTCATCTCTGAGTAATTCTTTTTTTTTTTTTTTAAAGAAAGTTAGTCCAATTTCATTATCAGCAATGTCCTTCAAGAGAGTGAACAGTTTTTTTCTTTTTTTGCAGGGCAATGAGGGTTAAGTGACTTTCCCAGGGTCACACAGCTAGTAAGCGTCAAGTGTGGAGCCTGGATTTGAATTCAGGTCCTCCTGAATCCAGGGCCAGTGCTTTATCCACTGTGCCACCTAGCTGCGCCCCCACCCCCACCCCGAGTAATTAATTTTTAACTAGATTAAAGTCATAAACTGAGAAGCAATACTGTCTGAGTAACTGCTTAGACTTCATATCTATCCCTCCCTGTCTTGCAATGTTCCTTGAACCTCCAGGTTTCTAGTGAAAGTTATCTGTAGCCAGACACCAAGGTAAGGGCCTATGGATATCTTTTTTTTTTGGTGAGGCAATTGGGGTTAAGTGACTTGCCCAGGGTCACACAGCTAGTAACTGTTAAGTGTCTGAGGCCGGATTTGAACTCAGGTTCTCCTGAATCCAGGGCCAGTGCTCTATCTACTGTGCCACCTAGCTGCCCCTGGACCTGTAGGTATCAAAGAAAAAGTTGCTATGAAAGTATTAGGGGCAACACTGGTCAAGTAATTTCAAATACTGAAGAGATGGAGCTTCTTGTTTTACATTAATATTTTATGTTTATAATTCTTATTAATAGATTATGCCCCTTAATATTTTATATACTAATGTATTTTTAAAACATTTCCTATTTATACAAAAGCAAGCTAATCTTTTAGTCTAAACAGTATAGAGATTAAGTATCCTTACTTATGTATGGTATACTCTTGTTATCCGGGGGTAGTATACCAAAATCACAGGAGTAGCAAGAGGAAAAATGATCTTAAGGTTGAATTTGTAACACATAAGTGATGAAGTGATAGTATGTGTCTTTTGTTCAATCCACTACTCAGACAGCCTGTGCTAAATGTAGGATGACAGCTACTACAGCGATAACAATTCTTATACTCATGATGCACAATCTTCATGTTAAAGATGGGAAAATTGACTCTCAAAAAGGTTAAATAGTAACACCATCAAGAAAAGATAATTACATAGAACTTCTGAGTTTGCAATGCAAATGTTATTTTATTTTACCCTCACAATAACCTTGCAAGCCAGGCACTACAGGTTTTATTATCTCCTTTTAAAAAAATTAATAATAAAGTATTTTTTTTCCCCTGTTACATATAAAAATAGTTCTCAACTTCTGTTTATACAAGCCTTCCAATTTCAGATTTTTCTCTCTCCCTCCCTCCCCTCTCTCCTAGACAGCAGGTAATCTGTATTATCTCCTTTTTAAATGTAAGAAAACTGAAGAACATTTTCTACCAGCTTCAGTGCTTTTAGACTTTTCTGCCGGCACCTCTTCATTCTGCCTTCTTTCCCCAGGAAACCTCATCACTAAGAAATCTCATGTTGCCAGATTGAATCTGCCTGGTACTTCTCATCTCACTAGTAAGAGCCCTCTGCTTCTCTGACCCTATGACTGGAGGGTAGGGCCAAGGCTCCAGAGCCTCTATTTAAGGAGGGGGCTCAGAACAGTCTTCCCATTTCCCACCAGTTCTTCTGCTTCTGGACTTTGCCAGAACTCTCCATCATCTTCCCATGGCAGGTAACTTAACTTTCCCCTTACTCCCACTCCTTTGTTGGTTTGTTTTTGCAGGGCAATGAGGGTTAAGTGACTTGCTCAGAGTCACACAGTTGGTATCAAGTGTCTGGGCCCGGATTTGAACTCAGGTCTTCCTGAATCCAGGGCCAGTGCTTTATCCACTGCGCCACCTAGCTGTCCCCCCCACCCCCTTTGACAGCAAGTGACTGAGTTACAAGTTGCACTGGTTTTCCAGGCCACGGTCCCACAGCATTGCTTTAGTTTATGAGTTAATCTAGTTGAGAATTACTCATATATGGACCCCCCCAAAACTCCAAACACAGCCAGAAAACAACTTCTGGAGCAGCAGAACCCACAAAAACACAGTTGAGATTATTTTCCAGCTAAAGACACCTTGGAAGTTTGGCAGAAGGGGGAGTCAGACTGAGAGTGGAATCCAGCCTCCCAATCACACCAACACAGCAGGCTACACTGGAGAAACTTATCCCAAGCCTCCGAATGAGCTGGAGTGCTGGCATCATCTGGTACTAAGCTCACGGTCTGAATGGCTGGCTTGGGGGTAGTCTATGGGGGTGTATGCAGGAGCTAAGGGGGGATTTGGATGTCCTACCCCAGTAGGGAACCAGGAAGAAACCTTGACTGGTGGTGGCTCGTGTGGGGGAGGGGTGCAGGCTCGTCAGAGCTAGCAACCACAGCACATAAAGTTTTGCTGCCTGGTTGATTGGCAAGTTGGCCTGGGGTTATCTATGGACCAGAGAAAGGGCCAGGAGAGTGAAACAACTGCCCCTCATTAAATCACCTGGGACCCCCTAAAGCTTGGGAGGGTATATCCTGGAAGCAAGACCCCACACTAAGGAGTTAAAAGTCAAGTGAAAGACAGGCAGGATGAGCAATGAGAGAAAACTGCGAACCATAGAAAGCTTCTTTAGTGACAAGGAAGATTGAGGTGCACCCTCAGAAGAGGATAGCAACATCAGGGCCCCTACATCTAAAGCTTCCAAGAGAATTACTCAGAGTTGACCAAAAGTAGTATGTTGGTCTCCTCAGCCTTGAGGTGCTGAGTAGTGAAATTGAGTATCAATGTCTTTTTGGTAACTGCTAAATACAAAAATGAATCAGTCTTTATTGTTGGGTCTTCAGGTGTATTGAAATACAGGCATTCGGAGCAATTTTTTTTTTAAATTTAAAGAAATTCAAATGGACCTTTCTCACTAATCCTGGGCTTGATTGAATTTTTTTTTAATTTTTAAAAATAATACAGAATCTTGGTATACCCAAAACCTTTTGCATTGTCTTCCTTTATTTGACGCTTAGCTCCTTGAGGGGAGAGATTGTCTTTCTTTTTATTTGTATTTGTAGCTCCAGTGCTTAGCACATGGGTGCTTAATCAATGTTTTTTCACTAGTAACAGAGATATTAAGTAACTTGTCTGGGTCATAGAACTAATAAATATCAGAGGCATAATTTGAACCCAGGTGGTTATATCAAGGGCACAGTAAGATGTTAGTGCTTCAGGAAACCAAGTTATTGAAACTGCTCTATATACACACACACACACCCAGAAATTAGAGTAGGGGAGAAGAGATTGGGAAAGTTGAACTTTTAAGAGGAAATGAAAAGTTTCTTACCCAAGATAGCATTCTTTTCTACTTCGAGCATATCCAAAGCCTTTGAGAAATTATCCCCCAGTTTAGCCAGTACCTCTGGTGTGTACAAAGTATTGTGGGTTCTGAAAGAGAGAAGTAGCTTTATATGCATATGTTTTCCCCAATATGACAGGGATGAAGAAAGATAACAGAGTAGAGAGATTGCCTTGTGCTGGCCATCAGCCTCCTTTTCCCCACTGGCATGCAGATGGAGATGTTCTTAAGACTTCTTTTAACAAGGGAAAGGAAAGAGGACACAAAGTAACCGAAGTGCTCTTCAGGAAAAGGGTCCAAAATGGAAGACTAGAACTCTGCCACGGAGTATAAGCATATGAAATGTGGAACCAAGAAAAAGGAAGATAGCTGTTAACAAAACAAATATTCCAGCAGGATAACCTCAGCACCAGAGCTGGGGAGGTGACGTTTTCTTGAACCTAAAGTAGACTTGTTTGGGCTGCACCCAGAGATCTAGTTAGGCTAGCAGACAGCCCAGAATGAGGAGGAAAAGAAAAGAGATGAATTGTACAACTTTTTTACATCTCATACTTTTGCTCCAACAAGTGAAGGTTGCAAGTAAGCAGTCAGGATCTCTTGTTGCAATAACTACAAACAAGTCTGCTTTGTCACTAGGAACCTAAAGCTATGGTTTAGGTACAGTCAGTTTTTCCCTAGTCTGATGAAAGATACATTTTTTTTCCATACTCCAAAACAAATTTCATTATATCACGTTTTGTTCAGCACCTGACATTATAGCTATACAATACTTTGCAAAACCTTAACATCAAGCCAAATCAGAACTGAACACCGATGGGGAGCACTACAAAGCCACATTCTCATATTGGCCCAAGAAGGCCACAAAGTCTCAACCGAATTTTTTTAGTGATGCGAATTCTTACTTATACAGAGTTTGATCCTGGACAAATGGCACCTTGGGACTGAGGAGAATCCACCTGTTTCAGCAAGGGAATTTCTGTTGCTAATGCCTACAATTAGGAGACTAGATATAAATACAGACATGCCACCATTCTCATCTGAAACTTTCTGGGTAGAAAGAATCTGGGACTAAAATTATCAATGTCAAAAACCAGCTGCCCAAGTCCTAAATAAATAAGGAAAGAAGCAAGTTGCTGCCAATTTCTATCAAGACAAAGTAGTCAGTAAACAATGAAAAAAGACCCCACATTATTGTTTCCAGTTCCAGTCTTCTTTACCAAAAATATCATAGCCATTCTTTCCTCATTTATACTTTGTCTTTCCTGAAACCCTGTTGTGGAGTACAAAGAGGGTAGATGTAAAAAATAGATATGAAAAACTGTAGTTCTTGTTAAATCTATCAATTCCCCTCACTCACTAAACAATTTCCCATTGTATCACATTGTCAGACTCAAAGGGTTGAGGCAGAGATGGATAGTCAAGACAATCTTATAGAGTTTCTTTTTGGGGGGGAGGTGTGAGGCAATTGGGGTTAAGTGACTTGCCCAGGGTCACACAGCCAGTAAGTGTTAAGTGCCTGAGGCTGCATTTGAACTCAGGTCTTCCTGACTCCAGGGCCGGTGCTCTATCCACTGCACCACCTATCTTATAGTTTCATCAGGCACTACACATAGCTTTAGGTTGGTCTGGCAGGGTAACGGGTTATAGAAATGCAATTTTTGCTCATAATCTAAGCAATGCCAGACAGAGGTATTTACCTAATAGAACCCCAGTGGTGGGTTAGAAACCAAACACCAAGACAACTCCACTGACAATAAGAGGAAGTCCTATTTTAAAATGGTTTAGTGGCTCTTCTCAGGGATAGTCTTAGTTTTAGCTAAATTCTGGCTTAATGGACTATGACAGGTGTACAGAGTAGAGTACCGATTCCAAGCAGATTCTCTGTGGGGAACAAAGGATATTCAGTCATGTTCCTGAAAGTGAACTTGGTCCCTACAGTCTAAACAAAGTAAGGCTGGTAGTTTTAGTGACACCATTCTGCTATGTTCACTTAGGAGTAAATGGCTTGGGGGCAGCTAGGTGGCACAGTGAATAAAGCACTGGCCCTGGATTCAGGAGGACCTGAGTTCAAATCTGACCTCAGACACTTGACACCTACTAGCTGTGTGACCCTGCGCAAGTCACTTAACCCTCACTGCCCCACAAAAACCAAAAACAAACCAAGAGTAAATGGCTTTTTCAATAGAGAACCAAATTCTTGATGGTTGCCAGTAGACCCAGGTTATCAGGAGCCAAACCCAACAGTCTAGGATAGTGAGCTAAACACTGAGAGCAGTGGAGTAGAGGAGTGGGAGAGGAAGATACAATGTTTCCCCTGGGACTGGGCCTGCAATAAGGTCTTCCAAAGGCCTTGTCCCCACACAAAAACGACTTACCTGAGGAGATACTGACTTTTTATGACCAAGGAACAGTGACTAGAAAGCTGTTCTGACCTGCCCTCCCTCCAAAGCCTCCCTTCCTGCCCATGGCATATCAAAAGCATAACACAGTTGGAGATGAGGGAGCATAGCTATTTACTCTTGAAAAGTTGCTGCAATTTGCCATCTTTTTTCTTCTTTTCCTAAATTTCTTACAGTTTCTCATAGCTATTTCCACCTACAAGTGGCTACTTTAGGAAAGTGTACCTGCTGCATGTTTTCTGCCAATATCAGTTCTTGAGGCAAGACCCCAAGATGCTAGGGATAGAGCTCTTTGGTTTTTATCCTCAAATCACATGTGATTACTATCTCCAGATGGACCTCACAAGTATAAAGACTACTGCATGAAGTAGCAAATGTTATTGAAGTGACAAGGATCCTAGAGTTCTTCTATCTCACTCTCTTTCCCCTGCCCATCCAGTAATCTTCATGTTAATGATGACGGTAATATTATTTCTACTTTTTTCACCCAAGTGTAATTTATCAACACAATGCTCAAGGTCTCATAAATGGCCTTCTAGGTTAGGGCAATAAGCTCACTATTCACATATATGAATTCTGACCCCACTGAGTGCCTGGCACAGTGTTCCCAAACAAGGAGGCACACTAAAGGATAGTTCTATAAGGAAGTTTCTGGGTCATCAAAACAATTTAATCACCACAGTGCCAACACTATTTGTTATCAAATTCTCTTCCCATCAGCAGCTATCTATAAAAAAGCACCTGCAAGCAGAAATGTAAACTGAGTACAAAAGGGTGTATTATGATAAAAGATAAAAGTATGATTGATGAAATGAGCCACTGGAGGACAAGAGAGTTCTATGTGAAAAGGCAAGTGTCTCCCCCCAATTTTACTATCCCAATGAACTCACAAACCAGCCAACAATCTTGTTTCATCCTACATTCCAAATAACCAATAAAATACATCTTATTCTATAGAATCTAATGTCAACTTTCACCGTCTTCCTTGAACAAACTTAGAGGCAGGAGATATTGTCAATCTTGACAATTTACCTTCATCCAAACCCAAACCTGGTCTGTTTTTTAAAAAAATTGTCATTCTTGGTCCCATAGCACCACCTGGACCCTACTGAGGAAGAGAAAATTGCTGAATCAACGTTTAATAAAGCACCTGTTCATGTTAGAACTTTGGAGTTTCTAATAACACAGGAATCTGAGAACATCAAGGTGACATTCTGCAGCAACTTTGTATGTTTCCTTATTGATCTTATTTCAACTCACTGTTTGGGTTCTACCAACTGAACATTACTGCTTTTCCTGCCTACTTGTTTACTCTTACCCAAATACTTAGGTTCCCTAGAAGTCTAGTAAGAGGAAGGCTGAAGAAGGGAATGACAGCCTGCTCAGTGTCCTTGTTGCTCTGTGAATTTATTACTATATCGTCACCATGACAAATGAAAGATGGTAATAATTTTACCTCTGCCTAAATTTGTAATACACCCCTCCCACCCCAGTCCTGTGGTCCAATTCACAACCAACATTTCTTGTAGAATAGTTTCTCTGTAAATCAAGACAGCATGTCAACACACATGAAGACAACAACCCCCTACCTCTACCAGGTACCCAGAGAGCTGACAATCTTTAACGTTGTTCTTCTACTCCAGATGAATGAGAGACACAAAGCACACTACATGAGACACAAGCATTTTGGATTGCCTCACTATGCTCTGATGCTTTGGTCAGCAAAGTAACAAATGGGGTTGGTACCTAGCACCAAGTTTCAACATGGACAATACTGAAAGAGATAAGTAAATGCTCAAATTCATCTTTGGACAGGCAAGAACTGGATTTCATTTCTCCCTTTGAGAAATTTCATTGTGACAGCTACCCCAAACCTAGGAATTACATGATCATCTGCAGTTTCCAAGCATACGTATTTATGACATCTCTTTCTACTTGTTTCATAGATTAAATCATGGAGAATGGTGTAGGGTGTATAACATCACAAAGACCTTTGAAGCTTGATGCTTACTGGATGTGTGACATGTCATTTAATCTCTTAGTGCCCCAGACAACTTTCTAATATTTGGAGTTTCAAGGCAAGTGCTGAATTGCATTCGTAAAAGGAGTTTTCACACTGGGAGCACCCTAAACAGATGACATCACAGGCCCAACTCAGCCTCCTCTTCCCTACCCCCAGGTCTCAGTAAATGAGGTGGAAGATATAAACAATTTTCATCGAGTATCAACTTTCTTCTCCTTTTCAGCTCACAGCCAGCATATAGATTCGTTACACTTGCAGTCAGAGTAATTGTTATGCTTGTTCATATGAATTTCATCTAGAGAACCATAATGGCAAAGCACAGATGCCCAGGTGAGCAGTTATTTGAAAGTGCATGGTTTATGTCAAAATGCAACTCAAGGGGAAGGGGGAATGAGGGCTGGGGAGGAGTGAAGAGAATAGACATTTTGGAAAAAGCAGTTATGGGTTTATACTCAAAATCAAAACCAGGACAAGTAAGAAATGAGGTGTTTCTTTTCGCCAGGGTTTCACAACTTCTGGGGTTACTTTAGGAAAAGGAAGAGTTCGACAAATGACAACATCGTCAACAATGGAACAAAATGCCATTGATTCCAATGGGAAAACATATTAAAGTCATGCAAACAAATAAATTTTAAGTCAGAAAATGACCCAACACCTTGACTCACCTTATAAGAGCGAGCAAATTGTCGAGAAGTTTCAGGACCTGCTCTGTGCAAGGGTTACGAAAGATTGGATTGCCACTTGGTGTATAGCCAACCACAAATCCTCCAGCCTTAGCCTCTTCCAGGTCTGTGGGCCAACGAGCCCGTTTCACAACTCCCAGAATGGTGTACACACAAAAACTTATCTATAGCAAAAAGAAAACAAGAGATAAATAGAAGGCGAAATATGAACAAAAATAACTCTTCTTAGCAAAGGCTTATTTAGTGCTTTGGCAAAAGCAGTATGAGGCCAGCGAGAAGGTGAAGATGTCCCCTCCACTTGCTCACTGGACCTTGTTCTCTTTAAGCCAGCAAAGCCCAAGGGGAGTCCTCCAGCCGCCCCTCTCCGGGCCGGTGGTAGCCTCTGGAAACCTGTTTACAAGCTTCCCCACCATGAGGATACCTTCCAGGGTATGCAACGACCCTTCCACAGGAGCTTATGACTGGAAGATGTCTTGGTGCTAGTCGTGCTGAGTCGAGTGTCTGCAGGATATGCTCTAAAAGGAAGTGTTTGGGTCACCACTATCTTGTCTCCCTGCAGCACAATGCTCCGAGGACTGACCGCAAACCTTGCTCCTGTAACAGGTCTGAAAGTGGATTAACATCTCCAGGGCGACCATCGTCTTACAATGGTGCTCAGTGGTTTAGAGTTTGTTTGGCTGTCATAAGGCCAAATTATCAATCTTTTAAATGTTGACTCCTTCAATTCTACTCCAAGAACAAGAGTCAGTAGCTCATGCAACATCAGGGGAGGGAAGAAAATTCCCATCATGGTACATTCCACGTCTCCAACCCACATAGACTCACTCTAAGTTCTTCTAAGTCTTTGACTCAGGTTTTCTAATTCCTTTCCTTGTATTCTCCTAGACTACAAATTCACCTTTCCCAGGAAACTGTTAAGAAGGACCTTTATATTATACTTTATATGGGGCTGAAATAATGCTGGCTGGGAGACCATCAATTTTCCATGCTCATTGCTGATTTATTTTCATGAAACTTTATATTTCAAGTGTTGTTTAGAACTTTTTGAAGTTAAGTAATAATTGGCTATTCTACTGTGTGAACACAGCTTAAAAAAATCTCATTTAAAAAGAAAGAAGCAGCTTAGAGCAGCAGCAGCAACATTGCTAGGTCACTTCCCAAAATGTCAATGGGAAGAAGCCCAGGACTAGCAGGACTGAGAGAATGGAAAACACATCACACAGCCATACACAATAATCAGGACAGAAGTTGCTTTCCCAGAAAAGGCTTTTTACTTACTCTTGAACGATTTAGACCATTGGAATCTTCCAATCCTGGCTCACAGATTTTGTTATCAGCACCCACATAGGCAATAAAAGCATCAGCATCTGAAAGCACTCTGAGGTTTGGACACAGAGGAGAGAGAATTAGTCAGTATTTTCATAGTTTCAACCAAAGTGGATGCAAAAGAATCTGGTTGCCAGTTTATATTCCACACAATGTTGGGGTTATACAAATGTCAGAGGTTGTGGTTATTTTGCACTCAAGACTTTGTTTCAACAGAAAGGAGTACATATAGCTTAAACCATTTTATTCTTATTTAAATATGTACTCACTCAGAAGGATCAAAAAAGAGGAACCTTCCTTTTTTTTTGTTTTGTTTGTGGGGCAATGAGGGTTAAGTGACTTGCCCAGGGTCACACAGCTAGTAATTGTCAAGTGCCTGAGGCCAGATTTGAACTCAGGTCCTCCTGAATCCAAGCCTGGTGCTTTATCCACTGTTCCACCTAGCTGCCCCCAGAACCTTCCTTTTAAATGGGCATTTGTGCCTATCTGTGTGGCTTCTACTTGTGCTGACTTTCTTAGCTATTCCTCCCCTCAGCTAAAGTGGAAAATAAAAGCCCAAGAGAAACATCACAAGCCTTAGCCTACAGTCAGTCCAGAGTAGACATGTACCACCATGGCACTGGCCATTACACCCATGTGTATGTATTGTGCTGCCTGGAGAATGAACTCTCCCAACTACCAGTTATTTTATAATTACTTAGAGTTCAGAAACTCCTGAATGCTACTACCCCAACCTTATATTCTTATAGGCTCCAAAATATAGGATTCCAAAGACAGTTGTTACATACAGAAGCCAAAAAAGTTGCCTTCCTTCTCTTCTGGCCTTTCCCCTACTATCCTTATAAGCTTCGAGGAGAATGCAAGATAGGATCCACTATACCTTTGCATCTCTTCAGAAAGCCAGAGGTTGGCAACTGGTGACATCAGCTCCTCCAGGAAAACTTTCTGCCGCTTGTAGTCCTTGAATTGATTGCTGATCAGGACTAGGGCTTCCATAAGGGCACACTTTTCCATCTGTGTCAGGAGCAGCTCATTGGAGAGCAGTTGCTTTACATGGTTATAAAGCATGTCAAAATTGGGCTGTAGATTACAAAAGAAAGAAGAATGAAGGGCAGCAGGTCTGTTTTTCTTTTTAATGGATTTTAAATTCATGTATATCTCTCCACGGTTTCCCCTTGTATTCTGCATACACAAATACCCCCTGCCCTGTCATCTGTTAGAAGGGGAAAAAACCCAGCAATGCTGATTAATACAATATAAAAATGTGACATGTACAATGTTCCATGGCCATGGTACCACTTCCTTCTGACAAATGAAAAACAAAGATATCTATTCTAGAGACTGTCTGAGAACTTATACAATATTCTCTCCTAGTGTCAGCCCCTTCCCTTAATAGTGAGGAGGCATGTTTCATTCATTCTCTGATGCAGGATATTAGCTAATTTTTTCCTTGCCTGGCTGAGATTGGCTTTTTATGGAGAAAGCTTCAGATATCCAAAGACGGCTACAAAAAGGGATCTTAACTAGGCTCAGACCACACTTTGAGAACTATTTATTTATCCTATCAGATTGTGTTCTTGCTTTGTTGCTCTCAAGGTGAGACCATTTCATGTTTGGACACTTGATAGCAATACCTAAAACAGCCTTACATAGAAATGCAAAGAATATGCAAATTTACACAGAATTAAAGGTAAGGAGAGAAATTTTTCTATAGGAAGGAAAATATATTTATATTTTTAACTACAATAAGACAAATCTTAGAGTTTTTCTTTAAAGTTAGATTTACTTAAGACCATAGTTAAACAATAATGAAATTAAGCTGAAAGCAGATTAGAACAACTTCTTGGCCTTGCTCTAAGTCTTACCAGCACAAGTTGAGGATAGTCACGACACATTTTGATGATAGAAGAACATGCATGTCTTCTCACGTTCCTCACAGCACGAGTCCTGGGAGCCTGAAAAGAAAAATTCAATGAATTAAGGGCCAAGTTTAACTGGTTAATCCCTACAGCTACCTAATGTAATTATTTTAGGGTAAAAACTCACAAGTATTTTACTTAAGCCAATAGTTTACCAGGATGAGGAGCAGATAAGGTGCTGAATATCGAATTACAAGACCTGGGTTTAAATCCAAGTTCTTCTAGTTTCTACCCTGTTTAACTCTAAGCAAATTACTTAACCATTCTAAGCCTCAGTTGTCTAATTTATAAAACAAGGGGGCTGAACTATATAACTCCTAAGGCCCCTCTTCCTTCTAAAGCTAGAGTTCTACTCGTATTTTGTGACTTAAGTTACGTTTGCAGTCAACATTAACCAAGAGAGACCCAAGACTACTGTGTATGATGAAATATTATAACAGAGAAACCTGGTCTTAAAAGATTCTAGATTCCTTGTGAAAATGTTTCAAAAATGGAAGGAAATAACTATCACTTGTACAGGCCTCCTGTGTTGACTTGGAGATGAAAAAGATGGCATGTGCAGCCTGAGTCCTGAGAAAGATTCTATTATTCTTATTTATCTATTAGCTCTAAAAAAGACCTCCGTAATAAGAGAGAAGGAAATTGCAGATGTCGATATGAGATGGGCTAAATTAAAGGCAAAGCATCAATATTACTTCTTAGGATTTGGAAAATGAATAAAATTTATGCTCTCTTACCTTACTCTCCTCGATAATTTCAAAAGTGACAGAGGAAAACAGCTAAAGGGATGAAAGAAAATGATCATTTCTCAGTATCAGTTATATATCTCTGAAATAGAAGAGTCAATAGATTCCTATACCGAATTCAGTATTTTCCTTCTGAAACTTGCTACCCCTTTAAATGGCACCCTTATCTTTCTGGTCAGCCATTCTCACTGTCTCTTCTTTTTTTCTCTCCTTCTTAACAATGCCACCAAAGTCCTGTCAATTCTATCTCTTTGATATCTTTTATATCCAAACTTTCCTTATCATTCCATGGTCATGATTTCATTTATGACCGCCTTAGAGTGCATACCAACTATTAGATCATTTCCCCACTTCACCCTCTAAATGAGAGGTGTCAAATTCAGGGCCAGCAAAACTCCAGGCCTCAATCAAATTAAAATGTTACTGAGAAGTGTTCAACAAAATAAATAAAAAATACAGTACAACAGAGAATATTAATTTGTGGTTTTTCTAAGGCAATACGCAAAGATCCCTTTCTATTAATTTTTTTTGGAGGGGTAAGGTAATTGGGGTTAAGTGACTTGCCCAGGGTCACACAGCTAGTAAGTATTAAGTGTCTGAGGCCGGATCTGAACTCAGGTCCTACTGACTCCAGGACCAGTGCTCTATCCACTACACCACCTAGCTGCCCCCCTATTTAAATTTGCTATCACTGCTCTAAACCATTTACCCTAATTTTCCTAAAGCACAACTTTGATCACATCACTATTGCTCAAAAATTCTGCCTACCAAAAAAAGTTCTAATTCTTCAGCCTGGCATCCATTGTCCATAATTTCTACACTAGCCAAAGTGCTGTCTCCAAAACCCATTTGCCTTTATTCATACTTTTCCTAGTGTCTGCAATTATCTCTCCATCTAGCCACCCCACCTCTACTTCGAGGTTCAGTTCAAATTGAAGCTACCTCTTCCAATAAAGTCTTATCTGATCTCCCAAGTCAGAAGTAATCTCTCCCTTCCCACAAACCTCTACTGTATCTTGTTTGTACCTTTTTTAGTGCACTTTTATTTGGTAAGGTTATTGGTGTACATATTTCCTTTCTGTATCTAGATGCTTAAACTCCTTGAAAATGGGAATACTGCCTTGTTCATTGTTGTCTTTTGCTAAGCACTTAAATGTTGCATAAAAATTTCAACCATTTCAAGAGAGGAACAAACTCAACATTATGGTAAGCTTTACGCGTGATGACTAATCATCATATAGTCATCTTGCAAAAAACCCATTTTTTTTTTGCAGAATAGTTTTAGATTCACAAAGTACCATTGAGATGATTTATATGACAGAAAAAAAAGTTTATGAGAGAACTTAAAAACAAAGATCCAACTGATTGTTTATTATATAATAATAGCATTATATGCTTGTTTCCTCCCCCAAAATCATTTTCTTGCAATTTGTAATGCTAGTTACATTTTCTAAATGCTTACTGACCATGCCTCAAAAGCAACAAATAGTGATTTATTTTGCAAGTAAAACACAAAAGGGGATGGAGTTGCTTACCTTAGAAAGGACCTGGGGCAGGTATTCTGGTCTGTAACTGACAAATGGAAAGAGTGCTGAAACATTGGTGAGGACACAGGACAAGATGAGGGGATCCTTGGTATTAAAGTTCAGTACAATCTGCAACAGCTCTATGCCATCATTCACTGGAATTTCCTGCAACATTAAAATGTCTTTGAGCAATGACCATGGTCTTTTTTTTTGCGGGGCAATGGGGGTTAAGTGATTTGCCCAGGGTCACACAGCTAGTAAGTGTCAAGTGTCTGAGGCCAAATTTGAACTCAAGTCCTTCTGAATCCAGAGCCAGTGCTTTATCCACTGCACCACCTAGCTGCCCCCAATGGCTATGGTCTTTTAAAGTAACTGCTGTATGGGGGTAGGACAGAGTGGGAACATGACCTTGAGACTCACAGAGAATGTAAGCAACCTTAAGTAAATGCAAACAGCAAAAGGAATTCCAACTATCCCATGGGAAAACTTGCGTGTAATGCTGGGCCACTGTGGCACTATGCCTTATTTGTTCTGTTTCTATATAATACGTGACATGGCCTGCAGTGATGGGATCCATGTTTTTTTGTCTTGCTACCATCCAGGACAATTAGCCTCTTATGAGTAAACCCTCTGAACCCAATTAATCTTAATAAAACCTATTAGTAACCAAGCTCTGGTTTGGTTACCCTTTCTTGGGTATCTCAGTATTCTCTTGGAGGGTATGCCCCCTTACATTTGGCATATTGGGTGGTTAGTTGGCCCCCTTACAACTGCCTGAGTTCATTCACTTCAGCCATTAAGTTTTATCAAGACTCCTAGGCATAAGTTTCTAGATACACAAGCTCAATAAATCTTTAATAAAACAATAAAATTATACTATAGGTAGTCAAGAATTGACAACACAAACTAGAGATTTCTCAATGGGGAGGGAAAGGAAAGGAGAAAAAACATTTGGTGATAGCTGTAGCCTAGAATGCTATAAGACACCTGGACTTTTAGTTAACTGAGTCTACCAAGTGTTTATTTTTACTTAATATACATTGACACAACTTGACTGAAAGGGTCTTCAGGTTGTTAGTTTTATCTAATACACATTTAATTCTTTGGACTTCTACCTATAAAGCAGGATTCTATAATTCTAAGTATGAAGGTTTCTACTAATAATAATTTATTGTGAGCCACCAAAAATTAATGAAATTATAAAATTCAGGTGTCTTGCTGACATTTCTTTGCTTTCTCTTTGAAATTTCATATGACCTATATAAGAACAGAAGACATTCCCCAATGGTCAAAGGCAGATTTCAGATGAAGAAATTAAAGCTATCTACAGTCATATGAAAAAATGTCTCAATCACTACCAATTAGAGAAATGCAAATTAAAAATACTCTGAGGTACCAACTCACACCTATCCAATTGACTACTATGACAAAAAGGGAAAATTATAAATGCTGGAGAAGATGTGGGAAAATTGGAACACTAATGCATTGTTGGTGGAGCTGTGAACGGATTCAACCATTCTGGAGAGCAATTTGGAACCATGCCCAAAAGGTTATTAAACTATGCATACCCAGCAATACCACTACTAGGTCTATATCCCAAAAAGATCATAAAAAGTGGAGAGGACCCACACAAACAAAAATATTTATACTTGCTCTTTTTGTGGTGGCAAAGAATTGGAAATTGAAGACATGTCCATTAGTTGGGGAATAGCTAAACAAGTTGTGGTATATAATGTAATGGAATACTAATGTGCTGTAAGAAACAACGAGCAGGGGGGCAGCTAGGTGGTGAAGTGGATAAAGCACCGGCTGGATTCAGGAGGACCTAAGTTCAAATCCAACCTCAAACACTTGACACTTACTAGCTGTGTGACCCTGGGCAAGTCACTTAACCCACACTGCCCAGCCAAAAACAACAACAAAAAAAACAATGAGTAGGCAGATTTCAGAAAAAATTTGGAAAGCCTTAAAATGAATTGATGCTGAGTGAAATGAGCAGAACCAGTATCAACAACATTGTGGGATGATCAACTGTGACGGACTTGGCTCTTCTCAGCAATACAATGATCTAAGATAATGCCAAAAGACTCATGATGGAAAATGCTCTCCACACCCAGAAAATGAACTATGGATCTAAATGCAGATTGAAGCAGACTATTTTCATTTTTTTAGTTGCTGTTGTTTCCTCTTTATTGTTTTTTTCCCTTTTGTTCTGATTCTTCTCTCACAACACAACTAATGTGGAAATACGCTTAACGTGAAAAATTTCAACTCAAAATCCTACAAAAGTGAATGCTGAAAACTATCTTTACATGCAATTGGAATAAAATAAAATACTATCAAACAAAAAAATTCAAATGATCATCTTTTCCTTTTCCATCCTTCTTACATGCACTCTAAATTTGTTTATTTTTTTATTAAAGTGATTCCCCAAAGATTAAGTAAACTAATAAAATCAAGTTTCTAAAATAGCAGGTAAGACACTCTGGACCTAGAAGTTGTACAAAGATGCAGACACTTTATAAGACTTGACCTGAGAAGTCAGTCAGGACACTCATTCTCTCATTACCACTTACTAACAACAACAATTAAAACATATGACATACAAGTATAATGTTGTGAATTACTCAGAAGCCAATATAACCACTGCTGTATAATTTCCAGTGTTTGTGGGAAAAAAAATCTGTAATTATGTTATCAATGGGTATTGCTTCCTGTAATGCAGTTTACAGTTCCTCTACAACTGACTTAAGGGTCCTTTAAGAGCTGCAAGGGAACAAATTATCCAGTAAGCAACTGGAAACAAAACCCTCTAGAGTTATATAGACTAGCCCTCAAAAGACAAACAGTTTATCACTGGGCCTGTCCTGGAAGCTTTTCCTATTTGGTAGGACCTGCTAGAGTTTGTGTTCTACTGCAAACATCTTTGAGAGGACTAAGTCACCTCCCCAACATAAAGCGCATTAGAGGTCTTCAGTCTCCAAAGAGTTGGCAAAATGCAGATAAATTATGAGGCACCAGGTAAATATATACTGATGAGGTTTATCTGGAAATGATTAATGTTAGGAAAAAAAGAAAAATTTCAAACAAAATCAATGTAGCCACAATTAGGAGGAAAGCAGAAAACTGGGGGGGAAATTTTAAGGTAAGTTTCTATGATAAAGACCTCATTTTTCAAGTATATAAAGAACTGAGTCAAATTTATAAAAATGAGTCATTCCCCAATAGATAAATGGTTAAAGGATATGAACAGGTAGTATTAAAGTTATTTATAGTCTGACTATCTATAGTCTATTTATATATCTATATGAAAAAAATGCTCTAAATAATTATTGATTAGAGAAATGCAAATGGAAACAACTCTGAGGTACTACCTCACACCTATCAGATTGGCTAATATGAAAGGAAAATGACAAATGTCGAAGAGGATGTGGAAAAATGGGGACGCTGTTGGTAGAGTGGTGAACTGATCTAGTCATTCAGAAGAGTAATTTGAAATTATGCCCAAAGGGCTACAAAACTGTGCATACCCTTTGATCCAGCAATACCAGCAAAGAGATTAAAAAAGAAAAAGAACCTATACTTACAACAAAAATGTTTATAGCAGCTCTTTTTGTGGTGGTAAAGAATTGGAAATTGAGGGGGATTTCCATTAACTGGGGAATGGCTGAACAAGTTGTGGTATATGATTGTGAAGGAATAAGAAATGATGAGAAGGCTGATTTGAGAAAAACCTGGAAAGACAAATGAACTGATGCAAACTGAAGTGAGGAGAACCAGGAGAACACTGCACACAGAAAGAACAATAGCGTATGATGATCAAATGTGAATGACTCGAGGTGGCTAGGTGGTGCAGTGGATGAAGCACTGGCCCTGGATTCAGGAGTACCTGAGTTCAAATCCGGGCCTCAGACACTTGACACTTACTAGCTGTGTGACCTTGGGCAAGTCACTTAACCCCCATTGCCCCACACCAAAAAAAAAAAAAAAGTGAATGACTTAGCTATTCTCAGGAATACAATGA
Source organism: Dromiciops gliroides (assembly GCF_019393635.1). Taxonomy (NCBI): domain Eukaryota; kingdom Metazoa; phylum Chordata; class Mammalia; order Microbiotheria; family Microbiotheriidae; genus Dromiciops; species Dromiciops gliroides. The sequence continues at coordinate 258,361,196 of NC_057864.1, forward strand.
TCCGAGATAATTCCAAAGGACTTTAGGATGAAAAATGCCATATGCTTCCACAGAAAGAACTGATGGAATCTGAGTACAAATCAAAGCATGGTATTTTTTACTTTTTAATTTTTCTTCAGTTTTTTTGGTCTGTTTTCTTTTGCAACATGGCTAATATGGAAATGTTTTGCATGACCACACATGTATAATCTGTATAAAACTGTCAGGGGTGGCTAGGTGGCGCAGTGGATAAAGCACCGGCCCTGGATTCAGGAGTACCTGAGTCCAAATCTGGCCTCAGACACTTGACACTTACTAGCTGTGTGACCCTGGGCAAGTCACTTAACCCCCCCATTGCCCTGCAAAAAACCCCCAAAAAACCCAAACAAAACTGTATGTCTTCTCAAGGAGGGTGGAGGGGAGAGAGAGATCTGTAACTCAACACTTTTAAAACAAATGTTAAAAATTGTTTTTCCACATAATTGAAACAAATTAAATATAAAATTCCTTGTGTGTGTGTGTGTCTGTGGAGACAATGAGGGTTAACTGACTTGCCCAGGGTCACACAGCTAGTAAGTGTCAAGTGTCTGAGGCTGGATCTGAACTCAGGTCCCCCTGAATCCAGGGCTGGTGCTTTATCCACTGCCACCTAGATGCCCCTATAATTCTTTAAAAAAATTGAAATCTTCTAGCTCAACCTCCCCATTTTACTGATAACAAAACAAGGAGCAAAGACAAATCACTTGCTCAAGGCTGCAAAGCAAGTAAATGGAAAAGGTCTCAGTAGAACATAGGTCAGTTGCCCCTAATATGATGCTGTTTCTACTATACTGTGTTTGTTGATTTGAAGTAAGACCAGGTGGGTTCTAGGGCCCACCTTAAGGGCATGGAACACCAAGTTACCCAAAACCTACCCAACTTCCAAGTTGAACTTTCCTAAGTCTCAGAGCTTATAGTTATACAAAAATGCCTATCACCCTCCAATGATTTGTACACAATTGCTAGGACCCCTACTTAGGAATTTACAGTGATTTCCCACTGCCTAATATATCACATTTATACTCATCAGACTTAATACGCAAAGATCTCCACATCTGTCCAACTTTGTAACTTGCGACTTGACAAGATGTTCTTTCTGTTCCTAACAGACCAATTTTGTTTTTGCCCTATCTCTTGCTTAATTCTGTTAATGTGCTTTCTTTGCCTGAAATCCCTTCTTGCTTCTCTGAAAATCCATCACCTAAGACTCCTTTTCCTGAACATTTTTCCTTACTCACTCAATGCTTTCCCTAACTTTGTATGTAGTTTGGATTACATGATTATGTTCTTGTTCTCTTGTACCTCCAATTAGATTTTAAGTTTCTCAAAGACAGGGATCAAGTCTCCTTTTGTATCCCTCAAAATGTCCAGTCCAGTTCTCTAAACACAGTATGTGCTACAAATACACACTTGCAGTATAAATTAATACTTGTTACTGAGCATGGTCAGATCTTCAGAGCCTGTTTATCCCACTGTTGGTATATCTGGATATGGCTAAACTTAGAAACAGAGGCTACATTTAATAGATGGACGGATTAAGAAACCAACCCTCTTACCACCTCCTCACGCCTATCCAATTGGCTAATATGACAAAAAAGGAGAATGATAAATGTTGGAGAAGACGTGGGAAAATTGGAACCCTAATGCACTGTTTGTGGAACTGTGAACTGATCCAACCATTCTGGAGAGCAATTTGGAACCATGTCCAAAAAGCTTTAAAACTGTGCATATCCTTTGACCCAGCAGTACCACCTACTAGGTCTGTATCCCAAAGAAATCATGGAAAGGGGAAAAGGATTCACATGTACAAAAATATTTATAGATGCTTTTTGTGGTAGCAAAGAATTGGAAATTGAGGGGATGCCCATCAATTGGGGAATGGCTGAACAAGTTGTGGTATATGAATGTAATGGAACACTATTGTGCTGTAAGAAATGATAAACAGATGGATTTCAGAAAAACCTGGAAAGACTCACATGAATTGATGCTGAGTGAAATGAGCAGAACCAGGAGAACATTGTACACAGTATCAACAACATTTTGTGATGATCAATTGTGATGGACTTGGATCTTCTCAGCAGTGCAATGATCCAAGGCAATGCCAAAAGACTTATGATGGAAAATGCTCTCCCCATTCAGAAAAAGAACTATGGAGTCTGAATGCAGATTGAAGCATACCATTTTCACTTTTGCTGTTGCTTTTTTATTATTGTTCTTGTTTATTTTTTCTTGTGTCCCCCCCCTTTGTTCTGATTGATGTGGAAATATGTTTAACATGATTATAAAAGGCAACATATCAAATTGCTTACTGGCTTCAAGAGGGGGGAGAAAAATTTGGAACTCAAAAAAAATCTTTATATGTAATTGAGAAAAATTAACATTAAAAAAAAAAACCCCAAACCAAAACACAACCCTCTTTTCCCAGAGAGAGCTTATGACAATTCTAAAATTGTGCAACCAATGGGGATAAGCTACTTACTTCTTTATCTAATGTCCGAAACATCTGGTTAATCACACTTTCTGAAAAGAAGGTCATCGCATCCCATTGTACAAAAGAGGGAGAGAAGACCGAACACAGGCCTTCTCCAGTCCTAGCTGTATAAAGAGAATAGGCAATGAAATATATAAGAAATAAAATTAGGGAGCTATGATATCTTCTAATCCAAATCCATTTTACTGATAAAAAACCTCAGTATAACAAATTTCCTTTCTTCCAGCAGTGTCTGCTATATAGTTGACGTTTAATACTTGTTTAGTGAATACTTATTTGTTATACAAACAGCTGATGAATCCAACATTTGGGACTTAATAAATTCCAAGGTTTTTCCAATAGTGATGGATTTTTATGAATTCATCCACATACTTTTGCCCCATTCTCATGTATTTTTTTTTTGGGTGAGGCAATTGGGGTCAAGTGACTTGCCCAGAGTCACATAGCTAGTAAGTAAGTGTCAAGTGTCCAAGGTCACATTTGAACTCAGGTCCTCCTGAATCCAGGGCAGGTGCTCTATCCACTGTACCACCTCACTGCCCCTATTCTCGTGTATTTTTAACCAAAATTTATTAACAGTCTCTGGATTTCACCTCTTTAATATTCAAATGTTATTTTAAGGTTACAAAAGCTAATAAGTCTTAGCAAGAGTTCTGGTTATAACAGTGATCAATCAATGTAAAATAACAAATTACTAGTTGATTCTACAACCAAAGAAAAATTGGGATGAGGATTTTAATCCTAACTTTCCAGTTGAAATATATTTAATATTTTTAGTGGTGATCCATTTGATTTATAAAAGGGAAGGTTTAGGTATACTGGTAGAACTCTTCTTTCAAGTGAGAATATACATAAAGCAATTTGCAACTTTAGTCAACCAACCAAAAAACATATTAAAGCAACATAAAATTGTCAGCTATCATTACTACCTAAATATTTTAGGACATTAAGTTGTGGGTATTAGGATTTTTCTTACTTTCAATCCTATTAATCTTTTTTCTCATTCAACTGGATTCAAATTTCAGTGTAGAAACATCAGCCAACTTTGATGGGCAGATAGAAAGGAATAATCTTCAGAGTGGTACCAAGGTACAAGAAAAACTATTTCTGACATAATATTTAAACATTCCCTAAAAACTGTACTTAAGGTCTTGGTAGGAAACATTAAAGGTAACCTAGAAGAAACAGTTCTAGCTTAACATTTTCCCTGTTACACTCTCACTAATATCTAGCAATTTTGAAAAACCCTTATTAAAATCAAACTTACAGTTCATTGGCCCAGTATCCACAGGTGTTGACAGCTGGTACTTTAGCCACTCCCCAGCCATCTGAAAACCAGTCTTGGGATCCAGCCGACAGGCCATCCTTATCACCTCTCCCTGCTGAGCTCGGAATGCTGCCAATGAATGGGAAAGAAATAAGATCTAGATCCCAGGAAGAGCTAAGCTTTGTGTTCTACACATGTTGTGCTTTGTACATAAGACTGTCTGTTTGCTAAATGGATTAATGAATCCAAAACCACTAGCAATTGGGTTCTCTAAGTGGCAGCCTAATATCATTGTCCTATTTTATTGGTATGAAAAAGGCAGCAGGCTACAGTAGACCTCAGATTGTACTATGGTAAAAATAATGGGCTTTCCTCTGCTTTGGAAGAAGGAACTAGACATTGAAAAGCATCACAAATATCACCTTTAAGCAAAATAGAGTTTAAATACAGGAGAGAAAAGAAAATTAGATAAGATATACTGGAAGAGAGCTCTCTGATCACACTTTAGTAGTGTGAAATCTAGGGCTCCAAAAAGCTGTGTTGAGAATTTAGAGATCTTCCTAATAAAGAGCCCCAAGGTCTTAAAGTGTGACCTAACACGACAATAAATATTATCCCAAGGCTCATAAAAGGAAGATATTCCAAAATCACTTACAGTTGAAGAAGGCATTGAAGTCCTCGTCACTGTCAAAGTCAAATTGAGAATATTCACAGCTAGCGCTATCTGTTTTAGAGGGAAAGCCAATCTGAAAGAGATACCAACCCAGGGATAGGGGATGAAAATAGACATTGTGAATTTTGGTTCAGCCTTCTGGGTCATAGAAAAATGTTAAGGGAGAAGCCTGAAAAATGCTATCTCTTAAATTAGGGAAATGTAATTTAATGTTAAAATCGTGAATGTGGGGAGGCATATTGTCTTCAATGACTACTAACCTTGCTATATCTCAAGTCTATAGTTCTCTTCCAGATCTAAGATCTGAAATATCAACATTCTTTCCCTAGCTCCTTAGGGAGAATCCTAACCAATGATCTGTTTAGTGCCTCTGACTATAATGGTTTCAAATTAAGGGCCAATTTGAATCAAAGAATGATCTAGGAACATATTCCATATCAAGTACAAAACTACTTAAGGAACAGAGGAAATATGTATGTTTCCCTTCAGACTTGTTGAAGGCTCCTAGAGAAACCTTAAATCTAACAAGTACAACTTGATGTACCTGATTAGGAGATTCTGTAAGACAGATTTCTGTGGCTTGGACCTTTGAAAGGAAAAGGACTTTCAATAGTTCTTTACCAGGTCAAGGCCAAGAACAATCAATTAATTTCCAAGTATTCCTGACTGATAATCTCAAGGGGACATGGTGAATACTTGTCCACTGAGACAGAGTAAGCAATATTTGCCAGACAATCTATAGTGACAGTAAACAGACTGGCAGGAGGGACTCTCCACAGGAAGATGTTATTGTCTAGAGAAGTTATTTTGGTTCTCAATCGGTTCCAGGGAAAAATCTTATCTCTTTATAGCTATTCTTCTTCTCCCCCCCCACCTTTTCTTTTGCAGGGCAGTGGGGGGTTAAGTGACTTGCCCAGGGTCACAGAGCTAGTAAGTGTCAAGTGTCTGAGGCTGGATTTGAACTCAGTTGTTCCTGAATCCAGGGCCAATGCTTTATCCACTGCGCCACCTAGCTGCCCCTATAGCTATTCTTCTACAATGAACACATTCAACGACTATTACATACCTTCACCAAGTTAGTCATAGAGGCACGGAGATATTTCGGAATCATTCCTAAAAGCAAAGGGTCCCGGGATAAGATGTCATGCCGGAAAAGGGCTCCCCAAGTGATCTGAGTTGATGACCGCAGAAACTGAAGAAAATAATTAAAAGACCCATATGTTTAAGAGGACCAGGAATCTATACGGAGTTTAAATTTTTAATCCCACACCTATTAAAAAAGGTTATCATTAAAGAGACTCATTTTTTGGCTCCTAACAAAGGTTCTCGACTTCATAACAAGGGCCATTTATATGATCCTTGAGAGCAGAATAATAATTGTGGTGATAATAACTGACATTCACATGGACCATTAAAGTTTGCTCAATGTTTTGTTTTATTTGTGCCTCAAACAACCCTGAAGAATCCTTATAATTATCATTATTGCTGTTCTACAGTTGAGAAAACTAAAGGAGTGATCTGCAGTCTCCCACAAGAAGTGTTTGTTAGTGGAGTTTGAACTGAGGTCTTCTTGACTCTATGTCCAACACACAGCAAGGCCTCACTCATTACAAAATATAGTTTATATTAAGAACGAAAGCTCTGTGTCCTAAAGTATTTTCTGCCTTCGTCATATTACTTACCTGGCTTGGATGGGTTGTAAAAGCCAGAAAAGACTCCAAGTATTTTCCAAGGTTGGCTGGTGTTTCAACATCAAAATCATTGCCCTATTGGGAAAATATTATTTTAAAGGCGTTTGACAGAAGAAAAATCACAACATATGCTGTTTCAAACTCTGAAAAGATAGTTAAAGAGCCAAGGAAAGGCATTATCACCTGGGCAAACTGCTTCATTAAAAAACCAATTCCACAGTAAAATGCTATAACTGAGAACGATCATTTCTAGTATGACATGAATGTTTCATTATAAATTTTTTTTTTAACTCTACTAAAAGCTGGAAGAAAAATGAAAGCTCTTAATACGGATGAAGCCTTTATTTTCTAAGTTTGCTTCATTCTCACCTCTATATCTTAGTGTTTAACTATATTACTCAATGATTCATTCATTACGCTTGGTTCTGACCAAAAGGTAACTCTATTTCAATCTCATTTGGGTCAGAACAAAAATGCATTATTAAGAGCAAATTAATAAAATAATTCCAGAGTCCTGGAATCCAACATGGAAGTCTAAAAATAATCATCAAGTCCTCATTTCTCACAAAATGAGTTTTATCTATTTGCTCAGCCTACAGCTCTCATTTTCAAGTGTTAACAAACAATAATACTTAACCTCAAGAGTATTCTCTTCACATTTTAGGCTTTTGTGTTAAAATGAGGCCACAAAAACAAGGAGTGATATACTATAGTGGCTAATGACTTAGAAAAAACATTTCTTTGTGTTTTACAATCTTGAATAACAGCAACTTAAACTTCATTTAGCAAGGCATAATAATATAATAAAAACATTACTGTGTAATAAAATTAGTATAATCACATAACATTATTATAATTTTATAACACATAATAATGTATTTGTGTACAATATCTGTTCATTTGCAACATACTAGTTAAAAGAAATTCTAAACTCAAATCCTATTCTAGTCAAAAAAATTAATGTGGACAACCTTCCCATATCAAGTACAGATTAATGACTAGTACCACATATAAACCAAGAGAGATCATTTCTAAGTCCCTGATGGCGTTATTGAATGTTCAAAGGCTGGCTTCAATGGTCCTTGCAGAATGCTTACCAGTAAAGCACACAGTTGACTGCCTAAAGCACACAAAACCTGACAAAGTCTCTTCAAGAAAACATAGTGTTTTTCTACCAGGCCTCCACCATCAGCAGTCCTAAGAGAGAACAGATGAAAGAGGGTCTGAGTTTAGAAAACAACTTAAAAAAAAAAAAAAAAGGATTCTTCATTAAACAAATATAAACAGGAGTGACCATTTCTCTTGCCTCCTTATATGAATTATGTTCGAGAAAAAAATATTGAAGGAAAAAGAAGCAATTTTTGCTAAATATAATCACATTTCTCAAAACACAAATCCATCCATTATATATGTTCTCTAGCTTTGACAGTCATAAAATTCTGGTCATTTTTTCATTGAAAACTATTAATTTGGGGGCATGGATTTGTAAAGAATACAGTTACACTAAAAAAATATTGGCTAACAACAAAAGAAGACTCAGGGACATCCCTAGGAGAGAGAAGTGGTGACAACTGAAAATTGCAAAGTGAGTACAAGGGACCGTAGTTGAAATCAGACTTTCTGTTTCTGTACAATATTTTACATTACCAAAGGATGCTAAAAGGATAATAGCAAATTGGAGCTGAAGAACTTAACAGTGGCAACACAAATGATCAATATCCTAGCCCCTACATATATATATATATATTTTTTTTTTTTCTTTTTTGGTGAGGCAATTGGGGTTAAGTGACTTGCCCAGGGTCACGCAGCTAGTAAGTGTTAAGTGTCTGAGGCCGGATTTGAACTCAGGTCCTCCTGAATCCAGGGCCAGTGCTTCACCCACTGTGCCACCTAGCTGCCCTTACCCCTATCTTTTGACAGGGAGGAAACCCAGGCATTCTGACATGTGACCCCAGGTTTCTTTTCTGATTCAAGTTAACAAAGGAGAGTCCAGAACAGGTGAGGTTACATTGCTTCTGCTTTCTGCTCTCAACAGCAGATACCTGGATAATTGTGGTCAGTGTTACATTTTGGAAAGGATATTGGCAAGCCAAAGAAGGTTCGAACAAAGAATAAGATAGGACAGTGAAGACCATGCCATCTGAGGATCAGTGGAAGAAACTAGAGATGTTTCTTCTGGAGAGAAGACCTATAAAAGGGGCATTTATTCTATTTATTTATTCTACTATCAAAAGGCTATCCCATGGAAGAGGAATCAAAATTTGTTCTTCTTGGCCCTAGAGGGTAGAACAAGGAGCAATGGATGGAAAGTGGAAAGAGGCAAATTTCAGACCAATATTCCCTTAGATTCTGAGGCATCAATACTGGTAAACTGTGGAAAAGACAAATTCTTTGTTCTGACCATTTACTTTTTTACTGAGCAGCAAGTACTTAATTTGTTACATAGAGGCCTCTGAGGTCCCTTCTGATTCTTTGATTCTCTGTGTGTCCTTTTCTGAAGCAGTTACGTGGTATAATGGATAGAACAATGGGCCTAGAGTCAGTGAAGAGATCAAATTTGAACTTAGACACTTAACAGCCGGGTGATTTTTGCCATGTCATTTAAGCTTTTTGCCTCAGTTTCCTCAACTGTAATACAGGGACAATAAAAGCATCTACTTCTTCACAAGGTTATTTTAAGAATGAAATAACTTGTTTTTTTTTTAGTGAGGCAATTGGGGTTGAGTGACTTGCCCAGGGTCACACAGCTAGTAAGTGTCATGGGTCTGAGGCCAGATTTGAACTCAGATACTCCTGACTCCAGGGCCAGTGCTCTATCCACTGCACCCCCTAGCTGCCCCATGAAATAATTTTTAAAGGGCTTGGCAGTATCTGGTACATAGTAGGTGCTATATAAATGCTATTATTATTATTATTGTATATAAATAATAATAAGAATAAACATTCTTCAGTTTTAAAAATGTTTTTATTCTTTAATTTTCGCAACAAAATTGAACTTATCAAGGAAAGGATAAGTGTTTTCCATTTCTTTTGTACCCCAAAAAAGATCTAGTATAAGTCTTGAACCTAACAGGCACTTAATGTGCCTGAGAGACTAAAATGAAATCTGTACCGTTACATCACATATGGATTACTGGACAATTGCTGGACACCAATGGCCTAAAACAGATTAGAAGCAACGACATACAAGGGCTTATTAAAGCTGATTTTTATTGTATAAACTACTGACTAGGATGTTCCTGGTCTATCTAGTCTGAAGTTTTTCTACTAAGTAACTTTGAAATATCACTCATGGAAATTATGCTAGCTGAAATCCAGTTAAGTTTTATTCATCATTAAAAAAAAAGTTATCCCACCTCACAGCACTCAGGAATTAAAACTGGAATTCTATATATCATGAAGATCTCAAAGATCTTTTAAATTTTTCCAAGAATTTCATAAAGTTGGAAAAGAAGAGTAGCTGGAAAAATAATTCTGGAGAGCCATAATTTGAGATGAGACAGTGTAAATTCTGTGCAGACCACAGAAGCTTAAAAAAAAAAAAAGCCTAGTTCCACGATCTGTCTCTTCAGTCACTACTATTACACATGAGGAAAAAACTATTAGGAAATATTTTTTTAACCAAAGAGGATCTCTCGTAAGCCCTGCAGGCTTATACATTTTTAAATATACATGTTCTTTTACTTTATGAATATCTATGAAACTGGGCCCTTGAATTCAGGAGAGAACCAGGTTCAAAGAAGGGGGTGCTACAATCAGAGTTTAATCTATTTGTAAGATCCCCTTCAGCTCCAGCTGGTTCTGTCACAAATGTTAACTTAAGAATATACCTTAACATTTACCTATACAAATAGGTGGTAGGGGAAGTTTAAGTCATCATATGAATATTTATATCATTTAAGAGTAACATAATGTAAACATAACATCCACTATTATAAGAGTTAAAAAAAAGTTACTGAAGACAATCTTTTGATTGTTAGAATATGATGGGTCTATAAAACAGAATAATGAACATAAATAGTTCAACTTCTTGGATCAATCACCAAGGTCACCAAGAGGCCAATGGATCATAAGGGAATGGAGGATGCAAAGTACAAGAGTCCTGAAAAGACAGACAGTTTGGGAAGAAATAAAGACACCAAAAGGTACTGTACTACAAAGAAAATTGGAAACCTATTTCTAGCACTGAATTTTGTAAGAATATTGATCACTGTCCTTGAGAATTGCTTACCCAAAATACTGTTCATAGTAAATGAGCTGAAGGCATTTGGGTGGGATGTGGGAAGGATTCAGATACATAGTGTATACATACATACATACATACAAAAAATACATATTATATATATATGTGTGTGTGTATACATATATATATATAGAGAGAGAGAGAGAGAGAGAGAAAGAGAGAGAGAGAGAGAGAGAGAGAGAAAATATAGTATAGGAGAGACCAAAAGCAATGGACTTAGAAAATATTCTGTTCATAAAGAGAAGAAACTTACTGAGCAGCAGAGAGTATATAATGCATGGCAACATCTCCAAACAATACCATTAAGGGCTTCCGGTCTTCCAACCTACCCTAGACAAAATCAAGGAAAACTTAGGTCAAAATATACCATTTATTTCTGTTGTTAAGATCCTCAAAACCTTGTTATCTATTACTTTCAGTGCATATTAACCACATAAAAACATACTGTTACATAGCTTCTCAGATGCAACAAGATTAACTAAGTACTGGGTTGATGGCAAAATTTGGTTTAAAAATTTAAGATCTGAAACTCTAAGTACTACATGTTAAGCAGGAGAGCTAGAGATCATTACAACTAGCATTTAAGATACAGTTAAGGTCCCCATGACAGTATTAACTTCAATATTTAATAAAATTTAGAACTCCTTGACAGTGAAATTTCAAGATTCAAATTATAATAAATGAAAAAATAAGTAGAGTGTGTTCTGGAAAGTTCATTTACATTCTGACAACTGGCCTCCATAAGGACATAGAGATATACAAGAAAGGTAACTGTCATCTAAGGATGCAGGAGACAGGTTTAGTTAGCCTCAAATAGAAAAAAAGTCTAACTCTTACAGCTGTGGTCTCCAGCAGCCTATAAACACCTTCCCTTAGATTTATGTTCCTGAAAGTAGTCTCCCCATATCTGTTACCAAATGTGTAGGGGGAGGAAAAGTCTACATTTAGTGTAGCCATGTCTCCATTTACCCACATTTCATTAACCTCTTTTTCATTACCTCCATTTACCCTCAAAATCTGCCTCCCTCCCAACCTCCCAATTGAGAACACAAGGGAAAAAAAGAAGCGTGACAAACATGTATAATCAATGAAAATTAATTTCCATATTGAAGACAACCAAAAATAATTGTTCATTCTGTATCCTTCATGTTTCATCATCCATTGTGGTTGGTCATTACATTTATGAGTTTAGCTCAATGGTACTCCTTTACATTTATATACCATAATGTGTTTATACATTTCACAACTCATGGGCACCTCCTCGGATTCCCATTCTTTGCCACATCAAAAAGAGCCAGAAATATTTTTTATAATTTTTAGAGTTTGTTTTGCTTAGGACTAATTGCTTCCTTAATCTATTCGCACATCACACCTCACACCTTCTTTTATTTCCCAATTAAATGAAATGTATTTCCATATCCAACTCTGTGTGTATGTGTGCTGTTCCTTCCTTTGACTAGTTCAGAGAGGGAGGTTCAAATGTCAGCTGCTCCCTCCCACCCTCATTCCTTGTTTTATAGATGTCTACATGTATATCTTGATTACATGAGGTAATTTTCCTAACCTTTTTCCTTCCTTTCTATCCTAATGTATTGTTCTTCCTCTATTTTTTTTTTAAATAGACCATCAAGATGTAACAGAACCACTCCTAAGCCTTGTCTACTTGGACACTCTCTATGAAGTCTGTTGACGACAGGGTTCAGTCACAAGCATCATCTCCTCATATTCAAATTAAGCAATTTGTTCTTGTTTAATCCCTTATCACTGATCATTCATATTTACTTTTTTGTTTGTTTGTTTTTTTGCAGGGCAAGGAGGGTTAAGTGACTTGCCCAGGGTCACCCAGCTAGTAAGTGTCAAGTGTCTGAGGCTGGCTTTGAACTCAGGTCCTCCTGAATCCAGGTCTAGTGCTTTATCCACTGCGCCACCTAGCTGCCCCCATATTTACTTTTTAAGAAGTTTTTTCATATTTTTTCATATTTACTTTTTAAAAATAAAAATATTTTATTATTTTCCAGTTACATGTAGAGATAGTTTTCAACATTTGTTTTTATAAGATTTCCAATTTCAAATTTTTATCCATCCCTCTCCCCTCCCTCCCCACTTCCTCAAGACAGCAGGTAATCTGATATAGGTTATATGTGTACAATAACATTAAACATTTCTGCATTAGTCATGTTATTAGAAGAATCAGAGCAAAAAAGGAAAAATCTCAAAAAAGAAAAACAGCACCACCAAAACCAAAAGAAAGTATAGTTCAATCAGCAACCATATTCCACAGTTCTTTTTCCTTTTTTTTTTTTTTCTGGATTTGGAGAGCCTTTTCCATCATGAGTCCTTTGGAACTTTCTTGTTCTGTTGCATTGATGAGAAGAATCTAGTTTATCACAGTTGATCGACACATAATGTTGATGATAATATGTACAATGTTCTTCTGGTTCTGCTCATCTCACTCATCATCAGTTCATGCAAGTCCTTTCAGGTTTCTCTAAACTCCTCCTGCTCATCATTTCTTACAGCACAATAGAATTCCATTACATTCATATACCACAACTTGTTCAGCCATTCCCCAACTGATGGGCAGCCCCTCAATTTCCAATTCCTTGCCATCACAAAAAGAGCAGCTATAAATATTTTTTTACATGTGGGTCCTTTTCCCTTTTTATGATCTCTTTGGGAAAAAGACCCAAAAGTGGTATTGCTGGGTCAAAGGGTATGCACAGCTTTATAGCCCTTTGGGCATAATTCCAAATTACTCTCCAGAATGGTTGGATCAGTTCATAGCTACACCAATAATGCATTAGTGTTCCAATTTTTCCACAGTTTCTCCAACATTTATTATTTTCCTTTTTTGTCACATTAGCCAATCTGATAGGTGTCAGATGGTACCTCAAAGTTGTTTTAATTTGCATTTCCCTAATCAATAGCGATTTAGAGGGGGCAGCTAGGTGGCGAAGTGGATGGAGCACTGGCCCTGGAGTCAGGAGGACCTGGGTTCAAATCCGGCCTCAGACACGTGACACTTACTAGCTGTGTGACCCTGGGCAAATCACTTAACCCCAACTGCCTCACTACCACCCCCCCCCAAAAAGTGATTTAGGGTATTTTTTCATATGGCAATAGATAGCTTTGATTTCTTCATCAGAGAACTGCCTGTTCCTATCCTTTGACCATTTCTCAATTGGGGAATGACTTGGATTCTTATTTGATTTAGTTCTCGACATGTTTTAGAAATGAGGCCTTTATCAGAGGTACTGGCCATAAAAATTGTTTTCCAGCTTTCTGCCTCCCTTCTAATTTTGGATGTATTGATTCTGTTTATACAAAACCTTTTCAATTTAATGTAATCAAAACCACTCATTTTACATTTCATAATATTCTCTATCTCTTGTTTGGTCATAAACTGTTCTCCTTTCCAAAGATCTGAAAGGTAGACTATTCCTTCCTCTCCTAATTTACCTATGGTATCACCTTTTATGTCTAAATCATGTACCCATTTTGACCTTATTTTCATATTTACTTTTTAAGGTTTCTCAACACTCCTGTGTTTAGACTTCAAAGTTTCTATGCAGTGTTGTTTTTTTCATCAGACATGCCTGGAAGTCCTCTATTTCATTTAAGATCCATTTCTCCCCTGAAGCATTATACTCAGTTTTCATGGGTAAGTTATTCTTGGTTGTAAGCCCTTCTATCTTTCATCTTCTATAATACTGTATTCCAAGTTCTCCACTTTATAGTGGTAACTGCTAAATCATATGTGATTCTGAATCTGGATCCTCAGTACTTGAATTCTTTCTTTCTAGCTGTGTGCAGTGTTTTTTTCTGACCTGGAAACTCTGGATTTTGGCTAAGATGTTCATGGGAATTTTCATTTTGAGTTTTCTTTTTAGAAGGTGACTGTTAGATTCATTGTATTTCCACTTTGCCCTGAATCAAGAGATCTGGGCAGTTTTCTTTTAATATTTATTAAAATAGAATGTGTAGGTTCTGTAAAAAAAGTTTGTTTATCTAGTCCAACGATTCTCAATTTTCTTCTGGATGTTTACCAGTTCAGGTGGTTCTGCCATGAGATAGTTCTATTTTCTTTCTTTTCAGCCTTTTAACTTTTGCTTGTAGATGTTTTGGAATTACTCTCTTCTGGGTTTGTATCTTGAACTTCCCTGCCACAATAATAGCTTTTTTTAATCGTGGGATTCTTTTTAAGACTGACCATTTTTTTTCCAGCCTGCTTCCTGATTTTGGACTTGATGTCAGGGCTGGGTTTATCTGGGCTGGTCCTGTTGTTGCTTTCTTGAGAGTACTGAGTGTTGTGTTATTCCCAAGATCTCAGGGCCAGGCTGGGAAGCCTGAAACTTTCATTACTCCCAGAGTGATCTGATGCAGGGCAAAGTCTGATTTGCTGCTTCTCTGGTTTGAACTCCAAGGTCTTGACCTGGGTGTAGGTCTGAAAAAGAGCAGATGCTGCTGGGCTCAGCCCATCAGCTGGTTGGAAAGCTCTGCTTCCTCAGAGTGACAGAATCATAGGTTCCTTTTTGGTTTAGGATTCCTGCCCTGGCTATTCCTCTGCATACTGAGCAAGATGCTGGAAATGAGACTCTACTCTGCCCCTGGAGTCTAAGCCACACTGCTGCTGCTGGATCTGGAACTTTTGCAGTCTCTGTACTTGGTAACACCAACCCCAGGGGCAGGTCTCCTTTAAGGTTGCCCTGGGTTGGGTCTAAGACCCAGAACAGTGTAGTGGATGACAAAGCTGCCAGTTCAAACCAGTCATTTCTTTTTTATTTAACAGATTTATTTTTTTCCCAATTACAATTTTAAACATTCATTGCTTTTTAAAATTTTGAGTTCCAAATTTTCTTCCTCTCTCACCTCCCCCCTCCTTGAAATGGTAAGCCACATATAGATCATATATGTGCAGTCATGCAAAACATATTTCTATATTAGCCATGATGCAAAAGAAAACAGACCAAAAAAAAAAAAAATCCCACCAAACCCCCAAACCTAAAAGCCCCAAAGAAAAATTAAAAAGTAAAAATAGTATGCTTCAATCTGCACTCAAACTCCAGCAGTTTTTTCTCTGGAGGTAGATAGCATTTTTTATTCTAAAGTCTTTTGGATAAAGTTTTAGCTATCCTCTAAGTCGGCTGATCATCACACACTATTGCTATTTTTGTATGCAATGTTCTCCTGGTTCTCTTCACTTAACTTTGCATCGGTTCATTAGGTTTTTCTGAAATCAGCCTGCTCATCATTTGTATTTGCACAGTAGTATTCCATTACAATTATAGGGGGCAGCTAGGTGTTGCAGTAAATAGAGTACCGGCCCTGGATTCAGGAGTACCTGAGTTCAAATCCAGCCTCAGACACTTGACACTTACTAGCTGTGTGACCCTGGGCAAGCCACTTAACCCTCATCGCTCCACCCCCCCTCCCCAAAAACAATTATATACCACAACTTGTTCCCAATTGATGGGAATTCCCTCAATTTCCAATTCTTTATCACCACAAAAAGAGCTGCTATAAATATTCAGGTACAAATAGGTCCTTTCCCCTTTGATCTCTTTGTGATGCAGACCTAGCAGTGGTATTACTGGATCAAAGGGTATATGCAGTTTTATAGCCTTTTGGGCATAGTTCCAAATTGTTTTCCAGAATGGGTCAATCAATTCTCCACTCCACTAACAGTGTATTAGTGTCCTAATTTCTTCACATCTCTTTCAACATTTGTTATTTTCCTATTCTGTCATATTAACCAATCTGATAGGTATGAGGTGATACTTCAGCTGTTTTAACTAATATTTCTCTAACCAATAATTTTCATATGATTTTATTTGTGTAGAAAATGTTTCATAATTATACTCATCTAGTCCCTGGGTTTGTCTTGGTAGGCCAACTCTCAAGTATCTTATACCATCTACAGTCACCTTATTTATTTATTTTTGGTGAGGCAATTGAGGTTAAGTGACCTGCCTAGGGTCACATAGCTAGTAATAGTTAGGTGTCTGAGGCTGGATTTGAACTCAGGTCCTCCTGAACCCAGGGCTAGTGCTCTATCCACTCCACCACCTGGCTGCCCCATATCTAATGTTTTAGTAAAATACTGAATAATAGAGGGGATAATGGGCATCTTTGCGTCACCCGATTTTAGTGGGAAGGCTTCTAGTTTATGCCCATTACAAATAATGCTTGTTTTAGAGAGATGCTACTTAAAATTTTAAGGAAAGCTCCATTTGTTTCTACGCTTTTTAAAAGAAATGGTGGTTGTATTTTAGCAAAAGTCTTTTCTCTGTTGAGATAATTATGATTACCACTGGTTTTATTATTGGTATGGTCAATTGTGTTGACAGTTTTCCTAATTTTGAACCAGCTCTGCATTTCTGGTATAAATTCTACCTAGCCTTAATATATGATCTTTGTGATTGATACGTTGCTGAAATCTCCTTGTTAGTATTTTATATTAAATTTTTGCTTCAGTATTCATTAGGGAAATTGGTCTACAAATTTCTGTTTTCATTCTTCCTGGTTTAGGTTATCAGCACCACATTTGTGTTGGAAGAGGAAATTGGTATGGGGCAGCTAGGTGGAGCAGTGGATAGAGCACTGGCCCTGGGGTCAGGAGGACCTGAGTTCAAACCTGACCTCAGACACTTAACACTTACTAGCTGTGTGACCCTGGGCAAGTCACTTATCCCCAATTGCCTTACCAAGGAAAAAAAAAAAAAAAGAGGAAATCAGTAGGACCCTTATCTATTATTCCAAATAGTTTATATAGTATTAGAATTAATTGTTCTCTAAATGTTTCGTAGAATTCACTTGTGAATCCATCTGGCTCTGGGGATTTTTTATTAGGGAATTTATTGATGGCTTGTTCAATTTCTTTTTCTAAGATGAGGTTAAATATTCTATTTTGGCTTCTGTTAATTCGAGCAACTGCTTTAATTTCATCTTCACTGGTGGTGAATTCACCCTTTTCATTTTTGATACTGGCAACTTGGTTTTCTTCTTTTAAAAAAATCAAATTAACCAATGGTTTATTTTATTGTTTTTTCATAAAACTATCTTCTAGTTTTATCAGTTCAATGGTTTTCTAAATTTCCATTTTATTAATCTCTTCTTTGATTTTCCACACCTGTCATTTCAAAGCATTATAGATCTGGCTGAGCCCTGGGATGACTCTGGGGCTCCCACCTGCCCTGGTGTGCAGCCTGTCCCTGAGTGCTGGGATGCTCTACACATGGGGCAACTCCTTACAAAACCCTGTCCCCAATGTCTGCAGACTTTTCTTTCTCCCTATGTTGAGTTGGGCTGGACAAATGACTTGCAACTTTTTCTGGATGTCCCTATCAGGATTTGGTTTAGTGAATTTTTAAAATGTGTGTGAAGGAGTTTTATGCAGGAGAGGTTGTACTGTTTCCTAACACTTGGCCATCTTGGACCCACTTGTTTTCTTAACATTCAACCTCCTAAAACACCAAACCCCTCCCCTTTGTCTAAATATTCTTCTCCCTTTTTAACCCACACTCTCATCTCTGTTCTTAAATTCATTCCCCATTCATTCTGAACAACAGTAATATCAATAGCAGTGCTACCCTATCATGACATAAATAACCTTTGTATTTTATTCTTTTACTAATATCCCTCCCATCACCTCCCCCTCAAACAATGAGCTAATTCCAAATATGAAAAATAAAGTTCAAAGCCTAGCAGCATTCACATCTATTGGGTAAAGGTCATGCTACAGCTGGGGTATAACAGGATCTCACTTCTAGCATGTAGTACAGCATGCAGAGGAGTAGATGAGGCAAGAATCTCATACCAATAAGGAGCCTATGATTCTGTAGCTCTAAGGTAGTAGAGCTTTTCAGCTGCCTGAGTCCAGAAGCACGTGTTCTTGTTCAGACTCAAACTCAGGTCAGGAACATGCATAATCCAAATTGTTTTCAAGAATGACTGAATGAATTAATTAAAATCAAAGGTCCACCAACAATGAACTAATAGTGTAACATAGCCCTGCCAACATTTGTCATTTTCCTCTTTTTTTCACGTTTGCTACTCTGATGAGTATGAGGTGGATCCTTGAAGTTGCCTTAATGTGTATTCCACAAGAGCAATTTTTCACATGGTTGCTGAACATTTGGTTTCTTCCTTTGAAAATTACCCATTCATATCCTTTGACCATTTATGGATTCAGGAAAGATTCTTAAGTCTTATAAATTTGAATCAGTTTCCAAGATAGCTTAGAGAAATCTAATGCAAAATATTTCCCCCAGTTGTTTCCCTTCTAATTCTTGCCACATTTCAATGCCTTACAAAAACATAAGTTTTATAAGATCAAAATTGTTCATTTTATATTGTTTGATCCTATCACTTGCTGAGTCATGAACTCTCTCCCTTACTGAAAGGTATTTCTTGCTACCACTTATGTTACATGACCTTTTATATCTAGGTCATATATCCATTGAAGCTTTGGTTTACAGTGAGATGCTGCTCTAAACCTCATTTTTGCCATATCGCTAGCCACTTTCCCCAATAGTTTTTGAACATTCAAGTCTTTTCCCCAATAACTGGGGTCTTTGAACTGAACAAACACTAAGTTTCTGTGTTTGTTTCTGTATGATTTGTACCTAATCTGTTCCACTGATCAACCTCTATTTTTTTTAACCAACACCAAATTGTTTTAATGATTACTGCTTTGTAGTAGTTTGGAATCTAGTATCAATAACTCTCCTCCCCTCTTCCTTCTCACCTTTTTTCACCATTATTACCCTTGAGATTCTTAACCTTTTATTCCTTTATACATATTTCACTAAAACCTTTTCTAGGTCTATAAAATATTCCTTTGGTAGTTTATGCACTGAAAGAAAAGTAAATTAATATAGGTGGTAGTGTCATCTTAATTATACAGAGAACCTCATGAGAAATTAATGATGCCTCTCAAATTATTTAGGTCTTTATTTCTGCAAAATGTTTCTGGTTTGACTAATATAATTCCTGGGTACATTTTAGATCAATTTCTAAATATTTTATAGCTCCTGTAGTTATTTTAAGTGGAATTTCACTTTTTAACAGTTCCTGGTGGGGCTTCTTGGTAACACAAAGGAATGCTGATAATTTATATGGATTCCTTGTTTCAATTTCTTGGTTAACAGGAACACACATTCTCCTAAGGGGAGAATGTGGCAGTAAAAGCAACATCATGTGATAAATAATGGGGATAGACTTGGCTCTTCTCAGCAGTGCAATGATCCAAAACAATTTCAAAGAACTCATGATAGAAAATGTTCTCCACATCCGGAAAAAAGAACTGTGAATTATAAATGCAGATTGAACCATATTGTTTCTACTTTTGGATTTTTTTTTCTTCTTGTTTGAGGTTTTTCCTTTGTGCTCTGATTCTTCTTTCACAAGATGACTAAAGCAGAAATATGTTCAATGTGATTGTACATATACGACCTATATCAGACTGCTTTCTGTCTTGGGGAGGAGGGAGAAAAAAAAATTGGAACTAAAAAAAAAAAAATCCAGTGAAAACAAATGTTGAAAACTATCCTTATATGTAATATGTAACTGGAAAAAAAAACATTAAAAAAATTGTTGTGTGGGTTCTATGAGGGGTCTTTGGCATTGAGTACCACTGCTAGCATGGTTAATAAAATAATTAATACCCATGGGAGGGAAAATCAATTTCTTGGTTAATTTTAGGGCTTTCTAAATAAATGATCACATTTGCAAAAAGCAATAGTTTTGTTACCTCTCTGCCTATGTTTATTACCTCAATTTCTTTTTTCCTCTTATTGCTAATAACCATCATTTCTAGCACTATGAAACAGTAGTAGAAATATTTTCCTTGCTTTATCCCAGTCTTACTGGAAAAAAAACCAAACCCTAATATTTCTCCATTACAACATTTGTTCTTTGTACTTCATGTTTTTTTGTAAACACTGTTCCATTCTGCTGTTTAATCCATTTTGCTATCCTCTTAAATTTTATAGGTGAATTCATCCCATTCACAAATGATTGTTGTGCATTTTTCTCACCATCCTGTCCTCTTTGTTCTTTACATAGTGGTAAAAAGTTTTTCTTATACTTGTGATCTTATTTATATGTTAAATAGCTGGTTTTTTCTGTTCCAATTCTTCTTCCCCTTGCCCTCCCTGAAGCCAAAATTTTACCTTTTAATTTATTTTTTTATTTTTGCTGGGCAATGGGGGTTAAGTGACTTGCCCAGGGTCACACAGCTAGTAAGTCAAGTGTCTGAGGCCGGATTTGAACTCAGGTAGTCCTGAATCCAAGGCCGGTTCTTTATCCACTGCACCACCTAGCCGCCCCCTTTTAATTTATTTTTAATCCCCAAGCTTCATGTTTCTCTCTCCAATATTCAAAATTTGTTTTAATTATTCCCTTACCTATTCAACCCTTCCTCTTAGACCCCTTCTCCATCCCATCCTTTTCCTTGTACCCTCTTATTTCCCTTTTGAGTTTAATGCATTTCTATATTGAAATGTGTGTGCATGCAAATGTTTGTAATTGTGTTCTCTCTTTGTTGGGTTCGGATAAAACTAAGATTGATGGGATACCTGTTCCTTTCCACCTCTCTCTCCATAACCACAAACTTTTCTCTGAAAGATATTAGGGTTCTGAGAAGACTTTTGTTTCTTATCCACCTATTAACACCTGAATAATTGATCATAAACATGTATACCTTTTTAGTTTCTCTTGGAGGATGCATTTCCATTTGAAAATGTCAACTCAGTTCAGGGGTTTGTTTGTTTTGTATCATGAATGCTTGGAAGTCTTTTATTCCATTAAAGGCTCATTTCCTGCCCTATAGCATTATACTCAGTTTTGCTGAATAGGCCATTCTTGGTTATAAACCTTTATCACTTTGGCCTTTTGAAATATTGTATTCCAAGTCATTCTGTAATTAATGGTAGCAACCACTAAATCTGATATGATTCTTATTGTGGCTTGTTAATTGGCTGTTTGTATTTTTTTCTTTGCCCAGGAAGCTCTCTATTTTGGCTATGAATTCCTGGGAGTCTTCATCTTACTGGTATATTCTATTTTCACTTTGCTCTGTGTTCTAAGAGTTGTGAGCAATTTTCATTTATGATTTCTTAAAATATGATATGGAATTTTTTGTCCTGATTGTGGTTTTCACATAGTCTGGTAATTTTCTTCTATTTAAAATTTTTGCTTTGGTTATTTCTTGTTGTCTTACTGAGTTTCATTGTCTGTGCCATTGTAAATTTCAGGGTATTCAGTTCTTTGGTGAGATTTTCCACCATTTGTTCTACAGGTATCCTTGCCATCCTTTCCACTCTAGCTCTTCCTTTCTGTGCCTTGTTTCATTATCTTCCAGGTACTCCTGTAATCCCTGTGACCAGGACATTTTTTCCTCAAAAGATTTTGCCTGGACTTTTGAGATAGCTTTATTTTTCAGGGCTTATCCCTGGGCATATTCTCCAGTGCATTTTCTCATTGTATTCAGAGTTTTCCATGGTTTATTCATTTCATCCACCTCACTATCTAGTTTGGGGGTTAGGGGAAGGATGGGGGGAGGGCACAGATGTACTTGGATCAAGCTGTGAAACTGAATAGCATGGCAAGGGCTTCCTTACTCCTGAGTCCCTTCCAGGGACTCTGGGGCTACTCCAGTACTAGGTTCTGCCTGGAGGCATCCCAGCTTTCTCCCAAATCCCCCCCCCCACCGCCCCCCTTGCTGCTGGGCTTCAAACACAGGCTTCAGGGATTCCTTGGGTTGAATTTCTCCTTATCCCCCTATTAACATGTGAACAATTCATCAGAAATGTGTACCCATTTAGTTTCTCTTAGCAGTTGCATTTCCATGTGAAAAATATCAGCTCAGTTCAGATCTTTTTTTTTTTTATCAGAAATGCTTAAAAATCCTCTACTCTATGAAAAGCTGATTTTCTCCCCAGTAGCATTACACTCAGTTTTGCTAATAGGCCATTCTTGGTTTTAAACCTTCATCACTTGCAATACTATATCCCAAGTATTCCACTTTTGCAATAGTGTATTCCAAACCAGTCTTTCATTTATGGTGGCAGCCCACTAGTGTTATGCTGGATCCTCTTGGAATGCTCTGAGGATTCTCTTTCTAGCTGGACTCCTGTAGCCATTAGGACAGCTGAGTGTGGCTAGGCAGTATAGAAGACCCACCTAGGGTCAAGGGCTGCTTGCAGTCCACCTACCCCAGCTTGTACCTGAGTCTCCAAAGAACTTGGGGCTTTGGGAAGGAAATTTCAGTGCATTCCTGGGGGTAGAGAATTACAGAATGAAATTTTTTGCTTCTTTCTAGAACGGTACATTTCTAAGCTTCACTGGAATGTTTTCAGGGGTCGGGTGGGTATCTGAGGGGACTATGATAGAAAGCTCCTCTGCATCCTATCATGCTGCCACTATCTTCCATGTTTTCTTCCTCATCCATTTCCTATTAGACCAATTCTGTATCCTTTGCAGATTCTTTTATCTCTGACTCCTTGAATGTTCATTCTCCCAAGGCTTTCCCCTTGACCATCTTTCTCTTTATATAAACTTTCGCTAGGGCATCACATTGACCCTCATGGTTTCAACTATCACCGATATTCAGACAACTTCTCTATAATTGCCAGAGCTGAGTCTCAGTTCCTCAGTTCTATTTGCTTTTATACCTTGAAAGCCTTTATGGGCTTTTACACCTTGAAGTCCAACACACACATCAAGATTGTATGCCTAAAACTGAACTCACCTTCTTTACAAAGCCTACTTTTTATTCCTTCTGTTGATGAAACCATCATCCTTTTTATTCATTCAACCTCTGGGCAGTCATATTTAACTTCTTTCTCACTCACATCAAACAAACTGCCCAAACCTATCAATTCTATCTCTCAAATCAATCTCTTCCTTTCCATTCCCATTGCCAACATCCTAGTTCGGGTCTCCATCTCTCCTTTTCCTAATCTACCCTTTATGCTGCTGACTCATCACCTTTTTAAGGCATAGCTCATATCTCTTCACTCTCCTGTTGAAGAAGACTTTCTACTGACTAACAGATCAAGTCCAAACCACTTAGCTTGACTATTCATAGCACTGCAAAACATGCTTCTCCAGGCATTCACACTACCCGGTTCTCTTTTCTTTTTCTTTAA
Source organism: Dromiciops gliroides (assembly GCF_019393635.1). Lineage (NCBI taxonomy): Eukaryota > Metazoa > Chordata > Mammalia > Microbiotheria > Microbiotheriidae > Dromiciops > Dromiciops gliroides. The sequence goes on from NC_057864.1 coordinate 258,384,730, forward strand.
AGTAACAAATATTTTTATTTTATTTAATTTTTTTTGGTGAGGCAATTGGGGTTAAGTGACTTGCCCAGGGTCACACAGCTAGTAAATGTCAAGGGTCTGAGGCCAGATTTGAACTTAGGTCCTCCTGAATCCACTGCGCCACCTAGCTGCCCCAACAAACACCTTTATTTATAGTTTGGGGTTCCAATTTTTATCCCTCCTTCCCTCCCTGTTCGCTGAGGTGGTAAGCAAACAGATATAGGTTATACATGTATGATTATGTAAAACGTTACCACATTAATCATTTTGCATGAGAAAACTTAAATAACAATTTTGGGGGGGGGGGTGAAGCAATTGGGGTTAAGTAACTTGCTCAGGGTCACACAGCTACTAAGTGTGAAGTGTCTGAGGCTGGCTTTGAACTCAGGTCCTCTTGAATCTAGGGCCGGTGCTCTATCCACTGCGCCACCTAGCTGCCCCAACATTTTTTAAAAATGAAACAAAGTGAAAAATAGTATTCTTCAGTCTGTGTTCATTTAATATCAGTTCTTTCTTTGGAGGTGGATGGTATGTTTCATCATTAGTCCTTTGGGATTGTCATCATTGTATTGTCGAGAATAGTCAAGTCATTCACAGTTCTTCAGCAAACAATATTGCTGTCTCTGTGCACAATGTTCCCTTGGTTATGCTCACTTCACTATACATCAGTTCATACAAGTCTTTCCAGGCCTTTCTGAAATCATCCTGCTTGTCATTTCTTATAGCACAATAATATTCCATCACCATCATATACCACAGTTTGTTTAGCCATTCCCCAAGTGATGGGCATTCCTTTGATTTCCAATTTTTAGCCACCACAAAAAGAACTACTATAAATATTTTTGTACAAATAGGTATTTTTCTCCTTTTGGGGATGTCTTTGGGATATAAACCTAGCAGTGGTATTTCTGGATCAAAAGGTATGCACAGTTCTATAGCCTTTTGGGCACAGTTCTAAACTGCTCTCCCGAATGGTTGGATCTTTTCACAACTCCACCAACAGTGGATTAGCACCCCAGCTTTCTCCCAGATCCCCTCCAACATCCAATATTTTCCATTTTTTCCAGACATATTTGTTTCAAAAATTCTTTCCCAGTTTTCTGCTTCCCTTCTAATCTTGTTTTGTTTGTGCAAAAATTTATAAATTTTATATAACCAAAATGATCTATTTTATATTTTGCTTTACTCTCTATATCTTCATTGGTGCTAAATTCTTCCCATGTCCATAAATCTGATAAATGATTCCATATTCTCTTAATTTGCTTATGATATCACCCTTTATGTGTAAATCATATACCGATTTTGGCCTTATTTTGTTATACGGTGTGAGATGTTGGTCTACACCCAGTTTCTTCCATATTGTTTTCCAGTTTTTGTCAAATAATGAGTATTTGTTCCAAAAGCTTGGATCTTTGGGTTTATCATATACGAGCTTACTATTGTCATTTACTATAGTGTAAATGTTATTATTATTTTTTTTTTTTGGTGAGGCAATGGGGGTTGAGTGACTTGCCCAGGGTCACACAACTAGTAAGTGTGTAAAGTGTCTGAAGCTATATTTGAACTCGGGTCCTCCTGAATCCAGGGCCGGTGTTTTATCCACTGTACCACCTAGCTGCCCTGTGTAATCTGTACCTATTCTATTCCACTGATCCACCTACCTCTCTATTTCTTAGCCAGTACCAGATTGTTTCAATGATTACTACTTTATAATGCAGTCTGAGACCTGGTACTGCTAGACTACCTTCTTTTTTTCATTTATTCCCGTGATATCCTTGAACTTTTGTTTTCCCAGATAAAATTTGCTATTATTATTTTTTCTAGATCTACAAAATATTTTTTTTGATAAGTCTGACTGGTATAGCAGTAAATAAATAGATTAACTTAGGTAGGACAGTCATTTTTATTGGCTCAGCCAACCCATGAGCAATTAATATTTTTCCAGTTCTTTAGATCTGTCTTTATTTGTGTGAAAAGTGTTTTGTAGTTCTGGTCATATAATTCCTGTTTGTCTTGGCAGGTGGCCAGTTATTTTAAATGGAATTTCTCTTTCTTTCTGTTGTTCCTGGACTTTGTTGGTAATATATAGAAATGTTGATGATTTGTGTGGGTTTATTCCGTATCCTGCAACTTTGCTAAAGTCGTTTCAAGTGGCTTTTTAGCTGATTCTCTAGGATTTTCTAAGTATAACATCATATCATCTGCAAAGAGTGATAGTTTTATTTCTTCATTACCAATTCTAATTCCTTTAATTTCTTTTTCTCTTATTGCTATAGCTAAAATTTCTAGAACAATATTAAATAAAAGAAGTGATAATGGGCATCCTTGCTTCACCCTTGATTGTACTGGGAAGGCTTCTAGCTTAACCCCATTACAGATAATATTGGCTGATGGTTTTAGATATAGTACTTATCATTTTAAGGTAAGCTCCTTTTATTCCTATGCTCTCTAGTGGTTTTTTTTGTTTGTTTGTTTTGTTTTTGCAGGACAATGAGGGTTAAGTGACTTGCCCAGGGTCACACAGCTAGTTAAGTGTCAAGTGTCTGAGGCTGGATTTAAACTCAGGGAGTCCTGAATCCAGGGCCGGTGCTTTATCCACTGTGCCACCTAGCTGCCCCCTCTCTAGTGTTTTTAATAGGAATGGGTGCTGTATTTTGTCAAAGGCCTTTTCTGCATATATTGAGATAATCATATATTTCTGTTGGTTTTGTTATTTACATAGCCAATTATGCTGATAGTTTTCCTAATATTGAACCAGTCCTATATTCCTGGTAAAAATCCTACCTAGTCATAGTGGATGATCCTTGTGATGTATTACTGTAATCTTTTTGATAATATTTTATTTAAAAATTTTGCATCAATATTCATTAGCTAAATTGGTCAATAATTTTCTTTCTTTGTTTTGGCTCTTCCTGGTTTGGGTACCAGCACCATATTTGCCTCATAAAAGGAATTTGGTAGGACTCCACCTATTTTTTCAAATAATTTATGTACTATTGGGATTAATTGTTCTTTAAATGCTTGGTAGAATTCACTTGTGAATCCATCTGGTCCTGGGGATTTTTTCTTAGAAAGTTCATTGAAAACTGGAAGATAGTATGGCAGAAATTAGGCATAGACCAACATCTTACACCTTATACTAAAATAAGGTCAAAATGGATACATGATTTAGACATAAGAGGTGATACCATAGGTAAATTAGGAGAGAAAGGAATAGTGTACCTATCAGATCTTTGGAAAGGAAAACAGTTTTTGACCAAACAAGAGATAGAGTATATTATAAAATGCAAAATGGATGATTTTGATTATATTAAATTAAAAAATTTTTGTACAAACAGAAGCAATGCATCCAAAATTAGAAGGGAGGCAGAAAGCTGGGAAATAATTTTTGAGGCCAGTACTTCTGATAAAGGCCTCATCTCTAAAATATATAGGGAATTAAATCAAATTTATAAGAATCCAAGTCATTCCCCAATTGAGAAATGGTCAAAGGATATGAACAGGCAGTTTTCTGATGAAGAAACCAAAGCTATCTATTCCCATATGAAAAAATGCTCTAAATCTCTAATGATTAGAGAGATGCAAATTAAAACAACTCTGAGGTACCACCTGACACCTATCAGATTGGCTAAAATGACAAAAAAGGAAGATAATAAATGTTGGAGAAGCTGTGGGAAAACTGGAACACTAATGCATTGTTGGTGGAGCTGTGAACTGATCCAAACATTCTGGAGAGCAATTTGGAATTATGCCCAAAGGGCGATAAAGCTGTGCATACCCTTTGACCCAGCAATTCCACTTTTAGGTCTTTTTCCCAAAGAAATCATGGAAGGGGGAAAGGGACCCACATGTACAAAAATATTTATAGCTGCTCTTTACGTGGTAGCAAGGAATTGGAAGTTGAGGGGGTGCCCATCAATTGGGGAATGGCTGGACAAGTTGTGGTATATGAATACAATGGAATACTATTGTGCTGTAAGAAATGATGAGCAGGAGGAGTTCAGAGAAACCTGGAGGGTCTTACATGAGCTGATGATGAGTGAGATGAGCAGAACCAGAAGAACATTGTACACAGTATCATCAACACTGAGTGTTGACCTACTGTGATGGACTATATTCTTCTCACCAATGCAATGGTACAGAAGAGTTCCAGGAACTCATGATAGAAGAGGATCTCCAAATCCAAGAAAAAAAAAAAAAAGAACTGTGTGCTGATTGAACCATACTATTTCTTTTGTTTTGGGGGCTGTTTTTTTTTTTTTTTCTATTTTGAGGTTTTGCATCACTGCTCTGATTTTTTCTCTTGTAACAGGATTAATGTAGAAACAGGATTAATGTTATTATGTGTATATATATCTATATGTATATGTATATAGATACATAGATATAACCTATATCAGATTACCTGCTGTCTAGGGGAGGGGGAGGGAGGGAGAAAAATCTGAAATTGTAAAGCTTGTATAAACAAAAGTTGAGAACTATCTTTACATGTAACGGAAAAAATAAAATATCTTATATTAAAAAAAAAAGAAAATTCATTGATGGCTTGTTCAACTTCTTTTTCTAAAATTGGGCTATTTAAATATTTTATTTCTTCTTCTGTTAATTTGGGTAATTTATATTTTTGCAGATATTAATTTCATTTAGATTGTCAAATTCATTGGCATATAATTGGGCAAAATAGTTCTTAATACTTGTCTTAATTTCCTCATCACTGATGCCGAGTTTTTCATTGGGATGACCCTTTCATTTTTGATACTAGTAATTTGGTTTTCTTCTTTCTTTTTTTTTTGATCAAATTAACCAATGGTTTATTTTTTTTTTCATAAAACCAGCTTCTAATTTTATTTATTAATTCAATGGTTTTCTTACTTTCAATTTTTTTAATCTCTCCTTTGATTTTCAGGATTTCCAATTTGGTGTTTAGTTGGGAATTTTTAATTTGTTCACTTTCTAGATTTTTTTAGTTGCATGCCCAGTTCATTGATCTATTTTTCTCTATTTTATTGATGTAAGCAATTAGGAACATAAATTTCCCCCTAAGTACCACTCTGGCTGTGTCCCATAAATTTTGATATGTTGTCCCATCATTGTCATTTTCTTTAATAAAAGATTGTTTCTATGATTTGTTCTTTGGCCCACTTGTTTTTTAGGATAAGATTATTTAATTTCTAAGTCATTTTTAATCTCTTTAATTGTCCATTACTGAATATAATTTTTATTGAATTATGATCTGAAAAGGATGTTTTTTACTATTTCTGATTTTCTGCATCTGGTTGTAAGATTTTTTGTGTGTGTGTGTGTGAGGTAATTGGGGTTAAGTGACTCGCTCTGGGTCACATAGCTAATAAGTGTTAAGTGTCTGAGGCCAGATTTGAACTCAGGTCCTTCTGAATCCAGGGCCAGTGCTCTATCCACTGTGCCACCTAGCTGCCCCTGGTTGTAAGATTTTTATGCCCTAATACATGGTCAATTTTTAGTGTAGATCCCATGTACTGCTGAGAAGATATATTCCTTTCTATTCTCATTCAATTTTCTTCAGAGGGCTATCATATCTAACTTTTGAGGCTGGATTAGAACTCAGGTACTCCTGACTCCAGGGCGTGCCCTATCCACTGCGCCACCTAGCTGTCCCTTTATCTAACTTTTCAAGAATTTGATTCATTTCCTTAACTTCTTCCTTATTTATGTATTTATTCATTCATTTATTTATTTTGTGAGGCAATTGGGATTAAGTGACTTGCCCAGGGTCACACAGCTAGTAAGTGTCAAATGTCTGAGGCCAGATTTGGACTCAGGTACTCCTGACTCCAGGGCCGGTGCTCTATCCACTGTGCCATCTAGCTGCCCCACCTTATTTATTTTTTTGGTTAGATTTATCCAATTCTGAGAGAGAAGGTTAAGGTCCCCCACTAGGATAGTTTTATTACCTATTTCCTCCAATAACTCATTCAACTTCTTCAAAAATTTAGATGCTATACCATTTGGTGCATATATGTTAAGTATAATTCATTGTCTATGGTACCTTTCAGCAAGATATAGTTTCCTTCTTTATCTTTTTTAACTAGATCTAGTTTTGTTTTTGCTTTGTCTGAAACCATGATTGCTACCTCTGCTTTCTTTCCTTCTGCTGAAGCATAATAGATTCTGTTCTAGCCCCTTACATGTACCCTGTGTTTATCTCTGCAAACAACATATTTTGGTTTTTGATCCATTCTGCTATCTGCTTCCATTTAATGGGTGAGTTCATCTCATTCACATTTATAGTTATGATGATTGTTTATTTCTCTCCACGCTATTTTTCACCTGTTTATCCCCCCCCCCCACCTTACCTCCTACCCTTTCCTTCCTCATAAGTGTCTTACTTATGATAGCTATGCCTTTAAAATGGCAGGAGCACATGGGACATGGATGAAAAGGAAGGGCTGCTGCTGGGCAGGGGTGGTGGTGCCCCCCAGCCATCAACACCACCACCGACAACTCTCACTACCCTCTCTTTTCCAGCACTCAGCATTCTGATCAAATGGAATTATTTACTGTTTTAAAATTTCCTTTTGTTTTAACCTTTGCATGACCAAAACAAACAGCGTTTTGTTTTCATTTTCCTTTTCTCCTCATCTCCTTCTGCTAAAACCTCTCCCTTATTTTAAGGCTGAGCTTAGTTGACATTTCTTTCCTAAGTCTCTCTTATATCTTCACTCCCTAGCTGAAAAAAATAACTCATCCTACTTGAGTCTCCCACAGCACTTGGTTGTAACCTCATTTGAAATTATATTACAAGTATTTTTCTTTATATTTTTATACACATACCTTATATGACTTATTAGGTTGCTTTATCCTCCTTAAGGGCAAAACCTATTTTTATTTCATCACTGTAGTCCCAGTAACCAGTATAGCGTCATCCTAGACCTAGTACATGCCTAAAAGTATTTGTTATGTAGGAAACAACATACCTTCCTGCTGACTGCAATTAGGAGACATTCAGCTGCTCCTACTTGAAGCTCAGGTTCATTCAGAAGCAAGCACAGCATCTCCAGGAGTTTGCAGTTTTCAGCTGTAATGTGGTTCATGGCGACCCAGTCAATGTAGCCTGCCAGGGTGTTGAGTGCTGCTATCCCAACCCTGCAGTTAGCCTGGGCCTAAATGGGCAGATAAATAGGTTATTATAATGGTTTTCCTCAGCTAAAAGGGTTCTTCCTCCCCTCCTTATATTCCAAAGCACTTTTTCTCAAGTTCTCCTTTGTTGGTTTTTTTTTTTTACATTATACCTTATTGAGAATACATTATGTACTTAAATACATGCATATAATTCTGCCTGTAAGCTCTCCGGAGCTGTTTTTTTCATCTTTGTAGTACACACTAACTTCCTTGCACAGAGTAGATGTTTAATTAATGTTGGCTACACTGAAGGATTAGAAGTGAAAGATGGATAATCCTTAGTTACAGCTGACCCTTTATTTCTAATTTTACTTGAAAAAGCGGATTCTTTTCATTTCTAGTTGTAGCAGCCACATGGCAGGGAATTTAGAGATTTATTCCTCAAATATAAACACTTCTCAAATAGTGGCAGTTCTAAGACTTCACTCTATAAATTCCTATTGACAGTTTTGGTCAAGAAATTTGTTTTCTCAACAAATCCAATAACAGACTACAGAAGCAGCGACCTGTATGATTTACTTCTTATACACACATTCAAATGACTAGCCAAAGACACTGTAGAAACCATGGCATCCATTACCTAAAACCACTTTTAAGTATTACCTATGAATGTAAATATTAAAGAGTTTTGCTATGATGACTCTAAGCTGTTCCCTTATACTCTACACTGCTTACCTTTGGCTCCTGGGTAGTATCTATTTTCTGGGGAAGAGGAAAAAGAAAAGAATAAGGCTCCAGTTAATCAGAGTAAATGATTGTGTAATAGCCTTTCCCATTTCCCCAATCCAAAAGGTAAAGACACACCTTTGAGAAATCTTGGAAAAAGGGGTTTAAAATCTATTTAATACATTTTATTCTTCATCCCTCAGGATAACACCCCTCCAAGAAGTTATGTATCTCTTGGAGAAAATTGGAAGCAAAAACAAGCTAGATTATAGTAATTTCTAAAATATGTTAAATTAATAAGTCTATAAAAATCTATATTGTCAGCAAAACCTCAAATTTTAAATTTTTTGTTATAGAAGGATAAATTTCACTTCATTATGAATTTTTCCTCAATTAAATGTTCTATAATTTAAAAAAAGATACACTGTGACCAAATACAATCATGTAAGCATTTATTAAATACATATGAAAAGCACTCTGTTTGTCCATGGGGATAAAAAGATAGAAATGAAAAATAGTCCCTGATCTCAAGAATCTTACTGGGCAATATAAAGAAAACAGGTAAACAAATTCAAGATGATTTGATGAGAGCAAACACCAAGAACAAGGGATTTAGAAAAGGCAGTAACAGGAAAAGTAGACAAACAGAAATGCAATCTACTCGGGATGCTGAATAAGACATACATTTTGACATGGCCAAAGAGGGAATTTGTTTTGCTTGACTATGTTAATTTTGTTTCAAAGTTTTTGGTGTTTTTTTTTTCCCCCAATGGGCATAAAAGGAGTGGGAGGCTAAGAATTTTAAGGGTCCTCCCCTGCCTTAGAAAAAGAGAATGATAAGAAGGCCAGAAGGAATTATAAGCAACCAGGACAGCTTTGAAAACTTACATGATAGTTTTTATTATATTCTTAAAAAGAAAGAAAGAAAAAGGGGGTAGCTAGGTGGTGCAGTGGACAAAGCACTGACCCTGTTACCAGGAGGACCTGAGTTCAAATCCAGCCTCAGACACTTGACACTTACCAGCTGTGTGAGCCTGGGCAATCTACTTAACTCTCATCCCCCCCTCCCCCCAAAGCAAGCTCAACATGAGACTCAAAATTTCATGTACAGCTCTTTTGTTTTACAACATAAATGGAGATGGCTCATTTTATATGTTTGTTCAAGTTCAGGATAAAAAATTAAAAATATAAAAAAGGTAGCTTAACAAATGAACTTAAGCGATTTTTTTTTTTTGCAGGGGAATGAGAGTTAAATGACTTGCCCAGGGTCCCCCAGCTAGTAAGAGTCAAGTGTCCAAGACCGGATTTGAACTCAGGTCCTCCTGAATCCAGGGCTGGTGCTTTATCCACTGTGCCACCTAGCTGCTCCCAATTAAGGGATTTTAAAGAGATAAGAAAGGAATGCATTCCATAAATTTGGGGGGTTGGGTGGGGAGGGGAAAGGCACTCTCTAAAAGCATGGAGGTGAAAGGTGGATTCCCAAGTTAGGGGACTGGCAAGTAGGACAGTTTGGCTGATACATAGAGTGCATGAAAGTGCATGATAAAAGTATGGGAAAAGGCAGTCTGGAATGTGAAACTATGCCCACAATGCTATAAAATTGTGCATATCCTTTGGCCCAACAATTAAAATACTAGGTCTATACCCCCAAAGAAATCAAAGAAAGATATAAAGGACCCATACGTACATAAATGTTTATAGCAGCTCTTTTTTTTTTTGTGGTGGCAAAGAATTGGAATAATGGGATGACAATCAATTGAGAAATGGCTGAACAAGTTATGGTATATGAATGTGCTGGAATACTATTGTGCTATAAGAAACAATGAAGGAGATGGCTTCAGAAAAACCTGGGAAGCTTTGTATAAACTGATGCAAAGTGAAGTGAGAACAGGAGAAAAATTTGTACAATAACAGCAAAATTGAGAAGATAATCAATTCTGAAAGACTGAGGAACTCTGATTAACACAAGGACCAACCATAATTTCAAAGGCCTTATGAAACATGACATCTACCTCCTGATAGCTGGTGGACTCAAGGGTACAGATTGAAACTTATTTTCTTCTTTTTTCTGTTCATGGATAAGGTGGGAATTTATTTTTTGTGACCATATGTATATTTTTAATGGGTTTTGGTTTTCTTACCTTCTCAATGGATAGATAAGGGAGAAGGGAGGGGGCAAGATGGATTGGGAAGAAAGACTAGAGACTAAAAGCCCAATTAAGAGGCAATTATCTTTCAGGTTCAGGAACAGTGATTGGTTGAAGTCCTGAGTTAGCTAGGAGTCATTTAAGTGGAGAAAGGGAAGGATGTGGAGATGTTGTGCCAAGAGAATTGATGTGACTTGACAAAAGATTGGATATAGGAGGTGACTTGATGGTGACTAAATGGATCACAGTGCTCTCAGCAGAAACAAGGAAGTTTAAAGGAGGTGCAAGCTGAGTTGGGGAAAGGAAGAGAATGATTCTATTTTAGACATGTTAAATGTGAGTTGGGCACACAGCTATCCCTAACAGAGATGCACAGCATAAAGCTGGTAATAAAGGACTAGAGATCAGAAAAGATTAGACTTAGCTATATAGAGATTTGGGATTTGTCCCCATGAGAGAGAAATGTAATCACTAAAAGTAGGTGGACCCAGGACTGAGTCTTAGAGAATACCTATAATAAGGGAACAGGAAATAAGTGAGGATCCAGCAAAGGAGAATAAAAAGAGATCAGAGAGGGAGAAGAATTAGGAAATAATGTTTAAAAAAAAAACACAAGTAGAGATTAAGATTAGCAAGAGAGGATAGGATGACTTAAGTGGCAAGCAGAATTAGGATCAAAGGCTTGGTTTTGGCAAAGGGTCACTTCAGTGAAAAACTAGAACGATGCAAGAGAGAATGGGAGGTTGAGGAGATCACAGTTATAGAATAGGGGAAAAGAAGCAGCTCATGTCAGATGGCTCCCATCATCTCGGTAAAGAACCCTTTCAAAACCTTTCAGGAACAATTATTTTGTTGTTGTTTGGTCATTTCAGTTGTGTTCCACTCTTAGTGATCCCATCTGGGATTTTCTTGGCAAAGATACTGGAGAGGTTTGCCCTTTTCTTTTCCAACTCATTTTATGGATGAGGAAACTGAGGCAAACATGGTTAAGTGTCTTGCCCAAGGTCTTACAGCTACTAAGTGTCCGAAACCAGATTTGAATTCAAAGAAGAGTCTTCCTGACCCTAGGCCCAACACTCTATCCACTTTACCATATAGTTGCCCCATACAATTATTTTAGTAAAGCAGAAATATAATGAGAATGAGAAGCATGTCCCTTTCAGTATGGGAATAGTGATACTAAGTGAAAACCAGAAGGGTGATAATATGTTGGGTCAGGTCAAAGTACTGCCCCTACCTTCACCCTTGCTGCATTTCTGGGTTTTTTTGGTTTTTTGGTTTTTTTGCAGGGCAATGAGGGTTAAGTGACTTGCCCAGGGTCACACAGCTAGTAAGTGTCAAGTGTCTGAGGTCAAGATTTGAATTTGGGTCTTCCTGAATCCAGGGCCGGTGCTTTATCCACTGTGCCACCTAGCTGCCCCCAACCTCCTCATTTTCAAATGAAGAAAATGAGGCCCAGAGACTTCTTGAGGGTCACATAGCTACTAAGTGTTGGAGACAGAATTCAAACCCAGGTCCTCTCTTTGTCTCAGATACATCTACCAGCCAGTTTATTCTGCCTTAATGCAAAAGTTTTTGCTTTTCTTATCCATCCTTAGGGACTATATCCATGAATGTTTTCCTACCTCCTGAGCAACAAGACTTTTTTATTTGCTGCATCTCTGGAAAAAGGGGATTCCTCTTACCATTCGACGATATTTGTTCACATTCTGTTGAAGGGTATTAAGCAGAAAGCTGAAGATCTTTTCCATGTTCTGGGTTAGTGTTTGCTGGATGTCCCTTCTTCTTTGAGGGGGTAGTGTTTGAAAAGTCACCACATCTTCTGCCAGTCGCAGAAGGATGAACATTACTAGTTCTGTTTGTGTTTCCTATATCAATGAAAATAAACCAGTTAAGTGTGACTGAAATGGGATTTCTTTTAGCTATCTATATCTACTACTACTAGTCTAAAGTTTTGCAAAAAATATAATAGACTAATTTAATAAATTAACCACATATAGCTTCATTGCACAAATTCAAATAAGTTATAGCTGCTTTCAAAGAAGACCTTTCGGGTTCAAAGTTCAAACCCCAAAGAATGACACTATGGAATAAATGTATGTTGTGCTTCCTACCCCTTGTTTGGAGAGGGTGTCCAATTCTTTCAACATGTCGGGCCAATGCTGTGGCCATTCCCGCTTGATCATTTCCACCACAATTCTAGATAAAACATCTTTAATGTGGCTTTCTTCTTCCAAAATATTCTGAGTCCCCTGAAAGAGAACCGATATGTAGTCTGTTTTAGGAACATCGCTAGACAATAAGAATATAGAAAACACAGAAGCATGGCTACTTTTAACTACATAAAAGAACACATCTGTCCCAAGAGTTTGAAGAAGTAATTCTATAGTTTCGCTATTACCTCTTCTAATAAATTCACATGATAGTTCATCAAATAACAGCTGGTGTTCAGAGCCAGGATGATTTGATACTTCTCATGATATAAACATAATAGAATTTATCCTTATACTTCTTCCCTTCTATTTTAGGGAGGCAGCAGAGGAACTGAAAGTATGTAGATGGAAGACGAGGACAGCATAAAAAAAAGCCAGGAAACAAGATATAAGATTCAGGCTTGAAATACAGCACTTCATCAATAGTGCTATTATAGTTATTTCCCCCCTGAAGTTTAATGACCTAAAGCTACTGAACTAAGACTTAGGTTGTTTATATCTTAAACCAGAGAAACTGCAACCCAAGTTAGAATGTTCACTAACAAGGATGGAAATAATTTGAGGACAACAGCAGCCAGCAACCATTTTTTTCCAAGGATTTGGTCAAAATTGTGCACTTTTGGTTCTGCCTACCAACACAAAAACCTTGCAAAATGTAAACTATTAATATAACGTGAAAGAAAGAAGAAAAATTGGCACATTGGATTCTAAGTCAGATCTAAAATGCTTAGACCTTTCAATACAAGACATGACCACTTAAAATAGTCAATATTATATGAGGTAATGATAAAATCCTTAAATCAAGCTTGAAACATTTATGCAGGTAGCCCTTTTAAATTTATGAAGCACTTTTTGAATTCGGCTTAAGCAGAATGTTTCACACATTTATAATAACTAGGAAAAAACAGTTTTTTATAGGGCCCCTCTACCTAAAATCATTATTTCACCACCATAAAAATCATACATAGGACCTTGTTCCTTTTTGGAATAAACACATTGTTTCCCCGGCCCCAAATGGCACTGTAAAATCCCCATAACATTAACAGATTTCTGTGGAACTGATTAAGTTATTACAGAGGGGCAGCTAGGTGGCGCAGTGGCTAGAGCACCAGCCCTGGAGTCAGGAGAACCTGAGTTCAAATCCACCCTCAGACACTTAACATTTACTAGCTGTGTGACCCTGGGCAAGTCACTTAATCCCAATTGCCTCACCAAAAAAACACCACAAAAAAAAAAGTTATTACAGAAAAAGTTCACATCGTACTCAGAAAATCATTTTTAAAAAAGCAGCACCTCAGTCTAATCTACCCTTAGCAGAAGTTCTCTAACTACTCATTACTTACACTTGATATCAGCCCCATGACATTGTTCTTTAGAAAGACCTTCTCCAGGCGAGACATGTTGTTCCACCGAAACCTGGCCAGCAAAAAGGAGAAATGCAAGAGATGTACACTAACAAGGCACTGAGCATTTTTTTTTTAGCAAGAAATAGCACTGTTCCCCAACCTCCATTATGCTGTCACATCCATTATAGAATCTACTGATAAGTATACTTTGGATTTCTATGTGTATACAGATATTCTTACTCTAAAGATTAGACTTGAGAGCCTCCAGATTAGGTGTACCAACTCTAATACCAGCATGACTCTGAGAACAGATTTTAATGTGCAAAATAACTAAGAGTGGGAATCCATATACACAAAAATATCTATTTATTGTCATTGCTTCATTTTGATGGAGCTAAAGTAAATATATACACCTGATAATTGCTCCAACATGTAAGAGGATTTTGATGCTACCTGACTAGGTAGCATCACTTTGTTGGTTATTAAGGTGATATTTACATTTCCAGTATAAATTTAGTTTAGTGTATAAACACCAACTGTTGCAATGGGAGTTAGCCTAGAGAGTGTGGAAGACCAAAAAAGGAAGCTGGCAGGTGGGGGGGGGGGGGGGGTTCATGTAATCAGAACTGAGCAGGTTCTCAGAAGGGTCATAGGTTACAGAAAAGTAGAATCAGAGTGACATTAGATTTTGAACATTTATATAGCCCTTCAAAGTTTGCAAAATGCTTATCTCACATCATGCCCCCAGACCCTCCCAATAACTCAGTGAGGTAGATTTATACTATAGGTCTTAGCTTCATTTTACAGAGGAGGAAATTGAGGCCAAGAGAGACTGAGTAAAATGCCCATGCTCACTCAGCTAGCAAACACCTGGGGCAGGATTCTAACCCAATTCTGCAGACTTCAAGTCCAATATTCTTTCCACCTATACTAGGGAACCTCCTTGGATAGTATTCTCTCCTATCCTTGGATGGGAAGACCATCCAGATAGCAGAAGTCACAAGAAAAAACAATCCTTATATTCAGAAGGTTCAGAATGATCTCAGTAGGTAAGTGTCTTACTTGACAACATGTTCTAGGATCTGAAGGCCGAAGTGTCTAACTATAGGAGTTTGTGTTTTCTCAGCCAACTTCAGGCCACAGGGGACACAGATGGGACACTTTTCTTTAAACTCTTCACAAAACTGGGGAAACAAAATGGTTAAAGCTTTTACTAGCAGCTGAGAAACAAACAAAAAAAATGAAGAGGATTATTTGATATTGTCAACAAGCAAACACATGTCAACATATAAATAAGGAAACAAAAACATCCTTCATTAATGTTACCCCAGCCAAATAGATCAAAAGGAAAAAAAAATACTTAGGCTAGCCCAATTAAGAGATCCAGTTATTTCTGATTTCACTCCTTGTGCAGGATCTACTTATCTTCCTCAGAGTGAAGATTAACATTTATGAAGTTATAAAGGGTTTTTTTTTCTTTTTGGGAAGGGTGGAGTGAGGGGAGCAAATCATTCATTACCTGTACATTTGTTTGGTGGGGAGTAAGAAGTGTTATTCTTACCCACCCCCAACTTTAATACATGTTCATGGCCATGACCGACTTTCTCCCATAAACCCCCAGAAGACCACCTCCACTAAAAGATATTGCCAATGTTTCAAAAAAAATGCAAAACAAGAGGTTAAACTCTATGCAAAAGGGCAAAAATACCACAAGCTAAAATCCTAGAGTTCTAGGTGTCTTTGGGTGGGTGGGCTCTTTTACGGGTGATAGAAGAATGGGCAGGTAAGACGAACTAATGGAGATGCTTATAACATGAAAGGAGTTCCTACAAGGAAAAAGTCCTGGCAGGGGAAGAGACTGGGGCCGCATGTTTACAGGTAGTTGAAGAAGGTGAGAAGAGATCACCCAGAGTAAGGCGTAGTGTTGGGGGGGGGAGGCGAAGATGGGGGCGGGGAGGTTTTTGGATTGGGTTGGGGGGGGCGGGAGAAAGGAAAATGGGCACGCAGACTATCAGGGGAGGGCAAGGAGGGGGTAGAGTCACTATTGTGCCCGATTTCTTGGAGAGAAGGGGGGATGGGCCGGAGGGGAAGACAAGCAAGGATGGGGCGTGGGGGGAGTAGCAGACAGCAGGGCCAGGGGGAAGGCATCACGAAGGGGAAAGGGGCCTGGGCGCAGCTGGACTAGCAGGGTGAGGGGGATATTGAGGAGGAGCTGCAGAAGAGGGGCAGCATGGAGATCGGGGGAGGGGTTCGTAGGCCGCGTGGGCCCCAGGCCGGGGCAGAGCCACGGGCTCGGCCGTCCGCCGCGCGTGGGCAGCGGGGGCCGGGGTTCTTCCTCCGCTGCGCCAGACGCACCCCCCCTCCCCACTCCCCAGGCTACCTTGAGGGCCTCGAGGCGGTAACGCTGGGTGGAGCTCGGGTCCATCATGACCGTCACCGCCCTCACCAGCTGCTCGCACAGGCCGTTCACTTCATCCGTCGACATGGCGAGAATCCCCCTGGCGCAGCGCGCGCCGACCCCCGAAGCACGAGGCAACCACAGCAATACCCGCAACCCGGGCCGCAAGCGCTCACACACGGGGCCGCACCGCGCAACAGCGGCCGGGGGAGACTGGGAGCAGAGCAGAGCAGCAGCGATAGGGGGGAGCGAGGACCAACCGCTCCGAGTGGGGAGGGGGGGAAAAAGGAGGAGGAAGAAGAGGAGGAGGAGGAAGAGGAGGAAGAGGAGGAGAAGGAGGAGGAGCGAAGGAGAAGGGGAGGAGGGAGGGAGTTCTCGCTGCGCACGCGCCGCTGCCCCGCCACGGCGCACGCACCCGGACCACGCCACTGCGCAATCTCCCTCTCTAGGCGAGGGTAGAGGGGCGGGCCTTTGACCACTAAGGGGCGGGGGTGATTGGGTGGAGTTTATCGTGCACGGAGCGCGAAACCTGAAGGCCGAAGTGCGCAGGCGTATCAACGGTTTACCGGGACCAAAGGGCGAGGGCTAGTCGGATTTGGGTTTGAGGTGCGGTGCGGTTCGGTGCTTTGGTCGCGTCCAAAAAAGATCGAGAGCTCGTAGATGAGTGTCTGACTGCAGGCACCGAGAAGGAGCGATCATCATCTTCGCGAACCCTGGCCCGTCTCCGCCCGTTCGGGAAGCGGCGCGTCTCCCGTAAGACCGGCAGGCGAGTCTCCGGAGCTGGAGGTAGACGCTGAGGACGGTCCCTATCCTGGTCCCAGCTCCATCTCACTTCCTGTGGCGGACCCTAGCTGGCGGCGTTGTCCGGCGTGGCCTTCACGTTGGTAGGAGAATTTGTAAGCCCCGTGCTGAGTATCCCATCCTAAGACAGCTCCTGCGGAAGCTGAAGTTGCCTTGATTCTCGGGGTTACGGGACACTTCTTTCTGGTGACACCTGTCGGTCCCGGGCCGGAGACCCGGCTTCCTCCTGACGCGGGAGACTTGTCCATCTCTACCAAAGGTTGGAGAATTTAAGATTGAAAGTCTGGTAGAGCAGAAGGTTAACGATCAATCACTGTTGGATCTGATATGAATGCCTTGGGGGAAAAAAAGAAGGGGGGGGGGGGCAGTTTCTTAGCTGTCCAAGTAGTGGTCATACACTAGGACTCCGAAAACTGCCCATGGTACTTACTTGGATGTCATATCACCTGAAAGGAGCCCAGCTTATTCTTTTCTTTTTCCCGAATAAATTGGAGCCGACCTAGGCATTTAGTGATGGCACAATGAAGCTATGAAAGGTTGGTTTAAAGGAGAGTCCATGCTTAAAAAAAAAGTATTTAAAACAAAATGATGCAATAGTGATCATCGATATCAGCTTCAGTAGCAACTGGAAAGAAACTTCCTCTAGTGTCTGTTTTTGTGTGATGTACAATCTCATTTACATATTGTATTCGCTGGTATTTATGTCTCATATCCCAGCCCCCACTTGATGACTTGTTTATCTGGTCTTTCCTGTTATTTTTAAGGGGCCTTTTCCCTAGCAATCTGATTATTTTTTGTCTTTGAAGTTTCATAAAGTTGCTACCATTATCCACTTTCCAAGAATAAGGTATTTCTTTTTTTTTCTTTCTTTTTTTGGTGAGGCAATTGGGGTTAAGTGACTTGCCCACAGGGTCACACAGCTAGTAAGTGTTAAGTGTCTGAGGCTGGATTTGAACTCAGATCCTCCTGAATCCAGGGCCGGTGCTCTATCCACTGCACCACCTCGATGCCCCATAAGGTATTTCTTAAATTTAACTTCGAATGTAGTATATCTGAGCTATTTATTGCTCAGTGAAATAAAACCGATTTCCTTCTTTCAGTCAGACTTCTCAAATAATAAAGAGATAATTTTCTTAATCATTTTTTGTGCTCTTCCAAATTAATAGCACTGAAACATGCCGTATATTTTTCAAGTTGAATCTTATTTTATGTTCCAGAATATGGTTGGATGCTTAAATTATGGTTGGGTGCTCAACTGTCAACCTCTGTCTCATATTTAGATCTCTACTACTTCCTCTTTGCTCACTTATGTTTCCTGCAGTTTTCAATCTAGTACTTCCTAAGTATTTTGAAATATACTTGTACATTGTTCACTCCAACTTCTAGATTAATAACAATGTTAAATTTCACTAACCTTCACTAATCTTACTGCCGATACTAGATCTTACCTATCTAATGAATTATCCTTTTTTTGGCTTTCCATTTCCTTTGTTCTCAATAAAGAAGACAAATAAAAACATAAGTGATTTAAGGTTTCCTCTTTGGAAATACCATTTCATTTCCCTTATCTATGTTGGTCTTGGCTTCACCCAAGTCCAGGAATTATTATCCAAGAATATTTTATTTTTTTCAATTACATGTAAAAACAATTTTAAAAGTTTAAAATTTTTTTTAGTAAATAGTATTTTATTTTCCCAATTACATGTAAAGATAGTTTTCAGCATTCTTTTGTTTGTTTTTTATTTTTTTAATCATAAAATATTTTATTTTCTAGTTACATGTAGAGATAGTTTTCAACATTTGTTTTTATAAGATTTCTAGCTCCAAATTTTACCCCTCCCCTCCCCGCTCCCCAAGACAGCAAGCAATCTGATATAGGTTATATATGTACAATCACATTAAACATATTTCTGCATTAGTCACAACATTCTTTTTAATTTTGGGGGTGGGTGGGGCAATGGGGGTTAAGTGACTTGCCCAGGGTCACACAGCCAGTAGGTGTCAAGTGTCTGAGGCCGGATTCAAACTCAGGAACTCCTGAATCCATGACTGGTGCTTTTTCCACTGCGCCACCTAGCCGCCCCCCCACAACATTCTTTTTAAAATGAGATTTTGACTTCCAAATTTTTCTCCTTCCCCTCTCCCCAAGAGACAAGCAATCTGATATGGATTATACACATACAATCATTAACATTTTAAAAAATTTTGAGTTCCAAATTCTCTCCCTCCTCTTACCTGAGATGGCAAGATATTTGATATAGGTTATACATGTGCAATCATGCAAAATATCAAGTCCTATCCCGGGACCCAAGCTTCAGTTCTCTTCTAGAAGACTTCAGCTATTCTTATGGATGAAAAAAAATTCATGTGTTAGTGATAAAGAATTCATTATCTTCCTACCCAAACTGCATCCCCTTCTCAACTTTTCTGTTTCTGTATAGGGTCCCATCATCCTTCTAGATAACCTGGTTTGCAACTTCAGAGTCATCAGCAATTCTTTACTCTCCCATAGCCTTTGTCAGTTGCCAAACTCCTTAGGATAAAATACAAACTGCCCTATTTGGCATTTAAAACCCACTACAATCTAATCCTCACTAACCTCTTTTCCCAGACAATTGCACATTACTCTCCTTGATGCATTCTTCATTCAGCCAAACTGGCCAACTTGTTTTTCTCCAAACTGGACATTTTTTTTTTTTTGGTGGGGCAATGAGGGTTAAGTGACTTGTCCAAGGTTGCACAGCTAGTAAGAATCAAGTGTCTGAGGCTGGATTTGAACTCAGGTACTCTGAATCCAGGGCTTCCTAGTTTCCCCCAAACTGGACATTTTCATAGGCAAATACCTCATGCCCTGAATGTACTCCCTCCGCACCTCTGCCTCCGTAGGATCTGTAGCCTGCTTCAAGGCACAGCACCAAGAAATTTCTTCTGAATAAAGCCTTTATTGAGTTCCACCTCCTATGTATTAGTATTCTTCTCATTTCTCTGTGGTTGTTTTGTATATATTTTATATTGACCTTGCTATGAACATTTCCTTATCTTGCAGTAGAATGTAAACTCCTTGAGGGCAGAAATTGTTTCATTTTTCTTTGTATTCCTAGTGCCTAGCACTTGCATCCTGTATATAGTAGGCACATAATAAATGTTTGTTGAATTGGCTCAGTGGATACAGCACTGGACTTGAAATCAGGAACATTTATTTTCATGAATCAAATCCAGCTTTAGATACTTATAACCTGTGATGACCCTGTTTACCTCAGTTTCTTCATCTGTAAAATGAGCTGGAGAAGGAAATGGCAAACCACTCCATCATCTTTGCCAAGAAAACCCCAAATAGACTCATGAAGAGTCAGATACAACTAAACAACATAACAAATCTTGATCCCTCTGAAATATTTTATTGAACTATATATGGTAGCCATACTGAATTATCGTTACTGATTTCAGGATACTATAAAACTCAAAAAGCACTCTAGTTTCTGTAGCAAAATACACAAACTGAAAAAAGTGGTTCATATTCTGCCCAGTAGAATTCTGAGTTAATCTTATAACTGGCTATTTTGTGTATCATTAAAAAGTGGTAGTTTAAATAACCCAAGAGAGCATCTATACCTTATGCCAGGCTAAGGATTAGTTAACTAGAATTTGATAAAACTAAATGAAAGGGGGCGGCTAGGTGGCACAGTGGATAAAACACCAGCCCTGGATTCAGGAGTACCTGAGTTCAAATCTGGACTCAGACACTTGACACTTACTAGCTGTGTGACCCTGGGCAAGTCACTTAACCCCCATTGCCCTGCAAAAAAAAAAAAATCTAAATGAAAAAGGAAATTTCCAAATGTGTGTTTCTTTTACTTCTTCCAGCCCTTTCTAGCCCAGGCTTTATGATTATCAAGAACCTTCAAATTGCAGCTTTATAGGTAGGCAGAAGAAATTTCTCTTAGGATTAAATGGAAACCTTCCAAATACATTTCTCTTACATAGTATTCCTTTTTTTTTTTTTTAGTGAGGCAATTGGGGTTAAGTGACCTGCCCAGGGTCACACAGCTAATAAGTGTCAAGTGTCTGAGGCCGGATTTGAACTCAGGAAATCCTGACTCCAGGGCTGGTGCTCTATCTACTGCACCATCTAGCTGCCCCCCTTATATAGTATTCTTATTAATTCCCCCAAACTAATAAACATTTTTACCTTGCAGGCAAACATTTAGCTGTTATATCTGTTAAGAGTGGCTGTTAAATCCAGACCTAGTTTCTTCTTTATCTATTTTGCTCTTGCTTAGCCTTGATAGAAAGGAGATAAAATTGAATTTCACAGATAAAAACAAAGCATAAAGTTTAAGCAACCGTTTCATCTTCTTTCTTCTACAACTTAACAAAACTTTTGTCTAACCACAGAGGGCATGACACCATACTAGGTCCATATAGTATACTTTTACCAGTGCTTCTGATAAAGTGAATTGTTGAATAAGCATTTTCAAACTTGATATGTTTCATTGTTAGGCTTCTACATCGAGAATTTTAGATCTGGATTTAAAGATCATCTAATTTAATCTTTTTATTTTTTACAGATGAGAAAACTGTCCCATCTGTTAAAATCCAAATCATAGACTACCTCTTATGTGGAGATTTCTCAGATGCCCATAGCAGGTAAAGATTTTCCCTTTTTTCATAATTAAAAAAAAAAAAGATCTTCCCTTTTATGCCTAATACTTCTACACTTTTGGTAATATACTTGTAACATTTTAGATTATAGTTATCTGGGTTTTAAAAAAATTTTTTTAAGCGAGGCAATTGGGGTTAAGTGACTTGCCCAGGGTCACACAGCTAGTAAGTGTTAGGTGTCCCAGGCCAGAATTGAACTCAGGTCCTCCTGAATCCAGGGTCAGTGCTTTATCCACTGTGCCACCTAGCCGCCCCTAGTTATCTGGTTTTACCTCTTAAATTTTCTGGGCTTTATTAATTCATTAAGTCCCAATATCACACCATCCTGACTTTTCTTGTTCTTTAGGCACAGCCTGAAAAGATCATATTTTAAATATTTGATTCAATTCAGTAATCATTTTTTTAAGCCCATACCATATGCAGAGCACTGTATTAGGCCCTAAGGGAAATACAGAGTTTACATAAGACATTCTCTCTGCCTTGGTGGAGCTAAAAGTCTAGTAGTGGGATAAAGCATTTATTAAGTGCTTACCATGTGCTTTACTATTATTGTCTCATTAGATCCCCTCAACAACCATGGGAAGTAGGTGCTATCATCATCATCCCCATTTTACAGTTGAGTAAACTGAGGCAAACATGAAGATATTTGCCCAGAACCACATAGCTGGGAAGTATCTCTGACTAGATTTGAACTCAGATCTTCTGACTTCAGGTCCAGTACTCTATCTACTGCACCAACTACCTGCTTCAGACAAGGGCATACATAGAATAACATCAGAAGAAACCTCAGAAGTCATCTTGTCAAACATTATACTTGAAGGGAATATGTAATTTAAAATTCTAAATGTGGGTTCTAATCTGTTTCCCCAGTTTTGGGGGAAACTGACTAAAATCACTGATAAAACAAGTTTAGGTTTTCAAGGGTTTATTGAAAGATAGAAAGAGAAAGATTGAGAACAGAATTCCTACAGCTTGGCAATCCTATCTTTCCTCAATTTTCCTGTGAAGTCCTCAGGAGTCTCCGCACTGCCACCAGGGTGAAGTCCAGAACCAAAAAGCCACCTCACTCTCTGCGCAGGCTCCCCTACCTCCTTCCAGTCCCCTCCCAGAAATGGGAGGTTCTTCAAGCTGGTTGGTTGACTGGGCCGGAAGTTCAAACTTTTTTTAGATTCTGAGAACCATGCTTTCTTAGGTACTCTCAGGTACCAGCCAGATGTGCTTAGAATCTAGTCAACTACTAATCCAGTTAAATCAGCCAGTAATCCACGCAGGTGGGCTCCTGAGTATCTGCCAAATCTCATCTATCACATTCCATTATTAAGACAGGAATGAGCATTTATTAAGCCCCTGCTATGTGCCAGGCACCAAGCCAAGTGCTTTACAATACTGTTTCTTTTATTCCTCAACCCTGTGAGATAGGTACTATTATCATCTCCATTTTACATTTGAGGAAAGTGAGACAGATAGAGGTTAAGTGACTTGTCCACTGTAAGTGTTTGAGGCTGGATTTGAACAGAGGTCTTCCTAACTCCAGGCCCAGCACTCTCTCTACTGCACAACAGTGGGGGACAATTTACTCCATTACATGGAGGTGAGAGATGGAGTACTGAATTCACAAAGTAGCTAGTTCCAATTTGGTTGGAATATATAAGTACTTTAAAGGTAATAGAGTGAAATTAGGCTGAAAAGATAGATAAGAGAAAATTTGTTCATAAGAATCTCCTAAACAATCCCTTCCACAAGTGGTCATGCAACCTCTGCTTGAGCTATGTATACACTAAAGATGACCTCCTGAGACAGACAGTGCCATTTTGGAATAGTGCTATTAGAAAGGGTTTTTTTCTCATATCAAGGCCAAATCTGCCTTGGCAATTTGCACATATGGCTCCTAGTTTTCCCCTCTGCAGCCAAGAAGTTTATTCCTTCTCCTAGACGGGCTGTTAGATACTTGAAAATTATGTCATGTCTTCCTCCCAACTCTTTTCTGGGCTAATCAACTCCTTTCTTATGATCCATAAGTCCTCCGTGTTGAGGGGCTTTCAGGCCCCCTCATCCTGGATGTATTTCAAAGAAGCAGTGTGATATGGTGGAAAGAGGGCTAAATTTGGAGTCAGCTGACCAGGGTCTAAATCTTGGCTTTGCCATTTACTATCTTTGTAAGAAGCCACTAACTTCTCTGGGATTCAGTTTTATCTCTAGAATGAGGGGTTTGGACTAGATGGTCCCTCAGGCCCATTCTAGCTCTAAATCTATGTTCTAACCTTGTCAGTGTTCTTCCTTGTTCCACCTACTTTGTACTTGACTCTGTGTGCCCCTTATTCCTTAGTTCCTGTAGCCTTGCCATTTATAAATAAGTGCATTAGAAAAGTGTAAAGCAAAGTATTGTATTAGGTTTCAGGGGTAAAGGTCATTATCAACTGGGAGATCCTGGAGGACACAGCCTTATTAGCTACATACTATGCATTAGGCACTGGGGCCACAAAGATAAAAATGAAACACTGATTGTCTCTAGAAGTTTCCATTGAACTGGAGCGATACGGTATATACACGGATAAATAAATGAAAAGTAATTTGAAAAGGCAGAACACTAACGGTTGGGGAGAACAGGGAAGAGTTCATGGAAGAAGGTGACAGAAGCTGAGCTTTGAAAAAAGTTAAGAATTTTGTTTGTTTATTTTTTTTTTGCGGGGCAGTGAGGGTTAAATGACTTGCCCAGGTTCACACAGCTAGCAAGTGTCAAGTGTCTGAGGTCGGATTTGAACTCAGGTCCTCCTGAATCCACCTAGCTGCCTCCTTTTATTTATTTATTTATTTGGGGAAAAAGTTAAGAATTTTGTAAGGCTGAGTGGAGGCCATGTATGCGGGACAGTTTGTTCCAGTTCTTGGGGGAAGAAGATGGAGTATTGAATTCACAAAGCAGCTAGTTCCAGGTTGGCTGGAACATATAGTGCTTTAAGGGTGATGGAGTGAAATTAGGCTGAAAAGTTAGATGGGAAAGAGATTATGGAAGTTATCCAGTTAATAACTTGTCTTTAAATCTTTTTTTGTTTTGTTTTGGGTTTTTTTGCGGGGCAATGAGGATTAAGTGACTTGCCCAGGGTCACACATCCAGTAAGTGTTAAATGTCTGGGGTCACATTTGAACTCAGGTCCTCCTGAATCCAGCTGGTGTTTTATCCACTACACCACCTCGCTGCCCCCTCTTTTTCAACCCAAGTTTGCTAATATGCCAGGCTGAGTATTTTACCTTAGACATAATAGGAAGCCCCTAAAGTTTTTTGAGCAGGGGAGAGAGAAAAAGCTGGGGGATCAAGTAAGAGTCTATTACAGTAGTCTAGGTGAATGCTCACGAGAGACTGAAGTTGGGTGATAGTCTCCTGCGTCAGAAGGAGACAGTTGTGAAAGATGTCCTAGTTACAATTGACAGGTTTTTCCCAACTGATTTTAATGGGGCAGGTGGGGAGTGAAGGGGGCAAATCAAGTATGACTCTGGGGTTGTGAACCTAAGTGGTGCCTTCAGCGGGAACAGGACAGTTTGGAAGAGGTGGATGTTTAGTGGGAAGATGATCAGGCCCATGTACGTGTTGAGTTTGCAATGGGATATATAATTGCAGATGTCCTGCAAGTTGTTGGAGCTACAGATAACAGGAGTTCAAAAGAGAGATTGAGCTGCTCTGTACGTGGTGGCAAGGAATTGGAAGTTATGGGGATGCCCATCAACTGGGGAATGGCTGGACAAGTTGTGGTATATGAATACAATGGAATACTATTGTGCTGTAAGAAACGATGAGTAGGAGGAGTTCAGAGAAACCTGGAGGGTCTTGCGTGGGCTGATGATGAGTGAGATGAGCAGAACCAGAAGAACATTGTACACAGTATCATCAACACTGAGTGTTGACCTACTGTGATGGACTAGATTCTTCTCACCAATGCAATGGCACAGAAGAGTTCCAGGGAACTCATGATAGAAGAGGATCTCCAAATCCAGGGGGAAAAAAGAACTGTGTAGTATAGATGTTGAAGGAACCATACTATTTCTTTTGTTTTGGGTGCTGATGTTTTTCTATTTTGAGGTTTTTCCTCATTGCTCTGATTTTTCTCTTATAACATGACTAATGCAGAAATATGTTTAATATTATTATATACATATATATGTGTGTGTGTGTGTGTGTGTGTGTGTGTGTGTGTGTGTGTGTGTGTGTGTGTATATAAAACCTATATCAGATTACCTGCTGTCTAGGGGAGGGGGGAGGGAGGGGAGGGAGGGAGAAAAATCTGAAATTGGAAAGCTTGTATAAACAAAAGTTGAGAACTATCTTTACATGTAACTGGAAAAAAAAAAGTAAAATGGTTTATTTAAAAAAAGAGAGAGAGATTGACTGGCTATATAGATTAGAGAATATAATCTGCATGGAGATGCTAATGAAACCATGGGAATGAATGATATAACCAAGACCCATAGAAAGAGAAAAGGACCTATGACAGACCTTTGGGGAACACCCACCTTTAGCGTTTGGTAAGAATACAAGAACCAGTGAAAAAGATAGAAGAGTGATTACACAGGTAAGTAGATGACTAGTGAGCTTCCTCAAGCAAAGGATATGAAGGATATGAGGTGGCAAATGGTGTCAAGAACATCTGTAAAATGCTTCAGAGGTCGGGGTGAGGGTTAAAAAAGACCATTGGACTTGTCTCTAAAGAACTCAGTAGTGAGTAATGGTTTAGTAGAATTTGTGGGGGTGGAAACTAAACTGTAGAAAAGAAAAAGAAAGTTGAGAAGTAACTGAAACAAATTTTGAAGCAAGTTTGTTTGATAGGCCTCAGTTCTCAAACACATAGAAAACGGAGTCAAATTTGTTAAAATAAGAGTCATTCCCCAATTGATAGATGATCAAAAGACATGAAGTTTTCAGATGAAATAATCAAAGCTCCCTATAGCCATTTGAAAAAAAAATGCTCTAATTTACTTTTGATTGGAGAGATTCAGGTCAAAACAATTCTGGGTACTACCTCATACCCATTTGTTTGGATAATAGGACAGCAGAAAAAACGACAAATGTTGTGAGGGATATGGGGAAAATGAGACATTACTACACTCTTGGTAAAGTTGTAAACAGATTCAAACATTCCGTAGAGCAATTTGGAACGAGGGCCAAAGGGCAATAAAACCATGCATACTCTTTGACCTAGTAATACCACTAGTAAGTTGGTATCCAAAAAGAGATAAAAACAAACCAAAAAAAAAGTTGAATTTGAAACTGGGGAGATGCCCATCAGTTGGGGAATGGCTGAACAAATCGTGAGATCAGATTATGATGGAATACTATTGTGCCATAAGAAATGATGAGTAGGATGTTCTCAGAAAGTTGAGGAGAGAATGGGTGATAAAGAGATAATGGAGGGGCGGCTAGGTGGCGCAGTGGATAAAGCACCAGCCCTGGATTCGGGAGTACCTGAGTTCAAATCCGGCTTCAGACACTTACTAGCTATGTGACTCTGGGCAAGTCACTTAACCCCAATTGCCTCACTAAAAAAAAAAAGAAAAGAAAATGAAAAGGAATACTCAAATGGACCTGTGATCTCACCAGAATAGTTATTCACCCCCAGCAATGGGATTGGCAACTCATCCATACCTGCCAGTTTTGTGTGCTACCCTTGGCCATGGCCTCCTATAAATTCATTTAGGGGGTCTACCCAATGTGCCAAAGGCCTTCTTCACTTTCTCCTGACATCTTGAGCATATGTGTAGAGGGATGATGTGATGGTCACTGGTTTAAGCCTTGTTCTCACCATGTTCCTAGTCCATCTTTTTTTTGGAAAGTCCTTTCTCTGTTTTGTTTTGGGCTTTGGTAGCTTATTTTTAATTTTTTTTGTGAGGCAGTTGGGGTTAAGTGACTTGCTGAGGGTCACACAGCTAGTAAGTGTCAAGTGTCTGAGGCCAGATTTGAACTCAGGTCCTCCTGAATCCAGGGCTGGTGCTTTATCCACTGCACCACCTAAATGCCCCCTGGTTTTTGGTAGCTTTTGAAGGATTTGTCATATGTTCCAGTCTCCTCACAAACTGAATCTCTCCATTGCTCTCTGAGTGATACTTATTTCAATTCTGTGGAGACTAGTGTTCCATGACTCAAAGCCATAGAACAGCATACAATACAAATTTTTAAGGAACTCCTATGTGTTAGGTTACAAGCTAATGGGGGAAGACAATACCCAAAAGGAAGCTGAAAGGGAGTGGGGTTGGAGCAGAAGGTACCTGGTGGGAGCCTAATGATGTTGAAGTAGAAATAAGCAGTGTAGCTGGTGGGAAATGAAGACTTGGCTGGGCTTCTGAGCTTTCTACAAAGGAAGGCTTTGGGAAGAGTTTTTTTTGCTCTGACATCCAGCCTTTCAATCAAAAGGGTCTTGATAAAGTGAGAGTACCAAAAGCTTCATCTATCTCCATGATGATAGATTTCCTAGAGATAAGCTTAATCTGGGGGCATGTGATGGTGGTGGACTTGAAACCAAGCAGAACATCTGAAACACTGGTAGGAAATTGGTATAAAAAAAGTAGACTTTTGTATCTAGAAGGAGTTGGAGTCACTAAAGAAGCTCTGCAGTATCCTGAAAGCAGTCCTGTCTACTCTTCCCTTTCTCTTAAGTTCTGAGCCGATTCTGTCCATTTATATTCCTCAGTCTGAGATAAGTTATTGGAGGGCTCTGTAGGTTGTCATAATCTCGATAGTAGGTATTTTTATCCATTTGGTTTTTCTTTGGTGGATGGTTAGTCCAAACTCTCTTGAATGGGAATAGATCTCTTCCAGAAGGCACTGCAACGTTCAGGGCCATTGAAAAGATGCCTTAAGTATTACCCCAGATAGATGATTTCTATATTTTGTACTTTGTTTTAAACCACGGCTAAAGCAATGACTATAATTTCTCCTTTATACCATCTACCTAGTATAAAAAAACTAACTCATACTTTTTTGTTGTTTTTTTTTTTTTTAGTGAGGCAATTGGGGTTAAGTAACTTGCCCAGGGTCACACAGCTAGTAAGTGTTAAGTGTCTGAGGCCGGATTTGAACTCAGGTGCTCCTGACTCTAGGACCGGTGCTCTATCCACTGCACCACCTAGCTGACCCCTAACTCATACTTTTAAAAGAAATTTTAATCATATTTTAGGATTAAGTAGAATATAATATTGCTACTTCCTAGTTTACTCTTCCTTTTTTTGGAGCCAGGGGTAGTTTCATGAATTAAATTATTTATTCTGGGTGAAGCTAGGTAGGGCAGTGAATAAAGCACTGGGCCTGGATTCAGGAGGACCTGAGTTCAAATCCAGCCTCAGACACTTGACACTTACTGGCTGTGTGACCATGGACAAGTCAATTAACCCTCATTGCTCCTCAAAAAAAAGTTATTTATTCTTATGTCTTGCGCTTTTTTACATGCTTAAATATTGCCTGATGGTTATCTTTTCTATGTGGTGAGCATAGATTAATGGTTAAACATGAATGAAAATGCTGTTTTCCCATGTCTCTTTTTAGTTATCTTTATTTGATTCACTGATTATAAAACATTTCTTTTTTGTTAACAGGAAAATGGCAGTTGGGCAGGAGCGTGTGGTTGCGCTGGTGGACATGGATTGCTTCTTTGTACAAGTGGAACAGAAGCAGAATCCACATTTGAGGAATAAACCTTGTGCAGTTGTGCAGTACAAATCATGGAAGGGTGGTGGGTATGTGTTTTTCATTTTCAGCATCATCAGGCCATATTTAGAAATCTGCATTGGACTAAATAGTGTAATTAAGACTTCCCTGAACTGCCATGATTTAAATTTCAACTGTGGCTTCTATGCATAGAAAATTTAACTATTATATGGCCTTCTGATATGTTTAAATTTTTAAGTGTTTTTAGAATTTTAGAGTTGGAAGAAACCTTTTAGTCCAGCTTCTACCTGAACAGGAATTCTTTCCACAGCATCCTTTACAAATGGTCAACCAGTCTTCCCATTCCTCTTTTGTACAGTTCTTATTAAGCTAAAATCTGTCTCTCTGAAACTTTATCTCTATTCCTGACCTTCTTCCTCAGACCTTGGTTGTTGCCATGCTTTGTTTTATCCTGGTTCCTCCCCAGCTCCTTATTTAGCATTTTATTTTCCCCAATTACATGTAAAAACAATTTTTAACATCCATTTTTAAACCTTTGTATTCCAAATTCTCTCCCTCCCTCCTCACCCCCACTTTGAGAAGGCAAGCAATTCAATATGCTATTCATATGTAATCATTCCTCCCCCCAACTTCTAGCCTTCTTGTAAGTCACTCAACTAGTCTTTTTAAAGTGCTTGCCTACTGTGCTTAGCATTTTGCTAATCTTTGGGGATACAAATATAAGCAAAAAGAAAGAATGGTTCCTGCCCTCAAAGAGCTAATGTTTTTTTTTTTGGTGAGGCAATTGGGGTTAAGTGACTTGCCCAGGGTCACACAGCTAGTAAGTGTTAAATGTCTGAGGCCGGATTTGAACTCAGGTCCTCCTGAATCCAGGGCCAGTGCTCTATCCACTGCGCCATCTAGCTGCCCAGAGCTTATGTTTAACGGGGAAGTCAACACTTAAAAAGGAAGCTGAAAGGGGGGGGAGTTGTGTGGGGTGAGGAGGAATGGAAGGTGTCCAGGATGGGAACATGATGTAGGCAACTAGAGAACTGTAGCCAGCTTAATGGGCAATGAAAGACTTGTCTCACTTCTTTAGTCCTCAAACCTACTGGTTATATCGCTCTACTGGATCATGACCCTCAGTGCCTTAAAAATCCAGAAGAGATAGACAATACATTGAAGGCCTTGGTTCTAGTCTAAATAACAACATTTCGGGGCAGCTAGGTGGCACAGTGGATAGAGCACCAGCCCTGGAGTCAGGAGGACCTGAGTTCAAATCCGGCCTCAGACACTTAACACTTACTAGCTGTGTGACCCTGGGCAAGTCACTTAACCCCAATTGCCTCACCAAAAAAAAAAAATGAACACCACTTGCCCATCTCTGATTGCTATAGGCCATGGAAGCCTCCCTTTTTATCCAATAAGTTATTACTGTAATGCTTCCCTTTTTTGTTTCTTGTGATCATACAGTAACTTCCTACTTTTTTCTCTAGAATAATTGCAGTCAGTTATGAAGCTCGTGCATTTGGAGTTACTAGGAGTATGTGGGCAGATGATGCTAAGAAGCTATGTCCAGATCTTCTACTAGCACAAGTTCGTGAGACCCGAGGGAAAGCTGACCTCACCAAGTAAGGAGAAAAATTTTGGGGGATAAAGGGGAAGGGATTGGTATTAATGGTCCATGACACCCAGAAGGGATATTTCAGTACTATTTTGAATTGGCAGTACCTAAGTGGTGTCACCTTCCCAGAGATTTTGGTTTGACTTCCAGAAATTCTTAACAACCGCCCTAATAACCAGGTATCCTTCTCCTTTTCTTAAAATTCTTTGTCATCTTTAAATTTTTTCTTTCTTTTTTTTTGTTTTGTTTTGTTTTTTGCAGGGCAGTGAGGGTTAAGTGACTTGCCCAGGGTCACACAGCTAGGAAGTGTCAAGTGTCTGAGGCTGGATTTGAACTCAGGTCCTCCTGAATCCAGGGCCAGTGATTTATCCACTGGGCCACCTAGCTGCCCCCGTTTTTTCTCTTATCATAAAGAAGGGATAGCATACCCTCTTTGGTAGGGCCTATATCTTTGTTCTTTTATTGTAATGTTTTCTCAAGAACCTTGTTTTAGCCATCATTCCTTCTTTAATGAATGAATAAAACATTTAAGTATTTAAGGTGTTCGAATCACTGTGCTAAGTGCTTGTTTACAAATAGAAAAGTGAGCAAGGGGAAAGCTAGGTGGCACAGTGGATAAAGCGCCAGCCCTGGATTCAGGAGGACCTGAGTTCATATCTGGCCTCAGACACTTGACACTAGCTGTGTGACCCTGGCAAGTCTCTTTAACCCTCATTGCCCCAAAACAAACAAACAAAAGCAAAGTGAGACCATCCTGCTCTTAGGAAACTCACATTCTAATGAGGGGAGACAACACATTTGAAAAGTTTCAGCTGCAAGCCAGGCGAAAAAGTCCCATGGTCCTTGGGGTGCAGCAACAAGGCAAATGGTAATGCCTTTTTTTTCATGTAATTTCCACTGATAAAAATCATATCAGTTTCTGATGTTGATTTGGCAATGCATAGGACTTTGGTGGCAAGAACTTTATTTTCTGCTATGCATTTCAACACGTTGACAATTTCTTCCTCCTGAATACTTTCTTCTCCCCTTCCTTCAGAGACATACCATTCTCTTAGTTGTTTGCCTCATCATTCCTTCTCCGTTTCCTTCACCAGAATGCCTTCATCTTTCCTTCCTTCTATTCCCTGTAACCTATTGAATTCTTATGCATCATTTAAAGCCTACCTTCTTTTTAAAAAAAAATAATAAACATTTCTATTTATAGTTTTGGATTCCAATTTTTATCCCTCTTTCCCTCCCTCCCCTTCTCGCTCCCCTGAGGCAGCAAACAATCATATATGGGTTATACCTGTATGATTATATAAAATAGTACTATATTTTTAATTTTGTACAAGAAAACTTGATTAAAAGAAACACAATGAAAGAAAGTGAAAAATAGCATGCTTCAGTCTGTTCCATCAAATATCAGTTCTTGGGGCAGCTAGGTGGCGCAGTAAATAGAGCACCGGCCCTGGAGTCAGGAGTATCTGAGTTCAAATCCGGCCTCAGACACTTAACACTTACTAGCTGTGTGACTCTGGGCAAGTCACTTAACCCCAATTGCCTCACTAAAAAAAAAATCAGTGCTTTCTTTGGAGGTGGATAGTATGTTTCATCAATAGTCCTTTGGGATTGTCTTGGATCATTGTATCGTTGTGTCATTGTATCATTGTTGAGAATAGTCAAATCATTCACAGTTCTTCATGAAGCAATATTACTGCCTCTGTATACAATGTTCTCTTGGTTCTGCTCACTTCACATCATTTCATACATGTCTTTCCAGGCCTTTCTGAAGTCATCCTGCTTGTCATTTCTTATAGCACAATAATATTCCATCACCATCATATACCACAGTTTGTTTAGCCATTCCCCAATTGATGGGCATTCCTTTGATTTCCAATTCTTAGCCACCACGAAAAAGAGCTGCTATAAATATTTTTGTACAAATAGGTCTTTTGGGGGGGCAGCTAGGTGGCACAGTGGATAAAGCACTGGCCCTGGATTCAGGAGGACCTGAGTTCAAATCTGACCTCAGACACTTGACAATTACTAGCTGTGTGACCTTGTGCAAGTCACTTAACCCTCGTTGCCCTGGAAAAAAAAGTAAAATCCTATCTTCTAAAAAACCCAAATAGGTCTTTTTCTCTTTTGGGGGATGTTTTTGGGATATAAACCTAGCAGTGGTATTTCTGGATCAAAGGGTATGCACATTTCTATAGCCCTATGGGCATACTTCCAAAGCACTCTCCATAATGGTTGGATCTTTTCACAACTCCACCAACAGTGGATTAGCATCCCAGTAAAGCCTACTTTCTTAAACTGTGGGTCATAGGGTTGCATAACTGAATGTGGGGGTTGCAAAAATTTGGCAACAGTAAAAGATGACATATATCTATTTTATACACCTGTATACTTGGGGTCATGTAAAAATTTCTCATGCAAAAAGGGGTCATGAATGGAAAAGGCTTAAGAAATCCTGATTTTTAAAAAATGTAAAACATTACCGTATTAGTCATTTTGTACAAGAAAACTTGAATAAAGGGAAAAAATGAAAGAAAGTGAAAAATAGCATGCTTCAATCTGTGTTCCATCAATATCAGTTCTTTCTTTGGATATGGATAGTATGTTTCATTAATAGTCCTTTGGGATTGTCTTGGATCATTGTATTGTTGAGAATAGTCAAGTCATTCACAGTTCTTCATCAAACAATATAGCTGTCTCCCTGTGTACAATGTCTCTTGGTTCTGCTCATTTCACTATATATCAGTTCCATACAAGTCTTTCCAGGCCCTTTCTGAAATCATCCTGCCTCGTCATTCTGATAGCGCAGTAATATTCCATCAACAACATATACCACAGCCTTGTTTAGCATTCCCCAATTGATAGGCATTCCTTTGATTTCCAATTCTTATGCCACCACAAAAGAGGCTGCTATAAATATTTTTGTAGAATAGGTCTTTTTCTCTTTTTGGGGTATGTCTTTGAGAAGCCCTGATTTAAAGTATAGTTCAAATACTACTTTCTCCATGAAGCATTCATTAATACCCCTTTTCCTTTTCCTTCCACCAGTTAGTAAAAGACTAACATATAACATATACATATAACCCACCTGGCTATATGTATGTCACATCTCCTAGTAAACTCCATGGGGGTTAGGATCATGTACTTTGCATCTTGCCCTAGGGTAGTGCCCTGCATTCTGTACACACCAAGTATTTCATCAATGTTTGTTGAACTGAATTTATATGTCCTCTAGCTCTTGCTATCCTTTCTTAGTCCCCTGAAGACTAGTTTCATATAGTAGCTATTCCTTAATCTGCATAATATTTATTCTCTTATTCACAGAAGCAAAAGGAAGGACTTTGACAATCTCATGCAATTTTCTTAGGTTGAACTATCACTGAGACTGAATTATCACAGTTTTGCTAGGACAGGCTAAGGCACTTTGATACTAACCTTTTATTCAAGATGGAGATCAGCTTTTAAAGAGGAGCTATCTCTGCCTCACAATTTCCAGAAGTACAGATAGATCCAGAGCTAAAGCAGAGCTCTAGCTTATGTGGGCATGACCAAGACTTGAGGTTTGAGGTCTGATCTGTTTCTGGATCCATCTCAGAACCAGCACTTAATAGTCTACAAAGTTTTTTTTCTCACAGAAACCCCATGAGGCAGGTAATGCATATATTCTTCCATTTTAAGAAGTTGAAGAAACTGAGGCTCAGAGAAATTACTGACTTAAGCAAGATCACATAGCTAAAAGTAACGGAGGCAGGAAGGAACCCTGGCCTTCTGATCCAAATCCATTCCTTTGCCATCATGCCTTTAGTAGATGATGGTGATGGTGGTAGTGGTGGTGATGACAATGATCATAACTAGCAATAGAGTGACTACTATGTGCTAGGCACTGTGCTCAGCACTTTATAAATATTATTCCATTTCATCTTCACAACAGCCCTGGGAATTAGGTGCTAATGTTATCCCTGTTTTTACAGTTGAGGAAACTAAAGCAAACAGAGGTTGAATGACTTACCTAAGAGCTATTAAGTATCTGCATTTGAACTTAGGTCTTCTGACTCCAGGCCTAGCAGTGTATCCACTGTATCGCCTAGCTTCTCATTATATAGCAGAACATGAAACTCATGCATGAAGTTATTAAAAGAAAAGTAAGGCATCTCTAAGCCCAGATTGTTTTGAGCTCAGTAAGTGGGATAGATTGGCCTGAGATGTAAATTGTGCACCCTTGCCACATTGTATTGGAGGAAACTTAAATTTGTGTTCAGATTATAACTACTTTGGCATTAAGTCCTGAAAGATTTCACTTTTCAACAAATTTACAATATAGTACTAGATCAACCAATTGCAAACAAAACCTTGCGCATTTATGGCATAAAACATAGGGTCATTATGTGCCACAAACTGGGGAAAAATAAGAATTTTAAACTGTTACTTCAAAAGTAGCTTGAACTAATGCACTGTTGACAGAGCTGTGAATTAGTTCACCTGTTCTGAAAAGCAATTTGTAACCATGCCCCCAAAGTTACTAAACTTTGCATACCTTTGGACCATGCTATACCACTATTAGGTCCAAAAAGATTGGGGGAAAAAAGACTCATATTTATAACACCTCTTTTTGTAATAGTACAGAACTAAAATTAAAGAGGTACCCATTTGTTGGGGAATGGCTCAACAAATTATAGTATGTGAATAGAATTTAGAGAAACCAAGGAAGACTTGTATGAATTGATGCAGAGTTAAGTGAGCAGAACCAGAACAATTTATACAATAGCCACAATATAATAAAGAAAAACAAATTTGAAAGACTTGAGAACTCAATCCATTCAATAACCAACCATGATTCCAGAGGTCTAGTGATGAAGGTATTACTCATGTCTTGACAAAGAAGTGATGGACTCAAGATGCAGCATGAGGCTTACGTTTTTTGAGCACAGTCAACAAAGGAATTTGTTTTGCTTAACATTTGTTTTAAGGGCTCTTTTTTCCCCCAGTGAGGGATAGCATTGAAGCACAAGAGGGGATAGGGTAGGGAAAAAAGAGGGTCATTGAGATATCTTTTTTAGGAAATGGAGAAATAAGAACAAAAGGAAGGCCAGACAAACAGGTCAGCTTTTGAAAGCTGTAGTTTTCAGGTTGATTTTCAGGTTGGTTTTATTTGTTCTTTTATTGTGTCTGACTCTTTGTGACCCCATTTGAGGTTTTCTTGGCAAAGATACCGGAGCGGTTTGCTATTTCTTTCTCCATCCCATTTTACAGATGAAGAACTGAGGCAAACAGGGTAGAGTGACTTGCCCAGGGTCACACAGCTAGTAAGTGTCTGAGGCCAGATTTGAATCAGGTAAGATGAATCAATCTGAGTTCAGGCCCAGCAACTCTATCTACTGTGCCACAAAGAAATCTTTACTTAGTAAAACAACTGCACTTTCATGTTAAAATTCTCTTTCTTTCTACTATGTATATACAAATGACCATTCCATTTAGTATTGTTAAGAATAAAATTTAAAATAACATTTAAAAATTAGCTTGAGAATGGGTTGTATTATGGGGAGAGGTGTAATTTCTTCCCCATAACAGGTTGTATGACAAAATACATATCTGTGCTAAGATAAAATACAACTTTTTTTGTGGAAACTGCAAGGTAATCTTCTCACAGCCTATATTGATCAGATACTTGCTAAAATATGTAACCTAGGGGCAGCTAGGTGGCTCAGTGGATAGAGCACCGGCCTTGGATTCAGGAGAACCTGAGTTCAAATATGGCCTCAGACACTTAACACTTACTAGCTGTGTGACTCTAGGCAAGTCACTTAACCCCAATTGCCCCACAAAAAATAAAATAAAATATGTAACCTACAGCCCACAAGGAACACAGACAGAATGAAGAAAGTCTAGAAAACCCAACAGAATAACTGAATGGTTGTTGAAATGTCCCATGAGGAAGACTTGAAGAATTTTGATTATTTAAATTGAAGAGAGGGTAGGTGAGTAATCTGGATTAAAAAAAAAAAAGATGAAAATCAAATAATTGTTGTAAGGATATTTAAAGGAACATCCCTAAACTTTTGAGTTAAGTTATGAGTTCTTAGTTCATGGAGGATAACTACATTGTTCTCCTATGAACGATTACTAGACACAGAATTTAACAGTCACCGGGTAGGTATCCTTTGTTCCTTCTAGAAATAGACTAGGAAATGGCTTTGCATTCCAGCAAGGAGGATTCAGGTTAAATAGATGGAATTTCTGACCACTGGTTGTTAGACAATGGAATGAGATACCCAAGGAAGTCATTATCCCATTGACTAGGAAATTTAAATATTCATCTATAAGATCTATTTCAACTTGAGTCTACAATTTCTTGTTTTTTGTCATGTATTTCTTGTTATCTGTGTAATAATACATCTTTTGGAGACCCTATAGTGGTGAGTCAGAGATGGATGTGTAGCTATTTAGAACAATAGAGTTAAAGAGTTCTCAGACTTCTTTGGTCACTTAAAAAGCAAAACTTGGAAAAATTACGAAATAAAAAACAATTTGGTTTATTTTTTCTTAGAGGAGAAAAAATAAATTTAGGATTTTTTTCATCATCCATAATACAAAGAAGAATCTATAAGGAAAAGTTTCCTTTGTAGAGCTATGTTTCTTACAGGTAGCAAATAAACAACAGAAAGATTCCATGCTTTCCACACATTAATTTTAATGTGCTTTAGGAAGGTGTGGAAAAGCATGACCTTGTATAGTATATAGTACCCTTTTCTGGTTTTCTTTTGTACTCCTTATCACTTTTTTCCAAAATTGATGCCCGAGTCCCCTCTTCCCATCCAAAATAACAGCAACAAGAATAATAAATTAAAATGCACATTTTACTGATTTGAATGTTTTACTTGTAACGAACTTCTAATTTTCACAAGAAGCCAAGTAAACTGGTGGTGTTTAAATAGTTCTATTTTATACACAAAGAAACGAAATTTGTTTTGATTCCCTAAGAATGCCAGTGGCAGAGCAGAAAAGGGCCAACGTGGCTGTCGGTGCTGAGGCTCCTGGCCAACAGCCTATGATTTTTATAATCTTCAGGTACCGGGAAGCCAGTGTGGAAGTGATGAAGGTGATGTCTCGTTTTGCTGTGATGGAGCGTTCCAGCATCGATGAGGCCTACGTAGATCTAACAAGTGCTGTACAAGAAAGACTGCAGAAACTGCAAGCTCAGCCTATCACAGCAAACTCGTTGGCAAGCACCTACATCCAGGGGTTTCCCCATGGCACTAGGGCCCTGGAGGGGCCTGTTCAAAAAGGTACTTCCATAACAGCATATTAGTTCTGCTTCCTGCCTTTGGAACTGCTTTCCTCAATCCTACCTTTTACAGCTAAATCTGAATTTGTTGAAAAAGAAGTAACTTTAAAGAAAATAATACTTGGAAAAGAGACTGGACTCACTTTTCCCTTCCAGGCAGGAGTTAATGAAATCAGTAAGAAGCCAGTTTCTTTTAGTTAAGCCTGGGGCAGACTACTGTTGTAAATAGGCTTCAGCATCCAAGCTTCTCTTTTTCCTTTTTAAATTCAGTGTAGCTTGATGTCATTGTAATACTTTGTCAAGGTATATATTTAATCTGGTTTTGGAACAAAACATCTGCAATTCATACCTCCATGAGATTTTTGTGAGGATAAAATGGGTAATCTTTGTGAAAGTGCTTTGATAAATT
This sequence comes from Dromiciops gliroides, assembly GCF_019393635.1. NCBI lineage: Eukaryota > Metazoa > Chordata > Mammalia > Microbiotheria > Microbiotheriidae > Dromiciops > Dromiciops gliroides. The sequence continues at coordinate 258,423,081 of NC_057864.1, forward strand.
AAAAGCACTCAATAAGGTTAATAACAATTATAAAGGTTTTTTTTAAGAGAATGTATTACAACTGTGATAGACTTGACTCTTCTCAGCAAGATAGTTCCAAAGGACTCATGATGGAAAATGCTCTCCAAATCCAGAGAAAAGGAATTGTGGAATCTGGACGCAGATTGAACCATGCTATTTCTTTTTTTTTTTTTTTTTTTTGGCAAGGCAATGGGGGTTTAGTGACTTGCCCAGGGTCACACAGCTAGTGTCAAATGTCTGAGACCGAACTTGAACTCAGGTACTCCTGAATCCAGGGCCGGTGCTTTATCCACTATGCCACCTAGCCGCTCCGAACCATGCTATTTCTATTTTTGTTTTTGTTTTTTGAGGTTTTCCTTTTTGCTCTGATTCGTTCTTTCACAGCATGACTGATGCAGAATGTGTTTAATGTGATTGTACATATATAACCTATATTGGATTGCTTGCTGTTTGGGTAGGATTGGGGAGGGAAGGAGGAAGAAAAATTTGAAAACTGAAAATCTTATAAAAACAAATGTTAAAAACTATCTCTACATGTAACTGGAAAAATATAAATACTTTTATGGAAAAAAAAGATAATGTATTAGGACTAGGGGAGGCAGGGTGGTATAAGTGGGCAGAACCCCTGGACTTGGAGCAGAAGAGTCTGCTTTGATTTCTACCTCCAACCTTTGCAAACTTAGCTGCTCTCAGCCTTAGTTTCCCCATAATTAATATAATAATATATAACAACAGTATCTTTAGTACTTATCTCACAGGGTTATTGTGAGGGACTAAAGAAGATAATAGATGTGAAATCTCTATAAACTTCAAAGTGTTAATGTCTACAACTATAGGACAAAGTAAATACAAGAAAAGCTTTACTGTATTTGGTCCTCGATTGCAAGGGCTCGTGATATTTCCAATCCGTAATCTCAGAAAGTTCAAAGAAGAGGATCTTACATTTTTCTTAAATTATTTTACTTAGGACTCCATTCATTCCTCAAAGCTTAGATTGTGTGTCCTAAAGCCGTTGATCCTAGTTAACAAGTGTGATATCAGAACAACATTGTGATCAGCCTTCCCTTCATCAGTAACAGGCACCAGTTTTTATGCTCTGATAATACTTTTGTAACTATTTCCATTAAGATCAGCTTTTTCATTAGAAAACAAATGAATATCAGATGCTAGTTGGCTCTTAATTTAGGAAACTGTCTAGACACAATCTGTAGGGAGTTATTCCCTTGAGGAACTGGTTCTGTAATTCTGTAATTGCCGTTCAGAAGCTTGCTGAAAAGCTGACTATACAGCCTGGAACCTCAGCCTGATTTCAGAGCAACCAATTAATTGAACAAACATTGTCTAAGGACTTACTATGTGCTAGGCACTGGAGATGCAAAGATAAACAACTTCTAACTTGTTAGGGGAAGGAAAGGCCTGTATACAAATAACTATGCTACAGAGGAGATTGTGTGATAAGTGCAAAAACGATTTCCAGTCTAAGTACTCTGTGGGAGAGATCAATTTCAACTGCCAGGGTGAGGTGGGGATGTCAGGAAGCTAGGGAAGCTCAGGAAATACTTCCTGAAGGACATAGCATCTGAGATGGGCCTTCAAGGAAGGGAAAGCTTCTTAGATGGTAAGGATCTGGTTGGGAGAAAAGAGGGTCCATTCTAGTCATAAAGATATGCCATAAGCAGACGCATGGTGACAGAAGAGGACTGGAAAATAACAGGAGGCAGAAAGCAAGTCTGGTTTGACAGGAACATGCTACATTATATAACGAGGTTATATGAGCTAAGGCTAGAAGGGTGAGCTGGGCACAGATTGTAAGGGAATGCCAGGATCTAATGCTAGGATCCACTGAAGGTTTTTTGAATAGATGAATCACATCATAGGTAATACGTTAGGAAGATTACTTGGACAGCAGTGTGAAGGATGGATTGAGAGGGGATTGACTGGAATGTGATCAGTTAGGAAGCAAGAATAAGAATAAGAATAAGAACTTGATCTGGGGTGATCTCAGTAATTGAATGAAAAGTCTGTTAACTAGCATTTTTTAAATACCTATTATGTGCCAGGCACTGTTCTAAGAGCTAGGGATAGAAAGAAAGGCAAAAAGGGGAGATGAATGGGAAAGATATGGGGGTAGCATGGTTAGATCATAAGATTAAAGCTCCTGAGCTTGAAGGAGCTCCAGAGTCCAATCCTCTCATTTTACATGTCAGAAAACTGAGATATGGGAAGAATCAAAGGTGACTCTGTGTTTCATGACTGAGGATTTTCAGATGCCACAACAGAAATAAGGTAGTTAGGGGAAAGAGAAGCTTTTGAATTTTTTTTTTTTAATAAAAATTTTGTGTGTGTGTGTGTGGCAATTGGGGTTAAGTGACTTGCCTAGGGTCACACAGTAGTAAGTGTCAAGTGCCTGAGGCCGTATATGAACTCAGGTCCCCCTGATTCCAGGGCCGGTGCTCTATCTACTGTGCTACCTAGCTGCCCCAGAATGAAGCTGTTGGAAAGGAAAATGAAGATTTTTAAGTTGATGTTGAATTTTAGCTACTCAATGCAGCAGACATTTGGAAATAAGTGGGGAGAGGCTGAAGTTGGAGTCAAAGATTTGGGAGTCAGATTCAGTGAAATGTTAACTGGAGCAATGGGAATACATGAAATCACCAAAGGAGAGGGAGCAGAGAGAAAAAGAAGCGTCGGATCAAGGACAAAGCTTAAGGGATACTCACATTTGAAGTAGATAAGCCAAAATAGAACTTTCATGCTTACTGTTTTTTGTGTTGAGGGTTGGTTTTTTTAATAGCTATGAGAGTTAATCCTTATATACCATGAACCTATTGTTTTATGGTATTTGTGGTACAGAACAGAAATTAGGTTTTTTGTTCACTGGTGTCTGACTCTTTGTGACCACCATTTGGGGTTTTCTTGGCAGATCCTGGAGGGATTGCCATTTCCTTCTCCAACTCATTTTACAGATGAGGAAACTGAGGCAAACAGGTATTTGTGAGGGTTAAGTGACTTGCGGGGGGGGGGGGGTGTCACACAGCTTAGTATCACATAGTAAGTATCTGAGGCCATATTTAAACTTTATGAACTCAAAAGAGCCTGGGCCTAGTGCTCTATTCACGTGCACCCCTCACTGCCCAGAAATCACATGGACTCAGTAATGAGGGGCAATAACTGACCTCAGTGGTTGAAGCTTATACTGAAGCTTTTAGGAGAGAAGGCAAATCTGATGTCAAATTTTCATTTTTTTTATGCTAACGCTGGGGAGTTCTATTAGCTATATTATCTATGAAGCCTTATCCCTGGAATTTTCAGTTTTTAAAGTGAGTTGTTTAGTTATAAAATGAAGGGGAATATTGTACTTCCTCAAAAGAGTGAATTCTAAAACAAAATTTTCACGCTAAAAGCCTCTCTGAAGATGCTATATACCTAGTTTCTTTTAACTAAGGATCCCATTCACTTTTTTCTTCCTGTCTTATTTATTCATTTAGTCAATAAACATTTATTGAAGGCCCTTTATAATTTTACTTAAATGTACTTTTAACATGCATAGAATTATAACTATAGAGACCACTTTCAATTCAACACACATTAAGTAGCTATTCTGTTCAGGGCACTGTGTCCTGGCACAGGATATAAAGTAGAATGGAATAGTCCCCAGTCCTGAGGAATTTATATTCTACCAAAGGTATATAACATGTATACAGATGAACAATCGAGTACAAGGAAAAATGAGGAAGAGAACTACCAGGAGAGGTGGGCTGGGAGTAGAGATATAATTCAGGTTGTGTGAGGAGAGATATAAGTAACAGGTTGTGAGATATTGGAGTTGGGGGAGTGGACAAAGGGGAAGAGAATCATAGGTGATAGAAAACTGCAGAGGTGAATTGTTCGACAATAGGGTCAAACGGAAGAGAGGAAAGGGAGGTCAGAGCAAGTATAGTGGATTGAGGGAACAGAGAGGTATGGAGTGAGCCAGGCCTGACAGGAATTCAGGTTTACATTTAGACTGAAATGAGATGTTCCAAATCAACCTAAGAATTAACAAAAATAAATATACTTAGTCACAGTGTAGATACAGCATTGATTTGGTTAGGCACAGCTTTCTTCTACATTCTAACTTGTGGACTGGATTTTGTAATTAGGCCACCAGGAAACTGCATCTGTTGTTTTAACCTTGGCCTCCTGTTCTAATTAAGTCTTTTTTTTTTTAATTTATTTTTAGTGAGGCAACTGGGGTTAAGTGACTTGCCCAGGGTCACACAGCTAGTAAGTGTCAAGTGTCTGAGGCTGGATTTGAACTCAGGTCCTCCTGACTCCAGGGCCAGTGCTCTATCCACTGCACCACCTAGTTGCCCCCCTAATTAAGTCTTAAGGATAGTTTCAATATATTTTAAGGAAAAATTAACCCAGCTTGCATTAGAGTAAGTCTTTAAGAAAAACCAGAGGTGGCACAGTGGATAGAGCACTGGCCCCGGATTCAGGAGAACCTGAGTTCAAATCCGGCCTCAGACACTTGACACTTACTAGCTGTGTGACCCTGGGCAAGTCACTTAACCCCAATTGCCTCACCAAAAAACAAACAAAAAAAGAAAAGAAAGAAAAACCAGACAGGGGCAGCTAGGTGGCTCAGTGGATAGAACACTGGCCCTGGATTCAGGAAGACCTGAGTTCAAATCTGGCCTCAGACACTTGACACTTAAAAACCGTGTGACCCTGGGCAAGTCATTTATTAACCCCAATTGCCTCACCAAAAGAAAGAAAGAAAAAGAAAAACCAGACCACCTTATGTGGCAATCCTAATAGATACTGCCCCTGTAACTCATAAGGTATGACCAACCTTGTAAGTGACTGAAATAGATGTAGCTCATGGGAGCTATGGAGGTTAATGAACTAGGAGGCCCCAGGGTATTTGAAAGGACATCAGCATTAAACTAAAGTATCAAAATATGAGGGGCAGGGATTAGGTTGAAGAGTTAGAAACTTTGCATTAGTACTAAATTCCTTAAAATAGGAGGGAGTATGACCAGGAAGGGGATAAATTATAGTATCAGGACTCTGGATGAACTGACATTGGCCGCTGTAGTGAACCTTGAATGAGGAGAGATTGCTCAATGATGGTAGTGGTGCAGTAGAGCACCCCAGAGTATGCCAACTCCTCAGTTTGGTTCAATGAGTTAGGTTTCATGGGAAAAGGTATGGTCTTCCCTAGAGAAGCTGGCCCAGAGATTAACCTTATGTTCTGAAGATAGCCCAATTTCTGTGACAAATAAAAAGAATGTGAAAAGAGATCAGATTGAAGTTTGTTAACAATTGAGTTGAAGTTTGAGAAGGGACAAATGTAAAGAAGAAAGGGACTGGAAAGTAATAGCATTGAGCTTGATGGGAAAAAGGTTCATGGAATCTTAGCATTGGAATGGATCTCAGGAACTGTCTAGTACCACCCATACCCAGTAAGAAACCCCACTGCAACATACCTGACCAGTAGTCATCCAGCCTTGGCTTGAAGACTTTTGATGAGGGGGAATCTATCACTCCCTGAAGCAAACCATTTCATTTATGGATAAGTCTAATTCATTGTTAGGAAGTTTTTCCTTATCTAACTGTTCAATCTGCTTCCTTGCATCTTCCACACACTGCTTCTGGCCCTGTCCTCTGGAGCCAAACAAAAGAAGCTGCAATTCTTCTTTTGTGTGTGACAGCTCTTTAAATATTTGAAGACCATTCTGTCTCCATTGAGGCTTCACTTCTCCAGGCCAGTGCTCTTGTTCTTTTCACCGCTATTCCTATGACATGGACTCCAGGCATTCTTTGATGGGCTGGGTGCCTTCTTTTGGACATTTTCCAGGTTATGAGTGTCCTTCCCAAACTGTGGCACCTAGTACTTCACATGTAGCCTAGAGAAAGGATAGAGTGGTAGCAGCAAAGGTAAAGAAGTAGTTGCCAGTGTAGGAGTGAGTCCTTTGCATGCTTTCCGTATATCATTTCTGTACTGCCTTTCCCTTTAAACTGCCTGTATTCCAGTGACTTTAGTTAGGTTTTCTTTATCATATTTATTCTAACTAGTATTCCCCTATTTTTTATAACTCAGCCCCTTGAATATTTATTTGTTTGCTTGTTTGTATTTATGGGGCAATGAGGGTTAAGTGACTTTCCCACGGTCACACAGCTAGTAAATGTCAAGCATCTGAGGCCAGTTTTGAACTCAGGTCTTCCTGAATCCAGGGCTGGTGCTTTATCCACTGTTCCACCTAGCTTCCCAGCCCCTTGAATATTTAATCAATTAAATCTTGCCTCTTTAAAACTATTCTTTTAGGAATGAATGGCAGGAAAGTAAATTCACCAATCTCTTCCATGTCTTGTTTGGCTTTTAAATCACTTACCTGGAACCAGGGTTGTGACCTATACCTCTAAAGGTGTACAAATTATGTTAACAGCATAAAGTGCGTGCCGTGGTTTGACTTGATTTTGAATGCTTTCTCATTGGACACACCAATTCAGAGGTGGGACCAGAGGTGAAAACAGGGGTTAGGAGGCCAGGTGAGAAATAACTTGGTTTGGAATTGTGTTTAGAACAGAGATACTTTATTCTTCCCATCATTTATAACAATCTGCAGGTGGACTAAAGAGAAAGTGTATTTAGCAATAGGAATTCATGCTTACATAAAGAATCCTCTTTATGTTCTGTGTGCTTGGAATGCTTTTTTGTTTGTTTAAATGTAGAAAGGAAAATTTTTTTTCTTTTTTTTTTTCTTTCTTTTTGTTGGGGCTGGGGGTGGGGCAATGAGGGTTAAGTGACTTTCCCAGGTTCACACAGCTAGTAAGTGTCAAATGTCTGAGACTGGAAAAAATGTTTTTTTCAAAAGCAAAACTGTATCCTTCTTGGCATGAACAGTAGGGGGAGACTGTTCTGAATGCCTTAAATGGAGCCTTTCTTCACCTGATTCTTCCATCTTATTCAGAAGCTCTTCAAGCTAAGTTAAAACCACACTTGGAGTCTAGTGTACATGCCCAAGAGGTTACTTGTGCATAATATTTTTCAAATGCCAGAGCCATTTAAGGTACTATACTCCTTAGCCTGAGGTTCCTGAAATAGGAGCAAAGTGCAAATCTTCTGGACCCTCATGTTTATCTTTATGGAAATCTGTGTATCTTTTCCTCTAGCAAACTGGCCTGGGACGATAGCATCTCCTTACTGTTGACTTTTCTTTTTAGCACAATTAAGAGGGGCCCTGATTTGGGGTTGAGCATATTTTATTTATTTTGACACCCTCTTCTTTCTCAGATGAAATACGAGAGCAAGGGGTAATCCAGTGGCTTGAGTCTCTTTCCTTTGATGACTCCAGCTCTCCAGACCTGCAGCTCACCGTGGGAGCAGTAATTGTAGAGGAAATGAGAGCAGCTATAGAGAAGCACACCGGCTTTCAGTGCTCAGCTGGGATTTCACACAACAAGGTGATGGTTAAGGATGGGGCAGATTTCAAAGAGAAATACAAGTGAATAGAGCACCAGCCCTGGATTCAGGAAGACCTGAGTTCAAATCCAACCTCAGACACTTGACCCTAGCTGTCTGACCCTGGACAAGTCATTTAACCCTCATTGCCCCCGAAAAAAAAAAAAAGAAATGAAAAAGAACAATACAGCTACAAGGACAAAAATGGAAGGCACATTTATATAATTATGAACATGTAACAACATATTGGCTCAGATATAGGTAGCACTTTCCCCTTACACCTGACTTGTGTAAAACCCAAGTATAGCTGATGTTTTTCAGTCTATACCTGTTTCCTTCCCTTTAATGAAACCTCAGTTTTTGCAGTGTAGCTTATATTCAGAAGTTGCCTATGTTTGGACCATTATCATTGTTTGAAAATAGATTCCCAGGGCAGCTAGGTGGCGCAGTGGATAGAGCACTGGCCCTGGATTCAGGAGGACCTGAGTTCAAATCCGAGTTCAGACACTTGACACTTACTAGCTGTGTGACCCTGGGCAAGTCACTTAACCCCAATTGCCTCACCCCACCCCCCAAAAAAGAAAAGAAAATAGATTCCCTCATTGCTTCCCTATTGAAACCTAAATATTAGCCTCAGGATATCCCCCAGCATGCTAAACAGAACTAAGTAATTTCATTTTCAGGAGAAAGGGGGAAGACTGTTGCTTGACCTGTAACAGTTTTGTATCTTATTTTTTCTGGCTCTAGATATCCTATTGCCTTCTTGTACATGAGGTTCTCAGGTGTCATCTGTGCTTCACTTCCCCTCCCTATTTTCCAATACAACCAATAAGAGATGTATATACAATAAAATCTTAAGCATTCAGACCAAATTGAAGGATGCTAACCTGATTTAAGGAAAGAGTATAAATTATGTTTTTAAATGTTTTTATTTCATTTCTGGACATATTAATTCAAACAAGGCTAACAAAGTCTTGCCTAATGTAAATGCTTAGGATATTTGCTTAAATAAACACAAATAGCAATTTTTACTTAGCAGTCTGTCACTTGAAAAAGTGCTTAAGTATCTTTGAAAATTTTTTAAAGTCCCTTTGAAATCTTATTTATACTATTAATTTGTTGGTTTTTTTTTTTTTTAGTGAGGTAATTGGGGTTAAGTGACTTCCCTGGGGTCACACAGCTAGTACGTGTTAAGTGTCCGAGGCCGGATTTGAACTCAGGTACTCCTGACTCCAGGGCTGGTGCTCTATCCACTGTGCCACCTAGCTGCTCCAATTTGTTTTTTTGTTTTGTTTTGTTTTTTTTTAAGTGGGGCAATGAGGGTTAAGTGACTTGCCCAGGGTCACACAGCTAGTAAGTGTCAAGTGTCTGAGGGTAGATTTGAACTCAGGTACTCCTGAATCCAGGGCCAGTGCTTTATCCACTGTATCACCTAGCTGCACCCCCATTAATTTGTTAAGAAGAAAGGGTTGTTGAGGAGCATGCATATTCCAACCTCTGGCTGAATTAATCACAAATTATAATTTAGTATAGTGTGAAATAAAGGCATCAATGCAGCATTTGACTTACAGAGGCAGGAAACCAAGTGAATGGCTAGTTAAGAGTGTGACTAGAGCTCTGTGGGCCTAGTCTCTTTCAGCAGTGAGCTGTGAAACCTTTACTCATCAAGGCAAGGTTGTACTAACAATATCTTAGTTTCTTTGCACACTTTCTCTTCTTGACAGACCTATAAAAATGGGAATATTTCAAGGCATAGATTGGCAGAATTATGGGGGAGGATTTGGATAAAGCTGCAGGTGGAAGAAATGTGAGAAGAACAGTGAGAGTGATGAGACCTGTGTCATTTTTTCCACTGAGGATGTTGTGAGATACAAGGGTTTTGAGATGTCTTGAGTTTCTGGTTTTGTTTTTGTTTGTGATCTGGAAACCATTAAGCTATGGCTACACACAGCGAGGATGTTTCTGCATTCACTAGGCCTTTGTGTGGGTGAGCTTGACAGTAATAATGAGATTTATCTGCTGTTTCCATGCTTCAGGTCCTGGCAAAACTGGCCTGTGGATTAAACAAACCCAACCGCCAGACACTGGTGTCACATGGGTCTGTCCCACAACTCTTCAGTCATCTGCCTATTGGTAAAATGTAAGTATTTAGGGAGCAGTTTGCTCTTTATTCACAAATCCTTGTGAAAGCTGGCTGGAGTTGTACTCTGCTTTTATTTTTATAGCCTGTGGAAAATATGTTACAGAAAGGTGTGAGAAAGGAAAGGAAAGGAAGATTGAAGGAAAATTTGGAAAGCAAACAAATTTAATTGAATGTTCATTCAATTCTAGATTATCCATGGTAATAGGACAGAGGAATACCATAGATAATTGAAATCATCAGTTAACCTAACTTGCTTCCTTCCCACTATACTTTTTACCAAAATCTGTTAATAGGTTACAAAATAGGAATTTCACTTCCTTTCTTGCCTATTATTTTTTGGAATTAAAATTTTTTTTTGATTAACAAGCATGTTCGTTTCCTCCCATTCTGGTCGCCCAGAAAAGAAAAAATAAAACTCTTGTAACTCATGCAGAGTCACAAGCAAAACAAATTCCCACATTGGCCATTTCAAAAAATGTGTCATTCTGCATACCTCTCTATTAGGAGATGAATAGTATTCTTTATTTTTGGCCCTCTAAAACCATGTTTTATCATTGGGTTAATCAGAGTTCGTAAGTCTTTCAAAACTATGCATTTTTTACCATGTTGTTATAGTATAGATTGTTTTCCTAGTTCTGGTCACTTCACTGAATCAATTCATGCAAATCTTCCCATTTGTTCAGCCATTCTAAAGTTGATGAGCACCTGTCTACTTTTTAGTTTAAGTGCTCATGGTTATTGAAAGATCTAAAAATTTGCTTTCAGAAGGGAAAATTGAAATCAAAATAATAATTTATAATTGTGTGTCTATTCAGTGTTATGATAGCCAGTGATATAGTCCTTAACCTCAAAAAGATTACCCTAGAGCTCTACACACAAAAAGTTGAACAATAAGTAGATTTAAATAATTGAATAATTAAAAGATTTAAATAATTAAAGACAAGGCAATTAATGATTAATTCCAAAAAACAGTACTGTTATAGGAATTCAGAGGAGTGAAAGGTCCTTTCAACCTGAAGTGCTAGCTGAGTTCTTAGTAAGATTTGACTAGGAGAAGACAATTGGAGATTTTCTAGGTAAGTGAAATCAGGAGATTCAAACCATAGAAATGGGATAGATCTGGATTCAAATTCTGCCTCAGCCATTAACTAGCTAATTTACCTTGGGCTTAACTGTGTTACCCTTAGCTGTGTTGCCTTTAACTTCTCTGGGTTTCAGTTTCCTTGTCTGTAAAAATGAAGGAGTTGGTCCCTTTTAACTCTAAATGTATTATCTATAATGCCACTGATCCCAAGTATGTCTACTAACCAGTTTCACCCTTATTCTGTGTAATCTTTGTCTTCTATTTCCCTCTTGGCAGCCGTAGTCTTGGAGGAAAGCTGGGGGCTTCTGTTATTGATACCCTAGGAGTGGAGTATATGGGTGAGCTAACCCAGTTCACTGAACTCCAGCTCCAGAGTCACTTTGGGGAAAAGAATGGGTAAGTAGTTTATTTGATAGTTGAGTAATTTCATTTATGGTTATGCTAATTTCAGTATAGAAACTATCTCTGGACAGAAGCTCCCAGGAAAGTTTCAGACTTGCCTCTGGATCACTGAAGGTTGCTTTGATTTAAATGATGTTTCATATTATTTGTTATACAGTGGACTACAATAGCATTTCCTAAACTTAGAATCATAAGAATACTAGAACTGGAAGGTCCTTTAAGGATCAGCTAAAACAAACCAAAAAAACCAAAAATAAACAAAGATGAGCTAAACCAGTGATCTCCAACTTTCTACAAGAAAACCAATGCCTAGAATTATTAAGTAGGTGATTTTATTTTCCTCAGGCTAGTTAGTAGTCTCTTTACATCTAGTCCTGTGTTTTTTTTATACCATCTCCTCTCATGTCTTTGGGAAAGTTTTAATCACAAACATCACTGAACTCCAACCCATTGCTATTCCTACCCTGCTGTCTCATTTGTGCATAGTATTGAAATAACAATGATTATAACTCTTTGAAGTTGCTTTACAGTGGGATGATATACACATGATCTTGCTGCAAACTTGCCATACAGATTTGTAAGACATGTAGTCTAGCCATCTAATTCCATGCAAGTGGTGCTAATAATAATATTAATAATAATCCTTTAATAATGCAATTGTTTTATTCATTATCTTTTCTTCTAAACTGAAATATAGGCTAGAAAGAAAATGTTCCCCAATTAAAAATTGGTATTGTTGGGGGCAGCTAGGTGGCGCAATGGATAAAGCACCGGCCTTAGATTCAGGAGGACTTGAGTTCAAATTCGGCCTCAGATACTTAACACTTACTACCTGTGTGACCCTGGGCAAGTCACTTAACCCTCATTGCCCTGCCCCCCTGCCCCCCCCAAAAAAAATTGGTATTGTTACAGGAGAATTGTATAATTTGCAATAGAATTTACAAGTATATTTTTTTCAAATTCAGTTTGCTTCTTCCCCCCATCCCAGCCACAAAATGGGCATGAAGTAATATTGTTTTTGAAAATGCCTTAATTCTCAATTTCATGCAGATCTAAATAAAGATGACCAAAACAAAAACTTAAACATTGGAAGGATATTTCACAGAAAATTTCTTATACAAAAAACACATAAGAAAAAGGGCCACTAGGTGATGTTTTAATTTACAAATTGGCATCTAACAATGATTATAACTCACATTTATATGGCACCTTAAAGTTTGCAAAGCACTATCACAACAACCCTACAAGGCAGATAGGGTAAAAAACATGATTGAAGTGCTTTAAAGTTTGCAAAATGCTTTCAATCATTCAGTCACTTCATCTTTACAACAACCTTGTGAGGTCAGTACTATAGATATATTCTCTACTTTGCAGGTAAGGAAACTTGAGAGCCAGAAAAGCTGTGGAATGGAAGATTGCTCTTTATTATAGCTGTAGGTTCTGATAAGGTACATACATACACACATACATGTATGCATGCATGTATGTCTGTGTGTGTGTGTGTGTGTATATCTAGCTAGCTAGCTAGATGGGAAAATGCAAATACTTGTTTGAATTTAAAAGAGTTTGCCTCCGAGGGGCAGCTAGATGGCGCAGTGGTAAAGCACTGGCCCTGGATTCAGGAGTACCTGAGTTCAAATCCGGCCTCAGACACTTGACACTTACTAGCTGTGTGACCCTGGGCAAGTCACTTAGCCCTCATTGCCCTGCAAAAAAAAAAAAAAAGAGTTTGCCTCCGTAGTTAAAGTTCCCTGAGAAGGACAGAACTTATTAGTGATTAGGGTAGGGGTCAATTGTGGACAGGTTTTTTTTTTCTTTTTGGTTTTTTTTTACCTTTCCCTGACTTAGGGAAATGGGCCAAAGACTAGAGTTTACCTTCAGCTTTTGTCCTCTTTGCTCTTCATTAGGTCCTGGCTGTATGCCATGTGCAGAGGGATTGAACATGATCCAGTAAAACCCAGGCAATTACCCAAGACCATTGGCTGCAGTAAGAATTTCCCAGGGAAAACAGCCCTGGCTACTCAAGAGCAGGTAGGCTGGCATCCTCAGACAGAAAATGCCATTTTTACAGAGATTAGAAGTGGGTTTTTGTTGATTATTTCATCAAGAACCTCATTGTGCTATACTACAGGATTGCTGAGTATGATGGAAATAAGATATTCCTTCTAGACCTTGAAAATTGATAAGATCAATTTTGAGTTTATTGCATTTGGGTTTTTTCTGCCCCCAAACAAATGAAACGGGCTTGTTTAGAATTCTAAGTAGAATTTCTCATTTATGAAGTTAAATTGATAGCCCTAAGAAACTTTGTGCTGAGTTTCACAGGGGTCTGATGTGCCTGAAATCCACTGGATAGCATGTCAGGAGCCCCTAAAAAGTATCTTAGCATAAGCTAAAATAGTATTGGTTAGTGATTGTTGAAATGCTGCCTGTATCTGGACAGTTGAAGGCCTGACCTAGTCTAGGCTATGACCCATGATGGAAGCACATTGCTGTGTGTGATTCATGAAATCTTGAATCTCAAATGCTCCTTTTACAGATACAGTGGTGGCTACTACAGTTAGCCCAGGAGTTGGAAGAAAGACTGACCAAGGACCGAGATGATGTAAGGAACATTTTCTTCTTTCTCCCTGTGTTATGGGCTTGGGGACATGCTAAGAAGCTTATTTCTGAAACAGAAATGTTCAATCTAGAACCTGACTGAATGTTTTTCAGGTTCAGAAGCAGCATCATCATGCCCTTCTCCCTCACTGCCTCCCATGCATCATTATCTTTAAGCCATGCCTGTCAAAGACCAAAGCCCCTTCACAGCAACTTCACAGTGTCACAGTTGCCCTGTCTTTTCTCTGCTGCAACCCTGAATACCTAGTAGCCCTGACTGCTTCTTTTACCAATCTTTGGCCCAGGGTCCAGTTCTGATAGTATCAGGTCACTGAGAAGTAATCTTAAAATATGGACACTAGTCAGTAAGACCTGGTAATGGGAAAGGAGTAGTACAGCATTGAAGTTAGATTAGAGATGAAAAAGAGTAGACCATCCCTATTTCTTTTGCCCAATGAAAAGAGACCTGGACTGAGTAGGGAGACCTGGGTTCTAGTTCCAGTTCTTCCTCTGTGTGTCCTTGGACAAGTTGATTCTCAAACCTTGGTTCCTTCATCTGTAAAATGAGAAGATTGAACTAGATGATTTCTTATGGTCCCTTAATTCTATATAAGATTCTATCATTCATTTTTCTCAAAAAATATGGGCTAACTTACAGGGTACCCCAAAATGCCTTCTGATATGACCCCCACCTTAACACCATCTTTTGGCATTTGAGTGCTTATGTTAAAGTGGCAGTCAGCTGCCTTGTTTGATACAGGACAAAAAAGGATTTATTTTGCCTGGATCTATCTGACTTTGGCCACTAGGTGTCACTCTTGTTTCACTTCCTTTTTGGTCTAGTCTCACGTTACAGAGTGCTGTATGATGGCAGAGGACTAAGGTTAGGAATTGGCCTGTGATTTCATTGGTATAGGGAACTTAGGGATTTAGGGAACTTACTCTATCCATGGAGGTTGTCACCTCTGCAATTTGTGATCTTAAGAGAGTTGCCTAGAGCAATGGCATGTTAAAAGATTTCAGGCCACAAATTCATGTATTTTTAAGCCTTGAGTAGTGCTTAAAGGTAAATTCCCTTAATTAAAATCCTTCCTGGAAAAGAATGATCCTTTGTATAAATTTCTTTCCAGAGGGGACTACTTCAGGATCAAACCCTACATAGAAGTTTTCCAAAATTTTCTCAGCTTTTTGAGGGGGGGGGGGCGGGGCAATGGGGGTTAAATGACTTGCCCAGGTCACACAGCTAGTAAGCGTCAAGTGTCTGAGGTCGGATTTGAACTCAGGTACTCCTAAATCCAGGGTCGGTGCTTTATCCACTGCACCACCTAGCCACCCTCATTCTCAGATATTTTTAAGAAGTTTTATTTATTTTTAATTTTTTTTTTATTATTTTTTTTGTGAGGCAGTTGGGGTTAAGTGACTTGCCTAGGGTCACACAGCTAGTCAGTGTAAAATGTCTCAGGTCCTCCTGAATCCAGGGCCGGTGTTCTATCCACTGCACCATCTAGCTCCCCCCAAGTTTTTAAATGTACTTTCTCCCATGCTATCACCTTCCCTGTAACTCTAGCTTTGGATTTTGAATTGTTTCCCTTCACTGAACACGTGGCCACTCCTTTTTCCTCTCTTTTGTTTCTCTTCATTATCAATGTCTTTTAATCTAATTTATAATTATCTTTTTTTTTTTTTTTAGTGAGGCATTTGGGGTTACATGACTTGCCCAGGGTCACACAGCTAGTAAGTGTTAAGTGTCTGAGGCCAGATTTGAACTCAGGTACTCCTGACTCTAGGGCCGGTGCTCTATCCACTGCGCTACCCAGCTGCCCCTGTGGGTCCCTATTTCAACAGTGAGGCAGCTATCTCACCCAGTGGATAGAGTGGTAGGCCTGGAAATCAGGGAAACTCATTTTCCTGGGTCCAGATCTGGTCTTTCCTATCTTTGTGACCCTGGGCAAGTCACTTAACCCTTTTTGCTTCAATTCCTCATCTGTAAAATGAGCTAGAGAAGGAAATAGCCAACTATTCCAGTATCTTTGCCAAGAAAACCCCAAAAAAGGGGTTGTGAAGAGCCAGATATAACTTGAAGAGCTGATTGAGCAACAATTTGAACCGGGGTTGGCCTTTATATATCTTGCCACAATACACTGATACATCAGTCTAGAACTTTTTGCCCTTTTTTCTTCCTCTTGAAAAATATTCTTCAGTATTATGAGCATCAGCAATGTTCAGATGCCTAGAATTTAAGGATTTAGGAAGGATCCCTTTTTAGTTTTTCCTTGTTCACTTCTTGAAGATTCTGTATTAACAGATATTTCTAAATAGTACCTCCCACAGATGTTACACAATTAGGAACAGGTAATGACAGCATCTCTCCTCATTTAGTATAGGGGCAGCCCAGAGAGAGAACATGCTTCATTAATAGTTGCTTTTTGATTGGATACTTCTTTCAGACAAGACCCTTACACAGATGTGTACACTCTGCTTGCCATTTCCTGAGCACACAGTGTATATTTCTGCTCTGTGTCTTCACTCATACCAGTCCCTTTGCCTTAAATGTACTGTCTCCCCTCCATTTCTTTCTGTCTGTCAAAATCCTCATTATCCTTGGACACAGTTCAGATGCTACCTCTTTCTCAATAACACTTGGTTTGCACTACGATGTATATGTCTGGCCGCACGTTGTCTTTTAATATTCCTATTTTTTCTTATGCGCCAGGTTATATATTCCTTGAGGGCAAAGATCGTGTCTTATTTATTTTTGTATCTTGTAGTGCCTGGCCCAGTGTCATGTATATATAGTAAGCACTCAATAAATATCAGCATCACTGCTTGTTTCCAGACTCCTTTCCCATATTCTTGGTTCCCCAAACCAACCTGCCATTTTGGCTTTCTTTACATCTCCTGTACAATACATGATATCCTGATGTGTTGTCACAACTACACTTGTGGCTTCCACTTTTGGCTTCCTCTTCCCTCATACCCACAGAATGACAGAGTGGCCACACAGCTGACAATTAGCATTCGGGTACAAGGAGACAAACGTCTTAGCAGCCTGCGCCGAGGCTGTGCCCTGGCCTGCTATGATGCCCACAGAATGAGCAGTGATGCCTTTGCTCTTATCAGAAACTGCAATACTGCTGCAATCAAAGCTGAATGGTGAGTTCCTTTCTCTTTATGAAGAAGATAAGTCAGTAACTACCCTGACTTTCACATTAGGTAGAGTACAAGAGCTCACCACTGGGGTGTGGGCTCCAGCATTTAATGGTAAATGTTAGGCCTCTGCCTAGCAACATCCACATCCTGGAGAATGGTTATGCACTCTAGGAGGAAGCTACAGCTGCAACTCTTCTGGGTTGCCCGGCTGCAATTTTCCCCTTTAAATGTTCCCATTTTCATGATTTGGTTAAGGGACTAAGAATGAACCAAGGCCAGCCTGTTATAGGCCTACTGCAGATAAATAATTATGCACCTGGACAATGTCACCTAGGAAGGAGTCATTGAGGGGAAAACCCTTGCCTAGGGTTATTTAGCCAATATGAAGCAGAGGTAAGATGGAGACCAATTCTTTATCCCTTATAGTCTTCTCACTTGAAAAGGAGCAAGTCAGCTCTCTTTTACCCCTAGAAGTCAGCTCTGAAGTTAGCATGAGAAAAAACTTCCACTAAGGCTTATTGCATACTACAATGGGAAACCAAGGAAGCCTTAAAATTGCCTTCTCTCATAGCTCATGTTCTACAAAGAATAGGGAATCTCTGAGGTCTGGGTCAAGAGGTGTTCTGCACAAAAGGAGGGATAAGATGCATTCTCCGGCTTTCTTTTCAACCTAGAATTTAGCTAGTCCTTTTAGGTTGTCTCGGCTCGCAGGTCCTGCCCCAAATGTTGACCAGCCCAGCTTCATGCCATGGACTGTAGCACTAAGCAGCAAAACAAACACACCACAAACACTATTGATGGGATTTATTAGCTGTGCTGTCAGTGAGTGAGTGGTATTTATTTCCTGGGGCGTTACCATCATCCCAACTTTATAAGATTTGGCTATAGTCCTCACGTACCTAAGCCCCAAAATCTAGACTTGTTGCTAATCTTTCTGCTCCATTTTTCCTCTCTGCACAGGTCTCCTCCCCTCACCATGCTCTTCCTCTGTGCCACCAAGTTCTCTCCTTCTGCTCCACCATCTTGCACAGACATCACCAGCTTTCTGAGCACTAACACGTCTCTTCAGAAGTCAGATATTGCCGGTTCAAATGCTAATGTTCTGGAAGGTGGGCCAAAGGCAGCAGCTACTAAGAGAGCCGCCAGTTCTCTGGAACTGCTTTTCCAAAAAGCTGCAGAGAAGCAGAAAGCCAGAGAGGCTTCCATCCCATCTTCTCCTGCTACCACTCAGGTCCCTGCATCCAGTTCGCCACTGAAATCCTCCTTACAATTTTGCTGCAGCAGCACAACTGAAATGGAGCCCTTCTTTAAACGAAAAAATAGAGAGGCCCAAACACACCCGCATCTTCATAATGGCTTTTCTGCACCTCTCCCTTCACAAAATTCATTGTCCGTGGCTAGAAAAATTGCCGAGAACCAGTTTTCCCGGGAAGAGCCAGGTCACGATGAGGTCCTAGAACCTAAACCCTCCACGCCTCCTCTAACAGAAATGGTTTTGGCCCAGAGTGGGCCAAGTAGACTTGGTTCTTCTCTGGATAGTACTGGCAACATAGCTACTAGTGTCCCACCTTTTCCAGATGCTGAGGACCACGTGTGCTGTGAGAAGTGTGGCTCTTTGATATTAGTGTGGGAAATGCCTGAACACATGGACTATCACTTTGCAATGGAACTGCAGAGCTCATTCTTGGCACCCTCTTCTTCCAGGTCTTCAGCTGTCCCTGTTACTTCCCCTTCTAAGGCCAAGTCTTCAGTTGTTCCTGTTACCTCCCCTTCTAAGGCCAAAAGAAGTACCAAGAGCCCGTTGCCCTCAAGTTCCAAGCGCCTCAGACCTGAGGGTACTCGAACATTGGAATCATTTTTTAAGCCATTAACACGATAGCTCTGGCTCAGGACTTACTGTCCTGGATTTTAACATTTTTGCCTGAAATCCTAGAAACAGAAATGTGTATGTTGCTTTTTAAGAGAAATTCATAATAAACTTTTTTTAGCACACACACAAAATTATTTTTACAACCCCACATGGTGGGTCATCCTGGAATTCCCTTGAATGATGCTGTTTTTCTAATTGGAGACCATAGTGTGAAGACTTGAAATCTTAAGTTCTTGATATTTATTTCAGTGCTTTGTGCAGTTAGGTATTTGATAAATACAGGCATACCCTAGGTAAGGTGACTCTCAACCTGTGTTTCATAGTAATGTTATAACCAAACACCACAGTAATGAATTAAGTTTGTGAAACCTTACATAGTGTAGTTTGGCTGATTTCCTATTTATAACACTTTTTGTGTGACTAATTGCCCCTTGAAAGGTTGTTTCATAGAACCAATTAATGGCATTAGGCAGGGTAGTTCTATAGTAACTAGACCAGTTAATGACAAGTAAGGGTTTTAACGACAGTGATTCTTCTTGTTGGCTTCCAATCTTAGGGCTAGAGATTTCCTTTTTATTCTGAAGTATAGTGGATTTACTGGTACAAGTCAGGAATTCTAGCCTGCAGAGAACGAATTTTAAAGTATGGTGTCACAGCCTCTGCAGAAGAAGTCTGGGACATGGTTCTACCCTAGATAGAGAAGCTGATTCATGTGATAGAGGATACTAAAGGCCAAGTCTATAAAGGGTATGCTGGGAAGAGTTTTGGATTTAGAGCTTCAAGCTTGGGATGCAGACCCTCTTCTTCCACTTACTACTTGTGTGATGGGCAAATCATTTAACTTCTCTGGGCCTCAGTTTCCTCATCTGTAAAATGAAGAGGTTGGACTACACGGCCTTGAGGTCCCTTGCACTATTCATTTTAAGTGCTTAATCCTGGTCATCCCCCATTACTTCCCAAATTAGGGCTATAAATAAGAAACTGACTGTAATAGACCTATTCACATGTAGGATACTAACACACCCTTCCTTTTGTGTCTTTGCTTAAGCAATTCCTTCTCTTATCAACATTCTGCCCACTTTGCTTTTATTAATGACTTTACTATCTTTATTGATCATTTTGCATAATTATGTATAATAAAATTTCATGGAGTCTGGCATATGTAGTGCTCTTGGTTTTTTTAATCTGTTACTTATAATAGATTAAAACAGTACTCATGACTCAAATTATCATCTGTCTAATGTTAGTGGTTTACCTCTGACTGGAAGGCTAGGAAATAGTAAGCTTTCCTATTCATTTTTTGAAGTGATAAAACTGGGCATATTTCTTAAATAAAGCATATAAAAGTTTCCCCCAAAAATTCTACCTCTCCTTCAAGATCTGGATCATTCAGTCTTCCATGACATTCTTTATAATAAATGCTGTTTGAATTGAATCTCCCTTGTGTCTTTCCTTTTTTCTTAATTGTACTTAAAACTAATAGTTCTTACTATACCCATCCTGCATTGCATTATAGTTATTTCTGTGTATCTCTTATCTCCTATATTAATCCCCTTTATAAGATATCAAGTTTTCAGATGACACAAAGCTGGGACAGATACATAGTTCAGCAGATGACAGAATTAGGATCCAAACAGATCTTGACAGGCTAGTATTGGGTTGAATCTAGTAAGATAAAAGTTGAGAGACACAAATACAACTTCTTGGGTTCAAAAGTTCAAAAGAATTCAATTCTCCAAGCACAGGGTGGGGGAGGTTTGATTAGTAGTTTGTCTGAAAAAGAGCTGGGAGAGAGGTGAGGTTAGGGGACCACAAGTTCAATACAAGTCATCAGGAAGGAAATAAGATTAAGTGCCTACTATGTGCCAGGTACTATGCTAAGTGCTTTACAAATATTTCATCCTAACGACAATCCTGGGAGTAGGTTCTTTTATTATCATCTCACCTTTTTTTACAATAAAGTAAGGTACGACTTGCCCAGGGACATATGACTACCATCTGAGGCTAGATTTTATCTCAAGTTGTCCTGACTCCAACCCAGCACTCTATCCATTGTGCCACCTAGATGTCTCTATTAGTATGATGTGGCAGCCAAAAAGGCTTATGGGATCTTGGGCTGCATTGAGCAATAGAGTTTCTTAATTGTAGTCTGCCCTGGTCAGACTAGTCTGGAGCATTGTGTTGAATCTGAGACACTACAGTTTAAGGACATTGATAAACTGCAGAGCGTCCAGAAGAAGGAAATCAGGATGGCAAGTCCATGTCATATGAGAATAGTGAAGGACTTGGCTATATTTGGGGAAAACCTAGTGAAGTTTTCAATTGTCTGAAGAGATGTCAAATGGATAGAAGACAGAAAGTTGTTTGGACCCAGAAGGCAGAACGAGTGGAAATTTCAGAAAGGCAAATTTAGGCTTGATGTTAGGAAAAACTTCCCAACAATTAGAGCTGTCTAGTAGAAGTGGAGTAGCCTGGATCAGGAAGTGATGGAATCCTCCTCCTTGGAGGTCCTCATGCAAGGACTGAATGACCTCTCGTTTAAGGAAGTAACAGTAAGTTATAATGGAGGAAGGTAGCTAGATGGCCCACTGGAGTGGAAGACCTGAAGTCAAGAAATCATCTTCCTGAGTTCAAATCTGGCCTCAGATACTTATTAGGTGTGTGACCCTGGGCATGTCACTTAACCCTGTTGGCCTCAGTTTCCTCATCTGTCAAATGAGGAAGGAAATGGCAAACCACTATAGTATCTGCCAAGAAAACCCCAAATGGGGTCATGAGCTAGACATGACTGAAAAATGACTAAACGTCAACAAAAGGTATGATGAGGATTCCTATGGGTTGGGCTAGACAGCTGCTTCCAACTGTTAAGTGCTGGGATTCAAAGTCACAACAGCTCTCAATAATCTAAATTACAGAGGGGGCTATGATTTGTGTCATTGGAGGGAACACCACTAGACCCGTGAAATTGCAGATCTTTGAATCATTGGGTACACAGCATCAGGACTGGAAAGAATTGGTTAAATAGCACATCATACAATCAGACAGAGTGAACCCCTAAGGGTTTACGTAAATGTACAAACCATAGTTTGCATATTTACTGAGCTTGTTTTTCTGGAGATGAATGAGTAAAACAGTCTTATAAAGGGAAGTCCAATGTGTAAACATACTTCCTGCCAAAGGATTGACCTGTTGACACTGACCTATTGGCCTAGCGAATAAAGCTGTCTAGAGCTGGAACTCTTGCATGGACAATAACACTCTACAGTTTTCTACTCCTGTTAGTGGAACTAAGAAATAATGTGGAAAAATGGTGGACCAGAAAGCACTTCAGTTTCTAGGTTTGTGTGCCTAGGTGCCCACCACTCATCACAACTGCAAAGAGCTAAGGAGTCTAATGGTGCTGGGTATAAATGAAAGTAGCCTAAAATAAAGGCCACTTCTGGCTTTCGGTTTCTCTGTCCTAGTGCTGGCTGGAAGCCAGGCTAGTCATGGCTGGGGTGGAGGAGAGGCAGGGTGGGGGTGGAGTGGGCATGGTCAGAGGTTGTTTCCTCTTTCCAGCTGCCATCTACTTACTTCTGGGCTCTGGCTGCTCTATACCCTGCTCACAGGAAGTCGCCAACCATAGGTCCTATCTTTATACACATAGGGTTAAACCACTAGTGTTTTTAAAGCCTAATCGCGCCTGAGGTGAGTGAGCACATCTCCTCCCTCCCTGCTTGTCCCCCGCCAGGCTGGAGGCAGAGCAGGGCCCTGCTGCAGGAGGCAGGTTGTATTCATTTTTATTAGACATTTTATAGGACCTTTAGAAGGCTCACAAAGCACTGCGAGTGCTTGGTTGTTTGCCCTTTGATGCCTCATTTTTTCATCTATAAAATCTAGAGGCTCAGACTTGATCTCAGAAAGAGGAACATACAGGTGGCAATCAATGCTCAGGGTAAAACAAGGTTGTTCTCATTCAGCTTCTGCAGGATAGAGTATGATTCTTCCAGGTTGTCCTACAACCCCTGTACTTGTACTGGACCCACACATATTCTGCTTCCACAGGTAAGCAAGAAGGGTCAAGACAAATTCCTGTTTTTCTAAATTCTCTGTACCAAAAACTCAGGAGAGCTGGGAACTCAGAAGTCATTTGTCTTAAACCAACAGCAAATTGTATTGGTCTTCTATGTTTGAACTGTTGTATAGAAAAAAAAGGCAAAAACAAAACCTAAATAGTATTTTGGGTATGCAATAAGGAACACATAACAACTGTGTGTTTTTCCTTCTAGGATTTCACATCTTACATGATGGTTACACATTGGCCTAAATAAACGGTGAAAGATTTAAAAAAAAAAAAAAAAGCTGTGTACCACACTGCTCTTTGCTTAATCTCAAAACTACTCTCTGGCCATGAAGGTTACAGGGTCATGTGGGGCTGATTAATGTCTTTGAGGTCACTAGAGAAGGGACAACTGTTTTGGAATGCAAAGTAGCTGTAGTTTTGGCTTCCACTTTCTATTCATTTACTACTTCTGCTTCTCTATAGTACCAGAGCAACTGAAGTCCTGCTTGAGCTGGGCCAGACCACTCAATTATACCATTGAGAATACCTGTTAGGCCTGACAAACAAAAAGGCCCCACTAAGAACTCTTGAGTTCTAATCTCCTCCCTTCCACCCTCAGAATGCATCAAAGCTGGAGTGATTGATGGCTCTCCTTTCTGTTTTCTGGGAAAGACTTGATTCCCCCTAGAGGCAATCCATGACCTAATCATCAGCACAGCTCATTCAATAAAACATATTTATTCTGTACAATATATATATACATATGTATATGTGTATATATAGAGATGCAGAGAAACTTCAAACAACAAATGATCCCTGAGCCCATAGGAACCCAGGACATCAACAATGGGGAAGGAGGAAGTCCCTTTGCTAGAGGAGGGGACGTGAACACCCCTTCATTTCTTTGGGGGATGGGGAAGGTTACCTGCAACAAGGGCAGGATAGAATCACTGCAAACAAATAGAACAGTGGGTGACAGGGCTGCTTGGAAGCAGGAAGGGTAAAAGTCGATAGGGGAGCTGGAATTCCCAATACCCAGTCACCCATTTTTATAAAGCAAAACGTGTCTGATTCATAACAAAAAAAAGAAAAACAATACATCTTCAGAGGGAAAGAGAGGACAAGACCATGACTGACATGCAGCTGACCCTTAGTATGTCAAGCCCTGGACCAGCCTGATAAATAGCACCTGTGGGGCTTGTGAGGGATGAGGATGGAGTGATGGAGGTCCCTAAAACAGGGAACAAGAGGAAGTTGAGGATGGACCATTAGGCCCTGGCACAAAGTGTGAGCACTAAAGTTGACTGCCCACATGCCACTCCTTCCCCTTTTGGACCTTGGGCTCCGAGCAGACACGGGGACATGTCTTTTGTCTACTGGATGGAACTGGCCTCTGTTGGAAATTTATATAGGCCTGAGGGCTAGAAAACGGAGTCCTTCCTGAGAATCACCCCAAGCTGCAACTGTTTCCAAGAAGCCCAGATCATACTGGGAGATTAGCCCCAGTCCAAAATCACTGAAAGGGTATGGCTGAAAGTGGCCAGAGTAGCTTCTTCCAAGGCCCCAGCAGAAGGGCCATGGTTTGGCCAGAATTGGAGGTGCCAGGCCTGGGGCACGGCCCTGTACCAGTACCCTGAGTTTTCCTGTCTTGTCTCACAGGACTCTCGTTCCCCTAGCCACACCAAGCTGGGCACCACTCCAGAGGTGCTGGGAGAGGTAATTGGCAGGTAACGCCCCCTCCCCCGGGCTATTAACACACAGAGCTGCCACTGGGGGCAGCATGCTCTGAAGTCACCTTGTATATTGTAGGGACAGCAATGAAGATGCCCCTTGCCTGGGGTAGTTCAGATGCCCAAGCTGGCCTGGGCCTCTCCTGCTGCGATAGCCTGCACGTCGGTGACATGGCCGATGCCTTTGGTGACACCCTCCCGGAACAGCAACTTGGCACCCACCTTCAGATACTCTGGGTGTTTCAGGAAGCGGAAGCGTACTACTGCTTTCTCCCCAGTCCGAAGCTTGTCCTGCGGCAGATATGCAGTCACTTGGTGCTGGCCAGCTCATCTTGGCCTAGTTGGAGAGCTATGGGGCTTATCAGTTCCACCCTCAGTAAGGACTGCTGGGGTTCCACCTACCTCATGGGCAATATCTGTCCATTCTGGGAAGTAAAAGATGCTTTTGCAAGCCCCCTCATTTTTTTTTTTTTTAGTGAGGCAATTGGGGTTAAGTGACTTGCCCAGGGTCACACAGCTAGTAAGTGTTAAGTGTCTGAGGCCGGATTTGAACTCAGGTACTCCTGACTCCAGGGCCGGTGCTCTATCCACTGCGCCACCTAGCTGCCCCCCCCCTCATTTTTAAAGGGAGAAATGAGTCATCCCCTAAGGAATCAGGTAATAATTGGGTGCCCCTCACCTTGGCATGGATCTTCTCCACCACAGCTGTCTGACGCACATTGCCCACGTGCACGGTCACCTGGAAGCCACGCCGGAACGTGGTGGCATGGAACAGTAGAACAATCTCTGCTTCAAACACTGAGCAGATGGTGGGATTCATCTCAGGGCTCACCATCACCATTCCCTGTGAAAGCAGAGGTCACCCAGATGGGACAGACCTCAAATTCTGCCCTCCTCTTGTGCCATCAAAAGCCCTTGCATATTTTCCCTCCCCTATGGTTCAATTTGAGATTTTAGAAGATCTTGTTGTTATCGGAAGCCTTCCTCATCACTCTAGCCACTTCTTTACTCTCTGCACTTTTAGGATAGTAACAGGACACTCAATTTGCACTTTAATAATTCACACTTGTTGAGATCGCTTTCCCCTTCAATTCATCCTTCACACCAAATTAGTTTCTTAGATTTGCTCATGTCCGTCCTCTACTCACAAACCTTCAGTGGGTCCCTACTGTTTCTTTCTGGAATTACTGGTTCTCCAGAATTTGGCAGCACCATGCTTTTCTAGCTTTATTTCATATTACTTCTTTCCATACATCCTAGATCTCCTTGCATGCTCCCATCTGCGCTTTTGCTCATGATATTCCCTACACCTGGAGTGTCCTTTCCTCCTATTTTTCTACCTACCCTTTAAAAGTTCAAATCAAATACCATTTCCTCCATGAAGTCTTCCTTAATCCCCTGGTCGATAATGACCTTCCCCCATCAGACTTCACATGGCACTTTGTTTTGTACTTCATTTATAGTGTAATATTTTATTTTATACTTATGCATGTTTGTGTCTTAATTCCCACTAGACAGTAAGCCCCATATAAGGGTCTGTTCAGGAACATGTCTTATTTGTATCACTCCCACTCAGGTTCCTAGCACAATATTCTCTACATGGTAAATGCTTAACAAGTGTTTGCTGGATGTACATATTGATTATTAGTGTTCCTAAACCCTTTTCATTTGTGGAGGGTCCTGTCTGTGAACCTTCAATGTG
This sequence comes from Dromiciops gliroides, assembly GCF_019393635.1. NCBI lineage: Eukaryota > Metazoa > Chordata > Mammalia > Microbiotheria > Microbiotheriidae > Dromiciops > Dromiciops gliroides. The sequence continues at coordinate 258,449,276 of NC_057864.1, forward strand.
GGATTCAGAAGGGCAGGAACTGATTCTTTTCTGCCTCTCTGCAGTAATGGATAAGAATAGGGTTCTGCACATAGGCTATCACTGACTTGGAAAGCATTTCCCCAATAGTCCTATCATTGTCTCATAAAGCTTTTCTCTTAGTTCCCTTTCTATATTCCTCCTAGCTCACCACCCAACTCACCATCCTTTCTTTTTTTTCTTTTTTGGCTGGGCAATGAGGGTTAAGTGACTTGCCCGGGGTCACACAGCTAGTGTCAAATGTCTGAGGCCAGATTTGAACTCAGGTCCTCCTGAATCCAGGGCCAGTACCTTATCCACTGTGCCCCCTATCTGCCTCTGTAATTCTTCCCCGCCCCCCACCCAGGGCAATGAGGCTTAAGTGATGTGCCCAGGATCACACTGCTAGTAAGTGTCAAGCGTCTGAGGCTGGATTTGAACTCAGGTCCTCCTAAATCTAGGGCCAGTGCTTTATCCTTGTGCCACCTAGCTGCCCCCCAACTCACCTTTCTAAGAAGAGCGCGGTCAAAGTCACCAAGGGCTAGTGTGGCTGCCTGGCCAGCTCGAAGTACTCGGCAGGCTGAGCGGTTGCGTTGGATGCTGCACACCCTCAGTTCTAGGAAGCGTCCGTCATCTGTGGGACCTACCACCAGCTGGTCTCCCTCACGGCAGATCCCACTGTAGTCCAGAGCAGGAATTGTACAGGGTCAGCCTGGCCCCTTGACTACCTCCCACGACATCCTGGGCTACCCCCTCCCCATCTAAACTCCTTCTACAGCAGAGCCTCTTTTCCTGGGGGAAGGGACTGGGATTAATTGGGAAAGAGTTCTTGATTCAAAGCTGGAAGACTATCTTCTCCTTGCCCAGAGCTCAAAATCTGAAGGGAAAAATCTATCCCAAAGCTTAGAGAATGCCACACTGATTAGCGCATTACTACCCGATGATCAAGGGTTTGCTGAAATGCTAATAGTGTGGACCCTGCATGGCCCTATCATCCTCTAGACTTGTGACCTTTGACTCAAAGAGAGGTCCCAGAAAAGAACGCCTGTCTTCCTTTTTTGAGTTAAGACCTGTTAGGTAGAACTTGGATATTTTCCCAGGACCCAAGCACCCCACACCTCACCCCAGGGGTCCAGGGGAATAATTATCCTAGGGTGTGATTCCCGGCAGATAGGAATGCTGTTCCTTCCCACAAATAGCATCAGGCTAGTTGTCTCCAGCATTTCTGACAATGAAGGCACAGACTCTTCAAGCCAGTAAGTTCCTTTGGATGGGGTCTGCTCAGCTTCACAGTAGGGGGGTAGGGATTTATCTCCTTTGGAGCCTGATGCCATCGTGTGGAGAGAACCCCCTAACAAAATCTCCCCCAACAAGGGAGTCACCTGGAAAGTGTCCCTCCAACAACAGTCCCCACCTCTGGCACCGTGTAGATTTCATCCACCTGAGACCAAAGAGGACACCATCAGTGGGTGGCCAAGGAGGCCCAGGAGGTTCCTAGGCCTCTGGGTAGACCTTGAGGGTTAACTTCAAGGCAAGTGGCTCAAACCAAACTTATCCCAGCTCCCTGCCCTGGCCCAGCCCATCTCCGACCTGGAACTCAGTCAGTTGTTGCATGAGCTCTTCCTGTTCTTTGCTATTGGTGAGTGGTGGCAAGATGTTGAGAAAGACTTTGAGCAGGTCCAGGCTTTCCCCAGACACGCTAGACAATGTGAAGATGGGGGTGACGCTGTAGGGAGAGATATGGAATGGTCAGGCAGGGAAGGTTCCGAGGGCAGAGGGCATGTGTGACATTTCATAGGCTAGCCTCAGGACCCTCCCTCCTAACAAAGCAGCTGAGGTTTTAGAGTTTTCCCTACTGTCCTCTTCATTCCATCTTTAGGACAGTTCTGGGATGGTCCTTTGAAGATCAGGGAAGAAGTGGCACCTAAAGCCTAATCTGGAGTAAAAAGCGTGTAAAGAGATGTCTAAAGACAGAGAGCATTTCCCCACCATGCTACTGGCCCAGGTCAGTGCAGCTTGGTACAGGCTGTGGGGCTACCGGCATATCGGAGTGGGGACACCCTGAGGCAGTACACTAGTCTGAAGACTGTGTCGACTGAATCATGGGAGGATGATGGTTTGGGTTATCTTCTGTTCTGAGCTGGAGGTGGGCTTACTTGGGTGACTGGGCAAACTGTTGGGCAGCAGTGACAGCATCATCGTCAGAAGTGACCAACAAGGGGAGCTTGTGGCAGCCAGGTTGCTTAAGAACCCTTTCCAGCTGGCGCACAGTCCTTTCTACCGTGGCCTTTGAGCACAGGTCCACCTTGCTGACGACAATGAAGAAGGGCACTTTCAGGGCTAGGGCCAACCCCAGATGCTCCCTCGTGGTACCCGCTGCAACAAAGAAGCGAGGGGTAGGAAGAATTAGAAAATGGAGAAAAGGAAATGAATCAGAGGGGAAGGGAAGGGAAGAAAGCATTTGTTATAGTACCTACTATGTGCTAAGCACTAGACTAAGTGCTCTACAAATATTATCAACCCTATGAGGTAGGTGCTGTTATTATCCCCATTTTATAGTTAAGGAAACTGAGGCAAACAAAGGCTAAGCGACTTGCCCAAGATCACACAGCTAGGAAGTATCTAAGACTTGAACTCTGAACTTGGGCCTTCCTGACTTTAAGAAGCATAGGATTATAGACTTAGAGCCAGAAGGGACCATAGAGGCTACTGAGTCCAATTCCCTCATTTTACACATGAGGGAACTGAGAGGGCACAGAGAGGTTAAGTGACTTGCCCAGGGTCATGTAGCAAGTAAATGTCTGATGCTGGACTTGAACTCAGGTCTTCCTGATTCCAAGTCCAGCCCTCTATCCCCTGTGTCACCTAGCTGCCTCCATCTGAACGCAGCCTTTGGAGAGGCCCAGGCTAATAGGAGGTTTGTAGGCCATGTTATCTCTGAAAGTACTCACCAATGCCAGTATTTGCACTGACTAGAAGCAGGGCACAGTCAGGACAGTAGGAGGTCAGACCAAAGATGGTAGTGCGTAGGTACTTGTGGTGTCCTGCCAGGTCAATGAAGGTGATCATCTTGGAGCTGCTCTCACAGATCTGCTCGGCTGTCCGAGAATCGCTGTAGTTCACCACCTGCACCAGGCCTCTTATTAGAGCCTGCTGCTAGGTCAGCCTGACACTTCCTCCTATTCAGAGTTGAGCTACATGCACCTGACCCAAACACTGTTTAGTTTGAAAGAGCATCTCTTTCTCGTCACTTAAAGGGTGAAAGATTGCTTCTGCTGCCTCCCAGCCCGCCCCCAGATTCTGCTCCCATCACGCCTACTTGCTTTCTGCCTACCTCTCCCCGGCTGTTGAAGCCAAGGATCTCAAAGCTGATGCTGGAAGTACGACCAGATTGGATCTCATGCAGGTGACGGAAGAGATTGAGCCGGGCCCTGCCCCGCCCATTGTCCAGTTCCCCTTGGGTCAGCACCCCCAAAAGAGTCGACTTCCCAGAGTCCACATTGCCCAGAACAGCCACACGAAGGTCCAAGAACTGAGAAGAAATTAACTCAAGGTCAGGGGTCCTCTCTTCCACCTTTGTTTTGGGGATAAGCGATAAAGCATCCTGGGGCAATAAGGAAGGAGTGAGCCACCCCAAAAAACTTGGGCCAGGGAAGATGATCCCAGGAGAGGGGTGGGGACGCATGTGTGTGTGTGTGTGTGTGTGTGTGTGTGTGTATGTGTGTGTGTGTGTAGAGGGAAGACATATGCTAGGGAACAGGCTTTACCTGCTGGTTGTCAGGGACCTTGCGCACCAACACCTCAGTGATCTTTCGAGGAACATCGCTATCGTAATCCCACCTCTCGCTCCCGGAGAACTGTGATGTCTGCCCCCACCCTGTGCACAGCAAGGTCAGTCCACCTATCTACCAGTCCAGTGCAATAGTCCCCATCCCAGCCTGACTTAGTCCCACTTGTCTTCTCTTGCCTCTCTTGCCTGGATCTACCCAGTGCCCGCTTCTTCGATACCTCTACTCCACTCACAGGTCTCTCCCTCTTCTCATTTCCCATCCATAATCATGGCCTCCCCTACCTTTTCAAAGGCTCAAAGCAGGGACCACAAATCTGGATCCCCTGAAGCAGGCCCCAGAACCTCAACCTCTCCCCACTTCTGGCATTGAGCCTTAGCCAAAAGACAGGAGCAGGGAAGCCCAACCATAATACCCTAGGGAAAGGACAAGGCAGGGAAGTGCTATCACAAAAAAAGTACAGAGGGAAGGAAGGAGAGTGGGGAAGGGGACATACTTCTCAGCCATCCGGTGCAGAGTCTTGAGGGATGCCCGCATCTCCTCATCAGCCAGCCCCACTAATAGCCCATTGTCCTCCACCCCAATCTGATAGACAGCTTCGCCCCGGCCTTCCTGGAGCCTCCATTTCATCTGTGTTACCAGGTGCTCAAAGCGGTATTGGGATGGGTTTACCAGCTTTAACTGGGAAACAAAGAGGCACAAAGGGAAAGTTACACTTGGACCCTCATCTGCCCTAAGAAGGATCAGGGCCATCTATCTCCTTATAGATTACTGAGAGTAATTTAATCTGTCCACCACCCTGTGAATGAATCCAGTCCCTTCTTAGGCAACCTTTTCTAGCCCCATTCCCCTAAAGAGCTAAGGATTCAGGAAAAACTCGGGGATGGAAACCCACACAGGTCAGGGGCAATCCTGATTTCCCCACTCACCCAAGACTCACCTTGTACTCAATGTTTCCATCCTCAGCCTGTAAAGAAACATAAGACCCGGTGGTCACTGCACACTGCCCTTAACTCCTCCCTCCTTTCTTCTGGACTCCAGCCTGGTCTCCAAGTTATTCTCTTCAAACAGCAGGAGGCCCAGAATGTAGCATTTTGCCAAGGCAAGAGGCATCTGAGGGACCAGGGCAACTCCCTCATTCAGCCCCAACTTGGCCCCTCCAGTGAGGGAGGCTGCCCTCCTGGCTCTTGGGTAGTTATCCAGTGATCCAGGAACAGAGCACAGGAGTTCCTCCCTCCTTTCTGTCATTATTCCCCACCTGAAAAGATGTTAAACTGATGTCCCCAGAGGTCAGAGCCTCCTCTATCCTCAGGCTGATCTAACCATCTCTCAGCTAATCAGCACTTCCTGCTCCACCTCCTTGACTGATGTCATGAGGAGTAAGAGGCTGTAAGAGCTTCTATGTCAGGGCCAGGTGAGCTCAGTACTGTCCACACTGAACATGAAAGTCCAAACTAAGGAGGGTCAGGTTAGGAGAGGTCTAAGGGCCATGGATTGAGGCTGAAAGGGACAAAAGTATGCTGAAAACCTAGAGACCCCTGAGCAGTGCCGGAGGCATTTAGGAAATGTACCAAATTAGTTTATGTCCTAAAAGACCTTAATGCTGTCCAAAGATCTTTTCTCTTTCCTCTAAGGAAAGAAGATAGAAAAGAGGGTTCCATCTTTTGGGGAATTCTTTTCTCTAGGGTCTTCACATCTATCCTAGATTCCATCCTGCACTCACTGAAGGCTTTGATGAACCAAACTCGGTGTTTCTTCGAGTGCCTTACTCCTTTAGTCTATTCGTTTGTTTTAAAAAATAATAATAATAATAAGTGCTTACTGTGTGTGCCCAGCCACTCTTCTTAGAGCAGGCCCAGGAAGTCAGGAGCTTAGTCCCCCTTACTCATTCAGTAATCATTAACCTTCATTCCTTATTTCCCAATTAGTTTTTCCTCACCATTAGCAAGTAGCACTTATTGAGTTAGTACCAAGAAGTAGTATGTACTGATACAATGCCTAGAAGGGAAAAAGTTGCAAAAGGGGCACATTTGGGGCTTGATACCAGGAAAAGCTTTTTTAACAATTAGAATTGCCCAGAAGTGGAAGGAATTCCTCAAGAGGGGATGGTCCCTCCATCTCCTTGGAGGTCTTCTAGCAGAGGTTGAATGATCATGGGGATTGGGGGGGGCCGGGAAATGAGGATTTGAGTGACTTTACCCAGGGTCACACACCTAGCGAGCCCGATTTGAACTCAGGTGCTCCTGAATCCAGGGCTGGTGCTTTATTCACTTCACCACCTAGCTGCCCAGGACCATGGGGATTCTTTAAGGTTTGGCATGAACAAGATGGCCAATAAGGTCCCTTCCAACTCCCGAATTCTGTGAGTCTGGAAAATACCTTTCTTCCTCTGACCTCACTTAGCACTTTGGTTTACATCTCTTTAATTTACTTATTAAGTCCTATTGAGTATTACAGTTATCTATGCCTGTGTCATATCTCTTGCTAGACTAAGTTCTATTAGAAGTACTTGACCTGGAGTCAATAAACTCTAGGTTCAAATCCCATCTCTGACATTTATTAGCTGTGTGACTACAGGCAAACAACTTAAGCCCTCTGAGCCTCAGTGTCTTCATCTGTAGAGGGGTTTAAGATACCTCTCACAGAGCTCTGAGGCCTAAAATCAGAATGTACATAGAGTTCTTTGAAAACTTTCAAGTGCTGGACGCTCACCAGCTAAAACTATAATCTCTCCCAGGACCTAGCACATGAGAAGGACATTGTAAATGTTGACTGAATTGAATCCAGATTCCCCCACCCCCACCCCATGTTATAAGCTTGTAGTTCCTGATGAGGAAGAGATATAGGGGGTTTCAATCTCCAGACCCAGGGTTTATTCACTTCCAAGTACCAGTTATCATCTCTGCCCCAATTAAAGGGCTAACTTAAGCTGAGGGTTGTCAACACTCACCCCCTTCCTTTGTACTCAATTCGTTCATGCAGTAGGGACTGGAAAAACTCAGGGTTCCCGCTCTCTTCCCAGATCACTCAACTCACTTTGGGGAAATGGGTATGTACTGAGATGGGGAAAAGTACTTCTCTGATCTTCCTATTGGTCTCCTCCCCAAAAGGTAGGTATGAAACTTTCCAGGTATTTACTCTCTCAGCCTCTCCCTAACCCCCTCCCCCCCCCCCTCCAACCCTCAGAGGGCAGATCTATACAGACCGGGGTGGGGGCATATTCTCACTCCTCTTTTTTCCAGGTTTCTTCTCTTCTTAAGTTTGGGATAGGTGTGAGATTTGGGAAATTTTTTTTTTTGTCCTTTTACAGCCCTACCCCATTGGAGAAATTCAGGATTTGGACAGAGGTTCTCTGACCAAAGTCCCTACACTCAGGGTGAAGGACTGTTTTGTTTTTTCCAAAAGCCCCTTCCTAATGGACCACTGCCGTCTCTCCTGACATCCCCACATAGATAGCACAGTAGTATAGGATGGAAGGGGGAAAAAGTTTTTTCTTGGCTCTTCCTCAACCATCCCTCATGGGATAGGGATTATTTTCTGTCTCTCAAATCCTGCCCCCAACAGTACTGGATAGGATGAGGTGGAGGGGTTGGGTGTACTCTCTGCCCCTCCCTGAGACTCCAACCTAATCATAGGACAAGGGGGAGGTTCAGGATGGTGGAATTCTCTTTGCCTCTCCTGAAGCCCCTTCATGAGTTGAAGGGGTGCCCTCTCTACCCTTCTCTCAATCCACAGACTACAGGACCATGGCAGGACAGATGAGGGATGCCCTATGTGCCCTCATCTTACTCACTCCCCCGAGGGACAAGCGAAGTCAGGATAAGGGGCTTTCTTCTGCCCTTCCCCATAGATTAGGTACAGGATGGAGACTGGGCTCTAATCCTCCAGGATGCCCCTCATAGAGGAAGTACTACATAGGACTCTATGTGCTCTCTACTCCTTCCTGGGCACTTCCCACAATGGGGCAGGTACGGGAAGGAGGGAACTGTGCTCACTGACCCTTTGGAACCCCACCATGGGGCAGATACAGGGTGCTACGCTCGTTGACCTTTCGGGATACCCTTCCCCATGGGCAGGTGTGGGGGTATGTCTGTGCTCTGACCCTCCAGGACCTTCTTCCCGATGGGGGTAGGTGGAGGGACTGTGTTTCTCTGACTCTCCAGGACCCCTCCCTCCCATTGGGGCAGATATAGGAGGCGGGGCTGAGCTCTCTCACACTCCGGGACCCCCCTCCCATCGGGCAGGTACGGGAGTCGGGCTGAGTTCTTTCACCCTCTGGGACTTCTCCATGGGGCAGGTACAGAGAGGGAGAGTGCGCTCCCCGCCCCAGGCCCCCTCCTCACCTCAGGGGGCAGATACGGGGGGTTGTTGGCTTTGCCCCCTCGGTTCCTTCCGCTCTTCTTCTTCCCCTTCGGGGCCCCACCGCCGCTGCTGCCGCCTCTAGTCTTGAGGCCGCAGCCACCGCTGCTGCTGCCGCTGCCGCCGCCGCCGCCGCCGCCGACCGGCGCCACCGCCACTGCCGGCAGGACCTCCAGCTGGTCGGCAGCAGGCCGCCGAACAGCTCGACACCCCGCGAGTCATCCGCCTCTGCCCCCCGCCCCTGCCCCTCCCCCCCGCCGCCGCCGCGGCCGCCTAGTCTGAACCTCTGCCGCCGCCACCTCGTAGGGCCGAGCCTGAGGGGAACGGGGCGGAGCCCTGCGTAGGCCCCGCCCCTTGGCACCTTTCCCCCCCCCTCCAACCCCCCCTTCGAGCGCGTCAGAAAACAGCCGCGGAGCACTACGGGATACGAAGTCCCCAACGCCACTGTCACCCATTGTAAAGAGCACACTGCCATCCTACGACTCCCGATGGGCACCGCGGCGCAAGACCCGTTCACGACCGGGTTTGTCTCTGGCCGCAAGGCATCAAGGGAATTGTAGTCTCACCTCGGTTATTCCCGGGCTCCAAGAGACTTTTTTCCCTTAACCTTCCATAGGGAGGGCGCCCCCCAACATTACTAAGCTCCTTCTGTCCATGAACACACTCACGCACGCAAGGCACACTTTCTGAGTGGGTTGGTGCGGGGGTGCAGGCAACTATCCGGTCCTGCTTTAAGTGAGGGAGTAAGGGTGGAGGGAAGAGGGAGTTACATAAAAAATGAGGGTCGTGCTACTGGGTTTCTCAGGGGTAGTTGGGATCTAGGGACTTCAGGGTCAATGAGCCAGCCCTGGATGGTATCACGGCTAGGAGCCGGACCCCGTGGTTTGGGGGTCTCAGAGATAGGAGAATTTGAAGCATCCAATCTTATCTGCTCGTCCGCAACCCTATTCTGCCTCGGTTTCTCCTTTGTGCCTCTGTCACAGTCATGCCATTGGGATGAGTCAGGGAGCCTTAGGCCTGTGGGCGTGTGGGCGAACGTGGTTAGGTTAATTATGACTGTTATTGTTGTGATGACTTTGCCGCCTTTACACAGTAGCCACTCAGCGCAATTGCCGCAGCCCTCCACCAGTCCTCCAAGATGACTCCAGGCAGTTTTCAGCAGCCCGAGGCACCTCAGTACTTCAAGCACAGGGCACAATGGACAATAAACCTATGGGGGTCAGCCCTAGGGCTAAAAATTCACTATACCAGGGCAACACATCCTAACCTGCTCTGCCCCACCCCCCAAGAGACCAGCTCCCCCCCTCCCCTTTGTTTTGAAGCCGAACCAATCAGGGAGGGAGATAACCAAGGTTTATTTCCAAACTCCCAGGCTTATGGGAGGGTCTAGGTACCGGTCCAGAGGGAGGAGCTGAGGCCCTTAGTTGCATCAGATCCTGGAAGGCGGGGGGGGAGGGCGGGGCGGGGAGGAGGAAACTTGACACTAATAGAAACTTGGCAAAGTGCCGCAAGAATTTTTGACTTTTGACTTAATAGTCAGGGTCAGCACTCAACACTATCCCCACCCTCCGGGGCCCTAGCTGCCAGCTGGTGCACAAACATAACCAGCACACGTACCAACGAGCGAGTTACCAGGAATTCAGGTCATCAAGTTGTTAGTTCAATGGGCATCGCAGAGTCAGGACGCAAGATTTCTATTCCTGGGCCTCACTGCTGACTCACAAAGTGTCCACTTCCCCCCATGCAAAAACAGTGGGTACATGACAAACAAAAAACAGTCCTGCCAATGTGACATCGATTGAGCCCTTCTGTGAGCCTCAGTTTCCTCTTAAAATGTCTAAGTTCCCTTCCGGCTCTTAACATTCTGTAAATTATAAAAATACTCTCCTCCAAGCCTCAGTACTTACCTCTGGTGTTGCCCTCTGGGGCTCTGAGGGGGAAGTGGAGGATCCCACAGCAGAAAGCAAGGAGTGTGGTGGATTGTAGGTCATCTTTCCCCTCTCTCCCCTCCCCACCCCAGTCTCCGTGGGCTACGGGGGTGGGGGGGGGGTGGGGGGGTGGCAGAGTGAAATCTGTAAAGCAAAACGAACCACTCCACACCAGCTGACTTCAGCCAAGTAGGGACCGTCCTCTGTCCTCAGCTGTCGACACCCCAGAAGAGATCTTTCCTCTTTTGCTGCTTGGGTGCAAAGGAGTTAGAAGGGAGCCAAGGACCCTTTCCGATGGCGTTCTTGTGGGGACCAGGAGCCAGGCAAACTTGTCTGAGGAGGGCAGAAGGATGGCTTGGAAAGGGGGAAGGTTCCTTTGTCCCTCTAGTTCCCCTATTCACCACATGGATAAGCTGATAGCCACCCGGCTGCACTTGCCTGATAACCCGACCCACTCTGCCCGTGGGTACTTGGACAGCCTTCACTCCCCTCATCCTCTTGCCCTTCTAAACAGTGATCTTCTAATAGTAGGAGAGGGGATTTTGGGGTGGTTGGGTGGGGGTGGTCAACTCCTGCCTCCTCTCAACCTGCATGACCAGAGAGATAAGGCCGGATAGACAAGTGGGACAATCAATATAAGTCAACCACGGGTCTCCGTGGAGGGAATGGGGAGACCTAGAGAATGCAGGCGATGCAGTGTGCAAAGTTCCCTAGGGAGGGAAGGGTGGTTTTTGGGTGGTGGCTATCTGTGAGGTAGTAAGCTATGGGGTACATATGCAGCCGCAGTGGAAAGAGCACTAGGTCTGAAGTCAGGAAGATTCATCTTCGTGAGTTCGAATGTGACCTCGGACACTTCCAGCTGTGCGATCCTGGGCAAGTCACTTACCCTGTATGCCTCAGTTTCCTCATCTATAAAATGAGCTAGAGAAGGAAACGGCAAACTACTCCAGTATCTTTGCCACGAAAACTCCAAAGGGAATCACGAGAGTCGGACACGACTGAAACGACTCAACAACAAAAGGCTGGAGTGGTCTTCTAGGGAGGAACAGGATGATTTGAGGGTTCTTTAAGAGTACAGGAGCGGGTATGTGTCTCGGGCGTTATTAGACTAATACAAGATGAAGGCGGAGCTACATAAAGGGTTCCTAGCTCCCACTCCTAGAGAGCACAGCCGCCTCTCTCCACGGCCGCTTTCCGCGCCGGAAGCGGAAGTATAGCTTCCCATGGTGCCCCGCGAGGGAGGGATTCATTCAAACTGGTCAGCGGAGGGAGGAGGTTGTGATGGCGGAGCCGGGGCCGGAAGTGGCGGTGGTCGATGGTAAAGTGTGGGGTACGCAGCTCCTGGGGGTCGGGGCCGTTGCCGCTTGTCCCTTCCCAGCCCCGCTAATTCGCTCTTGGGTCTTTGGAATCTTCCCCCTCCCCGGGAAGTGGCCAGTCCTGCCGTCCCCCCGCCTAGAGTCCTGCCTCTTTCCCCGTTTCCTTCCATCCTCTCTCCCCTATCTCCCTTCTTAGTCAATCAACCCAGCAGTTATTGAGCTGTCCCTTTTGTGTCAAGCGCTTGTCCCTCCCAGGTGCACCTAGCCTCTCCCAATCAATCTGTGATCAAATTTAAGTATTTAGCCCCTCCTTTGGGCCAGTCTCGGTTCTAGGTCAGCACTAGGGATGTGAGGACAAAAGCAAGCCAGGCCCTGCCTTCCAAGAGCTTACATTCTCCAGGGCAATGGCTCTCCCTCTTCCTAAATACCCCCAAGTCAGGGTCAAAATCCAGCTTTCTGCCATATCCCCCTTTTCCCAGAACACCCTTCCCCCACCCCCTTTGTAACCTCCGTCCTGTAGCCCCTCAAACCCTTCCCTTTATATCTGTTCTTTCCCCAATCCCCCCCCCCATTTCTAATTTAATTCATTTCTTTGAGACCTAGCTTGTCTTATAGTTAAATTTATGAGGTGGATCCTCTTCCCCCCATCTCTTCACTGTTACTTTCACAATAATAATAATAGCAGACTGACTATTCAAGTGTATGTCTATAGTATATATGTGGCACATATACTACAAACAAATATACATGCCTACACATATGTTTAGGTGTATATAAAGTGTACATATGCATATGTTTATATACATATATAGTATATATGTCTGTGTTGTTTAGTCCTTTGCAGACGATTTCTACTTGACTCTTTGTGACCCCTTTTGGGGTTTTCTTGGCATTTCCCTCTCCAGCTCATTTCACAGTTGAGAAAACTTAGATCGGGTCAAGTGATTTGCCCAGAGTTACACAGCTAGAAAGTATCTGAGGTGAAATTTGAACCCAGGTCTTCCTGAGTGCCAGCCCGCATTCTATCCACTGCACCACTTAGCTTCCCTTATATATGTCTGTACATCTCCATATTCTGAGGTCAGATTGACTGGGGTCTTCATTCTTTCCTTCCAGATCCAAGGGGGTGGGGGAAGGTCATATCAGGGTGGAGGCTGGTAGATTAAATTCTACAGATTGTACACTGTAGGACCTAAGCTGTTAGTTGCCTCATTCACGAAATGGGTACATGGAAATTTCAGTCCATGAAAAAAAGAATAGTCATAGCTATTAAATTTGACCTTTTTTTAAAACATCCTGTTATTTAGCCCAACTTTCAGAGTTGGAAAGGATCGAGGAGTCAGAAGAGTCCTGTGCCTCCCAGACAAAACTACTTGAGTCTGCCTCAGCCCATGGCCCTTCCAGCAACCCAGAGCATCTCTGTCCTGGAGACTGCATGGTGCCTGTGGTGTTTCCAGGACCTGTGAGCTCGGAAGGCTGTTGCCGATTTGCCTGTGAACTCCTAAAGCACATCATGTACCAGAGGCAGCAGCTGCCACTTCCCTATGACCAGCTTACAGTCTTCTACTCTAAGCCCTCTCCCCAGGTGAGTATGGTCTTTGTTTTAGGGTAAGGCGGGGGGAGGGAATTAGAAGAGCTGAATAGCCCAACTAGCTCCTGCTTCAGTTTCAAATAGTTATATCCTTCTTTCTAATTCTCAACTTGGCATAGAAAAAGTTGTGGGTGCCTCTTCACTGAAGGCCTTCCAGCTGAGGCTAACTGACCATTTGTCAGGGGTGTTGCAGTGGCCATTCCCTTCAGAGATGAGCTGGTCCATCTAGGTGGCTGATCAGGTGCCCTTTACCTCCTCCACATTTGCTGCCTCCAGTTCTTTGCTTGATAGCACCTTCAAATCAGACTTGTGATCCCATGGCTTTCCTGAAACTGCACCCACTGAGGTTGCCCATCATCACCTAACTGTTAAAAGCCAGTGTCTGGAAGCACCCCTTCTCAAACTGTACCATGCTATAGAGATACAAGTAGGAGAGGAGGAGTGGTTAGGGAGCTGGCTTTGGAGTTCATTAGACCTGGCTTCAAATCCTATCTCTGGCCTGTGTTACCCTGGTCAAGCCTCATAACCTCTCAGTGGCCTAAGCCAATTTCTAAAACTCTGAAGTGCAGAAAAGGTGCAGCCTGTCTGGAGACAGAGTTACCTCATTGGGAGTTCCCTATTTCAGTGCAGTCACAGGTCACATTACATATATTTATGTAGCACTTGACAGATTGAGCAGTGCTTCCAAAAACATAACATCCTTCAGTTTCCATAATGACCCCATGAAGTAGAGTAGACAGAGCTGGAGAGTTTTTAAACACGCCTGTGATTTCATTAATGGTGGATACTCCTATTTTGTAGATTAGGAAACAGGCTCACTTGAATGATTTGTCAGTCATAAACTAGGCAAAAGGAGAAGCATTGGGATGTAGAAGGAGCACCGGAGGAGGAAAGACTGATCCCAGTGACTTGACTTATGACTTAACCTCTCTGCCTCGAATTTCTTCTCTTATTTAAGCCCTTGGCTGGAAAGCAACCATCCTGAGTCTTCCCTTGCTGGTTGGAGCTTATGGAAGGAATGGCCACAGTGTAGAGTCGCCACAAGCTATGAGGTGTTTTGTACTTTCTGATGATAATTTGAGAGTACCTTGCAAACTGTGGATGATGGCTGTCCACGGGCAAAGTTTTGGTGTGGTTCAGGGCTAGGCACTGCCCTAGCAAAGGCCCGGAATTGAGATAGCTGTAGCAATGTGCTAGACAGTAAGCTCCCACAAGAATTGAAGAAAGACAGCAGAGATCATTGGAGTTTAGAGTATCACTTGTTTGAATTGGTACTTTTGGCTACCAATTGGGGCTTTGGGGTACTGGAAGACACTACTCTGATGCCACCGTCACTGTGTACAGATGATAGTGAAGGTGAAATTGGGGCAGCCCTCTGGTCCATTCAAACAGGTGAGGCCCTGAGGAACTGTTTGTGAATGGACAGTTTTTCTATAATGTGCTCACATATTAGAGAGGTTTGAGATGTGTCAGTTATCCCTTAACAGGGAAAGGTAGGTTGCTGTGGAAAGAATGCTTAATTTAGAGTAAGAAGACATGGGTTTGAATCCTGGCTCGGCCATTTACTAGCTGTGGGACCTTGGGCCACTCCTTTAATCTCTCTGGCCTTAAGTTAACGTCAATGAACAATGAAAGATTTGAAGGAAATATTTAGCCCTTGAAGAAAGTCTCTTCCACCTCTTAAGTCCATGATCTTATAATCCCTAGGTATTGGAGTAACCTAGTGAGGTTGGAGTAGGTGGCATTAGGTTATGGAAGAGAGGGAGGAGGGAGAGATCAGAGAGACTGAGCGCGTGCCATTAATGCTCATTCCCCCTCCTTGACCACCCCACAGGCCGAAGACATGGTGAGGAAGAAAGCCGAGAGAAGCTATAAGAAATTCCAGCAGGCCTTGGTAGAGTTGGAGGGCATCCTGAGCCACCTTGAGAGCCTCTTTGCCAGGACGCTGGTGCCACGCGTGCTGATCCTTCTTGGGGGCAATGCTTTGTGCCCCAAGGAGTTCTATGAGCTGGACCTAGCTCGGCTGACCCTGGGCAGGATGGGGCAAAGCCTCAGCATGTCTGCTTGCCTACGCCGTCTCTTCCGTGCCCTCTTCATGGCGGATGCCTTCAGTGAACTGAAGGCTGCCCCAGCCATGGGCACCATCGTCATGGCCCAGGGACATCGTGAGTGTGGTGAGGACTGGTTCCGCCCCAAACTCAATTATCAGGTTCCTAAACGGGGCCACAAGTTGACTGTGACCTTGTCTTGTGGGGGTCCTCCTATCCCAGATTCTACCTGGGATGATTATATCTGGTTCCAGGCACCAGTGACACTCAAAGGCTTCCGTGAATGAAGAGGCTTTTTGTTCTCATGGACAGCACAGCTGGTTCATCTGTTTCCCTATGGACCAAGTACCTGGCTTGCCTGACAACTAAGCTGTTTATTAACAAAAGGATTTGTCCTGTTCCAGGGTTTGGTGCTTTTTCCCAGTTGGGCTTATAAGGGTTGTATTATGGAGATACATTATGATAACTGAGCAGCCAAGTCTCCCACCTAATCCCAAGGCTGATTTCTCCTTCGAGGTGATGGATCAGTCAGTCTTTACTGGGGCTGGGATGGGCCCAGGGCTGCTTTTGTGGAGTTCTCCTAACCTTGCTAAACTGTGGATAACCTGAGCTATATGTTGTTGCCCTCCAATGAAATGACTTGGGTGTGATTGACCCAGCTTGTATATAAAAAGGAATGTATTCATATTAAAATTTCCTGAATATCCATTGGCTTAAAGGGACTTTACAGGTTTGAGACCTTAGTGTATTGTTTTCTTTTACCTTCTCTGCCCCAGGGGCTTCCAGGCCACCCTTGTCTACTGAGGGCTCTTTCCTTGGGTTGAGTCAAGACAGATCCTGGGCTTCAACAAGCAGCACCAAATTCAGGGGGTATCAGTATATTTGAGTGCTGGGCCCAGTTGATACAGATTTGAGGAAGACCAGAGCCCTTCCCTCTGCCCAACATCAGGAATAAACTCCAGATTCTAGGACTTATGAGCTTTGGATGCAAAGAAGCGATTTCTTTTTGTGAAAGGGAAAGTGATCAGCCACCTCTGAGAGAGAGATGGTAGCATCAGATAGTGGAGTGAGCCCTGCCCTGGGAGTCAGGAAGTCCTGGGTTTGAGTCCTAGTACCAATACTCTTGGCTTTGGGATCCCGATCGAGTTATTTCATGTCTATAGTTTTGTCATCTAAAACAGGAATAATGCTTGTAATTGTGGGAAAAGTGCTTTCTGAACCTCAGAACTGTAAGGTTGTCATTGACATAATATTATAATACCCCAGGTCATCTCCATTAAAATCCTTTATACAGGAAGATTATTGGGATACAGTAGGAAAAATACTGATTTGTGTCAGAGAATCTGAGTTCAGATTTCACCTAGAATGCTAACTGCCTGTGTAACTTTAGTCATCACTTCATCTCCCTAGGCCTCAGTTTCTTCATCTGAAAAAAAATGAGGTTGGACTAGACTGGGTATTCTTACCCTAGAGTCTCCAAAAAGATTTTGATAACTATTAATGTAACTAATTTCCTTTTTAATCCTCTGTATTTTATTTTATGCTGTATCAGTGACAAAGTTCTATGAGGTCATATGGTGCTGGAAAAGCATCTAGGTCCACCAATGGACCATGTTGGAGTTACTCAAGATCAATGTAGCTGGCAAAGGCTACAGGACAATATTCCCTTTTTTTTTTTTAAACTGGTGACTCTTGAAGACCATCTATCAAGTTGCAGTGGGTTGGCATCATGTGATAGCAAGAGAGAGTACCCATGCCAGTGAAACCAAGGATTCTTCCTGCTGAGGATGTATATCAATTATAATCACAATTATGATAGCAGAAGTAAATTTGGTTAACCTTATTTTTTACTCTCTGAAGCTACAGGAAGCTACCTAACTTTCCCCCTCTTTCCCTTGGTGCTATTCGATTTCAGATAGAATTGCAGAATATTATCTTTGGATTGGCATGTTAGTGGTCAGGAAGCTTATCTATGCTCCTGTGACTAGTTTCTTGACCAGAAAGGAAACCAACAATTAGGCAGCACCCAAGGGCACAGCATACAGGGATACCACGAGGGGATATTTTTGTAAATGCATTTTTTTTTAATTCTAAAAAGTCTGGGACACATGCCTCTTTATTCTCTGCCAAAGCATATCATCAGAGGAAAGGGTCAAAGCCACTGGTGGATCTAAACACTGGTACAATTTCCAAACACAGGAGAGTTATAATTTTTAGTCTTTGCCTGAGATAAAGGCATATCTTGTCCTGCTCAGCTCATTTTTGTTTGTTTGTTTGTTTTTGCAGGGCAATGAGGGTTAAGTGACTTGCCCAGGGTCACACAGCTAGTAAGTGTCAAGTGTCTGAGGCCCTGATTTGAACTCAGGTCCTCCTGAATCCAGGGCTGGTGCTTTACCACTGAGCTACCTAGCTGCCCCCCAGCTCATTTCTTGACCTCCCTCTACTGCAGCTACACTATGTTGCTTTCTGTTATGTTTGTGATACAATATCATTTTTTTAAGAGTCTGCATTAGAGCTTGCTTCTCTTTCTCCCTTGATCCTTCCATATGGGCCATTTTATGGGATTCCAAATTCGATCCCTTCTTGTAACTTCTGTTTAATTTCCATCTCTAGGGAAAACAATATCTAATGTTGGTTATGGGATTCCAAATTCGATCCCTTCTTGTAACTTCTGTTTAATTTCCAGCTCTAGGGAAAACAACATCTAATGTTGGTTTTGAGGATGGCCTTCTATAGGAGCTGCTCTAGGCTAAGACATCGGGCCAGGAGGAGTCTGGGTACCTCCTGTTTCACATAAATATGCCAAAGAAGGAAAGTGATAAATCCAGTTCCCACTTCTTACTACTTGTATTCATTTTTGGAAGCTCATGAAAATAAATAGGGAAGGCAAAGGTGGGGTAGTGGATAGAGAGCTGCCTCACGAAGATGGAATTCTGCTGACATACACTGGCCACAAGTCCTTCTTAGTACCTCTGGGCAACTCTTAACTATCAGTTGCAGAAGGGGTGCCAATCAGCATTGGAAGAGAACATTCCTCATTGGGAATTCCCAACACTGATGAAATCAAATCTGGTTAAAAAAAAAAAAGCTGATGTGATGATGTGTTTATTGGGTTTCTATGTTCTCATGGGACAGCACTTCAAAACGTAAACTCCTGACTAGCTATGGGACTGTGTGCAAGCCACTTCCTTAGTCTTCCTGGCCTCATTTTCCTCATATGTACAATGAAAGGTTGTATAGACAATCTCCATAGTTCCTTCCATCCCTAACATTCTGGGATTCTTGCCACTAGTGCTCCTAGCCTTTTTTCAGAGGTGGGAGATAAGCTGGTATTTGTTGTGATCCTTTGACATTCAGGTTTAAGAGCTCCCCATCTCCTCCCCCAGTGACTTCCTTGTTCCATTCAGATCTGTATTTGCTTTCTCCATTTCAGGTTTGCTTTCTCCTAGCTTGAATTTTCCTGAAATGTAAGACTCGTTTACTTTTCTCTTGACCTAAAGTCAAAATATCTGGGTTTGAATCCTGGCTCTGGCACTTTTACTAGTTATATGACCTTAGGCAAGTCACTTAAGCTCTCAGGACCTCTTTTTTTTTTTTTTTTTAAGCCTTATAAGCAAGGCGGGTTGGACTAGATCAGCGGTTCACAAAGTGTGGTATGGAAATTTATTTTGATTTGGGGACCCTACCTTTAGGCTGAGATTAGAAAACCTTAGGCCCTCAGGGTCTCTTCTGTGTGGGAGGTTCTGGTGCCCCTCCCCCCTCTGCTTCAGCTGAGCCAAAAAGCCCCGTGGGCTGTACAAGATGCCAGGTCAAAAGGCCGGGGGAAAAGCTCCCAGCTCCCTCCACCGAGAGCGGAGGTATCTGAGAGATGCTGGGCTCTGGCGAAGCCTGTGCTGAGGAACGTGATGCTTGAGCGTGCCTGCAGCCCAGCTGCAGCCCTGGCTAGCGGATTAGCTTGGTGTGTGGGTGCAAGAAGCCCTGAGATTTGAGTGGAGAGAAGAAAAGGTGTATATATAGACCTGGGGGTTAGACTCAGAGGGTTGGACAAGGAGACGGGGCGGACAAGAGGACTAGAGGCTGCTGATGTGATTAGAAAGGTTGGGGGCACAGCAGACTAGAGACGGGGCTACAAGGCCACAGGAGAACTAAGAGCAAGGAAGAAAGGTCAGTGGACAAGATTAGAGGGGTGGCAAAAGAGAGGCCGAAGGGCAGACTGACAGAGCAGACAGACAGAAGGTCTCTGAGAGAGAAACACAGGGGTTCAGTGGTGGCAGTAAGGAGAGGAAAGTTGGAAGCAGGGGGATTTACAAAGTGAAAGGGGCTCAGAGTTAGAATAAAGGACCTGAGTGCCCTAAGGCAAGAGGCGGCTAAGGCCCTTATTGTATTAAAAAAGTTCCAAGGGCAGCAGGTGGGAAAGAGATGCAGTGGAAACAGACTCACCACAACGCAGTCAGGTTGTGCATTTATTTCCCTGTATTCTTAATTTTAAATAGTATCTCATAAATAAACTCTCCTTTGATTATTTAGTTAAGAGTCTTCTTAATCCTTTGCTTATCAATTTTGGGAGTGGAGCAGTGTGGTGGAACTTTATAAATGGCCCATATTAAATTAATAGCAGTCAGATAGCCAAATAGTCAAAAGTCCCCAGATTAGTCCTCCAGTCAGATTAGCCCCAAAATTAGGCTAGTCATTCAAAATATTTTAACAGTGGTCTGGGTGTCCCTGAGACCACACTCTCACAGGTCCTAAAGAGTCAAAACTTTTCACAGCAATACTAAAGTGTTTTAATTTCTAACATGGTAAATATTGGTGGATAGGACACACATAAACAAAAGCTTGTGGGGTTCCTCAAGTTTGTTTTTTTTTTGGTGAGGCAATTGGGGTTAAGTGACTTGCCTAGGGTCACACAGCTAGTAAGTGTTAAGTGTCTGAGGCTGGATTTGAACTCAGGTCCTCCTGACTTCAGGGCTGGTGCTCTATCCACTGTGCCACCTAGCTGCCCCCTCAATAAGTTTTTAGAATGCAAATGATCCCGAAACCGAAAAGTTTGAGAACCGCTGTACTAGATGATATCTGTCATTCTGTGCTCTTCATTCTGTTTCCAGGACACACTGTTCGTGCTACAGCGTGGCCCAAGGGGTGATTGGGCTTCCTGTGCTCTTCATTCTGTGATTCTGTGACTCTTACCCTTGTCTTTTCAGGTAAATATCAGGAAAGATCCAGGGCTGGGAAGAGAATTCAGTCTTTCAGTTAATATCCTTAACATTCAGCATTCTTAAGCACCTTACTATATGCAAAGCACTGTGTTGGTTGCTGTGGAAGAGACAAAATTGAAAAATAATATATCTCCTGCCCTCAAGGAATTTATCATATAATACCTATGTTTTTAGTGATCAAATGAGATAATGTTTGTAAAGTACTTGGCATGGTGGCTGGCACAAACAGTAGGTGCTACATAAATGCTAGTTATTATCATTATTATTATTATGTATTGTTTTGAAAGGTGGGTGTGTTGATGACTGTGTAATTGTGGCTGCATAACTAATACAAGACTACATGTCCATGTCCTATTGCCATTAAGATGATAAGTTGTAGTTCCATATTTAAGGGCATCCCAGTGGTGCAGTGGATAGAGTGCTGGGCTTGGAGTCAGGAAGACTCAAATTCCTGAGTTTGAATCTGGCCTCAGACACTAACTAGCTGTGTGACCCTGCTTTAAACACTATTTGCCTCAGTTACGTGAGCTGGAGAAGGAAATGGCCAATCACTATCTTTGCCAAGACCCCCAAATTGGGTCACAAATAAATTGGACACAAATGAAATGATGGAACAACAGAAGTTCCATATTCAAGGGACCTCTCGTTGTTTGTAGCTACCCATTTTTGTTAAAGGGCACCTTAACAAAATCTTTCCTATCACCTTGGTTTGTCACCTCAAAGTTGAACCTTGAAATATTCACAGCCTCTTCACCCCTCAAGCTCTGTCAGTTCTACTTCTGTAGCATCTCTTCAATCCAGGACAACCTACAGGGGCACCACATTCCTTCCAGTTTTGGATGATTTCAATGGTCTAATCATCTCCCTGTCTTAATGTTTCTCTCCTCTCCAATCCACCCTCCATATTACTTCCAGAATAACCTTAAAGCACAGGTCTGGCCATGTCATTTGCCTGCTCAAGAATCTTCAGTGGCTTTTTACCTCTATTAAAAAATACAAACACCTCAGCCTGACATTTAAAGCCCTTCAGAGTCTGGCTTCAGCCCACCTTTTTGGGCTTACTACCCATTACTCTCTATTACCTACTGTAAATAACAGCTAAACTGGCCTCCTTGCTATTCCCCAGCTCAGCATGCCAGGTCCCTTCTTTTCTTTTACACAGGTTGTTCTCCACACCTGAAATGCCCTCTTCCGAGTCTGCACTCTGCTCAGTGTCACACCCTGTCCAAAAGCCTCTCTTAATCACCCCCCTTCCCAGTTAGTGCTCTCTCCCTTTTGAAATTATTTTGTATGTTCTTGTCTCTTTACTTATAGGACCCTCCAGTAGAATATAAGTTCTTTGTCACTAGCCTAAGTCACTTAACTTTTCTGTACTTGATTTTTGGCTTTTTCTAAAAATTGAGCCAATCTTTGGAGAAGGAAATTAGGAAGTTCAGAAGGATACACATATTCAGAATTGGTGGCAATTCCAAAAGAGATATTTTAAGCAGGGATGGCTTCACTGAAATAGGTCTATGGCCATCCCAGTGAGATATTGGAAAGGGGACAACAACTCATTTGAATGGATAAGTTCTGGTTTTCTTCCATTTCCCTGTGTTAACCCTCAGTGCATGGTAACCTAAAAACATTTCAGATGTAAGCTGCTATTAATACTAGTATTAATATAGAATTCCTACCCTCATAAAACTGGTTCTGGACATGTTTTTGAGGGAGGGTCTTACAGATCACAACCACCACCTTAATTAGGAATAATTTTTCCTTTTTTCTCTTGTCATCAATGGTGAGTCACAAGAGCTGACTGGTTACTTTGGACGTGATTTCTTGACTAATAACTGTTGGCCACGGTCCAGGTGTGAGTTGTTTTACTAAATTCTGGCCCCTGGGAGTTTTTAAACATAAAGATTCATGACACTTTAAAGTTTTGTATTTAATTAGCATCTTGAGAAATTCAGCCCATCATGTAATTAATTCAGATGTGTTGATGGTAGATTAATAATTTCATAACCAACATATACAGTTCTTTAAGATTTATAAAGTACTTACAAAAATAAGATTCCTTGGGGGCGGCTAGGTGGCGCAGTAGATAAAGCATTGGCCTTGGATTCAGGAGGACCTGAGTTCAAATCTGACCTCAGACACTTGACACTAGCTGTTTGACTCTGGGCAAGTCACTTAACCCACATTGCCCCACAAGGAAATTAAAAAAAAATTTTTAATTATCTAATCCCAAAATAAGGTTCCCAAAGTTCCTAAGTGGCCTGAGCCTCTCTCATACGTCAGCACCTTAAAAGCAACCCCCAGTTTAAGGCATGCTCTGGTTATCATATATTCAAAGGGACAGTGCACAGACACCAACCAATATCTCTCTTACCAGACCAGCATGAGGACATAGTTCAAAACAAAAGACAATTAAACAGTTTAACAAGATAAATAAGGAGGAAAATGCCCCAATGCACATAAGGAGGTAGTCTCCAAAAATTACCTAGAGAGTGGACATACAAAAGAAATGCATAGAGCTGGGCCAGTTAATGCTCTTACAGCTGCCCTAGTGGGAACCTTTCCCTTCATTTGATCCTGCTACTCTGCTGGCTTATCTTCTCTTCTGTGCTGCAATGGCCTGCAACCTTGAAATGTTTGGCCTCAGAATGCAGTGGGCTCCCCCTTTTAGGCGGCCTTTCAACAGAAGCAGGCTGAGCACTTTCACATATGTTTTGGTGGGCATTCTTTTTCCAGTATAAGTTGTATTAGGTTATCTCTAGGCAATGTCTTTCAACTCTAAAATTCCTTGATTCTGTTGTGCCTTTTAAATTGTTTGTCATTGTGTCCTACCTAAACGCCAACTCCTTAGAATTTTGCGCACATCAGGTGTGCTTATTGAATTGTCTCTTAGAATTAGAACTGGGGGAAGCTCGGTGGCACAGTGGATAGAGTATTGACCCTGGATTCAGGAGGACCAGAGTTCAAATCTGGCCTCAGACACTTGACACTTACTAGCTGTGTGACCCTGGGCAAGTCATTTAACCCCAATTGCCTCACCAAAAAATAAAAATAAAAAAAGAATTAAAACTGAACATGCTAGAATAGGAAGATGAACTAGAGTTCACCTAGTTCCAAAGGTCCCTCACTTTTTTAGGGGGCTGGGGAAGCTTCTTTTCATTTATTTGAATTCACCATAGGGTTGGGGAGGCTCATGGTGAAATCCCTTCTCAAGGTTAGGGAAGTCATCCCAGATACTGCAGCATAGATTTAGGACTAGAAAATCAAAGAGGCTGGTTGTTTCCTTTAAAAAGGAGGAAATAGGGGGGCAGCTAGGTGACACAGTGGATAAAGCACCAACCCTGGATTCAGGAAGGCCTGAGTTCAAATCTGACCTCAGACATTTGACACTTACTATCTGTGTGACCCTGGGCAAATCACAACCCTCATTACCCCACAAAAAAAAAAAGAAAAAGAAAATAAAAAGAGGAAGTAGGCCATAGCAAGTGACAGCCCTAGAAGTTGAACTGGATCTGTTGAATCAAAATCAAGTGCTCATTTTACTACACTACCCAGCTTGATTCTCTTCCCAAATGGGAGGCAAATTGAAGAGAAAGGATGGAGAGGAGGGGATGGGAGTCAGTCTATTTTGGCAGCTGTACTGGTTTGGGATCTCTGAACTGGTTACTAGTTAGTGACAGAGCTGGGACTAGAATCAGGTCTCCCACCTAACTAGGTCTTCATAATTTACCAAGTTGCCTCTCTCAACCCTTAGACTCTTTAATCTTGGGCCGGTTAAGTGAGAGAGACATTTACCAAAGGCAAAACAGTAGTAAGAAACATTACCCTGGCCCTTGCAGGTAGGCCATATTCGGTTATTATGCTAATAGGATGTTGTAAGATTACGATTGGTGATTTTGAGACCACCATAACAGTTTCCCCGTAAGGGAGTCTGTAATTTATAGAACTCATTCATGTAAAAATACTGACAAGTAATATTTTCCAATATTCGTATAACTGTGTCCATCAAATATTTTGTCCACCACCTGCTTGTCTTTTCTCCCTGATAAACCCCCAGAATAATATTTTTCCCTGACCCTTGATATATAATTTTGGCAGCTCCAGGGAGGTAATTCAAATTCAAAACATAAGATGGTCACTGAGCACTTTGGAACATACCCTCCCCTCCAGCAGGGTGCCCCTTCTTCCTGGAGCAGACCCTCTGGTAGACTCCCTTTTTAATGAATGTGTTTTTGTGTTCCCCAACACAGCGCTGTCCTTACATATTATAGTCTATGATAGTGTGTGCCTGAGTTGTATGTTGTGTCTCCTTTTCCTCTCTCCCCTTCCCCTTCTTAACCGTAATAAAACTTTGCATTGAACTGACTCCCATTGTTTTACATGTTATTCTCAGCACCCAGACTCATTAAGGGGTTGTTTTCCTGGACATCTCTGGATGGCCCATGGACTTTTTCTTAGACATAAAGTAGATACTTGGATAAGGACTTAACCTACTGACTGACAGAGCTGCACTTACACTTTGGGAGTAGGGCACTGAGATTCCAATTGTAGAAAGCAGGGGTTGATAGGGGAACCCTGGATCCTCCCAGGAGCTATGCCTTTAAGCCAGAGGACTGTCATAAAACAGGAGGTGTGAGACAACTAATGAGACCCAGGTATAGAAGAGGGAGTTTAACCTCAGGACTGAGCTTGTTCATGTTGAACACACATGGATACCCCCTCAGGTCTTGTAAGCAATAGTCAGGGAATATTACTGTAGACTAATGGGAATGGAGGGAAGAAAAAAGAGCGGGGTTTGGATGGAGGGTGTGCTGAAGTCCTGTGCCCCGTGGGATCAGCTCCCTGGGGTGAAATGTGGTATAGAGTCCTTTGTCTAGTTATAGTCAGCCCCACCATGAAGGGGATGCTTAGTGATACATGACCTTGGCACTGATGGCCTACCCTGGGTGGCAGTATTACCCTTAGAAATATTCTTTCTTAGCATTGTCTTTTCAAACTCATCGGTCTTGGTCATCCTGATTTTATGACCAACAGGGTAGCTGGTTTTCTGTCTCCATCTGCTGTACAGACCAGGAAATGCAGCAGCTCTTGTATCTTGGCTGAATTCTAGACTGCTTGACACTGCTCCCCTATCTCATCTATGAGGTGCAGGGGATCTTTACCCACATTGGGATTGGGTGCAACTTCACTCCTGCCCCTCCTTTTTAGAAATAACACAGCAATTGTGTGACTTTTCCATGGGGTGTCTGAGCAGGGCTTATTATTCTCCTACCAGAGGGGATTTCATGTATTATATTGAAAGAGACACAGATCATTTTCCATGTTATTTTCCATGGGGTCCTGTGCACCCAAACTTTCAGCCAAATATCTTTTAGGTGATGTGCCTTTATTGATGAATAAAGACTATATTTCCTGCTCTAAGACAGAGCCAGAATAAAAGGGCTTTTCTCAGTAATCGAACAGACATTTGGGGTTAAAATTATATTGGTTCAGGGGGCAGCTAGGTGGCGCAGTGGATAAAGCACCGGCTCTGGAGTCAGGAGTACCTGAGTTCAAATCCGGCCTCAGACACTTGACACTTACTAGCTGTGTGACCCTGGGCAAGTCACTTAACCCCCATTGCCCCGCAAAACCAAACAAACAAAAAATTATATTGGTTCAGAGGACACAGTATTTGTCAAAGCCAAGTAATTGCCTGGTTCTGTTTGACTTGGACCTGGGTGATTTCATTAACCTTTCCATAAGAAGAAACTAGGATTAAAAAGTCTTTTAAAATGATTATTGATAATAAAGATAGGGAACTTCATGGGACTGGGGTTCTCCTACAATGCCAGTGGGAGGCCCCTGCTCAGTCCTTTGACAGTTGTTTGTCCTTCCTTGGTAGTCTACAAAGTGGAAGGGACCTTGAAAGTCATTTTGTCCAAGTTTTTGGTTTTATTTATTTCTAAATTTAATTTTTTCCAGTGAATTAAAAAGGAAAAAAAACACTTTCTCTTCTTACTACCCTTTTCCCCCCAGTGAATTAAAAAGAAAAACACTTTCTTTCCTTACTACCTTCCCCTCTCCATTGGGAAAAAAAAAAGGAAAACAAAACTCCAGTAACAAACATGCATAATAAAATAAAACAAAATCCTGCATTGGCAGCTATCTCTGCCAAAGATAGGCAGCTGCCATTTTTCTCTTCTGTTTTCTCCAAGGTAAATATTCCCAGTACTGTCAATTGACCCCTGTATGGCACAGTCACCAGTCTCCTATCCACTGTAGTCACACTTTTCTGAATACCTTCCAAGTTGTTAATTCCTCTACTTTATAAAAAAATGTTGAAACACTCTAGGCCAGAAATAAGTGAAACGTGGAGTCCCTGGATCCTTTAAAATAAGCCCCAGTCTCCTAGAAATGGCAAATGAGGGAATGAAGAGCCTTAGGCCAAAAAGGGTGAAAGTAGATTTTGGTTTTCAAAGGGTCAAAAGTAGAACATACATCCCGTAGTAATATGAGGTGATTGTTTCATAAGAAGGGTTAGACTCTAATTTTGGAAACAGGCTTCTAACGGAGGAGGCCCTTCAGAAATGCCTGCCTGGCTTGGGGTGTTCAATTACAGCCTCAGAATGATAGACCTGAAAGGGACCTCAGAAGTCATGTTGGCCAACCCCCTCATCATATAAAGAAATTGAGGCTCTGAGAGGTTTGTTTGAATGACTTGCCCAAGACCACATAGCTAATTTTTGGCCATGGCTGGGCTATCTTTTCTTTTTAACTTTTTAATTCCCACGGACAGCCTTCCTGCTGTTCATCCTGTGCCTAGGATAGTTATGCAGAAGGCATTAGGGAGCTTTGTTCAAATCAAGAGACGTGTCTAACTGGGAGCGGGGTGGGGGGGAGAATCCGGAACTATAGCACTGTCTCCATGACAACCGCGGCCACCCCGCCCCACGCGTTGCTAGGGGCAACAGAGGGTAGTGTGCACCCATTGCCGGGGAACCCGGACTTCCTGTGCTGCGGGGCGGCGTCTCGCGGTCTCCATGGTGACAGCTTCCCCCTGTTAACTGGCGGGTTGTTAGTCGAAGCGATGGATTCCGAAAGCCTACTGCTCTCCTTGGAGTTGGCATCAGGCAGCGGGCAGGGTTTAAGTCCCGACCGTCGGGCCTCTCTGCTCACCTCCTTGCTTCTCGTTAAGCGCGACTACCGCTACGAGCGGGTGCTGTTCTGGGGCCGGATCCTCGGCCTGGTGGCTGACTACTACATCGCGCAGGGTTTGGGCGAGGACCAGCTCGGGGAACGCAAAAGCCTGTACAGGTAGGGGGCGGGGCCTGAGAAGGGAGGAGGCGGGGCCAGGGAGGAAGGCTTCCTTAGGGTAGGGGCTAAGGAAGTGACTGAAATGAGGCTAGGAGAAAGCGGAGCCTGGAAAAGGGAGGGGGAAAGGTCAGGAGAGGTAGAAGCGGAGTCAGAAAGGAAGTTTTCTTTGGGGGCGTGGCTTTGGGAAGGGAGGAAAATGAGAGGGCAAGGCCTGGGAGATGGGGTTTGGAAAGGAGTTGAAGCAACGAGGAGGTGGAGCCTGGAGGGGTTCCTGGGGGCAGGGTCAAGGAGAGGAATAGAATTAAACAGAGAAGGCGGGGCCAAGGAAGGGTAGAGGGCGGAGCCAACGAGAGGGAGTGGAAAGCATTTATTAAGTGCCAGGCACTGTCCCAAGCAGTTTTTATATATGTCATCTTATCTGATCCTCACAACAACGCTGCAAGACAGGCGCTATTATTTTCCCCATTTTACAGGTGGGGAAACTGAGGCAAACAGAGGCTAAGTGACTTGCCCAGGGTCTCACAGGTGTCTGAGGTAGAATTTGAACTCAGGTCTTATTGACTCCAGGCCTGGCTTTTCTATCAACTGCCATCTTCTGCAGTCAGCTGCTTCTGGACCATAAGTGCAATGAGATTAGCAGGGGTGGCACCTTAAGAAGGACCTAGAAGTTGAGTTGTGCCTTAGAAGGGCTTGGAACCTGGGAAAATAAAGAACTCTGTTCTCTAGTGGATGTGGTCAGAAAAAGGGCAGGGAGGGCATGGGAGTTAATGGGGAGGGAGAGTGGCATTTTAGGAGGTGATCATGTTTGGGGAGGCGGGGAGAAGCAAGAAAAATAAGGCAATATAGGAATACGTTAATCTGCCCTCTGACTATATCAGTTCTCTCTCTGGAAATGAGTCATTGCCTTTTAAATCATGAATCGTTTGGAATTGTGGCAGATCATTTCATTGATCAGTTAGGCAGCTAGGTGGCACAAAGGATGTCATGCTGGGCCTGGAGACAGGAAGACTCATTTCTCTGAATTCAAATCTGGCCTCAGATACTTAGTAGCCATGTGATCCTGGGCCTCAATTTTTTTCAACTGTAAAATGAGCTGGAGAAGGGAATGGCAAACCCTTTCAGTATCTCTGCCAAGATAACCCCAAATGGGGTCATGAAGAGTCAGACACAACTGAACAATTGTATTGATCAGAATTACTGTCTTTCACAGTTGATTATCTTTACAATATTGCCATTAATAGGTAGATTATTCTTCTAATTCTACCCACCCCCTTAATTCTAGTAAATTCTCTCTGTTGATTGCCTCCAGTTTGTTTGTACATGCATGTTGTCTCCCCTATTAGACTGTGAGTTCCTTGAGGGCAGGGACTATGTTTTGCCTGTCTTTGCATCCCAGTGCTTCACGGAGTACTTGGCACATAGTAGGTGCTTAATAAATGTTTATTGATTGAGGGAAGTTTTTTTTTTCTTTTTTCTTTTCAAGTCAGGAGTTGAGGGAAGGGGAAATGAGAAAGGGACAGCTTTGAGGGGAGTTTCTGAAGATCTTGAAGGAGGGTGTCTTGAACCCAGAACCATGAGGAGAATGCTGTAGAGTAATGGGACAAGCCCTGGATTTGAGGTTAGGCATGAAAGTCCTGACTTTGCCACTTAGTGAGTTACCTCAACAGTTCCCTTCCCCCCTCTGAACATCAGCTTCCTGCTGTGTGAAAATGGGGATTACTAATCTGTGTGCTGGAAAGGAAAAACACAGTAAACTACTGTTCTTTGGTTGTTCTTGGAACCCAAATTCTTGGGTGTGGGTCTCATTACCAGTTTGAACTGCATGGAATGGAGCCTCCTGCCCCCGGCAACAGAAGAGATGGTCAAACAGACATCGGTGGTGAAGGGCCGATTCATGGGGGACCCTTCACACGAATACGAGCACATTGAGATGCAGCGTATGACTGAAGGAGACAGGACATATGAAGATGAAGTGGTGGTAAGTGGGGGAAATGGGAAGGGCCAGATGAGAAGCTGACTTAGTATCTAGTCTGGGACTTCTGCTTATATTTTCCATTAGGTCTTACTACTCACCTAACACAATTTAAGTTATTTTAACAACTGGGTCCCTGAAGTCTTGGAGAACTTTGGCTGTGGAGCCCCTTGCTGCTTTCTCTAGGTTAAGTGCAATGGTTCGGATACAATCATTTATGAAAAATCATGACCCTAGCTTCCATCCAATACAACAATTTCTATTTTCAAATGATGTAAAAGTCACTAATCCAATAGCAGAAGCATTAAAAAAATTTGGGGGGGCATGTAAATAATAATGAAACAAGTTCCACAATTAGCTCCTGCCGTGGTTAATCGGTGGATGCCATCTCCTACTCTTCCCCAAGTGGTGGATGGGATAGAAAATTTCTGTGGAAAACTTGTGAGGTTTTCCACAGACACTTTTCCTCAGAGGATGTGGGGATTATCAATCACTTCTCTAGTCTCCTTTCAGTATGTTCCCATTAACTGGCATGGAGATTTCCTAACCCATTGGGCTGACCAGAAATTGCTGCAAACTCTTACCTTGACTTTGGGATCATCAGATTCCATCACGATTCCCAGATGTGGGAACATCATGCTAGCACTGTAAACTTTGGAATCAAGTGTGGGAAATGGGAGACACTGGCACAGGACCACCTAATGTGGTGTGCCCTCATTAAAGAAAACTCTTTGTTCTATAGGCAAAGCAGAATTGCAGTAGCTCAAAGGAAATGTGAGCTATGCCGCTCTAAATGTTCATATGGACTGTGCCCAGTCTGTGGTAGAACCTTTCAAGCTCTTATTGGTCTGATCAGCCCCAGTCAGACACACTGTAGCTTGACCCTGACATAGGGATATTGTTTTGGTCCTCTTTGAGAAGGAAGGTGTGGGGACCAATTTTTTTTTTTTTTTGTGAGGCAATTGGGGTTAAGTGACTTGCCCAGGGTCACACAGCTAGTGAGTGTTAAGTGTCTGAGGCCAGATTTGAACTTAGGTACTCCTGACTCCAGGGCCAGTGTTCTATCTACTATGCCATCTAGGTGCCCCAGGGACCAATTTTTAATTGGGGAGTGTTAGCTAAGTGGCTCACCGCAATATTGGGGCAAGGAAGGAGACCAGCAGCCTTCCTCAAAATGGAACAGGATTTATTTGAACAAGAACGAACTTAAAAAAAAAAAAACCACAAACAGGATCAGTAGGATCAAGGGAAAGGAAATAAAATGGGGAAAGGGAAATTATACAACCTGAAAAATACCACTGCCCAGGAATTAGTTGAGAATACACAGCAGAGCTCCTGTCACTTTCCAGCTTCCAGCTAGAATGCCGGAAAAAAACCCAACTTCCTTCTTCCCCACACACTCCACACAGCCCCCAGCCAATTGGATGGCCGCTCTGACAGTCACATGATTGCCCTCTCTAGGCTTCCAATCATTATAATTTTGCCAGGCCCATGTAGGTGCCAGCGCCATGGCAACAGCCACAACCAGTGGGTGGAGCACCTTGCAGTTTGTGGAGCCCCAGGCCAGTGCACAGAGGCATATAAACCTCAAATAACAATTCTTTACAAAGGACAGCAACCATACCACCATACTCTGTGTACAAGGAACTTACCAGGACTGCCTGCTAGAGGCAGACACACAGATGCACAGACACACAGACACACAGACACACAGACACACACACATACATATACATTTGTATACATATACACATACATACATATACACACATACAAACTAAATACAAGGTAACTTTTTGGTGAAAAGCATCTGGGGGAGAATCAGAATAGGCACTGTATAGGAGGTGTTACTCCAGCTAGGGACTCCTTTTTTTTTTTTTTTTTTTTGCAGGGCAATGAGGGTTAAGTGACTTGCCCAGGGTCACAATTAAGTGTCAAGTGTCTGAGGTCGGATTTGAATTCAAATCTTCCTGAATCCAGGGCCAGTGCTTTATCCACTGTGCCACCTAGCTGCCTCTCCAGGAGGAAGTAAGGAGGGAGCAGTGGGAGACTGCCTAGGCTAAGGCTTTGAGATGAAATATCCTATAAATGGAAAAGAGCAGGAAGGACGCTTTGGCTGGAAGGAAGAATGTGTGGAGGAGGAGAGTCTTGTAATAAGCCTGGAGGGGTAGGTTGGAGTCAGATTGTGAAGGACTTTAAATACCAAACAGAAGAGTCTGTGTGTTATCTTAAAGACAAGAGGGAGTAACTTGAGGGATATGGTCAGACCTGTGTTTAGTAATATCAATTTGGTAGCTATGCAGAGAATGGGTTGGAGAAGAGACTGGTTACTGGGAGACCAATTAGTAGGCTATTGCAATAGTGTAAGCCGCTAGGGGAACTAACTATGCTAGGGTGGTGGCTATGTGAATAGAGAGAAAGGGGTGGATGGGACTCCCCCCATGAAATTGGGAATAAAGTGTCATTCATGACTTGCCATCCCCCTTACCCTCTGCTCCATCTTTCTTCCTACAGAGCAAGTAGCTCCTTCTCCAAAGTGGTAGCCCAGGTAGAACTCTTCCTCGACTCTGCATAGATCCTTCTGGGCTTCTTCCTTTTGGTCAGTCCATTCTGCCACAACAAGCAGGCCTAGATCTTCCATAGCCAATCCTCTGAAGTCACTCTCTTAAAAAAAATGCCTCCCAGTCAAGGCTCCCAAATCTTATAGTGCCATAGTATCCAAGTTCATGTGTTATTTGTCCTAAAGAGACAGCCAGTAGAACATGGCCCCACAGCACCACCATCTTCCTGGCCTTACCATTTCCCTTTTACATGGCCTGGTTAATACTGAATCTAAGTGCTTTGACTGTACTAGTCAGGGCAGATGGCAGTATATTCTCCAGCGATGGGGCTTGTGTTCAATCCCAAATGGTTGTAGTTACCATGGATTGAATGTCCACTTTGTTCAGTGACAGAACATGCCTAGGAAAAAGGTAATGACTATTTTAAATGAAACATAAAACAACTACAAATGAATTTTGTACAGAATTGCTGGGGTTAAATATTGAGAGCTGGGTGGCATTAGAAAAGACTTCTGTGGTGCATTAGAAAGAGTATTAGATTTAGGATCAGCGGACCTCAGTCTGAATCATTGCTTTACTGGAGGATGGGCCAAAAAGTCACAAAGGGGTCTGATGTTTTAATAATTTTTTGAAAATAATTTTTCTTTATTTCTTGAATATACATATTTATTTCTTATATGTACCACATATGATGGTATGGTATTGTAATTTTTTTTTTTAAGTGAAGCAGTTGGGGTTAAGTGACTTGCCCAGGGTCACACAGCTAGTAAGTGTGTGTTAAGTGTCTGAGGTCAGATTTGAACTCAGGTCCTCCTGACTCTAGGGCCGGTGCTCTATCCACTGTGCCACCTAGCTGCCCCCTATGGTATTGTAAATTAAAAACAAAAAAGGAGTTATTAAATATTAAATATTGAAACTCCTCTGTGACATAGTGACTTTTGGCCTACCCTGTACATTCTGTGTGACA
Source organism: Dromiciops gliroides (assembly GCF_019393635.1). Classification (NCBI taxonomy): domain Eukaryota; kingdom Metazoa; phylum Chordata; class Mammalia; order Microbiotheria; family Microbiotheriidae; genus Dromiciops; species Dromiciops gliroides. Next base: position 258,482,312 of record NC_057864.1, read on the forward strand.
AGTCTCATTTTCTCAGTTCTCTTAGCTGTAAAATGAGGAAATTGGACTAGATGGTCTCCAGGGTCCCTTCCAGTTCTTTTTTTTTTTTTTTTTAGTGAGGCAGTTGGGGTTAAGTGACTTGCCCAGGGTCACACAGCTAGTAAGTGTTAAGTGTCTGAGGCCAGATTTGAACTCAGGTCCTCCTGACTCCAGGGCCAGTGCTCTATCCACTGCGCCACCTAGCTGCCCCTCTTCCAGTTCTTAATTGGATGCCCAATCAACCAACAAGCATTTATTACGTGCCTACTATGTTGTAGGCATTGAGCCAGGCCCTGAGGATATAAAAACAAAACAATGAAGTAGTCTCCACCCTCAGGAAGCAGTTGAGGAGACAACATACATGTAAGTGAATACATATGTATGTATATATGCATATGTATGTACAGTGTGGGTAAAAAATCAGAAAGGGGTTTCAATGTTTAATAACTCCTTTATTTTTGTTTTTAATTTATAATATCATAGTATCATATACAGTATATATAGGAAGTGAATTTATATGAAAAATCAAATCTTGTAAATGGCAAAAATGAAGAAAAATAATTTTTGAAAAGTTATTAAAACATTGTGACTTTTGGCCCACCCTGTGTATATGTGTATGTGTATGTGTATGTGTATGTGTATGTGTATGTGCATGTGCATGTGTGTGCATGTGCACATGTACTTGTACACACACTACACTAGCAACTGGTGGGATCAGAAAAGGCTTCATGTAGAAGATGGCGTTTGAGCAGTGTTTTAAAGGAAATACGGAATTCTAAGAGTGGGAATGGGAGAATATTCCAGGTATTTACAAGGGTACGTAAATGGAAGATGGAATGTTATGAGCAAGGAACAATTAAATGGACAGTTTGGCTGGACTGCACCATGCATGGGGAGAGAGGGAGTAATGTATCATAAGGCTAGAAAGATAGGTTAGAGTCAGGTTGTAAAAGGCCTTAAAAGCTAAACAGAGGAGCTTCTATTTTATCTATGAGGCAGTGGAGTGTTAATGGACTTGACTGAATAGGGTAGTGATGTGGGCAGACCTGTACTTCCAGACAATCATTTTGGTAGCAGTGTGGAGATTAGATCCGAGAGAGACTTGAACAAGGAGATCAGCTAGGAGGCTCTAGGAGTCCAAGCAAGAGATGATGACGGTTTTAATTAGGGTGGTGGCTGTATGAGTAGAGATAAAGGACAGATTAGAGATGTTAAAGAGATAGAAATGGGGGCAGCTAGGTGGCACAGTGGATAAAGCACCGGCCCTGGATTCAGGAGTACCTGAGTTCAAATCCGGCCTCAAACACTTGACACTTCCTAGCTGTGTGACCCTGGGCAAGTCACTTAACTCCCATTGCCCCGCAAAATAAAATAAAATAAAATAAAATAAAAAAAGAGATAGAAATGGCATTTGGCAAAATGATTGGCTATGCCAGGTAAAGCAGTGAGGAGTCAAGAATAATGCCAAGGTTATGAACCTGGGCAAGTGAAAGGGTGGTGATGCCCTTGACACAAATAGGTTCAGAAGAGGGCCAGGCTTTAGGTGAGTTTGGGGTATAATTTTTTTTTCTTCTGGGCAATGAGGGTTAAGTGACTTGCCTAGGGTCACACAGCCAGTAAGTGTCAAATGTCTGAGGATGGATTTGAATTCAGGTCCTCCTGAATCCAGGGCCGGTGTTTTATTCACTGCGCCACCTAGCTGCCCCATTTACTTTTTTTTTTTTATTTTGGGGTATAATTTAGTTAGGAATCCCTAGAGGACATCTAGTTTGAAATATTTAATAGAGAGCCTGGAACACAGGAGAGAAACTCGGGCTAGATACAAATATGAGATTCACCTACATCAAACCTAGGGTTGCTGATGAGGTCACCAAGTGAGAGAGGGTAGAGAGGGAATAGAAGAGGGACCCGGACATATTCTTAGGGAACACACAAAGTTAAGATATGTGATATCTGCATGATGTATCGGCAAAGGAGATGTCAAATAGATGGGAAGGGGCCCGAGAAAGAGCAGCATCGCAGAAACCCAGAGAGAAGAGTATCTAGAAGAGGGTAACAAAGAGTGTCAAATGCAAAGGCTGAGGAGGTATAAATTTGGGAAAAGGCCATGAGATGTGGTAATTTTTGAGATTTTTGGTTTCAGTTGTGTGATGGGGTAAACCAGGTTGGAGGGAATTAGAAGAAATTAAAAGAAGAGGAAGTTAAGGCAATGGGTGTAGATCGCTTTTTCTAGATTTGGGCTATAAAAGGGAGAAGAGAGAGCTATAGGATGATAGCTTTTTTCCCCTAGAATAAGAGGCAGGCATGTTTGTAGGCAACAGAGAAGGAACCAGTATTCAAGATTAGAGAGAAAGAGAAAGAATGATTGGGGGCGGGGCATTCTACTGGAGGAAGGAGGGAATGGGAATGAAGGGTAAATAGAAAGAGCTTGGTCTGAAGGGTCACCTCTGCATCCAGGATTAGAATAAAGGAGGAATGGGGTCATGAAGTCAAGTGTTTCTGAGACGTAGAGAAGGGGAGAAGAGGGAGCTCACGAGGAATGGTCTTTATTTTCTTTAGGTATGAGGTGAAATCCTCTGCTGAGATGGTTTGAGAAGCTTGAGAGGGGAGAGGGTAAAGGGGAATTGTGAACTAGGGCTGGGAGGTGGAGGGATGTAATTGGAATGGTTCGCTTTTAGAATAGCTGAGAGGCAGAGGTCCTTGGGCTAAGATGTATGTGAACAATTGTCCTTGGTCTCATGCTTTGCTCCCTTTATTTGCATTTCTCCAGATTGCCCCTATGCTAGGTAGGAATGCCTTCTCTCCTCATCTCCGTCTCATCCACCTCAGCTCAGGCGCCACCTCCACCCTGTAGCCTTCTGGTCGGGATCTCTCCTCTGCCCCCATCATTCCCTACTTTGTAATAAGCCTATGTCATATTTCTCCATTAGAATTTAAGGGCTTTAGGGGCAGCTAGGTGGCACAGTGGATAGAGCACTGGCCCTGGATTCAGGAGGACCTGAGTTCAAATCCGGCCTCAGACACTTGACACTTACTAGCTGTGTGACCCTGGGCAAGTCACTTAACCCCAATTGCCCAGCAAAAGAAAGAAAGAAAGAAAGAAAGAAAGAAAGAAAGAAAGAAAGAAAGAAAGAAAGAAAGAAAGAAAGAATTTAAGGGCTTTGAGGAGAGGGAGTTTGTTCTTTTGGGGGGGGGGCAGGGCAATGAGGGTTAAGTGACTTGCCCAATGTCACACAGCTAGTAAGTGTCAAGTGTCTGAGGTGGATTTGAACTCAGATCCTCCTGAATCCAGGGCTGGTGCTTTATCCACCATGCCATCTAGCTGCCCCCCTGTTTGTTCTTTATCTTTGTATTCCCCACCCCAACCTAGCCTATAATAGCGATGAATAAATGTTTCTTGAATGATTGGGTCCCACTCTAGGGAGGAGGAGACATCCAGAACTCTGAAGTGAGTGGGGCCAAAGGAGGGAGATAACTACATTTGAAGACTTGGTTGTCGGCAGATATAAAAACAAAGAGCTTGGAAGCCCTAAGATACAATTGACACAAATATCCCCTTTGACCATCATGGCCCAGGCTGGCTGCCTGAGGACAATATTACGGCCTCCTTCCTTTCACACCAACCATGCAGGCTGCCTAATGTTGCCTGCCCTTTGCTTTCTGCTTTTTCCCTGCTGTTCCTAATGTTTGCATTCTTGGTTTTGCTGATCAAGGCTTGTTGTTCATTTTGATAAGCTTTCACCTATATGTTATGAGATATGACATGGGGCCCACATAGTCTGATTTTTCCCTAGGTCCTCATCCCATGAAGGATGGTCTTGTACCCACAGAGTGTATATATCTGATTTCTAATTACTCGATCTCTGATCAGCTTACATCCTAGTTTAGGACATCTGTTTGAGGGGAGGGGGAAGGGGGAGCCCAGGGACACAGCCTAGAGCTCTTCACATATTTCTTTAGATCCAAATCAAAGAGGAATCCCGCCTGGTGTCAGTCATTGACCAAATTGACAAAGCAGTAGCCATCATCCCCCGTGGAGCCCTCTTCAAGACCCCCTTTGGACCTGTCCATGTCAATAGGACCTTTGAAGGTAAGTCCCCGACAACTCCCCAAGGGGCCTTTGCTTTTACTTTGAGGGAGAGAATAAGGAGGAGGCATGTGCTTTAAGTCTCAAGAGTACAATATGCTATATTCCTGGGAATAACCTGTAATTCTTTGCTTGTTTCCTTAAGAAAATGTTGGTGACTGATCCCCAGGACATTGCCCAGTGGTATGGCTTCATGAAGTTTTGTACAACTAACTAACTAGCTGAGGGGCAGCTAGGTGGTGCAGTGGATAAAGCACTGGCCTTGGATTCAGGAGGACCTGAGTTCAAATCCGGCCTCAGACACTTGACACTAGATGTGTAACCCTGGGCAAGTCACTTAACCCTCATTGCCCTGCAAAAAACCCCACAAAAAATAGATTAAAAAATCCAACTAACTGGCTGACCCACAATTTGTTGTTGCTAGAACAGATTGTAGCATACTGTTGTCCTGGTTCCTGAGTCTTTTCTTCACCTGGTTTAGTGTTCATGGCCTTAATTCCAACCTTGTTTTTCTTCACTCCTCTTTGGTACCAGATTGGCAATGGGAGATTTAGGCGCATTCCCTCCACAAGGTCACTCCTTGTGCCAGGAGTCAGAATATTAGGGAATAGAGACACTCATGGGGATGGGAGACTTGACTCACTCCTTCCTCACAGGGCTTGCCTGAGGCCCTTCCACAATCCTGCCTCATATTCCTGCAAATCCTAGCACTGCTTGGGTGGATAGAACTCTGACCCCGGAGTCCAGAGGACCTGAATTAAAATCTCACCTCAGACACTTACTAGCTGTATGACCCTGGGCGAGTCACTTTACCCCAATTGCCTTAAACATCTGGGGCCATTTCCAGTTGTCCCGTTATCTATTTTGCCACTGTATCCAGAGGATTCTGGAGGAAAGAGTGATGTTGGTGACCTTGCACAACCTTCCTTTACTTAAATCCAGTTCAGTGCAAGTCATGACATCACCCCGATGTCATGTTCCTCTTTGAGAATGGACACACAACAATGATAGCACTGCTTGGAAGAAACAGAGAATCAGGAGCTTTTAACCTGACTGACAATCCCCATCTGCTTCCTTTCAGGATTGACCCTGGCAGATTCTAAGAAACTCAGTTCCTACTTCCATTTTGCGGAGCCTGTGGAATTGAAGAACAAGAGCTTGCTGGAGAAAGCTGACTTGGACCCTTCCTTGGACTTTCTGGACTCCCTGGAACATGATATCCCTAAAGGTACAGTTAGTGAGTTACCCAGAGTGAAAGAAATATCCTGTCTGGTCTAAGGTTTTGTTTCTGATGGAGGAACTGAGGGAGTGTGTGTGTGTGTGTATATGTTGGGGGGTGTTTCTCCATATCATCTTCAGATCTTAGTATGTACTTAAATATCTCGAACTTCTTTTTAATATCCCATCATGGAATTATTAACTAATTTTTAATAAAATCTTTGTATTTTGGACCTGAATACCCTCCAAGGGTAATGAGGCCCATATATTTACTACTTATTATGTAAATATTAGTTTTACTACTATTCTTCAATGAATCAATATCATTGATGTGGGCACTTACCTTCACTAATGCAGATCGCCACCCAGCCTCACTTCTAGTTCCATAAGTTTCTTGTCCTTGTGAATTTGTAAATTATCCAGTACTGGAGGCCTTCCTCTGGGTGTCTTAACATGGATACTCTTGTAATACTTGGACTGGCAGCTAGGTGGTGCAGTGGATAGAATGTCTGGCCTCATCTTCCTGAGTTGAAACCTAGCCTCACACTTACTAGCTGTGTGACCCTGGGCTAGTCATTTAACACTATTTGCTTCAGTTTCTCATCAGTAAAATGAGCTGGAGAAGGAAATCATAACTGACCTAATTCCCCCTTTTTTTTTTTGGTGGGGCTATGAGAGTTAAGTGACTTACCCAGGGTCACACAGCTAGTGAGTATCAAGTGTCAGGCTAGATTTGAACTCAGGTTCTCCTGAATCCAGGGCTGGTGCTTTATCTACTGCACTACCTAGCTGCCCCCCAAACTTCCAGAATTGCTTAAATCAAGTAATGTATTTCAGGTGACTTGCAAAGAGGGTTAAGTGACTTGCCCAGGGTCACACAGCTAATAAGTGTCACGTGTCTGAGGCTGGATTTGAACTCAGGTCCTCCTGAATCCAGGGCTGGTGCTTTATCTACTGTGCCACCTAGCTGCCCCACTAATTCCTTTTTTAGAGGCCACTAGGCAGTACAGTGGATAGAGTACTGGACCTGGAGTCAGGACAGGAGTTTAAATCCTGCCTCAGACAATAGCTATGTGACCTTGGACAGGTTACTTAACCAGTCTCTCAGCCTCAGTTTCCTCATCTGTAAAATGGAAATAATCATAGTATCTACCTCACAAAATTCTTTGTTTACAAACCTTAAAACACCATATAAGTGCTATTAGTATTCATACATGTCCTGGATATAGACCTTATCCTTGTCTTCTTTACAGTTTGTAGGGCCTTTACAGACTTGTAGGGCCTGACTTGTAAGGCCTGCTAAAGGCTTAGCTCGTTTTGGAGACAGTAGCAGAGACTTGATCTCCCTCTCAGCCTCTGGCATTCCCAGTGGAGAGGAGAAAGACTTATGGTAGATGATGTTCTTCCGAGAGCCACATGCAAAAACATGAGACCAGGCTACAGGAAATCAGACAAAGCACTAAAAAAAAAAGGGGGGGGGGGTTGTGCTGTCTAAAAGCTAACTGAATAAGGACCATATTTCCCTTCTCTTTTAGAGATATATCAGATATTTATGGAAATTTGATGTTGCTGGTTTCCAGTGGCCTGTGTGTTCTCTTAGCTGAGTGATGAGAGCAGCAAAATAGGAAGATGACTGGGATAAGAGAGAAGGCGGGGGGGGGGTGTGTGTGTGTGTGTGTGTGTGTGTGTGTGTGTGGAATCTATCAGCTCAGCTCCCAAAGCTAGCAAAGCTGATAAATAGTTTGGCTAGCCAAATGATGTTTCTCACTGCTCTGCAGTGGTGTCATGCTCATCGTTTTTATTTGGATTATCCAGTGGTACTAATGAATGCTTAATCCTGGCCTGAGCACCCACTGCTCACCATCCCCCTCTTCGTTCAGTTGTTGTGTACATCAACCAAAGCAAAGTCATTTGTCAGGATTGAAGGGTCCTAGCTTTAGGTCTAGATGACACCTTAGAAGTCATCAAGTCCAACTTCCTCATTTTACAAACTGAACCCTGAGAGGTTAAGTATTGAACTACTCTGGCCTCCCCCTCCTCCCTCCCTCCCTCCCTCTCTCTCTCTCTCTCTCTCTCTCTCTCTCTGTCTGTCTATATGTCTATCTATCTATCTATAATGCATTCTGGAACTGAATAGAAGTGACATTCACATCATGTGTGCTAATGGTCCACTTCATTACTATCATCCTAAGAGTAACTCACATTATATAGTACATTAAGGTTTGCAAAGCACTTTTTTGGTGGTGTTCAGTCGCTTTAGTCTTTTTTTTTTTTTTTTTTTGGTGAGGCGATTGGGGTTAAGTGACTTGCCCAGGGTCACACAGCTAGTAAGTGTCAAGTGTCTGAGGCCGGACTTGAACTCAGGTCCTCCTGACTCCAGGGCTGCTGCTTTATCCACCGTGCCACCTAGCTGTCCACAGTCGCTTTAGTCTTGACCCATTTGTTGTGACTCCATGGCCACATGGCCCCAAGGGCACTCCAGGCCCTTCTGTCCTCCACTCTCTCTTGAACTCCGTCCAAGTTCATCATTGTTTCCATGACACTCTCTATCCATCTCATCCTCTGCCTTCCCTTTTCCTTTTGCCTTCAACGTTTCCCAACATTAGGGTCTTTCCCAGTGAGTCGCATTTTCTCAGTATGTGACCGAAGTAGTTAAGCTTTGGCCTCAGTATTTGTCCTTCCAATGAATAGCCTGAATGAATTTCCCTTTATCAGATCTCCTTGCTGTCCCAGGATCTCTTCAAGAAAAGTCTTACCCAGTACCACAATTCAAAAGCGTTGATTTTGCTGTGCTCAACTTTTTTTATAGTCCAGCTCTCACAGCCCCACTTTACTTACAGTAATGAGCACCTACTACTATCTGTAGAATAATGTGCTAAATGATGGGTATGCAAAAGAGGTATTAGACACGATCAATTGAGATAATGCACATAAAGGTTAAACTAAATGTTTGTTTTTGTTTTTGTTTTTTTTGTTTTTTGGGAAGGCAATTGGGGTTAAGTGACTTGCCCAGGGTCACACAGCTAGTAAGTGTTAAGTGTCTGAGGCTGGATTTGAACTCAGGTCCTCCTGAATCCAGGGCCTGTGCTTTATCCACTGAGCCACCTAGCTGCCCCGAGGTTAAACTAAATATAAGTGGTCTCTGTGCTGAAGCTGCTTACAACTCACTTGGGAAATTATATATATATATGCGCATATGTAACTTTAAATAAATAGCCACAGCTCATGGAAGGGGGAGGGGAAGGAGGGATAGAATTTGGGACTCAAAACTTTAAATGAAATGTTTATTATATTTTGAAATGACCATGCACACATATACATGCATGTATACATATGTACGCACACTTGCATCTATATACATACACACATGCATATACACATATAGTACATATTACAGTGGATCTACGCTTTTCTCAGGAATACTCATTCATTTGCTGCAAATCGAGCTCCATCCACGATCTCTCTCTCATCCTATGTGATTCTTTCTGTAAATTCTCCATAGGGCATTTCTCCCAGGCACTAGAGGGCTTTCTGAGGGATGTCAGGACAATCCTCAGGCTATCCACTCCTCATTCTGTCTCTCTTGACCAGCCTCCCATCCCCCACCCCTCACTTCTCTTTTGGTCTTTTATATCTTTGGTGATGTCTTCTATGCCATTGCCACTGTCTAAGTGATCAGTGATAATAGGGCTACAGCTGGCTTAGACTTTTTTCATTGTCCTTTGAGTCCTTTATGATCTCAGTGTTCTTCTGTTGTGGGAGTCTTTGACTTACAGTCGTGCAATATCATTGGGAGAATATTGGTGCTAAAAGATCTGCCTTTGTATTAGTCAGTGGTATGAAATCATTGAGACAGGACATAAAAAGAGAAAGAACAATGCAGAGTGTCACATCTAAGTATTTAGGGGAGGCAGGGAGTGTGATCACTGAGGATTAGAATAACCAAGAGAGGCTTCATGGAGGCATTAAGATCTGAGCTGGGTTTTGGTAGGATTTGGATAAATAAGAATTGGGCTGATTTTTGAACAGGGGATGATGAGTATCGGGAGTTCTTATCTTACTCCCAGTTGTAAGTAGGGTGCCCAAAGAGCAGCTAACTCTATCTCCTCATTGTTCTGTGGGGTTCTTGTAAATAGGTGGGGGTGTCTTTCTAATATCCTTAGCTTAAACCCCCAGTCCAGTGCACTCTCCACAATATAAAATGCCATCAATTACCATCAATGCCATTGATTAATGATGCCTTGGTATCAATTTATCACTTGCTTCCTCTTCAATATCAATTAGCCAATTCATATAAGTTTTTTATAAAGTGATATTTGTTAAAAAAAATACAGCAAGAATCAAGATACAAGGGGCAGCTAGGTGGTGCAGTGGATAGAGCACCGGCCCTGGAGTCAGGAGTACCTGAGTTCAAATCCGGTCTCAGACACTTAACACTTACTAGCTATGTGACCCTGGGCACTTAACCCCAATTGCCTCACCAAAAAAAAAAAAAAAAGAACCAAGATACAAAAGCACCCCCTGAATCAGAGGGCACACTCTTCCCTCTACCCCTTTGGTTCCATGAGGTAGCAGGCTCAAAGTTAAATGCTAGAAAGCATTCATCCTACCAAGTTCCCTTCTCAGCGTGGCCCAGCCTATGGGTGTAGTCATTCCCTTGCTTGAAGAACACAACATCTCATCATTGCTTCAACCTTGGCCTGGGCCAAGCGGGGCTCTCCTCATAGCTGCTGAGGTACACTGGGCCAAGCTGCTGGCAAACTTTGGGATGGCTTCCAGTTCCTGGACCCCTATTAGCTCTACAGACCTTTCAAAACCCACAAGGTCTTGGTCTAGTCTGTTCCATCACTAAAACTCCTTCACTAAAGAGAAGGAAAGAATATACGTGACAGGGACAGGTTCATCAGCCACACGGCAATGAGCCAGGTGGGGAGACCAAGGCCTGAGGCCCCTTTCCCCATCCAGAGACTTAAGCATTTTGTCCTCCTGGATGTACCATAGTCAGGGACAGAGAATAACTTAGTCTTTTTTTATGTACACCCAGTGTACATCAACAGCCAACCAAATGTCTTTTCTATTTTTTTTTTTTAGTGGGGCAATGAGGGTTAAGTGACTTGCCCAAGGTCACACAGCTAGCAAGTGTCTAGCGTCTGAGGCTGGATTTGAACTCAGGTCCTCCTGAATCCAGGGCCATTGCTCTGTCCACTGTGCCACCTAGCTGCCCCCCAGCCAACCAAATGTCACACAGCAAGTGGCAGGAAATAGAAAATACAACTGAAGTGGAAAGCTGGGTCCCTCAGGCACATACGTCTAAGGCTGGGTCCTCTCTGGCCAGTCCCCTCCCTTTCCCCCTACCTTACAGATGTAGATAAAATGATATTTTAGGGAGATGAATGTAAGGAGGGCACAGGATGGATTAGAATAGGGGAGAGACTGTGGGGGATGGGGAGACCATTTGGGAGATGTCGACACTACAAAAGAATTGTCAAGGTTAGGTGACAGTCTGGAAGGTAAGGGGGAGGGAAGAGTCAAAGATAGCTCCAGGATGTTCAGCGGGGAGGAAGCTGGGGCTGAGGCAAGGGGAGGTGGTGGGGAGCAGATTGTAAGGAAAAAATAGATGGTCAATTCCCTTTTAGACACATTGGATTTGATAGAAGAGTAGGCCATCCAGAGGGAGTGAGAGATCCAGCAAGTAGCTAGAGATGGATCTGAGTCTCAGGAGAATAACCATCCTCTTTGGTGTGATAAGGGAAGCCCCCAGAAGGACCTTGCATCTAGCTAACTTCAAGTTACCTACATCAGGGCTGGCCCTCTGGGTGTGTTTCTGCATTGCCCTGATGGGGTGAGGAGGTTGGGGAGGAAGCAGGGCATGTCCAGGAACTGAGGCAAAGGTTCCAGGGCAGAGGAGAAGGGTGGTCAGAGACTGAGGCTGATTGCCCTGGCCTAGCCCAGGAAGGGAGCTTGGGTCCCCCCTGGGCAGGAGTCTGATCCTTCTCCCTCACAGAACGGTGTCTGCTGCTTCCTAGGGAGATAAGGAGAGGTTTATAGAGCCCTGGCTATTTCACACCTAAGAGCAGTCCAATCTGAAGCTCCTTTATCTTTGCTGGACTCCTGAGTTCCCAGCCAGGCCAGGAGCCAGCAGATGGGGCAGCAGATTCCCTCCGATAATGGGGGCCAGGAATGCTGGGGTGGTGGAATCTAGCTTCAGGGTCTAGGGGTTGGGGAGTGGAGTAGCCCTTAAGTCCCCTCAGTTTGGGCATGACCCACCCTTGTTATTCCCTTCTTTTATCCAGATTCCAACACCTCTCCCCTCAACCCCCTAATGAATTGGGCCTTTCCTGCCATCTCCAGGCCTCTTGGACTACATGTATCTACTCCGGATTCTTGAGAGAGAAAACAACATCTGGACAACTCTTCTTTTTGCAGCTTCTGTGAGGGAGGCTGGACTCCAATCTTGGATTTCCAACCCTGACTTCTCAACTCTAGAGAGAACATCTGATTTGGGGTGGGAAAGAAGAAGGAGAAACATTTTTCTCTTTCTTTTCTTTCTTTTTGTCCATAGCAGTCCCTTCTCACATTTTAAGGGTCAAAGTCAGTTTGGCCACAGGAATCCTTGGAGATATATACGAACCTGAGTCTTTATGACCCCTGTCCTACCTCTCCTCTGCCTCCAATCTCCTTGCCTTTGTCCCACCTAGACCTCTGTTGGATTAAGTAATCTAGGATCCCAGCAGAGACTTTCTGCAAGGAGGAGTCCATTCTAATTTCAGGCCCTTAATTAGACACCTGTGGGTCCAGGCCAGAGCAAAGCCTTTTAGAGGAGAGCTAGGAATCAATAATATCTCACAAGTTGAATGGTAATGAGTTAGTTGGCTTTTGGGAGGGAGCCTGGGAGAGGGTGGTGTTAGTATGGTTCCTGAGGGAACAGATTTCCCCAGCTTCACTTAGGGGAAGCTATCCTCAGGGTCAAGGAGAAGGGAAGGAATGGAAAGCCTTTGCCAGGAGCCGAAGGAAGCAAGGGCCTGAGCCCTTGAACATTCTGCCTGACTGACCTGGTTTCTTGGGGGTGAGCCCAGTTAGTACTGCTAAGGATGTTTTTCTTCTCCCCATTTTATACTGCAAAGAGTTCTGGGTTTAGAGTCAGAAGACCTGAATTTAAATCCCAGTTCCATTAGCCATGTGACATTGGACAATCATTTAATTGTTCTGGCCCTCAGTTTCCTCATTTCTAAAACAAGGGGATTGGACACAATGATCCCAAGGCCTATTCAAGTTCCAAATCTTAGAAGTCTTCTTTCTCTTCACCCAAGCTTTTAGCATTTGTTTGTCTAGAATGAATGTTAGAAAACAAGGGCTCATGCCTTGGGGAAGGGAATTCAGGGGAAGAAGTATTCATGGTCCTACTACAGGTTGCTTACTGGGCAACTCTTAGGCCTCTGGGCCAGGGCCCAGAGATGTTGGTTTGGTCCTCTTAGTGCTGCCTCCAAGGAGCCACTAAAAGGCCTGTTCTAGCTTTTTCCCACAGACAGGAGAGGACTGGAGCAGCAGATGGCCTCCTGAACTTGGCTCCCAGACACTTTCTTATCTGCTGGTGAAAATGTGCAACGACTGCAACTGAGCTGGGGGTTGGAGCTGTCCCTGGTGGGCAAGGATAGTAGATACACTAATGGGACCACTAAGCTGGAAACACAGATATCAAAGTACAGGCCCCAGAAACCCTTGAATCGCAGGCCTGGGTGAGGATCTAAGGGTGCTGGCCAGAGAGATGGGATTGACCATCTGTTTTCTGTCTAGGAAAAAAAACTGCACTGCCTAATGGGGACTACTCGCCATTCACTCAGAATGTGGGAGGTTAAATATTCTGTTTCTTCTTTGGGTCAGGGAGAGGGATTCTTCTTGGCAAATCCTAGAGGTTGGTCCAGAGTCAGCATTTCACAGAAATTAAGTTCCTACTGTGTTGTATAATTGATATAAAACTGCTTGTCTTCTCAAGCAGAGGGGTGGGGTGGGAGGGAGGGAATTTGAAACTTAAAATTAAAAAAAAAATTATTGTTAAAATCTTTTTACATAACATTGGAAAATATTTACTGAAATAAATGCGCAAATCTAAAAAAAAGTTCCTACTGTATGCGGAGCACTATATGAAGCCTGGGTGACCAAAGTTTAGATAAAACATGTCTCCTTTGGTCATGGAGCTTACTGTTAAGTATGGGGGATAGACCACATATGGTGTTAACTACAGCGCCCAATGTTCTATGATATCTATATTTTTAAAAATTAGGACCTATGATTTCATTTGGGTAGTTTACTCCCAGGGAGAAAGCTCTCCCTACAAGTGCAGATTTGCAATTGTTCTGCAACTTACAATCATAGCATTTCCCGAGGGCATTGAGGTTAACTGATTTGCCCAGAATGACACAGGCAGTATGTGTCAGAAAAGAGACTTAACCTTGGTCTTTCCTTCTCTGAAGTTGTCACTCAAGCTCCTACTTCACCCACGCTGCCCCTCGTCATTACAAAACAGGAAAACAAAGTATTATATGAAGAAAAGTTACCAAGAGAGGAATCAGGAAAGGCTTCATGGAGGAGACATTTGAGGATTCTGTCAGCCCCAAACTTTCCCTATATGATCTATAGGACTGGCCCAGAGACACTCCTGACTGTCCACTGGCATGCAGAAATTGAAGGGGAGTGGGAGGACCAGACTAACACTTCAACTGTCCCCCCCCCCAAATACCCCCAAATCCAAACAAACCCTGAAATTGGAAAATATCAACAAATTAAAACATTTTCATATTACTGAACAGTAAGCGTTCATTTGAAAACACATCCTCACCACATCTGGCTTGTTTTCTTTTAAAAGGTGTATATAATAAATCCAGCATATTCATTTCAGTTTTCCTGCTTGTCTTTGTCTTCTGTGCATTTTTTAGGTTGTTTGTTTGTTTGTTTGTTTTTTTGTGTGTGGTTTTGTTTTTTGTTTTGCTTTGCTGGGCAATTGGGGTTAAGTGACTTGCCCAGGGTCACACAGCTAGTAAGTGTTGTGTCTGAGGTCAAATTTGAACTCAGGTCCTCCTGACTACTTCATTCTTTCTCAAACTCCAAATAAGAAGAACATTCCTTTGTAACAAATAAGCCCAGTGAGGCAGCTAGGTGGTACAGTGGAGAATATTGGGTTTCAAGTCAAGAAAATCTAAGTTCAAATTTTTCCTTACACATTTATGACCCTGGACAAGTCACTTAACTGCCTGTAGCCTCAGTTTTCCCCATCTGTAAAGTGGGGATAATAATAGGACTTGCCTTACAAGGTTGTTGTCAGGATCAAATGAGATGTGTCTTTATTTTATTTTTGCAGGGTAATGGGGGTTAAGTGACTTGCCCAGGGTCACACAGCTAGTAAGTGTCAAGTGTCTGAGGCTGGATTTGAACTCAGGTACTCCTGAATCCAGGGCTGGTGCTTTTATCCACTGCGCCACCTAGCTGCCTCCTGTCTTTCTTATTATTAGTGGTTTGGAGCATTTTTATTTGGTGATTACTTTTCTTTTTTCTAAAATTTAATTTAATTTTTTTCCCCAGTTACATGTAAATATATTTTTTTGAATTCCAAATTTTTCTCCCACTTTCCCTTCCCTCCCCCCTCCTGAGGCCAGCAAGCAATTTGATATAGGTTATGCATGGGGCAGCTAGGTGGTGCAGTGGATAAAGCACAGGCCCTGGATTCAGGAGGACCTGAGTTCAAATTAGGCCTCAGACGCTTGACATTTACTAGCTGTGTGACCTTGGGCAAGTCACTTAACCCTCATTGCCTCACCAAAACCAAAAAAACCAAACAAAAAAAAAGAAGATACAGGTTATGCATTACAATCATGTTAAACATTGGTTTGGAGTATTTTTAATGATTTTTGATAGTTTGCTTTTCTTTTTTTTTTTTTTGAGAACTGCCTGTTCATCTCCTTTGGCCATTTATTTATTGGGGAATGGCTCTTCTTATATATTTAAATCAGTTTCCCCAGCTCCCCTCCTTGGAGTTGAGTTACATAATTGATAATCCCTAGGTCACACTGAGTGCTGTTTTCTGACCAGGGTATCAGGGTATAAGGATCTTTAGATTGCTGTGTCTGTTTCTCTCTGTGGGGAGGAGGAGGAGAGGGAGGGGTCACCCAAAGGATCCTAGAAG
The DNA here is from genome assembly GCF_019393635.1 of Dromiciops gliroides. Lineage (NCBI taxonomy): Eukaryota > Metazoa > Chordata > Mammalia > Microbiotheria > Microbiotheriidae > Dromiciops > Dromiciops gliroides. The sequence goes on from NC_057864.1 coordinate 258,497,812, forward strand.
GAAGCCATCTCCTTCTCCTTTCTTTTTTTTTTTTTTTGGTGAGGCAATTGGGGTTAAGTGACTTGCCTAGGGTCACACAGCTAGTAAGTGTTAAGGGTCTGAGGCCAGATTTGAACTCAGGTCCTCCTGAATCCAGGGCCGGTGCTCTATCCACTGTGCCACCTAGCTGCCCCTTCTTCTACTCAAGCTCCAAGGAGCACGTCTCCCACTCATCAAGTACTTTGTAGTTATGGACTGGATCTTGTGAGGCAGTATGGTATGATAGACAGAAAACATGATGGGATTTTAGTCTTGATACTTAACTTGTCTCAGTCTATTTCTTCAAGCCCCACAAAATGAGGACATTTTATACTTAAGGTCCATACCCCACAACGGTGTCGTACAGAGGATCAAATGAGCGAATGGCTATGAAAGTGTAATAACCTATAAAAGCAGTATGCAGACATGAAGTGTTTTATTATTTGGACAATAAAACACAGGCAAAAGGTGGCTATTGCTGCTGGCCACTGACGGTAGAAAGCCTTCCTTTTCCTGCTCCCACTTCCTAGAGCTGGTTGGGGGAGAACATAGAAGTAGCAAGGGAGACCACAGACTTCTTCCTTGGCTAAATCAGAGCCACAATGCTCAATTCAGACAGCAGGGGTCAGCATGGAGCCAGCTTTTTATTTTGCAGTGGTACAAGGATGGCTGAACTGAGAAGACAGAATTTACTGTTAGGTGGGGGGAGGGGAGGGAGGAGGAAGGGGGAACGGGGAGAATATATGAAAACCCTTCTTTTAGAGATGTCTGTATATTTAGGTCCCTTTCATGGAGGTCTCAGGCAAGCTGGGGATGATGTGCACCGGGTCTCCCCTACCCATCCTGGGGAAACCCCTTATTTATCACTGATAGCTTGCCCCCAGTCTGACTCCTTGCCCCTATCTTTCAGGAGATAGTCACCGGGGAGTGGACTAGGTCCAAGGGGAAGAAGCAGTTGCTGGGATCTTTCAGGAAGACCCTAGAGGTCTTTCATAGCACTGAAATTCCCTCGGGAGGAACAGTTACAGGTTAGTTTTCTAGTTCTCCAAAGTTTAGTTTAAGCTCTGTGGGGCCTATTTGGTTGCTCCTTCCCATTTCTGGAGCCCCTAGTCAGTAATATAGTAACCAGAGATGATAAACTCCTTATTTTTCATAAGATGTCACATAGTTATGAGGTGTGTGGTTCTTTTGACTGTCTCATCTGCCAGCTGGGGACAGAAAAGCTGAGAGGGAAGTTTACAAATCTTGGCAGGCCACACTTTTGCTAACTTCCTCTCCATTCTCTCCACACGTCCTTAGTCTGCAGTCCTCTCTCCCTGTTTGTATCCAGATGGATACTCTGGACCATAGTGGCTACCCAGAGGATACCTGAGAGGACAGGCAAGGCCCTAGTGCTACCAGGGAATCTGGATGGAAAGACAGAAGGCAAATGAAAGAGTAATTATATGCCACAGGGCAGCCTTCTGATCCCTGTCCCACTGGCTGTGGGAGACCCAGTTACTCTTTATCCTGGGAGGAGCAGCGTAGCCAAAGAAGTAGGGCTATGGTTGGGGGATGGCAAGGGCCTGCTTTCAGTTTGAAGCTAGAAAACTGAAGGAGGGTGACAGACTAGTCCCCAGCTCCCCAGGTAGACACTACGTGACTCTTGGCACGTTGAGAACCTCCGTTTCCCAGGCGACCAGCTGAGCAAGGACTCGGGGAAGAGTGTGACAGGAATGCAAGGGAGGGAGGTAGGCGGCAAAGGCTTGGCTTGCCATTCATATGCTGCAATACCCGGCCAAAGCGCCCTTGTCAGTTGTGGATTATTCCTTTTACTCAAGGAAGTGGCTCTGGCATCCCTGATCCTCTTCTTTGCTTCCTGGCCTGGAACCTCTCCTGGTGGAGTCATAGGCTAACAACCTCTTTCTTGTTAAGGATTTCCCCCCCTCCCCCAACTAATCCACAATTAATATTAAGCATGTATTACATGCCAGGTTCTGGGGGTACAAAAATACAATTCTATGCCCTCAAGGAACTTACATTTCAAGGGGAGGGAAGACTTGTACGTATATAAAATACACACAGAATAATTACAAGGTAATTTTTTTTTTTTGGCAGGGTGAGGGATAGGTACTAGTAGCTGGAGATATCTGAAAAGGTCTCCTGTATGTGGCACTTGACCTGAGCTTTGAAGTAAATGAGGAATTCTAAGAGGTGGAAACTAGGAGGGAATGCATTCCAGGCGTGGGGGACAGCTCATGCAGACGCACAGGGGCAGGAGCCAGAATGTCCTGTGTGAAGAAAGGCGGGGAGGAATATATAAGGGGGCTGGCAGGCCAGCTTGCAAAGGACTTTAGATGAGTTTGAACTTGACCCTACAGGTAATAGGGCACCAAATTAATTCACTCAGTAGGGGAGTGACATGTACTGGGACCTGACCTATTTAGTAGTTAAGAGTAGGGCCTGGGGCAGCTAGATGGTGCAGTGGATAGAGCACCGGCCCTGGAGTCAGGAGGACCTGTGTTCAAATCCGACCTCAGACACTTAACACTTCCTAGCTGTGTGATCCTGGGCAAGTCACTTAACCCCAGTTGCCTCACAAAAAAAAAAAAAAAGAGTAGGGCCTGGCAGAGGCTATTATTATTATTTGATTCCTATCCACCAATGGGGTAAAATGAGGATGCAGATGGTAATTGTATTCCCCAAACTCATTCTAGTTTAGTGGCCCGTTGGCTAGGGGACCCATGTGTGTTAGTGTTGAGGAATTTCTATTGCAGTTGGATATAGATAATGCTTCTGTTGTGACCGTTTGGTGAGAAATATCCCTAGGGCCTAGTCAACTCTTCTCCAGCCTAGAGTTGTGGACTCTTATCTTTCTCCAGCCTGATTTTGTTTCTTTTTTCTTTTCTTTTTGCAGGGCAATGAGGGTTAAGTGACTTGCCCAGGGTCACACAGCTAGGAAGTGTCAAGTGTCTGAGGCTGGATTTGAACTCAGGTCCTCCTGAATCCAAGGCCAATGCTTTATCCACTTCGCCACCTAGCTGCCCCTCCCCAGCCTGATTTTGGAGCTTAGGTGAAGTCATTTGAAGTTCACTCTCCACCCTTGGGGACTAGGTAGGGTAGGAGCAGGTACAAACTTGGGGAAGGTTTGCTGGATTCAGAACGTTAACTGTGACTTGGGCAGGTCTTAAGTAATAAAACGACCCTATGGGACAACTCAGCAAGGCAAGGGGAATACCTTTCCTTTTCGTAACCTCTCACTTACCTCTGGCAGTGTGAGACAGGAGGCTGGAGAAGGCTGATGAGGTGTATGGCTACTTTGGAGGGATTATCCCAAGACTATATCCTGCCATAGAAATAGTGGCATTTTGGTAAAGGGGATGATATGGGGAGGGAAGAGGAAGGACTCCTTGCTTTTCCTACCTCTCCCCCGTAACAGTGATGACTATGGCTGCCCTGCCTGCTCCTCTGGAAGCTCAAGCTCTGGCCTAGGGCAGGGTGGCTCCACCCTGGGCAGGGCTAGGGGTTACTGGCGGTCGGTTGGGTCCAAAGGCAGGGTGGCCCCTTAGGGGTGGGGGCGGGGGTATCATGCTGAGCCATGTACAAGGTTTCTGGGTGTGGTGTGGCCAGGGCAGGCCATGGCCGAAGAAAGCCCGTGGGAAGCTGGGGCAGCTGGAGCCGGGGAGCCTGGCTGAGCTGGCAGCTGATGAAGGCTGCAAGAGTAGACCTCGTTGCAGGGCTGGCTGGTCCAGCACCAAAACCTTCAAAGCATTTGCCTTTTTGGCAGAGAGAGCAGAGCTGTGGCTGGGCTGGGGAAAAGGGGGGAGAGGCCACAGTGCGCAGGGGGAATAGGAAGCTCCAGATCTCCATCCAGAGGAGATTTTCCCAGGCTCTTTCCTCCCACATAGCAGCTCCCTCCCTCAATTCTGGAGCTGGGACAGGCTCTTCTCGAGCCAAGTCATCATTGTGGCTGCGGAACTCGGCCTCAGGCTGGGGTCCTCCTGTTTGGGGGAGCACAAGGAACCAGGATAAAGCCTGTGAGGGGCAAAGACTGGCTTGTTCTTAAATCCCTATCCCCCATGCTTCAATTAGTCTCAGGTCTCGGTCCCCTCCAGCTGGAGCTGACATCCTGATTATGAGTTGGCCAGGTTGCAAAGGGTGGTGATTTTATACTTAAGTGGCCAATACTCTGCCAACTGGTGGTCTAGCCACCAGTCTGTAGGGGGATGGTGGTGGGGTTTGCACTCGTATAGAGAAGAAGGGGAGAAAGAAAGAAGCAACAGCCACTCTATTAAGTGATTTGTTTTACTGCTTTTGGAAGAACGTACATGCATGTACGTGTGTAGAAGGTGTTTGGGGATTAGTTTGGGATGCCCTGTGTCAATACAAAATGTATCATGTGGGAGACAACCCACCCCCCTCAACCAAGAAAGAAAGGAAAGATGGAAGCATCTAATTGGGGGCAGAGTACCCTTAGGGAGAGTGCATTTGTGTTAGCTCAGATGAACCTCATTTAGGAGTACCAAAATACTAAAAATCTTCAAACCTCTACTTTTTTATTGGCTTTTAAAAATCTCTCAATTTTTGTTTTGTTTTGGTTTGTTTTTTGTGAAGCAACGAGGGTTAAGTGACTTGCCCAGGGTCACACAGCTAGTGTCAAGTGTTTGAGGCCAAATTTGAATTCAGGTCCCCCTGAATCCAGGGCCAGTGCTTTATCCACTGTGCCATAACTTTTTTTTTTTTGGTGAGGCAATTGGGGTTAAGTGACTTGCCCAGGGTCACACAGCTAAGTGTCTGAGCCTGGATTTGAACTCAGGTCCTCCTGAATCCAGGGCCAGTGCTCTATCCACTGCACCACCTAGCTGCCCCTGTGCCATAACTTTTAACTATAGTTGCTGATATGACCAATTTGGACTGGTTGGAGTTTCACCTCTTTTCATTTCCTTTGCCCTCTCTCTGGTAGAGAGGTTTTTAATGAGCAATCAAATGGTCAAAAGGCACCCAGGAGATGTGAAAGGTCTAAATCAGCCTCTGGATAATTGAATTGTCTTTATTCCCATGAAAGAAACCATAAAAATCAGGACAAAATACCCAGTTTTGGAACCTTTTCTAGCAGCTGAGCAAGCACGAACAGCTCCTTGGAGACCCTCGGCTTCAATGACTCCTCATTTGTCTGTCTGTCCCTCCCCCAGGGTCCTGGAGTATCCAGATGGAGAGAGGCAACGCACTGGTCGTGCTACGAAGCTTGCTCTGGCCAGGCCTGACGTTCTACCACGCTCCCCGAACCAAGAATCATGGTTATATTTATGTGGGCACTGGCGAGAAGAACATAGACTTGCCCTTCATGCTATGACTGGGCTGTGCCTCACCCTGGGTACTACTTTATATACAGAAAAATGAATAATATTTTCATAAACCCATCTGTATTACTCGTTTACAGTGTACTTGCCCATTCCTCTCCTCTGCTTTGAGATGGCCACTCTGGTGACACAGCAGGTAGGAGGGATGCAGGTTGGGAAGGAATGCCAAAGGGCAAATGGGCAGAGGGACAGATTATGCCCAAATGATGGGAAGGCCCATCCAGGGTCCCCTCTTTGGGTGACTTAAGCTTCGAGCCAGGACTTGTACTCAGAGCAGAGCAGCTTCCTTCAACCCCCTATTCAAAACTCACAAGCAGTTAGGATCTCCAGAGGAAGAGGCTGGGCACACATCCAACTGCATCCTCTTGGCACCCATGTATTATCAACTACAGGATTTCAATCCCATTATTTCCCAAGTCTCCAAGCTGTACAACTTGATGCTGAGGGTCCAGTAATTTCCAGTTTCCTAACTAAGCACACATCAAGTGGTTTAGCAAGTATCTTGTTTTATGGCATTTCTTGGGCAATATATCACTCAACTCAAAGGTTCAGTCAAAGCCAGTCATGATACCTCATGGCAACTGCCGATGGCCACCCCATCACTAACAGCTGCTTTAGAGCCCATGACTCCATGAGAAGTTCCATTAGAATCAGGATCACATTATTATTGCCTTCCCTTTTGTCCACATTTTGGTTAGGAATAATGAACTGTGAAGACATTTGGGTCTGCAGCAGTTCTAGGCTGGATTTGCTTTCCAGTTCTTTCTTGGAAATGATGGGAGATAGCTCCCATCAGCGAGGCTTGGGGACTTTGGCCAAGATCTTAGAAACCACTCCCTCCTTTTAGTGGTACATCACTAGGGGTTTGCCTGTGTAGTTGACATTATCCTTAAGCAGGGGGGAGCCCACAGCCATTCGAACTTTGTTCCATTTCGGACCTTTCTTTAAGATGGGCTTGACAGAGCGGGGAGCCCAACGCGTCAGGTACCTGTAGAGGGAGGTAGATAGAACAGTATAATGAGGACTTGTGGGGAATTTCTTCATTTTCAGTACCATAGTAGATAAAAACTATCTAGATCTTGATTCTGACCAATCTGGAAGATGAAGAATGGGGGTGCTGGCTTTCCCACTGCCCTACTACAGTCTCACTCATTTGAAGGAAGCACTTCTGGCCTTCCAGGGAGTGAGCAGCTTAGCATGCTATAAACAAATGGGGCTCCTGACTGCTGTAGCTGCCGAGTGTGTGTAGCTGGGGTCAGGGTCGGCAGGCAGCACAGGGCCACACGCTTCCCTGATCTTTATGAGTTGTCAGTGTTTGTGTATATGTAGAGGAGGAGGGAGGAAGCGGATGCTCAGAGCCTAAGTCATTCTTTTTGGCCTCGACCAGAGAAAGGAGAGGCTGATATAAGTGCTTGGGCAAAAAAGGCCTTTGCTCTTACTCATTTGGCTCAGATAGTTGCTCCAGCGCCAGGGGCAGCTCCCTTGGGCAGCCATAGCCTGTGCTTAACCTCCGAGCCCCCTCCCCGAGGAGGAATAGGAGCCAAAGGCAGGGGGGGGGGGGAGGGGAGAAGCTATGGGTGCAGACTGACTGGGGAAGAGAGTGAGTCTAGGCATGCTCCTTTGGCCTCTTGTGGAGAGGAGGGCCAAGGCTGTTGGTTCCGGGAAAAATGGCTCACGATAGAGGGGCTGAGGCTTCCTTTGTCCAGAATGAAATTTGGGCCACAGCCTGCTCTGGAGGCTCAGCAATGGCAAAGGCTAGCATCCCCATAAAGGGCCCCAGCCATGCCTGGAAAGCCCTGGCCCCCACTCAACATGCTTGCCTCACCCAGCTGTGCTCTAAAGCCCCTTAACTGATATATTTCAACTGTGTTCCACTGACCTCTGGCTCCTTGAAGATGAGAATGCTTCCCTTCTTTGTGCCCTACAAAGAGGGGAAAAAGGGAGCCACCCTCCAAAATGGAAGAGCAGGGTGTGGGCACTGAGATGGCCTCAAGGACTAATCCCAAAAGGAACCAAGGAGAGGGGCTGGACATGAAGGTCAAAGTCCCTGGGGATGAAGAGTACTTCATCTGGCTATCCCAAACATGAATAACTTCCTTGATTATGTTCCTGTTCAGACTATACACACAGGAAAAAGTAAGAGATAGGATCAGGGAGAAAATGGAATGTGCACTGCTGTCCACTATAGGAGGTAACTGCTTACGGGGAAAGAAACTGAGGTACCCAGACAAATCATGAAGCTAAGCAGTTTCTCTGGTGCTGCTGGCCCAAAGCTATTCTCTCTCCCTTTGTCCTAGAAGGATCTGACCTGAGAGTGAAGTTCCAGCTAGCCTTGGGCCTAGTATCAGTGCCACAGAGAGTGGCCAGCTGGCAAGGAGAATGGCTGGGTGGGCTCCAATAAGTTCTCTGGGAACAGCCAAACTGCAGGAGCAATTCAAGTTTTCTTCCCAGATCAGTACCTTCCCAACCCTCTTGCAGCACAGGAGTTATGGAAGAGAGGAAAGGGGAAAGCTTAGACCCCATTATGGGGCCTCCTTTGGTCCTCAGATCCAGGTGGTTTTAAGGCCATGCATATAACTCAAGGCCCTTCTTGTCAGACTCCCTGCCTCATAAGGGAAGTTTGTTTCCTCTGTGCCCCTTTGAGCAATCCTATAGTTCCCCATGCCATCAATATTGTGTCATATTAAAGGACACCGGATTTAAGGGGAGGCACCCTTGCCTCTCTTCAAAGGCCTGAGAGGCATGATGAACTGTGTCCTTGGGCTCACTGTTGTCTTTTACAAAGCCAGAAGAAGGCGAGGTCCACCCCAAATACTACACACAGCAGCAGATCTGGGTAAGGCAGAAGGCAGGAAGAGGGTGACATGTGTCCTATGTCTCCTCCAGGCTGCTGGTAGATAACGTAAGCTACCAATGTGGGAAGCACAGGTGGAAGTGGGACTGATGCCAATGCTACGGCAAAGTAGTTTAATGCTAAGGCAGCTTTACCTCCATCGGCAACACAATGCACCCCAAACAAGCCCCATGTTCCACCCCCCCCACCCGCCCACCCTCCCTCGACACAACAGAAATGTACTGGTTTGCTTCTCTGCTGCTTCAGTTCCCCAGACTCTGCATTTCCTTAGACACTCCCAGGGAGTGAGGGAGGTGAGGAAGGAGGCTAAGAAGGCAGTAGTCTTGCTTTGTGAAACGCCTTAGCTGAGCCAGACACACATGCTCCTTCACTGAGAGAGACCTGCCAGCAACAGCATGAGGGAAGGGGTGGAGATGAGGGGAAGGAGGACACACAGTTGGGTTGGAGGTAATCAGAGAAAACCCAAAGACAATTCTGTATAAACACACCTACAACAAAGAAACATCACAGGGCTGGGGGCAGGATTGGGTGGTGAAAAGAGAACTTGGCGTACAGTTCTATAGATGTTAGAAAGGGAGTTACTGCCTATTTTGGAAACCAGCTGCATTTTAGGAGAGCTGGTGTAAGGGCAAGGAATGGGTCATGTTCGAGAGCTCACACAGCACCCCTTCCTTTAGTCACAGAAAGACCACAGAAAGTCTTGAGGCCTCTCTACCACTTTCTATGTCTGTTTCTGCCCTTTGGTAACCCCAGAGCTGGGAGAGAGCAAGGATATTAAAAGTTCAGAAAACTACTCTGGCATCCCCATGGCAACAGAGTGTGATGTCATAAACAGAGGATTAACACCCCCTAATGCCCAACAAGTAAGGATAGGTGACAGGATGTACTTTTCAACTCTAACTCTTACTCTTCCTAAGTTTCCTTATGGAAAGACAGAGGAGGAATCCCAGGGGTTTTTCTCCCACCCATATTCCAGGCCAAATGGAGTGTGAACGATGTAAACTGCAGCTGAGTGGGGGAAGGGAAAGGAAACAGGAATCAACAGAACTCTGTGTCCCAGGATATAGAGTGATGACTGACTATGCTGCCATCGGAGACATATGTACCCAGTGCTTCCTCATCCACATTGCCATTGATGGCTGAGGGGCCAGGGAGTAACTGAATGGGTGTTAGGGAAGGAGTAACTAGCTAGCCCACAGCCACCCACTGTGATCAGTACCTAGTTCACTCACCTATTGAGTTGGGGTTTTTTCTTGGGAACAAATCCTTCAGGAAGCTTAGGCCTATGATTTGGCAGCAGACCTAGATGAAGGGAAATCTGTGTTAGGGAAGCCACTGTACAGCTTCTTTCCCAATTCCTGAGATAAGGTCGAGTTAAACTATGGGAGCAGCAGCCTAGTTGCTAGAAACATGCCTGCTTTCATGGGCAGCTGGGTGGTGCAGTGGATAGAGTGCTTATCCTAGAGTGAAGACATATTCCTGAATTCAAATCCAGCCATAGACACTGCTTATGTGACCCTGGGCAAGTCACTTCATGTTGTTTGTCTCAATTCCTTTATCTTCTGCCAAGAAAACCCCAAATGGGGTCACCGTCAGACATGACTGAAAAACGACTGAACAACAAAAACTGCTTTCATCCCAACTAAATACAAGGAATACTGTGGAAATAGATGGATACCTTATGGCTCCCCTATCCTAATGTTTTTGAGTAGGGGGCTCACTTCCTGAGGTGGGGGGGGCAGAGAGGGGAAACTACCTGACCGGTGGGCCATCTTCACACACTCTTCCACTTTCCGATGCTCTTCCAAGCATAAGCCTGTGATTTTCCGGGGCAGCATTCCCCCATGGGGCCGGATGAACTGACTCAGTAGAAGGACATCCTACAGGCAGAAGTAGGCATGTTTTTAGGAACTAAAGCATCTCTTTATAATTTTATTACGACCTTAAATGCCAAAAAAAGGGATTGTAAATAGAGCAGAACACAAAAAAGATTGTATATGAAATGGTAAATCCCCATATCAAACCATTTGCTTCAAAACTGTCCTGTTTCTCTGTGCTTCTTTCTGAACTTCTTTTTCATGTCTTCAGTGCCCTATTTTGGGGCATCACTAATGTGAAACCCTTCCTCCCCCAATTAAAAACCTAGAGAAAAAACCCAAACATAAAACCTTGTAACAAGCATAGTCAAAACAAATCCAGTGGCCAAGGTCAAAAACCCATGTCTTTGCCAATCATCTTTGTCAGGAGGTGGTTAACATGTTTCATCCTAAGTCTTCCAGAGACACAGTGGATCACCGTCATTAAATAAGAATTAAGTCCAAGTCTTTCAAAGCTGTTCTCTTTACATTGTTATCATTGCATAAATTGTTCTTTTGGTTTTGCTCACTTTACTTTTTATTAGTTCATATGTATCTTTCATCATTTCTTAGGGTTCAATAATATTCCATTCTATTCATATACCATTATTTGTTTGGTCAGTCCTCAGTTGTCGAAGAGGTAATGAGGTACCCTCTTAAGAGTTTAGTTCTAGGGGCAGCTAGGTGGCGCAGTGGATAAAGCACTGGCCTTGGATTCAGGAGGACCTGAGTTCAAATCTGGCCTCAGACACTTGACACTTACTAGCTGTGTGACCCTGGGCAAGTCACTTAACCCCAATTGCCTTGCCCAAAAAGAGTTTAGTTTTTTTCTTTTGCTAAAGTTTCTTCTTCTTTTGGGGGGATGGGGGGGGGGCGCGGAGCAACGAGGGTTAAGTGACTTGCCTAGGGTCACACAGCTAGTAAGTGTCAAGTGTCTGAGGCCAGATTTGAACTCAGGTCCTCCTGAATCCAGGGCCAGTGCTCTATCCACTGCACCACCTAGCTGCCCCTAAAGCATCTTTCTTTATGGGAATTGGAACCTGAGGGATCTCTTTTCCAAGATGGAGAGTATTTATGACATTAGTTGTCCCATTAGCATGGATGGATGGTGTGGGGGAAATCCAGGCCCACCCTTGCAGCCAAAACGTGACAAACCAGGGCATATACAGCAAGACGTGCCTTGGTAAGGTACTGGGTCCAGTTACATGATCAGAAGGGTTGGAGTGGGCAAAAGCTGTGAATGAGAAGAGTTATAAGGGGTCTGGGGTAAGGAGATATTCATCATGGGTTTTCTTCCTCCATGGTGACAAGATGTATGTGCTATGCTGGCTTCAACTTTCCCTGTCATGTCTTTACTAGGCTTATCCAGCTTTTCAGACTGCTTTGGAGGTATTGCAGGGTTAAGAACAATAAGAACCAGCCATAAGGAAGGAAGCCATCCTGGAATCCTGTGTTGCTGGGAAAATGCCATGAGAACACAAAGTGGGGTTAAATAAAAATTACCCCTCCACCCTCCTCTAGGGGCCTGGCACACCAGCCTCAGTGGTCATGTTCCATGAAATTAACTTGCTGCACTGGCGGGAGCCAAGCTGTGTAACAGCAGATTTGTTTAAATCATTGGACAGCTCCTGAGGGACACAGGCCCCCAATTCCCACCCCTGTAATCTTCAGCATCTGATGAAAACAACTTGGATTGGATTAATGTGGGCTAATAAGCCAGACTCACAGCCCCAGCCCCCTGCGAGCACTGCTGAGTGAGCTGACAGCTCTATGTAGCTTGAACATATCTGAGTGGAGGGGGTGAAAGCAAAAACAAATTTAGCCTTCACCTCAGAAGGGGATTGGGTTTCTTCTGTTGGATAAACAGAGCCAAGTACTGGCTGTGCATTTCCTGGAAAAGCCAGTGGGTAGAGTGCCCCTGGGGCACCGATGCCTGTGTTTGGTGGCTGGGCAGGTGTGGGCTCTCAGCTCCCTCTCATGCTGCTGCACTCTGAGCAGCATTGCCAACTCTAGTGCCAAACATATGCCACAAGAAGCCAACTCTAGGCACATTTAATGAGAGGTACTGGCATTTAAGGTGGGCTATCAAGCTTCTTACTCCAGGTGGCCCTAAGGGATGAGCACCCTGAAGAATCACTTAGGTCATTATGTCCAGGCTTCACAGGCACATGCTACCCTTTTCACCACATGATTGCATTGTGGTTCTTAGTCATTCTCATTCCCCAGAAGGGGCCAAGGAACATCTATCTCAGCTCAAACCTACTTGATACATTTTTCTTTTTAGGTTTGGCCTCTTGTGGAACTAATTAGCCCAGAATCCACACCAACCACCATGTTATGGAAAACTCAGCAAGTGCTAAGAAGCAAGGCAAAGTTTTCTGTAAAGATGTGATCTGTCACTGAGTCTCTCCCCCAACTCTCCCTACTTCCCCTCAGCTCTTTCAGAAATGGATGCTTTCAAAGTGACAGGGTCTAATACTAATGACAAATGTCACAGTGTTGGGCAACACAGAGCAGTGGTCAAAACCATTCCTGGATGGCAAGGAAAGTTCTTTGTAGATGAAGTGGAAGTATTCTGTCTAGTCCATTTGAGTGTCCTCAAATATACGCTACAGGAGAAGCCCAAACAAAATATGATGGGAATCTCCTGAGGAAACACAACCCACACAGGAAGGGCTAGAGAAAAGAACCCAGGTATCCCTGATCCTCAGTCAAACCTTGGACCCAACTCTCTCCTCTCTAGATCTAGCAACAATAAGGCAAACATGAGGACTGATTTACACTGAACATCAGAAGAGATACTTGCACCTGTGGCTAATTCTCTTTGGGCTAACCTAGTCAAAAGGTACACTCACCGTATAGTTATACTTGTGTTTCAGATTCCAACGACAGATTGGGCACTGGCCAGAGGGGTTAGGAGGATCTGGTGCCACCTTGGAAGTCTCTATGATTCGGCCTTCAATCTAAGAAGCAGAGAGGAGAGGTCAGGTATTGAAGCAAACATCCTATTTAATATATATACTTAATATTGATCATGATGTAGAAACTGGGGGTGAAGAGCTCTATTGCAGGGTCTCTTGGAAGTACCTGATCCAACAAATCTCTCCAGCCCGAAGTGTCAAAACTTTTGCTGAACAGGAGATAACAAGTTGGCCCTTGGTTAGTCAGAAATGAAGAGACTAACTTTTTCTTTGCTACAAGGAAAGATTCTGGTGGGGAGGAGGAAGAGAAGAGTCACTGGAAGTGACAGTGACAGAATTCCCCCAAAACATCAATAAAACATTTAAAAATTCTGAATAGGCACAGAACTGTGCTCTTACATTGGCCTATTAGAACCCACCTATCCCTTAACAGGGGCAAAGATATCAAGGCTGGGATTGGAGGAAGAGGGCTTCATTGGTATGGATGCCACCTTTCAAACCTGGATAAGGTCATATACGAAATGAGTTCAATTAGTCTTGGCCTAGATTATGTTCTCTTCCTACTATAATTTAGTCTTGAAGTTGCTAAGAGCAACAAACCATCCCTGCCAAATACCCAGCTCCTACTAGAAGTGGAGGTGGAAAGTAATGCTGGAAAGATATCATGGGGTGTGGGAGCAGAGATAGCACTGAGGACAGCATCTAGGAACCTGCACCTTCCATGGACATGGGAACGGTCAGAGGAGAAAAGGGGGCAGGATTTGTGGCTGGAACATAGAGGGTGTGGGCCCTTGAGGGCTGTGAGAAAAGATGAGACTCTGGGTGAGGCTGAGGTATGGCAGGACACAAGGGAAGACTTATTGACAGGGCTTGTCAAAAGCCACAGGATTTTGTGATGAATTACGGATCCAGCGCCACGCATGCCTGCCTTCTACAGGTTCACTTCTAGAATAAAGAAAACTCTTCACATCTTAAAGGTTGGTGGTTTGGGTCGTTCTGCTTTGGGTCTTCAGAGTGAATGACTGTCCTACTCCATAATTAAAGGAGACACCCTTGAGGGGTTTGGGTGAGTCAAGTGATGATACATGTTAGTCTTCTGGCAATACAAAGGGCAGGGGCCCAGGCTTCCTACAGGACAACTGACTTCACCATGACTGGCCGGGGGGTGGGGGGTGGGGAATCCCTGTTTTGAGCTGTTGGTTCAAGCACCTTGAGAGCTCTCTGAAGAGTGCTGGCTGCAGGGCTTTCATGGAGACCAGTGAGAACAGATTTTTAAAAGTTAGGGAATCTTGGCACAATGGCTTTAACTTGAGAGGGGGCCCAACCATAGGTACCCTAAAAATTTCATTAATGAGGGAAAGGCCAAAGGGTCTGACAAAAGGCAAAGATGATCATTCCCTAACAGCACTACTACAAAAACAGCTTAGTCCCTTTAGGGACATAGAAAAGGAGGTGCAGTTTAGGTTTTGGGCTCTGAGCCAATTTAGTGAGACAGAGTTCTTCTCCTTCTGAAAACAGAGAATTCCATAACCTGACAAAGATATTATCAAAGAAGACCTCTGAGACTCTGTAATTCAAAAGGCAATATGAACCCAGGCCATTATCAAGTAACAGTATCTCATTCCAAGCCTAGAGACTTCTGGACTAAGCCAAGACAATGCACAGCTAGAAAGATGCAGGTTTCAGGACTTATGGTCTCAGAGGGAGCTGGTGTTGGATCCAGGAAGCCCCCAATCAGGGCTAGTTTGAGGCTTTCTTCTAATAATGTAATGGCTCAGCAGTTCCAAGAATGATAATTCCAACTGGTCAATGCTATGATACTTACAATAGTTGTCTTCCCTTCTTGGATCTCCACGACTACAGAGACAAAGGAGAAAAATTAGGTTAGCTGTTTAATAAGAAACAGGAAAAGTTTAAATCACAGAGCTCAAATTTTACACACGCAGAAAGTAGAATATAGATCTTGTGAGCTCCCATGGACCCATCCAGGGCAACTTTGAAAACACACTGCTTATAGAACTTGCCTGTGGCTCCCACTTTGGGATTTTAAGAGGTCCCCACACGAGTCCTCCCTGTAAAAAGCTTTGGGTCTTTCTAAGCTGGAATTCATTTGACGCAGTCCAGAAGCACTTTATCTCTGCCATTTCCCTCTAAATGACAACAGATTCTGAGAAGTTGGGGGATGGCTTACCTTGCAGTCCTTCACAAATATTACCTGAGGCTCTTTACAGTAACATCCCAGAAAAGACTTTAGTAATCATCTAATGGCATATGACCCTTTACAAAGAGAATTACAGAGAAACAGTCCATAGCCTCTAAGAGTTTGCTAATGTTACGTGCTAAGAGCCAAGAGCTGGACTAACTTTGCTCCTAGCAGGTCCACAGTGGGTGAGAATACATACTCACGAGAGAAAATCATCACTCACATTTATGGAGAAAGGTTGTAGGGGTTTGGAGTAGCAATTTTTTTGGTTTCTTAGTTCTTTCCCATCTCTTTCCCATCTCTTTGCAGAGTTGCAACATGTTACTTATACATGGAGATGAAAGGTAAGAAAGAAGTTCATCTACTTCTGCATCAGAACTCTGCAAACTCCACACCAACTCAGCGGGCCCAGGAAGACCTGGGAGACTAATGACCACTTTCCTGGCTTGTCATTGCTGAAGCAGCCTGATCAGGATGAGCTGACCATAGAGTGACAGTTTTAGCAAAATCCAAAGGAATACTGAAATAACAGTCCTTGCTTCTATTTAGAAATTGTAGGCTTACAAAGCAGGCTCAGAAGGGTGACATCACTTAGCCATGGTCACAGGGCTAGTAAGGGTCAGAACTACAATTTAAATCTAGGTCTTATGACTACAACTTTAGGCAAACTGTTCAACTAGGGGATAACACAAGAGCCCTTTTTATTCTCTTGATATGCTCCTACTAATTTGGAATTAAACTCGTTTTTATAGTCCCTTCACCTTGCCAAAAAAACCTTGGACATTTAAGCCAGGCTGTCACTACTTTCCAGGACACTGAAACCATATCTTCATGGCGCTTCAGCTACAGTGGACTGGTTATACCTAGTTTTACTGTGTGAAACCATCCACCATGAAGCAAAGATTTGATATTCAAAATGAGAGAGATGAGAAATGTATTGGGGGAAAAAAGGGAGAATCTCATAACCCAACTAGAAGCCTAGGATGCTACCAGGGATCTGTTAGCTTCGAGCCTCCCACTGAAGAGGACACAGAAACGACCTGCACTAGTCCCTTTCTCTCTAGACCAGATTATGTAGTCGGGCTCCTTACGCCAGAATGTCTGTCTTCAAATTTAGCACCAGAAGCATAAGCAGTATCAATGGTTGGAGTAGCCCTGTAGTTGTCTGATAAACACAGAGAAGAATGGAATTCAACTGGCCCATGGGTTTGGAACAGGGCACAATTACAAAGTTGGTGGGAAACATGGGGTTCACTGAACAGTGACATAACTAGCAAGCAGGATTTCCAACAAGAAAAACAAGGAAAGGGCATCCTTGGCCCAGCACAGGACTGAATAAAAACAAGGTACCATGGAAAATCTGCAGATGTATAAACCAAGGGAGGATGAGGACAAGTCATGGGTAACAGGTTGGGGGTTGGGAGTGGGCCTGGGCCTGTTTCTGAGAACCACAATGGGAAACAAAAGGAGACCGATTAGGGTACCACCCAACTCAGAGCAAAGCATAATGCACTGAAACAGAAATTGGATAAACATGTGTTCCCTTCGTCTATGGAGGCACTTGGGTCCCAACCATGAGGTAAACAACCCTAACAAAACACACACCACTTACGGCAATGAACCAAACCCTGAAGTCATCCTACTGGCCCCTGGAAAAGAGATCAAAGCACATGGCAAACTCCACTGTTCTAGAGATTCCCCACATAGCAAATGCAAGCCAATAAATCATCTTACTATAGGCAAGTGGGTAAAACAACAGGCAGATACTTATCTAAGAGACAATTTGTCAAGCCAGAAGTGACCTTTGATAGGGGAGGTGTCTCAGTGGAGGGGATAAGGGTTAGGCTGGAGACTGGAATAAACCCAATGAGATATTTTGTAACCATTAAAAATGAGAGATAGAAATCAAATATTTCTGAGACATTCATTACCCCAAACAAAAAATGTCAGAACCAAACAAAACCCGAGATCGAGTTTTCTCCTGGCTGCTATTTCATTTACTGCCCATTCAGGGTGAATGGGGGAAGTACAGAGAAAGGAAAAGAGCCCTGAGAATTAGAAACATAAATAAAAAGGCTTAAGAAAGATCGTATTTTCCTTATATGCTAAAATATGGCTGTGACAGGAACAGAGAGGAAGGATCATGGTAGGAGAATTCTCTAAGGTTAAACTTATTACTAAGAAAGTTCTTTTTTAAGGACTTCTCAATACGACTGAGCATTAATTGTGCACATTAAACAGTCTGCCCTAAAATCATGTCACAATTTTCCGTACTGTATCATACAGGGTAAAGAATTACAGAGACAGACTATATAGTCCTTGCCCTGGATGGTGAAAGGGAAGTAAAACAAATAAATACACAATGGTGCGTGCCTTCCTTTCAATGAGTCCAAGTATAGACTCCAAAGACCTTACAAAGAGGTCTTTTTGGTAAATAAATGGCAAGGAGGAGTCCAAAATGAATTAAATTATACCAAATAACAATTGGTGAGGCGCCAATGAACATAAACACACGGTAAACAAAAATATAATGAATGACTTCAACTGCATACTTTATAAGTATCAGAAGTAGAAAAGTCTGTCGGTCAAACAGCATTTATGAAGCCCTACTATGTGCTAGGTACTGTGCTAAGCACTGGAGATCCAAAGCAAGGCAAAAACCTAACAGTGCTAGCTCTCAGGGAGTTCAGTCTAATGAGGGAGACAACATGCAAACAATTCCATACAAACAAGATAAACACAGGATGAACTGGAGTCTCAGAGGCACTGAGTTTCAGGAGGACTGGGAAAAGCTTCTTTTAGCGAGTGAGACTTGAGAGAAACCCAGAGGTGGAAACGAGGACGGAAAGGCCAGTGAGACAGAATATAAGATTGTTGTTATGTTCAAGAAACAGCAAAGAGCCAGTGTCACAGAACTGCAGAGAGTATGTGCAGGAGAATCAAATATAAGTAGGAAAGATGGAGGATATGTGGTGGGCAAACAACATTTATTAAGTACTCACTATGTGTTAGGCACTGCGCTAGACACTGGGGATACAAAAAGAGGCCACAGATGGTCTTTGCTCTCAGGAGTTTATCATTGAGTGGGAGAGAGAAGATGCAAGCAAATATATACAATTAAGCTATATACAGGGTAAATAGGAAATAATTAACAACAGGAAGGCACTGGAGTTAAGAAGGGTTGGGGAAGGTTCCCTATAGAAGGTGGGGTTTTAGTTGGGACTTATAGGACGCCAGGGAAGTTAGTAGAGAGAGTTGAGGAGGGAGAGCATCCCAGGGTTACGGAACAGTCTGGAGGCCAGCATCACTGGACTGAAGCACGAGTCAGGGGAGGAAGGGATAGGACTGGAAGGGTAGGAGGCAGCAGCATTTTGAAGGGTTTTGAATGCCAAGCAGAACATTTTGTATTTGGCTTCAGAGGCAATAGGGAGTTTAATGAGTATGGGAATGACATGATCCAATATATGGTTTGTTTTTTTGGGGGGCGGGGCAATGAGGGTTAAGTGATTTGCCCAGGGTCACACAGCTAGTTAAGTGTCAAGTGTCTGAGGCTGGATTTGAACTCAGGTCCTCCTGAATCCAAGGTCAGTGCTTTATCTTTTTTTTGCGGGGCAATTGGGGTTAAGTGACTTGCCCAGGGTCACACAGCTAGGAAGTGTCAAGTGTCGGAGGCCAGATTTGAACTCGGGTACTCCTGAACTCGGGTACTCCAGAACCAGTGCTTTACCCACTGCGCCACCTAGCTGCGCCTCCACATATGTTTTTAAGAAGATCAGTCTAGAGGCTGAATGGAGAATGGATTTGAGAGGGAAGATGATGAATAGGCAGACCCACCAGTAGGCCATTGTAATAATCCAGTGATGAGGTGATGAACTGGTACTTGAGTAGTAGTAGTGTAAGAGAAGGGGGAGTGTATGAGATGTTGCTTAAGTGATTGAACAGGCTTTGGCAACAGGTTGGACATGGGGAGTGAGAGGGAGGAAGGAATCCAGGATGACTCCTAGGTTGTGAGCTTGAGTGACTAGGGAAATGCTGTTACCTTTGACAGTAATAGGGAAGGTTGGAGATGGGGAGAGTTAGGGGGAAAGATGAGTTCTGTCTTGAACATGTTTAGTTTAAGACATCTACTGGACATGCAGTTTAAGATATGTGAAAGACTGTTGGAGATGTGAGATTGGCGGTCAGCAGAGAGTCTGGGGCAGGATAGGTATATCTGTTTTGAGAATCATCAGTATAGAGATGGCAACTAAATCCAAGGGAGTTGATGAGAGCACCAAGTGTGATCAAAGATCAGGAGAAGTTTCTATAGAAATTGCAGCCAACACTTAGGTGAGACTATTCTCAAAAGTCTACATAAAGACAAGGTCTTAAGTAGAGTTTTGACACTGGGAAGGCAAATAATTTGGTTGAGGGAGAGCACTTCAAGTGTAGGAATTGGCATTTGCTACTAAGAAAAGGTGACTTGCAGAGCAAGCAGGTGTGATTAAAACTGAGACATAGTTGGAAATGTGATGAATGAATGAAAATTTTTTTTTTTAAAAATGCTTACAGTATGCCAGGTACTGCAAGCAAGCAAGCCAGTCCATGCCCTCAAGAAGCTTACAATCTGATAAGGAAAGACAACACATATTCAGAAGTTGGGGGGAGGAGGGGAAGGAAGGGAGTGTTGGCTGAAGCCATGATGGCATGATTTGGAATTGTCCAGGAAGAAATTTGACACTTCTTATCAGGAATAGTATAAACTTCTTCAGTCTAGCCTTAATCCTTTTTTTGTTTTGTTTTGTTTTTTTTTTGTTGTTTTTTTTTTGCAGGGCAATGGGGTTTAAGTGACTTGCCCAGGGTCACACAGCTAGTAAGTGTCTGAGGCTGGGTTTGAACTCAGGTCCTCGTGAATCCAAGGCTAGTGCCTTATCCATTGCGCCACCTAGCTGCCCCCCCTAGCCTTAATCCTTTTTAAAAAACGTCCAAAATTGCACATGCATAACCACTATCAAACTGCTTACCTTCTTAATGGGGGGGGGGGGAAGGAAAGGGAGGGAATTTGTAAAAAAAATTAAATTTTTTCTCCAATTACATGTAAAAACAATTTTTAATATTTGTTTTTTTAAAAATTGAGTTCCAAATTCCCCCCACCCATCCACCCACATACAGAGAAGGCAAGCAATTTGATATAGGTTATACATGTGCATCCATTAAAAACTTATTTCCATGTTAGTCATGTTGTGAAAGAAAATACAAACAAACAAAGCCTCAAGAAAAATAAAGAAAAAATATGTTTTGATTTGTATTCAGACTCCATCAGTTCTTTCTTGGAGGTGGATAGCATTTTTCATCGTAGGTCCTTCAAAACTGTCTCTAATTATTGTATTGCTGAGAATGGCTAAGGCATTCACAGTTGTTGCTGTATACAATGTTCTCCTGGTTCTGCTCATTTCACTTTACAAGGTTCCTGTAAGTCCAGGTTTTTCTGAGAGCATCCTGCTTGTAATTTCTTATAGCACAACAGCGTTCCATCACAATCATATATAATAACATGGAACTCAAAATTCTAAAAAGCAAAGGTTAAGGGGGCAGCCGGGTGGTGCAGTGGATAGAGCACTGGCCCTGGAGTCAGGAGGACCTGAGTTCAAATTTGACCTCAAACACTTAGCAGCTGTGTGACCCTGGACAAGAAACGCAACTCGATTGTAGCACTGTCCTCTGCTCCCCCTGCCTGAATTGCATTAAAAAATCGTTTTTACATGTAATTGGGGGTGGGGGGCATATTAAATAATTTTATAAAGGTCAAAAAATGGTGTTTTTTTCCCAACGAAAAATCTACCTTCTTTCTCCCACCCCCTCCTCCAATTAAGAAAACTGAAACCCCTCATGATGAACAAACCTCCTTGACATGTATAGTCAAATATAAATCCTCTTCCTGACATATATAGTAAAATTTCCACATTGGCCACATCCAAAAAAAGTCTCAATCTGTACTCTGAGTTCATTACTTCTCTATTTGGAAGTGGGTAGAATTGTTTCTTTGGAGTTCTCTGGAATCATGACTATCATTCCGTTGATCAAAATTCCTAAGTTTTTCAACGTTATTTGTCTTCATATAAATCTTCCCAGGTTTCTCTGAAACCACCTTCACCATCATTTCTTACAACAGAATAGTATTCCATCACATTTATATTCAACAACTTATTCACCCATTCCCCAATTGGTGGGTATCCTCTCAGTTTCCAAATCTTTGCTGCTCAAAAATTACTACTATAAATATTTTTTAACCTTCTAAGTCTGTTTTGCTTAGGACCAATTCCTCATTTAATCTACTCTCTCTTATTCCCACTACTCTCTTCTTCCATTTCCTTCTTGTTGAGTGAAATGTATTTCTAAATTCAACTATGTCTTTTTCCTTCCATTAACCAATATAAAAGTGAGGTTCAAGTATCAACCGCTCTCCCTCCTCCTTCCTCCCAGTTTATATAGACTTCTACTAATATACCCTGATTATGTGAGATAATTTCCCCCACTCTTCCTCTCTAGTATATTTCTCTTCTTCCTTTCCATTCTCCTTTTAAAATCAGCAAAACATAATATGCTCTTTCCCAGGTCTAATTAATTAGAACCCAAATTCCTGGGTGTGGGTGTCATTACCAGTTTGAAATGCATGGAATGGCAGCCAACCAATATATAAAGTGCCAGGCACTGTGTTAAGTGCTTGAGATACAAAAAGAGGTAAAAGATCATCCCTACTCTCAAGGAACTTACAATCTAATGGGGAAGACAGCTTGCCAACAAATATATACTAAGCAAGCTAGAAACCAGGATAAATAGGAGATAATCAACAGAGGGAAGGCACTGGAATTAGAATGTAAACAGTTTATCCTTGTTTAGAGTTTAATGGTTGTTCACATTGACCTTTATAATGTTCCTCTTGATTCCTGTTTTTGCACTTCAGTATTTCTATGCAGTTCTGTTCTTTTCATAAGGAATGCTTTGACATCCTCTATTTCATTAGATGTTCATTTTCCTCCCTGTAGGAGTATACTCCTGGATGAGTTATTCTTGGCTACAAGCCCATATCCTTTGCCTTTGGAATATTGTATTTCAAACTCTCTGCTTCTAGGTACTTAAAATACTTTCTGGCTGCTTGAAGTATATATATTTTTTTGATCTGGAAGTTTTGGACTTCGACTATGATGATCCTGGAAGTTTTTATTTTAGGTTTTGGTTTGTTTGTTTTTTAAAAAAAAAGAAGGTGGGGACAGCTAGGTGTCTCAGTGGATAAAGCACCAGCCCTGGATTCTGGAGGACCTGAGTTCAAATCCAGCCTCAGATACTTGAAACTTACTAGCTGTGTGACCCTGGGCAAGCCACTTAACCCTCATTGCCCCGCAAAAAAAAAAAAAATAAAAAATAAAAAAAGAAGGTGATCAGTGTGCTTTCTTTCTATCCCCACTTTGCCCACTGGTTCTAAGGTATCTGAGCAGGTTTTTTTTTTTTTCTTTTAAAATGACTTCTTGAAATGTGATGGCTAGGCTCTAATTTTGGTCATGGCTTTAAGGAAGTCCAATGGCTTCAATTCTCTCTCCTCAATCTACTTTTCAGATCAGTTGTTTTTGCTATGAAATCTTATATTTTTTTCTACTTTCCCTCAGTCTTTTGTCTTTTTAAAAAAACATTTCTTGTCTCATGGAATTGTTAACTTCTGTTTGGTTCATTCTAATTTTCAGGGAGTTTGTTGCTTTGGTAAAGTTCTATTACCTCTTGTGCCAAGCTGTTAATACCATTTCAAATTCTTTCTTCCATAGTTCTCATTTCTTTTCTGTTTTTACTTGCTAGTGCTCTTATTTCATCTATAAAACATTTAAAAACTCTGACTTCATCTTTTCTAGGAATTCTAGTTGAACTTGTGTCCAAGCTGTGTTTTGTTGAATCTTTGCTTGTAGATGCTTTGGAGTCAATCTCTTCTTTTAGGTTTGTATCTTGAGTATCCTTGTCATCATCAAAGCTTTTTATGGTAGAATTTTCTGTATGTTCATTCTTCTAGCCTACTTCCTGACTTTGCCCAGGATTAGCTATGTTGGTAACACTGAAAGCTGGTCCTCAGCTTGAGCTATCTTTGTGTTATACTAGAATAATTCAACACTCAGTAGTACCCCCAAGGAAGCAACAGCAAGGGCCTACAGAGCATAAGCTCAACCCTGACATTCACTCCAGAAGTACACAAAGCTTGGCCCTCACATAAAGTAAAAAAGCTGCTCTTTGCTTCTGAAATTGCTCCTTGCTCAGTTAATAGCCAAGTGGTCCAAGACTCACCCTGGAATAACAAACAGTCTTGGACCAATGTCTCCTCCATCTGTCCTGAATCTATGACCCTGAATTTGGTACTGAATATAAGAGGCACTTTTTCTTGTACCTTGCACATCAGACTCCTCTGTGCTGAATTGAGGACCTCTTCTTGCCCTAGTACACAGCCTTTCCCTGAACTAGAATGTTCTGTTTCTTGCTGCACCCTATCCCCAGGTAGGGTTTAGGTCTATCTCCGTTTTCTAACCTAAGCTGGAAAAGTAATGCACTGTGATTTTTTTGAGGTTTCGTGATTACTTTCTGTTACCTAAAAATCTTTTTATTTACTGATTTGTCTAGGTAAATGTTTTTTTTTTTTAATTTAAAATTTTAGTGAGGCAATCAGGGTTAAGTGACTTGCCCAGGGTCACACAGCTAGTAAGTGTTAAGTGTCTGAGGCCGGATTTGAACTCAGGTCCTCCTGACTCCAGGGCCAGTGCTCTATCCACTGTGCCACCTAGCTGCCCCCCTTGGTAAATGTTTTTTGAGAGACATGACAATAGGTAGAAAAGAGAGAAGGCAATTGCTACATGTGAACCAAACATATCTTTGGTGGGGGAGGGTATAGGACAAACCAATATGGAATAATCATCACTCTTCCACATAATTCTTTTTTTTTAAAAATCTTACTGTGTCCTTAAGTGAAGAGATTTTTTTTTGGGGGGGGGGAGGGGGCTGCCCAAGGCAATGAGGGTTAAGTGACTTGCCCAGGGTCACACAGCTAATAAGTGTCAAGTGTCTAAGGCCATATTTTAACTCAGGTCCTCCTGAATCCAGGGCAGGTACTTTCTCTACTTCGACACCTAGCTGCCCCAAGTGAAGGGATATTTTCAAACGCATTTCCATTCATTAATGTTAATTATCATTTTCTAATTCTTTGGAAAAGAAAAAAAAACTAATTTTTTTTTCCAGAAAGAGACACAGGTCTCAGAATTTTATAATCTACATGCAACAATATGCTCATACATTAGCTGGGCTAGTCAAGTGCATTGTGCAAACTATGAAGGTAGTTTAGTTTCTTGTGTTATTTTTAGCAACATAAGGTAGTGAAAGAACCCACTGATTTTGGAGTCAGAGAACTTGAGTTCAAATCTGGACTTTGCTACTACTCATTGATGTGGCTTTAGGTAAATCATTGGGACACTTTAGTTTGCTCATCTGTAAAATGAGGGCACTGGCCTATATAGTATAGTCTAAATCAATGAGCATTTATTGTACACCTACTATGTGCTAGGTGCTATGCTGAGGATATGAAAAAAGAAAACGAAACAGATGTGGCCCTCAAAGAGCTTAAAGGAGGGGGAGGGGAAAGGAGAAATAACATGTAGATAAGCACTTCTTCAAAGTACGCCTCCAAGGTTTCTCCCAAGAGACCGGTTCATCCTTGCTCTACTATCTTTCTTCCCAGAAATTGGTAATATATGTTTATCTCTCTTGTAACTATTTCAATGCCTCTCATTAGACTCGAAGGTACTCTAGGACCGTAGTCTCTTTTTAAAGGTATCTTTCCACAGCTCTTGAAGTGGACATTCAGTCCAGTCATTGAATTTCTATTCTAAGGAACTGCTCAAAGCTCTTAAAACCAGGTCCTTTCCCCTCTGGGAGGAGACCCAGAAAGTAAGAGGTAATATGCTTGCACGTCAACTGTAGTCCCTGGAGAATGGACCCACGAGTCCTTGCCTCCCAATCTTAAGGAGTCCCCGAGGGAGGCAGCAGCAAAGGGTGAAAATCATTCAGAAACAATGCCAAAGACCCACTTATCACTTTAAGGAAGAGTCCAAATGACAGAGAAATGGCCCGTCACTGAATCTTCCTTTCAGAAGGGGTTACCTAGAAGAGAACGAGCCTGGATAAAGTGCTAGTACTCGGATACTTAGTAAAACCAGGCGGTATCCACAGAACAGAGACAGAACGGTCAAATAAACTGCGGTTCACACAACTGCCGGGGCAATCCTGGCAATTCAAAGGGCCATGCCTTCTCCTAACCCTGGCAAACCGAGCAGTCGGGGGTCCCACGCGGGATCTTGGCTTAGGGTTGCTCTAAGAGGAATGGGAAAGGAATCCTGGGTCACCGGCCTCGGGGCCACCCCGCGGAAAATAGGGTGGGGGGGGCGATGCGTGCGAAACTCGCAAGACAAAGTCAGGATTTCGAGACCACGGCCAAGAGAACCCGGCGCGAGACAAAGTATTGAGCGCGCAACCCCCGGGCTGGGGGCAGCGCGAGAGGAAAAGGGAGCGCGAGACTCCGGACGCGGGGAAGGGGACGGGATGCGAGAGGAATGGGGAGGGGCGTCCCCGGGGTTGAGGGTGGGCCGGCGCCAGAGGAAAGGGGACCCCGCGACCCCGGACTGAGGAAGATGAAGGCGGGGGTGTGGGGTTGGGGGGAGAAGCACGAGAGGATAAGAGGTCCTAGACCGAGGCCCCCGGCTTAGCTGAGCAGCACCTGCAGGAAGAGCGCGCCAAGATGTAAGAGGAAGGTGACGTTGGGTGGAGGCCATCAAGGCTGCTAAAGGAACCTGGTACTCACTTTCTCGGAGTCCCCGGGCTGGCGGCCGAGCCCAGCTGACTTGAGCCGGTCCCTGCAGGAAACCTCGTAGCAGTCGCCCACATCCCGACACCAGCGCCCTGAAGGCCGCCATCGTAAAGATCACCAGTGACCTTCTCGCTCCTGCGCTTCTTCCGCTTCCGGGGCAACTCACACGCAATCGCACTGGCGAAAAGGATGTTCCTCAGCATGGAGGCCGCCATCTTGGTTTCTCTTCCTCCAGTTCCCACTTGGGGTAGGGGTATAGCTACTGAGTGTCTGATTTGAATTTAGAACTTGCGTCTTCCTGGCTCCAGGCTTGGTACGCAATCTACTGAACCACCTAGCCTTGTGTGACTTTGGGCAAGCCACTTAACTTTTCCAGGCTTCAGTTATCTCAACTGTAAAATGGGATAATAATAGCATTCACCTCTCAAATTGGTAAATTTCCTGGCATGTAGTAGGAGCTATATAAATGCTTATTCCCTTCGCACTGCTCTATACTGCCTCTGACCTTTGCCAGGGACTTCACTGTGATCACAATAATGAATTGCATGGTAAGAGTGCAATCTCTATGAACTGTCAGGGTTGCATGAATATGGGTGATGGCTTGCAGTTTAAAGCAATGCAGTGTAGTAGAGCAATGAATTTGAAGTCTGGGGATCTGGATTTGAGAATCAGTTCTATTACTTTTTTTTTTTTTTTGAGGCAGTTGGGGTTAAGTGACTTGCCCAGGGTCACACAGTTAGTAAGTGTTAAGTGTCTGAGGCCGGATTTGAACTCAGGTCCTCCTGACTCCAGGGCCGGTGCTCTATCCACTGCACCACCTAGCTGCCCCCTCTATTACTTTTTAGTTCTGTGTCAAGTTACTTCCTCTCTCTGGACCTCAGTTTCTTTTTTTTCCCCTTTTCTTAGTATTTTTTTTCCCAATTGCATGTAAAGATAGTTTTCAGCATTCATTTTTGTAAAATTTTGAGTTCTGAATTTTTCTCCCATCATACCCTCCCCCCTCCCAAAGCCAGAAAGCAATCTGATATAGGTTATATATTATATTCATATTAAACATATTTCCACCTTAGTCATGTTATGAGAGAAAAATCAGAACAAAAGGAAAAAAAAACCACCAGAAAGAAGAAACAACAACATAAGTGAAAATAGTATGCTTCAATCTGCATTCAGATTCCATGGTTCTTTTTCTAGATGTGGAGAACATTTTCCAGTATGAGTCTTTTGGCATTGTTTTGGATCATTGTACTGCTGAGAAGAGCTAAGTCTATCACAGTTGATCATCACACAATGTTGTTGGTACTGTGTACAATGTTCTCTTGGTTCTGCTCACTTCACTCAGCATCAGTTTATGTAAGTCTTTCTGGGTTTTTCTGAAATCTGCCTGCTTATCATTTCTTATAGCACAATATTATAGCACCATTACATTTTTTCTTATAGCATAATATTATAGCACCATTACATTCATATACTACAACTTGTTTAGCCATTCCCCAATTGATGGACATCTCCTTAATTTCCAATTCTTTGCCACCATGAAAAGAGTAACTATAAATATTTTTGTAGAAATAGGTCCTTTCCTTTTTTTTTTTTTTTTTTTTTTTTGGTGAGGCAATTGGGATTAAGTGACTTGCCCAGAGTCACACAGCTAGTAAGTGTCAACTGTCTAGGCCAGATTTGAACTCAGGTCATCTGGAATTCAAGGCCGGTGCTTTATCCACTGTGCCACTTAGCTGCCCCCCTTTCCTCTTTTTAATTTCTTTGGGATACATATCTAGTAGTGGTATTGCCGTGTCAAAAGGTATGCACAGTTTTATAGCCTTTTGGGCATGGTTTCAAATTGTTCTCCAGAATGGATCACTTCACAGTTCCACCAACAGTGCACTAGTGTTCCACTATTCCCACATCTCCAACATTTATTATTTTCCTTTTTTGCCATATTGGCCAATTTGATAGGTGTGAGGTGGTACCTCAAAGTAGTTTTAATTTGCATTTCTCTAATCAGTAGTGACTGAGAACCCTTTTTCATATGGCTGTATATATCTTTAATTTCTTCATCTGAAAACTGCCTGTTCGTATCCTTTGGCCATTTCTCAATTGGGGAATAACTTGTATTTTTATATATTTGACTCAGTTCTCCATATATTTTATTGTTGTTTGTTTTTTGTTTTTGGTGCTAAGTACTTTTTTTTGAAGGGCAGTGGGGTTAAGTGACTTGCCCAAGGTAAGTGTCAGGTGTCTGAAGCCGGATTTGAACTCATGTCCTCCTGAATCCAGGGCCTGTGCTTTATCCATTGCGCCATCTAGCTGCCCCTCGTTCTCCATATATTTTAGAAATGAGGCCTTTATCAGAAACACTGGCTATAAAAATTCTTTCCCAGCTTACCGCTTTCCTTCTAATCTTGGTTTCATTGGTTTTGTTTGTTCTAAACCTTTTTAATTTAATGTAATCAAAATGATCCATTTTGCATTTCATAATGTTCTCTCTCATCTTTGTTCATATATTTTTCCCTTCCCTATAGGTCTGACAAGTAAACTATTCCTTCTTTTTCTAATTTGCCCATTGTATCACTTTTTTTTTTCTTTTGTGGGGCAATGAGGGTTAAGTGACTTGCCCAAGGTCACACAGCTAGTTAGTGTCAAGTGTCTGAGGTCAAATTTGAGTTCAGGTCCTCCTGAATCCAGGGCTGGTGCTTTATCCACTGCGCCATCTAGCTGACCCCCATGGTATCACTCTTTAAGTCTAGATCATGTACCCATTTTGTTTTTGTTATTATTTTTTTTCGGCAGGGCAATGAGGGTTGTGACTTGCCCAAGGTCACACAGCTAGTTAGTGTCAAGTGTCTGAGGTCAGATTTGAACTCAGGTCCTCCTGAATCCAGGGCCGGAGCTTTATCCACTGTGCCACTTATCTGCCCCTCATGTACCCATTTTGACTTGACTTTGGTATACAGTATAAGATGTTGGTCTATACCTACTTGCTGCCATACTATCTTTCAGTTTTCCCAGCAGTTTTTGTCAAATAGTGAGTTCTTATCCTGGGGGCTAGAGTGTTTGGATTTATCAAACAGGAGATTGCTATATTCATTTACAGCTATGGTTTGTGTGCTTCATCTCACATACATACCCAAACCAACCACTAGCAAATTATACAGACAGTTAAACAAAACCACCTAGAAGAGTAAGTGCAATTGTTGTACATTTTAGAGCTAGCATTTATATAGTGCTTTAAGGTTTATTTAGAGCTTTATCTGTTGTTTCAAAGTGCTGGACCTAGAGTCAGGAAAACCTGAGTTCAGAAAAAGGGCCTTAAGCTGACTGTGTGACCCTGGGGAAGTCATTTCACCTCTGTCTACTTCAGTTTCCTCATCTTAAAATGGAGATAATAGTACCTAGTTCTCAGGGTTGTTTCAAGTTCCAGGTGAGAGGATACTTATCAAATAAATCTTAAAGTGTTATATAAATATTAGTTGTTATTATTACTAATCTCTTTACAAGGTGGGTGGTATTATTATCCCCATTTTACAGATGAGGTAACTAAGGCAGAGAGAAGTGACTTGGCCCGGGTCACATAGCCAATATATATGCAACCTTACACTTTTGTAATTTCCTGTTTGTTAAAAGAAAAGGAAGACTTATAGATAAATAAATAGCTCTCATTTATTTAATGCTTTTAAGGTTTACAAAGAAGTGCTTTAAATACATTATCTAATTTGATCCTCACAACAATCCTGTAAGGTGGCTGCCATTATTCCCATTTTATAGATGAAGAAATTAAGGCTCACAGAGGTTAAGGGACTTGACCAGGGTCATACAGGGAGTAACTATTTGAAGTGGAAATCAAATTGAGGTCTTTCTGACTCCAGCTCCAGCACTCTAGCCATTATACTCAAATGCCTCTAAACTCTTCATACTCTTTGATCCAATGATCCCATTATTGTGTACACCGAAATGAGGCTAAAGATAGAAAAAAAGGTCTCATGTATACCCAAATATTTATAGCACTTTTTGTGGTAGCAAAAACTGGAATAGCTGCTCATTGATGGGTGACTGGCTGAACAAATTATGATGCGTAATTGTAATGGAATATTGTTGCACCATAAGCAACAATGAATACGAGGAATTCAGAGAAACTTGGACAGACAGGTATGAATTGATATGGAGTAAAGTATGGACAATATATATAATACTACTATATTACTACAGTTCTACTATAGCATATATGGAAACAACACTAAAAGACAGCCAGATTGCTTAATTACAATAACCTATAATGGTCCCCATGATAAGACACACTTCTCTTCTTGTGGTGGGGGAGGGGAGAGCCATGGGTGCAGACTGTTGCATACAGTGCCAGATGTGGTTTTGCTTAACTGTGTTCCTTTGTTACAAGGGGGGAGGTTCCGTGTAGGGGGTGGTGAAAATATAGTGGGAAAAACAAAAAGTCCTCAATAAAACTGAAAAAGAAAATAAAGGAAGGCTGTGTGCTTTAACAAGTGAGTAGCAACCTCATCCATTGCAGTTGACCAGTTTTGTCTTACTTGGCATAGTCATAGTGTTTTCATCACTTGACTTCCCTTTATGAAAGTATCCCCTTATTTTCTTGAATTTTTCATGTTTATTCTTCTTTATGGTCACATATGTCTAAATCCAAGTGATGATTATAATGATGATGATGATGATGGTCCACTCCCTGGGAAAATCTTTCATCCACCCCTTCTTGTACGCAACCCAACCCCCTTTTCCTCCACCCCTTTTCCCAAGGAGACCATCCTTTTATCCACCCCTTGTTCTGAAATTTCTCTATCTCCTAACTCTCTGGAGGTAACAGTTATGAATCAAACCTTTCCATGAATATAATAAGGGAAGAACCTGACAGGGATGGGCCCAGAGGTGATGTTCTTTGCTGAGAAAGTTTTAAAACTTAGGACAGAAGCTGTCTGTTCCGGCTGATGTTTCCACAAATGAGATTGAAGGAGCAGCCAAGAATAGAAGCAGCAGCTAGCAAAGTCAGGAGACTGAGCAGGCCTATGGCTTGGAGTTGAGGGGCGAAAGGAGGGTTGGCCGTGCAAAGACATACTCTTCCAGCCTTCCTCCCTTCTCCCTCAGGAAGCGGAGGGTCAGAGCCAAGAGCCTGCACAGATGTCAGGGAGGAGGTAGCAGAGACACTGAAAAAGTAGAGAGTGAGAGAAGCAGCCTGGAGAGGGAGGAGCAGCAGAGGGAGAAGCTAAGGTTGGGGTGGGGGGAGTAGCGGGGGACCTATGAGAGAAACCAGGGGAAAGTATTGGCAGGCTGGGGGGATACTGATGTTTGCTTTCCTCCTAATTAATGCGGTTTCCCTACCAACCCCCTGCTGTTTCCCAGCTGGCCGACTTCAACAATAACCAAACGCCTGTGTGCCCTGTCCAGTTGGGGGGCTCCGAATTTCTTGATACTGCACAGCCTCTAAGAGGGGTCTGGTTTCATTTTCACAGTCTCCCCCATTTGTACCTCTCTTTTTGTGCTGCTGAGGAAAGGGCCAGTGCCCCAAGCTGATGAGTGAGGAGGGACCACAGCTTGAAAGCTGGCAAGGAGAAGCCCTCCCTGACTGCCAGAGTCCTCCTCACATCACTGCACACTACTGGCTTGCTAGCCTCACCTTGGTTTCCCACGACCTCATGAAATTAAAGCGCTACCCAAAGGGACCATTCCATGACTGCTTGGTCTGGGAACTTCCAGACACAATCCTGGAATGGACTTTGCTCCATTTGCTTAAGTGACTGCAACATGCAGGTGTCCCTTCTTCCTGGGGGGAAAAATAGTGTCAGTAGGATAATTTATAAGTTGAATTATCTTTCCCATAAGTCATAGGGTCACTTCAAAGATGTTTGAGCTTTCTTTCCTTTCCTCAGTGGGCAGAGGTGCCTAACACTTTCACTCCTTACCTCAAGCTTCCTAGGTCAAGTAGCTATTACTAAAATCTGTAAACAAATGCACCAGCAGAGTACCTTCCATAACAAATCCTTTTGGAATAGGAATAATCACCCCATAGATATATATAAAAATATATGTATATATATGTATATGTGTATATATATGTATATATATATGTATATATATATATGTATATATATGATTCTGAAGTTTGGGGTAGGAAGGCTGGAGGATTTTTTCCCTAAGAATCACAGAATATGAGAATTGGAAGAGAAATAAGAGATCATCTTGTCCAAACAGTTGTTGGCACATCACAGACATTTAATAAAGGTTTGTTGACTGACCAACAGAAATCCCTTCTTAAAGCATACCTACTCCTTCATGTCAATGAAAGGGATACAAGGAAGAGAGGTAGAGAGCAAAGAAATGGGGAAGTGAGCACAGAAGACCCGGAGGGTCCCTTTTTCATGCCCATCTTCATCCCTCTACCGTCAACCAAGCTAGGTCTGAAGAATGATGCCCAGGGGAACACGGGGGGACATTCTCATCTAGGTGGGAGTGATAGAGATAGCTTAGTAAGGTGGGAAGATTGGACTTAGAATCGGAGTTCTTAGCTAGCTGACTCTGGGCACTTGACCTCCTGGATTCTCAGTTTCCATACTCAGAAAATGGAGCCAGCAATATGGGCAGTACTTATCTCAAAGTTACTTAAAGTTTATAAACCTCAATAAGTTATATGTATGAACTATGATTATTACTCTTATTCTCAGGCATTGAGTAGAACTGCTGAAGAGGGAAGGGGAGACGTTCCATGCCATTCCTCCTGTCCTTTGTACATCATGGGGACACTTGGTATAGATGTAGATTTGCCAGGGGTGTGCTCCAGTGCTTACAAGAGTTTGGCTGGACTCAGATTTGTTGCAGAGGGCATGGGAGGGATCAATATGGCCCTGCTAAGAGGTTTCTCTCCCTCCAGGCCCAAACAATTCCTAGTCACAGTAGTTAGCATAGAGGAGAAAGAAGTCTGTTCAGTTATATCTGGAGATGGTTGGGGGTAAGCAAGGGAGGATGGACCTAGATGACTTTCAAGTCTTTTCTAGCCTAAAGACTTCCCAGATAGCATTCCCCCCAGAGCCCAAGTATCAGGGAGTAGGTTAGGAACAAATAAAAGAATATTAACACCTTTTTTTTTGGGGGGGGGCGAGGGCAATGAGGGTTAAGTGACTTGCCCAAGGTCACACAGCTAGTAAGTGTCAAGTGTCTGAGGCTGGATTTGAACTCAGGTCATCCTGAATCCAGGGCTGGTACTTTGTCCACTGTGCCACCCAGCTGCCCCACATAGTATTGTTATTAAGAGGAATGTATAGTAGAGAACTGGGTCTTGGAGTCAGGAAGACCTGGGTTTGAGTCCTACCTCTGACACATACTGTCTGTGATCCTGGGCAAGTCTCTTAATCTCTCAGAACTCTAGGCAAGGCTCTAAGATCATAAATTTTAGAACAGGCATAAACCTGCATTAGTAGAGCAAGTTGTTCACCTAGAGCTCCCAGCTTTGTATCATCTATAAATTTGATAACCATACTATCTATATAGTTTTATTCAAAACATTGGAAAAAAGTGTTAAACAGCACAAGACCAAGCACAGATCCCTGGGACACTCTGCTGGAAACCTCTTGTCAAGCTGATATTGAAGCAGCTAGGTGGTACAGTGAATGCAGTCAGGAAGACCTGGGTTCAAATGTGGCCTCAGATACTTACTAGCTGTGTGATACTGGGCAAGTAATTTAATCTTTCTTTGCCTCAATTTCCTCAATGAGAAAATTGTAAAATGAGGAATAACAGCACCTACTTCACGGGATTGTTGGGAGGATCAAATGAGATAATATTTGTAAATTGTGCTTAGCATAGTGCCTGGAACATGATAGGCACTACATATGCTTATTTCCTTCTCCTTCTTTTCCCTTCCTTTGAACCACTAATGACTACTCATTCAACCTGTATCTTACAAATTTATCTCACTTTGTGATTTTTTTCTAACCTTCTCTCTGTTTTCTCCTGTGAATTTAAAAAAATGCTTCAATGACCCTCTTTTCTTTTTTTCCTTTTTGTGTATAACTGTTCTTTCCCTAAGCCTCCTCTCTTCTTCTCCCCCATTAAAAATAAAAAGAAAGATCAGACCCTTCCATTAAGTTTGGATAGTTAAGAAAAACAAATCCCCACAATGGCCATGTCCAAAAGTGTATGTCTCATTTTGCATATTGAGTCCAAGTCCTTTTTGCCAGGAGGTAGAGGTAGCATGCTTCCTTTTCAGTCCTCTGGAATTGTGGTTGGTCATTACATTAATTAGAATTCTAAAAAGTCTTTCTAAATTGTTTTTTCTTTACAGTGTTGTTATTATTTTCCATAAGCTATTCTTGTCAAGTAAAAACAGCTCTTTATGAGCTTGCTTGCTTTTCTTTTTTATGATTATATAAAACATTACCATATTAGTAATTTTGTACAAGAAAACTTTATTTAAAGAAAACAAATGGGGGGCAGCTAGGTGGCACAGTGGATAGAGCACCGGCCCTGGATTCAGGAGTTCCTGAGTTCAAATCCGGCCTCAGACACTTAACACTTACTATCTCTGTGACCCTGGGAAAGTCGCTTAACCCCCATTGCCTCACTAAAAAAAACAAACAAAAAAACCCCAAAAGAAAACAAATGAAAGAAAGTGAAAAATAGCATGCTTCAGTCTGTGTTCCATCAATATCAGTTCTTTCTTTGGAGGTGGATAGTATGTTTCATTAATAGTCTTTTGGGATTGTCTTGGATCATTGTATTGTTGAGAATACTCAAGTCACTCACAGTTCTTCATCAAACAATATTGCTGTCTCTGCACAATGTCTCTTCACTATACATCAGTTCATACAAGTCTTTCCGGTCCTTTCTGAAATCATCTTGCTTGTCATTGCTTATAGCACAATAATATTCCATCACCATCATATACCACAGTTTGTTTAACCATTCCCCAATTGATGGGCATTCCTTTGATTTCCAATTCTTAGCCACCACACAAAGGCTTGCTTCTCTTTCTAGATGTTCACTAACCATCTTTTAAATGATCCATTATAGAATTTCATCAGGATTCATTAGGTTTGTTCATCAAATTGAATTCAATTCAATTCAGTATTTATCAAGTATGTGTTATTTGCAAAATTCTAGGGATACAAAGATTTGGGGGGTGGGTGGGACAATGGGGGTTAAGTGACTTTCCCAGCATGTAGCTAGTCAAGTGTCGGAGGTTGGATTTGAACTCAGGTCCTCCTGAATCCAGAGCTGGTGCTTTATCCACTGCATCACCTAGCTGCCCCTTTAGGGATATAAAGATGAAAAATACCATTCCTGTCCTTGAGGAGCTTATAATCAATTTAATGGGGATATAAGATGGATACCAAAAAAGGTATGCTATCAGTTAACATGTGATAGGGACAAGGAAGAGATCTAAATGAAGTGTCATAAGAAATCTGAAGGAGAAAGTGCTATCATATAGGAGAACCAAGGAGGTCTTGAATCTGGCTTTGAATGGAGAAAAGGATTTTGGCAAGAGGAAATATTGAGGGAGCATGTTCTAATCATGGAGGATAGAGTGTGCAAATTCATAGAAGTGGAATAGTTCAGTACAAATTGGGAAATATCCAGCATTACAGAATCTTGGGATTTTAGAGTTGGAAAGAGCCACCAGTTCAGTTCAGTGCTATGACAATATCCAATAAGTGGGACTTTAGCTCTTGCTTCAAGACCTATAATAGAGAAGAAGCTACTACCTCTGGAGGCAGCCCATTCTACCTATGGATATGTTTGGTTGTTTTGTTGTTGAGTCTTTTCAGTTGTCTGACTCTCTGCAACCCCATTTGGGATTTTCTTGACAAAAATACTGGAGTGGTTGGCTATTTTGTTCTCCAGCTCATTTTACAGATGAAGGAACTGAGGCCAACAAGGTTAAGTGACTTGCTGATGGTCTCATAGCTAGTAAGTGTCTGAGGCCAGATTTGAACTAGGGAAGATGAGACTTCTTATTCTAGTCCAAGCCCAGTGCTCCATCCACTGTACCACCTAGTTGCCTTTCTTTGTTAGAAAGGTTTTTTCCCCACTGTGATTAAGCCTAAATTTGCCTCTTTTTAATTTCTACCTATTGCTTCAAGTTTTGCCTTTTGGGAACAAACAAGAGTCTACTTCCTCTTTCATGTGATAGTTTTTCAAATATGTACAGGCAGCTACATAGAGTATAGGAAGGAAAAATAGTATGAAATAATACTAGAAAGGTTGGAGTCATATTAGAAAGAGCCTTAAATGCCAGGCTAAGAATTTGTATTTTATCCTATAAGCAATAGAGAAGACAGTATGGTACAGTGGAAAAGAATATTTGGTTTCAAGGCAGAGGACCTGAGTTCAAATCCCAGCCCTGCTGCTCACTTCCGATTTGACCTTAGATAAGTCAGTTATTAGCTTCTCTGGACTCCATTTGCTTATCTACAAAATGAGAAAGTTGACCTCTAAGCTCCTTTCCAGCTCTAAATCTATGATCCAGGAGGAGCCACAAGAGCTGGGGGAAGTCAATGGTCAGATCTGCACATTAAGAAGTTTAATTTGTCAACTGCATGGAGAATAGATTGGAGAGGGAAGAAACAGGAGGCAAGGATATTAAAGGATAGATGGTTGGAAAGGTCATTAGAAAGGTCATAAGTCAGTGGTGTCCAACTCAAATAGAAACAAGAGCTACTTAATAGCACAGAAGAATTGTTATAGCCACATTTGGGGGGTGGGGTGGGGCAATGAGGGTTAAGTGACTTGCCCAGGGTCACACAGCTAGGAAGTGTCATGTGTCTGAGTTCGGATATGAAGCAGGGCTGGTGCTCTATCTACTGCGCTACCTAGCTGCCCCCTGTAGCCACATATTAACATTCTCTATGTTCTACTTTGTTGTTATTTATTTTGTTAAATATTTCCCAATTACATTTAATCGCAAATGTAACTAAAATTATATTTTAATCTGGTTAGGCATATTTGACCCTTCTGGTCTATATTATCCCCTTTACAGCACCTCACACAAATGATTATCCAGCTTCCCTTTAGAGAACTGTGAGGGGGAACCCACCACTTCTTGCAGCAAGCCATTACATTTTGTATAACTCTAACAGGTTCTTTTTACATCACATTATTTCCTAATATGCCCCTTTCCCCTACCCATTTTGGAAAGCCATTATCCCTTATATGTACCTGGCATGTAGTTGATACTTAATAAATGCATGATGATTGACTATAAAAAAATTAAAAGACAAGAGGAAAAAAGGCAATTCAGCAAAACTAACCAATACATCAGTCAAGTCTGACAGTATATGTGATGTATCTTAACCATAGTTTCCCACCTCTAAAAAGGGAGAGGTATGCATTCTCATATCCTTTTTAGGGGGACAAATTTGGTCATTATAATCACACTACATTCAATTTAGATTTATTGTTGATCTTTTCAATTACAATGCTTTAGTCATTTACATATATTCATTTCCTGGTTCTGATAACTTCACTTTGTATCAGTTTATATATATCCACATGGCTCCTTGTATTTATTACAGGCCAGTAATATTCCATTACAGTCATGTACTACAGTTTGTTCAGCTGTTCTTCAATCTATGGAAATATGCTTTGTTACCAGTTCTTTTCTACTACAAAAAATGCTGTTAGAAATATTTTGGTCCTTATTAGACCTTTCTTTAGGATTGCTTTAATTATTAATAATAATAATAATTTATATAATACTTTGAAGTTCACAAATAATTTTATAAATATCAACTCATCTTTAACATCACCATAACCCTGGGAGGTAAGTGTTATTATCCCCCTTTTGGAAACTGAGGTAGACAAAGATTAAGTGATTTGCCCAGGATCACACACACATAGTAAGCAAGTGTCTGAGGTCAAATTTGAACTCAGGTCCAGCAGCGCACAACCCAGTTGTTAGAAAGTTGTTCCTTACATTGAGCCTAAATCTGCATCTCTGTAGCTTCACTAGTTCCTAGTTACCCACTCTGGGACTGAGCAGACAAGTCTAATCTCTCTTCTATATGGAAACCCTTCAGATATTTGAAGATAGCTTTCATGTCCCCACCTCTTCCTTTAGTCTTTTCTTCTCTAGGTCCTTTTTTTAATCATATAAGTATTTTATTATTTTCTAGTTACATGTAAAAATAGTGGTTTGGGTTTGGGTTTTTTGTGTGTGGGGCGGGGGGCAAAGAAGGTTAAGTAACTTGCTCAGGATCACACAGCTAGTAAGCGTCAAGTGTCTGAGGTCGGATTTGAACTCAGGTCCTCCTAAATCCATGGCCAGTGTTTTATCACTGTGCCACATAGCTGTCCCTGTAAAAATGTTTTTTTTTTGTTTGTTTTTTGTTTTTTTTTTAGTGAGGCAATTGGGGTTAAGTGACTTGCCCAGGGTCACACAGCTAGTAAGTGTTAAGTGTCTGAGGCCGGATCTGAACTCAGGTCCTCCTGAATCCAGGGCCGGTGCTCTATCCACTGTGCCACCTAGCTACCTCGTAAAAATGGTTTTTAACATTTGTTTTCATAATATTTTTAGTTCCAAATTTTTCTCTCTCCTTCCCTTCCTTCACCCCTCCCCAAGGCAGAAAGCAATCTGACATAGGTTATATATGTACAATCACATTAAACATATTTCTGCATTAGTCATGTTGTGAAAGAAGAATCATCTTCTCTAGTTCTTTACCCAGTTCTTCCAGTGGATCTTGATATGATATGGTCTTCTTAAAAAATAGTATTTTTTAAAAAAAAATTCTTTGTAAAGACAATTTTTAACATTCATTTTCACTGAATTTTGAGTTTCAAATTTTTCTCCTTTTCTTTCCTCCCTTCTCCCTAAAATGGTAAATACTATGATGTAGGCTATATATGTACAATCATGTAAAACACATTTTGTATATTTAGTCATGTTGTGAAAGAGGAAACAGACCAAAAGGAAAAAAAAAAACAAAAAATAAAGTGAAGATAGTATGTCTTGGTCTGCATTCAGAGTTTATCAGTTCTTTCTCTGGATGTGGAGAGCATTTTTTATCATGAGTCCTTTGGAATTATTTTGCATCAATGTATTGCTGAGAGGAGTTGTCATTCATAGTTGATCATATTGTTACTGTGTACAATATTCTCTTGGTTCTGTTCACTTCACTCAGCATCAGTTCATGCAGACCTTTCAGTTTTTTCTGAAACTTGCCTGCTCATCATTTCTTATAGCACAACAGCATTCCATTACATTCATTTACCATAACTTGTTCAGCCATTCCCCAGTTGATGGACATCCCCTCAATTTCCAGTTCTTTGCCACCACAAAGAGAGCTGCTATAAATATTTTTGTACATGTAGGCCCTTTTCCCTTTTTTGGTGATATCTTTGGGATCCAGACCTAGTAGTGGTATTGCTGGATCAAAGGTATGCAGTTTGATTGTCCTTTGGGTATAGTTCCAAATTGCTATCCAGAATGGTTGGATCAGTCATATGATATGGTCTTGATGACCTTCACCACTGTTTTCCCTCATTTAGAGACTCTCTAGCTTATCAATGTCAATTAATTGGGTAGTATTTATTAAGCTCCTACTATGTGCCAGGCAATGTGTTAAGCATATAATTTCTAGCACTGAACATAGTATTATAGATGTGGTCTACCTGAGGGGAGGGTGTATACTGAGGGACTATTATTTCCCTCATTATGGACACTATGCTCATTTAATATAGCCTAGATTGCATTGGGGCAGTTAGGTGGTACAGTGGATAGAGCACTGGCCCAGAATTTAGGAAGACCTGAGTTAAAATCTCACCTCAGACATTTACTTGCTGTGTGACCCTGGGCAAGTCACTTAACCCCAATTGCCTTAAAAACATCTGGGGCTATCTCCAGTTGTTCTGATAGATGTCTTGCCACTGAACCTAGATGGCTCTGGAGGACAGAGTGAGGTTGATGACCTTGTACAGCCCTCTCTCACTTAAATCCAATTTACTGCAAGTCTTGACATCATCCCAATGTCATGGTCCTCTTTGAGAATGAAGGACAAACAACAACAACAGCAAGACTGCATTAGCTATTTATTTACCATGTTCAGATGAAAGGAGGTGAGGGTCTGAGATAGAGTAGTGATAATCTGAAAGTAAAGAAATGGATATCTACAGTAGGTAAGGCTTATAGAATTAGAAGTGATAGGAAGAAGTTTATTGGATGTAGGGGATGAGGGAATGGGGAAAGTGAAAGATGGTTCTGGGGTTTTGAACCTGATGGGTTTGGAAGATGGTGGTGCTATCAAGAGAAATAGGAAGGTTGAGACAAGGGCAGGTTTTGGGGAAGGATGAATTCAGCTTTGAATATGTTGATTTTGAGCTGCCTATGACATATTGGGGTGGAAATGCTTATTAGGCAGTTGGAAATGTGGAACTGAAGCTCAGGAGAAGGATGGATATGTAGATTTGGAAGACATCTGCATAGATCTGATAACTGAAGGCTTTTGGAGGTTTACTTTTTTTTTTTTTTCAGGGCAATGAGGGTTAAGTGACTTGCCCAGGGTCACACAGCTAGTAAGTGTCCAGTGTTTGAGGCCGAATTTGAACTCAGGTGCTCCTGAGTAGATAAAACTGGTGTTTTATGCCCCACCTAGCCGCCCCAACTGAAGGCATTTAAGAAGGTAAGATCATTAGGGGAGATATTATAGAGATGGAAGAGAAAGATTCCTTCAGAGAGCACCTCCATAAATGCCCATAATCAAGGAGCTGGAGAGAGGAAGATAAATTAGTGGAGGAAGATGAAGAAAAAGGAGTAGAGAAGCCAAGGGAGGAGAAAATGTCAAGTGGAATGAGTGGTCAACAGTATTATAGGATCAAAGATTTAGAGTTTGAAAGTACCTCGCAGGCTATTTAATGCAACTCTTTTATATAATAATAATAACAAACATTTATATAGCACTTTAAAGTTTGCAAAAGACTTTATAAATATTATCCCATTTTATCCTCATGGCAACCCTGGGAGGTAGGTGCTATTATTATTCCCATTTTACAGATGAATAAACTGAGGCAGACAGAAATAAAGTGACTTGTTCAGGGTCACACAGCTAAGAAGTATCTGAGTCTGGATTTGAATCCACCGTCCTGACTCCATGTCTGTTTTGCTGTCCACTATACCACTCTTTTATCAAGGTCAAGGAGTATGAAGCTTAATACATCGGTTTTGGTGATTAAACTCATCTTTTGACCAAGATTTTGGACCGATGTCTAAAGCTTTACAGATCTCTGACTACAAAATTAAGAAGTGATTATCAACATTTAATACTATATAATATATATATTTAAAATATATTGAAATAACATTTAAAGCAATTTGTCAACCATAGAGTTATACAAACATATCATTATTTACTAGATGGTACTATATCCATGAAGGCAGGAACTATGTCTTATCTAAAATTTCTATTTCCCCCAGCACATAGCATATATACTCTACACATAGTAGTTGCTGTTGAGTTGAATTGAATTGTTGATCTTGGGGAGAACAACTTTAGTGGAATAGTGTGTATAGAAGCCATATTATATGGGATTGAAGAGTTAGCTTGCAGTAGGAAGTTGTGGAAATGAACCTTGATTACTCTTTGTGGAGTTTGGTAGTGAAGGGCAGGACACATACAGGAGGCTAACTTAAATGGCTATGGTTGTTTTTGTTTCAAGGATAGGGAAGACCTAAGTATGTTTGTAGGTGGTGAAGAGAAGGGAGGGAGGGAGGGAGGGAGGGAGGGAGGAAGAGTGGGAAGGAGAGAGAAAGAGAGACAGAGACAGACAGAGAGAGAGACTCAGAATGGAGAGAGAGAATGGAGCGTGGGAGAGAGATAATAGCAAGAGAGAGACACAGAGAAAGGGTGTCACGTGTGTGTATAGGGTGGGAGTG
Organism: Dromiciops gliroides; assembly: GCF_019393635.1. Taxonomy (NCBI): domain Eukaryota; kingdom Metazoa; phylum Chordata; class Mammalia; order Microbiotheria; family Microbiotheriidae; genus Dromiciops; species Dromiciops gliroides. The sequence continues at coordinate 258,539,750 of NC_057864.1, forward strand.
GAGGGTAGAATAGTCATAGAATAGATGCAGCAGGATTTCAAAGGAGACAAGAAGAGGCAGAATCAAGGACATCACTAGAATGTTAGGGTAGCCTTGGCAGAGAAATGGCCCACCTCATTTTCTGAGACTGGAGGGGAGGAGAGGATGAGTGAAGACATAGAAGGGTTTTTGAAGTGTGGAGGAGGGGAGATAAGGGAACTCTCAAAAGATGGTCTCAATCTTCTCAGTGAAAAAGGTGGCCAAGTTGTTTGCTAAAAAAGAAAAAAAAGTTGGGAGTGGCATCGGGAGCATGAGGACAGAGGAGAAACTTTACACAGCTACTCTGAGGCCTGTGATGGGGAGTCAGTCTGAGCTAAATGGAAAGGAAATGGAGTAAGGTTCTTGCGTTTGACTCTTCCGTGGGCCATTACAAATGGAAATGACTGTAAAATGAGAGGCCTGGGTTAATTTCCTTTCAGCAGTCCCATTCTATGGTTGTATGAAATGAAAATTCCAAAGGCTAGAGAAAGGTGTGTCTCTCTTTGGGTTGACTCAAGGAACCTTCTCCTTCTGGATCTCCTCTGTGTTCTGGGTGTGGCTGGCACCCAAAGGGGTAACCTGGTGGGACTGCCTTGTGAGGAGGAGCTGAGCTTAAGAGCTGGACACTGCTCAAAGACCTCATAGTACTTGTAGGCTGAAACAGGAGGGGGAACTTCCAGGCTCTCCTCTAAGGACCCAGCATTTCTGTGGAGGGCCATGGACACCAGGAAAATTTCACATGGGCCGAACTCTCAGATATGTGTCTAAATCAGCAGGAGGAAACCTCAAAGACTTGTAAGTGACTCCAGTAAAGGTTTCTTATTGGACTTTTGCTTAGGGTTGCTTTCCTGTTTTCCCCCATGAGTGAGAGTAGAGGAAAGAAGACAGATTTGAGAATTTGGGCCACTGGGCCACAGTCTTTACTTTGAATCACCCCTGGGATTATGGTGGGTAACTCATTTTACCCCTTTGGGCCTCCATTTGCTCAGCTGTAAAATGGAATGATTGCTTGGGTTAAATTTTGCCAAATCTTCCTTCTAGCTTTATGATTTTTCTGACCCCTGTGGTTGGAAAGAGTTACATGCTTCCTTCTGTAACTGACTTATTGGGGGGTGTAGTGGGAATCAGAGAAATATGGGCTGGAGGGGGCAGCTGGGTGGTGCAGTGGATAGAGCACTGGTCCTGGAGTCAGGAGGACCCGAGTTCAAATCTGGACTCAGATGCTCGATACTAGCTGTGTGACCCTGGGCAAGTCACTTAACCCCAATTGCCTCGCAAAAAAATATGGGCTGGGATCCACTGGGACCCCACATTATCTCATTAATGAGCAAGGTTAACTGGCTTCTTTGCCTGGGCCCACAGGTCCCTTGCCTACTGTCTTTTAGGAGAGGTGGGGCTTTCATCTCACTGAATTCAGGAGTCCTAGCAGGGGCTGGGATACTTTAATTCACATTTTCCTTCCCTTTCTTTATAAGATCTGGGTATGTTATGATTATGGAAGTCCTAGGGTGATTTATTACCAAGGATATTAATAACACAAGAATGCAACCCAGCATTTGCCTGTGTGTGGGTTGGGCATGCCCACATGATGTGTGTGTGTGTGTGTGTGTGTGTGTGTGTGTGTGTGTGTGTGTGTGCTTGTGTGCGTGTGTATGCTCTGTCATAACTCCATATCTGGAAAAATGCCATATTCCCCTCCTTAATCACAGTTTCCTTCTAACCCTTGAGGAAACTCTCAGCTACATTTATCATCAGGGGCTGCCCCTTCCACCGAATGTGAGAACCAATGGATAGGAAATGTAAGGTCCTCTGGGTTGACTCCTCTGTGGGTCATTGGAAAGTGGTGGGAACAGTAGGAAAGCAGGAATTCTCTATTTTCCCTTCTTTTAAAAAATTTTTTTTGGGGGGCAGCTAGGTGGCGCAGTGGATAAAGCACCGGCCCTGGATTCAGGAGTACCTGGGTTCAAATCCGGCCTCAGACACTTGACACTTACTAGCTGTGTGACCCTGGGCAAGTCACTTAACCCCCATTGCCCCACAAAAAAAAAAAAAATTTTTTTTGGTGGGGCAGTGGGAGTTAAGTGACTTGCCCAGGGTCACACAGCTAGTAAGTGTTAAGTGTCTGAGTGCAGATTTGAACTCAGGTCCTCCTGAATCCAGGGCCAGTGCTTTATCCACTGTGCCACCTAGCTGCCCTATTTTCCCTTCTTATCCTGGTTTTAGCCTTGAAAATAGGATGGGGTCCACTCCATCTTGTTCACTTTGTGCTTCTCTTTGGGGGCTTAGGTATGTTTCTAAGGAGTCAAGGGGATGGATCAGATGTCCTCTCCAGGTTGTCTCTCCCCATAGTAGAATAAGCTGGCTTGGGAAGTGGTATGCTCCCTATTCCTGGGAGATTTCAAGAGGAATTTGAATAACAGCTATCTGAGATGTAGTAGAGAGGATCCCTATGGTCATTGATCTTAGATGTAGAGCTGGAAGGGATCTCAGAGACCATCTGGTCCTATCACCTCATTTTACAGATGAGGAAACTGAGGCCCAGATTTGCCCAAGGCTGCACAGCTGGTAAGTGGCAAAACTGGGATTCAAACCCCTCATGTTCTGGCTCCAAATGCAGCGTCCCCAGCCCCCACCATATCACAATGGTTGGATTAGATGGCCTAAGGCCCTTACCTGAGAGTGTGATTCTGTGATTTGGGGATCTCTTCCAGTTAGAATCGATCAAAAGCCTTAAATTGTGAGCCTCACCCTGATCTCTGGAAATGCTCTGTGAGCTCGGGATGCAGTGGATAGCATTCCACCTCAGGAGTGGCTTGTAGGGGAAGTGTGAAGCATGAATTTGGAGCTTTTGTTATATTTCTTTCCTATCCCTCCTCCAAAGAACTCAAAGAACATTCACCAAAATGATCTCATTTCTTCCCCAGGCCATTCTTGGGAGGTAGGGAGGGACAAGGGTGAAGATTTCAACATTCAAGGTTCAGGACACCAAGGTCCAAAGCAGTCCGGTGACTTGACCAGGGTCATGCACATTGAGTCAGGGGAATGGGGGGGGGGAGGGCCAATTCGGGTTTAGAGGTAGGTGCCCTGATTCCTAGAACCTTTTTTTTTTTAAACCTCTTTGCTGGCTGGGGAGGAAGAGGAGGGTTGGGAAAACTGTGTTGCAGTGGGGCCAAATAGCAACGGACAGAGGAGGCCCCCTGGACCTGGCCACTCCAGTCAAGACAAGGAGGCTGTGGTCCTCAAGGAGACAAGAGCCTTAAAAGTAGACTGGTCGGCCAGTCCGCAGAGCCTGTGATGGAGGAGGGAGCTAGTGCCAGGGAAGAGAGACAGAGAGAGGCCAAAAGAGGGGGAAGCAGAAAGGGAGGGAAAGGGCTTGGGGACAGAGGGATCTGGAGAGCAAGACAAACAAACAATGGGGTGGAAAACAACTTGTTTCCCCTTTTCCAGGCTCCCTGCCTTTCCCAATGAATGTAGCTATTCTCTTGTTAGAATAACGAGTCATAATTTGATTATGTTTTATTCCAGCCTCCCAGGGTAAACAAAGGGCTGGGTGGGTAGAACTGTCACAGTTTCTTGAAGCTACCCTCTGCCTCCAAGGGGTTTTCCCTTTTTTCCTGACTGTTTTTCTGAAAGCCCTTGGTTAAAAAGGAAACTTCTTTTTTTCTTTTGTTTTGCAGGGCAATGAGGATTAAGTGACTTGCCCAGGGTCATACAGCTAGCAAGTGTCAAGTGTCTGAGGTTGGATTTGAACTCAGGTCCCCCTGAATCCAGGGCCAGTGCTTTATCCACTGCACCACCTAGCTGCCCCCCAAAAAGGAAACTTCTAAGGACCCCAATTCCATGCTGCTTCAACATTTAAACTTCCTACCCTAGTTTGCTCCACTCCTATCCCCACCCCACTCTGCATGTACTTACCCTTCAGCCCATTTATAATGTAAATATTTAATCCTATCTATTTATTTCCTGTTTATTAATAGTATAAATTTGGAGTTCATTAATTGTCCTCTTTGTGACTGTCCCTGTCCATGTGTTTGCCTCAACCTGGGAGTCTCCCCCCAATCTCTCTCTCCTGGGCTCAGGCTTCTGGTAGTTAGCACATTCTGTGCAGAGCTCTACCCATTTCCAGAGTTGGCTTCATAAAACTTTTAAAGGCCTTGGGATGTGACATAGTGAAGAGTGGATAGAGTGCTGGACTAGGAGTCAGATAGACCTGGGTTTGAATCCTGCCTCAGGCCCTGACTGAGTGATCCTGGACACTCCCTTACCTCCCATGTGCCTCAGTTTCCTCATTTGTAAGATGGGGATAGCATTTACCTTATGGAGTTGTGAGTGAGAAAATGTATGAAAAGTGCCTTGGAAAACCTTAAAAATTGCTATATGAATTATGAACTAAGATGATGTGCTTGCAACTTACCTGTGCCACTTTGGGTAAATCACTTGGCTTCTGAACCTCAGTTAATTTCTTCATCTAGAAAATGAATTAATTGAATTCAGAGGTTCCTTCCAACTCCAGATTGTCATTGTTTTTGGTGGGACAATGAGGGTTAAATGACTTGCCCAGCATCATACAGCTAGTAAGTGTCAAGTATCTGAGGTCAAATTTGAACTCAGGTCTTCCTGAATCCAGGGTCAGTGCTTTATCCACTGTACCACCTAGCTGCCCCCTCCAACTCCAGATTGTATGACTTGGTGTTATTCCTGCTGCTGCCGGTGATGGTGATCCTCCTGGACCCATTGGGACACAACCGCAGCAGAGTTTTCAGAGACTCATTCAGAGTTTCATTCAGGCCATTGCTGCTCTCTCCCCTCAGAAGGGAAGGACAGGTATGGCAGAGAAACATACTCCAGTAAGGGAGAGATTCCCCTTTCCCAGAACCTCCTAATGACTCTGTTAGATAATGGGGTATAGGGAGGGGGGAAGAGGAGTAGGGGCTCATTTCTGAATATGGAGTAAACTCCTGGTCTCTTTGTTTACATCTCCTGGCCCCCTTCCCCTCCTCCAGCTTTCCTTTTTATAACTTGTATTGGGCTTTGTGACCAGCAGTAAGGGGTGACTAGAAATGGAAATTCCTTGAAACTCTGGGCCTGGACAGCTTCCTCCTCTTCAAAAACCTTGATGTGGTGTCTCTGTGTGGTCCTGGACTGAGTGCTTCAGAGAGGAAATGGGCAACATAAGAGGGCGCCAAGAGATACCCAGAGGCTGATGGGCCCATAAAGGCCCCACAGCTGACAGAAGGAAAACGGCAGACTGTGAAGCAAGCAGTTTACATCACATACGTGTCAGGGGTGAGGGCAGCTTGGGGTGGATGGAAGGGGTAGCTGCGTCATTGGGGTGGGGAGCAGCCCCTGGAGTCTCCTGGTCATGCAGGGAGGGGTTGGGGAAATCCTCCTCTCTCTGGAGCCCTGCTGCTTCTGCTAAGCCTTCTTTTGACCCGCAGCCCCGTGGCTCAGCTCTACTTTCTGCTACCCTCTTAGCTCCCACTCTTCTTTCTTAAATATTCCTGGTCCCACCAAGGCCTAGCTCAGTTTAGTAGCACTGGTCAGCCTTGACCTGAAAACATTTCATAGAATCAATGTGGAGCACGAGGCAAAAACCATAAACAGACTCAGGAACAGGAGTGAAAAGACCTGGGTTTGGGGGTTTGGCTCTCCCATGTATAAGCTTATAAACGACTTAGAATGTGACCACAGACAAGTCACCTCACTTCTCTGGGCCTCATTTGTCAGTTATAAAATGAGAGGGTTTGATGAATGGAATCACAGACTCTGAGTTAGAAGGATTTCAGAGGTTTTACATCATACTGGGTTTGGAGTTGGAGGAACGGGGTTCAAGTCACTGACTCCCCACTTACTAGCTGCATGACCTCGGGCGGGCACGTGATTTTTCCCTCTCTTAGTCTCAGTAAATTCTAAAATGAGGAGGTTCTGCTAGATGATCTGGAAGTTCCCTTCTGGCTCCAAATCATAGAGGTCAATAACTGAAAGGGACTTAGTGGCTGTCTAATTCAACCCACATCTGAAAAGAATCTCCACAAATGGGGGGTGGGGGTGGGGAAGCCCATTCTGCCTTTGGCCAACTCGAATTAGAAAATTTTCCCTAATATCAAACCTAAATTGTCCTCTTTGCAACTTCCACTCAAATGCTCCTGGTTTTACCCTGTGATCTAGTTAAACCCCTTTTTGAGCAAAAATTCTCTATAGCATCCGGTTGCTATCATGAAGACCTCCAGCAACGGGGAACTTACTAACTCCTAAGGTAACCCATCCTATACTTGGACAACACTATTTCTTACATTGAGATGAAATCTGTCTCCCTGTAATTCCCTAGTTTTGAGGAATCTGGGGCCAAGCAGGATAAATTGGATCCCTCTCGTACACCACAGCCTTTCAGATACTTGAAGAATGCTATTAAGTCTTTTGTAAGGTTTCTTTTATGGTTCTGCCGGGCTCTACTTCAACCAGACTCAAGTAGGAAAGTAGATTGGCTTTTGAATCATAGGACTTTAATTTGAATCCATTAATTACCTGTTTTATGTTATTGTTCACCTGTATCCAACTTTTCGTGACCCAGTTTGGGGTTTTCTTGGCAAAGATACTGCAGTGGTTTGCCATTTTCTTCTCCAGCTCATTTTACAGATGAGGAAGCTGAGGCAAATAGGGTTAAGTGACTTGCCCAGGGTCACACAACTAGTGTCTGAGGCCAGATTTGAATTCCTGACAACAGGCCTAGTGCTTCATCCACTGTGCTACCTAGCTACTCCAGTAGAACATTAGGCAAGTCCTTAATTTCTTGGGGTATAAATTTCTGCATCTTTGAATCAAGAAATTTGGATTAGATGATCTCTAGGGTCCTTTCTAGGTCAGAATTCGGCCCTGGTTGGGAACTCTGTTGTGTTCTGGGTTGTTTTGGGTTCCAACTGATTTAGAAAGATTTTGAGTAGCATCCTTCAAGGACAAAGAGATCAGGAAAATGATTAGGTGCTTTCATGTCTCCAGGCTAGTCTTGAGCAAGGAACTGAGCAGCTTGAGGGTTAGCCACACCAATTATTCTGCTGGTTAGAGAGGTGGTAAGAATGAGTTCAGGATCACAGGTTCAATTCCTATTCAGGCTAGATAGGTCCACTTCTGTCCCTGGCTATAGACTACATCTGTAACCATACCAAGTTGTCTGAAACACATGCTTGGAGGAAGGGAGGGAAGGAGGTAGCTGAGTGGGGGAAGGTCATTTATGAATCACTAGGGTCTCTTCAGCACATACTCACCCGCAAAGCCAAGCTCCTGCTATTTATTGGTCAGTGGTTGCAGCACCCTTCCTCCTTGCTGGGTCCCCTCACCCGACCACCAGTCCAGTCCTGGCCCCTATATTATTAGTCCTCAGCTTGACTTCCCTTCCAGCTGCTGAGCACCAAGATTGCAACACAGCAGCCCTCCCCCACCCAAACCTCCAGGACTGGCTGCTGGTGTGGCTATCACAGAGGGAACCTCTGACCACCCACAGAGTGGAGTATCCCAGCTGCCCCACTTCCCCAATGTTTTCCTCTGCTCCCCCTTCCCCTCCCCCCAGCCCCTAGGGGATGGAGAAACCCCTGAGCCCCGGTCAGAAGCAGGGATGGACAGGAGCACAGCTGGGCTTTCCACCTCCCACCACTGTGGCCAGATGGCTCCCATCTCTGGCTGGATGCTCAGTGTGAGGTCCGTTAGGGCTCAAAAGGGCAAACCTGGTGCTGCCGGTCTGGGATACCCAAGAGAATCCTCTGGGTTGAAGGTAGCGGGCTATTGTTAGCTTGAAGACAACCTCATGGGGAGGAAAGAGGGGAACTTTGTCCTACCTTCTCTTTCCAAGGCAGCTGGGATTTAGGCCCTTGTCCTGTCCACCTAGACATTTCCTATGTGCTTTGGAGGTGCTCCACCCTGATAGGAGCAAATCTACTCTTTCTCCTAGGCTGACCAGTCAGTTTCCACATGAGACTGAGGAAACAGAAGGCTTATGGCATCTTGCTTGAGCTAGGAGGTCTAGGCCACTGTTCTTGGCATCCTTTTCTCCATTTGTCTAAATTTTACTCCTTAACTTTAGTTTCATCTTGTCCATGAAGTCTCCTCTGACTCTTTTTTTTTTTTTTAGTGAGGCAATTGGGGTTAAGTGACTTGCCCAGGGTCACACAGCTAGTAAGTATTAAGTGTCTGAGGCCGGATTTGAACTCAGGTCCTCCTGACTCCAGGGCCAGTGCTCTATCCACTGTGCCACCTAGCTGCCCCCCTCTGACTCTTTATGGGCTGTGTGACTGTGGGTACATCACATAACATCTCTGGACTCCAGCTTCCCCATATGTGAAATGAGGGGTTTGAGCTGGATGGTCTTTAAAGTCCCTTTCAGCTCTAAGTCCTATGACTGCCCCAATCCACTGTGATCCTCCTGTTCTATGAACTCGGGCTCCAGTTATAGTTGGTAGTCCTTAGTTTCTCTCTTGTTCTTTTTGTTTGCCTTGTTCCTTCTGCCTTCCCATCCGGATTGAGAGCCCCTTTAGGGCAAAGACCATGTGGATGGGGACCCATCTTATTTTGGTGCAGGGGTCTTGTCAAAGCCCTTCACGTGCCACTTCTTTACAGATGTTTTCTTTAAAATGAATGTCCGAGGAAGCTGTGAAGAGGGAGAAAAGGAGATGTCACAAAAGGGCAGTGTGATGCCTGAGTGTAGTATGTGCAGACGAAGGAAGGGAGGCCCTTTGTTCCTGGGTTATCTGTCCAGCTCAGGCTCTCCCTATGACCATGCTCATGCTGTCTTGTATGTAGGTGATGCATGTTTTTGGTTTTTTGTTTGTTTTTTAGCTCAGTTGGCAGTATCACTTTCCCCTCTTTTCTGAAGCCATCTGGTCCCTGAAGTGAGGGCTGAGAAGTACTAGGCTAGGGGAATTGCTCTGATTTTTCCATATTCACTTAACATAGTGCTGGGCATAGAGAAGAAATGCCTAATCAATATCTGTTGCCTGGTCATTCACTGAGAGAGGATTAAGACTTCCAGTTTTCCTACAGCAACATTCTGGTCCCTTAGGCCCTGGAACAATTACTGTCATTAGACAATTCCTGTGATACCTATCCACCTCGAATAAGGACATCAAGAACTGGGACTAGTCTTGTCCAGATGTAGATGTCTGATGGTCACCTTTACTTAAAGGCACTGTAGGGTGCAATTCATGCTGACAGTTGCACCAGCTGACAGAGGGACAGATCCCTGCTTGGGGTGTCATTGTCATATCGTATCTACTCAGGAAGTGGCTGCCATGTGTTCATACTTAGGCACCATGGTCAAATCAAGATGCAGGAAAGCATAAACAAAAGGGCGAGGTTGGATAGTAATATCAGGGTTTCCTCTGAGCATTCAGATGCAAGGGGCTGAAAGTAGCAAAGTGGTCACAAGTAGTTTTAGAATGGGGAAGTCAATGCCAGATGAAGAAGCAAGATGCAATCAAATAGCTATTTGGATTCAGGTAGTGCTGATATAGAGGCAGATAGGTAACTTAGTGGATAGAGCACTGGGTCTGGATTCAGGAAGACCTGAGTTCAAATCCAGCCTCAGACATTTACTAACTGTGTCACCCTGGACAAATCACTTAATCTCTGTCTTAATCCACTGGAGAAGGAAATGGTAAACCACTCCAGTGTCCTTGCCAAAAAAACCCCATGGACAACGTTGGCATGCTGAGGTCCACAGGGTCAGAGAGTCAGATACAACTGAACAATAAAATGCTAATGTAGGCTGGACTTAATTCAGGCAAGTTTGGAATTTGAATGAAATGAGACCCTCATAGATTATTTTAGGAGTTAACAAAAGGAGGTTACTTAGCCATAGCATGGTCAGAACACTTAGCAAAGATACTGCATTGATTTAGTAGAGTGCTGTTTCCCGGTGCTGGCCATGCTGGTGTGTTCATCAAGCCTGAAGGAAAGCAACTACTGCCCTCTCAGGGGCTGGCTTTTGTAATTAGGAAGGTACAACATTGACTTTGTCCCTTAAATCAATTAAATCTGGAAGACAGTTTCAGTACCTTTTTTGGTATGGTTTTTTTTTTTGGGGGGGGTGAGGCAATTGAGGTTAAGTGACTTGCCCAGGGTCACACAGCTAGTAAGTGTCAAGCCGTCCGAGTTTCAGTACCTTTTAAGGAAAAATTAGTCTCATTTATATGACAACAAATGCTTTGGGCAGCTAGGTGGTGCAGTGGATAAAGCACCAGCCCTGGATTCAGGAGGATCTGAGTTCAAATCCGGCCTCAGACACTTGACACTTACTAGCTGTGTGACCCTGGGCAAGTCACTTAACCCTCATTGCCCCATCAAAAACAAAAACAAAAACAAAACAAACAAATGCTTCTATCACACACAGCTGACCCTTTTAGGACCCAGTCTCCCCAAAGTATAGTCATAAGATGTGTCTGCCCCCTCCTCTCAACACCACTACCACCACCACCATCATCACAAAAATATATAATACTTAAAGATTTATAAAGTGCTATGTGTGTGTGTGTGTGTGTGTGTGTGTGTGTGTGTGTATTATCTCATTTGGTCTTTACAACAACCCTGAGAACAAAGGTAGTCTTACTTTTATCCTTATTTTATAAAGAAACTAAGACTGAGAGAGGTTAAATTATTTAGCTGGGATCAGTAAGTCAGAGCCAAGATTTGAACTTGGGTATTCCTGACTCCAGTTCAGTGCTCTATCTACTATGATGCCTACCTGCCCTACCAATAAATCTGTGGGCTTGGAAATCTCTCCTATCCCTCTGAAGTTAGTCTAGTATAGTGGAAAAAATGTTGGATTTTAAGTCACAAGACTTCGGTTTGAATCTCAGATTCACCAGCTTTCTAGCTTTGTCCAGGTGTGTGCTTAGAGCCAGGTGGAACTAGCTGAGCTGATTATTAAATTTTCAGTGTGAGTATTCATACCTTAGAAATTGATAAACACTATAAATCAGGGCTTTATTGTTTTGTTAATTGTCCGTATTTCAGAAAGTGATCAAGAAAATGTTAATGTGGATTAAAATGTTTTAAATATATTCTGCATAGGTTTGTTTGTTTTTTTAGAGCTGATTCTTAAACATGGCTGTGACCTTGGGTAAGTCACTTTCCCTTTTGGGCCTTAGTTTTCTCATATGTAAAACGAGAGGGTTGGACCAGATTATCTTTAATGTACCATTCAGCTTTAAATCTTATGATCCTTGGAACAGATTAAATAAGTAGGAGTGAAAAACGACTAAATACAGTAACCACATGTGTGATAAAACTCCAAACAAAAACTATTTGGGGAAATTTTAGTCAGATATTCCCTATTTGACAAAAACTACTGGGAAAATAGGAAAGCAATTTGACAGAAATTAGATTTAGGCCAACATCTTACATCATATATCATATTAGATTCCAAATGGATACTTGACTTAAATATTAAATGTTATACTATTTAAAAACAACACTAAACCACAACAAAAACTTAGAGAATTGAATGAGTTATCTTTTACAACTATGTCTTGGAGGAAAATTCTTAACCATATGAGGAGAGAAGAAATCATAAAATATTAAAATAATTTTAATTACATAAAATTAAGATACTTTTGTTTGAATGAAAGCAATGCTGCTGGAATAAGTGTAAGGGACTAAAATCCTAGCTATGATGTCTAAAATTTAATGAGTGGTTGCCTTAAATTAGAAGCTTTAGCAAGAGTTTAGACTTTTAAGTATTTATTAAAGTGCAATCAGAAGTTGGTGAGGAGAGAGAGAGGTAAAAATCTAACTATCTCTAAGAGACCCCAGCATCTGACCGAGGTCAGGCACCCAGGAGCCCCATGCTTTAGTGGCCACTCCCAGAACCTCTTGTGAAACAGGAAAAAGGGCCGTACACACACACACACACACACACACACACACACACACACACACACACAGCTCCAAGCTAATTGGCTGGTTACACTGATTGTCAGGACTCATGGGCAAACATAACTTCTTGACACTGAACTGACCTTTGAAACCCCAGAAAAGGTCACTTCCGGACGCTAAAGTCACATGGTTTCTTCTCCTGGCCAGCGCTCACAATCTCCCAGCAGTGGGTGTCATTCCACTTCTCACATAAGACAAAAAATTGTTGAATGCAGGAAAAAATCCTTGTATCAGTTATCTCTGATAAAAGCCTGATATTATATATATATATATAAAGGAATTGACACATATATGTATGACCAAAAGTCATCATCCAAGAACTAAATGGTTGTATGATACAAAGAGTTTTCAAGAACAGAGTTGTGCAAACTATCAACAACCAGATGAATACATGCTCTATCATTATTACATCATTAATCATATCATTAATAATAATAGAAATGCAAATTATAATGAGTAATATTTCACTTCACTCTCCTAAAAGATGGGAATTCTTGATGTTAGAGGTACTGGGGCAATATGGCACACTACCACTGTTGGAATGGTCCAATTATTCTTGAAAACAATTTAGAATTATGTGATTAAATTCCTAAAACTATTCATGTCTTTTGATCCAGGCATCTACTATTGAGCCCAAGGATGTCAAAGACAAAAAGAAAGACTCTATATAAACCAAGGGGGTTTTGTGTATTTTTTTCTGGTAGCAAAAAAATAAAAATAAAATAAAAGCAGAGTAGGTTTCAATCAGTTGGAGGAATGACCAAACAAATTGTGGTATATAAATATAATGCAATACTGCTGGACACAAGAAAAAATTAACAGGAAGAAATGAGAGAAACATGGGAAGACTTTTTTTTGGGGGGGGGCTTTTTTGGACTGATATGCAGAATAAAAGTAATAGAACCAGCAAAATGATTGCCATGACTGTACCAAAGTAAATGAAAAGAGGGAGCCAAACCGTGAGTAACTGGTCTTGGTTCTGGAGTACATACAGATGGTGAAACATACCTCTTCCCTTTCGGTAGAGGTAAGAGACTTGAAGAGATTATCACTGTCCAACCGGGCCATGGTCACTAAGTCAGTGGTTTTACTTAGCTGCTTTTCTTTGTTGCACTCAATTGGGTGTGGGGTTGAATATACCTGGAAATGATTGTGATGTAAAAATGAATGGCAACAATAAATGGTTTCTAATCTTGAGGAACCACTGATGGTCCACAGATGTGGGGTCCTGAGGGCCAGGGCAATGCTCCCACTCCCTGTGTGGTACCCATACTTGTGGTTTAGACTGTCTCAAGTGAGAGGGGTTTGAACAGGGTTTAGACTATCTCAAGTGAGAATCCCTTTTCTCATATTCTTCAGCTTATTAAATTCCCACTCCAGGTGTAGGGATAATTTTATTTATATACCTTGGATTTTGTATCGCATCTATGGTTTCCTCAAAAAGGGCGGGGGGAGTTAGAAGGTCCTCTAATTGTCAGTACAAATCAAGTATGGGAGGAAATTTTTCTATATATAAAAGGAGTCGTAACCACAAAAACTCAATACATTTATTAGCAGAATGGTAAACAGGCTTCAGTGATAACTGATAATTACTGTTAAAATCTTCTAGATTAAATTTAATCAAAACATAAAGTGGTTTGTAGGACTGATGGCTAGGTATTTTACATTTCATCTTGGCTAGGTACTGTTCAAACAAATCCTGGTACAGGTTTCTGATAAAATAGCTAGACTTTGGCTAACCTTTTTGTTGATGGCCATCTTCTCCAAGAGTAGTTGCATGGAGGTGTTGCCATCTGGCTATGTTTCAGCTCCAATCCAACAAGACCTCCAGATCTCTCAAATGGGACATGCCCATTTCAAGGTGGATACTTGTTCACCTAAAATCAGGAAAGAGCAAACACAAAAGAGGCATTACAAACCAGGCTCAGGCTTACCTGGTTAGAACATATACTTTGCATGCCATGTGATCATGGTTTCATGGAGGCTGGAGGGAGGGGTGGAGATAGGACAAGCCTCCCTTTCCCTTCAATTCCTTGTCAGGAAGCAGCTTAAAATAGTTTTGGTGTAATTCATAGCTAGAAAGGAAGAGACAGGCTGAGAGGGTGATCAATTTTATACATCTATAGACTCATGAATTCTTCTAGCAGTCAATAACAGAACTCTTATCATCTCTAAGTGCAAAGACCTTCATCACCAAATTTTATATGACCAGAAGCAGACCCCCCAACCCATATGGTCAACTAGAACCAAGAATGGCAATTGAGTATGTTCTATGGGATGGCCTCTATAGGCCAATTCAATGTCACTATACATGAAAAAAGTAAATAAAACAAATCTTATGATCCTATGTTTCTTAGGAAGCTTTGCGAGGGGTAGAGAGGAAGGAAACTCTGTCTTGCAGGCATAGAGAGCAAGGGTCATGGAGAGAGAAAGGAGAGTCAGCTCCTGGATCAGAGAAATGGAAACTTCTGGGCAGGAAAAAAAGCTACTTAGCTACATAAATCCACCCTGACCTCCTGTTTCCCTGCTGGCCTCAGTGGGAGCTCTGGGCAGCTAGAGAGGGATTTAGGGTTAGAACAATATTTATCTTTTTGGCAAGAGCTGGGCTCCCCTCCCTTCCCCCAACCCAGCCATGGTTCAGGACTTGCACCTGCCTGTGGAGCCCATTCACTTTTAATTTTTGCCGGTAGGTGTTTCTTCCCTCCAGCAGCCCTGTTGTGGAGCAGAAGTTGAGGGCTTCGAGACCAAGGTCCACAGCCTCCTCTAGATAGAGGGATGGCATTTTGTAAGTCCCCGGGTCTCCAGAGACAAGAGTGCATTTTCTCATCCAGGATACAGAACTTTCTTGACCTTTAAAAAAATCAAGCCCCCAGATTGCTGAGACTCTGCCAGCTTCACAGCCTCAAGGTCCTCACCCTTGATTTCCCACCCTCTTTCTCTCATTGATCTGTATTCCTCATATTAAAAATAGCTCACCTGTTTATGTGAAAATGTGCTGCCCTCAGCAGAGTCCTGTGAAGTAGACAGTGTTATAAGTGGTCCTGATTTTACAGATGAAGAGACTGGGGAGAGCAATCAGAACACAAATACAAGCAGAAAGACAGACAGCCCTTGCCCTCAATTAGCTTACATTCTAATGGAGGTGCAAAGAAAAGGGGCAGGGCAGAGAAATTCTAGAGAGTTAGGAGTGCAGCCAGGAGAGGAAAGCAGCCATGGCTGGTGTGGGCCTCTGCCTTAAAAAGGAGGAGGAACCAGCCAATCAGGATAAGAGTCTGCAGGAGCTGACAGCATTACCATTGTGAGAAGTCCAGGGATGGAGTGAACTTCCAGGGTGAAGAGGTATCTATGGCATAATAGAATGTGTCTGTAGGGTAGAGGGACCAGAGGAGATACTATCCATGGAGCACTTGGTAAACCTTAGATTGCTATATAAACGAGATTTGTTTACCATTCTCCTAGACCTTCAGGCTTGCAATCTAGGAATCATCCCCAGTTCCTCACTCTCATCTCCCATATGCAAACCTGTTGCCAAGGCCTGTTGATCTTACCTTTATAACATCTCTTACATATTCCCCCTTCTCTCTTCTGACAGTGCCAGCATCCTGGTTCAGGCCTTCATTGCCTCACAGATGGACTCTTGAAATAGCTTGCTAGTTGGGGTCTGTGCCACAAACCCCTCCCTACTCTAGTTTATCCTCCACTCAACTCCTATCATCTCCAGGATCAAATATGAAATCTGTATTACATTCAAAGATCTTCATAACCTTCCCCTTTCCTACTTTATGAACTGTCTTATACCTTACACTGTTACAACTAGGTGGTGCAATAGGTAGAGTGCTCAGCCTGGAGTCAGGAGTACCTGAGTTGAAATCCAGCCTCAGACACACATTAGCTACATGACCCTGGGCAAGTCACTTCACCCTGTTTGCCTCAGTTTCCTCATCTGTAAAATGAGCTAGAGAAGGAAATGGCAAACCACTCTGGTATCTTTTGCTAAGAAAACCCCAAATGGGGTCACGAGGAGTTGGACATGACTAAAATGACTGAACAACAAATATATTGCACTCCCCCATGTACTCTGCTATTTAGTGACACTGGTTTCTTGCTGTTCCTCCCACAAGACTCTCCGTTGCCCAATTCAGGGCATTTTCACAGATTGCCTCCCATGCCTAGTGCTTTCTCTTCATCCCTGCCTCCTGGCTTTCTTCGAGTCCCAGCTAAAATCCTACCTTCTACAGGAAGCCTTTCCCTGATTCCCTTTAATTCTAGTGACTTCTCTACACTGATCATTCCCTATTTATCCCATTTCTAGTTTGTATGTAATTGTTTGCATATTGTCTCCCCCATTAGATGGTGAGCTCCTTGAAGGCATGAACTGTCCTTAACTTTTCTTTGTATCCCCAGTGCTTAGCCCAGTACCTGGCATATAGGAGATAATTAATAAATGTTTATTTACTCATTAATAATAGTCCGGATAGGGACAGCTAGGTGGCACAGTGGATAGAGCACTGGCCCTGGATTCAGGAGGACCTGAGTTCAAATCCGGCCTCAGACACTTAACACTTACTAACTGTGTGACCCTGGGCAAGTCACTTAACCCCAATTGTCTCATCAAAAAAAAAAAAATAGTCCGGATGAGAAATTATGAGAACCTGAAGCCGGATAGTTGTTTTATGAATAGAGAGGAGGGAACAGATGTGACAGATATAGACCTGGAACTGGCAATATTTGGCAAACTGATGGGATGTATGAATGTGGGGCAAGGGAAAGTGAGGCATCAAAGAGGATTCCCAGTTTGGGAGAATCTAAGTGTCTGGAAGGAGGATGCTGGTATCCTTGACAGTAATAGAGAAGTTTGAAAGATGGAGAGGGTTGGGAGGAGAAGATAAAATGAAGACATGACAATCATAGATTTAGAGATGGAAGGGACATTAGAGGCAATTTAATTCCATAGCCTCAGTTTGTAGATAAGGATACAAAGTCATAGAGAGGTTAAAATACCTTGCCTAGGGTCATACAGTCATTAAATATCTGAGGTGGGATTTGAATCCAGATCTTCCTTACTGCAAGTCCAGTGATCTGTCTCCTTTTCTACACTGCCTGTGCTGTCTTTGAGCTAGATCACAATTCATCCATGCCTGCTCTTCATGTGTGACTCACTCTCTATCGTTTAGCATGAAAAGGCAGTGGTGGCACTCTTACTTATGGGTCACCACCTTCAATGATAAAGCTTGCCCTCCAACAGATGCCTGTTGTGCCATGGGCAGGAGGTGACCTGGCAGGGGGTGGGGGCAGGAGTGTAGTTGGAATGTTCCCAGTGCTGCAGCTGCTGCTACTACTTTAGGTTAAAATTGGTCTGAAGGGCTAACATCAGGCTTAGGAGGAAAGATGGAGGAAGAGAGGGGGCAGTGTTTTATGATTAGGATAAGTGTGCTTATATTGGAGATAAGCAGCAAGAGAATGGCTGTTGCTTGATCATATACCTTTTGGGGCCAGTCTGTGGCTAGGGGAACCCCTCACTTTGAAGGCCACAGGTATAGAGCATAGTGCCAAGACTACCAGGGAGACAATCTATTCAAATCAACTTCACCAATATTTTTGGGCCATTGACTACATGCTTGGCACACTGTTGGATAGCCCTGTGGGGTCAGGCAGCCTTGCTCTGTAACTTCCAGTACAAACTGCACTTGTAAATCTTAGCCAGCTGGGCCTTACAAACGTGCACTGTGGGTCACAAGAAAGTGCCAAAGTAGGAGAATGTGGATTGCTGGATGTGAGCCATTCCTACTGCTTGAAGTGATCACAAGTGTCTTTTTGATACATCTGGAGAAAAACAAAACAAAACAAAACAAACAACTTACTGATTTTTTTTACATTACCACCAATATCAAGATTTCCCTTGTCCCATTATAACTGTTCCTCCTAACAAAAAAGTTAAACAAAACAAACCAATACATTGACTGACAATGTATGCTTCATTCCCCACCTGTAGTCCACTGCTTCTTTGCCAAGAGGAAGGAGGTATGCTTCAACGTGGGTCCTATCAAGTCAAGCCAGAGAGAGCAATATATCTAAAAAAGAGTGTTCCTCAAGATCTGTGTTTGATCTTCTCTCCTTATACTTTCTCCCTTGGGGACTTAATTCCTAAAGCTTCATCTATTACCACTGTGCAAAACACTCCTAAATCCATACTGACATCCCTGCATTGATCAGAGTTCAGACATTTTTCAGTATGGTTTTTCTTTACATTATTGTTATCATTATGTAGATTGTCTTTCTGGTTTTGTTTACTTCACTTTGAATCGATACATAAAGGTCTTCTCAAGTTTCTCTGAATTCCTCATGTTTGTCTTTACATTCATATAACTATAATTTGTAATCATTTCCCTAATCACCTTTTCAGTTCTTTGCTAGTGCAAAAAGTGCTCCTTTAAATATCTTCACATATGTAGAACCTTTTTGTCTTTGGCTTCCTTGGGACATAGGCCCAGTAGTTAGACAGTTCCTTTTAAGGGACACTCTCTCCTCTATTGCCTTCAGAGATATTAGTCTTTCTTGGCTCTCCTTCTATCTTCCTAACAACTTCTATGTCTCCTTCAATGACTCTTCATCCTTGTCCTAATCCCTTAACATGGGTGTTCATCAAGGGTTTGTCCTTGTCCTTTTCTTCTCTGTGGTAGATGCTAGATGTGGAAATTTAGAGACATCTCCATTCCAAATGTTCATAGGGACTATTTGTGCCTGACTTGTGGTAGAGCCTTCTAAGCTTGTATTGGTCTGGTCAGCCAGTTGGACATGCTTGCTGTGCCTTGATCACAATTTAGTGATGTCATTTTGATCCTCTTTAAGTATGAAGGACAACAACCAATCAATACTCATTTGGTGACCAAATCTTCAGCTACCACCACTATATAAATGACTCCTAATTCTGTATCTTAAGCCCTGATATATTCAGAATTCTAGACCGACTTTCCCAATTTTTCACCTGTTTTCTCTCCCTCTGTTCCAGTGTTTCCTTTCTCCCATTGGTCAGTTCCTCCTAGAACCTCCAATTTGAAGAAGTTCTCAGACCAACCATGCTTTACTCTCCAGATTAGCCATCATGCCCCTTTGGTGGTTCCTTCTTTCTCTCCCCTTGCATTTTTTGGCTCTCTTTTATGGGTTATCTTCTCTCATTGGATAAGTAATTTAAGGGAGAGACTTTCTTTTGCTTGTTTTTTTGTATCTCCAAGTATTTAGCACAATGCCTGACACATAGTACTTAATAAATGCCTGTTGACTGCCATCTCCGATTGCCTACAAGCTTTTTCCTCCAAGATGACCCTATCACCTTGAATTCAACAAGTCAAAAATGAAAGCTTATCTTTTTTCCCAAATCTGCTCTGCTTTCTGATTCTACTGTCTGCTGACACCACCATTTGCTTCCTTCCATGTTTTTGGCTTTGATATTATCTTTGACTCTTCTCTCTCCCTCACTTGTCATATCCAGTCAGCTACTGAGTTAATTCAGTTCCATGTCCACAACATCTCTTGAATCTTCCTTCTACTCTTGTAGCCCTAATTTAGGTCCTCATTAGCACCTGCATGGATTATTACTACCATTTTCTAATTGATCTTTCTCTAACTTATCCTTTTTTCCTGTTTCCAGAATCATCTTTCTGATGTATAGATTTGGTCATGTCATTCCTCTGCTTAGAAGTTGTCAAGGGGTCCCTATTGCCTACCAAACTAAATTCAGACATTTTTTCCTACCATTCAAAATCCACCACAGTCTGGCACCTTTCTTCTTTATCTTCTATTTCTCTCTTTCAAAAATGCCACACTCTAGCCAAACTGGAGTACTCTTTTGTCTCCAGAACACACACCACTTTCTCTTGACTCTTCTCCCTTGCTTGTGTTGCTTTCTATTCCTAGAATGTCCTCTCTTCACTGGTTCAATGCCCATTCATTCTTAAATGCCCTACTCAGTTCCTTCCTCCTCTATGAAGTAGCCTTCCTTGATCCCTTAGCGATGACCTTTTCCCTCAGAACAATGTATTTTATCTCTCTTGAACCTGACAAAGGAGTATTGCACATTTTAGGGGAAAGACCACTGCTCTGAGAACTGTAAGGCCTGGATTCTGGTCCTGGCTCTTTTGTTAGTTTATTTTGTGACATAGAGCAAGTCACTTAGCCTCTGTGGGTTTCAGTTTCCTCCTTTGTAAAATGAGGAGGTTGAATTAAATGGCCTCTGAGAGCTTTTCTAGCTGCAACATTTCACGGGCCTGTGAGATGAGGACTTCATTGCTGATTAGGGAGAAGGGGATTTTCTCTGAATGTTTCAGAGAAAATCCAGTTAGTATGAAAAGTCCTACCTTTGAGCATGATCTCCAGGGTGCACTGTAAAGGAAATGGGAAGAGTGTTTATGTAGTATGTTCTAAAGGATGTCATGGAGCTCTTCCTGCAGGAACATATCTCCCTTAGGGGCCTACTATGCTACAGTGATCTTTTTGACATGGTCTAAAATATTAGCCCCTGATCTCGTTTAGATAAAGGTAGGGGTTTTGTCTCCAGAAAGCTGTAGGAGGAGTGGCATGAAGTGTCTCATTTAGCTTTCATCCACTACCATAGAGAAGTTTATCTTATTTGAAAGCTACAAAAATCCCTGACTTGAAGGGAGATATTCAGTAAGGGAAATTTCCCGTTTTTCCCCCTTAGAAAATTCTTTTTCATTTTGTACACTAAAGATGCTAAAGAAAACGAACATTTCCATGTATAAATAGAATGGAAAAGGATTGTACATGAAACCTTAAATCTCTGTTATCTATAACTTGGCTTTCCTTTTTTTTTTTTTTTTTTTTGGGCAGGGCAATGGGGGTTAAGTGACTTGCCCAGGGTCACACAGCTAGTAAGTGTCAAGTGTCTGAGGCCGGATTTGAACTCAGGTACTCCTGAATCCAGGGCTGGTGCTTTATCCACTGCGCCACCTAGCTGCCCCCTTGGCTTTCCTTTTAAGTATATAAGTTCAAAACTATCCTGCTTGCCTGTTTTCTTCCTGTTTTCCTTTTCTGTGCATTTAAAACATGTTTTGGTGACCCTCTTTTCCTACATTTTTTGTTTTGCAAATCTATAACTTTTCCTTCACAACCCCCTCCATTAAAAACGAGAAAGAGAAAAACAAAACCTTTACAACAAATATGTATAATCTAGCATAACAAAATGTGTATCTTATTCTATACCTTGAGTCCATCTTTTCTCCTCCATCAGGATGTGGGTGGCATGCCTCATCATCAGTTTTTGCATTGTACACAGTTTAGTAACGGGTGTTTCAAAGGGAGTAGAAATAGATGACTGCGTTGAAGTCTGGGGGTAAGGGGTCACATGGATTATGCTTAGTGGAAAAACAACTTTACCGAACTTCGAAATTCTTTTGGGGCCACAGTTCAGTCCAGATGACCCCTTGTTACCAACTCTGAAATGCAGCTGTCCTTTAAAGCCCTGCCTATGGATTATCAATTCAGCCCATTCCTTGTGGCAAACTTTTCATCCTAAGTCAGTTTCTTCCTGCCTGCCTGCTCCTCAGTATGGTAAAGCTGCCTTTTCCCAATAGCTATCATGGCATGCTTGAGGAATGCACACTTACCATTCCATCAGCCTAAGCCAAGGACCTTCAATAGTCTGCCTTAAGAGTTTTCCACTTGGACATCCAGATGTCAGCTTAAACTCTACTTCTCCAAAATTAAACGGAATTCTCTTCTTTCCCTCTCCCCTTCCTCCAACTCCAATCTAGATATTTCCATTTTTTCAATACTCAAGCTTAAAACTCTAGCGTCATCTTTGACTCATCTCTTTCCTTTGTTCCCTCTATCCTGTTGCTGTCTTGAAGATTATTTCCTTTGAAATATATCTTACATCTGTCTCTTCACCTTGGTTGATTCTTCTATCAATTTACAACAGAGTCCTTGTAGGAGGTACTCATTATTTATTTCTTGATTGAAATATATATGTATATGTGTATACATGTATATACACGCATGCACATATAGCCATGTATTTATACATGTGCATGTATATACATATGGACACATGCATATATGTGTTGATACACACCTGTATATAATACATGTGTACATGTTTATATGTGTAGGTGTGTATACACACAGGTGCACACACACATATATACATATGCATATAGATGCACACATATATCTTGTGGATTCCTTAGCTTCTCCAGGATTCCAAGCAGGACCTAGTGTGTGGTTTTGGCGAGTGACTGATGGTTCTAAGTTGGGTGCATTTACTTTGGAGACAATTGGGGAAGTATCGCAGCTATTTGTACTTGTGGATGATGATTGTTTTGGTTGTTCAGTTGTATCCAACTCTTCATGACCCCATTTGGGTTTTCTTAGCAAAAATACAAAAGATATGTTTGTCATTTTCTTCTTCAGCTCATTCTACAGATGAGGAAACTGAGTCAAGTAGGGTTAAGTGATTTGCCAGTCACACAGCTAGTAAGTGTCTGAGGCTAGATTTGAACTCAGGTCCTCCTGCCTTCAGGGTCAGTGCCCTTTTATTGCTGCCGGTGCATCTTCTGACTTTAGAGCAAGTTCTCTTTCAATTGTACCATGACGGGTACTTATTTACTCATTGCTATTCTCTTTTCAAAAACTATTGTTACCATGTTCATTTTTATCATACAAGAGTAATTAGATTTACATGATTTTAATGTTAGTACTTTCATGTGCTTGATATGTCTCAACTTATACTGGGTTTGTATGTTTGGGGTTTTCTCAGGGGGACCAGACCTGTGATTTCATCAGTTTAGGGAATTCTTGGTGAGGATCTCCTCCTATTACTGTATATAATCGACTGTTTTGCAAGTTATAGTTTTGGGGAGTTTGCTGTGTTACTGAGAAGTTAATCAACACAGGGACACATAGCCAGAATGTGACAGAGATGGGATATCAATACTGGTCTTCCTGATTCTCAGGCCAGCTTTCTATATTCACTGTAGCATGCTGTCTCTCTATGTGCTTGTTATTGAATTAATAATTTCCCCAATAGTCCCTGTGCTTCAGAGTTCCAAATAAATCTCTCTCTCAAACAAAATGATACAGTTATTTGGGGAGCTTAGCTTCCAAAGAGAGCATGAGAAAAGCAGGTATTAAATGCTTACAAGCAACCGAAACAATTCCCACCATCAGGGCATTCATATTCTAACAGTGAAAGGCAATACATACAGGGAATGTTTTAGACAAGGAGTCAGAGGGAATGCTGTCCAGAATTAAGGTCAAAAGATTGACATGGCCTTTCCAAGTGTTTTGCATATGCTCTGGCTTGGTATCTCAGAACCAGGCTGCTACATGTCACCCTCAGGGTTCTAGGAGTACACTGTCTCTTCTCTAATTCTATTGGCTTGAACCTCCACCACTTGTATTTCTCTCACTCTTAGCTACTTTAACAATGCTCCAGGTCCATTTAACAAATTAACATCAATTAGCTTTTTTTTTTTTTTGAGGCAATGGGGTTAAATGACTTGCCCAGGGGGGTCACACAGTTTATACATATCTGAGGCCAGATTTGAACTCAGGTCTTCCTAATACCAAGGCCAGTACTCTATCCACTGCCCAACCTAGCTGCTTTCACCAAATAGCTTTTACAAAGGGATGTTCATTTCTTTTTTTGCTTGTTAATTTATTTGTTCATCCACCCATCCATTTATTTATTTATTTATTTGTTTATTCATTCATTCATTTATCGATCCATCCATCCTTCAATTTATTTTATTTACTTGTTCATCTATCTATCTATCTATCTATCTATCTATCTATCTATCTATCTATCTATCTATCTATCTATCTATCTATCTATCTGTATGTCTGTCTGTCTGTCTGTCTGTCTATCTATCTATCTGTCTGTCTGTCTGTGTCTGTCTGTCCGTCCATCTGTTTGTTTGTTTGTTTTAAAGGGATATTCATTTCAAAGATATAGCAAGAAGTACAAACAAGCCCTAATACCTCAGGGACACACTGATCCTTGAGAGATTAGTCTCAGACTTAGCATAGTTTCTATATAGCATTGATCCCACTAAGTTCAAGTCCAGATGTAGTATGACCACTAGATTAATCTTTGTCTTAACTACTACTAGACCCTCAGAGGTCAATTATCAGAGTCAGTGCTGAGCTGACTGGAAATACCAGCACTGACGACTCCTGGACAGCTTAGTCTTCTGACCTTTCAAAACTCATAAGAGCATAGCTTCTAGATTAATCTCCTTCACCAAAAACAAAAGAACAGACACCAAAGCAGACAAGGAACCAAGGTCTGTAGTCACAGGCCACATGTTGGCCTGGGGAGAAGAGGCGTTATCTCTCACAGGATGCTGTCAGTGAAGGAATCAAATTCGAGAAAGCAATCCAACAAGGTCCTAGTCCTCTTGATGAGGCTTCTACTTCTGGCTCTACAGTTACTCAGAGACTGACATTCACCACATGGTTAGCTGACTGGAACCAGTTATAGGCTGTCTGTGCATGTTCCAAGGTCTCTCCAAGGCCCTGCAGTATGATTATCTGCACTCCCAGAAGCAGGTTCCCTAGCCTATTCCATATGGAAAATTGGATCCGTCACACTCATTGCTGTCCTCTCTGCATGTGTGCCAGTTCCTTGATACACAGGAGTTGTATTGATAGATTACTACCTAGAGTTTGAAAGGGAGAGGTTTTTGGAATTTTTACTCTCCCATCAGACTGAAACCTCCTAGAGGGAAGTGACTAAGTCTGTTTTCACCACACAGAAGGCTTCCTGGGAACGGGAACTTTATCTCCCATCAAACTAGAAGCCCCCTGAGGAAAGGACCTTCTTCTTCATCAGATTGTCACAGGGCCTAAATGTATAGCAGATGTTGAGTGAACAGAATTTACTGACTGATTGTAATGTAACAAATGCCTCTAAAATAAAATCTGAGGTTTTCCCCATTGCCAAAAAACTGTCTGTTCTGGGTAGGTATTATAGCATTCAAGCCTGCCCTCAAGGAATTCTCCATCTGATGAAAACAGGTTTGTATGGGACTTTCAGGGAATTTATAATCTAGTTAAGGACATGGTATATACACTTGAGAAAGATTAAAAACTCCTACAAAAGCAAGATATGAGGAAATGCAAAAGAATAGATTGTAAACTGAACACACAAATGCCAAGAGGATACTAAGTGAAGATAAAAATCAAGGTGAGGTCAGGCAAATAGGGGAAGACTTCCTGGGCAAATTTGGGCATGTCCAGAGGAAGGCAACAGGGATGGTGAGGGATTGGATAAGAGATTATAAAACTATTGGATCACAGACCTAGAAATTGAAAGGACTTTCAGAAGCCATTATTAATCAATCAGTTAACAAGCATTTACCAAGCCAAACACTGTTAAGTGCTGGTGATAAAAAATATAAGGAATTGAAGAATCCTTACTTTTAAGGAGATAAATGCATGCATAGGCATAATTAATATGTGACATATCCTTTGGACTGCTCCTTTAACTTGCACTTGCAAGTTGGGCCCCCAGAAAGGTGACTACTCTCATGGTTCCAGGGGTCACCCTGTGGGTGACTCCTAGTAGTATATAGTTTGGGAGCCCCCACTGTTGGGCTTCTCATTAATAATCAACCAGTGGACCAAATTAGCTCTTAGCAAAGGCATTTGCCAAGAAGGCATAGTAAGAACAGTTGGTATAAAACATTCCCCTACCCTCAAAAACACTTGAGGCTCATTCTATGACAAATACACACAGTATCCATAGGGAAAATATCCATACTTAGAAAAATTAGGCACATGTGTAGGCTCTACCTGGTAGCAAAGGCAGCTCACAACTCCTGGTACTTAAGGGTCTGAATGTTCTTTCTTTGTAGAGTCCTCACATATACTCAGGATCTACTTCTCTCCTCATCTTGACTCTCAATTTCTGGGGATCATATTCCTTGAACTATTTCCTTAGGTGTCTGTTTCTTTGCATCTGTGTCTGTCTTCAATGTGCATCTTTGCTTTCCACTAGATGAAATGTTTCTGGTCCAGCTTTCATGATAAGGTCAAGTTCTCTTTTTTGTGGGGGGGAGGGGGTGGGCATGGGAAGGAAAATCCCTTTACTCTCTAACTGCCTCCAGCTCTAAAAGTAGTTAAGGGCAATTTAAGGTTGCCCCCACCTCCACCCCATCCCCCATCCCCAATACAATACTATACAGGCTAATGTGAGGGTTTAGCTAATCTGAAGCTGTTCTTTTCTTGACCCAGTCAGAGAAGTGTTGGCACCTGGTAAAGGGATCAGGGCATAGATTAATTTCTATAGTCAATCGAACATTTCATTAACACCGTATAATCATATTCTGGGCCTTTTGTGACTATATCAGTTGAGAGGGGAAGAACTTCCCACACAAATATAAAGACAGTAAATAAAAATAAGCAAAAAGTAGTAAAATAGAAGGTAGTTAGGGGGAAAGAACCTAGCAGTTGGATCAGGAAGGATCTGAGTTTTAACCTGGTGCTTGATCTCTGTCTTGAAGGATACTATGAGGCAGGGGTCCAAACTACTAATTTTATAGATAAGGAAAAACAGGTCAGAGATTAGTGACTTGCCTAAGGTCACACAAGTAGGAAGCATCAGAAGCAGGTCCTCCAGAGGATAGATGGAAGCATTTAGCCTGGAAGCTGTCTTTAAATTTATCAAGGATGAGGGTCTGACTTGAGGAGAACACTAGATTTAGAATCTGGAGATGTAGGTTTGAATCTTTTTTGTTGTTTAGTCATTTATTTTTCAGTCGTGTCCAATTATTCATGACCCCGCTTAGGTTTTTTGGGGGCAGAGATACTGGAGTGGTTTGCCATTTCCTTCTCCAGCTCATTTTACAAATAAGGAAACCCGAGGTAAGCTTCTTGAGGGTAGGAAATGTCTTGTATCTCCAGCTTCTTTCACATAGAAATGTCAGATGCACAAATTTAGAGACATCTCCCCTCCAAATGGACTATTCGTGCCTGACCTATGGTAGAACCTTCTGAGCTCATATTGGCCTGATTAGCCCCAGACAGACATACTGTGCCTTGACCCCAACACAGGTTCAGGGCTGCAAGGAACTCAGAGGTCATTTAATCCAACCACAGCAGACACTTAATAAGTGCTTGTGGAATTAAAGTCACATTTACCTTTCTGGTTCTAATGTTTTTATCTGTAAAATGAGTTTTTTTAGATGGAACTAGGCAATCTTCCAGCTTGAAATCCCATCATCTTACGATTTTTTCAACTGGGCCCTAGAGTGCAGGGCTAGGAGCAATGGTAGAATTTTCACAGAAGTAGATTTTAGATCCAAGTAAGGAAAAACTTCCTTAGCTGTCTGGAAATGAAATAGGTGACCTCAAGAGGTAATGAGCTGACTTTTACAGGAGATTTTCTTTCTTTTTTTTTCAGTCATTTACTTATTTATTTAGAATTTTCCACCTTACATGTAAAAACAAATTGTAACAACAATTTTTAAAACTTTGTGTTCCAAATTCTCATCCTTCCTACCTATCCCCCCTTAAGAACTCAAGCAATTCAATATGTTATACATGTGCAGTTGTGCAAAACATAACAGACAAAAAAAAACTTTAGAAAAAGAACTAACAACAAAAAATATACTTCCATCTGTATTCAGGTACCATCAGTTCTTTCTTTGTAGATGGATTACATTTTTCATAAGTCCTTCAGAGTTGTTCTGGATCATTGCATTGCTGAAAATAAGTCATTCACAGCAGATCATCTTACAATATTGCTGTTACTTTGTATACAGTACATTTCACTTTGCATCAGCTCATGTAAGTCTTTTCAGGTTTTTCTGATAGCATTACAGTAGATTTTCAAAGATAATTTGACCATTTGTTGGTGGGTGATGCTTTAGAGGGGTTAGGAAGTCACAGCAGTGCAATGGAAAGAAAAATGGATTTTGAATCAGGAAGTTTGGGTTTGAATTCCCCCTTTACATCTTTGGTCAAGTCACTTAACCTCTCTAGGCCTCAGTTTCCTCATCTGTAAAACTGGGAGTCTAGACTAGATGACCCTCTGAAGTCCTTTTCAGCTCTGTAGTGTATAGAATGCTGGACCTGCGTGTCAGGAAGACCTGACTTTGACTCCTGCCTTTGACACTAGCTGTAAGACACAGGAGAAGCCACTTAACCTCTCTGTGCCTTTCTGTGCCTCAGTTTCCTCATTTGTAAAATGAAGGGGTTGAACTCAGTTGTCCCTAAGTCACCTTCCAACTCCAAGTCAATGATCACTATGTCCTGTGATCTGATTCCCACCATCTATTAACCTGCAATGCCGCATGATTTTCTGGTTTGCTGCTAGAGGGCCCACCTGCACAAATCCATCTGATGCAGGACCCCCTTCCTCTCACCCACTCCTCTTTTCCACCTTTCTGGCCCCAGAATGTTTCCCAAAAAGGGATTAGAGACCAGGCAGCTTCTTGCTCCCTTGTTACTTAGGCGAGGGATTTGTGACCTAAATCTTCAGGCAGAAGCTATTCTTTCTGGAGGCAGGGGGAGAGACTAGATCACCCTTTGAAGCTCTGCTCCAGCTGGATCATCCTGTGTTTCTCTGCTCCCTTGCCTACATCATCACTCCACACAGCTTCTCCCTGCTCTGTCTCTGTGCTCTCCCCCCACACCCCACATTGATGAAGTGTGTTGAGGTTTACAAAATGCTTTTTTCCCTTATGCCTTTCCACAAGGCAGGTTGAAGAAACAAAAATAGTTTGTCCCGCATTTACTCCATACAAAGAACTGTGCTAAGTGCTGGGCTTATAAATAGAAAAGGCAGACAACTCTTTTTTTTTTTTTTTTTTGGCAAGGCAATGGGGGTTAAGTGACTTGCCCAGGGTCACGCAACTAGTGTCAAGTGTCTGAAGCCGGATTTGAACTCAGGTACTCCTGAATCCAGGGCCAGTGCTTTATCCACTGCACCACCTAGCTGCCCCCAGGCAGACAACTCTTGCTCTCAAGAAGCTTACATTCTCATTGTGGGGAACTACACATTCAGGAGGATGCATCCGTGCAGGGCGGCAGGCAACGCCTGGAAGTCCTAAATGTGTCTGGAAGGGTGCATGACAAGGACCAGGAAGCTTTAGGATTCATGGGCATTTCAGATGGCAGTGTTTGGGGGGTCTGGCAAACACGACCCCAGTTTTACAGACTTTGTGGCTCAGGCTAAATGATTTTTTTCATAGAAACCCAGCTTATTGCTTCCTCCTCCTTCCTGACTTGCTTCCTCCAGTATTTAAACCTTAGTAACCCCCTTGGCTGGGGGGAGGGGGAGGGGTGAGAGGCTACAGCTTTCTTGGATTCTGGTTGCTGTTATGCTTATTCATAAGGAAAGCTTCAATTTAACCCTTTGCCCTCCCTTCCTTTTCCTTTTCATGGTTGGATTGGGGGATGGGTGGGGGGTATCCTCACTCTTTCCTAGGTTCCCCAGAGAGAGGTAGAGTGAGGGGGGTAGAGCAGTCTGCTTCTTCCCACCGTCCTGCTTGTTAGTTGCCTCTAGTTTTTAGGGCTTTTCCCAGAAGTTGGCTATTGTGGCACAGCTGGACACAGCTGAGGAGGGAAGAGAAGAAGGGGGAGGCTAACACCTTCCAGATGTACAGCAGCCTAAGAGGCCCTGGGAGCCTCCAGATCTGCTGTGGCCCAGAGGCCATCTGTGGCCTGGCCAAGATTTCTAGGCTTGAGAAGTGCCAACCCAGCTCATGCAAATCTTTATGGGCAAACAGTATGCAAATCCACAGGGTGGGTAGGTAGAGGGAAAATCTTCTGTCCTGTACCTGGAGAGATCTCTAGGGAAAACCTGATTCATTTAGGAAACACTTATTCATTCAACAAGCATATGCAAAGTACTATGCTATACCCAGTATGGCTCTCTGAGAGGTATACCTTGACTAGGGTCCAGGATACTTTTCCTTGTTTTCCCGTTCACAATTAGAAAAGAAAAGAAAACTTTAGGGGAGAGCAGAAGAAGACAGTCTCCCTCCTCCCTCCTCTGTCCCCCATCCCCCAAATGAAGAATTGTGGGATTCAAGAATACTGAATTTTTCCAGGTTGGGGCAGCTTAATGGTGGGATTCCCTTCCCCATCCTCTCCACCCATAACACAAAAACACAAACATTAAGAGCAATACTAAAGGGGGGGAGGGGACAAAGGAAAGCAAAATACATTTTGGGATTTGAAGGATCCTGGGAAATGCCGAAATATGACAGCTTTGGGGTTCTTCTCTAAGATCACACCTGTAGCTCACACTCATTGATTGCATGTTTTCTCAGAAATACAGGTTTTTGAGTCTCTCTGGGGGTGTCTTTGGTTTGCAGTTTGCTTGTCTCTGCTCTTCTTTCAGTCTGTCATATCTCCCTCTATCTATCCCTCCTCCTCTCTTCTCTTTCTCTTTTACCATGTGTCATTCTTGGCTGATAGGGCCAGGGAGAAGAAGGGAGGGCTGGGATGGTGGTGGTGGGGGGAATCATGTTTGGTCACTAGAATTCCCCTTTGAGGGATGGGAGGGACCAGAGGAGTAGGGAGGAGAGGGAGCAAGGGTCAAGGGGTAAGCATAGAGGGGGTTTGGGAGAAGGAGGCTTGGTCACTGGCCTAGCTCCCAGGAGCTCTGGGGTATAAGGAGGGAGCTGCCTAGCCCTCTGTGCTCCCTCCCCCACCTCAGCTTCTTGGATGCTGAGCCTGCCAGCTGGGCTTCAGCCAGATCAAATAGCTGCCAGGGGGAGAGGAAGAAGCATTTCCGAGCAGGAGGCTCCAGTGGGCTCCAGATCTGACCCAGAATCCCCCTTTCCCACCCGCCAGTGAACAAAATAGAAACTAAACATACTAGTGCTTAGGGGACCCCAAGGAATAGAACAACTGTGTTGAATCAAGGAAAGCTTCCTGGAGGAGGTATGTGAGGAGCAGGTTTGGAAATAAATGGAGAAGTCTGGGGATTGAGGGGCCCCTTAATGGGAGGGAGAGGAGGTCACCGAGACTTGGGAGAGGACCTGTACAAAGACTGGTAAAGAAAGGGGGACGGGATGGCAGAGAAGGTATGGTTTGACTCGGGGCATCATCATTGGAATAAGCTGGCGAATTGGTCTGGAAGGAGAGAATGAAAGACTTGGATGTGGTCCTGAGAAATGAGAGAGCACCACTTCAGGTCCTAATTGGGATGGAGGGGAAGTAACAGGGGAGAGGTTCAAAAGATTATAAAGTTAAAGTTGGAAGGGACCTTAAAAGCCATCTTATCACAGTCCTTTCATTTTATAGTTGAGGAGAATGAGACCCAGAGAAATTGTGACTTTTCTAGGGTCGCCGAAGAAAGACACTTTTCTTGTGAACCGTGGAGAGAGGTTGAGGAGAGAGGCATAGAGGCCAACACTAGTTGTCAGAGTCGGGGTCTAGGCATGAAGACTCTTAACTAGGTTCCCTTGTTTTAGTACAATGGGAACTTCCTCCCAGAGAACCAGAGCCCCGATGTTCCACTGGTGGCTGTGGCTTTGGAAAGAACAATTTTACTCTGCTGTTTGTGTCCCTGTGGGCCCTGGGCACTAGATGGTGAAGGTATTCAGGAAGGAGTAGATTTCTTCTTGTTAGTCTTAAGGTACTTCCTCTTCTAACCCTTTCCTATGCTCCACAGGGCTTTTTTCCATTCATCAGAGAAGTATCACAGCCATCATTATATGGAATACAATGATTTGGGGTCAGGGGGTGAGGTAATAAGACAAAGGTTGACAGCTCCATAGTACAGCATTTTGGTTGGGGGAGGGGTAGTGGTGGAGTAGGACAAGGTTACCAGGTGTCCTAGCTCTACCCGGTCCTTTTAAATCTTGCTCCTGAGTTGATTTGCATGGATTAGGGGCATGATTGGCAAAGAAAGGAATCTTTTCACCATAGCTTCACCCAGATCCTTTGCTGATTTGCAAAATGAAGTGCCCAGTTGACTGACTGACCTACTAGGATGATTTGAAGGCATCCAGGTTTCCACTTCAGCTGTATGAACTCAGATGACAGCAAGCTCCTTGGGAGAAGAGATGGTTTTATTCATTGTATTATATCCCCATTATCAGATACAGTGCCTGGCACATTGTAGTTGCTCAATAAATTGTTGATTGATTGAATCCAAACATAAGGGAGGAAATTAATTAAAAAGACAGACTTAAATTCCTAAGGGTTTCTCTAGCTATTTGGCTAGGTGTTGTTAGCTGGGGTCTATATCACAAAAGAGCTGAAAAAACCTGTGTGGCTATGAGCTAAAAGAGCTGAGTATAGCTCTCACATCTGGGAAAAAGCCTGAATAGCAGCTGAAGTCCTGAAGATGGTAGCAGAGAGCAGATCAAGAGAGAACCCCAGTTCAGTGGAGAGAAGAAAAACTCAGCAGAGGAACCAATCTCAGCAGGGACAACAGCTTGTAGTTCATTGAAATCATCAGAACCCACTGCTGGTTCTGCAGAAGAGCAAGCAGCAAAATCAGAGGGAGAGAAGGGTTCTAGCTAAGATGTTACCTTAGGATTTGCCTTATCATTTTCACTATCATTATTATTAACATCACCATCACCACTAACGTCATAATTATTATGATCATCACTTTCATTAGTGGGGTAGCTAGGTGGTGCAGTGGATAAAGCACTGGCCCTGAAGTTGGGAGGATCTGAGTTCAAATCTCACCTTAGACACTTACTAGATATGTGATCCAGGGCAAGTCACTTAACCCCAATTGCCTTAGACATATGAGGCCATCTCCAGTTATCCTGATGTATATCTTGCCACTGGATTCAGATGGCTTTAGAGGAGAGGCTGAGGCTGGTGAATTTGCACAGTCCTCCCTCACTTAAATCCAATTCACTGCAAGTCACAGCATCACCTGGATGTCATGGTCTTCTTTCAGAACAAAGAACAAACAACAACACTCTCATTAGTAAATCAGTCCAGTTATAGATCTCAAAAAATAGAAATCCAGCCTCATCTTACTTGTACTGTACTGGGTTTGTTGATAATAATAGGATACAAAAGGAATACAAAGAAACATTCTCCAATTAACTTTTCTGGTCACTCAATAGCTCATCATAATACAAGTACAGTAAGGGGGTGACATGCCCAGAATTCAGTTCATGTAGAAAATATCCAAGTTTAAATGAGTTTTGGGGACCTGGGAGGAAAAGCAACATAAATAATAGGTCTAGGAAAACCTAACTCTGTCTCAGACTTTAGGCTCAGTCCAAGCAGAAGCAGTGACTAGGACTAACACTGTTTGACACTTAGGAAGGCAAAGGGAGAGGGAGCTTTTTTCAAATGCACCAACAGACCCCAGGCACCTGTATGTGGATGAACACAGGGCTTGATAGAATCCTTCTGGTATCAAGGGCGGTGGGGTGGGCGCTACCTTTGTCTGTCTATCAGTGGTTTCCACCTCTAGCCCCTAGAGGGTATCACTTTTCATCACCACCATCACTATTACCACCTGAAACATCTCTTTTCATGGGGGAGTAGGTTGTTTTCTGTATAGTAATGGGACTTACAGTGATGTAAAGCTTAAGGGCAGAGCCTTTATCTGTGTATCTGTCTCTTTTTTTAAAAAATCCTGTTCCGGGGGCAGCTAGGTGGCGCAGTGGATAAAGCACTGGCCTTGGATTCAGGAGGACCTGAGTTCAAATCCAGTCTCAGACACTTGACACTTACTAGCTGTGTGACCTTGGGCAAGTCACTTAACCCTCATTGCCCCACAAAAAAAAAAAAATTCTGTTCCTTTCCATATGCAATAAGTCAATTAATGAACAATTTTAAGCCCCTGCTATATGCCTGGCTCTGTGCTAAGTGATGGAGATAAAACAAAATCAGGCAAGTTTATAAAGGCTTTGGTGGTGATGATGAAGAATGGAAAAGATGAGATTGGCTTCAGTGAGACATACCTAGGACAAAGCAAGAGGTAGATAAAAAATTTGTGGTGCAGATGAAAGACTGCTGGGTTTGACATCAGACAACCTAGGTTCAGATTTCTGCTCTGCTACCTATTTTCTACCTGAATAACCTAGGAAGGAAATAAGCATTTATTAAGTGCCTACTATGTACTACACACTGTGCTAAGTGACTTACAAATATTGTCACATTTGATCCTCACAACAGTCCTGGGAGCGATGTGCTAGTAAATGAGGCAGGATTTGAACTGAGGTCTTCCTGACTCTGGGTCCAGTATTCCAACCATTACACTGCTTAGTTACTTTGGCCAAGTCACTTCTCCCCTTCAGGCCTCCTTTTCCTCTTATATAAAATGTGTGTGTCTGTCTGTGTGTTTATGTGTGTTTGTGTCTGTGTGTTGGAAATAGGTATCCTATGATCCTGAACTGTAAATAGTGATTCCACAAATTCTCTGGGGATGTAAAATACGGAAAGAATTGATGGCAGGTGTGGTGAATTAGAGAAGATTTTCTGCAAGCTGTGTGTGGTTGGGGAAGCATTGAACAGAATTTAGAGGAGATTATATTCTGGCAGAGGGAAGTGACGGCATGAGGATAGAGGAGGGCAAGGGAGGGGAACCATATTCTGTGCTAGGAAAAGGGGAAGGGGCTGGAGAAGAGTCCACTGCTAAGAGTGTAGGGAGCTAGGTGGAGAGGGACAAATCACTTCTTGAGTGTGGTTGTGGGAGGGTGGGGTGGGCTGAAGGCATGATCGCGTCCTTGGCTCACCTCCAGAGGAAGCAGAGATTGGTGGGGCCCCTCGATCCTAGCCTCCTGCTTGGCCTGGGCCACTAACAGTGAGCTCATTCGAGTGGTCTGTATGGGGAGCGTCCTAAGGCTGAGGCAAGAACGTTCCCATCTGCCCCTCCTACCCCATCTGTTTTTTTTTTTTTTTAAGTACAATTTGCTCCCTACTGCCCCCACCCATCAGCCACCTGCTCCTTTTGCCCTCCTGTTGATGATTGGCTGTTCATGGCTTGGACCCACCCAGATATTAATTCATGCTCTAGACCTTTTCTCATACCTTCCTCCTGTTGGAATGGTTTGTGTCCTCTCCCCATCAGGATCTCTTAGTCTTTGAGGTCATTGGACTATTGGGATTTATTTTTATCCTTCCAGATCTAGAGATTCTCAGACAGATAGAACATTTATTACATGCTTACTTTGTGCCAGGGACTATACTAAGTGCTGGAAATAGAAATAAAAGTTGTTGACCTTAAGGAACTTACATTTTAATGGGGAAAAGACATTGTGGGAGGGAAGGAAGTGTGCTAGTGTGTGTGTATGTGTGTGTGTGTGTAGGCTGGCAAGGAGATGAAGAAGAGTGGATAAGTGAAGACTGAAGCCATGAGTAAAGTGAGCATAGTCAAAGGGACTTCATGAAATATTGATCTGCTTCAGGGACTCACCAATCAGAGTAGGCCTCAGAGCAGAGGCAGAGGAGACTGCTGGTGAAGAGGTACAGTAATTGGATGGGGAAAGGAGAAATGGTTGACATCACCATGGTTAGATCCAGTAGGGGAGGGCACTCCCATCCTTCCTCTCTAGACTTAGCAGGCACCCTTCTTTTTTTTTTTTTTTTTTTTTTTTTAGTGAGGCAGTTGGGGTTAAGTGACTTGCCCAGGGTCACACAGCTGTCTGAGGTCGGATTTGAACTCAGGTACTCCTGAATCCAGGGCCGGTGCTTTATCCACTGTGCCACCTAGCCGCCCCAGCAGGCACCCTTCTAAGGAGTTCAGGATAGCATCCAGGGCCTTAGGATACTGCTGTTCATTCCCTGCCCCACCTCAAAAGGGGATAAAGGGCAAGGTATACTCCATAGACACATTCCCCATTCCCCTTGAAGGCTGCTAATTGGTTCAAATAGCCTCATTTCCCTAAGCTGAAAAAGCACCATCCTCTCTTCACTGGTTCTACTCTTTTGTGTGGGGGGGTATATTCCAGAAAAACAAGAGGTGGAGCTATAGGAAGAGATGTCCATCTCTGTATGGGACATAAGGATGGGGCAAAGAATTTGATATAAGCTAGGCAGTCTTGAGAGGCGGGGGAACTTGGGGGCCTAGAGAGACATGGATAGGGCCTGGGAAGGAGGATTTTGGGGGAGGAATGATCTAGGCTTTCAACACTCAGCTAAGAATTTTGCCTTGTATTTTACAGAAAAAATTGAGGCCATTTGCTATGCACTTCCTTTTCTCCTATCTTTCTCACAGCCTCTCAGGTACTTTCTGCCACTCGCTCCTCCTTCACCTCTGTCACACGTGATGAAGTGGCCTTATTCCTTATCAATATTGGTGGGGGTGGCACGGGAAGGCCCACAACACAGAAACCTTTTCCCTTCTAGAACTTCTAGTTAGTCCAAAATTATAAGGCCGTCTTGTTCTGAATGTAGTCCAAAAATTTCTTCAAGTCTGACTTGTTATAAAATCTAAGCATAATCTACTGAGTGTTTTTTCAGTATAAACTTAAATATATGAATATGATTACCTTAAATATAAAAAACATATACTTAAACATATACATATGCAATATAATGTCTATAATATATAGAAACATACCATATGTATATATAAATTGTACATACATATACACACATATATGTATATATTTGTATATACATACATATGGGGCAGCTGGGTGCTGGGCCTGGAGTTAAGAAGATTCAACTTCCTGAGTTCAAACCTGGCTTTAGATACTTACTTGAATAATGATCCCATTCCTTCCCATCTCTTCCAACAGATTGCCCCTTCTGTTATCCCCATTCTTTCACTTCTTTTCTTTTTTAAAAAATATTTTTTGTTTATTTATAATTTTATTTTCCCAAATTACATGTAAATGCATGCAAATTTTGACATCAATTTTTAAAATTTATTTTTTGACATCAATTAAAAAAAAACCTTTGTGTTCCAAATTATTTTCCTCCCTCCCCCTCCTAAAAACTCAAGCCATTCAATACAAGCTATACATGAGCAGTCATGCAAAACATTTCCACATTAGCCAGGTTGTGAAAGAAAACAGACAAAAATAAAACTTCAGATAAAGGAACTAACAAAAAAAATTATGCTTCAATCTGTATTCAGACACCGTCAGTTCTCTATGTAGATGAATTGCATTTTTAAAAAAACCTTCAGAGTTATCTTAGATCAAAGCATTACTGAAAATAACCAAGTCATTCACAGCAGATCATCTTGTAGTATTGCTGTTATTTTGTATACAGCACATTTCACGTTGCATCAGTTCATGCAGGTCTTTATGGGTTTTTCTGATAGCATCCTGCTCATCATTTTTTTTTATAGTAAACTACATGTACATAGTACTTTAAAGAGAGATTTCATTACAATAAACCCATGAGGTTGATTCTTGCAACAACAGTAATAGATAACATTTATATAGTACTTTATAGCTGACAAAAAATTTTCTTCACAGTAGCCCAGCAAAGTAAGTACAATGCATTTTATCATCAATCAAACCTCATCTTCATCAATTAATCCTCCTCCTCATCAATTAGTCCTCCTCATCAATCAGTCCTCCTCAATCAATTCTCATTTTCATCCAATCATCATCAATCCATCAATCCATCAATCTTCATTATCATCATCATATTACATTACTCTCTTTCACTTATTTTCAATTGCTCTTTCTCATTTCCTACTGTCTGTAAATATGCCAATGTCTCCCCTCAATTGTTCTTTCCACTCCCAGTATCTTCCTATATCTCTTCTGCCTGTTGTAGCTAAACTCCTCAAAAAGGCCATCTAATATTGGCCTCTCACTTTCTTCTTAACTCCTTACTCTCTGACCTATACTTTTTTTGTTTTGGTGAGGCAATTGGGGTTAAGTGACTTGCCCAGGGTCACCCAGCTAGTAAGTATCAAGTGTCTGAGGCCGGATTTGAATTTAGGTCCTCTTGAATCCAGGGCTGGTGCTTTATCCACTGCACCACCTAGCTGCCCCCCCTTTTAAGTTTAATCTGTATTGTTAATATTTCCTCATCACTTTTTTATGTCTAGACATTCAACAAAGCAACAGACCAAGCCCTAATTTGTAGCATTCACCAATTTCCAAGGTATAAATGCTCACACTGAAAATTTAACAATCAGTTCTTACAAACCAGTATGAACTGGTTCCAGAGTACACATGGAAGCAACCCACAATTCCAGCTTGTCAAGGTCTTTTTGGTTCCCAATTTTATTCAAACAATATATATCAGCTATTCTTCCCAGCTTTCTATCATCCCAAACTTGATCAATAGGCTATGTATGCCTTCATTCAATTGTCTGATGAAAAAAATGGCAAACAGAACAAGATAGGGGTATTGGGGACTCTCCTTGGGTTGATATAGATCTATTGAATCATGACTTTTTAGTAAAATAATTGTGGACTCACCTTACTGTATTATCTATAATCTAGTCTTCATCTTTCCATTTAGATCACAAGTATAATGTAGAAGACCTTGTCAAATGACTTTCTGAATTCCAGATATCTATGTATCTTATCTAGTTAACTGTCAAAAAAGAAAATGAGGTCAGTCTAGCATGAATTGAATATGCATGACTTATTTTTTTAATAATATTTTATTTTTTTCCACATGACTTATTCTTTTTTTTAAATGAGCTTTTTTTTAGTGAGCTTTTTTTTTTTTTTTGCTCGGGGCAATGGGGGTTAAATGAGTTGCCCAGGGTCACACAGCTAGTAAGTGTTAAGTGTCTGAGGCCAGATTTGAACTCAGGTACTCCTGAATCCAGGGCCAGTGCTTTATCCACTGTGCCACCTAGCCGCCCCCTTACATGACTTATTCTTAATGAAACTCTTCAGGTTGTTGGTCATCATATCTTTTCTTTCTAAGTCATCCTTTGGATAGAGGTTTGTTTTGGGTTTACTGAAGTGCTTCTCTCTCTCTTTTTCAGCTTTTGTTACAAGAGAGGGTTCACTGGGTAGGGGTGAAGGGATTCAGAAATGAATGTGATCTGAAAATAAAAGGCATCAATAAAAAAGAAAAATAAACCTTAAAATAAACACACAAAACAATCTGTGCTGGAATTTTCTATCAGTAAGATTGATAGGAACTAACTAATAATTAATAATTAACTAACTTAATAAATACTTCATTCATTCATTCATTCATTCTAATTACCCACCCACTCTGTTTCTCACAAAACATTAGACTAAGGAATAACCTAGAGAATGGTGTGCCATTGTATGAAGAGAAACTTAGGGAAGCTATAATAATAGTAGTAGTAGTAGTAGTAATAAATAACTCCCTCAAAGGCTAAGCCATCATTCATATTTTTGAGAACAGGTTGGGGGCAGGGGCACAGAAAAGAAAGAGAATTCCAGCCAGGGTGATGTAGGCATGGGATATGATGATAGTGATGATAACTGCCATTTATATATGTCTTCATAGTCACAAAGCTTCTTCTTGATAATGACCCCATGAAGTACATAGAGAATGTATTTGTTAGCTTTCTTTCATAGATAGGATATTGAGGCTTGGGTAAGTAAAGTGATCAAACCCTGGTCATCTAACCCTGCTGCAGGGCTATTTTCACTATATACTTCCTGAAAAATGTCTGAAGAACTAGAATGAGAAAAGAGGTTAATTTGCTCCTTTGAAGTCCCAGGCATATATCAGGTGTTCCTACCCAGTGCACTTTTTTCTTTCTCTTATGCCCTCAGTCTTTGCTGTAACTAAAAACATTGGACTGGTCATCAAGAAGCCTGTCTTCTAGGACTTGATCTATTACTAACATTCTGTGTGATACAGATCCTTTCATCTCTCTGGGTATCAGTTTGAATCACAGAATCTGAGAATTGTAATGGGCCCTGTAGTGTCCCTCTAGTTCTTTTTTTTTTTTTGGCGGGGCAATGAGATTAAGTGAGTTGCCCAGGGTCACACAGCTAGTAAGGGTCAAGTGTCTGAGGCCAGATTTGAACTCAGGTCCTCCTGAATCCAGGGCCGGTGCTCTATCCACTGCGCCACCTAGCCACCCCTGTCCCTCTAGTTCTAACCATCCACAAAAGGAATCTGCTCCCCCTCTAACACCCCCTACAAGTGGTTATCCAGCCTCTGTTTGGAGAATTCTAAGGAGAGGGAACACACCATTCAGGGGTATGCCAGGGCCAGTTCCTTCCTTGTGAGAGTTGGTTGTTAAATTTTCAGTAGGAGCATTTGTGCCTTGGAAATCAGCAAATGCTACAAATTGGGGCCTGCTTTATTTTTTTTTGTTGGTTATGTAGGCTTAAGGAAGTGATGGAAGAAAATATTAATAATGCAGATTAAACGTAATAGTGTGTCCTGCTTTTTGGAGACCCAGTTGTTAAGCATTTACCAGTGTGTTTCTGAGTCTGTGACTCTCTTAAACTGTAGTACCTAGAACGGAACATAATACTCCAGATAATATCTAATGAAGGTAGAATGCAGCAGGGCCTACTTATTGCCTTGTTTGTTATTCCTAGAAGTGATGCTTCGTTTAATGCAGCCCAAGATCATATACATTTTTTTTTTGGCTGCTACATCTTATGGCTGACTCAGATTAGCTTGCAGTCCACTTAAACACCTAGATCTTTTTCAGAACAGCTTCTGGTTGAACAAGATCATAGCTTTAGAGCTGAAAGAGATCCTAGAGGCAATCTAGTCCTACCTACTTCTTTAAAAACTGAGGCTAAGGGGCAGCTAGGTGGCGCAGTGGATAGAGCACTGGCCCTGGAGTCAGGAGGACCTGAGTTCAAATCCGGCCTCAGACACTTAACACTTACTAGCTGTGTGACCCTGGGCAAATCACTTAACCCCCATTGCCTCACTAAAGAAAAAAAAAAGAAAAAAAAAAACTGAGGCTAAGAGGTTGTTACTTGCCATGGTCACACAGGCAACAGGTGACGTTGGTGGGAGTTAGCCCAGGTCCTCTTGATTCCAAATCTAGTGAGCTTCTCCACTATACTTACGTCCTTTTAGCTCTTACTGTCTATGTTCCGTGTTCTAAATTAGGCTACTTTTTTACTTAAGTAGCTAGTCTTGGAATGGGAGCCATTCAGTCTATCACCGTGCTGATCAAAAGCCTCAAAAGACATTCTGTTGACCTTAGTTTGAATTAGTCTGGCCTGGCCAATGGGCAATTGGGGCAATGGGTGCCGAAGGTTCCCCTTAGCCTCTGTGTCCAGGGCAGCTTTTCAGTGGGCCAAGAAAAAACCACAACTTTCCCTTTGCTTTGTTAAAGTCGTAGGGCAAAGAGCAACAGGCAAACATAACCCATCACCTGGGGAGATCAAGCCTGGGAGATAGGGCAGTGCCACCTCATCTTGGTTGGGATTTCATTTTGTTCAGTTCTTTGGGCTAACTGCTTACCCTCACTCATCAGGTATACTTTGCCCATAGGGCAGCATCAGGCAGGGATGGGTTCAGGTCCATGTCAGTCTCCCAAACCCCATGATCTAATAATCTCTCTCCCCTACCAAATATCCACAGTATGTCTGTAGGGAGAATGGGCAAATTAAGTAATTCCTATCATGCAAAATGACCTCTCTCCATAAAGCCCCATCTTCTGTCTCCAAAATTTGATCTCCTAGGAGGATTTTGCAAATTAACTGCTTGCCCAACAGATGACATTGCTTCACTTCAGGGATCAGTACCATTATGGATCTTAATCGTATATGCTGATTGTCTATACATGTAGGGAGGAAGCAGGAGAGTGGTTTTCATGGAGTATTAACCTGGAGAGAATAACAAAAGCCAAGAAGGGTATAGGACCATAGCATTTTAGGATAGAAAAAACTATAGGCATTTGCCCGTTCAATCCTTTTAGGAAGGATTTCAGCCATGCTTCACCTCACTAATTCCTGGACTCCTTCTGGGTTCCTCCTCCTTCCCCTCACTCGCTGTACTGCCTTTAGTCAAATACCCCTTTCCTCCCTCCTCTCTTCCAGTTTCCCTTTATGTGTTATCTTCATCTGTAACAATGTAAGCTCCTTGAGGGAACTGTCTTGCTCATTGTATTTATATGGATAGAATCCAGCACTGTGCTTGGAATAGAATAAATGCTTCAAAAATGCTCTTTTACTCTTCCTCTTCCTCTTCCTCTTTCATCCTATAATTTTATAGATCAAATCAGTTAATACTTAAAGAAATTAATTAAGGTATTCACTGGAAGGTCAAATACTGAAGCTGAAACTTAAATATTTTGGCCACACAATAAAACAGGACTCATTTGAAAAGACCTTGCTGTTGGGAAAGATTGAAAGCAAAAGGAAAAGGGAATAGCAGAAGATGAGTTGGATAGATAGTGTCATGGAAACAATGAACATGGATTTGGATAGACTTTGAGAGATAGTGGGGGGTGGAAGGGTCTGGTATGCTGTGGTCCATGGAGTCATGAAAAGTCAGACATGACTGAACAACAAAAAACAAGCAGAGGGCTGGACTTAAGGTCAGGAAGACTATAATCAGGAAAGCAAATTTTGCCTCAGACACTAGCAGTGTGACCCTAGGCAAGTTAGGTAAACTCTCTGGGCTTCAGTTTCCTCATCCATAAAATGAAGGAGTTGAACTCAGGAACTTCTAGTTTCTTTCAATTCTAGATCTATCACCCAGAGAACTGCCCAAGGGTCTTAAACTCCAACAATCTGTGATCCCCTCTCTGATGCAGATTGTCACTGCACTACCAGTAAGAAGATAGTTTAAAAGTTGCTGAGGGGGCAGCTAGGTGGCGCAGTGGATAAAGCACTGGCCTTGGATTCAGGAGGACCTGAGTTCAAATCCAGCCTCAGACACTTGACACTAGCTGTGTGACCCTAGGCAAGTCACTTAACCCTCATTGCCCTACCAAAACAAAAAATAAAAAAAAGTTGCTGAGGACAAAAATTAACCATCTCCTCTCATATACATATGCCTCCCCTGTCAACCTGGCAGTGAGTATTTTTTTAACTGAAGTAGGCTTATTCAGTCTATCACTGGGCTTTTCCAGTTTTGTAGGGCCATCAGTCGACGAGCAAATGTTTATTAAGCCCCCAGTGCCTGGCACTGTCCAGAGAATGAAATGATCCCTATTAGAAAGGAGCTTATAGGGCAGCTAGGTGGTGCAGTGGATAGAGCACTGGCCCTGGAGTCAGGAGTACCTGAGTTCAAATCTGGCCTCAGACACTTAACTAGCTGTGTGACCCTGGGCAAGTCACTTAACCCCAACTGCCCCGCCAAAAAAAAAAAAAAAAGAAAAAGAAAGGAGCTTATATACATGACTAATATGGAAATATGTTTTCTTTAATTGCACATATATAACCTATATCAAATTGCTTACTGTCTTAGGGAGGGAGGGAGGGAGAAAATTTGGAACTCAAAATTTTGTATGTAGGGGACAGCTAGGTGGCGCAGTGGATAAAGCACTGGCTCTGGATTCAGGAGGGCCTGAGTTCAAATCTGACCTCAGACACTTGACACTCCTTAGCTGTGTGATCCTGGGAAAGTCACTTAATTCTCATTATCCTGAAAAAAAAAAAAAAAGAAAGGTGTTTATATCTGAAAGGGGGGGGTGCTGACAAGGGCATATCAAAATAAATATAGCAAAAAATAAAGTTAATAAATACAAATATATACCAAGTGGTTAAATATAAACAGTTTGAGTCACCTCTGGGTTATGACAAAGCATGCGAAGGGGGCGTTGGTAAAGGTAACTAAGCTCATAAAGCTAGCAAGTAGCATAGTGGGGATTTGAACCCAGCTTTCGGATTCCAAAT
Organism: Dromiciops gliroides; assembly: GCF_019393635.1. NCBI lineage: Eukaryota > Metazoa > Chordata > Mammalia > Microbiotheria > Microbiotheriidae > Dromiciops > Dromiciops gliroides. The sequence goes on from NC_057864.1 coordinate 258,583,369, forward strand.
CCACTGCCCTTTCCATTATGCCATGCTTACCATAGTAAAGTCTAAAGTAAAGTTCAGCCTGTAACAACAGGGATTGAGGGTAGTGAAGAGGGGATGCAAAAGTCAAAGGCAAGGGAGAGTAGAGAATACAGGAGACTCATTGTTGTGGGGGAAGTGGTCTACTCCACTATCGAGGATAGAGAGAAGCTAGGTGCCAGGGCATCTTGACTTGGGAACCACTTAGAAAAATCTTGTCCTGCTCTAACTTGGTATTGATGAATTGGGCCCTGGAACAAATTGGAGTCAAATTAGGTATTAAAGATCTCAGTGTATTAAAAAAGAGGATAGAAAAGGGTATGGGGACTGCAAGAGAACCAGAGGACATATGGTGAAAGAATGTGGAAGGGTGTTGTATTTGTTGTATTTGGGGTGCCATGCACTGTCCATTTGATCATTAAAAAGAAGCCCCAGGGCAGCTAGGTGGCACAGTGGATAAAAGCACCGGCCCTGGATTCAGGAGTACCTGAGTTCAAATCTGTCCTCAGACACTTGAGTGTAACCCTGGGCAAGTCACTTAACCCCCATTGCCCTGCCCCCTCCAAAAAGAAGCCCCTAAATCAGTAGCGGGGAAAGGGTATTACTATACCTCCCTTCAAGAGTCAAATTGCTTCACGAGAAACAAATAGAATGATTTTCTTTAATTTTTAAAATTCATAATGAAAAACCTAGACAATACCAAGTCTGTTGGAAATCCCGGATGGAAGGCTGGGGTGATATAAAGGGGAAATGAGAGCCTGAGCCCTATGCTGTGCCTATTGTTTTCAGACTCGGAGGGAATAGTCCCTTGGGAGGGGGGCTTCATAAGGAAACCAGTTGAATTAGGGATGAGGGGTGCAGTGGAGTAAAGAGCTGAGTAAAGACTTGGAATGTGGGGACCTTGTTTAAACCCTAGTCCTGTTACTTCTTAGCTGTGTGACCTGGGGCTGGGTCACTTAAATTCTCTGAACTTGTTTTCACTTTGGTGAAATGGAGCTTATAATACTTGCATTATTATTATTATTTTTTTTTTAGTGAGGCAATTGGGGTTATGTGACTTGCCTAGGGTCACACAGCTAGTAAGTGTTAAGTGTTTGAGGCTGGATTTGAACTCAGGTACTCCTGAATCCAGGGCCAGTGCTTTATCCACTGCGCCACTTAACCGCTCCAATACTTGCATTATTGAACTTATGGACTTGTGGGAAAAGGAAACTTTTACCTTTAAAAGAATGGTTATAGGAATGTGAGTGCTGATGAATGATAATTGGGGATGGGGTGGATGGGGAGGTGAAACTGGGAAAGTTTGTTGTCTTAGCCTTGAACTGCTTGGTGGAGCTCTGGCTGATTATAATCTGCAGAGTCACTGGAGGAGGGTGACCAGGATGGGGACGGGTCCCCAAAGCAAGAAAGGTCAATCCTGCTGATGTTTAGCCTAAAGAGAAGACTTAGAAGGAACAGGAAAGCCATCTTCAAATATTTGAAGGTCATTCACCTGGAAGAGGGATTAGATTTGTTCTGCCATGTCTCAAAGGGCAAAAGCAGAAACAATGGCTGGAAATTTTAAAAGGGGCAAACATAGGCTTGAGATCAGGAATAGCTTCCTAAGAAACGGATCCCAAAGTAGAACTCGAGGCAGTGGGTCTCTCCTCACTGCAGAGCTTCAGGAAAGGCTGGAGAGTTTGTGGTTTTTCTTTCCAGCTCAGATTCTGTGATTCTGCTTTGTCTGGTTCGGGTTCTATGGCCCTAGCCCTTTCTCCTGGGTCTTATACCCCAAGTTATATGGACCCCCTCAAGCTTTCCTAGTGTTCCTTAGTCCCTCAACTACCAGCAGGCTGGTCCCCATCATGCCAGAAATGGGGAAAAAGTGTGTGTGGTGGGGGGACAGGGAGATGAAAACACTTTCTCTCTTCCTTATCCCTACCCTCAATATCTTGAGTTGGCCAGGATTGAGGATCAGGGAAGAAGGGATAGAGGAGGAGGAAGGAGGAGGAAGAGGAGGAAGAAGAGGAGGAGGAAGAGGAGGAGGAGGAAGGAAAGGATAAAAGGGAGGTCAGGGAGCCTGGAAAGAGAGGAAAGAATAAGAGGAGAGGAGAGAGGAAATGAAGATTGGGGAGAAGAGAGGGAACAGAAAGAAGGGAAATTGGGGAAGGGAGGGAATACAAGGAAGAAGAAGTGAGGGAGAAGCAAAAGGACAGAAGGGACAAGAGAGGGAGACTTGGGAAGATAATATAGGAGAAAGGGAAGGGAGGTTTGGAGAAGCCACAGTCTGGAAGGAAATAGAGAAAGAGAAAGGAGGAGAAGGAAGGAAGATAGAGGAGGAGAAGGCTTGGGGAGAATGGAGAACTGAAGAGAGAAGTGACAGAGGTGAGGGGAGGAAAGGAGGGGTAGAGAAAGCCGACAGAGGGGTAGTTTAGGGCAGAACCAGCAGGGGTCACTGTAGCTCTAAGTAACCCCAAGGGAGCTCCCTACCATATGCTGCCTCACCTCCCCCCCTTTAACCCTTATTTTGCACCTAAGGCAGGGAGGAACAGTTCCTTTAGGTTAATCAAAGGATGTGTTCTGGGTGTTGAGAAGTGGCTCCTGCTCAAGAGCTTTATGTGAGTTGTAGTGTGAACATTGAATAGGGAAAGATCAGAGGGCAAGGGTGTGTTTGTGGGGTGGCCTGCAAGCCCGTGTCGCTGGATTGAAGGGGAGGGTGGGACAATATTGTTTGCCTCCCCATTCTTCCACAAACCAAGGTTAGTCATAAGAAAGTTCCTAACTGAGAGCAAAAAGTGTCAAAGACAGGAGGGACCTTAGGGATCCCTCCAGGCTTCCCCTACCTCTTATTTTACAGATGAGGAAACTGAGGCACAATGCCCATGAAAGAACAATAAGTAGCAAAGACTGGATTTGAGCCCCAGTGTCTTAATTCCTAGTATAGCATTCTTTCCATTGCCATCACCCTCACAGTGGAGCTGGTTTACCAAGGACATGCTTTGAAAATCTCTATAAATTAACACTGGACAGATGCTCATCTGGGCCTGATGAGAACTCAGTTTCCTCATTTGTAAAATAAGTGGGGCAGGGATGGGGATAGATGAGGTTAGATTAGATATGCTCTAAGATCCCTTCCCCTCCCCAACCCTAGCATTTCTAATTATCTATGTCTCTTCTAGTTTGAAGGCAGAGCAATGATGGAGATGATCTCTTACCATCACACTAAGATAAAAGGTAGTGTAGCAAAAAGTAAGGAAGGAAATTTATTAAGCACCTACTATGTGCCAGGAACCGTGCTAGGCACTTTACAAATATTATCTCATTTGATCCTCACAACAACCTTAGGAGGTAGGTGCTTTTATTACTCCCACTTTGCAGTTGAAGAAACTGAGGAAAATAAAGGTTACATAACTTGCCCAAGGTCAGACAGTAAATATCTGAGGCTAAATTTGAACTCAGATCTTCCTGATTCTAGGCCCAATTTTCTATTCATTGAGCTACCTAGATACTTCAAGTGTTAGGGGGAACATGGCACATATGAAGGTAAGGAAATAAAAACTATCTACATAGGGGGCAGCTAGGTGGTGCAGTAGATAAAGCACCAGCCCTGGATTCAGGAGGACCCGAGTTCAAATCCAGCCTCAGACACTTGACACTTCCTAGCTGTGTGACCCTGTGCAAGTCACTTAAAAAAAAAATTTTCTTTAAGTGAGGCAGTTGGGGTTAAGTGACTTGCCCAAGGTCACACAGCTAGTGTTAAGTGTCTGAGGCCGGATTTGAACTCAGGTACTCCTGACTCCACGGCCTGTGCTCTATCCACTGTGCCACCTAGCTGCCCTTGGGCAAGTCACTTAACCCTTATTGCCGTGAAAAAACAACAACAACAAAAAACAAAAAAACTATCTACATGGTAATAAAAAGTAATTTCCAAGAGGGAGAGAGTACTAACCAAAGGAGAGATCAGGAAAGGTTTTATGCGTGAGCCAACACCTCAAACTGTACTTTTACATTCCCTTTTTTTTTGGGGGGGGGTTGGGCAATGAGGGTTAAGGTCACACAGCTAGTAAGTGTCAAGTGTCTGAGGCTGGATTTGAACTCAGTTCCTCCTGGCTCCAGGGCCAGTGCTCTATCCACTGTGCCACCTAGCTGCCCCCCTCAAACTGGGCTTTGAAGGAATCAAGAGAAAAGGAAATGTAGAATTAAGGAGGCAGAGTGATTCAGTAGGAAAGAGCCCATACCATGGTTGGAGTCAGAGGACCTCAATGGGGATCCAGTGTCTATTTTATCACTTTTTTGTATGGTCCAGGGAAAGTCAGTTTCCTTACCTGTTAAAAAGGGGACAGGATAAAATGAATCCCAGTGTTCCTTTTAGTTTCAAATCTATTGTCCTACAAACCCCAGAAACATAACCTAGCCCAGCCTCCTCATTCTTCAAAACTAGATGGTCTCTATAATCTCATCTAGCTCTAAGTCTTCCAATCCAAGGGCACAGAGTTAATTAGTGGCAAAGTCAGATCTTTTGACTCAAAGCCCAGTGTTTTTTCTTGTAAAGCTGAGAGGGTTACCCATTAAGCTGTTATCAGTCATTAATACCTCAGTATGAATGAATTTATCAGACCTTTCCAAAGGTGAAATGCAGTTGGGGCAGCTTTGATGGGGGTAGGGTGAGAAGTGGGGGTGGTACAAGAAGGCCCACAACAGAAATCTTATCCTTTCTAGAATTTCTAGTCAGTCCAAACTTATAAGGCCACCTTGTTCTGAATGCAGTCCAAAAATTTCTCCAAGTCTGACTTGTTACAAAATCTAAGCATGATCTACTGAGTGTTTTTTTTAGTAAAGACTTAAATATATGAATATAAGTATCTTAAATATTTAAAATATATACTTAAATATATAATATACAATGTCTATAATATATAAAATATAATTGTGTATATATTAATTGTATATACATACATATATACATATGCACATATATGCATATATGTGTGACTACACACATATGGGACAGCTGGGTGTGGCAATGGATAGAATGTTGGGCCTGGAGTCAAGAAGACGTCTTCCTGAGTTCAAACCTGGCTTTAGACACTTACTAGCTGTGTGATCCTGGGCAAGTCACTTTACTCTGTTTGCCTCAGTTTCCTCATCTGTAAAATGAGCTGGAGAAGGATATGGCAAACCACTCCAGGATCTTTGCCAAGAAAGCCCCAAATGGGGTCATGAAGAGTCAGATAAAACTAAAAAACGACTGAATAACAAACATATTTATAACATATTTTTTTCTTTGAAGCAAATTTCATTTTAGGGTAAGTCCTATATTCTGACCAATAAGTACTCTGAATCCTACTGGGCCTACAATAAGACTTTCCTCCATCCCTTCTTCCCATGTACCTAATATTGTTGGAGTCTAGGAGTCTTCCAGGAGAGCAGAGGAACTGGAGGAGGAAAAGAGCAGAGGAGGAGGGACCTTGCCTTGCCTGTCAGAAAATACCAGACCTATTTAAAATGTCAAGTGGGTGGAGGACTGGGGGACAGGGAGGGGAGCCTTTCTGGAACAGAGTGTAGAAGGAGGAGTAGGAACAATTGGAGGAGGTTGTAGGGGAAGGGGACAGATGTAGGTAGAAAACAGGCTTGAGAAAGTCACACAATGTCCAATTCCTATCATTCTTCCTCCTATCCTTCTTGAGAAACTAGGGCCAGAGGATCAAGAGACCTTTGGCCAATGCTTAGAATAAGGGAGGAATCAGGAATTAGGGAATACGTTCCATTCTTAGTTACCTGCATTGGGTTTATCCACTTTGTGTGTTGCTTGCATAGTTGTTTGCATGTTGTCTCCCCCCACCCCAATTAGACTGTGAGCTGCTTGAAGTCTTTTGTTTTTTACCATTTTTTGTATCCTCAGCACTTAGCACAGTGCCTGGCACAAGGAGGTGCTTAATAAATGTTTACTGACTATTGACTGGTGACTGTGACTAGTTCACTGTGGTTGGAGAGGAGGTGACATTTACCATCTATAAGCAGCTGCCTGCTGCTGCCATCCTACCCACATGTTTCTGATCTTGAATCTTTCAGCTCAAGTTTCTGGGTCTTATAAAGTATATTACATCCTTTCTGACCCTTTCATTCAAAAGTCAGTCTTGATTGTTGCCTCCTTTTCTCCTCAACCTTTTAGTTCCAGAAGGGTGGTGGTGAAGATTGAAGGCATTACAGATAGACTAATAAGTATACATTACATTTATTCATGAAGTTTATGTTTTATTTATTCATTTATTTGCAAAGCCTTAAATTTTATTTATTTACATGTTAATTTATTTATAAAGTGTTACATTTATTTGCAAACATTTTCCTATCTAGTGTTTTATATATACATTATAGCAATTCCATGATAAGTATTATTATCCCTATATGACAGACAAGGAAACCAAGGCCTACAGAAGTGACTTGCTTAAGACTATAAGACTAGTTAATGGCAGAGCCAGGACTTGAAGTCCCATTACTTGACTAATAGCTAAGAGCTCTTGAACATAAGCACATGCCAAACAACTGGGAAAGAATGTCTGTGGCAGATAAAAATCATGGCGTAGTGGAAAGAGTGATAAATTTGGAGTCAGAGGACACGGGTGTGAAGCTTGTGAAGAGACTGTACAGTGGATAGAAAAGGTTGGTCTTGGGGCAGCTAGGTGGCACAGTGGATAAAGCACTGGCCCTGGATTCAGGAGGACCTGAGTTCAAATCCAGCCTCAGGAACTTGACACTTACTAGCTGTGTGACCCTGGGCAAGTCACTTAACCCCCATTGCCCGCCAAAAACCAAACAAACAAAAAGAAAAGGTTGATATTGGAATCAGGAAATCTAGGTTCCAGTTCTAATTATGGAACTCATACCAGCTCTGTGACCATGGATGGGTAAGTCAAAATCTCTCTGAACCCCACGGAAACTCTCTAAAACTCTGAATCACTGAGTTCCCGGGGATCCTCTACAAAGATGAAATTACAGGTCTGAATTGTTTTTGAGTAAAAAAAAAAGACCATTTAGTTCCAGCCCCTCATATAACAGATGTGAAAAACTGAGGTCCTGAGAGAAGGGATGATCAATTCAATTGATATTCCTGGGGAAGGACAACAGTTTCCTCCAGGCTGGCAAGGTTAGGGCCCAAGAAAGGGTGACAGTAACCTTTTACTTATGACTTATTTCTCTTAGAGAATCAGAAATATTTTATTTTGTTTGGGACCAGGGCAGGATGTTCGGGAGTTTGGGAGTCCGGGGGCTCAGTCCTTATTGTTTAGTCCTCAAAAGAAAAGGGCAGACAGGGCACATGCTTCACTGATGGAGATCCACTAGAAAAGGGCCCTAATCAGAGGTTGTATGGACCAGGTTTGTAATTTGCAATTTTCACATGTGTAGTATTCCCTAGGAGGGAAGAAGTATGTATTCAGATACTTTAAGGTTTTTATACTACTAAAGGCCTGACTGCTTTGGGGAGAAGTATAGAGCTGATTAGTGGAGGAGCCGGAAGTACAGTCGCCCCTGGGAGGAAAAATGCCCCAGGAAAGGGCTGCCAGTTCTGAGGGAGAGACTGGGTATGAAGTCCCCCTCTGGTGTAGCCACAGGATATAGGAAACCTAGTCCTGGATGGTTCTGTTGGCACCCTATACTTTTTGGCTCCCTCAAGCAAAACCCTGCTTGTCCCACCCTAGTTTTGACACTGATCTTGATCATATATCTCTGTCTCTACATAGGCTATACCATGCCTACCAAGGCCTATTGCCTTCTTTCCTCTTCTTTAGCTTTCTAGTGGGGCAGGGGAAAAGGTTAGGATAGGGATAAGGGGAAAGGTGTCCCAGTTCCAATCCTCAGGGAGGATACATAAAGGTATCCATCTCCCTTCCCCCAACTTCCCCTTGTGGAACAAAGCTGCTATTTCCGTTGTGGGCAGGTCAGGGTGCCAGTGCGACGTCAGGCTTCTCCAGGGGCGTGTCTGTGTCTGTTTATATGTGCGTGTGTATGTGCGTGCATGTGTATGTGCTTGCACCAAGGATTGTATAATGAGCTTTGTATGTGTGTGTGTGTGTGTGTGTGTGTGATGCAATTGAACTTTACATAACCTGAAGTAACACGGAAGTTATGATCCCGTGAGGTGAGGGTGAGAAGCTGGGCTGGCACCCAAACCACAAGAGCATTTGACTTGTGGCTGCCAGGTCCCCACAGAGGGGGTTGTGGACAACTGTGTGTCTGGATTTGCCCATCACTAGGTGCCTACATCTTGGTACCTGTGGTAGGCATTGGGGTTTTGAATCGGAGTGATGGGGAGAGGAGTAATCGGGTACTACTAATCCCCTCCTATATACTTTGGATATATTATGAATATGGAGTGAAGGAGAATAAGACTGGTCAAACTTCCTTAGTATGACTGTCTCGACCTCTCCTTTCCTCCTTGCCCACTAACCCATCTCTTTCTGCCTAAAAGCCTTCAATACTTCTCTCCTTGCTTCCTCTACCTGGGGTTCTAGACAGCAGTATCCCAAGCATCTTCATCCACAGACAGATCCAGAACCATTCGTGGGGCACCCTGGAGAGTTGTTGGCACTGGGATATGGGAGGAGATGGCTGATGAAAGTTGGCAAGATCTTGCCCCACTGTGTGTTCTGAACGGATGACAGTGACACAGCTGTCAGAGAGCCCTCCCTCTTTCTCTCCCTGCCCTGAGCAAGGGCTGATCCAACTCCATTCCTGTTTCTTTGTCCCACCTGCTCTAAGACCGTGGTGATGCAACTTGCCTGGTAAATTTCCACAGTGGTGGGCAGACACCAGGGGCTGAAGGCTGGATTGAATGGGATGGATTGCAAGGTTAGGACTCTTTCCAGAACTGCCCCAGCTCACTGCTAGGAAGTCAGGCAGTGGGTATTTCAGTCATTCTCTGTAAAACACCCTCCCCTAAGTCTAGGAAAGAGCAGGTAGGACAAGGTCCCTCGATTGCCCCCCAGAAACCACATCCCATAATAAACAGGGGAGAAGTAACATCAATTCATTTAGAAATCAAATTTCAGAATCTCAGAGTTAGAAGGGACTCATTTATAATAGACTCATTATACCCTCAGCAACCCTTCCAGATAAATGGCCATCCAGCCTTTGCTTGGCACTCAGCCAGTGTACAGGGAACTCACTACCACAGGAGGCAGCCCATTTTATTTCTGGGCAGCTCTAATTATTAGCAGGTTTTCCTTCCCTAAAACTAAAATCTGTTTCTTTGCAACTTTTCCCCCACTGCTCCTTATTCTGACCTCTGGGCCCAAGCAGAACAAGTCTAATTCATTTTTCACATGGCAACCTTTCAAATACTCAAAAATGGTTATCATGCCCAGCCCTGATCTGTATCTTCTCTTCCCCATGATAAATAACCCCAATTCCTTAAACCAACCCTAATAGCTTTGAGGCTGCCTCTCCATCCTGGTCACCCTTTTCTGAATGCCATTCATCCAGCTTGTCACTGTCTTTCCTTGAATAAGCTATGTGAATGAGGGGTGTGTCCTTCCTAGAATGCTTGGGATCTGAGGTCAGGGAAGGCTTCATTGAGGAGGTCCCTTCTGTTTAAAGGATGAGTAGTAATCAAACATGAAGAAAGCTTGAGAGAGGTTCTTTCAGAGATAGGAAACACTGTAAGCAAAGACAAGAAGGTAATGGGATATGTAATGGGAAAAGCAACTGCTCTCTTGGTTGGGGCATAGAGTATGTGGAAAGGAGAAGAAGGGAGTAATATAAGACTGGAAAGGTAGGATGCTGTCAGATTTTAGATTGAATTCTAGGTCAAGGAGTTTGAAATTTACTTGGAAGGCAATAGGGAGCCATTGAGGACTTTGAGAAGAAGAGTGCCATAATTGGAATTAAGAATAAGGAAATTAGGCTAGCAAAGGTATGAAAGTTGAATTGGAACAGGAAACAACTAGGCTGACACTTTGAGAAGAATTTAACTCAAGCATCTAGGGTTACGACTACAATGTGTGTATAAGGGATGGGTGGAGAAGAAAGAAAACAGAAAAACAACTTGAAAATGTTTGATATTGAGCTAAGTTCAAAGGCAGGAGAGTATAGACAGAGGAATAGTTTTTAGATATTTGTGTAACATGGTATGTAATTGTTCTGAAAGAAGAGAAAGTATAGTGTGAAGCATTGGTCTTGGAGTCAGAAGACTTGTTTTGTCTTTTATTAATTGCATGACCACAGAAACTGGACAGTGGTATGGTTCCCTTCCCACCCACCATAACTCCCAGCTGCTTCAGTCCTCTTTGGGCTTCAGTTTCTATGATTTGTTGTTGTTGAGTCATTTCAGTCAGTCTGATTCTTCATTACCCTATTTGGGGTTTTCTCATCAAAGATACTAGAGTGAAAAAAAAATACTAGAGTGGTTTGCCATTTTCTTCTTCATCTCGTTTTACAGATGAGGAAACTGAGGCAAACAGGGTTAAGTGACTTGCCCAGTGTCATGCAGCTGATAAGTGTCAGAGGCTGGATTTGAACTCAGTTCCTCCTGACTCCAGGCTTGGGGCTCTATCTACTGTACCACCTAGTTACCCTAATTTCTATAATGGGGTTGGACTAAGGGCCCTCTAAGTTTTCCTCTAGTTCTAATGTTCTGTGATTCCCTAATTCTGAGTGGAGTTTGGCCTACCATCTGGGAAAACTAGATTGCTGGTTTCTACCCTCAAATCCTAGAGAGATCTTCACTAGCTTTCCTGCCTTTCCTCCTACTTCAATTCCCCAGTATTTTCCTTCTCCCCTTCAGGTGTTTCTTGGGGACTGGGATCTAAGAAGACAGCTAGAAAGTTCCACAGGTCCTAGTGGTTCTCAGCCCCATTCTATTGGCTTTCTATTTTATTGCATACTTATCTCTACTTGATGAAAGGCACTATTCAAGTGGAGCCCAGATGCATATATACTACTATAGCTGAGAGGCTTAGCAGGACTCAGAAAATGCTCCCAATTGATTGGGTAGTTTTTTGGTACTCTCTGAGTATGATTATCCTCTGCTTATATTCCTGTAGTCTGAGGTAGCTAGGGGTCAGATCAACAAGTCGACAAACATTTGTCAAGTGCCTACTATGTGCCAGGTCCTGTGCTAAATGTTGAAGATATGAAGAAAGGCAGAACAAAAAACTCCTTGCCCTCAAGAAGTTCACAATCTAATGGCTGGGGAAGAGGCTTCGCTTGAAGCCTTCTTCTTCAATCATGCTCTGGTTATCCACACTCTTGGATTGTACCTGTGTCTTATTGTCCCTGTCTTGCTGTGCTTGGTAAATTTACCCTAGAGCCTCTGGTCTGATGGAATAGATAGCCGCTACCCCGGTGGAATTCCTAGTCTGTCCCAGAGTCCCTGGCCTGAGGGAAGAACTCCACATTTGCTTGTCCTCTACTTTCCCAGAGGGCCCCTATTCCAGTCTGATAGGTGCACATCTGCTGGAACCAAAGCTCAGGGGAATCCATTGTCTAATACAGGGCCTGACACATAATAGGTGCTTAATAAATATTTGTTGGTTGATTGAATTAAGTGTAGGAGGATGGAAAGAGAATGGAAAAGTCCTTGGGATTCTGTTTCATCTCTGGTCAGCAGCCGTAGAGAACATAGCTGGAGGATGTTTGGATGGGAGAGAAACCCTAGTTGTGACTTTCTACCCATATTCTGAGTGGTAGATACCACTTGAAGAGCCTATAGCAGATTCTGAGCGTTTGTTCTTCATTCTCAAAGAGGACCATGACATTGGGGTGATGCCGTGACTTGCAATGAATTAGATTTAAGCGAGGGAAGGCTATATAGGTCACCAACCTCACTCTCTCCTCCACAGTCATCTAGGTCCAGTGGCAAGATATAGATCAGGACAACTGTAGATGGCCCCAGATATTTTAAGGCAATTGGGGTTAAGTGATTTGCCCAGGTTCACATAGTTAGTAAGTGTCTGAGGTGAGATTTGAACTCATGTGCTCCTGACTCCAGAGCCAGTGCTCTATCCACTGCACCAAATAGCTGCCCCTACCTTTTTTACTTAGTACTGAAACTATATCCTGAAATTCATGTCCTTTCCTCCCAGGGATTGCCCAAATCCTTTTTCTGCTATCTCTCCCCAAGGCCAACACTCCCTCTTTCCCTACTCTGACAGGGGCAACCCCGACCCCAAGTTCTTGGATGGGCAGAGGGATCAGGGAAGAAACCTTGAAAGGGGATGGCCTGGTTAGAGAAATTGTGGCAGCCTCTTCCACTTTCCTCTTTCTCCTCTTTCCCCCTGCCTCTTCTCATTCACTCTTAGTTTTCCTCTCTCCTGTCAACTGGTCTGTCTAGGTATGGGGCAGGGTATTGTGGGCTCAAGCCTTCTGTTTGTTTTCCCTGCTGGGAAAGAGTAGACAAGCCAGGTCTGCCACCCCCACCTTCTTCATTACCCTGGAGCATAGCAAAAGTAGCAGTCCTCTTTCTCCCTATTCCCCTCTTCCTTAGCTTTTCCCTTTCCTGAGGCACACTCTTAGGAGCACTTAGGTACTTTGTCCCTAAAGAACATAGGAGAATAGAGGGTCTTGTGTCTGGGGACAGGGGGATATTTCTGTTAATATAGTTCAGTATGTCCAGATGCTTTCATCAGCAGAAACAACCATGTCTCTGGCTGTCCTAACATGTCCAGGCAGGGGGTTCCCCACCCTATCTCAGTGGGGCCCCTTGCTGCTCCCCCCTCCTCCAGTAAAGACTCATTCTCACCCTTCCCCGGATGTAGGGGACAAGCTGGAGCAGGCCAGGGACACACTCAGTTTCCCTTTTCCTGCTGCCTCTCCCTAGGGCTGATACCCACTCCCCCCACACCCCTTATTTGGGGAACATAGATGCAGATCCTTGGGTTAGGGGCATTGGGATCCAGGAAAGGAAATCAATGGAGGAGAGTGTTTATAGACATCTTTCTCTTCTGGGGTCTTGACTGTCCCATCCTGTGACCTCTTCCTTGGCTACCCTGTTTCCTTACTGCTCCCTTAGGTTTTGGGGGGAGTTTCAGGGGAGATATATGAAGAAAGGCTTTTCTGAGACATGGCTAATCCTTCTGGAGGGGCGACAGTCAGGACAAAGGGCCCCTTGGTGGGAAGAGATCAGAAAGGGTTCAAGGAACTTCTCCCAATTTCTTTTTTTCTTCTTCCCTGATTATTAAACATTTTTATTGGGTTATTTTTTAAAGTCACTTTCATCATTCAAATATATCATTCCTCTCTCCTTTCTAGAGACCCAAATGAAGCTGAAAATATATGCAATGTTTCATGCCCATAGTCCCCCTGAAACCCCAGCTTCTTAATTACCCAGCTGTTACAGACCTACAGAAGGTCAGAACAGAGAGGCACCCTAGGACCCATTTTTATAGATGAGGAAACTGAGGCCCAAAGAGGGACAGTGATTTAACACATCCAGGCAGTTGGCAGAGTTGAGAAGAGAATTCAGATCTCTTGACTTATATGTCTTTCTACTGTATCACTTGCCTGGCCCCAGAGACTGAAAGAAATGTCCTGAAAACAATTTCTTACTGGATGAAATAAATTGGCTCAGACAGGTACTTAATCTTAACCTTGGCTTCCAACCACAGAGCAGATTGACCCAGAAACACAGAGAAATGAGCCCTGTGCAGGGCTCATTTGTGGAATGTGGACTCATTCCCCACATCTTTTTAAGAACAGGAAAGGCTGAAGGTGCTAGTGAGGGGAAGGGAGAGCCATCCTGCAAGGGATGGTTGAGTTAGATGAGATAACTTTGTCAGTGTCCCATGGGTTTCTGGGCTATTCAGCTATCTGACCAGCTCCTGATCTTCCCTTGTGGTATGAGAAAAAGATGCCTATTCCAGGGCCTCATCCTCTCATCTGTGAGCTCAAAGCACATCCATAGGGTCAGCCAGGATAAAGACTAGGATCTGCTGGGTATGAGTGGAGTGAAGAAGGTGGAATCGGGAGTCAGGAAGACCCTAATATATTTTACTATGTGACTCTGGGCAAATCATTTAAGCTCTCTGGGCTTTAGTTTCCTCAGTTGCAAAACGAGGGAGTTGAACTTGATGAACTTGATGAACTATGAGGTCTCTTCCATTTTACTTTAAGAATCTCAATGGGGGCAGCTAGGTGGCGCAGTGGATAGAGTACCAGCCCTGGAGTCAGGAATACCTGAGTTCAAATCCGGACTCAGATACTTAACACTTACTAGCTGTGTGACCCTGGGCAAGTCACTTAACCCCAATTGCCTCACTAAAAAAAAAACAAAAGAAAAAAAAAAGAATCTCAATGGCCAGCTAGTCATAGACCAGGACTGAGCCCCATTTGTGGGCAGAGCCCTAAGCTGGTGGGTGGAGACTTAGTTGGTGAACTCAGAGCCTGATGGACCAGTCTGATGGAGGAGACATGATCTCCACTCTTTTTGTTTGTTTTCGTTTTTGCAGGGCAATGAGGGTTAAGTGACTTGCCTAGGGTCACACAGCTAGCAAGTGTCATATGTCTGAGGTCAGATCTGAACTCAGGTCCTCCTGAATCTAGGGCCAGTGCTTTATCCACTGCGCCACCTAGCTGCCCCAACATGGTCTCCACTCTTTTTTTTTTAATTAAAAATTTTTTTTTTTAAATTTTCATGGTCTTCACTCTTAAGGAGTTTTGGATTAACCCTCTGGATTAGGTCTCCTTAGATAGCCCTGAGAGCCAATGCCACCCCTCTAAGATGATCTCCAATTTACACTTTGTTTGTATATAGTTTATTTGCATGTTGTTTCCCCTATTATGAGAATAGGGACTTTTTTGCCTTTTCTTTTTATCCCTAGCACTTATCACAGAACTTGTCACAAAGTAAGTATTTAATAAATGCTTCTTGACTTGATTTGACTAGGAAAGGGTCTCCTAGAGCTAGGTCTTTTTTTTTTTTTTTAAAGTGAGGCAATTGGGGTTAAGTGACTTGCTCAGGGTCACACAAACTAGTGTGTTAAGTGTCTGGGGCCGGATTTGAACTCAGGTACTCCTGACTCCAGGGCCGGTGCTCTATCCACTGGGCCACCTAGATGCCTGCTAGAGCTAGGTCTTCTTAAACTTTTTCCACTTGAGACCCTTTTTCGCTGGAGAAATTTTTACATAACCGCAGGCATATAGGTATATAAATTAGGCATCTATAAACTTTTACTGTTGCCAAATTTTTCCCAACCACTACATTTAGTTATCCAACCACATATGGGGTCGTGACCCAAAGTTTAAGAAGCTTTGCCCTAGAGTCTCTAGGTGAACACTGGAGACTGCTCTGGACAGCCCAATTCTTTTTCCTCCTTTTCCCTCTCCCCTTCCCCTCCTCCTTTCAGAGTTGTGTGAATCTGGGTGAGTCACTGATGTCTCTGGGCCTCTAATTCTTCCTCTGGACAATGAGTCCCTGCCCCTCCCTGTCTCCCAGGGTTGGAGGTAGGTAGGTGTGACAACCCACAAGATCCTGGGTGGGAAAGGACTTGAATTCAGGAGCCAGGTGGTCCTCCCTTTCCCCATCTCTACCCCTTCCCATGCCTGCAGCAGTTCTTTCCAAGGGGACTATTGTCCCTTCAGTGAAAACATCGACACCTACGATTAGCATCTGACACAGCACCCAGACTTATGGCCCTGCCTTTGGGGAACTTATAGTCAGAGACAGTCACATAGACAGGGACTTTCAAAATAGAGCCAGTCAAAACCCTGACACTGTTAAGTGTGCTTGCACCATATATAAGGGAGGAGGCAAAGTTAGGTGGGGGAGACAGCGTGGGCCAGGAGAAAGCTGTTGAGGTATAGTGGAAAGAACACTTTATATGGAGTCAGAAGACACCTAGGTTCTGATCATAACCCTGGTATTTGTCACCCTTTTTAACCTTGGCCAATTTTTTTTTCTCTTCCACTTTTCTTTTAAAATGAGGGAGTTGGCTTAGATGATTTCTAAGGTCCCTTCTAACTCTAAATGCTATGATCATAGGTATGTATTTAAGGTAGAAAGTTATGGGGGTGAGGAGGGAAAGATGAAAATAGCCATTGGGATGGTAGATGGAGAAAATGAGAGCTAGGTAGTACAGTGGATAGAGTGCCAGACCTGATGTCAGGAAGACCTGAGTTCAGATATGGCCTCAGCTGTTTACTAGCTTTGTGACTCTGGGCAAGTCACTTAACCTCTGTTTGTGTCAGTTTCCTCATCAGTAAAATGATAATGATAATAACACTTACTTCTCAGGGTTGCTGTGAAGATCGATTAAGATAATAATTGCAAAATGCTTAGCAAAGAGCCTGTCACATAATAAATGCTATATAAATGTTAGCTATTAGGCAGCATTTCATTGGACGAGAACTTACTGGAAGTGACCCAAGGAGGAAAATGATAGAAGCAAGTGATTTGGTAAATAGAGGAGATTTCAGGCACAAGATGTTTGTAATTGACAAAAATCTCAGGGTTGGAGGTAGGTGGGAGACATGACTAGACAAAGGGGTGGCTGAGGGGACAGGTTAGTTAGGCCTTAATGGGGCATTCCTCTCCAAATCTAATTCTGCACCATGGAGGACAGAAGCCTGAATGGAGGAGAAGGATGGGCTGGGCCACGTGGCACTTTTCTGTCCCTAGCCTTCCAGATCCCTGAAAATGGGGGAAGGAGAGAACATGTCATTTGGAGAGGGATTCCACAGGTATAGATAATCTTGTAGGAGTAGAGACCAAGGCAGAAAACTTCCTAGAGCTGAACCTAGTTTGCATCGTTGACTGGCCCTGAACTATGAGCTCAGCCTGGCTCTATCCAACCTGTACCCATCAGAGGGATCAAGGAAGATAATGTGTCCTCCTCTTGGAAGAAGGGACTCCTTGAAAGGAACCTTAAACCAGAGAGGAGTTTCAGGGTGGGGAATGGGTGTTGGACATGTTCCCTTTCCCTCTTGGGTATACTGTGCCATGTAGATCCTATGTAGGGAGAGATCCCTTGCTACTTCTCTCCAAAATCAATAGACATTTTTTTTTTTTGCAGGGCAATGAGGGTTAAGTGACATGCCCAGGGTCACACAGCTAGTTAAATGTCAAGTGTCTGAGGCTGGATTTGAACTCAGGTCCTCCTGAATCCAAGGCCAGTGCTTTATCCACTGCACCACCTAGCTGCCCCCATCAATAGACATTTGCTTTAAACTACTGCATCAAATTTAGTATACACATTATAACCATCAAACTACCTAATAGAAATTCACAGCCTTGTGTCATGGGGTGCAGAGCACCCCAGAAGTTCTCTGGGGCACATCAAGGAATCTTCTCCTTGAGAAACTAAACCAGAGGACAGATATGCCTAGAGAGATAATCAGAACCAAATTGGACTGAGCTAGCTTTGGGATCTCCGACCTTCATTTTGATCTCCCTTACTCCAGGGGAGATAAATTTGGGTGTGGCTGCAGCCTTTGTGTCCTGAAGAGAGATCCGGAGCCACCCCTCACCCAATTCCTCTAGTCACCACCAGTGGGGGATGGTCCTCCCTCACTAAAGGAACTTTCCACAGGCAGATGGTCCACCCCCATCAGCCCCCTATAAAAGTACCTGCCAGTCTCCTGCACGAGGAGATTGGTACCTCAGAGCCACATGCTTTGTTCCATACCTATCTCTCCACGAAAAGTTCAAGGATTTCTTTCATGGTTTCCCTTCCCCCCACTTCCCTTCCCTTGCCCCTAAATAAACTACCACCTTATTTTAACAGCTTTGGTGTGCAAGAGGGTGTAATTCTTTAAAGAGGAATTCCTAAGAACCCCAACCCCTAACCCAAACCCATACCCCATTACCCCCATAACATTCGTACACAACCCTTTCCCCAAGTTCTTTTCTACATATTGAAATGTTCATTTCTCTGATGTGTGTTAAATTCATAATAAAAAAGAGAAAAGAAGAGCATAAGGGGCCTTGTCAAATGATTGCTAAAATCCAAGGAAACTCTGTTTACAGCATTCCCAGTCTGACTTCCCCACTGGGGCATTCTCCTTTCTTTGCTCTCCATTGTATTGTCAGACAGATTGGGTTCAAGGAAGGCAAACCCGATTGGATATTAGCCAAAGCCAAACATCTTGGATCTCTAAAGTATAGAGACAAATTAAATGAACAAATTTTTAAAAAGATAAAAATAAGGAGCATCTACTAAGGATATGCTATGTGTAAGGCATTGTGCTTGGTTTCCTCATTTGTAAAATGGGAGTAATAACTGTTGTACTACCCAAGACAGGGCCGTCCTGAGGATCAAATGAGATACAATGTAAGCACATTGTAAAGCTTCGTGCTCATTTAAAAGTGAGCTTCATTATCCGCAATGAAAATGCCTGAAAATGCCGGGTGGGCTGGGGGAACAGCTTGGGGAAAGGAAGAGAGAGTGAATCCCCTTTCACTATTCCCTGCCTTGAGATGCTGAACTCCTCTTTCCCTTCCACAGTAGCTCTCCATAGTCTTATTTGTAGAAATATTCTCATTTATTTGTCAGTCTAGAGTGCCTGAGTTGTAAGGTGCTGGGCAGATGACGATTTCATTTCGAAGGTCTGTTTGAGTTAGTCATTATAATGTGTCAGCTACTATGCTAAGCATGGTGGAGTACAAAGAAAGGCAAACGCAGTCCATGCCTTCAAAGGGCTTTACATTCTAAGATGGGGGTGACAACATAAAAAAAATTGTACATACAAGTTATATACAGTGTAAATGGAATGTAATTTCAGAGAAGGCATTAAGCAATTGGGGGAAGGGTTGGGGTGGGGAGGATGAGGCTGGGAGACACAGGAGACCTGAAAGTAAGGAGGGAAGCTGAGAGGTAAGTTGAGGAAGGAAAGCATTTCAAGTGTGGGGGACAGCTAGTGAAAAGGCAGGAGTCAGGGGTTTTGTGGAATTTTGTGTGTGAGAAACAGAAAGGCCAGTATTATTGGATTTGGAGGGCAGTATGGAGTAAGAAGACTGGAAAGGTAGGAAAGGGCCAAGTTGTGATTGGTTTCAAATGCCAATTTAAAAGGAGTGGGGGAGAGTGTTTCTAGGCAGAGTAGATGGGGGGGGGGGGCCGGGAGGGAAGCAGGCACTGCTCTGGTATTTACTGGCCGAGCCAGAGAGACAGGGAATTATTTTTTTCTGTCCTACATCAAGCACTACAGTTAAACCTGAGTCACTAGTGGGGCGTGGGGTGTGGGGTGGGAAGTAGGGGGATGGAGCAAATTTTTCCATTCAGCCCCACCCCCCTTCAACCCAGTAAACCCGCTCACCTGATCAGCTCTTTGCTTCCGCCCACACCAAGGGAAATTCCAGTCCCTAAATCCAGAGTGGAATTCTGCTTCTGGCTGCCCGAGGCTGATTTGGGATTGGGGGAAGGGGCTGGAGACTCCCTTGTATTAGGGAAACCCTACTCTGGGAGCCACTACTAACTAGGGTCTCTATTGGGTCCATTTAGCAGAGAGTGAGGATTTGCTGAAGCTGTAGCCAGTGTGGGCATGGCTAGGTGCTCAAGGTAGAGAGAGAGGGCGGTGTGCCAAATTTGGGCTTGTAGGGGGAGCCGTAACAGTGTGAGTGGGGATTTTTCTGGAGGTCCTATTGATACCAATTTCCACTATCCCATTTCCAGAGGAATTGTGTGTGTGTGTGTGTGTGTGTGTGTGAATGTAGGAAGCAGGGTGTTAAGGGCCATTTGGAATTGGGGGATAAATGCAGGAAATGGGGTTTAAGTTTTGGGTGTGGAACAGGTTTCTCTCTTCTGTCTGATCCTTTTCCTGCTGCCAAGTACCTTGGGGGTGAGGTGAGGGGAGTGAATGTAGATTCTGCCTGGGGACACAAGACTCACACACTGGGAGACAGACAGAGACCCATAAGAACTCACACAGAGACCCACAGGCAAGTTCCCATATATTCACAAGGGGGTGGGGTACACCATTACATAGTGAGCTGTCATCTTGGTATGATGAGAAAGCATTGGATTTGAAATCAGAGGACTTGGGTTTAACTGTATCTACGAGACCCTGAAGAAGCCATTTCTCCCCTGTAGGCCTCAATTTCTTCATCTATAAAATGGAGTTGTCCTACATCAGAACTTCTGAACCTGTTTTTTTTTTTTAATTGACAACTGCATTTCAATATAATTAATTTCCTTCATAATCCTGTGCATTTTATTTTATGCATGTAAAATAATTGTTTTGAGAAGGGGTCCATAAGCTTCACAAAACTGCCAAGGGGCGTGGTCCATGCTACAAAAAAGTTCAGACTCCCTGGACTAGATGCTCTCTAATGCCTGAAATATAGACTCTTCTAGATGCAAATCCTATGAATTTGCAGGGGACACACAAAGGCATCGTTATCCTTATAGTTTGTAGGCTTAGAGGAAATAGATGTCATCTCTGAATTTTGCAGTAAAGTGCCAACTGGAAGGGGGGAGTGGGATGGGAGGAAAGAGGGGGCAATCTTGCCGAGGAACAGGGTCCTTTAGCAGTTCTTTAGAACTTTCCCATGACTCCTTATTTTCTGCCTTGGATACTAGTGTGTTTATTTGTTGGAGAGGGAGGAGTTAAATGAGAGCAGGGGTTTCCTCTGCCTAATGGAGATGGCATAGAACTTGGAATCAAGAAACCTGATTTTGATTTGAGGACTGCCCAGCGAACCTTCCTCTACCGTTTCCCACAAGGTAGTAAACTCTTTGAGGCCTGGGGATTGTTTTGTTTTTGTCTTTGTATTCTCAGAGCCTAGCATAGGACCTAGCAGATAGTAAGGTACTGAATAAATTGTTGATTGATTGACTGTTGGACGGAAATTATTTAGCCTTTCTGAGCCTCAGTTTTCACATTTGCAGAATGGGAATGCTAATATCTGCATCCCTTACCTCACAGGGTTGTCTGAGTATTAAAAAAGATAACATATATCTAGCCAGGTAATCAGGGGAGTTCCCAATTTACTGGACTGCAGCATTTCCTATGGAACTGGACATGAGTGCTCTGGCTCCTGGATGAAGTGAAATGGGAATTTTTCCAGATTCCCGCCTTGCTACATTTGTAAAGTGCTTTGTGAATCTCGAAGTGTTATATAAATGTCAGCTTTCATGATTATTATTGTTAATCCTTCTCCTCCTCCTCCTCCTCCTCCTCCTCCTCTTCCTCCCTTTCCTCCGTTGAAGAAGGTTGTGGAGGCTGATGTATGGATGGGGGTGGGGTGGGGCAAGGCAAGGCAAGGCAAGGCAAGGCAGACTGGACGAGGAGGAGGAGGAGGGTCAGCAGCACTCCCAGCCAGGGAGTTTGTGGGTGTGGGAGGGAGGAAGGGGGGATGCCCAAGGCCTCACCACCTCCCTGCTTTGGAAGTTTTCCACTCTCTGTCTGGCAGAGCTGGTGCCCAGAGCACACCATAGGCCAGAGGGGTGGGGCAGTGCACTGCTGCCACAGTGCTCTGTTGCCCAGAATAACCAACAATGACAGTGCTGATCTCAGGATATCTGATCCCCAGCCACCTGGGGAAGCCAGGCATCCGGGGAGGCTAGTCACTGGGAGCTAAGCACTGGCTGCCTGATCACTCACATCTTGACCACCAACATAGAGAAGTCTTGAATCCCAGAAGACCTTGGAAGTCATTCTAGTCCAACCTCCCATCCTATTTAAGAATACAATCTACCTGACAGTTGGTTATCAACCTCTGCTTGAATACCTTCATCGATGAGGAGCTCAGTAGGCTCACAACTCAATCTGTCTGTCCTTTTCATTAGACTGTGAGCTCTTTGAGAGCAGATTGCTTTTTACCTTTCTTCATATCCCCAGCCCTTAGCACCATGCCTTCTAGGTGATTAATAAATGCTGATTGGCTGACTGATTATATAGCTTTAATTGTTAGAGTTATTACTAACATTGAGTTGCAAATTTTTCTCTCTGTTACTTAGGATCACAGATACAGAGCTAGAAGGGATGTTGAGAGTCATTTAGTCCAATCTAATTTTACAGATAAGCAAAAAAGCCCAGAGAAGTTGTTACCCAGAGTCACATAGGTCAGTCATTCAGTCAATAAACATTTATTAGGTGCCTGCTTTGTGCCAGGCACTGCACTAAGTGGTGGAGCTGAAAACTGAAGCCTACTCACAGGTGTTATTTCTGCTTTCTGGAGACAGATTAAGTTTATATAGGTCTGAAAACTGGGAGTCCTGTTGGAAGTCCCTTACATTCAGTAACTGAAGACCAGATTTTAGTCTCTAATGCCCCCAATCCCAAGTCCCTATTCATAGGTCATACTTCCTGATCTCTAGGATCAAAAAATCTAACCCCTGCTCCCTGGAATCCCACAACCTGATCCCCAGGAATCAATTTCTAAGTCCCAGGAATCTATTATTCTCTAATGCTTATTCTGACACCCCGTCCCTCTCCCTCCCTCAGCCATTTCCTGTCTCCCAGTCCTGTCCTTTCAAGTGGCTCCTCAGTAGCCCTTTCTCAGAGCAGAGGGTGAAGGGTGTTAATGTATGGGAGACTAGAAGACAGACTATGGACTGAGGGGTCAGGGCCAGCGCCAGGAGAGCAGAGACTACCCTGTTGGCTAAGTCATAATGTTCCCCAGGCCAGCTCTAGCATCCCAGGCTCTTCAAGATAGCTAGGGCATCACTAAGGAAGGAGGACTGCCCACTGGACCTTCCTACATCAGGGGAAATGAGTGAGCAAAAGAGGTTTTGGATGGACAGATTTTCTTAATTACCCCGAGTCCTAAGTGGGGCCCCAGCCCAGGAAGGAGAGGTTGGTAAGAGGGAGGGGGTAGTGAGACTTTGGAGGGAATGGACCTGGGGGGAGGAGGCAGCCAGTGGAGGGAATTGTGGCGGGGTGGAAGGCAGCACTATGCAAATAAGATTTAAAGCATCTATTATTTCAAGATTCCATAGCCGGGCTCATTTTTGGCAGCCAAAGGGCAGAGGATTTGTGGGGTGGGGAGGGTGGGCAGGCTGATGGGAAGGGAGAGATTGGGGAAGGTTAGTGAAGACCCCAGGCCTCCTCTCTCCCCCCTCTCCCCACTCTTAACCCATGGATAAAAGCTCCATCCCCTCTAAACTCTTAAGCCCCTGAGCCCTCATTAAAGACTTTAATCCCCCAGCCCCAGATAAAGGGGCCTCAGCCCTGATCTGGAGGTAGGGAGGGAAAAACCTTTCTCTATTTCTCTGCAGTCCCTAGTCCTCTCCCCCAATTCAACTTCCCTCAGCCCTAGGCTCCCTTCTCTCCCTTCTCTCCCTTCTCTCAGTGCCTCCCTCTAAGTACCCTTCCCTTGGGCCCCCTCTTCCAGTCCTTCCCAGACATATCTTCCCCAAGTGTTTCCTCAGTCTGCTCCCTCTTCTCATATATTAATTACCTCAGCCCTCTCTCCCAGAGACCCCCGGATTCTCACTTTTTCCTGAATATTTTCTCAGCCCCTCACTTCTCAGTGTCCCCACTCCTTCTCTTTTCACAAAACCCCCAGTTCTCTCCTTGTGTCCCCTTGCTTCTTATTTTCCCTCCAAGTTTTCTGAGTCCCATCCCTTCTCCCCCAAGAACTGCTTATCTCCTTTCTCCAGTCTCCCTTCTCTGCTGCCACCCTTCAGCATTCCATGCATTAGGTTTGGCCACCAGCTTCAGAATTCCTGAGATTGGGCTCAGTGGTTAGCAAGTAGCTTGGTGAAGCAAAGAACAAAGAACATATGAATGGGGACAGAGATGAATGTTGGGAGCTGATGGGAAATTGGAGGAGGAAAGAGATAGGCTTCCAAAAGAGGAACAGGGGGGAGGAAGGCAACTTTCCTGGTAGAGTAGGAGAAAGTCCCTGGCAAGAGAAGCTTTTCCCACTGCTTTGTTCCGAACTACCCTGGAGATTCCCTCTTCAAATTGTGGAGGGGGGGGGAGGAGGGAAGGGAAAGGAAGGAAAGTGAGGGCTTAGTCTCCTTTTCTGGGAAGTAAGAGACTAAGTCAGCAGTCCTACTCCCGTGGCTACTCCCTTGCTTTTGGAGTCAGTGACAGTCATCAGTTCTCTGTAAGGCTGAGCTTCTCTGTCTGCTGAATGGAGAGAATCACCCTCATGCTCTTTTTTCACATGCCAGGGCTAGCATGAGAACAAAATGTGAGGCTGGATGAGAAAGCACTTTTAGCAACAAAAGGTTCTGTAAACATTCAGGGGATGCTGGTAGTTTTTACATTATATTTACATACCACGAGTTGTCATCTTGGTCCTGGTGATGCTGCATTCACTGAGAATGTTAGTGGCTGGGTGGTTTAATATAGAGATGTGACAAGCTCTCCTTCCCTCTTCAGTGTCCCTATCCAGTGTCTGTATGAACTGAGTACACCCAGAAGACCTGGGCTAAAGTTGGAGCTTTATTACTTCCCAACTGTGTGACCTTGGTCAAGTTATTTGCCTACTTTGAGCCTCAGCTCCTTCATCTGTAAAATGAGGGTTGGACTCTGCGATGTAAGGTTCCTTCCAGTTCTAGGGTTTTACATCCAGAGCCCCTTCTGTTGTAAAAGTCCATCTATTTGTCCCAGTCCGAAGCTGTCTATGTTCAGATTCATTGATAGACCTGTTAGCAGGTACTTAACACTAGAAGGACCAGAATTTTAAAATACCTCAAAAGACCACTCACATTTTTGTATCAGTGGAAAGCCTGGCTAGCACATGTTTGTTGAATTGATTTGTGGACCAAGAATTTATTAAACACCTATCATGTTCCAGAGACTATGATAAGTGTTGGGAATATAAAGAACAGTCCCTGCCCTCAAGGAGCTTACCTTCTAATGGGAAAAACAATATGTAAACATGGTACTGCTAGATATATACAGATCTATATGGTATGCAGGGTCAATGGAATGTAGTCTCAGAGGGAAGGCATTAGCAGTTGAGTGGAAGTTTAGGGAGGGGAAGATGGAACTTGCAAAGGCTTTTTACAGAAGGTGGGATTTAAACGCAGGGTTCTTTTGGGGGGGGTGCGGTGAGGTAATTGGGGTTAAGTGACTTGCCCAGGGTCACACAGCTAGTAAGTGTTAAGTGTCTGAGGCTGGATTTGAATCCAGGTCCTCCTGACTCCAGGGCCAGGGCTCTATCCACTGCGCCACTTAGCTGCCCCTAAACTGAATTTTGAAGGAATCCAGAGAAGCCAGAAATTGGAAGTGAAGAGGGAGATCATTCCAGGTAGTGACAAGGCAGAATTGGAAGGTGGAAAGTTGTATGTGAGGAGCAGCAAGAAGGTAAAAAAGGATTCCTAGATCATAGAGTACATGGAGCCATGAGGAAACTGGAAAGGTAGCAAGGGGCTATGTTTTAAGGGGCATTCAAAGCCAAAGCCACAGAGAAGATCTTGTATTTCTTACTTGAGATAATAGGGAATCATTAGGGTTTATGGGGGAGGGGGCAGTGTGTGTGTGTGTGTGTGGGGGGGCAAGGTTAGATGTGGGCTTTAGGAAGATCACCTTGGCAGCTGAGTGGAGGAAATACTAGAGTGGGGAGAAACTTGGGGAAGAGAGGCCAAACAGCAGGCTGTTGCAATAGCACAGATAGAAGGTGATGAGGGCTTGCTTGCATCAAGGTTGTGGTTGCGTGAGTGAAGAGAAAGGGACATAAATGAGAAATTGTGAAGGTGCAAATTAGAGGACTTGGAAACATGTTGGACATATGGGATGACTGTGAGCAATGGATTTGTGAGTTCGGTGAATGGGAGGATGGTGAAACCCTTGAGAGTAATTGGGAGGAGGGGAGGATTTGGGGTGGAAAGATAGTGAGTCCTGTTTTGGACATGTTGAGTTTTAGATGTTGACAGGACATTAGTTTGTCCTTTAGGTGGTTATTGATTGAAGATGAAGGTCTGGAGAGAGGTTAGAACCAGATACATAGATCTGGAATTATCTGCATAAAGATGGTAATTGAACCAATGGGAATTGATGAGATTGCCAAGAGAGAAAACTATAGTTTTCTGTACTATAGAGGGAGAAGAGTAGAAAGGCCCAGGATTGGGTGTGACCTGGAGGATTGCAAAGAAGCCTGAGAAGGAGCAGTCAGAAAGGTAGGGGGTGGGGCAGCAAGGTGCAGTGGATAAAGCACTGGCCCTGGATTCAGGAGGACCTGAGTTCAAATCTGACTCAAACACTTGACATTTACTAGCTGTGTGACGCTGGGCAAGTCACTTAACCCTCATTGCCCTACAAAAAAAAAAAAAGGTAGGGGGAGAACCAGGAGTGAGTAGTATCATGAAAACCTAGTGAGGAAAGAGTATCCTTGGGTCAGAGGGTGCAGAGAGGTCAAGAAGGTCCTGATTACAAGGAAGGGAGGTGGTCATTTGCACAGATATTCCACATAATAAGGCATTAGCTAGTGTAGTAGATAGAGTACTAGGCAGGAGTGAGGAAGTCTTGAGTTCAAATTTGACCTTGGACACTTACTAGCTATGTGACCCTGGACAAGTCACTTAATGCTGTCTAGGTTTCCTCATTTGTTAAATGAAGATAATAATAGCATCTACCTTCCATGGTGGTTGTGAGCATAAAATGAGATAATAATCGTAAAGCACTTAGCATAGTGCCTGGCACTGCTATATAAATGTTAGCTATGATTATTAATAAAATTAATAGAAAATTCTGTTTCCCTTATGCATCTAATACAAAGATATGTCAACATAATATATACCTTTCTTGTTGGCTTGTGGCATATATCCTTATACATGTTTATCAAATCATAGGATTTAGAGCTGAAAGAGACCTTTTGAGAAATTATCTCATTTTACAGATGAGGAAACTGAGGCTCTGAAAGGGAAGTGAGCAGCCCATGATTACATAGATAGCAGGTAGCACAGTTGGAACTTGACTGTAAATCCTCTTCTGTTCCACCCAGTGCTCATATATGTATTTTTCCCCCTTTACAGCAGATTCCATTTTCTGATCCTCTGATTTGAGCTGGTTTTCCCTGGGAACACCAGCCTTCCAGGAGGGACAATGACTCAGGGCACAGAGGGAAGCTCTCCTGAGATGAAGCAGTGGACCTGTACGGCCTTCATGGGAGCCTTGGGGAGTAGACTGTGCCTCAGGACAGTTAAATATTTGCTATCCTCTGAAAAGGAAGATGATTGCTCTTGACTCCCTGTGGATTGGTTGAAAATCTCCTTTAGGAGTGAAGATTGACAGAACTGAGCCATCAACAGTCTTGCCAGTCTTCCTTCGGGCCCAATGGCTATGGAATATGGGAAAATATGGAATGCCTTAGGGTGCCTTCTGAGGCCAGGGTCAGGGGGTCATACTGTGGCCAGAGTTGGGATTCAGTCTGGCTGAGGTACAGATTTTTTCTTTTTGGGAAGCTAAGCAGCCCAGATGGGACTCAAACCCACAATGTAAACAATTTCTAGCTGTTCACAGAGTAGGACCCTATAGGCCAGAGGGCCTTCTTGCTGCTCCTCACTGAGGGAAACACCTGGAAAAAGGAGTTTGAGGAGGGGGTTCAGATTTGCTCTCTCCAGCAGCTTAGCAAACATTAGGGTCTATACCAGAGGCCCAGAGGCAAAGCAGGGGTGGGGCTGTGCTCTTCCCCCACATCGGCTCCCTTCCTCCCTCCCTGCTCCTTCCCATCCTCTATTTCCCAGTGCCCTGCCCCAGTGGGAGCATCCAGGCATCAAGATGGGAAGTGGCACATCAAAGGGAGATTTGCTCAGGCCCCCCCCCCCCATAGGAGAGCTTCTTTCCCTGGCTCAGAGGAAGGGGGGCAGTTTTCCCCCTCTTTCTCTCTCATCTCACCAAGTCCATCTTTTGTAATTCTCTAACAAAGGTTCCCCACTCCAGATGGAGAAAAGTCTGCTCCTCATCTACCACATACGTCTTGCTAATTGACATGCCTAGACCTTTATACCGGCCATTCCATCTGCCTAAGACATCCTCTCCTTTCTTCTCAAGAGCCACATCCCTCTTCTCCTTCAAAGTCTGGTTCAAAACTTACCTTTAAAAAAAAACAACCCTAACGACTACACTCCCCTTTGCCTGCCCCTCCAAAAAAAACCCCAAACCAAAAGCCAAGAAACAAAGATAGAGCTCATCTTCTATAAGCTTTCTTTGTTTAAATACCAATCTAGCCTCTACTTAATTTTATGCTCTTTCAAAAATTAGATTCAGTTTACACACTGTTAACTTGCCCTTTGTTTTTCCTTCTCCTAATATGTTTTTTTAAAAAATCTCTTTATCAAACTGTGAGCTCCCTAAGGCCAAAGATTGTGTATCCCTTCTAACCCAGGTTTTATACCATCTCCTTACTAACTATAAATTATGTATGTGAGCAGAAAGAACAGAACTCTGGTTAATGTTGATATCAGTCAGATGTGGTTAATGTTTGCTTTATGGGAGCGTACATATTCTCAATCTTGTTTTGGAAATTATGTTATTTCCTCTTGATTAACAGTGACTTTAGCTGTCCCCAATTCTTCCTGCCTAAAGATACAGCAAAGGAGAGCTTCATTTATAGTGTTGGGATTTCAAACCTGGCTCTGAGTCTTACTACCTGTGGGATCCCTAGTCTCTCTCGACTTCATTTCTTCCTCTGGAAAATAAGAGGGACAGACTAGACAATCTCTTACATCTTTTTTCACTCTACGTTTTCTGTATTCCCATTCATGAACTCCAGTGCTTTTCCACTTCGATTCTTTGGCTCACACAATTCCCCTTACTTGGAAATGTTCTCTTCTTTTGCCATCCCAAATTCCACTATTCACTCAGCCTTGAGAGCCAGCCAGCTAGCCAGCAGCAACTGTTCATTGAAGGCCTATAAGTGCCTGGCGACCATTCCCCAACCTCAAGAAACTTACATACTCCCCCACTTCCTTTTTCAGACACCAGCTCAATTCTCACTTCTGTCATGAAGCCTTGACCAGGAACACCATGCTGATTGGTGCTTCCTTAGAATTCCTGGAGTACTTTGTCTATACTTCTCATTTGATATTTCCATGCTGCTCAGTATTATAAGTTATATTTTCATCAATCAACAAAGCACCTACTGGATGCTGGGATACAAGTTCATGTGTTAGTGTCTTGTCTTCCTAACTAGATTGGAAGATCATTGAGGGCTTTGGCTATGTCTTATTCATCTGTTTCTCATAATGCCTCACACAGGGGTTTCTATATAATAGACATTCAGTAAATATTTGATCACCCATGTTTTTTGTTACTCAGGTTGTCCAAGTCCAGCCCTATTTATGAAAGTTTTCCATATCCTCCACATTCTCCTCTGTAGATCTGAAAGCATTGTGTATACATACTTATGTATATGTATGTAAATGAATGTGTATATATATGGGTATGTGGATATGTAGATGTAGGTGTGTCTGTGTGTATATATGTATGTTGTATGTGTATATGAGGACAGCTAGGTGGTGAAGGGGATAGAGCGCTGGACCCCGAGTCAGGAAGACTCATTTTCCTGAGTTCAAATCTGGCCTGAACTACTTACTAGCTATGTGATCCTGGACAAGTCACTTAACCCTGTTGTCTCAGTTTCCTTATCTTTAAAATGGGCTGAAGAAGGAAATGGCAAACCACTCCAGTGTCTTTGTCCAGAAAATCCACAAAGAGATACGACTGAAAAATGACTCAATCTGCCTGCCATGTGTATGCGGATGTATGGGTGTGTGTGTATGTGTATGTGTGTGTTTGGATGTATGTATGTGTCTGTGTCTGTGTAGGAGTTTGGGTGTCCAGGTTCCCAGGTATTTATGTGTGGGTACACACATACCCTTGTGAGCATATCTGCACCCAGGGAGGAGGAGAGAAGGGAGCTAGAGAGAAACCAATAGTAGGAGATAGAAAAGTAGCTAGTTTCATGGAATGATTGACAGACCTGGTTGGAGTCAGAAGACCTGGGTATGAGTCCTGTTGCTGACAATAATTCTCAGTGTGACCTTGGGAAAATTACTTGACCTCTCTGAGCCTCAATTTCTTTCCTGTCAAATGGGGATAATCACACTTCTACTACCTACCTTACAGGATTGTTGTAAGGAAATCACTTTGTAATCTTCAAAGCTCGAGAGAAATACAAGATTACTGTTACAACACATTACAAAGATTTCTCTGTAACTCTGGTTGACGGAATAAGAGGCCACCCTACTGATGTTGGGAGCCCAGTCTTTCCCTATAAACCTATCCCCACTGGCTCATTTCTGATGACATAGATCTCATCCCTCA
The DNA here is from genome assembly GCF_019393635.1 of Dromiciops gliroides. Taxonomy (NCBI): domain Eukaryota; kingdom Metazoa; phylum Chordata; class Mammalia; order Microbiotheria; family Microbiotheriidae; genus Dromiciops; species Dromiciops gliroides. Next base: position 258,613,510 of record NC_057864.1, read on the forward strand.
GTTTCCTGAGAGGGTTGATGTGGAAAGAACACCAATTCTTGAATCAGAGAATTTCAGTCCAAATTCTGCCTCTGACACTTACTACCTGTATGACCTTGAGCCAGTTACTTGCCTTGGGACTTTTTTTTTCTAATTTGTAAGATGAGGCAGTCTCTGAAGTCCCTTGCAGTTCCTTGCAGATCAAGTGATCTTACACCCCTCTAAGAAGGTCCCTTTTAACTCTAAAGGCCTATGGTTTTCTAATGGTGTGTATTGGGGGTTGTGGGTTTAGAGGAAGTAGTATCTTCTCAGAGACTGCAGGCCTTGAAGATATGGGGCAAAAGGCCACTGCAGTCTCACTACTGCTAAAGGGAGAGTGAGGAGATGGTTCTAGTACCCCAACAGCCTGTGGTTTTCCTTTTACCTTTTACTATTCTTTCTCTGGTCTCCATCTCTCTCCGTGTCCATCTCCGTGAGATTCCCTGACTAGGATGGATGTGATAGCTTTCTCCTTCATATTACCAGAATGACAGTGGACCTCTTATTCTCTCTCATTCCTTCATTGCTTCCTAAGCTTCTCAATCATAATATGTTTGTGTGGGATGGAGGGGAAGAGGAAAGGGGAGAACGCGCCTTCTGCCCTACTGTCCTGATGGATCCAAATTCCAAATCCCCATTTCCTCTTCCCATTTGACTTTTATTCTGTGGGGAGGTCAGGGGTGGAACATAATATGTACTCTGTGCTAGTGTTGTTGATGGTTCAAATGCTGACTCCAGGGGCCTGCAGGAGAGAGGCCCACACCTCCTCTCCTCCCATAACCCCCTCCACATACAAAGCTGAGTTGTCCTGTCCCCAGCTTTCCAAGAATGGGCCTCTCTTGATGGTTCAGTTGTGAAACCCTCCCTGCTGTGGGTCCCTCTGAGGGATGAGGACATCTATGGACTGAGCCCCAGTGTCCACCCTGTCCTCCCCCCTCCCCCCCATCCCACTTGCCTGCCAAACCCCTTACAGTCAGGAGTCAGGAAAGTTGCTGTTTGAGAACACAAAGGTCCTGGAAACCAGGAATCACTGTATGCCAGGCAGTGATGGTCTGTGGCCTGCTGACAGCATTGAGGAAGATGGGCCCAGGAAAGGAGATGGGGAGAGGAAGTCCTCCAGTTTTATTATCTCCCTTTTTGTACTGTAACTCTTCAGTAGAGCAGAATCTAATGCTAGGGCTGGAAAGGGTTTTTAAGCACCCATATAGTGCAGTGATTCTTGATCTCTTTGAGGATGAGGACCCTTTTGTGGTGCCAGAAAGTTTCAAGGGATTCCACCCTCATGTTATTATGGTATTGTTACATTATTCCATAGTATTTAATTAAGTAGCTACATTATTCTTGCTGTTGTTAATAACAACTAGAATTTATATTGTATTTACTATGTTTGAGACATGGTGCTAAGCACTTTACATATATGATTAATTTATCCTCACAACAACCCTGGGAGGTTACTATTATTATTCTCACTTTACAGGAAACTAAGGCAGACAGGCAGTTAAATGACTTGCCCGAGGTCACATAGCTAGGAAGTGTCTGAGGTCAGGTTTGAATAGACTGACCCAGTACTCTAACCACTGTGTTACTTATCTGCTGTGATGTTGATTGAGAAAAACATATCATGACTATGAATTCAAGCAGATAATGAGCATTGATTAAATGATAACTATGTTCTAGGCACTGTGTTAAGTCAGCATTTAACATGTTGTTTGTCCTTTGTTTTTGAAGAGGACCAATGACATCATGAGGTTATTTTTTGACTTATGAATTGGAATTAAGTGAGGCAGAGTTGCACAGTCATCAGCCTCACTCTCTCTTCAAGAGTCATCAAAGTCCAGTGACAGGATAAAAGTCAAGACAATTGGTGATGGCCTAGCATGAAGTGGACGACCTTGGCATCTTCTATGTCTGATCAAGCTCTAAGGTCTCTCCAGCCACTTTCATAGCCATTAGAACAAATTATTCTCATTTACCCATTCTAGGAAAATCTTCATATGCTTGGGGTAGACACCCCCTTAACTCACTGATGGGTTGGAACCTTGTCAGGTACCCTCAACCTGGTTTAGTCATGTGCTGAGATGGTTTACTACGGTGTAGCTACTGCTTATGCTACAGCTTGGAGCTCCAGGTGAAGGCCTAGTACCCTCCTCCAGATGGAGCCACATTCCCTAGTGTATCATGTGTCTTTTCCCATTAGATTATTTTTTATTTATTTATTTATGGCAGGGCAGTGAGGGTTAAGTGACTTGCCCAGGGTCACACAGCTAGTAAGTGTCAAGTGTTTGAGGCCGGATTTGAACTCAGGCCCTCCTGAATCCAGGGCTGGTGCTTTATCCACTGTGCCACCTAACTGCCCCACCCCCAATTAGATTATAAACTTGAGAGCAGTAGCCAGTTTTGTATCCCTAGTGCCTAATTAAAGGATTTATATATATATTTATTATAAATTCTGTCCATGTTTTTCTAACTGTTTGGGAGTTTAGTCTTATCCCTCCATTAGTATTGAGATCTCCCTAAGGATTGGGACTGGGTCTTCCCTATCAGAGTACCAACAACCTGAGGACAGTGACATACTTCCACTTCTGACTGGGAACTTCCTGGGGGCAGGGGCTGCCTTCTCTTCAGCTTGGATACTTCTAAAGAAATTCTGTTCTTTTGCTGTACATTTCTTATTTTTTTCTTTTTTTTTCTTCTTCTTTTTCTTTTTCTTTTTTTTTTTTTGCCGGGCAATGAGAGTTAAGTGACTTGCCCAGGTTCACACAGCTAGGAAGTGTCAAGTGTCTGAGGCCAGATTTAAATTCAGGTCCTCCTGAATCCAGGGCTGGTTCTTTATCCACTGTGCCACCTGTACATTTCTTCTTACTCCATTATAACTGATTTTCTGCTAAAGCCTTTGTTGGATAAATCTCCATTAGAAAGAGGTGCTAGTCAGTGTTAGAGTATGGCTAAACAAATTGTGGTATATGAATGTAATGGGATGTATTGACTCCATGACTATGGAGAATTCAGACAACTAAAGGAAGACTCATGAACTGATTCGGAGTTCAGTGAGCAGACAGGAAAAACAAACAAGCCTACACAATGGCTACAGCAATCTGAATGGAAAGAACAACAACAATAACAAAATGAAACTGAACCCTGTATAATTATAATGAGCCAGTCTAGCCCAGAAGATAAAATGAGAACATGCATCCTTTCCCCTCTGTGCAAAATGGGGAATGTTGGGTGTACAACAATACATATAACACCAGAATTAGGTGATATATCGATTAACTTTGCTGAACAGCTTTTCTTTTTCTCCTTTTTATTCTTTGTTACTAAGAGATGGCATTGGGGGGATGGGAGGAAAGGAGACCTTTCTTTGGACATAAGATCATGTAAAGCAAAATATACCAATTTTTTTTTTTTAAGGAAAAAAAAAAAGAGCTTCCAAGAGTCATCAGTAGCTACACTACTGTCCCAGTGGCAGAAGAGTGCCAGAAAAAGAGACTTCCTGTTACATTTGGTCCTCCCTCTCTTGTCTGACAACAAGGTATAGGAGGGGATGGAAACCGGTTAAAGAGGTTGGGGTGGGGCCCAAGTGATAGGGTTAAACCAAGGTTAATGAATTTTCAGCTTCAAGCCTTTTGAACTTTTATAACCTAGCATCTTAACTGAAAGGGACCTTATCCATGATCTAGTCCAACCTTTTCATTTACTAACGCCTAGAGATAGATAAAGCATTTATTAATCACCTACTATGTGCTAGGTAATGTGCTAAGCACTGGAAATTCAAATGTGAGCAACAAAAGACAGTCCCTACCCTCAAGAAGCTTACAGTCTACTGGGAGAATACAACACATAAAAGGGAACTGGAAATTGAGGGAGGGGGATCCTTGAAGAGGGGGAGGAGATGGAAAAGTCTGGGGAAGTGAGAGTGAATTACTTGTTGAAGGTCACCAGCTAGGATGCAGCAGGGTTAAGATTTCTGACTAAGCAGGAAGTTGTGTGATACCATCCTGGCTCTACCTCTTTGCTATTTATGTAGCCTTGGGATGGAAGAGAGGTTCTCTGGGCCTCAATTTCCTCGTCTATAAAATTTGTGCATTTTACTATATGACCACTGATTTCCTTTGTAGGTTTAAATCTGTCATTCTAAGGCTTCAAATACAATGTTAATTCCTTCTTTTGCCCTCCCTTGAGGTATGTGTGTTACTTTTTCCCTTTTGACATTTTAAAGACCTATCAGTCTAAAAGAACATGGGAATTCTGGGTACCCCTGAGCCTGGAGTGGGATTGGTGGCAGCTGGAGGAGAGAAATCACAGAGTGGTAGATCAAGGCATATGTAGGTCTAGTAGAAAGTAAATAAAGTTTCTCGCTGTTTCTTGAGCCAGAAACTCCATCTTCCAGTTCTGGACATTTTCCTGGCTGACCCCATGAACTCTCTTCCTCCTCATCTCCACCTTCTGCCTTCTCTGGTTTCCTTCAAGTTTCAGCTCATTTCTCACCTTCTTCAGGAAGTCTTTATGGGTCCTCAATCTTAGTGCTTCCCTCTGAGATTACCTCCAATTTGTCCTGTATATATCTTGTTTGTACTTGCTTTTTTTCCCATTACTTTGTGAGATACTTGAAGGCAGGGCCTGTTTTTTGCTTTTCTTTGTATCCTCAGTTTTTCTCCGACACAATGACTAAAACGTAGTAGTTGCTTAATAAATGCTAGTTGACTAACTGTAGCTTGTTTGTCTATAGTAGTTTGCTTGTTGTCTCCTACCATTAGACTGTAAGCCCCTTGAAAGCAGGCTCTGCTTTTTACCCCTTTATCCCTCGAACAGTGCTTAGCTCATAGTAGGTGCTTAATAAATGCTTGTTGACTAGAGAGTTGACTGGAGACCAGTGTCTTGTTCTGTCTCTCCTCTTAGAAAGTTCCTGTAGGCAGAGACCATGTCTTCCTTCTCCTCTCCCACTTCCATATTCCCACCCCATCATATATGTAGTGATGGTGAGGGAAGAGGGATGGCCAAGACTTCCTGTGCATGGATTGGTTTGCCTAGAGACACAGAGATTTTCATCGAAATCCATGACAGTCATGTTTCCCTCAGTAGATGCTGCTTCTCCAGTGGGAAGTAGGGTGCTCAGGGAACCAGAGGGTAAGAGATGGGAATGAGTGCACAGGGCGGCAGCAGGCAGAATGGTCTACAGAGCCAACTCCTTCTCTAGTCCCCCCTGCTGGATTCAGGACCTCAATAGCAGCTATTTCGAGAGGTGCACAATCAGCAGCCTTTCTTGATGCTACATCATTGCAAGGGTAACCTGCTGTCCTATCAGCCTTTCCTCTTTTCTTCTGCTGAATCCTTCTTTCATACTCCCTCTTTTTCCATCAGCCTTCACAGCCTTTCCTCCTCTCCACTCCCTTTCTCTCTATGTGGTTTACCTTATACTGACCCCTGGATAGGACCCCATTCTCACTGTGTGTGTGGTGAGGGGTGGGAGAGAGTATAGCAACCTAGGCCACTGGGGATTTGGTAGTGGTGGTGTTTGGGGAACAGTGGATTAAGTGGGTGGAGGGTGGGGGGAGAGTGGGGGAGGAGGCACTCAGCTGTAATCAGTCCTAGAGATGCAAGTTTTGTGGCATAGGGACAGAGGAGGGGAAAAGGGAGGGAATTTGAAGAATACACTGACTCAGCACCCCTGCCCTCCACCCCAACCCCCTGCCTATTCTCAGAGGGACAGAGAGTTCAGTTCAGGGAGGACTAATTGCTGAGGACACACAGATGGCACTCCAGCTCCCTGGTTCTTGGTTCCTGAAGCAAGGAGGGAGTGTGTGTGTGTGTGTGTGTGTGTGTGTGTGGTGGGGGGGGGAGGTTGGGGGTCGGGGAACTGATAAGAAGGAAGGGAGCCTTGGTAAGGGTAGAAGCTCAGAGCACTGCAGTGGGGCCCAACTAGTTATTGTCTAGGTAGGGTTGACCCAACTCAAGAGTTTAGGAACTGGAAAGGATTCTGGGAAGGGATTGGAGGCCACTGAGGCAGAGAGGAGAAAAGACTCAAAGTATGTTGAAGAAACAGGGTAGGGATTGGGGTAGATTGGTAAAAAAAAAAAAAAAAAAAAGAGAAGGGGCTTAAGGAAGAGGGAATATGAAGAAGAGGAAAAGGGGTTGGGGAGAAATTGAAGGATAGAAGAGAAGGCCAAGAGACCCTGAGTATATCTGTCCTCCTTTTTCCACTGATTAATGCCTGGTAGTCTATCATTAGAGCTTTATTCTTTTACCTTATAACTCTGATCTCTGTTAAGGGCAGGTGACTTGGGGGACACTGGAGAAGAAGGGAGTAGAGGATATTGGGAGAGAAAGGAGGCTAGGGATACTAAGGATGAGGGGAGGAAGTTAGGGATATGAAGGAGGGAGAAAGGGTCTGGGAGGCATTGAAAGAAGGAAGAGAAAGCTGGGGGATACTAGAAGAAAGGGAAAGGAATATTTTGATAGTTATATTGTCCAATTCATTCAATCCATTCCTATTCTCCTTTTGACCTCTATACCTGCTTGGCCTGGGCTTTGTTCACTTATCTCTAACCTGGGAGCCATTAGCAGGGAGGATCCTCTTTATTTGCTTGCCAGAGGGGTCATCCACATGGCTGAAGCACTTGTATTTCTCCAGAAGTCATCTTGTTTGTCACCCTGTTGCAATGACAAAGTATAAATAAACCATCACAAACTGACAATCATTCCTTCTCCCAAGTAGTAGGTGAGGCCCTCCCTGGGTGACATGGTCCAGCCAGTCAAGATGTCCTACTTATTGTCTAATCTCAATTCTTCCTGCTGCAAATAATGTCTTTCCTATTTCCCCTTTCTCCATTCTCCCAGTGCTCTCACTGGGCTCAGGGTGGCTCTATGAGCCCCTTGCTCAGGCTCTTGTGCCTGTATTCCTGGCAGTGGAGGCAGGGGGATCCCTTAACTAATTCCTGAACTTCTCTCTTGAGCTAAGGTTGGCTAGACCAAGACATCTACTATTCGCTGGTCGCCAGGGTGGGTGCTCCTTGAGGAAAGGGACGTGCTGAGAGAGCATTTGTGAGAGGCGAGGGCTGGGGAAGAAGGTCAGAGGGTCAGAGTGTTTTTTAATTTCTCGTTAGTGGTGACAGCTGGAGAACTCAGGCAATTAAGGAGGGAGACTCCCCCGGGATGCCAGAAGGCCAGTCCCCACTCCTTTCCTCAGTCCCTCCCCTTATCCTACTCTGTCCACAATGCCCCCCTCCCCTTTCTTTCCCCATGGGCCCTGAAGGAAGCTGTCTCTAATTATGAAGAGGAGAGTATTGGACCCTGGGAGGGACCCATTCCCTGAGATAGATATGTGTGTTTGTGTGTGTGTGATGGAAATGACAAAATGACAACTATTGTTGGGGAGGGGCACCTGAGCTCAGTGTCTGTTTTGACCACTGTTGAGCTGAGCCTGAGATTGAGAATATGAAGAGTGGGTTTATGGCATAGAGACAGTATTGGACCTGGAATGAGAGAGATTTCAAAGCTTTATGAAGTGTAACTTATTATCATTATTATTTATTCTTTCTGGGACTTGGAGGTGGGGATGGAAGGGGATATGAAGAATCTTAGCTTTATTTTATGGCGGTCATTACTTTAATTCTCCTGCTTCCAGGCCAACATGGAAAGAGGTATGAGAGAGGGCTATGGAGCTGTAAGAGAAGTGAGAAGTAAGAAAGCAGTATACTCTCTCAGATCTCCTGTAGACATCCCAGTGGGGAAGAAATGCACCAGTCTAAATAAGAATACTGTTGACTTCCTTTAAACATCCCACTCAGCCAAGGTATCCTCAGAAAGACCCCCAAATCCTGGGAGAAACAAGCTGGGATAGGTGAAAAGTAAAGTATTGGGCAGTGGTTTGAGCCCAGGGGTGGGAGAAATTCCCTAGTCAGGGACTAGCCTGGGGCCTCCCCAAAATCTGTGAAGTCAAGAGCCTAGCAGGAAGAAGCAGGGTTTAAGGGAGGAACGTCTAGCACAGAGGTTAAGGTAGGGTGCATTAGTGGACTCAAAGATTGGTGAAAGGACTTAAGTAGAGGTGAGCTGTAGGCATCTCCAAAGCTGTGGTAGCACCCCAGGAGCCCAGCAGCAGGGTGAGAAGATCTCAGGCGGAGCCTGACACAAAGGGAGGGCATCAAGCCTAGTGACAGAAGGGAGCTATTAGGCAGAACAAGCACTGGAGCAGCCCTGGAGTCCCTTTAAAGAGGGGATCTTGGCCACCATACTCAGGACCAGGCAAGCTTCTCTATTCCATTCAGTTCTGGAGTTTAATCCAAGTACTACCCGCTCCCCTGCCCTGCCCTGCCACTTCCCCCCCCCACCCCAACCCCCGATATTGAAGTTGATAAGATGAGCAAATCAAGGAAAACTCCAAATACCATGAGGAAATACCATAGTTTGAGATGCTCAGAGGAGTACATTTTGAGGACAGTGATTCCACAACAAGTTGAAGCAAATCTCTGAAGGAAAAATGTCCTGTATGTGAACATCATAACCGTACCTAGAAGAAATGAAACGAGATGCAAAATTGAATAGTCAAGGAGGAAATAATAGCAAGGAGAATTGATACCCAGAACAGAAGGTAGAAGACATCATCCAAGAACTAAATGCCCTGAGAATTAGAATGTTAGACAGAAAACAATGATTCAATAAGACAAGAAATATTAAAAACAAATAAAAAGATTGGGAAAAAGAAAGAAATTTGAATAATATTATATAAAAAGTAACTGATCTGAAAAACAGGCCAAGGAAGGATCATTTATGAATTTTAGGACTATCCAAAAATCATGATTAAAAAACAACAACTATGTACTACATTTCAAGAAATTGTAAATGAAAACTACATAGAACTCTTAGAATCAGAGGTCCAAGTAAAAATAGAAAAAAAGCTATCTCCTAGAAGAAATCCCAAAATAGGAATGTTATAACCCCAAACCAAAACTTTTAGGTCAAAGACATAATGCTATAAACAGCCAAAAAGAAAGAGTTCAAGTACCACTGGGCCACGGTATTATCATGTAAGACTTGACTGCTGCTCTATAAATAAAAGGTGAACTTGAAACATTCCAAAGGCAAATTCCAAATTCCAAAGGCAACATTCCAGAAAGCAAAAGATAAAGAATTACTACCAAGGGTGACCTAAGATAAGTATAATCCTATAGGGTATATATAGACCTTTAATGGAATAGAGGATTTCCAAGTATTCCTGAAGAAAAGGACAGAACTAAGTAGACATTTTCTTTTCTTTTCTTTTCTTTTCTTTTTTTTTGCGGGGCAATGAAGGTTAAGTGACTTGCTCTGGATCACACAGCTAGTAAGTGTCAAGTGTCTGAGGTCGGATTTGAACTCAGGTCCTTCTGAATCCAGGGCTGGTGCTTTATCCACTGCACCACCTGGCTGCCCCCACTGAGTAGATATTTTCACATGGAAGTGTGAGAGCCAAGAGAATCATAGGAAGATACACATATCTGTTTAATTGGAAGGGGATATGTGAGGATAAATTGTTACATTTTAGTAGATAAGAAACAAAAGTCTTTTCAGAATCCTAATACTTTTTTCCATATAAATATTTTATTATTTTCCAATTATATTTAGAGATACTTTTCAACATTTGTTTGTTTTTTTTAATTTTTAATTTTAACTTTTTAGTGAGGCAATTGGGGTTAAGTGACTTGCCCAGGGTCACACAGCTAGTAAGTGTTAAGTGTCTGAGGCTGGATTTGAACTCAGGTACTCCTGACTCCAGGGCTGGTGCTCTATCCACTGAACCACCTAGCTGCCCCAAAATGTACATCTTTATTTTATTATTATTATTATTTTTTTTAGGTAAGGCAATTGGAGTTACGTGACGTGCCCAGGGTCACGTAGCTGGTGTCAAATGTCTGAGGCCAGATTTGAACTCAGGTCCTCCTGAATCCAGGGCTGGTGCTCTATCCACTATGCCACCTAGCTGCTCCCAACATTTGTTTTTATAAGATTTCTAGTTTCAAATTTTTCTCCTTCCCTCCCTTCCCTCCCCCTCCCCAAGACATCAAGTAATCTGATATAGGTTATATATGTACAATCACATTAAACATATTTCTGCATTAGTCATGTTATGAGAAGAATCAGAGCAAAAAGAAAAACCTCAAAAAGAAAAACAATAAAAAACAATAGAAATAGTATGGTTCGATCTGCATCTAGAGTCCACAGTTCTTTTTTTTTTTTCTTTTCCGGATTTGGAGAACATTTTCCATCATAAGTCCTTTGGAACTCTCTTGGACCATTGTATTGCTGAGAAAAAGCAAGTCTATCACATTTGATCCACACATAATGTTGTTGATACTGTGTCCAATGTTCTCTTGATTCTGCTCATCTCACTCATCATCAATTCATGCAAGTCCTTCCATGTTTCTCTGAAATCCTCCTGCTCATACTTTCTTATAGCACAGTAGTATTCCATCACATTCATATACCACAACTTGTTCAGCCATTCCCCAATTGATGGGCAACCCCTCAATTTCCAATTCCTTGCCACAGAATCCTAATACTTTTAAGGGTTCATCGAGATAGCCAAAAATGACAGAAGACTCATGGATGGTCCTTCTCTACCATTGTCCCTTCCACATTAAGACTTTTCCTCATTGCAGTTTCGATATATTGGGGCTTGACATAAGAAATTAAATGGGAATTTTCTGGGAGTTTTGCAGAAGGTGCAGATGGCACATGAAAGCCCGCAGACAACACAGAGCCTATGACTTAGCTCAAATTTTACAATAAAGTACTATACACACCCCATAGAAGAAAAAGAAAAAAATCAGACTTCTCTGGTATGAAGGGAAGGCCAAAAATTTTTATGCGGATTTTCCAGATTGTGGCAGCGCTGTGTCTCTAATCCCCTCAATCTGCAAGGGATAACTGTATTTTGATGGTCTTTGGGGAAGACAAAAAAATGGGAGGGACAGGAGACTTTACTGAGGGAGAAAGGAGAAAGAGGGGGAAGGAAATTACTATCATATAATGTTGAGTTGACACAATCATGTCTGACTCTTTTGAGGTTTTCTTGGCAAAGATACTCCTCCAACTCATTTTACAGATGAGGAACTGAGGCAAACGGGGGTGAAGTGACTTGTCCAGGGTTGCACAGCTGGTAAGTGTCTGAAGCTGGATTTGAGCTTATATCCTTCTGACTCTAGGGCCAGTGCACTATCCACTGTGCCATCTAGCTGCTTTGTTGTGATAATAAAAGTGCATAAGATGAAGAGTATGCAATTGTGGAGGAAAGAATGGGGAAAAGGACCTCAATTTCATCTGAATAATTATATTCCTCCCACACAATACAGATTTTGGTATAAGTTATAGAAACAATAAAAAATTTCATCAAAGAAAGAAAGACTAAATCAATGAATTGAACAAGCAATTAAAAAAAAACCACTTCAACAACTAAAAAATTTCCAACTAAGTAACAAAATAGGAATTCTGAAAATTAAAGAAGAAATTAATACAATTAAAAGCAAAAACACGAATGAACTAATAAAGCTGGGAGATTTTTTTTTGAAAAAACTTAAAATAGACCAACACTTGATCTGATTAAAAAAGAAAAAAACAAACTATTTGTATAAAAATGGAAAAAGAGAACTCAATAATTGGAGAGGAAATAAAGGAAATTTTTAGAAACTATTTTGCCAAATTATATGATAACAAAACTGATAACTTAGAGGAAATGGATGAACACTTAACAAAAACATAAAATACCAAGATTAATGAAAGATAAAATTGACTTTAAATAACCCCAAATCAGAAAAAAATGAAAAAGCCATAAATGAAAAAATATTTTCAGGAAAAGAAGGGTTTATAAGTGAATTCTATCAGACATTCAAAGAACAATTAATTCCAATATTATATAAACAGTTTGTAGTAGAGATGATGATAATAATAATAACACCACCTTAATAGTCTCTTTCTATAATATATATATGACCTTGATATCTAGACTAGAGAAAGATAAAGCAGAAAAAGAAAAGTATAGACTATTATCCATAATGAAAATTGAGATAAGTTTAGAAAAAATATTAACAAGTGATCTACAATAACATATTTAAAAGATTACAAATTGCAATCAGGTTGGTTTTATACCAGGATGCAGGACTGATTCAACATAAGGAAGGCTATAAATATTATAAAACATGTTGATAACAAAAATAATAAAAATCATATGATTATATTAGCAGATACTTAAAGAGCTTCTGAAGAAGTCCAGCACTATTAAAAAAAATTCTAGAAAGCATAGGAATAAATGGACCTTTGTTTAATATAGTAAAACAAATAATAAAAAATAATAAATTGAAGAGCCAACATTATATGTAAGGAAGAAAAATTAGAAGCTATTCCATTAAGATCAGAGACAAAGCAAGTATGTCCATTATCACCACTACTATTTAAGATTGTGCTAAAATGCTAATAGTAGCAATAAGATAAGAAAGATAAATTGAGGTAATAAGTAGAGGCAAAGAGGAAACAAAACTATCACTTTTTGTGATATGATGATTTACCTTGAAAACCTTAGAGTCAACCTAAAATGAAACAATAAATTGATTGAAGTTTCAGAATATAAAATACCCATAAAGTAACAGCATTCTTGTATGTTATCAATAATACCTAACAGGAAGAGGTAGAAAGGAAAATCGTTCAAAATAACTATGGAAGCAATAAAATGTTTGGGAATGTATCTGTCAAGATGTACCTCGGAATCCAATTACAAAATATTCTTTGTAGAAGTAAAGGCAGAAATAAACAATTGAAAAAACATTAATGGTTCATGGGTAGGTCATGACAACATAATAAAAATGACAATACTAGATAAATTAATTTATTTATTCAGTGATATACTAGCCAAACTACCAAAGGAATATTCTCTAGAGCCAGAAAACAACAATGAAATTCATATGGAGAAATAAAGAGTCAAGAATCTTTAGTGTATAATAAATAATAGTAGGAAGGAAAGTGTGTGGGGGGTGTTGGGTTGGGGGAGGGGCATCTTCTAAGTACCAAATCTCAACCATTAAAAGAATTGATGTTGGTTAAAAAATAAGAGATGTCAATTAATGGAGCACATTAGGTAGACAACAAACTGAAATAAACACACTATTATAATGTTTGATAATCCCAAAGACCCCAAAGACTATTTGACAAAAGATGCTGAAAAATTGAACAGAATTCTGGTAGAAATTAAGTTTAGACCAGCATGTTATACCATATACCAAAATAAACTTCAAATGAATCCATGACTTCAATATAAAAAGTAACACCATAAACAAGAACAAAGAAGAAATTACCTTTTGGATCTGAGAGGGGAAGAATTCATAACCAAACAAGTTCTAGAGAGGAAGATAAAGATAAAGAACATAAAATGGACAGTTTTGATTATATAAATTTGAAAAAAGTTTTTTGCACAAATAAGTCCAATGTAAAAATTATATAGGAAACTGGTAAATGTGCAAAAACCCCCTTTGCAGCAAATTTCTTTGATAAAGGTGTGATATCTATGAAGTATAAATGGTCAAAGGCATCTAGAAGGCATAGTAGATAGAACTTGGGGCTTGGAGTTAGGAAGACCTGAGTTCACATGTGGCCTCCGACACTTATTAGCTGGGTGACTCTGGGCAAGTTACTTAACCCTGTCTGCCTTTCTTTCTTTCTTTCTTTCTTTCTTTCTTTCTTTCTTTCTTTCTTTCTTTCTTTCTTTCTTTCTTTCTTTCTTTCTTTCTTCCTTCCTTCCTTCCTTCCTTCCTTCCTTCCTTCCTTCCTTCCTTCCTTCCTTCCTTCCTTCCTTCCTTCCTTCCTTCCTTCCTTCCTTCCTTCCTTCCTTTCTTTCTTTCTTTCTTTCTTTCTTTCTTTCTTTCTTTCTTTCTTTCTTTCTTTCTTTCTTTCTTTCTTTCTTTCTTTCTTTCTTTCTTTCTTTCTTTCTTTCTTTCCCTGTAAAATGAGCTGGAAAAGGACCTGGCAAACCACTTCAGTGTCTTTACTAAGAAAACCCCAAATGTGGTCATGGAGTGTTGGATACAACTAAACAACTATGAAGTATATAAACAGATGGTTTTCAAAGGAAGAAATCCAAGTTTTCAACAACCATATGAAAAAAATCTTAAATTACTAGTAATTAGAGCAATTCAAATTGAGATTTCACTTCATTAGACTGACAAAGATGACAAAAGAAGAAAACTTAGTCAATAAGCATTTACTAGCAGCTATGATATGGCCAGGCACTATAATAAACCCTGGAGATTTAAAAAAATGGCAAAAGACAGTACCTGCTTTCAAAGAGCTCACATTCTATTATTTATTTATTTATTTATTTAATTTTTTAAATTAATAAAGTATTTTATTTTTTTCCTGTTACATGTAAAGATAGTTCTCAACTTCTATTTATACAAGCTTTCCAATTTCAGATTTTTTCCCTCCCTCCCCTCCCTCCCCCCTCCCCTAGATAGCAGGTAATCTGATATAGGTTATATATATATATATATATATACACACACACACACATAATAACATTAAACATATTTCTGCATTAGTCATGTTATAAGAGAAAAATCAGAGCAATGACAAAAAACCTCAAAATAGAAAAACAACAGCACCAAAAACGAAAGAAGTAGTATGGTTCATTCAGCATCAACTCCACAGTTCTTTTTTTTTTTTCCTGGATTTGAAGATCCTCTTCTATCATGAGTTCCCTGGAACTCTTCTGTACCATTGCATTGGTGAGAAAAATATAATCCATCACAGTAGATCAATACTCAATGTTGATGATACTGTGTTAAATGTTCTTCTGGTTCTGCTCATCTCACTCATCATCAGCTCACGCAAAACCCTCCAGGTTTCTCTGAACTCCTCCTGCTCATCATTTCTTACAGGCACAATAGTATTCCATTGTATTCATATACCACAACTTGTCCATCCATTCCCCAATTGATGGGCACCCCCTCAACTTCCAATTCCTTGCCACCACATAAAGAGCAGCTATAAATATTTTTGTACATGTGGGTCCCTTTCCCCTTTCCATGATTTCTTTGGGCAAAAGACCCAAAAGTGGTATTGATGGGTCAAAGGGTATGCACAGCTTTATTGCCCTTTGGGCATAATTCCAAATTGCTTTCCAGAATGGTTGGATCAGTTCACAGCTCCACCAACAATGCATTAGTGTTCTAATTTTTCTACAGCTTCCCCAACATTTATTATTTTCCTTTTTTGTAATTTTAGCCAATCTGATAGGTGTCAGGTGGTACCTCAGAGTTGTTTTAATTTGCATCTCTCTAATCATTAGAGATTTAGAGCATTTTTTCATATGGGAATAGCTTTGGTTTCTTCATCAGAAAACTGCCTGTTCATATCCTTTGACCATTTCTCAATTGGGGAATGACTTGGATTCTTATAAATTTGATTTAGTTCCCTATATATTTTAGAAATGAGGCCTTTATCAGAAGTA
Organism: Dromiciops gliroides; assembly: GCF_019393635.1. Taxonomy (NCBI): domain Eukaryota; kingdom Metazoa; phylum Chordata; class Mammalia; order Microbiotheria; family Microbiotheriidae; genus Dromiciops; species Dromiciops gliroides. The sequence goes on from NC_057864.1 coordinate 258,628,997, forward strand.
CTGGCCATAAAAATTGTTTCCCAGCTTTCTGCCTCCCTTCTAATTTTGGATGCATTGTTTCTGTTTGTACAAATTTTTTTTAATTTAATGTAGTCAAAATCATCCATTTTACATTTTATAATATACTCTATCTCTTGTTTGGTCATAAACTGTTTTCCTTTCCAAAGATTTGATAGGTAGACTATTCCTTTCTCTCCTAATTTACCTACGGTATCACCTTTTATGTCTAAATCATGTATCCATTTTGACCTTATTTTAGTATAAAGTGTAAGATGTTGGTCTATGCCTAATTTCTGCCATACTATCTTCCAGTTTTCCCAGAAGTTTTTGTCAAATACTGAGTTCCTATCCCAGAAGCTGGAGTCTTTGGGTTTATCAAACACTACATTACTAGTGTCATTTTGTCCTGTGCCTAGCCTATTCCATTGATCCTCCACTCTATTTCTTAGCCAGTACTAGATAGTTTTGATGACTGCCGCTTTATAGTAAAGCTCCAGGTTTGGTACCGCTAACCCACCTTCCTGTGAATTTTTTTTCATTATTTCCTTGGATATTCTTGATTTTTTGTTTTTCCAGATGAATTTTGTTATTATTTTTTCTAGCTCTATAAAATAATTTTTAGGTAGTCTGATTGGTATGGCACTGAATAAGTAAATTAATTTGGGTAGTATTGTCATTTTCACTATATTAAAAGAGCTCACATTCTAATGGAGAAGAAAACTGCGTATAAACAAGCTATATTCATGACAAATTGGAAGTGACCAATAGAGGAAAGGCAAAAGCTTCTCATAGAAGGTGGGATTTTAGCTGGGATTTGAAGGAAGCCAGGAGTTGGAGATGAGGAGAAAGAGTATTACAGGCACAGGTAACAGCAAGTAAAATGCTCAGAGAATGGAGATGGAGTGGAGTGTCTTGTGGGAAGAATAGTAAGGAGACCAGTGTTATGGATCTTAGGTATGTGTAGGGAGTAAAGTGTAAGAAGACTGGAAGGGGGACAGCCAGGTGGCGCAGTGGATAAAGCGCCGGCCCTGGATTCAGGAGGACCTGAGTTCAAGTGTGGCCTTAGACACTTGATACTTACTAGCTGTGTGACCTTGGGCAAGTCACTTAACCCTCATTGCCCCACCAAAATTAAAAAAGAAAAAAAGACTGGAAAGGAAGGAGGGAGCCAGGTTCTAAAGGGCATTGAATGTCAGAGAATTGTATTTTTGATCCTAAGGTGATATTCAATATGTGTGTGTGTGTGTGTGTGTGTGTGTGTGTGTGTGTGTGTGAGGGAGAGACAGAGAGACAAAGAGACAGACAGACAGAGACAGAGACAGACAGAGGGAGGGAGGGAGGGAGAGAGAGAGAGAGAGAGAGAGAGAGAGAGAGAGAGAGAGAGAGAGAGAGTCAGATTTATACTTTCTAAACACTGGCTTGACAGGCGAGTAGAAGATGGGTTTCAGGAGGGAGAAACTTGAAGCAGGATGACCAACCAGCAGGCTATCACAATAGTTTGAAGTGTGAAGTGATGAGGTCCTACATAAGAGTGGGGGCAGTGTTGATGGAAAGAGGAGGGCATATGGGATAGATGTTACGAAGGTAAAATCAACAGTACTTAAAAGATTGGATGAAGGGGAGAAGAGATAGAGAGTGAGGAGTTGAAAATGGAAGCTACGTTGGGAGCCTGGATGACTAGGAGAGCCATTGAGAGAAATAGGGTCATTCAGAAGGGAAGAAGGTTTGAAGGGAAAGATAATGAGTTTAGTTTTGGATGTGTTGAGTTTGATATCGGCAGACATCCAGTTTGAGATGCCTTATAAGGCATTTGGAGATGCAAATCTGTAGATTATGGGAGAAGTTAGGTCTGGATAAGTAGACCTGAGAATCATCAGCATAGAGATGATAACTGAAACCATTGGAGCTAATGAAGTCACCAAATGAAATGGTTTAGAGGGAGGGAAAGAGAAGACCCAGGAGCTCTGGGGCACACACCAGTTATCAAGTATGACCTGGACAAGGATCCAGCAAAAGAGACTAAAAAGAAGCCATCGAATAGGAATGAGGAGAAACAGGATAGAGTAGTATCACAGAAACATAGAGAGAAGAGAATATGAGGGAAAAGAGGGTGATTGATAGTGTCAGAAGCTGCAGAGACATTGAGAAGGATGAGAACTGAAAAGGGGCTATTCAATTTGACAATTAAGAGATCACTGGTAAGTTTGGAGAGAGCAGTTTAGGCTGAATGATGAGCTTCGAAGCCAGACCACAGAGTTAAAAAGAGAATGAAAGAATTGGAGGCACCCATTTTAGCCACAAAAGGGGGAAGAGATATGGGACCATAGCTAGTGGAGATGGATGGATCAAGTGAGGGATTTTTGAGGATGGGGAAGACATGGGCATGTTTGCAGGCAGTAGGGAAGTGGTCAGTAGATAAGGAGTGAGTGAAGATAAATGAAGATGGGGATGATGGAGGGGACATTCTGTTGGAGAAGATAGGATGGTATGGGATCACTAGTGCATTTAGAAGGTTTTGCCTTGGCCAAGAGAAGAGTCACCTCTTCATGTGAGACAGAATGAAGGAGATGGTGGCACAAGGCATCTGCGTGATTCAAGATGGGGAGTGGGGAGAAGAAGGGGCTCTCAGGGAATAGTCTCAATTGTTTTTAGTAAATATGAGGCAAGCTTATCAACTGAGAGGGTGAGAATGAGGGGGAGGCAAGGGAGGTTTGGAAGAGGCACTATGGTGAGTGGGATAGTGAGTTAATTAGGGAGATTCAAAACGATTGCTTTGCCATGGTGAAGACCCAGTTGAGATTATGTAAATGACAAATGTTGAAGGAGCTGTGGGAAAACAGGCACACTAGTGAACCTTTGGTGGGAGGTGAATTGATCCAACAGTTGTGGAAAGCACTTTGCAGTTATATTCCAAAAGTTATCAAACTGTTCATACCTATTGATGTAGCTATACAACTACAGGGCCTATGCCCCAAAGAGATCAAAGAAAGAGAAAAAAAGATCTATGTATACAAAAATGTCTATATTAGCTCCTTTTGTGTTAGCTAAAAAAGTGAAAACTAAGGAAATATCCTTATATTGAGGAATGGTTAAATAAATTGTAGCATACAAATGTGATGGAATATTATTATGCCATAAGAAATAATAAAATGGACATTTTCAGAAGCAACTAGGGAAGACCCGTATGAACCCATGCAGAACATGACTAGGAGAACAATATATGCAATGACAATAATATTACCGAGAAAAATAAATTTGAAAAACTTTAGAATGTTGGTCAATTTAATGATCACAGTTCAGAAGACTGTGGATGAAGCATGCCACTCACCTCCTAACAGAGAGGTGATTAAGGGGAAGCTAGGTGGCACAGTAGATAAAGCACCGGCCCTGGGTTCAGGAGGACCTTAGTTCAAATCCGGCCTCAGACATTTGACCTTTACTAGCTGTGTGACCTTGGGCAAGTCACTTAACCACAATTGCCTCACAAAAAACAAAACAAAATAAAACAAAACAAAAAACCAAAAAACAAACAGAGAGGTGATTAACTTAAAAGGCAGAGAAGATATACATTTTTGAGCATAGCCAGTGTGGGAATTTTTTTTCTGGACTATCCATATTTATGATGAGGGTTTTATCTTTTTTTTGTTCATTTGGGGGGGCATTTGGAGGGATAGATTATAAATGCATGTAAAATATTTTTTTAAAAGAAAGAGGAACAAGCATTTAGAGGAGAGTTAGAGGTGGGGAGGGGAACTCTCTCGTTATTCAAATATTTATAAAACACAAAATTCCCATGAAGCCCGAGACTTTGATGTAGAACAGAAAGAGAGGTGAGCTGAGAGTCAGGAGGCCTAAGTTCTTGGTACTGTCTCTGCCACTAATTAACGGTGTTACCCTTGGGCTAGTCACTTCATATTTCCTGGGCCTCAATTTCCCCATCTTTCAAACTGGGATAATTAATACTGATGATGATACCTTTACTACCTAGCTAACAGGGTATTGTTTTCATAGGAAAGAATATTGAAATTAAAGTCAAAAGACCTGGGTTTGAATCCCACCTCTGCTTCTTACTTACCTAACCTTTCTGGGCCTCATTTTTTTCCTCTCTAAAATAATGGGGTTGGACTATGTGCAGTTTCCTTACAACTCTAAATCTATGACTATACTCTATGAGGAGATCATAGATGTGAAAATTCTTTGGAAAATGTAAGGAAGGGGATGTATGAGAATGAGGTATGAGATACTGTGAACTCTATAACTATCCTTCTAGTCTAGAAGCCCTTTCCTATAGCTGATGTCCAGGTCCCCTCACCGAATGAACTCTTCATGGAATCAATCATAGATTGGTAGAGCTCTAAGAGAACTTAAACATTATGTTCATTTTATGTTTGAGAAATCAGAGGTTCAGAGGAGGTAATCAGTTTTCCTGAGGTTACATGGCTAGGAATTAGCTAAGCCAGAACTTGATTCTAGGTCATCTGACAGCAGAATATTCTTTCCAGTATGGTATCTACTCTTTTTCTGTTTTTTTTTTGAATAAAATTTTATTTTGTCTAATTACATGTAAAAACAATTTTTAATATTCATTAAAAAAATTTGAGTTCCAAATTCTCTCCCTCCCTCCTCCCTGAGATATTAAGCAATTTTATATAGGCTATACATATTACAGTCATTCAACATATATTTCCATATTAGTCATGTTATAAAAGAAAACACAGACCCAAAAAAAGCTCATAAAAAAGAACATGAATAATACTATACTTCTATCTGCATTCACATTCCACCAGTTCTTTCTCTGGAGGTGGATAGCATTTTTTTTGTCATGAGTCCTACAATGATCCAAGACAATTCTGTAATTGTCTCGGATCATTCTATTACTGAGAATAGCTAAGTTATTCACAATTGATCATCCTATAATACTGCTGTTACTGTGTATAATGTTCTCCTGACTCTGTTCATTTCACTTTGCATCACTTTATGTCTTTCCAGGTTTTTCTGGAAGCATCCTGCTCATCATTTCTTATAACACAATTGTATTCCATCACAATCATATACCATAACTTCTTTAGCCATTCCCCAATTGATGGGCATACCATCAATTTCCAATTCTTTGCCACCACAAAAAGAGCCGCTATAAATATTTTTGTACAAATAGGCCCTCTTTCTTTGTCTTTTTTCATCTCTTTGGAATACGGACCTAGTGGTGATATTGCTAAGTGAAAGGGTATGGGGAGGCAGCTAGGTGGCACAGTGGATAAAGCACCAACCCTGGATTCAGGAAGACCTGAGTTCAAATCTGGCCTCAGACACTTGACACTTACTAACTGTGTGACCCTGGGCAAGTCACTTAACCCCTAAAAAATAGTATGCACAGATTTATAGTCCTTTGGGCATAGTTCCAAATTGTTCTCCAGAATGGTTGGATAAATTCACAATTGCACCAACAGTGCATTAGTGTCCCAATTTCCCAACATCTCCAACATTTATTGCTTTCCTTTTCTGTCATATTAGTTAATCTGGTAGATGTGAGATGCTACCTCAGAGTTGTTTTAATTTGCATTCCTCTAATCAGTAGTGATTTATAGCATTTTTTCATAAGATTATAGATAGCTTTGATCTCTTTTTTTCTTCAACTGAAGCATAATAGATTCTCCTCCAGACCTTTACGTTTACTCTGTGTATGTCTTTGCTTCAAGTGTGTTTTTTGTAAACAGCATATTGTAGGTTTCTGTTTTTTAATCCACTCTGCTATGGGTGAGTTCCTCCCATTTACATTCACAATTATGATTTCTAACTGTGTATTTTCCTCCATCCTGCTTTTTCTCCCTGTTTATCCTTCTCTCTATCTTTCCTTTCTGCCTGTTCCTCCTCAAAAGTGTTTTGCTTTTGACCACTGCCTCCTTTAATCTGCCCTCCCTTCTATCAGCACCCTTTCTTTTCTTTTATCCCTCTCTCTACTTGCCTGTAGTGTAAGATAGATTTCTTTTTTATTAATGCACTTTTAATTTTATTTAAAAATTTTCCCAATTACATGTAAAGATAGTTTTCAACATTCATTTTTGTAAGATTTAAGTTCCAATTTTTTCTCCCCTCCCCTCTCCTGAAGCCAACAAGAAATCTGACATAGGTTATACATTACAAGCATGTTAAATGCATTTCCACATTAGTCATGTTATAAGAGAAGAATGAGACCAAAAGGAAAAAGCACATAAGAAAGAATAAACAACAAAAAATCAATAACAGAAGTGAAAATAGTATGCTTCAATCTGAATTCAGACTCCATAGTTCTTTTTCTGAATGTGGAGAGCATTTTCCATCATGAGTCTTTTGGCATTGTCTTGGATTATTGTATTGCTGAGAAGAGTTAAGTCTTTCACAGTTGATCATCACACAATGTTCTGTTCATTTCACTTAGCATCAGTTCATGTAAGTCTTTCAAGGTTTGGTTTTTGGTTTTTTTGTGGGGCAATGAGGGTTAATTGACTTGCCCAGGGTCACACAGCTAGTAAGTGTCAAGTGTCTGAGGTCAGATTTGAACTCTATCCAACTGCTCTATCCAATATGCTCTGTCCAACTGCACCACCTAGCTGCCCCCTCAAGGTTTTTTCTGAAATCCCTCTGCTTATCATTCATTACAGCACAATAGTATTCCATTACATCCATATACCACCACTTGTTTAGCCAGTCCTTGATTGATGGACATCCCCTAAATTTCCAATTCTTTCCTACCACAAAAAGAGCAGCTATAAATATTTTTGTACATGTAGGTCCTTTTCCCTTTTCTTTGATCTCTTTGGGATATAGACCTTGTAGTGGTATTTTTGGGTCAAAGGGTATACACAGTTTAATAGCCTTTTGGGCATGGTTACAAATTGCTCTACAAAATGGTTGGATCACTTCACAGTTCCACCAACAGTGTATTAATGTTTCAATTTTCCCCACATCTTCTCCAACATTCATCATTTTCCTGTTTTGTCATATTATCCTATTGGATAGGTGTGCCTCAAAGTAGTTTTAATTTGCATTTTTCTAAGGTAAGATAGATTTCTATACCCTACTGAGTGTGTATGTATTCCTTCTTTGAGCCAATTCTGATGAGTAAGGTTCAAGTGTTGCCTACCACCCCTATCCCCACCTTGTCTTTCCCACTACTTTAAAAGTTCTTTTTTTTCCTCCTTTATGTGAGATAGTTTATCCCATTTTCATAGTGCATCCTTTTTTCTTTTCTTTTTTTTTGCATCCCTTAATTGTATTTTTTTGATAACATCCCATCAAAGTCTTAGTCTAGGTAGTTAGTTGCCTTCTTACTCCCCTAATTAAAGAAAATTCTTAGGAGTTATAAGTATCATCTTCCCACGTAGGCTATAAATGGTTTGGCTTTATCAAATTCCTTTTGATTTCTCTTTTTTATTTACATTTTTATGCTTCTCTTAAAGTTTTGAAAGTTGAATGCCAAATTTTCTATTTATTTCTTGTCTTTTTATCAGGAATGCTTGAAAGTCCCCAATTTCATTAAATATCCTTTTTTCTTCTAAAGTATTATACTCAATTTTACTGATTAAGTGATTCTTAGTAATCCTAGCTCCTTTGCCCTCCAGAATATCATATTCCAAGCCCTCTGATGCTTTAATGTTGGAGTTGCTAAATCTTAAGTTATCCTGACTGTGGCTCCATGATAAATGAATTGTTTCTTTCTGATTTCTTACAACATTTTCTCCTTGACCTGGGATCTCTGGTATTTGGCTATAGTATTCCTGAGAGTTTTCATTTTGGAATCTCTTTCAGGGGGTGATCAGTGGAATCTTTCAATTTCTATTTTACCCTCTGGTTCTAGGATATCAGGGAAGTTTTCCTTGATAATTTCTTGAAATGTGATGTCTAGGCTCTTTTAAAAATTATAGCTTTTAGGTATTCCAATAGTTTTAAAATTATTTCTCCTTGATCTGTCTTCCAGGTTAATTATTTTTCCAATGAGATATTCCACAATTTTATTTTTTTCCACATTCTTTTTATTGTTCCATGATGGGACAACAAGATTCCACTTGTCCCATTCTGATTTTTAAGGAATTATTTTCTTCAATGAGATTTTATACCTCATTTTTCATTTGGTCAATTCTACTTTTTAAGGAATTTTTCTCTTCTGTGGATTTTTGTGCCTCTTTTGCTATTTGGCTTGTTCTGTTTTTTTTTTTTTTTTTTAGAGAGGCAATTGGGGTTAAGTGACTTGCCCAGGGTCACACAGCTAGTAAGTGCTAAGTGTCTGAGGCTGGATTTGAACTCAGGTACTCCTGACTCCAGGGCTGGTGCTCTATCCACTGTGCCACCTAGCTGCCCCTTGTTCTGTTTTTTTAAAGGTGTTATTTTCTTCGGTATTTTTTTGTGCCTCCTTTACCAAGCTCTTGACTCTTTTTTGCATCATTTTCATTTCTTTTCCTCATCTTTCCTCTGTCTCTTTTATTTGATTTTAAAAATCCTTTTTGTGCACTTCCAGGGCCTGAGAGATATCTACATTTTTTTTAGGCTTTGTATGTAGTTGCTTTCATCTCATTGTCTTCTTCTCAATTTGGGTTTTGATCTTCTGTTACCATAGTAATTTTCTCTGGTCAGGTTCTTTTTTTGATGTTTGCTTATTTTCTAGCCTTTTTATTGACTTTTTAATGTTAAAGTTGGCTCTGCTCAGTGGAGGGGGTGCTGTCCCAAGCTTTAGGTTTTTCCTGCTGCTGTTCAGAGCTAGTTTGGGTGTCTGTTAGTTTCAGTTCTTCAAAGGTGGCATGATCTAAAAAGTGGTACGGTCAGTGTTTTCCTGGCCTATCCTCTGTGAGTGACCATAAGTAGTCTTTTCTGCCCTGAAATTGTGACCAAGGTCCCTGCTCCTGTTAGTCCTCCTCTTTGTCCTGGAGCTATGACCCAGAACCATGTCTGGGCAATACAACAGAGTCCTGCATCTGGTGCCAGCAAAGGATCTCCCATTATCTCCTTTTGATCAATTTTCTGACCCCATTACCATCTGTGATCTGAGAGCTCCAGAAACTAACCACCCTGCTGACTCAGGCTCCCCCAAAACCTGTTGCCGGTTTGGTGGGGCTTGTCCTGTACTGGCTCAGGCTGGACTCTCATCCTAGTGAGACACACCTTTCTTGCAGACCTTCTAAGCTGTCTTGGGCTAGAAAATCATTTCAACCCATCCTTCTGTTGGCTTTACTACTCTAGAATTTGTTTTGCAGCATTATTTTAATACTCTTTGGAGGGGAATTTGGGAGAGCTCAGGTGAGACCATACCTCTTTTTCTATTTCTGAGGATAGGGAAGAAGCAGGAGTGTGCAGGAGCCAGCTTGAACTTACTTCAGAGAGTTGATTGGTAAAATTTCAGTGTCAGCATTTATACTTTAGAAATCAGCAAATGCTGCAAATCAGGGCTAGATTTATTATTTCACTGATTGTCTAGACTTAAGTGATGGAGAAAATGTTGGTAATCCAGATTAAACTTAAAAGTGTGTCCTATCCTCATTTCTCTCCCTGAGAACAGGTTGTTAAACATTTATCAGCACACTCCTAGAAATCCCAGATCAATGCCATTCTTTTATTTAGCACTGGACTTTGCCTCTATTGTATAATTTTGGGGTCTGAGGAAGGCTCTAATGTCTATTTTTTGCCTTACTTCTACAAACCATCTCCCCCACGCCCATGCCTGATGGCATTAAAACCTCATTCTTTTAACTTATTACTTTTATCCCTGTTAAAAATAAAATCCCTCAGAAAGATAACACTCTCAGCTATTATCCATTTATACCTTGTGCTAAATGAAAGATCTGACAATGTCATTTTAAAAAAAAAAATTCAATTTTATTTTCAATTCTGAGTTTTCTCCCTCTCATGCCCTTCCCTGACCCATTGAGAAGGCAAGAAAAACAAAGCCCATTACAAATATATATGTATATAAAATGCAAAACAAATTTCTTCATTAGCCATGACAATTAGTTTTCATATAAAGAAGAGGACACTAATAAAGAGAGGGGCACATATAGGGGAACTTGAGAGGAGCTTCTTAAATCTGTCTAACTTTATTAATCCCTTTCCCCTAATTCTCACAAATGTTTTCTTAGCACATGTCTTTTAGAGGAATATATAGATCAGGGATAGTCTTATTCTGGAACCCCCTGATTCTAGGAGAAATGATTCAGGAGACTGTTGAAAACCTGAGGTTGTCCCTCAGCTGTCCTTCTTTATCCTTTGTCAATAGGCACAGGGATCATGGCTGAGGTGTCATAGAGACATCCTGTCCAGTGGGGAAGCTCTGAAGTCAACAAGATAGTCTACTTTTTGTAAACCTCTTTAACCTCAATCCACAAAAGATAGAAATTGTATTTTGGGAGTAGAGTACTGCTGATTACATATAATAGAAGACTGTACAACCTTCCCCTCAAGGTAAAATCTTCATGAATTAACTAGAGAACTTTAGTTTTTTTTATTTATAAAATAATTATAAATATAATATAATATAATTATAAAATAATTATAAAAGTATTTTATTATTTTCTAGTTACTAGTTATTATTTTCTAGATAGTTGTCAACATTTGTTTTTATAAGATTTCTAGTTCCAAATTTTTTCTGCCTTCCCTTCCCTCTCTCCAAAACAGCAAGCAATCTGTTATATGTTATATATGTTCAATCACATTAAACATATTTCTGCATTTGTTATGTTGTGATAGAAGAATCAGAACAAAAGGGAAAAACCTTAGAAAAGAAAAAAGGTAGAAGCAGTACAGTTCAATCTGTATCTAGATTCCACAGTTCTTTTTTCTGGATGTGAAAAACATTTTCCATCATGAGTCCTTTGGAATTATCTTGGATCATTGTATTGCTGAGAAGAGTTAAGTCTATCACAGTCGATCATCACATAATGTTGATACTGTGTACAGGGTTCTCCTGGTTCTGCTTATTTCACTCAGCATCAGTTCTTGTAAGTCTTTCCAGGTTTTTCTGAAATCTGCCTGCTTATCGTTTCTTACAGCACAATAGTATTCCATTACATTCATATACTATGATTTGTTTAGCCATTCCCCAATTGATGGGCATCCCCCCAATATCCAATTCTTTGCCACAATAAAAAAGCAGTTATAAATATTTTTGTACATGTGGGTCCTTTTCCCTTTTTTGTGATCTTTTTGGGATAAAGACCTAATAGTGGCATTGCTGGGACAAAGGGCATGCACAGTCCCATAGCCCTTTAGGCATAGCCCCAAACTACTCTCCAGAATGGTTGGATCAGAGAACTTTAGTTCTAAGAATTCTCATTCAGCACTCTTCATTCACATAAGCAAACTTTCAGACTGGAGTCTGGTGGGGTTAGTCATAGGATTAAGATCCCCTTTGGTAGAACTGGGCATCTAGGTGGCACAATGGATAGAACACCAGTCCTGGAATCAGGAAGACCTGAGTTCAAATCTGACCTCAGAAACTCACTAGCTGTGTGACCCTGGATAAGTCACTTCACTCTGTTTACCTCAGTTTCCTCATCTTTAAAATGAGCTGGAGAAGGAATCAGCAAATCACTTCAGCATTATCTGCCAAGAAAACTGCAGATGAGGCCACAAAGAGTCAGACATGAGTGAACAACAACAAGATTTTCTGTTGGTGTCTGTCCAGAAGATAGGGATCCCCCTCAAGCAGTGACTCTGGCTCAATGTGTCCTTACACTCTCCCCAGAAAAAAACAAACAAAAAAACCTCAACCTGCAGATGTTGACTCTGTTCAAACACATGAGGGAAAGAAGGAGAGAGAACAGAAGGAGTGGGGCTAAAGGGGAGCAGTATACCAGTCCTAATGTGACAATGATTAGAAAACCATTTGGCCCAGTCTTTTCTCCTTTCTTCCTTCCCACTCCTCCCTTCCCCCAAGCAGCAATTACTCAGAACAGGGACTAGGCCTGGCAATCCCTATATCTTTCAGTACTGATGCAGTACTGCAGGCCAGTTTTGGGAATGGAGGTAGGGTCTGTAAATAGAGAGAGACTAGCCAAAGAGTTAATGACATTAATTGAGAATTTAAAAAAAGACTGAAACTCCAAAAATATTAAGAGAAAAAGCATCAGTAAAAGCCCATCACACAAGCAGATAATCCAACAGAGAGAATCCTAAAGACAGAAAAAAGAATGAGTAAACCATCAAAGAGAAACTAAAACACATTAAGCAAATATATAATGCCTGAGGAAAGATAGTCTTGTGGATCTCTCAGAGACCACAGAACAACAGGTTTAAAACAGAAATAGTCTGAAGATATTTACAGTATTCTACAACTACTGTATCCATCTCCCATCCCATTTTGTAAGGAAGATGGAGTAGAGGGAAAGATGTTTTCTTGTATCTTTTGTTTAAGGCCTAGCTTGGTCATTCTAACTTTACAGCATTCAGTTTTGAAAGAACATATGAATTCCATATAAGCCAAAACAATGAACCTTAAATAACACAAGATTATTCTATAGTTACATGAAATCAATGGAAGAATGGAACAGTATATTCTAAGATCAAAGGAGATCAAGATGCAACCCAAAATGACATATAATACAAAGCTTAGTCTATTTTTCAATTAAAAAAAGATGGTTGCTCATTTCCAGTGGGTACAGATCAAGAAGAAATACCTAGGAAATTGCTGTGGGAATAATTACGGGTAAGCAAAAGACTTTATTATCCAAGAGCTTTTTAATCCTTATGATACCAGGATACTGGTAGGAAACTTCAAGTTAGATTCATTTTTCTCTGGATCCTATGGAGAATCTTTCAAAAAGATTCAGAATACCTTGGTCTTAGACCCTGCTCTCCAGTTTTAGTTGTATTACTATGGATACTCTATGTCACTTCTCTGAGTCTTAGTTTCCTCCTCTGCAAAAAGGTGACAATAATATTATCTACTGAATAGATTTGTTTTTAAAGAATGTCCTTTCTAAATCATAAAATGCTACAAAAATGTGAACAACTATTATTAGAATTTAAGTTTGTGAAACTAGCAAAGATGATGGAGTAGGAGGACCAGTATGACCAAGCTTCCCCTACTAATACTTGAACAAAGATCTAAGAAAAGCACCAGTCCAATCAGGAAATCTGAGGATAAACTGCAACAAGGATTTTTTCCTAGCTCAAGGTCATAAATTAGCCCCATAGGCAAGTGACCAAGGCAGGAAGTATGGAACAAGGGAGGGCTGGCTGGCAGTTCAGTTGCTTTGATCCCAAGGAGGATCTCCCAGGTTCAAGTCATGTATAGGCAATCAGAGCAGTTGTTTAGCTTCCCTGGGGTTAGGCCAGGGCTAGGTTAGTTGCATTGTTGCTCTGAATTTTCAGAATCTTCCTACTAATTGACAGGGGTGGGGGTCAGCAACTACCTACCAGAGCTCTGCTGAAAATCCAGGTTGTAGTTGTTTGACCTAGACCCAAACTAAGGTCTGGAGCTTAGAAAGTCTAGGAGGACAGTGATCAGACTGTACCCTGGATCAAAATTCTTAGGGCCTGCTGAAAGTTTACTCCCAAGGTGAAGCCTCCCCTGTGAGCCTTATGATTACTTCTGGAGAAAGCAGCAGCAGGAATACAAATCAGGACTAAACAAAACCCTGACATTCCCGGTAGAAGCATGTAGATCCTGGCCCTAATGGGAAGTTCCAGTCCATGAAATAAGGCTGAAAGGATAATTTTTAAAAAGACTACTAAGGTAAAGAGCTGTTGTAGTTCCAGGGATGTCCAAGAAACAAACCTAGAATAGAAGAATAATGTTAAAGCCTTGAAGAATAATATACCCTCACCAGAAAGTCCATTGGAATTCCTAGAAGAAATGAAACAAGAGATATTTTTTTTTAAAAAGGAATGTTAGCCCAATAGACTCTTTTTTTTTTTTTTTTGCAGGGCAACAGGGGTTAAGTGACTTGCCCAGGATCACACAGCTAGTAAGTGTCAAGTGTCTGAGGCTGGATTTGAACTCAGGTCTTCCTGAATCTAGGGCTAGTGCTTTATCCACTGTGCCACCTAGCTTCCCCCCAATAGACTCTTTGTATCTCTAGCACCTAGCACAGTGTCTGGAGTATAGTAGATACTTAATAAATACTTGTTGAACAAGTGATGAGATGATGAAGGTTTCTTTATCATCAATAATAACAAGAAACATTTACCACCTCCCATACTCTATGCATGATATCGTACCAGGAAGTAGAAATACAAATAGGTATGAGGTATAGTTCTAGCCTTCTAAGAGCTTCCAGTCTCATGGGGGAGACACAGATGTATTCACTTCAACATCCACTTATGTAGCATATGTGTATAAGATACAATGCCAGGTACTGGAGGAACAAAAATGAAATAAAACACATTTTTTTTTCTTTCTAGGAGTTCATATTCTGATAATCAGAACTAAGCATTTACCACTTAAACTGTATATAATAAATCTTTTTAGCTGGTTTTGTTCATATGGAAGTTTATAAGTGATGATCTTCTTATATAATAATAATGATATTAATAATAGCTTTAGCCTAAGTTCAATCAAATTCCCCTCCCTTTTGGATTATATAATACTTTATATAACATTATGGGATACTATATATAAAATATATACTTTGATTATATAATATGTAATAATATACATTATCAAGATATTCTTGATACATGAAAATATGGGGGTAGCTAGATAGTACAGTGGATAGGGCTCCAAACCTGGAGTAAGGAAGACTCATCTTCCTGAGTTCAAATCTGGCCTCAGACACTTACTAGCTGTGTGGCCCTGGGTAAGTCACTTCACCCTGTTTGCCTCATTTTCTTCATCTGTAAAATGAGCTGGAAAAGGAAATGGCACATATGGCAAATGGCAAATATCTCTGACAAGAAAAGCCCAAATAGGGTCATGAAGAGTCTGACATGACTGAAAAACAACTGAACAACAACAACATATGAAAAGATAACTAGAATTACTAAGTAGTAGATGCCAGGTCCCAAGGGGTTTAGGTGACATATTATGGAAATAGCTCAGGGAGGGAGAATTCATGGTGAATTGGAGCAGCCATGGAATGTTGCAAGAAGCTTGTTCTTCATTTCCTAGAGAATATTATTTACAGTACATCTTCCTGTCATTGCAGGTAATATGTTCAGGCTTATTAGTTGATCATGGGTCCCTTTACTGACCATTCAATTTCAGTACTTTGAAGATTGTTATATTCCATTAGCCTTTTTTCTTCCTCTCACTGTTCTCATATATCCAATCAATTATACCTTTACAAAATTGTCTCCCCTAATGGTTCCAGTTCTTTATATTTGAAGAATATATAAATTGTATTAAACTTAATAAAGAATGCTTTGCTATTAAAAAAAAAAAGAAGTTTGTCCTTGATCTGGAACATGAAGAGTAGGTAACATTTAAATAGGCAAAGACATAGGAGGAAGGAGGATATTTCAGGTAGGGCTCAGGCATTAAATAGTAGGATAAACAACTTAGGTGGCAATTAATTTTTGGCAAGTTCTGGTCTTACAAGCTCATCAGTATAGGGAACTCCTTGTGTGTAAACTGATGTAGATAAGCAACTCTTCAGTAACTTAGGATCTTAAATGTAGAGCTTGAAAATTCAATCCCTTCATTTTACAGTAGAGGAAACTAAGGACCAGGGATGACTCACCAGAGTACACATAGATAGTATACATTAGGGACAGTACTTGAACCTAGGTCTCCCTGACGCTTGACTGTATTTCTATCCCCTATAATATAATACCACATTATTATTATTAGGTAATAATAATTAGAACAATAATAACACAATTCTTACACATATGCCAAGGAAAGATAGACTGAAGGTTTTGAGTCTGAATCCAGAGGTCATATTGAACCAGTGGGTGAAAGTGATACCTAAAACGTGCCCCTTTGACCCAGTGGTACCTCTGCTAGGTCTGCCAGAGATCATAGAGGAGGGGAAAGAACCCACATGTACAAAAATATTTATAGCATCTCTCTTTGTGGTGGCAAAGAATTGGAAATCGAATGAATGCCCATCAGTTGGGGAATGGCTAAACAGATTGTAGTATATGAATGTAATGGGATACTATTGTGCTGTAAGAAACAATGAGCAGGAGGAGTTCAGAGAAACCTGAAAGGTCTTACATGAACTGATGTTGACTGAGAGGAGCAGAACCAGGAGAACATTGCACACAGTAACATTGCAACATTTTGTGATGAACAATGGTGATAGACTTGGCTCTTCTCAACAGTGCAATGATCCACAACAGTTTCAAAGAACTCATGATAGAAAATGTTCTCAACATCCAGAAAAAAGAACTGTGGATTATGAATGCAGATTGAACCATACTGTTTCTACTTTTGGGCCATTTTTTCCCCCTTCTTTTTTGAAGTTTTTCCTTTGTGCTCTGATTCTTCTTTTACAATATGACTAATGCAGAAATATGTTTAATGTGATTGTACATATATAAACTATATCAGATTGCTTGTTGTCTTGGGGAGGAGGGAGGGAAGGGAGGGTAGGAGGAAAATTTGAAACTAAAAATCCTATGAAAACAAATGTTGAAAACTGTCCTTACATGTAACTGGAAAATAATAAAATATTTATTAAAAAAAAGTCTGGGTCTCTGTCAAGCAGATAGAAGATAAAAGTATAAAAGAGAAGTTTGTTGCTATATTCAGTCATGTCTGATCCTTCGTGACCCCATTTGGCATTTTCTTGGCAAAGTTACTGGAGTGGTTTGCCATTTCCTTCTCCAGCTCATTTTAGCAGAGGAGGAAACTGAGGCAAATAGGGTGAAGTGGCTTGCCCAGGGTCACATAGCTAAGGAAGTATCTGGGGCCAGATTTGAACTCAGAAAGATGAATCGCCCTGTCTCCAGGCCTGGCACTCTATCCACTGCACCAACCACTTGCCCATAAGAGAGAAGGCTAGGGTTAAATACTCTAAGATTTATTGAAATTATGAAATCAAGGCTGATTGGAAAGAAAACATTTAAAGCATTTAAGAAATCTTACTGTATACTTTTGAAACTGAAAAATGGACCATGACAGATTTGGAAAGTATTCTCACAAAAATTAACAAACTACAGGGCCTGACCCCCTAAAGCAGCTATAGAAAGATTAACACTTTCTCAACAAAAAAAATATAGGAGGAGGATTGATAGACATTCTTAGAGCACATAAGCAGGGCAGAAACTTACAGAAATAAGTATTTTTTAACAAACAGACATTACTTCATTGAGTAATATTAAAGGGTAAGAAGTTAAAAGCCATTGGATTTGTCAAATGTAGCCAAAAGTAGTTTACCTTTAGATGAGTCTTTGAAATAGCTATGGTCCATGAATAGAATTAAAAGGCCCTGCATGGGTGATTTTTGCATGAACTCGGTCAACTCAAGGTCATGTGGATTTGTTTGTAGAAATAGAGGGGTTTATGATAGTAATTCAAGACTGAGTCATTGCCACTAGAAAGTACAGAAGAGAAGGGTTATTCTTAAGGAGGCTGGACTTAGTGATCAATGTAGATTATGCAATAAAGCATTAGAAACTATATGGCATATTCCCGCAGGATATAAACATTTAACACTGTGGGGACCAATTTTTAATTGGAGAGTGCTAGCTAAGCGGCTCGCTGCAATATTGGGGCAAGGAAGGAGACCGGCAGCCTCCTTCAAAACAGAACAAGATTTATTTTAACAAGAACGAACTTAAAAAAAAACCACAGGATCAGTAGGATCAAGGGAAAGGAAATAAAATGGGGAAAGGGAAATTATAAAACCTGAAAAAATACCACCGCCCAGGAATCAGCTGAAAATATGCAGCAGAACGCCTGTCGCTTTCCAGCTTCCACCTAGAATGCCCAATTCTCCTCCCCCAAACCTAGAAAACCCTCACACAGTCCCAGCCAATGGGATGGCCGCTCTGACAGTCACATGACTGCCCTCACTAGGCTTCCAATCATTATAATTTTGCCAGGCCCATGTAGGCATTGGTGAGTGGTGATGACATGAGGTTCCAGAGCCCTGGCAATGGCGACAACCAGTGGGTAGAGCACCATGCAGTTTGCAGAGCCCCAGGCCAGTGTGCGTAGAGGCATAAAAACCTCAAGTAACAATTAATTCTTTACATTCCCCCCTTTGTTTAATCAAGAAACACGGGGTGTTTCCTTGATGGAACAATAAACAAAAACAATAAATAAATTTTTAACAATAACAGAATATCATAACCAATGCTAACAAACAATATACTAATAACAATATAGGAAAGGGAAAATACATATTACAGATGATGTATATAGTTACAGAAGGAAAAACAAAAATGTCCATTTAAAGTCCTTAAAATCTTGTCTTCGAAGGAGGGTTAAGATGTCATCAGGGGAACTGGACTCCGGTCTGGATTCTGGCTGTCTCTGGATTCTGGTTGTCTCTGGAACTGCTGGATTTTCATTAATCTTTAGCATAGCATTGTCCAAAAATGTTCAAATTAAACAATGAAAGTTCTTCAAATTATACAAAACAAGTTTAAACTTGATATATATACAGCATATTGGAGTCCCCCCTTTGGAGGATACTCATATCCATACACAATACAAAATTGAGACAGTTATGACATTACTAGCACTTTTTACCACTATATATCTGGATCAAGGCCAAATTTAGTTATGTGTCCATGATGACACCTGAAAATGTTATGGAAAGATTACCATACCACATCTCGTGGTGCATAGATGTCTAATAATTGTTCTAGGCCTCAGGTGGATCGATTCTGACCATGCCACCAGATTGAGTGAAGAAGCCAAGTTAAGTTAAGCAAGGTGCATGCATTAGGGCTAACATGACACCAGAACATTTTTGGAGTGAGAGAGGAAGAAACTGGACTATGTCCACCAATTGTGCTCTACATAGCTGCTCTCATTAGCAAACTATGGACTTCCTGAATGTATTTGCCTGTTCTCTCTGCCTCTATCAGGGTATCTTACATGTACCTGTCTCTCCTCCTGTTGTACATATATTCTCTCCAGGGCCTGCAATGTGGAGTTGAACCATCTCCATTGAGCTCATTGTAAGAGCAATTAGTCTCTGAAATGGTAAGTTTCCATAAATCATAAATCTCGTATTAATTTCACCAAAGATAGTAAAAAAAAAAAAGATAGTAAAAATGCGTGCTACACTGCATAACTTAGGATATACTTGAAATATATATAATCCCAAACCATACCCAGAGTATACATAGTCACAATGACATACAAATGATAAATGAATGTAAATGGCTGATAATATTAAACATTATTACAGAATCTTCATTAAGCAAGTAAACCACATCATCTTGTCCATGAATTCTCTATCTAGTACAATGGCAACAACAGATACTTGAAATGATAAACAATTTATCAAAAGGAAATAAAACATCAGCGAGACTCAATATGTTCATTAATTGCCTTATAAATAAAGCAATAAGGTTCAATAACCCTTTCTAGAAGACTGAGCCATGTGCGCTTGGTGGAGAAGTTCTTCACCTGTAGGAGGAAAAGCTTGTTTAAGGTAAAAGCTTATAATGCTAGAATTTGGGGTACACCACATTTTTTAAACTGGTTCCCTAATTCTCTGCATGCCAAAGTGGCAGGGATTTCTTAATCATCATTGATTTTTTTTTATGCTGTCATAATGACTGTTATGGTAGAAAATATGGAGTTCTTTAGCATTGGCTTTTTCTGTGCCACAAATTTGCCATAGAGGTTCATTCAACTGGTGAATGATTACATTCAGTTGGTTATGTTTGGCAAAGGCTACAATGGCATTGTTCCCAGCACAAGTACCAGCTTTTTTCAAATCAGCAACATATTCTTCAAAGGGAATATCTGTTTCCATAAAAGACCTAAAGTCTTCTTTATGACTGAGTATATAATTAGCAGTTTCTTGTCTGTGTTTGAGATGGTTTTTGGAATGACCTTCTAACTGGTCTCTGAGGGCTCTGAAAAGACAATTTCCATCTCCTGATACCTTATAGAGTTTGAGTCCCAGGGTTTGCAATCGAGTGATAATGCTTGCAAATTGGAACTGTCTATTACCCCTGTGCTCTGTTCGGTTTCTTTGCTCTTTAGCAGCTGGTTGAATTTTATCTGAAATTACTTTATGCACAAATGATGCGGGCTTCACATGGGAACAATGAATCCAAGATTCTTTTTCTCCAATTTTAATAGTAGTAGGAGTTGTCAATAATACCTGAAAAGGTCCCTCCCAAGAAGGCTGGGTCCCACTGGTCCGCTGAAAATTCTTAATATATACATTGTCTCCAGGACTTAAATCATGCAAGGAAAAGTCTAAAGGACCAGCTTGTACAGCAACTCCTGCTTCATGGAGTTCACGTAGCCTAGTTTGTAGTTCCTGTATATGGGAAGCAACAGAAGTATCACCTCCCACCAGTGATGTATAGACTGGGGAAAAAGTTTTAGCTTGGATAGGAGGGTGACCAAAAAGCATCTCATAAGGAGATATGTGAAGTTCACCTCTTGTCTACTGCGCAGATAGAATAATGCCAAGGGTAGAACATCAGGCCATTTTAAATGGGTTTCAGTACATAATTTGCCAATCATGCTCTTAAGCTCTTTATTCATACATTCAACTTGACCTGAGCTTTGAGGGTGGTAAGGAGTATGAAATCTAGGAGTTACTCCCAAGAAAGAATAAATCTGGGAGAGAATTGAATCTGTAAAATGTGTACCTCTATCAGAGTCAATATATGCTGGTGGCCCAAAGCGAGGAACAATTTCTTTAAGGAGACCTTTGGCCACAAAGCCAGCAGTTGCTCGTGGAGCAGGAAAAGCCTCCACCCATCGAGTGAGCTGGTCAACAATAACTAGGCAAAATTTATATTGTCCTGCTTTGGGCATAGAAATAAAGTCAATTTGTAGATGTTCAAAGGGTGTATATGCCAAAGGGCGTCCTCTATATGCTTTAGCACGGAAAGCATGTTGATTGTAAGACTGACATGTGGAGCAGCCTGAGCAGATTCGAGATGTTGTGTTAGTTATACCTGGTGCTAACCAGGTCCTTCTAACTGAGTCCACAATGCCTTGTGTGCCAAAATGGCCTTTCTTGTGAATAGAGAGGCATACCTGGTGATAGAATTTCCAGGGGAGAAGTGGTTTTCCCTCCAAAGACATTCAGACTCCATTGATCTGTTTAGCCTTGAATCTCTTTTTCCACCTTTCTACTTCAGAATCATCATAAGTTAGGTGGAGAGAAACATCCTCAGAGGTGAGAGGCTAAATACATGTTCAGGGGCTTCTAAAGCAGCAAGCTTAGCTGCTGAATCAGCTCGTGCATTCCCCGTTGAAACAGGATCACTATTCCCTGTGTGGGCAAGGCAATGTACAATTGCTAGAACAGAGGGAAGTTTCAGGGCAGATAGGAGGTCCTTGATAAGGTCTCCGTTAGCAATAGCTTTGCCAGAGGATGTTAGAAAGCCCGTCTGTAGCCAAAGCATGCCTACAGCATGGCATACACCGAAGGCATATCTGGAGTCGGTATAAATGGTAGCACTCTTCCCTTTGACTATGTTACAGGCTTGTGTAAGAGCCACAAGTTCAGCAGCTTGTGCACTAAAATGTGAAGGCAGAGAAGCTGCCCAGATAATATCATAATCAGAAACTACAACAGCCCCAGTGAAACAGGTGCCATCTTTCATAAATGAAGAACCGTCCATATAGAGGACAATATCAGGGTTATCTAAAGGTGTATCCAAAAGGTCATCATGGGGTTTCTCAGCCATATCAACTAAAGAGGCACAAGCATGCAATGGCTCCCCCGAGAGTGGTAAGTTAGGGACCAGTGTTGCTGGGTTAAGGACTGTACAGCGTTTTAAAGTGATATTTTCATGACCTAGCAGGATTACTTCATACTTAGCCAGCCTTTGATCTGAAAAGGCTTGTGTTCTATGGCGTAATAAGAGGGCCTCTACTTCGTGGGGACATTGTATTGTAAGAGGATTACCTAGGACCAAATCCGAGGCTTTTTCTACCAAAAGGGCTATGGCCGCCACTGCCCTGAGGCAGGGTGGCATCCCAGAGGCCACAGAATCTAGTTGGCTGGAATAGTAAGCTATTGGACGCTGGACAGGTCCTAATGATTGAGTCAGGACCCCAGAAGCCACTCCTTTCTGTTCATGCACAAAAAGAGTAAAAGGCTTACTATAATCTGGGAGTCCTAGTGCAGGTGCTGATAACAATGCCTACTTCAATTATGTTATAGCTGAGAGATGCTGGGAATCTAGCTGTAAAGGTTCCGGGACAGAATTTTTGGTTAGAGCTATAAGAGGCTTAGTAAGTTCACCAAAAGAGGGTATCCATTGTCTGCAATACCCAGCTGCTCCCAGAATGGCCCTTAACTGCTTCTTAGTAGAGGGAGCAGCGAGTTGTTGAATAGCCTGGACTCGCTTAGGAGAGACAGAGCGAGTTCCAGCAGCCAGAATGAAGCCCAAATATTCTACCTGAGGTAAACACCATTGTACCTTTGACTTAGAGACCTGGTGGCCTCTCTTGTCTAGTTCTAATAATAAATGGCGGCTGTCTTTCTGACAGGTGTCAGCATCAGGGGAGGCTAAAAGTAAATCATCTACATATTGCACTAAAGTGGAACCTTTAAAAGTAATAGAGGCCAGGTCCTGTTGTAAAATTTGAGAAAATAATGTAGGACTGTCCACAAATCCCTGTGGCAGTCTAGTCCAGGTCCACTGTGTATTTTTCCAGGTAAAGGCAAATAAATACTGGAAGTCCTCATGCACTGGTATAGAGAAAAAGGCAGAGCAGAGGTCTACCACTGTGAAGCATGTAGCCTCACATGGAGTTGAAGAAACTATGGTGGCAGGATTAGGGACTATAGCATGTCTAGGAATAACATAATTGTTAATAGCTCTAAGATCTTGTACAAAATGATAAACAGGTTTGCCATCTGGGCCAGGCTTGGGTTTTTTAACTGGTAAAATGGGAGTATTACATGGAGAATGATGGCATGAGACAATAATACCCTGACTTTTCAAAGCCTCAATTATAGGGGTGATCCCTTCTATAGCTTCTTTAGACAATGGATACTGCAGAATGGATGGAGATGGTCCCCCTTTAACTTTAATAGTAACAAGCATAGCAGATTTAAGGAGCCCCACTTCAGTGGAGGATGAGGCCCATAGGGACTCAGGAATGTCAGAGGGGATTTTGGATGTATCCCATACTGCTCCTTGAGTATCTGCAATCAAAATTTGTAATAAATGAACAGTATCCTCTGGCAACTGCAGAGAGACAGCCCCATCTGGATGGAGCAAAAGATATGGTTGCTCTAAGTTTACAAAGGAGATCACGACCTAATAAATTGACAGGGGTATTGGGCATAAGTAAAAATGAATGTTCTACAGTTAAAGGCCCCATAGATACCATGCAAGTGGTTAATTCTGCCACTCTTTGGGCCTTACCTGAGACTCCTACCACATTTAAAGATCCAATAGCATTGCATCCAGGGTCTGGTTTACGCACTAAGACTGATTTAGAGGCTCCTGTATCTAACAGACAATCATAATAGGTGTCCCCAACTTTGAGGGTCACATGGGGTTCGTTACTCTGGGGAGGTGAAGGGGGTTCAAAAATTCAGGATCTGGAAAAGTAAAGCTTTCTGTATTTATTTTCCACTCCTCCCCTGGATACCATCAGTCCTGTGTCTCCCTCTGAGGGATTCTAGAGTTACCCCGATTCTGATTCTGTCCTTCTGTACCTCCCTGATAGGGTCTACGATTATACTGATTCTGGTTGTAATAAGGTCTGTAATTATCTTGGTTATTTCCTTTCTGGTAAAAATTTCCATAATTATTCTGGTTTCTCCTGAAAAAATATTCCAGACCCTCAGTTACTGCCCACCTGATTTCTTGCTTTCTAATTCTACATTCTCTCAATGAGTGTCCTTGGTTTTCACAGTAATGACACACCTTAGGGGTTTTGTCCTGACCTTTAAATGCCTGACCTGAAAGTGCAGGTGCCAGAATGCTTTGCTTAGCTGTATTGTCTTCATTCGCCTCAAAGATATAGGTGGCAATTTCTTTAAGCCTTTCTACAGCCATATCTTTCCAGCCTGGACACTGTGTCATAAAAAAATTTACATATTTCTAGCAATGATTGATATACAAATGTATTCCGTACAATACAGGAATCTTTTGAGTCTAGTGGGTCCAGTCTTGTAAATTGCCTAGCAGCTTCACAAAGTCTATCATAAAATCTATTAGGTTGTTCATTAGGCTCCTGAGCGAGTTTTAAAAACTTTTGCCAGTTGTCAGATTTCTTAGAACAGGATTCCATTCCTTTCAGTAATGTTTCCCTAGCATTTTTTAATTCTTGGAATTGCTGTGGATCATTATAATCCCAGTTTGGCTCCTGGAGAGGCCACTCTGTTAATGCTTCCCCAGAGGCTACCAAGGAATTTCCTGCTGTGACAATATCTGCAATTTCACTTGGGGATAGTATAATTTCCATAAGACAAGTGACATCGGCCCAAGTGGGTTGATATGTATTAAATATAGACCTTAACTGCAAAATTACTGACTTCAGATTCTGATCAAACCTAGGTATAAGTTTCTTCCATGCACACAGATCCTTTGGACTGAATGGGCTATATATTTTACGCTATGCTCCTCTGAGGGCTGTAACATTCTGTAGGGGGAGCAGTTTCTATTGATCTTATTCTAAAGATTGGTCTAAATCTGTTTCTGAACTCAGGTCATCTCCAATAGAGTGACCTGGACTGGTATCCTTCTGAACATGTGGTCTACTATGATCATATCCCTTCCTCTCTTTACAGCTTTTTTGGAAAAAATACCACATTGCAATAATGACAATAACGAGAATAAAATTTATAGCCATTTGAGTTATAATGATAGTGGTATAATAAAGTTCTAATTTAGTTGTAATGCTTCCAGTAATATATATGTACTCAGTGGGAAACTCTCCCATACCATTGTTCCAAAGATTTTTTACTGTGTTTGTGAGGAGGAAACCAGCAATGCCATCAATAAGTATTGAGCAACCAACAGTTAAACCAACAGTTTAAATCGGGACAATATGCTGTCCCAAAATATGCCAATTAGAATATACAAGGGGGGAGCCAAATATTCAATCATGGTGCAGTTCAAAATGAACCGGCTTTTCTCTGACCACCAAGATAAACACTAAGGGTTTTTTTAAGAGCAAGGGAGATTGCCTAAGGGGGCAGTGGGGGAGGGGCAAGAAGGTCCCCCAGGTTAGTTGGCTCGTGGCCAAATAAGGGGGAGGGGGGGTGGGTTAAAGAAATTCACTAGGTTAATCAACTCCTGGTTGACTCACCAAAAACTTTGGGGACCAATTTTTAATTGGGGAGTGCTAGCCAAGCAGCTCGCTGCAATATTGGGGCAGGGAAGGAGACCGGCAGCCTCCTTCAAAACAGAACAAGATTTATTTTAACAAGAACGAACTTAAAAAAAAACACAAACAGGATCAGTAGGATCAAGGGAAAGGAAATAAAATGGGGAAAGGGAAATTATAAAACCTGAAAAAATACCACTGCCCAGGAATCAGCTGAAAATACTCAGCAGAATACCTGTTGCTTTCCAGTTTCCACCTAGAATGCCCAATTCTCCTCCCCCAAACCTAGAAAACCCTCACACAGTCCCAGCCAATGGGATGGCCGCTCTGACAGTCACATGACTGCCCTCACTAGGCTTCCAATCATTATAATTTTGCCAGGCCCATGTAGGCATTGGTGAGTGGTGATGACATGAGGTTCCAGAGCCCTGGCAACAGCTACAACCAGTGGGTGGAGCACTGTGCGGTTTGCAGAGCCCCAGGCCAGTGTACGCAGAGGCATAAAACCCTCAAATAACAATTAATTCTTTACAACACCTATTGAGTACCTAGCAAGACATAACCAAGTGGCTAGAATTATTCATCAGAAATTTACTATCATTCGTGGACTGACAGGTGACAAATTCCCATACTGCAAATATAGATCTCAAAATATCCTGGAGAACTCAACAAACAAATTACACTGGATCTAGATTGAACTGTGACCAACATAACATTGATCCATCAAAACTTAGAAAGAACATTTTTTTTCTGATGACAAGAAAACTGTTTATTTATGCTACACATAGATGCTGTGTACCCATATGTTGTCCCTCTTCACACCCTTAACTATTTACTAACTGGTTGGTCTCTTCTGATCACAAATACAGGTTGGGTGGGGCAGCTAGGTGGCACAGTGGATAAAGCACAGGCCCTGGATTCAGGAGGACCTGAGTTCAAATCCAGCCTCAGACACTTGACACTTACTAGCTGTGTGACCCTGGGCAAGTTATTTAACCCTCATTGCCCCCACCCCCCAAAGTATGAGAACCAATACAAGTGAGGGCACTTGCTCCATTATTCTAGAACTTCCGGATTAGTATTGCAGAAGCACTATCTCCCCCATTGCAAATCCTTGCAAAACCGTACTCTCCTTGCTTCATGGCATGGACCATGTGGCCAACAATTCTTGTTTCATACATACTAGTTGGATGTCCCATAGAAACAGTACCTCCATCAGTGTTCACTTTTTTGGTATCAATATCCAACATTTTCATATTTGCTAATGCAATTAAACTCAAAACTTCATTTACTTCCCACATTGCCATATCTCCTTTTTTTCAATTCTGTACCTGATAATCTCCAAGCTATTATGGAATGAAAAACTTTGAAATTTATAGAATCTGAGCAGAAGAGATCAAAAGCATGTGTGGGGGGCAGCTAGGTGGCGCAGTGGATAAAGTACCGGCCCTGGATTCAGGAGTACCTGAGTTCAAATCCGGCCTCAGACACTTGACACTTACTAGCTGTGTGACCCTGGGCAAGTCACTTAACCCCCATTGCCCCACCAAAACAAAAGAAAACAAAACAAAAACAAAAGCATGTGTGAACAAGACAAGGTCTGTCTGTCCTGTCCCTTACTGGAGTTGTATGAAGAATATGAGTTTCCAGAGTGTGAACTTACCTCTTAATACTTTTGTTTGTTTATGAAAAAGTTTTTTTTAAAAAAACTATCTGTGCTATAGTAAATAAACTCTCAATATAAAGGTATAGATAAAAATAGTATACATAAAGATAGTTATGTGGCCCAGGATTGTCTCTATCTGGACCCCATCAAAAAAATGAGAAAAGTGAGATGATGATGATAGCTTACATTTATATAATTATTTGTTTTACAAAGCACTTTACAATACATGATCTCATTTAATTCTCATAGCAACCCTGTGAGGTAGGACCTATGATTACTCTCTTTTTATAGATGAGGAAACAGGCTGAATGAGATTAAGTGATTTGCTTAGGATCCCACAGCCAAGGAATTGTGAATTGTCCTGGGGATGGTGAACAGAAAAAACTAAAGACCTGGATCAGTGGGAAATGTGATTGGAGAAATGGTGAGACTATGAATGCCAAACTAATGAGTTAGGACTTTATTCCTCTGAACACTCACCCCTTTCCTTATATCTGTTGCTCATACCTTTGTCCATTCAGGTTAGGCAAGGGAACCCAGCCCAGAGGCATCAAGATGAATGTTGTGACCTCTGGAAAATAAGGCTACTGTTCTTCATACTTTTTTCCTTCTAATATCTGTCCTGATCACTGTTGGTCCAGGTCTGGTGTTGATAAGGGTATGAAAGGTGGGTTTATGGTATAATAGCTAGAGTGCTGGACATGAAGTCAGGAAGCCCTAAGTGTGGGTCCTGCCTCTCATGCTTGCTGGGATGTGTGATCATGAGGAAGTCATTTAACCTTCCCTAGGCTCTAGGTGGTGCAGCACCAGGCCTGGAGTCAGGAAGATCTGAGTTCAAATGTTGCCTCAGAGACTTACTAGCTATATGACCCTGAACAAGTCATTTAACTCTGTTTGCCTCAATTTCCTAATCCATAAAATGAGCTGGAGAAGGAAATGGCAAACTGCTCCAGTATCCCTGCCAAGAAAACCCCAAATGGGGTCATGAAGAGTCAGACACACCTGAAACTGACCAATAACAACAAAAAGTCTGTGTTTACTCACCTGCAAAATAAAGATAATAGTATAGTGCTGAAATAACAGGATTAGGGGGAGGCTATTCAAAATTTCAGAGAAGAGGGATGATATGATATAGGGAAAAGAACAGTGGCTTTAGAATCAGAAGTTGTTCGGCCACTTCAGTCATGTCCAACTCTTCATGACCCCATTTGGGGTTTTCTTGGCAAAGACACTGGAGTGGTTTGCCCTTTCCTTCTTCAGCTCATTTTACATATGAGGAAACTGAGGCAAACAGGGTCAAGTGGCTTGCCCAGGGTCACACAGCTAGTAAGCGTCTGAGGACAGATTGGCACTCAGGAAGATGAGTCTTCATCACTTCAGGCCTGGTTCTCTGTGCACTGCACCTCCTAGTTGCCCAGAATCAGAACACCTGGTTTCAAATTCCAGATTTGCTACTTTGAGATGTATAACTATGGTGAAACCTCTTCATCTCTCTGGACCTGTGTTTCCTCTATAACACAAGTCTATTCTTGGCTAGGCTTGATTCAGGCCATTCCTCTAATATTTTATGTCCAATCTTGGAACAAAGTGAGACACTCAGAGGTGACACAACAGTTAACAAAAGGAGGTTTATAGCCACAACAAGAGAATATTCAACAAGGATAGGCACTGAGGAAACCTCAAGTTGATTCAGTTAAGAGAAGTTCTCTGAGTTGCCCATCATTTTTCATCAGCCAAGTATCAGAGAGTGCCAGAGATCCTCTCAGCTATTTTGTACTCAGGCAACCAGGAGTGATGTCTGAACCTTTAGTTCCCTGAGTCAACCAAATCTCCAGGATAGTCTCAATAACTTTTATTTATTTTATTTTTTTCTGTTTAGAATTTTGTTTTCTAAATTACATGTAAAAACAAATTTTGACATCAATTTTTAAAAAACGTTGTGTTCCAACTTCTCTTCCTCCCTCCGTTCCTACCCCCCACCCCCAAGAACTCAAGCAATTCAATAAAAGTTATACATGAGTAGTGTAACGATTGGAATGATGCCACAAAGGTCCAACATGAGGAGAAGGCCTCTGAGGGCAGGACCACGCATCTTTTCTTTGGTGTCAGGAAGTGACATTGGCTGGTGGGAGGAGGAAGGGGAGGCTGGCGCGCTGGCTCGCTCTCTTTTTCTGAGGACTCTGGTGGGGAAAGCAGCTAGAAATGCACTCTCCCTTTAATAGATGAATCTAGGCCTTTTTCTCTCTCTTTACCAAATTCTTATTCTCCTTAATAAATGCTTAAAAGTCTAACTCTTGCTAAAGCTTACAATTTATTGGAGACCACTCATTAGATATTTCAGACAGTATAGCTAGAATTTTAGCCCTTACAATAGTCATGGAAAACACCTCCACATTAGCTAGGTTGTGAGACAAAACAGATAAAAACAAAACTTCAGTCCTTTCTCTGTGGATGGGTTTGCGATTTTCATGAGTCCTTCAGAGTTATGTTGGATCATTGCCTTGCTGAAAATAATCACATGCTTCCCAGCAGATCATCTTACACTATTGCTGTTATTTTGTATATAGTACATTTCACTCTGCTTCAGTTCATGTAGGTCTTTCCAGATTTTTCTGATAGCATCCTGTTCATCATAACTTTTATGTAGTACCTTAAACTTGACAAAGAATTTTCTTCACAATAGCCCAGCAAAGTAGGTACCATATGTTTGGCCATTATAGTCAATCATCATAACTAATTCCCTCCATCCTATTCTCTTCCCATGATATTTATTCTATTTTCTATCTTCTTTAACCCTATTCCTCCTCAAAAGTGTTTTGCTTCTGACTGCCCCCTCCTCTGCTTTGCCCTCCCTTCTTTCACCCTTCCCTCCTTATCCTCTTCCCCTCCTACTTTCCTATAGGGTTAGATAGATTACTCCTCCCATTTGAGTGTGTATGTTATTCCCTCCTTGAGCCCACTCTGATGAGATTAAGGTCTTTGAGCTAATTCTGTGTTCTAAATTTTTCTTCCTCCCTCCCTCCTCAACCCTCCCTATGAAATCAAGCAATTCAATAAAAGTCATATATGTACAGTTATGCAGAACATCTTCACCTTCCTCAAAAGTGTTTTGATTTTTACTGCTCCCTCCCCCAATATGCCCTTCCCTCCTTCCCCTCTTCTCCCCTGCCCTTATCTCCTTTCCCTCCCACTTTCCCTCAGGGCAAAAATATATTACTATACCTAATTAGGTATGTATGTTATTTCCTCTTTGAGCCCATTCTGATGATAGTAAGGTTCACTCACTCTCCCATTCCTTCCCCCTCTTCCCCTTTTCCTCCATAAGCTTTTTTCTTTTTTTCTTCTTGTGAGCTACCTCTCCCCAGTCCACCTCTCCCCTTCTCCCTCCCCCAGTCCATTCCTCCTACTCTTAAACCCTATTTTAAAGATGTTGTCATGGGTTAGTTAGGTGGCACAGTGGTCAAAGCACCAGCTATGGAACCCAGAGGCCCTGAGCACAAATCCAGCCCCAGACATAAGACACCCTACCCTGCATGCCCCACAAAGAACAAGGATAAACAAAAAATACATGCTTTACAGATATCATCCCTTCATATTCAGTTCAGACTTGTGTCCTCTGTCTAAGTGTATTCCTTTCAGCTACCCTAACACTGAGAAAGTTCTTATGAGTTAGAAGTATTATCTTCCCATGTAGGAATGTAAACAGTTTAATCTTTTAATATCCCTCATGATTTCTTTTTCCTGTTTACCTTTTTATGCTTCTCTAAGATCTTGTATTTGAAAGTCAAATTTTCTATTCAGTTCAGGTCTTTTCATCAAAAATGCCTGAAAGTCCTCTTTTTCATTGAAGTCCCATTTTTTCCTTTGAAAGAATATAATCAGTTTTGCTGGGTATGTGATTCTTGGCTATAGTTCCAGTTCCTTTGCTCTCTGGAATATTATATTCCATGCCCTCTGGTCCTTTAATGTAGATGCTGCTAGATCTTGTTTTAGCCTTATTGTAGCTCCACAGTATTTTAATTTCTTTTTTCTAGCTACTTGCAATATTTTCTCCTTGACCTGGGAGCTCTGGAATTTGGTTTAATATTCCTGGAGGTTTTCCTTTTGGGATCTCTTTCAGGAGGTGATTGGTGGATTCTTTCCATTTCTATTGTACTGTCTGCTTCTAGAATATCAAGGCAATTTTCCCTGAAAATCTCTTGGAAGATGCTGTTTAAACTCTTATTTTGGTCATGGTTTCCAGGTAGTCCAATGATTTTCAAATTATCTCTCCTGGATCTATTTTCCAGGTCAGCTGTTTTTCCAAGGAGATATTTCATATTGCCCTCTATTTTTTAAAAAATTCATTTGGATTTGCTTTACTGTGTCTTGGTTTCTCATAAATTCACTAGCTTCCATTTGTTCAGTCCTAATTATTAGGCAATAATTTTCTTCAGAGAGCTTTTGTATCTCCTTTTCCATTTGTCTCTTCAAGCTGTTGACTTTTTTCTCATGACTCTCCTGCATCATTCTCATTTCTGTTTCCATTCTTTCCTCCACCTCTCTAAATCTTCCTTCTATCTCTCCTACTTTCTCTTCAAAGTTCCTTTTGAGTGCTTCCATGGCCTGAGACCAATTTATATTTTTCTTGGAAGCTTTGGATGTAGGGGTCCTGAGGTTGTTATCCTCTTCTGAGGGTGCACCTCAATCTTCCTCATTGCTAAAGAAACTTTCAATAGTTCTCAACTTTCTTTGCTTGCTCATCTTGCCATCTTTTACTTGACTTTTAACTCCCTCTTACAGTGGGGCCCTACTTCCAAGCTACACTGTCCCAAACTTCAGAGGGTCCCAGGTGTTTCTGTTTGAGGGAGGACAAGTTTTTCTCTTGTCTGGCCTGTTCTCTGATCTGAAGATAACCTCAACCAATTTGCTAATTAACCAGCCAGAAGAACTTTGTGTGCTATGGTGGTTCTTAGCTTCTGAGGAGCCTCCCCCCTCCCCAACCTGGGCCTTTTGCTGCTCATGATTTCTTCCTGGTTCCCTGCTGGGGTGGGATAGCCAAATTCCTCCTTAGGTCCTGCAGACACCCCTGTATTTTCCTCCACCCCCAGCCAGCCATTCAACTCTCTCCCTCTCACCTGACCATAAGCTTAGTTCCAGAAGACACTGGTGCTGGAGCTGATTCAGAGGCTTGGGGGTAAGTTCCTCTGGCACAACATGCTTGGGGTCTGTGTCTGTGTGATCATGGGGTTGGACTCTTCTCACAGCCCAGCACTGCTGTCTTTGGCTGGAAAATAATCTTAGCCCATCTTTTTGTGGGTTTTGCTGCTCCAGGGGTTGTTTTATTGCTGTTTTGGGGGTAATTGTGTCAGGAGCTCTGTGCATTTAATATCTTTCCTCTGCCATCTTGGCTTTGTCCCCTGTCTCAATACCTTTTGTTTTGTTTTGTTTCTTTTCAGTAAGGCAATTGGGGTTAAGTGACTTGCCCAGGGTCACACAGCTAGTAAGTGTTAAGTGTCTGAGGCCGGATTTGAACTCAGGTACTCCTGACTCCAGGGTCAGTGCTCTATCCACTGCGCCATCTAGCTGCCCCTCAATACCTTTTAAAGAAAAACTAGCTTAACTTGCTTGGGAGCCAAGGGTTAGGCGGTAGCTCCTACCACAGAAAGGTTTGGATGAGAAGATCTCTAAGGTATCTTCTAGCCCTAAATTCTATAGTGTTCTCTTTAAGGCATCTTCCAGCCCCCAATTCTAATCTGGCAGTAGTGGTCTGGATTGGAGGGGGGGAAAGATTAAAGTCAGGGAGACCAGTGAAACTATTGTAATAACCTAGTTTATTAAGGTTTATTTAGAACTAATTAGGGAGTCGACTAAGGATATGGCAGCAGAAATGAGAAGAAGGGATGCATTTGAGAGAGAAAGCTTGGAAGTTGACTGGCCAAGACTTCTTGGGGATCTTGGTGATGTAGAATGAGAGGGAGGTAGTGTGAGAAGTCAAAGGTAACCCTCTAACTCTGGGTGACTGGTAGAATGGTGACATCACTAACAGAGACAAGAAAGTCAAAAGAGGGAACACTTTTTTTTGGAAGCGGGAGAGAGAAGATGACTAATTCCTTTTTTGGCTACAATGAATTGAAAGCCAGTGGAACATTCTTATATGCATAATAGGATCATAGCTCTAGAGCTATAAGGAACTTTGGAGACCGCCAAGTCCAAATCTATAATTTTACAAATGAAACTGAGGTCACAGAAGTAATTTTCTCAGGGTCACACAGGTAATGAACATGAGAGGTGTGACGAGTAATACTACATGTGTTATTGCCTTATTCCTGTAGCCCCATTGTAGGTAAAACTAGCTAGGGTTTACTCATAAATTAGAAGCTTTAGCACCAGTTTTGGGGCATTAAGCATTTATTAAAGAGTAAAGAGAGAACACATGGAATTCAGAAAGTTAAGAAACCTATCTACGGGGCAGCTAGGTGGCGCAGTGGATAGAGCACCGGCCCTGGAGTCAGGAGTACCTGAGTTCAAATCTGGCCTCAGACACTTAACACTTACTAGCTGTGTGACCCTGGGCAAGTCACTTAACCCCAATTGCCTCATTTAAAAAAGAAAAAAAAAAGAAACCTATCTACCCTAGAGGAGATAAGAGTTCAGCCTGGCCTGGTTCTTCTCCCAAGTCCTCCACCATGATCCTGTTCTAGCACCAAACTGCCAGTCCAAACCCCTTCTGCTTCTGGCAGAGAGGCCATCCTTCCACCCTGCTTCAAGCTCATTGACTAGCATCACTCAAATCCATTGGTTCACTGGACTTGAGGGTGGTCCATTGTTGAGGTGAACTGAGAACAGTACCCTCTTCAGAGTCAGGCAGGTGTGGGTTCAATTGAATTAACTTTAAGTGGGTTAATCATCGAAGTCAGTCACTCTCAGTCAATCCAATCAGTCCAAATCAATCTGGGGCCTTTGGGCATTTGGCAAAAGTCCATTATTTTCTTACAGAGGTAAGATTTGAACTCTAGTCCTTTGCAGAGTCAATGATCATTCCAATATTACATACTGCATTTTGTCTTTAGGCAGGAAAATACTTTGTTTGAACTCTGGAGAGAGGACTTGTTTGGAGACAAAAGAGGTGTGACTATAAAGTAATTTGGCTAACGTTTTACTAGACAGAGTATATATAATCTCATTTGATCCTCACAACAACCTTATGATGTGGACACTACAGGCATTATTATTCCTATTTTCTAGGTGAGGAAGCTGAGGAAAGAGCTTGCCCACATCACTCAGAGGCAAGATTTAAATCCAGAGCTCTCTCCTGTAGGTCCAGCACCCTTTTTACAATATCACTTTGGCTCCCAATAAAGAGCATTTATTCATGTGTTGCTTCTAATACATCATGTCTCTGTGACGCAGAGTAAGTTCTAACTTTTCAGCATCTTGGGCTTCTCTCTAAGACTGTAAGGTATTGGTGGAGGTTACTCCTTAACCAGAACTCCCTACACTGAAGAAATCACAGACTTACCTCATTGCATTTTATTCCCTTGAAATATAAAAAGAACCCCAAAACCACAACCCTCAACCCAATGGGCACCACTTAGTCTTTGGCATTCTTCACTATTCCCTACAACTCCTTTCCTTCTCTCCTAGTGTTTCTCCATTCTCTTCCCCAGTACCCACCCCCTTTCCATATTCTTACCCTCTCATCCCTCCCTCAATTTCCTTCCAACCTCTTCCTTTTTTCCCCTCCTCTGTCCATGTGGAATGGATCTTCTGTGACTGTTGGAGAAATGAGGGTAGGGTGCTCAGGGCCAGTGGATGTGTGGTAATTGTGGAGTACAGGTGCAAAATCCAGATTGGGTGGCATTACACCCTCTGGGGAGAGGGCAAAGGGAAGAGTCTGGGTGGCTCTTTTGATTGCCCTAGGGCATAGAATAGCTAAGTACTGCTCTCCAGTGCCCTCTAGAGGTTCAAGATGAGGCTTCTGTGTATGGTTGGCACTGAGGGAGAGGGCTTTGGGGAGAGGGACCCTGGACACTATTGCCCAAGGTCCTTGGGATATCAGGGAGAAATTTGGAAGTTGTTCATAAGTATGCTGTGACATGGCATCATAAAATAGACATAACTCAAAGGGACCTAGTGGGTACAGTGGAAAGACTGATACAGCTGCTTGTATGACCTTGGATAAATCACTTCCTCTTTCAAGCCTCAGTCCTTGTGAGATTAAAATTGGATATTAGATCATAAATCTCCCCTACTTAACCTTTCCCTTAATTTATCTCCCAGACTAGTAAATGGAAGAAGCTTCTGGTTTTCTAGATAGAGCCTTTATTGTATGGTCGTCACAAGGTGATGTTGATTAGAAGGATAGGAAAGTAGAAATAC
Source organism: Dromiciops gliroides (assembly GCF_019393635.1). Taxonomy (NCBI): domain Eukaryota; kingdom Metazoa; phylum Chordata; class Mammalia; order Microbiotheria; family Microbiotheriidae; genus Dromiciops; species Dromiciops gliroides. The sequence continues at coordinate 258,664,378 of NC_057864.1, forward strand.
AATACAAATCCTCTTAAGTCTAGGCTTAGTCTATATTCTGTATAAAACTCACCAAAACCCAAGGCCACTTTTGGGGAGAGAGACCGAGTCAAGCGCGTGCTGTTAACCGAGAACCGGGCTGAGTCAAACTCCAGTCCGCGTCTGTCTGTGCAGCGCAGCCAGGAGACCAGCGGAGCAGGAAAAAGCCCCCATTTCCGTTCTCTCCTTGCCTTTTGAGCTCGCACCCCGGAAGTCAGAAGTCGAGTGCTCAGCAGGCAATGCTGTTGGTCTCCTCCCCAAAAGGGTGGTCCTAAAAAAAACCCCAAAACTGGCGTCTCTCCATTATCTAACCGACTGTTAAAACTTTTTACCACATTCTTATATATAAAATGAGGCAGGCGGGTGACATGATCTCTAGATTTCTTTCTCTCTCTAAAACTATGATTCAGAGGACCTCCTGACCATGGAATTTGAAGGGAGGTCCATGTTTCATGTTACTGGAAAACTTCAGTAACATGAGTAGCTCTCTTTCCTCCTTCCCCCTACCCTGATCCAGATTCATTCTTGACAATTTAATGGCAGAGACAATATGCAAGAGGAGACCTTCCAGATTCATTTGGTTTGACCAGTCAAGTAAATTTTACCTTTGCTATCTCTTTGGGGTCTAGGTATCATTCTCATTGGGGAAAATACCACCATTCCTTGATCTTCCTCTCTCTTACTGTATTTAACCAGAGTCTTCTTCCCATAATTCCTAGGACTGCCAGGGTACTATTAGAATAGCACTGAGTAAAATCAAAAGACCTGGGTTCAAGTTCTGGCTATGACATTCACTAGCTGTGTGACCTTGGATACATCATTTCTCCTAATATAGACCTCTATTTCCTTACCTACAAAATGAGGGGGTTGGACTTAATGACTTCCAATATCCCTGCTAGCTCCATCAGCCCGAGTCCATCAGCAGAGCTGTTGCCAAGGTTACTGTAAATCAGGGTCATGGGATTTAGAGCTGGCAGGAACCTAAGGGATTATTTAGTCTAACCCTCTCATTTTATAAAGGAGGAAACTGAGGCGCAGAGTGGGGAATGATTTAAACAGCCAGAGTTACAGTCACTGAGTCGAAGAGCATGTAATAGAACCCAGGTTTCCAACAATCTTTTTATTATGCTACTGTTGCCTCTAAGGTCCCTTCCTGCTCTAACATGCTCTATAGTTTTAAGCTAAAACCTCTCCTGCTTACTGCTGTGTGTATGTGTCCACATGTGTGCATGAGATCCCCAGTATCTCTTTGGCAGTAGGGTAGAAAGGAAGGAGAAGGAGTTGGGAGGACGAATGGAAAAGGAGATGCTGGCCAGATCTGGAAGAGAGTTGGCAGTGGTTAGGGGCTCTTCCAGATCACTCAAGCAATTTTGCCGTGCTATGAGGATTAAAGTTCCCTTGTGATGGGGATCAGAACCAGGAGTGGAAAAGGGAAGGGGGTTGACCTTTGCTCTCTTGTTGATGAACATGTTCATTTACATAAACGCTAGAGCTGCTTATAGAAGTATGAGTTCCACCCTCTCAACTCTACCTCCAATCCCTGCCCCTCTTAATACACTGCCCTCCCCCTCCCCTTCCCCCCCCCCCCCCGCCAAGACCAGGGTGCTCCTGGGGTTAACACCTATCTCTTTCCACAAAAAAATATGTGGTTTCTTACCTAGAAGAATATAAACCCACTCAATCTTTCCCTAAGCAGTGAGACATGGAAGGGAGAGGAGAAAAAAAGGTTAGCTGTCACCAGCTGGATTTTTTTATTTTTATTTTTTTGGCTTCCCTAGTGATTTAGAATCAAAGACAGAATTTCAGAGCTGAAAGAGACTTCAGAAGTCCAACTCCCCCATCATTCTATAGGTGAAGAAACTGAGGTTTAGAAAAGATTAAATCATTTGCTGAACCTCACAGTGGCTAATATCTGGTACAGGTGGTGCTAACACAATGGGATTTAATGTGACCATTAACCTCGAAGGCCCCTTCCATTCTGATCCTAGGATGCTACAAACCCAGGGCTTTAAATCTCCCATTGAAATGCTCCATTTACTAGCCTTAGTGGCTAGTGAGGCCACTGTCTCCCTAGGAGTTCTCTAGAGTCCACTCGCTCTTGTTTGGAGAGGAAAGGGAAAAGGGACCTTGGGAGTGAGTCTTGGTTCATGAAATATTTATTATATCAGGCCAAGGAGAAGGAAACAGAGGATCACCTCCCCTCCTTAGGCAATGGGACTTAGGTGCCAGGGGTCTGCCTAGTTTATCTTGTGGGGACTTGGGGAGAAAGGGAAACAGAAAAGGTCTAAGTCTCAGTGCACCCTGGGGTGAATGCAACTTGTTCCTTCATTTCCACAGAGGAGGCTGATGCCTTGGCTTTTTTTTGGGGGGGGGGCAATCAGGGTTAAGTGACTTGCCCAAGGTCACACAACTAGTAAGTGTCAAGTGTCTGAGGCTGGATTTGAACTCAGGTCCTCCTGAATCCAGGGCTGATGCTTTGTCCACTGAGCCACCTAGCTGCCCCCAGCCTTGGCTTTTGACAGGGTAGGACCCTGCTAACATTTTCTCTGCTTTCTGACTACTATCCCTGCTCCCCCACTTCTCCTGTGCCAGGCCCCGGGCAGGAAACCCTCCCAATAGGGGGCTGTCGACACCTCTCAAATACTACCTCCCTGTTCCCCCCCAAAAGAGCTGATAACACGAGCTCTGGCGCCAGGGCCCCAGCCCAATGCCTGAGTCTCTGTCTCAGCTGTAGTGAGGCAGGGGAAGGGGGCAGGGAGTGGGAGGGATGGGGGGGTGGCCTGAGGTAGGGTGCCCAAAGTACAACCCTCTTTCCCCCATCCCTTCCTCACCAGGGAAGGGTCTTGTCTTTTTCTCATTTTTCTCAAATACTTGCTAAGCTACTCAACAACCTTCTCATTCCTTTCTCCCCCCTCCTTGCCCTAAATTCTGCACCAGCCACTTCTCCCCCCCCCACCTCCACCCTGACCAAATTCCTTTTCCCACTTCAGTGCTTCAGCCTGGGGTAGCCTGGGCATTCCCATCCACATCTGACCTCTAAGGGGGATGGGGACCATAACTCAGTAAAGAAATAAAATTCAGCTTCTTTCTTTCCTTCCTTCCTTCCTTCCTTCCTTCCTTCCTTCCTTCCTTCCTTCCTTCCTTCCTTCCTTCCTTCCTTCCTTCCTTCCTTCCTTCCTTTCTTCTTTCTTCCTTCCTTCCTTTCTTTCTTTCTTTCTTCCTTCCTTCCTTCCTTCCTTCCTTCCTTCCTTCCTTCCTTCCTTCCTTTCTTTCTTTCTTTCTTTCTTTCTTTCTTTCTTTCTTTCTTTCTTTCTTTCTTTCTTTCTTCCTTTCTTTCTTCCTTTCTTTCCTTCTTCCTTCCTTCCTTCCATCCATCCATTCTTCCTTCTTCTTTCCCTTTTTCTTTTGCTCTTTCTCTCCTCCCTCCCTCTGTTTTTTTCATTTCCCTCCTCACCCCATAATCATCAGTTGTTAGGACTGTAAGAGACCTCGGAAATCAGCTAGCATATCCTGTTACATAGTTCTGGCCTAGAGAGATGAAATGATGAGCTGACTAGCCTGAAGTCAGTCACCTTTCTATCTATTTTTGGCGGGACAATGAGGGTTAAGTGACTTGCCCAGGGCCACACAGCTAGTGTCAAGTGTCTGAAGCAGGATTTGAACTCAGGTCCTCCTGAATCGAGGGCCGGTGCTTTATCCACTGTGCCACCTAACTGCCCTCAGTCAGTCACCTTTGAGCCCATAGTAGAGCCAGAACTAGAATCTGGGTCTCATGACTACTCCTCAGACAAGGTCTGTCTCCTACGAGGACATCTCCCTCAGCCCTCTCTCTACCTTTGCAGAGGATGGTAAAGCATTATCTCCTGCTGCTGACTGTTTGCCATGAGAGAATCCATCTGAGGACCTCCTTTGGGGAGGTGCTGAGGTAACCTTGTTTGGGGGGAAGAACGGTGACTGGAATCAAAAGGCTTGGGTTTACATTCCTGCTTCGGGGACAGTACACTGCCTTATGGGACTTTGAGCAAGTCCGTCACCTCCCTGGTTCTCAGTTTCTTTATATGCAAAAGGCACTACTGCTTGCACTGCCTTTAGTTAACTGTGTAACTTTGGCTATAGAAATCACTTCCCCTCTCCGGGCCTCAGTTTCCTTCTTTGTAAAATGGGAAGGTCGGACTTGATGGCCTCTGAAGTCCCTTCCAGATCTACATCTATGAGTCTATGATCTAGCTGTTAATTCTTTTTCTGATTGGTGCAACAGGCAGGGCGAGTTGGGATGAGGGCTGTCCAGAAATTTTGAATACTGTGGGCTGTTAGGAGAAGGTCCTTCTTTTCTCCTTTCACTCAATCCCGCCTTCACTCTCCTGAGAATCCTGATGGCCCTTGCAGAATAAGGATGTTGAGGGAGAGTGACTCGGACCACTTTGAGGGCCAAGGGCTTGCCCTGGTCATCCCCTCTGCGTGCACAGACACTGAATCTGGTCGTCTGCAGATTGAGGATGGAACTGGAGAGTCTCCCTGCCTGGAGTGGGCAAAAGGTCCAGGGCCATTGGTAAACAGTTGAGGAAGCAAGAATGCCAAGTGGCAGGCCCTTGGAGAAGCTGTTTGCGTCAGGTGCTTTCAAGGTAACTCCCTGGGCTGGGGGTGGGGAACAACAGCCCTGGAGGAGAGGGGGAGTCTCCGGAAGCAGCTTGGAAGCTGTGGAGGTCGTGGTGACCCAGGTCAGCTCACAGGGAACATCTGGATTTCTGGAAACACTTCTTCCACCCCTGATGTGGGGCCCCTCCCCCAGAGAGTTGGTCAGTCCCTGTAGGCTGCCATGGGTCTTGAGAGGAGCCTGGACAGCATATTAGTGGGGTGGGGGATACTAGGGCAAGAATAGGGATGAGTCTAGGGGAGAGAGGGGTCTGTTTGCCCACCCTGATACCTACCCTTGCCATTAGGAAGAAACTTTTCTTCTGGCTGCCAATGGGCTATGTGGCCCAGGGTCACCTAGAGGGGAGGGGGTGGGGAATGCTAGGGAGTTCCCCACCAGCATGGCCATCACATGACTACTCCACCTGGCACACATATGGTCTGGCATGTTTGGATTTCTTCCCATGTCCCCAGCCCCCTCTACCCAAGCCCCTATAAAAGTTTTCCCGGAGTCTCTAGGAATCTAGGGTAGAGACTTTAGGGGAACCATGGAGTTTAGAGCAAGATGGGCCCTTAGACATTGTTCAACCCAGCCCTCATTTTACAGAGGAGAAAACTGACATCTGGAGAGAGGAAGTGACTTGATGGATGTCATGCCCCTGGGAAGCAGTAGGGCCAGGATCTGAATCCAGGTTTTTGGGGTTTAAGTCTAGTGCTCTGACTACTCCAGAAAAGGTTTTGGGGGACTCTGGGTGGGAATAGGGCAAGGGGAGAGGGGAAAAGATGATAGACACTACTGCTGGACGGGCAAGGCTAGATCCGCAAGGACAGAGGTAGGGTCTTATTTCTTTTTCTCTTTTATGTGCTGCTCAAGCCCTTAGACAGTCACAGGAGGGCGCTCAATAAATAGAAGTGATGAAGGAGCTTGTACTAGGAAGTCTCCCAGGACCGGGAGGGATTGGGATGGAAGCAGGAAATGGAGGGATCCTTTTTGCAGGGAGGTTGTAGGGACGGGGAGGGGAAGGGATGAAGATGTGCTAGAGAGGGGTAGGTAAGAGAAAGGCTGAGGGATCAAGAGAAGTTGAGGCAGAGAAGGGGAATGGGACAAAAAGACAGAGAGGAAGAGACAGGTGGGGGAAAAAGGGAAGGAAGGAGAGAGGGGAGAAGAGAGATTAGGGCAGAAGTAGATGAAGAGAGAGAGAGAGAGAGACAGAGACAGAGACAGAGACAGAGAGAAAGGGAGAGCACCTATTTAGATTCAACTTCATTTTAATGGTGATACCACTATGGTGGTCTGGACATTGGCCCTGACATTTCCCCATGGGAAATTAGAGATCTGTGACTCACAGGAGGGGGACTCTTCACAAGGAGACCAGACCCCCAGCAGCATATTGGGCCCCTTGACCCCCATCAATGGCCTGGTTTCCTGAGGTTGTTTCCATTCGGCTTTGGCACGTAATGTCCCCTACTAGCGAGAGAAGAAGAAACTGGGAAGGAAGATCATTCCAGTTGGGGAAGGGATGGGCTGGGAGATACTGAACCCTGATACTTGTACCCTAGCATTTCAGAGAGTATGTCACCTTAGACATAATAGGCTAGAGCAGGCAGAAGCTAGTATGGCAAATGTTTCAAGGCCTAGACTTTAAAATGTTAGGCAGGTGGGTGGAAGAGAAAGTAGGAAAAATTGAATAGATTCCCTTCTCCTTTATAACTTTTTTTTGGATGGGGCAATGAGGGTTAAGTGACTTGCTCAGGGTCACACAGCTAGTAAGTGTCAAGTGTCTGAGGCTGGATTTGAACTCAGGTCCTCCTGAATCCAGGGCTGGTGCTTAATCCACTGTGCCACCTAGCTGCCTCCTCCTTTATAACTTTTATAACTTTTCAAATTAAGTCTCCTGGGGCACCCTGTGTATTGGGGGTAGGTGGAGGTTAATGAGGAAAGGTATTTACTGTAGGCTGTTTGGAGAGGAGGGCAGGGAGTGAACTTGGACAAATGGGAAATGGGGTAGGGTATGCAGATGTCCCCAACACCTTTTAGGAACGTTGGCAAAGCACACACACACACACACACACACACACACACACACACACACACACACTCAGGCACTAATGGTACCTGGTTAGCCACTTAAAACTCAGATGGCCCTGGACAAGTCCCTTTCCCTCCTCTGGGACTCAGTCTTTTCACTTGTAAAGTGAAGGGGCTAGGCTAGAATGAGGTGATCTCTTAGATCATATTTGTAAAACCCCTTAGCATGGTGCCTGGCACAGGGCAGGTGAATGCTTCTTCCCTTTCCCTTCAAGTGACCCCGTTGTGATTTATTGGGGAGCACTGGGAATGGACCTAAGGAGGTAGGCAGAGTGGTGGGGACTTCCCTGATTAGCGGGCCTGATTGGCCTTGACCTTCCCTGATGGTGGCATGTCTGTCTGACCCAGGCATCTGGCCAGCCCCTTCCTTCCCAAGTAGATTTTACTATTCCAGAGGAGACCACTACATATTCCCTACATTTAGAAGCTAGAAAGACCCCCCGAAGTCATTTAGGGGGTGGTGGAGTACCCCTGTCTTAGTTGACAAGGGACAGAAACAAAGGCCTTGCCAGCCTGGTGATATGGGTTTTCTGATCTATTTAGATTTATCTTTAGGCTGCATTGTATGATTTTTAAAAATCCCACCAAATCTCTCTGCCTTGTGCTTTCAACTGAGATGGCTTATAGGATCATAGATTTAGGGCTGGAAGAGGCCATCTAGTTCAACACTTAATTTTTTTTTTTTTTTTTTTTTTGGTGAGGCAATTGGGGTTAAGTGACTTGCCCAGGGTCACACAGCTAGTAAGTGTCAAGTGTCTGAGGTCGGATTTGAACTCAGATCCTACTGAATCCAGGGCCGGTGCTCTATCCACTGTGCCACCTAGCTGCCCCAACACTTAATTTTATAGATGAGGAAACCGAGGTCTAGAAAAGTTTGGTGATTGTCTGAGTCACCAAGGTTATATGTCAAAGATGGGATCTGAATCTTAGGCTTCTGAATCCAAATACAGTGCTTTCCCCACTGCTAGATGCTTGAATATAGGCAGCTGGGTGTCAAGGGGGCTGGGAAAAGCTGGGGATGAATCCACCAAGTGCCCAAGTGGGATCTTATATTTTATCTACTTTCTTTTGTTTCTTTTTTTTTTTTTTTTGGGCAGGGCAATGGGGGTTAAGTGACTTGCCCAGGGTCACACAGCTAGTAAGTGTCAAGTGTCTGAGGTCAGATTTGAACTCAGGTACTCCTGAATCCAGGCTCGGTGCTTTATCTACTGCGCCACCTAGCCGCCCCCCTTTGTTTCTTAATATAGAGAAATAATAATAGATCACATTGATATTGTGCTTTAAGGTTTACAAAGGTGGTTTATTTTCTCCCATCATGGCGCTCCTGCGAGATAGGTAGTGCAAGTATAATCACCCCTAGGTATAGATGAGGAAACTGGGGGCAGGGAGGTTAAGTAACATCATTGGTCACAAAGCTAGTGTCAAAACTGCAATTAAAATCCACATGCCTTACTCAAAATCCAGAGTTCTTTCCACTCCAGCAGGAGGCCCACTCATTCCCTCTCACTAGGTCTGCCCTCAAAGAGGAGCCAAGGATATTTCTGAAGGGTTCTGGGAAGGACTGCCCCACCAAAAAAAAGAAAAAATAAAAATTTTAAAATAATGATTCCTTCCCAAGGCCTAAAATCCATCATTAGAGATAACATTTCTTTGTGTTAGGCTTTGCTCTTCCCAGGAATCCTCTTGGGCCCTTGAGAGGGGATAGAATATTAAATCATTAACACCTCATTGTGAATGCTTGTCATCTACTCTCTTGGAAGCTCAGTTGTTAGGGCAGGAGGTGGGAGACCTTAAGAGATAATTTAGCCCAACCTCCTCATCAGATCGAAGCAATTGGGGCTTTTCAACATGGTGCTGACTTAGGGGTGGGTTGTAACCTTGAGTCAAGAAGGACCCAATACAGTCGAACAGTGAGGAGAGGAATCACATCCTTCCTCTGTCCTGCATAGCGTCTATGTTTTCTCCCCTTCAGTCTCCTACCTACCCCACTCCCCAACATTGTTTCTGAGAGGGTCGATTGTTAAAGGATGTCTATCCTGAGGGACCCAAGCCACTAAGATACACAAGCTAAGTTAACAGTGTCAGTGCTCTACAGACCTGGCAAATGCTGGGTTCTCTGTCTCCTTTATTAGTTCACCTCCTCCCCTCCACAACTGAATTTATGCCAGGTGCTAGGATTCCTAGTTATGGCCCTGTTCCCTGTTCAAGTAATTTACACATGCTAATTGCTTAATCAATGCTTCATTCATTCATTCAGTCTCACTTTACAGAGGAAGAAATTCAGACTGAGATAGGACAGATGACTTGGTAGAGTCACATCAGCTTTGACAAAGACAGTACCACACTGAACCTAGCTTTTCTAATTTTTTAAAAACTAAATCACCTTGGGGCAACTAGGTGGCATAGTGGATAAAGCACTGGATTCAGGAGGATCTGAGTTCAAATCTGCCCTCAGACACTTGACACTTACTAGCTGTGTGACCCTGGGAAAGTCACTTAACCCTCATTACCCTACAAAAAAAAAGTGGTCTAACCAAAGTAGAGGGATGACCACGTCTTTATTAATACAACAAGAATAAAAAGAATAGCTAATCTTAAAAACATAAAAATAAAACCCCAAACCCCAATAAAATAAATTGCTTTGCTGTAGCAGAACATCCAGCCAGCATATGCACCCTAGGCACCTGATGGGGAAGGAGACAGGGTGGGAGACATTGAAGCTAAATTCCATTATTCCACAAGGGCTTGGGGGCCTCTCTCTGCTCATCTGGAATTGTTCTCCTCCAAATCTCCAGGGTCCTAGGGACTTTGGCTGAGGGAGCCCGGATTCCTCTCCATTCCTGTCTTCTCCAGAGGCTGATGTCCTCTGCCCTCCCCTTTCACCACCAACGCAGAAGACAAACAGTGATGAGAGAGCTGGACCTGATTTCCCCTTCTCATGTTTGTTTAAATTCTCTAGGGGAGACTTTCTGTCTCTGAGGGCGGAGAACCTGGCCTGTGGCTCTCCACCAGAGGTAGCTGCATTTTCCCCTGTACTTTAGTAGGCTGAGGATGTCTCCGAAGAAACTATGTTTTCCCAGAGAGTCCCTTCGAGGGCAGCCAGGTGGCCCAGTAGAGAGCAGTAGACCAGGAGTCAGGAGAAAACTGGAGTTCAAATCCAAGCTTGTCCAGTTACTAGCTTTGTGACCCTGGGCAATTCACCTAACCTCTATATACCTCAGTTCCCTCATCTATAAAATGTGGAATAAAACCAGCGTCTCCCTTCCAGGATTGTGGGGGAGAATAAAATGAGATAATAAATGTAAAGTACTTTGTCAACTATAAAGCACTATATAAATATTAGCTATCATTGTTATCATCTCCCTCTTAATTCCTCTCCACTTTCTTTTTACATCTCAAAGACCATTGCAGATCTCAGGTAGACAAGGTAGAAAGGGCTAAGTCCCAAGTAAGGGACAGGGTCAAGTTTGGGGGTGAGCATCATAATTTGCCTCTCCCTCACAGAATCCTAATCCTGGCTAGTCTTCTCTCCTTGTTTTTTTTTACCTGAGGAATCTCATCTGGAAACTGAAACCCAAAGGGCAGATGAGGCTTGCCCAAGGTCCCATAGCAAATATATGGCAAAGCTGGGATGGGAAACCTGGCTTTCCTGACTTCCAATCAATGTTGTTTCCATGAGGCCTAGCTGCCCCACAAATTTCCCTCTACAACCTTGCCTGAAGGCTGAATGAGTCACTCTTCAAAGCTGGAGTGATGAGGGTGTTTTGGGGAAAGGCCTCCTGCCTTCTGTCTTGGACTAGATTGGAGGGTAATGCTTGTGCTTGCTTAGTGTAGGCTGTCCAGGACAGAAAAGGGGAACAGCTGGGATCCTAGGGGGACCCTCAGGGACAAGGTGATGGGGTACTGTTGTTATCTTCTAGGCCTGTGGTATGCAACCTCATCTCAGGCTTGGAAGGGTTGAGAGGAAGGGTGCCCAGGAAACAGGGGACACTCCCAGTCCCTGGTCTCTGACCTCACTCAGTTTCTCCTGGGCCTTCGGTAATCTTAGGTTTCAGGTTGTTGCCTCTCACCTCACCTTCTCCCTTTATCATCCTGGGGATTCACTCTTCAGCCTCCTTCTCAGCTTAGTCTTCCTTCCTGGATGGTGCTTTTCCAGTTGGTCTCTGGTATCTACATTTCCCTCATCATTGTTTTTTCCCTCTGGTTCTGTTTTGCCTCTATGTCCATCTCTTGCTTAGTCTTTTCAGAGGCTGATCAAGAGAGAGTGAAAAAATAGCAAGACCTTTCATTTTCCAGACCGAATCATGCCCTTCAATTCAACAAGGGATGGTTTAGCTTTTTTTCTTTTTTCTTTGTGTGTTCAGAACTGTTCTAGGCAGGACTGGAGGGCTTTCTGGGGTGAGGGACAAGGAATACCAAAGAGAAGTAGAAGACATAATTCCTGTCCTCAAAGAGTTTATGTTCTAGTTCCATACGTGAGACACCCACAAGAGCAATATGATGTTAGAAGAAACCTGTGTTCATATCTCACTTTCCTCCACTTTAGACAAGTTACTCTATCTGAGCCTGAATTTCTCTATCTGCAAAATGGAGATAAAACCTACCTGCCTATTTGCCTCTCATTTATGGTTGTTGTGAGGATAAAATGGGAAGATTTTATATATATATATATATATGCATATTAAAATATATATCACTTTATATATCTCATATATATAACTTTGCCAAGTTTAAATGGATTTATAACTGTCCATTATTAGAGCACTATTGATGCCTTCATGGCCCCTATTGCCCAACCCCAATAATAGATCCCTGACTCCCTCATCGACCATTGCCCTTTCTGCGTTTTCCTTTCCCTACCCCAAGAGTAGGGCCTAACCTTCTTCTGCTGCGTCCCTCTTGTTTCTCTGGCCATGGTCACCAAATCCCGCCTGCCCAGGCCCCTTGTGCCTCTCACTCTTGGGTGAGAGGGATCCCTATTTTCTCTCTGTCCCCTCCCTCCCTCCAGCCCCCCTCCTCCCCATAGCAGGATACGGCTCTTCTCCCCTCCTTACTGTGAGAGGTCCTGTCCTGTTGGGAGCCTCTTCAAGAGGTGAGAGGACTTCACTTACAAAGTACAGTTATTATACTCATGGGCTGATCACTACCTCCTTTGTCTAGGGCTCCACTCCTGGCTCCTGGCCTCCTTTCATGGTCTGCCCCGCCCCCTGGCCCCCTTCCCCCCTTCCTCCATCACCTGGAACAACCTTCTACTTCTCACAAGCCAAACATCCTTCTCTTTCCTTCTTGGATCCCTACTCTAAACCTCCTCTTCCACATGGCCTTCTCTCCCACCCTTGTCCCTGAATTACTAGTTGGGTTGCTGCCTGCTCATGTTCAAGGGTGAGTAGCTACTGATGCCTTCTGATTCGAGTGGCAGAAAGAAGGGTGTACCTTGTTTTAGGTGAGGGTGGAGGGGAGAATATGCCAAAAGGGTCTTTGTATGTATTGTTATCTGTTTCACCTTCCTTCATTGCCATATGACCTTGGGCTGGTCACCATCTATCTTCTAGGTCCCTGGGATATTCTCAGGGTGTGTGTATATGTGTGTGTGGGTAATTATCAGAGCTTCTTCCTGTACAATGGAGATGCAAGGAAGACTGATGACATTGACTTTATACCAGGGTATTAAAAGCACAAGGGAAGAACTGGTGCTAGGGATACCCAATTTAGCCTTTGGAGGGGGGGGGTTCTGTGTATACACTGTTGCCTTTATACAGCTCAGGTAAATTTGGTCTTGCTTCGTGGTAACAATACTGGGTCTATGGTAGTCAGCTCTTGTAGGAATGACAAATCAGAAGGCTAGCTGACAGAAATCCAGAAGTACCACCTTCTGAGTCAATGCCAGTACTTGTCTCTACTTTTACCCCCCAGACCTGACTGGGCTCATCCTGGGAGGGCAGTTCCTGAGGTACTGAGGGGTTCAGGTTAATACTATTTCCTTCCCTCCATGAAATGGGCTGCTTATCTGGGAATGTCATCCCAGCTGGGAGATATTCCCCCTTGTCATAGTCCTGAGAATTGCACTAAACTTGGTGTCTGTCAATATTAATTATATAGTGAAAGCAAACTGCAGGACTTGGGTTCGAATTCCATCTGTTTGACTCTCCACCCTGGGCCTTGTTTTTCTCCTCTGTCAAGTAAGAGGACTGGACCAGATGATCTCTAAGTTTCCTTCCAGTCATAAATCCCATTATTCTGTGCCCCTTGTATTTCTGGTATCTTGGGCTTATCCCATTCCTTTATCAGCCTCCCCCACTCACCTTAGAACCATTGGGGCATCTGGAATTCTCCCCTTCTTTAACCAATTCACATCCCTGAGATACCTGAGGGGAATTGGAGGGCGCAGAGGAGGGCACTATGGCTTAAAGTAAGTCATTCTGAGGCCAGACACTCTCACTCTGGGTTTGGAGTCAGGGGGATTTGTCCTGTGAAGCTATTGTACCCAGAGAGCTCTGGTTTGGGGCAGGGGTCCAGGATGGAGGGAGCTTCAGAGCCAGATCTAGACTGACAATGGGGAACCTTAGCCCACTCTCCAATCTCCCCACACCTGCCTTATGACCCTCTCTCCAATCCACCCAGCCAGAAAATGATCCTGGGCAAGGAGGCCAACCCCCGGGAGGGGGACCACTAAGCCAGATAATGTACATTTATAAAGTGTAAGAAGAACTAGTCCCTAGCAGTTGGGGGTCTTGCCAGCTGGTTGAGAGGGGATATAGATGAGAAGGACAGAAACTCTGTCTCCCTCCCGCTACAGAGTTTGCTCAGAACCATATCTCCTTCCATGATGAGACTGGGGTGGGTGATAGGTGGGAGTGTCTGGCGTATGAGGGTGTGATCTTGCCCCACCTTGGGGTAGCTGCATCTTCCCTCTCTCTCTCTCTCTCTCTCTCTCTCTCTCTCTCTCTCTCTCTCTCTCTCTCTCTCTCTCTCTCTCTGTCTGTCTCTGTCTCTCTCAGTATGTTGGGGACAAGATAGGGGGCAGAAGCAGAGGAACGGATAAGATGAACTCTCAGGATTCTTTTGCCTTAAATTGACCCTCAGTCTTTGCTCCTGTCCCTGCTAAACCTAACCCAGCTGCACTACAGTGATTTATGGGGTGAGGGTATGGGTTGGAGGGGGCTGAGAAGAAGGATCCACTGGATTTGGAATCAGGGGACAAGAGTTTGAATCCTCATAGCCATTTACTTGACTCCTATACCAAGTCACCTCCTTTCTTTGGACCTCAGTTTTTTCATCTGTAAAATCATGGAGTTTGGACTAGGTGATTTCTATGGTATCTTCCAGTTCTAAATTGATAAATTCCCTGTGAAGATCTTTGTGTACTTTTAGCTCAAGCTCTGTGGTAGGCAGTGGGACAGGCTAGCTTCCTTTCTTCCCACAGGCATCTGAGCCCCTAATTCTTTCCAAAGGAACAGCCCAGGAGTAGCTGGGCAAAGCCCAACCTGAGGGCTGGTTGGCTATCTGGAAAACGAGAGGGGAAGGGGCTGGAGGGCAGCATTGAACAGGAGAGGGGAAGAGGCTGGGAGAACACAGAGGAGGGGGTACCAGAAGTACATTGGAAGAGATAGGAGGGACTGAAGGGGGAGCAGTATTCCAAATCCCATGCAAATAACCTAGAAATGTAATTGGAAAGTGGAAATAGTGGATAATCTCAGTCTTGGACCCCAGGCTGGGGGGTGTGTAGGGAGAAACCTTGGGTAGCTGTTGAGTGTAAACGTGCTGAAGTGCTGGTGGGTTAAGCCTGAATCATCACGTCAGGCCCAGGCCGGGCTTTCCATGGCCACTGTGCCCCTGCCAGTCCCCACAGCATCATGAACAAGGGCCTCTGTCTCCTCAGCTGCTTCTTCCTCCCAGCTGAGCCAGACTCAGCAGACAGTCTGGTGTGGACGTGGGCTCTAACAGCTCTGCTTCCCCTCAGGGTCATAGCTTCCAGTCAGCTCAGCCCAGTCAGGCCTTGATTCCTTCCAAACTTTGCCATCTTCCAAGAAGGCTGTCTGTATTCATCCCACAAGAACCAGCCCCCTTCTCTCTGCACTGACGTGACAGGGGCTGATCCATTCCTGTTCTTTTGCACGGATAATGCTTCCTATTAGTTCCAGGCTGGGAGTTCTCCAAAGGGCAGGGGTCCTTGCTCTCCCCCATCAGTCTTTAAACTCCTTCAGGCACGAAGGACTCTCTTTCCTTTCTGGGCCTCTTTCTTCAGTACCTCCACTACGCGACTCTGTGCTTGAGTCCACTCCATCAGTAACCATGTAGCTGGGGGAAGAGGAAGTAGGTACTTTTAAGAACAAATTACCCTCTCAAAAACGGAATTCCAACAGTAACCCCCCACCTAACCAGGGCTCAGCCAGCCCTGGGGCTAGAGTTTCAGGGTCTCCCGTCTGTAGCCACTAGGCGGCGCTCCTTCACCATGGCCGGCTTCATTAGCCAGGTGAACTTGGGAGAAAATGGGTAGCCTGCTTCTCCTTCCCCTCTTCCTCGACCCCCACTCACATCTCTCTTTACTCGGGGTGGGGGGGGGAAGTGAGGTGCGTAGGAAGAAGATCAGGGATCATTTCAAGGTTCCCCCCGATTATGCCCATCGTTGTACGCTCCAGAAGATTCTCAGCGGGGAGGGGGGGAGGGGAGGGGGAGGAAGGTCTGACTGCCCCTGTCCCTGCATAACCCTAAATATATCTCCCCTCCCTCTGCCTTCTCCCCTTCCCCCAACTCTGCCAGAGAGAGAGAGAGAGAGAGAGAGAGAGAGAGAGAGAGAGAGAGAGAGAGAGAGAGAGAGAGAGAGAGAGAGAGAGAGAGAGAGAGAGAGAGAGAGAGAGAGAGATTGTAACTGAATTTCTTGGGGGCTATGGTAATTCTCAGCTTTGATTATTTGGGGGGTTGGAGACAAAAGTACCCTCTTTAACAGCAACAGGTTTCTCTGGGGAAGGGGAGAGGGTGGGAAAGGTCGGAACTTTTACTCCTCCCCACCTGTAGGGAAGTCCCCTATTGAAAGAAGGGTGTTTCTATACACAGATTTCTATAACGCTAACGCTGATATAGAAGGGGTGGGGAGACCCCCAATCCCTTGGCAGTAGCAGGAAAGGAATCGGGGAATAGGTTGGTAGGGGACTGGGGAGGAGGGGTTACTAGACATAGAGGAAAAAGCGAAATGGCTTTTTTTTTTTTAATTCCACATTAGCTGGGGGTTGGGGAAGGGATGGCTGGAGAGGAGGCGGAGAAGGTATGGGGGGGAGGGCAAGGGCGGAGCTAAAAAAATTTTTTAAGCCTTTGAGGGGCGCAGAGCGGGGGATGGTAAAAAGAGGCGGTCCTCAAGGCCCAGTTAAATTGACCGAGAGGCGGAGAAACGGCCGAGCAGAGCCGGGTAGAGACAGCGAAGAGGAAGGGAAGGACGAACGACATATTCCCCTGTCTGCACATTGCGCTTGACTGTTGGGGTTGCTCTCGTTTGCTTCTCATTTTTTTTTTCACCGTCTCCTTTTTAAAATTTATTTTTCGATTCCCTCCTTCCTTACTACAGTCGGGAGGACTTTTTTTTTTTTTTCCCTTGGGGGGATTCCCCCCTTCTCCCTCAGATCGCTCTCTGGATTTTGGAAACCGGCCGAGGGGAGAGAGAAAGAGCAAAGAGTCTTGAGAGGGAAAGAGGAAAGTAAGTGACCTCGGGTTTTTATTTTAGGGAACGGACTGCAGAAAGAGATCTGAGCCCTCCCCCCAGCTTTGAGACCCGGGGACCCAGCGCCTCCGGGGCTGACACTTCCCCCGCACCACCGCCAGCTACCCCGCCAAGCACCGACAAGAGGGGGTACACCTCCTCGCACGCACACTTTCTTTTTTCCCCGGCTTCTGACGGCGGCGGGCTCGGCTGCAAGCGAGCCTTAGAAGAACCCCGGTCAGCGGCTAGGGGCGGGGTGGAGGGGGCAGGGGTACGAGACTATGCACTGAAACTTTTTGTCCAACTTTTGGACTGTTCTCGCTCCGGAGGAGCCGTGGTCCGCGCCGGGAGCGCCGAGCTGTGCCGAGCGGAGAGCAGTGCTCGCTCGGGCCCGGATCAGCAGCAGCAGCGGCGGCAGCGGCGGCGGCAGCTGCGGCGGCGACAAGAGGAGGAAGAAGAAAAAGAAGAAAACGAAGAAGAGGTGCGGGGGCCGCGGGAGCGGCAGAGGCTCGGCTCTAGGGAGCCGGGCTCATGGACGGGTGAAGCCTTAGAGAGCACAGTGAGCGCCCAGCCCGCTAGCGCGCCCCAGGCCCTGGCCCGGGCCTTGGCCCCGGGGGAAAAAGGAGACAGCGAAGAAGGCGCCGGGGGGACAAGGCCACCGACGCCGCAGCCGCAGAAGAGCGAGAAAGGGAGGCAAGGGAGTGAGAGCCTTACCGGCCCCGACCGGGCCTCCGAAACCATGAACTTTATGCTCACTTGGGTACATTGGTGCTTAGCCCTGCTGCTCTATCTCCATCATGCTAAGGTAAGCTAGTTGGTGCTGGCAAGGGGTGCTTGATGGTGGTGGCGGCGGCGGCTAGTGTCCGGCAAGCTGGTGGGGGGGTGGTGGTGGTGGAGGCATAGTGCCTGGCAGTGAAGCGTGGAAGGAAGCTGGGGGAAGGGGGGGGGGTGGGCAGCGGGCTCCTTTTCCTAACCTTGGGAGTGGGGATGGTGAGATCTGTGCCCCAGTCGTATTGGTGGGCACCAAGCATTAGGGAGTAAGTGCCCCCCCACCCCCGAAGTGTGCAGCGGACTGGAGAGGGGGCGCGCGCTAGGTGGAGAGCATCTGGTTGGGGTCTCGCCGCCCACGCGGGCCCTGCCCACCCACCGGAGCCACACGCACGTAGGATCCCGGCCGAAGGGAGGGGAAGGAGGAGGGAATTGGAGGGGCTGGGCTAGTGCTTCGGCGGCTCAAGTTTGCTCCTTGTCGCCGGGTCCCACAGCAAACAGACTGGGCCATGGGGGCGCTGAGAGCCATGCCCCCTGGTGGGGGGGGGAGCTATGGGGAGGTGGTCACGAATTTTAGACTAGGGAGGGAAGCGGTTTGAGCGCATGCTAAAGAGAGAGCTCCAGAGGCTCAGGTCATGTCACTTTGTCTTCCAACCTTCCCCCTCAACCCAAATGAGTTTGGAGAAAAGTTTGTGGGTGGGGGAGCTTCTGGTACCCCCAGGAGTGCAGCTTGTAAAGCCTCCATTCCCCCCGCCTCTCTCAGGTCTCCTCAGTCCCCTCCCTCCCCCTTCTCGGCGCCGGGGGCGCGCTGCGCGAAGCCGATTACATCAGCCCCGGGACTGGCCGGGCCGCGTGTTCCCCTGGAGCTGCCTGGGCCGGAGCTCGGGGTCCCTGGATTGGGAGAGACTTCTTCACCATTCCCCAGAAATCATGGACACACACCCCCGATCTCCCCCTGGAGAAGGTGACCCTTTAAGCTAGCCACAGCCTGGTGCCGAAGGGTAGCCCCCCTTCCCCCACCAGCTCCCCCCTCTCCGACTCCTTTCCAGTCAGAAAAATTCGAATACACCCCTTTTACCAACTTCCTAGCACTGAGAGCCCCCCCACCCGTTCCCCTTTTTTGAGCCACGAGAGAAGATTCCAGCTGCTTTCTGATCCCATCACCACCAAACCCCTCTTGTCCTGTATTGTTTTTAATCGAGGAGGGAGCGTAGCCCCCCCCCCAATCTCCTATATAGCTCAGTGAGACCCCCCCCACTTTCCTCCCCCTCCCCCCTTCTTTCCTTCCCGCCCGCGGGGCCTGGGAAAGGGACGGTCACTGCCAGTGGACCCGGCCTGGGAGAGCCCGCCCAGGGCGGCGCTTGGTCTCGACTCCGCCCTTGTAGTGACCTGGTGACAGCCCGCCTCCTGTCCCCTCCCCCCATGGCCCTGTGTGTAGCTGGACGGGGGCTTTATGATGGGGGGGGCGGTTCAGGGGGGCACAGAAGGGAGGCTTACATACTGAGGTTTGGCTCTCCTAGCTGAATTCTGTCTTCCCTGCACCTCCCACTTTGTGGAGAATGTTTCCAAAATGCTGTGACATTTGGGTTTCAGGGTTAGCTGGGCAGGGAGAGTGGGGTTCTTTTGCTTCGGCATACATGCCTTTCCTTCTCCCTCTTAGGGGCTGGTGCTGGGATAGTAATAACCGGGACTCCGGGCTGCTTCTGACTATTTCCCAGTCCTCCTCTTTCCTTATAGCCTCCATATGGTGATTGGGGGAAAGAAACTGGAGGGAATGAAGACCGGGCTGGAACCCCTCCCCTCCCCCAGGCGCTGTGAAATAGGCTTCCTTCGACCCTGGCTCTCTGGGAAGGCTGTCATTCTCTGAGTTTGAATGCGTGCCCCAGACTACCCTGGAGGTCACTGCCATGAAGTTTGGGGCAGGTGTTCTTGCCAGTCCTAGGCACAGTTACTAAGTACAGCCAGATCTTAATTACTGTCCAGTTGCCCCCCTCTTCAAAATCACATTCCCTACCTTCCCAGGAACTAGCAACAAGAACTACTTCTCGACATCCCCCAGGAAGTTGAGTGCAATCCACTTCTATTCCTATGAGTTCTTAAGATCTGGCACAGTCACCCCTCCCCCACCCCCCAAGATGTAGGCCTCTGGACTAGGACTAGGGAAGGGTTGTCTAGCTATAGTTATGACCTTCCTAGGCCCCCAGAGAAGGGCACCAGCCGCTCAGCCCCTCCCCCACTGGGCACCGCCCCCTCTCTGTGACTGTGGTGGTGGTGGTGGGGATCGTGGGGAAGGTTCCCTCTGGCCTAGGGGACCTGGGAGGTGGGGACAAGGCTGCTGGGACTCTCAGCTTCTTAGTAGGGCCCGGAGAGAATTGGAATATTAGGGAGGCATGGGAGCTGGTGGGCAAAGGGAAAGCTAGAGAGCCAGCTTCTGGGGAGACAGCCTGCCTCGGGGCAGGGAAGCCATAGGATTTAGAGCCAGAAAGGATCTTGGCTCCGTCTAGTTTCAACCCCCTTTTCAGCTGAGGAGACCAAGTCATAGAAAGGGGTATTATGGGGTTAGGACCGTTAACAGGGAGAAACCTTGATAAAGTTGGGGACGTGTGTCTGGGGCTTTGTGATCCTTCCTAAAGAAGAGCCCCATCTGCTTTTGGCATAGAGAATGGAGGGGTGTGTGTCTGTGTGTTTGGGGATTGTATACTGGAGGAAAAGCCTAGTGAACAGGGAGGACCGGGCTGGAGGAAACCCCATCTGCTGCTCAGTTGGCCCCAAAGGGTCTCAAGGTCCTTGGGGGGAGTTAATATGGAGAGGCCTGGCACCCCTCCCCTGATCTCCTGCTATGGGGGTTGGGCCTGAAAGGGGGCATCCATTTTGTCAGTGTCCTGGCTCTTGTCTGTTGACCTTCACAGTCAGTGGGGAGGGGCTGCCTGCCAGGAGTTGGGGGTGGGGGGAGACATAGTGTCCAGAGTGCTCTGGAAGATAAGCAGCCTCCTTGGGGCTGGTTAGGATCAGGGGATGAGGATGTGGGGGAGCTGGAGAGGGGAGGAATAGGTAGACATAAATGGTAGAACCTGCGAACCCCCAATTCCACAGGAGAGAAGAGATCAGGAAATAGCGAAAGGGTTTGGGAGAGAACTTGGAACTAGAGACTGATCTGGACTTAGGGGGTGGAATGGAAAATGAAGTTTGGAAGGGCCCTGTAGCCATATTACTAAAGTTTGCCCCTCTTTTCTTCAAACTAAGCAGCCCCTTACCTGAGGGTCAGATTGAGCATTTCTGGAAAGGGAAGAGATGGTTTTTGGTTGGGGAGGGTGTCAGCCTTCCATTCTCTGCCCCCCCCCCCCATCCCTTGTGTTTGTCAGGTCAACTAGATAAGGTCACCTGTGCTGGTTTTTCCCTTCCTTCCTTCCTTCCTTCCTTCCTTCCTTCCTTCCTTCCTTCCTTCCTTCCTTCCTTCCTTCCTTCTTTCTTTCTTTCTTTCTTTCTTTCTTTCTTTCTTTCTTTCTTTCTTTCTTTCTTTCTTTCTTTCTTTCTTTCTTTTCTGGATCCCTTCCTTCCTGCCCACTCGGTCATGTTTTTCCCCCTTTAATTGAAGTAAGTGCCTTTGGACCAGGGTGTATGTGTTGAGGACAGGTAGTTTGGAGGATTGATGAAGTGAAGTGACTAGAGTTTTTTGAGGGTGATAGGGAGGAGTGTGGAAGGAGTAGAATAGGAGAACCGAGAAGGGGGTTGAAGAAAGGCCTGGCAACTCTGGACAGACCTAGATAACTAGTTAGCTTCTCCTAGATCTATCATTAGGGGGTCTCATGGTTCTCTCCTCTGATGGTAAGCTGTGTGTGGGCTGGAGGAGGTCCCTTTTAACACACCTTTCCCTGAGGTCAGACCTCACATGTGTTTGTGAGACACTGGTCTATAACTCTGGGTTGGATAGGGACACTGGAGGTTAAAGGAAAGGAGGTCAAGGGTCTGGGTCTGGCTTAGCCTATGTAAACTCCTGTACCCCATGCCCCTATCTCACTCTCTGCTTTGTTTACAGTGGTCGCAGGCAGCACCCACCCCAGAAGAAGGAGAAAGGAAACCTACAGAGGGTGAGTCTGCTCACATACAGCATGGGCCCTAAGTCTTTCCATGTCTCGGGTGGGCACGTCAGCCCCTGTCTCTTACTCTCTGGTGCAGGTCCCTCATGGGGATGAAGCAGAGGGAAAGAGTAGAGTTGGTGGGGGCAGACACAGACATTTATTTAAGCTGCTAGTTTCCTGTGGGGTCCAATCTGTTTCTTGGCTGGGCAAATATGTTTTCAGGCACAGGGCTTATACTTCTTTCACCCTCTAGAAACTTGAATTTTTAAAGAGGACAGTGGCCAAGCAGGGGTACCAGACTGAGAGTGATTTATCCAGTCCCAGAGTCCCCCATCCAGGGAGAAGGTTGGGAGTTTTTTCTCCCCTCCCTTATCTACCCTTCCCCACCACCCCCCAAGCACTAAGGAACAGGGATGTTATTGGGGTAAACTTCCTTTTAGTGCCAGCAGAGGGCTGTAGCTGTGAAGCTGACTCACCACCCCCTTTCCCCTCCTAAACCCTGCCTGTCTTTTGTTTGCTAGGGCCCCCATTCCGAGTACTCCCTGACTCTTCTTACAGCCCTTGAACCCCTACTCTGCTCTCCTTTGGCACTTTAATGGCAGACATCCCCTTCACTTGCACCCATCACTCTGCATCTCTGTGTCAAGACACAGGGTATGCTTAGGATTGGGTTTTTCTAAAGGGCCATACCAGGCTGTTTTCCCATTCTCCTTGGGATTGGAATCCCTGATTAGCTCCACTTTCTCCCATTTATCCTGTCCCTTGCCTTCTCTGTCAGCTGGAGAATGGTTCCCTCACCTCTTTCCCACCCATGACCATCATGGATACCCTTAGAAAGTCACTCTTCTTCCCCTCACTCCCCCTTTCAAGAGCCTCTCCCCTGCCTCCCCAGCCTTTCCCAGTGGTCTTCGTGGCTTGAGAGAAAGAAGACAAATGGTCTTTGTTTGCTGGAGAAAAGGTTGTCTGCAATAAATGAAGAAAACCCAGGACACTTGAGGCTGCTGAGCATGTGTGCTTGTGTGAGAGGATAGATTCGTGTTTGTGGGTGTGCTTGAGTGTGAAGGAAGTTCTCCTTTGGGAGGTAGCGGCAGGAGGGGCTTGGGATGGGTGCTGAGGGGAGCTCTCTGACCTGTTCTAGTGTGACAGACTTCTTCCCTCTCTTCCCTGGAGAGCCTAGAATTCCTTTTCCTTTGATGGGGCCTCCACTGACTCGGAAGGGTCTACGATCTCCCCAGCTTGTAGGCCAACCCTTTTTTGTACCACCCCCTGGCTTGAGGAGGGAGACATCGAAGGATGGGGTTCCATCAAACCAGCCAGAGATCTAGCCACCTCTTTCCTCTTCCCACCCCACAACCCAGTTAGAGCAAGCAAGGGTCAGAAACCCCCGAGATCAATTATTGTCTTTCTCAGTGCTTGATTTTAAACCATTATGTCCTTTATGGACATTTGGTTTCCTATCCATCCATCAGGGATGCAAAGAACCTTCCTGTATAGAGAGGGCTGACAACCAGCCTGTGGCTTGATAGGAGTTGGTGCTTGAATAAGAACCCAGGTCTTCCTGAGTTCCAGCCTGCTGTTCCCAGCCAACCCTTTTCAGTCCTCTCCAGCCATATAAACTTGGCAGGGTGAAGTAGAGGACGGGTCTACCATCTCCTCCTGGCCCCCAGCCATATTTTAAATAGATATGTATATATCTAAGGGAGGCAATTTAGCACAGCATATGGAAAAACTGAGGTGATGGAGTCAATAAGTGCTGAGTTCATGTACTTTTTATGCCACAGCCTAGCTTTCTCAAGTCACTTAAACTCAGTGCCTCAAGCAGCTAAAAGTGGGGGCAGCTAGATGGCAAAGTGGACAGAGCACTGGCCCTCAAGTCAAGAGGACCTGAGTTCAAATCGGGTCTCCAATACTCACTCATTCACTCAATCACACACATCGAGTCAGTTGGAAAGCCGGAACTAGAACCCAGACCTCCTAATTCCTGTCTAGGGTTCTGTACTTGGCACCCTGATTGGTAGGGTGGGTGGGGTCCTAGGGGAAAGAGATGGGAACCATGTGGATTTGACTAGCTGGATCATAGATATAAAGCTAGAAAGGACTTCAGAGGATGTCTAGCCCGCCTCGTTTCACCTATTAAGGGGCTGAGGCCCAGAGAAGTGCTTAGTTAGCTCAGTGCCTGGCACAGAGTAGATGCTGAATAAATACTGATTGATTATTGGTTGACTTGCCCAAGGTCACCCGGGGAGTAAGGAGAACCACTGAGATTTGAACCTAGGGCTCTGTGTCCAGCTCTTCTGTCACTGGATCATGCCTCTTCCTCTTCTGAACCTCCCTGGGTTCTGTCGATACTTTTTCCCTGAGTGTGCTTTGCTGCCTCCGAGTGCCTTGTCCCCTTGACCCCAAGTTACCTTTTCATGCTTTACTGCACCCCAGGCTCTCTGCCCCGTTACCTAGCCCAGAGAACCTTTGTTGCTCTTCGTCACCTGTTCAGTTCTTCCAGAAATGCTTAGCAGCGGGAGCAGCAGCACGGCTTTTTTTTTTTTTTTCCATGATGCAAGCAGTTTGCTCTTATCAGGCAGGGCTATTGGTCTCTCACCTGGCATGCTTAGCCATGCCCGGTGGCCGCCGACTCTCAGGGCTGCCTAGCTGAGGCCTCCCTGTTTTTCTCCTTAGCTTCTCCCTCTCCCCAGGAAGTTGGGTCTTTCAGGCACATGCTTGGGGTGTGGAAGGCCAGCTTCTTGCCCTGTGGCCCTGCTCCCCAGAGACCTCCCCACCCTCTGGCATTGCTTCTTCCCTTGTGTTGGGAAAGTCTTGGGAAACCCTAGAGGTCCCCAACAGGGGTGAGAGTGGAAGGCCTAGGCATGCAAAGATTGGCTTTTCCTTCTCTACATCAGGTTGATCATGTGAAACAGGCTTCTCTATTTTCTCTCGACACCCCTCCCCATTCTGCCCCCCTCCCTAGCACACAGGGACCCAGACTAGGGAAGGGCAGTAGCCGTATAGGCTCAGGGTATGGGGCAGAGTGAACCCGAGTTTTGTAAGGATTGACTCTTAACAGAGAGAGAGGATTTGCCCCTCAGGAGGGAGGGAGGGGTCGAGGTAGTACTGAAATGTGTGGGACTCCTAAGGCTCCCCCTCTGAGAAAGCCATGGATTGTCCCTTCTTTCTCTCCCTTGGCCCTTGCTCCTTCACCTACATCTCACTCACTTTCTTCTCTAGCCTTCTCCAGCCTGCCAGGTGTGGCAGAAGGTGTCCCAGAAAGAGCACCTTGCTGTGGTTGGCCAGCAGAGTTCTGGAGGGATTTAGGGATAGGGGGGTGGGGGAGGGCAGTTAAGAAATGGACATTAGTGCTGGGAAATTACTTCGAGAGCCTTGAGTCCATTTTAGTAGATGAGAAAATGGAGGTTTTGAGAGGTAACGTGAGCAGGGATCATGGAACTTAAGGGAACCCTCAGGAATTTGGAACTTTTTTTTATGTCATGGACCCATTAGGCAGCCTGATGATGCCTATGGACTTCTTTCTCAGGATGTTTTTAAATGCATACAATAAAATACTTAGGATTATAAAAGAAACCAATTATATTAAATTACATTTATCAAAATAAATTTAAAAACACAACAACCTAATTCATAGACTCATTGTCTCAGTTGATAGAGCACTGGACCTGAAGTTAGGAAGACCTGAGTTCAAATCTGGCCTCAGATACTTATTAGCTGTGTGACCCCGGCCAAGTCACTTAACTTCTGTTTGCCTCAATTTCCTCATCTGTAAAAATGGGGATAATAGCACCTACCCATCAGGATTGTTTTGAGGATCAAATGAGATATTGGTAAAGTGTTTAGCACAGTGCAAGGCACATAGTAGGTGCTATATAAATGTCATTATTATTCCTCCTTCTCTAATCCTGCTGCTTTATTTTACCAATGAGGAGACTGGAGCCTAGAGAGGGAAAGAGTCTTGCCTAAGGTCACACAGCTAATTTGTGGCAGAGGCAGAATTTGAAACCAAGTCTTTTGACTTTAGATTCAGTACTCTTTCACACAGGGCAGTGAGGGCTCAGTGGATAGAGTGCTGGGCTTGGATTCAGGAAGACTCATCTTCCTGAGTTCAAATCTGGCTTCAGACATTTACTAGCTGTGTGACCCTGGGCAAGTCACTTCACCCTGTTTGCCTCAGTTTTCTCATCTGTCAAATGAGCTAGAGAAGGAAATGGCAAACCATTCCAGTATCTTTGTCAAGAAAACTCCCTAATGGGGTCATGAAGAGTCAGACAAAACCCTTTACACAAACATATTACTTGCAGCAGGTTAGTTGTGTCCCTCTCCTCATCAGCACCACCCCTCCCCCCCTTTCCTTCTGAAGGTTATGAAGTGCTGGGGCCGGACCCTCTCACAAAGGAATACTGGCTGGTCAGAAGACATACTCTGATATTTTCTTGAGGCTCTTTTAGGTTAACCCATTTGTTCAAACTCCTAAGTTGCCTTTTCTCCTTTAGTGGTGAAATTTCTGGATGTCTACCAACGCAGCTACTGCCGGGCTATCGAGACTCTGGTGGACATCTTCCAAGAATACCCAGATGAGGTGGAATTCATTTTCAAGCCGTCTTGTGTACCTCTGATGAGGTGTGCTGGCTGTTGCAATGATGAGGGACTCGAGTGTGTCCCCTACGAGGTGCACAACGTCACCATGCAGGTGAGGAAAGCTGTCTTGGGGTCATGGGAGTGAAGCTTTCTCCCTGGGTAAAGGAGTTTTTTTAATTTTAAATTTAACTTATTATATCATTTTAAAATTTTAATGAGAGTTTATACATTTTTGAAGGGAGAGGTTTTTGGCAGCAAGAGGGTTTGAGATCAGAGATCTCTTTCTCAGGAGAATAGGATAGACAATTCTCCTTATGTCCTGTTTTCCTGAAGTGCGACTGGTTGAATGGGGAATCCTGCTTGGAGGCAGGGGCATCGGCAAGATGACCCATCTGGGACCCAGATGATGGAAAGCAAATGTTCCTCTTTAGAGGCAAAGATGTCTTAGGGACATCCCTCTACCTGTTTTCCTTTTGTAATTGAAGCCCTGTCCCTGACCCATAACCCTATTCCACCTCTTCTCCTGTCCTGGCCCCTTGCCCCTTGTTTCTGGAGGCATTCAGGGACAGGAGGCACAGTGTCTGTCCCTTTTCTCTCCACCCCCTTCTTCCCAGAGGAATTTCCCTACTGTCCTTGGGACTTTGCTCAGGAGTAATGGGTCAACTCTGACTGATCTGGATTAGGAGACTTACCAGGGATGTGGGGTTTGGGTTGTTCAAAAAGTTAGTTCCCTCATACAATCACTTCCCTAAAAAATCCTCCCTTCTGGAGGCGGCTAGGTGGCGCAGTGGATAAAGCACCGGCCCTGGATTCAGGAGTTCCTGAGTTCAAATCCAGCCTCAGACACTTGACACTTACTGGCTGTGTGACCCTGGGCAAGTCACTTAACCCCCATTGCCCCGCAAAAAAAAGAAAAAAAAATCCTCCCTTCTTCCTAGGACTCCTTCATGGTACAAAACCCCAGTTCAAGTTCTTGGCTCTATCTCTTTCCCTTCCTTCCTCTCTTCCCCTTCTTGCTTTGACTCCTCCTTTCTGCCCTGGAGGTCCTGCCCTTGGTGCTGCTTCCCAGGTCTGAACCCTGGGGAACTGGCAGCACTGCCCTCTGAGGCATAGACTTCCAGAGACCAGGCATTTAATCTCTTAGTTCTCAGGTCCTTGAAAATATTGACCTCTGTCTCTCTCTTCTTCCCTGCTATCCCCATTTTCCCCTGAGAACCTAGGAATAGGTATCTGGTGAGGGATTTGTCCTTCCTTAGCCAGTGTTTTTTGGGGAAATGAAATTATTCCTTCAAATGGGGCATGGGCAGGGTGAAAAGAAGAACCAGATTATTTGAATTTTGTGGGTACCAGGAGTCTGATGTGGGCATGTTGTTGGGAGTGGGGGGGGAGGGGCTGGAAATGGTGCCAACCCAGGACCCTAATTCCCAGCTCGGCCAACCCGAAGCAGCCACATCAGCTCTCTGAGATTATTGGGGTTAGGAGGTAGGGGAGGAGGGGGCGGGGCTCTATGGCTTTGTCCTATTGACAGCCATTAACCCCCCCCCCCTTTACCTCCTTCACTCCCTGGGGACTATTAATCCCCGGAGACCTCCGGGTGTTGAGTGGCAAGAGACAGGGGGGTGTCGGGCGAGTGGCTGGCTGGGTCACTAACTACTGTGTTCTCCTGCCCTCTCAGATCATGAGGATTAAACCCCACCAGGGCCAGCATATTGGGGAGATGAGCTTCTTACAGCACAGTAAATGTGAATGCAGGTAAGGGGAGATTCATGGATAGAGGTGTTCTTGGGGAAGGGATGGGTAGATCAGGCCTGCGAAGAGGTCAGAGAGAGAGAAGGGGTGTCAGAGAGAGTAGGCAGACATGAGAAGGCCACAAACGAGAAGGTCCTAGAAGTCAAAGACACAGAAACAGAGAATGGAGTGGGCAGGGAGGAGATGGAGACATGGTTCTTAGAGGAGACCTTTTCTATTAAGGGTCTCCCAGAGGGGCTGGGGTTGGGGTGGGGGCATATATTTATATACATACACATTTGCTTCCTCTGGTAGAATGTAAGCTCCTTGTGGTCAGGAGCTGATGGAGAGGTTGAATAGAAGGCAGGAACATGGAAAGGGACTCTGCCTAGAGTGAGGATGAGAAGAGGAAAAGGAGTCCGAGTTCTTCCGGGCTCCCCTAGTACTGAGGGGGGGAGGGAGACTGTTCAAGGTGGCAGGAAGCCAGTTCTCTTACCTTCCTCCTCTGATCCTTTCCTTTTCTCATTTTTAGACCAAAGAAAGATGTCAAAGGAAAACAAGAGAAGTAAGTGGACATAACTTTTGGTGTTTTTTTCCCTTCTCGGCCGGTTGTCTTGCTGGTTTTTTTTTTTTTTTTACTCTTTGCCCCTTCTGTTGCTCTGTTATTCAGGGTCATTATTCAGGCCTCACTAAGGCTAGGCAGAAGTATGGAGAACTGATTGGTGGGCAGAGAAAGGTTTGGAGGTGGAGTGGAAGGCACCCTCATTCTTGTGTGGTCTAGATGGTTCCCTTTCTACCATGCCACGTGGAGAACCCACTGGGTTCCTTCCAGGATTAATTAGGTCCTGAAATTTGGCTGGAGGGTTATTGGGAAATCCTGGCCCAAAGCATCTGTACCTGCTGGGAAGAGCTATTAGACTCTGGGTCTGGACTTCATTTTCTATATGGTCTGGCTTGATGTTGTTGTAGTGTCCTGGTACCCTGTTTGCTTACTAGCCTGACCCTCAGGTGGGTTGTCAACCCCTAGAACACTTGGTACCCTGCCACAGGGTGGGGGTATAGGCAGGGGGTTGGAACTGTCAGGGAAACAGGTGGTGGAGGGCGTGTGTGGTATATTTCCATTTGCTATCTTGTGACTCAGGTTTGGAGGCTATACTTGGAGGGGAAATGGGTCCCCCCTGGGGTTTCTACCTTGTCACTGTCCTTGGATGCTTTTGGGGTCAAAGTAAGGATGTGACGTTCTTCTGGATTAGATGGTAGATTTGCTAGCTTGGTTTAATAGACTTTAGTGTTTGACTCAATTAAGTTCCTCACTTTTCAGGGGCTCTGTAGTCTGGGAATAGAGTATTGTTAAGGGCAGAGGCTGACACTCAAGGCACAGTAGCATTAGAAACTGATGAATGTAAAGGGCTGGTTATTAGGCCACCAAATAGAAGGTCTGAGTCAGGCTGCCTAAAGAGGAAGGAGATGGAGGCTGAAAGAGAACACATTGTCTTCCCTTTTCTCTGTGCCTACCCTCGCCCATTGCCCCTGGGCCGCACCTTCCTTCTCTCCCCTCCAAGTCCAGCATGTTCTCTTAGTGTTGAAGCAGTTTCAGTGGCAATGGGGCAGAGGGGCTAGCAGGCTGGAAGTGCTCTTTGGAGAGACTGTGTGGGTGATTGAGCCTGGTTTCCTAGGACCCTCCCTTCTCTCCTCCCCTCCCCACCTCTGCTGCTTATTGTTACTCCCTATGCATTCTCCCCAGGAGAATGATGGAGGGCCCCCTTCCCCTCTCCTCCCCTTTTTCCTTCCTTTTTGGCAAAACTCCCTGGGGTGTATCTACCTCCCCGAACTGTGGGACAATGTGAGGAATGATGGTTTCCTTTTGTTGGGGATGAATCGGGCCACAACCCACCCCTTCTCCCCCTTCCTCATTCCCTATGACTCCCAGCCCCCTATCCCCCACCTCAGCCTGTTCCCAGGATATCAGCCTTGCCTGCAGCTAGAATGGGGTAGCTTGGAAGAAAATTTTGTGAGAAGGCAGACAGGCTCTGACAGGGCCTGGGGAGGATACCCTGCCAAGTTACGCCCCAGCCTCTCCCCTCCCACACCCCCTCCATCCCTCTTCCCCCTTATACCCACAAACCCTCTTTCCCCCAGGCTCTTGGTGGGGGGGTGGCCTCTTCCTGGGAGTGGATGGTTGCCACTGGCCAGGATGGCTCTCCAGTCCATGGCATGGGCCTTTATATCGTGGCTGTGCTCAGCTCATTCCTCAAACACACACACACACACACCACACACCATGCTCACTCCTCAGTCAGTGCCTTGGGCTCTCTGACCCATCCCCCTTTATGGTGATTCCTAATGTTGCTAAGTGGAAAGCCAGGAGCGTGAGTCAGGGCTGTTGGCCCAGCCCCCTCTCAGTTCATAGACTGTTCTACACGGAAATGGGGTTGGAGGGCATCATTCTCCTGGCCCCCTCAAGCTCTGTGCTACTAGACACTTTCCCCCTTCCTTGTTGCCCTGCATCCTTCCTGGGAGAACCCTTAAAGGGCATGTCTGCCATTGGCTGGAATCCTGGAGCCTTTGCTCAGCACTCTCCCCCTGTTCCCTTCCCACCTCCATGTTGCTGAGACTGAAGGAAGCACCCTGTTTGGTAGAGGTGTGATATTTCCCCACCATTCCTCCCAGGGAGGCTGTCTCCAGAGATCTGGAGTACCTTGAATGGTAACAATAATTACACACCTTCTAGGTTCACAACCTGTCTTCTTCCTAACCATCTTGTGAGGGAAAGGTAGTGCAAGTGTTATCATCCCCATTATAAAGTTGATGAAACTGAGTCTTGGTGAAGTGGCTAATGGGCCTTGGGTCTTCTGATTCTCAGTTCAGTGTGTTTTCTACCAGTCCGTGTGACTCTAAGCCTCAAGAGGGATGGCTGGCACCATGGTGATAGTAATAATGATAATAATATTATTTTCTAATAATTATATTTATTATACTAATTATTAATATTTTAAAAGAAACACATAACATTTATTATGATTATAGTGTATGATGATCGAATAATAAATATAATAATAACAAACTTTTGTTTGCTTCAGTTTCCTCCTCTGGACAATGGGGATAATAATAGCACCTCCCAGGTTGTCATGAAGATCAGACGAGATAATATTTGTAAAGTACTTTGCAAACCTTAAAGAGCTAGATAAAGGATGGCTATGTTCTTATTTATAACGACACCAATGATAGTGAAAATTCCCATCTATGAGACAGAGGCCCAAGAGCGAGGTAGTGCAGCACTATTATGATGCCATTTCCCACCTGAAGAAACTGAGACACAGAGGGTTAAGTGACTTGTCCAAGGATTACAGAGTTAATAAGGATAAGAAGTAGGATTTGAACCCAGGGCTAATCAATGCTAATGCCATTTCCACTCCCATCACAGATAGGGGTGGGGTAAGTTGCCAAAGTAGAGTAATGCTTTAGGAACAAATATGGCCCCTGTGCCTTCTGCCTGAAGCCCCAGTGTCTTTGGATCTTGTGCCCTCAGCAGAGGTGGGGGATATGAATAGAGAGAGCTTTGGGGGTGATGGGAAACTTATCATCTCTTTCCATCTCCTCAGAGTCATCAAAATGATGAGAAAGGGCTTTCTTCATGGTGCACTCCCACATATGTAGCTATGCTGCAGAGCCCTGTCCCCCGAGACCATTTCCCACCCCCCACTCCCAGCCCCCTTCCTTCTCTTTCTCTCCCTTCTAGGGAGAGAAGCCATTGGGATGTTGGGCTTAGGAGGGGATGTGTATTTCCCCTCTTCCCAACCCTTTCTGCTTCATTCCATTTCCTCCTGCCCCTCCTCGGCCCCCACCCTGTTCTCTGTCTGTCTCTGTCTCTGTTTTTTTATTTTCCAGAAAATCAAATCGAGGAAAGGGGAAGGGGCAAAAGCGCAAGCGAAAGAAATCCCGGTATAAATCCTGGATCGTGTACGTTGGTGCCCGGCGCTATTTAACACCCCTTCCCCTTAATCCCCTTTCCCTACAATCAGACCCTCCATTTGTAGCACCCAGTGATACCCCTACCTATCTTTACCCTTCCTTCCCCCTTCCCTAGTGTCTCCATTCTTTCCACTTGACTAATTGGCACCGATGGGGTCAAAGTGGTGGTGGCCTTCTGGCTAGGGCCCTGGGTTCTTGAGGACTTGGGTGGGGGGCTATGGCTTGGCTGGGCACAGACTTTCTTACCCACTGGGCACTGGTGGCGGGTCTCTGTTGGCATGGGCACTGGGAAGTGGTGCCTGCCCAATCTAGCTCTTGGCTTATGCATTTGTTTGGAAATCAAATGGGGGGTCTTGGGTAAGGATGGGGAGGGGATCATTTGAAGAGGGTTTGGGGAAGGAGTATGTGTACATGAGTGAATGACATTGCGACGATGTGGAAGGTGGAGTGGGCTAGGACTGGGGATGGGGAAAGGTTCTATCTAAGGAATAGTGTTGTTGCCATCTTTTCTCCTCCTATCCCATGGCAGGATGAGGGTAGAGAAGGGCTCCTTGCCAAAGTGGAGAGAAGGTTCTCTGGTTCCAAGTTTTTCTAATTCAGCTGAGGCCATGGTCATTAACATGGACCCTATCTCCTAGAAGAACCTTTTCTCCTGTTGTATCTTTGAGGGAGCAAGGCAATGTGTGTCTGGGATAGAGGGTGTACCTACACCCAGGAAAGAGAGAGCAGCAGTGGTTTGAGGTCTAGGATGCTCCTGGCCTCTTGGGATTTTATCTGGCTGGTTCTGGAGAGGGTATTGTGACCTGCTTCCCACCTCTCTTCAAGCAATAGGTTAGGAAGAGGTCTAGAACCTGTATGACTCTGTGTCTCAGGGGCCATTGGAAAGGATGATACTTGCAGCATTGATTCCTTTTGGGGGGACAAGTCAGGCCCTTTTGGGATCAGCACCATATGTTAAATAGTATCTGGGAATTGGTGGAGAGGGACTTTGCAAAGGAGAGTGCCAAATTCTTTTGCTCCTCAATGGAGCTTCTTGGGTTAGACTTTCTGTCTTCCCAGGATCATGGGATTATGGATTTCTAGCTGGAAGGGACCTTAGAGATCATCTTATCAAATCTCTTCATTCTATAGAAGAAGAAACCAGTCCCAAAGAGATTAAGTAACTTGCCCAGGGTCGCATAGCTAGTAAATGTCTGAGGCAGAATTTGAATCCAAATCTTCCATGATATCTCTATGGAGCTATGAATCTGCAGGCTAGCTTCATACCCCACCCACCCCACCCCAACTTCCTGAAGTGGGCAGGATAGCGCCTCATTGCAAGTCTTTCTTTGGTCTGTGGTATTTTGGCATGTTAAAACAGGAAGCGACCTTAGAGGTCATCTGGTCCAACAACCTCATTTTGTAGAGGAGGAAACTGAGGCCTGGAGAGGCAGGTGACTTGACCAAGCTCACACAAGTCATGGGACGTGAACTCAGTTCTCCTGAACTCAAGTCCCATGCTCTTTGCCCTATATACCATGCCACAGGAGGAAACCCCCCACCTCCATTTCTGGGAGTCCTGAAGCCTGCCTTTGCTCAAGCACGCTGTGTCTTCGCTTCTTTTGCCCCATCAGACCAGCCTTCTGTCCTCTCTATCTCTCTGCTCATGCAGGCCTCTCCAAAGCTGCTTCTTTGCCTCTTTCTGCTGTAGCTCTCTGATATTGGGAATGGGGAGTGGGGTCGGTCATGGCACGACCGGGAGAGGGCACTGAAGGGCGGTGGGGACCCATGATGGCGATGTGTTAGGGGGTGGGGGTATATTGCACGGGGATGGGTTTTTTTTCCCTCTGCTGAAGCTCTAGCTTAGATCTCTTTCCTTTTGCCTTTTTGCAGTCCCTGTGGGCCTTGCTCAGAGCGGAGAAAGCATTTGTTTGTACAAGATCCGCAGACGTGTAAATGCTCCTGCAAAAACACAGACTCGAGGTGCAAGGCGAGGCAGCTTGAGTTAAACGAACGAACTTGCAGGTTGGTTTCCCGAACAGAGAGAGACAGAGAGAGAGATTGAGAGAGAGGAGAGACAGACAGACAGACAGACAGACAGAGACACAGACATACAGAGAGACAGACTGCTCGCTTGGCTTTTAGCTCCCTGCTCTATGACTGCTACTTTCTCCTGCTCTCAGGATCCCCCCCGTGGAGGGGGGAGTGTCGGGGTTCTGTCCTGGCTGGGTGCCAGGGAAGCTGCTCCGGTTGGCAGGGTGCACAGACTGGCGTGGCTCCATGTGGTGGTGTTGTCGTGGAGGGTAACGCCCCTGATGTGCTGTGTTGTCTGGATCCAGGTGGTTGTTATTAATAATAATGTGTGTTTGTGTTGCTTTGTTATCTCTCATTGTTTTTTACTAGCATTGTCTTATTGGATCTTTATAACACCTCCCCACAACCCTCAGGTAGGCAGAGAAGATATTTTTCTCCTCTATTTGACACATGAGGAAATTTGAATCCCAGAGAATGGAAGAGAGCCAGGACTAGAACCCAGGTCTTCTTACTCCTCGTTTGCTGCTCTTTATACCATACAATGTTGTTGTTGGGGCAAATTGGATGGCCCCTATCTGCCTCTACACTGAAGAGAGTAAAGGTTCAGGATGGGGAAGATTAGTGGAAACCCTAAGTAGTTCTCCTCTCCTCCTTGGTTTTTCCCATTTGTTATTACTAATAAAGACCTAGAAAGAGTGTCTGCCTGGCCTGCTTTGTTTGCTCACTTACCTCGCACCCCCAGGCATGTGACTGCCCAGGAGGCAGGCATGCTGAGGACTAAGACCTTGAGATGTTGGTATGTCCCATGGACTGATATAGAACTCAGAGGATGTGTTGGGGAGAGGAGAAGGGGACAGCTCAGGCTGTCCTCCCTGGGGTTCTAGGAATAGATGATACCCTTGCAGCTATAGCCAGGTAGAGAAGATATATCTGTCTGCTTCTCCTAGTGGGAAGAGAGTTTGGTGTAAGTTGGAGATGGGGAGGGAATATGTAGGTGGGAGCATCTGAGGCTACTGGGCACCTGGATTAGACTAAAAAAGCCAATTAAGTCACCTCAGCCTTCACAGGTCCAGCCTGATCTGCCTCCTTCTACTCTCTGAGCCCACACCACTAGTCTGCTAGATGTGATCTCAGTCTCCCTTAAGCAGCTGCTCTGCAGGGATGTTGTGGGTGATGGATAGGTCTTAGGGTCAAGAGGATGGAAGAGAAGACCTGGAGTTCTCTTCATCGAAAGCATTCTACAGCAGAATTTCCTAATTTCCTCCCTTTTCTGATCCCCTCTTCCTTTGCTCCTTCCCCTAGAACCAATAGACAGTAAATTGGGGGCAAGAGGATGGATGCCTGGCATCAGTCTGCACGTATTCTTCACATAGGTGTTTGCCAGATAGGCTTCCCTGGCTCTGCTTTGGTGTAACTCACAGACTGAGTTGGAGGAAGAGGGACACTCCAAAGTTCTACTTGGCTTCTTTATGTCACCTGACCTGCCAAAATTTAGGTGTTTTAGAGGCTGGTTCTTGTTTGGCTTTGGGGGATCACCTATAACTTCATCCTCACTTTTTACTTCTTACCATTATCCAAATGCAATATTCCCACTGCCAAGCATTTGCATCGTTCATACCTGATGCCTGGAATACCCTCCCTACTCTGCTCTACTCAACAATGTATTACTCTTAAAACATATAGTTCATAGTTCACACCCTTGAGTTGCCCTTTCCTGTTTGATTCCAATGAACTCTGATCACTCCTTTACTTTGTCTTGTCCAGCACTTATTACTAACAAATAATAATAGTAAAAGCTGACATTTTAATAGCATTTAAAGGTTTATAAGGTGCTTGACGCATATAATTTAAATTGGTTCTCTGTTCGTTGGTACTTGCTACTATGTCACTTTGTAAATGTGAGTCGTGTCTGTTTCATCTCAATCAGAGTGGTAGCTCCCTGAGGTCAGGAGCATTGTATCTTCCTCATCAGAACAGGAGGGCCCTGAATATGGGGCCTGTCTTTCCCTTCAGACTTGGGGCTCCCTGAGGGCAGGAACTATGTCTCCCTCATCAGCCTCAGGGACTCTTTGAAGGCAAAGACTGTATTTCCCCCATCAGAGGTGGGGTGGGGCTCCCTGGAGATAGAGACCATGTCAAATTGGAATTCCACCCCCCTTCAAAGGTTTCAGACCTCATCTCCTCCCCTAATATTTATTTGCCAAGTGTAGGACTATTCATGGGAAGTGGGGGAGGGGAGTAGAATTGCTTGGATGCGGTTAATATGGTCTCTGACCCTTCTGGTCTTTGGCTCTCCTTGCAGATGTGACAAGCCAAGGCGGTGAGCCCCCTCGGCATTTCCAGAGCCAGACCTCTCAGACCTGGAAAAGAAAAAAAAATCAGAACAATTAAGAGAAACCACAAGCCACCACCACCGCCACCACCGTCGCCAACACTGACAACCCAATGATGATGAAACTAACACTAATCCAAAAGAAACCTTAAATGAAGGATGAAGAGAGGCGCATAGCACTTTGAGTCCGGAAGGTGTGACTCCGGCAGAAGCATTCCCGGGCAAGAGACGGAGCAGGGGTCCCTCTTCCAGTTGGATTGCAATTCTGTTTTTCATGCTGCTAAATCATGGAGCCAGGAAGATTAGAGGGTTTTATTTCTGGGATTCCTATAGACACACCCACACGCGTACATGCATTCATATATATATATACATATATATAAAAATAAATATATATATTTTATATGTACATATAAAATATATATATTCTTTTTTAATAATTAACATTGCTAACGTTATTGGTGTCTTCACTGGATGTATTTGACTGCTGTGGACTTGAGTGGGAAAAAAATACCCACACAGAATCCAGCTGGGAAAAGATGGGAGCAGTGATATTGGCATGGCCACCTTCTTCTAGGGGAGGCCAGAGCTATCTATCTGTGCCTTCCACTCTGTCCCTTCTTGCCCTGCCTTGTCCTGCTGGCCCCAGGAAGAATGACTGAACACGCGGAGGTTGAATTTGATGCCTGGCTCTGGGTTTTGAGGGCATGTTGACATACTCAGCTGTGGTCCCCATATTTTACTCCTCTATTGGATTGCACCTTGGACCTGTCCCCTAGGTTGTTGTTGGTTTTTGTTTTTGTTTTTGTTTTTCTGTTGTTTTTTTTTTTTTGTCAAAGATGGGGAAAGGGCTGAGAGATGGGAGACAGGGAAGAAGAAGCAGCATGGTTAGGAGGAATGGGGACCAGAGGATGCTACAGTGCTGGGGTGCTCCCCAAACTCCCCTGATGACAAGACATCCTATCCCCTGGGTCTGAATTGCCTGGGTACCCTTCAAAACACAGTGGAACATTTCTGTAGAGGGGTATTACTATGCTGTGGAGACAGGGGGTGGTGCATTTTGTGTGATAATATATCCCTCTCCCCCAATGTAACCTCCCCTCCCCACACCTTTTCCCAAGGAGGAGAAGCTATCCCCCTCTGTCTTCCTCTTGCTCAGTGAGGCAGGCTCCAGAAGCAGAGATAAACCCTCAAGACTACTAAACCACTAGGAAGCTTCCCCCAGGGTGTTTGAGTTTGGCTTGTCTGAAGGCAGACAAGGGTGAAGGGTGAAGGGTGAAGGGCGAATGGGTGGCTGTGGGCGTGGGAGTGCTTCCCTGACCCTGGACCCTGACCTTGTCTCCCACTCCACAGTGGGGAGAGACAGAGCAGGATCCATATGCCTGGTGTGGAGGCAGAGAAAAGAAAAAAGTGTTTTATATTACTTATTTAATATCCCTTTTTAATTAGAAATTAAAACAGTTAATTTAATTAAAAGAGTAGGGTTTTTCAGTATTCTTGGTTAATATTTAATTTCAACTATTTATAAATATACCTCTTTCTCTTTTTCTCTCTTATTCTCTCTTCTATTTGTATTTTTTTTGGGGGGGGATAAAGTTCATGTTTCCAGTATCTCCCCACCTCGATTTGGGGTGGGGGGAGAAACCATTGGCGATGGTCAGTAGCATGCCCCGAACAGATATTTAATTTTTCTAACACTTGCCCCTCCTCATTTTCCCTGCTCCCCCCACACATTCCTGTTGAAATAAGGTTTCAATATACATCTACATACTATATATATATTTGGCTACTTGTGTTTGTATATATATATATATATATATATATGTTTATGTATATATGTGATTTGGATGAAATAGACTTCGCCATTGTTTTTTTTATATGTAAAAAACAAAATAAGAAAAAAATAGAAAATTCTACATACTAAATTTCTCTCTTTTTTAATTTTAATATTTGTTATCATTTATTTATTGGTGCTACTGTTTATCCGTAATAATTGTGGGGAAAGAAGATATTAACATCACATCTTTGTCTCTAGTACAGTTTCTTGAGATATTCCGTAGTACATATTTATTTTTAAACGATGACAACAACAACAAAAATACAGCTATATCTTAAAAAAAGAAGCTTTTTGTATTAAAAAATTTAATTCTGATCTCAAAGTTCCTCCCGTTTCTACTTCTGGTTTCCATTTTAATTCCCTTTACTTCCTTCCCTTATATCCCTTTATCTCCTATTAGGAATCTGGGGTTTCTACTTTTGCCTTGGTGGGTAGATTTCTGGGAAGACCTCATTGTACTGGTCTTGGGATAAGGGCCTTGAATTCACTGGGTCTCTGGCTGGAAGCCACTTGGGGCATAAAAGAATCTGGGGTTAACTAGTCTGAAAGGGGGGGGTGGAGAAAGGTGGGGATGGGAGGTATAGGGAGTAAAAGAGTAATTGTTTCTTAAATGGGATCTTGGAGAATGCAGTTTAAGGGCTTGTTGATTTGCCTTCAGGGGTCAAACAGTGCCTTACTCTGCTTCTTGGTAAGAGGAAGAGGAGAAGGTTGAGATGGGATGGTCTTGAGCACTGCCAGAGAGAGGGGAGAAAGAAGATGGATCAATTCATGGATTTCCTCTGAGTTTTCCATTCCATTGGGCTGGGTTAGTGGAAGATGGGAGTGGAAAGGTTTGGTGGTGGATGTGGGTGGGGATGATCTATAGGACCTGATTGAGAACTCTGTAATATAGTTCTGGACAGAGATGCTTCCCCCTTGAATCACTTGTTTGACCCATAGAATGAAGAAAGCAAACACTTGGAAGTGGTGGGCATTATGACTTTCTCACCCCTGCCCCAGCTTGTTGCTATGGCACAAACTCAGTTTTGTTCTGTCCTCAGTGGGAATGCAGAATATTCTTGAGGTGGCAGTTCTGGGTGGTGTTGAATAAGGCTGTTAAATAATCTTCCTCCTCTTATCCCTGGTGCTGATATTCTAGTTTCTTCCTTTCTTCCTACCACTTAATATGGTCACCTTCTCTGTTTCCTCAATCACTAAAGGAGTCAGAAGACTGGGGTTTGAATCCTGGTTTTGTGGCTTACAATTTTTGTAACCTTGTGCAGGTCACCTTCCCTCTCTGGGCCTCAATTTTCTCATCTTTCAAATGAGGGTTTTGGAGTAGGTGATCTCTAAGGGTCCCTCCAGTTCTAAATTCTCTTCTCAATAGTACTATCTTTTACATGTCCAGGACTATATTTGGGTGGGAAGGTGGGCAGGGGATAAAAAAATAGAAGGCCAGAACCTACCTTCAAAAATCTAAATGGGATGTCAAAAACAGAAAACCAAACAAGTAAAGAGCAAAATTAAACAATTTGAAGGCAAGGTAAACCAAAGTGTTTACTGAGCAAGTACTGTATGCAGGACACAGTGCCAGGTGCTGGACGTGATCCAAAGTTTAGATGAGACATAGACCCTGACCTCATGAAACTTGTAGTCTAGAAGGGGGAGAAGACCAACACAATATGACATGGGAAGTGCAAAATGAAATATTTTATGCAATAGGAAATTTACTGACTGGGGTGATGATGGAAGACTTTCCCAAAGGGGTGGCATTCTCAATGAACTTTAAGGGATGAGTTGAAATTAGGCAAAAAGAGGAATAAAGAGCATTCCAGATAGAAGGAACATATTGGGCAAAGATGCAGAGATGGAAGAGTGCAGTGTATGTTATAAGGATAGAGAGGGGTCCAGACTATAAGTGCAATAGAGGGTAGGTTGGAGTAGTCCAGGAAGACTTGGAGGAAGTGGGACTTGAGGTGAGCCTTGAAAGAATGTGCAGGTGGGGGTGGGGAAGAATATTTAGATAGATGACAGAAATGGGAAGGACTTGCTGCATTGGGGAGTGGCATTTGCAAAGTCCTAGATAAGAACCTTAACAATTTGCAAAGTAATACAGTCTAGACTAAATGAAAGAAGAGTAGGATGGAAGTTGAAGATGAGAAGCTAAAGAAAGAGCTGAAGCCCTGTTCTCATGAGAATAGCATAGACTAGCTAGCCTTTGTAGAAATATGATCATAGGATCACAGGACTTAGAGCTTGAAGGAACCTCAGAAGTCATTTGGCCAATCCCTCATTGTACACATGAGGAAACAGAGACTTACAAAAGTTAAACACCTTTCTCATGCTTACATATTGACAGTTGGGACTCAGATGCAGGTTCTCTAACAAGCTGTGTTATGTATTTCTTCTATGTTGTCTCCCTCTAGAGAATGTGAGCTCCCTGAGGGCAGGCATGATTTCTTTTTTGTCTTAGAGCTCATGGTTTATCTATGCAGAACTAGCAAGGACTTTAGAGATCCCGTCCCTTATTTTATGGAGAAGAAAACTGAGTATTACAGAAGTGATAACATAGTTATTGTAATGTGAGTGTTTTGTAAATCTTAAAACACTGTAAGACCTCCCTCTCTTCCTTCTTCTCCTTCCCTCCCTCCCTTTCTTCCTTCTTCTGTCCTCAAGTTGCAGATACTCTAGTTGAGGAGACAATGCCCATGTGACACAATTGGGCATTCAGACCATCAGTCTCTAAGGCTTAGGATAGAAGAGAGAGGAATTCTATTCCCTTGAGGACAGAGAGCAATATAAGCTTGATTTCAGCATGAGAGATAGAGGTTAGATGTAAGGAGGAACTGCCAAAGAGGTACAGGTGTGAGGTATTGGGAATGGGAGGCCATTGGGATTTATTCTTGAGATCCTTAAAGATAGAAGATTCTTCCATTTGCCTGGGGTGACTTTAGTGGAGTATTTCCCCCCCACACAGAGGGGACTGGATACAATGACTAGTGGAAAGCTTTCCCAGGCTGCCTGAAGAGATACTGGGTGGAAGATAACACACCATGTCTAGGACATCATCCATCAGCACGCAGGATGTGGGTGAGGGAAGGAAAAAGAAATATTTATAATCTGCCTGGAAGAGAGCAAATCCAAGGCAGAAACAGGGCCAAATGGAGCAGAGGTAGAAGCAAAAGGCTGGGTTGGGGAGGGGGGAGGTGTAGATTTTTGAAGGCAGAGGGTAGCAAGAGATGGTGATAAGATCCTGGCCAGGGATGGGGGATGGTAGAGAGGAGAGACAAATCAATGGATTTCAAGTGAGCAAGAAAGCATTGATGCAGGCACTGTGCTAGGTGCTAGGGTCATACACACAGTGCAGATAACCTCAATAATTCACATGTTTATAGTGCTTTAAGGTTTACAAATCACCCTTAGCTTCTGTAATACTCAATTTCTTTCTCTGAATTATAGAGGATTTGACCCTATGATCTCTAATGTCCTTCTCAGCTCTGGATACATAAACTATGGGCTCAAAGACAAAGATGAAACCCTGCCTGCCTCTAAGGATCTCACATTTTCTAGGGGGAGACAATATACACAACATGTCCACATATAAGTACACACAAAATAAAGACAATGTAATTATGAGGGAGAGGTGACACTTAGCTATAAGGGGAAGCAGGAGAGGACCCCTGTTGGGGGTGGGGGGTGTGACACTGATGCTGAGCTTTGAAAGAATATAGGAATCATAGGAGATGGGA
Organism: Dromiciops gliroides; assembly: GCF_019393635.1. Classification (NCBI taxonomy): domain Eukaryota; kingdom Metazoa; phylum Chordata; class Mammalia; order Microbiotheria; family Microbiotheriidae; genus Dromiciops; species Dromiciops gliroides. Next base: position 258,705,846 of record NC_057864.1, read on the forward strand.
GTGAGGAGAGACATCATTGCAGTCATGGGAGACCACCTGTGCAAAGGTATGGAGATGAGAGATGGGATGTCATGTACAGGAAATGCCACGTCATTCATGCTTCAAAAGTTTCTCCATCTCAGGGTCAAAGTCTTGTCACAGCCCCTTTGGAGGAACAAGATAGAAAGAGGGATTAGCGGTGCTCAAGTTGCATCAGTATAAAATGGTTCTTAGCACCGTGTCTGGCACATAGTAGGTGATTAGTAAATGTTTGTTGAGTTGACATGCCTTGATTGGTTCCATTACTCTCATGCTGAATCAGAGCAAAGATTGCTGGAGTTGGAATTGAGATCTGGGTTTGAATCCTGACTTGGACATTTATTAGCTATGTGACCTTGGGTGAATTATTTTTACTTTCTTCCATCCTCTCCTCACTTACTTTTCTTTTCTTTCTTTTTTTCTTTTTTTTTCTTTCTTTCTTTCTTTCTTTTTTTTTTGGTGAGGCAATTGGGGTTAAGTGACTTGCCCAGGGTCACACAGCTAGTAAGTGTCAAGCGTCTGAGGCCGGATTTGAACTCAGGTCCTCCTGAATCCAGGGCTGGTGCTCTATCCACTGTGCCACTTAGCTGCCCCCACTCACTTACTTTTATTATCCACTCAGTTTCCAAGGTGATTTTCCAAAAATATAGATCTGCCTGTATCAACTCCACTGCTCAATGAACTTCAATGGCTTCCTATTACCTCTAGAATAAAATTTAAACTCCTCTGGCATTTGAAGCTCTTTATAACCTGGCCCCTTCCTCCCTTTCCAGTCTTCTTATACTTTGCTCCCCTCCAGGCGTAGGATCCAGAGACACTGCCCTATTTGCTTTTCCTTGAATAAGACTCATCATCTTTTGACTTCAAGTCTTTCTATGGGCTGTTTATATTTGGAATGTTTTTCTTCCTAATCAATTCTTCTTTCTACAGGAAGTGTTTTCTATTCTTCCTCACTGCTAGTCCCTTTCCTTCTGAAATTACCTCCCACCTACTCCATATATGGGGTAACAAGGTAGCACTGTGGATAGAGCACTGGGCCTGGAATCAGGAAGACTCATCTTCCTGAGTTCAAATCCAGTCTCAAACAATTACTAGCAGTGTGACCCTGGGCAAGTCACTTCACCTTGTTTGCCTCAGTTTCTTCATGTATCAAATGAACTGGAGAAGGAAATGACAAACCACTCCAGTATCTCTGCCAAGAAAACCCCAAATGGGGTCACAAAGAGTCAGACTGGACTGAACAACAAACTCTGTATATATCTCGTATGCACATGTTTACATGTTGTCTCTTCTTCCATAAGAATTTAAGTTCTTTGAGAGCAGGGACTGATTTTTTAATTGGGGCAGTGGGGGTAGCCTTTCTCTTTATCTCCAGCCCTTAGCCTATGCCTGGCATATAGTAAACACTTAATAAAAGCTGATTGACGACTGACTAACTTGAATGACTTCAACTTAGTTCCCGGCTCAGTAAAATGAGGGTAAAGAATAACTTGTGGGGCAGCTAGGTGGCGGAGTGGATAGAGCACCGGCCCTGGAGTCAGGAGGACCTGAGTTCAAATCTGGCCTCAGACACTTAACACTTACTAGCTGTGAGACCCTGGGCAAGTCACTTAACCCCAGTTGCCTCACTAAAAAAAAAGAAAAAAAAAAGAATAACTTGTACTACCTACTCCACAAGGTAACTGTGAGAAAAGTGCTTCATAAATCTACAAGTACTATGGGGATATGAATTATGATTATTATTAGAGCACGGAACAACATCTAAAGGGGAGGAGAGAGTGGATAAGGCCTGGGGACTGGGCGATATCTCCTCCTTTCCAATGCCAGTCTAGAAAGAAATAAAAATGTTGACTTTCATATGATTTACACAACCAGGTCAAAATGATTCTAAGGCCTCCCATGGTCCAACCCAATTTAACTCCTTTCTCCTCCCTCACCAGGAAGCTGGGGGTCACGGTGGTGGTCCAGCATTGAATAATGGCTGGTTGTACCCCAGCAAGGGAGGCCGGAGTGTGTGCTAAATCTTGGCCCCACCATTGCCTGTGTCCTCCAACCCAGAGCACCAGAGCAGAGGGTCCCTCCCCAACCCAACTCCCCCAACCCAAAGTGTGGCAGGGGTCAACATTCCGAAGTCATGGGACTAGAGGCCAGGGAGCCAGCCACTGGGTTGGGTAAGCTCTGGGGAGGGAGGCGGGGAAAGGGAGGGCTGCTTAGGGCATGGCTGAGGACAGTTGCTCTTTGGGACAAGTCCCCCAGGGGGATGACGGGAAGGGAGGGTGGGGAGTAGCTTCTAGAAGCAGCTGGCCTGTTCCCCGCCATGTTTGGCTGACCTTGTTTGTGTCCTGTGACCCCCTCTCCCCTGCTGACCGTTGCTCACCAATAAACACCTCGTGGACTATTAATAAAGCTCTATCTGGCAGCCTTGGTATTTATAACACTGGGCCGGGACAAGCCAGGCCAAGACTCCGGTTCTTTCTGCCTGCAAGGAGGTCTAGGGTGAGCTCCCTTCCAGGACAATGTCTTTGCAAACCCTGTTCCTCCTTTTCTGGGAAAACTTGTTCAATGCTAGTTCCCTCTAGGAACCCCTCGGCCCTTTCTTGCTTTCAGAGATTCTGCTTGCACGCTCTATTCATTGACCTCTGCCTCTGTGTTTGGGCTGCAGCCTCAGCTCTGGGTGAGTGTCTGCTCTTCTTCATCAGTCTTAGCCACTCCCCAGAGCAGAGAAGGCATCTTCTGCAGCAGATTGAGAAGCCACATAGTGTAAGAGATCGATGGAGGCCCATGGACCCGGGAAGGCTCTGACTCAAGTCGTGCCTTTGATACTGACTCTGGGCAAGTCACTTATTTCTGGTCCTGTTTCCCCATGTATAAAATGAGGGGGGTTAGACCTCTAAGGTCCCTTCCAGTTCTAAAACTTATGACTCTATGCTCCCTGAAGGCAGTGACTATATCTGTTGCTTAGCCTAGTTTTCTTCCTATGCACCCAGAATGGGATTGGGTGGGCAGAAGACCCTAGGGTAGTGTGTAGACTGGAAGATGCCTTGGATTTTGGAGCCACAGAACCTTGGACAAGTCACTGCCTCATTCTGGATCTGTTTCCTCCCAGTCCAAACTGAGAAGTTTTGTCTAGATGACTTCTAAAGTCTCTTTTAGCTCTAAATCTATGATTCTATAACAGAGAGTTAACAGAAAGAGCCATGGGCCTTATGTGGAAACCACAAATGTAGAAAGGTGGAAGGGGGAATTGGGTAATTTTGCCTTTCCTCCTGGTTTTTGTAACATGAGCTAGCCTGACTTTTGCTTGGGAGATCTGGAACCTGGGGGTTGAGGATGGTGTTGGGGATTGGGGGCAGGGAAGTAGCATTTATTTAGCCCCTACTGTGAGCCGGGCATTGTACTTAGTGGTTTACAAATATCATCTCATTTGGGCCGTTTTATACTTGTGAGAGTTGTGAGAGCCTGCCTTTCCCACTAGGCTTTTATCTTTTTCATTTAGTTATCCAAACCCTTCCTAATCTGCATTCCTAGCCCTTAGCTGTCATATGCTCATATATTAAGCATATCTTAAATATCAGTTATGTGCTAGGCTGGGCACTTCACTGCTGATGGAAATGGTTGGGTCACCCTCCTCTTTAGGGAGCTCCTATGGATCCCCATGACCCCCAGGACCAAATGTAAACTCCTTTGACTTTTTTTAGTGAGGCAGTTGGGGTTAAGTGACTTGCCCAAGGTCACACAGCTAGCAAGTGTTAAGTGTCTGAGGCCGGACTTGAACTCAGGTACTTCTGACTTCAGGGACAGTGCTCTATCCACTGCGCCACCTAGCTGCCGCCTCCTTTGGCTTTTAAAGCTCTTCAGTAATTGACTTCTTTCTATAACTCCTTACCCTCAAGGGGCTTACTTTCTGCTAGTTCAGTCTTTTTTCAGTTATGCCCAATTCTTTGAGACCCCATTTGGGGTTTTCTTGGTAAAGATACCAGAGCGGTTTGCTATTTCCTTCGCCAGTTCATTTAACAAATGGGGAAACTGAGGGTTAAGTGACTAGCCCAGGATCATACAGCTACTAAGTGTCCAAGGCCAGATTTGAACTTAGGAAGATGATTCTTCCTGACTCCTGGCCCAGTACTTTATCCACTGGGCCTTTCTTTCTACTGGAACAACTTAAATTCCCCCAACAGATCTCAGTATTCTAGCTATATTTTAGGAAAGGACATTGAAAAACAAGAACACATACTGAGGGAAGCAAAGCAAATGGTGAAATCATGTTGTTTGTGGATGGGTTAGGAAAATAGAAGGAAAGACTTGGGAAGAACACGATAGCTTAGTTCAGTTATTTAAAGGGTTGTCGCTCCTTCCAGAAGGCAAAGATAGGAGCAAAGGATGAATGCCGAAGAGAAGCAGATTAAGGTTTGTTAGTCCATATTCCCTAACCATCAGAAGTACACTTAGGGGAATGGGCTACTTTGGGAAATGGTGGACCTCATCTTCTTTGGAGGCCTTTGAACAAAGGTTGGATGATTGCTTGTTATGCAGAATTGGGCTAAGTGGTCTCTGAGGTCTTTTCTGAGATTCTGTGAACCAGAGGCAGTGTGTGAGGTGTTCAGTCATGTCCAACTCTTCATGACCCCATTTGAGGTTTTCTTGGCAAAGATGGTGGTTTGCCCATTTCCTTCTCCAGCTCATTTGACAGATGAGGGAACTGAGGCCAACAGGGTTAAGTGACTTATTTGCCCAGGGTCATTCGGCTAATGGCTGAGGCTGGATTTGAACTCAGGTCTTCTTGACTCCAGGCCCTGTGCTCCATCCCCTGCACCATTTAACTGCCCAAGAGGCAGCATGGTATAATGGAAATGGCTTTGAATTTGGAGCCAGAGTATTTGAGTTCAGCGGCTGATTCTGTCACTTAGGATGCATGTGATCTACAGCAAGGCCCTGGGCCTGGACTGCCTCATCTGTAAAATGGGAGTAACAGCAGTACCTAACTCAAAGTGTTCAAATGTAAAGTGCTTTGCAAACCTTTCTTGTGTTATCAAAACACTGGTTTTTATGATTAGTTATGAAGCATCTACTATGGACTTCATACTACTGCACTCCACTTCTGGTTGCCGGGTATACAAAATACCAAAACCAAAATGTTTGGTGCTCTCAGTGTTTGGAAATGCTCAGTGGGAGAGCCCCCAATCCTGGGGCTTGTGTCCTTTGGTTATTTCCCTCCTATCTAGCTTAACAAGATAAAACCTTGGTACAGCCCTGACTCTGCTTTCTATTAATAAAGAGGCTCCAAGACTTGTGGTACAAGATGAAAACGCAGGAGGAGGTGGGGGCAGGAGGAAGAGGTGCTGTCTGTGGTGACAGGCTGGGCTAATTGCTGGTAAAGAACCTTTGGAGACTTCTGGTAAAAGGCCTACCCCAGGTCTCCTTTATCAGGCATCGCGGCTATACCGTTGGTTGTCTTTTACCCAACAGGAAGTTCTCATGGTGGGTGACTTAGCTAGTGGGAATAGCTCAACTGTAGGGGATGGATGGGTGAAGAAAGGAGGGGAGGTGGGGGCAGCTAGATGGTGCAGTGGTTAAAGCATTGGCCCTGGATTCAGGAGTACCTGAGTTCAAATCCGGCCTCAGACACTTGACACTTACTAGCTGTGTGACCCTGGGCAAGTCACTTAACCCCAATTGCCTCACTAAAAAAAAAAAAAAAGAAAAAATTAAAAAAAAAAAAAAAGAAAAGAAAGGAGGGGAGGTGAAAGAAGGGAGGAAGAAGACTGTTCGTATATATACATATTCCCCTAAAACCAATCTCTTCCTAATATCCTTACTCCCTTTGCCTTCCCAGATTAGATCCTTAAATGGGAGATTTAGACTGAAAAAATATGGAGACAGAAATGAGAAAGGTCACAGATCCCTGTTTTTAAACAGGTCTTGGAGCCACACAGAGCTGGACAAATGATCAGCTTCCCTAGTGTCATTCCCTCACACAAGGCAAGTGCTCACATGAAGGTCAGAAGAAGTGATACAAGGATATTCTCTCAAGGTCTTTCTGAAAGACTTTGGTATTGATTGTGAAACACGGGAGACACTGTCACAGGACCACCCAACATGGCTTGCCTACATCAAAGAAAGCGCCATGCTCTATGAGCAAAGCAGAATTGCAGTAGCTCAAAAGAAATGTTAGATGTGCCCATTTAGAGACATCTCCATCCCAAATGTTCAAACGGATTATTTGTGCCCAATCTGTGGTAGGGCCTTCTGAGCTTGAATTGGGCTGATCAGCCCACAATCAGACACAATATACTTTGACCCCAACATTGTGATGCCATTTTGTTCCTCCTCTCCGAGCATGAAGGACAACAATAACAAAAACAACAACCAATGCGCTCCATATGGGAAGGAAGAAAATAAGCATTTATTAAACACCTACTATAATAAGCATTTATTAAACACCTACTATATGCCAGGCACTGTGCTAAGCGATTTATAAATATTATCTCATTTGATCCTCACAACAATCCTGAGAAGTAGGTTCTATTATTACCTCCATTTCACAGTTGAGGAAACCGTGGCAGACAGAGGTTGAGACTTGCCCAGTGTCCCACAGTCAGTAAGTGTCTGAGGCCAGATTTGAACTCAGGTCCTCCTGAATCCAGGGCGGATGCTTTATCCACTGCTTCATCTAACTGCCCCTGACCAGGGGAAAAATTTCAAACTCCCTTGGGAGGGGTGTCGATTTGTTCTCTCCCTGCTGAGAATTTGAGGCAGCGAGGATGGACTCAGAGTGAGGAAGACCTGGATTCAAATCCTACCTCAGACACTCTCTAGCTTGTGACCCCTAGTTGAACATCAAACAGATAACTTCTTAGGGCTTGTTTTTTTTACCTATAAAATGAGGCAATTGGAAATCATGACCTTTAAGGTCTCTAGGCTCACAGGTATGGCATGTCGTTGGTTTTTGTTCTTCATTTTTGTTTTTGGAAGAGGACCAACGACATCACTCATGTGAATTGTGTGTGAATTGGATATAAGAGAGGCAGAGTTGCACAAAGTCATTAGCCTCACTTTCTCTTCCAGAGGCATGGTCCAGTGGCAGGTCAAAAGTCAAGGTGACTGGCAATGGCCTGAGATACAGCGGATGACCTTCAATGTCTGACCAAGCTCTAAGTGCTCCACAGGTACTGCTTCAGTCACCTTCATAGCTATCAGAACAAATTATTCTTATCTTCCCATTCCGCCAAGGGAAGTCTTTACATTCTTGGGGTAGACACCTCCCTAACTCATCAATGGGTCTGTGGCCTGTTGGTTACCTTCAACCTGATTTAACCCATCTGCCAAGACAGTCTTACTGGGGTGTGGCTGCTAGGCATGGTGTAGCGTCTTGGAGCCACAGGTGAGAGTTGGGTGAAAGGTGGACACCCAAGGTAGATGAGCAGCCCTGAAAAAGGCTCAGCAAGCCCTCACACCAGAGGTGCTAATCTTCTTTGAACACTCCATACAATAATACTTCTCAGTTATGGGATTGTTGTTGTTTGTCCTTCATTCTTTTTTTTTTTTTTTTTTTTTTTTGCGGGGCAATGGGGGTTAAGTGACTTGTCCAGGGTCACACAGCTAGTAAGTGTCAAATGTCTGAATCCGGATTTGAACTCAGGTACTCCTGAATCCAGGGCCGATGCTTTATCCACTACGCCACCTAGCTGCCCCTTTGTCCTTCATTCTTTAAAGAGGACTGACATTAGGAGGGTGAAGTCTTGACTTGCAAGTGAATTGGATTTAAGTGAGACAGTGCTGTGCAAAGTCATCAGCCTCACTCTCTCCTCCAGAGTCATTGGGGGTCCAGTGGCAAGACATAGGTCAGGACGACTGCAGTGGGAGACCTTGGTCTTTTTAAGCCAGGATCTTTCCTAGGTCTAAAGAAAGAGACAATGTCGAACCCAAAGGAGCGACTCTTTAGTGGTGGAATTCCAGGCACTGATGGGAGATATATTTGGAGGCTGAGGAGCTTTCCCTGAATTAGAGGCAGCAAAGGTATGTGGCTCCTAGATCACAGAACTGGCTAAACCCGGTCATTTAGTCCAAGGTCATTTAGTCCAACTCCGTCATTTGACAGATAAGGAGACTAAAACCCAGGCAAGTGAAGGTCACACAGGTGTCAGAGGCCAAGTCTTCTTTGAAACTCGGGTTTTCTGACCCCAGAGACAATACCGTTCCTATTGAATCACACTTCCTTGAGGGGTGGTGGTGGAGGGCTAGAAGAAGTGAGTCAACAGATCTGACTTTGAGTCTTGCTTCTCCCACTCAATGAGCTGTGTGTCTTTGGACAAGTCCTTTCCCTTCTTGAATGAATGTTTCTTTTTCTGGCTCCCTAAAAGCAACCCTTCTTCAATGCTCTGCCCTTGGCTCTCTTCCGTGTTGCTTCTGCAGCTTACTTTCTGCTTTCTGGCCCGTGTGTCTTTGCCTACACGGTTCCCTTTCCTTAGACATTTCTCCCCTGCTTTCTTTGGATTGAAATCCAAGCTACCCTTTAATGCCTCTCTCCAACCTCTTCCTTTCAGTTTTTCCTGCCTCCACCATCCCGGACAGCATCGCAGAGTAGCAGAGTTGAAAGAAACTGAGGAGAATTTGCTGGTCCAACCCACCTCTCTCATTTTGCCAATGAGAAAGCTGAGCCTTGCTTTTTATCTGTCAGATGGGGTTAACAAAACTCGGCCGCACTTTGTAAACCATAAAATCCTCCACAAATGTAAGCTATTACTTACCTCATGAAGCTGGAGTGAGGAAAGGACTTTGTTAAAATGCTATATATAAATGTGAACTATGATTATTATTATCTCCATGGGTGTAGTGGAAAAAGCACTGGACTGGGAGTCAGAAGAGCTGGACTGGAGTTAGAATGGACTTGGTTCAAGTCCCAACTCTGTCACTAAGTGTATGAATTTGGCCATGTCATTTAATCTTTCTGGGCCTCAGTTTCCTCATTTGCAAAATAAGTGTGTGTGTGTGTGTGTGTGTGTGTGTGTGTGTGTGTGTATGTGGGGGGATTGGACTCAATGATTTCTAATCTCCCTTTCAGATCTAACCCTTTGAACCTAGGGACTTAGAAATCATCAAATACAAATTCTTCCTTTTATAGGTGAGAAAACTGAGGCCTAGGTTCACAGAATTGGTAAATGTCTGAGGTAGGATTTGAACTCAGGTCATCCTAACTCTGGGTTCAGCTGAGTGTCCACTGGTCCTGTACAACCATGAGGGTTGAGTGGTAATTTAATCTACTTTGCAGTTTGGCCTAAAAGTGGCTTATTTCTTTCTTTTGTGTGTGTCTCTGCTTCTTCAGTTCTCAGCACAGGGATCTATTCACAGAATAACCCCAAGGTGAGAATTTAGGGGCTCACAGGCCATTGTTTCTCTTTCTACCCCTCCTGGGAAAGGGGAAGACAGGGCAGGCTCCCCTTTACCCCAGGTTCTCTTGTGGAATACACTGTATGTTTCCCCATTTCTTCCCCCTCCCCGCCATTCATTCTCATGCTGAGGTGGGTACCTCCTTGACTTTCATTTCTCCTTCCTGGCTCTTCCTGCTGAGGAGATGAAGCCTCTACTCTCATGGTACCCCATTCCTACTCCTTTGGGGGCTGCTTATCTCTCCTAAGGCTTGGTGCTGCCCCCACAGTAGCACAGGATTGGGAAACCAGAGGCCTGGCCAAGTTGGGAAACACACGCTCGACCCTCCAGCACTTTCCCAATCATTGAGCTGCCCCTGTGCCTGCTATGTGTGGGAGGCTGGTGTGTGTGTGAGTGTGTGTGTATGTACCTGCCTAGATTAACTCCTTCTTCCCCAGCGGTCCATGCTAAGGTATCCATTGTACAAAACTTTCTGGCTAATGGAGATGGAGTTCAGCAGGGCCCAGCTCTGACAAGAAGTTAGGAGTCTGAGGATATGTGCTTCGGTTTGGATGTGTATCCTGCTGAAATTGTCATAGAAGTGAAAGCTGGAAGGGACCTTAGAATTATCCAGCCCAATTCCCTCATTTTACAGTTGAGGAAACTGAGGCCCATAGAAGATAAGTGACTTGCCTGAGGTCACCCAGAGAGTAAACAGCAGAACCAGACTTGAACCCTAGTCATCTGACTCCAAATTCAGTCCTATTTCCATGATGTGCATGTGTGTGTGTGTGTGTGATCAAGGACAAACTTTGCCCGCTTCACCATTTTGCCATACCATATGAGGGAACAAATGTTCTCAAGATTGAGGGCAGAGTGCGATGAGTCACAGATGACTCAGGTGCTGAAGAGGCCACTGGCTAGGGGCACTGATAGCATGTGATGGGTTAAGGGGAAAAAGGTAGAGGTGGCAGAGATTGGGATAAATAGGTGACCAGGAAGCTTAAGACTATGTCTTCGCCTTCCCCAGGGGCTGGGGCCTGAGAATACAGAAACAATTTCTATTTTTCTCTGATAATGCATTAGGATTAGTTCAACCCAGAGGCAGGGGAGTAGATGATATGATCCCTGGGGGGTGGGGGGGTGGGGGAGAACAGGACACACCTTCCCTGAGAACTTGACCAGTGTATGACTTTTATGCCCTCCAGTGATGAAGGTGGATGGTTCTTGTCCCTCATCACTGGGGCATGGGATTTTTCAGGAGGTGGAGATGACAATGCATTGATACACTCAGTTTCTTGCTTGGTCTTCTCATGTCCAATGACATATTCTGAGTTAGGTCTAGGGACTCCAACTGTAGCTAGGAAATAGATCTATTCTCTTTCAAAGCTAAGGGGCAAGAGAATAGGTGATCTTGACCCTCACTGGCATTCTATTGTACTCAAAGAACTCGGTTCTTCTTTTGCCTACAGCATCCTTATCCTTTGACATTCCAGGATTCGGAGTGTTAGGTCTCTGACCCAGCAAAGCCACAAATTGCTCAGCTACAGGGGAATGGCTCCATGATGTTCTCTCTCTGACTCTCTGTTTATAAGCCAAGAGTTAGGCCAAGACTGGCTAAAGATAGGGAGTGCTGGGCCCCAGCAGAAGAATTATGGGTCTGTGTCCAGCCCCACTTACACGGTGATGATTATATGGTGGGCAGTGTGGGCCCAGACACTGTAATCTGCCTTTGTGCCAGGCCCAAGGCCCCAAGGCCTCATTTCCTTCTGCTTTTTTACAACTGTGATGGGAGAGGCCCTTGCTTCAGACACTGGGCATGAGCAGAAAACACAGTGAGAGGAAGAATGAGGAAAGCTACAAGAAGGGGGACTAGAGGAAAGGAGAAGGGATAAGGAATGGGAATAAAAGGAGAAGGGGAAGAGAGCAAGAGTGGGGGCGGGGAAGAAGGAGGGGAATTTGGGTGCACAAGATTGGTATTTGGGAAGATGTATATCTCTTGTGTTATTTGCCACAACTAGGCTTCCCAAAGGCATGATAATAATATAAAGACATAGTCCATTTGCTTTTTTTTAATAAAGTATTTTATTTTTTTCCTGTTACATGTAAAGGTAGTTCTCAACTTTTGTTTATACAAGCTTTCCAATTTCATATTTTTCTCCCTCCCTCCCCTCTCTCCCCCCTCCCCTAGACAGCAGGTAATCTGATATAGGTTATATATATATATATATATATATATATATATATATATATATACACACACACACACACACATACACATACACATATACATATACATACATAATAACATTAAACATATTTCTGCATTAGTCATGTTATAAGAGAAAAATCAGAGCAATGACGAAAAACCTCAAAATAGAAAAACAACAGCACCAAAACCAAAAGAAATAGTATGGTTCATTCAGCATCTATACTCCACAGTTCTTTTTTTTTTTTCCCTGGATTTGGAGATCCTCTTCTATCATGAGTTCCCTGGAACTCTTCTGTACCATTGCATTGGTGAGAAGAATATAGTCCATCACAATAGATCAACACACAATGTTGATGATACTGTGTACAATGTTCTTCTGGTTCTGCTCATCTCACTCAACATCAGCCCACACAAGACCCTCCAGGTTTCTCTGAACTCCTCCTGCTCATTGTTTCTTACAGCACAATAGTATTCCATTACATTCATATACTACAACTTGTCCAGCCATTCCCCAATTGATGGGCATCCCCTCAACTTCCAATTCCTTGCCACCACGTAAAGAGCAGCTATAAATATTTTTGTACATGTGGGTCCCTCTCCTCTTTCCATGATCTCTTTGGGAAAAAGACCCAAAAGTGGTATTGCTGGGTCAAAGGGTATGCACAGCTTTATAGCCCTCTGGACATAATTCCAAATTACTCTCCAGAATGGTTGGATCAGTTCACAGCTCCACCAACAGTCCATTTGCTTTTTCATAAATATCTTTATAGAATGAAAATATTAACTAATAACTAATTAAAAGAGAACATTTCAGGCAAGATTTGAAAGCACTGAGGTATAATCTAGTACCCTTCTCCCTAGTTCTTAACTCTGCTAGTCAGTATTCACTCATACATTCATTACATTAGATTGGAAGTTCCTTTTTTTTTTTTTTGGTATCCCTAGTGCTTAACACAGGTCTAATAATAGGTATTTAATAAATATTGATTGATTGATTGAATACTGCTATATATAAGGCATTTTTCTAGTGTTCAGTTCTCTTTAATAATTTACTCAGGCCCTTTCTCTTTGTACAGAAAAAACAAACCCATGGGGTTTCTGTTTCAAATAGCTTGGTAAAAACTAGAAGGGAAATAGATTATGAGTACCCTGTACATACATGTGAAAGCAGTCTTTTTTAATCAGACAGGAATTATCCAATCAAGTAGTCAGCTTCCACATCCCTTAACTCCCTCCTCCCAATAGGCAGCTTGGCATTAACTTATGGTCGGTTGCTTCTCTAACTGCCGTAGACTTTCAGAAGTTTTACAAGGTTGACTTCTGACATAGTCCTTTCACAAAACCTGCTTTTGATTAAAAAGGCCTTGCCTTTTAAAATATTCTGAACATACTTCAAAGAATACACTGGAATGTTTCGTAAACAGAGATATATTGTAATTTCTTTCCATTACTTGTCCTTCAAGGCCTAGCTCAAGACTATTCTCTTTCATGAAGCTTTTTCTGGCTACTTCAACCAACAATGATTTCTGTTTTTGTGAAATCCAGAGGAACCAGCCTCAGAAAATGTTGGCCAATCTATGAAGAGTAAAGTCTTTCAAAGGGCTACATCACACCAGGAATTCTGTCTTGAGCAGGAGCCAGGCTGGGGTAGCAGAGCCAAGTCTATATCCAACAGGGGAAAGCCAGAGAATGGGGTTGGAAAATCTAACCCATAGGAAGCAATTGAAATTAAAATTAGGAGATGGATCAGACCCTCTCCAATCAAGAGGATCCAAAGAATGGCAAACCTGAAGTCTAAGAGAGAAATACAAGTCTGGTTGGTTACTTTTAGCAATATCCAGGTCCTGGATTCTGGTCCTGCCTTTGGGAGCTAGTTGGCATGCACATGTCTCACCATCCTTATGTATAACACTGTTGACCATCTTCATCCCTCCCCAATACATTTTTCTAACTTCCCAAAGCCTCTGAACCTGTGGATGCTTGGATCTAGAGGCCTTTTCTCTAAACTTCTATAGAAACAAACATATATCAAATGCCTTTTATATGAAGAATAGCATACTGAGGGAGATATAAAATTTAGCCAATACCTTGTCCCTGTCCTCATGGAGTTTATGGTCTGGTAGGGGGTTATGACAAGTTCATAAGCAGTGTGGCACAATGGTACAAACACCGAATTTGGCTTCAGAAAGCATGGGTTTAAATCTTACTATTTGTGTGACCTTGGGCAAGTCATTTTCATGCTCTGAATTTCAGTTTCTTCATAGGTAAAATGAGATAATTATTGTATTATCCATCTTACAGTGTAGTAGTTTTGGGGAAAGGGCTTTGTAACCCTTAAAGTATCACATAGATGTGAGCTATTATAACACAAATAGAATTGGATAAATATGTAAAAGAGCTCCAAGGAAGGAAAGAATGTTTAGACCTGAGGGAATGAATCATGGTTGTTGTTGTTGTTTGTCCTTCATTCTCCAAGAGGACCAAGACATCAGGAGGGGATGTTGTGACTTGCACTGAATTGGATTTAAGTGAGGGAGGGCTGTGCAAAATCACCAGCCTCAGTGGCAAGATATATATCAGGACGACTGGAGATGGCCCTTTTGCAGCAATTGGGGTTAAGTGACTTACCCAGGGTCATATAGCTAGTGTGAAGTGTCTGAGGCTGGATTTGAACTCAGGACCTCCTAACTCCAGGGTCAGTGCTCTATCCACTGTGCCACCTAGCTGCCCCTGGGAGAATCATTAAGAAGTTCTTTGAGGAAGGGGCATTTAACTTGGGCCTTGAAGGATGGATAGGATTCTTTTTTTTTTTTTTGTGGGGCAATGAAGGTTAAGTGACTTGCCCAGGGATACACAGCTAGTAAGTGTCCAGTGTCAGAGGCTGGATTTGATGGATTTGAACTCAGGTTCTTCTGAATCCAGCGCTGGTTCTTTATCCACTGAGCCACCTAGCTGCCTCTGATAGGATTCTTTAGATTAAGACAGGGAAGCAGAACATTCTAGGAATGTCGGATGTGTGTGTGGGGAAGGGTATATCACCTTCTCCACGAATCCTTTCCCAATCCCCTTTAATTCTAGTGTCTTTCCTAAGTTGATTATCTGCACTTTATCCTGTATGTAGCTTGTTAATATATAGTTGTGTGTATGCTGTCTCCTCCATTTGATTGTGAGTTCCCTGAAAACAAGGATAATTTTTGCCTTTTTTTGTATCCCCAGCATTTAGCACAGTGCCTGGCGCATAGTAAGCACTTAATGTTGTTGCTCATCCTTTGTTTTTTGAACCAGAACAATGACATCACAGGGTCATGTCTTGGCTTTTGTGTGAATTGGTTTTAAGCGAGGCAGAGTTGCATAAAGTCATCAGACTCATTCTTTCTTCTAGAGCCTTGAGGTGCAGTGGCAAGACAAAAGTCAGGATGACCAGAGATGGCCTGGGATGCAGGGGATGATCTTGGCATCTTTGATGTCTGACCAAGCTCTCAGCTCTATATGGCACCTGGTTCAGCTGCTTCATGGCCCTGGGAACAAATTGTTCTCAAATGCCCGTTCCCCCAAGGGAAGTCTTCATATGCTTGGGGTAGACATCCCCTTAACTCACTGATGGGTTTGAGGCCTATTGGTTACCCTCAACCTGGTTTAGCTTATCTGTCAAGACAGTTTTACCAAAGTGTGGCCATCAGGCATGCCACAACTTTTTGGAGCCACAGGTGAAAGGTGAGTGACAGCAAAGGTGGGTGAGCAACCCTGAAAAGGCCTTGGCAAGTCCTCACACCAGAGGTGCTAGTCCTCCCTGAGCACCCTGTATACCCCAGGGATTTAGTAAATCTTGATCGACTGAATGGAAAAACAAGGGAAGTATCTGGCAGATAAAAGAGAAGGTTGAAGTTTGTTTTCAAAACTTCCCTCCCAGCTTGGGTAGATCTACATGTGGGATCATGGGATCCAAAGCTTAAAGACACCTCTTCCCCCATAATTTATAGATGAGGAAACTAGGATTTACAGTCAATAATCAGCAGAACCAGTACCTGAATCAGGTACTTTCTTTTCCTCGTTTCCGATAAATTGGAAAGAACTTGAAAAAGAAGAGATGGCCTTGTATGGTAGAGAGAGAGCACAGGGTCTGGATTGAGAGGACCTGGGTTCAGATTCTGTTTCTGATGCTTACTACTTCTGTGACCCTGTACAAGTTACTTTTGTTTTTTTTTTTTAACGGGGCAATGAGGGTTAAGTGACTTGCCCAGGGTCACACAGCTAGTGTAAAATGTCTGAGGTTAGATTTGAACTCAGATCCTCCTGAATCCAGGGTTGGTGCTTTATCCACTGTGCCACCTAGCAGCCCCCCAAGTTACTTCATTTGCAGCAGTAGATAGAGCACTAAGCCTGGAGTCAGAAAGACTTGAGTTCAAATCTAGCCTCAGACACTTAGTAGCTGTAGGACCCGGACAAAATACTTAAAAAACAAACAAACAAACTCCATTTGCCTCAGTTTCCCCATCTGTAAAATGAGGATGATAATAGTACCTACCTTCCAGGGTTGTTGTGAGGATCAAATGAGATAATAATTCTAAAGGATTTAACACAGTGCCTGACACATACTAGGTGCTTAATAAATGCTGGTTTTCTTCTTTATTTATTCCTCTAGGTTTCAGTTTCCTCACCTATAAATTGCTGTGTGACCCTGGGCAAGTCATTTCACTCTGTTGACCTCTGTTAAATTTCCTCATCTATAAAATGAGCTGGAGAAGGAAAGAGCAAACCACTCCAGTATCAAGAAAACCCCAAATAGGGTCATGAAGATTCAGACATGACTGAAAAAAGACTGAATGACAACAAAATGATAGTGATGTGTGATCTTGGATGAGATATTTCTCTTCATTGGCCTTCAGTTACCTCACTGTAAAAGAAGGGGGATTGGACCCAATGATCTCAAAGATTGATTCCAATTCAAAATGCTCATCTAAGATCCGTTGCATAGCTGGTGGGATGACTTGACCAGATTAGTGCAGAATGGGCAGGAATTTTCTTCTCATTGGTTCAAGAAGGCTTCTGGTAAAAGAGGGCATTTCAAGAGCCTCCAGAAGATGGGGAGGGCCCTAGGGAGCCAGGTAAATGAGGGTGGAGGGAAAGGATCCCATGGCTTCCTGTGCATCCTCTCTGTTCATCGGCTCAGGTATTTATGCAGCCACAATAGCTCCACAGTGTTTGATTATCTCTTGGTTGGAAAGAAGCAGTGGACTAAGTTTGGACTTTGGGCCCCACCTCTGGCCCCCATCTGGGAAAAAAAAAAACCTTTTTAGAATGTACTCCTTGCCTCCTGGGCCACCTTTGATCTGATCTGCTATTCCACTACCACTACTCTCCAGCCTGAGCCAGCATCAGAGAATTTATAAGTTGTTATTGGTCAAAGGTGAAGTCAACAAGAGCTCGGCAAGACAACAGGTCCCCAATACCCCTGATTACCTGTTGGGTGGTTGCTTAATAAGAATATCTAAGTCTGTTGGAGTTAAGGCTAGGGTTCCCTACTTCCCCAACCCCACTCTAGAGGTCAACTTGGCCGACCCTCTATCAGCAAGAAGGATGCCCCCACTCCACCCCACCCCACCCTAACTCTAGCCTAGGCAAATGAAAGATTTTTAGAGACAGAGATGCCAAGGCCTCTTTTCCTCCCTCCATTCTTTATCCCAGTGCTTTCTGCCCTACTTAACAGTGGAAAAGTTACTTCTATTATCTATTTTTTATTTTATTGTCTTTTTATTTTTTTATTTTTTTGTCTTTTATCATTGTATTATCTTTTAATGTCTATTCAATTATTCGACAAATAGTTCCTACCCTCAAGGAACTTAAATTCTATTAGAGGAAAATAGCTCCTACTCCGATAAGTGAAAAATAATAAGAGCTAAAATTTACATAACTCTTTTAAGGTTTACAAATATTACATAGGTTATCTCACTTAAGCCTCCCGACAGTCTCATAATAAGTGCTATCAGTATTCCCATTTTACAGGTGAGGAGATTGAGGCTGAGAGAGGTTAAGGGGGCTTTCCCATTGTCACATACCTAATAAGGGTTTGAGGAGGGATTCAGATCTATGTTTCCCTGACTCCAGGTCCACTGCTCCATTCACTATACCATACTGCCTCTAGCTATGTCATTTGGCTGGGAGAGGTGAAGGGGAGCTAAGGGAGAATACTAGCAACCCAGGGTGGAGGGGCAGTATGGGAGGGTGGGGGTGTTTGGGAAATCAGGTCAGGCCTCACATAGGAAGTTTCAGATTTTAAAAGCTGGAGGTAGGGGCAGCTAGGTGGCACAGTGGATAGAGCACTGGCCCTGGAGTCAGGAGGACCTGAGTTCAAATCCGACCTCAGACACTTAACACTTACTAGCTGTGTGACCCTGGGCAAGTCACTTAACCCCAATTGCCTTGCTAATTAAAAAAAAAAAAGCTGGAGGTAAGGAGGCACTGGGGTCATCCAGGGTAAAAGTATGGAGACCAAAGATGGAATGTCCTATCATTCAGCCAACAAGACACTAGTGTGGGAAACCAGGAGCTCCACAGGGATTCAGTTCTCCATTAAATCTGTACTACCTTAACTGTCCCTTATAGACATTATTATTAGAGAAACTTGAGGGACTTGGTGATTTATGTAGATTTTTCCTATTTATTGTAAGCTTTAGGAAGGAAGGGACTGTGCAAGGTGGCACAGTGGATTGAGCACTGGGCTTCGTGAGTTCAAATCTGACCTCAGATACTTACTAGCTGCCTCAATTTCCTCCTCCATAAAATGAGCTGGAGAAGGAAATGGCAAACCATTCCAATATCTTTTTAAAATTTTATTTCTTTCAAATTTTGCCAGATGGTTTTCCCCTTTATTCTTATTATTTTATTAATTTATTTTTAATAAGGCAATTGGGGTTAAGTGACTTGCTCAGGGTCACACAGCTAGTATGTGTCAAGTATCTAAGGCTGGATTTGAACTCAGGTACTCCTGAATCCAGGACTGGTGCTTTATCCACTGCATCACCTAGCTGCACCCCCCAGACTGTGACTTTTGATTTACTGGTATTCCCCATCCCAATTTGTCCTGCCTTTCTCTACCCCAATGACTTCTATATATAAGGGTCTGCACATAGTAGACATGAGAGTATTTATCAAAAAACTCACCTCCAAGGGGCAGCTAGGGGCTGTCTTCTTATACCTTACTTCCTCTCACCGACACTTTAATACAGTGATATTGCTATCCCTCTAACAAGATGCTCCATCTGCCTGGAATTCTCTTCCTTCTTGTCTTTGGCTTCTGGCTTCCTTCAAGTCCCAGTTAAAATCTTATCTTCTTTGAGAAGCCTTTCCTGATTCCTCCCTAATGCTAATGCCTTCCCTTGAATTAAGGAAATCCGATTTATTATGTACATATCTTGTCTGTACACTGTCGTTTTTTCATATTATCTCCTCCATTAAATTAAAAATATTTGTAAAAAGTGCCTAGTATAGTGCTCAGCACATAGTAGGGGCTATAGAAATGCTTATTTCCTCTCTCTCTCCCTCCTCTCCCCTTAGCCTGTGAGCTCCTTGAGAGCACAGACTGACTTTTGCCTTTATTTGTATTCCCAGTACTTAGTACACAGTGCTTGGAACATGGTAAGAGCTTAATAAATGCTTATTGATTGACTGGTTGACAGATAAGACATTTATTAAATGTCTACTATGTGCCAGTCACTATGCTAAGTAATGGGGATACATAGACTAGTCAACAAGGAGCATACAGAGGAAGAGCTGGGAGGAGTGCAGGCTTCAGTGACGTGAATGCTATCTCCTACAGTGCTTACCACAGTGTTCTGCAAACACGAGATGCTTAATACTTGTTTGAAAAATGAAATTCAGTTCCTTCGTTTCCTTCCTTTCCCAAGTACCTGGACCTTTCATCCTTGTGGAAGCTGGGAAGAGCTACAAATCCATTAGTGGTTGTATTTCTGTCCATTCCTTTGAGAATTTCCTCTATTCTTTCAATTCCTGGGCTGGATGCCATGGGTCTGTATTGATAACAGTGGTCTGGAGAAGTCGTGATTTCTTAAGGTCAAAGTCATTTTATATTTCCTTTCCACATATTTTGTATTTACTTATCTCCATATAGTTTCCACCCAGTAGGACCTGAGTTCTTTGAGGAAAGGGAATGCTTTCTTTCTATTATCCACAGTTCCTGGTGTATAATGAATGCATAATAAATGTTTGCCGAATTCCCCCTTTAGAACACAAGCTCATTTTGAGTGAGGATTGTTACATTCTTTGTGTTTGTTTATCTGGAAAGGAGCTGGAGGTTAATTTAGTGGACTCCAAATGTGTGGATGGTGTTATGGGCAACCAAAATATGGGTTTTATTAAGAGAGGAACAAGAAGGTGAGAGTCCTGTTGTATGTACACTGCTCTAGTCAGATCACACCAGGGTACTGGGTGTAGTTCTAGGCACCCCAGCTTAGAAAGGTCATTGATAAACTGGGGAGCATCCAGAGAAGGAAGATTAGGACAGTAAAGGGGCTTTATGTCCATGTCATGAGAGCTGATGAAAAGAACTGGGTATGTCTTGTCTGGGTGAGAGAAGCCTTGGGCGGCTGGAGTGGTGGTGGAGGATGACATGTTAGCTGTGTTCAAATATTTAAAGAGCTGTATGGAATGGGATTACATTTATTTGTTCTGTTTGATCCCATGAAGAAAAAAATTGGAGCCATTGCATTGAGGCAAATTGTCAGAAAGAGGCTTACAGAAAAACTCTGTAGTAATTAAGAGCTATCCATCTGTGGAAAGGGATACCTTGGGAGGTAGTGGGTTCCCTGTCATGGGAAATAGAGACTCGGTGACCATGTGGTGGGTATTTTATGCAGATATTCTGGGGAATGGTTAGACTAGATGGCCACCCAGGTGCCTTCCAATGCTAATATTTTTTCACTTCCTACATCAGTTTGTACACAGTAACAAAGAAGTAGACCCTGTCCTTGTCTGTGCAGAGAGACATCATAAACCATGAGCTAATTTGATTTTTTTAAGAAGAAAACCAAATTACCAATATCAAAAATGAAAAGGAGAATGAGGAAAAAATAAAGGAAATTATTAGAAGTTATTTTGCCCAACTATATGCCAGTGAAACTGACAATTTAAATGAAATGGATGAACATTAAGAAAAATATAAAATGCCCAGATTAACAGAACAGGAAATAGAGAATTTAAATAGCCCAGCCTTCGGTAAAAGAAATTGAATGAGAGGACAGTGACATGTTGTTAAGTCAAGACATTAATGGATAGAAGAATATACGAAGAATATACAAAATGGCTAACATTTATATAATGCTTTAAGTTTTACAGTGCACTCTACAATTATCTTCTCATTTAATCCTCACAACAAAGTCTGGGAGGTAGGTATTATTATTATTTCCATTTTATAGATGAAGAAACTGAGGCTAAGAGAGCTTAAGTGACTTGCCCAGAGACATACATCTAGTATGTATCTGAGGTTGGATTTGAACTCAGATCTTCCTCATACCAGGTTCAATGCTCTAAGTATTGCATCACCTGATACCTCAATGAGTGGAGAAAGCTATTGAATTTCTCCTTGATCAGCCTACAAAGCTTTACTGGAGGAGGGGGCATTTCTGTTTCTATGATGTGATTTAAAGATAGTCACTGTCATGCATACTCTTTATTACCATTGGGAGTAGCAAGTTAACAGTATGGAAAATCTGTTTGTATTTGTCTGTGCATGTTCTATTGTTATCTTTCACATATGCAACTGATATTACTAATTGTGCCTCTCCTTGGACAGGGCCTCATTTCTTTCTGAATGATGTAAGAGAAAAAAGTGAGGTCTCACTGAAACAGGATGGATTGAGGTTAGAGACCAGGGCATGTACTGACTGATTTGTGAGGAACACTAGGATAGCAGAGAAAAGGCAGCAAGATCTGTTTTCCTAGGCATCTCTGAAGATCAGAGAATAGTCTCCTCCCCTCTTCTTTGGGCTCAGCTGCCCAGCCTTCTGAAGGTCAGGGGATGGCCGTGATGGAGGATCCCTGAAAGGGTCCTTGGAGTTTGAAGTTGATACCAGGAAAACCAACCCATCCTCTTCTCCATGTGTCCGCCTGGGTTGGGTCTTACACTTTGGAACAATATATGAACACACGTTCAAGAGAGAGAGAAGCTGTTTCCCCCCCCCTCACATCAGCCTCAGGGGGTCCAAAGTCCAGTGGGGTGATTCTGTCATCCCTTCCCAGGGATGTATTAAAGGGCCGCCACCTACTGCCGCCATGTTAATGATTACCTCAGTACTGTTGGCTTACATGTGGACCCAGGTGTGTGTATGTATATGTGTATGGGGGGGGGTGGAGAGCTAGTTGGGCGGAGTTGGGCTGGCATTATGATTGGGCTGGGGGGGATGCAGAAGGATAGCCCCAGTGGGCTTCCTCTGACCAATCCCACACGAGACTATGTTCATCCCATGTTCCAATTCACTACTTGCCCCAGGCAAGGAGGGATCTGTAACTTTAAGGCAAACAAACAGATCTGGGACTGGTGAGCTCCCTGCTAACAGGAACCAGAGGGTAAAGTCCAACATACTGCCCCCATGCTATGGAGAGGTTAGGTCGATTTGGGAGAAGGAAAACATCCGAGGGCTATGGGAGCTCTGGAAGGAGATGAGGCCCTTTTAATCACATTTCTGTGCTGCCTCTGGCCTGGAGGGTCCTGTTTCTCCCAAGGGGACCCAGCTACCCTAAGAGGCAGCATTCAGGTCCCCATAATTCCCCCCAGAATCCAAGAAAGAACAGAGGATTCCTATCACCAAACCTTGGTATGCTGATGAGCTTTGGGATTAGGTCTTCATTGAGCAAAGGCTTAAAGGATTTAGAACCAGAAGGGACCTTAGAGGCCAAATAGTTCAACCTCCTCATTTTATAGATGAGGAAACTGAGGCTCAGACAGGTACGATGAATTTGGAGTTGGTAGTTTCAGTAGTGTATGACTCTTTGTGACCCCATTTGGGGTTTTCTTGGCAAAGATACTGGAATGGTTTGCCATTTGCTTCCCCAGCTCATTTGACAGATGAAGAAACTGAGGCAAATGACTTGCACAGGCTCACACAGTTAGTGTCTGAGGCCAGATTTGAAGTCATGAAGATGAGTCTCCCCAATTCCAACACCAGTGCTCTATTTACTATGCTACCTAATGGGAGTCCAAAGGGCCTGGGTTCAAATCCAAGCTCTGCCACTTTCTAACTGTGTGACTGTGGGCAAGTCACCTCATTGGACCTCAGTCTGTTCATCTATAAATCGAGGAGACTAGACTAGACTAGATTAATCAATCATCAAACATTTATTAAGTTCCTACTATGTGTCAGGCACTGTACTAAGTGCTAGATGACCTAGAAGGTCATTTCAGCTATTTGGTAGGCCACAAAGTCAGTTCACTCACTGTCCCCATAGTCCCACAGGCTATCCTTGTCTTTTCCTTCTGTCCTAGGTTCTGCTCTAGCTGGGCTAGACTTCCCCACTGACCCTTTGGAAAGAAGACCATTCAACTTCCTCCACCATTCTTCCAAACCTGGTGTTTTCCTTTCTTCCAAAGGTGGCTTAGAATCTAGCTCTTGGGGAAGCCTTATCAGATTGACTTTATGAAGCTCTGGTTGCCCCAACACCCCCCCACCCTCTGCCCCCAGCTTCTCCATAGGCATTGAGAGGAGAATTTATCCAATTGGAGTTATTATGATCTTTGCTTCTCTTTCTGCCTGTTTTCTTTCCCCTCTCAGATAAGGGGGTTCCCTGAGAGCAGGGACTGTGTGTCCCCCATCAGTCTGGGAGTTCCCTGACAGTAGGACCTGTGTCCCCCCCCCCCCCCCCCGTCATCCTGGAAGCTTCTTGCGGGCAGAGGCTGTGAAGAATCCAGCCTCCTGGACCTTGGGCCTAAATGAATCTCCCCTGGTGTCCTGGGGCCACTGGTCTCTCTGCTTGGAATTTATCCAGGGGACCTTGGCCTTTGGAGCCCAGGGCTTTCACCTTTACTATTTTATAATTCTTTCCTGATCATTGAGCCCTAACTGGAAATCCTGAGCCTCCTGATCTCTCTTAACCCTCAGCCCGCTTGGCTCCCTATGTTCATCTAAGAGATGTAACCAAGGCAGAATTATGAGGCTTTAAAAAAAAAAGTGGGGCATTGAGGGTTAAGTGACTTGCCCAAGGTCACACAGCTAGTAAGTGTCAAGTGTCTGAGGCCACATTTGAACTCAGGTCCTCCTGAATCCAGGGCAGGTTCTTTATCCACTGTGCTACCTAGCTGCCCCCAGTAATGGGGCTCTTTTTTAGAGGGTATAGATAGTACCATCATGGGGTACACATTCTACTCCTGGCAGCTTTGCTCTTGTCCCTCAAGTCCACTGCCCCAAACCAATAAGCCAACAGTGTTTTTCCTTCAGCAGTGAAGAAACCTCGAGGTGTCCCAGTGCCTGTTTCCTCCTCCTGAGATGTAGGGAGACATATTGGAAGCAGCACTGAATATTTGGAATCAGAGCATAATGGTTCATGTCTTGCCTGTTATTAACTACCTGAGTGACCTTGGGCAAATCCCTTAACCACTCTGTACCTCAGTTTCTTCATCTGTAAAGTGAAGAGTTCAGGTAGCTAGTTGGCACAGTGGATAGAGCACCAGATCTGGAGTCAGAAAGACCTGAATTCAAATTTGGCCTCAGACATGTAGCTGTGTGACGTCACTTCACCCACTTTTCCTCAGTTTCCTCATCTGTCAAATGAGTTGGAGAAGGAAACGGCAAACCACTGCAGAATCTTTGCCAAGATAACCCCAGATGGGGTCATGGACAAGACTGAAATGACTGAACAAGAACAACAAAGTGAGGGTTTGGACTAGATGACTTCTAAGGTTGCTTCTAGCTCCAAACCCTAGGATTCAGATCATCTCAAGTGAGCTCCTCCTTCTGCTACCTCAGGAGCAGAAATCTTTCATTAAGGCTCTGAGACTGACCTTCTCTTTTCCTCTGCTGATTGGTGCTCAGTTCCAGCAAGTCTTTCCCATTTCCCCCTTTTTCTTTCCTTTGGATGCTTGCTCCATGATGAGTGGGTTTCTAAAACAAGGTTTATTCACAAAGTAAAAGGGAATAAATACACCAGGACAAGGTGATTAGGAGGGCCAATAACATGGATCTATCTGGGCCTCCATCAGGTATCCCTTAAACTTCTCATTCTGTTTTGCTTCAGTTCCTCACATTGAGATTCGCTGCTTCATCATTCTGCCTCCCCTCTAAGCATTTGCTCTTTTATTTCCAGGGCATCATAGAATTAAGTTGGAAAGAATCTTGAAGATCATTTAGTTCAGTGATCCTCAAACTTCATGATCTCAGGACCTGAAAGCTTTTGTTTACATATTTACCATATTAGAAATTAAAGCAGATACATTTAAAAGTATCTATTCATTCTCTTAAAACAACAATAATAAACACATTGAATGTTAACATAAACCATTTTAAATTAAAATAACTATATTTTCTGAAACAAATCAAGAAGAGTGGCACTGTTTTAAAATTTTGCATTTCACTTTAGGAGACAGCAAGATTGTCAAATCTATTTCTTCATTCAATCTGCTGCGATCTATTGTTTTCATTGAAGAATAGGAAGACAATCTAGCCACACACAGATATGCAGTTGGAAAAGGGAGAAGTCTCTTAATAGCCTTTATGGATAAATTGTGGATATTCTTCTTTGATATCTACACCAAAACTCAGACAACTAGTAGTTTCTTTCCTTTCCTTTCCTTTCCTTTCCTTTCCTTTCCTTTCCTTTCCTTTCCTTTCCTTTCCTTTCCTTTCCTTTCCTTTCCTTTCCTTTCCTTTCCTTTCCTTTCCTTTCCTTTCCTTTCCTTTCCTTTCCTTTCCTTTCCTTTCCTTTCCTTTCCTTTCCTTTCCTTTCCTTTCCTTTCCTTTCCTTTCCTTTCCTTTCCTTTCCTTTCCTTTCCTTTCCTTTCCTTTCCTTTCCTTTCCTTTCCTTTTTCCTTTTTTTGCAGGGCAATGAGGGTTAAGTGACTTGCACAGGGTTACACAGCTAGTAAGTGTCAAGTGTCTGAGGCTGGATTTGAACTCAGGTCTTCCTGAATCCAGGGCTGGTGCTTTATTCACTGTGCCACCTACCTGCCCCCAAACTGGTAGTTTCTTAAAGGCTAGTTACAATACAGAAACTTAAACCATATCAATGAACTTTTTATATTCGGTTACATTGAACTCCACTGTCGGTCTTGCACTACAAATGGATCTTTTACCCATTTATGGTCTTGTAACATGAGGCACAGGTTTTTGAAGAATATTAGTTTACCAAGTTATGCAGATGTTCCAAATGTTGGCATATTTCATTTTACAATATTAAGAAATCACATTAGTTAATATCACCACTGATCTCATCTGCAAACAACGTTTTTAAGTATCGGGAATCTGTCAAGTTCAGGGTGTCTGGTACAAGTTTTCCTCCCAGGATTGTTGTGAGGATCAAACGAGATAATATTTCTAAAGTGCCTAGCACAGTGCCTGGCACATAGTTGGCACTTAATGTATGCTTATTTCCTTCCTTAAAGTGAAAGGATCACTTCATTTATTTTGGAGAAAATGTCTGCCAGATACCGAAGTCTGAATAACTATTGTTTGTCTGTCAATTGTTCTTTCAAGTAAAAATGGTGTTCCATGAAAAAAGTGACTAGTTAAACTCTCAGCTCAGTTACACAAGTGGTTTTTTTGAGACAATCACTGTGCTTTGATATTCAGTAGAAAGCCTTTCTGTGTACATCCTATCTTATCACGTGGAATATTTTAAAAATCTGTACACAAGGGTAGAGTTTTAATAAAAAATTTATTCCTTTGTCAAGGGCATTCTTAAGTGGAAGGTTTGTTTTTTTCCTTAACTGAATGTGTAGCAATGAAGAATATAATGAGTAAAAGTATAGTTTGAAGTCACTGCCTTGATTTATGTGAAGGTGCCAACAGTTTTACTATTGCTTTTGTGCCATCAGAGGCAGCTGGGTGGCACAGGACTTGGAACTTGGAAGACCTGAGTTCAAATCTAGCCTCAGATATATTAACTGAGTGACTTTGGGTAATCACTTAACCATTAACTGCCTCAGTTTCCTCCCCTGTAAAATGAGGATAATACTAGCACCTACCTCTTATGGTCGTTGTGATGATGAAATTAAGTAAAATAAAGAGCTTTCAACCTAAAAGGCCTATATAAATGATACTCATCATCCTCACCCTCACCCCCACCAATGTCCACACAGTCTGTTCCAGGATATACCATGAGATGAA
Source organism: Dromiciops gliroides (assembly GCF_019393635.1). NCBI lineage: Eukaryota > Metazoa > Chordata > Mammalia > Microbiotheria > Microbiotheriidae > Dromiciops > Dromiciops gliroides. Next base: position 258,732,771 of record NC_057864.1, read on the forward strand.
AAATATTACTCTATACTTTGAATATTTCAGCACCACTTGTGTTTGTTCCAAGCATTCACAAAAAGATTTTTGATGATTCATTGGTGCTGATACTGTACAAACTGTACAAATACAAACAAAACAACAAGTCCAGTCATGTCTGTAGATTCATCCATTTATAAGGCAAAAGTACAATTCTACAGATGAGACACCAACTCAGTCTGCAGCTAAATCTTTAATTTGCAGGTCATGTAGCCTCTGGAAAATCCCATTCTATACTTGTGAGAGAATAAAAATGAAAAAGGCAAATGACATCTTAGTATTATTGTGAAAATAGTTTTAATGATCATACTTTGAGAACTATTGATTTAATTCAAACCCATTATTTTTCAGATGAGGAAAGTGAGACAGAGAAATTTGGTGACTTACACAAGGTCGTGCAGTTTGTAGGTGGCAGAGTCAATAGGAATTAGAATCTTGTTCTTCTGATTCCAAATGTAGTGTTCTTTCCACTGTACTACTCTGGAGATATTAAAAAAAACCAACAGGGATGCAACATGGTACAGTGGAAGATACTGTCACTGAAGTCAGGACATGGGTTCGAATACTGTTTTGGATGGTTGCTACTTGTCAGAGAGGGAAGAGAGAAATAAGGAGAGTCTCTTGTCATGGAAGCCATGGAGTGAATTTTAATGAGTCGAGAATATATAGACTGTGGACAAGGAAATGGTCATTAATTGGACAATTAGTTGGTTACTGGTGACATTCAAAAAAGCATTTTAAGTATAGTAGTAGAGAGAGAAGGTAAATTGTAGGGGATTAAGAAATCAAGTAGCTTGAGAAGTCCAACTATAAGATAAGGATACTGAGATGAAGATTGGGGGATCCAGCGGATCTTTCTTTGCTGGTCCAGGCTTCTCTCTGTGCTTCCTGGATAGTTTGTTTGCCTGGCTCCCTCTCAGCCAATCAGAAATCCTCATGACAGTGTGGCAGGTTTTTTTTTTTGTTTGTTTGTTTGTTTGTTTGTTTGTTTGTTTGTTTTTTTTTTTTACTTTATTACACTACATGTGTTCTGTTACCTGCAAATCACAGACTTTCTTGAATGTCAAAGTGGAAAGAGTCCTCAGCTGCCCAACTTGATCTTGAATCAAAATATTTCCAAGGATGGGGAACTCACTCCTTGATGAAACAAGGGTCAGATCTAATTGGTTATACAGTTTCCCTTATATAAAGCCAAGATTGACTCCTCTGCCACTTCCACCTATCGTTCCTTGTCCCATCCCTCTGGGGTCCAGTTGAACAAATCTCATGCTTTTTCCATGACAGTCTTTCAAATGCTTGAAGACAGCTACTGTCAAAAGCTAGGAGCATCCCATTCCCTTACTTCATCACAAAGTCTTCTCTTACCTAGCCTAAACATTCTCTTTTCCTTCAGCTGTTTGATAGCTATATGGCCTTGCTTCTGGACCTCTCCTTATCCTGGCAGCCCCCTTACAGACATGATCGAATTTGACCTTTCTCTAAAATGGGTGGTTGTAAATCAACCAATCAATCAATAAGCATATTTTAAGCATCTACTGTGTGCTAAGCAGGGTGCTAAGCACTGGGGATAGGGGTAAAAGTCCTGCCCTCAAGAAGCTTACAGTCTAATTGGGGAGACAACATGAAAACAAAGCAATATATTTAGGAAATATTTAAAAGAGGGAAAGAACTGGAATTAAGAGGAGTTAGAGAAGACTTCCTGTAGAAAGTGGGATTTTACTTGGGACTTAAAGGAAGTCAAGGAGGTCAGCAGTCAGAGGAGAGGAGAGAGAGCATTTCAAGGATGGGGGACAGCCAGAGAAAATAGCCTGAACTGAGAGTTGGTGTGTCTTGTTCATGGAACAGCCAGTGTAACTGGATCAAAGAATATCTACTGGGGAGTAAGGTCTAAGAAGACTGGAAAGGTAGTACCCAATACATGGTCTGACCAGGACAGAGCACAGTTGGACAATCTACTATACTTTTGGTAATGCAGCTGGCAATAGCATTATCTTTTGTTTGGATGATATGCTACATCTGAAAAGTTTTGATGTTAAAAAAAGGGTCCTCTTACCGGGGAAAGTTGGCTACTGTTGCCTTGTACTATGCCCATTGAACCACATCGATGCATATTTGAAACAAAGTTCACCTTTTATTTCTTCCCCATTCTTTAGGGCAGTATTATTGATTCATGTTGAAACTTGTCAACCAAAACCCCAAGATCTCTTTCTCTTTCAATTTTTGTTGATATCTTTTGACAGGATGCCATGGTGTAGTTCATTGAGTGTTGACATTGGAGCCAGAGAGACCTGGGCTCTAGTCCTATCTCCTCTAATCTGAATCTGAGCAAGTCACCTGTGAGTTTTGGAGAAGATGTCAACCTTTATTAGTAAAAAGAGTTTTCTAATTCAGACAATTCCTGTATCAATGAAATCACAGATGCTATCTCTAAGCCTGCTTTTTAAAAATAGCACCTTATTTTCTGAATCTATTCTTTCCCTTTCTCTACCCAACAAGCTATCCCATATAACCCAAAATAAAAAAGAAAGAGAAAAACAAGTCAGCAAAATTAACCAACACATCAACTAGGTCTGATGGTTATTTCAGTGTTCTTTTGCAGGAGGGAGGGAGGGAGGGAGGTACATTTTAAAATTTCTTCTTCAAGGAGAAGCTTGGTGGTTATAATTATAGAGCATTTTTGTTGTTGTTCTTTTAATTTACGTCCTCAGAGTCATTGTATATAGTTTTCCTCATTCTCATTCTGTTTACTTCACTCCGCATCTGTTTATATAGATCTTCCTGTGCTTCTCAGAATTCTTTATATTTATCATTTTTATAATGTAGTGTAATATTGTATTCCAATGTATTACAACTTGTTTAAATGTCCCCTAATTAATGGGCATTTGCTTTATTTTCAGTTCTTTTTTTTTAGCACAAAAAAGTGCTGTTCTGAATATTTTGGAATATATGGAACTGTTCTTTCTGTTTTTTTGACCTCTTGCATTCACCAAGCAATGGAATTTCTGGGTCAAAGAGTTTGTCTGTCCCAGTTCATTTAAAAATAATTTTTTGGGGGCAGCTAGGTGGCACAGTGGATAGAACACCAGCCCTTCATTCAGGAGGACCTGAGTTCAAATATGAACTCAGACACTTGACATTTACTAGCTGTGTGACCCTGGGAAAGTCATTTAACCCTCATTGCCCCCCCACCATTTTTTTTTTCTTCTAAGAAAATAAACTTGATAAACATCAACAAATAGGAACATTGTACAAAGAATAGAAAAGAGGATTGGATCTGAAACTGAATCTCTATGGCATTCAACAAGTTTTTTTTTTTTTTTTTAAACATATATTGGGGAAGCTAGGTGGAGTAGTGGATAAAGCATTTGCCCTGGATTCAGGAGGACCTGAGTTCAAATCCAGCCTCAGACACTTAACACCTACTAGCTATGTGACCCTGGGCAAGTCACTTAACTCCAATTGACTCACTAAGAAAAAAAAATAAAAAGCATATATTAAATTTGGCACAGGAATAACAGCATTGCTCTGCTTTTTAAACCTTAGGACTGGTTATCATTTGGGTTTGAGTCCTGGCTCTAACTCTAACCTTGGACAAGTTTTTTGTGCCTTCTGAGACTTGATTTCCTTCTTTGTAAAATGATGGGATAGGACTAAAAGATCTCTAAGATCTCTTTCAACTAACGTTCTGTGGTCCTACTATTATATATGATTTCCCCTCCCCCACTAGACTGTGAGTTAGGATCCACAATGCTGAGTGGAGAATTATAACTCCTCCAGGGTCCCGAACCAACCCAGCCCACCCCAGAGCTAACCAGGTACCCCTCTTTCCAGGATGCCAAGCCACCAATGAGGTAGGTGTCTGAGGGCTTAGGGTCCTGATGTTCTTGCTCTCTGAAGTAAGGGCAGAGAGGCAGCAGTAAGGAACCTTTGCTATCACCCCTCCCCCACCTGAGGTTCCCCACAGTGGGGTAGGTTCTAGTCCCTGAAGCAGAGCTTGCTCTGCCCTCTGCTTTCTGGTGTCTTCACATTCCTGGTGTGGGATCCTGGCATAGGTGATGTCATCCTGTGCCAATCCCGTGACCTGCCCGGCCCTGAGAAGACTGGACGTTGTCCTTGAAGACTTTGAACCATTGTTGGGTGTCCCAGGGCAATGATAGTATGTGGCATTAGTCCCTCCAAAGTCTGGTTAAGGAGTGAGGGCAAACTGAAAGTATAAGGCTAGGTTAGGGGAGAATGGGGAATCCCCCTGGCGTTCTAGGGCTGGTCACGATGGATGGATCTATGAGTCACTGTTCTCGGGAGTGGAAGTAGATGCAGAAGACACAGGAGGGAGACAATGGGAGTTTCAGGGAAGGCTTGCTTCCCATCCCTAATAATCCTCTCCTTACCCCACATCTGATCTCAAAGGCAGACTCTGTGTCTGTCCTCTGTCTCAGATCCTATTTGTGACCCACTGACATGTGTCTTGTGAGGATGTGGACATCCTGGTGGGTATTTGATGTGGGGGCACAGCACAGTATATTGGAAAGAGAGCATCCCTCTATTACTCACTGGCTGTGTGATCTTAGAAGAGCCACAGACTCTGTAGGCATAGTTTTCTCTTTTTTTGTCAGATAAGGGCAATCTTATAAAAACTAGGTGAGCTCTGATATCCTTCCTTGCTCTTAATCCTGGGATCCTGTGAAAGATTTGGGGATTAGCTGTGTACACCTAAGGAAGTATGTGCGTATGCGTGTGTGTACACGTACGTGTGTTTCACTGGTGACTGTGGGCACTTTACAAATCTCTAGGTGTGGACATGGGTGCCCAGGACCCTGTGTGTAGCCAGGGAGGAGGAATTGTTTTGTATTGGGGTGAGATTTTCTAACTATTGTGTTTCTGGGGTGAGGTGTATTTTATAGCTGAGGTACAATATCCATCCCTCTATTTCTCTGTGTGTTGGGGGCTGGGTTGCTGGGTAACTGTTGAGGCTGGGGGGAGAATTTGGAGCCTCCTGCTGCGGCCCCTACTGACCCATTATCATCTGAATGATGATGTCTCAGAGGGAACCTCAGTCACTCTCAGCAAACACAAGAAGCATGAAAGCTCCCTCCTCGCCTGCTCTTTGTCTGTGGATTCCGGATGCACACACGGACTGGCCTCTGGGGGGCTTCTGGGTGGGGGGCAGTAAGGGGGGGGGAGCTCATCCCGTGTGTGTGTCTGTGTCTGTGTGTGTATGTATGTTTAATTGAGCTCGTGTAACTCTTTATATACATGTGCTTGTCAATGTGAGGGCGACTGTGCATAGATGTTTATGGAAATGTGTGTATATGGGTACAGATTTGAAAATGTGCGTTTCTGGGGGGAGGGCTGCTGGGTTTATGTGAATGTCTGTGTACTTGGATCTCAAAACTGTTCAAAGGATAAGGTGTTGCCTCCTTGTCCCACTGTCCCTCTGGCACACGTTGGGCAGTGGCATTGACCCTGGCACCGCTTGTCTGGGTGCCTTCTTTGTTCTCCACATGGCCACGTGGTGACGAGCCATGGAGCCTGCAGAAAGGCCAAATCTTTGTATTTCAAGAAACTTGCAGTCCTAAGCAGATGAGTCAGGTGCTTACAGTAAAGTACTAGGGATTTAGGCTTGGTTAGGTTGTTCATCTATAGCAAGAAACATAGTCCCTGCCCCCCAGAACCCTGAGTCTGATGGAGACATACATAAAAATCCCCACTTTTCAGGACACTTGCCCTCAGGGACCATCCAGTCTGATGGAAGGGGAGAGGGACTCATTTTCTACCTTCAGGGAGCTTCTACTCTAAGGTAGATACTCCTAAAAATTCCTGCTTTTAAGGAATTTCAATTCTGATGAGAGACACAATTTTTACCCTTAAAGACCCCCAGGTCTGATGGAAGAGATAACCCTTGGCCTTAGGGAAGTCCCAATCTAAAGATGGAAACAAGGTAACAAACAGCTTAGAAATAGAGGACCAACCCAACCGGACAGGATGAATGAATCTGGAAGTCTTCCTGCAAAAGGTGACCAGATTATAGAGAGATGTGGCTTGTTCTAGCCTCTGGTGGTATCAGGGATAAGATAAATTAGATAAAACAGTGAAAATAGACAATTACACCTGAATGTTCTAAAGGCATCTTAAATGGAACATTTCATTATCTCACCTGGGGATCTCGTTGGCCAGCTTTAGCTTTATCTCGATGGCATGCAAACCCCCACTTTATTTCCTGGCTATTTCTACTCCATGCCACCCTGAACTTGAGCCATCCATCCCCCTCCCAGCTCCCCCTTTCGGCTTGCCGTCTTCCATTAGAAAGTAGGATCTTGGGGGCAGCTGGGTGGCGCAGTGGATAAAGCATCAGCCCTGGATTCAGGAGGACCCGAGTTCAAATTTGACCTCAGACACTTGACACTTTCTAGCTGTGTGACCCTGGGCAAGTCACTTAACCCTTGTTGCCCCACCAAAACCAAAACAAAAAAAGAAAGCAGGCTCCTTTAGAAAGAAGTTATTTTTTACTTGATGTACTTATATTCCAGTGCTTAATGTAGTATCTTAATATATGTGCTATCTATATCTGCCTATATACCTATCTACCTGTCTGTCTACCTGCTTGTCTGCCTATCAGTCTGCCTGTTTGTCTGCCTTTCTGCTTGTCTATCTGTCTATCTATCTACCCATTTATCTCTCACCTCCTTCACCCCAACCTTCTCCTCTTCTAAACTTCCCAAATTCTGTAGACAGCACAATTTGCTTTTCAACCATCCAGGTTCACAACTCATGGTCATCCTTCACCTTCACTCTCCTTCACCTCTCATATCAAATCAGATGCCAAGTCTCATCCATACTACCTCTGTGACATCTCTCATATCTGTCCCTTTATCTCACATAGCCATTTTAAGTCTGCATCACCTCTAGGCTGGGTTATTGCAATAGCTAAGTGTCTGCTCTGCTTCTAGTCTCTTTTCTTCCTATCGATTTTCTAATAATAATAATAATAATACGAACTAACATTTATATAGTGTTTAAATGTCTGCAAAGGGCTTTGCAAATATCTCACTTTGTCCTCACAACAATTTTGGGCAATACTATTATCCTTATCTTACAGAAGAGGAAACCGAAGTAGTGAGGGTTAAGACTTGCCAATCTAGTAAGTGTCTGAGGCTGGATTTGAACTCAGGTCTTCCAGATTAGGGAGTAGCTAGGTGGTGCAGTGGATAAATCACCGACTCTGGATTCAGAAGGACCTGAGTTCAAATCCAGATTCAGACACTTGATACTTACTAGCTGTGTAACCCTGGGGCAAGTCACTTAACCCTCATTGCCCCTCCCCCCCCCCAAAAGAATCAGGTCTTCCAGACTCTAGATCTGCAGTGCCTCCTTGTTTCCTTTAGCTAATTTGATACTTTTATAGAACTATGATCTTACTAATGTTGTTATATAGGCATGCAGAGAGCATGAGCTAAGGATACATTTGTTCCATAGGCGTGACTTTTAAGTGGGCACTTCCTCCCTTTGATGCAGATTTTCAAGCTATCCATGCCCTCTCATTAGTCAGTAAGTCAACAGCATTTATTAAGCACTCAGGTTATGTCAGGCAGTGTCCTAAGTGCTGGCGATACAAAGACAAAAATGAAATGGTGCCTGCCCTTAGGAAGTTTAGACTTTAGTGGATAAGCTAACATATGCATATATAAGTCTATAGAAAATGAATGCCAGGTATTTTGGGGATTGAGGGCACTAGCATCTGGGGGGTGGGGAACATCAGAAGAGCCAAGAAAGGATTAGCAAGCTGCGCGTAGAAGATTTGCAGTTTCATGTACAATCATTTTTTCAAAAAATTGTACTATGTTATGGAAATGCTTGTTTTATTCCATAAATATGTATTAATGTAAAAAAAACAAAAGGGAAAAAGAAATCAAGGGTTCTAAGACACAGGTAAGATGGGAGTGCATTCTAAGTAGGGGGAAACAGAGATGGGGGTGAAGGGTTGTGTGTATGGAATGACAAATTGGGGTTAAATGGCTAGATCCCCCAGAATGTGGGAAGGGAAGTAATGTATGAGAAGACTGGAAAAATAAGGAAGGCATCAGGTTGCAGAGGACTTTAAATGCCACACTTTGTAATTGATGCTTTTTCAATTTTTATTTTTAATTTATGGACTAAAACAAGCATTTCCATAACATAATACAATAAAAAGATGATTGTACTTGAAACTGCAAATCCACCATGCACAACTTGCTATTTCTTTCAAATATACAGTAAAATCATCATGTAAATTTCTTTTCTTTCTTCCCCCACTCCACTCCAGCATTTGTATTTGATTCTTAAGGCACTAGGGAGCAACTGGGTTTATTGAGCAAGAGGGTGACATGATCAGACCTGTGCTTTAGGACTTTGGCATCTGGGTGGAGGATGGAGTGGGGAAAGGCTTGAGGCAGGGAGACCAAAAATAGAAGGATTTTGCAACAGACTAGGCAAAAGGCAACGAGGGCCTGAGCTAGGGTAGTAGCTGTGTGAGTGGGGAGGAAAGGAGGGAAGCAATAGATGTTGTAGCAATAAAATGACAAGATTTGGCAGCTTTTGGGATATGTGGGGTGAGTGAGAGTGAGGAGCTGAGGATGATATATCTAGGTTGTAAATCTGGGTGACTAGGAGGTTTTTGGTGCCCTCAGATTTAATAGGGAGTTTGGCAGAGAGATGAGTTTGGGGGAAAGATAATGAATTCTGCTTTGGATATGTTCAGCTTGACATGCTTCTGGGACAGCCAGTCTGAAATGTGTAATAGGTATTTGGTAATACAGTAGGGGAGCTCAGGAGAGACAATAGGGCTGGACATATACATATTCATAGAGATAGTAATTGAACTTATGGGTGGTGATGAAATTACCAAGTCAGAGTATAGAGAATAAAAGAGGAGAGGGCCCAGGACAGAGCCTTGGGGTATGCCCACCTTTAGGGGGTGTGATGCTTACTTAGCAAAGAAGACCAAGACAGGGCAGTCAGATGGGCAGGAGGATAACTAGAAGAGAGCAATGTCAAAAACCCAGAGAGGAGAGAGAGCATTCAGGAGGTGAGGGTGATCAATAGATCAAAAACATTGGCAAAGTAAGAAATGACAAGCAGGATGATTTCAGAAAAACCTGGAAAGACTTATATGAATTGATACAAAGTGAAGTGAGCAGAACCAGGAGAATGTTGTACACATTAATAGCAATAGTGTGTGATGAAGAATTTTGAATGACTTAGCTATTCTCAGCAATACAATGATCTAAGACAATCCCAAAGGACTAATGATGAAGCATACTAATATGCCTCCAGAGAAAGAACTGATATTGTCTGAATATAGATTGAAGCATGTTATTTTTCATTCTCTTTTTTCCTCTTTTTTATTTTAATCTTCTTATACAAGATGACTAATATAGAAATGTTAGATATGATTGCACATATGTAACCTATATTCAATTGCTTACCATCTGGGGGGGAAGGGAAGAGAAGACGATATAGAATATGGACCTCAAAACTTTTTTTAAAAATCCCCAGATGTTAAAAATTGATTTAACATGTAATTGGGGGGACAGCTAGGTGGCGCAGTGGATAGAGCACCTGCCCAGGATTCAGGAGGACCTGAGTTCAAATCTGGTCTCAGACACTTGACATTTACTAGCTGTGTGCCCCTGGACAAATCACTTAATCACAAATCACTTGCCCTGCGAGAGAGAGAGAGAGAGAGAGAGAGAGAGAGAGAGAGAGAGAGAGAGAGAGAGAGAAGAAGAAGTAAAGGCACTGAGTGTAGAGAGCTTTTTCAAGGAGATTGGCAGAGAAAGGGAGGAGACATATAGGACAATAATTAGTGGGAACGATAAGATCTGGTGAGGATTTTTCAAGCATAGGGGACACTTGGGAATGTTTTGTAGACAATGGGGAAAGAACCAATAGATAGGGAGGGATTGAGGAATAGAAAGGGAGTGGGGATGAGAGTGGGGATGATATTCTGGAGGAGGAATGGGTTAGATTCAAGGGTGCAAATAGATGGGTTGTTGTTGTTCAACATTCATTCTCAAAGAAGACCAATGACATCATGAGGGTGATGTCATGGCTTGCACACGAATTGGATGTAAGTGAGGCAGAGCTCTGCAAAGTCATCAGCCTCACTCTCTCCTTCAGTCATTGAATTCCCGTGGTAAGACGAAGGTCAAGACAACTGGCTGAAAGTAGATGGGTTGGCCTTGGTGAAGAGGAGGACCGAATTTCTATTAGAGGGTAGAGGAAAGGAGGAAATAGTGGGAGCTGAAGTCAAGGGATTGTGCAATGAGGAGAAGTTATCAGATGAGAAAAGGGAGTTCTTGTTGAATACCCTTAATTTTTTTTTCAGTAAGGTAAGAGGCAAGGGCTTCAGTTGAGAGGATGGGAGAGATGATACTACTAGAGGCTTAAGGAAAGAATAGAAGGCTTAGATTGGCCCCTGATCAGAGTGGGATAAGGGAATAATTGGGGAAGAATAGAAGAATTACCTTGCTACTGTGAGGTCCCAGTTGCAACTAGATTAACTACATTTGCAGTGTGATGTTAACCCTGTTTTGGGACCTCTTTATCTCTTTTCAGCCAGTAGGAGAGAAAGAGGTAGAAGGTGGGAATAATTCAGAATCAAGATTTTGCAAAGTGTAAGTAGCATTAAGACAAGTGAGTGAAGGAACCAAGAATAGAGAATAGAGGAGAGTTGAATTGCTTCACTAAGGGGTCAAGATTGGGAGGGGAATAGAATATGTCCAGAACAATTGTGATGGCCTGGCAAAATCCAGTGTTATGGAGAGATCATGGGTCATGATGAACATGAACAACAGGTTTGAGGGAGCAAGGAATAGAGAAAGATGGAATGATAGGAGATTGGGATCAGATAAAGGAATTTTGGAGTTATTGATTATAGGAGCAGAACACTTTGGCTAATGACAAAATCAAGGATGCAGCCATCTTTCTGTGTAGCTGAGGTGGACAGGGGGAGTAGCTCATAGGAGATGAAGAGATTGAGGAATTGGGGGGCTGGAATATTAGAGGTAACACCAACATTTATGTTGATAGGGCAGAGAGGACTACTGTGAGCCAAGCACTGAAGTTATTGAGAAAGGAAGGAAAATGTCCTAGAGGTTGGTAGGGAATAGTTATTACAATCTGGGTTGGGTTATACGCTTGGATACCATGAAACCCAATGAAAAAGATGTTGCTGAGTGAGAGCAGTGGAAGAAAATTTTGGAAGTGACAGTGGGAACCAAGGGGAAGTCTGACTCTACCTCTAGAACTGAACCTGAGTTCAAATCTGGCCTTAGACACTTGACACTTACTAGCTGTATGATCCTGGGCAAGTCACTTAACCCCAATTGCCTCACCCCAAAACAAACAACAACAACAACAACAAAATAGTGCTAGAAAGGGAGGCTTGGTATTTTCTGCCTTCTGGGAGGAGCCAAATCTCAGCGAGAGGCAGAATATGGAAGGAGCATGAGAGAAAGAGGTATAAAATGAAGGGAAGTTTGTTAATTATAGAACAGGAGCTTCAGGGAAGCACAGTGGAAGGGATGGGAAAATAAGGAGTGGGACATTGGGGGAGCAAATAATGTCACGAGCCCTGGAAAGCCAGTGGGTTAATCTGCTCCTTTGTTGAGATGAGAAAGAGGAGAGAAGAGGGAGTTCTTGTTGAATACCCTTATTATTTTTTTTTTTCATGAAGGTAAGAGGCAAGGCCTTCAGTTGAGAGGATGGAAGAGACAATCCTACTGGAGTAGTCTTGACCATGTCCTCCCATAAATCAAATACAAGAGGCCCACCTAATGTTTTGGGGACCTTCATTTAGATCTCTCTCTTTTAAAAAAAAAATTGATTGATGGACTAACAAGTGACCTCTTCCAAGAACATTGTACATAGTATCATCAACATTGTGTGTTGATGTACTGTGCAATGGTACAGAAGAGTTCCAGGGAACTCATGATGGAAGAGGATCTCCAAATCCAGGAAAAAAAAAAAAAGAACCGTGGAGTATAGATGCTGAATGAACCATACTATTTCTTTTGTTTTTGGTGCTGTTGTTTCTCTATTTTTAGGTTTTTCCTCATTGCTCTGATTTTTCTCTTATAACATGACTAATGCAGAAATATGTTTAATGTTATTATGTGTATATATATACACATATATACATATACATATATACACATATACATATACATACATACATATATACACACACACACATATATATATATACACACACACACACACATATATATATATATAAAACCTATATCAGATTACCTGCTGTCTAGGGGAGGGGGAAAGGGAGGGAAAGGAGGGAGAAAAATCTGAAATTGGAAAACTTGTATAAACAAAAGTTGAGAACTATCTTTACATGTAACGGGAAAAGAAATAAAATACTTTATTAAAAAACAAAAAACAAACAAACAAAAAAACCGAAACAAGTGACCTCTTCCTCACTTGAGCCAACCACAAACATTTCTCTGATATGTATGGGTAAACCAAAGATACTGCTTTCCTTACTTAGCCTCTTGATATTATAATTGAAGTGAAAACTATTCAGAATTAAATCTTTTGGTACATGTTAGTAGGAAGCTTCTCAGTTCTTAGTATGAATTCCAGTTTTTCTGAATTTTTTTCTTTCCTTCAGGTACTCCATTTTATATTCCACATTAAAATTTTTTTTTTTTTTATATAGCAGGCAGTCAGGGAATCTTCTCATACTGAATTTTCTTTCCAAATTTTGCCTCCAAAAGAGAACCAGAAAGAGATTACTTACAACATCTGAATGAAATACCTCTCCTAGGGGTGATAAAATAATGGGATTTGGCAGACACTCAGGGGTCTCACTTGAGGATTGATTTAAAATTGTTTGAATTGGGTGAGACTGAGAAACTAAGTACCTACTTAAGGGTGTGACAATTGAAGTGACGCCCCCTGCTGGAGAGTTACTGTAGGAAAGCTCCGCCATGAGGAGAGGGCATCTGAGGGCAAGCCATGTGGCTTGGAACGTTGGTTCCTTGGCATCAGGAAATGACATTTGCTCATGGGTGCTGTCAATCAAAGCTACCAGCCAATTAGCTTGGAGCTGTGTGTGTTGGAACGGCCCTGTGTCTGGTTTCACAGGAGGCTTCTGAGATAAAGAAGGGATGAGGTGCTCTCTTTCGTTAGGACTCTTGTGGAGGGTGGAGCAAAAATGCTGGCTCCATGGGGCAGCTAGATGGCGCAATGGATAAAGCACTGGCCTTGGATTCAGGAGGACCTGAGTTCAAATCCGACCTCAGACACTTGACACTCACTAGTTGTGTGACCCTGGGCAAGTCACTTAACCCCCATTGCCTTGCCAAAAAAAAAAAAAATGCCGGCTCCCTGAGATAGATAGATGTAGGCATCTAGGCCTCTTTCTTGCTCTTCACCAAATTCTTATGCTCCTTAATAAATGCTTAAAAGTCTAAAACTCTTGCTAAAGCTTCTAATTTATTGGTGACCACTCATTAGATTTTTAGACAGTATAGCTAGAATTTTAGCCCCTTACAAGGGTGATTAGATGGAGGCCACACCTGGCTGACCCTGAGTGATGTGTTGTTCTCAGAGGTGGTGTACTACTGACATCAGCAAGAGACCACTTTCAACCAATCAGCTTGAAGGACCTCCCCTTTCAGGGAGGGAGAGAGGAACTAGGAAGTGGAGGCTTGCTCACTGAAACGGTTTCTTTTTTTGTAAGGAATAGGCAAGTGGTGGCAGATGGGAGAAAAAGGAGGGTCCACCTTGTTGTTTGGACATCAGCTTGGTGGCAGAACTTCATGTGGACTGCTAGGAAAAGAAAAGGTTTCTATCTGGCTATACTGAATAGATCTAACTAGGATTTTCCATCCTTTCTCTTCACTAACTCATAATACACTTTAATAAATCCTTAAAAGCCTAAACTCTTGCTGAATTTATCAGTAATTTTAGCCAGCTTCCCCCCAAAAACTCGGGGGGGCACATTTAGATTTTACACAACACATAGGCCTTCTCTCTCATGATCCTGGGAATCAAAACTTTTTTTTTCCATTTCATGTCTGAGATGAAGTTCTTCTCTTTACGTTTTCACTGAATATTTGCCCAAGGAATAACAGAAGTGAGCTCTGTCCAAAGCAAAGTCTCCATGTAATTAATCTTCAAGGTTGTGAGGCCTGCTGAATTCCTGCTTGGTCCAGCTTCATCTCCTCAGGCAGCGGCAACAGCTGTGGGTCCACCCTCTGGAGCTTGTGACATTGCGTGTATCCGAATGCAGCTGTTCATTGTTTATCCCTTGGTCTCTGCCACACGATCAGCCCACCTTCTCTGGCCATACATTTCTCTGAAGACATCCTTCATGCTGCGTCTCTAGTAGAATTCTTGGCTGGTAATGTATTGCCCACTATGTACTTTTCCATTGTCCTCTGAGTGACCCTCCAGCGCAATCTTTCTGAGTCTGTGATATTCTGCGACTCTTAGCATCACAGGACGAATACTGTTAACAAAAGAAAGGCTATTGTTTCAGGGGGAAGCTGAAATCATCTTTCTGAAACATTTGTCGGACCACGTCACTCCACTACTCAAGAATCTTTGGTTGCTTCCTTTTGCCGCTAGGATAAACTACAAATTGTTTAACTTGGCATTTAAAACCTTTCACAACCTGGTTCTAGCCTACCTTTCCATGTGTATCATGTTACTTCTCAGTCAGTCAGTGAACAAGCATTTATTAAGTGTTTACTATGTACCAATTACTATTCCTTTTTTAAATACTGGAGATACCAAAAGCAAAGCAAAGCAAAGCAAAGGAAAACAAAACAAAACAAAAGAACCAGAGGCCTTGTTCACAAGGAGATCATATTGTTATGCCAAAAAAAAATAGACATATGAGAGGGTTTTTTTGTCCTTTGTTTTTTTTTAGTAAGGCAATTGGGGTTAAGTGACTTGCCCAGGGTCACACAGATAGTAAGTGTCAAGTGTCTGAGGCTGGATTTGAACTCAGGTCCTCTCCACTGCACCACCTAGCTACCCCTGTCCTTAGTTTTTGAAGAGGACCAGTGACATCACAGGTGATGTCTTGACTTGTGAGTAAATTGGATTTAAGTGAAGCAGAGTTGCACAAAGTTGTTGGCCTCATTCCTTTCTTCCTGAATCATCAAAATCTAGTAGCAGGACAAAAGTCAAGATGATTGGCAATAGCTTGGGATGTAGTGAATGACCCTGGAGTCTTCGATGCCTCACCAAGCTCTCATTGCTCCACAGTACCTGCTTCAGCCACCTTCATAGCCATAGCTGCTAGAACACATTGTTCTTATCTGCCTATTCCACCTAGGGAGGTCTTCACATACATGGGGTAGACATCCCCCTAACTGACCAGTGGATTTGAAGCCTATCAATTACTCTCAGTCTGGGTTAGCCTGTCTGCCGAGACACTTTTACCAGAATGGTGCTGTGCATGCTCTAGCTTCTTGGAGCCGCAGCTGAGGATTGGGTGGCAGGCAAACACCAAAGGTGGATGAACAGCCCTGAAATGGGCTTGGCACATACCAGAGGTGTTAGTCCTCCCTGAATACCCCTTACAAGACACATACGGTATAAATACAAGATAATCTTAAAGAGAAGGTACTGGGGGAGGGCGGATGACTGGGAAAAGGCTTACACACTCTGTGTTCCAGTGAGTCTGGCCTAGTTGCCATTCCCTAAACTCAGCATCCCATTTCCTTTCTTGGTACCTTTGGAAAGGCCATCCTCTCATGCACAGAATGCATTTATCCCTTGTGGAATACTTAGATTTCTTTCAAGGCTCAAGTCAAATACTACCTCCAATGAGATATTTTTCCCTATTCTCCCTATCATTAGTGTCTTTTTCCTTTTCAAATTATCTTGTATTAACTTATCTGTGCAGATGTTGCATCATCCATCAGAATGAAAGCTTCTTAAGGGGAGACATGATTTTCATTTTGGGCAGCTGTCTTCTTAGAATCTAGGACAAGGGCATGCTAGAGCCAGATGAAGAGCCAGTTGGTAACTTTTCTTTTTTTGGAGGCAATCAGAGTTAAGTGACTTGCCTGGGGTCATGCAACTAGTAAGTGTCTGAAGCTAGATTTCAACTCAGGTCCTCCTGACTCCACTGTGTCACCTAGCTGCCCCCAGTTGGTAAATTTCCAATGTGAGCACTCACACCTTGGAAATCAGGAAATCCACCCTGCAAGTCAGCAAATGCTACAAATGAGAGCTTGGTGTACTGTATCATTGATTATCTAGACTTAAGGAAGCTACAAAGAAAATGTTAATAATGACAATTCAATGAAAAGTGTGTTGAGTGTACATTTTCCCCACTCTGCTCCAGAGCTGATTGTTAAACACTTAATAACATATTTACTCTGAATGTAATTCAACCCTGAACAGGTATCTCCTCTATAATAATACCTCAAGAGCAATCGTGCTGTTTCATCCTGAGCGTGTCCAGTTAAAAGAAGGAGGGGGAACCATTACTTCCCAAGGCAGTCGATTCTGCTTTGGGACAGCATAGATTGTTAAGACATTTTTCCTTCTGTGGTGCTAAGATTTGTCTCTGTGAGCTTCCATCCATTGCTCTATTCCTTCAGCCTAAACAGAATAGGTATCATCCTTCTTTCAAATGATAGTTCTTCAGTTTCTTCAAGACAGCCAACTCTTCTGTTCTCCAGGTTAAACATCATTGATTTTTCAACCAATCCTCATATGGTATGATTTCCAGTCCCCTTGTTTGCTCTCCTCTGAATATATATCAATTTGTCCATGTCGTTCCTAGAACGTGGCACCTGGAACTGAAGACAGTGATCCAGATATGTTCTCACCAATGCAAATTACAGTGGAGCTGACACCTTGCATGTCCTGAACACTTTCACTCTCTTAATGCAACCTTAGTTTAAATTTAGGCACTTGTGGGGCAGCTAGGTGGTGCAGTGGATAGAGCATTAGCCTTGGAGTCAGGAGGACCTCAGTTCAAATCTGACCTCAGACACTTAACACTTACTAGCTGTGTGACCCGGGGCAAGTCACTTAACCCCAATTGCCCCACACACAAAAAAAAAAAGAAAGAAAGAAAGAAAAGAAAAAAGAATAAATTTAGGCACTTGGTTTAGGTCAAGGGTTTAGGTCAAGAATAGAACTGAGAACAGCCCAACTCCTCAGGTATATAGGCAGAGAAGGAATTTGGCCAAAAAAGGGTTCTGCTCAGGAATTCTGCTGTATACCTGCAGTTAGTTGATCTGCATTCCAATATTCCCCATACCATAATTGTTTAGTCATTTTCAGTCATGTCTGACTCTTTGTGACCTCATTTGGGATTTCCTTGGCAAGGATACTGGACTGGTTTGTCATTTTCTTTTCCAGCTCCTTTGACAGATGAAGAAACTGAGGCAAACAGGGTGAAGTGACTTGCACAGGATTACACAGCTAGAAAATGGTTGAACTCAGGTCTTCCTGACTCCAGGTCTTGCACTCCATCTACTGTGTCTATTGAAGATATTGGGGGTTCCTTATCATCAGAGGTCTTTAGGCAAAGACCAAATAGTCACTTGTAGGGGATGCTGAATTGGACCTGCTTATTCAGACACAGGTTGTACTAGATGGTCCTTGGGGTTCTTTCTTCTTACTCTTAGAGTCTATGATCCTATATCTGGTAATGGAAAGTGGGAATGTTCTTATAGGAGAAAGCCCCTAGTGCTTCTAGAAATAATGATGGTGGTGGTGATGTTGGTGAAGGTGACCGTATTAGTTGGTAGTAGCAATGATTCAATGATGATATTGAATAAATATTGAAAATGGGGCTCTAAGGAAGAGACTTCCATTTCTCATGGCCCAAGACTGGGCTCATGCCATGGAAGAGCATGGGACAAAGAAGCAGAAAGTTGATGCTCCAGTCCTGGCTCAGCAACTAATTCTGTATAACCTTGAGCAAGTCATCCTCCCTACTCCCTAGGGCAGGTAGGTGGTACAGTGCATAGAGCATTGGTACTGAAATTGGAAGGACCTGAGTTCAAATGTGACTGCAGACATTTACCAGCTGTATGGCCCTGGGCAAGTCATTTAATCCCAATTGCTTTTAACATCTGGGGCCACCTCCAGTCATCCTGATATATACATCTTGCCACTGGATCCAGATGGCTCCTCCAGTGTGAGTTTGGTGACCTTGCACAGTCCACTCTCACTTAAATCCAATTCACTGAAAATCATGACATCACCCCAATGTCATGGTCCTCTTTGGGAATGAAGGACAAACAACAACATCCCTATTCCCTGAGCCCCAGTACCCTGGCTAAAATGAGGGGGCTGGCATTTTCTGGAAAGCAATCTGGAATTATGCTTTTAAAAAGTAGCTAAATGTACAAACTCTTTGACCCAGAGATTCTGTTGCTGACCATATTCCCCCAGGAAGCCAATAATATAAAAGAAAGGTCTCACATACACCAAAATGTTTATCACGGTACTTTTTGCAGTAACAAAGAATTAGAAACAAGGCATTTACCCATTGATCAAGGGATGACTAAGCGAACTGTGCAACATAAATGTAATGAAATATGACGATACTCTAAGAAACAACAAATGTGAAGAATTCAGAAAAGCAGATAAAGATTTATAGGAACATGTAGAATGTATGTTCAGGTCCTATTCTCTCAGGCAGGACCAGGCTGCTACATCACCCCCTCAGGGTTATAGGTCTCTCTTCTCTTATTCCAATGGCTCAAGTCCCCACCATCTGTGTCTCCCACCCCCATTCTGATATTTTATCATGTCTATTTTTTAAGTAACAAGTATTTTGTCATTAATTTTTCACTCTCACTACCCACTGTGGGCAATTAAAAAAATCCAAAAAACAAATTCCTCAGTACATAGCTAGCATAGTCTAGCAAAAAAAAAATTCCCATTTTAACCATATTCAAAAATGCATGTCTCTTCCTGAAATTTAAGTTCCCCACCTCTTTGTCAAGTGGAGAATAAGTTATAGGGAGTATGTTGGATTCTTGGTTTGTTATTGTCTTGATTAGAGTTCCAAAATCTTTCAAAGTTGTTTTTCTTGATAGTTATTATTGTATAAATTGTTCTTCTAGTTCTGCTCACATTAGTTGATAAAGGTCACCCCAGTTCCTTCTGAATTGGACATTTCATCATTTCTTATGGCACAATAATATTCCATTATGTTCATATGTCACAATTTGTTTAGCCATTCCCCAATAAGAGGATGCCACCTTAGTTTCTAATTTTTGGCTATTATGAAAAGAGCTGCTCTAAGTATTTTTGTACATATAGATTCTTTTTCTCTTTTAAAAATTCCTTTGGGGGTATATGGCTAGTACTAGGATAGCTAGGTGGCTCAGTGAATAGAAAGACTTGGAACTGGAGTTAGGAAGATTCGAGTTCAAATCCAACCTCAGTCACTAATTGTGTGACCCCGTACGAGTGACTTAATCTCTGTCAGCTTCAGTTTCCTCATCTGTAAAATGGGGATAATAATAGCACCCACCTCCCCAGGTTGTTGTGAGGATTAAATGAGATATTTGCAAATCCCTTTGCAAACCTTAAAGTGCCATATAAATATTATTATTATCATCATTATCTGGGTCAAAGGGTATGCACAAATTTGGTAACTTTCTATTCTCTCCATTTGTCATAGGGCCAATGACTAGCAGCTCAGTTCCATTTAACCACATAACATAAGATTAACTTTTTTAAAGGGTTATTTACTTCAAAGAACAAACATAGAAATATTTCCCTCCTCTTTAGCCCCAGCCAATACCTTGGGCATATTGTGCCCTACAGAACCCCTAACTTTGAGGTTGTAGGCTCTGAACTTAACTCAGTTCCTACAGAGCTTTATTCCCAACCAAGTTTATGGTAAGATATGGTGTGATGGCTGGCTAGACTTTAACTCAGCTCCTGCTGGTCTGGAGTCACTTCTGAGGGTTCCTTCTTGTTTCTCAGGTCATTAGCGTGATGTTGTCTTTAAAACTCAGACCCTGGGATATTAGGATGCCAAGGAATGTTTTCTTTACACCTACGGGCATTGATGCTGGGTCAGCTACAAATGGGAACTCTGACACGCCTTTTTAAATGCCTCTGAGGCCAATCAGAAAACCTCTCATCATGTGGTTGGCAGACAGGACTCAGTTACAGAAGGTCCATGCATGCTAGAGTCTCTCCAAGTCACTTTCCTTACTTGACATCTTGACTCTCCCAGAAGCACCTTCCTAGGATAACTGAGGGAGGCACCATTCAAAATGGTCTGGGCATGTGCCAGACCACTATTACAAATTGATTGAAAGTGAAGAAAGTCCAACTAAGAAAACAATTTATAAAATGGCAACAACCATGTAAAGGGAAAGAACAAAAGGCAAAGCTCAATTCTGTATAATTACAATGACCAAGAAACTTGGTGGAGGAAGTGTTTGGAAAATTCCCTTTCTTCCCTTCTTTGTAGAGGTAGAGGTTTATGGGAGCTGAATAATGCGTACCGTCAGATTTAGTTAATGCGCTGGTTGGTTTTGCTAAACTGCTTTTTTTCCCCTTTCTATTTATGGATCTCTGGGTTGGGGATGGGAGAGGGACATATTTAATCTATTAATCAATCAATTAATGAGCCTACCAGGCACTGTGCTGGGTGTTGGGGATAAAAAGACAAAAAATGAAATAGCTGTCTTGCCCTCAAGGACCTTACATTCAGTGAAGGTGGTGAAAAAAACAAAAACTGTGGATACATACATATGCGTGTGTGTGTGTGTGTGTGTGTGTATTTTGGGGGGAGGATAATGAGGGCTAAGTGACTTGCCCAGGGTCACACAGCTAGTAAGTGTCAAGTGTCTGAGGCTGTATTTGAATTCAGGTCCTCCTGAATCCAGGGTCAGTGCTTTAGTCACTGAGCCACCTAGCTTGCCCCCTGCACCACCTCTTTTAATGAGGGAGTTGGGCTAAATGGTCTCTGAGATACCTTCCAGCTCTAATATTCTGTGATTTTCCAGGCTGTGTCCATTATATAGACGTGATTGATTGACATTTAGACTATCCCTTTTCCACCTGGGTTTTTTTCAGATTGCAATTCTCACCTCTTTAATCTGTCCTTGTGCAAAGGATGTGTGACAACACGTCGGTATAATCAACTTTTCAGCAATCATGTGTGGGTTATGACAATTTCTGTACCTTCTCCGAGCAGTAGTACCTGCACCACACCCTGATCCCACCCTTTCCCCATCCCTCACCTAAATGCCAGAAGCCACCCCTGAGAGACTCCCTCTTCCTGAGACCAACTAAACTGACGTCTCAGAAATCCCAGCCAGGAAGCCTGGTACTGAGCTTTCTTTCTCCTGCCTCTGCTTCCTTTGTGCAAAGTTCTGGGATGGCTGCTATGGGGCCAGATGGGGTGAGTGAGGTCAGCAACAACCAGGGCTAACATTTATCTAGCACTTCAAGGTTTACAAAACCCATTACAAACACTCTCTCCTTTGATCCTCACAGCAACCCTGGAAGGACGGGCTAATATTATCTATTTTGCAAATGAGGAGACTGAAAATGATGGATTAAAAAGAAAAAGAATCATGTTCTCATCCTCAGGGATGCCCCGTTACTCATACTGAGAAGCAACAAGTGGAGAGAGTGTCTGAGACATAGAATTTGGAAGACCTAGGTTCACAACCCACCTCTGGCATTCTGACTGTGTGACCTTGAGCAAGTCATTCCTCATCCTGGGGCTAATGGGAGTAATATAATATCAATATTACTTAGCTCATGGGGATTTTGTCAGGCTTGAAGGAGATGATGTATTTTAAATACTTAGCAAACATTAAAAGTGCTAAATAAACGTTAATTGTTTACCATAGTTTTTTCTGCGATACTTTGCATTATCCATGTTATTAGTTTCCCCAGTGGAAGTGTGCAGTAGTAGAAAAAGCAACTGGTCTTGGAGTCAGAAGGCCTGGACTCTTGTCCTGGATCTGAGACTCATGACCTGTATGTGACCTGAGCAATTCATTTAATATATCTGAGCCTCAATTTTCTTATCTGTAAAATGGGGACAATGATACTTACATTACTTATCTTATTGAGTTGTTGTAAACTTTAAACTGGGAGATGCGGTATAGGATAATTGGTTTTAGAGCTTCAAGAGATGTTAGAGATAATTTAATCCAACCCTATCATTTTATGAGAGAAGACTGAAACCTAGAGGGATAATATAAGTAAGGCCACACAGGTAAATAGCAAAACTGGGATTGGAACCCAGGTCTTCTGGCTCCAAAACAGTGTTTTTCTAGCATACCACATTGGGCTGGGGTAGCTAGATAGTTTAAGTGGAAAGAACATTCACTGGGCCTGGAGTCAGGAAGACATGAGTTCAAATCCAGTCTTAGACACTTACTAGCTGTGTGACCCTGGGCAAGTCACTTAACTTCTGTTTTCCTTAATCCATTGGAGAAGAAAATGGCAAACCACTCTAGTATCTCTGCCAAGGAAACTTCACGAACAGTATGGTCTATGAGGTTGAGAAGAATTAGGCATGACCAAAGAACAACACCACATTGGGCTATAATTAGCGGCTGTTATTGATGTCTTGTTATTGTTGCATTCTACTCATTGGATTTGATGGAGTTCACATGCAAGTTGATATCTGGCTATTATTCCTTCATATTACTGTTCTACAGATTATTTTACAGATAGGTAAAATAATCGCTTGTTAATTGAATAAACGTATTGGCTCATCTTCTGTAGGCTCAATGAAAACATTCTAAGACAATCGGTCAACCAAAAAGTACCCTGTATTAAGATCTTATTTGCCTTGACTATGATGGGGACACCTTAGATGCCTACACATTCACCATCTTAGTAGCTTTAATAATGTATGATTGTTAACACCTACTACCAATGAAGAAGTTGGCTTAGTTGAAATTGAAATTAATTTTTTAAAAAGTCATTTGAGGGGCAGTCAGGTGGCACAGTGGATAGAGTACTGGCCCTGGATTCAGGAGTACCTGAGTTAAAATCTGGCCTCAGACACTTAACACTTACTAGCTGTGTGACCCTGGGCAAGTCACTTAACCTCAATTGCCCAGCAAAAAAAAAAGTCATTTGAATGTTAGAACACATCTGACTGCCACATCATTTGCTATATTTGATGACACCTTTCTTATTGTAACCCTCCTGGAGAAAAGGGACATTTGGAAACCAGTACCCTAAGAGTTCTAATGGATGTGTTGTCTTCACAAACCAGGGGAAATGGGCTAACTGAAGCTAAACTTCAGGACTGTGTAAGTTGGGTAGTTACAAAACACAAAGGAATAAAGAAACTGATGTGTGCAGTAATTAAGTCTAAAAGCAAAATAAATAGCCAGCACATATTTTTCAAAATGGATTTGTAAAAATTGTTTTTATTACCATGTTTGCAAATCTTTTTTTGCTAAATAAACAAATATTGGTACTAAAAAAAGGAGAATGCTGTTCTTAAGTTTTTATGAATCATTATTATTTCCGGGCAATTATGGGCAACCTACAGTGATATGTTGTTCTGTTTCCAGCATTTCATTGCACATTATACCATCAATCATATAATAAATCTGTGTTCCTTAAAGAAAGCATTCTTGTAAATTTGAGTGGCAATGACCTAATCTGGAATCACTATCATAAACCCTTCTGTTACTATTTTAAAATCCACACGACTCAGCCATTTGTGTTTGATGTCTCTTTATCAACATATTGATGGCTGAGTTCATGTAGATGTCATTAATGGAGTGCCTTTTGGTTCCAATTTTTTATCTTAGTCATTTCATAGGCTCTGTCTGGATATAAACCATTTCCTATTACATTTGACACATCCAATAACATAAACCTGTTGTCTATTTTTACTATATTTTTCTGAAGTGAAGAGGTCTGTTTGTTCCACAATTATTTCTGTAAATCTTAACCTGTTTATCATATGCCCTGAGCAAATCTATCAATCCTTTTCCTTTTTGTTAAGGAAATGTTAATCTTTCTATACCTGCCTTAGGAATGATGACCCCTATGTTTTGTCAACCATTATGAGTTTTCTTTTTGACCCTCTCTAGGTCTGTTGCTGTCCATTTTACTTTGTCAAAAACATATGTCAAGACTGCTATTGCTATTTTTTTCCATTAAGCTTTGACTTCAGGGTGCCAGTTAGTCTCTTAACGTACAAAGCTTTCTCCTTGACAGTCTTGTGCTCAATGTGTCTTTTCTAGTGCCAACCAAGGTATTTGGGGTTTTTTTTGGTTTTTTTTTGTTTTTTTTGCAGGGCAATGAGGGTTAAGTGACTTGCCCAGGGTCACACAGCTAGTAAATGTCAAGTGTCTGAGCCCGGATTTGAACTCAGGTCCTCCTGAATCCAGGGCCAGTGCTTTATCCACTGCACCACCTAGCTGCCCCCCAACCAAGGTATTTGTAAATATTGCCTTCATCCATTAATTCAATTGGCCCTCTAGACACAAACTAGTCTTTCGTCTCTATTTTTCCTTGACTCTCATTAAGAATTTTATACTTACTGAGTTCAAATGCAAACCTGATGAAGTAGCTATTTGAAGTGTTTTTTATTGGAACCATATAACTTGATGCCATCCAAGTACATGAAATGATTAATATAGTGCTTTGGTACAACTCTCTCTATGATTTAAAAACCACACCCAGTTCTATCTGGGAATTACAATAATGGATTTAGGACTGAATGACACCATAGTGGGCTTAAACTGTCTCCCCAGAGGATTTGATGTTTATAGTTGCTGTTGTTATCATTATTATTGTTGTCATTTATTAAATTGTTTGGGGGATTTAGGGCTCAAGATATACGGAAAGTTGCTTATCACAGATAACAAATTTTCACATTTTTCTTTCTGAACCTAGTTATTCATGGTATTAGAGATTCATATATCTTCCTGGGGATAGGGAGAATCAGAAGACCATATCTCTGTTCCCCTTTCTATGTACTGCCATTTCTCCTTTTAGGTTTTATCTAGGTCCACTCTTATGAATCCAGCTTCAATGGACAGCTCCCTGTGTTGGGGGGAGGCTATTGGGCACAGGACAGGCTTGATCAAGGCTAGGATGGTTTGGGAAGTCATTCTATGAAGTCATTGTCCTATTCTCAACCCAACCCAGAATATCCTTTAGCCGACCTGCCTGACAGTTCCCTGAACTCATCCATCTGGATGTTGGATCAATAGTTATGCTGTGAACACCATAGCCTGTGAGCTTATCTTCTTCAATTCAGTGTCAGGGTACTTGAGATCTGGGGTGGGGTGGAGGGGCATGCCTGTATTTTTGCATATGTGTGTATGTATGTATATGCTGCTCAGGAGACTCTGGGTTTGTATTATATATTGGTACATGTGTGTGTGTCCATCTAGGTGTGTATGTGTATGTGTATGTGTATGTGTTTCTGAGTTATGTGTATGTCTCTGAGATGGTAAATATTAACAAGCAGTGGGGGGTTGCGGGCCTCTACCTGGAGCCCTGGACCTTCCCCACGGATAAGGAATGGAGATAACTCTATGTACCCCAGATAGTACCTGGAACTTGGCCAGAAAACTTACCACAAACAGAATAGCCCGGCTCAGGGACTGGACTAGGAAAGCACTCGTGTGAATGTTGTTCTGATGGTGCTTGGTCTCCCAACTGCATTCTGACTGTTATCAGTGTTGGATGACACTGTTTTGAGAATTCTCAAGCCAAGGAAGGGCCTCCTGGCTCCCATAATTTGCATTGGCTACACCTCCCCCCCCAATTCGTCTACTCCCATTTCTCAATCTGTCCTCTGCCTCCCTACACCCTGGTGACATGGCCAAAACAAAGCTAAAGAGAATTGTAAGCAGAGATTGAATTTTTTTTTGGGCAGGGCAATGAAGGTTAAGTGACTTGCCCAGGGTCACACAGCTAGTAGGTATCAAGTGTCTGAAGCCAGAGTTGAACTCAGGACCTCCTGAATCCAGGGTCGGTGCTTTATTCACTGTACTGCCTAGCTGCTCCCTCATTTTTTCATTTTTGCAAACATCTGTCCCTTCTTCAATTCCCACTGCTCTGTACTCTGGTTGGGTCAGCCAGATTTTTTGCCAGCCCTCCTGACCTGACTGCTTTTGCAGACTCTTCCTTCAAGGGCAAGGGAGGTATTCACTTATCTAATAGAACAGTGGTCCCTTCCTCCCCCACTTTCATCCCTAACCTCTCCATGGTATCTGGGCATAGTCCTAAAGTATCATGACACAGGATAAGTGCTCAACCAGGCAGTGCTCTCCTTCCTCCCCACCTCCCACATTTGGGGAGCCCCTAAACTGAGAGGGAGATCATGAAATGATCAAATCTTAACTTTGGAAGGCATATGTGACATGATCAAGGCAGGAATCTTCTCTATGGCATCTTTGCTTGAATACCTCCAATAATGGGGAATCCCCACCCCTTGACTGGATCATTCCACTTTTTTGTTTGTTTGGTTGGTTTTTTTGTTTTTGTGAGGCAATTGGGGTTAAGTGACTTGCCCAGGGTCACACAGCCAGTAAGTGTTAAGTGTCTGAGGTCGGATTTGAACTCAGGTACTCCTGACTCCAGGGCCGGTACTCTATCCACTGCGCCATCTAGCTGCCCCTCCTTCTACTTTTTTAGATTCTTGGCTTGAGGTGAAATATCCCCTCCCTGAAACTTCTGCCCATTGGCTCTATTCATCCCAATCAGGATCTTCCTGTCTGATATGGGAGGCACTCTCCATCCTCTGAGGGATCTCTGTGTTTGATGGGGAAAATAGTCTCTCCCAATGGGAGCTCCCAATCTTATGGGAACAACCCTCTCTCTTCCTTCAGTTTAATAGGAGAGGAATAGCTATCACTTTAAAGGATCTCCCCAGCCTAAGCAATATCCACAATTCATACCTAAAATCTCTTCCCAGCTCATTCTGCTTTCTATTTCCCAAATCCTCACCATATTCTGCGGTTGGTCCTGCGTTTTTGTTTTCCCAGACTCTTCCTAGCCCTGAGGATAGGTAGTGTGGGACAGTGGAAAGAGCACTGGTGTGGGGGGCTCGGGGACTTGGGTGGAAATCTCACCTCTGATTCTTACTAGCTGTGTGACTTTGGGCAAGTCATCTAATGTCATTGGGCCTCAGTTTCCCCTTCTACAAAATGAAGAGTTGGACTTAATGGCCTCTGATGTCCCTTCTAATTCTAGATCTATTATCACAGTGGGGCATTTGGGGACACCTGGGTCCCAGCCAGAACTAGCTTCCCTTATAACTAACTTTCAAAGGATCTTGGATTTAGAGTTGGAAGGAATCCCAGAGGTCAAGTCTAACTTCTTCCTTTTACAGATGAAATTGAGTCTATGATAGGTTAGGTGACTTGTCCAAGGTCACATAGCTAGTAAGTATCTGAGGTGGTATTCAAAACTCCACCTATGATCTATGACCTCCCATTCACAAGCCCCTCCATCAGCTTAAGAGAGAGCCTATTATAGCCCAGGGGCCTCCTAAGACCAAAAGGAAGAGAGACAAAGATTCTGTTTGTACCTCACCCTATCTAAATATGTCCCACCTCTCTCTAGCTTTCCCTCTCAAGCCCTCTCCCCTTCCCTACCTAACCTCTCTACCCCGGGAAATCCACTCAGCCCTCTGCCTGCCCCTTGCGTCAACACTCGGGTTATTCATTTAACATGAGTGTTTGTCCTGGGTCTGGGGAAGTTGTCTGTGTGTCTGTCCTTCCTTAGCGCAGGTCTCCCTTTGGAGCCAGGGAACACACGTACTTGTGAGTGGGGGCCCTGGGGTGGGGACCAGGGAAATTTTTCTATGTGCCCTACCCTTGTTCGGGCTCTTGGCTCTGCTAAGTTGGGGTGAGGGAAGGAGAGGGTCAGGAAAAGAGAGGAGAAAGTGAGTGAGCTTGGTTGGGGGCTCATGGCTCTGGTTAATTGGGCAGGTGTTTAAGGTTCTTTGCCCCAACTACCATTACTGGCCCCGTGGAATTTTGGCTGAAATGTTCAGGGCAGAAGGAGGTAGAAGGAGGGATTCTTATTTCTCTGCGTGGTCCTGCCTAGAGGCAGAGAGATAGATGGAATGACACTTATCAAAGACATTCCTTGCTCTAAAGGTCAAAGAACACTGGAAGTAAGTGGAGGGCGGGGGGGGGGGGGGGGGGGGAGTGGTGGTGGAATCGGTGTACATTTAGGGCACGGGACAGGACACAGCTTGGATTCTGGGGCAGTTCTATTTCCCCTCTATACCGATTAGAACTTCCCCATTCCCCACACTGAACTTGGCTGGACACATACCCAAGAAACCATGCCACCAGGCAGAAAGTCCATGGGCTCAGGCTGCCGAATCATAGGATTATGAGATTTCAAGCTGGAAGGGTTTTTACAGATCAGTTAGCCAACTCCTTCTTTTTACAAGAGAGGAAATTGAATTTCAAGGATGGGAAATCTCTTTTTCAACGTCACACAGCTGGGAGGTATTGGAGCCCTGTTTCTATCAATAAAGATCAGGGGCAACTAGGTGGTGCAGGGATAAAGCACCGGCCCTGGATTCAGGAGTTCCTGAGTTCAAATCCGGCCTCAGATACTTGACACTTACTAGCTGTGTGACCTTGGGCAAGTCACTTAACCCCCACTGCCTCACACACACAAAAAACCAACTAAAACAAAACTAAAACAAAAGAAAACAAAAATCGAAAAGGCAGACAGGGAAAAGTTGGCCACAAATTATCTCCTAGGAAACTGCACTTGGGTATTCTGCTAATCTAATCCTGGAAACTCTAGCACAATACACTGAATAACACTACTAGGATTTGGGGAGTTCTGAATAATAATAATGATAAATGACTTCAATTGAGGGCATAAAGTGTTTTACACACCATATCTCATTGGACAGACTCTACAACTACAAACTATTTGTGAACAATTAATCAAGGCTGAGTTTAAGTTAGATAACTTATTGTGTGAAAGTAACATCTCCAACCATCTCCAATATATACTCTTTTTAAAAAATATTTTAAAAATATATATTCTTTGAGGACATGATTTTCCTGACCCCAGGGCTTAAAATAGTGTCTGGCACACAGCAGGCACTTAATAAATCCTGATAATCCTTGCCACTCAAACTGAGGCTGATGCTGCTTGAGTGAATGGAGTCTGCATGTTGTCTCTCCCATTAGAATGAACTCTGTGAGGATGAGTACCATGTTCTTCCCCAACCCCCTTAAAAAAAAACCAAAACTGTGCTTAGCACAGTGACTGGAACACAGTAAGCACTTAATAAATGTTTGATGATTGTGTCATTGAAAAAAAATAGACACTACAAATATTATTCCCGTTTTTCAGATAAAGATCTCTGTTTTCTTGGAAAGCCAGGTCAGGGCTTGGGCTCATCTTCCTGTGGGTGCTCATCTTCTCTGAAGAGCATTCAACTAGATGTAGGGAGCATCTCCCTCAGTGCAGTCAGCATGGACTGAGGGACGCAGGAACTCTTGATCTCATGAATCCATGACATTGCCTCTAAAGATGGAAATGTCCATCCCAGGATTGTTGTTTGGTCACTGGAATATGAAGCAGAAAAGACAGCTTGAGATCCTGACTCAAGATCACATAGATGGGCATATGCTTTAAGGGGCGGCCATAGGTGCCAGGGAATTCCACATCACACATTCCAAAGGGAAGAAGAGTTGGAGCAGGAGTTATTTCTCCCTTGAATGGTGACAGAGTAGGCAGCTCTTCTGGTCCAGTGGCCAATCCTCCTTATCCCAGGCATCCCTAGCCACTATCATGGTGGCCAAGGAACCAATAAAAAGATTGTCACATCATCCCAAAATGCAACTGTATCAGCAGTAGTGGCCAGGGAAACTCAGCTCATTTCTTTGAATGCTCCAGCAGGAGCAGTAGATCCCTGATTGCCCTCATTACAAATGAAGGGGGCAGCTAGATGGTGCAGTGGATAGAGCACCAGCCCTGGAGTCAGGAGGACCTGAGTTCAAATCCGACCTCAGACACTTAATACTTACTAGCTGTGTGACCCTGGGCAAGTCACTTAACCCCAATTGCCTCACCAAAACAACAACAACAAAACCAAATGAAGACAAAATATATTTTATATTTACTAAAGCATGTACAGTACCATGACCCTCACAAGAGACTTCATTTTTCCCCTTAGCTCTCGCCTATGTGTTTTCTCCCAGGAGAAGGAACAGACCACAGGTTTCACTCACAATTTACAATGATTTATGATGATTTACAAATAAATTCTACATCCTAAATTTATAATAATTTACAAATAAATTCTGTTTATTTGTAAGTGTTCATCACCTTCCTTGTCCTCCTAGAACTTCCTCTGCTAGGAATCTCCAACCTCTTAAGTTTTCACACCACCTGAGGCCCCTTTCCTCCCATTACCACTCTTCCTATCACACAGCCTTCCTTAAGCATCTTCCTCTCATGGGCCTGAGACAAGAACTGCATAAAAGAATAAAGACACGGCCTCAGTCCTTAGAGTGTGAAGATTCAAGCTTAAAATGCCCTGGATCCATATACAAGATCCACTGTCAACATAATAATAATTTTTAAAAAATTTTAAATTATTTTAAAAAAAATTATTTTTTTGTGGGGCAATGAGGGTTAAGTGACTTGCCCAGGGTCACATAGCTAGTAAGTGTCAAGTGTCAGAGGCCGGATTTGAATTCAGGTCCTCTTGAATCCAGGGCCAGTGCTTTATCCACTGTGCCACCTAGCTGCCCCCAACATAATTTAATATTAAGCCAAGACAAGAATAAACCATTTTTTCCCACCTGACTAGGAGCTCCCTGAGTGTGGGAATTATAGTTTAGACCTCCTTCCCCCAGATAGAGGGCTTCCAGATGTCAGGGACTATATCTTTCCCATCAGACTGAACTTCTTCCTAACCTCTAAGTCTCTTGCCTCTCTTTCCATATCCACTGAGAATGCTGAGTTCATGGTATTAGTGACTGGTAGGTATTATCAATGACTTAAGCCATTGGACTTATCTAATATTATTTTTTCTCCTGGAAATTCCAAATGCTTCACTGCCCCCCTTCTCTGAAGTCTCATTTCTCTAGTCATACTTCCAGGCCATCCCCCTATCCTGGATTTCCTGTCAGAATCCCCAGACAATAGCTCAAAGGTCATCTAGTCCCTTGCCCTCATTTTCTAGTCATTCAATAAATCAAGAAACAAGTATTTATTCAGCGCTTCCTATGTGTCAGGAATTGTACAAAAATGCTGGTGTTACAAAGATAAAAGCAAAATAGCTCCTGCCTTCAAGGAGCTTATATTCTATGAAAGGGGTCAACATGTAAATACATAGGTATTTACAAGACATATATAAAACAAACCTGAAGGAATTTTAGAGGGCACACATAAGTAGCTGGTGGGGCGGAGTGTGGGGGTGCAACCATTCACTCCTTTTAGATATTTTCTTGTGTTGTCTTGGACTAACCTATCCTTCTCTTTTGGCCTCAGTTTCTTCCTTTGTAAACTACAGAGTTTGGATTGGATGACCTTTGTCATCTGCTCTAAACCCTGTCACCCTTTGGTAGCATAAAAGCTTGCATTTATATAGTACCTTAAGGTTTGCAGAGCTCATCACCTATGTTATTCCATTGGAATAAGGTTTGAACTCAACATTTGCAGACTTGGGTCTCTTCCCTCTGCTGTTGTGTGACCAGGAATTCCACACCACACATTCCAAAGTGAGGAACAAGAGAGTGAGAGGAGTTATTTCTCCCTTGGGTTTCTCCCTGGATCACTTCTCTACTCTCATGTTTGAATCCTGGCTCTTACCAAGAAAACCTCAAGTGGGGGCATGAAGAGTAGTACATGACTGAAATGACAACAACAACAAAAACAACAGCAACAATGATGATGATGAGAGGAATGCTGCAGACCAGTGTTATCATACTCAAATAGAAATGGATTCCTACAGACTGCATAGTGATTCAGAAAACCACAGATTAACATTATCTATGTTGTACTGCATTTTCATTTATTTTTTTTGTTAAAGTTTTCCCAATTACTGTGGCTTTGGGTGAGTCATTTAAATACCTTGGGCCCCAGTTTCCTCATCTTTAAGATAAAGGAGTTGGACTTGAAGGGTCTCTAAAAATCCCATGTAGTTTCCAATTGTCAAGTCAAATTTAATAGCCCAGGAAACCACTTAGAGGTTTTATTTAACTCATTAACTAAATAGTAAGTTTTGGGGTTTTTTTTGGTGAGGCAATTGGGGTTAAGTGACTTGCCAAGGGTCACACAGCTAGTAAGTGTTAAGTGTCTGAGGCCTGATTTGAACTCAGGTCCTTCTGACTGCAGGGCCGGTGCTCTATCCACTGGGCCACCTAGCTGCCCCCAAATAGCAGTTTATACTGATCATTAATGGAACATTTTTTTGGTGTTGTTTAGTAGTCTCCAAGCTAATGGGCATGTTTTTCTTTTTATTTATTTATCTTTTTATCGAGTAAGCTCAATTTGGCATGTTAAAGAAGATAATTCTAACTAACATTTATATGCTGCTTTACAGATATGTGATGAGTTCTCAAAAATATATCTAAGGAGATTCAGAATCTTTTTAGAGATTTTAGAATTATGTATTGTCCAGTTGTTACATATAAAACAGATATAATAAAGACAGATATAACACATGAAATATTATACCTACATTTTACTGTGAGCCTGTGAGATAGGTACTGGGAGTATAATTATCCTCACTTCGCAGAGGAGGAAACTGAGGCTCAGAGAGGCTAAACAATTTACCTAAAGTCACACAGCTAGCTAGAGGTAGTGTTGGGACTGAATCTATCTCAGAATCTCAGGGGTCTAGTGTGTTCTGATCACTAGGTTCATGCTATTGATGTCACGTACCACTACTTACATCCTCTCTCTCGTTAGGGCTAGATCAGATTATAAGAGGGGGGTTAGGTCTAGGTTGTCTCTAAATTCCTTTCTAGCTTGAAATCCTATGGTCCAGGGGAAAATCCTGTAATTTATGATCCCTGGATTAAGGGAAAAACCCAAGTAGGAAAGAGCCAACTTCATGGGGACCTGCCCGAAACCTCAAGCCCTTGAAAAGCAACGCTGCAACATCACCTCCCTAGATCTCCGGGCCTCTGTCCAGCAGGCCACTTCCCCCACTCCATCCAGATGGCTAAGAGCCCAGATGGGGCTGCCCAGTGATGGGCTCCACCCTGAATGGAGACTAGTGATAGGGGAACCTCGCGAGGCATTCCGATGAAGGGCCTTTGAGAGGCATTCTCCACTCTTGGGGTCAATATTTGTTTGGCGCTCGGGGGGCAATCGCCAGAAATCACTGCCCTTGAGGCCCTCAGCATTCCTGCCGGCTCTCTCACCCCACAACCTAAGGAACGTTCTTCATTCCATTTACTCAGGGAACTGCACCTTTCATGCATTTAGAGAAACACTTCAGGCTTTATCCACTCTGGCTCCCCACAACCTGGCACTCCCTCCCATGCCTGTCTCTGGGGTCTGGGTCC
Organism: Dromiciops gliroides; assembly: GCF_019393635.1. Lineage (NCBI taxonomy): Eukaryota > Metazoa > Chordata > Mammalia > Microbiotheria > Microbiotheriidae > Dromiciops > Dromiciops gliroides. Next base: position 258,766,301 of record NC_057864.1, read on the forward strand.
AGAGATGCTCTGGTGACAGGAAACTGGAGTTCCCTAGAGGAAGTATGAGGAAACGGCCCCAGACAGGAGGGAGATAGATAACTGGCTTAGCTTCCTTTTCTAGTGGGCCTTATTTGGCTCTTTTGGTATCTTTCTCCTGTTGCTACCAGTCTGTGCCTGGCCTCCAGGGCTTTTCAATTCCTTGGGAGGAATGAGTGAATGAGTTCAAAAACACAACAAAACTTTTCTTTTTTCTTTTTCTTTTTTTGGTGAGGCAATTGGGGTTAAGTGACTTGCCCAGGGTCACACAGCTAGTAAGTGTCAAGGGTCTGAGGTCGGATTTGAACTCAAGCTGCCCCAAAACAACGAACCTTTTATTGAGGGCTTACTGAGTGCCAGGAGCTATGCTGAGTGCTGGAGAGAAAAAACCCAAAATTCAAACACAAAAGTGAGCTAGGCCTTGCCCTCCAGAAGCTTACAGTCTATCAGAGAGAGATGACACATAAAAGAAAGGGTAAATGATAGGATGATTGGATCTTGAGATTTTGAACTGGATTGTAGACACCTTTTAGTTCAAAGCCCTTATTTCACAGAGGAGAAACAGTGCCCCAAAAGGGAAAGCCATGATTTGTCCAAGGTCAAACAGGAGAGCTATAGCTAGTATGGGACCACCAAGGCTTTGAAGTTTAGAGGAGATTGAAAGCACTTGTGCTTCAGTTGGTGGAAAGCTTCTTTCCACTGGAGCCCACACCCCAAATAAGTTTTTCCCTCCACTGGTTCTGGCTACAACCTCCCTAGTATCTACTTTGTGGAGTCCTGGGCCTGGGACTGTTTGTCCTAAGTTCCCGGAAAAGCTGGTCATGGTTCTTGCTATAGCAGGGCCAGGATTCAAATTCAGGTCTCCTAAATCCAGCGTTCTCACCCATTCTCCTGTGGAACACCCCTAGATTCTTCTAGCTTAAGTGTGAATGTTTGCCTGCTACCCTACCAACAGCCTCTTCATTCCCCTCCATCTCTCCAGAGACAGAGGTTGGATTTTTCAAAAGGGTTTTAATAGCACTTAGAGGAAATATTTCACCATCTCAAGGATCTATGATTTCATCTCAGTCTTTCCATACTTCAGTACACAGTTTTCACGAATTGCTGCAGCCAAAAAAAAAAAAAGAAAGAAAGAAAGGAAGAAATGAAAGAAAGAAAGAAAGAAAAAGAAAGAAAGAAAGAAGGAAAGAAAGAAAGAAAGAAAGAAAGAAAGAAAGAAAGAAAGAAAGAAAGAAAGAAAGAAAGAAAGAAAGAAAGAAAGAAAAAGAAAACTCACGCTCAATTGTATGACTCTCTAGAGACAAGACTCTTAGAGCCTGAGAGACTCATCCCCAGGAAATAGACAACATGGTCCATTGCTGGCATGTACTTGAAACTTTTCCAGGTTCTATAAGGCCTGGCATGCCATAGGTGATTAATAAATGCTTATTGATTGATTAATAGTGTTGTAACATCATCTGTCCCCAGATGAACTGAGATGGAAAGTACTGGATGCCTGATGGGAAAGGAGTGGAGCTAAGGAATATGTCCCAATCTCATCTCTCTTGGTATATTCCTTAGCTCCACTCCTTTGCCATCAGGCATCCAGTGCTTTTCATGTCAGTTCACCTGGGGACAGGCGCCAACACTATTCCATTTTCTTCCTAGATTAACAAATTCAGCAGACATTTCATAAGCCCCTTCTATGTATCAGGTTCTGTTCTAAGAGGGGCTGGTGATGCAATGAGGATGGCAACAGGGCACTGTTCCTGCCCTTGACCAATTAATCTACAAGCATTTCTTAAACCCCTGCTATATGCCAGGCATTGTGCTCAAGGAGATTTCAATCAACTCATCAACAATTTTTTTTAAAAATTTTTTTGCGGGGCAATGGGGGTTAAGTGACTTGCTCAGGGTCACACAGCTAGTAAGTGTCAAGTGTCTGAGGCCGGATTTGAACTCAGGTACTCCTGAATCCATGGCAGGTGCTTTATCTACTGTGCCACCTAGCCGCCCCCAACTCATCAACAATTAAGGAAGAATATTAAGTATGAGTATAAGACAAGGAAGCATGTGAGTGGGGCAAAGAAGAAACTCAAAGGACTCTAGGAAAATCTGAGCACCCCTGGCTGATAGGAGGAGGCTCACTACAGAAATGTGATCTGACTCTGATGGTACTATTCATCACCTGAAATGCTGTTGCTTCTCACCATATATCAAAAGGTTAGGTAGGGGTTATGAGCTATTGCCTGCGTTGTCGTTTTTTAGTCATGTCAACTCTTCATCACCCCATTTGGGGTTTTCTTGGCAGAGACATTGAAGTGGTTTGCCATTTCCTTCTTCAGCTTTTTTTTTTTTTTTGGTGAGGCAATGAGGGTTAAGTGACTTGCCCAGGGTCACACAGCTAGTAAGTGTCAAGTGTCAGAGGCCGGATTTGAACTCAGGTCCTCCTGAATTCAGGGCCGGTGCTCTATCCACTGCACCACCTAGCTTCCCCGGCTCATTTTACAGATGGGGAAACTGAGGCAAACAGGGTTAAATGACTTGTCCAGGGTCACACAGCTAGTAAGTGTCCAAGGCCAGATTGGAACTCAGGAAGAAGAGTCTTCCTGACTCTAGGCCTAGAACTCTATCCACTGTGCCACCTAGCTTCCCATTACTTAGTATAATGATGATAACAATCAGGAGAAACAGCAAGGTTAAGTTAGAGGTTTGGCCTTGCAATCTGAAAGGCCTTAATTGAGTATAAACTCCTTGAGGACAGTGCCTGGCACATAGCAGGTTCCCAGAGTCCCACAGTTGGTAAGTGTCTGAGATGTCACACTCATACTAGCTACGTTAGCTGAAGGAGTTTCCATACTGGGAGTCCCCTACTCTGCTGAAATCACCTGTCCAAATCCTAACCACCCACAGAGGCCATCATTCCCCCCTCATTAACACCTTTAAAAAATACTCTAGTAAAATGAAGAGATGAGAAAAATATCCTATTTTATAATGTTCATAACAGTTAACTTCTCCACTTAATCCATCCTTCAATGTCTCATTGTGGTGTGGACATAGCTCTCTGAATCTAGTGGTGCTATAGTGTGGTTTTAAAGATGCAGCTCTGACCCAGTTCTTATATTTACTAACTGTGACCCTGGGTGAGTGGCTTAACCTCGCTTGGTCTCCCTTTCCTCTTCTATAAGATAAGGATAATCATGTATACACTACCTCCATCCCAAGGTTGTGATAAGGAAAGAACCTTTTGATCACTGGAAGGATATATGTGTGTGCATACATAATATATACATGCATAATTCATATATGTATATACATATATACATACACGCATGTGTATATCTATATCTATATCTATATCTATAACTATATCTATATCTATATCTATATCTATATCTATATCTATATCTATATCGAGAGAGCAAGAGCAAGCTCTGTACAGTTTAAGAGCTGGTAGGGACCTTCAGAGACCGTCTAGTCCTACTCTTATTTTACGATGAGGAAACTAAGTCCCAGAGATGATTAAAAACAACAAAACTTGCCTGAGTGGCAGAGGCAAGATTTGAACCTGGGTCCTCTGCCTTCATTGTTTTTTCCACAGCACCATCTTCCCTTTCTAGTCCAACTCCTTCCTTTGACAGAGGAAGAAAACTGAAGCCCAGAGCGATTTGCCCAAGGTCACACTGATTCCCCAAACCTATTGTTCTTTCCTTTCCGTCCTGCTGCCGATCAATCCGATTAATCCGTGCAGAAACATATGAATAAAACAAGAAAGACTACTATCCTCGTTGTAGGTTTATAATTTTCCTTACAGATAATGTAAGCATAATTATCCCCATTTTAAAGATGAGAAAATGGAGGCTTTTAGTGGTTAAATCATTGCCCAAGGTCATACAACTTGAGCCAGTATCGGGGCCAGGATCTAAATCCAAACTGGTTGACTTTCTGGGATAATGTCCAAAGGATGTACATATCTCACAGGATTTATCGGTAGACTGTTGTGCACAGCCCTCCTGCCTCGCCCCCCCCCCCCAACACACACACTTCCTCAACACCTTCTCTGATTCCTCTTATTCTCTAGAAGCTGTTCCTGTGGGACACTCACTTAGCTTCTGGGCAGCACAATTCACCATTTTGTTCTCATTCTTCTTTTTCGTGTTCTTTTCTATTGAGTTCTTCTGTGTGGAAGCGTTCGCATTGTCTCTGATCTGTGAATCAGAGGCCAGTGAGAGGCTATGGCCAGCAAGGCCCAAGCGCCGAGTTTGTGTGTTTGTCTCACACGAGTTTTGTCGTGGTGGTCAATGGCTTGGAACGGGGAAGGAGGGATGGGGCACTGGATGAAGACATTGGTTGAAGGAGGTGAGAATGTGTCGATGGTTGGGGCAACAGAGACTTTCCGAAGCAGGTGGGAAAAGGGACTGATAGATTTTCTTGGAAGAATCCTGCTCCGCCCTTAGGTGGGCACTAACTATATGACCCAGGCCCTGAAGCTGGGAGGAGGCTGGCGTAGAGGAAGGGTCCTTTGCTAATTCTGCACTGGGACTACATAATTGGGCTCAGGGTGGGGGTGAACGTGGGCTGGGCAGACAGGGAGGGTGTCCTGGGAGCCCAGGCGGCCGCCACTTAGCGTGTCCAGATTTGTTTCTCATCAGCTTTTAATTGCACCTAAATGAGCGGCAGCTGAGCTGAGAATCCTCACCCTGCCACCCTCTCCATCCCCTCACCGGCAGTGAGGAGAGACCCCGCCTTTCCAGAAATACGGATAATCCCACTGTCTGTACCGGAAAAGCCCTTAATTAGGTTAGGTGCGGAGGGCTCCGTAGCAGAAGGAAAAGGAGAGGCGCTGTTCTCCCGGTTTACAAGATATGGGGCGGGTGTGGGGGATGGGCACCTCTCCAAAGCCTGCAGAGTGTAGCTGGATGTCACACAATTTAGGGGGGTGACTTGGTTAGGTGGTGGGTGAGGGGAAGAAGCACAATCCCGCTCAGGAAAAGTATAACAATTGACATCTCTATGTCATTTTAAGGTTTCCAAAGTGCCTCTTCAGAGACCCTCAAGGTAAGTAGTGTGATTGTTACCCCATCTTACAGATGAGGAAACTGAAGCTTAGAAAGTTGGCTTGACTTGGCCCAGGGTTACACAGCTAACGTGTTGGAGGCTACGGCTTCCTTCAAATCTCAGCTAAAAGCCCATCTTATACCGCCCTCTTACTTTTAGTGCCTTTAGTGCTGATTCTTCCCAATTCAGCCTGTATATAGCTTGTTTGTACATAGTTAATCTCTCACGAGTGTGAGCTTCTTGAAATCAGCCACTGTCTTTGGCCTGTTTTTGTATCCCTAGGACTTATAGCACAGTGCCTGGCACATAGTAGGCATTTACTTCATGTATATTAACTGATTGATTGAAACCAAACGTTAGTGAAAATAAAAATGCATTTTTCCTCATCCAAGCTCAAAGACACCCTCTCTCCTGGAAATTTAGCCATAGATGCCAGGTTAAAAAGACTGTTTCTAAGGTATTCTACCTCTCATCAGTGGGATTCTTCACTGTCACCATTTCCATTTCTGACTGTACCCTTTTGTTCATGCTATTCCTTCCACCTTAAAAACTCTTTCTTATATTCAAATCCTATTCATCCGTTTAGACCCAGTTCATTTACTATCTCCTTCTCCAAGTATTCCAAATCCAGGGCTCCCACCTCCTTATTTTTTTTTTCCGAGGGGCAATGGGGGTTAAGTGACTTGCCCAGGGTCACACAGCTAGTAAGTATCAAGTGTCTGAGGTGGGACAGGGCCGGTGCTTTATCCACTGCGCCACCCAGCCGCCCCCCTCACACCTCCTTCTAATTCTTCTTCTTGTTCAGTCATTTTAAAGTCCTATCTGGGGCAGCTAGGTGGCTCAGTGGATAAAACTACCAGCCCTGGATTCAATCTGGCCTCAGACACTTGACATTTCCTAGCTGTATGACCCCGGGCAAATCACTTAACCCTCATTGCCCAAAAAAAAAGAAGAAGAAGAAAGAAAAAAAAAGTCCTATCTGACTCTTTGTGATCCCGTTTTGGGGTTTTCTTGACAAAGATACTGGAGTGGTTTGCCATTTCCTTCTCCAGCTCATTTTGCAGATGGGGGAAACTGAGGCAAGCAGGGTGAAGTGACTTACCTAGGGTCACACAGCTAGTGTCTGAGGCTAGATTTGAACTCAGGTCTCCCTGACTCCAGGCCAGGAGTTCTATCCACTGCATCATCTAGCTTCGGCTAATTGTTAGACACTTATCCACTAATGCCTTCTATTGTTGGATATCTTATCATGTGTTAGTCTCGCTTCCTCAAACAGATTATAGATTACATGAAGGCAAGGATCATGCCTTATGGTACTAATTGTGGTTCTCATTTCTGTGGTGCTTCTAGAATGCTTTTTCATAGGAGCAGAGCTGGACTAATTTTTTTTTGGTGAGGCAGTTGGGGTTAAGTGACTTGCCCAGGGTCACACAGCTAATAAGTGTCAAGTGTCTGAGGCCAGATTTGAACTCAGGTCCTCCTGAATCCAGGGCTGGTGCTCTATCCACTGTGTCGCCTAGCTACTCCTGAGCTGGACTTATTTTAAGACTGTCATGTCTAATTTTACCATTTGTCAGGCACTGTGTAAGTCAGGATGGGATGGTGGAGAAGCAATGGATTTAGAGCTAGAGGTCTCCAGCTCAAAACCCACCCCTGCTTCTTTCCCCTGTGCCATCCTGCTTTAGCACAGTGCCTGGCACACAGTGGTACCTAATAAATGTTTATGGATTGATTGACTGCTTCTTTCTAGTTCAACACCACTATTTGACAGATGAGAAAAGCCGGTGCTCCAAAAACACTTCTGTAGGAATTGGTCTTTGATAAAAGCTTTGATCTGAGGAGCCAAAAGGCCAGTCTAAGTATCAAATCCTTCAGCCTGGAAAAGATACTGGAGTGGTTTGCCATTTCCTTCTCCAGCTCATTTTACAGATGAGGAAACTGAGGCAAAAAGGGTTAAGTGACTTGCCCAGGGTCACACAGCTAGTAAGTGTCTGAGGCTGGATTTGAACTCATGAACACAAGTCTTTCTGATTCTAGGCCTGGCACCTAGCTGCCCTTTGTTAGAATGGTACAGTAGTACTAATAAGAGTATTGAATTTATTGGTGTCAGAGTTGCCTAGGTTCAGATCCTGATGCTGCTATTGTGTAACCTTGGGTGGAGTTACTTATCTTCTCTGGGCCTCAGTTTCCTCATATGTAAAATGAAGCAGCTGGACCTCTCAGGTTCCTTCCAGCTTTCAAATGCATGCTTTGCATTTTGAGTGCCCATTAAGGCAGGGGGCGGGGGAGCATGGAGCTTGAGTCCAGCTTTCTGGGGTTAGCTCACCACTCTCCCTCACACTTTCCGTCTGACTCACAGCCCCTCCTGCTTTGTTCACTTCCGTGCCCCCAGATCAGACCCCTCGTCTGTGCCATCCATGATCAGTCATTAAGGCCTTTTAGTCATGTTTCCATCTACAGCTGACACCCCAGGCGTTCTGCGCTCACTGGGCTAATGGGAAACGCAAACAGAAATCTCAAGATATGTGGAAAATTCCTGCTGATGAGGCGGGAAGGCTGTGGGGGAACTGTATCATTTCCAGAGGAGGTTCTTTGAGAGCACCCCACCCTGAGCAGGAATGACCCTTTAAACAGGCAAGTAACGATCTTTTCTGTCTAATCCTCTGGGAGAACCATGGGATCATGTCATTTAGAAGAAATAAAGAAGGAAATAAGTGTTTATTATGCACCAAGCACCATGCTAAGCACATTATAAATATTTCATGTATTCCTTACAATAACCTTGGAAAGTAAGTGTATCATCCTCATTATAGTTGAGGAAACTTAGGCAGGCAGAGATGAAGTGACTTGCCCAGGGTCACACAGCTAGTGAGTATCTGAGGTTGGATTTGAATTCGAGTCTTCCTGACTCCAAGCCCAGCGCTCTATCCACTATGCCTCTAGCTAAGAGCTGACTGTGACATTAAAGATCATCCAAGTCCATCTCTCTCATAGGTGAGACAGTGTGGCATAATAGAAAAAAACACCAGATTTGGAGACAGAAGATCTTAGTTTGAATCCCAGCTCTATACCCTCCTGTGTAACCTTGGGCAACTCATTTAACCTCCATAGGCCTCAGTTTCCTTCTCTGTAGAATTAGGGGTATGGAGGAGCACCACGGTCTCTTCTGACTCTAAGTCCAAGATCACATAGATGGTCCATAGTAGATTCGAACTCAGGTCTTTTGACTCCCAATTCAGTGTTCTTTCCAACACATCTGCTGCTTAGCCTCCCAAAAATAGGGGTGAGGAGGCCTCTTCTTCAGGTCAATAGGACATCCTGTTCTCCTTTGGCATTTCAAAGGGATCTCATAGGATCCTAGAGCTGGAAGAGATCTTAGAATTTACCTGGTCTAATCCCCTCAATCTAGAAATGGGGATATTGAGGCACAGAGAACACCTTGCTCAAGGTCATGCAGGTGACAGCAAAAAAAAAGTAAAACAAGGGCACTAATTCAGGTCCCAGGACTAAGTACAGATCTCTGTCTGCTGGACATTGCTCCCTCTCTATAATGTTTCCTTGTCTCTTTTTGCATCCTAGATTGACCAGGTTACTTCTTCTCACCACTATCATAGGAACTCTAGCTCCATTGTATGTGTTATTATTCTCCTAGCTGTGGCAGACAGAGAATGTTAGAGACACACACCCTATCTTGCAGGCTGTAGGAGACACCAAGAGACACACAGGTCTTGAACAAGGGCAGGCCCTGGTTGTCAAAGCTTTTGGATAAATGGACATTGTAGTGTAGATATCATGAATGCCTGGGAACATGACAAATGCATGAGTAGAGGCACCACTGGTGGAGGGAGATGGGGTGGAGAGGATTTAGTAGAGAAGCATGGAGAATCTTATGGGTAGACCAAAAAATGGACAGAATTGAGAGTGATAGAGTTTGGGGAAATCCCTATAGGTAGGTGACAGAGAGGGTCGATTTGGGGGAGGCAGGTGGCCAAAAATAAATATTTATTCCTAGATATATAGAATGTGAGAACTAGAAGGGATCTTAGAGACCAACAAGTCTAACGTTAATTTAATTTTTTTTATTAAAAAATATATTTTTTGACTGGTCCTTGCCCCTTTGTTGTTGTTGTCCAGTCTTGTCTGACTTTTCATGACCCCACTTGGGGTTTTCTTGGCAAAGATACTGGAGTAGTTTGCCATTTCCTTCGGTAGCTCATTTGACAGATGAGGAAATTGAGGCAAACAGGGTTAAGAGACTAGGGTCACATAGCTAGTAAGTGTCTGAGGCCAGATTTTATTTCAACAGGATGAGTCTTCCTGACTCCAGGTCCTGGGCTCTTTCTACTGCACAACCTAGTTGCCCCTTTTTGCCCCTTGAGCATTTTTAAGTATAAGAAGGGATATAATTTTTTTGTCTATCCCAGATAAATGGATAAGTAAAGCATCTGGAAAAATCAATTTATCAAACTATATAAAAAATGAAAAATAGAAAATCACAGCACATATAGAAGATGTAAAGAAGATAACTAGGAACCAGTTTGCCCAATTATATGCCAACAAAATAGGTTAACAAAATTATAGGTTAACAGGTTAACAGAATCATAAAGAATTAAAATAATCCAATCTCAGAAAAGTAAAATGAACAAACCATAAATGAACTCTGAAAGGAAAACAAAAAACCAATTAGGAACACATGTATTTACAAGTGAATTCCATCAAATATTCAAAGAATAATTAATTCAAATATTATATAAACATCTTACAAAAATGGGAAAGGAAAGGGACCCTTCCTACTAAATCTATGATACAAATATGGTCTTGATGCCAACACTAGGGAGAGACAAATGAGAGAAAAAAACTATAAACCAATATCCCTAACGAATAGGGACATAAAAATTTTAAGTAGAATTTTGGCAAAGAGACTATGGTAACCTATGAAGAAGATTGTACATTATAAGCAGGGAGGATTTATACCAGGAACTTCAATATTAGGAAAATTATAAAGATAATGGACTATATTAATAAGTGAAGTATCTATGATTTCCACCAATAGGAATGCAGATCTATGACTTCATAATTGGATCCTTAGGAAGCAGATCATGGCATCCAGAAGCTAACTGATTTGTCCAGGGTCACATAGTGGTCGCTAAACCACTACACAGTCCTATCCTATCATGACAGTCTCTCTCTCTCTCTCTCTCTTTTTTTAAATAACAAACATTTTAAAAATAGTTTTGGGTTCCAGGGGCAGCTAGGTGGCACAGTGTATAGAGCACTGGCCCTGGATTCGGGAAGACCTGAGTTCAAATCCGGCCTCAGACACTTGACACTTACTGGCTGTGTGACCCTGGGCAAGTCACTTAACCCCCATTGCCCTGCAAAAAACAAACAAAAATAGTTTTGGGTTCCAATTTTTATCCTTTCCCTCCCTCCCCTTCCTGAGGTGGCAAACAAACAGATATGGGTTTATACATGAATGATTATGCAAAACATTATCATATTTGTAATTTTGTACAAGGAAACTATTACAAAATGAAAGAAAATGAAAAAATAGCATGCTTCTTCAGTCTGTTCCATCAATATAATTTCTTTCTTTGGAGGTGGATAGTATGTTTCCTCAATAGTCCTTTGGGATTGTCTTAGATCATTGATTGTATTGTTGTGAATAGTCAGGTCATTCACAGTTCTTCATCAAACAATATTGCTGTCTCTGTGTATGATGTTCCCTTGGTCCTGCTCACTTCACTATACATCAGTTCATACAAGTCTTTCCAGGCCTTTCTGAAATCATCCTGCTTGTCATTTCTTATAGCACAATAATATTCCATCACCATCATATACCACAGTTTGTTCAGCCATTCCCCAATTGATGGGCATTCCTTTGATTTTCAATTCTTAGCCATCTTAAGGATAGAAACTCCATTGATAAACTACCTCTTGTAAGATTCCTGGGCCGTCGATTGTGAAGAAAACAGTGGTTGTCTTGCCCCCTTCTCCGCTTCCACTCCCAATTTACAGAGGAAGGAGCTAAGGCTCAGAGAGAGGATGCAAGGTCACTTAGCTAATTGACAACTAATACCCAGGTCTTCTGATTCTCTGTCCAGTGCTCTTTGCCCTTCTGTAGGCTGACTCTTTTCTAGAGATCAAAAAGAAAAAAGAAAGAACTTTCCTGGGCAGGAGGTTCCTGAAGAGAAAGGTCATAAGATCATAAGACTTAGAGTTAGAATGGACCAACTTATCCAGTCCTTTTATCTTACTGGTGAAAAAAGTGAGGCCCAGGGAGGGTGGGTGGCCCTGGGCTATAGGGAGGGAAGAGGTGACAGAGATTCAGCAGTTAATCATCCGTCCAATATTTGTTCAGTACTTACTCCAAGACACCGGGTTTAAAAGTGTTATCTTCTTCCAGTGGGGATTTGCATTTTAATAATCCCAGTCTTAAATAGAAAGAATGAAACTCTCAGGTTAGAATTTTAGGGTGGTCTAGGCAGGCATTGAGTTTGGGCTATGCAAGAATCCTTTGTGGGAAGAGGGGGAAGAGGACGTGGTCAGGCCATCTAATTCAATCCCTCTCACGGTTTTTTTTTTTCTTTTAATAGGGCAGGAAACTGAAGCCCATGGAAGGTTAAGTGATTGTCAAAGGTCACAAACACAGTAAGTGGCCGAGCTGGGATTTAAACCGATGCCCTCCTCTGACATTTTCATCGTGCCCAGATTCCTTCCAAGGTCTGAGGCAAGGACATTAAAAAGGCCAAGGAAAAGGGAAGCCAGAATACAGACTTCTAAAGGATCTCTGGGTCTAGCCAGGTAGCCCTGTGTCACACCCCAGGCAAAGTTGTTTTCCCGGGGGTGAAATTTGCTTGCAGGCCTCATTCATTAGCTCCAAAGACACCATGCCTCCTCCTGCAACCAACCAAGGTGAAATCTGTCTCCTGCCTCCTAGGCTAGCCTCTTTAAGGAGGGTGACAATGAGCTAAGCCAGCAAACGACTAAATGAGGACACTGGGCTCCCCACCCCCATCTCCCTAATGTCTGATGGGTAGCGCATGTGCATCTCAATTAATAGCATGTGATCTATGACCAAGTGTCCTCTCAGTCTCAACATGGGGATGGTCATTATTGAGAGAACCCCTTCAGACATGAAGCGCATGACAGTTTGCGTTAAATAGACTTGGCCTACAGATACAGCCACGGAGCCACGTACCCACATTTGTAGTCATTTTGCATCTGTGCTGAAGACAAAGTGGGATGGAGGGTGGGGGTGGGGCTGAGGAGGAAGGACAGTGGTCCCTCTGCTCTGGAGTGTTGGGCAGGGCTGTCAGGAAATGATTCTTGTTCTGTTTGTCCTTTGGGGGTTAAGTGACTCGGGTTCCTCGACCCTGCATCTTGGGATCTGCTCTCTTGGGTAGGTAGATTAAGGTGTCCCAGTACAAAGAAAAGGTCTGCGTCTCCCCCACCAGAACGGGGCATTCTGAGGACAGGGACTGATCTCCCACAAGACTCTAAGAGCTCTCTGAGGCATTGTCACCAGGAACAAACCACTGTTTCTAAAGGCTGGCCCAACAGCCTCAGGCTCCCCCTCCCGAGTGGCCAGTTTATAGGCTACTGCAGTCCTATCTGACTTTCTCTGAGTGGAGTAGAGGTGTGGGGGTCACACCCAGGTCTGTTAATGATTGCCCCACCCAGAGGGAAAAGGCAGCAATAGACCACTAATGAGCCTACTAAATACCGGCTTCACCTTAGATGGTTTACCAAAGGATCTTTAACCTTCTGGTGAGCAATAGCCTTGTGAGGTCAGGGACTTTATCTTCCCATCCCCAGGTGGAGACTGTGTCTCCTTCATAAGACTGGGAGCTCCCTGAAGGAAGAGCCTGTGTATCCCCTAGCAGAGTGGGGCTCTCTGAGGTCAGGGGCTGGTCTCCCCCATGAGATTAGGGGCTCTTTGAGTCAGGCAAATGTTTCTTTCCCACTGTGAACTCCATGAAGTCAGGGTCCCTCCTCCTACCCCAGCCTATTTGGCAGGGGCCTCTGCAGGACAGAGATTTTGTTTGGGGGTTTTAGATTGGTAACTCTTGGAGCAGGCTCTTGGATGTTTCTCATCAGACCTGGAGCACCCTGGGATCACGGACTATTTCTCTGTATCTCCCCCCAACTCCCATCCCCCTCATCAACCATGGGATGCTAACCAGAATGAGTATTTAATCCAAGTTGTTGATTTGTTGAGGATGGATTGGCTTCCCTGAAATTTGAATCTTTTTCCTGAATCTGGGGGCTGATTACTCCCCCTCCCCATTTCTGCCTGTCACCCTCCTAAATGGTGTTTGCAGGATTCTGTGTAGGGGCACTTGGGTGGAATTAGAGCCCAGTGCTGGTGGCATGCAAATATATGCAAAATGACCCTCTCTCTTTTCCTAACAGGACTGCAGGGGAGCTCTGGGGTCATGTGCCTGGGAAGGCAGGGGGCTGTTTCCTCCCATCTCCCCACCGGGGGAGGCCTGAACCAGAGATAGTCTTCCCCAAAGCACCTGCCCTTAACCAGCAGGGCCCCAGCCGCCAGCCCCTGGGCTCCCTCGTTCACCAGGGCACGGGGCTGTCCAAGACTGAATGAGGGTGATTTATGGAAAAACCCCTTCACACAACAGGCGGATTTTCCAAGCCTCATTGGCTGCTCTGGTTTCAGCCTTCATTAAGGGGAGTTGGGGACAATGGAGGAGGTGGGGGCGAGGGGCCCGGCACATTCAACACTTCATCTCTTCACACTGGTGACTCCATCAAGCCTTCTTGGACTCTCAGCCCCCTTGGACTGACCCAAGGCAAAGCCATTAAAATGTTTTTTAAGGCCCCCAAAGGCTCACTCAGCAAAGCCTGGCTCAGGCAAAACAGAACTGTTAAGTAGAGATTTCTCAGGAAGTTGACAAGGCAGGGGTGATTCTATCCATGCCCCTGCCTTCAGGCAAAACACATTCACCACCCCTGACCTGGTCCAGAGGAGAATCTTTCCTGTGTTTTAGAGGGGTCTGGGAAAAGAATTCCACAGCTTTGCTTCAACACCCCTCCTAATGTCTTACAGGTGGGATTTATTAGGCTTCATGTTTTTATTCAAGAAGATAGCTAACCAAAACCCACCATCCTGCAAAGAACAGCTCTACTTGTATGGTCTTCAATAAAAAAGTCAGTAACAGCCCTCTAGCACTTGGGGTCTTAAGACATCAGAGCTGGGAAGGAGATTAGAACATAGAATGTTAGGACATAGAGTCAGAACCCAGGACAGAATATTGGGGCTGGAAGAGACCATAGAATGTCAGAAGCCATGACATAAAATATCAGGACTGGAAGGAACCTTAGACATTATAATGCTAGAACCTAGCACACGATGTTAGAAGGGGTCTCAGAGACCATCTAATCCAGGTACCCTATTTTCCAAAGGAGGAAATAGAGACTTAGAGAAGAAAAATAACTTGCTCAAAACTTCCAAGTTAGTTCATCGAAACAATGGGACTAGAACCAGGACTCCTACATCCTCTATCTTTCTACTGCACCTCATACATCTTTCTTATATCAAAATTATTGCAACGTTCAAGAACAAGGAAGCCAAACAAAGGTTTCTCAACAAAATTTTTATTGGAAGGAGGCAACCTTTCTAATGTGGAAATGCTGTCATCTAGTTCATTGACAGTGAACAGCTGATGTGTAGCATTCTGTGGGGGAGAATACTAAAGAAACGGAAAATATGCTTCCTGCCCTCTGTTAGCTTAATGTCTAGCAGGGGAAACAGGATACGGCCCAGTATTCCAATGGTCTGTCATCTCAGAGGTGTAGTCCTTCCTTATGACACTGCAAACTGAAAACCATTCACATCTGTTCATCTGCTGAAATTCTTGGCTTTGTCTTCCCATACTTTCAACACTGGACATATCGAAAGAAAAAGTTCATTAACAATAGTAGGTAATCTTATGTTCTCACCCAGTGAGTAGTAGAGACAGGATGTTCTGGGGGAGTTTACAAGAGAAAGAGATCTCTGTGGACAGACTTGGTTAGGGAAGGGCTTCTTGCCTTCCCTTCCTCCTTCCTTCCCTCTCCCCCCTTTAATTTTCCCCTCTTTCTCCCTTCCTCCTTTCCTCTCTCTTCCTTTCTTTTTCCTTCCCCCTCCTTCTCTCCCTTCCTTCCTCCTTCACTCCCTTCTGTCACTTCCTTCCTTTCTTCCTTCCCTTCCTTCCTTCTTCCCTCTCTTCCTTCCCCTTCCCCCTCTTCCTTTTTTCCCTTCCTCCCTCCCACCTTCCTTCTTCCTTCCTCCTTCCTCTCTCCTTCTTTCTTTGTCCTTCCCTCCCTCCTCTCTTTCCCCCTCTCTCATTTTCCTCCCTCCCTCTTTCCTTCCCTTCCTTTCTCTTTTGCCTTTCTCTCTCCCTTCCTTCCTTCCTTCCCTCTCTCCTTCTTTCCCTCCCTCCTTCCTTCTTTCTTTCCCCCCCTCCTTCCCTCCTGCTTTCCTTCCCTCCCTCTTTCCCTCCCTCCTTCCTTCCTTCTTTCCCTCCTTCCTTCCTTCCTTTCTTCCTTCTTTCCCCTTTCCCCTCTCCCTTTCTCCCTTCTCTCCCCGCCTCCACTCCTTCCTCTGTTCTTTCTCTCCTTCATGTTCCAGGTCCTGGTGACAAGAGACAAAACGTTCTTTGCTCTCAGGAACTCACATTCTACCGGGAGGAAACAACATGAACACCAACAAGTAAATACCAAATATATAAATTAAACACAAAGGAATGGGGGGAGGGGGCGCTAACCCTAATAGCCTTGTGTAGGAAGTTACATGTGAGCTTGAAGGATAGGTCAGATTTGGATAGGGGAGGGAGGGACAGCATGAACAAGAATACACAGGAGGATCACACACATGAGTCATGAAGTTCCTCTCCCTGTGGGGCCAGATATTGTTCACAATTTGATGGAAAATGAGTGAACGATGTGTCCTGAAACATAGCAGTGACGGCCAAGCCAAGTCATGATGACTTGCCTTGGGGAGAAAGCAGGACCAGATCAGGCCCCTAAAGTTGTTTATGTTTTTCTTTCCTTTCTATGTGAACAGCCCAAGTTATCCAAGTTTAGAGTTGTATCGGAACTTTATAAATAAAATTGAAGTGCACAAGTACACATCCACACGCAAATGCACACCTAAGAATAACAGGCTAATCTTTGTTGACCCAGATGAGGCAGAAAAGCCAACTTGAGCTCAATATCAGGAAGAACTTGTTGGCCATTGGCTCTGTCCAACAGAGGTCTCCTCACTAGTAAGTTTCCCCATCCTTCGAGGTAGACAAGAAAATAAACATTTATTAAGCACTTACTGTGTGGCAGGCATTATGTTAAGTGAAAAATAGCCCCTGCCCTGCCCTCAAGGAGTTAACCTTCTAATGGTAGAGCTGAAAAGAGCTGAAAAATGGAGGGAGGTTTGGGGGTGGGGCAGAAGGTACATGAACTGGACATGATGTTGAAGGATCATAGGATTTAGAATTAGAAAGGATCAAATAGTTTAGCTAGCCCTTTTATTTTATTATTTAAATTATATTTTACTTAAATTATTTAAATTATATTTATAGTAATAGATAGCATTTATATGGTGCCTACCATGTGCCAGGCACTGTGCATTACAAATATTATTTTATTTGATGCTATAATTACACCCATTTTACAGTTGAGGAAACTGAGGCAAACAAAGGTTGGATGATTTGCTGAGGGTCTCACAGCTAGTGAGTGTCTGAGGTCAGATTTGGAATCAAGTCTTCATGACTTTAGGCCCAGTGTGCTATCCACTGAGCTACCTAGCTACCTCTAGGTTTTTGATGTCTTTTGTGTTTACATGACATTAATTCCCTACCTGAGGGTGACAGCAGATAGGGCTTGGTCCAGAAGACCTGGGTTCAAACTCTGATTTGTATAGTAGCTGTATGACCTTGACTGATGTTGTTTAACCTTTCTGTGCCCTAGTTACATTTTTTCTGTAAAATGAGAGGGTTGGATTAGATGGCCTGAAGGTCCCTCTAAATCTATCATCTATGGGGCCCCTGCCCAGCCAGCCATTCCTTGTTTTTTTTTTTTGTTTGTTTGTTTTTGTTTTTGCAAGGCAATGAGGGTTAAGTGACTTGCCCAGGGTCACACAGCTCCTAAGTGTCAAGTGTCTGAGGCCGGATTTGAACTCAGGTCCTCCTGAATTCAGGGCCGGTGCTTTATCCTCTGTGCCACCTAGCTGCCCCAGCCATTCCTTGTAACAAAAATTTTAGAAGAAAGAAAGAAAAAGTTAAATAAAAACCAACCACCACATTGACTGCCTGACAGTATATACAATACTCTATGTCCATAATTTCTCACCTCTGCACTGGAGGAAGGGAAGTGAATTTTCTCACTTCTTTTTTGGTAGAAAAGGAAACTGAAGCACAGTGAGAGGGGAAATGATTTGTTGAAGATGACATCGCTAATTAAGTAGTAGAAACAGGGTTCAAATTCAGGTTCTCTCATTTCTTCCTCACATTAGCCTTTAAGTGGAGAATAAACACCACAAGAGAAGACAAGAAGTACATGATTTATTGTCAAATAAACTGTATAGACAATAATTGTTTTAAGGTCTCTTATGGTTCAGAGGAGAGATAAATCACATTAGGTTTGAGAAAAGGAGTAAGTTGGGTCTGAGATGAGCTTCAGAGAAAGGGTTAGACTTGGTTAGCTGGAATGGAATTGGAAAAATCTGTCACTTGGGGCATATCACTTCATCTGCTTGGGCCTCAGTTTCCTGATCTGTAAAATGGGAAGGTTGGGCCAGATGACTTCTAAGGTTGTGATTTTATGATAACTCACTTGCTGAGGATATTGTAAAAGGGATTGATGTTTCAGCTAATTCTGAGCCTGCTTCCAATTTTGAGCTTCTATGATTCTACTGGAAGGACTCTGGCCTCTTTTCCCACCGATCTCCTCCAAGGGAAGCTTTCATTCCTGCCAGGAGTTAAGGGTCAGAAGCCACCACTCTGTTCTCAGAGAGAGGGGATACCAAGATAGAAATATATCTGTCGGGGCAGCTAGGTGGCACAGTGGATAATGCACTGGCCCTGGATTCAGGAGGACCTGAATTCAAATCCGGACCCAGACACTTGACATTTACTAGCTGTGTGAACCTGGGCAAATCACTTAATCCTCATTGCCCCACCCCCCCGCCCCCCCAAAAAAAAGAAGGAAGGAAAGAAATATTATCTGTCTACTCCCTTAAAAATTGTTTGTATAGGAGCTATGGTCAGGTTCCCTTCCCCACCATTATCAGTTCCACAATAAACATGTGTAACAAATAGCAAAGAAGCCCATTTGCCCAAATCATAGCAAAACAGAAATCAGAGAAAGTATACATAGGAGAATAAATATATACCAGACAATTCAGAGTGAAGGAGCTCTCCCAGTGGGAGCTAGGTAATTCAGCTCAGCCAAGAGAGAAAGTTCTGGATTTCACCAAAGGGAAAACTCCCTGAAGTCTCTAGAATAGTATACTGGGAACAGAGACATGATGGAGACTGCTCCAATCATGTCTTCTCAAAGTCTTTTCCTTTGGCAATCTGAAGTGGGGTCGGCCTCTTCCATCTTCCCTCTTGAAACTGAAGCTGACTTGATGGCTTTTTTTGGGGGGTGGGGCAATGAGGGTTAAGTGACTTGCTCAGGGTCACACAGCTAGTAAGTGTCAAGTGTCTGAGGTTGGATTTGAACTCAGGTCTTCCTGACTCAAGGGCCATATATTCTAACTTCCTCATTTTGCAGATCAGTAAATTTAGGCCCAGAAAAGTTGTGATTTCTCTAAGGTCACACACATAGAGATGGAAGTAGGATTTGAACTCAGGTCCTCTGTCTCTTGGATCATAAGATTAAGAGCAGGAAGGGGCCTCAGATATCATCTAAGCCAGCAGTTCTCAGTGCTTTTTGTTCCTCCGACTCCTTTCAATGACAACAAAAAATGTGTTGTGGACTCCCAGGGTAATTTAATACACTACTCATAACGTTCTGCAATTATTTGTTGCTTATGGACCCATTAGAGAATATTTAATGCAAACTCCTTGAACTACTGTTTCGAGCCCTCCAAAGGTCTGTGATCCATTAAATGGGAAACTCTGATCTAGTCTAATCCCTCATTTATTGAGGGGAAGACATTGAGACCTAGAGAAAGAAAACAACTTTCCCATGCTTTTAGTCTAAAGATGTGTATGGGTCTCAGTTTGTGGCTAAGACTAGAGGTCATTTTCTGTACAAGGATACAGGGCTACAGGACAATAGGATATTTCTCCATGTGAAATTAATTGTCTTGGACAGAGATGACCTAGCCCCAGCTACTGAGGGCCCAGACAAGAAAGCTCACTATCCTTAGCATTGTCAGGTGGCTCAACATCAGAAACCAATATTGCTTTTATTGTTGACATTTAGTTCTTTTTCAGTCATGTCCAACTCTTCATGACTCCATTTGGGATTTTCTTGGCAAAGATACTGGAGTGGTTTGCAATTTCCTTCTCCAACTCATTTTACAGATGAAACTGAGGCAAACAGGGTGAAGTGACTTACCCAGGGTCATACAGCTAGTAAGTGTATGAAGCTAGATTTGAATTTAGAAAGATGAGTCTGTCCAACTCCTGGTCAGGTACCACCTTAAGGACCACAGGTCCTTTCCATTTGACTTGCAACTGAAATCCTAGATGTTTTATCATCCTTTATTAGCATGTGAGTCTCTTGAGACTATGTTGCTTTGCTATTTGTTACCCTAGTGCTTAACACAATGCTTCATACATAGTGAACCTAAATAGATTTCCTTCCTTCCTTCCTTCCTTCCTTCCTTCCTTCCTTCCTTCCTTCCTTCCTTCCTTCCTTCCTTCCTTCCTTCCTTCCTTCCTTCCTTCCTTCCTTCCTTCCTTCCTTCCTTCCTTCCTTTCCATAACTGGATTTTGATGGGTCTGTAGATAATCATATAAGCAAACTCTGCTGTGGTCAGAACACTTAGCTCAGTTGGGTTCAAGGTCTGTGCTCTGTCCAACACAATCCATTTAATTAACCCCAAACCCTAGAAAAACTAGAGTCTGAATATGAGTAAGACACCAGTTGGTTGTCTTTATCTTTGTAGGAAGTAAGGGAAAACTCTGAAGATA
Organism: Dromiciops gliroides; assembly: GCF_019393635.1. Taxonomy (NCBI): domain Eukaryota; kingdom Metazoa; phylum Chordata; class Mammalia; order Microbiotheria; family Microbiotheriidae; genus Dromiciops; species Dromiciops gliroides. The sequence goes on from NC_057864.1 coordinate 258,786,496, forward strand.
CAAAGACAAAAGTGAAATAGTCCCTGTTCTCAAGGAGCTTATAGTCTCTCCAGGGAAGACAATGCACATATACACACATACATACGTATACGGGAAGACAATATATACATGTATACATATATTGGAAAATCATACATACATACATACATAGGACAAAAACTATGAGACATGTAGTATTAAGAATTGTTATCTTCTTCTAGATGAGTAAACTGAGGCACACAGAGATAAAGTGACTCATCTTGGGTCAAAATCATAGGAAGATTAGATTTAGAGCTAAAAGAGAACTTAGAGGTCACCTACTCCTTTCATTGTACAGATAAGGAACCTAAAGCCCAGGGAGATTTAGAGCAGCTCAGGAGGGATTAAAACTCAGGTCCTCAGGAGTCTGGGCAGCCAGGTGGCAAAGTGGATAGAGCCCTGAGTCTGGAGTCAGGAAGACCTGATTTCACATGCAGTCTCAGATACTTAGTAGCTATGTGACCCTGGACAAGTCACTTCACCCTGTGTGCCTCAGTTTCCTCATCTGTCAAATGAGCTGGAGAAGAAAATAGCAAACCACTCCAGTGTCTCTGCCAAGAACCCCCAGCCCTCTCCAAAAGGAGTCATGAAGAGTTGGACATTACTGAAAAATGACTAAACAACAACACACTTCAAATCGCATGAAGAGTTTTGGGATACCATATATATGTGTGTGTGTGTATGTATGTATGTATATGTATACATGTATACATCATGTCTATATGTATATACATATATGCAAAGTATATGCATATATGAGTATATATGTATAAGTAAATACAGAATAAATACACACTAATTAAGGACATTTTAGTTAAGGAGGGATGTACTAGCAGTTGGGGGAAGGCTTTATGCTGGGGCTTGAGCCAGCTCTTGAAGGAAATGAGGAATTCTAGGAGGATGAGGTGAGGAGGGACTGCATACCAGGTTAGGGAGATGGGCCAATTCAAAGAAATGTAGATTTGAGGTGGAATGCCAAGTGGCTGAGGTGGGATTTGAACCGAACTCTTCCTGACTCCAAGTCTAGCGGCCTATCTAGTACTCTTTATCTCATTGTTGAGGAAACTGAGGTCTTGAGAGGCAAGTGACTTGGAGAAGGGAAGGGAGGGAGAAAGAGAGGAAGAGGGAGAGATGGAGGAGAAACCGAGAGAAGCACAGAGAGAGAGACAGAGAGAGAGAGAGAGACAGAGAAAGAGATTACACACACACACACACACACACACACACACACACACACACACACACACACAGAAGCAGGCCTCTTTCCAGGGCAGTGGCCTCTGGGGACATGGGGAAGGAGGGAGTCCATAGGCCCTGGGATGAAGGAGGGATGCCCCTGGCCTCACTTGGAAAGCCTCCGAGAATTTAGCTGCCTTGGCCCCTAAAAGGAAAGTTCAGCTTGTGTGATCTTGGACAAGTCATTTCCCTTCTCCAGGTCTCAGTTTACTTATCTATATAAAAATTGGGGGGAGAGGGGGAGGGGTAGGCTAGAGTCTCTCCAAAACTGCCTTCTAGTTCTGCCTTTCTAGAATTTTCTAAGTGCATTTGTGTGTGTGTGTGTGTGTGTGTGTGTGTGTGTGTCTGTGGGTGACTGGTATCTTTAATGCCCTTGGAGTTAAGCCTGGGAAGAGATTGGGGGGGGGGTGGAATCTCTGCCTCTTGTAGGTTCCCCTGTAAAGGAAGTGACATCTAGTGGTCTGAGTAAGTACTGTCAAATTTGTACACCCCCCCCCCACTTCGGGGTTGTCCCCCCCCCCCATCCCCTCCCCCTCTTCTTGACCCAAAGTTTCTCCCTTCTCCCACCTCTGCCTAGGTTGTGGCTTGGTGAGCTCTCCTGAGTACTGATGAGGGGAAGAACCTGTTCTTGGCTGGATGCCAGCCTAGGACCCCATCCTTAGGGGTGTGTGTGTGTGTGTGTGTGTGTGAACCTCTCTACTGGGGACCAGGCCAGGGGGCAGTGATTGAGGGCTGAGCATTCCTAACTTGGGAAAAACGGATTCTTCATAAATTATCCCAAGCCCAATACACTTTCCCCTTTCTCCCTCCCTCTCCTCTGTTCTCTCTTCTCCCCGACTTGCCCTCCTCTACTATTGCAAGAGTTCTGTTAGGGCTGTTCTGAGTCTCCGAAGTCTGATCCAGCCCTGGGGGTTGGGGGTGGGGGGGTGGGGACCGACATACGGATCCACATTGCTGAGTCATCAGAAATCTGCTGCAGCTGTAGCTGCTGTTGCTAGTGCGATCATTTATGCAAAATTCAAGAGGATACTGGTGTCGAATTGTCTGGCACCTGGTACTGATATGGGGACCCCAGTTCTGCCCTCCCAAAGGAGGAGGACTTCTCCAGACTTCAGTGGAAACAGCCCTGAGTAGAGCTCTGGGCAAGAGGGAGAAGAAAGAAAGATAAACCCTACCCTCGGGGAGTTTCTAGTCTTCTAGGGGGAAATGAAGTCGATGTCCTCTGAGGAGCTCCCTCTCCCATGCTATGGGGGGATAACTTGACTCCTGACTTCAGGGAGCATCCCAGTCTGATTGGGGAGACAGAGAGTCCTCTTTCTTCCCTGATTATTGTGGGGAGGCATATTTCCTGTCCTCAGGGACCTCCTAGGCCAAAGAAGAGTAGGGGATCAGGAGGCAGGAAGACCTCCTGGTTCTAATTCCATCTCAAATACTTTTTAGCTCTGTGATCCTGGGCAAGTCCTTTCCCTCTATAAAATGATGGGGTTGGATACAGCAGTCTCTAACATCCTTTCCAGTTCTAAATCTTTTGGGGGAGAGGCAGGGAGGGCAAAGGAGGGGGGGACGCTTCCTGCCCTCAGGCAGCTGCAGGCCTGGCAAGAAAGATAGGTCTGCAGGCCTATGAAACAGGAAACAAAGGAGCAGACCACCCAGTACAGTGAATCTTGTCTAAACTGATTCTTTAAGGGCTGCATGGGGTGGGGGCATTAGTGAGTGGGGTGGGAGCACTGCAAGTGAAGGGGGGGGGGGCTTGTAAAAGAGCAATCAGGTCCCTCTGGGGTTAATCAGGGAAGGCTTCCTGGCCGCAGTGCCCATTATAAACGGCCTGAGGGCAGGGACCTGGGATTGATCTTCCCTCCGAATCCTTAGACTGGTGCTGCCCCCCCAGGGGGTTCAATAAATCCTTTCTGATGGAGCGAAGAGACTTAATTCAGTGTTTGGCTGGACTGGGAGGCCCTGGCAGAGAGGGGGGCCCTGACCTCATTTGTGGAGCCTGCCCCCCCCTGCTGCTCGGGTGAGGAGCTGTGTGTCTGCAGGGCTCCCAGGGCCCCTTCCGGGGACAGAAGCTTTGGGACTGATCCCTGCTGGAGAGAGCCCGGGTCCTGTGCTCTGAGCAATAAAGGGGATTAGGCCGACAGGGGAACCACGGTTAGCGTTGCCATGGAAACTGGGCACGCCTCCATTTCCCTCTCAACCAGGCAGCGGAGAGGACCTTCACCCCACAATCTGAGGGCTTGCCTTGATGCTGCTCTTTCCAGGGTCCTTGCCCCCTGCTCTCACCACTCCCCTTATTTCCCACCTCCCCCCTTCTTGCACCACTTCCCTCCCCACTCCCATTCGTGGGTCTGCCATAGGATCAAAAGATTCAGAACTATTCTGGGACCTTGGATGACAAATGGCCCAATCCTTTCATTTTTACAAATAAAGAAACTGAGGCCTGATCTACTTGATCAAGGTTACACATTAAGCAATCAGCAAAAGCAGGATTTGAACTCCAATGCTCTTTTCATTACAACAGATGCCTGGCACATAGTTGGTGCTTAATAAATGTTAACTGAATTATCCATCTCCTAACCTCTAGGCCAGTTTTGTGTCACAGACCCCTTTGGCAGTCTGGTGAAGCCTCAGGACCCTGTCTTAAAATATCTTTAAATGCATTACATAAAATACCTAGGAGTACAAAGGTGACTAATTATAATGAAACTCATTTATCAAAATTAAAAAAAAAATTCATGGGGGCAGCTAGGTGGTGCAGCGGATAAAGCACCAGCCCTGGATTCTGGAGGGCTAGAGTTCAAATCTGGCCTCAGATATTTGACACTTACTAGCTGTGTGACCCTGGGCAAGTCACTTAACCCTCATTGCCCTGCAAAACAAAACAAAACAAAATGATTTAAAAAAAATCATGCAACTGAGATCAAGAATCACTGAAATACGTTTTTGCCCCCAAGCTTCTCCATTTCTTTGTCCTTCTCAGTCTCATTCTCTGATTTGCAATGTTTCTTTCCATCTCTGACCTTCTAAATTTTGTTCATATTGGTGTTTGAAACAGGCTCATTCACAGGCTTTTTGTTTCTTTGTTAGGAGTACTGATGCCTTTTGTTTTTAGATCACATTCAATTTTTAAGATATAATCCTTTCCCCTTCCATAACCAGAGAGCTTTCCAGTATAACAAAGATTAAAAACAAAGAAACAAAAAAGCAAAAAAATCCCAATTTAGCAGAACTCATTCACTGTTAAAGGAGCTTCAGGCACTTAGAGTGAAGTTTAGGGGATCTTGGGAAGGGTGGCAACTGGCCAAATTACACTATAAATGTTACCTATATATAAAGTCAGTTCCTGCTACATACTGTTTTGCTGTCACTACCCTTCCCAATTGATTTTCTTATTTCTACCTTCTACAGGTCCTTCTTTATCCCATAGTTTCAATAAAATTGCATACCTTTCTTTCTTTAGATCTTAGCTGAAAACTCCCTTCCTCGGGGAAGTTTTCCCAGAGACACTTTAGTTAGCCTTCAGGAAGGAGATACTTCATAGTATCATGTCCTGTAATATTTGGCTATAGTTTTGGTTTATATAGCATTGCTCTGATTTGTTGCAACCTTAATTTCTTGGGTGAAAACTGGGGAGGAAAAGTATATTAAAGATAAGGAAAATGTTGTCTTTCAAAGAGCCGATTATAATGGTTGTGGTTACATTAATTTATTCATTTAAAATGAAAAGCATCTATTGCTCTTAGAAGTTTATTTATTTAAATGTAACCCGCTGTTCTCAGTAGGAAAGGTTAATACATCAAAAATGAACTAACAATAGGTTAAATAGGAAATACGTTCCATCATTGATCCTCTGAAGTCACCTTTGTTCACTGCTTTGATCTAAGGTTTTTAAGTGTTGTTTATTTTATAGTATTGTGGTCATCTGGAAAATTGTTCTCCTATTTCTTGTACAAATCTTTCCAAGATTCTCTGGATTCTTCATATTTGTCACTTTTTATGGTGCAATAAATAGTTTTGATTTGGCCCTGTTAATGGGCATTCACTTTCCTTCTAGTTCCTTGCTACTATGAAAAGTGCTGCTATAAATATTTTTGTGTCTATAGGATCTTTTTTTCTGTCTCTAAATTCCTTGCATATATTATACCTAGTAGTGGTATCTCCAGATCAAAGGATATGTTCAGTTTGGTAATTTTTTTTTTTTTTTGGTGAGGCAATTGGGGTTAAGTGACTTGCCCAGGGTCACACAGCCAGTAAGTGTTAAGTGTCTGAGGCCAGATTTGAACTCAGGTACTCCTGACTCCAGGGCCGGTGCTCTATCCACTGTACCACCTAGCTGCCCCTTGGTAACTTTTAAAATGTAATTCTGGAATAGTTTCAAAATTCCAGAATAATTTTCCAGGATAGTTGGACCAATCATATCTTCATGAATAATGTACTGCTATGTCTTTCTTCCCACAGCCCCTCCAACATGTGCCATTTTTATATTTCCTATTTTTTGCCAATCTGATAGCACCATCTTTGCACTTCCCTTTGATTAACCCATAATTTCAAATTAAATTAAATTAATTTTAAATTGTTGCACAGTCCACAGTCATATAGCTTGAACAGAAGAATATTTGGGTTAAAATGATAGGTTTTACTGTCTTGCACCCTGGGATCACTGAAAGGATGATTTCCCAAAGGCAATAGAATTTGTTCTCTTCCTTCTACTACCTGGCTCATTGTTCATTTGTCTAAAAGGGATCTATGAATGGAATAACTCAATTAGCTATCCATCCAACTGCATCTGGATAATAGGAATTCTTCATTCAATAGGCTTTTCCTATGTGTGTTATTAGGTGAAACTCTTTGAAGTCTTCCAGGCTAATCTGCAAACAAAGTACATCTGGAGAACATCACGCTTTATAGGGAACATCCCTTTTATTTGGACTTGACAGAAGACAATCTCCATGTCACTGATAAACAAACACTTTTGGCTAGCATACGTGTTTCTCTGTTTCGTGTCTTGTTTAATATTAATAATGTTAATACTGGTAATTGTTCAGGCAGTGTGACATGGCATATTTCAATCCCAGTCCAAACACTTAAAAGCTATGTGACCCAGGGCAAATCACCCAACCTCTCAGCCTCAGTTTCTCCATCTATAAAGTGGTAATAATCAATCACTAACCCTGGGGCAGATAGGTGGTGCAGTGGATAGAGCACTGGCCCTGAAGTCAGGAAGACCTGAGTTCAAATCCAGCCTCAGACACTTAACACTTACTAGCTGTGTGACCCTAGGCAAGTCACTTGACCCCAATTGCCTCACCAAAAAATAAAATAAAATAAAATAAAATTTTAAATCACTTGACCTCCCAAGGTTGTTATAAGGCTCAAATGAGTTAATACAGGTAAAGTGACTGATAGACTTTGAATCATTATAAGAAGATGAGCTATTATTGTTATGATTACTATTATTAATCAAAGGATAGATGAAGTTATTTTAATTGCATCTATCAAAGAAGCATGCGATTTTGGCATATACATAGGACCCAATTTGTTGGAGGAGAGTCTTTAAGCCTGCATTTTTAAAAATTATTTTTTTTCCAATGATCAAACATTAATTTTTTCCCCTCCTTCTCACTCCTTTCTACCACTGGAAAAAAAAAAGAAAAACCAAAATTTAGGGCTCCATTTTCCTCTCAGCCAAATGCTTTTGAATAATCAACAAACAATAAACACAGTGGGATCTTGTACTCCTCGTGCCTCTCCATCAATTGTATTATTGTAGGCAGAGTGGGCAAGTTTCTAAGGCCCCTCTCTCTGCCATTTACTGCCTGTTGTTCAGCTGCCGGTGTTCCTGGGAAGTGGAGGTCTCTAAATTGACTGACTGGGTGTATAAAATTAAAGAATAACTTGGGCAGAGTTCTTTGGCTCTGGTTGGTTATCTGGACTAAGGCCTAAGACTCCTTTCTTTCTCTCCGACTCCTTCTCTAGACTAGAATGGGTACCCTTCTTTAGCGTAAACAGTTTGATTCTGTCTCCTACAACAGACATGACTATAGCTGTAGGTAAAGTCAGTGGAGCGAAAAGAAAGCTTCAGATACCTTCCAAAATCTTGCCCCACCCCACCTCTACTTCACAATGTCTAAAATCCCACTATTAGTGATCGATTTTTCTGTGGGAGAAGTAAGCTCCATCACTTAATACTGCAAGACATGTGCAGAGATATCCTGCCTGCTTCTGGCTTGACCATTCATGATGGCTCATTGCTTGAGTACTTTGCATAATGGAGCTGCTTGGTGCTTTCAGATGGACACATGTGACTCGGCATTGAAAGACTAGAGCACTTTGAAGATGGAAGAGCAATCCTTTTATTGGCTACTGAGTGGGAATTGCTGATGATTTGGCAGACCTTAAAAGAAGTGACTCCACCTCTGACACTTCTTTTCTTGAACCTGAATTTGGCAAGTAGGCTTCCAAGGAGGGGATGAGAGAGTGACTGCCCTTCTCTATATTCTGCAAGCTAATCTGAAGCTAGAGGAGGGACTTGGGCAGGTTGCTTTTTGTTTCCTTTACTGAGTATATGTGACTGAATATTGATCTTGAGATGGATATACCCAGGCTTAGAGATGACCTTATAATTTTGAGAAGTCTAGAGGTCTTTAGTTAGTGGCAGGTTCACTTTAGGAGGAGTCCCTAGCAGCTACTTTAGTACTTCTTGTAGGGAAGGATCAATAGCCAGAAAATTCCCAAGACTAAGACCGCCTTTCCACCAGGCAGGGATCAAGAGAGTTGTACAGGGGCAGCTAGGTGGCACAGTGGATAAAACACTGGCCCTGGATTCAGCAGGACATGAGTTCAAATCTGACTTCAGACACTTGACATTTACTAACTGTGTGACCCTGGGCAAGTCACTTAACCCTCATTGTCTTCACACACACACCCTGCCCCCAAGAGACTTGTACAGACAGTGCAGAATTGATGGGGAAAAAAACCAATGACTATTTAGCAACACTACAAACTGGTTTGTGTTCTGATATTTAAGTCTCAATCTTTCAATTATTACTGCCATTTAAGTCTTTGATAATGCACATCAAATATAATAGTTATGTTACTAAATAATGTTTTTTTTTGTTTTTTTTCACATTTTATTTTATTTATTTATTTATTTAATGTATAAGGTATTTTATTTTTTCCGTTACATGTAAAGATAGTTCTCAACTTTTGTTTATACAAGCTTTACAATTTCAGATTTTTCTCCCTCCCTCCCCTCCCTCCACCCTTCCCTAGACAGCAGGTAATCTGATATAGGTTATATCTATATATCTCTATACATATAGATATAGATATAGATATATACACACACATATATATACACATAATAACATTAATCCTATTTCTGCATTAATCCTGTTACAAGAGAAAAAATCAGAGCACTGATGCAAAAGCTCAAAATAGAAAAAAAAAACAATAGCACCCAAAACAAAAGAAATAATATGGTTCAATCAGCATCTATACTCCACAGTTCTTTCTTTCTTTTTTTTTCTTGGATTTGGAGATCCTCTTCTATCATGAGTTCCCTGGAACTCTTCTGTACCATTGCATTGGTGAGAAGAATATAGTCCATCACAGTAGGTCAACACTTAATGTTGATGATACTGTGTACAATGTTCTTCTGGTTCTGCTCATCTCACTCATCATCAGCTCACGTAAGACCCTCCAGGTTTCTCTGAACTCTTCCTGCTCATCATTTCTTACAGCACAATAGTATTCCATTGTATTCATATACCACAACTTGTCCAGCCATTCCCCAATGGATGGGCACCCCCTCAACTTCCAATTCCTTGCTACCACGTAAAGAGCAGCTATAAATGTTTTTGTACATGTGGGTCCCTTTCCCCCTTCCATGATTTCTTCGGGCAAAAGACCTAAAAGTGGAATTGCTGGGTCAAAGGGTATGCACAGCTTTATAGCCCTCTGGGCATAATTCCAAATTACTCTCCAGAATGGTTGGATCAGCTCACAGCTCCACCAACAATGCATTAGTGTTCCAATTTTCCCACAGCCTCTCCAACATTTATTATCTTCCTTTTTTGTCATTTTAGCCAATCTGATAGGTGTCAGGTGGTACCTCAGAGTTGTTTTAATTTGCATCTCCCTAATCATTAGAGATTTAGAGCATTTTTTCATATGGGAATAGATAGCTTTGGTTTCTTCATCAGAAAACTGCCTGTTCATATCCTTTGACCATTTCTCAATTGGGGAATGACTTGGATTCTTATAAATTTGATTTAATTCCCTATATATTTTAGAGATGAGGCCTTTATCAGAAGCACTGGCCTCAAAAATTGTTTCCCAGTTTTCTACCTCCCTTCCAATTTTGGATGCACTAAATAATGTTTTAAGTCTGTCAATTGAAGCTTGTGGGTCTTGTGTATGATAAAGGAAATAAATAGTTGTCCCATACCCAATTGCTGTTGTATATTGAGTAACTTTCTACACTTCTCTTTGAAGGGGTTCTTAGCTATAAGCTCAATCTAAGCTTTAAGCAATTTTCTCCAAGGTTCTGGGCTGAAAGGTTTGGAAGGGGGAATGGGCCTAAGAGTGCAGCAAAAGAATTTTAACTCTTCTTTTATGTGGTCAGGTTCTCCTAGGACTTAACCTGGTCTAGATCTCATTCATGGACCAAGAGCAGAAGAGATCCTTTAGTGGATAGGGAGAAGGTACAATGTCCTAGTCCCTTTGGCTGAACAGTGCTTCTAATTGTTAGACTACCTTGGGCAATTAGTTTCCTTATCTATAAAATGGTGAAATTGGCCTAGGTAACCTAAGGCCTTTTATTTTTAATTTTTATTATTGTTGAGTTGTTTTGTTCATGTCTGACTCTTTTTGACCCCATTTTGGGGTTTTCTTGGCAAAAGTACCAGAGTGGTTTGCCATTTCCTTTTCTAGCTCTAAATCTATGTTCTTTTAAAGCTGTATAGCCTTGGGCAAATCCCTTACCTTCTGTTTGCCTCAATTTCCTTATGTATAGAATAGGGGTAATTATAGTACCTACCTTCCAAGGTCATTGTAAGGATCGAATGAGATAATATTTCTAAAGTGCTTAGCACAGAACCTAGCACACAGTAGGCATGTGATAATAATGAAGATGATATTATTATTTTCATCCTGTGACTGTGCTTTAGAGAATTTTCTGTGGAAAGTATAAAATAAATCCACCATAAATTAGGCAGTTCCCTTTAGGCTCTTTTCTCTTCTTTCTTTCTTTCTTTTTTTTGCAGGGCAATTGGGGTTAAGTGACTTGCCCAGGGTCACACAGCTAGTAAGTGTCAAGTGTCTGAGGCAGAATTTGAATTCAGGTCCTCCTGAATCCAAGGGCAATGCTTTATCCATTGCACCACCTAGCTGCCCCCTTTAAGCTCTTTTCTAATGTATTTCAGATGTTGTCTGTGGCCCCAAAACTCTGGGCTCACATGGCCTGGGTTCAGTCTTGAAGGATGATCCTTAGAAGGCAGTTTTCTCTTTCTTTGGATCATTGTCTTTACTTGGAATTACTCCAGGAAAATCTCCTAATATACTTAGGGTATGGCTCATATCTAGGTTTCTCCAAATGTGGGTAAAAGAGTGTCCAGTTCCTGAACAAGTACTCAATATACCATATGTATATCAAGTACAGGACAGCCTTTATTTTAACTGATAGAAAACACAAAAAACTCAAAGGATTTGCAGAACTGTATAAGCAGATAAGGAAATACATAAAACATCAAATAGTCCATTACTTAACTCCTGGAAAGGATCTGAATTTGTGGTTGCCTTGCAGTGGGGGGGTGGGTAACCCTTTGACATTTCAGTGAGTCCCTCTTTCCCATGAAGACTTCCCTATGAAGTCTTCCCTTCTCTTCCCCAAGAATCATAGTACCACCCTGTGGTTCTGACCACTACAGGGAGCTAAATATATTTTGGTAGTCTTCAAATATTTAATCTCCTTCCCATCAGACCTATACCATGTGAATAACTCACTGGGTTTGCTCTCCAACTATGATGTTGCCCACAAATTGTGCAGATGATGTCAACTTTCTTCTTTCTCTAAAGAACATACTATACCAGGAAATTTCTTTCTCTTTCTAAAAGTACTGATTCCTGGGGCAGCTAGGTGGCACAGTGGATAGAGCATCGGCCCTGGATTCAGGAGGACCTGAGTTCAAATCCAGCCTCAGACCCTTGACACTAGCTGTATGACCCTGGGCAAGTCACTTAACCCCAATTGCCTCACCAAAAAACCAACCAACCAAAAAAACTCCAACCAAACCAAACCAAAACAAAAAAAAAGTACTGATTCCTGAATTCTAAAACTTGGGAACTCTTGAATGTGGGGTTACCCACAAGGCAGAATTGGTACTGTTTAGTATCAGTTGTTACTGTTTAGTACCAGTTGGTACTGATTGAGACTTAGAGTTGGTATTGTCTAATAAATTTCCCTTCTCTAACTAGGAATCTAGATTACATGATCATACTGCCAGGGGAATTTAAAATCTGCTCCATTCAGGAATTTCGAGTTTATGAGCATTGTTTATACTTATATGACTTCCCCTCTCAAGCCACATACAGGCACATGGTTACCTCTACCATGTGCTTCTGCCACATGTTGACATCACTTGCTTCCGGATGTATGTGTATGCTTGTGGGAGGTGACAGGAGCAGTGAGAAAACCATGCATGGTTACAAGTTTTCCCTTCTCCATTACAATGCAGGTCTACTCAGTCATGACTTGGTCTGTCTTCTCAAAATCAAAGAGAGAGCAAGTGTCAGATCGCTTTTATAGACCACAGAGAAGAACAACTTCTCTGACAATATTCATCCTTTCAATATCAGTCAACCCATCATCAGGAACTCCCAGCATCCTATTAGCAATAGATGCCAATGAAGATGCTCACATTCCATGAGGAGTTGCTCCCAGATGTTTCCAAAAGGCCCACATCCTGTAATCTCTTTAAATTGATTGAGGAATTCATCAATTGATTCAACACTCCCCTGATTAACTATATTACATGAATAGTATTAAAATTATAGGTAATTTTTCAGAAATACATTGGTACATAAAATGAGATATGCTCATATAAGAAGCTGGGGGAGGGGTGGGCTAGAAGATGAGAAGAGGTGGGGAGGGGAGACGAAAGGCAGAGGATAGGAGAGTGAGGACTAGGAGAGAGGAGAAAAAAGACTAGGAGAGAGGAGAAGGGAGGAGAGAGAAAAACAAAGAGAGAGAAGAGGAGAGGGAAGGAAGGAGAGAGAGAAGAAGGGAAGGAAGGAGGAGAGGGGGGAGAGATTGCTTTTTCTTCTCCTTTTGATAAAAAAAAACCTATCATCTTTTAGGGACCAATTCAACTCCCACTTTATCCAATGAAACTTCCCTTGTCTACTCCAGTCCACAGTGTTTTCACTCTTCCCTTATAGCACTGTGTATGTTACTCATTGTTCCCTATTTCTACTTATATCCTTTTTTGGTCCCATTTGTGGCCCACCTTTTACTGCAAAACCTTTTGTAGTTGTCTGCACCTATTGTCTCCTCTTTTTCATGACCCATTTTTTCTTGAGCCTCCTACTACTGGGGTTTCATCTTCAATACTCTTAAAAGTCACCATGACCTCTAAATCTAGGAGTCCCTCTTCAGTTCCCATCCTTTTCTCTGTAGCTTTTGACACTCTCAAAATGGATACTTTCTCCTTCCTTGGTTTCAGAGACTACATGCTATACTAGTTCTCTTATGGAGATGGTGGTGCAATGGATAACATGCTGGACTTGGAGATAGGGAGATCTAAGCTCAAATCCACTTACTTTCTGTGTGACTCTGGGTAAAACACTTAACCTCTTTTGCCTCAGTTTCCCCAACTGTAAAATGTCAATGATAACAATGCACCTACATCACAGGATAGTTGTGAGGATCAAATGAGATAATACTCATAAAAATGCTTAGCACAGTGCCTAGCACACGGTAGGTCTTATATAATTGCTTGTTCTCTTCCCCTATTTTACGAATTATTCCTTCAATGACACCTCATCCCCTCCCCAACCCCTTAATTTCATTCAATTCAACAAACATCTGTTAAGCATTTTCTGGGCATGATATGTTCTGGACACCTGTGATACAAAGAAAAAACATTCCCTTCCCTTAGAGAGCTTATATTCTAGTGGGACACAAAATGTTCCTAAGTAAGTAAATACAAAGTAACAAGAAGGAATTTCAAAAGGAAGACAGCACTTATATTTGGCAGGAGGGGGAAAGAATTAAGAAAGACCTAGTGTAGGAGATCACCTGAGCTGCACTTTGAAGGAAGCCAGGTATTCCACAAGGCAGAATCTGGGTGGTAGATGTCCTCTCTTTTCTTTACAATTTTTCCCTGCACAATCTGATTCTTTCCTATGAAATTGAGCATTTCACTGAACAAAGGACAGAAGATTATGTATGAAATGATGAATGTCTGTTATATATAGTCTTTAGAAACTGTATATTAACATGGCATTACCAAATTGCCTTGATTGTTTCCTCTTTTCGATTTCTTTCTGTCCTCTTCTCTGCATGTTTAAGATGTTTCATGAAGGCTTTTTTCATTTTTGAATCACCCCATCTACCATCTCCCCCTCCCACCCTACCAAATGGAAGCTCTCTTTTGTAATCAATACGTATAGACAAGTGAAATAAACCAACACATTTTTTATGTCTTTAAATATATATGTCTGTCTGTCCCTCTAGTATATCACCTCTCTACCAAGAGATAGAAAGAATGTTTCATAATCAATCTTCTGAAGTCAGGATTGATTGTTGTATTGATAAGAGAGCTGAAGTCTTTCAAAGCTATTTTCAATTACATTATTGTAGTCATCATGTAAGTTGTTCTCTTGCTTCATTTCACTCTGCTTGTTCATACAAGTCCTTCTGTATGTCTCGGAATCCATCACACTCATCATTTCTTACTGCACAAAAAATATCCCATTCCCTACATGCACACAGCCCAGTTTGTGCAGTTGTTCCTCACTCAGTGGACATCTGCTTTCCTTCCAATTCTTTGATGTAACAAAAAGTGATGCTATACATATTTTTGTACATGCAATCACTTTCCCTGTTTTTGACCTCTTTGGGGTTGTGTGTCCAGTAGTGGTATTACTGATTCAGAGGGGATGTAAGGTTTAGAGACTATGAACATATAGTTTTTTAATTTAATTTATTTATTTTGGCAGGGCAGTGAGGGTTAAGTGACTTACCCAGGGTCACACAGCTATAAGTGTTAAGTATCTGAGGTCGCATTTGAACTCAGGTCCTCCTGAATCCAGGGCTGCCCGAAGGTATAGTTACAAAATTCATTCTCAAACGGTAGGACCAATTCAGAGTTCCATCAAAAGTGCATTTATACCTCTGTCCTCTTACAACCTTTTCAGCAACTGACATTTTCTTATTTTATCAAGCAGATGAGGATGCAAAGGGATTCATTTTATAATTGTATCAGCAGAGAGAAAACACCACATCTTTCCCATCTTGCAACTGACTAACTGAAAAATGTAAAAATTCTAAGATCCATTGTACTTCTTATTTGTTGATTGCCAAAAAGTGTTTGACCCGGTAGAACAAAGCATGACCTTACTGGGTGTTTTGGTCTTTTTTCTTGTGGAGATGGCAGAGAGGGGACTTGTGATTCATTAGTGTAGGAGATTGCCTCTACCAATAGATTGGCAACTTCTCTGTGATTTATAGTTTTAGAGAGTTTCCTGGAGATATTGAGAGATGAAATGAGTTGTCCAAGATCACCCAGTTAGTATATTTCCGAGGCTGAACTTGAACTCAGATCTCTCTGGGGTATACTGTACAGCTGCTTCTCCAGGGTCTCTACAATAAGATGTCTCCCATCCATATATCAGAGTCATTTAGGGTTCCTTTGAAGCTGTAGCAAAACAGGAATAGCCTTAGTTAATGACCTTCCTGTAATAAACATCCCAGGAAGCATTTAAATAAGGAGATGCATGCTTACCAAAAGTATTCACTAGCAAGATAGACAAGATCCAGTGTCCAGGTCAAGAAGCTATTCCCTATGGATGCTGAGGTCCTCCCAATGCTCCTGTTCATGGATGACATAGATCAAGATTGATTGGATTGCATTAAGCCCCAAGACATTGCAAAGATGAAAACAAGGGGATGATTTCATTATTTATTTATTTATTTTTTAGTGAGGCAATTGGGGTTAAGTGACTTACCTAGGGTCACACAGCTAGTAAGTGTTAAGTGTCCGAGGCTGGATTTGAACTCAGGTACTCCTGACTCCAAGGCCAGTGCTCTATCCACTGCACCACCTAGCTGTTTCCCATAGATTCTTTTGAGTAATTGCATTTATATGGGTCTCCCCAATGTGACTATAAATTCCTCAAAGCCAGGGACCATGTCCTAACTTGACTTGTAGGATCTGTGCCAGTGCTGGGCATATCATAGGTTTTTGTTGTTGTTTTTCAGTCGTTTTCAGTTGTTTCCGATGGTTTGTGACCCCCATTTGGGGTTTCCTTGGCAAAGATACTAGAGTGGTTTGCCATTTCCTTCTCCAGCTCATTTTATAGATGAGGAAACTGAGGCAAACAGGGTTAAGTGACTTGCCCAGGGTCACAGAGCTAGTAAGTGTCTGAGCTGGATTTGAACTCAGGAAGATGAAACTTTCTGACTCCAGGGCCAGTACTCTATCCACCATGCCACCTCTTTAATAGAAATTTGTCAAATAAATGTGTATGTGTCAGAGACAGAGAGAGGGATGGAGAGGAGGGTGTGTGTGTGTGTGTGTATAATCATCTGACTGACATCACTCATGATCTTGCTATGATGTCACCAGTGACATATATTCATTCAAAAGGTCCCTGCACTCATGAATCTTACAGTTTGGTGGGGTTAGATCAGATAGTTGTAATCTATAGCATTATTTGATAGGTACCCAAGAGAAGTGCCAAATGCAAGCCAATACAAGGCCCAAGGGTGTCACAGGAGCAGTTCAGCATGAGTGACTTCATTCTGGGACAGAGGGCAAAGACTTTGCTAGGCTGTGCTCTAGCCCTCAACCTCCCACTAATATTTCCTATGGCTCTGCCCTTGCTCAGATACCTCCTACCAACTGGTGGCAGGCTTGGAATAGAAGGGAGCTGAGATGCAGCAGTGAGCAGTGTTGGTGCAACCTAAAGGAAGGTCAAGGATCCCCTTCTCTGTGTAGAGACTTGGGGAGGACCGCTTCAGGTTGGGTGTTTGACTTTATTTTATTTTATTTTATTGCAGGGCAATGAGGGTTAAGTGACTTGCTCAGGGTCACACAGCTAGTAAGTGTCAAGTGTCTGAGACTGGATTTGAACTCAGGTTCTCCTGAATCCAGGGCTGGTGCTTTATCCACTGTACCACCTAGCTGCCTCCAGGTGTTTGACTGTAAATAGGGCTATATCCCAAGACCCAGGCCTGGTCCCTTTGGGGAAGCAGCCCCCCTCCCACTCCCAACCCCGAGTCATGACAGGAATGGGCTTTAGTGCCAAACCACACTTGGGAGCCCTGGCTGCTCTAACAAGATCAACATGAGCTAGGAAACAGTGGAGGCAGACTCCAACCAACTTAAGGAAAGTCAGACATCATTTGGCTCAGGTAGATCAAAAGCCTCCTGCCAGCCTGTATGCCCTAACCTGGATTTGCTGTCCCTCTGGCCACTATAAGGGTGGGGTCTGCCCCTGGGTCACGCACACGATTGAGCAGGATGGTGCAACAATGCTTCTTCAGCCTCTCCTTGTCCTGATGTATCCTCTTCCTGTCTTTTACTTCCATGGAGACAAGGCAGACAAGTTAGCAGCTTCTGATCCAAGTCCCTTCCTGTTCAAGGAAGCCTTCCATGATATATTGGAAGGAAATTTCCCCTTAATTATTGGACTCCCTTAATGTCTTTCCTTTCCCTTTTCTACTTTCCAGTCCTAAAAAGCCCTTCCCTAACCTGGCCAGTATGTAAAGACCACATTCTCTATTGATATCATGGTTTAAAATTTCTGCTCTTTAGTCAGCATGTCCTATATATGTCACGGTTGTCTGTGTTGTCTTAGATGAAGAGGGACCCCATTCCTTGCAGGAAACCTCCTTCCCCATAGAATCTATCCTCATGGAATTGCTCTGTAAAGAGCTTAGAACTATGATATGTGAAATCATACATTGAAGGCTCTGTGATGATGGTGCTAACGGTGACAGTGATGGTGGTGATGGTAATAGCTAATGATAGCTAACATTTATATCAGGGCAGCTAGGTTGTACAGTGAATAGAGTACTGGCCCTGGAGTCAGGAGGACCTGAGTTCAAATGCAGCCTCAGACACTTATTAGCTATGTGATCCTGGACAAGTCACTTAACCCTGTTTGTCTCAGTTTCCTCATCTGTAAAATGATCTGGAGAAGGAAATAGCAAACCACACTAGTATCTTTAACAAGAAACCCCTCCGATTGGGTTGAAGAGAGTCAGACATGACTGAAAGAATTCAACAACAGCAACAAAAACATTTATGTCTGGGGCTGCTAGGTGGCACAGTGGATAAAGCACTGGCCTTGGATTCAGGAGGAACTGAGTTCAAATCCAGCCTCAGACACTTGATGCTTACTAGCTGTGTGACCTTGGGCAAGTCACTTAACCCTCATTGCCCTACAAAAAACCAAAAAACCAAACAAACAAAAAAACCACACCATTTATGTCCCTCCTTGAGATTCATGGAACGCTGTACATATATTACCTGATTTGATCCTCACAACAATGCTGTTATATAGATACTATTATTATCCCCATTTGACAGATGAGGAAGCTGAGGCTGAGAGAGGTTAAGTGATTTTTTCAGGGTCACACAACTAGTAAACATTTGAGTCAGATTTGAAATTGAGTTTTGTTGACTCTGGTTCTGACATTATATCCACTAAGCCACTGGTACATTGCAGCCCTCTCCACCCTGAAGTGTAACTGAACTAGATAAAAATGATACTGGAAAATATTTACCAAAATAAATAAAATACAACAGAATATAGATAATGTTAATTTTTGGTTTTCTACATCATGATGCAGCCACAGGCATCATATAGTGGCCCATTTTCTGTTTGAGTTTGACACTAGTGACTAAGCCACCCCAAGTCATGGTAAGGCTTGTCTTGGTGATAGCGATGGTCTCTAGATGGTAGTCATGGTAGCAATGGAGGTGGTGATGTTTATGGTGTTGATAGTGATGGTCATGATGACAATAGTGATGATGATGATGATGATAGTAATAGGAGTGGTGCTGATGGTGGTGATGGGGGATGGGGAGAGAGGTGATGATAGAATCCCTTAGTAAGCTGGAAGAGTGAGAGTCCAGTGGAAGTCAGATCATTAGTGGTATGTAGTTAGGAAGAACAAAGAGACTTAGGAGTCAATACCTTTTGACCACCCTTTGAGAGTTGTTTCCAAATGCAGCATAGGGAGCTGCTGAGCCAGCCCGGGATATTTGGAAAACCTGCCCAAACAGACCCCTGGGAGGCTTTCTCCAAGCTGAGATTTAGCAAACCTGTTTCCCCTGGTGGGCCTCTCTGACCCACAACAGGCAGCTCAGCCCAGATGTCAGCTGGAGATAAAGCTATAAGTCAGATGATAATGGGGATTGGGGTTGGCTCATGGGGGGGAAAGGGTTCTGGGAAGAGTGACCTCCCTCTATCTCCTCCCCCACATATTCTCCCTCTCCAGCCCTAGAGAGAAAGAAGAGGAAGGGAGCTGGGATCCAAGGGTTGCTTAGGGCCCTTCCTTCTTCCTGACAGCTACTCATACATAATAGCCTTCATGGGAGAACAACAGCAAATAGCCAGGTTCATGAAATGGGTGCCCTGAATTCCTGGCCCAACCACAGGGCTTCCAGCATGGGGAATTAGGTTGTGTGGGTGTCTCTATTTATGCATGTTCACCCCATGTGTATGTGACAAAATTTGTGTGCAGGGCTATAACTAGGAATTTTTGTACTCAGAGTAAATTCAACTCAGGGTGGGGGGGGGTGTAGGGAGCACAGAACAGTCTCCCTAGAGACAGTTTTGCCAGGAAGCAGCCTTTCCCCAACAGAATCCAGGTACCACCTCTATGGCATTGCCAGTTCCCAATGCCCCAACCCTTTGGAAGGAGTGGGGGAATGGGAAACAGGAGAAAGGTACCATGATGATGGGACCCTATTGAGGGACTAAGGGCATTCACATCGCATGGTGTAAGACAGTGAAAGACGATGAGGTCAGGGATGTCAAGCCAGGGGTCTACTTTGAGGAGAGGGTATGCCCCCTTCCTCGTGTCAGCAAAGTCCAGTTGCTCCACCTCAAGTTAAATATCCATGGGTATGTCCATGTATTTCTCAACATGTGGGAGTTCATGTATGTATATCAATAAGTATGAAATATTACCACACTCTAGTTCACACTGGTAACAACCACTATAGATGTGGTGATCACCATTATCACCCTCTCATTGTGTATTGTGAGTGTAAATGTAGCTGTAGAGTACAAATACTCTATGTGTATATAGGAGTATATAGGTGACTCTGAATATGAACATGAGTGAGTGTGTGAATAAGTGAGTGTGCTAGATACATATATGAGTCCATGATCAGATATATCTGGGAGAGAGGGCAGGGGTGTGTGAGTGTAGTATGTATTTGTGAGTGTGTTATGAGGGTATATGAGTATGTGAGAGGTGCATATGATTGTGTATATAACAATCTGGGGGTATTTGTGTTTGTGTGTGTGAGTGTAGTATGAGTGTATGTGAGTGTGTGAGAGATGCATGTGATTGTATATATAACAGTCTGGGGGTATTTGTGTTTGTGTGTGTGAATGTGGTATGAGGGTATGTGAATGTGTGAGAGATGCATATGATTGTGTATATTACAGTCTGGGGGCATATATGTTTGTGTGTGTGTGTGTGTGTGTGTGTGTGAATGTGGTATAAGTGAGTATTTGTGAGTGAAAGTACAGGGGTATATGTGCACATGGTCTTGAGTGTATGAGTGAATGTGGTAGGGCATGCTGGGAGGGCAGGGGATAATATATGTGTATTTGGGGGTGAGTGTATGAGTAGAGGGCATGGGAGTGAGTGTAAAAGTGTGTAGGAGAGTTCAGAGGTGCATATGTGTTCATGGTGCATATATTGGGGGGGGTGGCAAGAAGGAGCATGTGTGTATGTGTGTGTGTGGCATGGCATTACAAACCCCAGCTCAGGTTGCCTAAGTGAGGAAAACCTGCTTTGTTTACTGACTCTCTGGAGGGTTTAGAGCCCGAGCCAAATTGGAGCCACTCAAAAAGCTGCGCCCCCCCCCCTCCAAGATTCCCCCAGATGGATGTAGACAAAATACATGGATGCAGCCCTAGGTGGAGAGGGAGAAGGGAGGAGGGGTCAAGGGAAGGCACTGGCTCCTTCCCAGGCCCTGTGGTTCCCACATGGGACTGTCCCACAGCCCAGGAAGGGAATCCTAGTGATTGAGGAGTCAGCACATCTGGGCACCTAGATTCTTGGCCCTGGGAAGGAAGCCCAGGTCAGGATAAGAGCACAGGAGGGCCCAGCTGGGGCCTTGGGGATCGAGGAAGACAGGGTGGATGGTGGAGCAGAGGACTGGGCTTTGTCGGGGGAGGGGGGAGTGAGGGCTGGGGGTGGGGTGGGGTCCTGAGGAACAGCCTTAGGCTGGGAAGAAGCAAAGACTCCAGGAAGAAGGAAACCCAGGCCCCAGGGCTTTCGGTGCATTTCGACAGAAATTTGACTGAAGTGAATCACACAGGAATCATATGCAAAGAAGTATGTACATTAACCCTTTGGGGACTGAGGCAACAATTTAGGCATTTTCCTGTAATAGGTGACAGCTCATTCCCTGGGACCTGTTTCTTGTAGGGAGGGTCATGGAAAGAGAATAGTATCTTGAGCATCTCCCTCATAAGGTTGTTAGGATTAAATGTGGCCTTGGATGTAAATTGATTGGCAAACTTTAAAGCAATATAGAAGGGTCAGTTATCACCCCCATCCCCATCCCCAAGTCTTTGGATTCAGTGCCCACAGAACACTCCTTGAAGCAGTGACCATGGAATCAAGTGGTCTTGGCTGGCTGGCTGGCAGGTGGGCAGGCATCGCCTTCTCCTGGCTAATTGGCAGTGGGTTAGAAGATGCTATGCCAGGGACCAGACGTTCTCATCTCTTCCAGGAGTCCTGAGTTGGATCCTGAATGCAATGAATGTGGTTTGCAGTAATTGATGAAATTAGATTGTGTGTGACATCCTAGGGAGCTCAGAGA
Source organism: Dromiciops gliroides (assembly GCF_019393635.1). NCBI lineage: Eukaryota > Metazoa > Chordata > Mammalia > Microbiotheria > Microbiotheriidae > Dromiciops > Dromiciops gliroides. The sequence continues at coordinate 258,808,047 of NC_057864.1, forward strand.
CTGGCATGCAAATTCATTCAAATCAACATGCAATATGCAAACCTATGCTGTATTAACACAAAACCCTTCGTCCTAGGAGTTTGTCCTTTCCCCATCCTGCAGACTCTAATCTCATTATTAGATTAGTAGAATCATAGAATGTTAGGGATAGAAGGGATACAAGACTCAGAGCACCTCAGCTCTAGTGCAGGGGGTTTAAAGCTGGGGTTCGTGAACTTGTTTTAAAAATATTTTGATAACTGTATTTCACAATAATTGGTTTACTTTGTAATCTTCTATATTTTATCTTTGGCATTTAGCAACATTATTCTGAGAAGATTGCCAAAGGGGTCCATGACACAAAAAAGGTGACAAACTCATGTACTAGTCCAAACTCCTTATTGTTCTGCCCCCAGAAAGGGGACAGGAAGTATAAGGCAATCTCTGCCTTCAATGAGTTTATCATCCATCCAGAAAGAAAGGGCCCAAAACACAATAGATTAATTCCACCTCTGAAGTTCTCCAGGGGAAAATGGTGGACATATTGACATTTGTCAGTCATCTGGTTCATCTTTCTCATTTTACAGATGAAGAAACTGAGACTTAGAAATCTCAAGTTACTTTTCCAAGGCTACACAGCAATTAGCAAGGAGCAGAACCAGGCTTTGGACTTGTCTTCCCTGAGCTCTTTAAGGGAAGGAGCTGCTTTTGCTTTTTTGGGGGCGGGTGGTTAGGGATCCCTATAGTAAGATCTTAATAAATGCTTGTTGACTACTTGCCTTCTGACTCCAAATGCTCTTTAAGGTTCATCCCACTTGTTTTAGGTCATCCAGTTAAAATGGCTCCCTTAACCCACTCAATACCTACCCCCCCCCCTTTCTGGTAGCTGTGTGTGTGTGTGTGTGTGTGTGTGTGTGTGTGTGTGTGTGTAGTGCACACAACAGATCAGATTTTGCAAGCCTGAAATATTTTGCAGCTAGGCCAAAGAGGGAAAGGAAACAGGGCAATAGCCCCTGGAATGTGAGAGGAATGCCAGATGGTGGGGACTGCTCCTGCTTCATGAGGCATTCCCCTTGGGAAAGAGACACGGAAGAATCCTGTGAGACCACCATACATAAGTGGGGTGCCTCCCTCGTCTCCCTTCCCATGTAGGGAGAAGGGAAATGGTCTGTGGTCATTGGAATATAGAGCAATCACTGGTCAGCTGAGAGTCTGAGGTCTCCAGGGAGGCTGGGTGGGACAGGGCCAAACTGTGGGCTCAGACTCATTGCACTCACCTCTCCTAAGATGAATCCTAACTGGTTCTGCTCTTCTCATTCTAAGTAACTTGTTGCCAGCCCCAATTGATGTCTACAGTTCTGTCTTTTCTGTATTTATACACTTTGTATCTGAGCTCCAAATCTATGGCCTGGGACAGGAACTGTGTCTCAACCACCAGCTTGGGAACTTCTCCTGAGGGCTGGGGTCATGTTTTTCTCCATCAGATTGGGTACTCAGTAAGGTCAGAGACTGGGTCTCTTCCTCCCCCGACATGGTGTGCAGCAAAATGAGCCTGGGACTGGGAATAAGGAGATGGGAGGTGGGGGGGAGTCTCCTGTTCTTGCCACTCACATTCTTTGTGTGATCTTGTGGAAATCATTTCCCTGCTCTGGGTCTTGGTTCTTTCCCTTAATCATTGGGGTTTGACTAGATCTCCAAGATCTAAGATCTCTAGATCTCTCTCAGAATTGATAGTCTCTGATTCCATGCCTGTTCACTCCCTGGAATGCATTTCCTCCTTAACCTTCATCTCTTTGAACCTCTGCCTTCCTTTCCCAACTCAGCTCAGCTGTCATCTCACAGGAAGCCTCTTATGATCCCCACAGTTACTAGTGCCTCCCTCCTCTCCACAAATTACTTGGTATGTAGTGTGTGTGTGTGTGTGTGTGTGTGTGAGAGAGAGAGAGAGAGAGAGAGAGAATTTTATTTTTTGTGGGGCAATGAGGGTAAAGTGACTTGCCCAAGGTCATACAGCTAGTAAGTATCAAGTGTCTGAGGCTGGATTTGAACTCAGGTCCTCCTGAATCTAGGGCTGGTGCTTTATCCATTGCACCACCTAGCTGCCCCTTATATTTTATATTTACTTATATGTTGATTCCTCTGACAGAATCAAGCCCTTTGAGGGCAGGAGCTGCTTTGTTTTGGTCTTTGCATCTCCATCATGTAGCATGGTCCCTGGCTTCTAGTAGGCTACTGGTAAATACGTGTTGAAACGAATTGATTTTATCTTTCCCAGTGCTCCCTAAGAAGAGGAGGATGAGGAGAAATGATGGGTAGGATGTAATGCTAATGACAGAGATAGACAAACATTCCCTACCATTGGATTCTTTCACTCCAAGGCAATGTGCCATGGACTCCTAGATACATAGAAATTTGTTGGATGGAAAAGAATGTGTGAACTGAGAGAGACCTCATAGACCAAGTCCAACCCCTTCCTCATATAGATGATGAAAGTGGGACCCGGCAAGGTAGAAGCAACTGTCCAAGACCACATAGCTTGGACTACAACTCAGGTCTTCTGCCTTAAAAAAAATGGAAAAAAAGCCCACAAACAAACCCTGAGGTGAACATATGTCAACCAGACACCCAACTGACTAGCTGAATCTACCTCTTTCTAGCTGTCTTTTGGCGGGGGGAATTCAATCCCAGAGATGGTAGAAGGAGAAGTTACGCTTGAAACTCCACTATCAGGGCAGACTACCACTGGCCCATGTCTCCTCCTTCACCAGGCTGCCTGGGGGACATGGGGCAGGCAGAGGGCGGCATCAAAGGCCCCCGCCTGATAATGATACCTGCACATTCCTCGGCTCTGGGGGTTGGGCATGAAGCAGGACCTGTCATCTTCCCTTTGATGTCTGGGTCTGTTCAGGCGAGTTGGGCTGGGGTGATAGGCCCCTGCAGGAGAACAAGGCTTGGGCAAGGTCAGGCAAGTTCTTGGAACTCCACTAGAGGTCATAGGGTTCTAGCGACCTCAGCTTGGACACTATGACCCAGGCACAGGGGAGGGAAGGGTGGGAAGTTGCCAAACCTTCAGTGGCCTGGCCAGCCCCCAAATATGTGTCATTTTCATTTTTATTTAAAGATGACTTTCTTGACCCTTTCCATCAGTAAGTAGGGCATGTACTTGGAAATGTTTTTGCAGGGGAGGGGATGGAATGATTAGGAGCCACACACATTTCCTTTACTAATTCCTCTTGTGAGACATCACTGACTGGAATTAGGGGTGCAGACTGTGGTTGGGGTTAGTATGATCTGCCATGGGGTCAAACCTGAAAACTTGGTCTCATTGTCTCTGGGTTCTGACAACTAACTGACCTAACTGACCCTGAGAAGACCAAAGTCCAAATATATGGAAGGAAATGAAAGTTTGCTGAAGATTGTCTTCCATGGCTTCACATGCCTGTAGGCAAAGTAGAATACTGAAGGGACATCATTTGGTTTTGCTCCATCCACTTCATCCCACCCTGCCCCATCCACCTAAAGAACCAGATTTGTGCAGGAGCAAGGATGAGAATCTACTACTCTCTACACATCCTACACCTTCTATTTAGCAATAGCCCATAGCTGTTACCCATTTCACTGATCTCAATACCTGAGGCACTAAATACTAGGATGACTTGGTAAGGTAGATGAGATAGTCTGAAAATAACTGGAAGCTCTGAGCAAGAGCTAGCTAATGTTAGAAGCAGGGACAAACTTTTAGGAAATCCATGAATTATGCTTCTGTTTACACATCTTCTCCAAAAGCTCACTGTTTGTTTATGTAAGAGTTGAGATTTGATCATAGGACATTAGTGAATGTGTATTTACCTTTTTGAAAGTGTGTTTGACTTTCATTAATCTTGTATTTCACACAAGGAGTCAGGGCTCCGTAGGTCATAATACTTAAGGAAACACGGAAGAAAGCTTTAGTTAAGCATACAAATGTCTATCTTTGAGAAATATAAAGTAAAGCACAATTTATGAATTTGCTAATTGGCCTTCTCTGATGTGGAGAAAAGCAGTACTTTAATTTTTAACAGTAACAACTAAATGTTGGAAAAAGTACTGCTTATGATCTTTTAAAATTCACTGAACACTTGGTTACAGATTTGTGAGATCTCCTTTGTTGTTGTCTTAACTTATTTAAGTCTATTGTTATTAATTTTTTTTCAATGTTTATGTCTTATCTTTCCAACCAGATCTTAAGTACCTAAATTTTATATTTCTTATTTCCAGGAACCTAACAATACCAATCAGGGATTCAATTGAAAAAGAAATTAATCAGGAAATGGGTATATATGTGTAATCTGGGTTATTTTACTGAGGTGGTGACCAGCGTTTTACAGAGATGAAAATCTGGGGCTTGGAGTAGCTAAAGTGATTTACTTAAAGCCAGAAAGTCAGGTTCAGAGAAGGGATGCTTGAAGTACCTTTCCAATTTCTCCGAGTCCAATTTCATGGCTCCCCGCCAGGCCCCATTGCCCTTTCCTATTCCTCTCTTCCAGTTTGATTGTTTGAATGGGCTGGCTGTGGTTTCTTAAATGGAACAGGTGGGGAGTCTTTATGACATGAATCTCATAGTTTATATCCTTGGGGTGTCATCATTGCTGGAGACAGGGGGATGGAAAAGAACACAGGAATTAGAAAAACTCACTGGAGGAATCATAGAGTCACAGAATCTTTTTTTTTTAGTATTAATTTAAAAAATATGTTATCTTTAGTTTTTACATTACCTCCATTTTCCTTCCCTTATAATAAAGAGTAAAAAAGAAGTAAGAAAGAATTTCACAAAACTAACTGATATATCAAAAAGTCTGATATTATATCTGGTATTCCATACCATGGACCCCCATTTTTATAAAGGTGATGGATAGGTCTCTTCTCATTTCTCTTCTTTGGGGCCAAGATGGGTCATTTGTAATTATAATCACTGTATTCAGTCTCAATTGGTTTATTGTTGTTATTCTTTCCATTTACATACTTGTAGCAATTGTGCAAATGGTTTTCCTTGTTCTGCCTATATGGTTTCATAAATAAACAAACACTTTATAAAAGTTGTATTTCTGTGATGGTGATGGTCAAGATAGTGGGGCTGATTGGAGTAAATAGTGATGATGGTAGGAATGATGATGAGGGTGATATTCTAGAATTTTACAGCTGGAATGGTCTAGCCTAGAGGCATCAAATTTGCAGCCCTGGGTGCATGCAGCTTTAAACACTTTCAAATTTGCCTGAACCAATTTAAAATGTAATTGGGAAATGTTTAACTAACTAAATAAAAATACTATACTTCATAGATAATGTTTATTTGTGGTTTTCTAAGTCAATATACTGCTAGCAGGGATCCATTTCTATTTGAGTTTGACACTACTTGTAGTCCAGGCTCATAATATAGAGATGATGTTGCTGATGTTTATGGGGATGACTGCTGAAGTTGATGGTAATAACAGATATAACAAAAAGAACATTAAACTGAGCTCAATCACTAAAAAAGATATATGATGGGGCAAGTCACTATTTCTCATATAAGATTTATGAATAAGTTTCTCATCTGTAAAACAGGGATAATTATACCTGATCAGGGATAATAACCTTTGATCTAAATGGGATTTAGTGATGATCACATGTGATAATGGAAGTAAAAGTGCTTGCCACTCCTCTGATCAAAAGCCCTCCATAGCACTCTATTTCCTACCAGATCTCAGGATCATAGAATTTATAATTTAGTTCAACCCTTCTCATGCCACAGATGATGAACCTGGGACTTATGTATGGTAAGTGGCTCACCCAAGATCAAATAACTAATACGTAGAGTGACAGAGTTGAAATTCAAACACTCCACAATCTGGTCCCGCTTTAACCTTCCACACTATACCCTACTGCTCCTTGACATGAACCCTCTTCTCCAGGTAAAACATATCTTCTCCGAGATATATTCTTTATTCATTTATTTTCATCTCTGTGCTTTTGCTCATGCTATTCCCTCTGCCTGGTATGTCCTCCTCCTGACTTTTTACCTTTCTAAATCATACCCCATCTGTCACGGTCCCCTTTGGTTTCTACTTTCTTCCTGAAGTCTTCCCTGACAACTCTTACCAATACTAACCTCTCTCTCTCTCTTTCCTGCAACTTACTATCAATAGCTCAGAGTTGGGAACTCACTTATTTTCTAATTATTCTATATATGCATCTTTCTTCTTGCCTAGAATTGGGCTAGGAATTGGGAGGACTGGGCTATTCCTGGCCATTAGTTGCAGGCTAACTTTCTTGACACTTCTTTTTCTGGTTAACCTCTGGCTTTCTACCAGACTTTAGTGCATTTATTTATTTAATTAATTATTTTACTTATTTATTCATCCATCCATCCATTCATGCATCCATTTATTTATTTATTTATTTATTTATTTATTTGTTTGTTTATTTATTTATAGCGAGGCAATTGGGGTTAAGTGACTTGCCCAGGGTCACACAGCTAGTAAGTGTTAAATGTCTGAGGCCGGATTTGAACTCAGGTACTCCTGACTCCAGGTCCTGTGCTCTATTCACTGTGCCACCTAGCTGCCCCTCTTCCTGCCTAGATTTAAAGCTCCCTGAAGGCAAGGATCATGTCTTATTTTCCTTTACATTCCCCATAGTGCCCAGCACAGTATTAGGAATCTAGAAGGCATTTATTAAATCACAGGATTTAGAGCCAAAAGGGACCTAATAGGTCATCTATTCCAACCCTTCACTACCCCATCCCTCTTAGGAAAAAACAAACAAACAAACCAAAACAAACTTCTTATGTCCATTTTAGCTCCCTTTCCTCTGTGTTCAGGTCCTGGTCTCACAGACTAGTTCAGTAATTCAGTTTTAGGATTAAAATGAAATGAGACACTCATAGTACATATACCTTTTAACAACAGGCTGGGCTAGGCAGCAAACACTTGCAGTCCCTACTACTAGGGATTCTGAGACTGGTGGATCTCTGGAGCTTGGGAGTATGACTAAGTTAATGAGATAGTGTCTTTACTAAGTCTGGGACAAATATGGTGACTCCCAGGGAGCCTATGGAAAGGCAAACTAGTCCAGGTTGGAACTGAAGTAGGTTGAAGGTACCATGATGATCATAGTGGGATTGGGCCCATGAATGACAGATGTCATTGAGAGGAGTGGGCAGCTAGGTGGCCCAGTGGATAGAGCACCGGCCCTGGAGTCAGGAGGACCTGAGTTCAAATCCGGCCTCAGACACTTAACACTTACTAGCTGTGTGACCCTGGGCAAGTCACTTAACCCCAATTGCCTCACTAAAAATAAATAAATGAATGAATGAATGTCAATAAGAAGAATGTAGATAGCCCTTCTATTGAACACAGTTCCTTACCCCCATCAGCTCTCTAGAGGGGCTCTCTTAGTCAGAAGAGTATGTTGAATTGAAAGATAGGGGCTAAAGATATGCATTAGGTAACTGGAATGTTGAAGCAAACAGTCCCCTGGATCATTGCCTTTTTTGTTTTGTTTTTGTTTTTGTGCGCAGTGAGGGTTAAGTGACTTGCCCAGGGTCAAACAGGTAGTAAGTGTCAAGTGTCTGAGGCTGGATTTGAACTCAGGACCTCCTGACTCCAGGGCCGGTGCTCTATCCACCTGATCCTTCATTTTTGAAGAGGACCATCATGAGGTGATGTCTTGACTTGTACATGAATTTAGTGAGGCAGAGCTGTACAAAGAAAGCCATTGAAGTTCAGTGGCAGGACAAAAGTCAAGATGGCTGGCACTGGCCTGGGATGGAATGGATGATGTTGGTATCTTTAATGCCTGCCCAAGCTCTCTGCATTCCACAGCACTTGCTTTACTTGCCTTCATGGCCATTGGAACAAATATCATTCTTTTTTTGGGGGGGGGCAGGGCAATGAAGGTTAAGTAACTTGCCCAGGGTCACACATCTAGTAAGTGTTAAGTGTCTTAGGCCAAATTTGAACTCAGGTCCTCCTGAATCTAGGACCCGTGCTTTATCCACTGTGCCACCTAGCTGCCCCACAAATATCATTCTTACCACACAATGTATGTAGTTAAATGTCCCTGTCATTGTTTATCTAGTAGGATCTTAAGTCTAAAACTGGAAGAGACTATAGAGGCTATCTAGCTCAATCTCCTTCATTTACAGACTTAACTGAAAGCTCAGGTGAAGTGACTTGAGTAAGGTCATACATCATCAGCAGAGCCCACTGGTTTACCACTATACCCTATGCCTTTTTAGCAGTGTGGATGTTCTCCTTTTAATTCTGATTTCTTTATGTTGTATTATTGTGTACTTTCCTCATATTTCTTGATATTCTTCATACATTCCTTGGGAATAGCAATGCTTCTGGTCCTATACCCCCATTCATCATCCTGGGAAGCAAAGCCCTGTGGAGATGCTGCCTGGCCATTGCTCATGCAGGAACTATATCCACAGCTCCTGAAGACCCAGGAAAGAAACTTCTCACTACTAAAATTCTTAGCATTGTCAAATGGTTTAACATCAGAAAGTGGTAGCTCCTCAGTGGAAATGACATCAAAGAAAAGGCATTAACATTTGCTTTGCCCCTGCACCCTAAGGACTATGTGACCTTTCCATCTGACTTGTAGGTGAAATCTCCCATGTATGTTGGAAGCCCCTTGAGAGCAGGGGCTTTTCTTTTCTTTTCTTTTTTTTGGCAGGGCAATGAAGGTTAAGTGACTTGCCTAGGGTCACACAGCTAGTAAGTATCAAGTGTCTGAACCCAGATTTGAACTCGAGTCTTCCTGACTCCAGGGCCGGTGCTTTATCCACTGCACCACCTAGCTGCCTCTCCTGAGCAGGGGCTTTTCTATTTGTGTTCCCAGCACTTAACACAATGAACATGATAAATGCTTAAATAAGTGCATCAATCAATCAATTAATAAATGCTTAAATAAATGCATCAATCCATCAATTAATAAATGCTTAAATAAATGCATCAATCCATCAATTAATAAATGCTTAAATAAATTAATAATTCTGACAGTACAGTAATAATCTATTACACACAAATACATTACAGGCATTTTTGTTCAACCATTCCTTAATGTATGGATGTATAGGTTGCTAGGGAACCATGATATGGTCCAAAGCATGTTGGTTTCAGAGGGGGGAAGATCACAATTGAGATTCTACTGCTGGCATTTATTAGGTTGGTGCCCCTAGCCAATCATTTAGGTTCTTTCAGTGCCTCAGTTTCCTCAGCTGAAAAATGGGGATTAATGATATATTACATCCCTTACATGGTTGTTATAAGACTCAATGGAAAGGGCCTAAACAAAATGCTTTGCAAACTTTAAAGCTCTCTATAAATTTGCAGTCATTATTATAATTTCCTGCCAAATTTTCTTTTTAAAATTATTCTAAACTTAGTCATCCTTGTCAACAAAAACAAACATTCGAATATATAAACAAGAATTTTAAAAGTCACTCATGACACTGGACACTTCTATTATTGACCAGTTTTTAAACAAGTATGTATTAGCTCTATTTATTTACTCACTTATTTATTAATCCATCCATCCATCCATCCATCCATCCATCCATCCATCCATCCATCCATCCATCCATCCATCCATCTATTTATTTTTGTGGGACAATGAGGGTTAAGTGACTTGCCCAGGGTCACACAGCTTGTTAGTGTCAAGTGTCCAAGGCCAGACTTAAACTCTCAGACTGGAAAATCTGTTCCCTGGGACCAGTGTTAGTCATTTTGTGCGTTAACTTTAACAAGACAATAACAAACAAGTCCTGTTTGCTTCTGTGTCCCTTTTTGAACTCTTTCTTAGGTGTATTTTTCATAATTTTGGGGCTGTTATTATTTTTAATATAGCATGTATGTTGTTCTGTGGTGTTCCTTTCTTTACTCTGAGTCATGGCATAAAAATGGCTACAAATTTCTTTAGATTCTTCCCTTTTATAATTTCTCATGGCTCAGTAATATTTGATTATATTTATATACCATAATTTGTTTAGCTGTTGTTCCAACTGTTGGACTCATGGGTTGGTTTCTGATTTTTTTTTTCTTCAAATATTTTGACTAATGCTACTAGGACCATTTTTGCACCGAGAGGTGTTTTTTGTTTTTCCTTCCTCCCCCTCTTTTTTTTCCTTTTTATGCGGGGCAATGAAGGTTAAGTGACTTGCCCAGGGTCACACAGCTAGAAAGTGTCAAGTGTCTGAGGCCAGATTTGAACTCAGGTCCTCCTGAATCCAGGGCTGGTAGTTTCCTTTTGTTAATAATATTCTTAGGACACATATTCTGGTAGTGGAATCACTGGGTTAACTAGTCTCCTTCCTTATTTTGCAGAGGAGGAAACTGAAGCCCCAAAGAGGTTAAGGGATTTACTTGTGGTTATTTGGATAGCACTTGATTTCTTGAACACAGATAGTAAGAAAGTAGGACTGGGATTCAAACACATGTTTTCTAATTCTGAATCAAGGGTTCTTTCTGCTTTACTGGAGTGCCTTAGGCACATATTGATTCAACTTCAAATTCAGTTCAATGCAAATTTATTAAACACTCACTATGTCCGGAGAGCCCTGTACTCAGGGCTGGAAGAGACACAAAGTTTAGCAAAGATCTGATTGCTTTCTGCTCTCTTGGATCTTATAATCTATATGGAGAAATAACAACAACAACAATAATTAACACTGATAGAGCTCTTACCATGTGATAGGAACTGTTCTAAGCACTTTACAAATATTATCTTATTTTTCCTCATTTATCCCTGGAAGTGGGTGCTATTATTATACAGTTTCACAATTGAGGAAACTGAGGCAAACAAAAGTGATTTGCACAGCTAGTATCTGACTTGTATGTATATACACATGCACACATCCACACAAATGCATACATGCATCCACACATACATGCATACATACACATATTGTTCCAAAAGTCTAGGAGAACTTTAAGCTTTCAAAGCTTAAATTAACCAAGATTCAAAATAAATTAAACTTTAAGCTTTGATTGTTTAAAATTGCCCTAAGACTTTAGGAACACCCTGTTTATATTGAAGAGCTTTATCCTGTTGGACCCTCATAACAGCCTTGTGAAGCAGGTAATGTAGGAATGATTATTCCCATTTTACAGAGGAAGAAACTGAGGTTCAGAGACATTAAAGACTTGCTCAGAAGTAGCATGTGAATCTAGGTTTTCTTGACTCCAGGTTCAGCAGTTATCTACTATAACATGATGGCCCCCACAAATAACTTCATTCTTTTTTTTTTTTTTTGTATGGGGCAATGAGGGTTAAGTGACTTGCCCAGGGTCACACAGCTAGTGTCAAGTGTCTGAGGCCAGATTTGAACTCAGGTTCTCCTGAATCCAGGGCCAGTGCTTTATCCACTGTGCCACCTAGCTGCCCCTCATAACTTCATTATTTCAAAAGGTCTCTGATTTAGATGACTACCCTCTCCATGCTTGAGTAGGTGTTCCTTAAGGGTTGATGAAAGTTCATCAGCTAGTCACCATTCTTCACTCTAAACTTGGGTTGGTTCTCAGATGACAGATATATAGCTTTGCTTGTTGTTCAGTCATTTTCCAGTCACGTCTGATACTTCCTGACCCCATTTGGGCTTTCTTGGCAAAGATACTGGAGTGGTTTGTCATTTCCTTCTCCAGCTCATATTACAGATGAGGAAACTGAAATAAACAGGGTGAAGTGACTTACTTAGGGTCACACAACTAGTAAAAGTGTCTGGGGCGGGGGGGCTGCTAGGTGGTGTAGTGGATAAAGCACCAACCCTGGACTCAAGAGGACCTGAGTTCAAATTTGGCCTTAGACACTTGACACTTACTAGCTGTGTGACCCTGGGTAAGTCACTTAACCCCCATTGCCCCGCCAAAAAAAAAAAAAAGTGTCTGGGGCTGGATGTGAACTCAAGTCTTCCTGACTCAGTGTTCTATTGATTTTATCACCTAGCTATCCATATAGCTTTGGAAAACCTGCCATTTATACTGAGACCATCCTCAAAATTATCCTGTGCCTATCTTGTTCGTACACTTTTTTTGCATGTTGTCTCCTTTGACTGAGTTCTTTGAAGGCAAGGTCCATGTTTTTGTTTTTCTTTGTATCCTCAGCACTTAGCACAATGCCCGACACATAGGAAGAACTTGTTGGCTGATTGACTTCCAGAAATTCTATCCCACTGTTGTAGTGTTGGAGAAACCAGGGACATCTTCATTTTGTGTGATGAGGAGCACAAAATAATTAAGAGCTGTGCCTATAGAAGGCATAGTCTGATCATTGTGACAGGGAACAGGGATGCAGAATTTCCAGTGACTATTGTTGTTTGTCCTTTGTTCTTGAAGAAGACCATTGACATCAGGAAGGTGATTTTTGATTTGCAAGTGAATTGGATTCAAGTGAGTTAGGACTCAATGACTTTGGTGGATCATCCAAGAGACAATTATTAAGTGCCTACTATTTGCTAGGTGAGAGGGGTAGAGTGGAGCTGTGTAGAGAGCTGACTTGTGACTGGGTAAAACCTAGACTCAGGTATGACACATACTGGCTGAGTGACCCTGGGCAATTCACCTGGTCTCACTTCTCAGGACCCAAGGCAATTCTCTGATCTGAGCTACAGAGTCAGTGTCATGTGCATTGATAGAAGGAGCTCCTTACACTGATGAGATCACAGATCTTGTCCTTGAAATTGTTCAGCCCTGTGCTAGATAGTGGAGATATAAGACCAAAAAAACCCCCCACAATTCCTTCCTGCGAGGAGCTCCCAGTATGGTACAGAGATGATAGAAACATAGATAACTATGATACAGAATATAGTGAGACCAGTTGAGTCCATGTTGAAGGCACGGTGAGTGCTGGATAATGCTTCTAGCTGAGCAGGTCCAAGAGAGCAGTGGAGAGAAGGAATCAGAAGCTCATTCCAAGAGGACAGACGGTAGTGCAGGCCCCATCTCTAGCCAGGACCCCCCATTCCTGTGCCCTGGGACGCCATCCCCATATCCCTGGTCAGACCTCTGTGACGCGAGTCCTTGCGTGAGGACTGGGCAGGAGGTCTGATAACAGAGACCTGGGAGTCATCTCCACCATAAACAATCTTGCTCCATGGCCCCCTCCCCTCAGTGCCCATCATGCCCCAGTCACTCTAACTCTTCCCCACCCCCCACTGTGGCCTCCCTTCAGCCCTAGTGAAAGTGTGCAGTGGCTTAGCTTCCTGCAACCCTTGAGGTTGTGCAAGGCTATCCTAAACCAAACAAACCATAAACTCACAAACCTTCTTATTGATTCCAAGCATTCTTGGGGCAGGGGGAGGAAGGGGAAAGTTTTGTGGGGGGCCTGCTGGGTCTTTCACCTGACCCTGCCACTGGCTTCCAGAGCTTCAGAGGGGGAGGTGTGTGAAGAGGGGCCGATCTCAGGGCAGAGGGGGCAAGTTATATTCCCCTTGTCAGCTAGGTGGCACAGTGGATAAAGCACCGGCCCTGGATTCAGGAGTACCTGAGTTCAAATCCGGCCTCAGACACTTGACACTTAGTAGCTGTGTGACCCTGGGCAAGTCACTTAACCCTCATTGCCCTGCCAAAAAAAAAAAAAAAGTTCTATTCCCCTCCTCCCCCAATCCCCAGTCTCTGGGGTGTGTGAGATTTCTTTGCTACCAGTGTCATGGAAAAAAACCAAACAATACCATACTGGGAGCTAGGAGACCTGGGTTCTAGATCTAGTTCTTTAATCACTGAGAAACCTTAAACAAGTGACTTGGAGACTTTGGACCTCAGTTTTCCTATCTGTAAAATGGGAGAACATAAAATTTTAAATGGGGAAGGGAACTCAGAAGATAACTAATTCAATCTTCTTGTTTTACAGATAGGGAAACAGAGGCCCAGGGGGGTTCAGTAAATTGCCAAGGTCACAGACATAAGCAGAAGGGCCAAAATGTAAACTGACTTCAGATTCAGAGCTTTTACACCAAGGAGATCTAAAGAGTCCTTTGGAGTTTTGACATTCTATATTCTATGGGTTGATGAAATCCCAGGGGACTTGGAGAGGCTGCAGTGTCCATTTCTACTACTCCGGACAGAAATACATTAGGATCGTTTTATGTGAGGGAGGCACCAAAAGATGAATGAGGCAGAAAACCAACCATAATGGGCAGTCCCACCTTACAGCCCCATCAGATGTGGATTCAGAAGGCTTGGTAGGGATCTAATTCTCTTTTTTTACAAGGAGGAAATGGAGGGGAAATGACTTACTGAAGATCACATAGGGTATGAATAACAGGTCTTCCATATTGAAATTAGTCTCTTACTCTATTCAGTCCTTTCTGAAGTAGATGAAGGTCATCAGTGTCAAGGGACTGATGGAGATTTCAGTGAGCAAGGTCAGCTTGGAGGGTCCTAAGCTGAGACTGGCTAGGTGGGTATGAAGTTTAGAAAAGATGAAGCCTTTGAACTGGGGGAAATTTGGGAAATTCAGATTCATAGATCATCCAAGAACCAAATCAATTCCAATCTGTCCTCCGCCACACCTCAAGAAAGGAAGACGGTTTGAGAGGGGTGGTACAGTGGATAGAGCACCAGACTTGGAATCGGGAAGACTATTCTTCCTGAATTCAAATCTGGCCTTAGACACTAGCTGTGTGACTGTGGGCCAGGCACAACTCTATTTGCCTCGGTTTTCTCATCTGTAAAATGACCTGGAGAGGGAAATGGAAAACCACCCCAGCATCTTTGCCAAGAAAACTTCAGATGGGGTCACAAAGAGTCAGAAATGACTGAACAACAACTTCTAGCATACTCCCCTCCTCTGATATATCTGAAAAAAGGCGTTAGTTAAATGGATAGTAGGTAGAGGGGTTTTAGCATGGGGAGGGTTAGGGATAAGCAAAGCAGGAGGGAGGGCCGCCCAATAACCCGTGACCCTTTTTCTGAACTGCTGTGAAGGCAGCTGTGAAGATGGCTGGGCCAGGCAGGGCGGCCCATGGTGAGCTGAGTTTGCCGCCCAAGCCCATGGGATTCTAGAGCACGGCCCACCCCTGGACTGAACCTTACTGGCGTCATTGATTACAAACAGAGACTCCTTAGATTCTTTCTCTGCTCTTCCCCTTACTGTTCCCCACCCTCACCCTGTGACCCCAATAATTCAGCAAATACAGTGGACCCTAGAGTGGTCTTCACACAAGGTAGTGTTCCATCCACAACAGTAATAACCCACTGTCGAATCTCTGGAGGGGAATCTGGTGGCAGTGGCCTGCTATCATGCATTACTGGGGTCGGGGTTGGAGAGCAGATACCAGGAGGGAGTAGCTGAAAGTCTAGCTCCGCTTTCTTCCTCACCCTCATGATAAGCCCCCGTGGGACTCCAGGGACCCACAGTGCTAGCGCAAACATTGTGCTACCCATTGATACCGGCTCCCCTACTGGATTCTCCTCTCCTGCCTAGTGAAAGGATGTAAAAAGCTGCCTGGCATGAGAGAACAAACCCTCTTCTGCCCAAGCTCCTTAGCCTGGGCCTCAAGGCCTCTTTGCCGCTTGATGCCAACCTTCATGTCTTGTGACTTCCCTACTTAGACTCAGCTTCTGCTAGAAAACCAGCCGTCCCCCCCCCCCAATCGCCCTCCCTCTCAAACCTTATATTACCCTTTCCCTAGACTGAACTTATATCCCAGTCTTTTCCTGGCCTGAGATGCCTTCTCAGGGGCTGGGGCCGGGGAGCTGGAACTCACCAAGGCTTTGGACATTGGGTAACTGTCCAAATGGGTTTCTGTTCCCACTACCAGGAGCAGCATCTGTCAGGAATCAGAGCAGGGACTATCTCCCTCCTCATAGCAAAGTGTTGTTTCCTCCCCTCAGCTGCCCCTATTGACTTTGTACTCTGCCACCTGGGGAGCCTTTGCCTCAAGGGGCCTTTGTGTGGAGAGAGAGAAGAGGAGCAGGTGAGTCAGGCCACTGAGCTTGATTTCTGCTTGTCTCCTTTTAGGGGGACTTCTCATTCCCTAGCCCCCCAAATCCCAGTGGCATGGGAGTACTCTCAGCCGACTAGAGAGAAAGATGCTTTGCCTTGTGATGGAATCCCTTAGGCCCAGGGACTATGTGTGCATACTTGGCGGGTGGTGGGAGCTGGGGGGTGGGGAGAGTTTGACAGGGAAGAGTGACAGTCCAGAGTGGCCAGACATGGGATGGCCAAGGAGGGAGACAGAAGGTTCCAGAGCCTTGAAACTGGACCCAAGGGGGAGGGAACACAAGAGCCAGTCGAGCTGTGTGTGAGAGGGAGGAGAGACAAATTCTGGTGGGGCAAGGGAAAGAGAAGACAAAATGAATTATTTTCTGGGGAAACTTGGCAGATTTGCAGCTTGGCCCTGAGGCAGCTGGGGAGGCTGGAACTGGAGCAGTTTGAGGAGGCCCGGAACAGGAGCTGAGGAACTGAAAACTTTCTATTGAACGTTTCAATTTCTAGAGTGTACTAGGATAGAGGATCTGAATTCAAAACGTGCCAGAGACAGAGGCCAGCTTTTTCCCCAAATAGGCCTTTTCTAGTGCCTAAGGCAAATGAAAAAAAGCGAAACAAAACATGTAATAACCAGCATTTATGTAGTAGTTATTTATCATGTGCCGGGCTTATTATCTTATTTGATCTTCACAGTCACCATTGGAGGGAGGGGCTACTATTGTTCCCATTTAACAGAAACTGAAGCAAACAGAGGTTAAGTGACTGGCAGAAGGTCACACAGTAAGTATCTGAGTCTAGATTTGAACTCCAGGCCTGGCATTCTATCCACTGCACCATCTAGCTGCCTGAATTGATAGGCAGGAAGACAAGTGAATCTCTCCCAAGATAACACCAGAGACTTTGTGGCAGCTCTGCCTTACCTAGGTCCAATTCTCGAGCAGGTGGAGACATCACCCTCCTGACGTCCCCAGTCCTCTGTGAGAATGAAGGATGAACAACAAGAGTATCCCCAGCTGACTGCCCTCATCCCATCTAGCCACTGTCTTGACCTGGCCCTGCCACCTGCCCCAGAGGCCCCGTTCAGGGCCGTTCCCCAGGGGCAGAGCTGGTCAGGCTGCCCTTTCTGTCAGAAGTGTCTAGGAGCTCAGCTGTCTTCTTCTCCCTCCCCCTTTTTCCCTTTCTCAAAGGGCAGATTGGATGACCTCCTCTCTCACCTCCAGCTTCTCCCTGGACATGGACCCTCTTCTCAGCTCTGAGGCTTCTCTTGTGAACCCCAATACCATCATAGAACAGAGTCCCATCCCTCACCCTCACAAATGAGGAAGTTTCATGGCTCGCTCCAAGGTGACCCAGGCAGGAAGAGCACTCACTGGTTTGGGAATCAGAGGATGCGGGTGGGGATCCTGGCCCTGACACTTGTTGTGGGACATGGGGGCAAATCTCTGGGCCTCAGTTTCCTCATGTGTTAAAATGAGGGGATTGGATCAGATGATCCCAGAGGCCCCTTGAACTCTAAAAACAGGACCCTATGAATGGAGTAGGTTGGATGCGCTGGGTCTCCTGACTCCACATGCAGACAGAACTCAGACTGCCCGGCCCCTGCTAGCCCCATTCCTTAGCTTCTTTCTAGGCAGGTGAGGCAAGGAGGGATTGCAGCAGCAGGTACCTGGTGAAGTCATAGAGCCTCTGGTGTACACACTGCAAGAGGGGGGAGGCGGGAACCTCAGCTTTTCCCAACACCTTATGCAAGAGAGGGAACAAAGGCGCTTTGGTGGGAGGTATTATAAGATTAAGTGGCTGGGCCTAGGGCAAGCCCAGCAAGCCCCTTGGGACTCGAATTAATGGCAACAACTGAATGGGGGGAATTAAAAATTTTGAACCCCCTAATGCTCCCCCGCCCTCCTTTTCCCTCCCTCCCCTTACTTCCTGACTCCAGCTCCATGAGGCAGCCAGGCTAATCTGCTTGTCATTCCCTCCCAGTTTCTGCCTCTGGCCTTTGCCTTGCAATGCTCCATCCCCTTCCCTAGCTCCCCTAACACCGATTCAGTGATTTCTTAAGGGAGATAAAGCTCCTGACCCCTGCCAGCAGCCTAGCACCTTCAGCTACTCCTCCAGTGCTAAGGATGGGATTGATGAGAGATGTCTATAGTCTCTCACTGACTCCATGGGATCAGAGATTTGTAACTGGAAGGGACCAATGAGGTCCTCTAGTCCAAACTCTCATTTGACAGATGAGGACACTGAGGCCCAGAGATGCTAGGCAACTTGCCCAAGGTCACATGGAGTAGTAAGTGGCAGAAGTGGGATTTGAACCCAGCTCGCTCCCCCTCTCCAAAAATTCAACAAACATTTCTTAGAGTTACAGAGACAAAATCCAAGCAGACTTGATCTCACAAGTAAATATCTATATCTATCTATATAGCTCTGTGTGTGTATAAATAAATAGCTGGGGCTAGGGGGCTCAGCATATAGCCTGTAAACAATCCCCCCCTCCCTTTTTTATACTTGTGAATTACTTCCTGGCCCAGAAGGGAATCAAGCTCAAGAGACTGGGTTTGTTAACATCAAGATCTGACCACTGGACTGTTGGACCTGGACTTAGGAGATCAATATCATGTTTACTGGCCTATAACCTAAATGCATCCCTGCTGGGTCATGTGATGAGGTGTTGAGGAAGGCCATCATGAATCAATCTGCTTTGGTGAATTTACAAGTGGAGGGGTGGCCTCTCTTATGTACTCTGTCTTCTCTAGCTGGTATGATTCCTATAGAATTAATATTATTAATCATAGTAATGATCACCACTCACATTTACATAGGTTTACGGAGCTCTTTCTTCTCTCTCCTACCTGTTGCAAGTTCTTAGTGGGAAAGAGGTGTGTTTTACTTAAGTTTTTTAAATGTGAGGAGCACTGGACACAGAGTCAGGAGGCCCGACTTCCAGTCCAGGCTCTGACCCTTACTAGTCACATGACCCTTGTCACTGAAGATCAGTTTCCTCATCTGTAAAATTGGGACAATAATACTTATAGTAGTTGCCTCATTGGGGTCAATGGGAGTAAGGATTTAGTAAACCTTAAAGCATTATGTAAATGTGAGTGAAATGATCTTTGTAGTTTCTTTGGCATCTAGCATGGCCCTGCTTGTAGCAAGTACCTAATAAATATTTGATGAATAATATAACAGGAATAATGAATCACACTTGGAGACTGCTGAACAGTTGCGGAGTGGAATGGAAAAATTATTTATTAATTGCTTGCTATGTGCCAAACACTATGCTGAACAGTAGCGATACAAATGGAAAAATTAGTCAGTCCCTGCACTTGATGAATCCTGTTCTAATGGGGAGAAAGACAATCATATAAGGGAATTCAGTCTCAGGGGTGATGGAAAATCCAAATGGTCCTTAGTTTTGGGTGGTAGGGAAGATGACAAAACCAAGGAATCTTTAAGGGATGGTGGCAGGACAGATAGCAACGTCCAGGGGGTCTAGTGTTCAAAGATGGGGCAGATGATAAAACTCAATGGTTCTCATAGCTCGGTGGTAGGAGAGCTGGTCCTCCATCTTTTCAGAAGGATGGTAGTTGGTGACTCCTTTTTTTTTTTCTTTTTCCTTTTTGCAGGACAATGAGGATTAAGTGACTTGCCCAGGGTCACACAGCTAGTGTTAAGTGTCTGAAGTCGGATTTGAACTCAGGTCCTCCTGAATCCAGGGCCGGTACTCTATCCACCGCGCCACCTAGCTGCCCCTAGTTGGTGACTCCTTGCTCATCAATATCACACTGTCAGCCCTGAAAGCAAAGATCTGGAGGGGCTAGGTTCATGAGTATTGGGAAGGGGAGATCCTGGTAAGATCTGAATTCCTACTCAGATCCTGGGTAAGGGGCCTGAGCTTTCCCCCTTGGCTCCGATCTCTAGTTGTGAGTTGCTTCATACACACACACACACACACACACACACACACACACACACACACACACACACGCTTTTATATTTTTTAGCACAGTGCCTGGCACACAAAAAGTGCTTAATAAATGTTGGTTGAGGGATTGATTATTGATTATATAGTTATATTATTACATTTAAAGATCAGTGAATTAGAATTTGAACTGTCTGAGCCATTTATTTGGCAATCAGAGCAGGGTGTTATGGAGGTCAAGGTCATGGGTTTGATTACTCAGATCTCAGAGCTGAAAGGGACCTCAGAGGTCATTTAATTCAGGCTTTCCCTAAACAGCGATCTGCTCCACAGTATCCTTGACTAGTGGTCATCTATTGTCTAGTGAGCAGGAGCCTGTTACCACTTGAGGCAGCCCAGCCCCCTTCATGAAAGCTCTGTTATTCTGGGGTCCTTAACTTTCTTTGTGTATCATGGGCCCCTTGACAATCTAGTAAAGCCTGTGGACCCCTTCTTGCATGTTTAAAATGCATGAAAATAAATATAATTATAAAGGAACCCATTAGGTTGAAATACAGTTATTAAAATTAAAAAAACAACAAACCCAACCACAAGTTCACCAGACCACAGGTTAAGAAGCCCTAATTGTTAATAAGTTACATCAAAACCTGGTCTACCCTTCTGATATTTCTACTCATTGCTTTAGCTCTTCCCTGTGTATAGAGTGTGGGGCCTGGAGTCAAGAAGTCTTTAGTTCAAATCTGGTTTCATTTATAAACTGTGTGACCCTAGTCAAGTCACTGAACTGTCTGCCTCAGTTTCCTCATCTTTAAAATAAGGATCATAGTGCCTCCCTCCTAGAGTTATTGTGAGAATCAAATGAGATAATATTTGTAAAGTGATTAGTGCCTGGCTCATAGTAAGTACTATATAAATGTTAGCTATCATCATCATCATTGTTATTGTTATTATTATCCCTTGGGACCAAGTAGAATAAGACTGTTGTTCCCTTTTCTACCTAATAGCCCTTTACATATTTGGAGGCGCTTATTAGGTCCTCCCTAAACCTTCTCTTCTCCAGACTGAACATTCAGAGTCACTTTAACCAGTCCTTGAATTGTAGGCTCTCCAGTCCCCTTACTATCCCAGTGGCTCACTTACTTGTCTGTAGATTTCCTAAAAGATGGTACCTAAAACCGAACCCAACATTCTATGTGTGTTCTGACTAGGGCAGAGTGCAGAGGGACTGTTGCCTTCCTTATTTCTTTGTTTGCTCTCAAGAATTAAATTCTTTTTTAAAAAAATGGATATCTTTTTAAAAAAATCACTTTCCAAAGAATACTTCATCAACCCTCCTCCATTTTTCCTGTAAAAGACAGTTAAATGAAACCACTGCGTACAGCCATTCCAATGGATAGTGTATGTAACTTAACACTCTTCTAGTTCACCATTTCTTCAAGGGAAGGAAGGAAATGTGTTTTAGCTTTAGGCATCTGGAACCAACATTGGCTATTGCATCTGACTCGAATTCTGTTGATTTTTAGCATTGTCTCTATTTACACAGTGTTGTCACTGTGTTTATTGATCTAGCGTTTGTCTTCTTTACTTTCCATAGTTCATCTCGCCATCTTTCTTTAAATTTCTCATATTCGCAGTTCTTAGAACCTAATGATATTACACAACATTTTCACATTGGCAACATAGTTTGTTAAGCCATTCCCCAATTGTTGGGCACCTCACTCTGTAACCCCCTCCCCGCCCCGGATTTGCTGCAACAGACAATGCTGCTCTGATTTTTATTTTGCACATATGGGATCTTTTTAAAAAACAAAACAAAACACAAGGTCTTAAAAATACTTTTCATTTTTACATGCCTGTCATTTCTGGACATGCTCTCCTCCCCCAATCCCTGAATTGAGACAATCTTTGTTGCAAAAGAAAACAGTTAAGCAAAAACAACTGATATTGAGTTCGCATTTCATAATAATAACTAGTATTTATAGAATGCTTTTAGGTTTACAAAGTGCTTTACAAACATGATCTCATTTGATCCTCACAACAACCCCGGAGGTAAGAACTACTATTATCCTAATTTTATAGATGAAGGAACTGAAGCAAATAGGGGCCAAGTGACCTGTCCAGGATCATACAGGTAGGAAGTTTCTGAAGGGCAGATTTGAATTCAGGTCTTTCTCATTCCAGATACAGTACTCTATCCACTGTGCCACTTACCTGCCACTCTAGCTAACAATGTATGCAATGTGTTGCTCTAGTAGTGCCCCCGCCACTCTGGGGGTATAATTCAAGAGGTAGGCCAAGAGGTATACTTCATTTTCTATATTTCAGAGCCATTATTGGTTTTTCATTTTCATCATTGCAGTTATTGTATATATATATTTTTTGGGGGGGAGGGTTCTGCTTATTTCCTTCTATAACAATTCATGCAAACCTTTCCATGTTTCTTAGAATTGCTCATATTTGTCAATTTTTACTGCATAATAATAGTCCATTATGTTCACAAAGCATAATTTGTTTCATCATTCCCCAATCAATGGGAATCTACTTTGTTTTGGGGTATTTTTTAGGTTTTTATTTTTATTTTTTGCTACTCCAAAAATGCTTTGATGAACACTGTGCTATATCTTGGAACATTCTTTCATTAACCTCTTTAGGGTATGAACTCACCAGTAAGTATCAACTCAGATCAAAAGGCAAGAAGAGTTTAGTAATTTTTCTTATGTAATTTTAAATTGTTTTTCAAAGTATTTGGATCAATTCACAGTCCCCCCCCACCCCGCCCACAGGCTGTTAGTGTGCCTGTCATCCCATAGCCTCTCCAACATTGACTATTTCCATCTTTTCACAATTTTATGGGTAATTGCAATACCAGTTTATGGGCATTTTGCCCCTTAGGATAGTTAGCTTTTCTTTTTTTTGAAAGTTGTGTGTTCATATGCTTTGACCACTTCTCTTTTGAGTTAATGGCCCTTAGGCTTATGATTTTGTATTAGTTCCCTAATTTTCTAAATTTTTATGTCAAGACTTATCAGAGAGGTCTGATGCAAAGCTTTTCTCCTTTTCATTGTTTTTCTTCTTATTACAGCTACATTAGTTTTGCTTGTTCAAAAACTTTTAAATTTTCTACAATCAAAATTTTATATTTTGTCTTTCATCATAATCTCCATCTCTTGTCTGGTTGTGAATTTCCTCCCTAATTATGGTTGTGAAAGACATGAACTTCCATCATCCTCTAATTTTTATGTAGCAGCTTTTAATATTATGATCAAGAATGAAATGGTAGGGGCAGCTAGGTGGCACAGTGGATAGAGCACTGGCCCTGGAGTCAGGAGTACCTGAGTTCAAATCTGGCCTCAGACACTTAACACTTACTAGCTGTGTGACCCTGGGCAAGTCACTTAACCCCAATTGCCTCACTTAAAAAAAAAAAAAAGAATGAAATGGTCATGATACAAATACAGAGACCAATGAGAAATAAAAGGGAGAGATTTCTAAAGAGAGCATTGTGGTTGCTTGGGAAGCACAAGTGCCAATTGATTACATATTTATGTATATTTATGTAATGGAAACAAGGTTCTGCAAATGAGGATGGATATGGGAGAGTGGCTTGGTTCAGTAAGATTAATGTCAGAAATGCTAAATGTTAGAATGAGCAGAGATGGGTGATGAAGGCTAAGGACAATAGGTGCTGGCACATAGTAGGTGCTTAATAAATGTTGATTGATGATTGATTCCAATATAGCCTTAGACCACATTGACCTTTTTAGCTGCCCTGTCACACTGTTGACTCATATTAAGCTCATGTACCACTAAACTTGCCAGATCTTTTCACATAAACTTTGGTCTAGCCAAGCCTTCCCCATCCTGTACCTGTGTATTTTTTTTTTAACTCAAATTTATTCATCATGGAAAGGAGGTGTGGCATAGTGATTAGAACACTAAATCTTGAGCTAGAGACCTGGGCTTAAGTCCTACCTCAGGTGATGACTAGTTGTGTGGCTTACAGGTTATTTATTTAACCTTTCTTAGCTTCACTTAACTCATCTATAAAATGGGGCTGATAATATCTTTAGCACCTACCTCTCAGGATTGGTGTAAAGATCAAATGAGATAATGTCTATAAAGCAATTTGCAAACCTTTGGAAATAAATATCAGTTATTAGGTTATACAAACTGTCCTCATGAGCTCTCAGCTCAAAAGAGATGGGTAAAAGAGTGTTTTTGCTCTTGCAAACATTCTGACTCAGTCCACTACAAACTGATGTTACACAACCTCAACTGGGCCCTTCACTGCTCTTAGGCAATCATACTATAATGCCTTATCAACTCACTATCCCACTCTCCACTCCGGCTCTTCCAAACTTTCTCATCCTTCCTCAAATCTTCCATGGCTCTCCCTCCCCCCACCCTCTTAGCTGAGAACCTTGCCTCATATATTACAGAAAAAAGTTGAGGCCATTCACCATAAGTTCTCTTCTCCCTTCTTTCTCATCTATCACCCAGATGCCTTCTGCTACTATTTCCTGTTTCACTCCTGTTTCACAAGATGAAGGGGTCTTACTCCTTACCAAAGCTAACCCCCATCCCCGTTCAAAGAAGCTTAATCCATACTGGCTTCCCCAAAAGATTGCTCCCTCTGTCATCCCCAACCTATCGCTTATTTTCAATCTCTCCAGATCTATTGACTCATTCTCTACTATCTACAAACATGCTCATGTCTCCCCCATCTTGAAAAAACCCTCAGTTGATCCTTCCATCTCCACTATCATAAATCTCTTCTGCCCTTGATAGCAAGGCTCCCCCAAAAGGCTGTCTAGAATAGGTGCCTCTACTTTCTCTCCTCTCACCCTCTTCCTTTTTTTTTGATGAGGCAATCAGGGTTAAGTGACTTGCCCAGGGTCACACAGCTAGTAAGTGTTAAGTGTCTGAGGCCGGATTTGAACTCAGGTACTCCTGACTCCAGGGCCAGTGCTCTATCCACTGCGCCATCTAGCTGCTCCATTTCACCCTCTTCCTAAATCCTTAGGATCTGGCTTCCAACTTTATCAGTCCACTCTCTCCAAAGTGACCGACGATCTCTTAGTTGCCAAAACCAATGGCTTTTTCTCAATACTCATTTCCCTTGACCTTTCTGCAGTCTTTGACACTGCTGATAACCTCCTCCTTGATGCTCTCATCTGGCTAGGTTTTTTGACATCAATCTCTACTGGTTTTCCTCCTTCCTATCTGAATCTTCTCATCTCCTTTGCGCCCTCTAACTGTAGCTGCTCCTCAGGGTTCTTGTCTAGGGCTGTCTTCTCTTCTCCCTTCTATACCACTTTAGTTGGTGATCTCATCCACTCCCATAGATTTAATTATCATCTCCATGCTGATGATTCACAAATCTTACCTATTCTGACACAAATGTTCTGTTGACTTCCAATCTCACACCTTCAATTGCTTTTCATATCTCTTAGACTGGATGTCCAGTAGACATACTAAGCTCAACATGTCCAAAACAGAACTCATTGTCTTTCTCTCTAAACCCTCCCCACCTTCCCTATTACTGTAGAGGGTAATCCCATCCTTCTAGTCCCTTAGTTTCCCAATTTAGGAGTCATCTTGGATTCTTTGCTATCTCTTAGCCCCCAAATCCAGTCTGTTGCCAAGGCCTGTTGGTTTAACCTTTGCCATATCTCCTGAATTTGCTCCCTTCTTTCCTCTGACACTGCCACTACTCTGGTGCTGGCCCTCATAACCTCATCCCTGGACTATTGCAATATCTGGCTGGTGGATCTGTCTGCCTCAAGTCTCTCCCCACTCCAATCCATTCTACACTCAGCCACCAAAATAATTCTCCTGAAGCCCAGGTCCAATCATGTCACCCCCTTACTCAAAAAAAACCCAGTGGCTTCCTATTGCCTCCAGAATCAAATAGAAAATCCTTTGGCATTCAAGGTCCTTCATAACCTAATGCCCTCCTTCCTTTCCAGTATTCTTATACCTTACTCCTGTGTATTTTTTTTGGGGGGGGGCAATGAAGGTTAAGTGACTTGCCCAGGGTCACACAGCTAGTAAGTGTCTGAGGTCAGATTTGAACCCCAAAAGATGTCTTTTTTACTCCAGGCACAGTACACGGCATCTGGGGCTGGATTTGAACTCAGGTCCTCCTGAATCCAGGGCTGGTGCTTTATCTACTGTGTCACCTAGCTGCCCCTGCTGTGTACTTTTTGAGAATTCCAGGTAAGGCAACAGCCATTGAAAATGGTAGGAGTTGGGACATGGAGTATTGTGTTCCAGGAACTGCAAGGAGGGCAATATTTTAGGATCTAAGAATATTTAGAGGTGAGTAGGGTATATGAAGACCGGAAAGATAGGCAGGGACCAAGTTATGAAGGGCTTTGAACATCCAACAAAGGATTTTATATTTGATCCTGGAAGTAATAGGGAGCCACTGGAGTTTATTGAATGGGAGGGAGGTGGGAGAGGTGGTAACATTAGGGGAATTATTAAGGGAAACTAGGCATTTCAGATACCCATCCCTCCATATGATATTGATGTCATAAAGGGCATCCCCTTATCAGAGATGGAACTGGGCTCCACTCAGCTGACCCCTGACAAAGTCTCTGAGGATTTTGTGTTAGAGTAATACAGGCTGTATATAAGCATGTGGCTGATATTTGGATCTGGGAGAACATTCCAATGAGACTACTCTTGAATAGACACACAAACACACACCATACACAGAAAAATGCTAATGCAAAGTGTAGTGTTATCCCAGAAAGATTTCTCAATTTAAAACCAAAGGGCCTAGGTTTCATTTCTGGCTCCACTATTTACTACCATTGTGACCTCAGGAAAATCACTTCCCTTTTGGAATCTGTTTGTTCATGTATAAAATGGACTAAAGGATCTCTGAGGTTTCATCCAGTTCTAAATACTGTCGATGCCCACATCTATTCTGTTGTTCAGTCATATCTGACTCTTCATGACCCCATTTGGGGTTTTCTTGGTGAAGATCCTGGAGTGGTTTGCCATTTCCTTCTCTAGTTCATTTGATAGATGAGGAAACTGAGGCAAACAGGGTGAAGTGACTTGCCCAGGGTCATACAGCCAGATAGTGTCTGAGGTCAGATTTGAACCCCAAAAGATGTCTTTTTTACTCCAGGCCCAGTTCTCATTCATTCATTCATTCTCTCTCTCTCTCTCTCCATACACACACATATACACACACAATATATGTATACACATATAATGTGTATGTATGCATACACAGGCACATACAAAGATAGGGTGATGGGTTTAGATGCGCACAATATACACACAGGCTACAAATGCATATCTATACATATATGTGATGTGCCTATAAACATATATCTCAATACACACATCACCATCACAGCAATGAGAGGAATGGTGAATGAGCTCTGGGTTTGGAATCAGAGGACCTGAGTTTGAACTGCAGCCATATTGCTTAATACCTGTGTGACCTTGGGCAAGTCACACCCTCTTCTCCAGGCCTCAGTTTGCAAACTGAAGGAGTTGGATTAAAATCACCAAGCTGGAGCCCAAAATGATCTCAGAGGCCATCTTTTTCAACTTGCTTATTTTTCAGATGTGGAAACTGAGGCCCAGGGACGTTAGGTGACTTGTTTAAGGTCACACAGAAAATAAATTTCAAAGCACCTCTAAGGTCTCAGTTCTAGTTCCTATGAATGCTCAGGTCTACTTGGACTCAGCCATGTCCTCACAAATACTTAAAATGCTTGTGTGTACACACACATACACACATGTGCACAGTGTACAGACCTACATACAAGACACCAAATAGTCATATATATATATACATATGTGTGCACACATAGATACCTTCTTCCAAACTGGAATACACAGGTTTATACACATTTACAATTGTACATATTCAAATACTCAAGCACACATAGAGATGACAGGTTCATAAATCTGTATCTATACTCACATTCACATACTTTTATCCAATAATTTATGGTTGTGGCAGGCTCATGTCTGGACTTCACATTAACATTAATGAGGCAACTTCACCGAGGTATTTGGAAACCCTGTGTAGTGAAGGGCCAGGGAACAGGGAGGGGGAGGGGACCAGGAGGCCACGGTCACAGGGGAATAGCTAATTATCCAGATGACCAAGGTTTGATTATTTTTCCCACGGTCCCCTTCCAGCAGTTGGGTCCAAGAGGCCTCAGTGGAGTTGTTGGGAATAGTAGAAGGGGGTGAGGGAGGAAAAGGTGGGAAAAAAAGAGCTGGGAGATCACTCAGGGTCATGTCAAGCTGAATCAGTGAGAAGTGCCCTCTTTCCTCCCCCCTCCCCCACACATACAAAGATCTGTATTGGGGTCATCCAAGTGTCCTGATGTCCTCAGCTGTTGCACTGTCTGGTTCTCTATGCCCAATACCAAGGCCCTCACTAGAGCTGTGGTCGAACTGAGCTCTGGATGTATTCCTCATCTGACACAAGTGTGTCCAAAGGGTCCCATGAAACGCTGTCTTATTAGAGAATGCATTTGGTAACTTAGATATGCCCACATCATGCCTTCTTTCATCCTTCAAAAATCCACCTGCATGTATTTTGTATAAGGCACTGAGTTGGACATCCAATCCAATCCAATCTAATCTAATTCATTCCAATGTAATCCAATCCAATACCTATTTGTTAGAGACCTACAAGACCCTAGACTAGGTCCTGGGGACACAGAGAAAATGATAATAATTCCTGTCTTGAAGGAACTTCCATTTCATTCTCACAGAATCGTGGGATCATCAAATGTGGAAATGAAATACATTAGCTAGTCCAACCCTCTCATTTTTGCAGAGGAGAAACAATGCTCAGAGAGGGTCAGTAATTAGACCAAGGTCACATAGTTAAAGTGGTCAAGTTGGGCTAGAAATAGACCTTGTGAGCCCATATAAGGTCCTTTCCACTACACCAACCTGCCTTTCTATTTTCAATCTATCCTTATCTATCTCTTAGGGAGACAGCATGGTGGTGTGGCTAGAATAGGGGATTTGGGGTCAGGGGGACCTGGGTTTGAACCCTCCTCAGATACTCTCTGACTGTGTAACCCTTTCTCAGCCTCAGTTTCTTCATCTGTTAAAAACAAGGATAATAATAGCATCTACCTCCCAAGGTTGTCAAGAGCATCAAATAAGATAATGTAGGTAGTATCATGCAAATCTTAAGGAGAAATGCAAATGTATTATTATTGATAGCAATAAATAATATGATATTAATATAATTAGCAATTATATATCAATGATGATAACCATTATATCATAATGATGGTATAATTATCAATGTATATATAATATGATAATAAGGATATATGAATGGTGTTACATTATTAATAATATATTTTATTAATAATGATATGTATCAATATTAGCTATTATTATTATCCATGAAAAACACAGAGGCAGCGGTGGCATGGGATGTCAAGAAGACTTGGGGGCTTGTCCTGGCTCTGAACAAATATACTCCTTCACACATACTGTCTCTGCGCCTGGCCCTGGGCCAGTGTTTAGCCTTTCAATGTCCCCAGGAATCTAAGACTAGAAGTTGGGGAGCCCACAGCAGGTCTGCAGTATCAGGAAAGGGATTTTCCTCATCAGGAATTCCCAATACAAACAAACTCATAGGTCTGGCCCAAAGACCCCCAATCTTTGGGAAAACCTTTCTTGGTTTATGTTTCATTAAGCCAACCAATCTTCCTTGAATCTGATTAAATTCAAACAGTTAATGTTTAGGAAGCATTCAATTTATGCAAGGCTAGTAACATGAAGATGAAAAGGTCAGTAACACCGAGACGATGAGAAAAGATGAAAAGATAAAACAAAACAAAGTCTCTTGCCCTCAAGGAGTTTACAGTGAAGTAGAACATGCACTCCAATGGGCTGGAGACCAGTTAGCATATGATTGATTAAGTGCTTTGGAGAAGTCAGGCAAAGGAGAGAGAACTGGGACGGGGCTGCATTCTGCTTCTTGAGCCCAAGGTGGAGAGGGTGGACCAGGGAAGGAAGAAAGATTTCAGGGGCCGAGATGTGGGGGAGCCTGTTGCAGGCAGCGGGGATGGCCTCATGCCAGTACTTGGAGGCGGGAGAGAGTCAGAGCAGCCGGGGAATGGCTAATATCCCAGTTTGGCTGGAGAGCACAGCGCTTGAAGGGGAGGAGTGTGAAATGAGCCTGGGAAGGTAGGTTGGGGCCTGACTCAGTTGGGGATGGGAATGTGGGGGCCTGCAATGGTAATCTTGTATGTCTGGCTAAGGAGTTTGTATTTTATTTGGGAGGCCACGGGACAGTTGCACCAAAGGAGGCTAAATGGCCTGGGGAGATGTTTAAAAATGAAAGTGAATTAAGATTGATAGCTCCAGGGGAAATTTTAAGACGCTCCTAGGAGAGGACTTGCTGCTGAGAGGTTCTCCAGCTGAAGAGTCGGTGCTGAAGGAGTTTGGGGTGAGGGAGTTTGGACAGTTCCATGCAACCCTTCCTTCTTGTGGGAGAATTCCAAGCAGAGGACAAAAGAGTTTTTCCCAATCAAGCATCCTTAATATAGGACCATCTGGAGGACAAGGTCTCTCACACTTATACTGTTCATTTTTGGGGGGGGGGGCAATGGGGGTTAAGTGACTTGCCCACAGTCACACAGCTAGTAAGTGCCAAGTGTCTGAGGCCGGATTTGAACTCAGGTACTCCTGAATCCAGGGCCAGTGCTTTAACCACTGCGCCATCTAGCTGCCCCTATACTGTTCATTTTAAGGGTATGGGGTGAGGGAGTGTGGCTAGTTCAGCACAATCCTCCTCTACTATGAGAGCATGTGAGGAAGGATATGCTCCTCCAGTGGGAGGGAATTACATTTGAGGGATGGGAGCCTCTCCCTAGAGGCTGAGATTGGGTGAGATAGGAGCTATTTGTTCATCTGAATTATCGCCTCTTGGTGATGGCTCATGTTGGTTTCGGAGTTTGTCTTCCCACATGATGGGATGCCCCAGCCTGTTCCAGCTTTAACCCTTCCCTCCTGAAGGAGGAAATCCTGTACTTTCCTAAACTGAGAGCATAAAGGCCTGCCCCCCCAGTGTAGGACAAGACTGAGGAATGACTTTGAGAGCATCTGATCTAGTCCACTGCTTTCTGGGAGAATAAGACATTATCTATCTCTGTTTTACAGATGAGGCAACTGAGGCTCAGCAAAGTCAACTGATTTGTTTAAGACTATCCAGCAGAGCCAGGATTAGAAGCCAGGTCTCTTGATTCCTAGGTCACTTTTTAAAGCCCTTTAAGGTTCATAAAGCCCTTTTTTCACAAGTGCTCCGTGAACCACAAATTTTATTACCCTCATTTTAGAGATGAGACAAAAGAGTCTCAAAGAGGGGCTTGACCAAGATAGGAAATAGCTAGAGCTGATACTGGAACTCTCTCAATCTTTCTCAGTCTCAGTTTCCTTATCTGTAAAATGGGGGTAATCAGAACCTCATCTCCCATAAACCCTCCCTCCTATCCCAGCCCTCACAGGGTGGTTGTAAAGTTCAAATGAAATAATTATGTAAAAGTTCTTTAAAAAGTTAGACAAATACCAGTCATTATTATTATTATTATTATTATAACTCAGTTCTCTTGAATCTCAATACAGTGTTCCTCATATTTTGCCACTTCCTAATGTGAGGTTAAAATTCAGGTGCCCAGGCTAAACTTTGCAAGGCTTTATAACTTCTCCAAACTCCCTTCCCCAAAAAAGTTTCTAGCAAATGTTCTCCATGGTCTCCCTCCTATCAGAATATCCTTAAGAACTCCAGGGGCTCCTAAGGCCAGAACTCCACCCCTGAGGCCTGCTAGCACAGTTAAATGAGGCTGTCTGGGAATGAAAATGAAACACACTAACCCCCTCTGCTGCTGGCCAGATGTACTCATAATAACACCTGCATCTGGAGAAGGCTTTGTGCAGGTGTGCCTCGATTTGCCTAACAGACAAGTTCCTAAGAAGTGACAGGTAAATTAAAATCTATTTTTCAGTGTGTCCTGGGAGCTGTCATTTCAAAGAAGTCCCATGATCTTTCTTTCTTCTTTCTTCTTTCTTTCTTTCTTTCTTTCTTTCTTTCTTTCTTTCTTTCTTTCTTTCTTTCTTTCTTTCTTTCTTTCTTTCTTTCTTTGTTTCCTTCCTTCCTTCCTTCCTTCCTTCCTTCCTTCCTTCCTTCCTTCCTTCCTTCCTTCCTTCCTTCCTTCCTTCCTTCCTTCCTTCCTTCCTTCCTTCCTTCTTTCTCTCTCTCTTTCTTTCTCTTTCTCTCTCTCTCTCTCTTTCTTTTTTTCTCTCTCTTTCTTTAAGTGAGAATCAACCCTCATTATTCTTTTCAATGGCTTTTCATATACCGGGTCTGCTTTAAGCAGGGGACCTCCCACCCCACCCTCCCCAACAGACCATGTCTGTTTTCTTTGCGCTCTCAGCAATTGGGATAATAGGGTGTTAGAGTTGGAAGGGCTCTTTGACATCATCTAGTCCAATCCCAGTCTCTCCTTGTCACGCACACTTCGCAGATGTGGAAACCTGGGCCCCTGTGGTTTGCTTAAGGTCCCATAGCTCATAAGCCGCTGAGGCAGGATTCAGAATCTGGTCTGCTGACTCTAAATTCAGGGCTCTTTCCACCACAACAGATTTGATCATTTGATCTTCACATTAGTAGGGGGAGGGAAGGAAAGACAAGGCTTATCCTTCCTATTGCACAAAGAGTGAGGCCCAGAGAGGTTAAGCAGTTGCCTTGGTCAAAATCTTGTCCTGCATTTTAATCAGTCAGTCAATAAACATTTGATAAGTGCCTATTATGTGCCACTAGGGCAGCTAGATGGTGAAGTGGATAGAGTGCTGAGCCTGGAGTCAGGATGTCTCATCTTCCTGAGTTCAAATCTGGCCTCATGCACCTACTAGCTGTGTGAGGCTTTACCCTGTTTGCCTCAGTTTCCTCATTTGTCAAATGAGCTGGAGAAGGAAATGGCAAAGCACTCTGCCAAGAAACCACAAATGGGGTCACTAAGAGTCAGACACAACTGAACAATAACTATGCTCCAGGCTCTGGGCTGAGTGTTGGAGATTCAAAGAAAGGCAAAAACCAATTCCTGCCCTCAAAAGGATCACAGTCTGAGTAGACAACAATGTATGAACCAGCTATATACAGGATAAACCGGAAATAACACAAGGAAGACACTAGAATTAAAGGGAATCAGGAAAGACTTCTTGTAGAAGGTTGGATTTTAGCAGGGACTTGAAGGAAGTCAGGGAAGTGAGGAGGGAGAGAATTACAGGCATGGGGGACAGCTTCGTAAAGATGCCCAGAATCAGGAGATAGAGTGTCTTAAAGGAGGAACAAGGAGACTGATGTTACTGGATCACTGAATATGTGGCTGCAAGAACATTAAAACCTGGGGCATAGCCAAAGGGAGACCAGGACAATGAGGACACCGGAGACCATCCTTTAAGGGTCTTTTGAAAGTATTTGGGGATTGTTTAGCTGGAGAAGAAAAGATTTTGGGGGGGTGAGATAGATATCTTCAAATATTGTTTAAAGTATTTGATTTGTTACCATATGGAAAAGGGAATAGCTTTGTTTTGCCTGGCCTCAGAGGGCAGAAGTAGGAACAATTAGGAATGCAGAGAAGGCATATTTAGGCTGGATTTCAGGAAAAACCTCTTCCTTGGAACTGTCCCAAAGTGGGGCGGGCAATCTTGAGAGGCAGCGGATTTCTCCTTTCTAGAGCTCTTCTAGGTGAGGCTGACACTTGTCAGGGATGTCATGGAGGGAATTTCATTCTGGAAGGTGTTGGCTGTTGAGGTCACTTTCTGCTCTGGGCAGAAAGTCGAGGTGACAAAGTGAAACCGAGTTAGGAGGACTCCTGACTCTCGGTCCAAGAGATCAGCAAGCTCACTCCTCCTCTACCCACCCCCAGCCTCAGCACCTGCTGGGGAACAGGAAATTGAGTGAGGGGTGGGGGGTGGGGAGAAAGTCTACAGCCTCCCTGGGGTTCCGTGGCCAAGTCACTTTTCAGGCCCTCTCAGCCGACCTACCTCCCCCTTCTCACCTGCCTATTCAACCTTATCTCTCATTCTCCCCCAACAGGAACTCTGGGTGCCTGCCTGGCAGGTTTTCCCACAATCCCCTGAACATGCCATGCTCATTTGAACCTCCATGCCCTTGTTTGTGTTCTGTTCCTTGCCAAGAATGCCTTCCCTCCTTCTCTGTTTAAAATAATCATACTGTAATGTTTCTACTGTGCTTCAAGGTTTACAAAGCACTTTCCTCTAAATTGCCCTCTTAATGGGGTGGGGTGAGGTGCAGGTAGTGAAAAAATTATTGCTTCCATTTTGTGGATGAGGAAAACTGAGAATCAGAAAAACTGGTCCAGGAGTCACAGAAGTAGTAAGTGTCAGGATTTGAACTCAGGATACTCTTTCCTCTATTAGTCCTCCCCCCCCCCCCTCCATCAGACTGCTATCAATACTGGCACGGGATTATTAGTCAACTTGCATTTATTAAGCACCTACTATATACCAGGCATTGTGCTAAGTGCTGGGGATACAGAGAAAGGTAAAAACCAGTCCCTGCTCTGGAGGAGCTTACACCCTAATGGAGGATGCTATATTCTAGGTCTCCTGATTCCAAGTCCCTGACTATTCACAGATCCCATAGTGCCATAGTTAGGTGAACAGTCATGCAGATGTCCCTCACCTCAGCCCCCAGAACAGGAAGCTGTAGCCCCTCCTTCCCTTTCTAAATGATACATGATTGAGGGTAGACTTGCCCATTTACATTCACCTGAGCAGCACAGGGAAGGGTACCCACAGTCCCTTACCTGAGTCTCTCTCCCTTCCCTCCTCCTAGCCACCTCCTCACATATACTTGTCCATTCTCAGTCTGTCTATTCCAAAGGGCTCTGAGCTTAGGGGCAGGAGAACACCAGTAAAACTGAGACATCCCCAAAGTCAACAGTTGTTCTCCACTGCTCTCAAAGCCTTGGAAGGAGGCAGGGCAGCTTGGCGAGGCATCCTTTTCCAATATCAACAAAGGAGGAGGACTGTGCCTGCTTCCGGGCCAAGGCTGGGTCTCTGCCCTCATTATATCCCCTTCTTCCTGGGGCCGTGCCAAGTCAGGTGGGGCTGGATTCCTGCCCCACCCTCTAGCCCTTTGCCCCCTGGAGAAAGTCCTAGTGCAGGAATCCCACGGGTACCCCCATCCCTGTGCCCTGTCCTCCCATGGGAACTACTGGCATGCCAATGGCACCTGGGGGGGGGGGGGGGGGGAAAGGGGTTGGTGCCTGAGTGGAGACAGCGGGGACAGGAGGAGAAAGGGTCTGGAATGCTAGCTGAGGGTGGAATGTGAGAGCAAACAGAAGAAGGGAGAGATGGGGAGCCCGGAATGTGGATG
The DNA here is from genome assembly GCF_019393635.1 of Dromiciops gliroides. Classification (NCBI taxonomy): domain Eukaryota; kingdom Metazoa; phylum Chordata; class Mammalia; order Microbiotheria; family Microbiotheriidae; genus Dromiciops; species Dromiciops gliroides. Next base: position 258,843,311 of record NC_057864.1, read on the forward strand.
CGGATGTTGGGAGGGGGGAGGAGGAGGGCGAAGGCCTGGGAGTGAATGGGGAAGGGGGGAGGGGGGCAGGGGGAAGAGTGATTATTTCCCCTGGTTAGAATTTCACACTAGGTCGGGAACCTGTCTCTCTTTCTCTCTCTCTCTCTCTGGAGGAGGGAGGGAGGAAGGTGACATACTTTCTAGGCTGCCTTCCCTTGGTCCTCATCCTAAAAAGTCTGGTCTCAAAGATCTGAGAGCCTTTTCCTCTGCCACCGGGCATCACTTTGTAGAGGGATCACTTTAGTTGTTGTTCTGCAGTCATTTCAGTCATGTCTGACTCTTCAAGACCCCATTTGGGGTTCTCTTGGCAAAGCTACTGGTGTGGTTTTGTCATTTCCTTCTCCAGCTCATTTGACAGATAAGGAAACTGAGGCAAACAGGGTTAAGTGACTTGCCCAGGGTCACACAGCTAGTAAGTATCTGAGACCAGATTTGAACTCAATCATAGGATCAAAGATTTAGAGCTGGAAGAGACCCCCTTATTTTACAATCTCCTTATTTACAGATATTGAAAAGAGTGGCTCTTCAAAGTGATATAAGTTATCTCCCTCTGCTTTGTACTCTAGTTATCTGTGTCCGTGTCATATTCCCTCTACTAGATTACCCGTTCCTGAGGGCAGGCTTCACAATGTCATATTTATCCCTGAACCTTTCTCCCTCCTTTTCTCAGCACATAGTAGGTGATGGGAAAAGTAAGTCCCTTTAATTCATAGAGTAGCACACAGTACTGAGAAAAGTCCCTTCAGTTCACTGAGCAAGGAACCCTTACCTCACTCCCGTAAAGTCTGTTCAATGGAGATAAAGACAGCTCTGACATCCGCCTCCAGCCCCCCTAGCCTCCCTATCTTCCAAGGGCTGTGCTAAGGCAGGATCAACTTAGGTAACAGGCATCAAAACCTGTGGAAAAGAGTTCAAAGGCTGACCTGAGGATATTCTTACAGCAGGCAGAGAGAGCACAGCCACTTGGTCTGGTGGGAGGAAAACTCGGTGAGCAAGGGAGACCTCCTGTACACAGCTCACTTAACAATAAGCCCATGATTTAATGCCTCCAGTAAACCCTTTTCCGCCTCTGCTTCTCAGCTACTGCCCGACAGTCTCATAATTCAGTTTCAAACAAGTCCTGGATTAGGGCTGCAGCTGCTGAGACGCCAGGGGGGAGGCGTGAGTATTTAGCCAAGCACACACTTTGCAAAGTTCATCATCCACCCAAAAGGGTGCTTGCTAACAGGGGGTGCTGCGTGCTATAGTCTCGACAACGTGGTAATGGGACCACCAGCTTGAGAGAAGAGAAGGCCGGGAGGTTTTAGGGAGAGCCTACTTTGGAAGTGGAGGCAGGGGTAGAGGGTCGGACCCCAGAGCCAGGGTTTAGAGATGGGCGATTGTTGTAGCTCCTGGTTCCCCAGGGCAAAGGTTTCCCTTCGATGGCTACAGCTGCGGGGGCTGTGATGGCTCAGGGGCCAGTTGTGGACCTGTCATCACATGGAGTGTGTTTCTTGTCAAGGCCACTGAGGGCAGGTAGGAGGGAGAGAGAGACAGGGCAGTGGGTGCTAGTAGGAAATGAGGCACTTAGGGAACTCCCAGCCCACCTGGCAGGGGGAGGAGCTCTGGGTAAACCTGATGACGTCTATCCATCCTCACCTGAGAATGGAGGCCTCAGGCTGTACAGGGAACTCCCAGGATGCAACAGCTGCCATGGGTTCTCCTTACCGGAACTATAGTAAGGGGATGTGACTGTCCTGGCCCACTTTCCCTTCTTTCTTTTTCATTGATAACACTTTGAAAAAGAGAAGGATGAATGTGAATCTCAGAATCACAAAATTTCCAAGTGAGAAGGGAACTCCTTGTAGGTACACCCATATCCCCAGAACAGTGGTCAACTGGCATTTGCTGGAAGCCAGGAAGCTGATACTTAAAAAAAAAATATATATATATATATATGTAAGTTCTTTGCAAATCAAGCGATGTGTACATGCTGACTATTACTGCCTTTGGAGGTAGCCCACTACATTTTGGATACTTCTAATTGTCTGGAGGTTTTTCCTTCTATTAGGCCTAAATTTGCCTTTTTTTCAACTTCTAACCATGGACCTGAGTTCTGCTCTCCATGGCCTAGAAGAATGAATTGAATCCCTTTTCTCCAGGCCAGCCCTTCAGATACTTCCATCCATCTTCTCTCCATTTGCTTCTTCTCCCTCCCTTCCTCTTGCACTCTCCCCCTTCTCTGATAATGGCTAACTATCAAGGAGGCTCTTTACTGTTCTGTTCTCCCTCCCCTTCCCCTTCTCTCTAGCTTCTCATTGTCTTTCTTTTTCTTTTTTTCCTACTTTTCTTTTCTTTTCTTTTTTTTCAGGGCAATGAGGGCTAAGTGACTTGCCCAGGATCACACAGCTAGTGTTAAGTGTCTGAGGTTGGATTTGAACTCAGGTCCTCCTGAATCCAGGGACAGTGCTCTATCCACTGCGCCACCTAGCTGCCCCCCTCATTGTGTTTCTTAAAATGGGATTCAATCCAAACTAAACACATGACTCCAGCTGTGCTTTGACCGGAGCAAAGGACTGCAGGATTATCACCTCCCCAATCCTCACACCATTCTGGGACCCCATCAACCTCTGTATTGTCTAATAATGCACATTCCTTTTATGTACTAATTTATGGAAAGAATTACCATGCTGTGATGAAGACCCTGGACTATTGAGGGCTATGCCATTGTAATCAAAGTTCTGGAAGGCCTGGAGGAAGTGACCACAAGGAGATTTAGAGTATGGGCTTGATGTAGCTCATAAAGTTGGTCTCTAGGACCTGCCCAACTGGGTGAGGGCAGGCTCATCACCAGATCATCCAGTAGGGGATGGATATTTATTTTTGGAAACAGTAACTAATATAACCATCTAGTAAAGCACTGAGAAGTTAGATTTGCTGAGAGAGATAGAGAGAGAGAGACAGAGAGAAAGAGACAGAGACAGAGAGACACACACACAGACAGAAAGCCAGTGACACAGACAGACAGAGACAGAGACAGAAAGACAGAGAAATAGAGTTTGAGAGGGAGAAAGAAGAGAAGAGAGAGAAAATGGAGGAAGAGAGAGACAAATAGAGGGGGAGGGAAGGAAGAGGAGAGACAGAGAGAAAGAAGAGAAGAGGGAGAAAGAAATAGAAAGAGGAGGGAGGGAGAGAAAAAGGGGGAGGGAGAGTCAGAGACAGAGACATACATAGAGAGATTTTGAGAGGGAGAGAGAAATAGAGTGGAGGGAGGGAGAGGTAGACACAGAGAGAGAAGAGAGACAGAGACACACACACAAAGAAGAAAGGGATAGAGAAAGAAGAGAAGAGGGAGAGAGAAACAGAGAGTGGAGGGAGGGAGGAAAGTACAGAGAGAATGAGAGGGGGGGAGGAGGAGGGAGAGCCCTCACCAATGAAATTACAGATGTTTGGAAGTATTAAGGGATTCAAGTATTGAAAGGCTTTTGTGTGGAAGAGGGATTAGTACTGTTCTTCTAGGCCCTTGAGGGCAGAACTAGGAATAATGGGTAGAAGTTGCAGACTAGCAGATTTCAGCTCATGGTTAAGGAAAAACTTCTTAACAATAGTTATCCAAAATGGAAAGCTGAATGACCACTTGATGAAGTTGGAGAAAAGATTCCTGTACAAGTTTGAGTTTGAATTTTATGCCCTCTGAATGCCTTGGAGAACATTTTTTTTTCAGTTGTGTCAGATTCTTCATGACCCCATTTGTGGTTTTCTTGGCAGGGATACTGGAGTGGTTTGCCATTTCCTTCTCCAGCTCATTTGACAGATGAGGAAACTGAGGCAAACAGGGTTAAGTGACTTGCCCAGGGTCACACAGCTACTAAGTGTGTGAGGCCAGATTTGAACTAAGGAAGAGGAGACAGGAGGAGGAGACTGCCTGACTCCAGGCCTGGTATTTTATTCACTGTACCTCCTAGCTGCCCTGTGTATGGATTAGTGGTCCCCATTTCTATCTGAGTTTAACATCACTGCTCTAAGTCTGTTAAATTGCTGAGTTAAGTTCCTTAAATCTGTTACATGATGTTGTTTTTTGTCCTTCATTTTTGAAGAAGATTAATGACATCACAGATGATGTCTTGACTTGTGCATGAACTGGATTCAAGGGAGGCAAAGAGTTGCACCAAGTCATCAGCTTCACTCTCTCTTCCAGAGTCATCAAAGTCCAGTGGCAGCACAAAAGTCAGCATGACTGGTGTTGGCCTGGTATGGGGTGGATGACCTCTTCTACTACTTTAGCAGAGGGAATTCTTCACCTGGAGCTCACTATGGACATGAAATTGTAAGTCTGGTTTAAAAAAGTAAAAGCACACTCTATCCCCCAGTAGTTTATAAGAAGCATGGCACCTTATAGATAGGAGGTGTTGAATAGGGGAAGGATGACTGCACAATGGAAAGAGCCCTCTTTGGCCCTGGAGGCAGAGAACTTGGTTCATAATTCAGCTCTATTACTTCTCACTGTAGTAATATCCTTGGCCAATAGTCACTTAACCTCCCCCAATGCCTCAGGAGCTGTATCTGTGAAATAAGGGAGTTGAACTAAATGAAATCCCTTCCAGGTCTATATTTGTGATCTTATGAATTGAATGAAGTATGTGTGTGGTGCTCATTTTGATGAGTTTCCTGAGGGAGGTGAATGCTTTTTTTGGGGAAACATTTGATTATCCATGTCTCTCCCTAAAGGGGACTGACTTACCAATCGGTACCTTTTTAAAAGAACAAAATCATTTCCCCTTTCAGAGGTATTCTCTGACCATCTCAAGTGTCTCTCTTCTTCCTTATCACTCTTACCATTTTGTGTGTGTGTTGGCTTTGTCTACAGAGAGATACTGTGTGTTCTTCCAAGATGGTACCATGTCTGTCTTCCTCCCCAGTGCTGGGCACACTGGACATAGTGAACTGGCGATCTAGGTGTATTTGCCAATTCATATAGTCAACAAATGGGGAAAGCTAGGTGGTACAGTAGATAGAGTGCCAAGCCTGGAGTCAGGAAGTCTCCTCTTGCTGAGTTAAAAAATGGCCTCAGACACTTACTAGCTGTGTGACCTTGGGCAAGTCACTTCACCCTGTTTGTCTCTGTTTCCTCATCTGTCAAATGAGCTAGAGAAGGAAATGGCAAAGCACTCCAGTATCGCTGCCAAGAAAACCCCAAATGAAGTCACAAAGAGTTGGACACAACCGAACAACAACATCATAGAATCATAGGACCTCGAAGATTCATAGTATCATAGATACTGTATACAATACATTGTATATTATATATGTGTGTTCAAATAGAGGCCAGATGACTTTGGGGATATTGTATATTACATTGAATACAAATTCTATATACAATGTACAATTGTATATACATTTGTATATAGGGGAGGTTATTGTCTTCTGAACCAGTCTCTTACACTTTTGGACAGCTCTAATGATTAGGCATCAGTTGACACCTCTTTATACATATCACTACAATCTAGCCTATTCACATCACTGATTTAAAATGGAAAGGGCCCTTGGAGGCCATCTAACCCAAATTCCCATTTTATAAATGAACAAATTGAGGCCAGGAATGGTAAATTGTCCAAGTTCACACTTAGAAAATGAGCCCTTGAACTCAGAGTGATTTAGTAGAAAGAATGGAGGCTCTGGAGATGGAGGATCTGGGTTCAAATCCAGATTTTGCCCTTTAGTATCAGTATGCCATTGGGCAAGTCCTTTCTATGTCTCTGTAAAATTAAGAGGTTGGATTTGATGGCCAGCTCTAAATCTATGAGTCTGTGAGCTTTCAAAGCCCTTTATCCTTACCATCTTCTCTCTTATAGCTTCCATAGTGAGCAAGATTAGAGACACTTGTCTGTCATACCCATTTTTGAGTTAGAGAGCCCATGATAGCATTTACCAGTCGAAGTCACGTGGAATGACAATGATAGAACAAGGCCTAAAATCCAGGCCACCTGACTCTCCATCTGGGCCTCAGTTTCTTTAACTAAAATGAAACAGTTGGATTAGGTGACTTCTAAGGTCCCTTTCTAACTTAAATCTATCATCACCACCATCATCTTCAAAATCTATGAACGATATACTTATGGGAGAGGAATGGGTTTCTTGGAATGAATGAATTTTTCAGATTTAGGGGTCTTGAGCCCCTACTTTGTTTGGTCATGGTGATCTCATTCGTCTCTGAAATCCTGGCCTGGTGGCAGAACACTGGGAGCTCATGCTGTGAGTTCAAGTTCCAGAGACAGCACCCAGATGAGAAAGCATTTATCCCAAAATGACTAGTGTTGGGGGGGAGTCTGGGCCACAGGGAGCCAGACGAAAAAACCACCAGACTTGGCCAAACAGGGTGGCCGGCCACACAGTGAGGCAACCTGTGGTGTCTGCCCTGTCCCCTCCCCTCCACTGCCTTCCCCTCCCTCTAGGATGTCCTGAATGTGTCCGCCAGCTCCCCTGGACAACTGCCCATGGCTCTGAGGAGAAGAGCCCTTTCTGGAATCTGTGGGCTCTCAGAAGAAAGAATGAACCTTCTGTCTTGCCAGCACAGTGTGGGGAGAGCTTGGGGTGGGGTGGGAACCAGTGGGGAGAGTGGGGGTGGGGAGGCAGGCTAGCTCAGGCTGGGGAGGGGAGGGATGGAGGGACAGAGAGGAAGAGGGTTTGGTCAGGGGTAGATCAGTCAGGTCTCTACTGTATTCAAGGTCTTTGGAAAGGGTAGAGATGGAAGGATTCTGCCCTCCTCCCCAAACCCCATGGAAAAGAATGCTAGAGCTGAAATAGGCCCAAGATATTGTTAAGCAATGGTAGGAGACCTCTGAGACCATCTAGTTCAATCCCCTCATTTTTCAGATGAAGAAACGGAGGCACAGGGAGGTTGTGACTTGTCCAAGGTCTCATAGTAGTATCAAAGGCAGGATTTGAACCCAGGTTCTCTGATTCCAGAATCCTTTTAACTATACTGTACTACCTACTTTCAATCCCTCTGTTTTTATAGCTACTGCTACAACAATAACAATAACAACTATTACTACTACCACCTCACCTTTATATAGCCTTGCAAAGTTAACAAGGTACTTTCTTCATAATAGCTCATGCAGTAAATAGGCAAATAATCCAAGTGTTATTTACCCCTATTTTCCAGATGAGGAAATACAACAAATATTATTTATTCTCATTTTACAGATGAGAAAACTGAGAGGAGTCATAACTTGCTCAAATTTATACAGTGAATCAGTGTCCAAGCAGTGATTCAAACCCAAGTCCCCTGAATAATCCAAAACTTTTCTCATTGGGCCTAGTGGTCTAAACATCTCATTTTACAGATGGGAAAACTGGGGGAAAGATCGTTGCCTAAGGTCATGAGACTAATTGGTTGCATTTGAACTGAGGGGTCTTTGCTCCCAGCTTTTTCCTTTATACCATACAGCACCTCCAGGAATGTATATATCCATTGTCCATTTATGGGAAACTAACACTTGACTGACTTGGGGTCAAAAATTATTTGGAGGGGGGGACAGCTAGGTGGTGTAGTGGATAGAGCACCGGCCCTGGAGTCAGGAGGACCTGAGTTCAAATCCAGCCTCAGACACTTGACACTTACTAGCTGTGTGACCCTGGGCAAGTTACTTACCTCTCATTGCCCCCCTCTCCAATTATTTGGTGGCTATGTGGCCCTCAATGGGGAGACGGGACTTTTCTAGGTCTTCAGGAGATGGTCTGCTTGCTCTGTGGGGTGAGGGAGAGGTGAGATGCCTCTAGAAGATACGTGGACATTGTTTATTGATCCACAGGGTACCATATACTTTTCAGAGGAGAGAGAGTGAGAGAGAGCATGGTTTGCTGGTGTTATATAATAGCATGGTGAGAAAAGCACTAGATTCAAAATGAGAGGATCTGAGGTTACATTCTTATTCTTCTACTTACTAGCTGTGTTACCTTGGATAAGTTATTTCTCCTCTCTGGGCCTGTTTTCCCATCTGTAAAATGAAGGGATCAGATCCATTAGATTATCTCTTAGTTATTCAGATAATTCCATGTTTCCAGCTCTAGATTTTATTGTGGAACTTATCCCTCATGACATCATAGAGAATATCACCAATTCCAGGAAGCCTTTTGTCCAAAACCCCCTCCAGATGTTGGGAAGTATATTCATCCTGGCTGTCTCTGAAGAAGAGGAGGGGCATCCCTTTTATCCAGTGCTATATTTTATGTTCATTCTATCATGAGGTTAAAAATCAGAAGACCCCAGTTCAAATACTAGTTCTGCTACTTATAACCTACACAACTTTGGGCAACTCACCTTTTGTTTCTGGGCTTTAATTCTCCCCTCTGTGAGGTCATCTAACCTACTCTGTCTCATTTTACAGATGAGGTTAAGAGATTTGCTCTAGTTCTAAGAGGTAGTAATTGGCAAAAGCGAGGTCCAGACTCTGAAGCCAGAGTAAATCATTGGCTTAGACAATCCCTAAGGTTCCACCCAGCTCTAAATGCTTCAAGGATGCTTAACTTTGTGACAGTGAGAACCACAAGCTGCTAATGGGGGGCAGCTGATTGGTTCAGTGGATAGAGTGCTGGTCCTGGAGTCAGGAAGACTCATCTTCCTGGGTTCAAGTCTGATCTCAGACACTTACTAGCTGTGTGATCCTGGGTAAGTCACTTAACTCAGTTTCCTCATCTATAAAATGAATTGGAGAAAGAAATCTCAAACCATTCGATTATTTCTGTCAAGAAAACTGCAAACAGGGTCACAAAGAGTTGAAAACGACTGAACTACAACAATGGGAGAGAGTTGAAAACATCAACATCCCAGGTATCAAGTATTTTTTCCACAGGGATCTTCTATAAACAATGTTTCCCTTCCTTTCCCTCTTCCTAATCCATTATGAACTTTAACAAATGAAATTTCTCTCTAGGAAATGGCAGATCCCTTATAATCAGAGTTGAGCTCTCCATCTTTGGGCTGCTGTGACTAAGTATATTGACTGGGGGTAGAGGCATGGTAATTTGAATTCACCCAGGAATCTTTCCACCCTCATAGAGAGTTTCCCCTTAGAGGTACCAGGCTCTCTCAACATGTCAGTCGTCCCGTGGGAAAGGGGCCCGTAGTCTCGCTCCAGTGGCGCAGGGGCAGGCACTAAGGCTGCCCAATGTCCTCTCTGACCATGGGGGTAGGATGTAGAGGAGTGGGGCCCCTGAATGTGAACTCTTTGCCTGGGTGGGGGAGGGGTGGTGATGATAAGAAGGAAGGCGGGGGAGCTGTTTGAGCTTGGCTGGCATAGAGGAAGTTATAGCTGAAGGGCATGGGGTCAGTCTCAGCCAGGACAGGTTTCCTGGTGGCTAAAACTGAACTTTGGCTAAAAGCAAATAAAGATAGGATTTATGCAAATATATTTAATGTCATCTTTCAGTGTGGTTTTTTTGTTCCATCTTTTCTCAGAGAAGTGAAAAGGGTTTGGGTGGGAAATGGAAATAGACCAGATGACCTTTAGCGTCCCTTCCATCTCTGATGTTCTGTGTCCTAAAATCCCTTTCAGCTCTGACATTCTAAGTTCTAAGGCCCCTTCCAGGTCTAACATATGTTCTATATAAGGTCCTTTCTAGTTCTGACATTCCATGTTCAGTGTTGTAACATTAAATATTCTTAGGTCCCTTCTAACTCTGACATTTCTTATTTAGTTTCTTTCGTCTCTAACATTCTAACATTCTTCTATCTCTAACATTGTGTCTTCTAAGATTCCACTCTAACATCTGTTTTCCAAAGATTGATAGTGTTTTATCGTTGATGTTCCCTTATCTATCTCCTTCGTCCATGCTTTTGTACTGGCTGTCCCCATGCCTGGAATGCAGTCTCTCTTTACCTTTGCCCCTTTAAATCTCCAGTGTTCTTCAAGACTCAGCTCAAATGCCACCTTCTGCATGAAGCCTTTCCTGATTCCTGAAGGTGCTGGCTCTTCTCTCTCTCAAATTACTTAATATTTATCTTGTGTATATTTTGTATCTTCCTAGATATGTATGTATTTGTCTCTCACAATAGAATATAAGCTTTTTGAGTGCACTTTTACCCTTGTATACCAAGCACCTGGCATATAATAGGCCCTTAACAAATGATTATTGATTGATTCATCTCAGAGCACTGAGACTATATTTCTCAGGGCTTGGAATATGGTGCTAATGAGACCAAAGTCATTCGTTGCTCAGTGAGATTTGCTCTATTTGCAGGTATGTGCTGAGCCCCTAACCACAATCGTAGATTAATTCTAATTACTATTAGCGGCTCTTAAAGTAAGGTCCAGTGAGTCCTAGAAGTCAAAACTATTTTCATAATAATACTATGATGTGGCAAAAATCACGAGATATAACCCCATACGAATTAAAGCTCTTTGGTGGTTTTCAATAATTATTAGTGAATGAAAGGGTCCCCAGACCAAAAAGTTTGAGAATTTATGCTCTGGTCTATAGAAAAGGGTGGATCTAATTCTTATTATTAGCCCTGGGTAACAAGGGGGATGAAATGAAAATATGGATGGCTCATCATGTATTAATGATGATGGAAGCTCATACTGATACAGTACTTTGAAGTCTGTAATACATTTAAAAATACATTTTAATTGATTTTTTTTTGTTCCTACACTATTTACATTTCCTAATGTATCTGTCCCCCTTCCTCTTCTACAGGAGTGTCTCTTAAAACAAAGAATTTTTTTAAAAAAAGGAATAAAAAACTGTTCAGTAAACTGAATCCCCTCATCAAAAAGAAAAATCTGACATTATAGGTGGTGTGTTCTATACTCACAGTCCCTGACCTCTTTGAAGAAGGGAGGGAGGTTCTTCTCATCTCTCTTCTCTGGGGCCATTATTGATCTCCAACATTTCACAGCATTCAAATTTCATTGTTTTGTTGCTGTCAGTTCTTTCCCTTTCATTATTGTATTCTCTCTTTCTCTGCACACATATATACATAGATAGTCATATATACTATATATGTATGCATTCAGTTGTTATTGTTCAGTCATTTTTCAGTCGTGTCTGACTCTTCATGAACTCAAAGGGGGTTTTCTTGGCAGAGATATTGGAGTGACTTTCCATTTCCTTCTCTAGCTCATTTGACAGATGAGAAAACCGAGGCAAACAATGATAAGTGACTTGCCCACAGTCATGCAGCTAGTAAGTGTCTGAGGCCAGATTTGAACTCAGGAAGGAGTCTTCCTGACTCTAGGCTCAGCACTCTATACACTGGGCCATGTAGCTGTCCTAATACATACACACACATACATGTATATATGAATTGCATGTATATGTCTAGATATGTATGTGTACATACATGCATATGTTTGTGTATACACACACACACACACACACACATATATATATATATATATATATATATATATATACACAAAGGGTGGGCCAAAAGTCACAAAGGGGTTTCAATAATTAGTAACTCCTTTATTTTTTGTTTTTAATTTACAATACCATATGCTATATACATAGGAAAATTAATTGCACATAAAAAATCAAATCTCATAAATGGCCAAAAATAAAGAAAACAAATTTCAAAAAGTTATTAGAAAGGGCAGCTAGGCGGCACAGTGGATAGAGCACCGGCCCTGCAGTCAGGAGTACCTGAGTTCAAATCTGGCCTCAGACACTTAACACTTACTAGCTGTGTGACCCTGGGCAAGTCACTTAACCCCAATTGCCTCACAAAACCCCCCCACACACACAAAAAGTTATTAGAACATGATGACTTTTGGCCCACCCTCTACATATATGGGGGGGAGGGGGAGAGACACAGAGACACAGAGAAAGATAGTTTCCTGGTTCTGCTTACTTCACCTTGTGGTCTTCCCATTCTTTTCAATATCCATTATATTCACCGCTTTTATAGGATAGTTATTTGTTGCATTCATGCCCATGCGCATCTATTTTGTTTTCAGTTCTTCACTACTATAAAAAGTGCTTGCAAAGCATTTTACATATATCAACTCATATGATCCTCTCACAACAACTGTGGAGTTAAATGCTAATATTATTCCCATTTTTCAGATAAGAAAAAAATGAGGCTCAGTGCATAAACTGTTATTCCTCATGGACATACATGATTGACTTGGGGATAGAACTGGAGAGAAAAGTCATTGAATATTGAAGATGCCATCTTTATCTTCTTAGTCTTTTCTCCAATAGTCCCTTCATACTGTCCCAATTTTCATGACTAGCACTGACCAGAAAGTTCCAGAAAAAGTGGCCAGGATTTTTTAGGCAATCGTCCTAGGAAATTTGGCCTTAAGAGCTCTTTTGCCCTCTTATCTGTCCCATCTGTCTTTTGGCCAGTTATCTCCTGCTGATTCAGTGCAACCTTGCAAACATTTAAGTGCCTTCTGAGAGGACAACATAGTTTTAGGCCCTGCCCTGAAGGAATTTATTATCTAATTGGAAGAATATGATGCCTATACAAATAAGTATTGTTTGATCTGAGGTATAGTGTGTGAGAAAAGGAAAGGATAGACAAAGGAAGTACCCTAGAACAATTTGAGGTGATGGTGAGAATACTTGGTGGGGAATGGGGGAGGTGTGGATCAAGGAAGCTTTGCGGAGGAGTTAGCAACTGAGCTGGGTCTTGGTGATGAACCGAGGTAGCTTAGAGACCTTGTCAGCAATACCAAGCCCATACCATACCAAACTTTTCTTCCTTGGTGTCCACTCTTCCTTTCAGGGGTACATTCTCAGGTCTTGAAATCAATCCACTAACCAATCAATCAATCAGCTCACTCTCAACTCCTAAATACTTTCACTTCTGGAGAGAGGCAGGGCAAGTACAGGTTATAGGTTATTCTGTAGCTGTATATGGGTAAGGTGGGGATAAAATGTATTTTGGTCAATTCATTTAGATTATAAAGACACTAGAGGAGCTGGTTAGATTCTTACTAGCTGTGTAACATTAGACAAGTCCCTTAACTGATCTCAGCTTCATTTTCCTCACCTGTAAGGTAGACAATTGTCTTTTAAGGTCCCTTCTATCTCTAAATCTTTTTCTTTTTTTCTTTTGTGTGTGTGTGGGGCAATGAGGGTTAAATGACTTGCCCAGGGTCACACAGATAGTAAGTGTCAAGCATCTGAGCCTGGATTTGAATTTAGGTCCTCCTGAATCCAGGCCAGTGCTTTACCCACTGCACCACCTAGCTGCCCCCTAAATCTTTAATACTATGGATCAGCCCTTTTCTGTAGGCTGGAGCAGGGGTTCTCAAACTTTTTGAGCTTGGGACATCTTTATGCTCTTAAAAATTACTGAGGACCCTCAAAGAGCTTTTGTTTATGTGGATTATAATCTATCAGTGTTTACCATATTAGAAATTAATGTTCCTTGTTATGATTATGAAAATAGTTTTGACATGAGCCAGATAATGAACCCTTAATTTATCCTTTGTTTAATTAACAGGGTTGCTTAAAGCAAAGCATATCTTAACTTTAGTTCCCCCATTTTACAGAGGAGGAAAATTAGTCAGGGGCAGAGAGCCAAGAGTGTCTTCACATCCAGGTGTCTTCACACAACAAGGAACAGCTTCCATCCTGAAGAAGTGTTTCTTTCTGGGTAAGGGGAAGAACATAAGACTCGACTGGAGAGATAAAATGGGTTCAGAAGTATCCTGTCAGGCCCAGCCTGGAAGGTGGGTTATCTTGATGTGACAGGATCGTGGGATTTAGAGCTGAAAGGGAAGTTAGGGGTCCAGTACCCTCACTTTACCTAGTAAGAAACTGAGCTCAGAGACTTGTCCCGGATCATAAGCCTAGTTTCCAATCCAGGTCTTCTAACTCCAGGTTAGGAAAAAAGATCATAGGACTTTTCCATCTGACTTGCAACTTTCCCTGTTGTGTTGTTGCCCCCCTTAGAATGGGAGCCCATTGAGAGCAGGACCTATCTCAGCGCTTTGTACATAGTAAGCACTATATAAACACTTCATTCATTCATTTATCCATTCAGTGCCAAGTGTCTCTCATCAGAAGAGAACATTTTTACACAACACCCTGCCAAGGATGAACTCAGTACCCAAATGTCAAGGGCAACTGTGAGGGGAGCAGTAAGTGAGGTCAAGTGGGCTCAATCATGGGAGGCTCACTGAAGGAGGTGATGATTTAAGGGGGAAAAAATCATTCAATCTGGTTTATAGCCTTTAGCTCACAGAATGGGGCCTGGAGGGTAGTTGTCTTGCCCCTGCCCAGTCCTGGCTCGAGATCTGCCTTTTCAGTGGTTTTCTATTTATTTATTTGCTTTCTTTACCTGTGCTAATGTTGGCCAAGAAACCGGCCCCACCAGTCCCTCCATTCCTCCCCACCATTCATTCTCTCCCTCCCCCCCCACCTCTGCCCCGCACCCCAACCCCCACCAGCTTCCAGCTGCTCCCGCAAAGTCAACAGTAGCCTGGGGAACAATGATGGGAGAGGAGTACCGGGATTAAGACAGGTCCCGTCTCTCCCTGGCAGGCATGTGACCTGAGGGGATGACTGTCGGCTGGTAATTACTGGGAACAAAACCGAGTTGGGAGGGGTGGAAGGAAACTCGATCTTCTCTCTGTTAGGTTGTGGCAGCAGCAGCAGCAACCACTGCTGGGCCTTGGACCCAGTTACACAGAGAAGGAGTGGTTCCAAGGGCCCAGGAAAATATGGCAGGGTGGTGGTGGTGGTGGTGTGTATTGAGTGTTTGTATCAGGCAACTCCCACAGAATTTTAGAGCTGGAAGAGACTTTGAAATCATCTAGCCCCAAGCCCTTATTTTACTGATGGGGGAAACAGGACTGAAGATGGGAAATAACTTAGCCCAGGTCACATAGGTAAGAAGTAGGTCCAGGACTTCAGACCGAGTTTCCAAGATTCCAGTCCAGGACTCCATTGTACCAGGCCTTCTCCTCTACTAAGTAGCTTCTCCTTTTGCCTTCACACTGCCCACTGACTGCCCCTAGCCTCCCCACCCCCCTCCCGGGCACTACCCAATTCAAAACTTAACCATTCTGTTATCTGGGTCCCTGGGGCAAAAAAAAAAAAGTCGAGAACTGAAATCAACATAGAACGTTAGCACTTATTTTGTCCTAACTTTTCTGACAAAGTGAGTCTGGTTGTTTTCATATTTGTAGCTGAGTAAACTGAGGCTGGGAGAGTTACAAATCTAATTAGTTAGGAGAAAGCCAGGAATAGAATCTACTCTGATTAACTAGTCTGTGCCAATGGGAGGAAGCTAAGGGAGAAACCACTCCTTTCTCCACACCCAGAACCCTTCCTGCCCTCCCTGGTAAGATCATAGGTAGCCTATGTGTATTTTCATAGGAGACTTTTGCAAACAGTGTCCCAGTCTGTGTTATCAGCCCCCCCACCCCAATAACTCTGATACTGTTTCAGTTTGGGTGTATGGAGGGGAGAATCTAAATAGTAATAACACCTTAACATTTGTTTAGACTTTTAAAAAGCACTTTTGCACCCATTGCTGGAAAATGGTGTGCTCAATTAGATAGAATATGGGCATTCCAGGCCTGAATTTTCTATTTACTTGCTTTGTGACTTTGGGTAAGTGGCTTCCCCTCTCTGGGCCTCAGTTTCCTCATCTGTAAAATAAGAGTTGGAATAAATGATTGACAAGCTCTCTTATGGCTCTAACATTCATCTGCTCTGTAATCTTTTGGTCCTCAAGTTACTCCAGGGAAAGTAGACAAGACTGGCAGCATTATCTTCATGTTATAGATAATGAACCTTCACATTCAGAAATGTGAGATGAGTTGCCCCCAAGATCATAGTACTAGAGGGCAGAGTCAGGACTAGAATTCAGGTCTTTGGACTATTAGAACTTTGCTTGCTCTCGGTGACCTTGGGCCAGTCACTTATTTCTGTGTCCCAGGGTTCTTCCTTGTCATCATTTGTCCCATAGACCTTACAGGTTATGGAGCAAACAAGATAATGGAAATGAAAGACTTTTGAAAAATTATAGGGCTACGTAAATACAGGCTATTTTTTGAGGGTGACTCAGATCAATCAATAAACATTTATTAGGTGCCTACTATGTGCCAGGCACTGTGCTAGAGAAACAAAAAGAGGCAGAAGAGATGATCCCTGTGTTCAAGGAGCTTATAGTCTAATGGGAGGAGATAACAAACAACAAAAGAGGGAAAGCACTGGAACTAAGAGGAGTTAATGAAAAGCTTCTTGTATATAGAAGGTGGGATTTTAGTTGAGATTTAAGTAAGTCAGGGAGATCAATATCCAAAGTAGAGGAGGGAGAGCAATGAACTGAATTTAAGTAAGGAAGGGTTGTGCAAAGTCACCAGCCTCACTCTCTTCTCCAGAGCCAATGGAGTACAGTGGCAAGATATACATCAGGATGACTGGAGATGGTCCTCCAGGCAGCGGGAACAGCCAGAGAGAACGACCCGAGCCAAGTGTTTGGTTAAAATCTCTGCCCAACTTCAGTTAACGAGGTCTTCTCAGCCAGTGGTGTTGAGACTCTGAGCCCTTAGCACTTTAGAAGTCCTTGATATTATTAGGGGATAATGGTGGGGAAGATGGTCCTGGGGAAAAGAGATTTGTATTCCCTCAGGGACCCTCTCTTCTGCTGGGGCAGATACATATCTTCATCTACCCTCAAAACACACAATAATTGACATATTAGCCAAAGAGCTCAAATCATTAAAAATAACTCCCGGGGACAGCACAGTGGATAAAGCACCGGCCCTGGATTCAGGAGGATCTGAGTTCAAATCAGACCTCAGGCACTTGACACTTACTAGCTGGGTGACCTTGGGCAAGTCCCTTAACCCTCATTGCCCTGGGGGGGGAAATAACCCCCAAAAGGACAGTATTAAAAAATCAATTCCTCAACAAGCATTTATAAAACACCTACTATGTGCCAGGTAATCCTCATTGATGGAAATATAAATAAGGAAATGAGTTAGTTCCTGCCCTCAAGAAGTTCACATTTCATTAGAAAAATAAACACAGGATGTTTACAAAGTATTAAAAAACATAGCCTGCTGATTGGCCTGCTTTGCCACAAGTTTCTCCCTGTTCCAGTCCATCTTTCATTTGGCTGCCAAATGGGATTTTCCTAAAATATAGGTTCTGACCATGTTACCTCCACACTCAATAAGCTCCAGTGGACCTGTATTGTCTTCAGGATCAAAGATAAAATCCTGTTTGGAGTTCATAATCTATGTGCTTCTCCCCCCCCCAACTTTTCCAGTCTTCTTACCTCCCTCCCCCCTTTCTATCTTTGCTCAAGTGACACCGTCCTTGTTGTTTCGCATACAGGATGTTCCATCTCTCTGCTCTGGGCATTTTTTTCTGTCTGTTCATCATTCCTGGAATACTCTCCTTTCTCATCTTCACCTTCTGGCTTCCCTGGCTTCTTTCAAGTCTCAGATAAAGTCCTACTTTCTATAAGAAGCCTTTCTCAACTCCTCTTGATTCTAATGCCTTCCCTCTGTTAATTATTTCTTATTCATCCAGTACATAGCTTATTTGTATACATTTGTTTGCTTGTGTCTCCTCTGTTAGACTGAGCTCCTTGAGGGCAGGAAGTGCCCTTTTCCTTTCTTTGTACTTAGCACTGCACATAGTAGTTGCTTAATAAATGTTTATTGATTGACTGAAAATTAATACAATGATGGTGGGGTATACTTATTAGGGAATTTAAAAAAGGCCTCTTGAAGGAGGTGTCCCTTGTATTGAACCTTAAAGGGCTGGAGAAGGAATGTTCTGTATGAGGGTCTGCCAGTAGTCTAGAACCAGATCGGCTAGAGCACAGGATGTGTGTGAGCAAGGAGTAATGTGTAATTGGCCTGGGGAGATAGGCTAGAACCAGATTATTGTTCTTTAAGAAGAACAATTTGGCAGCTGTGTTGAGGATAGTTTGGAGAGGGCAGGGAGAATCTGGGAGGCCAATTAGGAAGCTACTACAGGGCAGCTAAGTGGCACAGTGGATAGAGCACTAGCCCTGGATTCAGGAGGACCTGAATTCAAATCTGGCCTCAAACACTTGACACTTCCTAGCTGTGTGACCCTGGGTAAGCCATTTAACCTTTATTGCCCTGAAAAGAAAAAAAAAAAGAAAACATTTTGGGCAGCTAGGTGGCACACACACAAAAAAAGAAGCTACTACAATAGTCTAGGCAAGAAGTGATGAGGACCTACAGTTGGGTGGTCATGATGTGAATAGAAGAAGGGGAAAGAATAAGAGATGTTGAAAAGGTGGCGGCACTTCCAGGGCGGAGCCAAGAGGGCAGAAAAAAGGCAGTGAGCTCTCGAACTCATGACTTGATCGCTCCAAAAAACATCCAAATAATGCCATAGGACAGTTCCTGGAGCAGCAAAAACCCATAGGAGAATGGGCTGAAATCATCTTCCAACCAAGGACAGTTTGGAAAGTCGGAAGGAGGGAACTGCTATGTTGAGACAGGAGTGGAGCTCAACCCCACTGTCACCCTGACACAGATTCAGTCCCAGGAAAGCCTCTCCAGAGAAAGAGACCCCCCCCCCCCCAGCCTCTAAATCAGCTGCATTGCCAGTGTCATCTGCAACTAAGTTCACAGTCTGGTGAGAGGGCTGAGTCCTTGGAAGCGGAGAGACTACAGGGGTCTATGCTGGTCCTGAGGCAGAACTTGGGTTTTTCACCCCTGCTGGGAACCAGGAGGTAGGCTTGAGTAGCAGTGGCCCAGGTGGGGGAGGGGCACAGGCTCATCAGAGCTGACAACCACAGCACATAAAGCTGGTTGATTAGCAAGTTGGTCTGGGGTCATCTATGGACCAGGGAACAGGCCAGGCTTGTGAAGAACCTGTTCTTCCTTAAATCATACCACCTGTGACTTCTGAAGCTTGGGATAGTGCAGCCTGGAAACAGTGCCCCACTTTAAGGAGCTAAAAGTCAAGTAAAAGAAAGGCAAGATGAGCAGACAGAGAAAGGTGAGGACCATAGAAAGTTTCTTTAGTGACAAGGAAGATCAAGGTGCACCCTCAGAGGAAGATGTCACTGTCAGGGCCCCTATATCTAAAGCTTCCAAGGAAAATGTGAATTGGTCTCAGGCCATAGAAACACTCAAAAAGGACTTTGAAGATAAAGTTAGAGAGGTAGAGGAAAAAATGGAAAGAGAAATGAGAGTGATGCAGGAAAGACATGAGAAAAAAGTCAACAGCTTGAAAAGTCAAATTGGCCAAATGGAAAAGAAGGTACAAAAGCTCTCTGACAAAAATAATTGCCTAAGAATTAGGATGGAACAAATGGAAGCTAGTGACTTTATGAGAAACCAAGACACAATAAAGCAAATCCAAATGAATAAAAAAAAATAGAGGGCAATGTGAAAAGGTGGCGGCATTGACAAGATTTGCCAGCTTATTGGAAACTGAGGGAGAGTGAAGGATTCAAAATGGTTCTTAGGTTGTGGATCTGGGAGAATGGAAGAATGGAGTTGTTCTGGACAGAAATAGGGAATTGAGTGGAAGGTTGGTTTAGGGACTAGATGACGAGTTTTGTTTCGGGTATGTTGAGTTTGAAATGCCTATGGGGGCATCCAAGTGGCAATGCCACCAGGCAGGTGGTGATGATGGAGGACTGAAGCTTTGGAGTGAGATAAGGGCTGGCTATGTAGATTTGGGAGTTATCTTCATAGAGATCATAGCTGTATCCATGGGAACAGATACAATAACTGGAAGAGAAAGAATTGAGAAAATCACAAATTTAAGTGACTAACAATTATAATACTAATAGGTAACATTTTAACAGTGATATAAGGTTTTCAATGTGCTTTATTCATTTTAATATTAATTGTTAGTTAACTCATTAAAATAATTAAATGCTATCTCATTTGATCCTCACAACAACCCTGTGAGGTAGGTGCTGTTATTACCCCCATCTTATAGATCAGCAAATTGAGGTGAGCAGAGGTTACAAGTTGTCCAGGGGATTAACACACACAGCTCTCTGCCCTATAAATTCTGGGCCCAACACCAGCTGCCCAGAGACTCCATCAGCACTTGTGAGTTGATGTGCAAGCCAGAGTCTTGACCTTTGTTTCAGAGCTTTGGGTGCCCAGGTAGCCCCTCCTCACCCCAACCCTCAGTCTTTAATAGCCAGTAGCTAAAGGGCAAAGAGGCCTCGAAACATGCTTCCCAATAGTGGCTGCACCCTCTCTCCTCCTTCCCTCTACTTTGTCTCTCACACTTATTGAAACACTCCTGAATGAGCACACATACCCTTCATGTCTGTTTTGTCACATACTTTTCACACAGACATATACGTCCACATAGATATATCCAGATAATTTTAAAAATGGGGAATTTAAGCCCCCATTCTACCTCCATCCCCATTTTGGTCTCTCTTCCAAAAGTAGGGGATGGCTAGAGGAAAAATGTCAGCCTCAAGATTGCGAACTAGACAAGAGACGGCCTTGGATGTCACTGGGTCTGTCTCCTTATTTATAGATGAGGAAGCCCTGAGCCTAAGAATGAAACTGACTTTCCCCAAAGCAGATAGTCAGTGATAAAGCTTGGACTCTAACCCAGGTCTTCCCGTTTCAAATCCTTTATTGTGTTTATTATTATGTCTCTTTATTATGGTGACAGCAATCAATCCGATAATAAGCATTTATTAAATGTCTGCTATGTACTGTGCCGAATGCCAGGCAATGAGATACAAACACATGGATGAAAAAGTCCCTGCTTTCAAGGAGTTGAGATTCTTGTGGATGGGGATGGTAGCCAGAAGAAAGGAGACACATGGACATCTCTTTCTAGCGGGTCTCAAAGTCTATGCTAAAGGGGAGGCAAAATTGAAGGGTCAGAGGACCTGAGTTTAAATTCTGTTCTGCTGCTTAATAGCTGTGTTTTCTTAGGCAAGGTGTTGCCCCTCTCTGGGTCTTCATTTCCTCACTTGTAAAATGAGGCAGTTAGTCTAAGATGATCTTGAAGGTCTCTTCTAACTTTCAATCAATGACCCTTGGATGCTTTGATATGGATTCTTAGTCCTGCCCTGATACTCAGGGACTTCTTGTGTATTGAGTCACTTCTAGTCTCTGGGTCTCATTTACTCATTTTTAAAGTGAGGTCTCTGAGGCCCTTTCCAATTTTATGTTACATTCTAGGTTCAATGCTGATGCCCCTGAATCTCCTGAATGGGTTAGTTGTCTCGCTGACATACCCCTGCCTATTTGGGCTCCTCTGTGTTCTGTCTCGGTTTCTCAGTCTTGGCCTCACATGTTCTTCACCTTTTATATGTCATAGACCTCTTGGGGGGGGTATGATTCCCTTCTTTAATGTTCTGTGTTTTTTTTTAATGAAATACACAAGATAACAAAAGACAATTATGCTGAAATATAGTTATCATTTCACAAATCCCAGGCAGAACCCATGCAGTAAAGGGTTCTTTATTTGCCCCTATTAACCATGGCTACTAATATTAGTCTGAGAAAGGGCAGATCCTACCTTTGGATCAACCCCCAAACCTCCTGGATAAAATTTCTGGGCATCTCAACTCCAGCACTGAGAAGGAGGTAGGACTAGAGAGCACATGGTGGGACTGGATGTCTGGAGTGTCCAGGAAGAATTCTGGGATAGGAACAGAACAAGAGATTGGGAAGATGTAGGAGAAGATGAATGGACATCTGGGTGTTGGGCCTTGAGTCAGGAAGACTCACCTGCCTGAGTTCAAATACAGCCTTAGACACTTACTAGCTTACCAGAAGCAAGTCACTTCACCCTGTTTGTCTCAGTTTCCTCATCTGTCAAATGAGTTGGAGAGGAAATGGCAAAACAGTCCTGTATATTTGCCAAGGAAACCCCAGATGGGGTCATGAAGAATCTGACGTGACTCAACAACAACAGAAAATGAAAAATTCCAGTTGGTTCAGAAGTGGCCCAATTTATTATTCCTGATTCAAGTTTATAGCCATGGGAGAATATTCCCACTCATTTTATGATAATTGGTTCACAGATTTACAACTAGAAGGGACTTCAGAGGCTATCTAGTCCAATCTCCTCATTTTACAGGCAAGGAAACTGAGGCCCAGGGAGATAAAATGACTAGCTCCCAAGTTACATCACCAGTACTTTCTTTCTTTCTTTTTTTGGGGGTGAGGCAATTGGGGTTAAGTGACTTGCTCAGGGTCACACAGCTAGTAAGTGTTAAGTGTCTGAGGCCGGATTTGAACTCAGGTCCTCCTGAATCCAGGGCTGGTGCTCTATCTACTGTGCCACCTAGCTGCCCCCTCACCAGTACTTTCTATTCCATCTCTGGGTGTCCCAACTGACGTCTTTCTTCCTTTGCTATGTCTTCTTCTTAGGTTTTCTCCTCCTCTTCCTCTTTGCTCTCCTCATTATGTTTTCTCCCTTCTTGCTCTATCCATATACCCCTTGGGACTTTTCTTTTTCCCCCAGGCTACTCCTTTCCTCCTCTTCCCCTTCCCTCCCCCCAGGCTCTCCTCCTCCTTCTCTTTTTCCTCCTTCCTATGTCCGTGCCTCCCCACCTCAGACCCACTCCCAACGGGGCCTTCATGTAAAAATAT
Source organism: Dromiciops gliroides (assembly GCF_019393635.1). Taxonomy (NCBI): domain Eukaryota; kingdom Metazoa; phylum Chordata; class Mammalia; order Microbiotheria; family Microbiotheriidae; genus Dromiciops; species Dromiciops gliroides. The sequence goes on from NC_057864.1 coordinate 258,865,882, forward strand.
CCCAGCTTTTTTGGGCTCGTTATCTACTATTTTTATCAAATGCCTCAAGTGAAGCATGGCCAAAATAAGAGGAAAATCATACAGCTCTGTTTGCCAAGCTCAATTGAAATAGCAGCGGGGTGGGCTATTTTTAACAAGATGAATAGCCCTCTCTGCTGAGGTCTCCCCCTCTGCCCCACACCAGCCTCCTTTGTCTCCTGGGCCCCGTCGGACAGCGGATTGTAAAATATACCTACAGCTGCCAAACCACTAAGTATGACCGAGACAAAGTTTGAGTCAATTGGAGCCAAGGCGGGTAGTGTGGGGAGGTGGTTTTTTCCAAGTGAAATCACACTCCGTTGTTTAACAACCTTCCAGGTTGGTTTTCGGGGCCATCTTCTCCAGTTGTTCCTCTCCCACGGGAACAGCAGAGGTTACTATGAAACACAAATTGGATTTGGAAGGGTGACCCCAGCGGCCTGGCGAGGCAAACCCCAGGGGACAGAGCTGTGGTGCAGTGGGAAAGCAGGGGAATGCTGGGAGGAAGGCTTGAGAGAGAGGCATCCAGTGGCCTGATTCACTGTCAACGGACATCCTTTCCCCCATCCTGAAAAACCTCCCCCCACACCCCTCTACCTCTCGCTGTCCTCTCATCCCCAGCCACTATAACCCTAGATCTCCACAGTCCACATCCTCCCCTCCAGTTCCTTTGTGATCCTGGCAACCCCAATCTATTGTTAACACGTTCCCATTTATTCTGAGTCTCTTCAGGGCATACCTTTTTTCATCTCATGCTAAAGGAGATCTGGCTATTTTAAGAACATACTACATCTCTAGTCAATCTTTCTAGGACTGCATGGTCCTTTTCTCATGTACCCTGAAGGAATGGTGATGATGATCATAATAATGATACTAACAACACAACACAATGTACACATGAGCATGTGTGCACACACATACATATGCACGTTGTATGCATGTATACACATACTTGTATGCACATGCATACAGATACAGATATACTTGTGTCTGTGAATATGTGTAAATGCATGTACATATACATATGTGTACACACATATATACATGTGTGTATATAGGCATATCACCTACATATATACATATGTGTGTGCATGTATATACATACAGTGAATAGAAATATATACACACAGTCTATAGGATTGACACACACCATACCTAGCTAACTGTGTATATGTATGTATATGCATATATATGTGTACGTATATATTTATACACACATATATACACACACACTCATCTAGGTGCAGTGAATAGGATAGAGCGCCAGGCCTAGAGTCAGGAAAATCTGAGTTCAAATATGTCCTTACATACTTACTAGCTGTGTGACCCTGGACAAGTCACTTAACCCTTATTTGCTTCATTGCCTCACAGTAGAGAAGGAAACGATAAACCACTCCAGTATGTTTGCCAAGAACACCCCTTGGACAAAGTCCACAGAGTCATGTAAAGTTGGACACAACTGAGCAACTATATATGTGTATGCATATAAGCATACACACATACATACATACATATATACACATCCATGAATACACACATACATACACAATGTAGTTCAGGCTTTTGAGCATGTTCACTTCTAATATGAGGTCTGCTTTCTCCTTTACCACATGGTAGTGTAACTGAAAAGATTATAACTGAAAAGATCGTGGAAAAGAGAAGCTTAGCCAAAAAGTAACAAAAAAGAAGAACTGATTAGGTCTAGCCAGTTTTAAAGATTCAGGTAGGCAATCAAAGGAAGTTACCCCCACCCATGTGGAAGGGAACAGAGTGGTCTCCATGTCAGAACTGGGTATGCTCAAAAAAAGCCCAGGCTACATAAATATTATGATGATCTCAAATATTACTTAATAATTAAGCATTAAGTAATAATTAGTATATCAAATATTATTAATAATGTTATATATGTATATCATTTTAAGGTTTGTAAAGTGTTTTACATCTATTATCTCACTTGATTCTCACAACAACCCTGTAAGGTATTCCCATTTTAGAGAGGAAGAAGCTGAAGCTGAGAAAGGTAGTTTTTTTGTGTGTGTGTGAGGCAATTGGGGTTAAGTGACTTGCTCAGGGTCACACAGCTAGTAATTGTTAAGTGTCTGAGGCCACATTTGAACTCAGGTCCTCCTGAACCCAGGGCCGGTGCTCTATCCACCGCGCCACCTAGCTGCCCCACCATTCACTTTTTAAAACATTTTTTTTTATCATTCTGAACCTGACAAATAGGAGTGAAAGTGAACACTTTATTGTATAAAGAGCAGAAAAAGAGGATAGGATGTGAAACCACAAATCTCTATTATATGTGGTTTGTTTTTTGTCAAGGCTCTCCTACTTGTCTGTGTGTTCTTCTAATGCCCCTTTTGGCTTTCAAGGTTTGTAAGTCATTTTACACACATGCTCTCTGAAATATTGGCTATCATTATCCTCATTTTACTGAGGAGGAAACTGAGTCTCAGAGAAATTAAATGACATTTCCCTCCTGCACATCGGATTCTGATATATGTGAATTACTCTTGTGATGAATGAAAAAACCTAAGAGACAGAGTTTTGGGTAATTAATAATCAATTTATTACTTAGGCTAGCTAATAATAAATTGATGATGAGTGGTTTCTCTTAAAAAAAAAAAAAGGCCCTCCAGTGGAGACACTTAGAAAAGGGGATGCCCCTGACAAGTGAAAACCAACTCTGATTGGTCGACATTTAATGAGGAGGTGGGCTAGAAAGTCTTCAGCTCTTCTTGCTGAGGATGTGGCTTAGTCATGAGATTCCAGTCACCTCTAGGAATCTGGACTTCTCCATCCACTCCCGTTGGTTTTTTCTGTCATGAGCTGGGTCTCCCTAAATGCGAATGGAGGGGGTACAAGGACAGGGGCTCTTTTCTTCAGGGTAAGAACTTGCCTAGACTGGATTCTGTTTATACTCTAAACAGAAGTAAGGTCTCCCACCAAAGATTGATGAGCATATTCCTTGAGGGCTAGGACAATATCATTAATCAGTCACATCCTTCAGAGACTGGCTTTCTTTTTTAAATTTAATTTTTTGTTGTTACAAAGGCTGGACCTTAAATGAGGAAATAAAGGAGAAAAACCTGGATCCTAAATTAATAATTGGTTATTAATATAACAGAAAAATAATAATTTCTCAGATGAATTAATCCCTCCCTCCCCCCATTCCTTTTCCTCCTCTGGCTGTGCTTCTAACTTTCTGGACTTAAACCCCAGTCCTCATCCGCAGCCTCACTCTGGAGTTCTGCCCTGCCAGCCCCCTTCTCCCACTACTGATTTCTTCTCCATTTTGTTGAGGGGTCCCTGTTGGCCAAGCTTCATTCCCCTCCCAACTGTGGGTGCTTCTGACTTTTCTGGATTTCAACACCATTCCTTCTTCACCAATCCCTGTCCCTCTCTACCTCCCACTTTCCAGCCCCCTTTTTGTGTGTTGTCTTCTTTGATAGATTGTAAGTTTAGAAAAGTGACTATTTCTTTTTGCTTTGTATGCCTAGCATTCGGCTCAAGGTGCTTAATAAATGCTTGTTGATTGCTTGCCTGACTTGCCCAGAATTACACAACTGGTAAGGGTAGGAGACAGGATATGAATTCAGGTCTCTTCTGCCTCCAACTCTAGTGTGTTTTCCTCCATACTGATGACTTATTCCACTGACCGTGTCTCTTGTGCCTGGCATCCTCTCCCTCTTCATCTCTGCCTGGTGGCATCCCTGGTTTCATTCTGGGCTCAGCTCAAGTGCCACTTCCTATAAGAGATGATCCTGACTCTCTAGAAGCTCATCTACATCACATTTATTTTGTTTGCATTGTCTTATTTAGGTATGTTTCTTTCCAGTGGAATGTAAGCTTGTCTTTTATCCTCGGTGCCTGGAAAATTATAGCCCCTCAATGAATACTTATTCAGTTGAATTGAATGCTTTGGGTAGCACTGAAACTCAAGAGTTGGTGGTCCATGGCAGCCTCCCTTCACTCTGGGTTTGCATTTCTAAATTTCCCTGGCCTTGACCCTAGAAAAGGAATCTGTGCATTTTCTGGTCTTAGGACAGTGCTTGGTACATAGTGCTTAAAAAATTCTATTCATTCATTCACTCATTCATCCATCCATCCATCCATCCATCCATCCAACCATACAGTTAGTCATTTCTGGCAGCATCCAAAACCTTTTTTTCATTCATAAAGCCTATTTGGCCTCTGGGGCATCCCTGCAGTGGACATTCCAGGATTTGGAAACTATTTTGAACCCAAATCAGAAGTCACTTTGATTTGTCTGTCCCTCTTCATTCCTTTCCTGGGAAGTCAGGGGGAAAGACAGACCCTGGCACCCTACTCCCATTCCTTTCCCCCGGAGAGCAACAGATTGGAGCCAAGAGGAGGGGGCCAGGGCTGACACCCTTCCCCCAGCCTGCCCTTCCTGAGGTGTCCCTCCCCCCATGGGGAGAACAAGCTGGCTGAATTTCATTTGGGCTTATTCCCCATAAACTATCTCAGCCCTAGGGGAGAAAGGGAGACAGAGAGCAGATAGGGTCCGTCAGCCACTGTCGGGGCCTAGTGATGAATTGTCCCAAAGTTTGCCATCCCGTCTGAATAGGATCCCTTCTGAAAAGGGGCCTGGGACAAAGGGCACATTGAATTTGTCGTGCAGACTACAGGAGGCCCCTTTGCTATAAGGATGACAGCAGCCTAGGCCTAGAAAAGTAGAGCTGTCTCCCTCCCAGAGCAGCCCACTTAGGGAAAGGCTGGGGGTATGAGGGAGTGAGAGGGTATGCCCTGCCCCCAGCTCTTGTTTCCCCACTTTATCCCTGGGAGAGCCTGAGTGCTTTCTCCATTTACTTTCTCTGAACCTCTGTTTCCTCATCCATAAAGTAGGGATAAGTATTTGTGGTACCTACTTCATAGGGTGCTGTTGGGGAGGAGAGGCAGGTAGGCCCAAAGGAGGTTTTGTTAACTTGCAAGGGCCATAGAAATGTGAATTGTCTTTGTTTTTTTTTTCTTACCCCCTTTCCCTTGTTTGTTTGTTTGTTTTTGCAGGGCTATGAGGGTTAAGTGACTTGCCCAGGGTCACACAGCTAGTAAGTATCAAGTGTCTGAGGCTGGATTTGAACTCAGGTCCTCCTGAATCCAAGGCCAGTGTTTTATCCACTGCACCACCTAGCTGCCCCTGTATTATTCTTTTAAAGGTAGAACCTACTTACCAGCTGAGCTGCTTGGGGTGGGGGTGGGGGGCCCCCCCAGCAGTGAGCACAAAAACCAAACAATCAATGGGCATTTGCCAAACAACTATTAGGAGCCAAGCTTTGTTACAGGTTCTGATTATACTATGACAAAAACAAAACAACCCCTCTTTTCCTGAGAGCTCCTATTCTATAACAACATGTACTAATAGATATATATAGTCATGCGTATATATATATATATATGTATATGTATGTATATGTATGTATAATGCATATATGTTATATAAAAATCAATATAAACATATATATATATGGTGGGCCAAAAGTCACAAAGGTTTTTCAATATTTAATAACTTCTTTATTTTTTATTTTAAATTTATAATACCATAGCATCATATACAGTATGTGTAAGAAATGAATTTATATTATGTGTGAAAAATCAAACCTTGAAAATGGCAACAAAATAAAAATAATTTTCAAATAGTTATTAAAATATCATGACTTTTGGTCCACCCTATGTATATGCACATATGCATACACACACAAATAATACAGATACACATATATTATATGTGTTGTTATACAATAGAATAGGAGCTCTTTGAGGACAGGAATGATTTCATTTTTATGTTTGAATACCCAGAACCTGACATGGTGCCTAGGCTCTACTAGTCAACCAATCTCTGTTGATACACACATATATACATATATGGCAAGGTGGTCCCCCACATGTAACTTGGCGGGGTTCTGTGGCTTGAAGGGGACCTGTAATAGGCATTTCTAGCCTCTTTTCCACGCCTACCCCCTTTATACAAGGAGATGTTGTTTCCTACCAGGAGGGAAAGCAGGAGGATGGAGCCACATGTACTCTGCTCTTCTCAGAGAGAAGGGGCACTGGACTAGAATTGTATCTATCTGCTCCCTTAATACTGTTTATCTAGGGGATGATGTTTTCAGGCTCAATCTGACTTCCGATTGCTGTTCATCATTGGGGAAGAGTAAGCAGCCCAAACTTTATATCCAAGGCTTGACTCTCTTTCCGCCAAACACCAGTTTCACACTGAACACACATAGTACTTAGTCAAGAAACCCATTTACCCATTTATGAAGAGCAAAATAGAAATCAGATAAAGTACACATTTGAGAACATATAACAGGCAATACAGAGTGAAGGAGCTCTCCCAACTCAGCTCAACCAAGAGAGACAGAGTGCTAGATCTCACCCAAGTGGTAGTTACCCAAGGTCTCCCATGTAGAAAGCTGGAGATAGGAAAAGGACAGAGATGGCTGGGTCGTTTCATGTCTTCCCAGAGTCTTCCCCTTCAGCAACCTGAAATGCAATTGGCCTTATCCATCTTCCCTCTTGAAGCTGGAAGTCCAAAGAGTTCCAAATGACTAGAAGCTTGAAGAGAACTCAAAAAGACAGAAAAGACTTGGGCTCATTCACTTTCCAATTCTGTCCATCATCTCAGGTAGGTATGGGGCATTGATTTCTAGCATTAAAGAGAGAGGCCCATACTAATAGGCTTTGGGTCTTGGGTTACATTCATGTATATATGTGTGTATGTGTATGTATGCAATTGGGGTTAAGTGATTTGCTCAGGGTCACACAGCTGGTAAGTGTCTCAGGCCAGATTTGAACTCAGGTCTTCTTGCTTCTAGGCACAGCGTCACCAACCTGTCTCAAATGCCTTTATATGCAGCAGCAGAACCCATGACAAGATGGCACGGATGGTTGCTTGGATGGGATATGAAACCCAGTGTGGTGTGGTCTGGGACTGGCTAGATATAGACATCTAGACAAGTCTGTGTTAAATCACCCACTGGCCAAGACAGTTTAGCTCCACCGAGGGTGGGCATTCCAAAGACGAGCATATTAACTTCTTCAGGGACCATAGGGACATGGATTTGGAAGGCTTTAATGTGATGGCTACTGGTCCAGATGAGGAGAAACAGGACATCAGGTCAAGAGAGCAAGAAGGCCTAGGTGGACAGCGAGATGGGATGGGAAGCCTATTGAAAAACAATCATTGCCTTGGAGAAGAGGTAATGAAATGTAACTTTTTTGGGGAAAAAGATTGTTTGATGGTCTCTTTGTGAGCTTTTTTGTTTTTGTTTTTGCGTAACAGTTTGTATAATTGTTTCTCTTTGCCACAAGGATGGGGTGAGGGGAGGGGGTTAATACTCAGAAACGACTAATGTAAAAACATAAGGCACCAATAAAACCTTTTAAAAATGCAACTTCCTATGCAAAAGGGAAATCCATGGATACAACCAGGAAGGGCTCCAACTGAGCTTGGCTTTCTGGAGCCTCTTTGTGGCTTTTACCCATCTCTTAGTTCCTGCCTTGTCTGTCTCCTCCTAGATCTGACCTCCCTTCCCCAGAAGGATCGGGAGAGGTGGAGAGAGCTCTGCCAGAGCCAGTGGGGGAGCTGGCAGCCTCCTTAGGACACCAGGGAACCACTTGGTAAATTACAGAGATCAAAGAATGTCTGTAATTTACTAAACTTGCTTCCCTCCAGTCTTGCCTACATATATATATATATACACACATACATGTGTGTATCTTTATATATGCTTCCCTCCAGTGGTACCTAAATATATACACATGTACACACATAGATAATATACATTCGCACATATGTTATATATGTATATGTAATATATACCCATAAATACACAACCACATGCATCTATACATACAGACCACAATATATATACATATATATGTATACACATCAGCATATACATACGAACACACATATACATGTGTGTATATATATATATGCATGTATATGTATTAGGGTACCACTTGAGGAAAGTACACACATGTATATACATCTATGTGCACATATATTATATGCGACTATTATATTATATCATGTCATATCACATATGTCGCCCATAAACCACAACAATTCATGTTTCCTACTGACTACTATTTGTCAAGAGTTGCATTCTGACAGAACAAGCTTTGGCCCCCCAAAATGTAAAATAAAGAAATTGGGTTAAATACCCTGCAAGGTCCCTTCTAACTAATATTCTATATTTTATGATCTAAGTTTCAACGGCCACATTACTGCCATTCCCCCAGCTACAAATATATACTCCAGCCAAACTGGACTATTTTTCTTGACTCCAGAAATATACTCTGTGCTTATTATAATAATTATCATTAATAACTTGATCATAAGTTCTTCCCTCTAGAGGGAATTTGGCACAATGGACTCTGGACTTGGAATAAGGAAGATCTGAGTTCAAATCCCACCTCTGACACTTATTGGTTGTGGTACTCTGAACCAGTCATCAAACCTCTCTGAGTCTCAGTTTCCTAATCCATAAAATGAAGGGGTTTGACTTGATGGCCTGGATAGCACAGTGGATGATGTGCTGGGTTTAGAGTCAGAAAGACCTGAGTTCAAATCCAGCCTCAGACACTCAACTGTGTGACCATGTGCAAATCACTTAATTCTGTCGGCCTCAGTTGCTCTTTGTAAAAGGTGCTAGAGAAGGAAATGCAAATTACTCTACTTTCTTTGCCAAGACAAACCCAAATAGGGTCATGAAGAGTCGGACAATACTGAAAAGACTGAACAATGACAACAAGAATAATAACAAGAAGTTCCTTACAGGTCAAATCTATGATTTATGATCTGGGATCCTATGCTGGGAATATCCTCCTTCCTTCCCTCCTAGTCCTCCTTTATATTTTTAAGTCATTTTCAGTTGTGTCCAACTTTTCATGACCCCATTTTGGGGTTTTCTTGGCAGAGATACTGTAATGGATTGCCCTTTCCTTTTCCAGTTCATTTAACAGATGAGGAAACTGAGGCAGACACAGTTAAATCATTAACCCAGGGTCACATAGCTAATAGATCTCTGAGGCCAGATTTGATTCCCAGTCTTCCTGATTCCAGGCCTGGTGCTCTGTCCACTGAACCACCCAGCTACCCCCTTTTTTAGCCCAACTCAAATGCCACCTCTTTCAGGAAGCTTTCTTTTGACCTGTTCCATCTCCACCCCCCCACAATTCCATTGGGAATAGCCTTCCCCCTCATCTAGCACTTTGCTTCGCAGTTTTCTGATTTGTTTGTCATGGCATATAGTGTATTTTAATATTTGTGCATTATCTCCTTATATTACTACCATGAAGATAGAGACTTGGAATGATAGAAACTTTCTATCATCCTCAATGCCAAGCTCAGCATCCTGCACATAATAGATGTGTAGTAAATATTTGTTGAAAGAACAAATGAATGAAGAAGTCCCTTCCAGCTCAAACATTCTATCTTCCGAGTCCCAAGGTCTCTAGCTCTCACATTCCATGTTCTAAGATCCCTTTATGCACCAACATTGTATTTCTCACTCCAAGATACTGCCCAGCTCTAACATTCTCTGATCTAAATTCCTGGCAAAGCAGAGAGGCCCTTCCCTCTCTCTGTGCCTCCCTAGTCCTTTCCTGCCCTAATATTCTGTGGTCTTTGTTCTGAGATCCCTTCTATGTGATAAAATCCTTTTCCTGCTCTTAACATTCTCTATTGTGTTTTCAGGGTCTCTTTCTGCTCTAATATCCTCTGCTTCTGATTATATGTTAGAAAAATCACACTTACTACAAAAAAGCAATTCACGTCAGGACGAATGACAATCAGCATGCGACGTTCTCAGTGCCACATATTACATCTGCTAGGATGAAGGGAGTGAGAAATCATTTTTAAAAAATGAACACAGAGTGCAGAGCAGAGAATGAAAGCAAGGCAGGACGACAGACGTCGGCTGTGCTCGGGAAGGAAGAGACACAGGCCTGAGCCGCTGGAGATAATATTCCTGATAGCTTTTTGAAAACTGGAGCCCCATACTCATTACCTTCCTACTATTATTATTATTTTCAGCCCCCCTGGGAGATTGTTTAATGTTATCTACAATAGACCAGCGCCTTAATTTGCAAATTACTGAAAGCAAAATTCTGCACTGTGAGATGCCAGATGACAGGGAGGGATCTTGTCATTGCTTTAACCACTAGCATGGGATTTAGGGGGCTTGGGTTCCAGTTCCAGTCATTCCTCTAGAAAATGAGGGGTGGGGGCTACGTTATTTTAGTCTAATGACTCAGAGAGAGGAACATCCTCAAACTTCTCTTCATATACAGGAGATTGGGGCTCAGGAAGCAATCTCCTTTAATTCGTCTCTTTGGTTATATCATGCATATGCATCTTATGTGCTGCTGAAAGATACCAATACAGGGGGCAGCTAGGTGGTGCAGTGGATAGAGTACTGGCCCTGGATTCAGGAAGACCTGAGTTCAAATGTGACCTCAGACACTTGACACTTACTAGCTGTGTGACTCTGGGCAAGGCACGTAACCCTCATTGCCCCACAAAAAAAGAAAGCTTGCCTGGGTCAATGAATAGGTATAGAAGAGGCACCTGGGAAAATCCATTCTTCTTTAATTCCTTAGCCAAGTCTCTTGACCCTTTGAACATGAATATGTAGCTACAAAAAGTCTGAAAGAGCTTTTTTGCCCCTCACTCTTACAAATAGCAAATTCTGAAATTAACATCTTGTAATTTCATTAAGTGTATTAGAGAACTCGATTGATTGGAGGTCCCCATCAACCCCTTGCTATGCTTATGATTCTCAATTTTGTATTGTCAACATTTGTATATGTGCTGGATGTTCCTTTAATAGATGGTGAATTTCCTAAGGGCAGGGAACTTATCTTTACTTATTATTCATTTATTCATTCATAGGATTGTAGGATTTACATGAGAGAGACCTCTTAGATCATTTAATTCAATCCCCTCATTTTATAAATGAGGAAATATCACACTGCTTCATTCATACATTCTTTCATTCAATAAACATTTAGTAAGCCCCCAAATGAGAAACCATTAATCAAGGATGGATCAATTAAAGATAAAATCAAGAAGGTCAGCAAGAGCTCAGGAGCAATGATTTTCAAGCTTCAGCTGGAGAAAGGGGGTCAAAGGTGATCCTATGAGAGACTACCTGCTAAATTCAGCCTATGCCACTCCTAGTAATTCCGAAATGGGCTTCTGCACACCAAGGAGGCTTGATACAAGTGAGGCCCTTGGGATGTATTGGATTCTTGCTTAGGCATGTCTGACTTGTTTCCAGTTTCTGATGTTGAAGGCAAGGAGCTCACATGGATGGGACTCAAGTGGCCTCAGTTGAATAGTATAGGGCATGGAGGTTTCTAGATATGGCAAGTTCTTGAAAATCATTGTTCATTGAAAAGTCATTGAAAATCATTGACTAAAATTATTAAAAGGAAAAACAATAAATATTGGAGAGCATGTGGAAAAATTGAGCCACTGATTCATTGTTGGAGGAATTGTAAAATGATGCAACCATTTTGGAATTATGCTCGAAGAGTTATTAAACTGCCTTTACCCTTTGACCCAGCAATGCCACTACTAGGTCTATTTCTCCCCTCTCCAGAGCATCTGATTTTATTTTATTTTTAAATAATAAATGTTTTTATTTAAAGTTTTGAGTTCCAAATTCTTTCCCTCCTTCCCTCCCTCCCCTACTACCCCTTCCCTGAGGCAGCAAACAATCAGATATAGGTTATACATGTGCAATCATGTAAAACATTATACTAGGTCTATTTTTAAAGATGATTAGAGAAAAAAGAAAAGAACCTATATGTTCCAAAATGTTGATAATAGCTCTCTTTGTGGTAGCAAAGAACTGCAAATTGTGGGGATGCCCATCAACTGGGGAATGGCTGAATAAGTTGTAGTGTACGATTGTGATGAAATACTAATGTCCTATAAGAAATGGTGATCTTGGTGATTTTAGAAAAAATCTGGATAGACTTGGATGAAATAATGAAGAGTGAAATGAGCAGAACCAAGAGAGTGTTATATAGAGTAACAATATTGTTTTTGTTGTTGTTGTTGTTTTTTTTTAGTGAGGCAATTGGGGTTAAGTGACTTGCCCAGGGTCACACAGCTGTAAGTGTTAAGTGTCTGAGGCTGGATTTGAACTCAGGTACTCCTGACTCCAGGGCCGGTGCTCTATCCACTGCGCCACCTAGCCGCCCCAACAATATTGTTTTAAGAGCAACTTTGAATGAATGTCATTTTGACTATTATAAATACACACATTTTTTTAAAAAAAGGACACATGGAAGAAGACACTATATGAATCCAGACAGAGTGGATAAATAGGAATATGTGTAGAATAATTTTACACACACACACACACACACACACACACACACACACACACACATATATATATACATACGCACGCACACACACCTATATACACAGATATTTGCGTCTAATGGCAGCCATCTTTAGGTGGGGGGGAGGGAAAAAAGAAATTTAAGTAACAACTTTATTATATATTTGGAGGGAAGAGCAAGTTGTACATAATAAATTTGTAATTTTGTATGCGAGCATTTTCTTTTAGTATACTATATTGTGGAAATGTTTGTTTTACTCCATAAATTGAAAATAAAATAAATTGAAAAATTGAAAAGAAAAAAGGAAACTCATTGCTCTTGAGCTCCTGTTGACTTCCTTGGTTTTCTCTTTAATTGATCCATCCTTGATTAACTATTTTCATTTTGGGGCTTGCTAAATATTTGTTGAATGAAAGAATGAATGAAGCAGCCAGTGTGGTATTTCCTCATTTATAGGATGAGGATATTGGATTAAATGATCTATTGGGTCTCCTCCAGTTCTAAATCTTATAATCCTCTAAATCCTACAATCTTGAAAAGAGGTAGTGCTGGAGAAGAGATAGGAAGTCTTTCATTGACAAGCCTTATGGACCTCAGAGTTCTTCCCTCCCCCAAACTGGAAATGTTTGGCTCTTAAATCCTTCTTGAATTTAAAGTCAGAAGACCTCAGTTAGAATCCTATCACTGCTACTTATTACCTGGGTGACTTTGGACAAGTCATTTCCATTGCTCTGAACCTCATTTTTCTCGTCTCTGAGAGTGTGATACCAGACTAGAATGAAATATTTCTTTCCCTTTTCCTAAATGTTACTGGTCTAGGAGCATGCTTTTTAGGCTCAAAACAAAAATCTTCTTCCCTGGTTGCTAGCTCTTAGTATATGCTTGTCAGTTTTACTCCTTCCCACCAAACACTAGTTACACAAAAGATCATCACAAATAGTGAATATCCATTAAGCAAGAAATTCAAGCAGAGATGCCTCTCCAAAGCTTCTGAACCAACTCTGTTCTTCACAGAGGCATGCAGAGTTGAGTCAACATTTTCTCCACCAATTAGGAGTCACATCTAAGCAACAATATGCAAAAATTTTTCCTGACCCTCTTTCTTATCAAAATGTATCTGCTATGTTACATTTCTTTTCTTATCTGGTTGTCCCTTTAAGCGATCTGATCCTAGTAGTCATAGAACGTCAGAGCTGGAAGGCTCTTGTAGCATGTGAGAAGCAAAGGGGTCCTTATAGAGATCATGTGGTTCAGTTCACTCATTTTAAGGAGAAAACTAATGCATAGAGATGGAAAAAAATAGTGAGAAGTTGCACATCTAGATAGTGACAGAACTGGGATTAATGCTCTTTCCATGATGCCCTTGCTGCAGGATTAATGACTCTTAACACTTAAATCCTTCAGGGTCATTTATACTTTAATAGAGCTTTTCTTGAGATGCGCATCTTTAACCAAATACCCCATTGCTATTATTGAACCATTGTTCTGATCACTTCACCATCTTCCCAGCCCCCTTGTTCAGGAACCTTCACTGACTCCGTATTACCTATAGGATTAAATACAAACTTCTCTCTTTGACATTTAAAGCCCATTGAGAAGTTTCAGGGGTTTTCTATTGCCTCTCAGATAACATACAAATTCCTGTGTTTGTCATTTAAAGGCCTTCTTCACAGGCTGACTCTAGCCTATTTTTCTAGGATGGTTTCCCATTTCTCCTTTCTCATGAACTCTGCGATATAGTCAAACGGTTTAATTTGCTGTTCCCTATAAGCAATGTTTAATTTCCCATCTTCATGCCTTTGTACAGGTTGTCCACCTTTTACAATCTCTAGCTTCCTTCAAGAATCAACTGAATCACTACCACCTACAAGAGTTCTTTCCTGAATCCTCTAGTTGTTTGTACTCTTCACTGAAATAAATTTATACTTATATATTTTTAAAATTTTATTCATTTGTATGTTATTTTCCACCAGTAGAAGGTAAGCTTCTTGAGGGCAGGGACCATTTGATTTCTGTCTTGGCATATCCAGTGCCCAATGCAGTGACAGGCACTTAGTAGGTGTTTTTCATTTTTGAACTAAAGCAAAGGAAAGAATGATGGAATTTCAGGCACCCTTTGTAGTAAGTAAGCCTACCAGTCGTTTTGAGGGAAGGGTGAAATCTCCGACACTTCATTTAGTTATACTAATGTCCCATGCAATGCATAAGACCAGTTCTATGGACAGATTATTAGGAGAGTGGGAAGATATCACAAGAGGAGCCCTATAAGAGAAACTTGGTGAAATGAATCTGTTTACCCCAAATTCTTAAAATAGAGAAAATGAGAGAGTCTTAGCCCTAATTGACCTCAGCTCTGCTTTGATCCTGCTTGCCTTGTCTGGGCCCTGAATGTGGTCCCAGCTTTGGCTCCCATCTGATCCCTTTGTCGAAGCAACACTTTCCCAGTAGCAAAGCCAGGCTTGGACGTGTATGTCAACAGCCTGCCTCCCTCTGCCTGGCAGTAACACTCCCTGGGGCCTGGCACAGAGTCCCCCGCTACTGTTGACAGGGATCATGCCGCTATTTAGGGTGAGCCGGCTGATAAGGGATCAGAAATGCCACTCTGGCTCAGCCCTTGGGGAATGGGGGATAGGGTAAAACAATTTAAGGGTTCTTCCTGTCACTCACCCCAGCTTTCCCTGAGTAAGCCAACCATATTCTCACATTCGGTACCATACCTGGGGGAGTATAGAGAATGTGATGATACTAGGACACTCCCAAAGACAATCCCCAACCTTGGGCAAGTCACTCTTCTCAGGGCCTGTTTCCTCATCTGTAAAAGGAGGAGTTTGAACTACACGATCTATATGGGTTCTTTCTGCTTGAAATCTATGGTCCTTGAGTGGGAGAGGACCTCAGTATCAAACTGCTACCCAACCCATGGCTCCCATCTCAAGATCTCTCACAAGTGGTTGGTCCTCCAGGCTCTGTTTAAACATCTCTAGTGACAGAAGACTCGCTACCATTTGAAGACCTCTAGTGATGGGTGACTAGCATAGGGTAGTACTCTACAAAGAAGCCCATTTCATATTACAGTAGTTAGAAAGCATTTCCTTATACCAAACTAAAATCTGCCTTCCTGTAATTTCTGTCTACTGCTTCTGACTTTGTCCCCTGGGATCAAGAAGCCAAATCCCCTTTTCATGTGCAGCCCTTTAAGTATCTAAAGACAATCATCCAACCCCCACCCCACCTCCCTGCCCAGGTGTTCTCTTTCTCTCTCTCTCTCTCTCTCTCTCTCTCTCTCTCTCTCTCTCTCTCTCTCTCTCTCTCTCTCTCTCTCTTTTTGATGAGGCAACTGGGGTTAAGTGATTTACCCAGGGTCACACAGCTAGTAAGTGTCAAGTGTCTGAGGTCATATTTGAACTCAGGTCCTCCTGAATCCAGGGCCAGTGCTCTATCCACTGTGCCACCTCGATGCCCCCAGGTGTTCTCTTTTCCAGGTTAAACACCTCCAGTTCCTTCAACTCTTGGGGCAAAATCTCTAGTTCTCTTATCCTCCCAGTTACCCTCCAGCCTGAAACCTGTAGATGGACATAATGTTCCAAGTATGGGGCAGAGTGTAGTATGGCCATCACCAAACCTGCTCTTTTCACATCTATTAAGAAAACCTAGGAGTATAATCATTCCTAAACTATTGCATTATTTTACTGTCTCCTACTGTATTTGCTGACCACTAGAACTCTTAGATGTTTTCAGCAAGAATTGCTTTTTAGTCACGTCTCCTCCATTATATATTTGTACATTTAATTATTTTAAACCCATGTACACTACTTCATAATTATCCCTTTATGACTTCATCTTGCTGGTTTCAGCTCATCATCCTGTCTTAGAGAGGCAGGATGCATAGTGGGTAGCACCCTGTATCTGTAATCAGGTAGACCTAGGTTGTTAGGTGGCTTTGATTAGGAAAATACTTGCCCATATCCAGACCCACAGGACATTTCCTCTTGGTAGCTCAGCAATTACATTTGAATTTTCCCCCTTCAGTAGTTTATCCATCCAGCCCATGGGAAAGATGGAAGCCCACAGAAATATACATGCAATGCCACTCACTGGCCCCGTAATTGATGCTTTTGAATTGTGGTGCTAGTGGTACTATCTCCTTGGATAGCAAGGAGATCAAATCAGTCAATACTTGAAGAAATTAATTTATGCTATTCATTGGGAGACCAAATATTGAAACTGAAGCTTAAATATTTTGGACACTTAATGAGAAGAAAAGACATTAATATGGTTCTTTAGATGGGCCAATGGAAAAGACCCTGATGTTGGGAAAGATTGAAGGGAAAAGGAAAAGAGGATGGTAGAGAATGAGATGCATAGATAGTGTTCTGGAAACAACAAACATGAACTTGGAAAGACTTTGAAAAATAGTGGAGGATGGAAGGGCCTGGTATGCTATGGTCCATGGGGTCATGAAGAGTCAGACATGACTGAACTACTTAACAACAGCAAACCCAATTGGCAGCTATGGGCCCAACTTGCTGTAGCTTTCATAGGGCACAATTTTCACCCCTACCATCACCATTGGATATGAGTTTATCTTCACATATAGTCATTTCCTGGTTGGCATGTATACAGTCTTATTCCCAGAGAACCAAGGATTCTCAGGTTGAACAACTTAGCATTTTTCTCTTCAGAGCCTTGATTAAAATGATATCAGAATTCCTATTCAGTCTAGTCTAGGGTTTTGCCTTGAAAAGGGATCTCATGAGACATGTTGTGGGATGACACAGTTGTCATCATAGATTAGGGATTCTCCCCAATCCCTTCCCCCAACTCTATATTAGTCAGTCATCCTATAGTTACCCTTAGAATTAGAATCACAGCCATAAGAGAAATTCCCTCTTCAGGGCCTTGATTAATATAATATCAGAGGGCAGCTAGGTGGTGCAGTGGATCGAGCACCAGCCCTGGATTCAGGAGGACCTGAGTTCAAATCCATCCTCAGACACTTGACACTTACTAGCTGTGTGACCCTGGGCAAGTCACTTAACCCCCATTGCCCCACAAGAAAAAAAAATGAGAGGACTGGACTACCTGATCTCTAGGGTCTCTTCTGGCTCCAAATTCTATAGGTCTATAGTCACGTGATCTAGTCCATTCTCTTCATTTTACAGATGAAAAAACTGAGACCTAAAAAAGGTGGTAACAGCTGAAAGAACACTGATTCTGGAGTCTGACAGGTTTAGAATTCACCTCTGACATGGTAACTATGTGACATGCTGGGCCCATCGATCTTCTTGGGTCCCAATTCCCTTAACCATAAAATGAAGGGGGCAGATAAGTTGGCCTCTAAAGTTCCTCCCAGTTTAACATGGATGATCCTATCTATGGCTGAATGCTCCTGTGATGCTGCTTGTCCAAAGTCTCTTATGTTGTTTCTGGCTACACTTTCACCAGCAGGCTGAATTGGCTAGTCAGGCAGCCTTACCATATATTTACTCACTCATGCCCTCCTCTTGGGGTGCTTTACTGTAGCCACTCTCACACCTTCCCCTACTGGGCAGGAAAAGAACAGGGGTTGGCTGCTTGGTATTTCATTTATGAAAGGTTGCCAATCCTAGATCTAAACTCTACTTTAACTTTTTTGGTACTCAAACCTGAACTGCTTCAGAGGGGACAAATTTCATGAATCCTTGATCCTTTGTGAGCACTGGAGGTCAATGTAAATGTCCCCAGTCACAAGTCACACTAATTTTATTCAATTTGACCAACATGCATTAAGCACCTACTATCATAAGGGACTGTCCAAGGTGCTGAGGATTCAAACAAATAGCTAGACACAAGTCATGCTCTCTAGGAGTTTATAATCAAATAGGGAGGTGAAGGTGGGGTGGGACAAGTACACAAGTAACTCTATAGTGCCCCCTATTGGCTATGCACCAATTTGTGCTCCAAGCTTAGACTTGACTGCCAGAGTAACTCCTGCCTGGACTGACTCCCTAGTTGGCATGGGTAGTGTTTAGAGTCAAGAAGATCTAGATTCAAGCCCTATCTCTGACACAAGCTTGTTGTATGATCCTGGAGAAATCACTTAACTTCTCAGCACCCAAGGCAACTGCTTAAGATTATGCTTTGCAGAATAGTTGCAGATCTGCATTGTTAGAAGCAATTTCTTCACTGGGACTTTGCTAAGCAGGTGAAATAGCAAGTATGAATAAACGATTTTCCCCAGAAACTCAAATCTTGACAAGTATGAAGAATTTATAAAACTTGAGAAGATCTTATATCTCATATATGAACTCAGATGGAGTCAGAGCTAAGAGAACAATTTACAAAATGACTACTATAATGCAAAAAAAAAAACCACATTAAAAGACGTGCAAAATCTGATGCAATAACTAGTGGTGACTTCAGAGGACTAATGGTAAAGTGTTCCTACTTCTCCCTCCTTTCGGAAGAGGGATAGAATGAGTCAGACATGGCCAATATATTGTACTATCCTTTTTATTATTATTATTATTTTTACAAGAGAAGGTTCTATTGATGCGGGAGAGGGGTCTTCATAAAGTAACAATGTAAAAAAATTAATAAAGTTTAAAAGGGGGATCTTAAATTTAGAGGGGACCTTTCATTTTGCAAATGAGGAAACAGACCCAGAGAGATTAAACAGCTTGTCCAAGGTCACACAGGAGTAAATGACAGACCCAGGATTTGAATCCAGGTCTTTTGACTCCAGACCTGGCACTCTTTTCTATTGCACCAGAGAGGGCTAATCCTTGTTGAAAAAGGAAGCTTGTCTGGGCATAACCTCTCCTCCAGGATATTTGGGCAGGAGGCAAGTCTTTTTTGGCACCTTTGATTTGGTGGGGGTGGGGTGTGTGTTAGTCTTGAGAATTTCAGGGAAGGAAGAGATGTACAATTTATTCCATTTAGGCCAGAGGTTCTCAATCTTTTTTGTGTCATGGACCCCTTTGGCAATCTAGTTAAGCCCATGGAGTACTTCAAAGAACACTGTTTTAAAATACATAAAATACATAGAATTTCAAAGGAAATCAATTATATTGAAATACAGTTGTCAAAATATTTTTCTAAAAAATAAAGTTTTTGGATCCGAGGTTAAGATTTCCTGATTTAGATCCAAACTAAGTAGTTCTTGGTTCCATCACCCTGGAGTCTTTTTCTCTACTCTTCCCTGTGAACTAGCCCTATCACTGCTGGGCTGTGGAGAAGCCTTCTGGGAGGTAGAGTTTGTTTTGTGTTTAGGCAAAATAGATGGATGCCTACATGTTATAAAGTGAGGGTTGCTTCCAGGTTCTATCTGCCCTTAAACTTCTCACATATTCAGAGCCTGCCATGATAGAAAGAAATCCACCTCCCTCACCCTGTTTAGAGTAACTAATTGGTTAGAAAGGATGATTAGGTAGCCTGGGAAGAGAAGAATTCTCTTGGGGTGATCATAACTGGTTTAGAGTTCAAACTCTCCCAATGTATGACCTCAGACAGCCAACTAATCCTCTCTGACCCTCAATTTTCTCAACTATAGAATTTATACCCCAACCTATCTCACAGGATTGTTACAGTGAAAAGCAACATGATATGATAGAAAGAACACAGGATGGGGAAGCAGGAGACCAGGATTCTAGTGCTGACTCAAAGACTGACTGTGACACTTTGGGCAGGTGACTTCAGGGTTCAGGCTTGCGGACTTTGATTTACTCATCATTTCTAAGTCTTATCAATTTACCTGTTATAGTATCAGCCTCCTCTCTACTAATATGGCTAGCAACCCAGTTCAGGCCCTCATCATCTCTTGCCTGGACCATTATAATAATTAGTCTTCCTGCCTTAAGTCTCCCCCTTCTCCATTCCATCTTTCACACAGATGCAAAAATAATCTTCCCTTGAAACAGGTCCAGTCATGTTACTCTGCTGCTCAAAGTCCCTTCAGGGACTCATTTCCCACCAGCTTGCAATCCTTGGATTGGACTCCACCACACCATACCCCCAGGAAACCTTCTCATGAGGAAACTCGGCATCCTGCAAGATTGTATCAGCCTTGGTACTCCCTCCTCCTTAGTAACCTCAAGTACCCTCTGCTCCTCTGATTGGGCAAAGTTCTCCAACCAAAGCCCTCATTTAGAGATGGCTCCCAGTAAGGGCATCTCTTCATTTCCTGCCCAGTGGCATTCCTTGGCCTAGACTCCATTGTGCCCTTTTTCACCCAGTCTCCCCAGCCTCCTTTCTCGCTTCCTTTTGTGTGTCATCTTCCCCTATTAGAATGTGAGTCCCTTGAGGTGAGAGACTGTCTTTTTCATATTTATATACCCAGTGTATGCACAGGGTCCATCACACAGTAGGTCTTTAAGAAATGTTTATTGACTGACAGAATAGAATACACTACAACTCCCTCAGCATGATCTGACTCCAAGCTGTCTGTATCCAGCTTTATTTTTCATTACTCCCTTTCACATGTTACATTCTGGCCCAACTGGGCTACTTATCATTAGTCATTCAGTTAGTCAACAGGTATTTATTAAGCACTTACTGTGTGCCAAGTGCTGTGCTAAATTCTGAGGTTCAAAGAAGAGTATATAAATAATCCCTACCTACCCTCAAAGAGCTTACATTCTAAAGCTGGGAGACACAGCACATAACCAGGCTCATACAAGATACAGAGTAGATAAAGGGAATCTGAAGGGGTTAGCAGCTGGGGTAGGGTGGCGACTAGAAAAAGCCTCCTGTAGGAGGTGAGGTTTGAGCCAAGTCTTTTTTTTTTTTTAATGGGGCAATGAGGGTTAAGTGACTTACTCAGGGTCACACAACTAGTAAGTATCAAGTGTCTGAGGCTGAATTTGAACTCAGGTCCTCCTGAATCCAGGGCCAGTGCTTTATCCACTGTGCCACCTAGCTGCCCCCTTGAGGCAAGTCTTGAAGGAAGCCAGGGAAACCACGGGGCAGAAATATGGACAGCCAGTAAGTACAAAGACACAGAGATAGAAAGCAGAGGGTCTTGTGGGAGAAACTGAAAGCAGACCAGTATAGCTGGATCACAAAATGAGTGGAGGAGAGGAAGTGGTAAGAAGACCAGAAAGGAAGGGAGGGTCCAGGTGATGAAGGGTTTTAAATGCTAAAAAGGAGACTTTATATTTGATCTGGGATATTATAGGGAGGCATTGAGGGGTGAGAGGGTTGGAGATGATGTGATATGATAAGACCTAAAGTTGAAAATTTGCAAGGCAGCTAGGTGGCATAGTGCCAGCCTTGGAGTCAGGAGAACCTGGATTCAAATCAGACACTAGCTATGTGACCCTGGGCAACTCATTTAACCTCTTTTGCCTCAGTTTCCTCATCTGTAAAATGGGATCACAAAGATTCAGACACGACTAATTGATTAAGCAACAACAAAGTACAGTGGAGGATGGATTAGAGTAGGGAGAGAAGAGGCAGGGAGACCAATTAGCAAGCTATTTTAGTCGTTCCAGTGTGAAAGTCTGAAGGCCTACACTAGATGCCCTGCATGAATGGAGATAAGGAGATTCGAGAGATGTAGAGATAGAAACAACAAGATTTGACTGTGGAATGGACATGTGGGGTGGGTTGGAATGAAGAAATGAGGATGACAGAGATTTCCGGAAATTCAGAAGGTGGGAGAGTTTTGGGGAAAAGATTCTGTTTTGATTCTGTTGAGTTTGAGATGCCTTTGGGACATCCAGTTTGAGATTGGTGATGAGCTCTGGAAAAAGTAGGTCTGTGGTGCATGATGTGAGATGAGGAGCAGGGGGTCAAGGGGAGCTCTCAGCAGATGGCTTCATTTTTTTTTCAGAGGAGGTAAGGAAGAGCAGCTGTGGAGATTGAGATAGTGAATCAGGGAGGAGCAGAATGTTTGCCTTGCTGCAATGAGAGCCAAGTTGAAATTAGAGAACCTTCTTATGCTTCAGATGAGGAAATGGAAGCCAGGAGAAGGGGAAATCACCCTCCAGAATCACACAGAGGATGGTTAACAAGAACTCAAACTGGTTTCCAATCTCTCCCACTTTACCATATTGCCTCCTAGAGCATGCTGAGGGTTGGGGGTGGAGGCTGGAGAAGCAATGACTGGGATTGCTTGCATTGCCTTTCAGGTGCTGAGAGAAAGAACCCTTGGAACTCTGAATGATTGAGGGAGACCTGCCAGGCTCCTTCCTGTTCTCTGAATTAGCTTCTGAGAAAGACTGCCTAACGTCCCTTAGCCATTCTCTGTGGGTAACCCCTCTCCTTCCACAATGACATGCTACTAGTAGTCTTCCATGGGCAACAGCAGAGCTCAGGGGCCTTGGAGGGGAATTCCTGCTCCCCTTCCTCCCAAAGACAGATAGTCAGGAACCCTTTGGCTCTGCTTTCAGAACCCAGTTCAGTGAGCTGCCCTGTCCTGCCCTCCCCCCACATCCACTTCCAGTTCCAGTTCCAAATTGACTTCCTCATTCTAGGAACTCAGAACAGTTGGGCTCCATTTCATGGTTTTCCATGTTTCCATTGGCCACCTTATTGGCAATCTATCCTGGAAAGGGTATCAAAAATATGTAACCCTTTACCACACTAGCAGGCTAGAACAATACCCAGACAGAGCTTGTGGAGATGTGGAGAGGAGAAAGGGAAGAGGAATCTTAAGGTGAATTCTAAGAGTTTTTTTTTTAAGTTCAGATTGGTGATTTTATCAATATAAGGAACTCCCCCCACCCCCTCCCCAGGAGGGGAGCACTAGCTTTACAACTTACAGCCTTGGGGATTTGCCTGGGGCACCGAGAAGGGGCTCATATAACCACCAGGTGTCACAGGGGGAATTTGAATGCAAATCTTCCTGAGTGCCACTAGGGTCCTCTGATCTTCTTCATCCTCCAGCCTAACTCTTATTAGAATGGAAAGAAGTCATGTGTGAGAAAATAATGATTAATAATGAATTTTGGGGGGGGAACCAGAAGTCAGTTTGTCCTTCCCCCTCCCCCATTCCAGAAAGTTCCGCTCTTGTCTGGGACAAGCCCAAAGGAACAGGGGAAATGGAGATTGATTCTTTCCTTTAGCTCAGTTAAGAACCACACCTAAACACTGGAATTTGCTCTTTTGCATACTCTCCAGACCACCCTCAAGTCATGTCAACTAATGGAACTGAATGATGTTATAACCAATTGTGATCAATGTCTAGTGACCCACCTCTATCTAAGAAGGATAAAACCCTTGGCCACACCTGGGTCACTCTCTTTTTGCCTTCTCTGGCCTCCCTCTTACTTCTTCCTTTTAGGACTATGTAGGTATGAAGACCTGAGACTATGAGAAGTTAGGGAGATACAGAGTCAATTCTTTACTGGTAAATATGATATTAATTAATAATAAATGCTTTATTGCCAAAACGGGTGCAATAGCACTTACTATAAATAGCAATTGTGAGAACTGAGAAAGCATGAGGTGACCTTTCTGAGATTTCCAAGGTCAGATTGGCATCTGGAAATTACCTCTATTCATGGACAGCCTTTAGGTCATGTCAATCAATGGACTTGAATTCGACCAGCCAATTAGCTTGGAGCTGTGTGTGGGGACCGCCCCTCTTCCCCTCTGGCAGAGAGCTTCTGAGGAGACTCAGGATTGGCTCTTTCATTCGGGAACAAGCTCGTGGTGGCAGAAGAAGCTGGCCAGGGTAGATAGGTTTCCTATCTTTCTGAACTTCATGTGTTCTCTCTTGGATAGCTAGGTGAAGGTGGCTTCCCCTCTCTCTCTTTGCTAACCCCTAATAAACTTTAATAAATGCTTAAAAGCCTAAACTGTTGCTGAATTTATAAGTAAACCATAGGTAATTCTCCCCCCACACTTGGGGGGGGGCGGGGCAGGTAAGGACACACACATTAGATTTTACTCATCACACAATTAATCTATAAAATACTGTATTAGCAAATAATTTTTAAAAACCACACACATGGTTCTGACTATAGTCACAGACTAAAAAAGGAACTCCATTCAACTGGGAACAGAACTAGAGATGGATAAGATTAGGAAAAAAATCAAAGTACTTTTTACACATAATATCCCATGACTCAATAGGAAGATATTATCGGTAATAAGGTATAGTGGCCAGAGAGCTGACTGTAAGATCAAGAAGCCCTGGGTTCAAATTCTACTTCTGACCCAGAGTGACTATGGGACTTTGGGCAAGTGACTTTAACCCCCTCAGGGCCTCAAGCAGCTCTTCAGCAGAGTTGCAGAGAAGATGCTGATCTGTGCTTTGGTATTAATCTGGAATTCTTTATTCCAAGCAGATCATAGATCTGGTCCATTTACTATCCCTAGCAGCTCCATAATAATAATGATAACAATAACCATGATAATAAGAGTTAGCATTAAGAGGGTGCCTAGGGGGCAGCTAGGTGGTACAGTGGATAAAGCACCAGCGCTGGATTCAGGAGTATCTGAGTTCAAATCCGGCCTCAGACACTTGACATTTACTAGTTGTGTGACCCTGGGCAAGTCACTTAACCCCCATTGCCCCGCAAAAAAAAAAAAAGAGGGTGCCTAGTATGTGCCAAGCACTGTACTAAGCCCTTTACACATTTCATTTGATCCTCACAACAACCTGGGGAGGAAGGTGTTATCATTATTATCCCCATTTTACAAAACTGAGGTAGACAGAAGTCAAGTGACTTGCCCAGGTTCATCACACAGCTAGGAATTGTTAGAACCTGGATTTGAACTCAGGTCTTCCTGACACCAGCCCCCTAGTGTTCTATCCACAACACTACCTAGAGTTTTACCAAAGTGCGATGGATGGTACCAGGTTTTGGTGCATATTCATACCATTTTTTTTGCCTGTTCACTTGCTAGAAATCCTGGGCTTCTCTCCACTCTGGGCATCATGGTGGCTCCTAAAAGGTGAAGAGGAATGGTTTCCAAGGGAAGGATATGGTTCTGCTTGGATGCGTCTGAGTGGTCTGCCATCTCTGAGGTCACAGGTAGGCAGGTGCCAATTGTCCAAGTTGTTGGAAACTACTAACCTGGAGAGTTCTAAGCCTAGAAGATTTCAGATGTGATAGGGCTTCAGGAAACAGGCAGGACAGGAGATATCTAACACTTTAAGCACTTGGTGCACATCATTCAGTTGAACCTCACAACAACTCTGTGAGGCAGGCAACAACGACAACAACAACAGCAAGCTGACATTTATGTAGCATCTTAAGATTTGCAAAGCACTTTACATATGTTATCTCCTTTGAATTGCAGGATGAGTCTGTAAAGCAAGTGCTATGATGATGCCCACTTTACAGATGAGGAAACTGAGGCCGAGGGAGGTTAAATAACCTGTCCAGGGTCACACACTCAGTAAGTGTCTGATGTGGGATTCTAACCCAGGTCTTTGGAGTAGAAAGAACACTGCCTCTGGATCCAGAGCCTCTGAGCTCAAATTCTGTCTCCGACATTTACTCGTGTGACTCTGGGCAAGTCACTTAACCTCCCTGAGCCTCAGTTTTCTCCTTTGTAAAATAAAGATGCATTCGTGGAGTTCCTTCCTTTTCCGCATCTACAATCTTATGACTGACTCCTGAATACCATGCTCTAGCAACCTCACCCAGTGGAGTACACATTATTATCCTGTGGAAACTGAGGTTTAGAGAAATGAGGTGGTTTGGCCAAAGTCCTGCAGGTGGTATCACTGCTGGTATTTGAAATGAGGTCTCTGGACTCCATCCCAATCTTCTGCATCTATCTACCTCCATGAGACTGCATCATCAGATCTGAGATCCTAGGCAACCAGGGGGTCAGCCTCTGAAGGGCAGAGATGGAGATTACCTTGAGGCCCTTCTAGCCTCCTGGGGTGAGTGTTTGCTAATTGGGGGGGGCAGGGAGAGGTGATGCCTACATTCTCTGTTGAATCTAGAAGGATTCTGGCTTTGGGAGCCGCCCACCTTCTTTCCATAAAGACAGTTGGGTCCATTAGGAGAAAAGAGAAGGAAAGAAGGAGAAGGCTAAGTCAGGCTTAGGGGAGGGGGCCCTTTACAGCTGTTTCTAGGGTCCATTTTGCTTTGGAAATACCCAGCTCCAGCCCCAGCCACTCTGCAATTTTGGGTTTGGTTTCTATTGTGAATGGAGGTTGTGGCCCAGTTATTTCTCCTCAGAGTAACCAGATGCTGCACAGGCTCAGGGATCTCTCCCTTTGGCAGCTACTACCTACAACGAACCCCCTCCCCACCCCCAATGCACACATACATATATACCTCCTGCCAGGAGTTGGCTGGGACCAGGCCTATGTTTCACACATCGTTAAATTTGCCTTCTGGGAAGCAAGACAGCCAGTTCTAGAACCCTTTTCCCCAGTGAAAGAATTGAAACTGAAGAGTGGGAAAAAGAGAGGAGAGGTGAGGCAGAATACCAGGCCACTTCTCTCCAGGTGGGCCTGAGACAGTCCAACTCTCTTTCTGCTGACTCACCTCAAAGGGTTGTGTTCAGGGATAAAACATAATTGTGACTTTTTTTCTTTTCAGGGAAGACGGGCAACAGAACTAGGGCTGATGGGTGGAAGTCCCTGCTGGCTCTAAGGAAGGACTTGCTAATAATTACAGCTGTCTAAATAGAGCTTCCACTGAAGTCCTCCTCTGATGTCTGGTGGTGGCTTAGGAGTGACCCTTGGTTCCTGAAATCTGTATCAACAGCATGAAAGCCTGGACATGTCAAGCTGGAAAGATTCCATTGGATGGTGTTTCTCTGATCCAAGGAGGAGCTTAGCTGAGTTTTGAGAGGCTTCTCCAGTCAGTTTAATTGAATAAACCTTTACTAGGTGATAGAGACCCTTACTTAGCTGTGTGATCCTGGGCAAGTCACTTAACCTTTATTGCCCTGCAAAAAAAAAAAAAGAAAAAGAAAAAAAAGAGAGAGTTCATCTCAAAGAATCTATTTGGGGGGCAGCTGGGTGGTGCAGTGGATAAAGCACAAGCCCTGGATTCAGGAGGACCTGAGTTCAAATTGGGCCTCAGACAATTGACACTTACTAGCTGTATGACCCTGGGCAAGTCACTTAATCCTCATTGCCCCCTCCCCACCCATGGCCTCTGCCCTCAAGGAGTTTCCATTCTAATTCTATTATTGGCCACTTGGTCTGAGAAACTCATTTTAAAACAATTTTTTTTTTTTGGTCCTAACTTTTGAAGATTTTTTATTAAAGTGGGGGGTGGGGTGGGGTGGAAAGGGAGTGTGCTTTTGATATATGAGGACCTATACAGTTGAAATCAAGAGTTCTTGAAGTATTGAAGGAAGCACTGTAATGGAGGGACTGCCTTAAATTGTAGTAAATTCCTAATCGCTAGAAACAGAGGGATAAACTTTTTTTTTTCCAAGCTTTTGAAAAGACTGGTAGAAGGGATTCTTTCATTTAGTGGGAGGCCAAACTTGATGACCTTAACGGTCAACTTCTACTCTAAGATTAAATGATAATAATGGTAATAATGGCAGCGAATATAGAGTGCTGTAAGGGGGTAAAATTCTAGCTAGTCTGTCTAAAATATCTAATGAACGGTCGCCAATAAAATATAAACTTTAGCAAGAGTTAGACGATTAAGCATTTATTAAGGAGAATAAGAATTTGGTGAAGAGAAAGAGAAAGGCCTAGATTCATCTATCTATTAAAGGGAAAGCACATTTCTAATCTGAGATCTATTGATAGATCTCAGGGGGATCGTGAATTTGGATGGGGGAAAAAGCCCCACATCTTTATTTTTACTAATTTCTTGCTGAAATTGAGCATTTCCTTTAAGTATGAATTAAAAACAATAATAAAACACTATTAATAGGAGAAGGCTTCATGAGACTGTTAAAGGGGTCCAGTATATTAAAAAAGGTTAAGAACTCCTGATAGAACACATTAAGGTTGGCAAAGTGCTTTATTAATATGAAGATTAGGGGCAGCTAGGTGGCATAAAGCACTGGCTCTGGAGTCAGGAGGACCTGAGTTCAAATCCGACCCCAGACACTTGACACTTACTAGCTGTGTGACCCTGGGGAAGTCACTTAACCCCAATTGCCACCCCCCCAAATATAAAGATTAGATTGTGAGCTCCTTGAGGGCAGGTGCTGCTTTTGACTTTATATCTTCAGTGCTTAAAAAAATTCCTGTCATATAATAGTTGCTTAATAAATGTTTGTTGACTTGTTGACCTATAAACTCTCATTTGATTCTTTTAATTCTGTGACACAAACCAAGGCTTTTCCTTCTTTCCCTGTGAGATGACACAGATACCATCTCCCAACCCTCTCCCCAATCACCTTATTTCTCTTTCTTCAGTTGGTCCTGGCTTCCTCCTAATGGGAACAGACAGTGACACAAGCTAGGTCTCTCCCTAGGGGATGTATTTCCCAGAGGATGAGGAGAGGAAAGTATTGAGAACAGGCAAAGACATGATAGTTTCTGAGGCTGGGAGCCAATCACCCCTGGAGACCGTGGCAGCATTCCCCCCCCTCCCCTTTTCCAACATCTCTAGCCAAAGTGAATAATAGGGAAAAGCTGACTGCTGCCAAAATATAAGTGAGGAGATGGTAAGATCATAGGATTAGAGAATGAAAGATTTAGAGCTAGAAGGAAATTTAGAGATCATTGGATCCAACCTCATAATTTCACAGGTGAAGAAACTGAAGCCCAGAACAGTTAGAATACATTGTCTTTGTATTCCCCAGAGTCTGAGCAGTGGCTGGCAAATAATAGGTGCTTAATAAATGCTTCTCAATTGATTGCTGTGTTCATGTGTGTGGATGTTTGAAAGGTAGTATGGAACTCCCTGTACTGATAAAATTATAGGTCTAGGAAAAAAAAATGTTCATGGAACAGGGGACAGAAGAGTTAGGGAAAGCAGCCATCATTATCAGAGGGTTGGAGGATTTAGAACCAAAGGGGACCTCAGAGATAATTTAGTCCAATCCTTTCAGTTTATGAGGAAAAGATGGCAAGAGAGGACACTTAGCTGTCTTCAATGAAACCAAGCCTCCAGAGATGAACAAACTAAGTCAAAGGGTATGAAAAGAAGTGTTGGTAGAGGGAATCTTGCCCAGAATTCTCTATGCCTGGGAAATCGGAGTAGAGTCTTCCCTCAACCCTCACTCCTTCTTATCTCCTCATCCCCACAATAGAAAGAAGCTGGTAGATGGGATTGCTGAGCTGCTGGGCTGCTGCTGAGGGAGCTGCAGCTGCTACTGCTGGTGGTGTTCTCTGAAAAATTGTGGAGAGTAGGAAAGATGCCTTGGGATGGGAGATGGGCACGTGTGCCATTTTTCATAAATGGAAAGAAGGTGGAGATACCATCTTCAGATGTTGGAATGGCTGTCATGTGGGAGAGGGATTAGACTGGTTCTGCCTGGCCACAGAAGACAGATCCAGGAGCAGTGGAAGGTGCCAAAGAGGAAGAACATGTATGTTTGTGGTATAGATAGATGTAGGTATAGATGGATGTATGTATACACGTGTGTGAAATCCCACATGAAGAAATTACCTCCTCCAACGCAATTGTAATGCATTGTCTTTTTTTTTTTTTAAGTGAGGCAATTGGGGTTAAGAGACTTGCCCAGGGTCACACAGCAAATAAGTGTTAAATGTCTGAGGCCAGATTTGAACTCAGGTACTCCTGAATCCAGGGCCGGTACTCTGTCCACTGCGCCACCTAGCTGCCCCTGCATTGTCTTAAAAAAAAGAAGCTATTTAAAGCACTGAGAAGAGGGCTGTAGAACCCTTATTCAGGGTCACACAGCCAAGTATGTGTTGAAGGCAGGATATGAGCTCAGTTTTTTTGAGTTTCAAGGCCAGCTCTCTCTCCACTGCACCATGACTGCCTTAGATAACTGACTACCTTGGTAGACGGAGTTTTCCTACACCAACGAAATGACATATCTAGTTTCTTTCTTTGTTTCTTTCTCTCTGTCTTTCTTCTCTCTTCCTCATTTTCCTCCTTTCTTTTTTCCTTCTTCCTTCCTTCCTTTTTCTTTCTCTTTCTTTCTTCTAATCTAATTACAGATAGACCTACTTATTTATCTACCTGCCTATGTATCCATCCATCCATCTACCCATCTGTCCATCCATCTATCTAATCGTGTCTACCTACCTATCTATCTACCTACCTGCATACTATCCATTTACCTACCTGCATACTTACCCATATATCTATCATTTATTTATCTATCTAATCTATTTATCTTTTATGCAGCTAAAACTATAAGTTGTAGAGAAGGTGCCAACTTGCACTGGTAAAAGGAGTTTCTTCATGTGGATTTTTATAGTGACAGAGGACAGAGAATATGTATGTATGCATGCATGCATGTATGAATGCATATATGAATGCATATATATATATATATATATAAAATCCGTGTGTGTTCATGGACTTTTATATATCCTCCCCCATTTGCAATACTAATGGTAGGGTAGAATTGACAGGCATATTCCTGATCATTTTTGCTTTCCTTTCTGTTCTGGTTGGGGAAGAACTGAACCCTTCCTAGGCCCTTCCTATCTACCCCTTACCTCCTCCCCAAACCCATGGTTTAGGGTGTGACCTTTTCTCCAGTCGCTCTTTTCTCCCTTCCACCTTTCTCTCTGGAGATGTAATCAGCCATATCCAGTTATAGTAACTGGCTTAATTTTTAGCCTAGTGTTAATATAATAGTCCTCAGGTCCATGTCATTCCTGTCTCTATTCTATGTCAAATGAAATGGTATTAATATAATCATAATAATTCAGAGCCTCCTTTTAGGAAAATTCCTATCATTCAGATAGGAGTATGGTTCTCTGCCTTTATTTATTTAAAATTTTTGTTTACTTCTAGCTAGATCCTGGCCTCTTTATTTTTAAGGCAAAAAATCAGGATACAAGAAATATTTAGGTTAAAAGTGAGTAGAATATATTGTAATGTCTGTTACTGTATAGAAACAGGAAGGGGAAGTTGAGAAAAGAGATTTTCATTGGAACTTCCCTCAGTCCTAAAAGAAGTGAGTATAACCCTTAGCTTCTGTTCCAAGATGCCTATGAGCTCCAGTGGCCCTTTTCAATACCCCACCCCCAAGCTTAGGCTATCCTTTCATTTTCTTTTTTTATTTGTTGCCTTTGTGCTGTGAATTCTTTCTAGCTTAGATTGTAAAGTCCCAGGTGGGGCTGGGGACATTGTCCCCACACTGTAGTTGCTGCTGTTCAGTCCTTGAAATCCTCACTTCCTCCTTAGTCCATGTTGCTCATGGACTATGTGTATGTGTGCCAGGTGTGACTTCTGGTTCAAAGATATTGAAACTCACAAGTCTCTCTCGGAGCCTGCTCCTTTGAAGTACAAATCCCAGGGTGCCAGTCAATTCTCAAATCTCTAATACATTTCCCCTTTGGTTTGGAAATTTTCAGTCCCTTGTAAAAATCAGTTGCAGTACACTTAACACCTGGAATTATACAGTAAAGTATGAATTGTATTAGCATTTAATAGAACAAGGAAGATTAACTTAGTGTCCCAGGTGCCATTCACAGCAAATATACATTGACAATACATGTGATAGGGCAGCTAGGTAGTACAGTGGATAAAGCACCAACCCTGGAATCAGGAGGACCTGAGTTCAAATTCAGCCTTAGACACTTGACACTTACTAGCTGTATGACCCTGGGCAAGTTACTTAACTCTCATTTCTCTGCAAAAAAAAAAAAAAAGAAAGAAAGAAAGAAAGAAAGAAAGAAAGAAAGAAAGAAAGAAAGAAAGAAAGAAAGAAAGAAAGAAAAAAGAAAAAAAAAGACAATACATGTGATAGAAACAGTATGATGCAGAGCATCACTGAATGGGCTGCAACAGTAATTTCATACAGTATATGTTACATGCACATGTCTCAGCAACATATGCATATTCATATGAATATCACAAATATGCACAATAGCAAAAAAATAAAATCAATCAGTTGGCAATGCAAATAGTTTATGTATGCTATGGTATCCCCAATAACAACTAATTCAACTTTTTCTTTTCTTTTCAATTTATACCATCACTTACCTCCTATTTAGCAGAAGACCTTGCCTCATATTTCACTGAAAAAATAGGCCTTCCATCGAGAGCTCCCTCTCCTTACAAATTCTATACCTAAAATCACCCCAGCATTTTCTCATCCTCACCTTCTTTGCTCCAGTCTCAGAGAATGAAGTGTCCCTTCTCCCTGCCCACATCAACTCCTCAGATGTGCCCTCAAACCAATCCCCTCTTTTCTCCACCGGGTGCCTGCCCCTTTGATTTTCTTCTGATCGCATTATGGCTAAATGCATGCCCCTTTCTTAGTTCTCACCTTTCTTGACTTCTCTACTGTGTCTGGCATTGTTGAGTACCCTTCCCCCTTCTTCTTCTACATACCCTAGATTTTCCTAACACTGTTCTGTTGTGGTTCTCTTCCTATTGGTCTAACTAGTTCTTCTTGGCTTCCTTTGCAGGTTTCATGTCACTTTGCATGGGGCCTCTTCTCTCTATTCTTTCTTTTGGTGAACTCATGGATTGAACAATAAATAATCTCTATGTCGGTGATCTCCAAATCTACATTTCCAGTTTAAGTCTCTTTTCTGAATTTAGTCCTTAATCTCCAAATGTCTGGGGGATATTTCCACCTGGATGTCCTATAAGCATTCCAAATGCAATATGTCCAAAATAGACTCATTCTCTATCATAGTTGATCAACACATAATGTTGATGATACTGTGTACAATGTTCTCCTGGTTCTGCTCATCTCACTCATCATCAGTTCATGCAAGTCTTTCCAGGTTTCTCTGAACTCCTTTGCTCATCGTTTCTTACAGCACAATAGAATTCCATTACATTCATATACCACATCTTGTTCAGCCATTTCCCAATTGATGGGCAACCCCTCAATTTCCAATTCCTTGCCACCACAAAAAAGAGCAGCTATAAATATTTTTGTACATGTGGGTCCTTTTCCCTTTTTTATGATCTCTTTGGGAAAAAGACCCAAAAGTGGTATTGCTGGGTCAAAGGGTATGCACAGCTTTATGGCCCTTTGGGCATAATTCCAAATTGCTTTCTAGAATGGTTGGATCAGTTCACAGCTCCACCAACAATACATTAATGTTCCAATTTTTCCATAGCTTCTCCAACATAACTCATTCTCTTAGAATCACTCCTCCTCCTTATCCAGGACACTGCCATCCTTCCAGTCACCTAGGTTCTCAACTTGGAAGTCATCTTTGACTTTTTGCTCTTTCATCCTCAACATTCAACCAGTTGCTAAGTTTTATCTGTTTCTTTTCCTCAACATCTATCACCTATGTGTCCATTCCACTTTTTCCATTTCCACTACAGCCACCTTAGTTGAGGTTCTCCTCATCCCTTTCCAGGCCCATTGTGATGTCCTTCTAATTTGTCTCCCTATCATATTTGGGCTTCTCCATCTCTATCTTCCATGCTGTTGCCAGATCGACATTCTTAAAACTTAGATCTGACCATGTCACTCCTTTACTTAAACAGTTTCAATGGCTCACCATTGTCTATAGGATGAAAAGCAGATTCCATTGTTCGGTATTTAAAGTCCTTCACAATCTGGCTCTAAAGTATATTTCTATACTGATTATACAGGGTTTCCCCTTCACACATGCTATGCTCCAGTCAAACTAATCCCCTTGTTGAACTCCATACATGACATTCTTTCTATCATTTCTCTGCCTTTGCAAGTCTTCTGCCTTTCAGAAACTCCAACACTTTTTGAGGCCCAGTTCAAGGGGCATCTTCTTATTTTTCCCCCTAGGGCAATGAGGATTAAGTGACTTGCCTAGGGTTACACAGCTAGTGAGTATCAAGTGTCTGAGGCTGGATTTGAACTCAGGTCCTCCTGAATCCAGGGCTGATGCTTTTATCCACTGTGCCACCTAGCTGCCCCTGCCATCTTCTTTAAGATACCCTTTCTGATTTCCCCACTTATTAGTGTGCCTCACCAAATCTCTGTGTATTTATTTTGTGTATATCCTTTATCTACTTTTCTGTGAACATGTATCCCTCTAGTACAATGTAACTTCTCTAAGGTGAGAAACTGTTTTACTTTTGCCCTGAGGGCAAGTGCTAGGTCGGTGCTAGATAAATTTTTGTTGAAACAAATTGTTGAATAAGATTACAGATCTCATCTGGGCAAATCAAAGGAGAAAAATATTTTTGGTATTATTTTTTAATCTGGATAGTTATAATAGTGTAGATTGACTTAACCTCTGTTTACCTTAATCCACTGGAGAAGGAAATGGCAAACCCCTCCAGTATCTTTGCCAAGAAAACCCCAGGGATAGTATGGTCTATGGGTCACAAATAGACACAACTGAATGACTGAGCAACAACAAGAGTCAGTCTGTCTGTTGAAATGATCCGTAAATGATGTGGATGCTATTTCTGCCTTTTTACATGTATTTGCAATATCTCTATGTTTTATAAAACTTTTGTAAAAGTTCCATGTGGTATAGAGAAACATGTATATTCTTTGGCAGTCCCATTTAGAAGTTGCCAATAAGTCTTTTAGTTCTAATTTCTCTAGCAATATGTTCAATTCTATATTTTTTCCTTATCTTGCTGTTATATTTGTCCAAAACAGTGAGGAACACTATTCACTAGACCCTTGTATTTTACCTCATTGCCTTATACAGATATATTATTTCCTATCAAGTTGTACATCATAGATTTACAGTCATGTGAAATTACTTTTTTCCCTATTCTATGTTATAGAAATGCCTGTTTTATTTCTTAAAT
Source organism: Dromiciops gliroides (assembly GCF_019393635.1). Taxonomy (NCBI): domain Eukaryota; kingdom Metazoa; phylum Chordata; class Mammalia; order Microbiotheria; family Microbiotheriidae; genus Dromiciops; species Dromiciops gliroides. The sequence goes on from NC_057864.1 coordinate 258,901,023, forward strand.
TCAGAATAAAATAAACACAAATTTACCTCTTTGCCTCCATACTACATACCAGCTCTATTCCAGGAATGGGAATATGGAACACAATGCCTGGCACATGGAGACATATAATAAATACTTTCTGGTTGATCATACATTTAGATCTGGAAAGGATTTAAAAATCTATCTAGTCTAATCCCCATATTTTACAGATGAAGAAACTGAGGCTCAGACAAGCTAAGAGTCAGCATTTAGTACAGTGCCTACCTCGTAGTAAGCATTTGATTCATGCTTGTCAACTGAGTGACTTGCACAAAGTCACACAGGCCGTAAATGGCAGAGCCAGGATTTGAACCCAGGTCTTTTATTTCAAAGCCAGTGCTTTCCCCATTGATCAAGCTTATCTTTCTATGGCGAGTGAAAAAGATTTCACATGACCAGTCTCTGCAAGTTCAGGTTTTAAGGAGAGGGGGCTATCTGAATAATTCTTGCACAAACCTAGGTCATGAGGATGATTCAGTCTTCCCCAGAATTTTGTCCCAGCCTCCCGCAAGTCTGGGGCTCTAGTGTCTCTCCCCTGGAGAGGAGCCCATAGGCTGCCTTGTCCTGGAGAGTGAGTTATTTTTATCGTGTGGCGTGTTGACCCAGCAGGGCTTCTTTGCACGGGGCCGTGCTGTCACTTGTCTGTGGTGATTCTTGGCTTTCCAAACTGGAAATGCTTCCTGATGCCTCTCCGGGAACCAGAATGACTTGACTGGCTGGGAAGAAAGCAGAATGGCAACGGCTCAGCTTTGGAAAGCTCTTCAACCTCGCCCAATCCAAAGCGTAGCCATATTCCTTCCTCACTCCTGCCAAGTCCACAGCTTCTGTATCTGGCATCCAGCCTCCAAGATGGCAACACTCTGCCCAGGTCTGGTGGGAAGAGAGCATTGGGCAATGTGCGGTTTCCTGCCCCTGAACCTGGCATCTTCCCTTTGCTAATAAACCTGTGGCTAACCATCGATGGCCTCTTAGCTCAGTGGTTAGAGGGTGGTGCTAATGAGGCCAAGGTCATGGATCCAATTCCTGGCCAGGCCACTCAGCTCAAAACAGAAAATTTTTGTTGCTTGGCCACAGGCTTCATCCTAAACTCAGCCAGCCATTTCACAAATGAAAGCTTTGGGTCCCAAGATTGAGAGGGATAGGGAAAGGATGATCATATGAGGAAGTGTGGATGGCTGAGCACTATCTCCACTCCTGGAAACACAACAAGCATGTGTTCCCCATCCATGCTGGATTAGGAACATCAATTTTTATAGGAAGTTGACACATACTTTTTTTTTTTTTTTGCAGGGCAACGAGGGTTAAGTGACTTATCCAGGGTCACACAGCTAGTATGTGTCAAGTGTATGAGGTCATAATTTGAACTCAGGTCCTCCTGCATCCAGAGCCAGTGCTTTATCCACTGTGCCACCTAGCTGCCTGACACATACTTTTAACTGAAAACACTTGGGGCTTCCCCTTGGAAGAGGGGCAGGCAAAAGAATCCAGGAAAATAAGCTTTGTGAACTTGTTTATGAATGGTTTTGAAAAATTATCAACTCTAATTCTACCTGGCCCAAGATGATGATAGAAATTTTAACCATCCCTTCCCTATTCTCAACTCCTCTCACACCATGGATGTCTTCTCTCTCCCCCCTCCCATTCCTTTGGAAATTCAGTAAGATCAGATAAATCCCTTTGGAAATCCAATAAGAAAGGACTAGGGAAAAAATGGGCAGTAGGTCTCTCCTTTGGCCTATATCCCGATTTCCATGAGCTTACCTGCCTGGTTTCCCATTGACCACCTTGTCTGATTTATTTGAGACCATCTTCCAAGGATTAAGGCTATGAATGTCTGGGGTCTTTAGTCCTCTAGATTGAGGCCACAGGGAGGATAGGACAAATTATATGATCTGTAAGATCCGCAGAATTATCGAGTCAGAATTGGAAGTGTCCCCAGGGATTATCTAGTTCAACTCCTTTTTTTTTTTTTTAAACAGATTAAGAAATGAATGCACAGAGTAATTAAGTGACTTGCCCAAAGTTGAACAGGCAGTAAGTGTCAGAGGCAGGATTGGAACCCTGGTTCCCCAACTCTTCCCTTTGTAGCAGGATGCTTTAAAAGAGAGGTTGGGAGCCTGAGCCGGATGACTTCCACGTTCCCCTTCACCTCTGACAATTTAAGATTCTTTTCTTTCTTATTCTATTCCTGGACCACCTCAGCCCCAACCAGAGCAAGTCAGGGTTTTCATTGTTCAGTCGGCTCCGGACAGGTGCCACACCACTCCTGTGAACTCCTCCTGTGTGCTCTGTCTGGGAGGGTGAGGCCGCTTCTCTGGGTCTATAAATAAGATATCTGGGAGGGACAGTTTTAATTTGCACCTTACCTATTGGTGTTTACTTTTCTATTTCCAATATTGTCATTTCTTTCCTCGGTGTGCCCTCCTCTGAGGTGGGCACCTGTGGCAGCTGCGGTGGTGGCCTGATTTTTGCCCATTGGTCATTACACCAAATAGAGGAGTGACTTGTATGTCCCTAATGTTGCTTGAAATAGAGGCCTCAGAGAGGCCTCAATTGTCTGCGGTGACTCTAGGGATGAGGCATCCTGGAGTAAGAGACACAGACAGCCCTTTGGCCAACCCTGCCTTCCCCCCACCCCACCTGGTGCCTAGTCTTTGGATGTCCTACTCTACTGTCCTGGGGTGGGGTGGGGGGGGCTCTGATAGAGAAAAGGAATGTGTTTCCCTCACTATACTGGGACTTCTTACAGGGCAGGGATTGTATCCTCCTCAAACTGGGAGCATCCTGAGGGCAGGGCAGGTGTCATTTTTGTCTTTGTATTCCCAGAACCCAGCCCAGACCCAGGCTGATGTAAAATAGCAGCCTCACGGGGGAGTCTGTTTATCAGATTGGCAGTTCCCTGAGGGCAGGGACTGTGAGTGTTATTTCTTTTGCCTATTCTCTATTTCTCTCTCACTTTTCTAGGCTTCTGTACATATAGTAGATGTCCCATGGCTATACCTGCCACTTTACATTTTTCAATTCTCAGTTCTCTGTGATGCATCTCCCTTTGCCCATCATGGATGTTGGATTGCAAGCAAGTTGAGGGGCCTGGGCACTATGCATATTGATGTTGAAGTAGAGGGCATTTGAATTGGAAAGGATCTTTGGAGATCATTTGGTTGACCCTCCCCTAGCCTAACCATCTTTTTATTTTTAAACAATTTTTTGAGGCAATCAAGGTTAAGTGACTTGCCCAGGGTCACACAGCTAGTAAGTATCTGAGGCTGGATTTGAATTCAGGTCCTCCTGACTCTAGGGCCAGTGCTCTATCCACTGCACTCCCCTCCCCCCCCAAAGTTGCCTCCCAACCATTTTTTGAAAGAGGAGGAAAATAAGAGAAGTGAAGTCATTTACCCACAGATAACATGTGCCAGAGGTTGGTTTAGAACTTCCACTCTTTCAGCTTCCAGTCTAAGTTTCTTTCCAATACCTGTAGCCTGGTACCTTCCTTCACACATATAAAAATGGGATTCCTGATTGTCCAATGGGATCGTGAGCAATAATATTAACCCACACTTATTGAGGGCTTTCAAGGTTTACAAAGTGCTTTTCTCACAAAAACTCTATGGTTCAGGTAATACCAAGAATTGTTATTCTTGTTTTACAGATAAGTAAACTGAGGCACACAAAGGTTAAGCGACCTCCCAAAGGCCCCAAACCATAAGGAGATTAGATTTAGAGCTAAAAGGGGACTTAGAAGTTATCTACCTGCTTCATCTCACAGATGAGGAAACTAAGGTCCAGAGAGATTTGGCAGGAAATATCAGCTCAGTGATTAAAACTCAAGTCCTCTGACTCTGGCCAGCTAAGCAGCACATGGATAGAGCGCTAGCCCTGGATTCAGGAAGACCTGAGTTCAAATATGGCCTCAGACACTTACTAGCTGTGTGACCCTGAGCAAGTCACTTAACCTTGTTTGCCTCGGTTTCTCACCTGTAAAATAAGCTAGAGAAGGAAATGGCAAACCACTCCAGTATCTCTGCCAAGAAAACTCCAAATGGGGTCACGAAGAGCTGGACACAACTGGACAGCAACAACAACCACCTCTGACTCCACATCTGGCACTCTTTTCACTATAAGTCGTCACCCGCTTCCCTGATTTCCTTCAGGTTCCAGCTAAAATCCAATCTGCTACAGGAAGTTTTTCCCTGTACCTCTTAATTCTAGTGCCTCCCCCTAGATTATTTCCTATTTCTCTTGTAGATTGTTACTATTTAGTTGTATCTGATTTTTTGTGACTCCATGGGCCACAGCACATCAGACCCTTCTGTCCTCCACTATCTCCTGAAGTTGCTTCCATAACAGTCTCTATCCATCTCATCCTCGGCCATCCCTTTCTCTTTTTGCCTTCAATCTTTCCTAACATCAGGGTCTTGTCCAATGAGTCCTGTCTTCTCATTATGCAAGCCTCTCTGCCGAGACAAGGGAGTGATGGGATGGGGTCTTGTAGATAGCTTTATCCTACTCATTTCCTCTTTCATCCTGTAAACGTATAGCTTGTTTGTACATAGTTGTTTGCATGTTGTCAATGAGATTGTGAGCTCCTCCAGGGCTAAGACCATCTTTTGCCTTTCCCCCAGTACTTTGCCCAGTGCTTGGCACATAGTAGGCACTTAATCAATGCTTATTGACTGCCTGTCTGTCTCACAAGACAACTAGAATTTAGATTTCCTGCCTCCAAGACCAGTACCTTTTAGGCCACCATGACTGTGATATTGTCAAGAGCAAGCTGTTTGCAGAGAACCAGCCTTGACACCATGGCTAGAGGATGAGGTGGGTTGTCAAGAGGACCTAGGTTCTAGTCCTTCTTCTGACACATACTAGCAGTGTGACCTTGGAGTCACCTCTCAGGGGCCCAGGCTACTCTCTAAGACTATACATTACAAATGAGTTGCTAATCTGCCAGGGTTTCCATATCAGGAGCTCCCCACACAGAGAAAATCGCTAGTTTTGGATCAGAGAAAAAAGATATTTGTAGGGTCTGGCAAGCTCTCAGAATTCATTTGCATGGTGATCCCTGTGGATGAGCTCTTCTTTCATGAGTGGTTCACAAGCTCCCCAGTGTTTATCACAGCCCATCCTTGCAGGAAAGAAGTGATGGGGAGAGGTAATTTCTTTCCCATCAACCACATTCTCCACCCTCAGAGTCATTCCGGGTAAAAGTGGGCTTAGTCATTAAATTGTTCTGTTAACTGCCTGCCTCTACAGCTTCTTTTCTACCAACAGAAACTTCTCTAATTGGGGTGAAGGGTCCCCTTTCCTCCCTATATCTAGAATCATGAATCTGAGAGCTGGATGGATCCGAGAGGCCACCTAGTCCAGCTGTGTCTGAATAGATATGCCCTCTGCTACATCCCGGACAAATGGTCATTTGTTCATTCAATTAGCATTTTTTAAGCACCTTTGGTATTTCAGACACTGGGGCAGCTAGGTGAGCACTGGGCCCAGAGTCAGGAATAGCTGAGTTCAAATCCAGCCTCAAATACTTACCAGCTGTGTGACCCTGGACAAGTCACTTAAAAACCCCATCTGCCTGAGTTTTCCCATCTGTAAAGTGGGAATAATAATAGCACCTTTTTCTCAGGGTTGTTGTGGGGATTAAATGAGACAATGTAAAGTGCTTAGCACATAGTAACTACCATATAAATATTATTATTATAAGTACTGTATACATATTATTATAAGTACCATTTAATATTATTATATTGTATTATAAGTATCATATAAATATTCTATTATAAGCACCATAGAAATATTATTTTATTCTATTATAAGTACCACATATATATTATTATACGTACCATATACATATTATGATATTATAAGTATCACATAAATATTATTATTATAAGCACCGCATACATATTATTATATTATAAGCAAATATTATTATTATAGGCAAAAAAATAATTCCTGCCCTCAATCAGCTTACATCCTATTGGACTTGTGGAACCTGTGTATCTAACAATTAATACAAAATCATTATACGAAGCAAGGATCACTGGGCAGATTTAGGGATATACTATGTGTGTGTGTGTAATACTCATAGCTACCTATGGGGAGAAAGAGAGATCCTCTCCCCTCTCACTGGAAGTCTATGGGAGAGCAGGTATTAGCTATGACCACAACAAAGGGTCTGACTTGAATGAAGAGGAAGGGAAAAAGAAGCAGAAACTTTGTCTACTTCTTTGAAAGCTTATCGAGTGGATATCTTCCTGGCTCAGTTGTCCTATATTTTTGGCTCAGCCCTTTCCCCCTCTTGTTGCCCATGTCTCCTCCCTTCCACTCTCAGAAGGATTAAGAGGCAAACTAGGAGTTACTGGCCACATGTATCCAGGGCACATGTGGTTCACGGAAAGAGGCCAGGCATACATTCATCCCCACACATGCTCCATGTATACAAAGTGATTTGGCAAGGGTTTGGGGGGGCAGAGCTTGGGGACAGTTTTTCTATAGGAGATGGCCCTTGAGCTGAGATTTAAGGGAAGTGAGGAATTTTGTGAGGCAGAGACGAAGAGAGAGAGAGAGAGAACTCTTCAGGCAAGGAGAACAGCCTATGCAAAAGTATGTCTGGCCTCAGACACTTGACACTTACTAGCTGTGTGACCCTGGGCAAGTCACTTAACCCTCATTGCCCCACAAAAAAAGAAAGAAAGAAAAATGAAAACAAACAATAAAAAGAAACAGTGATGTTTGGAAGGGGGATGGATTTTGGGAGAAAGATAATGAATTTTGTTGAGGATATGTTGAGTTTGAGATGTCTGTGGAACATCTAGCTGGAGATGTTCAATAGGCAGTTGGTGATATGGAACTGGAATTCAAGAGAGAGAGCCTGGGGCAGCTAGGTGGCGCAGTGGATAGAGCACCGGCCCTGGATTCAGGAGTACCTGAGTTCAAATCCGGCCTCAGACACTTAACACTTACTAGCTGTGTGACCTTGGGCAAGTCACTTAACCCCAATTGCCTCACTAAAAAAAGAAAAAAAAAGAAAAAAAAAGAGAGAGAGCCTGGTGAGACCATTAAGAAAGAACAGAGAGTGGATGGAGCACCAGCCCTGGGTTCAGGAGGACCTGAGTTCATGTCTGACCTCAGACCTGACACTTACTAGCTGTGTGACCCTGGGCAAGTCACTTAACCCCAGTTGCCTCACCAAAAAAGAAAGAAAGAAAGAAAGAAAACACAGAGAAATGAGAAGAGGGCCCAAGAGAGACCCCTGGGGTACACACTCACATATAGGAGCTGGGACAAGGAGGATGATCCATTAAAGAAGACTGATGAGTGGCTATAAAGGTAGGAAGGGAACTAGGACAGAACACTGTCTTGAAAACCCAGGAAGGAAAGAGTTAAAAATTTATCACACTCTTTAAATTCACAGGGTCCTATACCTATGTTATTTCATTTGTTGTCTCACATCTTCAACTATGAATTAGGTGCTATTATTATCCTGGTTTTACAGATGAGTAAACTGAGGGTAACAGTATCAAATGCTTCAGAGAAGTCAAGAAGGATGAAGTCCAAGGAAAGGCCAGTGGAGGTGACAATTAATGGAACATTGGTGTTCTTGGAGGGAGGAGTTTCAGCTGAGTGTTAAGGTTGGCAGCCAGCTTGCAAAGGGTTGAAGAGTGACTGTAAGGTAAAAAAATTGAGACAGTAAGTCTAGACAGCTTTTTTTTTTTTTAAGTTTTTGGCTGTGAAAGGATGGTAACTGGAGGGAATAGCAGGATCCAGAGGAGGTGATTCTTCTGAGTGCAGAGGTAAGAAGGAGAGGGAGCTCCCAATAAATAGATCATTTTTTCCCATGGGAGCAGGAGACAAGGTCTTCTGTTGAGAAGGGAGGGAAAGGGGAGACAAGTTAGAAGTCATGGAGGTGGCTTGAAGGGGAAAGAGGTTTGGAACAGATGCTGAGGTGGGTGTGCTAGAGTGTATGCCAGGGGAGAGTGAAAGGATTGGGGTGCAGGAGTGAAGGCCCAGCTGAGATTACACAACATTGTTAGTGGGCCCACTCAGAACTATGACTTCTTCCACATCATTTAGTAACACTTGTGTAGGAGAAGAGGCGGTGGATAGAGGGAGTAACCCAGAGCTAAGCTTCGGAAAGGGAAGAGTGGTGATAGGGTAAGTGGGGCAAGGAATTCAAATCAAGTGCCAGGTTGAGCTGGTTAAGATTTTGAAAGGAAGAAAGAGAATCCAGAGCAGGAGAGTTAACCTGGATGAAAAGAGGCAGGGTGGGATGATTGAAGGGCAGGTAGGTGGTACAGTGGATAGAGCACAGGGCTTGGCATCTGGAAGACTTATTTTCATGAGTTCAAATTCGACCTCAGATACTTACTAGCTGTGTGACCCTGGGCAAGTCACTTCACCCTGTTTGCCTGAGTTTTCTCATCTATAAAATGAGCCGGAGAAGGTAATGGTCAACCACTCCACTGTCTGCCAAGAAAATCCCAAATGAGGTCACAAAGAGTTGAACAACTGAAATGACTGAACAACAGCAACAATGTAGTGCTTGGAAGTTGTAGTGAGGATGGAGAATAATCTTAGCAAGGGTGAGGCATAGGGAGATGGAAGGATAGGAGGTTGTTGTCATAGAGTGATATCACATTATGGATAATAGAGGCAGAACACTTGTGGGTGGGTGATGATAAAATCAGGGTAAGGGTATGACCATCTCTTCATATGGCCAAGGTGGAATAAAGGTATGGAGCATAAAAGGTAGGGAAGTCAATGAACTGGGAAGTAAGGGTATTTTGGGGGACATTAATGTGTAAATTGAATTCCTCATGTATTGGAACAGGGATTAGGGTAGAGAGAAAGACTGTGTGCTAGGTCCTGAAGTCCTTGAGAAAGGAAGGAGAATAAGCCAAGGGCTGATAAATAATGACCACCAGGAAGATATGTGTGGATAGAGTGAATCTCAAGGAAGAGGATATTGAGTGATGGAGGAGAATCTAGAAAAGTCAATGAGGAGCAAGAAGCATGCTTATTTTCCCTCCTGGTTCAGTGAGTGAATGCATGAGTGAAGGTGTTGAAGAGGGTGGCTAGGGATGCATTGTCTTCTATGGAGTTAGAGTTCTATAATTAAATGGAGATGGAAGGAGCATGAGACAACCAGCTCTAGTAAGAAGGGAAGTTTGTTTTCAATAAGATAGGGTTCCATAGGGCACAGTGGAAGGAGAGGATAGAGAAGGTTAGGCCTACAGAAGAGATGGGGCTGAAATGCATGAATATGCAGGAATGGGGAGTGGTGGCCAGGGAAAGGCATAGGCAACCTTCATTTTTGGGATAGGGATTCTGAATGGAGCCACTGGGCAGTAGTAGATTGTAATGCTCTATGCAGTAGCAATGGTAATATTGGTTTAATTATCATTCCATGAGAAAGATGTGGCAATAAGGGGATGGGGTACAGTATGGATGCAGCATCAGGGCAATTGGCAAGTCTCTGATTCAGGGTGATGGTCAAACTAGGAACTAGTTGATTCCTGGGCTTGGTGAGGCATACCTTAAGAACTCTCTCATTGTTCCTAATTCTGCCCTTTGGGGCCAACTAGAACAAATCTAATTGCTCTTCCAGAAGACAGGCTTACAAAAATATTTGAAGACAGCTATCACATGTTCTCCCCTCTTCTTCCAAGTCTTCTCTCTCTCTCTCTCTTGAGCTAAACATCCCTAATTCTTTATGGAACTGTCATGTGTCATGAATTCAAAGGTCCTTCACCATTTGGATATCCTCCTCTGGATGCTCTTCCCCTCATCCATGTTCTTCCTCAAATGCTATGCCCAGAACTGAACACAGTACTCCAGGTATAGTCTGAGTAGGACAGGACTGTGATGACACTATCATTTCACTAGAGGCACAGAGGGACAAAGCTTGACCCAAAATGACTTAGCAAAATCAATAGCAAAGTGTGTATCCCCCAAATTAATCTCTAACTTCTGGTCTCCACCCCAGGTCAGACAAAGCTATTGGCCTAGACATAAGGTATTGGCAGAGACCCAAGGGGCTCTGTTCCTCTGGAGAGATGGGGAAGGAGTCTCCTAGGCTCGATCCACTAACCCAGCAGAGCTGGACAACTCCTCATGCCATGCCCCAACTCCCCTGGCATTCTTGACTCCAGGAAGAGCGTTGTTAGTTCAACGTTTATTAAGTGCCTATTATATATAGGACACTGAACTAGGCATTAAGGGGAGTACAAAAATGAATGTCCCTGTCCTCAAGGAGCTAGAAGTCTAACAGAAGTGAGAGAATCATGTGTCATCAAGAGAAGGAGAGAGGAATCACACTTCGTTCCCTGAAGACCACAGGGGCATCTTTCCTGGGGATTACCGCAGGGACATTCCATGGCACCATTTCAGCAATATTAACAAAATACCCCAGAGAAATGTGTTTCTACCCCCCAAAAAAAGAAAGAAAGAAATGTGCACCCTACATGTTGTTTCTCTGCCCTTCCCCCAATTTCTGATTTATTTCCTTTCCTGTGTTTCCCCTCCTAAGTATCCTTGGTTTCTAGCACTCTTTCCCCCCTCACTCCTTAATGATTCCATTTTCTCTTTTCCTTCCTAATTTGTTTGGCATTGTCTTCTTTGTCTATCCTTATTTCTTTTCCTGCCAACTTCTCATTGTCTCTACTTTTGTCTCTTGTCTCTGTCTCAGTATTTTCCTTTTTCTGTTTTCTTCTCTCCTCTCCTGTCCTGTCTCTATTTCCTCTATTTTTGTTTTTTTCTCTATCTTGTTCTATCTCCCTCTTTTTTTCCTTCCTCTCTTTTCCCTTCTCTTATAGTTTTCTTCTTCCCCTCTTTCTTATCTTTTTTATTCTTTTTTCTCTTTCTTTTTTTTGTCTTTCTCCCACTCTCTTTTTACCCCCATCTGAATCCAGTCATCCTCTCTAGCCACCTACAACTCCACAGTACTTGCCTTGCCTACACCTAGCACCCTCTGTGAATTAATATTACCACATTCCCCCTCTGCTTTCCAACCCCACATAGCTGTCTGATACCCTTAGACAACTCCTTTCAAGGCTGAACTCCTATGTAGAATGATAACCTGTCTGAACTCATTCCAAATAATTAACATACTTTCACCCCACCACAGCCACCCCATCCCATTGATTCTGAACACCTGGCTGCCATTGCTCAAACCCCATTCTCCATTCCCCTTTCCCAATCCCTTATTCCTATATTCCTCAACTCAGAACCTAAACCCCTAGCCTCTCATTCTAATACTACCTAACTCTTCTGCTGTGCTCTCTGGAATGCTTGCTCCATAGATAACAAACTGTATTTCATCTTAAACCTTTCACTTTCTTTTTTTTTTGTGGGGCAATGAGTCACTTAAGTGACTTGCCCAGGGTCGCACAGCTAGTAAGTGTGAAGTATCTGAGGTCAAATTTGAACTCAAGTTCTTCTAAATCCAGGGCCAGTGCTCTATCCACTGTGCCACCTAGCTGCCCCCAACCTTTCACTTTCTTGTTCCCTTCATCTTCCTGCACTCACTGAGACCTGGCTTCCTCCTCATGATGCAGCTTCCCTGGCTACCCCTTTCCAGCACTGGTTGTACTTTTACTCATACTCTGACTCACAGGTTTTGTGAGTGATTTGCTTCCCTTTGTCACTTCCAGACTCTGTCTAACATGATCACTCAGTAACCTTTCTTCCTTTGAGGTTCTTTCAATTCGCATTTATCGCCTAATCAAGATTCTGGTAGCCGTTGTCTACTGACCTATAGGACACTCTCTTTCTTTCCTTAATTAGTTCAGTGCCTGCCTTACAGCCTCTCTTTCTTCCTCAATTCCTACCCCCATACTAGTGGACTTCAACATCCATATTAATGCTCCCTCAAACATCGTAACCTCCAAATTCCTCAATTAAATCATTTCCCATGACCTGCTCTTCCATCTACCACAGCTACAAACAGAGATGGTCTTACCACCCCCATGTGTTCCACATCCATGTTAAAAAATTCCCTTATCTGATCAGGATCTGTTGTGTCTACCTCTCCCTCTGCATTGCAATTCCCATACCCTATTCTTTGTAACCACCATGATTTCTAGTCTCTCAACCCATCAGTTCCTTCCCAGAACATCATCCTTGTATTGATTACACTCTCTTCCCTTGCCCATCTTGATCCCTTAGAGAACCAGTTTAACTTTACACTGCTCCCTTCTCTCAAGTCCCTTATTCTTTTATCCTATTGAAGATCTTGCCCTGTCAAACCCCAGCCTTGGATTACTCTTATCATTTGCTTCTTTTGCTCCTATTCACATGCTAAGTGATAAAACCATGCTGACTGGATCCCCTACAAGTTTATATTACCCACCTGAACTGGGCCCTCACTTCAGCAAGGCAATCTTTTTTTTCCTTCTAAACCTCCCTAATCAGCTTACTATCCCACTCACCACAGCAGCTTTGCTAAACCATTTTATTCTTCATCAAACCTCCCAAGCTCCTTGTTCCCCCTCCCCCACACTCTCAGCTAAGGATCTTGCCTTGTATTTCTTTTTTTCTTTCTTTTTTTTGGGCGGGGCAAAGAGGGTTAAGTGACTTGCCCAGGGTCACATAACTAGTAAGTGTCAAGTGTCTCAGGCTGAATATGAACTCAGGTCCTCCTGAATCCAGGGCCAGTGCTCTATCCACTGTGCTACCTAGCTGCCCCCTTGCCTTGTATTTCAGTGAAGAAATTGAGCCTATTTGCCAAGAATTCCCTCTTCTTCCCTCACATTTCTGATCATCCAAAAGTTTTCTATCACTATCTCCTCCTTCAACCTTGTTTCACATGAAGAGGCAGGCCTTCTTGCTGCAGAAAACCCCTCTATATGCACAAGTGATCACATTTTCTTTCTATCTTCCTAAAAGATTGCCCCCTCTATCATAAACACTCTTACTAATCTTTAATTACTCCTGGTCTACTAGCTGCTTCCCTGCCAATCTCATATCATGCTTTTCTTTGTATGTCCAATGCTTAGCATTTTGCTGGGCACATAGGAGGTACTTAATAAATACTAGTTGACTTAACCTTTTCTCTCTTTCCCCTCTCTTTTTCTATTCCCCCCTCTCTGTCTCTCTCCCTGTTTCCTTCTGTCTCCCTCCTTCTTTCTGTCTTCCTCCCTCCATCTTTCTCAACCTTCTCTCTTTCTCCTCTTCCCATTTCCTTCTCTCTTTCTGTCTCCCTTTCTACATCTCTCTCAACCTTTTCTTTTTCTCCTCTTTCTCTATCTCCCTTTCTCTGTCTCCTTCTCTAGTTCTCTCCTTTTTCTTTTCCCCCTCTTTCTCTTCCCTCTCTCCCTCTATTTTTGTCTCTTCCTCTCTCCTCTCTCTTTTCTCTGTCAGTACTCTCTCTGTGCCTCTTCTCTTTTGTCTCTTCTCCCTCCCTCCCTCCCTCTCTCTCTCTCTCTCTCTCTCTCTCTCTCTCTCTCTCTCTCTCTCTCTCTCTCTCTCTCTCTTTGTCTCTCTGCTTTTCTTCCCACTACACATACTCATTATTTTTAAAACATGACAGAGCTGGACTCAGCAGGGGCAACCTGTTTCACAGATAAATTACCTAACAAAGGAAAAGAAGGGAAATGGGCTTCAAATGAACTGATTATCCCACCTGCTCCTGCTGGGAGGAGTTTCCCTGCAGTGGGGAATCTGGGTAAATGGGACAGAACCTGGACAGTAGGAGGAGGCTGTTCTGAGAGGAGTCAGGTGTGGGGAGCCTGCCCTGAGGGTTGGGAGGGGGCGGGCAGCGTTGATCTCCTGTACCTTAGAAAAGACGCAGGAAAACACCTTTTGTGGAGAGCAGTGTCTAGTTAGCATTCAAGAACAGCTTTCTTCCAAAGCCAGTCCTTTGATCCAGGGAGACATAAAAGAAACCAGCTGCACTTGTGTTCCAGGTAGGGGAGGGAGGAAGAGAAAGAGAAAGGGAGGGAGAGAGGGCTGGCTGGCTGGCTGACATCTGGGGGATGCTGAGTGAGGAGGGAGGCAAAATCGAAGCTTCCAGGCCAGACAGAGGAACCGCTCCCTTTCTTGCTCACCTCAAAGTATTTTTTATTGTTTTTACCTTTTCCAAGGAGCCCTCCTAGGTTAATCCCACTGTGAAATTGCTGCCTGCTTAGAAGAGAGACTTCCTCTTGTAGTGGAAAAGAGCCCTGCCTCTAGATTAAAGAGGATCTGAATCCTGAAAGTTCTGAACATCCTGAGAAATCTGGAGTTTGAGTCTTCATCTTGCTGCTTCCTCTCTTTGTGACCTTGGCCAGTCACTTTCCTTCTTGGGGCTTATATTGGAAAACAAGAGAACACTAATATTCCATCTCTCCCTATCTACCAGCTCCTTTCCTGCTGCTTCCATACAGATCTGTATCCCATCCATCTCCTATCCTTAATGCCCCCCCCCTAAATTTCTCCTAGTTATTCTCTTACCTGTCTGGCCACTCCAAAGTTTCCTTTGCTGGATCTTTGTCCATTCAATTTCCAATAACTGTGGGTGGCCCTCTAAGTCTCTATCCTAGGCTCTTAAAAACAACAACAACTATATCATCTCATTTGGTGATACCATCAGCTCCTGTGGGTTCAATTATCATCTCTATGTAGATGATTTCAGATCTATATGGGTCTGCTGTTCTGTTGTATCTGACTTTTCATGACCTCAATAGAGGTCGTCTTGGCAAAGATACTGGAATGGTTTGCCATTTCTTTCTCTACCTCATTTTACAGATGAAGCTCTGAGGTCAACAGGGTTAAGTAACTTGCCAGGGTCATACAACTAGTGAATATCCGAGGACAGATTTGAACTCAGGAAGATGAGTCATCCTGACTCCAAGCCAACAGTACCACCTAACTGCCCTTCAAGATCTATATATCCAGCTCTAACTTCTCTTTGGAAATCCAGGCCTGAATCTCAAACTGGACATCCATTTGGCATCTCAAACTCTACATGTCCAAAATAGAAATCATTATCTCCCCTCCACCGCACCCCAACCCCTCCTCCCGAGCTCTTCTTTTCTTTCTTTTTTTTTGTGAGGCAATTGCGGTTAAGTGACTTATCCAGGGTCACACAGCTGGTAAGTATCAAGTGTCTGAGGCTGGATTTGAACTCAGGTCCTCCTGGATCCAGGGCCAGTGCTCCCAAACTCTTCTAAACTCTGAATTTCCCTTTTCCTGTCTAGGTCACCACCATGCTCTCAGTCACCCAGGCTCATAGATTTGGTGTCTTCCTTCAGACCTCACTCTCACTCATGTCACATATTCATTCCATTGCCAAATCTTGTCTTTTTTTTATGACCACAACACCTTTTCCTAAGTTTCCTTCTCTATAGTTATATAGCTACCATTCTAGTTCAGACCTTCATTACCTCTGGATGAGACCCTTATAATACCCTTCTGGTTGGTCTCTCTGCTTCCCATTTCCAATCCATTCTTTACTAGGCTGCCAAAGTGATTTTCCTAAAGCATCTGATCATGTCACCTGCCTGTTTTATGAGCTTCAGTAGTTTCCTGTTACCTCCAGGATCAAGTACAAAGTCCTCTGTTTGTTTTTTGTTTTGTTTTGTTTTGTTTTGTTTTGCAGGGTGATGAGGGTTAAGTGACTTGCCCAGGGTCACACAGCTAGTAAGTGTTAAGTGTCTGAGGCCAGATTTGAACTCAGGTCCTCCTGAATCCAGGGCTGGTGCTCTATCCACTGAGCCACCTACCTGCCCCTTCTCTGTTTGGCTTTTAAAGCTCTTCACAATCTGACTTCTATCTACCTTACTAGTCCCTTTATTCCCCTCCATGAACTCTATGATCCAGCTCCACTGGCTTATCTGCTATCCCCCATGTATGACATTCCATTTCCCCTCTCCATGCCTTCTTCCTGGCTGTCCCCTATGTCTGAAATGTTCTTCCTCCTCACCTTGTACTATTAGTTTTCCTGGCTTTCTTCAGAACCATTGTTGTTGTTTGCCCTTCATTCTCAAAGAGGACCAATGATATCACAAGGATGATGTCTTGACTCGGGCATAAACTGGATATAAGTGAGGCTTTCTTCAAGATTCAGCTTAAATCCTGTCTCCTTCATGAGGACATCAGACTTTCAGAGAAGTGAGGGTCATGGTTAGGGGGAAGAAATTCATCACCTCTGACTACCATCTTGCCAGTCTGCCCAGTGTCCTTTAAGCCTTCCCATCCTGACTCCTGTCATAACTATGACCTAGGGGACATTCACAAAAGCCTAGATATGACTACAATACCATAAACCAACATCTTGTTTCTCCAGACCAGTAAGTTGGAAGTGTAATGCTGCTGAGTTCTTATCTCTGCCATTGATGA
Organism: Dromiciops gliroides; assembly: GCF_019393635.1. Lineage (NCBI taxonomy): Eukaryota > Metazoa > Chordata > Mammalia > Microbiotheria > Microbiotheriidae > Dromiciops > Dromiciops gliroides. The sequence continues at coordinate 258,917,361 of NC_057864.1, forward strand.
CCTATGTGATGTAGGGAAAGTCATTTCAACCTCTTGGAGACTTAGTTTTCTCACCTACCAAAAACAATGGGAACTGAACTAGACTAGTATCTTCAAAGGTTCTTAACTTCTTAAAAACTGAGTACTTGCATGGAGGCTAAGTAACTTTTACCTTTTGGGGGCAAGAAGGATTGGGAGACTGAGATGTGTGCTATAGTTGGGTATTTCCAGGGAGAATCCCAGATAGAGCCATGATCTAAAGTCAGAGCTTACGAGAGAGGCCCGTAAGATTGAATCCAGTTCATATAAAGCAAGAGCTTCAGCTCTGAGTCATAGGTTATAAAGAAATTTGAGGAGGGAGAAATTTCCCTTAGGGGTATTTGAGTTAGGTGTCAAAGGAAAAGAAGAACCTCAACAGATGGAGATGTGTTTATGGCCTTGTTGAAAATCATTTGCTTACCATTGGCTTTGCAGATAAATGTCTGCCATAAGAGTAACTGAGTAAAGATAAATGAAGATTTGGGTACCATCTATCTTCACTGGTAGAGCCTCAATTCAAAACACATCTTCCTAGTTTGGAGAGCAGAGCCAAAAACAATAGCAAATTCATTATTTTTCCTACCATTTTTCACTCTGTAGTAGGTATACACTAGTCATCCTGGGGGCAGGCAGGTGGCTCAGTGGATAGAACACTGGGCTTGGAATTGAGAAGACTCATCTTTATGAGCTCAAATCCATCCTCAGATAGTTACTAGCTATGTGACTCCAGGCAAGTCACTTCACCCTGTTTGTCTCAGTTTTCTCATCTATAAAATGAACTGGAGAAGGAAATGGCAAACCATTTCAGTATCTTTGCCAAGAAAACCCCAAATGGTGTCACGAAGAAGCTGAAATGATTTAATAATAAGGAAGAATCATAGAGGGAGGCATAGGTGAAGACTTTGAAAAGCTGAAGAGGGGAAGTGAACGACCCAAGATCATATAGCTACTTAGTAGAAAAGGTGGGATTTCAACCCAGGTCTTTCAGCTTCTGAACCAGTGTTCTTTTTCTTACACAATAATACCTGGGTTTATAAAATGGGGTTAGGGAGAGGGATTAGAATATCTCAAAGGTACCTTCTAGCTCTTAATTCTATGGTAGGGTTGACAAATTTGCCACAGATCTGCCTCATTCCCCAGTGGATAATTCACGTGGATAATGGTGAGTTTAGGGCACTGAGATAATTTAGGGAAGAGGGTCAGGACTGATATAGGTGGAAAGATGATCAAATTAGATAGAACACATAAAGTCAGCAACAAGTCAACAAGCACTTATTAAATGCCTCCTGTGTACTAAGCACTGGGTTAATCCTTAGAGATCCACAGCTCTTGCCTTTGAGGAGCTCACAGTGTTACTGTGTACATTAGATACATATGTAGTATGGTAGATAACTATGTACAAACAGGATATGTACTGGATGAATTAAAGACAATCTCAGAGGGAAGGCACTAGAATTGAGGAGGATTGGGAAAAACTTCTTGCAGAAGGTTGGACCTTAGGTGAGACTTGATACTCAGGAGATGGAGAAGAGGAGGTAGAATATTCCGGGGATAGGAGACAGTGAGTGACATTGTATAGTGTAGGGAGATGCAGGGTCCTATTGAAGGAATGACAAGGAGGCCAGTGCTTTGTGAACCTTAGCATACTAGCTGTGATGATGATGGGCTAGGTTTGCAGGCTGGAAGATGGAAATTAGAAATTCTGCAGCAAAAATGCTTCTTGGATTCAAGTAGGCATGATGGGGGAAAAGGATGAAGAAAGGATGGTTGGGAGGAGGTTGGGGAAGAGAGGGGATTTAAAGAACATTGGGCTCTGCCATGAATTTGATGTATGACCTATATGATGGAAGGAAATCACTGTGCCTCTCTAGCCCTATTTATTAAAGCAAAGGGGTTGGACCAGATTTCTAAGATCTCTTCTACCTTTGGCATTCTGTGTTCTCTGTTCTAACATTCCATGTTTTGATGCTCCGGAATTCCAGCTCAGACATTCTGGGCTCCATGTTCTAATAGTTTGTGTCATAAGTTCCTTTCTGGCTCTGATATTGTATATTCTAAGGTCTCTTTCAGTCTGGCCATTCTAGGTTCTATGCTCTAACATTCTATGTTATAAGTCCTTTTCAGGTTGAAAACTCTTTGTTTTAAGGTCCCTTTCAGCTCAGACATTCTATGTTCTGGGCTCTAATATTCAAATATGTTCTAAGATCTCTTCTAGTTCAGACACACTCTGATTCTAACAGAAGGAACTAGGAGCAAGCAGCCCAAGTAGGTGGCTCCAAGACCAGACGGCGCCTCTGGGTGGGGATCAGAGAGCCCTACAGTCAGTGCTGTCTTTGCACCCTCCACCCCAGCTATTTATATGCTAGAACACCAGCCTGGGACACAGAGTGTCTAAGAATAAGAATCTTACCTAGTCCTCACTAGTGTCCCCTCGATAGGGAGGATGGAAAGTGGGACAAGGAAAGGGAGGGATTAGAGGGAGCTGGAAAAGGGATGCTCAGACTTGTAGGAAGAAGAAGGCTAATTCAGAAGGAGCCTTCATCTTCCCTCCTGAGGGCAGGGATGGGGTGGCTGCCAACAGCCCCTTTCCAAGTGACCTTTGCAGTCTCATCCCTCAACCCAAATCAGACATTCAACAAACATTTTTGAGAGTTATTGAGAATTGTTTTTATTCTCATGCTGAGCATTATCTAACGGGAATTCTGGGTTGTTATCACTTTTTTCCTGGAAGATCAAAGATTTCACACTGGAAAAGACCTTCAAACTTATCTAGTCCAGGAGTTCTTAACCTTTTGTGTGTCACGGGTCCCTTTGGCAGGCTGGTGAAGCCTTTTGACTCCTACTCAGAATCTTGTTTTTAGATGTACAAAATAATTGGTTTCAAAGGAAACCAATTATAATAAAATATACATATCAATTTTGAAAACAATTTTTTCATAGACACACTAGTAATATTACTGTGGTTTGTTACCTACATTTACAAAGGGCATTTACACACCCATTTACAATGGGGTATATATGGGGTGTTCAGGGAGAAGTAATACCTCTGGTATGAGGGCTTGCTGAGCCCTTTTTTAGGGCTGCTCATTCACCTTTGGTGTTCACCTGTCACCCAGCTCTCACCTATGGCTACAAGAAGCCATACCTCTTCTACACCCTGCTAAATATGGGCTAAAAGATGGTTGAGGATAACTGATGGGCCTCAAACCCATCAGTGATTTAGGGAGCTGTCTACCCCAAGGATATGAAGACTTTACTGGGTGGGATGGGCAGATGAGAACAATTTGTTCCAGTGGCCGTGAAGGTGACTGAAGCAGGTGCTGTGGGGAACTTAGAGCTTGCTCAAACATCAAAGTCACCAAGATCATCCACTGTATCCTGGGTCATCGCTACACATCTTGACTTTTTTTTCTTTCCACTGGATTTCTATGATTATGGAAGGGAGAGAAGCTGACTTAAATCTAATGTACACATGAGTCAAGACATCACCCCGTGATATCATTGGTACTCTCTGAAAATGAAGGATGAACAGCAACAACATTTATAAAGGAAGGAAATACTAAATTCCAGTTAGTGAAAATAAAGATTTTTTTTCTCCATCCGAGTTCACCAATCTCCTGAAAATCTATCCACAGACTCCTTGATTTTCTGTGGTCCTAGAGTAGAAAGAACTCTTATTCCCTCTTCATTTTATAGACCTAGGGAAATGAAGTACTAGAGAAGGGAAGTGACCTGCCCAAGGTCACATGGGTAAAATAATTATCATAATAACTACCATTTATCTAGATCTTTAAGATTTCTAAAGTGCTTTCTCAAATGATTCTCAAAACAACTCTGTGAGGTAAATAATACAGGTATTATTTTACCATTTTACAGATAAGGAAACTGAGGATCATAAAGACTTGGTTACATAACTAATATGTGTCCCAGAGGTGAATTTTAAATCTAAACCAAGTCCTTCCTGACTCCAAGATCAGCATACTTCTTACTACCCCAAGCTGTCTCTCATAGCTGAACTCTACTGAAGCAGCCTTGTTGGTCAGTCTTAGTCTACAAATTGTCAGAGGGTGTAGAATGGTGACTAGGTAATTGTCATTGTAGTATCCATGGTATCCATGGGGAAGCAGAACATCTCTTTGAGATGAAGCTCAATTCAAATCAGAAAGTCTCTATTGAGCATTGACTGCAGGCATTCCCAGGAGCTCATTTTATATATTAATTTAATATGTTTGTGTATTTATATTTATAATATGTACATATTCATTTAATTTATTCATTATTTATATATATTCATAGCAAGGCTATTTTATAACAATGTCATAAATCCATTAGACCCATCCTCCCTTCACATCAGGAAGCCCTTCAGTAAGATGATTTCCCATTCATTTATTCATGCCATTGATTATGATATAATTTCCCATTGCAAGTTTCCATTCTGCTCACCCCAGTGCCCACCATGAGCCTCCTCAAGTGCATAAGGCTATCTTAGATGTTGGGTTCAACTCAGTCCACAAAGTGCCTGCTGACTGCTCAGGAGCAGCTCTCCCTATTCTAATATTGTTCTTGTGACACTTAGGACCCCTGAGAACACTGTTGTACCAAGTGTGTATTTGCAGAACCAGTTCATGGTCTGAGGTGGTCTATACATGCCAATATTTTGCTGAGCATCATGGGGGATCCACAGGGTTATGAGGGATGACAAGGACTTATAAACACATGGGAGGATATCTCCCCCACCCCACACACAAAATAGATAAGCAGCAATGCAAAATGCTAAGTGACAAGTGTTGGATACTGACCAATATCATACTGATTAAGTGGAAAGAACATGGGATTTGGAATCAGAGAACTTAGGTGTGAATCTTAGTTTTGCATTTATTCCCTTTGGGCAAATCACTTCTCCAATCTGGGCCTCAATTTCTCCAGCTACAAAGGTGCTGATCTAGGAGAGAAAGAGAGAGAGAGAGAGAGAGAGAGAGAGAGAGAGAGAGAGAGAGAGAGAGAGAGAGAGAGAGGAGAGAGAGAGGAGAGAGAGAGGAGAGAGAGAGAGAGATCAATGAGCAAGTTATTCCAATATTTAGCCCATGAACTTGGAAGTCATAGAATCACAAAATGTTAGAGCTGGAAGGACGTAAGAGACTATTTAGATGAGCCGTACCTTTTTTACAGATGAAGAAACTGGCCCAGATTGGAGAAGCAGCTTGACCAAAGGGAATTAAGTACAGGGCCAGGTTCAAATCTAGGTTTTCCAACCTTTTCTCTTTCTGTAAAATCAAACTTCCTTCTCTTGGACTGACAACGACCCTTTTGAACTCTCTTCTGCACGACTCACATCCCATTTTGTACTCTAGCTATTTGTGACTGTGTTTAGATTTTAAGCTTCCTAGAAGACAGGAACCATTTCTTATTCGTATTTTATTTTTCCCAACTCCTGGCATAGTGCTGAGCTCATAGTAGGACTAGCATAATGGAATGGTCCGAGAGTTTTGGTCTTGGAGTCAAGGGAAACCTGGAGTCATATCCTACCTGGGATGTGTAACCTTAAAACATGACATCTCCAAACTCTCAACTTCTACATCTGAAAAATGGGCATAACAAGATCTGTGTTACCAAACACTGGCAGGGTTGCTGGAAGGATCAAATGAGGCAATGTGGGTAGTTCTTTTTGTAGAGCTTAGAGTATTCACAAATGTCTGCTAGTATCATTAACAGAGGTGACTGGGCTCAATTAAATTGTGGGAAACGTGATCTGAATGAATATTAAACCCGTGACTATAGCTTCATCCAGCACCACTGATCTAAGTTTCCCCCATCTCTACCTCTAACACACTGAATAGAAGTGTTTAACAAATGCTTTTAGCTGAGGTGGTTTCCTACAGATAAAGCCTCCACTGAGGTTTTTGGCTGGGCCCATGAAGCAGAGATGTTTGTATTGTGGGTGGTGGGACTGACATCACCTGGAACAAATGGGCCCCCTCTACCTCAGCTCTTGGGGGAAGTCATGTGGTTGTCATCTGGAAGTCATTGACACCTGGAGAAATCCTGGGACCTCTGCCAAAGTCCAGGCCATCTGAGACCAGCACCGCATGGACACTTGCTCCCAGTGCTGAGAGATAGAGCTCAGAGGTGCTTGGAACTGTCATTGTGTCATCTTAAATGTCACACTTCCAGGTCATGTTGCAAACTTCCTTGGCTAGCAGATGGGATGGCCCTGGCTTAGCTGTTAGCTTCTCCTGGGAGGCTCCTTGGATTCTTTGCTCACATGTTCTAGTGGGCGGCATTTGTCACGAGGGGGACTAAAAAAGGCCAGGAAAAGGCTGTGTGACCCCTTCATTGTCACAATTTGAAAAACAACTCAACATTTAAGTCATAACAACAACAACAACAACAACAACAATAACAACTTATAATGGATACAGAGCTTCACAGTTTGCAAAACTGTGAGAAAATAATAGGGGTTGGGGGACTTCTAGGGGCCCCCAAAACACACCTACCTGAAAGCTTTGTTCCAACCAGAGGACCTGTTCTCTGGGCTCTGACATCAGCATGACTTCACCAAACTGCTCTCAAATCCAGTGAACCAATAGATTTGAGTGATGCTAGACAATGAGCTTTGAACAATGTTTATGGGTGGGGAACCCTCTAGGGTTCCCCATTTTCTTTCCTCTAGGCTTTCCTATCTTTCAGAGTCATGTGCGCTTTCTTTACTAATATTTAATATACTTTAATAAATGCTTAATGCCCCAAACTGGTACAGTAGCTTCTAATTTCTAAGTAACAAATATGATAACCCTCAGCTAATTTTCCCTACATTTGGGACAGTAGTACTTTGCGACCATACATTTAATTTTGAACGTCACAAAAACACTTTCACATTTGTGACCTCATCTGATGACAGTAATAGTTTATTTAATAGTAGAAAATGAGATAGATATAGGAAGCCTGGGTTTGAGTCCTGACCGTGACACTCAATGGGTGTCTGACTTACTAATACTGACACTATCTACCACAAGGTGTGATAAAAGTGCTTTGTAAATTTTAAAGAACAAGGGAACTATATTATTATTGAGATGTAGCTCTCATGCTATAAAAAGAGAGCTGGTTTAGGATTCAGGAGGACCTGGCTCCAAGTCCTCCCTCTGATGCTGTGTGTCCCTGGGCAAGTCACCTAAGATCTCTGTGCTCGAGGCAAGACTAAGACTATACATTTTTTGAGGGGGTGAATGAGGCAATTGGGGTCAAGTGACTTGCCCAAGGTCACACAGCTAGTAAGTGTCAAGTGTCTGAGGCTGGATTTGAACTCAGGTCCTCCTGAATCCAAGGCCGGTGCTTTATCCACTGTGCCACCTAGCTGCCCCCTCAAGACTATACATTTTAAGAAAAATTTTATTTATTTTATTCTGAACTTAAGAAATAAAACAAGCTCTTCCACAACATATAGGAAAAAAGATGATTATACATGAAATTACAGATCTGTTTTATACTGCTTGCTATTCCTTTTAAATATATAATAAGATTATCATATAACTTCTTTTTTCCCCCTTTTATTTCCTCCCCCCTCCCCCACCCAGGGATGGCTATTATTAGACATGAATATGTATGTGTGTGTGTGTGTGTGTGTGTGTATACACACACATAATGATTATTCTATACATATTTCTATTTATCAGTGGTTTTTTTTTTTCTGGATGCAGATAGTGTCTTCCTCCATATGTCCTTTGTAGCTCATTCGGGTATTTATAATAGTCAAAATAACCATACATTTTGGAACAGGTGCTGATATCTGCATTGGTAGGAGTTTCCTCTTCAGAAGTCCCCATATCTATAAAATCGGAAGTCTTGTTACCCTGCCCCAGTCTCATCTCCTGTCCCCCCCCAAAGTTCCTCATAGTTAAAGGTTAAGACATTTGAATGAGATTGGAGATCATGTTGCAAATCTTGCAACACTATATAAATGGAAGCAATCATTGAGTATATACAATGTTTCATCTGATTCTTCTAACAACTCTGAGGGTTAGATAGTAGCATGTTAGGAAGTCCATTTTACAGATGGGGAAGACTGAATCTCAGGGAGTCTATGCAACTTGATCTTGTGGGCCGTTGTAGGGATGGAAATAGGGAGGTGTGAGATAACACTTTCCCTTCACTCCTCTAGTACCCCATCTCCACCACACCAGCCTTTGGCAATCAAGAAAGCTGTGATTCAGACCTGGGGTGGTTAGGGTACCCTTTGCCCCCAGTTGGATCAATCTGGGACCCAGCTGTGAGCCTTTAGGGCAGGAAGAGCCTAAAAGCAGTTGTTTTTTTTTTGTTTGTTCGTTTTGTTTTGTTTTTTAAGGATTTTAGCAGGAAGCTCCTATGACCCCAGGGAATCTCTTTGCTTTTAACTATCTTCCCAGAGGTTTTTATTTCTTTTTGTATTTCTGAGCTGGTTTTTAACTGACTAGAGAAAAGAATTTTCCTGGGGAGTATTGAACGTGTTTTTAGTAAAAGGACTATTTACTCGGTTTGAGGTTACTCAAACTTGGTTACTTGGTTGGGCTCTGAGTAATCTGTTGGGCCATTTGTGAGACAGCAACCAGAACCCTTGTCTTGCTAGAAGTTACCCATTGAGGGAATGAACTTGAACCCAAGGGTTCCGACCCTAAAGCCCCATTTTCTTTCCACTAGACTTTCTCCTACACACACACTTGCCTCACTGGTTCAGTTTCACTTAATTTACTTCAATTCGATGAATGTTGATGTATGCAGAGCTCTATGCTGGGTGTTGGGAGAGAGTCCAAGTTGAAGTAAAACATGATCCTTACCCTCACGCAACTTTCCATCTAGTAGTGAACCAACTCAGAAGTTATTGTTTGTTCTTCATACTCAAAGAGGACCATGACATAAGGGTGATGTCATGACTTGCACTGCATTGGATTTAAGTAAGGGAGGGCTGTGCAAGGTCACCAACCTCATTCTCTCTTCCAGTGACAAGACATAGATCAGGGTGACTGCAGATAGCTTTGGATGTCTAAGGGCAATTGGGGTTAAGTGACTTACCCAGAGTTGCACAGCTAGCAAATGTCTAAGGTGAGATTTGAACTTATGAAGATGAGTCTCCTTGATTCCAGGCCTGGCTTTTTATCCACTTTGCCACCTAACAGCGCCCACCTGGCACATAGTAAGCCCTTAATGAGTGCTTTTTGACTGACTTGTTTGGGAATAAGGGCAAGAGTAGATGCATCACTGGGCCAGAGGGAAGGTAGGGCTGAGCTCCCCATGACTCAGTGACAGGCATTAGAGGCAGCCGACTCTCTGCTTTCTTCTTGTACTTGGGTTACAGTCATCTGTGTCTGGCGACGCATCTCATCTCTTACACTGTAAGTTCCCTGAGGGTAGGGATCTGGACTTGGCCATCTTTGTATACCCCCAGTGCCTAGCACAGTGCCTAAATTGAGGGTGGGAATGCAACTCAGAGTCCATCTAGTCTAACCTCTTCATTTTTTCCCCATATCTAACATTTATCAAATGTCTATTCTGTGCCAGTCCCTTAAAGGGCATACAAAGTTCATACAAGACACAGTTCCTGCCCTCAGGGAGCTTATAGCCTAGTAGGTAGTCAGAATACCTAGCACAAATAACTATAAGAAACTGGAATACATGGACCACCTATGATGTGAGAGACCCTGAGAATACAAAAGCAAAAAACAAAACAAAACAAAACTGAAGGTTTCTGCTCTTAAGGGCTTGCATTCTACTGGAGGTTACTATATGTATGTATGAGTTGTTCTTCAGTCATATTTGACTCTTCATGGCCCCATTTAGGGTTTTCTTGGCAAAGTTACTGGAGGGGTTTGCAGGATTAAGTGACTTGCCCAGGGTCATGCAGGGTCCTGTTTCTGGGAGAAGCATTCTGATTGAGACATACCCCAAAGCCCCATTATACAAAGATGTCTCAGTGACCTCAGGAAGCTTACAGTCTGGAAGGTGAGATAAAACACAGGACACGAATGACTATAACACACAGTAGAAGGTGAAAGCTGAGGACCATCTGTCTCTAACTCCTGTCAGTCAATGATGGGGTCTGTGCCATGTGTAGCCCAGCCCTGCCCTAGAGTGTCCCTGCCTAGGGTTGGGTCCATGATTAATGGGTGAGCTCTCCAACTTGGTTCTAAAAAACGAGCACGGGGCCTGCTCACACACTTGTCTAATGCCAGGTTCCAAGAATGCCACCTAAATACCTGGTATTTGAGATGTAAGAAAGCCGGCTACAACTATACTTAGCATTGAATCGGCTTTTCCAATTATAGCGCCCTATTTTTCAAGGTTTAAAATGGTCATATTTTGTGACTGCCGTGGGCCCCAAGGCTTCAGGAACACCCTTCACGCCCCTGAAATATAATCATATATTTTAAACTAATTCCCAAAGAACATGTTTGGGACTATCTTTAACATCTGAAGTATCTGACACAAATGGAGGGCTGACTGGCAGAGGGCCTGTTCTTTACAACATCCTTTGGCAAAGGGCAGAGGCCCTTGACCATAGAACTCCAGTGCACCCAACCTTCAGCTGGACCTTGAAGGAGAGGGTTTAGAGAACAGAAGAGGAGATGCTATTCTCACCCTCAGGGATCTCATAGTCCAATGGAACAATCTTTGTCCTTAGGGAGCTCCTAGTGTAATGGGGGACACCAAGTCCCTGACCTAAGATAGCTTATAGTCGGATGGATGAGGCAGTCCCTTTCTCAGGGATCCTCTAGTCATTGTGGGATAAATGCCGTCCACGTCCTCAGAGAGCCCCTAATCTGAGGTGTGAGATCATCCTTATATTCAAAGGAGCACTCAGTCAAATGGGAAGAGAGGAGGCAGCCCCTATTCTTAGGAGAGTTCCAAATCTTAGATGGGACATGCTCTCTGTCCTTGGAAAATTTCCCTTCTTATGGAAAATGTCATCATGTCATTGACCTTCCCTTCAAGAACCTATTATTCTGATGGGAGAAGTGCCTGTTCTTAAGCAACTCCCAGTCTTATGGGGGTAGGCCTAGTCCCTGATCTCAGGGAACCCTCCGTGTGACAGGAAGCTAGGGCACACAAGGAATCACTGCACCTGAACAGGGCCATCCACAGTTGAACAAATTCATATACCCTATATCAAAGGACTAATGATAATAAATGGCCTAGACCACAGGGTTTTAAAAATGCATTATGTTTTGAGGGGGGGTTTGAACCTCAAAATAACCCTTGTGAGATGTAGGTACTTCAGTCTTACTGTCTCCATTACTGAGGCTGTGAACATGGGAGCCAGGATTTGAATCTGAGGTCATTCTGACTGTAAGTTCAGGCCTGTTATGCACTACACCATGAAGCTTACAGATGGGGGAGTGGACAGAATGTCGGTGGATCTTGGGGAGGTTGCCGAAGTGTATCCAGGGCCTGGTGGGAGGAAAGCAATCAAGTTGAACTTTAAACGCTCATTCCAGTCTTTGTGGTTTCAGTGGAAGGTCTGGGCCATTTTCTCGGTGGATTCCGTGCTGATTGCCTTTACTAAACATTTATCACGCCAGAGAGATGTGTTTTTCTGGATGCAGCATTTGGCCCATGGACACTAAGTAAATGGACTAGAACTAATCCTGAGGCTAAACACTGGGTGTTTCAGAAATGTAAATGGTCCCCTCCTTAATAGCTCCCAGGAAAGATGAGATAGGAAACATCGGCCTTTTCAAAATACCCATTTTTCAGTGACAGGGAAAACAGCTGGCACCACAACATGAGCACCTGAAATGGCTTGGAGCAAAGGGAGAGAGAGAGTACTTCTGGCTAGGTACCCTGGAAAGAATGGAGAGGTAAGGAGCTTATGGCTAACCCCAATTTGAGGAGAGGCACTAGAACCAGTCCTGGCTTCTTGGAATCAGATTCAAATCTTGACTCTGCTATATTTTTTTTTTTTAGTGAGCAATTAGGATTAAATGACTTGCCCAGGGTCACATAGCTAGTAAGTGTTAAGTGTCTGAGGCTGGATTTGAACTCAAGACCTCCTGACTCCAGGGCCAGTGCTCTATCCACTGCGCCACCTAGCTGCCCTGCTATTTTATTTTTAAAGAGTCCTTGCCTATCCCAGCTGAGATGGTTGGCAGGGACGCCCCCCCTTTTTTGGGGGGGTGGGGTGGGGCAATGAGGGTTAAGTGACTTGCCTAAGGTCACACAGCTAGTAAGTGTCAAGTGTCTGAGGCTGGATTTAAACTCAGGTCCTCCTGAATCCAGGGTCAGTGCTTTATCCACTGCACCACCTAGCTGCCCCCCTGCCTCTGCTATTTGACCTTGAGGAAGTTACTACCCTGAGCCTCAGTTTCCCCAGCTCTAAAATAGAGATAATAGTGTTTTGAGTGCCTAGCTCATGTTTTCTCCTCTGTATTTAGTGTGTTAAGGTTTTCAAAAGGCTTTATAAATATGTACTTGATTCATTTGATCCTCATGACAACCCTGGGAAGTATGTGCTATTCTTAACCTTACTTTACAGGTGAGGAAACTGAGGCAGATAATGATTAAGTAACTTGTTCAGGGTGACATAGCTAGTAAGTGTCTGAGGTTGGACTGAACTCAGGTCTTCCTGACATCTAGGTTCAGAGTTCTAGACATGGTACCATCTACCTGCTTCTAAAATGAAGAGACTTAGACTCAAATCCTTCCCAGTTCTTGGGCCAAAGAGGGAGGGTCCCTAATGGAATACTTTAAACTCCCAGAAACAGCTGGGGGAAGGCACTAACAGCTGGGGTTAGCCTTGCCCCAAGAGAGAGGGGCCGGTTTGCTCTGGAGACGTGATGGGATTGAGGTGAACCTGGGAGGCCAGGAATCCAACACAGGCTGCCACCCAGGCTGGACATGCAGCAGGTTAGAGCTTTATCAGTCACTACCCAAGTGCCATCTGATCCTAGGGCAGCCGAGAGGCTTCCATGATATCTACCCTGAGCCATTTTAGTCTCTGGAGAAAACCCAGCTTCCACTCAGCACTCAGCAATATTCCAAGCCCCTCTGCCAAGTTAACACCCTCCTTTCCTCTCCCTCTACCCCTGCCCCTGCCCCCAGCCTGGGACTTGTTTTTCAGAACTGGAGGCAGGGTGGCCTCTGGATGTGTGCCCAAGGACTTGGAAGGGAGCTGGACCTGCCTTGTCTACCCTTTCTCAAAGGGGAAGAAGTAGTAATAATTCTTTATATTGGGATGACAATTTATACTTTTTAAAGGACTCATATCCATCACTTAACAAAAGTCCTGGGAGACAGGTAGTGTAGAAATGAAGCCCACCCCAATTTTTAAAATGGGGAAACTGAGGCTCAGAGAGGGTTGAGTGTCCCACACAACCAGTCACTGGCAAAGCTGGGATTTAAACCCAGTTCCTCTGACTCTAGGGATTTTGCTTCTTGTTTTCTCTATTATGTGTAGCTCATACTTTAAAAGTATGCAACAGGGGGCAGCTAGGTGGCGCAGTGGATAAAGCACTGGCCCTGGATTCAGGAGGTCTTGAGTTCAAATCCAGCCTCAGACACTTGACACTTACTAGCTGTGTGACCCTGGGCAAGTCACTTAACTCTCATTGCCTTGCAAAAAAAAAAACACAAAACCAAACCAAAAAACAAAAAAGTATGCAACAAATTCAACAGACCAGTTTTAAAGCTGTCCCACTTGTCTGTCTCTCACAGAACTACCTTTTGTCTTCTTTTGTATGTTAAAAAATACACCGACACCACTCTTTTCTTTCTTTTCTTTTCTTTTTTTTTTTTTAAGCATCATTACCACTAGCTCTACTCTTTCCCATTCTCAGGATGCTACTCTCCCCTTCCCCAATTTCCTTGTAACAAATAAACATAGTTGAGTAAAAAAAATCTACACATTGACCACAGCCAAAAATGTACATCCCATTCTGTATGGGCATGTTCCATCACTGGTCCTCTGGAGTCATGATGGTTCATTGGTCATGGTCACTGGCTTGATCATAATTCTTAAGTTTTTCAGTTATTTTACTTTGCAATATTAAAGTCATTGCATAAATTGTTCTTTATCCCCTTAGTCATTTTTTGGGGTGGGGCAATAGGGTTAAGTTACTTGCCCAAGATCACACAGCTAGAAAATGTCAAGTGTCTGACGCCAGATTTGAACTCAGTTCCTCTTGAATCCAGGACCCGTGCTTTATCCTCTGTGCCATCTAGCTGCCCCCAGTCATTTCTTATGGAGCAATTATATTCCATTATATTCATAAAATGCATTCCCCAATCAATGGTGTGCCCTTAATTTTCAGTTCTTTGCTATGAGAAAAAGTGCTGCTATGAATATTTTTGTACATATAGATCCTTTCCCTATTCTTTTTATCATGTTGGTATCAGCGCAGTTCAGTCATTTTGGGGTAGAATTCCAAATTGCTTTCCATTATAACAGGGGACTGACCAATGAAAGTCTGGTCCTTAGTTCATGTTCAGCTTTGCCCTTCTTGGTGAATTATATGGAGCAGGCAGAGATATTCTCTACCTACCTTCAGTCAAACACGGGGCACTCTGAAAACCTGTTTCAAGCAATGCATGAGAGGCTGGTACTGTGTGTTGATGAAAAGTCTCCTAATTGGTTGAGGAGCCAGAAAGACTCTGAATCTTTTTTGCATATGCAAAAAAGACCACTGGCTGATCTATCAGTCTCTTTTTTCCTTCCTAGCCTTGGGTGAGGCAAAGACTGCTAGTCCCATTTCCCACATGGCAGTTGTGAATAGCTGATGCCTCTATTCTGTGTTTATTCTTTCCTGATCTTAGGTGAATGAGTATTCTGAGATGGGAATGTTCAGGAAATTTCCTGTATTTCAGAGGTCCTGAGGACCAATCTCACGTCCCACTGGTGACTGTTGGCAGTAACAGTGGTTGCTGGACCAATACTGGCTGACCTTAGAGAAAGCAGCTAGACACACATGTGGAAAGACAGTTACATGAGGATGGGAGAGGCTTCAGGGATCATGGTCCATTGTGACAAAGAGAAGTGCCAGCTCTGGAAAGGCCTCAGTCTTAAGAACCTAATATATAAGGGGAACTTTATGGAGGACTCTACAAAGGAAGAGAAGGTCTTCCAAGATCAAAGATCAGGAGGCACTCCTTTGCTGTGTCTGTTTTCTATACACTGCCTTTTAGTATTTTAAGTTTGAGCCCATTCTCCCTTGGGAGCTTGTGTGTTCAAAAGGAGAGCTTGTTACTAATATTAACTGTTCTTCCTATAAGTTCTTAGTAACTAACCTTTTTATGAATTAATTTATTTTTGTGGAGCAATAAGGGTTAAGTGACTTGTTCAGGGTCACACAGCTAGTAATTGTCAAGTGTCTGAGGTTGGATTTGAACTCAGATCCTCCTGAATCCAGAGCCAGTGCTTTATCCACTGCACCAGCTAGCCTCCCCATGTAAATAACCTTTTTAAAAAAACTGAGGCTTCTGGTTGATGAGTTTATGAGTGGCAGTGTTGGACACTTGGCTCCTTAAGCTGAGACCCAGACCTTCCGGTGCAAGTTGAAGGGGTATGTTCAGAGTAAGTACTATACCATAATGGATGGGCCAGTTTATGGTACCACCAGCAAAGCATTAATATATGTGGTTTCCCACATATCCTTAATAATTGTCATTTTCCTTTTCTCTTTTTTTTGCCAATCTGGTGGGTGTAAGGTAGAATCTCAAAGGTGTTTAAATTTGCATTTCTTTTATTATTAGTGATTTGTAATGGTTATTGATAATTTGCTTTTCCCCCTTAAGATCTGCCTGCTCATATACTTCGACCATTTATCTATAGGGAAATAACTCTTGTTCTTATATATTCGAATAAGTCAGTCAAAATCAGTTCCCTATATATCTTGGATATCAGACCTTTACTGGAAAGACATGCTACAAACTTTTTTTTTCTCTAGCTAACTGTTTCCCTTCTAATTTTAACAGCATTGAGTTTTTGCACATCAAATTTTTTCAATTTGATGTCATCAAAATGTTCTATTTTATCTTTTGTTCATCCCTTGTTGGTCAAGAACTTTTCCTCTATTCATAGTAGTGAAAAAAGTATCTTTTTCCTTGTTTCTCCAAGTTATGATATAACTATTTATATCTAACCCCTATATTCATCCAAAGCTTCTTGCAAGTAGATGGTGTGATATGCTGGTCTAAACCTGATACTTACCAGACCACTTTCCAGTTTTCCCAGAATTTTTTGTTAAAGAGTAAATGCTTACTGCAGTAAGTGGGATCCTTGGGTTTACCTATCACTAAGCTATCAGGTTTGTTTGCTTTTGTATGTTGTGAACCTAATCTGTGTGGGGTAATTTTCTTTTGGACTGTGTACCCAATCTGATTTTATTTAAATTGGTGTATATGTGTCCATGACACAGTTAAAGGCTGCCTAATGTCTATAGCAGAGTAGAACATTTCACTAGTCCATTAGAGCCCTGCTCATTCTTACTGTCATCAAGGACAATTATTTATCTTAAGTGACATGTTGGCCTTCACTAAAGCCATTATTGCTAATGAATAAATGAAAATACATTTGAATCTCCAAAGTTGGGTTTGATTGTACAGCAAGGACTCAGTTTCAGTCAACATTTCATGTACTGTTAATTGTGCATATATAATCAAGCCTGGAGTCTGACTAAAACTAAGAAATTATGTTCCAAAGCAGAATTATAAGCAAAACCCTTTCATGAATTTGCTAATTGCTTTTCCCTGAGTCAGAAAAGGTCTTCTCAGTACTTACCAATTCAATTATTTTGCACCTATTGAAGCACTGCTTTGCAATCCTTCTCCTTTCATCTTTTCAACACATACATCAGCTCCATTAGCTAGAAAGCTAGCTGAAGGCAGGGACCATGTCTCCTCTGTCTTTTGGATTAGCCTCAATATCTAGCTAAGCTCTTGGGAGCCAGGGAGGCATCCATCAGCATTTGTTATTGACTAAAGACTGTTTTGGAGATTAGTGGGAACATTCAATTCAGCAAATATTTATTAAATGCTATGTTCAAGGCACCATGATAGGTACTGAGGATGCAAAGACAGAAGCAAAAAGACTTCATGTCCTCAAGGAGTTTACATTTTACTGGGAGAAATCGACATGAACATAGTTAAAAAAAATAATAATAGCTAAAATTTATATAGTGCTATGTGCTGGGCACCATGTTGAGCACTTTATAAATGTTACCTCATTTGAATCTCACAACAACCCTGGGAGGTAAGTGCTCTTATTATTCCCATTTTGTAGATGAGTAAACTGAGGCAAATAGAGGTTAAGTGACTTGCCCAGTGTCACACAGCTAGTAAATATCCAAGGCCCCATTTGAACTCAGATCTTCTTGCCTCCAACTCTAGTATTCTCTTTACTGCATCAATAAAAAGGTAAATTGAAGGGAAAATACTAGA
The DNA here is from genome assembly GCF_019393635.1 of Dromiciops gliroides. NCBI lineage: Eukaryota > Metazoa > Chordata > Mammalia > Microbiotheria > Microbiotheriidae > Dromiciops > Dromiciops gliroides. The sequence goes on from NC_057864.1 coordinate 258,934,776, forward strand.
AATTTTGTGAATTACATCTGCTGAAGGACTAGTCCAAGTAGTAGATTCTTCTAGCACAGTGCTTGAGATTGGACTTGGCCTTGAGGTTCTGGCAAGTTATAGGGATTTAGAGGCTTTTGTTGTCATGGAACTATTATCACCCCCTTTTTATAGATGAGGAAACTGAGGTTCAGAGAAGTTAAGAGATTTGCTCAGGGTTGCTCCACTAGTAAATGACAGAAGCAGAAGTCAAACCCAGATCTCATGACTCCAGGGCTTTCCCCCCTATACCCATGGTTCTAAAACCCCCTCCCCATACCCCACCCCCAGTCTTATTCTTTGCCTAAAGGATTGTGGCAGGAGGGGCAGAGCCCAGATGACAAGGGAAGGTGCTAACTTGCCTGAGCTCTCCCCAAGACCCCTCTAAAAACCCTCAAATGATGCCATAAGACAATTCCTGGAGTAGCAAAATCCATAAAAGGACAGGGTGAAATAATTTTCCAACCAAAGACAACTTAGAAGCTCTTCAGGAAAGGTCTGTCATCTTGAGGGTGAGATTGGATCTTAGTGCAGCACAGGCTGCACCAGTGCAAACCTAGCCCCAGCAAACCAGGAGCAGGCTATGGGAGCCCCTGAATCATCACCACCACCACCACCACCATCACCATCATCATCATCTGCTTCAGAAACTCAGCCCACAGAGGGTCCAGAAGGAGATTAGAGGGGTCTTTTTGCTAGCACTGATGTAGGACTCTGTTGTTTTGACCATACTTGGATCCAGGTCACAGTCTTGAGTGGTGATCCCAGGCCAGGCTCACTGTAGCTTGCAGCCATACTGGAGTGGGATGCTTTTCATACTTCCAGGGCAGAAAAGCAGGCTTGTGGTTGCTTGAAGATCTGACCACAGACCAGGAGAGTAGTAAACATACTTCTCCTTAAATCATACTCCCTTGGAAGAACTGAAAACCTACAAATCCCTAGAAGTATCTCTGAAAACAGCTGTAGAAAACCCCTGAAGCTTGGGATAGCATACCCTCCACCCTGGAAGCAGTGCCCCATTTTAACAAACAGTTAAAAGTCAAGAAATAGGCTGGGAAAATGAGCAAACAGAAAAAAATTCTGACCATAGAAAGTTACTATTGTGATAAGGAAGATCATAATACCAACAAAGTCAAAGTTCCTACATCCAAAGCTTCCAAGAAAAATATGAATTAGTCTCAGGTCATGGAATCTCTCAAAAAGGACATTGAAAATAAAATAAGAGAGGTGGAAGAGAAATGAGAGTGATGCAAAAAAAAAATCAGGGGGAAAAAGTCAACAGTTTGTAAAGGAGACCAAAAAAAATACTGATGAAAATAACACCTTAAAAAACAAGACTAGTGGATAGAGCACCAGCCCTGGAGTCAGGAGTACCTGAGTTAAAATCTGGCCTCAGACACTTAACACTTACTAGCTGTGTGAACCTGGGCAAGTCACTTAACTCCAATTGCCTCACTAAAAAAACCCCAAAAAACAAGACTAGGACAAATGGTAAAAGAGGTACAAAAATCCAATGAGGAAAAGAATACCTTGAAAAGCCAAATTGGCCACATGGAAAAGTAGATACAAAAGTTCCCTGGAGAAATTAATTCCTTAAAAATTAGGATTGAGCAACTGGAATCTAATGACTATATGAGAAATCAAGAAACAATAAAAAAAAACCAAAAGAATGAAAAAATAAAAGGCAATGTGAAATATCTCATTGGAAAAACAAGTGACCTGGAAAATAGATCCAGGAGAGATAATTTGAAAATTGTTGGACTACCTGAAAGCCATGATAAAAAAAAGTCTTGACATCATCTTCCAAGAAATTGTCAGAGAAAACTGTCCTGATATTCTAGAAACAGAGGGTAAAATGAAATGGAAATAATCCACCAACAACCTCCTGAAAGAGATCCCAAAATGAAAACTCCCAGAAATATTATAGCCAAATTCTCCCAGGCAAAGGAGAAAATGTTGCAAGCAGCCAGAAAAAAACACCAATTCAAGTATTGTGGAACCACAGTCAGGATAATACAAGATTTAGCAGCTTCTACATTAAAGGATTAGAGGGCTTGGAATATGATATTCTGGAGGGCAAAGGAATTGCAATTACAACCAAGAATCATGTACCCAGCAAAACTGAGTATAATCCTTTAGGGGGGAAATGGGCATTCAATGAAAGAGGGGACTTTAAGGCATTGTTGATGAAAAGACCTGAGCTAAATAGAAAATTTGATTTTCAAATACAAGACTCAAGAGAAGCATAACAAGGTAAACAGGAAAAAAGAAATCATAAGGGATATTAAAAGGTCAAACTGTTTACATTCCTACATAGAAAGATGATACTTGCAACTCATAAGTACTTTCTCATTATTAAGGCAGCTGGATGGAGTATATTTAGACAGAGGGCACAGGTGTGAGTTGAATATGAAGGGATGATATTTTTAAAAAATAAAATTAAGGGATGGTAGAGGAATGCACTGGGAGAAAGGGAAAGGGAGAGGTGGAATGGGATAAATTATCTCACATAAAAGAAGCAAAAAAAAAAAGCTTATACAGTGGAGAGGCAGATGGGGCAGGTAATAGGGAATGAGTGAACCTTACTTTCATCATAATTGGCGCAAATAGAGAATAACATACACATTTGATTGAGTATAGAAATCTATCTCAACCTGCAGGAAAATAGGAGGTGAAGGGGATAAGGGTGGTGATGGTGATAAAAGTGAGGGCAGAAGGGGCAGCTAGGTGGTGCAGTGGATAGAGCACTGGCCCTGGAGTCAGGAGTACCTGAGTTCAAATCTGACCTCAGACACTTAACACTTACTAGTTGTGTGACCCTGGGCAAGTCACTTGACCCCAGTTGCCTCACTAAAAAAAAAAAAATTTTTTTTTTTAAAAAGTGAGGGCAGATTGGTGGAGGAGGCATTCAGAAGCAAAATACTTTTGAGGAGGAACAGGGTGAAAGGAGATACAAAACAGAGTAAATTGCGTGGTGAGGGAATAATATGGAGGGAAATACAGTTAGCAAGAGTGACTGTAAAAAAAATTTGAAGCAAGTTTGTTTGATAAAGGCCTCATTTCTCAAACATATAGAGAACTGAGTCAAATTTATTAAAATAAGAGCCATTGGGACAGCTAGGTGGTACAGTGGATAAATCACCAACCCTGGATTCAGGAGGACCTGAGTTCAAACCCGGCCTCAGAGACTTGACACTTACTAACTGTGTGACTCTGGGCAAGTCACTTAACCCCAATTGCCTCACCAAAAAATAAAAAAGATCCATTCCCCTATTGATCAAATGATCAAAAGATTTGAAAAGTTTTCATATAAAATATTCAAAGCTATCAATAACCATATAAAATGTTCTAACTTATCATTCATTAGAAAGATGCAAGTCAAAAAAATTCTGAGGTACTACTTCACACCTATTGGATTGGATAATAGGACAACAGAGGAAAATGACAAATTTTGTAGGGGATATGGGGAAAATAAGACTGTTGGTGGAGTTCTGAACTTATTCAACCATTCTTTAGAGCAATTTAGAACTATGGCCAAAGGACTATAAAACCATGTATACTCTTTGACCTAGCAATGCCACTATTAAGTCAGTATCCAGAAAGATAAAAAATAAAATGTTAAAGAACCTATATCTACAAAAATATTTATAGCAGCTCTTTTCTGGGTGGCAAGGAATTCAAAATTGAAGGGATGCCCATGAATTGGGGAATGGCTGAACAAACTGTGGTATATGATTATTATGGAATACTATTGTGCTATAAGAAATGATGAGTAGGATGCTATCAGAAAAACCTGGAAAGACTTCCATAAGCTGATGCAAAGTGAAATGTATGTACTATGTACAAAGTAACAGAAATATTGTAAGATTATCAGCTGTGAATGACTTGACTATTCTTAGCAATGCAATGATCCAAGACAACTAACTCTGAAGGACTTATGATGAAAGATGCTATTCGTATCCAGAGAAAGAACTGATACTGTTCAATACAGATTGAAACATAATTTTTTATCTTTATTTTTCTTGAACATTTTTTCTGTTTCCTTTTACAACCCAACTAATATGGAAATTCTTTGCATGACTACACATGTATAACTTATACTGAATTGCTTACCTTCTTAAAGGGGGGGTGGAGAGGGAGGAAGGAAGAGAATTTGGAGCACAAAGTTTTAAAAACAAATGTTAAAATTGTTTTTACATGTAATTGAGGAAAAATAAAATTCTAAATGAACAAAAAAAGGATAGTGGCAAACAATAAAGAAACAATGGAGACAAGCATATCTTCATGTGATTAAAAATATAAATTCCAAAAATTTAGCAGGGGGCACCCTCTGAGAATTTCTGCACTATGCTATGCTTTCTCTTTATGTGGAATATACTTTATAGCTGAGAAGATGGACACCAGATAGCCAAAGAGTTTTATTGTCACCCAATTAGTGCTCACATGTACTCAATACTCTTCTTTCTCCTAATAGCTAAGGTCCTCACCTCTCAGGTTGATTCTTTTGTGAAGGCAAACTAGGCCACTTTTGCCCCAATTCTTACATGGTCTTTAATGACTGAATGGGTGTCGACTCAGACAAACTGAGACCCGGGAAAGACCTTAGCTTAAAAAGGTCAAGATCTCCCACTGCTTCCATGGCCATTCCCAATTGTTCAGACCTATGTCTTGCCACTGGACCCCAGTGACACTGGAGGAGAGAGTGAAGCTGGTGAGTTTGCACAGCCCTCCCTCACTTAAATCAATACACTGCAAGTCATGATATGATCCTCCTGATGTCATTGGTCCTCTTTGAGAGTGAAGAAGAAACAAAAACAACAACAACAAATAGCAAAAACAAACGAGCAACAGCAACAACAACCAACCAACCAACCAACCACCACCAACAACAACCAACAACAGCAATAGTAAACTACACAGAAAGAATTCTAAACACTTCCAGGAGCCTTTTACCTTGTGGCCCCCAACTCCCAGACAAAACTATAGCCAAGCCATTTCATAAAAAGTGTAGCCATATTTTCCTTTCAATTTTTTTAGGCAAGAGATTTGGAAGTCATTGTGAAAGATGGATTTGGACTAATTTATAATCTGGAGGGGTTTACAATCAGAAGACAATATGATGTCACTGTAAATATATTAAGAGCAACCTGGTTGTGTGGTATCTAAAGACTGAAATTTTTATCTAGTATGGATTTAGAGCGAGAAGACTTGGGATCAAATCCTAGGTCTGCCAGTTTTTACTATTATGCTCTTTCTGTGTGACACAGAGAAGTCATTTTCTCTTTTGGCCCATAGTTTCCTCACCTGCAAAATGAAGAGATGGACCAAATGATGTCTAGGGCCTTTTCCAGCTCTAAATCCTATGATCTATGGTAGATGTTGCAAAAAAGTAAGAACAATAAAGAAAAGAAAATAAATTACATGGCATTCAGACTCCGTAAGTTCTCTCTCTGGAGGTGGATAGCATTTTTTTCACTTATTAGTATATATTTTAATCAAAACAGGATTTGAACTCAGGCAGGTCTTGACTGGGAGCCCAGAGCCTTAAATACTATGTTTTCTGATTGTAGTCCATTCTGAAATTTGATAGGGAAACTTTGTTCAGGTTATCATTTCAGGTGCTGTTTAATCAATATCCAAAAATGACTCAAAATTTTTTTTACTGATATCTTTTCTTTTCTACCAGTTACATTTCTCAAACTATCACTTCCCTCTCCCCTTCCCCAGAGAGACATCTCTTCCAAGGAGATATTTCACATTGCCTTTTATCTTTTCATTCTTTTGGTTTTGCTTTATTGTGTCTTGATTTCTCATAAAGTCATTAGCTTCCATTTGCTCAATCCTAATTTTTAAGCAATTATTTTCTCTTCTTTTTTTGCTGGGCAATGAGGGTTATGTGACTTGCCCAGAGTTACACAGCTAGTAAGTGTCAAGTGTCTGAGGCCAGATTTGAACTCAGGTCCTCCTGAATCCAGAGCTGGTGATTTATCCACTGAGCCTCCTATCCACTGCCCCAAAGCAATTATTTTCTTCAGAGAGCTTTTGTATCTCCTTTTCCATTTGATCAATTTGGCTTTTCAAGCTGTTGACTTTATTTTTCATGATTTTTCTGCATCACTCTCATTTCTCTTTCCATATTTTCCTCTACCTCTCTTACTTTATTTTCAAAGTCTTTTTTGAATGCTTCTATGGCCTGAGACCAATTCATATTTTTTTGGAAGCTTTGGATGTAGGGGCTTTGACTTTGTTATCTTCTTCTGAGGGTATATTTTGATCTTCCTTGTCACCAAAGAAACTTTCTAGGGTCACCATTTTTTTCTATTTGCTCATTTCCCCAGCCTATCTCTTGACTTTTAACTCCTTCTTAAAGTGGGGCACTGCTTCCAGGGTGCACTGTCCCAAGATTCAGGGGATCCAAGGTGGTATGAACTAAGGAGAGACACATTCACCACTCCCTTGGCCTGTGCTCTGGTCTTCCAGCAACCACAAGCCTGCTTGTCCTTTAACCCAGAACAGAATCCTTTTTCACTGTGGCTGCAAGCTCTGGTGTGCCTGTGCCCCTCCCCCACCTAGGCTGCCAGTCAAGACTGCAACCTGGATCCAAGCAGGGGCAAAACAACAGAGTCCTGCCTCAGTGCCAGAAGAGACCCCTATAATCTCCCACTGGCTAACCGCTTGACCCCCTCACTGTCTGTGGGTTAAGTTCCAGAAGCAGTCGCTGCCACAGCAGATTCAGAGGCTCCAGAGGCATGGTTTGCTGGTGTGGCTTGCCTGGGACTGGATTTATGCTGGCGCGGCCTGTATGGGGCTATGCTCCACTCTTACCCAGCTACAACAGACCTTTCCTGCTAACCTTCTAAGCTGTCTTTGGCTGGAAAATGATCTCACCCTATCCTTTTGTGGGTTCTACTACTCCAGGAATTGTCTTATGGCATTATTTGAAGGTATTTGGAGGGGTCTTGGGGAGAGTTCAGGAAAGTCACTGCCTTTCCTCTGTCATCCTGGCTCCTGAGATATCTCTTAATAATAAAAGAGAAATAGAAACAGTTGAGCAAAACTAACCAACATGTCAACTAAGTCTAATATTATGTGTAGTGTTCCATACCCAATGCCCCCCATCTCTGCAAGGAAGGGAAGTTCCTTCTCATCTTACTTTGAGGCCAGGCTTAGTCGTTATAATTTCACAGTATTCAGTTCCATTTTTCCTGTTCTTTCCATTTACTTTATTGTGGTCATTATATATATATATATATATATATATATATAATATATATATATAGTTCTCTTACTTCTTCCTTTACTTTGCATCAATTGATATAATTATCATAGTTTTTTTTATTAATTATTGTTTCTTATAAAGGCAACAATATTCCATTACATTCGTGTACTATAGCTTGATTAGCCATTCCCCAATGGCATCTACTTTGTTTCTAGTCCTTTGTTACTAAAAAAAAGTGCTACTATGACCATTTGGGTGTATATAGTATCTTTATATCTTTGATCTCTTTGGAGTCTATGGCTAGCAGTAGGATCTTTAAGACAAAGGGATTATAGATGGTTTAGTCTCTTTTTTGGCATAATTCCAAATTGCTTTCCAGAATGGTTGGGCCAATCATAGGTCCCCTAATAATGCATTATTATGCCTGTCCCAAATGGCTTTTGTTAATCACTTAATGAGCATCTCTCAATTACAGCTTTCCAGCCTTATTTCACATCAACCTCCTCCTTGGACTCAACACCTGATCCAACTCCTACCTGTTTTCCAAAACTCATCGTGACATCTCCTCCCTTTATGCATTTGTGCAGATTGTTCCTCATGCCTAGAATTCTCTCTTTCCACAACTGTACTTGGTCAAATACTTCTCCTTCAAGGCTGTCATGATATGACATCTCCCTGCACCAAGTGTTTTCCCCCTCCTCAAATTTTTCTAAAGGATGCTGTCTCTTCTTTGCCCCCATCACCTTCTACTTTGTATTATACTCATACTCTTACATGTACATTTCTACCCAACTCTCATTAGCATAAACTTTTTGTCTTTGTATCCCCATCACCTTGCCTACAGTTGTAGTAAGAGGCACTTTTCAACTTTTGTTGAATTGGATCAAAGGTGCCAGAGTTTTATTGTTCTCTTCATTTACTTTGTTGTAATCATTGTGTATGTTGTTCTAGCTCTATCCTCTTCACTTTGCATCAATTCATATAATTCTCTTACTTTTCTATATTCAACATATTCATTGTTTCCTACAGAGACAGGAAGAGAGCAAGAAAGCAAAGGGTCTTTGCCTGGAAACTCAGCAGAACAGACAATGGGACAAGCAGGCTACTGGTCACAAGGTGGTGATCCAAATGAGGCAAGGAGATGGATAATGCTGAAACTGTACCAAAGACATGGGCAGCTACAAGGATTGCTACCAGAGGGGCATACTTTTCATCTGAGTACCTCCACCCCAGGGCTATTTATTCCTGCTGTAAAAGGTCTTGGTATGTCTCTGAGAAGGGTTGGCCTGGATCCAAAGATGCAGTGACTTCATCTCCTTGCAGTCCAGAATTTCATTATCTGTTTTACAAGAATGTTTCCTCTTATAGAATGTTAGCTCCTTGAGGGAAAGGACCATTTCATTTTTGCTTTGGTATCCCCTGCACCTAGAAGAGTAGTAGGTTCTTAATAAAAACTTGTTGATTAATCAACCATGATTAATCCCTTTTAAATATTTTTATTGGCATCTTTTATTTTTATATTACCTACATTTCTCCTTATGTTCCTCCCTTTGTTCCCTCTTAGTGAGCCATCCTAAACTTATTACAGATAATTATTTTTAAAGAAGGAAGAAGAGAAAAAAATTAGCAAAACCAATCAATATTTTAAAAAATCAGACAATATATGCAATGTTCCACCTCTGTAAGAGATTGGGGGAGAAGATGTATTCTCACATGTTTTCACTGAGACCATGCTTGTTCTTTGTAATTTTGTAACATTCATTTTCAACTGTCATGTGGTTGTTTTTTCTACTTCACACTGTGTATAATGTTCTCCTGGTTCTGCTTACTTCACTTTGTATCAGTTCATAAAGTCTTTCCCTGTTTTTCTATATCCCCCATATTTTTCATTTCTTGCAACACAATACATTCAACCTATCTATTATATTAATGTACCACATTTTGTTTAGCCATTCCCCAATTGACAGGCATCTATTTTGTTTTTAATTCCTCACTACCACAAAACATCTTGCTATAAATATTTTATAATACATTTAGCCTTTTAATCAGTGATGTCTTGGTGGCATATGCCCAGCAGTAGAATCTCTGGATCAAAGGTTTTAGACATTTTGGATGTTTTATTTGCATAATTCTAAATTGCTTTCCAAATCAGTTGTATTAATTCATAGCACCACCGAAAATACATTAGTATGCCTATCTTTTTACATTCTCTCCAAAGTTAACTACTCCCATATTTTGTCATCTTGTAAAAAATAATTAATTGGTTGATTATTTTTAAAAATATATTTTGTCATCTTTGACAGTTTTCTGGGCATGGAGTAAAACTTCAGGGGTGTTTTTATTTGCATTTCTCTTATTATTAGTTATTTGGAGTATTCTTCCATATGGCTGTTAATATTTTGTACTTCTGTTGAGAACTGATTGTTTATATTCTTTTACCATTCATCCATTAGGAATAGCTTTTGTGTTATAGATGACCATGGTTTGTTTTTGTGAGACAGTTGGGGTTAAGTGACTTGCCCAGGATCACACAGCTAGTAAGTGTCAAGTGTCTGAGGCTGGATTTGAACTCAGGTCCTCCTGACTCCAAGGTTGGTGCTCTATCCACTGCACCACCTAGCTGCCCCTGACCATGGTTTATTTTTAAGCAAGTTTAAATGTTGCTTTTCTTTAAATAATTTCTTGACCTTTCAACTAAATTACAGAATCTCAGAGCTGAGAGGGACCTCAGAGGGGCCAACCTATGGCTGAACTCTTCCTCTAGCACAGAATGTCAAAAATAAGACTTCACTAGAACCAGGCAAAAATGTAATTGGGAAATATTTAATAAAATACAACAGAATATGGATGATGTGATTTTCCAAGTCAACATGCCATGACATCGATCCTTATGTGTGGTTTAGTGGCCCCTATTTTTATTTGAGTTTGATGCCACTGCTCTACCATATTCTTACAATAATAAAAATAGCTAGCATTTATATAGTGCTTGAAGGTTTACAAATCACTTGGCAAATAGCATCTCATTTGATCCTTGCAAACCTTATAAGGAAGATAATATATTATTATCTTGTGAGGTAGATGCTATTATTTTTTTATGAACTTCTCTTAACTTTATTTTTTACTTTATTTTATTTATTTTTTGAGAGGCAATGGGGATTAAGTGACTTGCCCAGGGTCACACAGCTAGTAAGTGTTAAGTGTATGAGGCTGGCTTTGAACTCAGGTCCTCCTGAATCCAGGGCTGGTGCTTTATCCACTGTGTCACCTAGCTGCCCCTGTAGATGCTATTATTATCCCCATTTTACAGATGAGTAGATATCTTCTCTCTGCTGAAAGACATCTAGTGTTGGGTACCCTACTGTAACCTCATAATAAGAGTTTATATGCAAGCTGTGGTATAAAATGGTGATGGAATATTATCATGCTATAAGAAATGACAAGCAGGATGATTTCAGAAAGGCCTGGAAAGACTTGTGTGAACCGATATATAGTGAAGTGAGCAGAACCGAGAGAACGTTGTGCACAGAGATAGCAATATTGTTTGATGAAGAACTATGAATGACTTAACTATTCTCAACAATAAAATGATCCAAGACAACCCCAAATGACTATTGATAAAACATACTATTCGCCTCCAAAGAAAGAACTGATATTGACGGAACACAGACTGAAGCATGCTGTTTTTCACTTTGTTTTATTTTTCTTTTATTTAAGCTTTCTTGTACAAAATGACTAATGTAGTAATGTTTTACATAATTGTACATGTATAACTTATATCTGATTACTTACTGCCTTAGGGAGGGGAGAGGGAAAGGAGGAATAAAGATTGGAATTCAAAACTATAAATAAAAATGTTTGATACTTTAAAAAGAGCTTATATGATTATGGCTTCGTAGTTCACAAAGCACAATAAGTTGTTTTTTTATTTGATCTCACAACACCTTATGAAGGAGATGGTATATTATTATTTTCATTTTACAGATGAGAAAACTGAGGCTCAAGGAGATAAAATAACACTCCCACAGTCACACAACTAATAAGTATCACAACCAGGACTTAAGTGGAGCTCCCCTTCTCTCTAACTTTCCATTTCTCTCTCCCCCCTCCCCCCCCCAGCCAATTCTCTACCAGTCACACCTGGTCATCTCACAGACATTGTAAACAGGCTCTTGTTGCTAAGGTCTTTGATTGGCACAGGCTCTTCGAGGGTAATCCATGTCCTTTCATGGGAATTTCGCCTTTTCCCCACCCTAGGACCACATGGTAACATCAGTCAAGGCCGCCGAGTTTAGCCGGATTGCCTGTCAATCTCAAGGCAACTACTGCCTCTTCTCTTCTGCCCAGCATCTGCCTTCTTTCAGTCTCCCTCTGAATGAACTCCCTGCTTTTTCTGGGATTCCTTAATAACTCATATTTGAAGATATTTGAACTTTTTTGTTATTCTGAACTTGCCATGGACAAAGATGAGCATTTCCATATACAAAGGATATAAAGAGGATTGTATATGAATCCACAAATCCCCATTAATTACATCTTGCATTTCTTTTTTTCTTTTTTCTTTCTTTTTTTGCATTCCTTTTCAAAATAAATCCAGTATGTTAGTTTCAAAACTTTCCTGCTTGTCTGTGTCTCTTATGAACCTTCTCCTTTTTTCTTTGGGGCATTTACAAAAATTGCTACAATGAGCTTCCCCTCTTTGTCTGTCTTTATCTCTCTGGGTTTTTTTTTTCTTTTCTCTCATCCCCTTTCCCTCCCAAATCTTCCCCACCCAATTTAATTTTAAAAGACTTTGTAACTTGTAAGCTTAGTTGAGCAAAAATAAATCCATACATTGGCCATATCTGAAACTCATTTATGTAGTGGGGATTAGGGCATGCACAGAGTGCCTCTATTGGCATTTTCCCATGTGGAAAAGCTGAGGAATTTGCTTTCTGGAAGTGTCATGATGACATGGAATGGAAATGCCTTGGAAAGACTATGGAACATTTGTAGACATTCTGTGACTGGTCTGGTTTGCTAACCATGTAGTTTTTGTTATAGTCGTTTTCGGTCATGTCCAACTCTTCATAACCCCATTTGGGGGTTTCTTGGCAGAGATACTATAGTGGTTTGCCATTTCTTCCTTCAGTTCATTTTACAGATAAGGAAACAGAGGCAAAAAGGGTTAATTGACTTGCTCAGGGTCATACAGTTAATAAGTGTCTGAGACTGAATTTGAACTCAAGTCTTCCTGACTCTGGGGCCTGAACTCTGTCCACTATGCCACTTAGCTGTCACCCATGTAGTTAGGAGGAGCCCTTTTTGGGGGTGCTGACTTTGTAGTCAGAACTGGGAGTATCTTCAAAAGGCTAAGTCATTTTCTTTTCAACTGTGCTCTAGAGAGGATCTCAGGGACTTTTGCTCATGAGATTCAGTGAAAGACAATGTTATTAATAGGAGAGGTCTTGGGGACTTCTCCTCTCTGAGGCTATGTGAACCAGTGAAATGGGCCTTAGTTCTTGGCTTCTGTATTTTTCTTTACTGTTTCAGATAAAGGGTTTGGAATCTTTGATCCTGGGCATTTCAAATGGTCAGGGGGGCACTTTGGTGTCCCAGCTTTCCAGAGTCTAGGCTTCGCAGCCAGCCTAGCTGGCTCCAAAACCCCAAAGAGCAAGGAACAACCTTCTGTTCTCAGGCCAGCAGAAGCCTGAAGCAGGAACTCATCTGGCAGTCAGGGCTGCATCTGGATGTGAACTTGGTGGAATCAATGCTATGTAGCAACTGAGCTGAGTGTATGTTCCAGGGGTACTGGGAGGAAACATTTTATATATTTCTTCTTGCTATCTTTGAAGGAAATTTCCCTTTGGAAAAGCCAATTGAAGGGCAGCTAGGTGGTGCAGTGGACAAAGCACTGGTCCCAGAGTCAGAAAGACTCATTTTCCCAAATTTGGCCTCAGACACTTACTAGCTGTGTGACCCTGAGCAATTCACTTCACCCTTTTTTCTTCTGTTTCCTCATCTATAAAATGAGCTGGAGAAGGGAATGGCAAACCACTCTAGTATCTCTGCCAAGAAAACCCCAAATGGGGTCACAAAGTCAGAAACAGACTGCAGCGACTGAACAACCACCACAATAGCTAATTAATATTTTGTGTTTAAGTGGAACGGGGTGCTAGCCACTGATGCTTAATGATGTAGGTCCTGAGGAAGACAGCTGATGGTGGCTTGAGCTAATAGTGGGAGAGAAGAGACACCCCGGACCCCTCAAGATACCCCTAGAACCCGGAGGCTCAGATGTAGTCTGCCTGACTCTGAGAGAGCATGAGGCTACATATATGAATTTCTATTAAACAAGCATTTAATAATTACTTACTATGTGCGATGTCAGGGGCAGCTAGGTGGCACAGTGGATAGAGCACTGGCCCTGGATTCAGGAGGACCTGAGTTCAAATCCGGCTTCAGACACTTAACACTTACTAGCTGTGTGACCCTGGGCAAGTCACTTAACCCCAGTTGTCTCAAACATCCAGGGCCATCTCTAGTCATCCTGATGTATAGCTTGCTACTGGACCCAGATGGCTCGGGAGGAGGGAGTGAGGCTGGTGACCTTGCACAGCCCTGCCTCACTTAAATCCAATTCAGTCAAATCATGACATTGCCTCCTGATATCGTGGTCCTCTTTGAGAATGAAGGACAAACAACAACAACTATGTGCTAGGTGCTGGGGATAGAAAGTCAAGAGCAAGACCACCATTTGACCTCAAGAAACAAGCTTTCTCTGGAGAGGGAAATAGCACATATATAGGTAAGGAAATATAAAGAATTTGGGGGAGAAGAAAGGTGCTAATTACTTGGGGAATGACCTGTGAACTGAGACTTAAAGGGACCCAGGGATCCAAGAGTGAGAGATAAGGAGGGGCTACATTTCAGGCGTAGGCTTAGCCTACACTGTGCAAAGCCATGCTAATGTAGCTGGGATTTCATAATATAGTGTCTACATCTAGAATGGACTTAAGAGGCTACCTAGTCTTAATACTCTCACTTTACAGATTAGGAAACTGAGGCCCAGGGGGGTTCAGTGTGACACAGATAAATTTCAGAGGCAAGATTATAATGGAGGTCCTCAGACTCCAGAGATGCAGCATGTCATGACAGATGGGGCACTGGACTTGGAGGCAGGAAGACCTGGGTGAAATGATGCTTTAAACACTCTGTGGCCCTGGACAAGTCATTTAACCTTGTGGGGTCTGAATTTCTTCATCTATAAAATGAGGGGGTAGTCCTGGATGGCCTCTGAGATCTCTTCCAGCTCAAAATGTATGATCCTAATGAGCCATTGTATATGGTGGGGAAGGTCAGTTTGCTTGGAACATGTCTACATTCAACAAACTTGAATTAAAAGAATTTTATATTCCAGGCACTTTCTCACTTTTGTGTTTGTTTCCCCAGTGCCTGACACAAAATAAGTACCTAATAAACGCTTGCTGAATAATGGATTTCTTGAAGACCTCCAGTGAACTCATCATTCCTTGACGATAGCCATTCTACTTTTGGACAACTGTGATGGTTAGGAAATTTTTCCTTATATTCGATCTGCCTCTCTGGTACTCACACCCAATGCCCCTGGTCCTGCCTGCTGTGGCCAAAGAACTAAATAAGCACTATGCAAATGCTAGCCATCACCATCATCATCATCTTGCACATGAAACGGGAAATATATTATGGACAACTTGCTATTCCATTTACACATATCATAATTATATATAATTCGTATATAATAATTTTATATATAAAATCCATATATAATAATTTTGTGGTTTTTCCTCTTTTTTCCTCTCCCCCCACCCTAGAGATGATGACCATTAGCTACAAATAAGTGTGTGTGTGTGTGTCTATAGATATAGATATATTTTCCCTGTTTACCTTTTTCATGCTTCTCTAGGGTCTTGTATTTGAAAGTCAAATTTTCTATTCAGTTCAGGTCTTTTCATCATAAATGTCTGAAAGTTCTCTTTTTCATTGAAGTCCCATTTTTTCCCCTGAAAGATTCTAATCAGTTTTGCTGGGTAGGTGATTTTAGGTTGTAGTCCCAGTTCCTTTGCTCTCTGGAATATCACATTCCATGCCCTCTGGTCCTTTAATGTATAAGCTGCTAGATCTTGTGTTATCCTGACTGTGGCTCCACAGTATTTGAATTCCTTCTTTCTAGCGGCTTGCAATATTTTCTCCTTGACCTGGGGTCTATGGAATTTGGCTATAATATTCCTGGAAGTTTTCCTTTTGGGATCTCTTTCTGGAGGTGATCAGTGGATTCTTTCAATTTCTATTTTACCTTCTGCTTCTAGAATATCAGGGCAATTTTCCCTGGAAATCTCTTGGAAGATGATGTCTAAACTCTTATTTTGGTCATGGTTGTCAGGTAGTCCAATGATTTTCAAATTATCTCTCCTGGATCTATTTTCCAGGTCAGCTATTTTTCCAGGGAGATATTTCATATTGTCCTCTATGTTGTTGGTTTTTTTTAATCCATTTGGATTTGCTTTACTTTGTCTTGGTTTCTCATAAAGTCACTAGCTTCCATTTGTTCAATCCTAAATTCTTAGGCAATTATTTTCTTCAGAGAGCTTTTGTATCTTCTTTTCCATTTGGTTTTTCAAGCTATTGACTTTTTTCTCATGATTTTCCTGCATGGCTTAGGTATAGGTATAGGTATAGAGATGATAGAGATATATATAGAAATAGATATAGATATAGATACACATATATGTATATATGTGTGTATGTATAAAATTACTCTATATATACTTTTATTTATCAGTTCTTTTTCTGGATGCAGATAGCATCTTTCTTCATATGTCTTTTATTTTTAATTTGTGTATTTACAACAGTCAAAATGACTTAGTTGCTCAAAGTCTTTCTGAAAACAATCTGGCTGTTACCATATACAATATTCCATTCTTCAGTATTTCCTGCCCTTATTGTCATCAGAACCTGAGAATGTCAGAGATAGAAGGGACCTTAGAGATCATCTCATTCAATCCTCTTGTTTTACACCTGAGGGAATAAAGGCTCAGAGAGGGGAAACAGGTCACTTAGGGCTGCAGAGAGAGTTAGTGGTATCACTGGACTCAGCCTCCTGTCTCCCAGTCTAGTATTCTTTTTCCTGGATCATAGTAAATCTCTAATACTAGCACACTGCCTCTTTTTCTAAGTGCCCTGTGCCAGGCACATTAAATTGTTTTTTTAATTTGGAAGCATGATTTGGAAACTGCCCCTGTGCAACAGCCCTCCACAAATACACATATGCAGTTTCTTTGTCCTTATGAGTCTTAGAGACTTGTCTGCTATGCTGAGACTTACCTAGGTTACACAAACAGTATGTTTAAGAGGCAGGATTGAAGCTGGGTCTTCCTGACTCCAAGGCCTTCTGTCTATGTCACCAAGCTGCTTCTGTGCACATAGTAGGTGTTTATTGAATCAAATTGAAAGACAGCCAATTTCTCTCCGTAATTCCTCTCCACCCCCAACCCTGCCACCTTGGAGGAAAGAAAGCCGATTTTGTCCAAACAGCTGTAGCTGTGTGACAAATTAAGGCCAGTGTGTCTCTAGACATCCCCTGCTTAGCATTGCATCAGAAAGAACCTTTGTTCAGACCCGCAGCAGCAGATGTGGCCGCCAACACACTGTCTCCACATTGCATCAGCAGCTACAGAACTGAAGGACTAGGGCCTGAACACCCAAAGTCCTGTACAGCCCTTCTTGGCTTGAACTAGAGAATTAGAGGTTTAGGAATAGGACCTATGATCTCACTGGCTTAGGGAACTCCCAAATCAGGAAACTTCCTCTACCAGCACAGGTTGGAACCTCTTTCACTAATGGTCTTAGAGTTCCCTGCAGTCCTAAGAGGTTAAGTGCCCAGGATTACCCAGACAGTATCTGACAGAGGCAGGACTCTGATTAACCCATTTATTTTCAGGCTATTCTATATGGTTTCCCTATACATTAAGGCCAAACTGTCTCATAGTTCTACAGTACTCTTTGTCCAGCTCTTTCCTCAAAAGGACCCTGTGAAAGTGGGCACCACAGGTATCATAATCCTCTTTTTTCAGGAGGAGAATTGGAGGCCAAGAGAGGTGAAGTGATTTGCCCAAGGCTGTATAATGAATGAGTTCCAGAATTAGTATTAGAACTCAGAACTGGGGTCCTCTACCTTGAAAGACCTGATTCAGTACTAGGGCTGGAACTGCTTGGGAGATTTATAATCTAGTTTTGTTTTGTGTTAATATGTACCACTCTGTCTCTGTCTTGTGGCATAGTGATTAAAAGTCAGAAGCCTGGGAGTTATATCTCACTGTGGACACTTATTAAGTTGGCATTTAAAGCCTTTCACAACCTGCCTCCAACCTCCCTTTACAACCTTGTTATGATAGGCATGAGAATTGACTGATCTTGACAACCCATGTACAAAAGGGCTGTGCTCTTTGCATACCTCTGATTTCTCCCCATCACATACATTGACCCAGACAAATTATGCTTCTTGCTGTTCCTCATACATGACATTTAATTTCCAGCCTCCAAGCCCTTGTACAATCTGTCCTTTATGCATAGAATGTGATCCCTCCTCACCTCTGCCTCTTAGAATTCTGAGTTTCTTTTTAAGTTCGGCTTAAATTCCAACTCCTATGTGAAGCCTTCCTTCTTCCTTCAGATGCTAGTGCCTCCCCTCTTCCCAAATTACTTGAATTTATTTTGGACCCACCTATATGTCTCTCCAGAGAGAATGTGAGACCCCTCCAGGGCAAATACTACTTCATTTGTGTCTTTATATCCTCAACACCTAGTAGTGTGCCTTAATTAACAGATGCTTATTGAACCAATTGATTCTTAGTTCTATGACTAAAGGCATAAACCTCTTTGAGTCTCAATTACTTTATGTAAGGGGAGATGGATCAGGTGAATCTCTGATCAAATTGAAGAAAGCTCTTTCATTTGAGGAGATTCCAGGTCATGGGCCATTTTTTGAAAGCGACTGAGAGAGTAGAGAATTCCTGGTGATTGATTGATTATTAACCATGCTTTCTCATGATAGACAGATAAAACCCGGCAACATTCTCTGGAGCAATCAGATCTTCATAATGACTTCTCTGCCTTTTCTTTTGAGCCTTCTTCTAAAGTTCAATGAGAAGAGGAGAGAAGATTTCTCTCCCTCCCCCCTTGTCTTCACTACCAGAAGAAGCATTGCTGACTTACAGTAGAAGTATATGGTAGTGGGGAACATGTGCTTGCATGCAACCTGAAAGGGAGCTCAAGGACCCTGTTCCTGAACCCCAACCTCCTGCATACAGGAAAGAGGATTGTTAATTTTAGTCTTCTATCAGAGAAGGGAAGTTTCCTGGGCAGCACCCTCTTTGAAAGTTGACTGTTGGATAAACTACCAGTTCAAGAGTCCTTAGTTTTGAGAGTTTGGGCACTGGACAGGTTTTCTGATGTAGATTGTTCCTCGAAGAAGGAAGAAGATAGTCCATTCACATGATTTCTGGGTAGCATCCAAGTTGGAGAGCAAAACCAATAAGTTGCTTACAGAGTGCTCAGTCCATTTGGAAGTTGGATTTGCTTGTTCAGCAAGTTTTGTTCAGCAAGTTTTGAGGCATACTTACCTTCTAGGAGGAGACTAAACCAGAGGTTGGTGAACTATATGACCCATGGGCCAAATCCAGCCCTATCCCTGTTTTTGTATAGCTTGTGACCTAAGAATGGTTTGTAAAAACCAAGATCTTTAAAAGATTTTGAAAACATCTTCTAGACTTAATTGGCTCAGGAGACTAAAGGCTTAGGCTGTTGACGTCATTTCCTTGGCACCTGAGTACAGAGTTCCAGGAGGAATTCTAGTTCTCTGATGTTTGCCACCATAGGCAATGCAGAGACAGGGAAATTAGAGTCAACTGAATCAATATGTGACCTTAGTAAATATCTTTGTTAAATATCCTTCCCCTGCTATGGTGAAGTAAATCTCCTTTTGTTAATTGTTAGATTCAATTCAATTCAATAAACATTATTAAGTGCCAGGCACTGTGCCTTTAAGCACTGAGGATACAAAAAGAAGCAAAAAGATAGTCCCTGTCCTCAAAGAGCTTACAATCTAATGGGGCTAGAAGTGAAGATCTTCTACAAGTATTTAATTTCATCTCTTATATCATACCTAAACTAGCAGGCTTTTGACCCAAGTCAAGCTTTTCCTATAAGAGCAAGCCATTTAATCTCTCTGAAGTTTCTCTCTGTTTCCTCTTCTGTCAGATGAGAATAATAATTCCTCCAATACCTACCTCACAGTGCTGCTATGAGGGGCCAAAGATAATGTATACGTAGCACTTTTTAGGCTTTACTGTACTACATATATGTCAGCTGTGATGATGATTATTAGCATTGTTATAGGGCTCTGTTTAGAACCAGGAAGACCCAAGTTCAAATCTTTCCTGACCTATATTGGCTAGGTTACTTAACCTCTCATTGCCCTTAGGCAACACCCTCAGATTATGAATTGCAGATAAATTGCTGATAACCACTGTTGGTGGTAGTTTCCACACCAGGAGTTGCCCCTATTGCTAAAATCAGAGGCCTGAACAAAGAAAAAACAGCTGTCCAGGAGTTTTATGGTAGTCGGGCTGCTGTGCTAGATTGGTGAGCAGAGCTTGTCACGCTTCTTTACTGGGTCCTCTACTTGTGGGTGGCTCTACTTCTTCCTAGTTCCTCCCCTTGGGTGTGACTTTCTCTCTAGTCACCACTTCAGCTCTGCCCTTGTGGAAGAATGGCTTTCCTTTCAAGTTAACCAAGAAAAGCCAATGGAAAATAAAAATTGCCAAGGTACCACTTCTCCTACCAGTCCCAGCTCGTTACAACCTCTCCCAACCAAACTTCTGACTCATTGCCTAGAAATCTCTGGGTCTAAGTTTTCTCTCTTTGCTCTGGAGAACTGTAAAATCAATTCATTCATTTAGAACTCTGAGCCCCCATCCAGGAAAATTGCCTTGGCAAATATATATATATCATAATTAAGAAAAAAAAACTCCACTATTTCTCTGTTTCCCCATTACTGTCTTTCTCAGCCTCATTTGAATGAAACGCATAGATCAGTAACACAACGACTAATCACATTTATATATCTTTTAAAACCCTTTAAAATAAAAGCAAAAAAAAAGTGACTTAAGAAGCAGTGATTCAGGGACTGGACATACCTCTTCCAGAAAGAGAGAGGCATAAGAAGAGGGATAAAAAGTATGAGGAATAATATCTTAGGTCTCAGCAGTTTCTACCATTTGCTCCATGTCTCTATTGTGTGTCTCAATCACAAAATCCCTTTCTTATGGTTGGCACTAAAGGCCTTGCTGCTGGTCCTTTCCTTATAGGGTTTCCTATAGTGACCCTCTCATTTTTCAGTGCAAATTGCCAGTGGCAACAGTCACCTGTAATGAACTGAAGCCAACTCTGTTCAGGTCCAACATTAGAATGAAATTAGACATTGGTAAATCATTCAACAGTTAACTAAAGGAGATATTCTTGGCCATGCCATGTTCAACAACCACTCAGCTCTGGTAGACTAGAAGTAGGGGTGGGAGGTGAGCTAATATTCATATGTGTCTAGGAAAGGGTATGGTAATTAGAGAGGGTACCAAACTGCATGAGTTGAATTGTTTTTTAGTCCTGTCCAATTCTTTGCAATTCCACTTTGGATTTTTTTTGGCAAAGATATTGGAATGATTTGCTGTTTCCTTTCCCACTTCATTTTGTAGAGCAGGAAACTGAGGCAAAGAGGGTGAAGTGACTCGCCCAGGGTCACATAGCTGGTAAGTATCTAAGGCCAGATTTGAACTCAGGAAGCTGAATCTTCTTGAGTCCAGACCTGACGCTCTGTCCCCTGTGCCACCTAGCTGCCTTACCAGGCTCCATAGATGGACCTTTATATGTTCTTAAGGAAGAGGGAAGCCAGATCAGTATGACCTACCAGGCTACCAGGGAAGCTTCCTGTCAGCTAGGTTGTGTGAATACTTACCAAGTACTAAAGCAACTCCCTTGGCTTTTCAGAAAAAGAACTAACCTCATCTACATGGGGAGGGGCAGGAAGAAACAGGAGAGAAGAGGGGAAGAAACCTGGCCTGCCATGTAGTCCCTATCTTCCCTTCCTGGGATCCCCAATGCTTACCTCCTGTCCTGGTTTGTGTACTAGATGCTTCTTTCTTCCTCTATTCTCCTCCTCTCTCAGGAATAGGAAGGGTCAGCTTGTCAGTCATGGTCTGGCTCCAGTCCATCCCAGGATCAAGGTAGCTCCCCAGGTGATTGAAAAGGGTGATGTTAGGCATTTCTGATCACCAGTGAATATTATCTCCAGCATCTTTTTACATAGGTAGCACCCACTTCATGGGGCTGTTGTGAGGAAAATGCTTTGTCAGCATTAAAAAACCATATCAAAATGTGAGTTGTTTTTATTTATTCATCCACTTGAGGCCCTCCTCTGATACCTCACTGTGTCCTGGAGGTGACCTTGGTTCCTCAAAGGCTGTGCCAACCAAGCATAAGTGCTGCCAGGTCCGTCTCACCTGGAAAGACTTAAAGTATGGGCACAGTAGCTGACTCGGTACCTGTTGTCTGAGAACAGCTTCACTAAGTCACCAGATAATAAATATTTTGGCTACTCCTTTTACTTTACAAATGAGGAAACTGAGGCCCAGAGAGGTAAAGTAATTTGTCAAAGTTGGCACAACCTGTCAGTGACAGAGGTCAAACTATAAAACTATGGTATATTACACACACACACACACATACACACACACATATATGTATATATATACACATATATATGTGTGTCATATGGTATATAGTTCAGTTGGTTTTCAGTCATGTCCAAGTCTTTGTTTTGGAGTTTTCTTGGCAAAGACACTAGAGTGGTTTGCCATTTCCTTCTCTAGCTCATTTAACAGATGAGGAAATTAAGGCAAATAGGCTTAAGTGACTTGCCCAGGGTCACAAAGCTAGTAAATATCTGAGGCTAGTTTTGAACTCAGGTCCTCCTGATTCCAGGTCCCATACTCTATCGATTGTCCCACCTAGCTGCTGCAACATCTTCCTGTACCAATGTAGATTGGCACTTCTCTGTAAGTAACAGTTATAAAGAGTTGCCTAGAGCATTAAAAGGTTAACCGACTTGCTTAGGGTCACACAACCAGTATGTATCAGAGGCTAGCCCTCTATCCACTATGTTGGAACTAAAATTATTCTTAATAATTTCTTGTTTTGTTTTTTGGTGGGGCAATGAGGGTTAAGTGACTTGCCCAGGTTCATACAGCTAGTGTCAAGTGTCTGAGGCCAGATTTGAACTCAGATCCTCCTGAAACCAGGGCCAGTGCTTTATCCACTATCTCAGAGCTGTTGGAGTAGCAATCACACTCTCGGTTCTAGATATTTTTCAAACCAGAAAGGAACTTTGAGATCATCTAGTCCAACCTCCTCATTTTACAGATGAAGAAACTGAGGTCAGAGAGGAAGTAACTTGCTAAAAGTCACACAGTTATTAAATGACAAAACCAGGATCCAGAATCTGGTCTTAGGACTCCACAGGGCTTATTCTACAATACCTAACCCTAATTCCAAGGATACAAGGCCCTTCCTGCTAGGCTTTTCTGAACACCTAAGGCTCCATCCTTGCTGCTGCTTGATGAACTAGGAAGGCACTTGCAGAAATGCTCCTCTGGAGCTTCTTTTCCCAAACAATCTCAACACTCCTTAGTTCTGTTTTCTCTTTGTATTTATGGGTAGCTGGGGTCCATTAGCATAATTCAGTTCTGTCTTATTGAGTTCTCAGTGATTTCTCTCTATGTCTGATTTCTCCCTCTCCCTTCCCAAAGCTGATTGTAAAGGCAGATAGGAGAGAAGGGGGAGAAATACCTTGTGCCTAAAAGGCAGGTCCATTCATGTCCATCCCTCTATTAAAAAACCATCAGTGGGGGGCAGCTAGGTGGCACAGTGGATAGAGCACTGGCCCTGGAGTCAGGAGGACCTGAGTTCAAATCCAACCTCAGACACTTGACACTTACTGGCTGTGTGACCTTGGGCAAGGCACTTAACCCCAATTGCCTCACACACACACACAAAAGCATGGGCCAAAAACCATCAGTGGCTCCCTATTACCTTCAGGGACAAATACAAAATGCTCTGTTTGGCATTCAAAGCCCTTCATAACCTAGCCCCTTCCTGCCTTTCCAGTCTTCTTATATTGTACTCTCTGCCATTTATTCTCTCTCTCTCTCTCTTTTTTTTTTTTTTTTGGTGAGACAATTGGGGTTAAGTGACTTGCCCAGGGTCACACAGCTAGTAAGTGTCAAGTGTCTGAGTACGGATTTGAACTCAGGTCCTCCTGAATCCAGGGACAGTGCCCTATCCACTGTGCAACCTAGCTGCTCCGCCATTTATTCTTTAATCCAGTGGCACTGAGCTCATGGTTGTCCCACGAATAAGACTCTGTCTCTCAGCTCTGGGCATTTTTTCTGGATGCCCTTCATGCCTGGAATGCCGTTTTTTCCTCTGCTCCAACTACTAACCTTTCTGGCTTCTTTTAAATCCCAGCTAAAATTC
Organism: Dromiciops gliroides; assembly: GCF_019393635.1. Lineage (NCBI taxonomy): Eukaryota > Metazoa > Chordata > Mammalia > Microbiotheria > Microbiotheriidae > Dromiciops > Dromiciops gliroides. The sequence continues at coordinate 258,958,615 of NC_057864.1, forward strand.
TACCTTCTACAGGAAGCCTTCTCTAACCCCTCTTAATTCCAGCGCTCTCCTTCTTTGAATTATTTCCTATTCATCCTGTGTTTAGCTTGCTTTGTATATATTTGTTTGCATGTTGTCTCCCCCCTTAGATTGTAAGCTCTGTGAGGGCAGACTGTCTTCCTCCTCTTTTTGTTTCCCCAGTGCCTAGTACAGTACTTGGCACCTAGTAAAAGTTTAATAAATGTTTACTGAATGAATGAATGCATGCCCGGGTTCTAGCCTCCTTTCTGACACTGACAAGATATGTATCCCTTGGCAAGTCACCCCATTTTCTGCCTCACTTTCCTCATTTGCAAAATGAAGAAAGTGGTCTCCAACTCAAATTTTCTATTTTTTTTGTGAGGCAATTGGGGTTAAGTGATTTGCCCAGGGTCACACAGCTAGTAAGTGTTAAGTGTCTGAGACGGGATTTGAACTCAGGTCCTCCTGAATCCAGGGCCAGTGCTCTATCCACTACACCACCTAGCTGCCCCCGTCAAATTCTCTATTTTTAAAGTTGGTGGACTTCAGGCCTTTGTAATGCTTGATCTAAATTTGTGTTTCTCTGAATAAACTTCTTAATCTGTTTACATAGTCTTCTGAACCAAGGGACAAAGGACTATATAATCTGCTTTGGGGGGCTGCCAAAGAAGATGCCAGCCTCAGATTCTGGGACTAGCTGATCTCAGAGGTAATCGGATCATAGGATTTGGAGCAGGAAGGGACCTTAAAGATGGTCTAGTCCAACCTCCTTCATCTTACAAGTGGAGAAACTGAGGTCCAGAGAATTCAAGAAGTAGGAAGTAGGAAGATGAGTCAAGAAGCATTTATTAAGTGCTTACTCTGGACCAGGTACTGTGCTAAGTGCTGGGAATACAAATACAAGGAACAAGAAAGACAATTCCTGCCCTCAAGAAGATTAATTTTTTGGGGGGTGGGGTGGGGCAATGAGGGTTAAGTGACTTGCCTAAGGTCACACAGCTAGTAAGTGTCAAGTGTCTGAAGCTGGATTTGAACTCAGGTCCTCCTGAATCCAGGGCTGGTGCTTACTTTCTAATGGGAAAAGATAATATTTGAAAGGAAAGGGGTGAAAGAGAAAAGGGTATTAACACCAGAGAGTTGGGAAGAGTTAGGAATAGAACCCAGTGAGGATTAAAGACATGACTGGCCCAGGAAGCAGCCAATCAGAAGAGAGGGCCTCAGGGGCAGAGGATAATTGTGGGGTGAAAAGGTTGCTGAGAGAGTCAGGAGTGAAGCCCTGGCTTTCTGACTCAAATGAAGTGTTGTTTTCTACCCAACTGTGTTCTCATGCCTAGAATTGGAGGGGGGGTGGGGGTGGGGAGTAAACGCTAAAGGTGCAAGATTAATACTTGTTGAAGGAATAAAGGAATACTTTCTTTCTTTCTTTTTTTTTTTTGTGAGGCAATTGGGGTTAAGTGACTTTCCCAGGGTCACACAGCTAGCAAGTGTTAAGTGTCTGAGGCTGGATTTGAACTCGGGTACTCCTGACTCCAGGGCCAGTGCTCTATCCACTGCTCCACCTAGCTGCCCAAAGGAATACTTTCAAAGGACAATCACCCAAGTTAAATTAGAACTAGTAGCTTTTGTTTGGGGATTGGGCTCCCTACCATATCCATGACCTATCAGGAAAAGAAAGGGGTTGAAATTGGGAAGGAAAGAAAGGAAGCCAGAATGGGTGCTGGCAAGTATGGAGAAAAACTTCTCCCATGCCTAGAACGTGCTCTCTTCAGTGGGTAGAGAGTTTGTCCTAGACTCAGAAAGACCAGAGTTCTAATCCCACCCCAGATTCTTACTATCTGTGAGACCCTTGGCAAGTCACTTAACCTCTGTTTCCCTCCATTTCCTCAACATTAAATGAATGATGATTAGAGAACTTACCTCCTGAAGTGGTTGTTAAGATCGAGTGAGATAATATTTTAAAATATTGTAATAAATTCATAAATTCTTATTACCTTCCCCTTCCCTTCCCCCTGTTGAAATCCTTTCACTTCTCCAAGGCTCAGCTCAGGGGTCTCTTCCTCTTCCCAACCTTCCCTAATCCCTGAATACATCCAAAAGTAAGTCTTCTCTCCTGAGGCTCTTTGTCTGTTCTCTTTTGCCTTTATTGTTAATCATGGGACCATAGATTTGAGAACTAGGTAGGAGCTTAGAGTCCGTAAAGTCGAACCTCTTCATTTTACAGATGAGGAAACTGAGGCCCAGAGAGTAAAGAGATGTGTCCAGGATTATAGAGACCTATTTGTGTTGGGGTAAAATTTGAACCTTGGCCTTCCTGACTCCAAGTTTAACAGCTTTCTCTTCACACTCTCTCCTAGGGGGATTTTCTTTGCTTGGTTTGTTTTTTTGGTCTGAACCTGTGTTATTTCTTTGGTAGGGTATAAGGATCTTTTTTCACCAAGGAAAATGCATATGCAAATGTTCCGAAACTTATAGCCTTAGAGAGTTGCCTGGTGCACAGAGAGATCAGGTTAGCTGCCCAGGGTGACACAGCTTGGATGTGTTGGGTGATCCTTGACTCTCTATCTGAGATATAAGCAAGCATTTCATATCTTTCCTATTCAATCATAATCTTGAGGGAAGTGATTGTCATTTTTTCATCTTTACCCTCTGCTTAGTTGTGTACCTTCAACTTAATAAATTTGTAATCAGAGTTGTTAGGGCATTTCAGTCATGTCCAACTCTTTGTGACCCCTTTAGGGGTTTTCTTGGCAGAGATACTGGTTTGTCATTTTCTTCTACAGCTCATTTTACAGATATGGAAACTGAGCAAATGGGGTTAAGTGACTTGCTCAGAGTCACACAGCTAGTAAGTATCTGAAGTTAGGTTTGAACTCAAGTCCTCCTGACTCCAGGGCCAGTGCTCTATCCACCATGCCACCCAGCTACCCTGGAATCAGAGGACCTGGGTTCAAATCTTAGCTCTTCTACTTTCTTTCTTTCTTTTCTTTTCTTTTTTTTTTTTTTTTAGGCAATGGGGGTTAAGTGACTTGCCCACAGTCACACAGCTAGTAAGTGTCAAGTGTCTGAGGCCGGATTTGAACTCAGGTACTCCCGAATCCAGGGCCGGTGCTCTACTTTCTTTCTTTCATTCTTTCTTTCTTTCTTTCTTTCTTTCTTTCTTTCTTTCTTTCTTTCTTTCTTTCTTTCTTGCGGGGCAATGGGGGTTAAGTGACTTTCCCAGGGTCACACAGCCAATAAGTGTCAAGTGTCTGATGCCGGATTTGAACTCGGGAACTCCTGAATCCAGGCCCAGTGCTTTATCCACTGCGCCACCTAGCCGCCCCCAGCTCTTCTACTTTCTACCTGTGTGACCTTGAGCAAATCATTTAACTTTTCTGAGCCTCAGTTTCCTTCTCTATAAAATGAGGAGGTTGGAAAAGATGACCCCTCAGGTCCTTTCCAGCTCCACACCCATGTTCTTAAATGTTTGTTGAATTGGATATAAAATGGTAGTAAGAAAAAACCCAGGAGAGATAGAAGGGGAGGAGGAGAAAGGAGGGATTGAACAAGGTTAAAGACAGGAAACTCAGTTGGGATTAGGGGCCATAAGGAAAAGTTTATATTCACCATTGTTGGCTACCCCAGCACACCTGATATGGTGCCACACCTGCTTCCCTGTTCCTTGACGGGAGTCGCATAAGTCACACAATGCCTTACACACACAGTCCATGAGCCACAAAGATTTGTTGCAATGAGACAGACCTGGGCATGGAAGAGGAGGGAGGCAAGTGGAGGATCCTGGGGAACAATCTGCTGAATTCAGAGGCAAAAAAATGCCCTCATCAGGGCCAGGGCTGACTCAGCACATGAGCACTAGCTGAGGGATGGGGGATGATCTGAGATAGAGACTAGAGCCTAGGGACTGTGCACCCGCTCTATGCTCCCTGGGGGCCTTTGCTCCAGGTGACCTGACTCATCTCAATGCCAAGACCTCTCTTCCCCCCTCTTACTGCCTGACTCCCTTCAATTCCACTCCTTTCTCTGCCATTATTCTTGTTTGAGTCCTTTTCAATCATTCCTTCATGACCCCAGTTGGGGTTCTCTTGGCAAAGATACTGGAGTGATTTGCTCTTTCCTTCTCCAGCTCATTTTACAGATGAGGAAACTAAGGCAAACAGGGTAAAGTGACTTGCTCAGAGTCACACAGCTAGTAAGCATCCAAGACCAGATTTGAACTCAGGAAGGTGGGTCTTCCTGACTCCAGAGCCAGGGCTCTATCCACTGAGCCACCCAAATGCCCCACCCATAGTATGATCACTCATGTACATTTGCATGGTACGTACACATAGACATACACTCACCTATGCATGTGTGGACACATGTATACACTTGTCAAATATTGTTCATGTACTTCTTTCTCAGAGACTCCTCGTCAGGGCTCCTTCCCTAAAAGCTCAGGATTCCCCCCCACCCCCCTGCAGGAGTTTGATAAAGCAGCCCCCTTATATTTTCTCCATCCAAATGGCACCCACATTCAAACATCTAGCAGCTCCCCCCATATCTCCAGCTTTCCTGTTCTGGGAATTAATCACTTTTTCTTCTGCTTCCCCTCCCTGCTCTCCCCCTTCCTCTTATCTAGCTTTGTTTCTTTGGCTTGAGGTCGGTTCCTCTGACTAACACCCTTTTCATTGGCAGCTCTTCCAGGGGTACATTAGGCTTGGGGACTCCCTATGGTTTCCCTTACCTCTCTGGGTTTTTCTTCAGTTCCCCAAGCAATGACTCTCTGAGCCAAAGCAAATGTCAGGGTGATAATGAGGGAGATAAGATGCTTTTAAGAAAGGCCCAGCCATACTGACATGTGATGGGGATCGGGGTGCTCAGAAGGCATCATGGGAAGTTTGGGGGGATGCCAACCTTTTACAATAGCTTGTAGCTTTATGACTAACAGGGGGTGTGACCTTGGGCCAGTAATTTCCCTTTCTCTGGATTTCAATTTCCTCATCTGTAAATTGAGAGAGCTGGAGTAAATATCAGCTCTCAAGCAGCAATCTTCAAAGTTTTCTGGAAATAGTTAATGTCCATTGATTAGGGAATGGTTAAGCAAATTTTAGTATAGAAATATAGTGGGATCATATTGTGCCTTAAGAAACAATTGTGGGGCAGCTAGATGGCGCAGTGGATAAAGCATTGGCCTTGGATTCAGGAGTACCTGAGTTCGAATCCGGCCTCAGACACTTGACACTTACTAGCTGTGTGACCCTGGGCAAGTCACTTAACCCTCCCTCATTGCCCTGCAAAAAAAAAAACAAAAACAAGAAACAATGGCTAGGGGGGCAGCTAGGTGGCACCGTGGATAAAGCACCGGCCCTGGATTCAGGAGTACCTGAGTTTGAATCCAGCCTCAGACACTTGAAACTTACTAGCTATGTGACCCTGGGCAAGTCACTTAACCCCCATTGATCCGCAAAAAACAAAAACAAAACAAAACAATGACTAGGGAGAGAGACTGGATTGGTGATTTCACCGGTGTAGGGAATGGCCATTTAGGGGCCATTTCTTTTATCAATGAAGATCAGCACTTCCTCTGCAATTTATGGTCAGAGAGTTGCCTAGAGCCTGGAAAGGTGAAATCTCTTGCCTAGGGTCACACAACAGGACTGGAAGCCAGTTTTCTATTCTCTCCTACTAGGCTGAATATGAAAAATTAAGAGAAACAGGGGGAAAATCATATGAAATGATACCAAAGGAAGCAACCAGAACCAGCAAAAGATGCACAGTGACAACAGCAATGCAAATGGAAAGATTTTTTTTAAAAACCCTAAACTGAGGGGCAGCTAGGTGGTGCAGTGGATAGAGCACCGACCCTGGAGTCAGGAGTACCTGAGTTCAAATCTGGCCTCAGACAGTTAACACTTACTAGCTGTGTGACCCTGGGCAATTGCCTCACTAAAACAAAACAAAACAAAACAAAAAAACCCTAAACTGAATATTATGTGATTACAATGACAGGGAAGACACTGTTATCATTTCCCTTTTACAGATGAGAAAGTAAAGGCAGACAGGGATTAAATGATTTGCCCAGGTTTATACTGTTAGGAAGTGTCTTGGATTTGAACTCAAGTCTTCCCAATTCAAGTCTATCTAATTTGCCATCTTGAAGAGGGGATATGAGAGTGATCTTCCCTCCCTCCTTTGCAGAGGTGGGTGGCTATGGGTGTGGAACACTACATATAATGTTGGAGTCATTTGAGTTGACAGTTGATTTTGCTAAAATGCTCTTTCTTCTCTCTTTTAAAATTCTATGTGACAAGGATGTCTCTCTGGGTGGGGGAGATGAAGAGGAGGAATATATTGGGAAATGAAAGTGGTAGAAAAACAAAATATATTTTAAATTTTTTTTTAAGAGTTAGCTTTCTATTGTGGAGTGCAAACAGGACGTCGAGAGAGTAGTTCACTTAGGTCAGGCCAAAGTCTTCCTTGTCTCTTGAGGTTATCTCTTACAAAAATGAGCATTCACATAAAGATAATGTGAACCACAGAATTATAGGACCAGGGGGAATCAGAATTTAAAGAATTCTTTTTTTTTTCAGGGCAATGAGAATTAAGTGACTTGCCCAGGGTCACACAGGTAGTAAGTGTCAAGTGTTTGAGGCTGGATTTGAATTCGGGGCCTCCTGAATCCAGGGCCAGTGCTTTATCCACTGCTCCTCCTAGCTGCCCTCCTTCCCCCAAAATTCTTAAAGTCCATCTAGTCTAATTTCCATATCTCTCTGGAATAGGAAGAGAGGAGGTATATAGCGGGAGATGTCGGTAATACAAAACCAAAGATAACTTTTTTGGGGGTGGGGGGTGGGGAAGGTAATCGGAGTTAAGTGACTTGTCCAGAGTCATACATATAGTAAGTGTCTGAGGCCAGATTTGAACTCAGGTGCTCCTGACTCTAGGGCCAGTACTCTACCCACTAAACCACTTAGCTGCCCCTATCATTAATTATTTTCAAGGATGTTATAAGGAGTTATGTTATTCAGGATCTCTGGATAGTGCCATACTTCCTAGTATCCTATCCTCCCAAGTTCATCCCAGCTATGTAAGCAGACACACACCATGAAGTTTTGAAAGATTGGGGAAACTGAGTCTCTTGGGGAGCAGAGAGTGATTTTTATAAGGTTTTGTAAGTAACAGAACTGGGATTTGAACTCTTTAGCTGGGCTAGCACAGAGGATGGAACCTGAATTTGAGGTGGAGTTCAAAGGGAATTGGGTCTGGTTTTGTTGCCCAGATTGAAAATCAGAGGTGCCTGCCATGAAAGGCTTTTGCTCTCCAAGTGGGGCAAATGAACCCACCAGGAAGGCTGCACTGGAAAGCTCCCTGTTTTGCTTCGGAGGTGGACTTTGCCCCTTTTCAGGTATACACAGCTGGTCAGCAGGTCCCCCTGGTGGAAAGCAGGACAGTTGGCTACGGGTCAAATCTCTACATTCTTAGAAATCTCTGGAGACGTAGGTGTGCTGGCAAAGGTAAGAGGCAAAGAATAGTTATGCTGAAGAGGAGGGGGCCCTGCCTGAGAGGCAGCTCTTCTGAGGGGCATGCCAGCCTAGTGGACACTGGACAGAACATTCCCTCTGACCTCCTCAGGATACATCTGGAGCACCTGATTTCTATCATTAGGAATGGAAACATTCTCAGAAGTTGTTCTCCATGACTGGAGTTAGAGGATACTACAGCATAGAGCTAGAAAGAGTCTGAGGGATGATGGAATATAAGCCTTTTGAGGACAGGAACTTTTTTTTCTATCACCAGTGGGTGGCTAGCACATCCAAGGTACTTAATAAATGCTTGGTGTTTGATTGACATAACAAATGTTTGTCCATTGATAGGTAATCTAGCTCCGTTCCCCCTCCCCACCCTTATTTCACGGATGACGAAACTTAGAGAACACCCATTCTAACTCCCTCCCTCTACAAACCAGGTCGGAGGTCCAGAAAGCAGTGACTTACCCAAGCTCACACAAGGTGGTAAGTGGTTGGATTTGGATTCAAATCCAGGTCCATTGAAGCTGATTTCAGTGATCTTTAACTATGCCATACCTCCTGCAAGCATCTATCTCACAGTTCTTCACTATCCTCAAAACCTTGGCCTCCATAACCTCCTCAGAATGTAAGGAAATTCACCGCAGTAAATAGTTGGTAAACACTTAGTGTTTGTACCTCCATAGGGTCCGGTGTTCTGTCGAGTTCCTTATAGTTTACAGAGCACTTTGTGGTTTGCAAAGTACTTTCAGATTCTTTAGGATCTTTGTTTAAAGTCAGAAGTGTTCTTTCTATGTGGCCATCCAACCCAACATCCCCATTTTAAAGATGATGAAACTGAGGCTTAGAGGGGTTAAGTGAATAGCGAGCCTGGTGTTGTAGAAAGAGCACCCGTCAGTTGGGAATCAGAGTCTCAGTATAAATCTCAGCTCTGCTACCTAGGTTGTTCCCATGGATCGAAGACTTCCCTCAACTCGTCCCTCTGGTACTGATGACCAAAAGCTAGGGTTGGAGGAGTAAGCCATAGTTCTTTCTGTCTGATGGCTTGAGGCTAAGTGACCTACGGTTCCAGGATTGAGTCTTCTGCCATAGCCTGATTACTTGGGATGGAGTGTGAGGGCCCAGAGAGCCTGGCTTGTCACAGTTTTTGTATTCCCAGTGCCGAGCACTGGGCCTGACATATAGTAGGCACTAAATAACTGAACACTGATCAATCAATACAGTGGTTTGTCTTAATACCCTCCAAAGGGACCCCAAGAGAATTCCGTCTTCACATTGCTAATTTGTATAGTCGTTTCTTATGTTCCTGTCTCATCTCCCCCGACAGATGGCAAACTCTTTGAGATGTGGAGACCAATTTTTTTTTCTTTTTTTTTTAGTGAGGCAGTTGGGGTTAAGTGACTTGCCCAGGGTCACACAGCTAGTAAGTGTTAAGTGTCTGAGGCCGGATTTGAACTCAGGTACTCCTGACTTCAGGGCCGGTGCTCTATCCACTGCGCCATCTAGCTGCCCCGTGGAGACCAATTTTTAATTGGGGAGTGCTAGCTAAGTGGCTCGCCGCAATATTGGGGCAAGGAAGGAGACCAGCAGCCTCCCTCAAAACAGAACAAGATTTATTTTAACAAGAATGAACTTTTAAAAAACCACAAACAGGATCAGTAGGATCAAGGGAAAGGAAATAAAATGGGGAAAGGGAAATTATAATACCTGAAAAAATACCAGGAATCAGCTGAAAATACGCAGCAGAATGCCTATCGCTTTCCAGCTTCCACCTAGAATGCCCAATTCTCCTCCCCCAAATCTAGAAACACCCCACACAGCCCCAGCCAATGGGATGGCCGCTCTGACAGTCACATGACTGCCCTCACTAGGCTTCCAATCATTATAATTTTGCCAGGCCCATGTAGGCGTCCGCGAGTGGTGATGACATGAGGTGCCAGAGCCCTGGCAACGGCTACAACCGGTGGGTGGAGCACCATGCGGTTTGCGGAGCCCCAGGCCAGTGCGCGCCAAGGCATAAAAACCTCAAATAACAATTAATTCTTTACGGAGGGAATGGTGTTTTGTTTGCTTGTTTTTGGTTTTTTTGTGGGGCAATGAGGGTTAAGTGACTTGCCCAGGGTCACACAGTTAGTAAGTGTCAAGTGTCTGAGGCTGGATTTAAATTGAGATCCTCCTGAATCCAGGGCCAGTGCTCTGTCCACTGCACTACCTAGCTGCCCCTGAGGGAATGTTTTAGAACAATTAGCACAAGCCTTACTAGATATGATATAAAACTGATGATGATGATAATATAACATTTATATGTTGGGGGAGCACAATGGATAGAGCACTGGGCTTGAAGTGAGGAAGACCTGATTTCAAATTCGGCCTCAGACACTTACTAGCTATGTGACCCTGGACAAGTCATTCAACCTTGTTTGTATCAGTTTCCTCATCTGTAAAATGAGATAGAAATGACAAAATCACTCCATTATCTTTGCCAAGAAAACCCCAAAATGGGGTCAGGCAGAGTCTGAAATGACTGAACAACATCAAAAAACATTTATATAGCACTCCCTATGTGCCAGGGACTGTGCTAAGTGCTTTACTATTATCTCATTTGATCCTTACAACCACCCTGGGATATAGGTATATTATCACTCCCATTTTACAGATGAGAAAACTGAAGCAAATAGAGTTGAGTGACTTGCCCAAGGTCACATAGGTAGTAAGTGTCTGAGGCAGAATTTGAACTCAGGTTTTCCTTTTTCCTGGTCTAACACTGGGCCATATGACTGATATCAGAGAAGTTATAGTTGAATGGTTGAGATAAAATTGAATCTTTATTTTATGAAATAGGCAACTGAGGCCCAAAGGGGTTAAGTGATTATCCAAGATCACCCAGATAGCAAGAAATAGAATTGGGATTCAAACTCAGGTCTTCTAACTGACTCCCCTTTTTGGGGTTTCCTTGACAAAGATACTAGAATGATTTGCCATTTGCCTGCTCATTTTACAGATGAGAAAACTGAGGCAACTGGGGTTAAGTGACTTGCCTAAGGTCACATAACTAGTAATTGTCTGAGGCCAGATTTGAACTCACTAAGATGAGTCTTCCTCACTCCAGGCCCAGCGCTCTCCCCACTGCACCACCTAGCTGCCCTGTGTTCTTCCCATTACAACAGGAAAGAAATCTAACCTCTCTGAGTTTCAGTTTTCTTAGCTGTGAGATGGAGATAATAATTTCTGCCCTTTGAGCTATTTACTGTGGTTGTGAGGATTAGATGGAGTGATGCCCAGTGAGAACTTTGTAAGCACCTAGTGTTTACAAGCCAAAAGCCATTGTTCTTCATCTTTGCTTTCTTCTTTGCACCCTGCACAAGGCATTGACCAGGAGATATTTAATACATGTGGCTTGAGTGTAGAGGCCAGTGTGGGGTAATTGGGTGAACCTGACATAGTGGAATGAGCTGTATTTGAGTTAGGGGTTGTTGTTATTCTGTTGTTTCAGTCATGTCTGACTCTTAAAGGATCTACATTCAAATCCTGTCTTTGCCACTTAATACTTATTATCTAAGAGACTTAGGGCAAGACAGTCTACCTTGGGCAAGTCACTTAAACTCTGTTTGCCTCAGTTTCCTTATCAGTAAAATGAGGATAATAACAGCACTTACCTTCCAAGGTTGTTGTGAGGACTAAATGAGATAATAATTGTAAACTGCTTAGCACAGTGCCTGGCACTTAGTAAGCACTATGTAAATGTTAGCTATTACTATTACTACTACTACTACTACTACTACTACTACTATTACTACTTAATGTTACTATTACTATTACTTAGTCTGGGCTACAGTTTCCTTCTTTGTTAAATGAGGCTCCATCTTTAAAGTTCCTTCCAGTTGTAGATCAAATTAGTTTCTCTGTCTTGGACCTCTTCCTAGAGTCTACCCCCACCTACCCAACCTGCATTTTTAAGGTCAGCTTTTAATCCCAGAGGTGGAAAGGGGTTATAGAATTCTAGACCACTGTTTGGTGGTGACCAGACCAACCCAATGGACTGAAGGTTGTTGTTGTTGTTTTGTTTGTTTGTATTTTTTTGGTGAGGCAATTGGGGTTAAGTGACTTGCCCAGGGTCACACAGCCAGTAAGTGTTAAGTGTCTGAGGCCGGATTTGAACTCAGGTCCTCCTGAATCCAGGGCCGGTGCTCTATCCACTGTGCCACCTAGCTGCCCCTGTTGTTGTTTTGTAATGTGGGTGGGGATGCATCAGGATGAAATGAGGCACCTTTCACACTTTGGGGAATCTCTGGGACACCTTGGAATCAGAAAGTTGGGGAATCTCTAATAATTTGCTTGAAATTCTGCTTAAAAAACAAACAAAAACAAAACAAAAAACAACTAAAGTATCAGTACTAGAAGGGCCCAAGAACCTGGAATGCTAGGACAAAGAATATAAGATGTCAGAACTAAGAAGGGACCTTAGAATATAGAATGTCAGAGCTGAAAGGGACCACAGAGACCTCAGTTTACAGAGTCCCAGTGAAGGGAAGTAACTATCCTGAGGACACAAAGCCAACAATGGTGGTACCAGGATTTGAACCTATGTCTTCTGACTCCCTGTCTTTTCCCTACCTGTTTCCTACTGCCTCTTTTTGGATCTATACAATGTTGTTGAGTGTTTTTCCCCAAATGATTCATACCACTGTCTTGACCATTCACTTGGCCCCGCCATCAATCTGTATAATGGTTAGAAGGAAAGAGAAAAACAAAAAAAAAAAGAGAACATAGGGGAGGAACTTGTTTGTGCTCAGTGCTCTGCCTCTCAGTCCACATCCTAGGTTGCCTGGGAAATGGCCACGTGTTATTGAGACCAGTCCTTCCTTGCACGTTAATGTTTGACCCAGAACCCCGTGTTTTTCCACTGGGTATTTTTATCTTACTGTACTTGGCAATGTACAACTGGGCTTTCCTGGGAGGCATGAAGGAAAGGCAGATTTATTCTTGCTGTTTGGGAAGGAGAGGGCATCAGCTACTCTGAAAGCTGCAAATGAACTGATGTGTCCCTAACCTAGGAGGGACTACTATGGAAGGGGAAATAGCTGGGTATTTAATTGGATAGAATTCTGTTCAATTTGGCAAGCATTTATTAAATAGTTACTATGTGAAAAGCACTATGATAGTCACCGGGGGTGGGGGGGAATGCCATATTTAGACATGGAGGGGGCAGCTAAGTGATGAAGTGAATAAAGCACTGCCCAGGATTCAGGAGGACCTGAGTTCAAATTTGACCTCAGACACTTGACACTTACTAGCTGTGTGACCCTGGGCAAGCCACTTAACCCTCATTGCCGAGAAACAAACAAACAAACAAATGAACAAGCAAACAAACAAATAAATAAATGGATAAGCAAATGAATAAATAAATGGGAGAATAAATGGATAAATGAATAAATTAGATATGGAGCTTATGGGGGTGGGCAGTGGGAGGGAGGTACCTCATTCAATTTCCTCATGACTCTCTGAGGTCTTTATATTTTGAAAGTTTTTTGTTCTATATATCTTGGAGATTTTGAGTCATTTGGTATTATAACCTTGATTTAAAATAAACATGGTAAATTTTAATTCTAGAATAGACTCATTTGGGATGTGCAAAGAGCTATGTAATGTCCAAGACGAGAAAGGTCATTCCTGATGGGGCTAGGGATAGGGGGTGGCATGAGTGCTGAATATGAATTGTCAGCAAGAGACAGGAGTGGAGGAATTTAGGGATTATTGTTGTCCTTGTTATCATCTTGGTCTCCCCCCCCCTCCCCAGGGTTCAAATAGAAACAGTTCTCTGACAAATCATTATCCTGCTATTATTCTATGTCCAGGTGGATAAAATCATGGCTTTTCATAGTTGAATAAAAATATTGGGATTGTAAGCTCATCTTCCCAGGGTTCACTGAAAGCATCCTCAGTCCTACTCTAGAACAATGGCGATGATAGGTACTTCATCATGTTCCCACATGATTTTGATCTCCTCTGCTAAGTCTTTAGATTTTGAAAGCTTTTTTTTTTCCTTTTTTTTTTTTTTTTGGTTCCATGTAGCTTGAGTAATTTGGCATGGTGACCTCTATTTATAATGTTGATCTTTAAGATTTTAGTATTCAATGTTATATCTAGCAGATTCTGAGTAACAGTTTAGTAGATGATAATGGTTGAATTCCAGTACAGTTTATTGGTCAAATTCTCCAGGATATTTTAAGGTCAGTTGTGGTAGCAGAGGGATTTGTCATCTGTCAGTGGGAGAAAGATATGGAGCTTGTGAGGTATTAGGTCTCACCACCAGATCTTATCTTGTTAAGTATTTGGTGGGGGCTAAATTTTTATAGCCTACAGGGATATGCTGCAGAGTTTCTACCATTTCCTTATATACTCTACTGATCACCAAATCCATGAGTCTTAAGGATCATCCTTCCAATTCTGGTGATAGTGGTACCTGGTACTGACAGCCCATCATAAACCCTTCCATTTCCACAAACACTGATTATTATTATTAGTGACAAGATTTGATTGCTATGGGGAATTTCTGTCTGCAGAAAGTTATCAGTCATCTTTTTTTTTACATTTAATTTTTTTCAATTCATATAAACAAAACCTTTTAACATTCACTTAATTTTGCATGTCAAATTCTCTCCTTCCCTTCCTTTCTCCCCCCTCCCTCCTTGAGAAGGCAAGCACATTCATCTCATTCTCATCTTTTTCAATGAAATTCAGAGAGAAAGAATCCTGGGACACGTAGCTTGGGGATTATATGGATTTGTTATGGCAACATCTATTAAAAACACTGTTCTTAAAATTATAATTATTATCATTTAGTGTGACTAATGGTTTGATCTATCACTCTGGGCTTATAGCATCACAGAATTACAAGATTTCAGAAGTAGGAGAGATCATTTAATCTAATCTGTACTGAATAGGAATACCCTCCATATACCCCACCCACACCCCATACCCCTCACCTCCCCAACGAATAATCAACCTGGCTCCACTTGAAGATACTCAGTGACAACAAACCAATTTCCTCCCAAGGACAGCCAGTTGGTGAAATGACTAGAGCACTGGGTCTGGAGTCAGGAAGACCTGAATCCAAGTCTAGCTGTGTGACCCTGGGCAAGTCACTTAACTTCTGTTTGACTCAGTTCCTTCAACTATAAAATGGGGGAAATAGTAGCACCTATCTCCCAGGGTAAGGATCAAATGGGATAATATTTGTGAAAAAACACTTAGCACAGTGCCAGACACCTAGAAGGAACTCCACAAATGCTAGTTATTGTTTATTATTATATTAACTAGCACTTTTAAAGTTTGTAAAGCTCTTTATAGATATTATCTCATTTAATCCTCATAACAGCCCTAGGAGGTAGGTTCTATTATTAGCCCCATTTTACAGATGAAAAAAACAGAGGCCGGTAGAAGTTAAGCAAGTCACCCAGGGCCACACATCTAGGCATTGTTTTTGATACACTTTAAAGAGGTAATTTGACCTCTGTCAGTTCAGAGTTTAAAATAGAGAAGGGGGGGGGGCTGTCAAATAGCACATTGTAAAAACCAAAACCCAGGGAACTCTCAGTCTAAAGGAGAAGACATAGACCTGACTTTCCAGGAGTCCCTAGCTGAATTAGGAGAAAATTGTTCCTGCCCAGAGGGCACGAAATGTCTACTTCAAACTATCCTTCAAGTCTACATAACAGTTCATTTGTAAAGCTTACCTCACTTTCTTTTTCTCCTTAGCAGAAGGGCAGTCTGACTGCCCTAAGCTTGGACTCAATGATGCTTTTTCATGCCCCAGTGACCATAGGCCTTCTCCCCCGGGGGATGTCCTCACGGGCACCTCAGACCATGGCCCCGGCTGATTCCACGGTGCCAGCCGTGCGAAGCCAGCCCCTCCCCCTCCCTGACTTGCCACATAGACCTCGCCAACTATATCCAAGGACCATTGGAGGCTTTGACTGGATACCAATAAGCACTCAAGTCCACTGGGAAGTCAAGTTTCTGGGAAAAATCTTCCCAACAGTATTGGCCTCCCAAGTTGCAATCCCTTCTTATTCCTCAGCCTCCCTGAACACAGCTGGCAGAAACCAGGTCCTGTTTATGTGTGTGGTGGTGAGGTGTCTTCTGGCTTAGCAGCAACTCATGGAGAAGGCTTTTGTGGCCTGGTAGTGGGTAGCTCTGGTGGGCTGTGGCCGGAAAGGGACCCCAGTTCCCCTGGGAGTCAAGTAACAACTGATGGCAGAATTTGGGGCCTGTTTTGGGGCCCTAGGATGGTTCCAGAAACTTTCTCCAGGATGTTGTGATCGGGGTTGGGGTGGGGAACAGGACAGGTTCCAGGTTGCTTGGAGACCAAGATTCTAAACCTTTTTTTGGTGTGTTATAAACCCCTTTGGCAGTCTGGTGAAGCCTATGGACCACCTCCCAGAAGAGTGTTTTTAAATGTATAAAATAAAACACATGGGATTGCAAAGGAAAACAGTTGTTTTAAAAGATAGTTATCAAAAATAGTTTTGTTTTTTTCAATGTTCTCAGACCCCAGGTTAAGAACTTTTGCCTAGGGTGTCCTAGGAAAGAATTATGGGTCACTCTGGTAGAGGCATAAGGAAAGAAGAGCATTCTTGAATTTCTCTGGAGGATCCCTCTGATTTTTAAACCCTTGAAGTCTTGGGAATCTCCCCTTTTCTGTGGATCCCCTATCCCACAACCGGCCTCTGAGAGGAATAAAAAAACCTCACCTCCCATCCTCACCCCATCCCATTGTTCAAAGTTACACTGAATTGGGGAATGTCAGGGATTCGTTCATTCATTCAATGATCCACCCCACCTAATCAATCAACAAGCATTTATCAAATGCCTAATATGAGATAAGATTTGGGGCTATGAAGACAAAGATGAATTTTTTTGTATAAAAATGAAATTCTTGTCTTTTTTTTGCTTGTCTTCAAGAAAGTTACATTTTATGGAAGAAAACATGCATGTGTAATAATACTGGCTAGTATTTATATAGTTCTTTAAGATTTGTAAAAGATATCGATATATGTATATACACATATGTATATACATGCATAAAATTATATTTTATATATAAATTTTATACATTTATATACACATTAAAATAACATGAAATTATATATAATTTAATATATAAGCATGTATAAATATAGTGTATCAATACTAATACATTATAAATATCTAATATATAATTGTATTATATAATAATTATAATAATATCTATAATCTCATTTGAGCCTCCCAACAACCCTATAACATAGGTATTATTACCTCCATTTTACAGATGAGGAAACTGAGATTGAAAGAGTTTAGGGGATTTGCCTAGAATCACAGAGATAAAGTGTCTGAGGCAGGATTAGAAGTCAGGTCTTGCTAACTCTGGGTCTACCACTCCATCCACCATGCCACCTAACTACTATATGTTAAGCTCTACAAAATGTACACAATGGGAACACAAGGAGATTTTGAGGGGAAGTCGATAGAGGAGAGAGAAGTACAAGCATCTGGGGAGATCAGAAAAGGCTTCACATAGGAAGTATCACTTTCTTGGAGCCTTGTAAAAGTTCTAACAAGTGGAGATGAGGAAGAAGTCCGTTCCAAGCACTGGGAGAGCCTGGGCAAAGACTCTGGGACAGAATATAGGATATAACGTGTGAGGCACAGCAAGAAGGCCAGTTTGGGTGGACCAAAGAGAGTACAAATGGGAGTAACACATAATAAGCCTGCAGAGAGGGGTGGAAGCCAAGTTGGGGCAGCCAGGGGTGACTCTGGGTATTTGAAGACGACGCTAATGGAGCTTAAGTTCTGGCGGGCCCTACCAGGGCCTGGCAATGGACTGTGAGTCTGTCATCGGAGAACAAGCCAAATGCAGAGCAATTCATCACCAGAAGGCTGGCCACAGGGTGATGATTTCTTCTCCTTGGCCTCCACAAGACTAGAAAACCATCTATGAAGGCGTGGAAGGGTTGTGCTGCTCCTTGATGGAGGCACCATCCATAGATCTTTGAAGTCTGCAATATTCCAAAGTTTCTCACGGGCCCCAGAGCAATTCCCCACTCCCAACCCCCATTAGCCTGACGTGGGAGGGGCTGCTTTGGAGGCTCTTCAGAGAGTACTTGGACTTCTGATGCTGATTAATAAGTTGGGGGAATTTTGAAAATGTCTGAGAATGTAAATGACTCCCCAAAGCAGGAAATCCCCACCCAGGGCTGGCACCCTTTCCCGACCCCTGAGCAAGACCCCTTGGGTCATTTGGAGATGAGAAGAATGGACGTGACTTAGGGCCATCCCTGAGTATGTGAGGAAAACTGATCTTTGTTAGGGTAAAAAAGACGGGGGAATTCCAAAGTCCCCATCTCCTGCATCCTGGGACTCTACCAGGAGCTTCTGAATTCCAGGTCATTGTTCCAGCCACCACTACTTTGCCTGCTGAACTTGCCCATTTTTTTGTCTAGCTTTGGCTTTCATCTTTGCTTTTATTATATTCTGTTTTCTTTCTTTCTTTCTTTTTTTTTTTTTAGTGAAGCAATTGGGGTTAAGTGACTTGCCCAGGGTCACACAGCTAGTAAGTGTTAAGTGTCTGAGGCCGGATTTGAACTCAGGTACTCCTGACTCCAGGGCCGGTGCTCTATCCACTGCGCCACCTAGCTGCCCCTATATTCTGTTTTGATGTTGTTTTGGAATTGAAAAACTGAGACCTGGGAAAGCCCTTAGCTTGAAATGGTCTCAATTCTTACCTAGCCTTTAACTACGGAATGGGTGTTGCCTCTGACAAACTGAGACCTGGGAAAGCCCTTAGCTTGAAAAGACCAAGGTCTCCCACTACAGCCAGGATCATCCTGACCTATCTCTTGCTTCCAGGCTCCAATGACGCTGGAGGAGAATGAGGCTGATGATTCTGCTCAGCTTTGCCTCACTTAAATCCAATTCACTTGCAAGTCAAGACATCATCTTCCTGATGTCATTGGTCCTCTTCAAGAACAAAGGACAAAAGAATGTTTTGGAATCATTCACTCAGAGTCAGAGAGGATCTTAGAGGTCCTTGCCTTAGTCTGTATCCCATCTCATAATGATTAAAATCCAGTACTATAGAAGACAGGGTCATGGGTTCCATCCTGATCCCTTGGTTCTATTTGTACAGAGATGTATCTCTGTTTCCTGGGCCAGAAGTGGAAGTCCTACTTCTGGCCAGTTTTTTTTTTTTTCCTCAAATGAGTGATTTGGGTTACCATGGGAAAGAATGAGGGCAGGGTGAAGGGGAAGAGAACAAGTATTTATTAATCACCTACTATACACTAGGTACTATGCTAAATGCTTTACAAACATTATTTCATTTGGTCTTTATGTCAACCCCTTGAAGTAGCTGAATTGTAAGTGAGACCAATCTTATTGCTAGAGAAAGAGGTGGTGAGGGGTCTAGGAGCCAGCCATAAGTACATGAGCTATGAGAAGGACTAGGGATAATTAAATTAGAGAAGAGAATATTTAGAGAAAATACAACATCTGCTTCTGAGGTCCACAAGGTAGAAAAAGGGTTTAATTGTTCTACTTATCTCCAGAGGGCAGAGCAAGTAATGTGTGCAAAGGGTTGGGAGGAAGATTTTTGACTACATGTAAGGAAAAACTTCCTAACCATCCTGGCTGATCAAAATTAGAGCAGGGTGCTTCAAGAGGTGGTGTGTTACCTAGCTGACAATGGAGATATTTGAGCAAAAGCTAAGACTACCTCTTCCTTGTCAAAGGTTTTACAAAGGAGATTCTTGCTCAGATCAGGATATCAATTTGGCAGTTCTGTAGAACTGGAGAGAAGAGAGACTTAATGGAAGGAGGCTAGAGTCCAAGTGAGAAGTTATGGGTGAACTAGGGCAGTGGGTATGCAAGTGAAGAGGACACGGATTGGAGGGATTTTATGGCTGTAGAATAGATGAGAATTGTCGACTGATGGGAAGAATGAGGGAGATGGACGACTAAAGGAAGCTTTCAATGTTAATTACTATTCATCTAGGCATTGGATGGGTCCTGTTGGATGTGGGGCAGCTAGTTGGCCTCTTAAGTCACATCCAGTACTGAGATTCCATGATTCCGTGATGTGCATATCCTCTCAAGGAGAGGGTCAGAAACCTTGGCATCACAAGAAAAGGAGAGCGCTGGGTATTGGTCCAGATACAGGATCCCTTGTTTTCATCCCTCTTCTCTGTAAATTGTGAAATCTCCTTTCAGCTTATAGGAAGAATTTATTGTGTCAGAATTTACCCCCTCAGATGCTCTGGAGGGGCTGATAAATAATCGGAGCCAACTTCTTGAACTACAGGAATCATTACGGGATTCCATTGGCTGCCTTCCCCACCCGAGCCTGAGCCCAGCCAAGAAATCATCATATTCTTTCACACCTCCTCCTTCAAAAGTTCTCACCTCCCCTGTGCCTTTCATGAGCCAGGGCAAAGAAAGCTTAGGCGTCTCCCTGCTCCATTTATTGCTATCTTCTCTTGTTTCCTAAAAATAAAACAATGATAATAACTATTAAAATAGTTCATATTTATGTAGCACTTTCTGGGTAGCATGTCAGAGCCAAGCTTGGAATCAGGAAGACTTGCTTTCAAATCCTGCCTCTGACCCATACTATGTGACTCTGGACAAGTCACTTGACCTATTAATGCCCTAGGAAACTTTCCAAGACAAAAGTTGAAGAGAAGGTGCTGAGTCAGTTGGTGGAGAGTGTTCCTTGTGTCAATGAAAACCCCAGTTTCCTATCCCTTTCAGAATAAATTGCATTTTCACATATATTATCCTGTTTAATCTATAAAACAACTCTTTGAGGTAGATTTGTTTTTGTTCAGTCATTTCAGTTGTGTCTGACTTTTCAGGACCCCATTTGGGGTTTTCTTGGCAAAGACACTAGAGTGGTTTGCCATTTCCTTCTCCAACTCCTTTGACAGATGAGGAAACTGAGGTAAACAGTGATTTGCCTAAGGCCACACAGCTAGTAAGTGTTTGAGGCTGGATTTTAACTCAGGTCCTTCTGACTCCAGAGCCAGCACCCTATATCCATTGCACTACCTCATTGCTCCTTTGAGGTTGAAAGGGCTGGTATTATTTCCCCAATTTTACAAGTGAGGGGACTGAGGCCCAGAGAAAAGAAGCAACACACTCATGGACACTTGGCTTATGAATAACAGGTAAGAATTCAGACTGAAGTCTTGTGCATCTAGTGAAGTATTCTGAAAAAGGGAAGCACTTAATCAATGCTTGTAAAATTTAAATGAATTCTGACTTACAAGTCTATTATGTCAAGATGGTTCATCCCAAAGTGTCAAACTTAGTTCCCACTGCAGGCCACCATTCCTGACCATTGGCCTCACTTTGGTTCCTAGCATATGGCCTTCCTCTTTTGAACTCATTGTATCATGAGATTCAGAAGTGAAAGGTATTTTAGAGATCGCCTAATCCATCTCATGGACAGCTAGGTGGTACAAGTCTGATGTCAGGAAGACTCATCTTCCTGAGTTCAAATCCAGCTTCAAACATTTACTAGCTATCTTTACTAGGCATTTACCCTGGGCAAGTCACTTCACCCTCTTTGTTTCCTAATCTGTAAAAGGATCTGGAGAAAGAAATGACAAGCCATTCCAGTATCTCTGCCAAGAAAACCCCAAATGGGGTCATGATGAGTTAGATGCAACTAAAAACCAACTGAATGACAACAATTTACTGGACACCCTGCTAGGTTCTGGGAATTCATAATGAAAAACAAAACTGTTAATGACTTCCAAGAGTTTACATTCTACTTGACTGATGGGTGGGAGTGGGGGGCTGCGCTGAATAACTTAAGTCCTTTGATCCAAATTCATTGCTTTTTCTATAACACCTCTCTCATTCCTATAGGAGAGCTGATGCTATCAATAGGAAATTTACTATCAATAGGAAATTTTTTTTTCTTTGAGTGGTTTCTTCAGAAATAGGGAGGGTGTGCATCCAAGTCATGCACTCTCTGACCTGCTACCTCTCCTACCCAAAGACATAAATGTGTGACAGCTGGTAGATTAAGGGTGTGTTCTGGAGAACTCATGAACTCTAACTTTGAAAGGAACTGGTTGGTTACAGGGATCCAATTTAAGACCTTGACCTCATTAACACTGTACTCTAACCTGCTTAGCTTGTAGAAGTGGGAATAAATTAATTGCTTGTTTACTTATTTAATCCATGAACTTATTTAATTATCTTTCTTTGGTTAAGGTCAAGTGTAAACTCCCATGGGTAGGACCCAAGATTGTTGATGGTCCTTTTTTGAGGGGAGGGGTATAGTTGAGGGTAGGGGTATAGTTGAGGGTAGGAGGTCTTGCATATCACCTAGAATGGGTGCTAGCCATTGCTTCCATGCTTACTCCTTGTGTGACAACAGGGAAATCACTAAATGTCTATAAGCCTGAATTTTCTCATCTGTAAATGGGGATAACAAGAAAAATAACCTGTAGATTTTAAGCTCCATAGAAATGTGATTTTTTTTATTAGTTTCTGCTTTTTGGCATCTTTAATGGTGTAAGGTAGAACTTCTTTGTTTTGTTTTGTTTTTTCAGGGCAATGAGAGGTAAGTGACTTGCCCAGCATCACACAGCTAGTAAGTGTCAAGTGTCTGAGGCTGGATTTGAACTCAGGTCCTCCTGAATCCAGGGCTGGTGCTTTATCCACTGCGCCACCTAGCTGCCCCCGATAGAACTTCTTAAAGAAGGAAACAGGGCAAGCCTGGAACCCCTCAAGAAGCAGCGAGGGATTCCCTGTTCCAAAAGACAACACCCAGGCCTTTTCATTTGTCTCCCAGTGCAGAAGCTAGTAGCTGTAGGCAGGAGATAGGGCCTAAGAATATGTTCTGTGTATTGACATGCTCAGGAGACCCTAGGGTATTGCCCTTGACTTCTCAAAACGCAAAGGAATTATTTCAGGGAAGCAGGGTTAACTCCGCCATGATGTTCAGAACAGTAACCAGCTGAACTGTGAGTCCTTGGAAAGCAACATCTGTATTTCTGTCCCTAAGGGCAAGAGCCTTGTCCTGATTCTTCCTGTCCACCCCGCCCACCCTCCCCACCCCAGATGAATGGAGCCCTCTTTGGGTATAAATTATGTTTTCCCCATCACCCTTGGCTCTATATGAGCAGAGAGGGAAGGGACAAGAATTTACTGAGCACTTACAATGTGCTGCTTACTGTACTAAGCTTTTTACAAATATGATCTCACTCCAGCCTCACTATAACCCTGGGAGGTAGGTGCTATTATTATCCCCATTTTAGAGTTAAATAAACTGAGGCTGATTAAGTAACTTGCCCAAGGTCACATAGATAGTTAAATGTCTGAGGCCAAATGGGAACCCAGGTCTTTCTGACTCCAGACCCCACACTCTATATGAGGATGGGAATTGTCTCTCCAATAACACTAGGAGGTACCTGCAGGCAGAGCCTGTCTTCCCTATCTCCATCTCCATCTGGCTTGAAGCTTCTTGAAGGCAGGTTCTACTGAGTGCTCCTTCTATCTCCCTCCACAATACCCAGTCTAGGGATCACACACAGTGGACTCAGTCAGGACAGGAGAGTAGAGAAAGTTTGGTCTGAAGCTAGGCTTACTTTAAAAATTATTTGTAGCAAACAGTGCCAAGGGAAGGGGTCAAAATATAAAAAGGGAGGTGGGTTTTTTCCTGTTTTGTTTTTCATGATTTCAAAATATTTTCTGAGCTGAAAAAAAAAAAAGATGGCTCTCACGAGAGATACAGGGCCCTTTGGTCGACTGGCAGAAGGAATGTGCCAAGGGTCCCATTTTTGCCAAAATAAATATCTCCTCCACATGCTCACTGCCAGCCGCAGAGTTGAGACAGGCCAAACCCCACATCCACAGATTCTTTCTGGGGCCAATCTGCTTTGGCCATCATAAATAGCTCTACTTTGTTTATGCAGCAACGACATGGATCTTACCTTTACTCACAGCAGGCACATTCCAGAGGGCAATTGTGGGTGATTTACCTTTCGAAGCTAGAAGCAGTTCCCTGGAGAGGAGTGGGTGGCCTCCCTGCCTATACCCAGTCCCATTCAGTGGCTTTCCATGGGGGATTGAGGAGGGAAGGGGGTTGCTGTTTTAAACGGACCGCCTGGTATGAGAGCCTCTCCCCCTTCCACCCCAACCCCTCGCCCCCCACATACAACCAGGTCTGTGCTCTAAGGGCAGGGTCATCTCACAATTTTTTGTAAAGACCTTCAAGGTATCTGTCAGCAGCTGAGGCTTTTGACTTGGCTCTGTCTTCCTCCCATCTCTGGGGCATTCTCTTGTTTGTTTGTGGTGGGTGCTTTATATTTCTTTAGAATGATGAATGTTTAAAAGCTCTGGATCAGCACACAAGAAATCCAGGCATTCCTTCTAGCTTATGATCTGACATTCTATGAACTCCCCCTGGCCTCCAGCATCTCAAGCAGAGGCAAAAGAAAGCTGAGGACATGCATTGTCCAGACAGGCTCCCCATTGAGGCACTGACTCTATCAAGCCCTGTTGAGGCCTATCAACCAGAACATGAAAGGGTGATAACTAGGGAGTTGAATTTGGTTTTGTAAGAACTTCAATTATACTGCAGGGAAAACTAGGAAGCAGTTTGGCAGAAATTAGATTTATACCAACATCTTACACCACATACCATATGATAAGTCAAAATTTGTATAAGAACTTGTTTTTCCTTCATTTCTTTCTTTTTTTTTTTTTGGTGAGGCAATTGGGGTTAAGTGACTTGCCTAGGGTCACATAGCTAGTAAGGGTTAAGTGTCTGAGGCCAGATCCGAATTCAGGTCCTCCTGACTCCAGGGCTGGTGCTCTATCCACTGCGCCATCTAGCTGCCCCTTTTCCTTCATTTCTGAAGAGGACCAGTGATATCTTGACTTTTGACTGAATTGGATTTAAGTGAGGCAAAGTTGTGAAGTCATCAACCTTACTCTCTCTTCCAGAGTCATTGAAGTCCAGTGGCAGCACAAAAGTCAGTATGACTGGTGTTGGCCTGGGATGCAGCGGATGACCTTGGCATCTTTGATGTCTGAATAAGGTCTAAGCGCTCCACAGCACCTGCTTCAGCCACCATCATGTCCATTGGAAGAGATTATTCTCATTCTACCAGGAAAAGTCTTCACATGCTTGGGGTAGACCTCCCCTAAATCACAAACCCTGGAAAAAATCACTTAACTTCTCTGAATCTTGGTTTCCTCATCTGCAAAATAAGGATAATAACAGCATTTGCCTTATAAGATTGTCAGAGGCAGCTAGATGGCACAGTGGATGGAGTGCTGGGCCTGAATTCAAATCTAACCTCAGATACTTACTGGCTGTGTGACCCTGGGCAAGTAATTTAATCCTGTCTGCTTTCAGTTTCCTCATCTGTAAAATGAGCTGGAGAAAAAAAAATGTCAAAGAACGCCATTATCTTTGTCAAGAAAACCCCAGATGGGGTCATAGAGAATCAGATGCAACTAAAATATGACTCAGCAACAACACAAGGCTGTTGTGAAGATCCCTTGAGATAATATATGTAAATTCCTTGTATACTTTAAGGTTCTTTATACATATTAGCTCTTACTATCAAATTGATTGGATTCCAAAAAAACAGATGGAGTAATTTTTTTCCCCCACAGGGCTCATCCATCATCACTCTTTCAGTATCTAGGTTCATTCTCAGGCTCTGGGTCTAACCTTGTTGCCCAGGTATACCTCTGGTTCCCAAGCTTCCTATCAGATTCCTAGAATACTTTCATATTCTAGGCATATCCCCAGGCTATATCATCCAGCTACATGGATGGTGGTTCCAGGAATTCTCTTACTCTCTTGGCCTCTTCCCTTGTTCCCCCAAACCTGCCTGCCACGTGGCAGGAAGGAAGTGTGGGCCTTTATTGGAGACTAATGACACATGAGATTGGTTGCCCTTTTCCAGAGTCAGCCAGGCATAGCCCCAAGGAGTCAGCTAACAGGGCAAGGACCAGTGCCGAAGCCACCTGCTGTTTTATCTCCATTTTTGGTTGTTGAGTTGTTTCAGTTGTGTTTGACTCTTTGTGACTCCATTTGGGGTTTTCTTATCAAAGATACTGGGTTGGTTCACCATTTCCTTCTCCAACTCATTTTACAGGTCAGGAAACTGAGGCAAAGAGGGTTAAGTGACTTACCCAGGGTCACACAAGCTAGTAGATGCCTGAGGCCAGATTTGAACCAGCAAGAAGATTCTTCCTGACTCCAAACCTGGTGCTCTATCAACTCTACCACCTAGCTGCCCTTATCTCCATTTAGAAGATGGCAAATGCAGCATGTTCTTCTTGGGTTCCCCCTCCCCACTCAATGCCTCTTTAACTTCCTCACCTTTCCCTTTGGGTATAGTGGAGAGGGTATGGCATAGTGGGTAGGACACTGGACTTGGGATTTTAAAAGCTTGGGTTAAAATTCCCTCTCAGTCACACATATGGGTAACCGTGGACAAGCCTGCCTTTATCCATATAATAAGATTGATGGTGTGGATATCTTTCTAAAGTTCCTTTTGGCTTGGAATCTTTTGTCTTATATGAAATGTATCCTTTTCTTGACCCCTCCAAGATAACAAATAACAAACCACACTTGTATGATGCTTTAAGACACACAAAGTGTTTCCTCATGGCAACTCTGTGAGGTAGGTAGTACATGTGTTATTACCCCCATTTTATAGATAAGGAAACTGAGTTTCAATTACTTGGCCAGGGTCACACAGCAAGTAAATGTTGGAAATGGGATTTAAGTATCCCAAGTACGATGCTATGATGATAATGATGATGACGTAACTTCATCCGGTGTTTTATGATTACAAAGCACTTTATATAAAGTATACATGTCACCATTCTATTTTCACAACAGTCCTGTGAGTCTTCTATCTATCTACCTACCTCTTTATCCTGTATATAACTTGTTTGTATATATTTGTTCGCTTGTTTCCTACATTAGATTGTAAGTTCCTTGAGGACAGGAAATGTCTTTTGCCTCTCTTTGCATCCTCACTGCTTAGCATAGTGTCTGGCACATAGCAGATGCTTAATAAATATTTATTGACTTTGTAAAAACAAAAACAATGCTTAGCATTGTGCTTGGCACATAGTAGGTGCTACATAAATGCTTATTCCCTTCCCATTTTACAAATGGAGCAACTGAGCTTAGAGATCTATAATGACTTTCCCAAGGCCATATAGGTACCAAAGATAGATTCTAGATCTAGACCGGGAAAGTACTTAGGTTCAATCCAGTCCCAGAAACATTTATTAACTGACTACTGTGCATAAAGCTCTGTATTATACAGTCCTTTAAATGTCATATGGTGTGGTTCATTGGTTTTAAAATTCATAAGTTTTATCAATCACCTTCATCCTGGGCTTGTTTTCTTAACTGCTAGGTTATGCTAGTTATGACATATACATAAGTAAATAAGTACTATCTGTGTGTGTGTGAAAACAAAATAGTTGTAAGATCACTACTCTAGGTGACATAGTGGATCGAGTGGCTGAGCCTGGAGTCAGGAAGATTCACTTTTATGAGTTCAGATCTGCCCTCAGACCTTTACTAGTTGTGTGATCTTGGACAAGTCACTTTGCCCTGTTTGCCTCATTTTTCTCATGTGTAAAATGAGCTAAAGAAAGAAATGGCAAACTACTCTGGTATCTTTGCCGAGAAAAACCCAAAAGGGGTCATGAAGAGTCAGACACGGCTGAAAAACAACTGAACAGCAACAACATAAATGATTTTGGGGGAAGGGATGGGAGTGGGGTCAAGAAAGGCCCAGGGTAGGAGGTCACATCTAAGCTATGCTTTGAAAGAAATCTGTGGTTTAAAAAGAGATTTTTAAAAAGTTGAATTCAAAATTGAGGAGATGCCCATCAATTGGGGAATGACTGAACAAATTGTGGGGTGAGATTATGATGGAACATTATTGTGCTGTAAGAAACGATGAGCAGTACGTGGTAGCAAGGAATTGGAAGTTGAGGGGGTGCCCATCAATTGGGGAATGGCTGGACAAGTTGTGGTATATGAATACAATGGAATACTATTGTGCTGTAAGAAATGATGAGCAGGAAGAGTTCAGAGAAACCTGGAGGGTCTTATGTGAGCTGATGATGAGTGAGATGAGCAGAACCAGAAGAACATTGTACACAGTATCATCAACATTGAGTGTTGACCTACTGTGATGGACTATATTCTTCTCACCAATGCAATGGTACAGAAGAGTTCCAGGGAACTCATGATAGAAGAGGATCTCCAAATCCAAGAAAAAAAAAGAAAGAAAGAACTGTGGAGTATAGATGCTGATTGAACCATATTATTTCTTTTGTTTTGGGTGCTGTTGTTTTTTTTTTCTATTTTGAGGTTTTGCATCACTGCTCTGATTCTTTCTCTTGTAACAGGATTAATGCAGAAATAGGATTAATGTTATTATGTGTACATATATGTGTGTGTATATATATATCTATATGTATATGTATAGATATATATAGATATAACCTATATCAGATTACCTGCTGTCTAGGGGAGGGGGGAGGGAGGGGAGGGAGGGAGGGAGAAAAATCTGAAATTGTAAAGCATGTATAAACAAAAGTTGAGAACTATCTTTACATGTAACGGAAAAAATAAAATATCTCAAAAAAAAAAAAAAAAAAAAAAAAGAAACGATGAGCAGGATGCTGTCAGAAAAACTGGGAAAGACTTACATGAGCTGATGCAAAGTGAAATGTATATTGTATGTATATGTATACAAAATAACAGCAATATTATAAGATGACCAACTGTGAATGACTTAGCTATTCTCAGTAATACAATGCTCCAAGACACTCTGAAAGACTTATGAAAAACGTGATCCATCTCCAGAGAAAGAACTGATGGTGTCTGAATACATATTGAAGCATAATTTTCTTAGTTCCCTTTTCTAAAGTTTTTTTTACTGTTTTCTTTCACAACCTAATGTGGAAATATTTTTGCATAACTACACATGTATAACTTATATTGAATTGTTTGTGTTCTTTTAAGAAAAATTTAATTTTTTTTTTTTTGGTGGGGCAATGAGGGCTAAGTGACTTGCCCAAGATCACACATTTGTCAAGTGTCTGAGGCCACATTTGAACTCAGGTCCTCCTGAATCCAAGGCCAGTGCTTTATCCACTGTACCACCTAGCTGCCCATTTGTGTTCTTAAGGGAGGGTGGGGAGGGAGGGAGGAAGAGAATTTGGAACATAAAATTTTTTAAATTGACATTAAATTGTTTTTATGTGTAATTTGGGAAAAAACAAAGTTCTAAATAAATGGAAAAAAAATCTGTGGTTTGTACAAATAAGAAAACTCTGGCCCAGAATGAGAAAAGTACTTGCCCATGGTCTCCTCACCAGGTAAATTGCAGCATTTGTATTTGAATCTAGGTCCTTGAATTCCGAGCTCAGTGTTTCTTCTACTCTGCCATGATGCAATTGGCAAAGCCAGGACTTGGGCTCTCCTCATCTTTCTGAGCTTCTCTGTAACCCTCTGGGATTCAACCTCAGAAGCATGCCACTAAGCGTGGGGTAAAAGGAGTGATTCAGCTGATCGTGACCGAGAGCCTTGGGCTCGTGTGTCTGTTTGTTTGACTGTAGATGAGAGGCTTGGCGTGGCCTTCGGGTCCCTCGCATCCCCTTCTCCCCCAAGACAACTGGCTGTGTTGGCTGGCTGCTTTTCCTCTGCCAGTCTGCCTCCCCATGTGCCATGGCTGCATGATGCCCCTACTCTCCATTGTTGAATGCCAACTTCTGGTAACTGACTGTTAACCACTGTGGTTTTCTAGCTGTCACACTCTAGAAACTGCATTCTGTCTGGGTCTTCCGACAGTATTCCTACCTGCCTGTCGGGACACTTGGATGTTCACCTAATCCATCAATCAACAAGCATAGGACAAACGATGAAACAACTCCGAATCTCAAAGAGCTTGCCTTCTAATGGGAGTGACAAAAAGAAAGTATCAAAATATATAGTGCGTAAAAACAAAGTGAATGAAACTCAATATATATAAAATAGTTAGAAGTAAGGTGGTTTGGGAAAGAGGGCACCAGAAGTTGGGAGAAAGGAGATGAGGAGATGCTTCATACAGAAAATGGTACATGAGTTGCATTCTGAAAGAAGAGAAGGCCTGCATGAGGCAGGGATAAGGAGGGGGTGCATTCCAGGCCCGGGGGACCTCCAGGCTGTTGTCATTAGGAACTATAGCTCCTCTTCTTGCACTCATGGAGGGTATCTTCAAAACCCCTGGGTCTTCTGATAGCACATATAAACGGGATATCCACATGCACACTTGACCCAATGGGGAGAATTCAGGATAACCAGTAGAAAAAGTGAATGAAGCATTTATTATGTACTTTACGAACCACCAGACACTATGCTAGGCACTTGGGATACAAATACAAAAATGAGACAGTCTCTCCTCCCAAGAATTCTACTAGGATGACAACACATAGAAGGGAATGGTAGCCAGGCAAGGGTGTTTTGGTCTGAGGAGTCAGAGAATGGTGGAAGCCTGGAAGAGTTAACAATCATACCTTTTTCAGAAGCAATGGTAGTATTTATTTTATTTCATTTTTTAGATTAGGATTTTATCTTTTTTTTTTTCCAATCCTGATTCTTTCTCTTCCATCTTGTCCTCCCCAATTTGAAAAAGAAAGAAAAAAGCAATGGTAATATTGATTAATTACCATTCCTAAGGCAAGAAGAGCAGCCAGGTGGTGCACCAGGAATGGAGTCAGGAAGACTCATCTTTGTGAGTTCAAATCTGGCCTCAGACACTTACTACCTGTGTGAGCCTGGGCAAGTCACTTAACCTCTTGCTTATAGGAAGTTCTCCAAGACTATAAACTGAAGAGAAGATTTGCTTTCATAGAGGGCATTTCCTCACTCTTTATACTGAGAAAATTAGAGGCTGTTTTTTTTAAAGTGTACCCCCATCTCACCTTCAGACTATATCTACAGTGATTGTCTAGTCCAACCCTTACATTTTTTTTTTTTTTATTTTGCGGGGCAATGGGGGTTAAGTGACTTGCCCAGGGTCACACAGCTAGTAAGTGTCAAGTGTCTGAGGCCAGATTTGAACTCAGGTACTCCTGAATCCAGGGCCAGTGCTTTATCCACTGCGCCACCTAGCCGCCCCTCGACCCTTACATTTTTTTTTTTAATTTTTTGTAGGGCAATGAGGGTCAAGTGACTTGCCCAGGGTCACACAGCTAGTCTTAAGTGTCTGAGGTCAGACTTGAACTCAGGTCCTTCTGAATCCAGGCCCGGTGCTTTATCCACTGCGCCACCTAGCCGCCCCTCAACCCTTACATTTTACAGAGGAAGTTGGTCAACACAGGGAAGCGATTCTCAGGCTAACTAGTGAAAGAACCAGGATGAAAACCCAGGTCTTCTAACTTGAAGCCCAGTGCTCATTCTTGTATGGCACGAGACCCTCCCTACTTTGTACTTAACCATTTAGTTTATAGTTGTATTTTTTTTTCTCTTTCTCTTTAAACTGTAATTAACTTAAAGTGTCCCCAAAATCTTATAGCGGCACTAAGACTTTTGGGACACCTTGTATGTGTTCTCATCGTCTCTCCCTCTCTCTTCCCACCCTCACCTCTTTGGAATATAAGGTTCTTGTGAGAAGCTTCATTCTTTGTACTTGCATCCCTAGGGCCTAGCACACAGTAGGTACTTAATAAATACCCGCTGAGTTAATGATTATGAATGAATTCCCCAACATCATGCTTGGCTCTCTAGGAGATGTCAAGAAGGGCAAGTCATATTCTGAGTTCTCCAGGAGTGGCCAGTCTAAGAACAATGAGAGACCAATACGAGACCTTATGGAATTTCTGGGAGTTCTCTCCTTTTGGACTGCCGTGAGTTGAAGACACACTCTTCTAGCCCTACAGAATGAGGACTATGAAGGGTCACATGAAGCCGGCTTGTCAGGATGTCCCCTTTCCCCCTTCTCCATTTTCTCCTCCAAAGACCATGGTTGTGGATTCGTTCTCCCTCCCCTGCCATCAACAGCTTTCTTTTCTTTTCCGGCAGTGTCCCTTATGGCTTTACTCCAGAGTGACAGACTCTCTCAAGCCCCAAATGGAGATGAATTCAAAGTCTCATGTTGACTTGATACAGATTTAGAGCAAGAAATGGTCTCCTCTGGTACCTCCTCTTGCTACTCTTTTAGCCCTGACCCTTGAGGGTCACTGTCCTTTCCCAATCCTCTTCACCTATTGCCATCCCCAGCCTAGGCTGATTTGTGAATCTCTCTTGGCCCCTTAGGTGTCTCTTTCATCAGATTTTTCTTTACAGTTTTTTCTTGCCCTCAGAGCTTATATACTACCAAGCTGTGGTCTTCACTGGTGGGACTCTCACACTGGAACTTTTGACTTGACTTAGAAACTTCAAGCTTATAGGAGCATAGCTCTAAAGCTGAAAGAGACCTTAAAAGCTATCTGGTCCAACTCCCTTATTTTACAGGTAGGGAAACTGAGTCTCAGTTAAGTGGGAGGTTAAGTGCTTTGTCCCTGGTAACAAACAGAGGAGGGGGCCACAGGGGCAATGTTAGATGCCAGAAAAGAATATTGGGTTTGTAGTGAGATGACCCCAGATCCCTGCTCAGCTCTCTCTGCTGGTTGGTGTTTATCTTTCATTTTTGAAGAGGACCAATGGCATCATGGGGTGATGTCTTGACTCATGGGTGAATTAGAATGAAGTAGGGCAGAGGTATAGAGAGTCTTCAGCCGCACTCTCTTTTCCAGAGGCATGGAAGTCCAGGGACAGGAAAAAAGTCAGAATGACTGGTGATGGCTCCAGATACAATGGATGACCTTATCAAGCTCTAAGCACTCCACAGCAACTACTTCAATCTCCTTCATGGATGTTGGAACAAATTGTTCTCATCCACTCACTCCACTGGAGGAAGTCTTCACATGTTTGAGGTAGATCTCCCCCTAACTCACTGACAGGTTTGAGGCCTCTTGGTTACCTTCAACCCTCTGCTGAGACGGTTTACCAAGGTGTGGTCACTGCCCATGCAATAACTTCTTGGAGCCACGGGTGAGAGCTGGGTGAAGGCAGATACCAAAGGTAGATGGAGAGCCCTTGCTCTTGGCAAGCCCTCATACCAGAGGTGCTAATCCTCCTGGAACACCCCATATACTCTTGCTCTGCCTTTTATTACTTGTGTGACCTGAGGCAAGTCACCTAGCCTCTCTGAGCCTATTTCCTCATTTGCAAAATGAAAAGATTTGGACTAGATGACCACTAAGATATCTTCCAACTCTAAATCTATGCCCCTAATAATCAATCAACAAGCATTTATTAAACACCTACTGTGTGTCAGACTAGATGCTGGATATACGAAGACCAAAATGAGATAACCCTTGCCATACGACTCATACATAAGCAGAAAGCCCTTCAGTGATATCCCTGACAAGAGGTTATTCAACCTTCGACCTCTGAAGACCTCAAGTACTCCTTGCCTCTAAGGGAGCCTTTCGTTTTTCTCTACAACTCAGATTGTTAGGAAATTTCCCCTTATCTAGAGACTAAATCTGTCTCTCTGTGTCTTTCCTTTCCTCAGTGTTTCTCTGGGTCCCCAGTATCTACAGTCCTTTGCTTGGCTTCTGTCCCTAATATCTCCAGTCCTAAGCTTGGGGCTTAACTTTGGCCATGAAATCCCATTTTACCTCCTCCAGGGGGTTTCCAATCAAGTGGCTGTTCACCTACCTACTTCCCCACCCCGTGGTGGCTGATCAGACTAATAAGAGCTCAGAAGGCTCTACCACAAGTTGGGCACAAATAGTCTGTATGAACATTTGGGATGGAGATGTCTCTAAATTTGTGCATCTTGAATTTCTTCTGAACTACTGCAATTCTGCTTTGCTCAGAAAGCACAGTTCATTGACCCCGATATGTCACTTCAGTCCTCTTTGTGCAGGAAGGACAAACAACCACTTCCCCACCCACTGCAAATTTGCCCTGGGTGCAAGAATTCCTAGTTATGGCTCTGGAAAAGGGGTTCTTAACTTTTTTGGTGTTATGGACCCCTTTAGCAGTCCAGTGAAGCCTATTCCTCAGAAATATGCTTTTAAATAATTGAAAGGAATGCTATAAAGATCCATCCTCCCTCCCCACTCAAGTTCATAAACCTCCTGAAATCCACCCAAGGACCTTTTAAGGGTCCATGGACTCCAGGTTAAGAACCCCAGGACTAGGTGTTCCCTTTGGTCTCTTCTAGCTCTAAGGCTATGGTTCTGGGCATTAGAAGACTCTTTCCAGTCTGAGTCTCCTTCCCCACTTAAAAGGATGGGGGAGAGAAAGGGTCATTCCATTCTGCTAATCACTCATTCATTCATTTGAGACTAGACAGCTTCCCATTCTTGGGGTGGGGAAGTCTGTGTTAGCCAGAGGCCTCACAATCCTGGTGTGCCTGTGTTCTTCTTGTGTTTTTTTTCCCCTAAATTTTTACTAGCTGTCCCTCATTAATTTATAATTGCAATCATGTAACATTTAATAGGCTCACAAAGGCGAAGCAATCACCTGCCCACAATCACTCATTAGCCAACAAGGGCGAGGGCTCATAAAAGAAAGGCTTTAAAAATCAAATGAAAACATTTCTGGGAATTCCTAAACAGGGGAGGAGAATTTGGGGTATAATGTCGGGGCTGGGACTAGAAAGGCATTGTTTCCCGGAGGGTGGGGGTGTCGGCGGAGGGTGTGAGCGTGGATGGACAGCAAGGAAAACTAGAAGGAATGGGATCGCATAGCGTAGCAAAGCCGGGCAAAGTTACTGATAAGCCACAAAGAAAACTGAGATCGAGACGAGAAGATATGCCCAGCTCCCCCTCCCTCCCTCCTGCTTCCTGAGTCATAAAAGCTGGGCCGGGATATGTTTAAAATCCAAGCAATGTAATTACTGAATTGCATCATGACCCATGCTTATAAATTTCAATGGCACAAAAGAGGTGGCATGAAGGAGGCCCGATTAGACAGTAACCCAACGCCAGGGTGGGGGGAGTTGCCCACCACCGGCCCAGGCCCGGAGTCCACCTCCAGGCCGGTCCCATTCACAGGCTCCTCCCGCCCAGCAGTGTCAAAGACGAGCCGGGACAAGGGCCCATTCAAAGCGGGCTTTGTGTTCCAGCCAGCGAATAGAAACTAGAAGCTGCCTGGGATAATGATTTACAAACTGGGGAAATCAGGAGGTGAGAAAAGAAGGTGACCTGCTTAACCTCGGGCATTGTCCGGGCCCCAGGGCTGGAATGTCCGCGTCTCCTTGGCCCCCACACGTGCGGCACCTGTGTATACCTGCAGCCTGATTGGGGATGGCTCCAGGTGAAGGGACGGGAGGGGGGCGGCGCTGATAACATCAGGGGATAACAGGTTCAGGAGACACCCGTGGTGGAGTGATTGAGACCCTTAGCAAACAGGAGAAGGGGCACCGGATGGGGTTTAAGGACCGCTGGGCTGGAGGCGGGAGGAGGGTCAGTGACTCTCAATTAAAACCCTCCACAATCGGCCTTCAATCTCTCCCTCACCTACCTCCCAGGGCAGTTGTGAGGATCAGAAGAAAAGACATTTGTAAATCGATTAGCACAATGCCCAGCACATAGTAGGTCCTTTCGAAATGTTCCCTTCCCCTCCCCCTGCCCACTTCAATCTATCTTTTTACTATTTCACACTATTCCAGTTTGTGTAGTCTCAGTTCTAGCCAAACTGAGTTGCTAGCTGATCGACCAACTACCATTCCATCTCTCTTTCCCTTTTTCTGATCTTTAATCCTCCTTCAAGACCCAGCTCACATGCCAACTCCTTCATGAAACCATCCTCACTCTACAAGTTGAAAGTTCCTGGGGGGCAGCTAGGTGGCAAAGTGGATAAAGCACCTGCCCTGAATTCAGAAGGACCTTGAGTTCAAATTCAGCTTCAAACACTTGCCACTGGCTGTGTGACCCTGGGCAAGTCACTTAACCCTCATTGCCTTGTGAAAAATAAATAAATAAATAAAAGTGTTCCTTTCTTAAACGTTCCTAGAATACTGTATCTGGACCTCTGTTCCCATCTATTTCTACCTTGTACAAAAGGGAATGAGGGGGGTGGCTAGGTAGCACAGTGAATAAAGGACTGGCCCTGGATTCAGGAGGACCTGAGTTCAAATCCGGCCTCAGACACTTGACACTTACTAGCTGTGTGACCCTGGGCAAGTCACTTAACCCCCATTGCCCCGCAAAAAAAAAAAAAAAAAAAAAAAAAAAAGGGAATGAGGCATACTGGAAAGAAGGCTATTTTTGGAATCAAAGAGCTCGGATTCAAAGCCCAGCTATTTAGTAATTGTATGACCTTAGACAGTGAGTAGTTGGGTGGCACAGTGCTGAGAGTGCCAGGCCTGGACTCAGGCACACCTGAGCTCCAATCTGGCCTTAGGCACTTACTAGCTGGGTGACCCTGGGCAAGTCTCTTCACTTTTGGTTGCCTCAGTTTCCTCATCTGTAAAATGAGTAGGAGAAAGAAATGACAAACCACTCCAGTATCTTTGCGAAGAAAACCCCAAATGACACGGCAAAGAGTTATACATGACTGAAGTGACTGAACACATGCAACCTTAGACAAGTCCCTTGAGATTAAGTTCCTTGATCTATAAAACTATAGGATGGATGACAATGTAGGTTGTCCCTATGGTGTGCCCCTACCTTCCAGTAGGGGCAGCTAGGTGGTGCAATGGACAGAGCACCAGCCCTAAAGTTGGGAGCACCTGAGTCCAAATCTCACCTCAGACACTTACTATCTGTGAGACTCTGGGAAAGTCACTTAACCCCAGTTGCCTTAAACATCCAGGGCCATGTCCTGTCATCCTGATGTATATCTTGCCACTGGGCCCAGATGGCTCTGGAGGAGAGAGTGAGGTTGGTGACCTTGCACAACCCTTCCTTACTTGAATCCAATTCAGTGCTCTTTTTGACAACGAAGAACAAACAACAACAATGACCCTCCAGTGAATTGAAAGCCTCTTGAGGGTAGGGACTATATTTCATTTTTGTATCCTTGTTATGCCTAAATGGATCTATGATCTCAGTGCAATCACTGAGATGTTTCCTCCAACATCTATGAACATCACAGCCCTTCTACCAATGGAGAATGTGCTAGAGAGCTTCTCTTTCCCCTGTCATCATGAGGATAGCAGTGGAGCCCTCTGACGGTCTAGCTGTCACCCCTCGACATGCTATTAGCTCATATATTCTTCCTCTTATTCATTTCCTTGGTGACATCCTTCACTACTGTTCTTTGAAGTTTCTCATTGATTACATGTTCCAGCCTGCTTTTATACTCACCTCACATGTCTCCATCATCCTCCAAATGATCTTTATTTTCACTTACTTGAATCCTATTATGCTATCTGGCAGGCATATAGAAAAGTAAATAGTGGACAGAGTGCTGGGCCTGGAGTCAGAACAACCTGAGTTCAAATCTGACCTCAGATGCTTGCTAGCTGTATGACCCTGGGCAAGTCACTTCACCCTCTTTACCTCAGTTTACTCATCTGTCAAATGAGCTGGAGAAGGAAATGGTGAACCACTCCAACTATCTTTGCCAAGAAAATCCCAAATGGGTTCATGGAAAGTGGGACATGACTGAAAATGACTAAACAACAATCTATTATCTATCTACCTCTCTCTTTCTGTCTATTTATTTATTTACATTCATTCATTCATTCATTCATTTGTTTTGGAAACTAGGTCTCTATCTTGCCTAGGCTGGAAATGCAGGGCCACTCACGTGCCTGATCCCATTGATGATTGGTACTGGAACTTTGACTTGTTCTGTTCTGCCTTGGGAATCCTCCTTAGACAGTCTGCACCCCCCCTCCCCATCTCAAGGGCCAGACATTGTGGGACAATAGTTTGGCCTCAGCCCTATGCAAGCCAGAATTCGAGTTCTAGTGATCAAACCAGCCTTAGCCTCCCCATCAACAGGTATTATAGACATATATCACCACGCCTAGCTTGAATTAAACTTAACCTAAACCCCAAAGTCCTGTGGCTTCCCCTCTTCTGTCTCCCCACACACACTTGAGCCAGATGAAGAGAAAAACACATTATTTTGGGTAGCTCTCCCTCTGTCTCCATGAGCAAGAGGAGGTACAGAGAGGAAGGATCGACCTTTATATAGTGTCTTAAAGTTTACAAAACTCTGCCCTTACAAGGAGCCCATGAAATAAATAGTACAAGAATGAGTGTCGCCATTTTACAGATAAAGACACTGAGGCTCTTAGAGGTAAAAATAATTTATTGTGGGTCACCTGTCTAGGAAGTCTCAGAATCAGTAATTAAAACCAGGAGCTATGAGGACAGACATCAGAAGGGAAGGGGCTGGACTTTGTGGGGCTGGGTATCTATCAGTTATCATCATTAAAGTCTTCTAGAACAGGGCTTCTTAAACTTTTCCCTCTTGTGACCCTTTTTTATCTGACAAATTTTTATGCCACCCCAGGTATATAGGCATATAAAATAGGTATACATAACCTTTTATTATTGTCACAGTTTTCACAACCCCCAATTCAGTTGTGTGATCCTATATGGAGTCATAACCCACAGTTTAAAAAGCTAGGTTCTAGTGGCAGCTAGGTGGCACAGTGGATAAAGCACTGGCCCTGGATTCAGGAGAACCTGAGTTCAAATCCAGTCTCAGACACTTGGCACTTACTAGCTGTGTGACCCTAGGTAAGTCACTTAACCCCCATTGCCCCGCAAAAAATAAAATTAAATAAAATTTTAAAAAGAAGCTACATTCTAGAATATCAGAGCTGGAAGGGACCTCAGATATTTAATCCCTTTCTTTTCTTTTTCTTTTTTTTTGGGGGGGGAGAGGAAACTAAGAACTAGTGATGGGAAATAATTCAACTGAAATCACATAAGGAAGAAAATGAAAGAATTAGGATTCAAATCCACATCCTCTGATTGCAAAGTAAATTATTTCCCCCACTGTGCCGTGAGGTTCACCTATTGTTCAGTGTTCCAGTTTATAGAACTCAGGAAGGAGCTCCGAAGAGTAGAGAGAGGACAGGCACTGGCATCAGGAAACCTGAGTTCAAATCCTGTTTTTTACTCATACTAGCTATATGATGGTGGACAAGTCACTTAATCTCTTGATATCCAGGCGCTTTTCTTAGGTCATTTCTGCTTCTGCTTCTTCTGCTGCTTCTGCTTCTGCTTCTTCTGCTTCTGCTTCTTGTTTGTTTGTTTGTTTTTGCGGGGCAATAAAGGTTAAGGGATTTGTCCAGGATCACACAGCTAGATAGTGTCAAGTGTCTGGGACCGGATCTGAACTCAGGTCCTCCTGAATCCAGGGCAGGTGCTTTATTCACTGGGCCACCTAGCTGCTCCTCAGGCACTCCTCTTAGACTAAAAGCTATTGTTTCTACACTGATTCTCCTTTGGTGGAGCAACTTTCTACATCTGGAGTTCTGATGATAACACAAGTCTGGATCTCTCACAATTATAGAAATTCCTGATAAAAGGGGTTGAGAAATATTGTCATGGGTAACTGAGGGAGAGTCCATAGAGTATCCTTGGTGGGGTGGGGTGGGGTGGGTGGGATGGGATGGGATGGAGAGGGGTGGGGAGGAAGGATTAAGATAGGATAGACATGGGGCGGCTAGGTGGCGCAGTGGATAGAGCACCGGCCCTGGAGTCAGGAGTACCTGAGTTCAAATCCGGCCTCAGACACTTAACACTTACTAGCTGTGTGACCCTGGGCAAGTCACTTAACCCCAATTGCCTCGCTAAAAAAAAAAAAAGATAGGATAGACATTACCCAGGATAAAGGTCATCCAGTCTGAAGACAAAAGAATACAATACCCAACCTCTTCAGAAGGCTCCTTGCCAGCTTGAACATTTTATGCTTATTCTAAAAGATACATACAAAAAAGTCAATTTATGTCAGTGGAAAAAGAAGGATTCACTAGCTGAGTGATCCAGAGCTAAGCATAGTGCCCAGCACACAGTGGGGGCTTAATAATTGTTTATTGATTATCCCAGGGGTGTCCTGTAAGCAGCTCCAAGCTGACTTAGAGATCAGCAACTGCTACCAATCAGGGGTTGATTTATTGTCTTGTTGATTGTCTGGATTTAAGAGAAAATGTTAACAATGTGAATTCAGCTTAAAAGCATTAATTGCATACATTCCCCTTCCTATGCTGCAACCCAGAGCTGGTTGCATTTCCAGTATTTCCCTGCCTACAGTTTAATAGGTTGATGTAGTTGCCCGTTCATAAATTTAAAACTGGAAGGGACCTCAGGGGCAAACTTGTCCAACTCATTTTACATATGGGGAAACTGAGGTCCCTGAGAGTGATTTGACAAAGGTAGTAAATGGCAGAATTTGAACCCAAGTCTTTTGACTCCAAATCAAGTGCTCTTTCCACTGTACCATGTAACTATTTCAGTGTACAGTGTTATGGTTCCCTTTGCATTTGTAGATACAGCTGTTGGGTAGGATGTATCAAGGGTTAGGGGAAAAAAGAAGCAAAGAGGAAGGCATAAGGAGAGAATGCTGTAAAGGTCAGAATGTTTAGAGTTCCCAAGGGTTTGCATGGAAACATCTTACTAGTGGTTCATTATCCATCTGTACAGAACAAAACAGGGGATGGCAAAAAGAGGATATTTCAAGGGAGAAAAAACAAGGTATCCATTGCCAGGAGCTAATCATCAGACTAGCCATAGGAAGAAGAATTGTTCATCCTTGGCAACTCTGGAAGATAATGTTGATGGGAGGGAGCACCTATGCTGGTGAAAGGACAAATATTTGGATTGTTGGAGTGTCCTTCCTATGTTCAATCAGCTCATTTTTTCCAAGTTGGGGATCTGGGGCTTGGATTACCCAGTTGTAGGGCAGAAGGTGTGATCACAAGGTCAGCTGAGAGTAGTCTGCTAATGAGGTCAAGGTCGAAGGTCCAACTCCCTGGGGAAACTATCATAATCAATCAACAAACATTTATTAAGTGCCTACTATGGGTCAGAGAAGAGGCAGTGTGGCATGATGCAAGGCATTCTGGGGAAGCCTATGGATTCCTTCTCAGGATGATTTAAATGCATAACATGTAGGATTACAAAGGAACCCAATTATATTGAAATAGTTACCTCAAAAACAAAACAAAACGAAAACCAAGCTCACACACCCAAGGTTAGCAACTCTTGGCATAATGAATAGACTTGGCTCAAAGTCGGGAAAACATGGTTCAAGATCCCACCTCTGACAGATACCCCACTGTGTGACTCTAGGCAGCTCTCTAAGTAGTAGAGCAGGTGTTGAGCTGCATGGATAGAGTTTGCTTAGATGGGTGACGTAGAGACAACATGTTCATATATTAGGAAATAAAAAACATGAACAAAATGAGTCACCTCCCCACAAAGTAAGTGCTTTTGCTCTCCTTGCTCTACAGATGACTCTTAGATATTAAGAGACTTTGCCCGGGGTCACACAACTAATAAGAATAGAAGGCAGGGTTCAAACCCAGGTCTTCTGGATTCCAACCCACCATGCTATGCTGCCTTTCACAAGATAATCACAGCCAAAGTCCATATTCTCATCCCTAGCCTTGAAATGTTGGCCATGGTATGAGGACAACTGGTTCACTGATGACAATATTTCACAAACATTTATTAAGCACCTACTATGTGCTGGGCACTGTGCTAAGCACTGGGGATACAAAGATAAACAAAATAAAGTCCCTTCTTTCCAGGAATTATGGTCTAATTGGGGAGAAAACATGCAAATAAACAAGATGGATAAATGGATGGATGGATGGATAATAAATTGGAGATAATGAACAAAAAGGAAGGCACTAGAATTAAGGGAGACCAGGTAAGATTTGTAGAGATGTGATTTTATCTGGGACTTGAAAGAAGTCAGGGAAACCAGGAGGCAGGAGTGAGGAGGGAGAGAAGCCTAGAAATGGAAGATAGCTAGTGAAAATATTCAATGTAAAGGGATGGAATATCCTATGTGAGGAACAGTAAGAAAGCAGTGTCACTGGATCTCAGATTAAGTGGGAAAGAGTAAAAGGTAAGAAGACTGGAAAGAGCTTTAAAAACCAAACAAGATTTTATATATGATAATGTTTTTCTGTTGCCTTTGCTCCATCAGGGATGTAGGAAGGGTTTTGGAGAGTCTGATCTCTGATTTTCTTGTTTTGTTAAAAAAAATTCTAAATCCTTTAACTTTTTTTTTCTTCTGATATATTTTTACTTAGTTTAAAGAATGTTTCCCAATTACATGTAAACAATTCTTTAACATTCATTTAAAAAAATTTGAGTTCCAAATTCTCTCCCGCCCTCCCACACTTCGCCCACCTCTTGAGAAGGCAAGCAATATAATATAAATTATACATTTGAAGTCATGCAAAACGTATTTCCATATTGTTATTGAATAATTTCAGTCATGTCTGACCCTTTAATCCCATTTTAGGATTTTCCTGGCAAAGATACTGGAATGGTTTGCCATTTCCTTCTCCAGCTCATTTGACAGATGAGAAAACTGAGGCAAACAGGGTTAAGTGATTTGCCCAGGTTCACACATCTACTAAGTGTCTGAGGCTAGATTTGAACTCGTGAAGATTAGTCTTCCTAATTCCAAGCCCAGTGCTCCACTGTACCACCAAGTAAAGAAAATGTGTGCATATGTGCACATGTGTATGTGAGTACATGTGTGCATGCATGTGTGCGCACATGCACACACACACAAGTTTTTTTTTAAAAAAAGGTATGCTTCTTCAGTTGCCACCCAGAGTTCATAAGTTCTCTTTATGAAGATGTATAGCATTTTTCATCATGGGTCTTTTGGAATTGTCTTGATCAGAACAGCTAAGCCTCTCATAGTTGATCATCATGACAATAGTGCTGCTACTGTATACAATGTTGTAAGTTTTTCTTCTTGTCTGCCAATGAAGACTACCTGTTTAAAGGTATTAATCAAGCTTTAGCTCAGGAATTTTTAGCCTGCGGTGCTTCATACCCCCAGCAAAGAGTCCATGGGAAAAATACATTGTTATTTTTATTAACCTTTAACTGTCACTTAGCATTTCCTCTAATTATGAGTGTAGGCAGCAAGCCATGCTTCCAAGGAAGAGTCCATAGGTCCACAGGTCCAGCGAGTCAAAGTAGTCTGTGACTTAAAATGGGTTAAGACCCGTTTTAGCTGCATGTCCTTCCCTCCAACATTCACTCCTGCACCTCTACACAGTGATTGCTGCATAGATGCCTTGATCTCCAACAACTTTTCCTT
Source organism: Dromiciops gliroides (assembly GCF_019393635.1). Lineage (NCBI taxonomy): Eukaryota > Metazoa > Chordata > Mammalia > Microbiotheria > Microbiotheriidae > Dromiciops > Dromiciops gliroides. Next base: position 259,001,467 of record NC_057864.1, read on the forward strand.
TTCTAAAAGTAATGGATAGAAATTGCAGGGTTGTGGCTGGAAAGAAAACTTCCTAAAAACAAGAGATATCCAAAAGTAGGGACTACCTTGGAAAGCAATGAGTTCTCCATCACTGGAATCTTCAAGTAGAGACTGGGTGACCACTTATTGGAGATGCTGAAACAGGGATTCCCATTCATGTATGTATTGGAGTTCATGACCTCTGAGGTCTCTCCTGTCACTGCTATTCTATGGTTTGGTCATTCTTTTGTGTTGTCCTACTATATACTAAAGGTCTCTATGTGCTTTGGGAAGTTTGTTTAAAAGGGAAAAGTTCTTTTATAAATTCTACATATGGATACAAAGAATCTCCCTACAATAGCTCAATCTGACCAGTTCCTTAACTAGCTTCCTGGATCTATGTTAATTCTAAGCTAGAGAGCCTTCTGATGATGGATGGAAGACAACCAACACTTCTAGGGGGAGACAACACATTCCTACATGGAATAGATGAGTGTAAGATGGGAAATAAAAGAAGAGAAATTCTCCTTCTTCCTGATGAAGGAAAAACAGAAGGCAGGTACAGTAGACAGGGAAAACCAAGGTGGAATTCTCTAAGGACTCTAGCCTGGTTTCCTTTGGTCCCCCAGTTCTCCAAGCTTGGGTTCTTCCCACTGTCCTGTGCCCTGGGTTGACTCCATCCAATATCTAGGCCTTTTCTATTGGGAGATTTTAAAATCCAGGTCTTCCTCCCAATTAATCTGCAAGCCTTCTGAAGGCTATTTCTCTTCCATCCATGTACCAGGTTATCACTGAATAGTTAGAGTAGAAATTCACTCTTCCCACACCACCCCCTGCTTCTGCTTCTTCTTCTTTTTTTTTTTTTAGTGAGGCAATTGGGGTTAAGTGACTTGCCCACGGTCACACAGTGTTAAGTGTCTGAGGCCGGATTTGAACTCAGGTACTCCTGACTCCAGGGCTGGTGCTCTATCCACTGCACCATCTAGCTGCCCCACCTGCTTCTGCTTCTGCAGCCCATAGTCATTATAAACACTTCTCCATCACCTGGAGCACAGTGCAGCCCAACAACCATATTGAACCTCAGATTCACAAAGTCACCCCATCTCTTCACAAGAGAAATAGAACAAGAGACTGATGATGCCTCAGTGGCTCTCCTGCCCCATGACTGGAGAAATACTCAGGCTAATTGCCTCTCCAATACGCCCTCTCTTCAGGTTCCCTGGAAAAGGGAATCTAGGCTAGCCTGTCCTCGTCTCAGCACCCCTCAGACCTGTGGCCCAACTCCTGAGACGAGGGACCATATCCTGTTGATGGATGGTTAATGGCATCATAATATTTTTTTTGCTCAGCAAAAAGGTCAGTTGAGTCCAAATGGGCAAAGTGAAGGCTACCACCAAAGTCCCCAAATTGAGGCAAAGTTCCACAGTTTTTTGGCATCATAGAAATAAAGAATTCATATTGTTGTGTGATTTTTTTCTGGTTCATCTGCACATTTTGGTCCCATGAAATCATAGCCTCAATTTAAGTTTAAAAAAATGCAGTTTCTCATTCTAGTATCATCATGTAGACTAAACATCTGAGTGAACAATAACCGACCCAATATTTTGGTATCATGTTGACAACACTGTGAAATAGTTGAATGATTATCTGAAGCACCAATTGAGCACCCCCACACCCCTGTCCAAGAACCTGCTAGTGAAGAAATGGAAGTGGAAATGGCATCAGATGGAGAGCTGAGTTAACCAGATGGAGGCAAGTCCAGTGAGCTAAATCCTTGCTCCTCTTCCCCTGTATAGACTGTATAGACACAGTCTTCCTTGCCTTTTCTGTAGTGGTGAATACATGACTTTGGGGCCAGGCTTTTTGCAAACAAATCTATTCTCTGGGAGACTTCCTCCCCCCCTGTCTTCCTCCCCCCCAATAGTCTTGTTCCTGCGTACAGGAAATAATCCCATTAGCTTTATTATCTCTAGGGAGGAAGGACACGGAGATAGATTTGCCCTTAAGTTCACTGAACTCAGCCCCAGAGGCAAGCCACAGGGTTGAAACAGTCATCTAGTACAGAAATGAAGGCTTTAGAGACAGGACCCAAAACATTCAGATAAGTCAGAATGAGGGGGGATGGGGTTCCAGGCCTTCAGTTTCACTCCACTCTTTCTAAGTGGTTAAAAAAACCCTCCAGGATGTCCTCTGAGTTCTTCCCTTCTCTTCCCCATCCCCATTCTCTCCTCGGTTCTGTTTCCTCACTTCCCTGTTATTCCCCCCTTCCTTCCTTCTCCCTATTTCTCTTTTTCTCTGCTGTTTCCTTCTACACTGTTCCCCATCACCTAAGTTCTGTACCATTACCCCTGGTTCTGGCCCACCTCAACTCTTCCCCCAACCTTGCTTGGTTTCCCCCATTGCTCCCTGTCCCCCTCCCCAACTTTTCTCTTTTCTTTTCCACTGTTCTATTCTCCTGTGATCTCTTCTCTACCCTCCTGTTCTCCACCCAACATTTTCCCTTTCTGCTCTGATCCCCCACCTCTGTTTTCCCTTTCTATTATCTTCTCCCCTCTGTTTTCCTTTTTTGTTTTGTCCCCACCCCCCAGCCTTTCTTTCCCCCTTCTCCATCCTTGGTTTTCCCCTTCAACCAAAAAGAAGATAATTCTTGTTCTTTTATTTTCCATCTCATCTTAGTCCCCTCCATGTAAGAATATGGTCCTCTTCCCCTTTAAGTGCTTGTGGTCATTCAGCCATCATCAAAAGCTGTAGGCCTAGTAGCTACTGACAAGCATTGATTAAGTATCTATTTACTTCTTATTCAGATCCCAGCATCTACAGATATGGTTGGTCCTTGATCTCAGGCCTTAATCCTCAGGGCTGAGGAGCACTGAGACAAGGGGACAGAAAACCTAGCTCAGCTTTCCTTTTCCAGGGAGCCTGTAGAGAGGGAGCATTGGAGAGCTGATCTCCTGGGTGTTCAGACACTTGGCCCAATATATTTGGCATGAGGGGGTGTCATGATAAATTTGGGTGGTTTCCTCAGGAAGTGCCTTCCTCTTGAACCGGAGTAGTGGACAATGTAAAAGGAATACTAGGATCATAAATCTACCAGGGACCTTAAAGACCACCTGGTTCATTTTATAGATAAGGAAACTTTCATTTTACAGATAAGGAAACTGACTCTCATGGAATTGAAGTGATTTACCCAAGGTTAGACACAATTAGTTGGTAAGCATTAGAAGTGAGATTTGAATCCAGCTCTTCTGACTTCAGAATAAGGGCTCTTTCTATTGTGCCACCCTATCAGGGGGCACCATCAATGGGTCAGGACAGGTGGGCCAGCAGAAGCCTGCAAGGCTGTTTATTTTGCCCAGCTGTGTGTGTCTCCCTTATCAGGAAGGCTAAAATCTCTAAGACTCCCACAGCAAACAGGGGGCTCTATTTGGGGAGGGAGGCTTGAAGAAATTCTTCATACTTGTCAGGGGTTTGATGTATCTCCCACCTGTTCTGTATGCCTGTCCCTGTTCCTCTCAAGAGACAGGTAACTATCTCCCTGGAGTTGTGCAGCCCCATTCTCTCTCACCTGCACTTCCCACGGGGTACTTTGACTTCTCTGTTAAAATGTCAGTGAAGCCATTTAATTATTTACGTAATTCATGGTTTTAGTCAATACATTTTTAAATGTGTATCCTTGATTTCTATTTGTATCTGTGTATCCTAGGTTTTTTTTTTCCTTTTTGGACAGGAACTGTGAGAAACTCCCTCTATCAATATGGACTGGCCAAGTGATATGTGATATATTATTATCTTAAGAGAATTGCCTGGAGAACTGAGAGATTCAATTATAAGATTTGGGGTAAGAATACTTAGAGGCTGGTCCTAGATCTGCCACAGGACTTAGTTTTGTTTGTATGCATGTATAAACAGAAATACACATAAGCAGCTGTGGGATATATAGACATATAGATACATGTGTGTGTGTACACACACACACACACATATATATGTTTAAATATTATTGTTGGTGTTTGGTTGTTTTTCAGTTGTGTCCAACCCTTTGTCACCCCAGTTGGAGTTTTCTTGGCAGAGATAATGGAATAGTTTGCCATTTCTTTCTCCAACTCATTTTACAGATAAGGAAACTGAGTCTAATAGAGTTAAATGACTTGCCCAGGGTCACATAGCTAGTAAGTATCTGAGGCCAGATTTGAACTCAGGAAGAGAGTCTTCCTGACTTTAGGCCTGACACAATCTACTTTGCCACCTGGCTGCTTATGTGTGTGTGTATGTATGTACATGTATACATACAGACATACCTACACATGCATGGATACACATATGCATATACACACATAGACATGCTATATATTCTTATATGTCCATATACACACATGTATATATTCCATAGCAGATCATGGAGAAGACAATGGGACGTAACAGATAGAGTATAAAGAAACTAACTGGGGGCAGCTAGGTGGTGCAGTGGATAGAGCACCGGCCCTGGAGTCAGGAGGACCTGAGTTCAAATCCAGCCTCAGACACTTAACACTTACTAGCTGTGTGACCCTGGGCAAGTCAATTAACCCCAATTGCCTCACTAAAATAAATAAAGAAAGAAAGAATAAAAGAAACTAACTAGCTTGGGGTAACTGACAGGCCTCACACCCCTTGGTGAATTAGGGTGATGTCTACTCAAAGCATGTGAAGACTTCCCCTAGTGAAATGGGTGGATGAGAACAATTTGTTCCACTGGCCATGAAGGCTGAAGCAGGATTGTGGAGGGCTTAGAGCTTGGTCAGACATCAAAGATGCCAAGGTCAGCCATTGCATCCTGGGCCATTGCCAGTCATCTTGACTTTTTTCTTGCCACTGGACTTTGATGACTCTGAAAGAGAGAGTGAGGCTGATGACTATGTGGGACTCTGCCTCACTTAAATCCAATTCGAGCACGAGTCAAGATGTTACTCTGTGATGCCATTGGTTCTCTTTGAAAAGAAGAAACAACAATATCTGCATAACTGTGGACAAGTCTCTGGTTCTCAGTTTCCTCATCTGTTAAATGAGAGGGTGGGACTCAATGACCTCTAAGACCCCTCTCTGCTCTAAATCTAGGATCCTACAAGAATTGCTTCCTTAGGCTTGGAATTGGAATCCCTCTGTGGAGGGATCACGCACACCTGTGATATCCCAGCCGTCTTGAAGAATTGAAATATAATAGTTTAAAGGTAAAGTAGGAAGAGTACTCTGTCTTTTTGGAGACTCTTTTTGTTTTGACAGCCTGGCCTCATCCTACCAGATAAGCAGCTCCCAGAAAGCTCTGCTCCATTCCTTAAATGTGCAACTAGCCAATGGATAAAGGAGCAGGATTCTTTTAGCCCACCACTGGCCAGAATGGACAGTCATGGGATCAGAGGATCTGAGGTCATGGGATTATATGTTTAGAACAGGAAGATCATTTAACCCAACTTCCTCTTTTTACATATAAGGATCAAGTGATTTGCCCAAGGTCCCACAGCCTGGAAGTGCCAGAAGTCTGACCTGAACTCAGATGTTTCTGACCCCAGGTCCAATGCCCTGTTTAAAGAGGACTTCATGCTAACAGAGCCGAATTTGATCCAAACTTCTCATTAGACAAGGGAGGAAACTGAGGTACAGAGAGATTTGTCCATAGTTACATAGCTGGTGTCTGGGGTCTCAAACCTATGAAGGAAAGCTCTTACAGTAGGGTAGGCAAGGGTTTGAAATTCTCCTCCTGCAGGCAGCCTTCCATGATTAATTCTCTCCAACTCTAGTCATTATAACTTTAGCACGTTGTACTATATTATAAAGAAAATGAAAATGACAAGATGTGTTGGTCATACTGGGCTTCAATTTTATCACCTGTCAAATGATGGGGTCTAAGGTTTCCTTCAGCTTTGAAATCTAATGATTATACGTCTTCCAAAAGCCTCATGGTGTGGTAAGCCAAGACTTAAAAAAAAGGGGGGGGGGTTGTTAACCTATATTTTAAATGGACGTTAGACAATTATCACCTGCTTATGAATATCTTGTTCTTTACCCCCTTTCCCCCACTCCGCCCACCCTACCTAAGGAAAGTGTAACTTACAAGAGACTTGACTATTCAAACTTTAAAGAAATAGGACTTTACTATCTTAGCAGGGACTATAAGGTTCTGCCAGCCCCCAGCTCTTGGCCGAAGGAAGGAGGACTCCAATGTGACCCACATATCTCCCCTTTTCCTGGTAGATGGGGAGGAGGGAGAGGGAGTTGCCTGCTCCCTCCTCTGCCCCCTCCTCATACACATGTGAGTTACATTGCTTCCAAGAGAGCCTCTCTGTCCCCTTGGAGGTGGTCTCCTGCCAAAAGAAGGTGGAACAGGCACTCTCTGAAATCCCAGCTCTTCCCCACAGACATTTTACAACTTGATTGTTCCTGACCACCCACAGGAGAGCTCTTGCAGGACAAGATGAAGGTCCAGGAGTCAAGAGGTTGGGTCTAATCTCAGCAGGCCTGGAGGAGACCACGGTCCCAGGATGGTGCCTTCTATACCTGGGGCAGGGACAGGGCCTCAAGGAAGGGGGAAAGGCCCCCAGAAGGCCCAGGCCTGAGGACAGGGATCTTGTGCCTTTCTCCTCTGGGCCTGTCCCTTAGTTTAGTCCATCTGCTCCCTGGACCACCCCGTGTCACAGAGGGAAGCCTAGACTCTTGGAGAGAACTGTGGGGACTTGGGGGTGGGGGAAGGTTATGTCGGGTTATTTACCCGGCAGGATTTATGTGGGGTCTGTGTGTTTAACAAGGAGCCGTGCCTGCTCAACTTCTGAGCCTGGAATTTATACAGCCCCTCGCTGGGCGGCTGCAGTTTATCTCGAGCAAAAGAATAATAAACTCGCCTGACAGGATGATGTATTCAAAGCATCTTCCCCTGGAAGAGCACGCTGTCAGGATGTCTGGCTTGCCCAGGACCGTGTTATCGGGTGTTTAGCCTGGGCAGATTGTCAACAGTGTGTTGTTTGCGGGCTGGGCAGGAGGGTGGGGGGCTAGGGAGCCAGCAGGCCACCCCCTTCCAGACAGGGAATGGGGGACAACCTGAAGGAAAGACTGAAGGCTTCCCCAAGGAGGCTTTTCTGGAAAGGGGGATGCTATCTAAGAACGGGGTGGAGGGGGGGGGACAAAAGTAGCGTGGGCTACAGAAAGAAAACTGAAATGAAAGTCGGAAGACAGATTCAAATCCTCTGATGCTTCCTTCCTTTGTGATCTTGGGCAAATCCCAGGATTTCAGAGTTGAAAGAACCCCAAGTAGTCAGAGCCACACCTGACCAGAAAGAATCTTCTCCGCAACATAAATAATCATCCAACATCTTCTTGAAAACCTCCAATAAGATAAGGGGAAACCCTCTACCTTACAAGGCAGCGCATTCCTCTAATCATTAGGCTTGCCTGACATCAAGCCTCTTTGTAACCCTCATCCACTGACTCTAAGATCACACCAAACACATGGAATCCCTCTATCTAGGACGACAGCTATCATGGTTCCCCAAGTCTTCTCTCCCCCAAGCTAAACATCCCCACATCCCTCAACTGATTTTCATGGGTCACAGTGTCAAGGCCCTTGCTCTGCAATGATCACTCCCCAGTTTATCAATGTTCTGCCTAAATGATAGTTCCACAAACTGAATGGAGGTAGCAGGTGTGGTCTGACCAGGAGACAATACAGAGAGGCTGTGGCATAGTTATCCAGGGGTGTGTGGAATGTTCCAGGAGGACTAGCACATCTGGTGTGAGGGCTTTCCAGCCCTCTTCAGGGCTGCTTGTCCACCTCAGGTGTCCACTTCTCACCCAGCTCTCACCTGTGGCTCCAAGAAACTGTAGCATGGGCAGTGGCCACACCCCTGTAAAATCATCTCAGCAAAGGGGAACCATCAAGTCTCAGACCCATCAATGAGTTAGGGGGGATATCTACCCCAAGCATGTGAAGACTTGTCTCCAGCAGAATGGGAAGATGAAAACAATTTGTTCCAATGGCCATGAAGGCGGCTGAATCAGGCACTTTGGGGTGCTTAGCACTTGGTCAGACACCAAAGATGCCAAGGTCATCCACTGTATCCCAGGTCATCACCAGTCATCCTGACTTTTGTCTTGCCACTGGATTGCCATGAAGAGAGAATGGGGCAGCTAGGTAGTGCAGTGGATAGAGCACCGGCCCTGGAGTCAGGAGGACCTGAGTTCAAATCCAGTCTCAGACACTTAACACTTACTAGCTGTGTGACCCTGGGCAAGTCACTTAACCCCAATTGCCTGACCTAAAAAAAAAAAAGAGAGAGAGAGTAAGGCTGATGGCTTTGTGCCATCACTTTGTGCCTCACTTACACCCAATTCACACACAATTCAAGATGTCACCCTGTGATGTCATTGGTCCTCTTTGAAAATGAAGGATGAAAAAAAAAGAAAATGAAGGATGAAGGACGAACAACCAATTACACACAAATAGTGACAATAAAACCTTATGTTATTAGAGGAGAAATTTTAAACCCCTGAAGGGTTAAATGCTTTGATCCAGGTCATATAAGTAGTAAGAGGTAGAGTATTTGAACTCAGGACCTTTGACTCCACATTCAGTGAACTCTGCTCCAGTTCCCTGGCTGTGAAATGAAGATAAACATTGACTCTAGGGTCAGAGGACTCAGATTCAAATCCTATTTCTGATGCTTATTGAGAGGAGCTGAATGTCACAACTTCCCTGGGCCTCCATTTCCTCATGGAGCAGAAGGACCTCTAAGGTCCCCTTCACAGTGGTGGATCTATGATCCTCTGGCTAGATGTCTAAGGTCCCTTTCAGCTCCAAACCCTGTGATTCCCAGTTCCAGCCCTTCTCTTCTGACCTCCATGACCCAAGTTCTTTTAGCCCTCCCACAAATATCTGATTCTTCCTCTTGGTGGTTCTCACCTGAACCCTCTCTGTGCCTTTTCCAGGGCCTGCATGGGTTGGGCAGCCATGCACTCAGTCCTTTGATTGTAGGTTCCCAGAGGTCAGAGGCTGCATCCATTAGACTGATTTTTAAATGGAAGGCGGGATCTCCCCTCCCCAAGGACCAGGAAAGAAGCCCTTCATTCAGCAATCCTGGCAGGTTTTGTACAACAAATAGACAAAAGCAAGGTCCCCTAGGGAGCTGCCCTGTGAGGGCACAAGCAGGGAGGTCATGAAAAACACTGTTGGGACATGTCGAAAGCCTACCATCAGTCAGGTTAGGGAGCCTCAGCAGAGAAGGGGTTGGGAGTGCTCAACCTAAGGTGTATTACTAGAATTTGTAGCTGGATAAGACATAGAATCATAGATTTAGATCTGGAAGGGACCTTTAAGGTTATTTAGTCCAAACTCCTCATTTTATAGCAGAGGAAACTGAAGCCAAGGGCAATTAAGTGACTTCTCATGATCACACAGGGAGTGTCACAGTAGGATTTGAACTCAGGCACACTAATTCTAGAGCTAGTCACACTGTTTCTCCTTTGAGATGAGCTAGATCCAACTTGGCCTTTGTGTTACAGAAGCCAGAACTGGAGCCCATCAAGAGGAAGTGACTTGGTCAAAATTACATGAAAATGAAGGGCACGGCTGGCATTTTTAAGCCCAGACCTCCTCACTCCAAATCCAGGGCTCTTGCCATCACCCCGCACCTCCTCCTGCAAATAACCACTGATGCCAACAGTCAGAGACCAAAGAACAGTGTCTCTGCATATGTAAGCATTGAAAAGGGCTGAAGGTGCTGTGTTTCTGTAAGATGTGTCACTTCACATGCCCTGGATCATGATCAGTGTAACCAACAGCCTCACCACTCACTGCTCATGCACATGTAGATGAAGCTGTTGTCCCTCCCTTAGCTGGGGTGGGGGAGGGGGGGTCAGATAATGCTCCCTGTGGAATGACCATACCAGAAACTCAGAGCTCAATTGGTCCAGTATTCCAACCACTCAGTCAATAAATACCTATTAAATGCCTACCATGTGTCAGGCACTATGTTAAATCCTGGGGATAAAAATACAAATAGAAAGAAAATCAAAAGATTGACTAATTGTTGGTGTTTTTCTTTTGTTTGTTTTTGCAAGGCAATGAGGGTTAAGTAACTTGCCCAGTGTCTGAGGCTGGATTTGAACTCAGGTCCTCCTGAATCCAGGACCAGTGCTTTATCCACTGTGCCACCTAACTGCCCCCATTGACTAATTGGTTTTTTACTATTATAAATACCCAAATTAACTACAAAGGACATATAAAGGAAGAAGCTCCCTGCATTCAGAGAAAGAACTGACAAATAGATGCATACAATGGTTTTACATATGTATATACATATATATGAATACATACATATATATGTGTATACACATATATATTTGTGTCTAATGGTAGCCATCTCTAGCATAAGGGGGAGGGAAGAAAAAAGGGGGGGAAAAGAAAGTTATATGATAACTTAAATATGAATTTTTTAAAATAGCAAGTTATACATAATAGATTTGCAGTTTCATGTACAATCATCTTTTTGTCTTCTACTATGTTATAGAAATGCTTGTTTCATTTAAGTTCAGAATAAAATAAATAACATGAAAGAAAGGAAGGAAGAAAAAGGAAAAAGGAAGGAAGGAAGGAAGGAAAGAAAGGAAGAAAGGAAAGAAAAGAAGGGAGGGAGGGAGGAAGGGAGGAAAGGAGGAAGGGAGGGAAGAAAGGAGGAAGGAAGGAAGGGAGGAAGGAAGGAAGGAAAAGAAAGAAAATCTATCCTCTCAAGGAGCTTACAATCTAATTCAGGGAGATAAGACACAAAAGGAGACTGAAAAGTGGATGTGGAGAGAGAGGAGAGAAGAGATGATAGATGGGTCCAAAGAAGTCCAAAAGTAGTACAACTAGTGGCAAGTGAGGAGGTGACTGAATAAATGAAGGTTTGAGAGCTAGCTCATGTCTCTGCCCTGCAGTAAGAGAGGATACAAGTGTCCCTCTACAATTCCCCTGACTGGTTCTGCTGAGCCACCCACTGGGATGCATTTCCAGTAATGGGGATGGGGAATGAGACTGCTCTGAATGAACAATGCCCACATTGGAATAATAGCTGACTGGGATACAGGGTTCCTGGCCTTTGGCCATGATTAGAATACTTGGGAAACAGTATACCAAAGTTAGGGGTGGGGTGGGCTAAAGAGTTGTATCTGGGATGGATAAAAGGATTAGAAATGCTTTGGGCAGATAGGGCTGGCCAGTGTTAGGGATCAGTCAACAAATATTTAGCAAGCACCTACTATGTGCCAGGCACAAAAGATAAGAGGCAAAAGACAATCCCTGCCTTCCAGGAGCTCACCATATAATAAGGGATACAATAGGCAAACAACTTTGTAAAAACAAGATATAAACAGAATAAACAGGAAGTAAGTAAGAGAGAGAAGGTCTCAGAATAAAAGAAGGATTGGGGAAAGCTTCCCATAGAAGGCAGGGTTTTAGTTCAGACTCAGGAAGTCAGGGAAGCCTTGAGGTGGAGATGAAGAGAGAACACTCCTGGCATGGAGGACAGCCAGAGAAAGTGCCCAGAGCGCAGAGATGGAGTGTCTTTTTTTTTTTTAATTTTGGCAGGGCAATGAGGGTTCAGTGACTTGCCCAGGGTCACACAGCTAGTAAGTGTCAAGTGTCTAAGGTCACATTTGAACTCAGGTCCTCCTGAATTCAGAGCCAGTGCTTTATCCACTGCGCCACCTAGCTGCCCCAGTGGAGTATCTTGTTTGCAGAACATACAGGAGACCAATGTCACCAGATTGAAGAGTTCCCTCTAGGAGCTATGGTTCAAGAAGACTAGAAAGGTAGGAGGGGGCTGGGTTATGAAGGGCTTTGAATGCCAAAGAGAGCATTTTGTATTTCATCCTGGAAGCAATAGGGAGCCACTGGAGTTTACTGAGTAGGAAGAGTGACAAGGTCAGGCTTGTGCTTTAGAAAAAAAGTTGGGTTGGTGACTGACAGGAGGACAGATTGGAGTAGGGAGAGACTTGAGGCAGGCAGATCCACCAGCAGGTTGCAGTGATCCAGTAGTGAAGTGATGGGGGTCTGCAACAGAGAGTTGTATCTGGGATAGATAAAAGGATTAGAAATGCTTTGGGCAGATAGGGCTGGCCAGTGTTAGGGATCAGTCAACAAATATTTAGCAAGCACCTACTATGTGCCAAGCATAGTGGCAGTGTCAGAGGAGAGAAGGGAACATGTTTAGGAGATGTTGCAAAGGGGAAATCCCCAGTCCTTGGCAACTGCCTGGATATGAAAGGGTGAGAGAGAACTAGGAGGTGAAGGTGATGGTTGTGAGCCTGAGGGGGTATTTGGAAGATGACTGGCCAGAGCTGGGACTGGGGATGAGGGCAGATGGGCAGCCTTTGTCAAGGAAACCAGAGTTACATCTCTGTAAGTTCAATTGTACTATTTAGAGACAGACAAATCCTCTACCCCGGCCTCATTAGATAGGTTATGTTCAATTCAACCAGCGTTTAAGTCTCTGCTGTGTGCCAGGCACAATGCTAAACTGAGACTACAAAGCCAAAATCAACTAATCTCTGCCTTCAAGGAGCTTCCATCCTGTCGAGGACATAATATGTATTTCTATAAGTATAGGTGTGTATGCATGTGTGCATGAGCACACACATATGCATGCACACGCACAAGGTACCACATGTGTGCATATATACATCACACACTGAACATGCACACACAGATGTACACAAGGTACTACGTGTGTGCATATACACATCACACAACGAACACACACAACATGCAATACAAATGTGTGCATGTGACCCATGTATGTGCAAGTGCACAGGTATTTAAATGTGTCTATACATGTACACATGCATGTGTGTATGGGCACATGTAAACCACACATACACACAATGAATACAAGGTAGTTGGGAGTAGAAAACCACAAGCCAATGGGAGATTAAGAAAAGCCTCTAATGGAAGATGATACTTGAATGAATCATACAAGTTTTGGACATAGCCAATGTGAGAATGTGTTTTGCATATTTGGCGTAAGGGTTTTCTTTTTTAATTGTTCGGTGGCAAGGAGAAATAAAAAAGAATCTTTTTTTTTTAAGAAGGTGATGCTTGAGCTAAGTCTTGAAGCAAACCAGGGATTGATTCCAAGAAGCAGAGGTAAGGAAGGAGCATGCTCCAGGCATGGGGAACAGCCAGTACCAAGGTTTGGAGATGGGGGAAGAAGAAGTAGGCCAGTAGGGCTGGATTGCAGAATATGTATGGGATAGTAATGTTCCAGGAGACTAAACTGGGGCTGGGTTGTGAAGAGATTTAAAAGTCAAACAGAGGAGTTTATATCTGAGCCTAAGGGTACTAGGAGTCCGTGGGGTGTATTGAGTAAAAGGGAATGACATGATCAGACCTGCTCTTTTGGAAAACCACTTTGGCAAACGTGTGCAGTACAGATTAGAATGGGAAGAGGCCCACTATTGCAACAGCCCAAGAGAGTGGTGATGAGAGGCTGAACAAGGGTGATGGCTATGTGAGAAGGATGACAGATACAAGAAATATGGAGGAAGCATTGGCAAGACCTGGCAACTCACTGGTTATGTGGAATTGAGGAAAGGGAGATGACACCAGGTGCCTGAAAGGATAGTGTTCCCCTTGACAGTAATGAGGAAGTTCAGAAGAGGGGAGGGCTTGGGAAGAAGGATGATGAGTTCTCTTTTGGACATGGTGAATTCAAGATAGAATATCCATGGTTCAAGATGTTGAATGGGTAGTTCGTGATACAGGACTCAAGGCCACACAGGTGGTATGCGACAGGTTCTCTGGCTCCAAAGCCACCATTTTTTTTTCACTTAATCTCTCCATGCCTCAGTCAGTAGTTGATAATAAATATTTATTAAGGGTCAGGCACTAGGTTAAGAGCTAAATATACAAAGAAAAGCAAAAGACAATCTCCCTGCCCTCAAGGAACTCACAGTCTAAGGGAGAAGACAATATATAAAAACCCGAAAAGGGGGGGGGAGGAGGAGGGAGGGTACCCAGTGCAGGGCATGATGAAGTCCAGAGCACAGTAGCTGACTATTGTTTGTCTTCATTTTTTTGATGATAAACATTGTTATTTAAAGTTTTTGCCCTTCATTTTGAAGAGAACCAATGACAACTCAGGGTGATGGCTTGCCTTTAGCATGAATTGGATTTAAGTGAGGCAGAGTGGCACAAAGTCGTCAGCCTCACTCTCTTCCAGAGTCATCAAAGATCCAGCGGCAAGACAAAAATCAGGATGACTAGTGATGATCTTGGCACCTTCAATGGCTGAGCTTGGCGCTCCACAGTGCCTGCTTCAGCCGCCAATGATTGGGTGACTTCCCTGGGTTCCACCCTTAAATGGAAGATCTGGAGGGAGCTCTCCAATGTCCACCCTCCACCCTCTCCAATCAAAGATAGAGAGAGGAGCCCCAGAGCCAGGGAGTGCTGAAGAGGTGTGAGTTTCAGAATTTATAAGATCCTGGAATATGACGAGTTTCTTGAAACATGATGAAGTCCAGGAGTGCACTCAGGTGGGAAATGTTTCCTCAACTACAAAATGGGGATTACAATAACACCTACCTCATAGGGCTGATGGGAGGATTAAATGAGATAATACTTGTAAAGAGTTTAGCATAGTCTGGCACATAAGTAGGTGGTTAATAAATGCTTGTTCCCTTCCTCTCTCTTACTATATTCTATTACCCTGACCTTATAAGCCACAAAGAAATCACTGTACCCACCTAAGAAAGGAGAAGTGAGTACAGTGAAGATGAAACGGGAGCCTGGGGTTCCAGCAGGCACGGACAAGTGGCTATTAAGCTAATAGTGGGGAAAGGGCTATGAAAGAATGGCCTTCTCTTGTGATTGGGAGGTGCAGTTGTGAAGCAGGGGTAGGCGATTATCCCATATATTTTGTATGGGTCTTCTCTGATGGATATAGATGGGGGGGAGGGGCTGTTGTCCACCATGGTAAGGGTGGATTTCTGGAGACCAGAGTTATGCTTATATAGCAAACATCATCAAGGCACAGAATATGAAAACAGAAAAGGACCTCAGTAGCTATCTACTCCAACCAATACACAAGAGGAACCTCCATATTAATATATCTGACAAGTCAACATCCCAGCCTCTGTTTAAAGATCTCCAAGGAAGGGGAAACCATCCACTATTTCTCTTTTTTTTTTCTTTTTTTTTTCGGTGAGGCAACTGGGGTTAAGTGACTTGCCCAGGGTCACACAGCTAGTAAGTGTTAAGTGTCTGAGGCCAGATTTGAACTCAGGTACTCCTGAATCCAGGGCTGGTGCTTTATCCACTGCGCCATTTAGCTGCCCCCATCCACTATTGCTCAAAAAAAGGTCATTCCTCTTTTGGATGGCTCTGTATGTCCCATTAAGGTCAGCTAGGTGGACAGAGTGCTGGGCTGGGAAGTCAAGAAGTTCAAATCTGTCCTCAGATGCTTATTAGCTGTGTGATCCTGAAAAAGTCACTTAACCTCGTTTACCTCAGCTTCTTCATCTGTAAAATGGCAAACCATTCCACTGCCAAGAAATCCCCATTTGGGGTCGTGAAGAGTCAGACACAACTGAAATCACTTAACAACAACAAAATACCTTGGGAAACTCTGGTCTCTAAAGTAGTGTAGAGCCAGGAAGGGCAAATGTTCCTAGGAAAGTAAAAGAGATTCAGGCCCTGGACAAAACTATGTTGGGGGCCTGGGAGGATGCCTTATCTAGGGAGCTCTCAAATGAAACGCTGTCTTTGTATGGAGACAAGACCTTGACTTACTGGTTGGGAATCAGGTGGACTTTAGCATCTAAATTTGTACTGTCCAAACTGGAAAGCATCTCAATTCAATTCAACAAGCATTTATTACACGCCAACTGTGTGCAAGGCACTGTGCTAGGTGATGGGACTATAAAGACACAATTCAAGAAGATCCCTGCCTTCAAGGAGATTAGATTCTACTGGAAGGTAGGGGTGGGATGGAACCTTTAGATAAGATTCCCTGGTCTCTGATTTATGTGTGTGTGTGTGTGTGTGTGTGTGTGTGTGTGTGTGTATGTGTGTGTGTGTATGTATACATATGTATATGTATTTCTTTAACTCTCTGAAATGCCATATTTTTGTGCTTTTTCCCTTAATCATTGGCAAATTATTTTGAAATACAATTCTGGCTTGGATCAGCAGATCTGCAAAGAGATAAGAGGATCTTAGCACAGAAAGCAATGAGAGATGGAGAAGTTGGAGTATGGGAGAGGTATAGAGGGAGACTCTTCAAGGATTGGGGTGCTATCTGGCAATGCTGGAACAGCTACAAAGTAAACCCATAGAGACCAGAAAGGCAGGATCCATGTAGGAGAATGGGATATAGGCCTGTATCTAACAGACCCATTTCACAGGCTGACAGGTTTGTAGCATTTAGATCTTAAAGAACATCTGGCCTAGACCTCCCATTTTGCAGAAGAGGAGACTGAGGTCAAGAGTGAAAAAGTGAATTCTTCTAGGTAACTTAGCTAGTTAAGTATTGAAGCTAAGATTCCAGAAACCCTGAGGGTCTTCCCCTCCCAGATCAATTCTTTTGAGAAGGCAAACTAAGCCATATTTTGCCTCAGTTCTTTTTTTTTTTAGCAAGTCAATTGGGGTTAAGTGACTTGCCCAGGGTCACACAGCTAGTAAGTGTTAAGTGTCTGAGGCCGGATTTGAACTCAGGTATTCCTGACTCCAGAGCCGGTGCTCTATCCACTGCGCCACCTAGCTGCCCCCTCAGTTCTTATCTAGACTTTAGTCACTGAATGGGTGTTGCCTCAGACAAACTGAGACCTGGGAAAGACCTTAGCTTAAAAAGGCCAAGGTCTCCCTCCCACTGCATCCAGGGAGTTCTGACCTACATCTTTCCACTGTGTTTGGATGACTCTGGAGGATAGTGAGGCTGGTGACTTTGCACAGCCCTGCCTCACTTAAATCTAATTCACTGCAAGTCAAGACATCACCTTCCTGATGTCATTGGTCCTCTTTGAGAACAAAGGACGAACAACAACAAAGCCAAGATTCAGACCAGAGCTTATGATTCCCAATCCAATGATCTTTTTTTTGTTTGTTTGTTTTTGCAGGGCAATGGGGGTTAAGTGACTTGCCCAGGGTCACACAGCTAATAAGTATCAAATATCTGAGGCCGGATTTGAACTTAGGTCCTTCTGAATCCAGTGACAGTGCTCTATTCACTGTGCCACCTAGCTGCCCCCAATCCAATGATCTTTTAAAAATTATACCGTATTACCTCCTATCCCAAGATGATGAAACATGCTACAGTGGAAAGTATGCTGGATTGGAAGTCAGAGGACCTGGGTTCAAATCCCTGATGTACTACTTTTTAGCTACATGACCTTAACTTTCCTGGCTCTCTGTTTCTTCATTAGCAAAATGATAGAGTTGGATAGGATGGTCTTTCAAGATCCTTTCCAACTCTAAATCCATTCCCATGACCCCTTAACTAATCCTTGACCAGTATCTCTCAACAGTCAGTTGGGTCATGGTCAGTGTTTACTAGCCTACAAAACTTTTACTACCAAAGTTCCTTGCTTCAAAACACTTGTAAACTGAAAAATCAGATTCTTTTTTTTCCCCTTTGTATCTTTAAACCTCTACTCTGTCCTTCTTCCGGACTCTTAGTAAGTCACCAAGAGTGATTAAGCCAGACTGCTGTCAGGTTTTTGTAGAGAATTTAGATCTTTGACTAGTCTGTAGTTTGGGGCGGGGGACATTGTCCTGGGAGTCCTATACATCCAAAAAGGAGCCCAGGGCACGTATTGTGGGGACTAGCACTTGCCTGTATATTGTAGCAGCCTGAGAGTATATAATTTACATTTGTCCTTCTGCCCCACTCCCTTTGGGGCTGATTTGTACGTTCATTTGCATATATTTGCATTCGACAATTCTATCCATATTCATTTTGGGTTCTTGGATTTGTGTCCCAGCAGATCCTTCCCCCACCTTTACTTCTTTCAGCACCTTGTCTACCAACCTACCCTCACTTCTTGGTTAACCCCACAAAGTTAGTAGTAGTACAAAACAGAAGACAAGCAAAACAGAAAATAGACAAAAACAGCCACATTCTTTCCCCCCTCCCCCCAAAAAAACCCCAACATTTGTATTTGGCTTTGAGATAGAGCTAAAATTAAAAACACACACGCACACCAGATTTGCTTTGCTGGCTGTGTTTTGCTCAGGTTAAAATGAATGTGAGGTTGCATTCTCTGAGAATGCATTAGCTGAGTGGTGTCCTGGAAGTTATCAATTTCCTCATCTGTCAAATGAGGGGGTTGGATTAGGTCCCTAAGGTCTTTTCCAGCTCTAGCATTCTGAGTCTTGTTTCCTCATCCATCGAGTGAAGGGAATGGACTACATTATCTCTTGGACTCCTTCCAACTCTCAGAATTCTATTCTAATACCAAAAGCAACCTTGGAATCAGAGGATAATAATAATGATAACTCTTACTATAACAACAGCTCACATTTATATAGTAGTACTTTATGGTCTGAAAAGCATTACCTTGCCTGATCCTAACAATTCTCAAAGGCAGATGCTATTATAATCTACCCCATTTTATAGATGAGGAAATTGAGACTCTCCTAGTAGCTGTGTGAGGCCAGATTTGAACCTGTCTCCTTGACTTCAGGTCCAGTGCTCTATCTACTGTGGTAGGAAGCAATATTTCACAGTGGAAAGAGCACAGGCTTTAGAGTCAGACCTTTTTTCAAATCCAACTTCTGACCCTTTGTTGTTCATTTTTCAGCGGCGTCTGACGCTTCATGACCTCATTTGGAGTTTTCTTGGCAAAGATACTGGAGTGCTTGCTGTTTCCTTCTCCAGCTCATTTGTCAGATGAGGAAACTGAGGGAAACAGGCTTAAGTGACTTGCCCAGGGTCACACAGTTAGTAAGTGTTTGAGGCCAGATTGGGTCTCAGGTCTTCCTGACTCCAGGCCCACTGCTCTATCCACTGAGCCACCTAGCTGCCCTGAAAGTGCTTATATAAACTGGGACAAATCGTTTGCTTCCCTGGACCTTGGTTTTTCTCATCTATACATGTTGTGGGGACTAAAGGTTGGAGAAGATGATCTCTGAGGCCCTTTCCAACTTAAGTACATGACAAACCATGTTGCCTCTCGTAGCATCATAGATTTAGAGCTTGAAGGGACTTCAGAGGTCATTTAGGTGGCACAGTGAATAAAGCAGTGCACCTGGAGTCAAGAAGATTTGTGTTCAAATTCTGGCCTCAGATGCTTACCAGCTGTGTGATCTTGGGCAAGTCATTTAACCTGTTTGCCTCAGTTTCCTCATCTGTAAGATGATAATAATTGTACCTACTTCCTAGGGTTGTTATGAGGATCCAATGCTATATTGCTTAATATATCTGGCACATAGTAAGTGCTATATAAATGTTAGTTATCATCACCATCATCCAGTCTACATCCTCATTTGATAGGTGGGAATACTGAGGCCAAGAGAGGTAAGTAATTTGCTCAAGGTCACAAAGGTACAAGGCTGAAGATGAAGAGTTTAAGCGTTTCTGTGTACAGGTTAGGTTTTTTTTTCTACATGCATTAGTAACACTCAGTACTCAGGGACATGCCTCGCCCAGCTCAATAACACACTGACACAGTAAAAATATGCCTAGTTCCATACATTCATAATACCCTCCAAGTTATCCCACTTGCACACTAACAATAGCTGTGTACACAGACAAACCTGATGGGTACATTACCACACGCCCAATAACACAAATACTGATACACACAAAGGGGAACTTTGGCAACGCCAGGATGGCTCAGTGGAAAGAGAGATGACTGCTGAATAATGATCTACCCATATGACTTCGGGCAAATCACAACTTTTATAGGTCTCAGTTTCCTCATTTGTATCATGAGGGGATTAGACTAGAGGATCTAAAAGTTCCAACCCTTGGTCCTGTGAAATGACTCACTTCACTGGGTCTAGGTAGAGGACCAAGGCAAAGACCTAAGAAAACAAGGACTATGAAGTGGAAATCGCAAAGAGGTGGATGGATTTCAGCTTGACGTCTGGAAATATTTCCTACCAGAGAGCTCCGTCCCAAAGTGCAATGGGTTGGGTTTCCCTTCACTAGAGGTACTGAAGCATAGGCTGGAGGGCCACTTGTTGGAGATATTTGAAGAGGAGAAAGTTATTGAGGCATGGCCTCTAAGATCTCTTCCCACACCGAAATTATGGGATTCTTTGGGCATGTAAGGACCTCAGTTCCAGCCCCACCTCTGCCTGTAAACACACACACACACACACACACACACACACACACACACAATATCCTTGCCAGCCTGCCCCCTTGCCAAGGTGGTGTGAGGTTTTATGAGCTCAAAAGATGTGAGAACTCTATAGATGTAGGTACCGCTAATCACTGGACACTAATTATTCTTGTAAAAATCACTTGACCCAGGATTGGAGGTTAGCCAAGAAACAATTGAAAATCACCCCACTCCTCTTAACCCCTTTATATATTATCCCCATCTTAATGAAGTCAATTGAAGATGCTCTAGCAACTGATGAGAGCATTTCTCTGGTAGCTAGAGGCAGGAGTAACTATGGGCTTTCACCTGGGAAGACTACCAACTCCCTCCCCCCATCCCCTATACTGAGGTGTGTTCGAGAAATACAGTGAGAGGGTTGGTTAAGTCACACTTTGGGGCCATGGTGGGAAAGAAGGAACTGATCTAGTGCTGCTTTTCACCTGTGGTTATTCACAGGCTAGACTTGGTGGGGCGGGGTTGGAAATGTTCATCTTTGACAGTTCCGGCTTCACTCTTTCCCAATCTTGGTTCTATTATTTCCTGGAAGAGATAGTCGGTCATCCCTAATGCCCTTTCTATTGGCCAGACTTCCTATTCTTTCCCTAACTCCCTAGCAAAATTAGAACAGAATACAGGATTGGGCCTAGAAAGTATTTTAAAACATGATGTTAGAGCTGGAAGAAACTTTACAACACAGAATTACCGCCTCTGTCATCCTTCTGTCTCTTCCTATCTACTAGGTCCTTCCTAGCTGCCCAGAA
Organism: Dromiciops gliroides; assembly: GCF_019393635.1. Classification (NCBI taxonomy): domain Eukaryota; kingdom Metazoa; phylum Chordata; class Mammalia; order Microbiotheria; family Microbiotheriidae; genus Dromiciops; species Dromiciops gliroides. The sequence goes on from NC_057864.1 coordinate 259,022,553, forward strand.
ACTTCCAAATGTGCCCAAGACTTTCCCATCCTTTAAAAAAAAAACACCCTTACTTAGAATAATTTGTAATTATGCCTAAAAGGCTAGAAAACCATACTTACCCTCACACCCATCATTCCCTCTACTAGGTTTATATCCCAAAGAGATCAAAGAAAAGAAAAGGATCTACATGTACAAAAACATTTATAGCTGCTCTTTTTTGTGGTAGGAAAGAACTGGAAATGGAGGGGATGTCCATCAATTACCAAATGACTGAACAAGTTGTGGTATATGATTGTGATGGAATAGTATGGTTCTATAAAGAATGATGAGGGGCATGGTTTCAGAAAAACTGGAGAAGACGTATGAACTGAGGCAAAGCAAAGTGAACAGAACCAGATTACTGTACACAGAAATATTATAATGATGATCAACTATGAAAGACTTAGCTACCCTAATCAGTACAATGATCCAAGGCAATTCTGTAGGACTCATGATGAAAAATGCTACCCACCTCCAGAGAGAGAACTGAGTGCAAACTGATTGTAAATTGAAGTACAATTTTTTTTCACTTTCTTTATTCTTCTTGCTTTTTGCAACATAGCTAATATGGGCATATGTTTTGCATAATTCCACAAGAATAATTGATATCATATTTCTTGGAGGAAGGACTGAAGGGAAAGAATGAATCTGGAACACAAAATGTTTAAAAAAGAGAATGTTAAAAATAAAGAAATAATAATTAAAAAAACAACACCCGCACTTAATCTAACCATCCCTGCTAGCTATTCTCCTTAATCTTTCTTCCCTTTCTCAGCTACATTCTTTGAGAAAACCATCTATACTCAGTCTCTCCACTTCCTCTCTTCTTTCTCTCTCCAAACCTCTCTGCAATCTGGCTTCCAACATAATCCTTCAAATGAAACTGCTCTCCAAAATTACGAACGATCTGTTCTTGATTTCCAAATCTAATGCTCTCTTCTCAATCGTGATCCTTCTCAACCTCTCTGCAGCACTGGACACTGTTGATCACCTTGTCCTCCTGAATATTCCCCTCTCTTGGTTCTCTTCCTCTCTGTCCAACTGTTCCTGCTCAATCTTCCTCTATGTCATTCCCACTAACTATCTAAGGGTTGGAGTAAGTAAGGGGGAAAAGCATCAGTGATCTGAGTTTCCCTTCCCCCTCACACAGGCAGTGGACGGTCCCATCAAATCATTGACTCCTTTCCTTCTCCAGGATGTGGGCAGCTCCCTATGACATTGGGCCAACATCCAACCATAAAGAGCCCAGATCCTTCTAAGTGAATGGAGGCCAAAAGGAGGAAGTGGAAGCAGTGGGAGGTTTTGTTTAATGTGGAGCTTAAGCCAGCGTTCTTGGGCAGTCCCTGAATCTTTGCCCAGGGGAGGGAAGAGAAAGGGATGGAAGAAAAGGGAGAGAAAGTAATAAATGAGGTCTCAGTGCTGACCCACACATGACTTGTTCTTTCTCACCCTTGAACCTTCCTTCTCCTCTAAGCTATGCCCCTGTGTCTTTCTCTGGGAAGCCTTCCCTTCCTTTTCTGCTCTGACCTTCTCTTGTACCTTACTATTCTTTTCCCATACTGATCTCTCTTCAGAATTTCTCTTTTTTATTTTTTTTGAGGACACTACCATTGTTCTAGTCAACCCAGTTTAAAGCCTTCAAGTTACTGGAGTTGAAACAGCTAGATGGCACAATGACAAGAGTGCTGGACTTGGAATTAGGAATTAGGACAAGTTCAAATCTTGTCCTCAGATATTTACTAGCTGTGTGACCCTGGGCAAGTCACATAATCTCGTCTACCTCAGTTTTCTCATTTATAAAATGGAGATAAAAATGGCACCTATATTCCATGGTTGATGTGAGAATAAACTGAGATTGGGCAGGTAAGTGGTACAGTGGATAGAACACTTGCCCTAGAGTCAGGAGGACCTGAGTTCAATTCTGGCTTCAGACACTTGACACTTACTAGCAGTGTGACCCTGGGCACTTAACCTTGATTGCCTACAACAAGAGAATAAACCAAGATAATATTTCTAAAATGCTTTGGAAACCTTAAAGCTTTATATAAATGCTAGCTATTATTATTATCCTTAACTTTTACCTTACCCTCATCCTACTTCCCCCTCTATCCAATCAGTGGTGGTCCTTTCAATTCTACCTCTCCAACATTTCTCACATCCATTTCCTTCCTGTCTTCTCACATTGCCACCACCCTAAGTCAAGTCCCCTTCCCCTATTGCCTGGATTGCTTTCATATCACCACCCCCAGGGTTCTTAGAAGGTAGTATCCCTTGGGGCAGTAGGATTCATCTGATACTATTGCCTTGAACCTCCATCTCTCTGTGTCTTCCCTAATATTAACCACAAGTGCTAAATTCTTCACTATCATTTGCTGGTGTTATGTAGCAACTCCCCAGTATTGTTTCACCAGTTGATATGTTCTTAATATCATCAATAAGCAATTTTGTATCCGTAGCACAGTTCCTGGCACATAGTAGGCACTTAATCTATGTTTATTGATCAATTTGCTTCTTAAAAATAATTATTTATTTTTAACCTTCATTTAAAAATTTTGAGTTCCAAATTCTCTCCCTCCCTCTAACCCCACCTCCGTCCACTGAGAAGGTGAGCAATATGATACCCATTATACATGTGAAGTCATGCAAAACATAATTGATTAGCTTTTTACAAAGGTACATTTGCTGAAAAAATATAGCAAGAACCAAAATAAGAAAGTATCCTCCTCTCCAAAACCAGGGCTCACACTCTCTTTCATCACCTCAGTCCCTGAGGGAGAGTGGGCTCAAAACTGAAGTGGTAGCTGCAAATAGTCTTTGCACCTTCAAGTTCTCTTATGGGGGTGGCACAGCTGATGGGTGAGTCACTCACTCGCTTGCAACACACAGCCCCTCTGTTGCCAGGTTGATCCAGCACTGGGCTGGCTCAAGCAGGTCACTCCTGAGTGCTTGTACCCTCCTGGATTCATCTGGCAGATCTCTGGTAGCTTTTCTGTCCTTTTGAGACCTCAAAAAACTCCATATTAAAGTTTAAAAAAAGACCAAACCAGGAGGCAGTCCCATTTGAGACACAGGCTTGACTAAGAGGCCATGCTCTCATGGACTAGGTGAATGGGGGTGGGCCACTTGGCCCTCTGAGGCTCAGAAAATCATCCTTGGGGCCATCAGGAAGGAACAAGAGGGACATTTAACTTGTCGGTGCCTTCTGTTGGTGCCTCGGTTCTGGCTCAGATGCCAATTAAAAGTCTTTCTGTCATCATGCAGTAAGTTGACAGGAACCAGTCATGGAATACCTACTCATTCTCTGAAATGGAAACAGGCTCCCTAAGCATCCACATGGATTGCACCTTGGCAGGACAGGCTGTGTGAGCTGTGTGGCCCCATTGGCCAGTTCCCCATTATATGTACGTGCAAACAAACAGAGTAATTTGGAAAAGGGGGAGCTTTAGTGATGTGAGGATCAGAAAGGGTGGTGGTGGCGGCATCTGCAATGAGTTTTGAAGTAAACTAGGGATTATACAAGACAGAGGTGAGGAAGTCCATTTCATCAAGCAAAAGCATGGTGAGGGGAAATGGTGTAGGTTGACTCTGTCTATTGCTTAGCCTACAGTGGTATAAAATGAGGCAAGAGAAAGGAAATGACTAGTTCGAGATCATTTGGTGAATTCATATCATTGCCAGAACTAGAATCCCTGGACTATAGTTTAGAGTTCAGTGCTGTTTCTACTACGTGATAGAGATTAAGTAATCATCCAGGGAAGCTTTCTTGCCAGCGCAACTATGTTATTCAGGACAGAAAAATCTATGTATCCAAATACAGACCAATTTATGCTGAGTACTTCCAGTTCCTGTAATTAGGTGGGCCTAGAGCAGAAACTTTAATTTGTTTGTATTCTCTTTTTAAAAAATTTTGTACTTAACAAACTTCAAATAGGATGAACATTCCCATGTGCAAAGGGAAACTGAAAAAGATGATCATATATGAAACTGAAAATTTGTATTATGCACAACTTGCGTTTCTTTTAAAATATATAATAAATTCAACATGTTATTTTTCAGAGCTGTCTCACTCATCTGTATTTCCTTCTTCCTATTCTCTTCTGTCCTTAAAAAATGTTTCCAAGATTCACTTTTCTTGCCTTTCTTCGTTTTTTTCCCCCCAGTTTGGTAACTAACTTCCCTGCCTTTCTCCCCACCTCTCCTACCCCCACCTCCCAGAGTGAAAGAAAGAAAAAACGAAACCCTGGTATCAAGTATACTCAAGCAAAACAACTCTCCACATTGACCATATCCAAAAACGTATTTTATTCTGCAACTTGAATTCATCACCCCTCTGTCAGGAAGTGTTTCATTAGTAGGCTTCTGGAACCCAAGTTGGTCACTCTAATGATCAGAATTCATTAATCTTTGAAAGCTGATTTCTTTTATATGATTACAGTAATTGTATAACTTATTCTCCTACTTGTTCTCATCTTATGTTGCATTAGTTTATACAAGTCTACCCAGCTGAAATCATCTCTTTTGTCATTTCTTATAGCACCATAATAATTCATTACATTCTTATGCCATAATTTGTTTAGCTATTCCCCAGCTGATGGGCACCCCTTTACTTTCCAGTTCTTTACTAGGGCAAGAAGAACTGCTACATTTTTTTTTGCTATGGATATTTTTGTATATTTAAACATAAAAAGCCTTTGTCATTGACCTCTTTGGGAATATATATTTGTCAGAGGTATCTTTGGGTGGGGCCTCTTTTTTTTCATCTTTAAAATGATGTACAGGGTGATAGACTATGTATCTATTGCCTAAAGACCAGTCAAGCTAAGAAAGGATCATTAACTAGCCTGACTACACCATCTAGTTACATTTTAGTGACTTTTTGGATATAGAGTCATTTCCAAAATGACTAGACCAACTCAGGGCTCCACCAGTAGTATATTAGTGCACTTGTTTTCTCATATCCACTCCAACAATGAGCCTTTTCCTTTTTTGAAATTTTTTGCCAATTTTCCTTTTAGAACTTCCTGTTAATATCCTTTGACCTTTTATCTACTGGATAATGGCTCTTATTTACATTTATTTGAATCAGTTTCTTATGCATTGGATATTAGAAAAACTTAATGCAAAGAGTTTTCCTTTTTCATTTTACTTGTTTTCCTTCTAATTTTTTTTGGGTGGGGCAATGGAGGTTAAATGACTTGCTCAGGATCACACAGCTAGTAAATGTCGAGTGTCTGAGATCAGATTTGAGCTCAGGTCCTCCTGAAACCAGAGCCGGTGCTTTATCCACTGTACCACCTAGCTGCCCCCTCCCTTCTAATTTTAACTACATTTTGTTTCTACAAAAGCTTTTCAATTGTATATAATAAAAAAAATTCATTTAATCTTTTGTGATCCTCTCTTTGGTAATGAAATCTTCCCCCATTCATAGTTGTGATAGGCATTTCCTGCCTTGTTTGTTTATGATGTGGACCTTTATATTTAAGTCGTATATCTATTTGGAATTTTCCTGGTATGTGATGTGAGATATTGGTCTAACACTAATTTCTGCAATATTGCTTTTCAGTTTTTTCAGATGTCTCCACCCTATCCCCACCCCAAATAATGAATCCTTGCCCTGGTAGTTAAAGGTTTTTGGATTTATCAGACATTAGTCTACTGTGTTCATTTGCTTCTGCATGTTGTTTTCGTTTGTTGATTTTCTGGTTTGTTTGTTTTTTTATGTAGCATGCCCAAATTATTTATTTGTTCTTTCTCTCTTTTGTTGATGAAAGTGTTTTGGGATATACATTTTTCTCTAAGGACTGCTTTGACTGCACACAAAAATTTCTGGATCATTGTCTCATTGTGGCAATTTACTTCAATAAAATTATGTAATGTTCCTATGTTTGTTGATTCACCAATTCTTCAAGTTATTTAGTCTCTAATTTTTAATCCTTAATTCAAAGGCCCTTTATTGGATAAAAATTTTATTGCATTGAGGCAAGTAAAGGATGTGCTTAATATTTCAGCTTTTTGGCATTTGTTTGTGAAGTTTTATGCCCTAACATATCAATTTTTACAAAGGTGTCATGTACTTCTGGAAAATATGTATGTTTTTTTCTATTTCCATCCAGTCATTGCCAGGGATCTATTATTTCTAACTTTTCTAAAATTCTATTCATGTCCCTCACTTTTAAAAAATATTTTTGTTACTTTTGTCTAGCTTGAAAAGAAGAACACTAAGGTCCCCAACTGTTATGTTTTTACTATCTATTTCTCCATCTAAATTGTTAAATTTTTCATTTAAGTATGTAGGTTCAGTGCCATTTAGTATGTATTAGTCAACTAGCATTTATTAAGACTTGTCCCCATAAACCTGAAATACACCCTCCTACAAATAAGCATACCATCAACAGGAAAAGTAAGCATAACTGTGGGATACAAAGAGGGGGCAATATATACTTCTGATGTAGCATCACTAATATCTTCTAATGATGTCATTGTAATAGGGCTGCTCCCTATGGGGTGTGGAATATAATCTCTATTGGGCAGTGCCCTACCAAGTCCATGGTTGTGGAGTTTCTTCCTGATACCAGCATCTGGCTCCAGCTGCTGTTCCCAGATGAGTTGCTACCTCTCACTCATAAAATGAGTAGTGAACTCTGCTTTCTCTCTTTAGCTATATATATATATTAAATATTGAGCAGGTAGGTGGCACAGTGGAGAGAGTGCTGGGTTTGGAATCAAGAAGACTCATCTTGCTGAATTCAAATCTGGCCCAAGACTGTGACCCTGGGCAAGTCACTTAACTCTGCTTGTCCCCGTTCCTCATGTATAAAATAAAGAGAAGGAAATGGCAAAGATACTCTTGTATCTTTGCCAAGAAAAGCCCAAATGGGGTCATGAGGATCTAGACACAACTGAAGCAACTCAACAAGAACATATTAAGACCTGTGATGTTTAAAATCTAAATATGTGGTCACCTTAAATTATAAGCTTTAGCACCAACCAGTCTTTGGGCATTAAGCATTTATTAGAGCACACTAGGTATTAGGGAAAAAAACAACAACATGTGGAGTTAAGAAAAGGCCTATCTAGCCTAGAGTTCCAGCCTGGTTTGGTTCTTCCTCAAGTCCTCCACTATGAGCCTGCTTCAATCACGAACTCTCGGCAAACTGAGTGTGGAAGCAGATAATTATGGGGGTTCCCATAATTATCTCAGGTGTCATGATAAGCCTGGCATACTGCATGGTCTGTATATATTGCTCAAGATCACAGTACTGATATTCATTCTCTCTCCAGTGACTTATTTTAACTCTGTGTGAATCTTTGTCTTAGATATGTTTCTTGTAAACAATATATTGTCGGATTCCACCATCCTCTTAGATTTTATTGGCGACCATTCATGTTCACGGTTATAAATGTTAAATTGTGCATTTCCATTTCAAAGGCTATGTCTTCTGGAAAGCCAGGTCATAGTTTGGACTCATCTTCCCACCAGATTGGGGCCCAGAGATTTAAGCTTCTGTTCTTTTAGTGAAGTAGGAATACCCTTTTACACCCAGTCATCAAAATGTGTAAGAACTTTCAGCTGTTATTTTCTTCTTAGAGAGCAATATGTCAGTTATATTAATCTAAGATGTATGTGGCCTTTTCTCTCTAGAGAGTCTTTGCTTGCAACAACTTAGCTCTAAACAATCATGTAGACATTTAATATTCTTTTGAACCGACTTCATTCGGCTCACCAAACCTTTCTCTGATTTAGGATTAGAAAATCTTTTTTAGTTTCTGTCAGTTCCTTGTTGCTGACCTGTACTCCTTTTCAATCATTTTGAGGGGACACCTTTCAACAAACCAACAAAGGCTACGTGGGTCTAAAACTCCATGGTTTCTTTTTTTTCCTCCCCTTCCCCATCCATTCCCAATATCCTTTGGTTCTGTCATGTAAATAAAGGAGAGGGGCAAGAAAAGAACAAAAAAGCCTTGGGTAGGACAGAAGAAAGATATTGTCCTCCACCTGAATTCTTGCCCCCCCCCCCACAAAAAAAACAGAAAAAAAAAAAACTTGTTCTATGTATATGTGACCAGCAACAAGACTCCCAAGGTTTTGAGGCATTCTACACTTTTGTTATCCTCATACAAACATCTTAAATTTAGAGCTAGAAGGGACCTTAGAGGCAATTTAATCCAACACTTTGCCAATGAAGAGACTGGGGTCCAAAGAGGTTAAGCAATTTGCCCAAGGTCACACCAGTGGTATATAACAGATCAGAGATTAGAATCCATCTCCTCTGGGGGCAGCTAGGTGATGCAATGGATAAAGCACTGGCCCTGGATTCAGGAGGACCTGAGTTCAAATCTGGCCTCAAATACTTGACACTTACTAGCTGTGTGACCCTGGGCAAGTCACTTAACCCTCATTGCCCCGCAAAAAAAAAAAAAAAAGAATCCATTTCCTCTAAGTCCAATTCCAACACTCTGTACTTGGCTATCTAGAAGGTCCTCAGGGGCAGGAACCTCTGAACCACATACTTTCTTGCAGAAAATAGCTAGAAATTCATAGAAAACAGAATTCAAGAAACAGTAGCACACAAGATGGTAGAAATAGAAGGGAATTTAAAACACAAAGAATAACATTCTAGATGAGACAGGAACATAAAACTTAGAATGTTAGAGCTAGAAAGAAACTTAGAACATAGAATGTTAGAGTTGTAAGGAATCACCTTCTGATACCTTTGCATTTCCCCATCGTGTCTACTCTGTATGGGGGAACTCAGTAAATGTTATCAGACTGAATGATTCAAGCTGGAAGACTGTGGAACATGGTACCTAGGCAGGACAGGTGCCAACTTCTCCAAGGATTTTTTTGAGACTGGGTCTTCCAATATTGGGGAGCTAGTAGGTAGAGTACCAGTCCTGGAATCATGAAGACCAGAGTTCAAATCTGGCCCCAAATACTTACTGGCTGTGTGACCCTGGGCAAGTCACTTAACCCTATTTGCCTCAGTTTTTTCATCTGTAAAATGAGATGGGGAAGGAAATGGCAAACCAGTCCAGCATTTTTTCCAGAAAACCCCAAATGCTGATGAAATGACTGAACGACAACTCGCTTTTTTTTTTTTTTTTTGCCTAAACTGCAAATGTAGCAGCCACCCACAGCCCCCATCCCACTACTAATCAGCAGAGAAGCTTTGACCTGCTCTGTTTCCAAACTGGACCAGTTCACCCTTCCTTTAGCAGCCTTATCTGCCCAACTCCCAACCCAGCAGCTTAATGGTGCCAGCCTTGGTCTGAACCCCTGATTAACTAATCCCTACTGCAGATCAGAACTCCTGAGCTTAAGCAATCTACTAGCCTCAACCTCTCCCATAGCAGGGACTGTAGGCATATCTCACCGTGTCTGGTCTCTGGTTTCTTTCTTTTTTTTTTTTTGCGGGGCAATGGGGGTTAAGTGACTTGCCCAAGGTCACACAGCTAGTAAGTGTCAAGTGTCTGAGGCCAGATTTGAACTCAGGTCCTCCTGAGTCCAGGGCCAGTGCTTTATCCACTGTGCCACCTAGCTGCCCCTGGTCTCTGGTTTCTTAAAGCAAGTTCTCTGCCTAGTGTGATTTGTGGCAAACTGAAGAAAATAATTGTATTTGGACTCAGGGAAGATGGTTTTGCTACATACTCTCTGAGTAACCTTAGGTCAGTCACTTCACTCATGATTGGACTAGATGATCTCTAAGATCTATGAGGCATCTGTGTGGCACTGTGGATAAAGCTCTGGACCTGGAGTCAGGAAGACCTTAGCTCACATCTGAACTCATTTACTAGTTGTCTGAAACTCTGGGCAAGTCATTTAATCTCTGTCTGCCTTACTTTCATCAAGTGTAAAATGGGAGTTAGCTAAATGGTCCAGTGGAGAGAGTGTTGGGTGGAGTCCTCTTCCTGAGTTCAAATTGGGCTTCAGACACTTGTTAGCTGTGTGATCTTGGGCAATTCACTTCACCCTGTTTGTTTCAGTTACCTCATCTATAAAATGAGTTGGAGAAGGAAATGGCAAACCACTCCAGTATTTTTGTCAAGAAAACTCCAAATGGGGTTGTGAAGAGTTGGACACAACTGAAAAACAACTGAACAACAACAAAAAATGAGAGTCATATTAGCACCCACCTCATACAGCTATTGTGAGACTCAAATGAGATAATACTTGAACCGTCCTTGGTCTATTTGCTGGCACATAGTAGGTGCTTAATAAATGTTTATTCCCTCCCTGAAAACCCCATGAACCTAAGAATATGTACCATTTGGTCTGAATTCAGAACATGGCCAAGATGATGTCTGAGATCATTTCAGCCCCAAAAGTATCATTCTAAAGTCTCAGGGACTAATTCAGACAGGTCTAGACACTGATAGGAAATATGGGTTTTCCCCCTTTTTTTCTTAAAAAAAAATAAGGGAGCCCACAAACTTCTCTGCTCCCTCCTTCAAGTCGCCTGGACTAGAGAAGTTTATTTGTTTAAAACTTTCTTATCTTCAACACTTGTTTCTGCCTCCCAGTTGGGTGCTCTGCAATGAGACTGGTGTTTCTCTCACTGACAACAGAATGCCCTGCTCCCATAAACTAGCCCATCAGGTGATTAAGGGGAGGAGGAGGTGTTTAAGTTGTACTGCTCCTGCTCCTGCTCCCTGATAAAGCTCCCAGATGGCCCCCCAGGCTCAGCAGGCTTGCTTCCCTCTATATCCCAGTCTGACAAAAGAGACCCCAGAGGAGGGAGGGACACAGATATTGACTTGCCTCCCTCAGTCCTCATTCCAAGTGCCCTATATTTCAACCTCAGGGTGAACAAGGGCTGGCTGCTTCCTTAACCTTGGGAACACAGCTCTGCCGAATGGAGACAGCTCATGAAGATCCCCAAGCTGGAATGTGCTTCTGTATCCCTTATTCATTTTTTACCTACCTATGGCCTGTCAAGGTCCAGGTCAGATCTCACCTTCCCTGACCACACTGATCCACAATGATACCTCTTACAGCTCTTGCAGAAATGAGATGGTTAGAGGGTATTTTACTGCCCTCTATAACTTCAAGTCATCAGCCTCCTCAGGGGGATTATATTCCTGGCTACTGAAAGACCTTGTAGATAGGATTGCTAAGCTACTGTTGGCAGTCTTTTTAAAACCATAGAGAGTACAGAAGTGGAAGGTGCTATAGGGTTACGGATGGGAAGATTCTATCCCAATTTTCCAAAGGAAGAAAGTTAATTTTTCAATCTATAGACTAATACGTTTGATTTTTATTTTTAGCAAAATTCTAAAATTCATTAGCAAAAGGACAGCTTGTATACACTTAGAAAAAGAAGTATTGATCATTAAGATCCAGCATGAGTTTATTCTAAACAAGCAGGCTGGACTACCTTCACTTCCTTTATTGACACGATTACTTGACTGGGGATCAGAGAGGTGCCAGAGACACAATGGTGCTGGATTTTGACTTGGCATTTGACAAAGTTACTCATGATATCTTTGTGGACAACATAGAGAGATGTGGGTGGGACAACAGTATGGTTAGGTGATTTCAAAACTACTTGAATGACTGGATCTGAAAAAATGATTAATGAATCTATATCAACCTGGAGACAATATTCCAGAGACTACCTCCCTTGGTCTTGTTCTGCTTGGCATTTTCACAAGTGGATTGGATAGAAGCATAGCCTTATAGAAGCTCATTAAATTTGCAGTTGATGAGAAGATGAGAGGGGGAGTTACCATGTTAAATTGAAGAATCAAGATATGAAATAATTCAAGTTAAACTATTTGGCCAAATATAACAAAAGGACATTTAATAGGTATAAATGTAAAGTGTTTCTCTTGGGTTAAAAAAATCAATAGCACCACTGCAGAACTGGAGAGGCATGGCTACACAATAATTCATGCCATAATGCCTGGACTTTTTAGTAGACAACAAGCTCAACATGAGTTAACAGTGTGACACACAGCAGTCAAAAACGCTATTAGAGTCTTTTGTTGCATTCATCCAGACACAGTACTAGAAGGAGAAATGTGCTGGTCCTAATGTTCTCTGCCCTGGTTAGATCACATAAAGAGTATTGGATTCCATTTCAGATCCCATGCTTGAGGAAGGACACTGGCAGGCTAAAATATAACTAGAAGAGGGTGATCAGAATGGTGAAAAGATGAGAGAGTATGTCACATAGAGAGATCAACTAAAGGAACTAGAATGTGTATCCTAAGAAACAAAAGACTTTAATAATAATGATGATGATAATCTACAGTTGCATAAACGGTGTCCTTGATGAAAGCAGTCAGGTTTTCATAAACTATATTCTACAATACACCAATTCTTTACCATCATACAACTGACTGGAAGATGCAAAGAATACAAGTTCCCCTTGTATTTATTGTTGACTATAAAATAAAGCATTCAACAGAGCTAAATTTTGCATTAAAAATTCTCATCAAACAAGATATCTCTCACACATAAAAAATATCTCTCACACATATGTCAAAATCATACAAGATTCCTTGAAAGATGTAACAATAAGCTTTGTCCAGTGACAGACCTTCTGATTATGAATCTCAAGTAAGACATAAATCAGGCAGACATGCGTGATTGCCAAAGATATTTGTCATTGTTATGGAGGATCTCTCGTACGATGTCTGAAGGGCTGAGGGATTTGTGTAAATGGTTGGGTCCTCTAAATGCTTTTGTTTATGAACACCATTCTGTCAAAGGTATCAAGCCCCAGAACAATCCATAGCCTCCTAAATGATCACTTAATAATCTCACTAAAGAGTTTGACCTAATTATCTACACAGGAAAAGACAAGTGGATGAAGAAAGGCAATGATCCAAACCATGACATACAGTTAGGTAGTCAAATTGTAGATACATATGTAGTGAATGATGAACTGGGTCCATAATTGAATAAGATGTTGAGAGCAGCCTGGATTGTCTTTGGGGAATTGTTCAGTGCTTTTTTTGATCCCAACGTTTCTACATAAAGCAGAACCTTATCTTTTTAACAAGAACATTCTTCTCATGATTGTATAAGGCTTCAAGTCATGAATCATTGATGGATTCAAGTTGTGAGTCACCCCAAGACTGAGAGAAGTGCATGGTGGGTAACATAGAGTGCTATACCATATTGTCAACAAAGAAATGCTCAAGAGCAGGAGCACAAATCACATCAGATAGTTGTATGACTGGGTTATAAGGTGAGATGGTCATGTGGTAAGAGTGATGGATAAGTTGTAGACATACCATGTATTCCTTGAATATCCACAGATTATCAAGGAATGGGATTCAGTATTTATATAGCACCTACTATGTACCAGGCATTGTGCTGAGCACTTTTTACAAATGTGTCATTTGATCCCCACAACAACCTTGTGAGATAGGGAGGGAAGGCTTCTAGCATGTTGTATGAACTCCCTGTGGAGGATTTATTGGAGGACATGGACAAGGGTTGTGCAAGATGAGAGGGCATGGATGGATTGACCTAGATCACTGGAAGGAGGGCCCTTATCACTGAAATCATAGGTCCATTGAGCCATGGTATTTTGAACTATCTTCTTTCCTTGGGTCTTCAACTGGTATCTTCAATTAGATTATGAGCTCCATGAGGGCAGAAACTGACTCTCACCTTTCTTGTATCCCTCATAATGCCCACCTCAGTCATTATATTTTTCAAATGATCTGAGGGATGTTAGGCAGGGAGACAGTGGAAATAATATAGACCAGAGTGTCAGAGGTGAGATGAAAGAGAGCTGGCTACCAAGTCCATCAAGGAGGAATTTGTTGGCAGTTAGTCATGATATCATTAGTGTCCTTCCAACCTTGGAGACTCCATTTTTCCCAGGATGCCCCACTTGGCCATGACTGGCCCTTTATATATTACCCTGAAGTTAGTTCTGCTGTCTCTTATTGCACAGACAATTCCTTCCCAAGGGCTGCCTTGGGCATAGGCACTGACTGAGGCTGCCGCCAGGGACCATCAGCATATCTGAGGCAACTCCAGAAAAATGTGAAAGAATGTGGGAGATGAAGGGAAGGAGGGAGGGAGGAAGGAAAGAAAGAAGGAAAGATGGAAGGAAGAAAGAATGGCAAGAAGGGAAAGAGGGAGGAAAGAAAGAAAGAAGGAAAGATGGAAGGAAGAAAGAATGGCAAGAAGGGAAAGAGGGAGGAAAGAAGGAAAGTAATGGAGGAAAAGAGGGGAAAAGGAAGGGAAGGAGGAAGGGAGGGAGGGAAAAATAGGAGAAGGGAGTAAGAAGAAAAGGAGAAAAACTTAAAAGAGAGGGGAAGCTTATGGGGAACAAAGGTAGAGTTCTGCCAATAATGGTGGGGTGCTACTTCATACTTGTTCATGCTCTAGGTTAGGGTGGAAGAGCCTCCTCAGATCCAGTCAAGATCATCTCTAGGCCACTGGATAGAATGGCAGTAGTGAAAAGAGCATGATCTAATGATAAGATCTCTGGTCTTGAAGTCTAAAGATGTGGGCTTCAGTTCTAACAAGCCATTAGCTTTGTGATCATGGTCAATTTGCTTCACCTGAGACTCAATTTCCTCATTTGTAAATTGGGGATGCTGTAATAATACTTGCATCATCCATGTCACACTTGTGAGGAAAGTGATTTGTCAACCTTAAATTGTCTCCACATAAAAGGGCTATTATTCCAATAGGTGGTGGTGGTGGGGTGTCAGGGGAGGGGACAGAAACCTAAATTCAATCCTAGAAGTCATACCTTTATGCGTTAAATGAATGCCCAAATGAAGAGAAAACAAGGGCATCAACAGAAGACCCTTTGGAACCTAGCTTCTTACCATTCCCAATCCAGAAACCCTGCTTCCCAGGGGGGATCAGTTCAAATCCCATTCTGTCACTTCCTGGTTGCATGACCTTGGGCAATTCCCTTCCCCCTTTCAGCTGCAGTTTCTTCGTCTGTAAAATGGATAACACTTGTTACTTACCTTAGTGCGATTGTGAAATGCCCTTTATCCACATTACCATCATTACGTGAAAGAAGGAATTCACTCCTGATTCTGGGCACAGAGAAAGGTAGACTAGACAGCTGATAATAAGAGGCTTCGGAGCCAGCCTTCACACAGCAGGAGAGGTTCCCGCTCATTCTTTGAAGTCGGTCTTCTTCAGCCTCTGGGGCTAGCTGAGTGTGAAGTGATGAATTTTATGGGCTTCTCCGAGGCACTGCCCCTACCGGCCCTAGGATCTCATTACTGCCTTCCTGGCTCAGAAGTGAACGCTGCCTGCACAGATTCCCAGCCCCCAGCTCCTTACATTACCCCTCCTTCCTTCTCCCCATGGTGAGTTTGACACTGGCCAGTGACACGGATTGTCAGTCAGTCAGTCATCACTAGGCTTTGCTTGTTAACTGTATGCAAAATCTTGTGCTGGGCTGTGCCGGGGCCCTGGTGGGTGTAGAGGAAGAAGGAAATGTGGCCTGCAGCCATGGGCATCTCCCATCCAATTCAAATAATTTAAAGGCATAGATTAAGCACCCACTAGAAAGAACTTAGGGACCTCGCACATCATTGGGGTTTAATTCATATTGGACATCAAAGCAGGTTTCCTGTGAATTCTGGACTCCAGGGTGAAATGTAAACTTTGCTGTTTGGCATTTGAAGCCCTTCACAAAACAGGCTCCAACCTACATTTAACTAACATTACTGTCCATTTCTGCCCTTCCCAAACTCTGTGGTCCAACCAAACTGACCTTCTTGCTATTCTCTTACCCATGAAACATCTTTTCTTATCCCTGTACCTTTGCACAGGCTGTTGTTCCTCATGCCTAGAACACACTCCCTCCTCACCTCAGTCTTTTAGAATATTCTTGTTGGGGGTAGCTAGGTGGTGCAGTGGATAAAGCACTGGCCTTGGATTCAGGAGGACCTGAGTTCAAATCCAGTCTCAGACACTTGACACTTGCTAGTCGTGTGACCCTGGGAAAGTCACTTAACCCCAATTGCCTCACAAAAAAAAATGATAAAAATAGAATACTCTTGTTTTCTTGAAAACTGAGCTCAGGGGTGCTCTATGAGGACAGTGATTGTTTCATTTTGGTCTCTTTCGCCTAACACTTAGCACAGTGCCTGGGGACATAATAGGTGCTTAATAAATACTCTTAATTGATCGATTGTAAGTCAGATCTGAACGGGAGATCACTAAGCACAAGGGCTCCCCTATCAGTCTGGGAGTTCCCCAAGAAGAGCTACATCTTCTCCATTAGACGAGCAGCTCCCTGAGAGTTGTTGTTATGTTTTTCAGTCATGTCCATCTCTTTGTGACCCCATTTGGGGTTTTCTTGGCAGAGATACTGGAGTGGTTTGCCATTTCCTTCTCCAGCTTATTTGACAGATGCGGAAACCGAGGCAACAGGGTTAAATGACTTGCCCAGGGTCACATAGCTGGTCAGTGTCTGAGGCTAGATTTGAACTCAGGTCCTCCTGACTCCAGGCCTGGGCTCTGTCCACTGTGACACCTAGCTGCCCCAAGGGCTCTGACCTAGAGTTCCTTGAGGACA
Source organism: Dromiciops gliroides (assembly GCF_019393635.1). NCBI lineage: Eukaryota > Metazoa > Chordata > Mammalia > Microbiotheria > Microbiotheriidae > Dromiciops > Dromiciops gliroides. The sequence continues at coordinate 259,039,091 of NC_057864.1, forward strand.
AATAGTGTCTCCCCAACAAACATTAAACAATCATTATAAAGACCCCCCCCTTTACATATAAAAGGGATTTCATACACATTGGTGAGTCACGCAGATTTCCAGTGTCATCTTATCTGAATGGGAGCTTCCCTGAGGGGAGGGACTGAAAGCTCCCCACCATCAGGGCATACTTCCCCAGTCAGACTAGGGGTTTCTCAAGGGCAGGGGCTGAGTCTCCCTCATTCTCAGAACTCTACTTCCTTCCCACTCCCCAGGACCCAGGAAAGGGGCTGCACTCCCAATGGACCCTCCAGCCACATTACCTGAAGACCCTTGCACCCTCTCAGCCCACCCTCCTCCCTCCATCGCTCCCTCCTGCTGCCCAGCTGATGGGAGGAGAGCCAAGTGGCCAGATGTGTGCCGAAGGAGGGGCCTCCTCAGACCTGAAGTTCCCAGGCTCCCTGCCTGTGGGTCTGTAACTTGATGACGAGGGAGGGGATGGGGGCTCACACGGAGTGTTTCAGGCCGGCTGGAAAGCTTGGCCTTCCCTCTCTTGCTTCTCTCAGTTCCCGGGGCCTCAGAGGCCTGCCTGCGTCTGTGTATATGGGAGAGTGAGAGCATTTGATGTCCCCCTGGGGAGGTGAAGATTTCACCTCCTCTTCCCTCCAAAAGCCCCAGAGCTGCTGGGTCGTCTGAAAGCTGGAGTTTCCTCATGGCCTCAGAGAAGCGTGATGAGAACCAGACACCGCCTAAGCAGAGGCAGCAGGCGCTGCTGACCAGAGCGTGGGAGGCATGAGGTCTGGGGTCGAATCCCAGCTCCTCCCCTACTGTTCTATGTGACCCTTGGAAGAAGAGCTGGTCTTTTGCTTCTCCCACTTCCCATCTCTGAAAAAGAGAGCAATTAAATAGGCTCAGAACTGACTGGCCACTTGTGTGCTTGGAAGAATTAGAGGGGACCCCAAGAGGGTGAACCAACCTCCTCTTTTCTTATTCTCTCCAGGACCTGGCCTGTCAGTAGCCAACTGGCTCCAACCTACCAGTCCAGCTTTATTTTTTCCCTTCATGCACTGTTTGGTCTTGCAAACGGGCTTTTTGCTTGCTCTCTCTCTCTCTCTCTCTCTCTCTCTCTCTCTCCCTCTCTCTCACACACACACACACATGCACAAAACCCCCAAAGTTTGTGTTTGTCTCCATGCTTTTGCACTGCCTGTGCCCGATGCCTGGAGTGCCCTTTCTCCTCTGTTCCAACTCTTAAAAAATCCCTACTTTCCTTCAAAGCTCAGCATGACCTTTTACATGAGACTCTTCCTAATCTCTCAGCTGCCATTGTCTCTTGCTCCTCAACAAAAATTATCTTGTCATTACCCTGTTTGAAGGCAGGGACTGTTTCATTTCTGCCTTTGGATCCTCAGCACCTAGAATAGTGCTTACCAAGCACATAGTCCATGTTTAATAAATACTTGATTGATTGTCTTGGTGGGTAGCATTATGGAGCACTAGGTGACATCGCAAGATGATAATTTAATAGAATCATCAATTTTGTTTTCTTTGGCAGTGACCTTGGATGTCATGAAACTCATTCCTGTAAGATGTTCCTTTTGAACTACAGGCAGAACCGAAAGCGACCTTAGAATATGAGGTGTTAGAACCCAGGAAAATAGAATGTCAGGGCTGGAAGGTATAACGATTGGAATGATGCCACCTGCTGGAGACTTACTGTAGCAAAGATCCGCCATGAGGAGAAGGCTTCTGAGGGCAAGACATGTGGCTCTTTGGTGTCAGGATGATGTTTGCTTGTGGGAGGAAGAGGGGGTAAGGCTGGCACTCTCACTCTCTTTTGTCAGGACTCTGGTTGAGAGTGGAGAGAGAAATGCTCTCTCCCTTTAATAGATAGAAGAATCTAGGCCTTTCTTTCTCTCTTTACCAAATTCTTATTCTCATTAAAAAATGCTTAAAAGTCTAACTCTTGCTAAAGCTTATAATTTATTGGTGACCACTCATTAGATATTTTAGACAGTATAGCTAGAATTTTAGCCCCTTACAAAGGGATGATGTTAGAACCCAGAACAGAATATCAGAGCCAGAGGGAACCTTAGAGCATGGAATGTTAGAACCTAGGACATAGAATGCCAGGTTGGAAGGGACCTTAGAACATGGAATGTTAGAACCTAGAACAGAATGTTAGAGCCAGAAGGGACCTTAGAACGTGGAAATGTTAGAACCCAGGGCATAGAATGCCAGGTTGGAAGGGACCTTAGAACACGAAATGTTAGAACCCAGAACAGAATATCAGAGCCGGAGAGAACCTTAGAGCATGGAATGTTAGAATCTAGATCATAGAATGCCAGGTTGGAAGGGACCTTGAAGCATGGAATGTTAAATCTTAAGTCTGAGTCTTGGCTCAGCCAGGCAGCCCTAGGGATCCTCTTTACAGCTATCCTCATAGCTCCTGCACATTTTTCTAGGCCAGAGGTCGACAAAGCATGATCTGGGGACCCAAGGGTCCTTTGAGGGAAGGTCCCCAAGGTCAAAAGTATTTTCATAATAACAATAAGATGTTATAATTTCTTTCCTTTTTTTTTTTTTTTTTTAGTGAGGCAATTGGGGTTAAGTGACTTGCCCAGGGTCACACAGCTAGTAAGCGTCAAGTGTCTGAGGCCGGATTTGAACTCAGGTACTCCTGACTCCAGGGTTGGTGCTCTATCCACTGCGCCACCTATCTGCCCCGATGTTATAATTTCAATATACAATATATTTCAATATACAATAGGTATCCATAAATATAACCATATAAACGAAATCTCTTTGGAGTCTTCAATAATTTGTAATGAGGTTCTGAGGCCAAGAAATTTGAGAACATAGGGTGAAATGAGTCAATCCACTAGAATTTTGCTCACAAAGTAGAAGATTCAGGGAGTTGTGTTGCTTCCTTTCCCCCAGCCTACCCTACCTTCCAGTTACCCCCCCCCCAAAGAAAAAACAACAGGTAGACTGGTGGCACCCTGCTTAGGGCTTTGAAAGAGAACCCTGGGTTTAGAACCCAAACTCCCAGGTTCAAGTTTTATGCCATTCACATGGATGACCCTAGGCAAGGTATATAACATCTCTGAGCCTCAGTTTCCTCCGTGCTTCAAGACTTGAACCCATGTATTTGCTCCAGTGGTACCGAAGCCACCCCATCCATGCTTCCTCATCCTGCAGGACTATTGCCCATTATTCTCCAGTGAGTCCTGCACTGGGCAGGGGTGGGGCACTCAAAGTGCCAAAGGCTTTCCTCTGGATCTCTCGGTATCTCAGGACACCAACAGACCACAAGGAAATTTATCCATCAGCTATCACCCAGTGTCCCTCCAGGGCTGGTCCAGCTCCTTTCTCCTGATGAATCTCTCTGATGCTATCTTTTACATCTCTTCTCTTGTCCAATCCTTCACTGGTGGCATGTTGCAGCCTCCTCCTTCCCACCATGCATCTCTCTATTGCCCTTTGGGTGACCCACAATTTTAATTCTTTAGAGACTATGTTATTCCATGAGTCAAAGCCATATAGTATCACTGGAAGAATATTGATGTTAAAAACAGGGGCCTTTGCTCCAGGGAGGAGCTTGGACTGTTTCCCAGATATCATCCAGCCTGTTCTCCACAAAATCTTCCTCTGATCCCTGATTGGAGCATGAAGAAGACCACAGAGCATGAAGAAGGACTGTCCCTTCAGCTCAGATCCTCAGACAGGGTCCACTATGTTGGAAAGGCTTCAGGTACAGCTGCAGCATCACCCTCTGGGTGCTTTCCAAGGCCCAGCCAGGCTACAATGAAAGAGGATGACCATTCAGTTGTGAATCCTTTGGTCATGACGATCCATGAAATTCGGTTTCTTCTTCTGCCTAAAATAGGCATGGTGATAGTAATGGTGTTTTATGTGTACTGCCCACCTCACAGGTCTGTCCTGAGAATCAATCAACAAACATTTATTAAGCACCTACTGTATGCTAATCACTGTACTAGCTGATGAGGACACAAGTACAGAGAATGAAACAATCTCTATTCTCAGGAAGCTTTCATTTAACAGAAGAAACAAAAAGTTAATATATAAGTAAATACAGACTAGATATAATAATAATAATAAAGACAAATAGCTACAAAGTGGTTTGGAAGGAAGGATGCTAGCAGATGGGAGGATTAGGAAAGGCTTCACATGGAGCAGGAGTTCTTGACCTGGGGTCCACCAATACCTAAGGGCATAAAGAGATTACAGGAAATGCATGAACCTGAATAAGAAAAAAAAATTACATCATTATTTTCACTAATCTTTAACTGAAATTGAGCATTTCCTTTAATTCTGAATATAGGCACCAAACATTTTTCTTTTTTTAAATAATATTTTATTTTTTCCCAATTACACATAGAGACAATTTTTTGGGGGGGCAGGGCAATGAGGGTTAAGTAACTTGCCCAGGGTCACACAGTTAGTATGTGTTAAGTGTTTGAGGCTGGATTTGAACTCAGGTACTCCTGAATCCAGGGCTGGTGCTTTATCCACTGCGCCACCTAACTGCCCCAGAGACAATTTTTAACATTCATTTAAAAAAAAAAATTGAGTTCCAAATTTTCTCCCTCTCTTCCTCAACTCTCCCCTTCCTAAGAGGGTAAGAAATTTGATATGAGTTATATATGTGCAATCATGTTAAACATATTTCCATATTAGTCATGAGCAAATATTATTATTTAAAAGGGTCCACTGGCTTAACCAGACTGCTAAAGGAATCCCAGCAAAAAAAGGATTAAGAGCCCCAGGTCTTGACAGATAAATGTCGTTGTTCCCACTCTTCATGATCCCATTTGGGGTTTTCTTGGCAAAGATAGTGGAGGCATCTGTCCTTTCCTTCTCCAGTTCATTTTGCAGATCAGGAAACTGAGGCAACCAGGGTTAAATGGCTTGTCCAGGGTCACATAACTAGTAAGTGTCTGAGGCAGGATTTGAACTCATAAAAATGAGTCTTCCTGATTCCAAGTCTAGTGCTCTTTCTATTTCTCCACCTAGCTAGCCCTGAAATTGGGAGGACCTGAATTCAAATCTTACCTCAGACCCTAGCCGTGTGACTCTGGGCAAGTTACTTAACCCTAATTGCCTCAAACATCCAGGGCCATCTCCACTCATCCTGATAACATATCTTGGCACTGGAGCCAGATGTCTCTGGAGGAGAAAGTGAGGCTGGTGACTTTGCACAGCCCTTCCTCACTTAAATCCAACTCAGTGCAAGTCATGACACCTGTCACAGTCCCTCTTTGAGAACTAAGGACAAATGATGATGACAACAACAAATGATAGATTAAGTGATAATAGATAGATAGATAGATAGATAGATAGATAGATAGATAGATAGATAGATAGGTAGATAGATAGATAGATAGATAGATGACAGGTAGATAGGTAGGAGGTAGGTAAATAGACATAGATAGATAGATAGATAGATAGATAGATAGATAGATAGATAGATAGATAGATAGATAGATAGATAGGAGGTAGGTAAATAGATAGATAGATAGATAGATAGATAGATAGATAGATAGATAGATAGATAGATAGATAGATAGATGACAGGTAGATAGGTAGGAGGTAGGTAAATAGATAGATAGATAGATAGATAGATAGATAGATAGATAGATAGATAGATAGATAGATGACAGGTAGATAGGTAGGAGGTAGGTAAATAGACAGATAGATAGATAGATAGATAAATGACAGGTAGATAGATAGGTAGGAGGTAGGTAAATAGACAGACAGATAGATAGATAGATAGATAGATAGATAGATAGATAGATAGATAGATAGATAGATAGATGATAGGTAGATAGATAGGTAGGAGGTAGGTAGATAGACAGAGAGACAGACAGACAGACAGATAGATAGATACCAAGCACATTTGATAAGTGCTTACTATGTTTCAGGCACTGTGCTAAGCATCAGGACATGCAAAGATCAGCAAGCAAGACAGTCTCTGCCCTCAAAGAGAGTTTACACTCTGATGGGGGAGACAACAAATAAAGGAATGGTGGATTGGGAGGATAGGGTATGCCACAGGGGGTGAGCAGGCCTTGGACCAGGCCTGCTAAGATAAAACAAAAGCTCAACATCAGAGCCAAGAGACCCAGGGGAGAAAGCCCAAGGTTCTTGTAAGAGGGATAATGAGCAGAGAGCAGATGACATGGAGTAGAGATGAATGGGAAGTGATATGGAGGACCTGGGCCCCAGCAGGATAAGACAAAAGCTCATCTATTGGTACAGAAGATCGAATGATCTCTGGGATGGGAAACACTGTGCAAATCCCCAAATTATATAGAGGTCAGCTGTCATCATCCCCAAGCCCAAGGCATCATACCCAAGTCCAGCTTCTCTTATGAAATCATGAGACCACAGATCCAGAGTCAGAAGAGCCCTCTGGGCCCTAATGAAACTGAGGTTAGGTGACTTGCCTAAGGTCACACAGGCAATCAATATCATGACTGGGAGTACAACCCAGTCTTTATAACTCTAGCTGCTTCCATGACCCTACACAGCATCCCATACAGGATTGGTTCTCCAAGATGTGGCCTTGGAAAAATGATTGGTCCTGTTTTTTTTCTCAAGTTCCTCTATTCTCTGCCTCTCTCAGGCTGCCAGGGTCCCTTCTCACCTGTACTGAAGGTGGAAGCAATTGCTTTCCACTGGTGAGAGATCCTTTCCTAACCTCCAGCCCTCTTTAGCTCCCAGGAGCATTGCTATCTCTTCGACTAATTGGCTAATCGTCTGGGGGCCCTGATAGGAGCCTGGTCTAGACATGACCTAGTCCAGTAGGGCCGTGGGAGCTGGGCTCTCATTAAGACGATCAGCCCTATATCCTAACCCCACCCCCTATACTTCCCAGGTCTGGCCTATGTATGAGGGTGGTAGGATTAAAGTGCCAGGTTGGATTTGCTTACCTGACCCATTATCCTGGAAGGAGAGTTAGGAGGGGCAGATAGGCAGGCGAGTGCTTCATTTTGTTAGCTCTCTGGGGTTGGGTGAAAGGAAAAGCAGAGGGGAGGCCTGGGAAAACTCAGAACCAGGATAGGGAGCAGGGACACCCACAAGAGGAATATGGCTGAAATGGAATGGAGGCGGGGGGGGGGGGAGAGAGAGAGAGAGAGAGAGAGAGAGACTGATTCAATCATAGATCACAGACTTAGATCTGGAAGGGATTGTAGAGACCGACTAATCCAACACCTTCATTTGACAGGTGAGGAAACTGAGGTCAGAGAGTTTGTTTGGTTATCCAGGTAATATCAGAAGCAAAATTTGAATGCAGGTCCAACTGACTCCAAGACCAGCACTCTACTATGTCATCCTAACTCTTTCATTCATTCTTCTCATAAGCATTATTTTTGAAGAGTGGATTTATGTTTTGAGACCACTAGGATCAAAGAAAAGACTGGAAAGGACTCTGTTGAAGGAAGTGTAAAAGGAGTTACCTGTATCTTGTCCCAGAGAAGAGACTGCTAGAGCAGAGCTATAACTAGGGCAGGGTGGTTGGTGCTTTTCCTCAGGGAGACAACAGAAGGATAGGAGAATGCTTTTTTCCCCATGGTGGTCTGGAGATCATTGTCCCCACTCTTTGCCTTACCCACCCCCATCCTGTCCAAGATATGCCTTCTCCCCACCCTCTCCAAAATAGACCAGGCTCTGGGAAATGTGCTATGACTGTACCTGCAATCAGATTATCATCTATCTCCCCACTCCCATTGCCTTTTCCCCAACTGTTATTGCTTTAGATAAATATATTCCTAAATATGGCTCTGAGCTTAAGGGTTGGCTAAATGGGATAAGATTATGTTAAATAAGGGTGGTGAATATCTATTTTTAGGGCCCACCTAAGAGGGCCCTTGAATCCCAAGTTTGGAAGGGACCTCATGAATCACGTAGTTGACCTGCTACCTGAACAGGTCCCCCCACCCCACCCCATTACAACATCTCTGACAATAGATCATCCAACTTCCACCCAAGAATGGGTTCCCTTCCCTCCTCTCCCCACTCAACCCAGGCAACCCAATTCACTTTTGGACCGATCTAATTGTTAGGAACTTTCCTGTATGTTGAGCCACAATCTCTGCCCGTGTATCTTCTGCCCATTAATTATGGTTCTGCTCTCTAGGGCCCACCAGAATAAGTGGCTGTTTGGAAAAGTCATATTAACCTCCTTAACCTTAAATTTCTCTTTTGTAAAATGGGGAGCTCATAATAGATGACCCCTCAAATTCCCTCCAGCTCCAATTCCCATGTGATTCTATCATCCTACAACTAATTTCTCTTCCATACTCTTCACATACTTGAAGATGACTATTGTGTCCCACTGTCTTCTCAAAGTGAAGCATCCCCAGGCCTCTCATCCAACTGTGTGACCAACTTGTGAATTGGGCCCTGGCCCCTGAAATGACAGACCAGGTTTACTTTGATGAGCCCCTCAGCAATAATAACCTCTATGGTTTATTTTACCTTCACCAAGGGTCTCTTATGAAATAGTAGAAAGAGCATCAGTCTTGGAATCAGGAAACACCTAGTTTTGACTCTCACGGCTTGCTTGTTGAGTGACCACGGGTGAACCACAAAACATCTCTAAACCTCGATCTCCTTATCTGTAAAAATGGAGACTACTTACCTCCCCAAGTTGTTGTGAGGATTAAATAAAAGTAAAAAAATAAATAATAACATAAATAAAAATAAAAATAAAGCAAAATAGACATGCCAGTTATTTTCAGTACTTGATTCTTGTCTCCCATTAACAGCAGAACAAGAATTAAAGTCATAGAAGAGACATAAAGAAGTTATCTTGGTCCAACTTCTTCATTTTACAGATGTGCCCCAGAAAGGAAGCAATGTCCAAAATGATATAATATAACTCTTTATCCTTTAAAAAAAAATTACACTGGGGTAGTTGTTTCAAAAGTTCTTTCTGGCTTGGATATTTGGTGTTTTCTATAGTAACATTCTATATTTCATATTCTAACATTCTCTTTTTTTTCTTTTTTCTTTTATTTGGTGAGGCAATTGGGGTTAAGTGACTTGCCCAGGGTCACACAGCTAGTAAGTGTTAAGTGTCTGAGGCTGGATTTGAACTCAGGTCCTCCTGAATCCAGGGCCGGTGCTCTATCCACTGCGACATCTAGCTGTCCCATATTCTAACATTCTGAGTCCTTTGTTTTAAAATTCTATGATCTGGGGCAGCTAGGTGGCACAGTGGATAGAGCACCGGCCCTGGAGTCAGGAGTACCTGAGATCAAATCTGGCCTCAGACACTTAACACTTACTAGCTGTGTGACCCTGGGCAAGTCACTTAACCCCAATTGCCTCACTGAAAAAAAAAATTCTATGATCTAAGATGCCATTCAGCTTTGACAGGTTATGTTCTGGGTACTAACATAATCTTCTGTTACCTTCCAGCAACAACATTCTGTGATTGATAGAACACATTCCAAGTTCTAAGTTCTCTTCTAACCTGGAGAGTTTATGATCTAAGAAAAGAGTTAGTGGCAGAGCTGAAGTAGACACCAATTATCCTGATTTCTGGTCTATCCACTGCTTTAGTCACTATAATCTTGTGTGTGTGTGTGTCTGTGTGTGTGTGTGTGTGTGTGTTATATGGGAACGAGCTCATAAATAGTTAAATGGGCAAAAAAAAAATCCCTATAGGTCTTTGTTCCAAGACCCAGTCTCCTGGCTCCCAACCTGTGGTACAAGCCAGATGAAAACCATAACCCGTAGGTGAAAACATTCCAACCCTATCCTGGGAGTGCCTTTCTTTTTCTTCTCCATCCTCATGCTCCCTTATTCCCCTGCTTCCCCCAACCCTCACTCAGTCCATCCAATGTACCAAACCCACTTCCCAGGAGGCTTTCTGTGCCTGACACCGGAGGTCCATCTCAGAGTGAGCTGACTGTTCAGAACAGGCCCCCTTTGTCTCGCTGAGTGCACCTGTAGTGTTTCACAGGCGGGTGAGTCAGCTCTTGGCAGGTTGCTGGGGGCATCCACTCTAAATGATCTAAAGCTTGAAAAGAAACTTTTCTTTCCCTTCTTTTCTCCTCCTTCCCCTTTCCCCTCTCCACTGGCCTTAATGGGGCCATAATCTCTACAGGGCAACGATGGAACATTAGTGCCTTGCCAGAATTTCCTAAGCCTCCTTACATGGGAGGCAGGGCGAGACAGGAGGGCCCTGGGTTTGGGGGCAGTGTGGGGGAAGGATGGATGGAAGACTGTTCAAGAGCACTGATGTAGTTTCACCACATGCTACAGTATGAGTATTTTAGGGGCAGCTAGGTGGTGCACTGGATAAAGCACCAGCCCTGAATTCTGGAGGACCTGAGTTCAAATCCAGCCTCAGACACTTGACACTTACTAGCCGTGTGACCCTGGGCAAGTCACTTAACCCTTGCCCCGCAAAACAAAAATTTTTTAAATAAATTTTTTAAAAGTATGAGTATTTTATAGAGGATTCCTCAGATCCCTTACTTAGGGCCTCTTTATTTTAACTTTATAAACAATTTTAATAAGTTGATGATCTTGTTTTCCAGGGTGCACCAGGTTAGAAGGAAGGGGTCCAGAGGTAGGCATATTCTTCTTACACGACTACCCTTTTCAATAGCATCGGGCTTGAATTCGGTCCTATTACTTAATAATACCCACATGACTTTGTCTTCCCCTTCCTGGGCTTCAGTTTCTTTCTCTGTAATATGACAGGGGCACGAGGCAGCATTCTTTGAAGAAGAAAGAGTGTTGGATTTGGAGTTTGGGAATCCTAGATTCGAAGACTAATTCTGTGATTTATATTGGCTGCAAGACCTTGGGTAAGTCATTCACCTTCCTTCTCTGGGCCTTCGTTTTCTCATCTGTAAAATGAGGCTGTTGACTTTCCCTTTCTGGGATGTGGGTGCCAGATGGTCAACTGACTGCCACCCGTTTCCCACTGGAGTCCTCTCTATTTTTGACAGCCGTGAATGTGCTGACTGATACCTGCTGAATATGCTGACGGAGCATGGGCTAATAGATCGTGAAGGATATAGCTATAGATCTTTTGAAGGAGAGTTTTATCACCAGGGCCCTGTGATAATAAAGTCATTCTGGTTTACATTACATTTTCCTATCCTGTTAGATCTCAACCAGTTCAAGGAACTAAATGATCATTTTTCTTTTCCTACCTCCTCCCTTTCTTCCTTCTGCTACCTTCTCAGAACTACAGCCAAGATATATGAGCTGAGTCCTATAGGTTGTGCATATGATAGCGTCCATTGGGTATCCTTCTTCATTCACTTGTTTTTATTGTGTGTGTGTTTTTTCCCCTGTGGATAGTTGAATCAAATGGGTAGTTAGATGATGCAGTAGACAGAGAAATGGGCTTGGAATCAGGAAGATTCATCTTCCTGAGTTCAAATCTGGCCTCAGACACTTAGTGGTTGTGTGACCCTGGGCAAGTCACTTCACTCTTTGTTTCAGTTTCCTCATCTGTAAAATGAGCTGGAGAAGGAAATGGCGAACCACTCCAGTATCTTTTGCCAAGAAAACCCCAAATGGGGTCACAAAGAGTTGTATACAACTGAAACAACTAAACAACAAGTTGAGCCAAATTCTTCTGCAGTATTATAGATCTCTCACTACCACTAACCCTCACCTCTCCTCTTGTTTCAGGTTCAACCCCCTCCCCTGGTATTGCCATACCAGTACATAATTGCTTCTTTGGTTTTAAAGAGTCTTTCTATTTTTATGACTGTAGAGAACACTCAGTAACCTAATAAGTGTTCTGAGACTTGATGAAATTAATGCAATGACCATGACAAGAGAATTTGGGGGATCTTGGAATTGATAGGGAACGTCTTTTCATCTTGGATTCTACCTTGTACAGTCTGTGAGACAACTGCAAACATCTCTGAGGAGCATATACTGTCCTTTCTTAATAAAATGAGGTCAATGCAATTTTGTAGGTAATATTGAGTTTTTGAAGGATGAGACTCATGAATGGGTGTACTTTCTCTGGCTTCTGAGGGGTGAACCTATCAAAACATGTCAAAAATATATTTTAAATTTATTAAAAATATATGCTCCAAAATTTATATACTCTGCTTTTAGGACAAGGAGACCTCTAGCTGAGGAACAGGTGTTTAAAATACTCTCCCATCAGTATGACAGTATCTTGCCTCTATGACATTTTAAAAGACTGTATTTAATGAAGTATCATCCATATCTTTTATCTGGTTAGGTGGTCTGTGGCATATAACAATAATAACCCCTTTGTTTCCCTTTCTCATTTTTAACCCTTGCCCATAGACTTTCCACTATACTTTCCCATTTAATTCCCGGATTTCTATACTTGTGTATTTTTTAACCTCCAGTTCTTTTGAATAAGGTATCAACCATAAAGAATTTCACTGAATTGTCTCCTTGTGCTAATGTTTCAAGTTCACTTTGTTCATACTTATATACTATTCATCTCTATATCTATTTCTATAAATGTGTGTGTGAATCTGTATTGTTCCTGGCCATTTCTCCTGCTGTTATTTTTGCTCTCTCTTCCCTATTGGGATTATATGAAGGTAAATACCATAACAGCAATAATAATGTGATTTACCAGTATTGGTACTATATTTTTATTGATGTCATAGTATTGTCCCATCCTGAATGCTGACTATCCCACAATGTCGATAGGGTGATGAAAATTCTCTTCATTGTCTAGATTGGTAAACTAAGGTCTGTAGTGGGGCAGTCACCAGAAGCAAGGTTTTTTTGCCTCCCTCCTCAGAGCTCTCTAACCAGGCCCCAGCTGTTCACTAAGGTGAACAGCAGGAAATGGTCCTGGTTGTGAATGCGACATGTCAGACTGAAGGGTTAATCCCAAAGACTGTGTACATAGAGCTTCTGTGGCTGAGAAAAGGGCTCTTTATGGTCTGCCTCTTATCCCACAAGCACCTGGCTGGGAGAAGAGTATGCTTACCACGGTCCCCTGAACTCTCCACCGCCACCACCACCAAGGGGAAAAGAGCACCATGTTTACAAGTTCATGGGCCAAACAGATCCAAATGTGCATCCAATCCTCCCCAGCCTATACCCACATGCACACACACATGTGCACAGGCATGTTACCACCCCCAACTCACCCCCCTGACTCAGCCACAGAGGCAGAGAGGGAGGGGGTGAGACAACCACAGACCCTCTAACTAGCTGGCATGAACCCCAGTCAGTGACCCAAGAAGGAACCGTGGTATGCCCAGGGGGTGTTCAAAACGAGCCATGAAGATTGCAGGGCCCCAGACTAAACCACACAGAGCTACAGATGAATAGTTTGAACTCAGAAGTGGAAAAGGTGATTTTTCCCTTTCCCTCTCCCTCTCCCTCACCCTATGTAAGCCCCTCCCCAAATCTCTATAGCCCCCATGTCCTCTCTCTTCCCCTCAGTACTCTACATCCCCATTCTTTCTCCCTTCCATCTTCTAACCTCCTTCCAGTTCTTCCCTAATGCCCCTGGTCCCCTTCTTTTCCCATCAGCCTCCTCCCCTCTTCCTCAGTGTTTCCAATCCCCTCTCCCCTCCCCTGTGCTCTCCATGCTGCTCTCCCCTAGTGTGCCCAGCCTCCCCTAAACTCTCTCAGTGTGTCCTAGTCCCTTCCACTCTCCCCTGGGTCTCCTAGCCCCTTTCTCACTCCCCTGCATCCCCCTCCCCATCGGTGCCCCCAGACTCCTCCTCTCCCTCAGGTTCTATGTTTTAAATATCCATAGCTCCCTAACTAAACTCTAAGGTCCTTGGGTTATAGAGCAAGGCTTACCTGCTGTTTCTGGCCTGAGCAGCAAGCAGAGTGGCCATGGCATTGGTCCAGGGCCTGGGAGGTCAAGCCTGAGGTGAGTGGACTCAAGGGGGCTTTGTTTATTTGGCACCAGGGAAGCAGTGGCCAGAAAGTTCCAAGTGGTACCATCAAGCGCCTCCTCCCCACCTCCAGTGCCTTCCCCACAGCTCTCCCAGGCCAGACCTCAGGGCAGACAGAGCAGAGGCCCCTCAGATACTGCCTCACACAAACAGCCATGCCCATTTGCCCTAGGAAAATGGGGACTCCGGCTCCTCCCCATCTTGCCTTTCCTTGGGCTCCAATATAGTCTTGACTCTCTGAGTGAGTGAAATGCAAGCACTTACCCACAGTGCATTCATTCATTCAACAAATATTTACTGCACTGCTACTCAGAATCAGCAGGAGTTTAATGGAACGGACAATAGACTCATGGTAAGAAAAATTGGGGTTTGATTCCTTGGTCTGCCACTTAACCAGCCTAGGTAAATCATTTCACTTCCGATTCTGTTTTTATCCTTTTTATTAAATGGGATAGCTTCCCTCCCATGGTGGTTACAAAGTAGTAATAAGGGGGCAGCTAGGTGGTGCAGTGGATAAAACACCGGCCCTCCATTCAGGAGGACCTGAATTCAAATTTGACCTCAGATACTTGACACTTACTAGATGTGTGACCCCTGGGCAAGTCACTTAACCCTCATTACCCCACAAAAAAACCCCAAAACAAACAACCAACCAAAAACAAAGTAGTAATGAATGGTACCTCTGTTCTCACTTGTGTGTACTTCCCTGAGAGGGGGATGGAGAAGGAGAAATCATGCCCTCAACAAACTTTTTTCTTTTGTTTTGGTGGGGCCATGAAGGTTAAGTGACTTGCTCAGGGTCACACAGCTAGTAAGTATCAAGTGTCTGAGGCCGGATTTGAACTCAAGTCTCCCTGAATCCGGGACTGGTGCTTTATCCACTGTTCCACCTAGCTACCTTCCCTCAACAAACTTAGAAGCCTAGTTAGGGAGATATGACAATGCATGTGAGAAAAGTGAAATAATGCAAGAATTAATATGTAGTGCCACAGGACAAAGCAAACTCCTCTGCCTGGCATTCAATGCTCTTCACGATATAGCATCACTATATGCTCATATGTGCTCTTAGGCAGTTGTATGGCACAGTGGGAAGAGTGCTGTACCTTTCCATCAAGAAAACTTGAGTTCAGATCTAGCCTCAGACATTTTCTGACTGTGTGACCCTGGACAAGTCACTTAACCTCTGTCTGCCTCAGATTTCTCACCTATGAAATGGGGATAATAATAGCACTTACCTCCCTGGATTATTGTGAGGATTAAATGAGATAATATTTGTAAAATGCTTTGCAAACCTTAAAGTTCAATGTAAATATTGGCTGGCTATTTTGCTATAGTCTATGAACTTGGACTGCTGTCTGCCCCAAGAATGTGCCCCGTGTCTTCACCACTGCTCTGCTCGGCTTTTGCTCATGCTATTCCCTATACCCACCTTCCTCCTCTTTGTCTGTTGCATTCCTACCCATCTTTGAAAGCCCAGCTCAAATGCCTCTTCCTCCAGAAAGGCTTTCCCGATACCCCCATTGTCCAGAGTGACCTTTTCCAGGGGACCTTTCTGATATCACATATCTAAATACTCATGTGAACTAGTGGAAAGTCCTTCCAAAGATACAGATCTCAACTTATCTTTCTCCTCAGTAGAATGTAAATTCCTTGAGGGCAGAGACTGTCTCACATTTGCATTTATATCCCTGTGCCTAGCACAGTGCCTGACTCATAGCATGCACTTAATAAATACTTGCTGATTGACTGATTCTTATCCGTAAGTTTGCCATAGGAAGTCTGGCTAACATGTTGGAGGTCTCATAACACAATCTTATGTATTATAGTTACCTGTATTTGAGTTTCATTTCCCATTAGACTGTAAGCACCTTGAGAGCAGGAACAGAATCTTACCTAAATTTTAATTAATTAATTAATTCATTCTAGGAACATTTATTAGGCACCTATTGTATGCAGAGTACTTTGCTGGAGAGAGCGAAAGGAAGGATTCCAAGTTTAGTTAAGACATGATTCCCACCCTCTTAGAGTTTATAGGCTAGTAGTTCTATCGCAGAGCTCTGCATACAGTAGGAGATTACAAAATGTTTTATTGTATTGAATGAAGTAAGCTCCAAAATAGCATACCTCAGATGTGATGTGAGTGGTCAGCATAGTTAGTATTAAGGATACTTATTCAACATAGTTAGAAATTAAAGAGATAGATAGATAGATAGACAGATAGACAAACAGAGCAAACATTTGTTAAATGCTTATTATATGCTATGCACTGTGTGAAGTGCTGGTGAAAAGTGCTATGAAGAAAATAATTCAGTTCCTCCCTGTAAGTGGTTTACATCCTAATAAATAGAATGGCATAATTCTATATACAGATAATCATTTACTTTATGTATAATATGATACAATGTCATATGATATCTTATGGTACAATATAATATGATATAATATAATAATCAAAGTTCAGAGTATATGTAACTTTTTTGAATAGGACAACAGAAAGAATCCTTGAAGCTGGGGTCGATAAGAAGCAATTTGGAACTTTGTTGTCCCTGGAATTGCATCCCACAAAACTTTTGCTCCAAGGGTGTTCCTTGGTGATGGAAAAGGTGGGAAAAGGTAGAAGGGAAAAGGCCTGAGCCAAATCAAAGACTACCCCTTCTCCTGATGTTCTGGCCTCAGATCATCATAGATCACAGGGTATCTGAGCTAAGAGGGTCCTTAGAGATCATCTCGTCTGATCTTGTAGAGGAGAGAACTGAAGTCCAGAGTGGGTTGACTTACCCAAGGTTCTGTGATAAGTTCATGGCAGAGCAGGAACTAGAACCCAAACCTCTTGACCTAGATGCTTCCCCCAAAACTGTCATGTGATGAGAGTGAGCTTAACTATTGACACATCAGAATTGGTGCCAGCCCTAACCTTTACTCAGTTGTTCCTCAAGGGACCCTGTTGTCATGTCTGACTCTTTGTGACCCCATTTAGGGTTTTCTTGGCAAAGGTTCTGGAGTGGTTTGCCATTGTCCAGCTCATTTTACAGATGAGAAAATGGAGGTATGCAGTGTGAAGCAACTTAGCTAGGGTCACACAGCTGGTATGAGGCTGTATTTGAACTCAGGTCTTCCTGATTCTATCCACATTGCCACCAAGATGCCCCTACTGAACCTTGGCTATGTGCTACTTCCCACTGGTAAGCAAGTCTACATAGGGACTAATTTGCCTCCCCTTGGGAAAGGGGATGGGTGAATCCTTCCTAGGTTTTCTGCCTTGATGTTACTTCTCAGCTTGCTTATAGTTTTTTGACTTTTTACTATCCATTCCTTGCTTGCTCCCTAAAATGAGAGAAAATACAAAATATTATGAGAGAAATAGGGACTGGGCATGTAAATTTATTGGTAAGGGGAACTCAAGTCAAAGAAACTCCACACAATACAAGTGTTTCCTATAGATACAAAATATACAAAGTCATTTGAAGAGAAGCACTCACAACTGGGGGAATAAGGAAAGATGCTTGAGCTGAGCCTTGAAGCAAGCTAAGGTTCCAAGAGATGGAGGTGATGAGGGAAAGTAATCCAGGTGTGGGGAGGAATCTGCAAAAAGCATGGAGGTGGGACAGCGAGCATCCTATCCACAGAGAATGGCAGACAGGTGAGTGTGACTGGAGTGTAGGATACTTCAAGAGGAATAGAATGTGGGGGCAGCTAAATGGTGCAGTGGATAAAGCACTGGCCCTGGATTCAGGAGGACCTGAGTTCAAATCTGGCCTCAGACACTTGACACTTACTAGCTGTCACTTAACCCTCATTACCTTGCCCCCACCCCCCAAAGAGAGAGAAATAGAGTGTAACTGCCCTGAAAGGATAGATTGGAGCTAGACTGAGGCTGGTATGGCTTAGTAAATCCTTGAATGTCAGAGCAGCAAAGGGGCCTCAGAGACTAGAGAGCTAATCTAATGTCCTCATTTTACAGAGGGAGAAAATGAGACCCAGAGAGAATGGAAAGACCAAAGAGTGGTGCTGGGGTATTCCCGTTGGGCAAGATACGCCAAAAGACCTGCCTCTGGATTGGAAATATTGAGAAAGCTAGAACTGAAGGGTTCTCCCCTCCACACCCCTTTCCATTCTGGTATTGTCTTTGACACAATAGCATTCCAATTATTTTTTCAATTATCAAACATTTATTTTTCTATGTTCTCACATATAGAAGGAAGGAAGAAAGGAAGGAAGGAAGAAAAAGAGAAAGAGAGGAAGGGAAGAAGGAAGGAAGAGATGTAGAATCTTGTATCATATAAGCATAGTCAAGCAAAACAAATTCCCACATTGGTCGCATCCAAAAATGTGCTTCTTATTCTGCATATTTTACTTCATCACTTCACCTGTTATCAAGTAGGGCAACATTCTTCATCAATCCTTTAAATCATGGTTAATAGTTTTATTGATTGTACTTCTTAAGTCTTTCAAAATTGTTCATTTTTACAATATTGATATCATAGTAAAAATTGTTCTCTGGGTATAATTCACTTCACTTTGCATCATTTCACACAAGTCTTCTCAGGTCTCTCTGAAACCATTTCCTTCATCATTTCTTATAGCACAATAGCATTCCACTACATTCACATACCACAATTTACTTAGCCATTACCCAATTGAAAGGCATCCCCTTGGTCTCTAGTTTTTTGTCACTATAAAAAGAGTTGCTATAAACATTTTTGAGTCCTTTCTTTGATCTCTTTGGGGTATAGGTCTAATAGTGGCATTGCTGGATCAAAGGTCACTCACAGTTTAGTAACTTTTTGTGCATAGTTCCAAACAGCTTTCCAAAAGCGCTGGGCCAATTCACAGCTCCCTCAGTGTGCCCGATTTCCCACAGCCTCTCCACCATTTGTCATTTTCTTTTCTGATCAGCTTTGCCAAATTAAAGCAACTCCAAGATTCTACTTCATACCCATCAGATTGGTAAAGCTGACTGAGAGAGACAGAGAGAGATACTGTCTTTATTGCAATGATATGCCAGCATTTAGCTAATAAACAGGGTTTAAAAGGCATCAAATTATATATACGATATATTGCATATTATACAGTTATTCATGTATGTATTATAGTATGCAAAAGGCAAATTCCCTTTCATAACCAGGGGTATCTCCTACATTATAATGCTCATAATCACTTATGTATAAGGGTAGCATAATGGATAACAGCTCAAACATTGGGTCAAGGAAAGAGATGGAGTCAGAGGATCTGGGTTTGAGTCTCAGCTCTGTCAATTTGTACTCATGTGATTAGGACAAGTCACTTCATGTCTGTGCTTCATTTTCCTTATCTGTAAGGGGATGGGGCTAGACTAGAAAGGGCCTCTGAGGTCTCTGCCAGCTCTAAGTCACATGGCGACCATGGATTTGAGCTGAAGGGCACCTTGGAGGCTATCTGGTCAAGACTCTTTGTTACTGTGCTTAGTACAGGGCCTGGCACCTAGTAGGCTCTTCATAAATGCTTATTGACTGAATGGGGCAGATAGGTGGTGCAGTGGATAAGAGTGCTAGCCCTGGAGTTGAGGACCTGAGTTGAAATCTCACCTCAGACACTTACTAGCTGTGTAACCCTGGGCAAGTCACTTAACTCCAATTGCCTTAAACATCAGGGGCCATGTCCTGTCATCCTGATGTATGTCTTGCCACTGGACCCAGATGGCTCTGGAGGAGAGAGTGAGGTTGGTGACCTTGCATAGCCCTCCCTCACTTAAATCCAATTCAGTGCAAGTCATAACATCACCTTCTGATGTCATGGTCCTCTTTAAGAATGAAGGGCGAACAACAAGAATTGACTGACGACCGACTGACTACTGTTGAGGAAACTGAGTCATAGGGAAGTTAAGAGACTTGCTCAAAGTCACACAGGTAGAAAGTCTTGAATTCAGGTGGAAGTTCACTGTTCTACCACCACCTGACACTGATGACACCACAATGCCAAAAGAGAGGGCAAGAGCAGTTCCATCTAATTTCAAGCCTGTTTCTGTGGTCAAATTTAACCTTAAAACTGATTTCCTCCAAGAAGCCTTTCCTAATTGATCTTCCCCATCCATGGTTGATTTTACTCAGCATGGATGTCCTTAGTTTACCTTATAAAGTAGAGTTAATTTGGGGTCCATGTGTTAGTTTTTAGGAAGGGTCCAAGAACTTGAAGGGGGAAATCTTTATTTCAATATAATTCAATAGAATTGATTTCAATAGAGTTGGTTTCCTTTGTAATCCTATGTGTTTTATTGTATGCATTTATAAAAATTATTCTGAGGTCTAAAGGGTTGACAAAACTGCCAAAGGAGTCTTTGACGCACAAAAATAGGCTCTCAGGTCATTTATTTGTGGGTAGCATGAGTTTGCATATTGAACCATTTCCCTGTGTGTGTTCTTGGTTTCTTTTCCCTTGTCCTGGGGCAGATCCTTGTCTGTGTGAGGGGGGAGAACTGACTGTCTTGAAGCAGGGGGATGGACTTCAGTTCTCTGGAGGGGACCCTTGATGGCTCTGGGAAACACCAGTAGGTGAGTGGGGCTGGAGGGGAGAGGCAGACAGTGTTACTGGAAATAGCTTGTATTGTCTGTCCTAGGTGGGGTGGAGGTAGGGGTTGGAAAAGCAGTGTCCTGAACCCCTTAGACCGGCTTTCTGGTGGAGAAGGAGCAGGAATGCAACTGGTAGGGTCAGTGAAGGGCCTCCTACCTTGGATAGGAGTGCCTTCTGCTGGCCTCTTTCTTAACCAAATAGTCTCATTCTAAGAAAATCATAGGGGTGGGGCCAAAAGGTCCAGGGGAGTGGGGTCTGTGCTTCTTTCTGCCTTCTCCTTCCTGTGTTGGTTGCCAGCTCCCTCTGCTGGGCCTGGATCCCGGGAGTCTGGGCAGGATGTGCTTAGACACCCAGTGACTGCTGCTGTCTGTCTGCACCCCCACCCCACTGTATGGGGCTGAGCATGGGGCCCTCCTTAGCCACATGCCCATCACAGGACAGGACCACCTGCTGTGGCTTTCCTGACTGATCTTTTCCCAGTTGCCAGAGACATCCAGGCTCCCAGGGGAAGGGTGTGGCATTGATGGAATGATACTAGTGTTCTTAATGCATATGCATAGGCATATACAGACACATATACACATATATCATCACCTCTGACATTTATTATTTTTGTGACCTTGGGTAAGACGCTCCAACTTCATGGGCCTTAGATTTCTCAGCTATAAAATGGAGAGATTGAACTAGAGACCTTTTAAGGTCCTTTTAAGCTCTAGAGTAGGGGTTCTTAACCTGAGAATCACAGACTCTCCCACCTTCCACCACTCCTTCAACTAGGGGATCTGTGGATAGATTTCAAAGAGTCTGTGAGAATGGATGGGGAAAATCATGCAGCTTTATTGCATGTATTTGATTTCATTAGTAATTCTGTTTATTTTACACAATTAAAAACATTCTGGGAAGGAGTCCCTAGGACTTACCAGATTATCAAAGGGGTCAATATCACACAAAAAAGGTTAAGAACTGCTGACCCTGATATTGGATTAGAGCTAAAAGTGTCTGTAGGGATCGTTACCCCCTTGAGTATCAGTTTCCCCATCTCTTAAATGAGCTTAATAATGTTGGTACTATCTCTCTACCTGATGGGGTGGTTAGGAGGAAAGTATTTTGTAAACTAAAAAGATGTCTGGAAATGTAAGTGTTGTTATTGTTGTTGCAGTTGTTACTATTATTTCTTATTCTCTCTACTAAAGCCCTAGCCTTCTCTGATGCCTTCCTTTTGCCAGTAGAGTTTTACCAATCTAAAAAGGCTTCACAGATCTGCCTATGGACAGACTGTGTGTGCATCTCTCACCTGAAGAACAGCCCAGCTAAGGTCAGAGAGGCTCCTCATGATAGGGCTGGCCATAAGATGAGGAATTTATTTTTATTTTTAGTCATACCGACTCAGGAAGGTTAGTCTTGGAGGAAAGGGATTACAATCTGCATTGATGGAGCAAGCATCCACCCAAATCTTTTGAAGCACTGGTATTATCTAGTCCAATCTGCCATCCCTCCCCCTTGAACTCCCATTTTAAAGGGAAGAAACCATCCCAGAAAGAGCACCCAGGTCTCCTGACCCCACGGTGGTGCAATGAAAAGAATCCTAACCTTGTAATCAAATAATCATGGAACTAGAACTTTGAAGGGACCCCAGAGTCCATCTACCCCAACACCTTCATTTTACACATGAGGAAACTGAAGCCCATGGAAATGAAGTGATTTGGCCCAGGCTTACACAATCAGTAAGCTTTGGAAGTGGGATTTGAGCCAGTCTTCCAGCTCCAGAGACAGTACTCTTCACCTGAGTTCAAATCCTGGTTCCACTTGTGACTCCCTGTGTGACTTTGGGCAAATCATTTAAGTCCTCTGGGTCTCAATGTTCCCATTTGTAAAATGAGGCAGTTGGACTCAATGACCTCAAAAGTCCTTTCCAGCTCTAGACTGAGGTCCTGTGCTTCTATGAGCCAACCCCAAATTCTTTCCAAGTCCCACACTAGTGATCTAATTCTGTTTTTCCCTTAAAGCTTTCTCAGCTGCCCCCTCTCTGGTGCTCCTTGTCATCTGCTCTCCACCTGCTTGCTCAGGCGATCCCCACCCGAGCCAACATGGTGCCAACCCAGCCCAGGCTCTCTGGACACGGCCCGGCCTCAGGCAAGGGCCTCTCTGACCTTAATAGCGCCAGGACTGCCTGTTATATCCAGTCACAGGGGGAAGGTGACAAGGATGGGGACGTGACTGTCCTCCTGAGCTCCACCCACCTTGGGCACAGGCTGGCAGGGACAGTGACACCAGAGAGCCAGCATGACCCATGACATCAGCATACATGACAGTCAGCCACAGGTCTCTCTGTCATTGCCTGTCTCTGTCTCTACCTGTTTCTCTCTGTCTCTCTGTCTCTGTATCTCTGTTTGTTTCTGTTTCTGTCTCTGACTCTCTTACTGTATCTGTGTCTGTCTTTCTGTCTCCTACTCTATCTCTGTCTCTCTGACTTTATATCTGTCTTTTTCTATTTCTGTCTCTTTGTCTCTGTATTTCTCTTTCTGAATCTGTCTGTCTCTATATTTCTGCCTGCTTCTGTTTCTGTTTCTATCTGTTTCTATATCTCTGTCTCTGCCTGTTTCTCTGTCTCTGTCTCTTACTCTCTTTCCATCTCTATGTCTCTCTCTTACTCTCTGTCTCTATCTCTGTCTCTGTTTCTGTCTGTCTCTTTCTTAATATCTGTTTCTGTCTCTCTCTGTCTCTGTGTTTGTCTATCTCTCTTACTCTCTGTCTCTGTGTCTGTCTGTCTTCCTCCTCCCACCTGTGCCCATAGAGTGAGCCTGGCCTCTATTCCTGAGGACAATAGGGAGAGGCTACCTGAGAGATTTCTGGGGGGCAGGGAGGAGAGTAAGGTACAGATTGTTGGAGGAGTAACCTAAAGTAGTGTCCCCTTTGGGTCCCCATCTCATTTGTTGTTTTTGGGGGGGAAAGGGGAGCAGTAAAGGCTTGAACCTCTAAATACCTTCCCCCTCCCACTCAACCCCACCCCCATCCAGGCCTCCCAGGACTTTCACAGCAAGATTGCAAATCTAGCTATCTCAGGGCATCAGTCTGGGTCAGAAGCCAACCCTTATCAAATCGCATCCTCCCCTCCTGGAAGCATCCCCAGGAGAAATTGATCAGTTTCTTGGCTTGGCCTTTCCTTGCTCATCAGCAGATTGGCTGGGGTTACTCATGAACACGCACGCCACCAATGCAGCAAACACAGCTTCCTCTCTACCTCCCTGGGAAGGGCTTGGTATGACTCAAATGACAGACAGTTCCTAGAATCTTGTATTTTAAAGCTGGAAGGGGCTTTAGAGATCCCCTCTAACCTCTTCATTTTTTAGAGGAGGAAGTAAAGTCCCAGGGAGAGGAAGTGCGAATTTGTCCAGACCTCCTGTTAGTAAGCATTGGAGGTAGGATTTGAACCCAGATCCTTTCATTCCAGAGACAAAGTTCTTTTCACCTGAGTTCAAATTCTGCCTTCACCACTGACTACTTGTACATCATTGAGCCAGTTACTTGGTTTCTCTGGGTTTCATTTTTCACATTTATAAAATGGATGACTTGGGCTCAGTGGCCTTGGAAGTCTCTTCCAGCTCCAGGCCTGTGATTCTCTCATCTTATGAGCCAGGCCAAAACGCTTCCCAGAATTCATCTCTTGGCAATGGAAGCATAGGCTTTGAAGGGAGAAATCAGGGTTGGAGTCCTGGCTCTGCTACTTTGGATTATCATCACAGATCTGAAAGAGACATCAGGGGTCATTTAGTCCAACCCATTTTACTGAGGAAAATTGAGGTCTGGAGGGGTTGTGGCGTATCCAAGATGATACAGACAAATGAGGCAGGACTCACAGAGTCGTGCAGTCAGTAAATAATATAGGCAGGATTTTAACTAAATTTAAATTTCCTCTTCTGTTTAAAAAAACAAGAAGTGGTTAGAGTGCCAGACCTGGAATCAGGAAGACTTGAGTTCAAATGTGGCCTCAGATACGTACTAGCTGTGTGACCCTGGGCAAGTCATTTTACCCTGTTTGCCTCAGTTTCCACATCTGTCAAATTAATTGAAGAAGGAAATATCAACCCCCTCCAGGATCTTTGTCAAGAAAACCCTAAATGGGCTCAGAAATAGTTGGACACAACTGAAACAACTGAATGACAAAAAACAAAACAAAATGAGGTAATTGGACTAAATAATCTCTAAGCTTCTAGGTGCTGCATTAGATAGAATTCTGGCCTGAAGTCAGGAAGATCTGAGTTCCAATCTGACCTCAGACATTTGACCCTGGGCAAATCACTGAGCCTCTTTCTATCTCAATTTTCTCAATGGGGGATTCACAATAGCATCAACATTATAGGACTTTTGTGAGGATTAAGTGAGATATTTGTCAAGTGCTTCACACAATGCCAGTCACATCACAGGCACCTAATAATTGTTTATTTCTTTCCCTAAAAGGATGCCTACATCAGGAGAAAGCTGTTCTCATAATTCAAAAGATATGGTTTGGAGACAAATAAAAGGAAATCCTACTGCTACAGTGGATAGACTGTAGCAAGTCACTAACCTAAAGAGTGAAGCAGAAATTATGTCTAAAGGGATACTTGATGGAGAGCAGTTTGGCAGAAATTAAATTTAGACCAGCACCTTATACTACAATGTACTTGAAATGTATCTACATATGAATATTAAAGGTTATACCATAAATAAATTAGAAGAGAACCAGGCACCTTTCACAGCTATGGCTGGGGAGTGATTTTTTAACCAAATGGGGGATAGAGGCAACCATAAAGATGAATTAGATCATTTCAGTTATATGAAATTAAAAGGCTTTCACATGAGCAAAATCAATGCGGCCAGAATAAGAGAAGTGAGAAGAAAAAAAAAACAACTGTCTGCACCAAATAATCTATAGTGAGATTCTGATATGCAAAATATAAAGAGAACTAATACATATATGGAGCCAAGGATCATCCTTCAATAAGTAAATATTCAAAAGATATGAACAAATTGTTCTCAAAGGAAGATTTGTAAACAACTATAGGAAAGATCACTCCAAATCATTAATAAATCAAGTCATGTCAACAAGCACTTATTAAATGCTTATTATATGCCAAGCATTGTTCTCATAGTTTAAACAAATCAAAATGACAGGAGATTGATAGAGAGAATTGTACTTCGTCTTTCATTTTTTTTTTTATTTTTTTTTTAGTGAGGCAATTGGGGTTAAGTGACTTGCCCAGGGTCACACAGCTAGTAAGTGTCAAGTGTCTGAGGCCGGATTTGAACTCAGGTACTCCTGAATCCAGGGCCGGTGCTTTAACCACTGCGCCATCTAGCTGCCCCCTCGTCTTTCATTTTCAAAGAAGGCTGATGATATCACAGGATGACGTCTTGACTTGCATGTGAATTAGATTTAAGTGGGAGCAGAGTTGTGCAAAGTTGTCAGCCTTACTCTCTCTTCCAAAGACATCAAAGTCCAATGGCAAGACAAGAGTCAAGATGACTGGCAATGCCCCTAACTCACCAAATGGTTGAGGCCTGTCAGTTACTCTCAATGTGCTTTAGCCCATCTGCCAAGATGGTTTTACTGGGATGTTGCCATTGTGTATGCCAAAGCTTCTTGGAGCCACAGATGAGAGTCGGGTGAAAGGTGGACAGCAAAGGTGAATGAGTAGCTGTGAAAAGGGCTCAGTAAGCCCTCACACCAGAGCACCATATTAAGAGCATGCAAAATCCTACAACATAAGCTCAGGACAGGAATCTTGCAGAAAATCCTATCCAACCTGCTCATTTTATAGAGAAAAGTGACTTACCCAAGGTCAGCCAGGTAGTAAACAACAGAGCCAGGATTTCAATTCAGAGCCTCTGATTCCAAGCAGAAAAGGGGATATGGGAGATTTGATTCTACCCCTAACTCTCTGTATATAAGATGAAATATATGGTTGGAGCCCAGGATGTTAAAGATCCCCTCTAGCTCTCGCTTCGTAGGATCTATTGACTGATAACTGTGCTCAGGCCCTACTGAACTCTGAGCATCTGGATGAATCCTCTGATGATGACTTGGACTTTGTTGCTCCCTCAGACAAATATAGAAAACTTTTTTTCTGAGTCTGATGAAATTAAGTTTGGTGTCTGGACTGAAGCTAAAAGAGTAGGGGGTATGGCTAAGTGGAAGGTCATAAGCAGAGGCCAACAGCTAGAAGAGGAGGCCTCCAGAGGGCAGTGCAGCCAGATGTTCCATGGAATCCAGTTTCCAAGGCTTTACCTTTGACCATCGGGCTAGACAAGAATAGGTGAATGAGGAGTTGGGTAGAGACCATGCTGGACTTGGAAAGGGAAGAGGAAGTGCTTGCTAGCAGGGGAGTGCCTCACTATTGAACCCTAGTGTTTCCTCTATTTTCCTGCACATCCTAAGAAGGAGATGATTCTCTAGTCTTTGATGTCAGTAAGTTCCTTCTGTCATTTTACAAACCTTTCGAGTTTTACCAAAAAACTTGGACTTTTCTACTCCTCCCCAAAAGGGAAAAGGAAAAGAGGACAAGAAGTGTTATCTGCTGGTGGACAGTCTTTTGTTTTTCCAGTTTAGGAACTAAGTTCTGAGTTCTGGAGATGGACCCTACTCCTAAGAAGGTGAATGAGGGAAAACAAGAAGCCCATCAGAGTTTAAGGAATGGAGCTCAAACCATGAGTTTCACCTGACTTTCTCCTGCTGTAGACTCAGCTGATGTTCTCTTGACCAGTCTTCTATGGAAACAATATGTGAGGGGATTCCTTTCCTCTGTCGAATAGCCCATTGAGGATAATGATGAAGCCCTTCCTTATAATAATAATAATAATAGCTAGCTTTTATTTTTTAAGACTTACAAAATGTTTTGCAAATATTGTTATCATCTTTACAACCATTCTGGGAGTTAGATGCTATTATTCCTCCATTTTATAGATGTATGTATGTATGTATGTATATATATATATATATACATATATACATATACCAGTAAGACAATACAAATTATATACAAAGTAATTTCACTAATAACTCAAAAGAGGATCAAAAAAGTTTCCTGTTGGAGATGGCCCTTGAGATGAGCCTATATTCATCATCCTGTTGGTTTCTAGTCATATTGCATTTCATTCATGTATCACAATTTATTTAGCCATTCTCCAGTCAATAGGTACCTACTTTACTTCCAGTTCTTTGCTACCCCCAAAGGAATGCTACTATAAATATTTCTGTATATACAGAGCCTATCTTTTGACAATGTGCAATGTGATCAGAGAAAAGGATCAAATTCCCACTTACATCATAGTGAAGTATATTCATGCATGTACTCAAGAGGTATCATTGCACAGTAGACAGAAGACTGGATTTCTGGTCAGGTAAACCTGAGTTCACATCCTATATTAGATACATACTAGCTGTATTAGCCTGGAAGTCATAGTGAATAATTCAAAGACTACAGGAGACTGGCATAATGACCTGAATTGACATATCCCTTTAAAAGTTCATTTTTTCCCTCCTTTCTATGGAGAATTATCTTTGCTGAAAAGTATTTACAATTCACTAATGGAGGGTTTTAACATAACCACTCTAGAATTTCTCATCTGTGGATTGGAGGGGATGGGTTTCTGGTGTGGGAGACAATGTAATGACATTTCACTTAACCTCTCAGTCCCCTTGGTAACACTCTATGACAGTGTTACAGATGAATTGCCGATTTGCATCAGCGGGTGATATTTCTATTGAGTACCCCCAACCCTTCACAAATGAAGAAATCAGAGATCCAGATCCCTTTGTCCTCATAAAATACCATAAAGTTTCATATATCGACTTAAAAAATTAATGATTTCATCTTAATCTGCTAACGGTCATCTACCACATCCCGAGGCATTGCCAGTCCTCTTGACTTTTGTCTTGTTACTGGACTTCAATGAGTCTGAAAGAGGGAATGAAGCTGATGACTCTGCACAATTCTTCCTCACTTAAATCCAATTCACATACAAGTCAAGACATCACCCTTGTGTTGTTACTGGTCCCCTCTGAGAACAAAGGACAAACAACAATAACAATGTCCTTGGAGTATATGTCTAGAAGGGGAATCTCTGAGTCAAAGGGATAGACATTTTGGCCCCTTTACTTGCATAATTCCAAATTGTTTTCCATAATGGTTATATTAATCACATCTCTAGCAACAATGAATTAATGTACCTATCTTTCCACTCTCTTTATAGTATTTATTATTTTCATCTCTTGTTATCTTTGCCAATTTGCTAAGTATGAGATGAAACCTCAGGGTTGTTTTGATTTGTGTTTCTATTATTATTAATGATTTGAAGCATTCTTTCATATGGTAGCTAATAGTTTGCAATTCTTTTTAAAACTATTCGTGTTATTTAATAACTTCTCTATAACAGAATAATTTTTGATCACATATTTCTTTCAGTTGTATATATATATATATACACGCACATATATCTTTGATTCCAAACCCTTGGAGATATATTTGATTGTTGTTGTTTTTCAGTTGTTTCAGTTGCTTCTGATTCTTTGTGACCCCATTTTCTTTGTTTTCTTTGCAGAGATCCTGGAATGGTTTGCCATTTCCTTCTTTGGCTCATTTTACAGATGAGAAAACTGAGGCAAATAGTGTTAAGTGACTTGCCCAGGGTCATACAGCTAATAAGTGTCTGAAGCCAGATTTGAATTCAGGAAGATGAATCTTCCTAATTCCAGGCTTGGCACTCTATCCACTCTGCCACCTAGCTGCCTATGACATGACAATGATTTTTACCCCCACTGACTGCTTCCCTTTCTTATACCAGATACGTTCATTTTATTTGTTTGAAAGCTTTTCAATTTAATCTAATCAAAATCACCATTTTTACTTTCTTGTAATTGCTTCTTTCCCTAGGTTGGGTAAGAATTCATGATCTTTAATATGTAAGTTACCTTTTAAAATCTAGGTTACCATTTAAAATTTAGTGGAGTATGCTGTATGATGTCGTTCTAAGCCTAATTTCTGCCAGGCTACTTTCCAGTTTTTCCAGCAATTCCTATTAAATTGAGAGTTCTTTCCTTATTAATTTATGTTTTCAGATTGATCAAATACTGGCTAATTGAGTTCCATTGTTTCTTATTCTCCTTTGTTTTGCTTTCTATGGATGTACTTTTCTCTTTTTTAATGAGTACCAAATGGTTTTGATGATTATTGCTTTATAGAATAGTTTGTGGTCTGGAAGTACTATTTCCCCTTCATTCCTGGGATAATATATTTGTAAATGTATGAAAAAGCAAGAAAATCTCTAACATAGGAATTGCTTCTGGGCCTACGGGACTGGAACAGTTTCCCATATATGCTTGGTTGGCCAGGGTTCAGTCTCAGGAGAGCCTAGCCTTTAAAGATAGGGCTCCTTTTTCTTGTGCTGTTAAGTTTATTACACTTCTCCCATCCCCCTGAGCTTGACATCCCAGAGATAATTTACTTAAAGTTTAGGTTTAGGTGCATTTCTTGGGTCTCCCCAAAGGGTACATGAAAAAGGTATTCTATATAAGATATGAATTTTGTATGGGATAGGTATTTATGTTCTATACACAAAAGAAATAATAATACAAAACACTCACATATCCATATCGACAAAATGACATAAAACAGGATTCAGTAACAACTTATAGCTCCTATTATACTGTCCCTTCAGGTTGAGATTTAAACATCATCAGAACATAAAATTGTTTGTAGGGCTGTTGAATAGGCATAGTTACATTTCATCTCGGCTCTGCACTGTCCAAATAAATCAAAGTCCTTGTCTTCTGAAAAACCTGACCCATGCTTAGGCTCTTCTGCTTGTTCATAGCAACTTACCCTAGTGCAGAAACTTCCTTTGCTGCCAGTCAGATCCACCAAATGGATCTAGGGCATCCAGAATTCTTGAGTTCACAAGGTCACTACCAAGCCCAGATACAGTCATGCCATGATCAATGTTTGTTTACCTACTTAGGAAAGGAAACTCTAAACAGAAAAAGCAGCCAGGTTCAAGCTCACCTAGTTGAATCTCCCTACTATAGCTATTATTTTTTCCACTTGAGACTCCCTTTTTGCCTGAGAAATTTCTCCATGACCCCGGGTATATGGGTATATAAAATAGGTATACATAACCTTTTACTGCTACCAAAATTTTCATGAGGCCCACATTCAGTTATGTGACCCCATATGGGGTTATAACCCACAGTTTAAGGGGCTTTGCTCTAGCTGATACTGGGGAGCAATCATCAAGATGCTGAGCTGAGGGAAAGGTGTCAATCAGCCCTCCCTCCACTCTTTTAGCAGGTGGTTTGAAAGGTGCTTTGCAGATAGGAGAAGAGAGATCCCGGAGTGAGTTTCCTCTTCTTTTAATGTCTACTGAATCATCAATTCTTCCCGATAGTGGGCAACAAGGGGATGACTTAGTTATTCCTAAAGCACACCAATGCTGAGTCATGCTTAGCTGTTTAGAAGCAGTAAGGGAGTTACTCCTTCCCAAAATACCCAAACACTGACCTAGAACGTGCAATAGTATGGAATCAAGATGGGCAACTTTGAGCATTCTGTGCTAAACTCCTGGTTGCACACCATTAAAATTCATTTTTTAAAAGATCTGAAGAATAGTAGAGAGGCATAGAATGTTGAGCTAAGAATTATGAGGCCTGGGTTCTTATCTCAGTGCTGCCATTGATTATGTGACATTGCTGTAGTGCCTTCATTTTTCTGGTTTTCAGTTTCCTCATCTACAAAATGGGAAAATTCATCATGCAGGACCTGTCTAACCTATCTCATTGGGAGTCCATGAATCAATCAACACATATTTATTAGGTATTCACTATGAGGCAAGTACTGGGGCTAAGTGCTGGTAGTACAAAGACAAAATTGAAATGGTCTCTGTTTTTGAGGATCTATTAGGGGAGACAACATGTACATATATAGTTATATGCAAATTATGAATACCCAAATAGATTTGTGATGTCATGAATTTGGCACATTGCTTGGCACACAATAGGTGCTTAATAAATATTTATTCATTGATTGTTTAGAAGTCCCCTCCAATGATGGTGGCAAAGCAGATAGGTTCTGGAGTTAAGAAGACTCTATCTTTGTGAGTTCAAATCAAGCCTCAGACACTTCCTATCTATGTGACCCTGGGCAAGTGATTTAACCTTGTTTGTCTCAGTTTCCTCATCTGTCAAATGAGCTGGAGAAGGAAATGCCAAACCACTCCACTATCTCTGCCAAGAAAACCCTAAATGGGGTCACAGAGTCAGACATGACTGAAAAGATTGAACAACTGATGAGACAGGTTTCAAACACCATTCCTGCCCATAGAAACTAACTCTCATTCATGTCCCCACAGAAGGTTACTTGACACTTTAAAGACAGTGTGATTCTTAGTCCCCTCTGTCTTCTCTTTCATCACCTTGCCACCACCACTGCAATCACAGAAGGGGGTTTGGATAGAGGGCAAATTTTAATATTTTTTGTATTCTGTGTTGTTATTGTGGGGGAAAAAAGAAATCATTGAAAATACAAAAAATAAATACACAAAGACAAAATAAAATAAGTACTACCTACCAATTGGAGGGATCAGGGCAGTCTTCATGTAAAGGAGGACTTTATTTTATTTTTGAGCTGAGCTTTGAAGGAAACTAGGAATTCCAAGAGGAAGAGGTAAGGTGGGGAGGACATCCCCAGCATGGGGAACAGCATGTGCAAAGGCACAGATATAGGAGATGGGGTGTCATACGTGAGGAACAGCAGAAAGGGCAGTTTGGGTAGACAGTAGAGTCTGTGAAGGGGAGCTTAAAAGCTTAAAATTACCCTAAGACTTTAAGGACACCCCATATAATAAAACTGAAAAGGCAGGCTGGAGCAATGAAGGCTCCAAGTGGTAGACAAAAGAGTTTATACTTGATGCTAGAGGTAATAGGGAACCACTGGGATTTATTGAATTGTGGAGTGACACGGTTAGACTTGACCTTTAAGAAAATCACTTTGGGGGCAGCTAGGTGGCGCAGTGGATAGAGCACCAGCCCTGGAGTCAGGTGGACCTGAGTTCAAATCTTACCTCAGACACTTAACACTTACTAGCTGTGTGACCCTGGGCAAGTCATTTAACTCCAATTGCCTCACAAAAAACCAAACAAACAAAAAAGAAAATCACTTTGGCAGCTATTTAAGATGGAATGGAGTAGGGAGAGACAAGGCAGAGAGACCACTTAGGAAGCTAATTTATATACATACACACACCTATTTTGGTATATATGGATACATGTGTGTGTGTGCACGGGTATTCACAGATGAAATGACCTCCTAATTGGTTTCCCTACCTTGTCTCTCCCCACTCCAGTCCATTTTCAACAGAGCTGCCTATGTGATTAAAAAAAAATTCATTCATTTGTTTGTTTATTCATTTATTCATGTATTTATTTTTGATAATAAACATTTTTATTTTGAGCTTTGAGCTCCAAATTCTATCCCTCCCTTCCCTCACCCCTCCCTAAGGTGGTAAACGATCAGATATAAGTTATACATGTGCAATTATGCAAAACATTTCCATATTAGTCATTTTATATAAGAAGACTCGAATATAAGATAAAAATATGAAAGAAAGAAAGTAAAAAATATCTTGCTTCAGTCTTTATTCAATCAATATCAGTTATTTCTTTGGAGGTGTATTGTATGCTTCATCATTAGTCCCTTGGGATTGTCTTGGGTCACTGCATTGCTGACAGTAGTTAAGGTTCCAATGTGATTTTCTTAAAAGTTAGGCTTAATGTGACTGCATACCTCAATAAACCCCAGTGGTTCCTTATTACCTCTAGGGTTAAATGTAAACTCCTTTGTCAAATAGATAGATGATAGATAGATGATAGATAGAGATAGATAAATAGATAGATAGATAGATAGATAGATAGATAGATAGATAGATAGATAGATAGATTGATTGATAGATGATAGATGATAGTAGGAGATAGATGATAGAGATAGATAGATGATAGATGACAGATAGATGTTAGAGATAGATAGATGACAGAGAGATAGATAGATAGATAGATAGATAGATAGATAGATAGATAGATAGATGATGGATGGATGGATAGATAGATAGATAGATAGATAGATAGATAGATAGATAGATAGATAGATAGATAGATAGATAGATAGATAGATACGTATGTACATCATCCTCACAACTGTCCTTTGGCATAGAGGGTTATATTTTATTGTTCTCATTTTACAGATGAGGAAACTGATGTCCATATAGGTTAAACCCCTTGCCCAAAGTTACACAAGGCTTTGAACTCTAGACTGAGAAGTTTAAGCTAGCAAAGTGACAGAAGAAGTAGAAAGGGAGGAACAGGGAAGAAGCCTCCTAGCAGAACAGTGCCTGCAGCGAATGTTAGCAAAACCACCTCCCCATCTACAGGCAGCCAGTCCAACCATTTATCTGGAACACTGCCTCTTTCTGGGGGAATTGCCAGCCAGTCAACCCTGGCCTGTTCCTGGGAAAACAAGCTGCCAGACCTGAATTGAGTGACCTCCGCTTTGTAGTGTATGGTGTGTGGAAGTGGGGAACAGGCACCTCAGGAAGCTCTGGCTCCCACTTGGTGGATGTGTTGAACCCTGAGGATTTCCCCAGGATCTCTCAGATGCTGCAAGAATCCCTAACTCAACTCCCAGAGCTAGTGGAGTGATTGGCTTGCAAAGGCAAGTCACTCACAAGTGGTGCTCAGATCCCTGCATGGTTAGAATCTGGGCCAGGCCTGGAGCCCAAGGAAACAGACAAGGGAAAAACCACTGCCCTTTGGATTCTGAGTCATCAGAGGCCAACATACCCTCTGTTTCCCCTCACAAAAAGGATATTCCAGGGAAGTCTTTGAACTGTCCTCTTTATTCCCAGGCAAGCTGTGGCTATGAGTGCACTGGGGTCCTTGATTGTTCATTCCCCCACATTTCCAAATCCCATCGCAGTTCCCCTTCTCCCCCATTCTAAACTTTAATTTAGCAAGTATACATCAAGTGTCTACTATGTGCCAGGCACTGTGCTAGTAGTTAAGGATATCATGTTAAGATAGCAAAACAGAAGTGAGAAGAGACAGCTGCTAGAGGGAGACAACAGTGAGAGTGCCCCTGACTTCAAGGAGTTTGCAATCTATTGAGTGACTATAGCAGGCAGATAAGAGAATAAAGGATATCTGCTAAGTAAATAGGAAGTCCTATGGGGTGAGCACTAGTGGCCAGAGGACTTTTTTCCGGGACAATGAGGGTTAAGTGACTTGCCCAGGGTCACACAGCTAGTAAGTGTCAAGTTCCTGAGGCCGGATTTGAACTCAGGTCCTTCTGAATCCAGGGCCAGTGCTTTATCCACTGTGCCACCTAACTGCCCCAAATAGAGGGCTTCTTAAAGGAGATGGCACTTGAACTGAACCTTGAAGAGAGCTAGGAACTCTAATAGACAAAACAGAGGAGGAAGAGCATTCCAGGCATGTGGATTCCAGCCTGGGCAAAGGCAGAGAGGTGGATGATGGGATGCCATGCACATGGAACATCAAATCCAACTGCAGCATAGTGCCAATGAGTAAGAATGACTTGCAATTAGTCTGGAAAGATAGGCTTGAAGCAATTGAAATGTTCCTGGCCTAAAGGAATGGAGACACTCCCATATGCAATATAAAATGCACACTCTCCACCTCTTACCCGCCTCCCCCCACCCAGTTCTCCTAATTTATGTTCAACTAGACTTCCTAGGCCAGTAGCATAAACTGAAAAGCCAGCCTGGTAGAGTGAGAGGAGGAGGGGATCTGGAGTCGGAGGGGCTGGATTCAAATCCCAGACGTGCAACTCACTGCCTAGTTGACCTCAGGCCTGTCTTTTGTCCTTTCTGAGCCTCAGTTACAGTCTCTGCAAGATGAGGGGATCCTGTAAAAAGTGGGAAGAGCATTGGCCTCAGAGTCAGGAGAACTGGGTTTGAGTTCCAGTTCTAATAATTCCTAGGTAGTGACTATGGGCAAGTCACCAAACCTCAACTTAGTCATCTGGAACAAGTGTAGGAATACCTACACTCTTCATGTCATAGGACTGCTGGGAAGAAAATATCATGGTGCCTTAAGATGCCATGTCAATCAGGGTGGGTTCTTAGTATTATATGAACACCTTATCTTCCCACTGTGCCATCCCCTTCACCCCTTCACTTCTAGCCATCTCCAAGCCAAGATGTTTGCCGTGGCCACTGGAAGGCTGAATTCTCCCCCTGGGCTCAGCTAGGTGGGGGAGCTTTCCCCTGGTCTTGCCCAGATCCAGGCCTCCAATGCGATTTCCTTCCTTCCTTCCTTCCTTCCTTCCTTCCTTCCTTCCTTCCTTCCTTCCTTCCTTCCTTCCTTCCTTCCTTCCTTCCTTCCTTCCTTCCTTCCTTTATTTTCTTTTCTTTGTTTCTTTCTTCCTTCCTTCTTTGTTTCTTCTTCTGTCCTTCCTCCTTTCTTTCTTTCTTTCTTTCTTTCTTTCTTTCTTTCTTTCTTTCTTTCTTTCTTTCTTTCTTTCTTTCTTTCTTTCTTTCTTTCTTTCTTTTCTTTCTTTCTTTCTTCCCTTCCTTCCTTCCTTCCTTCCTTCCTTTCTTTTTTTTTCTTTTGGTGGGGCAATGAGGGTTAAGTGACTTGCCCAGGGTCACACAGCTAGCAAGTGTCAAGTGTCTGAGGTTGGATTTGAACTCAGGTCCTCCTGAATCTAGGACCAGTGCTTTATCCACTGTGCCACCTAGCTGCCCCACTCCCTTCTTTCTTCTTTTTTTTTCTTTCCAATGTGTTTTTCTTAAAGGTCAGGTCTAATGTCACTCCACAGCTCAATGAACCCCAATGGCTCCCTATTACCTGTAGGATCAATGGTAGGTACTAGAGGTATAAATTCAAAGAATGAAACCACCTCTACTCAAGATGAGCTTATATTATAAAGGGGAGACCACATGTACATTTAAAATATTTACAGCATAAATATGGGATGGACAAATATAAATGTATACAAAGTTGTTCAATACAAGGTAGTTTGGGAGGGGGAGACACTAGCATGTGGAGGAGTAGAAAAGGCCTCATGTAGAAGGTGGTGTCTGAGATGCATCTTAAAGAGAGGCAGAGGGGGCAGCTAGGTGGTACAATGGATTCAGGAGGACCTGAGTTCAAATCCCACCTCAGACACTTGACACTTACTAGCTGTGTGACCCTGGGCAAGTCACTTAACCCTCATTGCCCTACCCCATCCCCCCCACCCCCCCACCCCAAAAAAAGAGGCAGAGAGGTAAGGAGAGAACTCATACCCAGTTTGGAACTCAGCCCACGCAAAGACAAAGAGATGGAGAGGAAATGTTATGTGTGAAAGGGCCAATTTGGTTGGATCACAGAGTGCTACCTTTTAAGTGCTTGATGTTCTGTCCGTCTGTCCCTAAAGCCCATTTTCAGCTAGCAAGTGTAAAGAATTAATCATGATTTAGAAGCCCCAGAGCGTGTTCTGGTCGGGGCCGAAATGCGCACTGGGGCTTCTAAATCACAATTAATTCTTTACACAAGGCAGCAGTGGGTTGAGTGTGGCTGAAGTAACAACATGTCTTTTTCCCACTCAAACAGTGCCCCATCCTTCTACCCCCTTCTAATGGGCCTCCCCCCTCCCCCCTACAAGGCATTCCTCAGAAGGTCAAAAGGAGAGGATGAGCACATTCAATTTTTTCCTTTGTCCAGCTGCCTAATTTCTTCATGGATTTCTTTCCTCCTTCTTTTGACCCTTCCTAACCATTTTTCTGGGTCCAGCCAGAGTTGTATCTTTGTAGTACCAGGCAACCATCCCAGCCCTCAAAATCATCCAGGACACGGGACTTCAAATCAGAAGGCCCCTCTCCTGATAAGTCCAACCTCCATCTCTCCTGTCATCATTTCTTAGGTTTCCTAGGAATTAGAATTGAAAGGGTGAACTGAAAAAATCAGAGCTCAAAAGCTAGATGAGGCCATAGAAACCATCTGGTCCAAACTCTTAATTTTATAGGTGATAGAACTGAGGCGCCGGGAGATTAAGTCATTTACCCAAGGTCACACAGATAAACATCAGAGTCAGGATTTGAACCTAGACCCTGTGACTCCAGAGGCAGGGCCTTTTACTGTACCTTGCTGTCTCCTCTGGTCCAACTCTCTCATTTTGCAGAAAAGGAAAATGAGGCCCAGAGAGATGATGGAACTTAAATCATAGCACCTTAAAGCAGCAAAGAACTTTAGAGACTATTTTATCCAACCTCCTTATTTTCCAAATGAGGAGATTGAGGGGTAAGGAAATGAGCATTTATTAAGCAACTACTGTTTGCCAGGCACCATGCTAAGTGCTTTATAGATATCTCATTTGATCCTTACAGCAACCTAGATGGAAGGTACATAGGTGCTAATATTATTTCCATTTTTGTTGTTTAGTTGTGTCCTACTCTTTGTTTTCTTGGCAAAGATACTGGCGATTTCCTTCTTCAGCTCATTTTGTAGTTGAGGAAACTGAGGCAAACAGGAGTAAGTGGACTTGCCCAAGGTCACACAGTTGGTAAGTGTCTGAGCCAGATTTGAACCCAGGAAGATTCCTGACTCCGAACCCAGTGCTCTATCCACTGTGCCACCTGGCTGCCCTTTTACAATTGAAGAAACTGAGACAAACAGGCTTAAATGACTTGCTAAGGGTCACATAGCTAGTAAGTTCCTGAGGCGAAATTTGATCTTTGGGACTTCTTCAATCCAAACCCAGTTCTCCACCCACTGTGCCACCTCGCTGCCTCGGTTACTGAAGGCTCACAGGAATTGAGTGGCTTACCCAGGTTCACTCAGGTAATAAAATGCCAGAGCTGGCATTCAAACTTGCCATCCCCACACCTCTAGCTAGAGGCTAGGACCAGTCATTGGGCTTCCCGCCTGAGAGTGTTCCATTGGCGATGTTTCCTGGTGGGTGTGGGTGTGGGCTCCCTGCCCAGGGTGGCCTGGGGGAGGGGGAGTGGAAGGTGGGGGGAGGGCCAATATTGAAAAGCTTTCAGGATTCCCATGCACACAGATGGCAGATGGAGCAGGATGGCGGCAGCCTTGAAGTCCCTTACGTAACAGACACACCCACCCAGAGCACACATCACCAGGATCCCTCTTACTAGGCCTCCAAAAAGGAGCGAGTTTCAACACTTAACAGGCAAGTCGGAGGCCCGGGCATTCTGCCATCCCTGCAATAAGTTCGAGGAGGGACAAGGTGCAGGTCACCCTGATTGGGGGAAGGAGGGTGCGGAGCAAGGGGTCACAGAGTTATGGCTTTCTCACCCTTTCCTTAGGGCATGATGCCGGGTCGGAATCGAAAGGGGACTGCAGCAGGAAGGCTCGAAGGCTAAAGCCGGTGCTCTGGGGCAGCTATGGATGGCAGCCCAGGCCTCAGGGAAATTGAGCAATGGGCAAAAAAAGACGCAAGCAACAGGATTCAAAGGAAGCCAGGCACAAGGATAAACAGAAGTCAGGCTTCAGCACTTAACGAATGGTAACATTTACACGAAACACAGGTGCCTCTACTCTCCTTAACTCTTTGTGGTCTGGCCTCTAACCTCATTATTCAGCAGAAACTGCTCTCTGCAGAACGCATTTCATGGCCTTTTCTCAATACTCCTTTTTGACCACTCTGCACTTGACCTTTGGCACTGGGGATCACCCTCTTCTCCTTCATACTCTCTTCTCTCTAGGTTTTCCTGACACTTCCCTACCCTAGTTCTCCTACCTCTCTCTACCTGTCTGACCACTCCCTCTCCATCTTTTTTTGTTTGTTTGTTTTATTTTCTTTGGGGAGGGGGGCAGGGCAATGAGGGTTAAGTGACTTGCTCAAGGTCACACAGCTAGTAAGTGTCAAGTGTCTGAGGCTGGATTTGAACTCAGGTCCTCCTGAATCCAAGGCCAATGCTTTATCCTCTGCGCCACCTAGCTTCACCCCCCCCCCCCCACCCATCTTCTCTGCTGGATCTTCATCCACATCACATCTGCTAATCATGGGAGTCCTCTGAGGCTCTGTCCTGGATCTTCTTTCTCTATGCTATTTCTTTTGGTGATCTCATTTGCAGC
Source organism: Dromiciops gliroides (assembly GCF_019393635.1). Lineage (NCBI taxonomy): Eukaryota > Metazoa > Chordata > Mammalia > Microbiotheria > Microbiotheriidae > Dromiciops > Dromiciops gliroides. Next base: position 259,078,652 of record NC_057864.1, read on the forward strand.
TATGGTTTCAATGATCTCTATGCATGACTCTCACTAACTAGGTGGTGCAGTGGATAGAGTGCTAAGTCGGGAGGCAAGAAGATTCATCTTCCTGAGTTCAAATCCAGCCTCAGACACTTATATTAGCTGTGTGAGCCTGGGCAATTCATTTCACCCTTTTGGCCTCAGTTCCCTCATCTATAAAATGAGCTGGAGAAGGCAATGGCAAAGCATTCCAGTGTCTTTGCCAAGAAAGTCCCAATTGGAGTCACAAAGAGTTGGACATGACTGAAACTATTGAACAACAAAATGCATGACTCTCAGATAATTACTTGACTAAATTCCAAAGAACTCATAATGGAAAATGCTGTCCACATCCAAAGAAAGAACTAATGGAATCTGAATGCAAATTGAAGCATACTATTTTCACTTTTTTCTTTTGGTCTGTTTCTTCTTTCACAACATGACTAATATGGAAATATGTTTTACATGATCGCACATATATAACCCATATCAAATTGCTTACTGTCTTAGGAAGGGAGGGAGGGAGAAAATTTGGAACTCAAAAATTTTTTTAAATGAATGTTAAAAATGTTTCTTTATATATAATTGGAAAAAACATAATACTATGTAAAAAAGGGGGGAAAAGATCTATTTGTCTAGTTCTAACCTCTCTCCCAACCTCTAGTCTCACATCTTGACATTTCCAACTTCTTATTAGATATCTCAAACTCCATACACCATAGACCTCTCAAACTCAACATGACAAAAACTGAATTCATTATCTTTCCCCCAAAACTATCCCCTCTTCGTAACTTACAAGAGTAATCTAACGTTTGTATAGTGCTTTAATGTTTGTAAAATCTTATAGCTATTACCTCATTTGATCACAACAATGCTGAGAAATGGGTGCTATTATTATAACCCAGTTTACAGATTAGGAAACTGAGGCAAACAGGATTTAAGTGACTTACCCGGCATCATAGAACTAAAAAAATGCCTCAGACAGGACTTTAACTCAGGTCTTCCTGACTCTAAGTCAGTTGCTTTAATCTACAGTGCCATTCAAGTTTCCCCATTATATTTGGAGCAATAATCATTCTCCTAGCTACCCATGCTTGCAACCTAGGGAATCATCTTCATCTCTTTCTTCCTTTTATATCTAATCTAATCTCATAATCTAATCGAGTCCTGTGCATTTCACCTCATAATATTACTAATCTCTATCTCCCTCTCTCCTCTGGCACTGTCATCATCCAAGCACAGGTACTCATCACCTTATACCTGAAGTGCTGCAAAAGACAATTTTGGTGGCTTCCTTGCCTCAAGTCCCCACTCCAACCCATCCTCCACTCAGCTGTCAACTTGAACTCTCTTAAATGCAAAGTAGTCACCCCATTCCCATACAATACACCTCAGTGCTGCCTTATTGCTTCCAAGATCAAAGATAAAATCATCTGGCTTTTAAAACCCTTCATAACCTGACCCCTCCCTCCTTTAGTCTTCTTACACCTTACTCCCCTCCACATGCTCGGAGACACGGTAGCATTGCCCTTCATGCTATTCCTTGAACACAACTCTCCAATCTCCCAATTTAAAGCATTTTCATCGACTGTCTCCCTTGACTGTAATACTCTTCCTCATCATCTCTGCCTACTAAATTCCCTGGCTTCTGTCAAGTCTCAGTGAAGGTCTTGTTTCCTTCAAGAAGCTTTCTCCAATCCTCCTTAATCTTAATGCCTTCCCCCTGAGATTATCTCCAATTTATCCTGTATGTAGCATGCTTATACATAGTTGTTCACACATCTCCTCTATTAGATTGTGAGCTCCTTGAGGCAGGAACTGTCTTGTGCTTGTCTTACCAGCTTGTCTTACCAGCATTTAGCACAGTGTCTGGCATATAGTAGGTATTTAATAAATGATTATTGTGGGGGTGAAATTAAGATCGCATTTTTGTCTTACCTCTACTATAACCTCCTTCACAACAACAAAGAAAATATGCCAGACTGAATTGTGATCAGGAAAGCTAAGAAAAAAATCACAGTGAGTAATTTTTCATTCTGGGGAAGTTTAGGAAGACAAATTTAAAAAGTCCATGGACACAGGGACAGGGGCTAGCCAGGAGTGCATTGTGCTTATACCTATAGAATTTGGCTGTGGATAGCAGTGGAAGCTGGAGTGGCAGAAAGAATTTCAGTGCCCAGGGATAGTAAGGGACTAAACATTAGAGCTGGAGGAGATCCTAGCAGACTCCTGTACTAGCACCTAGAGCAGGAACAGGTGTCACCTAGTCCCAGGTCACAGTGGGAAGTGAGCACAAGGGAGCAGAAGCCCTATGTGTGGTAGGAGCAAGGAACTAGTTCCAGAAACTTAGCTATGTGGCTCTGAGCCCAAGAGCAGAAGGGGGACTCTATTCTCACCTTTCGTCCTCCACGTGAGCATGTAGGGCAGAACAAAACCAAGGGGGATCCAGCAGTTCAGTCACTCTGAACCTGAAGAGCTGTCCAGCAGGCTAATTGTGACTTTGCCCAGGTAATCCAAGAATCACTAGACTGCATGAAAGTCATAAACAAAAAAAAATCCTAGATATTATATTTCAAGAAATTATAAAGAATAGCTGTCCAAATATCTTAGTAGTAGAGAGCAAAGTTAGTTGGTTGTTGGTTGTTATCCTTTGTTCTCGAAAAGGACCAGAATGACACCACTGTTAAAGTCAAGTTACAATGTGTTCGATGATGGCTGATCAGATGAATATGAGTTCGGAATGCTCTACCACAGGTTGGGCACAAATAGTCCATGTGAACCTTTGGGGTGGATTTTCTAAATTTGCACATCTCTTATTTCTTTTGAGCTACTTCAGTTTTGCTTTGCTCATAGAGCTTATCACCTTCTCTGATGAGGGCATGCCATGCTGAACAGTCCTGTGCCAGTGTCTCCCATGTCATGCAATCAATTCCAAAGTTCTTAAGAGACCAGAAAGCAAAGTAGAAACTGAAAGAATCCAATAATCACCTCCTGAAATAAATCCCAAAATGAAAACTCCCAGAAATATTATGGCCCAAATCCACAACTCCTAGGTCAAGGGGAAAATATTGCAAGCAATCAGAGAGAAGAAGTTCAAGTAGTAGAATTCAAGGCTATAGTCAGAATCAGAAAAGATGTAGTAGCCACCACTATAAAGAGACAGAGTTTGGAACATGATATTTGAGAAGGAATATGGTATTTTAGATTACAACCAAGAATAACCTACCCAGCAAAACAGAGTATAATATTATAGGGGGAGAATGGACATTTAGTAAAAAAGAGGACTTTCAAGCAATCCTGATGAAAAGACCAATACTAAATAGAAAATCTGATATTCAAAAAAAATATTCTAAAGAGAAGCATTAAAAAGTAACCTATGAGTGAGAAATCATAAGGGACTAAAGTAGGTCAAACCATTTACATTCTTATATGGGAAGATGATGCATATAACCCCTTAGAACTTTATCATCAATGGGGATCTTAAATGGAGTCTTATTAGACAAATGCCCTGAGTATGATTATATTGGGATTATCTCAAAAGAAGAATGGAAGGATAAGAAAGAGGTATGCGCTGTGAGATAGGGAGAGGGAGGAAAAATGGGGAAAATTATCTCACATAAATGAGATGCAAAAAGAATTTATACAATAAAGGGATGAATTGGGAGTGGGAAATACTTGAACCTCACTCTCATCTGAACCGGTTCAAAGAGAGAAGAATACATACACACAGATTGATATAGAAATTAATCTTATCCAACAAGGAAGTAAGAGGGAAAGTGGTTGGGAGGGATAAAATGGAACATAGATTAAGAGAGGCAGTGATCAAAAGCAAGATGGATTCTTAAGGAGGGTACAGGGTAAAAAGAGAAAGATACACATAAAAGAATTAAAAGGAAAATACACAGCAATCATAACTGTTAGTGTTGCTGAGATGAACTTACCCATAAAATGGAAAAGGATAGCAGAATAGATTAGAAACAAAAATCCAAGAATACATTGTTTACAAGAAATACACTTGGAGACAGAAAGATATACTTATAGTTAAAATAAGGGGCTGGGGCAGAATCTAGTATGCTTAAGCTAAGGGGAAAAAAACAAAAACGAAAAAGGCAGAGGTACCAATCATGACCTCAGACAAAGTAAAAACAAAAACATCTAATTTAAAGACATAAATTAAGGCAACTACATTTTGCTAAAAAGGTACTATAGATAATGAATTAATTTCAATACTGAACATATATGCACCAAATGGTATAGCATCCAAATTCTTAAAAGAAAAGTTAAATAAATTAGAAGAAATAGACAATAAAACTATATTAGTGAGAAGCCTCAATTTATTCTCTCTCTGATACATAAATATAACCGTAAAACAAACAAGTAAAAAGTTAAGGAAATGAATAGAATTTTAGATAAGTTAGAGAACAACTTTAGTAGAATATTGAATACCAATGGAAAGGAATATACCTACTTCTCAGCTGTGTATGGCACCTTCACAAAAACTGACCACATACTAGGGCATAAAAACCTCTCAAAGTAGAAATATTGCAAGAATCTTTTTCTGACTATAATTCATTAAAACTTCATTTATTAAAGGGCCTTTGACACATAGATTGAAAATTAATTGGGAGTAGCTAGGTGGCGCAGTGGATGGGGTGCCGGCCCTGGATTCATGAGGACCTGAGTTCAGGTCCGGCCTCAGACACTTGACACTTACTAGCTGTGGCCTTGGGCAAGTTGGTTAACCCTCATTGCCCTGCAAAAAAAAAAAAAAAGAAACTAAATAACCCAATCTTTAAAAAAAAAAAACAAGTGGGTCAAAGAGCAGGAAAGAAAATCTAGGATTGAGGGCATCCCTAGACCAATTCTGGCTTTGGTTCTTTTTGTTATGTAATAGAAAAAAAAATAGATTTAGAATTCTAGTACCTGGTTTCAAGTTTCATCTCTGTGTGACTTATGGTAAGTAACAATTTCTCTGGGGCTCAGGCTTCCTTGGCTATAAAGAGGGGGTTAGACTAGATGACCTCAGATATTCCTTTCAACTCTAAATCCTGTGAATCAAAGCTAACTGTGTAATCTTAGGCAAATGGCTTAACCTCTCTGGGTTTCTTAACCTATAAAATAAAGGGATTAGAATGGGTAATCTCTAAGATCTGTTCCAGCTCAAAAATTACAAATAACTTATAGACATAGTACTTAAAAAAAAAACAACACCAAAAACCCTACACCTGTGATTTCACTGATGTAGAGAACTCTGATGAAGATAGTCTAGCAATTCATGTCAATACCTGTTCTAAAAATGACAATTTTAGAGAGTTAACTAAGGCCACATGGATGTTGTGACTCAGTCAGGGCCACACAACCAATATGTGTCAGAAGTGGGTCTTGAACTAAGGTCTTCCTAAACCTGAGGCCACCTCTATCCTTGATATCATAGCCATCTGATATAATTATACATCTGCATTTTATGTACATAAATATTTATAGTACCATGTACCCTATAATTAAGAACAATAAAGCTACCCTGTGTATATTTATGTAACAATAAATGATTGTTGATTGATAAATTAACTTGCTTTCATTCTTTGTCTTTGTATCCCTAACAACTAGTACTGTCCCTGGCATATATTAGGTGCCTAATAAATGCTCGTTGATTGATTGGAATGGGAAGAAATTTTAGATTTTATCTAGTTGAACCCTTTCATTTGACATGTAAGGAAACTGAAGTCTAGGAAGGAGAAGTTGGAAAGTCAAATAGTAAGATGCAGAACCAGGATTGGGTCCCAGGTTCTTTGACTTCCTCTTCCAGATCTTAATGTACATGTAGAAAAGAAAGTGGTGATTATAAAGAGCTAGCATGACTTCACCAAAATAAATCAGGCCAGACTTACCTCAGTTTCTTTCTTTATAGGATTACTTAGTGTATTGACTTAAAAATGCAACAACCTGTTGCATTGACTTGAGTTTTATAAGGGAAATGAAAGACAAAATAAAATATCTTTTTCTCTGAAAAAAAATTCTTTATAATCCTTTATAGGATTACAGTAGTGTATAGGCATAGGAGACAAAGCAACTGACCCAACTTCTTGTGGTATTCAACTGGACAAGGTGGGGAGATGTTGCTCATAGGACAAACGTTGAATGATTAAATTCAAAGAGCAGTCATTAGTGGTTCAGTTCCACCATGCCAGGAGGTCTTCAGTGAAATGCCCCAAGAATTTGTGCTGTTTGGCATTTTAAAAAATCAATGTTATCAATGACTACTAAAGGCATGTGCATTACATTTGTAAATGACACAAAGGTAGGAGGGCTCATTAACATGTTAGACAACAAAATACAGATCTAAAAAGATCATGACAAAGTCGAGTATTGGGACATATCTAATAACAATAATAACAACCACTAACATTTATATGGTGTTTAAAGGTTTATAAAATGCTCTTTTTTAAAACAAAAATTTCATGAGCTAGATAACACAGCATAATTATACCCATTTTATGGATGGGGAAACTGGCGCTTTCAGAGATTAAGTGCTTTGTCCATGATCCCAGAGGCAATAAAAATGTCTGAAATGAGATTCAAACCTATGTCTTCTACATGGAGGTCTGCCACTTCTATTCACTATGAGGAACAAATATAAAATCTTATACTTGGGTTCAAAAACTCAGCTTCCCAAGTATGAAATTGAGAAAGTATGTCTTTATGGCAGTTCATCTGAAATGATCTTATATAAGTCAAAAGTATGATGTAGCATTTGAAAAGCTAATGCTAAGAAGAGCTTTTAGGCTGAATCAAGAGAAATACAGCATCTAAAATAAGAGAAGCAATAGTTCTGAACAGACCACATGTGGAACACAGTATGTTCTATTCCAGACACCACAATTTTCTTTCTTTCTTTCTTTTTTCCTTTCTTTCTTTCTTTCTTTCTTTCTTTCTTTCTTTCTTTCTTTCTTTCTTTCTTTCTTTCTCTATCTGTTTATTTGTTTATTTACTTATTTATTTGTTTGTTTATTCATTCATTTACTTATTCATTCATTTATTTGTTTGTTTGTTTATCTTCAGGCACCACAATTTTAGTAAAAATGTGAATAAACTAGGGACCATCTAAAAGAGGATGACCAAGTCAGTCAAGGTCTTGGAGATTGTTCATTATGTAGAATTGTTTAGGGATGATTAGTCTTGAGAAGGAAAGGTTTGGGTGGGGGGAGGAGTGATAATTTTCTTTAAATGTTGAAAACACTAGTAAGAAAGAGGAGGTAGGAGTTAGGCTCATTCTTCTAGGTCCCAGAGCACAAAAAGAACCAAACTAGGTGCAATGAATAGGTAAAAATATATATATATATGGTTCAGTGGAAAGATCACTAGATTTGGAGACAAAGGATCTGGGCTCAAATTCTAGTTCTGCTACTTGCTACCTATATGACATTGGCCAAGTCACTTCCTCCATTTACAAAACTAGGGAATTGTACTAGACCTCTAAGGTTCATTCCAGTTCTCAAATGATCATCTTGTGTCAATAAAATTGTCAATCACTTTATATCAAATATGATTTGCATAAAATAAGTGTATTTACTTATTTTACATGCATTCCTAACCTGTCCCTCCTACCACATCCCATCTCCATTGACAACCAACAGCAAAAACAAAATAAAAAACAACACAAGAATAAAACCCTCATCATTAATATACTAGCCAGCCAAAGGAATTCCCACATTGGACATGTCTCTTTGAATGCTACATTCATTACTTCTCTGGCAGGAGGAGAGCGATGTCCAACCAATATTTACTAAATGTTTGCTATGTGCTAGGCGCTGGGGCTAGGAAGACAAAAGTAAGAAAGCCCCTGTCCTCGTGAAGTTTTCATTCTATTTGGGGTTGTGAGGAAAGTATTTCCTAAGTCTTTGAGATCAAGATCAAGGTATATAATTCTTTGATCTGGTAAAACTTAGGACCTTGCTCCTGTTGCATCCCCTTTCTAGCTATCAGGCCTGCCCCCTCCAAGGGCTGTCTACTGTTCTGCTCCCCCAATCAATACTTGGGTGTTGGTTTCTTTCTGGAAAGAGAAGGCTTGATGATGGAACTGAGGAAAAGACTGCTAGGCTACATTAATTAGCATTCTACAGAGGAAGAAGGGTTCCTTCATTCATTTCCTACCTCCCCTGTCCCTTCAACAAGAGAAAAGAAGCTTAAGCTATATTATGAAAGAGCCTCCAACCAGCATGAGACAGGGGCACTGGAATTCAGGAGGGAGGGAGAGTGGGACACACACACACACACACACACACACACACACACAGAGTGTCTACCTCCTCTTGTGTCTGGTGTGGGAGAGAAAGGATAAGACCTGATCAGAGGCAACTGAATGAACCAAAGAGTCTCTCAGGGTTGTTGACTTTGGGTGTTTTTCATTTTTTGGTCTGAATCTGTGAATTTACTGGTGTAGAAATTCCCTGTGTTGAAACGGCCCTCTCACTGATGCTTCTGTAATTTGTGGTCTTAAATAGCTACCTGGAGAAAATGAAGGTTTGGGGGATTTGTTCAGGGTCCCCCAGGCAGTTTGTGTCCAAGGCTGGATTTGAACCTGGGTCTTCCTGATGCCAAGTCTGGGCCATCCACTCTATATGCTGCTTCTTAAGGTTACTCCTCTAAAAATCCATGATCTTCAAGAACTTCATCTCTGCCCTGAGACACAGTGTGGTTGCCATCCAGTCTCCTTTGCTCTTACTCCTCCCCTTCCCACCCACCCCTATTCCTCTTAGCTGCAACCCCCCCACCCCCATTTCTGTCTTCAAGAGGCCAGATGCATATTATCAGGCCTCTAAATGCTGATCCTGCCACTGACCTTCTTCGCCTTTAATTCAATCAAGAATCATAAGCCCTTTTAATTTAGGAAGTAACGGGCGGCTGCTGGGCAGACCGTGGATTGATTGACAGGTCTGCCACACTAACTGGCTGGCTCCCTGGATGGGAGCATAGACCCATGACCCCAACTGGCCTCCCTGAAATGAATCTGCTGCCTGGAGGTCTGGGGGAACAAAGGGATAATGACACCCCCTCTTTTTCCCTTTGCCCACCCTGCCAGCCCCCAGCTAAGGAGAGACAGAGGCTGCCAGAGGGGAATCCTGACCCTGCTGGTCTCTATGAAGGAGGCTCTACAAGAGCAAACTTTAAATGCAATGAGAAAGCATTTGGGGTAGACAAGAGAAAGAACTTCCCAATAGTTGAAATGGCAGGGGAGAAGGGGGCAGTGAGGAGAGAATGGGGAAACTAATTATCTAAAGAAGTGACTTGTCCAAGGTCACAGAGGTTGTAAGAATTAGAAACAAGATTTGAAACCAGGTCCTCTGAGTTCAGAGGATATACCATTATTCTACACTGCATGAATTGACCATGTAACGAAAGCACTCTGAATATTATTGTTTTTATTTTTCAGATAAGGAGACAGGTTCAAACAGATTATGTTATGTTCCCATGGTTACATAGGTATTAAATGTTAGGGGCAGGAATCAAACACAACTTGTATAAGGCTGCCCTTTTTTCAACTCTGTCTCATCACCTCCGTAATTTAATTCAATATAACTTTAGGAAGGGCCTATGATATGTGACATAGGCAGTTAAGTGGCTCAGTGGATAGAGCTCTGGGCCTACAGTCAGGAAGACCTGAGTTCAAATCCAGACTCAGATACTTACCAGCTGTATGGCCCTGGGCAAGTCACTTAACCTCTGTTTTCCTTAATTCACTGGAGAAGGAAATGGCAAATCACTCTAGTATCCTTGCTAAGAAACCCCATAGACACTTAGTCCATGGGGTGATGAAGAGTCAGACATGGCTGAACAACAACATGACATGCAAACTGCTGTGCTAGTCTCTGGGGGTGTGAAATTTTTAAATAGCATAGTCTCTGCCCTTTTGAAACTAACTTTCTATGTGGAGATGAGAGCTAAGACATGCATACTTAACTTTTGTGGTCTGTGATCCATATGGGCACTCCCTGTGGTGATACACATTGCCACCCATCCATGCCTTCTCATCTTTTTTGACTCTTGTCCAGATCCCCCCATGAGTCCTTCATAAGGCAGTTGACCCAACACACTAGGAGCTTTCCTCTGGATCCCTTGACATTTCACGGATGTCAATGGAGCAAGTCTCAGTTATCCTTCCCTTTTGACCTGTAACAGGTCCATGCATGTCTCTGATGCCATTGTTTCTGCCACATCTCTTTCTGCTAGTTTCCCTTGTGTGCTTCTCTATTGCCTTGCTGCTAACCCTAGAGTTGAATTCTTAGGATATCCCTGGAAAAGTATTACTTAAAAGGGGGACTTTTCCCTTCCCCAATGTGGCCAGAGGATCAAATGAGGTTAATTCATTTGAGGAAACTGAGGTAAATAGAGGTTAAATGTTTGTAAAGCACTTTGTAAACTTTATAGCTCTATGTGAATTATTATTATTATTTATATTCCAGAGCCAGGATTCCAATACAGATTTCCTGACTTCAAGTCAAATCAAATCTGATCAACCAGGGTTTTATGAATGCCTACTAAATACAATTAATGTGTTAAGCAATTGGGATGCAAAACCAAAATAGCCCCTGAGGAGCTTACTTTCCACTGGGGCCAAGGAGTGGGAGTAGGGTACAACATTGATGTGGGATACAAGAGAAATAGATGGTAATTCAGAGGATGGTGGTACACTAACAACAAAGGGAGTCAGGAAGTCACCTCTTGTGGGAGGTGACACCAACTGAGCTTTGAAGGGAGCTAGTGCAGAATTGAGGAGAGAAAGTTGCTGTTGTTGTTTGTCCTTCATTCTCAAAGAGGACCATGACATCAGGAGGTGATGCCATGACTTGCAGTGAATTGGATTTAAGTAAGGGAGGACTGTGCAAGTCAGCAAACTCACTCTCCTCCAGAGCCATCTGGGTCCAGTGGCAAGATATACATCAGGATGATTGGAGATGATCCCAGATGTTTAAGGCAATCGGGGTTATGTGATTTGCCCAGGGACACACAGCTAGTGTCTAAGGTGAAATCTGAACTCAGGTCCTCCCAACTTCAGGGTCACTGCTCTATCTACTGCGCCATCTAGCTGCCGACAAGGGAAAGTATTCAAGTGATAGAGAACAGTCGAGGAGGCAGGAAATGGAAGATTCAATCAGCAGCAACCAGACCAGTTTGGCTGGACCAGAAAATCCAGGAGGGAGAAAGATATGAAATTAGTTTAGAAAGATAGGTTAGAGGGGCAGAAAAAAAAGGAGAGGATTTCCCCATTTTCTCCCTGAAGGGAGAATGGAGGAAGTTTGGGGAGCGTCTGAGTCTGAAGAGAGAAGGCCTGTGATCAGAACAAGAAAGAAGTAGCTTGTAGAGATGAGACAAAGAAATATACAGTTATCCCTTCCACATTGCAATTTTCCCCATTGCAGTTTCAATATGTCCAGGGTCGACATAAGAAATTATTTTTTGGGGGGGAGGGGGTGAGGCAATTGGGGTCAAGTGACTTGCCCAGGGTCACACAGCTAGTAAGTGTTAAGTGTCTGAGGCTGAATTTGAACTCAGGTCCTTCTGAATCCACTGCGCCACCTAACTGTCCCCGACATAAGAAATTCAATGGGAATTTGGGGGATTTTTGCAGAAGCCGCAGACAACAAGTGAAGGCCAGGAGATGACACACAAAAAAGTTTAGAAACTAAGAAATACATAAAATAAATGTATAGCATTGTATACATATATAGCCTATAATCAAACAATTAACCCAAATTTTACAGTAAGATATTATAAACACCCCTGCAAAAGAGAAAAAAAAAATTCAGACTTCTCTGATATGAAGGGAGGGTCAAAAAATTTTACACAGATTTTCCAGATTGTGGGGGCACCATGTACCTAATCTCTGCGATGTGGAAGAGATAACTGTGCCTTCCTTCTTTCTTCAGAGAGGTGGGGAACTATGGGTGTGGAATGTATATGACCACAGATGTACACCCTCGGCTCCAGGCTGGAATACTTACATAAGATTCTCTTCATGGGTAGAGAAAAGGATGACTTGGTGCTTCATACCTATGTGAGGGGCATAGCACACATGAGAACTTGAGAAAAGGGACCCTTTCTTCCTTCCTGCTTCAAGAGAGTATATATACGGTCGAAGACTCTCTTTGGAGAAAAATCCACAGGGAAAAAGGACAGACTCTGCAGGGCAGCTGGGTCAGGGAAAGTGGCCTCCTTTGAGATGCTGGGGAATTTCCCCTTGGGTGACATCAAGGTTAGGTCTCTAGAGAAGGCCAGGAGAAGCATTATTCATCATCATTACAACAATGCTAATGGAAAGATCAACAATAAAACCATCCAAAGTGGATGCTGTGAGATGATAGTAACCACATTTTACCCTATAGAAGAGATAAGAGATGACACTCCCTCTTCCTCCTTCTTTTTTGAAGATGTGTGTAATGAATGCTTCCTATGATGTAAGATCTTTGTGATGAATAGGTTAGTTTTAATAAACTGGTGTGGTTTTTCTCTCCTTTTTTTTTTTTTTTTTTTTGCTTTTCTAAGAAATGACTCACTAGGAGGGGAAAGGGAATATATTGGGAAATGAAGTAAAAACAAAAAAAGATTTTTAAAAAATAAATCAGATGGAAAGTGATGACGAATTGAAGGCAGGATGAGGAACTGGGCTCGAGTTGCCTTACGTAGGGTTAAGGGTTAGACTTAAAGAACTTCCAAGAAGCTTGAGTGACAAGATGACCCTGGAGCATATTGCCAAGGTTGGAAGCCCTCTGGGGTCTTTAGTCAAGTCATTTCTCCCAGTCTCACTTTCCTCATTGGTCCAGTCACTGGGTTGAACTAGAGCACAGCGAACATGGTTGGAAACCCAGCTCTGCCCCTTAGTACCTTATGCCCTTGAACATGGAAACCAACTCTTCTAGTCTCTTTCCACTGTACCCTGATGCCTCTCAATTAAACAACAGAGACAGCGAGGTGGTGCAGTGGATAGAGAACTGGGGCTGGGGTCAGGAAGACATGAGTTCAAATCTGGACTCAGAAACTTACTAGCTGTGGGACCTTGGGCAAGCCTCGGTCTGCCTCAGTTTCCTCATCTAAAAAATAGGGATGATAATAGTACCAAAGCTCAAGGTTGTTGTGAGGATCAAATGTAAAGTGCTTAGCATGGTGGCTGGCACATAGGTTTGTCTCTGCCTCAGTTTCTTTATCTGTAAAATGGAGATAATAAATGTTTCTTTCCATCCTTCCCTTTTTCCTTCCAACACATTGCTATATGTGAGCTACTGTGCTAGGTGCTGGGGATGAAGACATGCACAAAAATGAGCAGGTGCCTGCCCTCAAAAGGCTTTCATTCTACTAGTGAATGTAGCGTGCATACCAACAAGTATGCAAAGAGGAAAAATGTGAGGTATGAGAGCATTGAGTCCAACCCCTTAATTCTATTTTATTTTATTTTATTTTTTTGGTGAGGCAACTGGGGTTAAGCGACTTGCCCAGGGTCACACAGCTAGTAAGTGTGTAGAGCGTCTGAGGCAGGATTTGAACTCAGGTCCTCCTGAATCCAGGGCCAGTGCTCTATCCACTGTGCCACCTAGCTGCCCCCCTTAATTTTACAGATAAGAAAATTGAGGTCAAGAGGTAGAGATGAGAAAGGAGAGCATTAGGGAATAAATGTGAATGAAGAGCACTGGAACATGAGATATCAAGCTTGAAAAACAACAACTTGCTATCCAGTGAGGCTGGAAGGTAGAGTTCATGAAGGAAAAGAGACTGAAATGAGGTTGGAAAGGTCGATGGATGGAAGTCCTAAAATGTCAAATTAAGGAATCTGTAGTTTATCCTTTCAGCCATGGGAGGGCCAATGAAGTTTTCTGAGCCAGGGAATGGTGTGGTCAGACTAATACCTTAGCAAGTTTTTGGTGGTGATTATTTAGACATCCATGTGGAAGACCACTATTAATAACTCAAATCTGGAGGGCATGTGTCATTTCATTTTTGGTTTTGTATATTCAGTACCTAACATAGTGCCTTGCACACAGGAGGTACTGAACAAGTGCTTGTTACTCTCTAGTAACACAGAACAATAAACCTATCCTATACACTTGTCATATTCTAACAGGTATCACAAATATTAGTGAACATATCTTATTCCCCTACTATGGCTCCTGAATTCAAGGTTCACCTACCATCACCCAGCACAGTGCCTTATACATAGTAGGTTCTTCAGTCAATCAACCAACCCACAAGCATTTATTAAGCACTTACTATCAGAGACAGCTGGTGGCTGAGTGGATAGAGAACTGGTCCTGGAGTCAGGAAGACCTGAATTCAAATCCTGCCTCAGACGCTTACTAGCTATATTACCCTAGGCAAGTCACTTAACCTCTTTTTGCCTCGGTTTCCTCAACTATAAAATGGAGAGGATAACAGCACCTACCAAATGAGATTATTTGTTTTAAAAAAAAGCACACTTAGCACAAAGCCTGGAACGTAGTAGGTGCTGTATAAATATTTAGTCCCTACATTCCAGGAACTCTATGAAGTGCTGGGGTTACAAGACAGTCAGTGAAACAGTCCCTGTCCTCAGAGAATTAACATTTTAATGGGAGAGAGAACATACGCAGCCATGACTATACACAGAATATATCCGAAATGTATCCACAGTAGTTTGGGGAGGGGGTGCCCTAGTATTGGATGGCCTTTAGTCAAGAAAACCTGAGTATAAATCTGGCTTCAGGCACTTACTAGCTTTGTGACCCTGGGCAAGACATTTAACTACTGTTTGCCTCAGTTAAATAGGGGTGATAACAGCAGCTACCTGGCAGGGTTGTTGTGAGGACCAAATGAGGTAACATTTGTATAGGGCTTAGCACAGTGTCTGGGACAGAGTAGGTGCTGAATGTCAGTTGTCATCATCATCATCGTTATTATCAGCTAGGGGACCAGAAAAGTCTTCTTGAAAAAGGTGGCTCTTGTGCTAAGTTTGGGAAGAAACCAAGAGGAGACAAGTCATTTTGGTCATAGAGGATAGCCACTGCATAGGCAGAGATAGCTGATGGAGCATCACATGTATATGGGGGGGAAAGTGAACTATTATCTCATCTGAGTCTCATAATAACCTTGAAAGGTATGTGTGGAAATTGAGGCAAATAGAGGTTAAGTGACTTGCCAGGTCACACAGCTAGTTAGTGTCTGAGGTTTAATTTAAACTCAGGCCTTCCTGACTCCAGGCTGAAAAGACAGCTTGGGGCCAGGTTGTAAAATGTTTTAAATGCTAAACAAAGGAATTTATAATTGATACTAGAAGCTATAGGAAGCTACTGGAGTTTGTTGATGGGAATTTAGAAGAGGAAGAGAGAGAGGCAACATAAATAAATCTAAAATTGTTTTAATTGATATTAAATTCAAAATTGTTGAATTGACATTGACATGATATGTAATATGAAATGACATGATATAGATATGATACATATGATATCACATGAAATCAAGGTAGAAATTATGAAGCATGATACAAATTAATACTTTATCATTGAGGCAGAAAGATGAACTAGATCATCTCTTGGATGCCCATCTAGCTTTGGGATGTGACGACCCACTCATATAAACTCTCCTTTGGGCCCCTGGACCCAACTCAGCCCCAGAGAATTGCCTACCCCCCCACTCCAGGGCCAAGTGATTGAGACCTCATTAACATTACAATTGTCCTGCTGTCCACAGGCTGTCAAGTCACTTCACATCAATCCCTGGACTCTCCATTCTGACCAACCTCACCTCCCCCCACCCCCAACCCTGGGTCACCATTAGAGCCAGAGATCCAAGGACCAAAAGCCGAGGGTATGTTGAGGAGGATAATTAGCATGCCTCAGATCTGATAGGAGCAGCCTTCTTCTTCCCCACCTTCACACACACCCTCAACATCACTCCCAAACCCTCCAATTCTGAGACTCGGACTGGGAACAATGATCTTGTTTTCTTACCTCCCTCCCTTCCAAGCTTCTCCCACCCAAGATCCTCCAGGATATTTTCCTTAATTGAATTAATGGGACTTGGGTTCTGACAAATGTTTGTTGAAATCCCAGCTCTGCAAAATTACCTTTGCAACATCACTTGGACAGTCACTTCCTTTCTCTGGGCTCCTGAGATGAGGGAGGTGAAGTGAATCATCTCTGCCATCCCTTCCAGCCCTGAAGCTCTGATTCTATTTAGGTTTCACCCCTCCCTGCCTTGCTCAACATCACCCCAGGCCTATAATATGAATCCTTATCTTTTGCTACCCAGAGCTATTTCTAGCTTTTCTGGGGTGGTGCAGTATGGTGTGGTGTGGTGTGGTGTGGTGTGGTGTGGTGTGGTGTGGTGTGGTATGGTATGGTATGGTATGGTATGGTATGGTATGGTATGGTATGGTATGGTATGGTATGGTATGGTATGGTATGGTATGGTATGGTATGGTATGGTGTGCTGTGTGTGTAGGGTGTGTTTGTATGTGTGTGTGTGTGAGAGAGAGACAGAGTCAGAGATAGGCAGAGACAGAGTCAAAGAGAGAGAGAGAGACAGAAAGAAGGACATGGAGAAAGACAGACAGACAGAAAGAGAGAATTTGTTTTTTAGTAACAGAATACAACCTAACTGACCAACAATCACAGATGTGTGTCTTTGGTCACAGGATGAGGCAGGTAAGAATAAGGATAGACAATGGTTCAGTGCCGTTCCATCACCAGCTTTTATCATTTACATTAATAAAATCATAGATTTAGAAAGCTCATCTAATCCAATACCCTCATTTTTTAGATGGAGAAACAAGATTCAGAGAGGTGGTATGACTTGCCTGTAGTCACACGTATAACTATTGCTGTTGTTTGTCATTTGTTCTCCAAGAAGACCAAGACATGGGGTGATGTCATGACTTGCAGTGAATTAAAGTGAGGGAGGGCCGTGAAAAGTCACCAGCCTTACTCTCTCTAGAGCCATCTGTGTCCAGTGGCAAGATAGATATCAGGATGACTGGAAATGGCCCTGGATGCAGTGGGAGAACTTGGCCTTTTTAACCTAAGGTCTTTTCCAGGTCTCAGTTTGACTGAGGCAACACCCATTCAGTGATTAAGGGTAGGTAAGAATTAAGGCAAAGAATGTCCTCCTTCACCTAGTCTAAATAAATAAACAAACAAACAAACAAACAAACGAATGAATGAATAAATTAATAAATAAACAAACAAACAAACAAACAAACAACTAACTAAATAAATAAATAAATGAGGGAGGTGGGGGGAGGGAGCTGCATTGCCACATGTGTAATAGCAGAAACATGATTCAAATCCATCTTATGATCCTAAATCCCCCCCCTTTTTTTTTTTTTGCAGGGCACTGAGAGTCAAGTAACTTGCCCAAGGTGACAGACTGAGGCTGCCTAAATCCACTCTCCACTAAACCACACTATTTCCTCACCTTGACTGCTGTGTTTTTTGTCATAGTATCTTTTCTCCTCTTTTCTTTAAAAAATCTTTCCCTCTGAAATATCTTGAAAATCGATCTCTAAGTGTCTTAAAAATCATGCTTCCTTTATGTTGTTATGGGGGAAATTGGTGGGGGTTTTGGGTAGGGGTTCTTAGGAATTCCTCTTTAAAGAATTATACCCTCTTGCACACAAATCCAATTAGAATAAAATATTTTATTTAGGTACTAGGAAAAGGAAACCAAGAGAGAAGTCCTTGGACTTCTCATGGGGAGAAGGCATGGCACAGAGGTGTGGTTCTCTGAGATACCTATCTCCTTGAGCAGGAGACAGGCAAATCCTTTTATAGAGGACCATGGGGCCATCATCTGACTATGGAAAGTTCTCTTATTAGGGGAGGACCATCCCCCATTTGTGGTGGCTGGGGAAAGTTGGGTGAGAATCTGAGAGTCGGCTCCAATCTCTCAAGCTATCTCTGTCCCCCTCATCCCACAAAGGCAGCAG
This sequence comes from Dromiciops gliroides, assembly GCF_019393635.1. Lineage (NCBI taxonomy): Eukaryota > Metazoa > Chordata > Mammalia > Microbiotheria > Microbiotheriidae > Dromiciops > Dromiciops gliroides. The sequence goes on from NC_057864.1 coordinate 259,096,602, forward strand.
CCACACCTAATTTTATCGCCCCAAGGTGTGTGTGTATGGTGGGGGGGGGGAGACTGGAATGAAGGGTGGTGGTCCTGGAGTTATCTCAATTCAGATCTACTGCCTCTCATCTCTTTAGGTGGGTCTTTCCTTTGGTTTAGTTTCTTAAGGAGAAGGTTCCTTGATTTCCCCCAGAAAACTTCTGAGGTACCCCAGGCCCATAACACTTTAGAATCTTTTACATGTACTATTAAGTATGACCACCATTTCTCTCTTTATCTTCTTAAGTGCCATTGTTTCTCCTATGCATAATTCCATGAGCACTAAGGCCATAGAGCCTTACATTACAATTACATTACAGGGGCAGCTAGGTGGCACAGTGGATAGAGCACCAGCCCTGGACCCAGGAGGACCTGAGTTCAAATCTGGCCTCAGACACTTGACACTTACTAGCTGTGTGACCCTAGGCAAGTCACTTAATCCCAATTGCCTCACCAAAACAAAACAAAACAAACCAATTACATTACAATTCCTGATGAAAAGGTCACCATAGAAACAATGGCAGATGTGTTCCAATTTAACATGTTTGTTGGTCTCTTTACAATTACATCTATAGGGGGCAGCTAGGTGGCGCAGTGGATGGAGCACCAATCCTGGATTCAGGAGTACCTGAGTTCAAGTCTGGCCACAGACACTTGACACTTACCAGCTGTGTGACCCTGGGCAAGTCACTTGGCCCCCATTGCCCCACAAAACAAAACAAAACAAAAAAAAACAATTACATCTATAGGGGGCAGCTAGGTGGTGCAGTGGATAAAGCACTGGCCTTGGATTCAGGAGGACCTGAGTTCAAATCCAGCCTCAGACACTTGATACTTACTAGCTGTGTGACCCTGGGCAAGTCACTTAACCCCCACTGCCCCACCTCCCCCCCCCAAAAAAAGAATATAAGCATCTTGAGGTCAGGCACTATCTTTGTTTTTGCATGTACTTATATTCCCAGCCATTATTACAATGCCTAGCACTTAATAAATGCTTGTCAATTTGACAAGACAACTTAAAATCTTGAGTTAACTTTATTTCCCTGCTTAGCATCCCATCCCCACAATTTATGTCCTTGTTATGTATTTATTATTTTGTGAGGCAATTGAGGTTAAGTGACTTGCCCAGGATCACACAGCTAGTAAGTGTTAAGGGTCTGAGGCCAGATTTGAACTCAGGTCCTCCTGAATCCAGGGCCAGTGCTTTATCCACTGTGCCGCCTAGCTGCTCCCTTGTTATTTGTTGTTGTTGCTGTTTTCAGTAGTTTTCAGTCATGATCAACTGTTTGGTCCCTCCATTTGGGGTTTTCCTGGCAAAAAATACTAGAGCATTTTGCCATTTCCTTCTCCAGCTCATTTTACAGATGAGGAAACTGAGGTAAACAGGGTGAAGTGACTTACCCAGGATCACACAGCTAGTAAGTGTCTGAGGCCAGATTCAAACTCAGGAAGATGAGTCTTCCAAATTCCGGGCCCAGTGCTCTATCCACTGTACCACCTAGCTGCCCCCTGTCATTTGTTACTCAAGGCTTTGCTGAGGGGGTTATACATCTGTAATCTGTCAGTCTTCTGTTGCCCAGAAATAAACAATAAATAAAATGAATGAATAAATGAATTTTTAAAAAATAAATTAAATTAATTAAACAATATAAAATCACAACAAGGTCCTAGGTTTATTTTTCATTGTTGTCTCTTTAACCCTTGAAAACAATGGGATTCTGAAGGTACTTATAGTCTCCTTGTTCCAATTGGGATGTGAAGCATTTGATCATCATTTTGTTCCTTCATTTTGCTTAAATGTATTTACCTTTTTAGGTTTCTCATGCTTCTTGTGTTTTTATTTCAAAGATTCTACCCAGCTCTGATTTTCCTAACATAAATGTTTAAAAGTCATTTATTCCATTTTTACCCAGTAGGGAAAAATTCTCAGTTTTTCAGGCAGTTATTCTTGGTTGTAAGCCTTTTTCTTTTGCCTCTAGATATATCATATTCCAAGATTTTCTTTTCTTTAAAGTAATCATTGCATAATCCTGTGTGATCCTAACTGTGGTTCTTTGGTATTTGGTTTCTTTCTTACTGGCTGCTTGTAATATTTTTTATTTGATTTGGAAGATTTGGGTTCTGGCTATGACATTTCTGGGTATGTTTAATTGGGGAATTCTTTCAGGAGGAAACTAGTGAATTCTTTCTATTTTCATTTTTCCCTCTGGCTCTAGCAATTGTGGAGAATTTTCTTTTATGATTTTTGCTTGGTTTTGGTTTTCAGGGAGTCCAGGGGTTTTAAAAATTATCTCTCCTCATCTCATTTTCTAGGTCCATTGTTTTTTCATAGGAAAAGTCTCACCCCTTCTAGTTTTTTTAAGACTTTGGAATTTGTTCTAATATATTATGCCTCATTGAATCAGAGTTTTGTTTGCTCTATTCTAGTTTTCAATGTATCTCCTATGTGGGTAAAATCTTCTACCTCCTCTTTGCTGTTATTCTCTTCCAAAGCATACTAAATTCATCCTTTATCTCTTGTTTCAGTTTTCCTTCATGTCTTCCATCTACTTGTAATTATGGTGGTGCTATTTCTTTCCTCTGGGAATTTATCTTGGGATTCTTTTAAACCATATTGCTTTTTTCGTAGTTTTGGGGAGTTTTCTTCTATTTGCTCAAGTTTTCAACCTCAGAACTTGGAGCACTAGTCTTGCCAAGACTAGGCTCTGCCCTGTCCTTACTCTTGGTTTGGGTGACTAGGTTTAGATCCTGCCCTTTCTGTAGTCTGAATGCTAAGGATTGTCTGAACTGGGTGTCTGGCTCCTGGCTCCACCTCCCCTACTTTATTCTCTGGGTGGGAAACTATCAGGGTCCAGGTCCTACTTCCTTTAGCAGCCCTATTCTAAGACAAGAAGCTGAACATGGAGCTGAGATCAGATCCTACTACAGTCTGCAGCTCAGTTCTGTCTCCAGGAGCATCCCTGACCCTTTATCAAGCTGACCTTGGCCCATTTCATTGTTTTGTTTTGCAGGGCAAAGAGGGTTCCATGACTTGCCCAAGATCACACAGTTGGAAGTGTCAAGTGTCTGAGGTTGGATTTGAACTCAGGTCTTCCTGAATCTAGGGTTGGTGCTTTATCCACTGCACCACCTAGCTGCCCCCTGGCCCATTTCATTGTGCAGTCCCTTACTGGAAGGTCTGTGGCTTTGGAACTTTGTTTTCTGAAGTGTTGGCCTCAACTGAAAATTGTCCTTGCTTCTGTTAGTGCAGTCTCTTATGGGATGGAGAAACACAGTATTAATTCTCTTTGGTTTTGGTGTGTTTTTTTTTTATATGACATTCTTCTTCATTAGAAGGTGTTTCTCAGAGGAGTTGGACTTGGCTGCAAACTTTCATGTAATCATCTTTACCTTAATTATTATTAATTGGATGTGAGATTGAATTATTCCTTTTCCTAAGTAAAGTGAACAGCTGTAGCTTATGTTTTATGAGAGCTTTCCTCTGATGAGCTCCCCCACCCACGACATTCACCTTGAAAACAAGAAGGAATTTCTCAGATATCATGTAGAAATGAAGGAAGAGTACCCCAAATCCATTAGCAATAAGAAGACTTTTCAACTGACTGAGTGACCTCTGAATTACAAGGCAATGAAGGAATTCAGTCCCAAACACTCTCCTGGCCTGTTTTCAAGTCCACTAGCAAAGTGGACTTCTTAATCAATTCCATCAGGGGTGGGGGAACACAAGGAACTGGACACTGGGGTACAGGCTCCAGACCAAGAAAGCAACAGGGTCAAGCTAGTCCAGTGGAAAGAAGTTCCACCCTATTAGCTTGGGTAGGAATCATTTCTATAAACTTTCTTCTGAATAATTTTTATGAATTGATTTTCTCTTTTCTCGTTTAAATAAATATACCTACTTAAACCCCAAATGACCCAAATGTAGCAAAGAAAAGAGGCAAAGGATATCAAAATTAGTGATACTGTTATGGTAGCAGAACAGGGGATGTGCTGGAACCAGCTCAACTCTGCTCCTATCAGTCTACTCTTAACTTTTCATAATGCGTATCTACACCCTGGAAATAGAGAACCACTACAAATGAAGTCAATATATTGTTTCATTGATTGACAAGTATAAGAAAATGATATAAAGAACATTAAATAATGTAGATTAAACTTGAGTGTGTCCTCTTTATATTTTTTTCAGAGAGCTGGTTGTTAAATATTTACCATCACATCCCTGGATGGGAGTATCAACAGAAGTGGAAGACATAGCTGGTATATTCCTGTTCCCTGGAGAGCTCCATCTACCACTGAAGATCAGTAAGTGTTGTACAATTCCATGTCTTGGAGAAGTGCCTAAGTGACTTACTCAGGGTCACACAGCTAGTGTATGTCAGATACAGAATTTGAATCTATCATCCTGACCTCTGCCTGATTCTGAGAAAGCTTAGTAGCCACTCCTCCCCGCCCCCACATTGGAATATAGTAAGAGCTTCATAAGTGCTTATTGAAATGGGTATGCATAAATATAGTGGATGCTTATTACACTGTAAATATTATGAACCTGAAGAATTCAGAGAAGCATGTGAACTGATGCAAAGTGAAGTTAGTGAAATCAAGAAAACTTAATTCACCAATTTGTACAACAGTACAAATGAAAAAAGAAACAGAAAACAAAATTGAATGTTATGTAACAATGATAACTAAGCTTGTCCCCACAGAAGAATTGAGAAAATGCATACCCCTCCCTCCTTTGCAGAGGTGTGAGATGACAGGTATGAAACACTGTGTGTGCGCTCTCAGACTTGGTTATTAAGAGATGGTGAGTTTTGTGAAACTGATTTCTTTTCTCTTTCTTTTTTTATTCCTCATTAGAAGAGGTGGCTCATGGGGAAATGAGGGAGCTCATTAGGAAATGGAGATAGTGTAAAAGAAAAGCTATCAACAAAAACAAAATTTTAAATGCTGATAGTGGCTATGGAGCCTCTGGACTCAATCCTAGCCAGTAAAGACTGGTTCTTTGGGCCCCCGGTTCCTTTTCTATAAAGTGAAGATATTAAACTGGATGGACCCTGAGATTCCTTCTAGCCCTAGCTTAAGTCCTATGACTGAAAGATAAGGTTATTGTATTACTGACCCAAGAAGCAAAGCAGCCTCAGGGGCCCAAGGGCTCTGTGTCCAAAGTTGTGGGGTCAATGACCCATGGAAGTGTAGATTTAGGAAAGGTCCCTTAGACGTATCCCTGAGAAGCATCTGGGGCTCAGTCAAACTGGCACAATTCAGGCCATACCAACTGCTGAATTTACAATAACTCCCATTGCATTCTTTTTTTTTTTTCATTTGATTGCCTGAAATCATGTTGTGACGTAGGTGTTAACAACAACCCCATTACAGATCGAGACACTTCTGCCTCCTGACTTCCCTGGCTTCCTTCAAAATTCAGTTTAAATCCCCACTTTTGCAGGTAGCCTACAACCTTCCCCCCATGCCCAAGTCTGTTCTCTTTGATTATTTTCATTTACATGGTATATATCTTGTGTGTACACTGTTAATTTGCACATTGTCTCCCCTATTAGAATGAGTTCCCTGACAGAGAGGATCAGTCTTGCCTTTCATGGTATACCCAGTGCTTAGAATGTAGTAGGCACTTATAAATGCTTGTTGACTGACTGACTGACTGACTGAACTCAGGTCTTCTTGACTTTCAAATCCTACTAAAATGCCTCATTTGATCCTCGAAACAGGGGGTGAGTGGAGGTCAGAGGCTTGGGAAGAGAGGTCACTTAACCCTCCATGCACAACTCCCCCATCCTATATGGCTGGGGTCCCTCAGGAGATACAATTGTGGGGGCAGGAAGGGATGAACCCTCTGACCTGTCAATAAATGGGATGGTTCAATATTCCTCTAGCAGGAACACTTCTAACTTCAGATTCCAAGTTCCTCTTAGACCCTTCTGGTAAAATAAAATATAAAATAACCTTATCCCAGGAGGAGAAAAACAACCTGCCAGGCCTGGGCACCTTAGCCATACAGCTGACAGGCAGTAATAAGTGGCTCGTGGCTCATAGCCATTTGGGACCTGCCACATAGGGTTAGGGAAGGAGAAAGCTGAGGAGTCTGGGAAGAGGCTGTAGCCTTCTATCTTTTCTGCTTCTACTCCAAGCTTGCTACTGCTTGCTCAGCAGGACAAACACCTTTAGTGGATGGGCCCATGGGTTACAATCATAGCACTGCTTCTGGGGAAATTCTGAGAAGGGAAGGGAGCTCCTGGGAAGACAGCTCATCACTCAGAGATCTCTACTCCTTTTAGTCTCTTTAGTGACGTTAAGAAACATCCCAATCCTATTTACCACTAGATTAAATTCTACTTTCATCTTCTGGATAACATTATGACTCTCCCATATTTAAAAAAAAAATGCTTCATTTATGTGGTTTTTTTTAACACCACTGTCACTTCCCATTAGCTTCCCTTGAAATTATATAACCAAAAAAAAAAGAAACAACAACAAAAAAGTCAGTTAAGCAAAACAAATCTTCATAGTACCCATGTAGGAAAGTATATATAACATTCCATACCTGTAGTCCACCACCTATTTGGGGGAAAAAAAGAAAGCATATATCCATGTTCTAGATATAAGAGTTCTAGAGAGAAGAGTTGTCCTTGTATTTAATCTGAATTTAGATTCCTTTTAATATTGTTAGGATTTTTAAAAAACTTCTATTATCATGGTTATTGTATATAGCAGGGCTTCTTAAACTTTTCCCACTTGTGACCCCTTTTTGCCAGGTAAGTTTTTACTTGACCCTGAGTATATAGGTATATAAAATAGGCATACCTAACCTTTTACTGGGGACAGAGCCAAGATGGCGGAGGAAAGGCAGTAAGCTCTCGGAGCTCCTGACACAATCACTCCAAAAAGCTCCAAATAATGCCATAAGACAATTCCTGGAGCAGCAGAACCCGCAAAAGGATGGTCTGAGACCATTTAACTTTTTACTGTTGCCAAGTTTTTCATAACCCCCACATATGGGGTCATGATCCACAGTTTAAGAAGCTTTAGTATATAGCATTCTTTTGGTTCTATAGTTATCCCTTCCACACTGTGACTTTCTCCATTGTATTTTATATATATTGCAGGTCAGCATAAGAAATTAAATGGGAATTTGGGGGGAGTTTTGCAGAAGCCGCAGATGACATGCAAAGGCCAATAGATGACACTGCAAAAGTTTAGAAACTCAGAAATACATAAAATATAGGTACAGTGTGGTATGGTATGGTATGATGTGGTATGGTATGGTATGATATCGTATAGTATCATATGGTATCGTATTAGCCCAAATTTTACAATAAGGTACTATAAACATCCCATAAATGAAAAAGAAAAAATTTAGACTTCACGAGTATGAAGGGAAAGCTCCAAATTTTTATGCAGATTTTCCATATCATGGGGGCATTGGGCCCGTAATACCCGAGATGAGGAAGAGATAACTATAATTCATTAACTTGGCATCACTTCCTATAAATTTTCTCAAATTTGGATGATAGCTGAATTCTTCATATTCATCATTTCATATAGCACACTAATTGCATTACATTTACAAACCATGGTTTGTTCAGTCATCTCCAAATTAATATGGATTTGTTTGTTTCTACATTTGATGGTTGCTGGGTTTGGTCATTTGTTTTCGTTACCACCAAAAAGATGGTTGTGAATATTAGCTATACACAGCCGTTTTTCTCCATCTTTGACCTCCTTGGGGCTGATGTCTGATAGTGAGCTGGCTAGGTCAAAGGATATGAACAGTTTAATTCATTTTTCTACCACCATTTCCAATTGTTTTCCAGAACCATTGAACCAGTTCACAGCCCATCCAACACAGAAAAATATCCCTGTCTTCCTACAGCCTTTCTAACAAGACTATTTCTGTCTGTTGTCATCTTTGCCAGTTTGCTCAGTGTTCCAAGAAGACTCAGATGGTTTTAATTACATTTCTTTTACTAGTGACAGAATATTAAAAAAACAAAATAACCTATAGTCCTTAAAAGGCGATAATTCTCTTTGAGAACCTGTTTGTTCAGATCCTTTGATACCTTATCTATTAGGGAATGATTCTTAGTCTTATTCGTTTTGGGTATTTGCACTGCTGATGGCTTTTCTGATTCACCAGACTTCCACTGCCATTACTCATCTGCTTTCTCACCCTGGAATTTCCTTGCCACAACACTTTCCTCCTCAAGTGTTTTAGGCTCCCTTTTTGTGTGTAGTTTTCCCCCAGATTTGAATAAATCTCCTTGAGGCAGGGACTAGCTGTGTGTGTGTGTGTGTGTGTGTGTGTGTGTGTATATTGTATCTCCAGAGTTCAGTACTGTACCTGATGTGCAGTGCGTGTTTCCGAGAAGCTTGTTATTACCTCACCTACCTCCTTCTCCTCTGCAGCTCTGGTAGTTATGAGGCTGCAAAAGGGGAAAAAAAAACTTCTGCTCATCCTCTTTAGCTTACTTTGGTTTAGTTTTTCTCTCAATTAGACTTCAATCCAGTGTCAAACAAAAGCCACTCCCACTGAGTGTCCCTTTCTAAATCCCAACTTTCAAAAAAAAAATAATAAAACCAAAGAAATGAATGAACAAACGAACAAATAAATGAATGAATGAACATAGCAAGAATTAATGAATGAAATGAATGAATACATAAATAAATGAATGAACAAATAAATGAATGAATGATGAATGACTAGTGATCCCACTTTCTTTTGGGTGTCTGGCTCAGTCCTTTGTTGTTGGTCAGTCATTCCAGGCTGCGTGCAACTCTTTGTGATCCCATGAACCCATACTGTCTGTGGGGCTTTCTGGCAAGATACTGGAGTGGTTGTCATTTCCTTTTCCAGTGGATTAAGATAAACAGAGGTTCAGTGACTTGCCCAGGGACATACAGCAAATAAGAGACTAAATCCAGATTTGAACTCAGGTCTTCCTGGAAGTCAAGCCTCAGCACTCTATCCACTGACTCCACCCTCCTCTATAATAGTATTCTGGGACTCAGGGCTGTCTCAAGGCCCTGATACCATCTGTATGTCACAGAGGAAGAAGGCTCAGCAAACAAGGATGTTATTGTTTGTTCTTTGTTTTCAAAGAGGATCAATGACTCATGATGTGATGGGTGGTGTCTTGACTTGTGCGTGAATTGGATTCAAGTAGGCAGAGTTCACAGTTTTCAGTCTCACTCTTCTCTTCCAGAGTCGTCTAACTGGCATTTGCCCCAGGATGCAGTGGATGCTCTTAGTGTCTTTGACGTCTGACCAAGTTCTGAGCACTCCACAGAGCCTGCTTCAGATGTCTTTGTGGGCCATTGGAATAATTTATTCTAATCCTGTCCATTCCATGAGGGGAAGTCTTCACATACCTTGAGATAGATATCCTTGTATACTCACTGATGGGTTTGAGGCTTGTTGGTTACCCTCAACTTAGTTTAGCCCACTCGCAAGACAGTCTTACTGGGGGGTGGACTGCTGTGCATGCTACAGCTTCTTGGAGCCACAAGTGAGAGTCAGATGAGAGGGTGAGCACCAAGGTGAATGAGTAGCCTTATTTATCTATCTATTTATTTATTTATTCATTCATTCCTTTGTTTGTTTGTTTGTTTGTTTTTTGGTGAAGGCAATTGGGGTTAAGGACTTGCCCCAGAGTCACACAGCTAGTAAGTGTGTTAGAGTGTCTGAGGGCCAGATTTGAACTCAGGGGTCTTCCTGAATCCAGGGCCAGTGCCCATCCACTGCACCACCTAGCTGTCCTGAATGAATAGCCTTTTAAAAGGGTTCAGCAAGCCTTCACACTTGAGCTGCTATTCATTTCTTCCCTGAGCACCTCATGTCCCTCACAGAAGCATACTGCCTGTAACTGAGGAGCACCCCAAACCTAGTCCCTTCTTTAGCACATGAGTCACATGCTCTCTGTAAGTGCAGAGGGAAGGTGAGATGTACTGCTTTTTGTTCTTCAGAAGGGAAGGAGCTGTGTTTCTGATTCTCTTGTACTTCCATACCTCCCATGCTTTCTTCACATCTTTACTTCATTGCTCTCTCCCTTCAGGTCCCTTTTATGTGTTGCTTATCTCTATTAGCGTAGAAAGCACTTAACTATGTTTGTTGCCTATCTCCATATCAATTCATCTGTTTTGGATATCAGACTTTGATCAGAGATATTTAATGATTTTTCTCCCACTTCATAGTTTATCTTCTTGTTATGCTTGCATTGATTTTGTTTGTTCAAAAGCTGTTAAAGCGTCTTAAATAAACTGTGGATCATGACCCCATATGTGATAGTGGAACCGAATGTGGGGGTCATGAAAAATTCGGCAACAGTAAAATTTTAGCCTAAACTTATTTTTTGTTCAATTGCTTTCCAATTTTCCCCTGTAGTTCTTGTAGAATACTCCCCCATATTTATTATCAGGTAAATCTTGCATTCGCCTTTTTTGGTGATGTTGCCTACTTTATTTATTTAAGACAAATCTTGCCTTGAAATGGGGGCTAGAACTAAGTGTCTGCTTATGGTAGCAGCAGGGGGAAGGCATCACAGCATAAAGTAAAAATTAAACCTCTGTACTCAGAGGACTTGAGTTCAAATCCTGAGTCTTCTGTTTACTACCTATAGGACTTTGGAAAAGTCATTTAACTTTTCTGGGCCTCTTACCTTCTCTGTAAAATGGAATTTCTAAAACCTCTTGTATTTTCTGAAAAACGTTAGATTGATTGTATATGTCCCTGTCCTATACTCCTTCTCCCTTCCTCAGGGGTGTGCTGGTAAATGTTTAACAATCAAGGTCTCTGAAAATAATAGTGTACACATGACATACTTTTAAGTTTAATCTGTACTTTTTTAAAAAGGCAATTTGGGTGAAGGGCTTGCCCAGATCAAACAGCTAGTAAATGTCTGAAGTTGATTGAAGTCAGGTCCTCCTGACTCCATGACCAGTGCTCTACTTCCACTTTGCCATCTAGCTACCTCTAATCTGTATTTTTAACATATTCTGCACCTCTTCTTAAGTCTAGGAATCAAAGAAAACAATAAATCAAGCCCTGAATTGGAACACAAGCTGATTGGGAGTCAACTTCATCATTTCATTGCCTTTACCCCCACTAAAATCTTCTTTTAAGTCCTCTGTTCACCAAGACATTTTTTTAAAAAATGTAATTAAATTTTATTTAATTTTTTAGTATAAACATTTTTATTATAGTTTGGGGTTCCAATTTGTATCCTTCCTTTCTTCCCCTCCCCTCCCCCTTCCTGAGGTGGGTAAGCAGTCCGATATGGGTTATATATGTATGATTGTTTAACACATTACCATATTAGTCATTTTGTACAAGAAAACTTGAATGAAGAAAAAAATGAAAGTGAAAAAACAGCATGCTTCAGTCTGTGTTCCATCAATATCAGTTCTTTCTTTGCAGTTGGATAGTATGCTTCATTATTAGGTCCTTTGGGATTCGCCCTGGATCATCAAATTGTTGAGAATAGTTAAGTCATCGAATAGTTAAGTTCATCAAACATAATTGCTGTCTCTGTGTATGAGATGTTCCCCCCATTGGTTCTGCTCACTTCACTATACATCAGTTCATATAAGTCGTTTCAGGCCTTTCTGAAATCATTCTGCTTGTCATTTCTTATAGCAAAGTAATATCCATCACACTATATGCCACAGTTTGTTTAGGGCCATTCCCCAATTGATGGGCATTCCCTTTGATTTCCATCACCAAGACAAATCTTGCTTTCAACCTTTGTCTAGCAGTGGCATCTTCCTACCTCACTCAGCAAACTTTAATTTCTTGGTAACCCCATCTCTCTTCTGCCTTTTCTGGGATGAATTTCATTCTCTACCTTGTGGTGGCTTAGCCTCTCTGCTGTTTACTTTCTAGAAGCAAATTTTGTCTAAATAAACAAAAGCAAAAGATTTTTTGAAAAGTTATCAGGAACCTGAGTGCAATCAAATATTGAGGTTTGGTTTTGAACAAATTCCTACCAAAGATATGTGCACCGCACGTTCCAGTTTCTAAGACAGTGGCCCTAAGTGCAATAATTACAAAAACAACCATTACCAAGAGCTGACTGATAAGGTCCTTTTTAAAAATTAAGCTTTTAAAAAATTGCAAACCATTTGCAAACCATGCCCAAAAGGCTATAAAACTGTGCATACCTTGACCCAGCAATACCACTACTAGGTCTGTAACCCAAAGAGGATCTATAAAAGGGGAATAGACCCCACATGTACAATAAAATTATAACTGCTCTTTTTGTGGTGGCAAAGAATTGGAATTGAGGGGAGGCCCATCAGTTGGGGAATGGCTAAATAAGTTGTGGTACATGAATGTATGGAAATACTATTGTGCTATAAGAAATGATGAGCAGGCAGATTTCAGAAAAACCTGGAAGATTTATATGAACTGATGCTGAGTGAAATCAGCAGAGCCAAGAGAACATTGTACACAGTAACAACATTGTGTGATGATCACTTGTGATAGACTGCTCTTCTCAGCAATACAATGATCTAAGACAATGTCAAATGATGCAAAATGCTCTCCACATCTAGAAAAGAACTATGAAGTCTGAAGGTAGATTAAAGCATACTATTTTAACTTTTTTGTTGTTGTTTTTATTTTTTGTTTCTTCTTTCTCAGGGTTTTTTCTTTTGTTCTGATTCTTCTCTACACAATATGACTAATGTGGAAATATGTTTTTACGTGATTGTAATGTATAAGCTATATCAGATTGCTTCCTGGCGGGGGAGGGGAGGGGAGGGGAGAGAAAAATTCGGAACTCAAATCTTACAAAAATGAATGTTGAAAAACTATCTTTACATGTAATTTGAAAAAAAATATTATTTAAAAAGAGAAAAAGAAAAAAGTAAAATACTTTGTAAACATTAAAAAAAAAATTGCAAATCACTGCACATCCAGAATCACATTTGGGCTTTACAGAAACCCTAGGAGATAGTTTCTATAGGTATCATTACAGGCAGCAATGGAGTAACAGAGAGAGACTTTGTTTCAGTCAAGAAAAATGGCTTCTAGCCTCAGTTCTCTCTCCTTGTAGGCTTTTTCAAGTCACTTTTCTGCTCTGGCCCCACTTTCCTACTCTATAAAATGAGAAGGTTGGACTATACTTCAGTCCCTTCCAGGTACTGCTGAGATCCAAGGACACCAGTCTCTTTGCTGTTCCTCGAGCATGACTCTCCATCTCTCTGCTTCTCCTCTATGCCTGGAATTGTCTCCTTTCCTCAACTCCACCCCTCAAGCTTACTCTACTCTCTTCAAGTTTCAGCTAAAATGCTGCGTTTTACAAAAAAAAGTCTTTCCCATCCCGCTTAATGGATAGTTCCTTCCCTCTGAGTTTGTCTCCAATTTGGCCCATAGTTTGACATGTTGTCTCTCCATTTGATTGTGAGTTCCTTCAAAACAGGGACTTTTTTGACCTTTTATTGACTACCTGGACTTAGCATAACTGTTTATATTACAATTATCCCTTCTACATCACAGGATTAGGGTATGATGCCCCCAAAATTGGAGAAAATCTGTGGCAACGTTTGTTTGCCGCTCTTCATACCCAGAGAAGAATCTGATTTTTTTTTTCTTTATGGGCTGTTTACTATATTTTATTGTAAATTTGGGTTAAGTATTTGGTCTTACGTAGGCTGTATCGTCTGCAGGCCTTCATGTGTCATCTGTGGCTTCCACAAAAACTCCCCCACCCAAGTTCTCATTTAATTTCTGATACCAACCTGTGATATATCAAGAACCACTATGGGTAAGAGTTGCCATGTGGAAGGAGTAACTGTAGTAGGCACTTAATCAATGTTATTTGACTTGATTAGATCATCCTCCTTATGTGCTAAGGTCCTTTCCAATTAAGAGAGTCTATATTCTGTTTCTAATTGGTTTATACTCAAGTTCCTTTCTAGGTTTTTTTCTGATTTAACATTCTATTCTTTCTAGCTCTGACGTGCTATGTTCTATATTAAAGACCTGAGAGGAATCTTCTAGATCAAGCCTAAAATCCCTCCAAATGTAATCATAAGTGGATTCTATCTCCATTAGGGATGAGAATTCACATAGGTCAAAAGATCTAGTACTTAGGGGCAGCTAGGTGGTGCAGTGGGATAGAAGCACCCAGTCCTGGAGGAAGGAGGACCTGAGTTTAAATTCAGCCTTAGCCACTTGCTGTGTGACCCTGGTGCAAGTCACTTAACCCCTAATTGCATTTTAAAAAAGAAATTACTTAGAGCTGAAAAGTTATCTAAGAGATACATTTCTGCCTCTTCTGGGTTCTTTCTAGGGAGCCGGAGAGGGTTAGAGGTTAAAAGAATCTTAGAGGCCAATCAGTCCCTTATATCACTTTGCAGATGAAGAAATAGCCCCAGAGAGGTTAACACAGTAAGTGAAAGAGCTGAGATTCAAATCCAGATTTTCGAACTCAAAATCTATGTTTCTTCTCACTGAATTGTACTACCTCCCCTAATAAGAACTGCTTTGTGGCCAGATGGAGGCCCAAGAGATCTGGGGCAAGTGCACTTCACCTGTCAGTGCTCTAGGCCACTCTCTAAAGACTGTAAATTATAATGTAGGTGTAACCCATCATTGGTAGGAGCTTCTTTCATTCAGAGTTTCCCACACCAAAGAAAAGGATAGCCGAGGTAGCACTAAAACTGAGTCAGGGAATACCCCAGTTGCAGTCTGGCCTCAGACACCAACTGGGGTGACCTTGGACAAGTCACTTCATACTGTTTGCCTCATTTTCCTCATCTGCAAAAAGGCTGGAGAAGGAATGGATGAGCCACTCTTTCAAACATCTTTGCCAACAAAACCCTAAATGGTGTCACAAAAAGGGTGGACATTACTGAAACATCTGAAGAACAGCAAATACCAAAGAAACCACAGGTCTAATCCCTATCCTTATCTTCCCCCCACCAAAAACAAACAAACAAACAACATAAAAAAACCTCCTCCATCTTAATATTCTTGATCGGAATCCTTGGCTCCAGCCTCTGACCTCTATTCACTTGACCACAAAGAAGAGTCGAAAGTTCAACATTCTACCAAATCCCAATCACTGGTTCTGCGATATGCCAAACCACGCTACATGAGGCTGGGACTCTGAGCTTGAGGTTCTTTCTTTTTCTCCTCCCTTCTGACAGGCTTGATGGAACCAAGTGGGCTACTAACAGGAAAGATTCAATTACAGGATTTAGAACTGGAAGGAACCCTTTTTGTTGGACAGTTCATTTTAGACATATCTGACTTTGTGGCTCTATTTAGGTTTGTCTTGAAAAAGATATTGGAGTGGGTCTGCCATTTCCTCTCCGCTCATTTGACAAATGGGAAAACTGAGGCCAACAGGATTAAGTGACTTGCCCAGGGTCACACAGCTGGTAAATGTCTGAGGCAGATTTAAACTTAGAAACCTTAGAGAACATTTAATCCAATTCCTTCCCCTTAACAGATGAGGGGATTAAGGCTCAGAGAGAAAGGAAGAGACCCACCTAAGGTCATGTAGCTAATAAATAACATAACCGGGTTTTAACCTAGTATTCTGACTTCAAATCTAGGGCTGTTTCCTTTATGATTGGCAAGAATTGATTCACAAGTCAGATAAAGGAGCTGCTTCCCTGTGTGCCCAAAGTCACAAGAAACATCATTCTTGGTCATCTTGTCTTTTGGGGCTCATGATGAACATAAATGAAAAAAACCACCATGAAGATAATTATAGTTTACACAATGGTGTCCCATAGCAAAGGGTGAAGAAATAGAGAAAATCTAAAAGATTTCAACAGGATCTCCAAACCAAGTGAAAATAATCCTAAGCATATCTGGCATTTATGGAATTCTTTGAGGTTTGCCAAACACTTTGCATGCATTATCTCATTTGAAGGGCAGTTCACATGGTATAGTAGATAGAGTTCTGAGTCTGGGAGTCGGGGAAGATTCATCTTCCTAAATTCAAATCTGACCTCAGACACTTACCACTTGTCTGACCCTGGGCCAGTCACTTCACCTTGTTTGTCTCAGCTTTCCTCATCTATAAAATGAGCTGGATATGGAATGGGCAAACCACTCTAGTATCGTTGCCAAGGAAAGAGTTGGACATGACTGAAACAACTGAAAAAAACAAATCTCATTTGAGACCTGGTAACCCACCCAATGATAGAGATATATAGATGCTAAAACCAAAAGTCAAAGAGGTGGGATGGCTTGCCCTTGTAAGCATCCTAGAATGTTGTTGTTTGTCCTTTGTTCCCGAAGAGGACTGTGACATTGGGTGACATCGGGTGACATCATCACTTGCACTGAATTGAATTTAAGTGAAGGAGGGCTCTGCAAAATCACTGACCTCACTCTTTCCTCCAGAGTCATCTGGGTCCAGTGGCAAGATGTATAGATAGATGTGTGTGTGTGTGTGTGTGTGTGTGTGTGTGTATGTGTGTGTGTGTGTGTGTGTGTGTATCAGGATGACTGGAGCTGACCCCAGATGTTTAAGGCAATTGGGGTTAAGTGACTTGCCCAGGGTCACACAGTTAGTAAATGTGGGAAGTGAGATTTGAACTCAGTTCCTCCCAACTTCAGGGCAAGTGCTCTATCTACCATTCCACCCAGCTACCCCAAACATCCTAGGCTAATTAAGTATCCAAGACAAATTTGAACCCAGGTCCTCCAGACTCCAAATCCAATTCACTGTGAACCAGGCCAAGCTGCCTCCAGATAATCAGATGCTTAGTAACTTTAGTGCAAAAGTGGATACAAGGGAATATAGGGGGAAAATGATATTGCAGGAAATAAGTTTCAGGATTAGGAAATGAAAGAGACCAAAAACTTGTCGATTACTCAGAAACCTCACATCCATATGCTATGAATACTTGCTTCCAAAAAAAAAAAAAAAAGGTTGATATGTGTTGGACATGGTAAGCATGGAACAACATCATTTTTTAAAAATGAGAATATGTCTTAAGAGACAGGAAATGTCTGGTTACTGATCTGGGAGTCATTCCTAAATCAACTGCCTTTGCACAGGCAAACAATGACTAGTTAACTATGCCTAGATGGGGTAAAAGTCAAGCCTACCACCAAATTGAAAGCACAGATGATAAAAGATGACAACCACATCTCAATGAGTGTGAAACAGAATTCCCCCCTCCACCCCCACAATTGGTCTCATTATTTGAATTTGTACTGTATATTTCCATTGGGCTGGACGAACACCATATTTTATGTAATTATACTTCAAAGAATGTTGATTTGAAGACAGGCGACCACTTCATGAGATTCATTTGTTCATATACTCACCCACAACCTGGACGGACTTGCGCAACTGCTTCAGCTCAAACCCAACCTATTTTTCATATATTTGATTGATGCTTTTTGGTTTTTTAACTCAACAGTCACTTCCCTAATAGCCATCCTCTATACAAAGAAAATTAGTCAAGCAAACTAATTAGCACAGCAATCATGTCTGACGTGTGACAACAGTAAAATCCCACCTTTGTTCTGCAAGAGGAAGGAAATGTGTTTTATCAAGAAAACAGAATAGTACGACAGAAGAGAAACATTGGCTTTAGAGGCCGATGGTGTGGGTTTTAAATCCCGCTATCTGAGTTACTGTCTAGATGAAGAAAGTATGTTTCATCAAGGTGGGCAACCTGATACAATGGAAAGGACGTTGGCTTCAGAGTCAGAGAACATAAGCTTAAATCTTAGCTATTTGAATTTTGTGGCCTCAGGAGCATAACACCACACTGCTCTTGTTCCTTTTTCTATAATATAAAAAAGAATTGGGCCCATGACCTTCAAGGTCTCTTCCAGTCTCAAATCTATATTCCTCTAGATCCAAGATTGACCATTGCAATGACTGTAATCTGATATCGTTTAGTGTTCTTTTCATTTACGTATTGCAATTTATTATCTACATTGTTTCTTGGTTCTGCTTTATTTGATCTGAATTCATTTCATACAAATTTCTTCTTCTAATCCAACTTAATTTTAAAAAGTTGTCAACTCAGAAAAAATGTGTGGAAAATGGTTAAAAGTAAAGACATTGACTCAATTATGATCGTTTTTTAAAGATTGCTACAATTTTAAAAACACTTTTAAAAAACCATTCTCCATAACATGAGGCCAGAGATACTAGAAAATGCCTTAGTAAGCAAATATTTGATCTCTTTGTCTGGCAGAGAGGGGTAGGTAGAAGCATTTATTAAATGCTAGTATGTGCCAGGACTATGCTACGTGCTGGAATGAGCGGAGATGGGAGAGCCAAGGACAACACTATTTTAGAATATTAGCTCATTTGAAAAATGTTACAGAGGAGGAAGATATCTTTTTCTTTTAATAAGTTGCCTCACAAAATAGTTAAAAACAGTAAAAGGAATATTGTCCTGAAGACAGCTGGATGTGAGAAACAACTAAACCAACCAGGTCAGATAAACCCAATACACTTAGAAATGCATATAAGGGGGACAATGAAAAGATACCAAGTGGAACAACTCTGCCAGATCTTAATACTTGTGACCAGTAAGCCTCACAAAGAAGTAAAAATGGCACTTAAGAAAATGAGATAGAAAAGATCTACTAGATTAGACCAAGGATACATAGAATAAATCTGTGCTAGAACTGATACAATTTGAAAGATACTCAAGGAATAATTTTTCAAGATTATCTCAAAGAGAGGAAAAATTCCAAAGAATAGATAAGATCACAGATGGTATTATTACCCAAAAAAGAAACTGAGAGGACATCAGTGACTGCCTGGGTATCCTTGAAGAAAACACAAGGAGGAACAAAAGTAGACCTCTAGAGCTATTTTTCCATAAGTCCATAAGTCACATAGTTGATGAAAAGAAGTAAAATCTTACTTATATTTATTGTTTTTTGATTAGGAGAGAAAGTATCTGATTCAATAGAACAAAACAGACTTAAGACTTTCCTCCAACAAAGTGTCTCCTATCATATATTAAGATCAAATGAGGGGCAGCTAGGTGGTGCAGTGGATAGAGCACCAGCCCTGGATTCAGGAGAACCTGAGTTCAAATCCAGCCTCAGACACTTTACACACTTACTAGCTGTGTGACCCTGGGCAAGTCACTTAACCCCAATTGCCTCACCCAAAAAAAAAAAAATCAAATGAGATTCCCTTGCTTGAAGCAACAACAGAAACACCTTTGTTCCACAATCTTCCAATTATCAATATCAAGAGAAGCATAAAAAAGGAGACCCTGGTTTGCCAAAGGTAGAGACCTGCTTCCATGAAGCATGGGCTACACAGAGTTTAAGTGGAAGAGGGATTTTCTGGAGATGATGAGGTTTTTCCAAGTCTCCTATTGTATGAATGACATCATCTTGGTTACAATGATCCTCAGTAACCCTGTGGGGCCCTCTCAGTGAGATCCAGGGTGATTCAAAAGCAATCAAGCTCTCAATCCACTTAGGAAAGATAAAAGCGGATTAAAAATGCATATTCTTTCCCATCAAGAATGAAATAGGATGCATAACCAATTAAGGCTGTTTCATCATTCCATAAGTGTTATCAGGGACCCCCTTGTTATAATGAGAGTAGCAGGCACATTTGCTGGGATGAAAAACTCCAACTCTGTATGTACTATAAAATAATATATTCTAAAAAAAAATAATAATATACTCTTCCCCTTTCCCTCCCCCCCACACTTTGGCCTGTTCATGGTGATTCCAGGTGAATGTGGTTGGGGAGAGATAGAAAGACACAAAGACACAAACAGAGATGGAGACAGAGACAGAAACAGGCTAGGAGCTGCATAGGGACAGAAAGAGCTACCAGGAGCTGTGCAAGGCCAAAGGAAGCTATAATCATGCAGGCTGAAGCCAGTTGAAACCAGAACAGGTAAAAGACCAAGCCCTAAGCTCCCCTTTTCTGGGGCCTCATTCGCTGAAGTCCAAAAAGTAAGAGAAGATTGCTCAACAGAGGCAGGCAAATAGTTCTTTCTACATTCTTTGGGCTCAGATAAAAATGTTTTTAAAACATGCAGATAAAACCTCTTCTGTGTTTGATACCTTGTTAGCCTGAGTGCTTGTAGGGACATTGATGGGCACCCTTTGTGTATATGTGTGTTTATGTATGTATGTGTGTATGTATGTATGTGCATGTATGTATGTATATGTGTGTTAAGAGGACAGGGGAGTGCCAGATACTAGTGTTTCCACTTTATAGCTAGGTGGGAACAAAACCACCCAGTTCCAGAATTTTCTAGGGTAGAGCAGGGTGGAGCTGAGAGGAAGGAATGAGATGTTCTTAAATGATCTAGATTTTTTTTTTTTATCTAGATTTTTCATGTCAGGAGGGAGCCCTGACATAAATGGTGACATATATATTTAAGCAAGCTTTCCAGGAGTCCAGTATTCTGGAACTTGAGTGGAGGCGGGAAGAGGAGAGAGGGATTTTAAATGTATTTGGGAAACTGGACCCTACTTTCAACCAGTCAACAGCATTTATTAATGTTCACTTGCTGGTGATAGGTATTGGAGTTACAGATGCAAAAGAGAGAGTTTCTGTGTTCAAGAAGCTTGTATTCTACTGGGGTATACAATATCTTCACAGGTAAGTAAATATAGGATACATACCAAATAAATATGTAGTCATTTATTGGGAGCAGGGGGAGGGACTACCAATTGGAGGAATCAGGGAAAAGCTCTCTAAAGCAGTAGGGTCAAACTCAAATAGAAATAGGACAAGAATCATTGCCATCTGCATATTAACATTAGAAAACTATTAACATCATCTATGTTTTATTGTGTTTTTATTTATTTTGTTAAATATTTCCGATTTACATTTTAATCTGGTTGGTCTGAGCTTGGGAATGTTGAAAGTCGGGCCACAGATCTGACACTTGTCTTAAAGGAAATGGTACCAAAATTCCTGGAGGTAGAGAGGAAGAAAGATAGCATTCCATTCATGAACAAAATCACAGAAACAAGAAATGGAATCTCCTGTATAAGGGGAAATTAGTAGAACAGTCTGACACAAACACAGGCAGAGCACATGAGGAATAGTAAGATGTAAATAGGAAAAAATAGGTAGGGAGTAGATTATTAAGGGCTTTAGAAGACAAATAGAAGAATCTGTACTTTGTCCTAAAGGCAATGGGGAGCCATTGATGTTTCTTGAGCAGAGAGATGATGTGATTAGAGCAGCACTTTAGTAACATCAGTTGGTAGCTATGTGTCAAATGGGATTGGAGGAAGGCAGAGATTAGAGGCAGGAAGACCAGTTCGGATACTGTTGCAAAAATAGTCTAGGAGAGAAGTGAAAAAGATCCTGGACTGGGATGGTTGTGGTAATATGATTGCAGAGAAAAAGATGGATGAAAGATATGGGGAAGAGATGGAATTGACAAGATGATAAGTTTATCTTGCCTTATTTTCTTTTGTGTATTATATATTGTGAATCATAAACACTATGCTCTAGAAGAAAGTAAAAATTGTGAGGCAACCCACAGGGCAATGGAAAGACATATAATGGGTGCAAATAAACTGCAGAATGTTGCCAAGCAATGATGTGTACCACAAGTAGATAAAAGAATGAATGACTGAATGAATGAAAATGAATTTATTTTTTACCATGTGATAAATACAAAGCAAAGACAGTCTCTTGACCCCGAAGGATCTTATATTCAAATATGGGGACAACACATGAGGGGAAGGGTATATTTTATTTTGGAAAGTTACAGGGATGATGAATGGAATCAAATGGAAGTACCCTGATGACCAGGAAATTAGTTGGACTAGCCATGTAACAAGAGCAAGATATAATAGATGGATAGCCCAAGTTTTGAAACACTCATGAGATATTAAAAGAGATAGAAGAAAGCCTTTAGCATTATGGGTAGATTCTATATAGGCACTTTAGGCAAACATATGGATCAGTAGCTATTAAGGTCTTTTCATAACTTTCTTGTATTATAATTTCATGGTTTTTCCATTCTTTTTAATCTTTTCCTTTTGGTAATATCTTGAAAATTAATACTTGCATGTCTTTTATTAAATGAGATTATATATATACATACATACATATATGTGTGTGTACCTTAAAATTGACACTTGTATTCTTTTATTAAGTGAGATTCTATATGTGTGTTTTTAGCCATAACTTTGCCAATCTTAAAGTGCTAGCTGTTATTAACTATTCGAATTATTAACTGTTATTTTATATCTTGCCTCCTACAGCAAAGATTTTATCTGTTTGTATTAGTGAGGTCAAGCTCTTTTCCCAAACTTCATCTTCTTAAATATCATTTCTCACTTCCTCATGTAGCAGTTGCACCTTTCCCCTCTATACCCCAAGAGATACACAAATACAATAGGGGGTGCTATTACTCCTAGGCTCTCTTCACATTGGGCTTGTTTGCTCTCATCAGAAAATGCTTCACTGCCTCTTAGATCTTGCATGCTATTCATAACTAGAGGCTCAAGTGCACAGTTAAATTGGTTTAATTAGATTAGTAAATGCATGGTCAAACCAAGGGAATACATGAACCACAAGCCAATATCCATGACCCACAGAAGCCACTTCATAGTCTCCCAACCATTTCAGGATGGAAATTTGTGCATCTCATCTCTCCCTACTCCCGGGCCAATTCCATACCATGAGAAGTTGGGGTGAAGGAGAGCAGCCAAACATTTCTATTTCCCTGTTGGAAAAGGAGATTCTCATCCATTCATTGATTCACTAAAATAAATGGGTCTTGCCTCATACAAATGACCTTAGCTTAAAAAGCCCAGGGTCAGGGGCAGCTAGGTGTGCAGTGGATAAATCAACGGTCCTAGATTCAGACGGACCTGAGTTCAAATCTGGACTCAGACACTTGACACTTACTAGCTGTGTGACCCTGGGCAAGTCACTTAACCCTCATTGCCCTGCGGAAAAAAAAAGGCCAGGGTCTCTCACTACATTCTGGGGGCCATTGCCAGTCATCCTGACCCTTGTCATACCACTGGACTTTGATGGCTAGAGGACAGAGGGAGATGATGACCTTTGCACAGCCCTGCCTCACTTAAATCCAATTCATTTGCAAGTCAAGACATCACCCACCCTCCCGATATCATTGGTCCTCTTTGAGAAGGAAGGATGAACAAAAGACAAACAATAACAACATTTACAGCAATTATTTAATGACATTTGTCAAAGAAACAGGTGACTGTTTGTGGGAATGATCAATCACTCCAACAATGGGTAAGCATTGGGCTGGGTACTGGATTCTCCATCATTATGCACAAGCTCATGTGTGAAGATAGCTCTCAAACAGGTTGCACTTACTCATCTACATCTGCCTTACCTAGAAGGTACCATCTACCAGTCCTGGGGCTGGCAAAAGGCCATGTGACCATGCTAGTTCCTCCATCTTATTGCTGCCATATCTCTGTCTTTCTTTTCTCCTTTAGAACTCCTTGAGTCTTGGTTCATATCAGGCCACCCAGGCTGAGTCCACATCTCCCAGGAAGCATCTCAGAAGGAAAGAACAAATGAAACTATACAGAAATACGAAGATGCCAGTAGTATCGAAATGCCCTATCTTTCCACCAGGCTTGCTTGTTGGATACTGAGGTGGTAGATTCCAGTGGTAATGCCTCTTACAAAGAAATCACCATAGAAAAGGTGACATATATGTTCCACTTTGTGTCTCTTTGTTGACCTCCAGTTTTACAGTGTTCTTGGGGTGATCCGGCTGATATGGGATGATCTGGCTAATACTGAGCTTTGGGTAAGCTTGTTTTACCCTCCACTGTTTTTTGTCACTTTATGAGAGCAATCCTTTTCATGATCCTTCCATCGTCTTCTGAGTAATGTTTTGAAAATTAGCTTATTCTCTAAACCAGTGTTGCCCTTGGCTTCCTCGTCTCTTTGCTTCACAAGGAGATCCAGTGTTTGCTGGCTGAGGTGACTTCTGCCTCCTTTTGACCTCCTTGCCCTTGGTAACTATTTTGCATTGGTTCAATTTCCCTAAGAAATGGTGACAGAGATTGGGTTGTTTAAATAGGCTGGTTTGGAGCTAGGGTAATTGTACACAATATCTTCTTCTTATCTTTCTCCTTTCTCCTAATTTATATTGATTTTGACCTTTACAATAAATAGTGGTTAATCTGACTACACATGGATTGTGAAACGCCTCTCTTGTCAGCATCCAGTCATATCCTATCTATTAAGATAAAGTCTATTTCATTTTTGTGTGATGTTGTTCAGTCCAAGGCTTCGGACTCTGCACAAAAGTATGACTCTGATACCTCATTATGCTACAGAGGTGATCCTGAGTTCTTTTTTTTTTTTAAGTAAGTCTTTTTTATTTACATAATAATCGTTTCTGTATATTCCACCCGCCATCCTACCCCAATACCACCATATAATCCCACCTTTGAAACAAAGAAAAATAGTTAAGAAAAAAGTAGCCAGCATAGTGACTAACTGGGTATACAGTATTCTAGATCGATATTCCCCCACCTCTCTAAGGAAGGAAGTGCTTCCTTATCTCTTTTCCAGGAACAAAATTGGTCATTATAATTATTCATCTTTTAGCTTTATTTTTAATCTTTTTTGTTTACATTATTAGAGTCATTGTGTGTATTGTCCTCCTGGTTCTACTTACTCATGCCATAGCAATTTATATCAATTTTTCCATATTGTCCTGACCTTCTCATATCCTTTCTTAATTGCACAACAATATTCCATTATGTTCATATGCCACACTTTGTCAGATTTTCCGTAATTGGGACCCACTTTATTTAGTTTGTTCCTACTACCAAATAAAAATGTTTTTATATATATTTCAACATCTATGGGGCCTTTCTGTCTTCAACCTCCTTAGGAGTCTATACTTATCAGTGAGATCTCTGGGTTAAATAGCATAAACAATTTAGTGATTTATCACATGGTTCAGATTGTTTTGCAGAATGGTTGGATCAATTTATAGCTCCACCAATGGAGTATTAGTATGCCTCCTTCCCCATCCTACACTA
The DNA here is from genome assembly GCF_019393635.1 of Dromiciops gliroides. Taxonomy (NCBI): domain Eukaryota; kingdom Metazoa; phylum Chordata; class Mammalia; order Microbiotheria; family Microbiotheriidae; genus Dromiciops; species Dromiciops gliroides. The sequence continues at coordinate 259,121,619 of NC_057864.1, forward strand.
TTTCTTTCTTTTATCATCTTTGCCACATTTTTGTGGGTATGAGGTAAAATTTTAAAATTAAAATTAAAACAAATTATGTTAGTGATTTGGAGCAATCTTCAATATGATTTTTAAAAATAATTTGTACTTCTTTTGAGAACCATTTGTTCATATCCTTTGACTATTCATATTTTGGGGTATGGCTCTTGACCTTAAATATTTGAGCTTATTTGCTTCCCTGTCTTGGAAATAAGGTGTTTTTTTTTTAAATCAGAGAAAATTGATTAAAATATATGTCCCAATTAAAACATCTCCTTTTATCCTACCCACTTTAATTTTCTTCATGCAAAAGTTTTTACATTTTAAAAATCAGCCCGTCAGTAGTCGAAAAATCATTTACATTCCTACTATGCACTAACCACTGGACAAAATACTGGGGATACAAAGAAGCATAAAATACAATCCCTGCTCTCAAACAATCTATCCTTTCTTTTATTAACCTATCCTGCCACCCCAATACCTAACAACTGGCTACTCTGACAGAAAAGGAAAATGACAAATTTTGGAGGGATGTAGAAAATTGGACACTAATATACTGTTGGTGGAGTTGTGAACTGACCCAATCATTCTGGAGAGTAATTGGAACTATGCCAAAGGACTATAAAAACTATTGCATACCCTTTGACCAGTAATACCATTACTAGGTCTGTATCCAAGAAATACAAACAAAAAAGAAAAGGATCTATATTTACAAAAATATTTGTAGCAGTTCTTTTAATGGTGGCAAAGCCTTGGAAATAGAGGGGATTTTCATCAATCAGGAATGGATGTAAACAAGTTGTGTAATGATCGTGCTATAAAAATGATGAGAACATGCTTTCAGACAAACCTGGAAGGACTTACATGACCCAGATGCAAAGTTGAAATGAGCAGAACCAGTTAGAACAATCATACACAGTAAGAGCAATATTGCCAATGAGAATTGTGAATGACTTAGATATTCTCAGCAATACACTGACCCAAGACAATTCCAAATGACCTTAGGATGAACAATGCTATTCATCATCCAGAGAGAGAAGTGCTAGCGATCTGAAATACAAATCTAAGCTTACTTTTTCTTTACTTTCTTTATTTTTCTGGGGGAGGAGGGGAGGATATGAGTTTACTCTCACAGAATGACTAACATGAGAATATGCTTTGCTTGACTGCACATGTATAACCTACATCAAAATTGCTTGGTTTTCCCTCAATAGGGGAAGGAGGAAGGAAGGGAGGGATAAAATTTGAAACTCAAAATTTTAAAAAAATTGTTAGAAATTATTGTTATGTATAATCAGGGGAAAATAAATATTAAATCATTATTAAGCTCTCCTGCAGTTAGTTAAGGGTTCTATATTCATAGCTGCAATTATGAAAGTATTCACATCTCTTTTTATTGAGTAATATTTTGTATTTGAGTCACCTTAATCAAAAGTCTAAGTCCTACTTTTCCTAGTCCGAATCAATTTTCCGGCACAAGGTTTTTCTTGTTTCCTCAGCAGTTCTTTTTTTTTTTTTTTTTTTTTCGTGAGGCAATTGGGGTTAAGTGACTTGCCCAGGGGTCACACAGCTAGTAAGTGTTAAGTGTCTGAGGCCGGATTTGAACTCAGGTACTCCTGAATCAGGGCCAGTGCTTTAATCCACTGTGCCACTAGCTGCCCCTGCCCACCTAGCTGCCCCTCCTCAGCAGTATCTTGATGAATAGGGGGCTTCTCCTCCAACTCCCCCCCCATAGTTTGTGTTCTTAGATTATCAAACACTGAAAAATAAGACCATTTGAATCTTATTCCTTTTTATGTGGTCTATACCACTTATCTACTTTTCCAATTTTAGCCAGTACCAAATAATTTTGATGATTATTGCTTTAAAATACAGTTTGAGGTCTGGTATCACCATAGCCCTTCATTCCTATTTTCTTGTCATTATTTCCCTTGAGTTCATTTCACAGAATTTATCACCAAAGTCCTTGTCACTATCAAATGGTTCAATATCAAAAACTGATGTAATTTTATCAATGGAAACAACATTAAAGAAGAGACAAACATGTATGCATGCATGCATGCATGCGTGTGTGATTATGGGTGGGGCAAAAGTAACAATGTTTTAATAACTTTTTGAAAATTATTTTTCTGTATTTTTGCCATTTATGATATTTGGTTTTTCATATATTATATAAATTCATTTCCTATATACACTATATATGATGCTTTGCTATTATAAATTAAAAACAAAAAATAAAGGAGTTATTAAATATTGAAACCCCTTCGTGACTTTTAGCCCATGTTGTAGCACCTATATATATGGCATTTCTGAAATACATATACACATATGTGTGTATGTGTGTATATACACACATATGTATGTATATAGTCTCCCCCAATAGAATGTAAGTCTCTAGAGAACAGGAACTATCTAACTTTTCTATTTGTATCCCCAGCACTTAGCGTAGTGCTTTTCATATAGTAAGGACTTAATAAATGCTTTTTCACTCACTCATTCAAAATTTTTCCACTCCTAGCTCCTAGCCCTGCCTTCTAGGAATAAGCAATACTAGTCTGATCCTTATTCCCCTATTCCACATGAAGATATCAATTATCTCCTCCCCAACCCCACCTCAACACTTCTCTGGATTAATATATCTCTAATTCCTTCTATCTGACACATACCAGCTGTGTGACCCTGGGCAAGTCACTTAACCCTCATTGCCCCCCCCAGAAAAAAAACCCAAAACAACAAACAAAAAACAAACCAAGTTAACACTAATCCACTGACTACTTTTTGGTTTTGGTCATTTAATCCATTCAGAATCTAGCCCAAATCTCTTCTTCCTGACCATACAGATAGCATCAAGCTTCTGTCAAATGATGCGCTCAAATCCAAATATAGGATTTCTATGACAGTCTTCTGATTGACCTACAAATTTTGTGACTATGTCAAAAAAGGAAATTAGGTTCCTCTGGCATGACCTGAGTTTTATGAAGCCACATGGCTTCTTTGTTGTCATTGCTTCCTTTTCTTGGTGTTCACTAATAAACACTCCCTGCCATAATACATTCTGGAATTTTGCCAGTTGCTTAAGTCAAGTTCACCAAGCCTTTAAGTCTGAAGAATCTACCCTCTTCTCTGAATTGAAAATTGAAACATTGGCCCCTGATGGGTCCTGCGGAACTTCCCAGTTCACTAATGATTTTTAAAAGGCTAAAAAAAAAAAAGATAGGTAGACTGAGCAACAGCTTGCCTTAGAGATATTTACCTAAAAACCAAGTATAAGGAAAAACAGAGGGGACAACTATGTGGCCAGTGGATAAAGTACCAGCCCTAGATTCAGGAGGACCTGAGTTCAAATCCAGCCTCAGACACTTGACACTTACTAGCTGTGTGACCCTGGCAAGTCACTTTAACCCTCATTGCCACCACAAAAAAGCAAAAAAAACAAAAACAAAAACCCTCACCCAATCAATAATCATTTGTTAAGGATCTCTACATGCTAGACACTGTTGCTTAACAGTGAGAATCCAAGACAAAATTCAAACTGTCCCCTGTCCTCAAAGAGCTTACTTTCTAAAATGAGACCAATTGGACATCTAGAGATGTAGCTTCACATTGGCAAAAAGGGTTTAATGGAAGCATAGTTATTCCTAGCTGGAAGGATGGACTGAAGGATCATAGGAGGCAGTAGCCTGAGAGAGCAGTGAGAAGTCAAGGAATTTTTTGCTCTCAGGAAAGGAGATGGTTACAGGACAAAAATTCATGAAGATTAACAGAATTGAAAGGGAAAGAGCTCTGCTCCCAAGAATCAAGCATACTCAAGAGCAAATGCAGTCTTGTCTGGCTGACTGACCCTCTTAAAAAGTGATCTGCCTGCAAAGAATTTTCTATTTGCCTGAATGTATGTTTGCCCACTCTATGGAACATGGTAAAATTGCCCTTTCCACTCTCTCCTTTGCTTTATTGCTGCCTGCTATAACTGGTGTTTCTATACTCTAGAGTTTCTTGTTCTACCTAAATCCATTTCTTGCCATCTGCACTTTTATAAAGTGCTTTGTCTCCACGTAAAGATAAGTCGATTTCCCTTGCAAGTGTTTGCTATAAAGGTGTGGATCACAGAGAGAGAGGGAAGCTCAAAGGAAACCTGAGATCCACTTTCTATAAACTTACTTGTGAATCTGTATTGAATTCCTTCACTGGCATGTACGAAAGAGGGATTCATGGGTAAATACAAAACAGATACCAGGTAGTCTTAGGAGGAGAAGGCACTAGCTCCTGGGGGTGTCAGAAAAGGCTTCATTCAGAGAGAGAAATAGTCTTGATAAACTAACTCTTTGGGATTATCCCACCTCAGTAGATCAAACCCTATTCCATTCCCAAAGGGCAATGGAATATCTGGGCAATTTGCCCAAGAAAGGTATATTCAGTGACCTGAGTCCCAAGATAACAGGTAGTGGTACCACCACCACCACAACCATCATGCTGATGACGATGGTGATTATAGTGATAATAATGATGATAATAGGCATTATCTCAATTGGACCCCTACAACAAAACCCTAAAGTATCTCTCTCATAGGGTTGTCACAAGGGGCCAGCGAGATAATGTCTGTAAAGTGTGTTTGTAAATACTTTAAAATGGTCACATACCTTGTAAATGTTGGAAGCAGAATCCGGACCCAGCTCTTCCTGACTATAAATCTAGCACTTTACATCAGGTTCAGATCCTCCCTTTATCACTTAGGACCTTGGGCAAGCCACTAATCTTAATTTGTTCATCTGTGAGATGATTGTTGGATGAGATGCTGTTGGGTCAAATGACCTCTTAGATCCTTTCCCGCTCTTATTTTTTTTTAAAATAGAATGAGCATTTTAATTTGAAGTTTTGAGTTCCAAATTCTATTCCTCCTTCCCTCCTTCTCCCCCTTCCCTGAGGCGGTAAGCAATCAGTTGTGGGTTATATATGTGCAATTATGTAAAACATTACAGGGGGCAGTTAGGTGGTGCAGCGTATAAAGCACCAACCCTGGATTCAGGAGGACCTGAGTTCAAGTCTGGCCTCAGACACTTGGCACTTACTAGCTATGTGACCCTGGGCAAATCACGTAACCCTTGTTGACCCACAAAAAAACAACCAAACAAAAATTACCGTATGAATCATTTTGTATAAGAAAACTCAAATAAAAGAAAAAAATGAAAGAAAGTGAAAAATAGCATGCTTCAGTCTGCGTTCAATCAATTCTTTCTGTGGAGGTGGATAATATGCTTCACCATTAGTCCGTTAGGATTGTCTTGGATCATTGTATTGTTGAGAAATAGCTAAGTCTTTCACAGTTTTTCATCAAACAATCTTGCTGTCCTTCTGTGCACAATGTTCTTTTGGTTCTGCTCTCTTCACTATACATCAGTTCATAAAAGCCTTTCCAGACCTTTCTGAAATCATCCTGCTTGTCATTTCTTATAGCACAATAATATTCCATCACCACCATATACCACAGTTTGGCCAACCTGATAACTCCGACTCAGGCAAAGAAAGAGTACTGTCTCTCCAGTGAGGATCCTGAGAAATATGACTTTGCTATACCAACTTCAGTCTTGACAGCTCATATCTAACTAAACCTTTAGTGGAGAATGTGAGGTAGGGTTAAAAAGGAATCCTATGGATATATGCTATAACCTAAGGATATGTCTTATAACCTAAGGAGACTCCTTGACATCATTTTTGGGAAGCCCTAATAATAATAATAATAATAATAAACATTAGTTAATATATATCATTATTTATTATTAATATTCTAATTTTTATTATTTAGCAGATATTTAAGGTTTACCAAGCATTTTAATATTGTAGTGGAAATATCCCCAGTGGCTTCATTCCACAATGATTGGGACCAAGAAAATCATTATTTAAACGGAGAGATTCATCTGGAATTAGGGTGAAAAATCCCACAATGTGGTGACTCAATCATGAGGAAAAGACTCTGATTGGTGGGGAGTTATTCTCTGAAATGGGAGGTTTAAAAAGCAGGGCCTGGAGAAAGAAGACATCAACAGTCAAGGTACAGAGTACAGTTATCCCTTCCACATTGGCAGGGATTAGGGATTGTGGCGTCTCAGAAATCTGGAAAATCCGCATAAGATTGTTTTGGCCCTACCCTTCCTACCCAGAGAAGAAGTCTGAATCACTATGGTATTAAAAGATAAATGTGTTGATATTACCTAATACTATACAATATATTATGTATTTCTGAGTTTCTAAACTTTTTCTGTGTTGTCTGCTGGCCTATGCATGTCGTCTGCAGTTTCTGCAAAACTCCCCCAGAATTCCCATTTAATTTCTTATTCCAACCCAAGATACATTGAACTTATGATGGGGAAAGTCATGATGTAAAAGGGATAACTGTACAGTCAAAACTGAAATACCCTGTGGATTGGGATGGTCATGGAAGCCCTGGACAAAATCGAGGTACCATGATGCTCCAGAAACAAGGAAAGAAATACAGCTATTCCCTGTGTGGAGCAAGTGACTCCCAGAAAACACATTTGAGGAGGCAAAAAATACCATATTTTAAATGCTTCCTATATTAGAGCTGTGAGTTCTGAAGTGACTTGCCCGTCTTTCACTATGCTGGGGAATTGATGGAATTAAATGAATTCATTATAATTCCCCTGGAGGTACAGAATATTATGGCCCATTGTATATTTCCTTCACTAATAGTTTTTTATTGTTTCATGATTTAATTGCATGTTTTTGCTACTGAATCTGTGACTTTTGTAGTATCTTTCAAGAGACAAATTTCTCTTTAGATGGGGGCTTATGTCACCAACTAAATAGGTGATTTTTCAAAATAGCCACATTAACTTCTGTTTTGGACTGGGGACCCTACCTCAGATCCCTGAAAATCCTCCATCTGGGGGGCTTAGAGTTGTACCATTCCGCTGAAACATAGGAAGAATCACCTTTAGCTTCCTCTACCCAACTCAGGAATCTATAGAGGGACCCCCCCAGAGCCCTACAGGGATGCTGAGATAGGCAAGCCAGGGCAAAGCACAGAGGGCAGAGGGGAGGGGGCCTCTGAAACCTTAAGCAAGTAGCAGCAGCGTTTCCTGCCTAAGCGCAGAAGCTCATAATGTGAGTTTTCCTTAAGGCCTTGACTGCTGGATACAGACTTTGGGATGTTCTAGGCTGGACAAGTAATGGCACTCTCTGCCCGAGCCAAACAGAACCAGAGTCTGGCCCAATTCCCACAGCATCCAAACCCAGGTCTAGGCTAGGCCTGGCCATAGCCTCAATGACCCACATTCCAATTGTGGGATATAAGGCTATAGCAATCTTTAGCCCCATGACCCTGTGTCAGGAGTGAGCTCAGCATAAGAAGTGGCCCCTAAGCCAGTAGCAGTGGGGAAGGCATCCCAGACGTACCCTTTGCTTAGCTTATAGAGGAAGCATCCAGGCCCAGGCCCAGCCGTGGAGCAGCCTCATAACTAAGGTCTCCTGAAGTAAAGGGCCTAGTCTGGTCCACTATCCAGGAGAAGGAAGGCCCTGCCCATAAGTATTCAGTTGAGTCAATTAAAATTTAATTGAAATGATTACTAATCAGAAAAGTGTATAAGATAGAAGAAAACTCCACTAAATCATTAGTCATTCAGAAAGAAGAGCTAGAAGAGAGCTTTCCATGCAAAATACTATAGGAACTAAACAATATTTGGGAGTATTATATCTATTAAGATTGATGCAGGAAAAAAAAAGATTGATGCAGGGGACTATGTGGATCTCTTTGCAGAAACAAAGACAGACCTAAATAATGAAATAAGCATTAATTCCTTAGGGGTAGATAGAGCCAATAAAAATGACATTACTACTTAAATTAACTTATGTTTTCAGTGCTGTACCAATCAAACTCCCCAAAGAATATTTTATAGACCTAGGAAAAAATAACAAAATTCATATGGGAGAACAAATAGTCAAGAATAGCAAGGGTAATAATGAAAAAATATGAATAAAGGAGATCTCTCAGTACCAGATCTCAATCTGTACTGCAAAGAAGTAACATTAAAAATGATTTAGAACAAGAGACAGAGAGAGAAAGAGAGAGAGAGAGGAGAGAGAGAGAGAGAGAGGTCAATCAGGGGAACAGAAGACACACACAACAGACAGAAGCAAACAAACACAGCAGCATAGTGTTTGGTAAACCCAAAGACCCCACTTATTGAGAGGACTCACTATTTGGCAAGAATTCTGGAAAAAAACTGTCTGGAAGAAATTAGATTTAGAACTCTACTTCATACCAATAGTACAAGATAGGATCCAAAGGGTTGGCATCATTTAGATATAAAAAGTCATATCATAAGCAAATTAAAGTAACAAGGAGGGAAGGGAATGGAAAGAAAATAAGCATTTATTAAGTGCCTTGATTAATATGGCAGACACTGTGCTAAGTGCTTTACAAAATATCTCATTTTATCTTCATAACAAGGCAATGGGAGGTAGGGGCTATTATTATTCTCATATATATACACACATGTATACATATACACATATATGTGTATATATACACATACATGCATACATATATACACATACATACACATATACAGTAAAATAGAGGTTAAGTGACTTGCCCCAAGGTCACTCAGCTATCTAGTAAGTATGGAAGGCCAGATTTTGAACTTAGATCTTCATGACTCCAGGCTTAGCACTCTTATCAACCTCCCCATCTAATTCCCTTGAGGAAGAAATTACTTTTGGAATCTATGGACCAGGGGAGTTCATGATTAACCAAGTAATAAAGAGATAAAATGGACAATTTTGATCATATAAAATAAAAACTTTTTTTCTCAAATAAATCTAATGTAGTGAAAATTGAAGGCAAAAAGAAAACTGGGGGGAAAATATTTACAGCAACTTTTTTTTTCTGATAAAGGTCACATATCCAAGATATCCAAGAAACTGGTTCAAATTTGGCAGAACCAAGAACCATTCCCAATAGATGAATAAATAAAGGATATGACTAGTCAGTTTCCAAAGGAAGAAATTTATGTTAACAAAAAATCATCTGAAGAAATACTCTAAATCACTAATAATCAGAGAAATGGAAATCAAAGTAATATATGGTTCCACTTTACAATTATCAGCTAGGCAAAGATAACCAAAGAAGAAAATGACATTTGTTGGAGGGGCTGTGAGAAAACAAGTATACGGTGGTTGGTGGAGCTGTTAATTGATTTAGCCATTCTGGAAAGCAATTTGGAACAATGCCCACAGAAGTTACCAAATTGTGCATATTCTTGGACTCAGCTATCTCAGTACTAGACCTATACACCAAGAAATCAAAGAAAGGAGGAAAAAGCTCTATATGTATAAAAATATTTATATAGCTGTTCTTTTCATGGTAGCCCAAAAATGGAAAACTAGGGGTAGGTTTTCCTGAAATATGCCTGCTCATTATTTTATAGCACCAATAGTATTCCATCACATTCATATACCCACAACTTGTTCAGCCATTCCCCAATTGTTGGGTATCCCCTCACTTTCCAATTCTTTGCCACCACAGAAGAGCTGCTATAGATATTTTTGTACTTGTGGGTACTTTTCCCTTTTTATGATCTCTTTGGAATAGAGACCTAGTAGTGGTAATAGTAGGTCAAAGGGTATATATAGTTTCATAGCCCCTAGTTCCAAATTGCTTTCCCAGAATGGTTAGATCAGTTCACAACTCCATGAACAATGAATCAGTGTTCCATTTTTTCACACATCTTCCCCAACATTTATCATTTTCCTTTTTTTGTTATATTTAGTCTCAAGTATTTTAAAGACTGTCATACGGAATAAGGAAGTAGATGGGTTTTGGCCCATCAGAGGAAGGAATTAGGACAATAGGTGGAAAGTTGTCAAGAAGTAAAGTCATTCAACTCAGATCTAAGGAAGACCGTTAATATTGTAGGGCAGTCCAGAAACTGAGCTGGGTTGTCTTTACTTAAAAATAATTTTAGGGGAAGCTAGGTGGCGCAGTGAATAGGAGGGCACTGGCTCTGGAGTGCAGGAGTACCTGAGTTCAAATTCGGACTCAGACACTTAACAACTTACTAGCTGTGTGACCCATGGGCAAGTCGCTTAACCCCCCAATTGCATCACCACATATATATATACAATAAATAATAATATATACTAAATTTTTGTTCTTTTGTCAAATAATCAAAGCATTTTATAATCCTTCCTATCTCTTGCATCTCCCACCCAAAAATGAAAAAAAGGTACAAAACTCTTTTATGCTTAAGGCCTAGTCCTAGCAAAATGACTTTCCACATTGACCATTGGGTTCAGAATGTTGGTCTCATTCTCCACATTATTACATAACCTTTATCATAAGTAGGCAGTGCTGGGGCAGCTAGGTGGTCACAGTGGATAAAGCACTGGCCCTGGATTCAGGAAGACCTGAGGTCAAATCTGCCTCAGACACTTGACACTTACTAGCTGTGTGACCCTGGGCAAGTCACTTAACCCCCAACTGCCTCACCAAAAAACAAAACAAAACTGATAATAATAATTAAGCAGTGGCCCTTCTTTACCATTCCTCTGAATGGTGGTTTGATGATTCACACTGATGAGAGAGTTCTTAAGTCTTCCAGAATGGTTTTTGTAATATTGACATTATAATATAAATTGTTCACTTCACTCTGTGTCGTTCATACGAGTCTTCCCAGGTTTCTCTGAAATTGTCTTTTTTTTTTCACTTCTTATCTCAAATAATATTGCATTAATTCATACAACATAATTTTGGATTGGGATGTCATAAGAGCTAGTAGTTTCTTTTTTGAGAAGAGACGCTGACTTTGAGCAAGGCAGGATGAGCAATGGGTTGAGGATTGTAAAGGAATTCTTGTTCAGATAGAGATTGGACTAGGGATTCCCTAAAGTCTTCCATTTAAAAATTCTATAATTCTGTAATTTGCAGTACCAAAAAAATTATATTTCTTGACCTCAAGGAGTTTCCACACTCTAGGTTCTACTTTTCTTGGCCCTCAGACAAGCTAGGTCCCTAAATAAATAAAGTCCTTTTTGACTAGATGCCAGGATTCAGGGCCAAAACAACTGTCCAAGAGGCTGTACCAACAACCTAAACTGGTCCCCATGCAGATATTTCTCTTCACATAATATGTCAATAACTCAAATTTCTTTCTTCTTGTTCCTGTTTTAAGGAAATCAAAATTCTTTTTTTTCAATAAATTGAGACCAATATTTATAAAGCATTTAAACACGTTCCTGACACATAGTAGGGTGATTAATAAATGCTTGTTCCCTTCCTCCTCTCTTCCCTTCCTTTTTCACCTTTCTAATCTTAATCCTCTTTTTCCTAATATATTTTTTTGTGCACTCTTCATATCACCCAAGTGTAATGGAGGGGATTGGTCAATGAGGGCCCAGCCCTCAGAGCTCTGTCTGAGAATATGCCATGCCTGGTTAACAACCCACATATATGATTGGTTGAGCCTCCTTCATGTGTAAAGGAGGGGGCTCTGCCCCCACTTCAAAGTACAAACATTTATCTTCTGGCTATTTTCTATCATTTTAGCCCATAGTACAAAAAGCCTTTTTAATTCACTACTGAGCTGGAACTGGGTGTGTATATAAAGACTGTCTTTCTTTTCCTAATGGTGAGTGGGGCAAAAGCTGCTCGTGAATTGTGTAGGTAGAGAAAGGGGCAATGGGACTTCTCTCCTACCCAGCTGCCACATGTTTGCGAATGCATGGCACTGGTTATTTCTTTTGTCTCTTTGTGTTTGCTCTTTGCTGATCTTAGGTGAATGAGTTTTGGTAATAGAATGAATGGAACAGGTTATAACCTTGTGAGTTTCAAAAGGTCAAAATCATCAGCAGAGTCAATAGCTGTGAGGGGCCAGGCTGAAGAAAGAACTGCTTGACCCAGCCCAATGGTTTTTATCAATCCAGCAGCCAAGACATCAAGTCCAGCAAATAAGGGATGGACTTGTCCCTCAACTATGCCACACACAGAAGTAAACTTTAGTAGAAACCTCTGAGAAAGAAGAAAAGGACTCCCAGGTTGGAGGTGGAGAGAATATTTTGCAATAACCACACTTTAATTTGAGTCCAGTCTCCCGAGGAGTGGTACATTTTAAAATTTATTTTTTTTTAATTTTATTTTTATTTTCAGTTTTTAAACAAGAAAGTGTGTAGAGAAGAGAGTGTACTCCTGGTTTGGAGAAAGAATCTAATTGTTATATTTCAGTTCTGTTATACCTTCTGAGGTAAAAATACCCTTTTGAAAAGGTTAATTGAGAAAAGAAATTACAAGCGAATTCTATCAAATATTTAAAGATCAACTAATTTCAATATATAATTTTAAACACCATACTACACTTATAGAAAATAACTTATCAATAGCAAAATGGGGCTCGATGTAATTAACATTCGATTGAAGAGGGTTGGACATCCAAGTCATTAGTGGCATCCCACCCATAGCCTAGCCATCAGGAGGCAAAGACCCTTTCACTATGATGCACATAAGTAATATGGACTATTCACAGGGGAAAATTACAAGTTCAGAGCTCTCTGATCTCGCATGGCACTTTCAATCATATCCTTCAGGGCCTTTGTCTTGGTTAGCTTTCATGCCCAGAATGCATTTCCCTCCTCACCTCCCCTCCTCAGGACAGTCCTCATCTCCTTCCAGACCTCAGCTCTACAAAGAAGTCATTATTTACCCCTGCCCTTTCCCTCCAAATGCTGGTGTCCGCTTTCTTAGTACTTTGTATTATATTATCCATATTTTCTTTCCTTACGTGTGTATTCTCGCAGGTGGCTATCTTTCTGGAATAGTGTGAGGTCCCTTGAAACCAGGGATTCTTTCTTTCTTTTCTTTCTTCTTCTTCCTCCTTTCTCTGTCTCTGTCTCTGTCTCTGTCTCTCTATCTCTGTCTCTGTCTCTCTTTCTTCCTTCTTCTTTTGGTCCTTGTATCCCTGGCTCTAGAACAGTGCCCAGAATATAGGAGGTATTTAATCAATATTGCTGATTGAGGTGAGTGATTATTGCAACTTGTGAATTCTTGTATTCCTTAGAGGTATTGGTTTCTAAATTATTTGCATACAATCTCACCCTTGTTTCTACCCCTCTTACCTGATTCCAAACCTCTCTCCTCTCCAGTCTGATCATTGTAATGAACAAGGTCTGTCAGGCATAATGCCCAATTCATAACTCTTCTCCACATAGCTTTTACTAAATATGTCAAAGAAGCTACTCTCACTCTGATGTCCTCAAAAAACAATGGGGTTACAACATTTGATAACACAGCAGGAGAACAGAGAGTAAGGAGACCTGAATTCTATTAATCAATGAGATTTATTAAACACCTACTATGGTACCAGGAAATATACTAAACACTAGGGATACATTACAGAGAACAAAACATCTTTACTCTCAGGAAGTCCTCTAATGGAGGAGACAAGTATATCTATAAGAACAGTCAGAATAAATACAAAGTAGTTAAATATAACATAATTTGAGAGGAACAACTCTACCAGTTGGAAGCCCCAGGAAAGATGTCCTGTAGAAAGTAGTGCTTAAACTAAGCTGAAGGAAATGTGAGAGTCTATGAGGCAGAGATGAAGAAAGAATGCATTCCAACCATGGGGACAGTCAGTACAAAATCACAGAGATGGAAGAGGGAGTGGCATGTGTTCGACTGGATTGTGAGGTGCGGAAGGGGGATTAATATACAATGAGGTTGGAATAATAGATGGAGCTAAGTTATGAAATTCTTAAAAAATTAAACATGCTATCCTGGAGGCAATAGAGAGTTACTGAAGTTTACTGAATAAGGATGTGGCTTGGTCATTGTTGTTCTTTTCTTCCTCTTCTTCCTCCTCCTCCTTTTCTTATTGTTCTTCTCCTTCTTCCTCTTCCTCCTCCTCCTCCTCCTCCTCCTCTTCTTCTTCTTCATCTTCCTGTTCTTCTTCCTCCTCCTCCTTCTCTTCCTCTTCTTCTTGTTCTTGTTCTTGTTCTCCTTCTTCCTCCTCCTCCTTGTCCTCCTCCTCTTCCTTCTCCTCCTCTTCCTTCTCCTCCTCTCCTCCTCCTCTTCTTCTCCTTCATCTCCTTCTTCCTCATCTTCCTCTTCTTCTTCTTCTTCCTCCTCCTCCTCGTCCTCCTCCTCCTCTTCTTCTTCTTCTTCTCCTCCTCCTCCTCCTTCTCTTCTTCTTTCTTCTTCTTCTCCCTCCTCCTCCTTCTTCTTGTCTTGTCATTCAGCCGGGTCCAACTCTTCATCACCCCATGGTCCACTGCACACCAGGCCCTTCTATCCTCCACTATCTCTCAAAGTCTGTCCAAGTTCATTGTTTTCATTTCCATGACACTATCTTTCCTCTGCCATCCTCTTGTCCTTTTGCCTTCGATCTTTCCCAACATCAGGATCTTTTCCAATGAATCTTGATGTTTTCATTATGTGACCAAAGTATCTAAACTTCACTTCAGTATGTAATCATCCAGTGAATAGCTTGAAGGTCATTTCTTTAATTGTTGGTCTATTTGATCTTCTTGCTATCCAATGGACTCTCAAAAGTTTTCTGCAGCACAACCTGAAAGCATGATTCTGCAGCACTCAGTTTTCCTTACAATCCAGCTCTCACAGTCATACATTGCTACTGAAAAAAACCATAGCCTTGATTATCAGGGACCTTTTGTTGGCAAGGTGATGTCTCTACTTTTGGTGTACTGTCCTAGACTTGCCATAGCTTTCCTTCAAGAAGCAAACATCTTTTCATTTCACTGATGCTTCCATTTCTTCTCCCTCTATTTGCCAATAAGTGATGGCACGGTCATAACAATAAGGCATAACAGAGTCATAAAGGCACTTTGGCAGCTTTGTGGAGAATGAACTGGAATACAGAGAGATTCGGGGCAAGAAAACTAGGGAGCCGTTGCAATAACCTTGGTGAGAAATGATTAGGGCCTTAACTAAAGGTTAGTTGTGTGAACAGAGAGAAGGGATCAGATGTGAGAGATTTTATGGAGGTAGAAATGGCAAGATATAAGCAACCTAGTTGGACATTATGAGGTGAGGATAAGTAAGGAGTTGAGGATTAAGTTGAAGTGATGAACCTGGGAGATTTGGAAAATATCAGTGCCTTTGAAAGAAATAAAGTGTAGGGCTTGGGGAGATGAGTTCGGGTTTCAACACATTAGTTTGGGATATTTCCAGGGTATCCAGTCTGAATGTCCAAGAGGTGGCTGGTGATACAGGACTGATGTTCAGGGGAAAGACTAGACTTAACATGTCATCAGCATAAAGTGAAATTAAACTCTTGGGAGTGGTAAGGTCACCAAGAGAAAGAAGAAAAGAGGGCCCAGGAAAGAACTTTGGAGGAATATTCCCAGTTATAGCATATGTTTTGATGATGAGCTGACAAGAAGCACTGAGTAAGAGTGGTCAAACAAGTAGGAGGAGAATCAGGAGATAGGAGCATCACAAAAACTCAGAGAGGGTGATCAGCAGTGTCATATGCATCCCATTCCTCTCCTCTGACACTGCTGCCCACCTTGATTACAGGGCCTTATCACCTCATATTTCAAACTATTGCAATAGCCTGGTGATTGGTCTCCCTGTCTCTGGTACCTCTGCCTCCAATCCATCCTCCACTTAAAGCTCAAATTGATCTTAAAACATATGTTACTCCCTTACTCAATAAACTAGCATGGCTCCCTATCCCCTTTAGTATCATATATCAAACTCTCTGCCATTCAAAGCCCTTCACAACCTGGTCCCCGTCCTACCCTTTCATCTTACACTTTACTCCCCCCAACATTCTCTGTAATCCAGTGACACTGACCTCCTTGCTATTCCTTGAACAAGACATTCCTTCCCTAGACTCTGGGCATTTTCACTGGCTACTAGTCCCTGAGCCTGGAATATTCTTCCTTCCTCATTTCTGACTGTTGGCTTCCCTGGTTTTATTCAAATCCTAGCTAAAATCTCATGTTCTATGAGAAGCCTTTGATCCTCCTTAAGACTGGCACCTTTGCGCAGCTAAGTGGTGCAGTGGCTAGAGCATTGGCCCTGGATTCAGGAGGATCTGAGTTCAAATCCGGCCTCTGACACTTTACACTTACTAGTGTGTGACCCTGGGCAAGTCACTTAACCCCAATTGCCTCACAAAAAAAAAAAAAAAGACTAGTACCTCCAATAAATAAATAAATAAATATTTTTTTAAAAGACTAGTATCTTCCCTCTGTTGTTGATCTCCAATGTATCTTGTCTGTGCCTTATTTGTTGCTTGCAAGTTATCTCCCCCCATTAGATTATGAGCTTCTTGAGAGCAGGGAATGTCTTTTACCTTTCTTTATATCCCCAGAGTTTAACACAATGCCTGGGGCTTAGTGGGCACTCAGGAAATGCTTTATTGACTTACTGAGTCTTCCCCAACCTTCCCACCAACAAAAACTCCCTTCTGAGCTATAACTATGAGTATATCACTTTTCTTCTCTAGGCATGAGTTTCTATATCGCTAACATAGAAGAGCTAGAAAAGATCCTTAAGACTTAATTTAGTCCAAGTTCCTTATTTTACAGATGGAGAGTCTAAGGCCCAAAGACAAGAAATCACTGAGCCAGGTCGTGCCAATCAGTGGGAAGCATGAAGCCTAGGTCTCCATACTACAGTGGGCAGGATGGCAAAGGACACAGAGGAATGGGACTAGACAAGTGTATCAATGATGGCCATGGGGTGGGGTATGGATTGGGGACAGCCTGCGCTATTTCCTTCTCCATAGCAAAAGATAGAGCATAGGATCAGGGGATTTAAAGCTGGAAGAGAATTTAAAGATCATCTGGTACAACCCCCTCACTTGACAGATAAGGAAACTGAGTCTAGAGAGCAGAAATGATGAGCCCAAGGTCATATAGGTAATAGGTATTTGAGCTGGGATTCAAACCTAGGTCCTCTGACTCCCTTCCAGGGTTTTTTCCACTATATTATGATACTTATCCTCACTCAGGGTATATTTATCCTGCCCAAAGGTAGGGTATTGGACATGATGACCTATCACATTCCTCTCTCCTGTTGTCCTGGCCCTGTGCCATTGCTATCTTCACCACTGGCCCAGCTGATGTTGGCCTGGACTAGATTCCAGGATTCTCTCTGGGGGAGGCCCATAGACCTATGTTTGCTTTAATATCAGCGTTCCCCGAAGGGTCAGAGGCCCCAGAGGAGGATCCCAGAGGAAGCTGGTCCCCCAGAGGTCAGTGTCCACACAGAGGGAGGGAAGGTGATAAGTGTTCAGTGGAGGCCACCAGAGATAACTGAGCTGCTCTCCAATAGTATGTAGAGTGTCCAACTGTATCTATGGGGAGGGCTGTTGCCAACACCCCCGTCTCCATTACTATAATTGGGGATCCCTATAAAAATGGTCCCCTGATCTGGCCAAGTGACATGGGACAAGGATGGAAAATGGAAAGAATGTGTCCTTTACCAACTCTGCCCAGAGATGACAGACCCATGCCTCAAGAGAACTTATCATGGGAAAAAAATCTGCATGGGATAATGGGGGAAAAAACTGGATTTGGCATCAGAAGATCTAGGTCTAGGCTTCTTAACCTGGGGATAATCAGGGGTCCAAATGGTCTATGAACTTCGATAGGGGAAAAAGTTGCATCTTTATTTCAATAAAATTTTTTGTTCTTCAGTCAGATCCAACTCTTTGTAACTCCATTTGTGGTACAGAAGATAATGAAGTGATTTGTTATTTCCTTCTCCAATTCATTTTAACAGATCAGGAAACTGAGGCAAAGAGGGGCTATGTTGACTTGCCCAGGGCCACATAGCTAGTAAGTATCTGAGGCTGGATTGTAACCCAGGTCTTACTGACTCCAGGGCCCAGCACTCCATCCACTGGCCACCTAGCTGCCCAGAATAAAACTTTGTTTCCTTTGTTATTCCTTTGTATTTTATTGTATGCATTTAAAAACATTATTCTGAGCCTGGGGTCCCATTTGGCTTCATTGGACCAACAAAGGGGTCCAGGATACACAAAAAAAGCTAAGAATCCCTAACCTAGATTCAAATGCTAGGTCAGCTGCTTACTTCGGGGTGGGGGGAGTGGTGACTTTTGGGAAGACTGTTTCCCTCTTTGGACCTCAGTTCTCTCATCTGTAAAATAGTGGGGCGGGGGAGGGTGGAAATTGAGTAATCTCTGCTGAGATCTGAAGAGCATCCAAAAATGGGGTTAACCAAAATCAAAACCAAGGAAACAAAGCAAAACAAAAACCAGCCCTACTATGCCACATCAATCAGAGCAGCACTGCATCATCCCGGGCATGCCACCGCCCCCTCACCACCACCAATTCCCATCCACTTCAGCACATTGTTTAAATGATGGCCTGACCCAAATACTGATCCATTTCAGTCTTGTCTCCTATGCTCACCAGCATCGAACCTCAGTGTCAAAATATTAGCAGGCTGACAGCCCCAATCTGAAGGATTCTCTTTCTCCCACCCAGCCCCAGGAAGAAGACAAACAGGCCAAGGATGGGCCCCATCCAGTTTACCGTTACCCCTTGGGAAGAATATACCCCCTTCAGCCGGGTGAGGTGCTTTGCTGGCATTATGGGTAAGATCCCTGTGGTCTGGGGAGGTGGTTTGTCCTGTTTCCCTCCATATCCTGCCATGCCTTCACCATAACTGGGCAGTGGAGGGAAGCCCGTCTTCCCTCACCCCCCTCTCTTAAGTCTCCCCTGAGCAATGCCTGGCAGTCCCCGGGAGTTGTCATGGAGGCTGCTGCAATCTCTGGGAGGCATTTGGAACAGGACGTTTTGCCAATATCCTCTCGAGCCAGCATTGCCCCAGCAGGGTGGGCAGCACAAAGAGAAACTAGGCAAGAAAGCGGTTTCCAAAAAATCAGGGCCTGCCTCTTCTTCTCCAGCACAATCCACGCTCCCTGTTAGCCCATGGTCTCTCCTCATTTCCTTGTAGGCCTCAGACCTCTCTGGCCTTCCTGAGCCACCTCATCTTCTAAGTAAGTGGGATCTTCCTGAATCTCATGTGGCAGCTTGTAACGTGAAGATTCCAGCATGAAGAAAGACTGCACCTACTGCTGGGCAGACTGAAGGAGAGTGGCCCCGGCGCTCTCTGGACATCTTTAAAAATAGGGGGAGAAATAAAGGTCATTCCTTCCTGAGGAAAGGGGTGAAATAAACAGCTTTGCCCATCTGTAAACTCTTCTTCACATCCTAAAGCCCTTTGTGTTTTTCTGGACTGGATGAGAGAGCAGTTATGGCATAGCCAATGATTTGTACATTCCTTCTCCAGTTCAATGATTTTCTGTGCTCCCCATTGCCCATGGCAACAAATCTAAATTCTCAGCATTGGGGTCCCTCAATCAACTTCATCCCTCTTCCCAGCTACTCATGATTATTATTATCTGCTGGCCCATCCCCTTATGCCTTAAGCAGGCAGCTCAGCATCCTGCCTTATACACATACACACACATACACATACACAAATATGCACATACACATGTACCCAAGTATACACACATACAGGTACACACAAATACACACACATATATAAAAATATGCATGCTTATTATATGTACATGTATTTGCATAGATATGCATATGCAAATATACACACCTACAAATACACCCATACAATGCTTTCTAGCTTTGTATAATCCATTCTCCACCCTTCTCTGTCCTATACATGGTATTAGCCTCTTTTAAAGTGTTCCACTGTGCCAGTGAAGTCCTCCCTAATTAGCTTCATGGACCTATTTTGCTCTGTGAACTCTCAGTACTTACTTAGGGCTAATGAGTTAGTAGGAAGGATCTGTGATTTCCCTGCCAGTGTCAGAAATTCTTTTCAAAGCAGCATTCCCCCTTGATAGGTAGGTCCTAAGGAACTGCCTGAGGCATAGACCAGGATAAGTGACATACCCAGGGGCCTGTGGCTAGTAAGTGAAAGAGGCAAGACTTGAAATCTGACAATCCATATAAAGCAATTAATATGTATTAAGCATTTACTATGTTCCAAGGCACTGCACTAAGCACTGGAGATCCAAGTATAAGCAAAAAGATATACAGGGCAGCCTGTCTTCAAGAAGGCTTATATTCTTTTTAAAAAAAAAATACATTTATAATTTATAGGTTTGAGTTCCAGAATTGTATCCCTCCTTCCCTCCCTCACTTCCCCCTCCCTGAGGTGGTAAGCAATCAGATATGACTTATACATGTACAATTATGTAAAATATTACCATATTTGTCATTTTTTACAAGAAAACTAGAATAAAGGAAAATAATGAGAGAAAGTAAAAGATAGCCTGCTTCAGTCTGTGTTCAATCAATATCAGTTTCTTTCTTTGGAGGTGGAAAACATGTTTCCTCAATAGTCCTTTGGGGTTGTCTTGGATCATGTATTGTTGAGAATAGTCAAGTCATTCACAGTTCTTCATCAACAATATTGCTGTCTCTGTGCACAATGTTCCCTTGGTTCTGAAGAGCTTACATTCTAAGGGTGGGAAACAACACACAAAAGCACGACGGAGAACTGAAAGGAGATTTTTGGATGATGATGATGATAGAGTAGGAGAGGGGACGGAGAGGAGGAGGAGGAGGAGGAAGAGAAGAGGAGGAAAAAGAGAGGAGAGAAGGAGAGAAGAAGGAGGAGGAAGAAGAGGAGGAGAGGAAAGAAGAGGAGGAGAAGAAGAAGAAGAGAGAAAGAAGAAGAAGAAGAGAGAAGAAGAAGAAGAAGTTAGTAATATATATTGAGGTCTGGAAAGTCAAAGAAAACCCAAGAGAAAAACTAAAGTTGGTCAGCCTGAGTCCTCTCCCCAACATAGAGGCACCAGGAGGAACTTCCTCTCTTTATGTTTACTTATTGAGTAAATTTTGTACCATATTGATTGTTCTTCTCCCAGCAATTGTTTCTATCCCCATACAAACTTGCCATGTAGGCAAAGACTGTGCCCTCTCTGGTCACACCAATAACTCTCTGAGGGCATTGGACTAGTTTCTCCCATTAGACTATAAGCTGTCCTGAAGGGCAGGGACTATATCTTTCCTTGAAATTAGTCTTCCCTCTTTCACTCAATACTCATTCAATTGTACTCAATACTCTGCCTGACCCAGGTAGAGACTCCCAGCTACTTCTCTCTGGTTCGCAGGTCCCTCCCCAAGATTCAGTTCAAATCCCACTATTCATTTAGTAACCTATTTACAAGATGAAAAGCTTCATGGGGTAGTGGATAGAGAGCTGGCCTTGGAGTCAGGAAGACCAGGAAGCTCTGACACATGAGCTGTGATTCTGGACAAGTCATTTAACTTCTCAACACCCGGGGCAAAGCTTTAAAACCAAAGGTCAAAGTAGGGTTACTGATCTTTTTGGTTAGGGTTTTCTTTTTTTTTTTTTTTTGTGAGGCAATTGGGGTTAAGTGACTTGCCCAGGGTCCAACAGTAGTAAGTGTTAAGTGTCTAAGGCCAGATTTGAACTCAGGTACTCCTGACTCCAGGAGCCGGTGCTCTATCCACTGTGCCATCTAGCTGCCCCTGGTTAGGAGTTTCTTTATTGGGAGCTCCCTATATCAAAGAAATCACAAATCTGGACCAAAAGACAATACACTAAGCACTAGACAAACAAAAACACTAGGTATGTGAAAAGAACACTGAATTCGTGGTCAGAAAACCAGGGTTCAAAATCCTGGTCTTATCACTTACTACTGTTGTGACTTCGGCTGAGTAATTTAACCTCTGTGGGCCTGAGATTCCTCATCTATATATTGAGGGTTTTAGACTAAAGAGCCTCTAAGATCCCTTCAAACTCCCGATCTATGATCCTATATTAGTCTCATACTGTCACCACCATAGCCTCCCCGACAATTCCCAGCTTCCCCCACCCACTTTACAGAGAAAGAAGGTAAAGAGGAAAGTGTAGGGGGGTGTGTATGTGTGTGTGTGTGTGTGTGTGTGTGTGTGTGTGTGTGTGTGTGTGTGTGTATGTTACTCACTTGAGCCCTTGGTTACTTAAGGTAAGGGGATAGGAAAAGCAGAGAAACTTACTGAAAACTCAGTCCCACTTGTGGTTTCCAGGGGCCCAGGATTGGGAGAGGTGACTACCTTCGTCACCCACCCCAGCACTGCCCAACCTTCTCCCTTATCCAAACAGCTGCTCTCTCTTTTCTCTTTCATCAGCTGTGCCCATAAGATGCATGGAAAAAAATAACCTTCCAGGGTGGTTTCATCATTTTTCTGTTTGGAAAAGATTGTATTTTCCCACCAACCCCTACCTCCAGCCCTGCCCCCAGTGCCAAATCCCACAGAGAGTTTTTATTCATATGCATACGGATGTAGATATCTCTAGCTATATATAAATGCATATGCTTATACATGTATGTAAATAGGTTTTTCATATATACATCTATAAGCTTTTCAACATCCATATTATATATAGCTACACATTTGTATTTTTAAAAGATTTCATTCTAGGAGGCAGTATGGCTTTGGGGTCAGAGGAGGTATCAAACCCTACCTTGACACTATGTGTGTCACTTTGGGTAAGTCATTTTCCTTCCATGGCCTCAGTTTCCTCATATGTGTAATGAGTTTTCATTAGATAGTTTCTTTTTTTTTTTTTTTGCAGGGCAATGGCGGTTAAGTGACTTGCCCAGAGTCACACAGCTAGTAAGTGTCAAGTGTCTAAGGCCGTATTTGAACTCAGGCACTCCTGAATCCAAGGCCGGTGCTTTATCCACTGCACCACCTAGCTGCCCCATTAGATAGTTTCTAATAACCTTCCAGCTCAAGATCTGTGAGCCTATAATCTAGTCCAGTCCTCTCCTTTTAAAGATGAGGAAACTGAGGTCTAAAAAGGTTAAATTACTTGCCCAAGGTTACATAGAGTAACTGGCCAAGCCAGGACTCATACCCAGGTCTTTTGATTCTGGATCCAAAGATCCTACAATGGTATGTTAGATTTAGAGATGGAAGGTAGCTTAGGGTTTCCAACCCTCTTATTGCAATGATTAGGAAAATAAGACCAGAAATGTTGTGACTTGCCTATTATACCATATGGATGAGAGGAATCTATGCAAGGAGCAAGCTTTTTTTTTTTTTTCCTGATTAGAGCCAAGCTTCTGTGTTCTATATTCCTCACTCCAGAATACACTATCCAGTCCATCAGTATATAACATTTTTAAGCACCTACTATGTGCCAGGCACTATGCTAAATGTTGGGGATACCTAAAAAAAGGCAAAAGGCAGTATTCACCCTCCTAGGCTCCCATCCATTTATGCCAGGGCTCTATTTTCATCAGTGGAGTAATGGGATTCCAACTCTTGGTAAGTTAGAGAGATGTCTACCCCAAGCAAGTAAAGGCTTCCCCTAGCAGAATGGGCAGATGAGAACAATTTGTTCCAATGGCCATGAAGGTGGTGGAAATAGGTGCTGTGAAGTTCTTAGGGCTTGGTCAGACAGCAAAGATGCCAAGGTCATCTGTACATCCTAGACCATTGCTGGTCATCTTGACTTTGGTCTTACTACTGGACTTTGATGACTCTGGAAGAGAAAGAAAGGCTGACAACTTTGCACACCTCTACCTCACTTCAATCCAATTCATGAGCAAGTCAAGACATCACCCATTTGTGATTGGCCCTCTTTGAAAATGAAGAACAGGGGGCAGCTAGGTGGCACAGTGGATAGAAAGCTGGCCCTGGATTCAGGAGGACCTGAGTTCAAATCCAACCTCAGACACATGACACTAGCTATGTGACCCTGGGCAAGTCACTTAATCCTCATTTCCCTGCCCCCCAAAAAAGAAAAACAATTAAGGACAAAGCTATGTGACCCTGGGCAAGTCACTAAACCCTCATTGCTCTGCAAAAAAAGAAAGAAAGAAAGAAAGAAAGAAAGAAAGAAAGAAAGAAAGAAAGAAAGAAAGAGAAAATGGAGGACAAACAATAGTGAGATTTCAAGAAGTCCTTCCAACCCTGCCTACTATATGACCTTCAAATGGCAGGTGTGGGGCTGTGGGGTATAAGGGTGTAATAATAATAATAACAGCAACATCCCTCAGTTACCCATCTTGGGCATGTAAGACAATGGTAAAATAATGAGTTAATCAGGCATCTACAAAGAGAGGGTTTGGAGATATCTCCCCTCTATTTAACAAATATTAAACACCTACTATGTGTCACACACTGAGCTAGATGCTGAGGACATCATAACAAAACAGGAAATATGCCCTGTCTTCAAGGAGTTACATTCTACTGAGAGATATAGCAGTCACACAGATAAGTAGACAAAGGAAGTGGATCAAAAGAATTCTTTGATCACATTGGGAGTTTTCCTAAACACCTGATACTATAAGAGTGAGGGTCATCTTTAGTTACTGATCTAATTGGAGAAGTCCCTCACAATCTGATGGGACCATAAGACATTGGCTATTGGATGAAGGCAAGTGATAGTGCACAGGGAACTACTAGTGATTGGCTGAGAGGATCAGCCTTGTGGCCTAAATAAAAAGCAAACTGGCCCTACCCTAAGAAAATCCAGAATCAGCCAACTCTTAGAAGTTGGCTATAGATAAAAGACTGAACTCTTGAGTAAACTCCAAGCTTATGAGGGCCCATATACTCTTCTTGCAGAGTGAAACAAGGTGGTGATGGGGGGGGGGGATGGATTTTTCTCTCTTCCTCCCCCTCCCTTAGAGCAAAAACACATGCTTGCACACAGCCTTAAGGGAGAAGTCAAGGACATTCCTTTCCGGAACCCATTTTTCTAGTTCAGAAGGTTCAAAGAAAAAACTTGGTACATGGAGTTGGGATATGCTACAAAGAGATAGCAGATGTCAGAGTCAAACCTTCAAGGGAGCAGAACTGAAGAAGCTTTCCACTGGCCCTGGGCTAAGGAGCTATGATTTTTTTTTTAAAAGCCATCAGTGCACTAGCCAGACATTTCAGCTTATCAAGAAATTGAAGATAGCAGAGACTCTGGTTAATTGGAAAAGCAATGTGCTCAGCAAAGATCAAGTCAAATATGATCTCAAGAAAGCAATGCAGCTAGCCAAGACATCTTGTCCAGTGAGGACCATAAGGGGAGATAATATGAAAGTACAACAGGGGACCTGTAGAAGTACAGATATAAATTGCCTATCTTTACATGTTCCATACATGTGGGACCTTCGTGTGTGATCTCTGTACTACTTCACATTCCTCATTAATAGTCTGTGTTTGCAGGAGACTAAACCCTAAATGGGTGGGGACAGATGTTTTAGTGTAAATTATCTTACTATGCTATTCTAATAAATAACTTTGATTTCAGCTAATTGTGTCCTACGGTTGAGTTTTGAAATAAAAATATGTTGGTGAGGACTTGTAAGCTATCATTTTAGGATTGTGGATCCATAGAGAACTTTGGACCTTCAAAATGCCTTTCCCCTAAAGAATTCTTCTGT
This sequence comes from Dromiciops gliroides, assembly GCF_019393635.1. NCBI lineage: Eukaryota > Metazoa > Chordata > Mammalia > Microbiotheria > Microbiotheriidae > Dromiciops > Dromiciops gliroides. The sequence goes on from NC_057864.1 coordinate 259,147,073, forward strand.
GAGTTGTGGGGTGGCTGAAGGGTACTACAAGTGAATAAAAGATCATTTGAGCCCTAGCAACTAGTGAAATTAAGGAAAGGCTTTTTTATGGCAGGTGATACCTGAGCTGAACTTTAAAAGAAAATGAGGGGGCTGCTAGGTGGCACAATGGATAAAGTGCTAGCCCTGAATTCAAATCCGGCCTTAGACATTTGACACTTACTAGCTGTGTGACCCTGGGAAAGTCACTTAACCCTCATTGCTCTGCCAAAAAAAAAAGAAAGAAGAAAGAGAGAAAGAAAGAAAGAAAGAAAGAAAGAAAGAAAGAAAGAAAGAAAGAAAGAAAGAAAAAAAAAAGAAAATGAGGATCTTAAGGAGAAAAAGTGAGGACTGAGTACATCTCAGGCATGATGGGATAGGCTATATGGATGAATGGAAGGCAGAATACCACAAATCAGTTTGTCTAAAATATAGAAAATGCAAGGGGAATAATATGAAATAAAGTGAAAATTATGAAATGTAAGCTGAAGTCAGACTGTGAAAGACCATAAGTAAAGGTAATCTAAAAACAAAAATATCTATAAAAATATTGGGAAATCTTACCAAATGAAAGAAACTAGAAGGAACATATACTTGGAGAGATATTCATTATCCATGACTCAGCTATGACAATATAATAAAAATGATGATGCTTTAAAGGTTTGGCAGCTACTTGGATATTGTAGTTGAGGTTGGCAATAGAAATGGAAGGAGCTAGGAAGATGCTGAAGCCCTTGACAGAAGTAGGGAAGTTGGTATGGAACGAATTAAGATAGGTAACTCACACCTCTGATGGAGCAGAGCTCTTGATGTCTTCTCATAATGTCCCCCTGTCAGCTTGCTGGACTGATGCGGAGAGGCTAAGGAACTTGCTACCAAAAGAATTGTTTTTATTCATCCTTCATTCTCCAAGAGAACCAATGACATCTCAGGGTGTTGTCCAGACTTGCAAAAGAATTAGATTTAAGTGAGGCAGATCGGTGCAAGGTTATCTGCGTCTCTCTCTACCCCCGAGGCATTCAAGTCCAGATGACCCAGAAGGGAAGTGCTTTGGAGAGATGGTGAAACAGAATGTAGACATCTTGTAACCAGTTCACATCATCCAATCACATGGTGGGGAAGAGGCTTTGTGACTGTTTGCAGAGGCTTTCAAAGAATTTAATCACCTTCAGGCTCTTCCTTTTGTTCTTTTCCATTGGAAGTGAAAGCAGTAGAGTCTCTGACCTAGGGAGTTTTGAAATGGAGCCACAGGAATCCAGGGGTCAGAGTCCAAGCCAGGTTTCGCAACCGAAATAACAGTGATTCCTTAAGGAGTATGGATCAACCTTTGGGGATAACCTCCAGGAGACCAGCCCAGTGACAAGGACTCCTCTGGCTGAGGTGACACCTTTGGATGGAACCAATGAACACTACACAGGAACTAAGCAAAGTTATGACCCTCCTTCCCCCACCTCCCCCATACAACCACCACCACCAGAAACCAAGGCTGTGTAGATGAGAGTATGCCCCCAAGGTGTTGGGGAAAGTGTTTGTACTTTGTTCTTGCTGTGTCTTTGAAGTAACTATCCTTTTGTAAAAGCTAGTAAGTACTAGGTGGTTAAGTGGTACTAGCTTACTAGTCACAGACCCCTAAGCATGGGGGAAACACAGATGGTGGGGTCTTGAGCCAATGGCAGTAGAGAAGAGACATTCAGTCCTTTAGGGTAGCCCTGTTGTTGTCCAGTCAGTTTTCAGTTGTGTCCAACCCTCCACGGCCCTATTTGGGGTTTTCTTGACAAAGATCCCAGAGTGGTTTGCCATTTCCTTCTCCAGCTCATTTTACAGATGAGAAGACTTGAAGCAAACTGGGTTAAGTGACTTGCCCAGGGTCATACAGCTAGTAGGTATCTGAGGTCAGATTGGAACTCAGGAAGAAGAGTCTTCCTGACTCCAGGCCTAGCACTTTTCCATTTTACCAACTAGCTGCCCTGTGTAACACTGAGGGGTATATATGTATGCATGTATGTATGCCCACACACACGTGTATGTATGTGTATCAGCCTGGCTCTAGGAGGGTAAACCAGAATATATATACTATTTAGTCCAACCCCTTCATTTTATAGTTGAGAAACTGAGGCCCAGACATGTAAAGTCACTTATATACTGTCACAGAAATGGTAAATAATAGTGTTGTGTGAGTAACACAGAACATTCCTTGTCTTTGACGCTTAACCATGTAGGATTTGTCCAACTAACTGTATTAAAAGTTTCTTGAGGTCAGAGATAACATCCACTTCTCTTGCAGATGCCATGAGGCCTTATATAGTGCTGGTCAAGGGATGAGTAGCAATGGCTTAATAATAGTGATGCCTTCATGTAGGACTTATGCATCATCTCTCTTGATACTTCAACAGCCCTATGAAGTAAGTGTTACCACTATCATTAGCCATAATTTATGGCTAAGGAAACCGTGGCTAAGAAGTGAAAGTACTGTCTTGTAGTCTTGTATTTCCTGTGGTGGCAAATAAAATATGGGGGAAGGACCAAAACTCAAGTATCCTGTCCTCAGGCCCCCTCTACGATACCTTACTATAGTGAGTGTGAGGATAGGCGTGTAACAGGGGTTGACAAGATGTCTAGTGACATGGAGAATGATGGGTGTCTCCTACTCTCTCTCTCTCTCACACACACACACACATACACACACACACACACACACACACACACACACACACACACACACACACATACACCCTTCCCAGAGTGTGGGACACACTCATCTATTTTTCCAGTCCCATTACTCTTGTTTACTGGAAATGGGAAAAAGCAAAAGATCTGTCTTTGCACGATTCTAGGGTTTGGGCTCTTGCCCAAACCCCCAACCCCATGAACAGACTTACTGGGGTTTTAGGCAAAACCCAAAGGATGCCACTGGCTCCTTCCAGGCCTGCCCCTTCCCATTTCCACCCCCTACCTCCTTGCGCAATGTCAGAGCTAGAGTTTCCTCTTTTCCTTGCCTGCCATTCATTCCTTCATGCCCCCACACATATCCTCCTCCCCAAGTATCTGGAGGGAATTTCCCCAAATGTCCCATGACTTGGGCCTCTAAGAGCTAAGCCCCACACTCCCTCTGCTGGGCCAGCTCATCTGCAGTAAAAATCTATGTATCCTATAGACCCAACTTAACAGGGTCAGATTGATGGACCCTGGCTGATCAGATATGTACTGAGAAGCAAAAGGGAACCATGGGTTTATAGGATTTTTAGAACTGGAAGGAATCTTAGAAATCATCTAGTCCAACCCCCTCCTTTTGCAGATGGGGAAACTGAGGCCCAGAAAGGAGAAGTGACCTGTCCAAGGTCACACAGGTAGAAATAGCAATGTCGAAGGTCAGAATAAATACTCGACCACAGAGGAGATCCCTCAAGTTAAGTCACATCTTGTCTATACATGACTAGAGGTAAGATATTCTCATACTGCTATAAATGCAGCCCCATAGAAAACTCATCACTGAAACCTGAGACTCAGCCCCATGGGAATCAAGAAACTCTTCTTTCAAAAAACAGTTCTTTCTGTATTTGAAGGCTGTTACTATGAGAGTAGAGAGAAGGGAATAAGCATTTACACATCACCTGCAAAGTACTAAGTATTTTACAAATATCATCTTATTAAATCCTCACCACAACCCTGACAAGTGATTGCTATTATTATTCCCACTTTATAGATGAGGAAATTGAGGCAAACAGAAGTTAAGTGACTTCCTGAGGGTCACCCAGCTAGTAAATGTCCAAGACTGGATTTGAACTCAGATCTTCAATACTCCAGGCTTAGCACTCTATCTACCATGCCACCTAGCTGTCTGATTTAATGCTTACTCTGGTGAGAATGGCATAAATAAAGCACTAAGTCTAATCCTGGCATGGGTCTCTAGATCATTGTCCACTTCCCTCTGCCTCCCTCCAGTAAAGCCAGTCGGTAATCTTACATCTATGTCTCACAGAATGTGAGGAGTTAGAAGGCATGACAGTGTGGATTATTTGATGCACACCATCCCCACACCTAGAGACATACTTAAAAATTCACACCCTAGGGGGCAGCTAGGTGGCACAGTGGATAAAGCACTGGTCCTGGATTCAGGAGGACCTGAGTTCAAATCTGGTCTCAGACACTTGATATTTACTAGCTTGTGACCCTGGGAAAGTTACTTAACCCTCATTGCCTTGCAAAAACAACAACAACAACAATAATTCATGCCCTAGAAAGAGTTCATAGTTCCCCAGCCCTGTCCCTTTATCTGAGTCTGCCTTTTATTCCCTTCTTCTACATCTGTGACTTTTGAGAGTCCCAGAAATGGAATCTAATTACACCCTGGTGGTCTAAATTGGAATACACATTACCCTGCCATCTACTCCAAGGTAGCACTGAAACAGAAGGTTTTCATTGCTGGGGTTCCAGCTATTGGTCATGCTGTTGTTTTTGTTGTTGTTGTTATTGTTGTTGCTCATCATTCTTTTTCCAGGAAGATCAATGACATCAGAAGGATGATGTCTTGATTTGAGAATTAATTGGATTTAAGTAAAACAGAGCAATGCAAAGTTATCAGACTCACTCTCCCCTCCAGTCATCAAGGTCTAGTAGCAATACCCCAAGATCCCTTCCAGTGCTAACTTCCTGAGGTGATTCTGTAATTCTGAGTTTATGAAAAGAGGCAGTAGTCAAGTCTACTGGCAGGGATTGCAGTGGCCTTTCTAAATTAAAATCTTCCCAGGTCTTAGTTTGTCTGAGGCAATGCCCATGCAATGTCACAGAGCAATAGGCTCTAGCAAAGCTTATCCATTTTTCTCTTTCCCTATTTCTCTTGTCTTTGACTTAATTAATTTCACTTTTGCTGTGTATTCTATTCCCATTAATAAAACCTGATTTGTTTGTGGAAAAGAGGCTGTTAAACTCCTTTCTTATTGACCCAGGGGAGAAATAACTAAAAAGGCAGTTCGGAAGGGAGGAAACTTTGGACCTAGAGGTCCCTCATTATTTTCTGAACCCCAATATTATGGAGAGCCACCCATTTAATTCTCCCCATATTAAATTTGGCCCCTACAATCACTTCCTAATAAAATCTACCTATAGCATCTTCCTACCTTGTTAAGAAAAATAGTTAAGGAAAACAAACCATCCCCGCAATTGCATAGGATAGCACGTTTAGCATTCAACACCTGGAGCCCACCAGATCTCAACTGAGGAAAGAGTATTTTCGTCATTGGTCCTCTGGAGTCAAGATTGAGCCTTGAACTTAATATAAATGCTAATGTTTTTCAGTGTCATGGTCATTGTGTATACATGGTGTTCTCTTGGTTCAGCTTCCTATTAATAATAATAATAATAATAGCTGGCATTTTTATGGAACTTTATAGATTGCAAAGCACTTCACATATGGGATTTCATTCGATCTTCACAACAACCTTGGGAGATAGAACCTGTTGTTGTTGTTGTTCAGTCAGTTTGGTCATATCCGACTCTTCACAACCCCATGAACCATACTGTCCCTGGCATTTTCTTGGCAAAGATACTGGAGTGGTTTGCTATTTCCCTCTCCAGTAAATTAAGGCAACCAGAGGTTTCCATTATATCTGGTTTCCCAGGAGAGCCACTTCCCAATTGGGACCCCAAACATCACCCTCACATTATTCTTGTCATAGAACCATACATCTGGATTTGGAGTCAAGGAATCTGGGATTCGAATCCAAGCTTGCTGCCTTGTGTAGCCTTGGCCAAGTCACTTAACACTTCTGGGCCTTAGTTTCTTCATATGTTCTAAACTAGAAGATCTCTAAGCCATCTTCCAACTCCAAATCTAGGCTCCAAAGATAAGAGCCAGTTTAGGTCAGATTTTCGGGAGGTGAATGAGGAATGGAGATTAACATGGAGCTGAAAGGGAAACTCTGAGGTTAATGAAGCAAACTCCCAGAGTTACCTAGGACCAGGAAATGACTGCTGTGCTTTGCTAACCACAGAGAAGATGGCATAAATGATAGGAATCTTTGAAGGCTGAGATCAGCACTAAGAGGAGGGAGGGCAGGACAGGGACAGGACAGAGAAGAGGGAGGAGGGTCAAGGCAACAGGTTTTCACTTGATTTTTCTTCCTTTAACTGATCTCTTTGGAGGAAAGTATGGATGAGTTCATTTGTAATCAGAAAACCTACCTCTACCAGTCCCTACTTCTGTGACATTGGGCCGGTTACTTCTCTCTGGACCTCAATTTCCTTACCCATTTAATGAACCCCCAGGGTCCCTTCCAGTGCTGATTTAGTGAGGTGATTCTATAATTCTGCGTTTATGAAAAGAGGAAAGGGGAAAGGCAGGGGAGAGGGAAAGAGGGAAGAGGACAGAAGGTGAAAATTTTACAATCAGAGATGAGGCAGAATAGGCCATCCCTTCTTCAGAGATGGCTGGTCATACAGCCTCAGTAGGCCAGGCCTTATGACAGTGTCCAGGAGTTCAGGAATCCCTGTACTTGCCTCCATCTCCCCAGATCTCCAAATTCAGAAAAGGTGAAAAAGACATTTAAAGTGTGAGCCCTGTTGAGCTGAAGGAACTCTAGCTCCTGAAAACCACTTAGGAGGAAGCCTGCTGCTACACTGGAGTGAGGGGGAGGAGAGAGAAAGAAGACTCAGAACCTGAGGTAATGGTAATGGAAGGAAACCATAAAATGAGTGATTCAAAATAAGACATAATCTGTAATGATTTCTGCTTGACAGGCAGACAGTAATGGGCATTTGGGGACTGGCTTTTTTTAAGGCAGATTTCTGTCCCTGATTCCACCTGGCTGAGTCTAGTGTTAGAACAAGTTCCCTTCCCCAAAAACATGCCACCTGAGCAATGAGAGAAGACAGAAATATTTGAGGGGGAGGAAGGAAGATATCTCAGCAAGAAAATTTTGCCCTGGGTTATCTGCCAAGCAAATAGCCAGGAGAGCAGAGAAATCACAGGCTGGAGAATCCACAAATGGGATAATCTCCAAAATACATAAACCAAAAGATTGAATAATTCACAAACTATCACAAAATTGTGGAATACCACTTGGAAAGAAACTGAAGACCTTAAAGGAATCAGTGGCATACTTATCATGGTAAGTCACGTGACTTTTCTTTAGAAAAGAAAGATAAATTTAGGGAGTAAATAACTGATTAAGAAGACGGGGTCCAACGTGTATAACCTATATCAAATTGCTTACCATTTTGGGGAAAGGGGGTAGAGAGAATTTGGGACTCAAAATTTTTAAAAATGAATGTTAAAATTATTTTACGTGTGATTGGGAAAAATAAAATATGAAGAAGAGGAGGAAGAGGAAGAAGAAGAGGAGGAGGATGGAAAAGAAGAAGGAGGAAGAGAAGAAGAAGAATGCAGAAGAAGAAGGAGGAGGAGGAGGAGGAGGAGAAGGAAAAGAAGAAGTCTGAGACAATGTTTTGGATTTCTGAATCATAGTTTAAAATATGGGAATGATGATCTTCTAGCCAGGGAGGAGTGTACCTAAATATGTGTGTGTGTGTGTGTGTATTTGAATATATGTATATGTATATATGTGTGTATATTTGTCCCAAGTCTTCAAATCTAATCACAGAAAAAGAAAGTTAACAAAGAAAATTATCTCCATGTATCTGTCAAGCAAGATACCCTAGAGAGTAGCTAAAACAGAATAGCAGTAAAGATGCTAAAAACTCAACAGGAGGCAAATCCAAGAAAAGAGTCAATGACCCACGACCTCAAGTGGCTATATACAAATTCATAAAAAGGGAGCAGCAAGAAAGATAAACTAGAGATGTCCTGATCTGAGAAAGAGATGATTTTGCACACTGTTAAGATAATGAACTTTACTTTGCTTCTTAGCAAAATAATATAACATATTGTTACAAAGATGGTTGATAAATATATAGAAAGGGAACACTGCTATAGCGAGACTCATCAATAACAAGTCATGCCACACTAATATGTGTGTGTGCATGTGTAACTATGTAAATAAAGTGACTAAAATGTCCATACCCTTTGACCCAGAGATTCTCCTGCCATACCTAGACCCCAGGAAAGTCAATGATAAAAAAAAAAGGCTCTGTATACACCAAAAATTTTATAGAAGAACTTTTTATGGTAGTAATGAACTGAAAACACAGTAGCCATCCATTGACTGAAGGATAGTGAAACAAATTGTGGCACGTGAAGAAGATAGAATATTACTGTGCTATAAGAAGCAAAGACTGTGATGAATACAGAGAAGCATAAAAACTTATATAAACTGATGCAAAATAAACTAGGAAAGTCAAGAAAACAATAGACACCACGACTGCAATGATGTAAATGGAAAGAATCATCATAAAATAATTGAAAATGAATGCTGCAAAATTACAAAGAATAAGCCTAGATCCAAACAAGAGTATAAGAAAATATTCTCCCTCAACTCCTTTGCAGGGGAGGGGGAGGGGTGGAAGAAAATGATGGTCCACAGCTGTGGGATGTTGAATATGCCAGGTTTTTTTATGTATTTGGTTTTAATGATTTTTTTCTCATTCATGATTTTTTGAAGATGATTTTGGTTTTGATGGTTTTTTCTTTTCCACTTTTTTTGTTTTAAAGTATTTGTCGGGGCAGCTAGGTGGCACAGTGGATAAAGCACCAGTCCTGGATTCAGGAGGACCTGAGTTCAAATCCAGCCTCAGGCACTTGACACTTACTAGCTGTGTGACCTTGGGCAAGTCACTTAACCCTCATTGCACCACCACAAAAAAAAAGGGGGAAAAATAAAGTATTTGTTATAAGGTATTGCTATTGGGAGGGACAAGGAGGAAGCATTCAGCAGGAAATTTATGAAATAAAAACAAAAGATATTAGTAAAAAGTATTTTAAAAAATAATAATTCTAGACAAACCTTATTTCCTTTTTTGATAGCATTACCAAAATGGTAGATCAGGGGAATGTTTTGGATATGGTTTACTAAGATTCGAGAAGATATTTAACAAAGTCACTCATGTAATTTTCATAGATAAGATGAAAAGATATGAGTTAGACAATAGTACAATTAGGTGGATTTTGAACTGATCGAATGGCCGGACCCAAAGACTAATCATTAATGAATGACACAATGTCATCATAGAAGGAGGTTTCTACCAGAGTGTTCAAGGGATCATCTGTCCCTTGCTATTCAATGTTTAGCCTTTTTGTCATTTACCTAAATGAAAAGCATAGATATTGTGCTTGCCTATAAGGTCCCTTCCAACATAAATAGCTTGTGATCCTATAATCTCCATGAAGGGAAGATTTCCCACACTGGCTGTTCAATCCTCTTCTCTCTGCAGGGAGATTCTCCTCCTCCTCCCTGACCCATTTCCATCCACCTCTCCAAGTGTCCTCTCCACCTCAAGAGAGCAGGACTCAATGTATACCCTGCCTCATTTTAGGGATTATTTCTATTTTGTTTTAGATATATACTTAAGTTATGTCTGAAGTCAGGAGGACTCATCTTCCTGAGTTAAAACCCAGCCTCGGACACTTACTAGCTGTGTGACCCTGGGCAAGTCATTTAACCCTGTTTACCTCAGTTTCTCCATCTGTAAAATGAGATGGAGAAGGAAATGGTAAGCCACTCCAGTATCCTTGCCAAGAAAACCCCAAATGGGGTCAAAAAGAGTCAAGCACAACTGAAAAATGACTGAACAACAAAAATGACCAAGCAGTGTTGTACAGTATGAGTTCTATTAAATGAGTTCTATTAAAGATGTCCCTAGAAGTAGAAAACATGGCTCCAGCCTTCCTTTAGGGAAGACTTCTCTGAGATAGAACTTGAACTAAACCTTAAAGGACAGATGAAATCCATACAAGATAAAAAGATAAGGCAGGAACTGTGCTTCTCCAATCAGGCTAGGAAGGACTGTCCACCCACCAGAGAGATTGTGGTGTCTCTTCTGGAGGATCTGAGAGCAAAGGTACCATTCAGTTCAATAAGCATTTATTGTATACATTCTGGTCTGAGAATACAAAGACCAAAAAAATTCCCAAAACATACTTGGAGATAAAATTCTAATAGGGGAAGGGGGTGGGGCAGAGCAGAGACAGTATATACACAGAAAAGTAAATATGAACTATACAAAATAATTTCAGGTAAGGAGAAAGGGATGGGGAAAGAACCCTAACCACTATGGGTAGCAGAAGAGACATCCTATAGGAAATGACACTTGGCCTGAAACTTTAAGGGATCGAGATTCCAATAGGTAGAAGTGAGAAGAGGGAGGCATGGGGGACAGTTTACACAGAGGCAGAAAGCCAGAGATGCCTATCATTTACAGGAAACAGGAAGTAAGCCAATTGGGCTGGAATTATGTAAGAGGGAGCAATGTGAAATCCATGTACAAGAGGAGTTCTTAACCTGGGGTCCATGAATGTGTTTTGTTTTTCTTTTAAATATTTTGATAACCATATTTCAATATGCTGTCATTGATTTCTTATGTAATTCATATTTCACATTGTAAAACACTCTGAGAAAGGGGCTCTGCCAGATTGCCAGTGGAGTCCATGACATAGAAAAGGTTAAGAGCCTCTGGCCAAGAAAGATAGGTTGGAACTAAATTGTGAATGTTTGGTTTGATTCAATTCAAATGAATTTATTGCAAGACAGTGCCCAAAGTTCCTCTAAGCATGGAGTCTGCCTATCAACACATGGAAAGGGCAGGTGCATACTTAGGCTGGTAGAAGAGATAATGACCTTGTCCCTAGAGCCCCACTCGCTAATCTCTCTGGGAGAATAGAAGAAATTTAAAATTTGAAAATGCAAACTCCATATGGTAGTTGTTAGGCAAATAACCACGAGATGACTTATAGTCTAGCTCTCTGATTGAGAATAGGGAGGAACATGGAGTTATCACTATAAAGTAGGGTGAGGTCTCCAACTGAGACACCCAAGCCCTGGGGACCAGGAAGGGGAGTCTAAGAAAAGATTAAATTTAAGGAAAGGAAATAAGCATTAATATAGCACCTACTATGCACCAGGAAGTCTGCTAACCACTTTTTCAAATATCACAGCCTATCCTCACAACAACCTACTACCACCAAGGAAAAACCATTTGAAGCAGACAGGAGTCAAGGTGAGTTGCCCTGGGTCATAACATCTAGTTAAGCATCCAAGGCTGGATTTGAACTCAGGTCTTCCAGCTCTCTATCCACTTACCTAAGGGCAATAACCAGCAAAGACGACCCTACTCTTTGTTCTAAAAGACTTCATACCTAAGGCTAAGAATCTCCTACTGGGATGTTGTTGTTGTTTGTCCTTTGTTTTGAAACAGGACCAATGACATCACAAGATGATTTCTTGACTAGCTTCTGAATTGCATTGAAGTGAGGCAGAGTTACACAAAGTAGTCGGCCTGATTCTCTCTTCCAAAATCATCCAAGTCCAGCGGCAGGACAAAAGTCAAGAATGGTGATGGCCCAGGATGCAGTTAATGACTTCGGCATCTTCAATGTCTGACTGAGTTCACAGCACTCCACAGAGCCTGCTTCTGCTGCCTTCATAGCTGTTGGAAAAAATTGTTCTCATCCTTCCAGTCCTCAGGAGGAAGTCTTCACATGCTTGGGGTAGACAACTGAGATGCTAAGATGTCTTTTTAGGCAAAACTCTGATGGAGCAAGACTGGGGAGATGTTTGCCTAACTATCTATCTGTCTGTCTATCTGTATGTCCATCTGTCTGTCTATCTATTTTTACTAGTCTTAGAGCAAGAATTTTCTACCTTTTCTAAAGAACTGGGGAAGGGGGGGTACCTAAAGACATTAAACAAAAGTATCATGGCAGCACCTGCTCTTCCCATATGATAAGATAGCCCAGGTCTCAGGTGAACCAGAAGCTGAAGGTCATGTAGTCTACAATGCAGCAACTCCCAAGAGAGCAGCATCTGGCAACTGGCAAAGACAGACCACAGCACAGAACACCAGGAGGGGTCATGAGTCTGATTGAGCAGTGTCCAGCATAGGCTAGGAGGCTAGCGGCATGATGATATCACTAGAAGAATTCAGCAGCCCCTCCATGTTTATACCTCAGTCATGCATATATAAAGATATCCACTCCTGGTGCTGGGTACATTGGTAAAAAATACCCCTGTGCTGATAAGGAAAACGTTTTGTTGCTATTTTTCTTACTATATCATTTAATTAAATGTCCTAGCTTTGAATCAGTTAGGTCTTCTGGCACCTACTACATGCCAGGCACTGGGCTAAGCCCTTTACAAATATCTCATTTGATCCTCACAACAACCCGAGGAAGCAGGTGTTGTTCTTATCCCCCAGGAGGAAATTGAGGCAGAGGTTAAGCAACTTATCCAGGGACACATCGCTAGTTAAAATGTCTTAGGCTGGATTTGAACTCAGGCCTTCCTGACTCCAGCCCCAGCTCTCTCTTCATTGTACCACCTAGCTGTCTGTCAATGGGTAAATCCATTGGTAGAAGCCAGTGAGCTATGGTTTTATGGGGTGTGAAACCACACCTTAAACCTGAGGTTCCCCTCAGGGAATATCAGTTGTTGTTGTTTGTCCTTCTTTCTCATAGAGGACCATGACATCAGGTGATGTCATGACTTGCACTGAATTGGAGTTAAGGAGGGAGGGCTGTTCAAGGTAACCAACCTCAGTCTCCTCCAGAGCCATCTGGATCCAGTGGCAGGACATACAACAAGATGACTGCAGGTGGATGTTTAAGGCAATTGGGGTTAAGTGACTTGCCCAGGGTCACACAGCTAGTAAGTGCCTGACACGAGATTTGAACTCAGATCCTCTTGACTCCAGGGCCAGCACTCTATCCACTGTACCACCTAGCTGCCCACTACATCAATAAACACTTAGTGATTATTTACTGTGTGCAGAGCATTGTGCTAGGCTTAGGTTAGGAGAGGGTGGTGGTACCAAGATTAAATAAGACCCAGTCCTACCCTCATAAAGCCTCCGTTCTCTGGGGGTGCTCTTGGAAAGGGTGCTCTTGTAGGCAGGTAGCTGGGGAATAGACCAGATGAGTTTTTGGCACTCCAGGTCCAGAAAAGGCAGGGATCCCTTCCCCCCACCCAAGTCTGGCTTATCAGAACAGCCTTGAGATGTGTTTACCAAGTCCTAGATGCTATTTTCTCCCTGCCCAACCTGGTTCCTCTACCAAGGTTCTGAGATCATATCACCACCACTTCCAGCTACCATTTAGGGTTGCAAGAAGTCTGAGGACATTTAGTACCATGCCTTCATTTTAAGACTTAAAAATAGAATTGATCTCAGAACAGCTTTCAGTTGGGAAAATTGAGGCTCAGAGAGGAAAGATGGTTAGCTACTAAGTAGAAGAGTCAGGATACTAACCAGACAGAGTCAAGTCTATGGCACTTCCCACTATAGTACTCTGACTATTCTAGTGGGAGGGTTCCTAGAGTTGTACCCCAATTTCTTATCCAAAGCTGGCTCTCAAAAATAGCAGATCATTTCTCAATTTTATTCACATGTGTGTCATAGCTTCATCTCAGAGCCTTAGCTAGGAAAGAAGAGGATGGGGAAATAGAGAGTAGATGGGGAAAAGAGAGAGAGATGGAGAAAACTGGTGGGGAGACACAATAGCTGCTGTCAAGGATGGCTGGTGTTCATGGGGAACATCAGGCAAAATAGGAGAGATCTCCAAACTACCTTGAAAGCAAGATAAGAACAAGTAGAACCCTAGAATATGAGTTAGAAAGAACCCTACAGATCATATTGTCCATTGCCTTCATTTTACAGAGGGGGAAACTGAGGCCCACAAATGGGCCAAATTCTCTCTAACACACACACACACACACACACACACCCCACACCAAACACACACATACATTTTAGAGTTGGCAGAGTCTTTGGGAGTTATCAAGTCCAATCTCCTCATTTTCCTGAGGCCCAGAGGAATAAGGTAATTTACCCCAGGTCACACAGGTTATAAATTGATGTTCAGTCATTTTTCAGTCACGTCCAACTCTTCATGAGCCCACTTGGGATTCTCTTAGCAAAGATACTGGAGTGGTCTCCCATTTCCTTCTCCAATTCACTTTACAGATGAGGAAACTGAGGCAAAAGGGACTAAGTGACTTGTCCAGGGTCACATAGCTAGTAAGTATCTGAGACCAGATTTGAACTCAGGATGATGATACTTCCTGATTCCAGACCTTACACTCTATCTATGGCAACACCTAGCTGCCTCGAGGTTACCAAATTCCATCGCTGCTCCTCTGACTCTGGAAACTGTCCCCTTTTCATTCTATCTGTGTCAGGACAAGAACTGAGTTCTGAGCTTCAGACTCCCATCCCAAGGGCTCTTATCAATGCTCTGACATTCCATCTCTTCAAGGGCTCTGTGGATATTACCTCCAAGAAAACAGATCCCAACTAACCTTTAACTCTAACTTAGGCATATGTTATACACACACACACACATACACACACTAGATAGATAGATAGATAGATAGATAGATAGATAGATAGATAGATAGATAGATAGATAGATAGATAGATAGATGATGGATGAATGGATGGATGGATGGATAGATAGATAGTTAGATGATAGATGGATGGATGGATAGATAGATAGATAGATAGATAGATAGATAGATAGATAGATAGATAGATAGATGATAGATGGATGGATGGATGGATAGATAGATAGTTAGATGATAGATGGATGGATGGATAGATAGATAGATAGATAGATGATAGATGGATGGATGGATGGATGGATGGATGGATGGATGGATGGATAGATAGATGATAGATGGATGGATGGATGGATAGATAGATAGATAGATAGATGATAGATGGATAGATGGATGGATGGATGGATGAATGGATGGATGGATGGATGGATGGATGGATGGACGGATGGATGAATGGATAGATAGATAATAGATAGATGGATGGATGGATAGATAGATAGATAGATAGATAGATGATAGATGGATAGATGGATGGATGGATGGATGAATGGATGGATGGATGGATGGATGGATGGATGAATGGATGGATGGATGGATGGATGGACGGATGGATGAATGGATAGATAGATAGATAATAGATAGATGGATGGATGGATGGATAGATGGATAGATAGATAGATAAATAGATAGATAGATAGATGATAGATATGTGGATACATACACATACATATACACATACACACTCACACACATACATACACAAACACATATACATACACAAACTCTCACTTGATCCTCAAAACAACCCCAGGATGTAGGTACCTTTATTAGCTCCTTTTACAGATGAGGAAACTGAGACGGAGAGAGGTTAAGTGACTTTAGCCCTTGGTCATACAGCTAGTAAATAACTGAAGCACAATGGACCTTTCCGACTCCCAATCCACATTCTCTCCACTGGGCCAAGCTCCCTGTCCAGCTTATATAACTCCAGTCCGCATCTTACCATAAAATCACTATAGGGGGTTCACCCGATATGCCCTTATTATTCAGTTCTCTTCACATTGTCCAGATACCTAGGGAGCACAGTCTTGTCACCGTGCCAATCTTAATGAATCGCACACATCAAAACCTCAGCTGTGAATGCTAATAGGATGCAGTGTAAAGGGGCAACCAGGTTGTATGGTTTCCATGGTTTTAACCTTGGAAGGAAGCAAGGGAGAGGAATGGAGATGGGAGAATCTGGGACCTTTGAGAACACGTGGCGCTTGAGGAGTGAAGGAAGACGTTGTAAGGACAGTCTCAGTCCAGGCTAGTAGCAGAGCAGGGGTCTGTGAGCTCAGGCTGGAAGA
This sequence comes from Dromiciops gliroides, assembly GCF_019393635.1. Classification (NCBI taxonomy): domain Eukaryota; kingdom Metazoa; phylum Chordata; class Mammalia; order Microbiotheria; family Microbiotheriidae; genus Dromiciops; species Dromiciops gliroides. The sequence continues at coordinate 259,162,878 of NC_057864.1, forward strand.
GAGACTAGTCAAAGACTTTCTGGTGCCACCAACCATCCAGTTACTCAGATTCCCAACATCAGTCATGTTTAAGTTCTCCTTCTTCCTCAAGGCTCGAATCCAATCAGTTGCCAACATCTGTCCATTCTATTTCCATGACATCTGTCACCTTGGTCCCTCCTCCATCTGCCCTGGCAAATGTGAGTCCAACTTCCTAGTTCGAGACCATATGACCCCACCCAGACTGCTGTTCTAACTTCCTAATTGTTTCCCCTCCGGTCTCCAAATCATCCTCCACTCAAAAAAAGTGATATTCCCAGAGCATGGGCCTATTCATTTCAAGAATCTTCACTGACTGTATGCGTATGTGTATGCATATATGTATATATGTGTATATACATGTGTATATGTATATGTGTGGGCAGATACATATATTAATATGTATGGACACATATAAATATATACATGTAAACTGGTAAATGTGCAAATGTATATGTGTGTTATAAGCCTATATGGATATGTACATGTATGTGCATATAGGCATGCATGTGTGTGCATGCATACACATATACAAATGTATGGAGTCAGTAGAGATTCTTGAAATTACCGGGCCTATGCTCTAGGGATATCACTTTCTTTTATTTTCTTTTCTTACCAAGGAGGATGCATTGCAGAGGGAATGCAAACAAGGGGACCAATATGTGTATATGTGTGTATGTATGCATATGTATATACACATTTATACAAGCATGCACATGTGTATACATATTTTATATGTGTGAATATACCATATAGGCATACATTGGGCAAGTCATTTGTGTATATGTACATGTGTTGTATGTAAATGTATATGTGTATGTTCATACATGTTTATGTGCATATACATGTGTTCCTTTGACATCTCAAACTCTTTCTAATTTGGCCTTGTCTGGCCTTTCTGGGTTTATTATACATTACTCCCTTACATTTCCCCAATGCCCAGTCAAACTGACCTACTGGGTGGCCCAGTGGATTGAACACTGGACTGGAGTCCCAAAAACCTAGGTTCATAATCCAGGCTCTGATATTTACTAGCTTGTATGACCCTAGCCTAATCACTTCGTTTCTGTCTGCCTCAGTTTCCTCTTCTATAAAATGGGCATAATAATAGTGCCTACCCCCTAGAGTTGTTATGAGATTAATGTGAAATAATATTTGTAAAGTGCTATGGAAACCTTAAAGTTCCATAGACACACTAGCTCTTTATCATAATATTCCTTCTGCTGCCTGAGCCACCTTCAAATCTCTGTTCAGATACCTCCTATAAGAAGTCTTTCCAGATCATCTCAGCTCCTAATGTACCCACCTTCAGAACCTGGTATTTACTTTGGGCAGTTGGGGACCACATTTGTGGTTCCATTGGGAGAGGGCATTTCCTATAGGCAATGGGAACCCTTAAAGAGTTACCTGGGGCCCTGAGGAGTTAAGGGACTTGTCCAGGGTCACATAGCTAGTATGTGTCAGAAGCAGGATTTGAACCCACTTCCTGACTCTAAGACTGGCTCTCTAGCCACTACCCCATGCTTACTTATCTTGATCCTATTGTTTTCCCCATAGAACACAAACTCTTTAAGATCAAAACTCTAGTCTTTTCCCTTCTATCTTCAGGGCCTGAAACAGAGGGACTTACATAAACATTATTGGTTGATTGATCAGTTGAATTCTGTGGGGAGAGCCCCAGAGACCCTACTGAGTCAAGGTTCAGGTGTTTTAAGGAAAGAGCTTTAGACCTGAGGCTGAAAGGTGTGCCTGAGTCCAGACCAAAAGGATTTTTTTTCCTATGTTCTCACTCGAAGGAAGAGTAAGCTCCTTCTTAATCTGGCAGTGAGTGGAAGCAGTAAGATAGCCCAAAATTCAGAGCCTGAGGAGGGGCCTGCCGATTGAAAGGGGAGTGTCTGAAGGAGATTATTTAAAGCTCTACACCTGTGCCAACCTAATGGAAAAAATGAGGCTGTGTACTTATCACCTGCCCCATGTGGGTCACATTCAGATATCAAGATTAGCTTGGCCTTTACTAGAAGAGGCTGCTTGCTGACTCTGGAGTCAGAGAACCTGACTTTGATGCTTGCCAGCTGTGTGACCTTGGGCAAATCCCTGCTCCTTAGTTTCTACATCAGGAAAATGAGGGGATGGGATTACGTGGCTCGTGAGGTCCCTTCATGCTCTTGATTAGGGGATCCTGGGAACTGGAGAGTTGCTCACTCTGGATGTTCACAGTGGACTCTGGGGATGGAGGAGCACTGCCCTCCTCGAGGGGAGAGAAGAAAAGCCTGGTGTCCTAAGAGCCCAGATCTATGGAGGAAGAAACCTCCCCTTCTCAAAGCCTTTCCACACCCTCCCCAGGTAGTAGCAAAGGAAAAATCAACTAGGAGGAACAATGATGGGAGCCTGGCCAAGCAAAGAACCTTCTGTTCGGGGCCTGGGTTTCATCACAACAGGGCTGGGTTATGTAGAGAAAATGTGGGCTGGGTAGTCCTAATAACTGCTGACATTTATACAGCCTTTTACAAAGTTCTTCCATATCCCCCACCTCATTCGATGCTCTCAGAAAATGGCAGGCAGGGACTATTATCTCCATTTTATAAGTGAGGAAAGTGAACCTCAGAGAGGTTAAGTGACTTGCCAAGTCATACAGCTAGGAAGGAGGTTGACTCAAGGTCATACTATCAAGAGGTGGAAGGAATCTCAGACCAACCCTCTAATTTTATGGATAAAGAAGCATGTTCAGGGGTGGAGAGTGACCATTTAAATGGTAAGGAATGGTGCATTTCCTCTGCCAGATCCACTGTCTCATCATTCCACAGCAATCTAGCTAGATCTGCCTGACTAGAGGGGTGTTTCCCTCTAAATTTCAGGGGAAATTGGGCCTAATGCTGAATCTTTCGGCGGCTGGGTGGTATGCTGGATAGAGTACCAGGCCTGGAGTCAGGGAGACTCATGTTCCTGAGTTCAAATCCAGTTTCAGATGCTTATTAGTCATGTGATCCTGGGCAAGTCACTTCACTCTGTTTGCCTCAATTTCCTCATTCATAAAATGAGCTGAAGAAGGAAATGGCGAATCACTCCAGTATCTCTGCCAAGAAAACCCCAAATGGGGCCACAAAGAGTCAGACACACCTGAAACAACTCCTCGACAACAACAACAACAACAACAATAACAACAACAGCTCCTATATGATGGGACCAGAAAAGATCTAACCACACTAGTCTTCCTGACTTCAGGCCCAGATCTCTCTATCCACAGAACCACCTAGGTGCCTCCAAAGCAAAAAGAGATTAAGTGACTTGCCCAGGGTCACGCAGCTAGTAAGTGTCTGAGGCTAGATTTGAACTCGGGTCTTCCTGACTCCAGGTCCAGCACTCTATCCACTGTGCCACCTAGCTGCCCAAAGCCAGACTAGACACACAAATGTTAAAAGAGGAAAGTAGAAGGGCCCAGAATATAGGGTGAAGGCATCTTTATTCATCTTCAAAGATAGACACTCTTCTGAATGTGCCAGAGAGTGCTGAAAGGGCCCAGCATATAAAGTACATCTAGGACTCAGCCTCTAGACTTGGAGGTCCTAGATTCAAATACCACCTATGAAACTCCTTGTGTGACCTTAGCTTGGTCACCTAACTTCTCTAAACCTTAATGTCCTCATCATCAAATTAAGGGAATTAGAATTAATGGCCAGGGGAAGCTAGGTGGCACAGTCGATAAAGCACCGGCCCTGGATTCAGGAGGACCTGAGTTCAAATCCAGCCCCAGACACTTGACACTTATTAGCTGTGTGACCCTGGACAAGTCACTTAAACCTCATTGCTCCACCCCCCAAAAATGTTTTTAATTAAAAAAAAAAAAGAATTGATGGTCTCTGTGGTCACTTCTAGTTCTAAAGCTACATCCTATCATCCTAATTCTTCCTACATACTCAGTCAGTCAATAACCACTTATTAGGTGCCTTTTATGTGCCAGCCATGAAGTTAAACACTGGGGCACAAAAAGACAGAACAAACTGTATCGCCGCATAGTCACCTGTGTGCAAATGCATGTGCATAATGGAATGTGTCCTATTTCCTTTGTGCCACTGTGGTTTGCCCTGTTTCTAGGGCCCTATGTGTATACCTGTAGGTGCTTGAATCAGTGCTTATGTCTGTGCTTTTGAATTTGTCCATGCAGCTATAAGTCCACCCTACATTCCTGCTCCTGAGCCCCCATCATGGGCCCCCACCAAGGCCTCCTGGAAATGTGGAACATGGTGGAGATGGATAACAAAAGTTCTTAGAACATCAGCTTGGCTCCTGGGGGTCCAGGCCATAGAAGGCTTTCTCTTTGAAATAGCCCTCCCGCCCCTGCCAACCCCGCCGACAAACACACCCACAGCCTTCAAGTTGCCTCCCGGAAAGGCCCTGAGGTCACCTGTCGGGAATCCAGGTCTCCTTATCATGTTGGCACATTTCCCACCTCAGCCTCTGGACCGCCCCCCCCCCCCCCCCCCCCGGTGGGGAGCTCTCTGGATTAGCCAGAGCCTCCAGCAATCTGTATTTGCTTGTCCCTGGATGGCCACTCTTTGCTCTCTTGGCATTCCGTGTGCATTTTTTTCTGGTTAGATCATTCTCAAGGATCGATTGGGGTTGGGGCCAGGGGTGGGGATAGGGTGAAGAGGATAGAAACTGGGTGAACTGACTTTCGTCTAGAAAAGCATCATTCATAGATTGGGGAGTGGTCAGAAGGAGGTCACTTCCGAGCGTCTTCCTGCCTTCCACCAATCAGCTTCAGTCATCCCAGAGAGTCATTGATCCATTCATTCTACAAATGTTCATTGTGGGGCTGCTATATATGACATTGAGGATACAATGTATATTTAAGAAGGTCCTGGGCAGTCTGTCTTCTGAGAAGGGGCAACAGACCAAAGGAGTGGAGGAAGACCCCACCCTGGAGAAAATGATACGTGGGCCCTATTCCAAGAACCTAGGAGAAAGCTTGCCAGTCTGCCCTTTCAGGAGAGTGACCCCCAAAATCTCAACAACATTCTGCTAAAAATTAAAATAATACTACCCACTTCAAAAGGTGATTGTGAGGATCAAATGAAATCATATGGGTAAAGTGATTCGTAAACCTTAAATTTATTATTTTTGTTGTTGTTGTTGTTGCTGCTGTTGGAGGCAGCTAGGTGGCTCAGTGGATAGAGTGCTGGGTCTGGGGTCAGGAAGACCTGAATTCAAATCTGGCCTTAGACACCTACTATCTGGGTGACCCTGGGCAGTCACTTAACCTCTGTTTGCCTTAATCTACTTGAGAAGAATATGGCAAACCACTCCAGGATCTTTGCCAAGAAAACCCTATGGAGAGAGAGTATGCTTCAAGGGATTACAAAGAATTGGACATGACTGAACAACAAGGACATTATTATAATGTTAATATAATTATTATTGTTGCTGCTTTCTTATATGTAAGGCCTCAGAGTTGATAGGCATCCCTATTACTCCTGACTATGAGACAAAAATGTTGTTGAGATTCTTGGGGTCACTCCTCTGAATGGGGGATGGAGGGGAAAAGAAGCAACTCTCCCAGCATGAGGTTCCTGGATGGCATGAAAAGGCCCTGGGTCCTCCAGGTCAGCCCTAACTGGAGATTGCTTCATCTCAAAGGGAAGTGGCTCATTTCTCATCCTCCAAACAACTTCCTATGGTCATACCATAACCCCAGGCTACTCACTTTCTCCTCCTCCTCTGCTTTCCCCAGTAATCCCTGGAAGGATCTTTTTTTGTTTTGTTTTGTTTGGTGTTTTTTTTTTTCTAGTAAGGCAATTGGGGTTAAGTTGACTTGCCCAGGGTCACACAGCTAGTAAGTGTTAAGTGTCTGAGGCCAGATTTGAACTCAGGTCCTCCTGAATCCAGGGCCAGTGCTCTATCCACTGTGCCACCTAGCTGCCCCTCCCTGGAAGGATCTTAACCCACTCTCCCCACTCAGGCTCCAAACACTTTCCTGTCTGAATGCCTTTCCTGAAGCTAATGAGCCATCTGGAAATTAGAAAGATGAAGGAGAAAGTACAGAACAGACCCCTGAGTTCCTATCTGCCAATCGTGTATAATGACAGGATTTGGAGTCCTAAGATCTGGGTTCAGATCATGGCTCTGTTACTACCTGTGCTGTCTTAGGCAAAGTCACATCTCTCTCTGTGCCTCGGTTTCCTCATCTGCAAAATGATGGTCCCTTTCAGCTCTAAATCCTAGCCTATGTGATGGAATAAGATCCAAGACAGAAAACAGAATCAACTCTAGGAGCCCTGCTCCAGGCCCACATGGGATTTTTGCTATTACACTTTCTGGCTCACTCCACCTTTATTGCATGGCGGTGAAAAGCAGTTGGGATGGTGACCCATTTTGTGTCTCACTACCAAGGAGGCCTTATCTAGCCTCCAGATCTATTGAACTACCACCTGTCCCAGATCACCACCCCACCTCTTTCCCCTTAGCATACCTGGAGACCAAGCTCAAGTGTCTCTTCACATACCCAAAGGGTTTTACTAAAATTCATGTGAAGTACAATTCAGGTCAGTTCAATAAATATTTATTAAGTGCCCATTCTGTGCAAGGCACAGAGCTAGGCAATAGGCCTATAAAGACAAAATGAAAAATTCTACTAGCTCTCAAGGAGATGGCATGTGAATGGGGGAGGCAGCTGGAATATGACTGGGTGGGCCAAAAGTCATGAAGGGGGTTCAACATTTAATAAATCCATTATTGTATGTTTTTATTTTATAATACCATAACATCACATGCATTTTATATAGGAAATGAATTTATATTATGTGTGAAAAATAAGATTTCACAAAGGGTGGAAAATAAAGAAGAACATTTTCAAAAATTTACTAAGACATCATGCCTTTTGTCTCATCCTGTATATAAAACACTTGCAAAACAAATACAAGGTGACCTTGAAGGGGGAAGGCAATTGCAACTGATGGAGAAGGAAAATGGAGTATCAGGAAAGGCCCTGTAAAGAAAATGGTATAGGGGGCAGCTAAGTGGCATAGTGGATAAAGCACTGGCCCTGGATTCAAGAGGACATGAGTTCAAATTTGGCCTCAGACACTTAACACTTACTAGCTGTGTGACCCTGGGCAAGTCACTTAGCCCTCATTGCCCCACCAAGAAAGAAGGAAAGAAAGAAAGAAAGAAAGAAAGAAAGAAAGAAAGAAAGAAAGAAAGAAAGGAAGGAAGGAAGGAAGGAAGGAAGGAAGGAAGGAAGGAAGGAAGGAAGGAAGGAAGGAAGGAAGGAAGGAAGGAAGGAAGGAAGGAAGGAAGGAAGGAAGGAAGGAAGAAAGAAAGAAAGAAAGAAAGAAAGAAAGAAAGAAAGAAAGAAAGAAAGAAAGAAAGAAAGAAAGAAAAAGAAAAGAAAGAAAATGGTATAGCAGCTAAGTCTTGGAAACCAAGGATTCCAAGAGGGATATTGGCATGGTAAAGAGAGGGTTGGAACCAAACTGAATTCAGCTCAGAGGAAGGTTTAAGTTTAAGTCCTGTTGATTGTGGGGTAAGTCACTTAACCTTTGTCCACCTTAGTTTCCTCATCTATAAATTGGCGATAATAACAGTGTCTGGCACTTGTCTATCTCACAGGGTTGCTGTGAGAACCAAATGAGATAACATATATAAAGTTCTTCACAATCTGGGACTGAGGCTCTTTTGTAGACTTTCTCCTCTTTGGTAGAGATTGATTATTCAATGCTCCAAGTCTACTTGAAGGGTGGAGTTGATAAAAACTTGGCAGAGGAGAGATCCTACCTCTAGGCTTCCAGATAAGAGAATACTCAGAGTTCCAGGTTCCCTTCTGGGAGAGATTCAGAAAGGATCTCTGGGAAGAAGCCAATGTGAAGAGAAGCCAGTACTTGTGTCATGTCCTTATCCCCAACTTACCATGCCAAAGATCTGGAGACATTTCCCTTTGGGTTACATCTGGGACTCTCTCTCTCTCTCTCTCTCTCTCTCTCTCTCTCTCTCTCTCTCTCTCTCTCTCTCTCTCTCATTAAGCTGAAATATTTTGTTCCCTGTGAGAGACACCATTCACTCCACGTATTGCCTGGTTCATCTTGCTCTGTATAACTTCTGATTTCTACTTGTTGTTGACTTGGATAAATGGGTTTATTGGTTATTCACCATGTGTCTTTGTGTAACTGGCAATTGGAGGGGGAAAAAAAGGAGTCAGACTTTTGGATATATAGCTTGGGACACTCCTCCATCAAGGGATAGCTGACAGAAAAATGGCTTGAACCTAAAAGTTATTTCCCTAGGTTAACAACGTTTAGGGGATAGATGACATAATTCCAACCTAGTGCTACCTTTCTGAGGAAAGCAGCATGGCCAAACTCTTGGCTCTAATCTTCTGATTCTGTCTCTGTGGAAATCAGTTTCCTTTGGAGAAGGTGGGAAGACCCTAGAGATAAATACCCTTTCCCTGAAAGCCACACCTAGACAGACCCAAGTGGAAATATATAATCTACACAAGTAATACATGCATGCCCTACATTTAAATCTTCCTCCTCTTTCTCTTCTTCCTCCTTCTTCTCTTCCTTCTTTTATTATATTGTTGTTATTGTTGTTATGTCTTCTCCTTGGCCTCACCAAAACCCAACTCAGGCCTTAAACTGCAGGTACCTTCTAGCCATCCCCACTGAATTCCAGGGCCAGAAATTTCAAATATCAACAGTCCCTTAAAGTGAAGGATCATGTCATTATATTATGTATATTTGTTGTTCAGTTGTTTCAGTCGTGTCCGACTGTCCATGACCCCATTAGGGTGGTGGGTTTTTTCCTTTGGCAAAGATACTGGAATGGTTTGCCATTTCCTTTTCCAGCTCATTTTACAGATGAGAAAACTGAGGCAAACAGGGTTAAGTGACTTATCCAGGGTCACACAGCTATTAAGTGTCTGAGGCCAGATTTGAACTCAGGAAGATGAGTCTTCCTGACTCCAGGCCCAGTGCTCTATCCATTTTACCACCTAGCTGCCCATGTAAACTATTAAGTGGCCATAGATCTAGAATTGAAAGGAACCTCAAAGGATGTCTAATCCAGCTCCTTCATTTTATAGAAGAAACTGAGGCACAGGAAGGATTATTGATTTATTCAAGGTCACACTCAGAGTCAAGGTAGTAAGCATCTGAGGCAGGATTCTAACCCAGGTCTTCTGACTCCAAAACCTCTTTCTAGCTGTTAGACCCTGGGCAAGTCACTTACCTTCTCATCTTCAGTTTCCTCATCTGTAAAATGGGCATGATCAAATGAAATAACATGTGTAAACCACGTTGCAAGCCATCAATTACTGCATAAGGGCTAGCAATGATTATTATTACTGTACTCTGCTGACTATGTAGTCCCAGTTAGTTGGAATAGGTGGGAGGAGAATTAACTCTTCAACTGCAAAATGGGTGGGTGGGTGGGTGGGTTTGGAATAAGTCATTTCCAGTTCTGAAATGCCATGCTCTATATTCTGACAGACACAGATGTTCTTAGATTTAGGAATGAAAGGGACCTGAAGGTCAACAAGTCCAACCCCTTCCTTTTACAGATAAGGAAACTGAGGCCCATAGGTAAAGTAACAGGGTCATACAGGCAGTAAGTGGCAGAGCTGGGAACTGAACCTATGCCCTTTCCACTGTGCCACCTTAACATCCCTTGTAGCTCTTACATTCTGTGTAATTCAATAAAATATTAGCTTTCATTGGACGGAGATTGTTAAACTTTTGTCTCTGTATCTCCCAGAGCCTAGCTAGCATGGTGCCTGCTATACAGTAGGTTCTTAATATTGGTTCTAACATTCTATATTCAAACTTCTCTTCCAGTTACAACATTCTACTATCCTTGGAACCCTTCAGTCTAGGATTAGAGGTAGAAAATAGGGTGGGGGAAGGCCAGCAATCACAGGCTGAGCAGTAATTTCCCCCAGGATGCACACCCTGTGTGCAGCCTCCTCTCCCCCAAAATAGAATACTACTTTTAATCAAAGTAGCTCACCTGTTTTATTATGTCATTTTTCAGTAGTGCCCAACCAAGTCATGACCCCTTTTGGGGGTGTTCTTGGCAAAGGCATTGGAGTGATTTGCCATTTCCTTTACCAGCTCATTTTAGATATGAGGACACTGAGGCAAACAGGGTTAAGTGATTTGCCCAGGGTCACACAACTAGCAAGTGTCTGAGGCCAGATTTGAACTCATAAAAATGAGTCCTCCCAACTCCAGGCCTGGAACTCTATCCAGTGGGTCACCTAACTGTCCTGAGATCACCTGTACTTCTTTTAAAGATGTATTCTATGTAAAGCCCTAAATTAGCCCCCAAGACTACCCTTTCCAGAGATCAAGAATAATCAGGAACTCCGTCCTCTGCCTTCTCTGTACCCCACAAGGAAAAGAACAGTCAGGGTGAATGCAAGCAACCTGAGATGGAGGGTTTTGTCTGGGAAGGGAGGGAAGGGGACGGGGATGATGTGAAATAGAACAGTTTGACAGTTCGGCTGATGAGTGATGCCAACTACCTTCTGTACCCCCTCCATAGCCCTCACTGCACCCCCATCTCCTCTGCACTCTTCTCCTCTATGCCCTGCTCGGGGTGACATGTGAAACCTCAGCCCAGCAAGCATGTGGCCGGCAGCCCCTTCGGATACTTCCCAGGCCGTGGGGTATGGACTTCCATCAGATGAAATCCAAAGGAGCTGCAAGAGAGCTCTGGTTTCTCATGAACCAAGGACTGTCTGACATAGGAGGGGGAGGGGGTTAGGAGACTAGAGAAGTCCTTTCTTGGAGGCTTCATTCAGAGGACTCAGTCTCCAGTCCCACTGCTTCTCTTTTTTTTTTTTTTTGGTGAGGCAATTAGGGTTAAGTGACTTGCCCAGGGTCACACAGCTAGTAAGTGTTAAGTGTCTGAGGTCGGATTTGAACTCAGGTCCTCCTGAATCCAGGGCCGGTGCTCTATCCACTGTGCCATCTAGCTGCCCCTCCCACAGCTTCTCAATGACACGTAATGAGCCTAAGTATCCAGGAACTCATACCAATATTACATCCCCCTGCCTCCTCTTCCCCCACCCCCCACCCAAAGAGGAAAACAGGCAAGGCAGCCATCACCGTGCCTCCCACTGCCTCCTTTCCCCATCATGCACTGGGGGCATTTGTTGTTGTATTTGCCTTCTTTGGTATCCCCAGGGTTTGCCCAGTGAAGGGCACAATAATAAAGGATTGATGACCAGGTGACCAGCCTCTGGGCTGAGTATAACTGCTCTAAGGTACTAAGGTCTAAAAACTCTTAAATAGGAGACCTGGTGTTTGCCCTCAGATCATCTTCCCTGTGGTCAGGGTCAGAGTCAGGGTCAGGGGACTAAAAGAGTCCCTCTTCTAGAGAAACTGCTACCTCATTGGGTGACACATAGTCCTTATGTAGCTCCCTGTGAGATGAGGGAGACACAACTCCTGCCCTCAAGGAATCCTTGGGATACACTCAAGATATAATCAGTAGGCATAAACACAGAATGGGAAAGGGAGGGGAGGGAAGGGGAGGGGAGAAAAGGAACTAGGATGAAGACCAAACATTGTACATAAGGGCTAAGGATGGAGTGAAAATGATTTCATCTAGGTAGTCACTCAGGGAAATCTTCCAGAAAGAAGCAATTTGGAGGCCACTTTGGGAAGGCACCAACTAGGGGCATCGTGTTCCACAAGGGGGGAAACTGCCCTTGTTAAGCCTTAGAGGGAGGAAGATCAATGCCCCTGGACTGTCCATATTAGGTAGCATGCCCCATCTCTCCTCCCGTCCCCCAGCCCACTGGCTGCGGCCAGCTTCTCCTGGGCTGCTTCTGCCTGGGCCATGCAGGATGAAAAAGGCCGCATGATGATTATTCAGGGTGGGAAGCAAAGCATGTCTGAGGAATGATACCCAGGTCAGGGTTATTTTAATCCAGGAATCTGCCAGCTCCTCCTGTCCTGGACTGGCTGGGGTTCCTGCCTCAAAATAGCCCAGGCTCACCAGGGGACCCACAGCAGGGCAAACTTGGTGTCACTATAGACATGTAGCAGGGTGGGGAGGGCGACCCATTAATGGCTCACTCCCCTCATTCCAGATTTCTCTGTGATTACTGGGTCCCAAATATCCCATTAGACAAGGAACTTCTTGTGACCAGCAATTGTGACTCCCCCAGCAAATTTGGGACTCAATTAGGTCAGGGACTATTTTGGTTTGTGTTTGTGTTTCTTTTGGTACCCCCTCCCCAACCCCAACCCCATGCCAGACTTAACACCTAACACAATACCTGGCCTTTCCTTTCCTTCCCTTCCCTTTTTTCCTTTCCTTTCCTTTTTTCTTTTCTTTTCTTTCCTTCCCTTCCCCTTCCTTTTTTTCCCTTTTTTTCCTTTCCTTTTTTTTTTTTTTTGCCAGACCTGTGATTTCAGGGGTATATAGGATTCCTGGTAAGGAAAATCCCTCTCCCAATTCCTCAGTCTTCAAGAGCTGCATAAAATACTGAGGTGTTAAGTGAGCCAGGGTCGTGTCCTTTGTCTCTGTTTTGGGGAGGGACCCGAGGGACCCACCCCCACCCCCCACCCCACCCCCTTCATTCCTCTCAGGCTGTTTCTGGCTCTCAAGAATTTGCCACCATGCCCCAGTTTGGACACTTCTCTTCCCTCACCCTTTTCCAGCTCCTTTTGATGGGTTATCTTCTCTCAGTAGAATTTAAGCTCCTTGAGGGCAGGGACTGTACTAGTTTTCACCTGTAGCAGAGGACCTGGCATATATGAAAGGCTTAATAAGCACCTGCCTGATTGGCTGTATTTAAGGAGGATTATGAGTCACCATCCTGAGGTTTTCTGGATTCCTGGTTCTCTATTCTCTGTGACTGACAAGTGGCTTCCCTACTGAAATGGAGTGATGGATGATAGCACATTGCTGTGTGTATACTATACTGTAGATCATGATGAAGCAAGAATGAGAAAGACTTGATTTTGCTTGAGGGGAAACTTGGAGATCTGGAATAATCTTGGCAGCTGGGACCACTGGCTTCCAGTGTTGACAGGAGGGTTGCAGTTTTCACAACTGGAAGGGAATTTAGAGATCGACTATTCTAACTCTCTCATTTTTACTGATGGGTAAACTTTGAGTCTCAAAGAGAAGAAGTGGCTTGTCATAAGGATGAAATCAGAAAAAAGAGCATTTGTACAATGCCTGGCACATAGTAGGTACTCAATGAATGCCAATTCCCATATGCTCCTGTTCAAAATCATGGAGGCAGTAAAGAACAGTCAGTCATCAAAAGTCAGTTAAGAGGGGCAGCTAGGTGGTGCAGTGGATAGAGCACCAGCCCTGCATTCAGGAGGACCTGAGTTCAAATCCCGCCTCAGACACTTAACAAGTACTAGCTATGTGACCCTGGGCAAGTCACTTAACCCCAATTGCCTCACACACACAAAAAAAAGTCAGTTGAGAGAAATGATTATTAAATAACCAATTATTGGGAAGATCCCAAGGTTTTTTTCCCATTTCCATCTCCTCATTCTTTACTGAATCAAGTCAGCATCTGAAGAGCATTGCTGATAAGGGTATCAGATTATATTTCTCCTCAATCTTATTGAGACCCCATTATTTTCTAGTCAGGCTTGGGTGGGGGTTAGATCCTTTATCTAGATCCAAGCTTCTTAAACTGTGGGTTGCAACCCCATATGGGGTCACGTTACTGAATGGGGGGGGTCACAAAAATTTGGCAATAGTAAAAAGTTATATATACCTATTTAATATAACTATATACCTGGGGTCATATAAAAATTTTTTGGGCAAAAAGGGGTTACAAAGTGGAAAAAGTTTAAGAAGCCCTGATCTAGATTGCCCAAAGCTTATGGGTGGTCTGGGCTCTGAGAATAATCAGAGTCTCATCCCTCAGCTCCTCATTAGAATAAACCCACTTCTCATTATAATATTCACTCTCATTAATTGTTAACCAATAAGCATCAATTGCCACCCTCAGGAAGACCCACTCTTCCAAGGGTATATAAACATTGAGTCGGTTCCATGAGAGGTCTTCGGCATTCATGAATGGCACTAACCCCTTTTATTAAGTATCTGCTAGCATGATTAATAAAATGCTCAATTACCCAGACACTAGGTCTCTTGACCTTTGTACACGTCACAAGGTCATCAAACCTGGGTCTTCTGACTCTAAACTCAGTCTCTTTTGACTACATCATGACGCCTTTCTAAGTTTTCTCCCAAGGCAAAGTAGAAGGTCCACAAATCAAGAGAGGGTCATGTGCTGACCAAGATAGGACTGTAGGCTATTTTAGCCCAGAAGCCTTTCTCATCCATCAGAGGCCAGATTAGGGGAATTTTAGGATCAGGGACCTAAACTGTGCAATTTGTCTACTTTCTTCTCATTATGTTTATTTTTATTTGACCTTTCCTTCATTTGCTGGAAAAGCTCCTTTTAATATATACAACATATATTTAAAATATTTTTATTTTAATAATATATTTAAATATGTAATAATATATATTATTGACCAGGCTAGTAGAGACTAGAGAGCTGGCCTTGAAGCCAAAAAGATCTGGGTGTTAGTCTCACCTCTAACACATACTGCCTGGACCAGTCACTTAACTTCTCAGTGACCTAGACAACTGTCCAAGACTATAGGAGTTTACTCACCAAGGAGTTCCCTACATAGGTCCAGTCCCTATTTTTACTGATGTCTTTTGTTTTTAGATCATATTCACTTTCTAATATATCCCTCTCCTCTCCCCTACACGGAGAATCATCCTTTACAATAAGGGTTTCTTAAACTTCTCGCCCAAGAAATTTTTACACAAGCCTGGCTATACAGGTATATAAAATAGGTATATATAACCTTTTACCATGGCCAAATTTTTTGCAACCCCCCACATTCAGTTACATGACCCCAAATGGAGTTGAGACCCATAGTTTAAAAAGCTTTCCTTTATAACAGAATAAAAAAGCAAAAAAGACATGGGAAAGAATCCATGAATTTCATACTCTTATTCACCTACCCCTGCAAAAAAAAGAGGGTACTTTTTCATCTCTTCTTCAAGGCCAAGTTTCCTGGTTATTATAACTCAACATTTATTTCTGGGTTTTGTTTTTTCCATTTCCATGATTGGAGTGGGGGTTTTGTGTGTGTGTGGGTGTATACTAGATAGATATAGATATTTATACAGACATGTATGTGTGAATACATACACATATATTTATATATTTTCCAGATTCTACTAATTTAATATGCATCCCAATGCTTTCTCAGGACAACTAGGTAGCACAATGGATAGAATACCAGGTCCAGAGTCAGAAGGACCCAAGTGCATGATATAATGAACTCAGACATGATATAATATCAGACTTGATACAATATATTTAATAATTAATAAAATAGTCATAATAAAGAGAAAAGTCATAACATGGTAGGTTAGCTGTGTGACCCTGAGCAAGTCACTTCACCATGTTTGCCTCAGTTTCCTCATCTGTAAAATGGGCTGGAGAAGGAAATGACAAATTATTCCAGTATCTTTGCCAAGAAAACCCCAGATGGGGCCACAAAGAGTCAGACATAACTGAACAATAATAATAAGATGACTGATCCTTTTCTGAATTCTTCATGTAGACTATATTTAAATTTTGAGAGGACCATTTTTTCAACTCCAACTTACAAGAGTAGTTGAGTCTAGGGGGCAGCAAGGTGGCCCAGTGGATAAAGCACCGGCCCTGGATTCAGGAGGACCTGAGTTCAAATCCAGCCTCAGCCATTTGATACTTACTAGCTGTGTGACCCTGGGCAAGTCACCTGCAAAAAAAAAAAAAGAGTAGTTGAGTCCCCTAGAGGGCAGCCACATCTCCTCTCAGGGTTCTAGGTGTACCCTTGAGGGAAAATACACTACTTGAAAATATGCTGCTTTTCTAATGCTATCATTTCATGCCCTCATTTTGGCATGTTTCCCTCCAATATCAATTGCAAGTTTTAGTTAGTATCTCTTCTACATAACTGGTTGACCCAGTGATTAATGCCCCAATAACAATTTAACCATTTGCTTTCCCCTCAATATCACTGACATCAATTAGCTTTTACAAAGGAATATTTTCTAAGAAGATAGAGCAAGAACAGAAGTATAAATAAATCTCTTCTTTCCACCATGATGGTTAGGGATATTCTCTCCACTTCAATCCCTGGGAGAAAGTGGGCTCAAACTGAAAGCAGTCACTACAAAGCATTTACCCCACTAAGTTCACTTCCAAATTTAGCATAACTCATGGACAGAGTTTCTCCCTTGCTGACAGGACAGTGTTTCATCTACTGGGATGGGTCTGGAAGGACTGTACTCTTCACTGGGCTTAGCTGTTAGTAAATTCTAGTATGGATTCCAGAGTTCACAAGGCCCTGTACCAGAGGAAAGAAGACATAAAGAAGAGGCAGCCCCATCCTAGTCTGGGGCTCACCCAAAAAGCCATGCACTCAACCAGCCTGCTGAAGCTCAGAAAATCATTCTTTCACCTAGTCAACAAAAAGAAAAAAGCTGTTTTCCCTGTGGAGTTTTTTGTCTATACTCTTAGTTCCAGCTCAGCAGCCAACCAAAAGGCCTTTTCTTCACTGTGTAGTAAGCAGAAAGGAAAAGGTCAGAAAATACCTATGCCTTTTCTGAGGCAGAGTCAGATCCCTCCATCCCACATCATCACAAACTTTACTAACCAGTTTCCCCCATTGCACTCACATTTGTTGTTTCTCATGGCTCCTGTTATTCAGAAAAACACCAACTTAGGTCCAGTAGTCCACTGTTGGTTGTTATCCTTCATGCTCAAAGAGGACCAAGATGGCATCACTATGTTGGAGTCAAGGTACAATGTGTCCGACTGGAGCTGATCATACCAATTCAAGCTCCACATGCTCTACCAGAGGTCATGCACAAATAATCCATGTTAACATTTGGAGTGGAGATGTCTCTAAATTTGTGCATCTCACATTTCTTTGGAGTTACTACAATTCTGCTTTGCTCATTGAGCACAGCATTTTCTTTGATGTTTGCACGCCATGCTAGGTGGTGCTTTACCAACATGTCCCATATCATTCAACAATTACAAAGTTCTTCAGAGTGACCTTAAGAGTGTCATTATATCACTTCTTCTGGCCACTGTGTGAGCACTTCCCTTGAGTGAGTTCTTTGTAAAATAGTCTTTTAGGCAAGCCATTTGAACAATGTGGTCAGCCCATTGGAGTTGTGCTCTCTGCCGTAGAGTTTGAATGCTCAGCAGTTTAGCTTGAGAAAGAACCTCAGTGTGCGGTACCTTCTCCTGCCAGGTAATCTTCAGAATCTTCCTAAGACAATTCAAATGGAAGCGATTCAGATTCCTGGCATGTGGATGGTATACTGTTCAGGTTTCACAGGCATACAACATACTTTCAGTTTGGTAAGCAGCCCAATACCTCTTCTCTCCCACACTTTCCTTCAGAACCTCCCAAACACTGAGCTAGCTCTGGCAATGCATGCATCAACCTCCTTATCAATGTGTATATCCCTGGAAAGCATACTGCCAAGGTAAGTGAACTTAGTCACAGTTTTCAAAACTGCTCCATTTGTTTCTGTTCTGGATGGAAACTCTGAGGGAAGGGAAGGGAAGGGAAGGGAAAGGAAGGGAAGGGAAGGGAAGGGAAGGGAAGGGAAGGGAAGGGAAGGGAAGGGAAGGGAAGGGAAGGGAAGGGAAGGGAAGGGAAGGGAAGGGAAGGGAAGGGAAGGGAAGGGAAGGGAAGGGAAGGGAAGGGAAGGGAAGGGAAGGGAAGGGAAGGGAAGGGAAGGGAAGGGAAGGGAAGGGAAGGGAAGGGAAGGGAAGGGAAGGGAAGGGAAGGGAAGGGAAGGGAAGGGAAGGGAAGGGAAGGGAAGGGAAGGGAAGGGAAGGGAAGGGAAGGGAAGGGAAGGGAAGGGAAGGGAAGGGAAGGGAAGGGAAGGGAAGGGAAGGGAAGACTAATTCTTTTGGGAAGTCAAACTAGGCCATCTTCTGCCTCAATTCTTTCATAGTCTTTAATCACTGAATGGTCATTACCTCCGACAAACTGATACCTGGGAAAGACCTTACCTTAAAAAGGCCAAGGTTTCCCACTGCATCTGGGACCATCACCAGTCATCCTGACCTATGTCTTCCCACTGGACTCCGATGACTCTGGACACATTCACTTGCAAGTCAAAACATCACCCTTCTGATGTCTTTGTTCTTCTTTGAGAACAAAGGATGAAGAACAAACAACAACAATTGGCTGTTCTGCATATGGTTCCACATATGGATAGTGTGGGGCTGGCTGGGGGAGCACCTATAGAGAGAAAGGAGTCCAGGCTGGGACAGGTAAGACAAAAGCTAGTAGTAGGGAAGGGAGATACAGTTTTTTAGTGACAGGAGTAGGTTTCGAATTCAAATTTTCTCCTTACAAATCCATCACTCTTTCTATTATGTCACAATGTTTCTTAAGATCAATGAGTGTTTATTAATCCCCTACTGTATTGTAGGTACTGAGAACGCAAAGACAAAAGTGAAATAATCCCAAATTTTCCCTCTGATTCTTATCTAGTTTCCTTAAGGATGCTTGTCCCTGATATCCCTCTTTTAAGGATACAAAAGTAAGAGCAAGGGAAATGACCTTCAACCGGTCTGTCTCTTAAAGAAAATCTATCGTGGGTTTTAAAGGATTTCAAGCTACAAAGGACCATAGAAATCATTTCTTCTAAACCTCTTATTTTACAGAGGTATGAATTGAGGCCCAGAGCCTTAACCAAGAACTGGTTCCTTCATTTCTGTGGGAGCCATTGGGAACTGGCTTCATGTGGCAGGCCCCACCTCCACCCTTCAGATTCTGGAGCTAGAGTTGTGCAGCTACTACAACCAGACCTCAAAACCTACAGAAAGGTCCCCATCAGGTTAAATAAGGGGGATCTCTGTGTATTCACTTCTCAGAAAGAGAACACAATTCCACTTTTGTTAGATTAGTAATATTCCACTATCTGCCCTATTGGCCCCCATTCCCTCTTACCCCAACCCTTTCCTCTTCACTCCCCATCATTAGCTCTAGAACCCCCTTTCTCCATGGGATCCAACCCCCTTAGTGGCAGAACAAGCCCTTCCTCCCACTCCTCTGATGTTCCTAACACCTTTCCTCTCCCTGACTGTCTATAAATGACCAATGGTTCCTCCCTCCTCCTCTGTAGCCCACCTCCCGCACTCTGTTTGGGAAACAACTGGTCTACATGCGTGTGTGTGTTTGGCATTTAATGTTCTGTGACCCCCATTCCATCTGGGAGTTGGGGAGAGGAGAGGGTCCCAATATCCAAGTTAATATAAATATATCACCATAGTTTATGCTCTGGGGTCCAGGGAGTATACACAGGTCAATCTGCTGCCCATTGTTTATTCTTTGTGGTTTCATATCCATGACTGTCCTCCTCCCTGCCTCCCCCAAACTCTAAAGCTTGGTCTGCTGGGACAGCTGCTAGAAGTCTGAGGTTGAGGGTGGGAGAAAGTAGAGCTCTAATCAGCAATGAATTGGGGTTCAGTATTTGGAAAGAACATTCAGATTCCCCTTCTGTGATGGAAGAGATACCACCTCTGTGTTTATAGAGGTAGTATGTGCTACTCCATAAACACAGAGGAACGTGGATATATCATGGATTGTATCAAGCCCTGTTCAAATCAACAAGAGATCTTTGTGAGCTTCACTGTGGTTTGGTATCACCTGCCAGCCACACCATCCTTGGCTCATCTGTCCTTGCCCTTGGAAAAGAGCAAAGATGTCATCAGGTATTCCTGGGTGGAGCAAGGAGCTGAAACTGGCTCAAGATAACCATCATTAATACCAACTCCTGGCACTACAAAGAATTTTTCCATGTTCCAAGCACTTGTTACCTCCTCTCATGGCATTCTCCCAATGGATCCCAGGTATCATTTCCACTATTCCCAACATATAGAGAAAGGGGCGGTAGAAAAAGGAGCTTGGGAAGGCAGCTAGCTGGCACAGTGGATAAAGCACCGGCCCTGGATTCAGGAGGACCTGAGTTCAAATCCAGCCTCAGACACTTGACACTAGCTGTGTGACCCTGGGCAAGTCACTTAACCCTCATTGTCCCATGTAAAAAAAAAAAAGAAAGAGAAAGAAAGAAAGTGAAAGAAAGAAAAAAAGAAAGAGGGGCTTGTCCTATGGTATGGTGACTCTCATGAGCTATTGAAGGAACAGGATGAAGCACATCCTCCTCCTCCTCTCCAACTCCATGTCAGTACCTGGACCAAAGCCCTACACAAAAGACTGTGGTTTCACTCTATTTGTAGTGGAAACCAAAGAGAGGATTCCAGCTTCAAATAGTAGTTGGACCAGAAGATATTCTAGTAGAATGGAAAGGCTTTCAGAACCAGATTCCCTGAATGTGAATGCTGGCTCTAACTGTGTCTGGGCTCTGATTGTTCAGCTTTTCTTTATCTTTTCTATTCAGACCTCCAAGCAGGTGTTCTCACCTCTTCTGTATCCTCTTTCTTTTTTCCTATTCATTCATTCATTCATCTATTTATTTGTTTGTTTATTCATGCATTCATCCACTTAGTCATTTATCTGTCTATTTGTTTGTTTTTTGTGGGACAATGAGGGTTAAGTGACTTGCCCAAGGTCACACAGCTAGCAAGTGTCAAGTGTCTGAAGCCAGATTTGAACTCAGATCCTCTGGTCAGGGCTGGTGATTTATCCACTGTACCAGCCCCCTCCATCCTCTTTCAAGTTCCCCTTTGTGTACTATCTTCCCCCATTAGAATGTAAGCTACTTGAGGACAAAGCCTGTGTCACTTGCTTGTGTTAGCATCCCTAGAACTTAGCACAGTGCCTGATGCATAGTAAGCAATCCAGAAATACTTCACCTCCCTGCCTTCCTCTGTGACCTTGACCAAGTGTGACCATTTCCCTTCTTCCCTGTAAAATGAGGGGGTTGAACTACAATGACTCTAAGGTTTCCTTCCAGTTCTAACTCCATGATCATCTTACGGTTTTTCCAACTCTAAGATTCTTTGATTCTATGACTTGCCTCAGGGAACATACTGAGTTGGGGGAGAGTGAGGGCTACAACCTAGGTTTCCTGCTTCTCAATCTCTAGGTTTCTTTCAGTTCAAAGTTACCATTGAAATAAGGGAAAAGGAGGAAAGGGGATCACTGCTGATCTGATCTCTGTGTTTTCAGAAGCCTCCAATAAAAATAGGACCCAATGGACAGCTAGGTGGCGCAGTGGATAAAGCACAGGTCCTGGTTTCAGGAGGACTTGAGTTCAAATTTGACCTCAGACACTTGACACTTACTAGCTGTGTGACCCTGGACAAGTCACTTAACCCTCATTGCCCAACAACAATAAAAAATAGGACCCAAGCACCTATGTCTATTCCTTCCCTAACCCACTTTACCCTAGAGCTGGACAAGTACACCTTCAAGTGGCAGGGGTCATAGGAAATGGTGTCCAGGAACTCTGGTTTTGATGAAATGGATACCAGGCAGGAAAAGGGACTGTCTCTCAAAGCTCCAGATGAACTTGGGGTTCTCTTCTTTCCTTGTCTCTGCTGCACTCCAGTAACATCAGTGTCATTGACTGATTACCTTGAGCCACTCTTTATGAATCTCTCTCCATCAATGACAAGAATCCTGGCTTAGCTTCAGTACAGATGGAGCCTAATATTTGCTTAGTGCACCCAAGAAAAATGCATTGGGAAGCTTTCAAAACAATTTTATTGGTATTTAAGCAGATGAGGCCAGCAAAGATGGCAAAGTAGGAGAAAGCAGTATATAGCCCAGCTCTTTCCCACAACTATTTCAACAAAGATGAAGGTAGAGCACCAGACCAATTAGTGATTAGGAAATATGAGAAGAAGCCACAGTGGGACATTTTTTCTTTCCCAAGATAGCAGATTCAGCTCACAACTATGTAACCAGGTCACAAACTGTAGACAAGGGATCATGTCTCATCTCTTTCCCTCTGGCGCTGGAGCAGGATTGCATACCCAGGGCTGCCCAGCTAAGTAATAAGGACAGAAACTGAACTTCAGACCAGGGGTGAAACTACAGGTCTATGGTTCTGAAATTTCAACATTACTGGAGTTCCAACCAGGGGCAAGCCTGTAGTTGTGTTATTCACACCCAAACCCAGGTAAGGACCCTCCAAAGCTCAGACTAGGAGGTCAATGATCAAAGCACATTCTACATCAGATCATTTAAGGCTCCCTATTAGTTTGCAGGTTCCAAGTCTGAGCCATTCCTGAGATCCTGCTCTTAAGAAATTCACATTCTGATTGGGAAAGACACCACATATATGGGAGTTCAGCGGCAGATTGGATGAAAAGCCTCAGAGAATACATAGTATCAGCAGCATTGTGTGATGATCAACTGTGAATGACTCAGCTTTTCTCAACAACACAATGATCCAAGATAAGTACAAAGGACTCATGAAGGAAAATGCTATCCACATCCATATAAGAGAACTGATGGACTTGGAGTTCAGATTGAAGTATACTTTTTTCACTTACTTTATTCTTTTTAGTGGGTTTTTTTCCCCTTTTGATCTGTTTCTTCTTTCACAACTGTGACTGATGTTGAAATATGTTTTACATGATAGCAAATGTATAACCTATATAAAATTGCCTACCAGTTTAGGAAAAGGGTAGGGGTGGGTGGGAGAAAGAAAATTTTGGAACTCAAAATCTCATAAAAATGAATGCCAGAAAAAAATGAATGCTAAAGATCATTGACATGTAATTGGGGAAAAATTAAAATACTTATTTAAAAAAGACTCAGAGGTTTTATGAATACCATAGTACAGTGGTTATCAAAGCACAGGAACCTGTAAGTGACTGGACTATTAACACTGAAAAGGGAAAGAGTGAGTCCAAGAGTTGGAGAAGAACAGGGATTCTCGGTTCCCTCCTACAAGGATAAGGATGGGGGCAGGGGGTTATCATCCAATTGGAAGGGGGCAAAGGAAGCGGTTATAGGTAGAAATGCCAATTGGTATACCAATACCAAATGAGGGTAGAGTCTGAGCAGCAAACATATGGCAGGAGAGAGGGAAAGTGTACACACACACACACACACACACATACACACAGAGGAGTTTCTGGTGATAATAGATGAGATTTCCAAAAGAGGGTATAAAGAGAAAAACACAAAAAGTAGAAGATTTGAGGACAAAAATTTAATGCTTTTGAGACATGGCAAGGAATAGTAGAAAGGGCATTAGACTTGGAGCCAGAAGTCATAGATTGAATTATTCAGTTATTTACTGGCACTGTGATTTCTGGGGAAGTCTTACTCTGAGCTCATCCATTCAATGGGCATAGTAACATTTGCACTACCTATCCCAGAGTGGGATTCTGAAGAAAACACTTTGTAAACTAAGTAACTCTATAGAAATGTGAGCTATTTTTATCCTGAGCTATTATTAAGAGGAGACATAAATGAAACAGTTTCATTAGAATTAGTCAGGAAAGACATCTTAAAACAGAGGAGTTTTTTTGTTTGTTTTTGGTGGGACAATGAGGGTTAAGTGACTTGCCCAGGGTCACACAGCTAGTAAGTGTCAAGTGTCTGAGTCTAGATTTGAACTCAGGTCCTCCTGAATCCAGTGACGGTGCTTTATCCACTACGCCACCTAGCTGCCCCCACAGATGTGTTTTGATCCAAGGGAAAAGGAGCAGGAGGAGCAGCAGCAGCAGGAGGAGGAGGAGGAAAAGGAGGAGGAGGAGGAGAAGGAGGAGGAGGAGGAGAAGGAGGAGGAGGAGGAGAAGGAGGAGGAGGAGAAGGAGGAGGAGGAGGAGGAGGAGGAGGAGGAGGAGGAGAAGGAGAAGGAGAAGGAGAAGGAGAAGAAGGAGAAGAAGGAGAAGAAGAAGAAGGAGAAGAAGAGGAGGAGGAGGAGGAGAAAGAAAAAGAAAGAAGAAGAAGAAGAAGAAGAAGAAGAAGAAGAAGAAGAAGAAGAAGAAGAAGAAGAAGAAGAAGAAGAAAAAGAAAAAGAAAAAGCATTTATACAGTGCTTACCATGTGGTGCCAGGCACTGTGCTAAGTGCTTTCCAATTATCTCATTTGAGCCTCATACCAATCCTATGAAGTAGATGCCATTATTCACCCTGTTTTACACATAAGGCAACTGAGGCAAATAGAGGTTAAGTTACTTGTACGGGGTCACATAGCTAGTAAGTGTCTAAAGCCATATTTAAACTCAGATCTTTTTAACTCTAGCCCCAATGCTCTATACACTGGGCCACCTAACTACCTTTACTTTGAAGTGGGGTGCATTCTAGTGTAGTAGAAAGTGTACTAGCACATTGGACAAAGCACTGGCCCTGGATTCAAAAGGACCTGAGTTCAAATTCAGCCTCAGACACTTGACACTTACTAGCTGTGTGACCCTGGGCAAGTCACTTAACCCTCATTGCCCAGCAAAAAAAAAGGAAAAAGGAAAAAAGGGGGGGGGGAAGTGCACTGGATTTGGAGTAAGAAGTTATGGATTCACATCCCATTTCCAGCTTTTATTGGCTATGTAACCTTAGGTAAGTCACCTCATGATAATGCTGACCAGTTATTAAATGAAGATAATGAATCACAAGTCATATGATCATCAATTTAGAATTAGAAAGGGCCCCAGGAACCATCTAGCCTAACCTCATTTTACAAATGAAGAAACTGAGGCCCAGGGAAGGGAAGTGACTGCCTAAGGTAATATAGCAAGTAAATATCAGAAATGGGTTTTGAACTCAAATCCTCTGATTTCTTAACATTTTCATTGCACTATGTTGTCATCATATATTTCAAACAATTCAGGTAAAGCTCTGAATCCCTACTCCCAGACCTGAAGAATACTTGCCCCACCCCTGAAGTCTAAGGCCAACAAAAAGGGGATCATTCTGGGAAATAGTATGACAGGTGGAGAAAGTGAGGTCTGAGAGTTCTAATCTCAGCTCTACCCCTGACATGCTGTGTGACCTTTGTAAGTGGCTTAACCTCTCTGGGCATGAGCCAAGCTCCACATGCCAGGTGATGGTGATCCCACCCAGCCAAGTCTGCCGAGCCAAACACTACTGGGAGCCATGGACACCAGGAGGATGAAGTCAGGGAAAAGAAATAATCTGGGAGTCAAGGGTAGGCGCTATTTTTTGGTAGCATTCCTGGAAAGCTACATTCTGATTGGCCCTGGGGTTGGACTTCTTTCCAGCCTTTGCCAGTCAGGAACAAGTCTATTAATAAAACTCTGTTTCTCCCTCTTGCTCCCTCCCTCCTTCTCCCCCTCCCCTATCCCCTTGAGAATGGGCAGGGCTGCCCTAGGAGTCTGGCCCATCCCTAGCTAGTGTGAGCCAGTGATAGAGGAAACTATAAAGTCTGACCTAGGAAAACTCTTGGAAACCAGGGCAAGAAGGCAGAAGTCAGAGGACACTTGTCCTCCCCTCCTCCCCAACACCCTCCTTCCCCCATCCCCAAACCTGAAGCTCTGATGTTCATTCGTGATAGGTGCTTCTCCTTTCTCAATGGGGAGGCTTCTTCCTCATTTTTTACCCCTCTCCCCCCCACAACCATTTATGTTTTTCTTCTGTGTATTATCTCTAATTCATCCTGACTATAGCTTTCTTGCACATGATTGTTTTGCATGTTTTTATCTCCATTAGATTGTGAGCTCCTTGAGGGCAGGGACTGTCTTTTTGCCTTTCTTTGTACCACCAGTGCTTAGCATAGGATCTGGCACATAGTAAATGTCTGTTAACTTGTGTAAAAATAAATGTCTGTGCATGTGTCCATTCATTCATTCATTCATTCAGTCAGTCAGTCAGTCAGTCAGTCAGTCAGTCAGTCATTCAGCCATTCAACAAATATTCGTTGAGCACCTACTATGATGCTGTGAGGTTTAACAAGGTGAAATGTTTAGTCCAAGATTACACTGGGGCAAAGCCAGGCACTGAGAGGTTGAACCAGGATTCGAATTTCAGCAGGCTCAGGAATCATCAATGCTGGGGCAGGGGGGTAGGAGGAGAGAAGAGAATTTTTTTTAACCTAGTCACTTAATTCTCATTGTCCCGCAAGAGAGAGAGAGAAAGAGACAGACAGACAGACAGAGACAGAGAGGGAGACAGAGAGACAGAGACAGAGAGAGAGAAAGAGAGGATTGACTTTGCCTGGGAATTTCAAACCTTCTCCAGGAGCGTATGCTAAGGTATACCTAAGACACACATATAGATCTATATGCATAAACATATACATATATGAATGAATGAATGAAAAGTATTTATGAAATGCTATGTGCAAAGCAAGATGCTAAGCTCTAGGAATACAAATAGAAAAACCAGACCATCCTTGCCCTCAAGGCTCTCACAATCAAATACTAACAATAACTAACACATACAATAAGCACTTTAAGGTTCATAATATGCTTCACTTATATTATAATAGAGAGAAACAATATATAGGAAGTTTCATTTGCAAGACTCCTTGTCCTTAAGGTGCAATGGCAAAGCAGATAGTAATTAACAATTCTTTTTTTCAAATATCATCTTCAATGTGGAACTCAAAATCTTCTAAAAACAAATGTTGAAAATTATTTTTATGTGTAACTGGGATATAAAAATATATAAAATAATAAAATACTTTTATAATTTAAAAAATATCATTTTCCCTGACAGAACCTTTCTAAAGTTGAACCACTTGACAGCGTCATGGACTTTCTTTGGTGGTGACAACATTCTTTTCTGGGTCTTCAACAGTGGTGCCTGCTGAAGGGGAGGGGGTGTATCAATGGTTGGGGACAAGGAAGGCGGGTCCATTCTCCACAAAGGTTGTTCCCAAGATGGCTGCAGGGGCTGGGCTGGAAGCAGAGCAAATGATGGGGTGGGAGGGGTGTGAGAAGGAGGAGAGCCATTGCTACTCCTGGGGCTCTTGGGCTCACAGACCTGGGAAGTCTCCAAAGGAGTTTGAGGAAAGGTTGTGGACAGGTGGTGGCAATAGTTTGACTCACCTGGTACATGCCGACTGCAGTCTCTACCTCAGGGGTCATTGCTGCTTCAGCTAGGTGGAGAATGGATTCAATACCATGAATAAAATGATAGCTGTCAATGTACAGATATAAGATATAGATGTGTTTATAGAGACGTATATATCTATATGTGTACATGTATGTATCTATACACGTATATGCCTCTATATACATATGTATCTTTATGTCTCTACATATATGCCTATATGTATTAGGGGATGTAGGATCTTTCTGTTTCCTCTCTCCTAGGAAAACTGGTAAGAATGCTTGGCATCTGTCTGGAGGGAGACAGGCTGGACCCTAAGATTAATAATCA
The DNA here is from genome assembly GCF_019393635.1 of Dromiciops gliroides. Lineage (NCBI taxonomy): Eukaryota > Metazoa > Chordata > Mammalia > Microbiotheria > Microbiotheriidae > Dromiciops > Dromiciops gliroides. The sequence continues at coordinate 259,190,239 of NC_057864.1, forward strand.
ATAAAGACTGGAAAGAAAAACAAAGACAATAAAAATCTTAGAGCCTGGGGGGTGGGGTAGCGGTATGGGGCAGCATCCCACAATAGGACTGATGGGTCTGACTGGGTCTTGCACAAAGGAGATGATGCCATTGAAGAATCCAAGAATTCTAGAGACATTCTCATTTTGTCTGAAAAAACTGGTAGATGAGGTGGCTATGATGCTACAGAGATATGATGGATGAACAGCAGGAAGACAGACAGACACATAGACCCAACTGCCCAGGGTGGGCCCTCCCAAGGCACTGTGTCTGGGAGCAGGCTCTGCTTTACCAACAGAGAATAGAAGGACTTGGGGAGGGGTCTTTTCACCAGAAGAATCCTCATATTTGAGGCAAAGTGACCAGGGATTTAGAAAGATCTTTGCAACTAATGGCAGGTTCATGCCAGGATCTTTAGAACTATTTTCCCCCTTTTTTTTCCTTCCAACTTTCTCACCCCTCTAATTTGAAAAGCGGGACTGATGGGAAATGGGCAAAGCCCAAACTTGCTCCTCATCTGATGGGGGAGGCAAGCCCTGCCCTCAGAAAACTTATAGTATAATGGCCAAAAACTCCCCACTTTAGAGAGAGCCCATTCTCAGGGAAGATATAGTCCCTGACTTCAGGGAATCCCTAGTAGGGAGTAATAATGTGAGCTTGATGATGGCTGGGCACTATGCATACATTTTTTTCCAGAATGGGAGTGTGTGTGGCTATCAGTCAAGAGAGTAAGGAAATCCCCTCAAGCATCCTCCTGTCTCATCAGCTCGTCCTACAGAAGAAAGTGGTATTAATGAAGAAAAACAATCAACCTGGAGCACTACCTTTTGTGGTTCATTTTTGGTATTAGTCTCAAGGGTCTAGATGAATATCTGACCAGTTCTAAATCCAAGGGCTCCTCTGATGGACCAGCCCCTCACTACTTGTGCTCTCTACTGAAAGAGCAAAGAGAAGGATACGGTGTCATAGCCTGCCCTCTAGCCATGGTGCCCTGAGGAATAATTCTTGGCAATTTCATCTCCCCATCTTCCTCAGTTGTTATTGTTGTTCAGTCATTTCAGTCACGTCCGACTCTTCATGACCCCATTTGGACTTTTCTTGGCAGAGATACTGGAGTGGTTTGCCTTTTCCTTGTCCAGCTCATTTTACAGATGAAGAACTGGGGCAAACAGGGTTAAGTGACTTGCCCAGGGTCATACAGGTAGTAAGTGTCTGAGGCCAGATTTGAATGCACAAAGACGAGTCTTCCTGACTCCAGGCCCAGCACTCTATCCACTATATATTGTAGCTGCCTTATAGTATAGTCAACTGGACCACTAACTTCTCAGGCAAGCTAAGGATGAAGCCTCAGAGCAGGGGCATCAAACACTGACCCTCTAGCCACATTGTGGCCCACAACACTCCCAAGTACCATTGGATCAGGTTAAAATGTAATTGGGAAATATTTAACAAAATAAATAAAAACACAGTAGGACACACCTAATGTTAACATGTGGTTTAGAGGCTGCAGGGATGCTTGTGTACAATTTAGAGGCCCCATTTCTATTTGAGTTTGACACCACCAGCCTAGAACCATCACAAGGGTTACCAGCAATCAATTAGAACGTACAGCCAGGTCCCAGTTGGGACAAATAATGAATCCTCAGTAGGATTACTCTAACTCGTACCACATATTTCCATCATACTGGAACTAATTGATATATTTTATATATTTAAGACCTTAAATAGTGTAAGTTTGAATACATCACTTCTCAGGATTTGGTGTTCACATTCATCAGGACCTGGCTCAATTTAAATGCCTACTATGTGCCAGACACTGTGCTAAATGCTTCAGATAGAAGTACAAAAAATGGCCCACATATGTGTATGCGTATATGTATGTGTACTTGCATGTGCGCATGTGTATGCATATTCATATGTATATGTATTGTGTGTATGTGTATGTGTATATGTGTGTATGTGTATATGTATGTGTATATGTATATGTATATGTATATGTATATGTATATGTATATGTATATGTATATGTATATGTATATGTATATGTATATGTATATGTATATGTACATGTACACAGAGCTATTAAGAAGACTGCCTGGACTCCAGTCCCTTTCTTCCTATTTTATTTCACCTCTTGTGTGCTTTAGCACCTGCTGCCTAAATTTATAGCTTGCAAATTGGCCCCCACCCCTCCCTGTCTGCCTCCCTTACTGAGCTCTGCCCTCATTTGGGCTGCCCCCCTCCCCCTCCCTCCTAGGATGTTCCTATGTAGGGGAGGCAGTGCTTAGGCATTTGCGAATGTCTCTCAGACATCCCTGGGTCCCCCCTCCCTCCAAGGTCAGGGTTTGTGTATGTGTTTCTATCTTCGTCTCTATGCCTTTCTGTGAGTGTCCAAGGGAAGGGGCCAAAAGCCCACAAGGTGGGGGAGGGGGGAGGGGGAGTGAGGGAGCCAGGTAACAAAATTAGAATAGTCCCTGAGAAGTTTGGCCTTCTCCTGTTACCTCTCCCTCTTCCTCCTCTTTCCCCTTTTGCCATTAGCCCTTGCCCTCCACCCCCTCCCCATCATATGACCCAGTGCCCACAGCCTGCTGGGAGGTCCTGTTTCTTGTCACCCTACTCCTACCCCAGGAAGAGGGATGGAAACCTGCTCTTCCCTTTCTGACCTCCCACCCCCACAGACCCTGCCTGCCAAGTATTGGTGCTCCAAGGACACCATGGGCAACAGGGGGCAGATTCTAGGGGTAGATAGGCTTGAATGATCATGCAGACATAAATCATCACTGCCAGCCTCCTCCCCCATTGGAACAGGGATGAATTTTCAGCTCCTGAGGGCATCAAGGGTCAGGGTCACCCCCTCTAGGAGCTGATCCCCGTGGGAATGGGCAGAGTCCAGATCAGTTCCCTGGCTAAGTTTAGCTTGGTTATACTGTACTGACCCCTAGGGAGGGGCTGGGGGACAGTCCGTGGCTTCAGCAGCTGGTCACTCATTTCCCTCCAACTTTCTCACCCCCCCCCCAATTTGAAAAGTGGGACTAATGGGAAATGAGCCAAGCCCAAACTTGCTCCTCATCTGATGGGGGAGGCAAGCCCTGCCCTCAGAAAACTTATAGTATAATGGCCAAAAAAATCCCCACTTTAGAGAGAGCCCAGTCTCAGGGAAGATATAGTCCCTGACTTCAGGGAATCCCTAGTAGGAGGTAAGAGAGGAGCAGGAGAGAGACACACACAGTCTTTTTTTTTTGTGAGGCAATTAGGGTTAAGTGACTTGCCCAGGGTTACACAGGTAGTAAGTGTTATGTGTCTGAGGCCAGATTTGAACTCAGGTTCTCCTGACTCCAGGGCCAGTACTTTATCCACTGTGCCACCTAGCTGCCCCCCCCCACACACACACACACACAGAGTCTTAAATAACCTCTGCTTTGATTCCTAAAGAAAAACCCCTTTGGTCTTCAGTTCTCTAAGCTCACAATATCCTGAACCCTTCCCACCTTAATCCCCACCAACTGAAAGGCCATTCTCTCCAAGGCATCTGTCAAGGGTCTTGATTTCCTCAGGTGCCCTGCCAGGTCACCAGGTTTATAGGGTGAGGAATGGCCTATAAACTCAGCAGTCCATGTTGACTCAAAGTCTTGTGCCACAGACCGGCCCAGTCATCTCAGGAATAGCATGAGGGAAAAGCCAGGCCCAGAGAGACCTAGTGTTCTGCCCGGCACCCTTGACTCTCCCCTTGCCCATCCCCATGGACATCTGAACATGAAGACAGGAAAGGAGAATTTGCAGAGGAATAGGAGCCGGAGGACCTGCTTTTAAATCTCTTCCTACTCTTTGATCCGGTTACACTGGCCTGCTTATTGGTCCACAAACAAGACATTCCTCCAGATTCTGGGCATTTTTTTCTCTGTCCCCCATGCCTGGATTGCTCTCCTTACTCATCCCTGTCTCTTGACTTCCCTGGCTTCCCTCAAATCCCAGCTAAAATGCTACCTTCCACAGGAAGCCTTCCCCAACCCTTCTTAATTCTAACCCCTTTCCTCAGTTATTTTCTATTTATCCTATATATAGCTTATTTGTACATAGATCTCCCAGTCCCTCAGGCTCACAACCTAGGTGTCACCCTCGACTCCTCACTCTCTCTCTCACTCCCCATATCCAAGCTTTTGCCAAGGCATGTGGATTCCACCTTTGCAGGATCTCATCCCCTTCTCTCCTCACTATAGTACAAGACCTCATCACCTCACACCTTAATAACTGTAAGAGGCTATTGGTGAGTCTGCCAGCCTCAAGTATTTCCCCATTCCAATCCATCTTCCATTCAGCCACTAAGGTGATTTTCCTAAAATGAAGGTCCAACTTTGTTACCTACCTCCACCTCCCCAGTCAATAAACTCCATGACTCACTATTGTCTCTAGGGTCAAATGAAAAATGCTCTCTTAGGTGTTCAAAGCCCTTCATAACCTCCTCCCCCACCAACTTTTCTAGTGTTCTTACACCTTACTCCCTGACACATAGTTTCACCCAGTAACATTGACCTCTTTGCTGTTCCATGAACAAAACCCTCCATCTCTGCTCTGGGCATTTTCTCCGGCTGTCCCCCATGCCTGGAATGTTCTCCCATCTCATCTTCCCCTACTGCTCACCCTGGTTTCATTTAAGTCTCAATCAAAATCCCACCTCCCACAAGAAGACTTTCCTCTTCATTTCACTGCTTCCTCTCTATTAATTATTTCCTATTTGTCCTGTATATAGCTTGCTTTGCCTATATTTATTTGTATATTATCTCCTCCATTAGACTGTAAGCTGCCTGAGGGCAGGGAGTATCTTTTGCCTCTTTTTGTGCTTGGCATATATTAGGCACTTGTTGACTGACTGAAATCTTGATGACTGTGTGACTTTGGGTATGTCACTGAACCTCACTGAACTTCAGAATCCCCATTTTTAAAATGATAGTTGGACAAGATAATGTCTGTTTCCTTCTAAATTCATGATTCTATCATCCCAGGAGTAGGTATGACTCCCCGTGGGGGGAGGGGGAGGGGGGAGCATGGAGATGTAGTAGGGATTTCCCTACCTACTATGTTCAGGGAGGGAGGGAAAGGAGAAAGGAGAAAAGAATTACAGAAATGATGAGTTGGAAAGTATTTCGGAGATTATTTAGAACAACTTCTATCTGAACAGGAATTGCTTATATAGTATCCCTCATGAATTATCATACATCCTTTTCATGAAAACCCCTCTTCCTCCCCCTCCCCAGGAACAGGGAATCCTAAAACATTAGATTTCCCTTTGTTTGGGTCAGCTCTTAACTGTTAAGGAGTTTTCCCTCCTATTGAGCCCAAATCTACCCTTCTTGTTCCTAATTCTGCCCTCTGAGCCAAAACAAAACCATACTCATTCCTTTTCCACATGTTGGCCTTTGATATTTTTGTTGTTGAGTCATTTCAGTCACATCTGACTTTCTGTGGACTCCATTTGGGGTTTTCTTGACTGAGATACTGGAGTAGTTTGCCATTTCCTTCTCCAGCTTATTTTACAGATGAGGAAACTGAGGCAAACAGGTAAAGTGACTTGCCCAGGGTCACACAGCTAGTAAGTTTCTGAGGTCAAATTTTAACTCAGGTCCTCTTGAATATAAGACCAGTGCTCTATCTACTGAGTCACCAGCCTTTGGAGTACCTGATGATGTTTCCCATGAGTCCCTTCTTCTCCAGTCCCACTTCTTCCACCAATAGCCATATGGTACAGATCTGAGGTCCTTCACTATGCTGGTTGCCTCTCCCAGGTGTGCAGAACTATACAATAATCCATCTGTGGTCTGGCTAGAACAGAATAAAACCGGATTATCACCAACTTGTTCTGGGAAGTTCTGTCTGGCAACAGAGCCCCAGGTTGAATTCACCTCTTTAAGTTGCTATATCACATTATTAATCCATCAATAAGCAGTTATTAAGTGCTTACCCCATACAATCAATCATGTTGAACTTGTGAACCACTAAAACCCCCAGCTCTTTTTCAGACAAATGCCTGTTTAACCTCATTTTGTACTTGTGAAGACGTTGTTTAATCCAACTGTAGGACTTCACATTTATCCCATTTATTTTTGTTTATTTTTTTATGAAATTTAATTTCATCTCGAGAGGTATTACGGCAGAGTGGATAAAGGACTGGCCTTAAAGCTAGAAAAGCCTGGGTTTAAATCCCACTTCTGATACTTGCTGGCTGTGTGACTTACCCTTCAGTGCTCTAGGTCAAAGGTGTCAAACACCAGTCATCATCTTCCCCAACCCCTGGGTGTGGTCAGAACCAGATTAAAATATAATTGGAGGGGGTAGCTATGTAGCACAATGGATAAAGCACTGACCCTGGATTCAGGAGGACCTGAGTTCAAATCAGGCCTCAGACACTTGACACTGACTAGCTGTGTGACCTTCAGCAAGTCACTTAACCCTCATTGCCCCACACACAAAAAAACAAAAACAAACAAAAAAATGGAACACCAAACTATAAATAAATAAAAATGTTTTTAAAATGTAATTGGGAATTTTTTTTTTTTTGGTGAGGCAATTGGGGTTAAGTGACTTGCCCAGGGTCACACAGCCAGTAAGTGTTAAGTGTCTGAGGCTGGATTTGAACTCAGGTACTCCTGACTCCAGAGCCGTCGCTCTATCCACTGCACCACCTAGCTGCCCCAGATTTTTTTTAAAAAATAAATAAATGAATGAATAAAAATAGGGCAGCTAAGTGGCGCAGTGGATAGAGCAAAAGCCCTGGAATCAGAAAGACCTGAGTTCAAATCTAGCCTCTCATACTTACTAGCTGTGTGACCCTGAGCAAGTCACTTAACCTCAATTGCCTAAAAAAAAAAAAATACAAGAGATAATGTCAGTATGTGGTTTTCTAAGTCAATATACTTCTGTAGCGATCCTTATGTAAGGCTAAGAGCCCCAGTTTCTATTTCAGTTTGGCCCCCAGCTCTAGGTAACTCTTTAAGACTCTAAGGTGCTGACCTGAATTGGAAAAAAGGATTTCCTTATCCAGGGGGAACTTTATTAGTCGATGAAATCACAACTTCAGTCCCTAGACCTATCTCTAAATTTCTCCTCTTTATGTTCATCCCAAAGTGAAGGTCTTTTTGGATCCTGACTCTGTTGTCAAGTGTGTTAGCTAGCACTTCTAGCTTTGTTTCATTGTCAGATTTGAAAAGCATACTTGATAAGTCTTGATCTAAATCATTAAAGAGTTACCCAGTGGTTAGAGCTCTGGGCCTGGAGTCAGGAAGACCTGAGTTCAAATCTGGCCTGACACATTTACTAGCTGTGTGACCCTGGGAAAGTCACTTAACCTTAATCTCCTTAATGTTTGTCTTAATCCACTGGAAAAGACAAACATTATGATTTATGGCAAACCACTTCCAAGATCTTTGTAAAACAAACAAACCAACCAACCTCCATGGACAGTCTTGGCTTACTATGGTGCATGGGGTCATGAAGAGCTGGACTTGACAACTGAACAACAAAGTCATTAGTAAAAATGTTAAATAATCAAAGATCATTCCACTGGAGACTTCCTTTCAAGTTAACATCAAACCAGTAGTGGGGCAACTAGGTGTCCCAGTGGATAAAGCACCAGCCCTGGATTCAGGATGACCTGAGTTCAAATCCGGCCTCAAACACTTGACACTCACTAGCTGTGTGACCTTGGGCAAGTCACTTAACCCTCATTGCCCAGCTTAAAACAACAACAACAACAACAACAAAAACAGTAATGAATATTTTTTGAGTCGCCCTCATTCATCTAGTCCCAAATCCATATGATTGTGCTGTTATCTAGCCCACATTTCTCCATCTTTTCTACGAAAGACATCATCAAACATTTCACTGGAATGTAGGCTATCTTCAACACTCTCCTTATTTATTGGTTTGGTAACCCCATCAGTGGGGCAGCTGGGTGGTGCAGTGGATAGAGTGGTGGGTCAGAAAGATTCATTTTTCTGAGTTCAAATCAAGCCTCAGGTGTTTACTAGCTGTATCTCTATCACCCTGGGCAAGGCACTTAATGCCGTTTGCCTCAGTTTCCTCATCTGTCAAATGAGCTGGAGAAGGAAATGCAACCCACTCCAGTATCTCTGCCAAGAAAACCCCAAATGGGCTCATGAAGTGTCAGATGTGAGTGAAACAATTGAACGGCAATAGCAAGCCCCATCAAAAAAAGAAATGCAATTATTCTGACTTGGTCTATTCTTGCTAAAGTCATCCTGGCCCTTTGGCACCCCAATCATTTCCTTTTCTAGGTGTTCACCGATCATCCCTGGAATAATCCATTCCAGAATTTTGGCAGGAATTGAGGTAAAACTTTATCATTTTGTGGACTCTATTCTCATTTCTTTTTCTGAAAATCTGAGTGATAGCTTCCTGCCTCCAGGCCAGCTATTCCTCTCTTTCAGATATCTCTGATGGTGGCTCAAAAACCATATCCACCAATTGTCTCCATACCGAAGGATCTAATGGACTGGGGGCAGGTGACCTGAAATTCATCAAGGGCAGCTAGATACTCTCTTACCATCTTCTCACTTATCTTGGGTCTTGACTCTCTACTAGCCATTTTTGTTCTGTTCTTTCTTATGCAAAGAGAATCCCCTTTGGCAAACACGCAAACAAAAATTAAGCAGCTTAGCCCTCTCCTTCTACCATATTATTATTGTCCCATCCTGCCCCAGCCACAGTCTTATCCTTTCTTGATCCTTTTAGGGATAGGGGCTGGAAAAGCTATTTCATTGATATAGGAAACTCCCAAGTGAGGAAACTGATGCAGGTCTACACCTGCTCTGCCATTTATAGCCTTAGAGAATTGCTTGAAGCACTAAGAGACTATGTGATTCACCCAAGGTATGTATCAGAGGCAAGACTTGAATTGTGAGGTCTTTCTCACTCTGAGGCTAGATCTCTATCCACCACACCATGCTGTTTCCATTTCCTCAATACAGCTTCAAACAAACAAACAACCTCTTTTTATAGTCTTTATCTTTCCCAGCCTGCCTCAGTTCATTCTGACCCTTAGCACCCTTGACAGTATTCTTACAAGCTCTTCTGCCTTCATATTCTGTCACCTTCTCTTGCTCTCATTTTCTGTAATTATCTTTGGAAATTGTAATTTGGTTGATGAATTCCTTGTGAGTCCACAGACAATTCCAATGTTTCCTCTTGATCAAAATTGTTTTTCTTTGTGTCTTCAGAGTTTTATTCTTGACAGTTGCCCACCCCTTCTGGGCTATCTTCCACTGGAAAAATGTTATTGCATGGTATCTTCCCTTTGAAGTGTTCTCCAGTTTAAACAGCCCTCATGTCCTCAATTGATTCTATGAGATGGTTCTGTCTCATTGACATCACCATCACACTGAGCCTCTGAACACTATACCCCATAGTCTGATGCGATGAGGTATCTGCCACACCAAGCTTGGAAGGTAGGAGTAAGGAAGAACACTTTTACCTTAGACCAAGGGTTCTTACAGTGGGACCTATAAATTTTTAAAAAATAATTTTATAACTATTTCAATACAATTCATTTCCTTTGTAAATCCTATGTATTATATTTTATGCACTGAAAAAGACTGTTATTCCTTAAATACTGAGAGTTTCTGCATTGTAGTTTCAATATATCATGAGCTGGCATAAAAAAGTTAAATGGGAATTTTTTTAGGAACTTTGCAGAAGACACAGACAACACACAAAGGCCAGCAGTTGACAAAGAAACATGTTTAATAACTCAGAAATTCATGATATATATAGTATTGTATAATATCAATATATTTTATCCTTAAATACTATAAACACCCTATTTAAAAAAAAAGAAAAAATTCAGACTTCTTCTCTGGTGTGAAGGGAGGGCCAAAAAATTTTATGTGTATTTTCCAGATTGAGGGGGTGCCACACCCCTAATCCCTGAGATGTAGAAGAGATAACTGTAGTCTGAAAAGGGGTCCACAGGCATTACCAGACTGCCAATGGGGTCCACAGCCCCCAAAAAGTTAACAGTCCCTAGGCTAGATGAAATTGAGATGAGGAATAAAAGAAAAATTAGCCAAACCTGTTATTCAACGTCAAGAAGAGAAAACAACCAGCTGGATTAGCTGAAGCTTTAACTTTTGCCCTGCTTACTTTAGCTTTGAAGAGACAGAGTCCCAGAAACAGACAGGAGACAACAGAACTAGACAACTTCACATGTGTGAGAGAGGTTATGAGTATCAGAATGCATTGTTCAGTGACCCCAGTGGGTGGAGCAAAAGAGAGTCAGGTGTGAACTGAGTTGACCTAGGTTGGAGTCCTGCCTCTGACACAGGCTAGCTTATGGGCAAGTCACATCATCTCCTAGTACCTCCTCTTCCTCAACTATTATCCTTGTAAAATGGTGCCAATCATACTCATGGTATCAACCTCAGGGTTGTGGTGGTAAAATTGCTTTGCAAACGTTAAACCCTTATATAAATGTGAGTTTTTATTGTATCTATCTACATATGAGTGTGAGCGTCTGTTTGTATCCATGCGGGTGTGAGCCCATGTACCCACACATTCGAAGGCTGGTCTCATCCTCAGGAAGAAGGAATGTGATTTCTAGGACAGATTCTTTCCTTCCTTAAATCTTCCCCACCTCCCATCCATCCACCCCCACACAAAAGCACCACTTCCACCTGACCTAAAATTCCTTCAATAGAGGTCATACTAAAAAGAAAGAAAGAAAGAAAGAAAGAAAGAAAGAAAGAAAGAAAGAAAGAAAGAAAGAAAGAAAGAAAGAAAGAAAGAAAGAAAGAAAGAAAGAAAGAAAGAAAGAAAGAAAGAAAGAAAGAAAGAAAGAAAGAAAGAAAGAAGAAAAAAAAAGTGAAATGGGCTGCTTTGGAAGGTGATGGGTTTCCCCTCCCTAGAGATCTTCAAGCAGATTTTGAATGACCACTTGTCAGGTATGTTTATAGAACAAATTTCTTTCAGGTATGGGCTGAGCTACCCTTCAACTTGAAAATTCTGGAAGCCCCTGAGATAGCCCACAAAGTAGCTGAAACTCACACTAAAGTGTAAATGACTAGTCTTAGATTTTTTTTTCTTTTTCTACAGAGCATGCATTCCTAGAAGAAAACAGAAGGGAATATGAAGATTCTAGACATTTTCAAAAAGAAAAGCAATAAAATGCAGTGTTAGAAGCATTCTCAGGTATTCTTCTTTTTTTTTTTTTGGCAGGGCAATGGGGGTTAAGTGACTTGCCCAGGGTCACACAGCTAGTAAGTGTCAAGTGTCTGAGGCTGGATTCGAACTCAGGTACTCCAGAATCCAAGGCCAGTGCTTTATCTACTGCATCACCTAGCTGCCCCTCTCAGGTATTCTTAATCAGGTCATAAAACTAGAGTGAGAAGCAACTTCAGAAACTATCGAGTCCAAATCTGTTATTTTACAATTGAGGAAATAAAGACACAGAGTGGAACCAATTCATCCAAAGTCACAAAAACTCAGAGTTGAAAGGGATCTTAGAGGTCATCCCATCCAACCCATACATGAACAGGAATCCCCTTTGTAGCATTCCCCCCACAAGGAGTCATCAGTTCTCTCTTTGAAGATTTCCCTAGTAGGTAAATGGCAGAATTAGAATTCAAACCCACTTCCTCAGAAAACAATGTTCTTTCCAAAAGATCACAATGCCTTAAAAAGGAAGCGGAATTGGCCCAGTTAAGATTTTCCTAAATTTTGCCTAGGGCTAGCTCTGTGTGTCCCCCATAAAGATGCTACACAGTGAAGATGAGGAGGGTAAGAAGGATGAGACTATGCAGAAGAAATGGCCAATATGACACGTCACAAATCCACAGCAAAGGAATTAAAATCATCACCATCATCATTTTATGATCTTTCTTTTTACAATCTTGATAGGGTTCAGGTAGAATTAGTCATGGGAAAAATTACTCCCCTGCTATTATTCTTTTATGTTTTACGTCTTATGAACTCTTGACCAGGTGGATAAAATACAAATACTTTTTGTAGTTGAATGAAAGTATTGAAATGTAAGATCATCTATGATGCAATTCCTGTTGTTGCTGTTGCTGCTGCTGCTGTTCTTGTTCGTTTTTCATTTTCAAAGAGGACCAGTGACATCCCGAGTGATGATTTGCCCATGAATTGGATTTAAATGAGGCAGAGTTGCCAGCGTCATCAGCCTCACTCTTCTAGAGTCATTGAAATCTAGTGGCAAGACGTAAGTAAAAATGACTGGTGATGGCCTGGCATGCACTGGCATCTTCAATGTCTGACCAAGCTTTAAGAGCTCCATAGCACTTGCTTAAGCCACCTTCATGGCCATTGGAACAAATGGTTCTCTTCCACCCATTTTGCCTGGGGAAATCTTCCCTTGCTTGGGGTAGACATTCTCCTAACTCACTGATGGTTTTGAAGCCTGGTGGTTACCCTCAACCTGGTTTAGCCCGTCTGCTGAGACAATTTGCTAGGGTGTGGTTGCTGTACATGCTACAGCTTCTTGGAGCCACAGGTAAGAGTTGGGTGAAAGGTGAACACCAAAGGTGGAGGAGCAGCCCTGAAAAGGACTTGGCAAGCCCTCAAACCAGAGATACTAGGCCTCCCTGGACATCCATATACCCCACAACTCCAGTAGCAGACAGGACAACAAGCAGCATATACCACATGATTTTGACTTCATTTGCTAGGTCTCTCTATTTTGGTCTCTCTAGCTTGGAGATTATGAGTATTTGGTCTGGTGACATATATATATATATATATATATATATATATATATATATATATATATATATATATATTTATTTATTTTAGTGAGGCAATTGGGGTTAAGTGACTTGCCCAGGGTCACACAGCTAGTAAGTGTTAAGTGTCTGAGGCTGGATTTGAACTCAGGTACTCCTGACTCCAGGACCGGTGCTCTATCCACTGCGCCACCTAGCTACCCCTCTGGTGACATATATTGAAAGCATTGTTCTTATTTCTTTTTTTAGGTTATACATGTACAATCAGGTTAAACATTTCTACATCAATCACAGTGTGAGAAAAGAATCAGAATAAAAGGGAAGAACCATGAGAAAGAAAAAACAAACAAACAAGAAGTGAAAATAGTATACTTCAATCTGCATTCAGATTCCATAGTCAGACTACATAGTTCTTTCTCCAGATGTGGATAGCATTTTCCATCATGTGTCGTTTGAAATTGTCTTTGATCATTGTATTGCTGAGAAGAGCTAAGTCTATCATAATTGATCATTTCATAATGTTGTTATTACTGTGTACAATGTTCTACTTCTGCTCACTTCACTAAGCATCAGTTCATGTAAGTCTTTCCAGTTTTTCTGAAATCCATCTGCTCATCATTTCTTATTGCACAACAGCATTCCATTACATTTATACACCACACCTTATTCAGCCATTCCCCAATTGATGGGCATTCTCTCAATTTCCAATTCTTTGCCAAAATAAAAAGAGTTACTATAAATATTTTTGTACATGTGGGTCCTTTTCCCTTTTTTATGATCTCTTTGGGATGTTCTTAGGTTTCTCAATGACAATTATATAAAACCTGACAATAGTTTAAAATAGTAAAGTGACATTACAGGTAAAAATAAAAGTTTCTATGCCCAAGCAGTGGTAGACAACAGTTCAAGTTGTGATCCTCAACAACCTCCAGTCCAGTTCATTGATTGAATTCTGCAACATATTTTGAGATCTGTATTTGTAGCAAATGGAGATTTATCTTATCTGTCAGTCCAAGGAGTTTCTGATACATAATTTTAGCCACTGGATCATTTCTTACTAAGTATGTATCAGGTACTAAAACTAGCCTATAACACTGTATTGCATATCTCCTACTGTTTCTTTGCATCATCTATACTGGTAACTAAGTCTGGAGTCCTGATGAATAACCTTTCGATAATTTCTGGTGAGGATCACCTGGTCCTAAATTGCCATATCAAGTCTTCAGTTGCCACAAAGAAATTCACACAGTTCAGCCATTTGCTTGAAGCTTCACAGCAGCCAACATATTGTTGGCAGAGTTCACATGAATGTCACCCATCAAGGACCTTTTGATTCCATTATTGAATATTTGAGTTGTTACATAGGATGAATTCAGAGGTAAAATATTCTACTATTAATCAATCAATAAACATTTATTAAGCACCTACCACGTGTCAGGGATGGTGCTAAGTGCTAAAGATACACAAAGGCAAAAAAAAAAAATAGTCCCTGCCCTCAAAGAACTTACAATCTAATGGAGAGACAAGATGCAAACAAATATATACAAAGTGAGCTATATATAGGAAATAATTAAAAGAGGGAAGACACTGGAATTAAGAAGGATTTGGAAGGCTTTTGTTGTAGAAGGTGGGATTTTTGTTGAGACTTAAAGGAAGGCAAGGAGGTCAGTAGTCAGTGCTGAGGAGGGAGAGAATTCCAAGCATAAGGGACAGTCAGAAAAAAAAATGCTCATAACCCAAAGATGGAGTGTTTTGTTCATGGAACAGTCAGGAAACCAGTGTCCCTGAATCAAAGAATATGTGTTAGGGAATACGGTGTAAGAAAACTGGAAAACTAGGAAGGGGCTAAATTAGGAAGGTCTTTGATGACCATATAGAACATTTTGTATTTGATCCTGGAGGGAACAGGAAGACACTGAAGTTTATCGAATCAGGGGAGTGGAGGGGAGGCAGAGGCAAAAAGGTAGTGGCTACAAAGCATAATTGGAGTAAAGACAGACTCAAGGTAGACAGACCACCAACAAGATATTGCAATAATCCAGGCATGAGATGATGCGGATCTCTACCAGAGTAGCGGCAGTGTCAGAAGAGAGAAAGGGGTCTACTTGACAGATGCTACAAAAGTGAAGTCAACAGGCCTTAGTGGCCTTGGCAATGAGGAATCCAGGAAGTTTCCTAGCTTGTGTGCCTGGGACTGGGAGAATATTGTTGCCCTCTACAGCAATAGGGAAGGTAGGAGGGGGGGTTATGTTTATGAGGAAAGATAATGAGTTCTGTTTTGGACATATTGAGTTTAAGATGACCACTGGACATCCAGTTAGAGTTTAGAGATTAGCAGAGAGACTGGGACAGGATTAAATCAATTTGAGAATCATCAGCATAGAGATGGTAATTAAATACATGTGAGCTGATGAGATCACCAAGTGAAGTAGTCTAGAGGAAGAAGAAAAGAGGGTCCAGAACAGAACCAGGAGGGACAGTGATGGCTAAAGGGCATGATCTGGAGGAGGATCCAGCAAAGAAGGCAGAGAAGGAATGGTCAAATAGGTAAGAGGAGAACCAGAAGGGAGTCCTAGAAAGAAGAAAGCATCAAAGAGGAAAGAGTAATCAACAGTGTCAAAAACTACAGGGAGGTTAAGGAGAATGAGAATTTAGAAAAGTCCATTGGGTTTGGCAACTAAGAGATCACTAATAACTTTGGAGAGAATTGTTTCAGTGAAATGATAAGTTAGGAAGACAGACTGTAAGGGATTAAGAAGACAGTGAAAGTGGAGATGGCCTCTTGGAGGAGTTTAACTACAAAAGGCAAAGAAGATGTAGGATGATAGCAGGGATGGAAGGTTCAAGTGAGGGGATTTTCTGGTTAGAAGAAGCATAAGCATGTTTGTAGACAGTAGGAAATGAGTCAGGAGTGGGAGCGATTGAACGTAAGTGAGAGCAGAGATAACAGAGGGGGCAATCTGTTGGAGGAGATGGGATGAAATGAGATCCTTTGAACAAGCAGAGGCATTAGCCTTGGTAAAGAGTAAGGCCACTTCATGATGTGAAATGGGGAAAAGGAAGAAAAAGTGGCAGAAGTCCCTAGAGTGACAGGAGATGAGCAAGGGAAGGGGACATTCATCATGAATGGACTCAATTTCTTCTCTAAAACATGACAAGATTCTCAACTGAAAGGGTGAGGGGAGAGGAAGCCGTAGAAGACTTCAGGAAGGATGGAAGTTTGGAAGAGCCTCTGGAGAGTGGGATAATGAGTTGATTTTTTTAAAAAGGTATAGTAGGATTGCCTAGCATCAGTGAAGGACCAACTGAGGTGTTGTAACATACATTTGTGGTGGAACCATTGAGAATGGTTGTGTGATTTTCTCTACCTTTATTTAGCCAACTGTGGTAGGATCAAAGGTAATGGTGGAAGGGATCCAAAGCCAAGGCTTAGCTGGATGTAATCAATGATATGAAAGGGAGAGGGGTCTAGAGATTCAAGCAAGGAGCACAGTGTAAAATTAAAATGGTTCACCAAGGAATCGAGATGGGAAGAAAAGGAGAAAGTGTCAAGTACAGGGGATATGTCCTGGGAGAGAATTGAGGGGTCAAAGGATTAGAAGTAACAGTGCTGATTGTTAAATATTTTTAAATTGACTAGCCTAATTTGGGGGCTGAAGCTGACTGGAGGACTAAACTGGGGACTTGTTGCCTATTTGGCTATCTGACTTCGTTAATTTAATGTGGGCCGTTTATCAAGTTCCACCACACTGCTCTACTCCCAAATTGATAAGCTAAAGATTAAGAAAGCTCTTAACTAAATAATCAAAGCAGAGTTTATTTATGAGATACTATTTAAAATTAAGAATACAGGGAAATAAAATGTACAACCTGACTGCTTTCCTGCGGTCTCTTTCCACTGCATCTCTTTCCCACCTGCTGCAATTCGAACTTCTTGAATACAATAAGGACCTTAGCCGCCTCCAGCCTCAGGGCACGTTACACTTTCCCTGGTTTGTATTAAGGCCTGTAACCTTGTCAGCCCCGTCTCTCCTTTTTCTGAACCAAACTCTCCTCCATCCTTGTCCGTGTTCCCCTCTAGTCTTTCTAGTCTGTCCTCCAGTCAGTCCCTCTCCTCTATCTAGTCCCCTCTATCTAGTCTGTCCTTGCTCCTTCTTTTTTCTCCTGTCTAACTCCCAGGTCTATATATACCTTTTCTTCTCTCCACTCAAATCTCGGGGCTTCCTTCGCCCCCACAGACCAAGCTAATCCGCCAGCCAGGGCTGCGGCTGGTTTGGGGGGGGGGTGCACTCCCACTTCACGTGCCTCAGCACAGGCTATCTTTCAGATAGCTCCACTCAGGTCGGAGGGAGCTGGGGGCTTTTTTCCCCCCAGCTGTCTGACCTGGCGTCTTGTATAGCCCACGGGGCTTTTTCCGCTCAGCTGAAGCTGAGGAGGAGGGGGAGAGACCCTGAGGGCCTAAGGCTTTCTAATCTCAGCCTAAAGGTAGGGTCCCCAAATCAAAATAAATTTCCACATGATGAAGCATAGGGTTATAGAAAGGAAGGCAGAGGGAAGGGTAAAAAAATCAATAGATTATGGTCTGATAAAGGTATTTTGGAATTCTTGAACATGAAGGTTGTATATTTGTGGGTGATGGCAAGATCAAGGGTATGACAACCTTTATGTGTGGTTGATGTGGGATGGAGGAGTAGCTCGTAGTAGGTGAGTAGGTTGAGGAACTGAGTGGTTAGGGTGTTTGAGGGAGAATCACATTATGTTGAATTCCCCTAATATGAAGGTAGGAGTTGATGAGAAGAGAAAAATTGTAAGCCAGGTATCAAACTCATTGAAGAAGAAAGGGGAGTGAGCTGAAGGGGGGATGGAGTGTCTATAGACAACAACTGCCAGGATTTTGATTGAGTGATGCATATGAATAATATGGATCTCAAAGGAAGAGAGGTTACTGAGTGATGAAAGGAAGTGACAATGATGAGCGATGAACCTGGAAGTGACAATGGGGAGCAAGGAATATCCCAACATCCTCACCTTGACCAGTGAGCTACGGAGAATGAGCAAAGGTCCAGCCAGTACTAGAAAAGGGCAGCGAGGGAAGCTGTGTTAACAGGGGATAGCCAGGCTTCAGTAAAAGTTGGTAGATGAAAGGAGTGGAGGAGGAACAGATTTGCGATAAAGGGAAGTTTGTTGACTATTGAACAGGTATTCCAGAGTGGAGTTAGGATGAAATTTGGGGGCAGAAGGGTTGAAGGGAATGGGATTGAGGAACTAGATAGTAGGGAATGTGAAATGGGGTTTGGATAATGATTTATCAGGAGTTCAAAGTCATTAGTGAGAATATTCATCATTGAGTAGAAGGCTCCACTCCTCTGCCCTCAAAAGAGGAGATGGGAGGCCTAAAGTCAAAGGGAGGGTTGTTCTTTGCAATGGAATTGCACATCCTAGTTGTGATGCTGGACTGGCAGAAGGAGGTTGAAAACTTCTGGGGCAGGTACAGGTAGAAGTGCTTGTATTGGGGCAGATGGAAAATTCCCAACCTGATCTTTAGGAGGAAATGAATCATTTTTTTGTTATTCTTACAAAGCTTATATGACATTTCACAGTTTGGAAAACACTTTCCTCACAACTTTCTGAGGAAGTTAGATCAGGTAACATCTTAGAATTTACAATTGTGAGATTTTTTTTAAAAAAATTCAAATATTTTATTTTTCCAATTACATGAAAAAAACAATTTTTATATATAGTTTGGCAAAGAGGCAGCTGGTATAATGTGAAAGGTTTTGCATTTAGATTTTCTTTAAAAACCTGGTTCAATGATCTGTTACTGTGACTTTTGACCTATGGCCCCTCAGGAAAGTCACTTCATTTGTCTATGCCTCAGTTTCCTCATTTCATTTTTTAACCTATTTAGTATTTTATTTTCCCCCAATTACATGTAAAAAAACTTTTTTAAATTTGTTTTTAAAACTTTGAGTTCCAAATTCTCTCCCTTCCTCCCTCCCCACCCTCCTCATCAAGAAGGGAAGCAATTAGATATAGGTTATACATGGGTAGGCATGCAAAACACGTTGCCATATTAGTCATGTTGTGAAAAAAAAAACATAGACCCCCCCCCTCCAAAAAAAAACTAAAGAAAAATAAGAAAATTTTTAAAGGTATACTTCAATCTGTATTCAAACACCATCAATTCTTTGTCTGGGGATGAATAGCATTTTTCATCATAAGTCCTTCAGAGTCGTTTGTCTTGGATCATTATATTGCTGAGAATAGCTAAGTCATTCACAGCTGATCATCTTACAATATTACTGTTGTGGGGGCAGCTAGGTGGCACAGTGGATAAAGCATTGGCCCTGGATTCAGGAGGACCTGAGTTCAAATCCAGCCTCAGACACTTGATACTTACTAGCTGTGTGACCCTGGGCAAGTCACTTAACCCTCATTGCCCTGCCCCCCCAATTTTTAAAAATATATTACTGTTACTTTGTACATAGTACATTTCACTTTGCATCAGCTCATGTAAGTCTTTTCAGGTTTTTCTGAGAGATCCTGTTCCTCATTTCTTATATCATAAGAAAGTATCATAATCACATGCCACAATTTGTTCAGTTATTCCCCAGTTGATGGGCATCACCCCAATTTCTAATTCCCTGCCACAAGAAAAGAACTGCTCCAAATATTTCCATACATATAGGTCCTTTTTCCTTTTGTTTTTCATCTCTTTTGGAATACAGACCTAGTAATGGCACTGTTAGGTCAAAGGGTACACACAGTTTTATAGCCCTTTGGGCATAGTTCCAAATTGTTCTAAAGAATAATCAAATCAGCTCACAACTCCACCAACAGTACATTAATGTCTCATTTTTCCTACATCCCCTCCAACATTTGTCATTCACCTTTACCCAGTCTAATAGGTATGAGGTAGTACTTCAGAATTGTTTTGATTTGCATTCCTCCAATCAATAGTGATTTAGAGGGGCAGCTAGGTGGTGCAGTGGATAGAGCACTGGCCCTGGATTCAGGAGGACCTGAGTTCAAATCTGGCCTCAGACACTTTACACACTTACTAGCTGTGTGACCTTGGGCAAGTCACTTAACCCCAATTGCCTCACCAAAAAAAAACCCACACACACAAAAATAGTGATTTAGAGCACCTTCTCATATGGCTATAGATAGCTTTGATAACATCATCTAAAAGCTGTTCATATCTCTTGACCATTTATCAACTGGGGAATGGCATCTATTTTTGTAAATTTTACTCAGTTCTCTATATATTTGAGAAATAAGGCCTTTATCAGAGAAACTTGCTTCAAATTTTTTTTCACAGTTATGGTTGCTAAGTGTATTTCCCTCTATCCTGTTCCACCTACCATGTTTATTCCATTTTCTCTGTCCTTTCACCCTGTCTCTCCTCAAAAGTGTTTTGCTTCGGATTACCACCTTCCCCAATCTACCCTCCTTTCCATTACCTCCCCTCCTCCTTTTTTTTTTTTTTTTTTTAGTGAGGCAATTGGTGTTAAGCGACTTGCCCAGGGTCACACAGCTAGTAAGTGTTAAGTGTCTGAGGCCGGATTTGAACTCAGGTACTCCTGATTCCAGGGCCAGTGCTCTATCCACTGTGCCACCTAGCTGCCCCACCTCCCCTCCTCCTTACTTGTAGGGTAAGATAGATTTCTATACCCAATTAAATGTCTATGTTATTCCCTCTTTGAGCCAATTCTGGCGAAAGTAAGGTTCACTCTCTCCCTCCCTTCTCACCTCCCCCATTTTCCCCTCCACTGTAAAACCTTTTTCTTGTCTCTTTCATATGAGATAATTTCCCTATTCTACCTCTTCCTTTCTCCCAGTGCATTCCTCTTTCTTACCCTTTAATTTTATTTTTTAGATATAATCCCTTCATATTAAATTCATACCTGTACCCTTTGTCTATACATACTTCTAACTTCCCTAATAATGAAAAAGTTCTCATGTGTTATAAGTATCATCTTCCCATGTAGGAATGAAAACAGTTTAACCTTCTTAAGTACCTTATGATTTCCCTTTCCTGTTTATGCTTCTCTTGAGTTGTATTTGAAAGTCAAATTTTCTCTTCATCACTGGTCTTTTCATCAAGAATGCTTGAAAGTCCTCTATTTCATTGAATATCCATTTTTCCCCCTAAAAGATTATACTCAGTTTTGCTGGGTAGATGATTTTTTTTTCATAAAAGTATTTTATTATTTTCTAGATACATGTAGAGATAGTTTTCAACATTTGTTTTTATAAGATTTCTAGTTTCAAATTTTTCTCCCTCCCCTCCCTGCCTCCTCCCCAAGACAGCAAACAATCTGATATAAGTTACATATGTACAACCAATCACATTAAACATATTTCTGCATTAGTCATATTGTGAAAGAACTATCTCTAATTGTAACTGGAAAATAATAAAATACTTTTATGATAAAAAAGACAGTGTGGTATAGTGGTTGGGTATTGTAGGGGCCAAATTTTAATTGGGGAGTGTTAGCTAGGCGGCTTGCCGCAATATTGGGGCAAGAAAGGAGACCAACAGCCTCCCTCAAAAACAAAACAGGGTTTATTAACAAGAATGAACTTAAAAACACAAGCAAGATCAGTAGAATTAAGGGAAAGGAAAAAATGGGGGAAGGGAAATGATACAACCTGGGTAGGTGATTCTTGGTTGTAATTTTAACTCCTTTGCCCTCCAGAAAATCATATTCCAAGCCCTCCAATCCTTTACTATAGGAGCTGCTAAATCTTGTATTATCCTGACTGTAGCTTCACAATACTTGAACTGCTTCTTCCTGGCTGCTTGTAATATTCTCTTCTTCACCTGGGAACTCTGGAATTTGGCTATAATATTCCTGGGTGTTTTCATTTTGGGATCTCTTTCATGAGGTGATCTGTGGATTCTTTCCATTTCTACTTTACCCTCTGGTTCCAGAATATCAGGGCAGTTTTCCTTGTTAATTTCTTGAAAGATGATGTCTAGGCTCTTTTTTTGATCATGGCTTTCAAGTAGTCCAATCATTTTTACATTAGCTCTCCTGGATTGGTTTTCCAGATCAGTTGTTTTTTTAATGAGATGTTTCACAGTGTCTTCTATTATTTTCATTCTTTTCATTTTGTTTGATTGTTTCTTGTTTTATCATAAAATCGTTAGCTTCCGTTTGCTCAATTCTAATTTTTAAGGCGCTCTTCTCTTCATTGGCTTTTTGTACCACTTTTACCATTTGGCCTAGTCTGCTTTTTAAGGAGTTATTTTCTTCAATATTTTTGTGTCTCCTTTACCAAGCTATTGACTCTTTTTCATTATTTTCTTGCACCATCCTCATTTCTCTTCCCATTTTTTCTTCTACATGTCTTACTTGATTTTCAAAATCTTTTTTGAGCTCTTCCATGGTCTGAGACTAATTCGTATTTTTTCATGGAGGCTTTAGTTATTGGAGCTTTGACTTTGTCATCTTTTTCTGAATGTATATTTCTATGGTCAGATTTTTTTTGTTATTTGCTCATTTTCTCAGTCTATTTCTTGACTTTTAACTCTTTGTTAAAGTAGGTTTCTCTGCTTCCAGGGTGGAGGGTATACTATTCCAAGCTTCAGGGGCTTTGTGCAGATGTTTTTAGAGACACTCTAGGGTCCTGTAAGTTTCCAGTTCTTCCAAGGTGGTATCAACTAAGGAGAGGTTTGTTTACTACTCTCATAGCCTTTGCTCTGGTCACAAGACCCCTTTTCTGCTCTGGAACTGTGAGGGGGGTGGGTCTACTGTGACCACAAGCTCTGGTGTGCTAGTGCTCCTTCTTGCCCTGGAATTGTCACACAGGACTATGACCCAGATTTGAGAATAGGCAAAGCAACAGAGTTTTACTCCCAGTGTCAGCAGAGACCCTTTAATCTCCTTCTGACCAGTTGTTCCATTCCCTTACCATCTGTGGACTGAAAGTAGCCACTGCAGCCACCTCTGCTGATTCAGTGGTTCCCAAGGCCTGCTCCTGGTTTGTTGGGGCCTGGTCTGTGCTGGCAAGGCCTGCACTGGACTGTGCGCCACTCTCGCCCAGGTGTGACAGATCTTTCCTACCAATCTTCTAAGTTGTCTTTGGGTTCTGCTGCTCCAGGAATTATCTTATGGCATTATTTAAATGGATTTGGAGGGATTTGGGGGAGAGCTCAGGCTAGCTGCTGCCTTTTCCCTGCCGTTGAGGCTTCACCTCCCTCATTTCTTCATTTCTTTAGTTGGATCAGGTCAACTCTATGGTCCTTTCTAGCTCAGAATCCCATGATGCTATAACTAGAAGGTCTCTAAGTCCCCTTACGCAGTAAGCAATAAGAATGAGGGGAGAGGGGCAGCTAGATGGCCAGGTGGATTGAGCACCACCCCTGGAGTCAGAAGCACCTGTGTTCAAATCCAACTTCAGACACTTAGTAAGCCGTGTCACCCTGGGCAAGTCACCCAACCCCAATTGCCTCCAAAAAAAAAAAATGAGGGTGAAGAGATGGGGAAGGGGAATGTCCCCGGCAAAGGACACAACTCTTGAAAAGTCTGAGAGACCTATTTATTTAAGCAGCTCAGGGCAAGCCTCAAACTGAGTCTAGTTAAAAGGACCTGGGCCTCTGTCTCTTACCACCTATATGACTTTAGCTCAGTTCCTTTACCTCTCTGGTCTCCAGTTTCCGCATCTGCACAAGAGAGGGTGGGGCTAGATGACCTCTAAGGTCTAAGTCTATAATTCTTTCCTTCTGTGATCCAAGTCAGAAGTCCCTCTTCCAGGAATTGTTCCTAGAAGGCTACTCTAACAAGGACTTCCCAATCCCCTTTGCCCTAGTGCTGGGCATGGGTGGGAGGGTGTGGGACTGACTCATTACCACCTTCACCCCAGTCTTGGAATAGTCTTTTACCTTTGGAAACCTCCTGTCACTTTCATGCTAGGTGTGGCAGCAATGGAGGAATAGCTGGGGACAAGAGGGATCAATGACACTAAGATGTTTGCCCCCAGCACTGTCCCAATCTAGATCAAAACTTAGTCCTGCTAATGCGGAAAAATGTTTAATGATTGTATATATATACAATCATTAAACATATATATATATATATCCTATATTAGATTGCTTTATGTCTTGGGGAGGGGGAGGGAAGAAATATTTGGAACTCAAAATCTTATAAAAACAAATGTTGAAAACTATACATGTAACTGGAAAACTTTGGTGAGGCAATTGGGGTTAAGTGACTTGCCCAGGGTCACACAGCTAGTAAGTGTCAAGTGTCTGAGGCTGGATTTGAACTCAGGTCCTCCTGACTCCAGGGCCAGTGCTCTATCTACTGCACCACCTAGCTGCCCCCCCAAAATAAAATACTATTAAGATTGAAAAAAATTAAAATATCTCAAAAAAAAAAAAAGATTGAAAAAAATAATGTCATCTTCCTCATAGTTACAAGGTACAAATGAAATAAAGTATATTCCAAACTTTAAGGGGAAAAAACCCTCAGTCATGTTGCTCACCTTGTCTAGGCACCCACCCCCAGCTAATCCCAGTATGTGGCAGGAATAAAAAAGGCAGATGTTTTATTCTACCTCCCCTCCTAATCCCTCCAGCACAATTCTTTGAAACCTGTCCACTCAAAGGCAGTGGACTTCCTTCAGACTCACTTTATTAGAAATAGGATGGTGTGCTGCAGTGGAAAGAGGATCTTGGTTCAAATGTTACTATATAGGTTGATACTTCCAACCTGTGTGATCTTGGACAAGTCACTTCTGTCTACTGACAATTTCTCCATTATATCCAAAATGAGATAATATTTGTGAAGTGCTTAGCACAGTGCCTAGCACATAGTAGGAATTTTCATACACACACACACACACACACACACACACACACACACACACACACACTTTTTTTTTAGAAGGCTGTATCTGGAATCAGGAAGACCTGAGTTTAAATCCAACCTCAGACACTTGACACTTACTAGCTGTGTGACCCTGGGCAAGCTACTTAACCTCTCTTTGCCCATTTCCTAGACTGTAAAATAACACCTATTTCCCAAGGTTGTTATGAGAATCAAATGAGATAATATTTGTATTGTGCTTAGCACTGTGCCTGGCACATAGTAGATGACTATTGTTATTAATATTACTTTTAAACTGTAAAAAAAAAATAATTTGTAAAAAAAATCTGTAAAACATCATAATCTGTAGAGCAAACCTAAAAAAATCTGTAAAATTATTGTTATTATTGTCATCATCATCTGCAAAATGTAAGATTGGAGAAGATGGTCTCTGGGATTCCTTCCAACTCTAGACCCACAAGACTGAGTAATATCTCAGAGCTTGACATATAAGGAAGGACAATGGAGGCTTGACACCCCTGCCCCCAGTCAGAAAGAGGGAAACAAATATGAAACACTTAAAATCTTAACCTCCCTCCTAGACAAGGAGCCCTCACTCTCACCCTCATCTCCACCCAGAGATGTGCTGGTAAATGTTCAGCAACAGACTCTCTGAAAAAATAATAAAGGCAGGACATGCTTTTAAATTTCATCTCCATTATTAACGTTTTCTCTTTCTTTTTCTTTTTTTCTTGTGGGGCAATGAGGGTTAAGTGACTTGCCCAAGGTCACACAGCTGGTAAGTGTCAAGTGTCTGAGGATGGATTTGAACTCAGCTCTTCCTGAGTCCAAGGACAATAAAAGAAGTTCTTCTAATTTGTAGCATTTGCCAATTTCCAAGATGTAAATGCTCACCCTGAAAATTTAACAATCAGCTTTCATGAATTCAACTTCAGTCCAGCACACCCCTGCCTCCACCCCAATTCACCATGTTAGTCAGTGTGAGCCAGTCCTTCGTGAGCCCCACAGTCACTGAGAAGGCCCAGAAGTGAACTTTGAAAACTCCTTCAAAGCTATCAATGTATGTATCTCTCAATTCCTGCAATGTGGTCCTCTTTTTTTTTAAAGCAATTGATAGGTAGTCAGAGGACCTTGGTTTAAGTTAGGGCTCTGCCACTTACCACCTGTATGAACTTGGGGATGTTAATTAATTAACCCCTCTGTGCCTCAGTTTTCTCATCTGTAAAATGAGGGGAGTTGAACCAAAGTTACCTCAGAGTCCCCAGGCTCTCAGTTCTAACCCCTCATCCCAGGAAATAGTGGACTGGATAGGGCTCCTCCATCCTTTCTCCTCAGAAAGGCACCATTACCCTCTTGGAAACCCCAAACTCTTCCAACCATCCCCTTTCTTGGTTTCCCTATTCTAGAGCTTCTCTCCCTCCCCCCCTCCCCCGCGGGGGGGCGGGGGTGGGGAAGAGGTTTATATTGGCCAACTTGTTCACGCTATCACTTCTGTATTAGCTCTATGCAACTGTGAATGCGTACGTGTGCATATGTGTAGAAGTGTGCATGTCTATAGAGATAACCTCCAACAGGTTTTAGATGATACCCTCCCCCTGAGGACAAAGATATGGAGCCCGGTGCAGAGTGTTGGACTGGGAGTTGAAAATGTCTGGGTCCTGATCCCACCTCCATCCCCTTCTGTGCAACAAATCAATGCCCCTCTCTGGGCCCCATCTCTCCCCATCCACGCTCCAAGAATTTTTCCCACTGTGTGTGGGGGGGGTGGGGGGAGGGGAGGGAGAAAGGAGAAAGGAGAAAGATAGGCGGTGGGGGGAGGAGGAGGAGAAGAGAAGGGGTGGGGAACAAGGAGAGAGCACGTCGAGGAGATTCTCAGAAGGAGAGGTGGTTGAGATTCATCACCTTCCACCCCCACTCTCCAACCTCCAGTACACAGGTGCATCTGACCCAATTCTGATTATAAACTACAATTCTTTAGACTTAGTGAAGGAGGCTGAGTGCAGGCATATCCATCCGTCAATTGCGGAAGGGAGGGAGTAAGTAGCCGCATTTGGCTCTAACTACAAAGGGTGTCTCGGGGGTGGGGGGCACCCCCGAACAGTTCTAACGCCCGAAGCGCTGCACGGGAGGGGGAAGGGGGAGGGGCCATGACGTCGAGGTGGCCTCATGCAAACGAGGAGGAAGCAGCTAATTGCCGACCTGATGACTGGGCAGCCTGATGAGTGGGGTGATGAGGCCACTGGTGCAGTGAGGGCTAGGGGAGGGAGGCAGCGGCGAGAAGAGATGGACTGGGACCTTGCCAAGAGTGGAACTGGTAGAATCTTGTAATCAGAGGCTAAGGGGAGGGGGGGCGTCCACGGTGCCGTTTAGGGTGCGGATGGTGTGTGTGGGGGGGGGGGAATGACTGTGGGAAAGAATTTCTCCTGAGCTCTCTATGGCTCCAACAGAAAGGAGTTTTGATGTCCCCAGAGATGGTAGCAACATACTTAGGGGCGGGAGTGAGGATTCTGGAGCGGGACCTAAATTCAGGGAATGAGAAGGACAAATACAGGCCAGGGGTAGGATCTAAACGCTGGAGATGGAGACTAAACAGAGTCATAAATCTGAAGCTGAAAGGGATCTTAAAGATTATCCAACTCCATCATTTTCTAGAAACTCAGGGTAACGTTCAGGACTACCCAGTGACAAAGGCAATATTTGAACTTCCTCTCTCTTACTCAAAGCAAATGCTATTTCCACTGACAAGTACCTGTGAGGGTTAAGTCCCCAGGATGCAGAACTCAGGGACCCTTCTTCAAACCACAAGTCCCAGGGTCCCTCTCAGCACCCTTCCTTCTTCCCAGTTTCTTCTAAGCACCCATAATCGGGCCACTGGAGTATTCAGGGGGAAGGATGAAGGTGGTGCCTTTTAGGATCTGATGTATTATAAGAGGTCTTAGGGTGTGTATATCATGGACCCTTTGGGTAGCTGGGTGAAGCCTATGGATCCCTTCTCAGAGTCATGTTTTTTGGTTTTTGGTTTTTGGTTTTGGTGAGGCAACTGGGGTTAAGTGACTTACTTGCCCAGAGTCACACGGCTAGTAAGTGTCAAGTGTCTGAGGCTGGACCTGAACTCAGGTCCTCCTGAATCCAGGGCCCGTGCTCTATCCACTGCACCACCTAGCTGCCCCCAGGATCATGTTTTAAATGCAGAAAATAACAAATAGGATGACAAAGGATACAAATTATATTGAAATTTTATATATATATATATATATATATATATATATATATATACACACACATATACGCACATTTTTTTAAATTCATAGGTCCCAGGTTGAGAACCCATGGCCTAGTGTGCCACACTTAGATCTGAGGCCTAGATGAGATGAAATGATTTGCCCAAGGTCACCTAAATAGTACCCAACTGTGTGCTATGATGCATGGGCTCACAAAGAATTGGACAGGACTGAACAAGGACAAAGTGACAGAGTGGATAAAGTGCTTGACCTGAAGTCAGGAAGCACTGCTTTTAAATCCTGCCTCAAACACTTCTTAGTTTTGTGACCCTGGGCAAATCACTTTGTTTCTATATGTTTCAGTCTCCTCAACCGTAAAATGGTGGTAATAACAACATCTGCCTCTTAGGATTGTTGTGAGATAATATACAATTCCTTTGCAGTTCTTAAAGTACTATATAAATGTGAGTTATTATTATTACAGAGTGGGGCCAAACAGAGGGTTTTAAATTTGATCCTAAAAGTGACAGGGGGGTTGAGGGGAGGAGGCATAAAGCACTGGCCCTGGATTCAGGAAGACCTGAATTCAAATCCAGCCTCAGACACTTGACACTTACTAGCTGTTTGACCCTGGGCAAGTCACTTAACCCTCATTGCCCTGCCCCTCCCCCGAAAAGTGACAGGGAGCCACTGGAGTTTATGGAATAAGGAAGGAGGGAGTGATGTGATCAGACTTGAGCTTTAGGAAAATCATTTTGATAGCCAAACTGAGTGAGCAGATTTGAGGCAGAAAAGCCAACTAACGACTATTTACCTTTTGTCCAAGCTTGTGGTGATGAGGACCTGCACCAGGATGGTGGCAGTGTCAATACTGGCTGAGTGCAAAGCCCGGGAAAGACCAGGCACTGGAGGGGACTGAGAGGGAAGAGAAAATCCAAGACATCCCTAACCCCAGTCCTCCCCACTACCACTCCCTTCCTCTTCTCCCCATCAACCAAGGGATTATAGTCTAGTGAGGGAGACAAACATGACTGAACAACAACTTCCTAGCTCTAATTCTGGTGCTCTTTCCACTATATCTCTCTATGCCAGGTATTTATTCTTTCCTGGGGCCTGTGAATGATGTGGGGCAGCTAAGTGGTGCAGGGGATAGAGTGCCAGGCCCGGAGTCAGAAAGACTCATTTTCCCCGAGTTCCAATCTGGCCTCATACACTTAATAGCTGTGTGACCTGGGACAAGTCACTTCACCCTGTTTGCCTCAGTTTCCTCATCTGTCAAATGAGCTGGAAAAGGAAATAGCAAACCACTCCAGTGTCTCTGCCAAGAAAACCACAAATGGGGTCACAAAGGGTCGGACACGACTGACACTACTGAACCGGGAGACAAAGCACAAACACAAGAAAGCAGGAAATATGGATGAAATCAGGGAGTTGAGCAGGGATGACTTGGAGAGAAGAGGTGGGGTTAGAGGACCTTCAGGCAAGGATAATGATCACAGCTCCTAGACGTACAACACTTTATAGTTCACAGAGCACTTTTCTTAAAGCAGGGACAACTGGTGCAAGTACTTTTGTCCTGATTTGGTGGATGAGAAAATTGATGCTCAGACAGTTGAAGCACTTAGCCACAATCACATAGATTACTAGCCATGTGGCACCTGAACCTAGGGCTTCCGACCCCAAACCCCACTGCCCTAAGCTTCCCCTTCAGAAGGGCAGGATCTGGGTCAGTGGAGGGGAGAGGAGAGGGCCTCCTAAGGTGCAGGGAAGGGCTTGGCACAGGCAGGAAACACATGCAAGGGACAGTAAATGACGCCTGCCTGGAGGGAGAGGGTTTGGGGTTTTTTGTTGTTGTTTTGTCAGAGGTGAGGTCAGACAGTTGTTTTCCATCCCTACTACCAACCATGGGCGTCATATCCTGGCCAACTGCTGCCCCATCCTTTCAGAAAACCACAGCTTGGCAGCCCATAGGCTTCTCACACTCATCCCTGTCCATCCAACCCCCAGCCTTCAGAGACTGGTTTTGTGGTTTCTGGATGGAGTAGAGAGAGAAAGCCATAGTGAAAGAAATGGGTATGGCAAGGTGGGCATGTTGCAGGTCCTCTTCTCGATCTGGAGGAAAGGGACTTCCTTGCCCAGCTCAGAAGACGGGCTGTGCTGGGACGGATGGAGAGAGAGAGGTGCCATACTGACCCTCCCTGATTGTCCACTCTACCCTGGAAAGTCGCGGCTCAGGCCAGGTGACACCAGGTGACATCAACATCCTAAGCTTCTCTAACCTTAGTCCATCCGTCTATCCGATTGGTTCAAAGTGCCCCCTATGGGCAGAAGCTAATCTTAGGTTAATATGGACACAATTCAAGCCACCCCACATTTTATATGCACCTACTGTGTGCCCGGCACAGCGCTAGGCATTAGGAATGCAAAGACAAAAAGCAGGAAATCTTTTGCTTCAAAGGGCTTACATTTTGTAGGACACAAGCCTCGATGAGTTCAGTGAGTCTCTTATGGAGCCGTCCAAGTCCCTGGCATGGGGAATTCTTGCTCTAAAATAGTATCTAGAGTCATTCAAGGAGATTTCTCTCCACACACCAGCCCAGACAGAAAGGCATATTAAACAATTCCTGCCCAACTCAGAAATGCACAAAAGTGCTGCAGTGGCGGAATGGAGGGGCGGGAGGGGGGGGGCGCCCAGGCAGTCCTGTTCACAGCAGTTTAAAATTCCTTCTGGGACCTGGTCTTTAATCCTCTAATATACAATCCCCTCCCCCTTTTC
Source organism: Dromiciops gliroides (assembly GCF_019393635.1). Taxonomy (NCBI): domain Eukaryota; kingdom Metazoa; phylum Chordata; class Mammalia; order Microbiotheria; family Microbiotheriidae; genus Dromiciops; species Dromiciops gliroides. The sequence goes on from NC_057864.1 coordinate 259,220,838, forward strand.
TCCCCTTCCCCCAGCCCCAACCCCAGGCTGTACCCAACCCCTTCCCTGTGCTGGCCCGTGGCAGTGCCACAGTTGGATTCCCTAAGCCCCTTTGAAGCTGCCAGAGTCCCCAGCTCAGCAGGAGGGCCCGAAACTATGCCAGCAATGCCAGCTATGTCCCTGAGGCCCCCTGCCCCAGCCGGCCACCACCGCTCCCAATTAATGCTTCTTAATCTGGCTAATAAATAAACTCCCAGACTGCCCTTCCCTCCCACTCCCTGCCACCTGGGGGGAGGGGGGAGGCAGAGGCAAGTAGGCTGCAGAGGAATGAGGAGGGGAGCAGGTTCTCTCCATCCCCACCTTCTCTCTAGACTCTCAGGGATGCTCGTGGACTCCTGAGGGAGCAGAGAGTTCCCCTCTGCTTCCAGCTCTGTGGGTCTTCTTCCTTCTGTCTCTCCTCCTCCAGCTCCATTCCTTCATCTTAGCTCTCAGTTCCTGCAGTGTCAAAAAGAACAGTAGATATTAGCAATCAGAGGAACTCAATTGCGGCTCTGGCTCTGTTACATGTGTGAGCCTGGACACATTTCTTAACCCCTCTCATCCTTGCAAAATGAGTTTGGTTGGATGCAGTGGCCTCCAAGCTCCCTTCCAAATCTAACTCTCCGATTCAGTGACCTGATTAGCCTGCAACATCGAAATTCAATTAATCAGTGTGCCTGACACATAGTAGGAACTTAATAAATGTTTATTGATTGAGTGATTGATTAAGCACCATTGTTGTTGAATCATTCATTTGTGTGACTCTTCATGACCCCGCATGGGGTTTTCTTGGCAAAGATACTGGAGCGGTTTGCCATTTCCTTTTCCTGTGGATTAAGACAAACAGAGGTTAAGTGACTTGCCCAGGGTCACACAGATGGTAGGTGTCTGAGGTCAAATTTGAACTCAGGTCACCCTGACACCAGTCTTGGCAATCTATCCCCTGAGCCACCCACCTCTAGCACTACACACACACACACACACACACACACACCCCACTGATTAAGTACTATACATTCATAAAATGTCATCCTGGACCCTAGATATAGAGATGAAAAATAAGTAGTCCCTGACCTCAAATAGTTTACATTCATATAAGAGCTGGAAATACGTCATGTGCACAATAAAATATTATATAAAGTTCAATGCAACAGGGGAGATGTGCTTAGAAGCTTTGGTGAGAGGAGTTGTTAGGAGGGCACTTCAGCCGGGGGATCAACAAAGGTTTCATATATGAAGAAGTAACACCCAAGCTGGCCCATAAAAGAGAAGATTTTCAACAAGCAGAAAGAGGGAAGGAGTTCTAGACTAGGAAAATGGCTTGCTCAAATACAGAGACAAGAAGGAAGGAAGAAAGGAAGTAAGCATTTATAATGTCTGTGCTATGCAAATATTATCTCAATTGTTCCTTACAACCACCCTGGGAGATAGGTGCTATTATTTCCCCCATTTTACAGATGAGGACACTGAGGCAGACAGAGGTTAAGTGACTTGCCCAGGGGCACACAACTAGTAAATGTTGAGGCTGGACTTGAACTCAAATCTTCCTGACTCCAGGCCCAGCACTCTCTATATCCATTATGCTACCTAGCTGCCCGAGTGGCCTAGGGAAGAAGACACCATGAGATGGGGAGTGGTTAGCTGTCCAGTTTGGCAAAAATGGCTAGTATGGGAAATGAAGAGAAACACAAAACAGAATGGGAAGGTAAATTGGTGGTAGATGAGGAAGACCTTAAATTCCAGACCAAGGAGTTCATATTTTATCCTATAAGCATAGGGGATCATTGAAGATTTTTGAGCAGAGGAAGGGAATATTCTGTTTCTCTATTTTTGTTTCATGCCTCCTTTATTTTCTGCTTCTCTATCGTCTTTCTTATGTGGCAGTTTTTATCTCGGGGATGGGTTTAATGTCAGCTGGCCTAAAGGCAAAGGGATTGCCTAGATGACCGTGGAAAGAGCCCGTGGCCTTAGGTGCCCCCGTATACCCTAGGGGATAAGAAGCCTTAATTTCCCCATCTGTAAAATTGATGACCTTTCAGCTTTAAATCTATGATACAAATAATATATGAAGCGCAGAACCAGCTCCTCCAACACCTGACCTAGGGGCCCCGAGGCCCTTGGGGAATGAAGGGGAAGGAGCATTGTCCAGGTCGCGGGGGAGCTGCGCTGTGCTTATCTGGAAGGGGCTGTGGCCCTCACTTCCCCTTCTCTGTCCAGAGACCACAGGATGTGGAGAGAAGCCGCAAAGATCAACCCCGCAAAGCCCCCTTATTCCCGGAAGAACATTTCCGCAGCGGATAGTCATTACATCCTTATCCAAAGTGTCATCGCCTTCGCTGGTCTCTGGGGAAAGTTGAAAGTCCCAGGGGAGAGGAAGAGAACTTCTCCACCGCACTGAAGCACTTTCCCTCTTTATCACACCCCAGGCCCCTCCCCGGGATGCCTAGGAGGTGGGGCAGGGGGCTCAGAGGCCCCGAGAGGGCCGGCCGGGGCGGTGCTGCCCCAAATGCATACTGCCGCTGAATTGCAGGACTGAAAGAGCACGTCTAATGCGGCCTAATTACTCTGCGGCTTTGCAAACTTTCGCTAATTAGGCCTCCCCCTCCCCCCCCCGCCCCCGCCAGCTGGAAAGAGGTTAATTTCACCAAGTCCAGCCACGTTCCCACCCTACGCTTCCCTCACAGCATGACTGAAGGAAACTCATTCAGGGCTCTTAGGGAGCCTCTGACCCCACTCCCGGGAGATATCTCTCCACCTCCCGGCGTCAGTGAAACAGACTCCGTTAGGTTGGAGGTTCCGAGTGCAAAAGTGAAAAAGGTCCCTTGGGGCAAGTGAGAGGAAGGAAGGGAGGGAGGGAGGAAGGGAGGGAGAGAAAGACTTACTCAGAAGAAATAAGCCAGTTTCTGCTCTCAAGGAGCTCACATTTTAATGGAACAACATATACGGGAGGGTGCTGCAAATCAGATGAAAAAGTCCCATGGTCCTTAGAATGCAGGTACAAAGCAGATGGGAATGCTTCTTCTTTAATGTCATTTCCACTGATGAAATCAGAACGATTCCACATCACCAAAGACTTTGGTGACAAGATTAGCACCCATGGGAGTTTCCAGACAGCATCTGTCTCCCCAGGGCTTTCCTTCCCAAGATGATGAGTAAGGGCACTGGGCTGAAAGAATTGCCATTCCAAAGCCTCTTGGGTTCAGAGTCCTGGGCTAGGTCCATCCCAATAATTTTCCCCTCAGTGATAACTGGAGATGGGAGTGGGGTGGGGGTGGACTGAAAGCAGGTCTTGTGGTTTATGGGGCACAGCTATTCCCCTCTTGGGTTTAGGGTCCCAGTCTGTCTCCATCAGGGTCTGGTGGTCAAGATGGTGGTGGTGGTGCTTTGATTTACTTGGCACTTGCTGTTTTCTGTCTCTCCTGCAAGATACCTAGCTGGTTCAGCTAGGAAATATGCCACCTCCACTGTGCAGAATAAGCACTGTCCTCAGCCCATCCCCTGACTCCTCCAGTTCTTGCCTTTCACTATAGGGCTCAAGACCCTCACACCCAGCAGCTTGCATCCGACTACACATGTTCTCACCTCAAAATCATGTGATTCTAAGCCTGTGTGGTAGTCCACATTAGTCCTGCTGCCCAAGGCATGGGGGAAGGGGACATCATAGAGTCATAGTTCTAGAGAAAGAAAGGAACTTAAAGATCATCTAGTCCAACCCCCTTGTTTGAACAAGTTTGGAAATTGAGCCCCAGAGTGGCCAAGTGGTTTAGCCCAAGTCATACTTTTTTTTGTGAGGCAATTGGGGTTAAGTGACTTGCCCAGGGTCACACAGCTAGTAAGTGTTAAGTGTCTGAGGTCACACTTGAACTCAGGTCCTCCTGACTCCAGGACCAGTGATCTATCCACTGCGCCACCTAGCTGCCAAATACATTCTTTAAGTGGCAGGAGGTATTCTAACAGAGTATCTGGTTCCACAAACACTACCCTTCCTGTCACAAGGGGACAGGGCTCACAGGTTCTGTTTAGCTCCAAGAGTCTATGATTTCCTCTTCTCCTCTTCTCTCTCTCTCTCTCTCTCTCTCTCTCTCTCTCTCTCTCTCTCTCTCTCTCTCTTTCTCTCTCTCTCTCTCTCTCATTTTTCTCAATTACATGTAAAACAATTTTTAACATTCATTTTTAAAACTTTGAGTTCCAAATTCTCTCCCTCCCTCCTCTTCTCCCTCCTTAAGAAGGCAAGCAATTTGATATAGGTTATATACGTGCAGTCATGCAAAACATATTTCCATATTAGCCATGTTGCAAAAACAAAAACAAAAAAAAACAGATTTTAAAAAGCAAAGTTTTTTAAAAGTATGCATCAATTTGCATTGACTCCATCAGTTCTTTCTTTCTTTTTTCTTTTTTTTCCCCTTGGGGCAATGAGGGTTAAGTGATTTACCTAGGGTCACACAGCTAGTAAGTATCAAGTGCTTGAGGCCAGATTTGAACTCAGGTTCTCCTGAATCCAAGGCCAGTGCTTTATCCACTGCACCACCTAACTGCCCCTCCATCAGTTCTTTCTCTTAAGGTGGGTAGCATTTTTTTCCATCATAAGTCCTTTGGAATTGTCTTGGATCATTATATTGCTGAGAGAGCTAAGTCACTCACAGTTAACCAACATTACAATATTGCTATTACTGTGTACAATGTTCTGGTTCTGTTCACTTCACTTTGCATCAACTCATATAAGTCTTCTCAGGTCTTTCCAGAAAGCATCCCACTCTGTCATTTCTTATAGTAAAATAGTATTTCATCACAATCATATACCACCTCATGTTCAGCCATCTCCCAACTGATGAGCATCCCCTCAATTTCTAATTCTTTGCCACCACAAAAATGAGTACATTTAAGCCCTTTTCCTTCTTTCTCTTTGGGATGCAGGCCTAGTAACTGTATTGCTGGTTTTTATAACCATTTGGGCATAGTTCCAAATTGTTCTTTAGAATGGATGGATCACAATTTCACCAAGAGTGCATTAGTGTCCCGATTTTTCTACATCTCTTCCAGCCTTTGCCATTTTCTTTTTTTGTCATATTAGCCAATATGATAAGTATGAGGTGGTACCTCAGTGTTGTTTTAATTTGCATTTTTCTAATCAATAGTGGTTTGGAATATTTTTTCATATGACTATAGATAGCTTTGATTTCTTCTTCTGAAAATTGCCTGTTTATATCCTTTAACCATATATCAAATGGGAATCTCTATATATTTGAGAAATGAGACCTTTATCAGAAAATGGTATAAAATTTCCACCCCACCCCACAGTTTTCTGCTTTCCTTCTAATCTTGGCAGCATTTGTTTTATTTGGGGTTTGAGGGGTGTGTTTTTTTCTTTTAAACATTTTTTATTTATAGTTTTAATTTCCAATCCCTTGTTCCCTCCCTCCCCTCCCCCTTTCCTGAGTCAGTGAGCAGATATAGGTATGATTATGTAAAACATTACCATATTTAATCATTTTATACAAGAACACTTGAATAAAAGAAAAAATAAAGAAAATAAAGAAAAAGTGAAAAATAGCATGCTTCAGTCTGTATTCAATCAATATCAGTTCTTTCTTTGCAGGTGGATAGTATGTTTCATCAATAGTCCTTTGGCAATGTCTTGGATCATTGTATTATTGAGAATAGTTAAGTCACAGTTCTTCATCAAACAATATTGCTGTCTCTGTGAACAATGTTCTCTTGGTTCTGCTCACTTCACTATACATCAGTTCATACAAGTCTTTCCAGGCCTTTCTGAAATCATCCTGCTTGTCATTTCTTATAGCACAATAATATTCTATCACCATCATATACCACAGCTTGTTTAAGCATTCCCCATTTGATGGGTATTCCTTTGATTTTCATTTCTTAGCCATCACAAAAAGAGGTGCTATAAATATTTTTGTACAAATAGGTCTTTTTCTCTTTTTGGGGGGATGACTTTGGGATATAAACCTAGCAGTGGTAATGCTGGATCAAAGGGTATGAACAGTTCTATAGCCCTTTGGGCATAGTTCCAAATTGCTCTCCAGAATAATTGGATCTTTTCACAACTCCACCAACAGTGGATTAGCGTCCCAGCTTTCCAACATCCAATATTTTCCTTTTTTGTTATATTTGCCACTCTGATAGGTGTGAGGTGATACCTCAGGGTTGTTTTAATTTGCATTTCTCTGATCAATAGTGATCTAGAGCCGTTGGTTTTATTTGTGCAACCCCTTTTTACTTTAATGTAATCAAAATTATTCATTTTAACATCTTGTAATGTTCTCTCTTGTTTGGTCATAAATTCTTCCCTTCTCCATATTTTTTTTTAATGAGGCAATTGGGGTTAAGTGACTTGCCCAGGGTCACACAGCTAGTAAGTGTTAAGAGTCTGAGGTCAGATTTGAACTCAGGTCCTCCTGACTCCAGGGCCGGTGCTCTATCCACTGCGCCATCTAGCCGCCCCTCTCCATATTTTTTTATCCAAGTTTTCCATGCTCCCCTAATTTGCTTATGATAACCTTTTTGTCTAAATCATGTACCCATTTTAACCTTATCTTGGTCTACAGTGAAAGATGTTGGTCTATTTAGTTCCCGCCAAACTACTTTCCAGTCTTCCCTGGAATTTTTGTCAAATAGTGAGTACCTGTCCCAAAAGCTTAGATCTTTGGGTTTATCGAACATTAGATTACTATAATCATACTACTGTATATTGTGCACCACTCTATTTCTTAGCCAGTACAAGATTGTTATTGATGATTACCATTTTGTAATACAGTTTGAGATCTGGTACTACCTTCTCTCACATTTTTTCATTGATTCTTGTGATATTCTTGATCTTTGGTTCTTCCAGATGATTTTTTATTATTTTTTTCTACTTCTATAAACTATTTTTTGTAGTATGATTAGTATAGTATTGAATAAGTAAGTTATTATTTCTTTTTATTAAGAAGGAAGGAGGAGTAGATAAAGCACTGGCCCTAGATTCAGAAGGACCTGAGTTCAAATCTGGTCTCAGACACTTGACACTTACTACCTGTGTGACCGTGGGCAAGTCACTTAACCCTCATTGCCTGGCGAAGAAGAAGAAGGAGGAGGAGGAGGAGGAGGGGAAGGGGGAAGGGGGAAGGGGGAAGGGGGAAGAGGGGAAGGAGGGAAGGAGGAAAGGAGGGAAGGGAAGGGAAGGGAAGGGAAGGGAAGGGAAGGGAAGGGAAGGGAAGGGAAGGGAAGGGAAGGGAAGGGAAGGGAAGGGAAGGGAAGGGAAGGGAAGGGAAGGGAAGGGAAGGGAAGGGAAGGGAAAGGAAATTCCAACTGTAACACATACTGGTTGTGTGTCACTAGACAAGTCATTTAATCTCTTATTGCCCCCTGGCAACTCTCTGAATCTCTTTAGTCACAGAACAGGTGCAGCTGAGCTTTGGGAAAGGGAGTTTCCTCGTGAGGAGTTCTATATATGAATAAAATCACAGATCTGGGAGGAGGTAGGGAAAAAAAAGAAATTGCAGGCTCTGTAATAGGAGAGGTCAGGTCTTGTGCTTTAATGGCAAATGCTCATGATAGAGAATCCTCAGCAGCAGTACATCTAAACCTTACCTGAACAAGAATTATACACCCTTAGCAAGAAATATTAGTGACTCGATAACTATTTAAGTACCCTAAATTTAGGAAGCACTTCATAATTTGAAAAGCTTTTTATTCTCATTACGCTCATGTCCAATGAGTGAGAGTATCACAAAACAGGGTATCAGAGCTACATGGGCCATTTGGCAGCCATCTAAAGAAGTCAGTTGATCAAAAGAGCATTGGAGGGGCAGCTAGGTGGTGCAGTGGATAAAGCACCGGCCCTGGAGTCAGGAGTACCTGAGTTCAAATCCGGCCTCAGACACTTAACACTTACTAGCTGTGTGACCCTGGGCAAGTCACTTAACCCCAATTGCCTTACTGAAAAAAAACAAAAAACAAAAAAAAAGAGCATTGGATTTGGAGTCAAATGACCTGGGTTCAAATCTTGTCTTTTCTATTTACTGTCAATGTCACCATGGGCAAGTAAATCACGTAACCCCTCAGTTTCCTCATCTGTTGGACTAGATGATTTTTGAGTCCCTCCCCCAATCTAAATTTAATGATCCTGAGATTCCCAAATGGTGGGAATCTAATTCAACTCTATTATGTCATAGGTGAGAAAACTGAGGTCCATAAAGGTCATGTGATTTTCTCAAAGTCACTAGGAAATGCAAGGTAGAACTGGCAGGTAGAGTATTCTGATATTATCATCTTCATTTTACAGATGAGAGCACTGTGATACAAAGAGGTTATGTAACTCCCCCAAGGTCATGTCTCTTGGGCATTTGGGGCTTAGACCATGGCTGGTTTGCCACTAATAAGGCAGTGATCAGAACAAGGAAGCAAGACTCATAGGTTCTATCGTCACTTAAGACAATGCCATGAACAGAAAGGAAAAAAAATTAATAAAGGACTTCTATCTGGCTAAGACTTTTTCTTTATTCACTGTCAGATATCCAATATGTTCTGTTGGCCACAAGGACAACTGGATGAGGATGTAGGTAGTTCAGTATTGGCTATACCTACAGGTAGACAGCTAGGTGACCTATTAGATTAAGTAGCAGGCCTAGAGTCAGGAAAACTCATCTTCTTGAGTTCAAATCTGGCTTCAGACACTTACTCACTGTGTGATTCTGGGCAAGTCACTTAACTCTGTTTGCCTCAGTTTTCTCATCTGTAAAATGAGCTGGAGAAGGAAATAGCAAATCACTCTAGTATCTTTGCTAAGAAAACCCAAAATGGGGTCATGACGAGTCTGACACAATTGAAATGACTGAACAACAACAACAATCCCCACTGGTAGAGAAATAGTTCAAAAAATATTTCCTAAGTATGAATGGGAGAAGAAGGGATGCTATCTTCAAGTAGGAAGAGCCTGGGTCAATGGTATTTGAAGACTAAAACTGGTTTAGGAAGTTAGTTCCTTGGCATTCAGGTTTAGGGAAGAAATCTGAAGCTATTCACCCCAACCCACCTGCACCTGACATCTTTGGCTGTAACTCAACCCTTCCTTAGAAACCTGGCTCAGATCTCTCCTCTTCTAAGAAGCCTTCCTTGATTCATGCCCCATTGCTCTGATTGCCTCTTTAGTCCACTCCCCTTAGCATATGTAGATGGAGTCTGCAGCTGGTAAGTCTATTTATGGCTTGGTGAGTGTGGTTGAGACCGTGTTCTCTCCCACCCATCAGCAGTGATAATGTCCCCCATCAGATGGGGAACACTGAGGACAGAGAGTGTGGCTCCTTCATCTGGATTCTCCCACCCTCACCCAGTACCTAGTCCTGGAAATTCCTTACAGGTATGGTTTAGATATGGAAGGGATCTCAAAGACCCTTCTATTACAAACCCCTAATTTTAGAGGTAAAGAAACTGAGGTCCAGAGGATGTGCCTTGCTCAAGGTTGCATAGGTAATATGCAGCAGAGCTGGAATTCAAACTCAGGACACCAAATTCCAAATCCATATCTTTGCTACCATATCATCATGCACTAAGAATAACTCAGTCTTCCAGCCTTCAAAATCCTTCCAATGAGGGAGGAAGGGAGGGAGGCAGAAGAAGGTGTCAGAGACCAGGTTACCTGAGAAGGACCCTGGGAAGACTGAGAAGTCTCCAACCTCTGACTCTGGGGCTAGAAGAGGCAAAACTGGCCTTTTAGGGGAGGGGGGATGGGAGGGGGAAAGGACAACCCTACCAGACCAAGCTGAACAGAGGTGGGGAAAATATCTAGGCACTCCTCAGCCCCATGCCTCCTGTCTCCAATTGCACAGTAACCTCTAAGCCATGTGGGCCCCCACCTCTTTATGCAGCGATTCCCCTCCTAATCCTCCCCCCTCCCATCACAGACACCTGCTTTCCTACGCCTCACCCCAGGAAGGCTATGATGTCAGGGTGCACGAGGGAGATGCCAGGACTTCTTGGCAGGCCACAGCTGACTAGAGGCCTCCAAAGGAGCAGTCAGGAGGGGAAGGGGACAGCCGGAGAGGATTTTTCTAGCCTCCTCCTTCCCCAGTGTCAGCCTTCCGAGAGCCAAGTTCTATATAGCACTTGCAAACTTGGGTGACTGGTGGGAGCAGCTCTTGGGTGCTATAGGGTGAGGTTGGGTGGGGGGAGGGGATGAGGATTGGGAGAAAGGGTTCTAATGACCTAGAAGCAGGGATCAGGTGGCCCTCATTCCCTCAGTCCACTGTGTCTCATTTTCTTCATCCATTCCTCACACTGCTCTCTTCCCTGTCCACGTTGAAGGCTTATGCTTCCAAGTTAAGAATAGTGTGACCTTTCCCTGAGCAAACATTCATTCTCCCTGGGGCTCCCAGAGTGGGCACTGCAGGTGGTCAGGGAGTGCAGAAGGGAAGGGAGCTGTTGACCTTAACCTACTTCTTTACAAAATCCTTCCTCCCCCTCCCCTTACTCCACTCGTGGCCCAGCTCCTGGGCAGAGGCTCTGCTCACAGTGTGGAGCAGAGCTGAAAGAGCTCTGGACTCAGGGTCCAAAGACCTGCATTCTAGTCCTGTCTCTGGTGCTCAACTTGTTTTGTGTCCTTGGGTGGATGACCTACCTTCTTTAGATCAGTTTGTTGTTGTTTTTCAGTCATGTTTGACTCTTTGTGACCCCACTTGGGGTTTTCTTGGCAAAGATACCAGAGTAGTTTGCCATTTCCTTCTCCAGTTCATTTTACAGATGAAGAAACTGAGGCAAACAGGCTTAAGTGACTTGCCCAGGGTCACACAGCTACTAAGTATCAGAGGCCAGATTTGAAGTCAGCTCTTCCTGACTCTAGACCCAACACTCTATCCACTGCACCACCTAGCTGCTCCTAGATCAGTTAGTCAGGCAATAAACATTTATCAAGCCATAGGCAGGGCAAAGTCCCTCAACAGAGGAAAAGCACTAGAATTAAGAGTGACCTGGGGGCAGCTAGGTGGCACAGTAGATAGAGCACCGGCTCTGGACTCAGGAGTACCTGAGTTCAAATCTGGCCTCAGACACTTAACACTTACTAGCTGTGTGACCCTGGGCAAGTCACGTAACCCCAATTGCCTCAATAAAAAAAAAAAAAAACCTGGAAAGGCTTCCGGCAGAAAGTGAGATTTTAGCTGACACTTGGAGGAAGCCAGGGAAGGCAGGAGGCAGAGATGAGGAGGGAAGCACGAGGGGGCGGTCAGGGAAAATGACCAGAGTCAGGTGATGGAATGTCTACTTGGAGGAAGAGCAAGGAAGTCAGAGCCATTGGATGAATGAGTACATGCTGAAATAAGGGGAGGGCTAGGTGAAAGGTGAATCAAAAGAGTGGGAAGGGGTGGGGGCAGATTATGAAGGGCTTTGAACACCCAACAGCTCGTTATATTTGATCCTGGAGTTTATAGTGAGGCACTGGAGTTTATTGAGAAGGGGGGGGGGTTGGCCTTTACAAAGATCACTTTGACAGCTGAGTGGGGTGGTGAGAGACTTGTGATAGCAGAGCAGTCAGAAGCCGATAACAGTAATTCACAAGTGAGGTGATGAGAGCCCGTACCAGGGCGGGAGCAGTATCAGAGGAGACAAGAGGGCATATTTGAGAGACATTATGAAGTCAAAAATGGCGGGCTTTGGCAACAGATTGGATGTTGTTGTTCAGTTATGTCTGACTTTTCATGACCCCCCCCCCCATTTGGGGTTTTCTTGACAAAGATACTGTAGTGGTTTGCCATTTCCTTCTCCGACTCATTTTGTAGATGAGGAAACTGAGGCAAACAGGGTGAAGTGACTTGCCCAGGGTCACACAGCTAGTAAGTATCTGAGGCCAGATTTGAACTCAGATCTTCACGACTCCAGGCACAGCCCTATATACATTGCACCATCTAGCCACCCAACAGATTGGTTATGGTAAAGGAAAGAGAGTAGAGTCAAGGATGGCACTTAGTTTTTCTGCCTGGGTAGCTGGGAAGATGATGGTACTTTCAACAATAATAGGGAAGTTTGAAAGGGGGAAAGATGATGAATTCTATTTTGGACATTTTGAAGTTAAGATCCTATAGAACAAGGGTCAGCTAGGTGGCGCAGTGGATATTCCTGAGTTCAAATCCGGCCTCAGACACTTGACACTTACTAGCTGTGTGACCCTAGGCAAGTCACTTAACCCCCATTGCCCCCCCAAAAAATAAAAAATTAAAATTAAATAAAATTTTTTTAAAAGAAGGGGCTTAATAAATGTTGGGGCACCTAGGTGGCGCAGTGGATAAAGCACTGGCCCTGGAGTCAGGAGTACCTGAGTTCAAATTCGGCTTTAGACACTTGACACTTACTAGCTGTGTGACCTTGGGCAAGTCACTTAACCCCAAATTGCCTCACTTAAAAAAAAAAAGATCCTGTAGAACAGGTACAGCTAGGTGGTGCAGTGGATAAAGCAACAGCTCTGGATTCAGAAGGACCTGAGTTCAAATCCGGCCTCAGACACTTAACACTTACTAGCTGTGTGACCCTGGGCAGGTCGTTTAATGATCATTGCCTGGGTGGGGGGTGGAGATTCTATAGAACACCCAGTTCCAGATGTCCAGTAGGCAACTGGAAATTCCAGATGGCAAGTTAGCAGGGAGGTTAGGTCTGGATAAGCAAATTTGAGAATCATCAGCACAGAGATAATCATTGGATCCATGGGAGTTTGATGAGATAGATCACCAAGTGAAATGGTATAGAGGAAGGAGAGCGGAGGACCCAGGACAAAGCCCTGGAGGATACTCACCTTTAGTGGGCATGACCTGAATAAAGATCCAACAAAGGAAACTGAGAAGAAACAGTAAGATGGGTAGAGAGAGAATCGGGAGAGAGCAGTGTCATGAAAACCTAGAGAGAAGAGAATTATCAAGAAGAAGAAGGTGATCTGAGTCTCACCATCCTCCTCAACAAAAGGATTGGGGGGAGGAGAATGTGAATTGAGTGGTCTGTGAGATCCCTTTCAACTCTAACTTTTAAATAAATGATTCTGTGGTTCCAAAGGGGCGCCAGGAACGGAAGGCAACAGTTGGAACATTCTGCAGGCTAGATTTAAGAACCAAATCTATGATCTAAAGGGGCGCTGTCAGTCGTGGCAAGACTTGTGATGCTGCCCATGAGGGTGCTAGTGTTGACATTCTTTCCATTTCTACGTATCTCTGGATAGAGTCCTAGGGTATGGACAGAGAAGTTCATGGGAGATGAGATCTTGGACTATTGAAGTTTGGTGAGATGCTGGTCAAAAAGAAATGAGAGAGGTCAGCTAGGTGGTGCAGTGGATAAAGCACCGGCCCTGGATTCAGGAGGACCTGAGTTAAAATCCGGCCTCAGACACTTAACACTAGCTGTGTGACCCTGGGCAAGTCACTTAACCCCAATTGCCCGAGAAAAAAAAAGAAATAAATGAGAGGAAAGGGAGGGCAAAGGGGGACGGGAGGAGGGGGAAAGGTATCTCTTTGCAAAGCTGATGGAAATGTAGCCTCACCTCAAGACAGGTGGATAGACCACATGCGCTCCGCAGGAGTATTTGGGTTCAAAGCTACCATCACACATATGCATCCCCTTTCCTCAACCTGGAAGTAAATTTAGCTATAAGTTGTCTGACCCTAGAGCCTCTCTGGCCCAAATGCCAGCTGAGCTCATAGGACAGCTGGGGGGGCCGTATAAGGCAGGCAAAAGTCTTAGGTATTTTCTCTTGGCTTATATCTCACAGGGCAAAAATACCAAGCAAGAATCCAGGGTCAAGAGTTGAGTTGACAGGTCCAGGGCTCAGGCAACAGGTGTTTGGATCCTCGAGATGGACAAGAACATGGAGGAAAAGAGGCTAAATTTGGGCAGAAGACCCCTGGGGGTGGTGAAAAGGGGCGAAAGCAAGAATGAGTCTCCCCTTCAAAATCAGCCAGTGAAGCACAGCTTCCTTCTCTATGAGAAATGACAAACAAGATGGTGAGAATTAGAGCTGAAAGGGGCTCTAAGAGTTCAACTACCACAATCCCCTCACTTTATAAACGAAGGTGAGACTCCAAAAGAGAAAGTGATTTAGCCTTGGGTCAAACTACTAGTAAGCAACAGACCCAAGAGTTGAATTCTGGTTCTCTGACTCTAAAACCAGTACCCTTTTCACTGCCTAGGGCTGGTTTTGCACCCAACACCCTGATCCTTAGATGAAGAAGGGCATGGGATACCCCCTCAAGGTTTCTCTACCCTCTGAAGGGAGGGGAGAGGCTCCTGGGCTTCTGTGCCACACCCAGCTGGAGGTGAGGACACCATGAAGTTCCCATGGAGGAGATGAGCAAGAAGGAAGCCTTAAGTCTAATCTAGCCTTGGCCTACAGGAGTTCCTAATTTTTTGGTAAGTCCTAGACCTTTTTGTCAGACTGGTGAAGCCTAAGGACCCATTCTCAGAATAACCTTTTGTTGGACACATTCATAATTGAAGGAAATGCTAGATTTAGGTTAGAGCAAGGATTCTGAACCTGGGATCCACAGAACTTTTAAGGATAGATTTGGGGGGGGGGCGGGGCAATGAGTGTTAAGTGACTTGCCCAGGGTCACACAGCTAGTAAGTGTCAAGTGTCTGAGGCTTATTTGAACTCGGATCCTCCTGAATCACCTAGCTGCCCCCCTCCTACGATAGATTTTAAGGGGTATCCATGAACTTGGGTGAGGGAAAGGAAAAAAAAACTGTCTTTATTTAAATAATTTGGTTTCCTTTGTAATTCTGTTTTTGTTTTCTATGTTTAAAAATCCAGATTCCCGGGGCAGTTAAGTGGCGCAGTGGATAGAGCACCGGCCCTGGAATCAGGAGGACCTAAGTTCAAAGCCGGCCTTAGACACATGATACTTACTAGCTGTGTGACCCTGGGCAAGTCACTTAACCCCAATTGCCTCACCAGGAAAGAAAAGAAAAACAAATAAAAACCAGGATTCCAAGAAGGGTCCAAAAGCTTTGCCAGACTGACAAAGGGGTTCCCCCAAAAGGTGAAGTTAGAAGTTAAAATAAAGATGGCATTTTCCCATCCAGATTCATAAGCCCCAAGACCCCCTGACCCAGATGACCTCTAGGATCACTTCCAGCCCCCAACAGGGATGAATCCAGCTCTTCTCCACTCAGGCTGCCCCAGGTTATGTGAGGATGAGACAAGTCACCCTACGCTGGGCCATCGGACGAAGCGCAGGGAGTCTTGGAAAGTAAGAGGCTCTTCATTCTCTTCCAGAACTAGGCTGGGCTTCCCACAGAGCCAGATCTACCGACATTCTCCCTGTCTGAGCCAAGAACACTGGAACTCGAATCACCAGACCTGAGTTTGAATCCCAGTGGTTCCGCTTAGTTTGCCTTGTGACCCTTGGACAGGTCACTCCACCTCTCTAAGCCTCGGTTTACCCATCGGTAAAAAGAGAAGGCTGGACAAAGTGATCTCTAAGGTCCCTTCCAACGCTAACTCTGAGGTCCTTACCTTTTCCTTCATCCCCTCCTAAGTTTTCCCCTAAAGAACTCTGCCTGGATCTCCTTTTTCCCAGTCTTGGTTTGACCTATAGCAGCTACACCTCCTTCTTCCTCTCCCCCATTAATAACCTGGTCTTTACATCTGCGTCCCTGATAGGGGTGTGTTTTTGCCTTATCTCACCCTGATCCAGACCCCGCCCCCCCCCCCCCCCCCCCCCCCGCTCCCAGGCAGTTCCTCCGCCTTCCACTGAATGCATATCCCCTCCCCACCCTTTCCAGCACCCTTTAAGGCTGGTCTTCGATCTGGAAGCGCACTATCTTGCTTGCACTTAACACAGTCCCTGGCATGTTTCAGACACTTAATAAATGCTTCAGCTAACTAACGTATGTATCTTTATCCTTCCCCTTTTGAACACGATCTGCATTGCTGTGATCTTTTCCACCTATGTATCTACAGACCTCAGTATAGTACCGGGCACATAGTAGGTGCTTAATAAATGTTGAGTTGAAGTAAGCAATCTCCTCCTCTGCCCAGGACAGGCCTCTCTGTAGCAGTGGAGGGGCTTTGAATGGACAGATAGAGGGGAGTTGAGAACCAAGGTGAAAAGGTAGTGGCGGGGAGGGTGGGGGAAGTATGGGGCTTACCCGACGGAGCAGGGAGAGATGAGGCAGCAGGTTGGGTAATCTCACAGCCACCACTAAATTTGGAAGTGATGAGAATGATGTGAACCTAAGAAAAGTCACTATGCAAATAGGTCAGGGCAATCTGGATCTCAGGGAGGAGAAAGGGACCGACCATTCAGTGAGGGGAGGGGAGCAAGAAATCAGCTAAGGTCCGTGGGGACCCAGAAACTCCCAAGAGGGGATAGCAGCAGAGGGGAAGACAGTTTGGAAGGACGGAGTTTTGAACGTCCTCGTCTTGCCTAGGACGCATCAAATACGAGCCAGTACTCCTGCCTAGCCAGTGCTTGCCCCACCCTACTACGCACAACCTTACCCCACCCCTTTTACTGTTGACTGGACAGTGACTCAGAGGAATCACCTGGTGGGGTGGAGAACTAGGCTTCACCTGCTCGTGCTAAAAAAAGATCCGAGATTCATGCACTTAAAATTAACCCATAATAACTCCCCTCCCTTTCTTCTCTTTTCACTGCTCCTCCCCCATTTTCCACTGTGCGTGCGCGCACACCCCCATACACACACACACACCCACACACACCCCTAATGTCATTGACACCAAGGTAAAGAGCTGCCCTCTTAGGCATGTTGCTCAATTTGTGACATCTTTTGCCTTTTAAAATTTAAAAATGCCATTAGTGTTCATTTCACCATGACTTTCACCCCTGTAAAAAGTGCCAGTGGTGGAAAAGGGGAAGGAAAATAAGCATTTATTAAGCGCCTACTGTGTGAGAAGCATTACGCTAAGGACTTTACGGATATTATGTATCTCATCGCATCTTCACAACAACCCTGTGAAGTAAGTGCTATTATGAGCCCAGTTTTACAGATGAGAAAACCAAGGCAGACAGAGATTAAGTGATTTACCCCGAGTTACACAGCTAGTAAGTGTCTGAGGCTGAATTTGAACTGTCTTCCCCACTCCAGGTCCAGAGTGCTAATCCACTGAGGAGGAGGGGAACAACGTGATTTAAACCATGCAGCCAGCAGCACCCCTTGGGTGCTGCTAAACGGTTCCTCATCTTCAGCTCCAGAAGTTATTCCAACTATTACCACCCCAACTACGCCCACCCACCCAATTCCAACCTCTGAGGAAGCTTCCGAGGTGATAGGGAAAACAGAGTCTGTGCCCGTAGGACTCTCAGTCTAAGAAGAGAGAAGGCACCAATGGGGAATTAAAACCGAAAGCCCAAATGCAGAGGAAGGAGTCAGGTAAAACTGTATAGGGAGGAGATGGAAGGAAGGAATGATTCAGTCAGTGTGGGGTTAATCAGGGAAGGCTTCTTGGAGGAAGTGCATCCTGAGCCAAGTTTTGAAAGAAGGAAGACAAGGCTTGGCAGAGAGTTTGCTTATTCAGGCAGTCAGGATCTGGGAACATAGAATGAGGACACCAAACTTGGCTTTGGACTGAACGAAAGAAGGAGGGTTTCCCCTGACCATTGGTTCCCTCTGCCTTCATTGGTCGCCAAGCCCCACCCCCTCAAGGCATTAATGAGATTCCCCGGCAGGACCAGTTCTTTCTCCTACCGCAGCCCATCAAGCACCAGAACTTTATTTGTATGTCTAATAAAATCAACAATAGGTCACATTTCTATAGTGACTTCACATCTGCAAAGCATTGTACATGCATTACTTCATGTGCGTCTCACTGAAGTAGATTGCTATTATAAACCCTATTTTTCAGATAAGCAAACAGAGATCCAGCTAGTATCTGAGATGGGAATCCGTCCTCTACTCAATCAATTCCAATGGCTCCCTATTGCCTCCAGAATCAAATATGAAATCCTGTTGTGTCTTTAAAATCCTTTAGAACTTGGTCCCTTTTATGTTTCTGCTCCTTACACCTTACTCATCTCCACATATTCCGAAATCTAGTAACACTGACATCCTTTGCTTTTCCTCAAACAAGACATTTTCACTGACTGTCTCCATACCTGGAATGAGTTCTCATAGTTGCTTCCTGGCTTCCCTGGATTCCTTCAAGTCCCAGCTAAAATCCTACTTTCTACAAGAAATCTTTCCTGATTCCCCTTAATGCTAGTGCCTTCCCACTCTGATCAGCACCAATTTATCCTGTCTGTATGGTTTGTACATTGTCTCCTTCATTAGACCTGGAGCTCCTTGAGGACAAGACAGTTTTTGCCTTTCTTCATATCCTGAGGGCTTAGCCCAATGCCTAGAACACTGTAGCCACTTAATAAATGCTTGGTGACAACGTCTTGACCCCCCAGTCCAACTCTATCGATTCTGTCATGACGCCTCTTATGGAAAGAGCCCTCAGCTGGGAGTTAGGACCATTTCTGCTATTCCCTAGCCATTTCCTCATTGAGCCTCATTTTATTTATCTGTAACATGAAGGGTTGGACAAGAAGACCTCTATGGTACCTTCTGACTCTTACATTCTACATCTGAAGATGTAAGAGTAAAGAAACAGGGAACTCTAGGAAGCCCTCTGCACATTACCCAGCATCCAAGCAACATGGCCCCAGAAACTTTGGAGAAGGGAAAACATCTGGAGCCCACAGCTCTGTCTGAAAGTGTTCATCTCCCCATTGGACCTAGTAGGGTCAAGGAGACTTGAGTTCAACTCTGGCCTCAGATACTTGATAGCTGTGTGCCCCTGAGCAGGTCACTTAACCTCTGTCTACTTCAGTTTCCTCATCTGTAAAATTAGGATAATAGGATAAATGAGATATCCTGAGATGCAGAGAAGCACTGAGAGCAATGAACTTTGAGTCAACAAGACGTAGGCTTGAACTCCACGTTGTATACTTACTGTGTGACCCTGGGTGAGTCATGTGAACTTGCTGAATTTCAGTTACCTGTTCTATAAAATAAGGCAAGTGATAGTTCCTATCTCCCATGTTGTTCTGAGGAGCAAATGAGAAGAGGTCTGGCATTTGGAAATGTGATGGGGGCTTGTAGAGAAGCAACTCGGGATTTGGCAGATGAGTTAAAGATCGATGTGCTGAGACCCATAAATGTGGGAACCCTATATGGTTCCAGTCCTTGTCACTACCTGTGAATTATCCCCTTTCTGCATTATGGGCAGAAAAGACTATTTAATCACTTCCACTGCCACCCAAGCAAGGCATGGGCTGGAGAAAGACAAGCCCCCCTCAGCCTGAGCTACACAGAAGAGAGGAGGAGCTATTCTCCTTCCTCCAAAAGCTTAGGGTTCCTAAAACACTTTCCTCAAAGCCACCCTGGGAGGTAGGTAGTGCCAAGTCTTATCAATCCCATTTTACAGTTGAGGTAACTGATATTCAGCAAAGCCAAAAGAACTTGCCTGGGGTCATACAGCTGGTCTAGGTAAAACTAATGCTAGATGGAGTATCACAAAACCAAACCAAATGACCTTTGTATGATTTGCTTGGTTTCAATCACCCTTGCTAAGTTCCTCTTCTGATTAGGGAAGGGCTACCTCAGGGAATAATGGGGCAGAACAGAAGGGTCCTAGGGAGGGGCCCTTTCTCAGAAAAGAGGGGCAGAGAGCAGCTGCGGCCTGAGCACATAGACACTCTTCCCTGTGGTCTAGCCTTTTGTTAGAGGGGATGTGGTGCAGTGTTCTGAGCCCTGGGGCATTGTAGAAACCAGCCTTCCCAGAGACTCAGTCCATAACCCAGTGCCACCTTGGGGCAAGGGCAGGCTTGGGGACATTGGTCCTTTCCTTCCTCTTGCAGGCAGATGAGGGAGCAGATCAGATATCCTTACCCAGCCACCAGCCTGGTATGCACTGAAATGCTATCCTGTCTCTCCAGCGGGCCATCTGCAGAGGCTCTGTATGATCCTCCAGGCTTGCAGTGAAGGGAATTATGGATGCAGAAGCAAACAGGTGCCAACTGCCTGCGGAGCCTGGCCCCACCTCTGGGATCATTGTCTGACTGCCCCAGCTCCCTGCCAGCTGGACCACAGACAGATACTCCATCCCCAGGGTCACGGACATCCCAAGGCAGAATCTGAAGGAATCGGAGATCAGAGACAAGGTCAAAAACCCAGGCAGGAGGAAGAGAGAGGTTTCTGAAGAAAGGACCTGACAATCAATGACTCAGTGACTCCACTCACCATTTTTGTGACTAGAAACCTCAACATTATCCTAGACTCCTCACTCTCACTCCCTCCATGTAGCCAATCAGTTGCCCAATCTTGTGATTTCTACCATCCCCAACATTTCTCTTAGAGGTCCTCTCCTCTTTACCCATACGACCACATCCCTAATTCAGGTCTTCATTACCTTTCTCCTGAAAGGGTATTTCAGTAGCCTTCTTTTTTGTGCGTGTGTGTGTGTGTGTGTGTGTGTGTGTGTGTGTGTGTGTGTGTGTGGCGATTGGGGTTAAGTGACTTGTCCAGGGTCACACAGCTAGTAAGTGTTAAGTGTCTGAGGTTGGATTTGAACTCAGGTCCTCCTGAATCCAGGGCCTGAACCTTGGCCTGCCTCAGTTTCCTCATCTGTAAAATTGGGATAACAAATAAGATAAAATAAGATAATATTTGCAAAGCATTTTGCAAAACTTTGTTGTTGTTTAGTCATTTTTCAGTCACTTCTGACTTCATGACCTCATTTGGGATTTTCTTGGAAATGATACTGGAGTGAAGACAATTCCAAAGGACTCATGATGGAAAATGTTCTCCACATCCAGAAAAAAAAAGAACTGTGGGTTCTGAATGCAGATTGAGCCATACAGTTTCTACTTTTTGGTTGTGGTTTTTTTCTCTTTTTCAAGGCTTTTCCCTTTTGTTCTGATTCTTCTTTCACAACATGACCAATGCAGAAATGTGTTTAATGTGATTGTACATATATAACTTATATCAGATTGCTTTATATCTTAGGGAGAGGGAAGGGAAGGGAGGGGAGAAAAATATGCATCTAAAAATCTTATGAAAACAAATGTTGAAAGCTATTTTTACATATAACTGGAAAATAATAAAATGCTTTTATGATTAAATTAAAACAAACAAACAAATAAATGAAAAATAAATAAACAAGCAGATAAATGAATGAATGAATGAACAAATAAACAAATAAATACATAAATAATAAATAATAAATAAGTAGATAAGTAAGTAAATAAAAAGTAATGTAAAAAAGAAAAGATACTGGAGTGGTTTGCCATTTCCTTCTCCAGCTCATTTTACAGATGGGGAAACTGTGGCAAAAGGGTGAAGTGACTTGCCCAGGGTCACACAACAAGGAAGTGTCTGAGGCCATATTTTAACTCAACTCTTCCTGACTCTAGACCCAGGACTCTATTCACTGTAGCATTTAGCTGCCCCATTACAAACCTTAAAGCACGATAAAAGTTATTATTATTATTGCTCAGTAAACTTTAAAGTTCTTTACAATCTGAGTCTTTTTCTACATCGCTTACACTCCCCTCCTTCCCCCGACACACACATATCTGGAGTGCTCTCTCTTTTCCCTCCCCTCTGGCTTCCTTCAAGACTCAGCTCAAATGCCATCTTCTTCAGGAGGCCTTTCTCAGCCCTGCCGGCTGCTAGAGACTTGTCCAATCACTCTGTTCCTGTACATTGATTATTTTTTTTTCACAAGTTTTCTCACTTTTTAGAATGTAAACCCCTTGGGGGCAACTATGTGGTGCAGTGGATAAAGTCCTGGATTCAGGAGGACCTGAGTTCAAATCTAGCCTTGGACACTTGACACTTCCTAGCTGTGTGACCCTGGGCAAGTCACTTAACCCTCATTGCCCTGAAAAAAAACAAAAGAATGTAAACTCTTTGAGGGCAGGGACTGATTTTTGCCTTGCTTAGCCTTTCTTCAGGCGAATAATTAAAAATCTAAATCCAAACAATCTTTTCATTAACTGCTCACAGAGTAGCACTTATACCATGTCTGACACACAGTAAGTGCTTAATAGTTGCTCGCTCGCTGACGAACTCTCCAGACAAAAACTCCAGCCCTGTCTCTTCCCCCCCTCTCCATTTTCCTCTATGTGTCATTCCTCTCTAAAAGAATATAAGCTCCCTGAGAATGGGAACTTTCATTTTTGCCTTTTCATCCCAAGCACCTAGCACAGTTCCTGAAACATAGTAGGGATTTAATAAGTCTAAGTATGTATATAATAAGTAAGCATTTAATCAAGATTTTTTCATCCATCCATACATTCATTCACACTAGGTGAGGCAAGGTAGGCACCCTCCCAGGGTGCAACACCTAGGGGAGATACAACAAGAAACTGGACCTATGATTTCATTAGTATGAAGAGCTTTCAAATGAGGAAATCTGGCAAGTTTACAGTCTTTTAAAATTGTCTAGGCAGGGCAGCTAGGTGGCGCAGTGGATAGAGCACCAGCCCTGGAGTCAGGAGGACCTGAGTTCAAATCCAGCCTCAGACACTTAACACTTACTAGCTGGGTGACCCTGGGCAAGTCACTTAACCCCAATTGCCTCACTAAAAAAAAAAAAAAAATTGTCTAGGCAATCCCAAAGAACTATTAATGAAACATACTATCCACCTCCAAAGAAAGAACTAATTTTGATGGAACAGACTAAAGTGTGCTATGTTTCACTTTCATTTTTTTCTTTTAATTAAATTTTCTTGTACAAAATGACAAATATGGTAATGTTTTACATAATCATACATGTATAACCTATATCTGATTGTTTGCCACCTGGGGGGGATGAGAGAAGGAGAGATTAAAAATTGGAACCCAAAACTATAAATAAATTAAATTAAAAAGTTTTATTATTTTTTTAAATGGGGCAGCTAGGTGGCACAGTGGATAGAGCACCGGCCCTGGAGTCAGGAGGACCTGAGTTCAAATCCGGGCTCAGACACTTAACACTTACTAGCTGTGTGACCCTGGGCAAGTCACTTAACCCCAATTGCCTCAAAAAAAAAAAAGACAAAAAAATTGTCTAGGGCACTGAATGCTTGCCCAGAGTCACACAGTCAATATGTGTCAGAGGGCTAGACTAGAACTCAGGTTATTCTGCCCAAAGCAAGCTCTATCCACTGTGCCATGCTATCCTCTCTGTATTTTGTCATATTTTATATTTGGGTAGAGCATGGTTTCAGTACCATGGATTGTGATCTGCATCTCTGGATACATATCAAATACTTCCACCCCATCTCATCCCTTGTAATTTTCATCCATGCTTTCCCATATTCTCCATAGAGCATCTATCCAATGTGTTGAAAGCCATCCTCCGCCTCTTTTAGCACCTCAGGGGTACCACCCTATCCCTTGGGCTGTCCATCATTTTGATTTTCCTCCTAATTACATGACCTATGGACTTTCCGGTTTTACGTTTTCTCCAATAACATATCCACAAATTTTGGTAATTTGCTGTAACCACCCCCCACACACACACACACAGGCCCACCAGGCATCTTTCCATTCCCTTTGAGTTTTTGTCATTTATATTCTCCTGAGCACTACAATAGCCTCCTATTTCCTCCCTGCCTCCAGTGCCTCCCCTTTCTAATCTATCTTCCACACAAATGCCAAACTGATCCTCCCAAAATACAGGGCTGACTCCTTCTCCCTCTCCCCTGCCCAAAAAACTTCAGCAGCTCCCAGAATAAAACATGAACTTGGTTATTTGGCATTCAAAGCCTTTCACAATCTAGCTCTAATCTAGATTTGCAGATATTTCACGTTACCCTCCCTTGTACATTCTGTATTCCACTCACACTGGACTTCTTGCCATTCCCTGTATATAACATTCTATCTCCTCACATTCTGCCTTTGCACAAGTTGTCCCCTATGCCTGGAATGTTTCCCACCTCTTGGAATCTCTAGTGCTATTCAAGGCTCAGCTCAGATGCCTCCTCCTTGAGGTCTCTTCTGATTCTCCTGGTTGTTAATGATTCCCCTCACTCACTTAACTCTATCTGAATTTGGCATTTCCGTGTACGTGCATGCTGCTTTCGCCCAATAGAATGTAAATTCTGGATGCCAGGGATTGTCTTTGTCCTTATTATCTCCAGTACCTGCTATGTTAGCACATAGTAGGCACTGACAAATAACTTGTTGAAGGGATTGATTTTTGTGATGTTCCATAATTTGTGGTCATGTAGCAATATTGGAAATCCCTAATATTGGTGTTAAAGAGATGGGACTAGCAGAACCAGGAGAAATCACACACACACACCCACACACACCATAATAATATAAAGGTGAGTGGCCTCGGATGACATTAGAATTCTGACCAATGCCATGAACAATTGTGAGTTCAGAGGACTTGGCTGTGAAACATCTGACCCTCCCCTCAGGAGAGAGGTGGTAGCCGACAGGTATGGAAGAGGGCATATGATCTCAGGCATGGCCAATGTGTTGTCTGGTTTTATCCAGTTGCACATCTTTGCTGTGAAGGAAGGTCCTTGAAGATGGGGAGGAATGAGTCATTAGGAAGTGATAATGGCATTTTTTAAAAAAATATCCATCAAACATTTAGTTTAAAAAATACTCTATGGGAATCTAGATGGCACAGTGGATAGAGCACCGGCCCTGGATTCAGGAGGACCTGAGTACAAATTTGGCCTCAGACACAACACTTATTAGCTGTGTGACCCTTGGCAAGTTGCTTAACCCCAATTGCCTCACCAAAAATAAAATAATAAAAAAAATATAAAAAATATTCTAAATGTAATGATGGGATTTTGTGATAAGAAATACCTTGGTAGAGGGGCAGCTAGGTGGTGCAGTAGATAGAGCACTGGCCCTGGAGTCAGGAGTACCTGAGTTCAAATCTGGCCTCAGACACTTAACACTTACTAGCTGTGTGCCCTTGGGCAAGTCACTAAACCCCAATTGCCTCACCAAAAAAAAAAAAGAAAAGAAAAAAGAAATACCTTGGTATTACTGAAAGCACTGTACAGTCTCTCAAATGTGAGCCAGCCCAGTTTCCCCCTGCTGCTAAATTCTAGGTCCAACTCATCCATCTGCATTGTCCATCCAAGTGGCAGCTAGGGGTTGCAGCCCTGCCTTAGCTGTTATGAATTTGGGATAATTCACCTACACTCTGTGTAACTCACTCACCTCATCTGTAAAATAAACAGGTTGGTATCAAGCTCTGAGGTCCCTCCTAGGAATAAAATGATGAGTGTGCAAATGGAGCAGCTCAATCTATCCAGTCATGTCATAGTCTAAGCAAATATGTTGTCTTCCCTGTGATCAGGAGTAGATAATCTTCCTTCCCCTCACAGCAGGGTATTTTTAGCCTGAGCCTAGATGCCTTATGTAGCATTCTCTTGGGGTTAATCCCCCAATTTGCATCCAAAATAGAAGGTTAGGTCCCCAGACATCAGCTGCTACTTCATATTCTGGGGATAATTCTTGAAGGCTACGCTCCTAACATTGGAGTTCATAAGTCCCACCATCATGCTTCCCATTAATAGCAGTAGATATAATTAGCCCATAGCAATTTAAGAAAAGTAACTACAAAACATTACCTAATCCTCAAACTTAGGATTTACTCTCCCACAAATACACACAGCCTCCAGGGGAAGAGAGGGTTCAAACTTAGGATTTACTCTCCCACAAATACACACAGCCTCCAGGGGAAGAGAGGGTTCAAACTTAGTAATGGTAGTAAGACACATGTATAGGATGTACAGATAGATAGCAAAGATAACTCACAATTCTCAGTACCACAGCATCTGAAGGTTCTTTCTCTCTTTGTAGGATCCTCACATAACTCCTTTTGGGCATAATGTCTCTGTTGGACAGGATGTTCAGAGTCCCATAGTCTTCTCATCTCCATAGCTAGCTCTATTCTCTGCTGCCATGGGTCCTGTTCCTTTCAGTGACTGCCTCTTTCTATCTAGGTCTGTCTGGAGTATACATCTCTGCTCTTTGATAGATGCAGTGTTTCCTATTGATCAAATAGCTACATTTCAAAGTGATGTGGCCTGGGGTTGAGAGAGGTAAGGAGGAGGCTCTGGGAGGGAGGAAGAAGGAAACTCATTCTTTCTCAAGATCAATTCCCTCATAAGGGGCTGATTGATTTCTAGTTCCTGGCTTAGAACTCCCTCAAACTTCCAAGGAGTTAGCTATTTAAAGAACCCAAAGAGGTGGTTAATTGATTCACTAAGATAAAAGTGTTCTCACTTCATAAGGATCAGGGCTTTAGACATATCTTCATGATTAGCTTAATACCTTGTCAACACCTTATAATTATACTCTGTGCTTTCTGGGATAGGAAGTTGATTAAAAAATCCCTACACTTAGTTTCCCACTTAGAATATCCTCCAGGCCTAGGGATGGTTACTTAATAGCATTTAGATTATCCACCCCTAAATAAACTGGAGAACCCAGGAGAAAGGCCATACTTTACAAGGTCCCAATATTATTCAATGGTCTGTTCCCATATTTCAGCCCAAGGAAGCATCCACTTACCTTCCCTGATCTAGAAAGGGGTAAGACACAAGCTAAATAGAAGATGCAAGAAGTAGAAAGGAAAGACCCTGAAAATATGCATCTACTTTTCTTAGCTTTCCTCTTAGGGAAGAGTCCCCAGGAGTTAGCTATTCTATCCTCCCTTGCCTACCAAGAGCCTCTTGGGCAACCCCAACATGAAGCTAGATAATGGGACAGAGGACTCAGGGACTCAGGCCGCTACAGCCCCATCCCTTTAGGAAAAGGCAGAGAAGGGAGAATCTACACTATAATTACCATTTATGCCATCAATAAGTCCATTCACCAATCAGACATCTTTTAATTCCCCTCCATTCCCTAGCCTGTAAAACAGCTTAGGTGGCTGCCAAGGAGTCAACTCAGTGATTAAGTTGGTCAGATAAGTGGGTGTAATCTCTATGTCATTGCATATATATATATATATATATATATATATATATATATATATATATATATATATATATATATATATATCCTCTTCCCATGCCTCTATTCATTGTTCCATGTGTTTTAGAAACAATGTCTCTAACAGGTAAGCATCCAGATTATGCCTGAACACTTTGAGTGACAAGGAAATCACTACTTTACAAGGCACCCTATAAACATACCTTCCTACCATTATAGAAAATTCTTCCTTTCAACATAACTTGAAATTTGCTTCCTTGCAAATGCTTTTTCTTAATCCCTGTTCTGTACACCATAGGTACATAACAGAACAAATTGGTTTATTATATTTATTGATAACTTTTGTTTTCGTTATCATTTTTTTTGTGGGGCAATGAGGGTTAAGTGACTTGCCCAGGGTCACACAGCTAGTAAACGTCAAGTGTCTGAGCCTGGATTTGAACTCAGGTACTCCTGAATCCAGGGCCAGTGCTTTATCCACTGTGCCACCTAGCTGCCCCTCATATTTATTTCTGAATATATTTTCCCCGGCCCAGTAAGAATAAAAAAGAAAGATAATAAAACAATTCAACCAAACTAATACTTCAACAGAGTCTGGCTGTATATGCAATGTTCCACACCTCTAGTCCCCCATCTCTGCAAAGAATAGAGAGCATTTTCTCACCTCTTCTCTTGGGCCAAGCTTGGTCACCATAATACCATAGCATTAGTTGTTTTTCTTTCTGTTTACATTTTAGTCACGGTGTCTTTTGTTTTCTTAATTCTATTTACTTCAATCTTTTTCAGTTCCTACAAGTCTTCCATTCTTCTCTGAATTCTTCATCATTTCTTTCAGCATAGTTGTTCTTGTTTAGTTGTTACAGTCATATCTGACTCTTTTATTTGACCCCATTTGGGGTTTTCTTGTCAAATGTACTGGAGTGGTTTGCCATTTCCTTCTCCAGATAATTTTATAGATGAGGAAACTGAAACAAACAGGATCAAGTGACTTTTCCAGGGTCACACAGCTACTAAGTGTCTGAGGCCATATTTGAACTTGGGTCTTCCTGACTCTAGGCCACTGTGCCACCTAGCTGATATAATGTGCCTCAGTTTGTTCAGCCATTCTCCAATCAATGGGCATCTACTTCCTTTCTCCAATTCTTTGATCCTTCTGAAAGTGTTGCAATGAATATTTTGGCATGTGTTGGAGCTTTATTTTACGTCGAATACATTTGTTTGTTTGTCTGTTTGTTTTGGTGAGGCAATTGGGGTTAAGTGACTTGCCCAGGGTCACACAGCTAGTAAGTGTTAAGTGTCTGAGGCCAGATTTGAACTTAGGTCCTCCTAAATCCAGGGCTGGTGCTCTATCCATACATGGAATACATTTAATCCTTCTTACACAAGAGTTCAAATAGCTGATGACACTGATCAGGCTTCCCAATGAGTCTCCTTAAGTCTAAATACTTGCTTCAAGTGACTTTTATAAGGCATGATTTCCAGTCCCTTCACCCACTTGGTTACCTTACTAGAGACATGCTCCCGCTAGTCAACATCCTTCCTAAAATGAGGTACCCAGAATGGAACCGGATACTCTGGGTCTGCTCTAAGTAGGGCAAAGGACAGCAGGACTTTTTGGTTCCCTCATTCTGGACACTATCTCTTAAAGCAGCCTAAGACTGCATCAGTTCCTTTAGTTGCTAAGTAACAGCATAGTCAGCTTGCAATACACTAAGATCTCCCAGGTCTTTTTCAGTGGGACTATTATCAAACCTACTTTCCTCCATTCTGTAATTGTGCAATAGCTTTATCCAGTTCAAATATGTATTTTAAAATTTTTCTTCCCATCCTTCCAGCCTGTTGATATCTTTTTGAAAACTATCTTTCCTTTTCTTGAAGGTCAAAGACAGAAAGATCCTATTCATAGGTAGTACTGTGGGCTCCTAAATATAGAGCGAGAAAGAACCTCAGAGGCCATCTAGTCTAACCCCCTCAAGTTACAGATGAAGAAACTAAGGCCCAGAAAGGTTTGGTGATTTGCCCAAGCTGTACTTTTCTAATAGCAAAGAATTGGAAATAAAGTGGGTGCCCATTAATTGGGATACATAAATGCTGGGGCCCTGCTTCCCATTCTGAGAGAGATGTACAGACACAAACAGACTCACAATAATAAATACATGTACTACTATCTGTGTGACCCTGGATAAGTCACTTAACCCTGATTGCCTCACACCCCCCAAATAATAATAATAATAATTCATAAACACATGTACAGAAAAGCTTCATTCAACATTCATAGATGTAGATAACAAAAGTATTTTGGTGACCTCCATGATCAGAGGTGGGAATAGAAATCCCATGGGCAAAAGGAGAAGAGATAGAATTCTGTACAGTTTTCCCAAGATGGGAACATTGGGGGAACTGATTCTCTCCATCAGCCCAGGCACCTACTTATCATTTCCCAAGCTAAACCCCACATTGGCTCAGCCCCCTGAGTCTGTTATCCCCTCTGCCCATCCCTGCCTCACCCCAAATCTTCCATTCATTGTCTCTGAGCTAGGAAAATTAAACAGGTTTTTCTGTGGAAAATCCTTAGGGAAGGGAGTGTGCAAGGAAGGATTAGGCACCAGGGCGCCTCAATTCTTATTTCAAGAGGTGTTCCTGACTTTCCTTGGGATCTCTGTTAGCATCAGAGTCAATAATGGGCCATTTATACACACATCGCTCACTCACTACCTTCTATCCTGGGATCCTAGGTTCATAGGATTTTATGTTGAAAGGGACCTTAGAGATTATTTAGTCAAACCTCATTTTATAAAGGAAGCCCCTAAACCCCTTAGAAATAAAGTGAGACAGGCAGTGTGGTGTAGGGAATAGGAGTCTTAGAGTCTATTGGTCTTGAAATCAAGAAGACCTGAGTTGAGTTTAAATTTTGTCTTGGACACTTATTAATTGTGTGACCTTGGGCAAGTAATAAATAAATAGATAGATAGATAGATAGATAGATAGATAGATAGATAGATAGATAGATGAATGAATGAATGAATAAGTGAATAAATAAATAAACAAACAAACAAATAATAAATAATAAATAAAATATATAATGAGGGGGTTGGGTTGGATGAACTTTAGGGCCCCCTTCCAGCTCTAAAGCTAAGATCGCATAGTTCATAGTTCATAAGTGGTAGAGTCAAAATTTGAACCCAGGTCTTCTGAATCCCCAATTCAGTGCTTTTTCTACCACACCATCCCATATCATGAATGACAAACGCTGGAGAGGTAGCACACAATGTCCTGGCAATAGGAATGATCACACTTGAACCCTAGTGACCGATGAGACTACACACACTTAGGTTTTGCCTTGTTCTCCCAGTCACATTGAGATAGCTGACCCTTACCCAAAGCATGCTTGTTTTCCCAATGGGAAGTGGACCTGTAAGGTTGAGGTCAGGGGAAGGAAAGAAGTGCTGAGAAATCCCAGGCTGAGAAATACTTTCCAAGCTCTGCTTCCTCTGCCGTGTTCTTTCCCTTACCTAGGATTTTGTTATTGTTATTGTTCAGTAATTTCAGTCATGTCTGACTCTTTGTGATCCTGTTTGGGATTTTTTGGGTAAAGATATTGGATTGATTTGGCATTTCCTTCTCCAGCTCACTTTATAGATGAGGAACTAAGGCAAACAGGGTTAAGTGACTTGCCCAGGGTCACACAGCTTGTTAGTGTCTGAGATCGGATTTGAACTCAGTAAAAATGAGTCTTCCTGACTTCAGGCCTAGCACTCTATCCACTGAAGCACCACGTAGCTGCCCATTCTCAGAATTAAGCTATGCCTGAGAACATTAGCTTATCTGGCAATCCCTCCTACTGGGCATCTAGAAGTGATAGAAAAAAGATGGCAATGGATAGAACCAATCCAGAGGCATCCCCAGCCCATAGTTCTAGAGATGGAAGTAACTTTGAAAGCTATTTGCTCTACCACACAACTCATTTTACAGATGAGGAAACTGAGGCTAAGAGGGACTTGCCCATGGTCTCTCAAATGAGTGTCAAAGGCAGAATTTGAACCCAGGTCTTCCAGGCTTTAGTTCTGGTGCTACAACCACCATGCCACACCATTATCCTTCTAGTTCCCCTCCCTATAGGTCTCCCTCCTCCATTCAGTTGAAGTCATCTTCCACCCTCTCATACCTCAATATTTCAAGGATCTGTCACACCTAGAGTGTGGGGGGCACCCTAAAAATCACAACCCCTCAGTAAGCCTTTTGGAATAGCTGGCGCTATCTTCCAGGCAGCCAAATTGGTGGTGAGTCTCTCTGAGTTGAGCCAGACTGGATTTCAGATATCAGACACAACAGCCTTTTCAGCTTAGGAAGCAATTCCAGGCAGCTAGGTGGTGACTGGGCCTGGATTTGAGAAGACCTGGGTTCAAATCTGGCCTCAGACCTTAGCTGTGTGACCCTGAGCAAGTCACTTCACCTCCATCTTCCTTGTTTTACTAATTTGTAAAGTAGGGGTTATAACACCCCCCACCCCTGTCCAAGCATTATTGTGAGGATAAAATGAGATCGTATTTGTAAAGGGCTTTGCAGACTTTAAAGTGTTATGTAAAGTCTGGCTACTCATCTATTTCCATCCTTGAATTCCTAGCACTTTAGCAAAATGCCTGGCCAAGTTGGGGTGGGGGTGGAGTGAACTTGTTCATCGAAAAAAATAATCATATAAAAGCATTGTGGATATGATGAAAAATAAAACATTTCTTGCCCATAAAGAACTTCAAATCAAGTAGGTAGAAATATGATGTGTACAAAAAATAAGTGTGTTCCTAACTGTGTTCTGATGAAGGACAATTTTAGGAGGGTGAGGAGGATGCTTTCAGTTGGGGTTGGGGATTGAGGAGAGGGTATCAAGGAAGGCTTCCTGTAGCATCATAGGATCATGCCATTCCTCAAGTGAGAAAAATTATTGCTATGCTATTATGTTAATAGTGAATTATTAATTTGTGATCCAGGCTTTTCTCTATTTCCTCATTAAGGCCCAGCTCTTGTTAGTCTCTGAAGGACATGACTGATAAGATTACTCCTAGACCTCAAGGAACATACTCATCAATCATGAGCTGGACCACACCCAACTAGGAGACCATGTTTCTGCTTAGAGTATAAACAGAATTCAGTCTGATGGAGTCCTTGCCCTGGGGTAAGAAGCCCCTATCCTTGTACCCCTTCATCAGAGTTTAGGGTGAGCTAGCTCATGAAGGAGAAAACCAGCCAGAGAGGTCAGGATGGGGACAGATTCCCCCTGCCCAGATTGCAGCCAGCAAAATGTGGACTAGGCAATGTTCCCTCCTGGGGACCACTGGAAGAGGACCAGTGAAGGCAAACAGCATCCCACAATCCTTCTTGTCTACCATCTTGTTTCTGTCTACATCAGCCCTAACCCTTCTCAACTACCAAATCCATTATTCTGTTCCCCTGGCCTAGAATATACAATTGTTCTCTGTTGTCTATCATATAAAAGCCAAACTCCTTAACTAGACATCTAACACCCCTCCAACCACCCTCACCACTGTCTCAATATCCTCCCCTCCTGGGGGCAGCTAGGTGGCACAGTGGATAAAGCACTGGCCCTGGATTCAGGAAGACCTGAATTCAAATCTGACCTCAGACACTTGACACTTACTAGCTGTGTGACCCTGGGCAAGTCGCTTAACCCCCATTGCCCCTCAAAAACAAAACAAAAACAAAAAAATCCTCCCCTCCTGATCTCTGTATACTTATCCAACTAATTGACTTTCCACTTTTGAGGATTTATACTGGCCATCTTCTTCCTCTTACTCCACATGGGAGTAGGGGTGGATATGGAGGGAGGGAAGGGGGGGGGGGACAGACTCGCTTCTCCCTCCCTTGAACCAGATCCCTGTCCTTACATTCCTTTGCAACTCTGTTTATCTCCTCCAGGCAGCCAACCCTGAAGGACCCCACCCAACTTTGGCTACCCTGTCATCCTTTAAAGTCCTCTTGGTCACAATCATTCCCAACATTCTGAGACGGTTTCTGTTTTTTTTAGAGATAAGAAAGAGAAGGCAATGAACCAGGAACAGAGAAAATGGTCTTTGACCACCCACTAAGGTTCAATAACCATGTTGAAGAGGCCAGAGTTGGCCCCAGGGAAGAACCATTAAACTGCTTTCGGGCATCCTTGGCAGATGGAGCAGGTGGGAGAGAAGCAGGCTCCCTGGGGTCTCCTGGGCCATCTCCAGTCATCTTGACCTATGTCTTGCCACTGGACTCTGATGACTCTGGAAGAGAGAGTGAGGCTGATGATTCTGCTCAGCTCTGCCTCACTTAAATCCAATTCACTTCCAAGTCAAGACATCACTCTGCTGATATCATTGGTCCTCTTTGAGAATGAAGGATGAACAACAACAACAAAACCTGTGGTCTCTGTCCTTATAATTATCCACTTTCATTTATTTATTTGTTTGTTTGTTTGTTTATTAGTGAGGCAATTGGGCTTAAGTCGCTTGCCCAGGGTCACACAGCTAGTAAGTGTTAAGTGTCTGAGGCTGGATTTGAACTCAGGTCCTCCTGACTCCAGGGTCAGTGCTCTATCCACTGCGTCACCTAGCTGCCCCCACTTTTATTTTTTAAACAAAAGTTTATTGGTCTTTAAATGACTCCAATTACAAGTAAAGGAATTGGATAATGGCATTAGCTTAAGACATAGGAGGTCTCAGTGTCCATTGACTTCATAGCACATCAGTATCCAGGATAAAGGTCTTGAAGCAAAGTCATAATGTTAGTGGTTTGATGAGACTGAAAATGAGTGCACATGAAGATGTACTGGTATTTCTGGTCATAGTTACAACAGGAACTTTAATTCTGTATACAGTATAGACTACTAAATGAAAGATGTACATACAAAACCCTTCAGTGATAGATAATTTAACTTGACAGCCAAATACCATTTCTAAAGGCAGCTAGGTGACACAGTACATGGAGTGCCTTTCCTAGAATCAGAAAATTCATCTTCATGAGTTCAAATCTGTCCTCAGACACTTAGTAGCTGTGTGACCCTGGGCAAGTCACTTAATCTTGTTTGCCTCAATTTCCTCATCTGCAAAAGGAGCTGAAGAAGGAAGTGGCAAACCACCCCAGTATCTTTGCCAAGACCTATGGGGTCACAAAGTCGGACACAAATGAAAAATGACTCAGCAACAAGTCCCATAGGCTATGACTCATCCAAGTCCCTAGGATGTCTACTTTTGATAGCTGTAGGTATATACACTTGCCAGCTAGAGCACCTGAGCCCATTCTTTGAACTATTGATTGTAGGTTTACAGGTGGAATCACACACTTTTAGAACTAATCTCCAAAATCATGTAGTCTAACTTCCTACCCTGTGTGGGAATGTCTTTTAATAGGCATAGAATGGCAAGAAAACCGGAATTAGAGTCCCAGGGTCTGAGTTCTGTCTCTGCTACTTACTGATCTGTACAACCTTAGCAAGCCATCCCCCTCTCTCATGACCTCCTAAAATAAGGGTGTCCTACTAAATAATCATTTACACTCTCTCACAACACAAAAATACTATGACACTCACAGCATTCACATCTACCTTTCGCACAGCCAGTAGGGCTTAGCAGTGCCTGGGAGTATTGACATTGGGGTCAGAAAGCCTAAATTCTAGTCCAACTACTTAAAACTTGGGACCAGACAAGTCAATTCTCTGAGCATCCATCCATTTTCTCCTGGCTTAGTCTCCCAAGTTATAACAACAGCAGCAGCAGCAGCAACAAAAACAATAATTATTATTATTGACATTCTTGTTATAGCACTAGAGTTGGCATCAAGAAGACCTGAGTACAAATTCTTCCTCAGACACTTATTGGCTGAATGACTTCGGTTAACCTTTCTCAGTTTCCTCCCCTTAAAAACGAAGGGTTTAGACTCAGTTGCCTGTAAGTTCTCATAATTCTTACTCTATAACCCCCAAGATCCTAAATACTGCATTTTAAAGGTCTGAAAAGTTGTTACATCTATTATACCATTTGATCTTCACAACTCTATGGAATAGATTCTATTATTATTCCCATTTTTGTTGCTGTTGTTTAGTTGTTTCAGTAGTATCCAACTCTTCGTGACCCCATTTGGGGTTTTCTTGGCAAAGATACTAGAGATGGTTTGCCATTTTCTTCTCCAGTTCATTTCACAGATGAGGGGCCAGGGTAAACAAGGTTAAGGGATGTGCACAGGGTCACTTAGCTAGTAAGTATTTGAGGCTAGGTTTGAACTTATGCCTTCCAGACTCCAGGCCCAGTATTCTATCCACTTCACCACCTAGTTGCCCCATTTTACCAAGAGACAGATTGACATGAAGAGGAGACTTGCCCAAGCTCACACAGTCAGTAAGTGTCTTAGGCAGGATTCCAAGTTCAGGTACCACAGCACCTCACCACCTCCCTTCCAGAAGAACCTGGTACCCTTCCCAAAGTTGTTGTATACACACATAGCAGCTAGGAGGTGCAATGGATAGTGTGGCAGGCCTGGAATAAGGAAGACTCATCTTCCTAAGTTCAAATCTGGCTTCGGACATTTACTAGCTGTGTGACCCTAGGCAAGTCACTTAACCCTGTTTGCCTCAGTTTCCTTATCTATCAAATGCGCTGGAGAAGGATGTGGCAAACCACTCCAGTATCTTTGCCAAGAAAACCCCAAATGTGGTGATGAAGGGGCAGACATAACTAAAACGACTGAACAACAACAAATAATTATTTACACCTGCTCATCTTGTGGCTTGGTAACATAGAACACAAAATAAGAGGGCTCTGCCTATTTCTACCACCATGGTTGACCCCTTGACTTGACTTGACCAGAAGTTCAAAAGGGCCCCTGCTCCTGGTTCACTCTCTTCTTTCCTTCTCCTTCCTTTTCTGTCCTCTGTGGCAACAGATTTCCGCACCTCACCCAGACCCATCCATCTCCAACCTCCTGCGGGAACAAAAAGTCACAAACAAACTGAATATCAAGTTGGAACCCAGCAAGGGGCTATCAATAAAGACTGGGTAACCCAGTTACTGAACGGATTGGGTTTGGGGAGGAAATGGGGTAATCAAATCTCCCCTCTGGGCTTCCCATCTGTCTCTATTTCCTTCTGCTCCTTCAACCCCCGGCTGCCTTCAGCCTCAGGCACTTGGGCACGACCCAATCCAATTAGGCTATGGTCCTGTCTCAATCACCATCCATCCCCAGCCCACAGGGGAGGCTGATAATATGGTTACCAAATCATTTTATTAAAAGTTGGAAGGGGAGCTAAAACACCAAAGTTCAGGGCATTTGGGGACGAGTCGAGGGAGCTCAAAAGGAATGGGAAATAAATGTGGTCTAGGGTCCTTAGTATAGAGAACCCCAGAATCATAGAATGGCAAAGTTACAAGGGACCTTAGAGGTTTCAGAACAACAGATGTCAGGACTAGAAGGGAACTTAGAACATAAACTATTCAAGCCAGGAAGTCGGGGCTAAAAAGGACTTTAGAAAACTTTATTTTGGAAAATAAAATTTTATTCAGATTTAAAAAAAAAAGAAAAAGAAAACGGAAGGTCAGTGTCATACAGGACCTTAGGATGCAGGCTATTAGACTACAGACATTTAAAGCTAATAATCATCATAGCACCTACTATGTGCCAGGCTCTATGCTAAGCACTTCACAAATCTCATCTCATTTGATCCTCATGACAACTCTGGGAGGTAGGTACTATTATTACCTCCATCTTGCAATGGAGGAAACTGAGGCAGACAGAGGATTAAGTCCCTTGCCCAAGCTCACACAGCTAGTAAGTGTCTGAGTTTGGGCTTGAATCTACATCAAAGCTGTAGCTTCCTACTCTAAAGGACCTTAGAAAACAGCATAGAATATCAGTTCTGGAAGGGACTTTGGACCATAGAATGTTAGAAAAGATAAGATAATTAAGGAATTTAAAATCTACACCCTTCCCCATTTTGGTGCCTTCATATCTACCATTCCCCAACACCAAAAAGAGCTCCTATTCCCCTCTATCCCTGATCTTCTCCTTTCAAAATGTGTTCGACTTCTGAAAAGCAGTGTGATCCAATGGAAAGGGTTGAGATTCTGAAGTCAGAGGAGCTGGATTCAAATCCAGTCTTTCCTATGTTCTTACTACCACAATGGAGGGGCAGCTAGATGGTACAGTGGATAAAGCACTGGCCCTGGAATCAAGAGAACCTGAGTTCAGAATCTCACCTCAGACCCTTACTAGCTGTATGACCCTGGGCAAGTCACTTAATCCCAATTGCCTTAAATATCTGGGTGCCATCTCCAGTCATCTTGATCTATATCTTGCCACTGGACCCAGATATCTCTGGAAAAAAAGAGTGAGGTTGGTGATCTTGCACAGCCCTCCCTCACCTAAATCCAATTCAGTGCACGTCATGACATCACCTCAATGTCATTGTCCTCTTTGAGAATGAAGGACAAACAACAACAATAATTACCACTATGACAAGTCATTTAATATCCTTCTACGAAAAGAATGGATTGGATTGGATGGCCTCTGGGGTCTCTTGTAGCTGTGTGATTATTCTCTTTTCTAGAAAGCTTTCCTTACTTTATCCTAATGGACTCAGAGATCTCCTTTATTCAGCCTTCCTTCCTTCCTTTCAGAATCTATGGTCTTACTTGGAGTATTTATTTTCCTTATTTCTGTCTCTGTGTCATGATCATGTGTTCTATACCATCACCAGAGAGAAGAGGCATTATGT
Organism: Dromiciops gliroides; assembly: GCF_019393635.1. Lineage (NCBI taxonomy): Eukaryota > Metazoa > Chordata > Mammalia > Microbiotheria > Microbiotheriidae > Dromiciops > Dromiciops gliroides. Next base: position 259,258,552 of record NC_057864.1, read on the forward strand.
CTTTGCTGCTAGATTCTTATCTTCCTCAGGACCAGTCACTGTATCTAACCCATTCAACTGGATGCTCTCTAACTGGTGGCATTGTGTCTCTCATCCTAGCAGGAACCCAGGTAGCCCAAGGAGTAATGGAAGCCACTAGCAGGAAAGGCAGAGCAGTCCTTGACTTTTCTCACCTTGAAGTCAGTCAGGCGCTCTCTCACTCGAAGCAATCACATCCTGCCTCACAGCCCCAGCATCCCTTCAGGCTAAATCTGTTCCCCACTGATATTTCCTCTTGATTCTAACTTAATGTAAAGGTCAAAATAAACGCCAAAGTGAAGAAATGCTGAAGATGAGAAGGCACTTTGTGTAATCACAATAGTTCCAACCCAAAGTATCATGTGTTCTATGTCACCAGGTCACAAGATGAAAAAAAATGGGAAATGAATAAAGGCAAAAATAATGACTGATAATAAAAAGCAGTTTAATTGATGTAAAATAGTCACTAGAAGAAGACCAAGAGAGACCAACAACTGTCTTGGCCACAAAAAAATTGAACTCTCTAGGAAGCAGAGGAAAAGACATAGAAGTCAAGAACATTACTAGTCTAGAGTTCAAGTTTATAGGACCACAGATTTTATTCATTTGTAGTTAGCCAACTAGTATTTAGTGAGAACCTACTATGTGTCGCCACACAGGAAAAGTCCTAAGATTAAGTAAGACTGGGAAAGGCTTCTTGCAGAAGGTGAAACCTTAGCTGATACTTGAAGGAGGGTAGGAGGTGGAGATGAAGTAGGAAAGGAATACAGGCATGGAATAAAGTCATTGAAACTACCAGGAGCCTAAAGATGGAGTGTAAAGTTCAAAGAGCATCAAGGAAGCCAGTGTCACTGGATTGCATAGTTTGTGAAGGGGAATAGGGTGTAAGAAGACCAGGAAGGTAGGAAATGGCCAGGTTATGAATGACTTTAGAAGTCAGAGGATTTTATATTTGATCCTGGAGGTGATAGGAAGCCATTGAGTTTATTAAATAGGGGAGTGATATGGTCAGATCTGAGCTTTGGGAAGGTTGATTTGACAACTGAGTGAAGGATAGAGTAGAGAAATACTTGAGTCAGGTAGATCAACCGTCAGGTTATAGCCTGAGTGATGAAGAGGTGAGCACCTGTAACAAGACGGTTGCAGTGTCAGAGGAGATAAATGGGAATATATAAGACATGTAATCAAGGTAGAAAGGACAAGACTTGACAACAAATTGAAAATGGGAAGGGGGAGTGAGGAGTCAAAGAGGACACCTAGATTTTGAGCCTATGTGGCTGGGAGGATGGTAGTACCCCTGACAGTACTATAGATTGTTTATGTAGAAGAAATTTGGAAGGTTACCTGTAGTTAGTATGAGAAGAATGGGTTGGAGAAAGAGTCTGAAAGCAGGGAAACCAACTAGAAGGCTATTGCAATAATCCAGACAAGAGGTGATGAAAGCCTGTTCTAGGATAGTGACTATGTGAGAGAGAAGAAGGGCTCATTTTTAAAGAGTTGCTATCGAGGCAGAAATGACAAGCAAGATTTGACAACTAATTGGAGGAGGGGTGGGAGTAAGAGGAGAGCCAAGGATGACACCAAGATTCTGAACCTGGGGGACTGGAAAGACAGATGGTGCATATGACAGAAAAAGGGAGGTCTGGAGAAGGGATAGGTTTGGGGAAAGGATAATGAGCTATATTTTAGACATGTGGAGTTTGAGATGCTGGTAGGACATCCAGATGGAGGTATCCAGCAGGCATATGATGATGCATGACGAGTTCAGGAGAGTAATTCAGGCTGGGTATATAGATCTGGGGACCATCTGCATAGAAATGATCATTGAACCCATGGAAATTGATGAGATCACCACTCACAAAGAGAGGATATAGAGAAAGAAAGAAAGAAAGAAAGAAAGAAAGAAAGAAAGAAAGAAAGAAAGAAAGAAAGAAAGAAAGAAAGAAAGAAAGAAAGAAAGAAAGAAAGAAAGAAAGAAAGAAAGAAAGAAAGAAAGAAAGAAGGACCAAGACAGAGCCTTGGGAGAAGCCCAAACATAATAGCCTGGAGCAGGATGAAAATACAACATTGGCAAACTAGTCTAAGAAAGAACAATGAGAAAGATAGGAAGAGAACCAAGAGAAATTTCATGGAAACCAAGGGAGGAGAATGTATCAAAGAGAAAGGGTGGCCAACTGTGTCAGAAGCTGTCCAGAGGTCAAGTAAAATTGGACCCAGAAAGAGCCATTGGCTTTGGCAATCAAGAGATCATCATCAGTTTAGAGCTAAAAGGGCCCTTAGAAGTCATCTGGTCCAAAGTCCTCCTTTTACCAACAAGGAAACTGAGGCCTTAAGAGGTCATACAGTTATCAAGAATCAGAGACATGAAAAAAAAATAAAAGAATCAGAGCCATGTTTTGAACCCAGGTCCCCTGAATCTAAATCTAATGTCTTTTAGTAAAGAGAGAAGTGAAGAGGCAGGACTGGAAGACAAGGAGCTGATGCATGATGGGAACAGGTAGGCCATGTGACCAGATCTGTAACCCTGGGCAAGTCACTTAACCCTGTCTGCCTAAACTCCTTATCTGTAAAATGAGCTGGAAAAGGAAATGGCAAACCACTCCAGTATGTCTGGTAAGAAAATCCCAAAAAGAGTCACAGAGAGTTAGACATGACTGAAAAGACTCAACAACAACAACAGGCTCTGGCATGTTACCAGCAATGATTTGTGTGCAAGAAATTAAGTTAAAAATGTGATCAAAGACAGGAATAAGGATTAGATCTGTAATCTTATTGATGTAGAAAATTCCCAGATGAGGAAACTTCCTCTAACAAGGCAGCTCAGCACTTTCTCTGTAACCTGTCAGGGGCCTTCCTTGAACCTAAGTCTCTCCTGACTTGGAAGCCACTTCTCTGTCCAGTATGCCATCTCTGGAAGTGGGTGGGTCATGTAAGGAGAGCAAGAGAGTAATGAATAGACAACATGAATGCTATGCCCCATCCACAAACTTAAAAGATGAGGAGGAAGAAGGTTAGGTAAAGCCTTCATGGAGGATTTGTGGAAGAACATGAACAAAAATGACCTAAGATAGGAAGGTGCAGATTGATTCAGTTTGTACTGTCAAAAGGTATGTTCCCATCCAGGTGACATGGTGAATAGAGTAATGGACCTGAGTTCAAATGCTGCCTCAAACATTTACTAGCTGTGAGACGCTAGACAAGTCATATAAACTCTCTCAGTCTTAAGTTTCCTCATCTGTAAAATGGAAACAGTCATAGCACTTCACAGGGTTGTTGAGAGGAACAAATAAAATAATATCTACAAAGCACTTTGTAAATGTTCCTAAATGTCTTATTATTATTAACATGATTCATCCATGGAAATATGGATGTAGCCAGTAAGGTAGTACGTTGGTAAGTTTAACAACCAGCTTTCTGAGCTCCACTCCTTTGCCAAGAAAACCCCAAATGGGGTCACAAAGAGTCAGAGACTAAAATGACTAGATAACAATAGCCCAAATATTGCTTTCATTTTATAAATGGGGAAACTAAGAAATGAACTTTTCCAAAGTCACAAAGCACGGTGATACTTATTACCTCATGTAACACCAAGAGTACATGGGGATCCCAGAAGGGCTACCCCAAATTTGAGAACATCCTTGGCACCACATCAGTTAAAAACTCATAGTTCCAAGCCCCAACCAATGCACTTACTTTTATGAGTCAGCCATGGTACATGATTATTTCAAAACAAAAGGCATTTAATGAAATAGCATTATAAGAAAAGTAGCAACTGAATACATTTCCAATATCTCTGTCTATGGCTTGTTTGTACATGTTGTCTCCTCCATTAAATTTGTAAGCTCTGGGCTCCAAGTTAAAATACAGATGGTAGAGCTTGCTCTCCTTCTTCAAGGGAAAGTATCCTCAAGTGCCAGTGCCCAGCACCTGGTAGTTACTTAATAAATCACTCATAAATATAAATATAAATATATTTCAGTGGAAAGATTGGACTCACCTAGGAAGCAGGCATGGAGGGATACATGCATAGGGAAGATGTCTATCCAATGCACTCAAATGTAGGGGCAATTCATAGTCTATGACACTGAGATCTTCTGGGAATGTTCTCATGCTGCCCACCCTTCCCCACCCACTGTGCCTGTAGGTGTAGTGGTGCATAATCCCTGCCAGATTGCATTTAGCTGGCTTTGTGCTCTCTGATAAGCATTGCTGTGCTGGATCAGGTTATGGAATGACTCTATGTCTTTAACTGGAGTAGCTAAAGGAACACCCCCTCAGGGGCAAAGCTATCCCTTCCCTAGAAGAAGGAAAAATGGGGTCTACCATCTGTATTTTAGCTTAGAGCCAGAGAATTTTTAGTGAAGGCATCAGGTCCTTTTCACATGGGATATTTGACCAGTGAAATCTGTCAATTGCCTTTTCCCCAGAAGAAACTGTCAATTCCCATAATCTTAACTATGTACAATTTTTTCCCCAGAAAAGAATGTTTTGGACCATGGAGTAACAATTAGGGAACGAAATCAGAAAGGGGGGAGGAAAAGATACTTCAATGATGACTGCTTGAGAAAAGCATCATGGCATCCTCTTCTACACAGGTACTCAAACACTTCTTCACGTACATAAAGATTAATAGTATACATAACTCTCTCAACTCATGTTTGCTTTAAAAAACACTTTTATCAATAAATTTTGTTCTGCATTACCTTCATTTCCAAATATATTCCTTCTTTCTTCCCTTCTGAAAGAGCCACACCTTATAACAAAGAATTTTTAAAAGACTTAACAACGCTAATCAACACAAGGTCCAATTATGATTCCAGAGGTCTCATGATGAAACATGCTACACCTCACCTGACAGGGAGTGGACTCGGAGTGCAGACTGAGACATATATTTTTTGAACATGACGGATGCAAGAATTTATTTTACTTGAGTCTACAGATTTGTTACAAGGATTTTGTTTTTCTTTCTTTTTTTCATTAAAGATGGAAAGCTAGAGAAGGAGAAGGTGAATTTTTGTTCATTGAAAAAATTAAATGATTTTTTAAAAAAAGAAGTAAAGAGAGAAAACAAAGCAATTCAGCAAAACTAGCCAACATATTGACTGAGTCTGTCAGTATATTCAATGTTCCACACCTGTAGTCCTTCACCTTTGCAAAGAAGGGAGGGAGGTACATTTTTTATTCTTCCTATGTGCTTTTCACATATGCTCAAACTTACTTTTTCACATATGCACACACACATAATGCAACCCGAGCCTATTTTCATCAATAAAATACCATCATCCACACTAGCTAGAGAGTTACTTCTTCAGAGTTTGACAAATGAGAATAAGAAGTTGAGAATAGATGGGGGTGGAAAGGCCTCTTATCCTGGAATGAGCAAGATGAGGTCCCAACGGAGGCAGTAAGATGGGTCATGACCTAGGAATAGCAACAATGGGAGTGTGAGCCAGTAAGACATGCTGGGGTGGTGAGCATGGAGCGGGTGTTTGTGGGTAGTGTGGTTGTCAGAAATAGTTAGTGTGGTTTCTAGGAATCCAGTGGTCTTTGGCCGCAGCTGACTCCCTGTAGTACTCATGTGCTTGACTGAACTCTTCGCAGGGGCCCCTGTTGTTCACTAAGTCTTCAGAATAGACTTTGAGTCACTTCCTGTTCACCAGGTGGGTCTTTGGCTTGCTCACTTCCTGTCCCCAGGTGGCAGGGGTGGGGGACAGTCAAATGGAGCAATAGACAGTCCTCACCTGAAGGGGAAAGTTGACTGCCAGGAGGCAAGAGGCACCCCTCAGCCAGCCTTCTTTGTATTTCAGTCTGCTCATTTGTGAAATATAACCAGTTCTAAATGTCCCTATCTGGGCTTTCCAGGAGAAACAAGGAGAGGACCCAGGAATCCCAAGACCCTCATGGCATCCAAAGGTCATCTCCAGTACCTGACAATGACTTCCACTAACCCGGTCCAGAGAGTGCCTCACTTATTCTTATATGTCTTTAGGGTGAAGGAAAGACACCCCACAATCACCCTTTGTCTCTGATTCTAGAAAAATAATTCTCTACTCCTACTCATGCACCCATGCATATAGCTTCTTATATTTCCCCTTCCTTCTTCCCCAGCTCTCCCCCTCCATAAGACTTCTCTGCCTTAGAGTGAAAGATATATGGGAGAGTCCTCGTCTTTGATCACAAAATCTCCTGTTTTCACAAAATGTTAGAGCTGGAAGGTGCCTTATAGGTCACTTCATCCAACATCCTTATTTATAGTCAAAATAACGAAGCCTAGAGAGAAGAAGTGACTTGGACCAGGTCACACGATGAGTAACTAGTAGAGTTGGTGGGGCAGCTAAGATGACACAGAGGATAGAGCACTGGGCTTAGAGTCAGGAAGATCTGAATTCAAATCCAGTTCGGTAAACTTCCTGGCTGTGTGACCTTGGACAAGTCACTTGACCCAAGTTTGCCATTGGAGAAGGAGATAACAAACCACTCCAGTACTTTTGCCAGGAAAACCTCGTGGATAGAGGTGCACACAGAGTCATGAAGAGTCAGGCACGACTGAACAGCAACAACAAAAGGAGAGCTAACCCTTTTCTGGTTGCAAAGAATTCAAAATTGAGGAGATGTCCATCAATTGGGGAATGGCTGAACAAATTGTGGAATGAGATTTTGATGGAACACTATTGTGCTATAAGAAATTATGATCAGGATGCTCTCAGAAAAACCTGGAAAGACTTCCATGAGCTGATACAAAGTGAAATGTACTGTATACAAAGTAACGGTAATATTGTAAGATGATCAGCTGTGAATGACAGCTATTCTTAGCAATACAATGATTCAAGACAACTCTGAAGGATTGATGAAAAATGTAATCCATCTCCAGAGAAAGAACTGATGGTGTCTGAATACAGATTGAAGCATATTTTTAAAGTTTCTATTTCTTAAGGGGTTTTTGTCTGTTTTCTTTCATAACTTAACTAATGTGGAAATGTTTTGCATGACTACACATGCATAATTTATATTGAATTGCTTATGTTCTTAAGGAAGGGTGGGGAGGGAGGAAGAGAATTTGGAACACAAAGTTTTAAAAATGGATGTTAAAATTATTTTTACATGTAATTGGGTGGAAAATAAAATTCTAAACAAAAGGGGGAAAGGAAAGCTAAGACTTGACCCCCAGGATTTAGAATCCCAAGTCCAGTGAGCTTCCCACTACCCCACATTCCCACACTATCATCAGATAAGGAAGGAAACAGAAGGTGAAGGAAAGAAGAAACTTAGAGAATTGGCAGCTAAAATAGAGACAAGGGAGAAGCTTGGAGTAGGTGAAAGAGCCTGGTAAGACATATGTCTCTCTAGTGTCCCTGAAGGGGGAATATAGGTGGTACAGTGGATAGAGCACTGGCCCTGGAGTCAGGAAGACCTAAATTCAAATCCAGCCTCAGACACTTACTAGCTGTGTGACCCTGGGCAAGTCACTTAACTCTGCCTCCAAAATAAAGAAATAGTGTCCCTGAAGAAGCTTCACCAGACAAATAGGATGAAACTGGGAAGATCCATTGTGATATGACCTCCAATCCTCCTTCACATGTCACAACACTCAGAGGAAGAACCTAAGAAATCTGGGGGAGGGAGAGTGGAAAGAGTGCAGGGAGAGAAGACTGTTCCCCAGTACAGCAGCCCAGATGAGATTAAATTGTAATTGGGAAATAGTTAACAAATAAATAAAATAAAACATAGAAAATATTACATTTTTAAACTAAGTTCAGGGGCAGCTAGGTGGCAAAGTGGGTAAAAGCACCGGCCCTGGATTCAGGAAGACCTGAGTTCAAATCTGGCCTCAGACACTTGACACTTACTAGCTGTGTGACCCCGGGCAAGTCACTTAACCCCAATTGCCTCACTTAAAAAAAAAAAAAAAGTTCACTTACTAGCTGTGTGACTCTGCATAAGTCACTTAACCCTCATTGCCCCAGAAAAAAAAAAAATACACAAAAAACTATGTTCCTATGTGACCCTCAGGGATCCTTATATACTCATCAGAGGCCCCTGTTTCTATCTGAGTCTGACACCACTGCCCTAATGATGGGTGTTGTGATTCTGACAGGTGAGCTTTTCACCTTCTCTTGCCCAAAATTGGTCCTCTGTCCACATCACTTCTGAACATTCCCAAACTATGCCTTTATGTATTTTCTCCCCCCCTGCCATTAGAATGGAGGCTTTTTGAGAGCAGGGGCTATTTGGTTTGCTTAGCATAGTGCCTGGTGTATAGAAAGTGCTCAATAAATGCTCTATCATTCAGTCAATAACTCACAGTTATATGGTACCTTAATGCTGGCAACGCATCTTACTTAGGTTTGTATCTTGCAACAACCCTGTGAGGTAGGAGCTATTATTATTCCCATTTTGGACAGATGAGAAAACTGAGGGGGAGAGAGGTTAAGTCATTTCCCCGGGGTCACCAAGCTAATGTGTGAAACAAAAATTAGAATCCAGTTCTTCCTGCTGTTTTTGTTGTTTGTCCTTCATTCTCAAAGAGGACCATGACATGGGGGGGGGGGGGATGTTGTGACTTGCAGTGAATTGGATTTAAGTGAGGGAGGGTTGTACAAGGTCATCATCTCACTCTCTCCTCTGGAGCCATCTGAGTCCAGTGGCAAGATATACATCAGGATACCTGGAGATGACCCTGGATTTCTTAAGGCAATATGGTTTAAATGACTTGCCTAGGGTCACATAGCTAGTAAGTATCTGAGGTGAGATTTGAACTCAGATCCTCCTGCCTTCAGGGCCAGTGATCTACCACTGTGCCACCTAACTTCCTAAAGACTGTTCCAATGTCCTATTCACTCAGTGTACCATATTTGACTTCATACACCATGCAGAAGAAAAACAGACAGTGTATACAAATAGGGAGTGATGATGCATCACTCAGAGAAGTACAGAAGATGGAGGATTAGAGGATTAGAGCAAGAAAGGCCAGCTAGGTGGCACAGTGGATAGAGCATCGGCCCTGGATTCAGGAGGACCTGAGCTCAAATCTGACCTCAGACACTTGACACTTACTAGCTGTGTGACCCTGGGCAAGTCATTTAACCCTCATTGCCCCAGAAAGAAAGAAAGAAAGAAAGAAAGAAAGAAAGAAAGAAAGAAAGAAAGAAAGAAAGAAAGAAAGAAAGAAAGAAAGAAAGAACAAAGAGAGAGAGAGAGAGAGAGAGAGAGGGAGGGAGGGAGGGAGGGAGGAAGGAAGGAAGGAAGGAAGGAAGGAAGGAAGGAAGGAAGGAAGGAAGGAAGGAAGGAAGGAAGGAAGGAAGGAAGGAAGACCTCCAACCCATTGGTCAGATCCCCTTTAGAGGATTTATGGAGGAGGGGCACAGACAAGAATCCCAAAAATTAAGAGGCAAAGTTGACCTTCAGGCTCTATCCATGGAAGGATCATCATGGAGCTGGAGCCAGAAGGAACTTCAGAAGTCATCTAATCCAAACCCTTATTTTACATTTTTATCATTTACATTTGCATTTATGAAGACTCTGCCCTAGGGGAGTTAAGTGACTTTCCCAAGGTCACATAGGGAGTTATTTTCAGAGATAAGATTTGAACTCAGGCCCTCTGTGACCCCATAGTCACTCTGATGGATGTCATTTACACTGTATCATGCTGCCTCCTCACACAGATGAAATCATGGGTCAATCAATAAATATTTAATAAATGCCAATTATGTGCCGGGCATTGTGCTGATGGGGATAGATGTGTCAGAATATAATAAAGTCTGGAATCTCAAGGGAAATACTAAAAAAAAAAAAAAAAAAGGAGGTATGAGAGGCAAATAGCACTTTCAGACTCCAAATTACACTGTAAATCAGCAACCACAAAAACTATTTGGTATTGACTTTTAAAACAGGATATCAGTGAAACAAATTAGAAAAGGAAGACTCAGAAATAATCCAACTCAATAAGCCAATGTTTAAGACTTCTGAATACATAATCTACTTAATAATTATTATTATGGTAGTTAACATTTATATAGTGCTTACTTACTATGTGGCAGGCTAGCTAGGTGGTCCAGTGGATAGAATGCCAGGCCTGGAGTCAGGAAGAACTGAGTTCAAATCTTCCTTCAGACACTTACTAGCTGGGTGACCCTGGGCAAGTCACTTAACTCTGACTGCCTTAGTTTCCTCATCTGTAAAATGAGCTGGAGAAGGAAATGGCAAACCACTCCAGTATCTTTACCAAAAAAGTCACAAATGAAGTCACAAAGACATGACTGAAATGACTAAACAACAACAAATACTATGCGCTAGATACTGTGCTAAGCACTTTACAATTATTATTTCATTTGATTTTCACAGCAATCCTGGGAGATAGATACAACTGTTATGCCCACTTTACAGATGAGGAAACTGAAGCAAGTGCCTTGCCCCAGATCATGTAGCTAGTAAGTGTCTGAGTTCCTGAGAACTCAAGAAGACCTGAGTTCTTCTCCTACTTGAGAAATAACTATTTGTCAAGAATTATGGAGAAAGCTGGCAAGTAATTTGGCAGAAATTAGGGTTAGCCTAACATTTACCACACACCACAAGAAGCACATATTGAGTACTTGACCATAAAAATAGAAAAATCAGATCCAGTACTTTTTCAGCTGTAACTATAAGGAGAATTCTTAACCAAACAAAGGATGAATATGATTATCAAAGATAAAATAAATCTTTTCAATTAAATAAAATCTCAAAGCTTTTACATTAATAAAATCAATGCAAACAGAATAAAAAAGAGAAATTGTTGAGTGGAGGGGAAAAAAAACTTTTCTATCAAGTATCTTCGATAAAGGACTAATATCTAAGAGATATAAGGAATTAACATAAACATGTATTACCAAAAGTTGACAAAGAATAGGAAGCTGAACTTTTCTCAAAAGAAAATAATATGAAAAGTTCTCAAAAGACCTGTGAACTATTAACAATTATGTTAAAATTGCTTCAGATCACAAATAATTGCTGTTCAGTTGTTTCAGTTGTGTCTGAATCTTTTTAACCCCATTTGGGGTTTTCTTGGCAAGGCATTCAAAGTCCAAGAGTGGCAGGAGTGGTTACCACTTCCTTCTCCAGCTCATTTGAGAGGTGAAGAAACTGAAGCAAACAGGATTAAGTGACTTGCCCGGGGTCAAACAGCTAGTAAGTATCTAAGGCCACACTTGAACTCAGGTCCTCCTGACTCCAAGACGGATGCTCCATCCACTGTGTCACCTAGCTGCCTACAAATAATAGAGAACGGGAAATCAAAACAACTATGAGGTGGAAGGAGTGAGCTGCTGTGCTGAGACAGGAGTGGAGCCCAACCCCACAGTCATGCTGACACAGATCCAGTCCCAGGAAAGCCTCTCCAGAGAAAGAGACCCCCCAGAGCCTCTGAATCAGCTGAAGCACCAGTGTCATTTGGAACTAAGCTCACAGTCTGGTGAGAGGGCTGAGCCCTTGGCAGGGGGGAGATTACAGGGGTCTCTGCTGGTGCTGAGGCAGAACTTGGGTTTTTCACCCATGCTGGGAACCAGGAGGTAGGCTTGAGTAGCAGTGGCCCAGGTAGGGGAGGGGCACAGGCTCGTCAGAGCTAACAACCACAGCACACAAAGCTGGTTGATTAGCAAGTTGGTCTGGGATCATCTATGGACCAGGGAATAGGCCCGTTGAGTGAAGAACCTGCTTCTCCTTAAATCATACCACCTGGGACCTCCTGAAGCTTGGGATAGTGCAGCCTGGAAACAGTGCCCCACTTTAAGGAGCTAAAAGTCAAGTAAAAGAAAGGCAAGAAAACAACTATGAGATTTCACCTCTATAGCAAATTGGCAAAGATGACAAAAAATGAGAATATTCTATGTTGAAAAGGTTATACAAAGGTAGTCACAATAATGCATTGTTGTTGGAGCTTTGAATTGGTCCAACCATTACAGAAAGCAATTTGGAATTATCCTAGAAAAAGAGTAACCCAAAGATCCCAATGGGAGGCATTTATTCTAAGGAAACCAAAGATAGAAAGAAAGTTCTCATATATCCCAAACTATTCACAGTGGTGCTCTACTTTTTGAAGTAACAAAGAACTGGAAACAATGTAGATGCACAACAAATTGATAATGGCTAAACAAATCATGACAAGTAAATGTAATGGAATATGACTGAGCTACAAGAAATAATGAATATGAAGAATTCAGAGAAGCCTAGGAAGACTTATATGAACAGATGCAAAGTAAGGTAAGCATAACCAGGAAATTCATATCCAAAATGACTACAACAATGTAAATGGAAAGTCCAAAAAAGAAACTGAATACTATAATTACAATGACCAAGTTTGTCCCCAAAGAAGAGAAGAGAATGTACCTTCCTTCCATCTTTGAAAATATAAGAGACTATGCATAATAATATTGAATTATACTATCAGACTTGGCTGATAGGTTGGTTAGTTTTACTGAATTGCTTCCTTTTCTTTTCTTTCATTCTTTTGTTCTTTCTCTTGTCTTTTTGATTCTTTATTACAAGGAATGGCTTGCTGGGGGGAAGGGGAAGGATATATTAATCTAAAAGCAAAATTTATCAGTGAAATTTTTTAAGTTTTAATCTGCAATTTGTATAGGGATTTTTTTCTCTCCCCTTCTGTCTGCAATTTCCACCATCTCCAGGTAACATGGAAAGCAGAAAGTATAGAAGTCAATTATCAAGGTATATTTTTAAATAGCATTTTTTCCCAATTACATGTCAAGACAATTTTGCCTTCATTTTTACAAGATTTTGAGTTCCAATTTTTTTCCTTCACTCCCACCCCTACCTTCTTCCTAAAATGGTAGGCAATTTGATATAGGTTATACATGTGTTATCATGCAAAACATATTTCCATATTAGTCACAGTTGTGAAAGAAGAAACAGATCAAAAGGAAAAGAAACATGAAAAAGAATAAAGTAAGTGAAAAAATTATGCTTTGATCTGCATGCAGAGTCCATCAGTTCATTATCTGGTTGTGGACAGCATTTTCCTTCATCAGTCCTTTGTACTTGTCTTGGATCATTGTATTGCTGAGAAGAGCTGTGCTGTTCATTTTTTTTTTTTTTTAGTGAGGCAATTGGGGTTAAGTGACTTGCCCAGGGTCACACAGCTAGTAAGTGTTAAGTGTCTGAGGCCGGATTTGAACTCAGGTACTCCTGACTCCAGGGCCGGTGCTCTATCCACTGTGCCATCTAGCTGCCCCAGTGCCATTCATTTTTGATCATCACACAATGTTGGTGATACTATGTACATAACATTTTCCTGATCCTGCTCATTTCACTTTGCATCAGTTCATACAAGTCTTTCCAGGTTTTTCTGAAATCTGCCTGTTCACCATTTCTTATTGCACAATAGTATTCCATTACATTCATATACCACAGCTTGTTTGAACATTCCCTAATTGATGGGCATCCCCTGAATTTCCAATATTTTGCCACCATAAAAAGGGCTGATATAAATATCTTTGCATACATAGGTCCTTTTCTCTTTTTATGCTCTCTTTGTGATATAGACCTAGCATCGGTAATTCTGAATCAAAGGATTTGCACAGTTTGGTTTCCCTTTGGGCATAATTCTAAATTGCTCTCCAGAACAGTTGGATCAGTTCACAACTCCACCAACAAAGCATTAGTGTCCCAATTTTCCCACATCCTCTTCAACATTTTTCATTTTCTTTTTTGTCATATTAGCCAATCTGATAGGTGTCAGGTGGTACCTCAGAGTTGTCTTAATTTACATTTCTCTAATCAATAGTGATTTAGAGGGGGCAGCTAGATGGCACAGTGGATAGAGCACTGGCCCTGGAGTCAGGAGGACCTGGGTTCAAATCTGGCCTCAGACACTTGACACTTACTAGCTGTGTGACCCTGGGCAAGTCACTTAACCCTCATTGCCCCACAAAAAAAAAAAGTGATTTAGAGCACTTCTCATATGTCTATAAATAGCTTTGATTTCTTCATCTGAAAACTACCTACTTATATTCTTTGACCTTTTATCAATTGGAGAATGCCTTGTGTTCTTATAAGTTTGACTCAGTTCTCTATATATTTGAGAAATGAGGAGTATTCTGGTTTTTGATCCTCTCTGCTATTTGCTTCCATTTTATGGGAGAATTCATTCCATTCATATTCAGTTATGATTACTAACCGTGCATTTCTCTCCATCCTATTTTTTCTCCTATTTGTGCTCTCTTTCCTTTAACTCTTTCCCTTCTCAACAGTGTTTTGCTTTTGTCTATTGCTTCCTCTGGTCTGCCCTCTCTTCTGTCAGTCCCCACCATCACCTTTACTTAATTTCCCCCCTCCTACTTTTCTGTTAAGTAAGCTAGATTTCTATATCTTTGAGTCAATACTGATGAGAATAAGGTTCATATGATGTCCATCACCCACCCTTCCATTCTGCCCTCCACTGTAATGGGTTTTTCCACATCTCTTCATGTGAAATAATTTAACCCATTCTACCTCTCCCTTCCTTCTGTACCCAGTATACTCCTCTTTCTCATCCTTTAATTATTTTTATGTCATGTCCCAAAATTCACTTTATACCCATACCCTCTGTCTATGAATACTCCTTCTACCTGCACTATTAGTGGTACAGTTTTTTTAATCCCATTTTTATTATATATATATATATATATATATATATATTTACAGGGCAATGAGGGTTAAGTGACTTGCCCAAGGTCACACAGCTAGTAAGTGTCAAGTGTCTGAGGCTGGATTTGAACTCAAGTACTCCTGAATCCAGGGCTGGTCCATTATCCACTGTACTACCTAGCTGCTTCAGTGGTACAGTTTTTACAAGTATCATCTTCCCGTGTAGGGATATAAATATTTCAGCTCCTTTATGTTTTCTTTTCATTTTTTCTCCTTTTCACTTTTTTGGTTTCTCTTGGATCTTGATATTAGAGATCAATTTTTTGTTTATTTCTGTCTTCTCCTTATGAAAGCTTGAAATTATTCTATTTCATTGAACGACAATTTCCCCCCCTTGAATTGTTATGATTAATTTTGCTGGGTAAGTGATTCTTTACTTATGCAGGATATTTAAAATAAAGCAGTTGCCTAAGATTTTAATAATGTCATTCTGGAATGGGGCATTTAAAAACAGAGTCATCTTGCTTAATGTAGAAGCTTCCAGAGAATACTAAAGCACATCAGAAGACTCTAGAGGAAGATCCCTGATAACACCTGGCCAAGGGCCCTCTGGTGACCAGTCTTCGAGGTATGTCAGCTAGAAAGAAACTGAGGAGTGTGGGCATGTAAAGAGTAGCTGTCATTACAGGTCCATAGAGGTGCATATGGTAGGCCAAAGCAGAGACTTGTCTTGCACCCTTTATTTGGAGACCAAAATGTGAGGGGCAGTTTAACCTATAATATGGTTTGGGGGCATGACTGGGAAAGACCAGGAACAGAAAAATGGGTAGGCATAGTAAATAAAAATAGCAAGTCTCCCTAGAAACAGTAGATTGCCAGACCCTTGGGAATATTAAAATCAATGATGTTAGCTTTGCTTTCTTTATGGCAAAGGGTTTATTTAATATACATATGCATATGTCATCCTTTGGGGTGAAAGTTGGGAAAGAGGTGGAAATCCTGTGGGAATGGAGACACTAGACAAGCTAGTTATGAATTAAGATGAAATTAAATCATACCCTTAGATTAAAAGCCCTGGACAGAAACACAGCAAAAGCAAACATAGGGATGGGAGATGGGGTGGGGGGACGAGTAGGGAGGCTGTAGTCTCCTCTTGCTCAATTGGTAGAGTTACTTGCTCAAAAGTGAAATCTAGGAGCTGCTCAAACATGCCCAGTTGAAATCAGCCAGAGCAGCCTGTGCTAGAAGCCCCACCTTGTGACTTCTACCCATATTGTACTCTAGGGAGCTATTCCAGCTCCATCCCGTAGAAGGTATGGAAAGCACTAGTCTTACCAATGCCAAAGGGTAGCACAGTAGTTCGATTATAATAAAATTACTACCTTAAAGATACAGAGCTCTTTATCATTTATTCAGCTGGTCCTTACAACCACCTTTCAAGGGCAGTAGTGTTATCATTCCCATTTTTCAGATAGAGAAACTGAGTCCCAAAGGGCTCAAGTGACTTTTCCAAGGTCACATAGCTAAGTGGTGGTGCCAGGCTTTGAATTCAGGTATCCTGACTCTAAGCCCAGTTGCAGGCTAGTATGGAATGATGAAGACAGATACTAAAGAGAATAAAATACTACAGGGGACAAAAAGAGTTGTTGGGTGCTGTATTTGAAGGGTGAATGGGACATAATTTGACCTGTGCTGGATATCCTGTAGCCCCTTCTCTTACCCTCCTGACTTGGGTATAGACAACAGGGAGGAGGGCATGAGGGCTGGATGGAGGCTGGGACAGAATTGGTTCAAGAATAAGAAAGGTAAATGAAAAGTGAAACCTTCTGTCTTGTGTGTGCTAGCATGAGGTTGCCCCTTTTGCAGGCTTCCTGGGTAACTTGGTAGAATGTGTGTCTATAGGAAAAGGGTCTGAGGTGAGCTGGGGAATACTTGGGATAGAGTTCCCAGGAAATAACTCCATTCAGAACTATGATTATCATCTCTAAACTAAGGGGATTAGACTAGATGACTCCTAAGGTTGCTTTCAGATCCTAATTGGTCTCCCTGCCTCAAATCTCTACCCATTTCAATCCATCCTCCACACAAGCTACCAAATTATTTTCCTAAGCAGGTCTGATCATGCCATTCCCTTCCTCAATAAACTCCTATGGCTTCCTAATACCTCTAGGATCAACTCTTTGGTTTGACATTTTAAAGTGTTTATGACCTGGCCCCATTCTGTCTTTCCGGTTTATGTATATATAACTCCCCTCCATGTATGTCCTCTATTACCTAGGCAAACTAGCCATATTGCCAGTCCTTACAAATAACACTACATCTCCAACCTCCACACCTTTGCACCAGCTGTCCCCCCAGGCCAGGAATATGTTCCTTCCTCACCTCTTTCTCTTAGAATCGCTGGCTTCCTTCAAGGCTCAGCACAAATACTGCCTTCTTTATGAAGTCTTTCCTGGTCCTCTTGAGCTAATGGTACCTTCCATTCCAAGGTATGTGTTCTATATACAACTATTTGCGTGCATGTTTTCTTGGTCATTAAACTGTAAACTCTTTGAGACCAGGGAAAATTTCAATTTTGTCCTTGCATCTCTAGTAGACATGGTACACAGCAATGACTGGCATGGACACTAGCACATAATAAATTCCTGCTTGCTTGATAGATCCATGATCCTATAACACACACATAGTAGCTGGTATATGAGTATACACTGTGCAAGTTAGTCACCTATGTCCATGTCCTAGTCCTGGTTGGTCACCTATGCTCCATAGGGAACACTTCCCTCTCTACTCAGTAGGATGGTGGCACCATAGATTTATGTTTGTTTTTTGGTTGTTTTTTTTTTGGTTTTGCAGGGCAATGAGGGTTAAGTGACTTGCCCAGGGTCACACTTACTAGCTAGTAAGTGTCAAGTGTCTGAGGCCAGATTTGAATTCAAGTCCTTCTGAATCCAGGACCAGTGCTTTATCCACTGTACCACCTAGCTGCCCCCACAATGGATAGATTTCTGACCCTGCAGTCAGGAAGACCAAAATTCAAATCATTCACTAGACATTTACTAGCTGTGTGACCTTGGGCAAGTCACTTAACCTCTGCCTCAGTTTCCTTAACTATAAAATGAGGATAAAGATAGCATCTACTACAGAGGGTTGATTTAAGGCTCAAATGAGATTACTATTTATAAAGCACTTTGTAAATTTTAAAGCATCATACAAAGTCTAGTTATTATTCTTTTTATTACTCTATTACAACTCTATCTTAGCATACAAAATTTGGTGTCCCCACCATACACACACACACACACACACACGCGCGCGCGCGCACACACACACACACACATATCCCTTTCCCAGACATACAATGCTACCTTTTCTCTACTCCACACAATATCATTTTTGCTTCCCCCCATAAAACCCTACCCTTCTACACACACTGTACCTTTCATCCCAATCTAGAATCCCACTCTTGTGATGATTCATACACACACAGACACACTCACATCACTGAGTTACCACATGCAAACATACAGTCATACTTCATAGGAAAAGGCTGGACACCCACTGTCTGTGGGATAAGGTATTTATGAAGTCACCCCCAGGGCCCAGTGAGATCAAAGACTCTGAGTTCCAGAGAAAGTAGGAAAGAGAGAGAGAGAGAGAGAGAGAGAGAGAGAGAGAGAGAGAGAGAGAGAGAGAGAGAGAGAGAAGACATGGAGGGGGAAAAATAGAGTAACAAAGAAACACAGAGAGAGAGAGACAGAAAAGAAGGATGTAAGAACTAGCACTCAGTCCAAGATTTCCCAAGAAAGTCCTACTGATAAATCAGCAAGTCAATCAACAAGCATTCATTAAACCTTATTAAACCTTAGTGCCAGGCACTATACATTAGAGATACAAAGAAAAAGCAAAAATGATTCCTGCCCTCTAATAGGGGAAATGACATATACACACATATACATCTATGGCTACACACAGATACACACACATAATAGACACAAAATAAATACAAGGTGGTTGTGGGAAGGAAGGCACAACAGCTGGGGGTAATCAGGTGAAGCTCCATGTAGAAGGTGTAACTTGAGCTGAATCTTGAAGGACATCTGAGATTTCAAGAGATGGAGGTGAGAGGAGGGCACCTTTCAGGCAGGGGGTAGCAGTCAGAACAAAGGTGAAGAGAGGGAAACTGAGTTTTGTAGGTAAGCCAGGATGGCTGGACTACAGGGTTTGAGGAGTAAGATATAAAAAGATTGGAAGGTAGGAAAGAATCAGGTTGTAAAGGGCTTTAAGTGCCAAATAGAGGAGCATGTTTCTAAATACTAAACTCACTGGAGTTTATTGGGCAAAGGGGTGACATGACCAGACCCATACCTTTTTTGTTTTTCAGTCATTTTTCAGTCACATCTGACTCTTCATGACCCCATTTGGGGTTTTCTTGGCAAAGTGGAGTGGAGTGGCATACTGGAGTGGTTTGCCATTTCCTTCTCCTGCTCATTTTACGGATGAGGAAACTAAGGTAAATTGGGTTAAATGACTTGCCCAGAGTCACACAGCTAGTAAGTGTCTGAGGTCACATTTGAACTCAGGTCCACCTGAATCCATGCCTGACACTCTACCCACTGTACCACCTAGCTGCCCAAAGAAAAATAGTTTGGGGGTTAACACTGAAACCTAGATTCAAGTGCCATCTACAATATGTGGCTTACCCTGACCATTCCTGTTGCTCATGACCACTCCCTAAATTTACTTAGTATTTATTTGATACTGACTTTTCTGAGTATATGTCATTTCTTCCCAATAGAATGTAAGTTCCTTGAGGTCAAGGATTATTTCCATTTTTTTTTTGGCTTATTTGTTTTTTGTCTCTGTTTCCTCTGTGGCATTTGTTGTGTGACTCTAGGCAAGTCACTTACCTTCTCAGTGCCCCAGACGATCTGCATTAGTAGAGTGAGTTCCTCCCTGGGAGCTCCCTGTGCCAAGAAAATCAGAGTGCTACTTTAAAAAGAATGCTGCACCTAGCACAATGCCTGGCATATACCAGGCTTACTAAGTGTTTGGTGAATGAGAAAATGAATGAATGAGCCTCACTGTTACATTTCTACACCCAGAGAAGAGTTCATTTATCCTACCATTTGTTTACTGTCTCTAAGCCTATTCCCTATTCATGACAAAACAGCACAGCCAAGGCTATAGTGACTCAATTTTTTAAAAAAAGTTATCTTCATTGGAAAGCCTAGTCAATGGCTTTTTAAAAGTCTAAATAGCTTATATATACAGAGATTCCTCTTTATTCCTGTGTATTAAATGTAATGAATTAGTCAGGCATGAGTCCCCCCTTACAGAAAACAGATTGCCTTCTTCCCATTATATTATATTAGCTCCCATGATCAGTCATCCTACTCATTTTCTTTTCTTTTCTTTTTTTCTTTTCTTTTTTTTTTTTTTGGTGAGGCAATTGGGGTTAAGTGGCTTGCCCAGGGTCACATAGCTAGTAAGTGTCAAGTGTCTAAGGCTGGATTTGAACTCAGGTCCTCTTGACTCCAGAGCCAGTTCTCTATCCACTGTGCCACCTAGCTGCCCCATCCTACTCATTTTTATAGACCAAATAATTTTAGCTATCTATAAATTTTCTCATGAGTCAGGGGTGACCTACCTGTCACTGACTACAATAATAAAAAAGAACCTGGTTAAACAAGTCACAGTACATGGATGGAATGGTATATTGAATATGGTGAATAAAGAAAACCATGGGGAGACTTACATGAATCGATGCAAAGATAAGGAAGCAGAAACAGGAAAACAACATACAAAAGAATGACAATATTGTAGATTGAAACAACAGCCACAATTACTACAACATCAAAACTGAATGCAGGGGCAACTAGGTGGTGCAGTGGATAGAGCACCAGTCCTGGAGTCAGGAGGACCTGAGTTCAAATCTGGCCTCAGACACTTAACACTTACTAGCTGTGTGACCCTAGGCAAGTCACTTAACCCCAATTGCCTCATCAAAAAACAAAAAAGCAAAACCAAAAAAACCTGAATGCAGTGAAATTATAATGACCAAACTTGGATCCAAAGAAGAGATACATAAAGAGGTACTTCTTTCCCTTCTTGTTGATGGCAGAGTGAGGGTGGGGAGAAAGTATTGGAAAATTACATATAATACTAGACTTAGTTGATGTATTAATTTGTTTTGCTCAACTGGTAGGGGATTTTCCTCTTTTTCTTCTGTGTTATAAGGTATAGTTTTCTAAACGGGGTTAGGAGGGATATATTGGGAAATATAGATGAAATAAAAGAACAACATATCAACATAGTTTTTGAAAAAACAAAACAAGAAAACAAATAAACAGAGCCCAGATAAACACTTGATAGGGATATTATAGGTGGAATTCACACTTCAAGCCAAGGTTGTTCCAAATAATTTTTGGACCTACGTGCAAATTCTGACACCAACACTAGCCATGTAAGTCACTTAAACTCTCTGAGCCTTGACCTCTACCAGCTAACCAGGTAATTTGTAAGCTTCATGAGCCTAGGGCTTTTTCAGTTTTGTATTCCTAGCAGCTAAGTACAATATCGTTAACATAGTAGGCACTCAGTAAATTGAATTGAACTGAAATAACAGCCTAAAATTCCCAGAGTCTCTTAAGGAGCTTTTCTTAAGCATGGGGGTCATATTGCCAATCCTCCAGACCTCCAGAAAACATTTAGATGAACATGAATTATGGTAAATAATTGTTCCACAATAAAACCCTTGAATTTAGAACTGTAACTAAGTTGAGGCAAACAGGGCTTTGATCAAGGGCATACAAATTTGAAGGGCAGGGTGTTCCAGGGTCTCTGTTTCCTTTACATGAAGTAATATTTCAGGTTTTCGCTGCCGTTCCCCCTTCCTCTCCCCCAATGGAATTTGTCTTAGTACATTAGAATGAGGGCTTATTTTGTACTGCTGGCCACAGATGAAACTTGCTGTGGTCACCAAACTGATTAGCTATAGTTCTCCCATGGACAGTATTATCAGGTCCCAGCAACAAGAAGAGACAAAAATAAAAAATCAAGGTGAGATAAACAGTGAGAGGCAGAGACTCAGAATAGTATGTGAAGGGATAAAGAGGAATAGAAGAAAAAAAAGAGGAATAGAAGAGACAGAAAGGAAAGATCAATAAAGCAAAAGAGAGAGTATGGGGTTAGGCATAGGAACAGAGAGAGAATAATTGAGAGAAGGTAGAGCTTTCAGTGTGTTTGAGTTCATTCAGTTCTTTTCTTTTCTTTTCTTTTCTTTTCTTTTTTTTTGGCAGGGCAATGGGGATTAAGTGACTTGCCCAGGGTCACACAGCTAGTAAGTGTCAAGTGTCTGAGGCCGGGTTTTGAACTCAGGTACTCCTGACTCCAGGGCCAGTGCTTTATCTACTGTGCCACCTAGCTGCCCCTGAGTTCATTGGGAGGGTTGTCTTGGGTTCAATCGACATAGGACAGCATACTCTCCAGCCAAATCAGGCACTTGATTCCTTAGGGTCCACTGATGAGATGAGATGAGAGAGAGAGAGAGAGAGAGAGAGAGAGAGAGAGAGAGAGAGAGAGAGAGAGAATATTATGAAACACCAAGAATCAGACACTGAAGGTAGATATGGAGGGAAAGGGAGTAGTACTGAGGCCATGATGTGGTACCTGTTGGCAGAGTATGTGTGTCTCTTTTGAAAAGGGACTCAGGATTAAAGGATACAGATACAATCAAATCCTCCCTGGCCACTAGTGAGTGACAGACAATGAGGCAATTGACCCGTTTGTCTCTGCCTTGGGAGACCTTTGTATAGAGTAGTAAGGAGTTGGAGGAGAAACATTTTCCTATCTGCCTTCTCTCAGGGTGAGGGGAAAGTATAATGGTCCAAACTTTTGGACACTAAGCCCCATGGCCTGGACTATGTTCAAATAACATAGAAAGATCTCATTTCAAGAAATAATTATTCATTATATGACCCTGGGTAACAATGGAAACCTGATAAAGATCAGGCTATATAACATGTTGCTGGAGGTAAGTGGAATAAATGTCAATCACTTTTCAGCCTTCCCTAGCCATCTGAGTCTTTGGTATTTTCAGAGGTAAAAAAAGAAGCACAATGGGGTGAAAAATAGTTTCCTCACCGAAGTAATCACTCTGTTCCTTTTCCATTTGAAGAACTAAAGCTCTGAAGACAATTACCTTGTCCAGAGAGTATAATACAGCCTTAACAACTAAAAATGGATTTTGACCATATGTTATATGGTCAGTTAAACTAAGAAACTCAAAAAACACAATAGAAAAAAGGACAGTTAACAGAAGAATCAAACAGAAGTGTTTTAAGAAGAGTTCAAAGGTCAAAACAGATTTTAGCTGGGCTTCTTTTATCTTTTGGTGCAGCCTGGATGAAAGAAAGACTTTCAGAAATTGACTGGGAAAGTTAAAAAAAATCTCCATAGCCATGGTCTCCTTCATAGCCATTTTCTAGAAAGGGTGGCTTAGGAGAGCTGTAGCCATCCTTGTAGGGAGAGGCTTATTAATCATAGCACTCTCAGTAGTTGAAGAACACAGTTGCAGATAATTCTCAAATAGCACTTTGACTGGGGACTTTAACCAAGATACAGTCAGAGGCTAAAAGAATAAATTGAATAAGCAGGCTGAATGAACTGAAAAAGAGGCTTATTAATCATAGCATTGCCTCAGCACATGGTATAGGTGACTTCAAAGAGCTGTTTAACAGATCTGTAGACCTCCCTTCAGGGAAAAGGCTTGCTAGCCACAGAATCCCTAGTGGATAGATGTTAGACAACTTGTTAGATAATTCTGAAAACTAGCTAGAGAAGAGAAATAATACTCAGCATGAAGTGGCTGAGATCCAATGTCTGGCAGAGAATAGCAGAGGGAAATACCTGGCAGAGAGAGTAGGATCAGCAGACAGAAATATAATGACATCATTTGAAGACATCAACAGCTTTGCATCATCAGAGGCATGAATTATTCCTTCATGCATGAGTTCTGGTCACGTATGTTCTCTGTATGTGCATATCTTGATGTGTTTGCCCTGGTCACATGTGTTTACTCACATAGCTGTGGTCCCACAGATGATTTTTCCATGGGTCTATTCTTCACAAAAACATACGGTTTTGGTCAAAACATACATTTGTGGGAGAGTAAACTCAGTGTTTTTAGGGAAACACTCTATTGTTAATTTATTACCGTGCTATTTCTTGAAATGCTCTATTTTTAACTATATAAATGTGTCCTCTGCCTGATACATTGGTAGGGGCTTGTAAGTGAAAGTTTATAGAAAAGATTCTGACTTACAAAGTACCTAGAACCTGGAATAGCTGACTAGGGGGCCTATACTGAAGGGAGATGGTTCAGGTGCTACACTGATCTCTCTTAAATTCTATTTGAGTTGTGGTCTATATTAAAGAGGATTCCAACAGTACCCATTGCAAAGAAATCAGAGAAGCTTCACTTATATGTACTAGGCATTAGCGATCCAAAGATGAAAAACAATATAAACCCTCTCCTGACAGAGCTTCCAGTTTAACAGGGATTATATATCATATATTATATTTATATGATATAAGGTAGAATATGATAGGGACAAAGGAGAGGTACAGGTGAAAAATACTATGAGAAATCTAAGGAAGAACACAATTCTAATTTCACAGAGAAGGTCATATCCAGGTTGAACCTTGAAGAAAGTAGGGGACTTCAACAGATGGAGATGCTGTTGTTGTTTGTCTCTTGTTTTCAAAGAGGACCAATGACAGCACAGGATGATATCTTG
Source organism: Dromiciops gliroides (assembly GCF_019393635.1). NCBI lineage: Eukaryota > Metazoa > Chordata > Mammalia > Microbiotheria > Microbiotheriidae > Dromiciops > Dromiciops gliroides. The sequence continues at coordinate 259,282,983 of NC_057864.1, forward strand.
ACTTACTGGTGAAATGGATTTAAGTGATTCAGAGCTGAGCAGAATCATCAGCCTCACTCTCTCTTCCTGAGTCACTGAAGTCCAGTGGCAAGACAAAAGTCAGAACAATGACCCAGGCAATAACCCAAGATGCAGTGGACCACCTTGGTGTCTTCAATATCTGACTGAACTCTAAGCACTTCATAATGCCGGCTTTGACCACCTTTATGCCCTTTGGAACAAATTGTTCTCATCCACCCATTCTACTGGGGGAAGTGTTGGTTGAGCCCATCTGCTGAGATGGTTTTCACCAAGGTATAGCTGCTGCACATGCTACAGCTAGTTGGAGCCATAGGTGAGAGTTAGGTGATGGGACACCAAAGGGAGATGAGCAGCCCTGAAAAGGGCTCAGCAAACCCTCACACCAGATGTATTAGTCTTCCCTGAATATTCTATATACCTCAGCAGATAGAGAGAAGGACAAGAGGAAGACATCTATTCAAAGCATGGAAAGGGGGAGCGGGGAGGATGGTGAGCAAAGGCACAAAGATGGTAGATGATGGGATAAGAACAGAAGACTAAGAATTATCCATTTGGGTTGCAGTATAGAATGCTCAAAGGGAAGTAGAATGATATAAGGTTGGCCAGACAGGTTGGAGTCAGACTATGAGGGGACTTAAATGTCAAGATCAACAGCCTAAGCCTTATTCTGTTGGTGATGGGAAGCCACTAAAGATTTCTAAGTAAAGGAGTGATGTGATCAGACTGGTACATTAGGGAAATTACTTGGGCAGTGGTGTGAAAATTGGACTGGAAAAATGGTTAGAGTCGGAGGCAGGAAGAGCAATTAGAAGGCTGTTCCAAGAGTCTGGGCAACAAAAGAGTAGAGCCTTAATTAGGGTGGTTGCAGTGGGAAAGGAAAGGAGGGAGCCATAGGGAGGAGATATTTTAGAGATTAAAAAAGAGAGATCCCTTCTTTAGTGCATTTCCACAGAGGACAAGACAAAAATAGGATGAAATGAAAATTGCAGCATGAGGTTCTAAAGCTAGGCATCAGGACATACTTCCTGACAGCTAGGACTATGGACCACACTCCCAACAGCTAGGAGTTCTAAGAGTGTGAATACTGGTGGCAGGTAGTTCAGTCTCAGTTAGTGCAAATGATGAGTCTAAATAATGGATCCTACAAGTGGTCAAATTATTTGAATTTGAACAGCATATTTTTATTGGGCTGAAACCAATCTCCATAATTCATGGGGCTCTGAATAGATGCATCTGCTTTGGAAGATTCGTTATTTAAATTAATTGGGACCTAGCTGTATTTTTTGAAGAAAAGAGTTATAGCATCATAGAAATCAATTCTCCTAGAATTCTAGGGGACCTTAGAGCAGGAAGTCCACCTGGGCTGGAAAGGGGATGGAGGGAATAGACATGATGTCTTCTAGGGCTTCTTGGCCGGCTAGTGAGTCAGGGATTCCTAAGCCTTTTATTCTGAATTCTTTTCTCTTCCTTGGGTCAATGACATTTTCCTAAGTCATTTATTCTCCCCCAATCTCTACCACAGGAGTGAAATGTTCAACCACTCTCCTAATTGCTCCTTCGTCAGCACCCCTAGCCAGACCCCCTCTTTCCTGCTGAGTCACTCTCTCCTATTAACCAGCCCAAACCAGGAAGCGTGTTACTCCTACTCCTGCCAAGATCTTCTCATCCATTCCTTGAAATAGCTTTACTGAACCTGGGAAATGTATACAAAACTCTGTACAGGGGACTATGGGGAAATTTAGAGCAAAGAGAAAACCCAGGGCTCCTGGGTTTGATCCCTCACACATGGTCCCTGTTCTCTGTAAGCTCCTAGCTCAGTGGGAAAGACACTGTGTGCCCTTAGGGGACTCCTCATATTATAGGAGAGATAGAGTTTCTTCTGTCTCAGTCTAGTGGGAGAGACCAAAACCATAACTAGGGTACAGTAACTGGGGCTTTGTTCCAAGGCACAAAATTTAAGGAGTGCCAATAGCATTTGTGCCATATAAACAACTAAGCTTAGCTCCTAGTTAGCAAAGATAATTCATTAAAACAGGAAACTACCAAATGGCATACTCTCTCTTCTTGGCTACATCCCAGCTGAACTCCTTCCCAGCCTGGCCCTGTTTCATCGTTCTCCCTCTCCCCAGTTTTGGCCTTATAAATACCACCCAGGGCCTCCATCCATGGGAACTTAGGTCCTAAGATCAGAGGTCTGTCTCTCCAACCCCAACCAAATATATCTAAAAATGTTGATAAAATTATACCTTTCATGCTATTTGCCTCAAGGACTAGTGTTAATAGTTACAACTCCGGGGTCCCCTCAAGCAGCTACAAATCTGATAGGAGAGAGACTCTGACCTCAGTAAGTACCCAGACTCAGGGGAGACAGTTCCTCCCCTCAGGGAGCTGCCAGTCTGATGGGGGAAAATACTGTTCCTACTCTCAGGGAGCCACCAGATTGATGGAAGGCAGGGCCAAAGATGTGGCCTCTGTCTTTAAGAAGTTACCAATCTGATGGAAGAGTTCTTGTCCTCAGGGAGTCCCAGTGTCATGAAGGAGAAACAGTTCCTGACCCCAGTAAGCTCTGAGACTAACAAGTAATACCAATCCCTTCTCTCCCTGTGAAGAGTGATCAGTGAACAATAGGGTTAATCAGGAAAGACTACATGGGGGAGGTACTCATACCCGAGCCCTTGAGAAACCAGGCAATGGGACAAAAAATTGAGTTAGGCATGGAGCCCAAGAGAAAGGAAATTGACTTAGTCTCTGGATTCAGCCTCTGGCTTTGCAATGACTAAGGTGGAAGGAGGGGGATGCTAAGCATCCCTGGAGCTGGAGGGGAAGAGGAGGAGGTATGATGGGAAGAGAGGCTCATGGCCAATTGGGTGGCACTGCCTGGGAACAGGCAGAGCCTCTGTGTGTCCCATATGAGGAAGAAAGATCCCAGAGAAAGGAACCAACCAGATCAAGGTTATCCAGCAAGATGAATGGAATCAACCAAGGAGTAACTTGAGCCTAGGGAGGGTAAAGATCTAGAGGGGATGGGTGGGTAGGGCAGTAGGGTAAGAAACGAAGAGCCCAGCTCCAGGTCCCCTCTGAACATAGAAGACAAGTCTTGTAACCAGATCGGGATGATTTCACAGGAAGACAGGCGGGTAGAATGAGTGAATCTTTTCCGTCCTCACAACCACAGCTTAAGCCCTGGGGGCCCCAAGCAGCTAAAGCTGGCTCTTTCTCGTTCTCCAGAACAGCAAAAACCTGTAGGGATCCAAGGAACTCTATGCATCACACCTCCTCCTTCTTCCTGCCTCACTGACAGTGTGGCTATGTGGCTAGGCTAGTGTCAGAATTAAGGGGAAAGGGAATAAGCTGGGGGGGATTGAGAAAGAAAGGAAGGAAGGAAGGAAGGAAGGAAGGAAGGAAGGAAGGAAGGAAGGAAGGAAGGAAGGAAGGAAGGAAGGAAGGAAGGAAGGAAGGAAGGAAGGAAGGAAGGAAGGAAGGAAGGAAGGAAGGGAGAAAGAAAGAAAGAGAAAAAGAAAGAGAGAGAAAGAGAGAAAGGAAGGAATGAAAGAGGAAGAAGAGAAGGAGAAATGGAAAAGAAAGAGAAGGAAGAAGGAAAGAAGATAAAGATAGATGATAGATGATAGGTAGATAGATAGGTAGATAGATAGATAGATAGATAGATAGATAGATAGATAGATAGATAGATAGATAGATAGATAGAGACAGTGCGCATTTATTAAGTGTTTACTATTGCTAAGTGCCGGAAATACAACTCTGTGACATCAGAAAGACAATTTAATAATTGCTGTCTCAGGGATTTAGGAGTGAGAGGAGTTTAAAGTGTTACTGTCCAGGCAGCTAAATTTACTTGGGGGAAATTCAGAACTCAGTGTCAGCAATGGAGACTCAGGCAAAAGTTGGACTACATAACTTCATATGTTCCTCCCAAGTTTGAAATTCTGAGATTCTGTGAAGAATGAAAGATCAGGAAAAGATTGCAGGGGATTCAGCATTAGGTATTGGGTGGGGTTCAGGTATAAGATGCTGATATTAGGTTCTTTCCAGTTCTGAGAGTCTATGACTCAAGGATCCTGTTCAAGTTGGGGGGTTGGGCCAGATGACCTCTGACATCCCCAATCTCTGATTCAGCCACTTTGGTGAGGGAGGGGAAGAAGGGATGGGGACAGCTCCGTGTCCTTCCCTGCATTATTCCATTTCTAAAAAAAGGTCTCTTCTCTTACTGCCTCCCCACTTTCAGCACTCCTTAATCCTTGCAATAATAGCTTCTGAAGCCCCCAGTCTATTAGAACCACTCTCTCCAAAGTCATCAATCACTTCCTAATTGCCCAATCCCATAGCTTTTTTTCTCCATACTCCTTTGGCCTTTCTGTTGCAATTTACCCCATCAACCACCCCCTACTTTTTGGTACTCTTTCCTCCCTCGGTTTCCATGACATTGCTTTCTCATGACTCTCCCTGAACCTTTCTGACTATTCCTTCTTGATCTCCTTCAATGACTTATCATCCTCCTCCTGCCCCCTAAATGTGGATGTCCCACAAATCTATCTTTGTCTCCCTAAGAAGGCAGAAAGAGGGGCAGCTAAGTGGCACAGTGGATAAAGTACTGGCCCTGGATTCAGGAGGACCTGAGTTCAAATCCAGCCTCAGACACTTGACACTTACTAGCTGTGTGACCCTGGGCAAGTCACTTAACCCTCATTGCCCCACAAAAAAAGAAGGCAAGAAGAAGGAAACAAGCATCTATTAAGTACCTACTGTGTGCCAGGCAATGTGATTAGCACTTTACAAATATTATCTCACTTAATCTTCACAACAACTCTGAGAGGTAGTGGTGGTGGTTGTTGTTGTTGTTGTTATTCCCACTTTATAGTTGAGGAAACTGACTTGCCCAGGGCCATATGACTAATAAGTGTCTGAGGTCAGATTTGAAATCAGGTCTTCTTGGACATAAGCCCAGAACTCTGTCCCCTGTGCCCCTCTTAGTCACTCCCATAGGTCTTCACCTATACAAATGACTCCCAGATTAATATATCTACTTCCATTCTCTCCTCTGAGAAGGAGGTCTGGTAATTGGGTAGTGATAGACATGTAAAAAAGAACATTAACAAAAAACATTTTAAATGCACAGAAGAAAGCAGAAAGAAGTGCAGAAAGGGCTACCAGGAGACACTAGGAGACCAATGTTGCTACTGCCTTGTTCACACACACAGAAACACACCTACACACACACACATCAATACACACATGCACATTTCTTGAGAAGTATGGTGGGGGGGGGGCATAGAAAGCTGACCTCAAAGCCAAGAACTTAGGTCTTTGTACAGCCTCTCAGATAGCTATAGATATGCATATAGATATTCATACTTTTGGGAACAGCTAGGTGGTGCAGTGGATAAAGCACTGGCCCTGGATTCAGGAGGACCTAAGTTCAAATCTGGTCTCAGACACTTGACACTTCCTAGCTTTGTGACCCTAGGCAAGTCACTTAACCCTCATTGCCCCACACACGCACATACACACACACACAAATTTTTTTTTAAAGGTACCAGACACTGAGGTTGTTTCCAGAGCTAAACTGCCAGGCATTCAAACTCAACTGCAGATAGCGAGATTCTCATGGGCTGGCTATGAAGTTCTAATGCCAAGTGTATGTTTGCCTAAAAAACTATTTTACAGAGAATTCACCAAAAGCAAGAGATCACATGGAGGTCAGAAGAAGTGATACAAGGACACTCTCAAGGTTTCTCTGAAGGACCTTGGAACTGATTGCACATCATGTTCCCATGATGTTTCTACACTGGCAAAGGACCACCCAGCATGAAGTGCCCACATCAAAGAAGGCGCTGTGCTCTGTGAGCAAAGCAGAACTGCAGTAGCTCAAAAGAAATGTGAGGTGTGCAATTTTAGACATCTCCATTCCAAATGTTCGTGTGGACTATTTGTGTCTGACCTGTGGTAGAGCCTTCCATGCTCATATTGGTCTGATTAGCCCCAGTTGGACACACTGTACCTTGTCTCCAACATAGTGGTATCATTTTGGTCCTCTTCAAGAACAAAGGTCAAAAACCAGCCATCTAACCAATATATATGCCCCCGTTCTCTCCTATGATGCTGCCAACACCCTGGTGCAGGCTCTCATTGGCTTCTCCGCCTCAAGCCCCTCCCTGATCCAATCTATCTTGTACCCAGCTGTCAAATTAATCTTCCTAAAGTGCAAATCTGACCATGTCACACACACACACACACATCTAATAAACTCCAAGGGCTCTCTATTTCCTCAAGAATCAAATATAAAATTCTGTTTAGCTTTTGTGTGTGTGTGTTTGTTTGTTTGTTTTTGCTGGGCAATGAGGGTTAAGTGACTTGCCCAGGGTCACAAAGCTAGTAAGTGTCAAGTGTCTGAGGCTGGATTTGAACTCAGGTCCTCCTGAATCCAGGGCCAGTGCTCTATCTACTGTGCCACCTAGCTGCCCCCTGTTTAGCTTTTAAAGGCATTCATAACCTCATCCCTACACACATACCTTACCAGTCTTTGTGCACCTTATTTCCTCCCACATACTTTTCATTTCAGTAACACAAACCTCCTTGCTGTTTTTCCAAAAAAGATACTCCATCTGCCAACTTAGGCATTTTCAAAGTTTGTGCGACCATGCCTGGAATTCTCTCCCGCCTCATCTCTGTCTCCTGACTTCCCTGACTTCTTTCAAGTCCCAGATAAAACCTCATCTTCTACAGCAAACCTTTCCTCGTCTTCCTTAATTCAAATGCCCTCTCTCTGTTGCTTATTTACAATTTATCCTGTATATAGATTACTTGTACTTAATTTTTTGTATGTTGTTGCCCCATTGGACAGTGAAATCTTTGAGGTCAGGGACTATCTTTTGCCTTTCTTTGTATCCCCCAGAATTTAGCACAGTGCCTGGCATATAGCTGGTGTTTAATATATGTTTATTCATTGACTGACTTCTACAGGAGGACTTTGCTGATCCCCCAGGTGCTTGTACCCTCAGCCCACAATTATCTCATATGTTTTATATCTACCTATATATTTATAGTGTTCCTCCCTACAACGTAAGCTTCCTTGAGGGCATGGACTGTCTTTTGCCTTTCTTTTTACCCCTATAACTTAGCATAGTGCCTGGTATTCAGTAAGTGTTTGAAAAATGTTAATTAGGGACAGCTAGGTGGTGCAGTGGATAAAGCACCAGCCCTGGATTCAGGAGGGCCTGAGTTCAAATCTAGCCTCAAAAACTTGACATGTACTAGCTGTGTGACCCTAGGCAAGTCACTTAGCCCCAATTGCCTCACACACCCCCAAAAAGTTTATTAACTAACTCTCAAACTCTAGGTTCAATCCAACTGCACTTTTAGTTATTCATTTATACTGTTCTCCCATATCTATGCATTTGTTCATGTCACTCTCCAGGTCTATGACATGATCCCTCCTCATCTCAACTTGCAGAAATCTTTCTTTTCCTTCAATAAATGTCCTCTCTTTTCCCTCCTTTCACTACCCACCTCCCCCCACTTCCAGTGGAAAACAAACTCTCTCCTCTCCTGATATTCCTACAACCCTTTGTCTGAATCTCTCCTTTACCCATACCACTCCATTCTGTATCATACTAATTTGTGTGCATGTATCTTATTGCTGGATGTTAAACATCTTACAATATAACAAGAGGGCAGACTTTGTTGTCGGAAGGTTTGAGTTTGAGTCCTAGCTCTGACACTTCCTAAGCTGAGTAAATCACTTCACTTGTTTCAGTTTCTTCATCTGTAAAATGGGAGTAATAATACTCTCCCTACCTCCCTCACAGTGTTGTTGCAAGGATAGGTCTTTGGAAAAACTTAAGTGTTGTGCAAGCATCAACTGTTCTAAACCCTTAGAGAATAGGGACTAGGAAGGAAGGAAGGAAGGAAGGAGGGAAGGAAGGAGGGATATGGAATGGGGGAGGGACTAAGTAACAGAGTGTGAGTTTTTGGTGATGGGAGTTTTCAGGAATGAGGGACTCAGTATCAGAATTTAGCATCTGTCAAGGTTGAACCCTGCCATGTCTTAGGATGGAGATTCAGTATCAGGATTTATGGGGGATGCTAAATGCCAAGGATAGGATCTAAGAACACTGCCTCTTTCATGTCTTTAACAAGTCCCACATGGGCTCTCTTGCCATATTTCTTTAAGAGACATTCAGGTATAGAGTTTATATTCAAAGCTAAAATGATTTTTTTTTTCATGAGAAGAGAGCGAGGAGAAAACCAAGAAGGGTGAAATCCTGCATCGTGTCCTCTCCCTAGGTCAGGACCCAAGCTTCCTCAGTGAAGGTGCCTGGTGGCTGTGACTTTGAGGTTGTTTGGTTGGGTTTTTTTAATAACTACATTTCGGTATAATTTGATTTCTAATTTTATGAGTTTTGTTTTATGCATTTAAAAACATTATTCTGAGAAGGGATCCTTAGGCATTACCAGACTGCAATAGAGCTCCCTGAGACCAAAAATGGTTAGGCACCTGTGCCTTAGACGAAGAATGGCTAGGCCGCTTTTACTTCTGAATTAGCCTCTTCAGCTGGCCCAGCTAACTGATAGAATTACTCCCACTAGTTACACCGGCAGTTTGGGGTGGGAGGTAAGAGCTGGCCGGCTCCAGGGGGTGTGCCCATGATGACGGGCGTCTGGGCCAATGGCAAGACTCCGGACTGGGGGGGTGGGGGAGGAGGGCGGAGCTTCTAGAGACTGGAAAGAAAAGAGGCTGATCCTGAGTATTTATGTTATAATGAAGAGAAAAGGGGAGGCGGGGATCGCCGACAAAAAGTTGGCTGGGAAAGGGATTGAATTTGCAACTTTGTTTAATAAAAAATTCGCTATTCTCCCTCAGGCCAGGAGTTCTCTCTCCTCCAGTGCCATCCCCACCCCCATCCTCCCCTGCCCCAGCTTGCCTTCACTTTAGAATCACAGCCAAGACTGGAGGTGGGCAGGGGTTCAGTTCTACTTCCTAGCCCCCAGCCCAGCCCCCCCCACCACCACTGCACTCTAAACAGATCCCGGTTCCCAGCTTCTCCCCTCAAAGAAGTGTAGGGGGAGGGTGGGCTGTCTCTACCTTAGAACTTGGATAGAAACAGGTCCTGAGCCCTCAATTCTGACCCATGCCCCTCAGCACCCTCCCCCAATTAGGGCCCCGTTGCTCCCTGACTGGTTCTCCCCTACTTCCCCAGGAGGAGAGGCATGACTTAATGCTGCTCCCTCATAAGTAGGGAAATTGGGGTGGGCTGCCTGGAAGAAAGAAGGGGGAGGAATTTCCACCAAGAGAGATGGAAGCAGCAGAGCCACAGTGGGGCTCAGCCTAAGCGTACCCTCCCAATACCCCGAAGGGGTTCAGGACCGGGCTTGGGAAGGCACAGTGGCTGCAGGAAAGACGACTGGGATTTAAAAAAAAAAAGACTGAGAGCCGAATTGGGGGAGCTAGAGGGGAAGGGAGAAGGGGGGGGGAGGGCAGAACTTTGAATGAAGTTGGGAATTTGGATCTCAGTGTTTCCCCTTAGTCGGCTTCCCTCCCTCTCAACAAATTTCTTTGCTAGGCAAGTCTCTGTTCCCTGTTTGCTGTATTGTGGCTGGAAGCCTTTGGAGCTGGGGACAGAAAGAACCCCTAAGCATCATGGGAAGGCAGAGACCACAGGACTGACTGACCCCACTGCTTTGTCCTCTTGCTCCTCTATCCCCAAGCCAACCCCAGTCCTGGCAAAGAAGAACTGGTGGCCCTTCCTGAGCTATCCTAGATCAGTCCCAGTAGAAGCAAGGAAAAAGGGAGAGCTGTAGGTGGCTTAGGTTTGGGGGACTGTCCTTAATAATGGTTTCCCCCTTCTTACACACACACACACACACACACACACACACACACACACACACTCTTTAATTTTTGTAGGAGAGTGGGAGGAAGAGGGCATCATCATTTCTTCGAACAACCTTCCCTTCTCTCCACTCACATCACCTCCCCCCCCAAAAAAAACCAAACAAACAAACAAACAAAAACCACCAGGTTAGTATAGGGGAAAGAGCATTCGATATGGAATCAGGTGACCAGGCTCCAAATTTTGGTTCTCTTACTTAACTAGCTCTATGGCCTTGGATAAGTCACTTTCTCTCTGGGCTTGAGATTCCAAGCATGGGGACAGTGTGGACAAGGGCTGCCTTGGACATTCTTCACATAATTGAGAAATGTTATATGGGGGCTTTTTGTTTAGGCATGATTGGAACTAGACTGACTCAGACTCTTGAGTTGAAAAATGGATAAAAGCTTAGTTCTTCCTATAAGCTCTTTGAGGGCAGGGACACTATCTTTCTTCACCTCTGTATCTCCACAGTGCTTATTTGTCAAATGAGAGGGGTTAGACTAGATAAACTTTTAGGTCCCTAAATCCATGAAAACAACTCCTCCCTCCCCAGCCAATTTCTACTTCCCAACAGGGTCCTCCACCCTCTGCCCTCTGGACCACAGAAGGCTGTTGAGTGAAGCCCAGTCCAAGCTAGGTTTTGTTTTCCTTCTTACCACCACCCCCCACCAATCTCCCCACTCCCCAACAATGGGAACCACATGTGAATGTTTATGTCCATTCTAAAAGGCCAAATGAATCACCCCAGGGAGGGTGGTACTAATGTATTAATCCAGAACAGGTGCTAGCATTTTTTTTCTTTTTTTCTGAAGGCCCCCTCTCTTCCATGCTCTATTCAGGCCTCTGGAGCTCCCAATGTCTCTCCTACATGCCTGGGTCTGAGGGTATTTCCTTACCCCCAAGCTTCCCTTGGCCCCCAATGTGAGGAAGAGAAAGAAGGTGAAGCAATGCCTACACAAAGCTACAGTACTCCCTGTGTGTGAGAACACCAGGCAGTGCTGTGGCATTCCCCTCTCCCCCACCCCCAACACCTTCTGCCTGAAAATTAAAAGAGCAGACAAGTAATTAATATTAGTATACTTTGTTTTCATTTCATTTGATCTTCACAATATCCCTGTTTGATAGGACATGCAAGTATTGTCACCATTTTGTTGCTTGCCTTCATTTCTCAAAGAGGATCATTACATCAGGAGGTGATGTTATGACCTGCAGTGAATTGGATTTAAGTGAGGGAGGGCTGTGCAAAGTCACCAGCCTCATTCTCTTCTCCAGAACCATCTAGGTCCAGTGGCAAGATATAGATCAGGATGACTGAGGATGCTCCAGTGGCAAGCTATATCTATCGATCAATCAATTGATATCTGACAGATATCTGTCTATCTATCTCTCACTCTAGCTCTAACAGTAGAGATAGAGTTGATAGAGATAGAGAGGTAGAGATAGAGATAGAGATAGAGATAAAGATAGAGATAGAGATCAGAATGACTGGAGATGGCTCCAGATGTTTAAAGCAATTGGCTTTAAGTGACTTGCCCAGGGTCACACAGCTAGTACGTGTGGAAGGTGAGATTTGAATTTACATCCTCCCAACTTATGGGCCAGTGCTCTATCCACTCACCACCTAGCTACCCCTATCACCAATTTATATATAAGGAAACTGAGACTTGGAGAGTTGAGATCACATGATCGGTGTCGGCATTAAAACTCAAACCCATTTCTCCTCAGTCCAGTGCTTTTTCTATTTAACCTTTTGAGGAATCTTTGCTCTCCTTCTTCCTCCCTATATCTCTCTAATCATTTACTTGAATATTGTGACCTTTCATTGTGCTTCTATTAATAGCTATTCATATCCTTTCCTATTCAATATTCTACTCTTAGCAAGAAGTATCAAAGAACCCTGAGGGAGAGACAAGAGGCAGTATGTGCTAGGCACCACCCCTGCCCTTGACCACCATCTCCACTCTGACCCCAATGGAGACAGCCCAGGACCTTGAGCCCGAGGTCTCCCTCAAACTACCACACCTGCTTCCCGCCCATATCCCATAGCTATCACTGAGGGGGGAAATCATTGTGAAAAGGGAGGTGACCCACCTTTCTCATCGGTACCAGCAACTACTGCTAACCATGTGCTACCAAGCACAGGAGCCCAGGTCCTGCTTCCAGCCCAGCCCTCACAGCTCTCCCTCAGAGAGGCATCTCCTATAGAGAAGAGACCACCCAACCTCACCAACTGCTGACCAATCACCACTGAGGTGGCAAGCAAACCAGCCCAGCTGACACAACAAGGCACCCTTAGGAAGAGACAGGAGGCAGCCAGTGCCAGGTGGGTCAGATCATTGCCCTCTGGACCATGATCTCCCCTCGGACAACACTAGAGAGATAGTTCAGGAGCCTGCACCTAAGATTGAGGGAAGGAAATAAGCATTTCTTTAACACCTATTAGGTGACGCATGCACTGTGCTAAGCCTCACTTTTTTCAACGAAGAGCCTTGGGAAGAGCAATGCATCTAGCCCAGTGCCCCCATCCATCACCCTGTGGAGACGCAGCCTGGCCACTGCTCCTGCAGGCGCTGCAGCCACAGCTACTGAAGACCCAGAAAGAAAGTTCTTGCCATCAAAGTCTTTGGCACTAAGTGGTTCAAGATCAGAAGTGGAAATGATTTTATCAGTGGAAAAGACACTAAGGAAATGACATTACCATCTGCTTTGCTACTATGGCCTAAGGAGCATGGGACTTTTCCATCCAGATAGCAAGGTGGTGTAGTGGATAGAGCATTGGGCCTGGAGTCAGAAAAACCTGAGTGTTTACTAGTTGTGTCATCTTGCACAAGTTACTTTTAACCTCTGCCTCATTTTCTTCAACTGGAAAATGGGGATTGATAACAGCGCCTACCTCCCAGGTTTGTTGTGAGGATCAAAAATATGTGCTTATTACGTTCTCCCTCCTTCCCCCCTCCCAAATCTAACTTGCTGTTGAAACCTTCCACATACAGATATATTTACATATTTATATATACATACTGTAACCATTGGAGAGTTACTGTAGGAAAGCTCCGCCATGAGGAGAAGGCCTCTGAAGGCAAGCCATGGTCCTTAGGCCATAGTGGCAAAGCATGTCTCCACCCTACATGTTGTGATGGAAAGTCTACTTCACAGAAGACCCAGATTCAAGTTTCAGTTCCAACAGTCTTCTGGACCTCAATTCTCTCATCTTGAAAATGAGGGGGTTGAACAGGTGGGCTTCTGAGGTTCAGCTCTAGCTGCTAACTTCTTGCGTGATGCTAAGCACGTCACTTCCCCTCTGTGAGATTCAGATACCCTATTTGAGGAATAAAGAATAAATGGGGATAATAATACTTTCACAACCTCTCCCCCACCATAGACTTAGTGTGAGGAAAGTACATTGTAAACTGGTGCAAAGAGCATCATCCAGAACCTGGGCTTCTTGGAACTCAAGATGGGGTAGGATGAGCCCTGAAGTAGATATCGGGAGAAGTGTAGGTTCTATTCTTTTTTTTTTTTTTTTTTTTTGGTGAGGCAATTGGGGTTGTGACTTGCCCAGGTCACACAGCTAGTAAGTGTTAAGTGTCTGAGGTCGGATTTGAACTCAGGTCCTCCTGAATCCAGGGCTGGTGCTCTATCCACTGTGCCACCTGGCCGCCCCTAGGTTCTATTCTTCAGCATCTTCTTTCTCTCCCCCATCTCTTCCAGACTTTTATCCCAGAGAATAGAAGACTCAAGGGTATGGGGGAGAAGGGGAGGGAATGGTTGCTGCCTTCAAATAGTTGATGGACTGCCATGTGGAATAATGTTTAGGCTTGTTTTGCCTGGCCCCAGAGGGCAGAACTAGAGACAGATTTAGTCCTGATTAAGGGGAAAATTCTAAAACATTAGAGGTATCCAAAAGTGCAGTGAGGAGGTAGTGGGTTCCCCCTCCTGGGGGATCATTCAGTCTAAGCTAAGTGATCCATTGGGGATATTTTAGAAGCATTTCTTCATCAGGTACAGGTTAAAGCAGATGACCACTGAAGGGGATTACAACTTGGAGTTTTTGTGATCCTATGGATTTGAGGGGTTTTTTTAAAATTTTATTTATTTTCTCTTTAATTTATTAAATAAAGCAAGCATTTCCATTACATGGTAGAATAAAATAAAGATGATTGTACATGAAACTGAAAATTCTTCTATACAACTTGCTACTCTCTCAAATGTATAATAAAGTTATCATGTAAATTTCTTTTTTCCCCTTCTTTTTCTTCCCTCCCCTCCTCCCACCCTGGAGATGGCTACCATTAGACATAAATATGTATGTGTATACACAAATCATACTATACATGCTTCTACTTATCAGTTCTTTCTCTGGATGTAGATAGTGTCTGCCTTCATATGTTCTTTGTAGTTAATTTGGATATTTATAATAGTCAAAACAACTTAGTCACTGGGGGATCAGGAGGAAGATGGGAAGCAGATTCCATGTGTTGAGGACAGTGTGAGCAAAGGCTACCTGGGGCATTCTTCATATAACTGATCATGTTATACATGGAGTTCTTGTTTAGATATGATCAGACCAGATGGGCTCTGAGATCTCTTCAGACACTGAATATGCAAATTTGCAATGATTTTTTTTCTAGTAGCTCTGTGAGGGCAGGGGCTGTGTTATATTCATTTCTATATCCCCTCAGGATACTGTGTGGTGCCCTGAACACTTAGTAAGTATGTAATGAATAAATGAATGAACACAGATTCATTTCCACTGCATCAACTTCACTTTTGTTGTTCCTCTTCCTCCCACCCCCATGTGCTTTTTGCCCTTTGTTTTCTAAAGATTTCAAAGCCCAGATCAAGTACCATTTCATCCTTGAAGCCTTCGAAAGTTACCCCAGCCCACAGGGATTACACCCTCCAGTGAACCTTGAATATACTGCCTGTAGCACTCATCTCTCATAGCAAAATGTAACTTTACATGTCTCATCATGTTTTATCTTCCCAAGTAGACTAGAAGTTCCTGAATGCAAGACTGTGACATCCCTGCATCCTGTGCACTCCCAGAATTAGTATAAGAGTTGGGAGGGACTCCAGATGACATCAATTCCAACCCTACCTGATAGGAGTTCTCGTCTTCAATATCTCCATGTGGTCAGCCAGAAGAGTCCTCAAAGCTTAATGGGAAAAGCCTTGACTAGAGTCAGAAAGACCTGCATTCAATACTTCCTCAGATGCGCACTATCTGTGGCATTAAGCAAGCCAGTTAATTTCCCTGAGCCTCTGTTTCTTCATCTGTAATATGGGTTGCCATAAGAATTAAATGAGACCATGTGTTTTTTTAATAGTATTTTTTCAATTACTTGGGTTTTTTTTATTTTTGCTTTTGTATTTTGTGGGGCAATGAGAGTTAAGTGACTTGTCCAAGGGTCACACAGCTAGTAAGTGTCAAGTATCTGAGGCTGGATTTGAACTCAGGTCCTCCTGAATCCAGGGCCTGTGCTCTATCCACTGCACCACCTAGCTGCCCCTCAATTACTTGTAAAGACAATTTTTAACATTCATTTTTAAAAATTTTGAGTTTCAGATTTTTCTCTCTCCCTCTCTCCTAAAATGGTAAGCAATTTGATACAGGTTATATATGTACAATCATGTAAAACATTTCCAGATTAGTCATGTTGTGAAAGAAGACACAGACCCAAAGGAAAAAAAGACACACACAAAAAAGTGAAAATAGCATGCCTCCATCTGCATTCTGAATTCATCAATTCTTCTAAATGAGACCATGTATGAACAATTTTTTTTTGCAAACCCTAAAGTGATATGAAAATGTGAGATATTATTGAAGGCCTCTAGGGAAGGAGAACTTTTCACCCACGATTTGCCCTAATGGTGAAGGAAAAAATTATTTTAATTGAGCTGAAATCTGCCTCCCAATAACTTCCATCTAGTGCTTTGAGTTCTGTCCTCTGGGGTCAAATTGAACGTTCAATCCTTTCTCCACAGTGCTAAACACACGATAGGTGTTTAGTAAATATTTATTGAGTTCAACTGAGTTGTTTACTTGTGTGGGTTGATGGTTGGTAGCTGGACAGGGCGGGGCATGGCATGTTCCATATACCATACTCCATAGAGCTGGGGCTTTTGGAAATATATTTCAAGCTCAAAAGTTTTCTGTGGCTAAATTAGATTTGGGAAACGCTGGTCTGATCATTAGTGTTTGGAAGCTAGAGGGATTGGGGGATATAAGGTCCATAGTTCAGTATACTTAGATTTGGAGTCAGATCCTGAGTTCAAATTCTAGGTCTAACACTTAACACCTGTCTGACCTTAGACAAGTCACTTCCCCTCTCTAAACCTCAATTTCTTCCCCTGTAAAATAAATCTCATACTTCTTCTAGCTCTTCCATTGTAGGGTTTTGGTGAGTGGCTCAGGTAGAGGTATGTAGGGGTGGGAGAAACCAGACAGACTTTCTCATTTCCTTCCCCACCCCCAGAAGTCCCCCAAAAAGCTATGAATAGCGGGCAGCTAGATGGTGCAGTGGATAGAGCACCGGCCCTGGATTCAGGAGTACCTGAGTTCAAATCCAGCCTCAGACACTTAACACTTACTAGCTTTTTGACCCTGGGCAAGTCACTTAACCCCAATTGCCCCGCAAAAAAAAAAAAAAAAAAGCTATGAATAACTTGTGTGTAAGATACAATGACTGGGAAATTTGAGTATGAGAATGAAGAAATATTAGATGTGTGGGGATGGGGAAAGGGGCTCAGATGAAATCAGACTCAAAGTAGAGGTGGTGGAAAACAGAGAGAGGGAGAATGGAAAATTAGAGAGAGTAAAGGAGAATTCAAACTCCCGTCTTCTGGTGCAGAACAGCAACAGAGAAGGAGGAGGAGGAAGAAGAAGAAGAAACCAAGCTGAAGAACAGAATAAATGAAGCATTCTCCACCCCCTCCCCCTCCCCCAGCTTCATCTGACCTCCCTCGACACCCACACCCTTCCATTTCTTTTTGGCTGCAGATCAGCAGAGGGACAGATTACAAGAGGATTCCCTGAACTGCGAGGGTGGAGATGTCTGCCTGTTCTCTGGCTAGTTTCCATTGCTCCCTGCCCACTATCCCTCAGGAACGTGCATGGATGCACATAGGCACTTATTCCTCACAGATGTTAACACACAGGACCTGGAAATGCAGGCAAAAGTATCCTGAAGGTTGAGAAGAGGTCATGGGGATCTTGGCCTTGAGGGATATTTCTGCCTCAATACAAGGGCCCAAAGCAGGATTTGGACAACCTGAGAAGCCCTGGGTTGGCTAGATGGGGGGAGACTTGGGGTGCACAAAAATTCAATAAGAGGAGGAAGCTAAGCAGTGAAGAATGGCAGTCTCCTTCAGCCTGGTACCATCTGCTTCCTGGGAAGGATCTGGGGAGGGCTTCTTCCCACTCTACCCCACCTCAGCCCAATCCCTGGATCTCATGTGCAAAAAGAGGGAAGCTGGACTTGATGTCCTGAGATTCCATCTAGCTCCAGAGCTACGATCCCAGGATTCATCCTTCTTCCAGGTGCTCACCTCTTTTCATATCTGGCCACCTCCACCCATTCCAAGTCATCTCCTGTCCCTCCACTCAAAACCATGGAATCTCATAGTGGGACCTCTCCAAGGTCATCTAGTCTAACCCACAACTGACCAAGAGTCCTTCCATAGATTCCTGACAAGTGGCCATCCCATCTCTGGTCAAACACTTCCAGGGACAAGGACCTTGTTATTTCTGAGGCAGTTCATTTTGCTTTGGACAGCTGTATCAGGGGAAGGTAGTTCCTTATAAAATCTGCCTCTCTACAGCTTAGACTCTAGTAATGCTCCTAATTCTTCTTTCTAAAGCCAAGTAGTACCAGTCTCTTCCTTCTTCCCCATCTTAAATTACTTGAAGAAAGCTATTATCTTGCTACACCCTCTCTCCCATCATTCACACTTGTGAAACCTCTCCTCCACCCTATAGGATGGATGCCTTCATGCTTTGAAGGAAGACATGGAAGAGATGTGGCAGCCTTCTTTAGCTCTATCCTTCTTGACCATGGAATTCCCAGGGCTATTCCTCTCCCTCCCTCCCTCCCTCCCTCCCTCCCAATCCTCATCTTCATACTATCATCCCTCAAGATGCATCTGCAATATCAACTCTCTCTGTAGCAGTGCCCATGTCATTCATCTTTGATTCCCCCTTACCATCTAGCTCAGTGCCTTGAACACAGTAAGTACTTGATCAGTCAGTCAGCTAGGTAAGCACTTACAATGTGCACTATGCTAAGGCTGGAAATATAAATACAAGTAGAAAGAAAGATAGTTCTGGGGGCAGGTAGGTGGCTCAGTGGATAAAGCACCGGCCCTGGATTCAGGAGTACCTGAGTTTAAATCCGGCCTCAGACACATGACACTTAGTAGCTGTGTCACCTTGGGCAAGTCACTTAACCCTCATTGACCAGGGGAAAAAAAGATAATTTAATCAAATCCTTTTATTCTACAAATGAGGAAACTCTGCTCCCCCTGCCCAAATCCCTTCAAATAATGCCATAAGACAATTCTTGGAGCAGCAGAACCCACAAAACGATGGGGTGAGATCATTTTTCAGCCAAAGACAGCTTAGAAGGTCAGCAGGAAAGGTATGTAGTACCAGGGTGAGAGTGGAGTGCAGATCCCAGCCCCAACCCCAGAGAATCAGGGCTCTGGAGCCTTGGAATCAGCTGAGGCAGCAGCTACTCCTGGAACTCAACTCATGGACCAGTGAGGGGGTCAAGAGGTTGGCCAGGAGGAGATTGCAGGCATCTCTGCTGGTGCTGATGTGGAACTCTGTTGTGTTTTCCATGCTGGGAACCAGGAAGCAGTCTCGAGTGGTGTCCCAGGAGGAGGAGGAGTGCAGGCACACCAGAGCTTGCAACCACAGTGAAACAGAATTCTGTTTCCAGGCTAGCAACCCTGTGGTTACTTACAGAGCACAGACCAGGGGAGTGTAGAATGTGCCTC
This sequence comes from Dromiciops gliroides, assembly GCF_019393635.1. Lineage (NCBI taxonomy): Eukaryota > Metazoa > Chordata > Mammalia > Microbiotheria > Microbiotheriidae > Dromiciops > Dromiciops gliroides. The sequence continues at coordinate 259,301,894 of NC_057864.1, forward strand.
TCCTTAAATCATACCACCTTGGACCCCCTAAATCTTGGGACAGTACATCCTGAAAGCAGTGCCCCACTTTAAGAAGAAGTTAAAAGTGGGGGCAACTAGATGGCGCAGTGGTTAAAGCACCGGCCCTGGATTCAGGAGTACCTGAGTTCAGATCCGGCCTCAGACACCTAACACTTACTAGCTGTGTGACCCTGGGCAAGTCACTTAACCCCCATTGCCCCGCAAAAAAAAACAAAAAACAAAAAAAAAAAACCAAACAAACAAAAAAAGAAGTTAAAAGTAAAAAAATTGGCAGGCAGGGGGCAGCTAGGTGGTGTAGTGGATAAAGCACTGGCCCTGGATTCAGGAGGACCTAAGTTCAAATCCAGCCTCAGACACTTGACACTTACTAGCTGTGTGACCCTGGGCAAGTCATATAACCCTCATTGCCCCACCAACACACACACACACACACACACACACACACACACACACACACACACACACACACAAGAAATAGGCTGGCAAAATGAGCAGCCAGAAAAAAACTGCAGACCATAGAAAGTTTCTTTGGTGACAAGGAAGATCAAAATAAACCCTCAGAAGAAGTTAACAAAATCAAAACTCCTACATCTAAAGCTTCCAAGAAAAATATGAATTGGTCTCGGGCCATGGAAGCACTCAAAAAGGACTTTGAAGATAAGGTAAGAGAGGTATAGGAAAAAATGAAAAGAGAAATGAAAGTGATGCAGGAGGGTCATGAAAAAAAAAAGTCAACAGCTTGAAAAGCCAAATGGAAAAGGAGATACAAAAGCTCTCTGAAGAAAGTAATTGCTTAAAAATTAGGATTGAGCAAATGGAAGCTAATGACTTTATGAGAAATCAAGACACAATAAAGCAAAACCAAAAGAATAAAAAAATAGAGGGCAATGTGAAATATCTCCTTGGAAAAACAGCTGACCTGGAAAATATATCAAAGGAGATACTTTGAAAATTATTGGACTACTTGAAAGCCATAATCAAAAAAAAGAGCTTAGACATCATCTTCCAAGAAATTGTGAGGGAAAATTTCCCTCATATTCTAGAAGTAGAAGGTAAAATAGATATTGAAAGAATCCACCAATCACCTCCTGAAAGAGATCCCAAAATGAAAACTTCCAGAAATATTATAGCTAAATTCCAGAACTCCCCAGGTCAAGGAGAAAATATTGCAAGCAGCAAGAAACAATTCAAGTATGGTGGAACCACATCAGGATAACACAAGATCTAGCAGCTTCTACATTAATGGATCAGAAGGCTTGAAATATGATATTCTGGAGGGCAAAGGAACTGGGATTACAGCCAAGAATCACCTACCCAGCAAAACTGAATATAATCTTTCAGGGGGAAAATGGGAATTCAATGAAAGAGAGGCCTTTCAGGCATTCGTGATGAAAAGACCTGAGCTGAATGGAAAATTTGACTTTCAAATACAAGACTCTAGAAAAGCATAAAAAGGTAAACAGGAAAAAGAAATCATAAAGGATGAAGAGTTGGGACATGGTATGGGAAATCTGGCTTGGTAAACATTTGTTAAATGAATGGATGAATGAATGAACAGCGGTATAAAAAGTTTTTAGGATCTTCAAAGAAACAGATTTGAAAGAAATCATTGGCAAAAAGTCTATCTGATGAACAGTCTGTGGTTTCTAGGAAATGAACTCACTTGACAACTTCAGCAGGGAGAAGAGGTCAGCGATTAGGTAGCCCCAGTGTTTGGTCATGACTGTTCTAAACCCTAACATCAAGCCAGAATCGGGTAGGGAGAAAAATGGATAATCATTAAAAACATTGACAGGTTGAACTGAAAGATATCTTAGAGATCATTAAAGGCAGTGTGGTATAATGTATAGAACACTGGTCTTTCAGTCAGATGACAAGCTCTAGTCCTCATTTGGATACTTATTAGCTACTGACTTATTAGCTGCAGAACATCCCTTAAACTACCAGCTCCCAGACTTCAAAGATCATACCAAAAGGATATGGATTAAAGAACTAGAAGGGACCTTAGTCCAACCCCTTCAATTTATAGGTGAGGAAATTAAGTCCCAGAAAGATTAAATTACTTACCTAAAGTCAAACAAGTAGTTAAGTCCCAAAAGCAAGATTTGAACCCAGGTCTGCTGACTTCAGAGCTGGTACTCTTTTTACTGTATCATGCTGCCTCCCCTAGAGAAGGGGAAGAGAATCTGGGGAATTGTTGATGATATTCGAGGTTTCTTCGAGATCCAAATCTAGCCTTATGACCATAGACAAAATCTTTTGTCTCTCTGAGTCTCAATTTCCTGATCTATAAAATAGGGGTAATAACCCTTCTACTACCTAACCTGCAGAGTAGGTGTGGAGATTTTTGTTGTTGTTGTTCAATCTTTTTTGACTTTGTGACCCCAATTTGTTGGTTTTTTTTGACAAAGATTCTGGAGAAGTTTGTCATTTCCTTCTCCAATTTATTTTATAGATCATGAAACTGAGGCAAAGAGGGTTAAGTGACTTGCCCACGGTCACACAGCTAGTGTCTGAAACCAGATTTTAACTCAGAAGATGAGTCTTCTTGACTTCAAGCCCAGCACTCTATCCACTGTATGTATAGCTTCCCTTTAGATGTACTGATAGTTCTTTGTAAACTTTAAAGTGTTAACTAGCCCAATATCCTCATTTTACAAAAGAAGGAAATTAAGGCTCAGAGAGGAGGGAAATTGTGGAAAAGATTCAACTAGGAAAGCCCACGTTTCTCATTGATGCCCCATTCCCCTTGCCAGACAGAACATAGTCAGATGACTAAGAAGGACAGAACAGGGTGTCAAACACAGCTTGTGTGTGAGGCAGGATTTGAGCAATAGCCTTCCTGACTCCAAGTCTACCCTGCCACTTCTCACTGAATAACTTTTATTGCTTTTTTCTCACTGAATAACTTTTATTGTTAGTTCATTCTGGTCATAAGAACTGCAGGGACAAGTATGCCATTTTAATATCCAAAATCCATGAGGACAGCTGATTTTAGATAATAGAAATACCATCATTAGAGAGATCAGCCAGGTGACATAGGGAATGGAGAGCTGGATGAATCAGGAACATCTCAGACCAAATCCTGCCTAGACATTTGCTAGCTGTGTAGTTGTGTGACCCTGGGCAAGTCTCCGAGCTTCAGTTTCCCATCCGTAAGAGGAAAATGACAATAGCAACTACATCATGGGGCTGTGAGGAGCAAATGAGTTAACACATGTAAAGGGCTTTGCAAACCTTAAGGAACTATATAAATGCTAGCCAGTGTTGTTATCAGTTCTCATAGTCTCCAACGAGCAAGTTTACTGTGACTTTGCTGGAGAAAGAGCTGTGGGGGCGGTAGGGCTGGAAGCTTTTAAGTCAAAACAAAAACGAAAGGCAAGTTGTTTGGGAGAACATCAATATTAAATTATAGAGAATAAATTAGGAAACTAGAAACATTATAGGTGAAGAAATGTGGGTTGAAAAAAGCTTATACTTTTTGTGCTTTTGTTCCCTTGTTCCAAAAGGGATTTTCTCCTAAAGCTTAACTGTAATCATCAGTTAAGTATATTTTAATATCTTTAAACGAGTTTTAACAAACTTCTTTCTTAAACAAAAGGCTGTATAAATTTGGAACTATGCCCCAAAAGCTATTAAATTGTACATATGCTTTGACCCAGAGACCCTATTACTAAGGCTATACCCCAAAGGGATCAAAGAAAGGGGAAACAGACCCATATGTACAAAAACATTTATACCAGATCTTTTTGTGGTAGCAAAGAATTGGAAAATAAGGTGCTCATCAATTGAATAACAGCTGAACAAATAATGATGTATGGATGAAAGGGAAAAAGAAATGATGAAGGGGTTTCAAAGAAACCTAGAAAGACTTACTTACATGAACTGGATGATAGTGAAATGAGCAGAACCAAGGGAATAATGTATACAATTACAGCAATCTTGAAAAGACAAACAACTTTGAAAGTCTTAGGAACCCTGATCAATGCAAAAATCAGCCACGAGGGTCAGCTAGGTGGCGCAGTGGATAGAGCACTGGCCCTGGATTCAGGAGTACCTGAGTTCAAATCTGGCCTCAGACACTTGACACTTACTAGCTGTGTGACCCTGGGCAAGTCACTTAATCCCCATTGCCCCGAAAAAAAAAAATCAGCCACAATTCCAAAGGCTTCATGATGAAACGTGCTACCCACCACCTGATAGAAAAGTAATAGACTCAGAGAGTAGGATGAGACATATATACTTTTTCAGACTTGGCCAATGGGGGTATTTGTTTTGCTTGACTATATATGTTTCTAACAAGAGATTTTGTTTTCTTGATATCTTAATAAGGGAGAGAGGCAGAAGTAAAGGTGAGAAGGCAGACTTTCATTAGAAACAATTTTAAATAAAAAACAAAGGGCTGTGTATTGAGAGGCTCCCTGTAGATTGTCCAAAAAACAGAATAATTGAACTGCAGAAGCAGTTCCATCAAAATGAGTTAGACTGGCATCTAGTGGTAGAGCTTTGGAGCTGCAGACACATGATCCCCATGACTTAGAAAGGGGTCTGAGGAAGGATGTGGAAGAGATTAAGTACATTTTAAAAAGTCACCCATAAAATTCCAGATGGTGGTGATAGCATTGATGGTGATAATGGTTGTTGTTGATAGTGGTATTACCTGCCTCATCAGTTGTAGGGAAATTCTTTTGGGGGGGTCTTAAATTGCTGTATAATCAATCAATAAACATTTATTAAGCATCTCCCATGTGCTAATATGTAAATGTGAATTCTCATCATCATGATCATGATTGGTGGTGATGGTGGCAGTGATGATAATGATGTCGACAGTGATGAACACGGTGGTAATTATGATAACTGTGATAATGGTGGTGATATCAGTAAGGATTATAGGGATGGTGGTGATGGTAGGGATTGTCAAGAACACCTGATTCCTCTGTTCTCTTCTCAACTATTCTTGAATAACAGTGGGGTCTCAGATAATTAAGTCTTATATACTAGTCTGTGAGCTAAAAGCTTACAGAGTACTCCAGTGGCTCTCCAGCTGCCCCAACAGCTCACTTGTTGTTATTGTTGTTGTTCATCCTTCATGCCCGAAGAGAACCAATGACATCACAATGGTGATTTCTTGATTTGTTTGTGAATTGGATATAATTGAGGCAGAGCAAAGCAAAGTCATCAGACCCACTCCCTCCTCCAGAGTCATTAAAGTCTAGCGGCAAGACAAATGTCAAGATGACAGCACACTTAGACCACTGGGGTCTTACAACAGGACCCCACTCTCTTGGAGACCCAGGTGACAGTATTTCCTTGTCATAAACCAGTGACTATAAATCCTGAACTGGGGCAGCTCACAAATATTTGGGGGAAAGATGCAGATTCCCAACAACTGGAAAAAGAATCCTATATGGACCTTCCAAAAACTCTCTGGGTACAAACAGAACAAGCCCAGTAATCTGGATAACCTAGTCTAGTTGAAGTGACTTGAGCTCTAGTGTCAACAACCAGCAATAGGTGAGAGCTATTGGCTGGTTCTTTTAGTTCATGTTCATGTAAGAGTAGGCAGATACCTCTCTGTTCAGCCCTCCTGACAGAGCCATCATTACCAGAGGTGCTAAGCAGCAGCAACAGTACACGGGTGGTCTAAGTAGCCACAGTAGCTAGGGCCTCCGATGCTAGTCCCAAAGACTAGTTTGGGCTTCTTTAAAGAAATCACTCTTCAGTGACTATTGTATATTAGATGGTGATTTGGTGTGGATTCCCTGGGTGGATCTGGAAGTCAGCCACATATTTTGATCTGTGAAGTAGCCCTGAGAAAAGGGGTCTGGTATGCTTAGCTTTTAAGAATGTTTTGTTTCCAAGTAACTGACAGGTGGGGATAATGTAACTCACTTAGAAATATTGGCGATGGGTAAGAAAAGGTTAAAATGTGAGAGGGTGGGGCAAATCTTCCCCAAAGAGGGCCGGGATTAAGCCAAGGGTTTCTGCCTTTTGTAACCATCCCCCTAAACTTTGTATCAAATATACTTTCTGCTACTTATCTAATAAAGCTATATTTTAACCCCAATTTGCCTCCCAGTTGGATTAAGGGGAAGGAGGGGAAATTCCAGATCTCCCATTAGGGCCAAGAATGAGGTGGTGACATTAAACATGCTACAATTCCCTCAGATCCAATGGAGGTTCAGGGCTCTCAGAAAAAAAAAAAATTTTTTAAAGCTTAGAAATAGATCTGAAAAAGACGGAGGCCATTCAGTCCAAAACCTTCATTTAATAGATGAGGAAACTGAGGCCCCAAGAGACTAAGCAAATTGCCCAAAGTCATATAGCTAGTAAGGAAAAGTCCATTTATTTAGCCAAATGATACCAGAAGTGTTTGTGACTCGTCACAAGTTCCTATCTAACAAATCAATTATCCAAGGCTCATGATGGGCAAAACTTGCAAAATTGGGGTCTGGTTATTGATCTGTCATGATAAGGTACCATGATGCCTTGATGGGTATCAGAGGCTAGAAGTATCCGTGAATGGGAAGCCGAGTCAGGAGCAGAGCCAAGTTCTCAGTTCCTCTGACTCTAAACCAATGTACTTTCCTGAGCACCACCATATTGCTCCTTTGGGAAGAGTGTCTGGGAGTCAGCTAATTTTTGTATCATCTCCTTCCTTTGTCGTTGTTGTTCAATAATTTCGGTGTATGTCAAACTCTTTATGACCCCATTTGGGAATTTCTTGGCAAAGAGACTGAAGTGATTTTGCCATCTTTTCCAGCTCATTTTGCAGATGAGGAAATGAAGGCAAACAGGGTTAAGTGACTTACCCAGGGTCACACAGCCAGTAAGTATCTGAGGCCACACTGGAACTCAGGAATATGGGTCTTCCTGACTCCAGGCCCAGTGCTCTATCCACTATATCACAGAGCTGCCTATCTCCTTCCTAACCCAGAACATTTCCTTAAAAACTTTACCCCTGATCAGTATCCTACAGAGTGACTCTGGAGAGTCCATAAGATCATTAGGTCTAGAACTGAAAAGGACCTTTGGGATCATCCAATCCAGCCACCTCTTTCTATAGAGGAAGAAACTGAAGCCCAGAGAGGTCATTACTTATGCAGGTAGATCATTGATGAACAGTTTAGGGCTCCATCCCATTATTCTTAGAAGAAACTGCAACACAGTACCTTCTTCCTCAGAAATTCCTTTATTTTCTTGAGTGGTGATGGGCTGTTTATATCTTTCCAAAGATCTAAGTGGGGAAACTAAGGGAACAAATTTGTCTCCTTTAAGAATAGAAAATGGAAGAGGAAGTGGCTAAAGGGACAAATTTCCTTGTCCATGAGCACGTATACTCATAATCTCTCTGTGTCTCACTGTCTCTGACTCTCTCTTTGTGTCTCTGTCTCTGTCTCTTTCACTCCTCACTCCTCTCTCTCTCTCTCTCTCTCTCTCTCTCTCTCTCTCTCTCTCTCTCTCTCTCTCTCTCTCTCTCTCTCTCTCTTTCCTCCCCCTCCCCCAAACTTCAGAGATTAAACCAGAAGTATACTTAAAGCTGGAAGGGACCTAAGAGTCTACCCAACCCCCTTGGAGCAGCTGGGTGGTACAGTGGATAGAGCATTGGCCTTGAAGTTGGGAAGACCTAAATTCAAATCTCACCTCAGACACTCACTAGCTGTGTGACCCCCGGGCAAGTCATTTAACCCCAATTGCCTTAAAAACATTCAAGGCCACTGGACCCAGATGACTCTGGAAGAGAGAATGAGGTTGGTAACCTTACACAGTCCTCACTCACTTAAATCCAATTCACTGCAAGTCATGACATCACCCTGAGTCATGGTTATCATCAATAACGAAGGACATTCAACACTAACTGTATGACCCTGGGCAAGTCACTTAACCCTCATTGCCTCGCAAAAACAAACAAAAAAACAAAAAACTGAAGGACAAACAACAACCCAACCCCCTTATTTTATAGTAGACAAACTGAAACCCAGGAAGGATAACTGACTTGGCCTGAGGTCACACAAGTACTAAATTTGGTAACAAAAACAGGATTCAAAATCAGGTTAATTGTCTGAAGCCAAATCCAGTATTCTTTTTTACTATACAACCTTCCTCCCGCCCCCCCACCCCAACCAGGTAAGCTCTGAAGCCCCTTCCAGCTCTAAGTAGATGGTCCTATGAACTCAGCCCCTCCTGCCAATTATCTATTGACCAGACATTAGGAGGTTGGGGGCAGTGGTGAAGGTTGTCAGCTGGCCGGTATCTGATGATTCGCAATCATTTCCACAATAGCTGATGTTTCATGTTATGGCCCAGTTTCAGGAGATTTTCATTTTTATTTGTCTTCCCTGAGGGGAAAAGCTGGCTTTTTAAGGTTTTCCTATTCATAGAGACAGACCTTTTAATCGGTTCGTTTCCATTCAATTCCAAAAGCATAAATTAAGAATCTACTGTGTGGGGGACACTGTGTTGGGTTCTGCAGCCTGGCATCTTAACCTTGGGTTTGGTTTTTTGTGCCATGGGCCACTTGGGCAGCCTGGGGAAACCTATGGACCCCTTCTCCCAATAATGGTTTTGTTTGTTTGTTTGTTTTGTTTTTTTAGTGAGGCAATCAGGGTTAAATGACTTGCCCAGGGTCACACAACTAGTAAGTGTCGAGTGTCTGAGGCCGGATTTGAACTCAGGTTCTCCTGAATCCAGGGCCGGTGCTTTATCCACTGCACCATTTAGCATTTAGTTCAAATCCGGCCTCAGACACTCAACACTTACTAGTTGTGTGACCCTGGGCAAGTCATTTAACCCTCATTGCCCTGCAAAAAAAAAAAAATGAATGAATGAAAAAATGCATACAAGAAAATCCATAGGATTACAAAGGAAATCAATTATATTGAAAAACCGTTATCAAAAGATTGGGGGGAAAAAATAACTTTGCAGACCCGAGGTTAAGACAAAAGTGAAACAATCCTTTGCCCTCAAAGTGCTCCCATTCTACTGAGAGGGAGCAATGTGAACGCTTGTTGGCAAGGCACATCTAGCCCTCTAAACTTGCCCACCCCGACCCTCCCAGCAGCCCTGAAGGAAGATTCCTTGAGTTGACTTGAGTTTGTGTTTGAGACTGGGACCCATATCCACCTGAGACTCCCCCTCCCCAGACAGGAAGTTCCCTGAAGGCAGGAGCTCTGTTTTCTCCATCCCCCTGGAAGCTCCCTGAGGAAAGAGCCTATATCCCCCCGTCAAACCAAAAGCAATTCTCTAAACCTCCAGGTGGCTGAATCTGGGGGCCTCTCTCTGCGAGCACAAGCCATTGATGGGGCACAGGAAGGGTTAAGGAAAAGTTTGAAAGGGGAGGGGGGAGACAATTTTCTAATTAGCCAGCCCCTCCTACCCCACACCACCCTCCCTCTCCTCCTCCCCCGGGCTGCCAGGACTTGGGTTGACTTCTGATGGATTCCAGCTGACAGCTGGGCCTCCTTGATTCTAAACCTCAGGCAGTCAGCTGTGTCCTGTAATAACCCCTCTCCTAACACCCACTCCTCCCTGGGACAAGCCTGCAGAGAAGGGGGATGCTCTAAAAGCAGATGGCACATGGGAATGGCAGGGGACAGAAGGAAAGAAAGTTGGAGAGGAAGGAGGGCACGTACTCAAATGGTTGGTGGAATGGGGAGAGGGGAGGGAGCAGGCTAGGGAGACATTGTAGGCTCTTAGCAGTATGTCTGTCATCAAGCTCTGGACTACAGGCCTCCTCACTGCTTCTGGTCCTTGTCTCTCCTCACCCCAGGAGATCATAGTTAATAAGCCAATGGATGTTCTCGACAAGAGACTTCTGCCTGCATATAGATGGAGATACAGATATAGATAGATATACACATAGATGTATGTATACATAAACAGACATCTGTGTCTGTATATGGATTACTTGTGTTATGTATGTATGTATAGCTATGTGTATATATACACACACAGAGAAAGGTTTAAAGGACTTTCTTTTTGAGGGGAGGGGAGTGGGGAGAGAAGACTGGCCTCTTCACTGAACCATAGCACCTGCCCTCTTACCAATGTAATGAGATTAGTTGTAGCAAGCAATCCAACTTCTACTCTGGAATGATTTATCAGGATACAAACTATTTATGGGTGAGTGTGTGTGTGTGTACATACATATACACATGTATAGTCCCTTAAATCTCTGAGTGTGGTGTATATGTGTGTATATATTAATATGTATACATAGTTATATATGTTTATGTGTGCATATATGGGTGTGTGTGTATACACACATAAATAGAAACAGACCTTCTGACAAGGAAGCTCCAGGTGGGTGATGCAGGGGCTCTGTATGAATGTAAAAATCATGTGTGTATGTATGTACATTTGTGTATATATACATATTTATAATTACACTGCGTAGGCATGTTTGTGCGTGTCTATTTTTACCTATTTGTGTGTACACGTATGTTTATATATGTATATTGTACATATACTTATATATAATTACATATACAAACACATGCATGCATATACATATATGTATACATGTATTGATTGTTCTGTCATTTTTCAGTTGTATCTGACTCTCTGTGACCTCATCTGGGGTTTTCTTGGCAAAGATACTGTAGTGGTTTGCCATTTCCTCCTCTAACTCATTTTATGGATGAGGAAACTGAGGCAAATAGGGTGCAGTGACTTGTCCGGGGTGATAGAGCTAATAAGTGTCTGAGGTCATATTTGAACTCAGGATGATGAGTCTTCTAGGCCCTGCAGTCTCTTCACTGGGCTACCTCATTGTCCCACATATGTGTGTGTATGTGTGTGTATGTATGTGTGTATGTATGTGTGTATGCATACATACACACACCACACTTAAGGACTTAAAAGAATTTTTTTTTGAGGGAAGACTAACCCTCACTGAACCATAGCACCTGCCCTCAATCCCCTCCACACCCTTTCCGATGTAATGAGACTAGTTGTAGCAAGTACATCAAACTACTACTTGTGTGAAGATTTATCAGGGTACAAACTATATACAGGTGAGTAAATTACAGGTACACGGCATAGTTACAGAGCCTAGCCTTGTCTGGCTTAGGAGAAACATCTTACTTAGAGATCCCTTTGTCTCATTTCCTTCCCAGACTCTGGCCCCTCCCAGCTCTCTAAGAAGTCTGGCTTCTCTTCCTAGTTCCACCCTTGCTTCTAGCCCAATCTAACCTCAGAATTCTCTTTCTTTATTCCCCTGGACCCTGATGAAACAGGATGAGTTTTGGTTTTGTTTTGTTTTGTTTTGTTTCTGTCTGGTTCTCTAAATTCTACCTTCAAGGCAAAGCCAGACTGGACCCTGGCCATCCAGGATACCCTGAACAATCATTCTTTCCTCAGTCTTTCTCACAAAGCTCTCTATTGCTTCCTCTCTCCTTTTCCTTCTCTGGTACTTGGGGAATCACGTTGTTATGGAAAGAACACTGGACTTGGAGCTGGGAAATTCAGGTTTACATTCCTGCCTCTAACATACACTTGCTATGGTGTCACCTAATCTGTGGTAGTCACTTCATTCCTCTGAGTTTCAGTTCCTTCATCTGTAAAATGGGAGGAAAAATACTAGCTCTACCTACCTCACTGGGCTGTTGGAGAGAAAGAACGTTGTAAACCTGTAGAGAAATGTCCACCATTATTTGCTGATGTATTTTTATCAACTGGGCTTGATTTCTTCTATCTCCTGGTTTATTTTTCTTCTAGTCCTAGGTTTCTTAACTTGGGGGTCCATGGACTTGTTTGGTTTTAAAAAAATGTTTGGTAAATATATTTCAGTATAATTGGTTTCCTTTGTAGTCCTATGTATTTAATTTTATGCATTTAAACACATTACTCTGAGAAGATTCCCCAGGGAGCTCAAGAGCACCATGGCATAGAAAAGTTAAGAACCCCTACTCTAGTAATAAAAAGAATACTAATCCTCCCCCCCCACACCTCCACAAAATGCTCGACAATGCCTCATCATGGTGGGAGGGTGACCCTGGGTTCTCAAAGGCTATGCCAACAGAGCACAAGCTTGGACAGGTTCTACCATTTTGGAAAGGCTTCAATTATGGCCCTGGTAACAGACAAAGTCTGTTTTCCTGGGGCCAACTCAGCTAATCATGAAGAGGTACATCACCATAAGGTTGTCCACCTGGGGATGAAATTTTTTTTTGGTCACAGTTAACCTATGAAAAAAAAAAGAAACATAAAATGGTGTTAAGTCCCATAATTCTACGACCACTACCAACCAACAACTTCTGCAGTGATGGTGGTAGCATGCCTGAAAAAGGGAGTAGAAAGGGCTAAGAATCGATCTGTTTTAGGCCACCAATAAACTTTATTTGAACCATTGGTACACCAAAATATGAGACCCTTAACCCATGACCAATAAGAGGACATTTTGCTAGAATCATGCCCATATTGACATTTTTGCTATCAGTTAGGATTCTTTGTGCTATATGGGGTTCATGTTTGTTTTTAATATTTTGATAATTATGTGTCAAACATAATTAACTTCCTTTGAATTGAATTGAAAATCTATGCATTTCATTTTCTATATTTAAAAACATTATTCTGAGAAGGGGTCCATAGGCTTCACCAGACTGCCAAAGGGGTCTATGACCCCAAAAAAGTTTAAGAACCCTGCTAAAAACAAAATGAAAAAAGAAAGGAGTTGCTTGTACCACAAAAGAAATCAGAAAAGAGGGAAAGGATTTATATGTACGAAACTGATGATAGCTGCTTTTTGTGGCAGCCAAAAAATTGGAATCTAAGGAGGTGTCCTCCTAATAGGAAATGAATGGCTTACCAAATTGTGATATGTGTAGGTAAAGTCTTATTACTGGGCCATAAGGAATGGCTAGATGGACAATTTCAGAGGAAACCATGAAAACCTCTATGAACTGATACAGACATCGGTAATGGTTTGTTGGTCCTTCATTCTCAAAGAGAATGACACTGGGGTGATGTCACGATGCACTGAATTGAATTGAAGTGAGGGAGGGCTGTGTAGGTCACCAAACCTCACTCCTTCTTCCGGAGCCATGTGAATCCAGTGGCAAGATATATATCAGTATACCTGGAGATGGCCCCAGATGTTTGAGGCAATTGTGGGGTTAAGTGACTTGGCCCAGGGTCACACCAGCTAGTAAGTGTCTGAAGTGAAATTTGGAACTCGGGTTTTACCAACTTCAAGGCCAGTGTTGTACCACCTAGCTGCCCCTTAGGTAATGATAACATTAGAGAGAAAATCAACCTCAAAATACTTTAGAATTCTTGTCAATGCAATGATAAACAATGAGCCCAAAAGACTGAAGATGAAATATACCATTCACATCCTGAGAGAAGTGATGAACCTGAAATGCAGAGAGACATTTTCGACATGGCTAATGTAGAAATGTGTTTTGCCAGACAACAAAACTACATATTCAGAGAATTCCTTTTTAGGGTTATTTTTATTTATTTTTTATTTTTTTATTTTGCTCATGGTAAGGTGGGTCCTGGGGAGGGGAGGGGGTGGATGGGATGGGAAGATTAATTTTTAAAAAGACTTGTACAAAAAAAAGATTTGTTACGTGAGGAATAATGAATAAACCAAAAGAAAGAAGGAAGGAAGCTAAAGTTAAATGGGAGGACGGCTAACAGATACTCCTTGGAGAAGCAAAGAAAGGAGTTGGCAGAGGTTTTATCATATGCTCAGAGGCAACAAGAAACATTATTTCATGGGACATTTGATTATCACGTAGTGCACGTACTAATGATAAGTATTTTAAAATAATTGTGGTTTATCATCGGTTTCTGAGGACAAAGTAGGAAAGGCATTGTATGAGGAACTTGATAGGACACTCCAAATCAAATAAAAATACATATTGATACTTGGTATATCAATATACACACTTGGTGTATCAACATACACACTGATACAATGCAAAAGTGGGAAAAGGTGAAAACGAGGAGAAACAGATGGAAAATTATGGTTCAGGAGAAAGAAATTTAAAAATCTAAAAAAATATATTATATAGAAGCTTCATGCCTCTGTATGATGAACATTTTCTTCAGAAAAAAAAAAGTAATTTTTAGGGACTGGATGTGGCAAAGATCAAATGAAAGCACGACAAAATGAAACTTACTGCATATTAACAGACAGGAAAAGACACTGATGTGGGAACTGTCTCTGAGAAAGCTGTCTACACAGAGACCATCAGATCATCAAAACTAAGATCAGAATTTATAAGAAAGAAGAAAGAAAATGAGAAAGATACCTAATGCACAATTAGGATTAAACCCCAAATTATTTAAACAAGTTATTGAAAATATTTTAAAATGGGAAATGGACAACAGAAATGACATTAACACCAATTATAATATTTTCATCCAGAAGTTAAACCAACATAAATTAATTGCCACAATGAGGAAACCAAAAGTACCCAGAAAGTATTTTAGTTAACAAATATTTGTGTTACTTGCCAGAGAGAGACAGCTGCCAAAGGCAACCTTGGGTTAGAATAGAAACTCGCCTGTAAAATCTTACAATGAAGAATAATGGACAATTTTAAGGAGTAAAGTCTTATAAAGCAGATAGAAGCAGTGGAGGATAGAAACCAATATAAAGTAAAGCTGGCAAGAAATCCAACTAAGCAAAGTCATCCCAAGGGCATTCGAAGATGAAAATGGAAAGGCCACTATTTTTCTATTTTTTGAAAGAAAATGGTAAGGAGGGTGGAGAGATTTACAAAAACCCATTTTTTAACTTTTTTTTTTCACATCAAGGATAGTGGATACTACTACACTTGGATGCTAACATCACAGTCCCTGAGGTGCTAGAAGAAGTAGAAAAGGCAATAAAGAGAACAAAAATTGGAAAAGTAGGTACATGTACAAATAGTGGAGATCTATGTGGGAGGCGAAATAATTGGAAGTGTGTTAAGAGACCAATATATAAAGTGTCTGAACAAGGGAAAGATAGACACAGGGGAGGGCAGAAATCTAGGACCTTATTAACACCCTCCCCAAAAAGTCACTGAGAGCAGCCTTTAACTACTTACCTATATGCCTACTCTCCCATCTATACAAAATCTGTATGAGGGTCATCTATATGTAAAGTAGGGAATTCTTTGATGAGGGAATTGTTAAGGAACAAGTAGGCTTTCACAAGAGGTGAAATGGAGCACATCTTTACATCTCACAATTAACTGAAAGATATGACACCATTTTGCTTATTCTTTGTTGGTTACCAAAAAAAAAAAGCATTTGATGCAGTAGAATAGCATCATCTCTTTTACATCAAGGTATCTCCTACTCATATATCAAGATTATTCAGGATTTCTTGGAATGTGTAACCATAGAAACAATCCTGTTCAATGGTTCTCTCAAAATAAACATCACTCAAGGCATAAAACAGGAAGATGTGTTCTTGCCAAAAATATTCACCACTGAGATGGAAGAGATCTGTGAGGAGTCTAGGTCAGGGAGGGATTCCCTATGGATCATCATCCAGATGCTGTTGGCGGATGACACTGCGTTAATTGCATCAAACCTGACAACACTGTAGAGCCTCCTGGAAAAGATCTGTAATCACTCCAAAGCGTTTGGCCCATCCATCCAGACAGGAAAGACCAAGTAGATGAAGGCTGTCTATTGCCCAGATTTCAACATGCTTTTGGATGGACATCCTAGAAATGCTAGTCCAACAGTATGTATATCTGGGATAGAGAGAACAGATGGACAATGAGCTGAGGCCGAAGTTGAAAACGAGGGCAGAGAGTGTCTTGAATTGCTTTTGGGAAATTGCAAAGTTCTTTTACTTACCCCAAGCTTCCAGTGAAAGCAAAGGCCCATCTTTTCAATGCTAACATTCTCCTTTTAATATTAAATGGAAAGCCCCTGTCTCTGAAGAACTCAAAAGGAGGATCACACAGAGGTCAACGAAAAGACACATGGCAGGTGTGATCAGGCTAAAACTCCTAACCAATGACCAGCTCCAAAAAAGAAAGGGATATAATGAAGGAATTGTATGGTAGAAAGAGAAGATGAGTGGTTTGTGTGGTAAGAGCAAAAGATGACAAGTGGATATCCAGAGGCTTCACTGGCGCCTTCATGATATTGGGGGTGATGGCAGGGGAAAGAAGGAAGGCTTCTCAACCATTGAATGGATCTTCTATGGCAATCTTTATAAAGAACATGAGCACAAGTTACACAGGATGGGCAATCATGAATGGTTGTCTTCTACATTGGTGGAAGGTATTCCTAAATGGATAAGAGACCCAAGATCCCATTTGAATAAGTATCCGTCACCATCATCGCCACCACCACCACCACTGCCACCACCCAACACACCTGAGTTCCAAGCCTGAGTTGTTAATTAAGACCATGAAGGACTCAAAACTTGAGCTGACCAATCCTTCAAGGCCCAACTCAAGTCTCACCCAGACCATCTCAGCCCACCTCCTCTAACACTAACAGTCTGTACCACTAAATGGATACTTACATTGCCTTGAATTATTTATAACTTGTCTCTACAACTAGTCCATAATCAAGAACTTTTCTGTATACCTCACAGCACCTATAAAGTCCCAAGTACATTGAAACATGGAAGACTAGAGACCTGAGTTCTAGTCTCAGGTCTATCACTGAATAGTTGTATAACCATCTGTAAAATGGGAGGGTCACACTTGATCAGTTGAGGTCTCTGCAACTCTGACATGCTTGGTCCTGTGTTTAAACATTCTTTGTTCTAAAGGGCCTTTCTACCTTAACATTCTCTATTCTTTATTTTAACATTCTATATGCCTAAGCTTCCTCCCAGCTTTGACATTCTATGGTCTCTGTTCTAATAGTCTGTGTTCTAAAGTCTCTTCTATTTCTATCCTTCTAGATGAATGAATGAATGAATGAACGAACAAACAAATGAGTGAATGAACGAAACATTTATTAAGCACCTACCATATGCAAAGCTACAGGGATACATATAGAAAAGAAAGACTTCAAATTCTACTGTGGGAGACAACACATTTGGAAGATTAGACATCGACTCACTTGATTCCTATTGGATGGATAAATGAATCAATTGTTTAGTTGTTACTCACCAGTCTAGCTAATCTCTGTAAACTCCTTTTCTCAATATCACCCATTGCATATAAACACATATATATGAAAACATCATTGCTTGCATAAAATACACAAAAGCTGACATCTTATCTTCAAAGTGTCCAGAAAGAATACCTGACATCAACAATGGGGAACATTACTTCCTATCTGAATCACCAACCACAGAATGTTTATTTAGTTTGAACCCAAATCCATCCTGCTTTGGTGACTGGCTAGACAGGTCAGAGTATTAGATTCCTCCCCAGCCACACTCTTGAGGAAGTTGGTGGGAGTGGGTCTCTATTACCTCCTCATTGTAGGAAGGTCCAGGGATAAGCAATCTGTACCTTCTCTGAACTATAGTTCTGTCTGTCGAGTGAAAACAGATGGTATGGCTAACTGGGGTATTTTGCTAGACTCTGAAGCTGGTTAGATCTAGGAATGGAAAACAGGGATCAATTTACTACAATGGTCCTTGGTAGCCAGACACTTTCATACCCCAAGACTAAAACCTTGAAGACTGACAGAGCAATGGGACATGGTCCCTAGGATAACCAGGAGGAAGACGCTAGTCAATCTGATATTTTCCCACAGAAGAGGAAATGGCAATGTCCTGAAACCCTTGCCAAAGCCTGGATTTCTTTCTCTCTCTCTCTCTCTCTCTCTCTCTCTCTCTCTCTCTCTCTCTCTCTCTCTCTCTCTCTCTCTCTCTCTCTCCCTCTCCCTCTCTCTCCCTCTCTCTCTCTCTCTCTGGCCTTGGGTTCAGGCCTTGCTCAGAATAGGGTAGGGATGTCCCTCTCCAAATACCCCTCCCCAACACTCCTACTGGCTTTAGACCTAAGGAGGCATTGAAAGGAAATAAAAGAGGAAGCTCAAAGACAGTTTCTGTAGTGTCCAGATGCTAACAGCTGGAGAGAGGAAAAGAAGGCTTGGCAATATGAGGAGGGGGGAGGGGTGGCAGAGTGCCTGGGTAGAGGAATACAAGTAGCCAGGAAAAGCAGAAAAGGATTGAGTGGAAATGATATCAAAGCCAAAAGACCACCTAATATGAAAGGGGTCCTCTAATGTCAAGGGGCTACTTCTAGCCTCTCTCCTTGACCAGTAATAACACCATTTTTGAAGCTCCCTAAAGACATGGCATCTTCACTCTCCAGGTCTCCCCACCTTAGCAGGTATGCCAACAAGTAAAGAGGTAGAAGCATTAGTCCCATTGACTAGAGATTTCCCTAACGTGGCAGTAATATTGAATACATTTTGTATTTGCTCGTCTGTATAGTGGAAGCATTGTGCAATGGAAAGAAAACTTTTTTTTTTTAAATCAGAGGACCTGGGTTCAAATCTGACCTCTACCGCATAGTACCTGTATCATCTTGGGGAATGATGATTATGGTGAAGATGATAATGCTAATGGTGGTAGTGTGATGGTGATGGTGATGGTGCTGATTGTGGTGGTAGTGGTGATGGCAATGATGGTGGGGGTGATGATGGTGGTACCAGTGATAATGGTGATGATGATGATGGGGGTGATGAGGGGGGTGATGGTGAGAATGGTGGCAATAATGGTGATGGTGGTGGTGGTGATGGTGGTGGTGATGACTAACATTTATGAAGTCTTTTAAGGGCTGCAAACCACCTTACAAATATCTTGCTTTGGTTCTAACAAGTCTAGGAGATATGCATTATTATTTCCCCCATTTTACTGATGAGGATCCTGGGCCTGATACTTGCCAGGGGTCCGCTGGCTAGTGAATATATGAGTTGGGATTTAAGCCCAAGTCTCCCTGACTTCAAATCCAACTCCCCATCCTCTATGCCAGGAATCTTCTCGAAGTCAAGTAACTTCTCTGGGCCCCACATTCCTCATTTGTAAAATGAGGGGTTTAGATTCAATGGCCTCTAAGTTCCTTCCGTCTCTAACTTTATGATCCTTCCTACCTGTCTGACCTTGAGCAAATCTCTTAACTTTTTAAAGCCTCGGTTTCCTCAACTAAAAAAAGAGGAGGTTAGACTAGATGACCTCTAAGGTCCCTTCCAGCTCTACATCTCTGATCCTATATTTTCTATATATTTTTTATTTACTTACTTATGTACATGCTGTCCCCCTAAATAGAATGTAAGCCCTTTGGGGACAGAGACTGGTTTTTTACTCTGAATCCCCAGCTACTGCCTGGCATATGATAGGTGCTTAATAAATGCATATTGAGGGGCAGCTAGGTGGTGCAATGGATAGAATACCAGCCCTGGATTCAGGAAGACCTGAGTTCAAATCCGGCCTCAGACACTTGACACTTACTAGCTGTGTGACCCTGGGCAAGTCACTTAACCCCAATTGCCTCACCAAAAGAAAAACAAAGGAAAAAAAAGATAAATGCATATTGAATGAACTAGTTTTTTATATATATATATATATATATATATATATATATGTGTGTGTGTGTGTGTGTGTGTATGTGTATGTGTATGTATATGTATATATGTGTGTATACATATATATAGTTCCATTCTTAATTTTCTGCACTAATGGATACAGTATTGATATATAAATAATCCAAAAACTACAAACAATGTAAAATTAATGTCTATTTGCCTTTGGAAAGTAAAGACACACACCCTCAATTCTTTTCAACAAACCTTTTTAAGATTCTCCTTCACCTGGCCTACCCCTACCATCCTCCTCCTCTTCTCTCTCTACCAATGCCAATCCATTCCCTCCTCAGCCCCATCCCCTAGGACCCAAAACAGAGGGAAACAAAAGGAGAGAGAGAGGTTATTCGGTTGCCAGTTAGCCCCATTCCTTCATTCCTTTATTTTTATTAATCCTTGACAATTAAGAGGGGCATGATATTTGTCTTCAAATACTTGAAAGTACTCTAATGTGAAAAAGAGACCAACCATGTTCTGCTTGGGTCCAGAGAACAAAATTGGTAGCTCTGAATGGAAAATGTCAAGGGGGTGGATGTTTGGTCTACTTAAGAAAAAATCCTAATAAATTAGAGATGCTAGATGATAGTCAAGGTTACCTCCCCCATACATAAGTATTCAAAGGACAGCTGGATGGCCATTTGGTTCTAAAGGTTTGTCATGCTCCAATAGCATGCGTCTCAAATAGCCTCTGACAACCAAAGCCCAACTCCTGGCCTTCTCATGGTGGAACTGTTTCCACTAACAGGAGAAGGGGTGAAGCAAGTCACTGGCACCTTAAAACCAGTCGCTTCGGGCAGGTAGGGCTCATTAGCCTTGGCAGGCAACCCGCCTAGGGGAAGGAAACCCTGATTTTAAACCTCTGCTGCCTTGCAGCTATACCCATATATGGGAAAGGCTTCAGGAGTTAACCCCGAGGAACAATCAGGAGTCGGAGTCCCTTAGGCAGTTGGATGTTGGACATCACATCCCTCTGGCAACTCCTGCGGTGGCACTGGTGCCAAACTATTGGCTCTGCTTCTCTTTTGGATCCACCAATGTCTCAGAGAGGGAAAACCTGCTACATGGGCAATAGCTTGTTTTCCAATTGGTCCGCCAAGGCCAGCGCCCTGGAGAGGACACTCCAGCTACTCCTCATGGGGTAGATACAACACGAGATGCGGCAGTTACCGGTTATAAGTCACTCAGGAGCTGCGGCTCCCGTATTGGACTGCACAGCCTCACTGTGGCCTGTGGCTCTTCAAGGTGCTGATCCATGGTCATCCGTGACTGATGGAGGCCTACTATCATACAGGAGACCTCCACAGGGTCAGGTTAGACCAGATGGTACCCAAGTTCCCTTTCAACTCTGAGTCTGTGATTATGTGGGGGCCAACGCAGCATACAAAACAAATGGACAAGAGGCAGCTAGGTGGAGCAGTGGATAGAGCACCAGCCCTAGAATCAGGAGTACCTGAGTTCAAATCCGGCCTCAGAAGCTTGACATTTACTAGCTGTGTGACCCTGGGCAAGTCACTTAACCCCAATTGCCTCACCAAAAAAAAAAAAGAAAAGAAAACAAATGGACAAATGATCGGTCCTGGTCTATTACAATCCAGGGACTTTATGCCCATGTGTTGTTGTTGTTGAGTCATTTCTTAGTCATGTCCAATTCTTCCTGACCCCATTTATGGTTTTCTTAGAAGTTTCTTGGGGTTTCTTTCTCCAGTTCATTTTACAGATTAGGAGACCGAGGCAAACAGGGTTAAGTGACTTGCCCAGGGTCACACAGCTAGTAAATGTCTGAGGCCAGATTTGAACTTGGGAAGATGAGTCTTCCTGACTACAGACTCAGCACTCTATCCATTATACCATCTACCTACCCTTAAAATTTTGAGAAGTCCTTATCCCTGTATATAATACCCCAAATAATTGATACATCCCCCTTCTGGTGCAGGAATCTTCGACCCATCTTTTGTCTCAACCATGGAATTCAATATGGGTATGGGGAGGAAGGGCAAGACTAAGAATAGAGAAAATTTCTGACTCCTCCCTCCCCCAGATGTAAGGAAACCTTCCTTTCAGGCATGGGACCTGTGCTTGGGAATAAGCCAGGAGAAAACAATGATCACAAGAACGTAAAGGAAAATAGTACCAAAAAACAGAGGAACTTTGATCAATTCAGTGATGACCCATCTTAACTTCAGAGATGCCTGAGCAGAGAAGTGGTGAACCTTAGGGGCAGAAAGAAGCATGTGTTGTCAGACATGGCCAGTGTGTTGTTTTGTTAGAGAAGAAGGTTTCACTGGAAAGTGATAATGATGTAAAGAAAAAAGGCTCAATATAACATCTAAACATTTCAAATAAATAAATAGAAAATAACCCAAGAAATATGACAAAAATTATTTTTAAAGGGTCTTGTATACACAAATATATTTATAGCATCACTTTCTGTAGTAGCTATGAACTGAAAACAAAGTAAATAAAGTAGGTGCCAGTAGATTGGGGGCCGACTGAAACAAATTGAAATTCATGAACGTAATGGAAATGATGAATACAGAGAATTATGGGAAGACAAATATGAACTGGTGTGAATTAAACAGAACCAGGAAAACTATAAATTATGATTACAACAACATAAACAGAAAAAGCAACAATAAAACAACCAAAACCAAATACTATAATCATAATAACTAGGCTTGGCCCACAAAGAAGAAATTTGAGAAAGACCACCTACCTCTTCTTTGCAGAGAGATGAGGAATCATGGCTGTGAAATATTGAATATAATATTGGATTTGTTTGATATGTCAGTTGGTTTTGCTGAAATTGTTTCCTTTCAATGTATGAAAGCATATTGTTATAAAGGCTAGCTCTCTTCAAAAGGAGGAGGAAGGGATATAGTGGGAATTGTGGGTGATATAAAAGAAAAGTTACCACTGAAAGTTTTTAAAATAGAGGAAGGGGGAAAGTAGGCAGAAACAAGAAGACACAATGACTGGGTCAGCCATAAAACAAATGAAAATGAATATTGTAAAACTGCAAACAGCAAGCTTGGATCCAAGGGAAAGACATTAAAAGACACCCCAACTCTTTTGCAGAAGTGGAGAGGGTATTAATAAATGTGGGAAATTACATAGAAAAGCAATAATAATAAAAGAAGGAAGAGAATGTCCTGTCTTCCCCTTCTCAAGGAGGCCCTGGCAATGGTTCTTAGACTTAGCCCCACATTCACTTGGCATTCTGTTGCTGTTGCTCAGTCATTTCAGTCGTGTCCAACTCTCTGTGACCCCTTTTGGGTTGTTTTTTGGTAAAGATCCTAGAGTGATTTTCCATTTCCTTCTCCAGCTCATTTTACAGATGAGAAACTGAGGCAAACAGTTAAGTGACTTCCCCAGGGTCACACAGCTAGTAAATGTCTGAGGTCAGATTTGAATTCAGGAAGATGAGGCTTCCTGACTTCAGGCGCAGCACAGACTCTAGTAAAGAAAGGTTCTCTCTCTCATCAGGCTTGTGCCCCAACACCACTCTCAGGAAGGCAACCAGGACTGAGACCTATGGGGAGGAGAGACAGAGGGAGAACAGGAAGATCTACTCATGAGAGTAGGGAAAGATTCTTCTTGATACCTACTGCAACTCCACAGACCTGCCCCCTAACCACCACTAGCATCACTAGTTTCCTCCAATCCTTGCTTTGTCCCCAAATGAATTTTCCACAAAAAGAGTGGAAGAGTGATCAGCACACACTGTGTCATACTTGGCACAACTCAGATTGGAAGGCACTGTGCCACCGTGTTGATGTACCATCTGCCTGGTGCAATCTCCAGCAGAAACTGAAAGATGGGCAAGGAATGGAGCAAGGGCAACCTAGACATCGTCACCATCTCTACCTACTCAGAGCCAACCTGGTAACTAAGGAAGATTCTCCCTCATTCCTCCCATCTTTCTTCTTACATGAATAATGGATTAATTAATAATCCTTAATTAATCATCTTCATGATCCTTAAGATTATTCCAAGGCCCTTGTTTTACAGAGAAAGAAACAAAAGGCCAGAGAAGGGGAATGACTTGTTCAAGGTCCCACAATCAAAAAGTGACAGTGGCTACAACCCAGTGTTCTCTCCACTGCTCTAGGTTGCCTCCCCTGTGGGGTCCTAGAAGAAAGTTCACCTTTAGAGTTCTCTTTTTTTTTTTTAAAGTGAGGCCATTGAGGTTAAGTGACTTGCCCAGGGTCACACAGCTAGTAAGTGTTAAGTGTCTGAGGCCAGATTTGAACTCAGGTACTCCTGACTCCAGGGCCGGTGCTCTATCCACTGCACCACCTAGCTGCCCCTAGAGTTCTCTTAATGAAAGCTGCCTCACCTAAAACAATAAAAGTTAGAGGGCCCTGTATAAAAAGAGCAATGCTGGGAGATACCCCTTCCCCCAATATTCTAACACTGTCTAGTTGTTGTTGTTGTTGTTGTTGTTGTTGTTGCTGTTTTGTCCTTCCTTCTCAAAGAGGACCATGAGGTGATGTCATGACTTGCACTGAATTGGATTTAAGTGGATTGCAGGCTCACCAGCCTCACTTTCTCCTCCAGGGCCATCTGGGTCCACTGGCAAGATATATATCAGGATGACTGGAGAAGGCCAAGCTCTCCCACTGCATCTATCTATGTGCACATCATATTCAAATGAACTTTGGTCCTCTAATTCAAAGGTGTCAAACACCCCACAGGAGGGCCAGGGCCTGGGGAACCAAATTAAAATATAATTAGGAAATATTTTTAAAATATAATGAAACAGAGGGCAGCTAGGTGGTACAGTGGATAGAGCACCGGCCCTGGAGTCAGGAGGACCTGCGTTCAAATCCGGCCTCAGACACTTAACACTTACTAGCTGTGTGACCCTGGGCAAGTCACTTAACCCTAATTGCCTCACTAAAAGAAAATAAATATATATATATATATATATATATATATATAATGAAACACAGACAATAATACATTTTAAAATTAAGTCAGTATATACCCACAGGGATCCTTATGTCTGGTTTCATGGCCTGGTTTCTATTTGATTTTGACACCATTGCTTTGAATCAGGGGTTGTTGGGTTTTTTTCTTTTTTTGTGGAGCAATGAGGGTTACGTGACTTGCCCAGGGTCACACAGCTAGTGTCAAGTGTCTGAGGTCAAATTTGAACTCAGGTCCTCCTGAATCCAGGGCCGGTGCTTTATCCACTTTGCCACCAAGCTGCCCTGAATCAGGGGTTCTTAACCTTTCTTGTGTCATTGACCCCCTTGTCAGTCTGGTAAAGCCGATGGACCCGTTCTTAGAATAATGTTTCTAAATTCATTTGCAACCCTAGCCTCCAAAACCATTGGTATGGGACTTTTTCCTCACTGATGGAGATGTATGCCCTAAACCTGCAAGAGGGGGGAGTTGGCCAGAGCAGGAGACAGTCTATAGTCTCTTCAAACCTTCTTTGAGCTCTCCTAGTCACTTCAAGTCTTCATGTGGCTTAAGTCTCTTTGGACTCTGCCATCGCTTCAAGCACTTCTGGCTTTCAGCTCTGAGAGAAAAGATGGAAGATGTCAACCCCACTTCAGATTACTGAGGGAAAGGGAAGAAGTTGGCATGAGAGGAGCTGGCAGTCTCTATTATGTCCCTGTGCCCAGCTTGCTATACTAGAGACTTGGAGAAACTTCCCCTTAGGTGAACTCTAGGACTCTCTCTCTCTCTCTGTATCTCTGTCTCTGTCTCTCTGTGGTTCTCTGTCTCTTTTTCTGTCTCTTTGTCTCTGTCTCTCTGTCTTTCTCATATATCTTCATCCCAGTGGAAAAGTTTCTTCACTCTGGTATTGTCTGGTATATATCCTCCTATATATACTTTCTCTGATTTCTGTTTGCTATGGACTTGGATAAATGGGTTTCTTTGTTACCTGGTATGTGTGATCATTGTGGAACTGGTAGTTGGTGGGAAAGGGATCAAACCTTGGATTTAAAGCCTGTGGTCCTACTTTCCTCCCTTTAAAGAAAGCAATCAGAAGTTATACTGAACCTGAAAACCACATCCCCTAGACTAATGATATTTTTTTGAAATTTTTTAACATTTTTATTTAAAGTTTTAAGTTACAAATTTTATCCTTCCATCACTCCCTCCCTCCCCTACCCCACCCCGAGGCAGTAAGCAATCAGATATAGGTTAATGTGTGCAATTATGTAAAACATTTCCATATTAATCATTTTGTACAAGAAGACTCAAATTTTAAAAATGAAAGAAAGCAAAAAATAGCATGCTTCAGTCTGTATTCAATCAACATCAGTTCTTTCTCTGGAGATGGATAATATGCTTCATCATTAGTCCTTTGAGATTCTCTTGGATCGTTGTATTGCTGAGAATAGCTAAGTCATTCACAATTCTTCATTGAACAATATTGTTACTGCATACGACATTCTCCTGGTTCTGGTCACTTCACTGTATTTCAGTTCATGTAAGTTTCCTGAAATCATCCTGCTTGTCATTTCTCATAGTACAATAATATTTCATCACCATCATATACCACAACTTGTTTAGCCATTCCCCAATTCATGGACATCCTTTTGATTTCCAATTCTTAGCCAGCACAAAAAGGACTGCTATAAATATTTTATTCAAATAGGTCCTTTTACCTTTTTTATGTCTTTTAATATAGACCTAGCAGTGGTATTATTGGATCAAAGGATATACCCAGTTTTACAGCCCTTTGGGCATAGTCCCAGATTGCTCTCTAGAATGGTTGGATCAGTTCACAACTCCACCAATAGTGCAATAGTGTCCCAGTTTTCTCACATTCCCTTAAAGATTCAACATTTTCCTTTTTTGTCATATTAGCCACTCTAGTAGGTATGAGGTAGTACCTCAGAAATTGTTTCAATTTGCATTTCTCTGATCAATAGTAATTTAGAGCATTTTTTATATGACTATAGATAGCTTTGATTTCTTTGTCTGAAAACTTCCTGCTCATATCCTTTGAGCACTTGTCAATGGGGGAATGACTTTTATTTTTATAAATCTGATTAAGTTCTCTATATATTTGAGAAATGGAGCCTTCATCAGAGATACTTGTTGCAAAAAAATTTCTCAGTTTTCTGCTTTCCTTATAACTCTGGTTGCATTGGTTTTGTTTGTGCAAAATCTTTTAAATTTTATGTAATCAAAATTATGTTTCATATTTTGTAATGCTCTATTTATCTTCTTTGGTCCTAAATTCTTCTCTTATCCACAAATCTGACAGATAAACTACTCCATGCTCTCTTAATTTGCTTATGGTATTACCCATTATGTGTAAATCATGTACCTATTTTGACCTTATCGTGGTATATAGTATGAGATGTTGGTCTATACCTAGTTTTGCCATACTGTTTTCCAGCTTTTCCAGCAGTTTTTGTCAAATAATGAATTTTTGTTCCAAAAGCTTAGATCTTTGGTTTTATCATATACTAGATTACTATCGTCATTTACTATAATGTAATTTGTACCTAATCTATCCCAGTGATCAATACTCTATTTCTTAAACAGTACCAGATTGTTTTGATAATTACTGTTTTAGGGGGCAGCTAGGTGGCACAGTGGATAAAGCACAGGCCCTGGATTCAGGAGGACCTGAGTTCAAATCCAGACTCAGACACTTGACACTTACTGGCTGTGTGACTTTGGGACAAGTCACTTAACCCTCATTGCCCCCCCCCCCACACACACACACACAAAAGATAATTACTGTTTTATAATACAGTTTGAGATCTGGTACAGCTAAACCACCTTCTTTCACATTTTTTTCATTGATTCCCTTGATATCCTTGAGCTTTTGTTCTTCCAGATGAATTTTGCTATTACTTTTCCTAGCTCTATACAATAATTTTTAGTAGTTTTATTGATATGACACTGAATAAATAGATTGATTTAGGTAGAATTGTCACATTTATTATATTGACTCAGCCTGCCCATGAGCAATGAATATTTTTCCAGTTGTTTAGATCTGACTTTATATATGTGAAAACTGTTTTATAGTTGTGTTCATATAGTTCCTGGGTTTGTCTTGGCAGGTAGACTCCCAAATATTTTATATTGTCTATAGTTATTTTAAATGGAATTTCTCTTTCTATCTGTTGTTGCTGGACTTTGTTGGTAATATATAGAAATGTTGATGATTTATGTGGGTTGATTCTGTATCCTGCAACTTTACTAGAGTTAGTAATAATTTCAAGTAGTTTTTTAGTTGATTCTCTAAGATTTTCTAAGTATAACATCATATAATCTGCAAAGAGTGATAGTTTTGTTTCCTCATTGCCTATTCTAATTCCTTTAATTTCTTTTTCTTCTCTTACTCCTATAGCTAACATGTCTGGTTCAATGTTAAATAAGAGAGGTAATGATGAGCATCCTTACTTCACCCCTGATGGTTCTAGGAAGGTTTTTTAGCTTATCCCCATTACAGACAACACTTGCTGATGGTTTTAGATAAATATTACTTATCATTTTAAGGTAAGCTCCATTTATTCCTATGCTCTCTAGTGTTTTTAATATGAATGGGTTCTGTATCTTGTTAAAGGGTCTTTCTGCATCTATTGAGATACTCATTATTTCTGTTGGTTTTCTGATTGATATGGTCAATTATGCTGATAGTTTTCCTAATATTGAACCAGTCCTGCATTCCTGGTATAAATCCACGTGGTCATAGTGTATGATCCTTGTGATATATTGCTATAATCTCTTTGCTAGTATTTTATTTAGAATTTTTGCATCAATATTCATTTGAGAAATTGGCCCATAATTTTCTTTCTCTGTTTTGGCTCTTCCTGGTATAGGTATCAGCACCATGTTTGTGTTGTAGAAGGTATTTGGTAGGTCTCCTTCACCTATTTTTCCAAATAGTTTATATAGTATTGGATTAATCATTCTTTAGACATTTGGTAGAATTTGCTTGTGAATCCATCTGGTCCTGGAGATTTTTTTCTTAGAAAGTTTATTGATGGTTTTTCATTTTTTTTCTAGGATTGGGTTATTTAAGTATTAAGTATTTTATTTCTTCTTCTGTTAATCTGGGTAATTTATTTTTGTAGGTATTCATCCATTTCATTAAGATTGTCAGATTTATTGGCAGATAATTGAACAGCCAATCCTTTCTTGCTCCCATTCTTTTGCTTGTACTATTGCATTCATTTGGAATATCTTTCTCTCTATTCATTTAATGCCAAAGCAAGCAGGGAATTCAGAAATTAAGTTGTCTAATTGCAGATTACAGATGAGGATTCCAGATGGAGGGAACTGGCCCACAGAGATGCTGAAAGAGACTGAAAGACTAAACAATGAATGAAAATGCATGGAAAAGCATCTATTAAATACTCACTTGGAGTAAATATGGTGGTAAGTGCTGAAGATACAAACAGAAAAGCCACAAATGGATTTCTTTCCTGTTCATAAACTTTGAAGTTCCTCCATCTGATCACAAACATTCCACCTCTTCTTCTGCCTTGCAATCCCAAGTACTGTTCTTTGTCCACATCATGACCTCTGATTCCTTGACCCCTTAGGTCTTTCCTGGGCTATCACGCCTGCATTAGAACTCTCCTCCCTTTCCTATCTTAACCCCTTGGTGACCAGTTTAACTCTATACTGTCCTCTCTCCTTGAGTCCCTTGCCCCTTTATCATATTGCCAGTCTTGCCCTGACAAACCTCAGCCTTGGAATACTCCCATCACCCATTGCTTTTGCTCCTACACACACGTGGCTGAATGAAGCTGGAGAAAATCAGGAAACTCCACTGACTGGGTCCACTACAAAATTATGTTATATAATCTCAACTGGGTCCTCACCATAGCAAGGCAATCCTTTTGTACCTCCCTCAGGACCTCACTATTCCACTCACCACAGTAACTCTTCCAACAGCTTTCTATCCACAGTCCTCAAGCCTCCAGTGTCACTCCCTTCCCCTCCCCTATCAGCTAAGTACACATGTTCTACTGAAGAAATTGAGGCTACTCTCAGAGAGCTCACTTTTCTCCCCTCTTTGTCATCTCACCTTATCCAGATGTTTTCTGCCACTATGCTCTCCTTTACCCTTGTCTCTCATGAGGAGGTGGTCCTTCTACTTCCCAGGGCAAATACCTCTATGTGCCCAAGTAATCTCATTCCATCTCATCTTCTCTAGCAGATTGCCCCCCCCCCATTATCCCTACTTTCTCACTTATCTTCACTCTTCCCTGTCTACTGGCTGTTTTCCTACTGTCTACAAATGTGCCCACATCTTCTCCATCCTTAAAAAACCCTTACTTGATCCATCCATTCCTGCTATCTATTGTCCCGTATCTCTCCTCCCTTTTGTAGCTAAAGTCATTGAGGAGGTCATCTATAATAGGTACCTTCACTTCCTCTCCTTTTACTCTCAGCTCTCTAAAACCTGGCTTCCCACCTCATCATTCCACCAAAACTAGTCTCTCCAAAATTACTGATGATCTCTTAATTGCCAAATATAATGGACTTTTCTCAATTTTCATCCTTCCATCACTCTCTTCTCCTTGACACTTTCTCTAGGTTTTAGGGACGCTCCTCTTTTCTGGTTCTCCTTCTATCTGTCTCACCACTCCTTAGTAACCTCTGTTTCATCTTCACCCAAGTCATGCCCACTAACTGTAGGTATCCCACTGGACTCTCTCCTGGGCACTCTTCTCCCTCTATACTCTTTTGCTTGGTGATCTCATTAGCTCCCATAGATTCAATCACATCTATGCTGATGATTCTCAGATCTACTTATCCAGCTGTAATCTCTCTGCTAACCTCCCAACATCTATTGGACATCTCAAACTGGATGTCCTAGGCATCTTAATCTAAACAAGTTCAAAACTGAACTCATTATCTTTTCCCCAAAATGCTTCCTTTTTTCCTAACTTTTCTCCTACTTTTAAGGGCACTGCTCTCGGTTACACAACCTAGGTGCCATCCTCTCCTCCTCACTCTCTCATTCCCTATAGTCAATCTCTTCCACTACCTGTTGATTCACCTTGATCTCTTCCATATACTCTTTCATTTCCTCTGGTACTGCCACCATCCTAGTACAGGCCCTCATCTCTTCATGGCTGGTCTATTGCAATAGCCTTATGATTGGTGTGGCTATCCTAAGTCTCCCTACTCTATCATGCTCCATTCAGACACCAAAATAATCTTTCTAAAACACAGGTCTGACCATGTCACTGCTCAATAAACTCCAATGACTCCCTATCACCTCCAGGATCAAATATAAAATTCCCTGTCTGGTGTTCAAAGACCTTCATACCTCTTCCCACCTTTCTTCTTACCTCTTAGACCCCCACACATATACATTGCAAGCCAGTCACTCTGACCTCCATGAACATGTCACTCCATCTCCAGACTCTGGGCATTTGATCTGGCTGTCTCTCATACTTGGAATGTGATCTTTCCTCATCTCTGCTTCCTAGTTCCTCCAGTTTCATGCATGTCACTCCTAAAGTCCTACCTTTTACAGGAAGCCTTTCCCATCCCCCTCAATTATAGTTCCTTCCCTTTGTATATTATTTCCAGTTTATCCTGTATATATTTTGTTTGTATATATTTGTTTGCAAATTGTCTCCCCACTAGACTGTGAACTCCTGGAGAGCAGAGACTGTGTTTTGTCATTCTTTGTATCCCCAGCACTTAGCACTGTGCATGGCACATAGTAGGTGCTTAATAAATGTCTACTGACTCACTGCCTGACCCTGTGAGATAAGTGCTATCATTATCCCCATTTTATAGAGAAGTAACCTGAGGCTGACAGAATGGCCTTATCATCTTTATCTGTAATAGACTTTAGATCAATTAATCTCTAAATTTAGAGGTAAGCCTATGATATGCAGGAAAGCTAAGATAGTCTCTCACCACGGGGAATTCACTTAAACAGCTAGGGAGATAAGACATGATAATTGATAAGATAATAAGCACAAAATTAAAGAAGTTCAAAACCACAATAACTTTTTAGTAATGTGAGGGAGGGAGGAATCAGATGACATCATAGTTAGAGAAGACCCAGAATATAATCACATGGTTTGAATTATGGTATTAAAATAACTTTAAAGATTAATCTAAGCCTTGATCTCTTTTAAGGTGCAAAAACCTTTCTGCTTGAGTCAAGGAGGGAACAACTTCATTGGCTGAGCAAACAATGAGCCATATCTATGCAGGTTTTAAATGTACAAGCTCAAAGCAATGTGAGCAGCTAGGTAGTACAGTAGATAGAATGTTAAATCTGTAGTCGGGAAGATCTGAATTCAAATCTGACCTCAGAAACTTACTAGCTGTGTAACCCTGTCCAAGTCACTTAACCCTCTTTATCTCAGTTTTCTCATCTGTCAAATAAACTGAAAAAGGAAATGGCAAAACACTCTAGTATCTCTGCCAAGAAAACCCCAAATGGGGTCATAAAGAGCCAGACAAGGCTGAAACAACTGAACAACAACAAAGCAATGCAGATCAGGATCCCTGCAAAGTGTAAATTTCTTTCTGCCCCCCCCCCCACATCAATCATGGAATTTAGCTATGGAATGAGTGACACACCATCAAACAGTTCAAGAGAGTTGGAGAATGGGAGAGATCTTCAGCCGCCTATGAAGGAGACCCTTGGAGATAGAATGAAAGAGGGAATTTCTCTCTCTTCTCCCTCCATCAGCCATGTAGCTTTAAGAGGGAGCTACCTAACCAGGGGGAGATGAAGCTTCTACCAGAGATCAGATACACACACTTCACACAGACTCAGATAGAAAGAGACCCAAGGGATGAAGCAGCCACAAGGAGCATGCTCTTCCCATGGATGCTGTGCATATTTGTGGGAGAGTATACCACAGATTTATGGAGGAAATGTTTTATAACAACAGTTCTTGCTAGGCCAATTCAGTAAATGCCTTTGCTAAGAGCTAGTTGTGTCCACTGGCTTGATTGTTCATTGTAAGCTTATGAGTTGGGGCTCTCAAGTAATAGTAACTAATTTAAGTATAACCCCACACAGTCACCCAGGGACCCAACCCTCAAGTAAGAGTATAGGTTGCAAGGGTAATACAGAGAGGGAATTAAAGTTATATGTCTTATTATCCTACTTGGATTGCTCCTTTGACCAATTCTTGTAGTTCACACCCAGTACAAGGAGCACTCAATTCATATTACTTTTGTTTATTTTCTTTTTTAAAACATTAGAAATATCTTTCACTGAAATAGAGTTAATCAAGGAAGGCTTCCTGGAGGTGGTAGAGTAAAAATTCAAACAAGATTGTTTGAAAACAAGGTTTTCTCCCCATGGCTATCCACATCTGTCTACAACTCAGTACTCCCCCTGAGGACAAGGGCCCTTCTGGGTGATCTGGGCAGCAGTCTGAGCATGCACGCATATCCATAGCACATGTGTTCTGTCTGCCATGCCCCAGTTCTCCACAGCTGCTTTTGCTCTCCCCCTAGCTCTACATGATGATTCAGACTATCTGTGGTTTTCCTTCTTGGCGGCCAATCTGGGGAAAAGATATTACAGTAAAATTACTAAACCAGCTTGCCACTGATGTGACCGCACTCTAATGCCTGGTCTTTCCCCCTTCTTGCTCAGACGTGACCTCACCCCTCACCCAAGGGCTGTTAGCCACACGCAAGGCCAACAAGAGCCAAGAGCCCAGGGGAATGGAGGTCAGAGGCCAGGATGAACTCCAGTGAACTCTCTTGTTGGGGAATGGACTGATTGACCTTTTGGCAGCCCTGCTGACCAGTGGCCAAAAGAGGGGTCTTAGCATCCATACTAAAGAGATTTAGATGCTTCTCTCACCCAGGGCCAACTTAAGGTCTGAATGACCAATAACTTGGAGACTCAGGATCAGCCACAAACCTCTACCCTATGGAACCCACTAGGAAGAGTGACCAGGGCCTAGCACTGCTACTAGATTCTCCCTAAGAAACAGAGATGAAGTTTCAAATCTGGCCTCAGACACTTGACACTACTAGCTGTTGTGACCCTGAGCAAGTCACTTAACCCTCATTGTCCTGCAAAGAGAGAGAGAGAGAGAGAGAGAGAGAGAGAGAGAGGAGACGAGAGGAGAGAGAGAGAGAAAAGCAGTACCCCTCCCCCATTGACCTTGGGTCTGAGAAAATGGAAGATGAGCCAACACACCTAGAAAACAGCAGCAAGGTGGGAAGAGGGGGAATGTTATAATACAAAGGCTCTTCCAGAAGTCTGGGGAATTGACTAAGTGAGCCAATTCCAAACTGTTTCAGAAATCCCCCAAATCCCCAACTTTGTCACCAGGATCTTCCGAGATAGCACCAAAAAAAAAAAAAAAAAAAAGATACTGGAGAGATCACCCTACAGTTCTGCTGAGTCAGTACTGCAGGCCTCCTATGGGATTGAAATGATGACCGGCTACCTTGGTGGGCTAAGCAGTCATCCCCACATGGGCGGGCATGGGCGGAGAGCATGTGCTCATACACCACACACCACACACACACACCACACACACACCACACACTTCTGTCATAGAGTCTCCTCCTCCTCTCTCCCCTGAGGGAGATATCAGTATCTCATAGACTGAGAGAGAAGAGGGACTTCAGGCTCATCCAGGTTCAACCCCTTTATTGTACATAGCAGCCTCCTAAAAGCATCCCCATCTGGGACAAGCCCAAGGTCCAGCAGCTGCTAAATGGCAGACTCAGAGTTCTCTGACTCATGATCCACGGTTCTCTGATTCCAAGCCCAGAAATGTCATCTCCCCAGTAGAATGTAAACTCCCTGAGGGTAATAACTCTGTATTTGTGTCCCCAGGGCCAATGACCCTAGCATATGTTGTTGTTAAGTTGTTTCAGTTGTGACTGACTTTCTGTAACCCTGTTTGGGGTTTTCTTGGCAAAGACACTGGACTAGTTTGCTATTTCCTTCTCCAGCTCATTTGATGGATGAGGAAACTGAGGCAAACACAGTCAAGTGACTTGCTGGGGATCACACAGCTAGTAAGTGTCTGAGGCTGAATAGATTGATCCTCTTGATTTTGCTCATTGGTTTCCACTGTTAAGTCAGTCAGTCAAGTAGCATTTTATTAAGCACCTACTAGGTATCAGGTTTAAGGCAGCTGGGTGGCTTCACGGATGGAGTGCTGGGCCTGGCATCAGAATACCTGAGTTTAAATCCAACCTCAGACACTTACTGATTGTGTGACCCTGGGCAAGTCACTTAACTTCTATTTCTCTTAATCTACTGGAGAAGAAATACAAACTACTCCAGTATTCTTGCTAAGAAAATCCCAGAGTCATGACCAAATGACTGAATGAAGAAATGTGCCTGAAACTGTGCTAAGCGTCTGGATATAAAGGGGTGTAAAGAAAAGCAAAAGACAGTCTTTTCTTCTCATGGCACTCCCAGTCTAATAGGGAAGATGACACACAAATAACGATGTGCCAGCAAGAACACAGAGCAGAGGCCAGTAATCCCAGAGGGTAGGCTATGGAGATTAAGGAAGACTTTGAAAGGCTTTTTGCAAAAGGTAGGACTTTAGCTGAACCTTGAAGGAAGCCGGTTAAGTTAGGAGACAGAGATGAAGAGGGAGGATGTTCTAGGGACAGGGACCCACCAGGGATACTGCTCAAAGTCAAGAGGGGGGGGGAGGAGGGGGAGGGTGTCTTGTCCAAGGAGCAGCCAGGAGGCCAATGTCACCAGATCAAAGAGCACACTTCGAGGAGGAGGGTGTAAGAAGACTGGAAAGGTAGGAAGGGGGCTAGGTTACTAAGGGCTTTAAAAACCAACATAAAGGGGCAGCTAGGTGGCACAGTGAATAGAGCACCGGCTCTGGAGTCAGGAGGATCTGAGTTCAAATCCGACTTCAGTCACTTACACTTACTAGCTGTGTGACCCTAGGCAAGTCACTTAACCCCAATTGCCTCACCAAAAAAAACAAAAACAAAAAACAAAAACAAACATAAGGGGGGCAGCTAGGTGGTACAGTGGATAAACACCAGCCCTGAATTCAGAAGGGCCTGAGTTCAAATTCGGGCTCAGACACTTGACACTAGATGTGTGACCCTGGGCATGTCACTTAACTCTCATTGCCCTGCCCCAAAAAATGCCTCAAAAAATAAACATAAGATTTATAATTGATCCTGGAGGCAATAGGGAGCCACAGAATTAATTGACTATAGAGGTGATGTGGCCATCAGTTTGACAGCTGAGTGAAAGATGGGTTGGAACAAAGACTTGAAACAGGGAAATCAAGTAGATACCTAGGGCAGTAGTCCAGGCATGAGATGATAAGGGCCTGTACTGGGATGGTGGCAATGTCCAAAGAGACCAGGGGATGTGTCCCAAGAGGATGTTTCAAAAGCAGAAATGACAAGACTTGACACTGATTGGATGTGGGGAAGCAAGAGTGGGGAAGTGTCACTCACTCAAAGATGAAAATGTAGGACACAGGGGGCGGCTAGGTGGCGCAGTGGATAAAGCACCGCCCTGGATTCAGGAGTACCTGAGTTCAAATCCGGCCTCAGACACTTACTAGCTGTGTGACCCTGGGCAAGTCACTTAACCCCCATTGCCCCGCAAAAAAAAACTAAAAAAAAAAAAACAAACAAACAAAAAAAAGAAATGTAGGACACACACAAATGAACTTCAAGGAAAAGGTTGTCCCTAACCAAAATCCCAGTGGATTCAGGTCAGTAAGGCTGATACAGTGCCAACGTTGTAGTGAGTCCCTGGCTACTTGTAATGCAATCCATCCAATATGATGCAGAATGAGTCCAGGTCCACCCCACCCCCCACCCACCCCCGAACCTCTATAAAGAAAGAAATGGCAGCCAAACAAGGATTAGCTACTGTCTGGAGATTATGCATCTACTAATTGGCAGAAGCAGGAGTTCAAATCCAGCTTCCTGCTGAAACCCAGTAATCTATACACAACACTCCTTAGGACTCCAGCAACCAGACAATAATAGGACAGTAGGAACCTAAGGGTATGTAGCCAAGCACAGAGGCTCTCCCAGTGTGGAGAAGTAGATGGCTCAGGTCAGGAGACATCAGCTAAAAGTCAACATGAGAGACAGCTAGGTAGTGCAGTGGATAGAGCACTGGCCCTGGATTCAAGAGTACCTGAGTTCAAATCCGGCCTCAGATACTTTAACACTTACTAGCTGTGTGACCCTGGGCAAGTCACTTAACTCCATTGCCCCCCCCCAAAAAAAAAAAAGTCAACATGAATCCGGAGAGGGCCATGCACTGTTGGCCCTAAAGAGGAGATAGAGAAGATTCATGGAACCTTGGGAACCACCTAGTCCAACCCCCTCTTCATTTTACAGAAGAAAACTGAGACCCAGAGAAGAAATTGATTTGCACAAGTTTACATGATGAATGTTTTGTGTTTTTTTTTCCAGTCACTGTATGTGTTCACTGTCTCCTGTGCCTCAGTGACATTCCCTCTTCATTTCTTCCGGGTTCTTCTCTTCTTCAAGGCTCAGTTCAGGTACCACTTCCTCTATGAAACTTTCATTGATTCTTCCCCGATCCTGCCCCCACCCCCAGTCCCCACCCAAGTTGAAAGTGTTTGGAGTAAGCATGCTAATCATAACAATAATAGTTTGCCCTTTAAGGTTTGCAAAGTGCTTTATAAAAGCCTCCTTTTATCCTTGACTTGGGTCGTTGTTGTTGTTCAGTTGTGGTCAACAATTTGTGACCTCATGAACTATATCATGCATATACTGTCCATGGGGTTTTCTTGGAAAAGATACTGGAGTGGTTTAACATTTCCTTCTCCAGTGGATTAGGGCAAACAGAGATTAAGTGACTTGCTCAAGGTCACACAGCTAGGAAGCACCTGAGGGTGGATTTGAACTCAGGTCTCCCTGACTTCAGGTCCAGTCCTCTATCCATTGAGCTACATAGCTGCCCTCCCAAGGTCTGTCTATCTCATCTCTGTCCTGGTTTACTCAGCTCTAGAGTTGAAAGGAGACCTCCAGGTCCATCTAGACCCACGAGTCATCATGCAGATGAAGGGGATGGTGATAAACATTTACTTAGCACCTGTTATGTACCAAGCACTGTGCTAAACACTTTACAAATATTATCTCATTTGATCCTCACAACCCTGTGAGATAGATGCTATTATTAAGCCCTATTTCCAGTTCATTTTACAGTTGAGGAAACTGAGACAGAGATTAAGCATTCCAGACACTCATTACTTGACTGCCTGAATTTTTCTAAGAGTATATCTTTTGCTTCTATCACACTCTAACTCATTATACTTATTGTACATGTAATAGATTGAAAACTCCCTGAGGGCAGAGACTGAGTCACTTTTTTTCATCCTTGTGTCTCCAGCCTAGCTCAGTGCTGTATGCCTAGGGAGTACTTAATCATGCTTGTATGGAAGGGAACTATAGCTAGCCCTCCCCAGCCCCTCCCTAGTCCCACCCACAGAAAAACTGACTTTCAGTGTAAAGAAGGAAAAACTAAGTTGAAAGGAGACAGCAGAGTTCAGTAGCCATGGCATCATAGAATTCCATTGTTCTCAAATCATAGGATCTGGAAAGAGAAATGGGAAAGGAATGGTAGGGAAGCACGTTGTAGAGAGAAAGTCAGACCTCATCCTCTTTATAGCTTCCAAGAGCTGGCCCTGGAAAGGAATATGATGTGCCAGAGCTGGGAAGTCATCCTTCCTCTCGACTCAGCAGCACCTGTTACAGCATTCTGTCCAGATTTGGTCACCAAAACTAACAGGCGTGAGAAGCTGGAGAGGGTCCAGGGGACAATGGTGAAGGGCAACAGGTCCTGTGAGCAAAAGTCCTGTGAGCAGCTAGTTGAGTCAGTGGATAGAGCACGAGGCTTGGACTTAGGAAGTCCCAGGATGGGAGTGGGGGATGTCAAATATGACCTCAGACACTTCTTGGTTGTGGGATCCTGGGCAGGTCTTTTTGCTTCCATTCTGCCTCAGTTTCCTCATCTGTAAAATGGGGATAATCATAGCACCTACCTTCCAAGGCTGTCATTGAGGCTCAAATGAGATAATATTTCTAAAAGTGCTTAGGGCAAACAGTAGGCACTTAGTAAATGCAAATTCCCTTCTCCCCAAAGGTAAAACGAATAGGGCTTGTTTAGCTTGAAGGATGATTTGAAAAGTTGAAGCTGAAAGGGAATTCTTAGTTCATATCTAGCCAAACTCTCATTTTTACAAATGGGGTCCAGGAAAGAGAGGTGACTTAATTTGTATCTTCAGGGGGAAACTAGCCCTGGATTCAGGAAGACCTGAGTTCAAATCCGCCTCAGACACTTGACACTTACTAGCTGTGTGACCCTGAGCAAGTCACTTAACCCTCATTGCCCTGCAGATAGATAGATAGATGAATACATAAATAAATAATGAAAGAATGAATGAACAGACAGATAGACAGACAGACAGATAGATAGCTTAATAAATAAATCAATAAATAAATAAAGAATGAATGAATGGATAGATAGATAAATGGATGGATGGATGGATGGATGGATGGATAGA
Source organism: Dromiciops gliroides (assembly GCF_019393635.1). NCBI lineage: Eukaryota > Metazoa > Chordata > Mammalia > Microbiotheria > Microbiotheriidae > Dromiciops > Dromiciops gliroides. The sequence continues at coordinate 259,340,911 of NC_057864.1, forward strand.
TAAATAGATGAATGAATAGATAGATAAATGAATGAATGAATTGATGAATGGATGGATGGATGGATAGATAGATAAATAGATGGATGGATGGATAGATAGATAAATGGATGGATGGATGGATGGATGGATGGATGGATGGATGGATGGATGGATGGATGAATGAATGAATGAATGAATGAATGAATGAATGAATGAATGAATGAATTGTGTCTTCAGGTATAGGAAGGGTTTTTAACTGATAGGGTGCCGTAATGGAAAGAACACTAGGTCTGTGATAACCACAACAAAAACAATCATAACGGTTTTGCTTTAAGATCCGCAAAGTGCCTTTCTAGACATAACCTCAGATAATCCTTACAACAATGTCATCGAGTAGGTGATGTTTTGTGCTGTTGTTATCTCCATTTTACAGATAGGGAAAATGAAACCAGGGTGACATGACTTGTTCAAGGCTAGGATTTAAGATGGAGATTTGAACTCAGGTCTTCCTAAGGCCAGCATCGCATGAATAGTACTCCCAGCTCTACCGTTCAACAACTATGTGATCTTAGGCAAGTTAAGGAACCTCCTCAAGCTTCTGTTTCTCCATCTGCAGAAAGGGCATCCTATTGGTAGCTCTGATGGGTCTTGTGAGGATCACTGGAGAATGACAAACTGTTGAAACTCTGCAAATGCTCTACGAATGCCAGCTGTTGTTCATTATGATGAGGAAAATGTGGAAGAACAAGCCTCCCATCCCTGGAGAAGTAAACATTAAAGCTGGTAAGATTTGAGTTGGATCTAAGGAAGAACTTCCCTGCAAACAGAGTGAGGTTTTGTGCTGTACTTGTCTCCTGGAGAGGTTGAAGGAGACAAAAACAGTCATGGATCCTGCACAGTTAGGAGTTCACCTTGAAGACAAGAAGGCTGGATGGACCACAGTATCTCTGGAGGCTCCTTCCCAATAGAAGATGCCACAGGCCAGAGATTCTGTGATTGAAGAATTCTCTGATTCCACGTTTTGGAAATCTTGTATTCTATAACTCTCATTCCCTGACCCCACCCTCTTCCCTCTCTGCCCCCTCGCTTCTTTTCCCTTCTTTCCTGAAAGTCAACTTTCCTTTCTAGTAGCCCCACGCCCATGACACCTACTGTACCTCCTACCCACCTCCACCCAATAGGCAGCCCAGCCCTTAGAAGGGAAGCCCTGAGCAATCACTCTTTGAAATGCCTTCAACCTCTGCTCCCCCAGTCTTTTGCCACCAGGGCTGAGCCCCCACCCCACACTGACATTCATTCTCCTGACAAGCATCACATGCCTGGGGAATTGGCAGGGGCAGAGGGAAACTCAAATGCCAATACAAACACCATTGCCATGGAGGGAGAAGAGCCCACAGGGGTTATTTTTAACTTGTTAATCAAAGAGGCTGCTCCAGCACACGAGAATCCAGGAAAGGGGAAGCTGATGATCAGAAGCAATAATAGAGAAACCACTCTCCCTCCTTCCCTGGCCAAAAGTCCTCTAGGACTCAAGGGGGGCACCTGCTTTCACCCCAGCACTTGTATAAGTGGAGCAGGAAAGGGGGGCATATGAGAAGACAAAGGCATTTCTGTTTTTTGGTTTTGGTTTTTGGTTTTTTGTTTTTTGTTTTTTGTAGGGTAATGAGGGTTAAGTGACTTGCCCAGGGTCACACAGCTAGTAAGTGTCAAGTGTCTGAGTCTAGATTTGAACTCAGGTCCTCCTGAATCCAAGGCCAGTGCTTTATCCACTGCGCCACCTAGCTGCCCCAGAGAAAGGCATTTCTGAAACAAAATATCCTCTCCGTCCCTTTCCCAATGGTCCAAGCTTACTGAGGATCCAGTCTGTCCAGGGAAAGGTGGATGGTTAAGATCAAAGGATTGAGAACTGTAAGGGACCTCACAGGTCATCAGGTCTGATCCCTTCATTTTACAGAAGAGGAAACAAAGGCCCAAATTCATATATATAGTTAGATGGTAAAGCCTATGAACCAGGTCCCCTGGCATGAATGCAGCCCAATCTACTGCTGCTTTTGTTCCATGTTACTGCTTCATGGTATTTAGATCTCATATGTTACAACAGAAAGAGCACTGGATTTTGGAATTAGAAGATGAGTTCAAATCCCAGCTCTATAACTTAGTATCTTGGTGACCTTGGCTAGTCACTGCCTATCTCTGGGCCTCAGTTTTCATCTTTTATAAAATGGGAGCAAGGGAGATTAGACGACCTCCAAGGTCTACAGGTAGGTGAAACAATAGATGGAGTGATGGGTGGGCCTGGGATCAGGAAGACCTAAGAGGGCCAGTGGATAGAACACCGGCCCTGGATTCAGGAGGACCTGATTCAATCTGACTTCAGACACTTAACACTAGTTTGTGTGACCCTGGGCAAGTCACTTAACCCCAATTGCCTCACCCTTAAAAAAAAAAAAAAAAGGAAGACCTAAGTTCAAATCCCACATCAGACAGCTAATTGTTATGACCCATGCAAATCACCTAACCTCTGTTTGCCTTGGTTTCCTCAATTGTGAAATAGGGATAATAACAGTAAATAAAGTGGGATTATTGTGACATTTAAATGAGATTAATATTGTAAACCGCCTGGCACATTGTAAGTACCCTATCAATTCTTATTCTGCTCCTTTCCCTTCCCCCTGAAGTGACACTACTTCCAGTAGTTCAACCCGAGTTTTTGCAAGAGGGGAAAAGAACAACTCATCCAAGGTCACTCAGTGAGTCAGCAACAGAACCCAGACTAAACCCCCAAGTCTCCTGACTCCCAGTTCAAACAAGTTGGTCTTACATGGACATTATAATAACTCTGCAGGGTACTCCCCCGCCACAACTGAGGTCCTACACCCCTCTCCCTAATTGTCCTGTCCTTGGAGGTGAAAGCAGCAGCAATCTTGATTCCTGGATCCCTTGCCTTGTGGCTTAGCACCATTGGATAGGGTTGGGGGAGGAGGGGCGAGGGGCGAGGCAGGAGGGGGAAGGAAGAGGAAGAGGACGGGGAAGAGGGAGGGGTTGTTCTTGCTTGCCAGATCCAATATTCTATCCTAAATTCCTACACAGTCTCTCTACACCATCAACCCCTACTCTCGAACCCCAAACTTTGCTTCTCCCAAAACAGGATAAGGGGGAAACTTCCAATTCTCACCCAGGCCAGGGCCCTGAAGGGGTAAGCAGGAGTGGGCAGTGCCAAGGCAGTTGGATGCCCGGACGAGGACGTGCAGGCTGAGGCGTGCATGTGGGGGGGGGGAGGGGAGACAGAGAGGAGGAGAGTATAAGCAGGGGCTCCATGCCCGGCTTGCAAATGCCCTCCCCTGGAAGCTGCTGTTGAGTCTGTGCCCGCTGGTAGGGAGGCAGGCAAACAGACAATGGGACCTCCAACTTCCAACCCACTGCTCCAGCACAGCTGCCCGGCCTTGGCCCCTCAGTGCCAAGGAGGAGGGATTCCGAGACGGGCAGCACGTTTCCCCAGCTCCGCTCACTCACGTAGGCCACGTACATCCCACGGCCTTATCGTAGGGAGGTGTCATTCCCGTGCCCCTGGCATATGACTGGGCCCTTGACCCACTCTCTGGAATTCAGATCGAGGGGACTGTTTTCCCAGCATCTAAACCTGTGACTAATTAGTATCTCTAGGTTATTTTCTCCCATCCTGAGGAAGCCAGACCTTAAGGCATAGGATACAGGATTTCAGGACACTGTTCTTCCTTCCCTCTGGGAAAGAAAATTCAGCACCATGACCTCTCAGCTCAAGCCTTGGACATTCTCCCAGGGAAGGGCCAAGCTCCATTCTACTGGGTTCCCCAACACAACACAGTGCCGTACCCACGACCCCTTTCCTAAGTTACACCGGGCCATCCTCCTCCTTTGTCCCCTCTGGATGTTTGCAGGTGGTCAGAGCAGAGGGACAGTCAATAAGGATAAGACAGGCCTTAGCCCTAGCTCCAATTTTCTCTCCCATGTAGTGGGGAGAACAATCCCTCTACCCTATGTGATCACTGTCCTTCAGGGCCCTAGTCAAGCTCCACTTCCATGAAGCCTTCCTTCCCTGATTGCTTCAGTTAGTTCAAGGGGATACCTTCCAATAGCATCCCTTGTGGCATCTCCTTATATCATTTCTCTGTGCGTTCATCTTGTCTCCTCAATGATATCAAAAGTCCTTTAATGGCAGAGGCTATGTTTCCAATCCTCTGTCTCCCACACAATGTCTAGCACAGTACTGAACAAAAAAGGAGGTGTTTAATAAATGAATGAATGAATGAGAATGAACGAACGAACAAATGAACGAACAAACGAATGAATGAATGAATGAACAACTCCTGCTCCTTCCTGGCTTCCCCTGGTTAGATGAGGAAATCCCTAAAATAAGGAGTGTGGTAAGAGGGAGAAGGCAAAAGAGGAAACAACAGTAGGTCTCCAAGTTAACCGAGAAATACTGCAAGGTATAAGATGGATCAGAAGAGGAAGAGAAGGATATGAAAGGGGTAATAGGAGGTTAGTCTTTGTGATCTTTCTTCCCACGAGAGGTGTGAAGCCTGGGTACAAGGTCTAAGGGAACATGGGATAGCCTTCTTTTAGAGAAAAGGGAAGGCCCCATAGAAATGAGGGTCACCTTCCCACTGAGATTTCTCAGGCCTAGAGAAGAGAGGCTTCAGGGAAGCACTGAGTCTTGGTCTTTGTCTCTCCTTGAGGACTTGAGAAATGAAGAACAGAATGTGGGTAGATGTAAGGCCCCACAGGGAGAAACGGGCAAGAGAAGCAAAGGGGTGCTTTGGAATTTCTTTCTCTTTTTGAAGACCAGAAGGAAATGGAGACCTGTAGAACAGCTTTGAAAGCAATACATTGAATTTTATATAATTTTTTTTTAAAAAGCAAATTGTGGGGCAGCTAGGTGGCACAGTGAATAGAGCACCGGCCCTGGAGTCAGGAGTATCTGAGTTCAAATCCTGCCTCAGACACTTAACACTTACTAGCTGTGTGACCCTGGGCAAGTCACTTAACCCCAATTGCCCTGCCAAAAAAAACAAAAAAAGCAAATTGTGTGTACTAGAGATTTGTATTTGAGTAATTTTGTATTCATGTAATACTTTTCTGCTCTGCTTTGTATGCGGAAATGTTTGTTTTATTTGGTGTTTGTGATGAACAATTTTTAAAAATTCTTTAAAAAATGTTTCCTTTTCGAGACCTCCTATAAAAATGGAAACTCCCAAATTACTTCTCTCCTCAGATGTCCTCTGGTTTCTTCCCCCAGTGTCTACAAGGCCCATATTCTCCACTCCAGTGTGTTCCATCCTCCTCCCTTTTTGACCAGGTCCTTCTCTCCTTCAGTCTCTTCCTATACTCCCCAACCTACTTTCCTCTCAACTTCATTCTCCACTTCATTTCTCTCAGTCTTCCCATAGCCTCTGTCCTTCTTTTCCCCTAAACCTATTTATTCTATTAGGTTTGTGTGGGCTGGAAGAAGGGGTGGGGGGAAGGTTTGATTGGGCATATCCTCCTGGGAATGAAGGGGGGTGACCTCTTCACCCCAATGTGAAGTATCTGCCTTCCATAGCCCCTGGGCAAAGAGGAAGAAACTTTCCTAGAGGGCAACTCTGCATCTGGTGTGAAGAGTTGCCACTCTATGGTCTTGGTCAACAGCTGGACCACATCTGGCCTCCAGACATTCTCCTCTCTACCCTAAGATTCATCATGTATGCTTGGTACATGGAAATTACACATGTCTGATTGTGGCCCGGTCTCTGACCTTGCCCTGACTTCAGGGGGAGAAGGATATAGAAAGATTGCTTAGATTTGGGATCCATTGTCTATGGCACTGACCAGTAATGCACCAGGGAAGAGTCAGATGCTTAAGCCCCATCTGTAGTATGTAAACCTTAGAGCTAATATTTAGCCTCTTCTCTAGCCCTCAATCCCCTTTCCTGGCAGTTGGGCTACATCCACAATACTTAGCTTTTCACACCATTAACTATTGGGATAGGAGCTTCAGGTCATCCTGAGATTAGGTGACTCAACATTGACTACCCACCACACGATATCTAAAGCCCATGCTCATTTGTTCCCCAAGGAAACCCTCCTGCGGTCTGACCAAGAGCTGGGATCCCCCTTTGGGATGATTTCATTCTGACCAGGGCTGTGACTGGCAGTGAAGTCAAAGGGATGAAAAGAGGAAGTTCTAGATTCTACTCACCACTCCCTACTTACTTCCTTTGGTCTCATCCAGAGCGAGAATCATTCACAGAAACAGTTAATACAGGCCATGGGAGAGGACATCATATGAAAGGGACTCTTTTCAAATAGAAAACAAAATGGAAGCAGGGGGAAGAGGGTTGAGGGACACACTCTATCTCTACCATTAGACAGGGACCTCCCTGAGGACAAGCTCTGCCTCAGACTTCTACTACCTCTATGACCCATGGCAAGTCATTTGAACTCTCTCAGAAACCAAGGGAAATTTTTAAATAAAATTGTAAAACATTCTAACAAAATAAACGCCAAAAACTGTATAAAGGGAGGCACAATATCTTCTAGTCTCATGTTCCTCATCTGCAAAATGGGGAAAGCGCTTTACAGACCTTAAAAGACTATGTAAGGAGGCAGCTAGGTGGCACAGTGGATAAAGCACCGGCCCTGGATTCAGGAGGACCTGAGTTCAAATCCGACCTCAGACACTTGATGCTTACTAGCTGTGTGACCCTGGGCAAGTCACTTAACCCTCATTGCCCTGAAAAAAAAAAGACTATGTAAATGTTAGCTATTGTTATTTCGTCTCTGGTTGGGGGGTGGGGTGTGCAGGGGCAACTAGGTAGAGCAGTGGATAGAGCACTGGCCCTATAGTTGGGAGGATCTAAATTCAAATCTCATCTCAGACACTTACTAGCTGTGTGACCGTGGGTAAGTGGCTTAACCCCAATTGCCTTAAACATCCAGGGCCATCTCCAGGCATCATGATGTATACCTTGCCACTGGACTCAGATGGCTCTGGAGGAGAAAGTGAGATTGGTGACCTTGCACAGCCCTCCCTCACTGAAATCCATTTCACTGCGAGTCATGACATCATCCCAGGTTCATGGTCCTCTTCAAGAATGAAAGACAAACAACAACATATCTGGTTCCCAGAGGCAGAGCTCCCCTTACCCCAAATCTAGCACCATAACTGGTTTCATCCCTCAAGTAGGAGCAGGTAAGGCATCCCCACTTATCTCCCACTCTTTAACCACACACACCCAGGAAAGAAGCAGCTGTATCCCACACTCAGCCCCTCTCAGCCCCCTCCCCCCACCAAGTCCCTCCTATGGTCCAACCCCAATCTCCCAATCTTTTGAGCTGCTGCCTTTAATTGCTTCCCATTGGCTCAGAAGAGGTGGCCAGGAAGGGACCTGTTGCCTAGAGATAGGGAAATAGGAAGCATGTGTGATCAGAAGCGTGAAGCCCAGAGATTCTGCCAAGCCAAGAAGTTGGCATTCCCCCTTCTCTTCCCATCTCCTCCCAGTCATCCTGTTCTGACCCACCCTCCTCCTCTGGCTCTTTGAGGCACTTCCCAGTTAGGGATCCCTCAGAGCCTGGAAGCTGGAAGGTGGGGGTCTTAGAGCAAAGAGAGGCTGGGAGTTCTGGCCTGAGGAAGGCAAAGAGTGTTAGACCTAAAAGAAACCTCAAAGACTTTCTCATCCAAAGTTTGTATTTTGTACATGGGGAACCTAAGGGACAAAGAGAAAAGTTGCTTTCCCAGGTCTTACATCCTGGGTGGCAGAGCTGGAATTGGAACCCTGGTACCTTTATTCCTCATGCAGTGGTCTTTCCATTATAAAATATTGGATTCCCCAGTGGTCATTTCATCTGTCCCCCATTTCTCTCCTGCCTGGTGAACAGGGAAGTGAACTGTTCCCCCTTCCCTTAAAACTCTCTGTGACCAGGGGCAGCTAGGTAGCACAATGGATAAAGCACCAGCCCTGGAGTCAGGAGGACCTGAATTCAAATTCAGCCTCAGACACTTGACACTTACTAGCTGTGTGACCTTGGGCAAGTCACTTAACCCCAATTGCCTCACCAAAAAAAAAAACCAACAACAACAACAACCTCTCTGTGACCTCTGAATTTTGGGAGAGGGGATCCAGTGCCTTCTACGCTGACCCAAGTACCAAATCTGCCTATTTCATCCTCTAGAGAATCTCCTGCATCTGACCCCTTCTCTCCACTCCCATAGCCACCACCCTAATTCAGACTTTTGTCACTTCCCACCTGAATGATTTCAATAGCCCCCTCATTGGTCACTCTGCCTCCAGTCTCTCCCCCTCTCTAATCCATCAAGTCACAGATACCAAAGTGATATTCCTAAAGCACAGGCTTTACCATAGGGGGCAGCTGGGTGGCATAGTGGATAGAGCACCTGGAGTCAGGATGGCCTGAGTTCAAATCCAGTCTCAGACAATTACTAGCTGTGTGATCCTGGGCAAGTCACTTAACCCTGTGGAGGAGGAAGGAGAGGGGGGGGGATAAAGAGAAGGTGGAGGAGGAAGAGGAGGGTGAAGAAAAGGAGGAAGAAAAGTAGTAGTAGTAGTGGTGGTAGTGGTAGTGGTGGTGGTGGTGGTGGTGGTGGTGGTGGAGGAAGAAGAAGAAGAAGGAGAAAGAGAAGGAGAAGGAGAAGGAGAAGGAGAAGGAGAAGGAGAAGGAGAAGGAGAAGAAGGAGAAGCAGCACCAATGATTCCCTGCTTTTAAGATCAGATATAGACTCCTTATTGGCATTTAAAACCCTTCACAATCTGGCTCCAGCTTTCCTTTCCAGGTTTACTACATATTACTTCCCCTTCACACACTCTACAATCTCCACAAACTGATCTCCTTGCTGTCCTTTCACACACAATATTCCAATCCCACCTCCATGACTTTGCTGTCCTCCATGCCTACAATACTTCCCCCCTCATTCTGTAGAATTCCTAGTGGCCTTTAAAACTCAGCTGAAGCATCACCATGAAGCCTTGCCTGATTCTATTAAACTGCTGGTGGTTCTCCTGTACATTGTTAAAATAACCTTGTATTTAATGATTAATAATAATAATAGCAACTGGGGGCAGCTAGGTGGCACAGTGGATAAGGCACCAGCCCTGGATTCAGGAGGACCTGAGTTGAAATCCGGCCTCAGACACTTGACACTTAAGTAGCTGTGTGACCCTGGGCAAATCACTTAACCCTCATTGCCCCACAAAAACAAAACAAACAAAAAAACCCTCCAACAACTAACATTTATATAGTGCATATGATGTGCCAGGCACTGTGCTAAGTACTTTATAATTATTATCTCATTTGATCCTCATAAACAACCCTGGCAGGTGCTATTATTATCCCCGTTTTACAAATGAAGAAAGTGAGGCAAAGAGAGTTCAAGTGACTTCATATTTTGTATCTATTTGTACATGTTGTTTCCCTCAATAGAATGTAAGCTTCTGGGAAGTAGGCACAATTACAAGCACACTGGACGTAATAAATGCTCACTTGTTAAATGAATGAAAAAGCATTCTATGTGTAAAATGCTTTGTTAGCCCAACACAAAAGACAAAAGTAAAACAGTTCCTGCCCTCAAGGAAAGTTTACCTTCTTTTTTTTTTTCCTTCAGGGCAATGAGGGTTAAGTTAAGTGACTTGCCCAGGGTCCCATAGCTAGTAAGTGTCAAATGTCTGAGGCCATATTTGAACTCAGGTCCTCCTGAATCCAGAGCTAGTACTTTATCCACTGCACTACCTAGCTGCGATGAAAGTTTACCTTCTTTATACTGATTATATTACATTCTTTTTTTTTTAAGTGAGGCAATTGGGGTTAAGTGACTTGCCCAGGGTCACACAGCTAGTAAGTGTTAAGTGTTGGAGGCCAGATTTGAACTCAGGTACTCCTGACTCCAGGGCCAGTGCTCTATCCACTGCGCTACCTAGCTGCCCCACATTCTTTATATTGTACATTATATCACATTCTTTATATTGTATTATACCATGCTCTTTATGTTATATTATGTTTTTTTCTATTATATCATATTATATCACATTCTTTACATTGTATTATATAATATCATGTTCTTGTTGTATTATATTATATCACATCACATTTTATATTATATTACATTATATCATGTCTTTATGTTGCATATTATATTCTTTCTATCATATTACATTATATCACATTCTTTCTATTGTTTATATTATATCACATTCTTTATATTGTATTACATTACATTATGTTCTTTATGTTGTATTACATTATATCACATTCTTTCTATTGCTTTATACTGACCAGTGGGGGGAGGATGCTGCCCATTCTACTGTTTCCCTAAAGGTGAAGAAACATCAAGGTCCCGAACACCCACTCTACTCACGTAGGTGGCCTTTTAGGGGTGAGCCTGGCTGTCGCTGGGGCCATCCCTGGGGAGGAAGAATGTTCCATCCTGTAGTGAGTGAGCTAACTAAAAGTTTGGAAGGAATGAAAAGGGCAGGAAGCCGACTGGACAGAAATGGGAGTCTGTGTGCCTGGTTAGTTCCCTTAGTCACCTCTCTGTGCCGGGAAGCAGCCTCTCTATAATCGCCTCCTCCCCCTCCACTTTCCATCTGTTTTTCCTCTCACCTCCACCTCCACTTCAGGATAAGGGCTGAGTTAGGGTCACACTGAGAACGTGGCCAACATGACCCTGAGCAGAGTTAATAACTGTGCACATGAAGATTTGCCCTCCCTCAGCCCTCCTGGACACCTCTGAAAGCAAAGTGACCACCTCTAGGCCCTCGGGTGCCAAATGAGGTCATGCCACAGTCCTGCTCTATGACACGGCTTAGTCTTTGAAATCCAAGCTGGAAGGGACCCACCATCTAGTCCAACTTCCCACATTTTTCCAGAGGAAGAAAAGTGAGGCCCGAAAAGGAAGCCTTCATGGCACAGAATCACAAAACACAGTAGAGGCAAAACCTGCCTGCCTAGAGCCCTTTCTAGTACACCATGGCCACATCCCAGTCATGTGCACTCTTGGGTCTTTCCTTAATAATTTTAGGCATGTAGGGGGCAGCTAGGTGGTGCAGTGGATAAAGCACTTGCCCTGGATTCAGGAGGACCTGAGTTCAAATCCAGCCTCAGACACTTGGCACTTACTAACTGTGTGACCCTGGGCAAGCCACTTAACCCTCATTGCCCCACAGAATATATATATATATATATATATATATATATATATATATATATATATATATATTCAGGCATGTGAGTCTTATCTCTCCCCTTAGACTTACAAATGAAGAAGGAAGGGACTGTGCCTTCTCTTTTTCTGTAACCCCAACAATGCCAGGCATATATTAGATGCTCAGTACACAATTGGAGTACTGCATGATGAAGGACCAAGAGCCAGAGCTATGGATAGGAAAATGAGAGGCATTTGGGACCCATCTCTGACCACTGATGGAGAGGGACAAAAGACAGGAAGATTCGCCCTTTCAAGGTTCTCCCATTCCCAGATCCAGCTTCCCCTCTGGCAAGTTTCCCATTACTGTGCCCTTCCCTTCCCTCCAGCTCTCTATACCAACTATGGTTGGGAAGGGAGCTGGTTGCCCATGATGTTTCATTTTGTCTGAGATGATGTCTGAACAAGCAGGAAGAGGGGTATCAAAGCCATGCTCTGAAGAAGAGGTGGAGGGAGGCACTATGCCCCTAGGGAGTGGGCAGGAGAGGAGGGAGAGGAGGCACCAGGGTGGCATATTATCTTCAGCAAAGCTGCAGCTGTAGGGGAGACCCCCAAAGCCAAGGCAGAGGATGCCAGCCCAGCACCATTTCCCTCAGCTGGTGTAGAGTTGCCATCACCACCTTCACACAAACCCTGCAGCATATGGGCAGGATGGGGAGCCGGCAAAAGCGCAGGTGCTCTGCTCCCCAGCTGCCAGCCCAGCTGGAAGTGATTAAACCAGTTTGGCAAAGCACCCAGAGGGCACAGTGCCCACCCTTATCCCACCCCCACTGAGCATGATCTCTCCTTCGAGTATACTCATCCCCATGTCTGCGTACAGCCATATCTTCAAGGGGTAGCAAGAACCTTACTGTTTACCCACAGTCTCATATTAGCCAGTTACCCCCTGCCCAGAAAACCAGTGTGGAGGCTATACTTATACAGGTACTACTCTCTGTAGATCCCTCATTCAATGAAGAATCAGAATTCCTGTCAAGGCTATCCTCAACCCAAGGGTCTGTCTCTGAGAAGAGCCCCCAGGGACTGGATATGGGAACGGGTGAGTGTCCTCCTTGTTCTTCTCAGGTCAGATATAGGTTCCAAATACCTCTAAAGTTCCTTAGTGACCCATTATGGAGCTGTCATCACTGAATCTGTCTAAATTTGTACTGAATCTGTTTATATTCTTAGCTGGTGGCACATTTAAGGGTGAGGAAGTCCAAATGTTGACTCTAAGCTGCATGAAGTAGAAGACCCGACTTCCAGCAATCTCAGTCAGCCAGAACACAGATGAGAACAAGAGCAAATCAAAGAGGGACCCCTAAGCAGCTGGAACAGCTGCCACAAAGTCCATGCACTTTACCCATAAGGGAGCTCCTCAAGCCAGTACTTAGAGCCTGCTTCTCAGAACAAAGGGAAAGCACCTCAGAAGTCATCCAGTCCAACCTTTTACCTGAAGAGAAAGCCTCATTCCCTCATCACAAAGAACAGTAGATTTGGTCTCTGGTCTTTTCCCACCTTAGACCACCCAGGTACTCTGTGATCCAGTGACACTGGCCTCCCTACTGTTCCTAAAACACAGCACTCCATCTCCTGACTCAGGACATTTGCTGAGGTCCTGTGCTCATGTCCACCTCCTGGCTTCCTTCAAGTCCTAGCTACAATCCCACCTTCTACAGGAAGTTCTTCCTATCCCTCAATTCTAGCATCTTCTCTCCATTGATTATTTCCTATTCAGCCTGTAATATAGCCTGTTTGTACATCCTTGTTTCCATGTTGATTCCCCCATTAGATCGTGAGTTCCTTGAGGGCAGGGACTGTCTTTTACCTTTCTTTGTATCCCTGGCGCTTAGCACTTTTCCTGGCACATAATAGGTACTTAATAAATGTTTATTGACTGACCAGGTTCAAATTCTAGTTTATCCTCATGACCTTGTACATGTGATTTCACCTCTAATAGCTAATGATTAACATGTCTATGGTGTTTACTATGTGCCAAGCACTTTACAACTATAATCTCACTTGATCCTCACAACAACTCTACTAGGTAGGTGCTATTATTATCCCCATTTTACAGTTGAGGAAACTGAGGCAAACAGAGATTAAATGACTTATCAAAGAGCACACAGACAATAAGTGTCTGAGGCTGGATTTGAACTCAGGACTTTCTGACTTCAGGCCAAGTGCTCTATCTGCTGAACCACTTCCCTGCCTCTATGACCTTTAATTTACTTATTTGTAAAATGAGTGGGGTTTAACTAAAGTCAGTTTCTAAGAGCCCACTATGCTCCTCCAGTCTCCATGAAGATCTTTAGTGACAGGGAGCTCACTATATGCCCCATTAGATTTTTATCAGGCATTCTAATCTGTTTTCCCTTAGCAGATTAGAAGTAATAACCTCCAATGAGGGAAAGGACATAGGTTTGGACATGGATAAAGGTAGCACCTCTAGATGGCCACTAAGGTCCCTTCCAAAATCTGTGAGTCTGAATCATGACAGGTCATAGCCTAATAACACAGAAGACAGAAAAACTATAAAAAATAGACTGGGCAGGGTTTTATGTCAGGGTAAACAGCTAGACGTCACTATATAACAACATTGAACAATAAATGATGTTCTGAATGCTCACACTGAGTCACCAATATGAGGTTACATGATGTTCCTTGTGATTTGGTTGAGAAAGCAGGCTAGTGTGTGATCTTCTAAAGAAAAATGTCTAACCCCTAAGTCATTAAAATTCAAAAATAAACCCAAAAGACTTTGTCACCAACAGGCTGAACAGTTGCTTAGAAGAAACCTTCATTTTCACAATAAGGAGCATTACTGTACTTCCTTTCACTTATTCTAAATTACCTACTCCAAGCTGCTTGGGGTCAGAGGCACAGTTTTAAGAGCAGGCCCAGATGACCAAATCTTTGCTCACCCCTTAGGATTTTATAGTTAGTGACATTACCCCATGTGGTTGTTCTCTTTGCAAGCTGAAAAGGTCTCATCTTTTCAGTCTGTTCTCATAAGGCAAGTACTTGTTACCCCTAACCTGTACACCTAAATCTTTCCTTTCCTTCCAGGCTTTTCTTCCTTGAAGTCTTCCCTGACTCCTACCCCTCCAGTTCAAAGTCATTCTTCCTTATTAGAATCTCTTCATCCCTGTCTGGCCTTTCTTATACACTTATTACATTCTAACTTGTATTATATTATACATGTATTACATTCTAGCTTTTATTATAACCATCTGCATACATTCCTCATTCCTTGATTAGACTGTGAGCTAATAAGGGACTGTGTTGCTTTTTTAATCTTTGTGTCCCACTTTGTATCAAGTGGGTGAAGAATGCCTGCTGTCTAAGCTGTGATAAGCAATAAGATGGGAAAACTATAGAGCTCATCCATCTGCATGTGCATCTTGGACACTCTGCCAAAGGGCAATATTCTGAGGCTAAAATCAAACAGAGGAAGGGTGGGCTGGATTGCCTTTGGGGAAACTGCATAGGTCTTTTAATGATCTCCTCCCAAGCTTCCTCCTGACACAAAAGGTCAATAATAATAATAATAATAATAATAATAATAATGCCAATACTCTTCAGGTAATGTTGTATGGCTTCAAGTCATGAAATGATACTATAGTCTCTGAAGAATTGAAAATGAGAATTATATGGTAGGTGTGATCAGTTCATCCGTCTATCCATCCATCCATCATATCCATCCATCTGTCCACCTATCCATTCATCCATACATCCATCTATCTAACCATCCATTCATCCATTCTTCCATCTGTCTATCCATCAATCCATCTATCTGTCTGTCTATCTTATATATCAATCCATCAAAAAGCGTCTATTGAATACTTACTCTGGACAAGGCACAGTGTTGGCTGCTGGGGATACCAAGGCAACAAAGAAACAGTTCCTACCCTTGAAAAGCATATAATTTATCAAGAGGAGACAATTTGTGTGTGTGTGTGTGTGTGTGTGTGTGTGTGTGTGTCTGTGCCTTCCTTATGTTGATTATCTTCAGTTTTTCCTGTACATTGTTGTTGGTAAATGACTGCTTGCATGCTGTCTCCCACTTTAGACGTTTTGGGGTTTCTTTGCATCCCTAGTGCTTAGCACCGTGCCTGGCACAGTAGGTGCTCAATAAATGTTTATTGACTATGTGTATATGAATACACATATGGTCATGCATATATATGCATACATATACATATGCAAAATAGACAAAATGGGTAGATCAGGAAAGGCTTCATTTAGAAAGTAATGCTTGAGCTCAGCCTTGAAAGAAAGCTAGAGATTCTAAGAGGTGGAGGTGAGGAAACAGTCCATTCCAGGCAGAGGACATAGCCAGTGCAAAGGCCTGGAAACGGGAAATGTAAATGAGCAGCCAGTTTGGCTGGACCATAGCAAACATGAAGAGGAGTAATGTATATTAAGGCTGGAAAGATAGGATGAGACTAGGTCCTAAAGGGCTTTAAATGCTAAACAGTTTATATTTGACAGGTAATAGGGAGCCACAGGAGTTTACTGAGTAGGGAAATAACACTGTCAGACCTTTAACAGATTACAAGCAACCAGGAATGATGAAGAAGTAATGTTAAGGATGTCATTGAAGCCAAATAAATGAACAAAAAGATGGGCTGAGCACATGGAGAGGACAACCAATGGATTCCATTAGCATCTTCATGAGGTCAAGAGAAAGCTAAGAAAGGCCCCCAAACATAGCGGGTGGACCCCCAGTGGTGAACTTGTAAGAGACACGAACAAGAGTCAAAGAAGATGGGCAGGGGCAGCTAGGTGGCGCAGTGGATAAAGCACCGGCCCTGGATTCAGGTGTACCTGAGTTCAAATCCAGCCTCAGACACTTAACACTTACTAGCTGTGTGACCCTGGGCAAGTCACTTAACCCCAATTGCCTTACCGAAAAAAACAACAACAAACAAACAAACAAAAAAAAGAAGATGGGCAGACGTGGAAAGGTGGTCATCTTAGAGGTGGAGGAAATGTCCTTGAGAAAGCCAATATTTATACAGAGCATTATGGTTTGCAAATGGTTTTTTTTACATATATTAGCTTATCTGATAACCATGAGATTACAAACCTATTATAGTATTTTCATTTCCCCAGGCCTAAAGGAACACCTAGAGTCAACACTAAAATGTTTGCTGAATAGGACTAAATTAGAATCTTATCCCAATTAATTTATTGGCATTTATCTATGAGAGACTGAGACCAAAGACCGAAGTCAGCTTGGCCTGAGTTAGAGGATAAGGAGGGTCTCTGAAGTGTAAATATCCCAAATCACTGTATTACCAGAGAATGCCAAATCTTGAAGGGACCTGTGATATCATCTAGTGCAACCCCTTCATTTTACACATGAGGAAAATGAGACCCAGAGAGGTTAAGGGTGGTCCCAGGTCACACAGCTGCTTAGCAGCAGATGAAGTCCAACAAGGCAGATTCAGTATTAGAACCCATCTCTTGGCTCCCAGTCGAGTTCTCAGACCTTTCCCTTTCATGACTTTAACTCTCACTTGCTACCCCTCCTGTAGGAATAATGCATTAGTCAATTAATAAGCCGTATATTAAACACATCATTGTGCTAAGTGCTGGAGACATGAAGACAAAAAAACAATTAATTCCAGTCCTCAAGGAGTTTATGTTCTTGAAAGGTGGGAAGGAGGGGGCAGCTAGGTGGTGCAGTAGATAAAGCACTAGCCCTGGATTCAGGAGGACCAGAGTTCAAATCTGACCTCAGACACTTGACACTAGCTGTGTGACCTTAGGCAAGTCACTTAACCCTCATTGCTCCAAGAAGGAAGGAAAGAAATAAAGAAAGAAAGAAAGAAAGAAAGAAAGAAAGAAAGAAAGAAAGAAAGAAAGAAAGAAAGAAAGAAAGAAAGAAAGAAAGAAAGAAAGAAAGAAAGGAAGGAAGGAAGAAAGAAACAAAGAAAGAAACAAAGAAACAAATGAAGGAAGGAAGAAACGAAGGGAGGAAGAAAGAAAGGGAGGAAGAAGAAAAGGCAATTACCCTATCTGTCTTCCCCCAGATAGAGGGAGCAACAAGGGCCTGTTTTCTTATATTTTCTAGCCCACTTCCAGGACCTCCATGGAGGAACCTTCCCCCTCCCCCTATGTCAGGAATGGTTAAAACATCCTAGAACAGGGATATGTTACTAGATGTTTAACAATTGGTTCTCCAAAATATATACTCACTACACACTTTTAAGTCTAATCTGCATTATCAACATTTTCTCCACTACTTTCTTAAGTCTAGATAATCAATGAAACAATAAATCAAGCCCTGCTTTGCAGCATTTACCAATTTCTGGGGCATAAATGCTCACAATGAACATTTAACAAACAGTTCTTGAAGTCAATCAGAGCTGGCTCCAGCACACCCCTGTACTAGAGTAATTATTACTCCCATTTTATAGGTGAGGAAACAGGCTCAGAGGGGTCGTGATTTGTCCGTAGTTACAGAGCTAGTATCAAAGCAAAGAGTCAATCCCAAGTCCCTCTGTACTCCAAATCCATTTTCTTTCTATCGTAAGGCACTGTCTCTCATTCTATCCTGGATCCTAAACCCAACCTACCAAGGCCCCTAAGTCACTCTCTCCTCTAGCATCTACTTGCTGCCACCTGGTTTAGTCCATATAACTTTGACTTGCATTTGGTAAGTGCTTAATAAATATTGGATTGGTTCAAGGTTTATGCTTTCAAAGGCCCTTCCCAACTCTAAATCCTTTGTGGTCTAAGAATACTGGATCCAGATCTGAGTTTGAATACTTTCTCCACCACTTACTATTTGTGTGACCTTGGCAGGGCAAACAGCTTCATTGCCAACAAATAGCTAGTAAGCACCTACTATGTGCTAGGCACTATGATAAGCACTAAGGATTACAAAGAAAGGCAAAAATACAATTAAGGAACTCCTATTTTAATGGGGGGGAGAAAACATACAAAGATATACCCAATACATATACTGTAAATTTCTATTTGTTTTTGTTTGTTTGTTTGTTTGTTTTTGTGTGTGAGGCAATTGGAGTTAGGTGACTTGCCCAGGGTCACACAGCTAGTAAGTGTCAAGTGTCTGAGGCTGGATTTGAACTCAGGTCCTCCTGAGTCTAGGGCTCGTGCTCTATCCACTGCACCACCTAGCTGCCCCTCTATTTGTTTTTGACACCACAATTTTATACTACTGTGTATTTATTAGGTATGACTGCATGTTTCTCCCCCAAGACCACTCAGTCATACATAAGGATTGTGAACCTTATATTAATATTATCTGTGTTTTATTGTTTTTTATTTATTTTGTTAAATACTTCCCAATTACATTTTAATTTGGTTCCAGCCACAGTTGAGAGTGTTGTGGGCCATGTGTCTGATACCTCTGGTGGAGATGGTAAGTAAGGGAAGATACTAGCAGGAGAGAGGCTGGAAAATATCTCCTGAAGATAGTGGGATTTAAGGTGATCTTAAAGGAAGCCAGAAAGGATGAGGGGAAGATATGGGGAGAAAGAGCATTCCAGGTATGGGGACCAGCTAGTGGAAAGGCATAGAGTCCAGAAACAGAGTCACATACAAGAACAAGAAGGTCAGTGTCGATGGAGTAGACTATATAAGAAGACTGGAAAAGAAGGGAGGGACTAGGTTTTCAAGGAGATTAAAAGCCAAACAGAGGATTTTCTATTTAATTCTAGCAGTAATAGAGAGTCACTGGAGTTTATTGGAGAGTGACATACATGGTCAGACTTGCACTTAACGAAGATCATTTTGACAGCTGAATGGAGGTTGGACCTTAGTTTCCTTATTTATAGAATAAAAGAATTTGATTAAATTATCTTTTGGGGGGGGGGCTGGTCAATGAGGGTTAAATGACTTGCCCAGGGTCACACAGCTAGTAAGTGTCAAGTGTCTGAGGCTGGATTTGAACTCAGGTCCTCCTGAATCCAGGACTGGTTCTTTATCCACTGTGCCACCTAGCTGCCCCTGATTAGATTATCTCTAAGGCTCCTTCTACATCCTGTGAGTCTATGACTCTCCTGGCTAGATTCTCTGAACTGTAACCAGACCTGTACCCTACTCCAATAACTAAGTCATACCTGTTCTTCTGCTCACTTTACAAGCTATGGAATGTTTGTTTTTATTTTTATTTTATTACTTCATTCAATCCTCACAACTCTGTGAGGTAGATGCTATTATATTTACAGTTTTACAGTTGAGGAAACTGAAAGGTTAAGTGACTTACACAGGGTCACAGAGCTAAGAAGTGTCTGAGTCTAGATGTTAGTTTCAACGTCCTGCTGAAAGAAGGTTCCAGGGCAGCTAGTTGGCACAGTGGATAAAGCACTGGCCTTGGATTCAGGAGGACCTGAGTTCAAATACAGCCTCAAATACTTGACACTTACTAGCTGTGTGACTCTGGGCAAGTCACTTAAGCCTCATTGCCCTGCCAAAAAAAAAAAGAAAGAAAGAAAGAAAGAAAGAAAGAAAGAAAGAAAGAAAGAAAGAAAGAAAGAAAGAAAGAAAGAAAGAAAGAAAGAAGGTTCCAAGGGCAGAATGAGGTGGAGTACAACCTGGGGAAGAAAAACCTCAGTGGGTGCCACATCACCAGGAGGGGAGACCACCAAGTAATAAGCGAGTATGGACATTCCATAGCTCTCCAGCCAAAAAGTAGAGTGGCACAGTGGGGATAAGCTTAGTGTGACAAGGGAAGTAAGTTTACTGAAAACTCTGTGATATCCCCCTAGGTTATCACCTCTACCAGGAGGGGTCATAAAAGCTGCCAAGATGTGGGTACTGCTTGGCCTAGCTTGGACATAAGCCCAACTCGGGTCTCCTCAGGGTGCTGAGAATTAAATAATCAGCACTATATTCTCCCAATCACCAACTAAGTAGAGCCCACCCATTTTTAGGCATCTGGGGAGGGTAGGGGAAATATAGAATGGGGAACAGGGAAGGAATACAGAGAAAGGCAGAGATACAAATCTGACCCCCACCTGTCTCTCTCCCTTGGGCACCAGCTAAAACAGAGGTAGATAGAAGCCAATGAATCTCATTCATGCAATGAATACCTGTAGTTGTAGGTACCCATGTTTCAGGTCTGATGGGATTGCTATTTTTTCCAGTGGAGTTCAGATAGAAAAGGTTCCAGAAAATAGATAAAATTGACTCCAAGACAGTTAGACCACTAGAATATTTGATGTCCATGGAAAAAAACTGCTCCATATTTAAAATTTACCACCAAAACAATAATGTCAAGAGCAACTGATATATAATGCAGTACTTTTCTGGGAGACAGTTTAAATCCATTATGGTTCTGCCTAGAGTTAAATCTATTATCTTCTCTCCTAAATAGAGCTAAGTATGGCTCCCAAATTAAAGGAGTTGAACCAAAACATCTTATTAATCACCTGACAGACAGGGATGACATCAAGTTATTTGGCTCTACTGAAAAGCACATTAAACATCTCCTTCATCTTGTGGAATCTTTTCCCCAATAATATCAGAAGTATAAAATTCTTGATAAATGCCAAAAAAAGACAGAGAGAGCCTGAAGGCTTGTACTTTCAAGTCCTTGGCCCTGAAGAAACTCATCCATTATCATTCAGTCATGTCCAATTCTTTGTGACCCCATTTGGGGTTTTCTTGACAAAGATACTGGAGTGGTTTGCCATTTCCTTCTCCAGATCATTTTACAGATGAGGAAACTGAGGCTAAGAGGCTTAAATGACTTTCCCAGGATCGAACATCTAGTAAGTATCTGAGGCCACATTTGAACCCAGATCTTCTTCTTGACTCCAGGGTCAGTCTCTATCACACTGCTAATCTAGGAGGGTCTTAATGTGTGTGTGTGTGTGTGTGTGTGTGTGTGTGTGTGTGTGACCCTTTCAGCAGTCTGGTTAAGATATGGACCTTTTTTCAGAATAATGCTTTTAAACAATTGAAGGAAATTCTAAATTTCATTTAGAGGTTAGTAAAATAAAGATGGAATCCCTTTTTTTTTCCCTCACTGTGCATTCAAGTTCATTTATCCCCTGGAATCTATGCACAGATTCATAGATCCAGGATCCTTATACAGGTTAAGAAGCTCAATATGCAGCCTGCATATGAAAGTACTGAGTGCTCCAAGGAGAGAGAATGCTTGAAAGAGGAGGTTACTTGTTGCGGGAGAGTAGAGAATGCAGAGAAGAGGTGGGGGGAGATGCAAGTGGGGAGAGGAGGTGAATGAAAAGTAGTCAGAGAGGGTACCAATAGAGGAGGAGGGATACTCGGAGAAAGAAAGGAAGAAAGGGTGCATGCAAAACAGGGGCACTGAGAAAGGGGAGGGATGCTCCCTAGGAGGACCTAGGAGGGGGAGAAGTGGTGCATGCCAAAACGTAGTGGAGTGCTTGGGGACGGTAGAGGAGGGATGCATGCAAAAAGAGGTCCCCTTGGAGAGAGGAGGGGAGAAAGGGTGTAAGCCAAAACGTGGTGGGGTACTTGGAGAGAGCAGAGAAGCGATGCATGCAAAAAGGGGTCTGCTTGGAGAGAAGAGGGGAGAGTGGTGCATGCAAAAAGGACTTGGAGCACTTGGGAAGGAGAGGGGAGAAGGGAGGCGCATGCAAAGACATGGGGGTGCTGGTAAAGGAGCATTCGCGGGTGCAGCTGAGGCAGAGACCCCAGCAACCATACCCCTAGGCCCCAGTCCTCCAAGCCCGCTCAGGAGATAACTGAGCTAGGTCGGAGGTAGCGGGGAGGAAGTAGAAGAGAACCGTTGAGAGGAAAGCCAGGAACCACGAGCCACGCGCGCGCGCGCACGCGCGCACACACACATATACACGCGCTCACTGACAACCCCCCCCTCGCGCGCCCTCGAGCCCGCGCGTGCGCGTTCTTGATGCCTTCCATGTGCGTCTCCTCCATTCGCTACGTGCAGAATGGTCCGTCGGCACCAGCTGCAGGGCCCGGGTGGGAGGGGGAGGTGGAAGCGGACGGGGGAGGAGCTTTCAGGTGGGGGGGGGGGGAGGGAGGGAGGGGCTGCGCCGAGCAGCCCGGGAGGGAGGGGAGAGAAGGAAGGGCTCGGAGCCTGGAAAGGGAAGGAAAGCAGGTGGAGAGAACTAAAAGGGGCTTGAGAATAAGTGCCGCCCCCCTACACACACCCCCGCTCCCCCGCGGCCCCCATCGGGTCACTTCTAGGGGGGTCATAGTAGCAATCCCCCTGTCTCCGTTCAGGTTCGCTCAGCCTCAACGTTGGGAAAGAGACAGAGGGAGAAAGCAGGAGATGGGGACGATGCTCTCTCAGTAGAACCCCATCGTCAGCCCCAGCTCTAACTGTCCGGATACTGGGGAGCCCTTCCTGGGGAGAACCCCACCCACCCCCCGCCCCCGCTCCGTGGCTTTCGGACAATTGTGTCCCCCCCCAAAAAGCTGGTCATAATATTCCTGGGGTGGGGGTGATAGGGGAAATCACTGGGGGAAGGAGAAAGGAGGCATGTGTGTTGGGGGAAGAGGAGGACAGCTGGTGGTATTCTTGGGCTCTAGAGCTGAAGGAAACCTCCAAGATCCAGCCCCCTCCTTTTACAGATTAGGATGCTAAAGACCAAAAACAAGCCACAATGAAGAACCTACTGTGCGCCAAGCACGTGCTAAACTCTGGGGAGAGAGAAAAGGACAAAAGGCAGGCCCTGCTCTCCGGGAGCTCACAGTCTAAAGAGCAGTTAGCGGTCACCAAGGTCAAGGTCACACAGGATAAGACAGCGAGTGATTCATGAGGGGAATGGGGGTGGGGAGAGAAGGGTCTCTCTATGCTTCTGATCCAGGCTTTCTCCAGCCACCCAGGAGACTGATCCTAATCACCCCACAAAATACCAAGCCTCCACTACCCGCTCTGTGGCATAAGGTGGCTGACAGGTCAGGGTTCTAGTCCTCTGCTCTGCTACAAATTTGCCCTGTGACTTTGGGCCAAGGATATATCTAACCTTTTCTTTGCCTCGGTTTCCCCATCTGTAAAATAAGGGAATTTGACCAGAAGGGCCCTTCCAGTGTGGAAAAGTGTATTCTGTATCCCTCTCTCTACCTGCCCTGTGTGTAGAAGTAGGGCATCCCTGCCTTGTACTAGGCAGAAAGGATTTGTTCCAGCCCTGAGTGACTATTGATCACAGTCTGCCCAGACACAAACAAGGATGTGAACACAGCCTAGAGGTATAAGGGAGCTGAACCTATAAAGCAAAGCTCCAACTTTGCTTCCAGCTTCCTTTCACACACACACACACACACACACACACACACACACACACAGATACCATGTTTCTAGCATCTACACACTGAAGGATGATGAGCATCATGATATCCACACACTAGCCCTTCTAGGACGAACATGCTTTCTACATCAGAGAAACTAAGCCCTGCTGAGGCTCAGATTGGAGCTAGGGAAGGAGACTGCCCTCATTTTGCTGGGGGGTGGGGGGGAGTTTTCACTTGAAATGTTGACCAAGAAACCTTAGTGAGGAACAGCCAATACCCAAAGCAACAATGGAGGGAGGGGAAACAGCCCACCCCTGTGGAGGAGGGGGAGACCGGATGACCCCTCATAGAAGTAACGAGGAGCCCCATGATTGTGAGTTGGGAGGCAGTAAGGTCTTGCCAGGCATCCAGCTGTGGGCCAGATGTGAGCAGCATCCTCTCTCCACCCTGGGCTGGGATACAAGTTTTTCTGTCCAGCTTCTCCCTCCTACCATCACCTTCCAGGAAACCTTTCCCCCAAGGCCAGAGAAAGAAAGAAAATGAATGAGAAGTCATGTACACCCTCTCTTCTCTTCAACCCCACCCCCATCCTCTAAAAACACACAGCCTTGGCAGGTCGAATGAACCATATCAAGTCCAGCTGCCTCCTTCCCTCTTCTTACTCCAGCAGCTGGGAAGGGACAGCTCCCTCCTTCTGCCTCTTCCCTTCTTTCCCAGCCCTGACCTCTCCCTCAGGAGATGGAAGGGGGTGGGGGGATCTTGGTGTGCAGGAGGTGGAGAAGGGGAGTAGGTTAGTGTTGAGGCAGAACCTAGTGGCTGATGAGACTTTATACCAGGGAGTTCATTCTTCGGTCTAACCTTAAGTACTCCTGCTGATTTTGATCCATCTATCCCACAGAAAAGGGACAGTTTGGGTTCTAGGCCCTGACCACCTTCTCAACCTCCCCCCTACAACACACACACACACACACACACACACACACGCACGCACAACTTCAATACACCTATAGCAGTATAGAGTAAACCCAAGGATACCAATCCATTTCTCCTTTATTCTAAGCACCTTCTATAGGCAGAGCCCTCTGCTGGATGCTGTAGGAAGATACAGAAGAGATGGTTCTCTTTTTGGCTCCTGTTCTAGCTGATGGGGGACCTTCAGTCTTGGTCCTTAGGATACTCCTAGTCTGATAAGGAACATGAACTCTCTACCCTCAGAGAGCTTCAGGGATGATGGGGAAGATGCAGATGCTGACGTGTAGCAGCAAGACCACGAGAGCCTTGGTTCAAATGCTGGCTCTGCTACTTAGTAAGTGTGAGACCTGGGGAAATTCACTTCCCATCTCTGGGCCTGGGTTTTCTCATCTATAAAATAAGGAAGCTGGACTAGATGATCTTCCAGCTCTAGAAACAAGTGAACACTGTGAGGTGAGCCTAGCAGGGCTTTGTCACCCTATAGCCAAGGAACAATGCAGTTTAGATGACATTAAGCAGGTCTTAGTTGTGAAGGCAGAATTGTGAGCTCTTTTTTAAAGGGAAGGATGTGGCAAAAGAGAACAGAGTTTGGTGGGTGGAGAGCAGGAGGAAAGGAGTTCATTGCAGTTGGAAAAGGGGACTCTGGGGTCCTGAGTGAGCCAGGACCTAGGACAGGTGAGAAGTAATGGCTCAGTATTGTGTCTGCAATGGGATCTCATCTGGAAGAAGTATCAAGGCACATCCAAAAGGAACTTTCTTCCCCTCCCCACCCCAAATAGGGTGAAGTGCCCCAGTGTGACCTAAAGCCATAATGCTTCCCTCTGGGATCCAGCCTTCTGGAAGTGAATCAGGAGAGGACAGGTAGGTGTTCTCACCTCACCCTGAGCACGTGCACCCCCCCCCAGAAGTCTGAAGTCATTAAATCCCCTTCCATGCCAAAAAATTTAAAACTAGAACAATCTCAGTCTGGATAACTGTATCTTTGGGACAGCAGAGCCAAAGGGTGAATGGTAGGAAAGAAGGGGGAGCACAGGGTTACACCCCAATCCTGAGTCACAACCTGGGGTGTATAGTCTTGTGTTCAATCCCTGTGACAGCTCTTACAGCATTCAATGAAGTCATCTCAGGGTCACCATGTACTGCCCCCTGCCTCCAGGTATTCAGTCTGAAAGGTGCCCTCTCTCATCACGTCTCACACGGGGGCCACTGGAGATGTTGGCACCAGAACCACTGTTGCCCAGGGCATTAGCCACGCATGGGTAAGGCCAATGGCTTGGCAGGCACAGCCTTTCTGGCTCCACAGAAAGTCAGGGCAAGAGAGAACAGGTGTCCACTACAGCAGAAGAAACTGAGGTCAGACAATGGGAAGGAATTTCCAGCAGTGAAGGTGCCTAAGAAAAAATACTGAGTCCCTATCTCTGGTTCATGAGAGATTCTCAGGGTATAGCAGAAAGAACCCTAGCCTAGCGCTTAGGATATGGCCTCTTCTTAAGAGTTTGCCCCTTAAAGGGGAACTACATTGGGGCAGCTAGGTGGCGCAGTGGATAGAGCACTTGCCCTGGAGTCAGGAGGACCTGAGTTCAAATCCAGCCTCAGACACTTGACACTTACTAGCTGTGTGACCTTGGGCAAGTCACTTAACCCCAATTGCCTCACCTAAAATAAATAAATAAAGGGGAACTATATTGAAAGGCCTCCTATGCTTGCCCCTTCATTGTTTACTAATTTCTCCTTATCCTCAAATATGGCTTTTCTGCTCCAGCCAAGCCAGTCTATTCCTAGCTTTGCACTTTCACGGAAGCCATCTTTGCCCCCAGCTCAAAACTCACTTCCACCAAGAAGCCTTCCCTAATCGACTTTTGTTTCAATTTACTGGAATCTAACTAGAGGTAGCAGAATGTTGTATTATATAGGCTCATTGGGTCTGGCCTCAGGAGAAGCCTTGGTTCACATTCTGCCCCTAAATATATAATCCTGAGTCATTTAACATCCTAAGAACAGAAGGAATCTTGGAAGTCCTCTAATTCATTGATTTGCAGAGGAGGAGGAAAGTCATTTACTACTTGGATAACCTTTGGCAAATAAATGCCTTCCCTTCTCTGGGTCTCAGTTGCCTCATCCAAAAAACAAGGAAGTTAGGATTCTTTGAAACGGTGGCCCAGAGAGGATCAGTTGAAGTTGGGAAGCACTAAATTAAAGTCTGGTCTCTAACTCACACATACTGGCTGTGTGTGTTACCATGGGCAGGTCTCTAAACCTCTCAGTGCCCTCAGGCAACTCCAAGGCTTTGAGTTACAGACAAGTCGACATCCATAATGAAGAGGGAGTTTCTGTATGCAAATATCCCTACACCAATGAAATCATCATAGGTAGACACTCAGCCCCTCCACCCCAATGGTGTCCACCATACTTTTCCCTCATCTCTCTGCCTCAGTCTGCTCACCTATAAAATATAGATATTAATATTAGCACTGCCCACTTTGCAAGGCTGTTTGTGAGTTAAGCACTTGGTAAACTTGACATTGATAGAGAAACGTGAGCTGTTGTCATTGAGTTGTTATTCTGTGGTGGGAACCACATAACAGAGCCTTGTCTCTAAAGGTCAAGGGAGTAAGCAGGAGTGAGTGGATCTTAGTTCTTGGACTCTGCCCCAGGGCCTGCCCTCCTCCCCCCCCCAACCCCAGGCCATGCCTTACCAGCTTGGGAAGAATGAAGAGAGATGAGAATTTCCCACTCTGATCCCCAGTGTCCTGGTTTCCCAGAACAGCAGCTTCTTTCCTCTATTAGTGGTTGGACGCTTCTGCAAAGCACCATCTCTGAGCCTGAAAACCACCACCTAGTCCAGCTGTAGCCCAGTGGAAAGAATTCTGGCTATGGAGCCAGAACAGTTGGCTCTGCCAATTACTGGCTGTAAGATCTTGAATATCTCTGAGCCTTAGTTTCCCCATCTATGAGGTTGGGAAACTTGTACCATACCACCTCCCTCACAGAACTATTATGGGGAAATAAATAAGCATAACCATCCTTCAGGTGAACCATCTCCTTTTACAGATAAGGCAGCTGAGGCTCAGAGAAAGGAAGTTGCCCAAGGTGATGTGGATATTAGGGAGCAGAGCCCAGGAACTGAATGCAAGTCTTTCCCAAAATCCAGGCCTCTTTCCACCACACCAGGTTGTCTCCCTGCCTGTTGAGGACCAAATGAAGTAAATAATGGATGAAGGGCACTATATAAACTATTTAGTGTTTATAAGTATAAGGTGTTATTACTAAGTTATTATATCTATCTTGTTGCAAAGCACTTCTTCAGGGATGGAGTATATGAAGGTCAGAAAGGGAGGCACCGGGCCTGGAGAGGCCACATAGTGAGCAGAGCCAAAGAGAGATGGTTAATTGGAGTTAATTGGTTAATTGATTCTGAAAAGGACTGGGGGATACTGGGAGGAGGGCCCAACTGAGGCCTCTGAGACATCATCAGAAGACAGAGAACACACACAGACAAAGGCAAAACATGAGGTGCCAGGAGTCCTTTTCCTCCAGGGCCAGAGGGAGAAACTGAGTAAAACACTAAAACTGCCAGACCTACAAGTAAGACCCAGCTGGACCTAGAGTGTTCCTCGGATGTATCAATCTAACCTGACACAGTAATATATCAGTAAAGGAAAGAACTGTACAGTAGAAGGTTGGGGGGTGGAGGGGTGGAGGGGTGGAGGGGTGGAGAGAATACTGGAGGCTTAGGGGACAGAAGAGGAGGATGAAGAGCCATTGAGAGAGAGAAAGGAAGGAAGGAAAAGATGTGAGAGAGGGACAGGGGAGGAGAGGAAGAAAGAAAAAGGGAAGGAAGGAGGGAAGAAAGGAAGGAATGAAGGAGAGAAGGAAGGAAGGAGAGAAGGAAGGAAGGAAGGAAGGAAGGAAGGAAGGAAGGAAGGAAGGAAGGAAGGAAGGAAGGAAGGAAGGAAGGAAGGAAGGAAGGAAGGAAGGAAGGAAGGAAGGAAGGGACTTAAGCACGTATTAAGTGCCAAATATGTAAAGCCAGAAGCTTCACAAATATCTCATTTTAGTCTCACAACCCTGAGGGTTATTATTTTCTTCATTTTACAGATGTGGAAACTAAGGCAGCAGAGGTTAAGTGACTTGCCAACGGTCATACAGCTAGTGTCTAAGACCATATTTGAACTCAGGTCTTCCTGACTCCAGGCCCAAGGATTTAGGGGAGTGAAGATTTTAGAGCTGGAAGGGACCTTGGAGAGCATCCAGTCTTTTTACAAGAGAGGAAACTGAGGTCCCGAGACTAGCCCCAAGGAGAGGTACACTCCCCGATCACATCCTTTCGGGGATTCTTGTACTTATAGGGTCCTCAAATCCTGTTCTTGCCAGGAGGGTGGAACCCGACCTCCCTGTGGTCCTCCCTCCGAGGTTCCCTGACGTCCCCCTGCCGTCTAACCTCCCTCCTTCCAGCTGCTGCTGCAGCTACGATTTGTAATAAGCCCCAAGAACGTGCTGCTCCGGTGGTGGGGGAGGGGCGGTGTAGGGGTGGCAAAGAAAGGGGTGCGTGCCCCTGGGGCTCGGAACGCCGGCCGGCCGCGTCCTGTCATTGCCCCACTGACCGCAGCGGCAGCGTGGCGGAGGACTCTGGCCTCCCCCTCCCCCCTCCCCCCCACCCCCAGCTTCGTCTCCGTCTCCGGAGCAGCTGACTCGCTGGCCCCGCGCCAGGGCCTGGGAGGCGAAGACAACGTGCGGCTCGGCATGTAAACTGGGGCGCGGCTTATGCTAATAGGAGCGAGGAGGCGGGGCCGGCGCCGGCACACACACCCCCTCCCTCCCCTCCTCCTCCTCTTCTACGGCTCATTCATAAAATCAGGCGGGCACTGCCCCCTAGCCCTGGCATCCGGTTGGTCACTGAGGCTCAGCAGCTCATTACAAACCCATTAGGATGTCTACATCTCATCTGCATGGGAATCGTTTTCTGCCCCAAGGCACAGGAATCCTATCTGCCCCAACCCCTCGCAAGCCTCCCCAGGGCTTCCCCCAGCTCTCTCCCCTCTCCCTCCGGGTCTCTTCCCCAGAGTCCTCCAGTCCTTTCCCCCCAATGTCCCTTCAGCCCCCCTTCTTTCTCCCCAATATCTCCCCTCTTCCTGTCCCCCAGACTTTTTCCTTTTTCTCCTAGTGTCAACATATTCCCCTTCACCCCCAAGTGTCCTCCTAATCTACCCACATACAGGGAGTGGAGCCCTACTGTCCTGCGGTGGGGGGGCAGAAAAGGGGGTGTTGAAGATCAGTCTCCAAAGGCCCCTCCCAAGCCTTGCACTAATCCTCACAAAACCCTACAAGGTCAAATCTGGAAGGGAGTTCATCTAGTCCAGAAGTTCTTAACATGGGGTCCATGATCTTAATCCTATTTCAATAACTGTATTTTAATATAATTGGTTACCTCTGTATTTATTTACTGCATTTAGTGCATTATTGTGATGCATTTATTTAATGCCTTTAGAAACACTCTGAGAAGGGGTCCAGAAGGCTTCACCAGCCTGCCATGACACAAAAAGGTTATTAATTTCTCATTTAACCAACCCCCTCCTTTCCAGAGAAAGCAGATAAGGTGACTTGTTCAAGGCCTCCTGAGTTAGGGGCAGATTTGTGACTAGAACTGAAGTCTTAACTCTCAGCTCAATGCTCTTTCTGATACATCGGAGTACTCTTATACTTACTCTTTTGCCATAACCAAACTTTCACATAACAAAGTAAGGACAGTTGAAAGCCCCGCTCCCACCCCTAGATGGAAGACCTGTAGGTGAGAGAGGCAGGAAGGAATGGAGGAACAAGCGGTGAGGTGGGGCCTCTTCCAAGACTCCTGCCCTCCAGGAGTCCAGAGAAGACACCTGTCTTTGCCTGGTTGGATCAGGATGAGAGGAGGCGCTCCTCTGTCAGCTAAGTCATTTGCCCCCTGGCCTGGCAGTGCCCAAGGAGGGGGAGGAGGAGGCGGTGACTCTGGCACCTCTGAGCTCCTGGCATGAGAGAAATTGATGGGTGAGGCTGAGGTGGTGACTCCGTGGCCAGTCTCACGTACAGAAACACTAGTTGTGCCCCTACTCCCACACCCCAGTGCCCCTAAGTGAACACAATACACTCAGTTATGGGCCCACTGATAGACACAGAGATAATCAGAGAAAAAGGCAAAGAGACACATGGGAATTCTCCTGGAGTGTAAGCCCAAAGAAGACAGGAACTGTGTGCCAGTGATCTTTTTTTCTCAATACCTCCAACACAGGGACACACAAAGATCCACAGAGACACCAGAACAAAAAGGCCAGGCATGCAAACATGCATGTACGTACACAACACCACATTCGCCCACACAAAGGGTGTCATGCTACTCCCAGCTGTGCTCCAGAAGTCAGCTTCCTGGGGCCCGGTAACCTTTAGAGGCCATCTTTCTGCTTAAATCCTGTTGGGGGTTGAGGGGAATCTCTTCTAAGGCATCGATGGAAAGGAGATTCCTTGTTCTTCTTCCCTTCAATTCAACAAGTAGTTATTTGTGCTGCAGCCCAACCTGGGGCTGAGGATATCCAGGAAAAAAACGTAAACAGTCCCTACAAATTATACACAGATAAGTGAATTCAAAACATAAATAAATCCAATTCGGGATGGGGGGGATGGGGGTACTGGGTGAGGAGAAGGGAATGGCAAGATTGAATATACTACCTTTCAGACTAC
Source organism: Dromiciops gliroides (assembly GCF_019393635.1). NCBI lineage: Eukaryota > Metazoa > Chordata > Mammalia > Microbiotheria > Microbiotheriidae > Dromiciops > Dromiciops gliroides. Next base: position 259,372,004 of record NC_057864.1, read on the forward strand.
AGTCACCCACATAACATGCTAATAACTGGCATTTCCTTTCTGTTTAATAACAATTCCTCCTCCAGGAAGACCATCTTGATTAGATCAAGCCTACAGGTATCTCCCCCCCATCTCCCTTGAAGCTCAGTTACAGTAGGTACCACTTATTGGGCACAGAGATCAGATTATCTTGTATTTGTAGTTATCTCACCATCTAGGTTGTAAACTGTTCAAACTCGGGAACTGGGTCTGATACTTCTTTATATTTTTCCCATGGCCCCTAGCACATAGCAGGTACACTATAAACCTTTAAGTTGAACTAAATTGATTTTAAAACCAAACTAGAATTCTAAGCAAGAGGCAAGATGAGGAAAGTAGAACACTTGAACCAGCCCTTAAAGGTTAGCATCCTGTGAAGCAGGAGACCTGGATCTGCGATGAACTGCTGGGTGACCTTGGGCAAGTCACTCCCCTTGTCTACAAGAGCCACAGTTGACTCCTCTGTAAAATGGGTGGGTTGGGCTACTCCTAGCTTGAAGGTTCCTGATTGACAGCTTTGGACACGTGTTATGAAAATGCATACGTTCTGATCTTTCAGTCCTTCCTCATATGGTGACTGGATAGAACTCACCCCTCAATTCCCCTTTTACTTTGTCCTTTTCTCCCTTTTCCTCTTCTCCAGCCCCAAGCTTAGGCTAAGGGCGACATCTGGTGGACACTCCTAGATCTGAGTTTTCAATTCTTTTATCTTAAATTTAAATGAACATTTAACTGCCTAATGTTTGCAGAACACTATGACACTGGAATACATGCAAAGTTTAGACAAAGCACACTCCCTGCCCTTATGTATCTTATAGTTCAGTAGGACACCATATATACACATGTGACCACAATACAAAACTAAAATATATGAAATATATGCAAAACATCCCAGAAGAGAATTTTTCTTAACTGGATAGAAGGGAGAGAAAGCAGACGGGAGGCAGCAATAATCAGTCAAGGCTTTATAAAGGACTAGCACTTGAACTAGTCTGAAAGGTTAGCATCTCAATAGGATGAGTTGGGAACATAAGGGGGATCAGAGATTTTGGGCCAGAGAACACCTCAGAGGTCACATAGTACAGGGCTTCTTAAACTTTTTCTACTCTTGACCCCTTTTCACCTGAGAAATTTTTACACGACCCCAGGGATATAGGTTTATAAAACAGGTATACATAACCTTTTACTGTTGCCAAATTTTTCATGACCCTCCACATATGGGGTCATGATCCACAGTTTAAGAAGCTTTGATCTAGAACAACTCTCTTCTTTTACGGATGATGAAACAGAGGCCTGGAGAAATTCAGTGATTTGTCCAAGGTCACAACTGAATATCTGAAATTTGAATTCAGATCTTTTGATGCTACATTGAGCATTCTTCCATGTGAAGGTCCCGTCCTTTAAAAAAAAAACAACTGTCTAAAAACAGAAGGGCTACTTTTGAGCAGTAGTTAGTTTCCCATCACTAGAAATGTTTATGTACCTGTCTGGGATATTATATAGGAGATTCAAGCATGAAGCAGGGGTTTAACTAAATGAAGAGAAAGGAAATACAAATGCAGATTGCTTTAATATTCGTGATTACATGTAAAACCTAGGGCCACCAAGAACTCACATGTGGATCCCCTCCTGAAACTCTGTCTATATTCTTTCAAAACACATAATTCACAAGAACTCACCAAAATGTTTACTTTTACTAGTCATACAAGGGATAAAATTAGTTCAAAGCAAAGACATTTAAGAAGATATCATAGTTACAGAACATTTCCCCCATAAACCTAAGGTATACTCTCCCACAAATACACAAACCATTGATGGGAAGAGGGGCTACTCCCAGAGAGGCACAAATTTACATGTGTCTAGGGTGCATGCATATGGATGGATGCGCATTCATTAACAGCATCACAGAGGTGAGAAAAATAAGTGTTAATTGAGGTTGAGAAATGGGGAGACCCTGACAGGGAAGAGAAGGAGAGGTAGCAGAAGTAGAAGATGGAAAGGGGATGGAGATACAGGGCTGCTACATGAGATCAGAGTCAAAAAAAAAAAAAAAAAAGGCTTCTGGAGTCTGGAAAGACAGCTGCTGAGTGGATTAGGCTGAAGTCTACAAAGTCAGGCACGGCTTGGTCACCCAAATCCTGGAACTTGTGGGCTTCCCATTCAGGTTAAAAGGTCAAATTAGCATAATGCTTTGAGATGTCAAATATCTGTGGTTTCACCTGCATGGGGACCCATCCCCTCCACTGCCACTGACAAGGATTATAACCACTCTATGACTTATGAGATGACCTTTGAGAATTGCCACAGGCCCTAAATTTATTACCTTGGGGCTAAGCTCCTGATGGTCTTGTACAAACTTGGCTAGGCTGATCTTTGGGCATGAAAAGCAGTCTTTAAAACTTAGAAAGCATTTTATGTTGTTGTTGTTCAGTCCTTTCAATCCTATCCCATGCTTTGTGACCCCATTTGGGGTTTTCTTGGCAAAGATCCTGGAATGGTTTGCCATTTTTGTTTCCAGTTCATATTATAGATGAGGAAACTTAGGCAAACAGAATGAAGTGACTTACCTAGGTTCACACAGCTAGTAAATGTCTGAGGCCAGATTTGAACTCAGGCCTTCCTGACTCCAGATCCAGCACTCTATCCACTGTGCCACCTAACTGCCCCATGTACTGTATTTTACCTACATTATCTCATTTGACACAACCATCTTGTGAAGTAAACATTATCTCAACTTTACAAGTGAGGAAACTTACCTCTCACTTTCATCTCAGAGAAGATAAGTGAGAAGATAAGCTAAAAAATGTCAGAAAGAGAATTTGAACCCTCCAAATTCCTTTCTTACTGGAGTGAAAAAGCAAGGCAGTTGATAAAGAATTTCGATGTCACTCTGGGAAAGAGCCCATATAATGTACTGTTAACTATACTGAGCTGAGGTTTATATCTCAAAGACATGTCCAGAGAGAGAAAAAGACCTATTTGTACAAAAATGTTTATAACAGCTCTTTTTGTGAATTGGAAATCAAAGGAATGCCCATCAATAGGGAAATGGCTAAACAAGCTGTGGTTAATGACAGTGATGAAATATTATTGTGTAATAAGAAATGACAAGCAGGATAATTTCAGAAAGGCCTGGAAAGACTTGTATGAACTGATATATAGTGAAGTGAGCAGAACCAGGAGAATGTTGTGCACAGAGACAGCAATATTGTTTGATGAAGAACTTTAAATGACAACTATTCTCAGCAATACAATGATCCAAGATAATCCCAAAGGACTAATGATGAAGCATATTATCCACCTCCAAAGAAAGAAGTGATATTGATGGAACACAGACTGAAGCATGCTATTTTTTACTTTCATTTTTTCTTTTATTCAAGTTTCCTTATACAAAATGACTGGCTGTGTGACCCTGGGCAAATCACTTAACCCTCTTGCCCCTAAAAAAAAGACTAATATGGTAAATGTTTTACATAATTGCAAATGTATAACCCATATCTGATTGCTTACTACCCCAGGGAAGGGAGAAGGAAAAGAGGGGAGAAGGAATAGAATTTGGAACTCAAAACTTTAAATAATTTTTTTTGTTATTTATTTATTTATTTTTGGTGAGGCAATTGGGGTTAAATGACTTGCCCAGGGTCACACAGCCAGTAAGTGTTAAGTGTCTGAGGCCGGATTTGAACTCAGGTCCTCCTGACTCCAGGGCCGGTGCTCTATCCACTGTGCCACCTAGCTGTCCCCTATTGTTATTTTTAAACTATGCTGAGCTGAAAGACAAAGGACCTGTGTTCTTGTCATAGCCCTGCCATTGACTAGGTCTATAAATTTGACCTTGGAAAAGTCACTTCCTGGGCCTCAGTTTCCTCAGCTGTACAAGAACTGGATCTTATTTCAGCTCTAACATTACAGGATTACAGGATTTGGCCCTCTCTGGCACTCCTCACAAGGAAAGTGCATCACTGCTAAGGGAAGAGCAGGAAACACTGCGACTGCCCCAGTGAGGCAACTGGGGGTCATTCCATCACTGCCCCCCCTCACCCCCACACCAGAAGGAGTCTCATACTCTGAAAGGTCACAAGGAAGGAGCAAATGTTCATCCCCTCTGCCATTACAGTAGGGAAGACACCGACCTGGCTCCCCTCTAAGCCACTTAAAGTATATGCCCTGCCCCAGGTTTCAGGAGAGTGGACAACGCCTAGTCCTGGGTAAAATCATAGATTTGAGAGTTGAAAAAGACTTAGGGGTCATCTAATCCAATCCCCTCTTTTACACATGAGAACACTGAGACAGAGAGAGAGGAAAGGTCCTTAGGTCTTAAGTGTCAGAGGGGAGGATTTGAATCCAGGCCCTCTGACCCCAAATCCAGCACTGTTCTCACTATACAACGCAGGAAGCTGAGGATATGTCTTGAGAAGGAATCTTAGTCAAATTACTTAATTTTCTGGGATAACATTTTCTTTATTTGTAAAAGAATGGGGATGAGGGGAAGGAGGAAGAAGTTAGACTCAATTATCACAGTACAGTGGAAAGAACTCTGAAGTGAGAGGACTTTCATTTAAATCCCACCCATGTGACCTTGGGGAAGTCACCTCACCTCCATGGGCCTCAGTTTCATCATCTGTAAAATGAGGGAATTGGACCAGATGGCTTCAAATGTACCTGCTTGCTGGCTCTGGTTCTATGATCCTGTCTTCTCTCTAAACCCTATGGGCCCCATGATGTTTGACATCTGACCTAGTCAGAGAGAGAAGCACTAGAGAAACAGGTAACAAGAACGGCAGAGGGAGGAACCTGGCCCGTCTGCCCATTCTGGGACAGGCCAGGCATAGCAGGAGCCTGAGCTGCTGAGTGCTTCTGGAGGCTGGGGCAGAGGGCATGGCTCATGGGGAAGGAGGCCAACAGAGAGCTTAACCCCATTGGGATGCAGGCGCCATAATGAGGGTCAGGAGGACCAGCTAAGACCCTGGGAAATCCCAGGCTTAGAGGAGACGGGAGGAGGCAACTGATGGGGCCAAAATCAAGGGGACTGCACATGTACAAAAATATTTATAGTAGCTCTTCTTGTGGTGGCAAAGAACGAGAAACCAAGGGGTGCCCATCCATTGAGGAGCAGCTGGACAAAGTATGGTATATAAATATAACATTAGAAATGACAAATGGGAGAGTGTCAAAGAAACCTGGGAAGGCTTGGGCTTCCTGATGCTCCTGATGCAGAGGGAAGAATTCTCTGCATTCTACAGAACCAAGTGAGCGGTTTATGCAATGGCGATAACATTGGAAAGACTAAAATCAGGCAATGAATGACCAATCACCTCTCCAAGGCACTTGTTTTTTGCTTTTTGTTTTTGCAGGGCAATGATGGTTAAGTGACTTGCCCAGGGTCACACAGCTAGTGTCAAGTGTCTGAGGTCGGATTTGAACTCAGGTCCTCCCAAATCCAGGGCTGGTGCTTTATCCACTGCACTACCTAGCTACCCCTCTCCAAGGCACTTGTGATGATGTGTGTTACTCACCTTCTGAAGGAGAGAAATTGGACTTAGTACAGAATGAGACATATTTTTGGTCATGGTCAACATGGGAATTTGTTTCACTTAACTTCGCATAATGGTCACAAGGAGTTTTTCTTTTTTGAGGGAGAAGGGAAAGAAGATGAATGCATGTTAATTGAAAAAAATTAAAGGGGCAGCTAGGTGGCACAGTGGATAAAGCACTGGCCTTGGATTCAAGAGGATTTGAGTTCAAATCCAGCCTCAGACACTTGACACTTACTAGCTGTGTGATCCTGGGCAAGTCACTTAACCCTCATTGCCCTGACAAAAAAAAATTAAAACATAGAAATCAAGGATACCAGATCTGGCCCCTTCCCCAGACCAAGGCTGCCTCAGAACCCAGGAGATGTCCCCATCTCAGAATCCCTCTCTACCCACAGAACAGACCTATGCCATCCATAGACATCCCTTCTGTAATGATCTTTTAGTTTTTCTTCCCTCTTCCTACGTTTTGAGTTAGACTCTGCAGAGTAAGCAGACCTCACCCAACTGACCAGGGAGAGAGGGCGAAGACCTGCAAATGACCTGCTGAGAAAGGGAGCTGAGTTCCATCCCCACCCCACCACCCGCAGAACACCAGATTGTATAGGCCAGAGGCTCCAAGGGCTTGAGGCACTTCAGTTTCCTACCTATACTTCCTACTACCACAGTGTCTCTCTCACAACAGAAAGACATTTGTCCCATTACTTTCATGGGAAGCCCCCACCCCACCCCAATACCAGAAATGGCACTCCCTGGACTCCATAGAGCAGGAATGGCCATGTCACATGACAGTAAAAAAAAAAGCTCATTTGATCTTGGGCTGCATTAAGAAGACCCCAAATTTTCCCCAGACATATGGAGGAGGGACCCCCTCTCTAAGTTAGCCCTAATCAGAACACGTGGGCATTCCTGTGTTCCCTCCTGGACAACATGATTTAGGAAAGACATCGATAAATGGGGTGAGTATCCAGAGAGTGGTCACTAGGATGGTAAGGAAGGGTCTCAAGTTCCTGCTCTATGAGGACCGAGTGAAGGGGTGGGGGGCTTAGTCTAGAGAAGAATGGAGAGGGATGGAGGGTCATAGCTTTCTTCAAGTATTTGAAGGCCTTTCATTTGTTCCACTTGGACCTGACGGCTAGAACCAGGAGCCACAGGTGAAGATTGCAAAGATGTCAGGAAAAACCCCTCCTCCCAGTTCAGGCTGCCCTGCCAGCCCTCCCCACCCCCCAACTCCATGAGAAGTCTTCCATCAGAGGCAGGATGGCCCCTTGCAGGGGGTGCTGGAGAAGGGCTCTCTTTCAGGTATGGGTTGGACTACAAGGCGGTTGAGCTTCCTTCCCCCTCCTTCTCTCTCTGACTCAGGGAGTGCTGGCCCAACCTGGAGGCTGAGGGTGTGGGGCTAGGTGGGAGGGCCAATTGGCCAGGGTGGGAAAGAGCTACGTGCTGGCTCCCAGGGAGACCCCAGCTTATTAAGACAAGCTGCTTCTCCCTAAGGCTTCAATAATCTCTCCTGGCAGCAGGCTCATTTACAGCTGTGGAATGTAATACTCCTAACAACAAAGGCAATGGAGAGTGGGGGGTGGGAGAGACAGCAGGCTGTTAACCCTTGTTGGAGGAGGAGGGGGAGGTTCTACCATCCCTATTACTACAGGTGATTATCTTCAGGGAACCACAGGTTGGAGCCAAGAAAGAAGTGCCCAGCTGGGGAGGTGGAATCAAGTGCTCAGAGATGTCTCCAACCCTCATGCAGAGGGCCTGCCCAGAGGGCAAGTAGCCCAGAGACTCAGGGCACTATTGCTTTCTTTCTTCTCCTTCTTCCTCCTTCTCCTCCTCCTTCTCCAGAAAGATGGAATAGGGCAGGCTCCCTCCCCTACCTCCTAGGTAAAGTTCTCATTTCCTCCTAAAGGATCCTAGATTTAGAGTTTGGAGGGACCTTAGAGGTCATGTACTCTAATCTAAAACGCAGAGAAGTTAAATAATTTGTCCAAAGTTAAACAGGTAGTAAGGTAGGATTTGAACCCATGTTCTCCTACTCTAGATCCAGCACTCTCTTCACTGTACTATGTCGTCTCCCATAAGGTGAGGCTTTGGACCTTCATGGCCCCAAGTCAAGTGCATAGGGAAGGAAGGCTGCAGGGTCCTGGAGGTTGGGGGAAGGGAATCCCACTCATTCATTCATTTCATTCATTCATTCACTCATCCAACAAACCTTGATCAAACATTTACTGTGTGCAAGGCAACATGAGCAAGAAACAAAGCTACAATAATTGTTCCGCTCTCAGGGAGTTAGGAGTGTGTGAAAAATACCATACAAGAAAGAGTGAGGTTAAGTATATTAAAGGGGAGATTTAATCATATTTGAAGAGGAAGAAATCACTTGAGGGGAAAAAGGAGATCAGGAAAAACTTCATGGAGGCAGAACCTGGGTTGATTTTCAAAGGAGGTGTCCATTCCAGACAAAGACGCAGAGATGGGAGAGGGGAGGGTAAGAACTAGGGTCCCACCTGCCTAGTCTCACAATCTTTGTGGGCTTTTGTGGGGAGTCACTTTTAGTATTATTAATGTGTGGGGTTTTGTATTACATATGTAATAATATACATATATTGCATATTATATACATTTATGCCTACATGTGTATTTTTTACAGATTACTCCCACTTCTTAAAGTCTCATAACAAAGTAAAAAAATAGTTAAGCAACTCTAAAAACAATGACCTCATATGAAAGTGCATGCAACATTTCATACCTGTGGCACCTCACCCCACCCCTCTATTCTTTTAAATGACCAGAAACCTATTTACTCTCCCTCCCTCCTTCCCTCCCTCACCCCACTGGAAAAAAAAAAAGGAAAAAAAAAACTAATTTCTGTAACAATTATGCATCGTCAAGCAAAAGAATTCCATTAAGGCAGCACATAAAAACATACATGTCTCATTCCACACCTCTCTTCTCTGTAATGGTTACTTACTTTCATTATCAGTCCTCTTTAATTACAAGTGGTCACTGCATAAATTGTTCTCCTGGTTCTGCTCATTCGTTCTTCATTAGTTTATGAAAGTCCACATAACATGATATAGGATATAGCATAAATTGTTCTTCTGGGCCTGTTGACTTTGCTGAACATCATTTCATATAAGTCCAAGTCATTTTGAAATCATCTCTATCCTCATTTCTTACAGCACAATAGTATCCTATCACATTCAGATACCGAAACTTAATCAATCATTTCTCAACTGTGGGACATCCTCATGGTTTGAGGTTTTGTCACCACAAATGAGTCGCTATGAAAATTTTTGTACATAAAGGATTTTTTCCCTGTTTCATGGAGCTTTTTGGGGTATTGGCCTAGCAGTGGTCTAGCTAGGTCAAAGGGTATGCTCTGTTTAGTAACTATTCGTGTATAATTCCACATTGCTTTCCAGAATGGTTCTGCCCATTCACAGATCTATCAACCATTGTGCCTGTTTTCCCACAGCCTTTCCAACATCAATCATTTCCCCCGTCCCCTTTTTTTTCATCTTTACCACTCTGATGGGTGTGAGATGGAATCTCAGAATTGCTTTAATTTGCATTTCTCTAATTAGTAATGATTTGGAACATTTTTTCATATGGCTATAGACAGCCTGGATTTTTTTCCCTTGAGAACTGCCTGTTCATATTCTTTCCTTAAAATGATAAATAGTATATATCTAAAACCAAGAGCTACTTTTATTTGTAACAGAGAGAAACTAGAATCCTTTCCAAAAAAAAAATTCAGGGGTGAAACAAGGATGTCCATTGTCACCACTTCTCTTCTCACATGGTCTTTGAAAAGAATGGCTAATGAATTGGTGGTAGCCATTTTCCTCACTCCTACCTCCACACTTGCCCCTAAAGTCTACAGGTGGCAAGTTATTCAGAAGAGCTCATAGGAGACACTAGCTAAGAGCAAGGAGTTAGGAAGTCCCACCTCAGACACTCTTAGCTGTTTGATCCTATGCAAGTCACTTAACCTCTCTCAATCTCAATTTAGGAAACTGTAAATCAGTAAAATTAGAGGGTTGGAGTAAATAACTTTTAAGTCCCTTCCAGTTCTGAACCTGTGATCTTTTTTGTTTTCTTGTTGTTTTTTTAGTGAGGCAATTGGGGTTAAGTGACTTGCCCAGGATCACACAGCTAGTAAGTGTTAAGTGTCTGAGGCCGGATTTGAACTCAGGTCCTCCTGAATCCAGGGCCGGTGCTCTATCCACTGTGCCACCTAGCTGCCCCTGAACCTGTGATCTTATAAACAAATATTCCCAATATCTCCATCCCACTGTGCTCCTCCTCTGAAGGCTCATTTGTGGGTTCCTTAATATATACCCCACCTCCTACTCCCAATTATCCCCCACAAATCTGTGCCTTAGTTTTTCCCTTCTAGAGAAGGAGTGGTATTCTCCTTCTTGAATGAGTGAAAAAACATTTATTAAACATTTACTATGTGCAAAGCACTGTGCTAAGTGCTAGGGTTAAAAACATAAATAAATAAATGTCACAAAAAATGCAAATATAAAAAATTCAGGTTCTCCAAATACACAGGAGGGAATTGGCCCTTCAGTGGAGAGAGAAGGGCCAGATAGCTGATCTGCCCTACAGCCAGTAGGAAGGACCCCTGGGCAACACCAACAACAAACAGCTCCTTCAGGGAAAGAGCCTAAATGATCAGAGTTGGTCTCATCCTCCATATCTCCCCCTCACTCCCCTTCAATCAATGAACTCCCTAAACTGATATATCCCCTTGCTAGTCACCCCCTCATAAGTCACCCTACATACACAAAAGGACTGTTTGTCTTCATCTATTACTCCCTTTACATTGTTCGGCCCAGATGACTATGTGATTAGGCTGCCTGCTATAGGTTAGAGCCAGAGAGAAACCGAGAGATCATTTAATTGAACTATATCATTTGACAGATGTGGGGAAGTGACTTGTCCAAGATCACACAGGCACTAAATAGCAGAACCAGGATTTGAACTCAGGTCTCCTTTGACTTCAGATCTAGCAATCTTTTGACTAAGCCACACTTTGTCTTGGTGAAGACGGAAGATGCTGAGGATGAAGAGAGGGGGAGTTAGGATTAGAGAATTAGACCTGGAGCAGGTAATTGAGAGCACTGGCCCAACTCTTCCCTTTTTCCCACTTCTCAGTTTATATGATATGAGATTCATTTTTCTTTTTTTTAAATCTTATTTAAATTGATATCTCCCTTTCATATCACCTTTATTTTAAAATATTTCCTTCCCTCTCCCCTACCCAGTGAGCTATCCCTTGTGACAAAGATTTAAAAGAAAGAGGAAAAGAGCAATTCAAGAAAGCCAACCAATACATCAACCATGTCTAATACTCCACACCCATAGTCCCTCACCTTTACAAAGAAGGGAGGGAGGTACATTTTCTCAGCTCCACCCCAGAACTAAAGTTGGTCACTAGAATTATATAAAGTTCAGTTTGGGGTTTTGTTTTTTTTTGTTCTTTCCATGAACATTTCTGTCTTTGTGTATATTCCAACACCTTTATTAGGCCCAAATATGAGAGAGAGAGAGAGAGAGAGAGAGAGAGAGAGAGAGAGAGAAGTTACACTATATGTAAAGAGCACTGATTTTGGATTTGAATCCTAGTTCCAGCACTTACTAGCTAGGTGCCCCTGAGAAAGTCACTTTCCTTCTTAGGAAACTTAATTTTCCTATCTCTGAAATGAGAGGGTTGAACTAAATGACCTTCTAAGGTCCACCCCCCATACCCCCAAGCTCCAAAACTATGATATTAGGGTTCAGTGTTGGGTTTGGGGGAGAGGAAAGGGGGGAGGGGGAGAGAATATGAATCTTCATCCAGGTCAGTAGATGTTTCCTGTATCCCCCCAGAAACTGGGAGATCAGGACTGCAAAGCACTGTCTGGAGGGATTACAGGAGGCACATAAAATGTGGATACTTTCTTGAAGGAATATAGATAGAGCCTGCCAGGAGACAAGACTTACATGCACAAAATATGAGCTTCCCAGGAGGGTCTGGGATTCAGGGCTGGAAAGGACCTTAGAGATCATTCACTTTAACCACTTCAATTTGCATAAGTGGAAACTGAGGCCTAGAGAGACATAACTTACCCAAGGTCACATAGGTTAATAGCAGGGCAGCCACTGGAACCCAGCTCTTGGGATTCTAAAGGCCAATGTTCTTTCCACTACATCAGGCACACAGTATGTAATGAAGCTCTAAATTGTGTGGGGCAGGCAGTAGGTACAGAGAGCCATCCTGTGGAAAAGCAGAGCCCTGGGCACCGTGCCCCCGTCCTGCCCCTTATCAGGGGACAGTGCCTTCATGCCACCCAGGCTGTTCCTAGCTACAGCAAATAAGACACGTCCACTCCCCTGGGGCATCGTGAGTACCTGCACGTCCCCTTTGGGGATGTGGCTGTAGGAAGCTTATGTACCCCGTGCCCCTTTCCACCCCCAGCCCCTGGCTCTGATAACACACAGAGGACGCCTGGCAAGACACGCACGTAACCTTCAGAAAGGAAACATCAGTGACTGGTGATCAGCTGGCAGAGCTAGGCCACGGAAGACATGGAACTTGACCACTGCCCCCACACAGCCTTGGGAAGGGGAAAGAGTCAAAGGAACACCCTCCACTAGAGGCCTGATACCCATCCATGTGACATAGCTGACAGAGGGAGAAATCAGGTCCTGGCTCTTCAGATCTACTACCTATTCCACCTTGGGTCAGACCTCTAGACATCACTGCCAGGAGCAGACAGTGAGGATTGGGCTGAGGACAGAAAAGGGGACTGTGGACAAAGTTAGAGAAGGGAAGGGGTTCCAAGCAGGGGAAATGAGTTGTATAAAAAGCAAGTAAGAAGAGGGCACGTAAGGATAAGATGAAGGACAGAGACAAGTTTGAGTGACTGCATGCAAAGTCTGAATGAGGAGCTGAGGTAGATAACCTTATGCCCAGATTATCTTTGGGGGAAGAGTGAAAATGCTTTGAGATCTAGAGAGGCCTCAAAATAAACCCCAGGATTTCCCAAGGACCATTTTTCACACAACTCAAAGACACAAAGAAAGCAGGTTCTTAGATTTAGAGCTAGAAACTTAGAAGTTATTAGTCTAACCACTGAGGTTAAATCACTTGTCCAAGGTCATACAGCAGCAGAGCTTAGCTTTGAAATGAGGTCCCCTGACTCCAAATCATGGAATTATCTCCATGGCCTCCCCATTAGGATCTGAAGGGCCCCAGGAGTCCTCAGTTTCCTCTTCCTTTCTCATACTCTGATGCAGGATTTACAGACCCCCAAAAGCAACATTTCCACCAATTCGAGAATTGGCTAGAATTGTAGTAGTGTGTATTGAGAGGTCATAAAATCCTCAACTTTTTGGCTGAGATGTGAAGTAAAACCCCATTTCCACCACAATTCAGAGGGGAACTTCTCCTTCCTTACCCCAAACCCAGGCATAGAAGCAACCCTGCATAGTGAAAAGTGCTGAATTTGGAGTTAGAAGATTTGAGTTCAAATTCCACCTCAAGACACTTACTGGATGCATGACCTTAGGCAAGTCACCTCTCAGGTCCTCATTTTCCTGATCTATTTATTAAGGGGTTGAACTAAATGACCAAATAGGTCTCTTTCAGCTCTAAATCTACGAACCTATATGAGTTTGGTGGGGAGGATGCCTATGGTAGAAAAGGCAGTAGTCTTGAAATGAAAGGTCTTGGGTTCCAATCCTTACTTGGCTGCCTTCTATTTATGTGATCTCCCATTGTCAGCCTCAGTTTCTCCATCTGTAAAATGAGAGATTTGGACTAGACGTTCTCCAAGGTGCCTTCTGGCTCTAATTCCTATGCCCCTATTATGCCATTGACTCTACCTTTGCCCTACAAGAAGGTAAGAGGACCATATGGGCATCTCCTAGGTTTTTAACTATTTTCCCACCTGAAGTGGGTTGAAGACAACCCACTTGTCTAAGGATTAACATGAACAGGTGCTGGGGGAGGGGATGGGATGGGGGTCATAGCTATTCAAGAAGAAAAGGATTAGATAACACATGGTGTGGCAGCACCAATGTGGCAACATGCTGAGGGGGTTTTCCAGATGCTACTAACCCTTCTAGATATACCATAATGGCTAAGAAGCCCTGAAAGAATGTATGCTCCTTGAGGTCAGTGGCTGCTATGTTTGGGTTTTGGATTTTTTTTTGGGGGGGGGGGCTGAAGTTTGTCTTTGTGGCCTTAAAGTTGGGATACGGTGCCTGGAACAGAGCAGGTGTTTAGTAAATAGCATGGGAGGTAGTGTGTCCCAGAAAGAGTACTGAACTTGGGGAAAGGATCACACCTTGACCTGCCTCTTACATCCTGGATGACCTTGGGCAAATCACTTATATCGCTATAGCTCTTTCTTCACAAAAGCTCTGTAAGGTAAGTAATTTAATCTTCATTTTACAGATGAGGAAACTGAGGCTCAAAAAGGGAAGTGATTTGCCCAAGTCATGACATGTCCAGAGCCAGGATTTGGATCCAAGTCTCTCCTCACCTTCCCCCCACCCCAGAGCTTTTCCCAGAACATCATCCTGTCTTTTTAAGTGGGAATCACTGAAGCAAGAGCAGCTTTGTCCTGTGCCGCCACCCCCATCCCCATCCCACCCCTCCCCACTCCACTTTCCCCAAGGACTCCTTTACCCCATGGCCCAGGCTCAGTGCCAACAGCTGCAGGGGCTTGGCTATGGGTTCAACCTGTACCCAGTCCCAGCTGCCTGGCATTTACCAAAAGGGCAGTGGCAGTGAGAACCATCTCACCTGTGCCTTCCAAATGCCACTGGCTCATGAGGAAGCTGGGTCATGGGGGAGGGAGGAGGATTGAATTTCAAAGATCCCTGAGCCAGAGAGAGAGAGGGAGGTAACAGTCAGTCACCTCATGGCTACAACAGGCGGCTCTGGAGCCAGAGACCATCTAGTTCAACCCCCTTCTGTTAAAGAAGAGAAAACTGAGGCCCACAAAGGGAAAGTGACCAGCCCAACATATGACTGTCCCCATCCTCCCTCCAAAGAGAAGACAAAGGATAGCCCCCTGCTGCAGAATTATCACTGAGCCCTCTGCTGGGTGTTATGGAGAGTCCCAAAGGGAAGAGAAATTATGGTCCTTAAATTAAGGGAAAGCATCCCAATCTAATAGGGATGAGGAGACAGTTCCCTGCTTCAAGGGCTGGGCTGGTTGGAGGGAGATGAGGGAAAGAGAGGCAGAACAGAGAAATAAGGGAAGTAGGGAAAATGGACTTTGTGGCACATCAGGAAAAAAATCAATCACTGCACCCACCTCTGATACTATCTGTGTGACCTTGGGCAAGTCACAACCTTCCTAGACCGGTTTGCTCATCTGTAAAATGAGGGGGTTGGACTAGATGACCGCTGCAGTTCCTTCAAGCTCCAGCTCTATGATCCTGGGTCTGGGGGTCCAGGAAATGGACTTTTATCCTCCTCTCTTCCCAGAGCCTAGACAAAGCTGGAGGGGGCCTTAGGAATCAAGCTGTCTGATTTCTCTGGGCTTCAGATTCCTCATGTATAAAATAAAGCAGTTGCCCCAGACGACCTCTGAAGTGCATCATAGCAGAGTGGGAACAGCCCTGCCTTTGGACTCAGGGAGTCCTTGGTTTACATCTTGGCTTCTTGAGGGCAGAGGTTTTCACTGATTTCTTCAGACTATGTTTCCCAGCACTTGAGACATAGTAGGAGCTTAATAAATGGTCTCTCTAAATCCAAGCCACCTCAGTTAACACACTGCCTCTGTTCTGCCCTGTCTTTGCTGGTGGTCTCTGGACCTTGCACAATGTTCACAGATTGACTGATGGCTACTTATTAGCAAGCTGGATGACCTGAGGCAAATCAGTCTCCCCCTTGGCCTCAGTTTCCCTATTTGTATGTAGCCCAATTTTTAAGCCTGGAGCATTTACATAGCTTGGGTTACAAGTAAAACAAGACCACCTAGTTCATGTATAGATGCTGCTAGCTCTAACAAGTCTAAGCTCATACTGATGGGACGTAAGAGTCTTGGAATCTTGGAGTACAATCTAGTACCAACTGCAGACGGGGCTGGGGCCTCTCAGCCTCCTAGCCCTGCTGGCCATGCTAAGCACCCTCGAGCTAGAGAAGGGGCATTGAGGTTGTCAGGATGACAGAAGGATGCTGGCACACTCCCCACTCAGCTTTCCTTGGAATTGGGAAACCCAACCCCTTCCCACTGACGTTTCTCGGGCAGGTGGCCCTCCCTCACTAAGGAGGGGAGGGGACCAGGAAGGCACTGACAGCAGAGAAGGGCATGACTGTGTCCCCTACTTCACTGCGTCAATCTCCCCCTGACATTCACATGTTCCTTGTTCTCCAGTGACCACTTCGGTGGCTAGATTCCCATTTCTTGAGAAATGCTCCCCTCTGCTGGCCAGTCCTCTGCATGACAGAGGACAAAGGACAGTAGAAAACCAGTATAAGTGCGCATGCGGGAGCGCGTGTGTATGCATGTATATATACACACATTCATCCAAAATTCCTTTTCTATCTATGATCATAGAGAATAATAATAATAATAATAATTTTGTTGTTTAGTCGTTTCAGTTGTGTCCAGCTCTTTGTGACCCTATTTGGAATTTTCTTAGCATTTTCCTGCTCATTTTACAAATGAGGAAACTGAGGCAAACAGGGTTAAGTGACTTGCTTACTAGTAAGTGTCTGAGGACAAAGTTGAACTCAGGTCCCTCTGACTCTAGTCCCTGCACTTGATCCACTGTGCCACCCAGCTGCCCAACAATCACAATAGCTAGAACTTATATATCACCCTACTATGCATCAGGTACTGTGCTAAACGCTTTACAAATATTATCTTATTTGATCCTCACAATGACCCTTTGTGGTTGGTGCTATTATTATCCTCATTTTACAGTTGAGGAAACTGAGGCAAACAGAATTTAAATGATTTGCCCAAGGTCACACAGTAAATATGAGGCAGGAATTGAATGCTGGTCTTCCTGACTCTGGGCTTAACACTCTATTCACTTAGTTGCCTCTATAAAATTAAAGGGCTGGCCTGACTTCTAAGGTCTCTTCCAACTTTAAGGCTAGCTCAATCCCCTTATTTTATAGGCGAAGAAACTGAGGCTTAAGCAGGCTGTCACTTGCCCATAGTGACACAGGTATTTAAACATAAGAAGCAGGATTTGGACCCAAATCTTGGGTCCAGAATCAATGTTCTCTCTGCTGTACCAGACTGCCTCCCTAATCCCATCCTGCTTTGACGAGTGCGGTGAGGGGAATCAGACAAGTAGGTGCCCAAAGGTTAAAGGGGTTGATATGTGTTGTTGTCGGTCCTTCGATCTCAAAGAGAACTGTGACATTGAGTGATGTCATGACTTGCACTGAACTGGATTTAAGTGAGGGAGGGCTGTGCAAGGTCACCAACCTCACTTTTTCCTCCAGAGCCATCTGGATCCAGTGGAAAGCTGTACATCAGGACAACTGGAGATAGCCCTGGATGTTTAAGGCAATTGGGGTTAAGTGACTTGCCCCGGGTCACACAGCTAGTAAGTGTCTGAGGTCACATTTGAACTCAGGTCCTCCCAACTTCAGGGCCAGTGCTCTGTCCATCACACCACCTAGCTGTCCTTCTGATGTGTATGGCCAGTTCCAGGAATCCACCAGCAAAGACAGCACAGAAAACTATATGCCACTGTGGAAATGACACTTAGTTTGGAGTTAGCTGACCAAGGTTTAGACCTTTGTCACTTTAGGTAAATCACTTAACCTCTCTGGACCTCAGTCTGGACTAGAGGATTTCTAAGGTCCCTCCCAGGTCGAAATCTAGGATCCTGAGAGTTCCCTGCGCCCTGATGGGCCAAGACACTGAGCACAGGTTACTCTGCCTAATTTCTTCTTTTAGGAGTCTACTCGGCAGGGTCATGTTACCAGTGAAGTCTTGATGCTGCAATGGCATCAAAGGACCTAGGTTCAAATGCTGGCTCTGCAATTTCCATGTCTGACCTTGAGCAAGTCACTTGACTCTGGGTCTGTTGACTTTTATATAAAATGAAGAGATTGGGCTAATTAACTTCTATGGTCACTCGCAGCTTTAAGTCTAGGATCCTAAGAGGGCATCAAAGTCCTTTGGCTTTCCCTTCTATGCCCAGCCCCATAACTAGGATCATAGATCCAGAGCTCAAAAGGACCTCAAAAGCCATCTAGTTCAACCTCCCATTCTACAGATTAGGAAACTGAGACCCAAGGAGGTTAAGTGACTTGCCCAAAGCCACACTGATAGTAGGCTTCAGAGGTGGACTTTGAACCCAGGTCCTCTGTTGCCAAGGCCAGTGTCCCTTCAACTGTACCATGCTGCCAACTAGATTATAGGCTTCTAGGAAAATAAATGGTGAGGAGCAACCCCAGAGACCAAGATAATGACCTTGGGGCAGCCCCTCTCCCTTCTCTCCCTTTCTTGCCCATGTCCCCAAATCATTTCCCTTGTCAATCTTGCCCCAGCCTTTCCTCTCTTCATGGGAACCATGCCATTTGATGCCTAACAGAGAGGTGACTCTGGGTTCTCAGTGGATTGCAAGCTCTAACAAGTCCCAACAAGATGGAAATGTCTTGTGTACAGGTCCATCCATGACCTCCCTGTCTCTTGACCAAGAACCACCCCAGCTAAGCAGAGCAAGGTTCAGCAAGGTGCCAGGTTGGATCCCAGGATCATCTTCTATGGGGCACCAAGGGAATGAGATCTAGACTGGTGGTGGAAGGGGATGATTAAGACAGCTCTTTCCCAGGAGGGAAGTCAGTTTTATTCCCCCATCACATGGCCTCTCTCCAAGTCTTGGGGAATGGAGCACAGTAACAGTAGTCCATTTACTGAATCAAACAGGTCCACACAGCCTGAGATCAACGAGTAATTAACTGGTTGAAGGCCCCTGGCATAGACCTTATCTCTTTCAAATCTGGCCCTTCTTCATTAGAGGCATCGAAGTAAAGTAGATAGAGCGCTGGCCTTCGGGTAAAGAAGACCTGCATTCAGATCTTGCCTCAGACACCAATTTAGTTGTATGACTTACCTCTCTGGGCCTCAGTTTCCTCATATGTAAAATGAGGGGACCAGATTAGGTCATCTCTGAAGTTCATTCTAGCTCCAGATCTACAGGAGGCCTTCCTAGCCTCATTCCGGCTACAATTGGTTGCCTATATCCTGATTTTCAGCAGCCCAGACCCTACCCCCAATCTAGAAACAAAACCAGTTCTTATCTATATAACCCAAAAAGGAGAGGCTGCATGAAGTCTCACCAGAAGCCAAAAGGCAAACAGAACGGGGCAAAGGGAGGACCCCGGGAAAGCATCAGCAATGAGTCGGGTGGAATGGATAGTGATAGACTTGAAAATAGGGACACCTGAGTTTGAATCCTGTCTCAGACACTCCCTAGTTGTGACTAGCTGGGTAAGTCCTACAAGTCATGTTTTAACCTCTCTGTGCCTCCATTTCCTCACCTGTAAAAACAGCGCCTACCTCACAGGGTTGGAGGGGATCTCAGGGATTATGTAACCCAACATCTTCATTTTGCAGAGCAGCACGCCAAGGCCCAGAGAGGAGAAATGATTTGGGGTTTTTTGGGTGAAGCAATTGGGGTTAAGTGACTTGCCCAGGGTCACACAGCTAGTAAGTGTTAAGTGTCTGAGGCCGGATTTGAACTTAGGTCCTCCTGAATCCAGGGCTGGTGCTTTATCCACTGCACCACCTAGCTGCCCTGAGGAGAAATGATTTGTTCAAGGTCACACAGCTCCAAGCAAGTGGCAGATCTCTAACTTTTGAGCTCCTCTTGATCTTCCCCCACCC
This sequence comes from Dromiciops gliroides, assembly GCF_019393635.1. NCBI lineage: Eukaryota > Metazoa > Chordata > Mammalia > Microbiotheria > Microbiotheriidae > Dromiciops > Dromiciops gliroides. The sequence continues at coordinate 259,391,418 of NC_057864.1, forward strand.
CAAAACTGATCCTGGAAACTTAGGAATCCATGGGGCTATGATAGACCAATGCAGGGTGAGAATCAGTTGTACTGTTCACCCCCTCTGCTCTCAGGTTCAGGCTGGATAGAGATTCCAAAGACTGGATGGGTTTTCACACTCTTTTCTCTTACTTTCTGCACAAATATCTTGACATTGATTGAAATTTAATTTCAGCTTTGTATATATCCGGGAGGGAGAAGTTGTGTGCATTGCCCTCGCCCTGCAGTGGGACGCAATGAGAAAACACAGGAAGTGATGGTCTCAACATGCATTTCCCTGGTCAAACCACCCCTGGAGTTCTGGTGAATTGTATTCAGTTCTGGGTACCATAAATCAAGAGAGCATGGAGAGGAGGGCAACCCAGAGAGTGCAGGGTTTCACGATCTTGCCACTGAGCAACTAAGGACATTTGGCCCTGAGAAGAAAAGATTTGTTGGGGAGAAGGGACAGGCACATGATGACTGCCTTCTAGTATTTGGTTATCACTTAGAAGGATCCAACTTCTTCTTCTTGGTTCCTTGGGGCAGAATCACATGCAATGGCTAAGAGTTGCAAAAGGGCAAATTTAGGCTTGATGTCAGGAAAAACTTCCTAACTTTTAGAGCCATCCCAAAGTGGAATAGTCTATCTCAGGAGGTAGCAGACCACCAAAGCCGAGGCTGGATGACCACTTGTCTGGGAGGTCCCTCCCAATTCTGAGATTCTGTCCAGTACAAGGTAGGGAGCGAATGGGGGCAAGTGAAATATTAGACTGTGTACTCTAGGAAAATGTGAGGAAGGAAAGATTGGTATTATTAAGAATTGGCAATTTTCAAGGGGGAAAGTGAGGGGAAGAAAACTCAGATCTGACCCACTAGGTAATGGATAGACTGGACAGGAACAGAACCACAAGGAAACAACACAGGTGAATGGATCTCCTAACCACACAACCTTGACAATTCTTCTGACACAAGGCAGGCATGATATGGGGCATGAAGGATTTCAGCTACAAATCTGAAGAGTCAGCTAGGACCTACCCTGATCAGTGGCCTTGAGATGGGTCCTATCTCTGATCTGTGAGTCTTACCCTGGAGCAGAAGATTTGAACTCCATGATTCAAGTCCACTTAGAGTTGTGGACTGAGCAAGGGACAAAGAAACCCTTCAGAGATGCTCTGCTGGCTTCTCCTGCCAGAGTTGAGGACAGAAAATCAGGGCTCATGGGATTCAGGACTAGAAGGGCAGGGGCAGCTAGGTGGTGCAGTGGTTAAAGCACTGGCCCTGGAGTCAGGAGGACCTGAGTTCAAATTCAGCCTCAGACACTTGACACTTACTAGCTGTGTGACCCTGGGCAAGTCACTTAACCCTCATTGCCCCACAAAAAAAAAAAAAGAAGAAGAAAAAGAACTAGAAGGGATCTCATCTAGACCAAAGTTGCCACTTTATTGATGAAGAAACTGAGGCTCAGGAAAGGGGAAGTGACTTACCCCAAGTCATGCGAGAAATAAAGAACAAAGCTGGGATTTGAATTTTAGGTCTTCTAACTCCAACTACCAGTGACGTTCTGCTGCACCGCACTGCCTAACTCAAACTGAATGGCCATGGTATTTTAGCAGATCTGGGTTCAAATACTGCCTACTCTCTGTGTAACCCTCAGCAAGTCATTAGACTTTCCCAGACTTCAGTTGTAAAACAAGGCTGGACTAGATGGCCTCAGAGGCTCCTCCTATTGTCCTATGAGATGGACAGTTGCTTTGTGACCTGAAGTTAATCATGTGACCTGCCAGTAAGACTGGGAGAGGTTCACATTCTTTTTAAATTCTGAGTTGCAAATTCTCTCCCTCCCTCCTACCCTCTTCCCCACCTGATAAGAAATCCATATGATGTCAACTATGCAGGTGAAATTATGCAAAACATATGGATTGGGAGAATTTCTATCTCCTTCCTATCCTTTCTTCTACTTTTTTATTTTTTGAGGGGCAATGAGGGTTAAGTGACTTGCCCAGGGCCACAAAGCTAGTTTCAAGTGTCTGATCTGAACTTGGGTCCTCCTGAATCCAGGGTCAGTGCTTTATTCACTGTGCCACCTAGCTGCCCCTCTTCTACTTTCTTTTAAAACAGATCTGCCAAACCACTGACAGCCTTCTATCCATGCAGAAGAATAAAGAAAAATGTAAAAAGGAAGATGTACAGAAATTCAGCAGTTATCTAGTCTTGGTCTTGATCCCCTTAAAAGTCATCCCCTCCCTGGCCCTCTCCTGCTGAGCAGTGCTTCATCTGATGTCAAACAGCCCCAAAGAGTAGAAGTTATATCTCACTCAGGGCCATTAAGCAGAATCAGTAACTGCAGAAAGAATAAAAACATGCCTTCTCACACTGCTGTTTTTTTTGTTTTTTGGTGGGGCAATAAGGGTTAAGTGACTTGCCCAGGGTCACACAGCTAGTAAGTGTCAAGTGTCTGAGGCCGGATTTGAACTCAGGTCCTCCTGAATCCAAGGCTAGTACTTTATCCACTGTGCCACCTAGCTGCCCTTGCTGCTTCTTTCAATGCCAGGACAGTAAGAATAGGCTTGAAGGAAGTTATTCTGCCCCCCAAAAAGAGGAAGGAACACTGGGCGAAATGATGGTTGCAAAGAGGTAAATTCAGGCCCAATATTGGGGAAAACATCCTAACAATTAGTGCTGTCTGAAAAGGGAATAGGCGACCTCTGAAGATGGTGGGACCCCCTCCCTAGTAGACTGAGAGCATGTCCGAGTGTGGCTTAGACTAGACAACTGCCTAAGAGCCTTCCAACTGTCAAGTTCTGTGATTGGTAGGAAAAAAATATTTAGCCCCTAGTAAACTCTCCCCACAATTCCTGGAAGTCTCTTCTAAACAGCAGGGTGTGCCCTAAACCTGAATTTCTCTTGGGTCATAGGCAAAACCTTAGGCAACCACTGGATGAAAGTCCAAAGAGGAGATAGCATGAAGTAGTGGAAGGCCACTGGCTTTGTAGTCAGAGGGCTCTGTTACTTCCTAACTGGAACTTTGGTCAAGTCCCTTAGTTTCCCTGGTCCTCAAGTTTCCTTACCTGAAAAATGAGTCAGCTGGACTTGAATCTAGTCACGAGAGGAATTCAAAGGGCTCTTCCAGTAATAAAGCCTTACAATTGAGTCAGTTTTGAATGAGCCAATTCTCCCCTGAGACAATTTCCCTCCCATCACCAGTGATACACGTGCAGCAGTCATTAGATATATTTCTTCTATGGGCATCTCTACTGTACCAGGGCCTATGTTGGGCCTTCCTCTGAAGCTTAGTGATTGACAGCCACCAAGGTGGAGACCAGATGAGACAAAGAGAGAAGTCAGTGCTCCAATGGCCGCTAGATGGTGATGTGAGCACAGAAATCAGAAAACCAGCAGCATGGAATCCTTAAGGATGATGGGTCAGCTGATCCGTTGTCAGTCACCTGGCCCAGAAAGAACACAGGCTATGTATTCCATCTTTAAAGGACTCCCAGGGGACATTTTTGCACTCTATCACCCATCCCCATGTCTCCCAAACCTTTGCATTACTTAGATTTCTCCTGCTTCAGCTTAATTTTGTCCTCACAGAGGATGCATATACCTGGATCTCAAGCCATCAGGCAGTCAATAAACATCTTACTTAGCATTTACTATGTGCCAGCCATTGTGCAAAGGCCTTGGGATATAGAGAAAAAACTAACAGTCATATATGTGTGTGTGTATTTATTATAAATGCATCAATATATATGTATAGACATAAATATGTGACATGAGGTTTGACATACACATATACACACATGTACACATGTATATGTATATAGGTGGCTATCTAGTCATTCATACATTTAACTTTCATGACCTCAAGTATCCACACGATTAGGGATCTCATTTTCACTTTTACATTGGCAATCGCACACATTCTCAGCTATGTACAAGAGAGAAAAAAATGAAAGGCGTGATGCACACAAGTATGTGAAGGGGCTGGTATCCTACTAGATGTTTCACTGGTCTTGCTCACCCTAGTGTTGTAGAATAAAAAGCTCCACGTGCACTCAGAGGGTCAGAAGTGATGTCAAGACCTCACCAATCTCGAGTCTTCCAACAGCAGCAGATAAGGTTCTAGCAACCTCTCCCTTGGTTAGGCGGCCAAGTTAGAGAGGTTTACAGCAGTATAGTATTATATGAAATCAATGGAGTTTGTTTTTTTTTTTTAATTGAGATGTTAGCACAAAAGGTCACAGAATTCTCGGGAATTACTACTAAAAAAAGGTTTTGAATATTATTTATTTTATTTTGTGTAATGCATTTTATGGGTTATTTCAATGTTACTGCATTAGGAAAAGTGCATATTATCCGAATTAATATTTTTTTGTTGTTGTTTGTCCTTCATTCTTGAAGAGGACCATGACATCAGGGTGATGTCATGACTTACAGTAAACTAGATTTAAGTGAATTAAAAGCCTCACTCTCTCCTCCAGAGTCATCTGGCTCCAGTGGCAAGATTTATATATCAGGATGACTGGAAATTAACCTGAATGTTTAAGGCAATTGGGGTTAAGTGACTTGCCCAGGGTCCCACAGCTAGTAAGTATCTGAGGTGAGATTTGAACTCAGGTCCTCCCAACTTCAGGGCCAGTGCTCTATCCACTGCACCACCTACCTGCCCCTAATATTCTGTAATAAATTTTTTGTAAAACATTTAAAAAATATTTTGTAATAAATTGTATGCAAAAAAGTATTTTTAACAATCTCTAGGGAAAGATTACAGTTTTTGGTGGTTGCAGGAACCTAACCCCCAATTTCCCATAGGTTCAATATATCAACATTCAATTTTTTAAGAACATTTTCTAAGAACTTCACTCCGTGGAAGTTGAGGACTTACTGTATATATGTTTGCATGTGTGGAGAGTTCTATCTCCACGTACACACTGCAAGCCTTATAACCGAATGTTTTAAATGAGCTAAACACACACATACACATATCTCCCGGTGTCTGTGTGTGTCTAGACAAACAGAGAGATATCCTGGTATATGTGTGTGTGCATGTGTGTATCTCCTAAACCTTGTAATATATATATGCATATATATTACACATATTATATACATAGATATCAGTACATAGAAGAGACATACAAGTAGACAGGAAGTGGTCTTGTAGGAAAAGGCACTAGGTGCATAATCCAAAGGGCAATGAATGGATGGCATCAGTGGTTTGCAGCATATTGCCAATACTACCACTACCAATAAGCATATGACCATATGACCATTAACATTAGATTGTAAGCTCTTTGTGAGTAGAATAAGAATGGTTTCATTCTTTATAGTTCTATCCCTAGTGCCTCATTGATTTGGGAAGTGGAACTAAGGACATAAAGGTTATGTATGATAAGTCATTTAAGAATAAGAGGTAATAGATGGACAACCTGACTTTTATCCCTCTAAACCAAGAAATGTTAGAAGCAGCAGAACCCCACTATTGTGTGACTTACAGAAAGTGAGAAGTGTAATACAGGGGGAAAGAGCACTGGCTTTGGAGTCAGAGGACCTGGGTTCAAATCCTGCCTAATCTTACCTTACTACTTGTGTATCTTCATCACTTAACTTTCCTGGGCCTTGGTTTCATCTGTAAAATAAGGGGTCCAGACTAGATGACCTCTGAGCCATTTCTTCCAGACATACATCTGTGATCCAATGATATGTATGGGAGTGGCAAAGATGTGGATGGGTTGTGATCTGCCCTGACAGAGAGTCACTAATAAAATCACCGATCCACTGAAGAGGATGCAAAACAATGTGCTGGTGTCCTCTCTTATAGCGCCATTTCTTGGAGTCCCAGTTTCTTCCTCTGTAAAGCCGAGGGTAAGAATGTCTGCAGAGACAGCGTGTCATAGGGCTGTCCTCAGAGCCAGGAAGAACTAGGTTTAAGGTCACCTCTGACACATACTAGTCCTGGAGAAATTACTTACCTCAAAGGGCCCCACATTCTTCTCTGAGTCATGGAAACAAAACACGGTAGTACAGCCAAACCAGATGAAAATGTAATTGGGAAATATTTCACGAAATAAGTAAAAATAGAACAGCACATAGATAAGGTTAATAACTGGTCTTCTAAGTCAACAGGCAGCCACTGGATTCTCTTTGAGTCTGACACCATCACTCTAAATGAACATCTAGCCATTCCCTCGCCCACACCAGTAAAATTATAGGTACAGACAAACATATTAAATGATCTAAATTCAAAGTATTACTGATATTAATAATTCAGTGCTTCCCTACTACCTCAAAGATAAAAAGCAGCCTCCTCTCTTTGGCATTTAAAACCTTTTAGAATACGCCTCCAACCCATTTCTCCAGACTGAATTCATATCAGTCCACCTCACATATACTACATTCCAGCCAAAATAGTCTACTTGCCATTTCCTGTACCAACATTTCATCCCCTCCCATAGCTTATGTGCTTTCCCTAATCTCCCCAGCGCAATAAATCACTATTTATCCTATCTGTTCTATACTATGCCCATTTGGGTATAAGTTGTTTCCAAGTAAAATCTAAGTTCATTAAGGACAAAGATTGTTTTCTTTGACCTTGTATCCATAGCACCTAGCACAGGGCACAACATACAGCAAGCCTTCGATACCTGTGTTGAACTGAACTGAATGAATCATCTTTCAGCCTTGAAAATTGATAGCAGATATCCCTTTAAGCTTCTCTCTCCAGATAGGCTAATCCCAGTTCCTTAGTTTCCTTATGAGTCCTAACTCTTGGAGAGCAGCTAGGTGGCACCACAGTGCATAGAGTGCCAGGCCTGGAGTCAGGAAGACTCATCTCCCTGAATTCAAATCAGCCTCACTTACTAGCTGTGTGACCCTGGACAAGTCACTTTGCCCTGTTTACCTGAGTTTCCTCATCTGTCAAATGAGCTGGAGAAGGAAATGGCAAAGTACTCCAGTATCTTTGCCAAGAGAACCCCAAATGGGGTCATGAAGAGTCAGACACAACTCAACAACAACAACAAAAAGGACTATATATCTATCCCGAACTTGTGGAAATCCAGAACAGCTGGGATTGAAAGTCATGCCATTTGTTGACTTTAAATCAGTTCACTGGAGATAGGTCAGGGCCAAACAATCAAAAAAGCTCCTTCTTTAGGAGTGACTCATTGCCCAGCCACGCCACCAGGGGGCAGAAAGGAATGTGTTCAGAAATGTGGGTTTGTGTTCAGTAGGTCAATGAATAGAAAAGATTGCATGTTTATGGGGAGGGCCATATATACCAAGCATGTTTTGATAAGGAGATTCATCCTACGCTTGGGGTGAAACATGCCATAAAATTGGTACAAGGGAGACAATGTCTGATTGGGAGTTGGAAGACTTGAGTTCAAATCCTGCCTCTGCCATTAAGGAACTCTGGGCAAGTCAAGAATTTAAGTTATCTGGGCTTGGGCTTGCTCATTTGTAAGATGAGGAGGTTAGTAGGCTCCATGACCCCTAAGGTTCCTTTCCAGCTCTAGATCTGTGACCTTGTGAGTCCAGGTAATGTAGCTTAACCATAAAAGAGAGTATTCTGGATATGGTGGGGCAGGTAACCTGGCTACATCCCAGCTCTGCCACTTACTAGCTGGGTGACCTTGAAGAAGTCATTGATCTTCTCTAGATTTCTTCATCTCTAGGATGGGGCAGATTACTTTAACTACCTCGGTGAGTAGCCAACCCTCCTTGAAGGTTTTTATTAATGGGAAATATCAATGACTAATGTCAACAAGTTTGAATATGCCATATTACGTGGTCACTAAGAGTTAATGTAGGATTTTGAAAGCCTGGGGAATACAATCCAAATGATGCTTAAGGAAGATGACTCAGCTACTGAATGAAGGACAAATTGGGGGGGTGGGGGTGGGGAAAAGCAATGGAGGAAGAGAGAAGGCAGCTCATGAGGTTCCTGCGGTAATCCTGGCAGGAGACTTGTGGCTGTGGAATTGAGAAGAGAGTATTCTTCAGTGCTAAGGAAAAGCAGGCAGGGCTTGGTGACAAACTTGAAGTCGGGAGAAAACAGAAGACAAGGAAAAAAAGGACCCAATGGTAGTAAGCTTCTGAGGTGTGGAGAACAGGGGGTGACATTAATAATAAGGAAGAGGTATTTGTCTGAAGAGGGAGAAGGTGGAGCACCCAGTTTTCCCTTGTTATCAATTTTCAGGGCTAGATGGGGACCCTTGAGAAGCATCTAGTCTAATCTGTAACTGAAGAGGAATCCCCTGGAAAACCTCCGTTAAGGAGCCACTGAAGATTTTTAGCAATGGGACAGCTATTCTCTCTAGAGTTAGCCTGCTCACCCACCTCAGGTACTTTGAATCATTAAAAATTTCCTGAAACAGCCTCAGTGTGCCACTTCTAGCTACTGCTCCTCGTTCTGGCTTCTGAGATTCAACAGAAAGAAGCCTAATTTTCAACTACTCAATAACAACTACTGAGTTTCTGATAAGTCTCTTCTTTTGGGGGCCAATGAAGGTTAAGTGACTTGCCCAGGGTCACACAGCTGGTAAGTGTCAAGTGTCTGAGGCCAGTTTTGAACTCAGGTCCTCCTGAATCCAGGGCCAGTGCTTTATCCACTATGCCACCTAGCTACCCCCTGATAAGTCTCTTCTTCAAGCTCAACCCTTACAGTTCCTTCAGTGAGCCTTTACATAGTAAAAGCCTGCAGCCCTTCACCAACAGAATTGTTCTACTCCGCTTGTGTGCTCCATTTTGTCTAATACTCAATCCTAAAATACAGCATCCCAAACCAACACAATCTTCCACATGTCAGCTGACTACTGTAGAGTAGAACAGGTCCATCATTTTCTCTAGTCCTAAATATCATGCCATTTGGGGGGTTTGGGGGAGGAGATTAGAAGCAATCCATGTCACAATGAAGCTCACTAAAACTTCCAGACCCTTTTCACACAGATTATTATTGTCCAGACACAGTTCCCCTCATCCTATACTTCTGTAGCTGATGTTTTTTGAACCTTAAGTGTTAAGATTTTATATCTATTTCTTTCTTTTTTTAAAAAGAGGCAATCAGGGGGCAGCTAGGTGGCACAGTGGATAGAGCACCGGCCCTGGATTCAGGAGGACCTGAGTTCAAATCCAGCCTCAGACACTTAACAATTACTAGCTGTGTGACCCTGGGTAAGTCACTTAACCCCAACTGCCTCACCAAAAAAAAAAAAAAAAGAGGCAATCAGGGTAAAGTGACTTACCTTGGGTCACACAGCTAGTAAGTGTCTGAGGTTGCATTTGAAATGTGAGATGAAAGGCATTAACAACTTAGGAAATCAGGGAAGACTTCATGGAGAAAGTAGGGTTTGACTTGTTCTTTAAAGAGTGGAAAAATGTTTTGCATGACTGACATGCATAACCAAATATCAAACTGCCTTCCCAACCAATGAGGGAAAAAAGGAAAGGTGGTAGAGACTTTGGAACTCAAATTTTTGTTTTTTAAAGAATGTTGAAAATTGTTTTTACATGTAATTGGGGGAAAAGACTTTTAAAATTTTAAAGAAGAAAAATGGGAAGGAATGGAGAGGACAGAGAGGGAAAACATTTCAGGTCTGAGGCAGTGAAACAAAAGGTATAATGAGAATAGTCCATTTTTGCTGTAATACAAAGAGTGAAAGGGGAGAATATAATGGGAAAAGATGGGTTGGTACCAGATTGTGGAAATCCCTGAAAGTTAGGAAAATGAATATGAACTTTATTCGGGAGTCACTGAAGATTTCTGAGCACAGGTAGCACAGGATCAGATCAATGCAGGGCAGCAGGTAAAATGGAAGAGTATTTGACCTTGGAATCAGGAAGGTGTGGGTTCAAATCCCACTACCACTGACACTTACTAGTTTTGTATAATCCTAGGTAAGCAACTTAACCTAAGTCTAAGTTTTCTCATCTGTAAAATGGAATAATATCTAACTCATGGGGTTATTTTCAAGGACAAATAACAAAATATTAAGTGTGCTATGGACCTTAAAACAGGATTGTTAATTCAACAAATAATATTTAATCATCTACTCTGTGATGAGCAGCTAGGTAGTACAATGGATAGAGCACTTGGTTTGGAATCAGGAAGATTCATCCTCATAAGTTCAAACTTGGCCTCACACACTTACTAGCAATAAGCCTGGGCAAGTCACTTCACCCTGTTTGCCTCAGTTTCCTCATCTGTCAAATGAGCTAGAGAAGGAAACAGCAAACCGTTCCAGTATCTCTGCCAAGAAAACCCCAAACGGGATCAGGAAGAGTTGCACACTACTGAAACTAATCAACAACAAAAAATGTGCAAGTAATTATGCTTATGCTGAAGAAACAGCAGAAAAAAATCCAGCATAACTTCCCCACCTGTAAAGTAAAGAGGTTGAACTAGGGAAGTCAAGAGCAGTCTTCTAGTTCTAATATTCCAGAAAGCTATGAATCCAAAACCCTCCATACAATAAACAATTCTTCACTGAAGGCCTACTATGTGCCAACCACTGGGGACACAAAACAAACAAACAAACAAAAAAAGAGTCCCTATCCTTAAATAGCTTACTTTCCACAAGTCATTTTGCTTCTCTGGGCCTCAGTTTCCTGAATAAAATGATGTAATTATTCTAAATGACCTTTAAAGTCCCTTCCAACTTCAATGACTTCCTGTTGTGGAACCAAGAGGCTGAACTAGATGGCCTCCAGACATGCTAAGCCCTTTCTTAAAAGGCTACAACCTTGATACTGGGTCTCCCTCCAACCCCAGGCCACACAGCCTAAGAAGTAAGAGGTTTTTTATTAGCCAGTATTGATTGGAGAGTATTGTGGAGACCTCAATGTATTTTTCCCTTACAGTTCATGGAACGTTGGTTGTTCTTCAAGTTTAAAAATAGTTTACATCCACCACAACTATATTTATATGAATTTAAATATCTGGATGAGACACGCACCCTCACCTTCATCAGAACCATTTTTCACTCTCCCACTCTTATTGCTACTCTGTTGTTGAAGGAAGAGCTGAGCCATGTACTCTGCACTCCCTGGGGCAAGGCCTGCTCACCTTCAACCTGGCCTTTTCCTGCCTCCTTCCCACCTTTTGTTCTGAGAACCACTATACCAACAACACCATTGCCTCAGAAAAAGGCTTGTCAAGACTGACCAATTGCTCAGTCGCCATCCATAAGACTTCCCAGGCCAAGATACTCTTCCCTGCCTCCCACTCCCCTATTTGGGCTGACTCCCCCATGGAATGTAAGTTCCTTAAGGGCAGACTGACTTGTTTTGTTTATTTTTTGTTTTCTATTATTTTATTTTTATTTTGTCTCCAAGCTTAGCAAAGTGCTTGATACACAGGAAGCACTTAATGCTTTTCTTTCATTCATAAATTAAGATTCCAGGACATTTATATAGTGCTTTAAACTTTTCAAAGTATACTATATCCATTCTCTCATTTTAGTCCCACATCCAACTAGTGAGATAGGTACAGTGGGTATTGGCCCCATTTTACAAATGAGGAAACTAGGGACCCAAGATGTTAAGTGCCACTGCCCACAATTAAGTAAACCCAGATCTTCCCAATTCCCATCTGGCACCCTGCCCACTTCACAGAGACAACTAGAGGAACAACAAAGCACAAAGACTGCTTAAGTGAACAAAATACTCCATAACTCCAAACAGATTTAAATAATATTACTATATTACCAACATATATTATTCACATAAGCATTCCCTTTAGGAGGCTAAGACTATGGTTTTTCCTATTTGGCCCCTTCCCCAAACGCTAATCCAGTACCTAGCACGCAGAAGTTATCCAATTGTAACGATTGGAATAACGCCACCTGCTGGAGATTTACTGTAGAAGAGTTCCGCCCATGAAGCGAAGGTCTTTGAGGGCAAGACCAGGAGTCTTTTCTTTGGCGTCAGGAAGTGACGCAGGCTAGTGGGAGGAGGAAGGAAGAGACTGGTACTCACTCGGGCTCTTTCTTTTGGACTCTGGTGGAGAGTGGAGCTAGAAATGTGCTTCTCCCTTTAATAGATAGGAATCTAGGCCTTTCTCTCTCTCTTTACCAAATTCTTATTCTCCTTAATAAATGCTTAAAAGTCTAACTCTTGCTAAAGCTTATAATTTACTGGCGACCACTCATCAGATATTTTAGACAGACTAGCTAGAATTTTAGCCCTTAACAAATCATACGGATTGTTCAAGTATGAGAATGATCAGAATGTAACAGAACACTATTGTGCCATAAGAAATGAGAAGCAGCCCACTACAGTGATTTCAGTGGTTTACCCCCAAATCAGGGACTGGTCAAGGAGAAGGATGGGTCACAGTTCTTTATATTTGTCCCATTCCCCAAATGTCTCAGAGTTAATGCAGTTGGGGAAAACAGAATTGGCCTAACAGCTGCTGCTCATTGCCAGAAAAGGAGAGGATCCAAAGGCCTTCTGGGACTCGGTTTGGATGATCAACTTGCCCTCAGGGACCACCTCATTCAGGCCTGGCACCTCTCTCTAAAACTTCATTTCCCCTTTTCTAAAACGTGTCTCCATTGTGAGGCTAAAGAGAGAAAAGAAAAAGCTAGAGGGGTGGAGGAGGCAATCAGTCATTCAATAAGCATTTCTGAAGTTCCAGATCTTGGACACTGTGCTACACAATAAAGAATGAAACAAGCCCTAAAGAAAAGAAAAGAAAAGAAAAGAAAAGAAAAGAAAAGAAAAGAAAAGAAAAGAAAAGAAAAGAAAAGAAAAGAAAAGAAAAGAAAAGAAAAGAAAAGAAAAGAAAAGAAAGAGAAAAAAGAAATGAGAAGCAGAAATGGTAGTAATAACTCTGGAAAGACTTGCATGAAGTGATGCTGAGTGAGATGAGCAGAAGCAAGAGAACACTGTACACAGTATCAACAACACTGTGTGATGATCAACTGTGATAGACTTGACTCTTCTCAGCAGTACAAGGACCCAAGACAATGCCAAAAGACTCATGATGGAAAATGCTCTCCACATTCAGAAAAAGAACAATGGAGTAAAAAAGCAGACTGAAGCATACTAATTTCACTTTTTCTGTTGCTTTGATGTTGTTGTTGTTTATTCTTTCTTGTGTTTTTTTTTTCCCCCTTCTCTTCTGATTCTTCTCTTACAACATGACTAATGTGGAAATGTTTAAGATGATTGTAATGTATAACCTATATCAGATTGCTTGCTGGCTTTGGGAGTGGGGAGGGAAGGGAGGGTGGGAGAAAAATTTGGAACTCAAAAAAATATCTTTACATGTAATTAGAAAAAAATTTAAATTAAAAAAAATGATCAAAATAGTGGCAAAAAAGAATTGATTCTGAATTCAGAGGACCTGGATTTAAAGCCGCAACTCTGCTACTTACTCCCTCTGTGTGTGTGACCTTGGGTAAATCACAAGTTCTCTCTGGGCCTCAGTTTCCACACCTATAAAATGAGGACGCTAGATGAGACAACCTTTAAGGCAACTTCTAGCTCAAAATTCCATGGACCACCTGAAGAAAGAGGAACCAATAGGTACATGACAGTCTGATAGGAATGAATCTTCCAAAGATGCTGCGACTGTTTTCTCTACTGAAATACCAATTAAATTCACGTTTATAATATGATCTCAATGAGGATTCACATTACTCTTTAATCACAAAAGTGAAACAAACGTTGAAAACTATTCTTAGATATGACTAATGCAGAAATATGTTTGATGTGGTGGCACATACATAGCCTATATCGGATTTCTTTCTGTCTTGGGGAGTAGGGAGGGAAGGAAGGGTGGGAGAAAAATTTGGAACAGAAAATCCTATGAAAATAAATGTTGAAAATGTAATCACAAAAGTGTTTTTCCCCATTCCCTGTTGTACAAAGGGAAGAAACTTCGGTGGGAATGGAGGTGGGACATGGCTCTGCCTCTGCTCATACTCCTTTTTCTAGCCTTGAATAACATTCTCCCTCTGACTACCAGCGTCCACCAGTGACTCCAGGCCACAGGAGTTAGTCTCCTCCCAATTCCAACGCCACTCACTATCCCACAAGTCTTTGGGGGAATTCCCACTCTGCTGCTTCCTATAATGACTTAGTTGTCCCCTGTGTTACTAAGCTCATCACCAATCTGTCATTTCCTTTATGAATTTATTACCCTTGTATGCAGGACTTTTTACTTTAAAAAAAAAATAAACAGGAAAGCATTTGGCATTTCATCATCCCAAATCACATAATATTGTGCACTATTGGCATCTGTGCTTACGTCTAAATCTCCTCGACAGACCGAAAGCTCCACAAGGGTAGAGATCATGTCACATCTAAACTTTCTCTCTCTCTGAGGCCTAGCATAGCGTCCTATAGTAAGAGCTTAATATGCGTTTGTTGAATGAATGAATCTTACAAATAAAATGAGACCAGGAGAGCTAAAGTGACTAACCATGGTAGCATAACACATTACTGGCAAAGTCGCGGTACCTAGGTCTCTACCCCATCTAAGCCAGGAGTTCTTAACTCTGTTTTGAGGAGGTATGGACCTTTCTGGCAATCTGGTGAAGCCTATGGAGCCCTTCTCATAATGTTTTTAAATGCAAAAAATAAAATACAGAGGACTATCATGGAAACTAATTGTATTGAAGTACATAACAAATATTTTTTAAAAAAACCAAACATTGAAATCTATCACAGACCACATGGGGGACCTGACCCCTCAGGGGCTGCTGTTTTTCTGTTTGCCTAGCACCCAACATGGGACCCTTCTTCATAGTAAACACATAACAAATGCTTGTTGTTGAGACGATGACTAAGCTCTCTGTAGGAGAGGAAATTTCTCTTACCACAATGCTTGTTGGGAGAATCAAATTACTTTATTAAGATGTTTTTAAATGCATAAAATACTGAAAGTGTTATCAAAAATCTTTTTTAAAAAAGCTTCTCAGACCCCCCCACTGAAGAACTTTTACTACAGGAAATTCACTACTAGAATACTCCATTTGTTAAGACCCTTAGAAGCACAGAATGCATGCCTAAGAGGCTCAGACTAGGATCCTGACTTGGTAGTGCCCAAGATCACAGCTAGTTGATAGCAGAATGAGGACTAGTACCCAAATTCCCTAATTGCCAGTTCATTATATTGGATTTGGATTATATTCCCATTGGTTTTAGTTTTCAGTTATACTGGTTTTAGGGGGGAAAAGGGCATCAAAGCCTTTCTCTGTGTAACATGAAGGGAAGATGAACTAAAAAGTTGTATGACTGTAATATTTCACTCTAAGAAAAGTGCACCTGGATTTTCTGAACAAATTCCTTCCTAGCATTTAAAGCCTTCCACAATTTGGTTAAAGCTTCCATAATCTACCTTTCCAGGCTGATTTCATATTATTAACCTTCACACACTCTACACTAAAGAAAAATCTGACTAACAGCTGTTCTTTGATTGGGCCCTCTCTCCTGACTCCATGCATTTGCACAGACCTAAAATGTACTTCTTTCTCATTTGTACCTGTTAAAATCTTCTTCCAACAAGGACAAGCTCTAATTAACTATGATACTTTCGGGTCATAGGTATAGGGAAAGGGTTTTTTCAGATAATGGCATTACAGGGACAATAAAAAGTCAAAAATCAAACTCAGCCCTCCCACTCACCACAGACACCATACCTCAGTCTTAATCTTAGTGGATCTGGGGCTCCAGAAAAGTATTCCTAGAATTCAGAGCCAGAGAGGGCCTCAGAGTTTACTTATATCCATCTTTCTCATCCCACAGAGAAGTCACTCATCCATAGTCACATGGATATTAAGGTACATAGCTTTGGACTGAAAAAACTGTTCCTCACAGACTGTACCTTACCTCTAGTCAGCCAAAAAAAAAAACACGTCCTTGGTATTTGTAGAACGGTAGCAAAATAAGAAAATGTATTTAATAATAACAGTAGCTGACATTTATATAGCATCTTAAAGTTTGCAACAACTCTTAAGGTATTACCTCACTGGGGCCTCGCAGAACCAACGGTGTGAAACACCAAGGTACTACTAGTATTCTTCCCATCTTGGTGATAAGGAAAACTAAGGCAGAAGGAAGTTATACAACTTGTCAAGGTCACATGGCTATTAACTGTAAAAGGCAGGATTTGACTAAGTCCTGGCTTCTATCATCTTGAAGATTCACCCCTTTACCATTTAAAGAAACCCAAAGGCCACATCATTCTGTCCATGAGATGGCTAAGGGATATCATGTTCCTATACTTCCTCCTTTCCTCCTCTCTCCTCAAAAAGTCTACACAGTAATCAGGGTAATTCAGAGTCCCAGAAATAAACTATCCGCTTGTCCCTGATCTGGTGTAAGGAAAGGAAAGGGAGAAGACACAAAGAACCTAGGTCTTTGCCCCAGTGACAACAAAAGGAAAGAGAGACTACAGCTAAAAAGGTAAGAGCATTCACAGCAGCAAAAGGGGATAACTTTACCTACCACCTGGAACAGGCCAACAATTCAGCTGATCTATTCTAGCTCCGACTAACTTGTAGGCAGAACTCCCAACTCTGAGAATTCCACATATGGAAAATAATAACAAGAGTTTAGTGTCTAAACAACTGAATGTGTCCTCTAAATTTTTTTCTAATTAGACTCAGATGCCTGTTTAAAATCAAATTAAGGAATAGACAAAAATGATCATTTACATCCAAGGAGAATCTGGGGGGAAAAATAAAGAACTCAGTCCATGAAGACAGCAATGGTAAAATTTGGAAGTATAATCAATGGGCTATAAAAGTGTGCATACCGGCCCTGGATTCAGAAGGAACTGAGTTCAAATCTGACCTCAGACACTTGACACCTGCTGTGTGACCCTGGGCAAGCCGCTTAACCCTCACTGCCCTGTTTAAAAAAAAAAAGAAAAAAAAGTGTGCATAGTCTTTGACACAGCAATACCACTACTAAGTCTGAATTCCAAAGAGATAAAAGAAGGAAAAGGGCCTATTTATATCAAAAATACTTATAGCAGCTCTTTTGGTGGCAGCAAAGAACTGGAAATTGAGGGGATGCTCATCAATTCGGGAATGGCTAAACAAGTTCTGGTATTATGATTGCGGTGGAATATTACTGTGCTATAAGAATTGATGAGGGGAATGGTTTCAGAAAAACCTAGGAAGACTTATATGAACTAATGCAAAGTGAAGTAAGCAGAACCAGGAAAACATTGTACACAGCAACAGTGTAACAATGATCAATCACTTCAGTACTCTGATCAATACAATGATCCAAGACAATTCCAAAGGACTCATAATGAAAAACATAATCCACTTCAAGAGAGAACTGAACTGAGAGCAGATTGAAGCATAGTTTTTCACTTTCTTTATTTTTCTTGTTTTGGGGTTTGTTTGGGTTTGGGGTTTTTTTTTTGGCAACTTGGCTAATATTGGGGGAAACAACTGGCAAATAGCTGCTTAAAGATACATTACAATCCGGGGCAGCTAGGTGGTGCAGTGGATAGAGCACTGGCCCTGGAGTCAGGAGTACCTGAGTTCAAATCCGGCCTCAGACACTTAATACTTACTAGCTGTGTGACCCTGGGCAAGTCACTTAACCCCAATTGCCTCGCTAAAAAACAAACAAACAAAGATACATTACAATCATTTACAATCTCTTTAGGGGGCTCTTTGGTTTATCTTTTATACTCATTTTTGGGGTCTCTTCTTATGCTCTGGTTTATATATTTGAATCCTTGTATTTTTCGATGGAAGTTAAAATAAAACTAATATATATATTTTTTTAAAAGATAGCAATGTTGACCAAAAATGTATCAACAAAAGAGTCCCATACTAAGTCCAAAAAGAAGTTTTAGGCACAGATGTTACACAGCAAAGGATCTTCAGGAAATTCATTGTAGAAATATATAACAAACTCCAAATCATTTGTTAGGAATTAAGCCTAGACACACAGGCAAACCAAGAACTTCATTTGAATTCCGTTTCAGTCTTCTTCCACACCAAACCTTTTAACCAAAGCTGAAATTTTAAAAGGCTAATTAATTAGCTCAGCTGGTGAGGAGAAGGATGCTAATGAGGCCAAAGAAAAACTCTTCCAGGGACTCAGGTTATATCAGTAGCTAAGGCCAGTCATGGTAGAAATGTATGCTACGGTCACAAAGGGTTCTGGCTGGATGTGTGTGCGTGTATATGTATGCATCACATAACCCATCTCCTCTGCTGGAAAATAATGCCAACTGAAAGCCCTCCTGACAAACATTCAGAGGTGTCACTGTCACAGGCAGAGGGTAAATCTTTGAATATTAGAACTAGGAGAGATCTCAGCACTTATTTAGTCGCAATATCCTCATTTTCAAAGAAGACTGGAGTCCAGAAAGGGAAAGTGCATTGCTTAAAGCCACACAGTAAATTAGCAGCAGAGTTAAGACTAGAGCCTAGGTCTTTTGACTCCTAATCCAGTGCTCTTTTCACTATACCATGCTGACACTTCCTGACCCCCGCCCCCCCCAACCCCACCCCCAATCCAACCTACTTTCTGGTAGATGTGTTAAAGAGATCAAAAGGTGAATGAAGGCACAAAGAAGAACACAAATGACCAGCACTTAAACTACATAATCAGGTCTTCAGTAACCCAATGATATCTATATTTGGCATGTGACATATTTAGTTTTAAACAGATTTGTAATCTTGCTTTCACAATACCAGAGGGTGTCCTAGTCATCTCTGGAGGTGGTATCACAAAATCTCAAAACAAAAATTAATGCCAATTCACATTTTAAAAAGCAGAAACACACAGATGATTATGGGCATTTTTACTGAGGAAAAGTGTCATAAATTCAAATAAATTTGACTCTGATAATTGTGTAGAGGAGACTCTGGATTCTCTAAAGCCATGAACATGCAGTATAAGCATTGGCAGTTTCTATGGGATGGAAAGACTGACTGCCCCTAGTGACAGACCAAATCTGCTTCAGAGAACCAGCTTAGCTAAGTAGGAGCCTCATCACTAATGACATGTTTCTTGGTGAGGAGTTCTTTGGCCATGGAAACCCATCAAATAAAGAATGTCAGTGGAAAGCACAATGCACATCACGGGGAGGACCAGCATTCAGTTCTAAGTCTCACCAGTCATTGTGGCACCTTGGAGTTTTAACAATTGTGGGCCCGTTTGCTCAACTGTAAAATATGGATAACACAGATAAGGTCCTGATAAGTGCAAACAATGACTCTCCTAAAGTGGTCATATGTGTTCCAATTCTCAAGGCACACTTGCATTTGGCTGCAATCTTATTTTTTGCAAATATTTGTACTTTAAAGAGTACAATTTCAGAATTAGATTTCAGAAAGAGATCTGATGAGCTCTGAGTGGAGACAAGCATACTTTTTTCATTTTTTTGTTTCTTGCTCTTTATGATTAGATTTTGTTCTGGCTTATTGCAACATGGCTAACATGGAAATATTCTGCATGGCTTTATATGAATAATTATATTACTAGCCTTCTCAAGGGATGGGGATGGGGAGAGAGGAGATAATTTGAAATAAACATTTTTTTAAATGAATGATAAAGATAAGAAAAATAGAAAGAAAAAAAAAAGAGTGAACATTCAAATACATACAACTACTTCAGGGGACTCAATGTTCAAACTCATCAAAAGATATCTGTAATAGAGTACCCTACCTACCTCAAGGTAGCTGTGAATACCAGTCAAAATACGATATGTAGGGGCAGCTAGGTGGCGCAGTGGATAAAGCACCAGCCCTGGATTCAGGAGTACCTGAGTTCAAATCCAGCCTCAGACACTTGACACTTACAAGCTGTGTGACCCTGGTCAAGTCACTTAACCCTCATTGCCCCACAAAAAACAAAAAACAAACAAAAAAATATGATACGTAAAGGACTTCATAACCACAAAGCACTACATATATGGAAGAGCCTCTTATAACCCCCAGGGTACGACAATTCCAAAAGTTGGGAATTACTGGGAACCATGGAAACCTTGTATGATGATGAAAATGGAAAAACAAAATCTGTCAAATCAAGTCCAAGAGACAGGAAAATGCTCAGAAAAACAGTATGGAAAGAAAATCAGTCCCCACATTAAGAAATGAATCATGATCAATAACCCCCACGATGGTAACAAAGGAATGAAAACCACAAAATTACCCACTTTAAAAAAATTTTTTTAAAGATACAATTATAAAGTTAGTGGGAGGAAAAGCTGCTAGGACAGATCTGGATTCTAGCGA
Source organism: Dromiciops gliroides (assembly GCF_019393635.1). Taxonomy (NCBI): domain Eukaryota; kingdom Metazoa; phylum Chordata; class Mammalia; order Microbiotheria; family Microbiotheriidae; genus Dromiciops; species Dromiciops gliroides. The sequence goes on from NC_057864.1 coordinate 259,411,636, forward strand.
AGCAGCTGATTCCAATGTCATACAATTTCATGATAGCTGAAGCAAGGACAGGACAGGAGTCAGGAGAAAGACTAAGAAAGTACAGGGCACAAGAGACATGGAGGCTGAGAGCTCAGCTCACATGCAGGTGTGTTTAAAGCTGGCAATGTGAGTTAATTAAGATACCCAGATGAACAGTTAGAAAAAACACTATTTACATAGTCAGATACAGCCAATGTATTGGTCTATTTTACTTAACTATAGTTCTTTGTTACCACAAAGTTGGGGGAAGGGTGTAAAAGTCATCACAAAGTAAGATGAGGATTTTTTTAAAAAGAAGGAATTCTGGGGCAGCTAGATGGTACAGTGGATAGAGCACCGGCCCTGGAGTCAGGAGGACCTGAGTTCAAATCCGGCCTCAGGCACTTAACACTTACTAGCTGTGTGACCCTGGGCAACTCACTTAACCCCAAAAGCCTCACTAAAAAATAAAATAAAAAAAGAACCACCCCCCCCAGGGCAATAAGGGTTAAGTGACTCGCCCAGGGTCACACAGCTAGTAAGTGTCATGTGTCTGAGGTCAGATTTGAACTCAGGTCCTCCTGAATCCAGGGCTGGTGCTTTATCCACTGTACCAGCTAGCTGCCCCACTAAGATGTTTGTTTTTTTTTTTAAAGTGTTAAAACTTTTTTTGGTAAAGAAAACTACTATGTCCATTCTAACTGCTACCTATTCTTGGAATCTGTGAATGAGCATTATTACTACTATTACTCAAAACTCAGTTGGTGCTTTAGAATTTGCAAGTAGTTAACACACATTCCCTCATTTGATCCTCACAAAAACTCTGACTTAAAAATACTTTTGTTGTTCAGTATTGTGACCCTACTTAGGGTTTTCTTGGCAAAGATACTGGAATGGTTTGCCATTTCCTTCTCCAGCTATTTTATAGGAACTGAGGCAAACAGGGCTAAGTGACTTGCCCAGGGTCACACAGCTACCTATGTGTCTGAGGTAGGATTTGAACTCAGAAAGAAGAGTCTCCCTGTTGTCAAGCTCAGTGCTCTATTGACTACATACATGACCTAGCTGCCCTTAAAAATACTCCAGGTAGGACAACTAGGTGGCATAGTGGATAAAGTACCGGCCCTGGATTCAGGAGGACCTGAGTTAAAATCTGGCCTCAGACACTTGACACTTACTAGCTGTGTGACCCTGGGCAAATCACTTAACCCTCACTGCCCCACAAAAAAAAAATACTCCAGGTATAACTGATTCCCTCCCCCAGCCCCTTTCGCAAAGGAGGAAACTGAGGTAGAGATTGAAGTGACTTTCTCTCACACACTAAGTGGCAAACCTGAGATTCAAACCCAGAACTCATAACCATACATCACTCTGCCCAGTATACTTTCTACTGCACCACAGTCACCTCCCTCCACCCTTCTTGGTCCTCATTTTGTCATTGGTGTCTCATTCCACTGCTAAGAAAACCTTCTGTGACTCATTGCTAACAACAGAATAAAAGAATCTTTTTGTCTGACATAAAAGGTCTTCCCAATCTGGCTCTAATGTAATGTTATATATATCAAGTTTAAATATGAGTTATACTTTGAAGAACTTTCATTGTTTAATTTGATCGTTGACAATGCTATACTAAGGATTAGTGAAAATCCAGCAGTTCAACAGCTAAAGAAGAGAGTCCAGAGACAACCAGAGTCCAGAGACAACCAAAATTCAGATCAAAGTCCAGTTTCCCTGATGACATCTCAACACTCAAAGAAGACAAGATTTCAAAGACTTTAAATGAACAGTTTTGGTTTTTTCCTTCTGTTATTATACACCATTATTATATACACCATCTGTAATACGTATTCTCTGCAGAGGCCCTCCCTCTGTAGACATTGTCAAATCGTGGGTCCATGAGGGATGGCCCCTCTGGACAAAATTTCCCCTTTCTCCCTTTCCTATGTTGTTATTAACATATTGTTTGTTAGCATAGGGTATTATATTCTGTTATTTTTTTACTGTTTCATTAAGGAAGCACTCCATGTTTCTCAAAGAAACAAAGGGGGGAATGTAGAAAAATAATGGCATTTGGCAGACTCCTGGGGGTCTGATTTGATTGATTTAGTAGTGTTTGAATTGGGTGTGAATGAGAAATTACTAAGTACCCACTTAAAGAGATTAGATTTTGAGCCACACCTGGGCCACCCTGTTAAAACCTAGTTTAACTTGGCCAACCCTGAGGAGTGTCCTCAGAGACTGTGGACTGCATCATCAGCAGAGAACCAGTCTCAGCCACACAACTTGAAGGACCTCCCCTTTTGGGGGAGGGAGAAAAAAGTAGAAAAAGGAACCCCAACTGGAAGTAGCACGCTCTCTAGCCTTAGAGGAGCTGTTGGAGCAGACTGGAGACTGGCTGCATAGAAATTACGGACCCCTGGTGGTGAGTTAATAAAATCCAGCTCTTTGAATTAGCCGAGCTGAAAGCAAGTTTGGGTTTTGAGACAGTCTTTGCTATAGCCAGGGAGATTATCCATTTTCCTCTTTCCCTATTCCCTTACATTGGCTTAATTAATTTCACCTTTGCTGTGTATTTTATTGCCATTAATAAAACCTGATTCGTTTGTGGAAAAGAGGCTGTTAAATTAAGCTCCTTTCTCATTGGCCTGGCAGAAATAACTAAAAAGGCATTTTGGAGGGGAGGAAACTTTGGACCTAGAGGTCCCTGATTATTTTCTGAACCTCAATATTACAGCGAGCCACCCAATTAACTCTCCCCATATTAAATTTGGCCCCTACACTAACCTCCTTTTCCTGCCTCAATTCCCATTCCTTCGTACTTCATATATTCTGCATTCCAGACAAACTGAACTAAGCATTATCCAGCCTCACTGGCCCTTACCACACATTTATGCCAACTAATGCCTACAACTTTTCTTGAAACATTTCCACCTATATATGCCATCTTTTTATTGGGGGGGGGGGAGGCAATTAGGGTTAAGTGCCATGCCCAGGGTCACACAGCTAGTAAGTGTCAAGTGTCTGAGGCTGGATTTGAACTCAGGTCCTCCTGAATCCAGGGCCAGTGCTCTATCCACTGCGCCACCTAGCTGCCCCTACATATACCATCTTTTTTTGGGGGGGGGGGCGGGGCGGGGCAATGGGGGTTAAGTAACTTGTCCAGGGTCACACGGCTAGTAAGTATCAAGTGTCTGAGGCCAGATTTGAACTCAGGTCCTCCTGAATCCAGGGCCGGTGTTTTATCCACTGTGTCACCTAGCTGCCCTACATATACCATCTTTATCCTTGAGGATGCCATTTAAATGTTACCTCCTGGAGACTTCTCGGGCGGAGCCAAGATGGCGGAGGAAAGGCAGTGAGCTCTTGAACTCATGATACAATCGCTCCAAAAAACATCCAAATAATGCCATAGGACAACTTCTGGAGCAGTAAAACCCACAGAAGAATGTGCTGAAAACATCTTCTAACCAAGGACAGCTTGGAAGGTCAGAAGGAGGGAGCTGCTGTGCTGAGCAGGAGTGGACCCCAACCCCACACAGTCACCCTGACACAGATCCAGTCCCAGGAAGTTCTCGATAGAGAAAGAGACCCCCAGAGCCTCTGAATCAGCTGCAGCACCAGTGTCATTTGGAACTAGCTCACAGTCTGGTGAGAGGGCTGAGCCCTTGGCAGAGGGAAGATTACAGGGGTCTCTGCTGGTGCTGAGGAAGAACTTGGGTTTTTCACCCCAGCTGGGAACCAGGAGGTAGGCTTGAGTAGCAGTGGCCCATTTAGGGGAGGGGCACAGGCTCATAGGAGATGACAACCATAACACACAAAGTTGGTTGATTAGCAAGTTGGTCTGGGGTCATCTACAGACCAGGGAACAGGTCAGGCAAGTGAAGAACCTGCTCTTCCTTAAATCATAACACCTGGGACCTTCTGAAGCTTGGGATAGTGCAGCCTGGAAACAGTGCCCCACTTTAAGGAGCTAAGTCAAGTAAAAGAAAGGCAAGATGAGCAGACAGAGAAAGGTGAGAACCATAGAAAGTTTCTTCAGTGACAAGGAAAATCAAGGTGCACCCTCAGAGGAAGATGTCAACATCAGGGCCCCTATATCTAAAGCTTCCAAGAAAAATATAAATTGGTCTCGGGCCATAGAGGCACTCAAAAGGGACTTTGAAGATAAAGTTAGAGAGGTAGAAGAAGAAATGGAAAGAGAAATGAGGGTGATGCAGGAAAGACATGAGAAAAAAGTCAACAGCTTGAAAAGTCAAATTGGCCAAATGGAAAAGGAGGTACAAAAGCTCTGTGAGGAAAATAATTGCCTAAGAATTAGAACTTAGCAAATGGAAGCTAGTGACTTTATGAGAAACCAAGACACAATAAAGCAAATAGAGGGCAATGTGAAATATCTTCTTGGAAAAATTGCTGACCTGGAAAATAGGTCCAGGAGAGATCATTTGAAAATTATTGGTCTACCTGAAAACCATGACCAAAGAAAGAACTTAGACATCATCTTCCAAGAAATTGTCAGGGAAAATTGCCCTGATATTCTAGAAGCAGAAGGTAAAATAGAAATTGAAAGAATCCACCAATCACCTCCTGAAAGAGATCCCAAAAGGAAAACTCCTAGGAATATTATAGTCAAATTCCAGAGCTCTCAGGTCAAGGAGAAAATATTGCAAACTGCCAAAAAGAAAGAATTCAAGTACTGTGGAGCCCCAGTCAGGATAGCACAAGATCTAGCAGCTTCTACATTAAAGGATTGGAGGGCATGGAATATGATATTTCAGAGGGCAAAGGAGTTGGGATTACAACCAAGAATCACATATCCAATGTAACGATTGGAATGACGGCACCTGCTGGATACTTACTGTAGAAGAGTTCTGCCCATGAAGCGAAGGTCTTTGAGGGCAAGACCAGGAGTCTTTTCTTTGGGAGGAAGTGACGCGGGCTAGTGGGAGGAGGAAGGAAGAGACTGGCGCTCAGTCTCGCGCTCTTTCCTCTGGACTCGGGTGGAGAGCGGAGCTAGAAATGTGCTCTCCCTTTAATAGATAGGAATCTAGGCCTTTCTCTCTCTTTACTAAATTCTTATTCTCCTTAATAAATGCTTAAAAGTCTAACTCTTGCTAAAGCTTATAATTTATTGGCGACCACTCATTAGATATTTTAGACAGTTTAGCTAGAATTTTAGCCCTTAACAGATGGCTGACCACGAAGAGGAAAGCTGAACCTCACTTCTGATCTTCTGGTTGGGTAAGAAATTTCCCCTCCCTCTCCCTTTAACTGCTAAGTACTGGCGTACTGATGGACCTTTTAAACTCCCTAATTACCCTATTTTTTATTTTAGTCTGTTTAACCAGACAAATGGGAGATAAGATCATGTTAATGCTTTGTTTTTGTGGATTTTCTATTTTTCTTTTTATTTTTGTTAAAAGAGCCAGCAACTTACTCACACAAGGAAATATCACTCCCTCTCCCAACCATGCTTTTTCAGAGAAACCTGAAGAGATTCCTGCAGCTTTTCCCAATTCTAACACTAATTGTTGCTCTTAATTTTGCATGCCTGGAGGCAATGACCCACCCTCTAGAAGCTTTTAATCCCCTAGCACCTGGAGGCAAAGTGGGGGAAGAGGAATCCAGGCCTGAGTTCAAAATCAAGTCTGATTCAAATTGCTCTGGTCCCTCCCCTCCTCTCCAGACCCCACCCTCTACTCCTCCCATGGCCAAGCCCATAGCTTCCCCTGCCTGGGAAGTCCAGAGATCTGATGCGCATGCTCAACTTTTTCTACCTGCATTTGCAGCTTCAGGCTCAGCCCTTCCCCAGCCTGGCTGTGCTTCTAAGACAACCTTAGAAAACTCTTTAAATTCTAGATATGCTCGTTTTGTTCATAATTTTGCTAACCTGCTTTTGTCTTTAATTAGTAATCTTATAAAGCATTTGTATGGTGAAAAGCCTGACAGACAATATAGAGGGGTTAAAGAAGAAAAACTTATGGTGAATAAGAATGACAATCATCAACATAGTTCAAGACTCCACTTCTTTTGCCATGGAAGGGTATATATTTCACAGAAATGTAGCAGTAAGCAGCAAGGTATTGATATGAGTATTGGGGATTTTAGATATCGGAATCAAAAGTGTTCTGAATTCACTCAGAGTAATAGTATCAGTTCAGAGGTTACATAGGATTTCTATGCTATTACATATGCATTTTGAAATTAATGGTATAGGTTTATTTTCATAGAGATTTTAATGCTTTTGAGATTGTGTCTTATACTTAGTTTCTAAAACAAGGAGAATATTTGTAAAAGCTTTTTATAGTCATGTGATCAAGTTTATATTTTGTAATACTCTTATTAATATTAAGTTCATATTCATTTAGATTTCCTTAGTTTGAATTTCACTGTATTTTATTGTTCCATGTGTATTTTCTTCTATTCATTTGTCTATCTAATTTTGAAACATTGCAAGATGGTTTTGATTTTATTATACAATGTTAATTCTAGGAGTATTGTGCTCCCATATTCTGAGTTGTTTGTTTTTGTTTTTTCTCAACTGATTATTTGATCAAACTCTTTAAAGCATTTCCCTGGCAAATTGTTTGCCATGGCAAGTGTAAATTGATTCTAGAAGTATTATTTTTGATAAGCATATTCCGAAAAAAAAAAAAAAAGAGGGGAACATTTGTAAAAGTTTTCTTTGAGATTCTGTTGTGCTTTAACTTGTATTTAAATATGTTCTGATTTTTCACAAAAGTAATTGTATACTAAGTAAAAAAAATGGGTATTATTTGAAATTGTTGCATAATTATATATTGTGTTCTGAGTCAAGATGTATTCACATTTTTTGCAATCATTTATTATCCTCAATTTTTAAATCCATATGAGACTTGGATTATGGGAACTTATCATTTAAGACATTAATTGCCTTTATTCTGAGTTATCAGATGCCAGTTGGCCAAGATGCCATCCAATCACAAGAGGAATACATGCAAAGAGCAGACATTGAACTGTTACATGAGGGGAGACATGCACGAAGTTAAGGTATGGCCGAGGGAACGGCTTTTGACAAATGTTGAGGTTGGATTCTCTTGGTTTAATATTTTATTTTATTTTTCCCCACAATATTGTACAGATGGCTGGAAGTATTCATCCCACCCATCTCACTTCTACACCTGGCTTCTATGCTCCCTCCTATATGCCTGATGCCATGGACATCTCAATCCCATGCATCTGATTAAGTCTGACTCAGTTTCTTCCAATATGTTCGGTGGCTTGGACATATATTCCATCCACCTATTTTAAGCCTGGCATACTGTATGAGCAGTACATATTGCTCAAGTGTGGGAATGCTCATATCCCATCATTTCTCTGTTCTTTTATGGTAACCCCCATAATTATCTCAGGTGTCATGATAAATACAGTGTTGAATTTGGCCTTGACACCTGTTACCAATTATATTAGATTTTTTAATTTCTCATAATGGCATGAGGATAATTAGGCAGATGATGCAAAAAGTGATGAAACAAAGATAAAAAAATTATTTTTAATAATTAATATCGCAGCAATTGTCTTCTCAATTACCCTCCATAAGGGGGGGACTATAGTAATATTATAATTTTAAAGAATGGTTCAATTTTTGTTTTATTATATGTTTCATGTGTAACAACTAAGATTCTGAATTCCCTTAGACATGTTTTTGAAAACTTTCATTGTTTGATTTGATTATTGACAAAGCTATTTTAAAGCTGTGTTAAGCTCAATTTTGTAGGAAATTTCCTGGCTGATTACCAGCATCCACACATCAACCCCTGAAAAGACTTCCATTCCACGACTACACCTAGAGGACATCTGAGAAAAGACTTTCAGAGACTTTAAATGAACAGTTTTGATTTGTTGTTTTTGTTGTTGTTTTCTCTTTCTGTTATAATATACACCATCTGTAACATGTATTCTCTGCAGAGGCCCTCCCTTTGCAAGACTAATGTCAAAGCGTCGGTTCATGAGGACAAAAAAAAAAATCGCCCCTCTGGACAAAACTTTCCTCTCTTCCTTTTCTATATTGTTGTTCACATATTATTAGTTAGCAATAGTTATTATATTGTTTTTACTGTTCCATCAAGGAAACATTTTGTTTCTTGAGGAACAACAGGGGGGACTGTAACGATTGGAATGACGGCACCTGCTGGATACTTACTGTAGAAGAGTTCTGCCCATGAAGCGAAGGTCTTTGAGGGCAAGACCAGGAGTCTTTTCTTTGGGAGGAAGTGACGCGGGCTAGTGGGAGGAGGAAGGAAGAGACTGGCGCTCAGTCTCGCGCTCTTTCCTCTGGACTCGGGTGGAGAGCGGAGCTAGAAATGTGCTCTCCCTTTAATAGATAGGAATCTAGGCCTTTCTCTCTCTTTACTAAATTCTTATTCTCCTTAATAAATGCTTAAAAGTCTAACTCTTGCTAAAGCTTATAATTTATTGGCGACCACTCATTAGATATTTTAGACAGTTTAGCTAGAATTTTAACCCTTAACACCAACAAAACTGAGCATTATCTTTCAGAGGAAAAAATGCGACTTCAGTGAAAAAGAGGGCTTTCAGGTATTCATGATGAAAAGACCTGAACTAAATGGCAAATTTGACTTTCAAATACAAGACTCTACAGAACCATAAAAAATTGGAGTTGGGGGACATACCTGGGGTCATGCAGTAGGTGACTGTCTTGTGCCTGAGGCTGGGTTTTGGATGGGATACCCCTGGGTCCAGGGTGGATGCTTTGTCCACTGTGTCACCTAGCTGCCCCATGATGACATCCTTAGGGTTAAGTTGAGGGGTGAGGGGGATGTACTGGGGGAGAGGGAAGGGCAGAGGTAGCATGGGGTGAAATACTACATGAAAGAAACAGGAAAGGGCTTATGGAGTAGGGGAAGAGATGGGGGAGGAGCAGGGCAGTAAATGAATTTTACCCTCCTCAGAATAGGCTTAAAGACCTAGAACTCATCAGAGCTGCCTCAAGGAGGGATTAACGCACACCCAATTGGGTGGGGTAATCTATTTAATCTGGGCAGTAAATGAGCCTAAAATTCATCAGAATTGGCTCAAGGAGGGAATAACATACACACTCAATTGGGTGGAGAAATCTATCTAACCAAGCAGGAAAATAGGAGGGGAAGGGGATAAAGAGAGAGGGGTAAAAGAAGGGAGGGCAGATTGGGGGAAGGGACAGATGAAAGCAAATCCCTTTTGAGGAGGGATAGGGTGAAAGAAGATAGATAATAGAGCAATGGAATAGGATGGAGGGAAGCAGTTAACAATAGTAATCATGGGGCAGCTAGGTGGCACAGTGGATAGAGCACTGGCACTGGAGTTAGGAGGACCTGAGTTCAAATCTGGCCTCAGACATTTAATATTTACTAGCTGTGTGACCTTGGGCAAGTCACTTAACCCCAATTGCCCTGCAAAAAAAAAAAAAAAAAAAAGCAAAAAAAATTAATCATGAAAAAAGAGAAAAGGGGGAAAATTGTACAAAAAATATTTATAGCAACTCTGTGGTGGCTAAGAATTGGGAACCAAGGGAATGTCCATCAATTGAGGAATGACTGAAGAAGCTGTGGTATATGATTGTAGTGGAATGGTATTGTGCTATAGGAAATGACAAACAGGATGATCCCAGAAAAACCTGGAAAGGCTCATATGAACTGATGCATAGTCAAGTGAGCAGAACTGGGAGGACATTGTGCATAGTGACAGCAGTATTGTTTGATGAGCAACTGTGAATGACTTAACTACTCTCAGCAATAAAATGATCCAAGACAATCCCAAGGGACTAATGATGAAGCATACTATCCACTCCCATAGAAAGAACTGATAAAAAGAGCACTTGTGAATTGTACATATATAACCTGGTTGATGTCTTGTGGAGTGGGGAGAGGAAAGGGAGGGAGGTAGAAAAATTTGGAACTCTAAATCTTATGAAAATGAATGTTAAAAACTACCCTTACATGTAACTGGAAAAAATAAATGTTTGTTGCAAATCCAAAATAAAGAGAGAAAGAGAGAGATAAATAAATGTTACCTCCTTCAGAAGGCCTTTCCCAATTTCCTACAACAGAAAGTCTCCCTCCTGAAACTTTAAGAAAGCTTTGTCTAGATCTTTTCCTTGTCTTTGTATCACATATATTTGTGTACATGTTGTATCCTGCCTCCTCCCCATTAGAGTTTACTTAAGGGCAAAAGACTTGCCAGTTTTCATCTCTATTATCTCCACACCAGGCACATAGTGGTCACTCTATAAAGGCTTGCTGCACTGAACTCTTGAGGATTTCTCTTCTACTGGCATGGCTGTGGCAAGAAGTGTGGTGTAAAGGAATTGTGTAAAAGCATTACTTGTGATAACTAAAGACTAGAAACAGAATGTGCCCAAGGACTATGGGAAATGGATGATCAAATTATGGCATACTAATGGAATATGGTACATTACTACACCTTAAGGAATGATGATTAATGATGAACTTGAAAAATTCCAAAAAGGACCAGGTGAGCTAGATGAGGTGATGCAAGGTAAAGAAAGACAGGACAGAAGAACAGACACAACAACCACAACAACGTGAATAAAGTGTAAGAATATTTTTACTGACCAGAGCTAATTTAGGGGGGACTGATCTATGGAGGACTAATCTGGGGACTTTTGACTGCTATTAATTTAATGTGGGCCGTTTATAAAGTTCCACCACACTGCTCCACTCCCAAATTGATAAGCAAAATATTAAGAAGCCTCTTAACTAAATAATCAAAGCAGAGTTTATTTATGAGATACAATTGTGTGGGGGTGACAATAGACTATTTAAAATTAAGAATACAGGGAAATAAAATGTACAACCTGACTGCATTGCGGTGCGTCTCTTTCCACTGCTTCTCTTTCCCACCTGTTGTGCCTGGAACTTCTTTAATACAATAAGGGTCTTAGCCGCCTCTTGCCTTAGGGCACTCAGGTCCTTTATTCTAACTCCTAGACCCTTTCACTTTGTAAATCCCCCTGCTTCTAACTTTCCTCTCCTTACTGCCACTGCTGAACCCCTGTGTTTCTCTCTCACCGACCTTCTGTCAGTCTGTCTGCTCCGTCAGTCTGCCCTTCGGCCTCTCTTTTCTCTGTTCCTAGTCCTTCTCGTCTTCTACTGAGTCCTTGTAGCCCCCTGTCTGTCTTCTCCAACCTTTGCCATCTCATCAGCTGCCTCCAGTCTCTCTAGTCCCTCCTGTCTCCTTGTCCGACCCCCTGAGTCTAACCCCCAGGTCTATATATATCTTTCTTTTCTCCACTCAAATCTCGGGGTTTCCTGCACCCCCACAGACCAAGCTAATCCGCCAGCCAGGACTGCAGTTGGTGGGTGGGGCGGGGGGTGCACTCAAGCCTCACGTGCCTCAGCACAGGCTACCCCAGAACCCAATCTGGACAAGCTCAGGATCTCTCAGATACCTCCGCTCAGGGCAGAGGGAGCTGGGGGCTTTTTCCCCCCAGCTGTCTGACCTGGCGTCTTGTACAGTCCATCGGGCTTTTTGGCTCAGCTGAAGCAGAGGGGGAGGGGCACCAGCACCTCCCACACAGAAGAGACCCTGAGGGCCTAAGGCTTTCTAATCTCAGCCCAAAGGTAGGGTCCCCAAATCAAAATAAATTTCCACAAAAGTCAACACTCTGAGGCAACAAAGCTCTAGTCAAATTCAATGGTCAGGGGCAGGACCACACTGACAAAGTCAAAGGGCACATCTCTTCTTTCTGTTAACCACTGCTAAACTAGCTTCTTTTCAGGCAATGTACTTTGTGAGATTGGCTTGGGTATTTGCTGGGAAGTGTCTATAGCAAAACAAAATCAATCAATCCATGTATCTGAGAAATGAAAAATGAAAGGATCTATGCAAAACAGGCATAAAGGCAACAGGTGATTTCCATCATGGCCCTCTGAACTAAAGCAACATGAGGAAAGCTCAAGAGCTGTGGTTATGCAGTTAGTGCCCTGCCAGGGGTCAAGCCCATGATATTGGCACAGCTTCAGAGCACCATGCTCTCACTCACTAAGGTAACTGGCCCCACTTTGGAGGTGACCTAAAAGGTAGATTCCAACTACAGGAATAGCTGTGTATACCTTCAAGGAGACAGCAATAACATGGATATACCTAGGAAGATTAGAGGATAAGATACACATCTTCAAGCGATGGAGGGGAAAAAAGGGCAAGTTTATAAACACCGAGAAACACAATATGCAATTATAAATATTTCATGGGCCAGAGAAAGCTGTACCAGCTAAGAGCTAGCACAGGAAAAATGGACAGCAAATTAGATTCCAGTTTGCAAAGTGATAGGACAGCTGGAAGAAAAGCAAAGCTGAGGCTATTCTGGGCCATGTATTGCAGGCAACTGCGTCACTAATGGGGAGAGGGCTCTAGCTACCCAATCCTGCTGAAACCACAGCCATTATGAGGTCAGCAAAGAACACCTTGGGAGGCAAGGCTGAGTTCATGGGAAATCAGCAAAAAGGACAACAAGAGTCATTCAGACTGGCTTTGGAAAGCCTCAACATCAGTTACTACTAAACTATGTTGGAGGAAGAAGACAGAGGGGAGAAGACAAAGGAGCACACAATGAGTACGTAAGACTGAAAAATACTTCCAGCTGACATAAAGGGCAGGAGGAAGTTACAAATGACAACTCCCAGAAATAAGGGGGTGACTGCAGGGGGACCATTTCTCCCTGGGCAGGATGCAGCTGCCCCTGAGCCTTGAACCACCACCCTCAAAGCCAGGGGCCATCCGGAACTCAAATGCAGGGGACCAAAGCATACCACAGGGATCTGTTTCAGGGAATGGGCTGAGAAAAACCTATCTGGCCTTTCCTCTACTCTAGATTATACCATATCTCCCACTTCTCCACAGACCTCCTTAAACCAGTTCAGAGAGCAATAAATGGAGAGCCTGCTGAGCTGTAGCCACTCCAAGGGTAACACCATGATTTCACTGCAACAAAGGGTGCAACAAAGTGGGCTAATTAGACTGCCCCTCCTCAGGTGTGCTCAAACACTGCAATGCAAAATGGCTACTGCTCCTGTGAGACCCCCAGAGGCCCAAAACATAAAGGAAGGGAGGAAGGGAATACTATTCCTCAGAACAGCCAGAGATTCCCTGAATAAAGTTCAGAGCCAAGGCACCCCAGGGACAAGAGACTTCCTGAATTAGCAAGATACAAAACTAAGGTTCATGTCATTTGCTTCAAGACAGTATCCCAGGGAGACCATTGTATAGTGGTTAAGTGCCTTGTCCAGAGTCACATAGCTAAAAAAGTGTCAAAGAAAATATACATAAAATATTTTTATTACTTCACAGAATTCGGTTTTCCCTCCATCCTGGGGGAGAGAAGGGGAAAATCCTCCCTTTCCCTGAAGTCCTATTCTTAGTTGGGGACTGCTCTGTGAATTGTCTCCCTCCAAGAGCACTTCCTGCAGTCAGGGTCCCTGGCCTCTCATACGAAGGTCTGGGCGATGGCAAGCACTTTGGAATACTCGCCTTCCAGCCGCCGGAGACTCGTTGGAATTGGTACCTTGATGCGGGTACCCACGGGGTTCCCATTGTCCTCAATGAGGACTACGTTGTTTGAATCAAACCTTGGTGTCATTTGGGGCCCAGGCATTCGGTGCCCCACAATGAGGGCCTTCTTCTTCTGCCCCTTGATGGCCAGGAGGATCCGATCTCCCACCTTGCCCACTCCAGACTTATTGTAGACATGGATGCATCGAGGCGGGCGGTGGTATGCAGTGTTCCCTAGGGCACTATTGTCTACCACACGAACTCTGGTCATCTTCTGTATTGCTCCAAGGGCCTCTGTGGTGCTGGAAAGAAGAGGAAAAAACAATCTAAAATTAGACACTGTCTTCCAAGAAGCAACTGTTGGAAGCCTGACAGTCTTACTCAGTATCAACTGATCTGGGAGGTCCCAAGATGAAGACTGCATATTAGTGATAAATTCCCTGGGTCACAATTCAACCCTGATTTTCCCCTGAAGACTAAAGAAAGATTCAGTCTGTGACAGGAAGGTATATACTAGTACTTCTTTGTTCATGCTCATGTGTAGGGATCTCCCTGGGTGAAAATTTCTCCCACCAAACTCTAGTAAATAAGTCCTAAGGAGTTGACTAAGACCATTATATAGTAGTTAATTGACTTGTCCATAGTTACATAGCTAAAAAAATGTCAAAGGCAGGATCTGAACCTAGGTCTTCCTGATTCAATGGTCAAAACCCTATCCACTGTGCCATGCTGCCTCTATTTCCTTGGTCTAGGTGAGAGGGGAGGAAAAACTGACCTATGACTTCAGTGGTAGAGAAAACTTCCTGTGGTGGTATAGAACCTCCTGCTACCAATTAAGATCTGGAACTTCTCTGGAACTTAGTCTTAAGAGAATGGCCTGGGGCACTGAGAGGAAGATTTGCCAAGATGTGTCAGGGTTGAGATTTGAACCCAAGTCTTCCTGATTCTGATGCCCATTCTCTACCCACTGAGCCATTCTGTTTCTCTTACAAGTCAATACCAAAGTCACTTTAGTCCAACAATCTAAAGTCCTTTGTTCAATGTTCAAAGTCCCAGCCTGTCAGAGGTGAGAAAATGATCTCCAGCTAAGGAATTGGGCAATGCCTTTAGATTCATTTTAAAGGGAACTAGACTTATACTGTAAAGAATCTTCATCCAAACCCAATCTCAGTCTTCCTTTCCTGAGATGAAATTTTAAAGAATTTTTAAAAAGTAAAATGATGGGCCATGCCATATTAGTCTTCCCCCTAAACCCCCCAACCAAATTGCTAATATATAATGCTTTAGAGAAAGGTTTAAACTATCTCTTCCAAATGCCAACCCTTAGCGAGATCCCTCTACACAGTGACTTCTTATGCCTCTGCTCCAAAGCTACTGCACACTCAGAATCAGAATCCTTGATCATGAGCCTTGAGCTCCTGAAACTTATCTACATGACAGAGCAAGTGCCATAACTTCTCTGTACCTCAGTTCCCTCATACACTGACACTATCTTTTTTTTCAATTTCCCCCATCATCCAATAAGATGAGACTTATTTCTTTTATTTGCAGTACCTTAGTAATTTTTTTTATAAAATTTTATAACATTTTAATTTTCCAGTTACATGTAAGAATGGTACTCTAGAAATGTGAGTGATTGAGTAGAGAAGTTCTACTATGTACCTCTGACTCCAATAATAAATGCTCCCATATCAAATTCCTCTACTACCTTCTCTCCAGCTCAATGTCACATACCCAAAAGCCATTCACTTACTACCATTATCTATCCAAAGGAATAATGGATGTAAAGTGCTTTGTAAACCTTGAACTGCTAGACAAATGGCAGCTATTTTCATGATCATTTTCATCATTACCCTTCCACTAAAGCACTCCTCCAATACTTCCCCATGACATGGAGATGACTCTAGATTCTCAAAGGCCATGCTGGCACAGTGTAAGCGCTGGCCAATCCTGACCACTTAGCAATGTCTGTTGTCTGAGGACCAAGAGAGCTAAGTGTGAAGGTGAGAGTTGGCCAGAGATGCTCTCAAAAAAAATTTACCAAATCACAGAGGTGCTATGATTCACATCCCTGGAGGGATTCCACACACCAATTAACTCAAGATTTTCAATATGCCAGCATCTTATAGAGGTAGAAAAAATAATAAAATTCACCTGGAAGGACAAAAGCTCAAGGATACCAAAAGAATCAATGAAAAGGAACATGAAAGGTGGTCTAGCAGTACCAGATCTCAAACTGTATTATAAAGTGGTAATAATTAAAACAATCTGGTGCTGGCTAAGAAATAGAGAGGTGGATCAGTGGAATAGAATAGGTACAAATTATGCTATAGCAAATGACTATAGTAATCTAGTTTGGGTTTATCTGTGATAAACCCAAAGATCCAAGCTGTTAGAACAAAACCAAGAGAACATTGTGCAGAGATGGCAATATTGTTTGATGAAGAACTGTGAATGACTTAACTATTCTTAGCAATACAATGATCTAAGACAATCCCAAGACTATCCATATCCACCTCCAAAGAAAAAACTGATATTGATTGAACATAGACAGAAGCAAGTCATTTTTCACTATATTTCTTTCATTATTTTCTTTTTATTCAAGTTTTCTTATACAAAATGACTACTATGGCAATGTTTGGCAAAACTGTACATTTACAACCTATATCTGATTGCTCACTGCCTCAGGGAGGGGACAGGGAAGGGAGGGAAGGAGGGATGAAATTTGGAACTCAAATTTTTAATAAAAATGTTTAATATAAAAGTTTTTTTTAAAAATATGTCAGCATCATCTTGACCTGATCAAACTCCAGTTCAGTCTGGTATCTGAACTTGTCCTTATTCCTATGCTACCCTTACCTCCAACCCCAACCATCCAGCTCAGCCCAATATTCAGCATCCTCATTTTCAGACCTTCAATATCCTTACCTACTAGCCTATCCATAAACTTACCCCATTCCTAGACTCCTGCTGATTTCCAAATAGCTAAGTTTCTAACAGAAGCCTGAAGATTTCTAGCAAGAAAAAAAATTAAGCATGCTGAAGTTCTTGAATTTAAGGGAATGCTCAAAGGAAAACTTATGTATTCACAGTTGGAAAATTACCTTAAGGGAAAATATTTACATCAAAAATTGCATAAAAATATAATATTCAAAATATATAGGAAATGATACAAGTCTAACATCAAAAGCCATTTCCCAAAGGACAAATGGTCAAAGGATATGAGGCAGTTAAAAAAAATGTCAACAACCATATGATAAAAAAAATACTTCAAAGCTCTAATAAGAAATGCAAAACAAAACATCTAAAGTTTGTCTCACACCCACCAAACTGGCAAAGAAATAGCAATAGTCAAATGTTGAAGAGACCATGAGAAGGCATAGTTATGTCCTGTTGGTGGAGCTCTGAATTTGTCCAACTGAGCATAAAAACAATCGTACATTGTTACAAGTAAAATGACTAAGATGTCCATACCTTTTCAACCAGTGATCTCATGATTAGGCATATATCACACAGAAGGTTAAAAAGATAGAAGGAGTGGTTGCATTTATACAAAAATATTCATATCAGCACTTTTATGTGATAGCACAAAACTGGAAACAAAATCGTTGGGAAATGGCTAAACAAAGTGTTGTTCATAAATGTAATGGAGTATCACTGTACTGTAGGAACAGAGAACATGATAAATATAGAGAAGCAGGGAAAGACATATGAACTGATGCAAAGGGAGCAGAGCCAAGTAAACAATATGTACAATGAAAATGGAAAGAACAACAGCCAATTGAAACTAAATGCTGCTTTCACCACAAAGAAGAGATATGAGAAGGCATGTTCCCCCTTTGTAAAGGGGTGTGAGAGCAGAGATGTGGAAAACTACTTACAGAGTTAGACTTTTTTGATATGATGGCTAGTTTTGTTCAACTGTTTTTTCTTCTCTTTTCTTCTTTTTATAAGGGATACCTCTCTGGCAGGGAAAGGATAGAGGGATACAGTGGGAAATAAATGCTTTTTAAGAGCAAGATATTGATGTAAAAAGTTTAAAAAGAAAAACACTATCAACAAGCATATGGAAATTGCTATTAAGAGAAATTCAAATTAAAACAACCAAAATTTTTCTCATATCCATCAAACAAGCAAAGATAAAAAAGGAAAGTCAATGTTGGAGGGGCTGGGGAAAGGCAATCTCACCCAAACTGTTGGTGGAGCTGTGAATTCATCCAAATGATCTTTTAAAACAATATGAAGGGGTAAAACCAAGATGATGAAGTAAAGAAACTCTCAGCTGAGCTGTTCCAACATTCCCCTTCAAACAACTTCAAAATAAGTCCTCAAATCAAATTCTGAAGTGGGAGAGCTAACAAAAGGTCAGAGTAAGACATTCTTCCAGCCAAAGTCAACATAGGTGTTGTCACTGCAACTAAGTGGCACAATGGATAGAATGTCAGGCCTAGCATCAAGAAGATTAATTTTTCTGAGTTCAACTCTGGCCTCAGACACTTACTAGCTGTGTGATTCTGGGCAAGTCACTTCACCCTTTTTGCTTCAGTTTCCTCAGTCAGTGATTAAGGAGACAGCATCCCTCAAAAGAATCAAAGGAGGAAATGAGAGATGTTATTTTACTATTATATTAATAACCAATTATTAATTTGGGATCCAGGCCTTTTCTCCTTTATTTCCTAATTTGAGACAAAAATTCACTGAAGAAAATAATTCCTTAAAACTTAGATTTGTGTTAGTGGAAGCTAATGATTCCATGAGACAACAAGAAACAATAAAATAAAATCAAAAGAATGAAAAAATAGGAGAAAATGTGAAATATCTTATTGGGGGGGAAAACTGACTTGGAAAATAGATACAGGAGAGATAATTTAAGAACTATTGGATTACCTAAAAGCCATGATCAAAGACAACACCTAGACATCATATTTCAAGAAATTATCAAGAAAATGTTCTCTGATATCCTAAAGCAAAAGGACAACTTAGAAATTTAATTTGAAGAATCTACCAATCACCACCTGAAAGAGATCCCAAAATAAAAACTTTCAAGAATATTATAGCCAAATTCCAGAGTTTCCCACTCAAAGAGAAAATACTTAAAACATCAAGAAACTATTCAAATACTGTGAAACTACAGTCAGGATTACAAAAGATTTAGCAGCTACCCCATTAAAGAAGCAGAGGACTTGGAATAAAATATTCATCTTTCAGGACTAGGTTGTTCTAACCAAAAAATAAACAAGAAGTTAAGGAAATGAATAGAATTTTAGAAAAATTAGATAAACTAGACCGCTGGAGAAAACTGAAATGAGAATAGAAAAGAATACAGCTTTTTCTCAGTGGACATGGAACCTACACAGAAACTAACCATGCATTGGAGGGGAGGGATCCTCACAACTAAATGCAGGAAAGCAGAAATATTAAATGTACCCTTTTCAGATAATAATACAATTAAAAATACAATTAATAAAGGGCCTTGGAAGCACAGATTGAAAACCAACTGGAAATTAAATAATCTAATCCTAAAGAATGAGTCGGTCACAAATCATAAAAACCATCGATAATTTCATTAAAGAAAATAACGAGACAATACTGCAAAATTTATGGGATGCATCCAAAGCACTTAGGAGAAAATTTGTATCTCTATATTAATACATCACTAATAAAAAGAGCAGATCAATGAATTGGGCATGCAACTGGAAAAAAACTAGAAAAAGAACAAATTAAAAATTCTAATTAATCACAAAATGGAAATACTGAAAATCAAAGAAGATTAATAAAAATTGGAAGTAAAAAAACCACTGAACTAATTAATAAAACTGGGAGCTGGTTTTATGGAAAAAACCCAACAACTATAAAACAGATAAACCACTGGTTAATTTGATTTTAAAAAAAGAAAACCAAATTAATAGTCTCAAAAATGAAAAGGGAAGCAGCCTAGCAGTTCCAGATTTCAAATTTATTACAAAGCAGTAATTATCAAAACAATCTGGTACTGGCTAAGCAACAGAGTGGTGGATCAGTGAAACAGAGTAGGCTCATAATACAGACGGGTAAACAGCCATAGTAATCTAGTGTTTGATAAACCCAAAGAATCCAAACTTTTGGGATAAGAATTCAATATTTGACAAAAATTGCTGTGAAAACTGGAAAGCAGTTTGACAGAAACAAGGCATAGACCAACATCTTATACTGTATACCATGATAAAGACAAAATGGATAAATGATTTAGCTATAAGGATGACATCATAAATAAAATAGGGGAGCATGGGAAAATTTACCTGTCAGATTTATGGATAAGGGAAGAGATTATGACCAAACGAGGCACAAAGGAGATTATAGGAAGTAAAATAGATAATTATGATTACATGAAATTAAAATGTTTTTGCACAAACAAAACTAATGCAGTCAAAATTAGAAGAAAAAGAGGGGAAAAAATTTGCAAGATGTTTTTCTGATAAAGGCCTCATTTCTCAAATATATAGAGAACTGAGTCAAACTTACAAAAATAAGAACCATTCTTCAGTTGACAAATGGTTTGAATGATATGAACATGCAGTTTTCAGAAGAAGAAATCAAAGCTATCAAGTCATGAAAAAATGCTCTAAATCACTATTTTTTTTTAAATTTCATTTATTTATTTAGTTAGTTTAGTGAGGCAATTGCGGTCAAGTGACTTGCCCAGGGTCACACAGCCAATAAGTGTCTGAGGCTGGATCCAAACTCAGGTCCTTCCTATTCCAGGGATGGCGCTCCATCCACTGCACCACCTAGTTGCCCCTCTAAATCACTACTGATTAAAGAAATACAAATTTTTTAAATTCTGAGACACCTCCTCAGACCTATCAAATTAGCTAAGGAAAGGAAAATGACAAATGCTGGAAGAGATGTAGAAAAATTGGGGCACTAATGCATTGTTGGTAGAGTTGTAAACCAGTTTAACCATTCTGGAAAACAATATGGAACTATTCCCAAAGGGCTATAAAACTGTATATGTCTTTGATCCAGCAATACAATTACTAAGTCTGTATCCCAAAGAGATAAAAGAAAAAAGAAAAAGACCTATTTATACAAAAATATTTACAGCTGCTCCTTTTGGAGTGGCAAATAACTAGAAATTGAGGGGATGCCCATCAATTAAAGAATGGTTAAAAAGTTTTAGTGTCTGATTGTGATAGAATACTATTGTGCTATAAGAAATGACAAACAAGATGCTTTCAGAAAAACCTAGGAAAATTTATATGAACTCATGCAAAATAAAGTGAGCAGAACCAGGAAAACTCCATACATAGTAAAAGTAATAGTGTAAGGATGATCAACTGGGAAAGGCTTAACTCTTCTGATCAAGACAATGATTCAAGACAATTCCAAAGGACCTACGATAAAAAATGCTATCCACTTCTAGAAAATGAACTGATGAACTCTGAATACAGACTGAAGCATACTTTTTTTTTAATCTTTATTTTTATTGCTTTGTTTGTGTGTTTTTTTTGATACATAGTTAACACAGAAATGTTTGGCATGGCTTCACATGTATAACTGAAACGAAAGTGCCTGCCTTCTCAAGAAGGGGTAGAGTAGGAGGAAGGGAGAGAATCTGGAATTCAAAATTTTTAAATGCTATTGTTTAAAAAATTTTTACACATAATTAGGAAATATTTAACAAGATAAAAATAGATTTTAAAAGAGAATTATTAAAGAGAAGTGACTTAAGATGTTCATATAATTTTACCCAGAGATCCTACTATTACATAGCAGATACCTTAAAGAGATCAAAGACAGAGGGGAAAAAAGTCCCATTTATATCAAAATATTCATAGCAGCATTTTTGTGATAACAAAGTAGGTCAGTCAGTCAAAAAGCATTTATTAAGCACTTAATGTGTGCCATGCATTGGGCTAACCACCAAGGATATAAAGAAAAGCAAAAGGCAGGCCCTGCTCTGAGAGAGATAAATAAGAGATCATTTCAGAGGGAAAGCACTAAGATTAAGGAGGACTGGGAAAGGCTTCTTGCAGAAGGAAGTACTTTAGCTGAGACTTAAAGTAAGCCAGGGAAGTATATAAGTATGCAAGAGGAGGAAGAGAGTTCTAGGCACAGGGGACAGACAGTGAAAATGTGCAGATTGAAATGATGTGTCATATGCAAGAATCAGCAAAGAGGCCAGTGTTACTGGACTGCAAAGTACACAGAAGGTCTAAGAAGCCTGGAAAGGTAGGAAGAGGCTGTTATGAAGAGCTTCAAAAGCCAAAAAGGATTTATATGTGATCCTGGAGGAAAAAGGAAGCCATTGGAGTTTACTGAATATGAAGGTGACGTGGTCAAACTTGCACTTAAGGAAGATCAATCTGACAGCTGAGTAAGTGCCCATTCACTGGGAAATCGCTGAACAAATTGTGGTTTATAAATGTAATGGAATATTACAGTGCAGTACTATTAAGAAATGGTCATTAAGGGGATAGCTAGGTGGCGCAGTGGATAAAGCACCGGCCCTGGAGTGAGGAGTACCTGAGTTCAAATGCGGCCTCAGACACTTAACACTTACTAGCTGTGTGACCCTGGGCAAGTTTCTTAACCCCAATTGCCTCACTTAAAAAAAAAAAAAGAAAGAAAGAAAGAAATGGCCATTAAAAGATGACAAATATGAACAATTTAGGGGGACTTGGGAAGACTCATATGAACCACGTGTATAAAGAACAAGGAAAACAGAACCACAATAATGAAAAGAAAAATAACACAGAAGACATTAGAATTCAGATTAATGTAATGACCAATCTTGATTCCAGAGGGCTGATAAAATTATTCCCATCTTCTCAATAAAGAGGTAATAATCAAATCAATCAACAAATACTTATTAAACACTTATATATGTGCCAGGCACTGTGCTAGGGCTGGAGACACAAATACAAAGAATGAAAACAATCCCTACTCACAATTTAGTTTATAATCTAATGGAGGAAAAATGTACATATAAAATAGATACAGCATAAATATAAAATTAATATGTACAAAGTAGTTAAATACAAGGTAGTTTGTGAGGGAAGGAAGTTGTGAGAACTGGAATGACACCCCCTGCTGGGAGGGACACTGTGAGCTCTGGCCTGAAAAGAAACTATATGACTTTAGCATCCGGAAGTGACCTCTTTTGGGGTTTCAAAGGTCAGATTGTCATCAGGAAGTGATGTTTGCCACCCGTGGGTCCTGTCAATCCGTGCTACCAACCAATTGGCTTGGAGCTGTGTGTGTGGACAGCCCTGTTTCACAGGAGGCTTCTGGGAGGAGCGAGGCCTTTCATTTCTGGATGGTAGCTTGGCAGCAGACAGGCAGGATAGGGAAAGCAGGCAAATCCCATACTTTATCCACATGTTTCTCTTTACTAACCCCTAATATACTTTTTTTTCTTCAGTGAGGCAATTGGGGTTAAGTGACTTGCCCAGGGTCACACAGCTAGTAAGTGTTAAGTGTCTGAGGCCGCATTTGAACTCAGGTCCTCCGGACTCCAAGGCCAGTGCTCTATCCACTGTGCCATCTAGCTACCCCACGCCTAATATACTTTAATAAATACTTAATGCCCAAAGATTGGTGCTATACGTTTTCTAATTTAAGGCAACCACTCATTAGACTTTAGACCCTTACAAAATTGAGAGATCAGAAAAGAACAATGCTGCAGACAACTGTCAGACAAGTGATATGTCAGCTTGAACTTAACTGTTTCTCTAATACAAGGTAGGGGTCTATGGCTAAAGCAAATTTATTAAATAATGACAGTGATAGAAAAATAACAGCACTATTTTTAACCTACTTAAACAAAGATGACAAAAGATGGGAAGTCAATGTTGATGGGATTCTAGGAAGAGAGAGACACTAGAGCATTACTGGGGGGGGGGGGGGGAGTGTGGCACGTGAAGTGGCCCAACCATTCTGCATTTCAATTTGGAATTTTGCAGAAGTGATTAAACTGTCCATACTCTTTGACCTAGCAAATTCTCTACTGGGCATGTTCCCTGTGATAGAACCACTGTCTACCAAGGGTTCCCTCATCTCCCTCTTCACCCAGGAAATACTGATTAAGCTAATTTTGTCCCTGGGTCTTTTGAATAGCCAAGGAGATACAGCTTGATCCTTGGTCCCTGGACTAATCAAGTCTTAGGAAAAATCAGCCATGTTGTTGGGGGAGAGGGAAACCCTATTTGACTGTGGTCCTACTACATACATACTCAATGAAGTCAAAGAGAGAAACAAAGATTATCTGTGTATGTGTCTGCCCACTGGTTGGTGAATGGCTGAAAAATTATGGCACACAAATACAACAGAATATTATTGCACAGTAAAAAAAAAAAGTGACAGGTATTCAGAGAAAAAGGGAGATCTGTATGAAGTGATGCAGAACAAAATAAGCAGAATCAAGAGAACAATACAGACAATAACAACAACATGAATGAAAAGGCCATTAAAAGGAAATTAAACTGAGTAATGGAAAAAAATTATGAAGGTTCAAAAGAAGTAGCAAAACAAACTTCCTCCCTCATGACAGAAATAGAATAATATTAGGCAGCTAGGTGGTGAAGTAAAGCACCAGCCCTGGATTCAGGAGAACCTGAGTTCAAATCCAGCCTCAGACACTTGACACTTACCAGCTGTATGACCCTGGGCAAGTCACAACCCTCACTGCCCAGCAAAAAAACCACAAACAAACAAAAAAAGAAGAATATTAAAACAGATTGTACACAATCAACTAAGTTTCCACAGCAAATATTTTTGCTTCATTATTTTCCTATGTCACCAGGAAGGGTTCAGTCTGCAGAGGAGATAGGAAATGATTGTGATATAAAGGCAAAAAGTATTGGGGCAGCTGGGTGGCGCAGTGGATAGAGCACTGACCCTGGAGTCAGGAGGACCTGAGTTCAAATCTGACCTCAGACACTTAACACTTAACTAGCTGTGTGACCCTCGGCAAGTCACTTAACCCCAATTGCCACACCAAAAAAAAAAAAAGTATCAATAAAATATTTTTCTTAGTTTTTAAAAATACATTTTACTGATATCTTTAATTTTATGTTGCATAAATTTCCCCTATATCTTTCTCTATCTCCTTCATAATTTTTTAAGAAGGAAAAGAGGAAAAAGGAAAAAGAAATTCAACAAAACTGATCACTATATTGAAAAAAGTCCTACAATACATGCAGTATTCTACATGAATAAACCTCCCATGTCTGCAAAGGAGTGGGAGGTTTATCTTCTCATACCTCTTGGGACGGGACGGGACGGGACGGGAAGGGAAGGGAAGGGAAGGGAAGGGAAGGGAAGGGAAGGGAAGGGAAAAGAAAAGGAAAATTACCTGAAATAGCGCTGGCTTAGAGCTCTGCTGACAGGGTTTAGAAGGTACCCCCAAGACCCTGTAGAGGAAGCCATAGGGATTCTGGGATGAAATCCTGCAGAAAAACAAAACAAAACAAAACAACAGATTTATTTATAAGACAAAGCTTTTACTAATAACTCATTTGTACTTTGAAAAAGGCCTAAAACCACTTTGGAGAGCAATTTGGAACTCTGCCCAAAGGGCCATAAAATTATGCATACCCTTCGACCCAGCAATACCACTACTAGGTCTGTATCCCAAAGAGATCATCAAAAAGGGAAAAGGACCCACATGTACAAAAATATTTATAGCAGAGCTTTTTGTGGTAACAAAGAATTGGAAATTGAGGGGATGCCAATCAATTGGGGAATGGCTGAACAAGTTGTGGTATATGAATGTAAAGGAACACTATTGTGCTGTAAGAAATTATAAACAGATGGATTACAGAAAAACCTGGAAAGATTTAAGTGGACTGACGTTGAGTGAAGTGAGCAGAACCAGAACATTGTACACAGTAACAGCAACACTGTGTGATAATCAACTTATCAGCAATACAATGATCCAAGATAATTCCAAAGGACTTATGATGGAAAATGCTCTCCACTTCCAGAAAAAGAACTGTGGAATCTGAATGCAGACTGAACCATACTGTTTTCACTTTTTTGTTTGTTTTCTTTTAGTTTTTCTTGAGGTTTTTCCCTTTTGCTCTGACTCTTCTTTCACAACATGACTAATGTGGAAATATGTCTAATATGATTGTGTGTGTGTGTGTATATAAAAAAACCTATATCAGATTGGTGATTGTCTTGTAAAGGTGGGGAGAAAAATGTGGAACTCAAAATCTTATAGAAAATTAATGCTGAAAACTATCTTTACATGTAACTGGAAAAAATTAAATACTATTAGGATTAAAAAATACTATTAAGATTGAAAATATAATAAAATGTTTTCAAAAACAAAAAAAGGAAAGAAAAAGGACTAGGGACACAGGCTGAAGGAAAGGACAAATAGACAGCAGCACTCCTAGCACATGGGTATTACCCACTTAATTGGTACAAAGACGAATACCTAAAAAAGTTATGGATGAATAGATGTTTCCCAGGTTCCCTGAAGAATTCTTGCTACTACCATACAATCCAGATTCCCTAAACTTGTATTGTAGCCCTAGGGTTGGGCAGACAGGAATGCTCCTCTATTTTGTTTACCATAAGCAAAACTACTACCAAAGCTCAAAGGAATCCAGGCAGGAAACAAGTATTCTTTGGTTATTTTCAGAATTACCCAACTTCCAGATAAAAAAGCTACCAGGTATACACCTAGTTTGAGACCGCTTCCCAATTTCCCCACAGAAAGGCATTTTGTAAATACCTCTGATAAACAAATATAAACAAATGTTTATATGCCTTTCTTAGAACTGGATTTTGCCAGAAGAGAAGAATTATCCAACAATGATTATCTAAATAATGGCATCCAAATGTTTTGACTAATCTGTTTGTTGTCATGTCACCCTTTCCCCTAAATGTAAGAGTTAAGAATTCAAAGTAGCTGAGGGGTGTGTGTTAGGTACTTTCTCAAAGAATCTATAGGCAGTTTTCACCAACTGAACCCCAAAGTTAATTCCCCCAAAGGGCATTTTTTCACCACCTAATTCCCATAATCACCATTCTAATATCACAAGAAGACACAGTTACTTAGTATTCAAAGGGAAAAAACCCAAAAGGCACGGTCATCTTTTACTTATGCCCCCTCAGAAACTTGAAAACACCTGTCTACTCAATCTCTGAACTTGGTCAAGAAAAAGGCAACAGAGCCAAGCCATCCTTCCTCCTTCCCAATGCCGTCCCACATTTTGTAAGAATATGCCAGCAAAAATCTGGGAGTGAGCACATCCCAGTCTGAGTCCCTATTCTGCCAACTGTTAGACATTGGGCAAGTCATTTAGTTTTTCTAAACATCATTTTCCTCATCCAATGAAGATAATATTTACTCTACTTACAGGTTACAAGTTTGTTCTTTAGGACAAAAAGAGATAATTCATGTGAAAGTGCTTTTGAAGCTTTGAAGAGCTAATCAAATACAAACTACAGTAATTATCCATTTGTTTATATTCTTTTTTTTTCCAGAGAAAAAAGTAAGAACTTTTAAAGTAAACTAACAAAATAAAGTAAAGGAATCCATTTATATTCTGTAATTACTGGCTTCCTCTTAGGATGTTCTCTGAAGAAAAATCAAAGCAACACCATTGTATCATAGGGTGGTCATAGGAAAATTAGGTGCCAAGAAGCTAATTTTGTTTGCAAAGTCACTGACTAAATAAATAGTAAACACCAGAGACTTAAGATGGACTCTGAAATATGGGCATAACCTGAAAAGATCAATTAAATTATTGGCATATCTTGACTAAGTATGTACCTTGCACACCACAGGTTAAATAAGCTGTAACACTCAGGAGGACAGATAAAATATTTTTTTTTAAAAAAGCAAACAAGATGACAAAAAAAAGATATGTCATTTATAGAACTATTGTGGTAGCTAAGAATTTGAAACAAAGTAGCTGCCCAATGACTAAAATGGCTAAATTAACTGTAGCACATTAACAGAATAGACTATTACTGTGCCGTAACAAACAATTAACATGACTAACACAGAAACATGGAAGTCTTATATGAACTGATACAAAGTGAAGCTACACCAAGAAAACAATATGTTCAGTGACTACAATGTAAATGGAAAGAATAACAGCAACAAAACAATTGAAACTCAATGCTTCAGCTTCAAACTAATAATCAATGTTGGCCACAAAGTGGAGATATGAGAAGACATCTCCCACTTCAGAAGTGGGGGACCAGAAGTGTGTAATACTGCATATAGTGTCAGCCTTTATCTATTTATTCAATAGTCTTTGTAGAACTTTTCCTCCCATTTCTTCCTTTTCTGTTATTCATTATGAGGGATGGCTCTCTGAGAGTGGGTGAGGGTAGATAGTGGGAATGTAGACATAAAAATAAACACAAAAATATCAATTAAAAATTTTATTAAAAAAAAAGGACAATACAGGGCTTTTGTTTGGTCTCACGGGTATCAACAACCTTTAGAACAGAATAAAATATAGGGAGGGCAGAACAAAATGGCCTTTACAAAGATTACATTCTGTAAGGGCTGACTTGGACCTTCAAGAGGTTTGGCCCAACTGCCTCACAGAACTCAATACTGCAACCTTTATCACATACAATAATGGTGCCTCTCCTTCCTTCCTAACCTCAGTCATTGTTTAGGTCTGGGATGAAAGGAAATCCAGACAAGTATCCAACAAAGGCACAGCCACAGGCCTACCTTACCACAAGAAAACACCACCACTGACAGAATTCAAGAATTCAGGTGAATAAACATCCATGTTTCCACTGCTACAGTATTTACATTTAATGTCTTTCTTCCCACAAGTTCAAAGCACTATAGAAAAGATTTTATTAGTGCGGGTGGAAAAAAAATGCCACTTACCTGGAAAGGGATATCTACCTGAGCGCTCAATAAATATTTACTAAGTACTAAATCCAGCTCCCCCCCCCCCATTCCTAATCTCACTCTCTCATATCCTTAGGGAAACAGCTTAACATAGAACAACCAAAAAAAGGCCTTTAGAAGTCATCTAGTTGGGGCAGCCAGGTGGCGCAGTGGATAGAGCACTGGCCCTAGATTCAGGAGGACCTGAGTTCAAGTCCAGCCTCAGACACTTAACACTTACTAGCTGTGTGACTCTGGGCAAGTCACTTAACCCCAATTGCTTCACCAAAAAAAAAAAAAAAGTCATCTAGTCAACCTTGCTTTACAGATGAGCAAACTGAGACCCAAAGAAGTTCAAATGACTTGCCAAAAGTCACACAGATAAGTTACTTGGGAGAACCAAGATTTAAACCCAGGTACTCTGACTCCAACCCCACAGCTCTTACCACTACTATTTTTTCCCAAAGAACCTCTAAGAAACACCCTGAAATAGCCCAACAAAAATCAGAAATCTTCATTCCAAAATGATAGAAAGATCAAGTGCCACATAAAAGCATCTCAGTTTCTAGAACTTGAATATCTGACTAAGAAGAGGCATCCTTTTGTAAAAGATTGCCATTTCTCTTTCTGTAGCTCTCAGAACTATCATAGCTATTTAAAATTCAAATATGAATCTTATTCCAACTGTTAAATCATTCATGTTACAGAAGCCAAACCAGTTTCCACTCTGACAGCAGACACACATTTTACTCATCCCAGTGTTTGCACTGTCAGCTAAAATGTAGACTAAAGACCTAGGGAGAATGATCTATCTACTTTATTCCAAAGCTTCCTCTTTAAAATAAAAAGTAAATTAAAAAAAAAAACCAATGTCTTGAAACATGGTCTGCAATAAAATGAAAACATTACTTGGGGGAAAAAAAAGAAACATGGTCTGATGTAGATCATGTACAACCATTACCACAACTTTGAGACAATTTCTCAGTTGAGCTTTTAAAGTGCTCACTCACAACCCCCTACAGCAGACCCACATGAAAACCTGGGAGTAAGAACAGAAAGTAACTATTTAATTTCTCCTAAGAGAGATTTAGGGTTAATACATCACTACCCACGTTCCACTCTCCAGAGCATTGCGACATTCTCCAGCAGTCCAACACTTCAAATGAATACAAGACATTTACATTTAGCCCAAGAACTACAAATGAACCCTTGAGACCCCCAGAAACTGGAATTAGATCAAACTGGCTTGAGGACATGACTGAAGCCACTACTTCAGACCTTTGCACAAACAAAAAACTGAGACTTAAGTCTCCCATTTCCAGTCATTTGCTATAAACCCTAATTTCCTAATTGTTCCTTAAACCCCTCATCTCAACCCACTTCACTTCTATCCAGCTCAAACCTCTTCCAGAAAGCCTCTCCTAACACCCATGATACCACCTTTTCCTGGAAGGAAAGACTAGATGCCTCTACTTCAATATTTCCATAAAATTTCTCTTTTTAAATACTGAAGTACAACTAAAATGTTGCCTGTTATAAATTCCTTATATTTCTTTTATAACTGGCAAAGTAAATATCAGGTAATTGATCAGGTTAGAGAACTGCCCTTTAATACATCTTCAGGACCATCTGGAGATTAAGGCCTCTGTATCCAAATCCAACCCAATCCTATTAATTAAATGGCACCAATGACTTCTTTCTTCAGGAGGTCAGATTTAGGAACTGAAAAATCCCAAGCCTTCAAAAAAAGCAAGTCTCCTGACTCACAATTAACAGCACAGTTAACATAACCGCCTCACACCTAAGAACATACCAGGCTCTTAAGTAAGTCTGTTCTACATACTGGAAGAGGGAGTGGGGACGCTATCAAGTACTGCCCACTGGATTTAGAGCTGAAAGGGACCACATACCACCTAGTCCAACTTCTTCATTTTACAGATGAGGAAATAGGCTCAGAGAGATAAAAGGCTTGCCCAAGGGTTACACAGGTATTAAAGGGGCAGAGTCAAATTTCATACTTGAATCCTTTTACTACAAATCCACTTATACCATTCTACCTCTTAGATAAGAAATCACTATTTCAAGCCAACAGCTACATGACTCCATTCAAGAAATGTATACTACGCTTGACTTTCATTTGGCAATGAAACAGGCCCATTTCTTCAGATAAAACACCATACCAACTAAATTATCTTTGCATCCATGTCCCTATCTGTGTATTCATAGATTACAAGCTCTCCTAAGAAAGTACCTGCATCCTAGTACGTGAGCAGGAAGAAGAGAAATGTAGGTTTTTCCCAGAAAGATTTCTTCCTGAAAAACTGCAATTTGGGGCATTATGAAATTTTTTAGAATAAAATATTTGAGGTATTTGAAAGAAGGCATCCATCTCTTGCTGCTAACAAGCTATTTATTCCCCTAAAGCAATTTCTGAAAAGGAGAAAATAGGAAAATTTCTGTATCACGCTATCTACAGTATGAGGACAGTATAATTCTAGCACACTGTGGCCATTTGGTACAAACATTAGTGCACGATTCTAAAACACAAGAGCAAAATGAATGTATTTCTGTCTCAAAGGGTACGGCCATTTTCACAAGAGAAGGAAGAGAGACTTGAGCGCTTCTTGCTCACGTGCTTCCTCTAGGTGAGGAAGGCTACTTTTTTGATCTAGAAACTTAGGAAACATTCCTGTCCTCCCAATTAGGCCTCAAAGCAATAGAAGTTGAGAGAACAGTAGCAATAGTATCCACTTATTCCTAGAGAGATTAGGAAATAGGAGCTTAATATACTGCTTGCTCGAAGAGGTCAGGATAGATTAAGTGCAAGTCTAAAGACTGTAGAGATAAAGGTTGCAAACTGGCTGCTGAAGAGCAGAATGGAAAAAATGGAAAGTATTCAAACAAATTTTACATGTTTCTACTTTCCCTTAAATATTTCCACAACATATTTTTGGAGGAGTAGACAGGGGAGAGAACAATGGAAAGAAGGGAGAGAAGAATGTTTTCTGATGGCTTAAAAATATTTAAAATTTTATAATCTCTGGTCCATGTATTGTATACATGGCCTAAGCAGATTATCACATAGCAATTCACCAAATAAGGCTTTAATAAGGTGATGAAGGGGGGAATAAGATTTGCCCAATCTGCTCCACAGGGTTTATAAGAAAAGCCCTTTACAAATTATAAAGTGCTATGCATCTGAAAGAAGTATAATCATCATGATGGGGGGGGCCCAACCCAAGACTGAGTCCACACTGTCTGAGAAACATTTCCTGAAACAAAATTCAACAAGACTTATTAAGTACCTACTATGTTCCAGAACCTGTGCAAAAAATCTCAACACCATATTGAAAGATATGATTCAAGAGAATTATCCAGAACTTTAGAACACAGAAAATGAATTAACAATGGAAAGAATTCATGGATTACTTCCAGAAAAACAAATCAAAACTATAAATTCCAAGACACATAGTGGTTAAATTTAATAATTCAAATAAGAAACAATAAATTCTGCAAGGAATCAGGAGAAAGTTCTTCAAATAAAAAGGAATTTGGCTATGAAATTCCTGGGAGTTTTCATTTTAGGAGCTCTTTTGGTTGATCAATGGATTCTTTGAATGACTATTTTACCCTCTGATTCTTGGATATCAGGGCAGTTTTCCTTGATAATTTCTTGAAAGATGCTATCCAGGCTTTTTTTGATCATAGCTTTCAGTCAGTCCAATAATTCTTAAATTATCTCTCCTGAATCTACTTTCCAGGTCAGTTGTTTTTCTTTTTTTTTTTTTTGACTTAGTTTTTTTTAAAATATTTTTTTATTTTTAATTTTACGTATAAGGTATTTTATTTTTTCTGTTACATGTAAAGATAGTTCTCAAATTTTGTTTATACAAGCTTTACAATTTCAGATTTTTCTCCCTCCCTCCCCTAGACAGCAGGTAATCTGATATAGGTTATATCTATATATCTATATACATATATATATCTATACACACACATATATATATACACATAATAACATTAATCCTATTTCTGCATCAGTCATGTTATAAGAGAAAAAATCAGAGCAATGATGAAAAACCTCAAAATAGAAAAAAAAAACAAGAGCACCAAAAACAAAAGAAATAGTATGGTTCAATCAGGATCTATACTCCAAAGTTCTTTTTTTTTTTCCCTCGGATTTGGAGATCCTCTTCTATCATGAGTTCCCTGGAACTCTTCTGTACCATTGCATTGGTGAGAAGAATATAGTCCATCACAGTAGGTCAACACTCAATGTTGATGATACCGTGTACAATGTTCTTCTGGTTCTGCTCATCTCACTCATCATCAGCTCACGCAAGACCCTCCAGGTTTCTCTGAACTCCTCCTGCTCATCATTTCTTACAGCACAATAGTATTCCATTGTATTCATATACCACAACTTGTCCAGCCATTCCCCAATTGATGGGCACCCCCTCAACTTCCAATTCCTTGCCACCACGTAAAGAGCAGCTATAAATATTTTTGTACATGTGGGACCCTTTCCCCCTTCCATGATTTCTTTGGGAAAAAGACCCAAAAGTGGTATTGCTGGGTCAAAGGGTATGCACAGCTTTATCGCCCTTTGGGCATAATTCCAAATTGCTCTCCAGAATGGTTGGATCAGTTCACAGCTCCACCAACAATCCATTAGTGTTCCAATTTTCCCACAGCTTCTCCAACATTTATTATTTTCCTTTTTTGTCATTTTAGCCAATCTGACAGGTGTCAGGTGGTACCTCAGAGTTGTTTTAATTTGCATCTCTCTAATCATTAGAGATTTAGAGCATTTTTTCATATGGGAATAGCTTTGGTTTCTTCATCAGAAAACTGCCTGTTCATATCCTTTGACCATTTCTCAATTGGGGAATGACTTGGATTCTTATAAATTTGATTTAGTTCCCTATATATTTTAGAAATGAGGCCTTTATCAGAAGTACTGGCCATAAAAATTGTTTCCCAGCTTTCTGCCTCCCTTCTAATTTTGGATGCATTGTTTCTGTTTGTACAAAATTTTTTTAATTTAATGTAGTCAAAATCATCCATTTTACATTTTATAATATACTCTATCTCTTGTTTGGTCATAAACTGTTTTCATTTCCAAAGATTTGATAGATAGACTATTCCTTTCTCTCCTAATTTACCTATGGTATCACCTTTTATGTCTAAATCATGTATCCATTTTGACCTTATTTTAGTATAAAGTATAAGATGTTGGTCTATGCCTAATTTCTGCCATACTATCTTCCAGTTTTCCCAGAAGTTTTTGTCAAATACTGAGTTCCTATCCCAGAAGCTGGAGTCTTTGGGTTTATCAAACACTACATTACTAGTGTCATTTACTACTGCATTTCCTGAGCCTAGCCTATTCCATTGATCTACCACTCTATTTTTTAGCCAGTACCAGATAGTTTTGATGACTGCCGCTTTATAGTAAAGCTCCAGGTTTGGTACCGTTAACCCACCTTCCTGTGAATTTTTTTTTCATTATTTCCCTGGATAGTCTTGATTTTTTGTTTTTCCAGGTGAATTCTGTTGTTATTTTTTCTAGCTCTATAAAATAATTTTTAGGTAGTCTGATTGGTATGGCACTGAATAAGTAAATTAATTTAGGCAGTATTGTCATTTTTACTATATTAGCTCTGCCTATCCATGAGCAATTGATATCTTTCCAATTATTTAGATCTGATTTGATTTGTGTGAAGAGTGTTTGGTAGTTGTGTTCATAGAGTTCCTGGGTTTGTCTTGGCAAGTAGACTCCCAAGTATTTTATATTATCTACCATTACTTTAAATGGAATTTCTCTATCTCTTGCTGCTGGACTTTGTTGGTCATGTATAGAAATACTGATGATTTATGTGGATTTATTTTATATCCTGCTACTTTGCTAAAGTTGTTAATTGTTTCAAGTAATTTTTGAGTTGATTCTCTAGGATTCTTTAAGTATACCATCATATCATCTGCAAAGAGTGATAGTTTTGTTTCCTCCTTGCCTATTCTAATTCCTCTAATTCCTTTCTCTTCTCTAATTGCTAAAGCTATCAGTTGTTTTTTCTAATGAGATATTTCACATTTTCTTCTTTTTCTTTCATTCTTTTGATTTTGTTTGTTTTTTGTTTTCTTTTTTTTTGTGAGGCAATTGGGGTTAAATGACTTGCCCAGGGTCACAGCCAGTAAGTGTTAAGTGTCTGAGGTCAGATTTGAACTCAGGTCCTCCTGAATCCAGAGCCCGTGCTCTATCCACTGCACTACCTAGCTGCCCTCTTCTTTTTTTTTTTTTTTTTTGGTTCTTGATATCTAATGGAGTCATTAGCTTCTACTTCCCTAATCATAACTTTTTTAAAAAATAGATTATTACTTTTATTTTATTTTATTTTTTAGGGCAATGAGGATTAAGTGACTTGCCCAGGGTCGCACAACTAGTAAATGTCAAGTGTCTGAGGTCAGATTTGAATTCAGGTCCTCCTGAATCCAGGGCCTGTGCTTTATCCACTGCACCAGCTAGCTACCCCCCCCCAATAATAACTTCTAAGGAATTGTTTTGGGGGGGTTAGCTTTTGTACCTCCTTTTCCATTTGATCAATTCTCCTTTTTAAGGAGCTGTTTTCTTCAGTGAATTTTTGCACATCTTCTCCCATTTTTTTTGTGCTTCCTTTACCACGCTACTGACTTTTTTTTCAATTCTCTTGCATAACTCTCATTTCTTTTCCCCAAGTTTTCTTCTACCTCTCTTATTTGATTTTTAAAATCTTCTTCCAGGAGTTCTTTTGAGGCCTGAGACCAATTTATGTTTCTTTTTGAGGCTTCACATGTAAGAATTTTGACATTGTTGTCCTCTTTTGAGTTTGTTTTGATCTTCTCTATCACCACAGTAGCTTTCTATGACTGGAGTTCTTTTTTTTGCTTTTTGCTCATTTCCAGCCTACTTTTAAAGTTACACTCTGCTGGGGGTGGGGGTGGGGGGAGGAGAGAATGGACTGTCTCAAGCTTCTTGTGCTGGAGACCAAGGGCCTAGCCACTGGTTTGATGAGCCAGGGCATCCAGTGGCAGGACAAAGTCAAGACAAGTGGTCAAGGCTCAGAATGCAACAGATGACCCTGGCTTCTCCGATGACTAACCAAGCTCTAGGTGTTCCACAGAATATGCTTCAGGCACTATCATGGTTGTTGGAACACACTGTTCTCATCCACCCATTCCAACAGAGAAAGTCTTCATATGCTTGGGATAGATACACCCCCCTAACTCCGTGATGGGCTTGAGGCCTGTAGGTTACCCTCAACCCAGTTTAGCCTGTCTACCAAAACAGTTTACCAGGGTATGACTGCTGCACATGCTATAGTTTTTTGGAGCCACAGGTGAGAGTTGAGTGATCACTGGACATCAAAGGTGAAAAGCAGTCCTAAACAGGACTTGGCAGCTCTCACACCACAGGTACTATTCTTCCTTGAATATCCATATTCCCCCATGTGATGAATACAGAGAAACATGGAAAGATCTACATGAACTGATGCAGAGCCAAGAAAACAATATACATAGTAACTATAATATAAATGGAAAGAACTACCATACACCAGAAAATCAAAAGTTAATATAGCAAAATTATAAAGATCAAGCAGGACTCAAACGAAGAGATATGAGAGGACACCCCCAACCTACCCCTTCACAGAGGTGGGCAGTCCATAAATGTTATATATTTCATGTTTTCACACTTTTTAACAGTATAGATCTGCTGTGCTGATTTTTTTCCTCTTTAAAAAACACTATTTGTTATATAGGATGGCTCTCTTGGAGGGAAAGAGAGAGAGATACCCGGGACAACTATGATGATGCAAGAAACAGAAGATATCAATAAAAACTATTTCTTGTCCTAAAATCAGGCCTGTGCTGAACAAATGCCACTGCTCTATAATCTATGGTCATTTGCCTGGTTCTACTTTTCTTTTCCTGGCTGTGTGGCCTTGAGCAAGTCACTAAAAGTTATATCAGCAACAATAATGGCTACCACTTATGTATCACTTTCATGTTTACAAAGCATTTTACATTATTTCATTTGAGTCTCACAACAACCCTGGGAGGTAGGTGCCTTTATACCCATTTTGCAGATTAGGAAATTGAAACACCAATTTGCCCAGGGTCAAACAGCTATTAAGTATCTGAGGCTTTAGTGGCAAATATAACAAAAACAGAAAATAGTGGATGTTGAAGGGTATGTGAGAAAGCTGAGATGCCAATCCACTGTTGGTGGAGTTGTGTTTCCATTCTGGAAAGCAATTTGGATCTATGCCCAAAGGGCTACAGAACTGTGCATACCTTTTGATCCAGCAATACCACTGCTAGGTTTCTATCCCAAAGAAATCCCCCAAAAGAGAAAAAGACCTATTTGTACAAAAATATTTATAGCAGCTCTTTTTTTGTGGTGGCCAAGAATAGGAATGCCCATCAATCAGGGAATGGCTAAACAAGCTGTGGTATATGATGGTGATGGAATATTACTGTGTTATAAAAAATGACAAGCAGGATTTAGAAAGGCCTGGAAAGACTTGTATGAACTGATGTACAGTGAAGAGAGAAGAACCAAGAGAACATTGTGCACAGAGAGACAGCAATATTATTTGATGAAGAACTGTGAAACACTTGACTATTCTCAACAGTACAATGATCCAAGACAATCCCAAAGGACTATTGATGAAACATACTATCCACCTCCAAAGAATGAAATGATATTGATGGAACACACTACTTTTTACTTTCATTTTTTTTCTTTTATTCAAGTTTTCTTTCTTATACAAAATTACTAATATGATAATGTTTTACAAAATCATACATGTATAACCTATATCTGCTTACTGCCTCAGGGAGGGGAGAAGGGAGAGAGGGAAGGAGGGATAAAAATTGGAACCCAAAACTATAAATAAAAATGTTTATTCATTTTAAAAAAAAGTATCTAAGGCTGGATTTGAACTTAGGTCTTCCTGACTTCCAAGTCTACTACTCAATGCCAGGTACTACCTGAAAGTACCAAGAAAGCCCTCTTGCTTAGTAGGGTGCTGGGCTTGACCTCTTTAGGTTTGTTTTTTCATATGCAAAATGAACAGGCAGGAATAGATGGCCTCTAATGTCTTTTGCAGCACTAATAATCCATGTCTATGCATTCTCAATTGTATAAAATTCTCCAATTCCACAAATCATATCTAAATAGAATTGAAATTAAGTTATGACAGTGGAGATGAAAATTTAATCTATAATTATATAAAAAGTGACTTGGAAACAAGTGTAAACTTGCTTCAGACAATCTATATAATATTTTCTCAAAAAATGTGTTTACACAGAAAGATGAGCCAGATGGTATTTCCTTCTCACTTTAAAGAGTCCTCGTAATGTGACTTCTGTGCCCAGGGTTATTTGTTTACACCACTTCCTAGTCTACACTAGAATATGAAACAAAATTCTTCTCATATCCCCAAACAGTATGAAAAAAACTTATTTAATACAAGAACATCTTTTTCATCCTAGTTAATCAATGGAAGATTTCCTTACAGCTACGTGGGTAACAATAGCAAGAATAGCCCAAGTGAATTATTATTAGCCTGTAATTGAGATGACTGATTGTTCCACGGGTTCTCTAACTTCAAGAATTTACCCAGATTAGGTAAGACAACACAATCTACCCTCGCTACTGTTTCTGAGTTCTTCATACATACTCTAGATCCCAAAAGACTCCAGAAGAAGTAAACTGAGCATGCTATTTTAAATTCAATAGCAGTAAGAACAGAAAACAGGACAAGGAACCTGCACCAATCCTGTTCAATGAAAAACTAGAATAATTACCAGATCTTTAAAAGCCAACCAGGAGGGGCAGCTAGATGGTGCAGTGGTTAAAGCATTGGCCCTGGATTCAGGAGTACCTGAGTTCAAATCTGGCCTCAGACACTTAACACTTACTAGCTGTGTGACCCTGGGCAAGTCATTTAACCCCCATTGCCTCACTAAAAAAAAAAAAAAAAAAAAGCCAACCAAGAAACTATCCAAAGATAACCCTGTGTATGCACTGAAGTACAACAAACTTCTTCCCATACAGTCCACACACAAAGATTTTTACAAGCATAGGACTTTCTGGTTTAAAAAAAAAAAAAAAAGAGGTGGGGCAGCTAGGTGGCGCAGTGGATAAAGCACTGGCCCTGGATTCAGGAGGACCTCATTTCAAATCCAGCCTCACCTCATTTCTAAAATATAAAAGGAACTAAATCAAATTTATAAGAATCCAAGTCATCCCCCAATTGAGAAATGGTCAAAGGATATGAACAGACAGTTTTCTGATGAAGAAATCAAAGCTACCATATGAAAAAATGTTCTAAATCACTACTGATTAGAGAGATGCAAATTAAAACAACTCTGAGGTACCACCTGATACCTATCAGATTGGCTAAAATGACAAAAAAGGAAAATAATAAATGTTGGAGAAGCTATGGAAAAAATGGAACACTAATGCATTGTTGGTGGAGCTGTGAACTGATCCAACCATTCTGGAGAGCAATTTGGAATTATGCCCAAAGGGTGATAAAGCTGTGCATACCCTTTGACCCAGCATTACCACTTTTGGGTCTTTTTCCCAAAGAAATCATGGAAGGGGGAAAGGGACCCACATGTACAAAAATATTTATAGCTGCTCTTTACATGGTGGCAAGGAATTGGAAGTTGAGGGGGTACCCATCAATTGGGGAATGGCTGGACAAGTTGTGGTATATGAATGTAATGGAATACTATTGTGCTATAAGAAATGATGAGCAGGAGGAGTTCAGAGAAACCTGGAGGGTCTTGCGTGGGCTGATGATGAGTGAGATGAGCAGAACCAGAACATTGTACACAGTATCATCAACATTGTGTGTTGATCTACTGTGATGGACTAGATTCTTCTCACCAATGCAATGGTACAGAAGAGTTCCAGGGGACTCATGATGGAAAAGGATCTCCAAATCCAGGAAAGAAAAAAAAAAAAAAAGAACTGCGGAGTATAGATGCTGATTGAACCATACTATTTCTTTTGGTTTTGGTGCTGTTGTTTTTCTATTTTGAGGTTTTGCATCATTGCTCTTATTTTTTCTCTCATAACATGACTGATGCAGAAATGTTTAATGTTATTATGTGTGTGCGTGTGTGAGTGTGTGTGTGTATATACACACACACACACACACACACACACACACCCATATATATATATAAAAAACCTATATCGGATTGCCTGCTGTCTAGGGGAGGGGGAGGGAGGGAAGGAGGGAGAAAAATCTGAAATTGGAAAGCTTGTATAAACAAAAGTTGAGAACTATCTTTACATGTAATGGGAAAAAAAATAAAATACTTTATTAATTTTTTTAAAAAGGGAAGATTAAAATATTCTCATTAAAAAAAGAACTGTTGAGTATAGATGCTGATTGAACCATACTATTTGTTTTGTTTTGGGTGCTATTGTTTTTCTATTTTGAGGTTTTTCCTCATTGCTCTGATTTTTTTCTTATAACATGACTAATGCAGAAATGTTAAATGTTTTATATATATATAATATATATATAATATAATATATATATATAACCTATATCAGATTACTTGCTGTCTAAAGGAGGAGGGAGGGAGGGAGGGAGAAAAACCTGAAATTGGAAAGCTTGTATAAACAAAAGTTGAGAACAAATCCAGCCTCAGACACTTGACACTTACTAGCTGTGTGACCCTGGGCAAGTCACTTAACCCTGCCTGCCTGCCTGCCTGCCTGCCTGCCTGCCTGCCTGAATGAATGAATGAATGAACGAATGAATGAACGAATAAATAAATAAATAAATAAGAGGTAATATATTAGTACCACCTTTGGGTTTCTACCATTTCCTCAAAAGACTTTTTTCCAACTGACAGCTATTCATAAAATTAATGGGGGCTGGGAAAGAGGAGAGAAGAAAAATTTTCAAAGAACAAGATACTCTAAGGTTATTCCCCCATTCCCAAGGAAGAGCAATACTAACAGGCTCTGCTAGACCCAAAAAGAAAGTAACTGTCTAGACCATTAGCACTGGTGATTTACAGACAGGATCTTTCCCTCTTAAGCAGATTAGTTTTATCTCAGAATCAAACCCAACCACCCTTTTAGCAATCATTCAGGTCTTCTTAATACCTACTGGCAGAACCCGAATTAAACCATTTCAAATCAATGAAAATGAACTTTAGAAAAATTTTAAAAGGCTATAATACACTCTTCCCAGTAACAAGCTTTTTTCACATTCAACAATCCTTTTATGAATTTCTTCTTGATAATGATGTTAAAATGCTACTTTTGCCACAAACATTTAACACCAACACACACACAACTGGCATGAAATAAGCAAACACTTTCTCTTTTGTAAAACAGTTCTTTGTAGGACAGATACATTATTTTATTTGAAGAAAAGTCTCACAAGAAAAAAAAATTATGGCTTCCAACAAAAATCTTTACCATCATAAGCTGCCCTCTCCACTATCACAAGCTAGGTGGTCAAAAGCTAAAGCTAAAACTAATGGTACTCCTAGTTACTGAACTTGTTTTCTCATAGCATCAACAAACAAGCTCAATTTTAATTATCTGCAAACAAGTTCTTTCATCTTTTTTACACACACAGCCCCCTAAATGCACTTTTTCTTCCTTCAACATGTAAAAAGGAAAGTTAGCTCCTCAAGCCTATACACACACTAAGGAGAGGAAAAGAATATGCGAATGTGGACAAGTTACTTCACCTGTTGTTTTTTTCCTCTTTTTTTTTTTTTAACATTCATTTTCCAAAAATTGACTTCCAAATTGTCTCCCTCCTCTCAGTCCCTCCCCCACCCATTGAGAAGGCAAGCAATGATAACAATGATGCATGTGAAATCATGCAAAATAGACCTGTTTCTTCATCTATTGAATGAGATTGGGCTAGATGACTTCTAAGATCCATCCCTTCTAGCTCTTGATCCTATGACCTACAGTTAGTTGAAAACTTTTTTTTTTCAAAAAAAGAAAAATGAAACACCTATGAGCAAGGTATTGCATTTTTGAGATTTTAATCCTTTTAGCTCTATCTACAATATGACATATTCCAGACACATGGTATAACAAAAGATATTCCTTTTGTAAAGCCTCATGAGGTTCAAAGATTTAAGCCCGGGGCAACTAGGTGGCACAGTGGATAGAGCACCGGCCCTGGAGTCAGGAGGACCTGAGTTCAAATCCAGCCTCAGACACTTAACACTTACTAGCTGTGTGACCGTGGGCAAGTCACTTAACCCCAATTGCCTCACTAAAAAACAAAAAAACAAAAAACAACAAAGACTTAAGCCCTTGAAGGCACCTTAGAAGTCATCAAATCCAAATCTACTTTACAAATAAGGTCCAAAGACATGAAGCAACTTAACCAAGATAGTGGGTGGTAGAGCAGCAATTCAAAGCAAGATTCTCTGTCTGCAAACACAGAAGCCTAACCACAGGTCCAAAATGAAGTACATTTCCTTTTCTTGAAGGTAGGAATGAGAAAATTCCAACAACAGCCATGCTGGAATATTCTCTAAAATCTTCCCTTCATCGTTGCCTCTGAACTGGCCATACTCCATGCCTAGAATACCTTACTTTCTCACCTCTGACTCACAGAATCTCTCACTTCCTTTAAGACTCGGCTCAAGCACCCTCTTCTACACGGAGGTTTTCCTGATTCCCCAACTGCAAGTGCCCTCTGCCCCTAACTAGTTGTCATTTATTCTTTTTTTTTTTTTTTTTGGTGAGGCAATTGGGGTTAAGTGACTTGCCCAGAGTCACACAGCTAATAAGTGTCAAGCATCTGAGGCTGAATTTGAACTCAGATCCTCCTGAATCCAGGGCCAGTGCTCTATCCACTGCACCACCTAGCTGCCCCCTGTCATTTATTCTTTATACTTATTTATGTACATGTCTCCCCCAACAGAATAAAAACTCTTTGAGAGGGGTTATTCCATTCAGTGAGGCAATTGGGGTTAAGTGACTTGCCCAGGGTCACACAGCTAGACTAGAGGTCCACAAATGCAGAACATTCCACAAATTCAAATTTTTTTCAGTGATTGTTTTGCTGACTTTTTCAGACTCTTCCTTTTTTTAATTTTTAAAAGAATCCTTTGCTATATGGAATAGTTCTCTGAAAAAAAAAAGGGGAAAATACAGAAAGAAATTTAGGTCATGTCAAAACAAATAGTATTAATAAAAATTCATTTAAAAGAAATTTTTAATGTTGAATTTTACTGACATCCTATCCTACCCCACTCCCTTCTCTTCTTTTGTTCCTGGATCAATACAATGATTCAGGATTACTTAGCCTTAATAATGTTTTTAAAGTTAAGGGGGAGCTAAAAATATTGTACTCCCAATTGCCTTAGAGCCCTAGATGATTTCTGAAAAAATTATTCCCTAATCTGAACCTTGTTTCACTAATGAATAATTTACAGGAAGTATGCTATTTGGCAGCTTCCTTAATAAGAGACTACCATATCTGACCTAAAACATTTCTTTGCTCTGACTTGGATTCCTCTTTGGCACACTGGTTTCTACTTGTTAAACATGCAAAAACAAGCACCAATCCAAGAATTAAAACCCAGAACAAGCTACTTTAAGTAGCTCCTTGGGGTTCAACTATCACCTCTACCTAGGTGATTCTGAAATCTCTATTTCCAGACCTGACCTGAGTGAGCTCCAAAGCTCTCACCTGAACTGTCCCATCAATACCTCAAACTCAATTTCGAAATCAAGATTACATTGCCCCTAAACTTGTTCCTCCTCCTGCAGTGAAAATAGCATCAAGTTTGCATTCAGAAGACCTAGGCTTCCATCTCATTGTGACCGTGGATGAGTTACTAATTGCCTCTCTGGGCCTCATTTTCTTCACCTACACAATGAATGAGGAGGCTCAACTTAAGAGGGTTTGTTTGTTGAAGGGGTTTGTTGAAGTTCTTGAGTCCTAGCAAACTTTTCTGGTAAAGTATTGTGATATAATGAAAAGAGCCAATTTGGAGTCAGACTACCTGGACTGGAATTCCAGCTCTACTTCTTACTTACCAGTGCGATCTTAGAGAGTCATATCCTCTCCCTGAGCCTGTTTTTTCATCTCTAAAATGAGAGGACTGAAGTCCTTTCCAGCTCCAAGTATATGATCTAGTAATCCAGCTTCTATCAATGTCACCACCATCAATGCAACAGCCTTGTTCAAAA
Organism: Dromiciops gliroides; assembly: GCF_019393635.1. Classification (NCBI taxonomy): domain Eukaryota; kingdom Metazoa; phylum Chordata; class Mammalia; order Microbiotheria; family Microbiotheriidae; genus Dromiciops; species Dromiciops gliroides. Next base: position 259,455,285 of record NC_057864.1, read on the forward strand.
CCTTTCTTGGACTCCTGTCTCCTTAATCTACTGTATCCATCCAATAAGTCCCAAAAGGTCTGTCCAAATCCACTTCCACAATATTTCTCATGTCCCCTCCTCTCTATCCCAACTGCTCCAACCCAGCATAGGCTCACTACCAGCTACCTGATTACTGTCACAGCATTATTTTAAGTCATCCCACCTGCAGTCCATCCTTCTAATGGATGCCAGACTTATTTTCTTGGAATATAAACTTGGTCATGCCACTCATCCATTCAAAAAAATGTCAGTCTCTCTTTATTGCCCATTTCTTTCAAACTATTTTGCCTGGAACTTGAGGACCTACAAAATCTGAAACCATTTAATTTCTTCCAGCTTCCATCTCATACTATCCCATACATTATATACTCTTGCCAAATAGGACCACCCACTATTCTCCACTCTCCGTGCTCCCCCCCCCCCCCCCCGCATCTTTATTGACACTTCATACTCATAGTATATAGTCTCTGCCCATAGAATTCCTACCCATCCTTTAAAACTCCAATACCACCTCTTTCATTAAGCTTTTCCTGCCTCCCCCCACTCCACAGATACTAAAGAACTTCCACTCCACCCTGCCCTCACAGAGAGGTATAAAAAAAAAAATGCTAACACTTTTTTTTTTTTTTTGTGAGGCAATTGGGGTTAAGCAGGCTTAGAGTTAAGTGATTTGGCCAAGGCCACACACAGGTATTAGAGCCAGGATTCAAACCCTTATTTCCTGACTCCAAGTTCAGGGATACTTCCACTACTTCTCCCTGCTTCTCTAATAACCAATATTTTTGGACAATATATCTGAACAATGCCTCCTGTGGGCAACAGACCAAATATTCAATGCAGGGGAAAAAATCAAAAGACTGAAGCAGTGAAATATCACAAATCTCTAAAAGGAAGCAAACACTTCAAGGAAGGATCAACTGACCAAAAAGAGATACTGAGGAGACATCATGTAGGATCGTATAGAGATAGGAAAGACCTTAGAAATCACCTGGTCCAACTCCTTCAATTTATAGATGTGGAAACTGAGGCCCAGAGACAGGACATGACTTGCCCAAGGTCATAAAGGGACAAGCACCAGCACTGGGATTTGAACCCAAGTACTCTGACTTCTAATCCAGCACTCTTTCTATTATACCACAATCTCCCCTTGGGCTTTCTCTTTGGCCCTGTACTATTTAACAATTATCAATGACTTAGATAAAGGCAAAGATTATTATCAATCTGCAGATGACTTAATGCTGGGCTAAGCTAACATGTCTAATTCTGACTGAATAAGAATTTTTTAAAATGTCCTTAATGGGCTAGAAACTTGGTTAAATCTAACGAGATAAAATTTAAAGGAAAGAAATGTAAATCTTATACTTGGGTTCAAACAATCACCATGACAAGCCAGACTGTTTAACTGGTACAGTCCAGCATTGTCTGAAGTAACAAAGACTGCTTGGAAGACAGAATAGTAGTTATTCTCTGATGTCGTTTGACCAGGTTAGGGCTATACTTCTAATATCTCTAGGCCTTGCACTCAGTAAAATGTCCTCAACAATAACATATTCACAAAGCATGCCTTATGGTAACAAAGTACTTTACTGTCTCACTTGAACTTCATTCCTCAGCAGGAAGTACATATATTATTTTCCTCAAAGAAAAAAACCGGCTCAGAGTAGTCAGGTCACACAAATAGTAAGTGGTAAAGGTGAGGCCAGACCAACTCTAGGGTTCTTTCCATAACTGCCCAATATGTTCTATATATTGAATAAATGTTGACCCCTTCAGGAACTTTCAGCCTGAAATTTATTATAGTAATAATAGTTAGCATTTATGTGGTGCTTTTAAGGTTTGCAAAGTTCTAAATACTTGAAGTTATTTACATTTTCAAACTACCCAAATCAATTTTATATTTTTTATATATTTATATGGAAAGTAGTACTTTCACTAGTCCTCAAACTACTTCCACCAAACTTCTAAGGGGATGGGATAGGGTCAGGGCAGTTCTATGGTTTTCTGGACCTGATGAACAAATTGGGGCTTCCCAATCTTTTCCAAAGTAATGTCCTAACCAATTTCAGTCCCTGGCAGAGAGATTCTGTATCTCTAGAGAAATAAGAATGCAGAGAAATAACTGCAGTTCAAAGAATTAATTCGTCCATCAGGGGCACTGAATTTATAAAGCAAAAGACTCACTCCCTATCATAAGCATACTGGATAAAGACCTAAGAAACATCTGAAAACCAAGAGTTAGGGAGGGAGAGAGGGAGAAGAGGAGGGGAAACCACAGTGACTGAAAAGAGGCACAGCAGCCTCGGAGCAGCTGTGACAGACTGATGCCACGAGAGCAAAAGGATCCACTGCCATCCTCAATGCCTTAACTACAGCCAGCCTCTACTATCCACCAGCGCCCTGGGAGCAACCCTGCTACTTATTCCTAGGGAAGGCAGGTGAGTCCTCGTCTCCATACAGGTGTAATGGGGGCCACGGGTCTGGAGCAAGAAGGTAGAATGAGGGGCAAATGTTGGCTGATGTCCCCCAGTTCGGCCAATTCTCCACCACCCCAGGAAGGTCTGGGGGAGCAGAGGGACACAACACAACACTTTAGCCTACACCCTGTACATGGGAGATCTCTCCCATCATGCTGTCCTTTACCGGGACCTCTCTCCCATGTGTCCCCTACGCTTCCTTCCAGAACCCTTTCCCTAGATCTTCCCCCTAAATCCCCCTCCCTCCTCATTCTCTGCCCTTCCCTTACTCCAACCAAGACTCCCTCCCCCATCAACCCCTGCTTCTTCTCCCCTAACCAGGACCCCTTATCCCCCTGGTCCTGTTCCCCCTAACCAGGACCTTGGCATTTACGCCACGCTGAGTTCCCTTCCTCGTTGCCTCTGTAAGGTGGAGGAACACAAAAAGAAAGAAAAACTTAAAAAAAAAACCTCTCCCCGCCATTACCGCTCTCAACGCCGCGTTAGAGGAAAACTGGGGTCCCGGAGGTTAAACGCGTGCCGTGCCCTGCCCCGCCCCCACCAGCTCCAGCACCGCGTCTCCACAGCGCCCCTCAACCCCGCCCCCACTGCCTTTGTAGAGCGCTTGCGTACTAGGGTCTCCCGGGCCCCATTCCACGCCTGCGTACGTACGTACGTGTATTCGCCATGTGTGCGTTTGGGGGCGGGTCCCTGGCGGTCGGCGGCTACGCTGCCTCGCCCCCTCCTACTTCCCCCCTCCCTTCCCCCGCCTCCCCCCCTCCCCCCCTTAACTTCGCTCTCTCCCCGCCCCTCCTCCTCCTCCTACCCAATCCCTCTCTCCCTCCTCCCGCCTCCTTCCTCCCTTCTCCCTCCTCCCCCAGCCGGGAGCCGCGGCCGCCTCAGGAGCCCGGAGCCCGAGCCGCCCAGCGACACCCCCCTCCCCCCGCCCCCGCCCACCCCGGCCCCGAGCCCCGGCCCGAGTCTCGGAGCGGGAGCCGAGTCTGCGCCCGAGGGTGAGTAGGAGACCCCCCCCCTCCCCGCGCCCCCACCCCCTTATTCCCGAAAATCCTCCCGTGTAAAACCGGAGAATCTAATTATGCGGACCCCCCAAAAAAACTCCCGAACCCCACCCGCGATTCAGACGTGCACGGTATCCAAACCCCTCCCGCGGGCATCCAACTGTTCGGGGACTCCCACCCCACATCTTCGCCCACCTGCCCAGTCCAGGTGTGTGCACCCTCCCCCACGATGCGCCCTCCAGGGTTCATTCCCCTTTCCCCGACCCGTCCTTTTTTCGGGAATCCAGATGTTGTTGTCTTCCCCTCCCCCTCTTTCCCCCAGCCGAAGCCTTGGTTTGTTGGTTTGGGGTTGTATTTTTTGTTGTTGTTTTGGGGGGTTTGGGGGGAAGTATTGTTTGTTTGCGGGGTGGAGAGAGGAGGAAACAGTGTCGCATGATCTGATAGACTCAGTGGATTTTACCGCCGCCCCCTAGTCACAAACACGCGAGCGCGCACTAGCGCGCACACACTCACACACAAACACACTCACGAGTGGAATCTTTCTCTGCGCCGGGCCCCGGGCTGCGGTATGCCTACTCTGTGTCCCCTGGCCCAGACTGGGGGGACTGAGCCAGGGAGGGGGGTGGCAGGGCGGGGTGACCGAGAGAGCCTGATGGGTGTGTGTGAGTGTGAGTGTGTCTGTCTGTCTGTCTCTATGTAAGCGCGATCGTTGTGAGTGTCCTTCCACCCCAGTACAATGCAGTCTTATTCTCGACGCTCGCCCGAGGGTTGGTAGAGAGGGCAGGGGGAAGATCTAGGCTGAACTGGCAGCTGGTTCGGAGCCTGGGCCTAGGGGGAACTAGGGGCTTCTCTAGGGCCCTCCTTTTCCGGCTCCCGGCTGAGGGTGGGGATTGATTTAGTAAGGATAGGCTACTGCCCCTTGCCCTGCGCCGAAGCCAACAGGGCGTCGGGGAACGGAGAGAGAGGTCAGAGGGGGTGGGGGCTGGCTGCCCTTGGTGCTGCCACCTGCCTGGGTTGTTGTGAGCACAGGCCTGACATCTGCAGGGGGTGTCCAGCCACAATTCTGGTTCCTTCAATAGCCCAGAAAGAGTATGTGTGTATGTTTTGGGGGGGAGGGTTGTACCCTTGCTTCTGCCTACTAGAGAAAGGGTGCTGAGGCCAACTCAGAGGGTTACATGAACACTGAGGTACTAGAGTAGGGAGTGTCTACCCGACTGCTGAGGAACACTGCCTTCCCTCTCCTCCCTACCCTGAATGGAAAGAAAAGGTTGGCATGGCTGCCCTCCAGGGCACTGGGGTGGCATGAGAGCCCAGGCCTTGGCATGCCCAAAGTATTGCATGCTGGGACCTGTAGTTCAGCCTGTCTTTCCCTGATGGGTAGAGGGTAAGTGGTAGATTGGCATCCCCTTATCATATACCATCCTAGGTCATAGAAACACAGGTTGCCATTCAGTGCTAGAAGAGACTTTTAAGATCAGCTAGCCCAACACTCTCATTTTCACAGAGGAGAAGACAGATAAAGCAAAGTGACTTGGCCAAGGTCACACAGCTAATTAGTGGCAGAACCAACACTAGAGCCCAGGTCTTGTGCTTCCCAGTCCCAACTCTTTTCAGTACACCAACCACAACGCCTTCCTCTCTGGTGCTGAGCAGCCCCACCATCACTCAGATGTGACTGAAGGACACAAGGGGAATAGTGAACCTGGAAACAGCTCTGGTGGGGAACTCCTAAGAAAGGACAGCATGGGAAAGACCCTAAGTCACATTTTCAAAATAAGCTTAGTCATAGCTCTCTTCACTTAAGCAGTCCCAAAATAAATCCTGTTGTCTTTGTGTTTGTTGTTGTTGTTATTTTTTGTTTTATACCAGCCACTTCCTCCACTAAACAACCTGACAAGTCCCTGTTGTGCCACAGAATTTCTCTTAAGAAAGCAAAAGCTAAATTAGAGCTAGAAAAATGATTAGAGATCATTTAGCCATACACACAACAGTTTTATAGATGTGCAAACTGAGATCTAGAAAGTGACATGCCCCAGGTGACAGGGCTCATCAGTGGCAGAGCCAGGACTCTAACCTCACTGTCCTGGCTACTAATCCAGCTGCCTTTTTTTAAAATGGGTAAATGTATTTAAAGCAGTGGCCTGCAATTTAAATCCAGGGCTTCCTAGTGGGAGAAATTTGCCCCCAATGCAAAAAAACCCCAGAGTCGTGGGTGGCCACTCTTGACAGATGTGTGTACCACCTGGGTTATCCCTAAAGTTCTAGAAGATACAGAGAAGTTGGAGTTTGAGAAAAGATATCTTCCAGAGGGAGAACTGGGAAGTCTGGAGGGCAGCTAGTTGGTGCAATGGACAAAGGACTGGACCTAGAGTCAGGAAGACCTGAGTTCAAATTTGGTCACACTAACTAACCCTAGACAAGTCACTTCACCTGTTTGCCTCAGTTTCCTCAACTGTAAAATGGGGATAGTAACAGAGCCTACTTTGAGGGGTTGTTGCAAAGATCTAGTGAGATAATATTTGTAAAGCCCAATGCCTGACACATAGTAGATGCTATATAAAATGCTTATTCCCTTCCCCTCCACCCTTCAACTTACTTTGATAATAATTTTTCATTCTTATATTTTACTTTTCAGCCTCCTTCTCAAAGTTTTATCCTTACCAGGACATTTCTGCCCAAGGCAGAGATTTTAACATCCCTGTAGAATCAACAGAAAGGGTCAGAAAGGGTTAGGGATTGGTCCAAGGTCACATAGTCACCTAGTTAAAACTAGAGCCCTGTCTCCTAATCACTACCCTTCTGATAGAATATACTGTCTGGCTGTAATTACAAGTCCTAAATTACAATTTCCCCTGCAGCTCTACAATAATAAACTAAGATGTAACCCTCTCCCTTCACCCATCATCATCTTACAATAGCAAAACCCTGAATTGGCCTGAAAATAAACCCTTTACCAACTTAAATTAAGCATCTCAATCAAACTAGGGGAGTTTCCTGGCATCCCAGTACAAGGAGGAAAGTCACTGCCCATCATAAGAATTCTGTTCTGGTCTCTTGTGTTATAATGAGAATTATACTGGTTTGGATATCAGAGAACCAAGGTTCCTAGTTTTGCTCTTTACTAACTGTTTTACTTTGAGCAAGTCATTTAACCATTCTACACCTAAGTCTTCTCTTCTGTAAAATGCATCTAATAATACCTACAAAACCAACTTGGGACCATAGGACTTAGAGCTAGATAAGAGGGAACTTGGAGATCATCTTTAGTCATTGGGTCGTTGTGAATATCGAGTGAAATAGTGTATGTAAAGTTCTTTATAAGCTATTCAGTGCTGTATAAATGTGAATTATTATAATCTTCAATGCTCTTCAAAATTTTTAATTTCATAAAACCTATCCCTCTGCCCCCCTTAGCCTCCCACCCTCACCTCTTCCATTTTTTGCTTCCTTCTGCTCCTTTCCCCACTTCCATTGACCCTACAACAACGGTAGCTAGAGTAACACTCCAGCAGAGCTCCTTTTAAATTTCAGTTCCTTGCACTAACAAAGCAAGGGGCTTACCCATTCACCCTGGTTGGGCGGTTAGGTCATGAAGATCCCTTGCCCTCAGGGATATGGGGAGTGGGAGCAGGCAGTGCCACATAGAAACTGCCAAGTTCCCCTGAAATGGAAGGGAGACAGGAAATTGGAGTTCGAGGGGGTTTTGTCTTTGTCTCTTGACTTCTGAATGTGCCCTCAGTTCAGAAGAGGTGTATTGCAACAACCTCTGAAGTAAAGAGGGTGGTTTTAAGATGGAGAGGGACTTTGAACTACATTGTAGCCTTAACTTAAGTAACATTGTAGCCCTAACTTAAAGTAACAGTCTTCTGAGTACTTCTGTTACATATGCACATTCATAACATACAAACTCCCCAGGTATTAGACATAAAAGAGACAGATGCACATCCTCCATGTACCTACCTGAGAGACAGGCCATAATTGATATGTGTTGCATTTTCACACTAGGACCGGCATTACATATCCATATTCTCAAAGCAGTTGTTCAATAATTATTCAATAAGCATTTATTAATTGCCCTTACATGCACAGGGCTTTTAGCTAGGCACTGGGAAGGGGGAGGTCATTTCTCTTATATACACAGATACACACACCCGTGTGCCATCTATATGTGGTCTTGGTTGACTGGCTTCCCCATCTCCTACTTCCCTCCTAAATTACCCCATATGGTATTCTGGAAAGACTCCTGGATTTGGAATTTGAATCTCTGTTCTACTTCTTACTATCTGTATGATCTTATACCAAACCCTTCCCTCTGCATTTTGGTTTATTGCTCTGTAAAATCAGAGAGATTTCAACTATTTGATTTCCAGTAATCTTATGAAATTCAAATACATTATCACTCCCCCTTCGACTATGACCCCCAGTTTGTTAGATCAGGGAGATCTCTTTCCTTCCACTTATGGGCAACCCCCAGGGAAAGACGGGTGGGGGCTGGGAATCCCACTGAGTCATATCTAGAGCAAGTGGGAAGAGGCTGCCTTCTCTCCCAGAGTCAGTGCCACGCCCATGCGTTTGTTGTTTGGCCTCAGTCTAGGCGGTTCCTATCCCCAGGCCCCCAGCAGTCTCCTCTTCTACTCAGAGAGCCCCCTCTTGGGAAGCTAGCGAGTGAGTTAGTGAGTGTAGGGAGGGAGGGAGGAGAGAGAGCAAAAAAGCTGCTACTTTGGCCTCCTTAGGACTTTCTCCTCTAGCCTTGGGTTGATGCCCCTTCCACCCCTCACCCATTGGAGCCCAGGCTGCAGCTGCTGCCTTCCCACTCCCCAGGCTCTCCTAGAGCCCAGGTGTCTAGGCCAGGGATTGGCTAGGTTCTTTCTCTTGGGATAGGGGTGCTATCAGCCCCACCCTAACATACTTCCCAGAGGGAGCTTAGGGAGGTCTATAAATAACAGAGGTGAAGCCAGGCCTTCTGAGTAAAAGAGGAGGGGGGAGGTGTGATCATCATTTTATTGTCTCCTCTGCAATTAGCCCCCTCTCGCCCTCAGAGGGCATTATTGGGGAGGGTAAAGCTTAAGACCTCCCACTCCCCTGTGGTCCACCAATGGTGGTGCTTAGTAGAGGGTGTGGCATTCCCAGACAGCCCTGCTCTGTGAACGCTTAGCATTCCGGGAATTGTAGTCCATATGGACCGCATAAGGACAAAACGACAGGAAGACAAGAATTTTTCCAAGTTTATAAGTTTTAAGAAATAAAGATTTTCATAAGAATAATCCTAGCTGTTTACTCAGTAAACACACTATTGGAAATTTACCCTAAAACAGCATAAAGACCATTCTCTTTTTTAAATGTTTATGTTCTTGTGAAAGCACCTGGGTCCTTAGAATTCCTCTGTAAAGAGTTACACTCTCTCGATCGTCCTAGTTAGGAATAAAAGAACAGTTTTATTGGATACAAGAGAAACTGGTCAGAAGTAAAGTTTAAAACTCTTTCCTCCCTGACTAGACTGGGGAGCGCCCTTCTTATAGAGCCAAGATGGCGTGACCACCCAAGTAAGGGTGAAATGTCCCTTATTGGGTAGTGGGTTGGAAGTAGTCTGGTGGTGGGTTGGAAGCTTTCTGGTGGTGGACTGTTGCTCTGTCCCCTCTAACAGGATTACCTCATTGAGGGGATGAGGGAGACTGGAATGAAGGTCCTGGAGTTATCTCAGTCAGGATCCTGTGCTGCTTATCTTTCTAGGTGTGTCTGTTCTTTGGTTTGGTTTCAAGGAGAAGGTTCCTTGATCTCTAGGGAAAACTCCTGGGGTTTCAAGGAAAAAGTTCCTTGAGACCTCCCCAGACAACTTCTGGGGTAACTGGGGCCCATAATCCCATAACATAGAGCAGCACTGTTTGTGATCACAAAGAATTGTAAACAGCCTGAATGTCCAAGAGTTATTGAATGGGTAAACAAACAGTGACTCAAAATTTTACATGATTTAAAAAAAAAAAAACCCTCCTAAGGTGGAATGAGTTGTTCAGGGGGCATAGGTATGTTGTGAAGATTTTTCTTCTGGTATGGTTTGGAATTCGAGGAAGTCTGTTGAAACTGCAATTCTGTGATTTTCTTAGCAGTCCCTATGTAGCAAACATACCTCAGCAGGAGTGGCTTGAGAAAGCTAGGTTGGGAGGAATGGGGAGAGAAAAGAATAGGTCCCACATTCTAGTACATTACCAGAGTTCCTCCATCTGTGGCCAAGCATAGAGGTATTCTGGTGAACCAGATCCAGATATCCATATTCCCACTTGAAACTGACTCCCCTCCCTTTCTTAACAGGGATGGGAGGAAAGGGGCGGGGGGAGCAGGAAACCTAAGGAAGTATCAAGTTAGGCTAATGGTAAATTTTTGTTGATGCCATTTAAATGTCTTTTGGTACCTAACTATCTTGAATATTTGTAGGTGCTTAGTAAATAGTTATTGGATAAATGAATCAGTAAGAAATTTTAGAGCTAAAAGGGGTCTTTTTGTTTAAGCCCTTCATTTTGCACGTCACACCTAGTCTAAAATGATGCCCATTTTTCGTGGAGATGGCTACACCTGTCACCCTTGCAGATGGAGTGAAACACCTTCATTCTTTAATGGTTTTCTCTAGTTCCACTGGCCAAAAATGACTTAGTGGTCAGCCTTCCAGTAGTGAATCTCTCTTGCATATACATATATACAAGCCATAATTAGGCAGCACTTGAAGCCTTAATCACTTAGCAGGAACCCCCAGAGTTCCAGCTACACTGTCATAGCCTTCAAGTGCAATCACCTCCCACCATGATGAGGAGAGGTTTAGTGTGAATAGCATAGACTGCCTATCCTGACTCTCTTTTGTATCCTCCTACAGGCAGCCACGCTGATCTGGTTCAACATAACACCCCCTCCACCCTCCTCGTAACATCACCAGCCATCCCCTTTGCAGTTACTCTGAGAACTCAATTCAGTTCTTTCTTGCCCTTCTCTTAACCAAGAATCTAGGCCTTATGGGAAAGGGGCGGGGGGTGGGAAGGAATTGGAAGGAGAAAGAAACGAGAACTGGAGAGCAAGGAACTTGAGTCCTGCTCTGATTAAAGGAAGAGGGAAGGGGGAAAGTAACTCTAGGTCCAGTTCTCTGGGGCTTAGGGTGGGACAGGGTAGCACATGAGTCATACTGTACATCTCAGGAAAGCGACCCCCCCCTCCCCCAAACAAATCCTTATCTTTCCTGGCCAGATCTTCCCATTGCCAGAGTTCCTCAGTCAGTCTGTACCATTCCATTGGTTTCTCTAGACTGAGGCCTAAAGGCACCCCCTTCTTTTCATTCATACTGCCTCCAAGGGCCATGGGTGGAAATGAACCCTAAGACCTTCAGCTGACCCTTTTCCTCCCTCCCTGTAGGAGGACGATGCGGCAATAGCAGCCATGATGCCCTTTCCGATGGGCAATCCGATACTCAACACCTCGGAAACCAAGGATTACTGTTACAAAGCCCGGATCAGAAGCACCGTACTCCAAGGGCTGCCTTTTGGGGGAATTCCCACAGTACTTGCACTTGACTTCCTGTGCTTTCTTGTGAGTTCTCAGGTTCCCGCCAATCCCCACAATGGGAGACTCCCCTAGTTCCAACCCCAGAGCATCATCAGGGATACACATAGTTCTATCACCACCCCTCATAGCCCTCCCACTTCCCCCTGAGCAAATACACAAATACCTATTCCAGCTGCAGACCTCCTAACCAAAGCCCCAACCTTCCTGTTCACCCATAACTAAGGAAACCCACTGCTCCTTCCCTGACCTGCTAAGGATACTCAGTTCATATCTCTGGCCTCAGACCCCATCTTATCTGAACCTCCCACTTACGCTAAAGTCCAAGACCCTTAAATTGTCAACATCGTCCTTTCCATATGGAGGATGTGAGGGACCCCTGGTTTTGCCAATCTCTTCCCTATATCCTTTGTCCCAGTTGTTGCTGTTCCTGTTCTCTGTCCTGCGAAAGGTGGCCTGGGACTATGGACGACTGGCCTTGGTTACCGATGTTGACAGGTGAGGATGGAGGAAGGGGAAGGGAAGGAAGGAGGGAGGAGACAGAGACCAGAGTTGCCCCTATTTGTTAAACCCTTTCCTTTCTCCACTTGAGGTCTCCTCATTTTCTCTTCTCCACGTGAATATGACTTTGTTATCCTCCTACCCCTCCCATATCTGTTAGGGTTTTTTTGATAGGGGCATATGTTTGGGGGTCTTGGGGGAAAGTACTGCATTAAGAAGTGATCTTCGGTTAGAAGGTGGTACTTACCAGGGGAGGAGGGTCGTGGAAAGGGTGCGCCACCCCCTCACCTACAGGCCTTAATGCTCTCTGTTCTCTGTCCTCAGGCTGCGACGCCAACAGAGAGACCGAGTGGAGCAGGAATAGTACGTGGGGCATCAGCCCCTCTCTTTCCCCTGCAAACCATCTTCCCTTGCTCCCTTGCTTTCTCACTTCTCATCTCTTGCCACTTTGATGTTTTCTTTTGCAGTTTGTCTCTCTGCAGTCTCATGGTGGTCTCGGGATTAACTCAGGCGGTGTGCTTTGCAAAGCAGGGAGTTCCTCTACTTGTCTCTGGTCACACTCACACACACATGTTCATGAACTACACAATCCTAAAATTGAACATCAAAAGGATTATTAGTTTGGGGCAGTCTTCTAGATTTTTTAGTAGGGAGAATAAAACAGAGGATCCACTGGACAGCAGACCTCTCCTACCTGGACACACTCAAACTCACCCTCGACTGCAGAGACAAGGAGGGGGTTCCCTGTGGCTTTCTTCCCCCTAATTCCCTGTTCTTTAGATTCCAGGGTTCCCTCCTTACTTCCTTTGGCCTGGTGGCCTGGAAGTATATCTGCCCCCAGCTGCAGGATCAGAATTGTCCAAGGAGCACCGGCTCCTACCCTCCTCCCATCCTCTATCCTGGCCCTTCCTCTCTCGCCTTGGTCTCTGTTTGCAGGATAGAAGCTGCTTTTGCTGCTGCTGCTACTACTACTACTACTGCTGGGTCAGGGAAGCGGGGAAAGAGCCAGTTCGACAGATGTCTCCCCCAACTACCACCCCCCCACACACCCACAGGATAGGAATTGGGAGCCAGTTTTCCTCCCATCAGACTCTGGCCCAGGGTGGAGGGACTTCACAGAAAAGTTCCCTTGACCCAGACCTTTACAAGCTAACAAAGCCTGCAGTTTCTCATGAGGATAGTATCACTGCCCCCTGCTGGGCAAGTCCTCACACTGCAGTGCAGATCTCCAGAGGCGGCAGCCCTTAATTCTAGCCAGGATCAGCCCCTCCTTCCTGCAGAAACATAGGTCAGGCAGGAGTTGGCTCAGCTGTCTTCTCCCCCAGACCATTGTCCAGAGTATTCCACCCACCCATCCCATACCCATCCAGAAATGCTTGGCATTTCATTTTAAGCTGTTCTCACAACCATCTTGTGAGATAGGTAGTACAAACATTATTATTCCCATTTTGCAGATGTGGAAACTGAGGTTCAGAGATGTTAAATGACTTGGCCATGCTCATACAGCTAGTAAGTGTTAGAGCTGGGATTTGAACACAGGTCTCTCCTAACTCCAGGTCTAGTACTTTTCCTCTGCTCTCTCTAGTCCTTTCACATCTAACCTCAGTCTCTCTGTTAGAACTCAGATCTATTTCTTACAGTTGCATTCCCCGTCCTCACAGCTTCGATAATCATGTAATGCACCTTTACGTAGTACTCTTACAAATCTGAAAAATGCTTTCCTCACATCAACCCTGTGAGGTTAAGATAAATATATGGACATTTATTCTGTAAGCTCTCAGTAGTGCTAAAGCTAGAAGGGACCTTAGAGCCACTTAGTCCATTCCTCACCTCTGACAAATGAGAAAATGCCATTGCTAAAGAAGCATTACCCCAGAGGAGAGGTGGCCCAGCAGAGAAGAAAGAAGGTTTTAGGCACTGTCCCTCTGCCTCCCTCTTAGACTCTGTTTTCCCAAGACAGCTTCCATTTCTAAAGGCTGGGAAGGACCTGAGGGATCATTGAGTTCTACCCTCTCCTTTTATGAATAAGGAAATTGAGACCCAGGGGAAGAAAACAACTCAAGTCACAGAGAGTTAGAATTAGAACTCTGGCATCCTGACTCCCAGCACCAATACTCTTTCTTCTATTTCAGCTCTTATATTTACTAACTGTATGGTAATAGGCAAGTCACTTAACTTCTCTGGGCCCTAGTGTTCTCATCTGCAAAATGGGGGTAATGATACTTGAAACTTCCTGCCTCATAGAGTGGTTGTGAAGGAAGTATTTTGCAAGTACTCAAAAGAAAGTTAGAAAAAGAAAGTAGCTCAGTAGCTAGGTGGCACAGTGGATAGAGTGCTGGGTCTGGAGTCAGGAAGACTTAACTTCCTGAGTTCAAATCCAGCCTCAGATACTTACTAGCTGTATGACCGTGGGCAGGTCAGTTAACCCTGTTTGCCTCAGTTTACTCATCTATAAAATGAGCTGGAGAAGGAAATGGCAAAGCACTCCAGGATCTTTACCAGGAAAACCCCAAATGGGGTCACAGAGAGTCAGACATGACTAAAACAACTGAACAACAAGATCATCACAACTCAGCTTGCTCATTTCATTCCAAATAGATCTATATTCTAGTCCCTGCCCTAGCCTCATCTCACATCCATCATCTCCACCAAGGCTAGCCTCTACCCTTTTCTAACCACCTCCTGAACTTCTCCCTGCCCTCTTTCCTTCTAACCCCGCCCCCATTCTCTTCATTCATACAGCACTGACTGAGTATCTGCTGTGTTCACAGTCCTGTACTAGGCACCCCCAGGCTTCCTTGAGAAAGAGAGGAGACAGAAATGGGAAAAAGGGAAGAGGAGTCACCCTATTCCCGTCTTTCACCCCCCCCCCCCCCACTGCTTTGCCTTTCTCTGTTGCCCCATGCCTTCCATGGCCTACAGAGCTATGGTGTAGTAGCATCTTCCCTCCTGTCTGAGGTAGGGGAGGGCATCAAGCATCTCTTCTCTAACCCTTTTCTCCCCCCCCCCAACCCCCACCTTTCAGTATGTCCTCAGCAATGCAGGCAGACAGCCATGACCGATACGAGCGCCTCACTTCTGTCTCCAGCTCCGTGGACTTTGAACAGAGAGACAATGTAAGTGACCTCATAATTTCCTCCTTTCCCTACCATGAACTTGGTGAACAACAATGTCTTCTTCAGCTGAAAGGCACAGAAAGGCAAGAGTCCAACCCTCTTATGCCCTTAAAACCCATATAGCCTAGCCCCTCCATTTGTCAGATGAGGAAATTGAGGTCCAGACAAATGAAAAAAACACTTGCTTGTTAATAGTCAAAGCTAGACTATTTTGACTCTTCATTCAGTATTTTTTCCATTATACCACTGCTTCAACTTGAACAGATATTTCTGTGTTAAAAAAAAAAAAGAATTTCAAATCCCTATCCAATGGCCCATTCATTTCAGGCTGAGTTCCCTACAAATAAGTGATGGTTTCTACCCTCCACCTTTTCCTTTCTTCCCCAAAGGTAGGTGGTTTCAGGAAGTCTTTAAGAACTTTAACTTGATCCTTCCTTGGACAGGTTTCTCTGAGCTGATTAGGCACCCTCCTCCCCTAAAAGTTCAGACTCTTGTGCTTCTTCCCCAACAGGGCAGGAAACCACCAAGGGACATGCCTCATCAGCCAGATGGCATCCTTACCCCTAGTCCATGGCTTCCTCCCTACCCAGGAACATCCTTAATTAGTCGCTGTCCTTGACTAGGAGATGGTAGCCAGGGTTCGTTCTTCTGATAAGAGCATCTAAAGTGGCAGTGGCCCACTCAGTGTCCAAAAGCCTCATCGCTCCTGACAGGGTAACTCAGAAGACCAAGCTTCCAGCAGTCTGACAGAGCAGTTCAGTTCAACAGACATTTATTAAGCTCTTGCCTCATGCATGGGTGCTCTGCCAGGTTTTGGGGCTACAAAAATAAAATAAAACATAGTTCCTTCTCTCAAGGAGCTTATCATCTAACATGGGGATAACATTCACACTAATAAATAATAATACAAATTAAATGTTAAGTACCAAAGACTTAAGACTATACTAAAGTGCTCTGAGAAATTCTAGAAGAGAGAGATTTCACCTCTGCCTAAAGAGATCAGAAAAAGTTAGGAGGTATCACCTGAGGAGGACCTTGAAGGAAAGAAAGGATCTCAACAGGCTTGGAGATAGAGGAAATCCATCCCAGGTTTGTAGGAGCAAAGGTGAGAAGATGAGACTTGGCTCATAGTTGATAGGCATGTCTCCCCAAAATAATGGTATTATTGATTACTGTTTCCAGAACAAGATATCAGAGGGAGGAAGACATATCAATGTGGTGGCTGGGCAGATGGCAAGGTGTTGGGGGTGGATCTGAAGTGTGGGCTGGGGCCATCCAGGGATAAAGACAGGATCATCCAGGAAGGACTTCTATTCCAGGTGGGAAAGCAGGGTGGTCAGTGGCAGGTTAGATGCCAAGATAAAGTGGCATAATTGTGAAACATCATCTAAAGCAATCTTCATGTAGTCAGTTTCATGGATTTCATTTGGCAGTCAAGCTCAGATAATACTGGAAAGGTAAACTAGAATAAACTGGTGGGAAGCCTTATATGCCTGGCTAAGGAGTTTGTCCTTCATGGAGGAGAAGGTAGGAAGCCATTGATCATTTTTTGAGCAAGGGAATGTTATCCAAGCTGATAGTTACAAAGATGATCTGGAGAGTGTTGTGAAGGGAGACAGATGTGAGAATAAAGAGAGAAACTAAAGCAGTCTGTGAGAGGCAATGAGTAACTGAATTTCGATGGTGGCAATGTGATTGGAGAGAAGGGAGATTCAAGGGATTTCAGAGGACAAAACTTGGCAATCCGTTGAACATGGCTGGGGGTGGGGGATGGGAGGAGGATGTTTGAGGAAGAGGGAGAAGTCAAAGAAGATTCCAAGATGTTCAGTCTCGGTTCCTGGGAGAAATAAAGTAGTTGGGGAGGACAGAATGTTTTTAAATTTTAAAATAAACCTGAAAAACAAATTCCCACATCAGCCATGTCCAAGAATGTCTCTTTCTGAGTCTTAGTTCATCACCTCTTTTTCAGGAGGTGAATAGCATCTCTCATCTTCATTTGCATTTGTGATTTATCATTACATTGATCAGAGTTCTAGCCTTTCAGATTTGGTTTTCTCAATGATGTTATAATCGCTATAAATTGTTTTAGTTCTGCTCACTTTACTCTTCATCAGTTCATAAAGTTCTTCCCAATTTCCTCTGAAATTATCCATTTCATCATTTCTTATGGCACAGTAATATTTTACAACATTCATATTCTTCAGTATGTCATATTTCCCAAATGACAACACACTCATAGTTTTCCAGTTTCTGCTTGCTACAAGAAGAATTGCTATAAATATTTTGTACATATGGATCCATTTCCTCTTTCTTTGAGGAACAAGCTTAATAATGGTATTACAAGATCAGAGGGTCCACAAAGATTGGTAACTTTCTGGGCATTGTTCCAAATGTATTTCTAAAATGTCTGGGCCAATTCCCAGCTACCCCAACTACTGTACCTGTTTTGCCACAGCCCCTCCAACATTTGTCATTTTTCCTCTTTTGTCATCCTTGCTGGTCTGATAAGTGTGAGATGGAACCTTGAAGTTGCTGGAATTTGCATTTCTCTAATTATTAGTGATTTAGAGTATTTTTTAAAATATATAATTGTCAACATCTTGGATGTCTTTGAAAGCTACCTTCTCATATCTTTTGACCATTTGTCTATTGGAGAATGGCTCTTAGTCTTATAAATTTGAGTTCCTTATATATCTTGGAAATTAGATTTTTATTAGAGAAACTCATTGCAGTGCATTTCTTCCCAATTATGTTTACCTTTTAAATTTTAGTATATTAGATTTGTTTGAGCAGAAATCTTTTAACTTAGTATAATCAAAGTTATCTATTATCTTGTGTGGTCTTCTCTGTTACTTTTTTTGTTTTGTTTTGTTTTTGTTTTTTTTGTGGGGCAATGGGGGTTAAGTGACTTGCCCAGGGTCACACAGCTAGTAAGTGTCAAGTGTCTGAGGCCGGATTTGAACTCAGGTACTCCTGAATCCAGGGCCGGTGCTTTATCTACTGCACCACCTAGCCTCCCCCTTCTCTGTTACTTTTTAGTTATGAATTCTTCCCCTATCTGTAGATCTAAGAGGTAATTCTTCCTTGCTTCTCCGATTTGTTTGTAACGTGACCTTTTATATCAAGGTCAGGTATTAATTTGGAACTTAACCTTGGTGTGAGGTGTTGGCCTAAATCAGACTGTTGTCTAGGATTTCTCCACATTTTTTGTTAAATAGTGAATCCATTCCCCGGTAACTAAGGTCCTTGGGTTTATTGAACACTATGCTACTGTGCTTACTTTATATTTAATCTGTTCAACTGATCAACTTTTTTTTTTTAACCAGTACCAAATCATTTCAGTTATTGCTGCTTTGTAGTACAGTTTGAGAGCCAATACTGATAGACCTACTTCCTTCCTGTTTTTTGTTGTGGTGGGTTTTTTCAGTATTACCCTTGAGATTCTTGAAGTTAAGTTCTTCCATGTGAATTTCATTATTATTTTTCTAGCTCTATAAAGTATTCTTTTGGAAGTTTGACATAGCATTAAATAAATAAATATAGGTAATATTGTCATTCTATTATAATGGTTTGACCTACCCATGTAATTATTCTTATAGTCTGGATGAATCTGAATAGATATACTCTCAAGTATTTATACCTTCTACAGTGATTTTGAAGGAATTTCTCTTTCTAACTTTTGCTGGACTTTGTTGATTATATATGGGAATACCAATTATTTATCTTAATTCCTACAACTTTGCTAAAGTTATTTCATTTAATTTTTAGTTGATTCTATAGGGGTACACTATCATATCAGCAAAAAGATAATTTTTACTTCTGCTTAGTCTCTCAATTTCTTGTCTTATTGCTCTTGCTAGTGTTTCTAGCACTATTAAATGGTAGTGGTAACAATGAGCATCCTTGCTTTACAAACTCTGATCTCATTGGAAAGGCCTCTGACAGTCCTCCATTATATTTCATTTAGATTTTGGATTTTGAGAAATACTATTTACTATTTTAAGGAAAGGTCCGTTTATTCTTATGATTTCTAGAGTTTTTCATAGCAATAAGTGTCTTTTCAGCATCTACTGATTAAATATTCTTTATATTAGTAACATAGTTTATCATTTGGAGTTTTCCTTATGTTGAACCAGTACTACATTTCTGGTATAGTGATAGTATATAATCTTGTGATAGTATATAATCTTTCTAATGTGTTGTAACCTATGTGCTCATTTTTATTTTAAAAAATTTTGTGACAATCAACATTCATTAGGGATGATAGTTTATAGTTTTCTACTTTCTTGTAGATTTAGGTATCAAACCCATATTTGTACCATAGAAAGAGATTGAACATTCTTTTCTATTATTGTAAATAGTTTATTTAGTATTAAAATTAATTGTTTTTTGAATGTTTTAAAGAATTTACTTGTGCATCCATCTGGTCCTGAAGTGTTGTTTTTTTTCCCTTTGAGAATTCATTTGTGTCCTTCAATTCCTTTTATTGGTAATGAGTCTTTTAAATGTCTATTTTTTCTTTTTTGTCAATCTGGGCATTTGATTTTTCAGGTTTGTTAGCTTTTAATTGAACAAAATAGTTTCTAATAATTTCCTTTATTTCCTCTACAGTTTTTCTGAATTCTTTTTTCATTTTTTTTTGTTTTTGTTTTTTTTAGTGAGGCAATTGGGGTTAAGTGACTTGCCCAGGGTCACACAGCTAGTAAGTGTTAAGTGTCTGAGGCCGGATCTGAACTCAGGTACTCCTGACTCCAGGGCTAGCGCTCCATCCACTGCGCCACCTAGCTGTCCCCTTTTTTCATTTTTTATTTAAACAGTTTGGTTTTTCCCTTTTAAAAAAAAATCCAGTTAGATCTTGATCTTATTACTTTTTTTTAAAAACCAGATCCTAGATTTATTTATCAGTTTTATAATCTTTTTGCTTTCAACTTTATTTATCTCCTTTAATTTCCCTAATTTCTATTTTCTTTCTTGGTGAATTTGTGTTTTTTATTCATTCATTCATTTATTTTTGGTGAGGCAATTGGGGTTAAGTGACTTGCCCAGGGTCACACAGGTTTTTATTTATTTTTTAATTGCATGCCCAATTCATTAATTTGTTCTTTGTTTCTTATGTTCATGAAAATGTTTAGAAACATATATTTTCCCCTCAGGATGGATTTGGTTGTATCCCATAAGTTTTGGCATATTGTCTCATTTTAATTCTTCAGTGACATTTTCTATTGTTTTTATAATTTGTTTTTTGAACCACTAGTTCCTTAAAATTATGTTATTTAGTCTTTACTTGCTTTTAAATTCTTTAATGGCTCTTTATGGATTATAATTTTATTGCTTTATGGGCATTAAATAATATGTTGACTATTTCTATTTTTCTGCATTTTTAGTGAGGTCTTTATGCCCCACACATAGTCAGTTTTTATGAAGATCTCATGTTTATCAGTATGCAGATTCCTTTCTATTCTCTTTCAGTAATTGCTAGAGATCTATCATCTCTAATTTTTCTAAAGTTCTGGTCATTTCCTTAACTTCTTTCTTGTTTATCTTTTGGTTAGGTTTGTTCTAATCAAATCAATTAAGTCAAAAGGGGGGTGCATTAAGATACCCTTTATTAACATCATTATAGTTTTACTATTTATTGCTCCCTTCAGTTCAACGAAATGCTATGTTATTAGGAATATAAATATTAACTATTGATATTTATTTGTTACCTGTACCTTTGAGCATAATGGTATAATGTAATTCTGCAAAGGACAAATTTTTAGGAAAAGATTATTCCATTTTGGACATGTTTTCATTGATTTAACAAACATGAATTAAAATATCTCCTACTCTGTACATCATAATGCTTAGTATTGGGAGAGATAGAACATTTAAATAAGACACTTCTTCTCCTCATAACAACAATAGTAATATAGCATTTACATCGCACTTTTAGGTTTGCAAAGTAGTTTAGAGGCGGCTCGATGGATAGAGTGCTGAGCCTGGAGTAAGGGAGACCTGAGTTCAAACCTGACCTCAGACATGTACTACTAGCTTTGTGACCCTGGATGAGTCACTTAACCTCTGTTTGCCTTAATCCCCTGGAGAAGGAAATAGCAAATTACTCTTGTATCTCTGCCAAGAAAGCCCCATGGACAGAGTACGGTCCATGGGGTCAAGAAGAGTAGAATACGATGGAACAACAACAAAGTAGCTTGCATGTTATCTCACTTGATCTTTTACCACAACCCTGGGAGGCAGGTGCTATTATTATACCCATTTTATAGATGAGGAAATTAAGGCTGAGAAAAATTAATCACCTCAGGTTACTCTGCTCATCTTCCTGACCCCTGAGTCCAGTTCTCAATCCATTGTGCCACCTAGCTGTCTCCCTTAATGGAGCATACTGTTTGATAAGGAGCTAAAACACAAATACAGATAGCTATCATACATATAGGTATAATACAATATAATATTACATGGAACATGCATTAGAGTTGCAGAATAAAGTATTGTGTGATATCTGGGAAGTTATCACAGCCCCAAGGAAGGCTTCATGGAGAAGGTGACTTGAATTAGACTTTGAAGGATAGGGAGGAATTCAAAAGGCAAAAAGGAGGAAGAAGTAGAAGAGCATAGAGCATATTTGGGAGACAAGAAAGACCAGTTTGGCTGGAGTATAGAACACATAAAGGAAATTAATATGAAAGACTAAGTAGGGTGATGACAAATTATGGGAGGCCTTAAATACCAGAAAAAGGAGCTTGAATTTTACTTGGAAGACAATAGGGAGCCACTGAATAGTTTTGAGCAGAAGAATGGCATGACCAGATCTCTGCATAAGGAAAATATATGGCGGTTATGTGAAATTTTGCTAAAAGTGTGGAAGACCTATTAGAAAGGTGTTAATTGCAATCATCTGTACAGAAAGTAATAACAAACTGTACAGGGGAGATGGCAATGGGAATACAGAAGTGAGAGATGTTATTTGCTAGAGTGGTATTGCCATAAACTACAAAAGGCTTTTTCCAGAAATAAAGACACACCTAAATAATTGGAAAAGTATTAATTGCTCATAATTAGGCCATGTCAATATAATGAAAATAACAATAAGAATCCATCTGGAAGAGCAAAAGGTCAAGAATCTCAAGGGAAATAATTGGAGCGGGGGCATGGGGGGGGAATAGAAAGGAAGCCTAGTAGCTCTTGATCCTCAAATTATACTATAAAATAATCA
Source organism: Dromiciops gliroides (assembly GCF_019393635.1). NCBI lineage: Eukaryota > Metazoa > Chordata > Mammalia > Microbiotheria > Microbiotheriidae > Dromiciops > Dromiciops gliroides. The sequence continues at coordinate 259,477,150 of NC_057864.1, forward strand.
TCAAAACAAGTTACTTGTTAAATAATAGAAAAGTCCATCAGTAAAACAAATTAAGCATATGGCATAGAGAAGCAAACTGACACAGGAGCATAGTGTTTGTTAAACTCCTGGGGTAAAGACTCATATGAGAAAAACTGCTAGGAAAACTGACAAGCAAACTGACGGAAATGGGCTTTAGACCAGCCTCACACAACACACCAAGATAAGCTCAAGATGAATACATGACTTAGCTATAAAATTTCACATACAGGGAAGGAAATAATTTACAACTATGGATAGGGAAAGAGTTCATGCTCAAAAAGAAACAGGGAAGATTAAAGAAGATTAAATGGACAGTTTTGATTCTATAAAACTAGAAAAAATCAGTGCATTTGAAATTAGAAGAGAGAATTGACTGAAGAAAAACTTTGCAGCAAGTTTCTCTGCTAAAGAACTGGTATTCAAAAATATGTTGGGGGGGGGGCAGCTAGGTGGCACAGTGGATAAAGCACTGCCCTGGATTTAGGAGGACCTGAGTCCAAATCCGACCTCAGACACTTGACACTTAATACCTGGGCAAGTCACTTAACCCTCATTGCCCTGACCCCCCCCCCCCAAAAAAAATAGAACAATACAACAAAAATATGTTAGGAACTTGTTCAAATGTATAAAAAAAGAACAAGAACCATCCCCCTATAGATATACAGTCAAAGTATATAATTAGGCAATTCTATGTGGATATGGAAGTCATCCACATATTGGTGATAATTGACATCATGGGAGTGGATGAAAACAGGTAAGTTGGGCCTCAGAGATGTACTCCTGGTGTTCTGGAGAAAGAAAGAAGCTGAGCCCCAGGAATTCTGTTATATGCTGAGGGTTTATCATTTCATATCATACCTTCCTTTCCTCCTTCCCCATTCCTATTTTTCCCCTTCTCCCCAGACCATTCCTTGGATCAAGACTATAATCTCTCAGCTTTTCTCCTTCTCACCTGTACCATAAGTGAGCATACAACACTTTAGAAATTGAATATGAGTTTTTCAGAGTCTCATTAAAAATTATGGAATTCATTGGCTGGCATGCAAAGTAAGGGTTCAGTTTTCCTAATTCCTTCATTCACGTTTCTTCTTCTGCTTGCTTTCTGAGAGGCAACTGTACCTAACCCTTTTATCCTTTTATTCCTTGGGTTGGTTCTTGGCCAGAAATATTCAATTTCTCTCTTCAGGTCTTTCCTATCACTTTAGACCTTCCCTATATGTTTATATTTTAATAGCATTCCAGCCTCTTTATATATGTCTTAGCTCCCCTGTTATACTATAGACTATTTGTGCTGCTACTATGTATTCCCACCTTGTGTCTAATACAGTGTTTTAATACATAGTAAGTACTGCCTAACTTGAAGTGTGTCTGAAGATTGACACTACCTCATCTGTTGAATAAAATCTAAACTCGGGTTTGCATTAAAAGCCCCTCCATAGCCTGTCACCAATTCATCTTACTGGTCTTATATTTTACTGCTCCTCTTCCCAGTCTGTGCTCCACCCAACTTGGAGAAGTTTATTCTCTTCCCAAAGGAAAGACCAGGTTGGCTCTATCTTGGGATCTCTCCACTTCACAGAATAAAAGTTTCTTTAATTTATCCATCAATTCATAGTATACCTCAGCCCCCAACTTAGAGACTCTGGAGTCAGAAGGATATAAGAGATCACCTTGATCCAACCAACTCTCCCTTCCTACTGCACCCGTCCCATTTTCACAAAGGAGGAGTCCAAGTCTAGGGACTGAAACTTGGACAGTGTTTCAAGATTAGTAAGTAACTAACTTAGAATCTGAACTCAGGACCTCTGACCTGCCCAATCCAGTATTGTTTTCTCCATGCCACATTGCCTCTGTAATCACCAACCTCCCCCAGCCTTGGACATTGGTCCTCTTTTATTTGTGGGGGTGTGAGGGAGGAGAGAGGTAGAATGTGTAGGCAAAGACTCTAGAGGGCCAAGTAACGCTGGTACCAGCAAGAAGGGCAGCAGCAACAAAGTGGTTCCCAAGTCCCTGGGACTCCCTCTGTGTGGAAAAGGAGTGAACTACAAATAACCAGATGGGTCCAAATCAAGCCAAGATTAAATGGAAGTCATTCAGTTTCATTGCCCATTATCCTAGCCAGCCATGCTAGGGAGTGGAGCTCAGCATCTGTCTTTCTTCCCCTGCACCAGAGTCTAACCACAGGGAAAGATTCTGTTCTTAGAACCTTCAGCCTACTCTCCCGAGCCTGTGTTAGGCCAGGCTGAGAGAGGTGGAGAGGAGATTCAGCAAGCTTTCAATAGTAGCTGAAAACTGTTTCTTGCCATAATATAATTGCTGTGTTCTTTGCAACAGTGTCACAGATTTTTGTTAATGTCAGCCATGAAGATCTCAAGGGACCCGCTGTTCTCCTAGGAAGAGAACTAGAAATGTAACCCAGACTCGCAATGGACTCAGCCCCTTTCCTCTACATAACTCCCTCTCACCATTCATTATGGGACTCAGATCCCCTTTCTTTTTCTTCCAGACCCCTAAGAGACTTCATTTGCATTAGAATCTAACTTTGACCACATTCAATCCCCAAACATACAAGAACAGCTCTGTGCTAGGTGTCAGTCAACTACAAATTTAAATAAAATGTAGCCCCTGCTCAGAAGGTGGGGATAGCCAGTAGAGAGATATGTGACTCATACACAGATAACTAATAAACAGTAGACTGCAACAGTCTGAGAGGTACAGTCGTGCCACTGCAGGTGGAAGGAAGGAAGGCAGGCTTTTTGGAGGCCCTAGCATTTTAATTAGGTCTTAAAGGTTATGTAAAAATGCCTGGGGACTTCCAGGCATAGGGAATGATATGAATAGGTGAAATGGACTTAGGGACTTAATTTGAGTGGAACATAGATTGGGTGAAGACTGGAAAAATTGGTGCCAACCTGTGCAGGCCAGTGCTTCCCTGGAGAGCTGACATTATATTCAGTACACTGTAGGAACCCAAAGTTTTTGAAGCATAGGAGTGATACAACCAGAGCTTTTCTTTAGAAAACTTAATGTGTAGCATGGATTACAGGTGGGGAGAAACTGACTGGAAGATTTCATTAGGAATCTTCTTGGAATGAGCCAGTCAAGTGATCATGAGTGTCTTCGCTAAGATTGTGGACGTGTAAGGGCAGATAGAAATGCGATTGTGAAGGTATAATTGACTGGACATAGTGACTAGGTATTAAGAGGATGGAGTAAAAAAATAACCTTATTCTTTTGAACCTGGTTACTGGGACTCTATAAAAGGAGTAACTAGTTTGAGGGAAAACATGGTAAGCTCAGTTTGGGGCATGAATATAAGGTTCTTGAGCATCCACATGTGTTGAGACTTGGTTTTATAAATTAGAAGATCACCTACATAGAGGTAAAGCTATGGGATTATAGAAGATAGCTAAGAGAGAGAAAAGAACACCAAGACCTTTGGGGTAGGGCTACGTGAAGAGAGTAAGAGAGGAGACAGAAGGATCTGTGAGAGAGATTGAAGAACTGGAGAAGAGAATACCCAGAAGGAGGTGCAGAAGGGAGGCTCATAGGCGAAGCAGAACCCAGGCAAGGTCTGGGTCGGTTGGGTTCTTTTGTTCAGGGAAGCTCTGAGTATGTTTGTAGATGTCAGGGATGGAGCTAGTGAAGATGATGAGAATGATGATGCAAAGAAGAGTGAAGCGAGGTCCCAGTGGAAGATGAGCCAGAAGGCAGAGGGTGGGAGTGAGGAGTCTGTTAGCTTTAGAAAGGCATCATTCTGGGAAAGCAGAGGGAGAAGGGCATAGAGAGAACATGGGTATTGAAACAGTCTCCATCTTGATCCTGCCACTTAATCAAGCCTTTCCAGAAAATGGATACAGAGAGAATCTTGAAACTTCTCCATAGCCCTTTTTGCCAGAGGAGCAAAGCTAGGAAATGTGGAGTCAGAAGGAAGGGACTAGATGGTACCCAGAGTGAAAACTAGTCTCAAGATAACAGAAAGTCAACTAAAGTCCCTTGGTAAGAGTAGATGGAATAAGGTACAGGAGGGAAGGAGCAGAAGGTAGAAGGTCAGGGGAAAAACCAACGTTTCTTTCTGGGTTGGTACACATAACTCCAGGTGACATATCTCTTTTGTTCTGTCCCTTCCCCTCCCCCCAAACAGGGTTTCTGCTCCTGGCTGACAGCAATCTTCAGGATAAAGTAAGTATAATGGGGCCTCAGGCTCCCCTAACCCTCATCTCACAGTCCTCAGCCAAGATCCAAAGTTTCAAAGCTAGAGCCTTTGAGGACTTTAGCCTGACCCTTCCTAGAACTCAATGGGTATCACCTAGGAGAGGAATTACCTTTATCCCTGTCTCCTTCCTCCCGCCCAGTGTCATCAGTGGCTCATCCTGTTATCAAGGTCTCCCTCCCAGCCATCCGGTCTGTCTGGCCAAAATGGTAGGGCAATTAAGTAGAACAGTTCCCTATTCATCAGCAGGCAAAAGCAGGTGCCCAGCAGTAAGGAGCAAGTGCAAGTGTCCGACATTCAGGAGCAAGTACCCAGCAGTCAGGAGCAAGTACCCAGCAGTCAGGAGCAGTTACCCAACATTCAGGAGCAAGTACCCAGCAGTCAGGAGCAAGTGCCCGGCAGTCAGGAGCAGTTACCCAACATTCAAGAACAAGTACCCAGCAGTCAGGAGCAAGTGCCCAGCAGTCAGGAGCAAGTGCCCAGCAGTCAGGAGCAAGTGCCCAGCAGTCAGGAGCAGCTACTCAGAAGCACAGAGCTGCTCAGCAGGCAGCACTTACTCCCCATCAGGAAGGATATACTACTGTCCAGCTGGCATGGACCCATGTACAGCAGGAAGGACCTACTGCCCGGCTGGCAGGGACGAGTGAGCAGGCGGGAAACGCTATCCCCCCATCAGAAGCCAGTGCGTGGGTGGGAGGAGTCAATGCCTAGCTGGCAGGAGTTGCTAGCCACTAGGGAGGAGCAACTCCTCAAGAGGAAGGGGCGGGACCGAGACTTCTGCTGGAAGGATCGGGCCTTTAGCTGGCAGGAGGAATCGATCAGCTGGAAGAAGGAAGCGTTCCACTGGCAGGAGCAATTACTTAGCTGGCAGGAGCGTGAATACAGAAGGCAGCTATCCTCAACTTACAGACATAATCATGGATCCGGGGCAGGCAGTCAGGCAACGTTACATGACTTCTTCTTGAGGTTAGCTTGCTCCCCAGCCAATCCCTCCGCAGAAGGACAGAGCCCCTTCTCAGAACTCAGCCTTTCTGACATCTACCAACAGCACCTTCTCTTCTCCCATTGCTATTTGAATTATTACCTCCATCACTCTCCATGACTGCCTTCTTCCCTTTTCATTCCTCTTCCTCTTCCCTTTGCATGCTTCTACTCTTTCCCCACTCCCTTCCTATCCTCCCCCCTTCTTTCTTCACCTGCTGTGTTCAAGCTACACACAGTGGTCCTACATAGGTGACACTCCCTGCCAAAAGCACACACAGGGTAGGTGTGATAAGACCAAAATAGACAAGAAAACAATTGATCTATTCTAGGAAAATGGGAGTAAGGAAAACATTTTTGGCTGGAAAAGTCAAGGGGGATTTCACGGGGAGGAGGTACCTGAACTCACTTTGAAGAAAGAGAAGAATTATGAAAGGTAGGGACAGAGAGGAGCATAGGCCTCTGAGGACAGAGGGGACAGACAGGGCCTCTGAGGATGCCCTGGAGGGAGAGATGATGCTTCAGGGCCAAAGTGGTGAGCACAGAGGGAGAAGTATAGTAATAGGAAATGAGGCTGGAAAATTCAAAAGGAGCCAGGTCATAGAATGGCTTGAGTATTGGGTCAGGACATTTGTATTTTATCACAGAAGCAATAAGGAGCCTTACTTGGGGTGGGAGCGGAGGGTAGGATCAGTCCTTAGGAAGATTATTTTAATGTCTGTGTGATGGATGAATTGGAAAAGAGGGGAATGGGAGGTCGAAAGACCAGCTAGGAAGCTGTTAATGAGTGTCTAGGTGAGATGTGACGCAGGCCTGAATGAATCATGGGAAAAGGAGCAAGAAGGAAGTAGGAAGATAGAATCAACGGAACTCCCCATTCATCACCACATCTCATTGATCCTGCTTCTCTTCCTCTTCTGCCCCATGTTCTCTGTCTGAGCTTTTTGCCCCTCCTTTGAAAATCTTAATGTAGGGGCAGCTAGATGATGCAGTGGGTAGAGCACCAGCCCTGGAGTCAGGAGGACCTGAGTTCAAATCCGGCCTCAGACACTTAACACTTACTGGCTGTGTGACCCTGGGCAAGTCACTTAACCCCAATTGCCTCACCCCCCAAAAGAAAAGAAAATCTTAATGTACTGTAGGCATACCAGCTGTCTTCATCATAATCATTTCTCCTCCTCTCTACTCCCCTTGCTTTGCCCTCCCCATTCCTGTCTGTCCTTCCTATTTCCTAAAGTCAATTTCTCAAGCATTTATTAAGTACTTTCATTTCCATAAGGTACTCTGCTAGGCACTGTCCCCTCCCCTCAAGGAGCTCACATTCTATTGGGAGGGATAGGTGTGTAATGCACAAATAAGTAAATAGAAGGTCATTTGAAGAAAGAATGAACAGAAGATCCCTCATGTAGAAAGTAAGCCTTGAAGGAAACTGTCTTTGGAAAGTTGGAGGGAAGGAAGGAAATGCTTTTGAGCCATTGGGAAGTAGCTTCTGGGAAGACTCAGTGATGGACTGTCAGGTTCAAAGCACAGGGAATGGGCCACTTAGTCAGGAATATAGACTGAGTGAAGGAGAGAGTAATGTAAAGTAAAGGCTTTGAATGCCAGTTTAAGTTTGCATTTTATTCTACAGGCAATCAGCAAGCATTTAGTAAGTATCTGCTCTGTTTGCCCCATCCTGTCTAGGCCCTGAGAGTTACTTGAGTATTTAGAGCAGGGGAGCGACACGTTCAAACCTGTGCCTTAGGTAAATTATTTAGGCAGCTGTGTGGAAGACAGTTTGGAAATGGGAGAGACTAGAAGCAGCGAGGTCATTTAGGTCTCTTGCAGTAGTCCAGGTGAAGGCTGATAAGGGCATCAAGGGACAGAGTCTCTACACGGGAAAAAAAGGGAATAGATGCAAAAGATGTTGTAAAGGTAGAATCAACCAGACTTTTTGCAACCAACTGGCTATAAACCTGAGTGATTAAAAGAATGGTGATACCTTCAGCAGAAATAGGGGAATTTGGAGTATGTGAGTCTGTGGAAGGGAGTTTGAAAATGATGAGATCTGTTTGAACATGTTGAGTTTGAGATGCTAATGGTACTTCCAGGTGGAGATGTCCACCAGGCAATTGGCATTTGGGGATTGGATTCCAAGAGAAGTTGGGGGGTGAGATTTGGGAGTCATTTGCATATATATTTTGGGGGAGCCACCTGGACACAGGTGATAATTAAACTCATGAAAGCTGATGAGATGGGGCAGCTAGGTGGCACAGTGGATAGAGCACCGGCCCTGGAGTCAGGAGTACCTGAGTTCAAATCCGGCCTCAGACACTTAACACTTACTAGCTGTGTGACCCTAGGCAAGTCACTTAACCCCAATTGCCTCACTAAAAAAAAAAAAAAGAAAGAAAAGAAAGCTGATGAGATTCCCATGGGTAAAAATGTATAGAGAAAGAAGAGAAAAAGACCCAAAACAAAACCTTTCAGGCACTCACACCCAGAGGGTGGGACAAGGATGATGATCCAGCAGAGGACTCATTCTTTTAGCAAATACTGAAAAGGAGGAATCAGACAGGAGAGCCAGAAGGGAGCAGTGTCATGGAAACCAAAGAAGAAAGGCGTGTGCAGGAGGCAGCCAGGGTAGATGATTCTTCCCCAGAATTTGACAGTGGCCTTGAGATGAGAGACTAGAGGAAATTATTTTTTTTAAAGGGCATGTTTGGAGAGAAGAGGTAATCAAGGGCACAATCAGAGGGCTTGATCAAAGCTCTTGAGGAGGCTAAAGTAAAGGAATAGAGAACAAGGAATGGCATACCAAGAAGAAAAAATGGGTGAGAGATGGCCTTGATTTTTCTCAGTTAAGTAGGAGGCAAGGCCCTCCACAGAGAGCAAGGAGGGAAGGAATGACCTGAAACTTGCAGAGAGAAGCAGTTGCTTGGAACAGCAACTACAGGCAATGTAATAAGAAAGAAGAATTGCCTTGTAGTAGTAAGAGCCCTAGTGAGCTTCTTATGGTAAGACAAAGAACCAGAGGAGGCTCCCATGGCTGAAGTCACTACAGTTTGCCATTTGACACGGTGTGAGTAGTGATGGAACAAGGAGGCAAGTAGAAGAGTATGTAGCTGAAGTGGTCAGCTTTAGGATCATAACTGAAGTAACATGAGGCCAGAGCCAAGCTCAGTAAATAGCGTTTGCCTAGAGGCACTGGAGGTTTCACTGAGGACAAGGGATAGTTTTAGAAGAGTGATATGGAAGGATGGGGAGTTATTATGTAGAGGTGTTATAAGAGTATTGGTTGAGATATAAAGTCTGCTCCTTGTGGTTGATTGAGGTTAAGTGAAGAAGATATAGATCATGGGAGTTCGGAGGTTTGATGAACTAGAAGACCAGGGTAGTTGAGGTGACATCAACATATACTTCTTTATTCCCTCATCATTCTCTCCTCTTTTTTCTTATTCATCCTCCTCCTCTTCTATTTCCATTTCCTTTTCCTTCCTCCCTCTCTGTTCCTCTCTTTCATTACAGACACACACACACACCCCTACCTTAAGCCTTCTTTCCATCCTTTTCAGAGAGAAGGGAGGCCATGGGGGTGCTATTTCCTAGCCTGAAAGTTGGACAAATATAGGTGTGAAGGTCAGAGGTTAGGAGAAGGGAATGGCCATTGCCCTTCCCCCCTCCATTGGTTCTGATTCTCTGTCCTTCCCCATCTCCTACTTCCCTCCCCTTTCCACTCCTGCTCCCCAGGGATGAGGAGATCTTGGACAAGTGTGGGGCTGATGCAGTGCACTACCTGACGTTCCAGCGGCACATCATTGGGCTGCTTGCGGTCGCAGGTGTTCTCTCCGTGGGCATTGTGCTTCCTGTCAACTTCTCAGGGAATCTGCTTGGTCAGTGGGGGGGAAGGTGTGCTTCCTATCAGTTTCTCAAGGAACCTGCTGGACAGGGGTGGGGAAAGAAGGGGAGGGAAGTGACTTGAATGAATGAACAAATGATGAGTGAGTGATAAATGATGAATGAATAAAAAATGTTTTATTAAACTTTTACTGTGTGCCAAGCACTGGACAGCAGGAGATGGGCCAATTCCTGATTCTCACAGCTTCCTGTCCCTCTTCTCTTTCTCCCTTTACCCCAAGAAAACAACCCCTACAGCTTTGGGAGAACTACCATTGCCAACCTAGACTCAAGGTAAGGATAGAGGAAACCAACCAAAAGGAAAGATGTACATTAGTGTGGAGCTTGGGGCTCCAAGGAAGGATGAGGAAAGAAACGACAGCCACAAGTATGGGTGTGTGGGTGGGAGCAGGACATAATAGGACAGCAGGAAAAAAAGTTAGGGTTGCTCAATCCAGAGAAGAAGAGGTTGGGAACAAGTGTGGGAAGTAGAGCAAGGCTAGAGACTGCTGGATATGTGTTAGAGGGTTAGAGAAGAACTGCAGGCATAGAGAGGCCTCTAAGAAGAGGAGACGGCCGTAACTGCATCAGAAGAGAGCACTTCACTGGAACATGTCGCCAGCAGGGAGGCTTTGGGCTCTGCAGTGAGGGGAGCTCTCCAGAGACATTCACAACAAGCCTGTAGGACACATAATGCTGATACTTTCCCCATCTTACAAATAGAACTGTGATGCAGGTAGGTAAAGGGATTTTGTTCAAGGTCAGACAGCTACTAAGTGGTGGAATCAGGCCTCCAGCCCCCAAGTCTTTTGACTCCTCACTCTAGGACTCATGTCAAGTGAACATGCATTTATTAAGTGCCTACTGTGTACCAGGCACTCTGCTAAGCACTGGAAATACAAAGTCAAAAAAAAAAACAGTCCTTGCTCTCAAGGAGTTCACAGACCAATGGGGGAGACAATATGAGGACATTATATAAACAGGATAAACCCAAGATGATCTTAGAAGAAAGCCATTAAAGAGGACCTGGAAAGACTTCCTGAAGAAGGTGGAATTTGAGCTGAAACTTGAAGGAAGCCAGGGAAACCAGCAGGCAGAGACCAGGAAGGAAAGAATTCCAGGTCTGGGGGACAGCCCAGGGAAAATGCCCAGAACCAGGAGATGGAGGACCGCAGGAAGGAAATAATACCCAGGAGGCCATTACACTGGCTCACTGAGGGCATAGAGGGGAGTGAGGTATAAAAACACTGGAAAGGGAGGAAAGTCTTTCAAAGCCAAACCGAATTTAGATGTGATCCTGCTAGTGCTCCAGAGGGTGCCACTAGGGTTTATCAACTAAGAGGGGTGACATGGTCAGACCTGCACTTGGGAAGCTCATTTTGGTAGCAGAGAGAAGGATGCACCAGAGTAGTAAGAGATTGGGTATGGGGAGACCATGAGAAGACCACTGCAGTAGTCCAGGTATAAGGGATAGGGGGCCTACACCAGTGATGGACCTTTTAAACAGTGAATAGAGAGTCTAGGATTTGGTTAGAGGAGAGACAGGGCCAACTCATAAACCTTTGGAGAGAGTCAGAAATATAGAGCTCCCCCGGTGAAATATTTAATGCATAAACTGGGTTGGTGCTGTGGGAACAGAATTCATGCTCCCAGCTAGAGATATTCTCCCTCAAATCCCCATTTTTTTTGGCAGTAACAACCTGCTATGGCTGCACACCTCTTTCGCCTTCCTATACCTACTACTCACTGTGTATACCATGCGAAGACATACCTCCAAGATGCGCTATAAAGAAGACGACATGGTAAGCCGAAATTTAAGAGACTTAATGTCACCCCCATATCAACCCACCTGATGTTCAGCTCCCACTCCCCAGCCTCAAATCCACACAACCCATTTCTTCATTCTTCATTTCTACTCTAATCACCTCTTATCCAACTTTCTCCTCATCTTCCTTTTTGTCTTTCCCTTTTCTCTCTCTGTCTCCTCCATTCTCATTTCCCCCCTTCATCTTCTGCTTCCTCCCAAATCTGTAGCAGCCTTCTCCTCTTCCATGTTTTTTTCTTGTCTCCCTTCCTATCCTCTCTCCCCAAATCTCTACTTCATCCAACAAACACCATCTTCTTATTAAAACCCTTGTTGAAATAAGAGACAGATTGTGAGGTGCTACTTCCAGGCCAGGTCTACTACCTAATATCTTTAGTCCTCAAAGTCTACCCTCTCCAATTTGGTCCCATCTTCTCCTTCAAACCCTAGTACTGGGGCAGCTAGGTGGCGCAGTGGATAGAGCACCGGCCCTAGAGTCAGGAGTACCTGAGTTCAAATCCGGCCTCAGACACTTAACACTTACTAGCTGTGTGACCCTGGGCAAGTCACTTAACCCCAATTGCCTCACTAAAAAAAAAAACAACAGAAAAACAAACCCTAGTACTACCTACCCCCAACAGCATTAGCTGTTCTCTGGGCCCTTGGCAATGCTAGGATTCAGCAGAGTGAACCATCTTCCTCCACCTCCACCTCCCCACCCCTCCAGGTGAAGCGCACCCTCTTCATCAATGGCATCTCCAAGTATGCAGAATCAGAAAATATCAAGAAGCACTTTGAGTGAGTCGACCCTGCTGTCCTTTCTGCACCTAGTGGGGCCTCACTGGCCCTTCCTGTCTCTGGAGACTGGGCGCCAGTGTGGCTGCATGGGCAAGGAGGAGGGGGAGAGGCATGTTGGGTACATTGGTGGAGGGCCACGTCCCTCACAGATAATGATGGGGGACTGTGTCATAGGGAGGCGTATCCCAACTGCACTGTGCTCGAAGCCCGGCCTTGCTACAATGTCGCCAAACTGATGTCCCTGGAAGATCAGAGGTAAGTGGTTCTCAGAAAAGGGGTGCCCCCATTCACCTGTCCCTTTTGATGGCAGAATGTCTCAGAAGAAAATAAGCTGTAGATGTAGCTTGAAGAACTCAGGCTGGACTTCCGCAAGGACTTTGAGACTTGACATGTAGAGAGTCAAGGGGTACACTAAGATGACCATGATTATCTCCTTCCTTGGGGGGGGGGGCTTTAAAAAAGAAGCCATGTTCCCTTTCTCTCTTCTACCTGTATAATCCTGTCTAGAGACAGGTAAATAGAGAGGAGGACGTCACAAGGGCTACAGTGACCTTCAGGGCAGACTGAGCTCCCTGGCACAGACTGGACAAAGGACCCTCAGGGATGGGAGTAATAGCAGAGTGAAAAGACACTGTGCCACTCCTACCTTGCCACACTATTGATTGGTGGTCTTGTCCCCTGGGTCCCACAGGAAGGAGGCGGAGCGAGGGAGGATATACTTCAGCAACCTGCGGGCCAGAGAGAATGTGCCCACCATGATCAACCCCAAGCCTTGTGGGCACCTCTGCTGCTGTGCGGTTCGAGGCTGTGAAGAGGTAGGGAAGGGTGGGCAGGGGGAGCTGGGCAGCAGGGCTGCTCGGCTCCCCATAGCAGCATTGAAGGGGAAGAGAAATGGGGAGATAGGGCAGAGGCCATACACAGGTACATGGGCAGAGGTCTGCGCTCCCTAGTGAAAAGCAATGCCAAAACATGTGTGACATGGGCTGAGAACATAGGCACTCCTATGCGCTCACGCATGCATACACCACACCCCCAATAGGTAGGCTTGTGCCCACGGATGCCAACAGAAGAACACAGACGTGACCACCTCTGTGTGCTCCAATAACTTTTCCTTACTCCAGCATCTAAAAGACTCAACATAGGAGAGGGACAAGAGAGAGTGCAGTAACTAAAAGAATACTATCATCATAGGCCATGGGTTCAAGTCTTGGTTCTGCCCCTTATTAACTGGTTGACCTTAGGCAACGTCTCTGAGCCTCAGTTGCCTTATCTGTAAAGTGGGAGTAATGATATTTTCAGTGCCTGTCTCAGAGGGCTACTTTGTGTGAAAAGGGGCCCTTCTTTTTCCCCAAGGATCCTCTCATCTCTTCCCCCATCCATACCAGAAATGCCTCTCCTTCTCTGGTTTGTTCGTACTCTCCCCCAAACCCTGAGCCTCTCCTCTCTGTGACCTCCTCCCCTTTGCTTTCCCCTCCCACAGGTGGAGGCTATCCAGTACTATACACAGTTGGAACAGAAACTGAAGGAAGAATATAAGCAGGAGCAGGAGAAAGTGAACCAGAAGCCACTAGGCATGGCCTTTGTGACCTTCCACAATGAGAGCATCGCTGCCCTGTAAGCCCAGGGGCCTGCCCCTCAGAATTCCCCAAACCCCACCACCAGTCCCTCACCTGTTATTTTGCCAGAACTCCTGACTCCCACATGCATTTTCTTTTTCTTTCTTTTTTTTTTGAGGGGCAATGAGGGTTAAATGACTTGCCCAGGGTCACACAGCTAGTAAGTGTCAAGTGTCTGAGGCCAGATTTGAACTCAGGTCCTCCTGAATTCAAGGCTGGTGCTTTATCCACTGTGCTACCTAGCTGACCCCTCACATGCATTTTCTAAAGACACCATCCCATCCCCATAGTATACATTCTGAAAGCTTCTGTTCCGGTGCCCCTCCACTGTGTCTTGTCTCTCCCAGTGTCACCATCTTCTCCCTCACCTACAGCCCCTTCAGGGGCAGCTAGGTGGTGCAGTGGATAAGCACTGGCCCTGGATTCAGGAGGACCTGAGTTCAAATCCGACCTCGGACACTTGACACTTACTAGCTGTGTGACCTTGGGCAAGTCACTTAACCCTCATTGCCCCCAAAAAAAAAAGTGGAACCTACAGCCCCTTCTCCTTTACTCTCAGTGACCAGTGCCCTCTTCTCTAATGTCATTTCCCCCTAAATCCTATATTCTATCTACCTTTCCCCCTCCACAGGATCCTAAAGGACTTTAATGCATGTAATTGGCAAGGCTGCACATGTCAGGGGGAGCCCCGAAGCTCATCCTGCAGTGACTCCCTGAACATCACCAACTGGACGGTCTCTTTTGCCCCTGACCCTCAGAACATTTACTGGTAAGAGGAAAGGGTTGAGTGCATGTTCAGGGATTGCTAAAGAGGCAGGGTCAGGGGAGGTTAAGAGGGTGGTGAGGAAAGGATATCTGGAGTCTGCCACATCAGACCCCATACAATGGAATGTGGGACAATAGGCTAAGAAAGCTGAGAGGACTGACTGCAGTAAGGGGAAAGGGTGGTCCCGAAGAGTGGCCTGGGAACTGACAATCCTCCCCTCCACGTCCATGACCCATGTTTACATACAGGGAGAATCTCTCCATCCGGGGCTTCACCTGGTGGCTTCGATGCCTGATCATCAACGTGGTGCTCTTCATCCTCCTCTTCTTCCTCACCACCCCTGCCATCATCATCACCACGATGGACAAGTTTAACGTTACCAAGCCTGTGGAATTCCTCAATGTGAGCTTCCTTTCCCCCAGCATCAGTCCTTCTCCAGTCCTCGGCACACACGCATGTTCACATACTGGACTGGGGAATCAGCTGACCTAGATTTTAACCCTAGCCTTGCCACGAATTAGCTATGTGACTTGGAACAAGTCACCTCTCTTAAGACCACAATCTGGGGGCAGCTAGGTGTCACAGTGGATAGAGCACCGGCCCTGGAGTCAGGAGTACCTGAGTTCAAATCCGGCCTCAGACACTTAACACTTACTAGCTGTGTGACCCTGAGCAAGTCACTTAACCCCAATTGCCTCACTTAAAAAAAAAAAAAGACCACAATCTGGATGAAGTAGTCCATCATCAGTATTCCACAGACCCCGTGCTCACACTAACACATGATTTCCTAGCATCCCAAATTGGAATCTCCAAAGCTTTCCACCCAGAATAGCTATTCAATTATTGACTCGAGAGAGGAGAACAGGGCAGGATGGGGCAGATCTCGGCCTCACCTCTTTCCCTTGTCCTCCCCACAGAACCCTATCATCACCCAGTTCTTCCCCACTTTGCTGCTGTGGTGCTTCTCGGCCCTGCTGCCCACCATCGTCTACTACTCTACCTTCCTAGAGAGTCACTGGACACGGTGAGATACAGGCTCAGTTCCACCTCCTCCCAGCTCGTGCTCCCCTGGAGGGAAGGAAGGCTGTGTGGCTTCAGATCCCAGAGGATCCGCTTCTCTGAGACTACTTAAGCCGATCACTTCCCTCCTTTCTTTCCCTTTCTCCAATTTACTGCGGATGAATGAGGTTGCCCTGAGATAAAAAGAAAAAAAAAAAGCTGTATTCTCCAGAAGTTTCCATTCTCCTGTTAGGGGTGGAGGATGGTGAGAGAATAACTAGGGCATCAGGAAAGGCTTCAGGAAGGAGGTGGGAACGGAGAAGGGGAGGATTTCTAAGTCCTCCCAGCTCTAAGTCTCCAGTCCTCTAAAGAGAAAGGAAAGAAGGGAATGGAGAGGTGGGGTTGGGGGGACCTGAGGAGCCAGGGAACTGATGATGATGATGGTGGTGGTGGTGGCGGTGGTGGTGGTGGCCAAGGTGATGAGACTCTCCTGTCCCACCCCAGCTCTGGAGAAAACAGAACCACCATGCACAAATGCTATACCTTCCTCATCTTCATGGTACTGCTGCTGCCTTCTCTGGGCCTGACCAGGTAGGATGCGGGGCACACTGGGGGTGGGGCTTGATGGAGCTCCTGATGACAGGGCAAAGGGAGGCTGGGTACCTGCATCTCTTGCCTCCCTAGGGTGGAATTCCTCCAAAGGGGAGGCTGATCCCTGGGACTTGTGAAAGAAAGGGAATGGAAGGGGCCCTGAGCTGCCCCTCACCAGCACCATCCCCCTTGTCCTTCTGACAGCTTGGACTTCTTTTTCCGCTGGCTCTTCGACAAGAAGTTCTTGGATGAAGGGACTATTCGGTTTGAGTGAGTGACCAGAGAGGGCACTT
This sequence comes from Dromiciops gliroides, assembly GCF_019393635.1. Taxonomy (NCBI): domain Eukaryota; kingdom Metazoa; phylum Chordata; class Mammalia; order Microbiotheria; family Microbiotheriidae; genus Dromiciops; species Dromiciops gliroides. The sequence goes on from NC_057864.1 coordinate 259,493,108, forward strand.
AGGAGTGATGGGGGGGACATCTAGGCAACAAGGAAAGTGGAGGGGATGACAGGACAATTGTGGCCTCCCATGGGTATAGGAGAGTGGTATCAGCAAGGGGGCAGGCTCTGCCACTCATTGTGGGGGGGGTCCAAGGACACACCTCCTGGGCATCTTTATGGCGGGTGTATCTATGAGGATAGACTCTATTATTCTACTGTAGGATTGTTAGGGATGATGCTGGCAAGGGGGGTAGATGGGTGGCTGCTTTGGGCATCACAGAGGCTGGCAGAGGGAATGCTGAGATTGCCCCCAAACAGGTACCTGTTCTGAAGGTGTGTCTGCTCACAAGCTCTGGGATGTCTGTAGGAATATGTATCCTAGCTATGGAGAGGTTGTCTTGGGGTCTAGAGGGAGGGCACACACTCTAGAAGGCACCTCCACGCTCTGAGAGTGCACACACTGGGCAGGGAGTATCTGGGCTAGTTAGCCTGGGAGCACATTCTGGTAGTGACTGTGGGAGCACATTCCCAGAGCTCTCTGTGGGTGAGATAGTCAATAAACATTTCTTAAGCACTGAGCATAGAAAAACAGTAAACGTTGGGAGAATATGGGAGGGCAAACTTCAGCACCGGTAGGGAGGGGTATCTCTGCCAGTCCATTCAGGTGGCTCCTATGGGTAGGGTGTCTAGGAACATGCTCTGGGTCTCGGAGGGTACACTCTCTAGGTGTCTGGGGATTTGCATTGTAGTGATCTCAGCCTGAGAGTCCAAAACCCACGCTGAGCTGTGCCTGTGGGAACCCCTGGCCTGGAGTGTGTGAGGGCTCTCCATGGGAATGTGCTCTCTGAATTATCTGTGGTGTAGACCATCTGTGGAAAACACTGGGAATCTCTGAGACCCTAGCAGGGCGTGCCTGTGTGCATCATACATGCTTTGGTTGGGATGTCTAGGACCACAGACCCTGGTGTGTCCATTGTCCACATTTCTGGTGCTCTCAGTGGGCAAGATGTTTTTAGGAATGTGTTCAGTGGAACATATTTTGGGATGTCTGTGGAGTCTCTGTCTATTGTCCATGGGAACACACTGTATCTCTACAGGGCTATTCTAGTGATTTTTATGGTGGGGTGAATGGTGACATGATTTAGGACATTGGGGGTCTCTGTGGATGGCCTGTGCATGAGATGTGGTCTGGTGGCGTCTCTGGTCTGGGACATACTCTAGAGTGTAAGGAAACTCTAGCTCTGGGGTCTCTGGGGCACCCACTCTGACAGTTTCTCTGGGTAGAATGTACACTGGCTTTGTCTGGGTACCCTTGGAGCTAGGTGAGCAGGTTGTAGTCAGATCCCCACAGCAGGACCACACACCTCATCTCCTCAGGAGGAACAGGGCCCCACGTGGGGTAGAGTATGCAGAGGGCAGGGTGGTGCCCTGGGGTAAGAAGTATGCAGTGAGAGGGTGGAGCAGGTGAGGGGGGTGCAGAGATAGGAAGGGCCAGCAAGTACGTGGATTGGGGACTGAGCCTCGTAGTGCCCTTCACCATTGGGCATGGTAGTGGAGCACCAATGGTGCCCACAGGTGTGTGTTCCTGCCGGACAACGGCGCCTTCTTTGTCAACTACGTCATTGCCTCGGCTTTCATCGGCAATGCCATGGACCTGCTGCGAATCCCAGGGCTGCTCTTATACATGATCCGCCTCTTCCTCGCTCACTCCGCCGCCGAAAGGCGCAACGTCAAACGGGTATGGTGAGGGCCTCCCCCATACGCACCTCAGGCCCTGGTCCTGGGCACCTGGTGGGAGAGCAGAGCAGTGGGAAGAGATATCAAGGGGAGAGGAGGGGCCTAAGGGAGGGCATTGGGAAGGACAGAAACAGACAAGGTCGGGAGTGGGGAAAGGGAACAGGACTGGCAGCCATCTGCTCTTACCCCACAAGGGGACACTCCATCCTTTTCCTAAGGAGATGCACCTAGGTAGCCTGTCTTTCCTTCTCATGCTTTTGTCCTCTGACCTCTTCACACAACCACCCACGCACACATGTCCCCAGCTCCTCTATCCCCCTCAGCCTCCTTCCCTTCTGTCTTTCCATTCTTCCCATCTTCCTTCCCATCTCCTCATCACCTATCTTCCCTTCCTTCTGCATCCCCTCTCACCTGCCTTCATCCCTCCTGCCCTCAATTTTCCTTCACCTTCTGTCAGCCTTTCCTTTTCCCTTCCCATTCATCTTCCTTCAATCTCCATCATCTCTTCCCTCACCTCCATCACTCCTTCCTCTCCCCTCTACATATTCACCTTCCCTGTCTATCCTCCTTCACCATTTCCCTACTGCATTCATCTTTCCGCACCTTTATCCATCATTTCCCCTGCATTCCTTCTATCACTCTGGCTTCCTGGCTCTCCGTGCCCTGTCCATCTCCATCCTGTTTCCTCTCTGCCTCTCGGCCCCCGGAAGTCTCTGAGCCACCCACTCCCCCACCCCCTGCCCCATCTCCCCCCCAGCACCAGGCCTACGAGTTCCAGTTTGGCGCGGCCTATGCCTGGATGATGTGCGTCTTCACGGTGGTCATGACCTACAGCATCACCTGCCCCATCATCGTACCCTTCGGTAGGCAGCGCCGCGCCGGGACTTGGGCCCTGCTGAGGGGGACTTCCCTAGCCAAGGCCACTCCCCAACCTGGGAAGCATTATGCTGGGCTGGAAGGGTTAGGTCAGGCTTGGTCCCGAGTGGACAGAGCCCTGGGCTGGGAGGACAGAGCCCCTGGATCCTCCCACCCGGTCTCTGCCTCAGTCTGGGACCTGGCCTGTGTGTGGGGGGAGAGAACAGCCCAACCCAGGTATGCCCCTTGCAGGCTCCAGGCAAAAAAGGAAGGGAGGAGGGAGGACAGACTCCAAGGTACTCACACACCTGAATGCTTAGGCACATCCACAAATACATTTGAACATACACACATGCACTCACGTTCACACACATCCATGCATGTGCATGTGTGCACATGCATGTATGCGTACACACACATGTTTAAAGAACCCTCAGGACCAGGAGAGGAACCTTTGGGTTAGTGGGGAAAGCATTGAGAGACAGAGCACTGAAGGGAAGGTGAGTCACAATGTCAAAACCAAAGCCTCCAGGGGGCTGCTCCCAAGAGAGGCCTGTACTATAGGAAAGCCAGGCTAGCCAGCCCTAGGGATGGACAGTGTAGGCAGCCATCTTGGCTACAACGTTCAGGGGGAATCATTAATGGGAGTCTGATAATCCTTTGGCAAAACAATCCTTGAAGTGCAAAAATATTTTTTGTGACAAGTCCTCATAATATGGGAAATAAACTAATACAAAGGGCATATGGTTGTCACACCTTGCCTAGGCTTAGACCTCCCTGCTCTGAGCTGCCAGGCATCGGAGGTCTAGAGTTGACCCATCATTGGTTCCCTCCTCCCTGCTTTCACCCTAACCTTAGCTTCCTTGAACTGTTCCCCAAATAGCTTAACAATCCAGATTGCTACTTCATTCCCTTCCCAGGGGCCCCTAGACAAAACCAACTGCAAAATGGGAGTTTTTCTTGGTTAGCCTGCCCTAGCTCCTCTGCTCTTTAATCTACCCCAGCCCCCTCTCTGAAGTCTCCCTCCTCTCTAGGCATTGTCCTCAAAAGTTAACATTCTTCTCCCTTCTTATGCCTTCACTTAGAACTCCTAACCCTTCGAGTAACTTGGTTAGGTTTCACCACGGAAGGAGACTGAGCATATAAATTAATTCATACTAAAATGTGACTGACTGATCCAGTTAAGGTTTTGGCTGACTACCCAGGAGTCATTTGCATCCTGAGGAAATGGCTCAATTTCCAAATCCATGATTCTTAACCTTGTTAGTGTCACAAACCCCTTGGTGATCTAATGAAGCCTATGGACCCCTTTTCAGAATTATGTTTTTAAATCCACAAATTTTTTAAAATGTAAGATTATAGAGAAAACCAACTATGTTGAAATATAAAATGTTTCAGCAGCAACAGTAAAAAGTTCACAGACCCCAGACTAAAAGCCCCTGCTCTAAAGGAGTGGATCACATGTTGGGAGGGAGGAAGGCAGAAAGGGCATAATTCCAAATACCATTAATTCTTACTGTGTAATGGGGCTGTGGTTCATAATGGGGGGGGGGGTTGTTTAGAAGTCAGAGGTCAGGGCACTGGCCTACCTGTCCCTCCAGGGCTCATGTACATGCTGCTGAAGCACCTGGTGGACAGATACAACCTATACTATGCATACCTGCCGGCCAAGCTGGACAAGAAGATCCATGCGGGGGCTGTGACCCAGGTGGTGGCGGCCCCCATCCTCTGCCTCTTCTGGCTCCTCTTCTTCTCTGTCTTACGTGCCGGTGAGGGAGGCCTGGGGAGAGATGGGGTGATGAGGGTGGGAACAGCTCCTCAGTTGGAGGTGGGAGGAGGTCTTCTAATATTGAAGTTAGAAAGCTAATAAAGCCCGTGGACCTCTCCAGGTTAGTTGGGAAGGGGAGAGGGAAAAGCCCAGGACCCTGTGGGAGGTTGAAATATACCACAACTCAATTCATCCAGCTTTTCCTGGCCTAGAATAGAGTTGGGAGAGAGTTAAATAATGGGAGAAGAGGATGGGTTGGGCTTAAGAAGGTGGGGGAAACAGTGTAGGTAGAGATTAAGGAACACAGCAAAGAGCAAAGGCAGGGAGAAATATGAGGAGAGAAGGAAGAGCTGTGACAGGAGGATCCACGTCCCTCCCCACCCCAACCCTGTTCATTTCTCCAAATCCCACAGGGATCTTTGCCCCCACTACCATGTTTACGTTTGTGGTCCTGGTCATCACCATTGTCATCTCTCTCTGTCACCTCTGCTTCGGATACTTCAAATATTTCAGTGCCCACAACTACAAGGTGAGATGGGAGAGGATATTGGGGTAAATCCATCTTGGGCCTCTGGAGAATTTGGGGGTGGCTGGTGAAGCCAGGTGCTAATGAAGATGGCTCTGGGTGTTATTGGACTTAAACAACTGGGACCCTCAGGGTGGGGAACAGAAGAGAGGATCCAAAGAGACCAAGAAGTTGTGAAGGTTGGTGGTTCACAACTGAACTTTCCCCTCCTCCCTCCAGATTGATCACACCGAAACAGGGGATGTCACTGACTCCAGAATCAATGGCAGTCGCACCACTGTCAAATCTGCAGTGAGTATCCCTTCTTCCCACCCCTCATGCCCATCGAGGTCTTCCTCACTTCTCTCCCCACCAAGTGGCCAGTGGTCCAAGATTCCCCACATAGAGAGAAAACCAATGTGACGTTGGTCACCTAAGATTCATGGCAGTTTTCCGTATTCCTCCCTCCACAAGCCAAGGGAGGAAGGATGCTGCCGCCCCGTCTCTCACCAAGGACCACAAAGTTTTTGAGGGAAACACTTTGGGAACCTTAAAAAGCTGTACAAATGACAGGAGCTATCCAAGGTACTGTCGTGTACTGGCCGAGCATGAGCAGCCCCAGGGCAGGGCCTGGCTTGGCTTTTGCTTTTCTTTGTGTCCCCACCACTTAACACAGTGCCTGTCGTGTGGGAGATGTGTATTAAGTGCTTGTTGTTTCTCCTGGTCCAAGGACCTAGCTTCAGATCCTGACTGCTGCTTAATGTCTGTGTGGCCATAGGCAGGCCACCCCCTCCAGGCTGGTTTTCTTCATGAAGGAGTTGGATTAGATGATCTCACAAGATGCCCATACTTCACCCCTCCTCTCTAAATAGCTTAACCCTGGAGACCCTCCGACGGGTGGCTTCTACCTAATCTTGGTGCCCTGTCCTCCCTCCCCTCCCTCCGTGATCCCTCTCAGCCTGTCCCTCTCTCTCTCCTCCCCACAGAAGTACATCGCTCAGGTGCTGCAGGACTCAGAAGAGGACAGGGATTCTGGGGACTCTGGTGGTTCTGGCGTGTCCGGGGTCTCAGGGATATCTGGGGCCTCTGGGGTCTCGGGGATATCTGGGGCCTCTGGGAATTCCAGATGTATGAAGGAGGAGCCTCCATTGTCCTTAGAGCACGATGAGGAGACTCTGATAACCCAGGAGGAGCTCTCAGACACAGACTTCCAGTCCTATGTGGAGAGCCTCATAGAGAATGAAATCCATCAGTGAGGGGGGTGGGGGAGGCCCTGGTGGCTCAGCCCCTGCTCCTCACCCTTCCTCCCCCACCCCACCCCCCACGGACACTAAAACGCTAATAATTTATTAGATTTAAAGCCTCTTCCTTCCCCCACTCTGCTTTAATTAAGGTATTTCAACCTTGGGGATATTGCCCACTGCCTCCCTCCTTGGAGGCCAGCCTCTCCCCTGAAAGCCCTCCTCCCCTGCCCAATGAGGAGAATCGCCCCGAGCTGGCCCCGGGGCAGAGTGGAGGGGGAGGGCAAAGGGGAGGTTCCCCCAAACCAGGGGCCCTCCCCCACCACCCAGGGCAATGGCCAGAATGGGGTTGAGAGCCATGAGGGGCCACTGACTGGAGATCTGGGTTGGGAGGGGGGGTCAGGGTGGACAATGGGACCTACACCCCTTCAGTTCCCAATCCCCCACCAGGCCCTTATGCTTTGGGGACACCTCTATCCTTACCTACCCCATTTAGGGGTTGCATGAGAGGAGAGGGGGGCCAAGTGGGAAGTGGAGCCTATCTGTCCCCCAGGTAGTGGGGAAGGAGTTGGGGAGGGGGTTGGGGGGAGGGGCACAGCTGACACTGGAAAATGGGGTTTTGCACTTTTTTTTCTCCATTAAAATAAAAATGAAAAGAAACAGGTCCGACTGTCGATGAAGACACTTCCTAAATCCTTCCATACACCTCTCTGTACTCTTCCCCCACCCCCATCTTCTATTTCCAATTGCCTACAGTGGGCTTCTGTATAAGAGAGAGCAAAAGGACTGGGGGGCAGACCTCAGTTATGCTTGAGCACTTCAGGGGAGCTGGTATCTTGGTGTGGGTATTCCTGCCCAAGCACCTAGACTTGCCCTCTTTTCAGTGTGTCATTTCCTCAGGGAATTTGTCAAAAGCGGAGCGGGTCTAATGGATCTTTTCAAAGATGGTGGCCACCACTGTAGCCCCAAGCCTGAACATCCACGTTTAAACCCTTGCTCTTAGACAACAGCCCTGTGTTTTGCAATCGTATATCTCCCCAATCTCTTGCACACCGCTTCTCATGAGCAAGTCATCACTGGTAAAGGGCTGCAGCCTACTTAGGCCCACCATGAATGGGTACCTCATACCACCACCGGGAGAATGCTAGTGCTGAAGAAAATGGGCCAGATTGCTGTATGTGTGCCCATAAGGCAATAGATGTCCAAGATAAAATGAGTTCTGGGACATAATCTGAGCAGTACTCATTCCTCTTCAGTGAGATGATTCTCCTAAGCTCTTTGCAAATGTTAACATGATGTCTATAGGTGTCCATTATTTTTATGATTATATACAAATGTTCTTTGACAAGCCATCCTGGCAAGAAAGTGATCCCTGTAGGCTGAGCCAGCAGTGTACAGGCATAGAGAGAGGCTGCTAGGCTGGAAAGGATGGTCTTGGAAATGATCCCATGTCCGAGGCATATCCCAGTTCATTAATTGTGGAGAGCCATCATTAAAAGGTTGACTGCTGAGCTAACCCTGAGTTTTTAGTTATGTTGACCCATAGAATGCCTGTGTCTGCATTAAAGTGCTTAGCCCAATGTCTTGCATATAGTAAGCACTTTGTTGTTAGTATGATTTTTTTTTCAAAACAATTTAAGCCATTTAATGGGAGAAGCAAGTAGAGATGGGAGCAAAATTTGAGGGAGACACTTCCCCTTAGGACCAGACCCCCCACAAGAATTATAACCATAAAAGAATTAATGAGGCTTAATTTAGGAAGGGATGTGGGGGGTAGGGTAGGAAAAAACAGTATAGACAAAGGGACCCACACCCACTCCCATCTCGGTTTCTCCTTCCCACTTTCCCCAGGCTTGCTTGATAAGGAATTAGAGAATGTGTATGTCTAGGCCTGGAATCAAGAAGACCTGAGTTAAAGTCTGGCCTCAGACACTTTCTAGCTATGTGACCCTGGGCAAGTCACTTAACCTGTTTGTCTCATTTTCCTCATCTGTAAAATGAGCTGGAGAAGGAAATGGCAAACCATTCCAGTACCTCTGTCAAGAAAACCCCATGGCACTTACTAGCTGTGTGACCCTGGGCAAGTCACTTAACCCCAATTGCCTCACTACAAAAAAAGAAAACCCCATGGCCAGTAGCAGTGTGGCATGTACTGGCATGGTCCACAGGCTCACAAAGAGTTAGACACAACTGGACAACATCCATGGGCAAAGATAATTTCTGTAAAGAGACCAAAGGATGTGAAAAGATTTTTCATTCTCCCCCACCCCTTATTTCCTCTTGCTTCCCCACCCCCCACAGCCCATGCACACACAGGCCAGTAAAGCTGCCGATCTAAGAGTTCCACTCTACTATTGCTCAGCTAAGACCCTGTTTTAGGAGGATTATGGCTGGAAAGTCTCCATAGGTGGGATCACCAAGTGAAGAACCTTGAATGCAGACCAAATGGGGAAGCAAATGATTGAAGCAAGTGTAAACCTGGGAAAGGGGAAAATTGATAACTACCTCAAACATTTGAAGGATTGTTGTGCAAAGAGGCCACCAGGTGGCGACATATTGTACAGAGCGCTGAGCCTAGATCTGGCCTCAGACATTAACTGTGTGACCCTGGGTAAGTCACTTCACCCTGTTGGCCTCAGTTTCCTCATCTCTAAAATGACTTGGAAAAGGAAACGATAAAGCACTCCAGTATCTCTGCCAAGAAAACCCCAAATGGGGTCACGATGTGTCAGATACCACTGAAAAATGGCTCAATGACAACATGCAAAAGAGAAATTATGTTTCTTCCTGGGCCCAGAGGACAGAATGAGTACAAGTTTCAGAAAGGGATAGGTTAGCTTGATGTAAAGAAAAACTTCCTAACCATTAGAACTGTCTAAAAGTAGGAGAGTAGGGGGAGTCTTTGTTCAGGGGGTTGAGGTCTCTGAGATTCTGTGATTTCTGAATTCTCTATGCTCAAATCTATTCACTTATATGCAATCTATTCCCTGTTGCCTTCAGTTCCTGATCCACACTTTCCCCCCACCCCTTCCCTACCACCAAAGGAAAACAAGCAAAAACCAACTGACAACATTCTACCCCCACCTCTCAACTAGGTGGATGAGAGTACATTCCATGTTTTCTAGAACCAAAGATTGATCATTGAAAAGAACATAAATTCAGCAGCCTCTTGGTGGTTTAGTCTTTTTAGTAACATCTGACTCCTTGTGACCCCATTTGGGGTTTTCTTGGCAAAGGTACTGGAGTTGTTTGCCACTTCCTTCTCCAGGTCATTTGACAGATGAGGAAACTGAGGCAAATAGGTTAAGTGACTTGCTCAGGGTCACACAGCGAGTAAGTGTCTGAGGGAGTCTTCTGACTTCTGGCCCAGTATTCTATCCACTGTGCCACCTTACTGCCCTGATCTTTAGATTTAGTCTTTCTTTTTTCTGCATGAGTTCATACAAGTCTTTCCAGGTTCTTCTGATATCTTATATTCGCCATTTGTTCAGCCATTCTCCAAATCCATAGGAATCCACATCATTTCAAGATTTTTTGCTACTACAAAAAAAGTATCGCTGTAAATATTTTTTCTGATGTATACAGGAACCTTTCTGTCTTTGACTCTCTTAGGCTACTGCTCACTGGCTGAATTGCTAGGTCAAAGAATAAAAGTTCAGTAACTTTTCTTGAATAATTCCAAATTATTTTCTAGAACTATCAAATCTATTTACAACTTCACTGGCAGTATACCTGTATGCCTTGTTTTCCCATTGCACCTCCAGTATTGACTATTTCTGATTTTTATCATCTTTGCCAACCTGCTGGGTTTGTAAGGTAAAAACTAAAAGTTGTCTTTATTTTCATTTTCCTTATTAGTATTTGGAAGTATTTTTTCTGTCCCTGACTTTCCCAGGGGGCATGAGCCCATGGTAACACAAATGTCGGTGAAATGAGAGTCTGTGGTACTGCTTATTTGTTGGTGGGGGGCAGGGAGAGGGCGTGTCTGAGAAGAAATTTAGGCAGCTAGGTGATGCAGTGGATAGAGCTTTGGGCTTGGAGTCAGGAAGACCTGAATTCAATTCCAAAAACTTCAGTGCTTTGTGTCCTTGGACAAGCCATAAGAGTTTAACCTCTGTTTGCCGCTGAAGAAGGAAATGGCAAACCACTCCAGTATCTTTGTAAAGAAAACTCCAAGGACAGAGGTCCATGGGGTCATGAAGAATTAGACACGACCGAACAACAATTCCAAGAAGCAATACAGAATGATAGAATTTTAGTTCTGGAAGGGACTTTGAAGACAACGAAGTGAAACCAACCCTTTTCTTTGTACCATTTCTCCCTTCCGTTTCTGCACCTTCAGTTGCTAACTAGTCCAGTTATTCTCTCTGTCATTCTCCCTCATCCTTTCTCTTTCGTCTTCAATCTCTCCTTGTCTAAGGTCACCTTTCCCCACACCTACAAACATGCTTAGGTAGACCCCATGTTTAAAGAGCCTTCATTTGGCAGACTTTTTCAATATGTTGGTTAGTTGTGCTAAACTGGTTTCTACCCTGTTCCTTTTTTTTTTTTCTATTCTGTTAGAAAGAATGGCTCTCTGGGAGGGGTTGGAGAAGACTACATTGGAAAGTGTAGGTTATGTAAAAACAAGAGATAACAATTTAAATTTTAAAAAAATTTAAATCCTTCATTTAACCTTACCATATTTTCAGCTATCAAATAGATAGATGGGGGGAGGGGCATTTATTAAACACCTTCAGGCACTGTTTCAAGCACTGAGGATTCAAAGGTGAACAAGCAGGATGGTGCCTGCCCTCATGGATCTTCCACTCAAATAGGAAAAGGCAACACACAAAAGGGAGCTATAAAGTGACATAGTTTAGAAATGGTGGCCAGGAAATAATGTGGAGGCCTGAGAACACCTCGGAGAATCCAGCATCCTGAGGGCAGGATCCAAGATTGGGGGGGAGTTTGGGAGGAGAGGTGGGGAATGACGCTGATGGAAAGAATGTAAACAGCATAGTTTGAAAATGATGGGGGGGGGGGGGCGGGAGGAAGGAGGGCGGGGCGCAGCTAGGTGGCGCAGTGGATAGAGCAACGGCCCTGGATTCAGGAGGACCTGAGTTCAAATCCGACCTCAGACACTTGACATTTACTAGCTGTGTGACCCTGAGCAAGTCACTTAACCCCAATTGCCTCACCAAAAAGGAAAAAGAAAAGAAAAGAAAATGATGGCCAGGGAAGGAAGGGAGGAAGGGAGGAAGGGAGGGAGGGAGGGAGGGAAAGACTTAAGTTTTCATTTGCAAAACACTGCGCTATACTCAGGGAACTCAGAAGAAATAAGACAGTTTCTGCTCTCAAGGAGCTCACATATATGGGAGGGATGAAGGGAAGGAAGGAAGGAAGGAAGGAAGGAAAGGAAGGAAGGAAGGAAGGAAGGAAGGAAGGAAGGAAGGAAGGAAGGAAGGAAGGAAGGAAGGAAGGAAGGAAGGAAGGAAGGAAGGAAGGAAGGAAGGATTATCTTTCTATACACATGACTCCCAAATTTGTGTATTCAAACCCAGTCTCTTTGCCTCAACCCCTCTTTTTTTTTTTTTTTGGTGGGGCAATGGGGGTTAAGTGACTTGCCCAGGGTCACACAGCTAGTAAGTGTCAAGTGTCTGAGGCCGGATTTTGAACTCAAGTACTTCTGAATCCAGGGCCAGTGCTTTATCCACTGTGTTACCTAGCTGCCCCCACCTCAACCCCTCTTATCTGATCTACAATATTAACCACTGAGTTGGTCTTTCTGCTTCTAGTCTCTCTCCTATCCATGCAACACATAGCTTCCAAACATAATCCTCCTAAGGGACAGGTCATGCCCTCTTCAAATATCTTCATTAGCTCCATATTGTCTGTAGAATAGAGTATAAATGCAGCCTGGCCTGGCATTGAAGATCCTCCACACTCTGGCTTCTACCTGCCTAGTTTTGTAGCCTTATTTCATAAGGCTTCCTTTTCACACATACTACTTTCCAGAGAGTTAATATTCATACATCTCCATGCCTGCACACAGATACTTACATCGTCCAGCTCTTGGAAGTCTTATCTTTCTTCAGCATTCAGCTCTGGGGCTGCCCCTTCAGTGAAGCCATCCATGACCCCACCCTACCCCCACTAGTAGCACATTTAGCCATTTTTCTGTGTATGCATTATTCTCACCTTCCCACCCCAGTAGAATATAAACTCTTCAAGGGCAGAGGCTATTTCATTTTTCTCTCTGTATCCCCATAACCAGACTTACTGCCTTGCCTTGTAAACAGTAAGTGCTTAATAAATGCTAGTTGAATAGGACTGGTCTATCTGAAGCCTCATAAAATCAGGTCTAAACTGGCTACTACCACACCACATCAAAGAAGCCTGAGGGTATTCCTAACACAGGAAGAATCTGTCACAGACACACAAAGAAAAACTACAATAAAGCTCAGCAAAGACTTATAGGAAATGGAAAATTAGGGCTTCACAAAAAAGCTTAGAAAGCCCTAATGGATTACAACCATTTCATTTGACTGATAAGGAAGCAGACCAGGCAAAAAACACGCCCCAGGTCATAGAGCTAATTAGTAGCAGAGCCAGAGCTAAAATCCAGCTGTCCTGACACTTCATCTTTCTATAATAGCTCAAGGTTTATAAAGTACTTTCCAGTCCCAACAACCCTGTGAGATAGACAGTGAAATATATTATTCTCTCAAGATACTGAGAAGTTAAATGGATATTTCCTTAAAATAATAAGCATCTACCTAAAGCCATTAGCAAGCATTATTTGTAATGGAGGCAAGCTAGAAGTCATTCCAATAAGATCAGGAGTGAAACAAGGATGTTCCTCATCGCCAATATTATTCAATATTGTATTAGAAGTGCTAGTAATAGCAATAAGAGAAGAAAAAGAAATTGAAGAAATCAGACTGAGCAATGAAGTAATAAAACTAGTGCTTTTGCAGATGATAGGATGATAGCCTTGGAAAATCCTGGAGATTCAGCTAAAAAGTTAGTTGAAACAATAGTTTTAGCAAAATAGCAGGATATAAAGTGAACCCACATAAATCATCAGCATTTCTATATATCACCCACAACACCCTGCAAGAAGAGATAGTAAGAGATACCCCATTTAAAATAATTGTAGACAGCATAAGATACCTGGTAGTATACCTACCAAGACAAACCCAGGAACTACAAGAAAGTAATTATAAAATACTTTTCATACAAATAAAGTCAGATTTAAATAATTATAAATTATTAATTGTTCATAGGTAGGCAGAGCCAATAAAATAAAAGTGATAATTCTACCTAATCTACTTATCCGATGCTATTCCAATTAAATTACCAAAATATTATTTTATTGAGCTAGAAAAAACAACAAAATTCATTTGGAAGAACAAAAGGTCAAGAATATCAAAGGAATTAATTAAAAATTTAAAGGGAGGAAGTTTATAAGCAATAAAATTATCTGGTACAGGCTAAGAAATAGAAAGGTAGATCAGTGGAACAGATTAGGCAGACAGTACACAATAGCAAATGATTTATAGTATTCTTGTGTTTCGCAAATGTAAAGATTTAAGTTTTGGGGATAAAAATTCACTATTTTGTAAAAATTCTTGGGAAAACTAGAAAGCAGTTTGGCAGAAATCGGATATAGACCAATCTTACACCATTTACAAAGACATGGTCAAAATGGATACATGACCTAAATATAAGGAGAGATACCATAAGATGAACGTGGGGAATAAATTTTCCTCAGAAATCTGAAAAAAAAAAAAAGAAGAAAAAGAACATGGGGGCAGCTAGGTGGTGCATTGGATAAAGCACTGGGCCTGGATTCAGTTCAAATTTAGCCTCAGACACTTGACATTTACTAGCTGTGTGACCCTGGGCAAGTCACTTAACCCTTATTGCCCTGCAAAAAAAAAAGGAAAAAGAAGAACATGGAACATATTACCCATCATTCTTATGGATAAGTAAAGAATTTATGAATAAACAAGCAATAGAGAACACTGTGAGATGTAAAGTAGATAATTTTGATTTCATTAAATTAAAAAGGTTTTGTACAAATAAAACCAATGTACTCCCAGAGATAAATAGAAGTATGCACAGTATGATTTTACATATATGTGTATATACATACACACACACATATATATGTGTATATATATATATACATACATACATACACACATGGTTGGTTGGTTGGTTGTTGTCCTTCATTCTGCTGTAACAGATGGTTTCATTTCTGGATGATATGGTACTGGCTGGTGGAGAACCTGTGTTTTCTTGGTGGTGTGTTATTGTTATTGTTGTTATTTTTTTGTCCTTCATTCTGAAAGAGGACCATGACATCAGTGACTTGTAGTGAATTGGATTTAAGTGAGGGAGGACTGTGCAAAGTCACCGGCCTCACTCTCTCCTCCAGAGTCATCTGGGTCCAGTGGCAAGACATATATTAGGACAACTGGAGATGACCCAAGATGTTTTAGGCAATTGGGATTAAGTGACTTTCCTAGGGTCACACAGTTAGTAAATGTCTGAGGTGATATTTGAACTAAGATCCTCCCAACTTCAAGTCCAGTATTCTATCTACTGTGCCACTGAGTTGCCCCTCTTGGTGTTAATTGTTAGGCCAAAATTAGCATAACTAGCAGAGAATCAATCCATACTTTGCTGCATCTCAATTTCAGAGCATGTGTTGAATGTTCAATAATCCACAAACAAAAAATTATGCACCAACACTCTGTCCACTTTAGTCTTGGCTTGTAGCCTTTTCAAGTTAAAGAATTTATTATCAATGTTTAGCTGACCTTGATGCCATGTTCATCTTCACTGAAGACATTTGACAACATGGCTGAAAACATCATGCTAAGAAGCAGGGGAGCAAGCACACTGCCTTGTTTTGCTCCCTTGGTGACTGGGAAAGTGTGAGAATATTGTCCATTATCCAGAACCCCAGGCAAGCATGCTGTCATGAAATTGACATATAATACTCATGAACTTCTCTGGGCAATCAAATCTTGACATAATATTTCGCAAGCCCTCACAACTGACAGGATCAAAGGCCTTGTTCAGATTGATGAACATTGTGTACAAATCTCTGTTCTGCTCCTGGCATTTCTCCTGGAGTTGTCAGGCAGCAAGGGCCATATTGACTGTTACTTGACCCTTTCTGAAGCCACACTGGCTTGTAGGTAAATGACCATCTTCTAGGTGAAGGATCAGCCTATTAAGGAGGACTCTGGCAAGAATCTTTCCAGCAATGACTAAAAAAGAGACCCCACCCACCTACCCTGTAACTGTCACAGGAGAATCTATTTCCTTTACCTTTATAGAGATGGACAATGGATGTGTCCTTGGGAATAACCTTCTCTTGCCATATAACACAGAAAATTTCAGTCAGCTTTTGTATAAGCAATGGATCTTCCTACCTTGTAAGTCTCAGCTGAAATAGAATCAGCACCAGGTGATTTTCCACAGGAGAGGAGCCTAATGGCATTCTAAACCTATTCTTAAGTTAGAAATTTGTTTAGAAAGGGATTGATTTCAACTTGAGGTAAGTGGTCAGTGACTTCAGCATTGATTAATGATGGTCTGTTGAGAATACTATGGAAGTATTCAGCCCATCTCTCCAGGTTCATGTCCAACACTAAACAATGTGATTCCATCAGCACTGAGTAGTTGAGATAAACCGTGTCTTTGGTCCATAAATAGCCTTCAGCACATTATAAAAGTGCTTTGGATTGTTAGTATCAGTATAAAACTGAATTTCATGTTCCTTCTTACTGAGCCAAGAATCCTGCATCTCACTAAGCTTTGCTTGTACTTTACTTTTGTGTGTGTGTGTGTGTGTGTGTGTGTGTGTGTGTGTGTGTGTGTGTGAGGCAATTGGGTTTAAGTGACTTGCCCAGGGTCACACAGCTAGTAAGTGTCAAGGATCTGAACTCAGGTCCTCCTGATTCCAGGGCTGGTGCTCTATCCACTGTGCCACCTAGCTGCCCCTGTACTTTACTTTTGATGGAGTTAAATGCTGCCTTCTTAGAGATGGATGAACTATCTTATTGGTAAACCCTGTGGAATTCTCATTTTCCATTTAGCAGCTTCTGAATTTCCCCATCATTTTCATAAAACCAGTCTTGATGTCTGTGAGTGTTCTAACCCAGATGAGCAAATGCAGTGCTGTATAGAAAATTTCTGAAAGCTGCTTACTCCTTTTCTGTTCCACTGTTGCCAACCGTATGTTGGCTCAACTTTCCCTCCAAGTTAACAACAAACTGTTCAATATACATGCATATATAGGTAGGTAGGTAGGTAGGTAGGTAGGTAGGTAGGTAGATAGATAGATAGATAGATAGATAGATAGATAGATAGATAGATAGATAGATAGATAGATAGATAGATAGATAGATAGATAGATAACTGTCAGATAGTTGCTTTCTCTAGTGTGGGGTGGGGATGGAGGGAGGAAGACAGTTAGGAACTTAAAATATAACAAAAAAAATAAATTAAAAAAAAATTAAAGAAACTCAGAGCAGCTAGGTGGCACAGTGGATAAAGCACCAGCCCTGGATTCAGAAGGACCTGAGTTCAAATCTGAACTCAGACATTTGACACTTACTAGCTGTGTGACCCTGGGCAAATCACTTAACCCTCATTGCCCTGAAAGAAAAAAAAGAAAAGAAAAAGAAACTGAGATGTATGTGACTTGTCGAAAGACATATAATTAATAAATTTTAGAGCCTGGATTTGAACTCATGTCTCTCCTGATTCCATGTCCAGTGCTCTGTCCACTATACTATACTGTCAGAATAATGTAAATGATGTGTGATAAAGTGCCAAAATGTGGCATCATCATTACCAGAGCCAACCTTAGCTATAGAGTAGATAGCTCCCTATAAAGACTCTCTCCCTCAGCATCCCATTCTCCTTTAAACCCTTCTTCTACCTGCTCAACTGATGCTTGCAATCTCACATCTCCTGTTAAATCCCTTTGGTACAAGGCTTTGATATGTTCTTTTTTTATTATTATTTTTTTAGTGAGGCAATTGGGGTTAAGTGACTTGCCCAGGGTCACACAGATAGTAAGTGTTATGTGTCTGAGGTCGGATTTGAACTCAGGTACTCCTGACTCCAGGGCTGGTGCTCTATCCACTGCGCCACCTAGCTGCCCCTAAGTAATTACTTTTTTTTTTTTTTTGGTGAGGCAATTGGGGTTGTGACTTGCCCAGGGTCACACAGCTAGTAATTGTCTGAAGTAAGATTTGAACTCAGGTTCTCCTGAATTCAGGACCAGTGCTCTATCCACTGCACCACCTAGCTGCCCCCAATATGTTCTTTTGTGTGTGTGTGAGGCAATTGGGGTCAAGTGACTTGCCCAGGGTCACACAGCTAGTAAGTGTCAAGTGTCTGAGGTCGGATTTGAACTTCTGACTCCAGGGCCAGTGCTCTATCCACTGCTCCACCTAGCTGCCCCCCAATATGTTCTTTTTTTTTTTTTTTTTGGTGAGGCAATTGGGGTTAAGTGACTTGCCCAGGGTCACACAGCTAGTAAGTGTCTGAGGCTGGATTTGAACTCAGGTACTCCTGAATCCAGGGCCGGTGCTTATCCACTGCGCCATCTAGCTGCCCCCCCCAATATGTTCTTAAAGGACACATACCCCTGGGAGGGAAAATGCATTCAGCCTTATTGATTGTAATTGCTTGTACAAGGAAGGGATTGATGATCCTGTGAGAGAGGCAGCTAGGTGGCACATTGGAAAGAGTACTGGGCCTAGAGTCAGGAAGACCTGAGTTCAAATTTGGCCTCAGACACTTAGTATCTGTGTAATCCTAGACAAGTGGTTTAACCCCATTTGCCTCAATTTTCTCATCTGTAAAATGATCTGGAGAAGGAAATGACAAACCACTACCATATCTTTGCCCCCCAAAATCCCGAGTGTGCTCACAAAGAGTAGAAAACAACTGAACACCTGGCACACAAATCTGTGGTTGGAAGAAGGAGCATCAGGGCCCTACATCAGGCTAAGCAACATTGATGGGGGTCAGTGGGCTTTGTGGGTAGAGGCCAGATGCCTGGGAAGCAAGTCTGAAAGGTCATAGGCAGGGAGAGGCAGCATACAATATTGGAGCTGAAAGTCTCCAACACAGAAAATTATAGCATGGGAGATTACAGATATGGAGGGTTCAGGAGAAGAGTTCTGGGGATGAGGAAGGGCCCATTTCTTGACTTGAGGCAGCCTGGTAGACAAGATTTATGGATTTCCAAGAAATGTGTAACACTGGACTCAAAGGGCCTTTTGGATGAGACTTTCCTCATTGGTGGAGATTGATTACTCGATTCTCCACACCTAGGTGAAGGGTAAAGTTGGTGAGAGCTAAAGGGAAGATACATCCAATAGTTCTGCCTTCTAGCTTCATAAGAGAAGACAGTTTCAACCTCCCTTCAGTGTAAAGAGAGAAAGACTCTGGGAAGAAAAAAACATAAAGAGGAGCCAGCATTTTGGTCATGTCCCTATTCCTAGGTAGCTAACTACACTAGAGACTTTAGGAAATTTCCCCTTGAGTGAGATCTGAGACTGTCTTGATTGAGCTGAGTTATCTCACTCCCAATGGGAAAACTCATTCACTCTGTCACAGATAGATGATAGATAGATAGATAGATAGATAGATAGATAGATAGATAGATAGATAGATAGATAGATAGATAGATAGATAGATAGATAGATGGATAGATAGATGGATGGATGGATAGATGGATGGATGGATAGATGGATATATGAATGGATGAATGTAGAGATCATAGATATATACACATTTGTATACATACATATGTATGAGTATATTCTCTTGCTTAAGCTACTTGGTTATGTTCATTTGGTTGGATAGGAGTCAAGACTTGGAAATTTTATATTTATTTATCTACATACACATATTAAATTCATGTAATTTATATTCACATGCATGTGTGCGTGTACACACATACATGTAAATACATGTATGTGTGTTATATGCGTATACACATGTGTGTGCCCATACACATGTATATTAATATAGGTGTGTGAATATATGCTTGTATGTATGCATGCACATATCCATGTGTGTGCGTATGTATGCATTGCATGCATGTACACATGCATACACACATGCATGCATATTCAGACTCTCCTTTCCTGTTAAGGGATAGTGATCAGGAGTACAGCTTGAACCTTAAAAATTGTTTCCCCCCTGGGGTCAGCTAGGTGGTGCAGTGGATAAAGCACCAGCCCTGGATTCAGGAGTTCAAATCCAGCCTCAGACACTTGACACTTACTAGCTGTGTGACCCTGGGCAAGTCACTTAACCCTCATTGCCCTGCAAAAAAAAAAGAAGAAGAAGAAAAAGAAAAAAATTAGTTTCCCCTAAATTATCAATATTTAAGGAAGTAGATATAATTCTAGCCTGGAACCTTCATCTCTGAGAACAGTGGCCAGCCTCTGGCCTCAACCTCCTGCTTCCTTTCCTGGCAGGAATCAAAATCTACCCTTTGAGAAGGGTACTGTACTTGGAAAAGGAGACTCTAGATATATCTCTTCTTGCCTTCCTGTCAGCTACTTCGACAGACCTATGTGGATACAAAGAGCCTACATGAGCAAACAACAACAAACCACCATATACACAGTACTTACAGGTCAAAAACCAAGGTTTTCTCCGTCTTTTCAGGAGGGAGTCTGCAGGAATGGCAGGCTTTGGGTATGGGATGCTGCATATACTGTCAGACCTGGAGGATGTGTTATTAGTCTTGATGAGCTGCTTTTTTTTTTCTTTTTATGTCTTTGTTACAAGAGATGGTTCCTTGGATAGGGAGGAGAAAGAGATATGTTCACAAGATAATGCGATATAACAACAAAAGGTGGGTGCTCTTTTGGGTTATGTGACAAACAAAATGTAGGATTAGACAATGCTTTGTGACCCCATTTGGGGTTTTCTTGGAAGAAATACTTGGAGTGGTTTGCTATTTCCTTCTCCAACTCGTTTTACAGATGAGGACCCTGAGGCAAATAGGGTGAAGTGATTTGTCCAGGGTCACACAGCTAGTAAGTTTCTGAGGCCAGATTTAAGCTTAGGAAAAGGAATCTTTCTGACTCCAGGTCTAGCACTCTATCCATTGTACCACCTAGCTCCCCCAACCCCCAACCCCCCAAAAGAAGATGGCAGAAAAATGAAATCAGCAAAATAATAAATAAGCAAGATGAATCCACAACAAAACAAGAAGAGAGTAATCAGAACATGCAATGCACAATTATATGCTAATAAAACTGAGAACACAAAAGAAATAGAATACCTTCAAAAATATAAAATACCCAAATTGTCAGAAGACCAGCTTAGAGATGTTAAATAACCCAATCTTAGAAAAGAAAATAGATCTAGCTGTAAAGGAATCACCAAAGAAAGAAACTCCTGGTCCTGATGAATTCACAGAAGGACTGTATCAAACTTTTAAGCAACAATTAGTACCCATGCTTCACAAATTCTCAAATATTGAGAAAGAAAGCACCATACAAGAATCCTTTTATGAAACAAATATGATCTTAATGCTTAAACCAGGGAAAGATAAAACACAGAAAGAAGACTATAGGATGATATCATTCATGTGTATTGACTCAAAAATTTTAAACAAAATCCTATCAGAATAACATAATTAATCATATTAAAAATCACAACATCCCCAAACCACAAGATCATCTCAATAGATGAAGAAAAAGCCTTCAGCAAAGTACAGCATTCTTTTATGCTAAAAACCTGACAAAGTATATCCATAGAAGGATTTATCATAAATATCATCTAAAACCAAAAGCAAGTATCATACAAAAAGTATATATAAAAACTAGAACCTTCTCTAATAAATATTGGCATGAAGCAAGAGTGCCCAAACTTCCCAGAATTATTTGATATAATGCTGCAGATGCTAGTAACAGCAAGAAAACAAGAGAAAGAAATTAAAGGTATAAAGATAGGTAAAAGGAGATTTTAAAACCACCCCTAATTGCTGCTGATATGGTGGTATGCTTGGAAAATCCTAGGGAATCAGCAAAGATACTAATTGAAACAATGTAATAGCTTTAGCAAAGTTGCAGGTTACAAAATAAACCTTTAAAAAGCAAGAGTATTTCTACATAATAATAACAAACCACAAGAACAAAAAAATAGAAAGGGAAATTTTATTCCAAATAACTAAAAAATGCATAAAATATCTGGGGTCTTATCTGGGATCAACCTACCAAAGCACACAAAAGACTTGTAAAGATTTAATAGCAAAGTCTCCCTTAAAGAAATATCAAACAACTTAAATAGCTGGAGAAATATTCAGCCCTCATGGCTAGGCTGTGCCAAAAAAATTTAAATGGCAATACTACCAAAGTAATTCTATACTTGTAATGCTCTGCCAATCAAATTACCAAGGGGACACTTTATAGAACTTATTAAAATAATAAAATTCAATTGGCAAAACAAAAGATCTAGAATATTAAGGAAAATGGCCCCCCAAAAATATTAGGGATGGGGGGCAGTGGATAAAGCACCAGCCCTGGATTCAGGAGGACCTGAGTTCAAATCTGACCTCAGACACTTGAGACTTACTAGCTGTATGACCCTGTGCAAGTCATTTAACCCTCATTGCCCCACCCCACCCCCCAAAAAAATTAGGGATGAAGGGAGAATACCACTTGCAAACCTCAAACTATATTATAGAGTAGTTGTCATCAAAATGATGTGGCAGAAAAAAACAAAAACTAGAACTGAATTAATTTAGAAAGAAATTAATTAAGTTGTCCAACAGAGGGAGAGAGCCAAAAAAAAAGTCTACTCCCTGCCAACTGTCTGTAAGATACACTTTATACAGGAGTCAAACAAAGGAACAAGGAAGCTAGAAACTGGCAGATAAGAAATGTGGGCTGTTTGAGATGTATACTGGGAGGAAACTTCTCGCATCAATCTTCAGATCTGAAAGGTTTCTGGTGAGCATAACCTAGGTCCTGAGTTAAGCATTAAACAAATCTGTTCTCTGAGCAAATTGTCTGGTTTCTCTGCCTCACTCATTGTTTCAGCCTGGGTTCAAATAATGTAATAAATTTTCCCCCCACAAAACCCATCTAGTATTAGTTAAAAAATAAAGAGATCAATGAAACAGACTAAGAGAGAGAGTGTGTGTGTGTGTGTGTGTGTGTGTGTGTGTGTGTGTGTGTGTGTGTGTGTGTGGAGGGGGGTCATGGAACTCAATATCCCCATGTTTGATAAAGGGGAAAAAATAAATCATCTAGGGAAAAAATCCTTATTTGATAAAAACTATAGGGAAGGGGCAGCTAGATGGCACAGTGGATAGAGCACAGGCCCTGGAGTCAGGAGTACCTGAGTTCAAATCCAGCCTCAGACACTTAACACTTACTAGCTGTGTGACCCTGGGCAAGTCACTTAACCCCAATTGCCTCACTAAAAAAAAACAAACCAACAACAACAACAAAAAAAACTATAGGGAAAACTGGAAAGCAGGCTTGCAGAAATTAGGCTTAGGGAAACATTCTTTACCATATTCCACAATTCCAATACCACATATTCGAAATGGATCATGACCTTAATATTAAAGTTAATACTATGAAAAAATTAGAAAATAAACAACTCTCACAGATATGGATAGATGTATTCTTTTTTTTGATAGATGTATTCTTAATCAAACTAGAGAGAAGCAATTATGAAAAGATAAAATAGATAACTTTAATTACATGAGAAACTTCTGCACAGACAAAATCAATGCACCTAGAATAAGAAGGAAAGTGGCCAAATGGGGGGGGGAAAATTACTCCCTAGCATTTTCCCTGACTGCCCCTTATGTCTGGAATGTTTTCCCTCTTCAACTCTGCCCACTGACTTCCTTGGCTTTCTTTAATTTGATTGAGTTCAATTCAATAAACATTTATTAAGCGCCTACCATGTGTGAGCAACTAGATGGCACAGTGGATAGACTGCTAGGCCTGGAATCAGGAAGATTCATCTTGTTGAGTTCAAATCTGGCCTCAAACACTTACTAGCTGTGTGACCCTGGGCAAGTCACTTAACCCTTTTTGCCTCAGTTTCAGTCAGATACAACTGAAAACAACTGAACAATACTATGTACCAGGCATTGAAATTCCATCATTTAGGTGGGCAGGTAGGTGGCACAGTGGATAAAGCACCAGCCCTGGATTCAGGAGAACCTGAGTTCAAATCCAGCCTAAGACACTTGACACTTACTAGCTGTGTGGCCCTGGGCAAGTCACTTAACCCTCATTGCCCTACTTCAAAAAAAAAAAAGGAAAAAAAAGGAAAAAAGGAAATTCCATCATTTACAGGAAGGCTTCCCTAACCTCTCTTAATTCTAGTGCCTTCCCCCTGTTAATTATTTCCTATTTATCCTGTAAAAATTTCCTTTTGCATTTGTATATATTTGTTTGCACATGGTCTCCCCCCTTAGATTGTGAGCTCCTTGAGGACAGGGACTGTCTTTTGCCTCTTTTTGTATTGCCAGAACTTAATATGTAATATAAACAGATATATAAGTAATTGTTGCTCAGTCATGCCCAACTCTTTGTGACTCCATTTGGGGTTTTCTTGACAAAGATACTGGAATCACTTGCCATTTCCTTCTCCAGCTCATTTTACAGATGAGAAAACTGAGGCAAACAGGGATAAGTGACTTGCCCAGGGTCACACAGCTAGTACGTATCTGAGGCCAGATTTGAACTCAGGAAGATGAGTCTTCCTGAGTCCTGTTACTGTGCCACCTAACATGTAGTAGGCACAATAAATATTGATCGATTGATCGAATAGGAAGGAGATAGTTCTAATTATACTCTACCATGGTCAAACCACATCCATGGTATTGTGTTTCTTTCCAGACAACATAGTTTAGGAAGGATGATGTTCAACTAGTGGATACCCAGAGAAGAGCAAGCAGGATGATGAAGGGTCTTGACACCATGCTATAAGAGGATGTGTTGAAGGAAAAGAGGATGCTTAGCCTGAAGAAGAGGACTTATGGGGAATGAGATAGCTATCTTCAAATGTCTCAAAAGCCTGATGTTTGATCTCAGAGAGCAGAACTGGGAGTAATGGATGAAAGTTACTAAAAGACAAATTTAGGCTCAGAAAAAAAAAAAAAGGAAAAGCTTCCTAATGATTAGAGCTATTGTGGAATGGGTCACTTCAAGGGGTTGTGAGTACTTCTCACTGGAGGTCCTTCAGTTGAGGCTGGACAGGTACTTTTCAGTTATATTCTAGTGGAAATTCCTTTGTGGGGTATGGGAATCATTACATGGTTGCTTCTTTTCTGGTGGCAAGGAATTGGAAATTGAGGGGATGACCATCAGTTGGGGAAATGGCTGAACAATTTATGGTGTATGATTGTGATGGAATACTACTATGCTATAAGAATTGATGCACTATGTGATATCAGAAAAACCTGGAAACACTTACATGAACTGATGCAAAGTGAAGTGAGCAGAATCAGAACATTGTACACAGTAATGGTAATATTATAAGATGATCAACTGTGAACGACTTAACTTTCCTCAGTAATACAAGGATTTAAGACAACTCTGAAGGACTAATGATGAAAAATGCTATCCACCCCAGAGAAAGAACTGATGGAGTCTGAATACAGATTGAAACATACTTTTTAAAAAAACTTTCTTTCCTTTCTTGGGCTTCTGTCTCAGTCTATGTTTTCTTTTACAACATGACTAATATGGAAACATGTTCTGCATGACTATACGTGTATAACCCATATCAAATTGCGTGCCTTCTCATCAAGGGGGTTGGGGAAGAAGGGAGAGAATTTGAAACTCAATTTTTTGGAACAAATGTTGAAAATTGTTTTTACATGTAATTGGGGAAAAATAAAATATTAATTTTTTTAAATCACATGGTTGCTAAGGTCCTTTCCAGCTCTGAAATTCTGTGATTTGTTGGGTCATACCCAATAAAGAAGGGTTTCCTCTGGGCACATCAGAATTTGGCTTGTTTCTCTCCCTAGAGAGGGTCCACAACTCCCACTTAGGCATCCAGGCCAAGATATCAACTATAAGGAAGGCTTTTTTTAAACCAACAAAAACCATAAGTGACTTGTATGGTGATATCGTCCTCTCCAGAACTCCCCATACCAAGAGCTATTTATCATCCTCCCAGTTCACACCATCCCTGCCCCAAGTACATATTCTACCTTTAGTGTGCCCTCTGAAAGTTCCTGCTAAACAAATGAGCCTTCTTTCCCAATGTGGAGCTCCCCACTATCTTCAGTCTTCCTACTCTCCTGTTTCCCCATAGTTATGAGAGGCAGTGAGGTGCTGCAGGAGATTTGAGTTACCTGGGGCTCAAGGGGTCTGAGTTAGACTCTGAGCTCTTGTCACTTCAGGGCTATGAGCATGTGGTTCAAGTCATCTACCAACCTGTTTCCTCATCTGTAAAATGGGCATGATGTTGCCTGTACTACACGACCTCCTTCACAAGGTCATTGGGAAGAAGTCACTTTGTAAGCTTTAAAGTCATATAGAAATATGAGCTATAATTGTTGCTTTTGTGATTAGGCAAGATCCAGAGAATAAAACAGAAAAGAAATGAGTATACAAGAAAATACAGTCACGTGAAAGAAGGGAAACAAAGAAGAAGGGAGATCAGAACACAAACATCATTGGGCAGGGACGATAAACATTAGTTTATAATTATGTTCGGGTGAATAAACAGAAGCAGGAGCCTCTTTTAGGAGGGGGCTTGTGTAGGAAAATAATAAAGGGATGGGAGGCTAAACAGTCGCGGGAGTCTGAGCTCAGGCAGAAAAGCGATGCCATCAGCAGGGCAAACAGAATGTTGACATGTGGAGCCGGGAGCTGGACAAAGGCCAGACAGCATGTACATCCCTAACCTTTACTGGACATGGGCTGTGGGCCCAGAGGGAGGCATTGGATTATGGGCGCCCTGGCCCAAGACTCTGCTAACATCTTTTATACACAGCCAGGAAGGGGTAGTAAACATGGACAGGCGGGAAGGCTGGAGGTGATGGGCAAGGCTTCCAAGTCATGAGAAGCTACCAGGGTAAGGAAGGCTGCCTGGATGGGCATATTGGGAAAGGGGGCAAAGGGTGGCATGTGGTCAAGTGAAGGTAGATCAATGATGAGAAAATAATCCAAATCAGATTTCCAACAAGATGCATTCAGACTCTGGCATGACTCACGAATCCTTAGAGACCTCCTCAGTCCAGAAGGCATTTACCCATTGTGTTATACAGACTCAGGATGAATAGACCCTTTAGATATGGAAGATTACTGATAGCTCAACTTTCTCTTTTCTTTTTCTTTAAAACAAATGAGAAGGGGGCAGCTAGGTGGCATAGTGGATAAAGCACTGGCCCTGGATTCAGGAGGACCTGAGTTCAAATCCAGCCTCAGACACTTGACACTTACTAGCTGTGTGACCCTGGGCAAGTCACTTAACCCCCATTGCCCCACAAAAACAAACAAACAAAAAAGAATATATAGCAATTCAAAACTTTAAATAAAAATCTTTATGAAACAAATGAGAAGGGGGCAGCTAGGTGGCATAATGGATAAAGCACTGGCCCTGGATTCAGGAAGACCTGAGTTCAAATCTGACCTCAGACATTTGACACTAGCTGTGTGACCCTGGGCAAGTCACTTAACCCTCATTGCCCTGGAAAAAAAATAGCCATGTAAAACAAATGAGAGGGGGCAGCTAGGTGGCACAATGGATAAAGCACTGGCCCTGGATTCAGGAGGACCTGAGTTCAAATCTGGCCTCAGACACTTGACACTTACTAGTTGTGTGACCCTAGGCAAGTCCCTTATCCCTCATTGCTCCACCAAAAAAAAAAGTGAGAAAGACAAACCCCAGAATGGTCACACGACTTCCCCAAGGACACACAGCTAGTGGTATGACCCCCAAACTTCAACAAAAGACTAGTAACAAAATATGGTAGAGGGGCAGCTAGGTGGTACAGTGGATAGAGCACCGGCCCTGGATTCAGGAGGACCTGAGTTCAAATCCAGCCTCAGACACTTGACACTTACTAGCTGTGTGACCCTGGGCAAGTCACTTAACCCCCATTGCCCTGCAAAAAACCAAACCAAAACAAAACATAATATGGTAGACAATTCACTGGATTTAGAGTCAGAGGAACTGAGTCTGAATCTGAGTTTTGCTACCTGGTAACCTTAGGCAAATTAAATTTACCCCCTCCTAACTTTTAATTTCCTTATATATAAATGGAAGGGCTTAGACTAGATGGCTTCTGAGGTCCCTTTTGGACTATGATGACCCTATGACCTATGAACCCGAGAGATCATCTAGTCTAACCCCTATCACTTTACAGAAAAATAAACTGAAGCCCAGGGAGGTTATATCACTTGCCCTCAGTGACACAGATCACTCATGTTCTCTGACTCTCAAGTCAATGTCCCTTCCCCAGTATCATAATGGTTCCTTCCCTTCCAGTTCCAAAACCTATGATCCCTGGAACAATACTATGACACTTTTCCTTTTTTTTTTCTTATGGGTCAATGAGGATTAAGTGACTTACCCAGGGTCACACAGCTAGTAAGTGTCAAGTGTCTGATGTCAGATTTTAACTCAGGTCCTCCTGAAGCCAGGACTGGTGCTTTATCCACCGCACCGCCCAGCTGCCCCCAATACTGTGACATTTTGGAAGAGCCACATTTTCCTCAGGGTGGGTACTCTCTACCCAAAAGCAGATCAAAGTTTTTTAAAAGTTATGGTTCCCCTAAAATGAATCACTTAGGGAGGGGAGGCCTCTCCACACAGTCAGCATTGAACCAAGAGACAACCTCCACACTAGGATGAGAGATAAGAGAAGTACTACAATGGAGGTTCAGGAATTCTGTTGGAAACAAAGCAATTCCACTGGAGTCTTCCATCTCTAGAAGGCCATACCAGGTACAGCTCTTGTCCCTGCACTTCAGTCAGCAGAAATGTAAAGGAAAGCTTGTCAAATAGACCAGGGGACAGAAGGAGAGGGCAGACTACATCAGCAATTGAAATAACTTCATGGAGAAGACAGGGACTGGGTCTTGAAGGATAGATGGGGGCAGGAAGAACATTCTGGACAGGGGATACAGATCAACAAAATGCGGAAGCAGGGGGCACAGCTAGGTGGTGCAGTGGACAAAGTACCAGCCCTGGATTCAGGAGGACCTGAGTTCAAATCTGGCCTCAGACACTTGACACTTAACTAGCTGTGTGACCCTGGGCAAGTCACTTAACCCCCATTGCCCAGCAAAAACAAAACAAAAACAAAACAAAACAAAAAGACTTCTAATCAGGAGAAACCCACTGTTTTTGGAGACAGCCTATGCCACTTTTGAATAGTTTGCTCCTTCTATCAAACCAAAACCTGCACCTTTGCCTTCCACACATAGCTCTAAATTCTTCCCTTTGGGGCTAAGCCCGACTAGACCACTTGATACAAAGTTCCCCTTGCTCTGTATCCCCACACACAATAGCCTGGGAGTGCTTGCCCCACCCAAGGACTCTGTCTCCCCCATCAGATTGGGGGAAGGATCAGGTGATGACAGAAGATGCCCAAGGTGGATAGGACATAGGGCAAAGAGGCAGCCAATCGGAGGGAGCTGGCTTTTGCCAAGGAGGGAAAGTTAGAGGATAAAAAGGGCAGGGCATAGTCAGTTGGATCAGGTATCCAGGGCTGTGGCCTTTGGAACAGCTGCAGGGGACCCAGGAAGAGAGGAATCTGACAGGACCTGATTCTTGGGAACTTTATTCAGAGGTGAGGAGGGCCCCTGGGACAACTGGCAGGGATGGGTAGGGGACCAGGGTCAGGGACTATCTTTTGCCTTTCTTTGCATCCCCAGGGTTTAGCATAATGGGTACACAGTGGGTGCTTAATAACTGTTGATTAATTGCTTGGATATGCTACTTTTTTTTTTTAGTGAGGCAATTGGGGTTAAGTGACTTGCCCAAGGTCACACAGCTAGTAAGTGTCAAATGTCTGAAGCCAGATTTGAACTCGGGTACTCCTGACTCCAGGGCTGGTGCTCTATCCACTGCACCACCTAGCTGCCCCTGGATATGTTACTCTTTATATACTTAGGAAGACAATCAATCTAAGGTCCACATATTAAGGTAAATTTAGATAAAGACCATTTATGAAGCACCTACTGTGTGTAGACCTCTATATTAAGACCATTTATTAAGTACCTGCTATGTGCAGAACCCTATACTAAACCCTGAGGCAGAGGTACAGACAAATAAAACTAGTTTCTTATCCTCCAAGGATTTTTTTACCTCAAGGGGAGAGAGATGAGGTACCTATGAATAATGACAATACAAAATAGAGCACGATGTACTTATATGAAAAATGGGAACTGTGAACAATCAGAGATTCTAGGAGGGATGTTTGATTGGGTCATCAGGGAAGGCTCCATGGACAAGATGATATGGGAGCTTGATCTTAAGAAGTGGGTAGGAAAAAAAAGTGGATAGGACTTAATTAGGCTAAGATGATACAGTGGGGATGAGGAAGACATTTCAGGGACAAAGATGATAGCAGGAACTCTGGCAATGGTGGGCCTTTGAGAATGGATGTGTGGTCAAGAAGTGAAAGGTAAGATTGGGAAAATAAATTGAATATCCAGATTTTGGAGAGCTTTGAATATCAGGCTAGAAAGTTTTCATATGATTCTATAGACAGTAGAGATTCGCTGAACATTTTTTTTCAATCAGGAAAGTGATTTGATCAGAGCTGGACACTAGAAAGATTCACCTTTCAATGATGTATATACTGGGTTAAAGATTGAGGGCCGGTTTGGGATTAGGGGAAGAGGTAGTGATGTGTGAGACTGGATGCAGACAGATGGGTTAGAAAACCTGATGAGGGCCTCGGCTAGAGTGGAGCTCTCTAGTTAATAAGTTTGTTGAATGAATGAAATGATTAAATGAATGAATGAAAGGCATCCTGTTCTAGTAAAAACCCACTGGATTTGGAGTTCGCAGACCAGGGTATGAACCCTTTTTCTGCTTTTTACTACCAGTGTGAACAGGGGCAATCCACTTAACCTCTTTGGGCCTATAAAATGCAGAGGTTGAACTAGCTGGTCTTTGAAGTCCCAGACAGGCCTAAATCTATGATTCTATGGATGTGAATCTGATTTTGAGTTAATGTTTGCATTTGATTCCACGCCTGTCTGTGGTTGTCCCTCTTCTTCCTCATTTTCTGTAGCAAGGAGTTTAGGAGTCCTCTCCAAAGAGGTAGGAACTGTCTGTTATTATAGGAAAAAAGAGAAGGATGAAGAAAAGGGTTTCTGCCCCTGCATGAAGTACAGAAATCATTTCAGACTGAATGGAGAAAATAATTTTAGAATTCCCTATTTCACAAGGTCATTGGGAGGGAAGTGCTTTGTAAACCTTAAAACTCAATAGAAATGGTCCAAGAAGTATTTCATTTCATTGTCTTTCGGCCCAAATTCCTCCCTCTCCCTCAGCCTTAGAGAGAATCTCTGGGCCAATCAAACTTTGCTGCTCATCAGTGCTGGTTTGCATACAGTAGTTGGGGGGTGGGGATGAAGTGTCAGATTAATCAGGACAAGCTTCCTGGGGGAAGGCATCAAGAAAAGTCTGGGGGTGGAAGGAAGTAGGGAGGAAGAACAGAGAATGTGGGGCACTAGATGTCTTGATTGGATGAGGGCTGGAGAGGAGAAAAGAATGACTTTGCCTTATCTCCTGTTCTAACTGAGTCTTCTACATAGGGGGTGGGGGTGGGGGTGGGGTGGCCAGAGATGACTAGCATCTCCTCCCACCCCAGCAGCCTCCAGAGCAGTTTCAGATCATATGGGGATTGTGGGACCACTCGCTCACTCATACACCCTTTCTTCAGCAAGCACCACAGAGGAGCTGGGTTTACATCCTGTCTCTGATGTTTGTCACCTGTGTGGCCTCACCAAATCACTCGGCTTCCCTGGGCCTTATTTTCCTTATCTAGATGGCCCCTAAAGTCTCCTTCTCTGATCCTAGGATATCTTCCTTCTCTGATTGACAATGGCATTTGAGGGCACTAAATGCCTGGAAAGGCAGCCTTGCCTACTTTATTTATTTATTTATTTTGGCAGGGCAATGAGGGTTAAGTGACTTGCCCAGGATCACACAGTTAGTTGTCAAGTGTCTGAGGCTGGATTTGAATCAGGTCCTCCTGAATCCAAGGCCAGTGCTTTATCCACTGTGCCACCTAGCTGCCCCCAAGCCCTGCTTACTTTAAGGGCATCCAAATGCCTTAAAAAAACCCTACCAGAACAGAACCACCAAGAAGCAGTGGCTCTGTTATGGGTCCTTTTCTGGCTTCCATCTTTCCCCCTTTCCATCCTCTTGCCACCAATTTGACTGGTTTTCTAGCATTGGCTCATCACTAAGTCATCCCTTCTGCTACTATTCCTTGGCCCCACCCTACCCACTGAGATTCCAGCCCCTGGGTTCAATGGGACTTCTGTGGGCCACTTCCCATCTCACCTTTGCCTTTCTAAAGCTCTAGTTCTGGGAATAGAAGGGAAAAGAAGCAGACTCTTCTTTCTGAGTTCAAATCTGACCTCAGACATTTACCAGCTGTTTAACCCTGGTCAAATCACTTAACCATTTGTCTCGGTTTCCCCATTTGTAAAATGAGCTTGAGAAGAAAATGGCAAGCCACTCCAGTATCTTTGCCAAGAAAAACCCAAACAAAGAGTTAGACATTACTGAAACAAATTCTTCCATCACCTCCACCCAGGGTGTACCTGTTGAAGTGGAGGAGAGGAAGGGAATGAGGAGGAAACCCCTTCTGCCCTTTCTCAGTAGTGAAGGCTTCTTTCTGTAGGAATTCTTTCCTTTTTATTTAAATCCACAGCATCTAGAACCTAAGTTCATAATAAATTACTTTTAATGGATTACAGAACACACACACACATGCATACATGTGCGCGCATGCACAAGACATACACACAAAATCACACACAATGCACACATACACAACACACATACACACAATACACACATACACACATTGATTAGAGCAGAGGGATTGACATCTGTGATTGGGGTGGGATACAACCTTGCAAAAAGCCTTCCCTAATTAACCTCACCCACACTTTCTTTAGTATTCTCTACTCTTGCAATGCTGATGTCTGGTTCTAGGCCATAGGATGAAGAGATCATAGCTCTAGAACTGGAAGGGATGCTAGAAGCTATTAGTCCGACCTCCTCATTTCTTCAGAGGAGGAAACTGTGGCTCAGAGAGGTTCAGTGACTTCCCTGAGGTCACATAAGTAGGATTTGAATCCATGCACTCTATTCCAAAACCAGTACTTTTCACAATGGTAAAGAAACTCTAGGGCAGGGGTCCTTAACCTGGAGTCCACAGATTCCACACATGTCCAAAAGGTATCCATGAACTTCGATGGGAAAAAAATTACATCTTTATTTTCATCAACTTTTGATTTCCTTTGCAATCCTACATATTCGGTTTTATGCATTTAAAAATATTCTTCTGAGAAGGAGTCCAGAGGCTTTCCAAGACAGCCCAAGAGGGTCCAAAGTAACTAGCATTTATATAGGGCTTTAACATTTGCAAAGAGCTGTATATGGGGCAGCTAGGTGGCTCAGTGGATAGAGCACTGGCCCTGGAGTCAGGAGGACCTGAGTTCAAATCCGGCCTCAGACACTTATCACTTACTAGCTGTGTGACCCTGGGCAAGTCACTTAACCCCAATTGCCTCACTAAAATAAAAATTTTTTTAAAAAGAGCTGTATATGTTTTATCTCATTTGATCCTCACAACAACCCAATGAGGTAGATACTGTTATCATCTCCATTTTATAGATGGGGAAACTGAGGTTGAGAGGTGTTACGTGACCTTGCCTGAGGTCACAAAGCTAGAGGCAGGATTCAAACTCTTTCTAAGGGCAAGTACAGCACTCCATCCTTGGTGCCACCTAGCTGCCCTTCATTTCACAAAAGTGGTTAATAATCTCTGCCCTAGGTATCCAACAAAAAGTAGTTGTTGGGGCAGCTAGGTGGCGCAGTGGATAAAGCACCAGCCCTGGATTCAGGAGTACCTGAGTTCAAATCCAGCCTCAGACATTTGACACTTACTAGCTGTGTGACCCTGGGCAAGTCACTTAACCCCCATTGCCCTGTCAAAAAAAAAAGAAATATATATATATATATATATATAAAATATAAATATATCTAAAATATAAAAAGTAGTTGTTAACTGACTAGAGTGAAGTTAGTTTCCATTTTGTAAATCATGGCTAGGGGCAGCTAGGTGGCATGGTGGATAGATTACTAAACTTGGAGTGAGGAAGAATCATCTTCCTGATTTCTTTCTTTTTTTAGAAATTTTTTTTTTTTTGGTTTTTTGGTTTTGGGGGGTTTGGGTTTTTTTTTTTGGTGAGGCAATTGAGGTTAAGTGACTTGCCCAGGGTCACACAGCTAGTGTCAAGTGTCTGAGGCTGGATTTGAACACAGGTCCTCCTGAATCCAGGGCCAGTGCTTTATCCACTGTACCACCTAGCTGCCCCCATCTTCCTGATTTCTAATCTGGCCACAGACACTTACTAGCTGTGTGAACCTGGGTAAGTCACTTAACCCTATTTTTACCTCCGTTTCCTCATCTGTCAAATGAGCTAGAGAAGGAAATGGCAAATCACTCCAGTATCTTTGCCAAGAAATCCCAAATGGGGTCACAACAACAAAAATCCATTGCTAGAGTTCACAACTCAAGCATGTGTCCCTAAAGCCATCCCTTTCTTAATCCCTATTGAGGAAGAATTAATTTAGAGAACAATAATTAAGACCAGGAAACCTGGGTTAAAATCTGGGCTCTAATAGTGTCTGTGTGACCCTGAGCATAAAAAAATGGAGATGGTAATATTGGCATTCCTTATTTTACAACATTATTGAGAGCAAAGTACATTGTAAACCTTAAAACTCAATATAAATGGTCTGGGAAATATTTTTATTTCATTATCTTTCTGCTCACATTTCTCCCATTTCCTCCCTATAGAGTGATTCTCTGGGGCACCCAAACCTTTGCAGCTCACTTTCTAGACATCAATACTAGACTGTCAGATTTCTTAGCTAATTATAATGGTGTCTTGGAGGGCCAGGGTCTTCTGTTTGACCATCTTCTAGGCAAATTAGATATGAACAAAGGAAAACAATGTTATCTAGTTATGCTAAATATTACTTTATTTTACCCCAGGGTATGATGTCTTATAGATTTGACAGAAAGGGGTGAAAGAATGTGGGTAATTCAGCACAATCCATCTCCACCAATAGAGAAACAAATATGAATAAATCTCTAACTCATTAATTTGGAGGGAGAAGGGGAAAGAAGACATAAAAACATCATACTTTCAAACAGAGCCCCTTTTTTTCAAAATTTAGTTTAATTTATTTATTTTACATTTTAAGTTGTGAACTGTCTCCTTCCCCTGCCTCCTCGACCTGCACTAGAGAAGGCTACCATTTGACACAGATTTATAAATATATGAAAAACCTTACCATGCATATGTCTATTGATTGGTTCTTTCTCTGGAGGTAGATAGCATCTTATGGGTCCTTTCATGGATCCTTTGTAGTTGATCTGAGTTTTTATAATACTCTGAATAACTTGGTCACTCATAATTATTCTTTGAACAGTATTGCTGTTTTCTTGGTTCTGCTCATTTCACTCTTCATTATTTCATGCAAGTCTTTCCATGTTTTTCTAAGATCATTGAGCTCATCATTTCTTATAGCACAGTAGTATTTCATCACAATCATATACCACAATTGTTTTAGCCATTCCCCAGTTGATGGACATCCCCTCAATTTCCAGTTGTTTGCCACCACAAAGAGAGCTGCTATAAATGAATAGGCAGTTTTTCAATGAAGAAATCAAAACTATATATAGTCATATACAAAAATGCTCTAAGTCATTATTGATTAGAGACATGCAAATTAAAATAACTGATGGGGGGGGCGGCTAGGTGGCGCAGTGGATAAAGCACTGGCCCTGGAGTCAGGAGTACCTGAGTTCAAATCTGGTCTGACACTTAACACTTACTAGCTGTGTGACCCTGGGCAAGTCACATAACGCCAATTGCCTCACTAAAAAAAAAAATAAAAAAATAACTTTGAGATATCCTCTCACACCTATCAGATTGCTAAAATGATAGAAGGGGACAAATGTTGGAGGGGGTGTGGTAAAATTGGGCCACTAATACACTGTTGGTGAAACTGTCAACTGATCCAACCATTTTGGAGAGCAATCTGGAATTATGCCCAGAGTTATAAAATTGTATACTCTTTGACCCAGCAATACCACTATTAGGTCTGTTTCCCAAGGTGATCAAGGAAAAAGGAAAAGAACCCATAGAGGGCCTCTTCACAAGCCCCATACACATTCAACAACAAACATTTATTTCTCTGTTTTAATTTGGGTACAGAAATGTTCATAATTCATTAGTATTTGTTAATTGGTTAAATTTGATAATTAGTTAAATGTTAATTGATATTTGTCAAGTACGGAATAACAAAAAAAATTTAATTATGTTTTAAAAATACAACATTTATTGCATATGTACTGTGTATAGGAGACTGACCTCTACATTGGAGTCCAGAAGACAAAAAAATGACAACCTTTACCTTCAAAGAGCTTAAAATCAAAAAGAGATTCTTTGTGGTGAAAAATAAAGGGATATTTTCTGGCATTACTAGGATTTAGAGCTGGGTGGGGAACTTGGAGATCATTATTTTAAGGATAAGAATGAGGCCCAAGTGAAGAAGAAAGCAATTTGGCCAAAGACACCCAGGCCCTTTGATTCCAAATATAATTTATACAATTCCATACTGCCTCTTTGAGAAATATCCAGGGAGGCAGCTAGGTGGTGCAGTGGATAGAGCACTGGCCCTGGAGTCAGGAGGACCTGAGTTCAAATCCAGCCTCAGACACTTGACACTTACTAGCTGTGTGACCTGGGCAAGTCACTTAACCCCAATTGCCTCACCAAAAAATAAAAAATAATAAAATAATAAAAAGAGTTGTTTCCTGAAAAAAAAGAGAGAGAGAGAAACATCCAGGGAGGACTGGCCCCATGGTGGAAAGGCCTGTCTCGGGAGCCTGCACTTTCCCTGTCTGAGATTCTACAAGAGTCCTCCAGGGGTCAATCTAACCCTCCTCTCCTTGCAGCCCCAGCCTCCAGGAACTCCATGGCCAGAGCTGGCCCAGGCTTGTCTCTTTTGGGGAAGGATTTGCCAGATGTCATTGTTCTGATGTCCAAGAGTTTCTCTTATGTAAGCAAGATATACCTGGCCACTCTCTCTTACTCTTAAATTCCTTGAGTCTTAATTTCCTGCTCTGTAAAATAACAGGATTGGATAGGGTCCACTGTTCCCCCTGTGGGAAGAAAGCTTCAGAAAGGTCTTCTTGGTGAAGATTTGACACTTGAACAGGACCCTGAAAGTTGGCCTGAATATTGATGGAATTAGAGTTAGGACATTTATTCTCGGAAGAAGTAATGTCATAAGGGGGCAGCTAGATGGTGTAGTGGATAAAGCACTGGCCCTGGATTCAGGAGGACCTGAGTTCAAATCCAGCCTCAGACACTTGACACTAGCTGTGTGTAAGTCACTTAACCCTCATTGTCCCATGGGGGAAGAAAAAAACAGAAGTAATGTCATTAGCAAAGGTATATAACATTAGGTTTGTTTGGGAAATGTTATGGGGAAAATTGATGGGGGTTTGGTGTAGGGGTTCTTAGGAATTCCTCTTTAAGGAATTATACTCTCTCGCACACAAATCCAATTAGAATAAAATCATATTTT
The DNA here is from genome assembly GCF_019393635.1 of Dromiciops gliroides. Lineage (NCBI taxonomy): Eukaryota > Metazoa > Chordata > Mammalia > Microbiotheria > Microbiotheriidae > Dromiciops > Dromiciops gliroides. Next base: position 259,530,083 of record NC_057864.1, read on the forward strand.
ATTTAGGCGTTAGGGAAAGGAAACCAAGATAGAAGTCTTTGGACTTCTCGTGGGGAGAAGGCATGGCACAGAGGCGTGGTTTTTGGAGATACCTATCTTCTAGAGCCAGAGACAGTTATATACTTTTTTTTGGGGGGGGGGCAATGGTGGTTAAGTGACTTGCCTAGGGTCACACAGCTAGTAAGTGTTAAGTGTCTGAGGTCGGATTTGAACTCAGGTCCTCCTGAATCCAGGGCATTGCTCTATTCACTACACCACCTAGCTGCCCCATGGGCATATACTTTTATAGAGGACCAATGGTGGTCTGCTGGGGTGATCATCTGACTGTGGAAAGTTCCCTTATTGGGGGAGGATCACCCCCATTGGTGGTGGCTGGGGGAAGTTGGGTGAGAAGCGACTCCAATGTCTCAAGCCATCTCTGTCCCTTTCATGCCACAGAGGCAACAGCCACACCTAATCTAGAATGAGACCGGAATGAAGGGTGGTGGTCCTGGAGCTAACTCAGTCCAGATCGGGTGCTGCTCATCTCTTTAGGTGTGTCTGTCCTTTGGTTTAGTTTCTCAAGGAGAAGGTTCCTTGATTTCCCCCAGAAAACTTCTGAGGTACCCCAGGCCCATAACAGGAAAGAAATAGAGTGGTCTCATTTGCTTGGATTGGAGACTGAAATAAGGGAATGAGTAGAGGAACATATCACTGAAAAAGCAGGTTGGAGCCAAATTATGACAGGCTTTAGGCAATAGAGAGCCAAGGAAGGTAGTCATTAATACAGGGAAGTGTCGTGATCAACACAGGCTTTTAGAAAGTTTAACAAGGCAATGGACTGGAGGAGAAGAGACCAATTAAGAAGAAGCTATTGCAATTCACCTCATCAATAAACATTTATTAAGCACCTACTGTTTGCCTGGCAATGTGCTAAGAGCTGGAAATACAAAAGGAGGCAAAAGACAGTCTCTACCTTCAAGGAACTTACAATCTAATGGGAGAAACAACATGCAAGCAAATATTTTTAAAAAGCAAGCAGTATACAAGATGAATAGGAAAGCACTGGAATTAGTAGGGGAGGGGAAGGCCTTCTTGTAGAAGATGAGATTTTAGTTGGGACTTAAAAAAAGTCAGAGAGAAAAAGATTATGGGAGTAGTGGAGGGGAGTGTTGGAGAATTTATAACAAGGGACAATCTGTTAATGATTAATGATTGGAACTGAGACACACAGGCTGACAGCTAGGCCCTGGGTACTTTCAGGATTTGTGGCCTCAGTTTACACACTGTTCTCTGGCATTCCTCTAAGGGTTTCTTTACTTTATGTCTCAATCTGGTAGGCAGCTTGGATAGGAAGCTCCCTCCCATAGCACAAGAGTCAATCTTTGTTTCTCCTTTCTCTGAATTCTTCCCCACCTTCAGGACCTCCAACTACTCCCCTTCCCCCAAATGGAAGCTTTCATTCATGAATATCAAAAGAAAATGAAAAAATAGGTTTAATTACTAATTTGTGTTTTTTCTCCCCCACCCCCCAATTCTGAGAGTGGGAAAAATGAACATTGGCCTTTTCTAAAGCCTGTCAGGGTAACTCCCCATCCTCCAAAAGTTTGATCTCTCCTCTAGACTCTCTGCTCAGATGCTTGGTAGCTTAAACTCAATTTACACAAAAAATTCAATTTGGTGACTATTTATTTATTTAGTTAGTTATTTTGGTGAGGCAATTGGGGTTAAGTGACTTGCCCAGAGTCACACAGCTAGTAAGTTGTCAAGTGTCTGAGGTCACATTTGAACTCAGGTCCTCCTGACTCCAGGGACAGTGCTCTATCCACTGCGCCACCCAGCTGCCCCTTGGTGATCATTTATTAAGGGCCTACTAAGTCTAGGCAAATTCCCAAGCTATGGAGACACAAAGGCAAAAACAAAATACTCCCCACCCTCGAGAAGCTCACCTTAACTACTCTGGGCCTCAGTTTCCTTCTCTGTAAAATGGATTCTTTAGGTACCTTTCAGCTGTAAATCATGTGTTCGTATGACCCTGCAGGTGTGTGTGTGTGTGTGTGTATACAAAGTAATACAATGTAATTTTTTTAAATGATTTGTACTTTTTGTTTTGATGTCACCTTTTCCAAATATATCCCCTCCTCCCTTTCATCCACCTCTTCCGTCCCTAGTCATCTCTTATAACAAAGAATAAAAGGGGGAAGGGAGAGAAACAATTCTGTAAAACTAAACAATACATCACCTACTCTGACATTATATGCAATATTCCACGTCCATACATAGTCCCTCTCTTCTTCAGGGCCATTCCATAGTCTTCAGCTGAGTTTCTTGTTTCCATTTACAGAGATGTCATTATGAACATTGTTTTCCTGGTTCTGCTGATTTTTCTAATAGAAAATCATTTTAAGAGAGACAGAGAGAGAAAGAGAGAGACAGAGAAAGAGAGAGAGAGAGCACAATAATAACTGAGATTGATCAATTAACAAAAATTGGTTAAACACTACTATGTGCCAGGCAGGCTGCTAGGTGGCACAGTGGATAGAATGCCAGGCTTGGAGTCAGGAAGACTGAATTCAAATCCAACCTCAGACACTTACTAGCTCTGTAACTCTGGGCAAGTCACTTCACCCTGTTTTGCCTCAGTTTCCTCATCTGTAAGATGAACTGGAGAAGGAAATGTCAAAGCACTTCAGTATATTTGACAAAAGCAAAAACAAAAACAAAACCCTAATAGGGTCACAAAGAGTCGGACATGACTGAAAACTATGAAACAACAAAATATGCCAGGTACTGTGTATCAGGAAAAGCCACGGGTAGTTAATTAGGGGTCCTAGAAGGATATGAGTCAGTCAATAGACATGTATAAAGCACCTACTATGTGCAGTACAAGATGCTTTGGATACAAAGATGCAAAAGACACTTCTTGTTCTCAAGGAGTTCACGGTCTAATCAGAGGTATGTTCTAAAATTGGAGGAACATTTGTACAAATGTTGTGGGAATGCAGTGGGACCCCAAGAAATCTAAAGTTCCAACCCCTAAAGCCAAGGGAAAAGCAGCAGCTCTGTCTCCTACCTCAGGAGGCTGAGAAGCTGATAAGCAATATCTGGGTCTACAAGATGATATGTAAGATATGGATGGATGTTGCATATCCTACTGATATCTTATTATTCAAAGATTTCCCTAACAGTTATCTTGCCCTTCCCTCCCCTTTGTTTTGTAAAGATAGAAAAGACTAGGTCTCCTCTTACTCCAGTCACCATGGTGATCTGTTCCCCAGCCATATTTTCCTCTCTCCTAATAAATCTCTTTTTATTTTACAAGATTCGTGATAAGCCTCCAATTCTTTGGGTGAGCTAGCCCCCCAATCCAGGTCGCGAGTCCCCCCAACACAAAGACAAATAACTTTAAAAGGGGAAGTGGACTTCGGACGTCATCCAGTTCAAACCTTTCTTGTGAAAGATAAGCAAATGAAGCCTAGAGATGGGCCAGCTACACAATCACTAGGCACAGCCAGAATCGGAGCTCACATCTCTTACCTCCTGGTACAAGGCTCTCTCATGAAACTGTTATGGGCCCCTGGGCACCTCAGAAGTTTTCTGGGATAAATCAAAGAACCTTCTCCTTGAGAAACTAAACCAAAGGACAGACACACCTAACAAGATAAGTGGCTCTTTGGGACTGAGTTAGCTCCAGGACCACCAGCCTTCATTCTAGTTTCCCTTACCCCTCAGGGAAATAAGATTAGGAACTATAGGGTTTAGAGCTAGAAGAGACCTCAGGGTTCATCTGGTCCAACTCCCTTATTTTATACCAGAGAAAACTGACAAGCCTGAGAGAAAATTGACACTGTGACTTGTACAAAGACACAGGTTAAGGAGCTGGGATTTTGTGACTGTGGTTAAAATGCTGAACTTGGAGTCAGGAAGACTCGGGTTCAAATTTGGTCTCAGACACTTATTAGCTGTGTGACCTTGAACAAGTCACTTAACCTCTGTTTGCCTCAGTTTCCTCGACTGTAAAATGGGGGTCTTAATTATGCACCTGTCTTCCAGGGTTGTTGTGAGACTCAGATGAGATAGCAGTTGTCGAATATTGAGTGCCTGGCACCTAGTAGGTGCTATATAAATGGTAATCATTACTATACATTTCCCATCCCATCTCCCTGTCACTCAGTTACCAGTTCGCACTAGGTAGAGCCAGTGGAATGAAGTTTACTGAGCTGAATTTAAACAACTTGATTGTTATAAACCAAGGAAGAAGGGAACAGACTAAGGCTTAATATGGGGAAGAGGAGTGGTTAAAACAAATTTCGTAAGATAATTGTCAGGAGGGGATTATGGTGCCCGGCAAGAGGAAGGCTGCAAGGAACTCTGATCTGTTTCCACTCGTGTGTGTACTGTTATTAGTGATACATGCCTGCTGTCTGTTAATAAGCATATGTGCCTCTCTGCTTACCACTCATTCATGTCTAGTTGACAGGCATCTACTAGCAGCTCACTGTATGCCAGGCACTGTGTGCTTTGGGCAAAAGGAATACAAATAATGGCAAAAAAGGAAGTCAGTCCTTGCTCTCAGGCAGCTTCACTTAACCCCAGGGGGTTTTGCCTCAGTTTCCTCATCCGTAAAATGGTGATAAAATGTGCACCTTCCTCCTAGAATTGTTGTGGAGATAGAATGAGATAATATTTGTATAGCTCTTGTTTGGGACAAACTGCCTCAGTTTACCCAAATAACTTGAGGAGACCACCAAGTCAAGCAGAGACAGATTTAGTACATTCTCATGAGAACAGACAACCTCAACACTAAGATTGAGACCACAATAAGAGGCTCATGCTTTGGATTTTTATAGGAATTTTGACAGGGGGAAGCCCCCATGTGCACTGGATGAGCTCACAATCTAACATCCAATCTTGTCTCACCCAGGGTGCGTGCTTAGCTTGTGATCAATGTATAGAGACATGTATACATGTTCCTGGAACAAGGGGGGAAGGGAGAGGGGGAACAAGGTCAAACAGAGGGAAGAGTGAAGGGCCGGGGGGCGGGGGGGGGGGGGAATGTAACAAGTACCAGGAGCTGAGGAATGTCAAAGAAAAGGGGGAGGCAGGAAACATCACGATTAATCCATGACAAGGACAGGGGGTCTGACATGTAAGAGGAGGGAAGATGGATACCAGGTCGACTGGCTGGAGACACAATTTTTATTACAGGCAGTAAAACTAAGACATAGCTGACAAGCAATAAACCTAAGCAGGGGCAAAAATGGAACTAATGAGCAAAGAACTGACAAGCAATAAAACTTAGGCAGAGAGAGAGAGAAAGAGAGAGAACTGACTATAACAGAGACTGGGGGCTGGGTACTTTCCAGACCCCATCCTCAAAGTTTAATATGACTCAAATCCATCCCATACACTCTTTTTTGGGGGGGTGAGTCAATTGGGGTTAAGTGACTTGCCCAGGGTCACACAGCTAGTACGTGTTAATGTCTGACGCTAGATTTGAACTCAGGTCCTCCTGACTCCAGGGCCAGTGCTCTATCCACCGCTCCATCTAGCAGCCCCCATCCCATACACTCTTTTTTTTTTTAATTTTTTGGGGGTGAGGCAATTGGGGTTAAGTGACTTGCCCAGGGTCACACAGCTAGTGTTAAGTGTCTGAGGCCAGATTTGAACTCAGGTACTCCTGAATCCAGGGCCGGTGCTTTATCCACTGCGCCATCTAGCTGCCGCCATCCCATACACTCTTAACTCAGTACCTGGAACATGGTTGTGAAGTTGGTTTCCGGTGGTATCTGACTTTCTGTGACACCATTTGGGGTTTTCTTGGCAGATGCTGCAGTGGTTGACCATTTTCTTTTTCAGCTCATTTGACACACGAGGAAACTGAGGCCAACAGGGTGAAGTGACTTGCCCAGGGTCACACAGCTAGTAAGTGTCTGAGGCCAGATTTGAACTCATGAGAAAACAACACATAAAAGCAGAGTCCATTGAGGATTGAAGACATGAACCTAGCTGACACTTAAACTAACCATTTCTTGAATTATTCAACAGACATTATACATCACCTTCAACAATACAGAAGGTGATATGGAATAGTGATAGAGTGAACCTGGGTTCAAATTTTCTGTCTAATATTTAGTGTCTGTGGCAAAAATCAATAAACCTTTTTGGTGCTTCAGGCAACTTCCTGGGATTTATCTAATAATGTCAAAGAGTTTACTATTCTTTCCCAAGGTGGGAAGCACTCACACCAGATGCTTCCAACTTTAGCAGAGAGCCTTTGCTATTATGAGCAATGATTGGGATTACAGAGATGAAGAACAACAGGAAAAAGCTGAAAATGCTAAATAATACAAATAATTTATTAATATAGTAATTTCAAATTTGTGAATCACTCCTTACAATAACCCTGTGAGGGCAGTAGGATGAGCATTATGCCCATTTAGCTCAGAGTCTGATGGGATTAATATGACAAGAATACAGATGAGTGAGTCAGCTTGACATAGTAGCCAGAGCAATGTACACTTGGAGCAGAGAAGACATGAGCTCAAATCCAGCCTCTAACACTTACTCTGATGTGAGAAAAAACACTCCAATAACTTCTGGAACTCAGCGTTGGTGATGTGTCAAAGGCTCATTTACTGTCATTCTCGAGAGAATGGGCCACCCCTGGTCCATCTGGTGGAGTCACCACCAAAATGTAAACTCGCAGGCCTTTTATCTCTTTATCTCCTAGTCCCTAACACAAATGGCCCCTCCCCTTTTTCACCATTATTCTGATTACTCAAGGGTTACAATCTACCTGCAAAAACTAGCTAATCAGAATACAGTATTTCTTAGGTGGGGGGGGCGGCAGTGATGCAGGGACAATTCTACAACTCCTCCCTTATATGGACACAGCTCAGGAGCTGATCTAATGACCAGCCTAGGGTTTCCCTGAATCATGTGATTTTGTTTGCCAGAGTGGGGGGGAAGGAGAAGCAGACCTTTTTCCTTAAACAGGTAGGGATTGAAAGGAGACTAATCCCCATTTCCTCACATTTTTCTATGGGCAAGTTTCTCTCAGGTTCAATTGCTTCAATTATAGAATGAGTATAAGAATTGGGTCTGTGGGAGCTTTCCTGGGTGAAGAAACTTTTTGCTACCAACCTTTCCCTACCAGTTCTAGCCAGCAACTTCTCAACAATTTATAGTCTTGAGAAAGTTGCCTAGAGCTATGGCCTAAAACAAGTAGAAACGGAGACCACTAATCCTGATTCCTGAGATAGAGATGGAGAGAGAAAAGGAGCAACAGAGTGGCAGAGAAAGAGGGAGAGGGAGAGACATAGCCACATATTGGCTTAGAAAACCACATTATTAACCTTATTTATGTTCACTCTTGTGTTTTTATTTATTTTGTTAAATATTTCCCAATTACATTTTAGGCTGATTCAGACAGCAGATAGGAATGTCCTCAGCTACATGGGGCATATTTGATGCCTCTGACCTAGATCACTTTGAGGTTTTTAGACTTTCCAGGGGTCACACATAAGGCTAGCATCTTTAAAATGGGAGAAGATCTAGCTCTAAGGGCAGGTGAGCCTCCAAAGAGATAAGTCCCTGGAAAGCACTACAGAAATCTTAAATTCCTACATAAACGTTAGCTTTTATTTAACTGATCTCCAAAATAATGAAACACACCCACACAGGAAATGATCAGGTAAAGTTGTCTAGGAAGTCTTTTGAGAAGTAAAAGAACTATTTCAGCCCTGGAGAGAACACATTTATTAAGCACCTACTATAGTACCATCTTGGACCTTCTCTCTACTCTCTACTTTTTCACTTGGTGATTTGGTCATCTCCCATTGATCCTATTATTAGCTCTATGAATCTACTTATCCAGTCCTAATCCTGCTATCTCTCATTCCCCTATATCTATTTTGTTGCCAAAGCCTGCTGATTTCATCTATGTAACATCTTTCCGATATGGTCCCTTCTTTCCTCTGGTACTACCACCACCCTAGTGTAGGTCCTCCTCGTGCCCAAACTATTGCAATAGCCTACTGATTGGTCTGCCTGCCACTTGTCTCTCCGCATCCTCCATTCGGCTACCAAAATGATTTTCCTGAAGCCCATCTCTGACTATGTCATTCCCCGCCCCCTCCCCAAACCCCAGCTGCCTCATTTAGTAAATTCCAATGGTTCCTGTAAAATATTAAAATATAGCTTTTGTCTCTGTCTGCCTCCTACAAACAAATGAGAGAAATAATGTTTAATCTCTCCTACAAATTAATAAACAGATCAGAGAAATTACATCTTATATCTCCTATAATGAACCAAATCAGAGAACATGATATATCTGCCTGTTTCCTACAAATAGATCAGAGAAATAATGTTTAATTTCTCCTATGAAAACAAATCAGAGACAGAAAAAACATAAATATCAATTTAATATTTTATTGTCCCAAGAAGAAAGTTAACAAAACATGATCATGTGGAGACTTCCCTCCTAAGAGAGAAGCTTGGGGGACTCCCCATTTCTGAGGGTATATATGGTTTTAGTTCACTGATTATAGGATGTTGTCAGTTCCAATAGTACGATACAGAAATCAACCCAGAAGCAAAAAGAAGTTTAACAATTTCAGTTATTACAAGTATGGAGGAAATACAAAAGCATCATGATAAGACTACAGGATTCCAAAAAAGGGTTTAGCAAGGATGAGGATGCCCAGATGTTGCCATAAGATAGGGACTCACTATCCTGAGGGAAAAGAAGTCACTAGGTAAGGTCTTTTGTCTGCTAGCTATCTGGGTTCAGGTTTGAAGTTCAGTTGAAGGACATTTTGCTCCTATTAATCCAGGGTTTCATAAAATTCCCCTTGGATAATAAGGTACCTCCATCAAATCCAGGTGATCCATATATTCATATTAACACTCCCTATTACCTCTAGGAACTGAGACTGGGAGACAGGAAGAGAGACAGAGAGGCAGAGAAAGAAAGAGAGAACGAGACAGAGAGAAAAAGAGAGGCAAGCAAGCAGATAGACAGACAGACAGACAGACTCAGGACTAGGGCTTCTGAGAGTCATGAAGAGTCATGCCTCCATCAGTGAGCGCTCCTCCCTCCTTCCCCTTCTCAGATCCCCTGAGTGCTGCTGGAGTCAGGGCTGGCACAAGAGGGGAGTCCCTGGGGTTAGGAGCCGTGGTGAGGTCAATCAGTGTCAGGATATTGCAAGAAGAAACACTGGCAGTTAGATTCTAAGCCAGATTTGTCCTGATACCCTCAGGTCTGTTTTCTATTTTTTTTAGGGCATTCCCTAAGGCCATCTACCTCTCAATTGCCCCTGCCACTCTCTGTGTGCTCCTAGGCCCCCTTTTCCTATGCCCACTGCCCCCCAAACCCTTCTGTTTCCTGTTGTCTCTCCTTTTTTTTAAATGTCACAACTTTTATTGGCATGAATAGAGGTATGCATCCTGGAATTTAAGTAATATGTTTGCTTTTGAAGTCAAAGATACACTACAGTGTATCCAAGTCAAGCACTGCCCTAGAGGGACAAAATGGTCCAATAAATAGAGCATTGAACTGAGGAATCAGGAAGGCCTGAGTTCAAATCTCAACTCAGACTAGTGTTTTGACACAGGGCAAGTCATGGAACAACCTTTCTCTCCCAGTTTCTTTATAAAAATAATAGGGTATGGGCAGCTAGGTGGCTCAGTGGATAGAGCACCAGCCCTGGAGTCAGGAGTACCTGAGTTCAAATCTGGCCTCAGACACTTAACACTTACTAGCTGTGTGACCCTGGGCAAGTCACTTAACCCCAATTGCCTCACTAAAAAAAAAAAAAAGATTAAAAAAAATAATAGGGTAAAGCCAGATCTAAAACTATATGATAGGGGGCATCTAGGTGGCACAGTGGATAAAGTGCTGGCCCTGGATTCAAGAGGACCTGAGTTCAGATCCGGTCTCAGACACTTGACACTTACTAGCTGTGTGACCCTAGGCAAGTCACTTAACCCTCATTGCCCTGCAAAAAAAAAATCTATTTTATAAAGTGCCAATCATCAAAACTATTTGGTACTGGCTATGAAATAGAGTGGCAGATCAGAGAATTGGTTAGGAACACAAGACACAATAAAAAATGACCATAGTGGTCTACTATTTGATAAACCCAAAGACTCCAGCTTCTGGGATAAGAACTCACTGACAAAAACTACTGGGAAAACTGGAAAATAGTAAGGCAGAAACTAGGCATAGACCAACATCTTACACCATATACCAAAGTAAGGTCAAAATGTATACATGATTTAGACACAAAAGGTGATATAATAGGCAGATCAGGAGAGCAAGGAATAATTTACCTGTCAGATCTATGAAGAAAGAAAGAATTTATAACCAAATAAGAGATAGAGAGCATTAAAAATGTAAAATGGATAATTTTGATTTCATTAAATTAAAAAAGGTTTTACACAAACAAAACCAATGAATAAGTTTAGAAGGAAAGAAGAAAGCTAGGAAACAATTTTTACAGTCAATGTTTCTGATAAAGGCCTCATTTATCAAATATACAGAGAACTGAATCAAATAAATGTCATGTGGGAAAATGGGGTACGAGGTTTCGGGTAGGGGCTTGAGGTCCTTAGGAATTCCTCTTTAAAGAATTACACCCTCTTGCACACAAAAGCAGTTAAAATAAGATAGTAGTTTATTTTGGGACTGAGGAAGGGAAGGGAAGGGAAACCAAGAGAAATCCTTGGACTTCTCCTGGGGAGAAAGGCATAGAGCATGGCTCTGAGATACCAATCTCCCCAAGCAGGAGACTGGCAGGTACTTTTATAGGGGACTGATGAGGGTAACCATCTCACAGTGGAAAGTTCTTTTAGGGAGGGAGAACCATCCCCAACTGGTGGTGGCTGGAGGGATTGGGTGAGGGGTGGCTACAGATCTCCCAAGCCATCTCTTCAGGACACAAAGGGAGCAGCCACACCCAAATTTATCTCCCCAGGGGTAAGGGAGACCAGGATGAAGGGTGGAGGTCCTGAAGCTAGCTCAGTCTGATCTGGTTCGGTTTATCTCTCTAGGTGTATCTGTCCTCTGGTTTAGTTTCTCAAGGAGAAGATTCTTTGATGTGCCCCAGAGAACTTCTGGGGTACTTTGGGCCCCATGACATATATAAGAATATATTATTCCCCTGTTGAGAAATGGTCAAAGGATATAAACAGGCAGTTTTCAGATGAAAAAAATTCAAGCTATCTACAGTCATATGAAAAAATATTCTAAATCATTGTTGATTAGAGAAATACAAATTTAAATAACTCTAAAGTACTACCTCAAACCTATCAGATTGGCTAACATGGCAAAAAAGGGAAATGGTAAATGTTGGAGAAGATGTGGGAAAATTGGAACACTAATACATTGTTGGTAGAGTTGTGAATTGATCCAACCATTCTGGAGAACAATTTGGAACTATGCCCAAAAGGCTATAAAACTGCACACCCTTTGACCTAGCAATACTATTACTAGGTCTGTACCACAAAGAGATCATAAAAAAGGGAAAGGGACCCACATGTACAAAAATATTTATAGTAGCTCTTTTTGTGGTGGCAAAGATTTAGAAATTGAGGGGATGCCCAACAACTGGGGAATGGTTGAACAAGTTGTGGTAAATGAATATAATGGAGTACTAATATGCTATAAGAAATTATGAGCAGGCAGATTTCAGAAAAACCTAAAAGACTTACATGAAGTGATGCTGAGTGAAGTGAGCAGAACCAAGAGAACATTATACATAGTAACAGCAACATTGGGGGATGATCATCTATAATAGACTTAGCTCTTCTCAGCAATACAATGATCCAAGACAATTCCAAGACTCATCATGGAAAGTGCTATCCACATCCAGAGAAAGAACTATGGAATCCGAATGCAGATTGAGGCATACGATTTTCACTTTTTTGTTTTTTGTTTTTTCTTTCCTCTTTCTCATGCTTTTTCCTTTTGTCCTAATTTTTTCTTTCACAACATGACTAATGTGGAAATATGTTTAACATGATTGTAGTTTATAACCTGTATCAGATTGCTTGCTGTCTTGTGGAGAGGGAGGAGAAGGAGGGAGGGAGAAAAATTTGGAACTCAAAATCTTACAAAAAAAGAATGTTGAAAACTATCTTTACATGTATTTGAAAGAAAAATGAAATACTATCAAAAATAAAAAAGAACAATCATGCACCAAAAAATCAAGAGTAAATGTAACAAAATTATAAAAAATCAAACATGGCTCAAAGGAAAAGATATGAGAAGACATCCCCAACCCTTCCGTTTGTGGAGGATGGAGGTTCACAGGTGTAACACATTGTACATGTTTTTGTATCTTTTAAAGGTATTTGCTCAATTGTGCTGGGTTTTCTCCTTTTTACTTTTTTTGTCTTTAAAAATATTTTTTTCATATAGAATGGCTTTCTGAAAGGAAGGACAGAATACTGGAGATAATGATGATGATGTAAAAAACAGAAGACATTAATAAAAAAACTTATTTTAAAAATTCATACTTGGGGGCAGCTAGGTGGCACAGTGGACAAAGCACTGGCCCTGGATTCATAACCCTCATTGCCCTGCAAAAAAAAAAATCATACTTGGATTCAGTCAGACTTGTAAAAATCCAACTTCTAAAGTAGACTTCATCCTTTTCTAGCTGGAAGACAAAGACCACTGAATATGAGTTCAAATCCCAGCTATGTTACTTAGTAGATTTGTATGACGTTAGTCTCTCTAGAAAGCAGCTAGGTGGTGCAGTGGATAGAGCACGAGGCTTGGGATCAGGAAGACCTGAGTTCAAATCCAGCCTCAGACACCTACTAGCTATGTGACCCTGGGCAAGTCACTTAACCCTGTTTGCCTCAGTTTCCTCATCTGTAAAATGAGCAGGAAAAGGAAATGGCAAACCATTCCAGTATCTTTGCCAAGAAAACCCCAACTAGGGTCATGAAGAGTCTGAAATGACTGAGCAACAACAACAATAGTCTCTCTTGATCTCATTTTTCACATCTATAAAAAGGGGGTGGGGCACAAAGGGGTTTTAAACTAGATGAACTATAAGGTCCTTCTCAGCTCTATGTCCCATGAGTCTATGATATGACCAACAGGGCTTGGCTTGATTAAGGTGCTTCTGTGTAGCCAGAGTAGATAACTGCAGTATCTAGGACATCACAAATAGTGGACAGTTAGTTCTCCCTGCCTTGGCCTTTGTGGGTCCAGGTGCTGATATGTAAAGTGATTACTAGGGGGCAGCTAGGTGGCGCAGTGGATAGAGCACCGGCCCTGGAGTCAGGAGTACCTGAGTTCAAATCTGGCCTCAGACACTTAACACTTACTAGCTGTGTGACCCTGGGCAAGTCACTTAACCCCAATTGCCTCACTAAAAAATAAAAATAAATAAAGTGATTACTGGAGGTGCATTGTGACTATAGGGTGGTTATTTCCTCCTCTCTCTCTTTTTTTTTTTTTTTGGTGAGGCAATTGGGGTTAAGTGACTTGCCCAGGGTCACACAGCTAGTAAGTGTTAAGTGTCTGAGGTCGGATTTGAACTCAGGTCCTCCTGACTCCAGGGCCGGTGCTCTATCCACTGTGCCACCTAGCTACCCCATTTCCTTCCCTCTTGATCCCTGTCATCGTCTCTATTCTCAAAGCATCCAGGTGGCACCAGTGGGTAGAGCATTAAGACTGAAGTCAGGAAGACCTCAGTTCAAGTACAGCCTCAGACACTTAGCTGTGTGAACTTGGGTAAGTTGTTTATCTCAGTTTGCTCATCTATAAAATGGGAATAATGATAGGACCTGCCTCCCAGGGTTGTTGTGAGGATCAAATGACATAATATTTGTAGAGAATACTTAGCATAGGCACTTAATAACACCACTTCTCCTTCCCTTCTCCTTGCTTCTCAATATCCCCAGCCCCCCCTCCCCCAGTTCTGCCCCCTGACTTTCTATTATACCCTTTCCTGTGCTAACCGATCTCTCCCCCCCCTCCCCCAACAAGCAGGGCCTCTAGCAGCAGACCATAACGTCCTTTGGAGGGATGGCAGCTCGTCTCCAGAGGGACAAGCTTCGATCTGAAGGTTTGGGGAAGTATGACAATGCTATTCCATATCTAGACCAGAATTATGAAGAGATTAAGGCAAAATGCCTGCAGAATGGGGAGCTATTCACTGATCCACAATTCCCTGCTGGGCCAGAAGTGCTTGGCTATAACGAATTGGGTCCCTACTCACAGCAAACTCAAGGCATCGAATGGAAGAGGCCTCAGGTGAGCAGCAGTCCTCTTCTCCTTCCTCTCTCCTTATGAAAACTCCAGTCCTATCAGCTTCTCAGTTCCACGCCCTTGGCCAGACCACCCATGCCCTTGGGATGATCTTACTTGGGTATTGCAGCCAAATCTCAAGGGACTTCCTTAGGCCACCCCCTACTTGCTGGGTCTCAACAAGGGACTAGCTCCCTGAATAGAGGAATGGAATAGGGGTCTGACAACATATTCTGGGATCCTGACATCCTTTATTCCACAGGACATTGTAAGTGACCCTCAATTCATCTTGGATGGGGCAACTAGGACTGATGTTTGCCAGGGGGCTCTCGGTAAGTTAAAGGAGATGAATGAAAATAATTGGGAGAGGGGCAGCTAGGTGGCACAGTAGATAAAACACCGGCCCTGGATTCAGGAGTACCTGAGTTCAAATCTGGCCTCAGACACTTGACACTTACTAGCTGTGTGACCCTGGGCAAGTTACTTAACCCCCATTGCCCCGCAAAATAATAATAATAATAATAGGGAGAGGAGGCAGATTTGGGAATAGATGGTCTTACAAGGTGTGTGTGGGGGTGGAATTTCAACTTTCCCTAAAGCTAGGGAAACCCTATTACCCAATCCCCAAATGCCCTCCTCTCCTGGTTTGCCCTCTCCCTTTCTAGGAAGCATAAAGGATTTCTATGACTTACCAGAAATTTCTAATTATTGTCTCAAAGCCTCTCCCTGAAGGCAGCCAGCCACCTTGCCCTAAACCTTTGTCTGCAGTTTGAATCTTTCAGTAAGAGTGAGAGGAGTGGGCAGCTAGGTGGCCCAGTGGATAGAGCACTGGCCCTGGTGTCAGGAGGACCTGAGTTCAAATCCAGCTCGGACACTTAACACTTACTAGTTCTGTGTGACCCTGGGCAAGTCACTTAACCTCAATTGCCCTGAGGAAAAAAAAAAGGAAAAAAAAGAGTGAGAGAGTATTCCATATTCTTCTCCCCACTCTCACCCCCATAAGGACCCAAAGGACCCCATCTTCTAACTCTAATAGAAGTTGCAGAAGAGATGCTGATCTGCATTGGTGGGTGCAGTTTCTGCACTAGGAGATACTTATATCAATGAAATCACAAAAACAGCCTAAAAACAAACAATTATGGGGCATTTAGGTGGTGCAGTAGATAAAGTATGAGCCCTGGATTCAGGAGGACCCGAGTTCAAATCCGGGTTCAGACACTTGACACTTACTAGCTGTGTGACCCTGGGCAAGTCACTTAACTCTTATCGTCCTGCAAAAAAAACAAAGACAAAAACAAAAACAAAACAAAAAACCACAAATGCATGTGTGACAAGCTTAGTGACCTTGGAGTTAGGAAGACCTCTGTTCAAATCCTGCCTTTTTACATATACTAGGTGTATGACTAGGGGCAAGAACCATTCCTTCCCCCCCCCACCTGACTGCCAGGACTGGCCCCAATCTGTAAGTCTCCCTTAACCAACCTACAATATATCTCAGGAAATGAGGATAAAATCGTATTCCCCAGTCCTCGATGTGGTCAAGCTTCCCAGCCTTCCTCCCTTATGCCTGCTGCCACCTTGGACCCCTCCATCCCAGGTCCTCCTTCCCTTCAGCAGGCATGCTTCAAGTAATGAAGAAACTATGGTGTCTTCTGGTGAGGAAGTGGAAAGAATACATGTGGGTGGGTGGATGGGGACAGTTTCTTATAGTCTGAGAAGGTTCATTAAAATAGAGATGTGGGACTGCAGCCTCTTCTTACCCTGAAAAACAAAACAAAACCAAAACCAAATACAAACCCCCCGCTGAGTCTCCATTCATTGTCCCTGAAGGGACCCTGGGGAAGGGGTAGGAATTCTTTTCCTTAAGACTTGACCTGCCTAGGGGTTTCTCTGCCTCTGAATGACTCTGACTAATACTGGGAAGTTAAAGGATGGGGAGGAGACCACAGAGAATCTAGATCCAAGCCTTGGCTGTCTCTAGCTCCATAGGCCGCTGACATTCTGACTCCTCCATCCTTCAAGAGTTGGAAGGAGGAAAAAAACACCTGCTTTCTCCTCCACCTGTCACTTCATCATCACGTTCTTGTTCTCTCCTTTCCTCCTCCTTCTAAGTGTGTCAGATCTGGTTATGAGATATATATATATATATATATATATATATGGTGAGGCAATTGGGGTTAAGTGACTTGCCCAGGGTCATACAGCTAGTAAGTGTTAAGTGTCTGAAGCCAGATTTGAACTCAGGTCCTCCTGACTCCAGGGCCGGTGCTCTATCCACTGCGCCACCTAGCTGCCCCCTAATATAATTATTAATGGTAGTAATAGGAGGAAAGTACACAGGTGCCAGACTCTGGTGCCTCTGCCCAACTCCTTGGCAAACCCTTACTCCCTGCCAAGGCACAGAAGAGACTAAGAGGCAGAAGGAAGGGCTTTCTCAGCACCCTCTCCTCACCACATACCTCTTAGGCTAGATTCACTATTTCCTTTTTTTTTTTCTGGGGCAATGACTTACCCAGTGACTTACCCAGGGTCACACAGCTAGCAAGTGTCAAGTGTCTGAGGCCGGATTTGAACTCAGGTCCTCCTGAATATTCTTTTGATATTTAATGTTCACCGGATTATCACACATGTGGTTATATAACTGTTTTGTGGTTAAATAAAGTTATTAAATTATAAACTCATCATTTGGAGAGACACTGAAGGCATCATCAGCATTTATTATTATTATAAATACTTTATCCACTGTGCCACCTAGCTGCCCCCACTATTTCCTTTTTGTAGTTTTATCTCCAAAGGAATCATCCAGAGAGAGACTCAGGTCTTTGGACCCCTATCTAGCTATATTTAAAACCTATGAACCAAACCAGATCCCACCCCGCCCCCAAAGCTAAGTGTCAGAACTCTGGACACTCAAGATAAACGATATAGTTTTGATTTAGGATTATTGATCTAGAACTGGAAAAGGGATTTCTGTCCCTTGGCAAGGAGGAGTGGTTTTCCAAGGATCTGGGCCATTTCATGAGGAGCTGGCCCTCAGGTGAGACTCAGTAGAAAGATATACAGAAATCTACCTTGCTAGCTTCTATCCTCTTCAGTGTTTCTTGGGGCCTCTGATAAACCTGACCCAAGAATCCATTTGTGAGGATGATGTGGGTTTTTACTGGTGTTCCTGAAGCATAGGCACCTTGGTCAAGTGGGAAAGGATGTAGATTCTGTTACATGAAGCCTGAGGTCAAAGGGCACAGAGGTGGTGAATAATACCTATATGTCTATTTATTTTTCTCTCTCCAGGGGACTGCTGGCTCCTGGCTGCCATAGCTTCCCTCAGCCTCCAGGAAACACTGCTCTCCCGGGTGATACTCCAAGGCCAAAGCTTCCAGAATGACTATGCAGGCATTTTCCACTTTCGGGTAATGTCATTTGTATATCACAGTAGAGAGAGGACTGCCTTTCAAGTCAGGCAAACCAGGGCTAAAGTCCTGCTTTGTGACATACACTACTGACTGTGTGACCCTGGTTAAGTCATATGCCTCAGGAAATTCTCTTAATGAAGTTGCTGATTTAATCAATTAACCAATTAATTAATTAGTTGATGAATTATTAATGAATTAGGTTGTAAGGTGCTAACTTGCATTAGTGGAGGATATTTCCACACTGGGAGTTCTCTATGACAATGAAATCACAACTAGAGCTAAAACAAAGCATGTACATGTAAGAGGGAGGGACAGGGAAGACAAGACCTTGGCTTAGCCTTGAAGTCAAGAAGACTTAGGTTTGAGTCTTGCCACTGAACCACTGTGACACTCTATGCATCATGACCTTCAATCAACCAACCAACGAGCATTTATTAAGATGTTCTAAGGACTGTGCTGGGTCCCAGGGATACAAAGAAACAGAATGAAACAATCCCTACTCACAAAGAGCTTAAATTCTAATGGAAGACAAGTGTGTGTGTATGTATATGTACACATATATATGTGTGTATATGTATATGTATCTATGTATGTATTTAGTATCTATATGGATATAGATACTAAATAATAGACAAAGTAGTTAAATCAAGGTAGTTTGGGAGATAGGACACTCACAACTGGGGGCATCACAAAAAGCTTTCATGCCCATGGTACCTAAGCTGAGATTTATGGGGCAAAAGGGGATTTTCTGAGATAGACTATGAACAAGCCACTTAACCGCTTGGTGTAGCTCCCAGTCAAGTCGGTATTGCTTGAGAGAGTTTCCATGTGGGAAATTCTCTACTCTAACAAAATTAACAGTCTAGACCGAGGGAAAAACACACACATATGTGTTTGTGTGTGTGTATACACACATATATACATATACACGTTACATACACATACACACATTGTGTATTTGTATGTGCACATACCTACATATATACATATAGATACACTATATATGTTTCTATAATTTGAATACACACACAGAGCCTCCTCCACTTAAAACTTCTTAGATGTCTCATGATAGTATGGCTAAGGACCCTGGCTTCTGAAAGCTCTCTACACTAGCTGAGCTTGAATTAAGCAGGAAAGCCTGAAAAAATGGGGCCTGAAAGGAAACTGTGTACCTGTCATAAGAGGATCAGTGTTTGAATTAGAGAAACTCAATCCTCAGGTTGGTTGCAAAGTAATTAATTTTTCAGCCAAAGGGATTCTCAATATGATCCACTAAGTCATAAAGGTGTTTCAGTCTTCATTGATAAAGGGAGTAGAAGCTGAACAGATCTTTCTTTTTTGTAGTTCTATTGCACTGGGTTTTACTACTACTACTACTACTACTACTACTACTACTACTACTACTACTACTACTACTACTTCTACTGCTACTACTACTACTACTACCATTTTCCTGAAGCTACAATAGTGCCCACATCTATTTTGACCATTTCATTAATAGGCGTTTGACTGCCACACAAGTCTCAAAGAGAAGAGGCTAAGTGTCATAGGATCCCTATGGACTTTTCTAAGTGATGGAGTCTATTTTATTATTGGGTTGAGAAAGAGGTGAGGCAAGAGTTTTTTTCCTCAGAAGTTTCCTTTAAGCCTAGTAGTACCAAGAGGGCTTGGCCTTTTCTCTCCTCCTACTCCTAGAAGGCAATGCCCGGCCACAGGGAAGGTAGCCCTTTGGTCTCTCTTAAGGAGAAGTAGGGATTTTCCACCAGATTGAGTTAAGAAAGTTTTCTTCTAGGTCCAAAGTTACCAGGAGGGCTTTGGTCTTCCCTATCCTCACCCCCACAATCTCCCTTTCTTCCAGGAAGACTGAGGAAGGGGGCAAGGTGGTCTTTTATGGGGCCTGGCCACTACTATTAGTGATGGCCAAACCAGCTCAGAATTTCTGAGGCATCGTTATCTGTTAGAAAATATAAGCAACTCAAGCAGATTGAGTCACAGAAACTTCTTCCAGAACCATTATTCAGTCTGCTCCTGTGGGGAGAAAACTGGGGTAGGATTATGGATTGAAGAGGCTGATATCCACATCTTGATAGGTTCTTCCAACACTCAGAAAAAGTTAGAGGGGCTGGAGTTAACTAAAAAAGATGGGATTAGCCTGGAGTTTACTTGGGAGGTAAACCTAATACAGGCAACATATCCAAGACAGGACATGCCCAAGGACATATGTGCTATGTCAACTGTTGAAAACACTCTAGGATTTCAGAGAGAGCAGAGAGGCCTGACTTCAAGGAGGAAAGGACTTCAAGGGAGGGGAAGGTGTCTCTTGTTCTGCTCTGTCTCTGGGCAATTTAAAGGTCTGGCTCCCTTGGACTTGACAGGCTTCCAGAGAAAAGGAGATGAGGTCAATGGCCTTCTTAGAAAATTCATGGCAGAGACACCATCAAAGACACCTCCTCAGCTTGTTGCCAATTTTACTGTGATACAGGACTCATGGATGGATGAATGGAGGTGGGAAGAGTCTGAAGATTCAGGGCAGGACCAAGCCACCCAAGTCCGGGTTGCCAGTGGTCCCTCGGAGGCATAAGGACAAAGGACAAAGGCATAGGCAAATTGATCATTAATTTATGAAATTGTGAAAAAAAATTATGAAATTGTGAAATGAGGCAGAGACGTCTGGATCTTTGGGTACTCATGGGGAAAATCCATGATGGTAGTGGGGAATGGGGCTACAATCACAATAAGGCACAGAGGTGTGGGGGCAAATGGCACAAACAGTACAGAGACAAGTGATAAAAAGGGGGACAGAGGCAGCCAGCTTGGGGACGGGGAACAGGTTGGTGAAAGAAGGTAGGCGATGTGAGGAAGAGGAGGGGGAGGGGATGACTCAGCTATGTAACCATGGATTGAAGTTGGGAGCACTTGAGCAGCATGGACCCTTGGGAGATGGAAGTGCTCTGGGGGCAGGAGTTTGAGATCCCATTTTTGTAGAATTTGGGGCAGGGGGAACAGACTAACCCTTAACTGTGTCATCAGTTCATTAACATATGCAAATCATTTCAAAGCTGTCAGTAAAACTTTCAAGTTAATACGTCCACATCATTTCAAAATGATTAACACCATTCAGTGATCTGCTTGCTGGTCTTTACCACGGAGGTCTGGGATTTATCTGAGATTTACATATTGGAGAACAAAAAGGCCCTGACAGCAGCACCTACATGGTTTCCCCTGATTCAGCACATATTACCACAATGTGATTGGTTAATATATAATACAACTAGGGAGCAGCTAGGTGGTGCAGTGGATAGAGCACTGGCCCTGGATTCAGGAGGACTTGAGTTCAAATCTGGCCTCAGACACTTGACACTTACTAGCTGTGTGACCCTGGGCAAATCACATAACCCCCATTGCCCTGAAAAAAAAAAAAGAATATATAATACAATTTGTCAATTATGCCCCTTTGATCTTTGGGACGGTTTGTACATGACTTCGAGGTTCCCCTTTGCTTATTTCTTGCTATTGCCCCTTCATACTGGTTACTTATAAACTTACTGTACTGACTAGAAGTAGGGGATTTGGGAGGAATGGGAAGTGGGGGCAGTGATGGTCAGGGGAAGCAGAACAAGGTACAGTTTTAACACAATGGGCTAGTGTACCAGAGCAGGCAGTGCCCAGGAATCCTGGGAAGCCAAGGTGGCTCAAAAGAGCTAAAGGCCCTGTCTAGTTCTCATAGATACCCCAGTGGCCAAACTCACAAATCCTTAAAATATAGGAAAGGACCTTAGAGCTTAGAGATCATCTATTCCAGGAATTCTTAACCTGGGGTCCATGGATTTGTTTTATTAATGTTTTTATAACTCTAATTAGGCGGACCCTGGATTCGGAAGGACCTGAGTTCAAATCTGGCCTCAGACACTTGAGGGTCACTTTACTAGCTGTGTGACCCTGGGCAAGTCACTAAACCCTCATAGCCCTGCAAAACAAAACAAAACAAAAAACAATTGTATTTAAATATAATTGATTACTTTTGTAATCCTATGCATTTATTTTTCTTCTTTTTGGAGGCAATTGGGGTTATGTGACTTGCCCACAGTCACAAAGCTATTAAGTGCCTGAGGCTGGACTTGAACTCAGATCCTCCTGATTCTAGAGCCAATACTCTTTCCACTGTGCCACCTAGCTGCCCCAATCCTATGCACTTGAACATATTCTGCGAATGGGACCACAGGCTTCACCAGATTGTCAAAGGAGTCCAGGACACACAAAAAGCTTTCAGAACCCATGATCTGATCTGACCCTCTCACTTTACAGATGAGGACACTGAGGTCCAGAGGGGAAATGATTTGCCCAAGGATACACATTGAATTAGTGATGGAGCTAAGGGTAATACTCTGTTCTCCTGATTCTCAGTTGCCAGGGGCTTGGTGGAGTGGTCAACAAAGGTGCCTGATTGGGAATCAACCACCAGTAGAAGCTTTGGTTATGAGGCTCTTAGGAGGCTGGCAGAGACCTAGGTCCTGTGACTGATGCCCATCTTTGTGCCCACAGATCTGGAGGTTTGGGGAGTGGTTAGATGTGGTGGTGGATGATCTGCTGCCCACGATCAATAACAATCTAGTATTTGTGCATTCGGCTGAGAAGAATGAATTCTGGACTGCCCTGCTGGAGAAGGCCTATGCTAAGTAAGTCCCAAGTTTGGGGGACCCTCAACCATGCATTGCTCCCCTGCCCCTCTCCCTCCCTATAGTCACCCACCTTCTTCCATTGTTCCACTGATATTCAGATCCCAAACCTTTCAGCAGAATATCCCTATCTGGTTCTTCAACCCTCCAAATACCCACTGACACCATCCTGGAAGTCAGGGACTATACTTTGTATCCCCAGTGCTTAGGGCTTGTTGACTGACTAACTGTCCTCTCCACACCCACAGATTGAATGGCTCATACGAAGCACTTATTGGGGGCACCTCAACTGAAGGCTTTGAGGACTTTACAGGGGGTGTGGCTGAAGCATACAACCTCCAAAACCCCCCCAATAATCTGCTTAGCATCATACAGAAGGCCTTACAACGAGGCTCTCTAATTGGCTGTAGTATTACGGTAAGAAATGTTGCTATCACCTTTTCCACTGTGGGGATTACCCAACCGTCTCCCATACTGATTCACTTGAATTAGCATTTAGATTTTTATTCAATTAATATGAAAACCTACCTTCTCCCCCTTTTACTTTCCCCATCCACTGAAAAAGAAAAAAATATAACCCTTGTAACAAATAGATATAGTTGGGGGCAGTCCTGGATTCAGGAGGACCTGAGTTCAAATCCAGCCTCAGACACTTGCCACTTACAAGCCGCGTGACCCTAGGCAAGTTACCTGAGCAAAAAAAAAAAAAAATTTAATTAAAAAAAAAACACAAATATACATAGTCAAGCAAAGCAAATTCCTGTGTTGGCTACATCTAAAAACTCGATGGCTCATTCTGTACCCTGAGTCCAACACCTTTTTGTCAGGAAGGAGGTGGATAACATGTTTTACCAAGAGACTTCTGGAATCATAGTTGGTCATTGCATTGATCAGTTTTTAGGTCTTTCAACGTTGAATAAATCATTGTTAAATACCTTATAGGTATAGGGTACTGTGGTGCTGGCCTAGGTCCCAGAGGACTGTGCCTGTCTTGTTGATCCCTAGAATGCATGTGGAAGGGAAGGGTAGGGGAAGTCAGTTTTCCTTTTTAGCCTTCCTTTTGAGAAGTCGTTTGACCAGGCTGATCCAAAATGGCAGAGTAGTAGGAAGAAGTATGGTTGAGCTCCTCTCCAGAAAACTCTTCCAAACAGATATAGAGAATGCACCAGACCAAATCCTGAAGGGGAAATATAGAAAAAGTCATAGCAGGTCATTCATATAGCCCAGTTCAGCACTGAAAGACCAAGAAACAGGGGGGACAGGTTTGGGCTGAGAGCACACTTTTCACATCACTCCAGCATCCAGGGAGAGACTGTACACCAGGGCAAGAAGAGGTCCCAGACCCCATACCAGACTACCTAGATGGGGACAAGTGCCAACTGGCAGCTTTTTTCACCACTATGCAGTTCTGGCTCAGGAATCCAGGGTGGACTAAGAAGGACACCTAAGCAGGGGAAAGATATTCCTGGACAGGCAGGCCCTGGGCCATGTACTGAGTGTAGGCTCCAAAGAAAATAGAAGCAGTATGTTTCAGACCCAGGAGCAGAGCCAGATCTCACTTCCAGCATCTAGCCCAGCCTGCAAAGGAATAACCAGGGCAGGAATCCCAGACCAAAAGAAAGCCTACAGTTCCATTACTCTGGACCAATGGAGCTTTCCAGCTGGCTGATAGGGCTATGCATCAGCAGTACTCTACTGTTGTTCAGATGGAAACCCAGGCCAGGAATTTGCAGAACTCGGACCAGAAGGGCAGCAAACAGACTTTTCCCTCGATTAGTCTACTTTGGGAGCACTGAAAGCTTGCAGGTCTCCAACCTGTCCCTGAGATTCTGAGATAACAGAGTATTCAATACCCCCAAGAAAGCAGAAACAAAAAGAATTCAGATCTTCTCTCCAGAACTACTACAGATCCCAGTCCTAACATCAAGTCTAAAATTAGGAAGCAAGCTGGAAGAATTGGCAAACAAACAAAAACAAAACCCACCACCACCAAAAGTTATTATGGTGGCAGGGATACTCGAGACACAAATACAAAAGAAAAGAATGATTCCAAACTATCTTCAAGAAAAGTCTCAGAGAAAAAAGATAGCTTGTGCATAAACTTAATTAGAATTCTTGGAAGAGATGAAACAAGAGTTTTAAAAATTACAAGTGGAATAAGAGTGCTTGCAAAAAAATTGAAAAAGAAATAAGAGCTATGGAAGAAAGAATCGGAAAGGGAGTTATTAGCTTGGCACAAAAGGTACAAAATCTTAACCAAGCACCCCTGAAAATTAGAATGGACAAAATAGAAGTCAGTGAGTTCATGAAGCCACAAGAAATATTAAAACAAAGTTAAGGGGCATCTTGGTGGTGCAGTGGATAGAGAACCGGCCCTGGATTCAGGAGGACCTGAGTTCAAATCTGGCCTCAGACACTTGACACTTACTAGCTATATGACCCTCGGCAAGTCACTTAACCCCAATTGCCTCACAAAAAACAAAACAAAACACCAAAGTTAAAAAAAACCTGAAAATATGGAAGAAAATATAAGGTATCTCATAGCAAAAACTGATCTGGAAAGCAGATTGAGGAGAAAAAATTTTAATCATTAGAGTATCTAAACATCATGACCGAAAAAGAGCCTAGACATTCTATTTCAAGAAATCTTAAAAGTACCCAGATCACTTAGAACCAGAGGGCAAAAGTAAAATAGGAAGAATCCACTAATCACCAACAAAAAGAAATCCCAAAATGAATCTCCCAGGAATATCATAGCAAAAAGTCAAAGCTTCTAGGTCAAAGAAAAAAAAATGCCACAAGCAGCCAGAAAGGTAGAATTCAAGTGCTGAAAAGCCACAGTCAGGATCACCTATGATTTAGCAACTGCCACTATAAAGCAGTGGAGAACTTGGAATACAATATTCCAGAAAGCAAAGAATATGTGTTTATAACCAAGAATAACTTACCCTGAAAAACTGAACATAATTTTATAGTGAGAAAAATAGAACTTCCATGAAATAAAAGATTTTGAAGCATCCCTGATGAAAAGAACAAAGCTACATAGAAACTTTGAAGTTCAAACACAGGACAGAGAAACCGAAAGACTAAACAAAGAGAAAACTGCTTACATTTGAATAGGTGGAGATGATCCACGTGTGTGTTCCCTATCATCCTCTGGGGTCACAGAGGGAGTCCAGTTAGACAAGGCCTAGGAGGGGTTGTATAATATCTTGATGATCTTAAGAGAAGAATGGAAAGAGGAGAGGAGGAATACACTTAGGAGGGGCAGGGAGAGAAAAGAAAAAGAAGATTACAAAAATTGTCTCACATAATCAGGGTTCAAATAGACATCTATACAAACAAAAAGAAAAGAGGATGAGGGCAGCTTACATTTCACACACACACAGAGTTAAACACAGAAATGCATTTTACTCAACAAGAAAATAGGAGGGAAAGGAGAAAAGGAGAGAGGGGAGAATTAGAAGGAGGGTAGGTTAAGGAAGATTAAGTCCAAAGGAAAACAAATTCCAAGGATGTAGA
The DNA here is from genome assembly GCF_019393635.1 of Dromiciops gliroides. Taxonomy (NCBI): domain Eukaryota; kingdom Metazoa; phylum Chordata; class Mammalia; order Microbiotheria; family Microbiotheriidae; genus Dromiciops; species Dromiciops gliroides. The sequence goes on from NC_057864.1 coordinate 259,555,942, forward strand.
AAAACCTATTCAGTTTTTTTAAGGTGGCAAAAAATGGGATTCTGAGAGGTGCTCATAAATTAAGGAATGGATGAATATATTATGGTATAATAATATAGCAGAATACTATTGTACTATAAGAAATGATAAAGAGGGGCAACTAGGTGGCACAGTGGATAGAGCACTGGCCCTGGATTCAGGAGGTTCTGAGTTCAAATCTGCTTCAGACACTTGACACTCACTAGCTGTGTGACCCTGGGCAAGTCACTTAACCTCAATTGCCTCACAAAAAGAAAAAAAAGAAATGATAAAGAGGGTTTCAGAGAAACCTGGGAAGATTTGTATGAACTGGTACAGACTAAGGTGAACAGAAGTAGAAGAAAAATGTATACAGTGAAAACAATATGGTAAAGGCAAACAACTCTTAAAGAATTAGGAAGTCTTATTAGAGTAACCACCAACCATGGTTTCAGAGAACTAATGATGAAACATGCTACCCATGTCCTGATAGAGAGAAGAAAGACTCATTGCAATACAAGACAATTTTTTTTTACATAGCCAATATGGAAATTTGTTTTGATTAATGATACATGTTTATAATGGGTTTTGTTTTTCTTTTGTTCTCAAATTTCTTGGGGGGTAGGGGCGGGATGGAAGAGTAAGTAGGTGGATTTTCGCTGATTGAAACAATAACATACACATATACACTATACAACATATAACAACATATGCATACACATACTTATAAATGAATATATATAAAATATATTATGTGTCTGTAGGATGACCATTTTATATACATATGTATGTGTATGTTTACACACGGGTGTGCACTTTGTTGTTGTTCAACCATTTCAGTCATGTCCAACTCTCTGTGACCATTTGGGGTTTTCTTGGTAAAGATACTGGAGTGGTTTGCCATTTCCTTCTCCAGATCATTTTACAGATGAGGAAATTGAGGCAAATAGGTTAAGTGGCTTGGCCAGGATCATGCAGATAGTAAGTGTCTGAAGCCAGATTTGAATCTGTGAAGATGAGTCTTCCTGATTCCAAGCTGAGTGCTGTCGGGAAAATTTTTTAAATCTGACGGAAGAACGAAAATAACAAAGTTTCCAGGCTGAAGCAAATAGGTTTATTGAGAGAGGGTTAGTCCCCCAACAAAACCAATAGGTTTATTGAGAGGGTTTTAGCCTCCCAATAAATCCGGTCATCCAGGCATTGGGCCTGAAAGCCCCAGAATTACACAATCCATGGGTTTGTATACCCTTCCAAAGTTACACTTGTACAGTATTATATCATTAGTTACAATTCTAAAATTAAAACATATTCTTAGGAAATATGAGGAACTACCTAAATGACTATAAATGACAGCATTATGATAACAATAGGGTGGGTCATTGTCAGGCCACTGATCAGCAACATGAACTCTTTATAGAAAAGTATGTCACTCGTGATTATTAAAATATAGCATTGCTGACTACTAGATCTTGTGATATTACCTAATGCTTGACATTGGAAAATTAGGAAATATTAGAAAAGACTTAACCTTTTGACCTTATGTAATCTATATTAAATAGAATAAATCACAATTTTTTAGTTACTATATTGATTATTATCTTAAATCACTTATAACTATGGTAAATCTCTTATAACTAAGGGATGGGGGAAATCTCATTCACAGTGCATATGTGTGTATGTATACATAATACATATAAGAATATATGAGTATGTGTGGAGAGAGAGGGTGAGAGAGAGAGAGAGAAGAAAAGAGAGGAAGAGGGAGAGGGAGAGGGAGGAAGGAAGGGAGAGAGAGCTGAAGTTGTCTGCCTTGGTCCTAAGGCACAACAGCCTACTATTTCCTTCAACACGGTGTTTTCCAACATAGAATACAATGAATAAAACAACAAATGTTTAAGTTCCTGCTTACATGTAATAACAACAGCAAATGTACTTAGTCAATAATCAGTAAGTATTTATTGTGCCTATGGTGGGCTAGACACTATGTCAGGCACTGGAGAAGGGATGGGGGAAACAGGAAAGGAATAAGAACACTATTTAGGTAATACAAGTTGCTACTTTCACATTATTTACTCTTGGGGCAGCTAGGTGGTGCAGTGGATAAAGCACTGGCCTTGGATTCAGGAGGACCTGAGTTCAAATCCAGCCTCAGACACTTGACACTTAACTAGGTGTGTGACCCTGGGCAAGTCACTTAACCTCATGGCCCTGAAAAAAGAAAAAACAGGGGCAGCTAGGTGGTGCAGTGGATAGAGAACCGGCCCTGGATTCAGGAGGATCTGAGTTCAAATCCAGCCTCAGACACTTAACACTTACTAGCTGTGTGATCCTGGGCAAGTCACTTAACCCCCATTGCCCTGCAAAAAAAAAAAAGAAAAAACAACACACATTATTTACTCTTTTATGGAAACAACTATAATCCTGGCTATGGAATCGAAGGAAGCTGTGTTTAAATCCCACCTAAGATGCTAGCTTTGCGACTGGGCAAGTCACTTAATATCCTGGGGGCTTAGTTACCTGGTTTGTAAAATAGGGGAGTAGGGTTTGGAACAGATGGTTTCTATGGTCCTTTTGAGCTCTGCTATCCCATTACCCCCACGACCCACTATTACATGATAAGTATATCAGATATAGAATGGAGCACTAGAAGAGGGTCAAAGGTAAATATCATTACCTCCTGGGGAGAAGAAGGCTCTTTTTGGTGCCTGATTTGCAAGAGTGGTATGAATCCCATCCCTTAGACCCTGATGCCATGGTCCTGGTGGGTAAGAGAATCAGGGCCCTGGCACCTCTACAAAGAGGACTGTCTTCCCTCACTCTCTTTCACCTAAGACATAGATGCAACTCTTTATCCCATAGGATACAGGTAGCCTGGACTTTCCTATATGGGAAGGAAGTCATTGCCCAAATTTGGGGCAGGGATCATCCTCCCCTCCACCCCTGGTGCCCCTAGACAGGGCCTCATTTGTACCCACATGCCTAGTACTCAGGATGAGATGGGAGAAGAGGAGAAATGTGAGGAAACCTGGGGTCCTGGCACATTCTCTCCCCAGTTCCAACTCCCTCCATCTTTCCTCAAGGGATCCTACTTTGCAAGCACTGAGCTTAGCATTCTTCCCGTCTCTCTAGGCCTCAAAGAACCAGATAGAGGCTGTGAGTTCCCTGAAGCTGGTGAAGGGTCATGCTTATTCAGTGACTGCGCTTCAAGAGGTGAGTGCTGCCCCATGATGAATAAATCCCTAAGTATTCATTAAGTGCTACTATGTGCCAGGCACTGAACTAGGTGCTAGTGATACAGTTAGAAAGAATGAAACATCCCCTGTTCTCAAAGAGCTCTTATTTTAATGGGGAAAATGAGTATACATATAAAGATGTGCAAATTAAGTAAAAGAGAATAAATGCAGAGCAGTTAAATTCAAGATAGTTTGGGAGGGGGGTATGAGCAGTTGAAAGAATTGGAAAAGCCTGCGCAGCATGGTAAAGAGAGAAAGAGACTATGGGACAGAGATGAGGAGGGAGTATATTCCATGATTTCCCCTGACTCCTGAAGGGGGCACTTTCTGATACTATAAACCCTCTACCACTAGGTCAACTACCAGGGCAAAAGCGAGAATCTAATCCGTATCCGAAATCCTTGGGGCCAGGTGGAATGGACAGGACCCTGGAGTGATGAGTAAGTCCCCCTACCCCTTTCCCTGCCTCCCATGCTCACCCTTAATAGCTATAGGTGAGGGGCCAGAGGACCTACCCAGCACTAGTATCTCGGTTGAGGTGTAGAGTTCTCTGGTCAGTGTCACAGATGGAGCTTCCTGTTGAGGGGTAAACCCTTCCCCCTTTAGACTTTCCCCCATTGTTCCTCTGGAGGATGCAGTACACAGGAGTCTCAGAGGACTGGAGGAGTTATAAACCTAACTGTGGGCTAGAGACCAAGCGACAGGAAAAATTGACTAAGGGTTAGATGTTGGCATCAGGATAATGCATCCTTTCATCCATCCTTGATGCCACAAGGTAGGGCTGGATTTGTTCCTGACTTGAGCTCAACCACTGGGATGAGATGGGAGAAGAGAAGGATGTGGAGAAGCCAGGGATCTTGGAACACTAACTTGTCTTCCAAGAACTAGAGAGAAAGAGAGACAGTCAAAGATAGAAAGAGGGAGAGAGAGGGAGGGGGAAAGAGAGACAGAGATAGAGACACAGAAACAGAGAGACGGAAAGAGAAATGAAAGAGGGGGTGGTGGAGAGAGAGAGAGAGAGAGAGAGAGAGAGAGAGAGAGAGAGAGAGAGAGAGAGAGAGAGAGAGAAATCACAGAATGAGAAAATGATCCAAATGTACAAAAATATTTATAACAGCTTATTCTGTGGTGTCAAAGAATTGGGAACTGAGGGGGTGCTTATCAATTGGGGAATGGCCAAATAAGTTGTAGCATATGAATGATGCAATATTATTGTACTGTAGGAAATGATAATGAAGGAAATGGCTTCCAAAAAAACCTGGGAAGATTTGTATGAACTGATGCAAAGTGAAGTGAGCAGAACTGGGACAACAATTTATACAGTAACAGAAACCTGATAAAGATAATCAGATTTGAAAGATTTAGGAACTCTAATCAACACAGTTACTAGCCACAATTCCAAAGGTCCATGGTGAAATATATTACCCACCTCCTAAGAGAGAGTGGATAGACTCAGAGGGCAGATTGAAGGATAACTTCTTTTCTTTCTTTTTCTTTTTTTTTTGCGGGCAATGGGGGTTAAGTGACTTGCCCAGGGTTTCTTTTTCTTTTTAAACATGTAATGGGTTTTGCTTTTCTTGCCTTCTCAATGGGTGGGAAAGGGGGAGGGAGGGAAAGAATTCAAAACTAAAAATAAAATAAACATTTTTTTAAAAGAAAGTCTATTTGGGATAGTAAAGCCAAGCCAGTAGTTTTTTTTTTAAAAAATTCAATCCTTTTCTACCCTCTATAGAGAAAGCAAGAAAAACAAAATCCATTATAAACTTGTTATAGTCAAGAAAAACAACAAATTCCCTCCATTAGCCATTTCCTAAAGTGTGTGTGTGTGTGTGTGTGTGTGTGTGCATATGCCTCAATCTACAATCCCAGTTCATGGCCTCTCAGCTATTCCCCAAGTGATGGACATCCCCTCAGGTTGACACCATGAAAAGAGTTGCTATAAATATTTTTACACATATGGATCCTTTTACTCTTTCTTTGATGTCTTTGACCCAGTAGTAATAGTTCTGGCTCAAAAAATATGCACAGTTTAATAGCTTTTGGGGCATAGTTCCAAAATTGTTTTCCAGAAAATTCTACTAACTGTTAATTCCCACATTTCCTTCAGCATTTGTCATTTCCCTTTTTTGTCAACTTTGCTAATCTGATGGGTGCGAGGTGGTACCTCAGAGTTGCCTTAATTTGCATTTCTCTATTAGTGACTTAGACCATTTGGTCACTTATCAATTAGGGAATGGCTCATTCTTATAAATTTGAGTCAGTTAATTAGATAGATATCTTAGAAATGAGACTTTTATCAGACAAACTTTCAAAGATACCCCCCAATTTCCTCCCTCTTTTTTAACTTGCATCTATTTTATTTGTACAAAATTTTAAAAATTCTATGTAACCAAAATTATCCATTTATCTCTTGTGAATTTCTCTATCATTTGTCTGATCATAAACTCTTCACCCTATCCATTGATATGAGAAGTAATTTCTTCCAAGTCCCTCTGAATTTGCTTACAATATCACCTTTTAAGTCTAAATCCTGTGTCCATTTGGAACTTGTCTTGGAATATGTTGTGAGATGTTAGTTTATACCTAGTTTCTGTTAGACTACTTTACCATTTGCCCAATGGTTTTTTGTTGAATAGTGAGTTCTTGCCCCAGTAACTGGGATCTCTGGGTTTATCAAACACTAGACTAACTGTGCTCATTTGCTTCTGTAGATTACGTGCCTACTCTATTAAACTGATAAATTTCTCCATTTCTTACCCAATACCAAATTGTTTAGATGATTACAACTTTGTAGTATAGTTTGAAGTATTGTATTGCTAGGCTCCCTTTCCATGTTTTTTCCATTAATTCCCTTGAAGTTCTTGACCTTTTGTTTCCCCAAATAAATTATTTTATTTTTTTCTAGCTCTACAAAGAAATCCTTCGGTAGTTTGATTAGCATGGCACTGAATAAGTAACTTAATTTAAGTAATATTGTCATTTTCATTATATTGGCTTGGCCTACCATGGGGTACAGCAGGGGCTCAGGTGTATAATACCCCAGTACTCAGATGAAAATTCAATACCAAGGAAAGCCATTGGCAGTTCCAGGGTGAAAGAGATAGAATTTATTTAGAGGAGACTTACAGGGGAGTCAGTGTGTCTGTGGGGACAGCAGACATTGTGAATTTCTTTGAATTCCTGCAAATTCCCTCATGTTCCTCTCTGATATTTATACATATGAGTTACATAGGGCAAAGAGCCTTCTTTGTTCTAACTACCATTATCCATTGGTTGTAGTGCTCATGAAGATACCGATTGGTTTAAATGGTGACTATCTGTACTTTAAGGACAGCATGTATGGCTCTTCCTTATATAGATAGTCCATACTACATGTCTTGGAATTCACATTCCATCCCCTATATGAATATTCTGTTTTTTATGTCCTGGATCCCACACGTACTCATGAACAACTAATATTCCCTCAATTATTTAGATCTGTCTTTATGTCGAGTGCCAAACTAGTGGTCTTTCAGGTTCCACCCCCAACTCTGGGACGTCCAATTGCTTGGCTCTCTACGTGTCATAGGATCATGGATATAGAGCTGGATGAGATCTTTAAAAGCATCTAGTCCAATCCCCCTATTTCACAGATGAGAAAAATGAGGCCTAGAGAGGTTAAGTAACTGAAAGAGGCAGAATTTGAACCTAGTCAGAGTTGCTTATCCTTTGCCAGGCTCCTGGTGTTGGACTGACCTTTCACCTTTCCATTCTTAGTTCAAGTGAGTGGCAAGAAGTGGACCAACAAGTCCGTGAACAATTGTTGGTCAAGATGGAAGATGGGGAATTCTGGTCAGTACAACTAGATGGGGGGTATCTATTCCCCTTTCCTTGTCTTCACCCTTCTTTATGCTTATATTTTTATCTTTTTTTTTTTTCATCTTCCCCCACTTTTCTTTTTTCTTTTTTTATTTTTATTTTAGTGAGGCAATTGGGGTTAAGTGACTTGCCCAGGGTCACACAGCTAGTTAAGTGTTAAGTGTCTGAGGCCGGATTTGAACTCAGGTACTCCTGATTCCAGGGCCGGTGCTCTATCCACTGCGCCATCTAGCTGCCCCCTTCCCCCACTTTTCATGGGAAGGGAGGAAGAGGGGAAAGGCTACTTCTTCTCCAGGGTGGGAGGAGGGTCATGGGACTGGTACTGACTGGATTCTTTGATTCTCTGCTTCCTTCTCTCACCCAAACCCAGGATGTCCTTCACAGACTTCTTGGGACATTTCTCAAACCTGGAAATCTGCAACTTGACCCCTGATGCCCTCAGCCAGGACAATCTGAGCCAATGGCATAGCGAGGTCTACGAGGGCAGCTGGCGTAAAGGCAGCACGGCAGGAGGTTGCAGTAATTATCCTTGTGAGTGTGGGAGACTGAGAGGAGAGGGTGTGGGGAGCCCAGGCCTGTCTGAGGATGTTCTGATGACTAGACAATGAAGGGTCGAGGGCCATAGGATGGGGGTGCTCTGGCCATGTAGACTGAAAGGCATAGGACCAGATGAATAAAAAATCATTCCCTAGGCTGGCAAAGAAACTCACTGGACTGATTCAGAACTATAACACTTTCCTTCTGCCATGACTGTCTCTGTTTTACTCCCTCTTTCTCTGTTGTGGGGTGGAGTATCTTCTTTTTCTCAGACAATAGTCCACTCAATCTACCTGTAGCTATGGGATCAGCACTCTTTTTTTTTTTTAAGGCAGGACAATGAGAGTTAAGTGACTTGCCCAAGGTCACACAGTTAGTGTCAAGTGTCAGAGGCCAGATTTGAATTCAGGTCCTCCTAGCTGCCCCTGCCCTGGCATTCAGCACTCTTTTTTTTTATTCTGTTTTTGGTTTTTGTGAGACAATTGGGGTTAAGTGACTTGCCCAGGGTCACACAGCTAGTGTTAAGTGTCTGAGGTAGGATTTGAACTCAGATCCTCCTGACTCCAGGGCTGGTACTCTATCCACTGTGCCACCTAGCTGCCCCTCAGCACTCTTAAATAAATTCACTCAGAATGCTTTCAGAAGATTTAAAACTGAAAGAGAGTTCGGAGATTGATTATCTAGTCCAATCCCATTATTTACAAAGAGGAAACTGAGGCAACTGTGAAATTCCCTTGTCCTTCAAATCTGAGAAATTGGATTTTTTAAAACAAATTTTTGACATCTTTTGTTTTTACATTTACTAAATTTCCTCAAGTATCCATGCTGATAAATGTTTAACTGGCTGTTCAAAAAAATAAATGTCTGCATGACACACTTTTAAGTTTGATTTGCATTATTTGGGGGGTTTTTGCATTACTAACATTTTCTCCATCCTTTTCTTAAATCTAGACAATCCATAAAACAAGAAATCAAAACTTAATTTGTTTCATTTGCTGATTTCCAAGGTGTAAATGCTCACACTGAAAATTTAACAATCTGCTCTCTCAGGCAAATACTGCTGCCTATATTTCTTCTCCTCCCTCTTCAACTACTCTGTTGTTTCTTTCTTTAAAGAGCGGGCAGCTAGGTGGCACAGTAGATAAAGCACCAACCCTGGATTCAGGAGGACCTGAGTTTAAATCCAGACTCAGACACTTGACACTTACTAGCTGTGTGACCCTGGGCAAGTCACTTAACCCCCATTGCCCCATATATATATATGGCAGGGGGAGGACAATCAGCAAAACCTATCAATACATCACAAAAACCTAACTATATGTAATATTCCACAGCTTTTAAACCCCACCTTCCAACCTCTGCAAAGAAGTTAAGGAAGATGTCTTCTCATATCTCTTCTTTGGGGCCAAGTTTGTTCATTGTAATTCTGTAACGTTCATTTCCTATTGTTTTGTACTTGTTGTTCATTCCATTTACATTGTTGTAGTCCTTGTGTATATTGTTTTCTTGGCTCTGCTTACTCACTCTGTGTCAGTTCATGGAAGACTTTCCATGCTTCTCTGTAGTCACTGCATTCTTCTTTCCTTATAGCACCATAACATTAATCTATCACATTTTGTTTAGCAACCCCAGAAAGGCTTTTTGTTAGTTTGTTTTTGTCTTGTTTAATTTTATATATTTTTATTCTGAATTTATGAAATAAAACAAGCATTTCAAGAAAAAAAAGATTGAACCTGAAATCATATATCTATTATGTCCTTTTAAATATACAACAAAGTAGTCTTGTAACTTTTTTTCCTCTCCTTCCCCACCACCTTAGAGATGGCTACCATTAGACACAAATTATATATGTGTATATATAATATGTATATGTATATATAATGTGTGCGTGTATAATATATAATATAAATATAAAATAATATAATATTAAATGTATATGCCAGTTCTTTTTCTAGTTGCCAACAGTATCTTCCTTCATTGGATCTTTGCAGTTAATTTGGGTATTTATAATAGTCAGAATAAGTTGGTCTCTCAAAGTTGTTCTTAAAACAATACTGAGGGGGCAGCTAGGTGGTGCAGTGGATAGAGAACCGGCCCTAGAGTCAGGAGGACCTGAGTTCAAATCCAGCCTCAGACACTTAACACTTACTAGCTGTGTGACCCTGGGCAAGTCACTTAACCCCAATTGCCTCACTAAAAAAACAAACAAACAAACAAAAAAACAATACTGGATTGGTATTGCTGTATACAATGTTATCTTGGTTCTGCTCATTTCACTCTTCATTATTTTGTGCAAGTCTTTCCATGTTTTTCAAAAATCATCAAGTTCATCATTTCTTATGGGAGGGTAATATTACATCATGAACATGTAACACAATTTTAGACAATCCCCAGTTGATGGACATCCCCACAATTTCCAATTTTTTGCCACCAGAAAGAGAGCTGCTATAAATATTTTAGAATGTATAAATTCTATTCCTTTTTTCCAATCCTCTTGGGAAACAGAACTAATTGTGATAATTCCAGATCACTCTCCAAAATGATTGGATCAGTTCACAATTCTGCCGACAGTGTATTGATGTCCTAATTTTCTCCTATCCCCTCCAACATTTGTCATTTTCCCCTTCTATCATTTTAAGCAATCTTATAGGTATAAAATGATAACTCGAAGTTGTTTTAATTTGCATTTCTCTAATCAATAATGATTTAGAGGGGGCAGCTAGATGGCGCAGTGGATAGAGCACCGGCCCTGGATTCAGGAGGACATAAGTTCAAATCCGGCCTCAGACACTTAATACTTACTAGCTGTGTTACCTTGGGCAAGTCACTTAACCCCAATTGCCTCACCAAAAAAATTAATAATGATTTAGAGCATTTTTTCATATGACTATAAATTATCTTTATTTCTTCATTAGAAAACTGCCTTTTCATATCCTTTGACCATTTATCAATTGGGGAATGACTTATATTCTTATAGATTTGACAAAGTTCTTTATATATTTGAGATATGAAACCTTTATCTGAGGAACTGTCTATAATAATTTTTTGCATTTCTGTTTTCCTTCTGATCTTGGCTACATTAGTATAATTTATACAAAATCTTTTTAACTTAATGTAATCAAAATGATTAATTTTATATCTCACAATGTTCTCTCTCTTGTTTGTTCATAAATTGTTCACCTAAGTCTGATGAGTAAATATGTTCCATGTTCTTCAAATTTTCTTATAATATCTTCTTTTATATCTAAATCAAGTATCCATTTTGACCTTACCTTGGTAAATGGTGTAAAAGATTGGTCTATGCTCAGTTTCTGCCAGACTGCTTTTCAGCTTTCCCAACAATTTTTACTAAATAATGAATTCTTGTCCCCAAAATTTGTCTTTACACTTGTCAAACACTAGGTTACTATATTTGATTGCTGCTGTAAATTGTATGTCTCTTCTGTTCCACTGATCAACCTTTCTATTTCTTAGCAAGTACCAGATACTTTTGATAATTATTTCTTTACATTATAGTTTAAGATCTGGTACTTCTAAAACTCCTTCCTTTACATTTTCCCCATTAGTTCCTTTGTTCTTGACCATTTGTTCTTCCAAATGAATTTTATTATAATTTTTTCTAGCTCAATAAAATATTTTTGGGTAATTGAATAGGGATGGCATTGAATTATAGATTAATTTTGGTAAAGTTGTCAGTTTTATTATATTGACCCTGCTTACCCATGAAGAATGAAATTTCTCCATTTATGTAATTCTGATTTTATTTGTATAAAGAGGGTTTTTTTTATTATTTTGTTCATATAGTTCCTGTGTTTGTTTTAGCAGGTGTACTCCCAAGTATTTTATAGTACCTAGAGTTATTAAGTGGGGTTTCTCTTGCTATTTCTCTTGCAGGGCTTTGTTCGTGGTATATAGAAATGCTGATGATTTAAGTGGGTTTACTTTATATCCTGCTACTTTGCTGAAATTATTATTTCAATTAATTTTTAGTTGAGTTTAGAATTTTCCAAGTATATCATCATATTGTCTGCAAAAAAGAGAGAGTTTTATTACCTCATTGTCTATTCTGATTTCTTCTCTTTCTTTTTCTTCTCTTGTTGCTTTGCTAGGATTTCCAATACAATATTGAATAACATTGGTGATCACGGGCATCCTTGTTTCACACCAGATCTTACTGGAAAGGCTTCGAGCTTATCCCCATACCAAATAATGCTTGCTGATGGTTTTAAGTAAATGTTTCTTATCAATTTAAAGAAAAGAGGGTTTATCCCTAAACTTTCAAGTGTCTTTTTTTTAAATAGAAATGAGTGTTGTACTTTATCAGATGCTTTTTCTCATCTATCAATATAATCATATGATTTTTGGTACTTTTATTATTGATATAATCAATTATGTTCATCATTTCCTTATGTTAAACCATCCCTGCATTCCTGGTATGAACCCCATATGGTCATAATGTATACTCTTTGTAATATATTGTTATAATCTAGTTTGTGGGTTGTTGGGTTTTTTAACACGTCTCTGTCTAGACCCCTTATTTCTCTACATTCTCTGTCTCTCTGTCACTCTCTCTGTCTCTCTCTCTCTCTCTCACACACACACACACACACACACACACACACACTCACCACCTGCTCCTTTCATTTCACAGCTACTTTCTGGGCCAACCCCCAGTTTAAGATTCAGCTGCTGGAGCCTGATGATCACCACCACAATGATAATGCCTGTAGCTGTCTGATTGCCCTGATGCAGAAGAACCGCAGAGCTCAGCGGTGTAAGGGTGGAGACATGCACTCCATCGGCTTCTCTATCTATGAGGTGAACTGAGCCTGGGCTTTCCTCCTCCCATTTTCACCCTACCCCCAATACCTTCCTCTTCCCCATACCCATCAATAGTTTTCCTTCCTATGACCTAATACAAACATTCCTCATTTCAATAGTGTCTTAAGGTTTGCAATGGGTTTTCCATATAAAATCTCTAAGGCATCTACATCACAGCTGCATACTTTCCAACATATGCTCACACCCACACCCATCCCCAATTATGTGGTTTCACATAACTTTTCTAACCCATTTTCTCCTTTGACTCTCACGACAACCTCATGAGGTGTTTTTGATCCCCATTTTATAGATGGGGAAATTAAGGCTCAGAAAAAGGAAGCATCTTGTACAATATCACAGAGCTAATTAGTGGCAGAGCCAGACCTAGAAGCCAAAGGTTCTAACTCCCACTTCATTCCACTAACCCCTCTCTCATATTTATCCTCTAAATCAGGGGATTCTTAACTTTGTGGGTGTGTTGGGTGAAGTCTTCTCAGAATAATTCTTATGATGTTTTTTTATTCAGAAAGGATTTCTAGATTTCAATTAGAGGTTAGTGAAAATGAAGATGCAAAAATGTTTCCCATCCAAATTCATAGACTTCCTGAAATCTAACCTATGGACTCCAGGTTAAAAACTCTTGCTCTGGGGCAACTAGGTGGCACAGTGGATAAAGCACCGGCCCTGGATTCAGGAGGACCTTAGACACTTAACACTTACTAGTTGTGTGACCCTGGGCAAGTCACTTAACCCCAACTGCCTCACTAAAAAAGCCAAACCAAACCAAACCAAACCAAAACTCTTGCTCTAAATACATGGAACGAGCGGGGGGGAGGGGCGCGAAGGCTTGCAAGCCCCCTCCCCTTTACCAATGAACATGGTGATTTTGATATCAATCAATGTGGTCACATATGGTTATTACACTCATCTTTTCCATTGTACCACAGTTAAATCCCTGTTCCACATAGGGTGTGCATGTGTCAAAACACACATGTAGACAAACACACATATACATAGATAACTTATTGTCTTTAGCCTTTCTGAAGTGGTACTGAACCCAAGGGAAATCCTTTCCACCTCCCCCAATCTGGACTTTTCATACCTTATAAAGACATGGCTCAGGGAACTCCCAGCAGGGATATTGCAGATTCAGAGACATGGGGGTTGGGAAGGGGGTGGAGAAAAGAAGGAGAGACACAGAGACACAAAGACATAGAGAGATACAGAGACAGAGACAGACAGAGACAGGGAGAGATAGACAAAGAGACACAGACAGAGATAGAGAGACAGACAGAGACAGAGAGACAGAAACACAGAGAGAGACAGAGAGACAGACAGAGACAAAGACAGAGAGATAGAAACAGAGAGACAGAGAGAAGGAGGAGGAGGAGGAGGAAGAAGAAGAGGAGGAGGAGGAGAAAGAAGAGGAGGAAGAAGAGGAGAAAAAAAAGAGGGGGAGAGTGAGCAGGAAGACATTTTAAGTCATCTGTACCAGCCCCCATCTCTGAAGCCTGACCCTCCCTTTTTCTTCTTTTGCCAGGTTCCAAAGGAGGTATGGAAGACTCAGCAGTGGGTTTACACAGACTGGCACTGAGTTAAAGCACATTCCCCCCTTTCAGCTGCAGTTGAGATTTGGGAGGACAAATGGCTTGTCTTAGGGGACCTGTTGTAGTTTAAAGTTGGATAAATAATCTTCACTGGGGCAGCTAGGTGGCGCAGGGGATAGAGCACCGGCCCTGGATTCAGGAGTACCTGAGTTCAAATCCAACCTCAGACACTTAACACTAGCTGTGTGACCCTGGGCAAGTCACTTAACCCCAATTGCCTCACTTTAAAAAAAAAAAAAGAATCTTCACCAGCCTTGGTTTCATCTGATCTTATTCCTTATGGATTTCTACAGAAACATGGTTTTGAACTCACTTAAGCTGAAACCTCAGTTTCTCCTTTACTTTCCCAGAATGCCCTGTCCTCACTGCCTGTGCAATACTCATACTAATCCTGCTTTCTCTTGCCCTGCTGTGCTCACTCTCCCACCTCATCCTGTGCCTGTGCGGTTGCAGGGTGTGAGCAATGAACCCTTGCAGAAGAATTTCTTCATGATGAATCAGTCCCTAGCCCATTCTGGAAGTTTCATCAACAGGAGGGAAGTTTGCGCCCACTTTCAGCTGCCTCTCGGAGAGTATATCATTGTACCTTCTACCTTTGAACCCAACCAAGATGCTGACTTCATTATTCGAGTCTTCACTGAGAAACAGAGCAAATTTCAGTGAGTCCGAGTCTGATCCCTGTTCTCCCTCTTCCCCTCCCCTGGCCCCAGAATTCCAAGTGCTTCTGCTTATGTGTCCATCATTGCTCCAAAGTCACAGAGAGGCAGATTTGGTTTCAATATAAGGGAAAACTACCTAATGATGAGAGCTATTCAAAAGTGAAAAATGGTGAGAGGGATCTCATCCCTCCATAACCAGAAGTCTTGAATTGGAGACAAGGTGCCCACTTATTGGGTATGTTGTAGAAGGGTGTTTCTGTTGGAAATAGGGCTTAGACTGAATGACCTCTGAGGCCCCATTCAACTCCAAGATTATAACAGAACATAAACTCTCAGAATCAGAAAGAATGTTTCATACCGGCTTATCTTGTAGATTTTACAGATATATGTTTTATGAATACCCCTTATTTTATAGATGATGAAACTGAGACCCAGGGAGAAGTGCTTTGCCTGAGGTCACACAGCTAGGAAGCTGGGATTAGATCCCGTGCCTATTGACTCCCAATCCAGTACTTTTCCCCCTTAGACTCTTTTCCCTTCCCCTAAAAAACTTCAGCCTCCCTGAACCTGATCCCTGACCTACCCCACTTATCCTTAAATCAACTTCTCAATTTTCTCCAGACAGGTAGATAATAACCTCTGTGAATCAGTGCCTCCTCTGGTAAGGACGGAAATGGGGGAAGAGAAAGGACTGAAGAATTGTGGGAGGGGCTGTGACCCAGGGCCCTGGAAAGCTCAATGCTCCTTTTTTTTTTTTTTTTTTGGTCCCTCTACCCCACTAGGAGACAGTCAAAGAGAGTGATGTGGAAGATTCCCTCAAGGAAATATTTGAGCAAGTGGGAGGAAAGGTGAGAAGGGGTCAGAGCTAGGGGACTGAGGAGAGGTCTATGTGCCAGAGACAAATGAACTTACTTTCTGTATCTCCTGTAGGACAAGGAGATCGATATCCATGGGCTTGGAAAAATCCTCAACAAGATGATCTCCAAAAGTGAGTTTTCCCCTCCCTATTGACCCCTATCCTTGTGTCCCTCTAAATCATCATACCTCTTCCTCCCTTCTGCCATTCCCTACCTATATACTTCCTTATCCTCTCCACTCATTCCCCTTCTGCCCATCACCAACTCACTTTCTCCTTCCCCAGACAAAGACTTGAAGACTGGTGATTTCTGCATGGAGTCCTGCCAAAACATGATGAACCTCATGGATGTATCCACCTCGTGTACTGTTCCTCATATACAATGCAAGTCTTCCTGTCCAATCCCTGGCCCCTATTTGCTCACGTGGTCTTGAGGAAAGAGGAGCCCCTGGCTCTCTGCTCTGCCTGTCTCCTCAAAGCACCTAAACACTACATTTTACAAACACAAACTGCTCCGTGCCTAGACCTCCAGTTCAAGCCAATTTGGCCAAAAAGAGAATTCTCAGGGCCTCATCTTCATCTATAAAGTGAAGGAACTGGACAAAGTAACCTCAACTCCGGTGACCTGACCTGATTTGCTTCCACCTCTGGATCCATGGTCTCCTGTTAGCTCTCCTAGATGTTCTGCCCAATAAATCCTGCTCCTTGATGGTCTGCATTCCTTACTCCAATCTTCCCAGGCAGTACTGGGCTCTGGTAGCCATAAAGTAAAGATGTCAAGAGAATGCCAGTCTTCCTTCTCCTTGGGGGCGGGCAGACAATGCGATGCAATTGATAAATCAACGGGCATTTATTAAGCTACTACTATATACCAGACCCTGTGTTAGACTCTGGGGATATAAAAACAAAGAGTACATTCTATTAGGAGAGACAGCAGTGAACAGAAAAAAGCACTTAGGTTTGGAATCAAAGAAATCAGGATTGAATTCTGACTCATTTACTCATTATGAGACCTGGGTCAAATAATTTCCCTTCTCTGAGTGTGGGGAAGTGGGTCTAAAGGTCTTTCTAGTTCTTCAGCCCTTTGATCCCTCTGCTCTGCCCCCACTCCACAAAAGCCCTCACTTCCGGTAGAGACTGGTCATCTTTGGCCGTACCCACTGCCCCCTGCTCTCCCCACCTGTAGGCTAAGAGAGTAGGAGATTCAAGCAACTCTTTATGGAATTGTGCCTCTGCTGGGGCCTCCCTTTTCTCTCTGTTCTCCTTGACCTCCCTCCAGACTGATGGCAGTGGTCACCTGAACATGATGGAGTTTCAGGTCCTGTGGAACAAGATTCAGAAGTGGCTGGTGAGAAGGGGGTGATTGGCAAGGGACGGGCATTGGGGAAGTAGGGAATCTAGAAAGCTTATTAAGGAAGGGTGAAAAGGCAGAGGCAAGATACAGGGTTTGAATTTTCTCTTCTCCTCCCATCTCACTGTTAGTGGAGACACGATAGGAAGGGGGCGCAGGAAGAAGAGGGAGGAGTAGATTAGCTCCCAGCCAATGACAATGGGGAAGGCATGTGGCTAGGGTGAAGGAGTGTGTGTTAGGATGGGAGAACTGGGAAGGAGACTTTCTCTTCCTGCCCATACCCTGATCACACACACACACACACACACACACACACACACACACACACACACGCTCTCATTTTGGTAGTACTTTATAGAGTGCTTTCGAAGCAAGACCCATTCCACTTTTCTTCTTGGAGACAGGAGGATGATAGACCTTCTCTGCGGTCCTTGTTGTCCATCTTTCTCTTTCATTGTCTTGTTTTCTGTCTTCTTCTCAGTGCCACTAGACATCCCCTCTTTACTCTCAGTCCATCCCATCACATCCCCTCCACCCTGTTACCATTCATCTCTCTGTCCCATCAGGCCATCTTCCGTATGCACGATGCGGACAAGTGTGGCACCATGAACTCCCACGAGATGCGCCTGGCTGTGGAAGCAGCTGGTGAAGGGGGCAGTCTGGTGGGAGGGGATAACTCTGCTTTGGTTGGAGGAGGGTGTCGACAGGGTTGTTTCTGTGCAGAGGAGAGGCTGGGAGGGGAAATTTGTTCCTGACAGATCTGAGTGATGGAGCAGAGTTTAACTTTCCCTCCTTTCCCCAACATTTTTCCTTCAGTAGGCATCAAGCTAAACAACAAGTTGCTCGAGGTGCTGGTGTCCCGCTATTCGGATGAGAACATGGGCATCAGTTTGAACAGATTTATCTGCTGCCTTGTCAAGCTGGAGGCCATGTGCCGTGAGTCACTGAATTCCTATCCCCACCTTCCTATTCTCCCATTCCCAGAATCCCTCAGTGTGCCACAGTACAGTTCCTGGCACCTTCTTCTTCAAAATATGATCCTCCCCCCAGACCATTCTCAACCATCTACACCTGTCCCCTATCCCCCAGGCCTAGAGGCTGCTCCCTTTCCTTCCATTATACAGAACATTTAAGAAGGTTCCCCCAGGGGCAGCTAGGTGGTACAGTGGATAGAGCACCGGCACTGGAGTCAGGAGTACCTGAGTTCAAATCTGGCCTCAGACACTTAACACTTACTAGCTGTGTGACCCTGGGCAAGTCACTTAACCCCAATTGCCTCGCTTTTAGAAGCTCCCCCAGGCTTGAATGGAAAGGAGGAAGAAACTGATTCCTGCTAGTTGCCAGACCTGCATCTTAACCTCTTCCCAGTTAATTCCCATGCCCTACACCATGTTCAGCCTTCCTTTTCCCTCCTCCAGATTTCTTCACTAAAATGGATCCTAAGAAAACCGGTCAGGCTGTCATAGACCTACCCCAGGTATGGGCGTTGGGTTAGGAAGCAGGTGGCGGGGGGGGGGGGGGGGGGGGAAGCTACTTCCTTCTGGGTGGGGACAAATATCCTCTACCCTCCAAATTCAGGGTTTGACCCCATGACTAACCCCCTTTTTTCATCCAGTGGTTGCTATTGACCATGTGTGGATAGCGGAGCCCCTAGGAGCTAACTCCTGACCCCCAGAGTGGCAGAGGTGGAGGCCAGCTGGAACTGGAAAGAAAACTGCCCTCTTGCTACCCTCATTCCTTCTACATGTACAAGTTGGACATGGAGCTGGGTTTGAGGAAGGGAGTCAGACAGCTCTCTGGAGGATCCAGGAGCCGGGGGTTTCCTGAGATGAAAGTCTGGACCTCCAGCTTTATTCTGCCCTCCTACATTCCCACCCTATTCTCCTATTCTCTGGCTTGAACCATTTGAGATCCTGTACTCCGCAGCATCCTCCCACTTCCCCAAGGTTCAGCCGGCTTTCTTCTTGAACTCTATATGCTAGATAAGATTATTTTAGGAAATAAACGTGGGGTCCTAATGACCCCTCCATAGCCTCCCTCTTTCACAGAATCCCCTTCCTGTATCCTTTTCTCACAATAGAGTCTATTCTTGGTGGTGGGGGGGGGGCGGTCGCCATTCCTTTCCTTGCCCAGGAAGGACGGGGTACTATAGATTGTAAGGGGCAATTCAGGCTTCCCAATCTTCATACCCAGGAGAGATGGTCATTTCTGAGACTGGCCCCCAAACCCTTTTCTGTCAAGCTCCTTCAAACAAGTGGACTAATAAAGAAGAAAGGGCTTCCCTTCCCACCTTTCAGCCTAACCCCTATTCTCACAGTTATTAGTTATGAGGGACAGGCTTGTGACTTCCAGGAACCCACCACTATCTTGCCCCATTGTCCCATTGTTAAGGTCAATCTGTCAGGGTCTAGAGGAAGAATCTCTAGATCCTCTTTGTTTTCCTTTGTGGCCTTACCTCTTTTTCTCCTCTTCCTTCCTACTTGGTCCCTGAGATAGACAACTGTGTATAGGGGCCCCGGGGCAAGGAGGAAGTAAGAGGGGGTGAGCCTTGGGGGAACAATTTGGGGAAGAGATAGATGATCTTCCGATGACCATTACAACTTCTGGGCAACTTCCTGAAGACTCTTCCCAATAGTAGTTAGCAAAAACTAGAAAGATGGGAGAAGTTGTATATTCTCCTCCCTCAGCACATGTGCAGTCCAGCAGGAATATGCCCCACCCCTCCCCAGCACATTTGTAGCCCATCCTTCCTGACTCTGATTTGACCACTACACACCCCTTTATACACACAATCTATCCCAGTAATTTCCCTCATCCACATTCTTATCTCCTTGTTTCAATAAATATTGCTTACCTACCAAAAGAACTGGACTCTTGTCTCTGAACTTGGGGAGAGGGGAGAGCTCTTTCTCTGGTGATGTATTTACTTCAATAGATTACTTAAGCCCCTTGTGATGGTCTTTTTTTAAAATTGATTTATTATTATAACCTCCATTTCCACATCGGAAGACCTTAATTCCACTGCTGCCTCAGATACTTATTAGTTATTGCTTAACCTCCATCCACCTTAATTTCCTCATCTGTAAAATGAAGATTAAAAAAAAAAGAAGCAGCTAGGTGGCACAGTGGATAAAGCACCAGCCCTGGTTTCAGGAAGACTTGAGTTCAAATCCAGCCTGAGACACTTGACACTAGCAGTGTGACCCTGGGCAAATCACTTAAGCCTCATTGCCCCGCAAAAAAAAAAAAGCATCTACTGCAAAGTGAAATGTACTGTATACAATTCAATGATCCAAGACAACTCTGAAGGACTTATGAAAAATGTAATCCATCTACAGAGAGAAAACTGATGGTATCTGAATACAGAGGAAAGTGTATATTTTTGTTGTTGTTTTTGTTAGTTCCTTTTTCTAAAGTTTTTTGGGGGGAGAGGAAGGGAGAAAGGACATATGCTTCAGTCCGCATTTAGATACCATCAGTTCTTTTTCTGGAGGCAGATACCATTTTTCAATAAGACTATATTTGTAAACCATCATCATCATCATCCCTCCATCTTCCTCCTCTCAAAGAACCATTCCATGTAACAAAGGGAAAGAACAGTTCAGCTCTTACCCATCAGTATCTATCTATATATGTAATGTTCCACACCCATAGCCTCCCCTCCCACACCTCTGCAGAGAAAGGGCTCATGAGGGAGAGTGTCAAGCACTCTTTCCAATCATCACAAACCTTGCCACAACACAGATGATTTCCAAGAGTTGTGGTAGCTCCAAAAATCCATCATCTTGTGGCCAATGTGAGAATGTGTTTTTCCCCATTTACCTAAGCTGGTCCTTCCTTGGTTATCAGATATAGCCTCAACAGACAGGCCCATACCTGAAATCTTTTGGGCTTGGTAGGCCTTTCCAGAGCCATAATTGGGCACAGGAGGAGAAGGATTTATGTAATGAAGCTTTCTTGGTTACATTGCTATCCCCTGGGATAAGAAACCTGACCTGGGGGCAGAATGTAGCCTCTTTCCCATGAGGGGACTGGGTTGTATTGTCTACTTATTCTCATAGTGTCCAGCCCTGATGGACGTGTCCTCTCCCCACTGAATTGGGAGTCCTCCTTGCCAATGCCTACCACAATGATTAAAATGATATCAACTGTGGGGCAGCTAGGTGGTGCAATGGATAGAGCACCGGCCCTGGATTCAGGAAGACCTGAGTTCAAATCTGACCTCAGACACTTGACACTTACTAGCTGTGTGACCCTGGGCAAGTCATTTAACCCCCATTGCCCTGCAAAACCAAAACAAACAAACAAAAAAAGATATCGACTACAGGTTCATATCTCACCTCTGATGCTTACTGTCCCAGGCCTTCAGTTTGTCCAGTAGCTTTTTCAGTCATGTCCAACTCTTCCTGACCCCATTTGGGGATTCCTTAGCAAAGATATTGGAGTGGTTTGCCATTTTCTTTTCCAGTTCATTTTGTAGATGAGGAAACAGAGGCAAACAGGGTTGAAGTGACTTGCCCAGGGTCACCCAGCTAATAAGTTTCTGAGGCCAGATTTGAACTCAGGAAGACTCATCCTCCTGATTCTAAGTCCAGTGCTCTATCCACTGTACCACTTAGCTGCCCAAGGGCTTCAGTTTCTTCATCTGTAAAATAAGGGAATTGGACTAGATGACACCTCCAAGTTCTTTCTAGCTTTAGATCTATGATCCAATGTTCCCCCAAGTTAACCAAGAGCAAGCCTAACTTACCTTCCTTTTGTTGGGGGGCTGGAGGGGGAGGGGAATGGAGCAGAGCAATAGTGGTCAAGACATTCTTCCTAAGTGTTTGTGTCCTGTCTCCCCCTACTACTGGAGGATGGGAACAGAGATGGGAAGAGCTGCATACATGATTCATAGCTAAAAGTACTACCCAAAAGAATGCGGATCACCCCAACTCCACCCCCATCCAATTCCTAGGCATTCCTCTCTGACATTAACCGTGTGTGTAACCAGCTTGCTCCTTGCTTCCCTCATTAACCTATCAATCTGTGAACATATTGAGATCCTGGGAGTAGCTAGGTGGCACAGTGGACAAAGCACTGGCCCTGGATTCAGGAGGATCTGAGTTCAAATCTAGCCTCAGACACTTGACACTTACTAGCTGTGTGACCCTAGGCAAGTCACTTAACCCTCATAGCCCCATAAAAAACCAAACAAACAAACAAACAAAAAACATATTGAGATCCTTCCTTTTTTCTCTTTGTGCCCTCAGCTTCTGGAGCTGATGAAATATATGTGCAGTATTTATTTTGTGCACATAAGGTTGCACTTCCCCACACTACTAACCCCACCTTAAACTTGAGGATGGAGTAGGACAAGTAGTAAAAATTATAAAGGCCCTGGGTTCATATCCCAGCTCAGATGCTATGTGACTTTGTTTGTTGTTCTTGGTTTGTTTGTTTTTGGATGCAATGGGAGTTGTGACTTGCCCAAGGTCACATGGCTAGTAAGCTTCTGAGGCTAAATTTGAACTCAGGTCCTCCTTATTTCAGGGCTCTGCTATCTGTGTGACTTTGGGCAAGCCACTTCTCCCTCTGGATCTCAGCTTTCCCATCTGTAAAATTAGAGGGGTGGAATAGATTTCTACAGTCAGTCCCAATCCTAAATCCTCTAATCCTGTGATTCTAAATTCTCCTAATTCAGGGTTCTAGGAATTAGTGATGAGGGCTCCATTCAAAGAGTCCATTGGCTTTATGCCTTAAAGATTTCAGCCACAGCCTAATTCAGCGTTGGTTATGAAAACAGTCCCTTTTCCTCCACTTGGCCCAATAATAACTTCCTTCCTCTCTCCAGTTCACTTCCTTCCTGCCACAGAAGCCAATAAACATGGGGCAGTCATTCGATAAATATTTGTTGAATGATTGAATGAGAAATTTAGGCTTAGCCAAGTGCTGTTGTCTTAGGTCAAAGTCATGCTCTCTCTCCAGAAGATGAAGACAGACATGGACCCCACCCCCTTCCTCATCCTGTCTCGCATGCCTTTCCTCGATCCTGGCTGAGTGCCCCTCACCCCACCCCCCTGAAGCTGGTACTGTCTTGGGCAGCAGATCTCTTTCTCCCTTTTTCCATGGTCATTCTTGCAGGTCACTAAAAGCCAAATTCCACTGAGGATCAGAGTGCAAGAAATACAATTTGCTGAATCCCTTCTGAATTGTGCTCCCCTGAAAAACTTGGACATTTGCAGAGATTTTTTTTGTAAATTGTTTTTCCCCCAACTACATGTAAATATAGTTTTCAACATTCATTTTTGTAAGATTTTGACTTGTAAATTTTTCTCCTTCCCTCCTCCCTACCCTCTCCCCAAGAAAAAAAGCAATCTAATATAGGTTATACATGAGCAATCATGTTAAACATATTTCCACATTAATCCTGTTGTGAAAGAAGAAACAGAACAAAAGGAAAAAACCATGGGGGGAAAAAACAAAGAAAGGGAAAATAGTATACTTCAATCTGCATTTAGATTCCATAGTTCTTTTTCTGGATGTGGAGAGCATTTTCCATCATGGGTCTTTTGGAATTGTTTTGGATCATTGTACTGCTGAGAAGAGATAAGTCTATCCTAGTTGATCATCACACAATGTTGCTGTTACTGTGTACAGTATTCTCCTGGTTCTGCTCACTTCACTCAGCATCAGTTCATGTAAGTCTTTCCAGGTTTTTCTGAAATCTGCCTGTTCATCATTTCTTATAGTACAATAGTATTCCATTAGATTAATATACCACAACTTGTTCAGCCATTCCTAATTGATGAACAGTCCTTCAATTTCCAATTCTTTGCCACCAAAAAGAGATATTTTTGTACATGTAGGTCCTTTCCCCTTTTTTTATGATCTCTTTGTGATACAGACCTAGTAGTGGCATTCATTTGCAGAGATTTAAAGGGCATTGCTAGAGAAGGCTTTGCAAATCCTTTCCTCCCTCAAATCCCTACCAAGAGATGTGAATGAGGGCCTGTCATCTGGTAACATGGGCTAACTCAGATATGTCTAAACTGGTGGCAGAGAAATTGTCAAGCTTGGTTTGAATTATTTCTCAAAAAATGGTATGGGGGCAGCTAGGTGGTACAGTGGATAGAGCACCAGCCCTGGATTCAGGAGGAACTGAGTTCAAATCTGGCCTCAGACACTTGACACTCACTAGCTGTGTGACCCTGGGCAAGTCATATTTCACTTTTCATTAGCTCATGTAAGACTTCCCAGGTTTTTCTGAAAGCATCCTGCTCATCATTTCTTATAACACAGTAGTGTTCCATCATAATTTCATCCCACAATTTGTTCAGCTATTCCCCAATTGATGGGCATCTCCTCAATTTCACATTCTTTGCACCAGAAAAGGGCTACCATAAATATTTTTGTACTTGTAAGTCCTTTAACTTTTTGGTTTTTATCTCTTTTTGTATACTGACCTAGTAGTGGTTTAACTAGGTCATTCATGGTTTTATAGCCCTTTGGCCATAGTTCCAAATTGATCTACAGAATGTTTGAATCGGTTTACAACTCCACCAACAGTACATTAATGTCTCATTTTCCCCATATCCCCTACAACATTTGTCATTTTCCTCTGCTGTCCTATTAGCTAATGCAATAGGTATGAGGTAGTACCCCAGAATTGTTTTGACTTACATCTTTCTAATCAGTAATGAATTAGGGGGGGCAGCTAGGTGGCAAAGTGGATAGAGCACCAGCCCTGGATTCAGGAGTACCTGAGTTAAAATTCAGCCTCAGACCCTTGACACTAGCTGTGTGACCCTGGGCAAGTCACTTATCCCCAATTGCCTCACCAAAAAAAAAAAAGAAAGAAAGAAAAGAAAGAAGAAAAAATAATAATGAATTAGAGCATTTTTTTCATATGGCTATAGATAGCTTTATTTCATCTGAAAACTTCATAGCTTTTGATCATTTATCAATTGGGAATGGTTCTTATTTTAATAAATTTGACTCAATTCTCTGCGTGTTTGAGAAATGAGACCTTTATCAGACAAACTTGCTTCAAATTTTTTTCCAGTTACTATTGCTAACTGTATTTCCCTCTATCCTATTCCCTCCTCATAGCATTTACTGTATTCTCTATCTCCTTTCACCCCATTCCTCCTAAAAAGCATTCAGCTTCTGACTGCCCCCCTTCCCCAATTTACCCTCTCTTCTATCACCCCCCCTTATCCCCTTCCCCTCCTACTTTCCTGCAGGGTAAAATAGATTACTATACCAAATTAGACACTCAAAAGTCTTATGGGAGGGGAGCTAGGTGGTACAGTGGATAAAGCACATGCCCAGGATTCAGGGGAACCTGAGTTCAAAATTGACCTCAGACACTTGACACTAGCTGTGTGACCCTGGGCAAGTCACTTAACCTTCATTGTCCCACCAAAAAAAAAAGCAAAATGACTAATGCAGAAATATGTTTAATGTGACTGTACATATATAACCTATATCAGATCATTTTCCATTTTGGGGAGGGGGGAGTGAAGGGAGGGTAGGAGAAAAATTAGGAACTAAAAATCCTATGAAAATAAATGTTGACAATTATCTTTACATGTAACTAGAAAATAATAAAATACCTTTATGATTAAAAAAGTCTTTTTTTTTTTTTGGTGAGGCATTTGGGGTTAAGTGACTTGCCCAGGGTCACACAGCTAGCAAGTGTTAAGTGTCTGAGGCTGGATTTGAACTCAGGTCCTCCTGAATCCAGGGGTGGTGCTCTATCCACTGTGCCCCCTAGCTACCCCTAAAAAAAAAAAAAAGTCTTATAGCTATACTACTCCCTCCCCTTTTTTGAGACTAGTTCTCCCTATCTTTTCAAAGCTGGAAGTGAATCGACCACTCGTGGGCCTTACTGATCTGCTCTGTTTCCAACCTGTTCCTGTTAGCCCTTACCTTAGTGAAGCTGGAGGCTAGCCATATTGGCTACCTTAATCCCAAGGTCCATTGGTATGGGACTCTCTCCTTATGGGTGAAGATCAGTGTCCACTCTTGTGTGAGGGGTGGGAATGGATTTGTTGAAATAGGGGAGAGTCAGGGCAGGTAGGTGGCTCAGTGGATAAAGCACCAGCCCTGGATTCAGGGGGACCTGAGTTCAAATCCTGCCTCAGACACTTGACACTAGCTTTGTGACCCTGGGCAAGTTACTTAACCCCCATTGCCCTGCGAAAGAAAGAAAGAAAGAAAGAAAGAAAGAAAGAAAGAAAGAAAGAAAGAAAGAAAGAAAGAAAGAAAGAAAGAAAGAAAGAAAGAAAGAAAGAAAGAAAAGAAATAGGGGAGAGTTTTTGTCTTCTCTGAGTTCTTTTCAAGTCTCTTTGGGTGCTTCTGGCTAACTGCTTTGAGAGAGAAGATAGAAAATGCCAACCTCACTTCAGGTTGCTGAAGGAAAAGTCTCTAGGGAAAAGCCAACATGACAGGAACTGGCAGTCTCCATCATGTCCCTAACTACACCAGAGACTTGGGGGAAATTGCCTTGGGTGAGATCTAGGACTCTCTCCTGGTTTAGCTCCCTCACCCCAATAGAAGCACTCCTTCACTTTATATGGTCTGGTAGAAATTCTCCCACATAAACTTTCTCTGTCTTCTATTTTGCTTCTAATTTGGATAAATGAGTTTCTTGGTTTAAGTGCTATGTGTATTTATCGTAGAACTTTTGTTTTGTGGTAAGGGAGTCAAGCCTAGGTTATAAAGCTAGGGGTCCCCTTCTTACCCAATAATGAACAGCAATCAGAAGTTATCTTGAACCTGAAAATCACATCCCCAAACCAACAAAATTTAAGGGAGCAGAGAGACGTAATTCTGGCCTGAGGATTGCAAAATGGCAACCTCTGGCTCCAACTTGCTTCTCTTCCCTCCTGGCCTGAATTAAAGTCTCCCTTGGAGAAGGAGAGAAGATAGGGAAGAAGAGGTTAGAGATATCTATTCTACTTCCCTTTGAGCCACATAATGACACCCCCTCCATCCTTCATATAGGGGACATATTTCATGCAGATCCCATTGATTAGCCCACTGAAGTTCAGAACTGCCAAGCTCAAGCAATCCAAGAGCCCCAGGATTTTCTGTGATAATAAAGAATGGAGGGGGGAGGGGCAGATAGATGGCGCAGTAGATAAAGCACCAACCCTGGATTCAGAAGGACCTGAGTTCAAATCACTCAAACACTTGACACTAGCTGTGTGACCCTGAGCAAGTCACTTAGCCCTCATTGCCCTGAAAGGAAAAAAAAGATAATAAAGAACAGGGAACAAAGTAGATACTCATTGATTGGAAAGATACTCATTGATTGGAAATGACTAAACCAATTGTGCTACATAAATATGATGGAATATCACTGTGCTATATGAAATGCTGATATAAATAATACCTGGAAACCTCATTAATTGATGCATAGCGAAGTCAGCAGAATGAGGAAAACAAAATACACAATAAATCTGACAATGTAAATAGAAAAACATTGACCAAAAAATGACACTGGACACCATGGAGTTAAGACCAATTTTGTCCATTAAGAAGAAATGGGGGCAGCTAGGTGGCACAGTGGATAGAGCACCGGCCCTGGAGTCAGGAGTACCTGAGTTCAAATCCGGCCTCAGACACTTAACACTTACTAGCTGTGTGACCTTGGGCAAGTCACTTAACCCCAATTGCCTCACTAAGAAGAAGAAGAAGAAGAAGAAGAAGAAGAAGAAATGAGAAAATGCACTTACCTTTTTCCTATGGAGAAAGAGAAGGAAAGGACTTAGCATTTATACAACACCTCTTATAGGTTTATCGAACTATTTTTTGGTATAAAAGATGGCTCTGTGGTTAAGGGATGGGGAGAGAGGAATATATTCAAAAATGAAATAGTTTTTTTCTTAATTTAAATCTATCAATTTTTTAAAAAAATCTAATCTGGTATAAATTTCTGTTGGGATCTAATCTGCCACACATAGCCATGGGAAGGAACTTAGAGGTCATTGGGTCCAAACCCCTTCATTTTACAGATGAAGAAACAGAGGCCTGAAGAGAGGAAATGATTTATCAAAAGTCTTGCAGCAGTCAGAGGAAGAGCCCAGACTAGAGTCCTGGTCTCCCAAGATTAAGATTTCTGTGCCAAGTTGTATGCTACCCATTAGCTTTTAGTTAGAAGTATACATTAGTCCAATTATTTTCTAAAATGATTATTGGTTTTTGTTTTGTTTTGGTTTTTGGTTTTTTTTGCAGGGCAATGAGGGTTAAATGACTTGCCTAGGGTCACACAGCTAGTTAAGTGTCAAGTGTCTGAGTCTGGATTTGAACTCAGGTTCTTCTGAATCCAAGGCCAGTGCTTTATCCACTGCGCCACCTAGCTGCTCCCTGATTATTGTTTTTTTAAAGCTTTATTCATGTCTTTTGGTTTTATATGATAATCATTACTCAATAACCAATTTAACCCCAAACAGCAACCTCCTTATATAAGAAGGGGGGAAAAAGTTAAGAAGAGCAGATGGAATATTGCATTTAGAGTTGGAGAACCTGAGATTGATTCCCAGTTTTGTAGTTTACTGCCTTCATGACTTTGTGAAAGTCCTTTAACCTGTCTTGGCTTCCATTTCCCAAACTTTGAAATAAGGGGATTAGATTAAATAACCTTCAAGGTCCCTTTCAGCCCTAAACCTACTGTTCTATGACCTTGTGTAAAAACAGACACATCAGCTATGTTTGTCAGCAGCATCACATAGCTATCACCCCACACCACTTTAAGAAGGGAGTCAATAATTTAGTCAAAAGACATTTATTTTGGGGACACTTAACTATGTTCTGCCCTCATCTGTGCTAAATGCTAGGGATACAAAGAACTCTCTTACTCCAATCCCATACCCCACCCCAAAAAAGGGAGACAAATATATTCCCTCCCTTCTACCCAAGGATGAACAAAGGCCATCATAGAGACCTATTGCTCATCTTCCTCTTCTGCATTCCTTCTGCATTACATCCTTGTCATCATTGTGCCTATTGTTTCCCTGGTTCTGCTTTTTACAGTCTGCATCAATTCATATGAGTCTTCCCATATTTCTCCATTTGTGTGTTTTTGAGTGTGCCTGAGGTTGCCTCGGTAGAAGAAACTCCCAGGGAGGAAACTCTCTTTACTTTTTTTTGTTTGTTTGTTTGGTTTTGGGGGGTTTTTTGCAGGGCAATGAGGGTTAAGTGACTTGCCCAGGGTCACACAGCTAGTAAGTGTCAAGTGTCTGAGGCCGGATTTGAACTCAGGTACTACTGAATCCAGGGCCAGTGCTTTACCACTGCACCATCTAGATGCCCCCTAAACTCTCTTTACTTATATACCTGCTCTAGAACTTGGTCTTGAAAGGGTAACCTGGGGCAACTTCAGTGAGTTGTCCGGGATCACAAAGCCAATATAACCCAGGTCTTCCTGTCAGTGAGTTGGTCCCCCTATTTACTACCATAGGTTGCCTCTTGTTTTTCTGTTATTAAATAGCCAGAAATTAAAAGTCTCCTTTGTACTGTCTGATCTCAGGTTTGCCCTCTCTGAAGAACAAGGGCATTTTCTTATTCCCCAATTTGAACTCTAAATGCCATTCCTCTACACAGTCCTACTTACCTTCCCCCACTCCCTTTTTCAAAATGGAAGAACATTTATAACAATTCAGATTTTAAGATCATCATTTAGTTAAGAAGGAGGCTGGAACTGGAATTAGGAAGACCTGGGTGACAATTCCACTTTAAAAAAAATAATAAATATTTTGGGGGGCAGCTAGGTGGCACAGTGGATAGAGCACTGGCCCTGGAGTCAAGAAGACCTGAGTTCAAATCTGACCTCAGACAATTGACACTAGCTGTGTGACCCTGGGCAAGTCACTTAACCCTGATTGCCTCACCATAATAATAATAATAATAAATATTTTTAAAGTTTTGAGTTCCAAATTTTATCCCTCCTTCCCTTCCTCCCTCTCCCCCTCCATAGGCAGTAAGCAGATATAGTTTATACATGTGCAATTATGTAAAACATTACCATTTACCATATTACCATATTAGTCATTTTGTATAAGAAAACTTAAATGAAAGGGAAAAATAGCATGCTTCAGTCTGTGTTCAAACAAGATCAATTCTTTCTTCAGAGGTAGATAGTATGCTTCATCATTAGTCCTTTGGGATTTTCTTGGATCATTGCATTGCCAAGAATATTTAAGTCATCTCCAGTTCTTCATCAAACAATATTGCTGTCACTGTGCACAATGTTCTCCTGGTTCTGCTTACTTCACTATACATCAGTTCACATAAGTCTTTCCAGGCCTTTCTGAAATCATCCTGCTTGTCATTTTTTATAGCACAGTAATATTCCATCACACTCATATACCACAGTTTATTTAGGCATTTCCCAATTGATGGACATTCCTTTGAATTCCAATTCTTAGCCACCACAAAAAGAGCTTATATAAATATTTTTGTACAACTAGGTCTTTTTTTCCTCTTTTTGGTGATGTCTTTGGGATATAAACCTAGCAGTGATATTGCTGGATCAAAGAGTATGCACAGTTTGATAGCCTTTTGGGCATAGTTCCAAATTGCTCTCCAGAATGTTTGGATCTTTTCACAATTCCACCAATAGTGGATTAGCATCCCAGTTTTCCCCCATCCCCTCCAACATCCAATATTTTCTTTTTTGTTATATTTCCCACTCTGATAGGCATAAGGTAATACCTCAGAGTTGTTTTAATTTGCATTTCTCTGATCAATAGTGATCTAGAGCATTTTTATATGATTATTGATAGCTTTGGTTTCTTTATTTTTATTTTGTTTTGTGGGGCAATGGGGGTTAAGTGACTTGCCCAGGGTCACACAGCTAGTAAATGTCAAGTGTCTGAGGCTGGATTTGAACTCAGGTCCTCTTGAATCCAGGGCCAGTGCTTTATCCACTGCACCACCTAGCTGCCCCGCTTTGATTTCTTTGTCTGAAAACTGCCTGTTCAGATCTTTTGACCATTTATCAATTGAGGAATGACTTGTTTTTTTATAAATTTGACTCAGTTCTCTATAAATCTGAGAAATGAGGCCTTTGTCAGAAATACTTGTTTGTTTGTTTGTTTGTTTGTTTGTTTGTTTGTTTGCAGGTCAATGAGGGTTAAGTGACTTGCCCAGGGTCACATAGCTAGTAAATGTCAAGTGTCTGAGGCCAGATTTGAAAGTAGGTCCTCCTGAATCCAGGGCCAATTCTTTATCCACTGTGCTACCTAGCTGCCCCAAAATACTTGTTTCAAAAATTCCTTCCCAGTTTTTTGCTTCCTTTATAATCATGGTTACATTAGTTTTGTTTGTGCAACAACTTTTAAATTTTATATCATCAAAATTATATATTTTACATTTTATTTTACTCTCTATATCTTCTTTGGTTCTAAATTCTTCTTCTGCCCATAAATCTGACAGATAAACAATTCCATGTTCTCTTAATTTGCTTATGGTATCATCCTTTAAGTGGAAATCATGTACCCATTTTGACCGTATTTTAGTATACGGTGTGAGATGTTGATTTATACCTAGTTTCTGACATATTATTTTCCAGTTTTCCCAGCAGTTTTTGTCAAATAATTAGTTTTTGTTCCAAAAGCTTGGATCTTTCAGTTTATCATATACTAGACTACTATAGTCATTTACTACAGTGTAATTTATACCTATTCTATTCCACTGATCCGCCTCTCTATTTCTTAGCCAGTACCAGATTGTTTTGATTATTACCACTTTATAATACAGTCTGAGATATGGTACTGCTAGACCACCTTCTTTCATATATTTTTTTCATTGACAATCCCATTTCTGACTCTAGCTGTGTGAACAGAGAGAAGTCCCTACCTTTCTCAGCTTCAGGGTCCTCATCTGTAAAATGGGAATAATAACCCCTTTGGCAATTTAGAGTGTCAGAGATGGAAGGGACATTAGAGATCCCTTAGTCCAAATGAATCATTTTGCAAGTGAGGACTCTAAGACCCAGTTTCAGAATAAGTATTACTTGAGAGTGATCTGGAATTATACTCAAAGAGTTATCAAACTGTATATACCCTTTGACCTAGAAATATCACTATTAGGTCTATTTCCTGAGGGGATTAGGGCAAAAGGAAGAAAAAAACAACCTTTTATGTTCTAAAATAATTATAGAAACTCTCTTTCTGGTGGCAAAGAACTGGAAATTGAGGGGATGCCCATCATTTGAGGAATAGCTGAACAGGGTGTGGCATAGGATTGTGATGGACTATTATCTTGATGTAAGAAATGATGAGCTGGTTGATTGTAAACAAACATGGAAAGATATGTATGAAATAACGAAGAGTGAAATGAGCAGAACGAAGAGAACATTGTACACAGTGACAGCAATATTGTTCTAAGAACAACTTTGAATGACTAAGTCATTTTGAGCATTATAAATAATCAAATCAACCATAAAGGACTTATAAAGGAAGATGTTATCCACATCCAGAGGAAGAACTGTTAAATAGAAGTACATATAGGATGGTTTTACATATATCTACTATATATGTATGTATGTGTAGATAGATAAATAGATAGATAGATATAGATAGATATATATCTTTGTGTCTAATGTTAGCTTCTCTCGAGTGGGGTGGGGAAGGAGGGAGAAAAAAATTTAAGTGCTCAGCAGAGAACAAAAGAAAACTTAGAAGGAAGCACAGAAAAACAGGACAGCTTTGAAAATGTTTATATCTGGAGGCAGTTAGGTGGCACAGTGGATAAAGCACCAGCCCTGGATTCAGGAGGACCTGAGTTCAAATGTAACCTCAGACACTTGATACTTACTAGCTGTGTGACTCTGGGCAAGTCACTGTAACGATTGGAATGACGCCACCTGCTGGAGACTTACTGTAGAAGAGTTCCACCCATGAAGCGAAGGTCTTTGAGGGCAAGACGTTGGCTAGTGGGAGGAAGAAGGAAGAGACTGGCACTCGGGCTCACTCTCTTTCCTGAGGACCCTGGTGGAAAAGGGAGCTAGAAATGTGCTCTCCCTTTAATAGATAGGAATCTAGGCCTTTTCTTTTCTCTTTACCAAATTCTCATTCTCCTTAATAAATGCTTAAAAGTCTAACTCTTGCTAAAGCTTATAATTTATTGGCGACCACTCACTGGATATTTTAGACAGTTTAGCTAGAATTTTAGCCCTTAACATCACTTAACCCTCATTGCACCACCCCCAAGAAAAGAGAGAGTGAAAATGTTTGTATCCCCTACACTTAGTACAGCTCCTGGCATATAGTAAAGCTTAATAAATGCTTATAGTTGTTGTTGAGAATGACACAACATTGCAAAGATGAAATCTGGGATACTTCAAGACCCTGATCATTGACAAGAACCAGTGATAGAGCAAGCCACCAGAAATACTAATAACTAGCATTTCTATAGTGCCTACTATGTGCCAGTTACCAGACTAGGCACTTTACAATTATTAATCTCAGTTGATCCTCAAAACAACCCAGGGAGGTAGGTATTATTATTATTATCTTTATTCTGCAGATGAGGAAACTGAGGCAAACAGAGGTTAAGTGCCTTGCCCAGGGTCACACAGCTGAAGTCTGAGGCCAGATTTGAACACAGGTATTCCTGGCTCCAGGCCCAAGACTTTATTCACTGTAGCACCAAGCTTCTCTCTCATCTCCTGACAGAAAAGAATTAGATGTAATATATATACAGAATGAGATATACATTTTCAGATATAGGTAATGTGTCTTTAGTGAACACAGGAGAGAATTTGCTTTCATTTTTAATAAAGGGAAGGGGCAGAGCATTTGTCAAGTACAGAATAATTTTCTAAAAATCATTAAAAATAAATGCTACAGGGGCAGCTAGGTGGCACAGTGGATAAAGCACTGGCCCTGGATTTAGGAGGACCTGAGTTCAAATTTGGCCTCAGACACTTAACACGTACTAGCTGTGTGACCTTGGACAAGTCACTTAACCTTCATTGCCCCACAAAAAAAAAAAGAAAGAAAGAAAGAAAATAAATAAATAAATGCTACAGGGGCAGCTAGGTGGCACAATGGATAAAGCACCAGCTCTGGATTCAGGAGGACCTGTGTTCAAATCCGGCCTTGGACAGTTGACACTCACTATCTGTGTGACTCTGGGCAAGCCACTTAACCATCATTGCCCTGCAAAAAAGAAAAAGAAAAAGAAAGGGACTATTTTGAACTGATGCTGAGTTAGATAAGCAGAACCACGAGAACATTGTACATAGTATCAATAACATTGTATGTTGATCAACTGTGATAGACTTGACTTCTCAGCAATACAATGGTCCAAGATAGTTCCAAAGTACTCACCCATGATGGAAAATGCTCTCTCAATCCAGAAAAAAAAAAAAAAAAGAACTATGTAATCTAGATGACGATTGAACCATACTATTTCTGGGTTGTTTTTTGGGAGTTTTGGCGGGGGGGGGGGGGTTGAGGTTTTTACTTTTTTTCTCTGAGTCTTCTTTCACAACATGACTAATGCAGAAATATGTTTAATGTCATTGTACATATATAACCTATATCGGTTTGCTTGCTGTCTTGGGGAAGGGGGAGGGAGGGGAGGGAGGGAGAAAAATTTGAAACTAGAAATCTTACAAAAACAAACATTGAAATGTAACTAGAAAATAATAAAATACTTTTATGAAAAAAAAACAAAATAAATAAATGCTACAATCTCTATGATACCACCTCAATCAAAAAACATGTTTAAGCTCCTGCTATGTGTCAGACACCGTGCGAAACAATGGTGGGAAAGAGACAAAAATAAAACTTTCTCAACTCTCTAGTAGTTTATTTATTGGCCTCCTCCAGGAAGTCTTCTCTCATCATAAAAATAGTGAGAAAGGTGGGAAAGGTGAAGTATTTAAAAAATAGGGTGTGCCCCAAAGTCATACTGTCATTTTAAGCTTTAAGATGTAATAAAATTAAAGCAGCAATCTGATCTATACTATTGGGTACTGCCAAATGGATTTGTTTCCTTGTGGTTTTGCTTTTTTTTTTTTTAATTCTTTATTACAAGGAAAGAATCAATAGGTAGGTGTGCAGCAATATGTGGAAATGAATGTGATGTCAAAACAAAAGATATCAATCAACCAAATGAATGGATAGGTAGGTAGGCAGGTAGGCAAGCAGGTAGGTCCGTAGATAGGTAGATAAAACCTAATAAGGACATAGGGCAGCTAGATGGATAGAGCTCTGGAAGAGTTGAGTTTAAATCTGGCCTCAGATACTTACTAGCTGAGTGACCCTGGGCGAGTCACTTAACTTCTGTTGTCTCAGTTTCCCCATCTGTGAAATGGGGATAATAATTCCCCATCTATAAAATGGAGATAGTAATAGCATCTAGCTAGCTAATAATTGTAAAGAGCTTAGCATAGTGCCTATATATATATATCCACACACACACATACATATACACATACACATACATATACATATACATATATATATATACACATAAATATGTATGTATACAGATACACACATATATGTGTGTGTAAATATCTATATTGGCTATTATTATTATTTGGACCATTTTTATGCATTTTTTTTTCAACAAGACCAGATGTTTTCATTGATGTTGTTGTTGTTATTGTTGTTGAGTCGTTTCAGTTGTGTCCAACTCTTCATAACCCCATTTGGGGTTTCTTGGCAAAAAGACTGGAATGGTTTGCCATTTCCTTTTCCACCTCATTTTATAAATGAGGAAATTGAGACAAACAGGGTTAAGTGACTTGCCCAGGGTCACATAACTATTGTTTGAGGCCAGATTTGAACTCGGGTCTTCCGAACTCCATGCACTCTATTCACTGTGCCATCTAGCTGTACTTTCATAGGGAACTGCTACTGAGGAACCAGAATGTCTTTCACCACTGAAAATCAGCACCTCCTCAGCCACTTGAGGTCCTGGAGAGTTTTCTGACCTTCCCAGGGACAGGACTTGAACCCAGGGCTCTTGTCTTTTCAAGTCAGCTTTCTTATCTGCTACTCTATACTGCCTCTCTTATACACTTATCATGTCCTACTATGTACTAAAAGTTACTTGTGTCCCTGTTTTATCTTCCTTACTAGATCACAAGCTCCCTGAGGACAGGCAGGGGGGACTTATTCCTCATTCCAGACTCAGTCCCTTCCTTGCACAAGGCCTTCTACACAGAAGGATGGGGGATCTACACATAGGGAATTCCCAAATGAGAAAATTCTCTCATACAATAGCAAGGGTTTATATATAGCACTTTAAAGTTTTATAAAATCTTTTACAGATATTATTATCTCATTTGATCCCCACAACAACCCTAGGAGTTAGGTGCTATTATTATCCCCATTTTATACATGAGGAAACTGAGGCTATGAGGAGGTAAGTGACTTGCCTAGGGTCACAAAGGAAATATCTGAATTTGAACTCAGGTCTCCCTGACTCTCCACTGTACCTCCTATACCAAACTGGTCCCCACATTTTCTGCAATTTATAATATTAGGGCTGTTGCCTTGCCTGTGTGAGTCAGAGCATGTATGTGTCAAGAGGCACTCCCATTCCTCATGGGACACAGTTTCTAAAATCTCTACTGTGACTGGCCTTAGATTTTTCCACAAAAACAACCGGGAAGCCAAGGAGGGGGAAGGGGGGGAAGGGACTGGCATGATGAGAGCAGAGGAGGCCCGACTGAGAGGGCAGCAAATGAGAGAGAGAGAGGCCCCCATGGGCACTGCCCGCTTCTTCTTGGCTCTGACTGAAGGAGATATTGTGTGGGACCGATGGTGGAGAGGTCATGGAACCACACCCTGAATAAACAGGAACCCCCAGCCCTTCTTTCTGATTCCCTCACCAACACCACCCTGACGCCAACATTATCTCAGTTGGTTTCCTAATCCTAAACCTTCCTGATCTCAAAACTTGTCCCCCTCCCACCCGCGAGAAGGGACGGGCAGAGAGGACAGAAGGGACGATGAGACAACCGGGGCAGTCACCCCCCCCCACCCCCGCCTGACACACACACACACACACACACTTCCTCAGAGAAAATAGAACCGGGAATAAAGAAGACAGACCGGAACCCAGGAGTCCTAAATCCCAGCACCTAGCCTCTAATCTTTCCCACTTTAATTAAAGGGGCCTTGCAAGAGTGGAAAGAGGAGCTAGTAGGGACCCTGAGGAGAGGGAGGTGCAAGAACTAGGGAGGTGTTCTTGTATTTTGACAGTAAGAACAAAAAATCTGGAGTCAAGTGAACCCAGGTTCAAATCCAACTGCTGAAGCTTGCTAATCGTATGATTTTGGAAAAAATCATTTCACCTCCATGGGCCTCAGTTTCCTCATTTGTAAAATGAGGCAGTTGGACTAGGTAGCCTCTGAGGTACCCTCCAGCTTTAGATTGACGATACTGTGATACTATAAATTATTGAGATAGCAGTGTAAATGACCTCTAAGTCTGGCTTTTTGAGTAACTGGAGGGGGGGTGGAATAATGAATGTCCCAACAGAACACACTCCTTCTACACACAGCAGAGAGGCTGGAGACAAAAGGGAAAGATTATTGTATACTCTGGTAGGTGAGATTACTATTATAGATTTCTGCTTAATTGTTCTTTGTGATAAGGAATGGTACAATCTAGAGGGAATGTTAATGTAAAAAAAATCAATAAAGTATTTTTAAATTAATTACACGTATACTGAGATTAAACTCCATCAATCTTTTTTTTTTTTTAAATCAGTCTCTCACTTCGTCAGACTGTCTCTGGCCTTTCTAACTTTGAGGGCCTGGTCATTGAGCTCTCACCAAGCCTCCCTTCCCCAACAGGCTGCTAGAGGAGTGAACAGTCTATTTGCAGCCCAGATCAACTTGGCTCACTGCCTCCAGCCCACAGGCATGACCTAGCCTTAGTTACCTATTTCCATCCACTCTGAAGGCCTTACCCCTCCACATGCCCCACTTATCACCTTTTGTTTGTCCTGAAGACTTTCGGTCTGTTAGCTGAAATAGAAAGGCAGGCTGGGTGGGGTGAGAGTTTGCTCTCATATGTCTTTCCCTCCTCCAAGAGACAGGTGCCCAGAAAGGACAATGAATGGCAAGAATTTCATAAGAAGCCAACTGCCCATTCAACTCTCCACAAATGTTCTCACTGAGGGTGAGGACTTTGAAATATGTGGGTGTTGGGCTGGGGGAGTGGGGTGAGGAATGATGCATTTGTCTCCTCCAGCAGTTCTCCCCACCTGTCAGCCTTCCTCTCCTTTGCCCTCTCCCCACTCCATCCGGCGACCCAATGGAAAGGGGAAAGGAAAGGAATAAGCAAGAATACAGCACCCACTGTGTGCCAAGCACCGTGCTAAAGGCTTTGCAGATATTTCATTTGATCCTGGCATGACAAAGTTGAGAATTTGCTACTTGGAATCAGGAAGACCTGGGTTCAAATTCTGTGGCTGGGTGTGATGTCTTGACTCAAGTGTGAATTGGATTTAAGTGAGGCAGAATTACACAAAGCTGTCAGCCTCCTAGATGGTGAAGGGAGGTCCTCATATTGAGGAAATCCTGGGAGTATTCCCTGTCATCCACTAATTTACTTACTCAGTATCTGTCTAACTGGTATTCTGTCCCCTGGGCATCTACATGTAGGTCAGAGAGTGGTGATCCCTGCCTGGGTGGGGTGTGTGTGGAATGTGGCGTGGAATGAAGAGAGATGAAAGGGGAGGCTGGTCGATTTAGTGACTAGAGGACCTGGCTTGGAGTCAGGAAGCCTTGAGTTCAAATTCCACCTCAGACACTTACTAGCTGTGTGATCCTGGGTTAGTTATGACTTCTGTTTGCCTCATTTTCTTCATCTGTAAAGTGGGAATAATATTAGCCCCTACCTCCCGGGGTTGCTATGAGGACCAAATGAGATGATAACTATAAAGTATTTAGTTCAGTGCCTGTCACCAGGTAAGGACTATAGAAATGTTAGCTATTACTACTCTGTGATCCGTCACCTCTCGGCACAGGTCTCCACAGCTCCTCTTTTTTTTTTTTTTTG
The DNA here is from genome assembly GCF_019393635.1 of Dromiciops gliroides. NCBI lineage: Eukaryota > Metazoa > Chordata > Mammalia > Microbiotheria > Microbiotheriidae > Dromiciops > Dromiciops gliroides. The sequence goes on from NC_057864.1 coordinate 259,594,883, forward strand.
TGAGGCAATTGGGGTTAAGTGACTTGCCCAGGGTCACACAGCTAGCAAGTGTTAAGTGTCTGAGGCTGGATTTGAACTCAGGTACTCCTGACTCCAGGGCCAGTGCTCTATCCACTGTGCCACCTAGCTGCCCCCACAGCTCCTCTTGAGTGACTGGGACTTCTTTCAGCCTACCCTACATTTGTTCCCAGCCTCCATCTCAGCCTCTCTCTGTTTTTTTCATCATGGGATAGGGAAACGTGTTTCTCAAGAATATCAAAGATCCTTCAGTATTTACTACCTGTCAAGGGGAAAACCCTATGTCCTCACAACTTCCTGCTTCCACAACACTGGGCTTTTTGCTTTGACACAGTGATTTATATTTCTATTGCATTTCAAAGTATGAAAACACTCTTCCTTCTAGTAGCTCAGGAGTCAGTGGTATAGCATTCTCCTCATTTTATAGGGAAGAAAACTGAGGCTCTGTAAGGTTCAGGGAGGAGTCACATTTCAGTGCCTTGATTCACAGGCCCACATATTCTTAACCCCACATATCCAGCTTGCCAATCTAGCAGATTGCCTCACCAGAGGCAGAGTGAGGCCCTGTTGTGGATTCTACTACTAAGCTTGGAGTCAGGAAGGCCAAACAGCATCTCCAAATGGCGTTGGGAGTTGAAATCAGGACAAGGAGAGAACATGCACTTGATGTCAGAGAGGGTACACCTCAGGCTAAGCAGTATAAAGGAGAGTGCTACTTTCAGGCCCTTTAATTAACAGAGAAATCAGAGATAATCCATGGGTGTAAAGGGGAGAGCCAACTCAGTGTCAAGAAAAGCTGGGTTCACTTCCCCCCTCTGACACAGATTGGCTGTGGAACCCTGGACAAGTCACTTAATTTTTCATTGCCCCCAGATCACTCTCTAAGTAGAGCAAATTCAGATCTAAAATTGGTACAGGGAGTTTCTTCACCTGGCATTCTTATACCAGAAATTACAGGTTCAATCAAAATGAAAAATCTGGCCTCAGACATGGAATAGAGGTGTGACCCTGGACAAATCATTTAACTTCTGTCTGCCTCAGTTTCCTCCCTCTTGAAATGAGGATAATAAGAGCACCTACCTCCTAGACTTGTGACGATGAAATAAGATAATTTTTGTAAAGTAGCAAAGGTACTAGAAAGACACAGAGGGTGCTTAATAAGTACTTGTTTCCTTCCTCCCTCCCTCCCTCCCTGTCTTTCTTCCCTTCTTCCCTCATTTCCTTCTCTCCTTACCTTTCTCCTTTCCTCTCCCTTCCTTCCTCTCCTCTTTCTTATCTTCCTCCTTCCTTCCCTTCCTTCCTCCATTCTTTCTTATCTTCCTCCTTTCTTCCCTCCATTCTTCCCTCCTTTCCTTTCTTCCTTCTTTCCTTTTTTTATTCTTTCTTTCTTCCTTCCTTCCTTCTTTCCTTCCTTCCTTCCTTCCTTCCTTCCTTCCTTCCCTCCTTCCTTCCTTCCTTCCTTCCTTCCTTTCTTCCTTCTGTCATGGGGGAAAATGGTGGGGGGTCCTTAGATATTCCTCTATAAAGAATTACACTCGGGCAGCTAGGTGGCACAGTGGATAAAGAACCAGCCCTGGATTCAGGAGGACCTGAATTCAAATATGGCCTCAGACACTTGACACTTACTAGCTGTGTGACCCTGGGCAAGTCACTTAACCCCCATAGCCCCGCAAAAAAAAAAAAATTACACTCACACACAGTCCAATTAGAATTAAAATGGTCCTTAATTGGGCGCCAGAGAAAGTGACCTAGGGAAAACTGGAAAACTTAGTCTCAAGGAGAAGAGATGGCTTAGAAATGTCTTCCTCCCAGAACAGAAGGAAGGCCAAAGCTTTTTCAGAGGATAGATGGGATTACCACCTGACAACTGACAACGGAAAGTTCCTTTTTTGGGGGTGGGGTGGAGAAGAATTCCTGAGAATCAGGGGAATTTTTCTTTTGAAAAGATAGTCCTGATCTCTGGAATTATCTGTCTCCTAGCTCTGGTCAAGGAGCAGCCGCGCCCAACTGACATTCTTGCTATAGAATTTTATCTCCCCTTACTTCTTTGGTGAGTTGGTCCTGATATCTAGTTGGCCAAGCAAAACTTTAATAGTCCCTTAATTCCTTGAAATGTCTGTCCTATTATCTGGTCGCCTTTGGTTTTGCTTCTCACTGGAGAAACTTCTGATTTATCCTAAGCCCATGTCCCTCCCTTCCTTCCTTCCTTCCTTCCTTCTTTTTTCCTTCCTTCGTTTCTTTCTCCCTTCCTTTCTCCTTCCTTCCTTCCTTCCTTCCTTCCTTCCTTCCTTCCTTCCTTCCTTCCTTGTACATAGGGCATAATATACAATTCAGCAATATCTAGGTTAAAGACCTAAGAGGGGTGGGCATGCCTGCTCATCCCAGAAGAATTAACGAGGGCGGAGAGTTTGGGGTACTTCCTTGAGGAATAAGTGGGGTTAAAAGTCCACCTGTCTGGGGCTTCATTAACATACCGTGTCCATAGTTGTGGCCTCAACTGTTAGGGATATTCTTTCATCCCTACTACAGCTGAGACTCTATTCTGAGAACTCAGCCCCAGCTGTTGTTGCTACCCCAGAAAAATAATAATAAAAACAGCTGATACCTATAGCATTGTAAGGTTTGCAAAGCACTTTACATAAGCTATCTCATTTGTTCCCATAGACAACCACGTGAAGTGGGTGTTATTATTATCCCCATTTTCCAGATAAGGAAACTGAGTCTGAGAGGTCACACTGCTAGTAAGTGTCTGAGGAGGAATTCGAACTGAAGTCTTCCTCATTCCAATTCTAGCACTCTATCTATTGTCCCACCTAGTTGTCTATGTCATTTCTTTTTTTTCCCTTTTTTTTCCAATTTTTTTTTGTCTATGTCATTTCAAGTGCCAACTCCTATCTGACATCCTCTCTGCTTTTCCTGCCTTGGCAGGAAGGCAGAGCTTCCTGGAGTAGAAAGGAATCCTGAGAGAAGATAGATGTGGGGACACTGTCTACTTTCACTCAGTCATGCCTCATTTCTAAGATTCTATAAGTGTGGGCATGTATGTTATTTCTGCATAGGCATTAGCAAGAAAAAAACATAATAGCTGGCATTTATATAGTGCTTTAAGGCTTGCAAAACACTTTACAAATATCTCATTTGATCCTTACAACAACACTGGGAAGTAGGTTATCACCTACTACTTATCACCATTTTACACCTGAAAAAACTGAAGTCGATAGAAATTATTTGACTTGCCTGGAATCACACAGCTACTAAGGGGGTCTGAGGGTAGATTATGAGCTCAATTCTTCCTGACTCCAGACTGAGAGTACTATTCACTGTGCCACCTAGCTGAATATGTCCATTCTCTGGGTAACAGTGTGTCCATATCATGTGTCTTTGTGTGTGTCAGTAGGATTCGATTCATATCTGCGTGTTCCTATGATGCCTTCAATCAACTGCATTTCCTGAAGATGAGCATAGGAGAAACAGTACTGGATTTGGAGCAGAGGGGTTGAATTTAAATCCCAGCTCTACCTATGAGATTTTGTCCTAAATCACTCAGTCTCTCCGTCAGTTTCCTTAGATTTAAAAATGAGAGGATTGAATTCGATAACTGGTAAAGTCCCTTTGAGATCTTGATTGCCCTCTTCTCCCCAGCCAAAAAGAAATCCTTGCTGTTTCACAAATAGAAAATAATCATCTGGGATTCTCCTACTCCTAGCTTTTGTTCTGATAATTCCCTATATTCTGAATACATTCACCTCCAAACTTCTATCCCAAATGGGTTTGGAATTCAGATCAGGGCCAGGAGAGAATATGCACATTATGAATGGGGTCAGTTTTAGTATGAAAGAGCACACCTCAGGCTAAACAGTAGAAAGGAGAGCTTTACTTTCAGACCCTTAAATTAACAAAGAAATTATAAACAGTCCTCCTTAGTAAATAGGAAAGCTAGTGTTAGGAAAACCTGGATTAACCTCTGAAATTGGCTGTTTGATCCTGGACAAGTCACTTAATTTCTCTGTGCCCCCAGGCCACTCTCTAAAATTTAAGTTGTAGAGCAAATTCAGATCTAAATTGGTAAAGGGAGTTTCCTCCCTGGGCATTCTTTACAGCAGTGAAACAACAGGTCCAATAAAAAACAGAAATGCAGAAAGATTTTTATGAACTGATGCATATGATGAGGAGGGAGCAGAACCAGGAAAACAATGTGTACAATGATGTAAACAGAAAGGACAATAAGACAAAAGCTAAACGATGTGTCACTATAATGATAATTATTGTTCCTTGAGAAGAAATGAGTTACTGCCTCTGCCTCCTTATTTTTGAAGGTTAGGGACTATGGCCAGTCAATCAAAGAACTGTTATTAAGCACTTACTATATGCCAAGCAATTGTGCTAGGTGTTACACAAATGGGTAAAGCACCAGGCCTGGAGTCAGGATGACTCATCTACCTGAGTTCAAATCTGGCCTTAGACATAAGCTGTGTCCTACCATCCTAAACTGTGGGTAGCAACCTCATATGGTATTGAGTAACTGAATGTGAGGGGCCGTGAAAAATTTGGAACTGGTAAAAGGCTATGGGGGCAGCTAGGTGGCGCAGTGGATAGAGCACCGGCCCTGGAGTCAGGAGGACTTGAGTTCAAATCTGGTCTCAGACACCTAACACTTGCTAGCTGTGTGACCCTGGGCAAGTCACTTAACCCCAATTCCCTCACCAAAAAAAAAAAAAAAAGGCTATGTATACCTATTTTATATACCTATATACCCTGGGGTCACATAAAAATTTCTCTGGTGAAAAAGGGTCATGGGGGCAGCTAGGTGGCTCAGTGGATAAAGCACCAGATCTGGATTCAAGAGGACCTGAGTTCAAATCTGGCCTCAGACATTTGAAATGTACTAGCTGTGTGACCCTGGGCAAGTCACTTAACCCTCATTGCGCCCTCCCCCCCAAAAAAAGAAAGAAAGAAAGAAAAAAGAAAAAGAAAAAAGGAAAAGGGTCACAAGTGGGAAAAGTTTAAGAAGCCTGAGCTATGTGACCCTGAACAAGTCATTTTACCCTGTTTCCTCATCTGTAAAATGAGTTTGAGAAGGAAATGGCAAACCACTCCAGTATCTTGGCCAAGACAACTCCAAATAGGGTCCCAAAGAGTCCAAAACAACTGAACAGAAAACAACACTTTTTAAAAAAATATGTTTTATTCTGAACCTAAACTCCAAAAAACAAAAGTAGCATTTTCATAATACATGGCAGGGCACAAAAAGAGGATTCTCTATGGAACTATAAATCTCCATTTCATACAACTTCCTTTTAAAAAATTGTTTAATAAACTGTACACATCACTTTGAAAACTCTCCTACTTGTCTAAGTTTCTTTCTGAATTTCCTTCTGTTCTCTTTTGTGCATTTTTTTTCTTTCTTTTTCTTTTTCCAGGGCAATGAGGGTTAAGTGACTTGCCCAAGGTCACATAGCTATTAAGTGTCAAGTGTCTGAGGTCACATTTGAACTCAGGTCCTCCTGAATCTGGAGCTGGTGCTTTATACACTGTGCCACCTAGCTTCCCCCCTTTTTTGTGCATTTTAAAAAATATTTCAGTGACTTTTTTTCTTGCATCATTATTGCTAACTTTCCTTTCCCACCCGCAAATTAACCAAGAGAAAGAAAGAAATCCTTATACTGAAATGAATACACACAGTAGCCACATTCAATGTCTTTGTACCTTGCATCCAAACCCTCTTTGTTGGGACATGATATGCTGCATCACAGGTCCTCAGGAGACACGATTGGTCATTGTATATTGATCAGAGTTCTGAATTCTTTCAACATTGTTTTTCTTTCAAATGTCACTACCCTTGCAGAAATTGCCCTCCTGGCTTTGCTCACTTACTCTGCACCAGTTCATACTATCCAGGATGCCCTAAAATATTCTCTTTTGTCATTTCTTACAGTACAACATTCCATTATATTCAGATCCCACAATTTATTCAGCCATTCCCAAATCATCTAAGAGGCAATTCAAAGTAAGCCCTTAAATTCTAGTTCTTTTCTTTTTTTTTCCCCCTTTAAATTCCCTTTTTGGATCAGGAAATTTGTTTTCCTCTTCAGCATTATACTTTTTTCTTAACCCTTCCCTCTCTCTGCTTTTTTTCTTGTTGTTTGATGTATTTCTTTTTTTTTTTTTTTTGGTGGGGCAATGGGGGTTAAGTGACTTGCCCAAGGTCACACAGCTAGTAAGTGTCAAGTGTCTGAGGACAGATTTGAACTCAGGTAATCCTGAATCCAGGGCCGGTGCTTTATCCACTGCGCCACCTAGTCGCCCCCTGTTTGATGTATTTCTATACCATGTGCTTTGTGTTAGCCCAATCCTTTATATGTTTCACATAAGAATAAGGTTCATATAATGCCCACTCTCCCCACTCCTTTCTCTTCCTTTATACACTCAAGTATTCATTTTACCCTCTCTCTTTTTCCCTTCAACCCTCAGAACAATCCACTCCCATGACCTCTGTTTTTCTCATTTAACCCCCTTAATAATTTTTTAAGACACTCAGGTTCTGACAGGTCACATTTCTTTCTGACCTATTTGAATGTGAGAACTATATCATCATATAACTCCTGCTGATTGCTAAAATAAATTTACTTATCTAGGATTCTTTGGACTCTGGTGTTTGTATTTCAAAGTTCTTACTCAGGGGGCAGCTAGGTGGTGCAGTGGCTAAGAGCACGGGCCCTGGAGTCAGAAGGACCTGAGTTCAAATCCAGCCTCAGACACTTAACACTTATTAGCTGTGTGATCCTGGGCAAATCACTTAACCCCAATTGCCCCACAAACAAACAAAGTTCTTACTCAGCTCTAGTCTCATCAGAAATGCTAGAAAGTCCCCTATTCCATAGGTTGTAGGCCTATATGTTTTGCCTTTTGGAACACTGGATTCCATGCTCCCCTCTCATTTATGGTAGAAACTTCTAGGTCTCATGAGATTTTTGACTTCGGCCCCTTGATGTTTGAACTGCTTTTTTTCTGGATGCTTACAGGTTTTTTTCCCCTCTGATATAGGAGTACTGGATTTTTTCTATGACATTCCTGGGACTTTTCCATTTGGGTTTTCTTTCAAAAGGCAAACCCAATGGATTCTTTATATCTTCTCTTTGTTTTCTGATTCTAATAGATATGGACAATTTTCATTTACATTTTTTTGAAATATAGTGTGCAGGTTTTTTTCTTTTAAATCATGGTTTGGTTTTTAGGGAATCCGATGACTTAAATTATCTTTCCTTGACCTATTTTCCAGGTCAGTTTTTATATAGAGATGTGTATCTAGATATATGTGTGTGTATGTATATGTATATCTTATATTTTCTTCTATATTTTTCAATCTTTTGATTTTGTTCTAATATTTCTTGTCTCATGGTTTCTGTTTGGCCCCTTCTTTTTCCCCAGAGAATCTCTTACCAGGCTAAGGTGTACCATTTTCTAAGCTACTTGGCCTCCTTTCAATCTGTTATGGGGTTGGGACTATTGAAGTTTAAACTGGCCAGCTAAACTAAAAGACAGACATACCTTGAGAAGTAAGGAAGATAAGACCATTAGGCATGGCTGTTGCCTGAATGGCGCCAAGGGAAAAGAGATAACTCTAGAAATCAGAACAATTGCCTCTCACCCAACTTCTCCCAATCCACCCCCAATAAGGGTTCAGGTGATCACCCCATCTACCATCTGTAAAAGGTATGGACTATATCCTGTTGGAGGAGATAGAGAACCATGTTTCTGAACCATCTCCCCTCTAGCGCCTAAATAAAAGATTATTTTATTCTAATTGGATTTGTGTTCCAGAGGATGTAATTCTTGTTTTTATCATGAAAGTGTTTTATTATTTTCTAGTTACATGTAAAGATAGTTTTCAACATTTGTTTTTATAAGATTTCTACTTTCAAACATTCTCCCTCCCTCCCCTTCCACCTCCCTCCCCAACACAGCAAACAATCTGATATAAGTTACATATGTACAATCACATTAAACATATTTCTGCATTAGTCATGCTGTGAAAGAAGAATCAGAGCAAAAGGGAAAAACCTCAAAAAAGAAAAACAAAAAAAAAGTAGAAGTAGTATGGTTCAATCTGCATCTAGATTCCACAGTTCTTTTTTTCTGGATTTGGAGAGCATTTTCTATCATGAGTCCTTTGGAACTATCTTGGACCATTATATTGCTGAGAAGAATCAAGTCTATCACAGTTGATCAACACATAATGTTGTTGATACTGCATACAATGTTCTCCTGGTTCTGCTCACTTCACTCAGCATCATTTCATGTAAGTCCTTCCAGGTTTCTCTGAAATCTGCCTGCTCATCATTTCTTACAGCACAATAGTATTCCATTACATTCATATACCACAACTTGTTCAGCCATTCCCCAGTTGATGGGCATCAAGGGTGTAATTCTTTAAGGAGGAATACCTAAGGACCCCCACCATCAACCATTTCCACCATGACAAATTCTTTCCTCAAAAGATTTTATTTAATGTCTTAAACTTTTCTTCTAGGTATTCATGCAGTTCTTATGGAAAATCTATGTTTTTTCCTTTTCAGCTTCTGCTTATACTTGTTTCAGAGTTATTATCTCCTTCTATTGAGAGATATTTATTTTTGCAATAATAATTGACACAATTTGCTATTTACTTTACTGATCTCTCCAAGTTTAGTTCCTGAATTCAGGCTTTGCACTAGGGCCAGGCTCAGCCCTCTGCTATGCTTTTGGGTGGAGTGGTTGGGCCTGCCTGGTTGCCTGAGTTCCTGTTCAGAACTCCATTTGCTTGGTTTAAGTTCCCTAGATCTTTTCAGGGCCTTTCTTTAGCATCTCAAGAGAGAGTGTTAGTTAACGTCAGAACCCCTGGGCCCTGAGTATCCCAGTCTACTACCCCCACACAATCCTTGATGCCCACTGTCAGCAGCTGTCCCCTAGCACCCTCAGCATCCCCACCCTGGCCCTTTGTGACCACCTTGGGGCTTTCGCAGAGAAACCTTTCCGTCTTGCTGCCTCGGGATACAGAACCTTGCAGGCTGGATGTGTTCCAAGCATATCTAATGGTAGCTGGATGGCATGATGGTTGGATTGAGCACTGGGCCGGGAGTCAGGAAGACCTGAGTTCAGCTCCAGACTCAGACATTTACTAAATTGTATGACCCATGTCAAGTCACTTAACCTATTCCTGCCTTGGTTTACTCAACTGTAATATGAGAAAAACAATAGCTAGAATTGCTGTGAGGATCAGAGGTAATATCATAAAAGACTTAACACAGTGCCTGGCAAGCAGGTGCTTAATAAATGATTATTTCTCTCCCTTCTACTCTAGTAGTCTCTGATGGTGCTGTGAGGCTACCCTGGGCTATAGGTTTGTCTCCTATTGCCTTCAGGCTTCTGGCTGACCTTTTATGCAATTCTAGGGTGGAAAAAGTCACTGTAATTTCTCACTGAATTTTTTCTCTTCATTTTACTTATTTGTTTTTAAATTAAAATTTGTTTTAATCAACAAAAACATGCCTTCTTTCCATTCTCCCATTGAGAAATAAAAAACAAAACCCCTATTACAAACATGTAGAGTCAAGCAGAACAAATTTCCAATCAGCTATGTTCAAAAAAAATATATGCTTCATCCTACACCGAGTCCTTCACCTCTCCAGCAGGCAATGAAGAGCATGTTTCATCATCAGTGTTCTGGACTCGGGATTGGTCATTACACAATTCAGAGTTCCTAAGTCTTGCAAAGTTGTTTGACTTTGCATTATTGTTGATTTTGTATAAACTGTTCTTGTTGTTACGGGGAAATTGGTGGGGGTGTTGGGGTCCTTAGGAATTCCTCCTTAAAGAATTACACCCTCTCACAGACAAATCCAATTAGAATAAGATAATATTTTATTTAGGTGCTAGAGAAAGGAAACCAAGAGAGAAGTCATGCTTCTCTCATAGGGAGATGGTTTCAGAGACCTGGTTCTCTGAGATATCTATCTCCTTGAGCAGGAGAAAGGCAAATACTTTTTATAGAGGACCGATGGTGGAGGGACCGATGGGGTGATCATGTGACTTTGGAAAGTTCCCTTATTGGGGGTGATCACCTGAGGGAGGATGATCCCCCACTGGTGGTGGCTAGGGGAAGTTGGGGGGAAGGTTGCCCTGATCTCTTGAGTCATCTCCATCCCCCAGCACCATTCAGGCAGCAGCCAAGCCTAGGTTTATCTCCCTGAGGGGTGGAGGAGACTGGAATGAAGGGTGGTGGTTGTAGAGTTAACACTCAGTCCCCATCAGGTGGGTGCAGCTTATCTCTTTAGGTGTGTCTGTCCTTTGGTTTAGCTTCTAAAGGATAAGGTTTCCTGATTTCCCCCAGAAAACTTCTGAGGTACCCCAGGCCCATAACACTTATCCTGCTCATTTCATTCAGCATGTCTCATTAGCTTTTTCAATCATTATTCAATCAGGTGTGAATTCAGGTTTCTGCTAGAATAGGTAGATGAGAGCTTCTCAGTCTGCCTCCTGTTTAGGCAGCCACATTAGCTAGAAACCTTAGTAGATAGAGGCCAGCTACCCAAGTGCTGAGGATATGAAGAAAGGCAAAAACACTATCCCTGTCCTCAAAGAAGTTTACATTCTACTGGAAGATACAACATGGTGATTGTATGAGTGGAGAGAAGGGGACTTACAAAGATAGAAATGACAAGATTTGGCACTGGATTAGATATGGGAGTATTTTGGACTGGACCTGACTCAGGTCAGTCCCTTGGTAGTTGATTCAGATACTAGAATGAAATAAACTCCACAATAAATTTAAAACAGTTGTGTGACCTTCATATTAAAGATCATAATATTAAAAACTTGGAAGAGAAGCAAATTATATACTTCATATAACTATGGGTAGGGGATAGATTCTTCTTTTTTTTTTTTTTCAGAGCAATAGTAAGTGTCAAGTGTCTGAGACCAGATTTGAACTCAGGTCCTCCTGAATGCAGGGCCAGTTCTTTATCCACTGTACCACCTAGCTGCCCTCTAGGAGACAGATTCTTAACCAAGATAGATATAGAGGCAATTACAAAAAGACAAAACAACTTCGATGATATAAAACTGAAAAGCTTCCACATAGATAAAATTAATATATCTCAGATAAGAAGGGAAGTGGTCAAATGGAAAAAATCCTTAAATCCACTTTCTCTGAGAAGGGTTTGGTGTTACAGATATACAAACAATTAACATGAATCAATGTTCCTAATCACTAATAATAAGGGAAATGTATGTCAAAACAACAATAGGTTTCACCTCATACCTTGCAAATTGGCTAGAAAGACAAAAGAGAATAGTCAGTGTTGGCAGGGTTGTGGGAAGATAGGCGTTGTTGGTAAAGCTGTGAATTAGTACAACCATTTTGGAAAATAATTTGGAATCATGCAAATAAAGTGGTTGAATTGCCTATTCCCTTTGACCCAGAGATCCCACCCCAAGGAGGTGAATACAGAGAAGCATGAAAAGGTTTACATGAACTTGTCTCAGGGGAAACAGGTAGTAGGGATCCTTGGGTATTCCTCTATAAAGAACTACAACTCTCATACACAGCCCAATTAGAATAAAATGGTCTTTTATTTAGGCTCTAGAGAAAGTGACCAAGAGGAAAGTGGAAGGATTCACCTCAAGGGGAAGAGATGTCTTAGAAATATTCTCCTCCTCAAATGAAAGGGAAGCCAAAGCTTTTATGGAGGATAGATGGGGTGACCATCTGACAATGAAAAGTTCCTTTTGGGGGTGGAGTGGGGAAAGATTCCTGAGAGTCAGGGGGATATTTCTTTTGGAATGATAGCTCTGACCTTATCTCTGTCTCCTAGCTAGGCAGTAGTCATGTCCAACTGACTTTCCTGCTATAGAGTTCAATCTCCCCCTACTTCTTAGGTGTGTCCCTCCTGATATCCAGTTGGCCAGTTTAAACTTTAATAATTCTTTAATTCTTCAATATATCCCAAGCCCCATGTCATATTGATGCAGAGTATGAAGCAAGCAGGGCCAAGAAAATAATATACATAATTATTACGATAATGTAAATGGAAAGAACAACCACACACCAAGAAAATCAAAAGTGGACATAAAATTATAAAGAACAAGAATGGCTTGAAAGAAGAGATATGAGAAAATATTCTCACTCCATTCTTTATAGTTATCAAAGGTAAATAAATGTTGGATGACACACCTATTTTCAAACTTTTTCAATGTATTGTTCAGTTATGCTGATTTTCTCTACTTTTTCATTTTTATATAATTTAATTGGGGGGGGGGCAGGGCAATGAGGATTAAGTGACTTGCCCAGGGTCACACAGCTAGTAAGTGTCAAGTTTCTGAGGCCGGATTTGAACTCAGGTATTCCTGAATCCAAGGCCGGGGCTTTATCCACTGTGCCACCTAGTTGCCCCCTACTTTTTCATTTTTTTAAAAAAATACTATTTATTATATGGAATGGCTCTCTGGGAAGGAGAGGGGGAGAGATACTGGGAAAACTATGGTGATATTAAAAAAAAACAACAAGAAAAATCAGCAAAAAACTAATTAAAATTTTTTTAATGGATATATGACCCTAATAACAAAGATTATGCCATAAAAAAATCAGAAGAGTAGTATATCACATATTTCTGACAGCTATGGGTTGGAGGTGAATTTTTAACCAAGCAAGGGATAGAAAAAAGGGAAAATAGATCATTTTGATTACCTGAAATAGAAAAGTTTTTGCACAAACAAAATTTATGCATCTGGGATAAGAAGGGAAAAAAATCTTTGTATCAGATTTCTCAAATCCAAGGTATCTAAACAGCTAACAAAAATATGTAAGACCAAAAGCTATACTGCGATAGATAAGTGGTCAAAGGATAGGAACAAACAGTTCTCAAAAGAATTGCAAACCATCAACAATCATATAAAAGAATTATCCAAGGCACTAAAGATAAGAAAATGTTAACCAAAATAATCCTGAGATTTGACCTCACACCCAGCAAAGTGAGATAAATGACAAGATGAGATTCACAATTCTTGAAGTATTTTAGAAATATAGACACACTGGTTCTTTGTTGGCAGAGCTGTGAATTAGTATAACCATTCTGAAAAATAATTTGTTTTCAAAGTCCTTTTTGAACACTTCTATGACCTGAGACCAATCCATATTTTTCTTGGAAGTTTTAGATGTCGGAGCTTTGACTTTGTTATCTTCTTCTGTTGATCTTCCTTGTCATCACAGAGACTTTCTAGGGTCAACATTTTTTTTCTGTTTGCTCATTTTCCCAGCCTGTTTCTTGATTTTTAACTCCTTTTTAAAGTGGGGCACTGCTTCCAGGGTGGAGGGCACACTGTCCCAAGCTTCAGGGTATTTGAGCAGTTGTTTTCTGAGATACTTCTAGGAATTTGTAAATCTCTAGTTCCTCCAAGGTGGTACAATTCAAGGAGAGGCACATTCACCATTCCCCTGTCCTATGCTCTGGTCTAGAAGCAACCACAGGCCCACTTCTCTGACCTCTAATCCAGAACAGAATTCTGCTCCACTGTGACTGCAAGCTCTGGCATACCTGTGCTCCTCCCCTGCCTGGGTTGCCACCCAAGACTGTGACACAGATCAGAGCACAGGCAAAACAACAATGTCCTGCCTCAGTCCCAGCAAAGAGGCCCCTGCAATCTCTCCCTGGCCAACTACTTGACCCCCTCACCATCTGTGAGCTGAGTTCCAGAAGCAGCTGCTGCTGCAGCTGATTCAAAGTCTCCTGAGGCCTGGTCCTCTGGGGTAGCCTGCCTGGGGCTGGATCTATGCTGCCGTGGCTTGTGCTGGGCTGCACTCTACTCTCACCCGGGTATAACAGACCTTTCCTGCCAAACTTCTTTCTTTTTTTTTTTGGTGAGGCAATTGGGGTTAAGTGACTTGCCTAGGGTCACACAGCTAGTAAGTGTTGAGTGTCTGAGGTCGGATTTGAACTCAGGTCCTCCTGACTCCAGGGCCAGGGCTTTATCCACTGCACCACCTAGCTGCCCCTCCTGCAAAACTTCTAAGCTGTCTTTGGCTGGAAAATGATTTCACCCTGTCATTTTGTGGGTTCTGCTACTCCAGGAATTGTCTTATGGCATTATTTGAAGGTATTTGGAGGGGCCTTGATGAAAGCTCAGGGAAGTCACTGCCTTTCCTCTTCCATCTTGGCTCCACCCCCAACAATTTGTAATTATGCAGAAAAGATGACTAAAATGTTAATACTCTTTGACCCAGATATTCTATTGCTAGGAATCTATCCCAAGGAAGTCATTGATAAAAAAGAAAAGAAAAGAAAGGCTATACATAACCAAAATATTTATAGTAGCACTTTTTTAGGCAGCAAAAACTCGGAGGAAAGGAGATGCCCATCAATTGGGGAATGACCAAACTAATTGTGGTATGTGAATGGACTATTACTGTGCCAGAAACTCAGAAAGACTGTTTATATGAGTTGACATAAATTGAGGTAATCAGAGCCAAGAAAACAATACATACAACAATATATTCAACAATGCAAATGGAAAGGACAATAACTACAAAACAATCAAAAATAGATGTTGCAATTACAAAGAACAAGCTTTGGCCTCCAAAAAGAGATGAAAAGACACTTCCCCCAAAGCCTATGCAAAGGTGGTAGGGGTCCACAGATGTGGTATATTGTTAGATTTTTTAAAAAAATTTTATGTTAGATTTTTTAAAATGTATTGATTGGTTTTGATTATTTTTTTTTCTTTTTTTTCTTTTTAAAGTCCTTATAAGAGACAGCTCTCTGGCAGGGAATAGGGAAGATACATGGAAGAATTTAAGTGATATCAAAGAAAAAAATTTAAAGATACAATTGGTGTCTTTGGGAAAGGGTAGTTTTAGTGGAATGATGAGATCAGAGGATAAACTGCAGAGTGTTTAAAAAAGAGAGAATAGAGGAAATGAAATCCTCAGCTGTATAGACAACTTTCTCAGAGTTTAGGTGAGAGGAAGATTAAAAGAACAATGGCTAGCTGAGATGGTAGAATCAAGGGAGTGTTTGGCTTGGTTTTGTTTTTTCCTTAAGGATGAAGTAGATGTGGTAGTGATTACAGGGAGCAGAGAAGGAGCCAGTAGAGAGATATTGAAAATAAGAGAGTGGGAATGATGATGGGGAAAATCTGCTGGAGGAGATAGAAGGAGATAGGTTCAAGGGTGCTCATAGAGGGGTCAGTTTGAGGAAGAAGATAGTGGATGAAGACAGCTGAGTGAGGGTCCTCAGCCATGAGGGTAGGGGTAGACTTGAGAGATAAAAAGTTTTGGAATAGTTGCAATGCTGTGGTAGACTTGAGAGATAAAAAGTTTTGGAATAGTTGCAATGCAGAATGTGTTTTCAAAGCAAGTAGGGAATAATAGAATGATTACCTTGATGCAGTTGGGTTCCTTTTAAGATTAGGATATTGACTAATTGATTCCTGTATGAAACCAATTCCTGTATGAAGCTAAGCTCCATAAATAAAGCTAATAAGTAAAGCTAGATAAATAAGCAAATAAATAAACTAAATAAATTCACAAATTCCTTCATGAAACTAAGCTAGATTGGGGAACTGGGACACATAGTTGTCAGATTCAATTAATGAGTTGATTGGTTTTCACATGGGATAGTATCTTTAGATATGAAAGGGACCTGGGAGGTCATCTTGTCCAACCTGCTTGTTTTATAGATGAGAAAACTGAGGCCCAGGAAGGTTACAAACCCTGCACAAAATTACACAGGTAGTAACCTGAAAATCTGAGAATTGAACCCAAATCCTCTGACTCCAAATGCAACATCCCCCTGTCTCACCCCCTTCCTCTCCCACCCCAGTCATTTTACAAAGGAAGGCTCCCAGGCTGGGGTGGGATTGGGTGTGGCAGAGAATATACTGAGAAATAACTGCCATGTAAAAACAAATGGGCAAAGATGACAAAAGATTGGAACAGCCAGTGCTGGAGTATTTGGCAAGCACATTAATGAATTGCTTGCTGGAGGAGCTGTCCTATTATTCAGGAAGGGGATTTGTAATTGTTCTAAGAAAGTAATTAAAATGTCTTTATCCTTTAAATAATTCGATTCTATTTTATTTTCAGTTTGGAATTCTCTTCCCCCTCCCCCTCCCCCTCCCTCACCCACTGAGAAAGCAAGAAAAGCAAACAAATATGCATTTGTTGTTCAGTAGTGTCAGACTTTTTTTGACCCAATTTGGGATTTTCTTGGCAGAAATACTGGAGCGACTTGCCATTTCTTTCTCCAGCTCATTTTACAGATGAGGAAACTGAGGCAGGCAGTTATGTGACTTGCCCAGGGTCACACAGTTAGTGTCTGAGGCCAGATTTTTTTTTAAAGTGCAGCAATTGGGGTTAAGTGACTTGCCTAGGGTCACACAGCTAGTGTTAAGTGTCTGGGGCCGGATTTGAACTCAGGTACTCCTGACTCCAGGGCTGGTGCTTTATCCACTGCGCCACCTAGCTGCCCCCTGAGGCCAGATTGGAACTCAGAAAGATGAGTCTTCCTAGCTGTCCTACAAATATATATATATATGTATGTATATATACATATATACATATATATGTGTATGAATGTATGTATGTATTGTGTTATGGGCCCAGAGCACCCCAGAAGTTCTCTGGGGTACATCAAGGAACCTTCTCCTTGAGAAGCTAAACCAAAGGACAGACACACCTAAAGAGATAAGTGGAATCAAATCAGACTGAGCTACCTCTGGGACCTCCACTCTGCATTCTAGTCTCCCTCAACCCTGGGGAGATAAGATTAGGTGTGGCTGCTGCCTTTGTGTCCTGAGGAGATGGCTTGAAAGATCTGCAGGCCACCCCTCCCCCAACTCCCCCAGCCACCACCAGTGGGGGATGGTCCTCCCTCACTAAGGGAACTTTCCACAGTCAGATGGTCACCCCCATCAGTCCTCTATAAAAGTATCTGCCTGTCTCCTGCTCAAGGAGATTAGTATCTCAGAACCATGCTCTGTGCCATGCCTTTCTCCCCATGAGAAGAAGTCCAATGATTTCTTTCTTGGTTTCCCTTCCCTTCCCTTCCCTTTCCCCTAATAAACTACCATCTTGTTCTAATTGCTTTTGTGTTCAGGAGGGTGTAATTCTTTAAAGAGGAATTCCTAAGGACCCCAAACCCCCTACCCTATTTTCCCCACAACATATGTGTGTGTATCTATATCTATATCTATATCTACATATACATCTATATCTATCATCTATATCTATCTGTGTATATATAAAAATATATACATGTATGTCTGTATATGTGTGTATACATACACACACATTCATACACATATAGTTAAAGCAAGACAAGTTCTCATATTAGGCATGAACCACCTTTCCCAAATATGCTTCAATCTCTACTCAGAGTCTTTTACCTCTCTATCTGGACATGGATAGTATGTTTCATCATGAGACCTCTGTATTGTATTGATCAGAATGCTTAAGTCTTTCCAAGTTGTTTGCTTTATAGTATTGTTAATTGAATAAATTCTGCTCCTGAGTTTATATCCTTTGACTCTGAAATTTGACACCTAGGAATTCTCCAAGCTGGTCAATGACAAAAAGAAAGGCCACACCCCCCCCCATATGTATAATTTGTATTTGGGGGGAAATGGTAACAAAGCAGATGCCCTTCAACTGGAGAATAGCCTAAACAAGTCGTGATACATTAATGCAATAGTGTATTTCTGTCCTATAAGAAACAATGACTAAGACAATAGAGGAACACAGGAAGACATATGAATTGATACAGAATGAAAAAAGTAACATACACAATGACCATGACAATGGAAATGGAAAAATAAAACAATCAAAACCAAATGCTCCAAAATGATTACCACACTTGGCCACAAAACAGAAATATAGGAAGGCACCTGCTTCTTGGCAGAAGTAGGTATGGGACACAGCAGGGATTGTCAGACTTTTTCAATATATTAGTTTTATTGAACTGTTTTTCCCCATATTCTTCTTCTTTGTAAAAAGGAACTGTTCTCTCCTGATGGGAAAAGGGTGCGAATACATTGGGAAATGTAGGTAATGTGAAAACAAAAGAGAGCAATAAAATTTGTTTTTAAAACCAAAAGGAATTTAAAATACATTAAAATAATAATTTCAGGGAATCATTGAGGGAGTGTGCATAGCTAACCAAATGCTGACAGGCAGAATACACAACAGGGAGTAAAAAGCTTTTAAACTCCAGGCCCAGGCTTTTGTCTTGGTTCTGTCCCTGACTGCTCAGACCTTTTACAGGATAATTGCCTTCTCTGCATCTCTGTTTCTTCATCTGTAAAATTAAAGGGTTAAACTAAATGATCTCTGAAGTCCTTCTCCTTTAATCCATGTGACAGATTAAATCCTGCCAGAAATTTATATAAAACAATTAAATAAATACCAATAATTAAATAAATATCAATAAAAACCAATTAATTAAACTAAATTAATATATTATTTTTAAAATTTAATCTTATTGGAAGCTTTTGTTTTTATATCTATTTCAACCCTATCCAAAAAGAATCTCCATTATTTAAAACTCAACATGTGGACATCCATTCTCTATTTGGCTAGCTCCAATGAGCCCATTCCACTTTTGTATACATAGCTCTCCCTGGGAATTTTTTTCTGACATTAACCTAAATTTACCTCTTTGAAATTTCCTCCCATGTTTCCTGGTTCTGTCTTCTGGGCCAAGTAAACAAACAAAAAGAAATAGGACCATAGATTTCACCTGGGAAAGGATCTTTGAAGCCACCAACTCTAACCCTTCCCAGCTCAGAGAGATTAAGGGACTTTCTCAGGGTCTCACAGCTAGCTAGTAAATGTCATAGTCTTGACTCCAACTCTGACACTGTAGTTGTCTCTCTTAAGGTCTAATTCTTCTTCCACTTGAAGATATCTATCATATCTTCTATCCCCACCCTACTTTCTCTTCATCAGGCTAAATACCACCAGTTACTTCAATTGAGCCTCATAGGTCATGGACTCCTGGACCTTCATATTAGATAGATAGATAGATAGATAGATGATAGAGAGATAGAGAGATGGATAGATATAGATAGATAGATATAGATAGACACACATACATATTATATATGTATTAGTGAAATATATATCTGTCTTTACATATGTATACAGGTATATACACATATAAATGTATATACATACATATATGTGTGTATGTATGTGTGTGTGTATATATACATACACACACATACATGAATATATAACTGTACCACACTGTCTTCCAGATGAAAAATCATTTCTCGGAATCACTGCTATAGAACTGTATTTAAGAAGGACCTCCTTCAATTGAGTGTCATTCCACAATGAAACAAGTCCCATTTCTCTTGCTGCAATAATACACCAATTATTAAGGTGTAAAACCCGGCTAGGTGGAGCCATAGTGCATACATAGAGTATTGGGACTGGAGTCAAGAAGACTTGTCTTCCTGAGTTCAAGTCTGGCATCAGACACTTACTAGTTGTGTGACCCTGGGCTAGTCACTTAACCCTCAGTTCCTTGTTTGTCAAATAAGCTAGAGAAGGACATGGCAAACCACTCCAGTATCTTCAACCAGAAAATCCAAAATGGGGTCACAAAGAGTCAGAAATGACTGAAAAAGAATGAACGACAACAAAAAGGGATCATGGGAGTTTAACGATGGAAGATAATTTAGAAAAAGTACAGTTCAACATCCTTGGGTTTATTTCCAATGTTATTATTCTTATTTGTCTTTTCTCTCTTTTGTTTATTGTTTTGTTTTTAGTCTTTTTCAGTCACATCTGACTCTCTGTGACCCCATTTGGGGTTTTCTTTGTGAAGATACTGGAATGGTTTGTCATTTCTTTCTCTAGGTCATTTTACAGTTGAGGAAACTGAGGCAAAACAGAGTTAAGCAATTTTCCCAGGATCACATAGCTATTAAGTGTCTGAGCCCAGGTTGTAACTCATGGAGATGAGTCTTCCTAACTCCAGGTTCAGCACTCTATCCACTGTACCACCTAGCTGTGTCCCGCCCCCCCCCCCCACCTCCACACACACCACCATGAGATTCTAAATTACTTGAGAGCCGGGACAGCCTCTCTGTCTCTAGCACTTAGTACTCTGAATGCAAGTACTTAGAAAATATTTGAACTGAATAGACTGATCAGAGTAGGGGATGGATGACAGGAAGGATAGGAGATAATCATCTCTCCTCCAAGATTCTGCTTGCTCTGGCTTATGCATCCAGAATTTCCATGGTCAGCCATGGACCAAAAACTACTGTCTGACATATCAGCTGGTGCATCTATTGTCACCAAATTCAGAGGAGAGGAACTTGAAGTCCTGCCAACAACTTTGTAGTCATTTTAAGAATTGGCTCTGAGAAAATGGCAAAATCAAAGAACTGGGGCAGCTAGGTGGCACAGTGGATAGAGCACCGGCCCTGGAATCAGGAGTACCTGAGTTCAAATCTGGCCTCAGACACTTGATACTTACTAGTTGTGTGACCCTGGGCAAGTCACTTAACCCCAATTGCCTCACTTAAAAAAAAAAAAAGCCAAAGAACTAAGTAGGATGAATCTCAGAAGTCATCTAGTACAACCCCCTCTTCTTATTTTTTTTTTTTTAGTGAGGCAATTGGGGTTAAGTGACTTGCCCAGGGTCACACAGCTAGTGTTAAGTGTCTGAGGCCGGATTTGAACTCAGGTACTCCTGACTCCAGGGCCGGTGCTCTATCCACTGTGCCACCTAGCTGCCCCCGACCCCCTCTTCTTATAAAAAGATGAGAAGGAGGGGCAGCTAGGTGGCGCAGTGGATAAAGCACTGGCTCTGGAATCAAGAGGACCTGAGTTCAAGTCCGGCCTCAGACACTTAACACGTACTAGCTGTGCGACCCTGGGCAAGTCACTTAACCCCAATTGCCTCACTAAATTTAAAAAAAAAAAAGATGAGAAAGTAGGAGCTCAGGGAGATTATGACCTTGCCCAAGTTTATCCATGGAATGGGCATCAAAGGTGGAATTTGAACCTAGGTCCTCTCACTCTCAAGCCTGTAATTTTTGCATTGTACTACATAACCTCCCACCTCTCCTTTTCAATTTTGCTTCAGTACCACCTAGGCCAAAACACCCGAGAGACCTTTAGGAAAATAGATTTTTAAGTTAGAAGGATAGAAAGGAAGAGTGAGAACCTCTGAATTAAAATTCAGTTTTCTTTCCACATTCCCAGCTTTCTCAGAGGTGGCCCAGAGGTAGGCTAGCCAGCTATTAGCTCCTAATGGACAACGAAGGAAGTCACATCATAGTGAATGGCGGAGCAAATTATGGTACATGGATGTACCAATGGATGTAATGAAATATTATTGTGTCATAAGAAATAACAATGGGGAGAGGATCAGAGAAAACTGGAAAGACGTGTATGAACTGGTACAGGGTAAGATGAGCAGAGCCAGGAGAGTAATTTATACAGTAACCACAACACTGAAAAGACAAATAACTTTGAGAGACTTAAGAAAGCTGATCAAGTATAATGACCAACCATGATTTATAGGGGCCCGATGAGGAACCATACGACCCACCTCCTGACAGAGAAGTGATGGACAGTGCAGAATAAGACAGGCATTTTTGGACATGGCCACTGTGTGTGTAGATGTGTTTTGCTTAACTGAGGGTTTTCCCCCCACCCCTGCCCCCCATGGGGCTAAAGGAGGTGGAAAAGAGAGAAAATGGATTTTTATTCATTGAAAAAATAAAATTCATTGTGGTACATGACTGCAATGGAAGACTATTGTACTATAAGAAATGACAAGTAGGATGCTCCCAGTAAAACCTAAAAAGACTTACATGAACTGATTCAAGGTGAAATGAATAAAACCAGCAGAACATTGTACACAATAACAGCAATATTGTACAGTGATCAACTGTGAATGACTTAGCTATTTTCAGCAATGCAAAGATCCAAGACAATTGCAAAGGAATTATGGTGAAAAAATGCCATCTCCAGAGAAAGAACTGATGGAGTCTGAATACAGATAGAAACATACTACTTTTTAAACTTTCTTTATTTGGAGGGGGAGAGTTGTTTTGGTTTTTTGGTCTGTGTTTTTTTTTCACAACATGACTAACATGGAATATGTTTTGCATGACTGCACATGTATAACCTATATCAAATTGCTTGCCTTCTCATTGAAGGTGTTGGGGAGGGAGAGAAGGAGGGAGAGAATTCAGAACTCAAAATGTAAAAAAAAAAAAATGTTAAAATTGTTTTTACAGGTAATTAACAGAAAAAAATAAAACACTAAATACATTTTTTAAAAAGAAAAAGTAACATTCAATGAAAACTTAATGGGAAGGGAGGGGTGGGGCTGGGTATAGATGAGCCAAAGTAATCCTTGTTATAAAAGGAAGCCACATTAGTGGGCCACCAGCCCAGGGGAGCCAGGAATCCATTTGCATGTGAGGGCAGGAGACTGGCTCCATCCAGTTTAGTTATTTACCAGCACTGATTGAACCTGTCCCCCCATGGCAACCAGAGCTCAACTCATTAGCATGCACACACACACACACACACACACACACACACACACACACAGGGAAAAGGGAGGAGCCCCTATATTCAATCTGTTGATCTCTAATCTGAAAATTTGGGAAGAAAAAACAATTGCAGCAAGGTTGCCAAGGGACAGTTGTTATCTCTGTGGAAACGGAAGAACTCCAGTGCTTAGCTGCCAGGTTTATGTTCTGAACACCATGCAAGCCTAGAAAAAGGGAGATTTGGGTTAATGTATGCTAAGAGTTGGTTGACCCCCTCCAGCTCCAAGCCACTGGGTCTGGATAGTACAATAGTATTCCATTACAATCATGGACCATAACAAATTTTACTTTTTCAATGAACAAAAATCCATTTTCTCTCCTTCCCACTTCCTTTAGCCCCATTGGGTGGGGAGGTGGGAGCAGGGAAGAAAACCTTTGATTAAGCAAAAGAAATCTACACAGTGACCATATCCAAAAACATGTCTCATTCTGCACTGTGAGTCTATCAGTTCTCTGTCCAGAGGCGGTGAGTCATACACTTCCTCATCAGGCCCTTGTAAATCATGGTTGGTCATTAAACTCGATCAGCTTTATTAAGTCTCTCAAAGTTATTTATCTTTACAATGTTGTGGTTCCTGTATAAATTACTCTCCTGGCTCTCCCGGCCTTAGTTGGCTCCAGCCTCCCTTATCCAGGATTTTCTCCTTACCCTTCTCCTAGATACCGACCCCAAGTCTGCACACCCCACCCCCACCCACCCCCACCCCACTCCAACATTGTTCCCAGTACAACATCCTGTTTCCTTTCTTTCCATTAATAATTCTAGATCCCTTAGGGCAAGAGTACTTAACCTTTCAATGGCATCATGGAACCCAACCCTTTGTCAGTCTGATTGGTGAAGGCTACAAATCTCTTCTGAAAATAATGTTTTTAAATAATTGAAGCTGATGCTAAAATTTGGTTAGAAGTTAATGGAATGAAGGGGCACAGGATCTGAGTTCAAATGCGACCTCAGACACTTGACACTTACCAGCTGTGTGACCTTGGGCAAGTCACTTAACCTTCATTGCCCACAAAAATTTAAAAAGAGAATTAGTATTTGGAGCAGCTAGGTGGCACAGTGGATAGAGCACCAGCCCTGGAGTCAGGAGGACCTGAGTTCAAATCCGGCCTCAGACACTTGACACTTACTAGCTTTGTGACCTGGGGCAAGTCACTTAACCCCAATTGCCTCACCAAAAAAAACAAAAACAAAAAAATAATTTAATGGAATGTGGCAGCTAGGTGGTGCAGTGGATAAAGCATTGGCCCTGGATTCAGGAGGACCTGAGTTCAAATCTGGCCTCAGATACTTGACACTTACCAGCTTTGTGACCCTGGGCAAGTTACTTAACCTTCATTGCCCTGCAAAAAAAAAAAAAAAGTTAATGGAAATACAGATGTAATTTCTTAATTCAAGCACAATTCCCCCCAAAATCTTAAGCCCCCAGTTAAGAGCCTCCCTGCTGTTTACATTAGGCATAAATTAGTCCTAGGCAAGGCCCTGATCTCCAACCTTGCCCTTTCTTCCTTTATAACCCTTCCCCTCCCCATCTGCTTTGTTCATTCTCTCAACATTTCAGCTGTGTCCACCCCTATGCCTGTCTCTGTATCCTTTCTGAGTACTAGCTTTTCATAGCAATAAAATGTTGGAGCTGGAATCTCATGAAACATCACATGATAGTGGAAAGGGCACTGGTAAG
Organism: Dromiciops gliroides; assembly: GCF_019393635.1. Taxonomy (NCBI): domain Eukaryota; kingdom Metazoa; phylum Chordata; class Mammalia; order Microbiotheria; family Microbiotheriidae; genus Dromiciops; species Dromiciops gliroides. The sequence goes on from NC_057864.1 coordinate 259,619,197, forward strand.
TTCTGCCTCTGTGTCCTCAACTGTATAATGAGAAAGATGGACTAGGAAGCTGGACCAGCATCCAGGCTTGAATCAGGTATGCAAAATACTGTGGGAGTCTCCACCACCTGGCACAGGCACATCTGGGACAGAAATAGATTCAGGGGCCCCTGGCACCTGCAGTTTCAGAGAACCACATCAGCTGCTGAGATAGAAGGAAGAGAAGCTCTTTTTCTCATAGCATGTCCTTGGTCCCAGTTAACAAAGGCCCCTGGCCCCTGACCTCTGAAAGGAGCTCTCTGACATGTAGCTCCTTCCCCTGATTCTTCCACTACTAGGAAAGAAAAGCAGAAAGAACAGCAGGAGATTTCCGTTGCTGGAAATAGAAAGAGCTTTTTAAAGCTCCTTTAACATTCTTTGTCCTGAAGTCCTAAAGCATAAAATTATGGGCCATGAGGGTAGATGCCCATGTAATAAGAATAAATGTGAGAGGGACATAGGGATATGACCCTCCACTGAGATGGAAAGTGCCCCCCCTTTGGCCTAGTGATCTGATCTCAAAAGTCTTAAAGCCCCTTAAAGCCCCCTATTTCTCTCTCTCTGTTTTTTTCCCTAGAGAGAGGCAATAACAGGAAGCTACTATCCCCCAACTAAATATAGGGATATCAACTTAAAAATTGCTTCATAGGGTCTGCACCAAGACATTATGTAGATATGATAAATTGTTGCTGAAACAGGAAATTTTGCAAAATAACCTATGGCTGAACCCCTGAGGTTGGGGCACTCTCACCCAGGAGAGAGACTTATCATTGAACATCCCAGGAGAGAGATTTATTGCTGAACATATAGTATTAACCCAATTACTGCATTTTGCTTAAATTAGATGTCTGTAAAGAGTATAAAAACTGCTTGGTTTCCTAATCTCGGTGTGTCACACCTCCTGGTTGTCCCAGTGAGTGTGGTACACCTTTCTTTCAAAAGAAATAAAATCAGTACTTTGGCCTCCTTTCTCCTCGAGTCTCGATTACAAGGGTCGGTGGGTGTACTCCCCATCCCACTCAAATGCAATATGATTAATGTGGAAATATATTTAACATTATTGTAATATATAACTTTATATCAGATTGCTTGCTGGCTTTGGGAGGTAGGGAGGGAAGGGAGGGTGGGAGAAAAATTTGGAACTCAAAAAAATCTTCATATGTAATTGAAAAAAATTTAAAAGAAAATATAATTTTAAGAAAGAAAAAAGAATAAATGCAATATGAATATAGTGTAATATTACTGAGAAGGAATAATAAATGTGAGAAATGCAGAGAAACATGGGGAGACCTATATGAACTTACACAGAAATAAGCAGAACCAAAAGAACTAATGTATATGAAATATACATATATGAAGATATATAATATATTATAAATATACTATGCATATATACTAATATATAAATACTAATATATATACTAAATATACCAATATATACACTAATGCAACGTGAACAAGATTAAGAGGAAGTTGAACTCAGAGCAATAGAAAAAACACCTTCTTCCCAAGATGCAGAGAGATGGAAAGATGGCTATTGGGTAGAATATTATATATGTTTTCAGATGTAGTCTCAGTATTAGGTGATTTTGCTTAATAGTTTTTTCTTTGTCAAAAGGAAAAACTAAATTTGGGGGGAGTTGAAATGACTATGATATTAGGACAAAATTAAATCAATAAAAGATGTTTTAAAAATAGACAATATCATTAATGGCTATTCAAGAGTTTTAAACAAAAAAGTAACAGACTATAGCAATTCAACCAAGAAATCATTCATCATGACTAAATTGGACCTATCTCAGAGATGCAAGAACAGTTCAATGTTAGGAAAATAATCAACACAATCATTTTTTAAAAAATATCCAAAGCCACATGATTTCTTCAATAGATGCATAAAAAAGCCTTTTACAATGTACAACACTCATTTATGCTCCAAAAAAGAAAGAAACCTACATTTGGGACCTTTAAAAATGTATCATAAAAAGTATCTATCTAAAATAAAAAACAAGCATATCTTCATATGTAATGGGGATACACTAGAAGCTTTCCAAATAAATACAAGAGTAAAGTGAGGATGCCTACTCTCCCGCTATTATTTATTATAGTAATGGAAATGCTAGTAATAGCAATAAGATAAGAGAATGAAATTAAAGGTTTAAAAATAGGCATCACAGAAATAAAACTATCCCTATTTACTGATGACATGGGAAATCCTAGGAAATAAGCAAAGATACTAACAAACAATAGCTTCAAAACACACCCTCAAAAATCAACAGCATTTTAATATAATAATAACAAAACCCAAGGGTCAATAACAGAAAGGGAAATAACATTCAAAATAACTATAAAATACATAAAATATCTGGGAGTCAATTTACTAAAGCAAATAAAATACTCTTGTAGATTTAATTACAACAAAAGAAATACAGAGCAACTTCAATAACTGGAGGAATAGTCAATGCTCATGGTTGGGCTGGGTCAATATAATGAAAGTGACAATACTACTAGAGTTAATTTTCAGTTTTGATGCTATGTCAATCACATTATCAAAGGGATACTTTACAGAACTTGGTAAAACAATAACCAGTTTCACTTGGAAAAAAAATAAAAAGAGGAAAATAATGAAGATTGGGAGGGAAGTGAGAGAAGAGAGAATAACACTTCCAGACCTCAAACTATATTACAAAGAAGCAGTCATCAAAAACATCTTGTATTAGTTAAAAAAACAGAGAAACAGATCAATAAAACAGACTAGACAAGGGAGAATCAGGAAAAAAGTGGAACTCAATAAGCTGGTGATAAACTAGAAAATATAAATTACTTATGAAAAAATTCCCTTTTTGATTAAATAGGAAAAAGCTACTAGGAAAACTGAAGAGGTCAGGCATAAATTAAGTTTAGACTAACATCTTACACTACATTTCACAACCAATTCTAAATTATTATGTGACTTTAATATCAAAGATCATAATATTAAAAAATAGAAGGGGGCAGCTAGGTGGCACAGTGGATAGAGCACCCACCGGCCCTGGAGTCAGGAGTGCCTGAGTTCAAATGCGGCCTCAGACACTTAACACTTACTAGCTGTGTGACCCTGGGCAAGTCACTTAACCCCAACTGCCTCACTTAAAAAAAAAATCAATGTGAAAAAATTAGAAGGGGGGCAGCTAGGTAGCACAGTGGATAAAACACTGGCCCTGGATTCAGGAGTACTTGACACTAGCTGTGTGACCCTGGGCAAGTCACTTAACCCCCATTGCCCTGCAAAAAAAAAAAGAAAAAAAAAAATTAGAAGGCCTGTAGATTATATATATATATATATATATATATATATATTACAGTTATAGATAGGTGAAATATTCTTTTTTTAATTGATAAAGTATTTTATTTTTTTCCCATTACATGTAAAGATAGTTCTCATCTTTTGTTTATACAATCTTTACAATTTCAGATTTTTCTCCCTCCCCTCCCTTCCCCCTCCCCTAGACAGCAGGTAATCTGATATAGGTTATACACACACACACACACACACACACATACATACATACATACATATACACACACACACATATATATATACACATATACACCTAATAACATTAATCCTATTTCTGCATTAGTCATGTTATAAGAGAAAAAATCAGAGCAATGATGCAAAACCTCAAAATAGAAAAAAACAACAGCACCAAAAACAAAAGAAATAGTATGGTTCATTCAGCATCTATACTCTGCAGTTCTTTTTTTTTCTTTTCTTGGATTTGGAGATCCTCTTCCATCATGAGTTCCCTGGAACTCTTCCATACCATTGCATTGGTGAGAAGAATATAGTCCATCACAGTAGATCAACACTCAGTGTTGATGATACTGTGTACAATGTTCTTCTGGTTCTGCTCATCTCACTCATCATCAGCTCACACAAGACCCTCCAGGTTTCTCTGAACTCCTCCTGCTCATCATTTCTTACAGCACAATAGTATTCCATTGTATTCATATACCACAACTTGTCCAGCCATTCCCCAATTGATGGGCACCCCCTCAACTTCCAATTCCTTGTCACCATGTAAAGAGCAGCTATAAATATTTTTGTACATGTGGGTCCCTTTCCCCCTTCCATGATTTATTTGGGAAAAAGACCCAAAAGTGGTAATGCTGGGTCAAAGGGTATGCACAGCTTTATCACCCTTTGGGCATAATTCCAAATTGCTCTCCAGAATGGTTGGATCAGTTCACAGCTCCACCAACAATGCATTAGTGTTCTAATTTTCCCACAGCTTCTCCAACATTTATTATTTTCCTCTTTTGTCATTTTAGCCAATCTGATAGGTGTCAGGTGGTACCTCAGAGTTGTTTTAATTTGCATCTCTCTAATCATTAGAGATTTAGAGCATTTTTTCATATGGGAATAGATAGCTTTGGTTTCTTCATCAGAAAACTGCCTGTTCATATCCTTTGACCATTTCTCAATTGGTGAATGACTTGGATTCTTATAAATTTGATTTAGTTCCCTATATATTTTAGAGATGAGGCCTTTATCAGAAGTACTGGCCACAAAAATTGTTTCCCAGTTTTCTGCCTCCCTTCTAATTTTGGATGCATTGCTTCTGTTTGTACAAAAATTTTTTAATTTAATGTAATCAAAATCATCCATTTTACATTTTATAACATACTCTATCTCTTGTTTGGTCATAAACTGTTTTCCTTTCCAAAGGTCTGATAGGTAGACTATTCCTTTCTCTCCTAATTTACCTATGGTATCACCTCTTATGTCTAAATCATGTATCCATTTTGACCTTATTTTAGTATAAGGTGTAAGATGTTGGTCTATGCCTAATTTCTGCCATACTATCTTCCAGTTTTCCCAGAAGTTTTTGTCAAATACTGAGTTCCTATCCCAGAAGCTGGAGTCTTTGGGTTTATCAAACACTACATTACTAGTGTCATTTACTACTGCATTTCCTGAGCCTAGCCTATTCCATTGATCTACCACTCTATTTTTTAGCCAGTACCAGATAGTTTTGATGACTGCCGCTTTATAGTAAAGCTCCAGGTTTGGTACCGTTAACCCACCTTCCTGTGAATTTTTTTTTCATTATTTCCCTGGATATTCTTGATTTTTTGTTTTTCCAGGTGAATTCTGTTGTTATTTTTTCTAGCTCTATAAAATAATTTTTAGGTAGTCTGATTGGTATGGCACTGAATAAGTAAATTAATTTAGGCAGTATTGTCATTTTTACTATATTAGCTCTGCCTATCCATGAGCAATTGATATCTTTCCAATTATTTAGATCTGATTTGATTTGTGTGAAGAGTGTTTGGTAGTTGTGTTCATAGAGTTCCTGGGTTTGTCTTGGCAAGTAGACTCCCAAGTATTTTATATTATCTATTGTTACTTTAAATGGAATTTCTCTTTCTATCTCTTGCTGCTGGACTTTGTTGGTCATGTATAGAAATGCTGATGATTTATGTGGATTAATTTTATATCCTGCTACTTTGCTAAAGTTGTTAATTGTTTCAAGTAATTTTTGAGTTGATTCTCTAGGATTCTTTAAGTATACCATCATATCATCTGCAAAGAGTGATAGTTTTGTTTCCTCCTTGCCTATTCTAATTCCTTTAATTCCTTTCTCTTCTCTGATTGCTAAAGCTAACATTTCTAGTACAATATTAAATAATAGCAGTGATAATGGACATCCCTGTTTAGGTGAAATATTCTTAACCAAACAAAGGATAGATTTGACTAAATGAAACAGAAAAGTTCATGCAGAAATAAAAGTAATTCACCTAGGATAATAAAGGAAACAGTCAAGTGAGGGGGAAAAGCCTTTTTGTGTCAAATATCTCTGATAAGCATTTGGTATTCAGGATGTTCTTTTTCATCCTTCATTTTTTGTTTGTTTGTTTCTTTGTTTTTGGTTTTGGTTTTTTTGGTGAGGCAATTGGGGTTAAGTGACTTGCCCAGGGTCACACAGCTAGTCAGTGTTAAGTGTCTGAGGCTGGATTTGAACTCAGGTACTCCTGAATCCAGGGCGGATGCTCTATCCACTGCACCACCTAGCTGCCCCTCATCCTTCATTTTTGAAGAGGACCAATGACATCATAAATGATGTCCAAACTTGTGAGTGAATTGGATTTAAGTGAGGCAGAGTTGCACAAAGTCATCAGTCTTACTCTCTCTTCCAGTCATGGAAGTCCAGTGGCAGGACAAAAGTCAAGATGATTGGTGATGACCTGGGATGCAGTGGATGACCTTGGCATCTTCAATGCTTGACCAAGCTTCAGAGTGACTGCTTCAGCTACCTTCATGGCCGTTAGAATAAATTATCCTCATCCATCCATTCCACCAAGGGAAATCTTCACATGCTTAGGGTAGACATCCTCCCTAACTCACCTATGGGTTTGAATCCCATTGGTTACCCTCAAACCAGTTTAGCCATCTGTCAAGACAGTTTACTGGGGAGTGCTACAGCCTCTTGGAGCCACAGGTGACAGTTGAGTGCCAGGTGGATACCAAAGATGGGTGAGCAGTCCTGGAAAGGGCTTGACTATATCTCACACCAGAGGTAATCATCCTCCTTGAATATCCCTTACACCCACATGGATACTCTATCATATGACTGGGAGCTGCCCTTTTTCATTGACTATGTAGTCAGAAACTGACTGCATGTTAAATTATCTCATTGGGACAGTCTTGGTTACTCTTTCTTGTGGTGTTTGGGAGTGAAGCCCTGGTTCACTCCAAACAGGTGACACCATGCAGTAAAGCATGCCCTCCCCTTAGGCTATGTGGTCCTGAGAAATGGCCTTGGGGTTTTGGTCTGTTTCATTGTCTTTTTTTTTTTTTTTAAGTGAGGCAATTGGGGTCAAGTGACTTGCCCAGGGTCACACAGCTAGTAAGTGTTAAGTGTCTGAGACCGGATTTGAACCCAGGTACTCCTGACTCCAGGGCCGGTGCACTATCCACTGCGCCACCTAGCTGCCCCTCATTGTCTTTTTCAATTCTATATTTAAGGAGTTCAAACAATGGGGTCTTTGGAAGCCAGGAATACAGGCCAAATGTTGCAGCCAGAGAAGCCAGGGTCCTAGGACACTTGTCCAGAGTGGAGCTTCGGACTTGGACTTGATGGGACTGATGCTATGTAGTTAAATGAGTTAAACTGTGAGTCTAAATCTCCTTTCCTTTATTTCCAGGAAACAAACAAATAAATAAATATTCCTTTGTAAAAGCTTACCTGATGCAATGTAGCTAAATGAAACTGGGGGTCCTTTGACCTCTTAAATTGGGGGAACACAATTGGCAAGCGGCCTAGTTAATGGCAGAGAAGAAAAACCTTCTCAATCCCCCTTAAGAGTACTAGAGAGTACTAGAGATGGGGCAGCTAGGTGGCACAGTGGATAGAGCACTGGCCCTGAATTCAGGAGGACCTGAGTTCAAATCCGGCCTCAGACACTTGACACTTACTAGCTGTGTGACCCTGGGCAAGTCACATAACCCTCATTGCCTCCTTCTCCCCCCCTCAAAAAAAAACAAGCTGTATTATATGATGGTGATGGAATATTATTGTGCTATAAGAAATGACAAACAGGACGATTTCAGAAAGGCCTGGAAAGACTTGTATGAACTGATGCAGAGTGAAGTGTACAGAACCAAGAGAACATTGTGCACAGTAACAGCAATATTGTTTGATGAAGAACTGTGAATAACTTAGTTATTTTTAGCAATACAATGATCCAAGACAATCCCAAAGGACTAATAATGAAGTATACTATCTGCCTCCAGAGAAAGAACTGATATTGATTGAATAAAAACTAAAGCATACTATTTGTCACTTTCTTTCTTGTTTTTCTTTCATTTGAATCTTCTTGTACATGATAACTAAAATGGAAATGTTTTGCACATGTATAATTGCACATGTATAACTTATATCTGATTGCTTATCCCCTCAAGAAGGGGGAAGGGGAGAGAGGGAGGGATAGAATTTAGAACTCAAAACTTAAAAAAAAAAAGTTTTAAAAATGTTTTTCAGGGAGGGAGGAGGGAGGGGAGGGAGGGAGAAAAATTTGAAATTGGAACTCTTATCTAAACAAATGTTGAAAACTAAAATAAATAAATTTTTTAAAAAATGTTTTCATGGGCAGCTAGGTGGCGCAGTGGATAGAGCACTGGCCCTGGAGTCAGGAGTACCTGAGTTCAAATCTGACCTCAGACACTTATTAGCTGTGTGACCCTGGGCAAGTCACTTAACCCTCATTACCCTGCCCCCCAAAAAACAAAAAAACAAACAAACAAACAAAAAATGGTTTTCAAAAGCACTTTAAGATTTGCAAAGAGCTTTACATGTATTGTTTCACCTGACCCTACTATCATTATTTCTACTTTACAGATGAGAAAACTGAACCTGAAAGAATTTAAATGACTACTTTACCTATCTGAATCAGGATTTGAACTTAGGTCTTCTTTTTGTTTGTTTGTTTTGTTTTTTTGTGAGGCAATTGGGGTTAAGTGACTTGCCCAGGGTCACACAGCTAGTAAGTGTTAAGTGTCTAAGGCTGGATTTGAACTCAGGTACTCCTGACTCCAGGGCCGGTGCTCTATCCACTGTGCCACGTAGCCGCCCCGAACTTAGGTCTTCTTAAACCTGATATTTTGTCTGCTAGGACACCTAGCTGCCAGTTCAAACCCTGGCTCTGCCATCTGCTACCTAAGTGACCCTGCGCAAATCACTATTCTCTCTGACCCTCAATTTTCTAATGTATAATCTCTTTGGGTTTTGTTTGTTTTGTTTTGTTTTGTTGGGACAATGGTTAAGTGACTTGCTCAGGGTCACACAGCTAGTAAGTGTCAAGTGTCTGAGGTCAGATTTGTACTCAGATCCTCCTGAATCCAGGGCTGGTGCTTTATCCACTGTGCCACCTAGCTGCCCTTAATCTGTAATCTCTTTGAAAGTAGGCATGGTTTCATTCCAGTCTAGTCAAGTCAAAAAGCATTTATTAATCACTTACTATATGCCAAGCACTGTACTAAGGATTGGGAGTTCAAATATAAGAAGAAAGACAGTCCTTGCCCTCAAGTAACATACATTCTGAATAAGAAGACAATACAGAAAAGGATCTGAAAAAAAGAGAGAGGTGAAGGTATTCGGCATGAGGGGATGGTAGAGAAAGTACTGTGGAGATGAGTTAGCAGGGCAGCTATGGCAAAGAATGAAGGATTTCTTGGTCTGTGTATCCCCAGTAACATAACATAGTGCTTGGTACTAGTAGGTGACTAGTAACTGTTTAAACACTAGGTCAAAGTGACTTCCCCTCACCCTAGGATTTTTCAGGGACCCCTTTTTACACTAATAGTATATTTACCATATTCTGCATTGTGATTTGTTGTTGATTCATTTCAGTTGTGTCCAACTTTTTGTGACCCCATTTAGGGTTTCCTTGGCACAGATACTGGAGTGGTTCGCCATTTCCTTCTTCAGCTCATTTTACAGATGAGGAAACTGAAGCAAATAGAGTGAAGTGACTTGCCCAGGGTCACACAGCTAGTAAGTGTCTGAGACCAGATTTGAACTCAGGAAGATGAGACCCAACACCATCTACTTCAATACTTAGCTGCCCCTGTGCTGTGATATAGTTACCTTATCTTCCTTACTAAATATAATCCTCTCTACTGAGCCCATAGTAGGCACTTAATAAGTAACTGTCAAATGAATGGTTTGCTGCACTTCTGATTCTTCCTTTCAAGTTGTAGGCTGGGCTGGTGAGACCCTAGTATTTCTTTAAGTTTGCTTAATATTCATTTTAATCTTATTTTACCTGCATAAAAATGAGGGGCAGCTAGGTGGCACAGTGGATAGAGCACTGGCCCTGAGGTCAGGAAGACCTGAGTTCAAATCTGGCCTCAGATACTTGACACTTACTAGCTGTGTGACCCTGGGCAAGTCACTTAACCCCAACTGCCACACACACACACACACACACACACACACACACACAAATGAGGGAGAAGTGGAAGGAACACTGTTTGATTTGCCCTGGGCTCAGCACTCCCCTCAGAGGGGCCCTAACTCCATATGCAGGGATACTGTGTGCCCTCTCCCTATGTAAAGTGCTCCCTAGGTAACATCATTGTATGTTACCATTGGACAGAACCTCAGGGCAGCTGACAGCATTGTACTCTTTCAGTGCTTGTCTAGGCGAACCAACCCCTTCTGAGTGGGATATGGAAATATCTGTAGGCTAGGAAACAAAGACCCAGAGAAGGGCATATACTTGCCCACATAAACAAGTGTAATAAACTGTGTTTTCTGGATTAAAGCCCAGTAACTTCTAGCAAATCATGGGAGTATAAGACAAAGCCCATTGATTCCAACTCTCGTCATCTTTCCCAGTAAAACACAGCTATTGAATGTCTGTGGCAGGATTCAAACCTCCATCTTTCAGACTAAAAATCCATTGCTCTATCCATTACACCAATGGTAATCACTAAACCTTGCCAGGTTTCAGTTTCCTCAACTGTAAAAAGGTGTATGCTTGATGGGGAGGGGAGAATGATTTCTAAAGCAGCATCCACTCTAAATACTTTGAGCTTAGTGACTTGCCCAACATCACACTATCTGTGTGACTCCAAAGCCAGTATTTTCCTTTCATACCCATGGCTTCTTCAATGTACACCAACTACTAGTCAAACATACTCACGAAGAGAAAAATATATATGGAAAATTAAGTAGATGTGGGCTGTGACTAGCACCTATGTTTCTTGAGTCTCCTTTCTTTTTCTTTCTAAAAGAAATGAGTTTTTTTGAAATCTCTTTTTTTTTAGTTTTTGAAGAAATTTATTCAATTCTATATTTTTCCTTTTGTTTATCTTTTTAATCCTATAGGTTTTAAAGTTTTTTTATATTTTTTCAGTTACATACAAAAACAGTTTTTACCATTTGTTCTTTTAACTTTTGAGTTGCAAATATGCTCCTTCCTCCCCTTCTTCCCTTCCGTTCTCCCTTCTTGAGAAGGCAAGCAATTTGATTTGAATTATACATGTGCAGTCATGCAAAATATATTTCCATATTGTTGTTGTTTGTTCTTCATTTTTGAAGAGGATCAATGACATCATGGATGATAACTTAAGTGAACTGGATTTAAGTGAGACAGACTTGTACAAAGTTGTCTGCCTCACTCTCTCTTCCAGAGTCAGAACATCGGCAGGACAAAAGGCAAGATTAAAAAAAAAAAAAGGTAAGATGACTGGTGATGGCCCAAGATGCGATGAATGACCTTGGAGTCTTCTATGTCCAATACAGCTCTAAGCAATATTAAGCCATGTTTCAAAAGAAAACAAAGCAAAAAAAGAAAAATGTAAAAAGCAAAAACAAAATATGCTTCAATCTGCATTCAGACTCCATCAATTCTTTCTCTGAAGGTGGATAGCATTTTTCATTGTGAGTCCTTTGGAATTGTCTTGTATTGCTGAGAATAGCTAAGTCATTCACAGTTGATCATTGTACATATTGCTGTTACTGTGTACACTGTTCTCTTGGTTCTGCTCGCTTCTCTTTGTTCATATAAGTCTATTGAAATCCTTTTTTTGTTTGTTTTCTTTTGGTGGGGCAATGAGGGTTAAGTGACTTGCCCAAGGTCACATAGCTAGTAAGTGTCAAGTATCTGAGGCCAGATTTGAACTCAGGTCCTCCTGAATCCAGGGCCAGTGCTTTATCCACTGCACCACCTAGCTGCCCTTGAAGTCCTTTAAAAAAAATCTATCATTTTTCCAATGAAGACCCTGCCACTGTCATAAAACCCTCCTTTGATATTTGTTTGTTTTTATGGGGCAAAGAAGGTTAAGTGACTTGCCCAGGGTCACACAACTAGTAAGTGTCAATTGCCCTTCGTTCTTGAAGATAACCACAACATCAGGGTGATGTCATGACTTGCAGTGAATTGGAATCAAGTGAGAGAGGAATGTGTAAGGTCACCAACCTCACTTTCTCCTCCAGAGCCATCTGAGTCCAGTGGCAAGATATACATCAGGATGACTGGAGATGGCCCTGGATGTTTTTAAGGCAATTAGGGTTAAGTGACTTGCCCAGGGTCACACAACTTGTAAGTGTCTGAGGGGAAATTTGAACTCAGCTCCTCCAAACTTCAGGGCTCTATCCACTGTACCATTTAGCTGCCCCAGCTCCTTTGATATAAAGAACAGTTAAACAAAACAATTCAAGATATTGGATGTATCTGACAAGGAATATCTCATTCTCCACCTATCCTCCACCACCTCTCTGTGGGGAGAGCAGATCTGTCTTCTAAAGTTGGCATTGGTCACTGCCTTGATCAAGGTGCTATGGTGATCGTCAAGTAAATTGTTTCCCTGATTCTGCTTACTTTAATCTGTGCCAGTTCATACAAGTTTTTGTTTCCCTGAAATCATATTTGTCATAATCTTCTATTACATTCATATCTTGCTTACAATTTGTTCTACCACTCCCCAAATTATGAGCACCCACTTCATTCCCTGTTTTTTACTAAAGAAGTTTGGCTATAAACATCTGGGCTATTTAATTAGACCTTTCCTAGACCTTTGACCTCCTCAGAGTATGTGACTGGTAGTAGTATTGATGGGGTCAGAGGGTAAGTGTTCAGTGCTCTTTTTACTACACCAAGTTGAGCTGTATTTCACAAAGTCCATATATTTCTTCACCTGTCTTTCCTCTGAAAAATGATGATTGTCCTGTCTAGGTCCCTGAGGGAATTTAAGAAGATCTTGACACTTAGCCTCTCCTTCAACCCTGGGGCATTCTTCCTGGCCCTTTTTCTAAGGGTCATGCAGCCTAGGAAGGAAGTAGAGAAAACAGAAGATAAACTCCTTCTGAAGAATGGTGTCTAACCCTGTCCAACTGGATCCCTTCCTCTCACGATGCCAGCTGCCACCTCAGTTGTGCCTTCCTACTAATCCCCACTCCCCCCAGCTGTCTCCCCTTCATTAACCCCCTCCCTATCAAGTTTGTCCCAGTTGTTGTGGGTGGGGCAAGGCTGGTTGGTGATTACTCTGCATCCATCCTCCATCTCCTAAATAGAAATTATTTTCTGCTAAGCAGAGAGCTGAGAGCGACAAGTACTTCATAGAGGACCTTTCATCCTTTATTTCAGAGGAAAGGCAGGCACAGAAATATATGAACTTTGTGAAATACAGCTCAACTTGGTGTAGTGGAAAGAACGTTGAATACTTACCCTCTGACCCCATCGATACCACTACTACACAGGTGAGAGCCCACTCTGACTTGCTGGGAATGGGAAGGGTTGGAGAGGGTCAATGCCTAGAGATGGGGAGGGAAAGGACCAAAAATGAGGAGTAGTCATGGAAGGGTCTTCTGTCTATACCAACTCAACCCATAGAAAATGTTGTTCAACAAGAGAACAGGAACTAGAGAGGGAACTAAAATGTGTTCAAAGAAGGATGATAGGGCCAGTTGATATGGAGAAAGGTTTAGAAGAAGGGACTCTGGGTTGAGAAGACAAAAAAGCCCTAGGGTTTTGTCCTTGTTTTATTATTTCCTGATCCAGGCAAGTAACAGAGATCTTTGGGCCTCAGGTTTTCTCTTCTATACAGTGGGGAGAAAATTATTTGTCCCTATTCCCTCAGAAGAAAAACCAAAGAAGGGAAGGGAAAGAAAGTGTTTTGAAAGGGTTTTTTTTTTAAGTAAGAATTAGCAACCAATAGGGTATTAACAGAAGGGGCAGGGAACATGGGTGAGATAGCCCTCTCCCCCCACAAAAAAACCCCCAAACAGATCCCTTTCTGTAAAATGGAGAAGGTATTAGAGATGGAGAGCCACAATAGGAGGAAAGGCCTGGGAGGAGTGGTCTTGGTAGATGCCTCTGTGATGGTGGTCCAACCCTACTCCACTCTACAGTGCTGGGTCCAGCTAGTCCTGCTACCATGCCTGTTCCATTGCTCCCGCTGCTGCTAAGAACTCTGCTGTCCCGCCTGCTGTTGCCCGCTGCCCGCCTTGCTCGAAAGCACCTGGTACCCCTGCTTCGACGCCTGGCCCAACGCCTGGGCTCTCAGGAGACTCGCCAAGCTCTCCTGGGCTGTCTTCTCTATGCCCTCAGCCTCCGGAACCAGCCTGATGCAGAGAGAAACAGAGTAGAGAGCAAGGGAGGCTAGATTTGGGGTGGGGGCAGTGAAGACTCCAAAGCCCTAGGAAAGTCCTCTTCTACCACTGGGCTTAGGAGGAGGAAGAGGAAGAGGAGGAGAAGAAGAAAGAGATCTTTCTAGGAATGGGACCCTGGAGTCCTGGGATGTCTCTTTCTTGAAGTGGGGGTGGGTGGGGAGGGTACAAAGGAAGGCTCCCAGAATGACCAGCTAGTCTTCTGGACTCCAGCTTCCCCCAGGAGCAGAAAACACTAAACGGATGTTGCCACCCTTACTCTGCTCCATGGAGATGCCACCAAGAAGAAGATGGTCCTGTTTTGTCTTGATTGATTGACTGATGAGGAGGGGAGATAGCAACATGAGAGGTGTCTAATTGGGGCCTTTTCTCATCTGGACCTCTGTTTGAAGACTGTCCCTTCCCCTAACCCCCTCTGACACAGGTGTGTTGGTGGTGTGTGTGTGTGTGTGTGTGTGTGTGTGTGTGTGTGTGTGACTGGTCCTAATGCCATCTGTGTGCTTCTGAGTGCCGTCTTATCTGTCCAGTGAAAAATGAAAAAGCTAATTCATCCTGAATCTTCCATGCCTCTTCTGTCTCTCTTTCACATCTGTCTTTTTTCTGGATGTACTCACTTTATGCCCACTGGCTGAAAGAAGGAAGAATGAATTCAGAATTCTCCCTTTTGTCCAAAGAGAGAAACCAAAGCCCAATAAGAGTATAGTCCCTTGTCCAGGTTCACAGAGAATAAATATTCAGGAGGGAGTCTTGGATCAGAACTCAGGGCACCTGGTTTTGTCTTTGTCCCCAACTCCAAGCAAAATATCTTAACCCTGCATAGACAAATGGCAAAGGAAAGGGGTGCTTCCACACTCTTTATCCACAGTCATCTTTGCCAGGAGTTTCTTTATTGCATAGAACCTTGTTCTTTCTGCTTCTCTGTGAATCTTTTGCTTCTGACTGAGAGTTGATCAGTCTGATTGGGATATCACTGCTCTAATGCTTCATCCCAACTTTTCATTCAGAGGAGAATGGATGAGTGAAGCCCATGAGTAGAGATCAAGAGTAATCTGCTGCTGTGTTGGGGTGGGGGGTGGAGGGACTGGGCTCTTTCCAATTACTTGGTGGGGATTAGGAGATAAAGCCCTAGTGACTTTCCCAACATGAGCCCCAGGGAAGGTCTCAGAGGTTTGTCAGATTGGAAGATAGCCCAGATTTAGGGTAAGATTTGGAAGTCAGAGAGGATTTTCCCAAGGAGAAAGAGAGGCCAGGATTTCCTTTCCTAAAAATAAGAGAAGTAAAAAATAAAAAAGTCAGTCAACAAACATTTATTAAAACTTTACCTTATTCCAAGTAGTGTGATAAGCTTTGGGAATACTGAGAAAGACAAAAACACTCTGCCCTCAAAAAGTTCACTATCTAACAAAGGAAAGGGGAACAATGTTCAAACAACTATGTACACTGTAAATGTGAGATAATCTCTGAGGGGAGCCATTGGCAATGGGGGAGGGGAGGGGAACAGGAAGGGCCTTTGAGTTGAGTCTCAAAGGAGGTCAAGAAATGGAGGTGAAGAGGGAAAGTTCCATTTCAGGCATGGGACCCAGCCAATAAAGGGCAAAGTCTGATCTTTAAAGGAGTGGAGAAGTTAGACTGGGGTGAGTCAAGGATTTTGGAGCCTGGAAGGAAACACTTTACCACTAATACTCCAGTCTTGAGATAAGGCTCTAATATAGGATACAAGTCTCCCGGGTTAGGGTATGGGACTGGCGGGGGGGGGGGGGGGGGGGGGGGGGGGGGGGGGGGGGGCCGGGAAGGGAGACAGGTAAGGGAGGATGTCTCACGCAAGAAACATCCAAAAGTCGAAACAAGATTGATTTCCATATGTTTCAATAATTTACTTAATCTAAAATTCAAAATTCCTTCCCCTAGTTTGCTCCAGGTACTCAACAGCGTACAGAGTCCCAATCTCCTTTGTGGGGCAGATACAAAGGAAGGAAGGAGACTGATGCTCCTTTCTCAAGCCACACCCCTCTAATGGAACCGCTACTACCATTCGGGCCCAGTCTATGGGCTGGGGGGAGGTCATAACCAGAGATGGGCATCTCCTTAATTTCCCTCAAGGGACCACTTTACCTATGTTCCCAGCCCCGTTGGCACTCCAGGCCATGCACCCTGGATAAAGACTGCCAACCCTCTGTGATTGTACCCTGTTCGGGCTGGTTCCTTCCACATCCCCTCCCGACACTTCTTACTAGGGTAACCGGTCTCCCCATAACCTGAGAAACTCGAAGAACCCCTGAGCTTGAGCCCCTTCCTCTACTGGGCCCCCAATCCCTTAATTACACCCCTACGGTAGTGGTGCCCGGGTTCGACAGGCCCTAGCGCTTCCACTGACAGATCGACCCCTTTCCCAGCCCCCCAAGGTCAGCCTGGACGCTGCGAGCTGCAATCTTCTTTCCAGCTTCCTGCTTCTCCAATACGCAACACGCTGCCGGGGAGGGTTGGGGGTATGAATAAGAATCACCTGGTAGGCAGTCGGGACCCGTCTGATTTATGAACTTAACCCCCCACCCCCACAATTGTGCCATGTGGTCGTGGCGGTGTTCTGACCCAGACGCGAGGCAGCCGGGAATCTGGGAGGAGGGGATGAAAGGACAGGTTCCCTCCCGGCTGCGACCAGAGTTGGGAGGCGGGGCAAGAGGATGTTGCTGGGTGCCGGGCGGGGCTCCAGCGGTTCTCACGCTGCTGGGGACCAGCTCTGAGCCCAGGAAGCGCAATTGACAAGAACAGAGGTGGAGGTGGAGATGCGAGGATCTGGGGGAGCAAGAGGAGTGGGTGTGCGGGGAATTCGAACCCAGGTAAGCGGGGGAGAGATCCGAGGAGCATCTGGAATGGATGAGAAAGGACATCCTGGAAGAGACGGGGGCGGGGCAAGCGCAATGATGATCTTGGGGAAATTGAGGCTAAGGAATCTAGAGGACCCATCTTGCCCTTTAGGAAGGGGAGAGAATGGCCCTGGAACGTTTAGGGGTACTTATGTCTACTAATGCAGGGTTGGAGTCAGGGGAAGGAGGCCCAAGGCAGGCAGAGAAGGAAGTCTTTCTGCATAAGTGTACCACTTCCCCTTTCTCTGGTGGTCCTGAGCATGGGGTTGGGATGGTCAGAGGTCTGAGAAATGGAGAAAGGTAGGGTTGGAACGCCTATGGCTGGGGAAGGTGAGATAGAATAGTAGGATAGCAAAAGAATCACCTCTCCCAACCCCCTGGACACACACACCTATGCACACCATGGGTATCAGGTGGACATTTGGGAATACTCAACAGGCTTAGCACTCTTTTTTTTTTTCTACGAGGGGCAATTGGGGTTAAGTGGCTTGCCCAGGGTCACACAGCTAGTAAGTGTTAAGTGTCTGAGGCCGGATTTGAACTCAGGTCCTCCTGAATCCAGGGCCAGTGCTCTACCACTCAGGCTCAGCACTCTTAACACAAGCAGAACAAACACATTCTTCATAGAAAAACTCACCTGTGGTATGCAAATATACAAAGACACAAAGAGCCTGTGACAGGCCGGAACAAACAGGGACGCTTAAGCCATACAATTCTCAGATTGAGGTAACTTGGTTAACTACAAAGAAAGGAGGTTTATAGTATTGATTATATAGGGGAAAGACAGCTGAGGAACTGGGAGAAGACAAAGAAAGATTTGGAGATAATCTGAGTCCTATCCGGGTTTGGGATAAAAGGCTTTTGGACTAGATAAGGGTCCTTGGGGATAACCTATAACCCCACCCCTTGCCCATCTTCAAGACACCCAAGCAATTTGATGCCCTCTGGTTAGCAAATGTTCTTCCCTGCCTCCAACCTCCAGAGAACCCACTGCTAGGCACCTAAGAGTGAACCCATAGTGGGATGGCATAAACAGTGTCCTGTGAGGTTCAAGGCCACCATTCTTGGGCATAGTGGACAGAAGCTAGCATAACAACAGGGGTTTATGCTTGGGACAGCCTGGAGCCTCCCAGGGATGTCCACCAGAGGGCACCTGTGTCCAAAAGCCACCTCTGCAGGAGGCCAGTTTCCTGGGGAGGCAATGGAGGGGGGAGGAATTGCTGGCTGGGCGCCTAGATTGTAGGGCTGGGCTGATGCCCAGGTCGGGCGGGATGATGGGCCTCACTCCAGCAATAACAGCCGGAGCTGTTGCCAACCACCCAGCCCAAGGGAAGTGGGAGAGGGGGTTTGGTGGTGGTTGATTTACAAAAAATAAAACTCCTCCAGTCTGACCCAAGACAGTGACCACTTCTCTCTCCTCTTCCCACGCCGGGCCTCCTTTAGACACAACACCAACGATCACTGGCCACACCTATTTGCACAGAGGTCTAAGGATGGTATCCAGGCCTAGGTGCCCCCTAGGAAGACAAGACTGTTCTTTTTCCTGGGGCTTCCCATCCAGACTGAGGCCAGAGCAGTAGAACTTTGAGGTCAAGAGCAAGGTGATCTTGGTGACATAATATGGAGAATCTGGAGTATTTGTGAATGTATATCCACACAAGTCTGCTGTGTATACAGGAATCTGGGCCTGTATGGATGAGAGAAAACATTTGGGACAAAAACCTAGGACTGAGAGACTAGAGTCCCCTTTTCCTTCTTTGGTCTAAATGTGTTTATGTTGGGGGAGAGGGAGTTGGGAAAAATGAGAGTTTATCTCCCCAGCCTATCTGACTAACTCTGAGGAATTCTTTGTTGTAATTCATTAGTAATTGTTAATTAGCCTTATCTTGTCTCCCTTGGGTCAGTGAAGATACTGAAGTGAGCAATTACTCTGGAGGTTTCCTGTGGCTTTTCATCTCTTTAATAACAATAGTTGTGATGTATATAGTACTTTAAGGTTTACCGGGCAATTCAAACACATTATTTTATTTGATTCCCCCAACAACTTTATGCACACGGTACAATTATTGTCTCCTTTTTAACAGGTGCAGATAGTGAGGCTGAAAGGCTTGTTTACTTAGGCTTAGAAGTTCCTAATAAATGCTGGGAGACAGAATTTGAACTCAGGTCTTCCTGACTCCATACTTTATTAGCTATGCCTTTCTTATGCTCTTGCCAAGAAGTTGGGATTTGTCTTCTTAGACAATTTGCCTTCTAGGATTACCCTCAATCGGACCCCTATTGTCTGCTGGCTATGTACAGCTTAAATGATAACTCACTACCGTTACCACTGAGATTGGGGGCCAATGGGGGGCCTTGGATTTTCTAGGAACTTTGGGAAATAGAAACTGAGATTCATTTTAGGGATGTGACCTCCAAAAAATATCCCAACCTCTTCTCCCTCATTCCCATTGTGCCTCATTTCTTCTCAGATCTAGTCTGAGATATAGATAGGGTGCTTGGGCTGATGGGATCTAACTTTATAGGATAAAGTGTGAGTTCAGGGCAGGGGAAAGGCTGTAACATAGGGACACACTAAGACCTTCTCCCAACATACATTAAAAAGTACGGAGAGAGAATGTGAACAAAGGGAATTGGACACGATGGATATGAATAGAGAACCAAAATAAGGATGAAAAAGTTCATCCTTCTCAGGAAAAGAGACAGTTATGAGAAATAGAAATAAAAGGGAGTTCGGGTTTGAGGATCCAAGAGAATCTTGGGAGAGAAAATAGAACTGGAGAGAAGGCAGGGCGCTTGGAAGGGAAGGTAGTATGCTTGGGGAGGGTTAGTGTGGCTGGAAACAAAAGGGGTTTAATCTATAGAATGTGGGTGACTGGGGTGAGGGAGGTAGCAGAGAGGGTAAAGTCGTGTTGCTTAAACGCCACCTATTTGCCAAGCGCTGTGCTAAGCGTTGGGTGGGGTGAAAAAAAAAAGCAGAGTCCCTGCTCTCAAGGTTGTCGACCTGGTCCGGATTTTTCCTTGAGGATGATGACATTGCCAGAGGGAGTTTGGAAGGTGAAGGGGAACTCTAGCTGGGAGGTTCTCTGCCTCAGGATGAGGTTATCCTGGGGGAGTATACCAATAGAAGGTGTATACTAATGAGGGGTATGCCAATTGAAGGGGTCCCCATGCAGTATGGGTAGAGACGGGATATTTTCGAGGCAGGGGCAAACGTGGGGTGTGATGACAATCTACAATTAAGTGGAGGAGGGGGGAGGCCAATCCCTGAGTTTTGGAGACGGCGTTATCGTGTGTCTTTGGGCGGGGGGCGTGCGAGACGGCTTCCTAGGCTAAGTGAAAGGGGCATTTGAAGAAGAGGAGGGGCTGGGCTTGGGGGAGAGCGGGAGGCGGAGATAGAGGGCTGATGGGCGGGGCAGTTTCCTCGGGTTGTGGGCGGGACCTAAGGAGGGAGGTTTTTGAAGGGGGCCCGGGGAGCTGGAGGGAGACGCGGGAATCGAGCCCAGCTGAAGCTGAACGTTGGACCAGCCGGACCCGAACAGGTGCGGTCCTTGATGTGCACATGGGGAGTGGGGAGGTAAGGGACTCCGGCAGATGGGAGGTTCGATTTCCGTCGACTCCTAATGGCTCATGGCCTCTGAACCCCGGTCTGCTGCTAGCCATTTCCACTTTGCGCTGCCCTGGCATGTGCAGGGGACACGGGGGGGGGGGGTTCCCTGGCACGGGCCACTGTGGCGTCCCCCGGGATTTAGGGGTGCGCGTGCGCGCGCTCTCGGGGCTCAGCGCGGGAATTTCCAGGGTCTCGGGGCGGAGCACCCCTGGGTGTTTCCCGCGTCCCCGAGTTGCGCCGTCCTCCCTTGCCATCCTTCTGGTCCCCGCGGGGGAGAGGACAGAGAATATCGGCCGAGCACGTGGCGGGAGAGAAAGGGATGGGGACCCGGAGAGGGGACCTCGTGTTGCTCTGGGAGGGGCTGGAGTTACGGCAGGGTCCCCCGGTGTCCCGCACACCGAGTACGTCTTCAGACCGAGCTGAGGGTAGGGGCGGGGAGCTGGCTCGATTGGTTGGTTAATGTTTTCGGTGGATTGACTAGAGGGACCCAAATTTTGCTATTTAAGGACGATTTGTGATAATATACCAGTTTATATAACGCCTATCCTCACTTGTCAGATCCACGAGGTTGAGGACTACCTTGCCAAGAGATCTATCCATGCATGAGGAAGGGAAACTGAGGCTCAGGGAGGGGGAAGGGACTTGCCCATTAACCCTTAACTAATAAAGTACCAGAGCCCAGAACTGAACCCTTGATTTCAAATCTAGTGCTCTCCCATCTCTACCCATCCCTCCTCATCTTCCTGGACACGGCTGCCCCACTTCACCGGGGCTCTATGATGAATGAGGCTGTCCCCTCCTCCCGTTTCAAACACAGGTGCATCTGATTCTGAATCTTCCCGTTCCTGAGTCTGCAGCCACCCTCATGCAAAGATCCTCTCCTGCCCCCGCGCCTTACCACCCCCCCCAACCCCCTCCCAGATCTTGGGTAGAGTTCCCCAGAATGGCAGACCCTCAGGACGAACAAAAATCAGACCCCCGATAAGGGCCAACTCATTGCCTTTAGATGCAACCCAGTCCACTTATAGATAACCAATTATTGGGAATTTTTTCCTTATATCAAGCCTCAGTTTTACTTACTAGACTCCCTTCCCCCCAACCCACCGCTCTACCTTCTGGAGCTAAGCTGAACTAGTATACTATGCCCCTTTTGTATGGGATAGCCTTTCAAAAACTCGCTATCTTTTCCCCCAGATGCTACCTAGTCTTTATCTATGCTAACACATCTTTATCTAGGCTAGATATTCTTAGAGCCTTTTCCTAATTGTCTTATGACTCTTGATGCCCTTCAAAATCCTGATTGTTTTCTCCTTGATGGTCTCCAGCTTATCTGTGGCTTTATCAAATTATATTACCTAGACCTGAGCACTATACTCAAGATGTAGGGACCTGGGCAAAGTATAATCCACCTCTTGGCGTCTCTATCTCTCCCAAGAAAAGCTCTTCAAGATTTCCTTATCACAGTCTACAAGGGTTGGCTTTTTTTTTTCTCCCCCCAGTTCTAATCCTTTGTTTTCACCCCTCTCGCCAACTACTGTCACCTCTGGTCCCCATTTCTCCTAATTCCTTCTTCAGCATTTCCTACACAGCCCGCACTACTATGTTCCAGATCCTGGGTGTGAGCCCCTTCCAGGCCTATCTGCATTCTTCTCAACCCGTTGCCAATTACCCCAGTATGTCTTGTGAAAGAGCTCAGGTATCCTTGGCCGTCTGGTCTCTCAACATCTCCCCACCTGCTTCATGTCATGCAAGAAGCTTGTAGGGGTCATGGGGAATTTGGGGGATTTGACAACAGTGATGGGGGGGGCATCTTTCTGGCTACAGTGGAGTAGACTCAGGATGCAGGAGAAGAGGGGCTTCTGGGTGTAGGGGTCTATGTCAGTAGGGCTTGGCCTGTCCTGTTCAGAGGCGGACAATGTGTCACATCTCCATTCTGTCGGCTCTTGGGCTGAGGGAGGCCAGATGCTCCTGGCAGCATCTCCTCTGTTCTTGCAGTCCTCTTGTCTTCCCCACCCCCGACTGCCAGGCTGCTGGTGGTAGGGGAGGATAAAGATTACAAACAGCTCCTGGGGCTTAGGAAAAAGCAAAGAGGAGAAGGAAGGTAAGGGAGCCAGTGGATGATCTAAAGGTCCTGGCAGACCCAGGCTACCAGATTGGGGAGGGCCTCTCTAGCCGCAGGGCCTGAATTTTTTAGCTATTTGTAATATGGGAGAGGAGATTCTAAAATGTCATATGCTCCCTTCCACACTTCACCCTCAACAAAGACAACTAACAGCTCTACCTATAAACCTCCCCCCTTCCTTCCTGCCTTCCTTTGTGGGTGGGGCACTGGGGCTCTAGACTGGGCCTTGCCTCAGGTGGGACTGAGGTAGGCTTAGGCCATGTGATGGGAAAATCTGACACCTAACTCTGCCTCTCCCTCCCTCTAAACCTGATCTGGTTTGGCCAATCTCATCCATCTGTAACCTGGTAAGAAGTGCATGAGTGTCTCAGATTTGATTCTTCTACCTAGTCAGGAATAATAATTCTAACAGTTATCATTGATAGAGCTTACTATGTGCCAGGCTAAGCACTTTACAATTATTATATCATTTTATCTGCACAACAACCCTGGGAAGGAGGTGCTATTATTATCCCCATTTTATTTTATTTTTGCCGGGCAATGAGGGTTAAGTAACTTGCCCAGGGTCACACAACTAGTAAGTGTCAAGTGTCTGAGGCCTGATTTGAACTCAGGTCCTTCTGAATCCAGGGCCGGTGCTTTATCCACCTAGCTGTCCCTATTATCTCCATTTTACCGATGAGGGAGGAGAGTGAAGCAGAGATGAATGACTTGCCCAAGGCTCACACACAGCTGAGGCCAGATTGGAGTTTGTGTATATCCCTGACGGGAGGCTCAGTGCACCACCTAGCTGCCCAACCAGGAATTTTTGAGTGGGCATTCCCCCGAAAATCAGTTGATTTTCCAAGATCTTAGGTGAGAGTGATCTGACATCTTGGACAAAAGCATGTATTAAGTGCTTTAACTATGTGTCCAGGCACTGTGTTAAGTGCTAAGGATACAAAGAAAAGCAGAAACCAGACCCTGCCCTCAAGTGGCTCACAATCTGGGGGTGTGGAAGGGAGAACATGGAAACAATTATGTATAAACAAAATATGCACATCTTATATTGGAAATAAGAGAAGGTTAATTAAGGGGAACTGGGGAAAGGCCTTTGAGCTAAGACTTAGCCAGCAGGCAGACATGAAGAGGGAGAGAGCATCCTAGGAGCCAGTTAGTTTAAAAACAAAACAACAAACCCCAGTCCGAAGATGGTGGCTTGTGGATGAACAGCAAGGAAGCCAGTGTTGTATCATAGAATGAGTAGAGGAGGAAAGTAGTATGAGTAGTATGAGGAAACCTAGGAAGGTGCCTGGTTGTAAGGTGCTTTAAATGCCAGACGTAGCATTTTATGTTTGATCCTGGAAGTAATAGGGAGTCACTGGATTTATTAAGTAAGGAGATGACAATCATATCTGTAATTAAGAAAGGTGACAGGGGCAGCTAGGTGGCTCAGTGGATAAAGCACTGACCCTGGATTCAGGAGGATCTAAGTTCAAATCTGGCCTCAGACACTTTACACTTACTAGCTGTGTGACCCTGGGCAAGTCATTTAACCCCCATTGCCCCGCAAAAAAGAAAAAAAAAGAAAGGTGACAGGGGCAGCTGCTTGGAGGATGGATTGGGGTAGGAAGGGACTAGAGGCAGGAAAACCAGCCAGCAGGCTATAGCAATAATCCAGGTAGGAGGTCAAGAAGGCGTTTGTTGCTTCATCCTTTTTCATAATAATGGCTGACATTTATATAGGGATAAACCCATGCAAAATGCTTTATATCTGCCTTGTCATCAGGTCTGTGAGGGAGAAATCATTGTTTGCATGAGACTTGCTGATGGGGATTTCCCCTGGGTATGATCCTAGTCTTCTACTAATGCAAACACCTCCTTTGTACCTTATTGAGGCAGGGAGGTAGCCCAGTGTATAGAACACTAGGTTTGGAATCAGGAAGACTCCCCTTCCTGAGTTCAAATCCGGCCTCAGACATTTACTAGCTGGGTGACCCTGGGCAAGTCACTTCACCCTGTTTACCTCAGATTCCTCATCTGTCAAATGAGCTGGAGAAGGAAATAACAAACCACTCCAGTATCTCTGCCGAGGAAACCCCAAATGGGCTCGCTGAAAGTTGGACACGACTGAACAACAGCTGTACCTTGTGTTATAGTCTGAGAGGTTTAAGTCACAGAGTTGTGGAACCTTTGATTTGGAAGAGACCTCCAAGGTACAGGTGAGAATCGAGAGCCCTGCAGGCAGGGGGACGGCTGAGTGCCAGCTGGACATCTCCTACACTCCAGGCCTGAGCAGGCGTCCCCTCAGAAACCTCCAGGGAAGGGCTACCTGCCACTTCCAGAAGCTGCTCATTCCACTAGTGGCCAGCTCTGAAATATTTCCTTACTGCAAGCCCAAACGGGCAACTTCGCAATCATTGCTCCTGGTTCTGACCTCTGGGGTCAGGAAGAACCAGTCCATTCCCTCTTCCCTTTTTTTTAATTGTTAAAGCTATTTATTTTTATTAGTATTTTAAAAGGTGCAAAGTTGTTGTGTTTGGGTTTTTTTGTTTTTTTGTTTTTTGTTTTTTGTTTTTATTCCTTGGGGCAGCTAGGTGGCACAGTGAATAAAGCACCAGCCCTGGATTCAGGAGGACCTGAGTTCAAATCTGGTCTCAGATACTTGACACTAGCTGTGTGACCCTGGGCAAGTCACTTAACCCTCATTGCCCCCCCCCCAAATTATTCCTTAAACTTACTGTATTTTTTTTTTTAGGCAATTGGAGTTAAGTGACTTGCCCAGGGTCACACAGCTAGTTAGTGTCTGAGGCTGGATTTGAACTCAGATCCTCACTGCACGTGCTTTATCCACTGTGCCACCTAGCTGCTCTGCTGTGTATTTTCCAGACAACAAAAAAGATCTCTTTCCCCCAATAGTTTTTTTCTTTCTTTCTTTTTTTTTTATTGAGGCAATTGGGGTTAAGTGACTTGCCCAGGGTCACATAGCTAGTACGCCTTAAATGTCTGAGGCTGGATTTGAACTCAGGTCCTCCTGAATCCAGGGCTGGTGCTTTATCCACTGTGCCACTGAGCTGCCCCAAAATTTCTTTTTTTTTTTTTTCAGGGCAATGGGGGTTAAGTGACTTGCCCAGGGTCACACAGCCAGTAAGTGTCTAAGGCCGGATTTGAACTCAGGAACTACTGAATCCAGGGCCAGTGCTTTATCCACTGCGCCACCTAGCCGCCCTCCCCCAATAGTTTAAAGAGCTATGTTGCGATTCAGTGAACACACAAGTACAGATCTTTGTCCATTCCCTCTTCCATATGAGAACCCTTCAGATACTTGGAGACAGCCATTGTTCATTGTTTCCATTAAGTCTTCCCTTTTCCAGGCTAAACATCCCTATTTCCTTCAGTCTGTCCCTATCTGGCATGACCCCGAGGCCCTTCCCCATGGTCTCCTACTTGTAAATTGTATATGCTTGATAAATGCTTATGGAATTGACTCTTACAGATGAGGAAACTGACTGGCCAGGATGTATGGGGAAGTCAGGGGAAATTAGCAGGAGGTCTAGGGGAAGAAGTCAAGCAACAGTGCTTGAGTTTACAAAGAACTTCCGAGAGCAGGTCCTGTTGGGCAGGTGGTACAAATACAATCCCCATTTTACTCTTCAATCAGTCAGTTTATTAAAACACAAGTTTAGGTGCCAGGCACTGTATTAAATGCTGGCATGAACTGAAAGCTCTCCCCAGTGCGACTGCTCTCCTCTGGGCACTGTCAAGTTTCTTCACATACTAAAATATGGTAATGGCACAGTGGATAAAGTGCTGGGCCTGGAGACAGGAAGACTCCTCTTCCTAAGTTCAAATCTGGCCGCAGACACTTACTAGCTGGGTGATCCTGGGCAAGTCACTTCACCCCGTTTGCCTCAGTCTTCTCATCTGTAAAGTGAGCTGGAGAAGATAATGGCGGGGGGCAGCTAGATGGCATAGTGGTTAAAGCACCGGCCCTGGATTCAGGAGTACCTGAGTTCAAATACAGCCTCAGACACTTGACACTTACTAGCTGTGTGACCCTGGGCAAGTCACTTAACCTCCATTGCCTGCAAAAAAACAAAAAAACAAAACAAAAGAAGATAATGGCAAACCACTCCAGTACCTTGGCTAAGCAAAGGTCGTGAAGAGTTGGACATGACTGAAAAGACTCAGCAATAATAAAAAAAACAACAACAACATGGTAATGTGGTGATAAAGACAAAAGTCTTCAGGCCCTGCTCTGAGGGTGTTTTTATTCTAAGGGTCCTGTGTCAGTGTCCCCCTCCTTGTCTCACAACTGATAACCAAAGTTCTTCAGAGATCCAAGAAGGCGCTGTGCTCTACGAGCAAAGCAGAATTGTAGCAGCTCAGAAGAAATGAGATGTACAAATTTAGTATCATCTCCCTCCCAAATGGTCATGTGGACTATTTATGCCCAACCTGTGGTATAGCCTTCCAAATTTGTAGATCAACCACAGCCCAACACATTGTGTGTTGACTCTGATATCGGGATGTCATTTTGGTCCTCTGAGCATGAAGAGGGGGAAGGAGGGGAGGAAAGGGAAAGAACCTATACCAATTTTTTATATATACAGAATATGGACAGAATAATTAGGAGGGGGACAGAGACATTAGCAGCCAGGGAGATCAAAGAGGCAAGAGATGGAAGTATTGCGTGTGAGGAATGGAAAATGCCCTGGTTTGTCTGGACTGGAAAGTGTATGGAAGGGAGTAATGTGTAAGAACAATGGAAAAATAGGAAGGGACCAGGTTGTGAAGAGCTTCAAATGAGGGGGCGGGGGGGGGGGGGGATTTATATTTGATTCTTGAGGTGGCTCAATGGATAGAGAGCACTGGGCCTGGAATCAGGAAGACCCAAGTTCAAATTTGGATACTAACTAGCTGTGTGACCCTGGGCAAGTCACTTAACCTCTGCCTTAATCCACTGGAGAAGGAAATGGCAAATCACCTTAGTGTGTTTGCCAAGAAAACCCTGTGGACAATATGGTCCACAGAGTCACAAAGAGTCGGACACAACTGAACAACAACTAGAAGTAATAGGAAGCCAGCGGAGTTTAGTTAGGGGTTAGCAGGTTACATGGTCAGATCTGAGGTTCAGGTTTTACATGGAGTCCTGCGGCCAAAAACTGCCAGAGACGAGATTTGAACTCAGATTATTTCATTCCAAATCTAGGGCCCATTATGCCCCATCCCCTATACCCATTAAATGGTGGGTTCCTTGAGAAAAAGGACTGTCTTTACCTTTCTTTGTGTCCCCAGTGCTTACGACAGTTCCTGGCACATAGTAGGTGCTTAATAAGTGGTTGTTAACTGACTGAATGTAACCCTTTTAGGTAGAAAGAGTTCAGCCTTTGTTTCTTTCCTTCCATCCCCTTTTGCCTTGCCACTGTTGCCCCTTATCTCTCCTGAGCCAAACCAGAATCAGTGTTATTTATCTCTTCTGCGCACCTACCTTCCAAGAAAGGGGCCTCACTAACTGGTTTTCCCCCTCCCTTCCCCATATTAGGCTAAGTGAGTCTGCACTGGCGCAGCAGAGAAAGGCTTTTCGCAAGACGCTGACACCCCTCTGCCCCTCCAGAAGAAAGAACAAAGCTCCCAGGCTCCCACCTCAGGTGTGAATGCTGGGGGGGGGGGGAAGGGGGAGGGGGAGGGGGAGATGCTCCTCTCTCCCTGGGTAGAGGAGCCAGGATTTCTATCCCTAGCCCTCTCCATCAAAACAATCTGATCTGGACCTCGGAACAGGACCTCACGTGTAGGGCAGGCCTTCGCATGCATGGCCAAGCATGTGTGCTTCCCCTGTTTGCCCAGCAGCCTCTTGATGGGCCTGTGCCCTCCTGCTGCCACCTGTTCACCCCAGGCCCATTCCAAGGTGGGGGAGGGGCAGACGGGCTATAAGGCAGAGAGAGGCTGTGATAGTCCCCCTTCCCCCCTGACTACTCTTCTTCCCTTCTCCTCTTTTGACACTGGAGAAAGAGGAAGGGGAGAGGGGCCTGACTCACAAAGGAACTGAGAGAGCAACTTGGGGCAGGTGGGGGTGGGGCAAGCCTGCTCTTCACAAAAGGCTCTCTGAGGACAGGAGAGAGTAAGGGTCTAGATCTTAATCAAAGCATTCCTGAAATGTATTTAGAGAGTGTCTTGATTTGGGAGAAAATCTCAGGAATGGGACCGGGAATGGGACCAGGAATGGGACAAGTGAACCCTAAAGCTGGGGAGGGATGGGGGTGGGGAGAATATCAATGCTAGAAAAGGCTGGGAGATCACAAGAATTTGGAAGTGAAAAAGAATCAAGCTTATGGAAGCTAATGGGAGCCTCTGCCTAGGAGCGGATGCAGAGAACCTCCTGCCCCCACCTCCACCCCCACCCCCTGGAGAAAGGGATCTTTAGGGCCTGGGGCCAAGTCTCTCTGAGAGGAAGATTGTGTACGGCTGGGCTGTTGTCTTCTCGTCCTTCCTCAGTCCTTCCTCGGCCTCCTTCTGCCCTTTCTCCCCTCCCCTATCTATCCCTCCCTCTGTTGTCCTCTTCTCTGTTTTGTTTCCCTCCCCACCTCCTCCCCCCAGTCTGCTGTCTCTCCTGGTCTCTCTCTCTCTCTCGCTGCCCTTCCAGTCTTCTCGGCTGTCTCTTCTCTCTCTTTCCCTTCCAATTACCCCCTCCCTTCTGCTTCCTCCCCTCCTGTTTCCCGGCTACAGACTACTCCAGAGCTGGATAAAAATAGCGGTGGCAGTGGCGAGGAACCAGGTACCGCCACAGCCTGAGGAGGAGGTGGGGGGCCGGGCTCAAGGCTCTGGTTCCTTTGGTGGCCGTCTTTGCTCTGCTGAGGACAGGGACCCTTTTGAAGGGGTGTAGGTTGGGGCATGTTGGGGTCCCTTTGGGGAAGGGGGGGCCAGACGGGGACAACTCGGACAAAAATAGTGAAGTTAGAAGTTAACCCAGTGCTTGCTCGGCCACTGGGGGAGAAAGAAGGGTCTGGGTGGGGGGAGGGAGGGAGGGGAGACTTACAGTCACTTTGTCCCTTGCCCTTCCAAGGACCCCCGGACTGACAGAACTGGAAGCCACGTGGCCCCAGGCACAGCACTGCCATGACGACCGGTCACAAGCCACAGGACAGGTATGGAGGAGTGCCCAGGGTTGGGGCATAGGGGGCACAAGGAGGGGTCTCTGCCTTTGGAGCTGGGGGACGGGCGGGCGGTGACACAACTCTGAGTCCCCCTTCCTGCTCGACACCTGTGAGTCAGGCCCAGACCAGTGAATGAGGAGGAAATCCACATCGGAGCTGTTTGCTGGGTGCTTGGTTGGTGGGAGATAGACGGGATGGCCTGGGCCTCTCCCCATTCCGTCACTATTTCCACCCTGCTGCTGGCTCCCCTTGGCTGGCTGGCCTTGGCTTCCAGCCTCTCCCAATGGGGAAGGTTATTTGGCAGCTCCTGTTTCTCCCTTGCCAACACATCTGGAAAACTTTGTCATTGCTACCATTCCCTCCGCCCCACTCTTCTCTCTCTGGGACCTCTTCCCTGGATAACCCCAGCCTGAGTCTTGCCCTCACTTCCCCCCCCCCACTCTCTGGATTCATGTCCCCCTTCCCTATTTTATTCTCTGCTCACCTCTTCCCCTTAGCACCCTCTCTTAGTGACCTCCTGCCTCATCTCTAGCCTTCCTTGTCCTGATCTCGTTTCCTCTCCTACTCTTTACATCTCTGCTCCTGTTATACCTGTCACAGTGCCCCAGACCCCATCACTGATCGTTCCCTGTTTACCCTTTGGGAGATTCATCTTTCCTCTACCTTCTATCCCATCCCTGTATCTCAGATACCATCAGGCACTTATCATTTTCTTTCTCTCACCCCATCATCCTCCTTGGCTTCCATTCCCAGCCTCCCTGCCTCTTGGTTGGAGAAACCATTCGGCCTTTTTCCTTTGGGCTTCTAGCCACAATCCTAACCCTGCCCCTGTGATTCAGCCTGTCCCAGACAGTGGTTGATATGGGGGTAGGTGGTAAGGAGTATTGCAGCCCTAGTGTGGGTTGGGGAATAGCTCCTTCCTCCTTTCCCCCAGGAACTGGGAAAACCCTAACTAGTAACCTTCTTTAACCTGGGTGACATCCTGCACAGTATGACCAACAGAGCTGGTTCTGGCTGGAGCCAAAAGCAAACACATACGTGTACATACATACATACACACCCTGGCCTCCTGAGTTCATTTTCCCTGCCCACTCTTTCCTGGAAGGGCCAGGCAGAAGCACCAAAGATCTTGGTTTCCCTGATTTTGCATTTTCTGTAGGGAATCTTAGACATTCCCCTTCCTTCCTACCCCCAAAAGGCAGCAGCATAATAATTTCCAGCTGAAAGGGGAAGGAGGGATGTTTGCTGTGTATTTTGTTTTCTTGCTCTTCTTCCCCCAACCCCATCCCCCATTCCTCCCCCCCTTTTCTCTGGAACAGTATGGGGTTGAACTGGAGTTCCCAGCCTTTAAGGTCCCCATGGGCCACTGGGGCTGGGAACCAAGTCACAGATATAGTCTCAACCCTGTGTCCATCCCTTGGAAGAAACTTGTCTTCCTGGGCCTAAGAGCTCTCCCCAGCAGCTTCCTGCGACTAGGCAGATGGAGTCAGAGCAGGTGAGAGACACAGGTGATAGACAGGGTAACTCTGATGCATCCAACACCCTCCCTTTGGAAAGCATGGGATAGAGTTCTCCATTTTGCCACTGCCCTCCTCATGAAAGCTCCCTGAGTACTTTTTGGTTTTTTTGGTGAGGCAATTGGGGTTAAGTGACTTGCCCAGGGTCACACAGCTAGTAAGTGTTAAGTGTCTGAGGCCGGATTTGAACTCAGGTCCTCCTGAATCCAAGACCTGTGCTCTATCCACTGAGCCACCTAGCTGCCCCTCCCCAAGTACTTTTTCAAACATTACCTCTTTATCTCTATTCCCCTCCCCAGGAGCCAGGAAGAGTTCCTTCTTTCTCTCTCTTTATCTTTATCCTTGTCCATGGAGGGCCAGGAAAAACTGAGTCTTTATTTCTCTTTAATCTTTATCCCTATTCTTGGGAGGCAGGAAGGGCTCTTCTCATTGCCCCAGTCCTTGGTAGGGGCAATGAGGAAACACCAAAGCCAAGGGGGAAGTTTGCTCAAGGTCACAGTGGATTGGAGGGGTCTGGGGGCAGGGGGTGAAATGAGGAGTGAGGGGTAGGCTCCAGAGTGTCCTTTTAGTTAGGGATGGAGGCTGGGCCATCCTACTGATCCGTGCTTGTGTACCTTTCCTCTCTGTTCTTCCAGGTACAGAGCTGTATGGCTCATCTTCTTCATGCTGGGGCTGGGCACCCTGCTGCCATGGAATTTCTTTATGACTGCAACCATGGTGAGACTTGAGAGGGGGAAGATGGTAAACCACTTGACAAGGGGCGGAGGGTGAGCACCTTCCCCAGGGGCACCATGGGAAGTCACTGTAGAGGAAGGTACTTTGAGGAAGGTATGATCTGAGGACGCGGATAGGTGGAGAGAGGTGTTTCTGTTCACTGGGGATGGAGGGAAAAAGACTGTTGTTGTGTACTGGCGAATGCCTTGGACATGGGAATCTAACTCTGACACTCCCTCCGTATCAGGACTTGGTCAAATTACTACACCTCAGAGCCTTGGTTTCCTCCTCTGAAGATTAGTGGATTGAACTAGAGCAGAGATTCTTTTGGGGTGGGGGGAGTGGGGAAGAGACAATTGAAGTTAAGTGTCTGAGGCCACTGTGCCACCTAACTGCCCCTTAGACCAGAGATTCTTAACCTGGGCTCTGTGCATTTTTTTAATATATATTTTTTTCTTTCTTTCTTTCTTTCTTTCTTTCTTTCTTTTTTTTGGTGAGGCATTTGAGTTAAGTGACTTGCCCAGGGTCACACAGCTAGTAACTGTAAAGTGTCTGAGGCCGGATTTGAACTCAGGTCCTCCTGAATCCAGGGCCGGTGCTTTATCCACTGCGCCACCTAGCTGCCCCCTATATATATATATTGATGACTGCATTTCAATATAATTGTTTTCCATTGTGATCCTCTGTCTTTTGTTTTATGCATTTAAAACATTCTCCTGAGAAGATAGGATAAGATTCACCAGATTGCCAAAGGGGTCATGGCACAAAAAGTAAGAGCCCCCGACCTTCATGGTCTCTTTTAGGTGCCTTCCAAGTGTTATATTTCTGTGAATGGGGGTGGTATGCATATCCCTCACTCAAGTCCTCTGAAATCTCATGCTGATGTGGTAATGACCCCTAGATTCTTATAGCTTCTGACATGTTCTACTGACTTGGAAAATCTGGGTGATAGGCTGCACTTGTTTGTCTCTCGACCAGCCTAGCTCCCTAGCAAGAGACTATCACCATCAACTACTCTTAGCTTGTGCGGTGGGGTACTTCCTGAAATCAGGAAGATGGGGAATTGAATGCCACCTCTGACACTTAACTTACTGTGTATGACCTAGGGCAAGTCATCTCACAGGAGAGCCTGAGTAACTCCAGTCCTCTGTTCCTCTGTAATAGAGAGCTTACAGCTCTGTGTGGCCTTGTCTCTGCCTATGGAGAAGAGATTAGAAAAGAAATGGAGCTCAGAATCCTAGAACTTCTGTACTTCTGGACCTGTGATTCATTGGTTAATAGGAATCTCCCTCCACCCTTGAAGATCCAGTAACTCATATATAACTCAGTTATAGGGAGCTGCCTGGACACTGGGAGGGGAGGTGACTTGCCCCTGGGGTCACACAGCCTTGTCAGAGGGTGGGACTGGAACCCAAGTGTTCTGACTCAGCTCCTCACTCAATACCTCACCTCAGTATCTGTCTAGATTGCTGGGCTTGCTCTAGACTGTGTTTCTTTATTATTATTACTATTATTGGCAACATGGCTAATATGGAAATATGTTTTGCATGGGGGGAGGGGGGAAGAAACAACCGAGGTGTTAACTGTTGGTGGTCCTCTTTGTATGTGGGATCCTTGCCCAAAGCCCAGTGTGAGTCTGAATCCCCTGATAGATGAAATGAATCACACCTAAATGTTAACCAAGAGGAAGCCCTCCCCATGTTGGGTGGTTCATCTAAGAAGGATTTCTGGGCAGGCAGGGACAAGGACCAAGAAGGCATGGGTGGATTATAATCTCTGCTACTAAAAGGAATCATCATGTAGGTGAATGAAGAGCCATCCAAGGAATATTACAGCATCATACATTTCAAGCAGTCTCATTCTGGACATGGGGAAATTGAGGCCCAGAGAGAAAGTGACTTACTCAGGGTCACCCAGGTAGTAAGTGACAGAGCCAATTCTGTGTCTAGGTCTTCCTCTGATTACAGAGCTAATTCTCTTTCTACTACAATATATAGTCTCCTCCCTTCCTTTATAACTTCTTAGTTTCCAAGATGGCCTTGGTCCCAAGGTGGCCTCTTCTCTTTAACAATTAGGGAGGGACAACTAGATGGCACAGTGGATAAAGCACCGGCCCTGGATTCAGGAGGACTTGAGTTCAAATGTGGCCTCAGATACTTGACACTTACTAGCTGTGTGACCCTGGGCAAGCCCCCCCCCCCCAAAAAAAAAAACAATTAGGGAGAAGAGTGGCTTTTTTTTTTTTTAAACACATTCTTGCAGATGTCAGTATTGTCTGGTTTACTAGAAGATAGCTGAATTCTCATCTGCTTCTGCATTCAGTCTGTTGTGATTAGGCTGAGGGCTGAGAGCTTATATCTGCTCATGGGGCTGTGTGTGTGTGTGTGTGTGTGTGTGTGTGTGTGTGTGTGTGCGCGCGCGCGCGCGCACATGCCTCAGGACGTGTTGTGTTCCTCACTGTCTGCCTCTCTCCTCAGTACTTCAAAAGCCGCCTGGGCTCGCCCCAGAATAACACAAGCGCCATGATGGAGGAAGACAGAATCGCCAGCACGTCATTACCCCCACTGAAGCCCAATTTCCTGGACTCCATTTTCAACAATGTCATGACGATATGTGCCATGCTGCCCCTACTGGTCTTTACCTGTCTCAACTCTTTCCTGCATCAGAAGTAATTGGATTCATCTCCTTTCCCCACTGCCCTAATTCCTTGATTCAGTGGTAGAAAGGATGATGATGACCTGCTTAAGCTCACATAGGTTGAGGAGAAGCTCTGAGATTTGGGCGGGGGGTCAGAATGTTGTTGTAACTCTATCCCCTGATGTTGCCGTACAGGATGGGATGTTTTTGTGTTGTCGTGGGTTTTTTGGAGTTTTTTTGGT
Source organism: Dromiciops gliroides (assembly GCF_019393635.1). NCBI lineage: Eukaryota > Metazoa > Chordata > Mammalia > Microbiotheria > Microbiotheriidae > Dromiciops > Dromiciops gliroides. The sequence goes on from NC_057864.1 coordinate 259,654,210, forward strand.
GGGACAATGGGGGTTAAGCGACTTGCCCAGGGTCACACAGCTAGTAAGTGTCAAGTGTCTGAGGCGGGATTTAAACTCAGGTCCTCCTGAATCCAGGGCTGGTGCTTTGTCCACTGGGCCACCTAGCTGCCCCAGGGCCAACATTTTTTTGTTTTGTTTTTGTTTTTTCAGGGCAAAGGGGGTTAAGTGACTTGCCCAGGGTCACGTAGCTAGTAAGTGTCAAGTGTCTGAGGTGGGATTTGAAGTCAGGTCCTCCTGAATCCTGGGCTGGTGCTTTATTCACTGCACCACCTAGCTTCCCCAGGGCCAAAAATTTTTACAGATGTTCCAGATCACTTGGGCATCATACCCCTATCCCTTCAATGTGGAAGGGAATAAGAATTTCTTTTAAAATAAAAAGAGGGCAGGGGGCAGCTAGGTGGCACAATGGATAAAGTACCAGCCCTGGATTCAGGAGGACCTGAATTCAAATCCAACCTCAGACACTTGACACTTACTAGCTGTGTGACCCTGGGCAAGTCACTTAACCCCAATTGCCTCACCAAAAAAAAATAAATAAATAAAATTAGGGGAATTGGGATAAATAGTAATCATTTCCATTTATATAATGTTTTAAGGCTTACAAATGCCTTACTTACATTATTTCCTTTCATCCTTACAAGAACCCTATGATGTAGGAGTTATCTCTATTTTCAATATGGGGAAATTGAGGATCGGAAAGTTTTGAGTGGCTCAAAACTGAGTCTGAGGTCTGAGGCAGGATCTGAATATAATATTTTGCGGGGGACCTCCTTAGTGATCTCCAAGGGGTCCCTCTAGTTTGAAATCCTCTGAACTTATCCCTCGCCTACTCTCCACCACACTCATTTCTTTCCTGCCCATATTGTCCTGAATTCTTCTCATCTTCCTGCTCCCTGCTCTATGCCCTCCCCTCCTCTATGTGAGGCTGTGTCAGACCCACACTCCTTCCTCTTCTTCCTTCTGCAGAATCCCTCAAGCCCTGAGGATCTTGGGCAGTCTGGTGGCCATCTTGTTGATGTTTGCTGTGACAGCCACCCTGGTGAAAGTGGATCTTGATCCCATGACCTTCTTCATTCTCACCATGGTCAAGATTGTTATCATCAACTGTGAGTTCTCCGGGGAGGTTTCTGGGGAGAAGAGAGCTGGGCAAGGGATCGGGGGAGTTGACAGGGAACTAGGGGTGCTTTGGTTAATATCTCTTCCCCATCTCTTCATTTGCTTTTCCCTATGGAGATAGATAGGGGAAGCAAAACAGGAGCTTACCTTCTTTTTTTGGTGGGGCAATGAGGATTAAGTGACTTTCCCAGGGTCACACAGCTAGTGTCAAGTGGCTCTGAGGCTGGATTTGAACTCAGGTCCTCCTGAATCCAGGGCCAGTGCTTTATTCACTGCGTCATCTAGCTGCCCCCTAAAACTTTTTTTTTTTAATTTTAATTTTTTTTTTTAAGTAGGGCAATGAGCATTAAGTGACTTGTCCAGGGTCACACAGCTAGTAAGTGTCAACTATCTGATGCTGGATTTGAACTCAGGTCCTCCTGAATCCAGGGCCAGTGCTTTATTCACTGCGTCATCTAGCTGCCCCCTAAAACTTTTTTTTTTTTAATTTTAATTTTTTTTTTTAAGTAGGGCAATGAGCATTAAGTGACTTGTCCAGGGTCACACAGCTAGTAAGTGTCAACTATCTGATGCTGGATTTGAACTCAGGTCCTCCTGAATACAGGGCCAGTGCTTTATCCTCTGCGCCCCCTAGTTGCCCCAGGAGCTTACATTCTGATGGGAGAAGATGCACAAAGGGAGAGCTGGAAAGGGTTGGGTGGGGAAGGGCCTAGTGTAGAGTTGGGTGGGAAGTGGTATGAAAACTTGATTCCATGCAAGATGGGGCAAAAGTTCACTGATCAGAAACTGGAATCCCAAGGGATAAATCCCACACACAGGACCCATTTCTCTTTGGAAAGTGGACCCTGGGGAAAGGAGTGTCTTGCTCACTCTCTACTGTTTGTTGTTGTTGAGTCATTTCAGTTGTGCCTGACTCTCCAGGACCCCATTTGGGGTTTTCTTGGCAAGGATACTGGAATGGTTTGCCATTTCTTTCTCCAGCTCATTTGACAGATGAGGAACTAAAGCAAATAGGGTTAAGTGACTTGCCCAGGGTCACACAACCAATAAGTGTCTCTGGTCAGATTTGAACTCAGGTGGTCCTCCCAACTCCAGGGTTGGCACTCTATCCACTGTGCCATCTAGCTGCCCTCTCCACAGTATATGATCATTTTTCCAACTGCTTGAATTGGGGCCCACCTTAGCCTTCCATCCTGGAGAGAAACTGTCCACTGTGTCAACTTCTGTGTTAAGTGCTGGGAATACAAATACATGCACACACATGAGGACATACAGTCAGTCAGTCAGTCTCTGCCATCAAGGAGTTTACATTCTAAAGGGGAGGACTGGGGCAGCTAGGTGGTGCAGTGGATAGAACACTGACCCTGGAGTCAGGAGTACCTGAGTTCAAATCCAGCCTTAGACGCTTAACACTTACTAGTGTGACCCTGGGCAAGTCACTTAACCCCAATTGCCTCACTTTAAAAAAATAAATAAATAACTAAAGGGGAGGACTACACTTAAAGGAAGTCAAAAGACCCAGAGTGGGAAGGGTTCAAGGGCATGATGGGAGTGCAGCCTGGTGGGAAAAGAAGAAATGTCTGTCTTGGGCACCTTCCTCGAGAGAATCTTCTTGGAGTGGCCAATGGCTTTCTCTTTGTTCTCACATCTTCACTGGGACTTACTTGCTTCCCCTTGGTCCCCTCTCTCCTATTCTATGTGTCAGGCTCTGTGCTTAGCGCTCCCTGCTTTGAAAGAGTTTGTCATCTTACTTCCTCTCATCTCCTCAGCTTGACTCCTTTCCATCCCTTTCCCTTATGCCATGTCCTGTGTTCTTTTTAGCATTTGGCGCCATTCTCCAGGGCAGCTTATTTGGTCTGGCTGGCCTCCTGCCTGCCAGCTATACAGTTCCCATCATGAGCGGCCAGGGCCTGGCTGGAACCTTCGCTGCGATAGCCATGATCTGTGCCATTGCCAGTGAGTTCTTCCCACCTCTTTATGACTACCTAGGGGTGAAAGGGAGGGGAATTGGCCCTAGGGGATGGGTTGGGGGTGGAGGCCCTGCAGGCATCACTTTTCTCACCTCCTCTGTGAGTAATTTCCTTTCCCTCTGCCTCCCTAGGTGGCTCAAAGCTGGAACACAGTGCTTTTGGATACTTTATCACTGCCTGTGGGGTCATTGTCCTTTCTATCTTATGCTACTTGGTCCTGCCTAGACTGGTAAGATAAAGGGGAGGAAGTCTGTCCTCTGAGGGTGGCTGCTCCCTCTCCCCCCCAACAATAGAGACAGTGTGGTATAGTAGAAAGGGCGCTGAGTTTGGAATCTGGCCACCTGGGTTTGAAATACTGGCTCTGCCACTTGAACAAATCACTTCTCCCTCTGGGCATCAGTTTCCTGGTCTGTAGTAGTAGTGATAATAATAATAACAATAACAATAATAGTAATAATAAATAGCTACCTTGTATATAGCATTTTAAGATTTGCAAAGTGATTTACAAGTATTATCTTCACAAAAACCCTGGGAGATAGATGTAATTATTATCCCCATTTCACAGATGAGGAAACTAAGGCAAACAGGTTCAGTGACTTGCCCAGGGTCACATAGCCAATAAGTATCTGAGGCTGGATTTAAAACCAAATTTTCCTGACTTCAGGCCCAGTGCTGCCTGTAAAATGTTGAGGTTAGAGCTGTATAGGCTCCTCTTTCTTCCAAGAACTGTACCCCTCCAAAAAAACCCAACAACAATACAATCCTCTTCCCCTTTTATTACTTCAGGAACCTCCTTCTGCCTCTAAGCCAGTGTCAAACTTAAATAGAAAGGGGGTCTCTGCCAGCTGCAAATTGGCTATTGGCTTAGAAAACCACAAATTAATATTATCTACGTTGCTTCTAGTTTGGGCCATGAGCTTGACACCTCTGCACTACTAAGTGCTCAGAGTAATCAGCTGCCCTAAGGAGGCATTGGCCAGCAGACAGGTGATCCCAAACACCTTTTCCTACCTTGGGTACCTGGGGAAAGGACAATATGTTTGTCCTCGTTCTGCCCCAAAGGATCAGGACATCTGCGGTGATGCTGTATATTACTGCTTCTCCAGGTTTGGGGAGGGACATCTTATTCTCTCCTCCCCCTAAAAACATAAAATAAAACAAGGGTGGGGTTGGTCCTACATCTGTGATGCTAAGAGTAGATGTTTGGAGAATGAAAAATTGGGGAGAAGAGTCTCAGCTTGATGTTTCCCTTCTCTTTCTTCTTCCCTGCCAGAAATTCTACCAGTATTACCAGCAAGTGAAGGTGGAGGCTCTTGGGGAGCGGGAAACTAAAATGGATTTGATTCGAAGAGGTACCTGGGTCCCAGAGGAGTGGGAGAGAGGCTACTCTAAGGGAATACGTACTCAAAGGAGGAAGAGAGGGTCTTTTTTGTGCTAGGCTCTGTGAAGGGTATGGAAAAAATGTGCTCCCTGGGCTAGGTGATTCAGAAAAAATAGAAAGTATGACTGCACGTGGCTCTAACCTCTGCTCCACAGGAGACTGAGGCTGATGGATTAGGAGAGCTCCAGTACTGAGCCGCAGTAGGGCAAAAACCAGTCTGGTGTCTGCACCAATATGGTGAGCCCAAAGGGAGTGTGGTGCTGGGGAGTTCATCAGGCTGCCCAAGGAGGGGCAAATCGGATAATAATCTAAGATAGCAGAACAGAAGTTGGGAAGGGGCCTAGATGAGATGGGGAGGCCCAATCTTAAAAACAAAGGAACAGGGGCAGCTAGGTGGCGCAGTGGATAGAGCACCGGCCGTGGAGTCAGGAGTACCTGAGTTCAAATCCGGCCTCAGACACTTAACACTTACTAGCTGTGTGACCCTGGGCAAGTCACTTAACCCCAATTGCCTCACTAAAAAAAAAAAAAAAAAAAAAACAAAAACAAAAACAAAAAACAAAGGAACAGGGGCAGCTAGATGGCACAGTGGATAGAGCACCAGCCCTGGATTCAGGAGTACCTGAGTTCAAATCCGGCCTCAGACACTTAACACTGACTAGCTGTGTGACCCTGGGCAAGTCACTTAACCCCAATTGCCTCACCAAAAAAAAACCCAAAAAACCAAAGGAACAACAACAAAACACCTAGATATGGTCTCTGTGCTTGGTGCCGTGAGAAGTATAAGACATGATCCCTGCCCTTGAGGAATTCATATCTTAGCTGGGGACACCTGCTGAAAATTGCAAGGTTCTAACTCTCCATACAAGATGTCTTCAGAGGAGGGAGAGGCCTGTGTGATCCAGGGCCTGTCTTAGAAAGCTCAATTCAAATGCTTTCTCCTCCAAAAGTCTTCCTTTCACCAGAATGCCACCCATACCCCCAAAACTCACAATGCACTTTATTTTACAAGCCCTCTGTAGTAGTGTGGGCTCATCATGTAAAATTGTATATAATAGCACTTTGTGTACCTGATACATCCCTGTGCTAGACTGTAACCTTCATGAGGGCAGGGCGCTTATATTATAGAAACTTTGCATGTCCCCCAGCACTTCTTTAGCAAGGCTCTCTCTGCAAGATGGGACTTCTTTCTTTTCTTTTTTTTTTTTTAAAAGGGAAAAAAATTATTTGATGGAAAAAAGGGACCCCCCCCCCCCAACAGATGTTTGTGGCTGTATTGTCTTCTAAGGACTCTGGGAATAGGTCGAACTCGAAAGATTGGTAAGGTCTAGAGGAAGGAAGGAAGGAAGGGGCAGGAGCTAAATAAACTGAATGAGGAGAGTCAGGAATTATAATAATAGTTCTCACTTATGTAGCATTTTATTTATTTTTAAGCTCCCATTCCTGAGGGATGGGGATGAGCAGACAAATGTGGGCACTGTGAAAGAGAGAGGCCTTAAGGGCCCAGAGAAGTAAGCTCAAGACTCCATGAAATCTGAAACTTGAATCACACAAATGGCCGCAGGGAGTTGAGCAGTGGTTGGGGGAGGGGAAGCTCTAGAACACTGGCTGGTGGGACACCAGAGGGAGAGCCGAGAAAACTGGGTAGATCTAGAAGCCAGGGCTCACCCTGAGGGGGTCATCTCCAACTACCCCCTGGATCCCACCCAGGAGCACAGCCTCACAGGACAGGCTTGGGCTTCCATCAGCCCCAGGACTGGAGAGCACTCCAGTACAAAGTTTGGGTTGACATAGATGAGGCCCTTGGAAATCAGCCTGGTCAGTGTTGGCCAGGAGCGGGCAGGCAGGTGGGTTTAGTGCTGGAGCCTGCAGAAGTGAAGAATTTGTCAAAATCCTCCAGAGTCCCGTACACTTCCCTTGCACATGGCTCCCACCTTCTGGCACAATGCCTTTGCGTAGGTGACTGCTTCATGATGGCTTGAAACAACTTTGCTTCGTTGTCTCCATCAAACGAAGGCTGTCCCACCAGCATCTCCTCCAGCAAGACTGCAAAGGACCAGGGCAGCTAGGTGGCACAGTGGTTAAAGCTCTGGTCCTGGATTCAAGAGTACCTGAGTTCAAATCCAGCCTCAGACACTTGACACTTACTAGCTGTGTGACCCTGGGCAAGTCACTTAACCCCCATTGCCCCTCAAAAAAAAAAAATTCCAAAGGACCACCAGTTCCCCACCTTCCCCTGGGACTGGTAGGTGATAATCTCAGGGGCAACGTAGTCTGAGGTCCCCCAGAAGGACCAGTTTGTGGTTCTGGGGAAGATGTTCTCCTTGCACCTGCCAAAGATCTTGGATCTTGATGTGTCTGTCCGTGTGCAGCATCATATTATCCAGCTTCAGATGCCCGTAGATGACGTTCTGATTGTGAAGGAAGACGAGGCAGATGACGTTTCCCCAAATAGGAACTGCCCAGATGCTGAATGTGGTACATAAGGTGCCTGTAAGACCTGTCCAACCGCTGGAATGAATGAGTTCCCTGTAGAAATTGCCCAGCTGCTGAAATCTGGTACAGGATGTCCCCGTCCACCCATCCATCATGGACACCATCACAATGTATAGTCAGTGACCTAGAAGATGGAAGAGAGCGTAGCTACCACCCACCTGCAAACTGCCCCCCCAGGGCCAGTATGGGCTTCATCATTAGTCTGCTACCATCATATGCTTCTTTAGGATCTTAATGGCAGACGCTCATCAGAGTCCTGATGTCTTCTCAGCTAGCATCACCTTGCCAAAGCTACCCTTGATGGGCACTATGAGGATGGTGAAGTTGGAAATGTGCAGTTGGCCGAAGAAGAATCAGTTGGAGTTATGGGGGTGGGGGAGGGGCCCAGGCATACCCAATGCCCCTTGTGTAGCATTTCAAAGGTCAGAAGAGTGATTTCCTCACCACAGTGAAAAGTAGGTAGTACTGGGTTTTGGGGGGTTTTTTTGACTGGAGCTGTGATTACAACAGTGCTCCTGGTGAGGAATTTTCTCTACCAAAAGCAAATCCCATTCTTGCTTTGAAAATTACTATCATAGGGGCAGCTAGGTGGCGCAGTGGATAGAGTACCGGCCCTGGATTCAGGAGAACCTGAGTTCAAATGCGGCCTCAGACACTTAACACTTACTAGCTGTGTGACCCTAGGCAAGTCACTTAACCCCAATTGTCTCACCAAAATTAAAAAAAAAAAGCAAGAAAGAAAATTACTATCATAGAGCTGATTCACCTGAGGCAAGAAGAGAGGAAAGGAACTTGCTGAGAGTCACACAGCCATTATAAGTCAGGTAGGTCTTCTTGACTTCAAGGCTGGCTATTTATCTACTAAGCCAGTAGAGTCAACTCAAATAGAAACTTGATCATTGACTTAGAAAACCACAAATTAACATTATCTTTGTTGTATTGTATTTTTCAATTTACTTTGTTAAACATTTATCAATTACATTTTCATCTGGTTCTGGCTCACTCAGGAATTTTGCCGAGGTCCTGCAAGTTTGACACCTCTGCACTAAGCCACACTTCCTCTTGGCTAGTGTTACTGTCTTCGATTTACTTCTGGGGGGAAACAGAAGCCCAGAAAGGAGAAGGGAATTGCCCAAGTTCACAAAAGCAAGGAACACAAGAACTAGAAGGGACCTCAGTTGGCGGTTAGTCCAACCCATCCTTGTCCAAGAATCCCCTCTACACCACTCCCTACTTTACCCAGTTAGTACTCACATTTGAAAAGTGGGTACTAGATGACCCAAGAAGTCCTCATCCAATGAATGATCCTGAACCTCCCATTCCATTTTCAAACAGCTTGGACTGCCAGGAAGCTTTTACTGACATCAGCTCCCAAACTGACTTCCTGTGACTTCCATTCATTGCTCCTAGTTCCTGCCCTTGGAGTCCAAACAGAACAAGTCTAGCTCTTTACATCGTTGGAGATAGCTATCCTCTCTCACCTCTCAGTCTTATCTTCTCCGGGCTATGAACAGATCCTCATAAAGTATGTTCTCCTCTCTTCTCAATCATCCTTTCCTGGATACACTTCAACTCGTCTGTCTCTTTCTTAAAACAAAGTATCCGTGGGGCAGCTAGGTGGTGCAGTGGACAGAGCACCGGCCCTGGATTCAGGAGGACCTGAGTTCAAATCCGGCCTCAGACACTTAACGCTTACTAGCTGTGTGACCCTGGGCAAGTCACTTAACCCCAATTGCCTCACAAAGAAAAAAAAAATGTCTGGAGCTAAACTCAGCCAGAACAGAATAGACTGGAACCATCACTTCCTTGTTCCCGGAATTTGACTGTGAACTCCATAATGGCAGAGGTGGATTCTCGGCTTTTCTTTGTATCCTTTTCTCCCTCTCCCAATTCCATATATTTTCCTCGGCTATGCCTCAAGTCTGGAGTGACTCTCCCTCCTCATCTTGGCCTTCTGGCCACTTCAAGTCTCAACTAAAATCCCACCTTCTACAAACAAGAAGGCTTTCCCAGACCTCTTGAGTCACCTTTTAGTGCCTTTCCTCTGTGATTATCTCCGATTTATCCTGAAGGTAGCTTATCTTTATATAATTGCTTATACATTGACTCCCCTGTTAGCTTGGGAGCTCCTCAAGGGCGGGAATTGAGGTTTTTTGTCTTTCTTTGTATCCCTGGTGCTTAGTAGAGTGCTGTATTAAGCACTTGATAAATATTATTTGTTGACTTGATTTGGAGATTTTGCCCAGGATGGGAATATCAATCAATAAGCATTTATTATTACCTTTTTATTGTTATATCACACTGTTAAATCATATTGAGTTATAGAATCAAAGATTTGAGAGCTTGAAGGAATACAAGAGGTGACAAGTTGAAACCCTGTTTTATAGGTGACGAATCTGAGTCCCAAAGAAGTTAACTTGCCTAGGATTACATAGCTAGTACATATCTGAGGTGGGATTTGAACTCAAGTCTTTGTGATTCCAAGTCCAGTATTCTGTCCACTAGACCACTGAGGAAACTTCTGACTAGAGCGGAGGGTACTTTTGGGGGAAAGAATAAGAGGAGGTTGGGTAGGATGCTCGAGGCCATGGAAAGGGAAATGATGTGGGTTCTGATGAAGTAAACTATAGTAGGTTCTTACCATGCATCTATGGAGAGGGCTCGGGGGTGGGAGGTCTAGGCCTGTGATTTCATGTCATTTTATAGGCAAATTCCTTACTGAGGAAATTCCCTGTACTAATTAAGATCAATGCATCATCTTAGAGGACTGGCATAGCGGATAATGGATTAACCCATGGTCAGAGCCACTATGTGTCATAGGGGGAGGTTGTACCCAGACTTCTTAACTGAGGCCTCTTCACTACAGTGAGCTCCCTCTCTGAGATATGACACATGTCTAGTAGGGACAGGGTGCGATATCAATTAGAGAGTAGAGGTAGGGTTTGGGAAGTAGGTTCCACTTGGGAGAAGATGATGCACTTGCCCTGGAGTCAGGTGATCTGAGTTTAAATCCCACCTCTGACCCTATATTATCTTAGATAGGGTCTCTGGGCTTCAGAAATTTCCTCATTTATAAAATGAGGGGTGGGACTGGGGATGGGGAGGTGGACTAGATGACCTCAGAAGTCCTTTCTAGCTCTAAATCTATGATCATATAACAGAACATAAGAGAGCAAGTTTATTTTTCCCCTAATTCAGGATCTTCTAATATACTTGTCTTCTTCCCAGGAGTGAACTCTACCAAGAGTAGAGAAGAAGGAGGGATGCCAAAGCCCGGCACACAGACCTCCCCCTATGAGAAGCCTTCTATTGTATCTATCCTCAAACAGGTAGATAGGGCTTAAAAGCCTGGGTCTTCTGCCTCCATATCCTATCCTCCCTACCCCATTATCCCCTTGGCCATGACCCTTTCTTCTGTTCTCTTCCCCCATCTTTAATCTATGACTTTCCCCATTTTGGGACCTTGTGTTATTGATGGCTGAGTCCAGGAGAAGAGAGATTTTTCTTCTTCTTTTTCTCCTCCCCCATCTTCATTTACTCCAGCCCAGCCCCACAATTCATGCAACACACATCCAAAAATGAGACTAAACTGCTTTCCCCACATCCACCCCCCGACATGCTCCAATGCCCTATAGAGGAAACCTTCCCCTTTTCTTCTGATTCCCAGATCTGGGTTCTGGCATTGTCTGTCTGCTTTGTCTTCACCGTCACCATCGGCGTGTTCCCTTCTGTGACCGCTGAGGTCCAGTCCACCATTGCAGGGACCAGTGACTGGAGTGAGAGCTGGAGGGCAGGGTGGGCAGGGAAGGATTGGGTGTGGAATTGGAGGGGGAGGAACTGGAGAATGGAATCCCCAAGGGAGGTAGAAGAAGAGACCTTCATTAGGATTTGGAGGTCTTTAGGGTGCTGAGTTTATGACCCCTTTCCTTTTGGGATGATAGGAAGCTGTTGGTCGGGGGAGGACTGGGAAACCTGCTTGTATTTGGCCAATGGCTTGTTGGGGGTCGGAAGGGTATGCCTAACCCATGGTTCCCCGTTCCCATTTTTTTGTTCTGTTCTCCTATGAGCTCCCTGAAGGTAAAAAGCAGGGAGCAGTGTACAGATGGAGAAACAATGAGCTTAGTTGAGGGCAATAACTTGTTCTAGGTCATGCAGAGATCACTGTTGAGACTAGAACCCATGTCCTGCCTCTTAACATCACCCCTTCCCCTCTTTGTGTCTCATCCTGTCCCTTTCCTAATTTGAAACTTTTTCACTGCCCTCACTTCCAGAAAAGTATTTCATTCCTGTCTCCTGCTTCTTCACTTTCAATGTCTTTGACTGGGCGGGCAGAAGCCTCACTACTTTGTACATGTGGGTAAGTAGGTCTTGTGGGGGTGGGGATGGCATAGAGTCCCATAGGACTTTGTCTGAACGTGGAACAATAAATAAAGCATGTAGCTATTTATGGGAAGGGGATCTAAGCTGCCTTCTCCTGCCTCAAACCCAGGAATGTGTGGTGGGTGGGGCTAGGGTTTGGGGTTTCTGGTCCAACTTCCTGACTAGAAGCTTCTTAGAGATGTCCCAGAATAGAGTGGGGTGTGTGTGTGTGGGGGGTGTGTGAGTGATTGGTGCACACAAGTGGTCATTTGTTCATGCTTGTGTGTCGTTAGTAGGCCAGGAACCACATCATGGCACATACTGCTCCTCATGCAGAATATTCCCCTGCCTCATCTCTGCTGTTTAGAATCCCTGGCTCAACTCAACGACTAACTCCAGCTGCTAGTGTGCCCCCCTCCCCCAGTTATTCCATATTTACTTATACTGGGTACATGTTGTTTTCAACTCAATAGAAAGTCAGCTCCTAATGGGTGGGAATGGTTTTATTTTATTGCCTCCAGCCCAGAAGCTCATTGATTTGATTGATAAATGATGAATGAATAAATGAATGAATGAATGCAGTGGTAAGGGCAGGGGCCCTCTCTTAGAAGAGGACTCTCCTAGCATTGGCCTGGGGCAGGCAATGAGACAAGGGGTCTTTGGGGTGTCCCTTTCTTTTCCTTAGCCCAAAAAGGACAGCCAATGGCAACTTCCTGCTCTGGTGCTGTCGAGGATCCTGTTTGTGCCGTTATTTATGCTGTGCAATGTTCATCCAAGGAATAACCTGCCTGTGATCTTCCACCATGATGCCTGGTTCATCATCTTCATGATATTCTTTGCCTTCTCTAATGGCTACCTCGCCAGCCTCTGCATGTGCTTTGGCCCCAAGTGAGTGAGCAGGGCATGGGCAAGTGAAGGGGATGGTGGGGTCTGGACACAAGACTTCTGGGGCAGTGCCCTTAGCCAGCAGATAGGACAGGCCAAGGACTCAGTATGGCCTTCGGCCAGTGAACCTGGCGTAAGTCACTCTCAACATAGACATGTTGAGAGTTCTGAGTTTGGCACGATGTGGGCATGGAGAGATGGTGGGGAGGGGTGGGGAGGGAAATAGAGCTAATCTTTCTGGCCTGATTAGCAGAGACCCAATCTGTGCACCTCATTGGAGGAAAACAGTCTCCTCCCTCTAGGATTAGGTGTACCTAGAGCCAAGATCAGGGTACAGGGAGATAAGGATGAACAAAGTCTGAGCCTGGAAAATTTGGTGAATAGTTGGAAGGGTCTGGGTAGCCATTAGCTTCAGCCAGTGGGAGTGCCCAGCTCTGTCCTGCCCTGCCCTTCTTACATAGCTCCTCTGGCTACCCTTCCCTAAAGACTTGCTCACCCAGCATACTGCTTTTGACTTGCATCTTCAGCAGCTCTGGTTGCTAAAGGCAGGAAGTAACCTAGAGTCCAGCTTGGGATTCTGGGAAGTGTAGTTTGTTTGCTGTAGGGCCTCTTGTGGGTGATGTTCAGGGGGCAGTTGCAGGTGAGTGGGGTATCATAGGCCCTGGTTAGGCCATGGGCCTGAGCAATGGAGGCTGGAGGAGGTGGAGGAAGCCTCCTGGGGAAGCTTACAGTGGGAGAAGGGAGAGTGATGGAGCATATAACAGCAGAGGCCATAGAGGATGCTTTGTTTTTGTTTTTGTTTTTTTTTTAGTGAGGCAATTGGGGTTAAGTGACTTGCCCAGGGTCACACAGCTAGTAAGTGTTAAGTGTCTGAGGCCGGATTTGAACTCAGGTCCTCCTGACTCCAGGGCCGGTGCTCTATCCACTGCACCATCTAGCTGCCATAGAGGATGCTTTGGAAGGGTTAATGGCAATGCTTTGCTGAATGAGCTACATGAGCTAGCAAGGGCTCCCTGGCGTCTGGGAGCATGTGCTGGAGTAAGGCAGGAAAATTACCTTGGGTAAAAGTGATGGGAGAAGTTCCCTAAGCCAAGCCAAGTGGCCAGGGACAAAGTTATCCTGACTCTGGGAATGGGCATGAAAGAGTACTAGATTTGGAATTCCAACTCCAAACTCCAGTTCTAAATTGATGATGAACGATGATGATGGTGGTGACGAAAGAGAATGAACAGAGTGGATGATGTCCTAGGGTCTGTGGATTCTGGAGGGAGGGCGCAGATTTCTCTGGTAAAGGGGAAGAGGTCCAGGCACCAGGTACAGGAGAGGAGTTTGCCAAGGTGCAGGAGTCTTGGGTGACCTTGCTTGCCTTTTGTCCCATCTCTCCCCAGGAAAGTGAAACCTTCAGAGGCCGAGACTGCGGGTACAATCATGGCCTTCTTCCTCTCCCTGGGCCTGGCCCTGGGCGCCTTATTATCCTTCCTGCTCCGGGCTATAGTGTGACCATCCTCCCTGCCCTGCCTCATCATCTACTTCTGACCTCTCTTTTCTCACCACCTGTGCTGGTGACAGAGGAGCAGAACAACCCCTTCTTTGGACACAGGGAGCCAAAGAGCTAGAGCTCTCCTATCCTGGAGAAGGGGTCCCAAAGGACAGCACAGAGAGGTCAGTAGCTTCCTGCAGTATTTGACTGACTGACCGATGGAACCCATCTATGGGTAAAACAGTGTTTATTCTCTTCCCCCCACCCCCAGCTGTGTGTGTCTGTCCATCCCCACGTCCATCCCTCTGTCTGTATCTGGTGTCAGGGGCCAGGTGGATGAGATGAAGCATTGTTTTAGGGCCATATTTTTTCTGGCTGTGTTTTTCCATCCATCCAACCCCAGCGCTCTCCCCATCCCCAGCCGTTACATGTAATATGTCATGTACAGTGCCATTTATTGCCTTTTTTATACTCAAGACAGAAACCAGGTGCTGCTTGAAGGCATCCAATAAATCATTCAGGATTTTTTTTCCTCAGTGTTTCTCATCAGCTCCATTCTGTGGGAGGTGAATGGGCCTGTTGTGGTGGCTCAGGGTGGGTATCCTGAGGAATAGAGGGTATTCTCAGAGGATCATGGTGGGGAGCACCTCGGGAAGAGCTTACAGCTAGGGGACCTGGGTTCTACAACTACCTCTGGACTGAAGGGCCTAGATGATCCGAGGCCCCTCCATTCCCCCTTCATGGGTCCTTTTTCTTCTCTGCAAGATGACACGGTGGGAGTGGGTGACCCTTCCTAGCATTGTAACTGAAGTGCTCCCAGCTGGTATAGTAGGTGAGGGACGGATCTAGAGTGCCAGGCCCTCTTCTGGCCAATACAAGGGAGAGGTTTGAGTCAGTCAACAAGCATCTATTGAGTGTTTACTCTGTACTAGGTATTGTTGGGCTTTAGACTCTGCCCATTCCCTTAATAGAATATTTGGAGCAGTATCAAGGTCATAGTGGACAGAATTTCTCTCAAGCCTGGAGTCAGGAAGACTCCTCTTCCCTAATTCAAATCTGGCCTCAAACACTTAGCAGCTGTGTAACCTTGGGCAAGTCACTTCACCCTGTTTGCCTCAGTTTCCTCATCTGTAAAATGAGCTGGAAAAGGAAATGGCAAAACCACAACATCTCTGGCAAGAAAAGAAGAGTCAGACGAATGAACAACAACATCACAGCTAAAAGGAATCTTAACCACCATTGAGTTCAAGCCCCTCCTCTTACAGATGAGGAAACTTGAGGTGCGTAGAAATAGAAGTGATTTGCCCAGGGTCCCACAATTCATAAATTTCTGAGGTGAGATTTGAACCCAGCTCTTTTTAGTCTGGTGCCCCATTCCCCTACAAGGCATTCTGCCTCTAAAAAAGTACATAGAGGGGGCAGCTGGATGGCACAGTGGATAAATCACCGACCCTGGATGCAGGAAGACCTGAGTTCAAATCTGACCTCAGACCCTTGACACTTTCTAGCTGTGTGACCCTGGGCAAGTCACTTAACCCTCATTGCCCCACCCCCAAAAAAATTTTTTTTTAAAGTACATAGAACCTCTCCTTTTGTCCTTTTCAGTGATGACTTACTCCCTCCGGCCTCTGTCAGAAATATTTCTACCTACAAAACACATGTTCCCCCTTCCCCACCATTGTCCCCCACCCAGTGCCCCAGGGGTGAATGAACTCCAGACAGGATCCCAGACCGCCCAGCTCCTGGCTGCACTCATGAGATGCCTGTGTTCAAGGAGTCAGAGGCTAGGCTTAAGCCTCCAAAAGTTTGGCATGCATCCCTGGCACCTCAGCTCTCACTCCTGCTTGGCTTCCTGGAGAACAAGGAGGCCTGTGTCTCCCCAGAATGAGGGGGCTAGCCAGCTTGGCGCCCTAGGGCCCAGCCTTGGACCCTTTCCCCACACCCCAACAGGATTGTGCCTGGAAGAGGAAAGGTCTGAGAGGAGGGAGGCCACTTGTATGGGGGTCAGGACTTGGGTGGTAGGGGAGTGATTATAGACAGGCAACCTTGGGAGCTCAGGTCTCCTGGGTTTCTTTCCTTGAGTCTAGACCCTTCCCTTCCCCAAAAGGGATTTCCCCCAACTTAATGAAGAAGTTCTGGCAAAGTTTAAGGAAGTACTGCCATTCGCCTCCCAAAGTGCTGTGTCACAGAGAGTGAGTGGCAGAGAGACAGACACAGGCAGGCCCTGCCCTTGGGTGGGTTCCCAGGCAGACATACTGTGCAGACACAAATATACGACACACACACACACACACACACACATACCCAGTAGGAGAAAAATACCTAAGACAGGGAAATATTTTTGCTGGCCCTCATTTCAAAGTTCAGCCAATGACTCAAGGAGACCATGCCTTCTTGCCTGGTGTTTCTGAGCAGAGCCGCCAGATGGTTTATTTATCTAATTGAAGGCTCCTGTCGCATTTGCATAGGACGGGACTGCTTACAACCCAGTTTTCTCTGTGATTGTCTCTGCATTTAGTCAGAAGTCCTACTCAGAACCTACATACAAATTTTATACCCTCTTCAGGTCAAGTAAAAGTAGTAGGGGCTGTGAGGGCCTTTATCCGCCAGACTGGGGAGGTTGAAGAAGAAGAAAACCACCACCCATTTTTTCAGAGCAGTTCTCTAAAGTTTCCTGGAGGAAGTTGGCATTTGAAAGAATGGTTTATGGGATATGGGATAATAGCAGGGTGGAGAAGAAATCTGGGCTACCAGATGAACTTTGACTGAGATCCTCTCCGATCCCCTAAGTACTTCCTCAGAAACAAGAGACCCACCCCCACCCCCAGCCCAGAAGAAAACCCCATAGTTGGCTATATCCTAACTTCCTCCACTCCCTTAGGAGCCACCTAGCTCAGTCCTTGTCTTGGACACCAGGCCAAGACAAAAGAACTCTGGTCTTAATAATCAGAAGACATAAACTGTCATTCTAGCCCTAAAATACCAACATTTTTTTTTCTTTTAGTTTTGATCTCTTCTCCCCCCAGCTCCTTAATCTGGTACCATCTCTTGTAACGGAATTTAAAAAAAAGGAAAAAGTAATTAAATAACCAATTCTTGAATCACATCTGACAGCATATGCAATATTCTACACCCACATTCCCCTACCTTGGCAAAGGGAGATTCATTTTCTCAACTTTGGGGGCCAAGCTCAGTTATAATTACAATTCGATTTGGGGTGCTTATTCTCTTTTTCTGTTGTACTTATATGTGGTGTTTTTCTGGTTTTGCTTACATCACTCTTCCATCAGGTGTCCTCATAGTCACAATTTTTTTAGTTTTGAATATCAGGTTTTTATATCAGATTCATCATTCATTTCTGAGTGCATACCTCCTTTCCCCTCTCCCCAGGGGACCATAACAAGGAATTAAACAGAGATAGAGGGGGCAGCTAGGTGGCTCAGTGGGTAAAGCACCAGCCCTGGATTCAGGAGGACCTGAGTTCAAATCCAGCCTCAGACACTTGACACTAGCTGTGTGACCCTGGGCAAGTCACTTAACATTCATTGCCCCGCCAAAAAAAAAAAAGAGAGAGAAGAATAAAATACATTTCAGCAAAACTAACCCAGCACATCAATAGTCTGATGGTACAAACAATATTCTACATCCATGGTCCCCTAGCTGTGTTTTCTTATTTTGGGGGTCATGCTGTGGTGATAGTGTTCATTTACATTGTAGTTACTGTTCATGTATTGTTTTCCTGGTTCTGCTGACTTCATCCTGCATCAGTTGACAAGGCTTTCAATGCTTCTCAGAATTTTTAATATTCTTACAGAGATGTAATATTCCATTCCAGCCATGTATTATACCATGTCTAGTCACTGCCCAGTTGAGAGGCATTTACTTTATTCCTAGCTCCTTGCTAGGAATAAAACATGCTGCCATGAAAATATTGGTGTCTGTAGGACCTTCCCTTTGCTTCCTTGGGTTATATACCTAGCAATGGCATCTCCAGATTTGGGCTTGTATAGTTTATAGTCACCTTTTAGGCTAATTGCAAATTTCTGCAACAATAATTTAGAGTATGTCCTTGGGTAAAGGCCTCAGTTTACTCATCTGGAAAGTTTCCTTTTTTCCGTTTTATTTTTTTCTAGAAAGAAAGAAATAGTATTTTATTTTTTCCAATTAAATATAAAGACAATTTTTGACATTCTCTTTTTTTAAAAAGACTTTGAGTTCCAAATTTTCCCCCTCCCTCTATCTCTGCCATTCCCCTTCCCCAAGATGGCGAGCAATCTGATATAGGTTATACATGTGCAATTATTTAAAACATATTGGAAAGTTAGTTTCATAAAAACTGAAATGCTAATTCTCCTGGTTGTTATTTCTGGGCTACCAAGCTGCAGTTGTGGTTTGTAGCCACTAGAGGGCATCATGCAGATACCCTAGAATAAAAAAAAAATAATATTTACTGTGGGCCAAGCACTGTGATAAGTGCTTTACAATTCTAATTGCAATTTACCTTCACTTGACAATAACCCTAGGAGATAGGTGCTATTATTATCCCCATTTTACATATGAGGAAACTAAGGCAAACAGCAGTTAAGTAGCATATTCGGGATCACTTGGCTAGTAAGTGCCAGGGATGGGTCTGGAACCAGGGCCTTCTTGACTTGGAGTCCTGTGTTCTATGTTATGTGTTAGGTCATAACTGTTTATGAGCAAGCTAGGTGGCAAAGTAGAGTAAGGAAGACCTGAGTTCAAATCCAAGCTCAGACACTTCCAAGATGGGTGACTCTGGATAAGTCACTTAACATCTATTTCAATTTTCTCTTCTGTCAAATAGGAATAATAATAATAATAATATCACCTACCTCCTAGGATTGTTGTAAAGATCAAATGAGATGATACTTGCAAAGCACTTATTCAGCACAGAGCCTGACCCATAGTGAGTGCTTGATAAATACTTATTTCCTTCTATCCACTGCCTCTCTATCAACTCTACTGTACTGGTGAGACTCAATTTTCAGAAAACTGGATTCATTCATTCATAAATCCAACAAACATTTATTAGCTCCTAGCTATTTGCTGATACAGTGGATAAAGTGCCTGGCCTGAAGTCAGGAAAAGACTCATCTTCAAGAGTCCAAATCCAAATGATTTCTAGCTGTGTGGCTCTGAGCAAGTCACTTCTACGTGCTTGCCTCCATTTCGCGTCTGTAAAATGAACTGGAAAAGGAAATGCCAAACCACTCCGGTGTCTTTGCCAAGAAAACCCCAAACGGGGTCAGGAAGAGTTGGATGATGAAAACAACTCGAGGACAACAATGATAGAGTCTGTGGTTGCCATGAATGAAAATGGAGAGTCTACCTTCAAAGAGCTTACTGTCTTACTAGAATAGGGGCTCTGAATCTTTTGAGTACCCTGTGGCAGTCTGGGGAAGCCAATGGAATGCTTCTCAGAATCGTGTTTTTAAAAGCACAAAATAAGGGGGCAGCTAGGTAGCACAGTGGATAAAGCACCGGCCCTGGATTCAGGAGTACCTGAGTTCAAATTCGGCCTCAGACACTTACTAGCTGTGTGACCTTGGGCAAGTCACTTAACCCCCATTGCCCCACAAAGAAAAAAAAAAAGCACAAAAATTATACAGGATTATGAAGGAAAGCAAAAGCACCGACCCTGGACTCAAGAGGACCTGAGTTCAAATCCGGCCCCAGACACTTAACATGAACTAGCTGTGTGACCCCGGGCAAGTTACTTAACCCCCATTGCCCCGCAAAAGCAAACAAACTAAAACAAAAAGAAAGGGCCTTCTGGGCCATGGCTAGAGATGAAAGAAATCAAAGCCCAGCTCACACAGGTGGGAAACACCAGAGCCGGGATTTCATCTCTTTCCCTGCCCCAGAATTAAGTAACGACATAACACAAAGTAGAAGGTCATTGGAACAGAGGACAGATCCAGACGGTTGCTGTTCATCCAGATCCCATGTTATAAGTAACATGGGGGGTGGCAGCTAACACTTGAAACACTTAGCTGTGTGACCCTGGGCAAGTCACTTAACCTTCATTGCCCCACCAAACAAAATAAGTAACATCCTTAGGACAAAACATGATGCAAATCAGGAAGTATTTGGGAGAGGGGTAGAGATGAGCTCTGCCTCTGATGCATGAAGTGACCCTGGACCATTCATTCGCTGACCTTTTCTGTTTTCCAAATATGGGTAATGGGGAAGGAACCCTTGGCTTCTCTATGCATTAGAGATCAGTTAATGGGGAGATTACACTTAGGTTACCAAGAATGTTCTCAATTTTATAATCTGTTTATCCAGTTATTGTATTCTTTAGGGAGTGTTAGCACATTAGGATGGCCTGCCTGAAAGGTGATATATTTCCCTCCCATTGGCTCTTATTCTCCAGGTGAACACAGAGTTGTCGTCCTTTAAAGAGGAACCAGCATCTTTTTCAATTAGTCACAGTTAATGAGCGTTTATTTAATTTTTAACATTTTATTTTCCCCCAATTTCATATAAAAACACATTTTAACCTTCGTTTTTTACAATTTTGAGTCGAAAATTCTCTGGTGCCAGCCCTCCTCTCCCCCATCATTGAGAAGACAAGCAGTTTGGTAAACGTTCTACATGTGCGGTCATGCAAAACGTTTCCATAATAAATATTAAACATCAACTATATGCTCAGCTCTGGGGATGCATAAAGAGGCAAAAGACAGACCTCCTAATGGGGGAGACAACAAACAAATATGCATAAGCAAACCATATCCAGGATAAATAGGATATAATTGAGGGAAGGCACTAGGATTAAGAGGAATTGGGGAAAGATCTTTTGTAGAGGGTGGGGTTTTAGATGGGACTTCAGGGAAGCCAGGAAGTGGACATGAGAAGGGAGGACAGTCCGAATGCCCAGAACTTGTCCAGCAGTAAGGAGGCCAGCATCCCTGGATGGAAGGTGGAGGGAGTGGAGGTAGGTGACAGGAGGCTTCATTAAAAACAAAAAAAATTTCTGCAGGGCGATGAGGGTTAAGTGACTTGCCCAGGGTCATAGAGCTAGTGTCAAGTGTCTGAAGTCAAATTTGAACTCAGGTCCTCTTTAATTCAGGGCTACTGCGCCACCTAGCTGCCCCCGACAGGAGGCTTCAAATGCCAAAAAGGATGTTGTATTTGATCTTGGAGGTGACAAGTTGCTCCCAGAGTTTATTGAGTAAGGGGGTGACAAAGTCAACCCTCAATTTAGGAAAATCCCTCTGGCAACTGAGTGGAAGATGGATGGGGGAGGGAGGGGGCAAAGGGTAGAGTCCTGGCAGGCACACCTACCTGCTGGCTATTGCAGTTGTCCAGGAGTGAGATGATAAGGAGCCTGCATCAGAGTGGTGACTGTGTCTGAAGAGAGAAGGGCACAGAAGTAGCCAAGAGATGTTGCAAAGGTGAAATTGGAGAAAATAATTTTCAGTTATCAGTAAGTCAATCTATCTACTATGTGCCAGGTACTAGGTTAGGTGCTGTGTTACATAACAAATCAGTAAGGAACACATCTTCTGATGGGGCAGCTAGGTGGCGCAGTGGGTAGAGCACCAGGCCTAGTGTCAGAAAGACCTGAGTTCAAATCTGGCCTCAGACACTAGCTGTGTGACCCTGAGCACCCTATTTGCTTCAATTTCCTCATCTGTTAAATGAGCTGTAGAAGGAAATGGTAAATCAATCCTGTACCTTTGCCAAGAAAACTCTAAATGGAATCACAGTCAGACTGGACTGAACAACGGCATCCTGTGACGCCCATGCAGGCCTTTGTTTTTTCCTTTATCCTGCTCGGCCCAAATTACAGAGAGGGGCAGATGGAGGCACAAATGACCCCCCAATATAGCAGATAACACCCAATACTCAGTTCTGGAATTGCATCCTCTATCTCCCCCCTGCCACCCCCAACAGCCTTCCCTCAAATCCTGCCTGGATCTGACTGGTGTTAAGATGGCTCTGCCTTCCCTGAGGCCTGACAGACTGAGGCAGGTGGCACAAGTGTGTGCACTCTCATGTTCTGTAAGCTCCCAGAGGCAGTCTGGGATGACTCAGAACACAGAAAATAATAGAATTGGCTCTCTCCTCTTGTCTCTGAGGAGCCTGAAAGGGACAAGAGTGAAAAAACAGGAGACCAGGCCAAAGATCGGGGAGGAATGTGAGATCATAAATGAGAGCTGGAAGGGATGGATATTATAAGCCATTGAGGCCACCCCACTCCCATCTCCACCCCTTTATTTTACAGATGAGGAAACTGATGCCTGAAATTAATTGACTCTCCCAAGGTCACACAGGCCAGGATTTGAATGGGACCTTTGACTCCAGATCCAGCCCTCAGAAATGATCTAGTCTCAGAGTCCCCAGACGAGCCCCAGTGTTTATGTGACACCGGTAGATTTCAGGGGGGTGTGAACTCAAAAAGGGAAATAAATACATCTGTATTTTTATTAATTGTTTTCCTTGGAAATTTTATGTATTTTATGCATTTAAGTATATTATTCTGAGAAGGGTCCATAGGTTCCACTAGACTGCAAAAGGAATTCATGACACAAGAAAGATTAAAGACCCCCTTCTCTAGAACAACCCCTTTATTTTAAAAGAATGTCACTGATGTTTGTTCTTATGCCAGTCTTTTCTGGAAATACCCCTGTCCCCCCTTTCCTGGTTACAAAACAGTTAAGCAAAAACACTCAAGAAGATCCAGGCCAAAGAGGGGAAGTGACATTCTCTAGAACCAAACCTAAACCCCAAATCTACTGATACTGATTTATTCCTGTTCTTTTTCCCTTGTAGCATGTGCTCTATCCAGGCTCAGGGGAAATTTTGTTAGTCCCATCCACCCACGCAGCCTGGGAAGGCTCCCATGTCCCAAGGCTCTCTCTGTCATATAAAACATATGGCAAATCCAATAGTCCCACAATGAAGGAGGGTGGGAAAGGACGGTCAAGTCAAATCAACAAGTACATTTGGAGATATGTCTATATCTATATGCATAAGATATATATCTATTTGGATATATACCCATATATCTCTTTCTCTATATTTGAGCATATGAAGGGCAGTATGGCCTCTGTTTAATAGATCTTTGAAAGACAAAGCCATTGAAAAGGTTCACAAAAGTATTAACATGTATCCGTACACATATACATCCATATGCATATATATGTGTATATGTATATATATATATATGTGTGTGTGTGTTTATCCATATATACATGCGTATATATGTGTTTATCTGTTTTATCCATTCTTCCCTCCCTCTCTGAAGGAAGGTAGCCTCAAAGGGAAAGCACTTAGGATTAAGGGAGTCCTGCAGAAGGTGAGATTTCAGCTGAGAACTAAAGGAAGCCAGGACAGCAGGGAGGCAGAGATGAGGGAGGAGGGCACTCCAGGCATGGGAGGGGGGTGGGGCAGCCGGAGAGAATGCCCAGAGGCAAGGATAGAGCTTCTAGTTTGGGGAACAGCGAGGAGGTCTGTGTCACCAGATGGTTGGGCAAAGTAGCCCTGGAGAGGGCCTTCAGCAGGCGGAAGGCTCTGAAGAGTGGCTGGCCTGTGTGGGCCTCTGCTCTGACTCAGCAACCCCAGCTTTGAAAGAAGGCTATTTCCTGATCCTCCCCTTAGCTGACCTATGGTGATATTGTGGTGGAAGACCAACCTTACTCCCTAACTGGGCTGGGACTTGTGGGTTGGTGTGGCTGGTCACCCCCTTTACCATGGCATCTGAGCATTTCTCTAAATCTGAGTCTAAATCAAGAAAGAAACACAGCCCAGAGGGGCAAAAAGGGTCATCTGATGCTCTAATCTGCCAAGATAGCATAGGATTCACAGATAATCTGCCAAAATAGCATAGGATTCACAGATTTAGACCAAAAGGCAGAGGAGATATTGAATAAATGGAATGAGAGGAGCCAAATAGTCAAAAATAAAGAGGAGGGATTGTGAGAAATGGGTAATTGTCTCCTTTCAATGTGGATATAACAGTCAGTCATACTCCCCCTGACCTGTTTGTAGGACAAAGGTCTCAGATCCCCTCCTCCCCCTCAGGTTAGCAAGGTCACATGGTTCAAGGAGCCCTGATCTCAATTAGGTCCTCTCCAGAGTTCTGTCCATATAAAGAAGTATAAGGTCCACTCCTGAGTTATTGCCCATACAAAGAAGAGGGGTGGGAGTACTGCGTTCCGATTAGCTAGTTTTTGCATGTAGATTGTAACCCGACCAGTGATGAAAAAGGGGAAGGTCCATTCGCTTTAGGGACTAGGGTATAAAACAGGGCCTGTGAGCCCCCTTTCGGGGCACCCACTAGCTGCACACTAGGGTGTCTCCTCATGAGAAGAAAATAAAGCCTTTGTCACTTCAAAAAAAAAAAAAAAAAGAAAGAAGGCTATTTCATTTAGAATCTATTGTCAAATCCTAGCTCTGCCCCTGACTTGACGTGTGCCCTAGACAACATCTAGTTGGGGTCCGGCTCCGACGCTCTAGGAATCTGGCTTCTTTGTGAAGCCGGGCTTTGAGGGGCAGTGGTCCCTCGCTCTTAACCTGCATTTCTGGCTTCTTTGCTGCCCCCACCAACACACACGCATACTTCTGGGGCTGGAGACAGCTTAAACTGCAGACAGAGAGGACTCTAGGGACAGACACACCCTCATGCCGTCCCCCAGAACCCTTAGCCCCAGGTCATGGACACATCCTCCCGGCCTGTGCCCATACCATTCCCCCCTATCTCCAGTGCCTAGAAACTCCCAGAACGTTGTGTCCTGCAGCTGTCCTTGAAAGAGAGAGGGCGGGAGGAGGAGGAGCCAGCGTCACTGTCCTCATTTCACTGTGGAGGAAGGGGGTGGAGCTCAGAGGTGGCTGCCCCTGGAACCCCAGCTTTCCTCTGACCTCAGCCTCAGATTAAATCACAAAGGTCCTAAAGCTCCCCCTTGGGGATGCTGGGCCTCACTACAACACGCTAAATAGGTCATTTACCTTTCTTCTGCTACTTTAGGGCGGTGTGGTCCCATTACCTCAGGCCACCTCCCAAGCAGGAAAAGGGGACTAAGGTAGAAAGATGGCTCAATTATCCATGTCCGGGCACCCGTCTTCTCCTACTATGCCCAGCCTCACCCCAGTAGGTGCCTCCCAATGTTCCAATTCCACAGAGCCTTGTTATGTTCAGTCATCCATCCTCCCCAGAAGTCAAGCACAAGAAGATGAAGATGGAGATGCTTAGGATTTGTGTAGGTCTTGGTCAGTGTTAAGAGCTCAATATATGTTTGTTGAATTGATTATCATCCCCATTTTCCAAATGAGGGGTTATGTGACTTGCCCATTCACAGAATATAAGAGCTAAGACCTCTCTCCAATAGACCCCACCGCCAAGATCTGACCATGCATAATCTGCCCATGAAGTGTGTGGGGGGAACAATGTCACTCCTCTGAGGAAAACTGAATGGGAATAGAAAGGAGTACACTTTTCTATCAGGTGTCCATGCCAAAAATAATGGACAAAGGGGGGGGGGCACAGTGGAATTCACTCCTCTGGAGAAATTTGAATGGGAATAAAAAGGAGTATACCTTTCTCTCAGCCGTACATGGCACCTTCCCAAAAACTGACCTGAAATAATAGACAAAAGGGTGAGGCAGGTTGGGGTGGGAAACTCTGTGGCAAAATCACTCCTCAAAACAGGTTTTGGAACAACTGTAGTATAACCCCAGTCCTCTCTCCTATCTGAACTATCCTAAAGAATGCTTTCTCCCTCTTCTCCCCTCCTCAGGATGTGAGAATAATAATAATGGTTCCCATTTACATGGTATTTTGAGGCTGGAAATTCTTCAAATGCAAACTTTGCAAACCTTAAACTGCTATATAAATGTGAGTGAGTATTATTATCACACCCTGGGGAGATGACTTACAGGCTTCTCTGCAGCACAATACATGTCAGTGTTTCCACACAGTTAAGAGAAAAGTCCTTACTGATAAAACTCGGCCCCTGCTGCTTCACCACCATATCACACTCACAGAGACTTCATTGATTCCCCTTTGCTTGGCATGCTGGTCTGGGCACAGTATGTGACAAAGACATGCCACCCCTGGTTGTCTGATGTGGGTGATGACGAGCCTTCAGCCATTCCTGCCTAAGCACTCTGACAAGCGGGTGGGGACACACCTGTCTAGGTAGGGAAGAAATATGAAGTAGGTGAGGTTTGGGTTTGGGGCACCCTTCCACTTCTTCTTTCCTTCCTGCTTCACCCCACTAGGTTCCTTCCCAATGTTCTAATTCCAATTCAGAACTTTGCTCTGAGCTAGCTCCCAACTAATCCACGCTAAAATGGTAATTAAAATGTAACTCTTCTACAAGTATTTTTATTTTCATTGGGGGGGGTGTTGTTATTATTGTTGTTGTTCTGATCATTTCAGTTGTGTCTGACTCTTTGTGACCCCATTTGGGTTTTTCTTGGAAAAGATACTGGAGTCATTTCCTTTTCCAGGTCATTTTATAGATGAAGAAACTGAGGCCAACAGGATTTGAATTCAGGAAGATGAGACTTCCTGACTCTAGGGCCTCTATCCTCTATCCATTACACCACCTTTAGGAAGAACGAAAATGAATCTCTAATGGTGAAAGTGTAATCCTAATGGAGGAGACATATGAGGTGGCAGGGAAGAGAGGTCTCTCTAGAACTCCTCAAATCAGACCCTTTGTCATTTCTCCAAATCTTTAGTAACTCCATATCGCCTATATGAAAAAATACAAATTTCTCAGCTGGGCCCTTAAGGCCCTCCATTATCTGCTTTTTCTGTCTTATTCCATACTGCCCGTCTTCACAAATTCAACATTCCAGCCAAACTGGATTACTAGAGATTTCCCAAACTGGACATTGTACCTCTAGCCTCTGACCATGACATTTCCCCATGGCTAGAAGAAATTACTCCAATCTACTCAGGCTCATCTCAGGCCCCAAATCCCCTGGGAAACCTTCTCTGATCATCACCCCCTACTTCCTCACCCCCAAACCCACCAGTTTAATGCACTTTCCCTCCTCAAATTATTATTATTATTATTATTACTGCAGGGCAATGAAGGTTAAGTGACTTGCCCAGAGTCACACAGCTAGTAAGTGTCAAGTATCTGAGGCTGGATTTGAACTCAGGTCCTCCTGAATCCAGGGTCTGTGCTTTATCCACTGGCCACCTAGCTACCCCCTAAATTATCTATACCTAACTCTGCATACCTATATCCAGGAGAATTAAAGTTATTTCAGGGCAGGGACATTTTTATTTTAACTTAAAATATTTTTTAACATTCTTTTATTGCTTGGACCCAACATGTTGCCTTGTACCTACATATTTCTTTCATTGAATTGAACTGAATTCTTGAGGCGAGACAGTAGGGTTATAAGCCTTGGAGTCAGAAAGTCCTGAGTTCAAATCTAGACTCTGACCCTCTAGCTCATTCCCCCTGGGAACCTCTCTGTGCTTCAGGCAACTCCCTAGGATTTAGCTACTAAGTCACAGATGAGGATTGCCATATATGGTGCAGGGAATACCCACACCAGGCTCTCCAGCTGATAATGAAATTACTGATCCTTCAGTCATTCCTGCATTGCAATATAACTGCTGATAACAACTGTGGTATCCCATTCAAAAGTAAATGAGAAGGGGCAGCTAGGTAGCAAAGTGGATAGAGCACTGGCCCTGGAGTCAGGAGTACCTGGGTTCAAATCCGGCCTCAGACACTTAACACTTACTAGCTGTGTGACCCTGGGCAAGTCACTTAACCCCAATTGCCTCACTAAATTAAAAAAACAAAGTAAATGAAAAGCCAGCTGTGGTGTTGCACATTTGTAGTTGTCAGTTCAAGAGTGGTGAGTTGCAGTGGGATAAGCCAATCAAGTGCCCACACTATTAGACATTAATATGGTAAGCCCTTGGGAGTGTGTGTGTGTGTATGTGTGTGTGTGTGTGTGTGTGTGTGTGTGTGTGGCACCAAGTTGAGAAAAAAAGGAAGGAAGGAAGGGAGGAACAGTAAGAAAGTTGGTGTTAAAATAGATCTTAAGATAAGTTAAGGGGCAGCTAGGTGGTGGAGTGGATAGAACACCAGCCCTGGAGTCAGGAGTACCTGAGTTCAAATCCAGCCTCAGAAACTTAACACTTACTAGCTGTGTGACCCTGGGCAAGTCACTTAACCCCAATTGCCTCACTAAAAATAATAATAATAATAAAATAAATAATTTTTCAAAGATAAGTTAAGATAGCACATAATAAACAATATGTTATCTGTCATTATCATGCTCATCATACCCCATTCCACTCCCCCTCCAATAGATTATCAGCTATTGGAGGGCAGGGATTGTTTTGTTTTACTACACTAGCATCTGGTACTATGCCTTATACAATAGTAATAGAATATTATTGTCCTATAACAAATGGCAAATGTATGTAATTCAGAGAAGCACAGAAGATGCATATTACATACATATGCATAATACAAAGTGAAGCAGGCAGAACCAGAAAAATGATTTCCACAATAATTAGAGCAATATAAATGGAATTAATGATAAAAGGAAATTGAACACTGGGTAACTGTAATGACCAAGTTTGACCCAGAGAAGAGGAAAATATATCTCTCTTCTTTTGCTGAGGTGAAATTTACTTATGTGAGATATTTTGTTTGTTGTTCAAGGTCTGTGGGTTGGTTTTGCTTAATATTAAAAAAACAACAACCCATATCATTAGAAGGTTCTCTGGGTAGGAAATGGGGGCAAGGGTATAGTTGGAAATCAACATGTTATTTTTAAAAATACATGAATTAAGCTTTAAAAAAACCCACAGTGATATAATATAAAGTTCTTTGCAAACTTTAAAGGATGATACTGCACAGGTTATTTTCATTACTATTATTATGTTTGCTAAGTTTAAGGTCTTTGAGCTAGACAAATGGCCTTCCTGACCTCTGCCTCATTCATCCTCAGTCAATGTCAAGTCCTCTCAAACTTTTTGGTTTATACTTTATACTCTTTTTGGGGGGGCAGAACAGTGAGGGTTAAGTGACTTGCCCAGGGTCACACAGCTAGTATTAAGTGTCTGAGGCCAGATTTGAACTCAAGTCCTCCTGAATCCAAGGCCAGTGTTCTAACCACTGTGCCACCTAGCTGCCCTCAACCCCTTTATACTCTTTTTTTTCTTTTCTTTTTTTTTTGCAGTGCAATGAGGGTTAAGTGACTTGCCCGGGGTCACACAGCTAGTTAAATGTCAAGTGTCTGAGGCTGGATTTGAATTCTGGTCCTCCTGAATCCAAGGCCAGTGAGTGCTTTATCCACTGCACCACCTAACTGCCCCCTATACTCTTAAAAATTACTGAGAAGCCCCTAAAGAGCTAACCCCAAAGAGTGGATTACCTATCAGTATTTACCATATTAGAAATAAAAATGCCTCGGTATAATTATGAAAATAATTTTGGTCATATGCGCCACCTAAAAAACGTCTTGAAGACACCTCAGATTCCCTAAACCATACTTTGAGAGCCACTGATCTAAGGGAAGGCACTTGGCTCTAAAGGGAGAACTGAGAAGTTTTCTACAGGTTTCATGAAAAGATAATAACAGCTAGCATTTTACAAATATTATCTCATTTGATTCCTCACAACAATCTTGGGAGGTAAGTGCTATTGTTATCCCTGCTTTACAAACAAGGAAGCTGAGGTACACAGAAGTTAAATGACTTGCCTAGCTAGGAAGTGCCTAAGGCCAAATGTGAATTTCAGTCTTCCAGACTCCAGGTCCAGTACTCTATCTACTAAGTCAATTAGTCAAGAATCTATGGATTCATTATGATCTATACCAATACAGTGGGGTATACCCAGTCTGATGAGATCACTTAGCCATCAAAGTGCCATTGAAATACTTTGGGGAGGAGAGGCCTATAACATCACCTTCATTTCAGCATATTCTCTCTAGCCTTGAGGCTTTCATAGGAATAACCTGGATTTGAAACTGTGGGAGGACAATTATGGGACATAGTGAATGATGGCCCTAACTTGGAGTTGAGAAGACCTGAGTTCAAATTCAGCTCACTCATGTAACAATGGGCCAAAAACCCAAAACAAACCAAAACAAACAAACCCTCTATCAGCCTTAGTTTTCCCATTTGTAAAATGGAGATAATAATCTCACGCATGTCAGAAAGATCAAATGAGATAATATATGAAAAACATTTTGCAAATCATAAATTGCTATATAAATGTTTATCATCATCATCACCATCATCATTCTTACAAGTACTTTTTTTTTTCGGGGGAATGAGGGTTAAGTGACTTGCCCAGGGTCACACAGCTAGTAAGTGACAAGTGTCTGAGGCTGGATTTTAACTCAGGTCCTCCTGACTCCAGGGCTGGCGGTTTATCTACTGTGCCACCTAGCTACCCCTCTTACAAGTACTTCTACCTCTAATCTATCTAAAAGTGTTTCATTTCCATGTTGGAAACTCAAAAAATACCTATATGTAATGATAATGTTTTGCCATTCTATCTTTCCCTGCACCTTACAACCCTTAACCCTGTTCTTTGTCCTCACTATGACCTCTAATTCCTCCACCTCTCAGTTCATCCCCAGGCCAGCTCTCTTATACTGGCTACATTTTTCTCCCTTCCTTATCTTGACCCCTTGATGAACCAGCTTAACTCTTCACTCAAATCCATTGTCCTATCCAAGATCCCACTTTACCAAACTCCTCCTTAATTAATCACTCACACCACTGGTCTTCTTTACCCCTATTTACTTGCAGCTAGGTGAAGCTGGAGGAAATCAAAAAACCTTGCTAACTAGGTAGGTCCACTACAGATATGTTATCTAACCTCAACAGGCCCCAAGTTGCAGAAAGGCCATCAATCTACTCCTTCCTGCACAATTCAGAAACCCAATCTCAGCAGCAGCTGTTCCAAACCTTCTCATTCCTTAAGCCTCCCCGAGCACCCCCTTGTCCCACCCTCATGGCCCTAGGACTGCAACTCACCCTTAACTGAAAAAAAATTAAGGCCATTCCTTGTGAATCCCTCATCTCATCTCATTCAGATATCTTGCTCCATTAAGTCTGCTTTCACTCTGATCACTAACGAAGTAGCCCTTCTCCTTGAGTCTATCCCTTCTAGCCTTCTCCAGCTAATTGCTGCCCCCACTCTCATCATCCCCACTTTTTCTTATGATCAATTTATCTTTCTTTTCTTTTTTCTCTCTTCCTGTCTTCCCCTTTCTTTTACTATCTCTCTCCATCTCTTTTCTTCTCTTCCTGTTTTCCTCTCCCTTTCTCTCCTCTAAACCTTCAGTAATCTGGCTCCTGACTCCATCATTCAAGGGAAACTATTCTTCTCTTGGTTGACAAATACAATGGTCTCTTCTCCATCCTTGTTCCTCTTGACAGCCTCACCGCATTTGACATTATTATTCACTTTTACTTCCTAAATATTCAGTCTTCTCTTTTGTGGGCCTGCTCTCTCCTGGTTCTCTTCTTTCTAGATTGCTCCTCAGCATCCGTTGCTGGTTCTTCATCCATATAATGCCCACTAATTGTGGGACTCTGCCTTCTCTCTCATCGGCTGCCATGGATTCAACAGTCATCTCTATAAAAGTGATTCCTAGAACTGTAGATACAAACCTAGTTTCTCTCCTGAGCTTCATTCTCATATGAACTGCCCTTTGAAAATCTTGGTCTCAAAAGCATCTCAAACTCGAAATGTTCAAAAGTGAACTCATCACCCACCCCCAGCTCCAAAGCCTTCCCCTCTTCCAAATTTTATTACTGTAGAGAATGCTGCCAGGCTCTCATCCTGCCTCATCTCACGTATCTAATCCATGGATCCATAACCAAATCTTCTTTCTACCTTCACATCTCTTGTGTGTATGTTCTGTTCTCTTCACTCACCCAGCCACTGCCCTGTATCAGGCCTGAGTTTGGGAGACCTGAGACGACAAATCTTGCTCAGACACTCACCTGTATAATCCTGCAATCTCTCACGGGGTTATTATAGCAATAGCCATTGGTCTTTCTGGCTCATTTCTCCCCACTCCAATCCACTCCCCACACACCTGCCAAAGGGAATTTTTCTAAAGGATAGGTTTGACCATGTCACCTCCCTACTCAATAAACTCCAGTAGCTCCCTCCAGGAAGCCTTCAGGATACAGGGATCCTGAATCACTATTACCCAATTACCTCCAGGATCAAATATAAAGTACTTTTATACTTCTTATAAACTTCCTACCTTCCCAGTTTTCTTCTACTTTACTCCAACCACAAACTCAATTATCCAGTAGCACTGACTTCCTTGCTGCTCCTCACACAGGAGATTGTTGTTCAGTCGTTTCAGTCAAGTCTGACTCTTCATGACCCCATTTGGGGTTTTCTTAGCAAAAATACTGGAGTGGTTTGCCACTTCCTTCTCCAGCTCATTTTACATATAAGGAAACTGAGGCAAACAGGGTGAAGTGACTTGCCCAGGGTCACACAGCTAGTAAATGTCTGGCACTAGATTTGAACTTGGGAAGACTCATTTGATTACAAGCCCAGTGCTTGTGCCAGAACTAAATTCTATCTCCTGTCTTGGACTGTCTCACATTCTTGGAAACCTCTCATTTTTCTGCCTCTGCCTCTTAACCTTCCCAGTTTCCTTTAATAAAAAGTCTTACCAACAGAATGTCCTTGCTGTTGATCCCCTTTTCTAAAGCCTTCCCCTCTGAGGTTACCTACTCTCCTATGTATCTATTTATTTACAAGTTGTCTCCCCCATTAGACTGGGAGCTGGCTCCTTGAAGGCTGCGATTGTATTTTGTTTTGGGTTTTTTGCCTTTTGTTGTATTCCCAGAGTTTAGCACAATGCCTGGCACATTTAATAAATGTGCATTGCTTTGACTGGATTTGACAAGTTAAGGACCTGGGCTCCATCACTATCTTAAATTTTGCCCCACACAGTCCTATCCCCCTATCTCTGTCTGGTGGGAGTCAGAAAACACTGTACACAGTGTCCACATTATTGTTCCCATGCCTTGTACTATCTCTTCTCCAGAACTGACCCTGTGAAGTAGAAGAAAAGCAGATTATGGACATGAGTGTCCTTGAAATTCCTCAAATCACTCTCTAAAATCTATTTTAGTCCCCAAACTAGTCACATCTTGGGCCATACCAATCCCCTCTTGCCAACCAATGTTGCCACACTATATGTGGGTGGGTGAAGCCTGACAGTGTGGGGAGGTGGGGTTTCACTCTAGAGTATGGTGTGTTAGCTGGATCACAGAGCTCAGGTCTTTCTTTCTTTCTTTTCTTTTTTTTGGCGAGGCAATGGGGGTTTTGTGACTTGCCCAGGGTCACACAGCTAGAAAGTGTTAAGTGTCTGAGGCTAGATTTGAACTCAGGTCCTCCTGAATCCAGGGTCGGTGCTTTATCTACTGGGCCACCTAGCTGCCCCCTGACCTCAGGTCTTTCTAAAAAGCTAAGTTATGAAGGCCTAGGGCAATTTCACAGGCTCTTCTAACAACCTCAAAATGCAGAGGAGAGGTCAATGACGGGTATGCGAGCGGGCTCAAGCCAGCTTGTGTGTGGATGACTGCAGATAGTTCATTCTTCACCCACTCTGGGGAAGGCCTAAGACAGGTTAGAGGGATCCTCTAAAATTCCTGGAAAACTTGCACACCCCGGGGGGATATTCTTCCTTATCCCTCCCAATATAAGAGGAGTGTGGGAAGAACCAAAAAGGAAAAGATATTAACAGCTTTTCCCCACTGCCCTTGGCCGAGCGTGTTAGTGGGACTAAGGGGTAGTGGCTGTCTAGGGTTTAGTTTCCAGGTCCAGTGCTCTTGAAGGGGGAAGAGAAGGAAGAGAGTCAGTAATGGGGCAAAAAGCATTCAGGGGCCTCGCCTCCTCCTTTGGTGGGAGCCTCAGTGATGAGAGAGGTGGGAGGAAGAAAGAGAAGGGTTTAGTGGGAGGGCGGGGGAGGTTGGTAGGTCAGCGCGTGGGCATGAAAGAACCAGCTCTAATCCTTACCAGGTAGGTATGGCCAGTTGTGGGAGGGGCATTGGATGGGGTTATGGATAGAGGTTATTGAAAAGGGACTCGAAGGAGGAGAGGGTGATGTTGGGGGAGGGAACAAGCATGTATTATGCATCTACTGTGTGATCAAGCACCGTGCAAAGCAATTTACGGGGGGGCGGGGGGGGGCAGAGTGATTGAAAATGGGGCGGAATGGACATGCTGATAGAGGGATGCAGAGGATGCAGAAGATGCAGGGCTGGTCCCCGGGGAGAGGGCGCGGGGGTGGGGGATGGGTCCGCGGCTTGCAAGGAGACGGTCCAGTCCAGATCCGCATTGGCGCCTCAGGGCTCGCGCTTCCCAGGCCCAGGCCCAGTCCAGGTTGGGGGGGGGGGGGACCGCGGTGGAGGCGCGTGGGGAGCAGGGAGGAGAAGAGGGAGGGGGGAGGGGCCGGGCTCGCGGGAGGGGAGGGGAGGGGGCGGGGAGAACGCGACTAGACTGGCGTGGAAACTGCTGGAAATGCCGCAGCACCGCAAAGAGCCACGGCTTCCGCCGCCGCTCGGCTCGGCAAAGAGTCCCAGAGAGCCCACCCTCCCCCCAGCCCCTTCTTTCTGTGGGGCTGGGGGCTGGTGGTACTAGCCTGAGCTTTACTCCTTTACCACGTTCTGGGGGGGGGGGGCGAGCTTTTTTCGGGGAGGTTGTAAGTGGAATACAGCCCCTACCCTCCAAAGATGTATCTCCGCCACGCTCTCCCTTCCCCTCCACGTGTGCCCCTCCCAGCGACTCAAATGCCTTTCAGAAAAAGCCCCGTGACTTGTTCTCCCGCGCGACCCCTTGTTTCTCCTCTCCTCCCACGCAGGTCCCGGGTGGGCTGGGGGAGATCATGGCTATCTTGTGGCTTAGCTCGGAGGGATTGGGGGGTGGGGGGGGATGATACAAGCTCCGGATGGCTTTGTCGTGGGCATGGTCCTATAATCTTTCCCAAAGGTAGATCACGCTGAGGGGCTCGCGATCCCTAGACCAGGGCCCCTCCTACCCTTCGTCCCAAGCCTACCTAAGGGAAAAGGGGACGGGGAGAGCAGACTTGGAACGTAAGACCAGCCCTCATCCCGACCCTGCACGGGTCGTCAGTGAGTCAATCAGTGAACGTTCCTTAAGCCCCTGCTAAGGGTCAGGCCCCCTTGAGTGCTGGGGGTCCCAGGAGAAGCGAAGGCAGCTCAGGCTCTGCCTTCTGGGAGCTGGAAGGCAAATGGGGGGTGGGGGGTACCACAAGCAGACAATGCTTAGACAAGCTACATACGCAATGGGTGACCTTGAGCAACTCATTTCCCTGGCCCGTGCCTCAGTTTCCCCATGTGTAAAGTAACTAGATGATCTCTTTCCTTCCAATTCTAGCAGCTTCGTTTCTAGAATCTGTGTCTCTGTGGTTAGAGGGAGGGGGGAAGGAGAGAGGCCGATGGGAACCTCAAAGGCTGCAGGTGCGCGAGCTGTGAGGCGGCCCCTTTAAGGCGGAAGGATTCGCCTGGGACGCTCCGACTCGGTCGGTGCGCTGCCAATATATAGGGCGGGTGGGGGCGGCCGGCAGCTTCTCTTGTGCCAAGCTCCTCACGGTACTCGGTCCTTGGAGCCGCTGGACTCAGCACTTCCTTGAACCGGCCTTCCTAGCCGCAGTCACTCAAGGTGACGTATTCTTCCCCCCCCCCTACCAATCCATTTAATATCCTTTTTCTTCCCTTTTGATTTCTTTCCCTTTTTTTATGTCGCAATCGAAAAGGTCCTTTAACATCTCCCTACCCCACATCCCTGTTGACCGTTCAGACCATCGCTTTTCTTTCCGCCGTTTCCCCCCCCCCCATCCCCCATTTCCTTCCCTCATCCCGAGGAGGGAGCGACAGACGCGCCGGGGCCCGTTGGTCGCGAGCCCCATTCCCGGTGGGAACGTGTTAGCACGTGGTGGCCGCGCCGGTCCCCGCGGGACGCTGCCATGTTGGGCTCGCGCCGCCACTTCCGGCGGCTACGGGGAGCGAGAGGGGCCTGCGACGCGTGAGTGGGGGGAGGCGGGGGTGACTCAGCATGGGGGGGCGGTCTCCCGCTGGGTCTCGTACTTGTTTCACGGCTGCATCACTGCTTGGTTGTTTAGGTATTTTTCCCCCCTTCTGGCTTTTCCTCTGCCATGATGGCCACATTTTTCAGTCGCGGGGGGGGGGGTGTAGGGAGCGGGGGCGGGATAAGTTCGAGAAGGGAGGAGCAGGTTCTGGAACATTCCCGGGGCTCCCTCCCCCCCTCCCCTT
Organism: Dromiciops gliroides; assembly: GCF_019393635.1. Taxonomy (NCBI): domain Eukaryota; kingdom Metazoa; phylum Chordata; class Mammalia; order Microbiotheria; family Microbiotheriidae; genus Dromiciops; species Dromiciops gliroides. The sequence continues at coordinate 259,690,212 of NC_057864.1, forward strand.
GCGTCGGGCCCAGATTGTTCTGGAAGCTTCTGGAACTGCTCGCCCCGCCCAGGTGCCCGGATGCTAGGATGGCGCCCGAGCCCCCAAGCGGAGATGGCGGGGACATCGTGCCCCCTCGGCGGGGGTGTTTCCCTGCGTTGACCTGGAGGATCAGCTCCGGGCGGAAGCTCCTCCTCCCTCTCCGGGGTGCCTCGTTTCATTCAGAGGGGTTAGATGCTGTGGCTCTTTGTCCGCATCCTTTGTCATTTCTTGTACTAGACCTGGTCGTCATCCTTGTGTCCTCCCCTCCTCCCTCCCCCCCCCCCAATCCTGGGGCGGGGGCTGCTGCTCTTATGTTTGGCTGCCTTGTATTAAAGGGCATGAAGGAGGCGTGCAGGCCCCACCCTGAGACCCTTCTGGAGGGGCTTCGAGAGTCTAAAATTTTCGGGTGAGCAGGGACCCAGGGATGCTGGCGCAGATAAGTGCGCTTGGCTTCTGCTTTTCTCATCCCACGGAATTGTGCTGAAAGTCTTTCTATTTTGTTAATGTAAATTGAAGATGTTTTGTATTTAGGATTAGGCTTATTAATTAATTAGCTTGCCCTTTTAAGGTGTGGGTTTGGTAGGCTTCGATTGGATTTCTCTTATCTCAAACTGGGCTTTTTTTTTTAATACACTAGACTTTCTTGGCTGTTATAAAACAGTAATGAAATACAGTAATGAAATCCTCCCCATGCCAAAGGTACTGGGGTGTGTAGTGGCTTCTGGGAAACATAAAAATAATTCTCCAATACTTAATTTGCCTTTTGTCTTGGGATCCTTGAACTGTCTCAAAACAACCAAGTCGAGTGTTGTTGTTTTTTAATGCTTAATTATTATTTAACTGAACCTGGCATTTGGGTAGGAATCACTGATTTTTCTCAGATAAAATAAATTCTGTGGGGAGGCCAGAACACTTTGACTCTAGATTGCTAATTGTGTCCTTTTGCATTTGAAGATGCCTGAGGAAGTACAGCATGGAGAGGAGGAGGTGGAGACCTTTGCCTTTCAGGCAGAGATTGCCCAGCTTATGTCCTTGATCATCAACACCTTTTATTCCAATAAGGAAATCTTCCTTCGAGAGATCATTTCCAATGCCTCTGATGTAAGTGTTACTATTGATAAATGTTAGGGCCACCGGGGAGATTAAGACAAAGGTGGTGGTCACAATCAAGTTTTCTGCTGTGACTTGTGAGATGCTTAGTTGTAGTCCTCCATGAAGGGAAGCTAGGAGATTGTGCATCCTGATAAGCAAGTCTGAACATGAACCTAACTGATCAGAACAATTATAGGGAATCAGCATTTTGATAGCGTTTAGGAAGAGGTGGAAAGTCCAGGGTATTTGAATTGTAGAGAAGGTAAAGGGACTGGCTTGTCTTGCAGGGATAGCTGATAGTCCTACCTGTATTCTCTCTCCTAGGCCCTGGACAAGATCCGTTATGAGAGTCTGACAGATCCTTCCAAATTGGACAGCGGTAAAGAGCTGAAGATTGACATCATCCCCAACCCACAGGAGCGTACTCTAACTTTGGTGGACACTGGCATTGGCATGACAAAAGCTGATTTGATCAATAATTTGGGAACTATTGCCAAGTCTGGCACCAAGGCTTTCATGGAGGCTTTGCAGGTATCACATCTGCCCTTGTATTTTTCACTAGGGTTCCTTTATGTAAATCTTTTCTTATCTTCATCCCCAATTTCTTTCTGTTCTTTCACACAGGCTGGAGCAGACATCTCCATGATTGGTCAGTTTGGTGTGGGTTTCTATTCTGCTTACTTGGTGGCAGAGAAAGTAGTTGTCATCACCAAGCACAATGATGATGAACAGTATGCCTGGGAGTCTTCTGCTGGTGGCTCCTTCACAGTGCGTGCTGACCATGGTATGTAGCTTGGTTGGTCTTGAATTGGGTTGGATAAAGTTTTTTTTAATGTCTTGCTTTATGTTGGTGGTGTTTCTATTCCAATTAATAAAGACACTAATAAATTTCTTATTTCAGGTGAGCCTATTGGCAGGGGCACTAAGGTGATCTTACATCTGAAAGAAGATCAGACAGAGTATCTGGAAGAGAGGCGGGTCAAGGAGGTTGTAAAGAAGCACTCGCAGTTCATTGGCTATCCCATCACACTTTATGTGAGTACTAACTAGCGTTTACATATTGTTCTTCAACATTGTTAAGCATAAGGGACGATGGCTTTAAAATTTAAAATAAACCATTCAGATTTTGCTTTTAAACCTTTGCAGTCTTAATTCAAACTGAACTGTTTCCGTCTGCTTTAGTTGGAGAAAGAACGAGAGAAGGAAATCAGCGATGATGAGACAGAGGAAGATAAAGAGAAAGAAGAAGATGAGCCAGCTAAAGATGAGGAGAAACCGAAGATTGAAGATGTAGGATCCGATGAAGAAGATGAAGGCAAAGACAAGAAGAAGAAAACCAAGAAGATCAAGGAGAAATATATTGATCAGGAAGAGCTGAACAAGACCAAGCCCATCTGGACCCGTAACCCTGATGATATCAGCCAAGAGGAGTATGGCGAGTTCTATAAGAGCCTCACCAATGATTGGGAAGATCACTTGGCAGTAAAGGTAAGAAAGTCCTGAATGCCACAGTATTGTGGGAAAGGGTACATAGTACATTTGGTTTAAACCAGATAAAATACAAAATGCACTTTGAATCGGTGTGTCAACGAAGCTTTACCAATCACACTTGAGACTGTCTTGGGTCTCTCCCAAGTGTCATGCTGCAGGGTTTTTCTCCTTGGAGAAACCTTGAACTTGTAAACATCGGTTTTTTGAACCAAGATTTAAAAAAACATGGTTTTTGCCTTTGCAGCACTTCTCTGTGGAAGGTCAGCTGGAATTCAGAGCTCTGCTCTTCATCCCTCGACGGGCTCCCTTTGACCTCTTTGAAAACAAGAAAAAGAAGAACAACATTAAGCTGTATGTGCGTCGTGTGTTCATCATGGACAGTTGTGATGAGCTTATTCCTGAGTATCTTAGTAAGTGTTCTGTTTCTAATCTTTAATGGGCTTAATGTTGTTTCCTTTAAGATTTTAACTTTGTAGATGCTTAAGAAAAAGATTTTTTTTCCTAACAACAAATGGTGATTGATTGGTTATTTTTGTCTTGCTTTTTCCTAGATTTTATCCGAGGTGTGGTGGACTCTGAGGATCTACCTCTCAACATTTCCAGAGAGATGCTTCAGCAGAGTAAGATCTTGAAGGTCATCCGTAAGAACATTGTCAAGAAGTGTCTAGAGCTCTTCTCTGAACTGGCAGAAGACAAAGAGAATTACAAAAAGTTCTATGAGGCCTTTTCGAAAAATCTGAAGGTGAATGTTTCTATATTGACAAATACCTTTCTCTTAAGGGTTTTGGAATATTTGTCTTAATTGAGCAAAGGAGTTGACCAGACAGGACTTTACTAATTTGTATCTTATGTTTTTTTCCCCCATGAAGCTTGGAATCCATGAGGACTCAACCAACAGGCGCCGTTTATCTGAACTGTTACGTTACCACACATCTCAGTCAGGAGATGAGATGACTTCCTTGTCTGAATATGTATCTAGAATGAAAGAAACTCAAAAATGCATCTACTATATCACTGGTAAACTGAGACTGGTTCTTTCCAGCTTGGGCTTTGGCTGGGGGGTGTTATAGGGGTACTGGTGAAGTTAAGGCATGCTAGGGTGTCTGATCACTTAATAACTTACAGGTGAGAGCAAAGAACAAGTGGCCAACTCTGCTTTTGTGGAACGGGTACGGAAACGCGGTTTTGAAGTAGTATACATGACAGAACCCATTGATGAATACTGTGTGCAGCAGCTGAAGGAATTCGATGGGAAGACCCTTGTGTCTGTTACTAAGGAAGGATTAGAACTTCCAGAGGATGAAGAAGAAAAGAAGAAAATGGAGGAGAGCAAGGCAAAATTTGAGAACTTGTGCAAGCTAATGAAGGAAATTCTGGATAAGAAGGTTGAGAAAGTAAGTGAAACCTGGGAGTGATTGATAATGGATTAAAACAAATGGTTTGATTTTTATTCTGAGCCTTGGGGAAACGGCCTCTTTTACTGTTTTGTCCTAGATTTATATCCTTTAGGGAGCTATTGCAGCCAGTGCTTGACCATTTTTTTAATGTCATTTGTGTATACTGGAAAGAGCCATTTCATAATTTAGTATAACCCTCTGGCAGACTCTAATGGTGTCATGAGTGTGCTTCATGTGGCCCACTTCACAGGCCATTCTATTCTCAGTGGTAGCTACTACTAAAATTAAAATTTGACAATGTTCTTAGGTGACAATCTCCAATCGGCTGGTGTCGTCACCCTGTTGCATTGTGACTAGCACATACGGCTGGACAGCCAACATGGAACGCATCATGAAGGCACAGGCATTGAGAGACAACTCTACCATGGGTTACATGATGGCCAAGAAGCACCTGGAAATAAACCCAGATCATCCCATTGTGGAAACACTCAGGCAGAAGGCCGAGGCTGACAAGAACGACAAGGCTGTGAAAGACCTGGTGGTGCTGCTTTTTGAGACAGCCCTGCTGTCCTCAGGCTTCTCCCTTGAAGATCCCCAGACTCACTCAAATCGAATTTACCGCATGATTAAGCTAGGTCTTGGTGAGTTATGATGATCTTGTGGTCATGGTAATCCTGTACTTCTGAAAAGATGGAAAAGATGGGTGAGAGGGCAATACTGGCAATACATTGAGGAAGATCTGAATTCAAAGTCTGCCTAAGACTCTGAACCCAGGGGGCAGGTCACTTGTCAGCCCTTGTTTTTTTGTTTGTGTTTTGAGCTCCTCCTGAATCCAGGGCCCGGGCTTTATCTACTGCACCACCTAGCTACCCCCAGCCTTAGTTTCTTAATCTGTGAATCTCAGGGGTAATTAATTCAAACAGGCTGGCTTGCTGATTTGTGATGGCCCTTTGGATCCTTCTTGGTAGATGATTGAGGAAGACTTCCTGGTATTTTTGAGGATTGGGAAGTTTACTGAACATAGATTTGTTTTCTACTCTTTTCCTCCTCAGGCATTGATGAGGATGAGGTGACAGCAGAAGAGCCCAGTGCTGCTGTTCCTGATGAGATCCCCCCACTTGAAGGAGATGAAGATGCATCCCGCATGGAGGAGGTGGATTAGAAAGACCTCTGCATCAGACTCCGCCCTCTGTATAGTTCCCTGTGTTTTCCCACAGCAGCAGTAGAGGCCCTGTCCTGCCTGGTTCCATCTGCCAATGTCTAGTGGTTGTTCTCCCCCCCCCCTCCTGTTTTCCAGTGTATTAGGGCAGGGCTTGCAGGGTCCCTGTTTCCCCTCTCCTAATCTGGGGAGTAGGATGTTGTGTATTGTGGGCTGTTAATGTTTATTTTGTTCTGGAATTAAAAGTATGCAGAATAAAGAGAATGCAGTTTTTACACGGAACTCTTTTCAGCCTGGTTGGTGCACTTAACATGGCTAGTGTTTTTTGTGGGGTGGGAAGAGATTTTGAGTTAAGAAAGGGAAGACCCCATTTATTACTTGAAACCTGAGTTTATTTCTTCTGGGAAGATTTAAGATATTTACCCACAACCACCAAAATTCAAGTTTGTTGACAGTTTCAGGAAACTGAGTTGCAGGTCTGCTTGGCAGTGTTGTCATGACTGGCAGGCTGGTCCCCACCCTTAACCATATGCTCCCACCCTGTCCCAATGCATACACAGGGTCCATCCCCTCGCAGCATTTTTTAATTGAGTAAAAGTTACATTTTGAAGTACCAAAACTTGGGCTTGGCCCAGTATGATCTATAAACTGGTTTGGTGAGGCATCTTCAGCAGCCTTCCTCCCCACCCCCAACTGGGGACCAGCAGCAATCTAGAACCCTTGTGCTTTTCTCACCAGGGAAGGAATATGTAGCTCTCAAAGGTCAGGAGGGATTAATTTGAGCCAGAGCTAGATGAGGTTGAGCTGGCTCGCTGGGGGGGGGGGGGGGAGTGGAGGAAACAGTAGAAACCGGTCGGCAGGGGAGTATAGCAGTTTAACCAACTGAATACTGAATTAGGAGGGGGTAGGGCTGGGTTCATAAGAAAACCAGTACCTTGAAATCAGGACTCATGATTCTTAAGGCAAAGGTGGAGGTTGCCCCCAGGCCCCAGTATTTGCAGGAGCTGGTGTGTGACTAGAAAAAAACACTTTCTCCAGCCATAAAAGGAAGAAAATCCAAAAAATAAAGGGTCACTTCTTTTTAAACACCATTTTCTCCTGTCTTAGACCTTTTGTATTGGAGCCTCATTTGGAGGTACCTTCTTTCCCCGCTGCTTCAGGCGCCCTTTGGCATACACTCGAAGGAAGAGGGCAGCAAAGACAACAGCCATGCCCAGACCCCCTACCACAGTGACTGTATGGTCATAAATGAGACAAGACAGAAAAATAGCAAAGGCCTGGCGAAGGGTCATGATAATAGTGAAAGTGGCAGCACCAAACTGCCCAATGGTATAGAAAATGAAGAGCTGGCCAAAGGCTGAACAGATGGATAGCAACAGGGCGTGGGCAGCAAACTCTCCATGTCGCCCCATGAACCTCATTGCTTCCACCAGAGCCCCTTGCTGTATCAGTGAGCCCACAGTGAGGAGGCAAGAAAAGAGGTTGACCCCAAACATCATCTGCACTGAGGACATCTTGTAAGCAAATAGGGCATCTTGCCAGTTGGAGGTAAAGCTGTCAAAAAGGATGTAGCCAGCAAGCAGGATAAAGCCTGAGAGTGTGGTGGCTGGGGAAAAATAGTGCTCGGGCCCATTGGACAGCAGGAACATGCTTACCCCAATAGAAATGAGGCCAGCAGTGAGGTATTCCCAGTGCTCATAGCTGCGATGGGATACCAGTTTGCCCATTAGCATTACAGGGATCACTTTGGAGGCCTTTGCCAGCACCTGTGTGGGGAAGCTGACAAATTTGAGGGCCTCATACTGGCACCAGCTGCTAAGGATGTTGGAGAGGCTGGCAAAGGAATATCGGTACATGGGTGCCCCATGCCGGGGCTGTTTGCAGAGCACACAACACAGGCCAGCCACTGTCAGAGCTAGCACTCTGTTCATCAGCACCAGGAACTGGGAGTCAGTGAAACGCTCTCCAGGAATTTTATCTGTAGCCCCATAGTTTCTCGTCATTACTCGCTCCTGTAGTACACCCCAAGTCAGGTATGATGCCTGGGAGAAACGAGAGAGAGAGAGAGAGAAGTTAGGAACCCATTAACAGGGTAGAGTAGAAGAGGCCAAAAGTAGGGAGAAACATACAGAAGGGAGAGAAAAGAGGTGAGGTGAGGTGAGTCTAGGAGGCAAAATCCTCCCTTTCCAGAGAAAGGTCAATACCACTTCAAACAATTCTCTCTTGCCTTAAGAGTCAGTCCACTCTCAGTTTATCCTTACAAATGTGAGTCATTCACACTCCATCTACACATTTGAATCAGAAATTAACTGACATGTGGAATCAGCTCTGGGACTGTTTTCTTTGTTTGTGCTTCCAGAGAGCCTGAGATGACTGCAAAGGACTATAGGTAGTTTAGCCACTGCTACCCTGAGGGACTATGGGAAACTGGAAAAGCACATGCTCCATCTGCAGGACTTGAGAATGTTCCAATCACTGCTTGCTAACTGTGACCTTATTACTTTGCCCTCATTAACTCCCAATTTTGTATATCCCATCTAATACTTGCATTTGGTTTTTTGATTGTTCAAAGAGTTATAAAAATGTTTAAGTCTGCCTAGTTTTGCTTTGATAAAGGTGAAATCACAATTCTCTAAGTTAATCTGTCAATGGTAGGGATCTGTACAGTGAGGGGGTGTGTACAAACACACACACACACAATTGTATCTCCAAGTCAAATAGATGTGTATCAGTACAGGTGAGCTAACTACTTTTGAAATAAACATTTGTGGGGGCAGCTAGGTGGCGCAGTGGATAAAGCACCGGCCCTGGATTCAGGAGTACCTGAGTTCAAATTCAGCCTTAGACACTTTACACTTACTAGCTGTGTGACCCTGGGCAAGTCACTTAACCCTCATGGCCCCACAAAAAAAAAAAAAGAAAAGAGAAATAAACATTTGTTATGTTTATTTATGTTACCTTAATCCACTTCTGGGAGACAAATAGAAAACATTCCTGCTGGATGTTTTCTAAACACTCACTGCCCTAAGGTCACAAAATAAGAGCATGGATAGAATCAACAAGGTCTTCTGCCTACCATCCAAGGAGTCTCCCTACTAGATCCTCCATGGCCAGCATCATATTTGGGAAAATAGATCTTAAAGGAGAGGGGAAGAATGGGGTGGTTGTCAGCACAAGTTGATAATATCCACCAGCCTCTTCTTGAGTCTCTTCTCTCTAGGTCCTCCTGGTTATCCCTCCTGCCTGTCAGACTGCTCCTTCCCAGCCTCCTCTGCTGGATCTTCGTCCAAGTCACCACTAATGGTAGGTGTCCTCCAGGGCTCTGTACTGTCCTCTTCTTTATTTCACTTTGTGATCCCATTGGCTCTTTCCTTTAACACTGCCACTAGCCTGTTGCAGGCCCATCACCTCAAACCCTGCCTTGTCTGACCACTCCAGTTCATCTTCCATTCAGCTCCCAAATTGATCTTAAAGTACAGGTCTGATTGACAATGCCACCCCCTTATTCAATAAACTTAGTAGATTCAATAAACTTTAGTGGGTGCCCATGTCCTCTAGGATCAAATATTAAAGACACAGCTTAGCATATGAAAACCTTCCTAACCTGTCCAGTCATCTTTCACCTCACACCCCTCCATTTACCCTGTGATCCAGTGACACATGCTTCCTTGCTGTTGTCCAATAAGATACTACCCCTCCCAACATAGGGCATTTTCACAGGCTGTTCACCCATACCTGGAGTGCTCTCCCTCCTCCTCCCTACCTCCTGCCTTCTTTCAACTCCCAGCCAAAATTTCTGCCATCTTCTCCAAGAAGCCTTTCCTCACCCCACTTAATTCTCAAATTGATTATCTCCCAATTTCTTTTGGATATAGTTTGTACACAGTGGTTGCCTTTTGTTTCTCCTGAGACCGTGAACTCCTTGAGGGCAGGAACTGTTTTTTGCCTTCTGATCCCAGGACTTACCCCACTGTCTGGCACATTGTAGGCATTTAACAAATGCATGCTGACTGACAAACTACAGAAACATGCACTCCTTAGGCCAACGTTACAGTCTAAAGCAAAGATTACTAGGGAGATGGGAGGATATGAAGCACATCCCCTCACCAGGGAGATGTGGCGCATTAAACCCTCTACCTGAAGCACCATGGCGGAAGAGAAAGAATGATTTGGGGTGAAGGGACCCAGTTCCAATCCAAGTTCTGCCACACTAAGTGTGTCATGTTGGACAAGTCCCTTCCTCTCTCTGGGCCTCACTTTTTTCATCTGTCAAACCCATTCATCTGACATCTGAGGTCCTTCCCAACTCTAAAATCTCTGACCTTCTGATTGAGACTCTGCTGACCAGCCCTTCAGTCCCTTTCCTCACACTCTCACTTTGCCAGCCTAACACCTTGTCTAGTACAGGGGTACTATGGGGAAACAACAGAGGAAGAGGGAATGGGTGCCCTTGCCCCAGGAAAGCTCAAGCAGGGTAGCAGGGGGGGGGGGGTACAATGCAGAACTTGGAGGCAGGAAGAGACCTCCATTCAAATTCTGACTCAGACACTGACTGTGTGACTGTCCGCCTCAGTGTCTTCAACTAAAATGGAATAGTACTACCTACTTTGTAGGGTTGTAGTTGAGTGCGAGCACACTCGAGCTCGCTCTCTCTCTCTCTCTGTTTCACACACACACACACACACACCCCTTTTAGTGTAGGGCCCACTATTAGAATCCTTCCTTCCTTCCTAACCCAACCTTATTAAGTGTCTACATTCCAGTTTGATGCTGCAAAATATATGATGGAGAGTAGAGCACAATGGGCTTTAGAGCCCACGTTAAGGGCAAAGCCAGCCTCCTCTTGGTTATTAACAAGCCAAGCCGGCACCTTCACCCAGCAGCCCCTGCATGCTGAATGCTGGGCCCCAACAGTTCCATCGACCTACCTGAAGTCCCCCCGCGCAGAAAAGCAGCTTGAGGACCTGGCGAGTTCTGGTGGTTTCTGGCAGCTCAGCTCGGGGGCCTGCTGGGGGCTCATCTGAAGGCTTGAGCTCATTGCCAAAAACACAGTCCCGTATGACAGGGAAGCAGAGGCCCCGGCCTGGAGAAGGGGTTGAGTTTAGTCGGGCCGGGATCCCGCCTCGGTCTCCCAGCAGCCCGTCCCACCAGCCCTGCTCCGAGCCTCGGCCCCAGACCCTCATCACACACACCTGTCTCCAGGTAGTTCCTTCGCTTTAAGTGCTGAACCAGAAAGTAGCCAGGTACCATGATGCTAGCGTAGCCTGCGGCGTTCAACAGGAACCTGACGAACCAGAACTCGGTCCAGTGTTCCGGGGCAGCCTGCGGAGCTTCCCCTCCCATTCCCGGCATGGGCAAAGTGGCCAGCACCAGCACGGCCCACCACCTGAAGGTGAAAGATGAAGACGTGTCTGTGAATCATCGGGACGTTCCCTCTGACCTCTGAGCCCTCCCACCCGCACCGAACTCCCAAACTCCCAGGGAGCGGCCCCTACATGGGGGCCCCGCGCTTGTATCGGGCTCCCAGGTGGCCTCTCTTCCGCAGGGGGAGAGGGGAGAATGGGGACCCTTCTTTCCCTGCAGCCCGAACAATGATGCTCTCTTTGGGGCACGGGAAGGGGGGGGGATGGCCCTGCCAGGAGGGCGCCCCTCCCTCCCTTCCTCCTCCCCAGGGATGGGCCCGCCCCCCGGGCCACACAAGCTCCCTCTGTTCCTTGCTCGGGCTCACCGAGCATCCGTCCGCGCCTCGGCCGGGCAGCGACCTCTCCGCCGCCCTTGCCCTTCCCCATCCCCATGCCTGCTCCTCCCGCCCTCCCTCTCTCCTTCATCTTCATCTTCATCCCCATCCTCCTCCTCCTCCTCCCCGCCCCACCACCGCCTCCGGAGGCTTCCTCCTCGCCCGCTACGTTCCGGGCCGGCCAAACGCCGAAGGTGGTCACGTGGAGGATGAGGGGATGAGTCACGTGGGGGGCCCGACCGCTAGTGCTCACCTGCGTTCCATGGTCTCGGCCGCCAAGGGGGAAGGGGGGAGGGGAATCCGGGGCACACGGGGGAGGGGGGGAAGGGAGAGGGGGAGGATTCTGAGGTTCCCGGGGAGCCGCCGCCGCCGCCGCTTCCTCCTCCTCCTCCCCTAGACTTGAGCGGCCGCCGGAAGTGTCATCCACCAGCCTCCCCGCCTCCCGGGGCTCCTCCGGCTCCTGCCACGCAACACAGCCTCGAGCAGGCGCCGCCCCCACTGCAGCGCCGCCCGACGGATGGGAGGGGAAATGCAGCCTCGGGGCCTCCACCGGGACCTTGCCTCGCACCACCCCCTCGTGGTTTATGGGGGAGCTTCAGCTGCGCCGCGCAGAGCAAGCAACGATCAGCGCCCGAGAGTCGGCCTCGCGGCCCCCACCGGAACCCTGTCCGCGCTGCGCCACCTCCTGGTCTACGAGGGAGCTTCAGCTCCGCGTCGCCGAGAAAGGTGCCTGAGCTCGGGTCAACCTGTCCCACAGCGCCACCTCGTGGTGTAAACAGGAACCTCAGCTCCCAGGCACATTCAAGAGTCTGAGTCTCCCACTGTCACTGGGAATTGGCAACCCCCTTCTCCCACTACCACGATTGCGGTCTCCTGGGAGCCCCAAGATCGTTTTCTTCCAACTTTTAACTCATCACTTTCCACCCATTCTTCCTCAGTGGCAATGAAATGTTTCTCTCCTTCCACACATTCACCATTTTGGACCTCAATTTCCTTCTATAAAATGAGGAAGTTGATCTAAACAATTTTTTAGTTACTTCCAGGCTTTGATATTCTAGGCCCCATTTGCTCTACTGGCTGAAGCCTGCCGGCCCTTATTTCAGACTTTAAACAGATCCTTCTTCTCCACCACACCCATACCCCCTTCTGTGGAATGCTTCTGAGTCCTAGCTAAAATCTCACCTACAAAAAGCCTTTCCCATTCCCCACCAGTTCTAGCATCATCCTTCTGTTGTTGATGTCCAATATGTTCTGTATATATCTTGTTTGTACAGAGATGTTTGTTTGCTGTCTCCTCCATTAGACTGTAAACTCCTTGAGGGCAGGCACTGTCTTTTGCCTTTCGAGAGCTAAGCAACTAGTAGGCACTTAATATATGCTGACTGACTGACTTCACAAAGCTACCCCCCCCCAGTAGACACATTTCTTCATGCCCCAATGGAATAAACTAGTTTTGTTGTCAGAAGACCCTTGGAACCTTGACCAAGTCATTTCTTCTGACCGTGTTTCTTCATCTGTAAATTGAGAGAAGGGAATGAACATTTATATAACCACCTACCATGTGTCAGGCACTGTGGTTAGTTCTGACCCGCAAAGTAGGTGCTATTAATAATATTAATAATAGCATCTACTCATTTTACAATTGAGGACACTGAGGCAGACTTGACCAGGGTCACACAGCTAGTCAGAAAGAGGATTTGAACAGGTCCTCCTGCCTCCAAGTTCAGCACTGTACACTCTCTGCTACCTAGCTGCTCTCTCTAACACTACTCTTGTCCCGCTCAGATGTGGAGCTCTCCTGGGGCAAGGGTACTCTCCCTCTTCCTCTGCTGTTTTCCCACAGTACCAATGTGCTGGACAAGGTATTTAGGGTGGCAAAGACAGAATGGGAGGAAAAGGACTGGAGGAAGAGTGAGGAGGGCTTGTCAGCTGATTCTCAGTCAGTCAAAGGGTCAGAGATTCTAGAGCTGGGAAGGACCTTAGATGTCTAGTCCAAACCCTTCAGTTTGACAGATGAGGAAACTGAGGCCCAAAGAGATGACATACTTACAGTGGCAGAACTTGGATTGGAACCCAGGTCCCCTGACCCCACATTCATTGCTCTTTCTATTCCACCACAAGGCTCTCTCCATCCCCTTTTATCTTCCCTTCCTTTTTCTATCTAGGATTACTCCCTGAGCCTTCTGACCAATCATTTGATTTACTGAGAAGGTATTTTGTTTTTGTTTTTTTTTGGGGGGGGGGTGAGGCAATTGGGGTTAAGTGACTTGCCGAGGGTCACACAGCTAGTAAGTGTTAAGTGTCTGAGGCCGGATTTGAACTCAGGTCCTTCTGAATCCAGGGCCGGTACTCTATCCACTGCGCCACCTAGCTACCCCCAAGAAGGTATTTTTTAAAATTGAGAGAGAAGGAAATGGGGGAAAAACAGTCAGAACGCTCTGCTAATTTAGTGTCATGTCATTCCTCTTCCTCAAAACACAGTCCAGGGCTTTTCTTACAGAAGTCCCTTAAGCAACCATTTCCTACTCTCAGGATGACGAGGCGAGGTTTTCCTACAGGACAAACTCCTGTCGATGCTTCATCCTCTTCCCTCAGCCACTTGCTTCAGGCTTGCTCTGGAAGTGTTCCCAGTAACAGGACTACAGCTCTTGGGTAAACCAGTCTCTGTTTCCATATTTGTAAAGGGGTGAGAGGACCCTTGCTGTTGTAAGCATCTTGCTACTCCTTCCTGTGATGACTGAGTCTAAGAAAGGTGATTTCCTCCCAAACAAACCGCCTCTGTGGTGTTGTTTCTTTGTCTGCTCCTTGGGATCCTGAGTCCTCTCAGCTCATAGAGACTGCTCAGCCTGTAGCCACAAATTCCACCTCTCAGAGGCCCTTGCACCCACGCCAACCCTTTCTGTGGTAGAACAAAGAAGTCAGAGAGAGGCCCACAGCAGCTGCTGATCACTCGCATGAACTGGAGTGCAGGCCAGTTGACGAGGTTGGGTTGAGGAAGGAGCCATAAGGGCCCAGGTCTGGCCTCAGTTAGTACATAGCAGTGGCTTCCCAGAAATCTTCAGATCATCAAAGGGCAGGAGAGTGAGAGGCTGGAGGGAGAAAAGAAGGAGACAGGGAGGTTAGAGGGCTGAGGGAAACAGACAGGAAAGCACAAATGGATCAAAGGTATGGGCTGGAGGGAAGGAGATGGAATTCCCAGAGTGTGATGGAAAGAGCAGGAATCCAACAATTCCACTTCTTGGGATTTTGGGAGAGAAATCAAGAAATTGATCAAACAGCCCCATGGGCAGCCCCTATGGGCTGTGTGCATCATACAGCAGGCACAGGAGGCCAGAGCTGGTGAGGACTTTAGGGAACAAAGACCAGAACCTAGGGCTTCTTACCCAGGTGTTCTGGGGGTAGGGAGCTGGAGAGGGACTGTACTTACATCTTCAGCTAGGTCCTGCGGTGTCTCATCCTCAACATTCCGAAGCAAGGAGTCAGCACCCGCCTGGCACAGAGTAGCAGCGATGCCTGACAGATGGCGCCCAGCAGCCAGGTGGAGGGGGGTACAGCCATTGTGCATTCTGGCGTCCACCCGGGCCCCTTTCCGAAGCAGGAACCGAACCAGTGACCTATCTTGTGTCTCCACAGCAAGGTGAAGGGACGTCTTCCCACTGGTGCCCTCCTATGGGGATAACAGACATCACTGATCAGTCAGTCAGTCAGTCAACTATGTGCAAAGCACTGAGAATACAAATAAAGGAAGAATGACAGCCCTGCCCTCAATGACCTTACATGGCAATGACAAAGGACACACAAAAGAAGAGGGTAGGGAGGGAAGGAAGTCCAGAGGGCAGCCAGGAGAGGAAATAGTTACATTCATCCCTCCCGAGGAGCACAAGCCTCATCCCCCTAAGCCTTCTGGAGTAGAGGGCTCCCCTCTTCAACCCTACCCCCAGCTCCCAGCTCCTCCTTCCTCCATGGGACCATTGAAGAAAGAGGGAACAAGATCTCTGGATACTGTGGATGCTCAAATGAAATTCTAATATTGACTGGAGAAGCGCCTCACCTGGATGTCAATGTCAGCCCCGTTCTGGAGAAGCAATTCCATTAGCTGCCGATTTCTCTGCAATGTAGCAACATGTAGGCAGGCCAAGCCTGAGTAGGGAGGGAAGAGGAAGTCAGGTTCTCACCCCAATCATGTTAAGAACTCGCATAGGGAAGATAACAACAACAATAATAACAACAACCCTAAGATTTGCAAAGCACTTCATGTTAGTTGATCCTAATGATAATAATTCTTGAAAGTTTCTTTGAAACCAAAGCTATCAATAATCATATGAAAAAATGCTCTAGATCATTATTAATCAGAGAAATACAAATTAAAACAACTTTGAGGTATCACCTCACACCTGTCAGTGACAAATATAACAAAAATGGAAAATATTGGACGTTGGAGGGGATGTTGGAAAGCTGAGACGCTAATCCACTGTTGGAGTTGTGAAAAGATCCAACCATTCTGGAGAGCAATTTAGAACTATGCCCAAAGGGCTATAGAACTGTGCAGACCCTTTGATCCAGCAATACCACTGCTAGGTTTATATCCCAAAGACATCCCCAATAAAGAGAAAAATACCTATTTGTACAAAAATATTTATAGCAGCTCGTTTTGTGGTAGCTAAGAATTGGAAATCAAAGGAATGCCCATCAATTGGGGAATGGCTAAACAAGCTGTGGTGTATGATGGGGATGGAATATTATTGTGCAATAAGAAATGACAAGCACAAAAACAAAAACAAGTAGAGGCAGCTAGGTGGCACAGTGGATAAAGCACCGGCCTTGGATTCAGGAGGACCTGAGTTCAAATCCAGGCTCAGACACTTGACACTTGCTAGCTGTGTGACCCTGGGCTAGTCACTTAACCCTCATTGCTCCGCAAAAAACAAAAAAGAAAAACAAATAAACAAGAAATGACAAGCAGAATGACTTTAGAAAAACTTGGAAAGACATGTATGAAATGATGTATCGGGAAGTGAGAAGAACTAAAAGAGCATTGTGCACAGAGACAGAAATACTGTTGGATGAAGAACTTGTGAATAACAGCAATACAATGATCCAAGACAACCCCAAAGGACTATTGATGAAATATACTATCAACCTCCAAAGACAGAAGTGATATTGATGGACAGACTGAAGCATGCTATTTTTCACATTCTTACATTTTTTTAACCTTTTTATGATTTAATTTGCTTATAAAAAGTGACAAAAAAGAAAAAATTTTGCAAAGCACTTTGCTTATGTTAATTGAGCCTCACTGCAACAGTTTGAAGTAGGTGTATTGTATCCATTTTGTAGATGAGGGAACTGAAGCTGAGGGAGGTTAAAATGCTTTGCCCAGGGTGACATGGTTAGTAAGTAAATGTGGAACCCAAGTATTCCTGTCTTTAGTTCGGGTCCTCTCAGATCTCATTCTCTCACAAACGAGTAATTGCCCCATCCCCACCCCAGAGGTACCCCCTCCAGCAGATGCACTGACCTACCTTGCCAGTTTTGCAGACAAAGCTCCGGATGTTGGTGTTGGCTCCGGGCTCGATCAGCTGTGGCCTCCAAGAGGTAGCGGGCACAGTCCAGGTGCTGGTGCTGACAGGCCAGGTGCAAAGCTGTGTCCCCATGCCTGTCCTGCAGTGTCCGGCTCGCCCCTTTCTGCACCAAGGCCCGGACCATGTGGGGCTGGTCCAGGTACACGGCCAAGTGTAGGGCTGTCTGTAGGCGCCAGATTAGAGAAAGAGGGGTGGGGGAAGGGGGAGTTATGGACTTCTCCTGGTCATTCCCCTGCTTCTGGGCAGTTCTTAGATCCCCTACAATTTCCCTGTTTCATTCTCAGAGTCCAAGTTATTAGGAAGAGTCTAACTTGACACTAGCTGTATGACCTTGGACAAATCACTTAACCCTCACTGCCCAGCAAAAAAAAAAAATCCTATTTATGGGTTTCTCCTGGAGATGGGGCAGGGGTGGGTGGGGTCAAACACATACCCTCAGGGCCCTAACCTCAGTGCTACCATATACTCATGTTTTTTGTATTTACAAAGAACTTTTCCCAACAACCCAGGGATGTACGTACATGGGGCAGAGGGACTAAACCTGGGATTTCAATGGGAGAGTGAACTAGTGGGTGAGGAAATTATCAACCTAGGTTCATACTTTTTCTACAATTTATTTTGTTTGTTTGGAGGCAATCAGGGTTAAGTGACTTGCCCGGGGTAACACAGCTACTAAGGGTCTGAGGTCAGGTTTGAAGTCAGGTCCTCCTGACTCCAGGACCAGTGCTCTATCCACTGAGCCACCTAACTGCCCCTACAGCTTATTTTCTGAGAGTTGTCTAGAGTACTGAGAGGGAAGATAGGTGGTGCAGTGGATAGATCCCTGGGCCTGGAGTTAGGAAGACCTGAGTTCAAATCCCACTTCCTAGCTGTGTGATCTTGGGGGCAAGTCACTTGACCTCTGTTTGCTTCAGCTTCCTCATCGACAAAATAAGGATAATAACAGGGTTGGTTTGAGGATCAAAAGAGATATTTGTGGGGCAGCTAGATGGCTCAGTGGATAGAGCACCGGCCCTGGAGTCAGGAGTACCTGAGTTCAAATCCGGCCTCAGACACTTAACACTTACTAGCTGTGTGACCCTAGGCAAGTCACTTAACCCCAATTGCCTCACTAAAAAAACCCAAAAAAACAAAAAAAGAGATATTTGTAAAGCTATTGTAGGTGCTATCTAAATGTTAGCTATTGTTATTGCTGAGGACAGGGGATTGTAACATGGACACACAATGACAGGTACAGGCAGACCAGGCCTAGGTAGGAAGGGGTGGGGGTGAGGGTTAAAGGGGGTTAAAGATCAAGTCTTCACTCCAATTGTGTCCAAAGCCTCCTTAGGGAACCTAGGTATAATGATCTTGACTTGATACACAGGTTAACGAAGCAAAAGCTCAGAAAAGAGGGCATGAGTGTGGATTATAAAGACAGCTGTGCTCAAAGGCCCCATTTCTACCTCCAGCCTCCAGGAAAACAAGCCTTGGTTGGAAGAGAGTGAGCAGATGCTATAGAGCACACTACTTCTTTCCTGGGGATGGGGAGGTGGGGGGGGGTAAAAGGAAGGCACCACTGGATTCCCCCTCACCCTTGGATGATTAGGATTATGGGCTTGGAGGGAGGATGGGCCACCCTAGAATTGGTAAGGCAGAAGCAACAATAGCAATCCATTCCCCATACAAATATCTCCTTTGACCCTCACATCAACCCTGGGGGGTGGGGGTAGGTGATATTATTATTCCCATTTTGTAAATGAGGAAGTGGAGGCAATAGCAATCATTTCTCAAGGCAGCCTACTTGATACACCTGAATTATAAAGTCTGACACCCTGTGACACCCCTGCTCAAGAAGCAACAGGGACTCCCTTCTTCCCTCTGCTATAGGAGAGAATACAAACTTTAATTCTCTTCACAATTGGGCTACTTTTCTTTTTTTTTAATCGCTTTTTTTTTTTTTTTGGTGAGGCAATTGGGGTTAAGTGACTTGCTCAGGGTCACACAGCTAGCAAGTGTCAAGTGTCTGAGGCCGGATTTGAACTCAGGTCCTCCTGATTCCAGGGCCAGTGCTCTATCCACTGTGCCACCTAGCTGCTCCTAATTGCTTTTTAAAAATTGGCCCACCTTTCCAGGTTTATTGCATAATACTGTCCTTCAAGAGCCAAACTCTCTATTTGCTGTCCCTCCACCCGTCTCTGTCCTTTTACCCAGGTTGTTACCCAAGCCCTGAGATGTACACCTTCATTATATGCTTCTGCTTCCTATAAAATCTCTTGTTGTTCAGTCATGTCCAACTCTTCCTAACCCTGTGTACCATACTGTCCTTGGGGTTTTCTTGGCAAAGATACTGTAGTGCTTTGCCATTTCCTTCTCCGGTAGATGAAGGCAAAACAAGGTTAAGTGACTTACCCAGGGTCACACAGCTAGTAAGTGTCTGAGGCTGGATTTGAAATTGGATCTTCATGACTCCAGGCCCAGGGCTCTATCCACTGAGTCATCTGGCTTACTCATAAAATAAATAATAAAATCCCTAGCTTCCTTCAAAGCTCAGTTTAAATGCTACTTCCTAGAAGAAGCCTTCCCTGATTTCCAGCACTCCTCCTATCCCCTCCTCACCCCCAGATACTAGTGACCTCCTCAAAGAAGTCACTTCGTTATGTATTTTATAAATCTACTTTTCTACGGATGTACAAAATGTAGTTGTAGCCTCATGAACACAAAATTGTCCTCAAAGCCAGCAAGTCTTACATTCAAATCCTGACTTACTGATTAAATGACCCTGGGCAAGTCACATAACCTGTGTCTATCTATGCCAGTTTCCTCATCTGTAAAATGGGGATAATGACAGCACCTGCTCTGAGGGTGCTTGTAAGAATCAAATGAGTTAACATATGGAAAGTGCCTTTCTCCCCCCATACTGACTATGTGACCAAGGAAAGGCACCTCTCCTGGGTGCAGAGGAGAGGGAGTCTCTTCATCCTGGTGGGACCACTCCCTATCCTTCCCAAGGTCCTTTTCCTTCCTGAGTTCATGTTGTTTCTTCCCAATAGAATATAATATCTGTGAGGGCACAGACTGGTCTACCGTGCCAGGCACAGAATGGCCTCCAGTGCCAAGGGATAGTCAGGGCTTAGTAAATGCTCACAGAATGAACAATCAGGCTGTGGCCCCAGGCTCTCATGGGGGAAGAACCAGTGAAGCTGCTCTGCTCAAGGGTGTCTGTAGGCTGGGGGTGGGTCGGTGGTATGCCCTGGCATGGTCTTCATGCTTCATCTACCCACCTGGAAAAGGTCATTTTGTATGTCCAGGACTTCCTGGGGCAGCAGAGCTAGGCAGCAGAGCAGCACGGTGGGAGCCTCATGGATCACAGCCAGGTGTAACAACCTGAGGGGAGAGAAGGCATGGGGCAGGAGTGTCAGAGTACCCAGGATGGGCAGGATGGGCTGGGGGTGGGATGAGAGGAGGAGGCTAGTCTGGGACAGTGGGAAGTGGGTAATCTGTGGGACAACTATACAACAGGTAGGGATAGGAAGTGAAAGTCTAAGAGAGGAAACAGACAGGAGACAATGGATTTCCCCATCTTTAAGGGATTCTGGAGGGTTGGGGTCAGGGTGAAGACTGATTTAACCCCCCTCTTGCCCTCCCCTGACCCCTTTGTCCCTACTGCCAAAGTTGTCCCTATGAGTTAGCTCATAACCAAAGTGAAAAGGGGAAGGGGGCTTCCAGGACCCAATGCTTCCTGGATGTTCCTACTCCACCCCAGAAGGAAATGATGAGAAAGAAGCATCAACTTCACCCCGCCTTCCTCCAGGGGGCCCCCATACATCACCCCCAGAGACAAGAAGGGGATAAGTGGTACCCACTTAAAGAACTCTGTGTTCTCTAATTAGAGAGCATCTGCTCCCACAGCTAGAGTGCCAAATCTGCCAGGGCCTGGTACAGGCACTAGGTGTCTAGGTTGCCTAGGTGGCAACCTGGCCCTGTTTGCCCATGACTGCTCTTCCCACCCTTGAGGTTAAACACCTGACATTACCAGACCCATAGAAGCAGAGGCCAGATGGTCTAAATCTTGACTTAGCCCACCCTCCTACTATGGGAGAGAATAAGAAGGGGGGGGGAGACAGATGGGAGGGAAAGTCCCAGGGCTTGGGGTTTCCCCCCTAACAGCTGGGAAAGGAGAAGTGGAAGGAAGGGGGCGGGCATGGTTTGGACCAGAACAGCTGGGGCGGGTGATCAAGGTAGATGGGTACACAGAGCCAAGGCTGGGGTCAGGGCTCAGACTGATAGCAAGGGAGGGATGGCTGGCGCTGGGACAGCCCTGGGAGGAGGAGCAGGCTCTGGAAATCCCCTTTCTGTTCTGGGCTGTGCTCTCTGGTCACATTCCAGAAGCCACCTCCCTCCTTCCCTCATCTCCCTTCCTCTGACTTCCTCTTTTCCCACTTCCCACACCTCCCCTGCCCTAGACACCTCTGAGGGGAAGTACCCTCCCCCCATTCTGACAATTCCATTAGGGGAACCCCTCTGGGGAACAAACCCAGAATTCTCAATACCGAGCCCTGCACACAAATCTATCCTGTCTTCTTCCCTCTCCAAGCTTTGAAGAACCCTAGAAGTTGGTGCCAGGCCCTCATTCCAGTAATCTGGCTTTCAATACTATATATTATTTTAGGTTTAAACCCCTCTCTCCAGCTTCATGCATATTACCCACACTCTTTGAAACAGTGGAGTGCCTGAAAGCTAATCTCAAAGGTATAGGGGATCTGGTGATACCTGGTGCAGTACGACTCAGCCTAGACAGGTGGGTTCAGGCCCAGGCAAGACCACCAGTTTTCAGGCATGTGGGTGGCCTCAGGCCAGGGGCAAATGGGATCTCTCAGTCCTCAAATTTCTCTTTAGCATATGATCTAGAACTCTCCTTTGCACGATGACATTCTTTTTACCCTCTCCCTTATTCTTGTAGTCATTTGGCTGTTGTGCTGCTCACTTCCACCCTACCCTAAGCCTGAGTCTGGGGCTGGGTTAGATTTTATCTGTGTTGTGGCCCTCAGAGTCTAGCAGGGTGTTCTGCATCTAGTAGACACTTAATAAAGGTTTGCTGAATCTGGAAGTTGGAGGGGGTGGGGCAACATCTCCAACCCTTACCCCTAATCAACCACACCTGTCCTTATACCCCAACCTATCCTATTTCTCCTGTGCCCCAGGCTGAAGAAGGAATGTTAGGCCTAAAAATTCCCCAGTCCCAAAGAAAGAAGATGGGGCAAGCACTCCCCCTCCCCCCCCATATCTTCCTCACAGCCAACCAGTTCTCCTTCCTCCCCACTCCCACCAGACCATTATACATACATAGCTTATACTCCCATTCAGCACCTGGACTTGTTGAAAGGAGGTTTAGGGGTTGGAGGGGGAACACTGAACACTGACCTCATCCCTGACTTCCCCTTTCTCAGCCTAGGAAGAAGTGGCAGCAATATGGCTAGACCTTGCCCTGGTCTATCTGATGGGGAGGAGTTGTGTCCCCCTTTGCCCCTGATGCACACCCCTCAACCCTGATCTTTGCCTTCCAGGGGCCTCTGTTCCCTCTGAATCTCCCTAGGCCCAGCTCCCTTCCCCCTAGTACATGGAAACTCCCACTTCTATCATCCTTCCTCTCTGTCCCCTCATTCAAATCCTGGGAAGCTTTACTTCCTGGGACTGGGGTGTCTACAGGCTGGGGGAGGGGGATAATTCTAGATTTTGAACCAACAGACACTCCTCCCTCTCACCCCCATCCCAACACAGAAAGAACCAGGTAAACTGGTTCATTCTTACTCTCCAGTGGCAGTGCAATATTATCTGTAAGCTTGGTTGGTGGAGTTATTCATGAGGCTCAGTCAGTGTGACTAGGAGAAGCTCAGCCCGATCTGCCCCCTCCAAACCCAGGGACACTCATGGAGGGGTCGTGCAGGTTCTAAGATCTGGGTTGGAGATAGGGAGCCCAGAAGGGAACAAGGCTTAAGTCTAGGGTTTGGCGGCGTCACCAGTGCCCCCCCCCACTTCCGAGTGGCTCTTTGCTCTTTGGAGGAACATCGGGCGGTCCCGTTAGGGGACGACCCCGATCACGAACCTTCCTGGGGTGGAAGGGGACCCAGGCCGCCCGGACCCCAGACTCACGTGTCTCCATCCTCGGAGATGTAGGTGAGTGCCTCAAGTTGCTTTGGGCTGAGCGTTCCCCCCCGGGCCTCCGGCGCGCGGGGTTCCCCTCCCTTGACGGCCTCGGGGCCCCCCAGCGGGGGCAGAGGCTCGGTGAGCGAAGATGAGCCGTAGGCGGAGTCCATCCGTTCCCCATCTTCCTCCTTCAGGCTCTCCTTGCTCCCTGGCGGGGGCCGGGTCGCGGTCCGGGGCGGGGGGCAGCTGTCTGCGGGCCCCGAGGTCAGGGGTGGCTCGGGCAGGGAGCGCAGCGAGCGCCAGGACTCAATGCCGGAGTCGTACTGGCCCTCGTCGGGCTCGTCTGGCCCTTTCCCGGGCTCCGACATCGCCTGTGCCCCTTCTCTCTGCTGCGCTCCCTTTCCGAAGGCAGGGAGGCGATCCCCCGGCTCGCTCGGGCGCGCTAAGGCGCGCTCGGCTTGGGCTCGCTTCGCTGGGACGCAGGGCCCGGGGGCTTCCCGAGGCCTTCTTCCCAGGCTGCGGCTCAACGCGGAGCAAGGGAAGCCTGCAAGGCCGCGGGAGGGAGCCTTTTCCTTGGCCGGGGAGGCCTGGGGGAGCTTGGCGGAGGCTGGGCTCGAGGCTGGATGCGCGGAGCTGGAACAAGGACAGAGGGATGGCGGCGGCGAACGCTCCGCGGCTGGTTGGGGATACCTTCGTTTTCCCTTTCCTGCTTCTCACACGGCCGGCTCTGGCCCCGGCTCCGCCCCGAACCGACTCATTGGCAGGGCCCGAGACCTGAGAGTGGGGCCTGGTATTCCCCGCCCCTACGAACTCAGCTGACGGCCACGCCCCGTGCTAGGATAGCCCCGCCCCAGGTACACCCCACCCCCTGGCACGCCCCATCCCACCCAGGCTCCACCCGCGGGACCCTCGGCGCCCAGAAACACCCTGCGGATGAATGGCTCGGCTCCCAGGAACACCCTGGGAACACCTAGGCTCCTAGGAACACCCTGTCCCAAGCAACACAGAGTAAGACAATAAATATTTATCGAGCAACTGCTCTGGGTGCCGTGGGAGTTAGGGTGTTAGGGTGCAGCTTTTCGTGGAGCCTGGGCAACCTCATTGCGGGGCAGGGATTGTGTTTCCTTGTACCTGCATTCCCAACGCTTAGCACAGTGCCTGGCACGTAGCAAGGGCTTCATAGAAATGCTCGATTGATGGATGATAGGAGAGGAAGACATCAACGCTAATGTTAAGGGTGGAGGTGATTCAATAAATCTATCCCCATTCCTTTACAAGATGAAAACATACCTCAGTCAACCAGTCAGACCAGGTGGAAATATTCTCGACTTCTCTGAAGCTGGGGAATGTTACTCCCTTCCCCAGGAAGGGTTCCCCTCCCCCCTCACTTTCCCAAATACGTTTTTTGGGGTTTTTTGGGTTTTTTGCAGGGCAATGAGGGTTAAGTGAATTGCCCAGGGTCACACAGCTAGTTGAGTGTCAAGTGTTTGAGGCTGGATTTGAACTCTAGTCCTCCTGAATCCAAGGTCAGTGCTTTATCCACTGCGCCACCTAGCTGCCCCCCAAATACGTTTTTTAGTACTAGCTGTGTGGCCCTGAGCTAGTCACTTAACCCTCATTGTCCCGCAAAAAAAAAAAAAAAAATTTTTTTAAAAAGGTTTTTAACCACGGGGCATCTAGGTGGCGCAGTGGATAGAGCCCTTTCCCCTGGAGTCAGGAGGACCTGAGTTCAAATTCGACCTCAGACCCTTGACATTTACCAGACCTTGGGAAAGTCACTTAACCCTCATTGCCAACCAAAAACCAAAAACCAAAACAAATACGTTCTTACCCCCAGGAAAAAAGGCACCCAGTCTTTCAAACTCCTGCTTCCCTCATCTCAAGGCACCTACCCTACCAAAGCACCCTGGACAGAGGCAATTTAACATGTAAGGACACTTGCTCTGGGTAGGCAACAATCACTTCATAGCGAAGATAGTATTTTAAGTAATTACTCATCTCTGGAGAGGATCATTTGGTTTTTGTTTGTTTGTTTTGTTTTTTTGTCTTTTTTTTTTTTTTGGCAAGGCAATGAGGGTTAAGTGACTTACCCAGGGTCACACAGCTAGTAAGTGTCAAGTGTCTGAGGCTGGATTTGAACTCAGGTCTTCCTGAATACAGGGCCGGTGCTTCATCCACTGTGCCACCTAGCTGCCCGAAGAGGATCATTTGTAATTGTGTTCTTAATCCACTCCAGAACCCAGGACTCCCTCAGTCTTTTTTTATTCGCTCTTTGGGCAAATTTTATTAAATATCTGTGTATGGAGCTCTGTGCTTAGAAATGGGGGAGACACAAAGATGAGATAATACATAGTCTCTGATCTTTCAGAGACTATATGGATTTGCTTCAGTGTTTATGGAGAGTCTATAAGTAAGGTCCTGCCCTCAAGGAGCAAACAAACCTCCTTCCTCTCACCAATCCAGAGTGGGAAGTTTGAAGGGTTCTCCATAGTTTTTCCTTTGCCTCCCCTTCTTCCTGTTTCTTTCCACCCCCTCTTCCCTTCTTCTCTAGTCTGTTAGTTTTGAGGTTTGGGGACATGAGTCTAGTTGGAGGTGGGGAAAACTTGTGCTTTAGGCAACAGTTCTCAAAATAGCGTCCATAAGGGGATGCCCCCATTTTACTCCCTTGGGACTTCTTCCCCCAATATCACGAGTATGTATCTGCTCGTATTTTCCTAACATGCATTTTTTCCCTGGTTAATATGTCTCTACTTAAATAAGCATAAAAACGAACAATTTACAAAATGTGATACACTCGAATGAAGATATATGAGAAGAAACTCGCATGGAGTTTCCTCCATGGAGGTGGGAGGTCCACAGGTGTTAAGCATATTTTTTCATTGCACATATTTTTGGACTTTCTCAATGTATCAATCAGTTATGCAGACTTTTTTTCCTCTTGAAAACAAACCAAAAACTAACCCTATTTGTCATATGGGATAGATCTTGGGGAGTGATGTAAGGAACAGAAAATATCGATAAAAATTATTTTTTAAAACTGTAATACCTATATCCCAAAAGAAAGAAAACTTCTTAGAATGGTTAGTTGTTTTTTATTCTCCAAAAGATGCCTCTATGCATATTCTCTCTCTCTCTCTCTCCCTTTTGTGTACTATGAAGTCTGAAGAGACCTGCTTTAAAGAGGCTATTTATCTTATTTAATTTTCTTTTTTTTTTTTTTAGTGAGGCAATTGGGGTTAAGTGACTTGCCCAGGGTCACACAGCTAGTAAGTGTTAAGTGTCTGAGGCCGGATTTGAACTCAGGTACTCCTGACTCCAGGGCCGGTGCTCTATCCACTGCGCCATCTAGCTGCCCCAATTTTTTTTTTGTGGGGCAATGAGAGTTAAGTGACTTGCCCAAGGTCACACAGCTAATAATGTCAAGTGTCTATGGGCAGATTTGAACTCAGGTCCTCCTGAATTCAGGGCTGGTGCTTTATGCATTGCACCACCTAGCTGCCCTATTTATCTTATTTATCTGAGAAGTTGGGGGAAGAGGCTGAAGATCTGACATAGGGCCCTACTAGGTCAAATAGCCAGGACTTTGCACCGGTGGCAATGTCTAGGGGGTACTGATTCCTCATGGATTTAGAGATCACCAGCTCCTGCCCCACTTCTGGCTCTTGTGAGAAGGCTGTCCCAGAAGAGGGCAGGTAAAAAAGTTTGATAGGCCACACTTTCCCCTCCAAGGCTGATACTCACACTGTGGTAGGATTTTCCCTCCTGGGGGCTATTTGTCTTATTTCTGCTACCTCTGAAGAACTTCATTCCCCATACCGTTATCCTAATCCATCTCTCCCTAAGCTCTCCCTAGTCCCTGACCTTCTCTGCCCTCCAAAAGTCACTATTATTATTTTTTTTTTTTGCGGGGCAATGAGGGTTCAATGACTTGTCCAAGGTCACACAGCTAGTAAGTGCCAAGTGTCTGCAACTAGATTTGAACTCAGATCCTCCTGAATCCAGGGCCGGTGCTCTATCTACTGCGCCACCTAGCTGCCCTATCACTATTATTTTTAAACTTTCCATTTCATCCTAGATCTTTTCTCTTCTCCCTCCACCATTTCTCCCATCTTTTGACACTGAAACCCAGCTTCCTCATTTAGCCAATTCCATTTTTATTGATACTTTAAAATATCATCTTCATTTCTGAACATATACCTCCTTTCCTCCCATATGGGGTTATTCCTCACAACAAAGATTTTTTAAATCCTAAAAGTTCATCAAATTAACACATTGGTCTTGTCTGACAGTATATGCAATATTTCACACAATATCCCCCCACTTCTATATAGAGAGGAAGAAGGTCTTATCTTTTTCCTAAAGATATTTTGATTCAGGGCAGCTAGGTGGCACAGTGGATAGAGCACCAGCCCTGGATTCAGGAGGCCCTGAGTTCAAATCTGGCCTCTGACACTTAACTAGCTGTGTGACCCTGGGCAAGTCACTTAATCCTCATTGCCTCCCCCCCAAAAAAATTCAATTCTTGGTACCTTCTCTATTGCTGGCTTCTTCTCCTTTCCCATACTCTGACACAGTAACAAAAGGGAAGTTGGCATACTTCTTTTTCTCCATGTTTAGACCTTGCCTCTCCTTCTATCAAAAGGCAATTACCTTTGAAATTCATTTCACCCATCCAGATTCTTGGTGCAGTCATCTACAGACCACAGGTTATTCTCTCTCTCTCTTCAAGAAGTTCAGCACCTGACTCACGGACTTTGCCCCCACCTTTACCCCTATCTTCTCCAAACACTCTGGCCTCCTACTTCCTTAACCTCCTCTGCTTCCACAACCTCTTTTTCCAGACTACTTCAACTACTCGCAGGAGTGGGTCTCCTCAGAACCTTCACCAGACTGAATTTGCCCCAGGAGCTAGAATTCTTCTGTTTGTTTTTTTTTTTGGGGGGGGGCAATGGAGGTTAAGTGACTTGCCCAGGGTCACACAGCTAGTTAGTGTCAAGTGTCTGAGGCCAGATTTGAACTCAGGTACTCCTGAATCTAGGGCTGGTGCTTTATCCACTGCGCCACTTAGCTGCCCCAGCCAGAATTCTTCTAATGCTTCTGCACAGAATTCTGAGTGAGGGACAAGGAGAATCAATGCCTTACCGTCCCCCATTTAGCACCCTGCTCCAGGTGCTTAGCCCTTTCTCCAGAACTGAGCTCTATTCCCAGTACTTCTTTTCCATTCTCATCACTTAGCTCCAATCCCTTACACCTAGTATCATCCCCCAAACTTGGATACCATTTCTAGCTTTTAGCCTCATCTCAGCACTTAGCCCCTATTGTCACCACTCTACTTCCCTACCCTAGTATTTATCTTATGTCCTCAGTACTTGGCTCCATCCCAGCATTCAGTACACTACCCTTAGCACTCAGCCTCCTTTCCATATCCCTGAAGCTAGGGAAATTTTAGATTCGTCTTCCTGGAGTTATGGTTTTTCTGGATAAGAAATACTCATTAAGCTGTTGTTGAAATGATAAGCAGAAGGATTTCAGAAAAACCTAGAAAGACTTACACGAATTGATGCTAAGTGAAATGAGCAGAACCAAGAGAACATTATACACAGTATCAACAACATTGTGTGATAATCAACTGTGATAGACTTAACTCTTCCCAGCAATACAATGATCCAAGACAATGCCAAAAGACTCATACTGGAAAATGTTCTCCACATCCAGAAAAAGAACTATGGAGTTTGAATGCAGATTGAAGTATACTATTTTCATTTTTGTTGTTGCTTTTTTTGTTGTTGTTTATTCCTTCTTGCATTTTTACCCCTTTGTTCTTCTCTTACAACATGACTAATGTGGAAATGTGTTTTTAAAACAACTTTAAATAAAAATGTTTATTATATAAAAAAAGAAATACTCATTCACTGTCATAGCTCTAGTACTAGAAATCGGCCTCTTCTCTTTCCTCTTCCAATGCTTCTCATCCCAGGAAATAATCCCCTAGGGGGATGGTCCCTTCCTGGCAACCCCTGACCCAGTCTTTCTTCCATCCACAGTGAGAGGAAAAGCAATTGACAAATGTTTATTAGGCACCTACCATTGGGCAGGCACTGTCATATGTAATGGTGATACAAAGACAGCAGTCATTGACCTCAAGGCACTTACAATTCTACTGGGGAGATAGCACTTATAAAAGCAGGTTTACAGGGGCAGCTAGGTGGTGCAGTGGATAGAGTACCATCCCTGGAGTCAGGAGGACCTGAGTTCAAGTTCGGCCTCAGACACTTGCCAATTTACTAGCTGTGTGACCCTAGGCAAGTCACTTAACCCCAATTGCCTCACAAAAACAACAACAAAACAAATAAAAACAGGTATACAATCATATATCCACAAAATAAATGAAAGGCATTTTGTGGGGGAAGGACCCTAGTAGTTCAGGAATCGGGAGAGCCTGTATATAGAAGATCTATAAATCGAATTTACCTTTATTCCCCTGGTGTGATTTCTTCCCCCTCTTTCTAATTGGGGGTAGGAGGAAAGGACGAATTATCCAACATATAGAAGGGATCCTCATGGATGAATAAGCTTCAGTGTTGGTGGACTAAGGCTGCAGTGTGAAGCACTGAAATCAGATCCCATCATGAGATGTTTTCTCTTGAGATCAAAGGAAGCCCAATGGGGAAAGTCTGTCTCTCCTCAACTCCTGCCTGATGCCACATTCCATTAAGATTGGGAGAACTGCTCCATTCCCATGGCCTGAAGAAGGCTAGGTAATGAAAGTTTAAGATGACTTTGGATAAATGTACATTTTTAATGCCAGAAAATTCTGTTCTCCATGATGAGGAAGTATCTCTTTTGTTATAAATCAAGTTATGTGTCAGAGTAATGGCACAAAACTTCTGGTGGCTGGTAACACATAGGGAATACAATTTTAAAATCTTGCCTGGGGGTGTACAAATGTGTTACTCCAGTTTCATCCTTGTTGTTATCAATACTTTTCATTTCTATAGCATCTTACTGTTTGCTAAGTATTTTTGTATACATTATTATTTCATTATGGGATGATTTTACCACATGACCTCTGAATTTTAAACCAATAATCTCATTTGATGCTTACAACTTTGAGGTAGATAGTTCAAATATTTATGGGGGAGGGGAGGTTCTGGACTAGTGATTTCACTAGTGTGGGAAACTCAGGATTCAGAAATTCTATCCTTCAAAGGCTGATAGATAATTCATCTTCAGTTTAGGGTGTTGAGAGATTAGGTGACTTGCACAAGGTCAAATAGCCTCCATGTTTCAGAGGTAGGATTTGAATCCAGGTTTTTATGATTCCAGTATCTATTTTCTATTCACTATATCAAGATTATTGTAAGTATCATTGTATCCATTTTACAGACAAGGAAAGTGAGAATCAGATACATTAAGAGATTCCCCTAACACATGCATTGAGCGAAAGAGCTGAGACTTCAGCTCAGGTGTTTTCATCTACCCTTTCTATTTCTATTTCTACTGCTGTCTGCCTCCCTCCAACCTCCCCACCCCCAAACATATATACACTGTACCTGGGAGAGTTTAAGCCCTCCACAGGTCTCCAAAGATCCTTGGTCTCTACTGAGTGAGGCACAACAACCCAGGACTGAGCAGTGTTTCCTTAAAATCCAGATGTTGGAGCCCTCTGGTAGCCCCATCTCTGACCACATGAGGTCAGCATAGAGCCACCCACTGTCTTCTCAGCTTTCGAGCCTTGAGTCCCTGTAGAAAACCAGGCTAAGTGTTCAGACTTATTAAGCTGAGGGGCTGTCACCTGAGAAGGAGTAAGAGAGGGGACCCTCTTCTCAAGTGACAATATTGGCAAGATAAAGGGTTTTTTTGGGGGGAGGTCTGATGCCTCCCACCAGAGTCTCATCAGCAGATATCCGATTTTCCCAACCCTTTTTACACTTTCCTTCATTTGTTTTCCAGCCCCTTAATCTCCCCCCCATACATACCTCCGCCTACCCCATCTAGCTTCTCTATGAGAAGCACGCCTGTTGTCATGACAACCAGTTGGTCAGCAGGCCCTAGAGGCAGCTCCAACCAGAACCCCCTACTCCATCCTCCTCTTTCCTGAGGCTGTGGGGCTAGGGCTTGGGAAAGGCAGAGGAGAGAGCACTCTTGTCTTTTAGGCAGTCAGAAGTTAGAGAGCAGGAGCTTAAGATGTCTGTCCTCAAGTCATACTCCAACCCTGGACCCCAGTGAACTGGAGAGAAGACAGTAGGGAAAAAGGCAAGTGGGGCTATTACTGATGATGAACACGGAGACATATATGAAATAGTCTAGTGTAGGTTTAGGGTCAGAATTGCCATCTCCAGTTAAGGTTGAACAAGCTAGAGTGGACTGAAAGAGAGGGAAGTTGGATGTGAGGAAGGATCTCTTCAGAGATGCTGGGGTGAGGGGCATTGGAACAAGGAAACAATGTTCATCTCTTCCAGCTCCTATGCCAGCACTCCCTCTCTTCTCTCTCCTTAGCCCACAATCTTCCCTCTATTTATACTGGGTTGGGTTAGGCTAAGGGAATGAGGCATGGTGAGTTGACCTTGGGAAGGCCAAGGACAGTAGTTGGCTTCTTAGTGAAACCCTTATCTCTCCCAGGAACCTGGAAAGGGCCATAGAATGTTAGAGCTGAAAAAGATCTAAGACATCATTTAGTACAACCCTCTCATTTTACAGATAAAGAAGAAACTGAATCCCATACAGGGGGAGTGATTTGTCCAAGAGCACTCAGCTACTAACAGTCTGAATTTGCTCATCATCCAAGTTTTCTGATTCCAAAAACTGTGCTTTCGGAAGGTGAAGATCAGCTTGAACTTTTTGGATACCACCCTCTTTGGTAGTTCCTACTATCCCCACAGGGCCAGGAGTATTCCTAGGGATCCAGAATACTTTACAATGTCTAAGGCCTCAAGTGACTAAGTTGTTTGAAATCACCTACCTCCACTCACTCACACCTTGACCTATGGACCTGTAGAAGTGAAGGAGAAATGAGGTGTGTGTACATATGCTTAGTTAGTCACCTCATCTTAGGATCCAGTGCCAGGGATATGTTCTCTAGGGCAAAGCTTCTTAAACTGTACGTCGAGACCCCATATGGGGTCAAGCAACTGAATGTGGGGGTTGTGAAAAATTTGACAAGGATAAAAGGTTATGCATACCTATTTTATTTACCCCAGGTTGAGCAAAATTTTCTGGGATGAAAAGGGGTCTTCGAGTGGAAAAAATTTAAGAAAGCTTGCTCTAGGCTGTCTACCAACAGTGTGACTTTGCCGTTCTATCCTTTGCCTATAGCGTGCTTGACTTTCTAGCCTCCTGGTGTCCTTTCTATCTGATTTCCACCACCCACCCACCCACCCCTTATTTTTTGCTCCTGGTCTTGATCCATTCAAATCTTCAAGAATCTTTAGGAATACTGGGGAGGGGGGAGACCTCTGCCTATCCTCATGGAGACCTAGGCCAGTGAGGGGAAGGGATGCTGCAAAGGAGAAAGCTCAGGCTGGGAGAAGGGAACCAGAGAAAGAAGGGACTGGGGGCCTAGTTGCCTGGTGCAGAGGACGATGGGGGTTTGGGACCCCCCTCTATCGCATCTCCTCTTTACTAGGAGTAATTGTTAGGTGGGACTTTGGGGGAGGCGGAGTTGGGGGGGGCGGAGGCGGGGCTCAGCTGCGCTGGGAGGAAGAGGGGGGGCGCACTGGCTCGGGCTCCCGGCTCAGACAAAAGGCGGCGGCGGGAGCGGGAGGGAGGCGGAGCGGCGCCGGGAGGGCCTCAAGGTGACACTTGCCCCCGGTCCCGGCCCCTCCGCCCCGGCCCGGCCCCCCAGCCTTTACCCTCCGTCCCACCCCACATCTCCCCGTGCCCTTCCCTCCCCAACCCGGCCTCTCCAACCCCAGAACCCTCCACCGGCTCCCTCTCCACCCCCCGCGGGGGGGTGGGGAGCAGCCAGGGCCCCGCCCCCTCCCGCCCCCCTTCCCCCCACCTCCAGGCCAGCACAGGATGCCCCCGGCCCCCGGTGGCCCCCAGGGAGGCTCCGAGCTCCGCGCCCCCCACCCTGCGCCATGTCTCCCCCCGGCTCGGCTGCAGGAGAGAGCGGCAGCGGCGGCGGCTGCGGCGGTGGCGGCCCCGGGCCCCTGGAGGAGGCGGCGGCGGCGGCGGAGGGCACCGCCCGAGAGGAGGTGAGCACCATCCCCGTGCCCCCCGCTCCCCCAGCACACCTCCTTTCGCATCCTCCGAGGGACCACGTCCAAGTCCCTCTCCATCTCTCTCACCCCGAGCCTTCCCGCTCCCTATAGGGTTCAGTCGCGGTCCAGAATACCACTTCTCCCCCCGTCCCCCTTCTTTCCCAGGACCTTGATGCGGTGGGCTAGGATCTGACCTGACCCTGAATACCTCCCCACTCCCCCCCCCCCCGCCCGTTCCGCCGCAGCGCGGCCCTCTCCGCCCCCCACCCCCTTCCCCTCTGCACGGCCGGCTGCAGTCGCAGACCTGCACATCCGCGCCCCCCCTTCCCCTCCCCCCCTCCGGAGCTGTCCGTGGTAGTGAGAGGGGGGGGGAGAGGCATGGGGGCGGGACTCTGGGGGTCCTGGGGAGGGGGAGGGGCAACTAGGCGGGGCTTCTCTGGTGGGGCTGGAGAACGTGGAGTGGAAAGTGTCTGTGTGTTTTGGGCTGGGGACAGGTGAGTGATCTGGAGTTAGTGGTTCTATCCAGGAAGGGAAGGGGCCGAGGGTCCATGGTAGTGGAAGAAAGATTAAAGAGAGAGTCGTGTACAGGGGAATTCGGTTAGGTAACAGGTTACCCTGGACAGTGCTTTGGGGGAAGGGGTTATAAAAAATGAAGATTGAGATTCCCTCCTGATCTCACGAAGGGGTCATTAGGATTGTATACGAGGAGCAGCCCTCCTTCCCAATGTTCCCATTGCCCTGGGGACAGACAGAGCTACTCCCCAAATCTCAATATTGTGTGTCTATGAGAGTCTTAAGCCAGGCCACTGAGAGTGGGGGAAGGGATCAACCCCACAATTATGGATGGGGTCAAGGGAGATGAGAGGTCAAGAAATGCCCCTTTCCGATGTCTAACCCACTACCACTTGCTTGATGAGACAAAACCTATGCATAAATAGACACACCCACAACGGCCCCCACCCTCCCAGACACAAGCATGTTAATTCTTACATACACACATACATACACTGATGTACACCCATGCATAGATTTGTACACAACCGTGCAGACACACTTGCCAGTATAATTGTGCACAGAGGTACAAATCAGACATCCAACCTTCTGGGAATATATGGCCCCAGAAACAGACATGCACATGCATACAGACATACATAGTTATGCACACGTGCTCACTCATAGTTTTCCCATGTCCAGATCTTTTCTCTAATTTCAGGCATGAGCCTCTCCTCGTTCCAGATCTGGTCTAAATTTATCCCGCCCTTTCTGAATCCTTCTATACCATCCCTTTTTCATGCTCTCCTTGGCTCCTTTCTATTTTCCCCTACAACGTCCCTTCTTGTTCTGACCTTCCCTGAACTCCCTCCTCTTCTCCTCTCCTCCCTTAGCTAGAACTTCAGGATGAGGCTAGGAAGCCAAATGAGGGAGGGAGAATCTGAGCAGAAATAAGAATTAAGGTTAGATATCAGGAAGAACTACCTAATAATGAGGGATAGGACACCCTAAGCACAAGATGAACCTTAGTTTAAGCAATCACTCTCTACACGGTAGTGCAAAAGAGGTAAAAATCCTTCATTTATTTATTCAATTCAACAAATGTTTCCAAACATCTACATCTTTATATCCTCACTGTGCTAGGTACTGAACACACTCAAAGATGAAATCCCAGTTCCTGCCCTCAAGGTGTTTGCATTCTAATAGATGGAGAAGGATGTGTGTACAACTAAGTAGAATTCATGGCAAAAATATGGTTGGCGAAAAGGACAGGTCCAGATGAGTTTTGATGAGAAAGTCTGAGGAGAGAGTGCTTCCAACCTTAGAGAAAAGGAGCATTGGGGAAGATGTAAACAGAACTGTTAGTAGAGGGGGTGGTCCTGAAGTTGGGCCTGTAAGGGAGGAATTGCATTAGGAGAAGAAGGGTAGAGTGGTCCATTCTGGGCATAGGGTATAGCATGAGTACAAGGAGGACAAATGGAGGACAGGAGAATCACCTGTAAAAGGAATGTCCCACCTACACCTCTGGCTCCTTGCCACTGCTCTCTGGGTTCCCTAGTTTTCTGGGGCTCCAATTCCACTCTTTCATCTGTGTTCTTATTCTCTCGGGCTCTCATTTGCCTTGGGACCCCAGGCTTTCTCCCTCTTGCCCTACATTAGGAGACAGTATTGGTAAAAATATACAGTGGGGGGAAAAACTAAAAAAAAAAAGTATATAGTGGCGGGGGGAGGGGGGGTAGGAAAAGATTGAAATATAGGGACCTAGGAGAGAAAATAGAGTTTGGAAGGGAAATGTTTACTATCACCTACTATTTTCATTTACTAGTATAGAGTATTGCTTCACTCACTGTCCCCTTCCCTGCTCCCCTGTGCTCAGGACTTGACTACACAAGCTGACGATTTGGGGGTGGGTTGGAGAGACATACTTAGAAAAGTATATACCTACAACAGGGCTGGACCATTTGCTCTCTCTCTCTGTCTCTCTCTATTTCTCTGTCTTTGTCTCTGTTTCTCCCTCTCTGTCCCTGTCTGTCTCTGTCTTTGTCTCTTTCTCTGTCCCTCTGTCTCTGTGTCTCTTTTTCTTTCTCTGTCTGTCTCTTCTCCCCCTCCTTTCTGTGATGGATCAATAGGATTTTCCCTTTTCAGTTCTTCCTTCTCCTCCAGTCTGGGACACCTGGAAGGGCATGAGCATCATGCCCATTCCAGAATGGGGAGAACACCAAGGAAGAAATTACTAATTATTTCTCTCCTGTTTTCCCCCCTTTCTCCTGCCTCTCCCATTTCATCTTCTTTGTCTGCCCCCCCTTTTTTTTTTGCCTTTGTCTCTCTCTGTGCTATTCTATCTCCTGACTGTGGTTGTGTGTGTGTATGTACGTGTGTGTATGTGTGTGTGTGTGTGTGTGTGTGTTTCTTTTTGCTGATGTTTCTCTGATTTCTTTCTGTGTGTGACTTTCTGGCTTCTTGGTCTGTGTTTCTCTCTGCATCTATTTCCTTCTCCCTTCCCATTTCTGCATCTTTCCTTGTGTCTGTATCTCTCTCTTACCCTGGACTCTTCTCCCTTTCTGAACTGCTTGTTTTCTTTACTGTTGCTTTGTTTCTTTCCCTTCTCTATATTTTTCTTTTTCTGCCTCTATGTCTCTATTTTTGGGGGTATCCATTTCTTCCTCTTCTCTATGTATCTGTTTGCTGCCTTTTTGTTTGCTTTTGGGTTGCTTGTTTCTGTGTTCTTCCACCCCTCCTTTTTCTCTTCTTCCCCCTCTGAGCAGCAGCGCCCAGTGCAGCCCTCCTTCACCAAGTCCCTCTGCCGGGAGTCGCACTGGAAGTGCCTGTTGCTATCGCTGCTCATGTACGGCTGCTTGGGGGCCGTGGCCTGGTGCCATGTCACTACGGTAACTCGCCTCACCTTCAGCAGCGCCTACCAGGGCAACAGCCTTATGTACCACGACAGTCCCTGCTCCAATGGCTATGTCTACATCCCCCTGGCCTTCCTGCTCATGCTCTACGCTGTCTACCTCGTGGAATGCTGGCACTGCCAGGCCCGCCACGAGCTGCAGTACCGAGTGGACGTGGGCAGCGTGCGGGAGCGCGTGGGTCGCATGCAGCAGGCCACGCCATGCATCTGGTGGAAGGCCATCAGCTACCACTACGTCCGGCGCACCCGGCAAGTCACCCGTTACCGAAACGGGGATGCCTATACTACCACGCAGGTAGGGGAGCGGGTCAGGGCCATGGGCCCAAAGGGACACAGAGGGAGGGAGGAGGCTGATACAACATAAGTGAGTGAAAGGCCATTACTTTGGTGGGGTGGGGAGGAGTGGGAAACAGGAAGGTGATGGAGGAGAGAGATCTGGGAGGAGTGAGCACTTCTAAAATGTTGGTGGTGCTTGTGTTCACCCTATGTCCTGTCAGACAGACTGAGAGCCTTCCCCCGTGAGGACTTCCTTTACTAGGACATCTTGGGGGTTAACAGACTGCCAATAGTAGCGGGAAGACAGATTCTAGCCTGTGGAAACTCACAAGTTCAAGTTCAAGCATCATTTGTTAGGGAACTACAGCATGCTAGATGTCCTGCTAGGCAATGCAGATACAAATAACACAGTGCCTTCCTGCAGTGGACTAACATTCCCAATCTGATGGTGGAAAGATTCATTTGCTTTCTGAGAGTGCCTTTGGGGGCGGGGCGCAATGAAGGTTAAGTGACTTGCCCAGGATCACCCAGCTAGTGTCCAGTGTCTAAGGCTGCATTTGAACTCAGGTACTCCTGAGTCCAGGGCTGGTGCTTTATCCACTGCGCCACCTAGCTGCCCCAGAGTTCCTTTTCTGATAGTTAAAAGTCATTGTCTTTTGAGAAGTCCTAATCTGATGGGGAGACATTAGAAAGTAGTCTATTGTAGGGAGACAGTCCCTACAATTCAGAAGATCCTGTTCTCATGGGAGCATTTTGGGATCTTCTGATTTGAAAGACGAGGCACAGCCACCCGCCCCAACTTCCCCAGAGCTCACCATCTAGCTGTAGGAAGAACACGCCCACAAAAAACTTATTCACTCTTAAAAAGCCAGGAAACGAGGAAATACACACAAACTTTGGTACGTTAAACTCCGAAGGGATACCCCGTGTAGAGACCAGAATGTATCGGGCTTAGGCGGGGAAGTCTTTCTGGGATGAAGAGTCTGGCGTAGGCTGGAGGCAAGTAGTGGTGAGGTCATTGAAGGGCAGCGTTAAGGATGGGGAACAGTTAGGTCATGAGTGCAGGGACTGGAAGCAAATTAGTTTGGTCGCACTGGGGAGCGCTTGTACATTGTGGGTATGATGGGAAGGCTAAGGCAGGGGGTGGGGGGCGGCTGGTGCAGAGCCCTTGACTGCGGAGTTGGCGAGTTCTAGAGTTTCGTAAGAACGGCACTGGTAGGGTCCCATCCACAGCAGGTCCTTGGACTCGGATAGGGGGATGACGAGGAGCTATATGCTCCAGTTTGGATGGAGGATCCAACGAAGGCGATCAGGATTACGGAATCTCCGAGCTGGAAGGGGTCTCCGGGACCCTGTGATCTGACCTCCTTTTACCTATAAGTATCTTAAGGCCAGCCAGGGAAAGTGCCTCATGCAGGGAACTTCTGTAGCCTTACGCGGAGCCTCCCACTTCAGAACCCCACTTCAGTCTTTTCCCTTTCTCCCTCTTTCCCACCCCTCCCCCCACCCTATGGCCGCAGGTCTACCACGAGCGTGTGAACACGCATGTGGCCGAAGCG
Organism: Dromiciops gliroides; assembly: GCF_019393635.1. Lineage (NCBI taxonomy): Eukaryota > Metazoa > Chordata > Mammalia > Microbiotheria > Microbiotheriidae > Dromiciops > Dromiciops gliroides. The sequence goes on from NC_057864.1 coordinate 259,728,257, forward strand.
GAGTTTGACTACGCTCGCTGCGGTGTCCGCGACGTGTCCAAGGCGCTGGTGGGGCTGGAGGGCGCGCCGGCCACGCGGCTGCGTTTCACCAAGTGTTTCAGCTTCGCCAGCGTGGAGGCGGAGAACGCGTACCTGTGCCAGCGCGCACGCTTCTTTGCGGAGAACGAGGGGCTGGACGACTACATGGAGGCGCGCGAGGGCATGCACCTGAAGAACGTGGACTTCCGCGAGTACATGGTGGCCTTCCCGGACCCGACGCGCCCGCCCTGGTACGCCTGCCAGTCGGCTTTCTGGGCCGCCGCCCTGCTCACGCTGTCCTGGCCGCTGCGCGTGCTGAGCGAGTACCGCACGGCGTACGCCCATTACCACGTAGAGAAGCTCTTTGGGCTGGAGGGCGGCGGCGGCGGCTCCTCCCCGAGCGGCGACGAGTCGCTGCCTCCGCTCACCCATCGCCTGCCCCGGGTCAACACGGTGGACAGCACGGAGCTGGAGTGGCACATCCGCTCCAACCAGCAGCTGGTGCCCAGTTATTCCGAGGCCGTGCTGATGGACCTGGCTGGGCTGGGAGCTCGCAGCTGCGGCGGCGGCCCCGGTGGGGGCTACGCGCCCTCCTGCCGCTACGGCGGCGTGGGCGGCTCGGGGGCCGCCGGGGCCGCCCCGTACCGCCGCAGCTGCGAGCACTGTCAGCGCGCAGTCAGCAGCTCGTCCATCTTCTCGCGGAGCGCGCTCAGCATCTGCGCCAGTCCCCGGGGCGCGGGCGGGGCTGGGGGGCCAGGGGTCAGCGGCGGCTGCGGCGGGAGTCGTTTCTCCCTGGGCCGCCTCTACGGCTCCCGCCGGAGCTGCCTGTGGAGGAGTCGGAGCGGAAGCGTTAACGACGCCAGCTGTCCCACGGAGCAGACGCGCTTGTCCAGCCAGGCCAGCATGGGAGGCGACGACGACGATGAGGACGATGAAGATGAAGAGGGAGGACCCCCTCCACCCTACCACGACGCTCTCTACTTTCCCGTGCTCATAGTCCACCGGCAGGAGGGGTGCTTAGGCCATAGTCACCGGCCCTTGCACCGCCACGGCTCCTGCGTGGAGACCTCACTGTGACCCCTCCCTCCCCCATCTGTCGAGAGGGGGTGGGCGGCAGAGGGGGAGGTGTCGCAAGGATTGAGGGGACTGGGGAAGGGGCCTCCCACCACCAACCCGCTCCACGCCAAACTTTATCCCGTCCCCAACCTGGAGAGCCACGGATGTCCGGGTGACCAAAAGCAGAAGGGGCACGCTTTGAGGGGCATTGGCTAGATCAGCAAGGACCTTGGCTCCCCTTTTCCACGAAAAGAGTAGGGATGGTGCGCGTGTGTATGTACGGATGTATGTGTTTGCGTGGGGGAGGGGGAGACTGGCCCAGAATTTTCAGAGAAAAGAGATTTGGGGGATTCAGAACCATCAAGGCCAAAGTGACTCCTCTGCCCCATGCCAAATCCTGTGTTCCTAAAGGCATAAAGGGACGCAGCCTCACCTAACCCGGCTTGGGACCCAGCCTTTTACAAGATCTTCCGACTGTTATATGGGATCCTGTTATCTCCCTCTTCTGCACTGCCCCCTCCCTCTTTGTCAGCCTACTCCATGGAAGAAGCAGGCCCTCCTAATTGAGCTGGGGAGAGAAAGATCTTGGGCGGAGGAAAGATACTGGGGGAGGCCTGAAGGAGATTCCCCTCTTCCCCCACTTCACCCCATTTGGAATCTGGTGGGGCATGGTGGGAGGGAAGGCATCTTAAGTGGGTCTCTGATTGAGACATCCCAACTTCAATTCCATGGAAAATGCAGAGATCCTTCCCTCTCTGGCCTCTCTCCTCTCCTTGCTCCCTCCCCCCAAGGCCAGTCTTTTCTGCTTCTCTATCCCTCCTTTAAACCTCCTGTTTATCTTTCTGGTCCCAGGAGTCCAGACTTCCAGAGAGATGATTCTTTTTACAAAGATATCACCTGCCTTTGGATCTCTTTCTCTTGGTGGAGGGATGAGATTGCATAGCAGGAAGAAGGACAACTGGATTCCTTTCCTCAACTCACTTGGGTCTCAGTTTCTCCACCTAGGCCAGGGGTCCTGTGCTTTGTCTAGAAGGGAGGCTGAGTGGGTGAGATGACACACAGGATGCTGGCCAGGAAGAATGACAAAACAAAGTGATCTGGCCTGAGAGGCCTGGATGGGGAGAGTAACCAGGAGAGAGGAGTGTAATGTGGAGGGGAGAACCTGACCAGAATTGGGGGGAGAGGGGGCTTCTCTTTGTGCCCCCTGCCTCACATATCCTGAGCTGGCAACTTTGTCCTAAGCCTAAACTGGAGAAATTCTGGATTCCAATATTTTGGGGCCTTTAAGGATGTGTTTCTACCCCAACCCCCAGCAGCCCTAGCCCCATGAGCTCTGGTCACTGCTGTGTATCCTAGGTTCCCTTAAGGGAGGCAGAAATAAACCCTGCCCCCATTTTATTCTCCTGCTGTCTATGGCTCAGCAGCCTTCCATTTCTGCTGCTCCTAACCTGGTCCTTTGATGCAAAAGGGCCGCAGCACTTCCTCTCTGCCCCTGGTTGTTTCAGCCTGCATGTCGGTGTGCTACCCTCTCTTCCCAACTAACTGTCTGTCCCCAGCTCAAGCTCATCTCTGCTGAGCAGTCCAGAGTGAGTTACTGTAGGTCTTGTGGAAGACTAGAATTTTCTTTCCCTTGCTTTCTCCTGTCTCCCTCAGAGATCACCTAGAGGTAACACCCCTCCCCCCACCTTGGACCCAGCAATGTCAGTGCCCCCTCATTGTGGCCTCCACCTATGCAACATCATCTCTGTCCCAACATTCCTCCTCACTGGGGGTTTGGGAAGGACAGATTCTGGAGGCACTGCTTCTGAGCTATTTTTCAAGGGGTTAGGGCCTGGCTCTGATTAGACTGGTGTGTGTATGTGTGCCTGTGTGTGTGCTCGTGGAGGGCTGAGAGGCTGGTGGTGCTAGCTAGCTTGAGGGAGGCTGTGGGAAGGTGATAGCAGAATGTCCACTAGGTTCTTATGGGAATTCTTCTCCCCATCTCTCCCCCTATTGTACAACCCACACTCAACTGGCTGCTTTCCCTAGGCTGTACCCTCTCTCCCCTTCTGTCCGGAACCTGGTCTGAGCCATCTTGTCACCCCACCTAAAGTGCATCTGTGAGATCTAGGTAGTAAGGCAGGGGATCCCCCTCCCACTTCATGGCCAGACCCATTCCCTTCCATGTTGCTGCTCCTGCTGTCAACTTGTAAAACATCTTGTTTCTTCAGAAGGAAGGAAAAACCATTAGAGCCCATTTCCCTCAGAAAGGGCCTGAGTGGTTGTGATGGAAATGCAGAATGCCATTTGTCTGGACGTGAGCCAAGTAAATGGGATCAGGACTCGAACTCCTCATTCCTTGCCTGTACTCACCATCCCTGCCTTGGGTGTCACATATAGACACACACACACACACAGAGGCAGACTTAGAGATATGAATCCTTTGGTTCTTGCTTGATGATTCTACTGATTGGCAGGAGAAATTCAAACCAGTGAAATTAATTAATCTCTAAAATTAAACCTTACACTGAATGTTCTCATTCCTCTGATGAGGAAGTCTGCTAGCAGCGCGCACACACGCACACCCACACATTCACACTCTTGCACAGAGATGGAGTCAAACTCACAGTGGCACGGGCACACAGATGGGCTGGGCACCGACAAGCTTCGGGACTCACACATGCTTACTCCCCACTGGTGCTCTGCTAGGCGTCGGCTGGATGACAGGCAGCTCCAGCCGGCCCTCTCCTCAAACTCCCTGCCCTGAGGGATTTGCCTGACTGACACGTCTCTGTGGTTTTCCTTCCAGGGAGGGACCTCACCCCTTCTCTGGGCTTCCAGGACTGGGGGATAGGGTAACGGGGATGAGGAGGATTGTCATTTCTCCGTTAGTTTCTTTGACAAACACCAAGAGGGGCAGGGAGGGGAGAGCTTGGCTGTTTTCCTAGCCCTTGCCACATGCTAGAGTGGGTAGGCAGGGTGGTGGCAACCCTGGAAAGACAGAGGTAGTGGGATGCAGGCATTTAACCATATGCTTTGGGGAACATCTGGAAAGCTTGGTGTGGTAGGATGAGGGCTAGGGGCTGTGAGGGGGGGTAGGACAGTGCTCTGTCCATTGGGTGCATCACGCTGTGGCCTTTCTGTTAAGGATCTCCAAGTGAAAAGATTGTACAAACCAAACGTGGAAAAATAAAGTTTTCAGATGACTCACTGACTTCCCTCAACAGCTTGGTACCTCCTTCCTTCTTGCTCAAATCTCTGCCCTGTGCCATATACTCCATGTACAGCCCATACCAATGCACAGCTGGTAGCAAAGGGGGGCCATGGTATAGATTTAGGGGATGCCACTTAAGCCTCTCCACCCAGATATTTCCCCTCTTCTTTTTTTTTTTTCAGGGCAGTAAGGGGTAAGTGACTTGCCCAGGGTCACACAGCTAGTAAGTGTCAAGTGTCTGAGGCTGGATTTGAACTCAGGTCCTCCTGAATCCAGGGCCAGTGCTTTATCCACTTTGCCACCTAGATGCCCCCTCTTTTCCCTCTTTTAAACCCTGCTCTACTCTCAGTGGTACCCCTTTGACAGGGTGGGGTGTGTGTATGTGTATGGGGAAGAGGATAGGGATTGCAGGTTCATCCTCCATAAATCTATCACCCAGGGATAGTTCATCCTACCCTCATAGCCTTGCTCCCCCACTCTGAGAGAGGTGGATTAAGCAGAGGAATGACTCAGGACAAAGACAGAGCTGAAGAGAGGAAGGTGGCCTTGGCTGGGGTAGGGATGGCAGATGGCAGCCAGGCATCAGGTCCCAGAGGAGCTAGCTCTGTGTGTGTACGTATGTAGGTTGGAAGACATGTTTATCAATGCCTTCTGTGGGGTTCAGGGTAAGGAATCAGGGCTGAGCACACAGGTAAGGGAGGCAGAGGGACAAGGAAGGAAAGGTGACAAGAGCAGCTGCCAGCAATGGGGGCCCAGACGAGGAAGATATTTCTAGCCTATAGATGTATCCTGAATTCTCCCACTGCCCTCCAGAATTCTCTACTCATCCCAGGTTTGGAGAGACTATGCTTCTTCCCAGTATCCATGGCTTTTCTGTACTTTGGTACTTCGCTCCGAGCCAAGTCCTTAACCCCCAATCCCCTTCTCTAATTCTCTTTCCACTGCCAAGCCTCTTCCTCTTCTGACCATCCTCTCCTATGCTCTTTTCTTGTTTCTACACCCTCACAAACCACTCTGACCTGGTGGTGGGAGTGGGAACTGAAGATGGGAGCAGGACAGGGGCTTTATTAGAAGACTATCTTAGGGATGAGGTGGGTCAGTGGGCAAGGGGATGGGGGGTCAGTGATCAGAGGAGGCCAAACTGAACAGCAGGTGAACATCTCAGATGCCAGTCACCCTTCCTTCAACCCGCAGCGTTATTGATTATATGACTGACTGTTACATGACAGCACGTAGGCTGCAAGGTCCGAAGACGAGCAGCCTCTTGGTTGGCATTGAGGGCCACACCTATGAGGTATTCACTCTCTTGGCCAATCTCAGACATTCTCAGGTCAAACTCCATCAGGGTCTTGTTGTCGGACATGCCCTCCAAGAGCTGCTTCCCACCATCCTGTTCCATGGGGTGTGAAGAAGAGAAGATGGTAAGGATGGGGGACTTTTTGGATAGGATGTATTAGAGAGGTATTGTTCTTGGGGGTGCCCTTTTTCTAAGAAGGGACTTTGGGCAAGATACTTCCCCTTTGGACCCACTTTCTTCTCTGTAGAATGATGAATTTGGAGTCCTTGATATCTGAAATCCTTTCCCCTTTTTTTTTTCTTTTGGCAGGGCAATGGGGGTTAAGTGACTCGCCCAGGGTCACACAGCTAGTAAGTGTCAAGTGTCTGAGGTCAGATTTGAACTCAGGTACTCCTGAATCCAGGGCTGGTGCTCTATCCACTGCGCCACCTAGCTGCCCCAAAATCCTTTCCAAAATAAAATTTCGTTACTCTGATACTGTGGGTCATGATACCATGGATATACAAATAATGTCCTACGGCCCTCTCTTGCCCCACATCTCCAATCATTTTCCTCCTCTGCCACTCTTGCTGTATCATGATGGTTTGGTCTCCTTAGGTTGGCATCTAGAGCACTGAGTGGTGCTGTACCCTCTCACCATTGAGCCTTTGCCCAGCTACCCCCTTGCCATCCCTTCTTAGAGCCCTCGTTGCTGACTCACCAGACCAATGTGGTTGCAGGAGAGATTGATGCAGGTCAGGGTGGTATTGACAGACAGCACCTGGGAGAACAGAGTGGCTGTGGGCTCAGACAACTCATTGCCCCCCAGGTGCAGGTTGGTGAGAGTTGAGTTGTTCTGGAGGGCATGGGCCAGGGCCTGTCCACCCTCATCCTCAATGCAGTTGAGTCGAAGGTTGAGGGAGAGGAGAGTAGTATTGTAAGACAGAGCATGGGCCAAGGCCTGGGCTCCCAACGCTCTGATTTTGTTGTTGGCCAGGTTGAGGATCTTCAGTTGACTGTGGTTGATCAGCTTGGCTGCAGCCCGAACACCTCGGTCCCCAATATTGTTGTGGGACAGATCTAGCTCCAGCAGGGCTGGGTGGTCCAGGAGGCTTCGAATCAGGATACGAGCCTTCTCGTCATCCACCTTGCTCCGAGTCAGTCTGAAGATCTGAGGGGGCAGAAGAGTTTCCTGGAGGTAACTGGGTGGGAACTTGTTCTATCTGTAGGGTAGGGAGGGAAGCAGTGATCTAAGTCTAGCAATTCTGTCTCATAGTCTGACTTCCTGGAGTTGGGCTCTGAAGGTGGAGGGCATCTCCATCCTGAATGGGTAGGTGGTACAGGATGGGGGATAGGTGATGGACAGAACTAGTTAAGATTTCCCTAGCTTATGGACAGCTAGGTGGTGCAGTGGATAGGGCACTGGCCCTGGAGTCAGGAGGACATGAGTTCAAATCCAGCCTCAGACAGCAGTGTGACCCTGGGCAAGTCACTTAACCCTGATTGCTTTAGGAAAGAAAGAAAAAAGATTCCTTTAGCTTGCTAAAGGGAAGTATTCTCAGTGGAAAGAGTGTTGGGCTTGGTTTGGGGAAGATTTGGGCTTAAATCCCACCTCAGACACTTACTAGTTCTGTGACCATGAGCAAGTCTCAACCTCTTTTAGCCTGTTTTCTCATCTATAAAAAAGGATAGGGGCAGCTAGGTGGTGCAGTGGATAGAGCACTGGCCTTGGAGTCAGGAGGACCTGAGTTCAAATCCGGCCTCAGACACTTAACACTTACTAGCTGCTTGACCCTGGGCAAGTCACTTAACCCCAATTGCCTCACTAAAAAAAAAAAAAAAAGATTAATAGCCTATTGTGCCTACTCATAAGGTTGTCATGAGACTCCAGTAAGATGGATGTAGAGTACTTTATAGATAAAAATCAGTTATTATTATCATTAAAATGATTCTCCAGGGCAGCTAAGTGGCACTGTGGATAAAGCACCGGCCCTGGAGTCAGGAGGACCTGAGTTCAAATCCGGCCTCAGACATTTAAGGCGTACTAGCTGTGTGACCCTGGGCAAGTCACTTAACCCCAATTGCCTCACTAAAAAAAAAAAATGATTCTCCACTGAGATTTGACCATGGTATGGAGAGGACCTTAAGGTCTAGAAAGCTCTATAACAGGAGGAAAGATGGTACTGTGCAAAGGGCCCTGGTTCTGAGACCAAAGGACCTGGATTCAAATTCTGCCTCTGACGCTTAATGCCCATATAAACTTGGCTGAGTTACCTTTCCTTCTTCAGCCCAGTTTCCTTATTTGTAAAATGAGGTAGTTAGATGCCTTGACAGACATCTGGGTTCCCTTCCAGTTCTAGATGTGGGATATTGGGGAAATGCTGGGAGGTGTTACCATGCGGAAAAGGCTTTGAGTGATGGGTGTAGTGCTGGGTTGTATGTCTTCTGTCTGAGGAGTGGCCTCTATGTTGGAAGAAACTCATGACTTTTTTTTTTTTTTGCACACTTACTGTGGAAGACCATCTCTTAAGTAGTAATGGGGATGAAGTCCAAGCTGGTGGAAATAATAGCAAGACTGAGACAAGATCAAGGTTCTTGAAGTGTCCTTATACTAAGGCTAACCTTGGAAGGGAGAAGTTTTCTGTCTCTCTTGATCCGTGTGTGCATGCATCATGTGTGTGTGTGCATGCATACATATATGTGTAGTACATATGTGTATGTAATAGAGTAGGGGGGGAAAGTCAGGAGAAAGTGATGAGAGAAAGGAAAGAGAAAAGAATAGGAAATGAGGAAGAAATAGGAGGAAAAAGGCCAATAAGGGAGAGAAAAAAAGGAAAAAGGAGATAGCAAGAAGGAAAAGGGGATCACAGGGTCACAGATTTACAATAGCACTAGCTAATATCTATCAATCCATCCATCTATCTATATACATACACGTACACACATACATATATACACATACATAGACATATACACACATATAAACACTGAGTTTTGCAAAGGGCCTTACATAGACTGTCTCATTTGACCCTTACAACAATCCTGATTATAAATATCCTGGTTATAATTATCCCCATTTTCTTTTCTTTCTTTTTTTTTTTTTTTGGCAGGGCAATGAGGGTTAAGTGACTTGCCCAGGGTCACACAGCTAGTAAGTGTCAAGTGTCTGAGGCTGGATTTGAACTCAGGTCCACCTGAATCCAGGGCCAGTGCTTTATGCACTGCACCACCTAGCTGCCCCTAATTATCCCCATTTTACAGATGAGGAAACTGAGGTTGAGAGAGGTTGTCTCCCTGGGTACCATGCCCCAGCTAGTAAGTGACTTGAGCACAGATGCTAAGGAAGAATTTGAGCTGGAAGGGAACTTATAGATCATCTAGCCCGAACTCTTATTTTACAGATAAGTTAACTGAGGCTCAGAGAGATTAAGTGACTTGCCTGTAGTTAGTTGTGCAGCTAGAGAGTATCTGAGGTAAAATCTGAATTCAGGCCTTCCTGACTCCAAGTCCCATATTCTGTCCTCTACAACCTGCTGCCTCTCAATCAGAACATAGAGAGATTGGGGGTGGGAGACAGCTAGATGGCGCAGTGGATAAAGCACCCGCCCTGCATTCAGGAGGACCTGAGTTCAAATCCAGCCTCAGACACTTGACACTTACTAGCTGTGTGACGCTAGGCAAGTCATTTAACCCTCTTTGCCCTGTCAAAGAAAGAAAGAAAGAAAGAAAGAAAGAAAGAAAGAAAGAAAGAAAGAAAGAAAGAAAGAAAGAAAGAAAGAAAGAAAGAAAGGAAGGAAGGAAGGAAGGAAGAAAGAAAGAAAGAAAGAAAGAAAGATGGGGGAAAGGAAGAATAGGAAGGTTTGTGGTTGAATAAGAAAAAGAAGAGAAAGGAAGAGAAAACTGTAATACAACTAGGGGTCAATTCACTTCCCATCACATGTCAAGGGTTGTGATAGAACTGCTCTAAAGTTACAGGCAGAAGCCCATGGATTTAGAGCTGGAAGAGACCCAAGGGATCATCCAAACTAACGCTCCCATTTTATAGATGAGAAAGCTGAGGCCATGAGAGGTAATGGCAGAACCAGGGATTCAAACCCAGGTCTTCTGATCCTAAATCCACCGTTCTCTTCACTCCTTTGTGCCCCTGGCCTATTGAGCTCCACCATTCTGTGGTTCTGTGAAAAGGGGGGGGGGAAGGCAATGGGGCTTCCCCACCTTGAGGGTGTGACAGGCCTTAATCGTGGCGGCCAGCGACTGGCAATCTCGGTTGGTGAAGAGAAAGAGGTTCCACTCAAAGTTCATGCCACAGTCCTTCATTCCAAACACCAGGTCCAGCTCTTCCAGCCTTCGGAGTCCGGCCACCAGGTCCCCCAGCTGATAGTGGTCCATGTTGAGCTCATCCAGCTCATTCTCGCTGGCCGAATCTGATTGGTCCATTTCCTGGATCGGCTGTTCCAGCTTCACAGGGGGCAGGAACTGGTCCACTCGGAGCCTGATCACGTAGTCCTGGCAGAGAGGCACCAGGTCCAGGATCACGTTGGGGTCCGTGGTCCCCGGGATGAAAAGTTTCAAGAGCTCCTCGAGGTGCCTCTCGAAAAACATTCGTTTCCAGTTGTTTCCATACTTCTCCACGTGGCCCACCGCCCAGCGCTGGTTGCAGCGGCGCCGCCAGTAGCTCTCATCTGTAATCAGATTGGCGACCACCTTCAGGGGCAGGTTGGTGGAAAGGCGGTCCAGCACCCTCCGCTGCTGGTCTGGTAGGAGCTGGGTGAGAATAGGGTTGTCTGTGGGGAGGAAAGGCAGAATAGAACCAAAGGCCATCCTATGCGTAGTCAATGGGTCAACAGGCATCCTACTAGAGGTATGTCAGGGATAGGGGTGGGGCCGGGGGCCCCCTGAGAGAGAAACGGGACGGGGCGAGGGAGGTTATAGTAAATGAGTGTTGGACAGTGTTGGACTCAGGAAGAGCTAAGTTCAAACCTAACGCTGGGCAAGTCACTTCACTTCTGTCTGTCTCAGTTTCCTCATCTATAAAATAAGGATAATAATAGTGCCTAGTACATGGTATAATAATATAACAATGATAATGCTATAATAATAATAATAATAGCATTGTGGCTGTGAGAATCGCATGACGTAATAAACCCTAAAGAGATTTGCCAGCCTTACAAATATAAATGTTACCTATTTTTATAGTCTGTGAGGATACTATAAAAGGAAGAGTTCCCGCCTTCAAAGAACTTACATTCTTAGATGTTCCCAGATAAGTAAATGTATATGTAAAACAAAAACAGAGTGGTTGGCATGAGGCACTAGCAACTGGGGGGAATCTGATTTGTTTTAAAAAATTAAAAATTTACTTCTATTTTTTTTCTGCCAAGGAGAACAATTATTTTTTTAATTAAATTTTATTTTTTTAATGAACAAAAATTCAACTTCCCTCACTCCCACATCCTTCCCCATCCCATTGAAAAAGAAAGAAAAACAACCCCTGTAACATATAGACATAGTCAAGCAAAACACATTTCCAAATTGGTCATGTCCCAAAAATATATACTTCAGTCTGTAGTCTGATGTCACTGGGGGAATCTGGAAAGGCCTCTTGGGCTGAGCCTTGAAGGAAGCTGAGGGGAAAACATTCTGGGCATGGAGGGAAAGTCTATACGAAATGGAACGTCATGTAGGGGGAGCAGCAAATAGGCTAATTTGACTGGATTGTAGATGAAAGGCTGGGAAGAAAAGGGAAGGAAGAGGCTTGTGGAAAGCACCTGATATGGGCCAGCACTGTGTTAAACACTTTTGTTTTTTGTTTTTTGTTTTTTGGGTTTTGCAGGGCAATGAGGGTTAAGTGACTTGCCTAGGGTCACACAGCTAGTAAGTGTCAAATGTCTGAGACCGGCTTTGAACTCAGGTCCTCCTGAATCCAGGGCCAGTGCTTTATCCACTGTGCCACCTAGCTGCCCCCATGTTAAACGCTTTTTACAAAAATCTCACTTGATCCTTACAACGACTCTGAGTTAGGTGCTATTATTATCCCCGGTTTATAGTTGAGGGACCTAAGGCAAACTGAGATCAATCAAATTGTCCAGACTCACAAGTAGTAAATGTCCAAGGCCAGATCTGAACTCGTCTTCCTGACTCTGTTACCTAGTAGTCTATCCACTGCCAATAGCTACCCCTGATCAGGTGCCTACCTGATCCCTGTATCTGGATGTCTCCAAGTGGGCAAACTCCTCCATTCCTCCCTAATCTAAAAAGGTTAAAGTCCGTCTCTCCCTGTCTCTCTCTCCCTGTCTCTCTGTCTCTGTCTCTCTCCCTTTCTTTGTCTCTTTCAGTCTCTCTCTCTCTGTCTCTCTGTGTTTCTCTCTCTCTTTCTCTCTCTCTCTCTCTCTCTCTCTCTCAGGACACTGACATCTTTGGTCTTAATTAACACTTGAACAACCTCAAACTAGAAATTCTGCCCACACACCTCAATTTTTAATCTCCTATTACTCTTTCTCTCCCTCTTGCCTTCTTCTTATGCCAGACACACTAACCAAATCTAAGCATACTCCCCACCCCTTTTCTTCTAGGATTTATTAATTCACAGGGGAAAGAGCAGCATACATTCAGAAATACTGTGACAAGCCACTGGAAATCAGAAGTGTGTGCAGAAGAAATATACCCAGTGTAGAAGGCATAGTTCTATTTCTTATTAACTTATTCCAGTTCATCTAAAAATCTTCTCTCAAGGAGGATTAGTGGAGATACCACCAGAGTGGTATGTAGTTAATCAGAGAAGCCTTCCTGGAAGAAGCAAACTTGCTTTGAACTGTTTTGTTTTGATGGGAGCTCTCCCTAAATGGACCAGACTGGAAGCAGGACAGTTACACAGGGGCCCAAACTTTGTGCTGATCTTCATGGAAGGTTTACTCTACTCTCTTTTTTCTGATCTGGACCTGTCAAAATAGTCCCTACCTTCAAAGGGTCATCTAACTGGATCAAGAAGAAGCTTCAAAAGTCATCTAATCCAACCCTGAGGAAAGCGAGTGATGGATATGATTTGAAACCAGGGAGGCGGGGGGGGGGGGGCCCGGGGAGCAGCTAGGTAGCACAGTGGATAAAGCAGTGGCCCTGGATTCATTAGTACCTGAGTTCAAATCCAGCCTCAGACACTTGACACTTACTAGCTGTGTGACCCTGGGCAAGTCCCTTAACTCCCATTGCCCTGCAAAAAAACCAAAACAAACCAGAACAAACAAACAAACAAAAAAAAACCCTTAAGTCCTTGATCTGAAACTAGGGGGGGCAGCTAGGTGGCACAGTGGATAGAGCACTGGCCCTGGATTCAGGAAGACCTGAGTTCAAATCCAGCCTCAGACACTTGACACTTACTAGCTGTGTGACCCTGGGCAAGTCACTTAACCCCAATTGCCTTACAAAAAAGAAAGAAAGAAAAGAAACCATGTTCTTCAACTCCTAATCCAGTGCCCTTTCCATTGTATGACAAATAGCGGGTCATATGATCATGGGATCCCAGATATAGAGAGCTGGAAGTGGTGGGAAGGACTTTAGAAGCCATCTAGTCCAGCCTCGCTCATATTACAAATAAAACTGAGGCCAAACTGATAGCCACAGTTCCTGTGGTTTTCCTGTCTTTACCCATGACATCAGGAGACCCAGATGGAAGTAAGCCTTTTCTGTGAGCCTGAGAGGTCCTTAAAGGCAGGGACAGTATTTGCCCCATCGGACCTAGAGGGCCTTGTGCACAGGGACTATTTCTCTTATCCAACTGGATATTCTCTAAAGGTAAGGACTATGTCTTTCCGATTAGACTGAGTGTTTTCTGAAGCTGGTTTAGTCTTTTCCTAGGACTGAAAAACTTTCCACAGTGGCCAAAAAATTCCTTCTGAGCCATCCATGGATCCACCAAAAGAAGTTTCATCTAACTCCAGTCCTGATGGTTAGGTCTGGGAATGGGGGCCACTGTGAAATGAGGATTGCTGAGAATGAAGATGTGGTAGTTAGCTGTGGGTTGGGGAACAGTTCCAGGGCCAGGAGTGGAAACCTAGGGAAAGTCTTTGAATGCCCCAGGCAAGAACCTTCCCTTCCCTAAACTGACAGGGCACAACTCCAGGAGGCTATGACACACTATCCAGGGGTTCTGACCACTGCCACTGATCCCCTTGACCTCAGCTACCTCGCGGGCAGCCTTCCTGGGGTAGTAGCGGTAGATGGGACTTACTTTCAAAGTTGCTGACAATGTGCTGCAAGCAGAGCTCAGTGAGTCTGGGTACGATGGTCAGGGACCATTCTGGATCCTCTGAAATGATGCGCCGCATCCTCCGGGTGTTGGCGGCTGGGTTTGATCCTGCCATCTTTGATGGTGGGGGGATCGCCATGGTTGCCTAAGAAGAAGCTGGGGTTGTGACACAAAGGAGTTCAGTGGTTTTGTATCAGGGGACTCCTGAAGCAAAAAGAGGCAGAAACGAGTGTCTGCTGAGGTCCTAGGGGAAGAGACATGGTTAGTGTCAGTAGCTTGGCACATTGCAGGTACCCGTACAGTGCTTGATGATAATGATGGAGATGAAGATCAAGCTGGTTTGTTGCCAATGGGGCACTGAAGCAAAGAGCTGAGCAGCCATTCTGGAGTCTTTTTTAGGTTGGCCCAGGAGACAGGAAGCACTGGAGGGAGGAGAGTGAGCACCAAGGTGAGAGGAAAAGGGGCAGAGGGAAACAGGGGGAGGCTAGGGGAACATCAGAGGAAGGAATATGAATGGGGCCAGGGTACACTGAGGGAAAGAGGTAGGGATGGGAGTTTGTGGATCTTAACATTTTGGGCTGAGTCTATGACTTCCCCAGGACAGGAAGCTGCATTGAGGAACTTCCCTTACCAATACAGATTGATTCTTTCTCTGTGCTTTGCAGTTGGAGAGGGGGCAGCTAGGTGGTGCAGTGTTAGCTCTGGAATCAAGAGAACCTGAGTTCAAATCTCACCTCAGGCACTTACTAGCTGTGTGACCCTGGGCAAGTCACCAACACCGCAATTGCCTTAAATATCTGGGGCCATCTCCAGTTGTCCTGATCTAAATCTTGCCACTCAACCCAGATGGTTCTGGAGGAGAGGTTGGTGACCTTGCACAGCCCTCCTTCACTTAAATCCAATTCAGTGCAAGTCATAAAATCATTCTGATGTCATGGTCTTCTTTGGAAAGAAGGACAAATGAAAAAACTTGGAGAGAGTTGCCTGGTGCTACTAAGGGATTAAGTGGCTTCCCCACTTAGACCTAAGTCTTTTTTGTTTGTTTGTTTTTTGGTGAGGCAATTGGGGTTAAGTGACTTGCCCAGGGTCACACAGCTAGTAAGTGTTAAGTGTCTGAGGCCAGATTTGAACTCAGGTCCTCCTGAATCCAGGGCCAGTTCTCTATCCAATGTGCCACCTAGCTGCCCCGAACCTAAGTCTTCCTGACTCTGAAGCCAGCTTTCTATTCACTGCACCTTAGCATTGTGGGAGAATTCCTTCAGTTAGGAGTTTGGTTTAGTTGATAGAGGTTTGCTTGCTTGATTGAAGGAAATGTCAGGAAGGGGTATGTGTGTGGCTGGTGGGGATGGGGAGAGGGGACAGGATTGATAACTGCTACGTGGGAAAGTCTCAAGCGATTGGGCTAAGATCTACTGAAGAATAGCTTTGAGGAGGGAATCTGATTGTCTTTACAAATGTGGGTGTACATGTGGAGCCAATCTAGTCTTTCCATATGCAAAGATACACAAGTCTCCAGTCCTGTGTCCCTGAGTCCCTTAGTATAGAAGAGAGGGTTTTCCCTCCTATACACTGTTTCCCTCAAACTAGGCCTGGTTCCTCCCTCTTCACATGGGCTTGGCTTTATGCATTGGAATAGAGCCTGGCTCATGCTCTGGTTGGTTGGTTCAGAGTCCCTGGCCCAGGGTCCAGAGGCTGGTCTCAGGCCAGAGAAGCAGCCTAGGTCAGGCCTACTGAACCCTTTTCTTCATTTCCTTGATGGGCTATGTATGGTCCCAGACTTTTCCTTTCTCCAGTTTCCACTTTCTAGACTTAAACTCTGACTCAAGACTCCCAATCAATCAATCGAGTATTTATATAACACCTACTATGTGCCAGACACTGAGCTAGATGCTGAGGATTTGGGTACAAAGAATGAAATGATTCCTAGTCACAATTCGATGACAATTCTAAACTTAGCTTTCTGGCTTAAGGGTGGGGGCGGGAGAGAGGGGAGTAGTAAGAGTAAGGAAGGGTCACCTTTGTCTCACTGACCCTTTGCCTGCCTGTGCTTTGCTTGGGTCCTGAGCCAGAGCTCTCTTTGAGAACGGGTTGTCAAAGAGAAGGGGTGGGAAGGAGGTGGGGGAGGGGAGATGGCAGGAAAGGAGGCCCCTGGTTTCTTTTTTTTCTCCCTCTATAGACTCTCAGCATTCCAGACAACAGCAGGCCTGCGTTGGCAGTGAAAACAGAAGTAAATTTGGGTCTGAGTTTCGGGGGATGTGATTGTGACATAAGGATATCCTCCTCTGCCCACACACTGACATCCTTCTAGCCTCCCTGATGGGGATCCCCGTCCCAGAGGCTAGGGCTGGAACTGGGGCAAGAGGCTGGAGGAGTTAGGGCCCCCGTGGCCTCCTCTCCAAGTCTCTGGCTGCTCCGCCACCTTGCCTGGACTCCTTTTGAATACACTCCTTGGCTTCCTACACAGTGGGGAGGGCTCCTTTGAACCAAGCCACTATGTTCCCTGGCATAGAGAGCACAGCAGATGGTGCTGCCCCCCGTCTAGCCCCACTCAGCTGCTTGGTGCTGGCTGCAGCACTGGTCCCTTCCTCCATCCCCTCACCCATCTGAGGAAGGGAATTTGCCCTGGGGAGTCTGGAGGAAGGGGGAATGTGAAGGACCCAAAGGAGGGATTGCTTATCTGTGAGGCAGAGAGTCTATATGGTAAAAAAGGGAGGAAAGGGGAGGAGCCGGCGTTGGGGTTTTTGTATTTGATGCTCAGAATGGAAATGAAATTCAGATTCATGCAAATTAGAATACAACACATTTAACTAACCAGCCTAGACAATTTGAATGACAGAACTGTGGGGACTAGTGGGGTGGGGGTGGGGGAGGATTGGCTCTATGTGAAGAGTTAGGTCTATGAGTGAATGGGATCTGTAAATGAGGATTGGGTTGTTAGAAGGAGGAGGTTGTCAATGAGAAGGGATGGAGTTGGAGGGAGGGAGGGATTCTGTGAAGAGAGTTGGGATGTATGAAGAAATGAGGTTTATGAAGCAAGAGGGTCCAAGGAGGGAGGATGGGGTTAGTGAGAAAAGCTGGGGTCTATGAAGAGGGGCTGTATTTATTTATTTTTTTTTCAGGGCAATGAGGGTTATGTGACTTGCCCAGGGTCACACAGCTAGTTAAGTGTCAAGTGTCAGAGGCTGGATTTGAACTCAGTTCCTCCTGAATCCAAGGCCAGTGCTTTATCCACTGTGCCACCTAGCTGCCCCTGGGGCTGTATTTTATAAAGAAAGAGAGTGGGGGCAGCTAGGTGGTGCAGTGTATAGAGCACTGGCCCTGGCCCTGGTGTCAGGAGGACCCTAGTTCAAATCCGGCTTCAGACACTTGCTAGCTGTGTGACCCTGGGCAAGTCGCTTAACCCTCACTGCCCCTATAAACAAACAAACAAACAAATAAATAAATAAATAAAAAGAAAGATGGAGTGTATGAAGGTATGGGGTGTATGAAGGAGGTCTACTGAGGGACGGGTGTTTGTGAAGATGGGGCCTCTGAGGGAACATGGTGTCTCTGAGAGAGGACAGATCCTTTAAGGAGTAAAGAAGTCTTTGAGGTAGATGGGGGATTTCAGGTCAAGCCTAGAATCCCTGGAATGGGTGCTCTCTCAACCTCCGGGCATCTGTGACCCCTATCCTGGCTTGGATCAAAGGTTCATGAAGGAGGGTGTGTTCCCAGAGGAGATGGGAGAGTCAGAGGGCAGGTTAGGGAGCTCCTCAATGCCCGGCTCTGAGTCACCTTTCCATTGACTCAGCAAGCAGAAGAAAGCAGTTCTCTTCCAGCATGGAATCTTCCTCTGAGGTCCAAACCTGTTCCCAGTATGAATGCCTTCTCGGGATAGCTAAGTGGAGGTCATCCAAACCTAACCTCTCTTCCTAACACAACTTTGCCTGGAATCTCCTTTAGGGAGTACACCTTGCTATTTGGGGGAACCAAGGGAGGCCTCCACTTAGGGAGGCATCTACAAAAGCCCAGCAACTCCAAGGTTCTGTGTATCTATCTATTGTCTACAATAGACAGTTCTTCATTCATGTGGGTGACCAGATATCCTAGTTTGGCTGATGATCCTGATTTTCAGTGACTTGCATTGGATGGACAGATGTCCAGGAAATGTTCTCTCGGTTCTTTATATAACAGCTGACAAACTGGGGTTCTAAGAGGCAGAGGTGAGGAAGGAGGATCTTTTAGGTATAGGGAACAACCAGGTCAAAGGTATGGAGATAGGAGATATATCTTATGTGAGGAATAGGAAGTAGGCTAATAGGACAGTAGTATTTGTAGAGGGGAGTAATGTATAAGAACATTGGAAAGATGGGATGGGGCCATCTTCTGTCTAATCACACAGCCACCACCCCATGAGGTCAGGCCTTCACCACCATTTGCCTCAGATGTTGCAATAAATGTTGTGACATTTCCCTACAAGGAGGGATTTTCCCCTGACTAATTTCCACAGAAGGAAGAATTTGCTAGCAGATAGAACCATCCAAAAATGCCTTATCTTGTATGGTCCTTACTCTAGTCTTCCCATAAATCCTTTTTGGGGAAAAGTGCTCTCTCCATGTGCTGGGGCTTCCCCCCCACCCCACTTTCGTGATCCTATCATGTCAAGAAAGGCACCAGTAATCTTATGTTGATTTTCCAGTATTCCAGTACTTCTTCATTTCTAAGGTTAACTCAGTGCCTTTGACCTCTATATTTACCTGCCTTTTCTGTAGCTTTAATTATCTAGTATCTCAACTATTTTTCTCTCTAATTCATTCCTTTCTGCCTACAAACACTCATAGATCTCCCTAAAATTTTTCTACCCTTTAACATTGATGTTTCTGCTGCCCTTAACATCTACTCATACTTTATCTCCTACAAATCTAAGCCCTGTCACACTCTACTAAAAAATGCTTCCTTCAAGGTCATTGGTAACTTCCTGATTGTGAGATCCAACAGCCTTTCCCTTTAATATTTCTTCTTTGGCTTCTCTGACACTTCCATATAATGCCTAGCACACTGTTCTTGAAGCCAGGAAGACCCGGATTCAAATATTGTATTTGACACAAGCTGTGTCACCATAGTTAAATCACTTAACCTATCCTTAGTTTCATCAACTGTAAAATGAAAAGTAGGATTTGGTGGCCCCTAAGGTCCCTTCCAGCTCTAAATCTATGATCTTTCCTGACTTTCCTCCTACTTTTTAAATTGCTTCTTCTCTGGCTCCTCTTCTCCCTCCTCCTGTCCTCCAAGACTGCCACTGACCCTCTTTTCTCTATACTCAGAGATCTTATCTACCCTCATCACTTCACCTCTGAGCAGATGACCCCCAATCCTCTATCTCCAGCCCTGACCTTTTTCCCCAAGTCCCAATCCCACATTTTAAACTGTCTGTTTGACATCTCTACTTGGATGTCTCACCCGTATCTCAACCTTGATATGACTAAAAATGAACAAACTCTCTAAATTTGTTTCCTTGCCTAATTCCCCTAAAATATCATCATAGGAATGGAAGAGAAGGGGCAAGTTTAGGTGATTCTTGACATCTAGGGTTGACTAAAATTGGGTTAATAATGGGGCAGCTAGGTGGCGCAGTGGATAGAGCACTGGCCCTGGATTCAGGAGGACCTGAGTTCAAATCTGCCCTCAGACCCTTGATACTTACTAGCTGTGTGACCCTGGGCAAGTCACTTAAACCCAAATGCCTCACCAAAAAAAAAAAAAAAGGAATTGGGTTAATATTAAGGGAAACAGAATAAGCTTTTCGATAGTATCTACCATGCTGTTGTTGTTTTGTTTGTGTGTGTGTGTGTGTGTGTGTGTTTTGGTTTGGTTTTTTTGTGAGGCAATTGGGGTTAAGTGACCTGCCCAGGGTCACACAGGTAGTAAATGTTAAGTGTCAGAGGCTGGATTTGAACTCAGGTCCTCCTGACTCCAGGGCTAGTGCTCTATCCATTGTACCACCTAGCTGCCCCTACCATGCTGTTTTACAAGCATTACCTCATTTGATCAACAACCCTGCAAGGGGGGTGCTGTTCTTTTATAATTGAGGAAACAGGCAAACAGAGGCTGGTCCAGGGTCATGTCCCTACCAAAAGTCAGAAGCCAGATTTGAACTTGGGACTACCTGAGTCCAGATGCACCACTCTATCCGCTGCACCAACTAGCTGCCTCTAATCTCATCAGGCACTATAACCAGGTAGAGTTGGGATCTGATGAAATAATCAACATAACTTGTAGGGAGGGCTGTGTGGGGATGGGAGTGAATGAAAAGACAGTCAAGGCACATGGGATACAGCCTCAGGGATATCACCAAATTAGCTCTTGTTTCTTAGAGTAGCAGGACAAGGGGCAGAAAGGGATCCCTGGCTGACAGGAATGAGGAACACATGGAATCATGGAAGGTATCTTCATCTAATCCACTGCTCCCATTTGACAGATAAGGAAACTGAGGCACAGAGAAGGGAAGTGAATTTCCCAAGGTTACACAGCTGGTCCTGTAAGAATCTCAGCTCACATCTCCCAACTCCAAAACCAGCACCTTTTTTTCTACTATGCCATGTAACTTTCTGTGGATCTTTGTTCTTTCTCCTTCCCACTCTCAGAATACTTGGGCTTGGTCTCTCTCAATCCAGCAGAATTGCTCATTAAAGAGATAGCAATACACGTTTATACAACACGTTAGAATTTACAAGATGCTTTCCCTACAATAGTGTTTGTAGGACAAATGTAATTCCCATCATCAAGGTGAGACAGGCTGGGAAGTTGAATGATCTGCCAAGGTCACGGGCTGGTAATGGACACAGCTGAGATGCACTCAAGTTTGCTGCCTCTCATATCTCAGGCCCTTTCCACCACATTACACTGTGAATGCAGGTTACCCTGTCCTCTAGGCTTATGGCTCTTGCTTAAACCTGGCTGCGGCTCTAGCAGGCCTGGATCCAGGACTGACCCAAAATGAATGAGGGTTGTTGGTTTGTTTTTTAACCTTCTTCACTCTGCCTCAAACACTGATACTGGGCTTTTCTTTTCTCAGCTTTCTGCTTTCTAAAGGTCATTGCAGTGCCTGTCCACTCGTCCTGAGAGGAGGAAAGGATGCAGCAGCCTCCTCTGTAGTCAAGTGAAAGAGACTGCAGGGAGGGAAGCAGGGAAGAGAGTCTGGGTTTCCCAAAGGGGCTTCTGTCCCAAGGGATGTAGAAACAGAGCAGGACCAGGACAGAGGCAGGAGCATTAATAATGTCCCCAGGCCCTTTTTTCCATCTTCTCCTTCCTCCTTCCATAGGCAGCCCAGCCCTCCCTGAGATACCGTTAAGTAAATAACCACTCCCTGGGGACAAGGGAACTTGGGTATCTTTCTTCAGCCGTGGGGTGATCCCAAGAGGCTGCTGCCAGGGCTACCAGGCCTTCCTCCCTCCTCCCCCATCTCCAAGAGGGACCAGTTTGGGGAAGCTGTACCACAAAGAGACTAAGTCATGAAGGGCTGTCCTAGGGAAGATACCAGAGAGTTAAAGGTGGAGACGTTGGTAGAGTAGGAGTCTTTTGTCCAGGGGAGACAGAGAGAATGGGGGACGGAGACTAAATGGGGGGGGGAGGAGACACAGAGGATCTGGAACGTGGGGTGAACGACAGGGACGGGGCATAGAGAGGATGCAGGGCAAAAGGACATTGATCGGCCTCCCATCCCCAATGTCTCCTCACCAGCTGCCTTGACCGCCTTCAGTCTAGTTGGGACCCTCTGCCTGGCTCTGTCTCCATGGAGACGCCTCCCCTCCCCCCAACCGGAAGGCTCTCTGCATTGGTTGCTATGCACGCGGGTTGTTGTTAAGGGAAGGAGTGTGTGTGTGTGTGTGTGTGTGTGTGTGTGTGTGTGTGTGTGTGTGTGTGTGTGTGAGTGAATGCTTGCGCAGTCTGTACGGTCTCAGTGTACTGTATGATATATACACATCTATGTGCGGGCGGTGTGTCCCTCTCTGAGCACACTCACATGCTGCCCATGGGACTATGTGCACTTGATGCTTTTGTGTGTGAGAGGCTGACTGGAGAACTCCATCTTACTTCTCCACCCCTTTCAGGATGAGATTAGGCTTTAGGAAAAAAGGTGCTGCCAGGGTCTCTTTTGCTAGCAGATGAGATGGAAGGGCGCACTTACTAAGCCAAAGCCCTGCTCGTCCCCCACACTGGCCAACCTCAGGAGTTGTGGAATAATTCCCATAACCAGGGATCCTCTGCAAGGTGTGCATACCTCCCCTCTCCCTCCTCAGCAGTCACAATACACCCTGGCACTCTGTGCAGTCCTCTCAGCTCAGCCCCACCCAGTCCCCCTAGATTCCTCATCCTCTTGGATGCAGAGATGAAAAGGGGGGGGGTCTCTGTTTCTCAGTCCCATGCCATTTTCTAGGGGGGAAGGCTGTAGCCCATGAGGTGGCTGATCTGGCTGGACAGTGGAGGGAGGGTTAAATCCTAGTCTCTTTCCCTTCTTTTTCAGTGCCCGCTCCCGCAGTGAGCTCATGTCCTTAATGAGGTAGGGAGTAGGGAGGGAGGAGGAGCCTGGCCCTGACTGAAGCCTTGGAAACCCCAGAGGCAGGGGCAGAGCAGGAGTAAACAACGGAGGCCAGGCACCAGAAACTTTGGAGACTATTGTGCTCACAGCAGTGATTAATCAATAAATCAGTAACATCTTAATTAAAACGAGAAATCAGCTGTCAAGGAGAATGCACCATGGAGGGGCTGAGCTCCACTTGAGGAAGAGAGACCTTTAAATTCCATCTCTGGGCACTGCCAGGCAGGTGGCCCCCTTTGAACTGTGGTACTCAGCTATCAGGACCCCAGCCTGGCAGGGGCAGCCATCCTCACTGGCTCCCCTTCCCTCATTAAGACTCCAGAGGATGCCCAACTTCCCAAGCTGGTAGAGTCTGGGAAAGGCTGCCAGAAGACAGAAGCACAAGACGCCCAGGCTGAGGGAGGAGGGGAGGGCGTCATTTCAACAGGGTGTCCTGTTGTGACCTCGGCTGTCCTGGTGAGGCCTGTGGGCTCCCAGCTCCTTTCTGCCCTGGGGCTGAAGTGTAGTTTAATCTTCCATGTGGTCTGAGCCCCTCACATTTTCAGTTCCCATGCCCAAGAGGGCCGGGCTCATCCCTGTTGCTTGCTCAGATCTGATGGTGTCTGCAGAGCGGCCGAGTCAGTGGTGACTGAGGTCTCGGGTCCCAGGCCGTCCCAAGCCCCGCACCTCCCCCAGCCAGGCCTGAGAGAACCCGCAAGAGTGCTGGGCACAGACAGTACTGAGCACCCTGAGCAGTGCAAGCAGGGAGTGAGAAGCTGTACCACAAAGAGACTAAGTCATGAAGGGCCATCCTAGGGAAGATACCAGAGAGTTAAAGGTGGAGACGTTGGTAGAGTAGGAGTCTTTTGTCCAGGGGAGACAGAGGAGAGAATGGGGGGACAGGGACTAAATGGCAGGGGGGGGGAGGAGACACGGAGGATCTGGAACGTGGGGTGAACGACAGGGACACGGGATAGAGAGGGTGCAGGGCACAAGGACATCGATCAGCCTCCCATCCTCAAGGTCTCTCCTTCCTGCTAACAGCAGAAAGCTGCTGTTCCTTTTTACCAGGGAGCCATAGAGAGCTCTGGCCCTGAGAAGCAGGGCTGAGGATCATGCTGGCAGACACATCCTTGCTGGGGGTGGGGGGCTCCTCCTGGGGTCACCATTAAAGTTCTCCTGCCCCATGATGGGGGAGTTGGGCAGATGAAGGCCTGGCTCTCCTTGTGCTTCTGATTGTCTCCAGCCCTAGTTTCTTAGTCCTTAGGCGCTGGGGCCTCTGCCTCCTGCCCTACTGTGCTACCTTGCTCCTTTTCACCCCAAGAGGCCTGGGTCAGAGCTGGCTGAGGGCAAAGGATCGGGCAAAGTTCAGCGTGGCCTCCAGGTCATCAGTGTTCCCTGCTCCCTGCGC
The DNA here is from genome assembly GCF_019393635.1 of Dromiciops gliroides. Classification (NCBI taxonomy): domain Eukaryota; kingdom Metazoa; phylum Chordata; class Mammalia; order Microbiotheria; family Microbiotheriidae; genus Dromiciops; species Dromiciops gliroides. Next base: position 259,752,010 of record NC_057864.1, read on the forward strand.
CATAACTCGGGAGCCCCAGGCCTTGCCTCCCATATGGCTACACACGACCGATGCCCAGTTCTCAGCAGTGAAGGTGGGGACCGCATCCTAGGGAAAGAACAGAGAGGAAGTGACCTTCCTACTGGCCCTCACCACCAGCACACAGCACTCTGGGAGTCTCTGATACCCGAGCCCCAATTGTTTGTAGTTGGTGGGGAAATCGAGTTAGAAGCCAGGGAGGGAGCTCCTGGGGAGGAGATGGGGAGGGCACTGAGCCCCGTGGGTGGGTGGTTACACTGCTTTGCAAGGCTCGGGGCTTGCTGCATACTGGGCCACGGGACTGACCTTGGGCGAGCCCTGCTTTTAATATCAGGATAAATTCCCTACCCTGGGATATCTGTGCATCCCAGGGTAGCTTCTACCCATCTCAACTGTTGTCAGAGAGATGAATTAAAGGCAATGAGATGTCAGTGTGGTCAGAGACCCGGGGAGGCTCTCATCTGGGTGGCGGGAGGGAGGATGGTGGCATACCTTTCCCCTGCCCACTCACCTGGGCCACCTGACAGGCACACAGGACCTTCCCTGGGGCCTGGGGACTGAGCAGCAACACGGAGGTGCCAGGGACTTGCTCGCACAGCTGCTTCACCACCTTCACTAGCAGCTGGGGAGGTAGGGAGAATCATCCAGAGTCACTGAGACTCAGTGACACCCCCCTGCCCTGGTTCCCCATGGCCCCCCCTTCCTTCACTAATTACAGATCCTTCCCTTCTAGTGTCCTCCTGGCCACTAGTCCCTTTCCCCCTAAAGCACGGATAGTCCCCCAGTAAGATCCTCACTGTGGCCCTCCTTATTTCCATGACACTTTTCTGCCAGTCCCAGCTTCTTTCCTCCCTTCTCCTGAAGCCCACCTACTTCCTGTTTCCCTCCCTCCTTAGGAGACCCCGTCCTCCAATTCCTCCCTAGAACACACCGAGAGGGACTCAGCCCGGACTGTGTCCACAATGAAGGGCCCCACAGGGTGTCTCTCCAGTAGCTCCTGGGTCTTTGCTGTGGCCTGGAGAACAGAGAAGGGAGTGTGGGAAGGGAGAGGAACTGGGGTCCGCGGGTGGGGAAGAGGTGGTGCGGACAATTCTGAAGCTTCAGTGTTCTCCACACATCCCTCTTTTGCCCTCTTCCCTGAGCTGTGAGGGAGTGGTTCCCAGCCAGGTGTCCCAGCCTGGCCTATCCCCTCCCCACACCTCCCACAGGTTCCGTGGCGAGGACTCTGGGGGGGCCAGCCCTGGCCCTTGTTCCCTTTGCGTCTTCCTCCGTCTGAGGCAAGCTGCCTTTTGGCGACCTTGAGCCCCGGCCTCCTCCTTCCTGTTGCCCCGACTCATCCTTCCACACTTTCTTCTTCAGGGAGTCTTCCCAGATGACTCATTCTTCCTTTTGAGAAACTTCTAAGCTGCCCATCTCCCGCCCTGCCTAACTGCTCTGGTCCAGTCGAGTCACACTGCGCATTCCCGAGCCTCGGGATGGGCGCCATGCACGCGCGCTCCCTCACCAGCCCCAGCTCCAGTTTTCGGACGGCAGTGTTGGCACGACGCTGCAGTTTCTTCAAGACCGCCTGTAGCTCTCGACGCTGCCACTGGGGCATCACAGCTGTGTCCACAGTCTGTGGCGAGAGAAGACAATGTCACCCCTCCGTTCTCAGTCTCACAAGCTCCAGGGCCCAGGCACCCACTCCATCACCTTCCCACTCAGAAGTTCCTGACAGAGTTCCCAGCCTGGTCCCTCCACTGGCCAGGGGGCCTCGTGAAGGGCTCGGGCTGGTCTAAGAAAAGGGGGGTGACACGGGGAGAAGAGGGAAGGATGTGTCCTCACGTCACTGAGCCGTCCCACATCCTTTGACAGCCTCAGAGCTTCCTTCACATCCTGGTTCCCCTGACTTAGGCGAGCAGCAGCCGCTTCAACCTCTTGTGCCAGACTCTGGCCAATGTCACGGGCCTGGCAAGTAGGAAAAGGGACCATCTATTAACCATTATTCCTCCAAGGTTCCCTCCCACCTTCCCATGGCCTTCCCCGGATAAAAGGCCTTCTCCAGCCTCCCTCCGCCCCCCACAACTGCCACCCCCAAAGATCCCCTCTCTTCACCTTTCCCTCAGTTCAATCTGCCTCTCCCCTTTCCCTCTCTTTCTTTCTGTGCGATCACTGACCTGTTGGGCCTGCTCCCCAGTGACAGCCACCAAGCGGATGATGCCCTTGGATAGTGGTCGTTCCCCCACAATAGTCAGGTCCCCTATGGCCCCCGTGCGTAGCAGGTGCCTGGGGTAAAGGAAAGGGGGAGAATAGGGGGATGGCATTTGAGGAAAAGAATCCAGAGTCTGGAGCCCACACTGGGATGTAGAGGAGCAGAGGTGGAGGGGTTCATGGGCACAAAGGACGATGGGACTACAAGGGGTGACTTACGTGCCACAGCACAGCTCTATGGAGGTGTGCAGTGCAGCCTGGGAGCTGGGGGCCAGGGCACTGGCTACAGGGACCCCCACAGACACCACCCGGACAGGGTCAGGGTATACCTGTGGCAGAAGGAAGAGTAGGTAAAGACCCCGCCCTCAAAGGAGGCTGAATTTCGGAGCCTTCCACCAAGTCCCTACCTTTTGTTTCCTCCTCCTTACCTCATCCAGTGCGCGCAAGCCTGGAACTCGCATGGTCAGCTCCAGAGCCACCTCGGCCATGTACACAGCCTCATCCCTTCCCACAGCCTCTTGGACAGCTTCCTCCACTGCCTGAAGCTGCTTGGGTGTCAGTGGGGCCTGGAGAAACAAGGCGAGGAGACAGTGACTACCCTGTACGTCTTTCTTTCTTTTAAAGTAATAAACATTTTTATTTATAGTTTTGGGTTCCAATTTTTATCCCTCGTTCCTTCCCTCCCCTCTCCCCTCCCTGAGGTGGTAAGCAATCAGATATAGGTTATGTGTGTATGATTATGTAAAACATTACCATGTTAGTCATTTTGTGTAAGAAAACTTGAATGAAAGAAAAAAATGGAAGTGAAAAATATTGCTGTCTCTGTGCACAATGTTCTCCTGGTTCTGCTCACTTTACTATACCTCAGTTCATATAAGTCTTTCCAGGCCTTTCTGAAATCATCCTGCTTGTCATTTCTTATAGCACAATAACATTCCATCACCATCCTATACCACAGCTTATTTAACCACTTCCCAATTGATGGGCATTCCTTTGATTTTCTTCCTTCCTTCCTTTTTTGTTTTATTCCTTTGATTTCCAATTCTTAGCCACCACAAAAAGAGCTGCTATAAGTATTTTTGTACAAATAGGTCTTTTTCTCTTTTTGGGATATAAACCTAGCAGTGGTATTGCTGGATCAAAAGGTACGCACAGTTCTTTTTTTTTTTTCTTTTTGTGGGACAATGAGGGTTAAGTGACTTGCCCAGGGTCACACAGCTAGTTAAGTGTCAAGTGTCTGAGGCCGGATTTGAACTCAGGTCCTCCTGAATCCAGGGCTGGTGCTTTATCCACTGTACCACCTAGCTGCCCGGGGTATGCACAATTCTGTAGTGCTTTGGGTATAGTTCCAAATCCCTGCACTTATTTCTTCATAAATGAAGATTTCTGGTGGGTGGCTCTATGGCTGGTGGGCCAGCGAATCACGTAAGAGATTTGTTCATCAAAAGCTGAGCTCTTTGTTATATAAGGATCTAAAGAAATCAAGGAAGCCCTCAGGAAGCTTACAGTCTACAGTGAGGGAGTTCTGCTCATGGTCCTCATTTCAGACAACGCTATGACACATGTGTCATCGATGGCTGTGATACACAGTACAAACTGAACATGAGTGCTAAAGGGATGCTGAGTAAAGGGAAAGACCAAGCTATCTGGCGGCTACTCTGAGGAGGTTCCTGCAGGGGTGGGTTTGGCCAGAGAGATGCACATCCCAGTGTAAAGGGAAATGGTCTTTGAAATGGCAGAAATAAGGAAATTACTTAGATGGAAAGGGCAGATGCTGTTTTACCCTCACCCAATTAGGACTAGTGTGTCTCCCATGAAGAACTCATGGGATAAAGAATATCAGAGCTAGAAGGGAGTTTAGAAACCATGCAGTCTAAGATCTGTCAGAGTAAATGACCTGTCCAAGGTCATACTACCAATCAGCTGAGAGGTGTGGACAGACCTCTGGTCTTTCTGAGCATCAAATCCGTGTTCTTCCTATCAAATGCCACACGGCCTCCACTGTCATGCAAGGTCACCAACCCTCCCTCCTCTTCCCACATCACATAATTAGAGAAAAGACCCCAGAGGCCTTCTAGTTCAACCCAGCCCTGAAAAGCAATGCCCTCTAGAACATCTCCAACAAGTGGCCTTCTGGGCCCTGCTTGGAGCCCAAGGGAGCCCACGATCTCTGGAGGCAGCAAGTTTTCTTTTCTTTTGAGGCAATTGAGGTGAAGTGACTTGCCCAGGGTCACACAGCTAGTAAGTGTCTAAGGCCAGGTTTGAACTTGGGTCGTCCTGACTTCAGGGCTGGTGCTCTATCCACTGAGCCGCTCAGCCACCACGGCAGGTTTCTTTTGAATGGCTCTCACTGTCAGAAAGTTTATTCTTGTATTGAGCCCCAGTCTGCTTCTCTGAAGCTTCCTTTTGTCCTCTGGGACCCAGGAAAATATGTCTGATCTCTCTTCCCCCACCATTTCTTGGGAAGATGGTTATCATGTTCCCTCCTCCAAACAAACCAAGCCCAGTCCTTTTAACTGACCCTTGTAGGGCAGTCTTCCGGCCCCCAGGCCATACCCCTTCAGACACATTCCAATCTGCTCCTGCCTTTCTCTCAGCCGCCCACCTTGTACTTAGTATTTGTGCCCTTCATCGCCTCCCCTCCCCCCCACCCCCATTCCTGCTCACTAGGGTGGCCACATCAAAGCGAAGTCTCTCGGGGCTGAGGTGGGAGCCACACTGCTTCGTGTCTGGGCCCAGCTCCTGCCGCAGTGCCCAGCTCAGCAGATGGGTGGCTGTGTGCTTCTTCATGCAGCCCAGACGCCATTCCTACAATACAAGAATCCTCAAGCTTACCCAAGGCACCGGGTATCAGTCCTGTGGAAGGGGAAGGGGAAGGGGAAAGGAGGGGTCAAGCAGGAACAGGGAGGGCGGGGGACACTCAAGTTAAGAGGGGTCTAGGATATCCTCCCCACCCCATTCTTAGTCCATTCCAAGAAGCCCTCAAAAGTGGGGTGCAGTCATGGGGTCAGGGGAGTGGGAGGGCCTTACCTCATCCACGTACAGCTGGACCTGGTCCCCCACCTTCAAGGTTTCAGGGGCTATCACCTCATGCAGGATGAAGCCTCCATAAGTCTGGGCCCCAATGACTGGGAACAGCACATCCTCAAGGAAAGGCAGAAAGCCAAGAGCATCAGTCCTTTGCTTTTGGTGTTCTCCAGCCCCAACCTCCTCCCCTTCCAGGCTGACTAGTGACCAAGCAGCTGTCACCAAACTATGGGGCTGACCCCTCCTCCCCCCATTCGGGGGAGATAAGAGAGACAGGGATCTATCTAGTGATGAGGGGGGTCTTCGGAGAGAGATTGACCGCCATCCATTCAATAAATACTTAGTGAGGGCAAGGTACTGTGGGGGTCACAAAGATGAATAAGGCAGGTTCTGCTCTTGCAGAGCCTTCAGTTGGTGGGAATCAGAAAACAGACATCATCAAAGAACCAAGCAGGATATAGTAAGTATCTTAAGAGAGGTGGAGACCCAAGATAGAGGAGCTCAGAGGGGAGAGGTGAGTATGATGAAGCATGTGTGTTGTGTGTTGAGGGAGTGTGAGGAGGGGAAAGCAGTGGGGTGACAGAAGCTGACTCACTTGTTGCCCTTTGCGTATCAGGTAGCCGCGGTCAGAAGCCTGGCCCCCTTGCTCAGCATAGAAGCTGGTCTTGTCCAGGAGAAGGCCGCAACGTTGACCCCCCTCAGCTGAGTCTATGGCCTCCCCATCCAGGGCATACAACTGAATTATCTCAGCTTCACAGGCTCCAAATTCTGCAGGGTGGAAGGGGAGAATGGGGTCAGTACTGGGAGAAGGGAGGTAAGCCAAGATGGACATTGGGCTTGTGGGGAGTCTGCTGATTCATGACAGGGTTGGGCTAGATCAGAACTTCAGGATGTGGGGTCTATGAACATTTTGTTTTTTTGTGGAGCAATGAGGGTTAAGTGACTTGCCCAAAGTCACATAGCTAGTAAGTGTCAAGTGTCTGAGGCCAGATTGGAACTCAGGTCCTCCTGAATCCAGGGCTGGTGCTTTATCCAATGCGCCACCTAGCTGCCCCTGTGTGAAGTTTTTGGTTTTTGGTTTTTGGTGAGGCAATTCGGGTTAAGTGACTTGCCCAGGGTCACACAGCTAGTAAGTGTCAAGTGTCCGAGGTCAGACCTGAACTCAGGTCCTCCTGACTCCAGGGCCAGTGCTCTATCCATTGCGCCACCTAGCTGCCCTGTCCGTGTGAATGTTTTAAAAAAATATTTTGATAACTGTATTTTAGTATAACTGGTAACTTTTGTATTCTCATGTATTTTATGCCTTTAGAAACGTAATTTTGAGAAGGGGGCCATGGGTTTCAGCAGACTGTTGGAGGGGCCCATGATACAAAAAATGCAAGAACCCCTGGACTGGATGTTCTCTGAGGTTCCTTTCCATTTTAGGCCCTAAGACATGGCCATCCCTTCCATTCTGCAGGGCAATGAGAGATGGGCAATGAGTCTACAGCGACACCTGGTGGCCCACTTGGGACACTGGCTAGGGTGGTGGTGGTCCTTCTTGGGAGGACAGCTCCCACATTGAAGTCCACTGTGAGTGGGCAGAAGGGGAAGGAAGAAATTGTGCCCCCGAGATTCAGCCGCCTCACCCCTCTGCCCACACGGACTCTTACCATAACACCCATTAGGAAGCAAGGAGTAATTATACTTGGCGGAGTCGTCCGTCAGGGGGACCCCTCGCTTCTGCAGGTGGCCCAGGGCGTGGATGTCCAGGCGCAATTCCACTTTCTCTGCTGGCTTTGCCTGTTGGGCTTGACTCCGGCGCTAGCACGGTAGGATGGCAAGCACAGGAAGGGATAGATGGGAGGGTGCAGGTCACCAATGGGTGTCTTGACCCAAGAGATACCAGGCCCTGGAGCAGACACTGCCGCAGTGTGCTCCCCCCCACCTCTGCTCAGCCCCTTGCCCCAGGTCTCTTCTGCACTGAGGCACTCCTTTCTCCCTGTCAATGGCTTATGAGTGCTGTGCACCTCGATGAGGGCTACCTCTCCCCAAGCAGGAGCTCCCTGAGGGTGGGGACCAGCCCTCCTTCTTTAGTCCTCCCCCTGGCCAGGGCCCTTCATACAAGGGTGCTCAGGACAGGTGAAAGGGGCCCTCCTCTCCCAGTGGCCCAAGAGAACATGTGAAGAAGTGGCCTGGACCCTGGAGCAGTTAGCTAGTTGCTCTGGGCTTCCCTGACCTGTCCAGTTACCTGGGCCTCCTCCTGGGCCAGCCGCTGCAGACCAGCTGAGTCTAGCTGCACACCCTTCTCTTCCAACATCAGGCCCACCAGATCCAAGGGCAGCCCCAGGTTCCCCAAGGACCAGGCTACTTCAGCTAAAGGAAAAAGGGGCAGAGAACACTGAAGATGGGAGAGGAGAGAAAGGAGGAGGAAGAGAAGGGAATGGATAAAGAAAGGGAAGAAAGGTCTTTTCTAATCCCACAGGTGGCTCTGTTTGGCTGCCAGGCCCTAGCACGGTGGTCCCTCAACTTCATATAAAGCAAAGAGTCGTCCCCCCCCCCCAAATAAATAAATAAAGCAAAGAGTCTAGGATGGAAGACTCTTAGTACATAAGGTCACTGCTAATTAGAAACCCTGTTTAGGCACTCTAAGGGCTCTGCCCCCCCCAGATGCTAGGGCAAATTTTAGGTTAAGAACATGGAGCCAGAAGTAGGATTGCACCACACTGTGAGTCGGGTCAGAGTAGCAGAGGAAGGCAGACTCATGATGCAGAGGTATTCTTACACAAGGGTTTGGAGTGCTCGGTAGGTAGTGAGGGGAGAGAGCAAAATGAGGTAGTGGGCAGGGATGGCAGTAGGGTTGTGCTTTCTGAAACTCTTCTCTACCTCTCACCTGTCCCTATTCCCCTTGCTTACCTGGGAACAGGTTCGCAGGGCCCAGCTGCTGCAGGGTGCGGTCAATGACACGGCGACCTCGCTCTAGGGAAGACAGGAAGGCACTTTCTTCCTCTTTCACCAAACCGGTAATCTTGGGAGGTGAAGAGAGGGATCAGGGCAAAGGAAGTGAGAAAGGTCCATTTACATGAAGGGGCCCTCATGCTATATAGCTACTGAGACCAAGCTCCTCCTTCCACTCCGCCAGAATCCCATACCTGGGCTGTGTTCTTCTGCAGCTCTGGGTAGACGTCCCCCTGGAGAGGAGAAGAGGAAAGGCACAGGCAAGAAGGCAGGGCAAGTGGAGCTCCCTCGGGTCAGGGCCACTCTGTGCCGCCTTCTTCCATCAGCTCATTCTCATGACCTATGTGACCTTGAGCAGTGACTTAAACCTTGGGATTGGTTTCATCATCTGTAAAATGGGAGGCCTCCAATGGCCTCTAGGTTATAACTCTATTATCTTATGATGGTAGTGTCAGACACACTGCCTGCCTTTAGACGGGGGTCAGAGGCATTACTAAGAACAAGATCTGGGTGACCCCTTCTCCCTCTGACTGATTTTTCAGTTCTCTCTGGGTCACGAGACAGGCTTGAGGGAACAGAGGCAGTGGATAGGACATGAGTAGGGACAGAGAGGGGTGAGGAGACAAGCAAGGACATTAGGATTCTTTGGGGGCCAGTGGGTAAGACTGGTGTGTTATGATCATGACTAAAGATAAAATACATGTTCTACTCTCCAAGATCACTGTGATAGGGGCAAGGTGAGGGGCATAGGTTTGGAGAAAGAAGTCCTTCCATGCCCCTGGGACCTGATCTAGCTTCAGGATTTATGTAATATGGAATATTAGAGCTAGAGGGATTGTAGAAACCACTTAGTGTACCAATCTCATTTCAAAACCAAAGAAACTAAGGGCCCTAGAGGTGACTAGCTTAAGGTCAAACAGCTAGTTTGAAGCAGAGATGGGACCAGAATGCAGACTGATCACCAGCTTATGTTCTTCCTTTCATACATGAGGCTGCCTCCCTCTGGTTTTGCTATGTCACTAACCCCTCCTATTCTTCCCTGCTCCATCCCCAAATCACAGAATTAGAGAGTTTAAATGACCCTAGAGCTAACCTAGACTAACCCACACCCAAACAAGAAGACCCTCTACAACATTCTTAAGAAGTCATAATTCACTACCTTCCAGATGGCCAGGTGGCTCAGTGGATAGATAGAGCATTGGGCCTGGAGTCAGGAAGACCTGAATTCAAATTCTGCTTCAGACACATACTAGCTTATATGACTCTGGGCAAGCCATTTAATCCATCGACTTTGATTTCCTCAACTGTGAAATAGTGATAATGATAGCTTCTATCTCCCAGGGCTCTTGTGAGAATAAAATGAGATAAAATTTGTAAAGTGCTTTGCAAACCCTAAAATACTAGCTATTATTGCAGGGCAATGAGGGTTAAGTGATTTGCCCAGCTAGTGTCAAGTGTCTGAGGCCAGATTTTAATTCAGGCCCTCCTGAATCCAGGGCCGGTGCTTTATCCACTGTGCCACCTAGCTGCCCTTATTGTTACTATTAGTATGAGTGATGAGGTGAGACTTTCCTAACAAGGGTGAGGATTTCCCCCGAGTTCCTTGATCCCTGGATACTGAATCCTTGGTGCCCATGTAAGCAGTCCACACTACTCTCAGGCCTAAAGACAAGAAGGTGGTTGAGGGAGGAGGGGCCCTGAATGCCCAGAATTCAGGCAGTGTTTGGCTAAACACGCCCCCAGGCCCTCTCCTCTGGGGCTGAGATGGGCTAGGTAGAAGCTCTGCTCTCACCAGCATCTCCACGACAATAGGCACCAGGCTGCTCAGGAAGCCCGGGGGTGCCTGCAGCACCTCTGAGGAGAAACGAACCGCTCGGCGAAGGATCTGGCGGAGAACCAGTCTGCAAGCAGAGGACACGGATGCAGGGACGCAAACATCCCCTCCCCATCGGTCACCTCATATACTGGATGTGACAAGGGAAACCATTCCTTCACTGCGACAGCTCTCCGGGTCTCTGATCTTCCCCTCCCCTCGACCCTGCAGCCCCGTGTGGGTCTTCAGACTTACGAGGCTCCAGACATGCCAGGGTAAACACCATCGGCCAAGCAGATACTCAGGGTGCGGATGTGGTCGGCCACCACCCGATAGGCCATATCTGTGCGTCCCTCATCTGCCATCCCTATGCGGCCCCGGTATGGGGGCGCCCTGCAGCCCTAAGGAGGAGTGAGAAGAGACACCCAGGATCAGCTTGTCATGGGCCACACCCTTGACCTTGTCTGCCCAGGCAAGAGCAAACCTCAAACTTTGGGCACACTGAAACTCTGCCCTTGTGAATGTGTGTGTGAGGGGTGTGAGTGGGTAGGTAAGTGGAATAAGGGGAAGGACGGAGAGAGGCATGAGCTCCATCCATGCTGTCATACATATAGTTGACCACATCACAAGGTCTGGGCTAGGAGGTGGAAAATCAGTCTTAGTCAATCAACCCAATATTTACCAAGTGCCTACTGCACCACAGAGAAATCACAGGGCTTGAGTTCATATCTTCCCTCTGATTTTTATTACTTGTGTGACCTTGGGTAAGTCATTTAACTTCACTGGGCCTCAGTTTCCTCATCTGTAAAATGGGAGGGGGTTGACCTTGATGGCCTCTGAGGCTCCTTCCTACTCTAGCTTCTAAGTATGAGACAGATTTCCTGCCTTCAAGGAGTTTACAGTTTAAACAGTGGTCACAGAATCTTATAGGCTTTTGGAATTGGAAAGTACTTACATAAGACGGAGACTAGAAGAGACCTTCCTTAGGGGATCATCTAGTTCAAACACCTTATTTTAGAGGTGAGGAGACAGAAGCCCAGAGAGAAAAAGACACTTGTCTGAGGTCACACAGCTCGTAAGTAGCAGAACTGGGGTGTGACCTGTACTTGGGGATAAGACATGCCCACAAAAGGCTGAATAACAGCACTGGGTGGGAAATGAATCATGAATGCTCTCTCCTTGCCCGTTCCATCATGGATGTGCTCTGTGACTTTGGGATGGTCACTGCTCTTTCTCATCCTGAGAAGTGTCCCAAAGAGGCATGATGAGGGAGAGGAAGAGGGATGCAGAGGGTTTGGGAGAGAAAGGCTATGTTTGGTCCTGGGCTCAAGGAGGACAAGTGAGAGGGATGTCTGAGGGGGCGATGGGAAAAGGTACCTGGTGTATAGCTGTAAGCAGCGGGGAGAAGAGATCCGTGTCATAGGTAGAATGTTTGTTCTGCAAAACGGCCACCAGCCTCTCCAGGCCCATGCCAGTGTCCACATGCCGCTGGGGCAGGGGCTGCAGGCTGCCATCAGCCTCCCTGAGGAGAGCAGGGGAGTTACCAGGGGCTTATGAGCATTGCTGATTACCTTAGGGATGATTCCACCTTGGAGTTCTAAGCACAAGGCGGAATTACTAGGGAAAGGGATAGAGTGGAAGGGACCTGATCAACTCTGCCTCCAGGGCTATGGCCAAATACTCATGGCCACCAATCACAGCCAACACCAATGGAGGGGGTCACCTCCTTATTCCAGTCTTGCTCCTCCCATTAGAATTCTGAATTTTGAGGGCTGCTAGGTGGCGCAGTGGATAGAGCACCGGCCCTGGAGTCAGGAGGACCTGAGTTCAAATCCGGCCTCAGACACTTAACACTTACTAGCTGTGTGACCCTGGGCAAGTCACTTAACCCCAACTGCCTCGCCAAACAAACAAAAAACAAAAAGCAAAACAACAACAAAAAAGAATTCTGAATTCCTCTCCTAGGTAGGTGCACCTCAGGGTGGGCCTGTTTCCATGGCCCCTTCACCCTTAGACTCATGCAACTTTACAGCCAGATAGGATCTTGGCGATCATCTAATGTAATGATTTCAAAACTGCTTACCATGAGCTGTGAACAAGGGCTTAGTGAGAAAACGTCAATGCTGATGGAAGTCTTCTTTTGAGAATATTAAACCTACATGTATTGAAAATACCAGAATGGTAGACTGCCAAGTATTTTACACATTCTCTGGTAATGTTAAATGGAATTTCTCTTTCTACTGGATTTTATTGCTATTATAGAGACAAACTGATGATTTTCATGGATTTACTTTATATTCTGCAAGTTTGCTGACGTTATTCTTTCAGTTAATCTTTTAGTTGATTCTTTAGGGTTCTTTAAGTGCATCATCATTTCATCTGCAAAAAGGGATAATTATATTTCTTCTTTACTTATGGTTATTTCCCCAGTTTCTTCTTCTTGTCTTATTGCTATAGCCACTATTTCAAGTACTATGTCAAATAGAAGGGGTGACAATAGATATCTTTGTTTGGGCCCCAAATTTATCGGAAAGAATTCTAATTTATCTCTATGACAAATAGTAGTAGCATTTGGTTTTAGACATGCACTATTTATTATGTTAAGGAAAGATCCACTTGTTCCTATATTTGCTAGTGTTTTTAATAGAAATGACTATTGTATTTTGTAAAAAAAATTTTCTGCATCTACTGATATAATTATATACTTTTTGTTGATTTTATTGTTAATATGGTTAATTAAGTTTATAGTTTTCCTAACATTACACCAGACCTAGAAGAACAATTTGTACTATAGTATTAATATTATAAAGACAAATACCTTCCAGGATTTTTATAAACTGATGAAAAATGAGCTAAGCAGAAGCAGGAAAACAATTCCTACAATGACAAGAACATTGCAAAAACAAACAACTCTGAGAGCTGCAAGAACTCTAATCAAGACAATGACCATGCAGGATTCCAGAGGATTGCTGATGTGATAGCTCTCTTTACAGAGATTTAGGATTTAGGCTGTGGAATGAGACATCTACACTTTGGCATATAGCTATTGAGGGCATTTGTTTTATTTCATTATGTATATTTGTTTCAAGAAACAATCCCCCCACCCCCCAGTGGTGGGGTGGGGAGGGGAGGGGAGGGGGAAGAGTGTGGAGAGTCAGAAAAAATTTGTTTTTAAAAAACAATTAATGGGAGCAGCTAGATGGCACAGTGGATAGAGCACCGGCCCTGGAGTCAGGAGGACCTGAGTTCAAATCCGGCCTCAGACACTTAACACTTACTAGCTGTGTGACCCTGGGCAAATCACTTAACCCCAATTGCCTTACAAAAAAACCAAACCAAACCAACAACAACAAAAAAAACAATTTAAGGAGAGATGGGGAGGTGTGTTACCATCATAAATTGTTGCATGCACTTTCAGGTGAAGTTGCTGTATTATTATTTTTATCTAATTGTTATACTTTGCTACAAAAGATCTCTCCTGAAATGGAAGTGATCTGTAAATGTCTTGATGAAATACACATCAAACTTTTTTTAAAAAGAAAAAAAGATACTTATTCCATATGGCAAGGTTTGAGTATGAAATTGGGCTTCATTTCCACTAAAGTTTATCTAACTCTCTCTTCCTCTTGTTGTTGGTGGGAGCTTTTAGATCCCTGGGCTCCCAGAATAACAATCATAGTGCCCATTGAGCTCTTTCAGGCCCAAAGCTTGGGAAACCCTGATCCAGTCTAGTGTCTTTTCCATGTGCAGAGAGCTAATCAATGGGATGAGAAGCCAGGCTTCCTGATGCCTAGGTCGGCACCATTTCCATGATACCGTGTTGCCCTGTTACCTGTTATACTGCATGAAGACCAGATTCCAGAGCTCTACCAGTTGTGGGGGCCCCTCTCCACCAGACAGGTCATAGTGGATTTCAGTACAGGGTCCACAAGGTCCTGTCTCCCCCATCTCCCAGAAGTTCTCTAGCGGCCCAAAGGGAAGCACTTGGGTAGACGGTACCCTAGGTTAAGTGGGGAAAAAAACAAAACGAAACAAAACAGGTGAGTGTTGGTAGTGCTAAGCAATCTCCAGGAAAAGCCAGAGCCCCCTTCTCCATCCTGCTTTCTTGGTCTACAAATAGCTCGACTTGTGGTCTGCCAGCTTCAGCTTTGGGGTCTTCTGGGATGGTCTAAGACAAGATCCGGGCAAGGCATTTGTGGACCCCAGGTCAAGTTTGAAAATTGTTCCTTCTGTGTTATTAACCTTTGGAAGCTTCACTGTAACACACGCAACTTGACTCACTACAATAGAAATATCTGTATGTCACAGAGGACAAAATTTTCTGGTGTAATAAACATGGCTGTTTATACAGAGAATTATTTTAAAGTGTCCTTCATTCCTAAGACTTTCCCGATGTGTGCTGTGCCCTACAAAAATGCTTGCCTCGCTTATCCTTAATTGTGGCTGTGGTTGAGTACTGGAGATCTTTACTCCTCCTCTTTCCCTTTTTTCCCCAGAGAACCAAAAATATAGGATGCAAATTGGCAGCTTTCCAAAGGCTTGGCCTCATCTTTTTAGAACTTCAATACCATGCTTACCCCAAGCCGAGCCAGATATCCCTGCTCTCGTAGTCTGGTGCCAGCCCCTCAGGAGGGTTGCCATCGAAGTAGGTAACCCACAGCCTGTCCTGGGGAATCCCGTACACTTGGGTCAGCAGCTCCCAGGCCATGCTGCAGGCCTCCTCCTGGGTAAGGAATGATGGTATCAAGGGGAGACACCATTGTCCTTCTGTCATTCCACTACATAGCCCAGCTCTTTCTTTGTACTGCATTCATTTGGATTCTATTTCTCATCTCCCTGAACCCACCATATATATTCTTGTTTCTAAACTTTGCCTGAAGGCATCCTCTCTTCCTGAGATGTCCCCACTCCTGCCTAGGCTTTCTTCAGAACCCAGCTGAAGTGCCACTTCCTCTGTGAGGCTTTTCTCAAACATCCTAGCCCTCAGAGCGCACCCACCTCTCTGAACTCATACTGTACTCTGAGTCTGTACCCTTTCTGTGGTAGGTATTTGTCAAGCATCTCCTACGTGCAGAGTACTGTACCAACCTTCATGAAACTCATAATCCAATGAGGGAGTAAGATGTTTATACAAATACATACAACATGAATGCATCCTGTGTTCTCCCCTATGCCTGGTTCAGGAGTCTATACAAGGGTAGCATGAAGGATAGAGGATGGAATAGGGATCCACTGACTACTGACACCTTTCTTCACTAAGTCTTGATTCTTTCCTGACTGCAATGTCCTTGATTGACTCACCTTAAAGTATTCACCTCCAAATGCCCAGTTGCCGAGCATCTCAAAGAAAGTGTGGTGGGAAAGGTCTCGGCCCACATCCTCTAGGTCATTATGCCGCCCTCCGGTCCGGACACACTTCTGGCTGTTGGCTACTCGCCGGAACCGGGCCAACTCACTTCGAGGGTCCACTGTGCCCAAGAAGATTGGTTTGAACTGGGATCAGAGTATATGGAAGTAGATTCCACAATTAATAACTCATACTTAATGATTATACACATATTCTTTTTGTTTTCATTTTTTTTTTGGTTTGTTTTTGTTTTTGTGGGGCAATGAGGGTTAAGTGACTTGCCCAGGGTCACAAAGCTACTAAGTGTCAAGTGTCTGAGGCTGGATTTGAATTCAGGTCCTCCTGAATCCAGGGCCGGTGCTTTATCCACTGTGCCACCTAGCTGCCCACTATACACATATTCTTTTCAGATCATCCCAACAAACTGGGGAAACAGACAAAGCAAGTATCATCCCCATGTTTCCACTCAGGCCACTAAGGCCCAGACAGATTAAATGACTTACCCAAAGATGGACATTTAATCAGCTAATTGGCTGAGTCAGCTCTCAAACTTAGACTCTGATCCTAGCCCAGCACACATTCCATTATGTCATGCTCCCACATCACTAGCCAAGTATAGGAAAGGTAAAAAGTGGGCTCAGAATGACTAGGACACATATTCTTATTGGGTGGGGGAAAGATATTGGGCAATCTGACAGCTGGGTGTGGTCTCTTGTTGATTCTAAAATGGGGATGGTTAACCATCTGATCTCTAAGACTCCTCCCAGTTCTAACATTCTAATAATTATAGAATCGATTAGTCAATCAACATGCACTTGTTGAACACCTACTGTTTGACCTGCACCATGCCATGGACTGGGATGCAAATGAATGAAAGAATCCTTTTGAAGAACAAAAGAATCCTTACTCACAAGAAACAAATTCTGTATCCTTTCTACACAATGTAGAAGGTCGTGCTTGAGCAGTATCTCAAAGGAAGAGAGGCCTTCTTTGAGGAGGCTCAGGAGATGAGCTGGGCAATGATGGAGTGCCATGTGCGAGGGACAGAGAGAAAGCCAGTTTGGCTTAAAGAGTGCAGAAGGGGGAGTCATATGGGATGAAGCTGGAAACGTGGGTGAGGATCAGCTTGTGAAGGGCTTTAGGATATCTTTTATTTTATTTTTTTTTCAGGGCAATGAGGGTTACGTGACATGCCCAGGGTCACACAGCTAGTAAGTGTCAAGTGCCTGAGGCCGGATTTGAACTCAGGTCCTCCTGAATCCAAGGCCAGTGCTCTATTTACTGTGCTCCCTAGCTTCCCCCCCCCCCCTCCTTGAAGGGCTTTAAAAGCAAAAGAGAAGGGGGCAGCTAGGTCAGGAGAGAGGAGAAGATTTGGCCATTTACTGGATATATGGGGTGAGGAAGAATGAGGAGTCAAGGCCTTGGAAACTGGAAGGATGGTGGCATCTTTGATAGATGTTTGGAAGTGGGGAGAGCAAAAGAGGAAAGAGGGGGAAGCTAGGGGGTACAGTGGATAAAGCACCGGCCTTAGATTCAGAAGGACCTGAGTTAAAGTCTGGCCTAAGACACTTGACACTTACTAGCTGTGTGACCCTGGGCAAGTCACTTAACCCTCAATGCCTCACTAAAAAAAAAAAAAAGGAAAGAAAGGAAGTTCTGTTGGAGACATGTTGAGTTTGAGAGGTCTCTGGGACATCCAGTTTTATATGTTCTATAGGTAATTTGAAATGCAGGACTGAAACTCAGAAAAGACTGGAAATAGAAATCTGTATGGAATATAAACTGCTTGAGAGAAGGAATTCTCTCCTTTGTATTTGAATCCCCAGGGTCCAGCACAACGCCCAGCACACAGTAAGTGCTTAATAAATGCTGGAAGACAGATTTTGTGACTAGAAGACCCAGGAACAAGACTGTGGAGAAAACTGTAAAGACAGTGTAGATTTGGTTCTAAGGTGAGTCCTTTGGTAGGGCTGAGAGTGTTTATTTAACTTTAAAAAACAATAGGGGCAGCTGGGTGGAGCAGTAGATAAAGCACCAGCCCTGGATTCAGGAGGACCTGAATTCAAATCTGACTCAGACACTTGACACTAGCTGTGTGACCCTGGGCAAGTCACTCAACCCTCACTGCCCCACCAAAACAAAAAAACAAAAACCAAAAAAACAAACAATAAATCCACCATGTCACTAGCTACTTCCAATAATAGTAGTAGAGGTACTATTTGTTCTTCATTTATCAGTTGTGTCTGGCTCTTCGTGCCCCCTTTTGGCAAAGATCCTGGAGTGTTTTGCCATTTCCTTCTCCAACTCATTTTACAGATGAGGAAATCGAGACCAGGAGGATTAAGTGACTTGCCCAGGGTCACACAGCTAGTAAGTATCTGAGGCCAGATTTGAACTCAGGAAGGTAAGTCTTTCTGACTTCATGCCCAGCATTCTATCCATTGTGACATCTAGCTGTATTATTATTATTATTATCATTATTGTGGCTACTCTATATAGCACTTTAAGGTCTAAAAAGTACTTTTACATGTTAACTCATTTTAAATTCTCCACAATCCTGTGAATGAGGTGCTATTATCCCATTTTGCAGATAAGGACCGATATTGGAAGAGGTTAAGTGATTTGCCTGCTGGCTGGATCTGACCTTCTGTCTTTGTGACCCCAATTCAACACCACTTCTTTCCTACTGGAAGAAGCTGAAAGCTGGGGGCTGGACTTCCCCAGGTGGCTCCCCATTTCGGTGTCCTTCCCTAGGTGGGTCATTTAAGCTCCAGGAAACTGCCCACACATTTTTTAGGGGAAAACTCCTAGAGCGTGGACCGCAGACCTTCTCAAAACCCGGCCCCAATCGAGGTCAGGCCCCGCCCCCGAGTTACCAAGTCCTGCCCCCAGCCGGCACTTTCGTCCAAGGCAGGCCCCACCCCCTCGGCTCCCATCCAGTCAGCTTCCATCTTCTCTTCCAAGCCCCGCCTCCTTCTCAGAGGCTCAGGTCTCGCTCCCTATCCCCGAGGCCCCGCCCCCACCTGGTTCATTCCCGCATTGACGAAGAGCAGGCCGGGGTCGCTTCGAGGCCGTACGGAAGCAGAGGGCACTAGTTGGTGGCCGTGACGGTCCCGGAAGAAGTGAAGGAAGGCAGTTCTTACGGCCGAGGCTGAAGGCTGCGGAGGGCTTGAGGAGAGCTGACGGCGGAGGGTCCGGGTCCTGGAACAAGGGCTTTTCCATCTAGGCGCCCCACGGAGGGCCTGATGCAGACGCCCGGTGGCCGCCAACGTTGCCGCCATCTTGCTTTCTGGCAGTGGCTTCTAGGGGTCAGAGGTCACGTTTACCGCGAGAAAGGAGACTATGGCAAGTGAGCAGGGACATTTTTCTGCAGCGGCCCCTGCTGGGTCTTTAGTGCTTGTAACCTTTTAGAATTGGGAGAGAACGCAAGAACAGACGTGTCCTTCCACACCGGGATTTATATTTTGTCATATGTGAGATACATGGACTTTAGAGGTCATCTAGTCCAATCCCCTCATCTTACAGATCAGGAAATATGCCGAGAGAGGTTAGAATTAAATGAATTGTCCAAAGTCACACAGGACAAAAACCAAGATTTTAATCAATAAAAGTATAATGAAACCCCAGTAATAGAAACATTTTAATTTTATTTGCTAGGTGGCATAGTTGGTAGAGAACTGGACCCCCAGTCAGGAAGACCTAAATTCAAAACAAAGGTAGAATTTGAACTCAGGACTCCCTAACTCCAAATCCAGGACTTTTCCTTTGTTACAAACTGGACTGCAGTGGAAACAAACAATGTTGAATCATGGTTGCAGGCACATCCCTTTATTTTGCCAAGGATCAGTTTCCCTCTGTGTAAAATGGGCATAATAATATTTGCATTGTCTATCAGCACTAATGTTTTGAGGCAAGCACTTTGTAACCTTAAAGCACTATGGCAATGTGGATATAGTTGTCATTTTGAGATTTAGAGATCTAATCCAACTTTTTTTTTTTTGCAGGGGAGTAAACAGGCCAAAGGAGAGTAAGTGATTTGCTTGTGTTCACATGGTGTAATTAGCAGAGCCAGGAGGCAAATCCAGATCCCTTAGAGTGCAAATCTTTAAATCAAGATGTTCATTTAAAGGCCATTTGTTAAGTGAATAGCATCTTGCAGATCCCTGTGCTAAATCCTGAGGTATGTGGCACCCAGAGCCCCAGAGAGAAAGCATCTCCTCATCCCAGGGGAAAGTGCTTTGTCAATTGCAAGGGTTTATATAGTTCAGGGGTTGACCAACTACAGCCTGGTGGGATCTGGCTCACTGCCTGTTTTCTACAGCCTATGAACCAAGAATGGTTCTTACATTTTTAAATAAGGCTTATATTAAAAATGTAAACATCATTCTTAGCTTGAGAGCCAAATAAAAGCCTGTGGCAGATTGGATTGGGGCCAGAGGCTGTAGTTTGCTGATCTCTGTTATTTAATGATAACTTATTATTGGGGCCTGGGGAGACAAGGCACGGAATGAGGGAAGGGGGAGGAGGAGCTCTGGCATCACGCCTTTATCCCCTCCCTGGTGCTCGATACTTTGGGGAGAAAGTTCCCGACCTGAAGAGTCTATTTCAGTCCCCTCTAAGTGGCAGCCCAGCTGGCAGGAGGAACAGAGGCAGTACAGACTTTTTTTTTTTTTGCTCAGCATCATTTCCTGCCTTTATTAATTGCCTAATCACATTTGGCCTCTATCCTCTCAGGGCCTTTTAATTTACCCACCAATTAAAGAGGATCCAGGTCAGCATAGCCTGGCAGTCCACTAATAGGTAGAGAGATGTCTCTCTCCACAGGCCTCCCATTAATCTGGTAGATTTTTCCCCCCCTTTTGAACTTGGAAGGGGGAAGGGAACTAATAGAAGTTTGTGATACTAGCTGCCCATTTCTCCCTTTACTTTCCAGATGGGCAGGTTGCTAAACCTCCCACAGCCTCAGTTTCCCCATCTGAAAATTAGGGTAATAGCATATATTTAATATGATTTCAAGCTGAAAGGGACCTTAGAGATTGCTTAACCCAACTCCCCTCATGTTACAGCTGAGGAAACCAAGGCTCAACTTCAAGGACATGTTCAGACTCACAAAGGTAGTGGGGTAGCTGAACCCAGAATTGGTCCTCTTACTTTCAATGCAGGGCTCTATTCCCTATTCTCCCTGAAACTGTTTGGGGTCTTGGCATCTTCCCTCTTCCCTAACCCTAGAATACTAGTAGGTAGGCACAGGTCACTTTTGACCTGAGCAGTTTTCTCCTAGTGCTGGACCCATGTTCTTGCTTTTTTGTTTTTTTTGTTTTTTCCCCCAGTGAAGGCTCTTTGAGCATTTAGTCAGGCAGCCATGTATTGCTGTTGTCTTGTGTCTAGTAAGTAAAGGAAAATTGTAACTCCCCCCATGGCTTTTAGAGACGGACCCCTTTGGGCACCATTTTTTTTTGAGGTGGCTTCTTTTGGAAGTGGGAGCTCTCGTCTGCCCATGTGCTTTCAGAGTAATTTGGGTGAGTTTCCTTCAAGCCTTTGACCCTTTTCAGATTACTGACCCCATAATCCTTGGCCTCTTCTGAAATGGGAGAAAACTCTCCCTTTGGTAATGGGATTCCTTTTTTTTGATTTTCCCATGCCGGAATTATAGAAGGTGAAGACTTCATTCCCTATGGGATGGGTACATGGAGGGCATGACCTCAGTGTGACCTGTTTCTGTCATGGTGGACCTCAGGGAACTTGCATGAGATTTTTGCTCATGCTTTTTTGGTTCAAGCCTCCTCTTCTGAAATTTTCTGGAGAGTTTATCTCCAGAAGCTGCTTTATTTGACATAATTCCCTGTCCACTGAATGGAATGGAGTGCAGAAGAGGGGGCTCTGGATTTGGAGTCAGAAGACCTGGCTTCAAACCTTGGCTGGTGCTTCCTACCTGGGCCACCTTGGGCAAATGACTCAATCTCTCTGGGTTACATTTTTTTCCTCATTTGTAAAATGAGGCGGTTGGATTAGAGCTACAATTTTTTTTTTTTTAGTGAGGCAATTGGGGTTAAGTGACTTGCCCAGGGTCACACAGCTAGTAAGTGTTAAGTGTCTGAGGCCGGATTTGAACTCAGGTCCTCCTGACTCCAGGGCCGGTGCTCTATCCACTGCGCCACCTAGCCGCCCCAGAGCTACACTTTTTAAACTGTGGGTCTCGACCCCATCTGGGGTCACACGACCAAATGTGGGGGTTGTGAAAAATCTGGCAACAGTAAAAGGTTATATATCCCTTTTTATATACCTATATACTGGGGTCTTGTAAAAATTTCTCCGGTGAAAAGGGGTCGTGAGTGGAAAAAGTTGAAGAAGCCCTGGGCTACACCTTTGAAGCCTTTTCCTGCTCTAAGCCTATGACCTGTTTCTTTTTCTAGCCTTTCAGAAAATGGACTAGGGGGTGGCGTGAGAGGGGAAGCAGTTGTTGCTGTACATCGTCATGGTACTGAAGTAAGTAGCAAAATGGGTACAAGTGTAGGGCCCGGACTCAGGAAGACCTGAATTCAGAGGGTTGCTATGTTACAGAAGAGGAAGCAGGATCAAAGAAATGAAATGTCTTGCCCATGATCCTCTACTTAGTGAGTGTCCTAGCTGGGGTTCAAATCTAGATCTGACTTTAAGGCCAGCACTCTTTCCATTGTGCTTGAAACCGAGGCCTTAAGGCCTCAATACTAATCATAGCTAACATTTATATAGCACCTACTATGTGCCAGGGACCATGCTAAGTGCTTTACAACGATTATCTCACTTGATCCTCACAACAACCCTGGGAGGTAGGTGCTGTTATTATTCCCATTTTCTAGATAAAGGAAACTGAGACCAACACCTGGGTAAGAGACTTACTCAGGTTGACACAGCTAGGAGGTATCTTGGGCTAGGTTTGAACTCGGGTCTTCCTGACTTCAGGTCTAGCACTCTATTCACCATACCACCCTTCTGGAGGACTGTGTATGTTGCTACTGCTTTTCTCCACTTGGGCCATGAAGTTGCTCGATAACGTGGTAGGTTCCCCATGGTCCTACCCCATCCTCTTACTCCACCTCAGCCAATGAGGCTGAGTCTTCTGCTTAGCTCCCTGTTCCATAATCATGCTTCTGCTGCTGCTCTAGCTGCCCCCTCCCTTACTTCAGCTCTCTCATCCTCTCTGTAGCCTCCCTTGAAGCCTCCTTTCTTTGTCCAGTGCACTGTTTTGGGAAGACATAGGGGAGGGGCAGCAACAAAGGAGTTAGCCATTGGTCCCTACTGCATCATGCTCTGGACCAGGCCAGGTTTCTCCTTTCACAAAGCTTCCCGATAGTCCCAGGAAGAATCCTTAAGGTGCCAGCTTCTCTGTGATCCATCTTCCCTCCCTTTTGCTTGTTGCTGCTCTCTCCCTCCTCAAAATACCTTGTATTTACTTATTGTGAGTGTAATGCATCCCCTCCCTATTCCCACCAAACTCCCTGGAGGCAGGCTCTTTGGGGTTTTTCTTTTTCCACTGTTAGTGCCAGGGCTTAATAAATGTTTGTCATTATTGATCCTGAGGTCTTTCCAGAGTGGAGGGTCTGGCTATTATGGCCTGGAGCAGTCCCCTCATTTTCTCCTTACCCTGTCACAGCTACCAAGAAGTCTCTGGCAAAGATTCCTCCTGAGGGTAAGGATTAGATCATTTTAACGGGAGCCACTTCTTTAATTTGGAGGTTTCCTGACAAGTTTTCTTTCTCTGTGGGACCAACAATCACTCGTCAGGGGTCCTAAAGGTACCCCTTGACTCACTCCCCACCCCCCATTGGTACAGTAAAAAGAAGAGGAGGTCTGAAGTCAGGGGACCTGTCTCAAACCCTGGCTGGGAGATCTTAGGCAAATCACTGAATTTCCTCAGGCCTCAGTTTCTTCCACTGTAAAATGAGGGGTCGGACTCAATGACCTCTCTGAGGGCCCTTCTGGCTTCACTTCTATGATCTTGCACTGTGTGAGATTATAAAGGTCACCCTAGCATTGAAGCATCATGCCCCTTATCCGACACCGTCCCTGTCCCCCCCCCCCTCCAGCCTTCTCTCTCCATTTGGTGGCAGTGATGCAGCTTGTGAGCCGTGTTTTCTAGGTCATACTTGGGGTTCATGTGCTTAGGCTGGCAGGGAGTCTGTACAGAGCTGGCTACACTGGAGTCCTCTTTTTTTCCAATGAGAGAAATAGGCAGCAGGGATAACTCATCTCTGCTGGCTGATCAGTTGTTTAATTTTCTGTATAGAAAGTCCCTCTCCATGGTAGGTTAAATGTGTTTTGGTTTGAAGGATGGAGCAATAGAAACTTTCATGTGAGTCTTCGTGAGGTACTTTATTTTGTCTTTTTGATGGAGGGAGGTTCTAAGGTACATTTGTCTTGTTGGGACATGGTTTCTAAAGTGATGGGTTTGGATCATTTCTATTATAGTACTGCATAATCCTCTGCTTCTTCCTCTTTTCCAAGGGAGTCAGAACTGTAAGAGCATGAAACTTCTCTTTTGCTGATTCTCAGTTTAACATTTGGTTTTGGCTGCTCCAAGCTATGACTCTGGGATCATGCTAACCTGGGTCCATTCCTGGGGGCTAACCCCAGGAGGGTCAGTTTCTCTCTTTGGCTCATTGCCTTCACCTGGAGTTATTCAAGGAAAATCTTTCAATATACTCATAGTTCATGTCGAGGTTTCCCCAAATGTGTGTCAGGGCTCCCAGCTATTGTTGTTATTAAACCATTTTTCGGTTGTGTCCAACTCTGTGTGACCCCATATGGGGTTTTCCTGAAAAAGATACTGGAGTGGTTTGGCATTTCCTTCTCTAGCTCATTTTACAAATGAGGAAACTGAGGCAAACAGGGTGAAGTGACTTGTTCAGGGCCACACAGCTAGGAAGTATCTGAGGCCAGATTTAAACTCAGGAAGTTCAGGCTTCCAGACTCCAGGCCTGGCACTCTATTCACTGTGTTACCTAGCTGCCCCCCTCCCCAGCTATTGTATTGGCTCTTAATTTGCTAAAATGCCCATAGAGAATGAAAGAGTCTTTATTTCACCCTATACAGAGTTCAGAGGATACAAAAGACTCACTGTATCCTATCAATGGATAGAGAAAACACAAAAAGCAGTCAGCTCTGAATTGAATATGAAAGTGGCTCCACCTTGTCCCTCTTTTCCACAGGCTCTTACACAGTTTCCCTAAGAATTTATTTATTTATTTGCCGGGCAATGAGGATTAAGTGATTAGCCCAGGGTCACACAGCTAGTAAGTATCAAGTGTCTGAGGACAGATTTGAACTCAGGTCCTCCTGAATCGAGGGCCAGTGCTTTATACACTTCACCACCTAGCTGCCCCTCCCTAAGACATTTAATACCACCCTGGTTAGAGTGCTGGGCCTGGAATCAGGAAGACCTGAGTTCAAATCCAACCTCAGACACTTATTAGCCATGTGACCCTGGGCAAGTCACTTAATTTTTTTCCTGCCTCAATTCCTTCAACTATAAAATGGGGATAATAATAGCACCTTCCTCCCAGGATAGATGAGGAGCCTAGGAAACACCACAAGCAAGGTAGCAAGGAATTTCAGTTACCTAGACCTCAGCTAGAGTTCTCACTCTCAGCCAAAAGCAGAGGAGTTAATTTCTGGACTTGCCTTAATGGTAATTTTTGCCTTTGAAATAGTTCCTGATACTTTCCTCTGATGCCAAGCAGAACAAATCCAACCCCTGTTCCATGTGCTCACCCTTACGATAGCTGTAGACGTCTGTCATGTTCCCATTAGGTCTTCTCTCTTCCAGGCTAACACTGCTTGTTTCTTTAGCCAGTCTCCCTTAGGCATGGACTCCAGACTTTTCTCCATCTTGATAGCCTTCTTCACCATTTGGACCCCATTTCCCATTTTGGCACGGCTTCATTCCCTACGTGCTCTTTGCTCTCTTCTGTGTCCATATGATTTCTATACAATGCTGCCCTGTGATCTTTCAAAGTTACTCTTTACCCCAGTGGGAAATTTTTTTTTTTTCAGAAAAGGATTTATCTTTTCTGAATTTCCTATTGGCATTGGGTCCAGGCCAGGGCTTCCTTTGGTTTGGGACAAATGAAAGGAGGACTCACTATGGAGGTTTCACCATTCTTGTTATCTTTGGGGGTGCCCAAAGAGCAATGAGATGCACTAATATCTTCCGCTGGAATTGGGAGTGGAGAAGTAAAAGAGCCTCCTCTTAAAAATGGTAGGGGGGGTGCAGCTAGGTGGCACAGTGGATAAAGCACCAGCCCTGGATTCAGGAGGACCTGAGTTCAAATTTGGCCTCAGACACTTGACATTTACTAGCTGTGTGACCCTGGGCAAGTCACTTAACCCTCATTGCCCTGAAAAAAAAAATGGTAGGGGACCTGAACTGAATGGAAAATTTGACTTTGAATTACAAGACCCTAGAGAACCATAAAAAATTGGAGTTAGGTGACATGCCTGGGATTATGAAGTGGGTGGGTATCTTGTGACTGAGGCTGGATTGGGGCTGGGGTCCTCCTGGGTCCAGGGTGGATTTTTTGTCCACTGGGTCACCTAGCTACCCCATGATGACATCTTTAGGGTAAAATGGAGGAGTGAGAGATGCACGGGGGGGGGGGGGGGGGGGGGGGGGGGGGGAGGTAGCATGGGGTAAAATCCCACGTGAAAGAAACAGGAAATCTTTTATGGAGTGCGGGAAGAAATGGGGGAGGAGCAGGGCAGTAAATGAACTTTATACTCATCAGAATAGGCTCAAAAAACCTTAATCTCATCAGAGTTGGCTCATGGAGGGATTAACACACACACCCAGTTGGGTGGAGTAATCTATCTAACCCTGCTGGAAGATAGGAGGGGAAGGGGATAAAGAGGGAGGGGCAAAAGAAGGGAGGGGACAGTCAGAAGCAAACCCCTTTTGAGGAGGGATTGGGTGAAAGAAGATAGATAAAGAGTAAATATCATGGGGAAGGGAATAGGATGGAGAGAAACAGTTAACAATAGTAATTGTGAAAAGGAGAAAAGGGGGGAAAATTGTACAAATAATATTTATAGCAATTCTTTGTGGTGGCTAAGAATTGGAATTCAAAGGAATGTCCATCAATTGGGGAATGACTGAAGAAGCTGTGGTATATGATTGTAATGGAGTGTTATTGTGCTGTGAGAAGTGACAGGCAGGATGATTTCAGAGAAACCTGGAGAGACTCATATGAACTGATGTATAGTGAAGTGAGCAGAACTGGGAGGACACTGCACAATGACAGTAGTAGTGTTCTATGAGCAATTGTGAATGACTTGACTACTCTCAGCAATGCAATGATCCAAGACAATCCCAAGGGACTAATGATGAAGCATACTATCCACCTCCATAGAAAGAACTGATAATGACTGAACACAGACTTAAAAAAAAAAGCACTTGTAGATTGTACATATTTTAAAAAAATGGTAGGAGAAGATGGATGGTGAACTGTGTGTACAGAGTCCCCCTGTATGGGCACCCTGTATAAGTCCATCCAGACAGGTCCAGACAGGGGACATTGCTCCACCCAGCACTATCAGACCTTGTTAAGTGAAGGTTCTCAATTGGTGGTAAAGAATCGCTACCCTGCATCTATTTGGGGAAAGTCAAATGAAGAAATGGGGTTCCACTGACAAAATTCTCAGAAAAGACATTAGCTGAAGGTAATCAACTGAAGGGGCAGCTAGGTGGCTCAGTACACACAGCACTGGGTTGGACTCAGGAAGGCCCAAGTTCAAATCCAGGCTCAGACACTTGCTAGCTGTGGAACCCTGGGCAAGTCACTTAGCCTCTGTTTGCCTTAATTCGCTGGAGAGGGAAATGGCAAACCCCTCCAATATCCATTCCAAGAAAACCCCATGGACAATACTGGCAAGCTGTAGTCCACAGGATCAGGAAGAGTCAGAAAGGACTGAACAACAATCAACTTGGGAAGTCACTCCTTGTTGTTGTTGTTTGTCCTTTGTTCTGGAAGAGGATCATGACATCCAGGTGACTTGCAGCGAATTGGGTTTAAGTGAAGGAGTGCTTAGCACACTGTCGCCAGCCTCACTCTTTCCTCCAGAACCATCTAGGTCCAGTGGCAAGATGGATGTCAGGATGACTGGAGGTGGATGTTTTAAGGTAATTGGGGTTAAGTGACTTGCCCAGGGTCACACAGCCAGTAAGTGCCTGAAGTCACATTTGAACTCAGGTCCTCCCAATTTCAGGAAGTCACTCAGCTAGTGCATGAAGGGCTGTTCTCTAATGGGGGTAAGGGAGAGGGCTCAGGGAGGGAGCAAATAGAGGAGACAGGATACTTTTCTCAGGGATTGATGCCATAGTCAAAAGGGTTGGGAAGGTTTTTCCTTGTCCTTTTTCTACTTATCCTCCTTTCCCTTATAGGCAGGGGGGGGTTTTGCTACTATTCTCTGTTTTAGGGCCAACCAATGTTATTACCCTCTCTCCTCCATATATACTCCCTCCCTGACCCCTGTATTAGTCACTAGCTGAGTGACTCCTTCTGTTGATTACCTGAACTGCCAAAGGACACTGATGTAAGGGACTGGATGAGTGGGTGGGAAGAACTTTCATAGCATGATATTTCTGTTTCACTAGTTCCACTAAGCATATGCTTTATTTTGTGTTACAATGATCATCTCCCCTCCTCGATGGGTAATGCTCTATCTTATTTCCTGCTAGTAGGGAGGATCCCTGTATCGATTACCTTTGTATCTTCCCATTGGGAGAGTAGTGTGTTTGTTGCTGGAATGTAGAATAAAAGGTAGCTATCCAGCTTCTGATCTTCCATTGTTGCTCACTGACTCCTCCGTGGGGTCATTTGCATAAGCTAGTACCAATCAGGTACATAACGGTAATGTAAAGAATCCAAAGTGAAAGCTAAGGTCAAGGAACAAAAACCATCAAGTTAGGGAGGCTGAGAACGGTGGATTGCTTGAAATAAGAGGCAGCCAGTCAGGTAACAATCATGTATGAAGGGCCTACTATATATGCCAGACACTGTTTTAAGTACTAGGGAGAGACAGAAAAGCAAAAAAGAAGTCCCTGCTCCTAAGGAGCTCACACTCTATAATGAAGAAGAAAACACTAACAGGGAAAACGAGGTATATACAGGATAGATTGGAGATAATGAATAGAGGGAAGGCACTAGCATTAAGGGGGATTGGGAAAGGCTTATGCTGTAGGAGGTGAGATTTTATCTGGGACTTGAAAGAAGCCAAAGGGGCCAGGAGGTGGAGATGAGGAGGGAAAAAATTCCAGGCATTCGGCACAGTCAATGAAAATACTGAGTTGCAGCAGGGCTAACGCTGATTAGTCGTCCACATTAAGTCAAGCACCAATATGATGAATGGATTGTCTGCCTAAGGAGATGCAAACCAGCCCATGTTGGAAAAATAGACCAAAGAAATCCTGCTGCTCAAAGTGATAATAAATTATAACAACTAAGAATGAAGAACAGTTATTTCTCTTTTGTCTGCCAAGATTGATCTTTGGATAGATGAGTTCAGAAGAAAAATGGTTAACAAAGTAATCCTCAGGATATAACTGAAGTTGGGTTAGGGTTAGCTGCTTCTGATGAATTCAAGTGACTTGGCCCAGATGAACTGTGTGCTAGGGCAGTGGTCTCTAAACTGTTTTGATTGCATACCCTTCTCAGCACAAACCTTTGAGTACTCAGCCCAGATGATGGTATATTTAATCATGTAGTTGTAAATTATATACATGTACTGTGGTAATAAGCCTTCATGTGGTAAGCTCCCCCCCCATATCAATTAACCAGTTGATGTCAATTAACTTTTGTGTGTGTGTGTGTGTGGGGGCAATTGGGGTAAAGTGACTTGCCCAGGGTCACACAGCTAGTAAGTGTCAAGTGTCTGAGGCTGGCTTTGAACTCAGGACCTCCTGAATCTAGGGTCAGTGCTTTATCCACTGTGCCACCTAGCTGCCCCTAATTAACTTTTACAAAAAGGATATTTTTCCTTATTCATTTAAGTGAGCTCCTTATAGGATGCAGTATCTTGTATTGTAGGTGACTCCACTGCTGAGGTGGGTCACACAGGTTGCCCATTGGCTGCATTGGTCCCTCACTGGATTTGGCTAAATTGGTTATTGGTGAGACCTCAGATGGCTTTGAGGATCTTCTGGTCTCACAGGTTGCTTAGGATACTGATCCACCTGATATCAGGAAATAGGAAACACAACAGGGATGAAGGTACCATGCATTCATGGACACATGGGGACTGGATGGGAGATAGGGCAGTCTTCCCTTCTCCCACCTGGTGGTGTACGGGAGTTCTCACTGGAAAACCACAAGTGAAAAATATGAGGGATCATCTGAATGAACCTTTTTAAAGTACTCTCAGCCCTGACTCAATAGTCATTAAAAGACTTTGACACCTCACACCTTGCCAGCACAAAACTGTCAGAGGATCCTTTTGTATGCTCCAAAGTGAGGAAAAAGATGTCCCCATTATGCATCTTGAAGCAGGTGCACCAAGCCTCCATCCATATGACTGGAAGCAGGCAAGTCATATTGTATATATTCTAAGGGCTAAACCTTCACCAATTACAAGTATTAATAACAATATGTTAGTAGTAATAACATTTTTGTATCACTAATAAATAAAATTTAAATTACTTTTTAAATGTTAGAAATAAACAATATTTAAAATATTTCATCTTATCATTTTAATCTATTTTGTTTTATAATATGTCAGTAACATAGTACAACTATATACTTTTTAGTTAGATAAATATGATTGAATAGGCTTTCTAAGTTCAGTTTATTGCTTTTTTTTTTGTGGGGCAATGAGGGTTAAGTGACTTGCCCAGGGTCACACAGCTAGTAAGTGTCAAGAGTCTGAGGCCAGATTTGAACTCCATACTCCTGAATCCAGGGCCGGTGCTTTACCCATTGTGCCACCTAGCTGCCCCCACACCCCCAGTTTATTTCAATTCTTAGTTTTTATGTCTATCACAGATGAAAAAGGTGATTCACCTTACAAAGATATGCAGATCCAAATGGAAGAAGTGAATTGTTGGCTATGCTTACTTTTTCACAATACTCTTCCCCCGCCCCCCCCCCCAGATATGTCCACCAACCATGCAAAGGTATTATTGAAACTTCACCAGTAAATTTCTTCCTTCTTGTCAATCAGTTGTTTTAAAAAACTAGTCAGGTGCTGCATATTTTTATTATTAACAAATGGGTTCAAAACTCACTGAAACTCTTTGGAAGATTTTTTAAGAAGTTGGAAAATGCTGTTTCCAAAATTTTGGGATGTTTAAATATGATGGAATTTAGAAGTGATACATTATTTTTTGGCAACAAAAGATGATTTAATTTTTTTTTTCTAAAAATTGGAATGGTTTCATACTACATTAGTTTTTGTTTTTGTTTTTGGTGAGGCAGTTGGGGTAAAGTGACTTGCCCAGGGTCACACAGCTAGTAAGTGTTAAGTGTCCGAGGCCAGATTTGAACCTAGGTATTCCTGACTCCAGGGCTGGTGCTCTATCCACTGCGCCACCTAGCTGCCCCCATACTACATTAGTTAATGTCTCAAGGTCCAAGGTACATTTAGGCCATCTTTAACAGTATATGGAAAAAGTGATTTTTTCTGGCTTTCCTTTTGGTATCAGGTTAAGAACCATAGACCAAGGCTTCATTTTATATGTGACAGCATATGACAGACACCTATGGAAGTTGTCAGAAGAGACAAGTAATTTCTGCTCACTGATCAATTATTTCATTATATGTGTGTCAGGTCCCCTGTCCTCAGTATTTGGAGGAAGGAGACCTTGATGAGATTTGAATGGATGGAGACTTTGATAGGATTCATTGTGATATGTATCATTTGACCTTTTGTGGGGAAAGACCCTTTTGTGTTCTTTGGACAGGTGATTTCCAAAGTGATGGTGGGGCACTTTTGGTTTTTGGTCATTTACGTTGAGGGATAAGACTAGGAATAGCATTTGTCTCTTCTGATTCTCAGAATGGTGTAAGAACTGGAACAAAAACACCTTTTCTATGAGTTTGAGACAGAAAGAGGACAAAAAAAGGACTTGCTAGAATTCTCACCCTCACTGTCCAAGGCGTAAATGCTTACAAGTGAAAATTTAACAACCTGCCCACAATTGTGAATTGTTCCCAGCACATCCCAGCTTACCATAGTGGTTGAATATTATTTATTGAACCCAATGAGAAAGGACAGTAAATGGTTTGTGAGCTCCAATGTAGATGGCATCTGCCTCTGGTCATCTTGTAAGGGTGTTGGGAAGAAATTTCTGAACTATCTACACCCACAGTAAGTGGAAATGAGTGTAGCCTGTGTTTGCCTAGATCTGGGAAGATTCAGAAGGACCTTCCAAGGATCATGGGAAACTTAGATGCTAGGTGTGATTAAAGTGTTTGCAGGCCAGGTGCCAGGTTTCCATTTCCTTTGGGCTTGAGGAATTTCAAGTAGGGGGTCCTGACGCTTGGGCAGATCAATAGGGAAGAGACAGACAGACAGACAGAGGGAGACAGAAACAGACAGCAAAGAGAGAGGGAGAGAAGAGACAGAGACAGAGGAAGAAAGAGACAGAAACAAAAATAGAGACAAAGAGAGAGGGAGAAAGAGACAGACATAGAAACAAAGAGACAGACAAAGAGAGGGAGAAAAAGACAGACACAGAAATAGAAAGAGACAGGGACAAGGAGAAAGAGACACAGAGAAAGGGAGGAGAAGGAGGAGGAGGAGGAAAGGGAGAGAGTGGGTGGGGAGAGAGAAATTTGAATTTTTTTTGGGGGGGGGTGAGGCAATTGGGGTTAAGTGACTTGCCCAGGGTCACACAGCCAGTAAGTGTTAAGTGTCTGAGGCCAGATTTGAACTCAGGTCCTCCTGAATCCAGGGTAGGTTCTCTATCCACTGTGCCACCTAGCTGCCCTGAAATTTGCCTTTTTTTTTTTTTTTTAAAGATCATTTCTGAATCTCTTCCAGAAGATAAAAGCCAGACTAGTTCTGCTACTTTTCAGTAGGGCACCTGTGTAACCTTAAGCAAGTCAATTAACCTTTTCTGGGTCTTGGCTCCTCATATGTAAAATGAAAGATTGGACTAGGAGGCCTCTAAAATTCTCTCCAGCTCTAAAGCTATCATCGTAAGCATCCTGTAGGAAGAGAAGATGTAGATAGGTTGTCATCTGCCTAGGAACCCATAGTGAGAGGAACCACAACAGCATCAAGCACCTACTATATGTCAAGCACCTTACCAACATCCCATTTGATCCTCACAAAAGTCTTGCAAGGTAGGTTATTATCCTATTTTGCAGTTAAGAAAACTGAGGCAAATAGAAGTTAAGTGACTTACCCAGGGTCACACAGCTAGTAAGTGTCTGAGGCCAGATTTGAACTCAGGAAGATGAGGCTTCCTGACTCTAGGCTCAGCACTCTACCCACTGTACCACCTACATTAACAAGATTAAGGATTCATTAATGTGGAAAGCTGCTATAGTTGAGAAAGCAACATATTCAGAGGTCGAAGAACTCCGCTTAGAACAGTTTTGTCATTTACTTGTACCATAGGCAAATTACTTCATCTCTCTGGGTCTTAGTCTGCTCATCTGCAAAATGGGAACAATAATATCTGTTCTTCTTATCTTGAAACACTATTGTAAGGTTCAAGTGAAATTAGGTATGTATAGTACTTTGTAAAATGTAAGCAATAATTAAAAAGTTGAAATAAAGAAAGGGATCTTTGTAAATTATTTGAAGGGAAAAAAACCCATGTAAATATGCTGCTTAAATGTTCCTAATCTGAGAAAGAAAGAAAATGGGTCATATTTTTTTCAAGCATTATGAAGGAAGTTATGAAAAACATCTAAAAAACCCACAGAAACTGGGAGCTAGGGAAGAGGCTGGCCCTGCATTTGGCCTTGCTTTGTGGGAGTTAATGAGAGTCCACATGAGTGTGGAGGAAGAGTGAGTAGGAGATGAGTACTCCTTTTGAATAGATGTGAATTATCTTCACTTTTTCATTCTTCCTTAGCAGTGAACCCAGGATAATCACTTCAGTTTTGGGACAGAGGTAGGGGGCCATTGGTCCTCTAGCCTCCCAAGCTTGTGTAGGACTTAAGCCTCAGTACCTGGTCCTGCCCCCATCCCTCCCCTGCACTCCCCCAACCAATGCTCCCCTATCCCCATCCTCTTGCCCAGTAGGTGGTAAATCAATGTTGGAGCTGGGTCCTGAAGCATCGCTTGCCCACCTGAAGATGGAAGACAAACAAGGGAGAGTCTTAAATTTTATTTTACCTTGATTTTGGGGTGAGATTTATTTTTTAACTTTAAGTTAAATTAGAATTTATTTATTTATATTATTATTATTATTTATATTATAGAATTTAGTACTTATTTATCTATCTATCCATTCATTCATTCGTTTGTTTATTAATTAATTAATTTATTTATTGCAAGGTAATGAGGGTTAAGTGACTTGCCCAAGGTCACACAGCTAGTGTCAAGTGTCTGAGGCTGGATTTGAACTCAGGTCCTCCTGAATCCAGGGCCGGTGCTTTTATCCAAAATTAGAATTTTTTTTTTTTTAGTGAGGCAATTGGGGTTAAGTGACTTGCCCAGGGTCAGTGTTAAGTGTCTGAGGCCGGATTTGAACTCAGGTACTCCTGAATCCAGGGCTGGTGCTCTATCCACTAAGCCACCTAGGTGCCCCTCAAAATTAGAATTTTTAATGAACAAAAATCCACCTTCTATCCATCCCACTTCTCTCTGCCACCACTGGGGATTAAAAAGAAACCCAGATAGATAAATGGACAAAGGATGTGAACAAACAGTTCTCAAAAGAAGAATTGCAGGACAGCTAGATGGCGCAGTGGTTAAAACGCTGGCCCTGGATTCAGGAGTACCTGAGTTCAAATCCGGCCTCAGACACTTAACACTTACTATCTGTGTGACCCTGGGTAAGTCACTTAACCCCCATTGCCCTCCCCCCCAAAAAAAAAGAAGTAGAAGAATTGCAAACTATAATAATTATATATAAAAATATTCCAGATCACTAATAATAAATGCAAATCAAAACAACTTTGAAGTTCCACCGCACACTGCAAATTGGCAAAGATGACAAAAGATGGGGGAAATAGTGCAACCATTATGGAAAGCAATTTGGAACTATGCAAGTAGTGACTAAAATATCTATACCTCTTGCCCAGATGTTCCACTATTTGGCTTATACTCCAAGGAGGCCATGGATAAGAAGAAAGTCCCCATATACACAATAGCAGCACTTTTTGCAATAGCAAAAAATTGGAAACAAAGTAGATGCCCATTGATTGGGGAATGGCTAAACAAATTTTGGCACATGAATGTAATAGAATATTACTGTTCTGTAAGGAAAGATATATATGATGAATATGGAGAAGCATGGCAAGATCTATTTGAACTGATGCAGAAGGAAGTAAGCATGGGAAGTAAGTATGGGAAGAATTTATGAGTAAACAAGAGATAGAGAGCATTGTGAGATGTAGAATGGATAATTTTGATTACATTAAATTAAAAGGGTTTTGTACAAATAAAACCAATGTCATCAAGATTAGAAGGGGGGTGGCTAGGTGGTGCAGTGGATAAAGCATTGGCCCTGGATTCAGGAGTACCTGAGTTCAAATCCGGCCTCAGACACTTGACACTTACTAGCTGTGTGACCCTGGGCAAGTCACTTAACCGCCATTGCCCCCCACACACAAAAAAAAAGATTAGAAGGAAAGCAGAAAATTGGGGGGAATCTTTATACACAGTTTCTTGGATAAAGGTCTCACATCTCAATTACATAGAGAACTTTGTTATATGAATATGAACTATTCCCCAGCTGATAAATGGCCAAAGGATATGAATAAGCAGTTTTTCTTTTTGTTTTGTTTTTTTTGGTGAGGCAATTGGGGTTAAGTGACTTGCTCAGGGTCACACAGCTAGTAAGTGTCAAGTGTCTGAGGCTGGATTTGAACTCAGGTACTCCTGAATCCAGGTCTGGTGCTTTATCCACTGTGCCACCTAGCTGCCCTGGCAGTTTTTCAATGAAGAAATCAAAGCTATATATAGTCATATAAAAATTCTCTAAATCATTATTAAGAAATGAAAATTAAAGCAACTTTGAGATATCATTTCACATATCAAATTGGTTAAAATGATAGCAGGGAGAAATGACAAACATTGGAGGGGATATGGAAAAATTGAGACACTAATACATTGTTGGTGGAACTGTGAATCAATCCAACCATTTTGAAGAATAATCTGGAATTATGGCAAAGAGTCATAAAACTGCATACCCTTTGACCTAGCAATACCACTCTCAGGTCTATTTCTTGAGGTGATTAGGGAAAAAAAGAAAATGAGCCAATATGTTCTAAAATATTTATAGGAGCTCTCTTTGTGGTGGCAAAGTACTGGAAATTGAGGGGATCCGAATCACTTGGGGAATGACTGAACAAGTTGTGGTTTATGGTTGTAATGAAATAGTATTGTGCTGTAAGAAATGATGAGCAGGTCAATTTTAGAAAAACATGAAAAGACTTGCATGAAATAATGAAAAGTGAAATGAACAGAAATGAGAGAATGTGGTATACAGTAATGGCAATATTGTTTGAAGAATAACTGAACAACTAAGTTATTCTGAGTATTATAAATATTCAAATCAGCTATAAAGGAAAATGCTATCCACATCCAGAGAAAGAACTGATAAATAGAAGTACAGGCATAGTATGCTTTTACATATGTATGTAATATATGTATGTGTGCATGTGCAAGTACATGTGCACACGCACGTGCACATTAGCGTGTGTGTATAAATGTGTCAAATGGTGGCCTTCTCTAGTGTGGGTGGGGAAGGAGGGAGACAGTTTGTAACTTAAGATGTAACAAAAATAAATAAATAAACATTTTTTTTTTAAAAGTGATGTCAGGAATGTTAAAACTCATAATGAACTGAGGCTGGTAAGGATAACAAAACAGTGGGGTTTGTTTGTTTGTTAGTCCATATATGGTAATAGAGGCAGTATGGCATAGTAGATTGTGTTAGACTTAAGTCCTACTTTTGATGCATCCAGACTGTGTGACCGTGGGCAAGTACCCTAACCTCTCCGTATTCTAGACAACTCCCTAAGACCCAAAGATGATGCTGTCCTGTATTGGTAAAGGGAGTTTGCTCAGCTGGCAGTTCACTATACTAATGAAATCACAAGTACAGTCCCTATCCCTATATATACATTGGATTAAAAATAAAAGGCTCAAAGAAAGGAAGGGACTGCTGCTCAGGGTGGATGAGACAGTAAAATCTGATGCCACAAAGAAGGCAAAGTTGCTGACCTGGTCTGCGTCTGTTTTCTCTGCCATGGGGGAAGAGTGGTTTTTGGACTGAAAAGGACAGAACAAAAATAGCTACTAGGGAGTTGATTTGATACTGTAGATAAGTAAGGTGACAGGAGAAGAGCATTGAGCTGCCCTGGATAAATTCAAGGCACCTGGCCCAGATAAACCATCCTAGGGCACTGAAAGAATGGATTGATGATGTCAATGCTGAGCTCCTGTCAGTGGTATTTGGAAAGTTATAGACAACAGGAGAAGCATGCCCAACTTGGAGAAAGGCAATCATTGTCCTGTTTTTGTTTAAAAAGGGAAGACAATGGAATCTGTAAATTATAGGTCAGGAAACTTGATTTTGATTCTGGGTAAAGCGGGAAAGGGGTACCTAGATGACTCAGTGGATAGATCTCTGGGCTGGGAGTCAGGAAGACTCATCTTCCTGAGTTCAAATCTAGCCTTAGACACTTAATACTTTTGTGACCCTGGGACAGTCACTTCACCCTGTTTGCCTCAGTTCCTCACCTGTAAAATGACCTGAAGAAGGAAAGGGCAAATCACATCATTTTCTCTACTAAGAAAATCCCAGATGGGATGAAGAGTTGAACATGACTGAAATGTGGGGGAAAATGAGGTACTTTTAAAGGGATAGTTATTGAACATCTTGAAAAGGAAGCAGTCATCACAATGAGTCAGCATGGCTTCATTAAGAGCAGGATCTGCCTAACAAATGTTATTTCCTTTTTTTTTTTTTGACAAGATGACTAACTTGCTATGTTAGGAAGAATGCTAAAGATCTCATTTTCCTAGATTTTAACAAAGTGATACATTTTCTCATACCATGATCATTAAGAGATGGAAAGATGTGGGCCAGATGAAAGTATAATTAGGTAGATTGGGAGCCAGTTGAATGACTACCCAAAGAGAGTAATCATTAATTATCAGCCTGGAAGGAGGATCATAGTAGGATACCACATGGATACCAGTAGATTATAGTCGGAAACAATGGCACTTGGCACATTCATTGTCAAAAAGCATTTATTAAGAATTTCTATGTGCCAGATACTGTACTAAGCAAAGAAAGTTTAAAAACAGCCTTTTCCTCATGGAACTCACATTTGATGGGGGGAGATAGTAAGTACATAATTCTGTACATATATATCTATATACAGAGTGGATGAGAGGTAATATCAGAGAGAAAGACACTAGTGAGTATTTGAGCTAAGACTTGAAGAATCCAGGAAAACTAAGAGGAGAAATTAAGGGGGAAGAGCATTCCAGGCATGGTGGCTAGCCAGTAAAAAGAATAGAGATGGGAGATGGAGATGTGTTGTGCTTAAGGAACAGAAAATAACCCAGTGTATTTTAGAATGGGTGAAGGGAAGTAAAGCGTAAGAAGGTAGGAAAGGCCAAGGATATGGAGAGCTTTACCACATAGAGGATGCTATATTTCTAGAGGTAATAGAGGGAGTCAATGGGATTTATTGAGTATGGAAGTGACTTAAGCAGACAATGGCTTTAGGAAGATGACTTTTTCAGCTGAAGTGAAGCTAGATTGTAGTGGGGAAAGATTTGAAGTTGGGAGAACAACCAGAAGCCTACTGCAATAGTCCAGGTGAGAGGTGAGGATGAAGGTCTGAACTAGGGTGGTGGTTTAGGCTAAGTGAAAGGAAAGGTATTTGAATGGGAGATACTCTGAAGGTAGAAAAGATGAGATTTGGCAACAGATTAGATGGAAAGGTGGGCTGAGTGAGTGTGAGGAGTCAAGTATGACACAGAAGTTTTGAGCCTGGGTGATTGGGAAGATCATAGTGCCCTTAACTGCAATTAGGAAAGTGAGGAAGAAGAGAGAATTTAGGGGAAAGATGATGAAATCTATTTTGGACATATTGAGTGTGAAACGCTTATGGGATATCTGGTTCTAACTGCCAAAAGACAGATGATGATTTTGGCTAAGGAAAGAGACTAGGCCTGAATATGGAGTTATGGGAACTAAAGGCACAGAGGTGATAATTGAAGTTATAGGGGCCGATGAAATCACCAAGAAATAGTATAGAAGAAAAAGAGGAAAGTGCTCAGAAAAGAATTTTGGTGGACACCCACAATTAGCTAGCATCACATGGATGAAAAACTATAAAAGGAGACTGAGAAGTAGCAGTTAGAAAGTGAACTAGGAGAGACTAATTTCTTGAAAACTTAAAGAGGAGAGAGTATCCAGGAGAAAGTGATCAACAGTGTCAAATGCTGCAAAGAGGTAAGTAAAGGATGAGGATTGAGAAAAGACCATTAGATCTGGCAATTAAAAGGAGAGCAGGGGCAGCTAGGTGGCACAGTGGATAGAGCACCGGCCCTGGAGTCAAGAGGACCTCAGTTCAAATCCGGCCTCAGACACTTAGCTGTGTGACCCTGGGCAAATCACTTAACCCCAATTGCCTTACCAAAAAAAAAAAATCAGTTTAAAAGGAGAGCAGAGGTTTATATCCCAAAGGCATCTCAAAAAAGAGGAAAAAGACCTATTTGTATGGAACTATAGCAGCTCTTTTTGTAGTGGCTAAGAACTGGAAATCAAAGGAATGCTCATCAATTGGGGAATGGCTAAACAAACTGTGGTATATGATGGTGATAGAATATTATTGTGCTATAAGAAAGAACTGATATTGATTGAACTCAGAATGAAGCATGCTATTTTTCACTCTTTCATTTTTTTCTTTTATTCAAGTTTTCTTATACAAAATGACCAATATGGTCATGTTTTATATAATTGCACATGTAAAAAAGGAGAGCAGTTTTAGTTAAATGATGAGTTTGGAAGCCAAATTGCAAAGGGAGAGAGAAAGGGAGAACAGGAAACATAGACACTAAATATATATGGATTTTTAAGGAGTTTAGCTATGAAGGACAGTAAAGGTAGGGGACCATAGCTAGTCAGGATGGCACAAGAGTTTTTTAACCATGAGAATATATGGTTGTGTTTGTAGACAGCAAGGAAGGAGCCAGTAGGTAGAGAGAGACTGAAGAAAAACAGGGAGAATCAGGATGATAGTGGGGGGCAATCCTTTGGAAAAGATGGGAGGGGATGAAATCAAGGGTGCATGTAAAGGGTCATCTCTTCATCCAAGGCAGAAAATGAAATGGGAGATAACAGGGGGAAATGCTTGAGTGATTTGAGATGAAGAGGAGGGGGAGAAAAGGGAGTTCTTAGTGAATGACTCAATTTTTTCAGTGCAGCATGAGGTCAGGTCTCCAGCAGGGTTGAGGAAGGGTGTACCTTCACAGGCTTGAGAAGAGATGAAAAGCAGCTGTAGAGAGTGGGTAGAGAATTAATTTAGGAAGAATAGAATGATTGTCTTACTGCAACAAGAATTCAGTTGAGATTAAATAACTTAAATTTGTAGGGTACCCAAGCATCACAGTTTTATGATTTCCTTCAGCTCCACACTGCAGAATATGAGTAGGAATGAAGGAAGCAGATGGTAGGAGTAATTCAGGGTTGGGATTTGGCAGAGAGTTATTTGTAAAAGGATAAGGGGGTAATGGATTTGAGAATAAAGGATAGTATAGAGTTGAATTGGTTCACCACAGAGTTGAGATAGGGAAGGAAGGAGAGAACAACCAATGCAGGGATGGAGAACTCCAGGACATAGTTTGCTCAGTGGGTGGAAGTTACAAGGAGGCAAAGTTAGGATTCATGTCAAGAAAACTTTCCTAATAATTAGAGCTCTTCAAAAGTGAGTAAGCCTAGGGATATAGTATGTTTCCCTCATTAGAAGTTTTCAAGTCTTATAGTAGCGCTCTCTCTCTCTCTCTCTCTCTTCTCTCCTTCCTTCCTTCCTTCCTTCCTTCCTTCCTTCCTTCCTTCCTTCCTTCCTTCCTTCCTTCCTTCCTTCCTTCCTTCCTTTGTTTCCTTTCTGCTGAAATCAGGGTTAAGTGACTTGCCCAGGGTCACACAGTTAGTACGTATCAATTATCTGAGGTCAGATTTGAACTCAAGTCCTCTACCCACTGCACCCTTTGCTGTCCCTGGCATTTCTTTTCAAATATGGGTAAGACCAGATGTTATCTGAAGTCTCTTCCAATTCTAAACTGTCTGATTCTGTGAAATGAGTTGGGAGGGAGGTAACAGGATTAGAGGCTAAATAGGGTTTCCAGGAAATTTTCTAACCCTAAGTCAGATAGTTGTCTGGAATAATAGTCTTTGAAATAATACCAGACACAAGCAGTCAAAAGAATAGAGAAACTTAGCTTGGAGCATTTTAGCTTGTTTTTGTCTGACTGTCCTTATTTAGGTACGGTGGCTCATAGCTCCAGCAGCTTTGTGTAAAAGAGACATCATCCTGCCCATATTCAAGTTTCTGCAGTTCAGCAGAAAGTTGAGATGGCTAATAGATGGTCTTGAAAAGATAAAGTCCAGAACTAGTGGTAGGGAGAAGCGATATCTATGGGACCAGTAGAATGATGTCCAGTAGAGGCAAAGTGATTGGCAAAGCAGAGATATTATACTTAGCAGAGGACAGCATGATGGAATTGTCAGAGCATCTTGGCATCCCTGCAGTGTTGTACACAAAAGATGCCTTGGCAGGGTGTGTACGCTTCATATATGTGTGTTGGCTAAATGAGTTCCTGGCATGTGCTCCTTCATGCCTGTTCCCTGGCCACATAAATTTGCAAGATCTTAATCAATCAACAGATATTTATTTATTAAGCATTTAACATATGCCAGGCATTGTGCTAAATCCTGGTGATACAAAGAAAGTTTAAAAAAATAGTCCCCGCTCACAGAGAATTTACTTTTTTTTTTTTTTGCAGGATAGTGAAGGTTAAGTGACTTACCCAGGGTCACACAGCTAGTGTCAAGTGTCTGAAGTCAGATTTGAACTCAGGTCCTCCTGAATCCAGGGCCGGTGCTTTATCTATTGTGCTACCTAGCTGCCCCAAGAATTTACATCTTGCCAGGGGAAAAGACATGTACATACAAGAGATACATGGAGTAGAAGGTAGGAAACCTTATGAGAGGACGGCTCCAATGATCTTCCCTAACCTGTGATGTGGTAACCTATAAGAGAGTGCACTCCATGTATGCATGGGGTGCAGTGGGGGGAGGGGAATCTTTTCTTTTCACTTTATTTGTTCTGCTATTTGAGCAAATGTCTTTTGTTTTGAATGAAAGAATCCTTTGGAGGACTGGTAAGAGTAAACACATCTCTACTGGAGGTAGACTTTTTCAGTCCTGGAGTAACTGGTCTCATGATCAACATTTGAGGGGAGTTGTGTGCAGCTATGGGAGAGCTATCTCTTTTTGGAGTTCATGTGGTAGAGAATGCTGCCCAAACTGATCTATCACAATGCAGAAATTATAGAGGTAAAAACCTAGGTTTTATTATGCTTAAGCACAGGTTCAGATCTCAGTCCAAAAAAATTCAAATAAATAAAAAACAATAACACCCAGAACATGAACAAAGATTAGGATTCTAACAAAGTCTCTTAAAGACAACATTATATCAGAGTATTGGAAATTCAGGGGATGCCCATCAATTGGGGAATGGGTAAACAAGTTGTGGTATATGACTATAATGGAATACTATAGTGCTTTAAGAAATGATAAGCAGATGGAATTCAGAAAAACCTGGAAAGACTTACATGAATTGATGCTGAGTAAAATGAGCAGAACCAAGAGAACATTGTACACAGTATCAACAACATTATGGGATGATCAACTGTGATAGACTTAAAACTCTTCTCAGCAATACAAGACAATGCCACAAAACTGATGGTGGAAAATGCCCTTCATATACAAAAAAAGAACTGTGGAATCTGAATGCAGATTGAAGCATACTGTTTTCATTTTTGTTGTTGCTTTTTTTTTTTTTTTTTTGCTGGGCAGTGGGGGTTAAGTGACTTGCCCAGGGTCACACAGCTAGTAAGTGTCAAGTGTCTGAGGCAAGATTTGAACTCAGGTACTCCTGAATCCAGGGCTGGTGCTTTATCCACTGCGCCATCTAGCTGCCCTTATTGTTGCTTTTTAAACTGTTATTGTTTATTCTTGTGGATTTTTTTTTCTTTTTGTTCTGATCCTTCTCTTACAACATGACTAATGTAGAAATATGTTTAACATGATTGTAATGTATAACCTATATCAGGTTGCTTGCTGGCTTTGGGAGGGGAGAGGGAAGGGAGGGTGGGAGAAAAATTTGGAACTCAGAAAAATATTTATAAATGTAATTGGGAAAAAAACTTTAAAACCATTACATCAGAGTGACATGGAAATAATTCTCTTACATATTGCAATCTTCTACATTCCTCTTAGGCTCAAGAAAAGATAGCTTCATAGTACCATGCTCTCTTAATGGTCATCAAAGTTGAACAAATTTAGTTAAGGAGTCATAATCTCATACATCCCTTAAGGAAATAAACCTGGTTAAACAGACTCTATAGGTAAACTAGGTCAGGTTACAGATTAAACTACATTTAGAGGATTCACAATAGGCTTATTAAAGGGGAAGGTTTGCATGTCACCAAGAAAACTGGCATAAAGGAGTAACAAATAACTAAATCACTTTGGGGAATGCAAACTCCCCTTTGGCTTTTATCAGAGGAATGTCAAACATTCTTCCCTTAAAATTAGTATCCAAGAGTCAAGTATTGGTCAGGTGATCTTAATATTAGCAGAAGATAAGACTTTTAGTTAACCAAAAATGGAAGGAGAAATGAACCTGAGACCAGAATAATAAAAATGAATAAAAGGAAATGAAACATTCCCATAAAAATGTCTATGTGGTAATGTGCTGGTAAATGTTTAACAACAACTGCCCAACATACTTTTATTTTTTTATTTTAATTTTTTTAGGTAATTGGTGTTAAGTGACTTGCCCAGGGTCACACAGCTAGTAAGTGTCAAGTGTCTGAGGCCAGATTTGAACTCAGGTCCTCCTGAATCCAGGACCGGTACTCTATCCACTGTACCACCTAGTTGCCCTCTGCCCAACATACTTTCAAGTTTAATTTGCATTATTATAATTTTTTTCCATCAGATTTTCACATCTGGACAATCAACAGAACAACAAATCAAGCCTTGATTTGTATTGTCTCTGATTTCAGATGTGCAAGTGTCCACACTGTAAATTTAACAATCAGTTCTCCTGATCACAGTCTACCCTATAGGCTCTAAGCCCCTGGAAGTCAGGGACTCTTTTCCATTTTTGTGTCTTCATTTCTTCCATAGGGCTCTGTACAGAGCAAATGCTTTATAAATGTTTGTTGTATTGATTGAAGATAGTGTAATGGATAGTGTCAGACCTGGAGTCAGGAAGACTCATCTTCCTGAGTTAAAATGCAGCCTCAGACACTTCCTAGCTGTGTAACCCTGGGCAAGTCCCTTAACCCTGCTTGCCTCAGTTTCCTCTTCTGTAAAATGATCTGGAGAAGGAAATGGCAAACTACTCATATCTTTGCTAAGAAAACCCCAAATGGGGTCACAAAGAGTGGAACATGGATGAAATGATCAAACACCTGTCAGTTATTTCCTTGTCAGTGTAGAAGCTTCCCTCCTCTACTCCACCATGGTAGATTCATCATGTTTTGGCTTCAGGGGATGACCTGCTGGTATCCCTGATTTGGTTCCAGATGAGATGCAGTCATTTGACCTCTTTAGTGGAAAAAGATTCTAAGATACTTTTCCCATCTCAGAGTGAAAGTGTGGAATCTCATTTGGGTATGAATCATTAGCATTTAAGTCCTCATCACCGCTCTCTCGGACAGTTAGAACCTCTTAATTGGTCTCCCTGCCTTCTGCGTCTCTCCATATCAATCCATCTTGCGTGTAGTTGCTAAGTTGACATTTCTTTTTAATAATAAACATTTTTATTTATAGTTTTTAGTTTCAAATTTTACCTTCCTTCCCTCCCTTTCCTCCCCCTCCCTGAGGCGGTAAGCAATCAGATGTAGGTTATACATGTCTAATTATGTAAACCATTACCATATTAGTCATTTTGTATAAGAAAACTTGAATAAAAGAAAAAAATGAAAAAAGTGAAAAATAGCATGCTTCAGTCTG
Organism: Dromiciops gliroides; assembly: GCF_019393635.1. Taxonomy (NCBI): domain Eukaryota; kingdom Metazoa; phylum Chordata; class Mammalia; order Microbiotheria; family Microbiotheriidae; genus Dromiciops; species Dromiciops gliroides. The sequence continues at coordinate 259,796,761 of NC_057864.1, forward strand.
TTCAATCACAGACTTTCTTTCTTTGGAGGTAGATAGTAAGGCTTCATCATTAGTCCTTTGGGATTGCCTTGGATCATTGTATTGCTGAGAAAAGTTAAGTCATTCACAATTCTTCATCAGACAATATTGCTGTACATTGACATTTCTTTTTGTTTGTTTGTTTGTTTTTAGTGAGGCAATTGGGGTTAAGTGACTTGCCCAGGGTCACACAGCTAGTAAGTGTTAAGTGTCTGAGGCCGGATTTGAACTCCTGACTCCAGGGCTGGTGCTCTATCCACTGTACCACCTAGCTGCCCTCCCAATTTTATATATATATATATATATATATATATATATATATATATATATAAAATTAATAAAGTATTTTATTTTTTTCCGTTATGTGTAAAGATAGTTCTCAACTTTTGTTTATACAGGCTTTCCAATTTCAAATTTTTCTCCCTCCCTCCCCCCTCCCCTAGACGGCAGGTAATCTGATATAGGTTTTATATATATATACATATATACATAATAACATTAATCCTATTTCTGCCCATATATATATATATATGTATATATATATAATTTTTTTTTTTTAGTGAGGCAATTGGGGTTAAGTGACTTGCCCAGGGTCACACAGCTAGTCAGTGTTAAGTGTCTGAGGCCGGATTTGAACTCAGGTAGTCCTGAATCCAGGGCTGGTGCTCTATCCACTGTGCCACCTAGCTGCCCCCCAATTATATTTTAATCTGGTTTGGGCTGAGCTCAAAGATGTGGCCACTGGGTTGGACATCTCTGCTCTATATGATGCCTTTCCTGATTCTCCCACCTCCCATCTCACCTCCACACAGCTACTAGCACTGACACCCATCCTGAAATTATTTTGTATATACAAAGTTGGTTATTTTCAGTTGTGTCCAACTCTTCATTGACCCCATTTAGGGTTTTTCTTGGCAAAAACACTGGAGTGGTTTGCCATTCCCTTCCCCAGCCCATTTTACAGATGAGGAAACTGAGGCCAACTGGGTTAATGACTTGCCTAGGGTCACACAGCTTTTCAGTGTCTGAGGCTAGATTTGGACTCATGAAGATGAGTTCATATATTTTGTATTTCATGTTTTCTTCTCTGTAAAGACACACAACATCTCCTCTTCCTCATTCCCATAGGATATCAGAGCAAGGACTGTTTTCTTGAGAGCAAGGGTTGTTTTCATTTTGGTCTTTGTATTCCCAGGAAAATGGCCTACATTTAGTAAGTGCTTAATAAGTATTTGTTGAGTTGAATTGACTTTATAATACTGTCCTATAATCCCCTGGAGGGGGGTGTTAGAGCTTAGCTCAGTTTTTAGTATTTTAGTTTGCTCGAGTCTGGGAAGCAATTGTTCTATTCTATGTCCGGACAGTTTCCATACATGGATGTCCCATGGTCCTTTGCTGTAACCCTATTCCCAAACGATACCATGTTATGCCTTTAGGAAAGGACTTTGTCTTTTTTTTAATTCTCCTACTAGAATCACAGCAGGACTTGTGTAGGCCAGGGCTCCATTTTCTGTTGGACAGATGGACCAAGGACACAGTCACCCTTCCTTTGATAGGGTTAGACAATAGGAGCTATTTCCTCAGATTTATTAGTGTCTAGAACAGGAGTTCTTAAATGGCCTTCATGAACTTGGCTTTAAATATATATATCTTTGATAATTATTTCAATATTACCAGTTTCCTTTGTAATCCCATATATTTTATTTTGTGCATTTAAAAACATTATTTTGATGTGGAATAAGATTATTCTTTGGACATGGTTAATGCTGGAATGTATTTTGCTTGGCTATGAATATTTGATAAAGGTTTTGATTCCCCACCCCCCCCACCCCCCTGCCACTCACTACACCCCACCTCCCACTACATCACCCCCTACATCCCCTCCCCCTGCCCCAGTAGGGAAAGGTAAGAAATTTTTTTTTTTTTGCAGGGTGAAAAAATATTTTTGTTAATTGAAAAAAGTTTAAATTAAAAAAATTATTCTGGGGAGTTCATAGGTTGAATAAAAGGGTCCATGACACAAAAAATACTAAGAACCCTTACTCTAGAAGTTCCTCCCTAAAGGCATAGCAGTCACATTTTTGTTTGAGAATTTATATGGGAGGGGGAAGCTAGATGGCACAGTGGATAAAGCACCAGCCCTGGATTCAGGAGGACCTGAGTTTAAATCCGGCCTCAGACACTTGACACTTACTAGCTGTGTGACCCTGGACAAATCACTTAACCCTCATTGCCCTTCAAAAAAACAAAAAAAAAAAGGAAAAGAAAAAGAAAAAAAAAGAATTTATATAGGAGTGGGGCTGGAGGTGGGGGCTTTGAGCTATTCTGATGGGCTGCTTTGGACATAGCTCACTGTGAAGAGTATTATTTGGTCTCTTTGGTCTCCAGTAAAGGTGCTAAGGTGCTTTTGCCTTCTCTGTCTGGGTATGAGGTTTCCAGAATAATGGTGTTTCTTAACACTCCCCCCCACCCCCCATTCCACCTTGCCTTTTTCTTTGAGTTTTTATCTACTTTGGATAGCATATACAATACAGTTGCCAAATCCTCTGCTTGCTTGCTTTCTCTTTCTCTCTTTCTTTTGGTGAGGCAATTGGGGTTAAGTGACTTGCCCAGGGTCACACAGCTAGTAAGTGTTAAGTGTCTGAGGCCAGATTTGAACTCAGGTCCTCCTGAATCCAGGGCCAGTGCTCTATCCACTGTGCCACCTAGCTGCCCCAAATCTTCTGCTTTCTCACCTCACCCAAGTGGAATGCAATTGTTTGGCAAGAAGATTCATCTTTTCTTACAGCTATAGTGGCATCAACCGAGCTAGACTTTTTCTAGATCTTTCCACTGCCCCTGCTATTGCCATGCCACCCTGAATGTGCCCAATCCTGTCTGATCTCAGAAGCTTAGCAAGGCTGGGCTGGATTAGTACTTGGAAGGGCAAATTCCAGAATAATAGTGCCCTCCTCCTCTGCTTCTCTTTTTGGTCTCTTCTGCTATGAAAAGCAGCTTTTAGTCTTTTGCCATTTTTCTCTTCTTCTGCAAGGTTCTTTTGTGTCTTCACCACACCAGCTTTGGCAACTGTCTCCTATCATTCACACACACACACACACACACACACACACACTCCCCAGTTAGAGCCTCCTGGTTGTCAGTGACTCAAATTTTATTTAAAAGGTATCAAATTTTCCCAATTAAATTGATAGTCCTCTTAAACTCATATTTTATTCTCCAGATATTCATATATGTCATGCATATTGACTTATCCCAACTTCCTCATGCATTGACAAGGGTTAGATCACTTCCCATGATTATCAGTTTGTATCAAAAAGTATTTACTGTGGAGTGAGCTCCCGAACTCATGACAGGATCGCTCCAAAAAACATCCAAATAAGGTCATAGGAAAATGCCCGGAGCAGCAAAACTCACAGAAGAATGTGCTGAAATCATCTTCTAACCAAGAATGGCTTGGAAGGTCAGAAGGAGGGAGCTGCTGTGCTGATACAGGAGTCGGGCCCAACCCCACAGCCACCCTGGCACAGATCCAGCCTCAGGAAGTCCTCACCAGAGAAGGAGACCCCCAGAGCCTCTGAATCAGCTGAAGCACCAGTGTCGTCTCGAACTAAGCTCACAGTCTGGTGAGTGGGCTGAGCCCTGGGCAGGGGAGAGAATACAGGGGTCTATGCTGGTGCTAAGGCAGAACTTGGATTTTACACCCCTACTGAGAACCAGGTGGTAGGCTCGAGTAGAAGTGGCCCAGGTGGGGGAGGGGCACCGGCTCGTCGGAGCTAACAACCACAACACACAAAGCTGGTTGATTGGCAAGTTGGTCTGGGGTCATCTAGGACCAGGAAACAGGCCGGGAGAGGGAAGAACCTGATTCTCCTTAAATCACACCACCTGGGACTTATTAAGCTTGGGATACTGCAGCCTGGAAACAGTGCCCCACTTTAAGGAGCTAAAAGTCTAGTAAAAAGTATTTACTGTGACGGCATAGTTTGTACAAAACATCTCTCCACTAGTATATACAGATTCCAAGGGAAAGTAGCCTTAAGATTAGAGTGTACAGATGCTAAGGGAGTAACTCACAGTTGATGGAAATACTTTTTATGGATTCTTCAAGATGCTACCTTTAACTATGGTGTAGCTTTTCTGCTGAGCTCTTGTAGAGCCTTCCCCACCTCATCCAATATGTCCTTGGCTCCTGCTAGAGACAATTTTATTACTTGTCCAAGGATGTCGCTAAGACACCAGTGGGTATATGGGGAAGTCTGAAAGCTCTGGGTCCTTTGAAATTCAAAAGGTACTTCTCCAACCAAGGTAGGAGGAAAGATAGAGGTGCTCAACTCCCATTTCCCCATCTATCAAATAGTTCCTTCTCAAAAGTCTGACTGGAGTCTTCTTTCCTTGCTCAATGATTGCTTGAATATACTGGATTCTGTACTACCTCCTAGTTTTATACACCACTTCCCCCACTCCCCCTACCAGGGTATGACCAAGTCCCTTAACCAATTGGAATAGACTTCCAATGAAGGTCACTCCAGCTTTCAAAGGCTTTTTGCACTTAATCTAAAGTCTTTAATTGAGACATGTTCTCATCTTCCTAAGGTATCTATCAAGGCATAGCATTTTGGTACTTGCTTTAAGTGGTGGTGTGGGGTAATTGTCTTAACTTGAATAGATTTACCGGGGGTCTATGAATATAGATGGGAAGATTAAATCTTTATTTCAATATGATTGATTTCCTTTGTAATCCTAATATGTTTTATTTTGTGAATTTAAAATGTTCTGAGAAAAGGTCCATAGGCTTCACCAGATTGCCAAAAGATTCAGATGACACAAAAAAGTTAAGAACCTCTGGTCTAGGTTAATTTTTACCCTTAAATATAATTTCTCATTTTTTTTAAAAAAAGTTTTGCCCTCTTAAATAATAAAAGTTAAATGCAAATGAAATAAGAGAATATAATGCCTTGCAGATTAAGTCCTCAGCAGTCCAACATCTCATTTTATGTCTTTGAAACTGTTTCTTTGTACTCATATTTTTCCAGGTTAAAATTCCAGGTTAAGTTCTTTTCCTGTTCCTTTAAACCATCAAACTATTCTCACACAAATGAGGAATCATCCTACATCTTTCACAAGGTAAATTCATCCTTTGTATTGTGTCATAATTCCTTTTCTGTTCAAAACTCAAATCCTTTCTGAAAACTGTTTCTTCATACATATATTTTAGCAGTTTTTATTAAACTGAAGTTAAAAAAAAGCTATTCTCTTCAGGCACCAGAATATTAATTTATAACAGTAGCAATGTCTTATCCTTTAATGATCATTTAAATATTTTTCTTTGCAACAAAAGTACTTTTCCCCCCTATTCATCGAAATTGTTCCACATGAAAAGGCCTTTAAAGGGACAATACCTTATATAAAAGCTTGGAAATGGTATAGTGGAAGAACAGGAACTTTTGATCTGCAGCCGCTTCCAAGTTGGAGTTTTTCCAACTGCAAGATGGTACCTTCTCCTCTAGGTATGGGGTGAGGTGGGGAGGAATAAATCAATTTTTGAGGGAAGGTTTTGACCAGGAAGGGTGTCTGTCAGAGTTGAGTGGCCAGGAGAAAAGGAACAGAGTGCTAATTGTCTTCCAATCTTTTGTAACCCGAGTTCCAAAGACCATTGGTATGGGACTCTTCCCTGGGTGGTGGAAATCAGTCTCCTGCTCCTGTATGAGGGATCGGGTGGAGTTGGCTGAGAGTAGAGGAGAGAGAACTCGGCTTCTCAAGTCCCTTTAGGCTTTTTGGACTCTGTAATACTGGTCCTCATTTCCCCATTAATAAACAATGATCAACATTAAAAAGGGAAAAGGATCCACATGTACAAAATATTTATAGCTGCTCTTTTTGTGGTGGCAAGGAATTGAAAATTGAGGGGTTGCCCATCAGTTGGCAAACAAGATGTGGTATATGAATGTAATGGAATTCTATTGTGCTGTAAGAAACGATGAGCAGGAGGAGTTCAGAGAAACCTGAAAGGACTTGCATGAACTGATGATGAGTGAGATGAGCAGAACCAGGAGAACCTTGTACACAGTATCATCAACCTTATGTGTTGATCAACTGTGATAGACTAGATTCTTCTCACCAATACAATGGTGCAAGAAAATTCCAAAGGACTCATGATGGAAAAGGCTCTCCAAATCCAGGGGAAAAAAAAGAGAACTGTGGAATATGGATGCTGATTGAACCATACTATTTCTTTTGTTTTTGGTGCTGTTGTTTTTCTATTTTGAGGTTTTTCCTTATTGCTCTGATTCTTCTCTTGTAACATGACTAATGCAGAAATATGTTTAATGTTATTGTATAAATATAACCTATATCAGATTGCCTGCTGTCTAGGGGATGGGGCTAGGAAGGGGAGGGAGGGAGAAAAATTTGAAATTTGAAGTCTTATATAAACAAATGTTGAAAACTATCTTTACATGTAACTGGAAAAAAATAAAATACTTTTATCAGAAAAAAAATAAACAATGATCAGAAATTTAACTTGATCCTAAAAAAATCATAGCCCTTAGACTAGTAAGTAATATCCAAGGGAGAGAGAGAGAGAGACATCTCTAATCTCTTCCTCCCTTACCTTACAAGTATACTTACAAGTATCCAAGGGATACTTGTAGTATGGCAGACCATACAGAGGGATGGTCCCACCATAAGAAGAGGTAACTAAGATACCAAAGAAAGAGGGGCTCCATGCTGGTATGATACTAATTCGGTTTTATTGGGAGAGCTTATTTATGAAGCTGGCTGGTCCTGGGCAGAGCCAGGACAGTGGTAGATCTGTGCACTGCACCCAGGTCTAGCCAGATGCCACATAGGAGCAGAACAAAGAAGGCTTTAGTGCCAAAATATGGTCCATGGCGACATGCAAGTTTTTCCATGGAACATAGATGTTTTTCTGTTTGTAATAATTGTGATACCCGAAATCACATTCCCACACTCTTTCTCCCACCACATAACAGTATTTCCTGCTAAGAGGAGAAGCAGGAAGCCAGTTGGGGCTAGAAGGTGGGCCGCTCAGCTCTCCTCAGAGAGATGAGGTACTGAACTGGAATTATTTCTAGCTGTCCCCTTAAATATCATTTGTCTAGGGGATGTGATTTTCATGTTCAGACTAACTTCTGTTTGCCGTTTCATTATTTGAGGGAAATAGGACCCCAAGCTTTATATCCAAGGTTTAACTCCCTTCCCACCACATACCAGTTCCACAGTGAACACGCTTAGGAAATGGCAAAGAAACTCATTTGTCCAAGTTGATAGCAAAACAGAAACCAGACAAAGTAAAAATACCCGACAATACAGAGTGAAGGAGCTCTCCCATTGGGAGCCAGGTAACTCAGCTCAACCAAGAGAGAGAATCCCAGATCTCACCCACGGGGAAATCCCCAAAGTCTTTAGTGTAGCAGGCTAGGGATAGGGACATAATGGAAAGTGCCAGCTTCTCTCAGCTCAGCTTCTTCCCAGAGTCTTTTCCATCAGCAATCTGAAGTGGGGTCGGCCTCATCCATCTTCTCTCTCACAGCTTCAAGCCAGATGCATTTGAAGCTTGAAGAGATCAAAGAGGGATGAACCTCTCCCCTTTCTAGTTCTTGCTAACTCTACCTTGCCCCTCAAGCAGGTGAAGGGCATTGACCATCAGTGAGAAGAGAATCCCATACCAATGGTCTTTGGGACCCAGGTTGTACTTTCTTTCTTTCTTTTTTTTTTTTTTTTTTTTTTTTGCAGGGCAATGAGGGTTAAATGACTTGCTAAGGGTCACACAGCTAGTAAGTGTGTCTGACTCTGGATTTGAACTCAGGTCTTCCTGAATCCAAGGCCCCGTGCTTTATCCACGGCGCCACCTAGCTGCCCCCCAGGTTGTACTTTCAAAAGAGGAGAATGGGGAGCAGAAATGGGCAGAAGTAATCTGGGCGTGGTGGGAACCACCCTGGTTAATGAGGCAGGCCACGATTTTAAGCTGAGCTGTCTGCTGGTGGTGAGGGGCTCAGTCTAGTGCATACAGAGGAAGAGTCTTTCCCCCTTCTACTTTCCCAAAGCTCTTTTTTTCCTTTTTTTTTTTTGTGGGGCAGTGAGGGTTAAGTGACTTGCCCAGAGTCACACAGCTAGTAAGTGCCAAGTGTCTGAGGTCAGATTTGAACTCAGGTCCTCCTGAATCCAGGGCCAGTGCTTTAACCACCTAGCTGCCTCCTCCCATACCTCTTTGTAAGAAAAACTAACCTTACTGTCCAAAGACTATCAAGTCTTTGGAAATTTCTTTTGTCTGAGTTCACTATGATTTTTATGCTATTAAAAACAATGACTATTAAAACGTGTATGTGTTTAATCAGTGTCCTTTGCTGGCTCTTTGTCCATGGCATGTCCACTAAATGGGGGTGTCTTCCAAGGTTCTGTCCTGGGCCCTCATAATTTTTTCCTTTATATGATTTACCTGATCATCTCATCAGCTGTCCATGGAGACAATGATCATATCTATGTGGATGATTTTCTTTTCTTTTTCTTTTTTTTTTTGCAGGGCAATGGGGGTTAAGTGACTTGCCTGAGGTCACACAGCTAGTATCAAGTGTCTGAGGCTGGATTTCAACTCAGGTCCTTCTGAATCCAGGGGCGGTGCTTTATCCACTGCACCACCTAGCTGCCCCTATGTGGATGATTTTCATGTCTATATATCTAGCCCTAGCACTTCTTGCAAACCATGGCTTTGTATCACCAATTTTCTTTTGGGCATCTTGAACTGAGGTCCCATTGGCATCTCAAACTCACCATGTCCAGAACGGAACTCATGATCTTCCCTCTCAAAGACTTCCTTCTTCTAAACTTTCCTATGCCTATCAAGGGCACTACCATCCTTCCAGTTACCCGGTCTTAGAACTTTTATCATGTGAAGAGAAAAACAATAAATGTATACCATAGAACAGGTGGCTCCAGTCACAGTTATAAAAGTGACTGTAAATCCTCCTTCCCTTTCCTGTCCTTGAAGAAAGATTGCCTTTCTCCTCAATAACATTTCCTGCCGGTTGCTTGGCAAGAGATCCCCTAGAAAACCCCTGTTTGTCCTCTTTTGCTTCCTTCTTCCTGTATTAGAAGAGAGAAGGGGGAGAGAGACAAATATATGTATATATGTGTATATATATATATATACATATATATATACACACATACAGAGAGACAGACACAGACAAAAAGACATAGAAATTGAGATGGACAGAGACAGAGAGGGACGAAGACAGAAGGGGACAGAGAGACAGGGAGGGAGAAAGTTTTGATTTATTTGAAAAACTCAGGGGCAGCTAGGTGGCACAGTGAATAAAGCACCAGCCCTGGATTCAGGAGGACCTGAGTTCAAATTCAGCCTCAGCCATGTGACACTAGCTGTGTGACCCTGGGCAAGTCACAACCCCAGTTGCCTTAAAGTAAAAAAAAAAAAAAACCAACTCGGATCAGAGAGCATATCTATTCTCTAGGACTTCTCTGGGCATCACGATGAGACAGAACAGCATAGGTAACTAACTGGCTGGTTAATTCAGGTATCTGGCATTGCCCAGAGACGGGTTTGAAACACACCGCTGGGGGGGGGGGGCAGCTAGGTGGCGCAGTGGATAGAGCACTGGTCCTGGAGTCAGGAGGACCTGAGTTCAAATCTGCCCTCAGACACTTGACACTTACTAGCTGTGTGACCTTGGGCAAGTCACTTAACCCTCATTGCCCTGCAAAAAGAAAGGAAAAAAGAAAGAAAGAAAAGCACCACTCCTCTAAGGGGAGAGCGTGAAGAGAACGTCTTTCCCCAAGGGTGGTATAGCTGGTCCCACTCAAAGGTGGGAGGGGATTAAAAGTGACCGGCAGTTCTGCCTCCCTCCTCAGCAGCCCAGTAGCATGAAGCACGGCACGGTCGAACTGTGTATATGTTCCATCCCCTCAGAAATCTGTAAATTCGTTGATGATAGAGACCATTATTTCTCATCTCTGCATTCCTTGTGCCCTCACCAGAGTAGACTGTTAATGAGTGAGTATTCCCTGAATCCTTGGATTGAATGCTGATGCAAGGAGCCCTGAGTGTGGTCACGGTTGCCACCTTGTGGCTTTGATGTGAAATTGCACCTGCTTTGTTGAGAACAATGGGGAGAAGGGGGTGAGAAGAATCAGGTTCACCGGATTCAGAGCTGGGGGCAGGGAGCACTTTCGGAGCCTTGTCTGCTTTGAACACAGGAGCACATTTGCCGCAGGAATCCCACCTTCACTTATCATTTAAGCTCTCCTGGAATGATGTTGGTAAAGTCTAGAAGCTGGAGGAGGGGAGGGGAAAGCTGGTTTAGGGCTGGAGAAAAGGGGTGTTGGACTTGAGGCAAGAGGGAGAAAAGTTTTATAGAATCTCCACTCTGAAGGGACTTTAGAGACAGCTGACCCTTGGTGACCCAAAATGGAGGAATCATGGAATTACAGAATTGGAAAAGTGGGAAAGGACCTTGGTAGGTATGTGGGTGGTGCAGTGGACCGAAGGCTGCACAGAGATTCAAAAAAGCCCCAGTTCAAATCTGGCCTCTGACACTCACTGGCTGTATTAGCCTGGGCACGTCATTTAATCTCTGCTTGCCTCAATTTCCTCATCTGAAAAATGGGGCTAATTATAGCACTTACCTCCTGGGGTTATTTTGAGAATAAGATATAAAGTATTTTGCAAACCTTGAATTCCAACTCATGCAGGAAAAGAATTTCAGGATATTATATCTGACAAATATTCATCTAGGTTTTGAAGACCCAAAACCTGAATACCGATAAAGTGGTGGCAGCTCCACGGCTCCATGGACAGAGCACAGGGACTGAACTCAGGGAGACATGAGCTCAAATTCGGCTTCAGAAAGTTTCTAACTGTGTGATCCTGGGCAAGCCACTTAACCTCTATTTGCCTTAATCCATTGGAGAAGGAAATGGCAAGCCACTTCAGTGGTTGTTGTTTGTCCCTCATTTCCCAAGAGAACCAGCGATATCGTGGCTAATGTCTTGACTTTCGCGACAATTGGATTTAAAGTGAGGCAGAATTGCACAAAGCCATCAGCCTTACCTTCTCTTCCTGAGTCATGGAAGTCCAGCGGCAGGACAAAAAGCAAGGACTCACAATGGCTGAGGACCCAGCGGATGATCTTGTTGTCTTTGATGCCTGACCAAGCTCTAAGCCCTCCAGAGTTTGCTTCACTCATCTTCATGGCTATTGGGGAAAAAACTGTTTTCATCTGCCCATTCTGCCAAGGAGAGTCTTCAGATACTGTGGGTAGACACCCCCCCCCAACTTACCAAAAGGTTTATCTTTTTTTTTTTTATTTTATTTTGCGGGGCAATGAGGGTTAAGTGACTTGCCCAGGGTCACACAGCTAGTAAGTGTTAAGTGTCTGAGGTCGGATTTGAACTCAGGTCCTCCTGAATCCAGGGCCAGTGCTTTATCCACTGTGCCACCTAGCTGCCCCCTAAAAGGTTTATCTTTGTCAAGAAAACCACATAATGGAGTCACAAAGACTTGGACAAGACCGAAACAACTGAACAATAACAAAGTGGGAACCTGCTACCTTGAGTTCATGTTGTATGAAAATCAGTTGAAGGAACTGGGGATCAACTGGGCTTGAAAAAGAGAAAACAAGGGGAACTGATAACTCTCTTCAAGTAAATGAAGAGCATAGGAAGAAGAAATTAGACTTATTCTGTGTGGCCCCAGAGGGCAGAGCCAGGAGCAGTGGGTGGAAGTTGCAAAAGGAAATATGTTGACTTGATGTCAATTCCTAACAGTTACAATTGTCTCAAAGTGGAAGGAGCTGCTGCCTCTCGAGGGAGTGGGTTGGGGGATCTTCATGTAGAGCTTGGATGACCACTTCTGGGGATGGTAGAAAGGAGTCATGGTCAGCTGAGGTTTGGACTTGATAATTTCTGTTTTTTGATTCTGGGGTAAAAGGTCATATCTTATGCCAAAGGTCATCAGCCTGCAAGTTTGCCATAGTCCAGCGAACACCAACAAAGAACCGATGTTGCATAAAGCCAACTCCTGGCTTTGGCTTGTGGTTCAGTAATTTCCTTGGCCTTTTCCTTGGTAGCTCTGGAGCAGGGGGGGAGAGGACCATGGAAGAATACAGAGAAAACCAAGACTGAAGTGGTCCTTTTCTGTCTATTTATTATAGGAAAGGAGTGGTCCAGTCAACTGACTTTAGCTTTTCCTTTGGCTCTCTACCCCAGAATCCACAACTGATACCCATCAATTACTCCCCAGGTGCCACTTGAGGCATGTAATTTGGACCATCTTTCTGTACAGTGTTTTTGCCAGTGTCCAGTAGCAACTCAGGGAAGGAAATAATCCCATTCCTCTTTTTACTGCTCACCTCCTACCTGAGTGGCCAAGGTATTGTCAAATAATCATAGAATTTAGAGCTAACTCAAGCCCAACTAGGAAACTTGAGTCATCCCATAGCACACAAAGAGGAAGCATCAGGACTGGGGTCCTAAACCCTAGTGCTCTAATACTCTTTCCACTGATCTATCTTGTCCCTTCCATGAATCAATTATGCCATTGTGGGGGTCTTGGAAGCCTGTCATTGGATAGAAAAAACCCCCAAAACCAGAGAATTCCATTTCTTGGGTAATCAGTGTTCTCTTTGTGATCCTTGGGCGTGGTTAAAAATAGCTAGAGGTGACTGTGAATTAAACTAGCATGGACCTGGAAGTGTGACTTCTTATTTCATCCTTTTCATCCTGTTTTTCACCACTGACTTGCTAAGAGACCCTGGACGAGTTATTTTTCTCTGGGTGTCGGTGACCTGTTGCATAAAATAGGTTTTATCTTTTTTATCTTTTGCTATTTTTATCTTTACTGTTTTATCTTTGCTAACCTACCCTAACAAGGGGCATTAGGGAAAAGTAAGTAGGAAGGAGTCGATAATACTTTGCAAATAGAAGAACAAAAAGTAGAGCCTGGGTATTACTTTGTGGCTCTGGAAAAACTAAAAGCCCTATACCAACACACCCTATATCCCCAGCACCTTATACATATTATCTGGTACAAAGGAGGAACTTTGTACTTGTTGACTCATTGATTGTGGGATTCTTGGGAGATATTGGCCCTGACCTTTGTAAAAAGGGACTGGGAAGCTATGTGTGTGTAATTTCCTCTTAATCAGGTCATCTCCTGTGCTGTGGTTATGCACAAAACCTCCTCTTTGGCTGGAAGGAGGGTGTGTGTGTGTGTGTGTGTGTGTGTGTGTGTGTGTTCTAGTATTAGCTAAGTCTGTGATGATTATGCTTGCTCAAGACAATACCTTTTATATGTTATTGTTACTGTTTAGTCATTTTCACTCATGCCCAGGTCTCCATGATCCCATTTGGAGTTTTCTTGGCAAAGATACTGGAATAGTTTGCCATTTCCTTCTCCAGCTCATATTACAGATGAGGAAACAGGCCAACAGGGTGAAGTGACTTGTCCAGGGTCACACGGCTCATGCCTGAAGCTGAATTTGAACTCAGGTCTTCCTGACTCCAGGTCTGATATTGTATCCACTGTGCCACCTAGCACTTCCAACATGGACAGTACCGTTGGGAAGTAGTGAGCTGGATTTGGAGTCAAAGGATCTGGGTTCAACTCCCATCTATACTGTTTACTTTGGGCAAGTTAGTTAACCTCTCTGGGCTTCACTGTCTTTATCTGCAAAATGACTGGGTTGTACTAAATGACCAATAGAATCCCTTGCAGCTCTCTATCTGTTATTCTATGATTGGTGTGGGGGCCTGGAACAACACAGGGTGATGTTAGAGGGTCACTGGAGTGACCACTAGACTGCAGGAATCACCTGTTAATCTGTCAGGAAGTGAAAGGGAATCCTATTGGCATTAGGATAGTGAGTCCTTTCTCTCTTATGGTGAGTCTATTCTCTTTCCCTTCTTTGGGCCTTTGCTATTAGGAGGAGCTAGGTAGCTCAGTGGATAGAGAGCTGGGCCTGGAGTCGGGAAGACCTGAGTTCAAATCTGGCCTCAGCTACTTACTAGCTGTGTGACCCTGTGCAAATCACTTCACCCTGTTTGCCTCAGTTTCCTAATCTGGCAAATCACTCCAGTATCTCTGCCAAGAAAATCCCAAATGGGGTCAGGAAGAGTCGGACATGACTGAAACAGCTAGACAATAGGACCAGCCCTCCTCCACAAACAGTCTTTGGGGCCAAGGCTGTTCCCTTGGCCAAAGTTGGGTTGAGGATGGGAACTTTCTTAGGAGTATTTGCTGATGCTGAGAAGCATAGCTTTCAAGGCCTTTAACAGCCAGCATGGCTAAGCTCAATCCCTTGGGAATTTTAATGTTGTATCTTTTATTTTCAATTCCATTCAGTAAATGTACGCTAATATAACATGTGAGTGTAATCACAGTACCTCAGGCTTGGAATTGGCAGGGACCCCAGAGGCCAGTAGTCCAACCCATAATTGAGCAAGAATCTGCTCTATATTGTGCCCTTCAAGGATCATTTAGCTTCTGCTTGAAAGCCTTTAATGGGAGGGAAACAGGGGTATGATGTTATGTTAACAATCGACTTTCTGAAAAAAATGCAGAGCACACCTTTAAATTTAATCTGCATCATTAACATTGTGGGCAGTTAGGTGGCACAGTTGATAAAGTGCCTGGAATCAGGAAGACTCATCTCCCTGAGTTCAAATCTGGTCTCAGTTACTTACTAACTGTGTGACCTTAGGCAAGTCACTCACCTGTCTGCCCCAGTTTCCTAATCTGTGAAATGATCAATGAAATAGAGAAGGAAATGGCAAACCACTCCAGTATCTTTGCCAAGAAAACCCCAAATGGGGGGGGGCAGCTAGGTGGCACAGTGGATAAAGCACCGGTCCTGGATTCAGGAGGACCTGAGTTCAAATCCAGCCTCAAACACTTGACATGTACTAGCTATGTGACCTTGGGTAAGACACTTAACCCTCATTGCCCCACCAAAAAAAAAAAACCCCAAATGGGGTCATGAAGAGTGGGACATGACTGAGAAAATGACTGAACTCACTGAATTAACATTTCCCCCCATCACTTTCCTGAGTCTAGACAATCAACAAAACAATAAATCAAGCCCTAGTGTGCAACCGTTGTCAATTTCTGAGGTTTAAATGGTCACACAGAAAATTTAACAATCTACTCTCTAGAGCTGATATCAAATGGCTCTGACACAACCCTGGAGGGAGCCCATTATTCCCTAAGATAGCCCATTCCTCTTTGGCTTAGCTCTAATTATTAGGAGGTTTTCCTTTACATTATGACTAGATTCCCTATCAAAATAGTTAATATTTTAAATGTTGGTTGGTTTATGGGAATGTTCAGAAATCCAAGTGTGAAGGATGGATATAATTCCAACCCCTATGGAATTCCTGATCTGAAGGGGAGATATGGATCCTGCCTTATCAGACCAGTCATAAGATGTAGTGTTCATAGGATCATAGCAGATAGGGAAACTAAGGCCTAGAGAGTTTAAGTGACTTAGCCAAGGTCACAAAGGTAGTATGATGTAAGTCTAGAAATGTTGGGGGTGGGGGGACAGCTAGGTGGTGCAGTGGATAAAGGATTCAGGAGGACTTGAGTTCAAATACGGCCTTAGACACTTGACACTTACTAGCTGTGTGACCCTGGGCAAGTCACTTAACCCCCATTGCCCTGCAAAAAAGAAAGAAAGAAAGAAAGAAAGAAAGAAAGAAAGAAAGAAAGAAAGAAAGAAAGAAAGGAAGGAAGGAAGGAAGGAAGGAAGGAAGGAAGGAAGGAAGGAAGGAAGGAAGGAAGGAAGGAAGGAAGGAAGGAAGGAAGGAAGGAAGAAAGAAAGAAAGAAAGAAAGAAAGAAAGAAAGAAAGAAAGAAAGAAAGAAAGAAAGAAAGAAAGAAAGAAAGAAAGAAAGAAATGTTGGGTGAAATGAGAATATAGAAGACCTTGAATTCCAGGCTGAGGAGCTTGAACTGTTCTGTAAGCATTGGAAAGCTATGGAAGGTGTTTGAAACTGTGGATGAGTGAAGCTGGGAAGCCTTTTTAAGGAGCCCCCTCAGAAATCACAGGATCATAGAATTTGGAATTGGAAGGAACCTTAAAGTCTTCTGTTCATAAGATTATAGGATGAGACCCTTGATACCATCTAGTCCAACCAGGTTATATTACAGATCAGGAAACTGAGGTTCTGAGGAGGAAATGACCCACCCAACATCATACACTATAGCCAGCAAACTCCAGAGCCAGGATTCAAATCCAGTTCCTCTATGTTGTTGTTGTTGTTTTTTTCACTGCACCAGGACCCTCAACCTTCTGATTTAATACGTAAGGAAATTCATAAACAGACTCGAGTTTCTATTTAATAAAAACTCATACTTTAATTTCCTTCCCCTCCCTCTCTTCCCAGTCTCTAGGACCCAGGGTGGTTGGAAATGGGTTTTGTTTTAGTCTGGATCCATTATAAACCTCTCCTTGGTCTTTGCTTCTTCTCTTTGCTCTTTCTGCATCCATCTCATCCACTCCTCTCTCCAGGCTCTGGACTCTAGGGAGGGCTGAGCTCAGCTCTTCCCATCAGTAAACCCTTATCTAAAGAGTAGAAAGTGAGATGCATCATTTGGGGCCTCAGTTGTGCCGCCAAAGGGCTGAAAGAAGAAGAGACCAAGTCAAGTCAAGTCAACAGGAATTTATTAAATGCTTACTATGTGCCAGGCACTATGCTAATGCTAAGCCAAACCAAACCAAACCAAACCAACCTAACAGTTGATGCTTTTAAATTTCTTTATTTTTTTGTGGGGCAATGAGGGTTAAGTGACTTGCCCAGGATCACACAGCTAGTAAGTGTCAAGGGTCTGAGGCCGGATTTGAACTAAGGTCCTCCTGAATCCAGGGCTGGCGCTTTATCCACTGTGCCATCCAGCTGCCCCCAGTTGATTCTTTTAAGAAGCTCATAATGTAATGAGGGAAACATGTAAACAGCTATGTACAAAGACAGTATAGACATGATCAATTGGAGATCATCAGAGAGGGAAGGCACTTGCATGAAGGAGAACTGAGAAAGGCTTAAGTAGATACCTCTATTATTTCAGCGTGGAGGGTGTGAGGAGCCACTTATTTTTATCCATATGCCCCTAACAAGAATGTCTAATCATTTAGAGAGGAAGTTTTGATTTTTTTGGACCACTTTCATGAGATCATTTACTACAGAGCCTCCACGGGCATCTGTATTTCCATAGGTGTCCTATTACACATATGATTGCCATGGGGAAAAAGACTCCATGACTAAAATCTCAGTCCCAGAATCACAAACCCTTTGGATCAAGCAAAGCTGGGAAGGAGACATGAATCTTAATGGTATCAGGGCTCTACCATCTTGATCAGGTTATGAAATAAATTATTATAGTTTTTACGTTTTGAACCCTAGATTAAATGAGATGAGGTATAAGTAGAATTGATTTCTTTTTCTTTTCTTTTTTTTTTTTTTGCAGGACAATGAGGGTTAAGTGACTTGTCCAGGGTCACACAGCTAAGTAAGTATCAAGTGTCTGAGGTCGGATTTGAACTCAGGTCCTCCTGAATCCAGGGACAGTACTTTATCTACTGCGCCACTTAGCTACCCCCAGAATTAATTTCTAAAGCACTTCAAGGAGGCTAGGAATTATAGGGAACTAAAATCAGTCTGTGCCTGCATAGATAGAGGGCTAGATAGGGGGCATGGACCAGAAGTCACAGATAGCGGGTCCTGCTGCACCTGTATGAGAATCACTGAAGTAGAGGTGGGATGGGGAATTGGTTTAATCTAGTAATTGAAGCAGTTTGAGCATGGAGCACCACCTAGTGGCTTACCTAGAGACTGCACTTAACCTTTCTACTTGTAGCCTACAGGTTCTTCTGTAGAGAGAATTTCTGCACCTCATTTATTTATATGTTCATCTCAGTTGTGGGGATAGAAACATTTTGTGTTTAACAAAGAAGTGGATGAAATTAAAATTGGAGATAAAATAGATGTGTTTGATTATATAATAATATATTTCCACAACAAAAGCAACAGGACAGTTGCAAGGTAGTAAGAGAAGGAAAAAGAAAATTCTGGAGTCTTAGGTTCAAATCCTGCTACTGACACTTATTATCTGTGTGACTTTAAACAAGTCACTGTACACCTTAGACTTCAGTTTCCTTATCTGTAAAAAAAATGAGGAGTTAGGCTATATGGCCTCTGATATTCCTTCCAATTCGAGATCTGTGAACTAGACCTATGAATGTTTCAATGTATACAACATAAAAGAAAAGAATCATTTTGGAAAAAATATCTGAGGTAAATGTATTTGATTTTTTAAATTTTTGCAGGGTAATGAGGGTTAAGTGACTTGCCCAGGGTCACACAGCTAGTAAGTGTCAAGTGTCTGAGGCGGAATTTGAACTCAGGTACTCCTGAATCCAGGGCTGGTGCTTTACCACTGCGCCATCTAGCTGCCCCGGTAAATGTATTTGTAAAAAACAACAAAAAAACAACAAATAAAAAAACAAAAAACCTCCAACATCTATAGTGTATAAATGGATTTGTAAATGAGTGTATAAAGGATCGGTACAAATTTTCAAGTGTGGTGACTCCTTGGCCCTGTCCTCCTCTCATTTTCCCAAGTTCAGGGTAAGCACAGTTGAATTGGGCTTGCTTCTGGGCATAGCCAATGAAGGGGCCCTTTTTCCCCACTTCAGCGCTTTTGTAATATTCCCTGCATGATTTCAATACAACATGTGGGGACTTGGTAAGCTTTCTTCCAGATTGAGTGGCTAAAACTATGGAGTGATGAAGATTTACCTGGTTAGCTGATAATCTGAAAGAATTAATAAATAGTGGGGCAGCTAGGTAGCACAGTGGATAAAGCACCGGTCTTGGATTCAGGAGGACCTGAGTTCAAATCCAGACTCAGACAATTGACACTTACTAGCTGTGTGACCCTGGGCAAGTCACTTAACCCCAATTGCCCCACAAAATAAATCAATAAATAAAAATTAATAAATAGCACAGGGAAGGTTGACCTGAAACTGAGGGTGCCTGATGCTTTCTTTTTTTCTTTTTTTTTTTTGGTGAGGCAATTGGGGGTTAAGTGACTTGCCCAGGGTTACACAGCTAGTAAGTATTAAGTATGTAAATCCGGATTTGAACTCAGGTCCTCCTGACTCCAGGGCCGGTGTTCTATCCACTGCGCCACCTAGCTGCCCCCTTGCCTGATGCTTTCAAGGGAGAAGGATTTCTGTGAAGCTGCTGGGGAAGGGGAGGAGAGGCAGGCTGCCCTCTTTCCTACTCTGCCACCACATGTCCCTGAGTATCTGTTTCTTATTTCCTCACCCTAGGTAAATGTATATTTTGAGATAGGAGTGCTGAGGTGATCTCTTAGAGAGATCACAAGATCCCTTAAACCCATTCTGGGTCCCACATATAATTGGAATCCTAAAGCTGGTAGCAGCAGCAGCCAAGTACAGTCAAGGTCCAGAAATGGATTAACCCACATGCCCTGCAAGAAGCCAGCCCAGCTGAGCAAAGGAATCACTCACCCATCCCTGACATCCAAACCTGAAACAAATTTGGTAGGAACTTCTCAAAGGGAGAAAAGTACTCTTGGAGTAAGGAATCACAAGGTACACTCTGGTCCCATATGTTCTATATATGTGTACCTAACTACTATATATATATATAAAATATATAGTATATATAGTATAATACATATAGTAATATATAATATAACAATATAATATAGTAATATATACTATATAGTAGTCTATACAAATATATTATATATAATAGCATAGTATATATAATAGTATATATAAAATATATAGTATATATAGTAGTGTATATATATATATATATATATATATATATTTTTTTTTTTTTAGGGGGCAGAGCAATGAGGGTTAAGGGACTTGCCTAGGGTCACACAGCTAGTAAGTGTCAAATGTCTGAGGCCAGATTTTAACTGAGGTCCTCCTGAATCCAGGGCTGGTGCTTTATCCACTGCACCACCTAGCTGCCCCACTCTCCTGAACTATTACAATGGCTTCTAATTGGCTTCCCTGCCTCAAAGTCTGTCCCCTTTGTAATCCATCTTCCATGAAGCTACTAAAGTGATTCAGGTATGATCATGTCACTCCCCTACTCAATAAACTCCCTGTTGACTCTACCATATTATTAACTTTATTAAATTACTAAATATTATTTCATCTCTAATCCTTATTTTTGCATAAGTTTTGTAATATCCATAATTATTAGCATTTGTATATATTTTATAAAGAAAGAAATCTAAGCATTGGGGATATATGCTCAATTATTTTTTTCTGATAGAGGTGTGTGATAGGAGCAGTATCCTAACCCCTGTCTCCATGCAAGTTAGGCTGGTTTTTTCTTAAAAGGACATGTCTGGTCAGCTAGGTGTCACAGTAGATAAAGCACCGGCCCTGGATTCAGGAAGACCTGAGTTCAAATCTGGCCTCAGATACTTGATACTTACTAGCTGTGTGACCCTGGGCAAGTCACTTAACCCTCATTGCCCCGCAAAAATAAATAAATAAAAATAAGGCAAATGGGCAGCTAGGTAGCACAGTGTATAGAATGATGGAATCAGGAACACCTGAGTTCAAATCCAGCCTCAGATATGGCATAGCTGTGTGCCCCTGGACAAGTCACTTCACCCTGTTTGCCTCAGTTTCCTCATCTGTAAAATGAACTGGAGAAGGAAATGGCAAAGCGCTCCAGTCTCTTTGCCAAGAAAACCCTGAATGAGGTCTTGAAGAGTCAGACACAACTGAGCAGCCCCCCAAATTAAAGTTGCTCAAAAGTGACCCTGTGGGGCAGCTAGGTGGCGCAGTGGGTAGAGCACTGGCCCTGGAGTCAGGAGGACCTGAGTTCAAATGCGGCTTCATACACTTAACAATTACTAGCTGTGTGACCCTGGGCAAGTCACTTAACCCCAATTGCCTCACCCCCCCCCAAAAAAAAAGTGACCCCGGAGTATTGAGAGGGACCCTTACACCAAAGGTCTTTAAAGAAAAGATGTGGAAGGGTATGGATGGAATTAGATGCCCTCTGAGGTTCTTTCCAACTCGGAGACCCTGATTCAGTCCTAACAAAGTTGTCAAGAGGCAGATTTAACAGCCTAACAAATGGGACTCTTTAAAAGTGGATCATAGGGGCAGCTAGGTGGCGCAGTGGATTGAGCACTGTCCCTGGACTCAAGAGGACCTGAGTTCAAATCCAGCCTCATATATTTAACACTTACTAGCTGTGTGACCCTAGGCAAGTCACTTAACCCCAGTTGCCTCACCAAAAAAAAAAAAAAGTGTATCATAGATTTAGAGCTGTCCAACTGCTCATTTTGCAAATGGGGAAACTGAAGCCTTGGAGCAGTGAAATACTTATCCAAGGTCACAACACAAGGCAATGTGTTGAACAGAGGCCTTCTGACTACAATCCATTGGCCTTTCTGCTGAAACATGCTGCCTCTAAAGGGAGTGAGCTCCTCACCACTGGAAGGAAGTCTTTAAACAGAGCCCAGATAACCATTCATGTAGATGGGGTTCTGGTTTAGGCTCAATCTGGACCTCTGAGATCCCTTTCATTTGTAAGAGCTTGTGAAATGTTTAACTGTAAGAGTTATTGGAGGCAGGAAGGAGTTACCAAGGAAGATCTGGCTTGGATCTGTATAATGAAAGCCAATATCGAGGTGCCTGCCCTTACCCCAGTTTCTCCAGCGACTCACAGTAGAATGAAGCCAACCCTGGGGATCTCAATGGAAGGCTGTCTAGTAGGTCTCTATTAAGTCATAATGGGATTGCTATCATGAGGTACCAATGGGTACCATTTGCAAACCTGGTTTAATAGCCAACACACCTTATTGGCACTTCAGAGTAATAAGAAGAGCCTGGAAGTTATGCTATCCCTTAGTATTAGTAATACTCAAGTACTTCAAATACACTAGAATTTTCCCTACTCAGGAGAATGTAGTAAGCTCTTTGAAACACACTTTGTGTGTGTGTGTGTGTGTGTGTGTGTGTGTGTGTGTTTGTACCCCAGGTGCCTGCGTATCTGACATACAGTAGGTGCTTAACAGAGGGTTTTTTTGTTTGTTTTGTTTTTTGTTTTTTAAAGATTGACTTGAAGAGGGAAGGAGGCTTCAGGGTAGGCAGGGACTGCTTCATTTTTGTCTATGCATCCCCAGCATCTAGCACGTAGTACCTGTATACAGTAGGTGCTCATCAAATGCTTGCTGAATTTCATTGAACAATAATAAACGGTAACATTATGAAAAAAATCTCAGATTTTTCAGGGTTACTGAATGCTTGCCGGATGTCCTCACAGCGTCCGATGGATTGTGTGAATCAGGTCGTAGTGCAAATAGTATTCCCACCCTCATTTTACAGATGAAAAATACAATTATTCTTGTTGAGTAGTTCCCATCGTCCCGGACTACAGACCTCTGTTTTTTGTTTTTTGTTTTTAATTCTTCTTAAGCAGAGTCCTCAAATTGTATCACATTTTAGGGGGAGTAGAAGCCTGGACAAATGTGAAGGGGGGAAACATTCAGAAGGAGGCTGGGAAAGAAACAAAAAGGTCAAGTCCAACTCAAACAAGGGGGAGCCTCCATTACAAGTGGAAAGGAGAAAATATCTTGGGAAAGGTCCCATCTCCGAGCCATGCTTCGCTCTCCCTTTTCTCCCCACATTGAGAATTCAATTAGTACCTTCCGTATCCTAGAGACCATAGAACGCTGCCTTGCTTCCATGAAAGGGGAGGGAACGTGGAAGTGTCCAGCTTTCCCGGGGTTCTCCACCTTCCTCCCAGCCTTAAGCAGGGCTGGCTGAGCATTTTACCAACTGCAGCTCCAGGTCCCTTGATTCCACGGACCCCTTAAAGCAATGGAACCCAACGGATCACTCGTGCAGGGGGTGAAGGAGAATGGTAGGATAGCTATGAAGGAGAATTTGGGGGTCTTGGTTGGGGAAGAGGGGTGTTAGGAAAGAGGTGGGCAATAGGTTAGCTTGGACTCCAGCACTTAGTACAGTGCCTGGAACATAGTAGGTCCTTAATAAATGTTTATTGGTTCACTCGTTCATTGATGGTAGATCCATAGCTGGCTATTGAGGGAAGTAAGGATTGTTTGGGGGTGCATCTCTAACCTCTTGAGAATGAAGGCATAAGAATAGCTATACCGGGGCAGCTAGATGGCGCAGTGGATAGAGCACCGGCCCTGGAGTCAGGAGTACTTGAGTTCAAATCCTGCCTCAGACACTTAACACTTACTAGCTGTGTGACCCTGGGCAAGTCACTTAACCCCAATTGCCTCACTAAGAAAAAAAAAAAGAATAGCTATACCTCGAGGCAGCTAGGTGGTGCAGTGGATAAAGTACCTGGACCTGGATTCAGGAGGACCTGAGTTCAAATCTGACCTCAGACAATTGACACTTAGTAGCTGTGTGACCCTGGGCAAGTCATTTAACCCTCATTACCCTGAAAAAAAAGAAAGAAAAAAAAAGAATAGCTATTCCTCTCCTTGGGCTCCTATCAATTAGAACCCTGGCCTAGGGAGGTGAGGAATGGGTTCCAATGGAGAGACTTCTCTTCTTGTTAATCCATCCTCCACAGGGCTGCCAAATGGACATTTGGCACATATCTAATCATGTACTGGGGGGCAGCTTGATGGCTCAGTGGATCTGGAGTTAAAAAGACTTGGGTTCAAATCCAACCTCAGACACTAACTGTGTGACCCTGTTCAAGTCACTTAACCTCTGTTTGCCTTAATCTACTGGATGAGAAAATGCAAACCATCTAGTATCTTTGCCAAGAAAACCCCACCGACAACACTGGTGTGCTATGGTCCACGTGGTCCTGAAGAGTCGGATAGGACTGAGCAACAACCTAATCATGCTCCCTTGCTCAGGAAGATTTGGTGGCTCCGTACTGTTTCTGGCATAAAATAAAAACCTCATTTGTTTGGCATTAAAATCCTTCACAATCTCTTGATAGCCTTTCTTTCCAGGCTGATTGCACATTATTCTCCCTTGTATATGATCCAGAAAAATTTTCTATTTGCTGTTCTCAGTAGCTCACATTCTATCTCTTGTCTTCCCGTCTTTGCTCAGGCTCTTCCCCCTTCCTGTAATGCTCTCTTGTCACCTCCTGTTCTTGAAACCACCAGCTCCCTTTAAGGCTCAAAGACCTCATCCTTCAGGAGGACCTTTCTGTTTCCCCCAGTTGTTAATCTTTCCATCTGCCTTCATCACTGTGCATTTATTTATCCTCTATTGACTTATCTGTGAATATTTATCAATGCAATGGAATGTAAAGTCTTTGAGGACACGGACTGTCTCAATTCTGGAACATCAGTGTTCTCAGCACTGATATATCTTAGGTACTTAATAAATGGTTGTTGATTAATGGAGTGATGTGAATCTCCTCAGGGTAGCATTTATGTTCTATTATTGATCAGTAGAAAAGGAAAATTGAATGACTGGTCTTAGTTCTGCAAGATCTAGTGTTAGAAGGTTAGAATCTAGTCACTTTGACTTATCTTTATTCATTCTGGCAGCAGCCCAAGAGAGATGGGCAGGAAGCAGGCATGATAGGTCATCCTTCTTAGTTGGGAAAATTGAAACAGGAGTTAACTGACATGCATAGTCCTTTGACAAATTAGATGGTAAGATCCTTGAGAACAGGGCTTTATGTTATCTTTGATATGTTCTCTGTACCCAGAAAGTGCTTAATAAATTAAAAAGGAAAAGAAAAGAAATTGAACTGGGTGTGGTGGTGAATATGTATAATCCCTTCTCCCCTGGGGAGGCTGAAGCTGGTGGATTTTGTAAGCTCGAGTTCTGAGCTGCATCACAGAAGTTAAGGCAGTATTTGTTATAAGACAGGGCTGGGGTTGGGGGTGTGTGGGGGGGTGTGTGGGGGGGGTTTGGGTGTGTGTGGGGGGGGAGGGCAATGATAGAAGTGCTATTTTTTTTAAAAGAAAGAAAAAAATTAATATATGTTATATATGGTATGATATAGATATAATATATAAAGATAAAATATATAAAAAATAAGCAAATGTGTACATGGGCAGCTAGGTAGTGCAAAGAATTAGCACTGGGCCTGGAGTCAGGAAAACTGGAGTTCAAACCCAACCTTAGATACTTACTAGTTGTGTGATCCTGGGCAAGTCACTTCACCCTGTTTGCCTCAGTTTCTTCATCTATAAAATGAGCTGAAGAAGGAAATGGCAAACCACTCCAGTACCTTTGCCAAGAAAACTCCTGATTGGGTCATGAAGTCAAATGGGATTGAAATGACTGAACAACAAAAAAAGTATGCATATAAATAAATGTGCGTGTATATGAATCTTACAACAATTTTGTGAGGCCAGTGTTATTATTATCCCCATCCTACAGATGAGGAAACTGAGACAGGGATGTTAAGTGACTTGCTCAAAGTCACACAACTACTAAGTCAGGATTTGAACTCAGTTCTTCCTGACTCCAAAACCCCAGGACCCTATCCATTATGCTATCCATAGGCAGTGTCATAAGTAGTTCAGTGAAAGGAAAAGAAGGGAAGGCTAAACAGATTTTGTAATTATATCTTGGCCCTTCCCACATTAGTTGGGTTTCAAATACTGAACAGAATACAGTTTTCAAAAATGTAATAAACGAATTAGAAATATGTTGTGGCAGGTGCTGATGGCAATGTCAGTTTGGAGCCCAAGGAACACAGCCCTAGTGCAGTAGGTGTCAAGTCACTTCCGGATCCTGTTTCTTCATCTGTTGCTGAATGTCACCCTTGTGCCTTGTGCATTTGGAATCACCCCAAAGGAGATGCTCCTACCAAGTAAGAATCTGATTAAAAACCTAGTAACGATTTTAGCCTAATAGAGCTCATAGCCTAATAGAGCTCATATTTATACAAGGGTGGGCTGGTAAATGTTTAACAACTGGCTCTTGGGGGAAAAAGATCTTACCCACTATACATTTCTAAGTTTAATATACATTATTATTATTATTATTTTTAAGTGAGGCAATTGGGGTTAAGTGACTTGCCCAAGGTCACACAGCTAGTAAGTGTCAAGTGTCTGAGGCCGGATTTGAACTCAGGTCCTCCTGACTCCAGGGCTGGTGCTCTATCCAATGTGCCCCTAATATACATTATTAACATTTTTTTTCTATCACTTTCTTGAGTGGAGACAACCAATAAAATAATAAATCAAACTTTGATTTGTAGTATTTCCCAGTTTCTGCAACATAAATCCTAACACTTAAAATTGAACAGTTGGCTCCCATGATCCAGTTCAAACTGGCTCCAGCTCCTGCTGTTATATATTAATAATCTATTTCCATAGCACTTTGAGATTTCCATAGCACCTTCTTCACAACACCCATGGGAGGTAGGTAGCATAAGCATTGTTGTTGTAGTTCAGTTGTTTCAGTCATTTCTGACTCTGTGACCCCATTTTGCAGTTTGTTTGTTTTGGCAAAGATACTGGAGTAGTTTACCATGTCCTTCTCTGAGGCCAACAGGGTGAAGTGACTTGCCCAGGGTCACACAGCTAGTAAGCATCTGAGGTCAGATTTGAACTTAGATCTTCCTGACTCCAGACCCTGAGCTCTTATCTGCTGCAACACCTAGCATGAGCTTTATGTCCCCCATTTTAGAAGTGAGGAAACTGAAGGTATCTGAATACTTAATAAATTTGTTTAAAATATATTTAAACTATCTACATGTAGTTGAATCCATGAGAGTAGATGAGTCCATTAGAGGACAAAACATAGAGAGAAGAAGCCCAGAAAAGGAGCTTGAAGAAAGTCCAAAATTAGTGAGTGGGAAAGAGGAAGTAGAGAAGCTATTTAAAAAGTCAGAAAGGAAGGCAGAGAGGGAGGAGGAGAAGGTGCAGCCACACAGGGGTTGGACCAACTTACTCCCCCCACTCCCCCCTCCCCCCACACTCAACTCTCAAAAGTTAGAATCAAGTTATGCCTCCTGATGCTACTCTTCTATACATGGAGATAGTGTGGTGACAATAAGTGGGGGTAGTAAGGGTAAGGGTTGCAGGGTGAACTGGGAGCCAATTCTTTTTTTTTTTTTTTTTTTGGTGAGGCAATTGGGGTTAAGTGACTTGCCCAGGGTCACACAGTTAGTCAGTGTTAAGTGGCTGAGGTCGGATTTGAACTCAGGTCCTCCTGAATCCAGGGCCAGTGCTCTATCCACTGCGCCACCTAGCTGCCCCTGGGAGCCAATTCTTTTTTTTTTTTTTTTTTTGCGGGGCAATGGGGGTTAAGTGACTTGCCCAGGGTCACACAGCTAGTAAGTGTCAAGTATCTAAGGCCGGATTTGAACTCAGGTACTCCTGAATCCAGGGCTGGTGCTTTATCCACTGCGACACCTAGCCGCCCCCGCCCCCAGCCAATTCTTAAATTTGCAGTGTGAACATTTTACACCTTGGTAATCAGCAAAATTACAAATCAATGCCTGATTGATTGTTTTGTTGATTGTCTATATTTAAAACAGTGACGGAGACTGTTAATAATACACAGAAAACTTATCAGTGTATTATAGTGTGATTTTTGGAAAACTGGTTGTTAAATATTTACTAGAACACCCCTGACTAGGATCAAGTCTTGGGAAGGGAGGAAAGTGGAGCCAGGTCAGAAATGATGGCCTTGAATAATACTGAGGGTGGAATATATTATCTATGATTAGCGACCAGAGAAACATTACACTTGAGTACTCTCCAAGCTCTGGATCATGTGAGTTCTCCCTGAGCATTTTCTGTTTCCTCTGGAAACTCTAGGGCTCAGAACTCTTTGTCTCAGATATCAAATCTGTCCAGGACTGATTGTCCCCACAGCTCATGAAAATATTGAGGACGCTCTCATGAGGGTTGGCTCTGGGACTCAAAGCACGAACTCTCTTTGGGCATGAAGGCTCATGGGAGTATACTGATCTTTGCCAGCTCCAGCACTGGCTCTGATCATCCAAGAACCATTGAGAAATCTGAACCTAAAGTATTGCAAAGCAGTTAGGGACCCACCCTCCTAGTCTGTCTTGGCTCCAATTCATGCTCTCCTTTGAATTTAACCTTTCTTGCTTTCTCTCTCTACCGCAAGATTAAATTGGTTAGCAGTTATTGAGAAAGACACTGACTTGCTACCCCAGAATGCCAACCACATCCACAAGGACAAAACTTCAAAGATCTATAGTTCTTGGGCGTTCTTTGCCCTTCTTAACCCCCAGTTTCCACAATGGTACTCCACAGGACTCACAATTCCTCCACAAATACTCAGGGGTTGGATCAATTTCCCACACTTTTACTTTCAAAAACCAGAATCAGATTAAGTGTCCTGATGCTATTCATATCCATGGAGATGGGGGTGGGTGGGGAGGTCCTGATGTTGCTCATCTCCATGAAGATAAGAGGAGTTTGGGAGGTGGGGTAGAAATCATCCAGGGCAGCCTAGAACTTTCTTCCACTGGGCTCACAGTTTGCCTGCCTTTCAGCTCTTGTGGGGACTGTGTCATTTGTCATTTAAAAAAATCTTGCCTAACGCTGAGCATAATGCCTCACACCCTTAACGTGGAGGCAGCAAGGTGGTATAGTGGAAAAAACAGTAGACTTATAGTCAAGAAAACCTGAGTTCACACCCTGCTGCAGAATTTTACTAGCTGTATGTATGATCCTGGGCAAGTCACTTAACCTCAGTTTCTTTATCTATAAAATAATAGCACCTACCTTGCTTGCTAGATTGCTGTGACAACCAAATCAGTTAATATAGTGAAGTACTTTGTAAACCGTAAAGTGCTATATAAATGCTAACCCTTATTAACAAATTATTATTCAATTTGAATTGAAATGATTAAATTATTATTGAAGTGAACAGTGTTGATGTGTTAGTTCTTTGAATGTGGCCTTGGGCAAGTGAATTCATCTTACTGATTTTTCTCAACTACAAAATGAAGCAGTTGGACCAGGTGATTTCTAAGCTTTCCTCCAGCCTGAATATTCATTCATTCAAACATTAATTAATTCAATAGATTTGTATTAATGTTCAGTATACTTCTTCTTTTTTTTTTTTTTTGATGGGGCAATGAGGATTAAGTGACTTAACCAAGGTCACACAGCTAGTTAAGTGTCAAGTGTCTGAGGCCAGATTTGAACTCAGGTCCTCCTGAATCCAAGGCCAGTGCTTTATCCACTACACCACCTAGCTGCCCCCAGTATACTTCTTCTTCTTTTTTTTTTTTTGCGGGGCAATGAGGGTTAAATGACTTGCCCAGGGTCACACAGCTAGTAAGTGTCAAGATTTGAACTCAGGTCCTCCTGAATCCAGGGCCAGTGCTTTATCCACTGGGCCACCTAGCTCCTCCCCCCTCCCCTCCCCCGCCCCAGTATACTTCTTAAATGTGCTGTCCTAGGCATTGGGTGGAGAGGGAGGCACAATATGGAGCTGAATAGAATTTCATCTAGTTCATCTAGATGATAAGCCATGTAGACAGTAATTGTTAGACATAGAATATGATAAATTCATAAGAGGACAAAGTGTTAGGAGATCAGATGAAGATGAGATTGCTCCCAGCTGGAAGGATCAGCGAAAGCCCAATCAATATTTACTGTGACAGTTTCCACCTGGATGGTTTTGATATTGCAAAATAAAGTGCTTCCTATTAATGGAAATATTTATTTGGGAAGTTCTCCCCAGAGACATATTTGGGGAAGAGTTAGAATTGACCGTTTCTAACTTTAAGTCTAATAAACCAGGCTAGTTCACATAGAGAAACTTATATATAATTAACAAACTTAAAATCATTTATTGACATCTGCAATAAATATTCTATTTTCATTAGAGAAAAACTCATAGGGAGATTCTTTTGGGAGAGCCAACAGGAAACCCAAGCTGAAATTAATTTTGTAATCGATAATGTAAAAAACCAATAAACAGAGTAATGAAAATAAAATCATTTGAATGAAGGAAAGGGAAATTACTATGGTACTTCTAGATGTAATATATTTTTGTGTCCTTTGAATTAGTCAGCTAGGTGTTGAAAACAGAATAGAGCACTGAGCCTGGAGTCAGGAAGACTGGAGTTCAAACCTGGCTTCAGACATTAGCTGTGTGACCTGGGCCTTAATTTTAACACAATCTCTGCCTTAGTTTCCTCAACTGTAAAATGGACATAATAATATTCTCTACCTCCCAGGGTGGTTGGGAGGATCAAATAAGATGGTATTTGTAAAGGACATGGCATAATGATTGGCACATAGTTGTTATTGTTATCATCATCATCATCACCATCATCATCATCCTGGGACATAGCCCTGACTGCCTCACCCTCGTTATGGCTCTTCTTTTGGAAGGCTAGAGTTGAATAAAGGAGGTTTGGTTCTTAAGTAAAAGAATCATTATTTTTAAAAGTTAGACAAGTTAGAAGTTTATGCATTCCTTCTAATTTTTCTTAAAATGAGAAGATAATATTGATCAAGGTTCTAACCAAATAGTTTAATCTCTGTGTTAGTTATGGATTTAGTCACACCTGCTCAGCCACCTTATTTCCTGTCTGCTAAAGTACATGCTGTGATAATAACAGGATAATAGGATTTGCAGCTAGAAGGTAATTTAGAGATCAATTAGTTCAACACATTCATTTCACACATGAGGAAACTAAGCAACAGAGAGAGACAGTAACTTGTCCAAGGTCACACCACTAATATATAGCAAAGTCAGGATTTGAACCCAGGTTTTCTAGCTCCAAGTTCACCATTTGGCACAAATTCTAGAATGGGTTGTGTAGGATGACATTGGAGCCCATTCTGAGGAATAATGGCCATTATCTGGCATGTGTTAGTGATTCACAAATCTGAAATAACCGAGGAAACAAAGGTTCGAGCTTCTGAGTATATCAGTTTATTGAGCAATGCATGATAATTGCATAACAAATAGGGACCAGGTCTCCTCAGCCTGTCACTGGATCCTAAATACAGGGGGAGACATTAAAAGAAAACAATTAACAGGGTACAAATCAGGATATAAGATTAGGTCATCTAATTTCTAATGAGAGGAAAGATCAGGGACTTCCCAAGTTGGCAAGGAGAATGAGTGTTTTGAGAGTTGGGAGGGGGAGAGCAAACAGATACAATTCCCTGAAAACAGAAAAAGAGATGTCTTACTCCCACCCCTCAAAGACCTGTATTTAATCAAAGGAGCAAGCAAACAGTAATTGATTGACCAGTTTTCAGAAAAGACACATGGGCTGCTTTATGTGTGTGTGTGTGTGTGTGTGTGTATGTATGTATGTGTATATATGTGTATATGTATATATATATATTTATGTGTGTGTGTGTGTATTTATGAGAAAACTCTTTGCATCAATTTTTTAATCTGACTGGGTTTCTTGTCAGTATAACCTAGGCCCTTTAGTTAAGGGTCTCTGAGCATCAGGTAGAGGTGGTCCAGCTTCCCAGCTATACAAGGGAATAAAGTTTTCTCACAAGACAGAAATTGGACAAGGCCCATAATTGAATAGAAAGAGAACTCAGCTTGCTCCAGAATTGAGGCACAAGACAGAGTGTGGTTCACTCAATTTCCATAATTCCCTTACATGTTGCACATAGTATGCAATAAATACTTGTTGAAATCTGTCAATCAGAACTTAGTAAGCAATTAAGTCCCAGGCACTGTACAAAGGACTGGGGATACACAGAAAGGCAAAAGACAATCTCTGCTCTCAAGAAGATCATAGTCTAAGGGGGGTGACAACATTCAGGCCACTACATACAAACAGGTTACATACAGGGTAAAGTGGAGAAAATCTCAGAGGGAAGGTGCTAAGATTAAGGAGATTGGGAAAAGGCTTGTTGCAGAAGGTGAGACTTCAGCTGAGACTTGAAGGAAATCAAGGAAACCCAGAGGGAGAGAGGAGGGGGGAAGAAAAGTCCAGGCATGGGGTGAAGCTGGTGAAGATGCTTGGATCCAGGCAATGGAGTGTTGTGTTCTAAGAATAGCAAGGAGGCAGTGCCCCTGGGTCTTAGAGTATATGGGGGTGAGGAAGGAATAAGAAGACTGGAAAGGTAGGAAGAAACTGTTACAGAGGGTTTTAAAAGCCAATAGAGAATTTTGTATTTGATTCTAGACATTATAGGGAGCAACTGGAATTTAATTTTTAAATTTTTTTTTGGTGGGGCAATGAGGGTTAAGTGACTTGCCCAGGGTCACACAGCTAGTAAGTGTCAAGTGTCTGAGGCCAGATTTGAACTCAGATCCTCCTGAATCCAGGGCCAGTGCTTTATCCACTGTGCCACCTAGCTGCACCTGGGAGCAACTGGAATTTACTGAGTGTGCATGTGAGTGTGTGTGTGTGTGTGTGAAAGAGAGAGAGAGAGAGAGAGAGTCACTAGAGGAAAATCAATTTGGCATTCTAGTGGAGGGTGGACTGGAGTGGGGAGAGACTTGAGACAGGCAGACCAATCAGCGGGATATATATATATATATATATATATATATATATATGTATATATATATATATATATAAATAATGTCCAGGTGAGAGGACATGAGTGTCCCATGGCTATGGGCAAGTCAGAGAAGGAAGCTTAGGAAAGAAGAAATAACTGACAGTACGTATCAGCACTTGATAGATACTTGATGAAATGAATGAAAATTGTCCATCTTTTAAAATTGATTTTGCTTTTACATTTCACTTTTGTATTCATTGTGCAATTTAATCTTTAGAATGAACCCTGTGAGTTAGGTGGTACTAGCACTATTAAAACTCCATTTTGGGGAGACAAGGTAAGAGAGGTTAAGCGATTGATCCAAAGGTAACCTAGCAAGAATTCTGGACACTATTATATATTGTGTAATTATATAATATCCATGAATAATTTTATATAATTATATAATATTCATGCACAAATAGAATATTGTTGAAAATACAGGTTCATGTATTATGAACATATAATACATATAATGTATGTGCATTATATGCATACAATATGCATATTATATGTAATATAATGCACATATCTATACATATTGTATTATAATAGTATGATACCAGTTTATAGAATATTTATATTCATTATGTTATAAATCTACATACTATTTATAGTTATTGTATAAGTTTATATAGTATTTTACATGATTTATATTAATTATATATTTATTACTTTAGTAATGCACAATTATATTACATATAAACAATTATACAATATTAATAATAAAATATATCAATGTAATAATAACACATGATTTTTATATTATGTTATGTCATGTCATGTCATGTCATGTCATGTTATAAATTAATATAAATATATTTTAAGTGCTTCCCCAAGGGTTGTTGGATTGGGGAAAGAGAAGTACCTTATAAACCTTGAAGTGCTATGGAAATGTGAGAAGTTATTATTATTATTATTGTACAACTGTGAGTTACTAAGTGGCAGCATTTGGCCTTACTCAAGTCACAGTACTTAAGTATGGCCTGAATGAATTCGCTCCCCTTCATCTCCCATTAGAGCTCACTGCCTCCTGGATCAGTTCCAGCACTAAAACAAAGACCAGAATCTTTTTTCCTTCTTTTGTAGTCGTCCTGCTACTGACGCCAAGCTGCGGCCCAGCCTATCACCTTCCATGCAAGCCATCAATGATATTCTGGTAACAAAAATTAGAAAGAATGAAAATCCAAAGGAAATCGTCCTGCTCTGTGAGTGAAATGAAAGACTGGGCCTCTGCTGGAAGGGCCCTGGCAAGAGTAGGCTTTGGGAGGAGTTCTGGTGGGGAGATTTCTCCTGTGGGATCTGTAGCCTGCCTGATACTCTCCCCCCATCCCCCATCCCCCTTTCAAAAAACAAACAAACAAACAAACAAAAAAAGCAAAAAAATGTGGACAAGCAGCTATTAGAAAGGCAATTGGCAGTGCGCTCAAGG
Source organism: Dromiciops gliroides (assembly GCF_019393635.1). Classification (NCBI taxonomy): domain Eukaryota; kingdom Metazoa; phylum Chordata; class Mammalia; order Microbiotheria; family Microbiotheriidae; genus Dromiciops; species Dromiciops gliroides. The sequence continues at coordinate 259,830,734 of NC_057864.1, forward strand.
GAGAAGAGTTCTGGCATCAATTAGTGGTGTTCTTAACCTTTTTTTGTGTTGTGAACTCCTCTGGTGAAGCCTGAAGAATGCTTTTAAAATTATAAAACAAAATACATAAGATTATAAAGAAAACATATTATTATGAAATAAATAATTTACATATGATATAAGTATACAATATAGAAATATGAATGTATACATTCTATGCACATACAATATATAAAAATTAACTTATATAATATATACACGAATCGAAATTTACATAATTATAGGTACGTAATATAAATGTATATTATATTAATTGTAAGGAATTAATTGTGATTTGAGGTGTCTATGACCCCATCTTTGGCTAAAAATAAGAAACCCCAGTGCGCTGACCTCATGCCCAGCACCCGCATACCTACATGTGCCTGGCCAAATTATACTGTAGGGAAGCCCCGCCATGATGAGAAGCCTGGTGAGGACAAGTCAGGTGGTCTTTGGCATCCGGAAACTGGCCGGCTTGCATTTGTAGAGCCTCTTGTTAGTCCTGTTAATCAGGGCTGCTAGCCAATTAGCTTGGGGCCATGTGTGTGGGCGGCCCTGTTTCCTGTGGGAGGGGGCTTCTGGGAGAGAGAAGGGAGGAGAGCGCTCACTCTCCTTTTTTTTTTTTGGTGTGAGACAATTGGGGTTAAGTGACTTGCCCAAGGTCACACAGCTAGCAAGTGCTAGGTCACATTTGAACTCAGGTCCTCCTGAATCCAGTTCCTGTGCTTTATCCACTGTGCCACTGCGCCACCTAGCTGCCCTTAAGAGTGCTCACTCTTTAGAGAGAGAGAGAGAGAGAGAGAGGGAGGGAGAGAGGAAGAGAGATGCTGGTCTGGTAGATCTTTGGACCAGGCCTGGGGAACGTTGCGCAGCTGGTTCTCTTTGGAACTTCGGATTCTGGGTGGTGGTGAGTTTGTGTTGTTGAGGTGAGGCTACTAGCTGTGTGACCCTGGGCAAGTCACTTAACCCTCATTGCCCTGAAAAAAAAACCTGTTTTGTGTGTGTGTGTGTGTGTGTGTGTTTAATATACATTATTATTATTTTTTTAAGTGAGGCAATTGGGGTTAAGTGACTTGCCCAAGGTCACACAGCTAGTAAGTGTCAAGTGTCTGAGGCCGAATTTGAACTGTGCTCTATCCACTGTGCCACCTAGCTGCCCCAAACCTGTTTTTTTGTTTTTTTTTTTTAAGAGGCTGTTAATCTCCTTTCTTACCCCAATATTATGGTGAGCCACCCAATTAACTCTCCCCATACTAAATTTGGCCTTTACACAATATATTATGTGAATTTATGCATTTGTATGAAAATATAACAAATACCATTTACATATAAATGTGGAAATCTAATATAAATTTATGTGTTTGTATATTAAAATATAGAACACATTTATATAAGCTTATATGAATATAAATATTATAAATCTTCTTGTTGTTCACCCTTCTTTCTCAAGGAGTACTAATGACATCACATGGGTGATGTCTTGACTTCTGAATGAATTGGATTTAGGGGAAGCAGAGCTACACAAAGTTGTTAGTCTCACTCTTTCTTCTAGTGTCTGTAGGTGGCCCTGGATGCAGTGGGTGACTTGGGCCTCAGTTTATCTGAGTTAATGCCCTTTCAGTGACTAAGGGCTAGGTAAGAATTGAGACAAAAGATGGCCAAATGGCAATTATTTTTAGTTCTGTCCAGAAACTTTGAGGGTCTTCCCCTCCCAAATTGATATTGTAAATATAGTATAGAAATACATAAAATAGAATTATAATAAAAATGTAATTTTTCCCATCCTAGTTCATGGACCCCCTGAAATCTTTCTATGGACTTCTGGGAAGGCCCCCAGATAGTATGAGTTTCCAGCTTCTTTTGCCATTCCGGAGTATCCCTTTATACCATGTAGCTGGTTTGAAGTGAAAATAAAAATAAAAAAGATTTTTTGGCTTTCCCTTCTCTCTCTCTCCCTCCCTCTCTTCCTTCCTTTATATCTCTTCCTTCCTTCCTTCCTTCCTTCCTTCCTTCCTTCCTTCCTTCCTTCCTTCCTTCCCTATCTTCCTTTCTTTTTTACTTCCTTCCTCCCTTTCATTCTTTTTCTTTCTCCCTCCCTTCTTCCCTCCCTCCCTTTCTCCTTTCCTCCCTCCTGCCCTCTGTCCCTCTCTCCCTCCTTCCCTTCCTTTCTTCCTTCCTTCTTTCTTTCATCACAATCATTTTCAGAAGCAAAACCCAAACCCAACGCCCCCCTCCCCCTACTTCCTGTGCCTCAAAGCTTATAAGGATGTGAGAGTAGGGAAAAGAAAGTAATCATCTTTCTTGCTAAAGCTGTAGAGCACATTTTTAAATGTCCATTCAAATAGAGTTCTTTAAAAATTTTCTTTTATTATTGAATGTTATAAACACTCCTTATAGCTGGATTTTCTTATGTCTTTCCGAAGATCAAAAGGATGCAGAATGGAGTTTTTATCCAAGGCATGGGCATCTTCATACCTATCATAAGGGGAAAAAGTGTCATTTCAATGGTGTCTTTCGTGCGTACCAGAGATGTTCAACAGAGATATCACTGGACAAATGCTTTGGGAGAAAAAAATATGGTAATTCCCTGCCCCCCTCATTTTTCTCAGTTCTTCAATATCTTCCTCCACTGAAGACTTCCTCGTAAGTCTGGAGGAGGACCTTGGAAGGCAAAGCTAAGCTTTGGCAAGTTCTATCAAATTGGAAAGGCTTTGTTGATGATAATAATAGCTTCCAGGTTTTCAAAGCATTTTACATAGTCTATCTCATTTGATCATTGCCTATCCTATGAGGTAGGTGCTGTTTATCCTCATTTGACAGAAGAGGAATGGAATTGTCTAGGAATTGTCATGGAATTGTCTGGGGCTATACAATTGGTAAGTGTCTTAGGCAGGATTAGAACTTGGATTTTCCTGAGTCTCAGTCCAAGTCCAGGACTCTTTCCACCATGTTACACTTGCTCTCTCAGGTAGACTGACTGAGTGGTTTTGGACTGTGTGCCTGTTATACCATGGCAAACCTGGCTAAGTCTGGGTAGGTTCATCATCAGGTTGACCTTGTGTGGTGTGAAGTGTATATTCTGGGGCCGTAATAACTCTTTTTTAGCTCGTTATTTATTAATTTTTTTGTGAGGCAATTGGGGTTAAGTGACTTGCCCAGGGTCACACAGCTAGTGTAAAGAATTAATTGTTATTTGAGGTTTTTATGCCTCAGTGTGCACTGACCTGGGGCTATGGCTACAACCAGTGGGTGGAGCACCGTGCAGGTGGTGGAGCCCCAGGCCAGTGCGCTGAGGCATAAAAACCTCAAATAACAATTCTTTACACTAGTGTTAAGTGTCTGAGGTCGGATTTGAACTCAGGTCCTCCTGACTCCAGGGCCAGTGCTCTATCCACTGCGCCACCTAGCTGCCCCAAAATAACTCTTGAAGATTGTCTACTGAGTAACAGGAGGGTTGCAACCTGTGTCAGGGGCACGAGTGTCTATGTGGATGAAATCTTAAGTTCTTGGGCTAAAAGGTTGGAGGATGTTACTCCCAGCCCCATGTTATTTCATATAGGAAGGCACTGCAAATCAATGCAATTCAATTATTTCTCAATGAAATTTTTTTTAACAAAGAAAAATCTGTCCCCCCTCCCATTAAAACCCCCAAACAAATATCAAAGCACTTATACTTAATAAACTTCTAAGGCTATACAAGGGACTATGCTAGATACTAAGAGAGACATAAACAAAAGACAAAACTCCTGCCCTCAAGGAGTTTATAGTCTAGTAGAGAAAGCAAGTTATGTATACAAATCAGTATAATATAAAATGGAACGATATAAATCTTTTTTTTTTTTTTTGTAGGGCAATGGGGTTTAAGTGACTTGCCCAGGGTCACACAGCTAGTAAGTGTCTGAGGCTGGGTTTGAACTCAGGTCCTCCTGAATCCAAGGCTAGTTCCTTATCCATTGTGCCACCTAGCTGCCCCCGATATAAATCTTAAAAGAGGTACAAATAAAATATGATGAGGGCCTGGGCCTTGACATATGGGGAGAATTTTAAAGGACAGAGATAGAAGAGTGGGGTGGTTTCTAGGTATAAGAATGGTATGAGCAAAGGCATGACAAATGGTGATTAGCCCAGCTTGTCTGGAACTGAATGAAGGTTGGTAATCAGTCAGTCAATAAGCAGTTATTAAGCACCTACTTTATGCCAGACACTGTGCTAAATGCTTGAGATTACATCAGGGTGATGTCATCACTTGCAGATAATTGGATTTAAGTGAGGGAGGGCTGTGCAAGGTCATCAACTTCACTCTGTCTTCCACAGCCATCTGGGTCCAGCGACAAGATATACATCAGGATAACTAGAGATGGCCCTGGATGTTTAAGGCAATTGGGGTTAAGTGAATTGCCCAGAGTCACCCAGCTAGTAAGTATCTGAGTTACAGCTTCATGTAGAAGACCATGTAAGCTGCACCTTGAAGAAAAATAGCCATTCTAAGAATCAGAAGCAAGGAGGGCATGCCAGTGTTGACCACCACAACGAACTCAAGCTGTGCTTCTGACTCTGGATTGGGTCACCATGACTCAGCTGTCTTCTCTCCCTGGAACTGCTGAGCCTTTCCAGCAAGGTTGGATGCTTTTGAGTTAAGTCAATCAAAACCACAGATCACAAGCCCTCATCCACTCCCTGGTTGTTGATTTTTACCAGACTGAGACAAAAGCCACACTGTACATCCTTCCCCTTATAGTCTTCTTACCCCTCATACCTACCCTGCAGTGTTCTTCAATTCAGAGACACCTTCACCTCCGCCTCCTGGACTCTCTGGCTTTTCCTCAATTTTTCACCATTCTCCCTTAATTCCAGTGCTTTCCAATGTATCCTACGTGTAGCTTGTCTGTGACATGGTTGTTTCTTTCCATGTTGTCTCCCCCAGGAGACTGAGTTCCTTGAGAGCAGGGATTGTCTTTTACCTTTCTTTGTATCCTCAGGTACTTAGCACAAGGTCCAACACACAGTAGGTGCTTAATAACTGTTTACTATCATACTGACACAAACTAGCTGCATGACCCTGTGCAAGTCACTGAACATCTCAATCAATGCCTCAGGAAATAAAGACACCAAAGTTGTAAAACAGCTTCCAAAATGCATTGGTAGAGTTTCCTCAGTTGGAGTTTCCTATATCAAAAAATTACAGGCTCAAGGGAGTTAAATTAGAGGGGTCATGGATAGAGGACTGGACTTGGGATGAAAAGATCTGAGGTCAAATCTAACCTCATATACTTCCTAGATATGTGACTCTGGCAAATCACTTAACCTACGTCTGCCTCAGTTTCCTCATCTGTAAAATAGAGATAATAATTGCACTTCCCTCCCAGTATTGTTGTGAGGATAAAATGAGATAAAGTTTGTAAAACATTTTGCAAACCACAAAAGCACTAAAATGCTAGCTACAAGATTACATGTCTGCTAAAAAACAATAAGGGAGAGGAGAGATGCAAGAGATTTGCAGAGGTAGAATTGATGAGACTTGGTGAATTGATTGCATAGGGATGAAGATGACCCTGAGGTTTTGAAATTGGGTGAACTGGCTAACAATTGTGTTATAACAGAAGTAGGGAAGATAGGAGCAGGAGTGGGTCATAGGGAAGGAGAAGATAAATTCTATTATAGACATGCTGGCATTCTACTGGAACATTACCCTTTTATATGAAGGAGAAAATCAGGCTCAATATGGATTACTTTCAGCTTGGAAATCACAGCACATATGTAGAGACATATTTTTACTTACCTCTGAGTTTTATAATATGGTAATGTGGCATTGAAATCATCACATATGTGTACTTTTTTGTTGGGTATTAATAGAAAACCTTACTGAAGTCCAAAGAAAAGTATTTCTACTTAACTTGTGTTCTACTAGCTACAGGCATTAAAACTGCATTTTCCTTTCCACAGTCCTAAGCCTGAATTAGTTGTTGTTCAGTTGTGTCAGATTCTTTGAGACTCCATTTGGGGTTTTCTTGGCAAAGATAATGGTTTGCCATTTCTTTCTCCAGTTCACTTTTACAGATAAGGAAACTGAGGCAAACAGGGTTAAGTGCCTTGCCCGGGGTCATCCAGATAGTAAGTGACTGAAGCTGGATTTGAACTCACAAAAATGAGTCTTCCTGGGGCAGCTAGGTGGCAAAGTGGATAGAGCATTGGCCCTGGAGTCAGGAGGACCTGAGTTCAAATCTGACCTCAGACACTTAACACTTACTAGCTGTGTGACCCTGGGCAAGTCACTTAAGCCCAATTGCCTCACCAAAAACAAAACAAAACCAAACAAACAAAAAGAGTCTTCCTGATTCCAGGCACAGTGCTCTATCTACTGCACCATCTAGCTGACCACATATTTAACACTTTTCCCTTCTTTTGTGAATGAACTGTTTAACTTTTTTGACCATTTATTTTGGGGGGAGTGTATGCTTTTTCTACCTGGTACCAATGCGGTGGAATTGTCCTTGGTATTCTTCATTCCTCTTAAAAGAGATTTTAGTTGTTTATAGAATTTACCTCTTACATTTTTAAGAGTCCATCCCTGTGGTAAACAGAAGCTCATACAGCTTGATCAATAGACAGGAGCCATAGAATGTGAAGGGGAGATTAGCTTTTGCTAGAGGCACTCACTGAAACAATCAAAGGCTAGCTTAAAAGGCAGCTTGAAGTATTGGAAGAAAAAGGTTGGAAAGAAATGGAGTTAATGGATTTGGGGCACTAATTAAGGAAAGAGGCTGCCCAGCCTAGCCCAAAGGGAGGCTTATAGGTGGGCTTAGCAGACTCAGATCCCTGTGGGCATAGCTTTGCATTGATTCCATAGCTTTCTGTTCTGTGGTTTGGGTTTCCGGCCATCAAACTGGACTGCTCTGGCGTCATGACAGTAGCATTTAAATTTTATTAGATGTTTTTATTTTACTGCGCATCTTAGTAGCGATAGCATCATCTTAGGGAAAAGGTTCTTCCTTTGTGTGTGTGTGTGTGTGTGTATTATGGGGTAAAACCCAAAGACCTTTTCTTAGAATAATGTTTTTAAGTATATAAAATAAAATAATATAGAATAACAAAGGAAAACAGTTGTATTGAAATTCAATTATCAAAATGTCAGAAAGAAATTCATTGACTCCAAGTTAAAAGCTTATGCCTAAAGGAGACAGGGATCAAAATGAATGAATTATATGATGTATAATATATCATAATATATGATATATCATTTTATATAATGTTTAAAAGGCATAATTAATTGTTAACATGTGAGGGTGTGTATGTGTTGTCCATGTAGATTATATGTATCCACATGGGTCTGTCTATGTGTGGCTCTAGGGAGGCATGAATAGAGTATCCTAGCCCCACTCTCCTCCAAGGGAGAGTTTGAATTCCTGCCATGAGATGGGTGCCAGAGGCTGGCTGTGGGGTTTTCCTCCCAGAAAGGGTACCAGGCTAGAATTATAACTCCCTGCCCACCCTAAACATTGTTAGGCCAGGAGAAATAACTTTTAGGTTTGAGTTGTTCTCTTGATCGCTATCCCTTAACAGGGAAGGAGTGCCTTGAACAATTTCTCCAAGGTTTGATTTCTCTCATCACCAAACGGCAGTTTCACAAAGACCACAAGCAGCCAATAGCAAAGAGACCTACGTATCTAAGCTGATAGCAAGCAGATATCAGAAAAGACATGCAGATGAGAATATAACAGATAATACTAAGAATGAATGAGCTTGGGGCAGCTAGGTGGCACAGTGGATAGAGCACCAGCCCTGGAGTCAGGAGGATCTGAGTTCAAATCCGACCTCAGACACTTAACACTTACTGGCTGTGTGACCCTGGGCAACTCACTTAACCCCAATTGCCTCACCAAAAAAAAAAAAAAAAAGAATGAATGAGCTTTCCACTCAGAGAGAGATATCTTAGCTCACCTGATAGAATCCTAGATCTTAGTCGAGGGGAAATTCCCCAAAGTCTCTAGTAAACTAGGGACTTGATGGATTGAGATCTTGGGTCCTCTAAATGTTGGCTTCTTCCCCATATATGTCTTTTTCTCCTTTTTCTGTATTTAGATGCATGTATATTGTAGGTATTTGCTGTTTGTTGTTGATGATGTTTCAACTAACAGAGTCCTCATTAAAGATTTTTACCTATGTGTCTCCTCTCTTGAAGCTAGGAAGATGAGGAAATGCAGTGAGAAATAAAGATAAAGTAAAAACAAAACAGTGATCATTTTTTTTTGAAAGACAAATTATAATGACCACACTTGGTCCCATAGAAGAGAGATGAGAAAGCATCTCCCTTCCTCCTCAATCAACAGACCACATATAATGTCAGACTCAGTCGATGTACTGGTTAGCCAAACCTTTTGTGTTTTTTTTTTCTTTCTGCTTTTTATCAGTTGATAAAAGAAATAGGTCTTTGGGAAGAGGAGGGAAGGAAATGTGGGTAAATATAGGTGATGTAAAATATGAAAAAATATTTTCTAAAAAGAACCACCTCTGACTTTGGGTCATATGGTTGAGCTCTTGGGGCTTGTTTCTTCATCTGCAATGTAAAGTTGTTGAGGTAGAGGATTTCAAAGGTTCCTCCTAGTTCTACCATTAGGGAAGGCGTGTGTACAGTGGAGAAGGCACTTGATGTGGGAGGTAGTGGACATGGGTTTAAATCCTAAATCTGCCACTTAATCCCTATGTGACTTTGAGCAAGACATTTAGCCTCTTTGGGCCAGAATTTCCTCATCTGTAAAATAAAGGGGTTAGACTAGTTGGTTTCTGAGGTTCCTTCCAACTCTATGCAGGGGTGTGCTGGTAAAACTAACAATTAGCTTCCTAGGGGAAAAAAAGTACCTATGATATACTTTTATGTTTTGTTAGCATTATTAGCATTTTCCCCCATTACTTTCTCAAGTCTAGGTAATCCACAAAATAATGCATCAGGCCTTGATTTGTACCATTTATCGATTTCTGAGGTCAATTTCCCACTTAAAATTTAACAAGGGGCTTCTTACAGCAGATTTGAGCTGGCCCCAACACACCTGTGATGTTATGATACAGTCTATGTAACTTTTTTGACTATTCATCTAGCTATATTCACTCATTCATTCATTTGACAAATATTTATTATTTGATATTTATTTGACAACTATTTATTAATATTTATGCTGAGAATAATATCTCTGGGAAGGTTATGCCATTTGCTACTTTGTGTCATGTATCCTAAACGTATGTCCCATTTCTCATTACAGTGCATTGCTTGGCTGAATACATGAATAAATTAATTTCTCCACTAACACTATAAGTCATTTGAGGGAAAAACTGATGACATATGTCTTTTTCTCCTTTTTCTGTATTTAGATGCATGTATATTGTAGGTATTTGCTGTTTGTTGTTGATGATGTTTCAACTAACAGAGTCCTCATTAAAGATTTTTACCTGCTTAAAAGATGTTTGAAGAGAACAAAGGGAGAAGCAGTGACCTTCATCTATTTTTGTTTCTGGTGGAAAAATATCATTTTTCACATTTGTAGTTCTCATTCAATTTCTATGAGCTGACCAGTGACCACCCTTTAACAATAATTTAATTTTATTTGGGGCATATTACTAATAGACATTGATCCCAGGAATGGACTCCCAGAATTAAATCCAGGGGACAAGCCATATTTACGTCCAGAGGAATGTCCAGACTTTTTCCAACATGGAGCAGCTGTAACACCAGTGAATTTTTCAAGGTGAGTCTTAGTGTTTGGTTTATTTGGTTACCTTTTTTTATAATTCTTTGTTTGTTTGTTTGTTTGTTTTAGTGAGGCAAGTTAGTTTAGTGGGGTTAAGTGACTTGCCCAGGGTCACACAGCTAGTAAGTGTCAAGTGTCTGAGGCTGGATTTGAACTCATGTCCTCCTGACTCCAGGGCCGGTGCTCTATCCACTGCGCCACTTAGCCGCCCCCTTTTTTTATAATTCTTGTCAACAAGCCTCGTTTTGTGTCAGCTATGTGCTAGGCGTGGGGTGGTGGTGGTGGTGGCAGCAGCAGAGGTAGCAGTGACTGGATTTATATAGACAAAAAATGAAGTTCCCTGCCCTTCAGCAGTTTAGAGTCTATTAGTGCAAAGTAACATGTAAATAGAAAATTAAATACAAAATATGTACAAAGTATAAGTTCTTCAGGAGGATACTTGCCACTGGGGGTGTGGTAGTGAGGGTATCAATGTAGGCTTCATGTAGGAAGGGGCCCTGGAGCTGGACTTTGAAGGGAGTTAAGGATTTATTTTATTATTATTTTTTCGTGGGGGCAATGAGAGTTAAGTGACTTGCCCAGGGTCACACAGCTAGTGTGTCAAGTGTCTGAGGCTGGATTTGAACTCAGGTACTAATGAATCTAGGGCTGGTGCTTTATCCACTGTACCACCCAGCTGCCCCAGAAGCTAAGGATTCCATACTGAGAGGAGGGTGTGCATTCCAGGCTTGGAGGAAAAGACTATGCGGAATCGTGGAGACAGGAGACCCCATGTTATACGTTGGGAATAACCAGTAGGCCTCTTCAGTGGCAATACTGAGTGTGTGAAGGAAGGAAATAGAACCAGAATAAAGAGCTTTTAAAGACAATGGGATTTATATTTGATCCTAGAGGCAAGAGGAATCTAGGGGCCCTTTATGAAGAGGGGAATGACTTGTATTGGTATCAGTATAAAACTACTAAGAGAGGAGGTCATCTTCATCACAATTTCAGTCAATAAGCATTTATTAAGACTCCTACTATGGGGGGGGCAGCTAGGTGGCACAGTGGATAAAACACTGGCCCTGGATTCAGGAGGACCTGAGTTCAAATCTGGCCTCAGACACTTGACACTTACTAGCTGTGTGACCGTGGGCAAGTCACTTAACCTTCATTGCCACCCCCCCCAAGAAAAAGGAAAAGAAAATCATACTTAAGACCCCTACTATGTGCCAGGCACTGGGCTCAGTGCTGAGAATACGAAGATAGAGAAAAAATAGTCCCTACTCTCAAGGAACTCATAGTCTAATGAGGGAGACAATATGCAAAAACTATGTACAAACAAAATATAGACAGCATACATGGGGAGAATCAAAAGAGGAGGGCATTAGCTTTATTTTTATTTATTTATTTTTCAGGGCAATGGGGGTTAAGTGACTTGCCCTGGGTCACATAGCTAGTAAGTGTCAAGTATCTGAGGGCAGATTTGAACTCAGGTCCTCCTGAATCCAGGGCTGGTGCTTTATCCACTGTGCCACCTAGCTGCCCCCAGCTTTATTTATTTAAAAAAATTTTTTTTTGTGCAGCAATGAGGGTTAAGTGACTTGCTGAGGGTCACACAGCTTGTGTCAAGTGTCTGAGGCCGGATTTGAACTCAGGTCCTCCTGAATCCAGGGCCAGTGCTTTATGGGCGTTAACTTTAAGAGGGACCAGGAAAGGTTTCTTGTAGAAGGTGAGACTTTAGCATACACTTGAAGGAAGCCAGGGTAGCTAGGTGGTGCAGTGGATAGAGCACTGGGCCTGGAGTCAGAAAGACCTGAGTTCAAATTTGGCCTCAGGCATTTGCTGATTGAATCACTTAACCCTGTTTGCCTCAGTTTCTTAATTTGTAAAATAAGCTAGAGAAGGAAATGGTAAAACCACGTCAGTATCTTTCCCAAGAAAACCCCAAATGGGGTCCCTGTGAGTTGGACACAACTGAAATGACTGAACAAGACAAGAGCAGCCAGGGGCACAGATGAGAATTCTAGCCATGAGGAATGACCAGTGAAAATGCCCAGAGTTGGGAGTTTGAGTGTCTTGTTCAAGGAACAGCAAAGAGGCCAGTGTTACTGAATCCCAAAGTACCTGGAGGCAAGGTATAAGAAGACTAGAAAGATAGGTAAGGCCCAGGCTAGGGAAGGTCTCTTTGAATGACAAACAGAAGATTTTATATTTGACCCTGAAGGTTACAGGTAATCACTAGAGTTTATTGAATATCAGTTCATTGAAGTCAGACCTTCACTTTATAATGCTCAATTTGACAGCTGAGTGGAAGCTGGGCTGGAGTGGGGAAAGGACTTGAGGCAAGGAGACCAAAAGAGATACTGAATGCAACAAAGGAACACCTATAAAAGAATAGAAGGCATTTCTATTTCAGTGAAAACAAATGTTGATCTGGGTGCAGTGCCAATCTTTGCTAATTTTATGATTGCCTTTCATTGTTTTCAGAGTCCCATATGTAAAGAAAGTAGATACATTTATTCCTCTGGAACCTCTGCCAAAAGAATATCAGTGAGTATTGTTACATTATTTATGTAGGTAGATCAGGATGTATGCCCAGAATTTGCCACTGAGTTTTCATTTTTTTCAATCTTTGTTGAGAAGAGGAGGGGGTATAATTGAAAGGACTGTTACATTTTGAATTAGATGATTATTTTAAATTTTAGTTCTTCCATTCTGTATAATCTTAAGTAAGTCATTTCAATTCTCAAGGGCTCAGTTTCCTCATCTGTAAAATAAGGGGACGGGGGTGGGGGTGGGGTGGGGTGGGGGGGGTGGGGCATTGAGCAGCGGACTAGATGATCTGAGTCTCTGTCAGCTCAAAGTTAATACTCCTGTGATTGACCATGCTTTGGCTGGGTAAGACAATATCACTGGTGAGGCTTTATCACCATTTACACATTCATTTGCTAAAACTTTAATTAAACTTGGGGATGACACTTTTCAGAATGACTGAATCTTAGCGATGAGATGTAGTTTGGTAGATTAAAATAATTTTAGAAATCGATAAGACTACATTATAGAACTTTATCGGGGCAACTAGGTGACACAGTGGATAAAGCACCAGTCCTGGATTCAGGAGGACCTGAGTTCAAATTCATCTCCAGATACTTGACACTATCTGTGTGACCCTGGGCAAGTCACTTAACCCTCATTGCCCTGAAAAAAAAAAAAGAACTTTATCAATTAGTATCATAGATTTAGAACTGGAAAGCACCTAAAAGGTCATCTAGTCCAAGCATAGATGAAGAAACCAAGGCCCAGAGAGGTTGTGATTTTCTTGAGGTTGCATGAGGTGATAGCTAGTGGCAGCTAGCTGCCTTTTTTTTTTCTTACATTCTTTTGTGATGATTCTAAGAAAAATACAGGTTAGATGACTGTACAGTTCTGCAAATTCAGAACTGCTTGAATGATGGGTATATTGACTTAATGAGATAATTCTAAAACTAGACATCTGCTATGAAAATAGGAAAAAATCAAGAGGATGAGCTTTTTGGGGCAGGGAGAGAAGGAGGTAGGATTGGAAGGAGAAAAATGGATTAATTTTTAAGTCACAGGTGTCTTTTTTCAGGTTGAGGTGCCACATGACACCCAAATGGAAGGACTGGCTGGCAGTCTGGAAATATGGTGGTGTGGGGGCTTATAGATTTGAGTCATCCATTCAAGATTCATTAAGCAAGCATGGTATGCAAGACCATGTGCTAGTCACTGGGGATGTAATGATTTAAAAAAACAAGTGGGTACTTACATTCTAATGGGGGGGGGTGAGTGGGTTTGGTGAAGAATGGAACATGTCTGGGGCAGCTAGATGGCACAGTGGATAAAGCACCGTCCCTGGATTCAGGAGTACCTGAATTCAAAATCCAGCCTCAGACACCTAATATTTACTAGCTGTGTGACCCTGGCAATCACTTAACCCCAATTGCCTTAACCAAAAAAAAAAAAAAAAAGAATGGGACATGTCCACAGAATTATAATATAGGGTTGGGTCTGAGAAGGAACAAAGGAAAGATCTGGAAGCTGACTCCATGAAACTACAGAATGATGAACAGAATGGTATCCAGGACCTGAGCAGCAGCATCTGGGTACATCTCAGCCCTGCTCCAATAGTGTGAATTCAAATACATGGGACCTCTTCACGGGGGTGATTACTAATTAATTACTGCAGTCCAAGAATCATCAACCCCATTTCATGGTGTGGAGAATGAGGTCCAAGAGGTGAAAAGGACTTGCTCAGAATCACATCACTAAGTAAGTAGCAAAGCTGAGACTCAAATTCAGGTCTTCTTGATTTCAAGTCCAGGGCTCTCTCCCCATCTTAGTGATGACTCCCTAGAGTTGTACAGGTAAATTCTGCTGTCATATAATTGTGTGGCCTTTTCCTGCAGCTTGCCTTTTTCTGCAAAGGAGAAGCAAAAGCAAAAAATGAATGAAATAATGGAAGTGAAAGAACTCAACGACTGGAAGCCAGCAGTTCCCTTAATGGTTTGGATGTTCCCCTCCATACCACTGCCGAAACAAAAAGTGATAACAATTTGAGAAGCATTGGACCCGTTAAGAATAAAGCTTCTTCGGAGGCTATGTAAATGAGATGGCAGAGTACACTCTTGTTGCTTATTTATTATAGTCGGGTTGACTTTTTTTAAACATGAATTTTATTTTAAAAAATTTATTAAATTTGGTTTCCTCTCCACGGTCATTTTATTCTCTCCCCTTCCTCCCTCCCTGGCTCCTCCCACTCCACAGCTGATCATCTGCCACATTCCAAGTCCCCTAGTTCTTTACCAAGAGAGGGAAGTATTTTTAATCACCTGTTCTGGAAACTGCTATTACAGTGAATCAGAGCTCAGCTACATTTTAGTGTCATTTTTATTTATATTTTGTAGACATAATTTATATAATTTTTCTTTCTTCTGCCAATATCAATTTTACTTCCCTGGTTTGGTAAGAGGAGAATGGATGGGGTGGACAAAGGGGAGGGGTCTAGAGATATCAGGAGTGTGGTATCTTCTAGTGGAGTATGGTGTTTGAGACAGAGTTGATCCTCTCTGTCTCTGTCAGTATCTCAGTCTGTCTCTTTCTCTCTCCAGCCATTTTTCTGTGTGAGGACTTTAACAGCCAGGCAGTAGCACTTTTTTGGGCTTGAGTGAGAAACCAGGAGTGGGTGGTGAACTAGGCAGTGAGCCAAGTTGATGAGTTAGCCATTTGGGAGGCAGCAGCTGCAGTACAATCAAAATTATCCAAAGATCTATTTATTAGGTTCTGCTGTCAATCAAATCAACTAAATCAACTACACAGAGATAATTCTATAGTTGTAATCTGCTCAGAGTACAGAGTAGGGACTGTTTAATTTTTATATTTGTACCCCCGGGGCCTAGCACAGTACCTGGCATATATTAGGTGCTTAATTAATGCTTGTTGATTGATTGGTCCTTGAATTTGTTCTAACTTGACACATAGGTCTTCCTGTAGCAGTGATTATAATGGTTAAAGCATATGAACCTCAGACTGAACAATTCTTATGACAAGGTGAAATGATCTCCACATCATGTAGCGGCAATGTTTGCTATAAAGATGGGGCAACTATGTCTCCTCATGATCTGGTTGTTGTGATACTCTGCCATCTCCATTGTAAATTAGCTTGGTCACCCCTGTTTGAGTTGGCAGATTAAAGTTTGTGGTCAAATGAGAGTGAATGTCTTTTGCCTTTCTTAGTATCCCCAGAGTTTATCACAGTGCCCAGAACATAGTAGGCACTTAATAAATGTTTACTGAATGACTGACTTGAATTTTATTTTGCTCTACTTTTATTACTCAGATTAAATGTTTGTTCCAATTCTGTGTGGGAGACTTGAGTAATTAGGAAAAGTACATTGTCCAGAAAAGAAGAGGAATAGTCAGTTGTTGAGGGCTGAGGCAAGACAATGTTTGACATATTTATCTTTCAATGTCATAAGGATCTGGGAGACATAATGCAGGTAGCAGAGCCCGTGGGTCAATGGCAATCCGCGTATATATGGGTCCTGCTGATAGCTTTAAAGGACCAGGTGTCAGTCTGTTATGTTCCCAGTGTGCCACCTAGTGGTCACAGAAAACAGTTTTTCTTTGAATGTTGTTCTTGTGAATCTATTTAGTTTGTTTCCTTTTTGTTGTTGTTGATACTGCTGCTTAACCACCACCACCATCACCATCATCATCATCATCACCACCACCATCACCATCACCACCACCACTACCACCACCTTCTACATCTTCTCCTCTCCTCCTCCTCTTTCTTCTTCTTTTTCTTCAACATTTTTCAGGCAGGGGCTGACCTAGACCCTGAAGATCCACACCAACAAACATCCCTGTGTCTCCGTTCTTTTCTCACTCCCACCATCTTAGTTCAGGACCCTCATTACCCCTTGTCAGCACTACTACAATGGCCCTTAATTTGGTCTCACTTTCCTAGTCTCACTCCACCTCATTCCATCCACCACATAGCTAATGTGATTTTCCTTAAGTAAAGATCCGGCCGTGCCGCTCCCCTTCTCAAGATACCAGGGCCTCTGGGATTATATATAACTGCTTTCTTTGGCTTTTAAAGCACTTCACACTCTGGCCCTAACCTATCTTTCCAGTCTCATTTTACATTGTTGTTTTGTTCCCGAAGAGGACCATGACATCAGAATGGTGTCATGTCTTGTGCTGAATTGGATTAAAGTGAGGCAGGGCACTGCAAAGTCACCAGCCTCATTCTCTCCTCCAGAGCCCTCTTGGTCCAGTGGAAAGATGTATATCAGGACAACTGGAGATGGCCCTGGATGTTTTAAGGCAACTGGGGTTAAGTGACTTGCCCAGGGTCACACAGCTAGTGTCTGAGGTGAGATTTGAACTCAGCTCCTCCCAACTTCAGGGCCAGTGCTGTATCCACTGCACTACCTAGCTGTCCTCATTTTACATTACTGACCATTCCAAATTCTACAATCCAGCCACAATGGTCTTCCCTTTGTTATTCACCCATGGTGCTCCATCTCCCAATTCTAGGACTTTGTACAGATTACCTTCTTTACCTTCAGCTCCTAGGATTTTTCATTTCCTTCCAAACTCAGCCCAGGAATCAACCCCCCAAGGAGGAGGTCGAAGTTGGCTTTTCCATTTTATAAATATTGACACTATCTACTTAGGCATGTACATGTTCTCTCCCCTACCAGAATGTAAACTCCTTCAGAGCAAACACCGTCATTTTCTGTATTTCTATCCCTGGGGCCTAGCATAGTACCTGGCACATATTAGGTGCTTAATAAATACTTATTCATTGATTGGTTTCTGAATTTGCCGTCCTGACATGTAGGTCCTCATACAGCAGTGACTGTAAAGGTTAAAGATAGAGAGTGTCTTGCTATGCTGGACAAATTGGCCATAAAAAGAAAAAGGACATGGTTATAGCAAGGGGGAAATGCTCCCCTAACTAGATGCCAATTCCAGGCAAGAGTCATATAGGCAGCCAATTGTATTGACAGAATGTCACAGCCAGGCTTAGAATTTTAGCCAGGTGGAAAAATTTTTCGTTCTAGAGGAAATGTCACACTGGGGAAATCAAATAAGGAGAGTCCTACTCCTGGGGCAGCTAAGTAGTGCAGTAAATAAAGTAAATAAAGCCTGGGCCTGGAGTCAGGAAGATCTGAGTTTAAATCTGGCCATGGACACTTACTAGTCTTTTTACCTCAGTTTCCTCATTTGTAAAAGGAGATGGAGAAAAAAATGACTAACCAGTCCAGTATCTTTGCCAAGAAAATCCCAAATGGAGTCATGAAGAGTCAGACACGACTGAACAACAAACTTTTGCCCATGCCAGAACTTGCTTTCCCCACTTTTCCCTGAGACAAAGTTCTACCCCTAGTTAAGAAATATCAACCCTATAGGGCTGCTGGCATTATGGATCATTGGCTTAATGGTATTTCCCAACAATCATACCTGAAATCAGACTCAGAATAATGTCAATAACAGTCTCATAATATTTGACTTTATATAGCAAGTTTGGGGCTGGATTCAGTTATTATTACTCTCATATTGTTGAGAATAAGTATTGTAGATTGACTTCTGTGAGGGCCAAAATTAGATATACTGAGATTATTTGGGTGACCTGCCTTAATATTGGAGTCCCGGAAATATGAGGGACCATTTTTTAGGTTTAATCTCCCCTCTGAACTATTCTTTTTAGATATTTCTCCCAGGCCAATAAGAAAGGAGCCTCTAAGCTTTAGTTCACAAAAGGATCAGATTTTATTACTTGGGAATTGATTAAACAACAAAGGTGAAACTAATAAAAATCAAAGATAAGGAAATGGGAAAATAGAAATACAGATAGATGCTCTTAACTCTAAACTTAGCCTAAGCTGGTTCAAAGGAATTTAGGGTTTTCTGTAAGTAATTTACCCAAGCCTGAACAGCCCACCAGACCAAGAACCAGCAGCCGCCACCATGACCTCAATCAACTGCCAGAGAGAGCATTCCAAGTTCTGGAAGTGCCTGAGAGCTTAGCCTACCAGAAGTACCTGGCCTCCCTTCAGGTCGCGTTCAATATTTTCTCCCCCAAAAGTGGAGGTCCTTCAAAAGCTGCTCATGGAGAGTTTTTCTTCTGACCTCAGTAGCATACGTAATCTCAGTGTGAGTCAGGTGTGGCCCCTCCCAAATGATTCAGCTAAAACTTGTGATATTAATCTTTACCACATTCCCCCCCACTTTGTTTCTTTGGAAAACCCTATGGGTTTGCTCAATGAAACAGCAAAAAATAACAGAATATAATATCCTATGCTAACTAACAATATATTAATATCAATATAGAAAAGGGAGAGAGAAAAGTTTTGTCTAGAGGGGTGGTCCCTCATGTACGTGACACTTTGACATTGGTCTTGCAAAGGGAGGGCCTCTGCAGAGAGTACATGTTACAGATGGTGTATATTATAACAGGAGAAAAAAAAACCAACAAAACAAAACTGCTCTTGTCTTCTTGGAGTGGTCGTCAGGAGCAAACTGGACTTTGGTCTGGACTCTGGTCTGGAAAGCCGGATTCACTTCTTTAGCTATTGAACTGTTGGATTTTTACTAATCCTTAGCATAGCATTGTCAATGATCAAATTAATTACATTCCATTATATTCCCCTCCTTTATATAATACAGGGTTGAGGTAGTTATGCAATCTATAATATTTCTTACCACCATGTGTCTGGATCAAAGCCAAATTTAGTAATGTGTTCATGACACCTGAAAATGTTATGGAAAGGTTATCATACCACATCTCATGGTTCCGAGACATCCAGCAATTGTGCTAGGCCATGGGTGGATGGATTCTGACCATGCCATCAGACTGAGTGAAAGAAAAAGAAAACAAGTTAAGTTAGACTAGGTTATTTTAGGAGGGAGAGAGGAAGAAACTGGACTTTGTCCAGCAATTGTGGTCTACATAATCGCCATCATAAGCAAACCATGGACTTACGTGTACCCATCTCTCCTCTTGTTGTATGTATATTCTCTCCAGGGCCTGCATTAAAGCTCACAGTAAGAGCAGTTAGTCTCTGAAATGATAAGTTTCCATAATTCATAAATCATATTAATTTCACCAAATCAGTATGATGGTAAAAATGCATGTTATGTTGCACAACTGAGGATATACTAGTAATATATACAATAATTCCAAACCATACCCAGAGTATAATGACATATAAATGATAAATGAATGTAAATAGCTGATAATATCAGACATTATTCCATAATCTTCTTTGAGCAAGTAAACACATCATCTTATATATGAATTCTCTATCTAGTATGACAGTAACAGATACTTAAAGTGATAATCAATTTATCAAAAAGAAATAAAACTTCAATCAGCAAGATTCAATATTCAATATGTTCACTGATAAATCAAGTAATAGGTTTCAATAACACTTTTTTTAAAAACAGAATCCCATAAACAAAACTCATGGTTCTCTCAAAGAATTGGGATAGCTTCTGAGACCCAATGGCCCCACAGCATATACTTAAAATGTCTTTGAAAAGTCACTTAGTTTACATAATTGAGTTAAAAAGAAAGCAAAAGAAACAAAAGTCAAAAAGAAAGCAAAACCAAAACCAAAATCAAAAACAAAAAGCAAAAGATTTGCTAAGCATCCCTTTGTGCTTTTAAGGAAACTTAAAGGGGTGGTGAATTCCAGGCCTTTCCAAGGCCTTTCAAAAGCAAAACAAAACAAAAAGACAGTTTCAAGGCACAAAGGTTAAGGGGAGGGGAAAGGGTGCTTCAGTGATTTACCTGCGGAAGGAAAAGCTTGTTAAAGTTAAATTATTTAAGTTGCTAGAATTTGGGGTATACCACATTGTTTTAACTGGTTCCCCAATTCTCTGCATGCCAAAGTGGCAGGGGTTTCCAAATTGTCATTGATTTTTCTAACGCTGTCATAATGTTCTCTATGGTAGAAAATGTGGAGTTCTTTAGCATCGGCTTTGTCTGTGCCATGGATTTGCCATAGGGGCTAATTCAACTGATGAATGATTACATTCAGCTGGTTATGTTTAGCAAAATCTACAATCATATCATTTCTACCCCATGTACCCGGTTGTCTCAATTCAGCAACATATTCTTCAAAAGGAGAATCATTTACCCTAAAAGACTCAAAATCAATTCTATGCATAAGCATATAAGAAGCAGATTCTTGTCTGTATCTGAGATGATTCCTAGGGTGGCCTTCTAGCTGATCCCCCAGAGCCCTAAAAAGGCAATTTCCATCTCCCAATACTTTAAGCTGAGTCCCAAGGCATGTAACTGATTAGTAGGATTATCAAATGGGAACTGTCTATTGTCCCTGGGCTCTGTTAGGGTTCTTTGTTCTTTAACCTGTTATTGTTAGGGTTTTTTGCTCTTTAGCATCTACTTGAGTTCTATTTGAAATTTCTTTACCTATAAATGATGCAGGCTTTACATGAAAACAATGAATCCAAGAGTCTTTTCCTCCAATTTTAATAGCAGTAGGAGTTGAGAATAATACCTGAAAAAGTCCCTTCCAAGTGGGCTGGGTTCCACTGGTTCGCTGAAAATTCTTTACATATACCTTGTCTCCTGGATTTAAATCATGCAAGGAAAAATCTAAAGGACCAGCTTGTAGAACAGCTCCTGCCTCATGGAGTTCATGTAGCCTAGTCTGTAATTCCTGTATATAGGAGGCAACAGAAGTATCACCTCCCACCAGTGATGTATAAACTGGGGAAAAAGTTTTAGCTTGGATAGGAGGGTGACCAAAAAGCATTTCGTGAGGAGATATATTGTCATGGGGCACACCGAGGAATCTTCTCCTTGAGAAACTAAACCAGAGGACAGATAACGCCTAGAGAGATAAACTGAACCAAATCAGACTGAGCTAGCTTCGGATTCCTACTCTTCATTCTGGTCTCCCTAACTCTGGGGAGATGAGTTTGGGTGTGGCTGCGGCCTTTGTGTCCTGAAGAGAAATCTGTAGCCACCCCTCACCCAATTCCTCCAGTCACTACCTGTGGGGGATGGTCCTCCCTCACTAAAGGAACTTTTCACAGGCAGATAGATGGTCTACCCCATCAGTCCTCTATAAAAGTACCTTCCAGTCTCCTGTTCGAGGAGATTTGGTACCTCTGAGCCATGGGCTTTGTGCCTATCTCCCCATGAGAAGTCCAAGGATTTCTTTCATGGTTTCCCTCCCCCAACCCTTCCCTTCCCTTGCCTCTCAATAAACTACCACCTTATTCTAACTACTTTTGTGTGCAAGAGGGTGTAATTCTTTAAAGAGGAATTCCTAAGAACCCCAACCCCTGATCCAACCTGTACCCCGTTTTCCCCATTACAATATGAAGTTCCCCTCTTGGTCTACTGCTTAGATAGAATAATGCAAATGGTAGAACATCAGGCCATTTCAAATGGATTTCAGCACATAATTTGCCAATCATACTCTTAAGCTCTTTATTCATATGTTCAACCTGACCTGAACTTTGGGGGTGGTAGGGTGTATGCAATGTTGGAGTTACTCCCAAGAAAGAGTAGATTTGGGATAGAATCAAATCAGTAAAATGTGTGCCTTTGTCAGAATCAATGCGGGCTGGTGGGCCAAAGCAAGGAACTATCTCTTTAAGAAGAGTCTTGGCAACAAAGGCAGCTGTGGCTTGGGGGCTGGGAAATGCCTCCACCCACCGAGTGAGTTGGTCAACTATGACAAGGCAAAATTCATAATGTCCCGCTTTTGGCATTGTAATATAGTCAATTTGCAAGTGCTCAAAGGGTGTTTATGCTAGAGGGCGCCCTCCATAAGCTTTGGTCTTAAAAGCATGTTGATTATAAGATTGATATGTGGAGCAGTCCGAGCAGATTTGAGATGCTGTGTTAGTCATGCCTGGTGCTATCCAGGTCCTCTTAATAGAGTCCACAATGCCTTGTGTACCAAAATGGCCTTTTCTGTGAATAGAGAGACATCCCTGGTCATAGAATTTCTGGGGAAGAAGTGATTTTCCATCTGAAGATATCCAGACTCCATCGATCTGTTTCACCTTAAATATCTTTTTCCACCTTTCTACTTCAGAATCATCATAGGTTAGGTTGGAAGGAATATCCTCAGAAGGTGAGAGGTCAAATACGTGTTCAGGAGCTTCTAATGCAGCAAGCTTGGCTGCAGAATCAGTTCTTGCATTCCCCTTTGAAACAGGATCACTATTCCCTGTGTGGGCAGGGCAATGTACAATGGCTAGGGCAGAGGGAAGTTTCAGGGCATCTAGGAAGTCCTTGATAAGTTCCCCATTGGCAATCACCTTGCCTGAGGATGTTGAAAAACCTCTTTGTAACCAAAGAATGCCAATCGAGTGGTATATGCCAAAGGCATATTTCAAATCAGTAAAAATGGTGGCACTCTTCCCTTTGGCAATATCACAGGCTTGTGTAAGAGCCACAAGTTCAGCAGCTTGTGCACTAAAATGGGAAGGCAGAGAAGCTGCCCCAGACAGTGTCGTAATCAAAAACTACAGCAGCTCCAGTGAAACGGGTCTTCTCTCTCTCATAAATGAAGAACCATCTGTATAGAGGACAAGATCAGGGTTTCTAAAGGTGTATCAAAAAGATTATCATGGGGTTTCTTAGCCATATCAACTAAAGAAGCACAGTCATGCAATGGCTCCCCCCAAAGTGGTAAGTTACGGAATAGTGTTGCTGGGTTAAGGACTGCGCAGCATTTTAGAGTGATATTCTCATTGCCTAACAGAGTTACTTCATACTTAGCCAGCCTTTGATCTGAAAAGGCTTGTGTCCTGTGACGTAGTAAGAGAGCCTCTACTTCATGAGGGCATTGTGAAATTAGGGGGTTACCTAGGACCAAATCAGAGGCTTTTTTTTTTATCAAAAGGGCTGTGGCTGCCACTGGCCTAAGGCAAGGTGGTGCCCCAGTCACTACAGGGTCTAGTTGGGTTGAATAGTAGGCTCTGGGGCATTGGTTAGGCCCCAGTGGTTGAGTCAGAACTCCAGAAGCCACCTACCTTTGTTCATGCACAAAGAGAGTGAAGGAATCACTGTAATCTGGGAGTCCTAGGGCAGGTGCTGATAGCAAGGCCCATTTTAATTCTGTTATGGCTGAGAGATGCTGGGGATCCAACTGTAAAGTTTCTGGGACAGAATTTTTTGTTAGAGCTATAAGAGGTTTAGTAATTTTACCAAAAGAGGATATTCATTGTCTGCAGTACTCAGCTGCTCCCAGAATGGCTCTTAACTGCTTCTTAGTAGTGGGGGCAGAAAGTTGTTGAATGGCCTGGACTTGCTTAGAAGAGACAGAGTGAGTTCCAGCAGCTGGAATAAATCCTAAATATTCTACCTGGGGCAAACACCATTGTACTTTTGACTTGGACACCTTGTGGCCTCTCTTGTGCAGCTCTAGTAGTAAGTGACAGCTATCTTCCTGACAAATTTCAGCATTAGGGGAAGGTAAAAGTAAGTCATCAACATATTGTACTGACGTGGAACCTTTAAAGGTAATGCAGGCCAGATCCTGCTGTAAAATTTGGGAAGATAATGTAGGGCTGTCTACAAATCCCTGTGGGAGTTTAGTCCAGGTCCATTGTGTATTTTTCCAGGTGAAAGCAAATAAATATTGGAAGTCCTTAGGTACTGGTATGGAGAAAAAGGCAGAACAGAGGTGAAGCATGTAGCATCACACAGAATGGAAGACACTATCGTGGCAGGATTTGGGACTATAGGGTGTCTAGGAATAACGTGATTGTTAATCGCTCTAAGATCTTGCACAAAACAATAAACAGGTTTACCATCTGGCCCAGGCTTGGGTTTTTTAACTGGCAAAATGAGAGTATTGCATGGAGAGTGATGACATGGAACAATAATGCCCTGGCTTTTCAAAGCCTCAATTATAGGGGTGATCCCTTCTATGGCCTCTTTAGACAATGGATACTGTGGAATGGATGGGGGTGGTCCCCCTTTAACTTTTTTTTTTTGATGAGGCAATTGGAGTTAAGTGACTTGCCCAGGGTCACACAGCTAGTAAGTATCAAGTGTCTGAGGCTGGCTTTGAACTCAGGTCCTCCTGACTCCAGGGCCAATGCTCTATCCACTGAGCCACCTAGCTGACCCCCTTTAACTTTAAAGGTAACAGGCATGGCATATTTAAGGAGCCCCACCTCAGTAGGGGATGAGGCCCATAAAGACTCAGGAATGTCAGAGGGAATTTTGATTACATCCCCTACTGCTCCTTGAGCTTCTGTAAGCAAAATTGGTAATAAATGAACAGTATCTTCTGGCAATTGTAGGGAGACAGTCCCATCTGGAGCACAAGATATGGTTGCTCTGAGCTTGCATAGGAGATCACGACCTAATAAATTAACGGGGGGTGGGGGGGTGGGGGCACCTAGGTGGCACAGTGGATAGAGCACCAGCCCTGGAGTCAGGAGTACCTGAGTTCAAATCTGGCCTTAGACACTTAACACTTACTACTAGCTGTGTGACCCTGGGCAAGTCACTTAACTCCAATTGCATCACTAAAAAAAAAAAAATAAAAAAAAAATTAACAGGGGCATCAGGCATGAGTAAGAATGGCACAGGGGCATTCAAAGAATCTGGATCTGGGAATATGTAGCTTTCATTATCCATTTTCCATCCCTCCCCTTTGTCTTGTCAATCCTGTGCCCCTCTCTGAGGGAGACCTTGGTTACTTTGATTCTGGTTCTGTATTTCTGTACCTCTCTGATAGAGTCTATAGTTATTCTGATACTGTCTCTCTGTATTCCCTTGAAAAGATCTATTTCCATTTTGATTTTGCCTGTAATATGGCCTATCATTACCTTGGTCCTTGTACATTGTCCATTTAAATGCTCTTCTCCAAGTCCTACAATCCCTCAATGAGTGCAAGTTCCTTAATTCTATCTCCTGTCAGAGTTCTCCAGTCTGGACATTGTGTCAGAAAATATTTGTGGATTTCTGGCAATGAATTATAAACAAATGTATTGAGTACAATATAGGAATCTCTTAGATCTACTGGATACAATCTGGTGTACTGTTTTGTGGCCTCACAAAGTCTATTGTAAAATCTGCTTGGTCTTTTGTTAGCCTCCTGAAGTAGGCTTAAAAATTTCTGCCAGTTTTCGGGTGTTCTAGAGCAAGATTCCATTCCCTTCAGAAGTGTTTCCCTAGCATCTTTTAATTCTTGGAATTGTTTGTCATTGCTATAATTCCAATTTGGGTTCCTGAGAGGCCATACGACAATCGCCTGGCCCTTGGAAACAAGGGTATTTCCTGCTGAGATAATATCTGCAATCTCACTCGGGGATAGTAAAGTTTCCATAAGGCAAGTAACATCAGCCCAAGTGGGTTCATATGCATTAAATATAGTCCTTAACTGTGAGATTATAGTATTCAGATTTTTATCAAAACTGGGGATGATTGATTTCCATGCACTCAAGTCACTTGGTCTAAAGGGACTATGTTTTCTAACTTGAACTGGTGCTCCTTTTTTGGTATGTTCTATAGCTTCCTGCAGGGGGAGCAGTTTCTGCTGATCTGATTCTAAAGATTGGTCAAGATCTGTTTCTGAACTCGGGTCATTTCCAGCAGAGGGAGCTATCCTAGCACCTATCTCACCACATGGCATAATATAGTCACATCCTCTTTCCACATTTTTATGAAAAAATGCCACATCACAATATTGCTAATAAAGTAGATTAAAATTATAATCACTAGAGCTATGATTATATTTTCATGGTAAAATTCAAATTTAGCTATGATACTCTCAGTACCATTAAACATATGCCCAGTGAGGGTGACAGACTCTCCCACTCCATTATGCCAAAGGTTTCGTCCTACATAGATGAGGAAAAGGCCCGTAAGACAATGAAAAAAGACTGAGTAGGCTATCTGATTGAATCTGGAGGTTAAGTAGTCCCAAAATGCTCCAATGAGGAAGAAAAAATATTCAAACATGTTGCCCTTTAAAATGGACTGTTTTTTTTCCTGAAGCAAGGCTTTTAGAGGCATAAAGCAAGGGAGATTAAGCAAATGAGGAAAAGTCAGTGGCAGGGGAGTGGGGTGGTAAGAGAAAGTCCACCAGATTAGCTGGTGGTCAAGCTAGGGTTGGGCCGGGAGGGTCTGTAAGCTCCTGGTTTAGCTTGCCAAACTGTGAGGGCCAAAATTAGATATACTGAGATTATTTGGGTGACCTGCCTTAATATTGGAGTCCCAGAAATATGAGGGACCATTTTTTAAGTTTAATCTCTCCTCTGAACTATTCTTTTTAGATATTTCTCCCAGGCCAATAAGAAAGGAGCCTCTAAGCTTTAGTTCACAAAAGGATCAGATTTTATTACTTGGGAATTGATTAAACAACAAAGGTGAAACTAATAAAAATCAAAGATAAGGAAATGGGAAAATAGAAATACAGATAGATGCTCTTAACTCTAAACTTAGCCTAAGCTGGTTCAAAGGAATTTAGGGTTTTCTGTAAGTAACTCACCCAAGCCTGAACAGCCCACCAGACCAAGAACCAGCAGCCGCCACCACGACCTCAATCAACTGCCAGAGAGAGTGTTCCAAGTTCTGGAAGTGCCTGAGAGCTTAGCCTACCAGAAGTGCCTGGCCTCCCTTCAGGTCGCGTTCAATATTTTCTCCCCCAAAAGTGGAGGTCCTTCAAAAGCTGCTCATGGAGAGTTTTTCTTCTGACCTCAGTAGCATACGTAATCTCAGTGTGAGTCAGGTGTGGCCCCTCCCAAATGATTCAGCTAAAACTTGTGATATTAATCTTTACCACAAATAATTTTTACCACACTTCTTTTTGGAGGGTTGGTGGGGGGGGGAAGGGGAGGCAATTGGGGTTAAGTGACTTGCTCAGGGTCACACAGCTAAAAAGTGTCTAAGGTTGGATTTGAACTTAGGTCTTCTTGACTCTCTAGAGTTTGTGCTCTATCCCGTGTGCCTCCTAGCCACCCATAGACTGGGCTCTTAAATTAAGTCCCTAAGACTGGAGCCTGCCAAGACTGGTTTACTCAAGGTTTAACTTCAATATGTAGTGTTCCAGGTATAACTTCATAAATTTCACAATCACAGATCAACCATAAACTAGTACTATAATATAAACTTAGTAAAGGAGTATTAGGCATTGTGTCAAGTAAAATTATATGTGGTCACCTTATTTCTGTCTCAAGTTTAGGGAAAATTAGCTGGGGTTTCTAATATATTTGTTACTTATAAATTAGAAGCTTTAGTACCAGTTTTGGGTATTAAACATTTATTAAAGCATACCAAGTATTAGTAAAAAGAGAACACCTGAGGGGCAGCTAGGTGGTGCAGTGGATAGAGCACTGGCCCTGGACTCAGGAGTACCTAAGTTCAAATCTGGTCTCAGACACTTAACACTTACTAGCTGTGTGACTCTGGTCTATTCAAGTCTATTGGTTTACTGAACTTGAGGGTGGTCTATGAGTCAGAGTTCAGAGAACACATCCCCTGAGGGGCAGGCCTTCAGGTAGGTGTGGTTCCAATCAAGTTAACTTCAAGTGGGTCAATCAGCAAAGTCAATCCAATAATCCCCTGGAGCAGGGCCTCTGGGTGTCCCAAAACCTATTATTTTCTCACAGCATCTCATTCTTTCAGAAATTACATTCTGGAGTTTCCCAAGCTACGGAGCCTTGTAGTAGTAGTCATTCCAGATGCAGTAGTAAGTCATGGGGTGGGTTAAAAGGCTGGGTCAAAATGCCTGAAGTCACCCTTTCCCTTGGTTCTTTTTTTTCTTTAAAATTTTTTTTTTCCAATTACATGTAAAGATATTTTTCTGAGTTCCAAATTTTTCTCTCACCCTCCCTTCCCTCCCCTCTCCTGCAGGCAGCAAGCAATCCGATATAGGTTATACGTTACAATCATGTTAAACATATTTCCATATTAGTTATGTTGTAAGAGAAGAATCAGAACAAAAGGGGAAAAACATACAAGAAAGAATAAACAACAAAAAAACAACAATAAAAGTGAAAATAATATGCTTTTATCTGCATTCAGACTCCATAGTTCTTTTCCTGGATGTGGAGAACATTTTCCATCATGAGTGAGAAGTAATTTTTCTAATTATGTTGGTGTTACCAAGTTTCAAAACATAAGCATGCACTTAATTTTACATTAACAGTAATAGGAGATACATAAATAGCTATACCAGTTTAGATTCACAACTCTTATTAGGTTAGCTCAAAAATTAGTAGGTTGCTGGGCCAAATATTATAAGTCATTGTAGTGTGTAAAACTATATGTGGTCACCTTATTTAGAACACCTGGGTCAGAAAGTTAGGAAAAGGCCTATCTAGCCTAGAGAAGAAAATA
Organism: Dromiciops gliroides; assembly: GCF_019393635.1. NCBI lineage: Eukaryota > Metazoa > Chordata > Mammalia > Microbiotheria > Microbiotheriidae > Dromiciops > Dromiciops gliroides. The sequence continues at coordinate 259,859,354 of NC_057864.1, forward strand.
CAGCTCAACCTGGCCTTCTTCTTCCTCCAAGTCCTCTGCCACCAAGAACACCTCTGAGAGAGTCTAACTGAGACTCTGAGTGTGGAAGCTTTTTCAAGGTCCAGAGGAGAGGTGGTCCTTACACACTGCTTCAAGCTAATTGGTTAGCATCAACCAAATCCATTTGTTCACTGGACTTGAGGATGGTCCTGTGTGTTTTCTCATACTTTTCTTCCTCATATTTGTATCTTCTTACAGTTCAATAGCATTCCCTTGCATTCATATGCCATTACCAGTTCAGTTTTTCTTTAGTAAACAGGCTTCCATTTTCTAGTTTCTATGTGGGTTTTTCTTTTTGTTTTTGCTACCTCAAAATGAGCTGCCATGAATATTTTGGTATAAATGGGACCTTTCTTTCTGTCTTTTACCTCCTTGGGGGTAAATACCCAACTATAGTGGGTTTGCTGGGGCAATAGTAGAAATAATTTCATGACTTTTTTTCTTGTTGTTGTTATATGTGTGACAGCATTCCTGCATTGCCTCCAACACTAGTTATTTCCATATTATGCAAATCTTTGTCATTTTCAGAGGATGTAGAGGGAAGTTTCAGAGTTATTTAATTTGTATTTCTCATTATTAGTTATTTGGATCACTCTTTCATATGATTCTTCATAGTTTGCATTTATTCTTTTGTTTATATTCTTTGCCCACTTACCTCTTGGGCAAAGGTTCCTGTTGGTATATATTTGTTTTGTTTTGTTTTTTTTTGTGAGGCAATTGGGGTTAAGTGACTTGCCTAGGGTCACACAGCTAGTAAGTGTTAAGTGTCTGAGGCTGGATTTGAACTCAGGTCCTCCTGATTTCAGGGCCGGTGCTCTATCCACTGTGCCACCTAGCTGCCCCCTGTTGGTATATATTTAGGTCAATTCCCTACATATTTGGGGTTTAACAATTTTATTGTAAATATTTGATGCACATCCCCCTACCCCCTTGACAATTTCTCAGTTTATTCTAGCTGTATTAATTTTGTTTCTGCAAAAGCTTTTTAATTTGGGGTAATTTAAGTGATCTCTTTTATGATCACTTCTATCTTTTATTTGGCTAAGCCATAGTTGTGAAAGGTATTTCCTTCCATGCTCCTCTAAAGTTTAATAATGGCACTAGGGATGTATCATATCTGGACCAACTACACTTGTCAGCTTTTTCTTTTGAAGTGCCATTCAAATTCTTCATGTGGTATATCAGGGATTGAGGATGTAGGCTTGGAATTCAGTGGTGCTTCTGTCAGCAATGATGAAAATAGATTTGTAGAGAAATGCTGACAAATTTGTTCTCTTTTCTGGCTGTTTTCTTCCAGCCAGTTGTATTTATGGATGCCCTTGGTATGATGTAGCTCAGTTCCATCTCATGCTAAGCTTTCTATATAGCTTTGTTAGCAGCTGTCTTCCATGTCCCTGAGGGTGATGCCAAGGTTAAGAGAAATATTCTTGGTTCTAGCCCCAATCCAATGCAGATTCTTATCTTTTACAAAAAGCCTTTTCTAACTTCTCTTAATTTTAGTGACCTCTCTCTTTTGTCCATTTCCTATTTTCCCTGTATACAGCTTGTTCGCATGCATTTCTTTCCTTGTTGTCTCCATTAGATTGTGAGCTCCTTGAGGAGCAGGGCCTGTCTTTTGCCTCTTTTTTTGCATTTTATAAATAATAAAATTCTATAATGATATTTATAAAATAAGTAACATGGAATAATAAATAATTATATTATGTAATCATGGGAATAAATATTTTTATTTCTATAAACAATAAATGTTTATTGACTGAGACTCTACTCATTAACCAGGTCAAATACCAAAAAATAAAATAAAGCAATTAATTGAAACATATGAACAAAATATAGCTAACAGTGAAAAAAATTTGCAACAAAATTCTTAACCTCTCACAAAGCAACAGAAAACAGTTCTCTCACACCCCACACTCCCCAAAGTCCCACGCCAATTGGGAAAAAAAAAATGAATTTTTTAATGGGGTTTTGGGGGTTGGTGGGAGGGAGAGAGAGGGATGTAGGGGAATCAGGGATTGAACTAGTCCCTTTCTGCTCTCACTTTATGGTCCTACGAGTCATACTTGACTGTCTACATCTGCTTTATTATATTTACTTATTAGCTGCATTACCGGAGGAGAATATATAAGGTCCTTGAGGGCAGAGATGATGTTTTTCTTTTTTCTTTTCCTTTCTTATTTTTTTTGTCTTTGAATTTCTAATCTAGCCCAGTGCCTACCCCAAAGCAAGCCATTCACATTGCAGACGCCTAATAATTTATTGAATTGAATGGATTCGAATCACCGAAGTTCCCTTCCAAAGCTTTATTTCATGAATATTCATCCAGGAAAGGAAACTGACAAATAGAATTAAACTTCCCTTGTGTGACGCACCTCCTGCCCTCAGGGGGCGCTATGAACACTACTGTCGTAGAGCTCCGCCCTTTATCGACGCAAGCGCAGATCCACCCAGGAACTAAGGCGCTTCTTCCGCTTTTTTATGCGCCTGCGTGCCACTAAGCGCAGGCGGGTGCTTTGACCTGGAATTTGTCTACCTTGTTTGGGTTACACCCTAAACGCGACCCGGTAATCTCGCGTGATTAACCTCCTCTCTGCGCCTGCGCAGAACATTCTAAAGCCGAAGGTCGTGCTGGGAAGAAGGGTCGGCTTTGGGCTCGGGGGCCGCTACGCCATTTCAGTCTTCGCCCGTTCGCTTCGGCTAAGTGCCGAATCGCACACCCTTCCGTCAAGATGCCACGGATTATGATAAAAGGGGGCGTGTGGAGAAACACAGAGGTGAGTGTCGTCTTCCTGTCACTATCCCTGGCCCCCTGCGGTGGTGTATGGGCATGTGCTGTCTGATGATAGAGCAGTGATGGGGGCGGGGAGGAGGTGTTTAGAATGCTAGAGTATGTAAAGTTGGAAGGGACCTTAGGAGTCCCAAAGTCCAAGTCGCTGTAAGGTCCCCCCTGTGCTTTTTCCTCTTCCTCAACCTGTCCTTTATAATTTGGCGCCATCGTACCTTTCCAGGATCGTCTCATTACTTCCACGCACTCTTACGGTCCAGGCAAGACTGGACAGCTGGACAGCGCTCCATCCAGGACAGCCTGCATCCATCCTCCCACCCTCGTTGTCTTTGCTCCTACTGCCCCTTGCTTCTGGAATGCTTTCCCTACCCACCACCTTTTAATGTTGAATTTTTCTTGATGCTTTAAAGCCCTATTTAGACGACACTCCCTCCCGGAAGCCTTTTACAGACTCATCATCTAAAGAGTTGGAAGGGGAGTTCAGTGCTACTCTGGCTCTACGCATGACCTTAAAAAAAAAAAAGAATTCTCACAGCTACGTAGGTCATAGGTTTTAAAGCCGGAAAGGATTCTAGAAGTCATTAAATCCAACTCTTTTATCATTTTACAGATGAGACAGCAGAAGCCTAGACTTGAAAAGTGCTCATCCAGTCTTTGCTGACATCTAACCCATTGCCTCCCAAGATACCCATTGTCCTTTTGGATGGCTCTGATTTCTAGGGAGTTTTTCTTTGTATCAAACTTAAATTTGTTTTCTTCCAACTCAGTAACAACAACAACAACAACAACAGCAACAAAACAGCTGATGTTTATATACTCCTATAGCGTTTGCGAAGTGCTTTATGTATCTTATTTTTCCCCTCACTAACACCTTGGGAGGAAGATGCTGTTATTATTACCATTTAACAGATGAGGAAACTGAGGCAGACTTTAGCGTGACTTGTCCAGGGTCACATGGGTATTAAGTGTCTGAGGCAGGTTTTGAATTTAGGTCTTTCTGATTCTTAAGTGCAGTATTCTATGTATTCTACCACCTAGCTGCCTCTTGTACTACTTGTACTTGTCTATTTTCTGAACAAGTCTAATCCTCCTTCCAAATGTTGGCCTTATTTTATTTATGCCTCAGTAATTTTTATTTTTTGTTACACTGAACTTGACAATTACCAATAAATACAAACATTTCCATATTCCACAAGCAGAAAAAGGATTATGTATAAAACTACAAATATTGCTCATAACTTGTTTTTTTTGTTTTTTGGTGAGGCAATTGGGGTTAAGTGACTTGGCCAGGGTCACACAGCTATTAAGTGTTAAGTGTCTGAGGCCAGATGTGAACTCAGGTCCTCCTGAATCCAGGGCCGGTGCTCTATCCACTGTGCCACCTAGCTGCCCCCATAACTTGTTTTTAAAAGAATATAATTCAGTTTGTTAGTTTTGGAGTTGTCTTGCTCCTATATGTCTAGCCTCTGAACCTTCTCTGTACTTTTTCAGTTCTTGATGACTTCTTCCCTCCCTCCCTCTCTTCCTCCCTTCTTCCCTTCCTTCTTTCCTTCCTTCCTCCCTCCCTCCGTCCTTTATTTCCTTCATTGTGATAACCTTTCCTTGTAGCAGATAAACATAGTCAAGCAAAACAGATCCACACATTGGCCATAACAGAAAATGTCTATCACTTTCTGCATCTCTTGTCCATTACTTCTCTGCAAGTGGCATCTTTTAATTCTTAAATAGGTTGAAGACCTGTGTTCAGATTTGAATGGGCCCCTCACTTAATGTTCCTGGGTTTCAGTTTTCATGCTCCAGTAGATCTGTGTTCTTGTGGAGTATTTGTAGACAGCTTTCATGTCCTGATGAACTTTCTCTTCTTCAGGTTGAGTACTCCAATCTTTTTCATTTTCTGGGGCCCCATTTGGCAATAGTAGTGAAATAGCACATTTTCTGCTGGAAAACTATATAGAGGAATGTGTACCTGAGCAAAGGTTTGGTTATAGGAAGGAGTGCATTCTGGGTATGGGGGAATAGCCTGAGCAAGTATTATTCCCAGTAGTCCAGATTTCTGGAAGATAGAGTGTATGAAGGGAGAGTAATGTGAAATAATATTGGAAAAGCATATTGAAGCCAGGTTGTGGGGTATTGTTCCAAACTAAGGAGCCTTGCATTTATAAACAGTAGGCAAGGTGTGTTTAAAAAATTTTTTTAAAAAACATTTTTTTTTTAAGTTTTGAGTACCAAATTCTGTCCCTTCCTCCCTTTCCTTCTCTGAGACTATAAACAATCAGATATAGGTTATATATGTGCAGTTATGTAAAAATTTCCATATTAGTCATTTTGTACAAAGGACTGGAATAAAAGAAAAAAAGTGAAAGTGAAAAATACCATGCTTCAATCTATGTCCAAATAATATCAGTTCTTTCTCTGGAGGCGGATAGTAAACTTCATCATTAGTTCTTTGGGATTATCTTGGATCATTGTATTATTGAGAATAGCTAAGTCATTCACAGTTCTTCATTGAACAGTATTGCTGTTCCTGTGTTCTATTCACTGCACTCTGCATTAGTTTTCAGTCTTCCCAGATTTCTGTGAAATGATCCCCTTCATCATTTCTTATAGTGCAATAGTATTCTGTCAAAGCTTGTTCATCCATACCCCAATTTATGGGCACACTCTCAGATGCCCATTCTTTGCCACCTCAAAAAGAGCTAGAAATATTTTCTATATCTTTAGAGTTTGTTTGCTTAGCGCTAATCCCCTGCAATCTACCCTTCCTCTAATTCCCTTTCCCTGCTTCTCCCGTTTCCCTTCTGTTTCCCTGTCAAATAAAATATATTTTTGTACATGTGTGTATAGGTGTGTACTCTTCCCTCTTTTGACAGGATCAGATGAGAGCAAGTATTAACTGCTTCCCCCCTGAAGGAGGGGACTTCACCTTATTTCTATGTCTGCTTAATACATCCCATCCTGATTATGTGAGAGAACTCCCCCCCCCCCTTCTTCTTTCTATTCTCTTCAGATCAAGACATAACAGAACCACTCCCATGTCTTGTCTAATTGGGCTCCCTCTATGATTCCTGATAATACTAGGGCTCAGAGGGCACACATAATATCCAGATATTGTAATGTATCATTTTCCCGCAGTTAATGTATTGTCAACACTGTTTGGAGATGTACCAGTGCCCTGGATCTACCCATGAAGTTCGAAGCCCATTGTAGAGATATTCAAAACCAGTGTCATAATAATAGCAATAGGTGAACTTTATGTAATGCTTTAAAGTGGTTTACATATATATTTGCTCATCTGTGACATGGGAGCTACATTAGTTATCCCCATTTTATTGATGAAGAAAATGAAGTCGAGAGAGGTTCAGTTTCTTGTAGATATTAACACAGTGAGTGAATGTCAGGGGTAGAATTCAAAACTAAGCCTTCTGGACTACATGTCTAGCCTTCTGTTCACTGTGGTATAGTGGAAAAGGACTCGATGGAGAAGTCAGAAGAGTTAGTACCAGATCTCCCAGGTGTTAGCCCTGTGACTTTGGGAATCCCATCACCTCTCCTGGCCTCAGTTTCCTCATTGGTGGAATGAAACCATTGAATCATAAGATTTTTTTAAGGTCTCTTCTGGCGCTACAATTCTCCATCCTCTCTTTTTGGGGGGTGGGGCATGTTCCCTAACCTTGTGGAAAGACCACAGAAACCTTATCAGAACTAAGTTTTGTTGTTAAATCCTTTTCTGGTTCATTTCCTTAGGATGAAATTTTGAAAGCAGCTGTTATGAAATATGGGAAGAACCAGTGGTCTCGGATTGCTTCACTTTTGCATCGAAAATCAGCAAAACAGTGCAAGGCCAGATGGTATGTGCAAGTCACTGCAGGGAACCTTGGAAAAACTTAATGTGTACTTAATGGTAATGGAGGCAACATGGCAATTCTTTGAATTTAATTAAGGAAAGAGCTGGAATTAGGGTGTAGTGTAAAGATCTGAGAGTCAGGAAAACTAGGTCCTAGTCCTGGTTCTCTCATGAACTTGTTTGACTTTGGTTAAGTCACTTCATACATTTGGGCCTCAGTTTCCCCACAAATTGGAATAAGCATACTCCCCCTGTGGTATAGAACTATGATGGTGGGTGGAATGAATGCATCAGGACTTTGGAAACTCTCAAACATAAATGGAAGTTACAAGGAGCTTAGGAATAGATTCTGAACTAAAAATTTGACATTGGGAAAATTTGCTCTTTGTTCCCACTGTTCCAGTGAAAAATAGTGTGTTTAGTGGAAAGAACAGTGAACTTTGAGTAAGGTAAGACCTGAATTTGAAACCTGCCCTAATAAAAGCTTGGTGACCGTGGTCAAGTCCCTTAATCTCTGAAGTTCTGTTTCCTCATCCATGAAATAGGGATAATAATATTTCTTATGCCTATGGTTGATGAATATCAAATGAGATATATGTATATGTAGTGCTTTAACATGCCTTGAAATCAGTAATCCTGAATAAATATTTACTATTATTATCACTGTCATCATTATTAAACTTCGAAAGGTGGTAGATAAAGTGTTGAACTTGATCCTTGAAAATAAGTGTGGTTTCATTAATTGTATTTGTATTCCCAGCACCTAGTACAGTGCCTGATATGTAGTAGATGCTTAATGATGATGACGATGATTTAGTAATGTGTGATGTTTTTAGGTTTACAGTGATTGTCATATATCACATATCATATCACATATCATATCATATATCATCATATGATACCATGTATTATCTCATGATCCTCACAACAACCCTGTGAAGTAGGTATTATCCCCATTTTACAGATAAGGAAACTAATGGTAAAAGAGGTTAAGTAGTTTGCTATCAGTCATATAACTTGTAAGTGTCTAATTCCTTATCAGGTCTTAATAAACACTTGATTGATGCAAGTCTTGTCTCTGATACTTACAAGCTATTTGATTCTGGGCATGTCACTTAGCCTTTCTAGGCCTCAGGTAGCTTTCTAAGAGTATGTTACTCACGGGATGTTTTCAAGAAGTTGCCTCACAGGTCCTTGATATGTTTGAGGGAGTATCATGGGAGTATACTCTGAGATCACAAAAATTGATTTAACCTCGACTATAACAGAAGTACCTCTTATTTGCATTAGGAGATAGTAAAAAGCAAAAACCCCAAACTGTTATATAATATGTTAAAATACGTAAAAATGCATTTTAAACTGAATTAGGCCATAATATCATCCTAAACACATTTGGGAATGTTCGCGAATAGGAAAACCTGACCCGAAATGGAGATGGACCTTATGGGCAGAGTGGCTTCGACAGGGGTAGTGGGAAGGGTCTCAGAGCAGTTAGGGGGAGGGGCCAGAGACACTAACATGCAATAAAAAAAGAGGAGGAAGGTGTCCTGGAAAGGAAGGGAACAAGATAATCTTTTAGGACAAGCATGCTTTTAGGACGAGAAACTTATAAGGGCTCCATGAAGGGTACAACAGAATCAATTCAAGTTACTAGTTATGTGATAACACTGTTTCTTTGTGATAGGTATGAGTGGCTGGACCCTAGCATAAAAAAAACAGAATGGTCTAGGGAGGAGGAAGAAAAGCTTTTACACCTGGCAAAATTGATGCCAACACAGTGGAGAACCATTGCCCCAATCATTGGGAGGACAGCTGCACAGTGCTTGGAGCACTATGAATTTCTTCTGTGAGTGAGTCTTGAAAAAAACATTTAAATCATATACCATTTAATGCTGTTGCTTTGTAAATCTTAAAAATTTATTTTGAACTTAAATACAAAACAAGAAAAGAAAAAAAATTGTCACATACACAGCAGAACATAAGAGAGGATTCAATAGAAAATAATAAATTTCCATTTCAGGAAAATATATGTAATAAATGCTGCACATTGTTTTCAAAGCTATCCAGCTTTTCTTTGCTTCCTTGTAGGTTTTCTTACAGTTTAATGTGTTTTTTGGGGGAGAGGGAGGGCGTGAGGCAATGAGGGTTAAGTGACTTGCCCAGGGTCACACAGCTAGTAAATATCAAGTATCTGAGGTGGATTTGAACTCAGGTCCTTCTGAATCCAGGGCCAGTGCTTTATCCACTGTGCCACCTAGCTGCCCCCTCTTACAATTTAATGTTGAAGAAAACTCTGGATTACTTAAACAATATTAGATCTGAATAAAAGTAAAGGAGCTAATTTATTTATTTACTTATCTATTTATTCATTCATCTATTTATTCGTTCATTTGTTTTGTTTTGGTTTTTTGCGCAGCAATGAGGGTTAAGTGACATGCCCAGGGTCACACAGCTAGTGTCCAGGGTCTAAGGCCGAATTTGAACTCAGGTCCTCCTGAATCCAGGGCTGGTGCTTTATATACTGTGCCACCTAGCTGCCCCCAAGGAGTTAATTTAAAAGAAAATTCTTAAATGGTTAAAATCAACATCAGTAGCCTTACATTGTTTAGTTAGTATTAAGCCTATCATCTGCTAACATGAATTGATCAGGATTGTTACTTGTCTCAAATTTCAATTAAATTGAAGAAAAACAGGGGAAAAATAGCATTTAAAATAAAGAGTGCTTTCCATTTGTCCTTAGGTTAATAGGCACAGTTCTTTGAAGTTCTTTTTTACTTGTTTTATTAGTTGAACACCAACTTGATTTCAGTAGTAACATACATAGTATGTCCAAATCTAACTCCTCAAGGACATCTCAAAGACCTGAATTTCACTAGAATGAGGTTTTGAAAGCTGTGGTTACTCTAACATGGAAGTATTTTTTAAGCACGTGAACAAAAATCAATTACCCCATAAGACTTCTTGGGGATAGTAGGATCCTATACATTTTAATTTTTTTGATGTATACCTTCTACTCTAACCCTTATTTTAAGAATCACTTAACTCTGAATGAACACCTTGAGGTCAGAATGGTAGGCTCTGTTTAGGGAAGAAGGAAGTAGTCTCTAACAAATCATTAACTTGGCATCTAAACCTTAGGCTATGACTGTTTTGGGTCTACAATCCCAATGTTTTTTTTGCTGCTTTTAAAAAATGTGACCATAGCTAGGTTAAGTAATCTTTTCACAATTTATCTATTTGTGGAATGGGGCTAAATGTCCATTTAAATGATTTGTAACTCCTAACATAGTGTGTCCTTGATCCTCTTGAAAAAGGGATGCTATAACTGCAAAAGGATTTTACTTTAAAAACTAATGGCCAGAGGGCAGCTAGGTGGCGCAGTAGATAAAGCACTGGCCCTGGATTCAGGAGGACCTGAGTTCAAATTCGGCCTCAGACACTTAACACTTACTAGCTGTGTGACCCTGGGCAAGTCACTTAACCCCAGTTGCCTCACTAAAAAACAAACAAACAAAAACTAATGGCCGGAGGGCAGCTAGGTGGCACAGTGGATAAAGCACCGGCCCTGGATTCAGGAGGACCTGAGTCCAAATCCGGCCTTGGACACTTGACACTTACTAGCTGTGTGACCTTGGGCAAGTCACTTAACCCTCATTGCCCTGCAAAAAAAATTAAACAAAACAAAACCCCCCAAAAAACTAATGGCCACAGAGAAAGAAAACCACAAATTAATATCACTAATGAGTATTGATGCAAAAATTTTAAATAAAATCCTTATGGGGGGGGGTGCTAAAGAATTATATCCAAAAAGTAATTCATTATGAATCAGTTGGATTTATATTAAGGATTCAAGAATCGTTCAGCATTAGGAAAACAATGAGCATAATTCATTCTCTAAACAACAAAGGTAACAAAAACCATGTAGTTATTTCATTAGATTCAAAACTAGAGGGTTTTCTGGTACCAACAGAGGTACAACAAGTATACTTAACTTTCTCCACTATTATTCAACGTAATTCTAGAAGTGCTAGCTATACAATAAGAGAAGAAAACAAAGTTAAAGGCATTGGCAAAGAAGATGCGGATGCCATCATGGTTATGGTTATGTAGAATCAATGAAGAAACTAATTGAGATGATAGCTTCAGCAAGATATCAGGATAAAAACTAAATTCACAAACTTAATAGGATTTGTATACAGTACTAACAAAAACCAAGAAATTATAATCATATCTAAAAGCTAATAATAGCTAATAGCTAACCTGGTGTTTTAAGGTTTACATACACATTGGTTCAAAATCACTACAAACAATAGCATGGAGCAGTGGATAGTGAGTTGGCCTTACAAGACAGGAAAACCTGGGTTCAAGTCCTGCCTCATACAACCTATCCATGCTTGCCCATCCTTGTTCATGTTCTTCTAAAAGTTCACCATAGCATATCTACCCAACATATTGGAGGCCTTCCTCATTTTGTCCTGACATTGACAAGGTACCAGTGGAACACTCTGTCCACTTTTAATCTCTCATTGTCTTGTGACCAGTTCATTTTCATTTCTTGTCATGTGATGTCTTTTTTTTGTTGTTGTTCCAGTTCCTTATTGGTCATATGCAATAGCCTGCTCACACCCATCATGTGCCTTTCTGTTTGCCCTCTTTTATTTTTTTAGTTCTCATTTTTAGTGCTTCAAATGCAGTTGTAATCTGCCGTGTTATTATAATAGCAACAACCAGTAGAATATTATTAATATTGAAAGATTGACTTTCCCTTTCATGGAACTCTTGGGTCAGTAGAGGAGCTTCACAATTTTTTGAAAGCAGTCCAGCCTGCTCTCCTTTGCTTGTTTAACTTTGAGCCTAACTAAGTTCATCTGTATTGTCTGTCCAAGATATACATACCATTGGACCGCCTCTGGCATGCCCATCCAGATGCTTGTTGAAATCTTGGCAATCATCTTTCCAGTGTGGATGGACAGGGCAAATTTCTTAGAGGGATTATAGTTCTCTTCTGTAGGATCTGGGGCTTAATATGATCTGCTCAATGTCATCTGCAAACAGGAACATCTCCAGGACATCATCATCCATAGGGAATCCCTCATCGACAGAGATTTTGTGCTGAATGTCCATCATCACAGTGTGGAATACCTTTGGAGAACATGTCTCCTTTTTTATGCCAGGGCGATTTTTGTTATATCTTCTTTTTTTTTTTGGTGAGGCAATTGGGGTTAAGTGACTTACCCAGGGTCACACAGCTAATAAGTGTTAAGTGTCTGAGGCCAGATTTGAACTCAGGTCCTCCCGACTCCAGGGCTGGTAGTCTATCCAATGTGCCACTTAGCTGCCCCTTTGTTATATCTTCTAATGAATTTTGAATGTTTTGGACATGTAGTTGGGAGATAGGTAAAGAGCCTGAGGGTGGCATTTTGTCTTACTGAATAAAAAATCGTTTTCATAAGTGATGAACAACAAACACAGTGAAATCATATATTCTCTCCATCTTTCAGGTACATAGATGAAGGGAGGTGGTATATAGGTCTGTAATTATTAATATCCTTTCAGTTGCCCTTTTTTCCCATGCTTTTTGTATTTTCCCCTCACCGAGATACCTTGTTATATCAGTCCCTCAATGTACTGTCAGTTGTACTGCCTCCAGTAAAGATCACATGCGCACATACACACTCACTAACACTCACTAACAATCTCTTTTTTTGTCTCTTGTCTTTTCTCTTTTGTTCTCTTTAGTACTATTATTACTTCCTCTATTAAGCACATATGGGGCCATTTTAAGGTCCAGGTATAGTAGTTGTACTATCCTTGATGGAGAGAACACTTTGTTAAAATGGCTTTTGTAATTCTTTTCCATTTTTCTAATGTTTCTTGTTCTCCTTCCATTTTTAAAAAAAGTATTTTATTATTTTCCAGTTACATGTAAGGATAGTTTTCAACATTTGTTTTCATAGGATTCCAGATTTCCAAATGTTTCTTCCACCCTTCCTTCTCTCCCTTCTCCCCAAGACGAAAAGCAATCTGATATATTGCTTTCCACTTTAATCCTTTTTTGGGGGGGGGAACAATGAGGGTTAAGCGACTTGCCCAGGGTCACACAGCTAGTGTCAAGTGTCTGAGCCCAGATTTGAACTCAGGTCCTCCTGCATCCAGGGCTGGTGTTCTATCCACTGAGCCACCTACTTGCCCACTCCACTTTAATCCTTGAATGGCTTTGGGATGACCTGGTTTATTTAGATCTCTTGCTAAGCTTTTTTTTGAACTGGTTTTAATCTCCACTGTTTCATGTGATGATACTGTCATAATTATCCATCATTTTTGTAAGCTTTTAATTATTTATATTCTTACCTACTGTGGTTCTGTTTGTCAAATAAATCAGAGGTTTCCCGTCTGAGGTCATTTCTGGACTTTTTTTGGTCTTTTTGTCATGACAAATTTCATTGGTTGAACTTATTTAAAATAATTACATTTGGGGCAGCTAGGTGGCGCAGTGGATAAAGCACCAGCCCTGGATTCAGGAATACCTGAGTTCAAATCTGGCCTCAGACACTTGACACTTACTAGCTGTGTGACCCTGGGCAAGTCACTTAACCCCCATTGCCCCTCAAAAAAACAAAACAAAACAAAATAATTACATTTGATTTCTATATAATTTTTGTTGTCTGTTTCCTATTTTTTATTTTAAACAACTTGTTTAAATAGTTGCAGGGTTGTTTTCAGTCATAGAATATTTTTTTCATTACTTTTCTTGAGTTTTTTTTAAACTAATTTTGATTTTAACTGGCAAGTTTATGGTCTGACTAAGAAGATAACTGATTCAGCTATGATGGGAGCTGATTCCTATCAACAACACATCTTTTTCTGTTAAAATATAATTTATTTTGTTTTTTATGGTATAATTTGGTACTCACCAAATATGATGCCTGCTGATTTTTTTTTTTTTGGTGAGGCAATTGGTGGTTAAGTGACTTGCCCAGGGTCACACAGCTAGTAATTGTTAAGTATCTGAGGCTGGATTTGAACTCACGTCCTCCTGACTCCAGGGCTGGTGCTCTATCTACTGCGCCACCTAGCTGCCTCCTGCTGATTCATTTTTTGAAGAGAATATTCATAGTATTGAGGTGTGAAGCTTTTCTGTAAATTTTAAGTCTTTGGCCTCAAGTCATTTCTCTTGCACCACACTTTCCCATATATTTATCCTATCCTCACATTTTCTCACATTTACATTTAAGTTAGCAAGTGACAGAGCATATTTTGATTTGATTAGGAGGATCTTAGGGGCAGCTAGGTGGCGCAGTGGATAGAGCACTGGCCTTGGAGTCAGGAGTACCTGAGTTCAAATTCAGCCTCAGACACTTAACACTTACTAGCTGTGTGACCTTGGGCAAGTCACTTAACCCTAATTGCCTCACTAAAAAAAAAAAAAAAAGAAAGGAGGATCTTATCAACTTCTTTGTATAATTTGTTTACCACTAAATCTTAGCAACCAATGTTAGTGCATAAACTGCAGTTATTTTCTTGGTGGTCTTTTTGAAAATTTTTATCAGTTTTGCAATATTTGATGACCAAATATGCTATGAAATAATCTTGTTGCCTGTGGATCTAAAATTTACAATGCCAGCTTCTTTCTTTGTCATTCATCTGTTTAGCTGCAAATTCCTTTTTCTAATTTATAGTAAGAATCCCAAGATGGATATGATTTAGCTCCTCTAGGAATATGTCTTTTGGCTTGGTCATTGAACAAGGACCTCACATTTAGAATAGCAACAGTCAGAGTTTGATGATGGTTTGAAAATTGTGAGATTCTTAGCATCTTCTGCTTGGTTTCCTGCCCCTCTGCCAGCATCCCTGCAGTAGTGGAAAGAGTTATTCCCAGGACTGAGGGACATTTTTTCAATACACCTGCAAGACACTTTTGACAGAAAGAAAGGGAAACTGTCAGTAGTTTAAAATGGACAGGGGATCACAATATAAAAGGTCACACTATGAAAATGTTAGAGGAGAATGAGATCAGGGATCACAAGTATGGGTTAAGAAGAGATTTTTTAAAAAATCTAAATAAGGAAGAGAGAACATAAAAAATAAATTAGAAAATTTTGACCTCATAAAAATTTAAAAGATAAAATCAATGAAGACAGAATTAGAGAAATAGCAGTGTGTGAAAAATACTTGTATCCTTCCATAAACAAAAGTCTGATAGCCAGAATAATACAGGGACTTGATATTTCTGGAGTACATATGACAGAGTGGTGGTAGAGGGGACAGAAAGAAGATGCTAAAAGTCACCGGTTTTAAACTAAACATTAGGGGCAGCTAGGTGGCGCAGTGGATAGAGCACCGGCCCTGGAGTCAGGAGTACCTGAGTTCAAATCCGGCCTCAGACACTTAACACTTACTAGCTGTGTGACCCTGGGCAAGTCACTTAACCCTAATTGCCTCACCAAAATAAATAAATAAATAAACTAAACATTAACTGTGAAGTAAGGTGTTTTGTATAACAATTGTTTTCTGCCAGCTTTTATTGAGTAAAAGTAGTAAGAGTGGCTGAGAGAGAGATGATTTCTTTCCCCCTTCTCCCCACCCAGGATTTTCAATTTTGGCTATTTTGTAGATAAAACCCTAAAGCTGGGGGAAGTGTATGTGTCTTAGAATTAATAGTTTGAGTAATCTGATGTCCTTTTTCCAGAGATAAAGCTGCCCAAAGAGACAATGAAGAAGAAACGGCAGATGATCCACGAAAACTTAAACCTGGAGAGATTGATCCAAATCCAGAAACAAAGCCAGCCAGACCTGATCCAATTGATATGGATGAAGGTAAGTGGTTTTCCATGAGAAAATAGTTGTAGTTTTAAATTGCTCTGACACTTCTGTATCTTACCTCTTTTGGGTTTCTTCTTAACTTTTGGAAATCGTGGCAATTATTCTTTCTCTTATTTCCAAAATACTTTCTCAAAAGCGGTTTCCATTTTTTGTTCCTTTCACAAATCAACTGCTCTTTATCCAGTAGCTCTTTTATCCAATTGTCTTCAAATGAACAGTGCAAAATACCCATGTAGTTATTGTGGGGAAGAGATTAAGATGGGGAGCCACGACATCTGATTCTCCTATGAGTAATTTAGGTTGCCTTGGGGAAGTTCAGTGACTCTGTGCCCCATTTTGCATAGGTATTTGACATTGAGAATATCTCATTTATCCCAGTGGTGTTGTGAGGATCCAGATAGGATGTTATTTGTAAAGCATTTAGCACAGTACCTGGCACATAGTAGGTGCGATATAAATTTGAGCTACTATTATTACGTCACAGGGTTATTGTGAGGGTCAAATTAGATGATAGATATGAGAATACTTTGCAAAAGTTTAAAATGATATACAAATGCTCCAATTCTACACAAATATGTAAATCTTCAAATTGACTCTAAATAGTTACTCATGTTAGTAATGCTATTTTACTATGAAGGCAAACCTATAAAGGGGGATGATGTTAAAGGGAAATATCTTGAAGGAAAAAGATATTTGGAATATGAACTGTTTCCCCCTGTAGTATGTGCTTGATTTCACTAGTGATAAAGAGTTGATGAAACTGAAAAGATAAAGTTTTTTGGATATCTGTATGAGTATTGGGTATTTAATTTCAGTCTTTTAAAAAAAATGCTTATTTAGAAAGGGCTAATCGTATAGGAAAGTGCAGTAAATTTCATGCCAAGAAGAAAGAATCATTTGTACTACATAGATTCATAGTATCTTGCTTTTTCTGAGGGAGAGGTATTAAGGATTTTTTTTCTCCCCACAGATGAGCTGGAAATGCTCTCGGAAGCTAGAGCCCGTCTGGCAAACACCCAGGGAAAGAAAGCCAAGAGGAAAGCAAGAGAGAAACAATTGGAAGAAGCCAGGTCTGGTTTTCTTTACAGAGAGTCATTTGCTAACCAAAACAGAGTCACAAACCCAATGAAAATATTGTGCTTCTTTTCACTATTTTGTGAATGCTCAAGAAATTGTTCATCCTTTCTTATTGTTAGTCCCTAGTCTCATTGTCCTAAGAATTTGAAGGTATCCTACTTCTTTCCTATTAAATAAACAATATAATTATAGAAATAGTGGGTTTTCAAAGTTATGATGGATATAATACTTTTATTGCTTGGAATTTACTTTTTACTAGCTATTTATATGCTGTCCTCTAACTGTTTCAGAAGCAAATAAAGAGGATAGTTTATAACTCATAGTTTTATGATTAGGAGATCATTGATACTCTGTTTTGACATAACTGCTGATTAACTGATTAGTGTGAGACCCTATTGGCACATCAGGAACTCTTCTGACTAAAGAGAGAGTTCTCTCTAACTAATTCTGGATTTTTCTTTGAACTTTATGGAAATGCCTTTTCTTCTAATTCTAGAAGGAAAATTTGCTCTTAATTTTCTTTTGTTAGAGACCAGGTGAGTGTTTGAGATTATATCCCAGTAAGTCTTTCTCCTTTTTTCCTATTTTCATTGCTTTCTTTTATTAGTGGGTTTCTTTTGCTTAGCTGTCTAGTCACCTAAGACAAGGTATCGGGTTGTTATATAGGATTGCCCTTATTTGCTCTCTGAGACCAAATTGTTGAATAATCTTCCTGACTTATATAGCTATCCGTAATGGTTCCAAGTTTAAGAGTGTCTAAAGCTTCTTGTCCTGGTTACTAGAGCTATTATGGTTGGTTTTCTTGTTTTTAACTGTTACTTTCCATACAGTTTCAGTACATACAGTATCAGGGTCTAGTTTGAGGTCTCTTTTAAATATCATAATTCAGTTTTAACCAGGGCAGGCTATCTATCCAGACCTGAAAAGGCTGCCTTTTTTTTTTTTTTTTTTTTGGTCATACTGTTAGGAAAGGGGCAGGAGCAGGAAGACATATTTTCTGCTCCATCCCACCTATGTCTCTTTCCTCACCTCTGTATTTGGGGATAGGTATATGAATAAGGTATGGTCAAAGAACTAGTCTGTCTCTGTCTCCTCCTCCATAAATCCTCAGAGCTATGCATTTAGAATCTGGCAAGTGAACTTGAGAATCCTTAATTGTGATTGATATTTCAAATTTGATATTTTAAAGATTCTGAAATTTTTTTAAAGAAAAGGCAAAATAGCTCACTAAAATAGTATTTATCCATTTGTTTTTTTCATAAATTAGATTGTCCGATTTAAATGTAAATAGTAAGCTGTCTGCTTTACCTTATAAAGTTACAGATCATTTTTCTTTTTTCAATTTTAATCATTTTCTCATTCCTCAGGCGCCTTGCTGCTCTCCAAAAGAGAAGAGAACTTCGAGCAGCTGGCATAGAAATTCAAAAGAAAAGAAAAAAGAAGAGAGGAGTAGATTATAATGCAGAAATTCCATTTGAAAAAAAGCCTGCTCCAGGTTTTTATGACACATCTGAAGAAAATTATCAGGCACTTGATGCTGACTTTAGGAAGCTACGACAACAAGATCTTGATGGGGAGTTAAGATCGTGAGTAGCTTTTCTAATTTTTCTTTTGCAAATTTTCATTATAAACTGGGCCATCACAAAAGGCAGTCAGATATATGGAGTAAAACCTTATATAAAACCCTTAACCATTTAACAAAATAAAACCAAATACATTTTTTTTATTTAAATAAAAGTATTTTATTATTTTCCAGTTACATGTAGAAATAATTTTCAAGATTTGTTTATATAAGATTTCAAATTTTTCTTCCTCCCTCCCCCCCTCCCCTAGACAGCAGGTAATCTGATATAGGTTAAATATACATAATAACATTAAACATATTTCTGCATTAGTCATGTTATATGAGAAGGATCATAGCATAAAGGAAAAACCTGAAATCAGAAAACCAACAGCATCAAAAACAAAAGAAATAGTATGGTCCAATCAGCATCCATATCCCTCAGTTCCTTTGTCCATCCCCCCCCCCCCCCCCCAATCATAGCCTTTTCCATCATGAGTCCTTTGGAACTTTCTTGTTCTGTTGGATTGGTGAGAGGAATCTAATCTATCACAGTTGGTTCACACATAGTGTTGATGATACTGTGTATAATGTTCTTCTGGTTCTGCTCATCTCACTCATCATCAGTTCATGCAAGTCCTTCCAGGTTTCTCTGAACTCTACCTGCTCATTGTTTCTTACAGCACAATAGAATTCCATTACTTTCGTATACCACAATTTGTTCAGTCATTCCTCAATTGATGGACATCCCCTCACTTTGCAATTCCTTGCCACCACAAAAAGAGCAGCTATAAATATTTTTGTACATGTGGGTCCTTTTCCCTTTTTTATGATCTCTTTGGGAAAAAGACCCAAGAGTGGTATTGCTGGGTCAAAGGGTATGCACAACTTTATAGCTCTTTGGATATAATTCCAAATTGCTCTCCAGAATGGTTGGGTCAATTCACAGCTCCACCAACAATGCATTAGTGTTTCAATTTTCCCACAGCTTCTCCAACATTTATTATTTGCCTTTTTTGTCATTTTGGCCAATCTGATTGGTGTCAAGTGGTGCCTTAGAGTTGTTTTAATTTGCATCTTTCTAATCAATAATGATTTAGAACATTTTTTTATATGGGAATAGGTAGCTTTGATTTCTTCATCAAACTGCCTGTTCATATCGTTGACCATTTCTTAATTGGGGAATGACTTGGATTCATATAAATTTGATTTAGTTCCCTATATATTTTGGAAAGACCAAATAAATTAAGCAACAAAAGAAAGCATTCCTCCTGTGTCCTTTCCGAGTTTAACCGATCATGTTTAAAAGCCTATATAACATTCCATATCCATAATTATGTACCTCTCCATTAAAAAAAAAAGATTGTTATCTTTTGTTATTATATCACTTTTATTCACAAATATCTTTCCTCCCTCCCATATCCAGCCAGCCATTCTTTGTAACAAAGAATAAAAGGAGGAATACAAAAGTAGTTCACCAAAACTAACCAATACATCACCTGAGCCCAGTTGTATAGATAGTATTCTATACCCCTTCTATTTCACTTCTGCAAAGAAGAGAGGGGCATATATTCACATTTCTGTCTTGATCACTATAATTACACGACATTCAGTTTTGTGTTTTTGTTCTTTTCATTTACTTTGTTGTACTTAGGTATATTATTTTCCAGGTTCTACTTACTTTGCTAAATCTTCCCATTCTCTGAATTCTTCATAATCATCATTTCTTATGTAATAACAATATTCCATTTCTTATGTTACAACAGTATTCCATTATATTCATATGCCACAGTTTGTTTAACCATTCCCCAACATATGGTTATTCTCTTTATTTACATTATTTTAGCAGAAAAAGTACTGCTCTTAATATGTTGGTGTTTATGGATCCTTTCTTTTTATCACTGATGACCTTGAGGTATATGCCTAGTGGTGGGTTCTCTGTGTCAAAGGGCTTGGGAATTTTATTCACCTTATTTCTGTTTTCCAAATTGCTTTCTAGAATGTTTGTACCTGTTTACAGCTACACCAGTAGCCCTTCTGCACTGACTATTTTAATCTTTTATCATCTTTGTCAGTTTGCTAATCGTGAAGTGAAATCTCAAAATTTGTTTGTTTGTTTGTTTTGGGTAAGGCAATTGGGGTTAAGTGACTTGCCCAGGGTCACAGCTAGTAAGTGTCAAGTGTCTGAGGCTGGATTTGAACTCAGGTCCTCCTGAATCCAGGGCTGATGCTTTATCCACTGTGCCATCTTGCTGCCCCCAACTTGTGGCATTTTTTTCAATTACTTTATGCAATTAAAACTTTTTTTTTTTAGTGGTAAAATTTGTTTTGCTCATTTTCTGTTTTGGTTGATTTTTGTTTTCCAGGATAAGTATAGAAGATTATACTTTCTGGATTAGACTGGGCTTCTCAAGAGCAGGGACTGTTTTTTGCCTTTGTATCTCCAGCTTTCAGCACAGTACCTAGCATGTAATAGGTGCTTATGAAATGTTCGTTGACTTGATTTGACTAGGTGTTTGAGAGTGATGCATTTCAGAATGAAAAAGTTGTTCCTGACTTTTTTGGCTTTTGGCAAACAAGTTTTTGTAATCAACATTCAGTTGGAAAATTATATAACTTTCCCCCTCTTTTGTCCCCTATACTTCATGGCAGTGAAAAGGAAAGTAGAGATAGGAAGAAGGACAAACAACATTTGAAAAGAAAAAAAGAGTCTGATTTGCCATCTGCTATTCTTCAAACCAGTGGAGTATCAGAATTTACTAAGAAGAGAAGCAAATTAGTACTTCCTGCACCTCAGGTAAATTTCAAAATGATTTTTTTCATTGTGTTTATTATTTATTTTTTTAGTGAGGCATTTGGGGTTAAGTGACTTGCCCAGGGTCACACAGCTAGTAAGTGTTAAGTGTCTGAGGCTGGATTTGAACTCAGGTACTCTTGAATCCAGGGTCGGTGCTCTATCCACTGTGCCACGTAGCCGCCCCAGATTTTTTTCATTATGTTAACCATCTTATATTTTGAGTCTTTATGACAGATATCCAAAGCGGAAGCTCCCTGAATTTTTTTTTTTTTAAAGTGAGGCAATTGGGGTTAAGTGACTTGCCCAGGGTCACACAGCTAGTAAGTGTTAAGTGTCTGAGGCTGGATTTGAACTCAGGTACTCCTGACTCCAAGGCCCGTGCTCTATCCACTGCGCCATCTAGCTGCCCCGAAGCTCCTTGAATTTTGTTCATTTTTCTTTACTTACTGGTTGTCTTATTAAATTTGGAGGCTCCTGGAAAAGAATGGTGGAACTTCCTGTGACATACTACATAATCTTGTGTCAGATGAGCCCTAGAAACATATTTATTTGTTTCTAGTCAAGATCCCTAGAAAGACAAGTGTCTGTTCTGGCTTCAAGTTACTTCCACACGGTGGACCTGGGAGATGCACGGAGCCTGACTAATTCTGTGACTTGAAGGAGCCTTGGAACGTGGCTTGAATCCTTGGAAAAGTGTTTTGCCTTTCTTCTGCCTTCATCTGAATGGGAAACTTAATGGGTGCTCTTATTTTGTTGGGGGTGTGGGCCTGCTGGCTCTATCGACTTCTCCCATATTCTTCCTTCCTCTGGGTTGAGGTATTTCATCTGAGGCATGGTTGGTTAGAAATGCAGCATAACACTGAGGATCAGATCTTGTTTTGTTCACAGTAACAACACCTATACAGTCATCTCTCAGTCTCATACAGTTCCTTCTCTGTGTAGTAGTCAGTTTAGAATGAGGCAGAAGGGCCAGGACCTTTTCAGCCCAGCTGTGATTGGCGAAGCTACTTAAATGGATCAACAGAAGCCTGGGTACTTCTAGGTAGTCTGCAATGGTGGAAAGAGTACTGAAGTACTATTAATTTGTCAGTGTAGGGTTAAAAAAAAAATCTGGAGGTTTAAGTGGAAAAAAATGTCAGGGACCCTTGAGGATGCTGTTTAAGCAAGGTTTGCAGAACCCCTTAAGGGCCCCTCAACCTTTCATATAAAACTGTGCTTGCACAACAGGCTTGCCCAAACATGCCCTCCAGACATCCTGGCCCCTTCCCCTTTGTTATTTTTACATTCCTACTCCTTGTACATCTTGTTTTCCCAAACCCCTGCCCCACTAGCAAACATCATTGTCCTACAATTGCCAGGAATGCAATAGAATGCAGTATCGCTTAAATAACCCTCAAGTATATAAGTAACCTGTGTACCCTCAATAAAATGCCTTCTTTGCCATAAACACGAATGCCCTTCCGATCCCAGCTTTGACTCTCTTTGTTTCTGCGTCTTCCTATAGCAGCTTCGGATTCTGAACCTTCATAGCTGGCCTCTGAAGGAGGCTGTTGGTCACAAAGAAATATGCCTAAGGTCAAGGCACACATGAGTTTTCTGGGCTGCCTACAGGAACTTGAATTGACTTTGTCATGTTTTAGTGTGATGCGGTGGAAAGAGTGCTGTCTTTGGCATCAGAGGGGATGGGTTTAAATATGGATGCTGCTACTTAATATCTAGGCAACATGGGACAAATCACTTTGCCTTTCTGGGCCTCGGTTACTCGTCTTATACCAGATGGCCTTTAAGGTTCTATCCAACTCTAAATCTATGCAGTGGATAAGGGTGAGTTACTATTAGTAGCGTTATTCATTATGAGGCTTTACAAGTGGTTCTTTTCTTGGAATGCATTAGCATTTCAGTTTTGATGAAATGACTTTGTAATTGCTGTTACTGAAAAATAGACCTTTATTTCTGAAGATTCTTTAACCCAGTTAGCCCTAGTCTTGTGTATATTTTTTTCACTTGATTCTCAGGATTTAAAAAAAAGTCCTCACTTGGCAAATTAATAATACTTTAGTCTGGAATAATGGAAAGAGGACTACCTAGCAGTACTCAGGCTAATTATAAAGACCTCTAGGTTTTAATACTGTCTTTACTATTAACTAGTTGGGTGATTGTCCAAGTCATCTTATTTCTCTCAGTCTTAGTTTCCCCATCTATGAAATGAAAGAGTTGTTGGACTAGATAACTTTAAAACTTTATATATGAGTATAAGTATATTAACGTATTAAGCATTTTGAGACGGTTATCATTTGAAAACTTTAGAGCTAAATTTAAAAACTTACTGTAAGTTTAGGAACAATCAATAACATTTATATTCAAATAAAATAAAAATCTGCATAAACCCATAAATTCTAAGTTATTTGCAATTTTTAAAAAAGACATAAAGAAAAAATAAAATATCCTGTTTGCTTCCATGTTTCCTTCTAGAACTAATACTTGAAAATTTCAAGCTGTTTGACTTTTGGGATTATAATATTACTTAGATTGTTGATTACTTCCTTTTAGATTTCGGATGCAGAACTTCAGGAAGTTGTAAAAGTTGGCCAAGCAAGTGAAATTGCACGTCAAACAGCAGAGGAATCTGGTATAATGAATTCTGCTTCCAGTACTCTTTTGTCTGAGTATAATGTCACCAACAATAGTATTGCTCTGAGGACACCCAAAACTCCAGCTGCCCAAGATCGAATCCTGCAGGTGAACACATTTACTCTATACCATGCAGTGTAATAATGTAAGGTAGTTTTATGACATCATGAAATAGAGCATGATACTTTGGTTTTGTTGTTGTTGCTGTTATTGTTTTTGCAGGGCAATGAGGGTTAAGTGACTTTCCCAGGGTCACACAGCTAGTAAGTGTCAAGTGTCTGAGGCTAAATTTGAACTCAGGTCCTCCTGAATCCAGGGTTTATTCACTGCGCCACCTAGCTGCCCCCACTTTAGTTGTTTTTAAAAAATACTGTCTTTTAGTGCAAATAGCTTGAGATTGGGTTTTTGAGATCACAGTTTAATAGACATTTGCCTCTTGTTTAATTCAAACTAAAAGAAGATTAATTATTTTAATTTCAATTTTACTTTCTAAAAGAGAAACACCTCTTTGATTGTCATTCCTTTAATCCGTTTTGCTTAAAGTATATGAATGAAAACCTTGAGTCAGCTATGTGTTTTGAATGGTTACAACTTATTTTAGTACTTTAAGAACATCTAGACTGATAGTTTTTGTCCAGTAGTTTTAGCTGACCATTTGTAGAGTTTGTGGCTTTGAAGAAGAGAGGCAGTAGAGGGTTGGGAATATGGGCCAGGAGTTAGGAGCACTAGCTTCAAGTCTTTGGCCACCCTTTTTTTTTTAGTGGGATGACGTTTGCAAAGTTACTTAACCATTTTGAATCTTAGAAGAATCTGTAAAGTTGGGGATAATATTTCTTTTAGTTGTTATGATGAAAGGGTATGTGTACATTTTGAGGATATCTTTGATGAAAATATGAGAAGAAAAAAGTATTGTTTCATTGATGATACTTTATAGCAGATCATATCTTTAGTCATATAGAGGCATAGAAAATTCAAGATTGTCTTTTTTTTGTTTTTTTTGTTTTTTTTTGCGGGGCAATGGGGGTTAAGTGACTTGCCTAGGGTCACACAGCTAGTAAGTGTCAAGTGTCTGAGGCTGGATTTGAACTCAGGTACTGCTGAATCCAGGGCCACCTAGCCACCCCCGATTCCCTTGTTTTTTAAAAAAATTATCATTATTACAAATAAACATTTAATTGAGAGCAAGACTTAGTGGAGCAGATTCCATCCTTAAAAGGCCTCCTGCGGCCCATTGGCTCACATACATATGCTATGATCATGTTCTTTGCAGATGCTTTTGTGCTGATTTCATTAAACTCTGAAAACTGTTAATGAGATCCATGGCCACTCAAAAAGAGATTGTTTTCATAACACAAGAATGTTTATGGAGGTTGTAGATGTCTGCTAAGTTTTGGTCATTTTTACAAAATGAAAAGTGCAATGATGAGTCTAAGGAATCTTAAGTTTGCAAACCTCATAGACTCTTGAGCTTCCCTTAAAGCCCAGGTGCTGCCTTCTTAAAGGAGGCCTCTCTCAGTCCTCCTGTTTGCTAGTGTCCTCTCTCCAGACTTTGCTTTGTACCTTTTTTTCTATTTAGTTTTCATGTATATGTTGTTTCACCTAATCGAAAGCAAACTTCTTATGCACAGGCACTTACATTTTTATTTCTGTGTCTGTGTTTTACCTAGTCCATGGTAGACAGTAAATGCTTATTGATTTGGGTAGAATTGATTAAACAACTTACACAGATTGCAAATTGATATCCAGCATGATTATCTATAAAGTGAGGATGGTAGAAAATTATCAGACTTGTTGAAACTTTTAAAAATTTATTAATCCACCAGTACTTATTAAATGTCTACTGTGTTCCAGTCACTGGTAAGTGCAGGGATACAAAGACAGAAATGATGTGCTCCTTGTTCTCAAGGAGCTGACATCCTATCAGGGAGACATGCCCATAAGTACATGAAGAAGCTATACAAAGTAGGTAGAAAGTAATTTTGGGAAAGAGGGAACTAATTGCTGGATGATTCAGGGATGGCTTCCTGTCTAGAGTGGTCTTGAAGAAAACAAGGGATTCTGAGAGTTAGAGGTGATATGGAAGTGTCTTCTAGGAAGGAGGAACAGCCTGGAGCAAAGACTTCTAGATTGGAGATGGGCTGTTGAGGAACAGCAAGGAGACCACTTTGACTGGACTGTAGTAAAAGGATGTTGTTAGCTGTTTGATAGTAGTCGAAAAAGAGTGGTAAAATAAAGAAAGCCACAACAAGGAATAAAATGTGGATCTTCTAATTTAGTTCAGACTCACGAGGATGCTCGAATTATGTTTACATCTTTACAAAGTGGACTGGCAAAACTGGCAACTAGTAAAGGTTTTGGCCAGTGGTTATTATAGGTTGGGGTCACAAAAGCATGACTTAAAAGATAAAATGTTTTTGTAAAAATTTCTGATTGGTATGTAGGAGATTGAAAGAAAATATTGAAAGACTTAACACTGTCATCCCAAGAGTCTTAATTTCTCTTTGTTTCAGGTAAGAAGAGATTGATGGAATTGTTCTTTTCAATAATAATAATGTTAACATGGTGGTATGCATCATATAAGTATGTCTCTTCTAAAGGGTCTTCATATTGCTTAAAATGTCCATTTGAAACATGCTTATTTAAACTTCTTGTTAAATAGGAAGCACAGAACTTGATGGCTCTTACCAATGTGGACACCCCACTGAAAGGTGGTCTTAATACACCATTGCATGAGAGTGACTTCTCTGGTGTGACTCCTCAACGACAGATCATTCAGACGCCAAACACAGTTCTGTCTACCCCATTCAGGTACAGTAAGTGCACCACAGGGCAAGTTTATAATGGAAAAAAACAAAACCCTTCATCCTGGGGATTAGATGATTTGTTTGTTTTATTGAGATAGACAAAATGAAAATAACCCCATTTAGCTTTTTTTTTTTTTTTTTTTTAGTGAGGCAGTTGGGGGTTAAGTGACTTGCCCAGGGTCACACAGCTAGTAAGTGTTAAGTGTCTGAGGCCAGATTTGAACTCAGGTACTCCTGACTCCAGGGCCGGTGCTCTATCCACTGCGCCATCTAGCTGCCCCCCCCCCCCCCATTTAGCTTTTATCTTACCTGTTTCTGTACTCACTGAATGCATAAATACACCCCCTCCCCCCTTCCCCCCCCCCCCCGACTTTAATTAGAGTGTTTTATCCTGTTCTTGTAGCCACTAAAGTGGAAGAGTTGTTTGGTGAATTACCCAAAAAACTCATGTACCTCTGGTGCATTTCAGTAGATAAAGTGTTTCCCCTTTTTCATATGTGCATCTTTGTCTCCCCAACTAAAGATTGTAAGGGCAGTGAATAATACCCTCATTTTCAGGGAATGTAAGGTTTTCTGCCAGAGACTTATAACATGTTGCATTTTTGGAGTAACTGTTAGTATAAATTTTCCTTTCTTTTTGTTTTAAAAACTTTCCTTAAGCTGTTAATTAGAATTTAAAGATGGAAATGGTGATTTTAATCATATAACTCAGCTTTTATTCCTTTTATTTTTCTGTAGGTCTGGTTTAGCACTGAGAAGGGAAACTTGATTTTTCTCTCTTCTCTCCTTTTTCCTATGAAATACTATATGGGAAAGAACTTTGAAAGCACTACCAATATGAGGTTGTGGTATTTCTTGTGTTTTTTAATTTTGCAGGACTCCTTCTCATGGAGCCGAAGGGTTGACTCCTCGAGGTGGAATGACTCCTAAACCAGTTGTTGGCACTACCCCAGGCAGAACTCCTCTAAGGGACAAACTAAACATAAATCCTGAAGAGGGATTGGCAGATTACAGTGACCCCTCATATGTGAAACAGATGGTAAGAAACAAACAGATTCTGTTTTTATCTTTTTTATTTTCATCTTCTGTCTTTCATCCTCTTTCATCTTTTGGTGTTTATGAGTACTAAGTTTTGGATAAACTTGTAAAATAGGACATTTTTCTTTTTCCCAAATCTTGTTAAATATATTTCAAAATCTACACTTAGAAACCAGAGAGGAAAAATGTTCTGAGGGAACAGGAACAACGTCATCTTTTTTTTTTTTTAAACTTCAGTAGTACAACAAATGCTTGTGGATAACGATATACTTTCTTGGATTGGATTTCACTTTACCTTTTATCTACTCTATTCTTGGCTGCTTTGTTTTGTTTAAATTCATTTTCTTGTCTTCTCATTTGTTATATTGCATAGTTGTCTTGTTTTCTCTGTTTCTGTATTTAATACTCTTTTGGGGGGGGGCAGTGCAATGAGGGTTAAGTGACTTGCCCAGGGTCACACAGCTAGTAAGTGTCAAGTGTTTGAGGTCAGATTTGAACTCAGGTCCTTCTGAATCCAGGACTAGAGCTTTATCCACTGAACCACCTAGCTGCCCCTGTATTTAATACTTTTAGGAAGAGGCCCAATCTTGAAATAATATTAGCTTGACTATTGGGTTGTATTGTCTTAATATTTACTGATGAGAGCTATGATATTTTTTTGGTTACTTTATGACATGCAGTGCAGAAATTTTAAAAGCTAGAGTCTCTGTTTCTGCGATGCAAAATAACACTCAGGGTCTTCTCTTGTACCCCCTTTTCCCTTATTGCCAACTTGCTCTGTCAAGTCTCAGCCTTGGATCACTCTCACCATCTTCTGCCTTCGCTCCTACACATGTACTATTGAAAAAAGCTGAGTGGGTTGACTACAATTTAGGTTACATAACCTCAACACTATGGTTAGGTAATCTTTTTGTATCTCCCTAATTGTTTTACTATCCCATTCATCACATAGGCTCTTTCAAACCTTTTCATCTCTCCTCAAATCCCTCCATAGTTCTCTTCCTCCTCCCCTTTAAACTGAGAACCTTGCCATATATTTTTTTTGAGACCATCTGCCAAGAGCTCCTCCTCTTGTCTCATTTCACATCACCCAGATGCCTTCTGCCACTATCTTCTCATTCACCCATGTCTCACATGAAGAGGTGGCCCTTCTCCTTGCCGGGACAAACTCCTCTACATGCACAGGCGATTTCATTCTATCTCATCTTCTCTAATAGATCACCCCCTCCATCATCCCCACTTTCACTTATCTTCAATCTCTCCCTGTCTCCTGGCTGCTCCCCTCCTGTCTACCAATTTGCCTATGTCTCCCTCATACTCAAAAAAACCCTCACTTGATCTATCCATCCCCACTAACAATGTATTGTCCATATTTTCTTTACTTTTTGTGGTTAAATTCCTTGAGAAAGCCTTCACTTCCTTCTCATTCTCCTAAGGTTCTGTACTTTGAATTCTGTTCTCATCGTTCAACTGAAACTATTTCCCAATCAACCCAAGCAGGGCTGAACATGGCAGAGCAGTGACTTGGGCTGGGCTATTTGTGCCATATTTCTTCTGCCTCTTGTGAATAATCTCTTTGAGAAGACCATCTACATTAAGTGCTTCTGTGTTCTCTCCTCTCATTGTCTTCTTACCTCTCTACAATCTGGCTTTTATTCTCATCATTTAACTGAAACTTTTCTCTCCAAAGTTACTAATGACCTTTTTTTTGTTTTTTGTTTTTGTTTTTTTGGTGAGGCAATTGGGGTTAAGTGACTTGCCCAGGGTCACACAGCTAGTAAGTGTTAAGTGTCTGAGGTCGGATTTGAACTCAGGTATTCCTGACTCCAGGGCCGGTGCTCTATCTACTGTGCCATCTAGCTGCCCTTTACTAATGATCTTTTAATTGCCAAGTATTATTGTCTCTGTAGTCTTTGATACTGTTGTTCACTCTTTTCTTGATACTCTCTTTTCTCTAGATTTTTGGGACACCGCTCCCTCCTGGTTCTCTTCCTACTATCTGATCATTCCTTCTTGGTCTTCTTTGTTGGATCTTCATCCAGGTCAGATCTGCTAACCATGGATGCTCCACAGGTTGCTGTCCTGGGCCCTTTTTGCCCTCTGTAGTATTTTACTTGGTGATTTTACCAGATCTTAAAACTCCTATGGATCCAATGATCATTTCTGTGTTGTTGATTCTCAGATCTACCCATCCAGCCGTAACCTATTTGCTGGCCTCTGGTCTTGCATGTCCTACATATTGGACATCTTGGATTGGACGTCTTATAGACAAATTAAACTTATGATGTCCCAAATGGAACTTATCTTTCCCCCCAAAACCCTCCCTTCTTCCTAAATTGCTGATTACTGTTGAAGGTGCCACTGTTCTGTCGGTTGCCCAGGCTCACAGCCTAGGGGAGGCATCCTTTACTCCTTATTCTCTTTCCCTCATATTCAATCTGTGGCTAAGGCCTGTCGATTTTTTCTTTTGTAACTTCTCTCAAATATGCCCCCTTCTCTTCTCTCACGCTGCCTCCTTTGTGGTACAAGTTCTCATTATCTCACACCTGAACTATTATGGTAGCCTGCTAGTCAGTTGGCCTGCCCCTCTCTTGTCTCCCCAATCAGATGTCAAAGTGATCTTCCTGAAGTACCGATTTGACCATGTCTGATTTCTCTATCGAATAAACTCCAGTGATTCACCTCTAGGATCAAATATAAAATCTTCTATTTGCCATTCAGGGCCTTTTATAACCTGGTATGCCTCCCAACCCCCACCCCCCCACCCCCAACACCTCCCCTACCTTTCTTATACCTTACTTCCTCACCACCCACTTCCTACTGTGATCCTGCGACACTGGCTAAAATCTCACCTTCTAAAGGAAGCCTTTCCTAATCCCCCTTAATTCTAGTGTCTTCATTTTATCTATTATTTCCAACTTATCCTGTATATAGCTTGTTTGTACGTAGTTGTATGCATGTTGTCTCCCCCATTAGATTGTAAGCACCATGGGGCAGCTAGGTGGCACAGTGGATAGAGCACTGGCCCTGGATTCAGGAGGACCTGAGTTCAAATCTGGCCCCAGCCACTTGACACTTACTAGCTCTGTGACCCTGGGCATGTCACTTAACCCCAATTGTCTTCTCCCCCCCCCCCAAAAAAAAAAGATTGTAAGCACCTTGAGGGAAGGGATTGTCTTTTGCCTTTCTTTGTATCTTCACTTGGTACATAATAGGTGGTTAATAAATGTTTATTGACTCTCTCTCTCTCTCTCTCTCTCTCTCTCTCACACACACACACACACACACACACACACACACACTTACACATACATAGTTTCCAACCCTGTCTTCAAAGTTCATTTGATTATTTCTTTAGTTAGGTCCCCTTTGCAGTCTGTTATACCTTACTTGTACCTGCTTATCAGCTGATTACTTCTGATGCCACAGAATGAATTTAGAAATGTTGTAATATTGGTGTACTTTGAATTAGGAGACTATTAATTTACATCTCATCTTGATCACATTAATTTAACAAAGTTGTTTTCCTTTTATATCTCTGCTTTGTCTTAAGTGCTAACTATGAGAGACTTTTAAAAATTACAATCTCACCATACCTTAGCTCTAATCTTTCCAGCTAAGAGATATGAAGTAGTTTTCCTTCTTTAATATAATTCATTAGTTTTATCCTGTGAATAATTTATTAATATTAAATTTTCATTCAATATTCAGATAATGTTTCATATTTGACAGCTCTCCATAGCATGGTAGTACTATAAAGGATATTGTTCTATGGTGTTCTTTGCACTCTGTGCTGCCCCTAAACTGTGATTGTATTCAAGGCTGTCCTGGACTCTAGCCTTTCCCATTTCCTTCCCTCTCTCCTCTCTGCAATTTTCACTTGGTAACCATATCCACTCCTATGGGTTCCATTATCATCTCTGTACAAATGACATACAGGACGTTCTAACTAAGGACATCCTTAAGAGGTTGGAGATCCCTACTCATTGAGTAAATTATTCTATTGGGGAGAAACTCACACTGAATCTAATTGTTTACTGATCCATGTAGGACTTCAAAAGGTCTCATTTATTTTCCACAGGAGAGAGAATCTCGTGAGCATCTTCGTTTAGGGTTGATGGGCCTCCCTGCTCCCAAGAACGACTTTGAGATTGTTTTACCAGAAAATGCTGAGAAGGAGCTAGAAGACCGTGAGATCGATGAAACTTATATAGAAGATGCTGCTGATGTAGATGCTCGAAAGCAGGTAACATTTGTGTAAGAAAATGAAGTTTGTAACCAGCATTCCCCAGGTTAGGAAGTCCCTTGGCCTCATGTTGGATAACTGGGATTTAGCCTTTTCCTCAGGGAGTTTGGATGGGAATGAAAATAATAGAAAATCATATCTTTCAATCTTTTCTCATCTCTGTTTTATGGAATTTTGGGTAATCTAGTCTTATGATGAAAGCCCCTATCTACTCTGATGTATCATTTCATTTTAGAAACTGAAATGGATCTTTATGAATGGTATTTTGCTCACACTTTATCTCTTAAGGAACTGCATTTTGATTGGGGTTGATATTGGAGATGTGGTTTGATTCCTATGGCTTTGTTGTCTGAAGAGAAAATAGTGGTTCAGTTTAAAGATTTTTTTAAGGTGAAAGAGAAGAGGACAATGGAAAGGATCAAGTCGACTTCCTGAAAGATTAGAATTTTTTGTTGTTGTTGTTCAGGAAGGAAAAGGATGTTTAATAGATGGAAGACTTCTTATAGTCTGGGAAATGTTCTAGACAATGGTAGCGTATCCTTAGTCTCAAAAATGTGGAACATCCATGGAGATGTTTGATTCCTATGGTTTTATTGTCTCAAGAGAAAGTGGTAGAGATCTCCTTACTTCAAACTCATTATGCTTTCTAAAGCTTTAGAGATTAGAAGCAAAGTAAGTCTCTTAACAGGTGATTCTTTTCAATTCACATTTATTAGGAAATGTCACATAATTGTATATTTGAATTAATGGGTATTTTTAAATGTTCTAGGCTATCCGAGATGCAGAACGTGTAAAGGAATTAAAACGAATGCACAAGGCTGTTCAGAAGGATCTGCCAAGACCTTCAGAAGTAAGAATTTTGAAAGTACCTGAATATTTCTCTCTTCCTAACTTAAACTGTTTCTTCTGCAGGTGCCACCATCTTTTGAAGCATCCAGGTTCTTAACCTTAGAGCCATCTTTGACTGTTCTCATCTCATGACCTAATCTCTTTGTCTTTGTGTAGACTGACTCCCTCATCTGTGCTGTATAGCATTCTTCCTTCTTTCAAAGATCACTTCTGGTGTTTCTTTTCACAGGATTGCTGCAATTGCTATTCTCTGTCCTCCCCTGGAAATTACTTGATAGTTAATTTGAATATATTTTGTCATAAATTTTCTTTGCATATTTTTTTCCCTAAGGGAATATAAGCTCTGGAAATTACTTGGTATTTATTTTGTATTAAATGTTCTGTATACATGTTGTTTTCTCCCAGGAGAGTATAAGTTCCTTGAGGGTAGCAAAATATTTCATTTTATGTCTTTGTAATCCTGGTGCCTACACAGTGGTTGGTGGATAGTAAGTCCTTATTGAATGAATTAATGTCTTTTAATGTAAATATTAATTTTTTTCACACAGTTGATGCTTTTACTTGGCTATAATTTTATCTACTTTCATATACATTTTTGTATTATAGGATTAAGAAATTTTAACAGTGCTTTATTGACTTAGGGTTATAATATATTTCAGTGGTATTCAGAAGTTATTTATACAAGTAAAGAAATGCTTTAAAATTTGGAAGCATTTGTTGCTTGATTTCTGCTAGAACAATAGCAGCATTAATATTTCTTTATAAACTTGCGTAATATTTGATATTTGACTTTGTTTAGTCAATTTATTCCTTTATTTTTAAAATTTTAGGTAAATGAAACTATCCTAAGACCCTTAAATGTAGAACCACCACTAACAGACCTACAGAAAAGTGAAGAACTAATTAAAAAAGAGATGATCACAATGCTTCATTATGATCTTCTACATCATCCTTATGGAGAACAAGCTGGAAATAAAAAAGGGAAAACTCTAGGATTTGGAAGTAATAGTACTGAGCACATAACTTACCTAGAACACAACCCCTATGAGAAATTCTCCAAAGAGGAACTGAAGAAGGTATGGCTTAACTGGAATATTTTTATATCAGGGTTACAAATTATATCCTGTGTCTCATGGATGAATTTTGATCATTATTACACACTGGCCAACAATTTAAAAATTCATTCAGAACCTATGTATTCTTTTTTTTTTTTTTTTAGTGAGGCAATTGGGGTTAAGTGACTTGCTCAGGGTCACACAGCTAGTAAGTGTTAAGTGTCTGAGGTCAGCTTTTGAACTCAGGTACTCCTGACTTCAGGGCCGGTGCTCTATCTACTGCGCCACCTAGCTGCCCCACGCCACCTAGCTGCCCCAGAAACTATGTATTCTTATGAGCATAAAGAGAAAGTTGTTTTGTGATGTAGACTGCTTGGTATTCATGATCACATTTAGGAGCTTTTTTTGGTTCAGTTATTTTCCTACCCTTTGTTAGAATAAAGACTATAGAATTGGGCTAGTGAGTTTCTTAAAACTTTTTTTTAAACTAGGTGTTTTTGGCCAAGGAGATGAGAAAACTCAAATGTTCTCACAAAATATAAGAAAATTTACTGTCTTTGGGAGTAGCAGTTTTACCAGATAACATAATGACTTTGTTGGTATGATTTTCAAATTCTGGGCTTCACTAGTGTGGTAGGTGATAAAAGATCACCATGATGGATGTGGCTGTGTTCTTCATCATGGCTGCCATGGTTACTAGACTTTGATGGTACTGCTACTTGGCTTTCAAGAAAATGTTACTAATTCAGAGTGATGGGTAAGGTAAGCACGTGGAAATATTCTTTAGTTCATTCTTCACTAATTCAGAGGTTTTGTAATTTTATTTACTCAAATTTCTTCTCTCTATCCATTTTGAAGATAATTTTTTTTGTCTTGCTTGGATAAATCTTGTCTATTTATTCCTTTCCTCTTTCCTTCATTATATTTTTCCTTGTTTTTCTTGGTTTGACATAGTAGCCATTGTTAGGAGTGACAGCTTCTTAGAATGCCAAGAAAATCCAGTTGGTTTCCTAGCTGGAGAAGGATGATACTAGTTAGACAGCATTTTCCCTAGTGTTTAGTGTTTACTAGTACAGGGTGGGCCAAAAGTCATGACAGGATTTCAATATTTAATAACTCCTTTTTTTTTTTTGTTTTTAATTTACAATACTATAGCATCATATACAGTGTATGTAGGAAATGAATTTATATTACTGTGAAAAATCAGATCTTGTAAATGGCAAAAAATAAAGAAAAAATAATTTCCAAGAAGTTATTCAAACACTGTGGCTTTTGACCCACCTTGTAGTTCACTGATTACTAGCGGTAGCTAGTAGTTGCTTCCCAACCCTGTGGGGAAGCAGTGGACCATTTAGTTGCTAGTGCATTTACGCCTGAACTTTCTTTCCCTAACCCCAAATATTTAAGCTTTAGGTACAATTTGAAACCTAGAAAGAAATGAAAAATTTTAAACACTTTCTTTCAGTCACACTGCAGATAATCTTTATTTTCTTTGTCTTTTCAGTTAGAAACATCATGTCACAGAGTCTTTCCTTATAATTACTTAAAATGAAAAGGCTTAAGTGGCATTCTAAGCATAGATTTGGATCAAGGAATTGATTCCAGTTACTTTTACTCTAAATGCTGTTTTACTTTGAATCACTGTTTTGTAAGTAAATGAGGATGAGAGTTGGGTCAGGAATCCAGTGCTTACTTAATTACTGCTTTTTAGAGTGAAGATCATAAAGGGGGAAGAAGTGAGAAGAAATGAATTATGTAGACTAATACAGCTTTGAAAAATAATGTCGACTAGTTAGAGGTTCTTGGTGGGGAGGGCTTATATTTTTAATACATTTTTCAATAGTATAATTTAGTTGTAATATAGCGAACATATTAGTTTGTAAAATGTAATAACAGAAATTATTTATAATATAGTAAACATAGAATATTAAAACTGGAAGGGATCTTTTGGACAATCTGGTCTAACCTACCAATTTTCTAGAGTGAGAATAGATGAAATCATTTCTCTTTGCTTGCATTTTTTTAGTCAATTCATCCTTTATAGATTATGTAGTGGTAAAACTGAATTAGGAGTTTTTGCCACATATTTTATATATATATATATATATATATATATATATATATATATATATATATTTGTGGGGGGCGGGGGGCAATGAGGGTTAAGTGACTTGTCCAGGGTCACACAGCTAGTAAGTAAGTATTTGAACTCAGGTCCTCCTGAATCCAGAGCCAGTGCTTTATCCACTGTGCCACCTAACTGCCCCCCACATATAATACTGAGTACAATTTTAATAAGAAATCATGGAATCTTAGAATTCTAAGAGGCACTTCATGGGACATCTAGTCAGCCTGAAGAAGGAATCCTCTTGATAATATATATGTACATTATACAACACTCTTGTTGTTCAGTTTCCAAATCTACCAAACTGTATTGTCCTTTAACCCACACCTCTCCATTATGTCCAAAAGGGATTTCATGAGACTTTCAGGTATCTGGCAGTTCAGTAATCCACTAGTCTAGTAACATTTTGAAAAACAAAGGAAAAAACCCTGCACCACTTTGGTCTCTTCCATCTATGAAATCCTTTATGATATACTTACTTACATCACACAATTTAGCACTGGAATATAAACTGCAACGTTTCTTTATCTAATTTAGCTAAACAAATTCGACATATATGTATTTAGCATCTACCGTGTATAAGCCACTATACTAGATGCGATGGGAGGTAGTCATGAATTAGATCATGCCCTTGTGAAGCTGTAAAATGTCATTAGGTGTAAAAGCCAGTATCATGGATTTAGAGCTCGAGGGGCCTTCAGAGGTCATTTAGTCTAACCTCCCAACACACCTCCATACCCTCATCTTACAGATGAGCAAAGTGGTGGGACTCAGGGAAGTTGGGACTTGTCCAAGGTCATACAGTAGTAAGGATTAGGGCTGTGATTTGGATTCAGCTCCTCTGACTCCAGAGCTGGCGTTCTTTCCATTGTACTATGAGCACAGGTAACTTGCAGCACAAAATGTGAGAAAGGTTTGTTCATCAGAGGGTGGGATGAAGTTCTCTATTAATTCAGAGAAGAGAATGATGACTTTAGTCTGGGGCATTAGGTGAGCCTTTTTAGCAGAGATGGTGTTTGAGCAGGGCTTTAAAAGAATGGGCAAGGATACAGTGGGGAGAGCTGGGGAAGGAAACGGTGGGAATAGAATCAAGTCTGGGTAAAGAGTGGGTAGGCCAGTAGTAGTGAGGTGTGTGAGAAGAGAACACTGGGCCAGGGTCAGAAAACCTAAGTGTGAGTCCTAGCTCTGCTCTTCATTATCTATGTGACCTTGTATAAGCCATGTTAGCCTTGTACAAGCCATGTTACACAAACAAGAGTTGGGAATTAGATAATCTCTAGAGGTCTTTCTGGCTTAACATTTTAAGAACTTAAGACTGCTTATCACATTATTATTAAGTAGTTAAACCTGAAAAAACCTTTTGAAAATGAAACAATTTTTTTTATATATGTGTCTTTTTTGACAGTTAAATTCTATTTGTTTATTTATTTTGTAATGAACAAAAATAGTTCCTCTTCCTAATTGAAAAAAGAAAAAACAAAACCCTTACAACAGAAATTCACAGTCAAGCAAAACAGATCCCCTTTTTGGCCATTTCCAAAAGTATACATTCTATACCGAGCCCATCACCTCTTTCTCAGAAGGGTGAGTGGCATGCTTCTTCACTGGTTCTCTAAAATCATGGTTAGTCATTCAAAGTTCTTTATTTTTAGAGTGCTGATGTGATGGTATAAATTGTTATCTTTGTTCTGCTTATTTCACTCTGCATCAATTCACAAAGTCTCCCAGTTTTCACCAAAATCATCCCTTTCTTTATTTCTTATGGCACAGTAGTATTCTGTTCCATCCATATTCGATACTTTGTACAGTCCAACTCATGAATACCTCCCTAGTTTCCAGTTCTTTGCTACTACAAAAATGGCTGCTATAAATATTTTTAAATATATGGGTTGTTTTCCTTTTTCATGAATCTGCTCTGGTATAGGCTTAGTATTGGTATTTCAGGATCAAAGGGAATGCACCATTGACTAACTTTTGGGGCATAATTCACAATTGTTTCCAGAATGGATTGGATTAATTCACAGTCTTAGCAACTGTACATTAATGCACCTGTTTTCCCACAGCTCTCCCAACATTTGTCATTTTCCATTTTTGTTAATTTGGCTAGTCTGATGGGTATGAGGTGGAATATTTAGAGTTGCTAATTTGTATTTTTATAATTATTAGTCAGTCAGAACATTTTTTATATAGCTATTGATAGCTTAGATTTCTTCCTTTGAAAACTGCCTCTTATCCTTTATCCTTTAATCTTTTATCAGTTGGGGAATGGCTCTTATTTTTAAATTTACATCAGCTCCTTATATATCTTGGAAATGGCCTTTCTCAGAGGTTTTTGCTACAAAGGTTTTCCCCGTAGTTGTTTCCTCTTAATTTTAGTTACATGGGTTTTTAAACCTGGAAACCTTCAAGATCATCGAATGCAGGTCTCTTCCCTAACTTTCCAGATGAGGGAAACTAATAGAGTCTAGAGTCTTGCCATGTGAAATATGGTGGCACAATTTTCAGCTATTATAATCAGGAGAATGAAAAAAAGTAGGCTTTTAGAAAAATTAAATAGATCATATTTTTTAATAATGAGAAACTCTGAATATGTTCTGTTATTTTGCTTTAAAAGGGAGTTTTATATGATGGTCACTTTCCCTTGATCCAAAATCTTTTTGGCTTGTATTTATTTATTTTCCTACATTACCAGCAATATTTAAAACCTATTATAGTATTCAAAGGACAGCAATATATCATGCTGGCAAAAGGCCATGAGGCAAAGGTAGACTTCAACATATCACTCTGGACTGCCTTTTTGGCAATGCACCTTAATGAAATTGTACATATTTCTCCATTCTCTCTGAACAGTTGATAAGAGAGCCTGAGCTTACTAAAATCTGTCCAATGTCCCTGACTCCATCCTTAGATAGTCTAGAGGGCATTCCTTTTTTTTTTTTTTTTTTTTTTTTTTTTTAGTGAGGCAGTTGGGGTTAAGTGACTTGCCCAGGGTCACACAGCTAGTAAGTGTTAAGTGTCTGAGGCCGGATTTGAACTCAGGTACTCCTGACTCCAGGGCTGGTGCTCTATCCACTGTGCCACCTAGCTGCCCCTAGAGGGCATTCCTAAAGAAGGGAAGTGTGTTTTAATAACAAAAAACCCCACCACTTGGCTCTGATTCATAGTATTTATTGGAGTCTGTGAGGCATAAATGTGAAGGGAAAGTATTCAGGAGATAGAGGAAGGAAAGAAGGAACAGGGATTAGTATTTGGTATTTGACCAAGCTTTTTGATCACTGATCTATATGACCTCATAGACCTCTTAGTTCATTTTGTCTAGCTATATAGTTTTTTCTACCACGTTTTGCCTTCCTTTAGAAACCTAATCCTTAATAAAGTTTTCATTATACACTTGGTGATGGCAGGTAATCATGGTGTTCTTTCTTATTTAAATTATTACCACAAACAGGCTCAAGA
The DNA here is from genome assembly GCF_019393635.1 of Dromiciops gliroides. NCBI lineage: Eukaryota > Metazoa > Chordata > Mammalia > Microbiotheria > Microbiotheriidae > Dromiciops > Dromiciops gliroides. The sequence continues at coordinate 259,898,484 of NC_057864.1, forward strand.
CCTTTTGACACAGGAGATGGAAGTAGTAAAACAAGGAATGAGCCATGGTGAGCTGTCAAATGAAGCTTATAACCAGGTGTGGGAAGAATGTTACAGTCAAGTTTTATATCTACCTGGACAGAGCCGTTACACACGAGCCAACTTGGCGAGCAAAAAGGACAGGATTGAATCACTTGAAAAGAGACTCGAGGTTGGTATCCTTTTCCTCTTCTTACTTAAATGTGACTTCCTTATAATACTGATTCCCTAGTAAACCAAATCTTAGTGTTACTGAAAGATTCAGAATAAGAGAGGTTTAATATGCTTTAAATTTAGAACAGGTTATCATGCCTATACCCTAATAGTTGCCAAAGAGAAATAAGCAGAATAGTTTCCTAATCCTCCTTGACCTTATTCAGTAATTATACAGAGAAATTGATGGGACCGCAGGGTATTACCCAGGTCCATTGTAAGTCTGTAGCATTTAGGTTTGAGAGGAATTAACTGTGGACACTCTCTGGGCCAATGTAAAGCCCTCCTCCAGGATCAAGGATCTTGCACTTCCTCTTACAGGAAATGTCTGTACTTAGGGGGCTTGCTTCTCAGTGCCAATAGAGCAAAATTGAAAACCGGCTCCCTTTGCTTGCTAGTAGTAGTAGTTTATGCAAACTCTAGGGTATAGTGGTAGGGCAGAGACGCTTTACCTGGGTTATGGCTTAATGATTTCACATGTCTGTGAAATAAGTTGGAATGAATCAACTGGAATTTCACGGCATGTGGTTTCTTTATATAAGCTGAATGTTTTGAATTCCGGAAGCTGTGTAGGCTTTTTGCCAGTGGTGCCAAGTGTGGTACAGCAGACTGGCTGCTTGTGAGGTTCGTGGTGGTGGGCTGTCCTGAGACCTCAAAGTTGGAGACTGCTCACAGGAAGGGATCAGTGTTCCACAATTAGAAGGCCAAGATTTACTTCTTTGGGCTAAGATGATTATTATTTTTTCCAGTGGGCAAGTTTAACAATTTTATTTCTTTGGAGTAAAATCACAGAAATATAGTTTTCATTTGAAAACTGTTCTAAGCCTTAAATGATGTTTTTCTTAAAATCAAGTGTATTGACTCCTGTTTGTTTGGTGTTGCCTGTTCAACCATCAAACTTAAAGATTAGAGAGCCCTGCTCCAACAGGGTGTGTGTGGGAGGCACGAGTTTGGTTTCCTCATGAAGGAATCCTCTTCAGAGCAAACTTTCGAGATCTTCATTGCTTATGTTTAACTGAACACTCAAGCTGTACTTAATATCTTCCAGTAGGGTGTACTGTTGCTCTGTGCTTGTTCTCGTTTTATAATGAGTGATATAGAATGCTGATTGATCTGTGAACTGTTTTTTTTCTATTGTATGGACTTCGTTTTTTAAAAAATAAATTTTTATTTATATCTTTTGTTTCTTACATCATCATAGGTATACCCATTATTCCTCCCCTTCCTTTTTCCTCTCCCAGAGAGTGATACCATAAAACAAATAGCATTTTTTTAAAGGGGAAAAAAATCAGCGCAATTGATCAAAACATTGAAAAAGTCTGAAAGCATGTGTGATGTGTAATACCTATGAATTTCCCACCTCTGTAGAGGTGGGGGTTGGGTGTGGCTTCTCATATTTCTTAATTTGTGTCCTGCTTGATCTTTATAATTTTGCTACATTTACTTTTGATTTTTTTGGTGTGTTGGTAGTTCTTTCCATTTATGTTGCTGTAGTCACTGTGTATATATGGGGACTTTCTTCTTGTTGATGGCTTTCTGGAAGTGTAAATCCAGTAATGGACTCTCTCCTTCACAGGGTTTAGACATTTTAAGTCACTTTATTTTTATAATTCCAAATTGCTTTCCAAAGTGATTGAACCATTTCACAGTTCCACCAGTAATGTATTATAATATGCCTCTCATTCCACAACCTCTCCAACATTGACTATTGACTTTTTTTGTTGCCTGCTACTTTGCTGAAGCTATTAATAGTCTTAAGTAAATATCTTTGCTGATAACTTAAGAGTTGTCAAATTACATTTCTCTAATTATTGGTGATTTTGTATAGTTTTACAGATGGTGCTGTGTAGTTTGCATTTTGTCTTTAAAGACTGCTTGTCATTTTGCACTTTCATATTTTACCCATTGATATAAAAACAAATGGCTCTTTTACCATTTATTTGTCTGTTGGAGAATCTGATAGATTCTTAATTCTCTGTAAACTTTGGATGTCATCTTTTTATCTGAGATGTTTAATGCCTATATAGTACATTTTTACAAGTTTTTCTGCCAAATAGCTAAAGTAAATGCTTCAGTTATCTGAAAAATCTTTTCACATTGAACACTCAGTTATAATGGAGAAAATGTTACCTTATTTGAAAGGAAGCTGGAATTGGAATTAGAAGCGTTTTAGTCAAAAGCAAGTTCACTCTAAGTAGAAGTAAGATGCTAAGTGTCATTGGACATAATACTTTTCAGTGACATAATTGCCAGTGTGTGTTAAAATGAGATTAATAGTCAGAATTTAGGTCTAGCCCTTAAATTTAATAGGACTTGAAAGAGTATCTAAATAGCTGTTTGAGGAAGTTTGGCTGAAAAGTAAATTTTGTCATATTAGCTATAAAAATGGAAAGTCTTTCCTTGGAGGTGGGAAGTAGGTCCAGAAGTGATACCTCTCCCAGAATTTTACTGGCGGGGTCCATTTATGGAGGAAATATTATGTAGCATTAAGTTCTTAGAAACAGAGTTTGAATTTAAGACTGCACATAATGGAGTCAGCAATCCATTGTGGTGTCCTTGAATTGTAAGGGACGCTTCTTGGTTTATGGAATTCCTTTAGCAAAATTAGCTGCACAAAGAATACAAAGAATCCTCTTTTTCTTCTGGCTTCTGTTATAAAATCGGAAACGTTCTCTGAGAAAAAAGTTCCATTAAAGAAAATGAGGGAAAGTGTTTAGAAGACTGTTAGCTTCATGGTGTGCTGTGTGGGGCCGTTCTTGCAAGGAATGGTGCTCTACATCATTTGCCACTTGTGTGATCCCTTAAGACTTGGCACGCTGATATCCTTAGTGTAGCAGCATTGATAATAAGTTGAAATAAATGTTTGCTTTTTTTTTTTTTTTAAGTAAATGCTTTTCTGTAGTTTATGTCATGGAGCTTGTATTTGGTAAAGATGAGTTTCTTAAATTTTTCCCCCGTATTGCTTTTCCATATAACATGATCTTCCATATAGTGGTGTAGGCTTTACATAGGAAATACAAAATACCCATGGTTCCCTAGAATTTTTTATTTTAATAAAATTATGTAAACAAAAAGAGAATGGAAAAAAGTTTTGAAATTGACTCTTAAAGGCAATTTGCTTTTCCTTCCTTGGATTTGACCATTTTAGGTTGTCTTCTCTTTATTTTTTCTTTCCTTAAAATTTATCTTCTATAAATTATTTTTGTAGTTTCTTGGAATCCACAGCCCAGTGTTTTGCGCCAGAGGTTTTTACAAAGCTCAGGCTAAATTAGGTGTAATTTTTGGCATTAAATGGATGCTAGTAGTTTAGAAATTATTAAAATCACTGGTGATTTGGGGATTGTTAAATGACGCAACAATATGAGGTAAGTTAGCTCTTTTAGGTTACCAGAATATAAAAAGCTACCCTAATTACTCATGAACAGTTACTCAGCATGAGGGTTTGTTCTTAACGTTATTTAGTAAGCCCCAAGTTTCTTCTTGTATGAATAGGTCAGTGTAATATAGTTCCTTTGCTTAGTATTCATGGAAACTGCTGTGCAAAGAGGCCTAGCAAAACCCCCTTTCTATGGATCCCTTTCCGGAACAGGTTGGAAGAGTAAGTAGGAGGACCTGTATAAAGGACTCAGTATTGAGTTCCAATAATCCTCCTCTGTCCCCATGCAAGAAATAATGATAAACTAGCCAGCACGTAGTCACTGAATTTGGCATTTAATGAATCTACACTCATAAGTGTGTGTGGAACAGAATGCAATTGCACTTTTTTTTTGGTGGGGCAGTGAGGGTTAAGTGACTTGCCCAGGGTCACACAGCTAGTGTGGCAAGTGTCTGAGGCTGGATTTGAACTCAGGTCCTCCTGAATCCAGGACCCGCGCTTTATCCACTGTGCCACCTAGCTGCTCTCAAAAATTTTTTTTTTTTTCCAACTGCACAATTCTTAAGAACTGATTTACCATGGAACACATCACAATACAGTCAATCCAGAAGTTACATATTTGATTTTGGAATGTTTATTTGTACTTTAAATACATGTAAAGTGACACAAATATTTTGGAAGTAATATGTGAGCATTTTAGACATGGTTATGATTCATAGGGCAGGTTTGCTTGAAGATTAAGGAACCTCCACAGGCATCTATTTTGTGGTGTAGATTCTTTGGTGTCATTCAAACAGAAACAGATCTCTGCTTACATAGCAACTTAGAAAAATACAAGTTACTATTATATTGTGTCATAGTTTTATTTATTTTGTTAAACATTTCTCAGTTTTATTTTAATCTGGTTCTTACAAATGAGAGTTTGCAGCCAAATGGTGAGTCCGATATGTCTGGTGTAGGTTCATAACTGGGCATAATGAATGAGTACTTCATGAGATAGTGTGCTTTGGAGTTAGAGGAACTGTTAATGAAATGGGAGGCTGTTATGATTTCAGAACTTCTCTAGACAAGCAAGGAAAAGAAGACTGTCCACTCAGACTCTTTTCTTCCTCTAACCCCCTCCATTTAAAAAAAGATTGTGAGATGATGAGGAGGAGAAGGTGAGTTAAAAGTTTTGTTTTTGGAGGTTGAGGCATTTGACTTAAGAGTAAGGCTTGAGGGCAGCTAGATGGCACAGTGGATAGAGCACCGGCCCTGAAGTCAGGAGTACCTGAGTTCAAATCCGGCCTCAGACACTTAACACTTACTAGCTGTGTGACTCTGGACAAGTCACTTGACCCCAATTGCCTCACTGGAAAAAAAAAAAAAGAGTAAGGCTTGAACATTCAAGGATGATTGCCCTTTGGTGGCTGAATAAAAACCATGATGACTTCAATCTTCAGTGCCAACAGCAGGCTCCTTCCTGCTGCTTCTACTAACTGATAAGGCATGCTGACAGCAGCTTGGAGCTGGGGGAGGCTTCAAAAAGCAGGCACAAGATCCCCATGCACAGCAGCCTGGGCCTGAATGGTGGTATAAATAGATATGGGTGGGACAGGATGGTCTAACAGTTGGTATTCATAATGATTGCCCTTAGTCATTGAGAAAAAATGATATTCTTTTTACAAAGGCAGGGGAAACGCAGGCATACCTGCACCTAATGTGTGTTGGTTGTGGGAAAACAGTTCTGGGCACATTGACACAGATCGTAAGATAGATTTAGAGCCCAGACGCACCTTAGAGGCCATTTCGTTCAGCCTTCTTATTTTACAGTTGAAGGTATATAGGGAACAGTTCCATAGGAAAGACTGCATTTAGGGTACTTTGGTAAAGGCCCCAGAGAAGCTTTTCTGACTTCTCCATGCTGGTGGCAGCATTGTCTCTGGTACTGAGGACCCAATAGATCTATCAGTTATCATCTTTTAAAAAAATCTGCTCTGGAATGTTTCTGGCTCTTCAGAACTTATTTTTGCTTAGAACTAGGGTTTGTTTCCTGATGTTTTTGTTTTATTTTTGCCAAGTATAGAGCACTAGGAATTTATTCTATTCAACTTCCCCAGAGCCAAACAACATTCAAGTCTAGCCAGCTGCCCCCTTGTGGTGAAGTTTGGGGATAATATATTGTGAATGTGTTTTCAAAATGACATTGGTTAGGGTAGTAGGACAGTGTTATTCAGGTTATATAGGCAGCTAGGTGGCCCAGTAGATAGAGTGCCAGGCCTAGACTCAGGAAGACCTGAGTTCAGATCTGACCTCAGACAGTTAGTAAGTAGCTCTGTGATTCTGGGCAAGTCACTTAACCCTGTTTGCCTCAATTTTTTTATTTGTAAAATAAGCTGGAGACGGAAATGGCAGACTGCTCTAGTATCTTTGCCAAGAAAACCCCAAATGGGGTCATGAAGAATCAGACATGATTGAAATGACCGAACAGCAAAAAATAACATTTTCACACTCAGACCTGAAATAGTTGAAATAAAATTAAAATAGTTTGGGTTTGTAAAAGGGCAATCCTCTTAGCTATTTGGAAAATTCAGCTATCCAAGATGACCAGATCTTTAAAGTTTCTGGTTATTTGAAGTCTACTTGTATGTTCGTTCTTTTTTTTTTTTAACTTATATGTTCATTAACTGAAATAAGTTTTAACTAGAAGAATTTTGTATTTGCCTTATGTTATAACTTTAGAAGCAGTTGAGTAATTTGAAGCAACTTTTTGGTGTACTACAGAAGTAACTTATAAGTATGTAATATGTAAAACACATTTTAAATTTTGGTTTACCCCTTGAAACCAAAGGATGATCCATATGTTTTTAAATGGATGCGTCTTTGCCCTCAGTGGAATACACAGTTCACAAGACCACTAAAGTGAGAGAGTTGATGACAGGGACTATAAAAAGCATTTGTATGGTATTAGTTGTAGAGAATTTGTTTTAACTTACTCTGGGCCATCCAGAATAGTTTGAGAATACAAGCCCTTTTGTCTTCGTATTCACTTTATTATTAATTTTTAAAATTTAGTATTTTATTTTTCTCCAGTTATATGTAAAAACAACTTTTAACATCCATTTAAAAAACTGAATTCCAACCCTCCCCACCCCCGCCCCGCCCCGCCCCGTAAGCATTTCTATATAGGTTAGTGTGCCAACAGCAGGCTCCTTCCTGCTGCTTCTACTAACTGATAAGGCATGCGTAGTCATGTAAAACATTTCCATATTAGTTATGTTGTGAAAGAAAACAGACCAAAAAACCCCTCAAGAAAAATAAAGTTTAAAAAAGTTATGCCTTAGTCTGTATTCAGACCCCATCAGTTCTTTCTCTGGGGGATGGATAGCATTTTTCATCATAAGTCCTTTAGAGTTGTATTGGATTATTGTATTGGTGAGAATAGCTAAGTCATTCACAGCCGATCATTTTATAATATTGCTGTTACTTTGTACACAGTACATTTCACTTTGTATCAGCTCATGTAAGTCTTTCTGGGTTTTTCTAAGAGCATCCTGCTCATCATTTCCTATAGCACAATAGCATTCCTTCATAATCACATACTACAATTTGTTCAACCATTCCCCAGTTGATGGGCATCCCCTCAATTTCCAATTCTTTGCCACCAGAAAAGAGCTCCTATAAATATTTTTGTACCTATAGGTCCTTTTTCTTTTTCTTTTTTTTCCTTTTTAATCTCTTTTTGGATACAGACCTAGTAGTGATATTGCTAGGTCAAAGAGTATGCATGGTTTTATAGCCCTTTAGACATAGTTCCAAATTGCTCTGCAGAATGGTTGAATCAGTTCACAACTCCACCAACAGTGCATTAATGTCTCATTTTTCCCACATCCCCTCCAATATTTATCATTTTTCTCTTCTGGCCAATAGCCAATCTGATAGGTATGAGGTAGTACCCCAGAATTGCTTTGATTTGCATCTCTCCAATTAATAGTGAGTTAGAACATTTAAAAAATATGGCTATAGATAGCTTTGATTACTTCATCTGAAAGCTGTTCATATCTTTTGATCATTTATCAATTGGGGAATGGCTCTTATTTTAATAAATTTGACTCAGTTCTCTATATGTTTTAGAAATGAGGCCTTTATCAGAGAAACTTGCTTCAGAGTTTTTTTCAGTTACTATTTCTAGCTGTATTTCCCTCTATCTTGTACCCTCCCTCCTGTTCGATTCTTTCTCTCCTTTTACCTTATCCCCCTCAAAATGTTTTGCTTTTGACTACCCCCTACCCCAGTCTGCCCTCCCTTCTATCACACACTTCACCTCTTCTTATCCCCTTCCCCTCCTGCTTTCCTGCAGGGTAAGATAGATTTCTCTACCCAGTAGAGTATGTATGTTATTCCTTCTTTGAGCCAATTCTGATAAGAGTAAGGTTCACTCATTCTCCCTCACCTCCCCTATCTTCCCCTCCACTGTATAAGCTTTTTCTTGCTTCTTTTATGTGAGATAGTTTACCCTATCCCACCTCTCCCTCTCCCCTTTTCTCAGTGCATTTCTCTCTCCCCTCTTAATTTACTTTTTTAAAAAAAGATATCCCTTTATGTTCAACCCATACCTGTACCCTCTGTCCATATATGCTCCTTCCAGCTGCTGTAATAATGAGAAGGTTCTTATGAGTTACAAGTATCATACCCCCTTGTAGGAATATAAACAGTTTAACCTTTTAAAATCCCTTATGATTTGCTTTTTTAAAAAAATGATTTACTTTTTTTGTTGACCTTTTTATACGTTTCTTTAGTCTTGTATTTGAAAGTCAGATTTTCTATTCAGCTCAGGTCTTTTCATCAAGAATGTCTAAAAGTCCTCTTTTTCCTTGAATGCCCATTTTTTCCCTGAAGGATTTTTCTCAGTTTTGCTGGGTGGTGTTCACTTTAGGAAAAAAAAAAAGTTTACATGTTAGGTAGGGGGAATAATTGGAGGATATTATGAATATCTGACACAGGTGTTGCTAAGCAACTCACCCCCATTCCTCTTTCCAGTCATCAATTATCATATACATACGTCGTTCCGCAAACTTTCCTGTAATAACCTCTCCCTGATCTGACTATAAGTGGTATACTGTCCTTCAATTCTGGGATGGAGAATGGGGTAGAGGGTGAAAGAAATAAGAAAAAAAATCAATTGAATGTAAGTTTTTAGAGATTCTGATAGAAAACAGTGTGTCCAAAGTAATAATTCTCTCATTGAATTATATTTGTATCTTTTAGAGTGGCATCAAAAACAGAATAGCTTATGTGTTCTCCACTTTTCCAGTCCAGCTGCCAAATTGATATTGTTAAAGTCTAGGTCTGACTATACTGCACTTGTGCTCAAGAAGATTTTGCAGATCACCAGATAAACTACAAACTCCTCTATTTGGGGTGTTTGTATGTGTCTGTGTGTCTATCTGTTGCTGCTGCATATAGAACATACACATAGATATATTTATTCATGTACATGTGTTACTGAATGTTTGTAAATATTGCATGGCTGAAAGTCGGAACATGTTTTACTTTAACACTATAGGCATCCACAGCTATGCCTCAGAGGCCAAGACTTTCACCTACTACTGCTGTTACTAGGAGTGACTTTTGTTTGGGTGGAATAGGCTCACAAAATCATTCTTTAAATTATTTCAGAATGCTTAAAGTTTTTCTCAGACTAATCACCCTGCAACTTTATTTGGAAATTTCATTTTCTTTAGTAATAATAAACATTTTAATTTAAAGTTTTGAGTTCCAAATTCTATTCTTTCCTCCCCTCTCTGTGAGGTGGTAAGCAATCAGATATAGGTTATACATGTGCAATTATGTAAAACATTTACCATATTAGTCATTTTGCATAAGAAAACTTGAATAAAAGAAAAAATGAAAGAAAGTGAAAAATAGCATTGCTTTAGCAATTAATATCAGTTCTTTCTTTGGAGGTGGATAGTATGCTTCATCATTAGTCCTTTAGGATTATCTTGGGTCATTGTATTGCTGAGAATAGCTAAGTCATTCACAGTTCATCAAACAGTATTGCTGTCACTGCACGATGTTCTTTTGGTTCTGCTTACTTCTCTATACATCAGTTCATATAAGTCTTTCCAGGTTTTTCTTCAATCATCCAGCTTGTCATTTCTTATAGCACAATAATACTTCATCACAATCATATACCACAGCTTATCCATTCCCTGATTGATAGTCATTTCTTGGATTTCCAATTCTTAGCCCCCACAAAAAGAGCTGCTATAAATATTTTTGTACAAATAGATCTTTTTCTCCTTTTTTGGATGTCTTTGGGATATAAACCTAGCAGTGGTATTGCTGGATCAAAGGTTATGCACAGTTTGATAGCCCTTTGGGCTCTCCAGAAAATTGCTCTCCAGAATGGTTGGATCAGTTCACAACTCCACCAAGAGTTTTCCCACATCCCTTCCAACATCCAACATTTTCCTTTTTTGTTATATTTGCACTTCTGATAGACGTGAGGTGATACCTCAGAGTTGTTTTAATTTGAAAATGCCTAAAGTTTTAAATATATAGGCAGCCCTTAAAGGCCTAAGTATTTTTTCAGCTGTTTGCTATCCTTTATTTATAGAATTTATCATTTGCTAATGTAAATTTTTTTTTGGCAAACAATCTTTTCTTAAAAACTTTTATTTTTTGAAGCTTAAAAATTTTACCTAAATAGATTAAGTGATAATGTAGAGGAAAATCTAACCCACTTTACAAATTTAGCGTAGTAAGACAGCACTCCCTTGTCCTTAGCAAACCAAGCACTGGGTTTAGTAGATATTTGTACTTTTGCTTGATTAAGCACTTGATTACTCAAAAGAAAATACACCCTACTGATGTCTAACTGTTCCGAAATGGAGGTGGCAATGGTTGTAATTTAGCACCACTGAGTTGTCTTGGCAGCTATAATGAAGCATTTATTCCTGGCTATCCAACTTCTAATATACCTCTTTAGTATTGAAAAGCCAGATTCTGGGGAGGTGAACTTTTACCCTTTATTTAATTTGGCATCTGTTGTGCTATGCTCTCTGAGAAAACACTCCTTGACATTTTCCATGAAAATAGCCTAAAACAACAAGCAAATCTATACGTCCACTAAAACAGATATATCAACATGTTAAATGCTACACCTATCTAAGCTGTAGGATATTTGAGAGTAGGGGATTTTTTAAAAAAGCATAATTCAGTTTGTTGTCATCATATTGCAGTAGTTTGGGGATCAGGGTGGCCCTGATCATAATTTTCCGGTTTTGACATCTAGTATTACAAAAATAAGCGGATTCCCTTTGCTGCCTTATTTCATGCTGCACTAAAGGAAAAGAGTAAGAAGAAAGCCTCCTCTATGGGATCAAGTATTGAAAAGAATTTTTCCAGGGGCATTTCATGGTACTGAACATAGATTAGTCAGGTTTCAGAGTCAATACCTACAGTCTCTTGATGTTAGTCAAAACCCTGAAAGGAAACATTTTAGTTCTGCTGCTTTAGTGACCCTTGCCCAATTAATATTTCTTGAGTGGCTTCCTAATTGGTCTTCTTACATCTAGCTATGCTCTCTTTCCACCCATATCTTCCACAGCTGCCAAATTGAGGTCTGACTATGCTATTCTCCTGCTCAAGAAGATTTAATGGCTCACTGTTGCCACTAGAATAAAATACAAGCTCCACTGAAAGTTTGGTTCTAGAAATGAAATCCACCCTCAGATATTCCATTAATGATGATCCTCAAAATAATGTACTATAGGCTCTGAAAGTAATTAAAAAAAAAAAAAGAATGGAATTTTGAAACGGACAGCATCTATCTGTGCAAAAATTGTTTTCATTACTTTTATAGTCACATCTTGATTATTTGATCATCACAGTAAGCCTGTGATGTAAGAAGAGCAGATTTCTGGTGAAAAAAAAAATCACTTTAAAATAATTTAAGTGAGCAGTTTGTCTCTATCTTCTACCATTTTCTACCAAGTCAAGGAATAACAAGTTTTGTAATGTCAAAAATTGACAGGTGGTTTTCAGCTTAGCTGTTGTTTGAGAGGTTGCTGATGATGTCTTCAATGCCTTTACCTGTTTGTTACTTTTATCAGTAGTGAAGACTATTTTTTTTTTCAGGGCAATGGGGGTTAAGTGACTTGCCCAGGGTCACACAGCTAGTAAGTGTCAAGTGTCTGAGGCCAGATTGGAACTCAGGTTCTCCTGAATCCAGGACTGGTGCTTTATCCACTGAACCACCTACTTGCTCCCTTATCCTAGAACTCTTGAAAACCTTATTATGAAGTGAGACCATCCTGAATAAAATCCATAGATCAGACTACTCATTAGAGATAGGTGTCTTGAGTAGATAAGTGTCAGTTGCATAGATTTTAGAATATCAGCAGAAGGGTCTTTTTAGAATAGGATTGTTACCCATCTGTGCAAGAGAATTTTCATGTGTATTGGGTCCCCTAAATTGTTTTCATTGTCCTTGTCATGGTAAGTGGTATAGTCATAAAAAGATTGTTTAAAATTTATTTGTATTTATTATCCATGGATCTAAGACTGAGTGATCTCAAGGACCTTCCTAGTCTCTCATTCTCAGATGTTGATGTGATGGTCTCTTTTCAGATAAATAGGGGTCACATGACCACAGAAGCCAAGAGAGCTGCAAAAATGGAAAAGAAGATGAAAATTTTGCTTGGTGGCTACCAGTCTCGAGCGATGGGACTAATGAAACAGTTGAATGATTTATGGGACCAGATCGAGCAAGCTCACTTGGAGCTCCGGACTTTTGAGGAGCTAAAGAAACATGAGGACTCAGCAATTCCAAGGAGGCTGGAGGTAATGTTGTTCTGCCCAGTGGCCATTGTATTATTATTACCTCAGGACGAGTCATGAAACACATCCAATTTGTGTTACAGCTATCTCCATTTGAGTACATGAATTTCAGCCCATCTGTCAGCTTTCCTTGCCCATTCATTCCTGTTCACTTTTCCTGTTACACAAATAGAGTACAATGTGTGTACTCTGTTGTTCTGATTCTGCTTTTTTTGACTTTGTACTATTTCTTAGATGTCTTCCTACGTTTCTCTATATTATTCACATCTCCTATGGTATCCTATCAATGTACCACAATTTATCAAGCCATTCCTTTATTGGACATTGGGTTATTTCCAGCTTTGACAATTATGAATAATACTTCTATAAAAATCTTTGAGAAATTAACATTTCTTTCTCCTCCATCTTTTTTGTTTTCCTCTTCTATTTCTTTTTCTTCCTTCTTCCATTTTGTGGGTATGAGATAATACCTCAAAAACATTTAAAGAAATAAGGATTTAAAAGTTAGATGACAGTATTTGAATGTTCCAGAGTAGTATGACTTTCTTTTATTATTAGTGAGGCTGAGCATTTTAATAATTCATTATTGTGTTTTCTTCTTTGTGAATTATTCAAATATATTAATGATTTTATTTGATATTGGGTGGTACTTTGGAATATTTCACAAGATAGTTTAAATCTTAAACAATTATTTCATATTTTTGTTTTCCCAAGTGTCTAAAAGAAGATGTCCAGAGACAGCAAGAAAGAGAAAAGGAACTGCAGCAAAGATATGCAGATTTGCTGCTGGAGAAAGAGACTTTAAAGTCAAAATACTGAAACATCTTTTGCATTTTGTTATGGAAAGAATTAATTGCTGGTTTCCATCCTCTGGAAGATTGAAGCTGATGTTTATGTTCATCAAAACATTTGCCTGTTATCTGTGACTTTTCTTTTGTTGTTTGTTTTGAATGAATTACATCATCTGGATTCTTTGGCCCCACAAGAATTTTTAGAGGTTAATTTATGAAGAGAATCAGCATTCTTTTAGTAATGTCATGTTCACTAATTTTTTTTTAGTTTTGACCTTTAAAAATCATATTTTTTATTTTTAAAGTGTTCTTAAATGTGTTGCCTGTGGGTACATTCTTGAATAAAAATTAACTGTAAAATTTTAGAGAATTATTGTATCTTCTATATGTTGGCAGATATTCATTAATTTTTTTTTTTTAATTTTTATTTTTTGTGGGGCAGTGAGGGTTAAGTGACTTGCCCAGGGTCACATAGCAAGTAAGTGTCAAGTGTCTGAGGCTGGATTTGGACTCAGGTCCTCCTGAATCCAAGGCTGGTGCTTTATCCACTGCGCCATCTAGCTGCCCCCATTGATTTTTAACAATAATGTTTATTAAATACTTTGTGCTATTCTAGTTGCTTGGGGTTGGTGTGGTGAGGGGAGGCTACAGAATGTAAAGTTGCTATCTCCCAGCAGGGGGTGTTATTCCAACTCTCACAAGAAATAAGGGCGATGAATGGGAGAGAAGTTGTCGAGGTAGATCAATAAAACTTAGATATTGGGTGATTCTGAGAGAGGGAAGTCAAGGGGGATTCCAATGTTACAAACCTGGGACTAATAGAAATGGGGAGAGGGAGGTAGAAGGGGGAATGATAATGAGTTCTACTTTTAACATCCTGAACTGGAGATGCCAATACGATATCCAGGTGGAGATGCCTAGAAGTCAGTTGGTAACATGGAACTGGAGTGAAGGCCGGATTTATAGATGTGGCTGTCATCTATCTGTGCAGAGATCATCATTCAATGGGAGCTGATAAGATTACCAAGGGAGAATAGAGAGCAAGAAAAAACACTGAGAATGAGACTGATTTTCCAGTGCAAATAAAAAGCAAATAAAACAGTTCTATGGTTTTATCTCACACCTGTTAGATTTGCTATTTTCTCTCTGTCATGTTTGCTAATGTCAGAGAGCCTATGGGAAGGCAAGGAACACCAGTGTCCTATTGGTGAACTTTGAATTGGTCCGGTTGTTCAGGAAAATAATTTGGATTTTAAAGCCCTCCAATGTTGTACTTAACTCTCCTCCACATATTTTATAATCCAGTGTCACTTAGCCTCCTTGCTGTTCCTCCTGATTCTATCCATTTTCAACCAGCTGTCCCCTATGCCTGGAATATTTTCCCCCTCATCTCTCATCCTTTGACTTCTCTGGCTTCCTTCAAATCTCAGCTAAAATTGCACCTTCTGCAAGAATCCTAACCCAGTGCCTCTTTTTTTTTTTTTAGTGAGGCAATTGGGGTTAAGTGACTTGCCCAGGGTCACACAGCTAGTATTAAATGTCTGGGGCCAGATTTGAACTCAGGTACTCCTGACTCCAGGGCCAGTGCTCTATCCACTTTGCCACCTAGCTGCCCCAACCCAGTGCCTCTTAATGCTAGTGTTAGAATAGATGACATTAAATTCAAATTAGACTGTGAGCTCCTTAAAAACAGGGACTGTCTTTTTGCCTTTGTGTTGGCTGCACTTGGTATGATGCCTATAGTGTAGTGCCCAGCACAGTGTTCTGTGATTACCCCCAATTGATCTTGTATATCTGGTTTGTATGTAGTTGCTTTTATGTTGTTTCTCCCAGTTAGATGATGAACTAGTTCCTTGATAACAGGGACTATTTTTCCTTTCTTTGTATCCTCAGCACTTAGCCCAATTCGTGGTACATAGTAGGTACTTCATAAATACTTGTTGACTTGTAAACAATTTGGAACTCTACTAGAAAAGTCACTGAGCCATAGATATCATTTAACTTGATAATGAGCATATGTATCAAGGTCAGGGCATGAGGGAAGCATTCTAAATATACCAAAATATTTATGTAAGGACTTTTTGAAGTAACAAAAAATTGGAAGCAAAATGTGTACCCATTGATTAGGATGTTGTTGGACAAATTCTGATATGTGAATGTAATGGAACATTGTGCTATTTAAGAAATGAGGAATAGGAAGAATTGAAAAAAACTTGAAACGATTTGTATGAACTGATCATTACAGCAAAAGAAGCAGATTTCATAATGTTTATACAATGACCATAGTGTCAAGGAAAACAACATTGAAATATGGCCAAATTCTGACCAACACAGTGATCAACTGACTAATTCCATGGAATCAGTGGGTCCCTTTCTGAAACTTACCATTCTCTTCGATGGGTACAGACTGAGCCATCAGATGGGTACAGACACTTTGAGTGTCAGACATGGCCATTGTGTTGGTCTGTTTTGCTGTGTGTGTGTGTGTGTGTGTGTGTGTGTGTGTGTGTGTGTGAGGGTGCATTTCAGTTGTCAGTGTATGTGGAAAAGGGAAGTGATAGGAAGGTAAAATAACAAAGGTGACTGAGGATCAATCAAAACAGAGTGCTTTTTTTTTTTTTTTGGCGTGGGGCAATGGGAGTTAAGTGACTTGCCCAGGGTCACACAGCTAGTAAGTGTCAAATGTCTGAGGTCAGATTTGAACTCAGGTCCTTATGAATCCAGGGCTGGTGCTCTATTCACTGTGCCACCTAGCTGCCCCCTTACACAGAGCACTTTAAACGAGGTATGTGGAGGTCAAGGAGAATGAAAACTGAGGAAAGGCTTTCAGATTTAGCAAATGTGAAATTGTTGGCAGCCTTGGAGTGCCATTTCAAGTTAAGAGTTCGGTCTGTGTCAAGATAATGGAATGTGATAGATGAGATTTAGCAGATACTTAGGAGCCCACCTGGAGATTAATTTAAACTGAATTGGATAAGGCAACTGACTGCTGACTGGATTACTGGCTGACTTGTAGTTAACTAGATTCTAAGCACATCTGATTGGTACTTAAGAGTACTTAAGAAAGCATGGTTCTCAGAAGCTAACAACTTTAAACTTTGACCACCTTCCGGCCCAGTCAACCAATCAGCTTGAAGAACCTCCCATTTCTGGGAGCGGACAGGAAGGAGGGAGCAGAGACTGCTCAGGAAGCTCGGTCTCTTTGGCTGGAAGACATCGCAGTGGTGGCAGAGAACTTTAGAAGTGGGAGATTAGGAAGGCTAGGATTGCCAGGTTATAGGAAATCTGGATCAATCTTTTTCTTTTACTATCTTTCAATAAACCCTTAAAAAACCTAAACTCGTTTATCCTTGATTTTTGTCAGTTTCCCCCCAAAACTGGGGGGGGGGGAGGGCAGATTAGAACCTACATTTAGAAATTTAAATTACACAGGTCCAAGACCAGTTCCATGTTTTAGGAAACTAAAAGCATCAAGTTTAGGGGATTACTATGAGAGCTGGCATAAGTTGAAAGTCTAAATAGGTTGAAGGAATTTATTTCCCAAGTTGATTGGTTTTTAAAGGAAAATGTAAAAAATGATGCACTTTAATAGCTGGAGAGGTATCTGGTACCTGCTGGGCTTCAAGAGAAAGGCTGAGCACCTGGGTAACAGCATCCAAAGAAAATGCCTATGAGAGGGATTTCTAATTAGCCTTTTCTGTAGTAATGATAAGCCAAGGATGACACCAAGGTTGAGAAGCAAGGGGACTGGGAGGATGATGAGAATAGGGAAGTGCTGATGATGAAGCTAAGAACCTGACTAACAGCAAGCAATGACTTGATAGAGATCTGATGCGTTCAAGATGCAGTAAGACATTTTTGGACATGGACAACTTGAGAATTCATATTTACTTGACTTTGTGTTTTACAAAGTGTTGTTTGTCTTTTTAGTTGAGGGTGGGGAAGACAAAATAAATACTTGAGAAAATAATAGGGATGTCCAAAAGAGTAGTGGTTTTGGGGGAAAGACAGTGAATTCAGTTTTAATTTGAGTCTCAGAGAGACCAGGGCACACTCTATAGACCTGGGAGTCATCTGTCTCAGGAAAATTAAACCACCAATGGGAGCTGAAGAGATCACAATGTGAGAGTATAGACAGAAAAGAGGTCCAGAACAGATGCTTGGGGTACACTAGCTTAATGAGCATGATGTGGATCATGAATCAGCTAAGGTGGTTAGGTGGAAGAACTCAAGAGAGGGGAGAGTATGCAGGAAGAGTGGGTGGTGAACAATGCTAAATGCTGTAAAAGGATCCAGGAAGGTGAGGGTTGAAAAGAAGCCATTAGATCTGACCATTAAGAGAGCTTTGTTAACTTTGGAGAGGGCAGTTTCAGGTGAATGGCGATCTCTGAAGCTAGATTTCAGAGGGTTGAGATGTTGCCATTATTCACAAGGTGGGGGCTTGTCTTTCAAGACAAGCTAAAATTGGGTAGGCAGAAGCTGGTGCTGGGAGTTAGAGATTGTGCTGGCTGCTGTTGCCAGATGTGGCTTTTCTAAGCTTGGCTCACAATAGACTTCAGTGGCACCAAGAGCTAGGGCCTACAAGAGGTGAGTGCCTTAGAATGAAGGGGAGCTTGTTTTCCAACCCGGTTGCTCCATTGCTCTGGGGAAGGTTTGGGGATTAATATTCTGCTCACTTCAGTGCTCTTCCTGCCCCTAACATTGCCACTGAGCCCTTCGCTTTAGACCCCTCATTATATTCACAATTTGTCCGTTATTTGCAACCAGTGAAACGCGTCTTTTCATAGCTCCTGCCCAGGAGCTGGGGTGGGGGTGGGAGCACATGTGATAACTTATTCAAATCAACATGATACTTATTTCATTTCCCTGCATAGTTGACTGCAAGGAGTCTTTTAAAAGCAATTTTCTGAAACCTCTCCGTGGGCCATTTGTTATACCGGAAGCTTTCCCTGCCCCCAGAGGGCCTTGTGATTATAACTTGGAATGAGAAAGCACTGGTATTAGAAATAATATTTGGTCCTGGAAAACTTGGGAGAAGTCTGGGGCTGAGGCGTGGGGCAGACAGGGGGACTGCCAACCAGCTCGCACAGTTATTCCCTGTTACTGGTCTGACAGACAGAGTGCAATTCATCTGGCTTTTTGATGGAGAGGCAGGGAAAAATATTAGCTCTATGCCTCCAAAGACATGGGGTTTTCTAGTGTGCCAATTAAGATTCTCAGTACTGCCAGATTCTTCCAAATATAGAAATGCATAGGTATGTGTGTCCGCTCACATGTATAATGTAGATGCACATGTATATTTTAATATCTATATACATATATGTGTCCACACATGTGCCATGTGTATATACACACATGTGTCGTGTGTGCATGCTAACCTAGCGGTTTTTATTCAGGTGAGGAACATCCTCCATAAAAAGTTTCTCAGGCCAGTGTAGATAAGTAACTTGTCTATAACTTGAGTTGCCCGGGGCACAGAGAGGTTAGTGACTTGCCTAACTTATATGTGTCAGAAACAGGACCTGAATCCAAGTCTTCTAGACTCCAAAGCTGGTATTATTGCTTTTCATCATTCTCTCTCCCCAATTCCTTCCCCATCCCCCCTTCTCCCCCTTCTCTGTCTCTGCCTCTCTGTCTCTGTCTCTCTGTCTCTCTCTCCCTTTTCCTCATGCCCATTTGAGATTAATCTGTACCTTTTCAAATTTGTCTAGAGCTCTCTGTCTGGAGCCCTCTTTTTTGTCCTTATTTTATTATATCTTATATTATTCATGCTTGTGTAAGTTCTTTGGGGACAGGAACTGCGTGGTATCTACCTCTTTATCTTTAGTACCCAGTACTGTGTTTAGTATACAATAGTCACTTAACAAAGGTTGAGTTCAACTGAACTATACACCTAGGCTGGAACACAGCCTAGAGAACTATATAATAGACCCAAATCTTAGTTTCCTCATCTGTGAAATGGGGATGTTGATTTTCAGCCTTCAGAAAATTGGATGAATTTGTTAGACTCCATCCGAAACATCAGGTGTCCTTGCTTCATTTTGTTACACAGAAAGGTTCATTTAGGAGAAAGGGAGAAGGAGAAAGAGAAATTTTCAGAAATGACCCGTATAAAAACAAAAGGCATCAATTAACCTTTTTATTTTTCTAAATAAGAGCTCAGACTCCTCCCCAAATTCCACCCCCAAGCAACAACAACAAAACACTTTGTCTTTTCAAGCCTGTTGTAAGGACACGAGATAATTCATTTAAATTAATTCATTTGGTCAAGAAGTATTTATTAAGCAACTGCTATATACATGACGCTGTATTTTTGTCAAAAAGCACTTGGTTACTCTAAACATGATGTAGATGTGAACATACTTGTACATAAAGTAGGAATGCTTCTTCAGGACACCAGCCCATGTTCTGTGCACACCTATGCTCACATCTATACCATAGAAAGAGTACTGTGTGTACAACACATTCTTTTTTTTTTTTTTTTGGTGAGGCAATTGGGGTTAAGTGACTTGCCCAGGGTCACACAGCTAGTAAGTGTTAAGTGTCTGAGGCCGGATTTGAACTCAGGTACTCCTGACTCCAGGGCCGGTGCTCTATCCACTGAGCCATCTAGCTGCCCCTGAGCCATCTAGCTGCCCCTGTACAACACATTCTTAATCAATTCTGTTGGTGATAGATTAGATGGGGAAGATGAGGTGGAAGGAACCAAAGATGACTATTGCTCAGAGGATCAAGCATAGACTCCTTTGGTTGGCTTTGTTAACTCTTCACAAGCTGACTTTTTTCTTGCTTTACAACACATTCCTCTCCAGTCTGCACTCTGAAATTTAGCCATGCTGACTTACTCACTATTTTTCACACAGGACACTCCATCTTGCGTTTCCATGCCTTGGCAGGGGCCGTCTTCCATTCCTGTAATGCACTCCCTTCTCACTTGCATTTCTTGGAATCCCTAGCTTTCTTCAGGACTCAACTCAAGTGCCACCTTGTACATGAAGGCTTCCCTATTCCCCCCAGCTACTAGTGCCCTCCTTCCCCTAACCACTTTATATTCATTTTTCCCTAATTTTTTAAAAGTGTGAACTTAAGTGGCACAGAGGAGGCACTTAATAATTTCCTTCCATCCCTAAAAAAGGTATATAATAAATTCTATATGTTACTTTGAAAACTGTCCTACTTGTCTGTGTTCCTTCTGAACTTCCTTCTGTTCTGTTTATTTTTTGGGTAAAAGTTTCCCTGGCTTTTTTTGAAGGGGGAGGGGAAGGTTGGCATCAATGTGGCTAACCCCTGCTCCCCGCCTCCCCCAACCCCTCATGCTACAAAACAATCTTGTAACAAAAAAACACAAGTCAAGCAAAACTAATCCATACAGTGGCCATTTACAGAAATGTGTGCCTCTTTCTATTCCTTGTGTCATCAGCTCTCTGTCTTGAGGTGGTTATCGTGTTTCATCATCGGTCGTCTTGAGATGTGGTTGGTCATTGCATGGATCAGAGTTCTGAAGTCTTTCAAAACTATTTTTCTTTACAACATTACCGTTCTTCTATAAATTGTTCTCCTTGTTCTGCTTATTTCACTCTTCATCAATTCATAGTACTCTGGATTTTAAAATTCATTTCTTTAATCATTCCCTATGACATAATATTATTCCATTACATTCTTTTATCACAATTCATGCAGTCATTCCTCAGTTGTTTAAGAGACAAACTAAGGTACTTCCTTAGATTCTGGTTTTCTTTTTTCCCTCCATTTTAATCCTCCTTCAGGATCAGGAAATTTGTTTTGTTTTTGACTACCTCCTACTTAATATTATCTTCCCTCTTAATCCCACTCCCACCCCTATCCCTGCTTGTCTCTCTGTTGAATCTGATGTATCTATTTATCAAAATGTGTGTGTACAGGCATACCAAGAAGATACTGAGGGTTCGGTTTCAGACCACAACAATAAAGTGAATATTGTGTATGAATTTTTTGGTTTTCCAGTGCATGTAAAAGTTTTACTTTACACTATATTGTAGTTTATGAAGTGTGCAATAGTATATCTAAAAATTGACATACCTTAAATTAAAAAATACTTTATTGCTAAAAGATGCTAATCATAATCTAAGCCTTCAGCAAGGAGTAATCTTTTTGCTGGTGGAGGGTCAAGACAATCTTGATGTTGATGGCTACTAATTGATCAGGGTGGTGGTTGCTAAAGGTGGGGATGGTTGTTGCAATTTCTTTAAAAAAATTTTTTTTTAGTTTATTAAAAATTTTTTTGCAATTTCTTAAAATGAAACAACAATGAAGTTTGCAGCATTGAATGACTCTTCCTTTCACTTGAACACTTAGAGGCCATTGCAGGGTTATTAATTGATCTAATTTCAATATTATTGGTGGAGCAGTCAGAACACACACCACATTTATTAAGTTTGTTGTCTTATATGGGCAGGATTTGTGGAAACAACTAAAATAGTAACATCAAAGATTACTGATCACAGATTACCATAACAAATATAACCATAATTTCTCTTCTAAACTATTCTCATTTCAGATTTTTCCTCTAGAACTTTTATTTCATTTTTTTTATCTTGCTTTGGTCAAGTAATAAACTTCCTAAAAACTAGGATAGACCATATAGAAATCAATAACTCTGTGAGAAAGCAAGAACTACAAGGATAAAATAAAAAAATTGAAAAGACAATTTTAAATGTAACATATTTGATATCAAGAACAAGTGATTTAGAAAACAGGTCAAGAAGAGATCATTTAAGAACCATTGGATTCCCTAAAAGCCTTGATTTAAAAAAAATCTGGACATTATATTTCAATAGATCATAAGTAAAAAACTTTCCAGATCTATTATAATCAGAGAGTAAAGTGAAGAAAGAAAGAATCCATTGATAACCTCCCGAAAGAAACCCCCAAAAGGAAAAGTCCCAAGAATGGCATAATCAAAATACAGAGCTTTCATGTCAAAGAAAAAATATTGCAAACTTATATAAAGAAACAGTTCAAACACCAATTGACCAAAGTAAGGATCATATAAGACTTGGCAACTTCTACTACGGACTAAGGAAGATTTTGGAACATTCTATTCCAAAAGTAAAAGATATAGTTTACAATAAAGAATAATTTACCCTGAAATACTGACTAATCTTAAAGGGGACAAAATGGACATTTAATGGAATAATCACTTAACAGGACAAATATTTTTTTTTAAATTTTTTTATTTTGGCAGGGCAATGGGAGTTAAGTGACTTGCCCAGGGTCATACAGCTAGTGATTTGAACTCAGGTCCTCCTGAATCCAGGGCTGGTGCTTTATCCACTGTGCCACCTAACTGTCCCCAGGACAAACATATTTCAAACATTTATGATGATAAGACCAGAGCTCAGTAGGGGATGTGAAATTTTCTACTAATTTTGCCTCTTGTAAACACAAGGGTCAAAGGAACTTATAAAAGTAAATTTATTTGAACAATTGGAAGGAGTTATGTGATGATGACATGTTATATTCTAAAAGGAGGAGAAGAAACAAATATCCCTTCAGAATCTTAATGTTTCCACTCTTGGCTCTCCAGGGTTTTTCCAACTCTATCTTGGTTTAGTCAACCATAGATAATTTATTTTATTTTTTAATTTAATTTAATTTTTTGCGGGGCAATGAGGGTTAAGTGACTTGCCCAAGTTCACACAGCTAGTAAGTGTCAGGTGTCTGAGGTCACATTTGAACTCAGGTCCTTCTGAATCCAGGGCCAGTGCTTTATACACTGCGCCACCTAGCTGCCCCCAACCATAGCTAATTTGCAGGCAGGGAAGTCTCCTCATCCCTTTTCTTTCAGTATCAATGAGGAGACATTAGAAATCATAACATCTTAGACTTGGGAGGGACCCAACATCCCATCTAATGTTGGAATGTTTTCTATAACATCCTTGACAGAGTTGTCCATTGACTAGGAATTTACTACCTCACTGGGAAGTCCATTCTACCACTGAATTGTTCTCACTGTTTAAAAGCTCTTCCTTATATGAGGAATACATATTTTTCCCCTATGTTCTTGGTTGGGCTCCATTCAGACTATCTCCCTGGTAGTTTATGTTTGATATTAGAATGAAATGAGAAACTTGTAGGTGGCTCAACAGTTAACAAACGGAGATTTATGTATTCACAGCAGAATGATAATCAACAAGAATATACATTGAGGATAATCCAAGTTGATTAAGCTGAGTAAAGTTTTCTGCATGAGTTGTCCCTTGTGGTCAGTCAGTCAAGCATTGGAACCTTGCCTGTAGCTCCTTGTGGTTATTTTGTTTCCTCATTCAACCAGGAAGTGATACCAACAGTTTGAGCTTTTAGTGCCCTGAACCAATCAAAACCTCAGGGATGGCTGCAATACTTTTTTTTTTTCTTTTCTTTCTTTAAATATTTTTTTATTGAAAGTTTTGAGTTCCAAATTCTATCCCTCCCTCCTTCCCTTCTCTCCCCTCTCTCTGAGGCAGTGAGCAATCAGATATAGGTTATACATGTGCAACTATGTAAAACCATTTCCACAGCAGTCATTTTGTATAAGAAGACTCGAATAAAAGAAAAAAATGAAAGTGAAAAACAGCATGCTTAAGTCTGTGATTCAATCAATTAGTTCTTTCTCTGGAGGCAGATAGTAAGCTTCATCATTAGTCTTTTGGAATTGTCTTGGATCATTGTATTGCTGAGAATTATTAAGTCATTCACAGTTCTTCATCAAACAATATTGCTGTTACTTTGTACAATGTTTTCCTTGTTTTGTTCACTTCACTATGCATCATTTCATGTAAGTCTTTCCAGGTTTTTCTGCAATCATCCTGCTTGTCATTTTTTATAGCATAATAATATTCCATTATAATCATATACCACAGCTTGTTTAGCCATTCCCCAATTGATGGGCATCACTTTGATTTCCAGTTCTTAACCACCACAAAAAGAGCTGCTATAAATATTTTTGTACAAATAGGTCTTTCTCTCTTTTTGGAGATATCTTTGGGACATAATCCTAGCAGTGGTGTTGCTAGATCAAAGGGTATGCACAGTTTTATAGCCCTCTGGGCATAGTTTCAAATTATTCACCAGATTGGTTGGATCAGTTCACAACTCTATCAACAGTGGATTAGCATCCTAGTTTTCCCACATCTCTTCCAACATCCAACATTTTCCATTTTTGTCATATTAGCCAATCTGATAGGTGTGAGGTAGTACCTCAGAATTATTTTAATTTCCATTTCTCTGATCAACAGTGATTTAGAGCACTTTTTTGGGGGGGCAGGGCAATGAGGGTTAAGAGACTAGCCTAGGGTCACACATCTGGTAAGTGTCATGTCTGAGGCTGGATCTGAACTCAGGTCCTCCTGAATCCAGGGCCAGCGCTTTATCCACTGTGCCACCTAGCTGCCCCCCGATTTAGAGCATTTTTTCGTATGACCATAGATACTTTTTTTTGGTCTGAAAACTGCCTGTTTATATCCTTCGACCATTTATCAATTGGGAGAATGGCTTGCATTTTTACAAATTTGACTCAGTTCTTTAGATATTTGAGAAATGAAGCTTTTATCGGGGATACTTGTTGCAAAAATTATTTCCCAGTTTTCTGCTTTCCTTATAATTTTGGCTGCATTGGTTTTGTTTATGCAAAAGCTTTTTAATTTTATATAATCAAAATTATCTATTTTACATCTATAATGCTCTCTATTATGTTCTTTGGTCCTAAATTCTTCCCCTGTCCATAAATCTGACAGATAAACTATTCCATACTCTCTGAAATTCTGGAACACCTTTTAAAATTATTTATTTATTTTTTCCTGCTATACTTTTTCCTCTTTTCAGGACAACAAGGATTAAGTGACTTGTTCAGGGTCACACAGCTAGTAAATGTCAAGGCTGGATTTGAACTCAGGTCCTCCTGAATCCAGGGCCGGTGCTTTATCCACTGCACTACGTAGCTGCCCACCTGCAATACCTTTCAAGAAAAAAAACTAGCTCAATTTGCATTGTGGCAGGGGTTAGGATATTGCTTGCATCATACTATTTAGGGACACCTGCTTAAGGGCATTGATGGTGGAAAGACAGGTGCATCTCAAATAGTCTCAAACATGCATCTTTTTCTTGGCTTCTCACAGAACTCTTACTACCCACTGAGGGAGAAATTCCCTAATTTCTGGACAGAGTTACCCTCACACTACTACAAGAGACTTGATCTCTGTCCATGCTGTCTCTCAGTAAATATACTCTGGGCTAGTTACCATAAAGATATGGATTCTTTCTGCAGCATGGCAATTAAACCATGTTTAACTTTGTTTATGTTAATTCTTCTGAGGCTATACAAATTTGCAACTGGGGGAAATCACTGATACACTCTTGAAGGAAGTGGCACTTGGGTTACACCTTGAAAAAAGATAAGAATTCTAAGAGGAAGAGGTAAGGAGAGAAATTACTCCAGGTATGGAGATAGTCTTTGCAGAAGAATGGAGGCAAGAGATGGAATGCCATGTATGTATAACAACAAATGATCCAGATGGTGTGAGGAAGAGTAATGTAAAATTAGTCTAAATATAAATCAGATTAAAACGTAATTGGGGGAAAGCTAGATGGCGCAGTGGATACAGCACCGGCCCTGGAGTCAGGAGTACCTGAGTTCAAATCCGGCCTCAGACACTTAACACTTACTAGCTGTGTGACCCTGGGCAAGTCACTTAACCCCAATTGCCTCACTAAAAAAAAAAAACAAACAACAAAACATAATTGGGAAATTATATACATTACAAAATTACATACATAAATTAATAAAATAAATAAAAATACATCTGAGATAATGTTAATTTGTGGTTTTTAAAGTGTCATATGCAGCTATCAGGGATCCCTTTCTATTTGAGTTTGCCACTACCAGTCTAGAAAGACAGGTTGGAGCTAGATTGTGAAAGGCTTTAAATGAGAAGTTTGCGTTTTCACCTTGATGCAGCCAGAAACCATTGTAGCTTCTTGAGGAGGAGAGTTACATGGTCAAAATTATGTTTTAAGATTATTACTTTGATAGCTATGCGGAGGTGGACACATTCTCCTCTGTTGCCTCATTATGATATAGAGGTGACCCAGAGTTCTCTAAGCTAAATCTAGTGAAGCTCAAGATCTGGAAGGTTCTACCAAAATGGAGAAACTTCAAATATAAATCAGGTGATGAATTGTGTTACTGTTGTCCAAAGACCAGCCTGATTTAGTTCAGAGGGGCTCATCACCAAATTGGATACAGGATGAATATTTCAGCCACAGAAACTTCTTTTTTTAAAGTATTTTATTATTTTCCAGTTACATGTAAAGATAATTTTTTTTGTTTGTTTTTGGTGAGGCAATTGGGGTTAAGTGACTTGCCCAGGGTCACACAGCTAGAAAGTGTTAAGTGTCTGAGGCCAGATTTGAACTCAGGTCCCCCTGACTCCAGGGCCGGTGCTCTATCCACTGCGCCACCTAGCTGCCCCACATGTAAAGATAATTTTCAACATTTGTTTTCATAGGATTTTTAGTTCCAAATTTTTTCTCCCACCCTCCCTTCCCACCCCACAGCAACTTCTAAGATGAGGAAATTATGTCTATATACAAATCCATGTGAAAAAGGCCTGGGTGTTTTAGTGACTCAATATGAGTCAAGAATGAGACATGGTAGTTATTTGTGTAGGTTTGAACCCAGTGATGATACTTACAATCTATGTGATCTTGGGCAAATTCCTTTACTTCTTTGGGCCTCAATTTCCTCATCTATAAAATGAGTGGATTGGACCTCTAAATTCCCTTCTAGCTTTAAATCTCTCTCTCTCTCTCTCTCTCTCTCTCTCTCTCTCTCTCTCTCTTTTTCTCTCTCTCTCTCTCTCTCTGTCACTGTATGTGTTACTTGTGTATATAATAAACATTTTTATTTAAAGTTTTGAGTTCCAAACTTTATCCCTCCTTCCCTCCTTCCCTTTACCCCTCCCTGAGGTAGTAAACAATCAGATATAGGTTATACATGTGCAATTATGTACAATATTACCATTTTAGTAATTTTGTCCGAGAAAACTTGAATAAAAGAAAAAAAGAAAGTGAAAATAGAATGCTTTAGTCTGCATTCAATTAATATCAGTCCTTTCTTTGGAGGTAGATAGTATGCTTCATCATTAGTCCTCTGGGATTGTCTTGGATCATTGTATTGCTGAGAATAGTTAAGTCATTCACAATTCTTCATTAAACAATATTGCTGTTACATGCACAATGTTCTCCTGGTTCTGTTCACTTCAGTCTGCATCAGTTCATACAACTCTTTCCATGCCTTTCTGAAATCATCCTGCTTGTCATTTCTTATAGCACAATAATATTCTATTACAATCATACACAGCTTTTTAGCTATTCCCGAACTGATGGGTATTTCCTTGATTTCCAATTCTTAGCCACCACAAAAAGAACTGCTCTAAATATTTTTGCACAAATAGGTCTTTTTTTTCTTTTTGGGAATGTCTTTGGGATATAAACCTAGCACTGGTATTGCTAGATCAAAGGGTATGCACAATTCTCTTGCCCTTTGGGCATAGTTACAAATTGTTCTCCAGGATGTTTGGATCCATTCACAACTCCTCCAACAGTGAATTAGCATCCCAGTTTTCCTACATTGCCTCTGACATCCAATATTTTCCTTTTTTTGTTATATTTGCCACTCTGATAGTTAACTGTGTCTATAGCTGTGGTTTGGACTAAATGGTCTCTAGTGTTAGAGTTCCCTTCCAACATTGAGTTCCTGGGATTCTGGCAAGGATTGCCCTACTGAGGTACAGAGAAGTTGTAGTCTGATTAGGGGAGGGAGTATCCACATTGATTAAATCATAAATTCTGGGAAGAATGGAGAGAGGGGAGGAAGACAATTGAAATACTGCCATTTAGCTTGTCCCTTCCCTGTGTCTTCACCCCTTCATAGTGGTAAATGCAGCATCCCAGAGTGTACTTATAGTATTTGTTACCATTCCTTTTCTTTTTTCTTTTCTTTTTTTTTTAGTGAAGCAATTGGGGTTAAGTGACTTGCCCAGGGTCACACAGCTAGTAAGTGTTAAGTGTCTGAGGCCGGATTTGAACTCAGGTACTCCTGACTCCAGGGCCAGTGCTCTATCCACTGCGCCATCTAGCTGCCCCACCATTCCTTTTCACAAAGCTTGAAAGAGTCCCCTTGTTGCTGAAGCTTACCTATGGCTTTATTGTTTTTGTTGTTGTTGTTTTTTTGTTTTTTTTTTCAGGGCAATGAGGGTTAAGTGACTTGCTCAGGGTCACACAGCTAGTAAGTGTCAAGTGTCTGAGGCTGGATTTGAACTCAGGTCCTCCTGAGTCCAGGGCCGGTGCTTTATCCACTGTATCACCTAGATGCCCCTTACCTATGGCTTTAAAGGACTTTTTGTTGTTGTTGTTGAGTCATTTCAATTGTGTCTGACTCTTTGTGACCCAATTTGGGGTTTTCTTGGCAAAGATATAGGAATGGTCTGCCATTTTCTTCTCTAGCTCATTTTACAGGCAAGAAAATTGAGGCAGACAGAGTTAAGTAACTTGCCTAGGATCACACAGCTAGTAAGTGTCCAAGGCCAGATTTGAACTCATGAAAAGGAGTCTTCCCTATTCAAATCCTAGTGCTCTATCCAGGGTGCCACCTAGTTGCCCTTTAAATGGCTACCCAGAGACTTTGCCCATAACTTGTTTGGTGAAGCACCAAAAAAACCCAACTAAAAACCCCTCCTTTCTTTCTGAGACAATGGGTTCTGTCGCACTTTAGAAGAAGATAGATCAAGGGAAAGACTCTAAAGGCAGGTGTGTTTAATTTTAGATGGAATTCCAAGATCAGACATTGTTAGAATTTCTTTGGCATTTGGCCCATTTCATAATTTGCCATGTTGCCAGTTCTGTGACACAAGAAACCCATCTCCAGCTGTGGTAGCCCAGCAAGATGATGATAGCAGATTCTGGGAGCACACGGGCAGTTGCTATTGTATATAAATAGACATTTTTCATAAGAGAGGCAGCCATGGTCTATGTGGCATTAAGAAAGCTGGGCTTGGAGTCAGAGTATACTTGGGTTTGCCTCCTTGCTCTGCTACTTAATCTCAAGAGACCCATGGCAAACAATTCACCTCTTTGTCCCTAAGTTTTTTAATTTGTAAAGTGGGGTTGCATTGCCTTGGGTTGTTGTGAGGAAAGTCCTTTGCAAGCCCTGAAATGCTAAAACATGTGAGCTGTTATTATAAAGGATGGAAGAAATCCTTTTTAAAAATATGTGAAAACTGGGGCAGCTAGGTGGTGCAGTGGATAGAGCACCGGCCCTGGAGTCAGGAGTACCTGAGTTCAAATCTGGACTCAGACACTTACTAGCTGTGTGACCCTGGGCAAGTCACTTAACCCCAATTGCCTCACTAAAAAAAAAAAATATGTGGATGTTGCATCTTCCCAACTATACTGGAAACTCACTATAGGGCAGAAGCCATCTGGCAGACTGGAGAGAATAATGGGCTTGAATTCAGAAGCCCCATTTCTGGCTGTTTATACTTTATACACTAATGTATGTGTGTGTATGTGTTGGGGTTGGGGAGAAGTTGGTCCCTGATCATTTGATTTCTCTCCAGCCCCATTGATGTAATCACAGAAAGCTAGGAGCAGATAATAGAGATGAAATGTTAATGAGTTAAATGAAGTACAAAGATGTCTATGGCTTTACAAAATGTGAAGTTTTTCTGATGAAATTAGGGAGGCATTTTCTTTCCCCAGTCTGGAAGTTGGAGAATTCCTCCAAGAATTTCCATTTAAGTAGAGTTCCCAGGCCAGCTATCTCTTCATTACTCAAGTCAGGCTATACCCCTTTGACTGTCTCCATCATGCTCCCACACTGGGTACTCATCTCCTGTCCTGCTGCTTTTTTTTTTTTGCAGGGCAATGAGGGTTAAGTGACTTGCCCAGGGTCACACAACTAGTAAGTGTCAAGTGTCTGAGGCCAGATTTGAACTCAGGTCCTCCTGAATCCAGAGCTGGTTCTCTATCCACTGCACCACCTAGCTACCCCCTGCTCTGCTGCTTTTTAATCTCCCTGTTGTGCATTGTCTTCCCCTGTTAGATTGTAAATTCTTTGAAGACAGGGTCTTCATTTGCTTTTCTTTATATCCTAAATTGTTAGTATAGTGCCTAGCACACAGTAGGCACTTAATAAATGTTTATTGACTAACTGACTTACTTCCCAAAGATAGGCCATTTAAAAACTGAACTTGACAGTTCTGACACATAGACCAGGAAGGAAGCAGCTTTGGAGTATATGACCTACTAGAAGGAAGCATGGAGCTTTCTCTTCCCCCACCATTGGACATGGTATTTTATAGTGGAGCAAAGGCCCTTTCTAGCTCTAAATCTATGATACCGTGACCCAGTGTATGACTGTAAGAAGCACAGTATCCAGTATAGTGCAGAGAGAGATGGTGGGAGACACTTGGGTCAGGAAGCTGCTTCAAGGAATGCTGCCCCTCACAGCAGAGAAGCCAGCCAAACCTGAATTCATGGGAGAATGAGCCATGGCAGTAGAGAGTAGAGCCCTTTGTAGAGAGGGAGAGGACAAGGGAACCGAATTGAACAACTTCCCCAGCAAAGATGCTGTGTCTAGGGGAGAGTAGTGTGAGGACACCATAGGAAAAGAATACTGGAGTACTAGAGTCAAGAGTTTCTTTTGCCAACCTTGTGGTAGACAAAGAGGAAGTTTCTATCTTCTTTGAGGCATTATATTTTATATTTCTCAATTGAGCCTCACAACTAAGTTCAATTATGGGGCATCATCGTCCTCATTTAGCAAATGAGGAAAATGAAGGCTAGACAAAGATAAAATGACTTACTCAAGGTCACACAAGATGAAGTAGGGACTAGAACCCAGGGTAGGGGTGGTGTAAAAAATCACTTTATCCCATTTTAGCCTTGATACTTTAACTAGGTCTCAAACAATCACTCGTAAACGAAATGTTAGAAGGCTTTTGAACTGGAATGACTTTGTGTTTAGATAGAGGAATCTTGGCCAAATTCTAAGGAGCATCTATAAATTATCAGGCAAGTAAAGAAGAGATGGGATTTCAAGAAGGTAGGGCAAGAGCATATCCCTGGAGAGGAACTGCCTATAGGAAGAGGAGAGATGTCAGCTCCTTAGCCAGGCCTTCTCTCCCCTCCCTCCCCTTCCCCACTTTTATAGGACAAGAACCTTCTGAGTTTCAGGGGGACCAGAGGATGCTATACTTTCCATCTTCCATTCAGTGTCTCTTAGCCTACTCCTTACATTAGCTGGTTGGCAGCGTCTCTGTTTCAGGAACCAAGGTGATTACTTTTTTTTTTTTTAGTGAGGCAATTGGGGTTAAGTGACTTGCCCAGGTCACACAGCTAGTAAGTGTTAAGTGTCTGAAATCAGGTCCTCCTGACTCCAGGGCCAGTGCTCTATCCACTGCACCACTTAGCTGCCCCTCCACATGTATTCTTTAAGGTTGAACTCACTTTCTTCTGAATTCTGTATATATTCAGAGGAGAGTGTTACAGATGTGTGTGTGTGTGTGTGTGTGTGTGTGTGTGTGATTTGTACCAATTGTTCTTAATATTCTCAAAGGTGGTAGACTTAGTAAAGACCCTTTTCTAAAAGCTACTTAAGGTTGGCTGACCAAAATTGATTTTCAAATGGTATTCTTTGGGGGAAGCACACCAGTGAGCTCTCAAGGAAATGGTATTAAAAGATCCCCCCAAAGAGAAAAAGACCTATTTGTACAAAAATATTAATAGCAGCTCTTTTTGTGGTGGCTAAGAATTGGAAATCAAAGGAATGCTCATCAACTAGGGAATGGCTAAACAAGCTGTGGTATATGATGGTGATGGAATATTATTGTGCTATAAGAAATGACAAGCAGAATGATTTCAGAAAGGCCTGGAAAGACTTGTATGAACTGAAGTATGGTGAAGTGAGCAGAACCAAGAGAACACTGTGCAGTGACAGCAATATTGTTTGATGAAGAATTGTGAATGAATGACTTAACTATTCTCAACAATACAATGATCCAAGACAATCCCATAGGACTATTGATGAAAACAATAATCCACCTCCAAAGAAAATCCACCTCCAAAGAAAGAACTGATATCGATGGGACACAGACTGAAGCATGCTATTTTTCACTTTCTTTCATTTTTTCTTTTATTTAAGTTTTCTTGGACAAAATGACTAATATGGTAATGTTTTACAGAATCCTACATGTATAACCCATATCTGATTGCTTACTGCCTCAGAGAGGGGAAAGGGAAGGGAGGGAAGAAGGGATAAAGATCAGAACTCAAAACTATAAACAAAAATGTTTATTACTTTAAAAAAATTAAAAGGAAACAGGTTGACCAGAAAAAAAAGGTAATGATATTAGACCCTTGACCCCTCAGGCACATGCTTACACCCATGGGAAGGGATGTAGCTAGTCAATCTCTGGGGACTTGCCTCATCACTTGGGTGGGAGATGGGAGAAGGATACCTCAGAACTTGAAATGGGTTACATCAGATTTCTGGATTCTCAGTCCGGTTTTCTTTTCCCAACACCACTCCCAGTTTTGGATTCTTCACACAGGGGTGACTAGTGGCAGGGAACTTGTGAGGTTTATTCCTATTTTTTTGCAAGGCAATGGGGGTTAAGTGACTTGCCCAGGGTCACACAGTTAGTAAGTGTCAAGTGTCTGAGGCCGGATTTGAACTCAGGTCCTCCTGAATCCAGGGCTGGTGCTTTATCCACTGCGTCACCTAGCTGCCCCCGGTTTATTCCTATTTCAAGGATTTGAGGATTCAGTGGTTGTTGGCAGCTGTCCTGGATGCAGTTTGAGGGGACTGGACAGAGGATCATATGATTCAGAGCCATAAGGGACTTCAGAGCTCATCTAGCTCTACCTACTTCTCATTTTACAGATGGAGAAATGGAAGTCTTAGAGAAGGGAGGTGACTTACTCACCCATGGAGTCAGGATTTGAACCCAAATTCTCTGTCTCCAAAGCAGTGTTCTTGCCTCTCTTAGAGTTGTTCAAGGAGGACCAAGGTCAGGCAACAGCTGCCTTCCCACACTGACTATCTAGTCATGTCTGTCTACAGGCAGCTAATATCAGCATGCCAACTCATTTAACTCAGCATCCTTTTGCTCTCATTCTCCATCCCTCCCTTTACTCCCACCAACTAGCTTCCCTAGCCTGAGTCATGGTCCTCTCCACCATCAAAAGTGCTCGCTGCCTGACCATCCGTCTTTCCCTAGGCTCTCCAAAAGAACTGCAAGGCATAGCTTGGGTCACCACAGTATGATGTCCCCTGACCACCACTCCTTCCTCTGCCTCTGTGGCCACAGAAGCAAGGACGAAGGACTGGCTGGCCTCATGTGTGGAGGCGGGGGGAGCGCTCACTGCAACTGACAGCTGGAAAGTTTTGCTTTTGGCTTCTGAACTCAGTTGGGCCACTAGTGTGACTAATTGTCTGAGAAGGATGTCAGGGTAAGCCAAGCTGATTTGAAGACCAAGTAATCTGGAGGGGGGAATTGAGGGTGAAGAGGTGGTAGTGAGGGAAGATGATAGGAAACCCTGCAGAAATAACTCTGGGATCCAAAGACTTAGGGTTCAAATCCCACTTATTATGCTGACTACGTGTGTGACTGTGGTCAAGTCATAGCCTCACTTTCCTGGACCTGTCTGCTCATCTGTAAATTTAAGGTGTGTGTGGACTAGATTACTTCTGAGCTTCCTTTGAGTTGTAGACATTTTTTTTTTCCAGAGCAATGAGGGTCACATAGCTAGTAAGTGTCAAATGTCTGAGGTCAGATTTGAACTCAGGTCCTCCTGAATCCAGGGCCCGTGCTTTGTCTACTGTGCCACCTAGCTGCCCCACGGTTGTAGACTTTTGATCCTATGAACCTTCTCTAATTAGGTCCTGCCTTCATCTTACTGGATGGTGACAAGAGAGAATGCATAGTGTTTCCATTCAAAGACTTTCATTTACACAGCATGTTGTACTTTTTAAGAACAGGTTTCTATTTTATCTTACCTGGTCCTCACAAATAGCCTTTGGAGGTGGGTAGGGCTGATATCCATGTTCCCATTTTATAGATGAGGAAACTAGGGCTTGGAAAAATGAGGTGGATGGACCAAGATCAGACAGTGGTGAAGATGAGACTAGAACTTTCTTCTTCTGACTGAGTTCAGAGTTCTTCTGATGCCACTATTACCTCTGCTAATACTCACAATCTTGCATCATGATCTTGTAATGGGAGGTGTGGGGTGTGGGTGGGCTTGCAGATTCCAGGACCTTCTCTGTTACATCATTGGGGAATCTTTTCATGAGTAATCCAGCCTTCACTGACCCCTCCCTTCTCTGAAATCCTAAAGAATACAGAGGGTCGGTACCCTATCAATTACCCTATCAATTACAATCAACAACCATTTATGGTCTTCTCATTCAACAGTTCTTTCATGTGTACACATATCTTGTTTCCTTACCTTAAATTATAAGCTCACTGAGGGCAGGAACCTTATCATACCTTTTTGTGTATTGCTTTGTTGTTATTTTTCTTGTTCATCCTCGAAGAGGACCAATGACATCATGAGGGTGATGTCTTGACCTGTGCATGAATTGGAGTTGAGTGAGGTATCCTCTTGCTCTCCAGATTCATCAAAGTCGAGTGTCAAGACAAAGTAAAGATGGCTTGTGATGCTTGGATGCAGTGGGTGACCTTGGCCTTTCTAAATTAAAGTCTTTAGAATAATAATGGATGTAGAGTAGATATTAATTAGCTGTGTTGATTGTTTAATACATGATGAATGAATGAATAAGTGCTTACTATATGCAAAGCTGTGTTCTAAGTTCGAGGAGTATAAATAGAAAAAAAGTGAGAGTTCCTGCCCTCAAGGAGGTCACATTCTAATGGGGGAGACAATGCATATAGGAGATTTCAGCTGTAAGTCAGATGGAAAAGTCTCATGGTCCTTAGGACTCTGTGGCAAAGTAGATGGTAACACCTCCTCTTTAATGGTATCTCACTGATATAAGCATATGTTTTTGATACTGAACCATTTGACGGTGCCAAGGACTTTTGTGGCAAGAACTTTCTTTTCTTGGTCTTTGAGAGTTGTGGCTGAATTTAGCATCTTCAGGAGTAATGGCCAAACTGCATCTCCACTGGGGTTGAAGATCATGCCCCTGACCCACTGGCGGTAGGACCTGTATTCTTAGATGTTTTCCCCTAGCTGTTTGTTACAACAAGCAGGGAGAGAGGGTGGTTGAGTTGTGGGCTCAGGAAGGTACTATCTGTTAATGCTGATGAGGAACCAGTCCCTTTCCCACTCTGAATATGCCTGCAAGCACCATATTAAAACTTGAGAGCCAAAATAATGTTTGTTATAGGCTAGTCTATTCTTTCTTTCTTTTTTTCTCTCTCTCTTTCTTTCTTTCTTTCTTTCTTTCTTTCTTTCTTTCTTTCTTTCTTTCTTTCTTCCTTCCTTCCTTCCTTCCTTCCTTCTTTCCTTCCTTTCTGTCTCTGTTTCTGCATGTCTGTGTGTGTGCCTATCTATCCATCCATCTACCATCCATCTGTCTGTCCTGTCTATGTATCTGTTCATCCATCCTTCTGTCTGTCTGTCCATGTCTATCTATCCATCCACCCATCATCTATCTATCTATCCATCCATCCATCATTCATCCATCATCTGTCTGTCTGTTTCTATCCATCTATCTGTCTATGTCTATCCATCCATCCATCATCTATCCCTCCCTCTCTCCTTCCCTACACCCACCCAACATCTATCCATCCATCCATCTATCTATCTAATCATCTATCTATCTATCTCTATCATCTATCTACCATTTGCTATAGGTTTTCTTTGTGTGTCCTTGTGTTGTGTGCATTTCTAAAGAAGTCTTGTGTTCTGGGCCAGATTGTAAATTGCCTGATGTCTTGGATCAATCTGCCTCTTCTAAGCCCATCTCTATTTTTCTGTGTATGCCTCTATTGGCAATAGGAGCTCCCTACCAATCAAAAGTTATGAGACCCTGACAGCAAATTGAGTAAAGGAGTCTTTGAGATCAGGTTTTTTGGGCAGGGAGTCTCCACAAAGGACAGTTAGAGGGGGAAGAAATAGTAGGACAGAATAAATAGAAGACTGTTAGTATTAATGGACATTCTTCTCTCCTTATGAATCTATACCAGAGAATCCCAAACTTTCTCAGTTCAGTGTTTCCATGGCACTCTTACAGCAGAAGAGATACCTAATAGTTCCATTTAAGTAGTGAGATTGAAAATTTAAAATATTCCGAGGAACCCCTATACATTTGCTACAAGAACCCCTATGAGGTACACAGTTGGGGAACCTTGGGACCATGCCCTATATCCCTATGGGGATAAAAAAGGAAGATGGGAAAGCTGGACCAGTTCAGGGCTTGGACAACAGGAAGAAACCTTAGAGGGAGTATTTGGATCTGTCGGTTTAGGTGAAGTCTAGTGAGCATGCTCACTAGATTGGATGATTGATTGGATCACTGATTGGATACTTGAGTAGGGTTCCCTTCCCCTAACTATTTATGGGTCATTGAGCAGAGTATCCTTCCCCTTAGTGTTTTTCTTCCAGGGAGAGGATATGAGAGCAGAATCTTTGGGAGCAGCATCATATTGTGGATTGGTGCCCAAGTGGAGAGTGTTACTGTGGAGACAGTGATTGTAAGGTGTGGAAAAACAGTAGAAATGAAATATGCAGAGAAGCCCTTAGAAAAATCACAGTAGAGGGTGGGGAAGGACAGGAGTTGAGGTATTTGCCTTGCAGCATTACCTTGTGAGATATATAGCAGCTCTTGTAACAAATACTGGCCCAACCTGAATTGGTCAAGATTATTTTACTAGTGGCTTACACTGTGTATGGTGACAGAAATAAGAGGTCACATTTCTTTTTTGTTTGTTTTGTTTCACATTTCCCAGATTGTTGTTTGTTTTTTCTTTTTTAGTCCTGTTTTTAGCTTTTCTTTTTCTTTCTTTCTTTCTTTTTTTTTTTATGTGAGACAAATAGGGTTAAGTGACTTGCCCAGGGTCACACAGCTAGTAAGTGTTAAATGTCCGAGGCCGAATCTGAACTCAGGTACTCCTTATTCCAGGGATGGTGCTCTATCCACTGAGCTATCTAGCTGCCCCTTAGCCTTTATTTTTATAGCACCTTTACTTCAAAGGTATTCCCCTTCCCTCCCCTTATTCAGCAAGCCATCCCTTGTGACAAAGAATTTTTTAAAAAGAAAGAAAAAATGGAATTTAGTAAAAAATCAAATATTATGGGGAGAGAGATTTGAGGGAAGATGCTGAAGGTGCAGGAAGAGGCTTCCCAGAGATCAGTGCTAGCCCAAATTGGTACAGAAGACACATTTATTTGTATCCCCCAGATTTAGAGTCTCTGCTCTAAGAGGCAGCTAGTTGATGCAGCGGATAGAATGCTGGACCTGGAATCAGGAAGACTTGAGTTCAAATCCTCCCTCAGAAAACTTCCTTGCTATGTGACCTAGGGTAAGTCACTTAGCTTGTTTGCCTCAGTTTCCTCAACTGTAAAATGGGGATAATAATAACACCTACCTCCCAGGGTGGTTGTGAGTGTTAAATAATATATTATTTGTAAAGTGCCTGGAACATAGTAAGTGCTATAGACATGCTACTATTATTATTGTTACTACTATTAATTTTGTTTTTTTGTTTTTATTTTTGTTTTTTTCTGGTGAGGCAATTGGGGTTAAGTGACTTGCCCAGGGTCACACAGCTAGTAAGTGTCAAGAGTCTGAGGCCGGATTTGAATTCAGGTCCTCCTGAATCCAGGGCTGGTGCTTTATCCACTATGGCACCAGTTGTGCGTATGTAGCTTCTTTTGTTATTGCTGTTGTTTTTAAATTATAAAAGTATTTTATTATTTTCCAGTTACGTGTAGAGATAGTTTTCAACATCTGTTTTTATAAGATTTCTAGTTTCAAATTTTCCTCCCTCCCTCCCTCTCCTCCTTCCCCCCTCCCCAAGACAGTAAGCAATCTGATACCCTATGTAGCTTCTTTTTTTTTTTTTTTCAGTGAGGCAATTGGGGTTAAGTGACTTGCCCAGAGTCACACAGCTAGTAAGTGTTAAGTGTCTGAGGCCGGATTTGAACTCAGGTACTCCTGACTCCAGGGCCGGTGTTATATCCACTGCGCCATCTAGCTGCCCCACTATGTAGCTTCTTAAGGAAAGAATAGACACCTATGTTGGTCAAAGTGAGAAAGATGAGAGAGGAAATGGTGTAGGTATGTGTCTGTCTGTTTGTCAGTCAATCTGTCAATCAGTCAATCAGTCAGTCAGAAATCACACTAGGTGGCACAATGGATAGAGTGTAGGGCCTGAAGTCAGGAGTTCAAATTCAGCCTCAGACACTTAATAGCACAGTGACCCTGGGCAAGTCACTTAACCCTGTTTGCCTCAGTTTCCTCATCTGTAAAATGAGCTGGAGAAGGAAATGATAAACCCCTCCAATATCTCTACTGAGAAAACCCCAAATGGGGTCACAAAGAGTCAAATATGACTGAAACACGTGAATAACAGTGCACCCCTCTCCATCCAGTGGCAGTTATTGGAATTGCAGTCAAGGTACCATCGGGAAAGAATCAGCCCCGTTCTATAGGTTTGGCCTGGCCAAGCAAACACCATTATCTCTTCAGCCTTACAGGATCTGTCCCACTGGAGAAAATGATTGCCAGATGAACCATGCCAGGCTCCCAGGCGGGCTTTCAAAGCATGCATCTTCATGGTTGGAAAACTTAAACCAAAACATCAAAATTCATCTCCCCACACATTGCTCTTCCTGTTGGGTTCTTCCCCTTAAACACCACAGTCCCCACTTTCCTGATCATCACTATTCTTAAGCACAGGGCAACATACTTTGGTCCCAATTCTGGTTCACCAAGGAAAATTAATGACCACATCCACTTGCTACATTATAAATAGAGACCAACTTCTTGTGAGTCACTGAACCACGGAATAATGTGGCCCTGCCTGCTCCCTGGTCCTTTTCTGCCTCCCTCTCTGCTCTCTTCTTTCTCTCCCATATTCACCATATTTTAGCCCAGCTCTGGATGTGGTCAGCTGCCACCTTTAGTGCCTTTCTCTTTGCTTCCATGGCAATTGTAGTCATAAGAGAATTGGATTTTGAATCAGAATCTGGGTTCAAGTCTCTCAACTCTGCCATCTGTTGATATAGGGCTAGTCACTTAATCTCTCTAGGCCCCATCTTCCTCATGTGTAAAGTGAGGGGACTAGATGATCTGTAAGGTCATTTTTAGATTTAATATTCTATGGTCATGTAAAAAACATGGAAAAATCAGGGGGCAGCTAGGTGGTACAGTGGATAAAGCACCGGCCCTGGATTCAGGAGGACCTGAGTTCAAATCCAGACTCAGACGCTTGACACGTACTAGCTGTGTGACCCTGGGCAAGTCACTTAACCCCCATTGCCCTGTAAAAAAAATGGAAATATCTAAAGAAGTTTGGGTCAACTTTTAGATTTCAAGAGTCCCTGAAAGGTGATAAAAGTGAAAGAGTTCAAAGCGGCAGCTCAGAAAAGAAATTGAAGTAAAATTGGTATTTAACAAATTATGTTTCTCCTTTTTCCTCCTCAGAGGTTTTTTTTAAAGTAATAAGCATTTTTATTTATAGTTTGAGTTTCAATTTTTATCTCTCTTTCCCTCCCTCCCCTTTCCCTTCCCTGAAGTGGTAAGCAATCAGATATGGGGTTTACGTGTACGATTATGTAAAACATTACAATTTTAGTCATTTTGTCCAAGAAAACTTGAATAAAAGAAAAAAATGAAAGAAAGTGAAAAATAGCATGTTTCAGTCTGTGTTCCATCAATATCAGTTCCTTCTTTGGAGGCAGATAGTATGTTTCATCAATAGTCCTTTGGAATTGTCTTGGATCATTGTATTGCTGAGAATTGTTAGGTCTTTAACAGTTCTTCATCAAACAATATTGCTGTCTCTGTGCAAGTGTTCTCCTAGTTCTGCTCACTTCACTATATGCCGGTTCAGATAAGTCTTTCCAGGACTCTTTGAAATCATCCTGCTTGTTATAAGGAGCATGAACACCATCTACATCAGCTTGGCACTGTAGAAGGGAGGGAGGGGAAGGGAACATGCATTTAAGCCCCTACTATGTTGAGGCACTGTGCTAAAGCACAGTGACGATGATTTTGTTGTTGTTCAGTCATTTCAGTCGTGTCCAACTCCTTGTGACCTCTTGTGGGATTTTCTTGGCAAAGATACTGGAGTGGTTTGCCATTTCCTTCTCCAGATCATTTTATAGATGAGGAGAATGAGGCAATTGGGGTTAAATGACTTGCCCAGGGTCACACAGCTAGTAAGTGTCTGAGGCCAGAATTGAATTCAAGAAGATGAATCTTTCTAACTCCAGGCCTGGCACTCTATCCACTCTGCCACCTAGCTGACCAATTAAGCAAAGGGTTATTTTGAGTTAGAATTTTCTAGGATTTTCTTATACCTTAACCTTTATATTTAAACTTTTTTTTTCCATAAACATTTTTCTGAAAAAAAAAAAGCTGCCTCTTTTGTTTTTTGTTCTGGGTTATGTGTGGCTAACTGACTTACCTGGTCACTGTTTTACTTACTATGTACACAAATGCCTTGCACTGAGACCAAAGAACTGAGCCGAATTTGAAGTATCCTGATGTCTTTGTGTGTGTGTGTGTGTGTGTGTGTGTGTGTGTGTGTGTGAGGCAATTGAAGTTAAGTGACTTGCCCAGGGTCACACAGGTAGTAAGTGTCAAGTGTCTGAGGCCAGATTTGAACTCAGGTCCTCCTGAATCCAGGGCCAGTGCTCTATCCACTGCACCACCTAGCTGTCCCTCCTGATGTCTTTAGGGGTTACAGCAGTGACATCATAGGTCCTGAGATTCAGAGGTGGAAGGGACCTTAGAAATTATCTAGTCCGAGTCCCTTATTTTGCAGAGGAGGAAACTGATGCCCAGGAAGGGGAAGAGACTTGTCCAAGGTTAAATAGGTAGCCAATTCTTTTAGACAGGAGGTGAACCCAGGTTCTGTGGTTCCAAAGCCACCTAACTAAAAGTGACACACACTTGCATCAGAGAATTTGATAGACTTAAAAAAATCCCAAACAGGCAAGCGATATCATAGGAAAAGAAAAACCTAATCAATATTACATTTTAGCTCTTTCTGCCACTTTTTTGTTTGTTTGTTTGGGTTTTTTTTTTTTTTTTGGCACAGCAATCACAACTGGTAAATGTCTGAGACCAGATTTCAACTCAGTCTTTCTCAACTCTAGGCCCAGTGTTCTATCCATTGTATCATTTAGCCACCTCAAAGGGTCAATTACATATGCCATAATACACAGAAAGTACCTGCTTGCAGACTGACTCACGATCTTTTTTCTCCAGTCTCCTTCCTCCCCTTATTGAAGTCATGCTGCCCAATACTTGAGATGGGGACATTTTGTTCAGGGTGGGTGGGGTGGGTGGGGGTTTGGGGGTTCAAGGAGTACTTTATAACATAGGGACTCCAAGAAAACTTAAAGCTCCTGGGAAAATGTGACCATCTGGTTAATTTAGTCATTCCCTTTTCTTTCCAAAGGTTTGCAAAGGGCCAGGTAAAACTCTATTTGTCATTCTTGCCACAGCAAAGTGGGTGCTCCTACCTGCCCAGGGAGGGCCATTGGTTCAGTTTTGAAGCAGATGAAATTCATCTTTAGTGTCTCTCACTGCCACCGGGTGGGTCCCCAATCCTTTCAAGATATCCACAGGCAGGAAGGTTAACAGAGATGAAGAAATAATTATTGTGAAGGTGTTATTGACTTCATGTTACCCACCCAGCTATATCTGCATTTAAAGAGAAGTCTGTAGGGCAGAGATGATAATTAACCTAAAGGGATGAATTAATAATGGTGGAATTAGTTTAATAATGTTGGAA
This sequence comes from Dromiciops gliroides, assembly GCF_019393635.1. Lineage (NCBI taxonomy): Eukaryota > Metazoa > Chordata > Mammalia > Microbiotheria > Microbiotheriidae > Dromiciops > Dromiciops gliroides. Next base: position 259,940,723 of record NC_057864.1, read on the forward strand.
TTTGGGGAATCACTGGGTGATCTCAGCATCCTTTTAATCGGGACCTACTCCCTTTAATTGTAAAGCTGGTTCCCAAAGTACAAATAGCAATTTATTCTAAAATGGCTTTGTAGGATGTTACAGCTAGGTGAGACCTTGGCTATTCCTTCATTTTATAGAGAAGGAAACCAAGTTCCAGATTGGGGATATGCTTTTCCCAAGTCATACAAGAGAGTAAATGAGCGAGCTGGGATCTAAACCCATACTTTGGGGTGACAAATCTAGTTATTTTTCTACTACACTGTCACGTCCTCCTTCTGTTTTTACCACAAGACAAGGCTCCCTCTATAGCCACATTGACTTGGAGATGGAGGCAGTAACAACTTCACTGGCTGAGCCCATAGCCCATTGATAGAGACCTGGGCAAGATGATGTAGTCATGCCTACCATCCCCCATCTCAGCTACCAGGGGAGGTGGGGGTTATGAGGTGGGTGGGGTGGCATAGCAGTGGCATATCTGGTTCTTTTCTTCCCATCTATGGCTAGAAAGAAAAAGTCACAAGTCTCCTTTTGTATTGTCTATACCCCTGTCTCCAGGGCAAAAATGCCAAGAGAAAAAAGTATTTGAGGTATTTCATGGGGAAATGGTAGACAACAAAAGTCCTGTTGGGTGGTATTCTGGTTAACTACAGGAAGGCTGACAGTCTAGCCAGGATATTACCTTTTTAAAGTGAAAACTGTTGCTTTGAAAAACATTTTCAACTCTATGGAGATCCCTCTTTCTACTCCCCCAATTTTCATAGGTTTGCATATTCCTCACTGCAGAGAGTCACATGGTCAGCACAGAGGATGTAGAGGTGTGAAATAGGCAGGGATTAGAGTCAGCAGAAAGCCTTTTGGTAAAGGATAGCTTACACCTAAGCAGACCACGTGGACTCCAGAAGACAACTGGACTAAGGACAAACTCCCTTGTCCCTTCCCTTTCCATCTCCTCCATTCCTCCACTTCCCCCCTGCCAAATTGAAGCCCAGCCTGTGACTGGATTTGCCACTGGGCAAGGTGAAAGAGCAGGAAATAATGAGTGATTGCTGTTCTTAGAAACATTTTAGTTCAATAGAACTTAAAAAAAAAACAACCCAGAAAAGCGTGTGTGTGTGTGTGTGTGTGTGTGTGTGTGTGTGTGTGCTCATTCCCAAGGGAGACTCGGTAACAATGCCCTTAAACTGATGGGATGTTTTCACGTCAGTTTTCTCATACAACTTCCTGGATGTTATCTGGGGGTAATGACCCTCAATAATATTTATTATTCTCCTCATGTTTTAGAAGAGGAAACTGAGGTTAAATGACTTGCTTAAAGCCCAATATAGCTCCTTGGTTGTATAGGTGGGATTACAAATCATAGGAGAGCTTCAAGGGATTTTAGAGATAATTTTGTGAATTATTAGAGATTTAGATGGCTATTGATAACTTGGATGCCTTCCTTTGAGTACTTCCTGTTCATATCTTTGGACCATTTATCAGTTGGGGAATGGCTAAAATAATCTCATTGGCTCATAAATTTAGAACTGAAAGGGACCTTAGAGGTCACCAAACACAACGCCCCTTTCCCCCTCATTTTATGGATGAGTGAAATGAGACTCAAAAGGCTTGTATCTTGCCCAAGGTCACACAGACGGTAAGTGAGTGGCCAAACCGAGATTTGAATAGATGTCTACTGACCACCCAGCAGCTAGGTGGTGCAGTGGATAGAACACTGGTATGGAGTTGGGAAGATCTGAGTTCAAATCTGACCTCAGATACTTATTAGCTTTGTGACCCTGGACAAGTCACTTCAGCCTGTTTGCCTCAGTTTTTTTTTTTTGTTTGTTTTGTTTGTTTGTTTGCAGGGCAATTGGGGTTAAGTGACTTGCCCAGGGTCACACAACTAGTAAGTGTTAAGTGTCTGAGGCCAGATTTGAACTCAGGTCCTCCTGAATCCAGGGCCCATGCTCTATCCACTGCGCCACCTAGCTGCCCCTTGCCTCAGTTTTATCAGCAGTCAAATGACATGGAGAAGGAAATGGTAAACCACTCCAGTATCTTTGCCAAGTAAACCCTAAATGGGGTCATGAAGAGTCAGATACAACTGAGCAACAACTGATGATCCCCAAGCCTATGCTTTTTGCACTGTCCCACAATACTTCTAACACCCCATATTTTATAGATGAGGAAATGATCCAAAGAAGTACAACAACTTGCCCATGGGCTCCAAGGTTATAAGTAGCCAAGTCAAGATTCTAACCCAGATCCCCTGATTTCAAATTGTTGGATTAAGAGCAGGGGGTGGTTCATAAGCCTTTTCTGGGTCATGGACCTCTTTGACAGTCTGAGGAACCCTTAGGACCCCTTCTCCAAATGATGTTTTTTAGATGTATAAAATAAAATCCATAGCCTTTATAAACGAAACCAATGATACTTATCTAGCTACATAATACCAATTATTTAAGGGTACTTATATACATGTATCAAAATGTTAAACAAAACGAAACACTAACGTCACAGACTCCAGGTTAAGAATCCCTGGATTTGAGGTTGGTGGCTACATCCCTGCTTTCCTGACTAAGCCTAGAAGAAGGAGAGGTGTCATGGACACAGCCAATGGGAGTTGAGTGGATGCTGCCAATCTATGGCTTTCCCCTCCCTGCTATTCTATTAATGAATACATATTTTGTGATTCTTGGGGGATCCAAGAGAGGTAGAAGCCATTGTATCTACTCTCTAGTAGGGTCTAATCTAGCTGTGGAGGTCTGTGAAATAGGACAAAATATACAAGGGATGGGAATGGGGTGCATTGAAGGCGGAGCTAAGGGGAGTGGGTTCAAATTCCTTCCATGCCACTTGCTAGCTGTGTGACCTTGAACAAATTACTTTGTCTTTCTGACTCTTGTTCCCTCCCCTGGCCGATGAAAGGGTTGGACTAGATGGTCTCTAAGACTTCCCAAAGCTCTGCTGTGTTGGGAGGTGCAGTGAGCCTAACATTCTGTGAAGGGAAAGAACGACTGGAAGCTGAAGTGGTTGGGTAACGTTTCCCAGAGGAGGAGAGACCGAATCCAAATTTTGTGATTCTCATAACAGAGTTCTTTCCACTAGGCCACCCTGCCTTCCTTAGCCCGTTTCTTTAATAGCTTTCAGATGTAACTCTAGGCCCAGGTCCCATAAACAGCTACTGGATTCTCATGGCCCAAGTGCAGGCAGGCACAGAACAACTTCAATGAGTACAGGCATGGGAATTGAAACAAATATCTTAAAGGCAAACATTGGTTGAATCAGCAACTAGCATTGCTATGGCCCTGGAGGGTTTACAAAACACTTTATAAACATGATCCTGGTTGATCTACAAAACAACCCTGTGTGTGTGTGTACTACTACTGTTCCCATTTTACAGATGAGAAAACTGAGGCAGGCAGAGGTTTGAGTGACTTGTCCAGGATCACCAAGCTAGTAAGTGTCTGATGCTAGATTTGAACTGAAGTCTTCCTGACTTCAGGTCCAGCCCTCTATTCCCTGTGTCACCTTGCTAAACTAAAGACACTAAAATTTAATTTTACAAATTAAACTTTCAGATATAATCTTTAAAAATGAGGCATGAAAAACCAGATCTTTTTGGGATACATTAGGGTATACTTGGCAATGCCTGCCTATCTTCCTAGGTCTGATCCTGGAGATCTGACCCTTGAGGAATCTGACCTCCTTGGCTCTTTATTCCTACCCAAGAGTTTTACTTTGGGAAAAATCTCCCCCCAAAAGCTTAGATATGATTAGTGTCTAGGTTTCCCCTGTTAATCCCTGGGAAACTCTGGGGCCCCAAGTCCCCCCATATGTGGATAACAGGCCCCTCCCCAATCTCTGTACTGTGACAATTGGAGTGATGCCACCTGCTGGAGAGTTACTGTAGGAAAGCTCTGCCATGAGGAGAAGGCATCTGAGGGCAAGCCATGTAGCTTGGGAGGTCAGTTCCTTGGCGTCAGGAAGTGACATTTGATGTTTCCAGTTGAGACAGGAGGCTTGTGGGATGAAGGAGGGGTGAGGATCTCTCTCTCTTGTCATGAGGACTCTCGTGGAGAGTGGAGCAAAAGTGCTGGCTCCCTGAGATAGATAGCTGTAGGCATCTAGGCCTCTTTCCCTCTCTTCACCAAATTCTTATGCTCCTTAATAAATGCTTAACAGTCTAAAACTCTTGATAAAGCTTCTAATTTATTGGTGACCACTTATTAGATTTTTTTAGACAGTATAGCTAGATAGCAACTTTATAGAATAGGCTCTCCATGTATAATATGGGTATTGGGTCTAGGAAAACTTTCATTTCAGAAAATACTTAACCCATGAGGAGTCCCAGAAGCCCATGGACAGATACAGAAACACAAAAGGCACTCAAAGTTGAGAAGAGGCCACCAACACATTTTGGGGAACTGTTGGACAAGCACTGACCTTCCCACAGGCCTGCAGTATGTGAGTAGCTCGTGGTAATAGCAGAGAAAGTTGGCAAGGTCTAACTCTCCTGGTATCGAGTGGCATGGCTTGAATTCTTCAGCTGTAGAGTAAGCCTATTCTTTGTCTAAGAAGGATTTTGTTGTTGTTTTCTTTTGTTTTTGGAGAGAATTGGGGTGAAGTGACTTGCCCTGGGTCATACAGCTAGTAAGTGTCTGAGATCAGATTTGAATTCAGGTCCTCCTGATTTCAGGGCCTCTGTTCTATCCACCAGGCCACCTGGCTTCCCTCTAAGAAACATGTTGTTGACAAAATCTCCCAGCAGGACTGATGCCCAGACTTTCAAATTTGGGTGTGCTGGTGCCAGCTTGAACGAGCTTGAGAGAACCAATTAATTGTGAGCATTTACACCTTGGGAATCTGCAAATGCTATGAATCAAGGCTTAATTTATTATTTTCTCAATCTTCTAGACTTAAGAAAGTAATGGGGAAAATGTTAAAAATGCAGATTAAATGTATGTATCCCGCATACATTTTCCCCCTGAACAGTTGAATATTAAACCTACCAGCATACCACTAAGCAGTAGTTAGGTGGTACAGTTGGTGGAATGCCAGGCCTGGAGGCAGGAAGACTCATCTTTCTGAGTTCAAATCTAGCCTCAGACACTTACTAGCTGTGTGACCCTGGGCAAGTCCCTTAACCCCGTTTGCCTCAGTTTCTTTATGAGCTGGAGAAGGAAATGGCAAACCATTCCAGTATCTTTGCCCAGAAAACCCCAAATGGGGTCATGAAGAGTCAGACACGACTAAAATGACTAAACAAACAAGAACATACATGTAGAACTGGAGGAGACCTTAGCAGTTATCTAATCCGGTAGAGAGACAATATGCTAAAATGAAAAGCAGAATGGTTTTGGAGTCAGAATATTGGAATTCAAATCTGGCACCATGCATGTGACCTTTAGTAAGTCACTTAAATTCTTTCTGGCCTCAATTTTCTCATCTGTACAGTGAGTGGGTAGAAGCAAAACTCATTATCCCCCCTACCCCCCTGCCCCAAACCCTTGCCTTTTCCTAACTTTCCTATTACTGGTAAGGGTGCACCTCAGTTTTTACCTTTACAATATCTCTTGAGCTTTTCTTTATATAGTTTTCTTTCCACTCACTCTTGTACAGTCCCCTCATCACCTCTAAATGGGTTTCCCTAACTCAAGCCTCTCCCTACTCCAATTAATCCTCCCCTCAACTGCCAACGTGACTGTCTTCATACTCAGGTGTAGTCATGTCACCTTCCTTCTCAGTAAACTGCATTGGCTCCCTATTACCTCCAGGATAAAATAGAAAATCCTCTGTTTGGCATTTAAAAAGCCCTTTACAACCTGACCCCTTCATACACTTCCTTTCTTCTTACTCCTTACTTACCTCCATGACCTCTACAATCCAGCTACCCTGGCCCTCGTACTGATCCCTGATCAGGACACCATTTCCTGCCTTTGTCCTGGTTGCCCCCAATGCCTGGGGTGCTCTTCTTTCTCCCCTCTGCTTCATAGCTTCCTTTAAGGCTCAGCTCAAACCCCACCTTCTGCGGGAGGCTTTCCCTGCCTCCCCCTGTCCCAACCCCTTCCTTGGTGACTTCCTTCTGAGATTACAATGAAGTTACACTTTATGTGTCCTGAATGCACATAGTTAACTTGCATGTTGTCTTTTTTTTTTTTTTGTCGGGGCAATGGGGGTTAAGTGACTTGCCCAGGGTCACACAGCCAGTAAGTGTCAAGTGCCTGAGGCTGGATTTGAACTCAGGTCCTCCTGATTCCAGGGCCAGTGCTCTATCTACTGTACCTCCGAGCTGCCCCACATGTTGTCTTTTATATTAGAATATAAGCTCCTTCAGTTCAGGCACTGAATCTGCCTTTGGTTTGTATCTCCAGTGCTTAGCTCAGTACCAGGTCCATAATCAGTGCTTAATAAATGCTTGTAGACTGAATAACTAAATGACTTCCAAGCCTAAATCTACAAATCGATAATGCCACTCCCTCATTTTTTTGGGGGGGCAGGGCAATGAGGGTTAAGTGACTTGCCCAAGGTCACACAGCTAGTAAATGTCAAGTGTCTGAGGTCATATTTGAACTCAGGTGCTTCTGAATCCAGGCCCAGTGCTTTATCTACTGTGCCACTTAGCTGTCCCCCACCCCCTCATTTTTGCAGATAAGGAAATTGAAGCTCCTCTCTGATTCCTTTAGGAGTCCAAAAGGACCTGTCTGGACCATGTATATTTCTGTGGTTTTCATGAATAATCATGATTCAACATACATATACACATATAAGTATATGTGTATGTGTATGTATATATGTGTGTGTGTGTATATGTATATGTATATGTATATGATATGTATATATAAAACCCATCAAGTTGTCACTGAAGACTATGCTGCTGAAGGTGTGTGAGTGTGTTAGCATTCATGATAGAACAGTGGGTCTGGAATCAGGAAGTTGTTATTATTCAGTAGTTTCAGTCATATTCGACTCTGTGACCTCATTTGGGATTTTCTTGGTAAAGATCCTGGAGTAGTTTGCCATTTCTTTCTTCAGATTATTTTACAATTGAGGAAATTGAGGCAGGCAGAGGTTAAGTGACTTTCCCAGGGTCAAACAGCTAGTAAGTGTCTGAGGTCAGATTTGAATTCAGGAAGATGAGTCTTCCAGACTCCAGGTCTGATACTTAATATACTGTGCCACCTTTCAGCCTTAGACATTTCCTAGTTGTGTGACCCTGGGCAAATCACTTAACCTCTGCCTGACTCAATTTCCTTAACTGTAAAATGGAGGAATTAATAGCATCTACCTCCCAGGGTAAAAGCACTTAGCACAATGCCTGGAACATAGTAGGTACTTAATAAATGCTTATTTCCTTCCTTCCAGTATGGCCTCCAGTCACTCCTGTCCTAACAACCCAGGCAGCATGGTCTCTGGAAAGTAACTCCTAGGAATCACTTACAGGGACAGTGAGGACAGATTGACCCCGCTGGCCCAGATGCTGCCCAGTCAGGCTACATCCTCGAAGCTCCCTTGCTCCCTTGCAGGGCATTTCAGCCTCAGACGCAGGGTCCTCTGTTTGACGACCAGGGCGCTTTAGCAAACTGATGAGTCAAAGGGGCATTCCTCCCTTTGTAGATGATAGGGGATGGGCAAATTCACAGCTCTGGAAGAAAGTGTCTGGATGCAACAATTTGAAGGACAAGTCCAGCTTCGGCCAGTAGGCTGTGCCCCTGCTGCACTAGAGGGGCCGTCTTTGGCCCAGAAGCAAAGGGAGCCAACTCAAACAGATGCTTTTGTTCCTTAACATTGGGGATTACTTTACCAACATTACAGTAATGCAGAAAAAAAAGTCCTCTCTCCTCTCCTTTGTTCTCTTTCTCTCCATTTCTTTCTCTTTCTAAAAAAACCAAAAACCAAAAACCAAAACTCCAACATTTATTATTTTCCTTTTTTGTTCTCTCATTTTTAACTGTTTCTCTGTCTCTTCCTGTATCTGTCTGTCTCTGCTTCTCTTTCTGTCTGTCTGTGTCTGATTCTCTTTCTCTGTGTGTCTCTTTGTCCCTGTTTCTCTGTTTCCCTCTGCCTCTGTCTCTTTCTTTCTAACCATGTGTTTCTATCTTTGTCTCCTTGTCTGTCTTTGTCAGTCTCATTCTCTCTGACAGTGTGCTGGTGGGAGGTAGTGCAAAGAATACTGGCTGTGGAACTGGGAGACCCCTAGGTTTGAATCTTGGCTCTCACCCTCACTAGCTGATCCAGGCTGAAATCCCACTTTGGACACTTATTACCTCTGTGACACTTGTCAGGCAAATCACTTAGCCTCCCTGGCCCTCAGAGAGTTAAGCTGGAGATAAAGTGGACAGAGGGCTGGGTCAGGAATCAGGAAGACTTGAGTTGGAATCCATCCACTTACTATCTGGTCAAGTCACTTAACCTCTGTCTGCCTCAGTTTCCTCAATTATAAAATTCAGCTAATAATAGCACCTACCTCCAAGTGCTATTGTGAAGATCAAATGAGATAATATTTGCAAAGTGCTTAGCACAGTACCTAGCACATAGTAGGCACTTCATAAATGCTTGTTTTCTTCCTCAGTTTCCTCATCTGTAAGGGGTTGGACCAGAAGGCCCTGAAATCCCTCCTGGTTCTACACCTACACTCATATAACCTTGGGCAGGTCATTTTGTACCTCTCTGAGTAATTTTCACTTCTAGGGAATAAAAATATTGGCAATACTCACCTCCCAGACAAGGTCATGGTGAGTAAATAAGTATAGAAATGTGAGCTGTTATTTCTTCTTTAACTGAAGTCAGCTTAATTCCCTTCCTTCTCAAGTGGTTGTGAGCCAGGATCTGGATTTGCCTGTGGACAGAGAATTATCATAGAGTTTTGTTGATACTTGTGGCCAAGGAGGGGCCAGTCCCTCCTTTTTCCTGGCTCAGGGACCTTAGTGACCTGGCATCTCTGTCTCCTCTTTCCCTTCTGCTCCTGACTGCTCTCTCCTTGATTTATGTGCTTTGTGATGACTTCAAGGTCTTGCTCCTAGCTTTTTCTCTGCTGCTATCTCTTACACATTCCTCATTAGGCCCACCTTTTTATTAAACATTATTTGATGATCTGCAAATGTGGTTAGTCTGTGGTTAGAAAGTGGTAGCCCCCATCTGGAGGAGAGGGCCAGGTTAGGAGCATACAAGTCATGAGGAAGGCAGATTCTACCTCAATTCTATTGCCATCTTCTTCCTCCTTTATGTGAATGAAGTGGCAGGGGAGGGCATCACATCTTACAAATTAAAGTGTGTGGATTGGCCAATAGGAGAACCAGTTGTTAAATATTTACCAACACACCCTGGAAATGGGTTCTTATACTTTCAGATTCAGATCAAAGAGAAGGCCTATCCCTTTAGCATCTAGGTGTTGCAGTGGATGGCTGGATCTGGAGTCAGGAAGACCGGCGTTCAAATCCAGTTTCAGAAACTTAATAGCTGTATGACTCTGGGCAAGTTTCTTAAACTCTACTTCAGTATCCTCATGTACAAAATGGGCATGAGAATAGCACCCACCTTCCAGGATTGTGATGATAAAATGAGATATCTGTAATGCACTTTGCCAACCTTAAACTGCATTATAAATACTACTTATTATTATTAGCTGGAGAATGAAGTTAAGTGATTCATAGATTTTGGATAGCCAGCATTGTTCAATGAATTTAGGGAGGGGTGATTTGATTGGTGTAGGGAATTTTTGGTGAGAAAAGTCCGTCTGCAGAGATTAGCTCTTGCTTTGAAATTTATATTCTCAGAGAGTGGCCTGGGAATCTGGGAGGGAGAGTTGAGTGACTTGCTCAAAGTCACACAACTCATATGTATTACGGGCAGGATTTGAACTTATTCTCACTAACTCCAAGGACAGTTCTTTATCTGCCTGGTTGACTCGTTTCAGTGAATAATAACTGATATTTTTATAGCCCCTTAATATTTGCAAAACTCTTTACATATAATATTTCATTTGAGTATTGCAACGACCCTGGAAAATTGGTACTGCAGGCATCATTATCCTGCTTCTGCAGATGGGGAAATTGGGGCTAAGTGACATACCCACTGTCACGCTAAATGCCAGAGGTAGACTTGACCCTAAGTCTTCCTGATGCTAAGCCCAGCACTGTAGGCATGATACCACACAACTTCTCTGGAGAGTAGGAGAAGGTGTGTATGGGTGGGAGAGTTGGGATGGAGAGTGAATTCCTGCCAAAATCTTATAGTTGTTTCTTCCTTCCTTGTTTTGAAAAGACACAGAGGTGGGTGGTGGAGGACTGTGTAGGATTATGACAATCTGATTCTAGACAGATGTGGGCGACAGGTAGAAGGGGAAGAGGAGAGAAAGAGGAGCCACATCCTATTTTTGCCTCTACGGTCATACATTGCTGTACCACAACATAGGTTAAACCTAGCAATTAATCAATATCACATTTCTATGGAATTCAGCACAGCGGAGTATATAAAGATGGTTAAGACATAGTCCTTGCTTCAAGAAGCTTCTGATCTAATTGTCCCATCCAGAAGATTGATAGGGAGATGATGTGATTTCAGGATAACCTGTTGTATTGGGCATTAAGAATAAACGAGTGCAAATCTTGGTGGGGGCAGCTAGGTGGCACGGTGGATAAAGCACCAGCCTTGGATTCAGGAGGACCTGAGTTCAAATATGGCTTCAGACACTTGACACGTACTAGCTGTGTGACCCTGGGCAAGTCACTTAACCCTCAGTGTGCTGCCCCCCCCCCCAAAAAAAAAAGAAAGAAAGAAAAAAGAATAACAGGGTGCAAATCTTTTCTAGCCCCAGCTATGGTACCATGGGCAAGTCATTTGAGGTCTTTAATCCTCAGTCTTTCTAATTGAAAAATGGAGCTAATATTACCCATAATACCCACCTCACAGAGCTGCTGTGAATTCGGCTCAAATAAGGTAATGTATGTAAAGCAGTTTACTTATTTTATAGTCCTCTATAAATGCCAGTTATTATTATTTCCTGGCTACATGATCTTGGGCAAATCACTGACCCTCTCAGCCTCAGTTTCCTCATTTATAAGATGAGGGCTTTGGAACAGATGACCTCTAAGATCTTTTACTTTTCTCATGTTCTACGGTTTCTTTACCCTAACCCCCTCATTATGGTGGCCATTTTTCCTTCTGGCTTTTGGGTAATAACCCATCAGGAAACCAACTTGTGTCTCCAGCTAGACCCAAGGGAAAGCCTAGTGCTGAAGCTCTGAGGTCAGGATAGAGTTTCACAGGATGCAGAGAGAGGTTAGCCATTTTGTTTTCTCTGCTTAAGCTCTGGTTTCTGGTTTTTTGGAAGGCACATGAGATGAGATGAGATGAAATGGGTTGAGTGTGTGTGGACAGCACTTAATATGCCAGGCAGACTGGTGTCTTCACGTGGCGTGGCTGCTCCCTGCTCTTGCCTATTCAGAGCAAAGGCTTGAATTGAACTGCGTTTTGGCAACTGGGTAGAGACACACTAATGTACATAGCCTTAAGTCAGATCCAGATATTATTTTAACTCAACTGTTTTTTTTTAAGCGACTTAGTGAACCAGTTATAAACCAGAACCAAACATCCATATCTGAAACTGCTGTACAATATGAGATCAAAATAGCTCCCATCCAAGGATGGACACTGATTTCACTTAGTTTCTAATTAGGCATGTATCAGTTGTTGTTGTTGTTGTTGTTTATCCCTCGATCTTTATTTTTTTTTAATTTTTTTGTGAGGCAATTGGGGTTAAGTGACTTGCCCAGGGTCACACAGCTAGGAAGTGTTAAGTGTCTGAGGCCAGATTTGAACTCAGGTACTCCTGAATCCAGGGCTGGTGCTTTATCCACTGTGCCAGCTACCCACCCTTATCCTTCAATCTTGAACAGGAGCATGACATTGAGTGATGTCCTGACTTGCAGTGAATTGGATTTAAGTAAGGGAGGGCTGTGTAAAGTCACCAACCTCACTCTCTCCTCCAAAGCCATCTGGGTCCAGTGGCAAGATATACATCAGGATGACTGGAAATGGCCCAGATGACTTAAGCCAATTGGAGTTAAGTGACTTGTTCAGGGTATGAGGACCAAAATTTGATATACGGAGCGTTATTTGGGTGACTTGCCTTAAATATTGGGGTCCCAGAAATATGAGGGACCTTTTACGTTTATCCTCCCCTCTGAACTGCCCTTTTTAGATATTTCTCCCAGGCCAATAAGAAAGGAGTCTTTAAGCTTTAGTTCACAAAAGGATCAGATTTTATTAATTGGGAATTAATTAAACAACAAAGGTAAAACTAATAAAAATCAAAGATAAGGAAATGGGAAAATAGAAATACAGATAAATATTCTAAGCTTAACCTATTCACTGCCTAGACTGTTCCCAATTAAGCTAGTTCAAAGGAATTTATGGTTTTCCGTAATTAGCTCACCAAACCTTAAAGTCTACAGTTGCTCACGCTGCCAGAGCAGCCAACATGCCACCGCAAAGGGAGTCGCCAGACAGAGAGCGAACATGCCACCAGCGCAAGGGCCAAGAAGGAAAAGGCCTGAGTTTCAGAAGATGCCTAGCATTCTGGAAGCAGTCTGCCTCCCTTCAGGGATTGTTCAATCTCCCCTTCCCCAAAAGGGGAGGTCCTTCAAAAGCTGCCTATGGAGAGTTCTCCTTCTGACCTCAGTAGCCTACACAACCTCTGGGTGGGCCAGGTATGGCCCCTCCCAAATGATTCAGCTAAAACTGCGATATTAATCTTTACCACAAATAATTTTTACCACAAGGGTCATAAAGCTACTAGGTGTCTGAGGTGAGATTTGAACTCAGGTTCTGCTAACTTTAGGACTGTTCTCTATCCAATGCACCACCTAGCTGCCCTGTATCATGTATCATGTATCATATCGATATACATCACATGTATCAATAATGTGAAGAGAAAATATGATGACACAAATTTTAAAGTCTATACAAGTTTTTGTAATCAATATCTTTCTCTTTATAAAAAGTATATTGTATACAATAAGACAATTTATACAATAGTCCTATATATGTGGGGTGGAGGTGGGGAATGAGTATTTATTAAGCACCTACTATGTACCTACCATGTATTGAAGTGCCCAGGACATCAAGCAGAGGACCCTGTGTCTGAGGTTGAAATACCCTGCATGGGTGATAGAACTATGAGGATGCAGCTTGACTGTACAGCAACTGGCCTAGGCTGGGCCAGTGGGGACTATGGGCCCTCTCTGGCCTTGACCATGCTGCCTGGGTTCTTAGGGCAAGTGTGATTGGAGGCCATACTGGAAGAAAGAAAATAAGCATTAATTAAGTTCTTTTTACAAATATTATCTCATTTGATCCTCACAACAACATGACCCTGGGAGGTAGGTGTTATTATTATTCCCATTTTAGAGGCGAGGAAACTGGGCAGCTAGGTGGCTCAGTGGATAGAATGCTTGGCCTAGAGTTAGGAAGAACTGAGTTCAAATGTGACCTCAAACACGTACTAGCTGTATGACCCAAGGCAAGTTGCTTTAAATCTCTGTCTCAGTTTTCTCATCTGTAAAATGGGGGTAATAGTAGCATCTATCTCCCATGGCATAAGGAGATAATTGTAACATACCTGGCACATTGTAAGCACTAGGTAAATGTTAGTTATTATTATTACAAAGAAGAAAGAGGAATATCTGAGGAATAAGTATCTGAACTCAAGTCTTCTTGACTCTTGGCCCACTGTTCTATCTGCCAAGCTGCCTTTATTTAAGGAAATATATTGCTTGCTTCTTGAATTAAAAGAAGATGATTTTATTTATGCCTTCCTAATACTATTTTGTAGAAGAGAGATAGTATACCATAGTGGATAAAACCTGGCTGTGGATTCAGAAAAACTTGGATTTGAATCTTGTCTCAGATATTCACTAGCTATGTGAGCTTGGGCAAGTCACTTAGCTTTTCTTTCTTTCTTTCTTTTTTTTTTGTTCATTTTTTTGTTTGTTTTTTCAGGGCAATGAGGGTTAAGTGACTTGCCCAGGGTCACACAGCTAGTAAGTGTCAAGTGTTTGAGGCTGATTTGAACTCAGTTCCTCCTGAATCCAGGGCTGGTGCTTTATCCACTGTGCCACCTAGTTGCCCCCCACTTAGCTTTTCTAAGACTCAGTTTTCTCATCTTCAAAAAAAAGGTATAATAATGACACCTCACAGTGTTGTTATGAGTGTCCAATGAGATAGGGCACATAAAATGCTCTGTGAACCTTCAAAAGCATTATGTGATTGTCTGCTATTATTTTAATTATTATACTCTAAATAAGTCAATCAATAAGCATTTATTAAAGGCCTATTATGTGTGTGAGATGCACAAATTTAGATACATCTACACTACAAATGTTCATACGGACTATTTGTGTTTTACTTGTGGTAGAGCCTTCTGAACTTGTATTGGTCTAATCAGCCCCAGTTGGACACTTTATCCATGGACTCCAACATTGTGATGTCATTTTGGTCCTCTTTGAAAACAAAGGATGACAACCATGTGCAGGCAGGGGCAGCTGATAGGATACCTGGAGTCAGGAAGGCTCATCTTCCTGAGTTCAAATCTGGCCTCAGATACTTACTAGCTGTGGGACCCTGGATAAGTCACTTAACCCTGTTTGCCTCAGTTTCCTCAGTAAAATGAGCTAGAGAAGGAAATGACAAACTGCTCCAATATCTCTGCCAAGAAAACCCCGGCGGGGGGGGGGGGAGATCTCAAAGAGTCTGACATGGCTGAAACGAATGAACAACAACAAATATTCTAGGCACTGTGCTAAGTCCTGGGGACGCATAGACAAAGATGAAATACTCCCTGCCTTCAAGTAGCATCCATGATAACATGCATATGTATTTGTATCTGTATCTATATGTGTATTTATCTATCTACACACGTCAAATACATACAAAGCAGATACAAGGTAACCTTGGTTGGGGGCAGGGGAGGAAGCACTAACACCCAGGGGAGTGAGGAATGGCCCTATGCAAAAGCTGCCTGGAAGGAAACTCAGAATTCTAAGAGGCAGTAGAGCATGCCAGGCAATTGGCACAGCCAGGACAAAAGTGTGGAGATGGGAGATGGACTGTCACATGTGTGAAACAACAAGAACGTCATTTTGGCTGGACCATGGAGCGTGTGCAGGGAGTATAGCCTTTGTTATTTTGTTGGAACCTGTAATTACAGCCCTGGGAGGCAGGATAGATTATCCCCATTTTATGTCTGAGGAAATTGCCACAGAATAGGGAAGGCTCTTACCTACCTGAGGCCACACAGCTAGATGGTGACAAATGGGACAAGACTATAGGTCACAGGGTTCATAACTGGAAGGAATCAGTCTTATCTCCTCTGAAGCTCTGATGATGTCAGCCATTCCTTCCTTCTTCCTGGGTGTTATGGCTGGTGAAAGATTAAATTCCTCAATTTCCTCTATGTTCTCTTCTCTCCCGGCCTTCATGATGTTGTCCTTTTCTGCTTCTGTCTTGCTGGATCATTAAACTTCCCCTTCGCACCAAGGGCAAGCATCTCTCAAAACTTTGCCCTGGGCTCTCTTGTTTCTTCTCTCTACATTCTCTCGTTTAGTGATCTCATCTTCCATGATTTCCAGTATTATCTCTATGAAAACCATTCCCAAGTCTGTACATCTAGTCTTAATCTCTCTCCTTTTTTTTCTTCTTTTTTTTTAGTGAGGCAATTGGGGTTAAGTGACTTGCCCAGGGTCACACAGCTAGTAAGTGTTAAGTGTCTGAAGCCGGATTTGAACTCAGGTACTCCTGACTCTAGGACTGGTGCTCTATCCACTGTGCCACCTAGCTGCCCCATAATCTCTCTCCTGAACTCCAGTTCTACATCATCAAGGCCTGTTGGATATCTCCACCCACTTGTTCAATAGGCACCTGAAAACTCAACATAGCCAAAAGAAAACTCACCATATGTCCTCCCAAACCCCGTCCACTCTTTAATATTCTCTGGTTCATGTGAGGACATCAGCATCTGTTACCCTATCCGGTTTCAACTCCAGGGAATAAACTCATCAATTATATACTGATCGCCATGTTGCTTACTCAGGCCTTAATTAACTCAAACTTCCTCAACTCTCCCCTCTGATTGGAGGGCTAGAGGGCAGAATATTTTCCTTTTTTGTGTGTGTGGGGGCAATGAGGGCGAACTAATTTGCCCCGGGTCACACAGCTAGTAAGTGTCAAGTATCTGAGACCAGATTTGAACTCAGGTCCTCCTGAGTCCAGGGCCAGTGCTTTATCCAGTGCACCACCTAGCTGCCCTAGAGGGCAGAATATCAAACGTCTCCCAATGCCTTTATAGAGGGCAGCCACTGGCTGGTCTCTCAGATCACTCCATTCTGCAATTATTTCCCTGCCTGGTTTCAACTCTATGGAACAAGATGCCCCTATACTAGGCATCTTCTGGTGTCACCTCCTCCACTTCCCCCCTTCCCTGCTTCTTTTTCTGTGTTGTCTTAGCCCTTTAGATTATAAGCTAGTTGAGGGCAGGGACTTTCTTTTTAGTAATTGTATTCCCAGTGCTTAGAACAGTGCCTGGCACTTTGTAGGCATTTAATGTTTATTAGATCATTCTGCTTTTTCTTTATATCCCTAGTACCTAAAAAGGTGCCCAGCAGAGTGGGTCCTTAATAAATATTTGTTGAATTGAGGCCACTCCATTCATTTTATAGTTGAGGAAACTGAGTTCCAGAGAGAGATCATAGGACCATAATAATCATTGACTGAGAACTGGAAGGGTCACCTAATGCAACTCTCTCATTTTATAGATGAGGAAACTGAGCCCCAGGGAAATAAATGACTTGTCTAAGGACACACAGGTAGTAAAGAACAAAGACAAGAATTAAGCCCAGGTCTTTGTAGTGTCGATTCCTAGTTTTGGGTTCCTCCTATTACACCAAAGGTTCTTAACCTGGCATCTGTGAATTTGTTTTGCTGAAGTTTTGATAACTGCATTTCAATATAATTGATTTCCTTTATATTTCTTTATGTTTTATTTTATGCATTTGAAAACATTACACTGAGAGGGGGGTACATAGGCTTCACCAGATTGCCAAAGAGGCCCATGATGCGAAAAGAGTTAAGGCCGGATGCATACACTCTGCTGTCTCCCTTAGCTGTTCATTTTGTGCCCTCCAACTTATTGTGGTGCTGACTATGAAAATATTAGCCTTTGGAGGCTGATCAGAGACCCTGAAGGTCACATACTCCACCCTCTTGATTCCAGGCAGTTTTATAATTTGCTCATCCCAGAAAGGAGTGGTATAGCCTGTTTTTTAAATAGCCTTTTAGAGAAGGAGACTAACCCAGACTCCCTCAGGCCTCCTCCAAACAATTCTCTGTGGTGGGACTTCTTCCTTAGGTCAAGCCTTGGATGCCTTTCATTGCATTTTCTGTTGGTGGCTCACCTTTGTCCCATTTCCACTGTGCATGTGTGTGGTTGTCTGTGTCTCGAGTGGTGTGTGCACACGCCGTGTCTGACCTTCTCAAAGCAATTTGGGTCTCCCGTCTCCTATGGCAATGTAGACCAGGCTTCCAGGCTGTGATTCCCTGCTGGGTAACACTTTCCAGCCACCTCCAACAATGCTGGATTTGACGTGTGTGTGTGTGTGTGTGTGTGTGTGTGTGTTTTCCCTATTGCTGGCAATTGGGTGGTTCAGGGTGTTTTGCTCCTAGTTATAATCCAATAAAGAGCAACTGCTGAGATTTTTCCAAGAGGGGCCGCCTTAAACCTCCCTTGTTGAAAAAGCTCTAATTGATTTCAGTCGCGTGTGGGAAAACCAGCTTCGGCTGAAACAAAGATGTCCTGTGCTGATGTGAGAGTCCCCTATGGGTCTGGCCTTGTGGGCGGGGCCTGCTAATGGTCACCCAGCTCCAAGGGAAACCGATTGCTTTTGGGATGCCTAGAGTTATTCAGAACAATCTTTCCTCTCCAAACTTAGCCTCCGGAGGTCAGGGTTGGCCTTTGGCACTATCCTGAAGGAAGAGAAGCTTAGTTTCAAGCCCGCCCCTACTTCCCAACTTTCCCATCTGACTTCTTTCATCCTTTGGTAGTGTGGGGCATGGAAAGGTAATTGGACTTAGCTTCAGTGGGTAGGACTTCAAACCCTGGATGTACTACTTAATACCTATGTGATCTTGGGAAAATCCTTTTACCCTTCTGGAACTCAGTTTCTTCCTCTGTAAAATGAGGGGGTCTGTACAATAGAAAGAGCTCTGGATTTGGAGTCAGAGAATCTGAGTCCAGATTTTGCTTTGACTGTTTACTACCTTGGGTAAGTCTCTTCCCCTGCCAGGGCCTTGGTTTCTTCATCTGTAAATCAAGGGAGTAAAACGAGCTTAGAGTCTTTCATAAAGAAAGGAAGGGATTTGCCTGATATCCAAATTAAAAATGTACTGCTCTTTCTATTATACTGTAGCTGCTTCCCATTCAACTCCAGCTCACAAGCCTCACTCCCCACCCTCCACCCCAATACACAATGTGCCTTCCCCCCACAAAATCCTCTCATGATTCTAGGGTTATAAAGTGATTGGAGATTCCTACAGATATGATACTCTGGAGGTGCTCTTGAACCAGCAGTGACTCCAATGTTTTCTTGTTACCTGTGACTCACCATATGGTATCCTCACCATAAAGGGGTTCTGACTATGGACTCACATGGACCTTGTTCATTCTTGGAACCTGATACCAAACATCAAGGATCAGATTTTTTCTTGAACTCTCTTGCTCCTCATCCTCCTACCTAGAGTCATCTTAAAGCTCACATACTTCAGCAAGAGTCCAGAGCACCCATCCAACTCCATGTACCAGTCCAGCAGATTGTGGGGAGGTGGGTTCCCAATTGCTTCCCCTACATTCCATATCTGATTCCCACCCCCCACCCCCTGCTCCTTTCCTCATCTTAGCTCCTATATCTCCCAGGACACACATATTTCTTTTTAGGCAGGGAGGTAGTATAGTGGATAAGAACCCTAGACTTAGATTCAAGAAGACCTGAGTTTAAATCCCACCTGAGATGCCTATTAGCCTGATTAGAGACATTAGAAAATATAGGCAGATCAGTAAAGTGATTAGAAAAACTGCTTATAGAATAAAGAATACAGAAGCAGACCCAGCTCAGCTGACAGGAAAGCTTTGCACCTATTTGCTGGGAACAGCTTTGATGGGAGAGAGACAGACATTGTTTGTTTTTTCCCCTGAACACTGATTGGTTGGTGGGAAGACAACTGAATCTTGCTATGAAGAGCTTTCTGGGCTTATTTCTCTTTAGAACATCTATAATCTAAGAGAAGGGAAATCTTTCAGGAGGACTAGTCTGGCTTGAGAGGGAGAAGCAGAGATGCAAAAGACAGTTTTTGTATTTGTTTTGCTGTGAGGAGAGGCATGGCTTTGCTGACAACTGATTAGACAAAATAGTAGCATGTATAGTGTTCAGTCGTGTCTCACTCTTTGTGACCCCATTTGGGGTTTTCTTGGTAAAGATACTGGAGTGGTTTGCCATTTCCTTCTCCAGCTTATTTTACACATGAGGAAACTGAGGCAAACAGGGTTAAGTGACTTGCCCAGGGTCACACAGCTAGTAAAATGTTTGAGGCCAGATTTGAACTCAGGAAGATGAGTCTTCCTGACTTTGGTCCTGGCATTCTATTTACTATACCATCTGTTATTTGAAGAGCTGGCTGGGGAAAGACTGCATGGCCTTATCCCTAACTGCAGTTTGAAAGGAAGAAACTCCTAAGAGCCCCAGAGCAGATCTGAGGAGCTTCACAGTTCTCAGGCTTAAGGGAACTACTTGTCATTGAAAAAAAAACACAACAAACCATTATCTCAGCACCCTACCAAGGGTGTCTATGTGTTAAAAGAATTTGACAGGGGCAGCTAGGTGGTGCAGTGGATAGAGCACTGGCCCTGGATTCAGGAGGACCTGAGTTCAAATCTGGCCTCAGACCCTTGACACTTACTAGCTGTGTGACCCTGGGCAAGTCACTTAACCCCAATTGCCTCACCAAAAAAAAAAAAAAAAAGAATTTGACACTGCTTCCATAGCCTGAAAGTAGCAAAGAAGTGGCTTTACTTAGCAGGAGAGCTATTGTGACCATAAGGGGGAACAAATAGCAGAGAAATGTTTTGGCCTACCCAATGAGGTAGGGTACAGATTGTTCTCTAGAGAGACCCCCAAAATCAAGGCCTACCATACAGAGTCATGAGTTGTCTTGGGTACATGGTTTCTCCTATTTATGTGCTTCTCTTCAAGGTTTCACTGTGTGTCTACTTTCTCCCACAGATAGTGTGTATATTGGTTGAAGAATATGACAGATTTATGGATGGACTTTTATATCCTGATTATTCCTACTCTTGTCTTTTACTGAGTAAATATGAGTATTTTTGCTTTTGCCTTCTCATTAATTACATTTTGCATGTTTAAGAGGCAATGATGTGATGTGACTGATTTTGTGTAAATGGGAAATACAATGGTAGGGACTTAGGAGCTCTAATGATGCATGGTTGGAATATATCCTCCACATGCTAAAGTTACCCCTAGGACTCTTTGTTGTTTTTTTGTTTTTGTTTTTGTTTTTTCAGGGCAATGGGGGTTAAGTGACTTGCCCAGGGTCACACAGCTAGTAAGTGTCAAGTGTCTGAGGTCGGATTTGAACTCAGGTCCTCTTGAATCCAGTGCCGGTGCTCTATCCACTGCACCACCTAGCTGCCCCAACCCTAGCACTCTTTTTTTTTTTTTTTTTTGCGGGGCAATGAGGGTTAAATGACTTGTCCAGGGTCACACAGCTAGTAAGTGTCAAGTGTCTGAGGCCAAATTTGAACTCAGATCTTCCTGAATTCAGGGCTGGTGCTTTATCCACTGCACCACCTAGCTGCCCCCCACCCCTAGGACTCTTTAAGAGTGTTGGAATAGCAGCTGAGTGGTGACTGTGTCTGCTTGTCTGGAGTTGCTATCTTGACCTGCTTCAGTGGGTATAGGTGGGTTGAGGAAGCTAGCTCCAGCTCAGGGAGTGAGAGAGCCTGGGAGAGTAAAGGATCTTAGAAATCTTCAATTCCAATCTCTTGGCCAGTGCAAGAATTCCCTTTGTAAAAATTCTGACAGGTGGTAATCCAGCCTTTGCTTAATTGCTTACAACAAAGAAAGATTCACTTCTTCATTAGGCAGTCCATTTAATCTTTATAAACAAACAAACAAATAAATAAATGTGTAAAGATCATAGATCATAGAGCTAGAAGAGACCTAAGAGGTTTTCTAGGCCAGAGGTGTCAAACATGTGGCTCAAGCCTACATGTGGCCCACAACTTTCTCAGGTGTGACTAAAACCAGATTAAAATATAGTGGCCCCCATTTATATTTGAGCTGTACATCAGTGATCTAGGTCGACCCTCTTATTTTGCCCATAAAAAAATCTGAGGTCTAGACAGTTTAATTGTATGACCTAAGGTCACACAGCTATTAAGTAGCAGAGCTGGGGCATTCTGCCTCCAAATTTAGCATGATGCCTTGGAAATCAATAGTTACTAAAAAGCTCTTCCATATATTGAATCGAACTCTGCCTCTCCATATGTTCCACTCATTGACCTTTGTCCTGCCTTTTGGATCCTTGTCCACATGACAGTCCTTTAAATGGTTAAAGAAAGCTACAGTGTGTACCATAAGTCTCCTCCAGGCTAAATATTACCAGTTCATTTTTCATTCCTTTTTAAAAAAATATTTTATTGACACCCATTTTTAACATCACTTCCTCTTTTTAGTCTCCTACACAGTTCTCAACTATACAATCCTTCCTTGTACCAATTAAATGCGGTCAAACAAAATAAGTCAACATATTGGTCATGTCTTAAAATAGTCTTATTTTGTACTACTTATTTGCTTAGAAGTGGGAGATATACTTGATCATCAGTTTTTTCAAGTCAGTTTTGATCAGAGTTCAAAAGTGTTTCAAAGTTGTTTTCTTTTACGTGAATAATAATAATAATAATAATACTGTAATGACTAGCACCTATGGAGGGTGTTAAATTTTGTAAATTACTTTACATATATTATCCCATTTGGGGGGTAGCTAGATGGCACAGTGGATAAAGCACTGACCCTGGATTCAGGAGGAGCTGAGTTCAAATTCGACCTCAGACACTTGACACTTACTAGTTGTTTGACCCTGGGCAAATCACTTAACCTTCATTGCCCTGCAAAAAAAAACCAAACCAAAACAAAACAAAGGAAGGAAAATGAGAAAAGGAGGATGGGAGGGAAGGAAGGAAGAAAGGAAGGGAGGAAGGAAGGAAGGAAGGAGGGAGGGAAGGATGAAGGAAGCGAATAAAGGGGAGAGGAAGGGAGGAATTAGGAAAAAAGGAGGGAAGAGAAAGATAGAGATAAAATTGTGAAAACAGGAAAGAGAGAGAAAGATAAGATGAAAAGAAAAAGAAAGAAAAAAGAAAAAAAAACCCTGTTGGTACCTGGGGAAGCACAATCATATATTATCCTATTTGGTCTTCCCAACAACCTTGTGATATAGGTGCTGTTATCCCTATTTGTAGATGAGGAAATTGAGGTTAGACCTTAAGTGGTTTGACCAGGCTCACTCAGTTCATCACTTCTTGATTCTAAGTCCAGAATTCTATCTACTCTTCACACCTAGCTTATGCTGTAATCATAATCATAATGTAATCCAATTTCCTCTTTCTGCTTATTTTGCTCTGTTTCAGTTCATATATATATAAGAAGTTTTCTCATTTCTCTGACTTCTTCATATTTATAACTTCTTATGGTGCAATAATATTCCATTATATTAATATACAACTATTATAGAGTGGTTTTAAAAATGGGAATTTCAGGCATGTTGGCAGGCCAGTAGGGGAGGTATTCTTTATTAAGTAGCTGCTTATCTTCTTCCTAAGGCTCAACCTGACTGTGCCATGAACAGGACCACTGTTATACCTGGAGATCCCTTTTCATTAACTATAACTGTGCTGTTCTTGGTTTTCTTTGTGAAGAAGACTGGTTGACTCTCAATACCCATTTAGGACTGTTGCCATCTTCTTTGGGTGTGCCCTCTTTTTCCATTTCATTTGCAAAGGGATTTCCATGGACCCACATCCATCTGTGTCTTTACAAATCAGAGGAAGTCACATTTCAATGATCATTTCCCTATGAAGGACCTGACTTCTGCAGTCCTTCCTGTCTTCCTTCATATCTATGACATAGCTTTCCCCTATTCACCAACAATCATGGATAGGAGGGAGCAGAAAGCATAAGGCAGAGCTAGGTAGATAGAAAGAGTAGGGAATCGGAGGAAAGAAGATGAGGGTAGTACAAGGAAAGAGAGGGGCTACAAGTGACCCTTCATATAGAATAGGGGCTCTTTACTTCTTCCGGTGTCCCCTTCTCAGAATTTTTTTCAATGAATTACATAAAATGTCTAGGAATATAAAGGACACCAATTACATTGAAATAGAACTATCAAAATGGACCATAGGTTAAGAACCCCTTATTTAAAGTATTACTGAAGATATGCTGGCTAGTCAGGCCTATTATCTTCTCTCCCCACACTTATTTGCTATTGTGACATATAAAAAGTTTGAGATACATAGCTTCTGGGTAATTAACCATTTTATTAATTATTCAGAGTGGATAATTAATAAAAGGCATCAGTGGCACTCAATGCCAAAGACATATCATGGCGACTTCTTGATGTTATATGCCCTTGGAAGAGTGAGTGTTCCCGACAGGCAACAAACAATTCTGATTGGTTACCAATTCATGGGAAGAATGAATATTATAATGAGAAGTAGGCCTATTCTAATGAGGGGCTGGGGGAAAGTGACTTTCATTATGGTACTCATGGACAAAGAGAGACTATCTCAAGACAGACCACCTTAGCCTGGCAATCTAGACAAAAGATCTGTTCCTTCCCCCCAACAACCCCTCCCCTTCCCCAGTCTGCCTGAGTGGAGCACAATGAGCTGGAAGTCATCTTAGATTAAATTCTTTTTAAGGTGCTCTAGTTGGCTGGGAGTCTCTTACCCAGGATAGAAAAGGAAGTACATGGAAATTTGGGCAATCTCATCCATCAACAAGGTTCTTCAGAGACTAAACAACCTATAGTTTGTTTCTGTTCTTTTTTTTTTTTTTTTTTTTTTTTAGTGAGGCAATTGGGGTTAAGTGACTTGCCCAGGGTCACACAGCTAGTAAGTGTTAAGTGTCTGAGGCTGGATTTGAACTCAGGTACTCCTGACTCCAGGGCCTGTGCTTTATCCACTGTGCCACCTAGCCTCCCCTATGGTTTATTTCTGAATGAGGAAATAAAAGGGAAAACCTTATTCCTGATTTAATAATTGATTATTACTATAAGAAACGATCATTTCTTCCACTATTCATTATCCTGTGTGTGCCATTTTGTCCAGTGATATATCAAGTCACCCTAAATATTCCAGACTTACTAATTCCATCACTCACTGCTCAATTCAATGCAATAGCTGCTGTTTTGAGCACCTCTTACATGCAGGGTACAATTGCGCTGGGAGTTAGAGGAGATACATAGGCACTATGCCTGTCCTCAAAGAGCTTATAGTCTAGTGCGGGAGAATGAATGTCATCAGAGTGGCATAAACAAAGAATGCTATTCGTAGGCAGCATGGTACAGTGGAAAGAGCATGCGATTTGGAATCAGAAAACAGATTTACATTCCAACTCTTCCAATGTGATTTGGGGAAGTCATTTAACCTCTCTGAACCTCAGTTTTCTCATGTGAAAAGGGAGAGGGTAAGACTCAATGACATCTAAGGTCTTTTCCAGCTGTAAATCTATGAGTCCATGACCTCCCATTGGGATTTTCATAAAAGAGTGAGATCACATTTATTTGGGGAATTAGAATAGTAACTTACGCCATCATTGTTCCTGTCCTGGAATTGCTTTTTGGATTTGGAGAGCACATTTCTTCAGAGTTGCTTAAGGCACTCCCATTTCTGAAACAGGGACATTCCCTCAGACAAGGGACGTGACCACGTTGGCACATTTAGGAACAATGCCCAGGCCCCAAATTAATTGTTCTTCCTTTCCTTCCCTTTCCTCCCCAACCAGTTACTAATGGGGCAATGATACAAATGTTGAGCAACAGTTGGTGTATTCCCTACATTGCATCCCATTCCGGCTACTGCCTAGTAGCTTTTTCTTGAATTGAATCAGGGGAGAGGTAGAAGATAACATAGTTCAGAATTTCCATGTGAACAATCACTGGGTGACTGAACTGTCAATCATCATTAGCCTCATTTCAGAGACAGCTAAGTGGTTCAGTGGATAGAGTACTAGACCTGGAATCAGGAAGACTTAGGTTCAAATCCAGTCAGATATTAGCTGTGTGTGTGACCCAGGGCAAGTCACTTACTCTCTGCCTGCCTCAGTTTTCTCATCTGTAAAACAGACATAATAATCGCACCCACATCCTACAATGAGATATTTGTAAACCTCAGAGAGGTCTATAAATATTATTATTATTTTACACAGGAGGAAGTGAAGGCTGAGAGAGATCAGATGACTCATCCAGCTAATAAATGTCTGAGACTGAATTTACCTTCAGGTCTTCTGGAGTCCAAGCCTAGTGACACGAGGCAAACTTTTGAGGGTAATCCTAGTGAGAGTAATACTTGCTAAGCTATTAAAGCTTAAAACTGGACTAAGATGGTTGGAACACCCTGTATAGAGCTTCACATTTTAAAATCCAGAACTGTGATTTTATCAACATAGGGAGCAAACTCCTGGTGCTGATCAGCATTTAGTCTATAACTCATTGTCTTACAGAACTACCAGGGGTAGGGGGCAGCTCGGTGGCACAGTGGATAAAGCGCTGGCCCAGGATTCAGGAGGACCTGAGTTCAAATCCAGCCTCAGACACTTGACACTTACTAGCTGTGTGACCTTGGGCAAGTCACTTAACCCTTATTGCCCAACAAAACAAAACAAAACAAAACTACCAGGGGGATTGAGGTAAAGTGATTTGCCCAGTCATATACGTACTATGGGTCAGAGGAAATACCAGTTCTCTATTTACTATTCTACCCACAATGCCTCTCATAGGCAGCTGGGTGGCTCAGTGGTCTGGAGTCAGGAAGACCTGAGTTCAAATCTGGCCTCGGACGCTTCCTAGCTGTACAATCCTGGGTAAGTCACTTAACCTCTGTTTGCCTTAATCCACTGGAGAAGGGAATGGCAACGCTGTCCAGTATCTTTGGCAAGAAAACCCCATAGACAGTGTGGTCCATGGGAGTCATAAATAGCTGGAGATGACTGAACAACTGCCTCTAGTACAGGTTTTTTTGTTTTTTTTTTGATGAGGCAATTGGGGTTAAATGACTTGCCCAGGGTCACACAGCTAGTAACCCTCCTGACTCCGGGGCCGGTTCTCTATCCACTGTGCCACCCAGCTTCCCTTCTAGTACAGTTTAAAGTTTTACAAAGTGTTTTTCTTACAAGCTGTCTGCTGAGACAGGTGGAGTGGTTATTATTTTCTCCATGTTATAAATGAGAAAACAGAAATTCAATGCTAACAAACGATGAAACCTGGTTTCAAACCTTGGTCTCCTTAGCTCTTCCCTCTATTCTGTGGTAGACCTCAGAGGGGTGTGCCAGAGCCCTTGAAGGGGAGCTGGGTGGCCTGGGCATATTCCAGCCTGTCCATCAACATCACTTCATGGCATTCCCCAAAGCTTCTGGGAGAGAGTGCTCTGGTGAGTGCAGTTGATTTTGATAGATGAAACACCTGCTTGACTCCTCGCCTTTCCAGGGGGCAAGATTTCAACTGATGGGAGTCCTAGGGACATTTGCCAGCAGCCACCTGGGCTTCAGGTGAAAAGGATTTCTATTGTTTAGGTCCGAATGTGACAAGGATGGGATGTGTGAAGCTCCATATATCAGTCAATAAGTGCCCTGGTTCATGAGCCAGGTCCGGGCCTGTTGGTCCCCCCTCCTTCAGGGATAGGTTTCTTCCCCAGCTTGCACCTCTCTGGCCAGAGATAGCTGTGAGGACTTAGACAACTTTCCATTCCACAGAATTGATCCTATTTTAACCACTCGGCCCCTTTACCCGTGCCCTTCCTTCTGCCTGGAGCATTGTTCTCCATTGTCTCAGCCTGTTGTATTCTTGCTGCTTCTTCAAGGCCCAGCTCGGGTGTTACCTCTTCTAGGGAGATTTCCTTGATCATCCCAGTTACAAATAATTTCTTTTAAAAATAAAAGTTCTTTCTTTCTCTGTCTCTCTCTCTCTTTTTTTTTTAGTGAGGCAGTTGGGGTTAAGTGACTTGCCCAGGGTCACACAGCTAGTAAGTGTTAAGTGTCTGAGGCCAGATTTGAACTCAGGTACTCCTGACTCCAGGGCCGGTGCTCTATCCACTGCGCCACCTAGCTGCCCCTCTCTCTTTCTTTTTATGCCCCTTCCTTCCTTCCTTCCTTCCTTCCTTCCTTCCTTCCTTCCTTCCTTCCTTCCTTCCTTCCTTCCTTCCTTCCTTCCTTCCTTCCTTCCTTCCTTCCTTCCTTCCTTCCTTCCTTCCTTCTTTCTTCCTTTCTTCCTTCCTCCCTTCTTCCTTCCTTCTTCCTTTCTTTCTTCCTTCCTTCCTTCCTTCCTTCCTTCCTTCCTTCCTTCCTTCCTTCCTTCCTTCCTTCCTCCCTCCCTCGCTCCCTTCTTTCCTTCCTTCGTTCCTTCGTTCCTTCCTTCCTTCGTTCCTTCCTTCGTTCCTTCCATTTCATAAATATATAGAATTGCCAATAAAGCTCTAACTCCACAATAGTGAGTGGTCTAAAGCATTAGCTTGATTGTTTTAACCCTTCTCTAGGTGGTTCTGATTTCTCTTTGGAGGTGAGGGTTCCAGTCTTGCTTTTGACATAATGAATATTTCTGTCCTCAAGAATGGTATGGGGAAACCATGCTGATTCTGGTCAGAGTATTTGGGTTCGAATCCCATCTCTGATGCTTCCTATGTGTGTGACCTTGGTTAAGTCACAAAACCTCCCTGGGCTTCAGTTTTCTCACCTGTAAAATGAGGGGGTTCAATTAGATGGCCTCTGAGGCCCCTTCCACCTTTAGAATTATGACATGACACATATTTGCATCTTCTCTGTCAGTGGCAGCTTGCCTGAAGTTAATTGACTTCCTTAGTTGGGGTCACACAGGTAGTAAAGCTTAAATGAAAGACTTGAATCCAGATCTTCCTGACTCAGTCATTTTTCAGTCTTGTCCTAATCTTTGTGACCCCATTCGGGGTTTTCTTGGCAAAGATACTGTAGTGGTTTGCCATTTCTTTCTCCAGCTCATTTTACAGATGAGGAAACTGAGGCAAAGAGGTTTGAGTGCTTGCCAGAGTCATTCAGCTAGTATTTAAAATGTATTTGAACTCATTTCCTCTTGATTCCAGGTCCCCCACTCTACTGTGCTACCTAGCTGGAAGACCAGAATTTAAATCTGGGCTTGGACACTAGCTGTGTGACCCTGGGTAAGTCATTTAACCCTGTTTGCCTCAGTTTCCTCACTGGTAAAATGAGCTGGAGAAGGAAATGGCAAACTATCCCTGTATCTGCCAGGTAAACCCCAAATAGTGTCATGAAGAGTTGGACAAGACTGAATAACAACAAGGTACTATACTTTTGTTTGTTTGTTTTTTCCTTTGGTGAGGCAATTGGGGTTAAGCGACTTGCCCAGAGTCACACAGCTAGTAAGTGTTAAGTGTCTGAGGTAGGATTTGAACTCAGGTCCTCCTGAATCCAGGGCCAGTGCTCTATCCACTGTGTCACCTAGCTGCCCCAAGGTACTATACTTTTACTGATGGGGATACGGAGATAGACAGAGTACACTTCACAAGTTGACTTCACAAGATCACAGAATCTTAATGGCAGGACTGACTCTTGACTCCCTTCCCCAAGCCTATCCACTTGCCTCCTTTAGGTAACCTAATGCCTTATTTCAATGCTTGAAGAATTTACAATTTAATTCATGTGACTAGTCCCTCCACAGATACAGATCTCAACTCCTCTGTACCTTCGTAGGTGGTCTTCAGGGCCTGCTTTGGCAGAAAAACAGTAAACATTCATTGGCTAACTTTTGGCCAATTGACCTTTCAGAACTTAGCTAGGTAGGTCCTTGGGATCCAGATGCACTCTGTTGTCAGGACTGTATTCTTGGTATAGTAGAAAGAGCCCTGATCTTGGGAGTCTGATGATTTGGGTTTAGAACCTGTGTGGTCCCTTCCAGATCTAACATGCTGCAAGTCCAAGAACCTAGCTAGAATATACTTGTCTCTAGAAGGCTCTCAAAAAGTAACAGGCTGCTGGGGGATACAGTCTGGGAGGGGGTAAACACTTTCTGCAGCCCTCAAAGCACGTCATGGGGCCGTGTCTTGAGACTATGGATAGGACTGGGCCTGCCCCCAGTCACAGGGTGGGTCAAGGATGTGAATTTGGTCTATAAAGTAGGGGAAATGGTGATTTCAGGGGAGCCCACAGGAGCACAGGAAAGACAAACCATCTTCTTCCTCACCAGGAGCTGCTCTGGCACGAGTCTGGATCTTTGATCTCAAACCTTATCTTAATTCCATTTTTCTAGATGCATTTCCCCCAATCCTCTTTTCTTTTCCACTTCATTTTACGGACTGACACTGAGGCCCAGAACGTGCAACTTTTTGATTTTGTGGAAACAGGCAGGGAAATTATGATGCCAAGGGACACTGACAGCGATGACCACAGGGTCTTGCTCCTTTCAGTAAAATAAACGTGCTCCACCTAACTTTAAAGCTTCCAGCTGGGAAGAATTGCCAGATCTAATAAACAAGGTTATCCAGGAAGGCTCCACTCCATGAAGTCAAAGCTCTCTTCATCTCTTGCCTTTACGCCTTCCCTAAAGTGGCACCAGATGGGCTTGGACACCCTCCCACCTGTGCTTGCTTGCCTCCCTCCCTCCCTCCCTCCCTTAGCCTGCTGGGCCAGCACTTAAACAGCTCCTTAAACCCCATCTTCTCTATAAAGTCTTCCGAGATTGATCAGAAATGGGTCATAATGACAGCTGACATTTATATGGCAATTTAGAGTCTGCAAAGGGTTTTATTTATGTTCTCTCCTTTGATCCTTTCAGTGGCTTTGTGAGGTGGGTGCTATTATTTTCTCCATTTTATGGGTGAGGCAATTGAGGCTTGGTAAGGTCAAATGAGGCAGCTAGTTGGTGCAGAGGATAGAGTCCTGTGCCTGGAGACAGGAAGACTCATCTCTCTGAGTTCAAATCTGGCCTCAGACAGTTACTAGTTGTATGACCCTGGGTAAGTCACTTAGCCCCCCTTGCCTCAGTTTTCTCATCTGTAAAATGAGCTGGAAAAGGAAATGGCAAAGCACTCCAATATCTCTGCCAAGAAAACTCCAAATGGGGTCACAACTGAACAACAACACTAGTTTTGTTTTTTTTTTGCGGTAAGGATAAACATGGTTTTTCACTTTTATTTGCACATTAATGCCACATTTACTCCTGTGCCATAAGCTTTTGTTTCTTCAGTTTCTTTTGGGATATCTTTTTCTTTTGAGCAACCTCCTCTTCTGGTTTAGGAACAATTTGTTCTTTTTCAGTCAGTATCATCTCAATATGGCAAGGAGAACTCATGTATGGGTTGATTCGGCCATGAGCCCTGTAAGTACGCTGTTGCATTTTGGGGGCCTTGTTAACCTGGATATGCTCAATGACAAGAGAATCCACCTCCAAACCCTTCAGTTCAGCATTACTTTCTGCATTTTTAAGCATATGCAGCAAGAACTCCGCCGTTGTATCGACAGAAGGGAACACATTGTTTCTTCAATGTGACATCTTTCAAATACTTGGTAGCTTTTCGGATGTGCATGCCCTTGATAGATTGGGCTATTTCACAGGTATTCTTGAAGTGGACCCGGAGATTTGAACCCCTTGACTTACATGATTTTGGGGGGTTCTCTGGATCAAGAGAGTACCTCACCATTTTAAATGATTACCCAGCACAGCTCCAACACTAGTTCTTTTTTTTTTTTTTTTTTAGTAAGGCAATTGGGGTTAAGTGACTTGCCCAGGTCACACAGCTAGTAAGTGTTAAGTGTCTGAGGTCAGATTTGAACTCAGGTACTCCTGACTCCAGGGCTGGTGCTTTATCCACTGTGCCACCTAGAACACTAGTTCTTTTTAATACCAGTGTATGGTGGGTACTAGTGGGGTGTAACCCATTATAGCAATGGGTTATAGAAGTAATATGAAAGACCTTGCCTATAATTTTTAGCATTTCATGATTCACAGCCATATAGCATCACCAGGAGAATAGCAATATTAAAAATATATATTGACTATTCATCCACTATACCCCCTAACTGTCTTAAAATAACTATTAGAAAGTATTTATTGTGTCAGATGTGTCTTCTTTTCTTTTTTGGCGGGGTAATGAGGGTTAAGTGACTTGCCCAGGGTCACACAGCTATTAAGTGTCAAATGTCTGAGGTCAGATTTGAACTCAAGTCCTCCTGAATCCAGGGCCAGTGCTTTATCCACTTCGCCACCTAGCTGCCCCCAGATGTGTCTTCTATGAAGGATTGACAGAAAGATCTATAAGAGTCATACCAGATGGGAAGATGGGTAGAGAGTACCTATACTGATAGAATCATGTATTAACAGAAGTGTCTAAGGATTGAGGTGGCAGGGCCTCAGTTTCCTGGACTGTAAAATGAAGTGTTTGGACTTAATCATCACTAAGGTTCCTTCCAGTTCTAATGTTTTAGGACTCTACGGCTTGTGAGGAATGACTCGGACGTATGTTGATGTCCATATATAGATGACCATATCCCAAAAGGGCTAGGTGTTTTCTTGGTAAGATCTGAAAATCTTTCTTACACTGGCCAGACTTTACTTGGGCCATTTGGATCAATTTGTTTCCGTGCAATCTAATTCAACAGACATTTGAGGGGCCATGGCATGGCACAATGGCAAGAATACAGGATTTGAAGCTAGGGGACCTGTGTCTACATCCTTTCTCTCTCACTTTCCTGTCTTTGTGGGTTTCATTTAGACTCACTGGGCCTCAGTTTCCTTATCTGTAGAAATAGAAGGATGGATTCAATTGTCTCTAAGGTCTCTTCCAGTTCTAAATCTATGATCCAATAAACTTTGATTCTGGGTCTATCATCATCACCACCACCACCATCAGCAGCAGCCTACTTAGTAGAGTAGGACTCTGAGGAATACAGGAAGGCATTGTTTGGGTTTGAATGGAGGGCAGGGAGACAATATGGGTAAATGCTGCCTGTTGATCATGGATCAGACTCAGAATTTAATAGGAAGTGATTGGTCTGGATAACATATCTTCATCTATCAATCATATATCTATAATTGGCTGTCTAAAATGGTAGTCTCCAAACCTTACTTTGATTATATACTCCTCTCAGTAAAATTTACTTATTTCTCAATTACATTTTTCTTTTATTTTTCTTTTGGGGCAATGAGGGTTAAGTGACTTGCCTAAGGTCACACAGCTAGTAAGTGTCAAGTGTCTGAGGCCAGATTTGAAGTCAGGTCCTCCTGAATCCACTTTATCCACTGCGTCACCTAGCAGCTCCCCCAAATTTACTTATTTCTCAATCACACAATGTACTACTGAACTAATAATTTTGCATGTTATAAAACTTACACAAAATAGAAATTTAAAAAATGATGCCATAAAGGTGAAATGATGCTTGATCCTAGAGTCAATATGCAATCACCAGAGTTTACTCAGTGGGGGGAGGGGGGGGGACACGGGCAGACCTTTGTTTTAGGTAAATCATTTTGGCAGCTGCGTGGGTGAGGAGAGGATGGATGTAGGAAGAACCGGTAGGAGACCACTGCGGCAAAAGACAGGTGAGGAACGATTGAATTAGGGTGGAGGCTGTGTGAGTACAGACAAGGGGTCAGATGTGAGAGATGTAGAAATAGAATCAACAAGTTTTGGCCATTGAATGGGTATGAGGATGTGTGTTGGGGTGGGGAGAGTGAGAAGTCAAAGATGATGCTGAAGGTGGGTGTATCTGGGTGCCTGGAAAAATGGTGGTGCCTTAGACAGCAATAAAATTTTTTTAGAGCAGGGATGGATTTAAGGGAAAAGAGAATATAAAGATATCTATAGTCCAGACCATAATTCATCTAAACCTATTAGACTATGTGATTTACCCTCTTCTGGACAAAATGAGTGGTGGGGGGCAGCTAGGTGGTACTGTGAATAGAGCACTGGCCCTGGGGTCAGGCTGGACCTGAGTTCAAATGTGACCTCATACACTTACTAGCTGTGAGACTGTGGGCAAGTCACTTAACCTCAATTGCCTCCAAATAACAACAAAAACCAAAATAAGGGTGGGAAAGGAGGAGGAGGTGGGGCAGAGTCTTCCCTCCAAGGCCTGCTTGCCATACCACAAGGTAATTTGGGGGGCAGGCAAAGAAAGTTGAGGTAGAATTTTCCCAGTGGCAGCTGAAAGCTGCTATGGGCAGTGATTAGTTTAGGTAACAACTAACCTGAGGGGTTGACAGAAGTGGAAAGTTTGGGAGTTTATATAGCAGAGGTAAGGGAGTAGAGTAGGGGATTATCAGAGGATAAGGGTAGGTATGGTTGTTTGGGAGATAAACCCTATGACTATTTCAGTGAGGCTGAACTGTGCTCTGATTGGTTGATCACATAGCCCCTGGGGTCAGGCTGTATGCCTCTTCTCCCCTCTTCCCACCATGTCATAGGAAACTCTCTTGTATGGTACATCTAGGTGGGTGGCTCGTGCCCTGGGTAGCCAGAGATATTCGTGGGTTCTAAGCCAAACCAAAAATTCTACTTCTTAATTTTATTCCAGGGCTGGCCGTACACTGTGGGCCAGGACCGAGTTAGGCTCAGAATTTCACTTGCTTTGGTGAAAGAATTGAGTGAAGGGGCGGGGCTAGCCACTGGTTCCCATTGGCTTTGAAGGGCACAGGGCAGGGTGGTACCCTGGCTGACAGGAGCTGCTGCAGAGAGTAAGCCTCCTTGCAGTCCCGCCTGAAGCAAGCCAGGCTGGGTCCTTTGCTTGGTGGTCATGGAGGAAGCACAGGAAGAGGACATGTTCAGTTTCTCACCAATGCATCTGAGAACTGCTTGTGATGTCTGAAGTCCTCTGTGGCCTTGAGTGGAAACCTCAGGGAGGAGATAGCACCATTGCTTTCAAGTTGAAAGGGAGCCCATTAAGTCCTACTTCTTCATTTTGAGATGAGGAAACTGAGGTCCAGACAAATTATTTATTGACTAGCCCAGGTTCACAGCTTAAGTGTCAAGGCTGGATTTGAACTCACATCTTCCTGCTGCCAAGTCCAACACTCTATCCATTTTATGCCTTATAGATATATGTAGAAGTCCAACAGTTCAGTGACTGGAGATTAAACCTGTGATTCCAAACCTTCTCTCTGTGACTCCTTTGCTCTCTATGGACCTCCCTACTGCCTTACTCAAGCACTTAAATTAAGTATTTTATTATTTTCCAGTTACACGTAAAGATAGTTTTCATCATTTTTTTTTGGTGGGGTGGTGATGGTTAAGTGACTTACCCAGGGTCACACAGCTAGTAAGTGTCAAGTGTCTGAGGTCGGATTTGAACTCAGGTCCTCCTGAATCCAGGGCCAGTGCTTTATCCACTGTGCCACGTAGCTGCCCGAGGACTTAAATTAAAATATCAGTAAATCAACCCACTGGAGTAACAAAATAGAGAAGGTGGGGAGTGGTGGAAAGAGAGCTGCCTTCTAGTCTCTTTCCTTCCATCCACTAGATTTTGGGCCCCAGGCAAGTCACTTCCACTCTCTGGGGCTTAGGTTCCTCCTCATCGGTAAAATGAGCTAGAATCTGAAATTCTCTTAGCCTGGGATTTGTGAATTTGTTTTCTAATATTTTGATAACTGAATTTCAACATAAATGATTTCCTTTGCAATCTTTATTTTTTACGCATTCAAAAACATGGTTCTGGGGCAGCTAGGTGACGCAGTGGATAGAGCATACATAGGCCCTGGATTCAGGAGGACCTGAGTTCAAATCCGCCTCAGACACTTGACACTTACTAGCTGTGTGACCCTGAGCAAGTCACTTAACCCCAATTGCCTCACTTAAACAAAACAAAACAAAACAAAAAAGGGTCCATCAGCTTCACCAGACTGTTGCAGGGGTCCAGCCCATGCACAAAAGGCTAAGAACCCTTGGACAGGACCATCTCTCCCGGCCCTTTCCTCCTTGACATTCTGTGTTCTGAGTCTGGACTAAGGGACAACGATATGTACTTCTGGCTAAAATCTCTCTCACACAAATGGCTGGTGTTTACAAAAAGAAATGAGGTTGCAGGTATACAGGCAGGAGAGAGGGAAGACATGGTGAGGAGGAAGAAGGGGCTGAGATGGAAGAAGATCAGAAGACGGAGGAGGGTGAAAGGGGCAATGGAGAAGATGGAGAATTCCATCACTGGAATCAATGATGAACTCAGGTCCTCTTACTCTCTCAGTCTCTCCCCACCCATGAGATCGAGTTGCCTCCAACTTTAATCAAGGCAGTTCTGTAGCTCTGAGGAGTCCTATTATTTCATTTCTCTTGTTTATTTTTCAAAGGGATCTCGCTTGGGAACCAGACCTTCCACCCGCATTCCCTCCCTTCCAACCCTCCAGTCCAACCCTCCCCTTCTCCCCTCCACCCTGCTTCTTTGGCTGAACCATGGCTCTGGCTTAAACAAAGCCACCCCTGCCCAGTAACGCCAGATTCTCCTTAGCCACATGCATCAGAGCACAAGGGAGAGCTGTAACCCTAGTGAGCACACTGACCCACCAACAGAACATTAGTGGGGCTGAAGGTTATATTTTCTAATGAGTAAATGACTCTAAATTGCCCCCAGGGATGGTCATGATTAAAATATTTGCCTTGACTTCCTTTACTAAATTAAACAAAAAATACATAGACGGGCACAACAAACCAGCACATGGGGAAATCTGGTCTGGAGTCATCACTGGGGATGGTCTCTGAACTCCAGAGGATTTATACCATTAGAGCTAGGCACACGTTTTCAGGCTGAGATTTTAAGCCAGTCCTGCTAATAGGGAATGACACGGGAGGGAAGGGGTGGAATGGGGAATGATTGGCCTGGGGAGAGAGGAGGAGATGAGATGAGTATAAAGGGGATGGACGGGAAGGACAAAGAGAAATATCTGTGGCTTTACATCAAGATGGAAGCGTTGGCATTGTCAGTCACCCTAGATCTATCTCCTCGTGGCTTTAATTGTACACATCCCATGGGGAGCCATTAAAAATTCTGCTTAGGTCAGTGAGCATATCCGGGCGTCAGATGTCTGTCTCATAAAAAGAATAGTTTTGCTCAGGTCAAATCTGGAGTGCCCTTCAGACGCTTTATTTTCTCTTCTCTCTTGAACTCCAATATATTTGAATCTTGTGGGACAGAATCAGCCCAATCCATAGCAGTCCACTTGCTGCTTAAGCTTTTGCTAGTTTTTAAAATACTTTTCAAAATGGAAGAGATCAGAATGTCCTATTTTTTTAAAGCCTTATAGGGATTAGAAGGTAGAGTTTTGTGTCTGAGGAAAGAATTTTATTCATGGATGGACTCTGTGTGTGCATGTGTGTATGTGAAAACATTAATGTATAAGTTATGTCTTTAGATCTAGTGTAAGTTTGTATAAGCATGTTATATGTATTTTTCTAGATATGCTTTCTTTCTTTGTGTATGTAGCTACACATAGGATGAGCAATCTGTATGGCACTGGGCAAGTGTGCCTCAGTTTCCTTACCAGGAAGGTCCCATGCAGTTCTAAATCTGTGCTCCTGTGATCCTTATGAGGAGGTGGATTAGGCACTTGTACTCATGATACACTTTTGGAAGGAGGCCCCAGTCTAGGGCCTGAGGCCGGATTTGAACTCAGGTCCTCCTGACTCCAGGGCCCATACTCTATCCACAGCACCACCTAGCCGTCCCCCTCAATTTAATTCTACTGAGTATTTCCCATTTCCCTCTTATAAAAAAACTCTCAGGGCAGCTAGATGGTGCAGTGGATAGAGCACCAGCCCTGGAGTCAGGAGTACCTGAGTTCAAATCCGGCCTCAGACTCTTAACACTTACTAGCTGTGTGACCTTGGGCAAGTCACTTAACCCCAACTGCCTCACTAAAAAAAAAAAAGTCTCTCTTTTAAACATTTAACTCTCTCTTTCCTCATTTCCACCTCCAGGCTTCCCTGACCTCCTTCAAGTTTCATCTAAAATCTTCCCCTCCCGTAAGAAGCCTTTCCCAATCCTTCTTAAGGCTAGTGCCTTCCCTCTGAGTTGATTTCCAATTTATCCTGTTTATGTCTTGTTTGAACATACTCTAGTTCTTTGCTTTAGTTGTTTGCCATTGAACTGTGAGATATTTGAGAGCAGGGATTGTTTTTTTCCCCTTTCTTTTTATCTCAAGTGCTTGGCAACTAGTAGGCATTTAATAAATGCTTATTGGTTTGACTTGGAGAGATGATGTAGAGCCTGCCAAGTCTGATGAACCAATGGGAGAGAAACTACTTGACAGTTTTATGTCAAGATCATCTTAGGTCAGGGCTGATCTGGGCGGGTCTCAGATGACTGGCTTAAAGTCCTTTCAGCTAGGTTGGGCATGTTAGGGTGGAAAGAGCCTTGCATTTGGATTCAGAGAGCCCAAGTTTGACTTCTGGCCATCCTCATGACTCCAGGATGTAGTTTTCTTATTTGTAAAATGAGCGGGTTGGGCTAGCAGGCCCTTAGGTCCCTTCCAGCTCTAAATCCAGTGGGTTTGGATAAAATAGCTCATCTACGTTACTAAATGATGTTGCTTGGAGTAATGTTATGTGGCCTGTACTTGTAACTTCCATGTAGCAGAAAACAGCAAGAAGGGACTTTGGAAACCCACCCTTCATTTAATAGAGAAAGGAACCCTTAGGTAGATCCGCATGCATTAAAAATACATTACAGGGGGCAGCTAGGTGGCGCAGTGGATAAAGCACCAGCCTTGGATTCAGGAGGACCTGAGTTCAAATCGGCTTCAGACACTTGACACTTACTAGCTGTGTGACCCTGGGCAAATCACTTAACCCTCATTGCCCTGCAAAAAAAAGAAGAAGAAGAAGAAGAAGAAGAAGAAGAAGAAGAAGAAGAAGAAGAAGAAGAAGAAGAAGAAGAAGAAGAAGAAGAAAGAAAGAAAGAAAGAAAACAAAAGAAAAAAGAAAATACATTACAAGGGGAAATTCTGGATGTGCCCTTACATATGCACAAAACGACATCTTTCCAGAGGCCACTTTGGTGGTATCCAACACATGGTCCACAGTTGCATGGTGCTCTCATACAAGATCCTACAAGGTAGCTAGGACTCCACCTTGGGCTTTCTGAGTCCAAATGCAGTGCTCTGATAAAAATGTAATTTTTTTTTGTGGTTATTCAGTCGAGTCTGACTCTTGGTGACCCCATTTGGGGTTTTCTTGGCAAAGATACTGGAGTGGTTTGCCATTTCCTTCTCCAGCTCATTTGACAGAAGAGGATACTGAGGCAAACAGGGTTAAGTGACTTGCCCAGGGTCACATAGCTAGTAAGTGTCCAAGGCTGAATTCAAACTCAGGTCTTCCTGACTTAAGGCCTGGCACTCTTTCCACTGTGGCACCTAGCTGCCCCAAAATAGAATGAAGATGTAATAAATAAATTTAACTAATTTATTTTGTTAAATATTTAATGCAATAAATAAAAATAAAATAAAACATAGGCAATACATTTGAAAATATAGATAATACATTTTAAAGCTAAGTCAATGTGGCCCACAGGAATACTTATGTATGGATTAGTGGCTCCTATTTCTATTTGAGTTTGACTCCACTGTTGTAGAGCAATTTACAGACAGGGTAAAGGTTGAACCAGGCGAGGGTATTCTTGACCTTTTTCTTTTTCTTTTTTTTTTTTAAGTGAGGCACTTAGGGTTAAGTGACTTGCCCAGGGTCACACAGCTAGTAAGTGTTAAGTGTCTGAGGCTGGATTTGAACTCAGGTACTCCTGACTCCAGGGCTCTATCCACTGTTCCACCTAGCTGCCCTTTCTTGACCTTTTTCTTAAAAAAATTACTTTGCTTTTACATTACAAATATCTCCAGATTGTCTTTACTCCATGAAAACTCTTTAAAAGAAGTAAAACAATGAAACAACATAAAGAAGACAGTAACCTTATCTGAAAGTGCAGGCAGCATTTCTTATTTGGTCTAGAGTGAAGGTGTAATGAGGAATTTTTTCCCCCCTGGGGAAAATGAGAGTAGAAAACAGTCTGGATGGGAAGGTGTAGTGGCAGTGGTGGCCTTGGAGAGGATGGACTGACTATGGGTGCAGTTCTATATGGAGAGGAGAAGGTCATGGTCCCTCATCCTCTGATGGCCTGTGATAGCAGGCAACTGGTGGTACAGTGCATAAAGGGCTGGGCCTGAAATCAGGAAGACCTGAGTTCAAATCCAGCCTCAGGTGCTTGTTAGCTGTGTGTCCATAGGCCAGTTACTTAACCTCTGTTTGCCTCAGTTTCCTCATTTGTAAAATGGGGACAACAACAGCACTTCCCTTGAAGAGTTGTTGTGAGGATCCCAATGAGATAATAATTATGAAGTGCTTAGCACAGTGCCTGGCACATAATAAACACTGTGAAATGTGAGTTATTATGTTGATAATGATGATGACACTATTCCCTCACCCTTTCCGGGGGGCTTTCTTCCCTCACCTGAACCTCCACGGGCACAGAAGCCCATAGAAGATTGTAAGGGACAAAATATGGGAATGGTGGATAGCAATGTGGAACAATCAGGTCCTATCCAGATGCTGATGCCCTAGAAGAAAGCCCTAGCTGCCTCACCTGAGTTACAAGCTCTGCTTTACAGTAGGAACATATTCAGGCTAAAGTTTCACATCAGTGTAACAGAGAAACGTATTTTGTGTACCCATATAAATAGCGTAGACAGCCACAGACACAAACACACCCACAATGTATGGAGACCTTAAAGATGCTTTACAACGACAAAGTCGCCTATTAACTCTTAGAGTTGATCCTAAACAGCAGCTCTGACCTCAGTGGAAGGAATGCTTTTAAAAATGACCCCGTATTCAAGCCTTGAGTCAAAGTCTTATGTGTTTCCTTTCCTCTCCTTAACTGGAAGGTTATGTGTTTCTTAGCTACTGGTCAGACTGGAGGAGTCTGCCAAAAAGCTTTCAGGGAATTTCCTCACGATGTAACAAATTTATGAGTCATATGAAAAACTGGGAAATGCTTCAACCAGCTGCCTCTCATTGACTCAGAGCCTTTTTTTTTTTTAAACAACACCTTGGTGCCTCATCCTTGAACAGGGCCAGAAGAATGGTTTATTGTAGCATCAAATGTCCTTATATTCCCTTGGCGAAAGCCTGTCTAATCTCCCATTTCCCACCATCTCTGTATCTCTGTCCTCCCCTAAACAAAAGGTCATAAAAATCCATGAAACTGCTCAGCCACTCAAAAAAGACAATGCCTGCAGATTCTGGAAGTCTCACAGGGAATAGATGAATGGTAGGGAATTTCATTCTCAAATTAATTGCTTGGGAACCAGCTGGCTTAGTACTTGCTAGTATGAAACTGCTTCTTAACTGGTATGTTGCCTTCCCTTCATCCTCCTTTCTTCCTTCTCTTTTTTCTTCTCCTTTTCCCTTTCTTTCCCTTTCTTCCTTCATTCTCACCTTCCTTCCTTCCTCTTACCCCTTCTTTCCTTCCTCTCTTTCTCCTTTCTTACTCCCTTTTTCTTTCCTCTCTTCCTTTTCTCTCTCCCTCCTTTTCTCCTGCCTTCCCCTTTCCTTTCGTTTCCTTTCCTTTCGTTTCCTCTCCTCTCCTCTCCTCTCCTCTCCTCTCCTCTCCTCTCCTCTCCTCTCCTCTCCTCTCCTCTCCTCTCCTCTCCTCTCCTCTCCTCTCCTCTCCTCTCCTCTCCTTCCCTTCTCTTCCCTTCCCTTGCCTTCCCTCTCCTCCCCTCCCTCCCTTCCTTTTTTACTTCCTTCTTTTTTCTTTCCCTTCCTTCCTCTCTCTATTTCTTCTTTTCTTCCTTCATCTTCTATGCCTCCATACAAACTTCATGAATGGTCAAGGTATGGAGGTATTGAATCCTTGCCTATTGCTTGCAATATTTTTCTAGGATCCTAAAAACCTGGAATTGATTCCAATCAAAGATGACACTCTATTTCCACAGGCTGAGTCTGGACATACAAGGGTTGAAATGTTTCTTGCCTTTTTGACACTAGCAATATCTTCAGGGAATTCCAAAGGTACTTCAAAGCATTTTAATTTGGACAGTTTCTGTCATTTGGTCCTCCAAAGTCAATGCTTTAAAGAGTCTATATAGGGGGGCAGCTAGGTGGCGCAGTGGATAAAGCACCAGCCCTGGATTCAGGAGTACCTGAGTTCAAATCTGGCCTCAGACACTTGACACTTACTAGCTGTGTGACCCTGGGCAAGTCACTTAACCCCCTTTGCCCTGCAAAAAAAAAAAAGAGTTTATATAAGTAATTTCCACATATGTTTCTTGTAGAATAACTGGAACACAATGGTCACTTGTACTGTACTGTCTAAAATAGCAATGAGGTCTACATTCTCAATTTTCAGTCACCTCTATATGAGGTCCTATGGGTCCTGGTAGGAAAACCCCCTTGAAAATGTCTGCTAAGGTCATGATTATTGTTCACATGGACTGGAACAGTCTCATTCCCTGTCCCCATCTTCTTTTCCCCAAAGCTGGTCCTGTACAACTCAACTTGTGTAGCATCAAAGCTGCATTCTCTTCCTGGGTGCAATGAGGCCTGTATAGGGCCATCTCCTCCACAAGTATAAAATATAGAATAGTTGCCTTTCTGATGGTGATGTTTATTATCAGCTGAAATCAGGCAATAAACACTAAGTACTAGATACTGGGCTAAAAGCAGGGATACAAAGAAAGGCAAGAGACAGTCCATGCCCTTGAAGAGTTCACAATCTAATATCAGGTCATCTCTCTTGCCTTCCTTTCCCTTGATTGTTACTTTTCCAGGTGGGATGGATTTGTTCCTGGGTGCATCTTTCCCTGTAGTTTCTGTGTACCCCTTCAGCTGAGCCAGTATCTACAGGACTGTTTTCTTGTTTGGTCCCCTGGTACCATGAATGGATAAGTGTCTTCTGGGTGGTTGGAGTTCAGTATTTGTCATGAGACATTTCTTGGTTCATCATCTACATACTTAAAATATTTACATAATCTAACAGTTCCTTGGGCAGCTAGGTTGCACAGTGTATAGAGTGCTGGGCCTAGAGTTAAGAAGACCTGAGTTCAAATCTAGCCATAGACACTTACTAGCTGTGTGACCATGGGCAAGTCACTTTAACCTTGTTTTCCTCAGTTTCATCATCTATAAAATGAGCTGGGGAAGGAAATGACAAAACTTCAATATCTTTGCCAAGAAAATCCCAAATGGGGTCACGAAGAGTCAGATGTGACTAAGAAATGACACAACAAAACCCCACAATCACTTCCTCACAGGTTACAATTTGTTTCAGTGCTAAGACAGTTTTTGTAGATCATTTTAGGGCAGACCATAATCTTTTGGCCACTTGATATATGTTCTTAGCAGGAGCTGAGATGGGGGAGACCATGCTTCTTGATATTAGCCTGGATAAATGGCTGGCCACTCATCAGAGGAAATGTGATAGCTGTTCCTTTCTGTGCTGATATCCCCCCCCTTCCCAGCCCCAAATAGTCAGTACCATTGCTACTGTTTGGCTTGGGCCATAGAACCGTAAGAGTTTCATGTATGCATTCTAAGTGTGTGAGGCCTGGGTTTCATTTCCTTATACCCCACAAATTCTCAAAAGCCAAGTCTTTAAGGTTTTTCATTAAGCATCACATCTTGTCACAGTTACAGCTTGTCAATACTCCGAGCCCAGTCCTCTCAAGAGTCTTTTTCAGAGAGACTAGGGATCTTCCCTGAAAATATTCCTAGATTGGGGTTAACTTTGCTGCCTTGTAAAAATGTGTACAGTTGCAATCTATGTCTAGGGAAAGGTGCTTTGTGCCTTTTGAAGGACCTAGTTACCCTTTAATGTACTGGTGAGATGGCTCTTTCCAATATGGTAGAATTATCTTTGGGTCTTCTTTCCAAATCTATACTTTTACTTAAGTAGGGGAAGTCTGCCTTCCATGGACATCTAGGTCCATCTAAGGGAAATATTCTTGGTGTGTAGACTGTATATGCAGCATCACTTCAGCATATTTCTGCCAAGAAAGACCTTTCTGTAAAATTCTGTATTTTTTAAGGTTGGTTTTTTTTTTTTTTTGGTGGGGCAATGAGGTTGTTAAGTGACTTGCCCAGGGCCACACAGCTATTAAGTGTCAAGTGTCCGAGGTCTGATTTGAACTTAGGTCCTCCTGAATCCAGGGCCACTGCTTTATCCACTGTGCCACCTAGTTGCCACCCTGTATTATTTTTAAACATTAAACCTTAATTGCTACATTGAGTTATCATTTCCATTCATTGATGCAGGTGTATTATATAACTCTTTCCTTTCAAATGCATGCCTATGAACCAATTTATAATCATTTCACTGTATCTGGAATTTTTGGGGTATTTTTGAATGTTCCAATGACTGGTAATTCACAGAACATATTCTTAGTGGATGCTCCTGACCTTGTTCCCAGATATACTTTTCTACGATTGCCCAATTCTTCTATTCAGAGCTTCATGATATCTATAGCATCCTCCTCATCAAACACTGGTTCTGTGTAACACTATCTGCAATCCCTTATGAATGTCACTCTCAATAAACTGATAATGTGGGGCAGCTAGGTGGCACAGTGGATAAAGCACAGGCCCTGGATTCAGGAGGACCTGAGTTCAAATCCAGCCTCAGACACTCGACACTATCTGTGTGACCCTGGGCAAGTCATTTAACTCCCATTGCCCTGCAAAAAAAAGTAAAAAAACCCAAATTGATAAAATTTTTTTTTCAAATTCCATTCTCAAAACTTTATAATGTTCCTCCATAATAGCACGATTTACCCAACCGCCAAACAATTTGATCAAGGCAATTTAGAAATGGTAATAATAATGTCAACCACAGCTATCAGTAGATCATGGGAACAGTGTTCTATTGGACATAGATTAGGATTAAGTTTACTTTCATTGAAAGCTTAAGACAGATAATGCTTCACGTATAGTGCTTTCAACAACAAAGCAGGAAATTCAGCTTAAAAGGCAGATGAACACAAATATAGGGGTCAGTGTTAAGACCATGCTAATAAATCATATGTATTTCCCTTTTTTCTATAAATAATAATTTAAAAATGTTTTTGGTGAATGTACATTGAGTGTGGACATTGTTTGAATGTGTTAGGGAAAGGTTCTACTGTCTCAAAATGTAATATATCATTTTGGGGAATAAATTTTGAAGACTGACACACAAAAAGTAGACAATACAGCAAACATACTGAAAATTTAGTACAGTAGGGGCAGCTAGGTGGTGCAGTGGATACAGCACAGGCCCTGGATTCAGGAGGGCCTGAGT
Organism: Dromiciops gliroides; assembly: GCF_019393635.1. Lineage (NCBI taxonomy): Eukaryota > Metazoa > Chordata > Mammalia > Microbiotheria > Microbiotheriidae > Dromiciops > Dromiciops gliroides. The sequence goes on from NC_057864.1 coordinate 259,985,350, forward strand.
TCAAATCCAGCCTCAGACACTTGACACTTACTAGCTGTGTGACCCTGGGCAAGTCACTTAACCCTCATTGCCTCCCCCCCCAAAAAAAAATTAGTACAGTATTTAGACTCTCAAACAGAGAAAAGAAAAAAATATCTCAAACAAACCCCCAATTTGTAAAGTCATTACAAGTGGCTCATTTTAAGCATAAAATTTAGAGGCAATAAAATGCTCCTTTATATCCATTTGGTTACCTTCTCTTCAGCTTTAGGGACTTTAAATGAAAAGTTCTGAGTTCAGCTATGATACTTTCTGTAGGAAAATACCAGTTAGGAAAATTACCAACACCTTATCTCATGGGCCTCTTTATGGTTGAAGCAAAATTCAGTTTATTGCTAACATTTAGGTAACAAAACAGCAGATGATGTTATAGTGTCTGTGTATAGACAGGCATTGAGAAGGGATGTTGGGGAAGGAGCTGACCTTTTCTTGAGACTCTTCTCAGCCTGAGTCCTCACTCTGAAATACTTTTTTTTTTTTTGGTGAGGCAATTGGGGTTAAGTGACTTGCCCAGGGTCACACAGCTAGTAAGTGTTAAGTGTCTGAGGTCAGATTTGAACTCAGGTCCTCCTGACTCCAGGGCTGGTGCTCTATCTACTGCGCCACTTAGGTGCCCCCTGAAATACTTTTAAAGTCAATAACTCTCCTTGATATCTCCTGCGGGGGTTCTGGAATGGGACATTAGGGGAATAGAACTGATGTAGATGGGAATAGAACTGAGTGAACAGACAGCTGGGGTTGAGGAAAGTGATTTGCTCATTGGCATTTGGAGGTTCATTATAACTGGGGAGGTGAGAGTGACAGGGGGTGGGCATATGCTAACTATTCAGAAATGAGTCAGGGAGAATGTCAGTGGATGGAGGGGTGGGGTGTCCAATGATGAATGTAGATGAGATTCATGATTATTCAACTGAGTAAATCTAACAATCTATAACCATGGTTAACAATGGTGATATGAAAGGTACCAAGCAAAGATCTAAAAGGACCCCAGGTAAAACAATAATCAAGAAGATGAAAAGGAAACATCAGTAAGATTTTCTCTCCAGCCCAGGACTCTATAAGAAGATGGTATATATATATATATATATATATATATATATATATATATATATATATATATATATATATATATATATATATATATATATATGAGAATGATGGTCAAAAGCCTGTGGTTAGTTAGGAAGAGATCAAATGGGGCAGGATGGAGGAGAAGGAAGAAATCAGCTTCAGTTCCTATAAACAGGTCATGAAGTTGTGGGAGACAGAGACACCCCTGATAGGACACTGTACAGAGAGACATGGCAAGACAACACATATCTTGGGGTACTCAGGCCACAGCAGGGCTAGTTTAGTGCCAGGAGGTCTTCCAGAAGGCCTAAGACCAGCAAGATCCCTGACTTGGCTCACATCAGGCAATGAAGTTAACTCCTGAGGAGAAAGAGATGAGGCCAGCATACATGCAAGGCCAGGAGATGGCGAGAGAAGTCAAGGATTGATTGCAGCAGAGGGCGGGACCTAGTCCTCTGGCAGAACTCATATCCTATCTGGAATGTCAGAGGCAGTAGCAACGGTACTATAGAGGTGACAGAACCTTACAAGGACTGCCTACTCCATCTAAGACTATAGAAGGAGACAGAGCGTGGCCCTGACCTAAAGTGCCAATCTAAGAACTGGGGCTAGAGATAAGAAGAAGCAGAAGAAAATTACAAAAATAATGAAGTACTAAAGGTTAAGATAAACCCAAGGGATGAACCTGGTAGATGAAAGTACCTATATGGCAAGTATAGGTAGAGCCCCAGAGAAAAGAATCATATGTCTTTTTTTTTTTCCATAAGGATTCCAAGAGTAGATGGAAGAAATAAAGCAAGAGATAAAAAGTGAAATTAGAGTTCTAAAGGCAAAAACTGAAAGAAGAATAAATGGTTTATAAAAGAAGGTGTGACACCTAAGCCAAGTAGTGGAATTTCTGAAAATAAAAATAGAATGGAACAAACAATCCATATAGAAAAACACAATGGATGAAAAATGCCTAGTGTGTTAACTGTGATATGCAGCTGGGTAGCCAGTCTATTGAGTTAGTATATCAGTACAGACATGTGGGACAAGCATTTCAGATGGACAATGGATTGGACTTAAAATTAAATAGCAGAAAAAGAGCAGGTTGGATTACTTTTGGAATATTGTGTACTGAGATGAATAATCACTGGCATTAAAACCCATGTTTTCAACATAAATTCCCTTTTGTTGATGCTGTATTATTGTGAATTCTGTAATAACACAATCTGACAAATCAAAATTGTTGGTGACCCAAAGGTCAACAGAGGGATAAATGGTGGACATGAATAAACCATAGCATATTCCCAATGAAATTCTATGCATATGTGACACCATTCAGCAAATGCAGAATCAGAAAAGAAGGTGGATTAGTCTCACATTTTTCTGTTGTTCAGTTGTTTCAGTTTTGTCTGACTGAAACCCCACTTGGGATTTTTTTGGCAAAGATACTGGAATAGTTAGTCATTTACTCCTCTAGCTTATTTTGCAGATGAGGAAAGTGAGGCAAACAGGGTTAAGTGACTTGCCCAGGGTCACACAGCTAGTAAGTGTCTGAGGCCAGATTTGAACTCAGGAAGATGAGTCTTTCTGACTTCAGGCCTGGCACTCTAACCACTGTGCCACTTAGCTGCTCTTTAGTCTTATTTTGAGAGTGGAGGGAAGGCACTGACAATTGGGAGAAATGAGGTAAAGCTTTGAGCAGTATGTAGTACTTGAGCTAAGCCTTGAAGGGAGCCAAGGATTCAAGACATGGGGATAGCTGGAGCAGAGGCACGGAGGTGGGAGTTAGGATGTAGTGCATTGGAATTTGCTAGGTGCATAGCAGGTGCCAAATGGATGACCCAAATTGAGTTGCTCATTTCCCAGGACAAATATCCGACCAGGGTCAGAGTTATGTTTTGTTGCCTTGGTCTCTGTTTTTGCTTCTACTTTCAATATGTCTTTCCCAAGGACTCTTGGGAGCAAAGGCATTTAATTTTTATAGGACTTGGCAAAAATTCTATGTCTGAGAGTGGCTATAAAATATACAGACAGAGATGACCTTGTGGCCTTGGGTGCTTTATTACTTACCAGGGAGAACATAATCATGAAAAGATGAGTTCCTTGTCATTATTATTATTAGGTGACTCAAAGGGCAATGGAAAGATCAATGGTGGATATGAGTCTGCTGTGGTACCCTGACAGTGATGGCTTCCTCACAAGAAACAGTGTGGGGCATGGGAAGACTTCTATGAACTGATTCAAGGTAGAGTAAGCAGAATGAGGAAAATGGTATACACAATGGAAAACAACCAAGAGACATTTTTAAAAAATTTCTTATATGTCAAGTGCTATGCTAAGTGCTTCTGATACAAATATTTTTAAAAAATGAAGCAAGCATTCTCAAAGAGTTTCAATTCCATTGGGAGTAACAACAGGTATTTATAGAAGTATATCTGACAACAATAGCTAGCATCTATATAGTGCCTACTAGAATAAATACAAAATGCAAGCAAGGTAGTTAATTACAGGATAAGTAGGAAGGGAGAATATTAGCAATTGGGGGAGGGAGATCAAAAAAGGCTTTGTATAGAACTTTGCATTGAAATTCCTCATGAAGGAAGGGAGAGATGCTATGAAGTAGAGTGGAAGGAGTGCATTATAGACAGGAGAAATGGGGAAGGGAATGAATATTTATTAAATGCCAACTATGTGCCAGCCACTGTGCTTAAAGAAAGGCAAAAATGAGCAAACAAACAAAATGAAAAACCAAAACAAACCCAATCCCTGCTCTTAAGGAGCTCTCAGTCTAATGGGGGAGACAACAACTATGTATAAACAAGATATATGCAGGATAAATTGGAGCTAATCTCAGAAGGGAAGGCATTAACATTAAGAAAAACAAGGAAGGGCTTCTTGTAGAAGGTTGGACTTTAGCTGAGACTCTAAGGAATCTAGGAAAGCCAGTCAGAGATAGAGAGGAAGAGTTTCAGGTATGGGTAGACAGCCAGTGAAAATGTTCAGAGTCCAGAGATAGAGTGTGGAAAGGACAGCAAAGAGACCAGTGCCACTGAATCATAGAGTACTTGGAGGAGAGTAAGGTGTAAGAAGATTGGAGATGTAGGGTCAGCTAGGTGGTGCAGTGGATAGAGTACCAGCCCTGGAGTCAGGAGGACCTGAGTTCAAATTCAGCCTCAGACTCTTGACACTTACTAGCTGTGTGACCCTGGGCAAGTCACTTAACCCCAACTGCCTCACAAAAAAAATATTGGAAATGTAGGAAGGGGTCAAGTTATGAAGGGCAAAATAGAGGATTTTATATCCTGGAGGTAATAGGGAACTCCTGGAGTTTATTGAATGAGGGAGAGGGGGTGTTCATATGATCAGACCTACATTTTTAGAAAGATCAGTTTGACAGCTGATAGAAGATGATTGGAGGGGGGAGAGACTTGAGGCAGGCAGATCCACCATCTGACTGTTGCAATAGTCCAGGCATGAGGTGATGAGGGTTGGTACAATGGCTGTGTCAGAGATGAGGAGGCATATAAGAGAAGCATTATGAAGGTAAAAAGTGATATGACTTGATGAGACTGAGGAGGATGAGAGAGAGTGAGGATGACACTGAGATTGGGAGCCTGGGCGACTGTGAGGATAGTGGTATCCTTGACAGCAATAGGGTAGTTAAGAAGAAGGGAGGAGTTACAGCAAAAGATAAGACGTTCGGGGGCAGCTAAGTGGCACAGTGGATAAAGCACCGGCCTTAGATTCAGGAGGACCTGAGTTCAAATCCGGCCTCAGACACTTGACACTTACTAGCTGTGTGACCCTGGGCAAGTCATTCTACCCTCATTGACCTAAAAAAAAAAGAGAAGTTCAATTTTGGACAGGCTGGTTGAAGATGTCCATAGGGCATCCAGTTTGAGATGTCTAATAGGGAGTTGGAGATACAAGCCTGCAGGTCTAGAGAGAGCTTGGATTGGGCATGTAGACCTCAGAATTATCTACATAGACAATTGAAACCATAGAAGCTGATGATACAAGTGAACTAGTATAGAGATTAAAGAGAGCCTAGGACAGAGCCTTGGGAGATCCCCACACTTAACAGATAGAAGTCCCATGAGAAAGTAGTGACATGAGTATTTAGAGAAATACAGGAGATAGTGATAAAGTGTTGAAAGCATCAGAGAGGTCAAGGATGAGGACTGAGAAAAGACCACAATATAGGACAAATTGATAACTTGGGAGAGAACAGTATCAATTGAGCAATAACGTTGGAAGTCAGATTGCAAAGGGTCAATAATTGAGTGATAAGAGATGGCAACAATGTAAATGGGAGAACAAAACCCAACAAATGTGAATATTGTGTAATTGTTATGATAAAGCTGATCCCCAAAGAAGAGGTGAGTAGATTTATCTCCCTCCCTTCTTTGAAGAGGTAGGAGATTGTGAAACATTACATATAGTTATCAGGCTTGTTTATAAAATTGTTTTATTTTGCTGAATTGCTTTTTTCCCTTTCTTTTTTTGTTACAAGGGATGACTAATGGGTTAGGTGGGGAGAACATATTTGGAAGAGGGGTATAAAAATAAAAGATAAGGGCCTAAACCCTGGCTCAAAGTCCATTTGTATAAGAATCTCCTCTTTGGGGGAGATGGATTACTCAATTCTCACAGCCTGTGTGAGGGGAGAAGTTGGCTTAGGAGAAGAGGGATCTTGGTCCTCTTACTTCCTGCTTTGAGAGAGAACACATAATATATATGTGTGTGTATATATATATATATAACCTATATCAGATTACCTGCTGTCTAGGGGAGGGGGGAGGGAGGGGAGGGAGGGAGAAAAATCTGAAATTGTAAAGCATGTATAAACAAAAGTTGAGAACTATCTTTACATGTAACGGAAAAAATAAAATATCTCATAAGAGGAGAGAGAACACATATCTCTACATGTTGGCTTCTTCCCAGAGTCTTTCTCTCCCTTCGATATGTGTCCTAAAGAGAATCTAGAACTTAGTGTCTTTTCTATAAAAGCTAGAAGCCAGAAGACTAAGATCTCTTTTCTCCCAAGCTCTGACCGACTCTGCTCCTAATATAAGAATGAAAAGCATTAATTCGTCTTTGCAATTGAGGAGTCTTATACTAAGGAAAAAATAGAGTATTATGGAGATGGGGAATGGGCTGTTCATGTGGTGAGATCTAGGGAATACAAATGGATGGACCAAATATTGTCCTATGAACAGTGTGAAAATAGATAACTTGATTTGCTTGAGTCCCCCTGATTATCCAGGTAACCAGAAGAACTGTATGAGGACTGGCTGCATTGGCTGACATACCAAGAATCCTTCGTGGTGACCAAGAGTAAAACTAGCTAAAAATGGAGAAAATTAGCAACTCTGAAGCCAATTAAGCTCATACCAACTTTTGAGCAGACCCTGAACCATTTGGTGGTTTATGGACCTTCAAGATACATCACTATCTTCAAAGACCAACCTAATTGCAGGTTATGAGATTATGGATACATCCTGTTTATGGTCTTTTTAGTGACAACATTATCTCCAGCGACTCCCCTAACTTTGGTTATGGGGGGGTCTTAGAATTATCCTGGCTTTGGAGACATCTCCTTATCAGTACAACTCCTTATCAAGCCTTGAAATATGAGCTACTTATCACCAAGGATGCCTTCTTATTTGTGTATCAAAGGCCACATCCTTGACACTTAGAATTCTTTACTCCCCTTCATTCCCCTTGGGAAATGGGGCCCATTAACTCACTAAGCCCACCTTCCCCACCCAAAAATCCCTTTCTTTCCTTGGTTTACAAGGTATGTAAATAAACTCTTTGGATCCATTACTTGACACATCCTATTCAGCATTCAGCAGAATAGTACCCATGTGCATGTTAATTTTTTTTGTTCCTTCTTTAATAAAATCTTTCTTTAATTTCACAGGCATCATCTTCCTCTGGTTTCCTTCCCTTTAGGGAAATGGGGGAATTAGATCTTGAACACTGGCCTTTGTGTTCTCTGGTCAACTTCCCCTTTTGGGGAGAGATCTAAATTCCCTCAAGAGAACATTTCCTCAGTTTACAATGGTCCATTAAAAAGACCTAGAGGAAGGCATTAGAAACACTGGGTAGATCTTTTTTGGGGGGACTGGGGGGGTTTGTTTGTTTGTTTTTGTGGGGCAATGGGGGTTAAGTGACTTGCCCAGGGTCACACAGCTGGTAAGTGTCAAGTGTCTGAGGCCGGATTTGAACTCAGGTACTCCTAAATCCAGGGCCGGTGCTTTATCCACTGCACCACCTAGCTGCCCCCCTGGGTAGATCTTTTACGGAGGATTTATGAAAGAAAATGGACAAAAACTGCATAGGAAAAGATGCAGAGGGGATATAATATCTACTGTTAGAAGATATATCTCCATTGAAGGGGTCATGGATCCATAAATGCATAGAATTATTATTATTGTTATTGTTCTGTTTTTTTGGGGGGAAGGGATATGGACCTATAATTTCACTGATAAAGCAAATTCCTCACAAAGACAATACCTCTACCAATGCAGGTAAATAACTGTTCTGAACCTATAGTTTATAGAGTTGCTTTGGGGCACTAAGAGATTAATTAACTTGTCCAGTCCCAATATATATCAGAGGTTGGAGTTAGTCCAGATTTTCTTGACTTGGAGGTTGCCTCTCTATCTATCACTCCATGATGCCTCTCTTCATTGTTGCATCAGTTGTTGTTGTTAGTAGTGTCTGACTCTTCTTGACCCTAATTGGAGTTTCCTTGGCAGGGATATTGGAATGGTTTGCAATTTGCTTCCCCAGCTCATTTTACAGGTAAGGAAACTGAGGCAAACAGGATTAAGTGACTTGCTCAGGGTCAAACAACTAGTAAGTGTCTGAGGCAGATATAAATTCAGAAAGATGAGTCTTCCTGACTCCAGGCCCAGCAGTCCATCCACTGAGCCAACTCTCTGCCCCAGTTGTTCTCCATTGTTCCATCACCTTTCTTAATTGTTCTATTACTTGCTATAAAATAATCCTGTGTACTATGAAAGAGAAGTAATAATGATGTAGTGGTATGGGGACCTATTCTTCCAGGGGCTCTATGATATGGAAACTATTTTCATAATAATAGTGGGATGTTTTAATTTTGAATACAGAAAAGAACCATAGATATATAATGGATGTGCTGGAGCCAGCTCTTCCAGGGTCCCCAGTTGATTGTTAAATTTTCAATGTGAGCATTTGCAGCTCAGAAGCCAGCAAATCATACAAATCAGGGTTTTATTTATTTCTTTGTTGATTGTCTAGACTTAAGTGATGGAGAAAATATTAATAATGCTGGTTAAACTTAAAAGGGAATCCTGGGGGCCCCAACCCTGCACTCCCAAGCTGGTTTGTTAAACATTTACTAGCATACTCCTAGATAGAACCTACATAAACAAAAGCTTTTTAGGGGGAGTTCTCAATACTATTTAAGAGTATAAAATGGTGGATCAGCTAGGTGACAGAAGGGATAGAGCACTAGCCCTGGAGTCAGGAGGACCTGAGTTCAAATCTGGCCTTAGACACTAACTAGCTGTGTGACTCTGGGCAAGTCACTTAACCCCGATTGTCTCAGGGGGGAAAAAGAGTGTAAAGGGTCCTGAGACCAAAATGTTTGAGAACTGCTGGCATAGTGGCTAGCTGACTGGCTTTGGAGTCAAGACAACTTGTCTTCAGGTCCTGCTTCTGAGACACATTTTCTGAGTGACCTTAACTCTTACCCACCTAAGCAAGCCACTTAACCTCTTAATGCCCCAGATAACTCTCTTAAGACTATAAAGTTACAGGTGACTTGATGATCTAACTCAGTGGAAAGAACTTTGAAGCTGGGAATTCATTACACTGATGAAACTACAGGTCTAGTTCCCCAAATAAAACAAAATATCCCTTTAAGTCATGAAAAGAGAATAGCAAATTTCTTAATCATACATTTATGCCTCTCACCTTGAGCCCCAAACAAGCTAACACAGTTATGGAATCTTATTTTTATTATTATTTATTTTTATTTTTTTGTTGAGGCAATTGGTGTTAAGTGACTTGCCCAGGGTCACACATCTAGTAAGTGTCAAGTGTCTGAGGTCAGATTTGAACTCAGGTCCTCCTGACTCCAGGGCCAGTACTCTATCCACTGTGCCACCTAGCTGCCCACTGGAATCCTATTTTTAAAATGCTCAAGTGGTAGATTCAAAAAACATTACTTCAAAGAGCATAGATCAGCAACAACTGGAAGGGGCTTTAGAGATCATAGAATCTTTCATCAAGACTTAGAAGGGACTTTAGGACCATTGAGTCAAAATATCATTATTTTATAGATAAAGAAACTGAGGCCCAGAGATGGGGAGTCACACCATGTTTCAGGCAACATTACTTCTAGGTTGGTCAATGTTTCAATATGCCTGAAAATTCCTTGGCCTTGGCCTTTACTCCACTGCTGATCCATTCTATGCCATTTTGGGTTGCTCCTCCCTAGACAAAGTACTATGTAGACAATGACTGTCTCAGAAGACAGGTCTCTGGGAGATGATCTCAATTTCTGTTCTAAATGAAGATCGTTGGGAAAACACTCATACATTTGAAAGTGTGCATCTTGATTTGGTATTGAAGGAATGGATTTCTTTCTCTAGAATAAGCAAATGATTGCCCTAACCTCAGAGAACTTTCTTCTTTTTTATCTCTGTTTGTAGACCTTTAGGATCTGTAAATCTAATAACGGGGGGGGGGGTGTTCTTGGTCTTCCCCAGCAAGATACCTGGCTCCCATGGGTAGTCACTAACCCTTTTAAGGTCATTCAAGGCAGAATTAGAAAGGAGAGTCAATCAACCAATAAACATTTAGTAAGTGTCTACTATGGATACCAGACAAAAATGAAATTGCCTGTGCCCTGAAGAAGGTTATGGTTGTTGTTGAGTTGTTTTTAGTCATGTCCAACTCTTCATGATCCCATTTGGGGTTTTCTTGGCAAAGATATTGGAGAGGTTTGCCATTTCCTTCTTCAACTCATTTTATAGGTGAGGGATACACAGCTATTAAGTATCTTGGGTTGGATTTGAACTCAGGTTTTCCTTACTCCAAACACAGTGCTCTATCCACCGTGATACCCAGCTGCCTTCATTCTATCAAAATCAGCTGAGAGGCATTCAGCTCTTTTTTTTCTTTAAAGAAGTTTTTGGGGCAGCTTGGTGGATAAAGCACTGGCCCTGGATTCAAGAGGACCTGAGTTCAAATATGACCTCAGATACTTACTTGACACTTACTACCTGTGTGACCCTGGGCAAATCACTTAACCCTCATTGCCCTGCAAAAAAAGTTTTTATTGATGCCTTCTGTTTCTTACATCATCACAGTCCCAATATCTGTCCCTCTCCTCCTCCCAGAGAGCTATCTCATGTAACAAAAAGTATTTTTTAAGAGGAAAATAATCAGTGCAATTAATGGATACAATGATTTTTTTTTGGTGGGGCAATGAGGGTTAAGTGACTTGCCCAGGGTCACACAGCTAGTAAGTGTCAAGTGTCTGAGGTTGGATTTGAACTCAGGGTCTCCTGAATCCAGGACTGGTGCTTTATCCACTGTGCTACTTAGCTGCCCCCTACAATGAAATATTCTAAAAACATGTGCAATGTGTAACATTTGTGGACCTCCCACTTCCATGAAGGGTTGGGTTGGGGTATCCTTTCATATTTTTATCCAAATCTTGCTGGATCTTTTGTTTTTTACATTCATCTTTGATTTGCGTGTGTGTGTGTGTGTGTGTGTGTGTGGTTGGTTGTTCTTTCTATTTACATGGTTGTAGTTCCTATGTGAAGTTACTATCTTCTTCACTTTGTATTAGTTCATGTCGATCTTTTCATGATTCTCTGTATCCATCACTAACAATTTCTTTCAGCACAGAAATATTCCATTACCTTCATGTACTACAATTTTTTAGCCATTCCTCAATTTATGGTCATTTACTTTTCTAATTCTTTGTGCTCACAAAAAGTACTGCTATAAATATTTTGGTATATATGGGGACTTGCTTCTTATTGATAGTTTCTTTGGGCATAAGTCCGGTAGTGGAGTTTCTGGTTCAAAGGGTCTGGACATTTTAGTTACTTTATTTGTATAATTTCAAATTGCTTACCCAAATTGTTGCACCATCTCACAGTTCTACCAACAATGTATTAGTGTGTCTATTCTTCATTACCCATCCAGCATTGACTATTGCCACTTTTTGTCATCTTTACTAATTTGCAGGGTATGAGGTAAAACCTCAGGGATTTGCATTTCTCTTATTCACAATTTGGAAAATTCTTTCATGTGATCGTGAATACTTTGTGATTCTTTTGAGAATTGTTTGTTCATATACTTTGACTATTATCTATTGGGAAAGGCATTCAGCTATCTTCTATGTTTTCTGAAGTCAGGCACAGAATGAGATTACTACCCAGAGAGTTAGGCAATATGGGGTTGTGGAAAAGGCATAGAATTTATGAATCTAAGAGGCTGGATTCTAACCTGGGCCCTGGTGTGTGACCCAGGAAAGTTCACTTTATCTCTCTGGGTCTCAATTTCTTCCTACGTACAATGAGGGTTGGACTACATATCGTGTAATGTCTTTCTCATTCTAAAATTTGATGATCTGGTAATTCTAAGTCCTGTACACTATGTATCTTGGGACCAACTCATCATAGCCACTGTTTCCTTCTCTGTAAAAAACTGACACAGGACTATTTGACCTATACCTCTGTAACATAACCTCAGAAGGCAAATTGTGTAGTATGAATGACTGCATTTTGAGCATATGGGAGGAAAGGGACTATAAAAGTTCTATTAGCATTATTCCTACCATCATCATTTTTACTATTTGTAACAGATGAATCAGGTGTAATTCCATTGAAATAGTTTGGGGTCTAGCCAAATGCATTATAGTAACCCATTGTTGGGGGGGGGCAGAATTCTCTTGATGATATGGCAAAGGTCTAGAAATATTGCTTTTCAAATGACTGCCAAAAGGTGAATAACCAGGAAACCATCCAATCAATGATTTAATAGCATCAGCATTTTAGAACTGAAAGGGACCTTAGAGAAATTATCTAGTCTGGTCCTGAGAGTGGTGGGTCAAAGAGAAACAGTACCATATTTGGATGTAGAAGAGCTGATCTTGCATTCTGGGTCCATTATATAAAAACTGTGTAGCTGTTGTCAAATCCCTTTAGCTCCTTGAGCCTCAGTTTCTTTTCTTGTAAAATGGGCATAATAATATTTGCTCCATTTTTCTCACACGATTGCTGTCAGTATCCTATGAGACAACAAATGTTGAAATGTTTTGTAAACTGGAAAGGATTCTCTGGGAGTAAGGTATTATTATTTCCCCCACATTACCACACTGAGTGTGCAGGAAGCCACCCTCATCACTGAGGTCATGACTGGCTTTTGGGGGATATTCCACAATGTCTGCCTTGGCTGGAGTTCCTCAGACAGATTTGTTTCTGTCTTTAATGTAGGCTTTTGGGCAATGTTTCCACTAAGGCGGACAGTTGTGTCAGTAAATTTAGCTACATTATTAGTTTTCCCCCAAAGGCAGAGACTAGTTAGACTGTTGGCCAAGATTTATTGGTCTATTTGTATGATTCTGTTCCACTTCATGCTGTAGGGCTGATTTTTGAGCATATTCTTAGTCTCATTGCATTGACTCAGACATTACTTTTATGATGGTACTTTAAAAAATTTAGTTTACTTATTTGTTTTGATTTTTCTCATTTACGTGTAAAGATATTTTTTGAGTTCCAAATTTTTCTCCTTCCTCCCTTCCCTCCCCCTCCCTGAAGTCAGTAAGCAATTCGATAGAGGTTATACATTACAATCATGTTAAACATACTTCCACATATAATAGTACTTTAAAAAATGTATTGAATGAACGAATGAAAAATCAATCAATCTCAGTTTTATTCCCAATTCTTCTTTGTCACTATGTTTTGGTTGCTTTCTCACCCCCTTGTGAGAGTCTCTTCTCATCGGCAGGTTTTTCCTTGGCATTCCATTTGGAAGAAGTTTCCAGGCCAACCACCCTTTACTCTTTTGCTGCTCCACTCTTGGCTCTCTGGATTTTGCCACTATCCCTCTCCTTCCCCCACCGAAAGCTCCCTCCCCACTTTTCTGTCCCCTTTTTTCATATTGCCTTTTTTCATTATAGCTGAGACTTTTTTTTCTTGTCACACACCCAGTACTTAGCATAGTACCTGGCACATAGCCCATGCTTAATAAAGATTTGTTCATTTAAATCAATCAACAAGCATTTATTTTATTTTATTTTATTTTTTTGGTGAAGCAATTGGGGTTAAGTGACTTGCCCAGGGTCACACAGCTAGTAAGTTTCAAGTGTCTGAGGCAGGATTTGAACTTAGGTCCTCCTGACTCCAGGGCTGGTGCTCTACCACTGTGATACCTAGCTGCCCTCAACAAGCATTGATTAAAGACTGCTCTGCTGAACACTATGGATACAAAGATTAAAGTGAGCTAATCCTCAAGGAATAGAGGTAGACAAAACACATATGGGAGTAGGGACCAGGGAAGGGATGTCAGGGGATCAACTAGCACCCCTTTTCCAAGAACAAAGGTATGAAGGTACTATTGATTTGATCACATAAACCAGAGCAAGAGGTGAAAAGTGGGAGGGGCTGATGGGGGGTGGCAGGAAGTCCAGGGCGGATGGGTAGATGGGATGAGAAGAATGGTCTGGAGGTATGCCGTTGGTGAGCTTTAGCAGGCTGGTCAAGACCCCATTCATTCACTCACCAATCAAGAGAACTAGCTAGGCCAAGGGAGAGAGTTGTGAAGTTGAGGATATCAACTCCCCAAAGGATTGGGAGTACCTTTTCTGATGGTATTGTTTGGCAACACTCTTCCAGGCAGGAAAAAGGAGGTCCAGTGGTGAGATGTCCAGTGGTGAGATGGCTAGGGCGAGATGGCTGTTTGGGATGTGCAGTGTGGATTTTACTTGAATGATAAGTAAAAACCCATCAGCTCATATGAGTCCTACCATGCTGATGTGGCTTCTATACATTCTGTGGAATGAGAGTAGCCCTGATTTTGGGTTCCGGTTCTGACACTTAGGAGCTATGTGAGCTAAGTCACTCTCTGTCTCTGAGCCTTAGTTTCTTTGTTTGAAAAATAGGGATTATAACACCTGCCTTGCCTTGTTGTGAAGATCAATTGGGGGGCAGCTGGGTGGTGCAATGGATAAAGCACCAGTCTTGGATTCAGGAGGACCTGAGTTCAAATCCGGTCTCAGACACTTGACACTTACTAGCTGTGTGACCCTGGGCAAGTCACTTAATCCTCCTTGTCCTGCAAAAAAACCCAAACTCAAACAAACAAACAAAAAAAGATCAATTGGGATAGGATATAGAAAACACACTGTGACTTCAAATAATGATGATGCTTTACATTTATATAGCATCCCAAGATGGCTTTCCTCAAAGAGTTTAAGAATTTCCTACATGCCAAGCACTGTGCGAGGTAAAACTTTTATTTATTTATTAATTTTTTTGTTTTTGTTTCTTTGATTTTTACAGGGCAATGAGGGTTAAGTGACTTGCCCAGGCTCGCACAGCTATTAAGTGTCAAGTGTCTGAGGTTGGCTTTGAACTCAGGTCCTCCTGAATCCAGAGCTGGTGCTTTATCCATTGTACCACCTAACTTCCCCAGAAGTAAAACTTTAACAAAATGAGATAGACCCTGTCCTAAAGAAGCTTCCATTATGCTAAGGGAACCCAACATGTTCACAGATAAGTAAATATAAGACCATAGACAGGTCTTGGAGGGAAAATTTGTGCTTGATCCTAAAGGCAATAGGGAAGTACTGAAACTTCTTAGAAGAGGCAACTAGGTATCTCAGTGGATAGATCACTGGGCCTGGAGTTGAGACCTCAGTTCAAATCCAGACTTAGATACTTACTGAATGACCCAGGGCAAGTCACTTAGTTCTAGCTCCAACATTTACCACTTGGGTAACTTTGGGAAGATAATTTCATTTCAATGGACCCCAGTTTCTTCATCTGTAAAATGGAGACGATAATAATAATGCTAGAATTGTTGGAGGTAGGATTTGAACCTAAATTAGGTAACTAATACATACTATCTAATATTCTATTCCTTGCATTTTATTTAACAAAACATCAAATATATCATTATATTTATTATGCTTAGTAATGAAAGACCATGGGTACATTAGATCCATTCACAAATCCTTCTTCATTTCACAATCAACCCATTCAACCAAGATATACTTTTAGTCCATAATTCATTTCTAGCACCTCTACTTACATAATTATAGGTATATGAATTTAGAACTGGAAAGGATGAGGTCAAGGTCAATACCCAACCTCTCATTTTATAGATGAGTAAACTGAAGTCCAGAGACTTGCCCAAGGTCATAAAACTACAAAGTGACAAAATCTGAATTTAAACTCAGGTCCTCTGACCTCAAATCCAACATTCTTCCTGCTGTCCCCTCTGCCTCTTACTTGAGTAGCTGAACACTGTTAAATGCTTTTAATGAAACCTGACATGTTTATTTTTTCCCATGTTTTCTTTTAAAAATTTTATGGACCTCATTTGTTTTTCCATTCACTTTTATTTCCAAAGATATCCCTCTTATAGAGTCATCCTCTGAACAAAGAAGGCAGAGAAGAAAAATTAGCCCAAATTAGCACATCAACTGATCATGACAGTAAATGGGTGTTCTATACACCCATAATCCTCCACCTCTGCAGAGAAGGGAGGGAAGTCATTTTCTCATTAATAGTCCCTCCTCTCAAGAAACACACACAACATTTTCTGTGAAGAGAGAATCTGCAAAGAATCTGAGAAGATATCCTAATCCAATCTCCTTATTTTATAGAGGAAGAAAGATGCCCAGAGAAGGAAAGCCACTTCTTCCTTGCATATAGTAGACACCTTTTAAGTGTCTTGTTTTGTTTTTTTGGTGTGTATGTGTGTGTGTGTGTGTATGTATGTGTGTTTGTGTTTGTGTGTGTGTGAACCAATTGGGGTTAAGTGACTTGCCCAGGGTCACACAGGTAGTAAGTATCAAGTGTCTGAGGCCAGATTTGAACTCAGGTCTTCCTGACTCCAGAGCTGGTGCTCTATCTACTGCGCCACCTAGCTGCCCCATAGTGTTTGTTGAATTGCATGTCACATATTGAATTTCATGGAAGAGAAGATACTAGAATTTAGGTCTCTAAGTTCTATTTCCTTGTGCTCTTTCTAATAGGCTGCTGTGACTTCATTCAATTAAGCAATTCAGAAGGCTATAACATGCCCAAGTTTTTTGGGAAAGGGGTAGACAGGAAGGGAAGTGGGAGATTGGGAATATAGACACATTATTTACATACATACATGCATACACACACACACACACATATATAAAACCTAATCCAACACTTTCCTTTTTGTATAGATTATCTATATCTATCCATCTCTTATCTAAACCTATCATCTATCACCTTCCTTCCTTCCTTCCTTCCTTCCTTCCTTCCTTCCTTCCTTCCTTCCTTCCTTCCTTCCTTTCTTTCTTTCTTTCTTTCTTTCTTTCTTTCTTTCTTTCTTTCTTTCTTTCTTTCTTTCTTTCTTTCTTTCTTTCTTTCTTTCTTATTTTTCAATGAAAGGTTGAACTATAGGATGTCTAAGGTCTCTTTTAGACCTGAGTTCATATAAACATAGAGGCATAGGTATATACATTCTCTTACTCTGTCTCTATATTTTCATCTGGATCTCTGATTTAATCAGTGTAGGGAACTCCCAATATGGACACTCCTTCCTCTGAAAGCCTATTGCAAATCTCCTCCAAAATATAACCTTAAGGAGTTGACAGGTACACTGAGAGGTTATGGTACTTGCCCATGATCAAACAGTCAGTACCTAGCACTTAGCACAGTCCTGGATCATAGTAGGCACTTAATAAATGTTTATTGACTGATGCACCAAGAGGCAGGATTTAAAGACAGGTCTTCCTGACTCCAAGGCTAGCCCTTCACCCACTCCCTGATAGTGGCTCTCTCTGTGTCCATTTTCTTTTCTTGGGCCAAACTTTTTATTTAATTTGTGTGGGGAACATTCCATGAGCAAACTCCTTCTACCAATTCAGTTCAGACATTCCATGCAACTTTCATCATTGGAGGGTTACCTGGACATACTGTAAGGTAAGTAATTTTCCCAGAGTCACCCAACCAGGACAGTAGAACCCAGGAAATTAGGCAATATATAAGAAGACAGGAAAGGTAGAAAGGGGCCAGACTGTGAAAGGTTTTATGTGTCAAACAGAGGAGTTTACAAATGTGATTTTCATGGTAGTATGGACACATCTGAGTTTATTGAGTAGGGGAGTAACTGGATAAACTGTATTTTTAGGAAAATCTCTTTAGCAGCATGTACCAGAGACAGAATTTGAACCAGGGTCTTTTGGCCACTGAACCAACTGCCTCTCTACTCTGTTGCTTTATCTCCACAAATACCTTGTAAGATATTTTTAGAAAGATGGATGCTCTTTTAATGGGAGGAAGATGATTATATTCCCTGTTGCCTCTGGGGGATATTCAAGCTCCTGGTGTAAAAAGGAGAAATCGACTAGATGGATTATTAAAATTTCTGAGCAGGCAAGAAGCCACAGGTATGTAAAGACTGGTGTATCCCTAGCCACAGCATGTAATTGTTGGTGTAATTTAGGCAAGAACTGGAATTAGGAGTCCCCTCCTGGGTTTGACTGACAGGAACCACAAGAGCCAGCAGGCAGGCATTGGGGCTAAGCTGTGCTCTGGTGAGTTGGAACCAGAAATGGGAGAGTTGGTTTGTTTAAATCCTTTGGAAACCCCAAAGGGTTTATGGGAGCAACAGTCCCAGATGATTCCAAATGCGATATGGAGCATGCTTTTGCTCATTGGCCACCTCGTCATATATTCATATAAGCAAATGAAAACTATAATTAACTTGCTGACTTGATCCATCCTGTGATAATAAAAGAATAACCCAATCTGGGCCATGAGATGCCCATCAAAGTCAGACACAGATACTTGTTCAGAATGCAAACCTATCATAGTCTGAACCTTAATCCAAATCTTGACTCAACTCAGTGGGAAAGCCAAATGAAATCTAGATCCCAAACTTATATATCTTTCCCCTCCCCTATATCCAAATCGAAATCTACTCAGAGATTTAGAGCTGAAAAGACCTTAGGAGGAGAAGGGGGGGGTGCTATGTGGTGAAGTGGATAGAGCACCAGCCCTGGAGTCAGGAGGACCTGAGTTCCAATCCAGCCTCAGACATTTGACACTTACCAGCTGCGTGACCCTGAACAAGTCACTTAACCCCAATTGCCTCACCAAAAAAAAGAGAAGGGAACAAGCATTTATTAAGAACCTACAATTTGCCAGACACTGAGCTAAATGCCTTACAAATATTTCCTTGTTTGATCCTTAAAAAACACTGAGCAGAGAAACTGTTGAGAAGTTAAGTGACTTGCCCAAATAATAATAGTCAGCATTTAGGTAGTGTTTTAAGGTCTGCAAAGAGCTTTCTAAATATTATTACTTTTATCCTTACAACGACCCTGCAAGGTAGTTGCTATTATTATTCTCTTATTTTACAGATGAGGAAATTGTAGCAAACCTAGTTGTGTCTTAGTGGCAGCAATTTAATAAAGATTTGCTGATTGATTGTTGCACCTGAGCCATTATGGAAAAGTGTGTGTGTGTGTGTGTGTGTTTGTGTCTTTGAACCTCCATGGCCATGAATGTGATTTTTTGAAATTTCTATACTTAAAAAATTCTGTGATTTTATTTGTGCGATCTCTCCCTCTGCTCCTGCAGGCTGTCACCTCGCTAGCTGATTTTTGGAAAAGTTTATCACCTGATAGCCAACCTCCTGGGTTTGAGATGATTCTTTGGGTGACAGATAAATGGTTGAACCATTGCTGGGCCTGGGTTTAAGTCCTCCTTAATTTTATAAGATTTATGACAGCTTGTGCTCTGTTGACATTACCTTCCAGAAGGCAGAATTCACCTTCATACCATCATAAGGTACTATCTTAAGGAACCAACTGGGTAGTACACTAGATTGAGTGAAGGATCTGAACTCAGGAAGACCTGAGTTCAATTCCCACCATAGACACCAGTTTTGTGACCTTGGGCAAGTCATTTAACTTCTGTTTTTTCTTGGTTTCCTCAAATGTAAAATGGGAATAATAATAATAATAGTACCTATCTCCCAGGGTTGTTGTGAAGATCAAATGAAATATTATTTGTAAAGTGGTTAGCATAGTGCCTGACACATAGTAGGTACTACATAAATGCTGACTATTATTACTATCATCAGAGTAGGGGGTTAACTGACATCATATAATACATATCTCCCTGCCACAGAGGGTAGAATTTTATGGGATTAGAAAATGTTCTTCAATATCAGACAGTCAATAAGCATTTATTTAGTCCTGGGTACTAAGGATACAAAAAAGAAAAAGAAAGAAAAACCCCTCTATTCTCAGGGCTTCCATATATAATTTGTAAAAATGTGCTTTATCACGCTTCTCTCTCTGTGTTGTGTTACCTAGGAATATATCTTAATTTTGTTGTTGTTGTTGTTCAGTTGTTTCAAATATGTCTGACTCTTCATGACCCCATTTGGGATTTTCTTGATGAAGATACTGGAGTGGTTTGCCATTTCTTCTCCAGCTCATTTTACAGATGAAGAAACTGAGGGTTAAGCCACTTTTCCAGGGTCACACAGCCAATAAGTGTCTGAGGCCGGATCTGAACACATGAAGATGCCTGGAATTCTATCCACTGTGCCACCTAGCTTCCCAGATATTATTACCTAATACTAGTTCTATCTCTGCATCTAGTCCTATCCCCTACATGAATTGATAAATCTCTATAATACACCCAGAGAATGGCCATCTGGCTTGTGTTTGATCATATCCAGTGACAGAGAACGTAATCCCTACAAAGGGTTAGGGTTAGGGTTAGGGTTTGCATTGTAATCTCAGGAATTGTGGATTCTGTGGGAGCAAGAAATGCCTTAGTACTTAGGACTTTGAGTACTCAGTCCTCAGGCTTAGGCAGTCAATGGAGCCAGTGAACTCACATAGTTCTAGACTTCCTTTACAAAGGGTTCCCAGCACCCAACAGAGTTTACCACACTTGTCAAAAAGAACCAGTCCCTAATCAATCAGGTGGTAAGCATAGGAAATCCTACCTGAGTCAGAAAATAATGGCACAGTTGGTTTGGCCATTTGACTCCCTATTGTAACTGAATATTTTCTTTAAAAAATGTTTTTTTAAAGTCTCAGATATTCTTACTACCACTCCCCTAGTCCTGGATGCCATAATATTCTGTATGAACTTTTGAATGAGCCTCTTGATCTGTCCCACCTAATATTTAGAAATTGTTGCATGTTATATTCTGAGTTTACAAACTTTATTCACATTTTTTGCTGTCAGCATTATCCTCAGTTGTTAAATCCATATGAAGCTTGGATTAGGGGAATTTACCATTTGAGACATTAATTGTCTTTATTCTGAGTTATCAGATCTGAGCAGCCAAGGTGCCAGCTATCCATGAGAGGACATACAAGAGCAGGCATTGAACTGTCACAGAAGGGGAGAGACGCACGAAGCCAGGTCCTACACTGCTTTGGGAAATGCTGAGAGAATGGCCATTGGTAAGAGCTGAGGTTGGATTCTCTTGGTTTAATTCCCCCCACCCCCCCCCCACACACACACATAGCACTGGATGGCTGGGCTATGCCATCTCCTACCCTGACTTCAATCCCTCCTCCTATCCAGTCTTTCTCCTCTCCCCTCCACCCATAACCTTCTTAATGCACTCCTCTGATTATGCTACTCTTTAGCCTAAAAACCTTCAATGGCTCTTCACTGCCTAGTAGATAAGGTCTGGACTTACCAGCCATGCCAGTGGTCATCCTCCATATATGGAATACATTCCCTCTTCATCTCTAGCTCAGAGATCCCCTCTCTTCTTTCAAGATGCAGCTTGAGTACCAACTTCTACAATGACGTCTTTCCTGATCTGCCCAATTTTCAGTGTCTTTCCTCCATAGCTTGGACAAAGGCATGGATCTAGGAGGTGGAGTGCCACGTGTGGAAACAGAGAGGAGGCAAGTTTGGTTGGATCACAGTGTACTGCAACTTCATCTTCCTGTGGAGGAGAATGAATGTTACTTTGACTTTTCTGTCCTTAAAATCCACTTTGTTGTCATATTACCATAGCACAGGGGTTCTTCCTTTTTTTTGTCAGCCTTCTTAGAATAATGTGTGTGTGTGTGTGTGTGTGTGTGTAAATCATGATTGAAGGAAATGACAAATTTCAGTTAGAGGTTAATAATTTTTTTCCAATCCAAGTTCACAAATCCCCTGAAATCTATGCATGAACTATTTAGGGGTCTATAGATCCAAGTTAAGAACCCCTTCCCTGTGAAATTTAAAAAAAAAGAAAAGAAGGAAGGGAGGGAGGGAGGGAGTAAGGAAGAAAGGAAGGATGGAAGAACACTTAAGGATTTACTATGAGCCAAGTGTTGGAGATATAAACACAAAAACAATCTTTTCCCTCAAGGATCTTACATTATAATAGAAACAACATACATAGTATGGCCAGGGAGGGGTCTTGAGCTCAGAATGTTTCAGGGATAGTGAATGGAGTTTTGGGGGAATAGACTGACACACTCCTTGTAGTAGGAACATTGGCAGAGTTGACTTGATCATGGTTTCAGAATTGGAAGGGATGGAAGGTAGGATTGTTGGTGAAGCTGGTGAGAAAAGGGACAAAGAGTGGAGAGTAAAGCAAAGCATGCCTAGGGTCTGCCTATAATAGTGGGCCGGGGGAAAGAGTCAGTGATCAGAACAGTCACACTCACAGCAGATTTCTATATCAGTCAGGTATGTATTTTTTTTCTAAAAAGTAGTTTGTTGTTTATTTATTTATTTATTTTTTTAGTGAGGCAATTGGGGTTAAGTGACTTGCCCAGGGTCACATAGCTAGTAAGTGTTAAGTGTCTGAGGCCGGATTTGAACTCAGGTCCTCCTGACTCCAGGGCTGGTGCTCTATCCACTGTGCCACCTAGCTGGCCCTTTTTTATTATTTATTTATTAGAAAAGTAGTTTGTTGTTATGTGAACGACATGAGCTTGGAAATAATAATTGTCTCTGAGCCTACCAACTCTCTCTTGGCCAGCTGCATCTCATTCATGGAACTTAACAGAGCATCTGCTTTTATGGAACACAGTAGGATGGACCTTGGTATCCAATGTGGCTCCCTCCTTCTCAAGTTCAGTCAAGTGACATTTTACATAAGGTGCATTTTAGTACCTACATCACCGACTAATGCAGGGTGTCCCCAAAGTCTTAGTGTTGTTTAAAGCTTCAAACGTTTGAACTGAACTTAGTGTTCTACTGGAGTGGCCATTGTGATGGCTCTGTCTCCTCTTGATTGTTCAACAAACATTTATTAAATGTCTGCTCTGTGCTGAGCAGTAGATAGAGAGCTCTCTTCAAAGTCATGAAGACTTGAGTTGGAGTTTTACTTCTGACACTTAATGGTGTGTAACTGGACAGCTCAGTGCTCTAGGCAACTGTCTAAAGATATAAGTTGAAGAAAAAGCACAGCTTTGACTCACTCAAATCCAAATTACAAACAAATCATCACACTCATGATATTATTGGACCTCTTCACGAATGAAGGATGATCAACAAGTGAAGACTTACCCTGCACTGACCTGCATTTGTGGGGGATTTTCTCACAGGAGACCCCAATACCAATGAAATCAAAGGTCCAGCTTCTTACCAGTATCTGCTGACTACTGGGCTATGTTCTAGAGAAAGGCAGAAGTTTTAATTCTAAAAGAAGGGTCTCTGTCTTCAGGGAGCCTGTAATTTGGCATGTGAAGAATAAAGTATTTGGAGGGCTTACGTGACAAAAGATATGCTTTTACTAAAATGGTTTTGAAGGAGTTGGCCTGTGTGAAGAATGGACAATCTCAGGCCTTCCAAGGAGCTATTTTATAGGGAGCTTTAGGTCTTAAGGCAGGAGGGTGGGGGTCATTAACTGGAAGAAGGAGGGTGGTGAAGGGGACTTGAAAGAAGAGAAGACTTGGAAAAGTAGGATATGAGATGGAAAGCCAACAATATAATAATAATAATAATAATAAGTAACATTAGAATAACTAGCTATACATAATAAATATAAATATATATAAGTAAACTAACTATAAATAATAAATAACTAATGTTTATATGGTGCTTATTTTGTGCCAGGCACCATGCCAAGTGCTTTACAATTATTATTTCATTTGATCTTCACAACACCCCCTAGAGGTAGGTGCTATTATTATCACCATTTTACAGATGAGTAAACTGAGGCAAACCATTAAGTGATTTTGTCCAGGTGCCACACAGCTATATACAACATGTATTGTTACACACAGTATAGGGTTTTTTTGGAAGTGCACATATAAGGTAAAGAAAGATAAAGAAGATGTATCTCTATGTGTGAGTGGTAACCGTATTAAGTGAGACTGTGATGAATTCTAAATGATCAAGAGAGGAAATGGGTATGGGAGGGATCCACTTGCTTGTAAAGGTTTGATGCCCCCCCCCCCCCAGCCAAATGATTGGAGAAGGAAATGGCAAACCACTCCAGTATCTTTGTCAAGAAAACCCAAATGGGTTCAAAGAGTCAGACATGATGGAAATTACTGAACAACAATAGCAACAACAAAGCTAACTGATTATTATTCAATTAAAGTAGACCGTGGAATGGTGGCTGTTGACTCAAATGGTCAGGTGGGCAGTGCTGTGGTCTGGCTCTGAGACTTCTTGGAACAATGTGAAGTGTGTCTCTACAAGTTCTCATTAGTGTGAGAATATGAGTCTGGGAGTCAATGGGCATGAGTGCGGGTAGGTATAAGTCTGTGAATGTGTGAATGAGTCTGTTGCTATGTGCATGTTTAAGGGTCTGTGAATGTATTGCATTGTGAGCAAATGTGTTTATGTGTGAATGTGCCTGAATTAGTGAGTAAGGGTCTTTGAGTGTGAACTGTTAGAGTCTGTGAGTGTAGTGTGGTCAGTGGATGTACACATGGATGAGTGTTTCTAGGAGTATGGATGAGTAAAGGTGTGTGTGTGTGTGTGTGTTTATGTGTGTATGTGTGTGTGTGTTTATGTGTGTATGTGTGTGTGTGTGTGTGTGTGTGTGTGCAGCATGTGAATATGTGTATGAACTCTGAGTATGTGAATGTGTATTCATGCCTGTGACCGAGGCTATGCTGTGACCCAAAGTCTTGTAATGATTCTCTTTTAATTAGACTCGAGGAAATGCACCATTTAGGGGGTGGGAGTGGGCAAGGACAAGTCTAATGAAGATGGATTATAGTTCAAGGACTGGCTTGAAAGAATTAAGATTAATTAATGATATCATGCGGCTTACTTTGAAAGTTGCTCATACCAGGTTTCCAGAAATCCTAGCATGATTGCCTCCAAACTCTCATTGAACTTGGGGTACATATTTAGGGGATGATTATTGCTTGGCTCTTGATGTCAGATTACCTTTGTCTTTCTGTGATAGCGTCTGGGCCAGCCCCTCTTCCACTTAATACATAGATCTGCAGCCAAGCAGGACAGCCCTGGAAATCTACTTCTGATATAGAGCTCTCCACACCAGCCCTGCTTCTCTCCCCTCACCCCACTTTATGGCTTCAATATGAATCTCTTTCCTAAAAGATACCAGCAAAGCTTATATTTGTCAGTCAGAGGATGTGTGGGCGTAGGGCTTAAATTTTTTTTAATAAGGCCAGCTGTTCAAAGTCTTCAATTTTTTTTATTGGTGCTCAGAACTTCCAAGGCTTCCCTGGAACAAAGGAAGGACCATCTGGAAAACTTTAAGTGGAACAACTTTTACCACCCTCCTCCCATTTAAATGCAGTAATTAATAACTCCCTAAGCTAGTATTCTGGGTCTTCCACATTGAGAATTTAACCTACCTTCTTTTTGGGGGGGATTTGGGGGGAGGTCTGGATCTGCGAATTTCATAGTCTAGGAAACTCTCCTAGCATGTAAAATCTCTCTACTGATGCAGATTGGTGACTCTCCTGTCAATTATAGGTGCACAGGATCAGATTTAGAGCTGTAGGGGACCTTTGAGGTCACCAAGACCAACACTCTCATTTCACAGATGAAAAGACTGAGGCCAGAGCAGTTGCCTTGGGCCATGTAACTATTAAGCGACTGAGGCAGGATTTCAAAAAAAGGTCTTCCTGACTCCAAGTCTGGTGCAGCAGCCAACTACACTATGATGCTTATATACTGAGGAAATCTCAGTCTCATCTCCCCAAAGAAGAAAGGAAGGAAAGAAGGAAGGGAGGGAGGGAGGAAGGAAAAGAGGGAGGAGGCAATGAAGGGAAAAAGGGAAGAAGGAAGGAGGACAGGAAGAGAGGAAGGAAGGGAGGGAGGGAGGGAGGAGAAAGGAAGGGAAGAAAGCAGCCAGAGAGGGAGGAAGAAAGGAAGGAAAAAAGGGAGAAAGGAAGGGAAGGAAGTAAATTAAGAAGGAAGGAAACAAGCACTTACCATGTGACTGGCAATGTGCAAAGCACTGGGGAAGCAGTCCCTGCCCCCAAGGAGCTTACATTCTAATGGTGAGAGACCACACCCAAAAGGGAACTGGAAGGGTTTTGGGGAGAGGAAAAGAGGTGAAAGAATCCAGGCTGTGGCATGGTATTGAAGTCTAGAAAGTCACAAAATGGAGGCTACGAGAGCAACTCACCAATGGGAAGAGAAGACTAAGGCTTACTGAGGGATATTGCAAGGTGAGCAGGCTAGAGAGGTGGTAGACTGCTCTAAGGTGAGGAGGGAAGGCCCTGAGAGAAAATTCTGGGATGAACCAGCAGTAGAGAATGGATGGTTTTAACAATCCAGAAAGTCAGGAACAACGCCAGGAGAAGAATAAGGGCAAGCTAGCTTGGGTCCCTCCCTTCACAAAATGGAGGCTGGTTTTCTTTTTGTTCCATGAACATCCTCTGACTATTTCCCACTGCACCACTTTTACCTTTGATTAGAATGCCTTCTTACCTTTTCTCAGTCTACTCAGATCATATGTACTCTTTAAGACCCAGTTTAGATCCCATATCTTCTATAAAACCTTCCCTTACTACTCCAGTTGAAGTAAATTCTTCCTACTCTGGCTTTTAAAACCCCAAGAATGCCATTATTTAACATTTGAGGACAATCATGGTTTATTTTTTGTATACTTACTTGATTGATTAATAAAAAGAGCTCTCCTCTTTTTGTGGTGGCTAAGAATTGGAAATTGAGGGGATGCCCATTAATTGGGGAATGACTGAATAAACTGTGGTATATGATTGTGATGGAATATTATTGTGCTATAAGACATGACAAGCAGGATGGTTTTAGAAAAACCTGGAAAGTCTTCCATGAAATGATACAAAGTGAAGTGAACAGAACCAGAACATTGTACATAGAAACAGCAATATTTTAAGATGAAGCATTGTGAATGACTTAGCTATTCTCAGCAACACAATGATCCAAGACAAACCCAAAGGACTCAAGATGAAACATGCTATCCACCTTTCAGAGAAAGAACTAATATTGTCTGAATACAGACTGAAGCACACTATTTTCCTTCCTTCCTTCCTTCCTTCCTTCCTTCCTTCCTTCCTTCCTTCCTTCCTTCCTTCCTTCCTTCCTTCCTTCCTTCCTTCCTTCCTTCCTTCCTTCCTTCCTTCCTTCCTTCCTTCCTTCCTTCCTTCCTTCCTTCCTTCCTTCCTTCCTTCCTTCCTCTTTTCTTGTACAAAATGACTAATATGGAAATGTTTTACATGACTGCACATGTATAACCTATATTGGATTGTTTACTGTCTTAGGGAGGGGGGAGGAGAGGGAGGTGAGGAGAGAATGTGGAACTTAAAACTTTAAAAAATGTAAAAAAATGTTTTTAACATATAATTGGAGAAAATAAAATATTATTTAAAAAAATTAAAAGAGCTCCCTCTCTTCTATTTATCTATCACTTACCACTTTCCTTACTAATTATAACTACTTTCTTCTTTATATTTAGGTGGGACATTATTAGAATGGACATTCACAACTTTCTGCCACTGATGGTTGCTTCTTTTGAACCAATCCTTTCCAGTCTTGCCTGCTTCAGAGACAGGGACATTAATGCCTCAGCATATCAGGGAATCCTAGGAAGAATCAAAAAGGAAAAGTCACTAGGCATATTTTGGAGTCATTCATGGGCAGTAGGGGGATGGAGGTGAGGTGGAGAAAGACTTTAGAGTTTCCAGATCATAACCAGGATGGTGAAGATACTTGAGTGTTTGTCCCATGGGGATCACATATTTAACCTGGAGAAGAGGAGATGCCCAGGGTGACATGATATCCATCTTCTAGTCTTTGAAGGACTTTCATGTGAAAGATGGATAAATACTAGTTCTTCTTGGGCCCAGAGGACAGAACAATGAATGGTGGGTGAAGCCTATGGAGAGAAAGATTTTGTCTTGTTGCAGGGAAACAACTTCTTGTTTGTTTGTTTGTTGGGAAATATTTTCTTAACCACCGGAGCTATCCCTAGATGGCATGGACTGTCTTAGGAAGTGATGGGATAGCCTTCATTAGAGATATCTAAGCAAAGACTGGATGAAGTATTTATTAAATACATACTGTATGCTAAGCATCAAGCTAAACACTGAGGACACAAATAGAAAGTGAGACAGTCCCTGTTCTTAAAGAGCTTACATTCTAATTGGAGGAGACAACACTTATAGGAAGGTTCAGCTATGAAGCAGAAGGCAAGAGATGGGGAGTCCTTAGGGTGCAGCTGTAGAGCAGATGGTAATTCCCAGTGATTCTTAGGTGGTCCTGGATGCTCAACTTGTCTGGTATTCTGGGGATTCTTTTTCCAGTGGGAGTTTAGATGGCTACTTTGAAATTGTATGATCTTCGACTTAATGTTGCTTTATTATGTGCCCTCAAACAGTATCCAGTGTCTTGTACCTCAGAACAGAGACTCTTGACCTGGGGTCTAGGGATAGATTTCAGGGTATCTGTGAACTTAGATAGAGAAAAATGGCATCTTTATTTTCTCTAACGTCTAGCGGACATTGAGCATTTCCTTCAAATATGGATGTAGGCAACAAAAACTATTCTGAGAAGGGTGGTTTTTCCAGACTTCCAAGGGAAGGAAGCCGTGTTCTGGAGGAATATGTGAGATTCCTAATGGACTAATGGACTTTTCCAATGGGCTTAGTCTCAAGCACAGAGGAAGATGGTGATGGGATGGGGGAAGGAAACATAACTGAGATGACAAGGGATGGAATTAGGAAAAAGGAGAATAGCAGGTTTATATAATTTTAAGATTATGAAGTACTCTCTCCAAAAATATTGCAAAATAGATTAAGGATGAAATGGCTTTCTTCCTTCCTAGTATCCTCATGTAACTGAATTTGTGATATAGTGGAAAGAGCCTTGGACTTTGAATCAGAGGACCTGAAGTCAAATCCCATATCTGTCGTTTACTACCTGTGTGACCTTGGACAAGTCAATTCCTTTCCTTGGGGTTTTAGTTTCTTGCTGTGCAGAATAAGGAAATTTAGGTTGATGGGTTGACCTCAAGTAGGGCCTTGAATGCAATGTTAAGAAGTTGACTGATTCTTATCCCAATCCTCTGATTTCTAGGAATTGATCTTGTGCTCATGAAACCCTGCAGAGTAGGGTGTTTTCTAACATTCTCCCTGGGGACAGACCACATAGGGAGGGGGGGTGAAGTTCTCTTTCCTGTCTTGTTCCTTAGCTGCCTGCAGCCCCCCAGGGTTTGTTCTTGATGGATCCATGCTTTCCCTTCCCCACCCCCAAACCTTTCAGGCTCTGATTAAGGAGTCAAATGGAAATCCGGATCCTCCCCTCTTTTTGATCCTTTAAGGAAGGTGTTGATGCCAAGAACCCAAATTCTCAGTGGTGCCTTCCAGGTATTTGGCTCCAAGC
Source organism: Dromiciops gliroides (assembly GCF_019393635.1). Taxonomy (NCBI): domain Eukaryota; kingdom Metazoa; phylum Chordata; class Mammalia; order Microbiotheria; family Microbiotheriidae; genus Dromiciops; species Dromiciops gliroides. Next base: position 260,014,515 of record NC_057864.1, read on the forward strand.
CAGAGGTTTCTGTCCCACCGATAGTACTTTCTGTCAGCCCAGGAGCACATATCTCTCCTCCTTCCACCAGGGAAGAGGTGGGCTAATGGATTTATAATTCATCTTGGGGACTAGGTGAGGGAGAGGGAGGAGAGATCAAATGTTAAAAACTCTGGCATTTGGGAAAGTGTCTGTGAAGTCCTGGCTTCCAGTAGAGGTAAGGGAGGGGATTTTTGGATGATACCCCATTTGTCCCTCCACCCTTCTTACCACCTCCTCCTTCTGTGAATGATTAATGTCTGTCTCCGTGTGAGCACTTGAATGCCGTGCCTGGGTCTCCTATGTCTGTTCAGATTTCCCTGAGCATGCAATCTCTCTTACAGCCTTGAGCCAGGTGTTTCTTCCTTGACTCTGCCTAGAGGTGGGGGCTTCCAAGCTGTTCTCATGGTCCCTAAAAGAGGAGGCTGAGAAGGCTGCTTGAGTCTATTGGGTGCTAATAGCTGGTGCCTTCCAGAGGGTGCAAAGGACATCACCCTGGGAATCTGGAGACCAAAAAGATCATAGGATCATAGATCATAGATTCAGAAATGAAAGGGTGATTTGAGATCATCTAGTCTGATCCCCTCATTTTACAAGGAAGAAATTAGGGCCAGGAGAAGTTAAATAACTCGCCCAAGGCCACACAGCTGGTAAATGGCAGAATCAAGACTGGAATCCAGATACTCTGAATTTATGTACTGACTCTGCATGAACTAATCAGTTCCTTTCTTATGACCTTTTTTCCTCGATTGCAAAATGACCTGTCTGGACCAAATCATCTTTGAGGTGCTTTCTAGGGAATAGAAATGAACACAGATTTAGAGCTGGTAGGAACTTCAGAAGGTTATCTAATTCAACTCCCATTTTATATGTTGTTGTCCGTCATTCATCCTCAAAGAGGACCAATGACATCAGGGAGGTGATGTGATGACTTGCACTGAATTGGATTTAAGTGAGGCAGGGTGGTGCGAAGTCACTAGCCTTACTCTCTCCTCCTCAGCCATTTGAGCCATCTATGGCAAGACATAGATCAGGATGACTGGAGAGGGCCCCCTCATTTTATCCATGAGAAAAACAAAGTCTATAGAGCTCAGGTGACAACAAGTAAGAAGCAAAGCTGAGCTTTGAATTCAGGTTCTCTCCTTCAAGATCCAACTTTCTTGTTACTATGTTCAAGTGAACATTCTATGGTACTGACTTTGGATCCTTATGATGACCCTGGTTCACACCTACCCTGAGCAAGCCTATGAGAGAGGAGAAGCTTGTCTTTGGGGCTGTGAAGCTGTCACATCCCTCCTTCCATTGTCCTTTCTGCTTTATGAGACTCCTTCCTCTCCTTCTTCCAGGGTACTCTTCTTTAATCTCATCTCTTCTTTATTCTGACTCTTTGTGACCCTATTTGGGGTTTGCTTGGCAAAGAAACTAGAGTTTGCCATTTCCTTCTCCAACTCATTTTATAGATGAGGAAACTGAGGCCAATAGGGTGAAGTGACTTGCCCAAGGTCACACAGTTAGTAAGTGTCTGAGGCTGGATTTGAACTCAGGTCTTCCTGACTCCAGAACAGGTACCCTATCCACTGTACCACCCAGCTGCCCATCACCCAAAGGCTAGTCTAACTAAATTCAGAAAGGCTCTTTAATGAGCCTGGGCCTGAATTAAATCCAGATGTTCCCAGGTTTTCTGAATGTCTGGAAGCTGATGGTTTTTTTTGGGGGGGAACATGTAAAAGGAGGCCAACAACTCTTGAAGACTGTCTACTGAATTGTGAAGAGGTTACATTGAAGGACTCCCCAGATAGGAGGAAATCAGAGATCCATAAGATAGTGTAGAGAACATTGTAGAGTTGGTTCAAATGCCCTCTCCAATGCTTCCTGTGCCTAACTTCATTTTCCTCATTTTAAACACAACACAGTTGGACTCCAGTTCTAAACCCATGATCTAAACCCATGGATGTGGAAAGCTTCATGGTCCTTCTCTCATCACCCCCACTGGAAGGCAACAAGCCTTTATTAAGCACCTGATATATGCTAGGGGTGTATGGCGTGATCAGGAAGGACTAGTGCCTTTTGTGTGAAGGCTTGCCTAGCCCTTCTCAGGGCTGCTCATCCACCTTTGGTGTTCACCTGTCACCCATCTGCGACTCCAAGAGCCTGTAACACCTCCCACCGGCCACACCCTGGTAAAACCATCTCAGCAGACAGGCTAAATCAGCATAACTGTGTATGTAATCAGTGTAATTGAATGTAACAGGTCTCAAACCCATTGGTGAGTCAGGGAGATGTCTACCCCAAGCACATGAAGACTTCTTTTGGCAGAAAAGGGAGGATGAGAACAATTTGTTCCAATGGCCATGAAGTTGGCTAAAACAGGTGCTGTGGAATGCTTAGAGCTTTGTCAGGCAATGATGATACCAAGGTTATCTACTGCATCCTGGGCCATCACCAGTTGTCTTAACTTTTGTCCTACCACTGGACTTCAATGGCTCTGGAAGAGAGATCAAGGCAGACAGCTTTGTGCAACTCTGCCTTACTTGAGTCCAATTTACTTGGGAGTTAAGACATCACTGGAAAGTTATTGGTCCTCTTAAAAAAAGATGAGCAACAATAGCATGTGCTAAGTGCTTTACAAATATTATCTCATTTGATTCTCATAACAGCCCCAGGAAGTTGGTGCTGTTATTATCCTCATTCTACAGCTGAGACAAATAGAGGTTAAATGGCTTGTCCAGGTTACACAGCTAGTAACTGTCTGAGGCTGGATTTTAACTCAGGTCTTCCTGACTCCAGGCCTGATGCTCTATCTACTGAGCCACCTACCTGTGTCTAGATATTAATAGTATCTCAAATGGAATTAGTAATATAGTAATCACTCTATGGTCCAAAATTCCAACCTTGATCTCTACTCCCATGTTTTCAACTGTCTGTAGGGCATTTATACTTTTGTGCCCTACTGATACTTCAGACTCAACATGTTTAAAACAGAACTCATCTGACCTTCCCTCCAATATTCTAACTTCCTTATCTCTTTTGATGTCACTTCCAACATTTCAGGTTTGGAACCTTGAACTTCAGCTCTTCTTTCTCTCTCCCCTCCCATGGACAATCCATTGTAAGTCTTGATTCTACCACCATGATATCTGTCACCTCTCCAACTCTCCCCTTTTTATTTTTAAAAATTATTATTATTATTATTATTAGCAGGGCAATGAGGGTTAAGTGACTTGCCCAGGGTCACACAGCTAGTTAAGTATCAAGTGTCTGAGGCTGGATTTGAACTCAGGTCCTCCTGAATCCAAGGCCAGTGCTTTATCCACTGAGCCACCTAGCTGCCCCCAAACTCTCCCCCCTTTTTTTAATGCAATTCCCCAGGTTTGGATGCTCATCACTTCTTGTGAGAACTTATTGGAGGAACCTCCAAAATGGTCTCCTTGTCTTCTTCCTCTGCTCTCCAGTCTATTCTTCAAACAGCTGCTAAAATATTCTTCCTAATTCACAGGTCTGCTTATGTCATTACCTGGCTCAGAAAGCTTAACTGGCTCCTCATTCATTGTCTTCCAAATAACATACAGATTCTTTAGCTTAGTATTCAAGGTCCTCCACAGCATGACTCCAACTTATTCTTCCATCTTTGTCTCATACTCCTTCCCTTCACTTAGTCTGTGCTCTCCCCAAAATGGACTGACTACTCAAGGTTTCTCAAACTCAGCCTTTTCTTTTCTCACCCAGCTCCACTTGTATCTTGCCTTCTTCCCACTCCCCTACACCTCTACCCCCACTTTTCCATGCCTAGAAACATATTTTTTCTTTTTTCTTCCTTCCTTCCTTCCTTCCTTCCTTCCTTCCTTCCTTCCTTCCTTCCTTCCTTCCTTCCTTCCTTCCTTCCTTCCTTCCTTCCTTCCTTCCTTCCTTCCTTCCTTCCTTCCTTTCTTTGCAGAGCAATGAGGGTTAGGTGACTTGCCCAGGGTCACACAGCTAATAAATGTCAAGTGTCTGAGGCCAGATTTGAACTCAGTGCCTCCTGAATCCAGGGCCAGTGCTTTATCCACTGCGCTACCTAGGTGCCCCAAAACATATTCTTTAACACCTTTATCTGTGGACATTTTTCTTCCTTTAAGATACATCTCTGACTCATCCCCCGATTCTCCCAGTTGGAAGCAAGTCCTTCCTTTTTTTTTTTTTTTTAATAAATTCTAGTGGTTCCCTATTAAGCCAAGTATTAAGCATACACTACTTGGTTTGGAATTTAAATCAGCTTTCTTATACATTACTCTCATTCATGTATTTGGTCTATTCATGCTGGCCTTCTAGATGTTTCTTGCACATGATATTTCATTTCTTATCTCTGTACTTTTTCACAGGTCATTCCACACAACAGGAATTGTACTCCTGGGCTCTGCCCCTAACAATATTTGTTGTTGTTGTTCAGTAGTTCTTGGCAAAGGTACTGGATTGGTTTTTCATTTCCTTCTCCAGATCATTTTACAGATGAGGAAACCGAGACAAAGAGAAATAAATGATTTGCCTAGGCTCACACAGCTAGTAAGAGTCTGAGGCTAGATTTGAACTCCAGGACTGGTGACATCTAGCTTCCCCTAATAATCTCTACTTTTATTTTTTTATTTTTATTTTTATTTTTTGTGGGGCAATGAGGGTTAACTGCCCTGCCCAGGGTCACACAGCTAGTAAGTGTCAAGTGTATGAGTCCTGATTTGAACTCAGGTCCTCCTGAATCCAGGGCCGGTGCTTTATCTACTGTACCACCTAGCTGCCCCTAATCTCTACTTTCTGTCAAAGCTCAGTTCAGACTCACCCTCTCATAAAGAATGAATGTTAGGGGGCAGCTAGGTGGTACAGTAGATAGAGCACCAGCCCTGGATTTAGGAGGACCTGAGTTCAAATCCTGCCTCAGACACTTGACACTTACTAGCTGTGTGACCCTGGGCAAATCACTTAATCCTCACTGCCCTGCAAAAAAAAAAAAGAATGTTGATGTATAACCTATATCTGATTGCTTACTGCTTCAGGGAGGGGGAAGGGGAGCGAGGAAAGGAGGGATAGAATTTGGAACTCAAAACTTTAAATGAAAATGTTTATTTTCAAAAAACAATGAATGTTGAAAACTATCTTTACATATAATTGGAAAAAACTATTAAAATTTAAAAAGAACATTGAAAACAAAAAAGTATGTATATACACTTTTTTTGTGGGAGGGACCAGTTATTAATTAACATTTGTCAAGTGCACCCCATTCCTTATACCCCTTTGCCTTGTCTTACTTTCCCCCCTTCCCACACTCCCCTCCCCCATCCTGACGAATTGAGCCTGGGCTTTGATGATCAACTCTAGGCTAAAATGGAGGTATTTACCATTTCTTCTCATTACCTTTATTAATTACATGCCCTGATGTGGTTCCTGAATGACATCAACTGTATTGGCCATAGGGGCACCGAGGCAGCAGGAACCGGAAAGTGCTTGTAAGCCACCCAACACACATGGTAATAGTTAAATCATACAGATGGTCTGCCCTTGCCAGGGAGTATCCGCTGGGGCTCATAGAAAGGACTTGATTTCCTATTCAGCAGAACAATTTGGACATCATAAGGTTTAGGGTTTCAGACTCTGCTTTTTTTTTCCCACCTGAAGGGTTTAAGAGGTAATAGCTAGGAATTCTATCTGATCTCAGGGCACTAATCTTGTTTGATACCTTTTTGATCTGTCTGTTAGAGGCTGGCTGTTGGTCCTTCAGGACACACAAAAGTTTGCACTATGCTCAAGGTTTGGGAGGTGAGGGGGTGCAGGTGCAGAGGGTTAGGGAGGAGTTGGGGTATTAAAGGGAAGAAGGGAGGCATATGAAGTCTTCCTAGGGACAAAATGACTTCCCAATCAGTGGCAGTTTTTTTTAAGTTCAGCCATTCTCTTTGATGTTAGGTAATGTTACAATTTGCCACTGATTAAATGCTGCTCTCCCCATCCCTCCTTACCTCTCTCCATCCCTTTCTATCTCTCCCATCTCATCCCTCTCCATCCCTCTTCATATCTTTATCCATGGGTTATTCCTAAAGTCTATTATGAAAGTCTATTATGAAAGGTATCTGGGCACTGTTCTTCATCCTTCATTCTCCCTGTCTTTTTTTTTAAGTGAGGCAACTGGGGTTAAGTTACTTGCCCAGGGTCACACAGCTAGTAAGTGTTAAGCGTCTGAGGCCGGATTTGAATTCAGGTACTCCTGAATCCAGGGCCGGTGCTCTATCCACTGTGCCACCTAGCTGCCCCCATCCTTCATTCTCAAAGAGGACCAATGACATCGAGAGGGTGATGTCTTGACTTGCACACGAATTGGATTTAAGTGAGGCAAGGCTGTACAGAATCATCAGCCCCACTCTCTTCTTCAGAGTCGTTGGAGTTCAGTGGAAAAACATAGGTCAGGATGATTGGCGGTAACCTCACTTGGGTAGTGTGATATAGCAGAGAGATCACTGGAACTGACATCAGGAAGAATTACATACAAATACTGCTTTTGCCACTTACTAGTTGGGTGACTATGGCCAAGTCACCACCTCTTTGAGCCTCAATTTCCTCATCTGGAAAATTGGCATAACAATGTTTGTAGGGGCAGCTAGGTGGCGCAGTGGATAGAGCACTGGCCTTGGATTCAGGAGGACCTGAGTTCAAATCTGGCCTCAGACACTTAACACTTACTAGCTGTGTGACCCTGGGCAAGTCACTTAACTCCAATTGCCTCACCAAAAAAACAAAAACAAAAACAAAAAACCCCAAGGAAACAATGTTTGTAGTACCTGCCTCCTGGGATTGCTGCAAGGCTCCAAAGAGATAATGTATGTAAAGTGATTTGCAAAGTACCATATAAGATATGTGTTAAATATAGTATAGTGCTAGAACATTAGCCATTATTACTATCAAGTGTTCTACAGGATAGATGGCAGGTATATTCAGTGATATACCACCCATTGTTGGGGGTAGGGGAAGGTCTAGACCATAACTCAGACTGGATTTAGAACCCTGGCAGTCACAGGGGAGGGGGAGAAGCTGGCTAGGATCTCTGTTCTGAGTCTCCAAAGTCCCGGGAGTGGTGGGAGTGGTGGTGGTGTATATAGGGCTTCAATACTCCTGAATATACTAATTTATATACTACTAGAGATACTAAGGGGTCTTGCCTAGCAAGGCAATTTGAGCTGTGCAGATAGGTAAGTGACACCTGAGACACGGGACTCCATCTGTTCGTATTCCCTCTCATTCAGCTGGCACTACCAGTCTGGGAGGAAATGACTTCCTTTTATACGTAGCATGGCAGGGGAAGGAAAACGACTGCCTACTTTGCTTGCTCCCCACTATCCTCCCTGCCCCTGGAGTTGTACAGCATATATTTACTAGGAATATCTTCCTAGAGATGGTTCCCTCTCTTTCTATTCTGGGCACTTATTTTAACAACCTAACAAATTCTTATTTAAATTAAAAAGTGTAGCTCGGAACTCCTAGCCAATTTATACTGGAACACTTCAGATTGAGTTTACAAAGCTTCATTGATTTAGATCTCCATCCCTTTTGGGTGGCACATTATAATCAAACAACATCACAAGCACTGGCCAGCACATCTTATGATAAGTAACTTAGTTGTTGTTGTTTGTCCTTCATTCTTGAAGAGGACCGTGACAGATGTCATGAGTTGCAATAAACTGGATTTAAGTGAAGGAGGGCTGTGCAAGGCCACTAACCTCTCTCTCCTCCAGAGTCATCTGGGTCCAGTGGCAAGATATATATCAGGACAACTGGAGATGGCCCTGGATGTTTAAGGTTAAGGTCGGGTTAAGCAACTTGTCCAGGGTCACACAGCTAGTAAGTGTCTGAAGTGAGATTTGAACTCAGGTCCTCATGACTTCAGGGCCAGTGCTTTATCCACTGTGCCACCTGGCTGCCCTTAACGTAATTTAGTAAATCTAAATTGAAAATAAAAGGTGAGACACAGAGTTGTACATCCCTGGCTCCTTTTGTAGCTATCTGAAAAGAGGATAAGTGATTTTTTCCTCCCTGGGTGAGGTAATTGGGCTTAAGTGACCTGTCCAGGGTCACATAGCTAGTAAGTGTCAAGTGTCTGAGGCTGGATTTGAACTCAGGTCCTCCTGACTCCAGGGCTGGTGCTCTATCCACTGCACTATCTAGCCGCTCCAGGATAAGTGATTTTTAAAAAAGAGGTTGAAAGAATTAATGGATCCTGGGAGAGTGGCTTCTCTGGAGGAAAAGACAAGGGGAAAAAGTCAGATGCAAATAGTCTTAATGAATGTCTTTCTCAATGTCCCAGGGACTGCTGATTCCTGGCTCTGCCCTTCTTGCTCATGCCTGGGAAACACACAGCATCAGTTGGGTCCTCACTGCATGTGATCTGAATGTTTAATTTCCTTATCTATGGTACTGTCTCATGATGGAAGGACCGTCCTGAAGGTTCTCATGCATCACAGATTTAGATCTGGAAGGAACCTTAGAAATCACTTAGTACAACCTACTCATTCTTTTCGTTTTGTTTTTTGTTTTGTGGGGCAATGGGGATTAAGTGACTTGCCCAGGGTCACACAGCTAGTAAGTGTGAAGTGTCTGAGGCCGGATTTGAACTCAGGTACTCCTGAATCCAGGGCCGGTGCTTTATCCACTGTGCCACCTAGCTGCCCCCCAACCTACTCATTCTTACAAATAAGGAAACTGAGGTATGGAGGAGGTAAGTGACTTACCCTCATTCACATAGCCAATAAGTATCTGAAGCAGGATCTGAATCCATGTCTTTCTGTGTCCAAAGCCAGAGCTGAAAAAATTATACCACTCTGCTCCTGATGGTTCATCTTGGTCATCTCCTCACTTGAGATATATTTTTGCTTCTCCTTCCCACCAGTCCCCTTCCAAGGTCAAGGTCAAAAGCAGAACTTGGGAGTCTAGAGAAAGGCCTTTCCAGTAAGCCAGTTCCTCCCCCGCCCCCAATGTCTCTGCCCCTTGTGAGTGTGACCAAAGCCAGCTTTTCCAATAAACCTGGCGGCTCACTCGTTTCTGAACACTTCTCAATTTTTTTTTACTTCCCTGCCTTAGTTCACTTCCTTCCCTCCGTCCTGGAAGGTCCTCTCCTAGCCTCTGCATCTAACTGAAACTTCCCCATTCCACTTCTTTTGTGAGGCCTTTTCTGATCACTGCAGCTTACTATAGTGAACTCCTTTGGGTCAGGGGCTACACCTTAAGCCTCTTTGTGCCCCCGAATCTGATTTAGCAGGGTATTGCATGCAATAAGGATTCAGGAGATATTGGATTAACGAACTGACTCTGTTCTCTTCATAAAAAATGAGGCAAGAGCAGGAAGTTTTGTGGGAATCAGACTACAAGGAAAGCAGGGATAGAATTAGGACCAGGGGGAAAGGAATGTGTGTGTGTGTGTGTGTGTGTGTGTGTGTGTGTGTATAAATAAGAAGAAACAGCAAGGAAATGTGAAAGCTATAAAATACCAGGGAGTTCTGCAAGCCATTAGATAATTAACCAAAGTGAAAAATCAGAAAGACCAACTTCATCTACCATTATGTCATTGCCGTTGCTTTGGAGTTTGATTGGATAAAGTATTTTTATTAACTTCATATTTTGCCTCTAATTTTCCTTCCTCATCCATTCCCATTATTGGCCCCCACCTCTCTGGCTCCTGGGTGATGGTTATTAATAATGGCAGGGAGAATACTCCCACTGGCTTGCCACAGACAAACTCTGGAGCAGTGGTGGTTTGGAACCAGGGATGGCGTCCTGTGCTGTCTCCAGGGATGTGGCTGCCTGGATCTTCTCTCCCCCCTCCATCTTTTCTGGATTTCAACTCTCTCACTTCATTGCCAACCTCCTACTTTCCCTTTGGCATCCCTCTCCCCTTCTTAGGGGCAATACTTACCCTGACTGGTTGACTGTTTATCTGTGAGACCCAGAGGACTGTTGTTTGCTGATGGGGATGTAACATTAAGGAAAGGCAACCTATTTCCTGGTAGCAGAAGCCACAGCGTAGGTCCCTAGTGGGGGGAAAAGGATGAGAAACAAATGGAGGGAGTGTGGTGTGGTGTGGTGGTTAGCTTAGCGGAAAGGATGGGGAGGGACAGGAGACCAAATAACTCATTCCATCCTACCACCAACTCACTCCCTGGATTGGGTCTGGGATAGATTAAGAACCCAGTCACAACACTGGGGCCCCAGGACAATGCAGAAGACAATTGCCTAGTCATTATTTACAATACAACTTGGAATGCAGAACAGTTTTGTCTTCTAAGGAAGGAAGGCTGGAGGATGTCTAGAGTAGCTACTCGTTTTGCCTTTCTGTTAATCCATTTCCAGATTGGGCAAAACTTACCTTTTCTCTGTAATAGGGGCCTGGCCAATGAGGGCTCAGTACTGGGAGCATGTGTGTTTGGTAAGCCTTCTTCTGGAAAAGCCTGATGATGTGGAATAAAGGGGCTCTGTTTTCTATTTTAGAGTATGCACAGGTATGACTAGTTCTAGACCATTAGGCAGTGAGGTGGCTCAGGGCCTGGAGGTAGGAAGACCCATCTTCCTAAGTTCAAAACTAGGGGCAGCTAGGTGGCACAGTGGATAGAGCACTGGCCCTGGATTCAGGAGGACCTGAGTTCAAATCTGGTCTCAGACATTTATCTGTATGACCCTGGGCAAGTCACTTAACCCCAATCGCCTCACCAAAAAAAAAAAAAGTTCAAAACTGGCCTTAGACACTTACTAGGTGGGTGACCCTGGGCAAGTCACTTAACCATGTTTGCCTCAGTTTCCTAATCTATAAAATGAGCTGGAGAAGGCAATGGTGAACCATGCCAGTATCTTTGCCAAGAAAATCTCAAATGGGGTCACAAAGAGTCAGTAGTAGTAGGCTTCCACCAGTCGCGGACAACCATGGATCAGCGCCTTGAAGAGCCACAGGCCACAGTGTGGCTGTGCAGTCCGATATGGGAGCTGCAGCTCCTGCTGCAACGAGGACATTGGAAAACTGCGCTCTCTGTTGCCCGTCAGTTCCTACATCTCATTCATCTTTCTTCCTCCTGAGCTTAAAGGCCCATCTCAGCTACCCACAAGCTGCTCCTGAGTACTGAACTCCATCGGGTGCGGTCCTTGGCCATTTCCTCCCAGCTGCCTATGTCTATTCCCAGAGCCCTCAAGTCTCACTTGCATAGATCTCTGTAGTGAAGCTGGGGGCTTCCAGCAGGTCTTTGGCCTGAGGCTAATTCGCCATCTGAAGCATTCAGTATAAACAGCGGTGTCAAGCAAGGATGTGTGCTTGATCCCAGCTGTTTGGAATTTTCTTCTCCATGCTGTTGGGTCATGCTTTTGGTTTACCAACTGATGGCATCTATCTGCATTCCTGGTTGGACGGAGGCCTGTTCAACGTTTCATGTCTGAGATCCAAAACCAGAGTGAGAGGTAGCACCCTTAGAGACCTGCTTTTCGCCGATGATGCCACACTTGCCTGTCACTCAGAGTGTGAATTGTAGACCTTGATGGATCACTTCTCCCAAGCTTGCACAGACTTTGGCCTAACCATAAATCTTTTTTTTTTTTTAGTGAGGCAATTGGGGTTAAGTGACTTGCCCAGGGTCACACAGCTAGTAAGTGTCAAGTGTCTGAGGCCAGATTTGGACTCAGGTCCTCCTGAATCCAGGGCCAGTGCTCTATCCACTGTACCACCTAGCTGCCCTGAGAAGTTACTTTCACAGAGACAGGAGAGAGTGTGTTTTAGAAATGGGAGATGGGACTGTACAAATGCAAGGAGGCAGCAGAGAGGTAGTCTGAAGTATAATTAGCACTGGATTGGGATTTAGGGCCAGAGAAACTGGATTTGCATTCTGCCTCCACTAGTTACTACCTATGAAACCTAATGCAAGTCACGTCAATAAACAGTCAATTAACATTTATTAATCACCTACTGTGTGCCAGGCACTATGATAAGCACTAGGGATATAAAAAAAGACAAAACACCGTTCCTACCCTTAAAGGAGCCCATAGTATGATGAGGGAAACAGTATGTAAACAACCATGTGTAAACAAGATACATACAGGATAAACGGTAAGTAAATAAAAGAGGAAAGACCCTAGAATTAAGAAGGGTCAGGAAGTGCTTCCTGCAGAAGATGGGATTTAGTTGGGACATAAAGGGAACCAGGGAGGTCATTAGGTAAAGCAGAGTAGGGAGAATGTTTCATACATGGTGGCTGGCCAGAGAAAATGTCCAGAACTGAGAGATGGGTTGTCTTGTTTGTGGAACAGCAAGAGGCCAATGTCATTGGATCAAAGAGTTTGTGGTGGGGAGTGAGGTGTAAGAAGACTGGAAACACAGGAGGGGCTAAGTTATAAAGGGCCTTGAATGCCAAATGAAGGATTTTGTATTTGAGAAAATAGGGAGCAACTGGAGTTTATTGAGTAAGGGGTGGTGACATGGTAAGACCTGTGCTTTATCACTGCTGGCTGATTATACTCTTTGAGAGAAGGGACTATGCCATTTTTTATCTCTGAATTCTCAAGCACCTGTCAGAGTGCCTGCCTTACACATAGTAGATGCTTATTAACAAGGACAATAGTCATACCAAGAACAATTAACAGTAATACCAACACTAACAAAAATGCCAATGATGATGATGATAACCTAAGACTTAGTATTTCCTCTTCTTGAAAGTGAGGGAGTTAGCCTACATGGATGATAGATTTAGAGCTGAGAAGGACCTTCGATGTAATCAAGTTCAGCCTCCTCATTTTGCAGAAAAGATAACTGAGGCTCAGAAAGCTTAGTTGATTTGCATAGGGTAACACATCCTGTAACACAGTTAGTAGATTTCTGACTTTTAAGTCCAATACTCTAGCCACTGTACCACCTAGACGCCTTACGGTTCCCTTCCAGAACTCAATCTATGATTCTCGGAGAGAAGAACAAGTTGAGGGAATGTTGACAATCCAATTTTGTTGGAATGGAGAATAAATGGTGGTAGCAGCATAAAAGGAGGCTAGATCTTGGAGAAACAAGAGGAGGCCTAGAGAGATCAGTTATTAAGCTGGCTCATCCATGATGTTCACTACCCTCCTACCTCCCCAAACTCTGCAGCTTTAACTCTTGCAGTGCAATCAGCTCATAGAAAGAATAGCAACCATAGACAGCAAAGGTCTCCAATACTTAAAAAGACACCTTCATAAAGACAAACAACTCAAGAAATGTAGGTGAGGAATAAGAGTAACCTAGTGAGGGAAAGGATTTGCCTGGGTGAATCATTACCTCCAGGGGTCAGAATAGGATGAAAATACAAAAGTGATGGGTTCTGGGCTACCATAAAGCAAGATTAAGTCATTAGGTAAGAGAGCAAAAATTTGGTATCTGGTCTAGATCCCAAAGAGATCATAAAAAGGGAAAAGGACCCACATGTACAAAAATATTTATAGCTGCTCTTTTGTGGTGGCAAAGAATTGGAAACTGAGGGGATGCCCATAAGTTGGGGAATGGTTGAACAAGTTGTGGTATATGAATGTAATGGAATACTATTGTGATGTAAGAAATGATAAGCAGATAGATTTCAGAAAAACCTGGACTTAAATGAATTGATGCTGAGTGAAATGAGTAGAACCAAAAGAACATTGTACACAGTATCAACAACGTTGTGTGATGCTCACCTGCAACAGACTTAACTCTTCTCAAGAATGCAATGATACAAGACAATGCCAAAAGACGTATGGTGGAAAATGCTCTCCACAGTCAGAAAAAGAACTATGGAGTCTGAATGCAGATTGAAGCATACTATTTTCACTTTTGTTGTTGCTTTTTTGTTATTGTTCTTGTTTATTCTTTCTTGTGGGTTTTCCCCCCTTTTGTTCTTATTCTTCTCTTATAACATGACTACTGTGGGAATATGTTTAACATGATTGTAATGTATAACCTATATCAGATTTCTTGCTGGCCTTGGGAGTGGGAAGGGAAGGGATAGTGGGAGAAAAATTTGGAACTCAAAAATATCTTTACATGTAATTGGAAAAAAATTTAAATAAAATATAATAAAATTGAAAAAAAGAAAAAAGTTGGGTGTACAAGGAGAGGGATGGAGAGGAACTCTAAAAACAACTAGAATGGCTGATGGCAAAGTGCTTACTCAATGACTTTGTATAGGGCTAGCCTAGGGGTGCCTAGGAAGGAAAAACAGGAGGGTTCCAAATTTCAGTTCCAGCAAGAAATGTGAGAAGTACAGTTGGCCAGGGCATTAAACCAGAAACAGGTTGAATATAATTCTAGAAATGTCACAGTTGAGGTTCCATTTCTGACATCATGTAGATTTGTTTTAACAGTTTTTTTGTTTATAATTTAAAAATAATTTTTATAATGTTTGTTTATAATTTGTGTGGGACATTGGAGAGATTAGCAGCAGTGATGCCCTCCAAAAGAAGGGGATTGAAAAATTCTTTTTTTAAATCATAAAAGTATTTATTATTTTCTAGTTACATGTAGAGATAGTTTTCAACATCTGTTTTTATAAGATTTCTAGCTCCAAATTTTTCTCCCTCCCTTCCTTCTCTCCCCGCTCCCCAAGACAGCAAGCAATCTGATATAGGTTATGTATGTACAATCACACCATTGAAAAATTCTTAAAATTACACAGAAGAGAACAGAGGGAAATTCAGATAAGCAGGACAGTTTTGAAAGTAACATGAAATTTATTATATCTTAAAAAAACCTCAATTTGAAATGGACATTCAGTTTTATATATGAAAACTAATAACATTTATACAGTGCTTACTATATTCCAGACAGTGTGTTAAGTACTTTACAATTTTATCTCATTTAATCCTCACAACAACTCTGGAAGGTAGGTACTGTTATCACCATTTTTCAGATGAGGAAACTGAGATTAAATGATTTGCTCAGGATCACACAGCAAATAAGTGTCTGAGGTCATATTCGAACTCTTGTTTTCCCGATTCCACTTTATCCACACCACCACCTAGCTCCCTCTCTGCATACAGTCAGAGCTCAGAAAGGTTCCCCTACCCAGTCCCCTGTGCTCACTGAACTGGGTTTTTACCACAGTGAAGATGTCAGCTGTGATGCATGTTTAAAAGGAAATTTTGGAGGTTGAAGATACAAGTGTTTAATTTGCTTCGATGATGATCTTTGTACATCTTGTTATGAAAATGTTGTGACAACAATAAGGCATACAGCCAATCATCCAATATGGTGTAGACTAACAAGGATAGATTTTGATGTGCACTGTGGTAGAGAAGCTTTCTCAGTAGAACAGCTGCAGTCTTTTACAGGCATACCTTGTTTTATTGTACTTTGCTTTATTGAGCTTTGCAGATACTGCATTTAAAAAAAAAAACAAATAGGGGGAAGCTAGGTGGCGCAGTGGATGGAGCACCAGCCCTGGAGTCAGGAGGACCTGAGTTCAAATCTGGCCTTAGACACTTGACAATTTACTAGCTGTGTGACCCTGGGCAAGTCACTTAACACCAATTGCCTCACCAAACAAACAAACAAACAAACAAAAAACAAATAGAAGGTTTGTGGAAACCCTGCATCAAGCAAATCTATCAGCCTCATTTTCCCAATAGCATGTGCTTACATCATGTCTCTATCACATTTTGGTAATTCTCACAATATTTCAAACTTTATAAATTATTATTGTGTCTGTTATGGTGATCTGTGATCAGTGATCTTTGATGTTACCATTGTAATTGTTTTGGGGCACCATGAATCATGCCCATATAAGATAGTGAACTTAATAAATAAATATCATGTGTGTTCTGACTGCTCTGATGTTTGGCCATTCCCCATCTCTCTCCCTCTCCTTGGATGTACCTATTCCCTGAGACAGAACAATATTGAAATTAGGCCAATTAATAACCCTACAAAGACTTCTAAGTATTCAAGTGAAAGGAAGAGTAAATTGATATGGCAGACTTCAGTGTCATCTTATTTTAAGAAATTGTTACAGCCACCCCAACTCTCAGCAACTGCTCAGCCAGCAGCCATCAATATCAAGGGAACACCCTCCATCAACAAAAAGATTATGATTGGCTGAAGGCTCAGATGGTGCTTAATATTATTTTTTTCTAGCAATAAAATATTTTTAAATTAAGATTTGTACATTGTTTTTTAGGCATAATATTGTCATACATTTAATAGACCTCAACACCATCTAACTTTTATGAGCACTGGGAAGCCCCAAAACGCGTATGATTCATTTTATTATATTCACTTTATTCCAGTAGTCTGGAACTAAACCGGCAATATCTCTGAGGTATGGCTATATTTGTCCCTATTGTGGAAAAATGGGTTATACAGGGGAGATCTCTTCATGAACATGTTATTTTTGAACATGCCGAAAGATCCATGGAAATGATTTGTCCAAAATGTATAGCATTACATGACAGAGATCTTAACCAGCTCACAGCTAACTTTACAACTCATCTTACATTCGAATTTTGTGAATTTAGTCATTTTTCAGTCACGTGCAATTCCTCATCACCCCATTTGGGTGTTTTCTTGACAAAGATATTAGAGTGGTTTGCCATTTTCTCTCCAGTTCATTTTACAGATGAGGAAACTGAAGCAAACAGGGTGAAGTGACTTGCCCAGAGTCACGTAGCTAATAAATGTCTGAGGCTGGATTTGAACTCAAGAAGAGGAGTCTTTCTGACTCTAGGCCCAGCACTCTATCCACTGCACCAGCTTTACAGAGATGTAAATAAATCAAGTAGGGTTTGATAAATATGTAGGATGTTTCACCTTGACAGGGATTAGAAGATCCTCACTGGGGGAAGCTAGGTGGTGCAGTGGATAAAGCACAGACCCTGGATTCAGGAGGACCTGAGTTCAAATCCAACCTCAGACACTTGACTCTTACTAGTTGTGTGACCCTGGGCAAGTCACTTAACCCTCATTGCTCTGCCAAAAAAAAAAAAAAGATCCTCATGCCCATGGAACAACACAGCTGTTCTACTAGTTGACTTTCTTCTTCTCAGAGTTCATATTCTTTGAGCAGTGGGGAAACCATGAATCCTTTGGAGGAACTTTCATCTCAGTTATCAGGCATGAGACATTCTGCTGGAGGACAGACAACTAAATTTCTCCAGTCTCCTGGCATCTCAGTTACAACTGTAGCTAGAACAACAACAGCCCACACAGGCAGCATGGCAACAACTAGAGATGCAACCAGGTGCACAAAGGCCATCAGCATCACCACTGCAATGTCCCTCTCATTCCATTGTGTACATTCAAAAAGAATATAATCATCATTTCTAGTTAACTAATTTTTGCTTCTAGCAGGTAAATATAGGTAGCACTGCAGGGGTGAACTCTGCTCCCTGTACCTGAACATGAAAAAGGCTCCTAATTTTCCACATGCAAAATGAAGAGGAACATGGAATTCTCTAATGAAGCTGCTGTATTTATGAATATTAATAAATACCTCTTGCATGATTTACCTTAAAAATGATATACTGTCAACTTTTTGGAATTATCTTGTGAATGTGGAAATGCTTCTTATTTATTTATTTATTTATTCATTTATTTATTTGTTTATTTATTTATTTGTGGGGCAATGAGAGTTAAGTGACGTGCCCAGGGTCACACAGCTAGTAAGTGTCAAATGTCTGAGGCTAGATTTGAACTGCAGTCCTCCTGAATCCAGTGCCGGTCCTTTATCCACTGCACCACCTAGCTGCCCCCAATGCTTCTTTTTTAGGAGTTAAAATTCATAAAATGAATAAAGTAAAATAAACTGGGGGCCCATGAGAGCTCCCTGGGGTTGTCTTACATGGTTCAGAAGGGCTGGAGAGGCCTCTTTAGGCAAACCAACTTTGTTCTCAGCCCTCTCTTCCTTCGCTCACCTCTGGCTGTGTCGCTGCTTTTGCTTACAATATTCTCCTCCTCCTTTTCCTCCTTTCAGATTCTCTATGTCGAACTTCTCCCAGGAATCCTTTCCCAACTGGCCCCAGTCCTTGGTGATAGGGATCCTCCGAGTCCTTTGGAGCTCTTATTGCTTGTACCTCTACTCTGACTCTTGGCAAAAAACTGTCTGGTGGAGCCAGGCCAGTTCCTCCAACCAGTCTGTCTTCCTGGACGTCAGGGCCCGGAGCAATGAAGATTTGCTGGTCCTGAGCCTGGAAGTGAGTCAGGGGAGGGGAGAAGGCATCAAGAGCATTAGGTTTGGGCATCTGGTTCAGGTTCAAGCTCTGCTGCTAAGTGTCCTAGTGACTGGGCAAGTGGCTTGCTTTCTTTGTGTCTCTGGTTCCTCCTCTGTAAAATATATGTGCATCTTAGTGTGTATATGTATGTATAAGTGTGCATGTATATTAGTATGTATGGATATTAAAATGTATGTATAGATTAGTGTATATGTATATAAATGCATGCATGTGTGTATATCAGTGTGTCTGTGTATATTAGTGTGCACTAATGTATACATGATGTCTACATGTATGTATATATAAGCGCATATTAATGTGTATGTGATATGTATATGTGTATTAGTGTGTATGTGTGTATTAGTATGTATATGTATGTGTGTGCACATGTATTTAGTTGGTATGTATATTAGCATGTAGGTCTATATAAGTGTATACTAATGCAAATGTGATATGTATATGTATGTATGTGTATATTAGTGTGTATTAACATATATTTTATATGTGTGTATATTAGTATGCATGTGTGTATTAGTATGTAGCACTTAATGAATGCTAGGTGACTGCTTCCCACCTGCATAATCTTGGGTAAGCAACTTAACTTCCCTGGGCATGTTTCATCTTCTTTACAATGAGGTGACTAGGCTAGAGGTTCCTTTTTTCAATGACATGAGTCTATGATAAACTAGCTCTCCACATAGCACAGGAGAGAAAGTCCATAATAAGGGGAAATGGAGAAAGCCCCAGAGCTTTGGAGCAGAGGCCAACTGCCTTTACTTCTTCCCATTAGTGTGTGACCAGTCCTTTTCTCGACTTTAAATTCCCTTCTGTAAAATGACTGGGGCTAGGATTAGATAATATATACAACTCCTTTCAGCTCTAAAGCCAAGGTTCCAGCGTAGTCTTCTTTGGGCACTGGGTACTATTGAGACTTACCTTTGGCTGGGGATGGAATCTAAGTCTCTGGATGCCCATTAAGATGTGCCATTGGAGGGGCCAGTGGAAACCACCAACTATTGAAGCCTCCTGTGCTCCCTCACAAATAGTTCCCTGAAAGCTACCCCCCAACCTCCCACCTGTGTCAGCTGGGCTCCAGTGAGCCAGCCCAGGGTGCTGCCTCAGTGGGCCAGGTGCTTGCTATTGTCACCCCTCACCTCCCTGACTATTGAAATCAGTCATTTTCCTTTCTCTCCCTCTGTGTCTCTCTGGCTCCCAGGAGAAAATCAAAGTGACCATAAACTCCACAGGGTCACTGTCTGAACTCAAGGCAAACATCTAGAGGAATTTCAGTCATTGGCAAGGGTGTTTTGTGGCACCCTGGATGGCTAGAACGATGGGGAGGCGGAGGGGGTTGGGAAGGCGGAGAAAGAGAGGCAGGAGGAACAGCCGGGAGGCTCCAATAGTCATTACTAGGTTCCAATCTTCTGGGAAGAGGAGGGGGAAGACAAAGGATGCATTGTCTCCCCAGACGGGAGGGAGGCGGGACTCCTGAGGCTAAGGGTCCCTCTTTCAGTTTCTCTGCCAGGGAAAAGCTGTAGGCAGCTCTCCATGTGGTATGCATTTTGACTTGAAAACTTTACTGTAAGTGTCCTGGCAATGTGGAAATCTTCAGAAATGCAAGCTGAGGAGGGGTGGGTAGCCCATATTTGTTCAGGGCTCAGCTGCCTGAATTAATCAGCAGAGATGTGGGATCTGAGGAGCAGTGATTTTTCTCAGAGATGGTCCTGGCCTGGGGAGGTGGACAAAATGTATCTGAGCAGAATGTTTCTATCTGTGCCTCTGTCCTTCCATGGCTAACCATCATATTGATCACTGTTATTTCCTGTCTTTTAAGTGAGGAGGTGGAAATGAATGGACCTCCTTAGGGTTAGGGTTACAGGAGCACTGAATTTGGAGCTGGAAAGTATCGTAGACCTGGAACTGGAAGAGACCTCAGAGGCCATCCAGTTCAATTCTCTCATTTTTAAAGTGAGGAGACTGAGGGAAAGGAAGGTTAAGTGATTTGACCAGAATTACAGCTGGTAACTGATGGAGTCAGAATTTGAACTCATGTCTTTTGTAAATCTGCATTAGGTAGAACTGAAACTGAACACCAAACTCCATTTTAGGACAGTGGCAGAAAGTGACCTGGGATAGGAATTGCTTTCTGGTTTTGATTTTGTTATTCAGCAGTTGGGTGAGCAATCAGTGAGAGTGAATTGGGTTTAAGTAGGTAAAAGAGTCTGTCTTTGACCTCATTTATTACTTAGTCTTACTCACTGGACTGATGTTGCCTTGGATAAACAGACCTGGGAAAGATCTTAGCTTTAAGAAGACCAAGGTCTCCCACTGCATCCAGGGCCATCACCAGTTGTCCTGATCTTGGCACCAGGACCAGATGGCTCTGGAGGAGACTTTGTACAGCCCTGCCTCACTTGAATCCAGTTCACTTCCAAGTCAAGATATCACCTTCCTGATGTCATTGGTCCTCTTTGAGAATGAAGGACAAACAACAACAACAGCTGAGTGACCATTAGATTTCCTTACCCCCCTCAATTAATAGACGTTTATCGAACACCTATTATGTGTCAGGTGCTATGGTAAGCACTGAGTAAATTTAAACAGAAAAGATGAATTCAAAGAGAAAAGATTCTAATTACACAATCCTGTCGAAATGAACATTTAGAAAAGAATGAATCTTTAAAAAAATAAATCCAAGGTAAAAAATACCTTTTTGGGGCTTCTCTTAACTATCTAATTACAGACTTCAATATAGAATGAACCGGGGCAGCTAGGTGGTATAGTGGATAAAGCACTGGCCTTGGATTCAGGAGTACCCGGAGTACCCAAGTTCAAATCCAGCCTCAGACACTTGACACTTAACTAACTGTGTGACCCTGGGCAAGTCACTTAACCCTCATTGCCCTGCAAAAAAAAAAAAATATATATATATATAGAATGAATCAACCAGTGTTTAATGACTATCTACCAATGCATGTTGTAAGGGGGTAAAATTCTAGCTATACTATCTAAAATATCTAATGAGTGGTCACCAATAAATTATAATCTTTAGCAAGAGTTTAGACTTTTAAGCATTTATAAAGGAGAATAAGAATTTGTTGAAGAGAGAAAGGCCTAGATTTATCTATCTATCAAACAGAGAGCACATTTTTAGCTCCACTCTCCACCAGAGTCCTGACAAAAGAGAGAGAGAGAGCCAGCCTCGCTCCCTCTTCCTTCCACAGGCAAACGTCACTTCTTGACGCCAAAGAAAAGCCACATGGCTTGCCCTCAGACGCCTTCTCCTCATGGCGGAGCTTTCCTACAGTAAGTCTCCAGCAGGTGGCGTCATTCCAATTGTTACAACGTGCAAAGAAGGGTTTTAAACACAGACCTGTATATGTATATATGTGTATATGTATGTATATATGACTATACAAACATATACACGCAATACACACATACATATGTGTGTATATATATGTATGTATATATATGAAATTAGATTTTCAAAGAATCTCAGAGCTGGAAGACATCTAGTCCAAAAAATGCTTCTTTCCTTGTAATTGTCTCAACTAATTTCTCTTCTTATAGAGACCAGAAGAGCTGGAGAGAACTCTCCGTCTAAGGCAATCCTAGTTGGTATTAAATCCTCTCTTTCTCTTTGAATGGAAATACCCCTGAGAGGGATAATGCATGAAACAAGTTAGCAGAAAAGAATGAATCAAACTCATCTCCATGTTCCTCTAGTAAGGACCATGAAGATCTAGGATGGGAGAGGAGGGTTGCTCAAAGGAGAGCAGAAATGGAAAATGAGGATGACTCTGCCAGAGACTAATTTCCAGACTTCACAATTTTACTCAAGGTTGATCTTGATGGTCAGAGGAAAATCAAACAATGATGCTTTGGAAAGTTATGAAAAAAAGTTCTATTTAACTAGAGTATCACCATTACTCAGACAGATGTGTATTTCAAAGCTCTCTTGTGCTTACCAGTCAGAGGAGAAACAGTCTCCAAATTGACAAATCTACAAGAATTTGTGATCAGCTTGTGCTCCAAGGTCTCTTCCAACTTCAATACTGTATGACCCCCCATAATATTCTGACCAGGGTAGTGTATTTATAAAAATGTGTGGCAATTTATCAGTCAAGCAATAAGCATTAAATAGGTACCTGCTCTGGCTACAAATCAGTTTTAATAAAAATGCACTGAGTGGGGCAGCTAGGTGGCACAGTGGATAAAGCACCGGCCCTGGAGTCAGGAGGACCTGAGTTCAAATTCGGCCTCAGACACTTGATACTAGCTGTGTGACCTTGGGCAAGTCACTTAATCCAACCAAAGAAAAAATGCACTGAGTGCCCAACGTAGTAAAATGAAAGCTCAAGATGAGTCAACAGCTCCAAATCCCCAAATAAACAGGATCTTAGCTATAGTAATGAACACATCTTGTCCAGAATGAAGGAGGTGATTGTTCTTTTGTGTTCTGTCTTGATCAAACCACATCTAGTATAGTGGGAAGAGGTACCAGATTTCAATTTAGTGTTCCTAGGTTTGATCTTGGGCAAACAGTGTAGCTTTGCTGGGGCCTTAGTTTCCCAGGGGCTTGAGCTGGATGAGCTCTGGAGTCCCTTCCTGTTTTAGGCCTATAGTTCTATGAGCTATTCAGTCCTGGGCACCACATTTTAGGAAAAACATTGACAAACTTGAGTAGATCCAGAGGAAAATAATCAGAAGATTATATATATGAGGATTGGTTGAAAAGAGAATATTTAGTCTGAAGGAGAGGTGACTTAAGGCAGGAAAAAGGGGATTTCTGTTGTTCAGTCATGTCTGCCTCTTTGGGACCCCATCTGGAGTTTTCTTGGCAAAGATACTGGTGTGCTTTGCCATTTTCTTCTCCATCTCACTTCACAGATGAGGAAACTGAAGCCAACAGGGTTAAGTGACTTGTCCAGGGTCAAATGGCTAGAAAGTATCTGAGGCTAGATTTGAACTCACAGAGATAAGTCTTCCTGACTCTTGGGTTTAGCTCCAGAGCCCAGGACAAGGAACGATGGGTGGAATTTACATAAAGGAAGATTTTAATTTAGCATAAGGAAAAATTTCCCAATAATTAGAGCTGTCCTTGGAGAAATTAGGTGGCACACTAGGTGGTGATCTTAGACTCTATCAAACCCAACTTCTTTTTTTTTTTTTTTGTGAGGCAATTGGAGTTAAGTGACTTTCCCAGGGTCACACAGCTAGTAAGTGTTAAGTGTCTGAGGCCGGATTTGAACTCAGGTCCTCCTGACTCCAGGGCCGGTGCTCTATCCATTGCGCCACTTAGCTGCCCCTAAACCCAACCTCTTTTACAGATGGGATTGTAAAATCCAAGCCAGGTGGAGTTAACCCTAAACACTGGAGCTGAAAAGTTCATATAATGATCTCAGATGGGGATTGAGTATTAGACATGGAGTCAGGAAGACCCAAGTGTACTTCTTGCCTCATAATACACTTCTTAGCTGAGCAAATCACTTAATCTTAGTTTCTTCATCTGAAAAATGGTGCCTCTCATGGTTGTTGTGGTGATCAAATGAGATAACATATGTACAGAACATATGTAAACCATACAGTAATATATAAATGTTATCCATGATGATCATGATGATGATATATTCATGGATATATAACATGGAAAATGTTCCTTTGACTTGAGCTCAAACCTATTGGGAAATCTGATTCCTGTGATTCTTGCTGAAGCCTTAGAATTCTGATGTCTTTTGTCTGTTTTTCTTTTTGGGTACTGAACTTTGCTGATCCATAATCACCCATGACGGTTGCCTCGGGAGCCTCACTACAGAAACTCTTTCTGTTGTAGGTGGCCTGTGTAAAACCCCACTGTTCTTCCAGTCTGCTGTGTGGAAGGTTTTTCATCTCTGCTACTGGTCAGATCTGCTTTTGGTGCCAGCCTCAAATAAAACCTGTACATCTAGAGAAATAGTTTCTGGAAAGGTAGATTTGAACTTAAAATGTGCCAAATGGAAAGTAAATACATAATGGCCACCAGACAGCAGCCTGTTACTTAGCCTTGCAGAGAAGCCTCTGACATTTACAAGCCCATAGGGTTTTTTTTTGGGGGGGGGAGGGGCAATGAGGGTTAAGTGACTTGCCCGGAGTCACACAGCTAGTAAGTGTCAAGTGTCTGAGGCTGGATTTGAACTCAGGTCCTCCTGAATCCAGGGCTGGTGCTTTATCCACTGCGCCACCTAGCTGCCCCAAGCCCATAGGATTTTTTAAAAAGAGCATTTAATATATCTGATATACGGTGTGCATTAGCAGACTTTTAGCTCTGGTGGCTAACCAGTTACACAATGATAATGGTGGTGGTGGTGGTGGTGATGTTGATGATGGTGATAATGGGGTTGATGGTAATGACAATGGTGGTGGTAATGATAATTGTGTTAATGGCTATGGCAAAGAGGGTGATGATGGTGATAATGTAATGGTGATGGGAATGCTGGGAATGGTAATGACGATGCTGATGTTGACAGGGATAGTAATGTCCATGACGATGAGGATGAGGATGGCAGCAACATGTATGAAGTCCTTAAAATGAGTAGCTTCCCTCTATATTAGTTTATATGTTTTCAGTCAGCACATATTTGGAAAATGAAGGATGGCCTCATCCAAACAAGAATCCCCGCTGGGTAGCCTTTACTGAGCTCATCTTCTGCAGGGTTGTGGGTGCTTTACTAGCACCATAAATCACCCCTCATAAATTTTCTGCTTTGCTTTTTACAGGTAGACAGCTCCATAAAACCACACCTGCTGGGAAATGTGAATCTTGAACAAATAAATAACATTTATCATTTATGTCAGCGGCAATGTCATCGTGGAAACATTTTGTTCTGGGCTGTCCAAGTTGCCGAGGTATTGACTTCCTTCCCCATAGGATGTCAATGACTCACCTCAATGACGCAAAGTCAACTAGACTATGAGGAATTTTTAGACAGATGCCTTTATATCACAGTGACATAATTTATGATTACTTCTTCTTCCTACTTAGCACAATCTCTTTGGAGTCACAACTATGGCTTCCCTTGGAGCTCTTTCAATCAGCCTCGTGCCCTTTAGTCTTGAAAAGACTACTATTATGTTGTCAACCTACGATCCAAATGGTAGCAGCCCCTGTCATGTTATGACTGTCTCCTCATGTTCCTGCCTATCAAATCTCTTCCACCAGCCCAGTACCATCCAATTCAATGAATATATACCAAACATCATTATTATCACCAATTTCCAATTCTATATATTATTGATATGATTGGGGACAGACCACTTCACCTCTCTGGGCCTCAGTTTCTTCATCTGTAAAATGAAATGTGCTGGACTAGATGTTCCTTCCAACACTAAATTGACTATCCACTGAGTCTATAATCCTGCGATCCAAACTTGTGCAGGGGCAGTTAGGTGGTGTAGTGGATAGAATGTTGAGCCTAAAGTCAGGAAGACTCATCTTCCTGAACTCAAATTTATCCTTAGACAAATTTGACCCTGGGTAAGTCACTTAAACTTATTTGCCTTAGTTTCTTTATCTGTAAAATGATGTAACGATTGGAATGATGCCACATGCTGGAGACTTACTGTAGAAGAGTTCCGCCCATGAAGCGAAGGTCTTTGAGGGCAAGACCAGGAGTCTTTTCTTTGGCATCAGGAAGTGACGCGGGCTAGTGGGAGGAGGAAGGAAGAGACTGGGGCTCAGTCTCACTCTCTTTCCTGAGGACGCTAGTGGAGAGTGGAGCTAGAAATGCACTCTCCCTTTAATAGATAGAAATCTAGGCCTTTCTCTCTCTCTTTACCAAATTCTTATTCTCCTTAATAAATGCTTAAAAATCTAACTCTTGCTAAAGCTTATAATTTATTGGCGACCACTCATTAGATATTTTAGACAGTTTAGCTAGAATTTTAGCCCTTAACAATGAGCTAGAGAAGGAAGTAGAATTTTTGCCAAGAAAATTCCAAATGTGGTCACAAAGAGTTGGACATGACCGGACAACAACAACAACAACAACAACTTTGTGCCAGATATTATGCCAGGTGCTGAGGATACAGAGGCAACAGCAATAATAAAAACTTATCCCTATCCTCAAGGCACTTATATTCTATGTGTGTATGTGTATGTTTGTGTATGTATTTTTTTTTGAGGGGCAATGAGGGTTAAGTGACTTGCCCAGGGTCACACAGCTAGTAAGTGTCAAGTATCTGAGGTCAGGTTTGAACCCAGGTCCTCCTGAACCCAGGTCTGGTGCTTTATCCACTGCGCCACCTAGCTGCCCCCTTGTGTATGTAATTTTATGGAGATAGTATCTTCTTCTGCCATCTCCCATACTCCATCCCCTTTCTCCCTGGAGGTTGCAGTTGTTAAGAGTATCAGTACTGGGGCAGCTAGGTGGCACAGTGGATAGAGCACTAGCCCTGGAGCCAGGAGGACCTGAGTTCAAATCTGGCCTCAGACACTTAACACTTACTAGCTGTGTGACCCTGGGCAAGTCACTTAACCCCAACTGCTTCACTAAAAAAACAAACAAACAAAAAACCCCAAAAGAGTATCAGTACTGAACCATCAAAGGTGGTAGGATAGATGTTTGCAAACTTGATATAAATTTTTTAGCATTTTTTAAAATAACAAATTCTGGCAATGATTGCCCATTTAGCTTCCTATTCCTTTTTCTGCTGGGTTTGTCTTTTCTCATTCTGGGGTTCCAGGGGTGAGGAAGGGTGATGTATTTTATTTTTTGGTGGAGCAATGAAGGTTAAGTGACTTGCCCAGGGTCACACAGCTAGTAAGTGCCAAGTGTTTGAGGTCAGATTTGAACTCAGGTCCTCCTGAATCCAGGGCCAGTGCTTTATCCACTGCACCACCTAGCTGCCCATGGTGATGTATTTTCACAGAAGTCAACATGGCAGTAGTGATGAGGAATATATTTCTCCAGTATTCTTGCCAGACTAAGTTCATGATGATGAATGATGAATTTGAATTCAGCTTTCTTTTGAATTTTGAGACCAGACTGATACAAGAGGACAGGTAAAATTGTTCTTGTTGCTCTTTCTGATACCTCTTTGCAATTTTTACTAATTTTGTTTTTTGTTTTTGTTTTTGTAGGGCAATGAGGGTTAAGTAACTTGCCCAAGGTCACACAGCTAGTTAAGTATTAAGTGTCTGAGGCTGGATTTGAACTCAGGTCCTCCTGAATCCAAGGCCAGTGCTTTATCTACTGTGCCACCTAGCTCCCCCCTTTACTAATTTTTTACTAACACTGTAGCTCACAAATCCCGGCCAGTTTGTTTCTGGTGAATAAATATATTGATACTTAATTAACATTAATAAAAATATTTATTAAAATGCATAGCAAGTATATACTATTTATGTAACACTTTACTTATAAACATTAATCATATCACAATAAATACACTTGGCATCTGTGAGGAGAGTGGCACAAACTTATAGTCCCGGGCTTCCAAAGCACATATGTTGGGAATTCATATGCCAGAGTAACTCATGGCTCTGGAAATGTAGACTTCAACATTCTTCTCTTTCAGGAATTATCTGTGAAATTTCCTTGATAAACATAGCTTCAGTGTAAACAAAAGCTGTTATTGCTAGGCAGAACAGATTGATGGTGTGCT
Organism: Dromiciops gliroides; assembly: GCF_019393635.1. Classification (NCBI taxonomy): domain Eukaryota; kingdom Metazoa; phylum Chordata; class Mammalia; order Microbiotheria; family Microbiotheriidae; genus Dromiciops; species Dromiciops gliroides. The sequence goes on from NC_057864.1 coordinate 260,042,364, forward strand.
GGATGTTCACCTCTCACTAGGTATGATATGTCAGCTGGTCTGTTTTCCAGATTCTTCACTTTTAAGCTGTTCCTCTGCTCAGTTAAGTTTGCTCCTTGATACCAATTATAGTATCCATCACTTTCAGCTTCAGGCTTATCTGATGCCCTCAGCTGAAGTAGTATTATGCTCTATTAGGAAAAGACCCCCAAAAGCCTTTCTAACTTTATTCTTTTAATAGAATTCTTTATTTTTTCCCTCCACCTAATCGTTCTTTTCTTCTCTCCCTTCCTGCTCCTCCTCTTCCTTCTCCATGCTCAATTGAGGATTCCCTCTAGAGAAAAGCTTCTTTTTTCAATAGTTAGAATTTTATTTTACCAAATTACATGTAAAATAAAAATGTTGACATCAATTTTTTAAAACTTTGTGTTCCAAATTCTTTTCCTCCCTCCCTACCAAGAACTTAAGCAATTCAATATAAGCTATACACGAGCAGTCATGCAGAACATTTCCACGTTAGCCAGGTTGTGAAAGAAAATAGAAAAAAACAAAACTTCAGAAAAAGGAACTAACAAAAAATGTATCAATCTGTATTCAGATACTATCAATTCTGCCTCTGTAGATGGATTGCATTTTTCACAAGACCTTCAGAGCTGTCTTGGATCATTGCATTGCTGAAAGTAACCAAGTAATTCACAGCAGATCATCTTACAATATTGCTGTTATTTTGTATACAGTATATTTCACATTGCGTCAGCTCATGTAAGTCTTTCCTAGAGCAAAGGTTCTTAACTATTATTGTGCCATGCATCAATTTGTCAATCTAATGACACCCTTCTCATTATTTAATAATTTTGAGTTTTTTTGGCTGACTTCTCATCAAATGAATTTAGAATGTCATTGTTTTTATCTCATAATGTGTTTGATGAAGAGTTCAAAGGGCTTGTGTTAGGAGTAGAAGTGTCAACTCTGCTATTTTTGTGTGTGTGTATGTGTTCCATTATTATTTTTACTGTTGTTCAGTAGTTTTCAGTCGAGTCCAACTCTTTGTGATCCCATTTGGGGTTTTCTTGGAAAAGATACTAGAGTGGTTTAACATTTCCTTCTTTAGCTTATTTTACAGATGAGGAAACTGAGGTCAACAGGGTGAAGTGACTTGCCCACAGTCACACAGCTAGTAGGTGTCTGAGGTCAGATTTGAACTCAGGTCTTCTTGACTCTAGGCCCAGCACTCTCTGCACTGTGTTGCCACTTAGCTGCAATGACTTATCCACAAGTAGAATGGGCTGCCTTGGAAGTTCTTTAAGCAGACATCAGATGACTACTTGTTAGGTATAATGTGGTGGGGATTTCTTGGGTAAGGCTGGATCAGAGACTGCTTGAATCCCTTCAACTCTCAAAATTTTGTGTGTTATTCTTTGATATGTGACATCCTTCTTTATTGATCGCAGTCTAATATTTTTTGTGTGTGTTCTGAAAAACAGTGCACTGGAAGGCACTAGTATAGCCTGATAATTTACCAATAGTGAATGTTTAATCAATCAATTATTTGTTGTGTCTTTAGTATAACCACCAACATCCTCGGATGGACGAAAGAAATAGGAGATTTGTTCCTTTCCTCAAAGAGCCTCCCTGAGGAGATCAGATGAACACAGGTGTGACAATTAGGCAGCATACAATTCAAGTGATGAATTGTTTGGTATGGATTATATAAGTGCTATGGGAATCCATAGGAGAGAGATCTGTCAGGGTGGAAGTCAGTGGGGAAGGCAGTGTGGGGGATGTGGAATCTGATCTGAGCCTTGAAGGATGAGCAGGATTTGGATAAGTGGAAAGAAGGGGAGAGCATTTCCAGGTGTAGGGAAGAGAAAAATCACAGAAGCAATGAATTAACAAAATGGATATGGAGAAAGTATAGTAATCTCACCTCCCAACTTCATGGGGTTTTTTCTCACAAGAGGCTCAGTGAGTTTAACTTTAAGACTTTTGAAAGTTCCTAAGTTGGCAAAGAATTGCAAAAATTCAATGCAAGTATGGTTGTGGTAAATCAGGCAAAAATGTTAACTGCTGCCGGTAATGAATTTAGGAAATGTTTTTTTTGTAACCCTAAATTAATTACCTAGGACAGTGCTTGACACATAGTAGAAACTTAATATGTGCCTATTGATTGATTGGTGGAGTTGTGAATCAGTCCAATCTTTTTGGAGAATAATACTGAATTACACGATGAGTTAGAAAAAATTGTGCATACTCTTTGATCCAGTAATCTTGCCACCATGATTATATCTCATGGAGGTTATTTGCAGGAGAGAACTCCTTTTGTCGCTATTATTGTTCAGTCATTTTCAGCTGTGCCTGCTCTTCATGGCCCCATTTGGGGTTTTCTTGGCAAAGACACTGGAGTGGTTTGCCATTTCCTTCTCTAGTTCATTTTATGGATGAGGAAACTGAGGCAAGCAGGGTTAAGTCACTTGCCCACAGTCACACAGCTAGTAAGTGTGTGAGGCCAGATTTGTACTCAGGAAGATGAGTCTTCTGGACTCCAAGTCTTGACACTCTATCCACTATGCAGTATAGCTGTCTGAGAACTCCTCTGGTATAAAAATATTTAATAGCATCATTATTTGTAATATTAAAAAAACTGGGAGGGGGAGAGCCTCCCAAGAGAGGAACCTATTGATTGAAGACTGTTTGAACAGATTCTGGTATTTGGAGTGTAATGGGATAGCATCGTAGCATAAATATCTATAAATTTGAAAAATTCCAAGAAACATTGAAAGACATATGAAGTGATTCAGAACGAAGCCAGCAGAGCTGAAAGAACAATATAGACACAAATTATACCCATGCAATTAGGGACAATAATACCTACCATACCTACAAGAGAAAATCAGAAAATAGAATGAGATCTACTGTATTAAGATCAATATTCATGTCTTTTGTGGGGTGGAATTACTCACATGTTCAATGCTCAAATGGGTCTGTGATCTCATCAGCTTGGATGTTCCTTCCAACAGGCAGATTACACCCCATCCATGCCTGCCCACCTGGAGTCATGTTTGTCCATATCCTCACATAAGTCCACCATAGGCTTTCACCCAACATGCTGTAGGTCTTCCTAGCTTTCTTTTGAAATTGTGGGGGTCCCAGTGGAGTGTTGTGTCTATTTACCTGTCATCCCTCACCCTCACCACATGGGCCATCTTCTCTTCCTAGTATGCATTTCTCTGATGACATCTTTTACTGTTGGTCTCCTTTGAAGGTCCTTGTTAGCTATGTGTTGCAGCCATGGGCCTCCCCATTGCCCTCTATGTGACATTTTCCTTCCTATTCTTCTGAAAATGTATTCTAGATCTCTTTATAGCAACAATCAGAGAGTGTTGATGTTAAACATATGGTCATTGCTTCTGGGAGGAGCTTGAGAGGGATAGAAGTTGGGATGTAATTTTGCATTTCCCAGAGGTAGCCCCAGTCCACTCTCTTCCTCCCATTCAAGTATGGGCTCAATTCATTGTCCAGTTCTTTGAATTGTCTTAGTTCTTAGCCCATGGTTCTTGACACACAATAGGCACTTTAAAAATTCTTGTTTCCTGAATGACATTTATACTCTGTCTCAGGTTACATGCTGCTGGATGGATGCAATTAACAATCTCTGAATATCAGAAGTTTATAGACATATGTCAGAGACAGAGAGAGATAGAAAGAAAGATGTAGACAGAGAGAAAGAGAGAGAGACAGAGATGGTGACAGTCAGACAGAGACAGAGACAGAGATAGAGACAGAAAGAGACATAGAGAGAGAGAAAGAGATAGAGACAGAAAGAGAGACAGAGAGAGACAGAAAGAGTCAGAGGTCGAGACAGAAAGACAGAGACAGAGACACACAGAAAGAGAGAGAGAGAGAGAGAGAGAGAGAGAGAGAGAAACAGAGACAGAGAGGTAGAGACAGAAAGACAGAGACAGAGAGAGACAGAAAGAGAGACAGACACACAGAGAAACAGAGAGAGAAACAGAGAGAAAGAGAAACAGAGACAGAGGTAGAGACAGAAAGACAGAGACAGAGAGAGACAGAGACACACACACACACACACAGAGAGAGAGAGAGAGAGAGAGAGAGAGAGAGAGAGAGAGAGAGAGAGAGAGAGAAACAGAGAGAAAAACAAGGAAAGAGAAACAGAGACAGAGAGAGAACGAGATGGAAACAGAGAAGATACAAACTTTTGAGTCAGCCACATCATTCAGCATCATTTCTTAGTCTGGGGTCTGAAAGGAATGAAACCTGGGCCCTTAAGAAATCAGGCCCTCTGTTTAGTCTCATGCCTCTCATATCACCTAGGAAGCCTGGGCAAATACAGTGGCCAGGTCAGCAAACCCACAAATCCTTTAAGGTTTTATGGAAGCGGTCTGGTGGTGGTGGTGGTGGTGGTCGTGGTGTGTGTGTGTGTAAAATATATATTTTAATGAGACAGGAAGAACTCTAGCGAGTCAGGAAAAATGCACAGCTTAAAAGTAACCCAAGGGGATGGAAAGGACGTGGGAGAGTAGGTGGAAGGGTGAGGGGCAGGAGAGCAGGCCCAGGGAGAAGGGAAAGGAATGATCCTTTGAGCTGAGCAGAGCCCAGAAAGCCATTTAGCACTCCACAGGATGAGAACAGGAGAGAAAGGAGAAGGGGAAGAAAGGGGAGAAGTGGTAACAGGAGGGGGGCAGGGGATCTCCAGAGGAAGGGATAGCATTTCTGGGGAAGACAAAGTTGCATCTCAGCTTCAAGGCTGAGAAAGCGAAAAGCTGAACATGTTAGCCATTTAAAAATAATTCCAACCCAGCATTCTAGTCAGAAGAAGGAGAAGAAAAAAGCAGTTGGAAAGAGAAGAAAAATCAGCCCAGTGTTTGTCAGATCCTGAGCAATTTACTTTAGAAAAAAAGACATTTTGAAAGGGCCTGAAATAATTTGTGAAAGATTGAGAATGATGTTTTTCTTTTCTCTCCCCCCCGCCCCCACCCCTCACTTTCCATTCCCCACTCTGCCACATTTTTTTAAAAAGCTCAACTATTCCACAAAATCAGAGTTTGTTTTTCAACCTCAAAAAGCAGCTCAGCATATGGAAATGACAGCCGATGGGATAGAAGGACAAATATAAACACAGAAAAAGCTCTCTCATAACTGCAACGCACAAGTCTGCTTAAGGTTAGCCAGAGCTTCCTTCTTTCTCATCAAGTCAGTTTAGCTTCAGGGTAGTGGGAACAATAGAATTATAGTGAGAGCCAAAACTGGATATTTTAATGTTTGGCCAAATGCTACAAGCAGGGCCTTGGCGTGGAGGTGAGAAACCACCTTATAGGTGAAGACAGAGACCGTAGGACAGTGGATCAAGGTTGCTCTGGGGGAATGAGGAGGAAGACATAGAAGGACAGAGGAGAAACTTGCCCCCCTCCCCCCCCCCCCGCCCCCAGTTCACTATCTGGTAGCTTCCTATTTTAAAAAATAATATTCTATTTCCTCCCCAATTACATATAAAACAAATTTTAAAAACCTTTTTTTTAAATTTTTTTTTTTTGTGAGGCAATTGGGGTTAAGTGACTTGCCCCGGGTCACACAGCTAGTAATTGTTAAATGTCTGAGGCCACATTTGAACTCAGGTCCTCCTGAATCCAGGGCCAGTGCTCTATCCACTGTGCCACCTAGCTGCCCCTAAAACCTTCTTTTAAAAAAAGTTTTGAGTTCCAAATTGTATCATTCCTCCCTTCTTGTTCCCCTTCCCTGAGATGGTAAGCAATCTGATATAGGATACACAGATGCAACCATGTAAGACATATTTCCATATTAGTTATTATGTGAAAGAAAAAAGGAAGGAAGGAAGGAAGGAAAGAAGGACAAGCCAGTATGTTTTAGTCTGTCAGTTCTTTCTCTGGAGGTGGATAGCATTTCTAATCATGAATCCTTTGGGATTGTCTTTGATCATTGTGTTGCTGATGATAGCTAAGTCATTCTACGGTATTGCTGTTACTGTGTACAACATTCTCTAACTCTCTCTTTCTCTTTGTCTCTCTCTGTCTCTGTCTCTCTGTTTCCTTCTCTCTCTTTCTCTCTGTCTCTCTATCTCCATCTCCATCTCTCTGCCTCTGTCTCTTTCTGTCTGTCTCCATCTCTGTCTCTGTCTCTCTCTTTCTGTCTCCATCTTTCTTTCTCTCTATCTCTCTCTGTCTCCTGGTTCTGCTCACTTCACTCTGCATCAGTTCATATAAATCTTTCCAGGTTTTTCTGAAAACATCCTGCTTGTCATTTCTTTTTCTTTCTTTCTTTCTTTTTTTTTTTGGTGGGGCAATGAGGGTTAAGTGACTTGTCCAGGGTCACAAAGCTAGCAAATGTCAAGTGTCTGAGGCTGGATTTGAATTCAGATCCTCCTGAATTCAGAGCCGGGGCTTTATCTACTGCACCACCTAACTGCTCTCCTGTCATTTCTTATAGTACAATAATATTCCATTACAATCATATACCACAAGTTGTTCAGCCATTCTCCTCAATTTCCAGTTCTTAGCCACCACAAAAAGAGCTGCTATAAATATTTTTGTACAAATGAGTCCTTTCCCTTTTTCAAAAAAATTTTTTTTGGGATACACACCTAGTAGGGGTATTTCTGGATCAAAGGGTATGCACAGTTTGATAGCCCCTTTGGGCATAGTTCCAAATTGCTCTCCAGAATGGTTGGATCAGTTCACAACTCCACCAACAGTGCATTAGGGTCCTAGTTTTCCCATATCCCCTCCAACATTCTTCATTTTCCTTTTCTGTCATATTAGCCAATTTGATAGGTGTGAGGCAGTACCTCAGCATTGTTTTAACTTGCATTTCTCTAATCAATAGTGATTTAGAGCATTTTTTCATATGCCTATTAATAGCTTTGATTTCTTTATCTAAAAATTGTCTGTTCATACCCTTTGACCATTTATGAATTGGGGGAATGACTTATATTCTTATAAATTTGACTCAGTTCTTTATATACTTGAGAAATGAGAAATGAGGCCTTTGGCAGAGATGCTTGGGTAGTTTCCTACTTTGACGAATTATTATTGCTACTAGATAGATAACAAAGTTCTATTGTTTCCCCATTGCCAAAGAATTGCAAGTACTGTCAGTACACTCTAAATTTGAATTCTGAGGGGAAAAGCCCTGGTCTCTCAGCTTTAGTTTCAGCTCTGGGGCCAGTTGGTCAGGCTTCAAATCTGAACTTTGACACTTACTACCTGAATGATTTTGGGCAAATCATTTAAAATTTCTCAGTTTCCTCCTCTGTCAAATGGGTATAATAATGCTTATATTATTTATTTCATAGTTTCTGAGGGTTTTTTCTTTTTAATCAATGTCTTTCAAATGGCTTTTTGGAATGCAGACTCATATTTAGTTATAAGGAATCAATTCTAAGTCATAGACTTGTTTGGGATCATGAACCCTAAATCAGCACAAGATAAAGGGCAGTTAAAATAGACTTAATCTTAGCATGGGGGAATTCTGTTGACTTTTAAAAAAAGTGTTCTCTATGGTTAATTGTCATGGTACATAGTCTGGCTATACTAAAAGAATGTTAGCTTGCTCCTTGTCAGAGAGAGGCTTGATAACCATTGCACTTTTTTTTTTTTTTGATAACCATTGCACTTTAAGACCTAGGAGCAGAAAGTTATAGATGTCCCCAAAGGACTGAAGGCCAGCAGATAAAAGCAGAGAATGGCTCAGTAACTACAAAACTAAGAAAGCAAAGAAGAGCAGAAATGTGATGGAGAGTAGAGGACCAATGCTCAATGGAAAGTTGCAGAAAGCAGCCCAGTGACATCACCAGAGAGTCTCAACATTTCTGCAGCTTTAGAGGTGTGAATTACTGTGGCCACATGGAATTTTAATATGTGTGCTCTCCATATGTATGCTGAAGCCAAATGGGTAGCTGGCATGTTCCCTTTCATACATGTTTCCTATGTATAGCCTCCTTGGTGACACCTATTCTCTGCATGTGTATCTTTTAGGGCTGGACTGGTAATCTATGGGACAATGTACTTAGTGTGTCCAAGAGGGATCCTTTTGTTTGTCATTTTATTTGTTATGTTGTTTGATTAAGTGTATTTTGTTTTGAACTAATTTTTTGGTCAAAGTAAGCACACTGATGGGGCACATGAGCTATGGTTCTGAATGGATGGTGATGCACAGAGTGCCTTAAATATGGGATAATTTTTCTAAGGGCTCACATGTGAGAGGGAAAATACCCCAGGAGCCACATTGACTCAAATAAGGAAACTGAGGCTCTATGAATTGAAGCCATTTGTAAAGTGGCCAAGCTATTGAATTCTCTAGCCAGAGTCAAGCCCAAGCCTCAATCTCCTAACCCAGAACCAGACATTCTTTCCATCCAACCCCAGCTTGTCTCTTTTCAGGGTGTCCCTCTGCCATGACTTTGATCTGCTTTCCCATCACTGCTTTCGCCTTGTTCACTCACCACTTGAGTTGAAGTCGAGGTTTGCATCTGGTTTCTCTTTGCTCCTTCTTCTTTTTGTCTTTGTTTACTTTCACAAGGAGTCAGTTGTTTTTATTAAATTCCCCTTTGTTTTCTTTTGGTTTTTCAGTTGTTTTAATCTTCTGTTCAAATGTCTCAGTCCTTTCATGAACCATCCATTCTTTTGCACTATCAGTGACCTGGTTCCAATGAATGATAATGCTTCTCATTTATTTCCAGTTTTGTCCCATTGCCTCCTGGGTCTCCTGGCCCCTCTTGTTCCTGGCAGCTTGATGTGTACCCGCAAAGCTTGTTGACTTCTGTCTCTTGCTGTGATTTTTTTGTCTATTTGTTTTTCTCCAATCTGGGATGCCCGGTGTTTATAAACTTTGAAAGGAGAGCTTACTTTTGAAATGCAAGGGTGGCTTCTGAATTTCCTAAGCCTCCTAGGGAGGAGGCACAACATATGTGAAAACCTCTGTTTTAATTATCCATGTTTTTTTTTTTTTTTTGCAGGAGAAGTTGGCATTTCCAAACCTCTCCTGCCACTCATTTGTATCACTACCTAAGTCTTGCTGCAAGGCTATCTAAGTGCTACAAGAATCCTTGGCAATGGCAAATGATTCAATATCAGAAAATTATATGATTTTTTAAAAAATCAATGGAAATACTTAAAGAAAAGGCATTACCATCTGCTTTGCTGTTATACCCCTAAGAACCATGGGACCTCTATTTGACTTGTACCTGAAACTTATTTGCTTTCTTTCTCTTTCTTTCTTTCCTTCTATCCATCTACCCATCTACCTACCTCTCTACCCATCCATCCATCTATATATCTAGGTATCTATGTATCTTTCTATCTATCTATTTATCTCCTTAAGAGCAGTTAATCTTACTTTTACATTTGTACCAGTTTCTTCATTTGTCCAATGAGGGGGATGGGCTAGTGACCTCTAAGGTCTCTTCCAACTCTAAATCTATGAAGAGTGGGAGGGGAACAATTAAGCATCTCCCATGTGCTAAGCAATTGATAAATATTATCTCATTTGATCCTCATAACAATCCTGTAAGGCAGGTGTTATAATTATCATTACCATTTCACAGTTGAGGAAACTGAGGAAAACAGAAGTGATGTGATTGACTCAGGATCACATAGCTACTAAATAACTGAGGCCAGATTTGAAATCAGGTCTTTCTGAATCAAGACCCAGAGGTTAAGTGACTTGCCCAAGGTCACACAGCTGGTATTTGTCTGATTGGATTTCAACTCTGAGCTTATTGACTACAGTCCCAATATTCTATCCACTAAGACACCTAGCTGCCCTACTCTGATTATTTTCCTCTGGTCAGTTAGCTGAATCCAAGAAAGAGAAGTTGTGAGAACTGGAATATGGGAGATGTTGGAGATGGCAGTATTCCTAAATGACAAAACAAGAAAACTTAGTCTTTGACAGTTGCCTAGACCAGAGATGTCAAAATCAAATAGAAAAGGGGACCACTAAATTGTACTTAAGGATCCCTGTCAGTACATATTTACTTAGAAAACCATGTATTAACATCATCTATGTTTTATTATATTTACTATTATCATCCTTTATTTATTTATTTGTTTGTTTGTTTGTTTATTTATTGTTTTAATATCTATTCTATTTTGTTAAATATTTCCTGATTGCATTTTAATCTTGATTAAGGGTACTCAGGAATGTTGTGGGCCATCTGCATCCCTCGGGCCATTTATCTTATGCCTAGAATACCAAGCAGTTAAATGACTTGTTCATCATAATACAGCCAGTCTGTGTCAGAGGTAGGATTTGAACCTGGCTCTTTTGGGCTTTGAGGCTGGCCCTCTGTCCATCATACTACATTGCCTCAAGAGGGTGAATGCTCAGAACAAGCCAAAATCTCTTATAAATGCTAAGGGAAATAAAAAGGACTTTGTAAATTAAAAAAATAATAATCCTATGTTTGGGGCATGAAGAACATTAAAGAAGAGATAAGTCCATTAATCAAGGTAAGGTGGGATAAGAATAATAGAAAATGATAACAAACTGAAATTTACATCAAACTTTACACGTTGGGGCAGCTAGGTGGCGCAGTGGATAAAGCACCGGCCCTGGATTCAGGAGTACCTGAGTTCAAATCCGGCCTCAGACACTTGACACTTACTAGCTGTGTGACCCTGGGCAAGTCACTTAACCCCCATTACCCTGCAAAAAAAAACCCCAAAAAACAAAAAAACAAAAAAGTTTACACATTATCTCATTTAAAACTTCCAATCATCTCCTGGGTAAGTCACCTAACCTCTGTTTCCTCAACGGCAAAATGAGAATAATAGCAGAATAATAACTTGCGACGTTGTTTTGAGGCTCAAATGACATAATTTTTGTAAAGTACAATGCCTGGCATGTAGTAGATGGTACATAAATGCTTATTCTCTCCCTCCTTACTTCAGGCATTATTCTTCTTACTTTACAGATGAAGAAAGTGAGGATTACAGGAGTTAAGAATTTCTCATGGTCATTTGCCTAATAAGTCCCAAAGGTGGGGTTTGAATCCCGTTGTCCCTTGACTCTAAGCCCAGCGTTCTTTCAATAAGCCACATTTCAAGGTAGACTTACTTACCTCTCATGCTCATTGGTTTTCTCTAAGGAGGAGAGGAATCTTTGGACAAGGAAGGATAGAACAAACTTGGCTAATAGGGATCCCAGGTCTAGGGCTGAAAGAGGTCTGTCTCAGAGGTCATCAGGCTCAACCACTTATTTTCCAAGTGAGGAACCTGCAGCTCAGGAAGGTGGTGTTTTACTTAAGGTTACATTGGTAATATCAGAGGTGGAATTGGAACCCACATCCTCCAAATCCATGGGCAGGGCTCTTTCCCCTGTGCCATACTGCTTCACATAGGAAATGAAACGAAAGATGATTGAAGAGATTCTAAGGGAGCATTGAGCTACCGATAAGCCACTCTAGACTCCACTCCTGAACCTCTGGATTCTCTTTACCACACAATAGGAGTCTTCCCACCTTGGAAGTTCACTCTACCCCTGGATTTCTTCCACTGGGAATACTTCACGCCCCTGAGGCCCCTTATTCTCCCTGGTTGGTTCCTCCCAGAATGCCATTAAGGAAAACATCCAAACCAGCCATGTCTTCTTTCCTCTCCAGGGTCTATTCTCGATTCTCTAGGTTTTCTCTACCATTTTCCTATGGGAGTATCTCTCCCCCCCCCCCTTTTCGACTTCCTTTTATGTATTTCCCCCCAGAGACTATCTTGCTTTCTGCTTGTATTTGTATTCCCAGCATGGCAAATAGTTAAATGCTTGTTGACTTGACTTGAAAAAGGCTGGAAGAACTACCATCAATCTTCAACTTTTGTAGGGGTAACATTCCTAGAAAATGGCACAAAAGTAAAAAACAAATGTTGCTATACTGAACCTATAAGAAATAGGGGGTTAGTTTCCTTTGACCACCAAAAGCTATCATCTTTCAATAGAGATTGCTGAAAATACTTTTTTGCATACCATTCTTTGTAACAAAACATTAACAGTATGTACTTTTCCTAACACGGTAACCATGAAATAACCCAACAAATGCAGGTGAGAGGAGAGGCATCTCTGGACTGGGTAGGGAGGGGCAGGGGAAGTCAAGTCAGAAGAACCCTGAAGTAAAAAAGGGAAACTGGGGGGGGGGCTGCCGTCTCTAATCTCCTTTTGGGCTTCTTTGTTGAACTGTTCCCCATAGACACAAGGGAGTGCCTGGGAGAGGGTGGGGTTGACTACCATCTCGTTTACCCACAAACAGTCATTTTCTATTTTTTCCAATTTCCTCAGTGAGCACTTGAGAGATAACTTGAGCATTTTCTGGAGTGGATTCACACATACTTTTACCAATACTTTCCTCCTTTTTGTGGATATAAACCTGGAAGAATCATGCCTCTCATTTTTTCCTCTACTGTGCATAGCAGCAAATGTGCCCTGTTGCCAACACAAAAGTGAAAATGAGGTTAATAAGAAATTCACACAAATGTTTAAAGTAGTGAAAGTTAAACGCATAAATGTTAAAGATTGACTGTACTTTCCAAGATGCTGGAAAAACTGGTGGCTATGATGACCGAATTATATTTAGGACCACAGAAATAGAACTGATTGTGATCTCAGAGGTGATCTCCTCCAACCCTTTTACAGATGAGGAATCTTCCCAGTGATTAAAGTCCACCAAAAGTGGAATGGCCTGTCTTAGGCAAAGGTCATTTCCCTATCACTAGAGGTCTGGATAACCACTTGTTGGGAGGGTGTAGAGGGGTTTCCTGTTCCTATATGGGTAGAGTGAGGGAGGCAACCTCTGAAATCCTTTTTAAAGATCTATGATTTTATCCATGTTACCACTTGACCTTCGCTGGTGTAAATCTGCACTCCTCTATCCCTTTGTAAGTAACTGGTCTTCATGAGTTGCTGAATTACCTTCAGAATAATCAACTGGTGGACAACTTTATGGCAATGAACCTCTCTGAAATTACTTAAATTGGTCTGATAGACTCATCTATATATAATCCATTGCCAGGTTCATTCTGTGGTAAGACATGCCAGAGCTTGCTTTCTGTCGACATGACCTTTGGGAAACTAATGTCACCTGCGTGCCATGCTGAATCACTGGAGTGGATGTCAGTTGAAGAATAGTGTTAGAAAGTTAAAATAAATGGGCCTTATTCTTGTGTTCAAGAATCTTCCAGGTTCATTCTTTTTTTTTTTTTTTTTGCCGGGCAATGGGGGTTAAGTGACTTGCCCAGGGTCACACAGCTAGTAAGTGTCAAGTGTCTGAGGCCGGATTTGAGCTCAGATACTCCTGAATCCAGGGCCCGTGCTTTATCCACTGTGCCACCTAGCTGCCCCCTCATTCATTCTTTCAACAAGATTGTTTTTTATTTAAAAATATTTATTTTGTTAAATATTTCTCTATTACATGTAAATTTTTTAACATTCATTTTTTAAAGAAGTCAAGTTTCAAATTCTCTCTCCCTTCTGCCCCTCCCCTGCTCACTGAGAAAGCAAGCAATCTGATAACCATTATACATGTGAAGTCATACAAAACATATTTCCACACCAGCATTTATTAGGTATCTTTTACATGCCAGGAGCTGTGCTAGGAACTGGAAATTTATTATTTTTTTAATGGCACTCCTTGACTTCATGGAGTTTAACTTCTGTCAGGGAGGGGAGAGAAAAAGCATTTGTTAAGTGGTTACTATAAGCCAGGAGCCGTCCTAAGCTATTTTTGTATACTATCTCATTTGATTAATAAGAAATGGGCTATGGGTAATACACACCTATAGCCCCTGCTACTGGGGAGGCTGAAGTTGGAGGATAGCTTGAGTTGGGGAGTTCTGAGCTGCAGTTGTGGCTCAAGCCCATTCAGTGTTCATACCAAGATGTCACTAAAATGGTAAGCCACAGGAGGGGACTGCTGCCACCAGGTTGCTCAAAGAGTGACTGGAATAACGTGGCATGTTAACACTTCCATGCTGAGCAGTACTGATATCATCAGCCCAGTTCTTCCTTCTCTCCGCATTGGATTCAAGGGGGTTTCCAGTAACTTGGTGGTGTAGACAAAAGAGCACTCAACTGGGAACTAGGTTTCTAATTCTTACTGCTCTTAAGTCACTTCCTGCCTACGGACTCCTTATCTGTAAAAGGCGGAGGTGGGGATGGGGGTTGTTGGACTAGTCACTAGATCATCTCCAAGCCCCACCTCGCATCTCTCATTTTCTATGCTTCTTAATTATCCCAGATGTGAAGGGACAATTCTCTCCCATTGCGTTTTCTCGCACCTCCCTTCTTCAACCTCGCTTGCCTCTAAACTGTGTGGAGGAGCTTCGCTTCTCCTTCTCGGGAGATTGAAACTGATAGTCTTCACATGGAGCCTGTACATTTTAATAAATTCTCTCTGCCTCCAGGTAAAACATTCCAAACCAGAAGGGGATTCTAATTGCTCAATTTCTACCGTATGCGGCCCTGCCCCGAGCCCCGTTAGTTCAATGCCTGTTCCGCTCGGCCTATCACTTTCTATCAGCGTAGAAGCTGTGACACAACGTCTTCCTTGCCACCATTAAGACATGATTTAATAAGTCATCAAGTATATGAAAGGCTCCTCCGTAGAAAATGGTGAACAGCTGTTCCCCGTCGCCCAGGAGGATGGAACAAGATGAAACAGACGGAAAGATCTGGGGCCTTAGATCTACCGTTTGCGTCTACACATGGGGAGTGAAATGGGGGATGAAAGCAAGGTTGGATCATTCTGGTCCTCTCCAAACGCGCTTTCACCTGCATCGCTGAGCTGACTAGCCCAAGTGTTTTTGGCTTTAGTAAGTAAGGAGTGGGAGACATTCAGTAGGGTTACGTGAGAAAGAATTTGAACTAATCTTGCCTGAATCTAGGTCCGGGTCTTTTTCTAGAGGCAGACAAGTAGATGAAGTGCTGGCCCTGGAGTCAGGAAGAGCTGAGTTTAAATCAAGCCTCAAGGCACTTACTAACTCTGTGACCATGGGCAGAGCACTTAACTTCGGTCTGCTGCAACTGGAAAATGGGTTTAACAGTACCTACCTCCCGAGCTGTTGTATTGAATGAAATATTGTGGTTTTTGTTGTAATATCAGTTGTTTTCATTCATTCACACTCATTCATTTATTTTATTTTAATTTTTTTTTGGTGAGGCAATTGGGGTTAAGTGACTTGCCCAGGGTCACAGAGCTAGTAAGTGTTAAGTGTCTGAGGCCGGATTTGAACTCAGGTCCTCCTGAATCCAGGACCGGTGCTCTATCCACTGCGCCACCTAGCTGCCCCGCTGCCCCTATTTTAAACATTTATTTTAAAAAAATTATTTTTCCAAATTCTCTTTCTTTTTTTTTTTAATTTTTTTTTTAGTGAGGCAATTGGGGTTAAGTGACTTGCCCAGGGTCACACAGCTAGTAAGTGTTAAGTGTTTGAGGCTGGATTTGAACTCAGGTACTCCCGACTCCAAGGCCAGTGCTCTATCCACTGCGCCCCCTAGCTGCCCCCCAAAATTTATTTTTCCAAATTCTCTTTCTTCTGCCTGCCACGCCTCTCCCCCCCCCAAAGCAAAATAGTCCACATATAAATATAAAACACCCTCTTATACAATATCTGTTGGGGAAAGGGCTAGACACCTTCTCCTCCTCCTCCTCCTTCTCCTCCTTTTCCTCCTCCTTCTCCTCCTTCTCCTCTTCTTCCTCCTCCTTCTCCTCTTTCACCTTCTTCTCCTTCTCCTCTTTCTCCTCTTCCTCCTCCTTTTCATCCTCTTTCTCCTCCCCCTCTTCCTCCTCCTCTTTCTTTTCCTTCTCCTTCTTCTCCTCCTTCTCCTTCCTCTCCTCCTCTTTCTCTTCATTCTCTTTCTCCTCCTCCCCTTCTTTCTCCTTTTCCTCTTTCTCTTTTCCCTTCTTCTCCTTTCTCCTCTTCCTCCTCCTCTTCCCCCTTCTCATCCTCTTTCTTCTTCTCCTTTCTCCTCCTCTTCTTCCTCTTCCTCTTTCTCCTTCTCCTCCTCCCTCCTTTCCTCCTCCTTTTTCTTCTTAAATAATTATATTTTATTTAACATTCATTTAAAAAAATGTTCGAGTCCCCAATTCTGTCCTTCCTTCTCACTCCTCTTGCTTGAGAAGGAAATCAATATGATATCAATTATACATGTGATTATTATACAAATTATACAAAACACATGTCCATATTAGTCATGTTGTTAAAAAAGAAAGAAAAAGAAAGTGAAAAAGTTCATCAGAGTTCATCAGTTCTCTCTCTGGAGGCGAATAGCATTTTTCATCATTAGAATTGTCTTGGATCACTGTATTGATCAGAATAGCCAAGTGTTTTACATCTGATCATGAGATATTATTTGTAAAGCACTTAATAAATACTTGTTCTCCTGTTTTCCCCACTCTGCTATGTTATCTCACTGAGAAAACTCCTAAAAGTCTCTTTATTTAATATACTTAAAATAAAATATAGATAAAGTACCTACTGTGTTCAGAGTACTGTGTTAGGCTCTGCTTACAATGCAAAGGGAAATAAGCTAATGGTCTTGTCCTCAGGAAACTTACAATTTGGTAGGAGAGACAAGACACTGATATCTTCTTACCATAATATGGTAAGGGAATAACTTAAAGGGAATGAAGATAAACCTAGAAAAGATTGAATCTGAGAAGCCTCAGGCTTTTTTGGCCTTGGGTCCCTTCCCTTTATGTTAATGGTAGTATGTGTGGGATATTTGCACTGGGTCCGGTTTGCGGGTTGGGCTGCTCTAGCACCCCACTATTGTATATAAGTACATGGAAAGCAAGCCATGGTGAGAGAGCTATGGGTAGATCCACCCACCCACCCATCCATTCATCCATCCATCCTGCATTTAAAAAATTCGAATATTATATTGATAATTTTTAAAAATTTTAAAACTGTTTTTTGTTATCTTTTATTTCTATATCACCCTTATTTCTAAAACCATCCTTCCCTCCTCTCAGACCTGGTGAATCAAATGTTGTAACAAAAAATTTAAAAGAGAGAGATGGGGTGGTGGGGAAGAAAGCAATTCAACAAAACTAACCCACCTATCAACTGAATCTGATGGTATAAGCTGTGTTCCACAGCCATCGTCCTCCATGACAACAAAGAGTGGAGACAGGTGCATTTTCTTATCCTTTCTCTGGGGCTCAGCTTGGTCATCGTCATTATGCAGCTCAAATAATTTATTTAGTGCCTACCATGTACTAGGCATGTGTAAGGCTCTGGGGATACAAAAGCAAAAAGCAAACAATCATGGTTCTCAAGAAACTTATATTCTGCCTGTCAATATTATAGTATAGGAATATTATTATATTCTATATTAGGGTAGCTGAGTCCATTCCCAATTATTATGCCTGAAGCAGTAGCAATAATACTGGTCATTCAAAATCTGGGCATCCTAGCACTAACCAGATAGGATAGGTTTTGTTTTTTTTAATTGCCCATCTTTTAGATTGAGGATGTTGTTGAGTTGATTTTTCAGTTATGTCTGACTCATTGTGACCCCATTTGGGGTTTTCTTGGCAAAGATACTGGAATGGTTTGCTATTTCCCCCCTCCAGCTCATTTTATGGATGAGGAAACTGAGGCAAACAGGGTTAAGTGACCTGTCCAGGGTCACACAGCTAGGAACTATCTGAGACCAGATTTGAACTCAGGAAGGTGAGTCTTTCTAATTCCAGGACCAGCACCATTTAGCTGTCAGATTGAGAAATAAAATGAAGCATGTCTAAGGCTTGAAGTCATGGGTCCTTTGGCAAGGTATTTGATGTCTTTGTTTTGTTTTAATATTTTCTTAAAAAATTATATATCTTTTAACATCTTTGAATGAGATAACCATTTCCTCATCTGGCATATTGGAATATTTGCTTTCCTGATCTCAATGGGTGTTTGTGTAGAAAATGGAATAATGGTTATGACATTCGTTGCTTTGTCACTTTGTTATTACATGCACAAGTATTGTTTTTCCTAGGTCTCATGCTGCTTCCCAGTTCTGCAATGGCTCCCTATTGCCTTCAGGATCAAATATAAACTCCTTTATTTAGCATTTAAAATCTTTCACAGTCTGGCTCCTGCCTTCTTTTCTATCCTTTTTTGTACATTACTCCCCTTCAAGCATTTTTAAGATGAAGCCAATGTTGGACTTCATGTTCTTTTTCATAGGTCTCCATACCTTTTCAAAGATTCCTCCTTGTGCTTGAAATGCATGCCTTCCTTCTTCCACTTCTTCAAATCCCTGGCTTTCTTCAAAGCTCAGCTCAATGCCAACTCAACATTAAATCAACAAGCATTTATTAAGCACTTACTATATGCCAGGTACTGTGCCATCTGGCTTTTCCTGATTTCCCCCCCTGCTGATAGTACCTCCTCCTACCCAATTACCTCCTATTTATTTTGCAGTCAATATGTCCACCCTGTCACGGTCAAAGCCATAAACCAGGGTCCATTAATTCTACCTAGTTGTGGCCTCAAAGTGTAATAAAAACCTCTGTCCCTCAGTAACATGCCAGGGTCACCCCTCCCTGTTGGAAAGTCCTTTCACACAGCTGGATAACATCACTAGTGTTGCAATTTCTAATTAATTCCTCAGGGGGAAATTTATGGTTGGGGATAATTCTCGATGATCCTATAACATAAGGATATTAAGCTTCTAATAATGAATGAAGGAATGAGAATTCCATATGCAAAAAATAAATAAATAAACATAAGGCATTTTGGAAGATTCTATTAAAGACTCTAGCTATTCTTTCCTTCTTTATTCTGGCTTGGTTGTGGATTACCTGTGTGACCACAAACAAGTCACTTAACCTCTGCTTGCCTCGGTTTCCTCATTCGTAAAATAAGAATAATACCACCTACCTCCCAGGGTCATTGTGAGGATCAAATGAGATAATAATTAGAAATCACTTAGTACAGTGCCTGACTATTTGTTTGTATAAATATATTATTTCAATATATAAATATAGTTATATAAATATATTATTTAATTTTACAAATATTTGTATAAATAGAATTATTTAAATGCATAAACATTTATATAAATAGAATTATTTAAGCACGCAAACATACACTTAGCACAGTATCTGGCTATGTGTTTGTATAAATTTAATTATACAAATATTTGTATAAATAGAATTATTTAAATGTACAAACATTTATATAAATAGAATCTAAACACACAAACATATTTATAGTACTAAATACATATAGTTATAGAAATCTTTAACATATTTATATATAAAAACATGCCTATAAATATACATCTTATATAAAAATAATATTTTTGTTGCTGTTGTTTAGTCAATTGGTCACATCCAACTCTTCGTGACCCCATTTTGGGGTTTTCTTGGCAAAGATACTGGAGTAGTTTGCCATTTCCTTCTCCAGCTCATTTTACAGATGAGGAAACTAAGGCAAAGAGGGTAAAATGACTTGCCCAGGGTCACACAGCTAGTGTCTGAGGTCAGATTGGAACTCAGGTTCCTCTGACTTCATGGCTGGCTCTCTATCCACTGTGCTACCCAGCAGCCCCAAATATATAAAAATGCATTTATATAGCACTTATTATGTTCAAGGCAGTTGATTATCTAATTTGATCCTCACAACAACTCTATGAGGTAAATGCTATTATTATCTGTATTTTACAGTTGAGAAAACTAAGCTTGTGACTTGCCCAGGGTTTGAGGCTGGATTTGAATTCAGGTCTTCCTGACTCCAGGCCTTGTGCTCTGTTCACTGTTCCACCTACCTGCTCCTCAGTCTGTGTACCTTTGCTCCTATGACCCTCCTCTTGCTCTAAGCAGGGCAGAGAAATACCATATTCTTCCAGTCCCCCAGTTTCCTCATTTGTAAAATGAGAGGGCTAAATTAGCAGAACTCTAAGGACCTTTCCAGCTCAAGCTCTGATCCTTTGATCCCTGGTGCGGCAGCTTGGAGCAAAGCTACTGAGCTACTGCTTCCTGGCAAATTTCCCATCTCTGTGCGTGGTACAGTGTGGTGTGGTTCAGCATGGTATGGAGTGGTACGACCAGTCTAATCATCAAGGCATAACATCTCTAACCCAATAAAGCACTTCCCAGCATCTAGTAGAGCAGACTCTTTCAGAAGTTGTCATGGTTGATTAATTCTTTGCAGAAGCAATAAGAATTGGGGATTGGCTTCATTTTGTGCCCGTTTGCTCTTACAGTAGGAAAATTGGCTCCATCTAGTTTCATTTGACACAAGGGCTCACAGTTTCCTCTTTTAAGCCTTCCTGTTCTGCCCTTATTTCTATGGATAGTTTCCTGGAGACCTAATGGGGAAAGTTTCTCTCCTTCTCTTGCCTCGTAGGAAAAGAAATATTGTGTGTGAAAACAGATATGGCCAAAACAGAGGTGTTCAATAGACTGAGCTCCTAAGCTTCTCAGATGGAGACCCTCCCACAGCAATAATAGCTATTCATTGGGTTTGTAGAGAGCCTTTCCTTCCTTCTGAAGGACTTGGCACATTTAACCATCCACCCACCTATCCATCCATCCACTTAAGGGCACTGGATTGAGACCCAGATTCAAGTCCTGTCTCTGCTGTGAATTAGAAGCATGACTGTCAGAAAAGAAATTGAATTCAAAACAGCATAATAAAGCAATGGATGCTTTATTAAGCATCTATTATGTGCAAGGCACTGTGTTAGGTGATCAAGACAAAGATGAAAAATGACTCGGTCTCTGATTTTAAAATGCTTAGAATTTAGCAAACATTTAAGTTCTACTATATGCAGGGGGCAACCAGGGGGCACAGTGGATAGAGTACTGGACCTGAAGTCAGGAAGACTCATTTTCTTGAGTTCAAATCTGGCCTCAGACACTTACTAGCTGTGAGATCCTGGGCAAGTCATTTAACCCCGTTTGCCTCAGTTTCCTCAACTGTCAAATGAACTGGAGAAGGAAATGGCAAACCACTCTAATATCTTTGCCAAGAAAACCTCAAATGGGGTCATGAAGAGTTGGACATGACTGAAAATGACTGAACAACAATCAAAGGGAGAAACTTAAGTGATCTTATGCAAATATATTATGAATTACCTGCTCAGAAGGATCATAGATTTAGAGTCAGGAGAAACTTTAGAGGGCTCTGAGAACAATTGCCTCACTTTACATATAAGGAGATTGAGGCATAGTGAGGTCAAGTGATTTGTGCAGAATTATATAGCAAGTGAATGTCTGGGGCACAATTCTAATTCAGCTCTTACTGACTTTAAGTCCATTGTGCTGCCCACTAATGCCAACATGCTTCCATAGGGTCACAGAAATAGAGCTGGAAGGGACCTTGAGGTCCACCTTGTCCAACTCTTTCTGATGAGGAAACCGAGGAAATAGAGGAAGTAGATGAAGAGCTCAGGGAGTAGATAATATAGAAATGGATTATAAATCTATCCCAGGGACATGGTATAGTAGGGATAAGGGACTTCAATTCCTCAGATATCGGCTGATCTTCCCCTTTGTCAAAGACAAAGCAACTAACAAGTTCTTGGTTTGCCCTAAGGATAATTTTATCCTTCAAATGGTAGAGGAAGCCAAGCACATTTGAATTTCTTAATATACAATGTGGTTATTCAGTCCTGCTTCAATATTGGGGCTGAAACTAGAATTCTTGCAACTGGCACAAATTCAGCTAAAGAAGATGACAACAGAAAAGCCTGCTCCAGTTTGATGTGGTAATGCCAGAAGAGAGAGTGACCCATCCCCTAGTGTTCAGCCCATGAATCCATGAGCACATGGGGCACAATAGCTATTCATCCCTAAGTTTTGAGCCCCCAGTTGAAGGTGGTGGTAGTGTGAGGAGAGATGGTAGGTATAGGGTGGAGACAGGAAGAGGAAGACCATAATGATGGGACTGTGGGATAGCTGGGTAAGAGAACAGTCAGTGGTCAGTCAATAAACATTTATTATGTATACTCTATATACTAGGCACTGGGCTAAGGGCTAAGGAACTATTATTACTATTATTATTTTTGCTGAGGCAATGAGGGTTAAGTGACTTGCCAAGGGTCACACAGCTAGTAAGTGTCAAGTGTTTGAGGCCAGATTTGAACTCAGGTCCTCCTGAATCCAGGGCTGGTGCTTTATCCACTGCGCCACCTAGCTGCCCCCAGAACTAACATTCTAATGGGGAAAGACAACACAGAAAAGGAAGGTTAGGAGGAAGGGAGAGGAAGGTACCCAGTGCAGAGGACATGGTAGAGAAAGTTCTGTGCAGATGACTAGGCTGCATTATAGCTGGTAGAGAGATGAACTCATCTTTGGCCTAGGCTTCCTCCAAAAATGGGAAGTCCTGGGAGGAACTGGCCAATCAGAAGGTGAGATGTCAGGAGCAAGAATACTTTTTTTTTTATTTGGATAAACATTTTTATTTAAGGTTTTGAGTTCCAAATTCTATCCCTCCTTCCCTCCCTCCCTTTGCCCCTCCCTTAGGTGGTAAGCAAATAAAAGAAAAAATGAAATAAAGTGGAAAATAGCATGCTTAGTTTGTGTTCCATCAATACTAGTTCTTTCTTTAGAGGTACATGGTATGCTTCATCAGTCTTTTGGGATTGTCTTGGATCCTTGTATTGCTGAGAACAGTTAAGTCTTTCACAGTTCTTCATCAAACAATGTTGCTGTCTCTGTGCAAAATGTTCTCTTGGATTTTGCTCACTTCACTATACATCAGTTCGTAGAAGTCTTTCCAGCCCTTTCTGAAGTCATCCTGCTTGTCATTTCTTATAGCACAATAATATTCTGTCACCATCATATACCACAGCTTGTTTAGCCATTCCCCAATTGATGGGCATTCTGAGAATACTTCTAATATATGAAGTAGAACAGTCATGGTAGTTGTGTAGCAAGGCACAGAGAATCTCAAGATATAGGTAGGGATCACAATATGGTAGACAGTTCTGAGTCAGCCAGTCAACAAATTTTTTTTAAAATTCTAAATTTAAAAAAAATTGGGGAGGGGCAGGACGATAAGGGTTAAGTGACTTATCTAGGGTCACACAGCTAGTAAGTGTCAAGTGTCTGAGGCAAGATTTGAACTCAGGTCCTCCCGAGTCCAGGTCTGGTGCTTTATCCACTGCGCCACCTAGTTGCCCTCAACAAACATTTTTGAAGCATTTACTATGTGTCAGGTACTGGAAATACAAGGAAAGGCAAAAACATGGTCCTGGCTCTTAAGGAGCTCATATCCTAATGGGAGAGACATCATGTAAATATGTACTTAGAAGATATATACAGTGCATATGTAAATATGTGTATGCTGCTGTATATGCATATATTCAGAACTTAGAACCTGCTACATAAGGTTTTGGGTTTTTTTTTGGCATGGGGCAATGAGGGTTAAGTGACTTACCCAGGGTCACACAGCTAGTAAGTGTCAAGTGACTGAGGCTGGATTTGAACTCAAGTCCTCCTGAATCCAGGGCCAGTGCTCTATCCACTGCACCACCTCTCTGCCCCCCACTAAGTTTTTAATATATTGTTGTTGACCAACTGATTGTAAATAGGAGGTGTTATTTGCCCTTTGTTTTCTTTTTAAAAACATTGATTTTATTTTTAATTTATGGAATAAAACAAGCATTTCCATAATATAGTATAATGAAAAAGATGGTTGTGCATGAAACTGAAAACCTATTAGATATAATATATAATATTATATATTTAAATATACAACACATATATAAAATATATAATAAAGTTAGCATTTAAATGTCTTTTTTCTTTCCACCCCCCCCCCATGGCTACAATTAGACACAGATAAAATTATTCTATACATGTTTCTATTTATCAGTTCTTTCCCTGGATGCAAATAGTATTTTTATTCATATCTCCTATATTTTTAATTTTTTGTATTGAATTGCTCAAAGTTGTTCTTAAAAAAATATTGTTGTTACTATATACAATGTTTTCTTGGTTCCACTTATTTCATTGTTCAAAGAGGACCAGTGACATCGCAGGTTGATGTCTTGATATATTTGTTCATTGAATTTAAGTGAGACAGCATTGCACAAGGGCATCTGCCTCGCTCTCTCTTCCAGAGTCATCAAAGTCCACTGGCATGGCCTGGGATGCAGTAGATGACTTTGGCATCTTCAGTGTTTGACCAAGTGCCTGCTTCAGTTGCCTTCATGGCTGTTGGAACAAATTTTTCTCATCCACCCATTCTCCTGGAGAAAGTCTTCACATGCTTGCAGCAGGTTTGAGGTGTGTTGGCTACCCTCAACCTTCATCAACCCATCTGCTGAGGTGGTTTTAAGGAAGTGTGGTTGCTGTGGATGCTGTTACAGTTTTTTGGAGCCATGCATAAGAGTTGAGTGGCCACGTGGACACTGGTGGATGAGCAGCTCTGAAAAGGACTTGACAAGGTCTCACACCAGATGTGCTAGTCCTCCCTGAATACCCCAAATACCCTGGAAATAGAAGGTAATCTCAGAGGGAAGGCAGTAGCAGTGGGGATGAGGGGTGGGTTGGTGGAGGAGGGGCAGGCAACAGGAAAAGCCTTCTGCAGAAGGTAGGATTGAAGCTAATGTCATCAAGGAAGGAAGTCAGGGGAGCCAGGACACAGACACAAGGAGAGAAAGTGTTCTAGACATGGCCATGCCAGTGAAAATGCTCGGAGTCAGGAGGAGTATTGTGTGTGAAGAATTGCAAGCAGGTTAATGGAACTGGATTGCGGTTTGTGGAGGTGAGTAAATGAAGGGGCCAGGTTATGAGAGTATTAAATGCCAGAGGAGTTTAAATTTGAACTTGGCAGTAGTAGGGAGCCATTGAAGTTTGTAAAGGGGGTGGAGGTGGTTATCTAGTCAGATATGTGTGCTTTAGGGAAGATGACTTTAACAGCAGATTGGAGGATAGTTTGGAATGGAGAGAGTCTTGAGGCAGGGAAAACTATTGTAATAGTCCAGGTATGATGTGATGAGGGCCTGCACTTGAGTCACTCCCATGTAAAGGCAGGCTGGAAAAGACCTCCCACCTGTGTCAGCACTCTGGGCAAAGCCCTGTTTATTCCAAACTAGTTATGACTTTGGCACCATTTGCAAGGGAACATGTGTGAGGGGACACTTACTAGCTGTTTGACTCCAGGCAAGTCACTTCACCCTGTTTGCCTCAGTTTCCTCATCTGTAAAATGAGCTGGAGAAGGAAAAGACAAACCACCTAAGTATCTCTGCCAAGAAAACCCCAAATGGGGTCATAAAGAGTCAGACTCAACTGAAAAAAAAGCAACAAAAAGTATGAGGAGAACCCCAGCCCACTGAAGCAATTCTGAAATTAATTCCCAGATTCCATTCTCTCCCCGAAGCTGCTTCTAACTGCAAGGGCCCTAAGAGATCATTAAGTCCAGACCCCTCATTTATCATGTGGAGAAACTGGGGTTCAGAGAAGGGAAGTAATTTACCCAAGGTCTCAGACAAGTCAGCAGAAAGGCCTGGGATTCAGGTTAACAAATCTCTGCAGAGAAACAATGATTGAAATAAAGGTCATGAAACCGGAGAAGTGACCTAAACTTAGAAGAAGCATTAGGTTGGTGTGAGATCCCTGGAAATGGTCATTTGAATGAAGTTCTACTCTCCCTTCCCCAGTGAATCCCATTTCCTCCTACCTAGCCTATTCCTCCCACCCAGTCTATATCAGTGCCAAGAGAGCATACACTGGAAAGTCAGAACAGTGCTAAATGTGCCTTCTGGAGACCACAAATATCATTGGCCATGACTTGGTTTGGGATTTTACCTGTGGTTTCATTCATATGGGGAAACCCTTGCTCCCAATGCAGATCAGTTACTGCTCTCTTAGAGACTTTTTGGGGGGCGACTGAGAGATTAAGTGATTTACTTGCCCAACACCAGCCTATGTATGCGGAAGACAGGATTTGAAACCAGATCTTTCTATCTCTGAGGCTGATTCTTTATCTATTATGTCACCATGGTTCCTTTCATTTGAGTGTATGTATTTGTGCATGTGTTTGTGTATAGGGAATAGGCACTGGACCTGTGCTTTCACTGATATGGTTGGTTGTTGTCCTTCATTCTCGCTCTCTCTCTCTCTCTCTCTCTCTCTCTCTCTCTCTCTCTCTCTTTTTTTTTTTTGGTGAGGCAATTGGGGTTAAGTGACTTGCCCAGGGTCACACAGCTAGTAAGTGTTAAGTGTTTGAACCCGAATTTGAACTCAGGCCCTCCTGAATCCAGGGCTGGTGCTCTATCCACTGCGCCACCTAGCTGTCCCTGTTGTCCTTCATTCTCAAAGAGGACCAAAATGACATCACTGTGTTGGGGTCAAGGTACAGTGTGCGGTTGACCGGACCAATCCCTCAGGAGGTTCTACCACAGGTCAGGCACAATTGGTCCATGTGAAAACTTTTCCTTTTGAACTACTACAATTCTGCTTTGCTCATCGAGAACAGAGCCTTCTTTGATGCAGGCATAGGGAACTCTCAGATGAGGAAATTCTATGAATCCAGGTCACTACTTCCTGTGACAATGGGGGGGCACTGAGATGTTCACTTGCCCAGGCTCTTACAGCCTGTATAGGTCAGAGACTTGTCTTCCTACCTTAGAAGACCAGCTTCCCCTGCCCTACCTATACCACTTGCACGCTCACTGAAGGTGCCAAAAACTAGCGAGAAGCCTGAGGACCAGCTCCCTCCTGCAACCCCTCAGGGAATGGTTGTGTAGCTCCTGAAGCAACTGGTGGCAGGAGAAGATGAGACACTGCTTAAGCCAATTGCCACCCTTGGCTTCAAGGGGCAGCGGTAGCAAATCCCTAATCAAGATCAAAAACATGACCCACTGCTCAATCAATCTTGCCTGGACTGACCCTGCTTGAGAATTTCAGAAGCCACTATATTCCTTATGGATTTGGCTCAGTTACAGCCAAACAACCGGCTCAGCATCTCCCAATCCTGAAACCTGCTCTCCTGGAGTGAAATTCTGTCTAACAGAGACCCCTTCTGCTTTTGAGTAAGGCGGTAGAGGCCCTAGGAAACCTGCCCTGACTCTGTGGTTCCTTTAATCTGCCTCAAATGCCTTTTGATGTGGCCAAATTGATCGGGTACCAGATCAGAGGGTAGGGAGGCATGGCTTGGCTTTTCCAAACCCCTGCTTCCACTTTGGCCTCTAAAATATGCAGGACACCAGCCAACGGAGATTTAAGCCCTATGGCCATATACCCCAGCATAACAGGGACAGCAGAACGGGCCAGAGCCGATAATTCAGGGCTTGGGTGGCTGACTTCCAGGAAAGCAGACGACATTATAGGAAGTGGAGTCAGTCACATAAGCAGGTCGAGTGTTCCCAGCTCTGGGCCAGGCCTGAGCTGACACCCTGGGATGGCACTGGGGGGCACTGTGCTACCAGAGATAAGCCTCTTTCCACACTGACCTGGGGAAAAGCTTAGGGTCTGCTTCTCCTTTACTTGAAACAAGTAAGCTGGAAGGAACATTAGAGAAAAATCTAGTTCATTACAGATTAGTAAACTCAGTCCCAGAGAAGTAAAACATTTTAAAATAACTATTCTCTCTCTCTCTTTCTTCTTTCCTTTCTTTCCTCCTTTCTCTCTCTTTCTGTCTTTCTATCTGCCTGTCTGTCTATTTATCTGTCTGCCTTTCTGTCTGTTTTTCTGTCTTTCTGTATATCTATCTATCCGACCTATCCATCTTGTCTGTCTGTCTATCTAACCTGTCTATCTCTATCTACCTCCTACCCATCATCTATCTATCTATCTATCTATCTATCTATCTATCTATCTATCTATCTATCTATCTATCTATCTATCTATCATCTATCTATCTATCTATCTATCTATCTATCTATCTATCTATCTATCTATCTATCTATCTATCTACCTACCTATCTAACCCGTCTGCTGTCTGTTTGTCTGTCTGTCTATCTAGAAAACATTTTCAATAGAAGGACCTCCCTTTCCTGTTTGGGACAAGTATTTTTTAGTCTGGTGTCCCAAAGGGACTGTGGAAGCAAGATTACCCTTGTTCTGCTTGGTCCCAGAGGGAAGCAAGAGGTGGAAGACATAAGGAGGCAAATTTAGTTTCATGTAAGGCAAAGCTTCCTGGTGGTTATCCCAACATGGGATTTACTGCCTGGGGGAGGGTGTTTTGTGGTTTGACAGCGGGTTCTTCCTAACTGGAGGTCTTCAAGGAAAAACTGGATGCCCACTGGTCAGGTACATTGTAGAAAGGGATTTTTAACTCATGAAACAATTCTGCGATAAATTCCCAGCTTCCTCTCTCTTCCCAGAGCTGCTTCTAGCTAGAAGGGACCTAAGAGATCATTTAGTTCAGGCCCCTAATTTAACAGGGAAACTGGAAGCTAGAGAGAGAGGAAGCAACTCACCCAAGAGTGCAAACAAATTGGCAAGAGAGACTGAGGTTCAGGTGAACACGTCTTTTTGCAGAAAAACACTGATTTAATTTTTGTGGGGCAGTGAGGGTTAAGTGACTTGCCCAGGGTCACACAGCTAGTAAGTGTCAAGTGTCTGAGGCCAGCTTCGAACTTGGGTCCTCCTGACTCGAGGGCTGGTGCTTTATCCACTGCACCACCTAGCTGCCCCTAAAAAAGAATGATTTAAATGATAGGCATGCTACTAAAGGAATCCTATCAACTTAGAATAAACATGCAGTTGGACTGGGAGGTTCAGTGACCTCTAAGGCCCCTTCTTTAGATTCTGAGAGTCTGTGGTCTCTAAGGAGGACTCTGAGTCTTCAGTCCAGGATTCTGTGAGTCTGTGAAGTGACTTGGTGAAGACCACACACACAGCGTTTGAGCCAGGTAAAATGTCTCCTGACTTCCTGTCCCGTATTCCATCCAATACTGCATGAATGCATTCTTTCTTAGCAAAGGAGCATGAGATTTATTGAGATTTCAGTGTGTATTTTGCCAGATCATATCATGATATATCTCGCATTTAGTCTCTTCTACTTTTTAATCAATCAATCAATTAATTGTTTTGGGGTTTTTTTTTTTTTTTTTTGAGATTAGGTCTTTTTTTCCCATACATCAAGTATAGTAGCCACTTTTGGGCCTGATACCACTGCTGATGGGCAGGGAAACTATGACATGTTCCCCTCATGAAGAGTAAGAAATGACTGAAATGACTGAAAAGGAGTCTTGGGTCAAAGGGGTCATCAGTTTTTGGACAGTTAGTGGGAGAATTGTTAGGCTGTTTACCAACTCAGGAAGACCTGAGTTTAAATATGGCCTCAGATACTTAACAGCTATATAATTCTCTATTTGCCTCAGTTTCTTTAACTGTAATATGAGGACAATAATAGTACCTACCTTGCTGGGTTGTTATAATGGATCAATGAAATAGTATTTATAAAAGTCCTTAGCACAGTAACTGGCAATATGTACTATAAATGCGATTTTTTTGTTGTTGAGGACAATGAGGGTAAAGTGACTTGCCTAGGGTCACACAGCTAGTAAGTCTCAAGTGTCTGAGGCCAAATTTGAACTCAGGTCCTCCTGAATCCAGGGCCAGTGCTTTATCCACTGTGCCACCTAGCTGCCCCAAGCAATATGCACTATAAAAATGCTTATTCTTCCCCTTAAAAAAAAAAAAAAGCTTACACCAACTTATTCAGTCTGTTGTAATGTGGGAGTATACTTAAAAATTAAAACACATACAATAGCTAGCATTTATTTAAGTTTACAAAGTACTTTACACGTCATCTCATTTGACCTTTACAACAACTATTTGAGGTAACTACTGTTTTTATCCCCATTTTTCAGAGGAGAAAAGTGAGGCTGAGAGGGATGAAGTGATTTGCTTAAGGTCACACAGCTAGGAAGTGTCTGAGTCAGGATTTGAACTCATCTTTCTCCAAGTCTATCACTCTGTTGTACAACCAACTGCCTTAAAAGGTGGGGGGGGGGGCAACAGTAGAATGATTGTTTTGATTTCTGCCAATTTAATATGGACAAGATCATAGGACCTTAGAATAGGTAAGCAGCCATCTAATTAAATTCATACCAGGAAAAAAAGTAATACTTCCTAGAACATGACCCTTAAAGTGCCTTGACTTGAGGGGGAACCTCACTACCCTTTTTTTTTTTTTTGGTGAGGCAATTGGGGTTAAGCGACTTGCCAAGGATCAGTCACACAGCTAGTAAGTGTCAAATGTCTGAGGCCAGACTTGAACTCAGGTCCTCCTGACTCCAGGGCTGGTGCTCTATCCACTGCACCACCTAGCTGCCTCACCTCACTACCTTTTGAGGCAGTCCATTACATTTTGGGGTTAGTTCTAATTGCCAGGAGGCAGTCAGGCATTGTGGTCCAAGTCCTGGGGATATAAAGAAAGGCCAAAACAGTCCCTGCCCTCAGGGAGCTCACAGTCTAATGCGGGAGACATCACGCGAGGTGGAGGAGAAATGGGAGACGATCTCAGAGGTCGATAACATTGAGGAGGATGGAGGTAGGCTTCTGCAGAAGGTGGGATTGGAGCTGAGGCTTGAAGGAAGTCAGGAAAGCCAGGAGCCCGGGCTGAGGAAGCAGAGCGTTCCGGGCATAGAGAGGGGGGCGGGCAGTCAGTGAGATTGCAGAGTCTGCAGAAGGTGCAAGGAGCCAGCCAGGAAGCCAGTGTCAACACCTGGTGGACTGTGCTAAGCAGAGTCAATGCAGGAAGCCTGGAAAGGTAGGAGGAGGTGAGATGGTGAAGGGCTTTGAAAGCCAAACAGAAGGTTTTATATTGGATCTTGGCGGTCATAGTGGGCCACTGGAATTTATTAAATAAGAGGGTGGCTTGAAGGTTGAGTCCCATCTCTGATACATGCTGGCTGTGCAAATCACTTAACCTCTCAGTTTCCTGGGCAATTTTCTAAAACAGTAAGCTTAAGACAAAGTGGCAACCTACTTTGGTAGAGGGATCTTGTGGTTCCAGAGAAATTGGAGGGCCAGTCACTATCCCCATAGAATTGGTTGAAAGCTCATTATGAAGCTCTGAATGGCAAATCTAACTTTTCCTGCTGTAAAGTCATGTTTGACTCTTCGTGACCCTATTTGGGGTTTTCTTGACAAAGATATTGGAGTGGTTTGCCATTTCCTTCTCTAGCTCATTTTACAGATGAGGAAACTGAGGTAAACGGGGTTAAGTGACTTGACCAGGGTCATACAACTAGTAAGCATCTGAGGCCAGATTTGAACCCAGGAAGATGAGTCTTGCTGACTCCAGGCCTCTTGTTCTATACACTGTGGCGCCACCTAGCTGCCCCTAACTTCGGCTCTTTGCCACTCCTACTCCTTCTGACTCCTGTCCCCTAGAGCCAAAGGAACAAGTTTAATCTCCCTTCCAGACGACAGCCTCTCAAACACTTGAAGGTAATTATCTTGTCCCCCTCCTTTGAGTCTTTACTTCTTCAGGATAATGGTGCTTCCTCATCCTGGTTGCTCCCCTCCGGATATTCCCTGACTTATCGCTGTTCTGTCTCAAATGTGGTGCCCAGAACTGGATGAAGTAGGCTAGATGTGGTCTGACCAGATGTTTGGCTTAGTGACCAGATAGCTAGACAGTTTGGTGCCCTGAGCCAGAGTTTAGAGAACAGTGAATTTGAGATTACAGAGCTTTTCAAATTTTATATCAATGTTTTACAAACTGTCCACCAACTGGTGTTGGTCCTTAGGCAAATTCTTACCAGTTTGCAAAATGTTTACTACTAAAGGTCCTTATTTCTTATGAGCTTTAAAAATAAAAAAAATTGGTTGCTTTTTCTTCTACGACTCCTCTTTGCCTCCCATTCCTCCTGCCTTCTATTCCTTTCCTTCTCCCTGTCTCTGGCTCTCTTAACCCCTGAGCCTCCATGGCAAGGTTCTGTTGGCTGGTAATGCTAGATTTTGGCTATTTTACAAATTTGAAGTATAGTTGAGTTTGGGAAAAATTTGGGATGGAGAAATCCCATGGCAACAGAGTGTGAGTATTCTCTTGGGACTAAGCGATTGGATCCCTTTGCATTCTTGGTATTAGAAGATAATTGTACAGTTGGGAGCAACCCCAGAGGTCATCCTAGTCTAATCCCCTCTGTGCAGAGATGAGGAAACGGAGGCTTAGAGAGGATAAGTCACTTGCCCAAAGTCACACAAGTAGGCCGTAGGTAACAGAGAACCCAGGTGCTCTGACTCCAGAGTTAGATGCTTGTCCTACCGAACCATGCCTGCAGGAAGCTGAGATCCTGTGGCCAAGGTATCTTATTATAGGAGGGTATCTCATTGTTGAGAAACAGCAGGGCATAATGTATGGAAAAGTCACTAGAAATCAGGACTTGAGTTCAAGTCTCAGCACTGACCTTGAAATCTGGATGATCCAGACAAGTCACAACTTCTCAATGTACTTTGGAAACTTTCTAAGATTGTAATGAAATCTTAGACTTTAGTATTTAGTGAAGGTGCCCATCCATACTGGTCTCTCTCCCACCTCCCCCATCCCCTCCTTTCTTTTGTCTGAGGAGCACATTGTGAGCATTTGAAGTAGGATTTGGATTTTTCATATTCCCAAAGAACTTCTGGGAACCACAGTGTCTTCATTGGGGGCCAAGGACAGATTAGCCAGATTTTCACAGCTCTCAAAAGTTCCCAGCAAAGAAACTGGGAAATTACTTGTGCATCCTCCAAAGAAGAAACAAGAACTTCTCATCAGCAGGGGTTATGCATTGCCCCTTCACCATTCATACTCTCCAAGCTTGAGCCCACTTTCCCCTGGATTTTGCATGTACTTGCTTGTGGGAGAATGTGGGAGGATATTTGTAATAATTCTTCCTACTGCACCACTTGAGTAAATACCCCTTTCTAGAAGTTACTTAGATCTGGCTGACTTAAATGATTCTCAACCTATGGTCCTGATAGGAAGTGTACCAATGAATACTTGGAAGCTCTATAGGATTAGAAAACTATCCCCAAACCTTCATGGATTTTCAATACTCAAGGTGAGTGGGAGTTGGGATAATAGCTCCAGAGCATGTTTAAAACAGGAAAGAAGAAAGGAAAGAAGGAGGAAAAGGAGGAAATGTGGGGCCCTAGAAAGTTTGTTGCTGGGAATGCATATATAAGGTACCACCCCTTTCATACGTGAATAGTATTGTTCCTGAAAGAGACCTTTTGTGTGAGGGGAAAAAATGATACAAGGAATTTTGGACCATGATTCAAATTGGAATTTAGACTGAGGTACCCCGAGTAGCAACAGTAGGAGAAAAGGAATTCAAAAGATAAACTGAAAAATTAGGTCAGGGCTTCTTGTCTGGGTGAGGGCTGGCTAGAGAGGTTTACATCACAAAAGAGCTGAAGAAAAGTCCCAGGATTATTAAACTAAGGGGCTGGCAGGCACACACCTAAGACATTCAGATCCCCTTGAGCTAAAGCTCAGTATAGTGTATATATATATATAATAGTGCAGAGCAGCAATAACACAGATATTAAGCAGCATCAGAGATAGCCAGTAAGAGTGGAAGGATCCAGCAGAAGACAGCATGGAAGAGAGAACAGAACAGCAGAGGACCCTAGCTTAGTGGAAAAGACAGCTTTCCTGATAATGTCATTGGAGGTAGTGATGGAATATTATTGTTCTATAAGAAATGACAAGCAGGATGATTTCAGAAAGGCCTGGAAAGACTTGTATGAACTGATATATAGTGAAGTGAGCAGAACCAAGAGAATGTTGTACAAAGTAACAGTAATATTGTTTGATGAAGAGCTGTGAATGACTTAACTATTCTCAACAATACAATAATCCAAGACAATCCCAAAAGGTTAATGATGAAACATACTATGCACCTCCAAAGAAAGAACTGATATTGATGGAACACAGACTGAAGCATGCTAATTTTCACTTTCATTTATTTCTTTTATTCAAGTTTTCTTATACAAAATGACTAATATGGTAATGTTTTACATAATTGAACGTGTATCACCTATATCTGATTGCTTACTACCTTACGAAGGGGGTAGGGATGGGTGGGAAGGATGGATAAAATTTGGAATTCAAAACTTTAAATAAAAATGTTTATAATTTAAAAAAAAATATCATGAGAGGACCTTAGTGGCTCTACACTGTTAGATTGATGACCTTGGTGCCTTAATGTACCTTCATCAGTTATGTTTCCTACATCTATGCCCTATCATTAATATTCTCTAATCACCAGTGTTCCTTAAATTTGGAACTCCCTTCTTTGGTGGTGTAGTCATCTCTGGGAGATTGGGGAATATGTATAAGGAAGATCTTTCTTGTCACTTTTCCAGCTATACCTTATCCAAATGTCATTTGCTTTGAACTAATATGTGTTTTGGTTGGCTGATAACACATTGGTGGGGGCTATGGTTTTGAGATGCAGACTCAAACTAATATATTTCAAACCCAGGTACTTTTTAGGGATCCAGGGGAGTCCAGGGTATTACAGAAGAAAATAATGTAAGGAGTGAAAGAAGGAAGGCAGAATAGCAGGCAGGCAGACTTGGTGTCTGTTTACCGGGCTCCAGAATCTAGAACAAGACAAGTCAAGGCATTGATTTGCACCTTCTGCTCATGGGTAATACTATGCAATACACTAGAGAGAAATATGCAAGGATTGTAAGACATGGTCCTTGCTGTGAAGAAACATAATAATGTTGGGGAGAAGCATGAAATCAAGTGTCCATGTGGGGGTGCCATCCTGGTTTGTTTTTTTTCAGTCTTTCCCTCCTGAGACTTTGGGTTCTTTCCATCCTTATTTCGTACAGTTCTGCTTGTGACACTCGCTCCATGGAAACCTATAGTAAGCATTTCTTGTGTGTTTCTTCCTCTTTAATTTAATTTAAAATCTCCCCAAATTCAGTGCTTCATCCATTTCCTGTGGCAGTGGGTTCCCCCTTGCTGATTATATGTTAGCAGTGAGTGCTTGTCCCTGGGGCCCATTTTAACTTGGCTGATGATGCTCTCCCATGATGCCTCCTCATCATTCCCTTCCTCCCTCTCCTGTCATCTTACCAAGGGGCTGAGTGAGCAGGAAGGCGTTCAGCTGGTGAGGGGGAAGAGTTAGGGGTCATGGTAGGGAGAGGAGTGCCCGGTCAGCACTCAGTCACCTCCATCATTACTGTAAAGTCCCTGTCTTCTGGAACCAGACCAAGC
This sequence comes from Dromiciops gliroides, assembly GCF_019393635.1. Lineage (NCBI taxonomy): Eukaryota > Metazoa > Chordata > Mammalia > Microbiotheria > Microbiotheriidae > Dromiciops > Dromiciops gliroides. The sequence continues at coordinate 260,077,488 of NC_057864.1, forward strand.
CCACACCAGGAAAACCAGCCCCACTACACAAATAGCCCAGCGACAGGAAAAGCAGCCAGGGCGTGTCCTGGGAACAGTCAGCACACAGGGATGGAGGGAGATGACTCCCAGGGCAGAGCCCAGTTTCAAGGGAGGGTGAAAAAAAAATCCCAAAAGTCAGCTCCTTCTGTCTTATTGACCGAAAGCATATCTCCTAGCTACTTCTCTCCTCAGGAGTCTACTGAAAAACAAGACCTTTCTCTTGTCAAGAGCTTTACGCTTTAAAAAATACTTATACATCCTTTTAGCAGATCCTCACAACTGCCTTCTGAGAGAGACACGGTGGAAAGGCCCATGGATCTGGAGGCAAAGAACCTAAATTCAAATCCTGGCCCTGTTACCTACTACTCAATATTCTTGTGACGCAAGATTGCACCTCAGTTTCCCACTCTAAAAATTGGAATTGAGGGGCAGCTAGGTGGCACAGTGGATAGAGCATTGGCCCTGAAGTCAGGAGGACCTCAGTTCAAATCTGACTTCAGACACTCGCCACTGGTAAGCTGTGTGACCCTGGGCAAGTCACTTCCCCCCAATTGCATTGCTAATTTTGCCTTGAAGAGGGTGAAATGGGGGTTCCCAGAGGAGGCAAAGACAAAGGCCTTCTGGTCAGGGAAGAAAGATTTCTTGGGCAATGCTAACCTCAGGGAGTTGTCTTTCTAATAATTTCAATTTAGCGAGTGCAGGGAATCTAGCTTTCTATTTGGAAATCCTCTGAAGGTTTGGACTCCCAAGGAAGGGAAACACAATGGGGCTGTTAGATGCATAACTTCCTTCCCATAGGACCGGATCATCTAATTAATAAAGAACCAAGTTTAAGTCTTTTGTTAACCATGTTGTGCCTTTAATTCCTTCTTGCTCCTCCAGTCCCAGGGTTCACATAGGCCATCATCTCTAAAAGGCATGCTTTTCAGGGCATTCACTTTCATTGGATAGAAGATTATATTCTCAAATTAACTAATGAGGCAACCTTTGAAGTTAGTCCTGTCCCAAGAAATCATTAGAATCTATATTTCTAATCTAAGAAGCAAGATTTCTTTCTTATTCAGTTGCTTCAGTTCATGTCTGATTCTCATGACTCCCATCTGAGGTTTTCTTGGCAAAAATACTAGAATGGTTTGCCATTTTCTTCTCCAGCTCATTTGACAGTTAAAGAAACTGAGGCAAATAGGATCAAGTGACTTGCCTAGGGTCATGTAGCTAGCTAGTAAATCTCTGAGGCTCAGATTTGAACTTGAGTCTTCCTGACTCCAGGCCCAGTACTCTATCCATTGTGACACCTTAAAGTGAGCTTGGTTTACATCTCACCTCAGACATTTACTAGCTATGTGATCATGAACAAATAATTTAACCCAGCTAAGCTTCAGTTTCCTTGTATGTAAAATGAGGAAAATAATGCCTGTCATGCCCAACTCCTAGCATTGTTATGAGGTTCAAGTGAAATAATATGAGGAAAATACTTCAAAATGCGATGTAAATGTCATTTATTATTATTGTCAAACGTGTGTTTTTCTCTTTCTTTCCCCAATATGATGTGCCCAGTCTGAATTTTCAGCCCCTCCCTCAGCTCCCCATAAACCTTGGCTCCTCTTGGTTCACGGTGTCAGATTCATGGAAGGCCATCTTTGCCGGCAGTCTAACCGCTCATATTCCTTTGTGTGGAAAATGAGAGATGACAGGGAGCTCCCTGAGAAGGCCACTGTGAGATAAGCCAGGAGAAGAAATCAGTCTCTCTGGAAGAAGAACGGGCTGTACTTTGGAAATTAAATATTCCTCTGAGGACCCATTGGAAGCTTAATATTCCAGCCGCAGGTGTCAATGGAAGGCGGACCCGAGGAAATGGGGCACCAGAGCTAGGTTTTGGAAATGTGCGGAGGCTGATGTTCCTGACATCTGCAACTTTCATCTCAGTCCTGGGAGGCAATTTGGGCTGCGTTAGGAGTTCCACATTGACAACTTCTCCATTTTGGGCAGCAGCCTGATAGCATAGGATTAGACAATGCTGGAAAGGACCTTGGAGTTCATCTAGCCCAGCTCCCTAATTTTATAAGAGAGGAAACCGAGACCCAGGAAAGAGAAATGACTTCCCCAAATTCAATTGACTGAGTCAGGATTCGAACTCGGATCCTTTTGATTCAAAATCTAGCACTTTTCCTCTTATTTACTTTTGACTTTGGGCTTTATAAATGCACATGGCAGGGAGTGTCTCCCTGAGACCCACAGTGGGGAGGTGATTTACTGTTAACTTAGTTTCTCATTTTGTTCAGTGCAGTAGTATCTCTTCCCAATATGGTGAAACCAAGTCTCAAGGAGCTGACATGGCTAATTGCTTAGAATTAATCCTCCAGTCAGAATTCTAGGTTACTGGTCTATAGAGACCATCTGTTTCCTCAGGGGCAACCTAGATAGCATCTCCTTCTCACCACTTCCACCCCAAAAGATTCCAAGGACTATTAAAATTTATGGGGGAAAGACCTCCTTAATTACAAGGCCCTTCTATAGCAGAAAGGAAATGGACTTCCATTTTCCTAACACTGATATGATTTATCACAAAAAAACCCCAAATTTCCCCCAAAGTCATTACCTTCTCCAAGAGAAACATCTATCACTTGCAAGACATTTCAAGAACCACCTTCCATTCCTCCTCCCCATTTCCTGATGCCCTCCAGGCCTTCTGACTTTAATCTATCCCTCTGCCCCAAAGGTTCATGGGCCAAGTTCAAGCCCCAAACAGATCTCCTATTGTACCTCCCTTCACGACTGGAAGAGAAAAAAAGTCAATGGTCCCTCCTGGGGCCTGGCCTTGGAGGGAGATGCCACTTGGTAGCTCAGGGTTTGGGGGGGGAGTTCTGCTACACTCCATTCCTCCTCCTTGGCCACCCTTGCTTTTGATGCCTGCCATGAAAATATATGTTTTTAATCAGGCTCTTGACAGGTAAAGGCTGTTAAGAAAAAAAAAAAGAGGACAGTTTGTTCTCCCAAACTGTTGAGTGTCTAAACCCCCTGTTTACTTTGGAATCGAATGAATAACATTGTTCTAGGAAAGGAAATTTTAAGAAGCAGGGTAATAATTTATGGTAGAAAGGAGGACAGATTTTTGGGGTCTTTTCCTGCTCTCTCCCTGTCTCTCTCACTTTGGTCTTAAGTTCACCTCCCCAGATCTGGATCTTCTTTTTGCTACTCCTATTTCTAAATTTTGAAACGTGCCACCGCTGAAATAGAACTCGGCTCCTCTTCTCTGTGCTGGCAACAACAAGGGCTCACAATCTCCAGGCTCCCTCCAGCTGCCAAGAAAAAAAAAACTGCATCAGGCAAAAGCTTCTCGCCTCCCCTCTTTTATCAAAACCAAATGCCGCTGAAATGCTTGCCTCTGCCTGCAAGAGCCCAGCTCAAGGAGGAAGCACAGCCTAGTTGATAGAATGTTGGACTTGGGGGGAGGGGTACAGGAAGACCTGGGTTCCAATCTAGCCTCAGATACTTGTTAGCCTCATGACCTTGGACAAGTAACTTAATTTCTCTGAGCCTCAGAGGTTTCCTCATCTTTAAAATGGGATGGACGATAACAAAAGCACCTACCTCACAGGTTGGTTGGGAGGAACAAATGAGATATTTATAAAGAATTTGCCAACTTTAAAGTCCCATATTAGGGAGAAGATGCTATTATTAAGACCTAAGGCTGTTTTGCCAGTTCTGAGTGGGATAGGCCACGGACTCACATTCTCTCTTATTTGTTTTCTTGTTGTTGTTGAGGATCTTTTTAAAAAATTAATTTGTTTTAAAAATTTATGGAATAAAACAAGCATTTCTGTAACATAGGTACAATAAAAAAGATCATTGCACATGAAATTGCAAGTCCACTATGTACAACTTGCTATTCCTTTTAAATACACAACAAATATCTTGTAAATTTCCTTTTTCTCCTTTTTTTCTTCTCTCCCCACCGTGGCTACCATTAGACACAAGTAGGTACATATTTATACAATTATTCTATACCTACTTCTATTCATCAGTTCATTCTCTGGATGCAGATAGCGCCTTTCTTCATATGTCCTTTATAGTTAATTTGGGTATTGATAATAGTCAAAATGACTTATTCTCTCAAAGTTATTCTTAAAACAACATTGCTGTTACTATATATAATGTTCCTTTGCTTCCTCTCTTTCTTATTTGGAGGGAGGGGGCAGGAAAGAGCATCCCCATATTACATTACTGACAAAACCAAGATTCCCTTTCTTACTTTTGCGTTTCCTCTTTGGAAGAGAAGATCATAATATTTCTTTATCAATCCCACTAGTATCTCTGAAAGGACAAAAGACCCTAGCAAAGTTTCTTCACTTTTTTTTGGTATCATGGACGCTTTTGGCAGCAGACTGGTGAAGTCTCTGAACTCCTTCTCAGAGTCAGGTCTTTAAATGCACAAGATAAAATCTAGAGGATTACAAAAGAAACCAATGATATGGAAACACAACAATGAAGATACTTTTTTAAAAAAGTAAAATAAGTCAGGGGCAACTAGGTGGCACAGTGGATAGAGGGCCAGTACTGTATTCAGGAGGACCTGAGTTCAAATCTGGCCTCAGACACTTGACACTTACTAGCTGTGTGACCCTGGGCAAGTCACTTAACCCCCTTGCTCTGCAAAAAAAAACAAAACAAAAAAAAAACAAAAGAGAGAGAGGAGACCTATCTACAACATCAAGGTATTTTAATAGTTCTAGAGCTTCAAGAAATCTTAGAATTCCTCCAATTCAGAAGTGTCCAACTCGTATCCTCTATAGCCACAAGCAGAACTAGATTACAAGGTAATTGGGAAGGAAATATTTTACAAAATAAAAAATACAATAAAACATAGATAATGTTAATATGTGTTTTTTAAAGTCATTACAATTTTTTTTTTGGTGAGGCAATTGGGGTTGTGACTTGCCCAGGGTCACACAGCTAGTAATTGTCAAGTGTCTGAGGCTGGATTTGAACTCAAATCCTCCCGAATCCAGGGCCGGTGCTCTATCCACTGCTCCACCTAGCTGCCCCAAGTCATTGCAATTTAATGGGGATCCTTATTTATGGCTTAATGGCCTCCTATTTCCATACTCTTCTAGTTCAACCTACCCATTTTACAAAAGCAGAGAGAGGCCCAGAGAGTTGAAATGACTTGCTCAATATCACACAGAAGTGGAATTTGAACATGGGTCCTCTGTCTCTAAACCTAATATTCGTTCCATGAAAATATCATAGTCTTTCTGAGCAGGAACAACCTATTTTCTTTTGCACTCAACATTTAAGAAATTCCTAGAGACTTTCTTTGAAAACAATCTAGCTTGGATGGAGAAAAGCCCTCTTTCCTCTCCTAATGAGATGTGATGGGTGGTTTGGAAATCCATGGGCTGCAGAACCATGGAGTTCTAGCTAGCTCCAGCATGTGTCAGTTTCTTTCAGACCAAAGAAGGCTGGTTCCCCCAAACCAAACATTTCTCTGACTCTATCTTAACCCATCACAGAGCCCTGAGATTTGCAAACATTCCCTGCACCCCTGACCCCCTTCCTAATCCTCCTAGAATGCAAAAACAGCCAAAGTTTGCTCATCTGAGATGGGCTTGCCTTTGGGTCAGTATCCACAGGGAGGATAGTTTGGGCCTGGGCTGCAGCAGGTTGTAACTGCAACTTTTGTGACATAGGAGCAACTGTAAAGCTGCCCAAGTGGTCAGGGGCAAGGGCCCGCAGCCAGGTTGCCTTGCTGCCCACCCCCACCCCCTGCTCCCAACCTCTTTGCCTGGCCTCAGGCAAAGTCACATAACCCTTCTGTGTCTCCACTTCCACCTCCATAAACTGGGGCCCGACCTACCGCACAGGGATGCTGGGTGGATTAACTAATTGATGGTGGGAAGGCCACTTTGAACATTTCAAGGGCTGGTCAGAGGCCAAGTCTCATTATTTAGCTTCAAAGTAAGAAACTCCATAAAAAAGTTCATTGGGAGCGCTGATTGTTCCAGATTGTCACAACGGAAGTGAGTCCAGGCCGGCATTCCTCAGACTGGATGTTTTCAATGCAGTCTGAGAATGAGTTTGTGTGTGGTGCTGGATGGGGGGATGGGGGGCGGAGGTAGGTGGGAAGTATGGGAGTGTGTGTGTGTGTGTGTGTGTGTGTGTGTGTTTGTGTGTGTGGTGGGTGGTAAAGATCTGGTCCCTGCATTTTCAAAAGTGGGTTCTAGGATAGGGAGCACAGGAGGAGAAATGGACATGAGCACTACTTTTGGAGATTCATGTGCACATTGGCCAGCACTGCTCCTCTCTGATCCTCAGTTTCCCGATCTGCAAAATGAAGGGTTTGGATATGATTACCTCTAAGGTCTCTTCTAGCTCCAATTGTACAGGTTTCTGGTTTAAAATTACAGGGAAGTTTATCCTGAAGATATAAGGCAATCTCTCTTCAACTATGCACTTTTCTTTCCACACCCAGAGCTTAGCACATTGTTATTCAGTCATTTATTCATGTCTACCCCACCCCACTCCACCCACCCACCACCATCACTCTTTGTGACCCCCCCCCCCCCCCCAAGGAACCATACTATGCATAGGATTTTCTTGGCAAAGATACTGGAGTGGTTGGCCATTTCCTTCTCTAACTCCTTTTACAGATAAGGAAACCGAGGCAAACAGGGTTAAGTGACTTGCCTAGAGTTACATAGCTAGTGTCTGAGGTCAGATTTGAACTAAGGTCTTCCTGACTCCAAGTCCAGTACTCCGTCCACTGAACCATCTGGCTGCCCCTATGGCAAGCGCTTAATAAATGCTTGTAGACCTATTGACTGTTAGGGTCCTCCCTTCCCAGTTACTTTGTATATATTTTGTATTGACCTATCTATTTTTATGCTACTTTCCCTTAACAGAATGTGAGCTCTTTGAGGACAGGGACCATTATGCTTCTGTGTGCTTAAAACAGAGTCTAGCACATGAAATTTTTGTAAAACAAGGGAGTTGGATTCATTGGCCCCTGAGGCTAATTCATGTTCTGAATCTATGATCCACAATAAGAATTTATGATACTATGAAGGAAGGAAGAACAATGGTCAGGCAGGATCACAGGGTCATCATTTTAATGTCAGCCAGTCAATAAACATTTATTAAGCACCTACTATGTGCTAAACTCAAGGGATACAAAGAAAGGAGGGAAAATGGTCCTAACCCTGCTGGAACCTGATTCCAATGGTGGAGGCAACATGTAAATAGTGAGGGACCTACATATACATGAAATAGATGGAGGTCGTGTGAAAGGGGAGGCAGCAAGAGCAGGTAAGATGGGGAAAGGCCTCCTGCAGAAGCTTGTAGAATTGGAAGGCACTTCATAGTCCATCTAGTCCTCCCCTTTTGCTTTTTTTTTTTTTTTTGGTGGGGCAATGGGGGTTAAGTGACTTGCCCAGGATCACACAGCTAGTAAGTGTCAAGTGTCTGAGGCCAGATTTGAACTCAGGTCCTCCTGAATCCAGGGCCGGTGCTCTATCCACTGAGCCACCTAGCTGCCCCTTTCCCTTTTTCTTTTAAATGAGGAATCTGAGGTCCAGGGAAATGGAAGAACTTGCTCAAATTAGTACAGGGAGTAAGTATTACAAGTAGGATAAAAATCTTTTTAATTTAATATTTTCATTGTAAATTGTATTTCATTTGTTCCAATTACAGGTAAATATAGTTTTCAACATTCATTTTTTATAAGATTTTGAGTTCCAAATTTCTCTCCCTCTTTCCCCTCCCCTCTCCCCAAGCTAACAAGGGATCTGATGTAGGTTATATCTGTGCAGTTATATTAAACCTATGAAAATCCTTCCAAAAGGTGATAGACATGAGCAGAGCCAGGATTACAGGCTGACAACTTAGAATGTAAAACCAAAGGAGGTGCAATAATGGATGTTCTAAAATAGGATTGCTTCTTGTAAATACACTAACAGAAAATCCTGCTCTTCATGGTACTGAGGTTCTTATTTTGTGAAGAACCATATCATACCTATGGTATTTAAGGTTCAAAGTTTAAAAAAGTAGTGAGGGTCAATGGTGGGATTTGAACTAAGGTCTCAAGACTCTGTAGGTCAGTGTTCTTTCCACTGTACCAAATACTTAATAAATGCTGGAAGGAAGGAAGGAAGGAAGGAAGGAAGGAAGGAAGGAAGGAAGGAAGGAAGGAAGGAAGGAAGGAAGGAAGAAAGGAAGGAAGGAATGAGAAAGAAAGAAGAAAGAAGAAGGAAGGGGAAAGAAAGGAAAGAAGAAACAAAAAGAAAGAGAAAGAAAAAGAGAGGGAGGGAGGAAGGGAGGAAAGAAGAGAGAAAATAAAGAGAAATAAAGAAGAAATGAGAAAGAGAAAAGAAGGAAGAAGGAAGGAAGAAAAAGAAAGGAAGGAAGGAAGAAAAAAGAAAGGAAGAAGAAAGGAAAAGAAAGAGAAATGAAAAAGAGAGGGAGAGAGGAAGGAAGGAAGGAAGGAAGGAAGGAAGAGAGAAAGAAAAAAGGAAGTAGGGGCAGCTAGGTGGAGGAGTGGATAAAGCACCAGCCCTGGAGTCAGGAGTTCAAATCCGGTCTCAGACACTTAACACTTACTAGCTGTGTGACCCTAAGCAAGTCACTTAACCCCAATTGCCTCACCAAAAAAAAAAAAAAAAAAGAAAAAGAAAAAAGGAAGGCAAGAATTAAGAGATATAAAGAAAGAAGGAGAAAGAAAAAAGAGGGAAGAAGGGAAAGAAAGGAAGGAAAGAAGGAAGGAAAAAAGGGAAGGAAACGAGAATGGTAAGGAGAGAAGAAAGATAAAGAAAAAGGAAGGGAGAGAGGGAGGAAGAAAAAAGAAAGAAAGGAAAGAAGAGAAAGAAAGGAAGAAAGAAAAAAGAGAGAAAGGAAAGGAAAAGGAAAGAATCAAGAAAGGAAGGAAGATAGGAAGGAAGGGAAAAGAAAGAAAGAAAGAAAGAAAGAAAGAAAGAAAGAAAGAAAGAAAGAAAGGAAGGAAGAAAGAAAGGAAGGAAGAAAGAGAAAGAAAGAAAGAAAGAAAGAAAGAAAGAAAGAAAGAAAGAAAGAAAGAAGAAAACAAAAAAAAATTTAAAAAGAAAACCAAAGAAGTGAGTGTGTGACTTTAGGTGACAGGATGTGCTTTAGTGGTGGGGTGTGGGGCAGGGAAGGAGATGGCACAGGGAGAAGGTGGGCATGGGTTTCTTTCTCCCAAATTCTGGGAACTGGCCTGGGAGTCAAATCCCCAGGATGAACTAGAGCCAGAGAACCGTAGCACAGAAGGCCTTCTGCTCATTTATTCTGACAAGTGCCACGGAGCTGGAGTTGATTTATGGCCATACTTCACGGTACACTAGTAAACGTCCCATAGTATATTTTGTAAGAGTAATGAAGTCTTAGTAACATGAGCCCTCCCCGCAGCCTCGGCTAATAAATTTCTTTCTGAGGAGTGGGGTGAGCCTGCCAGGCCCTCGGTGAGAATTATCGGGTCGGTGGATTAGCGCAAGGCGCATTAGCTGCCTTCTGCAAGAGGTTCAGAAAGCTCTTTCAGGAGGAAGTGAATGGAAGGCTTGACTTTCCCTTGTGGCTGTGTGTTTTCACCACCACCCCAGATACCTTACCCATTAAGCTCCATGCTAGGAGCTCAGAAGGCAGAGAGGGGAAGAGGAAGAATGAGTCAAGAAGATGGGAAAGGAAGAAGAAGAAAACCCCAAACCATAATTGCCCATTTCCTTCTTTTCTGACTACTGTTTACCTCAGAGTTTGAGGATAAATTCAACTTGAAGCACATCCCAACTCTATTCCCCAGGCTGTTCTCTGAAACATGAATGAGGATGGGGGTGGTGGGGGTCGGGAGGGCTTGAGATGTTCTGGATTTTGAGCTCCTTTTGCCTCTAAAATTAGTTGAGTCAATTCACAGCATCAGCGAAGTGGTTCCTTGGAGTCAGGAGGACCTGAGTTCAAATCTAGCCACAGACACTTACTATGTGTGTGACCCTTGGCAAGTCACTTATTTACCTCAGTTTCCTCATCTTTAAAATGAGCTGGAGAAGAAAATGGCAAACTACTCCAGTATCTTTGCCAAGAAAACCTCAAATGGGGTCATGGAGAGTTGGACACGACTGAAACGACTCAACAACAAAAGAGTTCTAAAAAGTCCAAGAGTTCTTAACCTTGGAGTCCATGCCAAAAAGAAAAACAAAAGTTTGATAACTGAATTTCAATATAATTGGCTTCCCTTGGAATCCTCTATGTTTTATTTTATTCATTTAAAAACATCATTTTGAGAAGGGGGTACATAGGATTCCCCCAATTGCCAAAGGAGTCCATGAAACAAAAAAGGCTAAGGACCTCTGGTCTAGTTCAATCCTCTCATTTTACAGATGCGGAAACCAAGGATGGGGGAGCCTAATAATCTGCCCAATGTCCCATAGAGTTCAAGAACAAATTAAGAAACATGCTGTGTGTTCAGCCCACAGAAGTTGTAATTAAATCCTAGATCTAGAAGTAGAAGGGACCTCATACCATCATACAGTGGTACAGAGGGTCTCTTCCCTGAAGGAACTTGTAGTCAGTTAGGACAGAATCAAACCTTTTTTTGTTTTTTTAAACAAATGGGTGCGATACAAAATGGAGCATGAAAGTGAGCAGAAAAGGTTGAAACAAAGGTCTGTGAGACATCAAAGGATGTTGGTTGTTGCTCAGTTATTTCAGTCTTGTCTGAGTTTTCATGACCTTTTGGGGAGGTTTTCTTTCAGAGATACTGCAATAGGTTTGCTTTTTTTTCTCCAGCTCATTTTTCAGATAAGGAAAATGAGGCAAATAGGGTTAAATGACTTGCCCAGGATCACACAAATAAGTAAGTGTCTGAGGTCAGATTCGAACTCACAAAGATGTCTTTTTGATTCTAAGCCTGGTGCTCCATCCACTGCACCACCTAGCTGTTCCACCATCGCCACCACCACCACCACCTGGACGGATGGGCAGGATTGCAATTGTCAGTCATGTGAGAGAAGGGCAATCCAGACACAGTGAAGGGACTGGACAAAGCTATAGGTGCAAGAAAGCAGCAGGTAGATGTATTTTCAGCATGGCAAAGAGCAATTTGGCTCAGAGTTGAGGGAGACAAAGCTGAAAGATGGAGTTGGAGGCAGATTTTGTATTCCAAGCTAAGGAGTTTGGAGTATATTAGGTGGGTAAGGCAGCATATCATAGTGGACAGAGTCAGCCTGGGAGCCAGGAAGACTTGGGCTATGTGACCCTAGGAAAGTCTCCTAACCTCTCAAGGCTTTCAGAAACTCTCTGAGACAATAAACTACAGAGGAGGTGCTGACTTGCATTGGTAGAGGGAAGCTCCCTATCCCAAAGAAATCATAGACCCAGTCACTATTCCTGTCCCTGGTGACCAATATGGAGCTATTAAAGGGTTTTTGTCTGTTCGTTTGTTTGGTGGGGTTTTTTTTTTTTTTTTGAGGGGAAGGCTAGGCCTGGAGCCAGGAAGATCTGAGTTCAAATCCAGCCTCAAACACTTACTATATGTGTGACCCTGGGCAAGTCACTTAACCCTTTTTGCCTTGTTAGCACCAGCATTATTATGAATGGTAACAACTGGAGAGACATAATTTCTGGGTGATTAATTATTTTTATTAATTATGACTAGCAAATAATAAAAATATGGTCATTTGGCTGTCTCTCTTGAACCAAAAGACAGACTATGGAGGCCAGAGATGGCAATTTACTCTGATTGGCTAACAGTTAATGAAAATAATGACTATTACTATGAGAGGTGGACCTATTCTAATGAGGGGGTGGGGGCCTGACTTTGATTATGTCCCTCTTACTCCCAGACCACCCCCATGCCGTGGGGCAATCTAGACCCTGGCTTCTTAAACTGTGAGTTGCAACCCCATATGGGGTCATGTACCAATGTGACAGTTGTGAAAAATTTGGTAACAGTAAGAGGCTATGCATATCTATTTTATAAATCTATATACCCCAGGGATCAAATAAAAACTCTGGTAAAAAGGGGTCAAGAGTGGGAAAAGTTTAAGAAGCCCTGGCCTAGACAAAGGATCTAGTACCCCTACCCCACTCCAAGCCTGAGTAGAATGCAATGGGCTTCCACAGTTGGATGGGGTCTGACAAGATTGAGGAGAATGTTAAATCCAATCTCATTATCATCCCTATTCTTCAAGGGCTGATTTGACCTAGTAGAGAATGAAGGAATAAGGGGAAAAATCTGGGATCTCCCCAATAGTAACTGGTTATTAATATATTTCTCTCAGAATGTTGGATATAAAAATAATGCCTATTTGGATGCTCTTTGTAGCCAAGCAGTCTCCAACTGGGGAAGCTGGGGAGATAAGAACAAGAGGACAGCCTTTTGTTCTTTAATGCTCAGAATCCGGAAGTGTTAAAGACACACTTACCATGGCAGCAGGATGCGTAGCTTCTTTCCACATATACCAGCTGTCTAGGGAACTAGCTCTATGACAACACCCCAGCTGTGCCTCTTATCATCGACAAACACTCATTTAACACCAATATGCAACACAGGGCTAGGCACAGTACTGAACAAAAGGAATTTATAGAGAGTCTCCATTATTTACAATTTAAGGTGGGAAGCACTGGCAATACATAGAATTAACATACAACAGATGTTATTAATGATATAATCTCCACAGACAATTCAGAAGACACCCGTGACTTTCCCAAGGGTTAGTAAATGAATACTGAGCCAAGATTCAAAGCCCAATCTCTTGATACCAAATCTGGGGCACTGTTCATTATCCAATGTCTTCAACAGGGGCACTATGATATCACAGACAAGCAGATGTTAAGTGATTTTTCCAAGGCTACATAAACCTCAAAGCCAGGTATTTTTTGGGGGGTGGGGTGGGGCAATGAGGGTTAAGTGACTTGCCCAGGGTCACACAGCTAGTAAGTGTCAAGTGTCTTTGGCCGGATTTGAACTCAGGTCCTCGGGATTCCAGGGCTGGTGCTTTATCCACTGTGCCACCTAGCTGTCCTAAAGCCAGGTATTTTGATTCCAAATTCAGTTTTCTTTTCACCACACTTCATCCATTCTTTTAATTTCATTCATTCATTTATTCATTCAACAAACATATTTTGTCATAAGTGGGTAGTCATATACAATCAATCCATCGGTCAGCAAGCATTTATTTAGTACTTACTGTGTTCCAGGCACTAATTTCATTCATTCATTTATTCATTCAACAAATGTATTTTGTCATAAGTGGGTAGTCATATACAATCAATCCATCGGTCAGCAAGCATTTATTTAGTACTTACTGTGTTCCAGGCACTGAACTAAAGGCTGGGAATGTCAAGAAAGGCATAAACACAGTTCCTGCCCTCAAGGAGCTTACTCCCTAGTGGAGGAGACATAAATAATTATGTAGATACAAGATATGTTGGGCGGTTAGGTGGCACAGCGGATAGAACACCAAGCCTGGAGTCAGGAAGGCCTGAGTTCAAATCCAGTCTCAGACACTTAATGTCTATGGGCAAGTCACTTCATCCTGTTTGCCTTAGCTTCCTCGTCTTTAAAACAAACTGGAGAAGGGGCAGCCAGGTGGCACAGTGAGTAGAGCACTGGCCCTGGAGTCAGGAGGACCTGAGTTCAAATCCAGCCTCAGACACTTGACACTTACTAGCTGTGTGACCCTGGGGAAGTCACTTAACCCCAATTGCCTCACTTAAAAAAAACACCTGGAGAAATAAATGGCAAACCACTCCAGTATGTTTGACAAGGAAGCTCCAAATGCAACCAAGGAGAGTTAGAAACAACCAAACAATAAGAAGATATGTATAGTGTAACTGGAAGGTGATCCTAGTAGGAGGGCACCAGCAATGGGAAGGACTGGGAAAGGTCCCCTATCAAAAACGGAATTTAAGTTGAATCTTGAAGGAAGCCAGATAAACTAGGAGGCAGAGGGAAGGGAGAGAGCATTTTGGGAATGGGGGATGGCCAGTCCAAAGCCAGGTTGTTATGTGATGGAGTGTTGTACATGAAGAACAGTAAGGAAGTCAAGATAGTTGAATTCCAGAGTCAATTGAGAGGAATATGTAAGATGTTGCTGTTGTTTGTTTGTTTAGTTTTGTCTTCAAAGAGGACCGCTAACATCAGATGTCTTGATTTGCTCCTGAAGTGGATTTAAGTGAGGCAGAGTTGCACAAAGTCACCAGCCTCACTTTTTCTTCCAGAGTGATGGAAGTCCACTGGCAGAACAAAAGTCAAGAGGCCCACGTTTTGGCCCGGGATGCAGTGGATAACCTTGGCATTTTTGATGTCTAACCAAGCTCTAAGCTCTCCGGAGTGCCTACTTCAGATGCCTTCATGGTCACTGAATAAATTGTTCTCATCTGCTCATTCCACTGGGAAAGTCTTCACATGCTAAGATATAAGAATACTGGAAAGGCAATAAGGTGCCAGATTGTGATGAGCTTTAAATGCCAGACAGAATTTTAGATTTGATCCTGTAGCTAATGGAGAACTACTGGAGTTTATTGATTGGAAGTGGGTGGGGAGGGTGACATGGCCAGACTTGAGCTTTAGAAAAGTCATTTTGGCAGCTGTGAGGGTGATGTACTGGAGTGGGGAGTGTTGAACCAAAATCCTATTGCAAGAGTCCAGGCATACAGTGATGAGGGCCTGCACCAGAGTGATGTCGATGTGAGTGGAAAGAATGGGATGTCTATGAGGGTTGTGGTAAACATAGAAATAGCAAGACATTGGCTATGTGGGGTGAATGTGAGGGAGGAATGATAGCCAAGTTGCGAACCTGGTGGACTGTGGATTGTAATAGAAAAGGTGGGAAGAAGGGAGGGAGGAAAGATAGAGTCCTGTTTTGGACATGTTGAGATGCTTACAGCACATCAAATTCAAAATGTCCAAGAGGCAGTTGGCCATGTGAGCCTAGAGCTCTGGGTAGTGGGCTAGACCAATAAACCATACATTCAGAACCAGAAGAGATCTTGGAGTCATTTTATTTTTCCTTATCTTTATACAGTTTAGGAAAGTGGGGTGCCACAGAATTGAAGGGACTTGTCAGTGGTCACACAGGAAAGCTTCACAGATGGTATAAAGACTTTTAATAAAATATTATAGGGGGCAGCTAGGTTGTGCAATGGATAAAGCACTGGCCCTGGATTCAGGAGGACCTGAGTTCAAATCCGGCCTCAGACATTTGATACTTACTAGCTGTGTGACCCTGGGCAAGTCACTTAACCCTCATTACCCCACAAAAAGCAATCAATCATCTATAGACGTAGATATAGATGATATAGATATAGATATAGATATAGATATAGATATAGATATAGATATAGATATAGATATAGATATAGATATGGATATGGATATGGATATGGATATGGATATGGATATAGATATAGATATAGATATAGATATAGATATAGATATAGATATAGATATAGATATAGATATAGATATAGATATAGGCAAAGCCAGAACTAGGGTCAGCCACCTGGGGATGAAACATTCAGAGAGGTGCAACAAGAAAATGAACATATTGTCATTGACCAAACATTTCACTCTTTATGGCACAGAATTATTTATTTAGCGATAAGCCACACTGTATGTCTCATATATTATTATGAAGACAGTGTATTTTGGACAGTAACATGGGGAGTGAGGAAGCTTTAAAACTAGCTGGAGTCAGGAAGAACTGAGTTCAAATCTGAAAAACATTTACTAGTGGTGTGACTCCAGGAAAGTCAACCTCTGCCTCAGTTTCCTCAACTGTAAAATGGGGATAATAACAGCACTAACCTTACAGCGTTGTTTTAAGGATCAAATGAGACAATATTTGTAAGGTGCTTGGCACACAGTAGGTACTTACTAAATGCTTACTCCTTTCCTTTCAAAAGGTCTGATGACTAGTGAGTGGCAGAGCTGGGGTTCAGACCAGGTCCCTTGACTCCCCAGAGCCAAGGCTCTTTTCATTTTATCACAGGGCTACGAGACATCACATCAGGGCAGCTCAGAAAGAGTCTTCCATCATCCTCACAGGCTTACGACGTTGCTCTAATTGTTAACCTGATGGTCGTATTTTGCTCGGTAAATCTGACAGAGTTAATAAAACATGTGATAAATAAGAGGCAGCTGGGAAGACAAAGTCCCGTCTGTTCCTGGCTCCAGCCCCGCAATTCCCAGCCAGCTTCCTTGTACTTGTACTGCAAGTTAGATAGAGATCGTCCAGCCAGCCCACTCCCTTATTTTACAGATGAAGAAACTGAGGCCCAGAGAGAAGAAATGACTTAGCCGGTACCACAGACCGTATTTTCCCTTTGTTATCAGTATTTTGGCACAGAAAATATCTAAAAAATTATTAAATAATTTTAAAAAAGTATATTCATAGTATTTGTTTTAGTTCCTGAGATACTGCTATTGCTGCTTCATTACCGAGAAGCAACACGGTGATGTGGCTAAAGAATCTGCCTCAGAGGGGCAGCTAGGTGGCACAGTGGATAAAGCACCAGCCCTGGATTCAGGAGGACCTGAGTTAAAATCTGATTTCAGACACTAAACACTTACTAGCTCTGTGACCCTGGGCAAATCACTTAACCCCAATTGCCTTACCAAAAAAAAAAAAAAAAAAGAAAGAAAGAAAAAAAAAAAGAATCTGTCTCAGAGTCGGGTTGATCTGGGTTCAGAAATTGCCTCTAATACTGATAGGACCAGGGGTTTCCATTTCCTTATAATAGGGATGAATTTTCCCTTAAAAGCAACAAGATTGTTTCTGGGACCTGATTGGCCCCTGACTCCTTTGAACAACTTCTGGGTCACCTGACTTTGGTAAAAATCTTTTTGAGTTGGGGTTCCCTTTGACTTGGTAGAAGACTGTGTGAGTCAGTCACCACACCCTGTCCTGTAGACCAGGAACATTTGATGATGATGGTGATGACAGTTAACATTTAAATAGCACTTACTATGTGATCAGGCACTGTGTTAAGAGCTTTACAATTATTATATCCTCACAACTGCCCTGGGAGGTAGGTACTATTATTATCTCCATTTTACAGTTGAGGAAACTGAGGTAAACAGAGGTTGAGTGACTTACCCATGGTCACGGAGCTACTAAGTGTCTGATTTTAAGTCAGCTCTTTCACTGAGTGGGTGGGGGGTGGGGAAGAGGGATAGTCTACCTAGCTGCATATGCATTTTTAGACAAGGGTACTATAGAAACTAGGTGCTACTGTATATCCTTTTTTCATGTTCTTGCTAGGTTGAGGCAAGGTAAATCTCTTTATTCAGTGATAGAAATGTCCAGTGATACAAATGAAATGCATTTCATCACAAAATCAAACTTGATCTAACTGGGTGCTGGCCTTAGTTCCTCCCCTAACAAACACTTCCAAGCTTGTGAGACCCTGGGCAAGTCATTTTACTTCTGTCTGCCTCAGTTTCCTCATCTGTTAAAAGAGAGGGTTGTACCCCCCCATAGTTCCTCCCAGCCTTAAATCTTCAATCTTATGATGTTACAGGGAAGGTGTTGGTCTGCTTCTGAACCAATAATATTGGCAGGCAAGTCAAAGAGGAAAAATTGCTAGTATGTTATGTCTTGTGGCCTCAAAAATTGGAAGTGGCTCAGGCTCTTCTCCATCTCTGAAGGCTCCTGGGCTTGAGCCGCTGCTGGCATAGCCCTTGTTTTACATTTTCATTTTTTTCTGACAGTGGTTAGAGTACAAGGGCTCTGGACAGAGGGAGTTCAGAGTTCTCCAAGCCTCTCCAGGGAACTCATGGCTTTCTTTGCCATTTGGGGTCCCACCTGTCCATAGAGCACCATAGAGGTATTTCCCCAGAAGGAAAGGACAATGAAGCTTCATATAGCTTGGTGCCAGGAGAGACCCAAGTTCAAATCTGGCCTCAGAGACTAACAGACAATTAACTGCTGTTTGCCCCAGTTTCCTCATCTGTAAATTGGGGATAATAATAACACTTCCCAGAGTTATGAGGAACAGATAAGATAATATTTCCAAAACATTTTGCAAACCTTAAAGCACATATAAATATCAGCCAGTCAACAAACATTTATTAAATGTCTACTATGAGTCAAGTGTGGTGCTAAAGCATTGGGAATAATCTAATGGAGGAGATAACAAACAACTATGTATAAACAAAGGCAGTTAGGTGGTGCAGTGGATAGAATGTTGGGCCTGGAGTCAATAAGACCTGAGTTTAAATCCAGCCTCACATACTAGCTGTGTGACCCTGGGCAAGTCATTTGACTCTATTTTCCTTAGTTTCCTTATCTGTTGGATAAGTTGGAGAAAGAAATGGCAAACAACTCCAACACCTTTGCTAAAAAGAAAACCCAAATGGGGGTTCACAAAAAGTCACTTGGACATGACTGAAGCAACTGAACAACAATATATACAAACAAGCTATATACAGGATAAATAGAAAAGAGGGAAGGGATTTGAAATAAGAGGAGTTGGTTCTGGGGGCAGCTAGGTGGTATAGTGGATAAAGCACCAGTCCTGGACTCAGGAGGACCTGGGTTCAAATCCAGCCTCAGATACTTGACATTTACTAGCTGTGTGACCTTGGGCAAGTCACTTAACCCTCATTGCCCTGCCAAAAAAAAGAGGGGTTGGTTCTCATCAATACAATGATCTGAGACAATACCAAAGGACCAATGATGGAGCATACTATCTACCTCCTAAGAAAGAACTGATATTGGTTGAACAAAGACCAAAGCGTGCTATTTTTCACTCTTTCATTTTTTTCTTTTATTCATGTTTCCTTGTACAAAATGACTAACATGGTAATGTTTTACATAATTGCATATGTATAACATATATCTGATTGCTTCATCCTCAGGGAGTGGGGAGGGGAGAGAGGGAAGGAGGGATAGAATTTGGAACTCAAAGCTTTAAATAAAAATGTTTATTATTATAAATAAATAAATAAAAACAGCTAAACACACAAATAAAAGAAGGATTAGGAAAGGCTTTCTGTAGAATATAGTATTTTAGTTGGGATTTAAAGGACTTAGAGAATAAGGAAGTAGGCAGAGATGAGAAGGGACAGGATTCCCAGATTGGGGAACAGCCAGAGAAAATGCATGGAGTGGGAGAGATGGACCGTTATTAATGTTAGTTTCATAGAGTCCTAAATATAGAGCAGGAAGGACCCCCTGGGACCACCCAGTAAGCTTTTTCATTTTTCAGATGAAGAAACTGAGGCCCATAGATGTTCATCAAGCAAAACAAATTCTTTCATTGGCCACGTCCCCACAAAAGTCTCAGTCTACATTATGAGCCCAGAAGGTGATGTGTTTCATCATGAGTCCTCTGGATTTGTGGTTGGTCAGTGTAACCACAACCAATATTTACAGGCTGTGTGTACTGCTTACCAAGCCCTTTCCTCATAATGATCCTGTGAAATAGCTCTTTGACTTGCCCAAAGTCATCCAGGTAGTAAATGGGAGTGGAGATTTGTGCTGAGGTTCCATGATTCCAAATCTGGTAATCTTTCTGTTGGGCCCTGCTCAGTCACCTACTGGCTTCGGGAAACCTCTCCAAGCCTCAGCCTATGGCCAAGTAGGGACCATTCACATTTGTTTCAGGGACTGGTGGCCGGTTGGCTCCTTCATGCTTTTGCTCCACAGGCAGGCCTGATAGTGGAGTGACTGTGACTTTAAGTGGGAAAAAGAAGGAAAGACGGGTGGGATTTGGGCAGGTTGAGGGGCCCAAGTTTATACTTTTGATGGAGCTTGGGGTTTTCAGGTCATTTAGAAAATGGAAGAATTGAAATCCATTTTAAAAAATTATTTATTTATTTTGGTGAGGAAATTGGGGTTAAGTGACTTGCCCAGGGTCACACAGCTAGTGTCAAGTGTCTGAGGCGGAATTTGAACTCAGGTCTTCCTGACTCTTGGGCCAGTACTCTATCCACCGTGCCACTTAGCTGCCCCTGAGATCCATTTTTGATACTCTATCTCCTCTGCTTTGCAGACTATTTCATATTTATTTTCCCCAGGAAAATAAATGTGTCTTGAGAATATAAGCTGATTTTTAAAATATTCACTGAAGCAAAACAGATTAAGGAAGATGAACACATAGCATTAAACTTCAATTCTTTACCCCCATACCCATCCAATCAAGTCCCTTCCAGCTCGAAATCTATGATCTATGACCTACAATCTTGCGGCTTCTGAGATCTCTTGGCTCAACCTTTTCAGTTCCAACCTTATTTCTTCTGTTCTTTGCTTTGATTTAATTGGACTGCTCTCTTCTATGCCATATACCACTTTCAGAAAGCCACCCCCTCTCCTCCAAAGGCTGACCCAATACCTTCCATTTCAGAAGAACCCCAGAAGGAAAGATCTCAGAGCTCAGGCTTCTTGGAGTCTGCAAGGCCAGAGTTACAAACTCTCAACAAGGTTGAGTTTGTAACAATCTTCCCAGCTGGGCTGGGGAAAGGATACTGGAAAGGTGATGGGACAGCTCCAGGACTTCACAAGGAGTTTGAGTCAAGACCCGCTTGGCTTTCCGTTCCTCAGGCTCCAGCACGCAGAGGGGAGGCTTCCAGCTGCCAAAAGTTTTATTTTATTGTCATTGCAATTGGCTCCCCTGGCGACCAGACTTGGCAGAACTACAGCACTGAGTCCTCGCTGCTGGGCCATGGTCATGATAGCAATTCCAGGATTCTCCCGCCACCGGCCTTTGCTAAGAGAAGAGGCTCCTGGAGGTAGCTGGGAAAACTGGGGAAGGAGGGCGAGACCAAGGCTGAGGCCTGAGAGTTGGTACTGGCTGTTCCCGTTCTCCCTTTCTCATCTGGCTGGGCTTCAGGCACAAGGATTCCACCACCCAAGCCTTCTTTCCATTTTTCCCAGCTGGCTCTGAGCAAGTGAGGTCGACTCGTTATTCTTGAGTCTCAGAGGCCATTTGGTTGGGAAATTCTGATCCTGTCCTGTAAACTCTCCATTGGAGAAAACAAAACAAAACAAACAAACAAAAAGCTCCTTACCTGCATCCCGGCTGAATCTTGGGGATGATTATTTGCTGTTTGGGGCTCCTCTGAAACAGGTCTTTCTTCAATCTCCCCTAAGTCCATGCAGCATTGTTTTCCAGATCTGTCAGAGATGGCTGCTATCTGGAAAGAGGCCTAAGGCTTCTGGCTGTGTGGCCTTGAGCAATTCTAGCTGGGCCTTAGTTTCCTCAACTGTAAAATGGGAATAAGAATGAAAGTTCCCTAACTGTAGAATTTGGTTCAATTCTACACCTGTGCTTAGTACAGTGTCTAACACATAGTAGGTACTTAATAATGTTTGTAGCTTACTGTTAAACTTCTCAGTGATCCCTAAGCGCCTGGAAATCAGCTTAGTTGACATAATAGAGGTGCGCAGAATTGTACAGAATCTTCATTATCACCTGGAATATGCAAGTGGAGGAAGGGAGTGGCGCTGAGGAGCATGAATGAGATATGACCTTGACTGACAATGCTACAAATAAACATTTCTGGACAACACAGACCAAGACAAGAGGCAATATGCTATTATACTTGCAGCCAGGCAGACCTAGGTTCAAATTCCACATCAGACACCTACTGGCTTTATAACTTTAACTTCTTCTGGTCTCAGTTTCTCACCCATAAATTAAGGAGGTCTGAAGGAGGGTTCCTTTCATTCATTCTAAATCTAAATCCATGTCCTATGACTCTATGATCCTGGGTTAAATCCCACTTCTGATATTTTACAGCTTTGTGATCATGGACAAGTCAGTTAAACTCTTAGAGACTTGGCTTTACTCATTTGTAAGAATGTGGAAAATTTCCTTGGGGCTTAAATAAAATGGTAAAATTTTGAACTCAGGAAGGTGGGTATTCCGAACTTCGGTCCTATCACTCTAAGCATTACACCAGTAAGCTCTCCAGGAGTCAGGAAGACCTGAGTTCAAATCCAGTCTCACACACTTACTAGCTGTGTGACCCTGTGCAAGTCACTTAACCCTGTTTGCCTCAGTTTCCTCATCTGTAAAATGAGCAAGAGAAGGAAATGGCAAACCACTGCAGTATCTCTGCTAAGAAAACCCCCAATGGTGTCACAAAGAGTTGGTTATAACTGAAGCAACTGAATAACAACAAAGCATTTATATGGTACTTTGACATTTCCAAAGTGTTTTACTTATCTCCTTTGCTCCTCATAGCAACCGTGTGAGGTAGATGCCATTATTACCCTCATTTTACAGAAGAGGAAACTGAGGCACTGAGAGGTTAAATGACTTGCCCAGAGTCACACAGCTAGTAAATATCTGAGGGAGGATTTGAACTCGTCTTCCTGACTGTAGGACTGGCACTCCAGTCACTGGACCACCTAGTGGCCTCTTGACTGACTTCCCCTGCAGCTAACTTCTTATCAGCTTCTGTGCAGTGACAAAAGTTTCACAGGAAGAAGGGGTTGTACCTTCATACTTCTGGGCCTTAGTTTCCTCATTGGTAAAACAAGGAGGTTGTACTGGATGATTTCTAAAGTCTCTCCCAGCTCCAAATCTATGATTCTATGAATCTCTACCTCCCAGCATTGCCACATCCCTGTTTCCTAAGGGCTACCTTGCAGAGTTGTGAGGATCAAATGATGTCATAAAAATTGAAGACCAATCACAGATCTCAATATGGAAGGGAACTCAGAAGCCATCTATTGCAACCCTGGCATTTTATAAAGGATGAAATCTTGGGCCTGCAGAGGTTAAGGGTCACTCAGGGTGTAAATGACAGAGTCAGGATTTGAACCCAGGTCCCCTGATCCCAAACCTATCACTCTTTCTATAATACCAAGTTGCTTCATCAGAACAAGTGAGATCTAAGGTAACCATCAAGTGCCATGTAAATGTAAAGCCATTCTTCTTCCTCCTTTTAAATCCCCTTCTAGATCCAAAGGAATGTTGTATACAGTAGCAGCAATATTGTTTTAAGAATAACTTTGAGCAACCAAGTCATTCTGACTAATAAATACCCAAATTAACTGCTAAGGTCCTATGAAGGAAGATGCTGATTGTATCCAGAGAAAGGACTCATACATACATACATACATACATACACACATACATATCATTATATTAAATATGTACACGTGTGTATATACACATATACATACACACACAAAATACACATATAAATAGACGTAAAATTATAAAATATATACGTGTATATACATACATGTACACACATGTGTATGTGTATATATATGTATATATATATATAAATTTGTGTCTAATGGTAGCTATCTCTAGGGTGGGGGAGAGGGAGGGGAAAAGTTACATGATAACTTTTTTGTACATTTAAAAGGAATACAAGTTGAACTTAATAGCACTGTAGTTTCAGGTGCAATCTTCATTTTTCTATTCCACTTTGTTATAGAAATGCTTGTTTTATTTCTTAAATTAAGAATAAATTTTTTAAAATTCCAGTATCTCCCCCCCGCCCCCACCCCAATCCCCTTCTATTGCCTCCTTATGGCATGTAGGTGGCTCTGGGTTCTTAAAGGCAGTGTCATTGGAGCATAAGTTCCAAGAAAGACCTCCCAAGTGGGGAAAGACTCTGTATGTGGCCACTGGTGGGCTCTGAGTCTATTCATTAAGGATCATCCTAGCTTATTTTGAAGAGATTCATTACCATAAGTTTGCCTGCCAGATGATAGAGTCTCTGGCCCCAGCATCTCCTGGATAACCATCATGAGCATCACAAGAGTTCATGTCTATATAATACTTCAAAGTTTGTGAAGTGATTTACAAGCATGGTCCCTAGGGCTTAGCTCAGAGCCTGACACACGGTAAGCACTTAAAAAACCCCAAATCACTTGCTCATGAGTTGATTGTATCTCACAACTGTGTGAGGTATGTGCTGTTATTATGCCCATTTTCTTTTTTTCTTTTTCTTTTTTTTTTTTTGGCGAGGCAATTGGGGTTAAGTGACTTGCCCAGGGTCACACAGCTAATAAGTGTTAAGTGTCTGAGGCTGGATTTGAACTCAGGCACTCCTGACTCCAGGGCCGGTGCTCTATCCACTGTGCCACCTAGCTGCCCCTATGCCCATTTTCTTGATGAGGAAACTGAGGCTCAGAGAAGTTACAATGACTTGTTCGTGGTCACACAGCTGGTAGGTATCTAAAGCGAAATTTGAATTCTGGTCTTCCTGACACCAAACTAAGCCCTCTGTGCACTATGCCGCAGTGGCTCCTCATGAAGGCATGGAGAGATAATGGTATCCACTGGTAGAGGGGGTGCCCACATCAGTGCAATCAAGGGCCTTGTAAGTATTAAAGTTAGGATTATTATTTTTGTCATTTCTCTAACTTTATTCATAAAAATTTTATACAAAATTCTGGGCACAAATCCTTGCATCCTCTGAGAGGCCCTGTGGCTATGGAACTTGAGATCATTTAGACAGGGTGCCTGGTTCCTCCTCAGGGAGGGAACAGCAAATAGCAGAAATTCGTAGGCCTGTGGCATCCGGTGTTCCCCAAAGAAGGATTCTTCATCTCGAAGGATTTGGTGGGAGAAGTCATATCAGGCGGGGCCCCTGAGGATATAGAGGGACCAGGTTCCAGTAGTAACTCCAGCCATTCTTGAGGATCTTGGGCGTCAACTAGTCGCCTGACATTGGGGGAAAGCAAGGAGAGGCCTGCAATGATGCCGCCACAGAACTTGATGCTGTACACACGGGGCTTGATTGTAGCCATGTTGGTGGCAGTCCAGTACATGGACCATAGGGAGCTGGGCCAGAGCCGGGAGTAAGGCAGCCGCGGGAACCCACTGCAGAATGGCCTGGCTGGCCTCTGACCAGTGTGACTTCTCCGTCTCCCGGAAGCCGTGGATGGCCGCGTCCCAGTGATTGTACTCCTAGAGGCGGCGGCGCCATCCAGCTCCCACCTCAGCGTCTCCTCTTCCACCAAGCTCAAGAAGCTGGGCCACACCACAGTCGGACCCCGCAGCTGGTGAAGCACGGTGGGCCTGGACCCTCGCAGCCAGCCAGGCCAGGCTCGCAGTGCTCCTAGGGCCAAGCGCCCGCTCCAGACCATGGTCCAGCTGCCCAGGCTGGCTCCGGTCAAACGCCTAAAGTTAGGATTATTGATAATTTCTTGCCAATGGGCAAAGGGGAAGGAAGGGAGTGGAATAATTAAACAACTACTATGTGCCAGGCACTGTGCTAAGTGCTTTACAAATATTATCTCATTTGATCTTACAACTCTATGAGGTAGGTGCTATTATCCATTGTCCTGTTGAGGAAACTAAGGCAAACAGGTTAAATCACTTTCCTAGGGTTACACAGCTAGTAAGTGTCTGAGACTGATTTTGAACTCAGATCTTCCTGCCTCCAGGCCTAGTAATCTATCCACTGTGCCAGCTGCTGTCCTTAACAAGAACAAAGACTCATAGTAGCTCTATGTGGTTGTAACAGGCTTAGAATTTAGAATGTAACCCTGGAGATGTAAACGCACAGTGCTTGGCACATAAAAAGCATTTAATAAATGTTACATTCATTCATTCACTTCTGTGTGGGTCACCAACTCCATGGCCTCTAGCCAGCCATTGAACAGCAGCATACTCCAGTTTCTTCATGCAATGAGAAGGGGAAAAAAAGCAGATAGTTAGAACTTACCTCAACCACTAGGGACATTTTGAAGATCATCTTATGTGAGAAAAAGCCTTCTTCATATCAAAAGCCTATGTAGGGGGAAGCTAGGTGATGCAGCACCAGCCCTGGATTCAGGAGGACCTGAGTTCAAATTCAGCCTGAAACACTTGACACATACTAGCTGTGTGACCCTGGGCAAGTCACTTAACCCTCATTGCCCTGCAAAAAGAAAAAAAAAAGAAAGAAAGCCTATGTAAAGTGATGGAGATTTTTGCAAGCCAGCTAAGCACTTTCTATTTCCTCCTTCAAAACTGTTCTGAACTCTGACCTGGTCCAAAAAACTTTTCCCAGTAAAATGGTAAGACATGTAAAGCTCCCTGCAGAGGAGTAAGGTCCCCTAAAACATAAAAGCATCTACATGGTGAAGATGGCTATCATTTATCTGATCATCCAAACATGGCTTGTTGTTGTGGTTCAGTTGTTTCTGACTCTTGGCAAAGATATTGGAGTGGTTTGCCATTTTCTTCTCTTGCTCATTTTACAGATGAGGAAACTGAGGCAAACAGGGTTAAATGATTTGCCCAGAGTCATGTAGCTAGTAAGTGTCTAAGGCTACATTTTAACTCAGGTCTTCCTGACTCCAGGCCCAGGACTCCATCCACTATACCACTTAGATGCCCTCTGAACGTGACACTGCAAGTCTATTTATTGTTCCCGTATCTGCATTCTTCCAAAATGGTATTGCTTATCTATTAACAAGCTATCTTTCGGGGCAGCTAGGTGGTGCAGTGGATAGAGCACCAGCCCTGGAGTCAGGAGTACCTGAGTTCAAATCTGGCGTCAGACACTTAACATTTACTAGCTGTGTGACCCTGGGTAAATCACTTAACCCCAATTGCCTCACTTAAAACAAAACAAAACAAAACACTTACTAGCTGTGTGACCCTGGGCAAGTCACTTAACCCCAATTGCCTCACCAAAAAAACCCCCAAAACCCCACCAAAACCAAGCTATCTTTCCAGCTTCCCCTACTGACACCTTCCTCCAAATGCTGCCTTGGTGTGAGGGTGATCCTCTCTGATCTCTCAAAGGCCATGCCAGCAGAGCATGAGCTCCAGCAGACCCTACCATCTTGGTAGGGATCTTGGCAAGGATTCAAGGATGGACTCAGAAAGAGCCTATTCATCAAGGAATGGCCATGCTAAGTGAAGAGAGATTCCTCGCTAGAAGGTTGGCCACCAGCTAAGACATATTCCTTTCACTCAATGACGGACTGTATACTAAGGTTTAGTATAGTCCCTTCATCATTGCAGATCCCATGATTGTGGAAATTATGGCTTCCATGATTTATTGGAGTGAGGATCCTACATACTTCTCCACCAAACACATCTGTCCTGATGTTCACGCACACATAAGACCCGAGCTAGTCTGGGTTGTTCACTCTTCCTCCTCCAAGTGCTGAGTCTAGGACCACCCATTTCGGGGTCTCCAAAGGAGAATCATATCTTGCCGTCCATGCTGAGAATAGAGGGGACCTTCCATACAGAGGGAGGCTGACGAGGTTGTTTGAGTTCACACAGTGAGTCACTGACAGAGCCAGAACACAGAGACATGGTGTCTAGACAGGTCGTCTGTGCCCCAGTCTTCCTTCTTGGGCTGTATTTATCCATGGCCTCTATAGGCCCGGCTGGCTCTGGGCAAAATTGAAATTGGGAATTATCCAAAGTTTGTCTTCAACCCTACTCCTCCTTCTGGCATGTGGGCCCTAGGTCTGTCTTCCCTGATGCAAAAGGTAGCAATTCTGCCCCCTCTGCGACTGCTAATCTCCTGGAAACCTGTAGATCATGGAGCTAGAGCTGGGAAGGGACCTCGAAAGCCACCAAGTTCAATCCCCTCATTTTGCAGATGAGGAAAATGAGGCCCAGGGAGCTTAAGGTCACATAGGTATTAAATAGAAGAGATGGGATTTGAACTCAGATGATCTTGCTCCAGTGCCAGTGCCCTTATTTCCTCATTCAGTATTCCATCCCCTCAGGGTCCAGATTTTCCTACTATAGGCATCATTTTGGGGGGGGGGGGCAATGAGGGTTAAGTGACTTGCCCAGGGTCACGCAGCTAGTAAATGTCAAGTGTTTGAAGCCAGATTTGAACTTAGGTCCTCTTGAATCCAGGGCTGGTGCTTTATCCACTGCGCCACCTAGCTGCCCCCAGATAGCATTCTTTGTTGGACTATATGCTATTTTAATTTTTTTTTAGGGACAGAAACTAGACTTGTGATTCATTGGCACCCAAGATTCCTTTTATCAGCACAAATGAGCACCTTGCTTAAAATTTAAAATCGTAGAGTTTCTTGGGGTTACTGAGAGGTTAAGTCCAGGGTAATACAGATAATATGTGTCAATCAATCAAGCATGTCCTATGTTCCCAGCACTGTGTGAGACTGAATTTGACCCCTTGTTTTCCTGATCCTCAGTTGTTTCTCAGTTAAGGCACTCAGCATGATATCTTAACCCAGTGACATCATCCTTGCCTTCTTGAGGTCTTTTGGAGGTGGGCTAATGGTCAGGAACCAAGGCAGAAAGGGAAATATTTTGGCAGCAATGAACTCTTTAGCGACCACCATACCTGTGCCCCCTCCCCAAATCCTCTAACACCTCTAACATATTGTCACAATGTACATAGGTATCCAGGGAAGACTAGAACTTTGGTGTGAGGGCTTGCTGAGCCCTTTTCAGGCCTACTCAATCACCTTTGGTGTCTGCCTATCATCCAAATCTTACCTGTCACTCCAAGAAGCATGTGCAGTGGCCATACCCCAACAACACTGTCTGAGCAGATGGGTTAAAACAGGTTGAGGGTAATCAGTGGGCTTCAAACCTGTCAGAGAGTTATAGGGAAATCTACTCCAAACATGTGAAGACTTTCTCTAGCAGAATGGGCAGATGAGAACAATTTGTTCCAACAACCACAAAGGCAGCTAAAGCCAGCACTGTGGAGCCAAGGTCATTCAGTGCATCCTGGGCCATCGCCAGTTGTCCTGATTTTTGTCTTGACAGTGGACTTCAATGATTCTGGAAGAGAGAGTGAGGCTTATGACCTTGTTCAATTCTGCCTCATTTAAATCTAATTTATGAGCAAGTCAAAACATCACCCTGTGATGTCCTTGGTCTTCCATGAACATGAAGGATGAACAACAATTACTACAATGCCAGACACTCACTAGATATGTGACCACATACTGAAAGGGCTTTCGTTCCAATGATCTGATGAAGTAGACAGTGTAGAAATCACTGTTTTTCAAATGAGGAAACTAAGGCTCAGTGAGGTCAAGGAGCTTGGCCAAAGTCACAGAGCTAGTAATTGTTAGAACCAGCATTTGAACCTGTCTTCTGTCTCCCAGGTTTCCTAACTCCATTTGTTCCACTCCATCATGAAGTTGCCTATATTCCATTTTTGCTGCAGTCTGGCCCTGACTCTCACATGTCAATCAGTCAATGAACTTTTATTAAGCACTTATGTTCCTAGGTCCAGAAGGTAGGAGGAAGAGTTAAGGAGGGAAAGATTTGGCATGGGGTAGGGATGGGGGATTGGAAAAAGGCTTCCTGCATTTGGGATGAACATTAGTTTTCCAGGCATAAGGGGCAGCCAGTGAAAATGCTCAGGAGATAGGGAAAGACAGCAAGCACTTCCTGTGTGCCAAGCACTTTTATAAATATTATCTCATTTGAGTCTCATAACAACTCTTTGAGGAAAGTGCTATTGTTATCCTCATTTTACAGTTGAGGAAACTGAGGCAAGCAGAGGTTAAGTGACTTGCTCACAGTAATGTGACTAATGTGTCTGAGTCTAGATTTTAACTCAAGTCTTCCTAACTCCAGCATCTACTTTCTACCCATTTGGCCTTTGGTAAAATTCATAGCT
Organism: Dromiciops gliroides; assembly: GCF_019393635.1. Lineage (NCBI taxonomy): Eukaryota > Metazoa > Chordata > Mammalia > Microbiotheria > Microbiotheriidae > Dromiciops > Dromiciops gliroides. Next base: position 260,107,048 of record NC_057864.1, read on the forward strand.
CTAGTAAAATTCTTAGGTCATAGGTACAACCTGATAAATTCCCAGATCTAGAGTTAAAGGAGGCCTAAGAGCTCATCCAGTCAATAATCAATCAATCAATCAATCAACATTGCTTAAGGACTTACTATATGCCAGGCACTGTGCTAAGCATTGGGGATACAAAGAAAGGCAAAAGACAGTCACTGTCCTCAAGGATCTTACAATCTAATGGGAAAGACAACATGCAAACAAATAAAGACAAAGCAAGCTATCTACAGGGTATATTTATAGGATGCAATTGCCAAAGAGAAGGCATTAGAATTTAGAGGGGTTGGGGCAGGCTTCCAGTAAAAGATGGGATTTGAGTTGGGACTTACCAGAAGCCAGAAAGGTCAGTAGGTAGAGTAGTGGAGGGAGATCATTTTGGGCATAGGGCCTGACAGAAAGGAAATGCCCAGAGCTGAGGTATGGAGTGTCTTGTTCATGAAACCTCCTGAAGGCCAGTGTCACTAGTTTGAAGAGTATATATTGGGGAGTAAAGTGTAAGCAAACTGGAGAGGTAGGAGGGGCTAGGTTATGAAGAGTTTTGAATATCAAGCAGAGCTTTTTGTGCTTGATCCTGGAGGCAACAGGGGACCACTGGAGTTTACTGCATAAGACAGGTGACATGATTAGAATTGTGCTTTAGAAAGATCCCTTTAGTGGCTGAATGGGGGATGGATTGAAGCAGGAAACAGAAGGGAAGTGGACTCACTGGCTGGTTATTACAATAACCCAGGTGTGAGGTGATGAGGATATTCATTAGCATGGCAGCAGTATCAAAGGAGAGAAGGGCGAGGGGACAGCTAGATGGCACAGTGGATAGAGCACCCGCCCTAGAGTCAGGAGGACCTGAGTTCAAATCCTACCTGAGGCATGACACTTACTAGCTGTGTGACCCTGGGCAAGTCACTTAACCCCAATTGCCTCAGAAGAAGGAGAAGAAGAAGGAGAAGGAGAAGGAGAAGAAGAAGCTTTGATCCAGACAAGGATTCAGCAAAGGAGGCAAAGGAGTGGTCAGATAAGTAGGAAGAAACTCAGGAGAGAGTAGGATCCCAAAAGCCTAGAGAGACAAGAGTATCAAGGAGGAGAGTGTGATTGGATCTGGCAACTAAAAGATCATTGGTATCTTTGGAGAGAGCAGTTTTAGTGGAATGATAAGGATGGAAGCTGGATTATAAGGGGTTAAGAAGAAAATAAGAGGAGAGAAGATGGAGGTACATATTAGAGATGACCTTTTTGAGGAATTTAGCTACAAAAAACAAAAGAAATATGAGACAACAGTTATCAAGGATGGAAGGATCTAGTGAGGTTTTTTTTTTCAGGATGGGGGAGATATGTTTGTAGGCATGAGAGAATGAGTAGACAGGGAGAGACTGAAAATAAGGAAAGAATGGGGATGTCAGAGGGGGCGATCTGTTGGAGGAGATGGGATGGAATGGGATTGCTAGAACATTTAGAGAGATTAGCCTTAGTAAGTAATAAGAGCATTTCATCATGTGAAATAAGAGTGAAGGAGGAGAAAGGGCAAAAGGCATTTGAGTGACAAGAGACAAGGAAGAAACTCATGGCGAATGGCCTCATTTTTTTGTACAAAATATGAGGCAAGGTTCTCAAGTGAGAAAGTAGGGGATGGGGAAGCCATAAAGAAGTTTAAGGAGGGATGAAAAGGTTTGGAAGAGTTGCTATGGAGAGTGGGATAGTATAGGATAGTGAGGAAGGTATAGGATTGCCTAGCAGCAGGGAGGACCCAGCTGAGGCTGTGTAACGTAAATTTGTAGAGGGCCCAATCAGAACAGTTACATGATTTTCTACATCTTTGTTCAGCAGCATGTGTATAGGAGCAAAGGTGGTGAATAATAAATAGTCTAATCTCTTCATTTTACAGATGACAAAACTCAGGACCAGGAAGTTAAGTGACTTACCCAAAATCACACTGGTAATAAGCATCAGAAGCAGAATATGAACCCAGGACCTCACACTCCAGAGGGGTGTGTGTGTGTGTGTGTATGTGTGTGTGTAATTTCATTCTTTTCATTATACCATGCTACCTGAGCAAGGGAGAAAGAAACAAGCTGCAGTGAGCTATCACTTTCTTTCTCTGGACCTCAGTTTTCCTGTCTATAAAATAAAAGGGTCTGATGAAATGACCAATCAGATCCCTGCCAGCTTGGACATTTTAGGATTCTATATACAATGATAAAGGCTTTCCAAACCAGGAATCAGAAAGCTGGAATTCTCCTTCCTGCCCCTACTCCCCCAACCCATACAACTGACTCCGCATTCCTCTGCTCAACTGGAACACCATGTCAGAGCTGGAAACAGGCCTGGCGATCATCTTGTCCGGCTTTCTCATTTTACAGATGAAGAACCATCTCCGGTCTGGCCCTTTGCCTGTGTGCTCCCTGAAATCCCCACTCCTGGCAAGCATGTAGGTTTTGGGATTGGATAGCTCTCAGTTCAAAAGAGTCACCCAAGAACTGTGTAGACAGCTCAGCCCCTGCCAAGGGTATATGGTACCCTGACTTAGAGGTGAACTGACTTGCTGGAGGTCAACACTGACATCAGGCACCTACCCTCTAGGGAATTATGGGGAAGAAAGCAGAGAGATATTGGAATGGAAGATGTTAGATAAACCCTCCCCTCAGTCTGTCTTCATCCCTCCAGCCCTCCCCAAATTCATCCCAGCCAGCGGTTGTAGCACAGAGAGGGCCCTTGGACAAACCATTAACAACATAAAGATTCCCTTAAGACTTGTAACATCTGCCTTCAACTATGGACTTCAGTAGCAAGAATGGGCTCCACTGGGCGCATGGGTTGCTGTCTTTAGAATCCATCTGTTTTCAGAATTCTACATTAAGAAAACAACAGGCAGCAGAGGCTAAGACAAAAGCCTGGGATGAGCAGAGGGCTAAAGCCTGGTGTGCTGGCTTCTAGCAGCTCTGAAATTCTCCAATTGACTCTGCCTTCTCTGTCCCTTTAGCTAGGGTCATCACCCATCTCCTCACCCCCTCTCTTCTGTCTACAAATCAAACACTCTTTCCAAAATAGTCAATATCAAATCACTCACTGATCCAACCATTCTGGAGAACAATTTGGAATTCTGCCCAAAGGGCTATAAAACTATGCATACCCTTTGACCCAGCAATACCACTATTAGGTCTTTATCCCAAAGAGATCATAAAAAGGGGAAAAGGACACACATGTATAAAAATATTTATAACTGCTCTTTTTGTGGTGACAAGGAATTGGAAATTGAGGGGATACCCATCAATTGGGGAATGGTTAAACAAGTTGGGGGCATATGAATGTAATGGAATACTATTGTGCTGTAAGAAACGATGAGCAGGTGGATTTCAGAGAAACATGGAAGGACTTACATTAACTGATGCTGAGTGAGATGAGCAGAACCAGGAGAACATTGTACACAGTATCAACAATATTGTGTGTTGATCAACTGTGATAGACTTGACTCTTCTCAGCAATACAATGGTCCAAGATAGTTCCAAAGGACTCATGATGGAAAATGCTCTCCAAATCCACCCCTCCCCAAAGAACTGTGGAATCTAGATACAGATTGAACCATACTGTTGGTACTTTTTTTGTTTTTTGAGGTTTTTCCCTTTTGTTCTGGTTCTTCTTTCACAACATGACTAATGCAGAAATATGTTTAATGTGATTGGACATATAGAACCTTTTTCAGATTGCTTGCTGTCTTGGGGAGGGGGAGGGAAGGGAGAGAGAGAGAGAAATTTGGAATTAGAAATCTTATAAAAACAAATGTTTAAAACTATCTTTACATGTAACTGGAAAATAATAAAATACTTTTATGATAAAAAATCTTAAACAAACAAACAAAAGCAATATCATATCACTCTTGCCACTGTTCCTATTGCATCTTGTTGTCCTTGGTTCTATCAATTAAGATCTTGCCTTGTGACCAAGCCCCTTGCTTTATACCTTCGCTTCAGGGACTGGATCCCTCTCTTGTTTCTTTGGTTTAAGTCCCCTTTTCTAATCCTATACTGCAGGAACTCCTGGACCGGAGTCCTGTCTTGCTCTCCTAGGAACTAGTGCCCCTTATGTGGTATCTCAAGGGCTATTGATCCCTGCTGCTGCTGCCACACCCCCAGACCATCTGCTGTCTCTTGCTGGTCTCTGCTAATGTCCCAACCATGATGGAATGAGAGGAACTGGTTTAAATAAATCCCCAACCTGCTATTTACTTACTACCTGTATGACCTTGGTTAAATCACTTTTCGGAATATCAGTTCATCTTTACAACACAGGAATTGGATTCTAAGTTCTTTTCCAGCTTTTAATAATAATTAATACAATATAATATGAGACAATGTAACATAACACAATATAATACAATGTAACATGATAAAAACATCACAATATAATACAATGTAGCACAACACAATAAAAGGGATCATAATATGATCGAATAAACACAATATAATATAACACAACACAACATAATATACTATGATATGATATAATACAATGTAACATAATGTGTAACATAACAAAGCAATATAACACAATCTATCATAACAGTGTGACATAGTATAATAATAATAGCCAGCATTTATCTAGTGATTTATAATCTTTGCAAAGAGCTTTACAAATATTATCTCATTCGATCCTCACAAGCCCCCCAGGATCCTATATGCTGTTCACTTCCTCCTAGGCCTAGTCCATCACTGAGGATCCCCATGATTTCCTATGTGTCTGGGTCTATCTGGTCCTACCTAACCCTGGTTTAGTGTGTCGCCTTCCTGCTTGCCAAATATTTATAACTGGTAAGCTCAGTGGTTCCAAAGTAGGACTATAATTAAGTCAAAAAGACCCCAATTCAGTTCAGTTCCACAGGTTACTGTTAAAAGTCAACTATGTTGACACTTGGCTCAGTGGATGGAGCACTGAGCTTGAAGTCAGGAAGTTGTTGTTCAGTTGTTTCAGTCCTATCTGACTCTTTATGACCCCATTTGGTTTTTTTGGCAAAGATACTAGAGTGGTTTTCCATTTCCTTCTTCAGCTCATTTTATAGATGAGGAAATTGAGGCAAACAGGATGAACTGACTTGCTCAGAGTCCACAGCTAGTAAGTGTCTGAAGCTGTATTTGAACTCAGGTCTTTCTGAGACACCAGGGCCTGGTGTTCCATCCACTGTGCTGCCCCACGGAGTCAGGAAGACCTTAATTAAAATCCAACTTCAGATACTTCCTAGCTGTGTGACCCTGGGCAAGTCATTCAACCTCTGTTTGCCTGGAAGGCAGCTACATGGCTCAGGGGATAAAGCATTGAGCCTGGGATCAAGAAGACCTGAATTCAAATCTGATCTCAGATAACTCCTGGCTGTGTGACCTTGGGCAAATTATTTAACTTCTGTTTGCCTTAATCCACTGGAGAAGGAAATAGCAAGCTATTCCAGTATCTTTGCCAAGAAAACCCCATGATCGGTATGGTCTAGGGGGTCATGAAGTGTCAGACGTGATTGAACAGCTGAGCAATGTTGGTTCTTAGTAACTGATAAGTAAATACCTACTGCATTAATTGTCTCAGTGTACTGAGACAGCTATGTGGCACTGAGTGGAGTCTGGAGTTAGAAAGACCTGAGTTCAAATCTAGCCTGCTACTTTATTGTGTGACTGTTGGCAAATCACTTAACCTCTTTCTTCTTCAGTTTCCTCAGTTGTAGCACAGGGTTGATGTGAAATAATATCCTCAGTTGTAGCACAGTGTCTAGGATACAGTAGGTGCTTAATAAATGCTTGTTCCCTTTCCTTCCCTACTCTGTGCTAGGCTCCCATGGATTGTAGGGGTGCCTTGGTCCACACAATCTCAAAACCATGTCCATTTTTCTGTTCCTCGCTTTTTGATCCCCCTAAACAATAGCAAGTATTATCCAAGCTTGGAGGCTCTGGAGGTGGATGTATTCTCCAGCCCAGACAATGTACTGCAAAGCCCTAACTTTATAACTAATGAGGCTGGAAACCGGTGACATTATGGAGTTGATTTAACGATGGTTTTCTACATTGGGATCAGATTCCTGCAGCATTTGGAAAGTGGCAAATATAACATCATTATTTCCCCAAATGACCAGAATTGTAGCAGGTAACTTGAGGCCAGTAAATTTCCCCAGCAGCAGATGTTAAATTCTTTTTTTTTCTTTCTTTTTTTAATAAAATGATTAACAGTAGGAGACTAGGAGTCTTGTGGCAGAGAAGCCAGGAGTGTAGAGTTGCCGAAAACAACGTGTGAGGTAAAGGGGATCATAAAGGCTCCATATTGCGGTGACAGAACTGGGGTTGGAAACTGTAAAAGCCCACAGGTCGTAAGCGCTAAACCAAACAGTGTTGGGCAGCTGGCAGTGGGGTAAAGCTGTAAGAGCTTTGGCCTGGAAGCCAGGAGGCCTGGGGCTAGGCCCAGGGCTGCTTCTGTCTACCTTTGTGGCCTTAGACAAGCCAAAGAATCACAGATTTAGGATTGGAAGGGACCTGAGGAGCCAATGGGTCTAACCCCTTTCCATCTATATGTGGGAAAACTGAGGCTGGGAGAGGTTAATCCACTTGTTCACATACCTAGTAAGTGCCCAGTGTAGAATTTCAGTCTTTCCTGACTTCTCCAGGGCTCTAGCCATTGTGCACTCCCCAAGTCACTTGAATTCAAACCATTATTTAGCACCTACTCTTTACAGGGTGAGGCAATTAGGTAACCCAGTGAATAGAATACCAGAACCTCAAGTAGGGAAGACTTATTTTCCTTAGTTCAAATCTGGCCTCCAAAACATACCAGCAGTGTGACTCTGGGCAAGTTACTTCACCCTGTTTGCCTCAGTTTCCTCATCTGTAAAATGATCTGGAAAAGGAAATGGCAAACCATTCCATTATCTTTGCCAAGAAAACCCCAAGTGGGATCACTGAGAGTTGGATATGACTGAAAATGAGTGATCAACAACAGCAAAAGCTTTATAGGGTGAGGCCAGCATGTGGTAGCAGATGGGGGTGGGGCCAACTATAGAACCATGAATAATAACAAACACTTATTTACCACATTAGTGTTTGCAAAAATACTATATTTAAATCTATGTACAAATGCATGTATATATGTGTGTGTGTGTGTGTGTGTGTGTATATATATATATATATATATATATATAATATATATAAAATCTTACTTGATCTTCACAATAACCCTATGAGATAGGTCCATTATTATCCCCATTTTGCAGATGAGGAAACTGAGACTGAAAGAGATCAATAAACTTGGCTAGGGTTCCATAGTAAGTGTCTGAGGCTGGTATTGAACTCAGATCTTCTTGACTCTAAGTCTAACATTCTATCTGTCATACCTCCCATCTGCCTAAGGGAGACATGAGTTCAAGACTTGGATCTGACACACACTGGCTTTGTGACTATGGGCAAGGGACTGACTCCTTTAGTGCGACAGGCATCTCCCTAAGACTGTGAACTTTCAATGAGCTTACCAGATGCATGGGTTGAAGGAGTTTCCTCATGCAGTCTTTTCTACACTGATGAAGTCATAGGTTTGCTTCTTTCTCTTCATAATGTGCCTGGCATGGGAGGAAGCCTAATATAATAGATAGAGAGCTGAAGCTGAGGAACAAAGACTGGGTTTCCACTCCTTCCATATTTCATAACATATGCTAGCGATGTGGTCAGGCAATTCAGCAAACCCCTCTGGGATCTAATAACTCTCTAAGCTCTATCTGCTTAGTTATAGATAGGATATCATCTGTAATGATGAAGAGTGTTCCTACACCAGGGAAATCCCAGGTCTTTGACATATTGATATATTGTCAATTGACTTTCTGCTAGGCACTAAAGATAAAATGATGAGAAACAGGCTAGTTCCTGCCCTTCAGAAGCTTAAAAATAAATATAAGGTTACTTTCTAGTAGTGGGTTTGTTGTTCAGTTATTTCAGTCATGTCTGACTCTTCATGACCCCTTTTGGGGTTTTCTTGGCAAAGATACTAGAGTGGTTTGCCATTTCCTTCTCCAGCTCATTTGACACATGAGGAAACTAAGGCCAACAGGGTGAAGTGACTTACCTGGGGTCACATAGCTAGTAAGTGTCTGAGGCTGGATTTGAACTCAAGTCTTCCTGACTCCAGGCTCAGAGCTCCAGTCACTACTGTGCCACCTACTTTTCTATCTAGTAGTGAGACAGGTACACAAATATCTATAAAGCTGGATAGGAAAAGGGAAGGAGGAGGTCAAAGAGAGGGATGAGAGATGAAGGGAAGAAAGGATCATTTCTAGCTGGAGAGATTATAGAAAGCTTCATGGAGGAGGGGGAGGAGTTTCTTCCTCTGTAAAATGGGAGCAGTGTTGAACTAGATCATCTCTGATGTCCTTTTCTGGTTCATACTTTCTACGCAATCCTAAGGTTCTAGTTAACTCTGATGAATAAGTAGAATAGCAAAATAATAGCTGCTTTCCAAAGATAGAACATTCTCAGATAAACTCACCAGGGGAAAAAAAACCCAACTAAACAAACAAACCCAAGGTTAGTGGTATGACTAAAACCTCTCTGCCTCTATCCCCTACATAAATATTAGGATTGCAAGAGGGCAAGGTCAGTGCTCAGGACTGACCAGAATAGAAAAGCAACTCCTGAAAGGCCCAGTAGTGTCTGATCTGTTACACAGGCTTCTTGTCTACATATGCAGCTTGGCAGCAGAGCTCTCTTTTGCTCAGCTGTGTAGCATCTGCAGATGTTCAACTATCTGTTCCTACCAGATAAACTCTCAGTATGATGTGCTTCCTCTCCATTCTTGAGGGCTCTCCATTCACACTACCTTTGTTTTTTGAGCTCAGTACATAGCTTTGCCAGGCTCTCTCTGTCTCTGTCTCTGTCTCTGTATCTTTCTCTGTCTCTCTGTCTGTGTGTGTCTCTCTCTGTCTCTCTGTCTCTGTTTCTCCTTCTCCCTCCCTCTCTCTCTCCTCCCCTCCTCTCCACTTCTTTCCTTTCCTTTTTCTTCTCCTCTCTCTTGATCTCCCTCCTTCCTTCCTCCCCTTCCCTTCCTCCTACTACTCTCTCCTTTTTTCTCCTTTCTTTTCTAGGACTCTGAACTGGGATTTGGGGATGGAATAGATCAGGGGTTCAACTGGGCCCCTCCTTCCATCTGGGTATATATGACTTCTCTTTGCTGTCAACTTCACCCTTTCCTCCCACCAACACATCATAAGGCCTGAGGATCAGAATAAAACTACTCTTGTGGATAAGATTATTGAGAAAATTCAGGCAAGTTACTTAAAATCTTTCCCCTTATATTCTGCTATCCCAGAATAGATCCAGAGATTTGAAAAAGCTTTCTACTAGTGGAGCTCTAGCAGAAGGAGGAAGTATCTGTAAATATCTTTGAGTTACTTTCAAAAACTTCACCTCTATTAGAGCAGTTACCAAGAACCCAATTTCTCATTTTTATATTCAGAAAATGTACTTCTCTGGTTTCCCCTTCTCCTGACTACTCCAGCCTTTGGCCTCTACCCTTGCTCTCCATAATTCCCAACCCTGGGGCAAATCCCCCCCCACCCCAATCTCTTCTCTTGGTCTCACTGCTATCCCCATTTCCTGAGGTCTCTAATGTACCTCTCCCCAACTCTATTTGCCCTTTCCACTGCATTCACTCAAATCTATGGGAACACATTCTCCTATACCCTTCACCTATTCCTTGGATGTTTGGCCTTCTGTTTGTTTCCATGAATATTTCAACTTCCTGGCTTTAACTAAAAGTTGGCTTCCCTGATGATACCATATGTTAGCCTCATGGATCAACCAACAACCAATTAGAACTTGGCCTCAAATCACAGGGTTCAGAAAATGATTCACTGTTACAGAGTGAAGTGAGATTTATTGGAAGAATACACCGGAACACGTGTCTATCAGCAGCCCTGTGTGCTAATGGAGGCAGCCACAGCAAGCCCTGAATCATTATCCCAAGCTGCTGTGCATTACCCCAGGCCACAGGCTCCTGCTTATGACAATTCTCCCAGTATCCTGCATATGGTTCATCCAAAGCTACTGCCTTAAACTCATTGAGGTCCACCCGTCTTCACTTATTTTGTGTTTAAACTTCCTGCTAACTATTTTTATTCCACCTTTCCAAATCTAAATATCTGCTTCTTTGGCAGAATCAAAATAAAAGCTGAGTGATTTTTGTCTTGTCAATTTCTCTGTCATTATTCCCTTCCCTTCCCTTCCCTTCCCTTCCCTTCCCTTCCCTTCCCTTCCCTTCCCTTCCCTTCCCTTCCCTTCCCTTCCCTTCCCTTCCCTTCCCTTCCCTTCCCTTCCCTTCCCTTCCCTTCCCTTCCCTTCCCTTCCCTTCCCTTCCCTTCCCTTCCCTTCCCTTCCCTTCCCTTCCCTTCCCTTCCCTTCCCTTCCCTTCCCTTCCCTTCCCTTCCCTTCCCTTCCCTTCCCTTCCCTTCCCTTCCCTTCCCTTCCCTTCCCTTCCCTTCCCTTCCCTTCCCTTCCCTTCCCTTCCTTCCCTTCCCTTCCCTTCCCTTCCCTTCCCTTCCCTTCCCTTCCCTTCCCTTCCCTTCCCTTCCCTTCCCTTCCCTTCCCTTCCCTTCCCTTCCCTTCCCTTCCCTTCCCTTCCCTTCCCTTCCCTTCCCTTCCCTTCCCTTCCCTTCCCTTCCCTTCCCTTCCCTTCCCTTCCCTTCCCTTCCCTTCCCTTCCCTTCCCTTCCCTTCCCTTCCCTTCCCTTCCCTTCCCTTCCCTTCCCTTCCCTTCCCTTCCCTTCCCTTCCCTTCCCTTCCCTTCCCTTCCCTTCCCATCTTTTGCCTTTCCTTCCATCCCCTTTTCTTTCCTCCCCTCCCCTATGTGTCTCCATCTGTCTCTCTTTTACTGTCTCTCTTTCTCTTCTTTAGTCTCTGTGTCTGTTCACGTCTGTCTCTGGGTGTTTTTCTGTCTTCATCTTACCATCCCAACCTCATTTCGCGTTACTTCCTTTCACATATTCTACATTCTAGTTAAACTGGCCAATTAATTGTTCCTTGGACTCAAATGGCCATCTCCTGCTACTGTGCATTTGAACAGGCTATATCTCTCATGCCCAAGAGATGCTCTCACCTCATACCTGACTTTGAAAATCCTTCTCTTCCTTCAAGACTTAACTCAGGTGCCACTTCCTCTAGGAAGTCTTACCATAAAGTCCCCATAGGTAAAAGTGTTCTCTCCCTACTCAAATGTTACTAGGATGCTTTGCCTGGATCTTTCATTTGCCTCCATCACTCTACCTTGCATCTTGTTTAGCTGTGTTCATGCAGTTCCCCCATTCCCTTTCCCCAGCCCTACACCCCTCAACTTCCTCCAGTAGAATGTAATCTCCTTGAAGGTAGCAACTATGTCATTTTTTTATCATTATATCTTCAGTGCCTAGCACAGTGCCTTGAACATGGTAGGTATTTAATGAATGCTTGTTGACTTTAATTAAATTATTTGATCTTCACCTCATAAGATTGTTTTAAAAAAAAAACAACAACCAATCTTTTCATTGTCCTTAGGATTCACTACCAGCCTCAGCTTATTCTGAGCTTTAGTATTTCTATCAAAAGAATGCATCATCTTCTTATGAGCATCAGAGGAAGAACACACATCCTCTGTTACATGCCATTGGTTCCATCTTTTACACTTAAAAAAATCCACTTTGGATTGTACATATATAGCCTATATCAGATTGCTTGCTGTCTTGGGGAGGGGGGCGGAAAGGGACAGAGGGAGAAAAATTTGCAACTAGAAATCTTATAAAAACAAATGTTGAAAACTCTCTCTACATGTAACTAAAAAATAATAAAATACTTTTATGATTAAAAAAATCCACTTTGGACAATAAGTTCTCTGTGCATCCATATTGACCTTTTTAGACAACCCACTGTTCAACTACACCTTTCTTTCTCATTGGATTTTTATCTGTTTGCAATTTTAGAATTTCATTCTTGAGAACTTCCCATTTCTCTTTGACTTTTGTTTTTTGTTTTTGTTTTTTGTCTTTTTGCAGGGCAATGAGGGTAAAGTGACTTGCCCAGGGTCACACAGCTAGTAAGTGTCAAGTGTCTGAGGCCAGATTTGAACTCAGGTCCTCCTGAATCCTGGGCCAGTGCTTTATCCACTGTGCCACCTAGCTGCCCCTCTCTTTGACTTTTGTTGTTTGTTGTTCAGTCATTCAATTGTGTCTGACTCTGTGACTCTGAATGGAGTTTTCTTGGCAAAGATACTGGAGTGATTTGTCATTTCTTATCCTGTGATTAAGTGACTTGCCCAGGGTCACACCATTAGTAAGTGTCTGAGGCCAGATTTGAACTTGTCTTCCTGGCCAAGTACTCTAATCATTGAGCAACCTAGCTACCTCCATTCTTAACAATTAGAGCTGTTCAAAAGAGGAATTATTCCTCCAGGAATAATTTCTTTTGAGGTCTTCCATTGGAAACTGGACGACCATTGGTTGTACTGGAGATTCTTAGTTGGGTATGGGTTGCTTCTTTGGTTGCTTTGGATTTTGAGATTTTATGAGATAAATTCTTCATAAAGAGAGCTGAAGGTAAGATTCTCCCAGCCCAGGCCTTTGTTCCTAGATGGCATAAGGAATGAATAAGAATGGTCACCTTTTCTATGTAACCCCAAGTCCCACTCAAGCAGTATAGAGGACAGGCAGCACTCTACTGCATTTAGAAGATGTGATTCCTTACTTGTTGCTTTCCTGTGGTGTCACAGCAGAACATAAACTCCTTGAGGGCAGGGGCTGGTGTTTTATTTTTGGTTTTGTATACCCAGAGACTAAGACAAGGCCTTGCATGGAGTAGATACTTAATACATGGTCATTAAATTGATTTCTTAATAACTAGCATTTGTGTAGTGCCTTAAGGTTTATAAAACATATTAGATGTTATCTCATTTGATCCTCACAACAACCTTGTGAGGCAAGGGCTATTATTAACCCCATTTTACAGATAAGGAAACTGAAACAGAGCTTAAATGATTTGCCCGGGGTCGTACATCTAGTAGGTGTCTGAGGCAGGTCTTCCTGACTTCAAGGCCAGCTCTCCACCATGTCACTTGGCTGCCAAAATTCATGAGTTCTGATGGCAAAGTACCTTTATATTGTCATATTATTGTGTTGGGAAATACTACATTGTATTAGACAAGGCAATGGATATGGCACCAATGAACTTGGGTTTTAAGGTCCTCCTGTGTGACTTTGAACCAGTAACCCAACCTCTCTGGCTTCCGTTTCCTGATCTGCAAATTCAGGGAGTTGGATTAGATGGTCTTGTAATTCCGAATCAATGAACCAATGATGTGACCAACTTCTTAAGTTGAAATTTCCTGAACCCAAACTTTGGAGGCTGTTGTTTTCTATCAGGCCCATTGCCCACAATGAGGACACATTGGCTTGCAAAGTGCGGGTCCAGACTTAAACACTCCCCCCACCAAAGAAATGCTCATTACCCGTTTTGTAAGCCTTTAGCTCTTACAAGCTCAGCTCTCTCTTAAAGAGGCTTAGGAAAATCCAAGACAATCTCAGATTTGACTTTTAAAAACACACTCCAACAGAACCTAACATCAGTTTACAACAGAAAATAATGACATGTCAAAAATCACATTTATAGAGTATTTTAAGGCTTAAGTATTGGTAGCATCATAAGTTAAAGAATGTTAGAGCTGGAAAGACTTTAGAAACCACGGGATAATAGATTTAAAGCTGGAAGGGACCTCAGAGATCATCTAGTCCAATTCCCTCAGTTTTGTAGAAGAGAAAACTGAGGCCCACAGAGGTCAAATGGCTTATTCAAGGTTACACAGGTAAGAAATGACAGAGTAGGGGCAGCTAGGTGGTGCAGTGGATAAAGCATGGCCCTGGATTCAGGAGGACCTGAGTTCAAATCCAACCCCAGGCACATGACACTTACTAGCTATATGACCCTGGGAAAGTCACTTAACTCCAATTGCCTAACCAAAAATAAATAAATAAATAAAAATAAATTATAATTTTTTTTTTAAAAAGAAATGACAGAGCTGAGATTTGAACTCTTGGTCCAATAACTATTTCTTCTATGCCACTACTATCTAATTATATCTTTTTTTATTTTTGCAGGGCAGTGGGGGTTAAGTGACGTGCCCAGGGTCACACAGCTAGTAAGTGTCAAGTGTTTGAGGCCGGATTTGAACTCAGGTACTCCTGAATCCAGGGCCGGTGCTTTATCCACTGCTCCACCTAGCTGCCCCCCTATCTAATTATATCTTAATGCTAATTTATTTCCACTCTTACACTGCCTACTTTCTAACCAAATACCCTTATTTAATAGATCCTGATGACTAGGGATAGGAAATTACTTGCTTCAAGTTACTAAATTGCAAGTTAGTGATGAAGGGGAGATTAGAACCCCATTAGGGGTAATAAAATTCTTTGATTTTTACAGTAATAATAGTTAGCATTTATTTAGCCCTTTAAGGTTTTTGAAGTGCTTTAAAGTTATTATCTCACTTTATCCTTAAAACAATGCTGGGAGGTAAGTGCTATTATAATCTTTATTTAGCAGAAGAGGAGAGCTAGGTGGTGCAGTAGATGGATTGCTAGGCCTAGAGTCAGGAAGACCTGAGTTCAAATCCAGCCTCAGACACTAGCTGAGTGACCCTGGGCAAGTCACTTAACCCTGTTTGCCGAAGTTTCCTCATCTGTCAAATGAGCTGGAGAAGGAAAGAGCAAACCACTCTAGTATCTTTGCCAAGAAGACCCTGAATGAGCTCGTGAAGAGTCAGACAGAACTGAACAACAAATCAAAGGGGAAACTAAGGCACAGGGAGGATAAGTGACATTTCCAGAGTGCTCCAGCTGGTAAGTGTCTGAGACTGAATTTGAACTCAGGTCTTCCTGACCACTCCTGATTTCAAACCCAAGGTTCTATCTACTGTATCCACCTTGTATCAGCCAATCAACCACCAAACCTTTAAGTGCTAATTATGTACCCGAAACTGTACCTGGCACTGGATACAAAGACAAAAAATGAAACCGTCTCAAGGACTGTTTTAGGAGACAATCTGTATACATTTAAGTATCACCCAGGCTGGCCAAGCTGTCAATCTTCCATGTGCATGGCTCTTCTCTTCTCATGGGTGGTGCTTCCCCAGTGGCTCACTCTCTTCTGGGTTAATGCTTTCCTTTTTTTTTTCTTTTTCTTTTCTTTCTTTTTTTTATTGCGGGACAATGACTTGCCTAGGGTCACATAGCTAGTAAGTATCAAGTGTCTGAGACTGGATTTGAACTTGGGTCCTCCTGAATCCAGGGCTGGTGCTTTATCTACTGTGCCACCTAGCTGTCCTCTAATGTTTTCCTTTCAAATCTGCCATGCTGCCTTGTATAGGGAAAAGGAAGAAAAATGGTGTCCACCTCAAGCACACTCACCCACCTCTGGGACTATTGGCTTGAGTTTCTAGGAATATTTTTCTGGGGATTGTTCTCCCTCTCTCAGATTAACTTTCATTTGTATCAAATATGTGGCTCCAACCCTGAGCCACTTTGCCATGGTCAAAAAAAAAAAAAAAGCCAACCCACATTGAGTTTGCAAAACCTCAATAATTTAGATCTCCTCCGGTTCCCTCCTTTGCAATTTCCCCACTTGTATTCAAGTGCGTCAAACTGGCACAGATTTTGTAGCTTTCTGGTTTTAATACAATTTCAAGTACATAACAGGAAAACCCAAAAATACTACTTAAAGAGATAACAGGTCTAATGCTCAATCTCTAGCCAGGAGGGGCTTTCTTCTCCTTTCACCCGATTAACTTTTCTGAGATGAGAGAAATGGGTCTCTGCTTCAGGAGAATGCCGGGAAGGACCCAGGCCAGCCTCATTAAGAGGCTTCTTTTGCATCATGTTTAATTAGTGCTGGCAGTATTTGAGCTGTTTCTTATTCTGCATAAGAAATCTCTAGCACTCGGAGTTCCTCTCTCACTGTTTAAGAGCACATGCAGGGGCAGCTAGGTGGCATAGTGGATAAAGCACTGGCCTTGGATTCGGGAGGACCTGAGTTCAAATCCTGTCTCAGACACTTGACACTTACTAGCTGTGTGACCCTAGGCAAGTCAATTAACCCCAACTGCCTCACAAAAAAAAAAAAAAAAAGCACCTGGACAATCAGCCCACAACTTGACCTAGCATGAAAAACTCGAGGATGAGGAGCTGATCTAGGGTTCCTCTGGGTCCCCAGAGCATTCTGCATGGCTGCCATTCTTCACTTTCTTCAGGGATAAAAATCTTATGTCCCTCTTGGGGGAACTGAAAGACTGACCACACTCTCTTTAGCTATGAGACCTCGAAACTTTGTTGCTTTCTGGAAGGGACAAGTCACTGCATGGGACGTTAAATATATTCAAGATTTTGGAAAAATATAAACAAATGTAAAGGTCCTAAAGTCCCTACTTTTCTAATCCAATTGCAAAGAGTCTAGGCAACTCAGCTGAATCAAAAGTGGATGTCATGAACAATTTCTTAATCTGAGGGGAATAAAGTGCTTTAATGAATAGATGGAGACAGATGATGCCAAATAGGGAGTATCTTTTGATTTACTGAAAGAGTCAGATTTGTGCTCCATGTAAAATTAGAGTGTTTGGAACATGGCAGTTGAAGAGTTGTTGTATACAGCAATGAAGAAGTCTTGGAAGAGAATTGTTGGGAAATGGGGAGAGTGAAGTCACTTGCTCTTCCTTCTCCCACAACCACCCACAGAATTTAAAAAAGATGATCACATCTGGAGTTCTCATCAGTATGGTTAGTGTCCCTAAAGTAATAGTATTTGATAGCAGCATCTGAATTAAGGCTGAGATAAGCTAAGGACAAACTAAATACATTGAGGAAATGCAGCTCTGCCTTGTGACCCCTCATGGAGGAGAGAAATCTCAGCTATGGACTCTACAAAGGGATGAATTCTAGAAACCCAGCAGAGAATTAGATCTAGGAGAAATTTCATAATGACTCTATAAAGGAATAAAAGGACTCCAAGTAACCATTCTTTGACATGTGTTTTCTCACTATTTTTATACTTAAAGTTTGAGCTCACTTTCTCAGAGACCTTATATATTCAAGAGGAGAGTATACCTGTGTTTTGTTGGAGGGAGGGGCAAAGGAATTGTTTTTGTACCAGCTGTAGTGAGAAAGAATTATTAATAATAAATATGTTGGTGGACCAAGAGATCTCCCCTTCTTTCTTTCTTTTCTTTTCTTTCTTTTTTTTTTTTGGTGAGGCAATTGGGGTTGACTGACTTGCCCAGGGTCACACAGCTAGTAAGTGTCAAGAGTCTGAGGCTGGATTTGAACTCAGGTCCTCCTGAATCTAGGACGAGTGCTCCATCCACTGCGCCACCTCACTGCTCCCTCCCTTTCTTTCTTTCTTTTTTTTTTTTTGGTGAGGCAATTGGGGTTAAGTGACTTGCCCAGGGTCACACAGCTAGTAAGTGTTAAGTGTCTGAGGCCGCATTTGAACTCAGGTCTTCCTGACTCCAGGGCTGGTGCTCCATCCACTGTGCCACCTAGCTGCCCCTTCCCTTTTTTCTTTATTTTTTTTTAGTGAGGCAATTGGGGTTAAGTGACTTGCCCAGGGTCACACAGCTAGTAAGTATTAAGTGTCTGAGACCAGATTTGATCTCAGGTACTCCTGACTCCAGGGCCGGTGCTCTATCCACTGCGCCACCTAACTTCCCCCCCCCCCCCTTTTTTTAAGGCAAGCTCTGCTTCAGAGTTTCCATCAAATTTCTTCATCTGGGTCAAACCCACCACAACCCCAAGCTTACAAAGAATCTTGAGTGGAGACAAATCCTCTTGTCTAAATTGCTGAAGGACTGATGAGATTAAACCACACCTAGAAGGAAATCTATTTTACCCTGATCAGCTTGAGTGGAGGGGTCTTACATTCCTTTCTCTGATGTCATCCCTGGACTTTATTTTAATATAACCTACCTCCAGTCATGTTAACCAATTAGATTTGAATGATGTTAACCAATAAGATATGATTGTATTTTGATGGGCCTCCTATAGTGGAAAGTGTATATGAACCAAGACCCAACCATAAGGAAGGGGTCTTTGGTCTGAGAGAGATGGACATAAACCTCCTTTTATTAATAACACACCATCCTTATTAACAAAAAAATGATCAAAATACCCAGAAACTATGTATCTCATATTTTTAATTGTCACACTATTTTTTTTTTTTTTTGGTGAGGCAATTGGGGTTAAGTGACTTGCCCAGGGTCACACAGCTAGTAGGTATTAAGTGTCTGACGCTGGATTTGAACTCAGGTCCTCCTGACTTCAGGGCCTGTGCTTTATCCACTACGCCACCTAGCTGCCCCGTCACATTATTCTTATTATACCTTCTTAGTAAATACCCTTTCAAAAAGATAATGGAGGTTACTGGCTAATTATCATTAGGAAACACTTGTAGAAACTCATGAGAAATCATGTTAGAAATTGCAGCCACTCAGAGTTACATCTAGAATACTGAGGGGAGTAATATTCAACTAGACAAAGTGAAAGGAAGTTGGGGAAGTGGAACCAGAGGGAGTGCTGCACGGTAAAATTTAGGAAATATGAGTCAGAGACATTTATTGTATAAAATGCAACTTTGTAAAAAGAACAAACACACATTATTTTAGGAGATCACCATCAGTCCTAGGGTTTAGAGCTTGAAGGAAGAGATCATTTAGTCCAACCATCTCATTTTATAGAAGAAGACACAGAGACCCAGATCCTGCAAGGAACAAGTCTTAGAGAAAACTATTTTGTGCTCTGTTGAGGCAATGTGGTGTAATTAACAACAACAATGATAACCATTACTACTAATATTATATAGTACTTACTATGTGCCTGGAACTTTGCTAATCCTTTACAATTATTAATTCATTTGATCTTCAGTATAACACTGTGGGGAGATGCTATTAAAGTCCCCATTTTACAGGTGAGGAAACTGAGGTTAAGTGTCTGAGGCATGATTTAGCTCACCTTATCCACTGTACCACCAGTTGCCCAAATGAAAGAAGACTATGAGTAAGGATACCTGCTGTTCTGCCAGTAAGAACCTGAATGATGTTGGTGAAGTAACTTCTCTAGGACTTCATTTTTTTTCAGCTGTTGTATGATGAAAGTTTGAGATTAAACATCTTTAAATTACCTTCCTGATTTAACCAAGTTGTGTGACTCTTGGCTGGTCATTTAGTTCCTCACTGTCCTGGGAAACTCTAAAAGGTGGAGAATAGGTACTGATCTGCTTTGGAAGAGGGAGATTTCCTCACCAGCAACTACCTAAAAAATGAAACCACAAGTGCTGAAGTCCCCTCATCCATACACTTCCCCACCCACCCCCTGCCACTCCAAGTGTAAAGAATGGAAGAGGGTGTGGGAAAATCATAACCTTTCATGTAGCAGCTAGTGATTAGAGAAATCGACCTTCCTCTGCTCCATTTCAGACAAGGGGTGGGAGGGGGAAATGAAAAAATATGGACCTTGGGATGGAATAGCAGGCTAAGCAGCATATTGTGCCTTTCAGACAGAGGGCCTGGCGCTAACCACTGTACCTTCCCCTCCACTGAGAAGACACAGTCCATTGTAGGCTAGAACCATTTGTTTGGAGCTAAATAGGTAACAGCAGCCAGAGTGAGTGATAAATACCCAGAGCTTACCTGGCTGCTTAGGAGAACTGCAGAGTCCAGAAAAAGGAATGAATAGACATGGGGCAAGAGGGGAAAGGCAGATGACTGTTTGTAACTAAGGAAAGAGGAAGTGGGCCACGGCACTGGGATAGGCATAGCCAATCACAGACTACATCCCATTACAATAAATTTCCCCAAACAATAAAAAGCTTCTGAAGTTCAGTTGACTATCCTATTTTTCTTCAAAAATTATTCAACATGACACAATGAGAATTTGGCCAATGATTTTGATAGTCATCTATACCAAACAATTTAGCACCTGTTTCTTATGCTTAGCATATAAGAGATGAAAAATCCTTTCTGATCAATAAACCAATAAGTATTTATTAAGTTCCTACTATGTGGCAGATCCAATGCTAGTCACTGGGGATACAAAGACAAAAATGAAACAGTCCTTGCCCTCAAGGAGCTTATATTTTATAAGGGGAGGCAACATTTATACATATAAGTAAATACAAAAATACAGAATTTGAGTTAGAAGGGACCTCAGGGGGGCATCTAGTCCAACCCATACAGAAAATGATTCCCTCAGTATCATGCCCAACAGTCAATCAATTAATAAATAAATCAACATTTATCAAGTGCCTACTATGTGCCAGACACTGTGCTAAGAGCTCAAGGATCTCACAGTCTAATGGGGGGAGTTATACAAATATATACAAAGTAAGTCATATACAGGATAAATAGGAAATAATACAGAGGGAAGGTCCAAGAATTAAGAGGGGTTGGGGAAGGTTTCTAGTAAAAGATGGGATTTTAGTTGGTACTTAAAGGGAGCTAGGGAAGTCATTAGGCAGAGGGAAGGGAGGACATTTCAGCCATAGGAACAAGCAGTCATCTAGCTTCTGCCTGAAGACCTTAGAGAAGGGGAATCTATACCAAACTGAGGCAGTTCACTGTTCATCAGCTCTAATTATTAGGAAATTTTTCCTGATGTCAAGTTTAGATTTACCTCTTTGCAATGTCTACAAACTGTTCCTGGTTCGACTCTCTGGGACTAAACAGAACAAGTTTAATCCCTCCTCTGAATGACAATTGAATTTTTGGTATCCAGACACAAGACTTTACATTTATCCCTGTTGAAATTCATCTTATTAGATTCAGACCAATGTTTGAGCCTGTCAAAATCCTTTTGGATCCTGACTCTTTCATTATGTAAGTTACCTCTCCAACTGTGTGTCATCTGCAAATTTGATGCAAATACGATGTAAGTCATTTATAAAAATGTTGAACAGCTTCCCTTCCCTTCCCTTCCCTTCCCTTCCCTTCCCTTCCCTTCCCTTCCCTTCCCTTCCCTTCCCTTCCCTTCCCTTCCCTTCCCTTCCCTTCCCTTCCCTTCCCTTCCCTTCCCTTCCCTTCCCTTCCCTTCCCTTCCCTTCCCTTCCCTTCCCTTCCCTTCCCTTCCCTTCCCTTCCCTTCCCTTCCCTTCCCTTCCCTTCCCTTCCCTTCCCTTCCCTTCCCTTCCCTTCCCTTCCCTTCCCTTCCCTTCCCTTCCCTTCCCTTCCCTTCTTCTCTCCTCTTCTTTCCTTTCCTTGCCAATTGTTTGCAGAATGGGTCATCTTTCCTTTTTTAAAAATTTTAATCAGGAGAACATTTGTCTTTCTCCCATCTTTTAGTACCTCTTACTACTTTCTGTGATCTTTCTTTTTGATTTTTTTAAATTTAAAAAAATGTTTTATTAGTGAGGTAATTGGGGTTGAGTGACTTGCCCAGGGTCACACAGCTAGTAAGTGTTAAGTGTCTGAGGCCAGATTTGAACTCAGGTACTCCTGACTCCAGGGCTGGTGCTCTATCCACTGCGCCACCTAGCTGCCCCTCTGTGATCTTTCTAATATCACTGATGGTGGCTCAGCAATCACATCTGCCAATTCTTTCAGGACATAGGTTTGCATGAGCCCATACAGAATATTTATAAAGTAACTACATACAAATTTATATATAAACACTCGGAGTAAATCATTAAACTTCTCAGGGCCTCAGTTTCTTAATCTGCAGGGTTCTGTTTTGTTCTATGTATAATAGTTGCTGTCTCTGGTAAATAGATAAACTCCTTAAGGGTAGAGACTATGTCACATCGGAATTTGGAATCAGAGGACCTGGCCTCTAACCCTGGCTCTACAGCTTAATACTTGTGTGACTCTGGACAAGTCATTTATCACTGTAGGCTTTAGTATCATCCTCTGTAAAAATCAGAGGATTGGAATAGATAGTCTCTAAGGTCCCTCCTTCCAATTTTAAATCCCATAATCCTTCTGAATAGGGTGTTTTTGCTGATAGCCTCCTCTAGTTAATTATAGTTGATTCCCTTAAAGCCATCTCAAATCCTTGGAATTCAGAGAAAGAGAGTATGAAGTAGTGGAAAATCCTCAGGCTAGGAATCAGAGTGGAGTTTCAGTCTTAGCTTTGCCACTCAGTAGAGTGGCTAGAAGATTCTGGGCGAATCATGGGAAATGAACATAACACCTGCCCTACATACTTCCCGGACTTGTTGCGAGGATTAAATGAGGTCTTAGCTGTGAAATCACTCTGAGTGGGATTTGGTAATGTGTATAAAAGCACACGAATGATCCCTAAGGGAGGAAGAAACAGAGGAGGCATAGAAGAAACCAGTATGGTTACATGGAGAATTTTTTGGCGAGCCCAGATTGTTAAAAAAAAAAAATCTCATTTTTATTGATGCCTTTTCTTTTTATATCACATTCATTTCTGAGTATACAGACTCTTTTCCCCACTCAAAAAGCTATCCCTTTCAACCAATCAATTCAATAAGCATCTTTAAGGCTTTCTTACAACAACTGGTTCCATCTTTTATCATCTTTGCCATTTTCCTGGGTTTGAGGCGAAATCTCATAGTTGTTTTGATTTACATTTCTGTTATTATTATTATTTTTTTTTAATTACTGGATGTGGGACAACTTTTATTTTACCCTATGGAAAAATGCCTTAATACACAAGAACTGACTGGAATCCATGTTTCATTCACGTGGTTGTTAATTGTTTGTAATTCTTCTTTTGAGAACTGTTCAAATCCCTTGCCTATTTGCCCATTGGTGACTGGCTCTTGCTTTTAAATAACAGTATTAATGATCTATATATATCTTGGCTCTTAGACACTCAGCAGAGATATTAATTAACGTGATTTTTCTTACTCTTTAATTTTTCTTTTTATTCTGGTTGCAGCAGTTTTGTTCATACAAAAGCTTTTCAGTTTCATACAGTTGAAATTTTCTGCTTTATTTTTGGGCCTATGTTTTTAAAGGACATGTGCAAAAAAAGGAGGTGGGGGGAGGCAGGGGCGCCAAACGAAGGATGAATACAAACAAATTCATGAGGGGTTAGAAGTCTAGGGAAAGGGGCAGCTAGATGGCGCAGTGGATAGAGCACTGGCCTTGGAGTCAGGAGTACCTGAGTTCAAATCCGGCCTCAGATACTTAACACTTACTAGCTGTGTGACCCTGGGCAAGTCACTTAACCCCAATTGCCTCACTAAAAAAAAAAAAGAAGAAGTCTAGGGAAAGAGAAATCTCAAAGCAAATTGAGGCTTATAAAAATGATCAAGATGAGAAAAAAGCTTTCTGAAGCAGTATATTTGAATACAAACCTGGTAAACCTAGATTAAGCCTCTTAACACGAAATATTTTTGAATGGAAACCAATTTGTAAGTGTACACTAAAACTCAAATATCAATATATAATATATTATATAATGTCATATAGACTATAGAATGTGAGGGGATTTTTACATTTTTCAACTAAATATACATGTTTTATTCATATTTATCATCACCAATATCTTTGTTTTAACCATTTTCTTTGTAAGAGAGCAATTTGTAAATGAGTAATTACATAGCACACTCAGGTTTTTATTTTAGCAAGTATGGCCTATATAGTATTTTCTGGCGATCACAATGAAGGCTGCCACATTTTAAGGACACTGAAGGAGAACAACCAGAATACTGAAGGGTCTTGAGGTCATGCAATGGGTGAACCCATTGATAGGAGTACGGCATGTTTAGTCTGAATAAGAGAAGACCTGGAGGAGACAATATAGCTATTTTCAAGCACCTGAAGACCTATTAAAGTATATCAAACGTGATGCTTGGCCCCAGAGGGCAAAATAGGAACAGTTGGGTGCTTGGAGGGGGGTGACTGCAAAGAGAAAGATTTCCTTAATTCAAGTTAAAATATAAAGAAAGAAGATTTCAGTTTGAAGGACTGAAATTTGAGAGGCAATGTAGTATGGTGGACAGAGCACTGGAAATAGAGTTGCAAAGACCTGGATTCGAATCTCACCTCTGACATTTATAAGCACATAGTGAGTATTTAATAAATGCTTATTCCTCAGCCCCAAGAATGGGGCAGGTGATCTTGGCAGCTCACTAAATTCTCCTGGCATAGATTTATCCTGTATCTAAGATGTAGCCAATGGTAGGCAAGTCTGCTCCTGACTGGGACCACAGGAAGATTAATTGGATTAGGCTCCTTGGAGCTCTGGAAAAGAAAGTGGCCTGTGGGAAAAAAAAAATAGGTATGATTGATCTCTGTGCCTAGGTTTTTCTGCAAGTGGTAGGAGAATCAAGTAACAACTTGTCCCCTCCCCTCCTTATGGTAGGAGGGAAATGCAGAGAAAGAAATCCATACCAAGTCTGAGCCCCATAGGGTAGGGCCCTTCCCTTAGTCCATTTCCCCAACCCCCACCTCCTCAGACACACACACACACACACACACACACACACACACAGAGGAAGTGACAGTCAGGCTCCCTCAGCCTCTTGACAAATGGCACACCTGGTTGGAATGAGGCAGAGATGATGGCTGAATATGGGAAGGGTGATGTTCATACCCTTTAATGCTGCCTGAAAATAGCCCATCAGTAATACCCTGAAAGAATCTCCCAAGATTGTACTCTCTCTTTGGGCTTTGCATTGGTGGGGTTTAGGATGAGTTAGAGGCAGTAAGCTGGGAAATAAAAAAAAACAAAACACACACACACAAAAACTGATAGTGGGGCATGAGCAGGTCAGGAGTCTAAAATGAAAACTTCCTTAACTGGTGACTCAGATGTGAGTCTTCTTTTTCTGTTGTTCTTTGTATAAATGTAAATGAAATTGATAAAAATATGTTATTTATATTAACTAACACGAATAACAATAACATTCACAACAATAACACAGTGGATCAAATAATTTAGAACTGGAAGAGATTTTAGTGACCATCTGGTCCAATCCCTTCATTTTACAGATGAAGCCCAAAGAAGGGAATGTAGTTTGCTTAAGCTAAAGTTGGTATTGAGAGTCAGGATTCGAACACAGCTCCTCTGACTAAATTCAACCTACTTTTTATTCCACCAAGCTGTTGCTCCTTTATATAGCTTCACAGTTATAAAATGTTTTACATATTTTGTTGCATTTAATATATTGTAGAATAATATGGGGCATAGTACCTTCAGGAATTCCCAAGATGCCAGGCATAGTCTATATCGTATATGCTATTTTTATTATTATAGACATGAAAAGCAGAAAAATAACGAAGGACTCTGCAACCCCTCACTACTCCCAGATTCGATATGGGGTGTTTTTGGTGATCATAGTTTTACAAATATGGCTTCAAGCCTCCACCATACACATTTTTGACCAACACACAAATCCAATAGCAAAGTATTTAATTAGGACAAAAATAAAACAAGGGGAAATCCTTATAGACAAAAGGGTTCAATCTTTTACACATTTCCCATGTCTCTGTTGAGACAGGGAACATTTCTTCAAAAATTCTTGACCCTGGGGCAGCTAGGTGGCACAGTTGGATAGAGCACTGGCCCTGGAGTCAGGAGGACCTGAGCTCAAACCTGGCCTCAGACTCTTAACACTTACTAGCTGTGTGACCCTGGGCAAGTCACTTAACCCCAATTACCTCACACACCCCCCCCCAAAAAAATTCTTGACCCTAAGGTTGCTTGCTAGTTGGACCATCTCTCACAGCTCTGTTTCCTAGCAACCAGCTGTACTTCTTGATTGCTGCTCTATGTCACCTCTGCAGTCTCCTCCGACCCAGATCCAAAGCTGCTGCTCATTGCATCTCCTCAGAAGAGGTGCTACTGTCATCTGCTGCTGTTGTCTGTTGCTACTGTCTGTTTCCACTGAGCTGTTGACCTCTGCTGGAGCTGTTTACTGATGAGAATTTTTCTTCCTTAAAGGGAATGCTCTTTTCAGGTTACTCCTTTCAAAACTCTATTTCTTTCCACCTCTGAAAAGAGCTCCTCACATCATGATGTACATCTACATCTTGTTTGGGGACACACTTCAATTTTTGAATACTGGATTTCATAAATGTGGGAATCTCCTTTCACCAACATTGATTGTAATCTCTCCAAACTTTAAAAGATGATTTTTAAGAGTTGTGGTTGGAAAACAGATCACCTTTTCCCCTAATGTGGGAACAAAGTTTCTGAAATTCAGTGAGGCAGATCCTCTTGGGGTTGGTTGCAGGTACCCAGATCCATCACCAGGTCCATAATGGAAGCTTGATGGGATTTTCCAAGACTCTGGCTCCAATGGCAATGGCCTTTAAGAATTTAGGGTCAATTTGGAACAATGCCCAAAGGGCTATAGAACTGTGCATACCCTTTGATCCAGCAATATGACTGCTATGTTTATATCCTAAAGGCATCCCCCAAAAGAGAAAAAGACCTATTTGTACAAAAATATTTATAGCAGCTCTTTTTGTGGTGGCTAAAAATTGGAAATCAAAGGAATGTCCATCATTCAAAGAAAGGCTAAACAAATTGTGGTATATGATGGTGATGGAATATTATTGTGCTATAAGAAATTACAAGCAGGATAACTTCAGAAAGGACTGGAAAAACTTGTATGAACTAATGTATAGTGAAGTGAGCAGAACCAAGAGAACATTGTGCACAGAGACAGCAATATTGTTTGATGAAGAACTGTGAATGACTTGACTATTCTCAACAATACAATGAACCAAGACAATCCCAAAGGACTATTGATGAAATATACTATCAACCTCCAAAGAAAGAACTGATATTCATGAAACACAGACTGAAGCATGCTATTTTTCACTCTCTTTCATTTTTTCTTTTAAGCAAGTTTTCTTGTACAAAATGACAAATAGGGTAATGCTTTACATAATAAAAAAAGAACTCTCCTATGCCAAGATGAATCACAGTAGGACTTTAGTTGGAGTTTGGCTCTTAACATTAATCCAAAATGCCAAAAGTCCTATTCTCACCTCCCCACACAAGATTTTTTTTGCCTTATACCATCATTTACATCCCATACACACCTTAGAAAAATGAAGAGACTTAGCCCAAAGTCACACAGTAAGTAAATGACAGGACTTAAACCCAACATTCTTGACTCTAGATCAGAAGTTCTTAAACCAGGGTCTATGAACTTTGTGTGTGTGTGTTGTATATATGTGTGTGTGTGTGTGTGTATATATATATATAAATGTATGTGTATATGTATATATGTATATGTGTACATGTGTACACATATGTATATACATATACACATAGAGAAGTATACATTACATACATATATGTGTATGCATGTATATACACACATATAGATATATGCACACACTTTGATAACTGTGTTTTGATATAATTTGTTTCCCTTTATAATCCTACACATCTTATCCATTTAAAAATCTTATTCTGGGAAGGGGTCCATAGGTTTCACCAGATTACCAAAGGGGTCCATGACTCAGAAGAGGTTAAGAACCCCTGACAGAGATCAAGGGCGATTTCAACCATATAGTATTGCTTCTCAAGTAACTGGAGACACACCTAAATGGGGTAAAAACAAAAAGTAGAGGAAATTAGATAAACTGCAGTAGATTAGAATAGAACTGTCAGGGGGCATCTAGGTGGTGCAGTGGATAAAGCACTGGCCTTGGATTCAGGAGGACCTGAGTTCAAATCCAGTCTCAGACACTTGACACTTACTAGCTGTGTGACCCTGGGCAAGTTACTTAACCCCCATTGCCCCACAAAAAAAAATAAAAAAGGATAGAACTGTCCCCAGGGACAGGGAAAATAATTAGGTAGGAGAGGGAGAGCTCTTCTAAAGTTTTTTAAACATAGGAAAAACAAGTTCAGGGCAGCTAGGTAGTGTAGTGGATAGAGCACTAGGCTTGGAATCAGGAAGACATCTACCTAAGTTCAAATCTGGTAGACACTTACTAGCTATGTGGCCCTAGGAAAGTCACTTAGCCCTATTTGCCTCGGTTTCCTCACCTGTCAAGTAAACTGGAGAACGAAATGTCATCAACTCCAGTATCTTTGCCAAGAAAACCCAGAATGGTGTCCTGAAGAGTCAGACACGACTGAAAAATGACTCAACTGAAAGCAAGATCATCCATATTAGATAGATTGGAGGATTCCATGATCCTTTTCTGTTGGTGTATTTGTTACTTATTTTTTCAATCATCGGATTTAGAGCTTGGAAGGATCTAAGAGATCAGTTAGTCTAATCTCTCATTCTATGAGTGAGGAGCGTCAGGCCCAGGGAGAGCACAGGGGCTTGTCAGTCAGGGGCAGGGATAAGATTGCAATTTAAGCCCGTTTTGCCTCTCCCCATCTTTGGCTCCTTACTTTAGCACGGTGATGGATTTCATGATCTGAGGAGGGCTTCAAGTAGAAAAGGAACCTCATTTAGAGAAACAATCAGAGAGGGAAGCTCTAGCCAACTTCCCAGCCCATGCATGTCCTGATTGCAAAAGATATCAGGTGTCGGGAGGGGGCTTATTGCCCAAGGACCAGGCATTAAACAAAGCCAGGTTTCAATTCCTGCACCAGAAGAGGGATCTTCATGAAAGCAAGTGCAGATTACAATAGTCAGAACATGTTTCATTGCAGAGGTTAAAATGGCTTTCGTCTACTGTGCTACTTACTTAACAAGAGGATGGCCACATCCCATGGAAATCTTGCTGTACGGCTTAACCGATTTAGATTAAGATTCACAAATCCCCCATCCCTCCTCCCAATTTAGCCAAGAGAGACTTAACCAGAGTACATCAGTTCAAAACACCTCCGGCACCCTTGCCTTAGACCTTCAAGCTGACATTAAGGGTAAAGTTAAGGATTGTAAATCCCCCTCCCAGGGGAGAGAGTTTAAGAAAAAGCCAAGTCTATAATGTTAATTCAGGAGAATTTCAAAGGTGTCAAGAAATGGGTAATTCTCTTCGGTGGTAGGGTGATCTGAAAGGCTGGAAGGAAACCATCCGGTTTAGCCTAGCTGGAGATTGATACATCTGGAGACCAGAGCAATTTAATGAAAGCCATGCTGATTTGGAAATCCTGTTTCTAGTCCCAGATCTATTGCAAACTGTGTGACCTTGGGAAGCTGCTTTCTCTCACTGGGCATCAGTTTCTTTCACATTAAAAAAGAGAGGGAAGTCAGCTAAGTGGCTCAGTGGATAAAGCACTGGCCCTGGATTCAGGAGGACCTGAGTTCAAATCTGCCCTCAGACACTTGACACTTACTAGCTATGTGACCCTGGGCAAGTCACTTAACCCTCATTGCCATGCAAAAAAAAAAAAGAGGGGTTGGGAAAGTTCCCTGATAGCTAAGGTCCCTTTCTGCCCCAAGATTCTAAGACAAGTAGGGACTGACATACTAATGGAGACAGGCACTCTAGAACACTTCTGGTAGTTTAAACCATTTCTTGCCCCCACCTCTTTGATTTGGTGAGTAGATTGTCTATGAGTGTGCCCTGGTGTTCTAGACAGTATGAATAAATGAGAAAGTCCCAGATTCTTTTTATATCAGAGGAAAGAAGACAGATTCATGAAGTTTGCCAGGGTTTAAATCTGGGGGTGGCTCTTTAGGGTACCTGTACCAGGAAATGAAGAATCTTACATCTTTAAGGTGTTTCTGTTGCCTTTGAGGAGCTATAGGGAGACTTGGTGAGTTTGAGACTCGTCATGGCTTTTGTAGAATTGATGAGGACCTCAAACCACAATTCTTAGTTATATAGCTAATGGTACCACCATTGCTCATTTATTTATTTTGTTGGGTCATGTGCTTTCATTGATAATAAAATGTAAATTCTTTGAGGGCAGGGGCTATTTCATTTATGTCCTTATATTCCCCAGTGCTTAGCACAACCTGGCATACAGTTGGCACTTTGTTTTGCGGGGCAATGGGGGTTAAATGACTTGCCCAGGGTCACACAGCTAGTAAGTGTCAAGTGTCTGAGGCCTGATTTGAACTCAGGTGCTCCTGAATCCAGGGCCGGTGCTTTATCCACTGTGCCACCCAGCTGTTCCTTACAGTTGGCACTTTTAATGTTGTTTGTCTTTCATTTTTGTAGAGCACCAACAACATCACATGACTCATGTGTGAATTGGATTTAAGTGAGGCAGAGCTGTCCAAAGTCATCAGCCTCACTCTCTCTTTCAGAGTCATTGAAGACCAGTAGCAAGACAAAAGGCAAGATGACTGATGATGGCCGGGGATGCGGTGGATGACCTTGGTGGTGTCTTTTACTTATATTCAAGTAAAAATCTTCCATGAGTTTATATAGAGTAATAGGCTTTGAGGCCATACAGGACCTTGGCTTAGAAATGTGTTGATTCACTGACACTGAACTCCTTTTTGTTCCTAGAACAAGGCACTCCATCTCCAGACTCTGGAATTTTTTTCACTTTCATTTTTTTAATTCTCACCCATCCCTCATAAACCATATTCCATCTTTAGTATCTTTTTAAAAAAGCATTTCCTCCCAATTATATGTTAAAACAATTTTTTTTACCATTTAAAAAAGTTTTGAGTTTCAAATTCTCTCTCTCCTTCCCTTTCCTACCTCCTCCCTGAGGATCAGATATGGGTTTTACATGTATAATCATGTAACATTTCTTATCTTTTATGCCCAAAATGCAGCTAGGTGGTGCAGTGGATAGAGCACTGGCCCTGGAGTCAAGAGGACCTGAGTTCAAATCTCACCTCAGACACTTACTAGCTGTGTGACCCTGGGCAAGTCACTTAACCCTAATCACCTTAAATATGCAGGGCCATCTCTAGTCATCCTGATGTATATTTTGCCATTGAACCCAGATGGCTCTGGAGGAGAGAGTAAGGTTGGTGACCTTGCACAGCCCTCTCTTAAATCTAATTCACTGCAAGTCAAGAATCATTGCCCGATGTCATGGTCCTCTTCGAGAATGAAGGACAAACAACAATCCCTCATCTCTACCTTCAGGCTTTTCTGGCTTCTTTCAAGTCCCACTTGGAAATAAAATGCCACTTTCTACCAGAAACCTTTCCTGATTCCTCTTAATTCTAGTGCCCTCTCTCTGCTGATTCTCTCTAAATTATCCTGTATGTAACGTCTATATACCTAATTGTTTGCAGGTTTTCTCCTCTCATTAGAAGGTGATCTTCTTGAGGGGATTGTCTTTTGCCATTCTTTGTATACCTATCTCTTAGCATTGTGCCTGCACATAGTAGGACACCTAATTAAAGTTTATTGACAGACTGACTGGCTTTGCAATAGGGGGAGAGATAGGTAAGGGAATGTAGAATATGGATCAGGATAGATTGGTTTTAATTGTTAAAAGGTCCTGGAAGGAGCAGACTTCTGCTCCATCCTTAATCATAGTATCATAAATTTAGATAGGGTCCTAGAGGTCACAAATCCACCCCCCCTTTTTACAAATAAGGAAACTGAGACCAGGAGAAGTTAAATGACTTGTCTATGGTCACAAAAGGTAGAAAGTGACAAAGATGAGATTCAAACTGTAATGATTGGAATGATGCCACCTGCTGGAGACTTACTGTAGAAGAGTTCCACCCACGAAGTGAAGGTCTTTGAGGGCAAGACCAGGAGTCTTTTCTTTGGCGTCAGGAAGTGACGCGGGCTAGTAAGAGGAAGAAGGAAGAGACTGGCGCTCGCTCTTACGCTCTTTCCTTTGGACTCTGGTGGAGAGCGGAGCTAGAAATGTGCTCTCCCTTTAATAGATAGGAATCTAGGCCTTTCTTCTCTCTTTACCAAATTCTTATTCTCCTTAATAAATGCTTAAAAGTCTAACTCTTGCTAAAGCTTATAATTTATTGGCGACCACTCATTAGATATTTTAGACAGTTTAGCTAGAATTTTAGCCCTTAACAAAACCCAGATCCTCTGACTTTAGATCCAATCCTTTTTTTTTTCTCTTGACCCACAGTATCTCTGTGGGGCTTTGCCTCCCTCTCTTGCCACCAACTAGACTGTGCTCATGAACCCTGCCCTGTCCAGGTTCCATAGGGATTATAAAAGAAGATAGAGAGCCAATAGCCTCTGTTTCAGGATCACAACCAGCCTGTGGGCATCTCTGCTCCCTCACTACTTTTCTTGCTAACTCTCTTGTCTCCCAGAGTTCAGATCCTTCCCATCTATTAACCAACCAACAAGTATTTCAGAGACTCAGCCCAAATCCTACCTTCTGCAAGAAGCCTTGCATGGTTTTCTTCCCTCAGAGATTACCTTCCATTTACACTGTATATATCATATAAGGACGCAATTGTCTGCGTGTGTTCTGCCCCTCCCCCCATTAGAATGTGAGTTCCTAGAGGGCAGAGACTGTTTTGGCCTTTATATCCCTGGGGCTTATAATAGTGAACAAGATACTTGTTGACTTAGAGATCAGAGTCCTTAGATACCCAGTAGCCCAACCCCATCCTTTTACAGAAGATGAAACTGAACCTACAGGGATTAAAAGATTTGTCTGTCTCTTTCCTCTCTTTGCTGACACCCCTGGGCTTAATTGGATGCAATGGGACCACACTACCTGAGTTTGAATGCTGGCTCAGGCTCTGACTAGCTCTGTGACCTTGGCTGAGTCACTTAATGTCTACTGTCCACAGTTTCTCCCATGAAAAATGAGGGGGTTGGACTAGATGACTTCTTAAGTCCCTTGCATTGCTAAATTCAGGAGCACTTGGTCTATAATTTCTTCTCTATCTAGTCTATGCTACCCACTTGATCTCTACTCTTCTGGAATTCAACCTCTTGCCTACTATGCCTTTCCTGCCAAGCCAGATTCCTATTCTGAGGCTACCCAGCCCTCCTCCTCCCCACATGCTCCCATCTTATGCACTCAAACCTTCCCATCTACTGATCCCTTTAATGTGAAAGCAGTATCATTATCTTTATATAACAATAACTAGCACTAATATTCACAGCATGTCTTCCTCACAACACCTCCATGAGGAAATTTGAAGATTACTACTATCCCATCAAACAGACTAAGAAACTACCTCAAGGAGACAAAGCCATCTGTCTAAAGCAGGAATTCTTAAACCTTTTCCACTCGTGACCCCTTTTCACCTGAGAAATTTTTATACGACTCCAAGTATAGAGGTATATAAAATAGGTATACATAATCTTTTGCTGTGGCCAAATTTTTGTGACCCCCACATTCAGCTACAGAATGATATCAATTCGGGGGCGGCTAGGTGGCGCAGTGGATAAAGCACCGGCCCTGGATTCAGGAGTACTTGAGTTTAAATCTGGCCTCAGACACTTGACACTTACTAGCTGTGTGACCTTGGGCAAGTCACTTAACCCCCATTGCCCCACAAAAAAACCCCAAAAAACAAACAAACAAAAAAACAGACTCACAGTTTAAGAAGCTAGGATCTAAAGTCACATAGTTAGAACGTGAGAGCTGGAAAACATCTTTGAGATTTCAGGATCATCATTTTAGAGCTGGAAGGGACCCTTTGGAATGTAAACCAGGCACCTGGATGGTATAGAGTGTTGGATTTGGAGTCAGGAGGGCCTGAGTTCAAATCCATCCTCAGTCACTTACTAGCTATATGACCCTGGCCAAGTCATTTAACTGCTGTCTGTCTCAGCTTCTCATCTCTAAAATGGGGCTAATAATAGCAGCTACCTCAAAGGATTGTTGTGAGGATCAAATGAAATAATATTTCTAAAAACACTTAGCACTACTACATAGTAGGCACTATATAAATGCCTATTCCCTTTCCAGCTCAACACTCTTTCTACTAGACTACAATTGTTGTTATTATTCATCCTTTCTTTTCTTTTTTTTGAACATCCTTTCTTTTCTTTTGTTTTCTTTTTTTTTGCAGGGCAATGAGGGTTAAGTGACTTGCCCAGGATCACACAGCTAGTAAGTGTCAAGCATCTGAGGCCAGATGTGAACTCAGGTCCTCCTGAATTCAGAGCCAGTGCTTTATCCACTGAATTACCTAGCTGCCCCCTGCACATCCTTTATTTTCGAAGGGGAACAATGACATCACAGGATGATATTTTGACTTGTGCATAAATTGGATTTAAATGAGGCAGAGTTGCCCCAAATCATCAGCCTCACTCTTTCTTCTGAAGTTATTGAAGTCCAGTTCCAAGACAAAAGTCAAAATCACTGGCTTTGACCCAGGATGCAGTGGGTGACCTTGGTGTCCTCAGTGTCTGACCAAGCTCTAAGTGCTCTACAGAGCCTGCTTCAGCTGCCTTCATGGCCGTTGGAACAAATTATTCTCATCTGCCCATTCCACCACCTCTCTTGTATTTGAAAGACTAGGTTTTTTTTTTTCTATTGGAAATGTGTACTGTCTGTGCATTGGACTCAGAAAAACAGAATAAAAAGTGAAAATGAGGTGGGAGTAAAGAAGCAGGCTGTGGGGAGGTGGGTGCTGGGAAATCTGCCTATCATTTTAAAGGACCTATTAAACACTGCATACCCGACTTTAATCAAAAAGTGCTGAAGGAAATAAACACATCTTTGTGGGCTGCAAAATAGAGGTTGGGGCAGTTGCTTTTAGATTTTGAATACCTTGAAACTATTTGAAATTCTCTGTTCCTCTTTAAATCAAACCATTCCTGAGTTAATAGGTAAGATTACAGCCAGGAAGAATAGGGCAGCAGGAAATAGGGGAGAGGGTTTAAAACATCAGAAATCTTCAGGTTTCAGAATTACAGAGAAGGCTGAATTTCTACCCCTCCAGTTCTAGAATCCTTACCCTTAAGCCTCCGGGGCTGCCATTCCATTCACAAGTATTAACTGTTCCAACTAAATGGTATTTGAAAAAAAATTAAAATGACAAGCACCTCCTCCTCCCCTTTCCCCCATTTTTAATATTTCTTCTCCCCAAAGACCTTCAGCTCCCAAAGCTCAGTTCCTGCTGCAATTAATGCCCATGTGCACTGGAAACTTGGAGGGTCTGGGAAACCCATCAAGTGATTTCAAGTCAGTGGGCTTGGATGTAGCAGGGGCAGAGGGAAGGAGACATTTGGAGAACGATAATGCTGAGTGCTCCACAGAGCTCCGACTCTGAAGAAGCTTCAGGGTGGTAGGAGAAAGATCTTTGGGTCTCAAAGGCAAGACCAGCTGAGATCAAGCTCTGACAGGTCCTGTCAAACTGGGAAAGGCTTTGAGTCCATTGGGCTTGCCAATGGACTGTATGTCTTGTCTCCTAAGGACAGGTCTAATTCTGTTCAGAGAACCTCATCTCTAGAAGGCTGGCTGGGAGGGGTGGGGGGGGGGTGGGGGGGTGGGAGCGGTGCAGCTCCAGGAATTCAAGAAGGTCAAGAGAATTTTTGAAATGCACCAGTGGAGAGAAAGCACACACCATTGTGTCTCAGGCTCTGTCTGTCTGTCTGTCTGTCTGTCTGTCTGTCTCTCTCTCTGTGTCTGTCTCTGTGTCTGTGTCTGTCTGTCTCTCCCCATCTCTCCCTTCTGTTCTTCTCTCCTTTTCCCAATTTCTCTTTCTCCTTTTAATTTCTCTCTCTTCTCTCCCAGTGTCATCCATGCCCACTTCTTTCCTAGCTCCACAGATTTTTTCATCTTGTTCCCATTCCCCCTATTCTTCCTGATCTACTCCTCCCCCAGTCTTTTTACAGCTCCTTTTATGTATTATCTTTCTCCCATTAGAATTTAAGTACCTTGAGGATCTCTCTCTCTTCCTCCCTCCCTCTCTCTCTCTGTTTCTCTGTCTCCCCCCTCTCTCCCCCTCCCTCTCACTGCTTTCATTTGAATTTTCAGTGCTTAGCATAGTGCTTGGCACACAGCAAATACTTAATAAATGCTTTATTACCTATCTACCTACAGTATTTCCCTCCCTCTCTCTCTCTTTTTTCCCTCTCCTTTCCCTTTCTCTTCTTCTCTCCTTTTCCCATTGTGCTTCCTTTCCCTCTTTCCATTTCTCTTCATTCATTCATTCATTCATTCATTCATTCATTCATTCATTCATTCTCTCCCCTCCCTCCCTCCCTTCCTCTCTCTTGCTCCTTCTCTCTCTCTTCTTTTTCTCTCTGTCTCTCTTCTTTCCCTCTGTCTGTCTCTCTGTCTGTTTCTCTGTCTCTGTCTCTCTGGATCTGTCTCTCTCTGTGTGTCTCTGTCTCTCTTTTCCTTCTCTGTTTTTTGCTAGGATTTCTTATTCTATATTGACCAAAAGACAGGGGAAGTACTGAGGCCTCAAGAGAGTGGGCAGTTTCAAGCACACGTGTCCAGCAGAAACCTGAGACCACAGGAAACACGAAGGAGGAAGTGTCCCTTAGGAGAGGAAGCAACCCTTCCCAGCTGTTCAATTCACAAGGGCAGCCAACAGCTGTACAGAACAGTGTGGAATATATATAGCCCAGTGGGAGTACCCATATCACACTTATACTTTCTCCTGTCCTCTTTCTTTTCCTTTCTTTTCCCCTTTCCTCTCTGCCAGGTTACTCTAGTTAGAGATGAGTACAGGGCTATGAGGTGGAGGCCAGAATTCTCTTCTCCAGTCACAAAGTTCCATTTTGCTGCCTGGCCTTTTAATAACAATTGCTTGCTTATTGAGAAGATTTATGACTAGGGCCTCAAAAGAAAAAAGCTAAATAGAAACAAAGTCAAGGAGGGAACTCAAAGAAGGGCCCACATTTACCTTTTTCAGCTTCTTATTTTCCTAAGTATCTTCCTGGGGGTCCAACATGTCACTGAATGTCCTGATTAAGTGCACATCAAAACCAACAGGAGAACCTTGTACACAAGGATATGGGTTTATGCCCTCCAAGATGAAATGTTACAAGCTTTACCATTGGAGGCTCAGATTTCTACCTCTATTCATAAAATCATGGCCATGTTCTATGCCACCAAGGAGCTGAAGTATGAGTACTGGCAAATTACTTTTCTATGGGCATCAGTTTCCCCTCTTAGAAAGGGAGGCTGATAAGAGCACCTACCTCACAATATAAATGTGAGGATCAAATAAGGTTATGTACATATACATACATACATACATATATATATATATATATATATACACATACACACACATATGTGTGTGTTGTTCTTTGTCCTTTCTTTTCTTTTCTTTTCTTTCTTTCTTTCTTTCTTTCTTTCTTTCTTTCTTTCTTTCTTTCTTTCTTTCTTTCTTTCTTTCTTTCTTTCTTTCTTTCTTTCTTTTGTGGGCAAGGAGGGTTAAGTGACTTGCCCAGGGTCACATAGTTAGTAAGTGTCAAGTGTCTGAGGCTGGATTTGAATTCAGGTCCTTCTGAATCCAGGGCCAGCACTTTATCCACTGCACTACTTAGCTGCCCCTTTGTCCTTTGTTTTCGAAGAAGACCAATGACATCATGGAATGATGTCTTGGCTTGCTTGTGAATTGAATTTAACATATCTATATCTATGTCTATGTTTATATCTACCTCTAGATATCTACTTATCTATCATTTTAAAACCAATTACTATTATAATTAGTGAAAATATACAAATAAAATAATCATTGATAATAGAATAAGCCCAGTTCCCTAAATAGTTGCAGATTTTATCCCTGATAGTAGGGTAATGAGAAGCAAACTTGTTGGTTAGTCATTATGATGTTCAACAGTGATCCCTATCACTTCTAAAGCCCCTCCCAATTCTGAGATTCCATAATAATATTCTTAAGTGGTCACAGAGATGAGGGTTGTTAGGCCTCGGAGGAAGGCTAGGACTTAAGGAAGCAGACAGGGCATTTCAAGAAGGAATTCCATTTGGCTAGAGTAAAAGGCATGGGTATGTACAGAGCATGCACTGAATGCGCCCAAGCATTCCTATTGGTCCTTCTCCTGAGAAACAAGGGAATGTGGGACTCTAGGCACATCTCTTGGGGCAGCTAGGTGCAACAGATAGAGTGCTGGGCTTGGAGTCAGGAATACTCATTTTCCTAGGTTTAAATCTGGCCTCAGACACTTATTAGCTGTGTGACCCTGGGCAAGTCACTTAACCCTATTTGCCTCAGTTTTCTCATCTGTAAAATAAACTGGAGAAGAAAATGGCAAACCATTCCAGTATTCTTGCCAAGAAAACTCCAAATGGGATCTCAAAGAGTCAGAGATGACCAAAATGACTACAAAAACAACATGCACATCTATGGAAAAGGCCTATGTCAGAAAGTATAGTCTTCCCTCAACATTTGCAGGGATTAGGTATACAGGACCTCTGCAAATGTGAAAACCCACAAATAGACAAGTATTTGTAAGAGGGACTCAAACCCATCTTCCTCACCTGAAAGGTGAAATCATCTCCATTGACCATGTCAGACTCCTTCTCACATGTGACATGCATACAAGTACATGTATACCTATACACATGTACACAAGCACACATTGCAGATTGTATACATGCATAGGTATATCCATGATGTATGCATTTCTATACATACATATATAGTGTACAGAATATAATTCTCATTTCGCAGGATATATACATGCTTGTATACTTATACAACCCAATCATAGCTGTACATATAACAAATAGCAGGCTGGCAATGGGAATGGATGCTCAGTGAAAGCACCAATCCTTGTACCCCCAAGGCAGCCTGCATGTCTTGCCCTTCAGTAACATCTCCTATCCTTTCCCCTACAAGGCTTCCCTGGCTGGTAATTTTTAAAAAATTGTATATAATTATATGTTATAATTATATATTATGTGCTATATATACTTTATTATGTTGTATATCATATAATTTATATATATTTATATATTTTTGCTAAAGAAAAAATATTGGAGGACGGCATAGAAGGAAGAATGTATGTATGTGGAGGGGGAGATTGTGTTTTTTTGTTGTTTGATGAGGCAATTGGGGTTAAGTGACTTGTTCAGGGTCACACAGCTAGTAAGTGTTAAGTGTCTGAGGCCAGATTTGAACTCAGGTCCTCCTGAATCCAGGGCTGGTGCTCTATCCACTGTGCCACCTAGCTGCCCCGATTGGGTTTTTTTTAAGGGCCCCCTAGACCCAGAGAATGATTAATAACATGGAAAAAGGTGCAGTAAGTAGCCCAAAGACCTTCAATTTTTGAGGAGTCACAAAGTCTTAAATTGCACTGAAAATAATAAGAACATTAATGGGGAACCTTTACTTATTGGGAGTCTTCAGAAAGGGCCATGCTAGTGGTTAGCCTCAAAGAATGGGTGGTGTAGGGAAAGAGAAGGCACTGGGATAAGTTGGCTGTTCCCAGCAGTGTCCTGGAGTTAGTAGGAATCAGTTCAGGGCCAAATGTTAAATTTTCAGTGTAAAATTTAAATTGGTTTATAATTTAACTGAGTATAAATAAAATTTCATTTTCAGTGTAAAATTTCAGTGTTTTCAGAGCATTTACTCCTTGGAAATTGGCAAAAGCTACAAATCAGGGCTTGATTTATTGTTTTGTTGATTGTCTAGACTTAAAGTGAAGGATAGATGTTAATAATGCAGATTGAACTTAAAAGTGTACACACATGTATGCATGTGTGTATATACGTACATATAGTTAAAGTTTTTTTCCTGGAGAGACAGTTGTTAAACATTTTCCAGCATATACCTGGATGTTCCCTTCTCTGACAGCCACCGGCAAAGAAAGGTAAGGGAAATATTTCCATTTGGTCCTCTCTATTTTTTATTCAAACTTTTCAATATTCTTGCAATTCTATTTTTCATACCAGATGCCACCTGGACAGAAAAAGTTACTTATGGAATCTCTAGGTGAGAAATGTATAGGACTCAGGAGAGTCAGATGGGAAAATTGAGAGTTAAGGTAAAGGTCAGTGGCAGGAAATAGGGGCTGAGATCTTTAGCGTTTTCACCTTTCTGTCAAGCCTCTCTTTCTTGTCTGATTTTCCTTATCTGTAAAATGAGGGGATTGGACTAGATGATTTCTAAAGGCCCTTCTAGCTTTAAATATTGTGTGACCTCCCACCCTAAAGCCCATCTTCTTCATCTATAAAATGGGTGTGATAATAATTTCACAACCTACCTCAGAGAGTGGTTGGGAGGCTCAAATTGAGACCATTTTGTGGGAAACACTTTGTGAATTGTCAGCTGCTATAAAGGGCAGTTATTATTATTAACCATCTTTTCCTTTTTCCCTCTTAAAGAAGGGAGCCCCTAGAGGTTTGGGACCATTCACAAATAATAGTCTCCAGGCCACAAGTGGAGAGTAATTTTTTAAATATCAGTGCTAATGATGGTAGTGACAAAGGAGCTTATGAATCTTTCATTCATCTCCTTGGAAAAAGTTATATCTTGGCACTACTTAGCAACACAGATGAGAAAAATCCCTGTTACATTAGGAGGGAAGATTTTGGTGGTGGGGAAGGAAGAGTACACAAGCTCAATAGTTACAAAGGAAGAAGTGAGGAGTCTTTCAATGAGGAAGGAGAAATCCATCTAGAGACCAAGAACTGAAAATGAACAGTGTCTAGTAAAGGATTGAAAATTAAGGGGGGCAGGGTGGGGAAGTAGGAGGGGAGAGTGCACCTGTGATTTAAACTTGAGAAGAGGGAGGGCTAAGAGAATGCAAGGAGGAAAAGAAACAAGGAAGGAAGACTTTTGCTTCTGAAGGGCGTTGTAATTGTGAGATTTAACTCTCTACCCCAATTAATGTAAACACAGAAACCCTAGATTTGTCAAGTCAATCAATCAGTTGCAGGTCTAAACTAGGTGGAAATAAATCTTTCAATCAATTTGGAAGGAGTGAAATACTTGGGTCGTTGGATGAAAACTACACAGAAAATATTTTGTGATTTTCCAGAAGAATCAATTACACTTCCAGGGTCTATCTATAATATAGCATTCTAGCAGGGAAAGTCAAGCTTCAGAAGTTTCCAGGCTTGGGACCTTGGGAGTAACTTGAGGAGGCAGGCTCTAGGGGCTTGTACCAGAGGGGAACAACGGTAGAGGGGGGGATGGAGGTGATGTGAGCTCAGAGGGCATGCCATATTTCCCCTCATATACCACCACTGACCATGTCAGAGCAGAGTCTCACACACACACACACACACACACACACACACACACACACACATAAAGGCAAACATGGACACAGACAGATTTGAAAAGATAGCCCCCTTGGGAGGAAGTATTTTCAATGCATGTGACTCTTTGAACCAGAAAAGAAAGCTGGCTATGGACTCAAGCAAGTACTTCCCACAATCAAGAGTTGCATATTTCTCTTTTCGCTACCCATGTTCTCCATACATGTGCCCCACAATTATTGCACTTAAAATTTATG
This sequence comes from Dromiciops gliroides, assembly GCF_019393635.1. Lineage (NCBI taxonomy): Eukaryota > Metazoa > Chordata > Mammalia > Microbiotheria > Microbiotheriidae > Dromiciops > Dromiciops gliroides. Next base: position 260,148,275 of record NC_057864.1, read on the forward strand.
CCTAATATGTCCTTTCATTCTGCATGTATTTGTGAGTATGCCCTAAACTTTTGTTGGTTATAGTTTTTGTAACACTATCCTTGCTATACTTCCTTAGTAAATACTCTTTCTAAAAGTGAATTAATTCTGTCTCACAATCAATAGGGTATACACCCCTTGGGGCTCATGAATGACAATAATAGAAACCCCAGCACTTCTAGAACCAAGAGGGAACAGGTGGTCAACTGCCATCTGGGCACACAGTCTATGAATGAGGATTGAGGATATTGCCCTGAAGGGAGTGGTACACAGTATGGAAAAGAAGAATTTCAGAGTCCCATAATGCAGGAGCAGTAAGAACCCTTAGAGATCAATAGGATTATAGACCTAGAACTAGACAAGATCTTGGAGGCCATTGAGCCTAACCATCATATTTTATAGATGAGGGCAACACTGATAACAGTTTCAAGATCTGAAAGACTTTTAAGCTTCTCAAAGACTGGCCCTTTATTTTCAGTGTCTTCAATATTTAGAATGCCAAGGACAGGGCTGAACACACTATAGAATGAGTCCCTAGACATTCATTTCTACTAAAATTAATCACTTATTAAGTGTCTTCTGTGTATACAACACCATATTAGACCCTATGGAAATGATGACTGGAAAAGTCTGCATTCTTTTTTTTTTTTTAAAGTGAGGCAATTGGGGTTAAGTGACTTGCCCAGGGTCGCACAGCTAGTAAGTGTTAAGTGTCTGAGGTCGGATTTGAACTCAGGTACTCCCGACTCCAGGGCCGGTGCTCTATCCACTGCGCTAGCTAGCTGCCCCTGAATTCCCTCATTTTACAGATGAGGAAATTGAGGCCCAGGGAGTTTTAAGTAATTTGTCCATGGCCAGACTTATCATAAAGTTTCAAGATTGGAAGAAGTCCGAGGAATTGGTGTTAACAGTCAGTGAAGGAATACCCAGTGAAGGTACTGTGATAGGGTAATCTAGGCAACCAGAGGGTTGCATAAAAGAGCTGCGTGCCTTCAGGAGTGGGGTATTGACACAGACAAAGCTGTTGCTGCTGCTGCTGCTGCTGCTGCTGCTGCTGCTGCTGCTGCTGCTGCTGCTGCTGCTGGAACAGCTCACCATTTTCTTCTCCAGATCCTTTGACAGATGAGGAAACTGAAGCAAACAGGGTTAAATGACTTGCCTAGAGTCACAGAGCAAGTAAGTATTCGAGGCTGGATTAGAACTCATGAAAATGAGTCATTCTGATTCCAAGCTCAGTGGAAACCACTTAGCTGCCCTTAACAGAGAAAGCAGAAACCCTAAAAGGTCTTACTCAAAAAACATTTATTAAGCACCTACTCTGTGCCCCAAATAGTGCTAAATGTTGAGCGTATAATAAAGTAGAAACTACAACAAACAAAACCAGCCCCTGTCCTCAAGGAGTTTACAGTCTAATGGGGGAGACAACATGCAAATAATTATGTACAAACAAAATATGGGATAAATTGATAATAACAATAATGATAGGCAGCCTTTCTTGTTCTCTCTTAATGCTAGTGTCTGCCCTCTGCTAATTAACTATCATTTATCCTGTGTATAGCTTGTTTGTACACTCTTATTTGTATGTTGTCTCCACCATATGATTGTGAGCTCCTTGAGAGCAGTGACTGTATTTATTTTTCTTTGAATCTTCAGTACTTAGCACAATGCTTAGCCCATAGTAGGTGCTAATTGGCTCACTGACTGGTGGACTGGGGGCAGACCCAGTAGGAAGGCAAATGAGCTTGAGGAGACAGAAAAGGTTTCTTGCCAAAGGTGGGGCTTGTTTTTGCTTTATAATTTCTTTCTGATCATTTTCACATTTGTAAAATAGGAATAATAATGTTCCTGATGAGGTAGGAAGCACTTTATGAATCGTCAAACCCTACAGAGCTGAGAGTTATTTTTGTTGTTGCTGTATTTGTTGTCATTCTCATAAGCCTTTTAGTGGGGGGAACCAGTGGCTAGAGAACTGAACCTGGATTCAGGAGGACCTGAGTTCAAATCTAGCCTCAGACACTTACCAGTCCTGTGACCCTAAGTAAGTCACTTAACCTCTACCTGTTTCCTTATCTGTAAGATGGGGATAAAAAAGCATCTACCTTCCAGTGTCTTTTTGGTTGTTTGTTTTCCCCCAGGGTCACACAGCTAGTAAGTGTCACGTGTCTAAGGCCAGATTTGAACTCAGGTCCTCCTGAATCCAGGGCTGGTGCTTTATCCACTGTACCACCTAGCTGCCCCCTACCTTCCAGTGTCATTGCAAGGATCAAATGAGATAATATTTGTAAAGCATTTTATAAACCTTAAAACTTCATATAAATGCTAGTTAGTATTATGATGCATATGTAATGAAATGATGCTATTTTGAAGAAGATAACGTAGAAGGGGCCCACAAAATTCAGAGATGCTGAGCATGGCAAGTATATTTGCAAGTGGGATTTTAAGAGAGAGGCCCATTCCATGCTCTGTCCCCATCAGTGAATATTAGGGAGTGGAAACCATGTGTTCACTGCTGCTAAGCAGATGATGAGATGCAGTCCCCTAATTAGAGAAAGAAAGTCCTGTTTGAAGACTCAAACTGAGACCTTAATTCTAATCAGCATTTTAATTCCAGTACATTTCGAAAAATAAAAACATCTGTGAAAAGAGTACAGTGAATGAGACAAGAAAAGGGTTCCCTTTCTTGGCTTTTAATCCCTTAGTTTTGGTTGACACTTGACTATTTCAATAATTCTCTCTGTCTCTGTCTCTGTCTCTGTCTCTCTCTTTGTTTTGGGGGGTTTAGGGCAAAAGCTGATACTTTGAAGCCTTCACAAATTCTGATTTCTCCGGCTCCCATTCCCACCCCATTCCAAACAGACTTTGAGAACCTTTAATATCCAACTCTCTTCTAGATATCCATCTTCGTCCCTTGCCATATGACAACTTGTCACTTCAGGTGAGACTTCTGGCAAGAAGCAATAACTCCCAATACTATAGCACTTAGAGTTTTATAAGGTATTTAGCTCCCAATAATAACAAACAGTAGTATCTCTATTTTTACAAATGAGGAAACTGAGGCTCAGAGAATTTAAGTGGTTTGCCCATGCTCACTCACACAGCTGTATAGAAGCTGGCATTATAAATTGGTTGTCCTTTCCCCCCTCCCATTTTCCCCACCCTGTCTCCCAACCCAGCAGAGTTCTCCTGATACACCACACAGGGAGTTAACCTACACAAAGGGTCCTGTGTGGTAGCACAGACTCTAAGGAGTGGGGCACATAAGTCTGTCTATTCAAAAGAAATTAGGCTATCAGAGTGTAAAACCTGGGTAACATAAAAGGAAGGAGTTCACAACATTTGGCCCGAACATCTCATTGCCATTAGATTTATCACAGGCAAGACTGGCCCTACCCAACAGCATCATAGGTGGTCACCTTTGCAAAGTGTAATTTAAGCAGTGTTGAAATTCCCACCCCTGAAAGACATATGGTAGGTGTAAGTAGACTGCAGGGGATAATTAATATATTGAGAATGTAAGCTTCATGAACACAGGGATTCATTTCATCCTCTCTCTCTCTCTCTCTTTGGCGTAGTGCCTGGCACATAGTAGGTGCTTGAAAATGCTTGTTGGTTGATTGATGACTTGCACTCAAGACATGGCATTAGGAATATCATACAAGAAAAGGAGGTATTGAGATCAAGAGATGACCCACGGACTGCCCAAGGGTTGTGTTGGCATGTACAAAATATTAAAAGACCTGAGGATAACCTCCAGGGCAATACCTATGTATTGCCATGAGGGATTTCTGGAAAGATCCAGACACAAATCACAGAAGCTGGGAGGGTATAGGTGAACTGATTTGTTGAAGTGTTGTAGTATCTTCAGTGAAGGTGGTTGTGGTTTAGAGTAATGGGGAGATCTCTGGGTTCCTGTCCAAATCCTAGCTGTACTGCTTATTAGATGTGTGACTTTGGACAAGTCAAGTCATTTGCTTCTATTTACTTATCCATAAAGTGGAATTCTAATCTTTACGCTACCTTGTGTGAGGCTTGGATGAGATCATAGATGAAAAGTCTTTTGGAATGGCTTCTAAAGCATCTTATAAATATGAGCTACTATGCTTACTAAAGGGTCAGCTAGGTGGTACAGTGGATAGAATGCTGGCTCTGAAGTCAGGAGGACCTGAGTTCAAATCCAGCTTCAGACGCTTCCTTATCTGTGTAAACCTGGGCAAGTCACTTAACCCTGTTTGCCTGAGTTTCCTTGTCTGTGAAATGAGCTGAAGAAGGAAATGGCAAACCACTCCAGTATCTTTGTTAAGAAAAACCCGAGGGGCGGCTAGGTGGCGCAGTGGATAAAGCGCCGGCCCTGGATTCAGGAGTACTTGAGTTCAAATTCGGTCTCAGACACTTGACACTTACCAGCTGTGTGACCCTGGGCAAGTCACTTAACCCCCATTGCCCCGCAAAAAAAAAAAAAAAAGAAAAGAAAAGAAAAAAAGAAAAACCCGGATGGAATTGTGAAGAGTTGGACTGAAATTAGTGAACAACAACAATATGCTTACTAAAGCATTATTTCCAGAAGACTTATTAAAATGCAAATGTCTTAAGTAGGAGGAGGAAGTAGTCAGAGACTCAGAGCCCTAGATTTAGAGCCAAAAGACCTTGATTTGAATCCCAGGGTTTTGTTACTTCTCCCAGTCTTTTCCTCATCCTTTATTTCTCCAGCAGAAATTAAAGGCTGCTAGGTGATTCTGTAAATGGAGAGCTGGGCCTGAAGACAAGAAGACCTGAGTTCAAATCTTGCATGGGATTCTTACTAGCTGTGTGACCCCAGGTAAACCATTTAATCATTATTTGCCTCAATTTCTTCAACCATAAAATAGGGCTAATAATAACCCCTACCTGGCAAAGTTGTTGGAAGGATCAAATGAGATGTTTGTGGCACATAGTAGGTGCTATAAAAGTGCTTGTTCCCAGCTCCAAGAAGCATGACTCAAGGATTTTTATTTATTGATTTTATTTTAAATAAATATCATTCTTTTCTCTCTCCCTTGCCCGCACCTTGAGAAAGTAAGAAAAACAAAAACCCCATTACAAACACAGAGTCAAGCAAACAAAATAATCCCCACCTTGGCCATGTTCAAAAAGAATCTCAATCTGACCCCTGATTCGGGAGGTTTCATGTTTCATCACAATTCCTCTGAAACTTTGGTTGGTCATTGTGTTGATGAAGGTTCCCAGGTTTTCAGAGTGGTTTGCCTGATGTTACATTTTTTCAGTTGTGTCCTACTTTTCATTAATCCCTTTTGGAGTTTTCTTGGCAAAAATCCTGGAGCAATTTGCCATTTCCCTCTTCAGGTTATTTTATAGATGAAGAAACTGAGGCAAACAGGGCTAAATAACTTGCCCAGGGTCACACAGCTAGTAAGTGTCTGAGACAAGATTTGAACTCAGGTCTTCCTGACTCCAGGACCAATGTTCTAACTATTGCACCACCTAGCTGCCCCATATGAGCTTAGGCAGGTCATTTAATATGCCTCAGTTTTCTCACATGTAAAATTGGGGGTGGGGTGGGGTGGGGTTAGACTAAATGTCTTCTGAGGTCTCTTCAATCTCTAGCTCTATGATGCTCTGATTCAGTGACTGGGCAGGGTCTGCAGTGGACAGCCCTGGTCAGTCAGAGAGTAGGCTAGTCCTAAACTTCCAAAAACTAATAGTTATTTCATGTTTTCCTGTAGAGGTCTCTCTTTCCTTCCCCCCCTGGCTCTTTTCCCTAAGGCTTGTAAGTGAATGGAAGTATAGTAATTCACACATATAAATCAAGGAGGTTTGGGATAGTCTGGGGAGGCAGAGAATGAAAACAGGGGTCTCCCTTCCCTCCCCAAACACAGCAGGAACAATAAATAATAACTTCTGGCAACCACAGCAGCTGGTTACTAGTCTATACTATTACTGTGGGGGAATATAGAAATGTGTTGTCTCAAGAGTTCTTGTGGATACATGGAGACATCCAAGTATCGGTATTCTCCCTCTCACCTCTTCTCTTTCTTCTTCTCCTCTCTCTGCTTCTCTCTCTTCTTCTCTTTCTTTTTCTCCCTCTCCTCTCCTCTCTTCTTTTCTTTTTCTCTCTGTTTCTCTATCTCCTTCTCTCTCTCTCTCTCTCTCTCTCTCTCTCTCTCTCTCTCTCTCTCTCTCTCTCTCTCTCTCTCTCTCTCTCTCTCTCTCTCTCTCTCTCTCTCTCTCCTCTTCCTCCTCCACCTCCTCTATCCTCCCACCTCATCTCTATTACCCCCCTCCAGAAGGCAGCATACAATGAAAAGACTACTGGGAGGTAGGGTCTGAGATTTGAATGCCACATCTTTATTTACTGCATATGTGCCCCCCCCCCGCCCAGCCCCCGTTATTTAACCTCTCTGGATTAGTTTCCTCACATGTAAAATAAAAGTGTTAGCCTAGATGGTTTCTTTTGGCTCTAAATCTAAGATACATTTTTTAAATGATCAAAAACCCTCAAAAATATGTGCATGTGCATGTGCATGTGCATGCACACACATGCCTGTGTGCACATACATACACACACATACACATATGCACATGGGCACACAGACACAAACACACCACAGAGTCTCTTGAATGAGCTTTTTAGCCACTCACAAAAGATCATTTTGACAATCCACATGAGGGAAAAAAGCAAACAAACAAGTGAATGAAGATTGCTTGTTGTCCAAACTATAATGTGCAATCTTGTGAATGATACGTTGAGTTGGTCCATCAGTGTCTTGGAAAGACACTGAAGCTGGAACCAGAATCAAATATGAGGAAGAGAGCAGGATGTATTGTGTTTGGGAAATTCCCTGAAACAAAGAAACAATGTTAAATAGAGATATTCTGGTGATACTGTATGGCAGCGAATAAGGAAATATCACTATCTCTGGATGATTACAATGGTGACCCAGAGAGAAATGGAAAGAATTGACTGGGCATGAATAGGCTGTAGAATATGACTAATTATGACTTGTGTGTAAAAAGTGGAACCTAAAACTTCACCAAGGACATGTATATTTCGAAAAGAAGGCCATGCAACCAGACTGGGGGAGATAGATGGAGATCCCATGTGCTGTGCTCATGGTTTATCAATGATGAAGGCCTGCATAAAGGCTTAAGCTTGCCTAATGGGTCTTTTGTGAAGAATTTCTGGGAGGGACTGGGCATGGCAGCCCATAATTTGCCTCTGGGGAAGCTGAGATTGAGGGATCTCTTTATCTCTGGAGTTCTGAGCTTCACTGGGCTCTGCAGCTAAAGCCAACAGTTATAAAGTGAATCCTTAGGAATGGGGGTTCAAGAAGGAGCAAACCAGTCCAGATTGGGAATGGATTGAGTCAAAGCTCTTGCAATGATCAGTCCATTTGTAGTACTTCCACCCTATGTGAGACAGACAGATCTAGTCTTTAAACAATCAAACAAAAAAGAATTTATGCTAGGACATGGAAAAGGGTGTGTTTTGTTGTTGGAATCTACTGGAAGGAGTAGCAACATTGATGAGGTGAGAGATCTCTTGAAGTATTGAAGAAGGTAGCATCACAGTCTCTAATGATTAAAAAGTTTGAAGGTTTTTTTTTTTTTTGGATATAAGAAGTGGCTAGGTCAACGTGTTGGATAGAGTACTGGACCCAGAGTCAGGAAGACCTGAGTTGGAATTTTGCCTCCATTTATCAGCTGTATGACTCTGGGCAAGTCACTTAACCCCTGTATGCCTCAGTTTCCTCATCTGTAAGATGGAAATAATAATAGCACCTACCTCTCAGGGTTGTTGCAAGGATCAAATGAGATAATATTTGTAAAGTGCATTGTAAACCTTAAAGCACTATGTAAGCACTGGCTATTATTGTTAGATTTTTATAGTGTGGGTGTATGGGGGTACAGTGTAAAGAACACTGACCTTGAAGTCAGAGGACTTGAGTTCAAATCCTACCTCAGACACTTACTGTGTGCCCTTGGGTTAGCCACTTAATCTCTCTGAGTCTCAGTTTCCTCATCTGCAGAATGACAGAGATGAATGAAAAGATCTCTAAGGGCCCTTTCAGCTCTTAAGCCTGAGATCTTATGAACAAGTAATTCATAGGGAGTGAATCTTAGACTTATAAATCTCTCTCAAATCCTTATAGATCTTGGACCTCAAACTTTTGTCAGAAGTGTCTTGTCCGTGATCTAACTGGTGTGGGTAGTGCTTTTACTGGTGTAGACTAGAACCCCTCCATCTCTGATCATATCACGAGTTCCTTGTCCCCAGCCTTCCATAAATTCCCTAACACCTCAAAGATCCTCTTCTGATGTATGAGTGTAACACCTGGCCTCTCCCTCTCTTGTCTTCATTCTTGATGCGTGACAGCTCCAGCTGCTTTTTCTGTGGATTCACCTCTCCAGGGAAAGTCGACAAGCTATCATTCCTTCCTTTGGTTTGTAACTCTTCTGTCTTTGAGTTTCAAGTTTACAACAAGAAAGTCCACTTGGAATGTTTCCGTTCCTTTAGAAGTTTGTTACTTTGGTCATTGGATGAGCATCATTAGGAATACCACAGTATAGTTGTTGTCATTTTGGAATTGTAAGGAGAACCGCATAGGATGAGGGCAGCATTGTATTCTTTGTCTGTTTTATCCCATTCAAAACTTGGTAGTAGAGTTGTACAAGTTTCTTTTTCCTCTGTACATACTTATTTGTTGAAATCCTATTCTCTATTGTAAAGTGCTTGTGAAATGAAAGTATTTCGGCAATATCCAAAAATAAAGGTTCTTAACTTGGGGGTCTGTGATTATTATTATTTTTTAAATTTTGATAACTATTTCAATATAATTGATTTCCTTTGTAATCCTATGTGGCTTATTTTGTGCATTTATTTTTAAAATTATTTTATTTTATTTTTTTGCGGGGCAATGAGGGTTAAGTGACTTGCCCAGGGTCACACAGCTAGTAAATGTCAAATGGCTGAGGCTGGATTTGAACTCAGGTCCTCCTGAATCCAGGGCTGATGCTTTATCCACTGTGCCACCTAGCTTCTCCTATTAATTTTATTTTTAATTTATGGATGAAATAAGTAGAGAGTGCATGGGGCTTTTGTCTGGGGTGCTAACATCTGACATGTTATGCTTCCTTCTCAAAGTGATTGCTCTCCCCTATGCATTCTGCCTGGCTCAGCCACTGCCAGTCCACATTGCCCAGTGCATGTTGCTGTGGTGGCCATCTACTAGGGACTGCCTTCCCATTGAGCCCCCATGAAGGCACAGGCCTGCTTTTCTAGGGGGACAAAGATCTCCTTCTTGTGGCATGACTGCATCCATGCTACCCATCCCCTATCCCTAGCACTACATACGTATGAGGAGTAGATGAAAAAGTATAAATGAAAAGGCATTTATTAAAAGCTTATGAGGCAGCTAGGTGGCAAAGTGGATAGAGCACCGGCCTTGAAGTCAGGAGTACCTGAGTTCAAATCCGGCCTCAGACACTTGACTCTTACTAGCTGTGTGACCCTGGGCAAGTCACTTAACTCAATTGCCTCTCACACACAAAAAAAGCTTATGATATATCAAGCACCATGCTAAGTTCTGAAGATACAAATAGAAAAACTAAGATGTCTGCTCTTTCAAGAAGCTCACATTCTAGTTGGAGGAGATGACACATAAAAGAAAAAGTTCAGCTATAGAGTAGATGCAGGTACTTGGAAGTTGTATGGGTTCATCAGTGACATGGGCATCAAGGCCCAAGGATCCTTAGGTTGCATCAGTAGGGCAAATATCAATGCTGGGGGTCGGGAGGTTGGAGAAAAAGGGCAGATGATAAGATCTAGTTATCTTCTATCTCACCAGAAGGAGAAGAATTAGTGACTCTCATCTCATTCAAGTGATATGATTGATTAGTCAGGCAGCCTGGATGGGTTCTGGACCATTGTTGTCATTCTGTTGATTTCACTTGTGTCTGACTCTTTGTGGCCCCCATATGGGTTTTTCTTGGCAAAGATACTGGAGCAGTTTGCCATTTCCTTCTCCAGCTCATTTTACAAATGAGGAAAATGAAGCCAACCCAGTTTAAGTGATTGCCCAGGGTCACGCAGCTAGTAAGTGTTTGAGGTTTGATTTGAACTCAGGTCTTCCTGACTCCAGACTCACTGCTCTATTGCACTATTTAGCTGTCCAAAGAAAGCAAGAGTGAGTCCCGATGGTTGGTGGCTGGTCTTCCTGCCTAGTCTACCAGCCTAGTTGGGCATGGCAAAGGGAACGTAAAGAGGAAGAATGTAAATCTTTCTCTGTCTCTCTGCCCCTAGCCAAGGGTCCAGAAGGATTCTGAGAATCTAGGATCATGGAGGGAGCCTTCCCTCCACAAACCAACTGAGATGGTTTCTAGATAATAAGATGAATTTTATGGGCATTCCTCATTCTGCTAAGGAGAGAAGGAAAGGTCATTCCTTATGTAGGTCTTATTCTAGTCAATACCATGAGGATAGGAATCAATCTATACAGTTCAGAAAGTCCCAAGACCTTTCTAACAACTTATGGATTTCAAGCAATGTTTCATATAGTAAGAGAGGTAATATGATGTTCAGCTGGCTGTGGAGTCAGCCTGCATCCCAGACTTAGCTCTGACATGTAGGCTATGAGATCCTGCCCACCCAGCTTAAATTCTCAGTGCCCCAGGCAACCCTCTAAAACTAGAAGTTTAAAAGGTGCTGATCTCCCTTAGTGGAAGGAATTTTCTCTTCTGGGAATTCCTTATTTGATGAAATCCTATTCTATATAATACAGTGCTTGTGAAAGGAAAATATTTCAGCAACATCCATAAACTTTCTTACTTGGGATCTGTGAATATTTTTTTTTTTTGCAGGGCAATGGGGGTTAAGTGACTTGCCCAGGGTCACACAGCTAGTAAGTGTCAAGTGTCTGAGGGCGGATTTGAACTCAGGTACTCCTGAATCCAGGGCCAGTGTTTTATCCACTGCGCCACCTAGCTGCCCTGGATCTGTGAATATTTTTTTTTAATTTTGATAACTATTTCAATATAATTGATTTCCTTTTTAATTCTGTATTTTCTTTTGCACATTTATTTTTTAAATTAACTTGGTTTTTTTGATTTATGGAATGAAACAAGCATTTCCATAACATAATATAATAAAAAGATGATTATTCATGAAATTGCAAGTCAATTATGTACAACTTGCTATTCCTTTTAGATATATAATAAAGTTATCATATAAAATTTCCCCCTTTCTTCACACTCCTCCCCTCCTCCACCAGAGATGGCTACCATTAGGCAAAAATAGGCATATATGTAAGATTATTCTATATACATACTTCTATTTACCTCCTTCTGAGGATTCCAAAGGCTTCCCCAGACTGCTTATAGGGGCTGTGACCAAAAAAAAAAAAAAAAGATTAAGAACTCCTGGCCTAGAGGTGTTCTAGCACAATGGTGCTGCTAGGTGGTGCAGTGGATAGAACACTGGCCCTGAAGTCAAGAGGACCTGAATTCAAATCTCACTTCAGACACTTACTAGCTGTATGACCCTGGGCAAGTCACTTAAATCCAATTGCCTTAAACATATGGGGCCATCTCCAGTGGTCCTTCATTCCTTAGAGAATGAAGTATTAGCCAAATTCAAATATAAATGGATCCCTGCCATTGCATATTGACTTAGAAAAACCACAAATTAACATAATCTATGTTGTATTATATTTTTGCTGTAATGATTGGAATGATGCCACCTACTGGAGACTTACTATAGGAAAGCTCCACCATGAGGAGAATGCCTCAGAGGGCAAGGCCATGTGGCTTTTCCTTGGCGTCAGGAAGTGACGTTTGCTCATGGGTGCTATCTATCAAAGCTACCAGCCAATCAATTTGAGGAGCCTCCTATTTTCTGGGAGGAGACAGGAAGGAGGAAAGAGGGACTGTGTGGAGAGCTCTGTCTCTTTTGGGTTCCTGACTTGATGGTGGTGGTGGCAGCAGAGGACTTCACAGGAAATTTGAGGAAAGATAGGAATGCCAGGCTGTTGGAATTCTGTTCTCAATCTTTCTCTTTCTATTTTTCAATAAACCCTTAAAAACCTAAACTTGCTTTATCAGTGATTTTAGTCAGTTTCCCCCAAAACTGGGAGAACAGATTAGAATCCATATTTAGAATCTTAAATTACACATTGCTTATTTTGTTAAACATTTCCCAGTTACATTTTAACTTGGTTCCTCCACACTAGAGTGTTGTAGGCAGTATATGTGTGTGTGTGTGTGTGTGTGTTTGGCATTTCTGTACATAATCTCACCTGTCATCTTGTCATAATGAACCTGACATAATGAATCTTCAGAAAATTTTTAGCTTCTTTAAAACACTGGAGAAAGTGAAACCAAACCTTTCTAGGTGTTTAGGTTGGAATTTGAAGCAGGTTAACTTGAAATGGTATTTGGGAAAAGAGTGATTTAAGGTCACTTAAATAATAATTTAATAACTGAAAAGGGCTCCTTGGACTTCCATGGATGATACAGCCAATAGGCCATCAGGAAGTAAGGTGGATTGGGTGCAGGAAGGAAGGAAAGGAAGCCAAAGGTTTATCCCATCTAGTGACAGATTTTAACAAGGGCCTCTATAGGGCCACTGAGTCTGGGCCACAAACAATGAGGATGGGTTGATCAGTGGACAAAAGTTCAGATGATCTTTGCTAAGGTAGAGGGAGTGTGGCAGGCTGTAGGGGGCTGGGGTTTGAGAGGAGGAAGAACTCTCTAGCAGTATTAATGGGTGGCCAGACAGGGGCAGAAGCAGAGAGTTGAATGTAATCCTGTTTTCCCCCTTTCCAGGTCCTTGGTAATAGCCACCATATGCAGCTCATAACCATTAACTGATGACTTAATGACCAGGATTTACTGATGAAATGTCCCAGTCTCAGGTCCCCAGGAGCACAAAGAGAGAAACACTCAGGCCAGAGTCTCAGCTCAAGATTCATCCCTTTGGATTCGATGTGGATTTAAGAGTGAACCAATGGCATTGGAATGGAGATAAATGCAATTAATCAATGCAAAAAGAAGAAAAAAGAGAAGGCAGAGGAGCCAGGACATTAGCTAAATCTGATACTATAAAGAGGTCCTGGAGACATTAATAAAGCATGAGATCACCTAACATCTGGAGAAATGTGACTTGATAAAATGGTCCCACATCTTCAGGCTTGCTGCCTGAGAAATCTATCAGATGCGAGCTGGGATGGGGGTGGCGCAGAGATAACAGAGAGGAGGCAAGGAGACAAAATAAGACAAATCTCCTTGGATTCCACACATCAAGAGCAGCAGGCTGATAGAAAAGTAGGGCTGGAAAGTCATCAATGGTGTCATTTCTGTCTGGGTAAGGATATCACTAAATTACCCCTGGTGATTTGTAGGCTCATAAAGGTATGGGCCAAGAAGGAGAACCCAAGCAATCATACTATTGTTTAGACTTTGTTATTCCCAAAGCTCTTTGGGAATTATTTTTTTCATTAGTCAGGCCTGAGTCCCTAATGCTGAGGGGAGAGGGAAGCATGGTTATCCTTATTTTATAGGTAAAGAAGATAAGGCACAGAGAAGGGGGTACATTAGTTAGCTTGAGCACATGCCATTAAGAAGTTTACCCAGGGAATTTTCTTTTCTCTTTTGTTGAAGGAAAACACATATTGAAACGTCTAGTAAAGTAGAACATATTTTTATTCATCAAACTAAAGGAAAAAAATTTAAGTGGCTAAGTTACTTTACAAATACAAATTTAAATAGAAACAATATAAAAGTTACTTAAAAAATACAAAGACAAATGATACAAAAGTTACTTTAAAAATACAAACTTGGGGCAGCTAGATGGTGCAGTGGATAAAACACCAGCCCTGGAGTCAGGAGGACCTGAGTTCAAATCTGGCCTCAGACAATTAACACTTACTAGCTGTGTGACCCTGGGCAAGTCACTTAACCCCAATTGCCTCACCAAAAAAAGAAAAAAGAAAAAAGAAAAGAAAAAAAAAGAAGAAAAGAAAAATACAAACTTAAAAAAGATCAAATAACGCCATTTTAGGGAGATATAAAAGTGTCTCCCTGTGCACACACACCTATGGTTAGAAGTAAAAACAAGATCTCCTGACCAAGGACAATGCATCATAGTGGGGAGTAAGAGAATAAGAATTGATTAAGTACCTACTATTTTCTAGACACTGTGTGCTTTTTACAAATATTACCTCATTTGATCATAGGATCAAGAACTGGAAGAGACCTTATAGATCATGCACATAGCCCAGTCCTGATATTTTTATGAATGAAAAAAGAAAATACAGACCCCAACAATGCCCAAGGTCACTATGATAATAAGTAGCATAACTGGGATTTAAAACCAAGTCTCCTAATGGTCTTCCAAATCCTGTGTTCTTTCCACTGGACTCTATAAAACTATTGTGATGGAACAAAGTTTATCACTGCCCTCCCCCACCTTTTTCATCTTCTGGGAGTCCTTCATTCTGCCTCCTGGTAGCTTTCGTGCTATGTAGCAATGGCTCCCAATAGGGTCTGATCGTCAACTAATGTACATGTTGTCTTCTCTATGGAATGTGAGCTACTTGAGATCAGGGACCATTTCATTTGGTCTTTCCATCTAAAGCACTTAACATAGTGCCTGATACATAGTATGCTTTTGTTGTTGTTGAGTCAGTCGTTTCTGTCCTGTCTGACTCTTCTTGACCTCATTTGGGGTTTTCTTGGCAGAGGTACTGGAGTGGTTTGCCATTTCCTTCTCCAGCTCATTTGACAAATAAGGAAACTGAGGAAAACATGGTTAAGTGACTTGCCCAGGATCACACAGCTCATAAGTGTGTAAGGCCAGCTTTGAACTCAGGTCTTCCTGACTCCTGGCCCCCTACTCTATCGACTGTTCCACCTAGCTTCCCAATATATAGTAGGTCTTAAAAATATTTATTGACAAGTCAATTGATAGGTGGTAGATGAGACAAACTGACTTTGTCTCATTTAATGCCACTAAATAGAATTCTTTCTCTTGGGAAAGTGGAGGCTTTGGGGAAATCACTGAGGCTCAGCTCCATTTGGAGAGCTGCTCCCAGAAGTCTGTGTTACCAGGAGCCTTGTACTCACTAGTTTTCTGTAGAGTTCAGGCTCAAATGACATCATCAGGTTCTCCAACCATCCTGAGTGATTTGTGGTTTACCTGCTAGGGGCAATTAAAAAGGATTGTGGTAAAGGAAGCAGCTCTGCCACAGCAAGCCCCATTAAGTAATTAATCCCTGCTCTGGGGACTGTTAATTAATAGTTTATGACTAATCCTACTCCTGCCTGGGGAGAAGGAGGGCAGGGAGGTGTAAAGAATGCCAGTGGGCTCAGCCCAGTCTCTTGGGAACTCCAAGAAGGCAGGTGTGAGGCCAGGGTTGTCAACCTGTTGTTCAGTCAGTTCTGAAGGCATAGAGTAACAGCATCTAAACACTGGTTGGACCTTCAGAGGTCATCTACTACAACCTCCTGGGGCAGCTAGATAATGCAATGCATAGAGCATTGGCCCTGGAATCAGGAGGACATGAGTTCAAATCTCATCTCAGACACCTACTTAGCAGTGTGACTGTGGGCAAGTCACTTAACCCCAACTGTCTTAAAAAAGACAACAACCAGTCATCCTGATGTATATCTTGCAACTGGACCCAGATGGCTCTAGAGGAGAGAGTGAGATTGGTAACCTTGCATAGCCCTCCCTCACTTAAATGTAATTCATTGCAAGTCATGACATCACCCGGATGTCATGGTCCTATTGGAGAATGAAGGACCAACAACAAGTACAACCTCCTGCCTCCAGGGAATGCTAAATTTAAAATGACACCAGAGACAGAAGAGTTGGTTTTAACCTTTAACACCTTTAGAGGACCTCAGCCTTCCTCTAAAGTATTTTGGAACCTTTCTAGTAAAAAAGAAAAAAATAATTCTTCTAAATGCCTAGTTTCAATGATAGAGCTCTAACGATGGTGGGGCAATCGGGGCTTTGCCTCAGGGTGCTGATCAGCAACATAGAAACAACACAACCTAGCACCAACTTGGTCAGAATAATTTGTTAATATAGGAATCTACAATATGGTTGTGACTAGAGCAAACTTGTTCCTCACCCCATCCTGCTCCCCACATGTACCTCTGAGGCAGTGTGGACAAGAAGCTGTAGAAGAAGTTAAGAAGCGATGATATGTACAGCAGCCACACCCTGGTAAAACCATCTGGGCAGTTGGGCTGATTCAGGTAACCAAGAGGCCTCAAACCTGTTAGTGAACTAGGGGGGTTGTCCACCCCAAGCATGTGAAGACTTTCCCTGGTGGAAAGGGCAAATGAAAATAGTTTGTTTCAATGACCTTGGAAGTGGCTGAAGCAGGTGCTGTGGAGCACTTAGAGCTTGGTCAGACATTGAAGACACCAAGGTCACCCACCATATCCCAGGCCATTTATTGTTGTCTTGCTACTGGTTTTCAATGACTCTGGAAGAGACAGTGAGGCTGATGACTTTGTGCAACTCTGCCTCAAGACATCACCCATCACATCATGAGGTCATTGGTGCTCCAAAAACGAAGGATGATCAACAATATAAACAAAAGAGAGGCAGCCTGGAAGTCAAGAAGTCCTGGGTTCAAGTCCCACCTCTGATACATATGAGCTATCTGACATTGGGCAAGTCACATAAACTCTTGGTGATTCAGGCAACTCTCTAAAGTCTC
Source organism: Dromiciops gliroides (assembly GCF_019393635.1). Lineage (NCBI taxonomy): Eukaryota > Metazoa > Chordata > Mammalia > Microbiotheria > Microbiotheriidae > Dromiciops > Dromiciops gliroides. The sequence continues at coordinate 260,165,017 of NC_057864.1, forward strand.
CAGAGTTGTGATGGGCGTGCTAAGTTGCCCTAATAGTTTCCTCACTTGGGGGTTCCCTAAACCAATGCAATCACATGTTCAGTCCCTATTCTGTAATTTTAACCCTAAATACCATTTGGCCTCCAGTGGTTTGTGGTACTTACCACAGGCACACACAAAACATCCTAATTATGGCTTTACTCATTGTCATCTGCTGCAATTAAAGCCCATTCCCTCTTGTCCTCTTCTGTGGGAACCCAGTACTAAAGCTTCATCTACTTAAGGACTGTTATTAAATCTTCCCTCCCTGTCTTCTCTCTCCCACCCTCCCAAAATAAATTGCAGTTACTACACAATAATAATAGTAATAGCCAACATTTATAAAGCACTTACTGTATGCCTGGCACTGTGCAAAGTTCTTTGCAATTATTATTTAATTTGATCCTCACTACAACCCTGGGAGGTAGGTGCTATTATCATTATCATTGTACAGATGAGGAAACTGAGTCAGACTGAGGTTAAGGGACTTGGCCAGGATCATAAAGCTAGTAAGTGTCTGAGGCTAGATTTGAACTCAGGTCTTCTTGATTCCAGACTTAGTGCTTTACTTACTGCCCAACCTAGATGCCCATAAAGAGTTCTGTGTTGTAGACATGTGCAACCCCAGAATTTGGAAACAAAAGTCAGGGGGAAATGGTTAAAACAACAACAAAAAAAGTCAGTATAGAAATGGGAAGCAAAATGAAATGGATGAAAAAACTACTTGTGGAAATTTTCCCAAGAAATAACTCAGTCTAAGGGATGGATTGTATATAAAAGGTGCTGGACCTGACGAGGATGACTGTTTGAATTTCTCCTCCAGGGGCCTATGATGCTTTTCTAAATCTCATTAGAAAGATCCTGATATAAGATGTAGCTAAGGGAAAATAAGGAGGCAGCTAGGTGGCTCAGTGGATAGAGAGATGGGTCTGGAGTCAAGAAGACCTGAGTTCAAATCTAGCCTCAGATACTCACTAGCTTTATGACCCTGGGCAAGTCACTTAATCTTGGTTTGCCTAATTCATTAGAGAAGGAAATGATAAACCACTCCAACAGTTTTGCCAAGAGTATAGTATCACAAAGAGTCAAATATAACCGAAAAACAACAACAAATGTAAAATAAGTTGTAAGCTAATTGATTGTAAATATCAGAGCTAAGAGCCTACTCTGAGCAAGGCAGGCACTGTTCTAGGCACTGGGAGAGGGATGACATGTTGTAGATCTTCCTCTCCAGGGGCTGATAATCTAACAGGGGAGGAGAGGATATGTGCATAGATGTTTACTCTGCTACAAGGCAAGTGAGATGAGTAAAAAAAGAAATGTTTAAGGCAAAGTGAAATGAGAAATTTGAGGAGAGGGGTGTAATTTTTGGCTGGAAGATGGTGGTCAGAAAGGGCTTCATTAAGCAGGTGGCCCCTAGTTGGAATTTGAAAGAAGCAGGGAGGGGCTTCAACTGAAAAGGAAGGTAGAAATTCATTCCAAGCTTGGGAGATGGGATGATCAAAGACACTGGAAAGGGAGAAGGGAGGGAATGTAAAAATGGGGGAAGTAAAAGTGGCTAGACTATAAAGTAGGGCATTGGAGAATGACCAAACAAAATGTGGCATAGAAAAGTGATGGAATAGTATTGGGTTAATGCTGTTCAGTCTTTTTCATTTGTGTCTGCCTCTTTGTGTCTGCATTTGGGGTTTTGTTGGCAGAGATAATAGAGTGGCTTGTCATTTCCTTCTCCAGCTCATTTTTACAGATGAAAACACAGAGACAGACAGGGTTGAATGACTTGCCCAAGATCATACACAGCTAGCTCCAGTCCCAGAGCTCTATCCACTGAGTCACTTAACCTGCCCTACTGTGCTATTTGAAATGACAAATATTAGAAATCTAGAGAAACATGAAGACTTGTATGAACCAATACAGAGTGAAGAATGCAAAATCACTAGATCATCCACATGATTACCATAATAATAGTTTAGATCATAAGCTCCTTGAGGATAGGAACTACATTTTGCCTCTTTTTGTATCCCCAGCATTTAGCACAGGGCCTGGCATATAGTAAATATTTAATAAATGCTAGGTGGTACAGGGGCAGCTAGGTGGCACAGTGGATAGAGTGCTGAGCCAGAGTCAGGAAGACCTGAGTTCAAATTCAGCCTCAGACACTTACTAGCTGTGTGACCCTTGGCAAGTCACTTAACCTTCTTGGTCTCAATTTCCTCATCTCAATGAGGTGGAGAAGCGAATGACAAATCCTTCCAGTACCTTTGCCAAAAACAACAACAACAACAAAAAACCCCAAACAACAACAACAACAACAACAACAACAAAAACCACACACACAAAAACCAAAATAAAACCAAATGGGATTACGAAGAGTCACACAACTGAAATAAACGAACAGGTATAAATGCTTTTAGATTGATAACAGAAATGAAAATAACACCAAAGGAAGTTGGATTCATGTTTCTTATAATATAAGCCCCTTGCCAGTAGGGATTGTTTCATTCATTGTATCCTTGAATCCAAGCACATATTAGGTGCTTAATAAATGCTTGATGATAGATTGGTTCATTGCAAATATCAATCTTGGTCCTAGAACAGAGATGATGACATACATTTTCCTCCTTTTCATTGAGAAGTAGGGGATCATGTGGGTGAGGGTGGATGAGCATATGATGTCAGATGTATTTTCAAAACTGTCAGTTTTACTTAGCTAGGTTTTGGGGGGCTGTGGGGTTGTTAGAAGGAAGATTTAATGGGGTGTGTGTGTTTGTATGTATGTATACAGGGATTTTAAGGAAATAAGCATGATATATTTTTAAAAATCATTAAATTAAAAAACAACAACTGTGTTCTCATACTTTGTGGCTCAACACTCCCACTAAGCTGACAGATGTTTCCAGTGGCCCACACCTTCATCTTGGATTTGGGCATGTCTTTCCTTGCTCTTGGTCATGCACATCTGTCTATGGTTTTTTTTTGGTTTTTTTTTGTTGAGGGATGACACACTCCAGAGAGCAGTTGCAAAGCTTCACTTAAAGGTTTAACTCAAATATTTGCTTGAGAACATATGGCATAGAATAGCTTAGCATCCCTAAGGCATATGTCAATAACATGCAAACCTTAAGGAAATACATATTGTGGATGATCTGACAATTGCCTTCTTCTGGATCTAGGAAATTCCTGAAGGAGACCCTGCCTCCTATAGGAAAGAGACTAAATTTAACCCTATATTCTGAGTTGCCCTGTTGTTTCCATGAGTAAAATTCTCTCACCTTTTTCCCTTTCTTGGTTACAGATTTTCAGAACATCATCATTTCACTGGAAAGGCTCTAGTCCCCAAATCTTAATAAGTCATTATTATTCAGCATTTGTGCCAAATTCACTTCCCTCAATTCCTTCTGAGCCACATGGTGTCTTCTTCCTTTATTATAATGTGGCCAATCTCTGGGCTTACTTTCCCAATGTGCACTGGAATTAGTAGGTTGGATTCCTCTCTTTCAGGGTTACCCCTATAATCTAAACATGGTGTTCCAGTTCTCTGTCACCAGCACCCACCACAGTGATCACCTATTAATTTTCAGTTCAGGGGCAGTGAGGTGGTACAGTGGATAAACCACTGGACCTGGATTCAGGAGGACCTGAGTTCAAATCCAGCCTTAGACACTTGATACTTACTAGCTGTGTGACCCTGGGCAAGTCACTTAACCATCATTGCCATATACACACACACACACAAATCAGTTCATTTGGGAAACTCCTGAAGGAGACTGAGATGTCTCTCCTATAGGCAATATACTAAAATTAACATTATATTCTGAGTTATCCTGTTGCTGTTTCCATGAAGGTAGGCTGCACCCATTAGCATCCTTTACACCCCTCTGCTCTTCCTTTCCTAGGGCAAGAGTAGGATTAATAGTAAGCTATTAATTAACAATCCCTGGAGCAGGATTAATTACTTAATGGCACTTACAGGGGCAGAGCTTTCCTTTACCACAATCCTTCTCAATTAGCAATCCAGACTTAATTAGTTTTTAGGAACAGGTGTTTGCTAATGTGGCATAATATGAAAAGTTGGTACAAAACATCCCCCCAAACTAGGGGCATACTGACCCCTAAGTATATACAGAATCCAGGGGAAGGTGGCCTCAGCTTAGAGAATACATGAAGCAAAGGGTTAACACAATGTGTAGTGCCAGAAGGCCTTTCATCCCTTTATGGAGTTCTGATGAAGCACCTGAAACTGCCTTTCTTTACTAGGTCTAGTTGACTTTGCTATAGACACTGCTGTTTAATCAGTCACTGCTATTATAGGAACTTCCTGACCTTTTGAAATCTGGAAGATTTTTTCCTGGTCATGGGAGGTGGGGAGGAGATGCGAACCTTCTCTTCCCTTACCCCACCCCCCTTCCCAAAGTGATTCCCTCTCAAGAGCTTGCATGGAATTGCTCTACCCACTAGGCTCCCCTGCCATTGGCATCCCGGATTCCAAATTAGCTTGCCAATTTTAATTCAAATCCCAGAAGACACGAGAAAATCTTCAACCAAATCCTAATATATTTTCTGTTCAGCAGCATCTCATTTTGTCCTGTGGCTTGCACTCCTTCCCAATTGGATAAGAACATTTCCCCATATCTAGTTGAATGCTTTGATGCATTTGGTTTAATAGAGGTGTTCTAACCTAATAAAGGTATCAAGGTATAGAGGCAAGACAAGGCAACAAGCATTTCTAGAGGGCACTAAGTGCCTAGCACTGCGCTATTGTTGCCTGAACTGACTCTTGATGACCCCACTTGGGCTTTTCTTGGCAGAGACAATAGAGTGGTTTGCCATTTCCTTCTCTAGCTCATTTCACAGATGAGGAACAGAGTTAAGTGACTTGTCCAGGGTCACACAGCTAATATGTATCTGAGGCCAGATTTGAACTCAGGAAAATGAGTCTTCCTGATTCTAGGCCAAGTGTTCTATCCATTGTATAACCAGCTGCCCTGTTGTCTCTAATTCTTACAACAGCCCTGCAAGGTAGGTGCTATTATTATTTCCATTTTATGGTTGGGAAAACTGAGACAAACAGGGTTAAGTGATTTGTCCAAGGTCACACAGCTAATATGTATCTGAGGCCAGATTTGAACTCAGGAAAATGAGTCTTCCTGACTCTAGGCCAAGTGTTCTATCCATTGTATAACCTAGCTGCCCTGTTGTCTCTTTAATCCTGACAACAGCCCTGCAAGGTAGGTGCTATTATTATTTCCATTTTATGGTTGGGGAAACTGAGGCAAACAGGGTTAAATGACTTGCCCAGGGTCATACAGCTTGTCAGTGTTTGAGGCTAGATTTTAACTCCAGTCTTCTAGACTCTAGGCCCAACTCTCTATCCACTATACTACCTAGCTAACCCAAGAGCAACTTGTTACTTTTTTAATTGGGGTGGGTGTGATTGACTGATTCAAATGGCTTCCACCTTTAGATTATTCCCCCAGTTTCCCAGTTTAATATTTTCTATCCTCAGAAAATCTATTGGGGTGGTTTTTGGCAAAATCCTTCCTCCCAGATACTGGATAGCTCTTTAGTGACTTGGGGAGGTTCAGCATTATCTTTTTTGAATGCCTTTGCCAATGTCTTGTACTAAAAAGTTTTGGGGAAAAGTCTGTGTCACATAGTTCACAATCAAATTCAGTAATTAAGATTCTTCCATACTTCCAAATACATGGTCATACAATTTAACAAACAGATATCATTTTACAAAATTATAATAGGTTACTGCCTGACTTGGTGCTTCCAAAGGGCCTCTCTGACCCAAAAATAATAAAGAAAAAGGGGAAAAAGTATGGAAATTTATATCTCCCCTCTCAGGGGGAAAGACTGTGCTTAACAGAATATTGTGGTTCTCCCCACAGGGATTAGGGACCTGAGGTCCCTTTAGGTAAGGAACCAAACCCATTTGGCTTGGCACTTGTACAACAACCCTGATCCATTGTTATGTGGATAACTGGAACACTCTTTTTATCCCTTTCCCACTGAGGGACTCCTCTTCTCTGGGCTCATTTAGGCATTCAGTGCCACAACAAACCAGTTCTGGGTCAAGGGGCTTCTGGGGCACCCGGCCTCTCCTTTTACCACTGAGAATGCTGTCTATTCTTGACCACACATGCAGACTGAGTTTAATCATTGACTAACAAAAAGGAAAAGAAAACAAAGCTTCCTTTCTCAGTAGGAAAGATGTAGCCTTACTGGGATCCTAGAACATGTAGCATTCTCCCCACAGGGATTAGGGATCTGGGGTTGACTGGAAATTATTCTCTAAACCTTCAGATGAGAAATCAAAGTGTACTAGGTAAAAACTCTTTCCTTATCCCCTTAGGGCATAATGCCATACAACTATGGTCTGGGAAAAGGCCTTAATTGCTCCTTTCTACATAGGGCACACTGAATTTTCTCCTGAGGAGACATCCCTTGGGGGGGTCCAAGAAAATCTGATCTGAGTTCCCTTACCAAAGAGTACCCACGATTTTCATAATGGATCCCTCTACCTCAAGGGCAATCCAAATAGAGTTTCTATCTCACTCTTCACTAGGGTTGACTTAAATTCAGAGAAGTCCTCTAGTCAGAAAGGTCCTCAAAGATGCATTGATCTCCCCCAAAGAGGGATTCAACATTTGGGGCTGATTACTTAGCCCTTCTAGGTCAAAAGATAAACCATATCCTATGGGCCTACAGTGAATAAGAATCTCACACAAGATATCTGGACATGTTACAAATAAGGAAAACTGTCTAGGTCTGTTTAAAAGTAAAAAAGAAAAAAGGAGTTATCATAGTATGCTGTAGCTAAATTGCTAGGCACTAGGATTTTAGTGCCACAAAGCTCTCAAACTCAGTATTCATTGAGTATTGGCATATAACAGATAACGGTACATTATGCATTCAGACAAGCAAATTATCACAAAGAAATTGGTCTGACTTGTAAGGAAACACATTGAAAAACAAAATAAAACTGTATATAGCCTGAAACAAAAGAGACAAGGACAACTGCCATTTTTTCTCTAGTAGATCCCCAAACTAGGGTATCTGATAACTAGAGTCCCAAGTAGAGAATCCTCCATTAGATCCCTAAATGCAAAAGGCCCAGTATTATTTATTTGTCCTAGTTCTATAGAAGAGGGCAGGGCTATGAAGAACTTTAGAGGCCAAAAAGGTGATTGTATTCTTGATCCTGGAGCTAATAGGAACTGACTGGAGTTTCCTGAGTAGGGAGATGGCATGCTCAGATATATGTTTTATGAAGGTCACTTTGATAGCTGAGTGGAAGATAAACTGGCGTGGGGAAAGACTTGAGGCTAGGAGACCAACCAACAGACTATTGTAACAGTGGAGGTATAAGTTGATGAGGGCTTGTGCCAGGGGGGTGGTAGTGTTAGAGAAGGGAGCTTATACAAGAGATATGAAGGTGAAATTGATAGGACTTAGCAACAGATGGGATATGGAAGGTGAGAGAGAGTGGGGAGATGGCACCTAGCTTTCAAGCCTTGGTGATTAATGTGATGTACTTCAGCACCCTACACATACAATATTATATCTTGACCCAAGCTATACCCCCATGCCTGGGATTTACCCTCTCCTCATCTCATCCTCTTAGAATTTCTAATTTCTTTTAAGGCTTGAATAAGTGCCAACTTCCACCCAAAGCCTAACCTGATATTGCTAGTTACTAGTGCCATCCCACCACCAAAATTACTTTGTATTTATTTATCTGTGCACACATTGTTTCCTCCTGGTAAAACTTAAGTTGCTTGAGGACAGAGATTGTTTCGTTGTATCCCCAGAGCTTTAGAGAGACTGAATGGTACATACCATAGGGCCAAGAAGTCCTGGTATTGTAGGCAGGGGTTGATTCAGGTTGTTCCTAGTACCTCAGGCTTGAGATTGGAACGAAATTAGACATTCATAGAATAGTTGACAATTAACAAAAGTGAATTTGCTTAGCTATAGTAGGGAAAGGATGTTCAGCAAGGAAACAACCTGGGATAGTATTGAGCATAATGTGGGTCATGGAGTCATTAACTTCTTTTGGTCAGGGAATCTGTTTCTTGGATGTGGTTTTATACCTCTTATACCAGGCTTTTAATTGATTCTCTTTCCAAGTCTCTTCTCCATAGCTCTCTTTCCTTTTCCAATTCTTTCCTCTATCCCTCTCCTTTCACTTACAGTCATTTTAAAGAGTAAAAAGATTTTAAAAAATAGAATAAAATATAAGGTACTTTGTATAAAACAGAGTCTGGGAAACAGATCAAGGAGGGAGAATTTAAGAATCACTGGACAACCTGAAAGTTATGACCCCAAAGAAAAGCCTGGATATCATATTTCAAGAAATCATGAAAGAAAACTACTCAAGTTTCTTAGGACCATAATGTAAAGTGAAAATAGGAAGAACTTGCTATCACCCTGAAAGAAACCTTAAAATGAAAACTCTTAGGAATATCATAGCCAAAATTCAAAGCATCCAGGTCAAAGAAAAAGTATTGCAAGCAGACAGAAAGAGTTTGAGTACAAAAGAAAGACAGAAGGGTGGTTCCGCAGTGATAATTACATGCTATTTAGCAACTATATATATATATATATAACTATATATATAACTATATATATAACTATATATATATATATATATATATATATATATATATATATATATAAATGCTATGTGTGCCGTTTCTCCCATTAGAATGTAAACTCCTTGAGGGTAGGGACTATCTTTGTTTTTTTATCTATACCCCCAGTGTTTGGCATATAGTAAGCATTATTAAACACTTTTTCATTCATTCATTCCCTCTGTGAGAAAATAATGGGATTTGGCAGATAGATACTCAAAGGCTCGCCTGGAGATTAATCTAAACTGACTGAATTAAGTAAGAGTGATTGACTTTGCTGATTAGCCTACTTCAAGTTAATTAGATTGTAACCACACCTGGCTAGGTGGTATTGTTCTTAAGGAGGTATTGTTCTCAGAAGCTAAGGGCTTGGAACTCAATTCAAGACCACCTTCAAGTCCAGTGAACCAATGGATTTGGATGTGCCTACCAATCAGCTTGAAGGAGTATGTAAGGACCGCCTCTGCTCCAGACCTATAAAAAGCTTCTACACTCAGTTTCAGAGGAGTTCATGGCTGAAGCAGGCCCATGGGGGAGGATTTGAGGAAGAGCCAGACCAAGCTGGAACTCTAGGCTAGATAGGCCTTTTCTTAACTCCATGTGTTCTTTTTTTTTCTTCTAATACCTAGTATGCTTTAATAAATGCTTAATGCCCAAAGACTGGTGCTAAAGCTTCTAATTTAAGGAGACCATTCATTAGATTTTAGACATCATAGCTAGAATTTTAGCCCCTTACACCTCATTCATTCAAAGAAGCATGACTAAGCTGTAACCCTACAGATAGCAAATACTAGTCTCTCTGCACTCAGCTGGCACACAAAGGTATAGTCATTTAGGGCCGCATGAGCCAGAGATATTTTCCAGGGGCCTAGGATTCAGGTTGTGGTCATTTCAGAGTTACAGAGCTATAGGAATTTCCAATTCCATTTGCTTTGAGATATTCCAAAGAACTTTCATTACAGAGACTCTTTCTTAGTTTCATTTGGTGTTACATAAGTGAATTTTCCAAACAACTCCCTCTAAGTACCAAAACTTTTTTTATTTTAACCATTTTCAAATGAAAATATTTCTTAAAACGGGCAAAGATATTTTCCCACCTTCCTTAAATAAGGATAATCAACACAGTTTAACTTTTTCTTGATGCTATTACTGTGTTCTACAACTATAATATTTTGCTATTATGTAGGGATGGCCTCAGGACCTATTGAGGTATTGGTCTGGTACTAAGTGGCCCCCCCCATTGCTGTGCTTTTTGAATTCTGTCTGCTTTTCATAGTTTTGTCTTTTCTTTTGTATTGAGCTGTCAATTGTCACCATTTGCTACAACCAGGGTGCCTTCCAAGCTGGCACCTTGTAAACTGTTGAGAATAAGAACATCAGCTAATTGGATCACAGGATTCAGAGCTGCCAGGAACCTCAGCTAGTCACAGTTGTTAGGACCGTGTGTTAAATATGAGGGACTCTCCCTTGCACAATGAGTTTTAATGGGTGAGTTTATTTTTTATATTCTTTTTCATTAAGCGTATGGCTTTTCTACTGCCTTCTGTGGTCTTGCTTAATCAGGAGAATTGAGGATCCCAGGATAAATAACCTGCAAATAAAAGAAGGGGTTGTTGTAAAAAGAACAATAATGAAGAATAAATGAATTGTCTGCTCATGACAAGTATGTTCCATGGTTTCCTCCAAACTATTTTAGCTTCTTGCTATTTAGGCTCCTCGCCCCCCCCCCCTCCCGGCTTAAGGACAAATAGAGGAATTTTGTGTTGTTTCAAGGATGGAATTTATAGTTTTCCTGACAAGATGTACAGCACAGTTGCATTTTGGCAAAGGAAGCCAAATTAAAAATATGAACAGGAAATAAAATTAATTTTAAAATATCTGAAAACATGTATTCTGTGTCTCCATCCAACTGGCTCTGGTCTGTGTGCTGGCCAGTGTCTGGAGCTGATTGATTAATGGGACAGAAATGAGGAGGTGTGAATTTATTTTGGACCTCACCAGGGAGCTGGGGAAGGTTTGGCACCAGCTCACTTAGGCTAAATCTGCATTTTAAAGGCCATGAACGATGACCACCTACTGGTCTCCTTGGGGGCGGTGGAGCCTTCAGAAAGGAAACATTCTGGACTGAATCGCTTTTCAGCAAATGCCTCTTGGTGTCAATTTTTTTTCCTTTTCTTTTTTGCAAGTATGGGAAGGTCCGGCATTCACACGAAAAACTCCTTTTTTGTTTGTTTGTTTGTTTGTGTTTTTTAAGCTCCATCCACAGATCCCCTTCTTCCCCCTTGGGTGGGGAGTCAAAACTTGACAGTAATGAAGAAAGACAAAAATGAGGTGGTTTTTTTGTTTTTTGGGGGGTTTTTTTGTGGCTGAACCCAAATTGTTCCTGGAGAAGGGGGCAGGAAGAGAGAATAGGGATCCTGTTCAACCTGAAAATAAAATCGAGTCCTAGGGGGACACTGAGCATGAAGAATCATTTAGCTGGGTGAAAGGAGGTAGAGTAGCAATAAGAACAAGATGTGGGGGGCAGGAAGTTCTAGGCAGACAGACTATAAGGAAAGGTCAGAGGAGCATGGCTCTAGAAAGCACCTCACAAGCCATCTAGTCCTGCTTCCTCATTTTACAGATGAGCTAACCAAGATGTGAAACAATTTGCCCAGGGTTTGCCTCAAGTAGTGGAAGAAGTGGAATTTGAACCCGGGCCCTCTGGCGACGAAGCTAGCGACCCTCCTACTGTACCCCCATTGCTTCAGGGAGCAGTCCGCAATAGGAAGGATTTTATCTGAGCCCCAAATGCCAGAAAGCAGAAGGGTTTCACCAGATTCCAAGGCGAGGATAATTAAAAACAAAGCCTCCTTTAAGACCGAGCTAGCCCAGCCTTCCTCCGGGTTCCCTTAATTCCCCAACCCTGAGTACTCCCCCTTCCCTCCTAACTCCCCCCACCCCAATCTCCTCTGCCTGGCAAAGGCAGGGAGAGTCTCCTCAGAAGTAAGATCACAGTAACTAGAAGTGACATCCTCTTGAAGACATTTTGACTTATAGTTTACAGTTTTTGAAGCATTTCAATAGAGAGAAGTCCCACACCCAGGCAGCAAGTCAACAGCTCCCATTTTCAATGTTCCCTCCTTCTTCTCTATGATTATTTTTACAACATCCACAATGAAATGCAGATTTCTTTTCCCCTCCTTTTGATTGTGACCGGATGGAGGCTTTGAGTGGCTGGGCATGTAGCTATGTCCACATGCATACACCGACCCATGCACGAATGTTCCAGGACATATATGCATAATCAAGACCTCCCCCCAGCACATGCACCATAATCTATAACTACACATAAGCTGACAGGGGGCACCCGCAGAAAAAAACCCCATCTTTCCTTGAACGTTCTTCATTAAAACCAGACCTTTTTTTCTGCTTCTGTTCTGTTTCATTTCCATGATTGAAATTTTCCTAGGATAATAGTGAGCATGGATTTCTTTACACTCCAGAAATCCAAAAGAAAATATGATAGCGCAAACCCAAGCATTTTTGGTGGGCTGGTATTTTGGCCTCTAAAGGAAGCACTGGGCAGGGACAGGGGGGAGGAAGGGAAGGACTGGGGGTTTTAGAGAGGATGGAGGAAAAGCAATTCATAGTAATGGGACATTAAACATCAAGGAAAAGAGACTTGGCTCTGAGGTCAGGGGACTTGGGATCAAATCCTGCTTTTCTTATATTAATTTTGGACAAGTCATTTAAGCCTCTCTGGATCCCAGTTTCCTCAGGTGTGTGCTGGTGACTCATCTGATTCAGCTAATAGTGAACTATGGCAAGAGTGTTGGGCTTGGAGTCAGGAAGACTCCTGAGTTCAAATCTGGCCACAGAAACATATTAGCTGTGTGACTCTGGGCAAGTCTTTTAACTCTATTCACCTCAGTTTCCTTATCTGTAAAATGAGCTAAAGAAGGAAATGGCATACCACTCTAGTATCTTTGCCAAGGAAACCCCCAAAAGGGTCATGAAGAGTCAGATATGACTGAAACAGGCCTAAAACAACAAGACCAAAAACCAACAACAGCAATAAAGAGAGTCTTCTCTCCTTTGCTAAGTATCTTTTCCCTTGGTCTTGCTTGCTTTTCAATAAAAAAGATGCATGAGTCCTAGAGTTTGATCTTCAGACTTGATTCCCTGATGTGTTTTTTGTTTCTGTTTTTGTTTTTTGGGTTTTTGGGGGGTGGTTTTGGTGGGGCAATGAGGGTTAAGTGACTTGCCCAGGGTCACACAGCTAGTAAGTGTCAAGTGTCTGAGGCCAGATTTGAAGTCATGTCCTCCTGAATCCAGGGCTTTATCCACCGCAACATCTAGCTGCCCCTGCCCCCCCACTCCCCCCCCCCCCGCCATATATGTTTTCTAAACCTGAAATAGTCTTGGCTGGTTTTTAATTTTCCCAGATTGGTGCATCCACCCCCAGTACAAGCTGGAGTATAGGGCAAGGCCTACTTGTAGGCAGACTCAGAAACTGCCTAGTGATGGGACTTCATGGGGCATGAAAGACTGGCTTGCTTCACCAAATCTTCCCCCAGCAGATGGAAGCTGTCCTGTTCCTTAGTTTAACAACAACTCCCACTAACTGTGTACTTTCCCCTGGATTATCTCATGGATCTTGAGTTTGGGAGGACAGGTTTGACTAACTTCATTTTACAGATAAGAAACTCTAAGCTCTGAGAGAATGGAGTGACTTTTCCAAGGCCATTTATCCCTTAAGTAGCAGCATACATGGTAATTCAATTGAGTTGCTTAATTGCTTAATTCGATTGAGTTGAATCAGACTCAGTTCTGACTGGTATCCAGCCTTTTCCATTCACTACCCTGCTAAAGACAAATTTCCATATTGGAGTACACTAGTAGCTGTTATCAGTCATTTACACCTTAGTGTGAATAAAGGATCTGAGAGCAAGTTTGTATCTGGGAGAATTGGGAAGAGAACATGAGGTAGGTAGGCAGGAGAAGAGTGAAGAGGAGCTCCCAAGAAAGAGGAGAACCTAGGAAGATTTGGGGTACCCAAGACAAATTTTGCCAACTTCACACCTTACCTAGTACTGGCCCCATCTAAATAGGGTCCTTCAAATAGCTTCCCAAATATGAGTCTTAGATCCTTCCAATATCTTTCCATACTAACCATATTTTCTTTATGGTAGACTGAAATGATTGAGATGAAAGGGACCTTAGAGATCATCAAATTCATTTTACAAATGAGGAAGCTGACGCCCATGGGTGGGAGGTGGAGGGAGGGGAATGACCTGTCAGAGGTCACACAGTGAGTCAGGCAGCTAGATGGTATAGTGGATAGAAGAGGGAAAAGAAAGGAAGGTCATAAGCATTTTTATAGCACCTATCATGCTAGGCACTATGCAAAGCAATTTTTTCAAATATTATCTCATACCATCCTCACAACAACCCTGCAAGGTGGATCCTATTGTTATCCTCATTTTTACAATTGAGGAGACTGAAACAAGTTAAATGACTTGCCCAGTGCCACACAACTAGTAAGTGTCTGAGGCCAGATCTGAATTCATGTGTTCATGATTCCAGTCCCTGGGTTCTATGCATTTTGCTACCTGCTGCCATAGACTGCAGGACTTGGAGTCAAGAATTCCAATACTGTCTCAAACTAGCTGTGTGACCCTGGGAAAGTCACTTAAACTCTCCCAGCCACAGTTTCCTCATCTGTAAAATGGGCATCATAATAGCACCTTACCTTACATGAGAATCAAATGAGTTAATATATGCAAAGTGTTTTGCAAACCTTTAAGCACTTTATAAATGCTAGCTATGGGGGGGGGCAGCTGGGTGGTACAGTATTCAAAGCATTGGGCCTGGAGTCAGTAGGACCTGAGTTCAAATCTAGTTTCAGACACTTACTAGCTATGTGACCCTGGTCAAGTCACTTGACCCCGATTGCCTCCAAAAATAAAATTAAATAAATGCTAGTTATTAATGGCAGAACTGAAACCTGAGTCTCCTGACTTCTAGTCCAGTATTCTTTCATTGATCTCATCAGATGCCAATGAGTATCCAAGGAGGGATAGCTCTAAATGCTATTGTTTTCCCAGAAGTTTCCTCTTCAGGCTTTGCTTAACTTCTTTGGCCTATGGGTTTAGACTGTAGTATGTGGCTATGCAAATATCATATCAAGCAAACTAGTCATGAATCCAATTTGAAAATCAGACCCAAGTCAAGTATTTTTGATCTTGTCTTTCTCACAGGACCCTAGACTGTAAGAGCTGGAAGAAACTTGAGAGATGGTCTGGGCCAGAAGTTCTCAACTACCCCCTTGGAGGGGTCCATGGATAGGTTTCAGGGGATCTATGAACTTGGAACTTTTGATACCTCTATTTCAATTTTAATTGTTTTCCATTGTCACCCTGTAGATTACAAATCCTTACCCTAACTTTATGTATTTTATGCATTTAAAAATATTATTCTGAGGAGCACATACGATTTACCAGATTGCAAAAGGGGTCCATGACAGAAAAGAGGTTAAGAACCCTTATCTAGGCTAACCCCTTTATTCTCCAGATGAGGAAATCGAGGATCAAGAAGAACAAGTCCCACAAGGTCACATAGCCAGTCAGTAGCTAAGACAGGCTTCCAACCCAGCCCCTGTCAGTACTTAACATAGTGCCTGACACATAGTAGGTACTTAATAAATGTTTGTATGTGGTATATAATAGGTACTTAATAAATGTTTCTATCACAGAATGCCACCCCTCTATTTTTTCAGGGAAATTGTTGTTTCTCAGTCTTTTTTTCCTAAAGCTGGCTTTTGCCTCTTGATTTGTCCACCGAAGAATCCAGTATCACATCATCAGAGATCACTAAACTGCTATTTAAACAGTTTAAAGATGCAGTTTGAATTCTAGAGGTGGGGGAAGCAGGGTGGATAAAAGAGATTAGACGGTAATGATATGCCTGTGGGGAACCCGGCAAATGAAGTATCTTTCCCCTGGTAGGCAGGCTATTTCTGGAAAGGTGTGTTTGGTTCCTAAACTGAAGGGATGTGTTTATCCTAATGGGAAGCAGGACTGAGCTGGGCCCCAGCTCCCTGGGCAGTTTTTAAAGTCTTAAGTCACCACAAGAGACATTTGTGGCCTCTGGGAGACACATTTAGCACTGTGCTGGCCATGCCGATGTGTGCACTCTTGGCTCCAGTGTGGGCTGGCGGGTGCAGGGGGGCGGTGGTGAGGAAAGGGGGGGCGGTGTGAGATGGGAGAGAGAGAGAGTGGAGCTGCAGATGGAAGTCTGTGTGGTCTACTCTAAGGGTCTCACACTCAGACTGCATGTTTGTTCTAAGTTTATGTTATTCCCCTGGTTGCATAATTACTTCCCAAGTCATTGTTTCTCTGCAAAGAGTGTTGTGACCCCAAACCCTGGGACTCTTCTACTTTGTGACTTTGGGTAAGCTACTTCCTCTCTCTGGGTCTCAGTTTCCCCATCTGTAAAGGAAGGGGAGCGGAGCAGATATTTTCTAAGGTTCCATCTGTCTCTAAGACCTTCAGTTGTTGTTTGGTCTTTAACTCATGTCTGACTCTTCATGACCCCATTCAGGCTTTTTCTTGGCAGAGATGCTGGAGTGGTTTGCCATTTCCTTCTCCAGTCCATTTTACAGTTGAGGAAACTGAGGCAAACAGAGTTAAGCAAATTGCACCGGGTCACGCAGCTACTATGTATCTGAGGCTGGATTTGAACTCAGGAGGAGGAGTCCTCCTGACTCCAGGCTCAACACTTTATCCACTGTCCCACCTAGTTGCCCCCCTCTAAGACTTATTATTTGAAAAAAGAGGTCAGAGAACTTTATGTAAGGAACTCAAAGGCCTTTATCCCCCACCTACCCTTAAACTCTAAAGAAAGTGTATTTGACAAACGCTGGGAGGTGGGCGCTATCAACACCCCCATTTTACAGATGAATTGTCCAAGTTCTCACAACTACCAATTGTCTGAGGCTGGATCGGAACTTTGCCCTTCTTGACTCCAGGCTCAGTGCCCTATCCACTGAGCCATTTAGCTACCTAGGTAGTAAGTGGTTGGGTCAGGATTCAAATCCATGTCCTCTCATTCTAAAACCAACCATCTTTCTACCACATTATGATGTCCCTGCCCTCAAGGGGGTCCTAGAGAGGCATTTGATAGTATGCTGGATTTGGAGTCAGAGACACGTGTCCAAATCTTGGCTCTGCCACTGACTGCCTGTGTGACCTTGGGTAAGTCATTTATCCTTTATAGGCCACAGTCTCCTCTGTTAAAGGATTTGATGTTTCGAGCACTAAATGATTGCTATAGTAATAATAATAATAACCACAAGAACAACAATAAAAATGATAGCAATGGTGGTGATAATTCTTATTAATTAATTTATTAATTGATAGATTGGTTAATTTATTATTGTTATTATTTTTTTTTGGTGGGACAATGAGGGTTAAGTGACTTGCCCAGGGTCGCACAGCTAGTGTCAAGTGTCTGAGGCTGGATTTGAACTCAGGAGCTCAGGAGCTCAGGTCGTTTAATATCTTTCCTCCGCCATCTTTGCTCTGCCCCTGGAAGTCCAAATTGTTATAATGTGAGGGACTGGATTTGATGACCTCTAAGGCCCTACCTAGGGTAGCTAGGTGGTACAGTGGATAGAGCACCAGACCTGGAGTCAGGAAGGCCCAAATTCAGATCTAAATCCAGCCTAGACACTTTCTAGCTGTGTGACCCTTGGGCAAGTCACTTAACCCTGTTTGCCTCAGTTTCCTCCTCTACAAAGTGAGCTGGAGAAGGAAATGGCAAACCGCTGCAGTATCTCTTCCAAGAAAACCTGAATTGTGATGACAAAGGGTTTGATGTGACTGAACAGCAACAGCAAGAACAAGACCCTACCTAGCTCAGGGTCTATGACTGTATGATCCTAGACCCAGTTTGGCCATGGGCTAGCTCTGTGACCTTACCCTTCTTCAGTCACTAAACTTCTCGATGCTTTAGCCGCTAAAACTCTGGAGTACTGAACAGTCTCTGGTCTGCATTAGTGGAGGGAGTTTCATTCCTTACATCAAGGAAATCACAAGTCTAGACCAAAAAGAAAAAAAAAAAAACCAGAGCATGATGATAAGTGTGCAAAGAGATACAAAAGATGCCTAAGGCGTGTGTGTGTCCCTGCTTTCATGAAATGTGTACCATCAGAATGATAGCTTAGGAAATCACAGGATTTAGAACTCAAGGGAGTCCCTAGGGATCACCTTATGGCAAAGCAAACCATCTAATCAAAGATATTTGACACAGAAACTTGTCTGACGATGTATATTCCGTAGCCCACCCTCATGCCCCCTCCCCCCCTTCTCTGCCTGAAGGAGGATGGAGGCTTTGAGAATCATTTCTCTAGCACCTACACTGGGATTCCCATGACTCAGTTGCTTCCTTTGGGAGAGCTTTTCATTTGCACTGCCGCTGCTGACCCTGCTACCATTGTATATATTCTTCTATTGATCTTATTTTCCCCTGGCTCCGTTCAATCACATCTTCCTTTGTTTTTCTGAATTCCTGGTGTTCGTTATTTCTTATGGCTGAATAATATTTCATTACACTCATATGGGGCATGCAACCTCACTCCAGTGAAATGGATAAACCCTGTGAAGTGCTAATGACTATTCCAGTTAATAATAACAGTTGAAATTTATATAGTGCCTTAAGATTTCTAGAGTATTTTACACAGGATCTCATTTGAACCTCACACCATTCCTTCAAGGTAAGTACTGTGGTATTATTGTCCACATTTTACAGTTGGGGAAACTGAGGCTTGGAGCGGTTAAAGTGACTTGACCAGGAACAATAAAACTAGCATCAGGGGAAGAATTTGAACCCGGATCTCTCCTGATTCCAAATCTAGCACTCTTTAAAATTTTAGGCAATAGCAAAAGATAGATTAGCTCAATCATTTGTTGGGGGAGGGGGGCAATTTAAGGCCCCTCAAATCATATAATAAAAGCAGCCAATTAGTTAACTAGCTCTGCCTCCCAGTCTTCCATCATAACTTCTTGGTGCTGGGAAGATCCTTAAGGTGTTGCCTGATCTTATAAATGCTGATTGTGGGGTGGGGTAAAATTAAAGACTCTTGGGGGTAAATCTCCTGAATCACAGTTACAAAATAGATTTGAAGAAATGTGGCATGGACCCATGGAAAGAGATCTCATCTTGAAGTCAGGGGACCTGGGTTCTGCTCATGGGACCTTTGGGCAAGTAATTTAACCTCTCTGGGCCTCATTTTCCTCTTTGTGATCCTAGCATCCTGTGGCTTGGGTTTTAATCTCATCTCTGCTTTTTACTAAACCTTGTATCTTTGGCAAAGTAATTTCACCTCCCTGGGACTTGGTTTCCTCAGTTATAAGGGAAGAGAAAAAGGTTTTATTTATTACCTACTATGTGTCTGGCACTGTGCTAAGTGCTTTAATAATAATAAAAACTAACATTTATAATGTACTTACTATATGCCAGCCACTGTGTTAAATGCTATAGTAATAATAATAATTAGTAACAACAACAACATTTATATAACACTTACTATGTACTAGGTACTTACTAAATGCTTTAATAATAACATTAATAACTAACTTTATATAGCACTTACTATGTGCCAGGTACTATGCTAAATTCATTCCAGTCATTATCTTGTTTGATTTTTCATAACAATTCATTTTACTTGAGAAAACTGAAGCAGATAGTAGTTAAGTGACTTGCTCAGGGCCACACAGCTAGTATGTTTCTGAGGCTGAATTTGAACTCAGATCATATTGACTATAGACCTAGCAATCCACCTAGAATGTTGGGTTAGACTTTTTTTCTAAGGTCAATTGCAGTTCTCATAAGTCAATGATTCTATGCAACCTTCTGGGTAGTATCTGAGTCTTTCCAGTCATGGGGTCAGTCAGCACGGTTAACCTCATGTGAGTAGGGATCAGATGTTATCTAAGCTTTCCATCTCTCCCAGAATCTTGCACATTTTCATTAACATTTGCTTAATTGAATGGCATTGAAGGAGGATTTCATAGGGGGAAAAGAAAAAGGCATTGCTGCATCTGAGTGGGGCTGGGGGTGGGGTAGTTGAGGGTTGGGTGAAGGGAGTTAGACAAGGCATGTAGACAGTGAAGCCTTGTATCAGGAATGAGACTGCTGAGGGGAAAGTGAAGAGAAGTGGGTAGGGGTGCTGGAGGGAGAGAGGGGCCAAGGATGGATTGGAGTGGGGGGATTTCTGCCTGTTGGCAGGCAGCCCCAAGGCAGGACATTGTGTTTCTGCTGTCATAGGCAATAAATGTCTTCTTGCCCCAGAGCCGAAATAATGACAATAAATACTGCAAATTCCAGGCCCCCAGGGCGACTTTCTGGAAAAAAAGAAATTGATCGTTTCCCCAGGCCCAGCCTCCTTTTCCACAAAGAGAAAAACAATCACCTCAGTTTCCCCAGATGCAGCTAACAAGCTCTGGGTTTCTCCTTTCTCACTTCTCCACCTTGTAAGGATCACAGATTTAGAGCAGGAGAAAACTCTGGGGCCACTGAGTCTAACACCCTCATTTTTCAGAGGAGGAAAGTGAGGCCCCAAGAGAAGAATTAGCCCAAAGTCGAATAACTAGCTCAAGAATCCAACATAATATGTGTGAGTGTGTTTGTGGAAGCTCAGCCAGTGGAGCAGACCCAGAGCTAAGCCTGTTCCCTGGCCATTCGCTGGCTTCTCGATAAAGATCACGTTCAACTAGAGATTTCTAGTTAGTCCCTGTGTACCTCATTCCCCAATTCACAGCATGCTCTAGTATTCAGCTATTGTCTCCCACCCCCTTAACATGCTGAAGAAACTTTCAATTTGCTGCTGAATTTTCATTAAAAAATTTCTTCTTCAGATGGTAAGAATACTGGAAACTATGCATGCTCAAGCAGAGCACTGTGCATGTTCATGATAACCAGGCTCTCATTGTCCATTTCTGGTCCTTAAAAAAAAAAAAGACAAGTTCTATTCATTCAGCAATGTCTTTAAGTCATTTTTTCAGTCACATCTGACTCTCCATGATCCTATTTGGGGTTTTCTTGATAAAGATACTGGAGTGGTTTGCCATTTCGTTCTCCAGCTCATTTTACGGATAATGAAACCAAAGCAAACAAGGTGAAGTGACTTGCCCAATGTCACACAGGTAGTAAATGTCTGAGGTCAGATTTGAATTCAGGAAGATGAGTCTTCCTCACTCTAGGCCCAACACTTTTATCCACTGCACCACCTGACTGCCCTCCCTCTACCAATACTGATCATCAATTGTTCTGCTACTTATGTCCTCTTAGACAGTTGCCTAGGGCACCAAGAGGTCAAGTAATTTGTTTAAAGTCACATAGCCACTATTTTGAGGTTTTGCATCACTGCTCTGATTCTTTCTCTTGTAACAGGATTAATGCAGAAATAGGATTAATGTTATTATGTGTATATATATGTGTGTGTGTGTATATATATATGTATATGTATAGAGATATATAGATATAACCTATATCAGATTACCTGCTGTCTAGGGGATGGGGGAGGGAGTGGTGGGAGGGAGAAAAATCTGAAATTGTAAAGCATGTATAAACAAAAGTTGAAAACTATCTTTACATGTAATGGAAAAAATAAAATACCTCATACATTAAAAAAAAATAAAAAAATAAAAATAAAGTCACATAGCCAGATTGTGTTAAGGCAGGACTTGAATTTGGGTACTCTGGATTCCAAGGTTGTCTGTCTATCTTATGATGAAAAGGTAAAGATTATACTTTAACTATATTTTTGTGCATCTAAAGGCATCTAAAATTTCCATCCCTTTCCCTGCCTTATTCCAATCCCAGCATCATCCAAGGTGCAAGGTACTGGCAAGAATTTAATAAATATTTATTAATAAATATTTGCTAATTGAATCAGCGAATGACTAATCTGATGCTCTTATTTTATAGATAACAAAGGGGAAAAGAAGCAATTTGCACAAAATCTCATTGCAAGTCAATGGCAGAATGAGGTCTCCTGACTTCAAGACCAGTGATCTTTTCAGCCCACCATATTGGTTGAATGATGGGGGTCTGAGAGGGTAGGTTTGAAGCTTACATGTATGTGTGTATGCATGTATTGTGTGCATGTATGTATGCATGTATGCACATATACACACATGCATATGGATGTATACCATACATGTATGTGTATGTGTGAGTATATATTCACTAAAAATTTCCCACCACAAGTCCCAGGGGGGAAAAAGTAGAACTATATTTTAGAGGATGTGTCCAAAATCTATTTAACAGCTTAGGATGCCAAAGACCTTGTGTAAGTGCTGAGAATAGAGCCCAGACACCAATAGTTCCTGCACCCAGGGAACTTCTGTTCTATTGGGTGATACAATATGAATATGTAATGGGGATACGAAGCATTTGCAGACACCATCATTTTGTTAAGATGTCATCATTCCCTAAAGACATTAGGGATCTGCTTCCTGGAGAGGAAGGAGACTAGAACACGTGAAAACATTCTAGGTTGACCTTTTGTTGAATTTTTATCTGAGGAAACGCAGTGACTCCTTTACTAATGTTGTCATTCTTTTTTTTTTTTTTTAGTGAGGCAATTGGGGTTAAGTGACTTGCCCAGGGTCACACAGCTAGTAAGTGTTAAGTGTCTGAGGCCGGATTTGAACTCAGGTCCTCCTGACTTCAGGGCCGGTGCTCTGTCCACTGCATCACCAAGCTGCCCCCTTTGTTTGTCATTCTTGGAGAGGATTATGACCCTGGGGTAATGTCATGACTTGCTCTGAATTGTATTTAAGTGAGGGAGAGCTGTGCAAGCTCATCAATCTCACTCTCTCCTCCAGAGGCATCTGGGTCCAATGGATTGGACCCATATTAGGATGATTGGAGGTGGCCCAGATGTTTAAGGCAATTAGGGTTAAATGACTTGCCCAGGGTCACATAGCTAGTAAGTATCTGAGGTGAGATTTGAACTCAGGTCCTCCTGACTTCAGGGCCAGGGCTCTATCCACTGTACCACCTAGCTGCCCTTTACTAATAGTGAGTGGATGAGACCATGTGTTAAGGGGATAAGGCCTTGTGCCCTCTTTCCTCCCCCCCCACCCCAGAAGCTATATGGTCTCTGATAAATAGACCTATGTCTTTGGTTTTATTGTTCTTTTTTTTTCTGTTCTAGGTGCTGGGAACAAGATCTGGGCTAGGAACAAGAATCATGTTCTTGTTCAGAGTTCAAGAACAGACTGGGTATTGCACTTAGCCCAGCAGACTCTGGAAGCATATGCTAGCTTTGGACTAACTTGAGCTTGGCCGGATCAAAGCTATGTAGGAACTGAGTTGATTTGTGAACCTAATGTCTTTCTCCACCATGCCCCCAAGTTGCGTGTGTGTGTGTGTGTGTGTGTGTGTGTGTGTGTGTGTAAATATTTGGATATTTATTCTTGCTGCATCTGTGAAGTAAATATTCCTCTGAAAATTTTTCCATTTGAAATGGTTAAATGTGATTGGGGTGCCAGTTCCTGGGGCCCCTCCTATAGAAAGGTACAGCCAATTGGTTAGAGATGATGACAAAGAAAAAGGTATCCCCAACAACCTCAAGGTACCTGAGACTCTGGATAACAGGCCTGAAAGAGTGAGGATGGTGCCAACCACGTTACAAAAACATATGTGTATGTGTATACACACACAAGGAACTTAGGATAAAAATAAGTACAAGATTATTTGAGAAGGCAGAAGCCACTCACAACTAGCAGGGAGGGCGAGAAAAGCTTACCATAGGAGGAGGCCTGAGCTGAACCTTGAAAGAAGCTAGGGATTCTATGAGAGGTAAGGAGGAAATATATTCTAAGTATGTTGAATGGCCTAGACCAAAAAGCTTGGGGTCAGGGAGAAGGGATGCCAGTTCTGAGAATAGCAAACAGGATGGTATCTATAAAGGACAGAAATGTGAGTTAGTCTGGAATAGTAGATTGCATCCAGACTATAGAAGGCATGAGGCCAAAAAAAGGAGATTGAATTTAATTTTGGAGGTAATAGGGAGCCAGCGAAGACTCTTGAGCAGAGGAATGATATGGTAAGAACTGAGGAAGATTATTTTAGCATCTATGCTGAGAATGAATTGAAACAGGAGAGACTGGAAGTGGGAAAACCAATTAAGAAGTTATTGTTAGAGTGCCTGGTGATAAAAAACCAAAACAAAACAAAAAACTGAAATTAGGGTGTGACTGGGTGAATAAAGAGGAGATAGATATAAGAGATATAGCGGAGGCAATGATGAGATTCAGCATCTGATTAGATATGGGTTGTGAGACATGGCTCCAAGATTAGAAATATGAGTGATAAGTGCCCTCAACATAAATAGGGATGCTTAGAGGAGGGGGGTGGGTTTAGGGGAAGGATAAGTTTAGGGGTGAAGATTATGTGGGGTCTCTACCTGCATTTCCTGAGAAGAATCTTTCAAGAGGCTTCTGGAGACCAGAGATGCTCATCTCATTGGCCCCTTGGCCACAAGATGGCAACAGAGCTTTATGTCATTTGAAAGCCTACTTCAGGCCTTGGGCTCTGTCTGAATGACCAAGCCTGATGGCCTAAATTCTGATGTTTCCAGCCTGCAGTTATAAATATAGACAGCTCTGGGCTTGCGCTTTCCTGTTTCTCAGTACAAGGTCTTGGAAGCAAGCTGCAAGTGAATATAATATGAGTTTACATGTGTCTTTTGCCTATTCTGTTACCCTGCCTGTGGTCAGATTTCCAATGGAACTTCAGGCTGAATTGTGTACTCTGCCAATTTTCTTTAACTGGTTTCCTTTTCAATCAATGAGAAGGCTTTAAGCATTTACTATATGTGCAGGATTGTTCTAGACACTGGAGGAAGGATGAGGTGGAGAGGGCAAAATGAAATCCAGAAAAAGGACTGAAATGACTCAACAACAACATTTTTATGGTACAGTGATTTGTGCTCTGTTGGTTTATAAGGGATAACAAGCTTCTGGTGCATAATTCTAGCCATTCCTAAGTATCTTATAGAAAATAATTTTTGCAACTTGCAGTGATATCTTTCCAATGATCCACCGGATAATCTATGTTAAATAATTTCTGGGCTCCTTAAGTATGAGCCTTCTGTAATTTTTGGTGGCAATGAAACTGATTCTAAACTGCTGTTCACAAACCCCTGTTTGTATAAACAAATTTATGCAACTCAGCCATTTGTTCACCGTTTCTTTGTTACATGGCTGCCTCCCATGTAAAATGTTATGATTGCATTATTGGATCATAGCCATTTCATGGGTTCTATCTGGGTCTAAACCACCTTTCTATATAGCCAACAAGATGAGTGTTGTGTACCTATTATCAATCAGTGCTACTGATTTGTGAAATGAGGTCTCTTTGTTCCAAAAGTATTTCTATAAATGTTGAACCTATTAATCATGTATTCTGACAGATGTCTACGAAACAGCTTCCTTCTTCTTGATGAGGACATGTTCCTATTTCTATAGCTAACTTGGGGTGATGAGCCCTGTGTTTCATTAACACTGTATGGGGTTTTCTGGGACACCTTCTAGATTAGTCACTGTTCTTTTTACCGTGGCAAAAAGTAGGTGTTAAGACTGGGACTGCATAGGTGCTAATTGCCCTCATTCTGTTCTTCCTGGTAAGCTTTGACTTCAGAATGCAAACTAGTCTCAATATATGTAGTCTCAGCTTCCTGCCTTGATGGTGTTCTGTTTAATGAGTCTTCTGGTAGAAGATGGAGAAATTTCCAAGTAAGGCCTCCATCTATTGGCTCAGTTTGACCTCTACATTCAAGCTCAAAGCCTTGATTCTCTATTGTTCCTTGATGCACATTAAGAATTTTACACTTGTTGGGGAAAGTTTCTTTGGGAAGAAGTAGATTTTATTTTATTTTGGGGTTTTTTTGTTTGTTTGTTTTGTGGAACAATGAGGGTTAAGTGACTTGCCCAGGGTTACACAGCTAGTAAGTGTCAGGTGTTTGAGGCTGGATTTGAACTCAGGTCCTCCTGAGTCCAGAGCTGGTGCTTTATCCACTTAGCCACCTAGCTGCTTCCAAAGAAGTAGATTTTAACATGCTTTTCAATGGAGTGATAGAGTTCGATGTATTCTATGTACATCAAGAGATTAAAAATTTAGTATGACATCCTCTTTGACTTAAGAGTTATTTTGTTATTGAGTTGTTTCAGTTGTGTCTGACTCTTCATGAACCCATTTAGGGCTTTCTTTGCAAAGATACTGAAGTGGTTTGCCATTTCCTTCTCTAGCTCATTTTATAGATGAGGAAACTGGGGCAAGCAGGGTTAAATGACTTACCCAGGGTCACACAGCTAGTAAATGTCTGAGGCTGGATTTTACCTTAGGAAGATGAATCTTCCTGGATCCAGGCCTGGCACTCTATCTACTGTGCTACCTAGCTTCCCTTAAACTCTCTGTGACGCATTTAGGGTTATCTTGGCAAAGGTACCAGAAGGGTTTGCCATTTGCTTCTCCAGCTCATTTTATAGATGAAGAAGCTGAGGCAAACAAGATTAGGTGACTTGCTCAGGGTGGCACAGCTAGTAAGTATCTGAGGCTGGATTTGAACTCAGGTCTTTCTGACTCAGCTCAATGCTCCCTCTACTACGCCACTCAGTTCTATTTGAGAGTTATGATCTGAATTTAAGACTAAGCAGAAACGGGCAGCTAGGTGGCACAGTGGATAAAGCACTGGCCCTGGAGTCAGAAGGACCTGAGTTCAAATCCAGCCTCAGACACTTAACATTTACTAGCTGTGTGACCCTGGGCAAGTCACTTAACCCCAATTGCCTCACTTAAAAAAAATTTAAAAAAAAGACTAAGCAGAAGCATCGGGGATTCAAACCTTCTTCTTGGAAGAAGCAATATTTTGTATCAATTGATCTCAATATTATTGCATTGCTGGCATCTTCAAAACAGAGAACAGTTCTCCATGGGGAATCACCAACTAGTAGATGGGAGATTTAATCTGACCAAAAGATAAATCCACCAATGACCTCTTCAAATGTGGGTCAATTATAGGTTTATGTACTTGATACAAAACATTCACAGCTTGTATCATGCAAAAACCCAACCCCTATAAACACTTACAAGAAAACATAAATATATTAACTGAAGGGCAGAAAGGGTGTGCCAAAAAGCTCCAGAGGTGCAAAGAATACCTTGTTATTGATGAAATGATTGAACAAGAAGCCTGCTAATGCCACAAAATTACATTGTCTCTATTGAAATTTTTGTCTCCATTCCATATTTCTGATTTACATAAGTACTGCAAATGTCTAAACTAGAAGCAAGCATAAAGAAAACACTGGAATGCTTTTTATTGCATCCAATATATCCAACAGCATATACCTGTTGCCAACCTACTGCATAGGGAAGTTCTTATTGTGATTAACATTGTTATTGTTATAATTTTATTTGAGACCTGGGACTTTGTGCATGATACTTCCAGTGCGAAAGCTCCTTCCACTGATGCAGACATGCAGCTAGCTTGTAACTTAGAATCTTCAAATCAGGTAATATTCGTAGAGCACTTAGCACAGTGCCCAGCACACAGTAAGCATTTTATAAATGATAGCTCCCCCTTAGTGTTTCCTGGGGCACTGAAATATTAATGAGATGGTGACACAGTATGTGTCAGAGGTGGGACTTGCCTTCCAGGTCTTCCTGACTCCAGGACAAATCCTCTATCCACTATGCCAATAATGCCAATAATGCTAATAATAGCAATAATGATGATCAGATTAAATAATTAAAGAATGAATAATGAAATTAAACTCCGTATTTAAGTAGAATAATAATAATAAATATTCAAGTGAAACAATAATATTACTATATAATTATGTTGGCATGATATGCTAATTATATAATAATGCCTTTATTATATTAAGAGCTATAGTATATTATATAATATGCTATAATCATGCAATTGGAATTATATAATTATATTTTAATCAGTATTAAAAGGTACATTAACAATATATTATAATTATATTATCTATTTAACATTACTGTATTGTAATATAATTGTGTAACAATATATTAATAATATATCACACTATTCTTCAATATTGATTATTATATAATCATACAATTATAATTATATAATAATGAGCCACTATACAATAGATACAATATATTATTATTCTGATATAGAATAACATAATATTCCAGACATAATTATACAGTGAATTGATTACTATAATAAGATATAACAGTGTGTTATAAATATTAGTATACAATAAAATACACTGTAAAAATAATTATACAATAATTACTATTACTCTACTTGAATACTGATTTGAATTTTCTTCCTGATAGGTCAGATATGGTCCATGCCTTTAAGGAATTTGTACTCTATATGAGAAAATAACACTATTATTACCACTAGTATTGCCACTGTACTATAGATTCTTAGTTCCTTGAAGATATGGACCATATCTTTCTTATCTTTGCATTTCAGCTCCTAGCTCAGAACTCAGCACCTAATAATTCATATAAGGCCATATTAATATGCAATATTAATTACAGATGGAACATTGCACCTGTGAAATGAATGAATGACTAATAATTGATGAGATACTTACTATATACAAAGCACGGTGCTAATTGCTGGGGATACAAACAGAGAAGCAAGATGGCCCCTGTACTCAGAAGCTCACATTTTAATAGGGGGAAATAACCCATATAAATAGTGTAGTGGACAAAGAGCTGGTCTGAGAGTCTGGAAGACCTGGGTTCAAGTTCCATTTCTACCACACATGAGCTCAGTTACTTTGGGTAAATCATTGGCCTCTAATAATTTATGTGCCAATAACAATTCCTCCATCTCTTTGACCAGGGCTTGGGAGCTGGAGTTCTCAGGGTATTCTGAGGGGGTCCAGACAGGCCCAGAGCCTGGGATAGGAGGTGAAATATGGCTTGCTTGTTGGAATGGTGTGTTGGCTCCTATTGGGCATGGGGCACTAGTCCTTCTTCAAGATCTTGCCAGCTGCCCAGGAGGCCACACTCCAGTTGGAACATCCTTTCATCAACACCTGGGTGGACCCAGGGTTCCTTCCCTTTCTTTGACAACATGCCCTCAGTCAGAGTGGGTAAAGGAGCAAAGAGTAGCCTATAGACTCCATGTAGGTTGACCTTGGAACACAATAGCATCTCCATAGTATCATTGGATAGGGACAAATTCTGGGAAAGGAAAGGGTAGAACTCCTGCCTCTCATTGGCTGCTGAACCCATAGTGAAGTCGGATACTTCCGAGCTGTCAAAATGTCTTTTCAAGGTACCTAGGGCCACTGAGAAAGGATTCCAGATGACTTCAGACAGATTACAACTTCTCCTCAAGTCTGGGCCTCGCAGGATCAAACAAGCTGCTCTTCTCCACCACTGGATTTAGCCGCTCTAGGAGCTGGGTTACCATGGAGTTTGAATATTGGAGGAAACCAAATTGATCCCCCTGGCCACTGGGACAAAGAGACGGTGTAACTGGCAGGATGTCCTCAGAGGTGAGGGGAGATGCTATGTTTCTTTTGCTGAGATGGTAAATTTCTTTTGCTGCAGTCCAAGAAGGAAGAGAACTAGGAAGAATGAAGATCTCAAAGGCCGGGACCCTCAGATTCTCTCTAAGTCAGTTGTTCTCTAAGCAGAGAAGATGCTGAGCTCTGGGTCCTGGAGCAGGCACTATAGAAATCCTTATTCCCTTCACCCCTGTTCTGTATTGGAGCTCCAAGTCCTATCCTAATGAAATTAAAGAAAGGCCTGGGGCAGCTAGGTGGCACAGTGGATAAATCACTGGCCCTGGAGTCAGGAGGACCTGAGTTCAAATCTGGCCTCAGACACTTAACACTTCCCAGCTGTGTGACCCTGGGCAAGTCACTTAACCCCAATTGCCTCACCCCCCCCCCAAAAAAAACCCAATAAAAAAAAGAAAGGCCTGGTTTTTTAAAAAGACAATATTAGTAATAAGAAATATAATGATAAATGTTTGCTGATGTTGAACTAGCCAGTGACCAAGTTTCCTAGTTCCTACGGTTCACCCACCTTGGTTCCCTCTCCAATGAAGTTGGAACAGCACAACAGACTTTCCTCCATCTACTCCTTCCTTCATTGCCAAGAGTGTGGCTGCTGAAAGGAATGGCTGCTTAGTGAGACCCAAGGAGCAGGGGGTGCAGGTCACCCTGGGCCATAGCCAGAAGCTTAAATAAAAATCCAGAGGGGAACATGGTTGGAACGTCCTCAACCCAGATGGAAAAGGATTCGGACGAGCTCCCCAGTGTGTTCCAAAAATGACACATTAGCAGACCCAGCTGCCAGCAAATTCTAGGTATGCTGGCAGCCACAGGACAGAAATGTCTTCACCCTGCTAGAAGGAGAAAAGACAAGAGGTAGGAAAGGCTGGTGGAAGAGAGCACGCATAATCTGTATTGCCAATCATAGATTGCCAACTTCTGGGTAGAATTCTGCTTCCCAAACCACCCAGGATTACTTGCAAGAGGTGGTGTAGAGCCCAAAGTAACACATTACAAAAAGAGAGACATTTGATTGCATCTGCTCTAACCCTCCCCCTGACTGGCATCTTCATTTGGTTCTTCCCTACCTATCCAGCCTTACCTTTCACAACAGCTTAGCCTTCGCTCTTCAACTTCAATAAACTTCTTTATCATTTCTCCCTCTCCCCTTCTGCCATATAAATTCCAACCTTCATCTCTTGTATTATGTCTTCTTGTCATCTGGAATTCTTCTCCTCACTCCTCAGTCTATCAAAAACCTGCCCATCCTTCAAGGCCACTAACCTGATTGTAAGTTTCTGGAGGCCACAGACCTCACTGCATTTAATTTTGTATCCCATCTCATTGCCTAGGCCCATGCCTTTCACACTGTAGGCATTTGGTAAATTTTCGTTTGTTTTTTTGGTGAGCCAATTGGGGTCAAGTGACTTGCCCAGGGTCACACAGCTAGTAAATGTTAAGTGTCTGAGACCAGATTTGAACTCAGGTCCTCCCGACTCCAGGGCCAGTGCTCTATCCACTGTCTCACCTAGCTGCCCTGGTAAATTTTTTTTTGTTTTTTTTTTTTTCCTTCCTGATTTTTTTCATATCTGGCTTGTGGTTTCATTGATAGAGGGAAAAGGAATAAGCAATTATATAATTCCTACTTTTTGACAGGCACCTTACTAATATTATCTGCTAAGTAGGTATTTTATCATCGTTGTCATCATCATCATTGGAGTTAACAGATTACTTTTATTTCTTTTTAATGATAAATATTTTTATTTATAGTTTTGAGTTCCAAATTTTATCCCTCCTGGGGCAGCTAGGTGGCGCAGTGGATAAAGCACAGGCCCTGGATTCAGGAGGACCTGAGTTCAAATCCAGCCTCAGACACTTGACACTAGCTGCATGACCCTGGGAAAGTCACTTAACCCTCATTGCCCCAAAAAAGCAAACAAACAAACAACAACAAATTTTATCCCTCCTTCCCTCCCTCCCTTTCCCCTTCCCTGAGGTGGTAAGCAATCAGATATGGATTATATATGTTAGGTGCTATTATTAGTCTCACTTTATAATTGAGAAAACTGAGGCAAACAGAAGTTAAGTGACTTGTCAAGGATCACACAGCTAGTGTGCATCTAAGGCCAGATATAAACTCAGGCCTTTCTGACTCCAGGCCCAGTGCCCTATCTATTGTGTCATTTATTTGCCTAGGAACTCCCAGTTAGAGAATTCCTATCCATGCACATTAGCTACTATTTTGCAACTTATAGTCTCAGAGAGTTGCCTGGGACACTAAGAGGGTAAGTGACTCATCCAATGTCAAATGTACAATAAGTGTTGGGAGGTGTCTAAGTTTTCTTGAGTATGAAGATGATACTCTATGTCCTACTATTGCCTCTCCTCCTTCTGATTAGAGCTGTTTGAGCATGAAATGGGCTGTTTTGGGGGATAGACCTAGCCCTGGAAGTCTTCATGGTCAGATAGGTGGCACCATGGTGCACAGAGTGCTGGGATTGGAGACAGGAATACTCATTTTCCTGAGTCCAAATTCAACCTCAGGTATTTCCTAGCCATGTGACCCTAGGAAAGTCACTTAACCCTGTTTGCTTCAGTTTCCTCATTTGTCAAATGGGCTGGAGAAGGAAATGGCAAATTACTCCAGTATCTTTGCCAAGAAAACCCCAAATGGGCTAACAAAGAGTCAGATGTGACTGAAACAACTCAACAATAACATTAAGAACTTCCTATGGCTATGTGACAGAGGTCATATGGTGTTATGGATAAAGGATCTAATTGGAGTCACGAAGACACTAGCTATGACCTCCTTGAGAATATATTGCACTTGCAAGACATCATGCTAGGCACTGATGAGTGAGGAGGGAGAGACCCAAAATACTGAACTTCAGAGACCTATTCCTGAATGGGAACTCTTTCTGCCACATCTCTAAACAAGAGGCAGCCTACCATCTATCTGGAGAACTCCAATAATGGCAAATGCATCCGATCCTAAGGCATCTCATTTCACTTGGGAGAAACTTTGATTAGAAATTTGAGGAGGCAAGTTGGTGTAGGGAGAAGGGAATAAGTATTTAGATAGCACCTACTATGTGCCAGGCACTGTGTGAGGAAACCAAGGCATACAGAAAGTAAAGGACTTGTCCAGAGACACACCTCATAATGTCTGAGGTCAGATTTGAATTCAGGTCTTCTTGACTCCAGTCCCAGTGCTTTATCCACTGTGCCACCAACTACCTCTACAATACTGGATAGTGGATAGAGTGTTGAACTTGGAGTCAGGAAATTCTGGGTCAAAATCCTACCTCAGACACTTAACCTTTCTGGGCCTCACTTTCCTCATCTGTAAAATTCAGGGATTGGACTCAATGACCTCTAAGGTCAGTTCTAGTTCTAAATATCTGATCCAATTATCCTAATATCAACTTAAATTCTTCTTTACATCTGGCTGAAATCTACCTCTCTGAAATGTCTATCCATTTCTCCCAGTTCTGTCTCCCCAGGATTAAAAAGGATGATTCTTGGGGGCAGCTAGATGGTGCAGTGGATAGAGCACCAGCCCTGGAGTCAGGAGTACCTGAGTTCAAATCCGGCCTCAGACACTTAACACTTACTAGCTGTGTGACCCTGGGCAAGTCACTTAACCCCAATTGTCTCACTAAAAAAAAAAAAAAAAAAAGGATGATTCTTATCTTTCTTCCACATAACATTCCTTTAAATATTTGAAGACAGAAATCATGTTCCCTTTAAATATTATTTTTTCTAGGCTAAACTTTTCCAGTTCCTGAAATCAGGATATAGCACCATTTTCAGTCTTCTTACAAGCCTGCTGATTGGTTCTCTGGACCCCCTTCTATCTGTGAATATTCTTCCTAAAATGTGGTCCTCAGAATGGAATTCAATATTCCAGATGTCATCTGACCAGGGTGTAGTACAGTGGAGCTATTGCTTCCCTCAACCTAAACACTGCTGTTCAATGCACTCTAAGATCATGTTAGTTTTTTTTCTTTACTCTTATTTTCTTTTTTCCTCTCCTCTCCTCTTCCCTAAACTTTCTTTCCTTTCCCTTTTCCCTTTCCTTCTTCTTTTCCTTCCTTTCACTCATCTTTTCTTTTCTCACCTTCCCTTCCTTGCTCAGTAGGGTTTTACAAGGGCCCTGACCCTCAGGGCACAAAAGGGAGCTATACACCTAAGGGGAACTTCATGAGGGATCCAGAAAGAACTTTAGGAACTGTGAATTACTCTTTTGACACATGCTCTCTAAGCTTAAGCTGACTTTCCCCTGAATTCAATATATACTTGTGGGAGAATGTGTTCCAGACTTGTGATAGAAATATTTTGTATTAACTGTCCTTGCTATATTATCTTAGTAAATATCTTTATTTATAAGCTATTTAAGTCTTTGAATAATTAATATCAACTGGATAATCAATGAGGAATATACTGGTGGGGGCTCATGAATGACAATTCAAAAACAACTTGACCCTTCAAAAAATCCTGAGGGGAGAAATCGTGATCTGATCTCTGGGTACCCAGCTTTCCAGTGAGAGTAGGAGTTAGAGAAATTGACTTGGAAGGGATGCTATAATGATTATTCTCATTGTATGGATGAACAAAGTGTATACTATGGGGGCAGCTAGGTGGTGCAGTGGATAAAGCACTGGCCCTGGATTCAGGAGTACCCGAGTTCAAATCTGGCCTTAGGAACTTGACACTTACTAGCTGTGTGACCCTGGGCAAGTCACTTAACCCCCATTGCCCCACCAAAAAAAAAAAAGAAAGAAAGAAAGAAAAAAGAAAAAAATTTTTTTTTAAAAATTGTATACTATGAATTCTCCAGACCTATTAATGTAGTAACAGTAACAGGAAATGAAAAGAGGTTTATCTGTCATGACTGCTCTTGAAGAACCAATACTGGTGCCTAGTGACTACCACTTCCTTTTTTCAAAAGCTCACAAGCCACTATACTAAGAATACATTCTACAATTTTGCCAAGAGGGAAAGTTAAATTCACCAGCCTATAGATGGAATAATTCTTCCTTAGCTTTTTGGGAAAATTGGGGGTGGGGGTGGGGGTTGGTCATATTTAGTTCTATAGTACCTCCATTGTCTTCTATTATTTTTTCCCTAATTTTTAAAAAACTAATATAGATCTTGCTTTCACGGACTTTACAATCCAAGATATTAGCACCAATAACCATGACAGAACCAAGTGGATGCTAAGCTCCTAAGAGAGATCTAGCAAAAGTTCTATAAATGCTTGATGATTCATTGAGATATATACATGGTACCACGGAAAGATGATTGGCTTTAGAACTGGAGGACTCAAGTTTAAACCTCAGCTTTGGCACATATTCCCTGTGAGGCCCGGGGCAAGACATTCTCTGGGCTTTAGTTTCTTCATTTACAAAATGAGAAAGTTGGACCAGAAAACCCTTTAGGGCCCTGTTAGCTCTAATTCCGTGATCCAGTGAGACACACATAATAATTTTTGTTCAATCATTTTAGTTGTGTTCGACTCTTTGTGATCCCATTTGGGGTTTTCTTTGCAAAGATGCTGGAGTGGTCTGCCATTTCCTTTTCCAGCTCATTTTACAGAAGAAGAACTGAAGCAAACAGGGTTAAGCGACTTACCCAGGGTCACATAACTAGTAAGTGTCTGAGGCCAGATTTAAACTCAGGAAGAAGAGTCTTCCTGTCTCTAGGCCTGACACTCTATCTGTTACACCACTGAGCTTTCCCCACACATAATATCTTGTGCAATTTAAATAGAGCCTTAGGAGGTGCTCAAAGTAATGCACTTGCAAATATATATTATTTCTCTCACCTCTCTATGAAAGTAAAAATTGATAGAGGTTAGGCTCATCTAAATGTACCTTGCAGCTTAGCCGGGGGGCCTCCTTAAAATATTTTTATTATAAGTTTTTATTTCTTTTTTTTAAATATATTTTATTCCCCTGACAATTACATGTTAAAAGAATTTTTTAACATTAATAAAAAGATTTTTGAGTTCCAAATTCTATCCCTCCCTTCTTCCCTCTCTCCTTCCCTCCCTCCCCTCCCTGAGGTGGTAAACAATCAGATATAGGTTATACATGTGCAAGAAACCAACCATGTGAAACATTTCTATGTTAGTCATTTTGTATAAGAAGACTCTTATAAAAGAAAAAGAATGAATCTTTCATGCAATAGAGTACTTCTTGACGTTTGTCTTCGTGTGTGTATGTGTGTGTGTGTGTGTGTGTGTGTGTGTATGAATGAGGATTAAGTGACTTGCCCAGGGTCACACAGCTAGTAAGTGTCAAGTTTTTGAGGCCAGATTTGAACTCAGGTCCTCCTGACTCCAGGGCTGGTACTTTATCCACTGTGCCACCTAGCTGCCCCTTAAAAGAAAAAGAATGAAAGAAAGTGAGAAATAGCATGCCTCAGTCTGTATTCAATTAATATCAGTTCTTTCTCTGGAAGTGGATAGTATGCTTCATCATTAGTCCTTTGAGATTGTCTTGCATCATTGTAGTGCTGAGAATAGCTAAGTCATTCATAGTTCTTCATCACAGAATATTGCTGTTACTGTGTGCAATGTTCTCCTGGTTTTGTTCACTTCACTTTTAGCCCTTTACTATATATATATCTATATCTATATATATACCTATATATAGATATAGATATATATATAGTAAAGGGCTAAAATTCTAGCTATACTGTCTAAAAATCTAATGAGTGGTCACTAATAAATTAGGAGCTTTAGCAAGAGTTTAGACTTTTAAGCATTTATTAAGGAGCATAAGAATTTGGTGAGAAGAGAGAAAGAGGCCTAGATACCTACATCTATCTATCTCAGGGAGCCAGCATTTTTGTTCCCCTCCCCACGAGGTCCTGAAGAAAGAGAGAGAGAGACAGCGTGCAAACCTTGCCCCTTCTTTGTCCCACAAGCCTCCTGTGAAACCAGAAACATCCCATACACACACACACACACACACACACACACACACACACACACACACACACACACACACAGCTCCATGCTAATTGGCTGGTAACTTTGATAGACAGTACCCATGAGCAAATGTCACTTCCTGACACCAAGGAACTGACCTTCCAAGCCACATGGCTTGCCCTCAGATGCCTTCTCCTCATGGCAGAGCTTTTCTACAGTAACTCTCCAGCAGGTGGCATCACTCCAATTGTCACTATATATATATATGAACATACAAGATACATATAAAAATATTTATAGTGGCTCTTTGTCCTTTTCCATTTTTTTGATATCTTTGGGATATAAACCTAGCTATGGTTTTGCTGGATCAAAGGGTATGCGCAGTTTTATAGCCCTTTGGGCATAGTTCCAAATTGTTCTCCAGAATGGTTGGATCAGTTCACAGCTCCACCAACAGTGTATTGGTTTCCCAATTTTCCCACATTCCCTCCAATATTTATCATTTTCCTTTTTTGGCATACTAGTCAATATGATAAGTATGAGCTGTTACCTCTGAGTTACTTTAATTTGCATTTTTCTAATAAATAGTGATTTAGAGCACTTTTTCACATGACTATAGATAGCATTGATTTCTTTGTTTAAAAACTGTTTGTTCATATCCTTTGACTTATCAACTGGGGGATAACTTACATTTTTATAAATTAGACTCAGCTCTACCTATATCTGAGAAATGAAGCCTTTATCAGAGATACTCGTTGAAAAATTTCCCCCCAGTTTTCTGCTTTCCTTACAATTTTGGTTGAATTGGTTTTGTTTGTGCAAAACCTTTTTAATTTCATATAATTACAATTACCTATTTTACATTTTGTAATGCTCTCTATCTCTTGTTTGGTCATAAATTATTCCCTTATCCATAGATCTAACAAATAAACTATTCTATGCTCTCCTAATTTGCTTATACTCTCACCTTTTATGTGTAAATCATACCCATTTTGACCTTATCTTGGTATATGGTATGATATATTGGTTTATACCTAGTTTCTGTCATACTATTTCCAGTTCTCCTAGCAGTATTTGTGAAATGATGAGTTTTTGTTTCAAAAGCTTGGATTTTGGGGTTTATCACATACCAGATTAATATGGTCATTTACTATAATGTAATTTGTACCTAATATATTCCACTGATCCACCACTCTATTTCTTTTTTTTTTTTTAATTTTTTGCAGGGCAATGAGGGTTAAGTGACTTGCCCAGGGTCACACAGCTAGTTAAGTGTCATGTGTCTGAGGCTGGATTTGAACTCTGGTACTCCTGAATCCAAGGCCAGTGCTTTATTCACTACGCCACCTAGCTGCCCCCCACCACTCTATTTCTTAGCTTGTACCAGTTTGTTTTGATAATTACCACTTTTTTTTTTTGTGGGGCAATGAGGGTTAAGTGACTTGCCCAGGGTCACACAGCTAGTAAGTGTCAAGTGTCTGAGGCCGAATTTGAACTCAGGTACTCCTGAATCCAGGGCTGGTGCTTTATCCACTGCGCCACCTAGCTGCCCCTGGATAATTACCACTTTATAATATAGTTTGAGATCTGGTACAGCCAGACCATTTTCCTTCACAATTTTTTATTGATTCCCCTGATATCCTTGACTTTTTGTTCTTCCAGATAAACTTTGTTATTTTTTTCTAGCTCTACAAAATAATTTTTGTTAATTTGATTGATATGGCACTGAATAGATAGATTAATTTAGGTAGAATTGCCATTTTTATTATATTGGTTCAGACTACCCATGAGCAATTAATATTTTTTCCAGTTATTTAGATCTGACTTTATGGTTGTGTTCATATAGTTCTTGGGTTTGTCTTGGCAGGTAGACTTCCAAGTATTTTATATTGTTTACAGTTATTTTAAATGGCATTTTTCTATCTATTGCTGCTGGAGTTTGTTGGTCATATAAAGAAACTCTCATGATTTATGTAGGTTTGTCTTATATCCTACAATTTTGGCAAAGTTGTTAATGTCAAGTGTTTTTTTTTAGTTGATTCTCTAGGATTCTCTAAGTATAACATCGTATCATCTGCAAAGGGTGATAGTTTTGTTTCCCCATTGCCTATTCTAATTCATTCAGTTTTTCTTTCTTTTTTTATTGATATAGCTGACATTTCTAGTACAATATTGAATAAAGAGGTGATAATAGACATCCTTGCTTCACCCTTGATTATATTGGAAAGGCTTCTAGCTTATCCCTGTTATGGATAATGCTTGCTGATGGTTTTAGATAAATATTACTTCTCATTTTAAGGTAAGCTCCATTTAAAGGGGCCCTTTTTCAAGAAGCACTCTGGCTTTGGGTTCACATGGACCTGGATTCATTCTGGGAGCCTGATCCCCAAAGAGTGGGGACAGAGGTATGCTTGGAGCCAGTTCCTATGAGCTCTAAGAATCTGTTGTTAGAATTTCAGTATTAGCATTTACATCTCAGAAATCAGTAATTGTGAAATCAGGTCTTGTTTTATTGATTGGTCAGGTGTAAAAAAAAGTGGTGGAGAAAATGTTAATGTTGCTATTAAGTCATTTTTCAATCATGTCTGACTCTCCATGACCCCATTTGAGGTTTTCTTGGCAGAGATACTGGAATGGTTTTCCATTTCCTTCTTCAGCTCATTTTATAGATTAAGAAACTAAGGCAGACAGGGTTAATTGATTTGCCCAGGGTTGTATAGTTAGTAAGTGTCTGAAGCCAGATTTGAATTTAGGAAGACTCATCTTCCTGACTCCAAGCCCAACCCTCTATCCACTGTACTACCTAGCTGTCCGTGAAAATGTTAATGCAGATTAAATTCTAAAGTGTGTTGTACTCACAAAAGCAGTGAAAAGTAGTGGGGAATGGGTGAGGAGAGAAGGTCCTAGAGGAGACATGTTGTTGTTATTTGTCCTTCATTCTTTTGTTTTTTGTTTTTGGGGTTTTTTTTTGCAGGGCAATGGGGGTTAAGTGACTTGCCCAGGGTCACACAGCTAGTAAGTGTCAAGTGTCTGAGGCCAGATTTGAACTCAGGTACTCCTGAATCCAGGGTCGGTGCTTTATCTACTGCGCCACCTAGATGCCCCCTTTTGTCCTTCATTCTTGAAGAGGACCGTGATATCTGGAGTTGATGTCATGACTTGCAGTGAAATGAATTAAAGTGACAGATTGCTGTGTAAAGTCACCAACCTCATTCTCTCCTCCACCTGGGTCCAGTGGCAAACTATATATCAGGATGACTCTGAATGTTTTTAAGGTAATTGGGGTTAACTGACTTGTCCAGGGTCACACAGCTAGTAGGTATATGAGGTCATATTTGAACTAAGGTCCTCCAAACTTCGAGACCAGTGCTCTATTCACTGCTCCACTTAGCTGTCCTAAGAAGGGGCATGATGATGAAAGTCAAAAAGAAATGCAGCTGGTAGGAAATGACTGGACAGAGAGCTCTCTTTAAATGGACACATTTTTTTGCTCTACCCTCCAGTCCTCCGATCAGAAGGCAGAGGCTCCTGAGCGCACTGATGAAGTGTAAGTACCAAAGCTGATACAATCTTCCAGATGATTCATTTTCTGGTGTTGAGCTTTTCCTGGGGAAATGATGATGGTGGTGTCAAATCCAAGGAACAAAGTTGCTCCCAATGCCTGGGAGGTAGACCCTAA
This sequence comes from Dromiciops gliroides, assembly GCF_019393635.1. NCBI lineage: Eukaryota > Metazoa > Chordata > Mammalia > Microbiotheria > Microbiotheriidae > Dromiciops > Dromiciops gliroides. The sequence continues at coordinate 260,204,848 of NC_057864.1, forward strand.
AGTGGATCACAGGGTATATTTCCATTGGGCTGAATGAAACCAGTGACACATGTTACATAATTATAACTTTGTTGTTTTTAAATTGGATTTAAGCATCTATTTTATTTTTAATTTATAGAATAAAGCAAGTATTTCTATAACAGTATACTTAAAAAGATGATTGCACACGAAATGGCAAATCTATCATGTACAACTTGACATTCCTTTTAAATACATAATAAAGTTATCATGTAAATTTCTTTTTCTTCTTTTTTTTTCCTTCTCCATGACCCCCCACCCCACCTAAGATATGACTACCATTAGACATGGTGTAAATTCAAATACTTGTGACTACTGTGGGGGATTCATATTCACACAAATCAAAATCTTGTTTAATATTTTGTCTCAAGAGCTTGTATATTGTTGCCCCCATTACTGATTTCCTTGAAAGCAGGAACTATTTTCTACCCCCTTTCTTTGTATCTCCAGCATTTAGCAATCAACCAAACATTTATTAAGCACCTACTAGTGCCAAACACTGTGCTAGGTGCTGGGGTAAAAAAAAAAAAAGAGGCAAAAGACAATCTCTTCCCTTAGTTTACAATCTAACGGAGGAGACATCATAGAAAGAATAAATTGGACATAATTAAGAGGAATAAATTGGACATAATTAGAGGAAGGCATTAGAATGAAGAAGGGTTAGAAAAGGCTTACTGACACATAGTAGGAGCTTAATAAATGCTAGTTGATTGACTAAGATTCAGCTGGGTATGAAATTCACAATACTGGATATTCGGGTGACTACTTTTTTATTGGGAGTAGAAAAGTCCCAATTCCCAGGGAATTAGTATATCTAATTATACTACATTGCCTTCGATCCCTATCTACTTCCAAAAAACAACAACAACAACAACAACAACAACAACAACAAAAAACCCATGACAGTTCAACAATTGCATAAGCAGCTGGTGGCCAAATGGATAGAATACTGAATCTGGAATCAGGAAGACCTGAATTCAAATGCAGCCTCATCCTGGGCGAGCTACTTAATCTCTATCTGCCTCAATGTCCTCATCTGGAAAATGGGGGTGATTAAAGCACCTATCTCCCAAGGTTGTTATGAGGATCAAATAAGATGATAGCTATAAAGTGTTTTATAAATCTTAAAGCTAAATAAATAAATGCCAGTTATTATAATGACTTTCGATAAGTCCTCTATGTGCCAGGTACTGTGCTAAGCTCTGTAAATGCAAAGAAAAAACAAAAAGTCTCTTTCTTCAGCTGAAAAGAAAATATAAATAAATAGGAACATACAAGATACATGAAAGCATTTTAGATATGGCTTAGTTTCCAATTAGATTTTTTGCTGCTTTCAAGGATGGTGGGCAGTTTGTAGAGGTCTAAAAGAGAATGACAATAATGATACCTTTTTTTTTAAGTGAGGCAATTGGGGGTTAAGTGACTTGCCCAGGGTCACACAGCTAGTAAGTGTTAAGTGTCTGAGTCCGGATTTGAACTCAGGTACTCCTGACTCCAGGGCCGGTGCTCTATCCACTGCACCACCTAGCTGTCCCAATAATGATACTTTCTAATAGCAATAGCACCTATCATACAGATAGAACTTTTAAGTTTGCGAAGTTCCATATATATGTATATATATATGTATATTACTTTATAATGATGATGTAACTGACATTTACATAGCACCTTCAAGTTTGTGAAATGCTCTTATAGGTTTTCTTCTCCTTGATCCTTACAACATCCTTATGAGCTAGGCACTATAGGCACTATTTTCAGAACAAAGCCTCAGAGAAGTATAGTGACGTCATCAGTCACATAGCTAGTTAATGTCTGAAGTGAGATTAGAACCCAAGCCTTCATGACTCCAAGTCTAGCATTCTCTCCACTAGTTGCTGTTTGTCCTTCATTTCTGAAGAGGACCAATGACACCATGGGTGATGTCTTGACTTGAGAATGAATTGGATTTAAGTTAGACAGAGCTGTACAAACTCATCAGCCTCATTCTCTTTTCCTGAGTTATTGAAGCCCAGTGGCAGGACAAAAGTCAGCATGACTGGTGTTGTACTGGGATACATTGGATGACCTTGGTCTACTTACATTCTTTTTTTATTTTTATTTTTTTTCATGGGGCAATGAGGGTTAAGTGACCTGCCCAGGGTCACACAGCTAGCAAGTGTCAAATATCTGAGGCCGGATTTGAACTCAGGTCCTCCTGAATCCAGGGCTGGTGCTTTATCCACTGCGCCACCTAGCTTTCCCTTTACTTACATTCAAGTGAAAACTTTCCGTGAGTTTATATAGAGTAATAGGCTTTGAGGCAATACAGGACCATATTACAGAATTATTCCTTTTTGTCTTATTCAAAACCTTAGAGTTTATCCTGAACCGTGAGTCCTGTAAAAATTTCCATATGACTATTTTTGTCCCTAATCAGGAGGAGGTAATATTCCATTTTATAATTTATTAAAAGGAGAAATAAAATATCTCTTCTATTTTGGGCCCATATCTAAGTTCATTTGCATAAAATTACTAAATTGTCAAGATCATGGCTAAGTTATCTGCCACACTTAGGCTTCTTAGTGTAGTATTTTCTCTACTACACGTAGGCTAGGTCATAAATAACAATCACTTAGTCAACAAGTATTATTTATTAGGCATCCATAACTTATACAGGCGCCCTGTTAGACATTGATAATACCAGAATCTTTTAACATAGTTTACAAGTATGACTTCTGACTTATAACTTTCCAAGCCAAACCACACTGAAAAGGCCAACAAACAAAAACCTGAACTCATATTTGGTTGACACAGAATGACCTAATTTCACAAAATCATCCCAGGAGTAAGAGCTGAAAGGGACCTCAGAGACCATTTAGGTCAACCCCCTCATTTTCTAGTTGAGGAAACTGAGGACCCAGAGGGGAAAACACCATCATATGTCAACCAACACTTTCTAGGAAGAAAAAAAAGAAATAATAGCATTTTTATTAAAAGAATGGCAGTCAAATTAAGCTTCTGTGGAAATGAATGATTACCACCACATAATTAAAAAGAAAAGAGTTTTTCTCCCCTCAAAAACTAAAATGGAATCTTGTTTCTTCTCCTTTTTTCCACAAAACAAAGTCTCAGCAAGAAATGTGAAATTTATTATGAGTGTGAACACTAACTTTTCCAAATAGCCACGCCAACATGAAAGGAAAGTAATAGAGGAAAAGGTTCATGACTTCTTGGAAAACACCTTCCATCAATGAATCTTACCCATATAGTAGTGATACAGAGATACGCAAACACATTCATTTTCATCATATCCCAAGAGGAAGGTTGGCCACCCACTTGGCCCATCATCCTTGGCCCCACTTGGTCTGAGCTGAGAGCAGAGGGGACTGCTCGGTGAATCATCATAATGACCCTTGAAATGGACCTCTTTGCCCACCAAATTCAAATGAACAGTTTGTCTGTACTACATCCTTCAAGACATTTTCCAGCCAGGCTTCAAATGACTCAAATAATGGGGCTTCTACCATATTCCCTTGAGAGGGTATTCTGCAGCCAAAGAGAACTAACTCACCATTTGGAAAAATTTCCTTTTCTTCAGTCTCATTTTTCCTTTTCCTTCTTTCCTTACTGTCTTGTTCTAGCTAGACTCCAGACCACCCACAGCTTATTGCTCTTCCAATGCCCGTGGTTGAGGGTTTCCAAACATTTTGAAAGTTATGACGCCCTTGTGGAATTGACAGGAGACATCAGCAGCAGGATGGGATGATGAGTAGGAAGAAGAATCCCATCCACCACAATATCATAGAATCATAGATCTAGAGCAGAAAGGACTCTAATACAAACATTTTATAGATAAGGAAACTGAGAACCCATAGAAGTGATTTGTCCAAGGTCACACAGGAAGAATTTCAGAAATAGGATTTGAACCCAGTTCCAGGTGCTCTTTCTACCATACCACCCTCTGGTTAAGCTATTTATCCATCCATAGGCTCTATTTCCAATCTGCAGTCATCCCAAAATCTGCTGGTTTTCTGGGCCTGGTTTTTCTTGCAACAGAATGGCCCTGATCCAGTCATGACCTCTCCCATCAGCAAGCATCCTTTCCATTTTGGGGAATCTTCTATCCCTGGAACATTCCATGAAAAAATCTTTTCTGCCCTAACAACCTCATCAATTGGCATGCCCCTGCTTGTGATATCAGAGGTAGGAAACGAATCAGATGAACTTATGTGGAATCCTACTGCTCCTTGGCGCTCCCCCATCCCCTCAAGCCATGAGATAACCAGGCATTCCTGCACTTAATGGAGAGGAGTTCAAAGAGACTGGCATAGTCTGGGCAACCAGAAAGGCATCTCTCACATGATCTTCAATCCCCATTCTCCACCTGCTGTGGCCAGAAGATCATTTAACCTGAATCCCAGATGCCCTTTGGGATATATCCTGTTCCTTTGGGGTTCTGGACATATCTTGACCCTCTCTTCCCTTGTTTCTCCCTCAAGTCCCCCTTATGTCATATTGAGTATCTCAAGTTGTTGTTGTTGTTGTTGTTTTTTAGTGAGGCAATTGGGGTTAAGCAACTTGCCCAGGGTCACACAGCTAGTAAGTGTTAAGTGTCTGAGGCCGGACTTGAACTCAGGTACTCCTGACTCCAGCGCCGGTGCTCTATCCACTGCGCCACCTAGCTGCCCCTGAGTATCTCAAGTTAAATAGCAGGCCTTCCATTGTGTGAGTTAAAATGCTTCTTTCTTTTATTATTGACTGGCCTACATCTTCTGTGGAAATCTTTGAGTTGCAATGAACTGGGACACACACACATACACATATGTATATGCTAGCCATCTTCCCTCTTCTATTCTTACCAAACCACAAAATATGAGGGTTGGGACAAACACGAGAGGCCATTAGTCCAACCCACACCTTACCAAGAATCCTTTCTATATCATAACCAATAATTGGTCACCCAACCTTGTTAGTGGGGGGGAAACCCTGAAAAGGTTTAAGGAATAATTTTATTAGGTCATTTTGTTGAGAAAAATAAGCCAGAAAAGGGGGTGTTTCCCTTTCCTCAAGGCTCTGGATGGTTTACATTCTATAGAATTCAAATAAGGGTACAAGCACAGGAACTGTAATGTAGGCAGTTTGCTTGAGATAGATAATATTAGCAGATAAGTATAAACATGCTGTTTATCTTCCATGTGATTTGGGGCAAATCACATGACTCATCTAGACCCAAGTTTTTTTGTTTGTAAAATGAGGAGTTTGGACTTGATGGTATCTAGGGTCCCTTCTACTTCTAAAACTATGATCCTATAATCATTTATTTATTCATTCAACAAATATTCACTAAGCAACTAAGGAGGGTGGAGTTCTGTACTAGACACTGAGAAAGCTAAGGTTTAGATAATACACAATACCAGCATTCATGGAGCCTTATAGTATGGGGCAACCCTGACCTCTTCGAGCTTTTCTCATAGTTCATTGAGATCATTCACTAAGAACCCTTCTTGTCTCTTCTTCTCACATTATTCAGCCATCTTTCTCTAATACATTCATTCTTTACTCCTATGTCTAATGAAAAGGCAGCCCTTCTTTTTACCAAGGCAAACCTTTTTCCATCTCCTCCTGTCTTCTCCAGCTGATTCCTTACTCTATCATCCTTATTCTCTAATCTTCAACCTCTCTTATCAATTGGCTCTTTCCCTGTTGCTCATAAACATACCCCTATTTATCCCCCTTGCCCAAACTCCTTCCATCCCTCCTAGCTATCCTCTTATAAGTCTCTTCCCTTTCTCATACAAGCTCCTGGAGAAGGTCACCTACATTCCCTGCCTCCTCTTTCTCTCCTCTCACTTGTTTTGAAATCCTTGGAAATCTGTTTGCCAGTATCATCAATCTTTTCTTTCTAAAATCACCAATGGTCTACTAACTGCCAATCCTCAACTTCCTTGATTTCTCTTGTCGATCACATGTATGCTCTTCTGTCTGTATACCTCTTCTCTACCCTCTCCTCTCTAGGTTTTTGTGGTACTACTCTCCTGGTTCTCCTATCTCTCTGACCATTCCCTTAATGGATCACCACTGTCATTCCAACTAAAGAAAGATGTCTCCCATGGCTTTGTTCTTTTCCTTTCATCTTTTAAAAATGTTTTATTCACTCAGGACTTAATTACAAAAAGACAAAAGAAAAAAGAACACTTCCATAAAAAAGAACACTTCCAAAAGAACAACATAAAAAGAGGATTCAATATAAAACCATGAATTTCCATTTCACACTGTTTACTTTTTTTTTTGAAAAAGTATGTAAAAAATACTAGTTTTCAAAGCTACCCTGCTTTTCTGTGCTTTCTTCTAAGTTTTCTTTCATCTTCTGCTGTGCACTTTTAATTTTTTCCATCCCTCCCAACCCCTCCTAGAAAAAGCTACCATTGGATGCAAATATGTATACATATATGTAAAACCATACTATACATATCTCTATCTTTCCATACTATCTTACTTAGAGATCTCATCAGCTCAAGGGTTCATTGTCATCTCTATACAGATGATTCTCAGATCTATATATCCAGCCTTAATTTCTCTTATGACCTCCAGTCTTCCATCACCAAATACCTTTTAGACACCTCTAATTAGATGTCCTATAGCCATCTCAAATGTAACATGTCCAAAACAGAACTTATCTTCCCTTTGCAGCCCCACTCCCCCAAACTATCCCTCTTCTGAACTTCCCTTCTTTTTCCTACTACTGTCAAAGGTACCACCATACTCTCAATCTTCTAGGTTCACAACCTTAAGGTCATTCTCAACTCTTCTCTCATATTCACTCCATGTATTCAATCTCTGGTCAAGTTTTGTTTATGTCTTGACCATATCACCTATATCTTGTGACAGAGGGGAAGTTGTTTCCAGTATATAGTAAGAACAGACATACAGACTTTCCTTCCTATATCACCTAGGTCTCTGGGGAGAGTAGTCTCAGACTTAGCACAATTTTTACATAGCATTGATCCTACCAAATTTATATTCAAATTTGTCATCATTACTGGATGAGTCGTGATGCTCACTTCTTGATTCTCAGAGGTATCACTTTTGGTTTGAGTGCAAAACCCAGCATGTATTTTTCACTGTCATATTCTCTTGGGTGGCTCATTCTCCTGACCTTTCAAACTAACAAGGTCAATAGTTTCCAGTCCATTTACCTAAAACATTGTTATTGTTGTTTATCCTTCATTCTCAAAGAGGACCAATGACATCAGGAGGGTGATGTCTTAACTTGCAAGTTGTGGGGACCAATTTTTAATTGGGGAGTGCTAGCTAAGTGGCTCGCCACAACATTGGGGCAAGAAAGGAAACCAGCAGCCTCCCTCAAAACAGAATAAGATTTATTTTAACAAGAACGAACTTAAAAAAAAAAAACAACACAAACAGGATCAGTAGGATCAAGGGAAAGGAAATAAAAATGGGGAAAGGGAAATTATAATACCTGAAAAATACCACCGCCCAGGAATCGGCTGAAAATATGCAGCAGAATGCCTGTTGCTCTCCAGCTTCCACCTAGAATGCCCAATTCTCCTCCCCCAAACCTAGAAACACCCCACACAGTCCCAGCCAATGGGATGGCCGCTCTGACAGTCACATGACTGCCCTCACTAGGCTTCCAATCATTATAATTTTGCCAGGTCCATGTAGGATTGGCAAGTGGTGATGACGTGAGGTGCCAGAGCCCTGGCAAAGGCTACAACCAGTGGGTGGAGCACCCTGCAGTCTGCGGAGCCCCAGGCCAGTGCTCACTGAGGCATAAAAACCTCAAATAACAGTTAATTCTTTACAAAGTGAATTGGATTTAAGTGAGGCAGAGCTGAGCAGAATCATAAGCCTCACTCTCTCCTCCAGAGCCATCAGAGTCCAATGACAAGACATAACTCATGATGACTAGGGATGGCTCAGGATGCAGTAGGAGACCTTGACCTTTTAAAGCTAAGGTCTTTCCTAGGTCTCAGTTTGTCTGAGGCAATGCCCATTCACTAATTAAAGGCTAAGTAAGAATGGAGGCAAAAGGGGGCAGCTAGGTGGCACAGTGGATAAAGCACTGGCCCTGGATGCAGGAGGACCTGAGTTCAAAGCCATCCTCAGAGACTTGACACTTACTAGCTGTGTGACCCTGGGCAAGTCACTTAACCCTCATTGCCCCAACCCAAAACAAAACAAAAAAAAAAGAATGGAGGCAAAAGATGGTCAAGTTTACCATCACAAAAGAATCAGTATGGAAGGAGAAGACCCTCAGAGTTTCTGGCCAGAACAGAAAACAGTTGCTATTTACAATCTGAGCCATCAAAACCCAAAAGATGAACAAGAGAGGCTTGGGTTGGGACCTTTATTGACCAATCAATGAAAGCCAGAGTAATCAGGGTTTAAAGATGTAGTCAAGTAGTTCTATTTGAATCACAATGGGCTTTTCCAAAGCCTTTTGTTTCCAGAGCTATAGTTCAAGAAATCATAAATGAAAACTACTCAAGACAGAAGAGTTAGTTGTCCCAGCTTTTGGGGAAAAAAATAATGTAAGAATAAATAAATAGGGGGGAAATTATAACTCCCAAACCCTAAGATACCTTGTGAAGTGCATGAGAGCCAAAATTATATTCCTTTGGACAGGACACCCACAAGTAAGAGTATAACTCTTCACGTGGTCGGAAGGACAGAAGAAGAAGAAGAAGAAGAAGAAGAAGAAGAAGAAGAAGGAGATACCTAAAACAAATTAACAAACGATAAACCAGGAAACAAAACAAAACAAAATAAAGCCACATCCAAGGGACCACATGTTAGCACTTGGTTTAGGAGAAGGCCTGGGGGCTTTTCCTCTTTATGCCATTATCTTTCCCCAGGTGCAGTCCGGCAAGAAGAACTCAGAGATAAAATCTAATCAAGAGAGAGATAGCAGAGGCCAATGAATGCACTTTTTGCAGGTACCTCTAGTTCCTATTCTTCCACGCCAGCCAATCAAGCAGGCTACTATTTGATATGCTGTTAGCATACTAAAACCAGTTGGAGAATATCTGCGCATACTCCAAAGTTTCTCCAAGCACTCCCACTAGAAGCCACCATAATTCTTCTGAAGCAGGCTCCCCAGCTTCCTCCATAGAAGGAATTGATTGTCACTCTGAACATGCTCGCAAGGACTGGGCTCATTGGTCAGCACTTAGCTCATTGTCTGGCACTTAAATAAACACTTAAGTAAAAAATAAACACTTTAAGGAAACACTTAAATAAATGCTGATTGGTTGACTGAAAGATAAATCTAATCCACAACTTTAAGCTAGTACATCAGAGAAGGGTTTTGATGCACTGTTTGGGAAGAGAACAACAGGCCAGTGGCATTCAACTGGTTACGTCTGGTCTGACCAAAGTATACCCTCCAATTATTTTATGCCTTTTTTGCTCATCACTGTTGGAGTCATCCCTGGGAGTTACTTCCACCCTAACTTGCAGCTTTCCGTCTGCAGCCCTGCTTGGTTCAGACCCCACTGAGCATTACGCTCTCCTCAGAATGGTCGATCACCTAAAATCACATCATTTTGCTGTTAACTCAGCTTTAGGTACTCAGCATCTTTCCAACTCCCACAATCTAACTTTTCTCTCTAATTGGAGGGTGGAACATTAAACTCTTCTCAACATTTTCCTTTATAGAAGACCACCCCTTATTCTCCCTCACCTTCTAGTTTTCTTTTGTGTGTCATCTTCCCCTGTTATAAGCTCTGAGAGGTTTTCATATTTGTACCTCGCCTTTAGTGAGTCCCTGGCACATAGTAGGTGCTTAACAAATGTTGTGGTTTTTTTGCAAATGAATTGATCTCTGTAGCGATCTACCAGGGCTCTATCCAAGACTACAAATTAAAAGAAATTTCATCAGTTTGGAGTTGGGGATCTGATCCTTTGAGGTATTTCATCCAATTAGACTTTGTATATTCCAGGAGTAAAGGGAATTTCCAAGAAACCATTCCTTTGTTAAGACGACTAAATGAGAATGTTTTAGAGTTGCCAAAGACAAGGGCGATGGAGGGAGGGGGGACTGGTGGTAAGAAATAATTACATACACACCCAGCTAGGCTGAATTTCTGGTTTCTATTTGACCTCGTGGCACTCCAAAGAAAATGTAGCAGACACATTTTCAGTGACTCAGGACTTCCATATTTTTTCATCTGTTGGTCACTCTCACATCCATGTCACCAATCAGCTAGCATTTATTAAGCACTTACCATGTGCCAGGCACTATACTAGTTGCTGGAGACACAAAGATAAAAATACAACAGTCCCTGCCCTCAAGGGACTTACATTCTCTAAGAGAATACAACATTTACACAGACACATAAAAAAGGAAATATGGGGGGGAGCAGCTAGGTGGCTCAATGGATAAAGCACTGGCCCTGAGTTCAAATCCAGGCTCAGACACTTGGCACTTACTAGCTGTGTGACCCTGGGCAAGTCACTTAACCCTCATTCCCACCCCCCCAAAAAAGCAAATATAGGGTCATTTGGGGGAGCAGAGGGAAGGAGTTAACAACTGGGGATTGAGAGCTGAATCTTGAAGGAAATTTGGGATTAAAAAAAGAATCTACTCTAGGTGTGAATTACCAAATACAATAGATAAACAAGAAAAAAAAAACACTAGAAAACAGTCCTTGACAGAAGATGGCAGATCTGAAGTCTAAGTTCTGTGGGATAGGCAGGTAAGTGGCACAGTGGATAGTGAGCACTGGACCTGAAGTTTAAATCCAGTCTCAGATATTTACTAGCTGTGGAACCCTGGTCAAGTCATTTAACTGCTCCCTGCCTCAATTTCCTCATTTGTAAAATGGAGATGATAATAGCACTTTTCTCCCAGGGCTCTTGTGAAGATAAAATGAGATAATAATTGTAAAGCGCTTTGCGAACCTTAAAGCACAAATGTGGTGGTGGTGGCAATGATGATGATACTTTCCCCTTGGTGTATCTAAATCAGCTCTGGGGAGGCTATCGATCAGACACAAATAATACAAAGCAATGTACACCCATCCTCCTTTCTTCATCACCCTTAACATTTTACCTTTTATTCATTTCCCTCATTCCCCAGTGCCCTTTATGAATAAATAAATTATGCTAATAATTGTCAGCTATCTTAAAAACTTCTTCCTTGTACTGTATGTATCTAAACTGAGAACTTGTACAAGGTTCTTGAGAATTTTCCTCTCCTACCAAAGATTTCTTATCAATTAATTAAATCATGAACATTTATTAAGTGCCCACTGTATGCCAGTTGGAAATAAAGGTGTTGTGAGCCCAGTCCAGCTCCTCCAGGGTAGTCTTACCATGGGAAGTGAGGACTTATTCTGAATATTTTTTCCCTTTTCAAAGAGCAGAGCATGTTAACAATAAACCTATATAGCTAGACCTTGGGCAGCTAGGTGGAACAGTGGATAGAATGCCAAGCCTGGGGTAAAAAATACTCATCTTCCTCAATTCAAATACAGCCTCAGACACATTAGCTGTGTGACCCTGGGCAAGTCACTTAACCCTGATTGCGTGAGTTTTCTCATCTATAGAATGAACTGCAGAAGAAAATGGAAAACCACTCCAGTATCTTTATCAAGGAAACCCCAAATAAGATTGCGAAGAGTTGGACATGACTGAAATGACCAAGCAACGAAACAAAAAGATAGACCTATGTAGCTAGGCTACTGAGGTATTCATTGGGATTAAGAGGAAAGGGAAAGGCAGAGGCTAAAAGCTAGTGACGGAGAGCAGAGCTCTGAGTCCCAGTGGTGCCCCCTCCATCTCTCTTCCTCCCTTTCACACCTGTGGTTTCCAATGATAGACTCAACTCTTAGGGCAAACTTATGCAGCATGGACTAGGAAATCATCCACCAGAAATCAAGTTTTTAAGCCATAGTTTTACAAAGGAACAAAGCTAAGAAATCCATGTGATCGGTCAGTCAGTCAGTCAGTCAGTCATGAATGAATGAATGAAAAATCATTTATTAAAGATTTACTAAAAAAAAGCACAAGAAAATGACTTTAAAAAGCAAAGACAGTCTCTGACATCAAGGAGTTTTTATTCTAAAGGGAGGGACATCATACACAAGGGAGTGGTGTCCAGGGAGGGACAAGGACAAGTCATGGGAAGTTACTGGGATTGTGAGTTTGGCTCTAGGGGAGTAGAGTGACATCTCATCCTGGCACAGTGGTAGAGCTGATCTGATACTGGTTCCAGAACTAGAAAATGGCAGGGGGTTGGGGTGGCAAGGGAAGGGTAGGGAAGAAGGGAAGGAAAGGTTGGCAAGGAGATTGTGGAGGAGATGGCTGGAGAGGAAGAAGTAACAAAAAGTTTGGCACAATGTCATAAATGAGAAGGGGAGGCAGTGTATTATAATGCAGTATAGCCTTTAACCTCATCATTCAACGAATCTACTCTCTCCAAAGTTACCAATGATCTCCTTGTTGCTAAATCAAATGGCCTTTTCTCACTCCTTATCCTTCTAGATGCCTCTGCAGCCATTAACATTGTTGACCCACGAGAGTATCTCCTGGATAATCTTTCCTCTTGGGACACTGGTCTCTCTCTCTCTCTCTCTCTCTCTCTCTCTCTCTCTCTCTCTCTCTCTCTCTCTCTCTCTCTCTCTCTCTCTCTCTCTCGGTTCTCTTCTCACCTGCCTGCCTGCCTCTTCTCAGTTTCCTTCAGTGAATCTATACATGTCCCACCCACTAACTGTAGGCATACTCAAAAACTTTTATGCTCTATATTCTTTTTATATACTGTCTCTTGATGATGGAATCTGATCCATGGGTATAATTATTATCTCTATGCTATGACAGACTCCCAGATCTATATATCTAGCCTTAGTCTCTCTCCTGAGCTCCAGCCTTATATCTCCAACTGCCTATTGGACATTTTGAACCAGATGCCTCATAGGCATCTCAAATTCAATGTAGCAAAAATGGAGCACAGTATCTTTCCCTGTTTTTTAAAAATTCCCTAATTCTTTGAGTATACCACCATTTTCCAGTCATCCAAGTTCACAACTTGGGAATCCTCCTCTATCCCTTGCTCATCCTTACCACAATTGTTTTCTAGTTTTATTATTCTACCCTTAGAACCTCTCTTGTACCTGGCCCCTGCTCCCTGCCCACGTGGTAACTAACCTAGTTCAATTCTCCATCGTCTATCCCCTAGACTATTACAATAGCCTCCTAAGTCATTTCCATACCTCAAGCCACTTCGTCTCCTATCCATCCTCCATGTGGCTGACTTTTCTAAAGCAAGGGTCTAATCATTGCATTCTCCTTAGTAATAATAATTAGCATTTATATAGAGATTCAAGTACAAAATGCTTTACATATATGATCTCATTTTCCCCCTCACAACAACCCTGAGAGGTAGGTGCTCTTAATTATGCCCATTTTACATATAACAAAACTGAGGCAGACAGAGGTTAAGTGACTCGCCCGTGGTCACACAGCTAAGAAGTGTCTGAGACTGGATTTGAATTCAGGTCTTCCAGACTCTAGGACCAGTACTCTATAAACTACTATTACTTCCAGGATCACATACAAAGTGTTCTTTACCACCAAAACAAACAAACAAACAAACAAAAAAAAAAAAACCTTTTACAACTTCACCTCTATTTACCTTTCCAGACTTAAGTTCCCTTCATGAGCTAGCTATTTAGAATAATGAAACTGGTCCTCTTCCTATTCTTCACACACAGTCTTCCTTCTTCCATTTCATGTCTTTGTACTACTTGTCCCCCATGCCTGAGATACTTCTACCTTCTTTGAATCCCTCATTGCCCTAAAGATTGGGCTCAAATGCCACCTGCTACAGCAAGTCTTTCTTACCCCCCTAGCTGCTGATGTGCTTTCCTCCAAAATTACCTTGTGTTTATATTGTATAAACATATTGTTTATATTGTATAGGCATATGTACACACTATCTTCCCTGATAGAATATAAGACCCTTGAGGGCTATGTATGCACAGTGCCTGGTACATAGTAGGACTGAATGATTGACTAAAGAATAAGCATACATCATGTTAAAAAGAAATCTGAAGGGCAGCTAGATGGTTCAGTGGATAAAGCACTGGCCCTGGAGTCAGGAGGACCTGAGTTCAAATCCGACCTCAGACACTTAACACTTACTAGCTGTGTGACACCTGGGCAAGTCACTTAACCCCAATAGCCTCACCAAAAAAGAAAGAAAGAAAAAAAAAGAAAAGAAATCTGGAGGGCAGCTAGATGGGGCAGTGGATAAAGCACCATCCCTGAATTCAGGAGGACCTGAGTTCAGGTCTGGCCTCAGACACTTGACACTTACTAGCTGTGTGACCCTGGGCAAGTCACTTAACCCTCACTGCCCTGCAAAAAAGGGAAAAAAAAGAAAAAGAAATCTAGGTTCCATTACAGTTTCCTCCACCATGAGGCCTTGGATAAGTCACTTAATCTTTCCCAGCCTCTCACCTTTAAAGTGGATATATGTCACAGATTCAGACAAAGGTGTGTGTGTGTGTGTAAGAATAAGTATGATTGTTGGACTGGACAGGCTGTGATAGCTCTTGCAAAAGTGGTTTCTATCAGGTGGGGGGAGAGCAACTCAAGAGGAGGAAAAATAAGGTTTGACTTGACTAAGATAAACTTCTCTTCATCACTGCCCTCCCTCCCCATTATACTCAGCCCCACAAAGGAATGGACCTGAGTTCCCTGGTGAGGAGGAACAGTTTTAGGGAGTCTGTGTATAGTGCCTTTCCACTGGATTCCCTTGTTGGCTTCCCCCCAACACAATTCTCCTTTTCCACCTCCTCCTCTTTCCCTTTGATAGATTTCAGTCCCAGGATCAAGATGCTGCCCCCATCTCTCTGTCTCTATCTCTCTCTGTCTCTGTCTTTCTCTTTGTCTCCGTCTCCCCTCCCCCATTTGTCTGACTGTCTGTCTGTCTTTTCCCAGGCCAAAGAGATCTGACTTCCTGGAAGGCTCCCTCAGCAATTGTGTGGGTAGCTAGAATTGGCCCCCTGGGTCTTGCCTGTGGTTAGCCTGTCTGCTGCCTCCCTGCTCCTGGACACTGTTTCCCTTTGACTCACTTCTTTCTCCATCATCAGTTATGTCTACACTGGAACAGCAGGCATGTGGGGATGAGAGGTAACCTTGGCGTGCTGCAGAGCTTAAAAAGTTAGATCAAATTCTCAGATGGTCTCTGATCCCTGAGCAGGCTCATAGTATCTGTGGCCAATTCATCTTTGTTCCCACAAGTCTCTCATCTCCATCAAGACCTTGATTCCCAAAGGAACTATGAGAAAATGGAAAGTGCATCAAACTTGGAGTCAGAAGAACTCTGGGTTCTCTCTGGTCCTGGCTCTTGCATGAACTAAGTGTGTGACCTTCCCATCTCTGTGCCTCATTTTCCTCCTTTATAAAATGAGGGGTTGTAAGATCTCTTACAATTCTAACATTCCAGAATCCTAGGAGTCTCTCTTTTAGGAGCTCTCAGGTTTTTGCTCAGGACTTGCCTTTGTGTGCCAATGAAAAATGCATTCATTCACTCATTCATTCATCTATCCATCTATATATAGTCATTCATTCAAGCATTTCTGAAACATCTACTGTGTGTTTCATAAGTATGCATTTAAGCTCATGAGAAGGCAGCATCATATAATGAACAGAGCACCAGACTTGGAGTCAGGAAGACTTGGGATCACTTACTGGCTGTATGACACTTGCCAAAACACTTACTTAACCTTTCTCAGTTTCCTCATCTGCAAAGTGGGGGAATAATAATATCCACCTCACAGGATTCTTGTGAGGACCAGATGAGATAGTGTCTTTTAAGTGCTTTGCAAACCTTTGCTTTGCAAAATAAAGTACAATATGAATGTTAGTTGTGTGGAGAAGGAGGAAGATGTGCCAAGGACCATGCTAGACACAAGAGATACAAAGTCAAAATGGACTAGCAATTCCTTTGCCCTACAGGGAGGATCTTTCAATTACCACTCTCTGGTTGGCACCGGACTATGAGGCTTTCTAGGATACTTGGATTTTCCCACAAAGCAGAACTCGATATAGTGTAGTATATATGTAGGATTATCTATCTGTCTATCTATCTATCTATCTATCTATCTATCTATCTATCTATCTATCTATCATGTATCTCTGTATGTGTGTGAGAGAGACAGAGAGACAGACAGAGAGAAACCTTTCTTCCCTTAATTCAAACAAGGCATGGTCAAAGTTAAAAAGCTTTTCTAGGGAATTCTGGAGGGAGGGGTGATCCTCTACTATTGTGCTTGTACTCTTTCAATGGATGTTTCATCATGGCTTGAGAGAAACTTTGGATTCTTTCTACCAAAGTACAAAGACTCTGAATTTGAACCTTACAAAAGCTCATAGGTTTGTTAGACAAGGAGCAGAACAATTGAGTTTAGAGGAGTGATAAAAGTTTCTATCCACAGGCACTCCTAAAATGGTTTTAATCTGACATCTATATAAGGAGCACCCATAATGATAGAATCACAGCACCATTAAAGTGTTGGACACATGAATGATAGGTGTTTCAACAAAGGTGGTTGAATGAATGAATGAATGTTTTCATTAGCAAACAAGGGTAAGTCCTCATGGGGAGGAATTCCAATAATCAAAGCAAAAGAACCATAGTCCTGCTAAGAGGAAATCTGAGGAGGAAGAGCCCAAGAAACCCTGGAAAGCCCCCAGAATATAGAATCCTAGAATGTCAAAACTGTAAAGTAATGTAGAGAAGTTTAGAATGGCCAAGTTTACAAAGATGTAAAGAATTCAATTGCCCCTGAACAAATCACTTCTATACCCTGGGCTTTCAGTTGGTTGGTCTAAACCTCCTAGAGATCCATGGATAACTTTTATGGGGTCTGTAAATGGAAATGATTCCATCTTTATTTTTATTAATCTCTCACCCTATTTGTAATGAGATAATATGTATGTGTGATACATACATATACATATATCTACGTATATACATACATATATGTGTATACACACACACACACACACACATATATATATATATATAAATATATATATATAAATTGTCTGCATTTTAAAACATTGTTCTGAGAAGAGGTCCATAGACTTTGCCAGACTGGTAAAGGGTCCATGACACAAAAGGGTTAAGAACCCTTGGAGATGGTTTCTAAGGTCCTTTCTAACTCTAATTCCTATGATCCTATTTAAAAAACAAACAAACAAAAAACTTCATCTGAACATCAGGAAAAACTGCCCAAAGTGTCCCCTCTTCCCTTAAAGATCTTCTAGTTCCTCTCTCTTCTTCCCAAACAGGAAAGGGAGCACTCAATAGATGAAGGGAATGTGTCCCACTTGGGAACAATGGGTGAACAACAACCAAGAGCCCATGCATCTATCACTTGACATAGTGGGAACTCTGACCATCTCCAATCTTCTTGGATTCTCACCCAGTTTGGGAGACAGGAACTAAAAAAGGGAAAAGTGGTATGTATGTATTGGGAGTGTGGATGAAGGTAGAAAAAAACCAGGAAAATAGCTATTCTCCCATTAGAAGTAAAGTTTCTTGATGGCAGAGATTGTTTTTACCTTTTCTTTGTAATCTTTGCTAGCATTTAGCATATGCCTGATGCATATTGTTTTTCCATTGTGTCCAACTCTTTGTGACCCCATTTGGGGTTTTCTTGGCAAAGACACTGAAGTAGTTTGTCATTTCCTTCTCCAGCTCATTTTACAGATGAGGAAACTGAGACAAACAGAGTTAAGTGACTTGCCCAGTGTCACAGAGCTAGGCCTTCTTTAGCATTTTGATTTTTCCTGTATGGATAGTTAGGGCCACACTCTTTTGAATGATTATGGATCTCATTTAGGAGGCTCTGAAATATTTTGAAATTTGATGAAATCAGCCCAATATTGCCCATAGACAGGAACATCTGGAGAACCTCACTAACTAGAATTTCTCTTCTGTTTGGGCTCTGCTGGACATCCTCTGTGACAGTGTTAAACATCTTTGTTGAATGTACATCACTCAGTTTTGTGTCTCATTTGACTTTTATAATCAGAGGACTATTGAATAAACTGAAACAGAGCCTCATATTTTCAACACCAATATTTTTCCAGCAATGCCACATGCTTTCAAAGCAGGAAATACACAGGCTTTAAAGAATTAAAGTTTCACCAAAGTATCCAGTGCAAACCAAGAACTGGAAAAAGCGAGTGACCATTGATTAGGAAATGGGAATAATGCTATGCCATAAGAAATAACAAAAATGAGGCATTCAGAGAAAAATAGGAAAATGTATAAGGGAAGTAAACAAGCATTTATTAAATGCCTACTATGTGGTAGGCACTGTGCTAAGAACTTTACAAGTAATATCACCCTTGATTCTCAACAATTCTAGGAAGTAAGTGCAATTATTATCTCCATTTTATAGTTGAGGAAATGGAGACAGACAGAAATAAGTGATTTGACGTGGTCATGCAGTTAATTAGTGCCTGAAGCCAGATTTGAACTCAGATCCAGCACTCTATCCATTGTGTCATTTAGCTGCCATTGGTATCCATGCAGTGACAAAAGACCTAGAGGGAGGCCTCTGTCACATTAGATGTATCCTCAGTGGAGGTTTTGTTGGAGGACATGGACAAAAATCATGGGAGGAGAAGGCTTGGATGGGCTAAAAGTCATTAAAGGAAATACCCACATGGATGAGATTGCAGATCCAGCAAAAAAACATTGAAATAACAATACACTCATAAGTTATCTCGACAGGCCATTGCTTATGAATTGAGGTCATGTTGTACTCAGTTACGCTGCTTTCTTTATTGTCCCCATGTGAGTCTGATCCTTTCTGCCCCTAAGTTAGTGTCCAACAGTAAAAGCAGGCCAGTAACTTTATTGTTTCTCTGTTCTCTACAGTTTCTTTATGACTAGGAAAGGACACAGTTTCTTGAATTTGGGCTTAGCATCCTCCTCTTTCCATAGCACCATAGTCAAGCTTCCCCTTTTGGGGAAAGCCAAGATTATATAAATCCTCGAGCTGGAAAGAGTTGATTCAAGAAGGAATAAAATATGTTTACTCAACTTGTTCTCAGAATGTTTTTTTTTAAAGGAGGAATGTGACAATTGCTAAAGTTTTTTCTTTTTCCTTTTTTCCTTTTTTAAAGAAAAACATGATTTCCAAAATCCATTCCAGCTTTAAAGTTCTATGATTCTCTGTCAATTAGAATGTCAAATAACATCGATCAAGTGTGTGATTTCATGCAGTCAGACTCGGGACTGTGTTTTCCCTCTCTGGCCACATTCTGTTCTCCATCAGTGGGATTTACGCATATGGAACCAAATGCAGAATTGAGTCCTTTACATTTTACTTCCTATATCTGACATATTTAATACCCATTCTTCAAATAAACAAAATTCCCTTTGAGTGTTAGACTGTAAAGGTAGACTCGGTAGAAAGATTTTCCCCCAGGGCATTTCTGATTGCACACAGCACCTACATAAAACTTATGGCCCTTTGCCAAATTCAAAGCAATCAGGGTCCCTCAGAAAACAAAAGGGGGTGGAGAAACCCTCAATGACTTCTAAGTTCCCTCTTGGTTAATGATCCTGTCATTCTATAAATACTGGGAAAAGAAGACTGTTTAGATGGTATTTCTGACAAATGCTTTAAAATGTTAACAATTGCTATCACTAACCTTATTTTTGCTAGAATCATAGCATCGAGATGTAGCATCAGAAGAAAGCCTAGAGATAGTAATTCTAGAGCCAGAAGGGACCTTAGAAGTCATCCAGTCCAACAAGCTCGTCACATATGTTCCCATTCAAACTACTGCAGAGAGCACAGCTTGGATGGACTGGCCACGTTATTCCAATGCCAAATGAATGTTTTCTGAAAAGATTATTTTATGAAGAGCTCACACAAGGCAGGTGTTCACACAGAGGTCAGAAGAAGAGATACAAGGATACTCTCCTGGTCTTTCTGAAGAACTTTGGATCAATTTGGGAAGACACGGGAGACACTGGCACAAGACCACCCAGCATGCCAAAGAAGGTGTTTGCTCTATGAGCAAAGAAGAAGTGCAGAAGCTCAAGAGAAACATAAGATGCACAAATTTAGAGAAATCTCCACCCCAACTTTTCATATGGACTATTTGCACCTGACCTGTGGTAGAGCCTTCCTAGATAGTATACGTCTCATCAGTCATAATCAGACACACTGTACCTTGATCCCAACATAGTGATATCATTTGGGTCTTCTTCAAGTACAAAGGACAGCAACTAACTAACATATGTTCTCTAAGCATATCCACCCTTCCCATTGATTGTGTATTCATTTAGAGAGTATGGCAGTGGTTAATGAAAGAAATGCTATTTCATTCATGCCCCTAATTTGATCTCATTGTGTCCTCTGGCTTACTAGTAAATGATTGATGAAGACTCAGGAGGTACAACTTTTAAATAGATACTGACCAACAGAATACCTCAAACCTGGAGTAGCTTTTCTGGACATCCTGGATGGTATAAAGTATCATTCTTTGCATTAGGGGCTCATAGTATAGTGCAGTGGTGTGGACTCAAGAGGTCTCCTTCATGGAGGTTCATAAGGTCAAAATTATTTTTATAATAATACTAAGACATGCTCATTTCTGATATGTTAAATATAATAGGGGCAGCTAGGTGGTGCAGTGGATAGAGCAGCAGCCCTGAAGTTGGAAGGACCTGAGTTCAAATCTCACCTGAGAAACTTACTAGCTATGTGACCCAATCACCTTAAACATCTGGGACCATCTCCAGTCTTCCTGACCTATGTCTTGCCACTGGACCCAGATGACTGGAGGAGAGAGGTGACTGCACAGCCCTGCCTCACTTCAATCCAATTCAGTCCAAGTCATGACATCACCCTGATGTCATAGCCCTCTTCAAGAATGAAGGACAAACAACAACAACAACAAATATCAATAGATATAACCCATAATATAGTACAATGTTTATATTATATTGTATTATATTACATCATATTATATTTACGATACATTATCATATAGATTATATATAATATAAAATTGAATAGAAAGAAGTTCTTTGGGGGTATCCTGAATAATTTTTAAGAGCATAGAGAACTGTCATTGAGGTGGAAAGTACACTCACCGGGTTTGGGTAGAACCAAAATACTGGAGTTTGCATCCAGATTCTGTTATTTATTTATCTTCTGTTCCACACTGGGAAAGAAAACTCCACTCAAATCAATAAACATGATGGGCAATAGGGAATGAGTACAAAGACAAAAGTTTTTAAAATCCATAGAAAATGACCTAATGGGGGTAGCTAGGTGGCACAGTGGATAAAGCACTGGCCCTGGATTCAGGAGTACCTGAGTTCAAATCCAGCCTCAGACACTTGGTACTTACTAGCTGTGTGACCCTGGGCAAATCACTTAACCCCCACTGCCACACAAAAAACAAAAACAAAAAAACAGAAAAGAAAATGACCTAACATTCCACTGAGGATAAGTCATATTTCCTCAGTTTCCTTCTCTATAAATAAAGGAATGCTAACCAGGTTATCCCTAAGTTCTTTCTAATTCTATATGTCATTAGAAGTTACCAGTGGTGTCAAACTCAAATAGAAACAGATCCCTGTGGGCTGCATATTGACATAGCAAACCACAAATTAAAAGATCTGTTGCATTATATTTTATTTATCTTATTAAACATTTCCCAATTACATTTTAATCTTCCTGTCAGTCCAGAGACTAGGAGTTTAATACCTCTGGGTTACATCATCTGTTGGAAGAATAGACATACCTAGGGAACATAAGTGAAGAAACCAACACAGAAGAGCACATATACGGAAAGGACATTCATGTAAAGGAAAACCTATGTAGAACATATGGGATCAGAGCACATGTGGAAAGACACACACATAGGAAAAATGAGAGGCCAGGGCATTCACGCGGATAAACTATCCATGCTATGATGCTACCAGCTTGCTGATGACTTTTGGTATGAATATGGTGATGCTTCCCCTGATGTGCCCTGCTGGACATGACATACCATGTCCATTGAGCAGTGCTCTGCTGGTTGTGGAGTCACTGCTAAGCATTTCTCTGATAAGTTGAAGTAGAGTTCCAAAAAAGAGCATGTTCTTTCACTCATACAAAAGGCTCGTTACAAGTTGTCATCCTGGCGTGCTTTTTTCTACAACTAGGGGAGGTGGTGGTGGTGATGATGATAATGGTGGCAGTGGTGATGATGGTGGTGGTGATTATGGTGGTGATGGTAGTAATTATGGTGGTGATGTGATGGTGGCGATTGTGCTAGTGATGGTGGTAGTGGTGGTGATGATGATGGGGGTGATGTTGGTAGAAGTGGTGGTGGTAAAGATGGTAGTAGTGGTAAAAAAAAGTCTTTGTAATGATTGAACCATTCACCTCTCCTGGACCCATCCCAGCCTTCCTTTAGAGACCATTCAGCAGAGCACTGTGTCTTGCTTTCCCTTCACCTCAGAGCTCCCTATTTATGGTAAATGAGGTGGAAATAGTAGTGAAGGCATCTGGGAAGCAGGTCTCATCTGCTGGGTGGCAGAGCTTGGACAACATGACAGTGGGAAGAGAGGAGCTGTTTCTATAGAAACCAAGTTTCAGGATGGGGAGATGCGGTATTCCCCTTCTTTGGGCAGCTTTACTTGGGTGTGCCTTGCTCTGGGCTGGTCCCAGTACCTATTGAGCCCCCTTATCACTTTTACTTTCCATCTTATTGACTGCTCTAACCACTGCTCCCCAAAGTCCTCCTCTCAGTCCTCCTCACGTGCCACTTCCTTCTGAAGCCCTCTCCAATCCTCCCTGATGAAAAGTAACTCTCCCTCCTCAAATTTTCCTAGTTCAGATGTTCTTACACTATTTATAATGTGAACCCCTTTTGAGAATAATGCTTTTAAATATGTAAAGCAGCCATACTAATAATCCCTGACACTGGGGAGGATAAGACCGGTGGATCACTGGAGTTCAAGGATTCTGAGCTACAGCAGGTCTTAAACTGACTGAGGGTCTGCACTAAATCTGGCACCAATGGGGTAGGACTGGGGGTGGGAGGGTGGGGGTAGGGACACCAGGCTGCCTAAAGAGAACTGAATGGCCCAGGTGAGAAATCGATCAGCTCTAGGATCAAGCCTATCAAGACTCTGTACCTCCAGACTGGGTGAGATCCGGAGGCCTAGTCCCAAAACACAAAAAAAGTAACACCGAATAAAATAAAGTCCATTGTTGTTGTTTGTCCTTTGTTCTTGAAGAGGACCAGTGACATCAGGGGGGTGATGGCTTGAATTGCAAGTGAATTGAATTGAAGAGAGGCAGAGCTTCAAAGTCATCAGTCTCACTCTTCCAAAGTCATTGGAGTCCATGGACAAGACACAGGTCAGGACAACTGACAATGGCCCTGGATAGTGGGAGACCTTGGACTTTTCAAGCTAAGATCTTTTCTCGAGGTCTCAGTTTGTCTGAGGCAACACCCATTCAGTAATTAAAGGCTAAGTAAGAAATAAAATCCATGGGATTATAAAGGAAACCAGTTATATAGAAATACAGCGTGTTTTTTTAAAAAGCAAACTTATAGGGGCAGCTAGGTGGCATAGTGGATAAAGCACTGGCCCTGAATTTAGGAGGACCTGAATTCAAATCTGCCCTCAGACACTTGACAGTTACTAGCTGTGTGACCCTGGGCAAGTCACTTAACCCTCATTGCCCCACCAAAAAAAAAAAAAAAAGCAAAATGTCTGGATCTCTCCTTTGCCCCCATTATATTCCTTTCTTTCCTTCAAAAAATTGATCATTTCCTATTTATGGCTCTGTGTACCTGTCTATCCTTTTTCCCATCAGGATAGAAGCTCTTTGAGGGCAGGGACCATTTTCTTCTTCTCTTTGTATACTTCATATCTTATACATATTAACATCTTAAACATGTTAGCTAAATTGAATTGCAGTAGGTTGTAGACCAAAGAAGCAGGGTAGGGAGGGAAGGGTAGATTGTCACAGCTATTTGAGGAAAATTTTCCAAATTCTTCTTCTTCTCCCACCCCCCACCCTGCAACCCCAAACCAGACTGATTTAAGCTGGTTTTCTCTTCAGGAGTTTGCCCAGTTGCTACTTATCTAGATAATAATAGTTCACATTTCAATGGTCCTTGGGGGGATGGGGAAGGGAGGGAGGAAACACTAGACCTAGAATTGCATTTTTTGAGAACTCCTTATAGGGAAACTCCCTGTACCAATGAAGGTCAATGCCTGGTTTGTTAAGTGCAGTCTTAGAGAATTTTTTTCGTTTCATAAATTTCTTTGGCAGTGTGGCAAAGCCTGTGGACTCCTCCTCTGAATCACGTTTTCAAATCTATAGGACAAAATGCATAGCATTACAAAGGAAACCAATTATGGTTATCCCTTCCACATCCTGACTTTCCCCTGTCGGTTTCTATATCTTGCAGGTTGGCATAAGAAATTAAATGGGAACTTTTGGGGAGTTTTGCAGAAAATGCAGATGACACTCACAGGCCAGCAGATGACACAGAAAAGGTTTAGAAACTAGAAAATGCATAAAATATGTGCATAGTATTGTATAATATCAACCCTTTAATACCCTAATTCCATAAACACTCCATAAAAGAAAAAAAATACAGACTTCTTCTCTGGTACAAAGGTAGGGCCAAAAAAATTTATGTGGATTTTATGTGCGTCTAATGCCCACGATTTGGAAGGGATAACTGTATATTGAAATAAAGATGTAATTTTTTTCTATCCATGTTCAAGCCTTCCCCCTCCCCTGCCCCCGAAATTTATGCCTATGGTCTACAGGCTAAGAACCCTTGATTTTGTGTTTAATAGTTTCAAAAAGCATTTACTTTTGCCACAATAATTAGGGAATAGCCAGGGTGCATAGTGGTTCTAAGCCCTGGACTCTCTGACAGCAATCAGAGAATCTAGGTTCTGTTCATTGCATTTCTGTGACTTCACATACTTCTCTTCCCTTCTCTAAGATTTAGTTTTCTCTTTAAAATGAGGGGATTTGGGGGGCAGCTAGGTGTGCAGTGGATAGAGCACTCGCCCTGGAGTCAGGAGGACCTGAGTTCAAATCTGGTCTCAGACACTTAACACTTACTAGCTGTGTGACCCTGGGCAAGTCACTTACCCCCAATTGCCTCACAAAAAAAAAGAATGAGGGGATTCTATTAGAATGAGAAGCATTGTGGTTAGAGTAGAGAGCTAGGGTCAGAGATGGGTTCAAGTACACACACACACACACACACACACACACACACACACACACGGCAGTGCTGCTAAGGACAAATCAGTCAACTTCTCTAAGTTCCCATAGTAAATCTCCAAGCAGAAGAGAAAGTAGAAATCTGCATTGGTAAAGAGAGTTTCCACATTAAGAGTTCCCTAAGTCAGTGAAAAAACAAGGATTGAGTCTCTATCCCTGTATTAATTAGATGATCTCTTAGAGCTCCTTTCATCTCTGTGAACACTGTGAGAATTATTACTCCCACTTTATAGTTGAGAAAACTGGGGCTCAGAAAGGTAAAATAGGTAGCATTTATATAGCTCTTTAAGTTTTGCAAAGCACTTTATATTTCTTTAATTTGAGTCAACAAGCAATTAGTAAGCACCTGCAATGTACCAGGCACTATGCTAAATGCTGGGGACACAAAGAAAGGTAAAAACACAAATCCTGCCCTCAAGGAACTTACAATCTAGTGAGGAAAACAACATGCAAACAATTCCATATGAATAAGATATAGATATAGACGGGATCAATTGGAGATAACCTCAGAGGAAAAAAAAAATACTAGACTTAATCAGAAAAAACTTGCAGAAGGTGAGAGTTTAGCTGAGATTGGAAGGAAACCAGAACAGCTGGGAGGTAGAGATGAGATAGGAAAACATTCCATGTGGGGGAGGGGCAATCAATGAAAATGCATGGATCTTATCTCATTTGATCCTCACAAAGTGACTGTGAAGCAGGTAGTATTATACAGGTAAGAAAATAGGGTGAGCTTAAGTAACTTGGCCAGGGTCGCACAGCTAGTAAATGTATGAGACAAGGATTCAAATTCGGTCTTTCAAGTCTAACCAACTACTGCTTCAGAAGTTATGCCCAGTGTTTGCCTAGCTTCTGTAAAATAGTGGTGGTTATCCCTACGTCTGGCTGGGTTTCACCCATGTGGACTGGGCCGTTTGGACATGTGGCTGCCCAGTGAAAACTAGGTGGGGTACGGGATGGCACTGGTATGAATAAGAAGACCTTTGTTCTCTATCTTATAAGAATTCCATCTTCCTAATGAACTGGAAAGAGCAGGATGAGACCTTATAGAGAAAGAGGAGAGCCAAAAGACCTAGGAGATTCGGTTTAGATTTGGGGGTCAGATCACTCCCTTCATCCAAACCAATTCACCTCATTCCTGGGCACAGTTCCTGTCTTGTAATAACAACAACCATGTACGGCAGCATTTTATCCAAACCAAGTCCATTTTCCTTGCCCCTTCTGTTGCTTGGAACCAGCTGGGCATGACCCATAACTGGAAGAGAGAATGAGTATAAGTACCTCTCCTGCTCCCCCTCACCCCTGTCCTAGCCCTGACACAATAACAAACAGCTCTCCAAAAAGCACTTAAATTTATGAACTGTTTATAAATTTACAGACATTGATTTATGACCCTTGGCTCGACCTGACATCAGGCTCTTAGGGTATTTTTTTAGGGTTTTTTTCTTTTTAAAGTGTTAATGTTATGGTTCACATTTTCAATATATCCACATACTGGAAACTAACTTGAGGACAGCTCAGTGACCTTAGCCAAGGAGTCTCCCAATGACCCATGGGGAAGAATTCAGATTTGATTTACCCTAGGGCCAGGGGTAGGGGGAAGAGAGGAAGAAATGGCTACTAGATGTTTTAGGGAGATGTGGTTCTGAAGGAAGGGTCCTCTGGCCAAGAGAAAGATCTCACAACTTGGAATGAGAAAGACCGTCCAGTCTCTGTTCTTCCTTTTATAGCTGAGAATACTGAAGCTCAGATAAGTGACTTGTTTAAGGTCTCATAGCTAGTAGGTGTGGCCTATTTCAAATAATTCTTCACACAATTCAGAGTTTTAAAATTTGCTTCCCTCACAGGTATTACATCCACTGACCAAGTAGGGTTCAATGTAATTCCTAAACTCTTCACTTTTGACCTAGGTTTTTCATTTTGGTACTTTGTGAAATCAACCATGGAGTTAAAGAACTGAGCAAACAGTGCCAATTAAAGTGAGGCCCAGTTCTCTTTATATCCACATGAGAAGATGAAAAAGAGAAAGGACAGGTTCTCATAGAGACTCCCCACCAAAATCAATCAATCAAACAAACACTTAGTACAAAAGTTATATTCTTGACTATTGGGGGAGCTGATGTCACAGTGAATAGAGTGGTGGGCCTGGACTCAAGAAGACCTGATCCAGTCTCAGATACTAGTTTTGTGACTCTGGGCAAGTCATTTGACCTGTTTGCCTCAGTTTCCTTAAGTACAAAATAAGGATAATAATATCAACTATCTTCCAAGGTTTTTATGTGGATCAAATGGGATATTTGTTAAAAGTACTTAGCACAGAGTGTGACACATAGTAGGTGCTATAGAAATGCCTATTGCCTTCCTTACTAGAAGCTAAAGTTTTTAAAAATCGGTCTCTTTTTGTTTCCATTTCAGCAAAGGATATATTTCACAATACTTTATTTCCAATTTTTCCACTTTACTCCAGTGCTTTGCAGAGTCTGGCATAGAGTAACCAATTAGCTGACTTCAGATACACCATTGAGCTTCATTGGGAAGTTATAATAATGCCCATTTTATGAATTCAGACAGGTAGTAGGTATCACTAGATTTGATCCATTCCATCTTTTAGTAATTTAGGAAGTCTTTATTTTAAAGAAAGAAAACTGTTTTCCTGAAAATTCTTTAGGGAAACAGAGTGGAGATGAGGAATGATTTTCAGGAAAGAGGATGGGAGAGGTGGAAGAACCTCCCATGCAGCATTTTTGATTAGAAAACCTGTAGAAACCTGTAGTGACCCTTTTGGACACTAGATGGTGCTTGCACATCAGTAAAGCAGCCAAGTTGGCAGGGTTCTATTTAAGGGATGGGGCAAGGACTGGTACTTTGATTAATTTGGGGGAGATGAGAATGAGGGGGTGTTTTTAAGGCACTGTCAACGTATGAGGTGGGTGGAATGTTAAGTTGAATAGGAACTGCCTGGATAACAAAGAAACTGAATGTAGCCTCCTTTCCTTACTTGGTCTATGGGAAAGACATACTGTGGAGACTCCAGGGACAAGAAGTATGGTAGAATATGTGGTTGGAGAAAGCTTCCTTTCTATTAAGAACAAAATGGTGAAGGGAAGACTAGGTAGCTTTCAGGAATTCTTTCTAAAATAATAAAATAAACAACTGTAGGAATATATCTTCCTCAGAGTCTGTTCCTCCTACTCCCAATTAACTTGGCTTCAAATCCATCTTCTTCCTTCCCAATTATTTCCCCCTTTTGCCCCCTCCTGTATAGAAATAGAAAGTAGCAGCAAGGTAGCCTTGACATAGTGGAAAGAGTCCCTAATGTAGAGTTTGAGGACCTGAGTTCAAAATCTGGCTCAGCCACTTAAATCAATCAATGACCATTTATTAAAAATCCATTATCAGGTATGAAGCTAAGGCTGAAGTACACTGTAAAAAGATTGAAACAATTCATACTTGGAATGATGAGCTGACAGTGTAACGGGACAGACAAATATGTAGCATAAATATAAAGTTGATAAATACAAAGTAGTTTGAGAGGAAACACACTAGCAGTTGGAGAGATGGTGTCAGGAAAGGCTTTAAGAAAAAGATAGCATTTGAACTTCAGCTTAAAAGGTCAATTCATGAGGCCAAGAGAAGGAGTGCATTACAGGCACAGGAGATGGCTGATAGAAAGGTATTTGTTGGAGCACCTAGGTTGTGTGCAGTGGATAAAGCACAAGCCCTGGATTCAGGAGGACCTCTGTTCAAATTCGACCTCAGACACTTGACACCTACTAGCTGTGTGACCCTGGGCAAGTCACTTGGCCCTTATTGCCCCACCCAAAAAAAGAAAGAAAGGTATTTGTTGTTGTTCAGTCGTGTCTGACTCTTTGAGATCTCATTGTAGTTTTCTTGGCAAGGATACTGGAGTGGTTTGCCATTTTCTTCTCCAGCTCATTTGACAGATGAGGAAATGGAGGCAAACAGGGATAAATGACTTGCCCAGGGTCACACAGCTAATAAGTGTCTGAGGCCAGATTTGAACTCAGAAAGATGAGTCTTCCTGACTCCAGGTCTGGTCCTCTATCCACTGTGCCACCTAGCTGCCTCTCATAGAAAAGTATGGGGGGGGGGCGGCTAGGTGGCGCAGTGGATAAAGCACCAGCCCTGGATTCAGGAGTTCCTGAGTTCAAATCCGGCCTCAGACACTTGACACTTACTAGCTGTGTGACCTTGGGCAAGTCACTTAACCCCCACTGCCCCGCGGGGGGAAAAAAAAAGAAAAAAAAGAAAAGTATGGAGACATGAAATAGAGCGTCATGTGTAAGGAATAGAGAAAAAACAGGTTTGACAAGATTCCTGAGTATGGGAGGAGGAGTAAAGTCCAACAGACCTGGAAAGATACATAGAAACCAGGTTGTATAGGATTTTAAATTATAAAGAAAGGAGTTTATATTTCATCCTAAAGGCAGTAAGAAACCAATGGAGGGGCGGCTAGGTGGCGCAGTGGATAGAGCACCAGCCCTGGAGTCAGGAGTACCTGAGTTCAGATCCAGCCTCAGACACTTAACACTTACTAGCTGTGTGACCCTGGGCAAGTCACTTAACCCCAACTGCCTCACTAAAAAAAAAAAAAAAAAAAAAAGAAACCAATGGAATTGGTTGAATGGGAGGAGCCCTATGGTCAGATATAAATATTAAATAACTATGAACTTTGAAAAGTTTAAAATATTTTAAAATTTGATCTGTGTATTTTTTTTAATTGGCTCTCCCTCTAGGGGCAGCTAGGTGGCCCAGTAGATAGAGCTCTGGGGTTAGAGTCAAGAAGACTGGAGTTCAAATGTGACCTCAGATATATATTTACTGTGTGACCTTGGGCAAGTCACTTGACCCTCTTTGCCTCAGTTTCCTCATCTATAAAATGGACTGGAGAAGGAAATGGCAAACCACCACAGTATCTTTGCTAGGAAAATCCCAAACGGGACTACAAAGAGTCAGATGAGACTGAACAACAACAACTACAACAACAACAATAACACCCTCTATCCCCAAGCTTGAAGTACAGGGACTACAGTACAGGCAGTCTTACTGTCATCAGCATGGGAGGCTTTGACCTTCTCCACTTCCAGCCTGAGCAGGTTCACCCCTCCTTGGGCAATTTTGTGGGCCCTTGCTCACAGGAGCTCACCATATTAATACCAAACTTTGTTGGCATAGCCCATAGCTGCTCAGAATTCTGGAGCTCAAGAAATCAGCCAGCTTCAGCCTCAGCCTCAGCCTCCTCAGTCTCAGCCTCAGCCTCAGCCTCAGCCTCAGCCTCAGCCTCAGCCTCAGCCTCAGCCTCAGCCTCAGTCTCAGCCTCAGCCTCAGCCTCAGTCTCAGCCTCAGCCTCAGCCTCAGCCTCAGCCTCAGTCTCAGCCTCAGCCTCAGTCTCAGCCTCCTCAGCCTCAGCCTCAGCCTCCTCAGCCTCAGCCTCAGCCTCAGCCTCAGCTGGCATTACAGACATATGCCACCATGTTTGGTGTTTGCTAAATTACTTAACCTCTGGTCTCATTTGCCTCCTCTGTAAAATGAGAGAGTTAGACAAGACGACATCAGAGGTCCACTTCCAGGTGGAAATCTATGATCCCACAATAATTTCTACATGTCATCCCTTGCTGGATTTAGTGATGGAGCCATTAGGGATAACAACATCAGAATTGAAAGGGATCTGGGAAGTCATCTAGTTCCCCTCCCTCATTTTAAAGAGAAAGAAACAGAGGAGAGGGAATGATTTGCCCAAGAACACAGATAGGAATTAGTAGGGCTGGAATTATAACCTAGGTCTTGCAGTAAAAAGAACTCCACATTTGAAGTCAGAGAACTTTGGTCCTAGTTTTGCTACTTAATAATCATGTGACCATGGGCAAATAAATCACTTCTTTCCTTTGGGACTCCATTTCTTTCTTTATAAAATAAGGTTGTTGAATTTGATTTCAAATGTTCCTTCCTGCTGTAAATCTTATAACAGGGCTTTCCTAATAGTCACCCCTGTCCCCTCCTCCTTATTATCTCAAATCTGATACTTGCCCCAGGTCTTTTTACAATCCCATCCCATCCTCCCACTGGCTCCCCCTGACCCAACCATTAGTTTGGAGCTGTCCCCGGTACTTCTGGTTTTGATTCATTCACATAGAAATCATTTAATAAACACCAACTAGGGCAGCTAGGTGGTGCAGTGGATAGAGCACCGGCCCTGGATTCAGGAGGACCTGAGTTCAAATTTGGCCTCAGACACTTGATACTTACTGGCTGTGTGACCCTGGGCAAGTCACTTAACCCCAATTGCCTCACAAAAAACAAAAACCAAAAAAACCCACCAACTATATTCTAGGTGGGAGATACAAAGGCAAAAATGAAAAAGGCCTGGGGCAGCCAGGCAGTGCAGTGGATAGAGCACCAGCCCTGGATTCAGGAGGACCTGAGTTCAAATTTGGCCTCAGACACTTGATACTTACTGGCTGTGTGACCCTGGGCAAGTCACTTAACCCCAATTGCCTCACAAAAAACAAAAACCAAAAAAACCCACCAACTATATTCTAGGTGGGAGATACAAAGGCAAAAATGAAAAAGGCCTGGGGCAGCCAGGCAGTGCAGTGGATAGAGCACCAGCCCTGGATTCAGGAGGACCTGAGTTCAAATTTGGCCTCAGACACTTGATACTTACTGGCTGTGTGACTCTGGGCAAGTCACTTAACCCCAATTGCCTCACAAAAAACAAAAAACAAAAAAACCCACCAACTATATTCTAGGTGGAAGATATAAAGGTAAAAATGAAAAAGGCCTGGGGCAGGCAGGCAGGCAGTGCAGTGAATAGAGCACTGGCCCTGGATTTGGGAGGACCTGAGTTCAAATCTGGCCTCAGGCACTTGACGCTTACTAGCTGTGTGACCTTGGGCAAGTCACTTAACCCCAATTTCCTCACCAAAAAATAAATAAATAAATAAATAAAAATGAAATGGCCTGCCCTCGAAGGGCTTGCATTCTCCTGGGTGACAGATTGAATTTCTAACTGGTTAAATGAGAAATTAGTCCAAGGTGAATTGACATTTTAGTCTTCATTTGAATTAGATATCAATACCTTAAGTGGCCAACCAATAGGAAGGTGGCATTAAGTGCCCACTCTATGCCAGGCATTGTGTACTCAATTCTAGAAATACAGACAGAAACAAAATATTTCCCCCTTCAAGAAGCTTACATTTTATCTGGGGAAAGTCCTGTTAATGTTACTGAATGGAGGGGAAAGCACTATCCAGAGTGCCTCTTTTGTGCCCCCTCTCCCTGCCACACCTACCCAGTTGTGATTCCAAATCCTAGAGGGAAAGCTGAGAGTGGGTTGTCTGATGAGGAATGCCAGTCACCTGCTGCCCATGATTTTTGCCCTAAGGACTCAACTTTCTCTAAGTTTTTATAACCTAGATCCCAGTGCCAAAAAAAATCCTGTTCCCATTGAGAGTAGGCTCACTCAGGTGTACAGGCTTACTAATTACAGTCACAAAGGAAGGAAGGTTGGTGGAGGGGGAGAGGAGAGGGCCAACTCATGAAAATGTTCATTTAAAGGTAATTGCCACAAACTTTTCCCAATTCAACTCAATTGATTTTTACTTATGTGCCTGTTTGTAACTCATGTGAGCATGTGCAGGTGTGGATTTAAAATGGGATATTGAAAGGTACAAAGTCACATCACCACCTAATAGCCTGGAAA
Organism: Dromiciops gliroides; assembly: GCF_019393635.1. NCBI lineage: Eukaryota > Metazoa > Chordata > Mammalia > Microbiotheria > Microbiotheriidae > Dromiciops > Dromiciops gliroides. The sequence continues at coordinate 260,237,887 of NC_057864.1, forward strand.
ATTTCAGTTTGATAAACAAAGCTAGCTTTGAGTTGCAGGGGAGAAACATCCGTCCATCCATCCATCCATCCATATACACATGGGCCAACTCCATGAACTTCTCCCCACACAGTGCAATTTTGTCAAATAGGGGCACCTAGGTGGCTAAGTAGATAAAGCACTGGCCCTGGTTTCAGGAGGATCTGAGTTCAAATCCAGCCTCAGACACTTGACACTTGCTAGTTGTGTGACCCTGGGCAAATCACTTAATCCTCATTGCCCCCACCAAAAAATAAAAATTTTTGTCAAGTAGATTTCCTCATTCTCTTTCTCTTATTAATTTTTTAAAACATATCTCTTAAAAAAAAAACAGCCACCCACACCCTTGCATGGTCCTCATCTGCCAGGTGTAGCCCAGGGCAGAATTTTACTTACTTGGAAAAATAAGAGATGCATAATGAGGACATTGAGAAGCACCTATCTTGATCGCTATGGAAACGGCTGGTATAATAACATCCCCAGAGTGAGTAGCAGCAGCAGCAGCAGCAGCAGAAGTCAAAGAAGGAGCTCTTCCTTAGCATGAGCAATTATATATATCTTGGACATCTTTCATGAACCTAAACATTATTGCTAAGAAAGGAATAAACAGTTGGAACTGCTGGGGCTATTCATCCAGGACTCACACACTGTGGAATACACAATTTCTCCTCTCAAGGCTGAAGTGAAATATTCCAGACATAACTTGAGTGAGAGTCGGGCAGAGGGGGACAAGCGGAAAGTTAACAGAAGTCACAGGAAACATTTTTTTTTTACTCAAGAAGTGTTCGCGTGGCAGGGGAATGGATGGTGGGCTGAAATTCCCAAGCATTGATTTCAACCAAGGAAGTGTTTTATGAAGATTTCCTTAAGTCTTATGAGATCATTTTGACTTATATAGCTCATTAGGCATAATAGGCCATTGAGTCATATCAGTCATAGGTCATGTGATATCAAGAGGGACATCTGAAGCCAGCTAGTTCAACTTATACCTGAACAGGGCTCTTCTCTACAACATCCCTAGCACATATCCACTTGAAGACCTCATGAGATGGGTAGCTCACTACTACATGAGGCACTCCATTTCATTTTTGGACTGCTCCAGTTATTACAAAGTTTGGCTTTAAATACACACACACACACACACACACACCTTTCTACAATTTAATCTATTTCTGTCTTCTGGAACCAAGCAAAATTAACCTAATCCCATGTCCACATAAGAGCCATTCCAAAACTTAAAGACATTATGTCCACACCCAAAGTCATATACTCTCCAGATTAAACACCTCTAGTTACTTGAATCAATCCTAGAATGCAAAGTTTCAAGTCTTATCACAATCATAGACTTTCTCTAGAAGCTCTCCACCCTGTCAATGGCCTTTCCAAGAGGTGGCACCCAGAAAAAATAATATAGTATTCTAGCAGGGCTATGAACACAGCTGGAGATCATACAATAACACCCCATTCATTTGAAGAATGGATTTCACACAACCTCAACCATCCAGAGCCAAGGAGCAAAAAGTAAATGGAAAAGACATGTCAGCCACTGAATTGCCCATCACAAAGCAAGTTTCCTAAAGCACTGCCACTTTATTCTGTAAGAACGTTTTTTAGTAGTTCATTTGGAGTTTAGAAACCCTTAATTTACATGTATTTCTCCTTCTTCTTCTTCTTCTTCTTCTTCTTCTTCTTCTTCTTCTTCTTCTTCTTCTTCTTCTTCTTCTTCTTCATGAGGGTTAAGTGACTTGCCCGGGGTCACACTACTAGTAAGTGTCAAGTGTCTGAGGCCAGATTTGAACTCAGGTGCTCCTGAATCCAGGGCTGGTGCTTTATCCACTGTGCCACCTAGCTACCCTCTGGTCTAGCTTTTCTTAAGGTCTTTCCCCATGTAAACTAGGCCAGTTTTTCCTTAAAAGGTATTGAAATTCTCCTTGGGATTTAATTGGCTCAGGTCACTAAGGCTCAAACCATTGACATTGCTTTCTGGTAGAAAGTAACAGCTGATACCGGAAGAATAATGAGTTCCTTACTCAGGTTCTTGACCAACAGACCACTATGGCCAACACAAAAGCAGGGAAGCTGTGTCCAACTGAATGAGTGCTGGATCCTAGCTGAATATCCTTTCCATGCCTGGAATAAGTAAACATCCAATTATTGACTGTTAGATGGTCTATGAATATCTCATCTAGTTCTAATACCAAACTAAATCACCAGACTGGCTCAAATCAGGCCTGACCTATAAACATTTCCTGATGCAGCCAAGCTGTGAAAGTATGGGCTCATACAGAAGCAATAGCTGACAGTCCAGCAATGAAGGTGGATGCTTTAAAATATACTGAATTACAGCCTACTACTACAGTGATTGTTTATAATAGACCTTTATATGCATTACTCCCTTACAACCTCCTAATATCCCTAACATAAATGTATTATTATTTCCATTTTACAGATGAAAAACCGAGCCTCAAGAGAGGTTAGATGATTTGTAAGAACTCCCTCCTCAATTTTTTTGGGGGGGGTGTGAGGCAATTGGGGTTAAGTGACTTGCCCAGGGTCACACAGCTTGTAAGTGTCAAGTGCCTGAGGCCATATTTGAACTCAGGTCCTCCTGAATCCAGGACCAGTGCTTTATCTAGTGCGCCACCTAGCTGCCCCTTCCTCCTAGATTTTCAAGCCCATCATTCTTCCTACTACAGTGAGAGGCTGTTAACTCATGAACTTAAAAAAAATTGTTTAATAATTGTATTTCAATATAATTGGTTTCCTTTATAATCTTATGGATTTTCTTTTTTGTGTCTAAAAACATTAAGAAACAGGCTTACATAGGCTTCACCAGACTGCCAGAGGGCTCCAGGATACGAAAAAAGTAGAAGAACCACTTCCCAAGACCATGTTGCCTTATCATGATGTCTGAGAGTCATTGAGAAAGGGTTTAATTATATCCCACATTTTCTTTTCTTGAATGATTTGAAATTATTTTCAGAATGATTGTACCCAATTCATATCTTTTCCAACAATGCCTTGGTATGCCTATCTTTTTTTTTGGCAGGACAATGAGGGTTAAGTGATTTGCCCAGGATCACACAGCTAGTGAGTGTCAAGTGTCTGAGGCTGGATTTGAACTCAGGTCCTCCTGAATCCAGGGCCGGTGCTCTATTCACTGCACTACCTAGCTACCCCTTAGTATGCCTATCTTCCCACAGACACTCCAACATTGGCTTGTCTCCCTTCCCCCCCCCCCCCATTTAAACCTTTACTTATATATAATGCAGGGCATAAAACCTCAAATTTGTTTTCATTTGCATTTCTATTACTGGTTTGGAGTTTATTTTCAAGTGATTATTTATACTATGTAATTCTTCTTATACTTTATTAGTCACAGCCCTTAACCACTCATCTTTTAGGAAATAATTCTTGGTGTTATGATGCCTAACATTTAAATAGCATTTTAAGGTTTGCAAAGCACTTTACATATATCATCTAATTTGATCCTCACAAGAACCCTAGGAGGTAGGTACTATTATCCCCATTTTACAGATGAGAAAACAGGCTAAGAAAGGTCAGTGCTTGAACCACTATGCCACTGTGTCAATTCTTTATGTAACAGACTTTTGCTAGTTATATTTGATGCAAGTATTTTTTCCACTCTGTAGTTTCTCTCCTTGTTTATATCCTCAATTTTATTTGTGCAAAAGCTTTTTCGATTTTACATAATCGAAATGATCTGTTTTTTCTCTTACAGTTTCTTCTATCCCCTATTTGGTTAAGAATTCTCCCTCCAGCCAAAGTGGTGAAAGTTACCTCCTCTTGTTCTCTCCTAATTTTTTCATGATGTGACCTTTTATATTCAAGACATGTATCCATTTATTTTGAGCTTATTCTGTTTAAGAAGTTAGGCATATGCATAATATTTTGAAGAAAGATTTCCATCAAAAATAGTTAAAGTAAAATAAATTTTGGCACTTAGAGCAGTAAGCTTCAGTATTGGGACAATTCCCAAATAATGCTAGTAAATGATGTGCTGTCCTATTGTGTTATAAACCAAAGCAATGGAAATGGACTCAGGCAAATGACTTAGCCAAGGTCATTAGCAAAAGAAGAAAGTTTAGGATATTTGAGCCCCAAACTCCAGTTCAGGGCTGGAAACTTGGTGTCGATCTTTGTTCAGCCTCCCCACCCCCTTGCCACAGAGGTCATCCTGGCTATCGTAATGCTTCTTGGAAAATAGATACACAAAGCCAAAACACCTCAACAAATGCCTAGCCTACTCAAGGAAATATTCTCCTCCCTCCCACTTCACAGGTCATCCCATATTTCACCCTCAATTCAATTCTAGTCATTGAACCCCTGAAAGGCACCTAGGTGGATAGAGCACTGGACCTGGAGTCAGGAAGACCTGAGTTCAAATTCAACCTCAAACACTAGCTGTGTGGCCTTGTGTAAGTTAACCTCTATTTGCCTCAGTTCAACTGTAGAATGGGGATAATAATAGCAACCACACCTCTAAGGTCTGATGTGAGGATCAAATGAGATATTCGTAAAGTGCCTAACACAGTGACTGGTACATATCATTATTATCACATACACGTATTGTATCAGATATGGGCAATGTACTATTCCAAGGTCTGCCCAATCTCTTTTGAGTTTGTATTTAACCAACATTCCTTGGGTTCAGTCTTGTATGGAGATGGATTAACTATAGCCCATATTTATGGAGAACTTTAATCAATCAATAAGAAAAGTATTCAGCTTATTTATTAAGGTATTATGTGCCAGCAACTGTGCTAAGGCCTGGCAATACAAAGAAAGACAAAAATGGTCTCTGCCCTCAGTGGGGAGACAACATGTAAATAATTAGGGACATGCAAGACATACACAAAGGAAATGGAAGGTAACCTTAGAGAAGATAACTAGGGGCTACGGAAACTAAGAAAAGTGCTCTGCTGAAGGTAGTGTTTGAGCTGAGTGTGGAAAGAAACCAGAAATTCCAAGAGGGAGATGTGAGGAGGGAGAACATTCTGGGCATGGGGGTGGAGGTGGGGCAAGAGATAGCCTGTGCAAAGACACAGGTGGGAGAGGGAGATGGGTTGTCATTGCTTGAAGATGAGTAGGAATGAGATTAGAAATGTAGGGAGGGGCCATTTTAACATGAAGAACTTTAAATACCAAACAAAGGATTTCGATTTGATCCTGGAGATCATGGGGAGTCAGTGGAGTTAACTGAGTTGGGAGGGTGTGTGTGACATAAGCAGATCTAGCTACACTTTAGGAAAGTCACTTTGGCAGTTGGGTAGATGACAGATTGGAGTGAAGTGAGACTTGGGGCAGGGACACCAATCAGAAGGTTACTGCAAGTCAGAGAAGAGGAGATAAGGGTCTAAAGGTTGATACAAAGCTCTTTTGGCGGGTTCAGGACTATGGATATGATGGTCAATGTAGGTGATATAGAAACAGAATTTTTTTCCATTTTTAAACATTTTTATTTAAAGTTTTGAGTTCCAAATTCTATCCCTCCCTCCATCTCTCCCTCCCTGAGATGATAAGCAATCAGATAGAGGTTATACAAGTGCAAGGGAGGGAGGGAGGGAGGGAGGGAGAGAGAGGGGGGGAGAGAGAGAGGGAGAGAGAGAGAGGGAGGGAGGGAGGGAGAGAGAGAGAGGGGGGGGGAAGAGAGAGAGGGAGAGAGAGAGAGGGAGGGAGGGAGGGAGGGAGAGAGAGAGAGAGAGAGAGAGAGAGAGAGAGAGAGAGAGAGAGAGAGTGAGTATGCTTCAGTCTATATTCAATAAATATCAGTTCTTCTCTGGAGGCAGATAGTATGCTTCATCATTAGTCCTTTGGAATTGTCTTGGATCATTGTGTGCTGAGAATAGCTAAGTCATTCACAAATTCTTCATCCAGAAGCATTGTTGTTACTGTACACAATGTTCTCCTGGTTCTGAGAAACAGAATATCTTAATAAAGCATTTTTAAGTATACAAACCCTTTCCTCCAGACCACTTTGTGTAGCTAACAGTGTCAGTGGTGGTCATCTGACAGATGAAGAAACTTGGGAACCCATAAGTAAAGTTACCTGCCCAGGGTCACACAGCAGCTCCTGGATTAGGATGTTCTGGGGCTTTCCAATACATCTCATCAGCTCTAGATGCTTTTTATTTTACCCAAACACCTTTCTTGAGCAGTTTTTCTATCACAGAATAGGCAGGTGCTTATGTGGTATGATCACTGGGGAACAGCAAGGTAGCCCACAGGAAACAGCCCACTTAGATAAGTGCTTCCTGTAGATTTGTGAATTTCATTTTTATAAGATCTCTTTCTGTCTCTGTCTCTCTGTCTGTCTGTCTCTGTCTTCCTTCTCTGTTCTCTCTCCGTGTCTTTCTGTCTGTCTCTGTCTCTCTCCTTTCTGTCCTCTCTCTGTCTCTGTCTACACTCTGTTTTCTCTTTCCTCTGTGTGTCTCTGTCTTTGTCTTTCTCCTCTCTGTTCTGTCTACTCCCCGCTCCCTCCTCTCTCTCTTTCCCTTTCTCCCATCCTTTTCTTTCTATCCACCCAGTCACCATACTATCATGCAAGTAAATACCAAATTATATATCATCTTGCTTTTTTCTTTACTTGTCTACTATATATAGGATCTCATATTTAGAGATAGAAGGAAACTTAAAGGTCCTCAATTTGAATTTGAGAAGAGGTGACTTGCCAAGGTCTCACAAGGAAAGATTTAAACCTGTCTTCTGACTCTAAATCCAACATACTTTCCATAGCACCATGTTATACATATCTAGTTTCTCCAATCTAACTAGACTGTAAGCTCCCTGTGAGCAAGAACCATGTTTCATATACCTTCTATGTATGCCTTGCAGCAATTTGCTTGGTACAAAGAGATGGCCAATTAACACTTTATATCAATTGCATGGGTTTGATATCACTAGTCTAGAATATTGTTAAAGACTCCGGGCTTATTAAGACCTTGGATATATATATATATATATATATGCTGAGTGTGGAGCCACACTAAACCAAAATGGGACAGAAAATAAGACATTGGTGTGAGGATATTGGACAAACACTGGGTAGAACACTCTATACTCTCCATTCAAGTTTTATTATCATGCATTCTTAATCATGGGGCAACTGGGTGGCACAGTGGATAGAGTGCCAAGTCTGGAATCAGGAAGACTCATATTCCTGTGTTCAAATCTGGCCTCAGACACTTACTAGCTGTGTGACCCTGGGCAAGTCACTTAACCCTCATTGCCCAGCAAAAAACAAAAACAAAAACAAACTTCTTTGTTACATCTTACACCTTATACTAAAATAAAGTCAAAATGGGTACATGATTTAGACATAAAAGGTGATACCATAGGTAAATTAGGAGAGGAAGGAATAATTTACATCTCAGATCTTTGGAAAGAGAACAGTTTATGACCAAACAAGAGATAGAGAATATTATGAAATGCAAAATGGATGATTTTTATTACATTAAATTAAAAAGGTTTTGTATAAACAGAAACAATGCATCCACAATTAGAAGAGAGACAGAAAACTGGGAAACAATTGGGAACACTAATGCATTGTTGGTGGAGCTGTGAACTGATCCAACCATTCTGAAGAGCAGTTTGGAACTATGCCCAAATGGCTATAAAGCTTTGCATCCCCTTTGACCAAGCAATACCACTATTAGGTCTTTTCCCCAAAGAGATCATAAAAAAGGGAAAAGGACTCACATGTACAAAAATATTTATAACTGCTCTTTTTGTGGTGGCAAGCAATCAGAAATTGAGGGGTTTCCCATCAATTGGGGAATGACTGAACAAGTTGTGATATATGAATGTACTGGAATACTATTGTGCTGTAAGAAAAGATGAGCAGGCAGATTTCAGAGAAACCTGGAAGGACTTGCATGAACTGATGATGAGTGAGATGAACAGAACCAGGAGAATATTGTACACAGTATCAACAACATTGTGTGTTGATCAACTGTGATAGACTTGATTCTTCTCAGCAATACAATGGTCCAAGATAGTTCCAAAGGACTCATGATAGAAAATGCTCTCCAAATCCAGAAAAAAAAGACCTGTTGAATCTGGATGCAGATCAAAGCATACTATTTCTATTGTTTTTGTTGTTGTTTTTCTTTTTTGAGGTTTTTCCTTTTTTCTCTGATTCTTCTCTTATAACATGTCTAATGCAGAAATATGTTTATTGTGATTGTACATATATAACCTATATCAGATTACTTGCTGTCTTGGGGAGAGGGGAGGGAGGGGAGAGAGGGAGAAAAATTTGAAACTGGAAATATTATAAAAACAAATGTTGAAAACTATCTCTAAATGTAACTGGAAAATAATAAAATATTTATATGGGAAAAAATCAACAACACAGGGCAAAATACATCTTATTTTAAAAGAAAAGCTAAGTAGGAAGCAAGTCTTGGCCCTTTCATTGACGAGGTGAAAATAGATTTTTAATTTCTAGGCTATCTTGGCAGATATTTCTGGAATGGGGGGGGGGACAGGTTCCTGGTAGGGTCTCTGAAAGCAACAAAAAGGAAAGACCCAGGTAAAAGAAATTCTCAAAATACATAAGTCCTGAGCTAATGTCATTACTATGAAGAGAAACCTTGTCTCCCTTACTCCCCTATTTCCTGTTACCAAAAGGATCAAGGGCTCATCAAATAGCATCTCTGGCAAGCTTTTATGTGGAAATGGATAAAACGCACAACCCGAGTCTTCTTTTGCTGGTGATTTCCTTTGGGGGAGGAAAAACAATGCCTTTGTGTGGATTTTTCTCATGTTTAATTTCCTTTCCTGTTATTAGATGTCAGGAGAAAGACTTTCCCATGCTGACAGACCTCCAGGACAGCCTCCTGTGTATTATTATATCATGACGTCTCATGCAAATGAAATGGTGAAGACTCTGCTGTCAGGTGGTGAGAGTCAAAGATGCCAAGACTCTGAGGTCAGATTCCTAATTCGTGGGTTGTTCTTCCTTTGTCTTGGTCCTGTCCTGTCCAATTCAAGTGTCACATTCTCCATAAAACTATCTCCAGTCATCCCAACCCTTGGAGATTTCTCCTTCTCTAGAATCCTAAACTACTCACTTAAGTACCACCTAACTCATACTCACCATAAACTGCCTTCTATTGCTTTAGTCAATCAATGAGCATTTATTAAGAACCTATAATGGACCAGGCACTGTGCTAAGTGTCATGGATACAAATTCAAGTAGAAAGAAGGACAGTTCCTACTCTCAAGGAGCTTACATTCTAATGGGGAAGACAAATCTTGAAAGGAAGCTGAAAAGCAGGAGGGGAGGGAGAGAAGGTAGCCAGTCCAGTCCAAGTGCATGGTAGAGGAAGTTCAGAGTCAGGAGTCCTGACTAGAGAAAAATGATCACATGTTTGACCTGAGCCTCCTCCTTCAAATGGAGGTTCATCGAGTCTCTTTCTCCCCAAGGATACCATAAGTACTATCAAGGGAAGGGGTTACAACTTATATCTCTTTGTATCCTAAAGGCCTACTGCTAACAGTAGGTGCTTAATAAATGTTTGCTAATGATACTTCAGAACTTAGTATCATAAACTTTAGTGCTGCAGGGAAATTTAAAAATGATCTGGTCCAAGTCAGATGAGGTAAATCATGTGATTTTCCCTGTGAGTGGTACAAATTGCAACTTCATGTCTTAGTTTACATAAGGCATTGTGGTCAGTCCCCTGCCCCTCCTCAAAAAAAAATCTCTTACCTACTGTGCTTTTAGTAATGGTGCTCTTCACACTTAGTCAAGTAGTATTAAGCACCTACTATGTGCTAGATATTGTGCTAAATGCTGGGGGTTCAGCTCAATCTCCATTAGTGAATCTCCTGAAGTGGACTTATATATTAGAGTTCTGGGGAGGGGGGGCGGTTTGTGTGTGTTATAATTATTCAAGTTATGGTAATTGGTTCAAGTCCAATGGAAAGAAGTAATGCAAATCTGAAGAAACAAAGGGATTCATTACTCATACTAATCAGTATCTAGCTATACAAAAACAACAAACCCAGTCCCTACCCTCAAGGAGCTCACAATCTAATGGGGGAGATAGTATGGAAACAACCATGAGCAAACAAGACAGAGACAGGATAAAGTAGGAGGTAATCTCAGAGGAAAGACATTAAGATTAAGGAGGACTTGGAATGGCTTCTTGCAGAAGATAGGACTTTAGTTAAGACTTGAAGGAAGCTAGGATAGCAGAAAGGCAGAGATGAGGAGGGAGAGAGTTCCAGGCATAGTGGATAGCCAGTGAAAATGCTTGGAGTACTTAGCTAAGCTGGTGTCTGGATAACAAGAATATAGCCCAGGACCCAAGAATCCCAGACCAAAACCTTGCTTCCAGCCTGAGCTGGCAGCCATCACTGAGGGGAGAAATCACTGTGGAGAAGGGGTCCCCATTCCTCCCCACCTCTCACACAAATTGCTAACCAAGAACCTTGGGAGTGGCAACACTTCCTAAACCACTGGTCTTATTTCCATTCCAGCCCCTCTAGTCATTATCCTGGGAAGCATCAAAGTCCTTGGCACTATTGAATACTTCAACATTAGAAACTGATATGATTTTATCAGAGGAAATCACATTCAAGAAGAGGCTTTGACATCTGCTTTGTCTCTCCACCTGAAGGACCATTGAACCTTTCCATTTGACTTTTGTACTTGCAGCTGGAACCTTCCCTGTGTGTTGTCTCCCCCATTGGAATGTGAGCTCCCTGAGAGCAGGCACTGTCTCACTTTTCTATTTGCTTCTCTAGACTTAACCATGGTACTTTACATTTAATAAATCTTCCTTCCTTCCTTCCTTCCTTCCTTCCTTCCTTCCTTCCTTCCTTCCTTCCTTCCTTCCTTCCTTCCTTCCTTCCTTCCTTCCTTCCTTCCTTCCTTCCTTCCTTTCTTCTTTCCTTCCTTCATCAACTCAAATTCATTCATCAATACTCAAAGATAGTGAAAGAACAGACTCAAGAACTCAGGGTCACCTCCGCACCATAATAAGGCACTTGAGTAGCAAGGGAATAGGGCTTTGGTAAAGGAGGAGGAGGAAAAGGAAGAGGTGGAGGAAGACAGCTGATTTTTTTAATAATGAGAAGTTTACAAAGTTCTTCACATACATTGTACAACCCTGGGCAGTACAAAATGTAAATATTATCATTCTAACTTTGCAGATGAGAAATTTTAGGCTTCTGAAGGCAAAAAACATTCTTCTGAGATAGGGATCCATAGGCTTCACCAGTTTGCTAAAGGGGTCCTCGTTGTTCAGTCATGTTAGATGTCCCATGTGTTTTTTGAAGTGGCAGATGCAGCTCCACTAGAGATGGCCTAACAACACAGTAGGCAGCCAGGAGCTGAAGGCCCTCAAAGGCTCCATTTTGGTGTTCAGTCATTTCAGTCATGTACAACTTTTCATGACCCCATTTGGGGTTTCCTTTTCTTTTCTTTTTTCTTTTCTGTCTTTTCTTTTTTTGTGGAGCAATGAGGGTTAAGTGACTTGTTCAGAGTCACACAGCTAGTGTCAAGTGTCTGAGACCGGATTTGAATTCAGGTCCTCCTGAATCCAGGGCTGGTGTTTTATCCACTATGCCACAAAACTGCCCCCTTGGGGTTTTCTTAGCAAAGATACTAGAGTGGTTTATAAATTTCCTTCTCCAGGTCATTGGATAGATGAAGAAACTGAGGCAAATGAAGTTAAGTGACTTCCCCAGGGTCACATAGCTAGTAAGTGTCTGAGGCCGGATTTGAACTCAGGAAGAAGAGTCTTTCTGACTCCAGGCCCAGCACTCTATCCATGCCACCACACAATAAAGATTAAGAACTTTGGGGCTAGTCTAATTTTGTTTGGGCCTAGAAGGCAGAACCAGGAATAATGAACGAATTCACCTAATGTAGGAAAGTTTCCTAACTATTAGAAGTAATAAAAAGTGAAATGAGCTTCCTTGGTGGGTTGTGGGCTTCTCTTCATTAGAAGCCAAGGCTGGATAACCACTAGTCAGAAATTCTTAATAAGGTATAAAATTAACTATGTTTTTGAGGTTCTTTCTGTCTCTTAGGATTCTGTTCTCTTTTCCCCCCTCACCTAATATCTGTAATGTCGAAACAACTTGAGATGAATATAAAGGGATTTTTAATAAATAAATAAATAAAGATTCTATGAGGTTCAGAGAGGTTAAGTGATATCCTTGGGAATCACCTGGTTGGTGCCAAAAAAAAATCTAAGCTGCATCTTAAACCTAGAGTTTATTGCTTTTCTTTTTCTTTTTTTAAAGGATATAATGTATTGCATTTCATACAAATATCATATATATATAAAATTCCAAGTCTAATACCTCTCTTGAATATGGGGGAGTGAGGTAAAGGACTTATTATCCAGCCCTATTAATACTTACCTAGTTGACATTGCACTCTCCCCAAGACCTGACATGGGGCATTCTAGTTCTGTCTATACAATTGTTATATGGGGCCGTTTACTTTTCAGTTAGGCACAATATCCACATTATACTCAGTTAACAGGAAATGAAACTGAGGCTTTGAGAGGCTAAATAACTTGTCCACAGTAATACCACTAATAATGGTATTAGGACCCAAACCCTACTCTATCTGTGCTTAAAGAATTTTCTCTCAGTTATTGTCGTGAAGTCAAATCAAGAAGCATTTATTAAGTAAACCTGTTACTTTTTGTTAGGCCTTGTGTTAAGTCTTGAGGATGCAAATAGAAGTTTTAAAAAAAGTCTTCCCTTCCACTTTTCTCTATTTTGAAAAAGCATCCAATTTTAAAAATATTTATGTCATATGCTATTTGGAACTTACTGTGCTGTATCATATAGCAAACCTCTTTTTTGACAAACTACTTTTTAGCTTTTTCAGAAGTTCTTGGGCAAGTATTCTTTCCCTAATTAGTTTCTATAACTTGGGTTTATTAAAAATTGGGTGACTGAGACCAATTGTTTCTGATTCTTATTTATCTACTCTATTGTACTCATCCAATTTTCTGTTTTTATCCAGTATCAATTAGTTGTAATGATTACTACTTTATAATGTAGTTTGAGATCTCTTATTTTTCCCCTCAAAATCATTTACTTTTATTCTTCCAATTTTTTTATTATTTTATCTAATTCTATAAATAATACTTTTGGTAGTTTGTTATATTAAATCTATAAATCAAGTTAGGAATATCATAATTTTAATATATTGGCACAGTTCAACCATGAGCAATGACTATCCCTCCAATTATTTATCTCTCTAATGTCTTTATTTATATAAAGAGAATTTAATAGTTGTATTTATATGTCTTAATTGTCTTAGTAGCTTAAATATTTTTTGCATTTTGTAGCTATTTTGAGAGAGAATTCTATCATTTCCTCTTGTTTTTTGGTTGTTTGCTAAATAGAAATGATGATATAGATTTATTTTGATCCATGCTACTTTATTAAACGTATTAGCTCCATTAGTTGTTTTTTTGTTTTTGTTTTTGCTGATTCCCTGGGGTTTTCTAAATATGCCATTGTGTCATCTGTATTATAAAGATAATTTTATCTCCTTTTGCTAATGTTTATGATGTAACTTCTTGTCTCAACTATTGCTAACATTTCTAGAACTATATAAAATAATGTAGGGAAGGTGACATTAATGATTTTAATGTTTTTCCATCATACTGCACTGCCCTTCTAATGAGGATGATGATGAGCACATAAGTCTCAGTTTGCTTCCTTTTGCTGTATTTATGACCAAAGACCATTCACTCATTTTGCTGCAATCATAATTTGCAACATATGAGGTCAGCTTAGTATTATTTACATGTAATTAATCATTGAGAATTTGTTATTTAAGTTATTTAAATTTCCACTTTTGTTTGAAAATGCTGCATTTTGACATGAGGAAGACACATTCAGAAATGCCAAGACTTGAAAAGCTTCTGAAGTCACTTAAGACCAGATGAGGCCATTGACAGCTTTTTCTGATTTTCAGTTTTCCAACAGTAGTTCAACAATTTTTAAAATATAAACAGACTTTCTCCAGCTGATTCCCACAGTGATTTCCTTCATGACTTCAAAACTTCAAAATTCAAAGATGTGAAGAAAGAAACCGGAATGCCATAAGGATTTGCACCATTCCACCAGAGCTCAGCACCCAAAGTTAGAGCCAAGACATTACTCTCTTACCACTAGGACTCATCACCAAGGGAACCATTGACATTGTGTTTTGTGTTGACAAGGCAGCCTGTTCAAATGAACATGGAGGAAAGAGGCAGTTGAACACAGCATCTTAGGTCTTCATAAGACTATAGAAAGCATCAGATTCCAATGAGATACAATTAAATAAAGGATTTGAGAAAGCTGGAAATAATTGAATTCTTTGAGGAAAAAGTACAAGTATTTCATGAGTATGGATCCAACTACCAGACTGTATACATTTCCTTCATTTTTATCAGGGCAGCCCCCTCCCATAAGCCTCCAACTATTCCTTTTTGCTCTTTTAAATCAAATAAGAAGTTTTTTTTAAAAGCCTATTTTGGGAGAATAGGGAATGTTTTACCCAATTGTTATCTCTATTGTTTTCACAATATTTTTAAAATATCTCTATTGCTTTTTACCTCCTCTAAAGTATTCCTTCCAACTTGGCACTCACACTCATGGGTTAGGAGGGATATCTCAGAGGGAAATTGCTTCCTCAAGTTTTAGGATTAATCTGTGGTGGAGCTATTACACCTACTACTATATTTTATGAGTCTCCACCCCTGTGATTCCCATTAACGGTCAACCAGTAGATACAATTTTCTCTTGGCAAAGACATTTATTAAGATAATATCATAAATACAGTAGCTGTGAGACATTCCCTCTCTCCAAACATGGGGTGTACTTTCCAACAAGTATATACAGTATCCTTTGGGAAAATGGGCATAAACTTTGAGTGCAATGGTTAGTGAGGCATACAAGTAGGGAATATTTCTAGCTGTTAGGAAGTTTCTCCTGACATTGAGTCTTTGCAACTTTTACCCATTGTCCAGATACAAATCTATCTCTATTGATAAAGGTAAAAGAGATATAGTAATCTGTCATGTGATTCACAGGAGACAATAAAATAAAAGAGAGACATAAATGGAACTCGTGCCTTCCAATGTCTATATAGGAAGGCTATGGTTTGCAAAGTAGTATATCTCATTACTAAAATACAGCAATAGAAGAGTATATAGTGTTTAAAAGTATAACCTAGAAAAAGAGGTGGCTGAATGGGATATGTTAAAAAGATCTATAGCAAGAGATTTTCCTCTTGCATAAACCAAAGAGGAAAGAGTATGAGGGAGAGCATTTGGGTAAGGATAAAAAAAGGTGGGGGTGGAGAAGTGATATAATAGATGTATATAATGAACCACTAATCCAGAAGGAAGAAATGGATAAAGAGTTCCTTACAAAGATCACAATCTGGCATGGAGAAAGGATATGGTTGTAACAGTGGACTTCAACTAACTGGACATCTTCTGGATGTCTTTCATCTCTGTTTCTGTTAGAAATAAGATATATGATAAATTCTTGACTTCTCTTTTTTTCTAGGTCATAGCTACTATAAGTTTAATTCATAATTGTGATTTCTCTTTTATTTTACTTTCAACCTGGTTTATTTATTTATTTTTAATTGTAATAGACATTTTTATTTAAAGTTTTGAATTCCAAATTCTATCCTTCCCTTCTTCCACTCATTCCTCCCTGATATGGTAAGCAATTTGATATAAATTGTATATGTGCAATCATGTAAAACAAATTTCCATATTAGTCATTTTGAAGAAGAAAACTTGAACCAGAGAGAGAGAGAGAGAGAGAGAGAGAGAGAGAGAGAGAGAGAGAGAGAGAGGAAGAAAATGAAAAAATAGTATGCTTTGATCTGCATTCAGACTTTATTGGTTCTTTCTCTGGTGGCAGATAACATTTTTCATCATGCATCCTTTGAACTGTCTTAGATCATTTTATTGCTGAAAATAGCTAAGTGATTCACAGTCGATCATCATACAATATTTGTTGTTACTGTGTACAATGTTCTCCTGGTTCTGTTCACTTCACTCTGCATCAGTTCATGTAAATATTTCCAGATTTTTCTGAAACTATTCTTATAGCTCAATAATATTCCATTACAATCATATACCACAACTTGTTCAGCCATTCCCCAATTGATGGACATCCCCTCCATTTCTAATTCTTGGCAACCACACCAAGAGCTGCTATAAATATTTTTGTACAAATAGGTTCTTTTCCTTTTTTTGAAGGATTAATCTACCTGTGCAATAATCCACAGAACATGAAATATAAAATAATATTAGCAAAGCAACTTGTCCCAGTGCTATTTTCCAGCACCCTAAACCCAAGAGCCTTGAGAATAGCAATGCTTCTAGCCTAGCCCCTTTAGTGATCATCCCAGGAAGCTGCCCTTATGGAGATGCAGCCTGGCCTCTGCTCCTGCAGGGGCTACAGCCATAGCTACCAAAGACACAGGGAAAAGATTTCTTGCCATCAAATTCCTTGGCACTGTTAAACAGTTCAACATCAGAAACTGATGCAAATTTATCAATGGAAAAGACATTAAGACATAGGCATTACTGTCTATTTTGCTACTGTACCCTATGAACAATGGGACCTTTCTACCTGACTTGCAGCTGAAACTTTCAATGAGTGTTGTCTCCTCCATCAAAATAAGAGTTCCTTAAGAGTAGGAACTGCCTTACTTTTCTATTTGTATTGCCAACACTTATGGTTGTGATTTGTAAGTGCTTAATAAATACTAAGTAAGTGCTTAATAAATACTTTATCTTTTCATTCAATCATTCTATCTGAACTCTATCAAACAAGATATGAAAAGTGAAGAGGTAGAGAACATCACAGGATGTAAAATGGATAATTTTGGTAACATCAAATCAAACAGGTTTTGCACAAACAAAATCAATGCAGACAAGATTAGGAGGAAAATAGGAAACTGGGGGAAATTTTGACAGTAAGTTTCTCCACTAAAAGGATCATTTCTCAAATATATAAAGAACTGAGTTGAATTTAAGAGAATACAAGTCATTCCTTAATTGATAAGTGGTCAATGGATATGAACAAGCAATCTTCAGAAGAAGAAATCAAAGCTACATATAGTCATATAAAAATGCTCTAAATCATTATTGATTAGAGAAATGCAAATTACAAAAACTCTGAGGTACTGCCTCAGACTTCTCAGACTGGCTAATATGACAGAAAAGGAAAATTACAAATGTTGGAGAGGATGTGGGAAAATAAGGCATTGTTGATAGAATTGTGAGCTGGAAAACTCTAGTGGAGTGAAAATGGGCTCTCCTCTTGGCACTGCTCTGATCAACATTTTTATCATGTGAAGAAACCCTAGAGGTTTTAGGGAATTGCAAGTACAATGAGTAGAGAGTGTGGTGGGGTAATCAAAAAAGCTAAGGCAATCTTGGACCATATTAACAGAAGTGTCTAGAGTGAGGGAGCCCTTACTCATGTTCTACATGGCTCTAATCAGACCACATCTGAGTACTATGTCCATTTCTAGTTGCCTCACTTCAGGAAGGACATTTTCACAAATTGGGGTCTGACCAAAGGAGGGTGATCAAGATGGTGAGGAGATTTGGGAAGCATTCTGTTGGACAATTAGTTGAAGGAACTTGAATTTTGTTTTTTGTTTGTTATTTTCATTGTTATTTTCAGCACAAGAGAAAGAAATAACTGAGAGCGGTTAAATATGGTCTCTTCAGATAGGTTAAGGGTTTCTGGGGGTCATAACCAGGGCAGGGCAACTGGAGCTTTGTCTTGGAGTACTAAAATATAGGGGGATATTGGGATCATCTTTAGTCATTCAGCAGACTATACACCTCACAATATACCAGGGTATCATTCCTGTTTCTCAGTGGTTATAACCCAGTTGACCCTATCCTACCCTCCAGGGTATAGAAGCATAAAAACCTCATGATATCCCAGGATTGCTGTATCTCCACCCTGGCCACTAATATTAGCCTCCTGGCATGCTGGTCATAGTAAAAGATGATGGTAGAGAGAGGGGAGAAGTGAGAACTATAAGAGTCCCAGAAGTCTGGGCCCATTTAGCATAACTGCAAATGACCGTGCATGTCTCAATCATCCTCAAAGGCATGTCTGTGTTATAGCCCTGTTAAATAATTAAGGTTCATCATAATGATACTGAGTCATCCTAAAAAGGTTAAATTATACTTGGCATACTCTGTTTAGGAAGGCGTGGATGCATGTAATAAACTTTAGAAAGCTTTCCATCCAAAATGCTCAAGACGGGGGAAAAACCCCCAGCTATTTGGTTCTTTAGTTACCTGGGAAGTTCACTCATGTAGACAAAATACCTCATTCTATGATGACAGCAGATAAATGAGTCACTGTTGAATACAGAGACATCTGATATATTTAGCATCAGGGCTGAAAAGACTGTTTGGGAAGGGAAATATGATGTGGGCTTTGTTTGCTGGGAGCACATACAGTATGCTGTCATAGCCCCTGTGTCTGCCAGGGGAAGTGCAGAGACATCACAACCATTTGGAGAAATGTTCCCGTTTTAAAGAATGGTCTCCATGGGAAGGGGAAAAATATTTCACACACACACACACACACACGCGCACACACACACACACACACATGTACATTATCTTTTTGAATATGATGACCAGGGGAAAATATTGATTTATACCATTTGCCTTGTTCTTTAAATAACTCATTTTGCAAAAGAAATCATTTCTGCCTTAATTTGTGGTTTTACCTTTTTCCTCCAAGAAACCTGTTCTTGGAGAGGAGAGGGGACAGTGGGGGGAGGGGAGGGGGGGGAGGAGAGAAGGAGAGAAGGAGGGGGCAAGGTTAGGCCTGACGTGTCCATCTATTCGGCAATAGCTTTGGTATGCTGCTGCCTACACAGCAGTATTTAGCACAATTATGGGGATAATAAGGAGTTGGACAAATTATCTGCAAATAGATACGTCTATATGTAAATCCAAGTGCTTGGAACATGGGTTTGGAGCCAAAGCAAAGTTACGCCTTTTGCCAGACACAAATGGTGCTCACCACTTTCTTTTCCAAACCTAACTTGATGTTTCCAAGACTGAGATGTTAGATCTTGACAGATGGGAAATCCTAGGTAATGGAGAGATTGTCCAACTTGGGGCCTTTTGGATCTAGGTATTTTCCACAAGAGAATGTTTGAGAAGCTGCTACTGAATGGGTAGGTTGGGGGAAAGGGTAGGGATGAGTATTTATCTTTACAGTTCATTTCAGTATGAGATGTTCAGTATGTTGTGAAGATGGTAACATAGTACAATGGCAAGAGAATCAAAGGATTTGGGTTTGAATCCCAGCTGTCACTTCTATCTTTGTGACCTTGGATGAGTCATTAACCTCCTTGGACCTCAATATCCATATCTGTAAAATGAGGGACTTGGACAAGAGAGTCTTCAAGGTCTCTATTAGCTTCAATCATTGATCCCGTAATCTGGAATCCTAGAACTAATGAATCTCTAGAGTCCCTTTCAGCTTGAAAACTTTGTAGAAAAAGTAACAGAACTGGAGTCAGAGGATCCAGGTTCAAATCTTGACTCTATGCTTATTGCCTTAGTGTTCTAAGGCAATTTACCTTTATGGGCCACAGTTTCCTCCTCTGTAAAAATGGAGAGATTAGGTTATATGTTCTCTAAGGTCCTTTCTGACTTTTTAATATTATAATCCTATAAATTTAATTCAACTTGTTTATTTTACAACAATTTACAAGTGCCTATTATATTCAAAGTACTGCAAATTGTTGTTCAGTTGTTGTTCAGACATATCCAACTCTTTATGACCCTATTTACAGTTTTCTTGGCAAAGATACTGGAGTGGTTTGTCATTTCCTTCTCTAGCTCATTTTATAGATGAAGAAACTGAGGCAAACAGAAAGAAGTGACTTGCCCAGGGGCACACAGCTAGTAAGTGTCTGAGGCCAGATTTGAACTCATGAGGAGGTCTTCCTGACTCCAGGCCTGGCGCTCCGTGCACTATGGTTCCCCTACTACAAGTAGATACATCTATAGGTAAATTCACGTGCTTGGAACTTGGGTTAGAGTCAACAAAATGTTATGGAATGGAGAGTAAGGGATCACAGAGTAGGTATAACACATGCTCTTAAGGTTCTTATCATCTCATGTTGATTCCCCAAATCCATCTCTGACCAAAGATCCTACCACTGACCTTGAAGTCAGTAAACATCATCAACTGTGGAAGCTTGCAATGCCAACAGAGACAGGACAGGAATAAGCATTCATATAGCACCTACTATGTGCTAGGCACTGTGCTGTTTTTTATAAATATTCTCTCATTTGATCCTCACAACAACCCGTTATCCCCATTTTATAGTTGTGGAATCTAAGGTAGATAGAGGTTAAACAACTCATCCAGGATCATACAGCCTAGAGACTGTCAGGCTAGATTTGAACTCGGGTCTTCCTGACTCCAGGCCCAGTGCTCTGTGCCACTTAGTTGCCCTACTGTGTCACCCAGCTGTTTCTCTTTTTCCCAACATGAAAGATGAGAATGCTCTGATCCATCTGTTATTTGTAAGGCCTAGAATGGCTTGGAAATTCCTTTAAATCCTGATCCAGACCAAACTGTACTTCAAATCCATCTAATGGGTAGATGTGCTGAAATGGGTTAGGAGACTCGACAGGTGTGAACTAAGATAATCTGAGAGAAGTTGGGAAGTAGAGAAGTCTTACAGATTGTTGTTGTTCGGCCTTCCTTCTTTTGTTTTTAAAGTGAGACAATTGGGGTTAAGTGACTTGCCCAGGGTCACACAGCTAGTGTTAAGTGTCTTAGGCCGGATTTGAACTCAGGTACTCCTGACTCCAGGGCCAGTGCTCTATCCACTGCACCACCTAGCCGCCCCTCGGCCTTCCTTCTTAAACAAGACCAAACTGAGAGGAATCTGCTTTTGGTGTAACTGCCTTTCAGTTCCTGTCCTCTACCCTTCCTCCCTTCCTCCCCTCCCTATACCCAGAATCAGCAAACTGCTCTACATGACCCTCAAGGACCTTCACAGCCCCTGTCTATGTTCTGGACCTTTCTTGACTCTCTGTTGTCCCTGCAAGCTAACCTCTTCTTCCCATTTCAGTCTCTTAGGGACTGGCCAGCTAATCCTTATCCATAGAATGAGACAACCAGAATAGAAGACGTCTACAATCCCTGCCAATCTTTTAGACAAATCAGAAAGCAGCAGCATCCAAATGAACACACAAAAAATTAACAGCCAACACTTGGATAACACTTTAACTTTTGCAAAGTGGTTTGTTTCATTTAATTCATCTGAGCCTCAAAGTGGGTGGGGATGGTAGGTACACCTACCCCCCTTTTACAGATGAGAAAACTGAGGCTCAGGAAATTAACTTGTTGAGGGAGCTCTGGCAGTGTGTGCATCAATCTCATTATCAATGTGTACATCCCTGGAAAGTATACTGCCAAGGTAAGTAAACTTATCCTCAGCATTCACTATTTCTCCCGAACTATAGAATTTACAAAGGGGAGCATTGTATAATAAAGCTGGGAAGCTTGTGTTGGGCTAAGTTATGAACATCTTTAAAAGGCCAGATTTGGACCAGTCTGACTTGATTATAGAATTTAGTTAGTTCTGAGATAGTCAAAAACTAATCCTAACTTATTCCTATGCTAATTCTTTGCAGCTCTCCAGCAGCTAGCTAGCATAGGCAACAGGTTGTTAAAGTACATGGCTATATTCCACTGTATTGACTAGTGTAGGTCATTCCGGAAAGTGCTATTGGTCCTGGGGTCAGAAGAAGTCCTGGGTTCAAATCCTGGCCCTCCTACTTATTACCTGGATCTAGGCATTCTCGTTTCCTCTTCTGTGGCACAATGGAAAGAACACTGTCTCTGGTGTCAGAAGACCTGGATCTACTCAGATGCTTCCTACTTATGTAACCTTGGGCATCATTTAACTTTCCTAAGTCTCAGTTTACCCTTTTGTAAAATGGAGAGGTTGGGCTAAATGGCTTCTGAGATCCCATCTAGCTCTAGGTCTGTGATCCTATCACTAAACACATAAGGCTCCTTCTTGCTCCAAATCTATATATGATCTCAGATTTGTTTCTGCAAACTTAGAACAAAGAGGAAAGAATTACTTTAGTTTAGACATTAGCACTTTATGGTCTACTCTCATAAGGAAGAGTAAGGATAATAATAACTAGCTTTAAATGTTTTAAGGTGCTTTAAAATTCACAAAGCACTTTTACATACATTAACTCATTTGATCCTCAACAATCCTGTAAGTGCTATTATTAGCCCCATTTTACAGATGAGAAAACTGTGACACAGGGTCACACAACTAGAAAGTATCTGAGGCAAGATTGGAATTCAGGTCTTCCTGACTCCAGGTACCATAATCTAGTCAATGATCTACAGAGCTGCCTCAAGAAAGAAAAACAATAATATCATTATATGAACACAAATGTCTTTAATGAAGATCTTTTTTTTTTTTTTGAGGCAGCGGGGGTTTAGTGACTTGCCCAGGGTCACATAGCTAGGAAGTATCTGAGGTCTGATTTAAACTTAGGTCTTCCTGACTCCAAGTCAGGTCCTCCATTCACTAAATCACCTAGCTGCCCCTAGACCTTCTAACACTAAAATTCAAATCTTAAATTAGTCACCTTTAAACTGTATGAATAAGAATTTTTTTAAAGTAGGCATTAGGGGCAGCTAGGTGGTACAGTGGATAAAGCACCAGCCCTGGATTCAGGAGGACCTGAGTTCAAATCCAGCCTCAGACACTTGACACTTACTAGCTGTGAGACTCTGGGCAAGTCACTTATTGCCCTGTAAAAAAAAAAGAGAGAGAGAGAGAGAGACATTGGATCTGAACCAGATCAACTTTAAAGACTTTTCATAAAATTACATCTTTCTTTATTCAAAAGAGGATTTCAACTCATATAGCACTCAGTTCAATAAATATTTACAAAAGGTAACCAATTAGATCACTGAATTCATTTCTGGGTTTAAAAGTCAGCAGTCTTTCAGAGGTAACTTGCCAAATTTTCACATACTGTATTCATTCCCTTATAGTTGGAGGTAAAGAAGGAGGTGACTACCTGTATTTCCACTTTTTATATCACTGCCACTCCCCAAAGCATGATCTGATACTTAATTAGCAAAGAAGCAGATGGGGACAAGTATTCAACATTTTTTTCAAAATCAATAGAGACTCAAATAGCATGTTTACAAAATGTTTCAAGGACATGGAGCTTGGAGAAACAATAAGCAATAGCTAACTCTATATAATATTTTACATACATTATCTCATTTGATTCTTACAACAAGCCCATTCGGTAGGTACTCCTTTTCTCATTTTATGGAAGAAGAAATATGGTTCAGAGTAGTTAAGTGACTTACCCTTAGTCACACAGATTGCAAGTGTCAAAAGCAGGTCTTTGCTGATTCCAAGTACTTTTCCCAAAACTGCTAATATAGCTTAATAATAATAATATACTTTCCCCAATATTGCTATTAATATACTTTCCCACTGCTAATATAGTTAGGTCCGAATTAATATGAACAATGAATCTTGTGAAGTGGTCACATGTTTTCAAATTTGCTCTATTCCCAGTTATAATTATGTAAAATATGATCATTGGTTCTAATCCAATGGAAATATGCAGCACAAATTCTAATAATGAAACCACTTCATGGGATTCATTATTAGCACTGATCAGGACCTACCTGTATATTAATTGCCAAATACTTTGGACAGCAGATACAAGACCCAAATATTACAAAAGGCTGGAACAACTGGTCAAATCTATCAAAATGGAATTTTTTAAAAATGGGATCATATTTTTCAATTTTAAAAACATTTTTATTTGAAGTTTTAAGTTGTTGCAAATTCTATCCCTCCTCCCTCCCTCCCATTTCTCCTCCCTGAGAAGTAAGCAGATATAGGTTATACATGTGCAATTATGTAAGACATTTCCATTTTAGTCATTTCATACAAGAAGAATCAAAAGAAAAAATGAAAGAGAAAGTGAAAAATAGCATGCTTCAGTCTGTATTCAATCAATATCAGTTCTTTCTCTGGAGGTGGATGGTATGCATCATCATTAGTCCCTTAGGATTGTCTTGCATCATTGTATTGCTGAGAATAGCTAAGTCATTCACAGTCTTCTTAAACAATATTGCTGTTACTGTGTACAATGCATTCACTTCACTATGCATCAGTTCATGTAAGTCCAGGTTTTTCTGAAGTCATCCTGCTCATCATTTCTTATAGCACAATAATATTCCATTACAATCATATACCATAGCTTGTTTAGCCATTTCCCAATTGATGGACCTCCTTTTGATTTCCAATCCTTAGCCACCACAAAAAGAGTTGCTATAAACATTTTTGTACAAATAGATCTTTTTCCCTTTTGGAGGATGTCTTTGGGATATAGACTTAGCAGTGTGTATTGCTGAATCAAAGGGTACGTGCAGTTTTGTTGTGCTTTGGGCATAGTTTCAAATTGCTCTTCAGAATTGTTGGTTAAGTTCACAACTTATCATTATAGAATTTAATAATGATTAATATACAAGGGGCATCAGGATCAGACATAGCAACAGGAATGAGGGGCTAAGATTGCTGGTTCCATTTTCCCCCATTGTTTTGATCAGTCATGGTCAGACACACTTAACTGTGATGTTAAAAAAGTTCAAGAGACATAATTTTGAGATAGTCATTTTATTAATAATGCTAACATTTAAATAAAAGAGGTCAGTGGCACTCTTGAGAGTGAAAGACCCTCATGGTGGTGGGAAAAGTAGGTATTGCAGAAGGTGGCAGTCAACTCTGAGTGGTTAATAAGTAATGAGAGATGGGGGTGGCTAAGTGGTGCAGTGGATAAAGCACCAGCCCTGGATTCAGGAGTTCCTGAGTTCAAATCCGGCCTCAGACACTTGACACTTACTAGCTGTGTGACCTTGGGCAAGTCACTTAACCCCCATTGCCCCGCAAAAAAAAAAAAAAGTAATGAGAGATAATAAATACCAATGTCTTGCAGTCATACAGCATAGTAAGCTTCTTGAGGACAGTATTCTTTCTGTCTTTGTATCCATGGTGTCTGGCACAGAGTAGGTAGGTGCTTAATAAATGTTAGTTGAATTAACTTGAATAATGTTATTTTATATTTGTGATTTTCAAAAGTTACCAATACCTTTGAAATAGGATAGGGACCAGACCTGTGATTTCATTAGTGTAGAGGAGTTCCCTTTGAGGAAATGCCCTTTTAATGAAAATCCAGGGTTTCCCCACAATTTATAGTTGTTTTAAGAGAATTGCACAGAGCACTGAGAGGTGCTTTGAGATGGGCTATGCTTGATTCAAAGATTTGGCATCTGGTTAGAGGAGGGCAGTAAGTGACTCTGAGGTTGCAGCCCCAAGGTAACTAGAAGAATGGGGATCCCCTAGACATAAATGGGGAAGTCTAGAGGTCTGATGGATTTAAGGAGAAAGACAACTAGTTTTGTTTTGGACATATTGAGCTTGAGATGCCGGTGGGACATCCGTGTAGAGATGTCCATCAGTCAGTTGCTGCTAAGAGCCTGGAGTTCAGATTGTCAGTTAATCAACATGCTTTTCTTTAGCACTTACTATAACTCAGGAACTTTGCTAAACCCTGGGGATACAAAGAAAAGCAAAACCACATTTCCTAACCTCAAGGAACTTACATTTCAATGGAGGAGACAACATGCAAACATCTATGTGCATACAAACTATATTGAGACTTTTTATTTGGATTTGAGAGTCACCTGCACAGAGAAGATAATCTAATTCATGTATGAGGATGAGAGCAATAAGAGATAGAACAGAAAGACAGAAAAGGGTGCAGGAGAGGGTCTTGAGGAACCCCACACTTAGTGGGCAGGAAGGAGATGGTTGGTGTGTGATACAACCAAGAGAATGAAGAGCCAGGTAGTTTTTAGCAACAGATACTAAAACTAGAAAATGTGACTAGTGATATAACACAGGGTTGGGGTTTGGCAAGCCTGTGTATATGATTGTATATGATTATCTGGGTTATTCTGACTCTGAGTGTATGTATATGAATGTGAATGACTTATGAATGTGTATCCACTTCTCTGTCTGCCCAGCACAGCGAGTTTACTCCTGTGACACATTTCTCCATTTGACAGTGGGATTTGATGAAGCTGGTAAACCAGTTTTCATCAATAAAATGGCTCCCACATCCTAAAACTTGTTTTTAGATAAGTTGTTTATTACTTTATATGGAACAGCTGAAAGTCCAACCCTGGAGAATGGATTCTGTTCCTGGGGTAGGGGGGAAACATGGGCTACAGGACAGGATCAGCTTTCCTAGGGGTAAGGGTTGTTCACCTGGGGTCCCTGAACATGTTTTTTAAATATTTGAATAACTATTTCAATATAATTGGCTTCCTTTGTAATCCTATGTTTTTTTTTCCTGCATTTAAAAACATTTGGAGAAGGGGTCCATAGGCTTCCCCAGACTGCCAAAGGGTTCCATTACACAAAAAAAGTTCGGAAATTTCTTTTGTAATTACCAGGAATTTCTCAATTGAGGCTGGCTTTGAGCAGGGTCCAGAAGTTTTGTAGCATAGGGAGGAGCCCCTGATTGGCTGAGGATGCAGTATGGAGAAGAGAGCAGGAGGAGGGATGGTGCTGCTGACAGCAGAAGGCCCTTTCTCAAGATCTGATGCCCACTGAGTCAGTGCCTGCCCCTGTGTACCTGAACCACCTGCTTGTAAAGTAACGGGGGCTTTCTTTCAGTTCCGTTTTCAAGGAGCTAGAGTGGAGGGGAGGGCAGGTTGTTATTTTTGTTAAAAAGGGGATCTGGTTTTTGTCCAGCCAGAGGGATGTCCAGGTGTTTTCATAGCAGCCCCCAATGCAGGCCTGGAGGGCTGGAGTGGATTTCAGGACTTGTTTGCCAAACTACACTTTCAAGAGGTGTCAGATATCGAAAACCAATTTGGAATGCCAAGGCAAGCACTGGGTGGAGGGGGGGGGCGGGGGGAGGAAGGCGGCCGGGTGGGCCCACAGGAGGGGTGAGAGGTGAAGGAGGGAAGGGGAGGGGGTGAAGAAAGAAAAAGAGAAGGAAGAAAAGTCTTTTCTCAAAGAAAAACCTACTGTTCCAAGTTGGCTGCTCTTTTAAAAAATAATTAGTTAAGCAATGCATAAAAACAGGTAAGTCTGTTCTACATTGCAAAGAACCTTGGCAGAGATTGGGGATTTTTGTGAACCAGGGCTTTGTAGGACAGGGGAAGGGAATTGTATCCTGGTGACCTAAGGCAACCCAGCTTGTTAGGGGAACCGGGCTATTTTAGACTGACATGACCTCTGTTAACTCTTCCACACTGAGGTTTCCAAGGAAAGCTGGAGGTGGAGAAACATTACTGATACCATGGGAGGAAAAAAGGGAAATTGAAAGAAAATGAAGGGAGAGGAAGAGAGAAGGAAAAAAAGAAAAAGAGGAAGAAGAGAGAGGAAAGTAAAGGGAAGAGAAATGAGAA
Organism: Dromiciops gliroides; assembly: GCF_019393635.1. Lineage (NCBI taxonomy): Eukaryota > Metazoa > Chordata > Mammalia > Microbiotheria > Microbiotheriidae > Dromiciops > Dromiciops gliroides. Next base: position 260,265,472 of record NC_057864.1, read on the forward strand.
AAGAAAGGAATGGATGGGGAGGGGAAGGAAAAGAAGGGAAGGACGAAGCAAATAAAAAAGGGAAGGGGAGGAAAGGGAAGGGAAGGAAAGGGAAGGGAAGGGAAGGGAAGGGAAGGGAAGGGAAGGGAAGGGAAGGGAAGGGAAGGGAAGGGAAGGGAAGGGAAGGGAAGGGAAGGGAAGGGAAGGGAAGGGAAGGGAAGGGAAGGGAAGGGAAGGGAAGGGAAGGGAAGGGAAGGGAAGGGAAGGGAAGGGAAGGGAAGGGAAGGGAAGGGAAGGGAAGGGAAGGGAAGGGAAGGGAAGGAAGGGGAGGGGAGGGGAAGGGAGGGAAAGGAAAGGAAAGGAAGGAAAGGGAAGGAAGAGAAGGGAAGGGAAGGGAAGGGAAGGGAAGGGAAGGGAAGGGAAGGGAAGGGAAGGGAAGGGAAGGGAAGGGAAGGGAAAGGAAGGGGAGGGGAAAGCAGAAGGGAAGAAGGAAAGGAAGAAAAGGAGAGGAGAAGAGGGTAAGAGAAAGGAAAGGGGGAAGGGGAGAGAAATAAAGGAAAGGAAAGGAGAAAGGAGAAGAGAGAAAGAAAAGAAGGAATAAAGAAAGGAAAGATGAAGGGGAAAAGAAGGAGGAAAAAAGGATTAGAAAGGAGAGAAGAAGAAAGGAGGAATGGAAGGAGAGAGGAAGTGAAAGGAAAGGAGGAAGAAGGAAAATGCAAGAAAGAAGAAAAGGTTTAGGAAGGAAAGAAGAGAAAAGGAAAGAAGGAAAAGGAAGGAGGAAGGGAGAAAAGGAAAAGAAGAAAGGAGAAAAGAAAGAAACAGAGTCTTCTCTCTTGATGCTCCATTTTTCTTTCCTTTAAAGTGAAAAGGTTGGCCTAGGTGATCGATAAGGTCCTTTCCAACTCTCCATTCTTCTTTGTCATTTTAAGGTGCTTCCTCCATTCCTTCAGTCCTTGGGTATCCATAAATGTGTTTACTGCTGACCCTTCCTATAGGGTTCAGAATTCTGCTTTCTAATGAGTCATGAAATCATAAAATTAAGACATTCTGGGAAGCCAGAGGAATTCTGCTTAAAATGTGTGTTTGGGGATTGGTAGACATTAAAAGAATGTTAATGTCTGGATTCCTTCCCTGATTCCCCCCTTCTGTTTTCTTCTTCAAGCTAAGGAATGAGTCATGGTCATTATCAGGGCTGTAAAAATGCTTCTGAAGGAAACAAGAATGGATTCTGGTGGGGTGCAGACAATTTCATTTCTTGGGCATTTTTGTTTCAAGGTGTGTTTTTTTTATTAAAAATAGTTTTTGGCAACCCCCCCCCCACCCCTTTCTTTTCCTTCTATGGGCAAAGCAACCTGGTTCCCTGACCCTCCACTCTGGCCATGGTCCTTCACCATTTGTGTTCCCCATAAGTGGAGAAGCTATTTTAGGAAATGACTTTATATCCTCATTCTAGGAAAAAATAATCTTTTATCTATTTTGTAAAAACATACATATATGTGTGTGTGCATGCGTGTGCGTGCATGTATACACATGTATACACATATACACACATATGTTTTAAGCATGTGTGTGTGTGTTCCTGTCCTAGTAAACTCCCTGAAATAAGGTCTGTTTTCTGGGTTGGTGTTTTTGCTTTTGTTTTTTTTGGCTCTGTATAGCCAGGGCCTAACCCAGTGCTTACTACCTAGTAAGTATTGAACACATGCTTGTGGATCCTTTGCCTGAGTGACAATCAACCCAGATACAGCCCAGAACTCAGGTAAGGTATGCCTGATGGAGCCATAATGAGAACATTTGGCACTCTGCCCAAGCACAGCCTCGGGGCAAACTGAGGCAAACAGTCCCAACCAAGACAAACATCTGAAATGAGCCCTCGAATCAATTGTGTAATTCATGATGTAAAGATAATAAAAGAATTAAGATAAATTCAGTTGAGTGGGTGGGGAAATTTGCTACTCCAGTGACCAATGTGATAGATTCTCAGAGTTGATAAGGACCTCTAAAGCCATCTAGTGCAACTGAAGGGATCTAGGGTTCTATGTTCTTTCTAGATAGGTCATAGTAGAAATCTCTCCTCCACAAGGTGGGTGGGAAAAGAGGGGAACATTGGGATTATTCCCCTGAGAGGAGGGGAGGGGGAAGGAGAGTTTTGCATTCTTACAGAATGTGCCATGGTAAGAAGGGCAAGATGGAATGGGGATTTCTCTGTGGAATAGAAGAAAACATGGAGGGAAAGGATAGGCTGAAGTCTACTGTCTCCACAATTGCGTGGAGTCAGCCCAACTTTAGGCAAGTTACTTCATTTAGTTGTTTGTTTGTTTGTTTGTTTTTGCGGGGCAATGAGGGTTAAGTGACTTACCCAGGGTCACACAGCTAGTAAGTGTCAAGTGTCTGAGGTGGGATTTGAACTCAGGTCCTCCTGAATCCAGGTCCGGTGCTTTATCCACTGCACCACCTAGCTGCCCCCAAGTTACTTCATTTAGAATCTAGTGACACCAACCTTGCTGTTCCAACATCTTCCATTTTCATTGGCTGTCCCCCATACCTGGAATATCTTCCCTCCTTGACTTTGTCCCCCTAGCTGCCTCAGTAGAAACCTTTCCTGATCCCCCCTTAATGATAGAGCCTCCCTCACTCTTGAGATTACCTCCAATTTGTCCAGTCTATATCTTGTTTGTGCATACTTGTTTGCATGTTGTCCCCCCATTAGATTGTAAGTTCCTGAAGGGCAGGGACTGTTTGGGGCTTTCTTTGTATCTCTAGTGCCTGGCACTTAAGAATTATGTTCATTTACTTGACTTGACTCTCAGTTTCTTCACCTGTAAATGATGGGGCTGGGCTAGATGATTTCTGAGGCCTTTCCAGCTAGCCATGATCCTGTGTGAACCCCTTCTTTCTTACTCCTTGGCCATCATCTGTACTCCTTTACCTCCTACTCTACAGAAGGAGCTAATGGATCCAATTGAGAGTATGGAGAAAGTAGCCTAAGTTTGGGAGATACATCTCCCCAGAAAAAGTAATTTTAGAGGCCAAAGAAATAGAGCTACAGGATTGTATAAATAGAGGTACCCCCCACCCCAGCAAGGGGCCTCTTGAAAGAGGCCCCTACTATCATTTGAGATTTTCCACCAGCATATGTGATAAGATCAACTACAACTACTTCCTCCCTCCCTCCTTCCTCCCTTCCTCCCTTCCTTCCTTCCTTCCTTCTGTAGAAAAAAAAAAGGATATCTTAATTTGCTTGGGACCCATAGGTATCTATCCAGGTAACCAGAAGACTTTGTGAGGACTTGGCTGACATACCAGCAGTTCACTGCAGTGTCCAGAAGCAAAATTTTTCATATCAGCTTATATACAGAAATTCTCCCCTGCCTTTGTCTTACTGTTTATGTCCAATGTTTGAACTGTCAGATTGAAAATGGAATGAGGAACCCAAGCATTATCAGCACCAGTGACTGATTCCTGATTGTACAAACATCCATTTATCAGGAACGAACAAGGCCATAAATCTTAACTGTATCCTCTAAAACTGTGACCTTGCTGTTTATATACCCTCTTCCCCAAGTTAATGCAGGATCCCTCTTGAGATTCCCCATGCATACACATCTGTATTGCTGAGCACAAATAAAATACGTGCTTGTCTAGAGCAGGGCTTCTTAAACTTTTTCTACTCATGACCCCTTTTCACCTGAGAAATTTTTATACAACCCCAGGGATATAGGTATATAAAATAGGTATATATACTGTTTACTGTTACCAGATTTTTCACAACTCTGACATTCAGTTACATGACCCCATATAAGAAGCTTTCACCCAGATAACTGTGCTTCACTCTGTTTCTGTTTTTTGTGGGGAACAGGTTTCTATTTTGACCCTTCCTCCCTCCCTTCTTTCCTTCCTTCCTTGCTTGCTTCCTCCCTCCCTCCCTCTCTTCTACCCTCCTTCCTCACTCCCCTTCCTTCCTTCCTTCCTTCCTTCCTTCCTTCCTTCCTTCCTTCCTTCCTTCCTTCCTCCCTCCTTCCCTCCCTCCCTCCTTCTCTTCCATCCATCCTCCCTCCCTTCCTCTCTTCTACCCTCCCTCACTCCCCTTTCTTCCTTCCTTCCTTCCTTCCTTCCTTCCTTCCTTCTTCCCTCCCTCTCGCCCCCTCCTTCCTCCCTCCCTCCCTCCCTCCCTCCCTTCCTTCCTTCCTTCCTTCCTCCCTTAGTTTTAGAAAGCACATGTGACATAGATCCTGGTTTCTAGAAGTCCTTTTCTTTCATCATAGGGTCCTTTTACATGGAGATATCTCTCTTCTGGCTCCAAAGGTTGGTGTCCTTAAAGTCCTGAATCTGCCTTTTCTTAATGTTGTTAGTTTGTTCTCAGGCCAATGTTGTTCCTGGGACACTGCTACCAGTTCTGATGGGAAGTTTGAAATTTCTGGTCTTTTGAAGGTCGAGAGGTTTTTCTATGGTCAAGGAGGGAGGGAGGAGATGGAAACCCTTCCTTCTACCACCCACCCTGAGGTGATCCTCTCTCTGGGGCTTGGCTGGAGCATCATCATTGGAGTAGACTGGCCTGCAATTGGAATGTTGGGTTCTGAGTTCAGGCTGGCTTGTTATTTTACCCAATGCACTACAGGTTATGACTGAATACCTTTATTCAACCACAAGATATATCCTGTACTTTCAATTAATACCTAGTTTAGATCTTTGATTGATTGAACAGAGGTGTACAGGAAGGGTTCACATCTATTTTACACCTTTAGTGGCAATCAAAGGAATAATCTCACCTGATGAAGGAACCAGTGTAGAAAACAGCTCGTTGGTTATGCTAACTGGCATTGCTTTACTTTGTATCATGCATTTTTAGGTTCATGTCCCATGTTTCCCCCATTAGACCGAATGTTCTTTGAGGGTAGAGACCAGGTCGTTTTTTGATGCAACAAGACCTGGCACATAGTAGGTGCTACGTCAATGTTGGATGAGCTAAACGGCTGTTTCTCAGCTTTGACTGTGATTTTAAAGCTGCTGTGGCAACAAATAGATTCTCTGTCTCTCCCTCAGCTTAAGAGGCAAGAACCCTCTTTGATTGCATCAGAGTCCAGTGGCAAAGAAAGAAAGCCCAGACTGAGCACTTTGTTCTCCCTCCATCCTTCCAGTTTAGGATGAGTCAACTGCTGTGAAAATTCCATGGGATTATCTCCTGTCTCTGCCTACTTTTCTGCTGAGCCTTTAGGCTTGTTGGGAGATGATCTGCTCTATGCATACTCCAGGGTTACTGATAGGTGGAGTTGGAGATCTCCCTGCCTGATTTAAAAAAAAAAAAAAGATGTTTATATGAAGAAAAATAAGCCACTCTTGAACTTGGGGACTTGGTATCAGATTCCAAATCTGACAAAACTCATTCTTTGTGATTCTTTGCTTTTCTGAGGCCATGGAAACGTTTATATTTAAAGGATCCCTCCTTGAAGCCAAATGCAACAAAGCCTCATTAATTGGAATGTCACTCATTTGGAATTTGGGGTGGGGGTGGGGTGGGGTGAGGAAAGAACACCGGATTTAGAGGTAGAAGAACTGGGTTTGAATCTTGGCTCTGCCATCTGTAGGATCTCGGCCAAGTCATTTCATTCCTCTGGGCCTCAATTTCCTGTTATGTAAAATGAATGGGTTGGATTAGATCCAATTCAATTCAATAAATATTTATTAAGTGCCTTCGGTGTGCCAAGCGCTAGGGATTCAACAAGAGGCAAAAGTCAGCCCCTCCCCTCAAGGAGCTTACAGTCCAATGGAGAAGGCAACAGACAAACAAATATATACAAAGCAAGCCATATACAGTGTTATTTATTTCTTTAAGTGCTAGAGAAAAGAAACCTCAAGGGTGAGGCTCAAGGGGAGATAGTTCCAGAGACATGGTTCTCTGTGATACCTATCTCCTGGAGCAGGAGAAAGGAACAAGCTTTTACAGAGGACAGATGGGGGAGGGACAGATGAGGTGATCATCTGACTGTGGAAAGTTCCTTTTGGGGTAGGGGAAGCTCTAATGAGGGGAGGTGGTCCTGACTTCTAGAGTTATCTGTCCCCTTGGCACCACTCAGGCAGCAGCCATACCTAATGGTCTTATTCTCTCTTGCTTCTCAAGGTGTGTCCGTCTTCTTAAGGAGAGTTACCCCAGATCCGTGACCTTTAGTTTAGCTTGGCCAGTTTAAACTTTAATAGTCCTAACCCCATAACATACAGGATACATAGGAAAGAGTCTAGGAAGCCCTAGAATTAAGAAGGGTTGGGAGAGGTTTCCTATAGAAGGCACTTAAGGGAAGCCAGGGAGGTCAGTAGTTGGAACAAAGAAAGGAGACAGTTCCAGGCATGGGGGACAGCCAGAGAATATTCTCCGACTCTAGATCTATGATTGTATGGTCATCTGGGACAGGGGTTGCTATCCTGGATTATTTTTACTTACTCCAGAACTCTTCTTTTTTCTTAGATCAGAGAGAATGACCATCTTGGCAGTCTGGTGAAGTCTACTGATGCCTCAGAATAATGCTTTAAAATGCATAAAATAGGGGGCAGCGGTGGATAGAGCACCAGCCTTGGAGTCAGGAGGACCTAAGTTCGAATCCGACTTCAAACACTTAAACACTTACTAGCTGTGTGACCCTAGGCAAGTCACTTAACCCCAATTGCCTCATCCAAAGAAAAAATGCATAAAATAAATTACTTGGGCTCATAGGGGGAATAAATTACATTAAAATACAGTTATCAAAATATTTTAAAACCAAGTTTATAGACCTCAAATAAGATAGTACACTTATGTAGTACAGCTGGTTGACATAGTGCCAACCACAGAACACAGAACCTTGGAGTCAGGAAGAACTGAGTTCAAATGCAGCCTTGGACACTTATTAGCCATGTGACTACCAGCAAGTCACTTAACCTCTGTCTGCCTTAGTTTCCTTATCTGTAAAACAGATATAACAATAATAGAACCTATCTTCCACGGTTGTTGTGAGGATCAAATGAAATAATATTTGTAAAGCACTTTGCAAACCTTAAAACATTATATAAATGCCCGTTATTACAATGGAAAAAAAAGAAAAGGCTATTACAATGGAAAAAAAACACACCATAGGACCTAGTGAAAATCATTTGATGGGCAGCTAGGTGGCACAGTGGATAGAGCACCGGCCCTGGAGTCAGGAGTACCTGAGTTCAAGTCCGGCCTCAGACACTTGACACTTACTAGCTGTGTGACCCTGGGCAAGTCACTTAACCCCAATTGCCTCACCAAAAAAAAAAAAAATTCATTTGATTTCTTGGGACTTTAGGTTCCTCATCTGAAAAATGGACAAAGTGATTTCTAAAGTCCCTTCCTGATAGAGACCTGTGAGAAATAACTCATTTGAACCCCTACTCTATTCCAGTCAGTGCTAATCTATTTTGTATGATTCCATAGGGATAGTGATTATAAGTTCCGTATTTTAGGCCCTAGAGCTGTGAGCTGCAGATTGTAAGTGCACTTGCTTAATCATAGGAAGCTAACTAGAAGCCCTCCACCCTTGTTTTTCCTTGTCATGGTGACCAGGCCCAGTGTGGTGGAGGTGACTCAATTACATGGAAAGTCCTCCAACTTTTGTATATCTGGACCTCTCTTGTCCAACATGAGCAAGTGAGCATCTTATAACCACTTAGTCAGTGGAGATGCCCCATGCTTCCCCCAATTGGAGACACCCCTGCTGACATACCATTTCTACCTGATGCATCATTTTTTGGCTTTCAAGAGAAAGCTTTATCAACCAATGGAATTTTGTATTTTACCACACCCCTTTTGCATGGTTGGGTGGGTATCAAACCCTATAAAAAACAAGGTCCTGGAAGAAGGAGGCATCTCAGATCATGAGGAAGATGTAGGGTCCACTTCATTAGAGGGGACCATAGACCCTTGATAAAGTGCCATTGGCTCTTTTTTCCTCTTCTGCTGCTTTTGAGTTTGCACTTGGTTCCCTCAGCTTCCGATGTGCAGAATGATGCCAGCGAGTTCATGAACCTGTAAGGGCCACAGAAATGGTCCACCAGCAATAGGACCATCGGGGCAAGGACCATGCTTCCATCCAGATGAACGTGGCTGAGGTTAACAAGGTCACAGGCAGATTCAATGGCCAATTTAAAACTGATGCAATTTGTGGAGCAATTTGTAGAATGGGAAAATCTGATGACTCGACTCCAGCTGGCAAAAAATGATGGTATTGTTTCAAAGAATTTCTAATGGAAGAATTTTTTTTTTTGGCAGGGCAATGAGGGTTAAGTGACTTGTCCAGGGTCACACAACTAATAAGTGTCTAATGTCTGAGGTCAGATTTGAACTCAGGTCCTCCTGAATCCAGGGCCGGTGCTTTATCCACTCACTGCACCACCTAGCTGCCCCCTAATGGAAGAAATCTTGTGGAATATGTCTTAATAAATCAGAAAAAAAAAAGTGCCATTGGCTCAGAGCTCTGCCTCAGTCTCTTTTCTTGTAGGTTTGACAATTTTAATTCCCACAGACCCTGGGTTCTTAATAGTATAAATAAGAATGAGAGACCATCATCAGGATGCTTAAGATTACAAATTGTTTTTGAGCACGTTAGAAACATTTATAAAAACAATCAATAGACTAATTACAACATCTCATTCATTAAAACCCTTCTTCTGAGGACCTCAGCAATCTCCATTTTTAGGGCCATTAATAGTCACATGAGTTTTATTAACCTTAAGTGACAGCTTATTGCTGAAGTGACAGAGCTGTATTGCCCTATTGATAAGTCACATTTGTGTGCCACTTTGGGGTTTCTCTAGTGCTTTCCTCACGACAATCCTGTGAAGTGGTTAGTGCAAGTGTTATTATGCCCATTGTGAAAATGGATACACTATCTCGATTTGCTTGAATGAGCCAATAGAGAGGTTTTATAACTCTCTCAGGATCATTTAGGCAATGTGGCAGAACTGTGTACCTATCAGACTCCATGTCCAAATTGCTTTCTGCTACATTTGTGTTGCCTCTGTTATGGGAAATATCTCCTCTTTGAGTTTATGTGGTAGGTAACTGCTGCTGAAATAAAATTACCACAAAGCAGAAATTATAGTGATAAGAGAAACCTAGATTTTATTATTATGCTTAAGCATGGGTTGAAATCTTAGACAAAAAAAATCTGAACAAAGATTAGGATTCTAACAAGGTCTTTTATAGGCAAAATTACATTAAAGTGACAGAAAAATACTTCTTTTACATATAACAATTTCATACATTTCTCTTGGCCATGAAAGTTAAAGAAAAAATAGATTCATAATCCCATCCTTCCTTCAATATCATAAATGTTGGAAAAAAACAAACCTTAAAATAGATCATAATAAACAAACCTAGTTAAATAGGCAAACTAAATCAGGTAGCAGATTTTTTTTTTTGAGGCAATCAAGATTTAATGACTCACCCAGGGTCACACAGCCAGTATGTATGTGAGACCAGATTTGAACTCTGGGTCCATTCTGATTTGAAGTCCAGTGCTCTCTCCACTGCACCACCAAGCTGCCCCCAGGTTACAGAGTAAGCTACATATAGAGTTCACAAATTGGCTGATTGAAGAAGAAGAAATTTTACATAACACCAAGATAACCAAGAGAATTCCTTGTCAGGAAAATCCTTTCTTCCACAGTTAGCTAGGGGGGGTTTAACAAATAATGAAATCACTTTGACTCCCCTTTGGCTTCTAAGGAATATCAAATAGTCTTCCCTTATTTCATTAGTCAGGTTTTAGTCAGGTAATGCTAATATTAATAGAAGATTGGGTTTCAGTTAGCCAAAAGTTGCAGAAAGAAGGACACTGAACCCCAAATAATAAAAATTAAGAAAAGGAAATCAGAAATCAAAAGTTCCCATCATACCTCTTTAAAATTATATATCACAAATATTATGTTTATTTCTAAACTTATCCATTGTTATTCTTTGTACACTCTGCAAGGAGAAAGAGCTACTCTTTAAAAGATATATTGATTTGCTTTGTTTTTTTATGTCACCTATATTTCCCAATGTATCCCTTTCCCCTCCAACATCTCTTTTATATATATATATATATATATATATATATATATATATATATATATATATATATATATATATATATATATATATATATATATATTTGGGGGGGGGTGAGGCAATTGGGGTTAAATGACTTGCCCAGGGTCACACAGCTAGTAAGTGTCAAGTGTCTGAGGCTGGATTTGAACTCAGGTCCTCCTGACTCCAGGGCCAGTGCTTTATCCACTGCACCACCTAGCTGCCCCTCCAACATCTTTTATAATAAACAATAAAATGAGGGAGGAAATAATTCAATTAAACTAGTCAACATGCCAATAGTTTGACATTACAAGCAGTGTTCTTATACTCATAGTCTCTCACTTCTACAAAGAAGCAGGGGAAAGCAATTTCTCATCAAAGTATCTCTTCTTTGGAACCATGCTTGGTCATTATAATTTCATAGGATTCAATTTCATTTCTTTTGGTTATTGTTATTCATTCAAGGAGAAATTATTTATAACTTCCCCATAACCCTGAGATCACTAGAGATAACGAGGTAGGGAGTATTGGGCTGGCAGTGGAGTCCCTAAATAGGCCCTTTGGTCTCATCCTTTTCTCCATTAAAACAAAACAAAACAAAACAAACAAAAAAATACTTTGATATTTTTAAACCCTGGGGCAGCTAGGTGGTCCTGGAGTCAAAAAGACCTAAGTTCAAATCTGACTTTACATACTTAATAGTTGTGTGAACCTGGGCAAGTCACTTAACCCTGTTTGCCTCAGTTTCCCCATTGGTAAAATAAGCTGGAGAAATTACAAACTATGCCAGCATCTTTGCCAAGATGGGGTCCTGAAGAGTTGGATACAACTGAAAAATGAACAACATTATTAAACCTAATCCCATTCTTTCTTCCCTCCCCTATAGATCTCTTTTTAGTGATTGACAATGTGCTTACTATGTGGGTAACCACTAGGCATTTCCCAAGTTAAAAAGAGGAAGACAATCTTCCCAGTAAACCTCAAAGCTGGGCTGGCCTACCGGATGGCACCTTTATAAAAAGGCTGTCTTAAATACAGGAAACACTGAGTCAACCACAGGCACCCTAAGTCTGCTGGGATTTGAACCCAGGGCTCAGATGTATAATGTGTAGGAAAGCCACTGATTAATTTCCCTAAGCTGTCTATATCCTGCACATAAAGGCACACCCTGCTTGTGTGGGAATCTGGTTTCCATGGAAGTCATTAGTAATATAGCTGTCTCCTTTATTAATCCATTTAGTTCCTAGGTTGAGAAATTATGCAGGGTGATGCCAACCTCTCAGAGGACTAAAGTTCACCAGGCACCATCAACTCAATATCCAGATGGTCTCCAGTTACCCAGATTGGAGTGGTTCTAGGTAAGTGTGGTCAACCAACCTGCTCTTCTGGGTCAGAGTTCAGGAGGACAAACAAGTGTCCTTTATTAGATGGTTTTTCTCTTGAGCTCAACTGTAATAATAATGACAAACACCTAAGAACTAGATATATGCAGCTCTCTGGGAGAATAAGAAGAAGGGCCTATTCAAATAATTGGAATTGTCCAAATAGGTTGGATGTAAGTCCCATGAATAGACAGCAAGCCTCCAGGGTACCTGACCATGCTCTAACATGTAGGAACTGGACCTGGACCTGGAAGGTGTTTCCTGAAACAGATACTTTTAGGTGGCAAGCATTAGTAGTTCCAGCGTTCCCTGGCTCATAATTTTTTTTTTTAAAGGCACATTCCTTAAATGATCAATGGTCAAAGACGATGAACAGGCAAATCTCAAAAGAAGAAATACAAACAATCAACATTCATATGAAAAAAATACTCTTTGTAAACTCTTTGACTTAGCAATACTACTACTGGGCTTGTTTCCCAAAGAGAACATTCAGAAGAACAATGATCTATGTTTCAAGGGCTGAAAGAAGGAAGAATGAGCTATGTTCTGCTTGGCTAGTGGAGGAGCTATAAAGAAACAGATTTAGACTTGATATAAGAACAACATCCTCATAATAAATGCTGTCCCAAAATAGAATGGTCTGTCTTGGGAGGTAGTGCTTCCCCTCACCAAAAGTCATCACATAGAGGCTGGAGGGCCATTTGTCAAATAGGATGCTGAAGGAATTCTGGATCAGCAACAAGTTGGATGAGGGGGACTCTGAGTTCTCTTCAAGCTCTGAGATTCTGTGATTCCGGGACCAAATGAAAAAATGTGCTTCTGTTTTCCGCTATTAAATCATTTTCTATTCTGGTTTGGATGATTCCTCACTGGCATTCCCAGAGAGTCACAGAATGTTAGAGCTGGAAGGAACTTCGGGGGGGGCCATCAATTTCAACTTGTATAAGAATGAATGGATGACGAGCAAACAAATGAATAAATGAATGAAAAAGCTCGGAAGTCCTTATCTTTCAGGCACTGTTTTAAGCACTGGAATATAAATACAAAAAATGAGGCAGTACCTGCCCTCAGGAAGCTGACCTTCTGATAAGTAGGGGAGTGGTGGCTAGAGGGAGGAGATTTTGTCTGGGGAGTCAAAAAGCATTTACTCAGCATTTACTTACTGTGTAAGGAGTGTGCTAAGCACTGGAAGATCCAAAGACAAAAGTGAAATTACTCCCCTCAAAGAGCTTACATTCTAATGGGGGAGACAATATAAGTGTATACAAAATGAATACAAAGTGGTTATGGGAAAGAGGGCATTGACAACCTGGGGAGGTGGCACAGTGGATAGAGCACCAGGCCTGGAATCAGGAAGACGCATGCATCTTCTTGATTTCAAATCTAGCCTCAGACACTAGCTGTGTGACCCTGGGCAAGTCATTTCACCCTGTTTGCCTGTTTCCTTTACTGTAAAATGACCTGGAGAAGAAAATGTCAAACCATGCCAGTATCTCTGCCAAGAAAACCCCAAATGGGGTTGGACAAGAGTGAAATGATGGAACAAGTACAGACAGCTTTTTTTTTTTTTTCTTCAAGGAGTTTGACTGAGAAAAGGAAAAGTGATACAGGATTTTAGGTATCAGTGATGGTGAAATCTAGTCAAGGATTTTTAAGGATGAGGGATATACAAGCATGTTTGAAGACAACAGGGAAGGAGCCAGTAGATGAAGAGCCAGTGAAGATTACAGAGAGAGAGAGAGAGAGAGAGGATACCGGGGGAACAAAGTGCTGGACAAGGCAGGAGAGAATGGAATCAAGAGTGCAAGTAGAGGTTTGGTCTTGGTGAAGAAGAGAGGCAATCTCTTTATCAGAGACTGGAGAAACAAGAGAGAATAGAGGGGAAGGGACCAGGTAAGGGAATAAGCATACTATACAGCATGTCACACACTGCCCATTTGATCCTCATCGCAAACTTGCGAGGTAAGTGCTGTTATTATCTCCATTTGACAGTTGAAGAAACTGAGGCAAACAGGTTAAGTGACTTGAACAAGGTCACACAGCTAGTAAGTGTCAAGTGTCTGAGGCCGGATTTGAACCCAGGTCCTCCTGACTCCAGGGCCAGTGCTCTATCCACTGTACCACCTAGCTGCCCCAACCTCAAGTCTTTCTGACTCTAGGCCCAGGGTTCTCTCTACTGAACCTCCTAGATACCTTTTCTTTTTTGGTATCCTCAGAGTCTAACATAGTACTTGACTCATAGTAGGTGCTTAGTAAATGTTTGTTGAGCCTCTGATCTTATCTTTCCATATATGTGTCTGACCTTCTCAACTACTATGGACTTCTTGAGAGCAGGGATCATTTTTGAGAATATTGAAGCTGAGCTGCTGCTTCTGTTCAGTTGTTTCAGTTGTGTTAAACTCTTCATGATGCCATTTGGGGCTCTTTTTTTTTTTGGTCAAAGATACTTGGAGTGGTTTGCCATTTTCTTATCCAGTTCATTTTACAGATCAGGAAACTGAGGCAAACAGGGTGAAGTGACTTACCCAGGGTGACACAGTTAGTAAGTGTCTGAGGCTGGATTTGAGCTCAGGAAGATGAGTCTTCCTGAATCCAAGCTCAGTGCTTTATCCTCTGTGCCATCCAGCTGCGCCACTCCCCCTGCCCCCAACCTGAACAGTAGTCCTAAATTAAATGATCAAGGAGCACTCTCTTTCTGATTACCTCCTGAAGTGGGAGGTTTGGTTTGCCTAAAGCTTTTGTCATCTGAGTGGATGAAATCATCTGGAGACCACTTTTCTTCACAGGAGCCGGGACACAATTCTGGGATTCTTACCAGCGAGGAGACTTCTTTCCTGGTTAGGGAAGGTTTCTGGATATTAGCTGGCAGGGAGATCTATAGGCAGAAATGCCTTGCCTTGATGTGCCAGGTGGGGGTGGGGAAGACTGGCTTTGTGGTCTCACCCTCAAATCCCTAGACATTCAGGTGCCTCTGGTGCAAATCCCATAAGACTTTTTGGTGTCTGTGATGGAGTCAGCCCCGAGGCAGGCAAATCACCAAGCAGATCATTTCCTGTGAGGGTGTCTCTCTCAGGAAAAGGTGTAAGGACTTTAGTGAAAAGCTACCTGGGGCGGGCGTGGGGGGGTGGGGTGGGGAGCAGAAATCAGGTCTGAATACTCCCTCTTGTAAGGTTCTAGGATAGAAGATTCTTCTGCCTTTGGATGTGAATTCCTAGGGCAGGCCGGGCCCTAAAAATCCTTGTAGCATGACTTTGAGGGGAGCTAAAAATTTAATCCTCTTTCCCAAGAATATCCCTCCCTATCCTAAGCAAGTCTCTTGTGCTGTCTGGAATTCCCACCACTAATAGTCACCTTTAAAAGTTAAAGTGTTAAAAAAAAAGTTAAAGCATTATTTCCTGGAATTCTTAGCTAATGTGCAAATATATTACAACCATGTTAATACCAATTAGTTTATCAGTCCCCAATAAGAGAGGAGATGAGCAGGACATAGGCTAGGTAAGTTTTGATTTGAGGGGAAGATTAGGAAAGGCTCAGAACATCGATCCCCATACAGGGAGTACATGTTCAGCCTTAGAGTCATAAACTTTTGTTTTTAAGATTCAGCAGAGACCTTAGAGATGATCACATCCAACTCCGCTTTACATTGAATCTGGTATAAAGGAAAAAATGGACAGTTAGGTGGTACAGTGGCTAGAGTATCAGGTCTGGAGTCAGGAAGACTCATCTTCATGAGTTCAAATCCAGCCTCAGACACTTACTAGGTATGTGACCCTGGGCAAATCACTTAGCCCTGTTTGCCTCAGTTTCCTCATCTGTAAAATGAGCTGGAGAAAGAAATGGCAAGCCATTCCAGTATTTCTGACAAGAAATCCCTAAATGGGGTCATGAAGAATCAGACATGACTGAAAAATGACAACAGAGGAAAGAACACTAAATTTGGATTCAGAGGACCCGAGTTCAATTTTCATCTCTCTTGCTTAACATCTGTGTGGCTCTGAGTGACTTGCTTCTCTTCTCTGGTCTCATCAATAAAATGAGGGGGTTGACAGAAGACTTCAGAGACCCCTTCCATTTCAAAATTATGTTCCTGTGTGGTTGATAGAGGTGAGGTGATTCATACAAGTTCCCCCAACTGGTAAGTGGAAGAGGCAGTATTAGACTCCAGGTTTCCTGCTTCTTTGGTGATCTCACTAAGAGAAGAGACAGATATACAAAGATGCATTTCCGCCTGTGTTCTGCTTTGAAATCTATCTCCCCTGGCAAATTACTCATTTAATCTGATCTATTCATTTTCATTAGGCATCTTCTCAATTCATTCTACAGACCAGGAGATGGCATCAGCAACAACATCTGTGAAAACACAGAGATCTCAAGTTTATTTATTTGGCCACACGGTTTAAGCCAAGAATAAAAACTCCCATTACCCTGGAATAGAATTGTAAGAGTTTTCCAGTTTTCAAGTAAAATGTATTTCTAGGTTTTTCCCTTCCTCCTTCTGTTTACCTCTTCCTCTGCTTTTCTTCCTTCTCTTTTATTTCTCCCTTTGCTTCCTTCTCTGCTTCTTCATCCTCCTCCTCTCTTTCCTCTTTATTCATCTCACTATTCAACTCCATCTCCTTGAGACTGGGATAAATGAGATTGGATGAAAATAAAAGTATGGTTTGGGGGAGTTTGGGGATGAAGGAGAGAAGTTAGAAGAAGCTCCAAAGAAAAGGCTTAGAGAGGGAGAGATAGGAAGTTTCAAGCACCAGTTAATTAAAACAATATATTTCTCTACTTCTGAAACCTCATCCCAGTTAGGAGGACAAGTAGGTGGGATGGGTCAGGAAGACCCAGGCTGAAGGTCCATCTCTGACACAAGTTCTTGAAGGTCCTATTACACTGGAAATGAAAAAAGTTTGGGTCCAGTGATGGATACTTACTCTACCTTGCAAAATTTCAATATTATTATTACCCCCAAAAGGTGACTAAGATCAAAAGGTGACCACATCAATAACTGTGAATCCATGGGCCTATTTTCTTACCTCTACACAATATTTATGAGAATAAGTTACACACATACTAAGGACATCTTCCATAAAGGGATGGATTGGAGTGGAGGAAAGTTTTGAGATGGGGAGAACAATTAGTCTATTGTCTTATTCCAGGTAAGGGCCTAGACTAGGGTTGTGGGAATGTGAGTAGAAAGAATAGAAAGAAAGGGATGTCTATTGAAGGAAGGAATGGCAAGATTTGGTGATAGATTGGATATAGGGGGCAAGTGTGAGTGAAGAGTTGAGGATGAATCTGAAGTTGTAAGCCTGGGTGGCTTCAAGGATCATGATGTACTCAACAGTAACATCAATTTGGGAGTCAGAAGAAGCGATACAAGGAAACTCTCAACTCTGTCTGAGAACTTTGGAATCAATTGTGAGACACAGGAGATAGTGACACAGCACCATCCAGCATGATCTGCCTGTATCAGAGAAGGCTCTATGAGTGAAATAGAATTGCAGTAGCTCAAAAGAAATGTGAGATGTGCAAATTTAGAGATGTTTCCACTCCAAATGTTCATGTGAAGTATTTGTGCCCTATCTGTGGTAGAGTCGTTGAAGCTCATATTGGTCTGAATGGCCCCAGTTGGACACGCTGTACCTTGACCCCAATATAGTGTTGTCATTTTGGTCCTCTTCAAGAACAGACAAGAACCAAAGTTGGGAAGAGGGGGAAATCGAGGTGGTGGGAGGGTGGGAAGATAATGAGTTCTGTTTTGGACAGGTCTTTGAGATGGTTGTGAGACACTCAATTCAAGATGTCCAAAAAGGCATGTGAAACTGAGCTCAGGGGAAAGATTAGGGTCAAATCAATTTCATAGATGATAGTTGAATACCCAGGAGCAGTTAGGAGAAATATCAAATGAGACAGTATAGAGGCAACCCAGCACAGAGCTTGGAGGTTACCCATTATTAGAGGGTATAACCTAAAGGAAGATCCAGAAAAGGAGATTAAGAAGTAATTGAGGGGCAGCTAGATAGATGGCACAGTGGATAGAGCACTGGTCCTGGATTCAGGAGGACCTGAGTTCAAATCCGACCTCAGACACTTAACACTTACTAGCTGTGTGACCCTGGGCAAGTCACTTAACCCCAATTGCCCAGCAAAAACAAACAAAAAAACAAACAAACAAACAAAAAGAAGTGATTGGATGGGCAAAAAGAGAACCATGAGAGAGCAGTGTCACAAAAACCCAGAGAAAAGAAAAGTATTCGGGAAGAAAGGTTGATTGATGAAGTCAAAAGCTGCAGAGAAGTTAAGATAAAGATTGAGAAAGGGTCATTAGAATTTCCACTTTAGAGATCATGGTTAACTTTGAAGAGAGCAACTTCAGTTGAATGATGAGGTATGAAGTGTAATGATTGGAATGACGCCACCTACTGGAGACTTACTATAGGAAAGCTCCACAATGAAGGAAGGTCTTTGAGGGCAGGACCATTCGTCTTTTCTTCGGTATCAGGAAGTGATGTTTGCTGGTGGGAGGAGGAAGGGGGAGCCCTGCGCTCTCCCTTTAATAGATAGGAATCTAGGCCTTTTCTTCTCTCTTTACCAAATTCTTATTCTCCTTAATAAATGCTTAAAAGTCTAATTCTTGCTAAAGCTTATAATTTATTGGCGACCACTCATGAGATATTTTAGACAGACTAGCTAGAATTTTAGCCTTAACAGAAGCCAGAGTGCAGTGACTTGCCTAAAGTCACACCGTGACTCCTTGGTTTAGATTAGAATTTAATCTAGTGGAAGTATTTCAGTCTTCATGCTGATAGCAAGCTTGAGACCTCACAGATAAGACAGATTTGGGGGAGAGGGGAGAGAAAGAAAAAAAAAAATTCCATCTCTATTTGGACCAATCCAATAAGGATGATTAATTAGATATATGCATAGATAACTAAAATGCAAATGAGGAAGTAGCAGAAAAAGAGTTCAAACTATAATCCTGTCTCCTTTTGTGTGTTATCTCCCCTTTTAGATTGTAAAGCTTGTTGTGGGCAGGGACTACCTTTCTTTCTTTTTTTGTTTTGTTTTGGGTTTTTTTGCGGGACAATGAGGGTTAAGTGACTTGCCCAGGGTCACACAGCTAGTGTCAAGTGTCTGAGACTGGATTTGAACTCAGATCCTTCTGAATCAAAGGCTGGTCCTTTATCCACTGCACCACCTAGCTGCCCCCTATCTTTCTTTTCATTAATTGTATCCCCAGCACTTAGCACAGTGCCTGGAATATCATAGACACTTAATAAATGTTTATTGGATTGGCTATAATGAGATCAGATCCTTTCCAGCCCAGGAGCTTGGTCAGAAGAGAGGGGAATATTGGGGGGGGGGGCAGTCCTTGACAAACAAAGACAACACTAATACCCACTATACTTTGTATCATTTTCCTGGGAGGGGAAGAGGGATGAATTTACTCTAATCCATCCACTCCTTTCTGCATCCAGAGATAGAGGCTGTCGCATGACAGCTGGCTGGATTTAAGGTGTGTTCTATGCATCTAACCATCCCCTTCTCCCCTCCCCCAACCCGAGGAGATGCTGTAACTCATGACCCGGGCCTGGTTAGCACCGGCTGGTATGCACAAACCTGCATAGACTTAGAAAGGATGGAAAGCAAACCAACACCGGTCCCCCACCCCCACCCCCACCTCTAAGAAGAGCACAGCTGGAGCCAGCCAACAGTCCTCTCTCTAGCTGTTTCCCCGGCCTTTCTCCCCCTGCTAACGCCAAAAAGCAGCTATTTATTTTCACACAAATTGCTGGAAGTTTCTAACGTTTGTGGGGGAGGTGTTTTTGTGTATATGTGTTTTGTTCTGTTTAAAACATCTTTTCATTTCCAGGCAGTAGCAAACTCAGCTGGGTCCTATTATTCAGTCTCCTACAGAGGTTTTTCTTTGCCTTTCTATTATCCAAACAACTCTGCAGTGGTCCCGATTTACGCCCAGCCACCTGACCCATGGGCTGCTCCTTCCCATACGGTTCCCACTGGGACACGCTGCTGTTTCAAGTCTATGCAAACACACTGATCTGGCCGGTCCAGCTCTCCCATTCCAGCCCTGTGGTTGCTGGGTCGTCCTTGTGGTTTGGTAAAGGTCAGGGCCTGGATGGCTTTGAATTTTCTTAAGTGGAATTCAAGCACCGCAGATGAGGGATGCTTTGTGAAGCAGTGCTTGGGTGGTATCCCTTCTGAGCCCGGCATTTAAGTCAATGCTCCTGGCTCTCCTGTTCCAACACCCTGAACCACCAATTAGAGAGACTCCTAAGTGGGAGCAGCTCTCACTCCCTTCTTTAGTGAGACAGCTAGATGTCATGGAGAGAATGCTGGGCTGGGAAGTCTGGAAGAGACTGAATTCAAATCTGGTCTCAGACACTTGGTTGTGTGACCCTGGGCAAGCCGCTTAGCTTCTATCTGTCTATCTGTCTCAGTTTCAGAATCTGTAAAAATGGAATAAAAATATCACCTATCTCATAGGGCCATTGTGAACATCAAATGAGATAAGGGTTATGTGAATGTTCGCTATTATCAGTGAAACTTTGTTTTAATGTTGAGTTATCATGGGGGCAGCTAGGTGGCACAGTGGATAGAGCACCGGCCCTGGAATCAGGAGGATCTGAGTTCAAATCCGGACTCAGACACTTAACACTTACTAGCTGTGTGACCCTGGGCAAGTCACTTAACCCCAATTGCCTCACCAAAAAAAAAAAAAAAATTTGAGTTATCATAATCCAGTCCCCAACGTCATGCCTTAGGACAAAGGTCCTTGCAAACAGTTGTGTTGTAGTGGCTAGAGAACCAGGTCTGGAGTCAGGAAGACTCATCTTTATGAGTTCAAATCTGGCTTCAGACACATACTAGCTGTGAGACCCTGGGTCAGTCATTTAACCTTACTTGCCTCAGTTTCCTCATCTGTAAAATGAGCTGGATAAGGAAATAGCAACCACTCCAGTATATCTGACAAGAAAACCTCAAATGGGGTCACAAAGAGTCAGGCAGGACTGAACAGCAAAACCTCAAGCAGTAAATTGAGACCTACTGATATACTTCCCTGACAGATAAGGGGTCTTTGCCCCCCATCTCAGGCTCACCACCAGAGTGCTTCCCCCCTCCCCCACACAACCCACCTCATTTCCCTCCCTGGAATTTTCATAGATTCCACAATTTCCAGGCAGGATAACGTAGCTAGCAATAGTACCCTTGTCTGCCACCACAGCTGAGGACCTCAGTGTCAGCAGGCCCTCCCCCTAAATTAGGGGCTTAATAAATGTTTGCCCTTGTTAACAAACCTTGATCTTTGTAAGTTCTTTAATGTATTAGAAGCATTTAACAGACAGTACATTATCTCATTTAAGCCCCACGAGGGAAGTGCTATTATCATAGCCATTGTACAAGATGAGGAGATCAAAGCTCAGAGAGGTTAGTTGTCTAGGGCCATATAAGCGTTAAGGTAGTCTCTGAATTCCAAGTTCAGTGCCGCTTTTCATGAGAAAATGACAAGTGCCCTCTCAACAAAAGGCGGGGGGGGGGATACCTGATTTCCTGCTTCATGTAGCTTTGTGCCTCCTAATATATGAGATAAATCATACCCTTCAAAGTCGGCTTCAATGACAGAAGTCGCTTTTCTCAGTCTTGGAAAGTCCCAAGGGCTAATTCCTTATCCTCTTCTCTCTTTCCCTTCTTTTCCTTTCCATCTTCGCCCGTTCTTTTAATCCAATTAAACAAATATTCATTAAGGTTAAGTTTGAGGCATTATTAGAAGCACAGGAGAAAACACAAAGGTCAAATAGGAAACAGGGTCTTCCCGGAATGGACAATCTCTCTCTTTAGCTTCCCTCACTTGTCCACTCCATCCCTCCCCCCCTCCCTCCTCTCTTCATTTCAACCCCCCTCCTCTCGGGGCTCTCTGTTTAACCCTCTCCTCTCTTCTCTGTCCTTTTCATCTCCACTTCTTTAGTCAGTTCCTTTCTTCATCACTCTCACCCCCATGGGAAACTCTGGGACCCCTACCCTGCTCTGACTAGTACCCCCTACCCCCAAGGTAAACTACTGGGAATCTGTGCTGAGTCCAGCAGTTCCTAACTGCCCCCTGTGCCCAGAGACAGCTCCAACGACACTTCTGCAGCCCCTCCCTCCCTGCAGTTCAGTTATTCTGTTGATCCTAAAGGTGTCCCTGGCTAGGGGTATAGCCTGCTTCTGTTGGCTAGAAGTGGCCTAAATCAATCCTGTGTTTTTTCCAGGCAGGTGCTATCACCCTGCAATAAATAACTTGTGACCCACCCGCTGTCCCGTCTATCTGCCCAACCACCCCTTCGGAGGGTATAGAACCTCTGTTTGGAAGCCCCTCGAAGAACTTCCCTAAGAAACAGTTCATTGTTCCTGATTGCAATTCCTTTACCCTGAATAAATGCCTTACTTTATTTATTGATCACATTGTAGATATGAGTTTTTGTACGGGCTTGACGCTCTTCTCCCCTAGCCTTTTTTCCCCTCTCCTCTTCTCCCATCTCCCTTCTCTTCTCACCTCTCCTCTTCCTCTCTTCTCCCCTCCCCTGTCCTCTCCTCTCCTCTTTCTCTTACCCTCTTCTCTCCTCCTCTCCCCTCTCCTCTTCTTTCCTCTCCTCTCCTCCCCTTATCTCCCCCCTCCCCTCCCCTCTCCTCCTTTCTCCTCTCCTTTCTCTTCTCTTTCTCCTTTCCTCCTTTCCTCTCCCCTCCCTTCTCCTATCCTCCTTTCTCCTCTCCTCTCCTCCTTTCTCCTCTCCTCCTTTCTCCTCTCCTCTCCTCTCCTCTCCTCTCCTCTCCTCTCCTCTCCTCTCCTCTCCTCTCCTCTCCTCTCCTCTCCTCTCCTCTCCTCTCCTCTCCTCTCCTCTCCTCTCCTCTCCTCTCCTCTCCTCTCCTCTCCTCTCCTCTCCTCTCCTCTCCTCTCTTCCTTTTCTCCAGGCTCATCCTCCCTCTCTGGCATGCAGATCGAAGACTGTACTTTAGCCATAATTCAAAATTGTGACCAGATGACCAGATTACTGAGTTGAATTCAAGTCAGTCATGACATCAGCCTTGTAATGAAATCTCCACTTTGGCTCCCCTGAACGTTTCACATCCACTTTGGGGCTTGGCTTCAAAGCTGTTGGCCTCACTTGGTTCATCTTACCTAAAAATCGCTACTTGTGCTTCACAAGCATCCCCAGACTCTGAGGTCACAGCCAGTGTCGATTTATTGATCATTCCAATGCTCTGACTAAAGGGACCAGGGCCATGGAGGCTCCCTGGACCTTATTTTGCGGAAATCCCTGTAACCATCATCCAAGTCCACCACCCGTCTCCCTTCTAAATATGTTAATATTTTCAAACCACAGACTGGGATATGTTCTTTAAAGTATAAGTGTCTATGTTGAGCAGCTGGGATAGGATGGCCAATTCTTATCTGTCCATCCATCTCCTCCCCCACCCCCCACTAGGTACTCCACCAATGGGAGCTAGTTTCTTGCCAACATCTGGGCTTTGATGTTCATGTAACAAGTTTCATATGGCAAATGTCCTACAAGGCCTAGACTTGATGTGACATGTGTATTATGTGAGGACCCATGTTATATGAGGACAGATTGAAGGAATGGGGGAAGGGGTATTTAGCCTGGGGTTGGTATTAGCGCCCCTTTAAGTTTCTTGCCCCGGTACAAATCTTCCACTATTGGGCAAAGGTCCAGTTGACCCAGAAAGTCAGAGATATATTGTTGTTCCAAATCTTCTTACTCATTAGGCTTCAGAGAAGCCGTGGTAGGTCCTCAACCATATGGTTCCAAGAGAAGATGGAAGAGAAAACTCGTGGGGGTGAGGAGGTGGGGGGTGGTGTAGGATATGTTCAATGTCTTCTAGCATTTGAAGGGCTGTCATGCAGAGAAGGGACTTGTTTGGCACCAGAAGAAAGAAATGGCAGTGATGGGTGGCATTTGCAGAGAAGCAAATTTGGTCCAGATATCAAGAAAAAAAAATCCTAACTTATAGAGGTACGTTAAGGTAGAATGGGCTGCCTTAAAAGATGGTGGGTATGGGGGCAGCTAGGTGGCGCAGTGGATAAAGCACTGACCTTGGATTCAGGAGGACCTGAGTTCAAATCTAGCCTCAGACACTTGACACTTAACTAGCTGTGTGACCCTAGGCAAGTTGCTTAACCCTCATTGCCCTGCAAAAAAAAAAAAAGATGGTGGGTACCCCCTCCTTGGAGGTCTTTATAGCAGAGGCTAGATGTCCAATTTGTGAGGTCTGCTTTAATGGGGATTCTTTTGGGGCATTGGGTTGGGCTGGATTGTTACTGAAGTCCTTTCCAACTCTCTGAGTGTGTGTGGGTATGTTGGTCAATGGGAAGAAGCTGTAAAAAGGCAAATTGAAGTTCCATCTGAAGCAAGACTTCCTAATAGCTAAAGATACCCCAAAGTGGCCTGCTCAGAAGAAGTAGCGCCAAAGGGAAACGTCCATGTTTGTGTTTCCCCCATGCTTTGCTTTAGTCCCATGTTGCTCCTCCAGATCTAGGGAAAAGGCCTTGATCCTCTTCTCTTCCCAAAAGCTGGTGTTGCCCAGGAATACCCCCTTCTTGTTAAGGAGGGCTAGGTCCTGGAACTCTCTAGGAGTTAGGTATTATCTATGAAAACCCCCATGCACTTTTGCTCAGAGCAGGGTTATGAGGATCCATCCTCTATCTGGGACCGTATGGTTGAAAGGCCCACCACTGCTTCTCTCAGGCTTAGTGGGTAAGAGCATGTGCAGCAGTAATATGCCTCTGACTTTCCAAGGGCCCTGTTATTGACTACCTCGGATAGGGGAATAACTAAGGTGGGTCAACTAGAGCTTTGCCTCAGGAGGGGAGATTTAAAGGGGTGCACTCACAGCACTGGAATCCTTCTGAAAGAAGACAGGGATGCAGACTG
Organism: Dromiciops gliroides; assembly: GCF_019393635.1. Lineage (NCBI taxonomy): Eukaryota > Metazoa > Chordata > Mammalia > Microbiotheria > Microbiotheriidae > Dromiciops > Dromiciops gliroides. The sequence continues at coordinate 260,289,837 of NC_057864.1, forward strand.
CTAGGGTGGTGATGAGCTTGGAGATGGAGGGAGCCTGGAAGGCATTTCCTTCTCTCCCCCCACCCACTCCCACCCCCAACCACCCTATTGTTTTACCAAATCACAAGACCAAAGACAGATGCTCTTGGAAGGGCTTTCACCTATATGTGAAGCAGCTAGATAGACCTGGAGTCAGCAAGACCTGAGTTCAAATCCAGTCTCAGATACTAGCTAGAAACCCATGGCAAGTCACTTAAGCTCTGTTTGCCTCAGTTTTTCAACTGTAAAATGGAGATAATGGAACAAATGAGATAATATTTGTAAAGCACTTAGCACCGTGCCTTGCACACAGTTGATGCTATATAAATGCTTATTCCCTTCTCTTTCCCCACCCTTACTCCCACTGAAGAGGTCAAATTTCTCAAACCAGCTGAACGTTGGAGACCTAGGTTCTAATCTTTCCCCTGATACTGATTCTAGACCTCTGTTTCCCCAAGCCCCTTAGCACTTAGTTATAAAGAACAATTAGTTAAAATTGGAAGCCTTGTGTTATCCAAAGGGCTCTATTTCTCCCAGGAGGCAATACTGGCTTCCCCCTACTGAGAGCTTGTAGGGCTTTTTCCAGGTGTAAAGAACACCTGGTTATAGCTCTGGCCTGGGGGAAAGCTGTATGGACTCTTTCCATGCCCCAAGGGTCCCCAGAGAACCCAGCTGTCCCCCCTTTTCCCTCCTCCAGGTTTTCTCTTAAGTGTGTTTTGATTCTTTTGTTTCGATTATTGGAATTTGTGACAAAAGATTCTGACCCCTTTGATTTTAGTATGATTTTAGGACAAGGGAATAGCTCAATAACCTTTCACCAAGCAAATCATCCTGAAACCTAATCACTCATCCTCAATGGAGTGTGAATTGATTGGAAAGTACTCAGGCCCAAGGGACTTATACTTAACTATTTCAACTGATGGGGCAGCTAGGTGGCACAAGACACTAGGCTTAGAGTCAGGAGGACCTGAGTTCAAATTCAACCTGAGACATTTACTGGCTGAGTGACCCTGGGCAAGTCACTTAACACTGTTTGCCTTGGTTTCCTCACCTGTAAAATGAGCTGGAGAAGGAAATGGCAAACTACTCCAGTATCTTTGCCAAGAAACCCAAAAGTGGAATATGAGTCAGACACAATTGAAAAACAAATATCAACAATAGAGTGATGGACCTGGAGACAAAAAGACCTGAGTTCAAATTTAGCCTCAAATACTCAGTAGTCATGTGACCCTGGGCAAGTCACTTATCCATTGTCTGCCTCAGTTTCCTAATCTGTAAAATGAGAGTAATAATAACACCTACCTCCCAGGGTTGTTGTAAAATCCAAATGAAATAATATTCATAGAGTGATTCGCAAGTCTTAAAACTATATAAATGCTAACCAATCCTATTCCACTATTATTGTTATTGTTATGTCCATACATTCCATAGGAAGAAGGGATCAAGGTCCCCAAAAAGGATCCTGTTTCTTTAACTCCAAGTTGATTAGGCTTTCCTGCTTAATGTCCTATATAAGTAAGGTTAGTTCTTAGAAAACAGACACTGTGTGTTACCCGGACCTTATTTGAATGCTTCTCTAGAATGAAAAAGAACCTGTTGGGGCTTGAACCCCACTGGAGTGCCTTCAAGAACCCAAGGTCAACCACAACCATCTTGAGTTACAGGAATAGGACTTTTGTGGAGGACTCACTACCACTTCATTTGTCTTGGATTTCAAGTCCATTGTTGTCCTGTCTTTCTTTAGTCCAAAGAACATTCCTGTTAGGAAGGGAAACATGAGCAAAATGTGTTTTAAGTAGTTTGGCCTTCTCGCCATCACCCATTATCATTGTTCCATCCACCCCCAAGGAACTGTCCTTATTTGTGCTCTTCTTTTAATCAGCTTAGCTAAGAAGCCTTTTCTGGTCATCCTGAGCATTCATTACCAGCCTCATATTATTCTGAGCTTTTGTCCTCCTGAGAGTATTTTTAAAGGATTATGCTACATTTTCAAATTAATCCTCCATTTGCTGTCCTTACTTTTAGCTTCTAGACATCTTTTAAAAATATAAGTAGGTGAATTCTGTGTAATTATAATAATCAAGAAGTTTGGCCCTAGAGAAGGGATGAAAAAAATGCTTCTGTCTCTTCTTCATAAAGATAGAAGGCCATGGGGATGGATCGTTGCCCTCACTGTCAGATTCAATTGATGTAATATTTGTCTCCCCTAATTGAAACGTGAACTCCTTGAGAGCAGGAATTGATTTACTTTTCTATGTGTATCTTCAGGTCTTAATATAGTGCTTTGGCCTCTTTTTCTCTCTCTTCTTAGAAGTAAGGCAAATGTTTTGAGAATGAGGAAATTGAGGTTTAGACAGGTTAAATGTGGTGTGGTAGAGTTCAAATTAGGGCAGCTAGGTGATGCAATGGATAAAGCATTAGGCTTGGAATCAGAAAAAACTCATCTTCATAAGTTCAAATCTGGCCTTAGATAGCTGTATAACCCTGGGCAAGTCATTTAATGTTTATCTCATTCTCTTCATCTGTAAAATGAGTTGGAGGAGTAAATGGCAAACCACTCCAGTATCTTTGCCAAGAAAGCCCCAAATGGGGCTACTACACAGTACTGAAAAATAACTGAATAACAAAAGTTCAAATCAGAACACCTGGGTTTGAATCCCAAATATGTTGCTTACTAGCCCTATGACCTTGGGCAAACCACCTCTCTCCTCTGGTCCTCCATTTCTTTTTACAAATCGTGAGCAGGTTAAATTAGATGATCATTAAGGTTCCCGTAAGCCTCTGTTCTATAAACATCTATGACAAGCTCAAAGTCACACAGCATAAAAGCTGAACTAGACTCCAATTCCTAATCTAGGACTCTTTCCTCTTTGCCACATTGCTGCCCTGATTTGTCAAAGTGATGGATGTCAACAGGAAGGTAGACAAACATTTCCAGTCAATTCTTTCAAACAATCATTGAAATCATACCCTTCTCTTATAATCCATTCCAACATCTCACCACCCTTTGCCCCCACCCCCACCCCCACCCCGACTTAGTCTCATTGTAATGTTCACATGGCACTCATCAGGGATGAAGCAGACTCTAGTTTGATGGAGAAGCATACGAACTGGACAGAGATACCTACAAGAAAGGTGAGACTCAGACATCTGGGAGGATAATTCTCACTTGTCTTCAGCTGCAAGCCTCCCTTAATATTCATAAAGCTCTTGATTTGCAGCCAGAACAGTCACTGGGGGAAATTCCCATTATCCCAGAGTGAGACCAAAGTGCAAATTAATTCCTTCATGCTCATTTGGAGACTGCCTGGGCACCCAGAGATGGTTCTGTAGAGATTTCACACATGGCTCCACTAAGCTTCGCTTGTCATTTGTAATGAAAGACTGGGGGAAGGGAATATTTCTGACACATGAGAACACTAGTGTGTGTGTGTGTGTGTGTGTGTGTGTGTGTGTGTGTGTGTGTGTGTGTGTATGTGCGGAGCTCAAAGAGAGAAAGAAATTAGGAAAAGGAAAGGAGTAGTTTCAAGAGAAGCCCCTGCTTCCCCCCACCCCTGTCAGCCCAGCCACAGATGTGCCACGCTTCCCTCCCTTGCAACAGCCTGGAAGGCATCTGTCTGGAAACTCCAAATTCTGCCTGAGCTTTGGTATCCAGCTGTTCTTTCTGCCTTGTGTTTGGGGAGTGGGACACGGAGGAACAGGGGCTAAGAATGAAGGGGACCTTGAGGTTCCCTATTGTCTGGGCCTGGAGCCAAGAGAAGACACTGGGAGAATCTTTTCGTTCTTACCTTAATCCATCTTGCCACTGCCTAGAAACCCATTCCTGGGCACCTTTTTAAAACTAAACACACATAACACACCTACTCCCATTAAAAAAAATCTAATTAAAAAAATAACAATTTGATGTGGCTTGGATTGATGACACAGACACGTTTTAAGGAAATTCATTAAGGGCAGACAGGATTGTGGGGGAGGGAAGGGTGGTAGACACAATCCTCCTCCTGATTTTCCCCAAGTACAAGGAATTATCAGTAGGCCAGTTAGGAACCACAATGTCAGAATGTGGTTGCCCCAGGAGGAGGCCAAGAGACAGCTCAGCTCTGTGAGGCTGCCTTGGGTGACTGCCCTGGCAAAGCAGAACATCTATGCTTGGGGAAGGCCCTGCCAATGCTTGGGGCTGCCTGGCCTTCTCTGCCCTTGGCATTCATTCTTGTGTCATAGGTGGGGGAAAAAAAATCAATCAATTAAATCTCAGGGAGTAAGGGATGGTGAGTCAGAAGCAATGGATTTCTCTGAGGGCTTCTGCCAGGAAGAAGGCAAGCTGGGACTCCTGAGGAGTTAGGTGAGATCTGGGGTGGGGAAGAGCAAGCCAATCTGCTTCTGCCCACCAGGGGCATTACTGGGAGAACTGACTCAGTCAAAGCTTTGCAGGGCAGTTCCAATGGACAGACACAGAACTGAGAGGTCGCTCTTGATTCTTCTTCTCTTCTCATCTTCCTTGTTTGGCCCATTCCACTTATTCTTTTTGATAGAGTATTTTGACTTGTTTTCTCTTAGGTGATAATATCAGAGTCAGAAATTGAATGTCACCCAGGTAGTAAATATGTGAGGCTGAATTTGAACTCAGGTCTTCCTTACTCCAGGCCAAGAGCTCTATCTATTTCATCACCTCACTGCCTGATAATTCTCTAACTCTATATGTTACAATCTGTATTGGTAGAGAGAGTTTCATCCCCTAGGGGTTTCCTAGATGAGATGTGTCAAACACAGGGTTTATCGCTGGCCAGAAACACTACTGAGTGGTGCAGGAACCAGATTAAAATGTAATAGGAAGGGGCAGCTAGGTGGCATAGTGGATAGAGTGCTGACCCTGGAGTCAGGAGGACCTGAGTTCAAATCTGGCCTCAGACACTTAACACTTACTGGCTGTGTGACCCTGGGCAAGTCACTTAACCCCAATTGCCTCACCAAAAAACAAACAAAACAAAAAAAACCCAAAAATGTAATAGGAAAATATTTAACAAAATAAATAAAAATACAGTAGAACATAGATAATGTTAATATGTGGTTTTCTAAAGTCAATATGCAAGAACAGGGATCTTTCATATTTTTGTTTGAACCTAACACTCTTCCTCTATACTGATGAAATCATATGTCTAGTCCTTATACAGTTATCCCTTCCACATTGTGACTTTCCCCATAGTGGTTTCCATATATCAAGGGTCGGCATAAGAAATTAAGTGGGATTTTGGGGGGGAGTTTTGCGGAAGCTGCAGATGACACAGGAGGCCAGCAGATGACACAGAGTCTGTGATCAAACACTTAACTCAAATTTTACAATAAGGTACTATAAACACCCCATAAAAGAAAAATATTCAGACTTCTTCCCTGAGAGGGCTAAAAAATTTTACTTGGATTTTCCAGCCTGTGGGGGGTACCACACCCCTAATCCCCACCATGTGGAAGGGATAACTGTACTTCCATACTTGTTTTTCTTCCATTAATATATGAGCTCCTTGTGAATAGAGATCTTTCACTCTTTGTCCTTGCATTCTCACCTATCCCAGTGACCGGGATATAGAAAACTTAAGTATTCATTGAATTGAATTGAGAGCAATAATGGTCCTCTCTACTCTTGGCCTCCATGGACAGAAAGAGATGTGTTCTTTGCTCATGTTGGGTAAACTATGATCTTCCCAGACATTAAGATGCCTTTTAGAGTGATCTAAACCTGTCAAGATCATAAATTCACAGAATTATAGGGTGCAATGGTATCTTAGAGAATGTCTATGCCCACCACCATTGTTGTTGTTGTTGGGCAGCTAGGGGGTACAGTGGATGGTGTGCAGGGCCTGGAGTCAGGAATATCTGAGTTCAAATCTGGCCTCAGACACTTACAAGTAGTGTGACCCTGGGCATGCCACTTCACCTTCTTTGCCTCGGTTTCCTCATCTATAAAATGAGCTGGAGGGGCAGCTAGGTGGCGCAGTGGATAAAGCACCAGCCCTGGATTCAGGACTCCCTGAGTTCAAATCCTGCCTCAGACACTTGACACTTAACCAGCTGTGTGACCCTGGGCAAGTCACTTAACCCTCATTGCCCTGCAAAAACAAAACAATAAAACAAAACAAAACAAAATAAAATGAGCTGGAGAAGGAAATGGAAAACCACTCTAGCATATTTTCCAAGAAAACCCCAAATGGGGTCATGAAGAGTCAAACATTACTGAAAAACAACAAAATATCCATCCCCACTGCTTCCATTTTACAGCTTATTCATTCTCTCTCTCTCTCTCTCTCTCTCTCTCTCTCTCTCTCTCTCTCTCTCTCTCTCTCTCTCTCTCTCTCTCCCCTAGGCCCTAGGATAAAATGCAAACATCTGTGTTTGACATTTGAAGCCCTTTAGAACACAATTTCATTGCAAGATATTTATATATTAGTCCTTTTCACACATTCATTATTCCGGACAAATTGACCTACCATGTCTCTCCCATACATATTCTTGGAATGCTCTCTTTCCTCATGCCTGCCTCTCAGATCACCCAGTTCCCTTCAAGGATCAGATCAAGTGACACCTTCTACAAGAAGCCTTCCTTATTTCCCCTAGTTGTTAATACTTTTCTGCTCCTTCAAATTACTTTCATTTCTTTTGTATTTGTGCTCTCTTTACCTACTCTACACATGCTGATTCTGCCTATAGAATGTAAGCTCCTTGAGGGTAGAGACTGTTTTGTTTTCTACCTCTGTATCATGGGCACTTAGCACAATGTCAACCAAATATTGGGTCTTCCATAAATGCTGGTTGGATTGAATTGAACCATTAAGAAGGAAAATGGGAATTCTGACTCCAAATCCAAAGGTCTTACCATGACCACTACCACACCCTTTAAGGTTCTCTCTAGTAGGGACCTTCTAGGATTTGAAAATAGAAGAAGAAAGCTTTCTAGGACTAGCCAACTGACTTTGGGAGATATTGGCTCCCTCTTCAGAAACCACATACTGATGAATCTGAACATTCCCACCACTACATAATTCTGAGCCATTTGCAGTTAATGAAGAGCCAGCCCACTCCTTTATACATAGGTCTCTTGACTACTAACCCCATGCAACCATGCCTGGAAGACAGACATAGAAGCAGGATGAGTCAGAGGCTGTCCTAGTCAAGTCATGTCATCATCTCAATCCATGTGCAATGGAGTTTGTTGGGATCTAAGCACATATCTAAAAGCAAAGTAATTTTTTTCTTCCCAACTTTGATGGCCCTAGGAAACAAGCAAGGAACCCCAAGGCCCTGAAATTCTCTAAACTCTGCCAAATAAAGTCATCCCTTCCCTCTGTAAGGAATTAATTGTGATTTGAGGTTTCTATGACCACATCTTTTCAGTCTGACCATAATGAAGCAAAGATGGCCTTTGTACCAAAGAAGGCAATGGATTCCGCCCACCCCCCAACACACATACTCACCCCACTACCCCTCCTTTCAATCCTGTCTTGGTTCTCCACAATTCATAGCTGTTGGGAGATCTCTCAGAAATGGTCCTCAGTCTAGCTCTGAAGCAGACAAGCCTTGGTGCCCTCAACAACCTCTTTTCAGTGACTGCATTGCCTTAGATTCCAGTACCAAGTCTTTCACTAATTAGCTCATCATAAGAAAGGACTTCAGAGCCTATCTAATCCAACCCTCTCATTTTACTGATGAGGAAACCAAAGCATGGGGAGTTTAAGCAATTTATCCAAGGTCATACAACTGGCAAGCATCAGAGGTAGGTTTTGAATCTAGCCCTTCTGAATCCAAAACTAAGTGGCAGCTAGGTGGTTCAGTGTATAGAGTGCTAAAGTTGGAATCTTGCCTCAAACACTGGCTAGCTGTGTGATCGAAGGCAAGTCATTTCATCTCTCTCAGACTCAGTTTCTTCATTTGCAAAATGGGGTTAAATAATAGCACCCACCTCCCAGGGGTTGTTGTGGGAATCAAATAAGATAGCATATGCAGAGATCTTTGAAAACCTTCAAATTTTCAAAACCTATATAGATGGGACAGCTAGGTGGCACAGTGGAGAAAGCATCGGCCCTGGATTCAGGAGTACCTGAGTTCAAATCCAGCCTCAGACACTTGATAGTCACTAGCTGTGTGACCCTGGGCAAGTCACTTAACCCCCATTGCCCTGCAAAAAAACAAACCAAACAAAAAAAACTCTATATAGATACTAATTGAAGAATGATGAATAAAGAAAATCATGGAAAGACTTATATGAACTGATGCAGAGTGAAGTAAGAAGAGTCAAGAAAACTATATTCACAAAGACTACCACAATTTAGGTGGAAAGAGCAACCACCTCAAAACAATTAAGAGCAGAAACTGCAGAATTACAAGAACAAGTATAGTTCCAAATAAGCAATATGAGAAGACCCCCCCCCAAATTCTTTGCAAAGGTGGAAGATCCATGAATGTGAAATGTTGTATATCTTCTCAGACTTTTTCAACGTATTGATGAGTTTTGCTATTTTTCTTCTTCCTCTTTATTTTTATTTTAAAATATTATTCAGGGTGTCTCTCTGGGAGAAAGTTGGAAGGGATACTGGGAGAATTTAGGAAATAAAAAAAACAAAAGATAGCAATAGAATTACTAAAAATACTAGTAATAATTGTTGTTGTTACTCTTTCCCCTATGCTATGGGCAAGACACTTCCTTTCTCTGGACCTCAGTTTCTTCATCTGTCAAGTGAGAGGGTTGCTCTCAATGATTTTTCTAAGGGATGCCTCTGTTATCTCTTCCATTTGATAGTTCTAAAATCCTATGGAATTTTGGAGGTGAAACTGTGTAAAGTTAAGGCATATCACAAACATGGCTTTAAATTACCCAGTGCTTTCGGCACAGGTTTAGAACTTATGATACAAGGCCTTCCAGATGTTCTCTATTGTCACAGATAGTCTTCTAGACTATTAGATATGGAAGAGACCTTAAAGATTGTCTAATCCGGTGGTGTCAAACTCAAATAGATAATGGATCCATGTAGGTCACATATTGACTAAGAAAACCATAAATTAAGTTTATCTGTGTTATATTTTGGGCAGCTAGGTGGCACAGTGGATAGAGTACTGAACCCAGAGTCAAGAAGACCAGAGTTCAAATTTGGTCTCAGACACTTACTAGCTATATGACCTTGGGCAAGTCACTTAACCCCATTTGCCTCAGTTTCCTCATCTCTCAAATGAACTGGAGAAGGAAATGGCAAACCACGCCAGTATCTCTGCCAAGAAAATCCCAAATGGGGTCACAAAGAGTGAGACGTGACCGAACAACAACAAAAACTTTGAGACAGCTCAGCCTGAGCTTGCAATGAACCCTAAGAACTTAAGTAGGCTGGTCCCTGGATGGTAGACATACTTTATTTTAACCAGGCCCTCTTCAAAACCTTTCCAAGTTGATGGGACCTACCAGGGATGTCATACAGCTTAAATGAAGTAATGGATGTAAAGCACTTTAAGAATATCCAAAAAAAAAAAAATATATATATATATGTATATGTATATATATATATATATATATATATATATATAAAATCAATAATTATTATTAGCCTATAGTTACCAGGCCTCCAGTCTGGCAATGACATAATTTCCAGTGTCTTTTATTGCACTCTTGCTAAACTCAAGTAATGATTATAGAGCAATACAGGAAGCTGTTGGTAAATTATTATCAACCAGTTTCTCCTGGGGTAAAAACATAGATATATATGTACACATATTTTAAGTGTAATCTGAATTATTGAAACTTTCTTAAGTTTAGAAATCAACAAAAGAAACTAAATCGTGATTGTTGATTTCTAATTTCTTTGATTCCTTCCAAGAAAGGAAGCAAATGGTTGGGGCCAGGGTCTTGACCTCTCTGTTTTCCTCATTGAAAATCTAATAATGGATGCTTGAAAGGTTACATCTGACTCCAGCACATCCCATGACCCAGATTTTAAGATCTGCCAGCATAGCTCTAGAGAATCCAAGGTCACCAATGTCACAATAAGATATCAGAGGAAGCCTTTGATGGTAGGAACTTCTAATACAAATTTAAAAATCTTTAAGACCCCACATTTCCATGTCAACATAGCAACTTCCCCCACCTTCATCTGAAAGCTATTTCTGCTCCCCCACCTCCATGCCCTCTCACCCCCCCTACCCCTGTACAATGCTTTTGGGAAAGGGAGTATTTTGTCACACAGGGTCATGATTAGAGTTTGAAGGGATCTGAGAGATCGCCTGGTTTTATCCCCTAATTTTACCAAAAAGCAAACTTGAAGCCCAAAGTTGAGACTTGCCCAAGATCAGATTTTTTTTGCGGGGCAATGAGGGTTAAGTGACTTGCCCAGGGTCACACAACTAGTAAGTTTCAAGTGTCTGAGACTGGATTTGAACTCAGGACCTCCTGAATCCAGGGCTGGTGTTTTATCCACTGTGCCCCCTAGACAATTTTTGTAGACACTTTTTCTAGCCCCTTCTTCATCCAGGAAGTGAGCAGTGTAGTCTTTTAAAAAGTTGCTCAGATACCCAAGGGGCTGCCAAATCCCACTGCTGCTTCAGTCCAGTGAGAAGACTACCCTGAGGCCTGGGCCACCTGTGAGCATGGTTGTGATTACAGCTTCCAGTGTATCCCAATGTTTTGTCATTTGTCCATTGCCACAGGACTCTGAGGTAGGTAAAAATGGTAAAATGGTATGGGTGATATCTTTTGACTCACACATAAATTGGATTTAAGTGAGGCAGAGTTATGAAGTCTTTGACCTCATTCTTTTCCAGAGTCATCAGAGTCCACTGGCAAGACAGAAGTCAAGAGGACTGGTGACGGCTCAGCATGCAGTGGAATGCCTTGGTGTCTTCTATGTCTAATCAAGTTCAAAGTACTCCACAGTGCCTTGCCTTCATGGCTGTTGGAACAAACTGTTTTCATGTGCCCTTTTCTTCAAGAGGAAGTATTTACATGCTTAGGGTAGACATCCCCCTCACTCACCAATGGGTTTGAGGCCCCTCGGTTATCCTCAAGATCACACCAGTAGTAAATGACCTAGGTCCCCTGACTCTAAACACAGCACTCTCTCCACCCTACCATAGTCTGTGCCATGGATTAGTGACACAGTGGTCCATGCCCAGAATCCAACCTTGAAAAGGCAGGATTAATGCAATCCAGAAACAAACACCTTAAACTTGTTAGATATTCAATAAATATGTGCTGAGTGAATGAATAAGGAAGGGTATGTGCTCTGTTGTATTTTGTTGCCTATATAGATTATATTTGTCCACATGAGTCTGTCTAGATATGGCTTTCAGGGAGGTATGAATAAATATATCTCTAGAGTTTTTTCTGGCTCCCCTTCTAGGCAGTCTTTGATTCCTTCCAGTAAGGGCAGCAGGAGACTGGGACCAGAGGCTGGCCCCTCTGATCTGCTCAGAGAAAGGGAATACTGGGCTAGAATTCTATCTCTCCACCCATCTAATATTGTTAGTCTAGGGAAAATCATTTTTAGGTTCAAACTAAGCTCCTCATCCCTACCCCATAATGGGGAAGGAATGCTCTAAGTTATGTATCCAAGGCTTGATGCTCTTTCCTACCAAATACCAATTCCACAGTGAACACACATAATAAATAAATTCATTGTTCCCAACCAAGAGCAAATGGAAATTGTAAAAGGTATGGGGATGAGAATACATGGCAGACAATACACAGGATGAATGAAATCTGTCATTGACAGTGAGTTTTCTCAGCTCATCCAAGAAAGTCCCATCTCACCCAAGGAGAAATCCTCCCATCTCTAGTATAGTAAGCTGCGGATAGGAACATGATCAAGATTCTAACTCCACTACATGTTAACTTCTTCCCAGAGTTTTTCTTCTTTTAGCAACCTGAAAAGAGTCTAGAACCATGTATTTTCTCTCTGGAAGCTAGAAGATCAGGCTTTCTCTTCCCCCAAGCTTTCACTGACTCTGTCCCTCAAATAGGCATGGAGCATTGAATAATCAATCACCAATAATAAGAGTCTCATGCAGATAAATGGGCTTTAAGATTTGAATTAGAAAATGCATGAAATATGAAGTTGTAGGATGGTGATATATTCTTGAATATATGGAGTCATGAGATGATCATTAGAAAGGACACTGAAATATAGCCCCCCTCCCCAAAAGAAATATAGCCCCAAGTCCCAAACAACCTGTTGTATGTGAAATTCCAAGAATATTCTAATCCCTCATATTCATTCAGGAATGATAGAGATAGAGGTAGGGGCTCCATTTTTAATTTCATTCATTTTCATTTCATTTCATTGGTCCAGGGAATGCCTAGGTGAGGACCTACAATGTAGGTCAGCACTTTTTCTGAAACTTAGTCATAGGCAGTTGCCAGGGGGTACTGGAAGGTTAAGTGACTTACCTAGGGTCCATGGGATGGGGGTGTGGGTAGCTATATGATATAATAGATAAAGTGTGGGACCTTAAGTCAGGAAGACTCATCTTCCTGGTTTCAAATCTGCCCTCAGACACATACCAGCTGTGTGACCCTGGGCAAGTCATTTAATCCTGTTTGCCTCAGTCTCCTCATCTGTAAAAATGAACTGGAGAGGGAAATGGCAAACTACTCCAGTATCTCTACAAGGAAAATCCCAAATGGAGTCATGAAGAGTCAGACACAATTGAAACCACTAAACAACAAAAAGGATCCATAAGACAGTATTTGTTAGAGGTGAGAATTGAACTCAGTTCCTCCTTGTTCAGAGTCCAGCTCTCTGGAAATAAGACTGAAAATTCCAGTCCAACTCTATCTTTGACTCTTGAAGTACTATGATTATATTCAACCAATAATTTCTATTATTTTCTTCCTACTAAAAAGAAAAAAGAAAAACCCACCTAGAGTATGTGTGAGTATATCTTTGGGGAGAGGAGCTAAGGAAGGAGATAGAATAGGGGGATGGGATGCAGGAGGGCTGATCCCCAAGAACTTTAAACACAAGATAATCTTGAAGGCAGCTTTTCACTTCCAGCCCTAATAATTACTCCAAGCATCTCAGCTGGGACCAATTGTGACATTGACACCAGACGTGGCCTCCAGATTTTTGCCAAGGTCACTCAATCAATGGACCACTAGCTGTGACATATGGGTGCTAACCACAACCTGCTTTCGGGGTCACACCCTTCTTGGCCTTAGGATTGTCACCTTCCTTACAACAAAGGGCTTGGCCCAGTCTTCCCACCCACCAGGGACATTTTGCCTTCCCAAGCTGAATGACTCTTGCTTATTTCCTTTGATGCCTTGGAAGCCGACACAGAAACCCCACCATGAGCTATGACTTTGATCCATGTAATAGAATCAGGCAGCGGGAGACACTCACATGTGCCGAAAAGCCGGGTTGGCAGCATGCGTGGGGAAGGCGTGTGCTTGGAGTGTTTAATGAGGGCAAATTCTGGACAAACTGGGAAATGGAGACTGAAAGATGTAAATAGAAGAAGATTATCGCTAGATTCTTATAATTGTTTGACAAAGCCCTCTGGGAATGCGGATAGTGACCAAGGGAGGGCCCCTCTCTCCCATCAGATGATTATTGGGGCTTGGCAGCCTGAGTAGCGGTTTCTAGTCTTTCTCCAATGAAGTTTAATGTTCAAAGCAGAATTTTTTTTAAACACTGGTTTTGTCATGTTTCTACCACCCCCATTCTCTAGTTGATCTATGTGAGTCAAAGAATGCTGAGAATTAAAGAAAATTCATCTGGTTTTCTTTCTGTTACTGGAGAATACCAAAGAACAGGGTTCTGGTCCTGAGCTCTAACACAATGGAGTCAGAAAATCTTAGTTGTAGAGCTAGGAAAGGCCTTAAAAATGATCCAGACTAACCCTATTATTTTGAAGAAGAGTAAATAGAAACCCAGACTCAAGTCACATAGTGGTAAAGCTGAGGTTTGAACCCAGGATCTTTGACCTCAAACCCAGTGTCATCAGTCCTCTTCAAAAATGAAGGATGAACAACACCACCACCTATCTTTTCACTGTCCATACGGTGTGAGGTTGTAGAATGAGCATCTTACAGAATCAGAACAAGTAAGTTATAGGCTTGGCTATTCTATATACTTATTTGTATCCATGGGCAAGTGACTTCTCCCCATTGGGTGTCCTGGTCTCATTTTCTTCACCTATAAGAAAAAGAGCTTAGACCAGATGATGTAAAACTAGTGTTTTTAATCAGGGATCCATCCCTTTATTTCAAGATATCTGGTTTTCTTTGTAATTCTATACATTATATTTATGTATTTAAAGATGTCGTTATAAGAAGGGGTCCATTGGTTTCACCAGACTGCCAAAGGGGTCCATGACACAAAAATGGTTAAGGACCCCTAATCTAAAAGGGTGACAGCTCATGACTCACAGATTATCTAAAATTCTTCCCATCTCAGTTTCTTCATCTATAAGAAAAGGAATTGAGGGGGCAGCTAGGTGGTGCAGTGGATAAAGCACTGGCCCTGGATTCAGGAGTACCTGAGTTCAAATCCAGCCTCAGATACTTGACACTTACTAGCTATGTGACCCTGGGCAAGTCACTTAACCCCAATTGCCTTACCAAAAAAAAAAAAACAGAAAGAAAGAAAGAAAAGGAATTGAACTCGGTAATCTTTAAAGTTCCTTTCAACTTTATGATTCAATTATTCAGTAAATCACTTTTCCTATATGGCCTCAGTATTCCCATCAGTGGAATGAAAAATGGAATCCCTGAACCATAAGACTTGAAGATAGCATTATACTGAATATGAATATTTCTTTTTTGAAAAATCTGTCCAATCTACTCTGAGCAAAGTTTTGGGGGTTTAGACCTATGACATTGTATGACGCCACACAATGTGCACCGAATACCCTCAGTGCCATCTTGCAAGAAAGAATTGAGATCCATAAGAAAGTGGAGAGGTGAATAGGAAGACTGCTTAACCTCTTTCCCTTCCCCTTCTCTTCTCTCTCTTCATCTCTGTTTCTATTTCTCTGTGTCTATGTCTCTTTGTCTATCTTTGTCTCTATATTTCTGTCTCTTTCTCTCTATGTCTCTTTGTCTCTATCTCTGTGTCTCTGTCTCTTTCTCCTTTGGGTTCAATTATCATATCTTTGCAAAGAACAGTCAAATCACTGAAATCATTTCTGAGAGAACTAACAGATGTGATTTCTGAGTCACTGTTGTGAACTGGAGAAATAAAACATAAAACACTGGCCCTGGATTCAGGGGGACCTGAGTTTAAAGCCAGACTCAGACACTTGACACTTACTAGCTGTGTGACCCTGGGCAAGTCATTTAACTGTCATTGCTCCGCAAAAACAAACAAACAAAACCCAAACAAAACAAACAAAAACAACAAAAACACAGAATGGGAAAAGGACAAAATTAATTCCTCAATTTTCCAGAAAAAGTTAAGAGAATGGATTCAGCAGGCTATAAGCCAGTAAGCTTGGCTTTGATTCCTGGCACAATTTTTGAATGTAATATCAAGGAGATGGTTAGCAAACCCAGAGTGCAGAAATGGTTGATCACAAAGAGTTGTCATTGATTCTTCAAGGACGAGTCATGACCAGTCTAATCTGATTTCCTTTCTTGATAGATTTTTACCAAATGGGTAGATCAAAGGAATACTGCAGATATACTGTACCTCAATTTTAACAAAGCATTTGAGAAAGTTTTGGGTGATACCGTTTTTGTGACAAAGATGGAGAGATGTGAGAGAGAAGATAGTATAGTTAGATGGATTCAGACTGGCTGACTGGTGACTTATTACTAGGTCAGAGTCAGTCTCCAGTGCACCGCCACAGGACTCTCTGCTTTGTCCTGAGCTGCTTAACCTTCTTATGAATGGCTTGGATTAAAGGCATAGATAGCAGGCTGAGCAGATTTACAGATGACACAAAGCTGGGAGGCATAGCTAAAACATACCTGCTTGTTGACTCTATGAAAGGATAATTTGAACGTGGAAGAAGGAAATGAGCGATGGTAGAAATAATCTTGTTATCCAGATCTTCCATATACCAAACATCTTAGTTCAGCTTTAAGTAATTAAGCTTAAATACTCTATGTATATAAGCATATCTATACATACACACACAGATATATTTACATCCACCTTTATATGAAGCCATAAATCTCTATTATATACAGCTTTCCCTATCGCTTTCAAAGTAAATAATTTACCAAGTTTTCTTGCTGACATCAAAAAAGGATGGAGGGAATGCATTTCACAACTATTTGAGGCTCAGTTTCCTCACTGGCAAAATAAACAGGGATGTGCTGGAGTTGGCTCGTCAATCCTTAAATTTTCAGTGTGAGCATTTTTGCCTCAGAAATTGGCAAACACTACAAATCACAGTTTGATTTATTGTTTTGTTGATGGTCTAAACTTAAGAAAGCAATGGAGATAATGTGGATAATACAGATTAAACTTTTTTTGTTATTGTTCTTTGCGTCTCATCTTCTACATTGTCCTTCTCTTCTGTGAATTTGCAGCCCTGCTCTATTGTTCTCTCTTTTGTTTCTTTGATAAGACTTGCCATCACATAGTCAATATTTCTTTCTATTCTACCAATTATTTTTGCTACTCAGGTCATAAATTTTGCTCTCATAATTCTCATTTCTCTTTTAAACCACTCAGGAACAGTTCCATGTTCTCCCCAAACTTTACAGGGTCCTCTTTTTCATTGTGTTGAATTATATTCTTTTGTTTTGCAGTACTTATTCATGGACCCCTAAACTCCTTTGCTAGTCCTGGAAGCCATATATAAAATTTTCTTCCTGCTGTTAATGATTTCCTTTGTTGATTTATCTGCTTATGTTCAAGGTCTCTGAGTTTTCTTCTTCCTAAAACCTTTGGTAATTTCAGTCTTCCCTCCCTCCCTTATTTCCCCCTATTACTCACTTTCTGACTGTTTCCCCCTTGATAGTGGTTTCCCTTTGAGCTGGATCTCAAGTCTCAGCCTCCTCCTACATTGAGCAATTCATGGTTCACCAGCCTGAGTCTCTGTCTCAAGTGACTTTTAATGAAACAGAACTGACCCCAACTGGATTCTGGGCTCTTTCCCTCAGGCTTAGTAGAGTAGCAGGCACAGCATCTGCCCACATCCCAATCCCATAGTATCCTGTTCCTTTCCCTCTGGCCCCAAAGTTCAGAAAAGCTAGTGGTGATTTCTATCATTTGGAGTTTGAGTTTCCGAGGCTCTGGTTGTAGGACTGATCACAGAGTGGTCTGGTTTGGCTACATCATAGAATGAATGATGAAATGAATTGATCATCAGAGGTCATCTGCTCCAACCCTCTCATTTTATAGATGAGTAAATTGAAGTCCAGAAAGTTTAAGTAACTTGTTCAAGGTCACCCAGATAGTACATACTGTAGGCAAGATTTGAACCCAGAGTGTAAAGTACACAAGAGAGAAGTAATAAGACATAAAAAAATTTGAAATGTAGATTGGGACTAGAATGCCAAGAGAAGGAGGTTTTTTTTAACCTTAATCTTTAGGCAAAGGAGAACCTCCAGCAGGATTGTGGCATACTCTTGGCATTGCCTTTAGAATGAATACAAAGAAAGTAGATTCACCATCTGAAGGTTAAGCTTTGGGGTATATCTAATTTTTTTTTGGCTGGGCAATGACTTGCCTAGGGTCACACAGCTAGTAAAGTGTCAAGTGTCTGAGGCTGGATTTGAACTCAGGTCCTCCTGAATCCTGGGCCAGTGCTTTATCCACTGCACCACCTAGATGCTCCAATTTTTAAAAAAATGGAGGGGGGGGGGCGCAATATCTAAATTAAGAGTATAGGAGGAAGAAAAGTCAGGTAAATGTTTTACTCATTAAATTTATGGAATCATTTTCCAATTAGCTATAGGCTTTTGGCACATAATTTATTTTTCTAAGATAGTAACAAAACAGAGGATGTTTTCTGAAAACAAAAGTAATCGATACAACATTTTTTTTTAAAAAGCAAAACAATAGGGGCAGCTAGATGGCACAGTGGTAAAGCACCGGCCCTGGATTCAGGAGTACCTGAGTTCAAATCCGGCCTCAGACACTTGACACTTACTAGCTGTGTGACCCTGGGCAAGTCACTTAACCCTCATTGCCCCGCAAAAAAAAAAAAAAAAAAAGCAAAACAATGGGTCAAGATACTGACCTCTCTAGTTTTCATTAAGTTCTGTAGGAAGCCTTTCCCTACTTCTCCCTCTCTCTCTCTCTCTCTCTCTCTCTCTCTCTGCAGGGCAATGAGGGTTAAGTGACTTGCCCAGGGTCACACAGCTAGTAAGTGTCAAGTGCCTGAGGCCGCACTTGAACTCGGGTCCTCCTGAATGCAGGGCCAGTGCTTTATCCACTGTACCACCTAGCTGCCCCTCCCTACTTCTCTTAATTCTACTACCTCCCCTCTGTTAATTCTTTCCTATTTATCCTGTATATAGTTTGCTTGGTGTATATTTTTTACATGTCTCCCCCATTAAGATTGTGAGCTTCTTGAGGGCAGGGATTATCTTTCTTCTCTTTTTGCATCCCCAGCACTTAATACAGTGCCTTGTATGTGGTAGATGCTTGATAGATGTTGACTGATTCATTGATTGATGGGGCCAAGTGTTCCAGGCCCATTATAGGGCTAATCACGAGAGGAGCTATGAGAAAGCATGTTCAAAAGCCCAGAAAGTAGATAATTAGAACTCATCCAGGAAGTCTGGAGAGGAGGGGATCGCTATATCATGAAATAAACAGCAGGATCTAAAGATAGTTCAGTCATGAGGAGGGTGCCAAATCTGAGATTACTTTGAGGCTTCTTGCTCAGGAGGTAGCTGAAATAGCTGTGATTCCCACCATGATAGGGAAGTGGGGTCTGGTGGAGGGAAGGGGAACAGACATGTCATTTCCATGGTTACACTGAATTGGCCACGAAACAAGCAGGTCCGCTGAGCTCTCCATAACTCCTTCTTGCCTTCCTCAGGAAACTGAAGTAAGAGCATTCCCACCAGGGGGCCCACCCTTGCAAGGCCATCCACCCAATTGTACTGAGTCAGCAGGCTTGGGAAGTCCAGAGAAACCTTTGTGAGGGGGCGGGGGTGGGGGAGGCAGAATCAAAAGTCCTAAACTTTATTATTTTGAGATCCTCCCACCCCTGGAAGGAAGCACTGAAACTCTACCCTTTCCAAACAATGGGCCAAAGCCGTGGTACCCACCAGTGGTTCATTGGTTACGTAGAGTTATTTTTACTCAGACTTCTGGAAGGGCCATCCGGTCCTGGTTACATGATCCCACTCACAGCAATCATAACAGAACCAAACCACAATGGAAAGACTCAATGCCTGACACACTCTTATCATTACTGTGGACATAGGGGACCACAGTGACTGAGACGAGTCTCAGAATAATTTGGAGAGTGGTATGAGACCACCCAGAGGCTTTCAATAGATGTCCTCTAAAGAAAGGATGGGCAGAAAAGACTTCTCAGCCATCAAATAGGTAGACAGATCTTCCCCCCGTCCCAATTAAAAACTTTGAATAAACACAACAATCGCATAAAAATAAAAGCCCAACTCCAAGGGTTGATGGCTGCTCCCATAGGGACCACAGTATTGACAAATTTTTAGAGATTTCATTTCTCACTTAAGGTGCCCGATGTAGGTGTTCCATATCCTGTATACATTTATGCAACATTTGAGACCTAACAAGGAACCAAACCCAAACCCATATCCAAACAAGAACAATTCATGGAAATCTTGACTTAGGGTGGTGTATATAGCTTGGGCATTTTTTTTCAGGTTTTGCCCCCAAATTTGGTTATGTGAGATTGTTGTTTGTCCTTTATTCTCAAAGAGGACCATGACATAGGGGTAATGTCATGACTTGCAGTGAATTGGATTTAAGTGAGGGAGGACTGTGCAGTCACCAGCCTCACTCTCTCCTCCAGAGCCATCTGGGTCCAGTGGAAAGATATAGATCAGGATGACTGGAGATGGCCCCAGATTCAGTGGGAGACCTTAGTATTTTTAAGCTAAGGTCTTTCCCAGGTGTCAGTTTGAAGCAACACCCATTCAGTGATTTAAGGTTAGGTGATCATTCCAACATAATCAACTCATACCTATGCCTTCTGCCTATATAAACTCCTTTTAACTGCCCTAATAATGATAGTTTTTAGGAGTTACATTAATCATTTTTCCATATAGGAATATACAGTTTAATAATATTGAGATCTTATGATTTCTCTTTCATGTTTACCTTTTCATGCTTCACTTGAGTCTGGTGTTTGAATGTTACATTTTCTATTCAGCTCTGGTCTTTTCATCAGGAATACTTGAAAGTCCTCTATTTCTTTTTCTTTTTTTTCTTTTTTCTTTTCTTTTTGAAAGTCCTCTATTTCACTAAGTATCGATTCCCCCACCCCCACCCGAAGGATGATGGTCAGTTTTGCTGAGCACATTATTCTTGCTTGTAATCCTAACTTCTTTACTTTCTGGAACGTCATATTCTAAACTCTCTACTTCTTTGATGTGGCAACTATTAAATCTTGTGTGATCATGAATATGGCTCCATGATATTTGAATATTTCCTTTGTGGTTGCTTGCAATATTGTTTCCTTGACCTGGGAACTCTGAAATTTGGCTATAATATTCCTGGGCATTTTTTTTTTTTTTAGTGAGGCAATTGGGGTTAAATGACTTGCCCAGGGTCACACAACTAGTAAGTGTTAAGTGTCTGAGGCCGGATTTGAACTCAGGTACTCCTGACTCCAGGGCCAGTATTCTATCCACTGTGCTGCCTAGCTGCCCCCATGGGAAATTTTATTTTGGGATTTCTTTCAGAAGGTGATTGATGGGTTCATTCAATTTCTATTTTGCCCTCTGGATCTAAGATATCAAGGTAGTTTTCTCTTAAAATTTCTTGAAATATGATGTCTAGGCTCTTTCTTTGATCAGGGATTTTAGGTAGTCTAATAATTCTTAAATTATCTCTCTTCAATATATCTATTTTTCTAGTCAGTTGATTTTCCAATGACATTTCACATTTTTCCTATTTTTTTTATTCTTTGACTTTGTTTTTATTATTTCTTGATGTCTCATTGTCACCCTCCACTTGCCCGATTCTAATTTTTAAGGAATTATTTTCTTCATTGAGCTTTTGTACCTGTTCTTCCATTTAGCCAACTCTGCTTTTTAAATTCTTTTCTTCAGTGAATTTTTGTGTCTCCTTTAACCATTAAACCAATTTCTGGGGGGTTTGTTGTTGTTGTTTGTTTATTTTGGGGGGGGGTTCTTTTGCGGAGCAATGAGGGTTAAGTGACTTGCCCAGGGTCACACAGCTAGTAAATGTCAAGTGTTTGAAGACAGATTTGAACTCGGGTCCTCCTGAATCCAGTGCCAGTTCTTTATCCACTGTGCCACTTAGCTGCCCCAATTTCTTTTTTTAAGTATTACTTTCTTCAATATTTGTTTATTCCTCTTTTACCAAGCTATTAATTCACTTTTCATAATTTTCTTGCACCATTATAATTTGTTTTCCAAATTTTCCCTCTACCACTCATTTCTTTAACTCATCCAGGAATTCTTGTTGGGCTTGTATCTAATTAGCATTTTTTCTTTGAGGCTTTTGTTACTGTTTTCATGTTACTTTCTTCTTCTGTGTTTGTGCCTTCCTTTTCCCTGCCACTTTAGCAGTTTTTATGGTCAAGTTATTTTTTCATTGTTTACTCATTTTTCCAGGCCATTTCTTGACTTTAAACTTTATGTTAAAGTTGGGCTCTGTTCACCTGGGAGTAGAAAGGCAGTGCCTTAAGTGTCAAGCTTTTTCATGCTTCTGCTTTCAGAACTAGTTCTGAAGATCTGCAAATTGTAGTGCTTCCAAGATGGTGTGATCTGGGGAGAGGTGTGGTCACTGCTCACCTAGTCTGTGCTCTGGTTTTTACCCAGGAAGGGCCCCTGCCCCCCTGTAGCCTCAAGGACTAGCAATCTTTTTGGCCCTGAAACTGTGACCAGGGCCCCTGCTCCCTTGTAACTGACCACAGGAGCTCTTCTCTGTCCTAGAACTGTGACCCAGAACTGTGTATAAGCAATAGAGTTGCCAATCAGTGCCAGCAATGTATCCCCTGTAATCTCTTTCTGACAACTTGTTGACCCCCCTTACAGTCTCTGGGCTGAGAGCTCCCAAAGTTGCTACCACATATGTGCACTCCAGATAGGCCTCCATGTTGATATCACAGACTTTTCCTGCAGACCTAAGTTTTCTTTTTCTTTTTCTTCTGCTTTCTTAAGCCAGAAAAATGTCTCATCCTGACTTTCTGTTGGCTCTGCCACTTCAAAATATGATTCAAGGAGTTATTTTAAAGTTGTTTGGAGGGGAATGTTGGGAGAATTTGACTGGCTTGCTACCTTTTATCCACCATCTTGTCTCCACTCCTTATCTTTTTTAAAAAAGGGCTTCATCCATCCTCAAATATTTCTGCTTTCTCTTCAATAGTGTCATTAATATGCAGAGCAAATGGAATTGGTCTCAGAGTCAGAAACATCTGTGTTCAAGTCCCACCTCAGATATATTCTGACTGTGACCCTGGTAAGTCACTTGGTTTGGGGGGTTTTGGGGGGATTTTTTTTTTGTGGGACAATGGGGGTTAAGTGACTTGCCCAGGGTCACACAGCTAGTAAGTGTCAAGTGTCTGAATCTGGATTTGAACTCAGGTCCTTGTGAATCCAGGGCCAGTGCTTTATCCACTGCACCACCCTTTGGCAAGTTACTTAACTCTAGCACTCCATGAAAATATCCAAGACTACAAGTTGCTATGCAGTAACTGATCTGCATTGGTAGAGGGGGGCTCTGCACTGTGAGTTCTCTGTTCTTATGAAATCAGAGAGACTAACAGGTAGAGACAGATAGAGACAATGCAGGGATGGGTGGGGAAAAGAGAAAGAAGAAGAAGAGAGATTGATTTTTCTTTATTTACTTATGCACATATTATATCCTACCCAACCCTCATCTACCCCCAGTGCAATACAAGCTCTTTGAGGGTAAAGACTATTCTCCTCCTGTTTTTGTATGCACATTTGTCTTGGGTAGCCTATTTTCATCAGCCAGTGCCTTATTTTGACTGCTGTGACCCACCTCATGGCCTAAAGTGGTACTAAGTAGACATTTCTACCCCATAGAAATAAGGCTATGATGGCTGGATCCTGAATTATTGTTGTTGTTATTATTATTATTATTCTTACTTATTTATTGTCTACTTTGACTGGAAAAGTGAAACTCCCATTTTAGGAGTCTCCTTTCCTAAGGAGAAGAAACTTTGTGTGTTAAGTGTGGTTTAGAGTAGCTTTTTTCTTTCTTTCTTTCTTTCTTTCTTTCTTTCTTTCTTTCTTTCTTTCTTTCTTTCTTTCTTTCTTTCTTTCTTTCTTTTTTTTTTTTTTGGCTTGCATGTAAAGGGTTACTAGTTTTCTTGGAAGCATGGCTATTTGCAGCCTCATAAATTTGCTTGTCAAAAGTGCATAAAGCTTTTTTTCCCCCTTTTCATCTAATTTTTGAAAAAAAAAAGTTTTGCCCTCCCCATTCTAAAGTAATAGTCATTCTGTCAAAGTTGTTCTTTGGCTCCTTATTAGTAACCAAGCTGAGCAGACTGCCCACCCTGAGATAAATAACTGTCACCTGTCAATGTCATGGACTATATATCATTCTTAGGTTAATTATGAGAACCAGTCCATCATATGTTTCCTCCAGACAATAGGCGCCTACAACTGAGGCTGCTGAGGGTCAGAGACTGATCATGAATATAGAAAGTGTTGTCCACAAGCTAGGCTCATGTGCTCTAGCCAATTAGCCTTCAACCAGACAGTCTACAATTTCAGGCACTTGGCCAATTAGCATTCAGAAATCTGCAAGAACCCTTGGAAGGCAGCAAGACTCATTGATAAGAACTGACATCAGTAGCGGGATTTTTCACTGGATAAGCAAGACCAATCCAGCGTCCAACTGCATTACTGCCAATGACATCCTTCGACCCTCACACAGATGTGGCCTACATTTTGTATTGTACGGCTTCAGCAGGGCCAAATACTCTGTGAGTCAGTGACACTAACTTCCTTGTTCCTCAAACTTGAAGTTCCATCTCTCAACTCTACATTTTCACTGGCTATCCCCCAGGCCTGGAATTCTCTCTGTCCTTATCTCTGCCTCCTTTTTCCCATGATTTCCTCCAAGTCTCAGCTAAAATTCTACCTTCTGCAGGAAACCTTTCCCAGTTCTTCTTAATTTTTTTTTTAAAACTCCTGTTTAGCTTTTTTTTTTTAATTTAATTTTTTTTTCAGGGCAATGAAGGTTAAGTGATTTGCCCAAGGTCACACAACAAGTAAGTGTCGTGTCTGAGGCCGGATTTGAACTCAGGTCCTCCTGAATCCAGTGCTAGTGCTTTATCCACTGTGCCGCCCAGCTGCCCCCAGTTCTTCTTAATCTTAATGACTTCCCTCTAAGGCTACTTTCAATTTATCCTGTATAAAATTTGTTTGTACATACTTGTTTATATGTTGTCTTCCCCAATAGACTGAGCTCTTTAAGAGCAGGGACTGGTTTTGTTGTTGTTGTTGTTGTTTTGCCTTTCTTTGTATCTCTAATGCTTAGCAATGTCCGGCACATAGTAGGTGCTTAATAAATATTAGTTGACTGACTGATCAAGGGAATTAAGTGCAGCATTAGAATTCCAAGAACTCACCACACATCCCAGACCTGGATGGCTACTTTTCATCTCTACAGTACCTCCTGTTCTTCAATAAATCTTATTGTAACACACCTAAGTAGCATAGGCTCAACCTGAAGTCAGGAATATTCATCTTCATGAGTTCAAATCCAGCTTCAGACACTTACTATCTGTGTTACCTTGGGCAAATGACTTAACCCTTTGCCTCTTAAGCTTAACACTTTGCCTCAGTTTCCTCATCTGTAAAATGAGCTGGAGAAGGAAAGGGAAAATTGCTCCAGTATCTTTGCCAAGAAAACCCCAAATGGGGTTATGAAGAATTGGATATGACTGAAAAAAAAAAAGGCTGAACAACAACACATTCTAGTTGTGTGTTGAGTTTTGCTTTCACCACTTAGTCATGCTTACCTCCTGTCATGGGAGGGGTCAGAAGTTTTATCCCATAGCTATCCCTGTAAAAAAGCGTTAGCTGCTAAATAGAGGGGAATAGCAGTAGAATCCGATCATCTCTCTGATGCTTGAAATCAGCTCCATGAAGCTAGAACACTGTCATCTAGCCCAGTAACTTTCTCATAGTGGGTACATGAGAATCGTTTGTTGAATTGAGCTGAACTGAATTGTCTAAAGCAGGGGTTAATATTCTTTGTGGCATGGTCTCTTTCGGCAGCCTGGTGAGGTCCATGGGTGCCTTCTCAGGGTAATTCTTTTAAATAATTGAAGCTAAAAGTTGGTGATAATAGAGATGTAAATTCTTTCCCATACAATATACAGGCTACCCCTGAAATCTATTCAAAGACATCTTGGGGATCCCTGGGTCTCAGGTTAAGAACCACTGATCTAAAGTAACACAGAAACAGAATCAGAATTTAAATCCAGGTCTTCTGATTCCAAATCTAGTCCTCTTTCCATTACTTCATTTCTATTCCTTCTTTTCTTTCTTCCTTCCTTCCCTCCTTCCTCTCCTTCCTTCCTTTCTCTTTTTTCCTTATTTCTTTATAACTATTAAATATTATCAGAGATGTACGTAAAGTGCTGAAGACAGTGCTTGATATATAGTAAGTGCTACATAAATACTATTATTATTGTTATCATTATTATTATTAATCACAGTCACTTCTGAATGTACCACTGCCTATCCACCCAGTGAGCCTTATCTTGCAACACAGAAAAAAAAAGTTAAACAAAACTAATTAGTGATATGGCAATGTCTCAGTGGGGCAATCAAAAAAGGCCTCATTTTGGAGATTTCACTTTGTGTTAAGCATTGGAGAGATAAACTAAGGTAAGGTGAAAGCTAAGAGGTAAGATGAGGAGAGATCTTTCCAGACGTGGGGATAGAAGCCTGTACAATAACATAGAGGCCAACAATGGAATGTTATATATGGGGAATAGGAAATAGGGATTCCAGTTTGACTGGAATATAAAGTATAAAGAAGAGAGTAATGTGTTATCAGCCTGGAAATAAATGTCACTCAGGTTGTGAAGGACTTTCAAAGCTAAAATATGGTTTTATTCAAGAGCTATTAAAGGTGTTAGAGGCAGCCACTGGCAACTGGGATAGAGCACTGAGCCTGGAGTCAGGAATTTCTCTGAGTTCTAACAGGCCTCAGGCACTTCCTAGCTGTGTGACCCTACTCAAGTCACTTAACCTCTAATAACCTCTAATAAAATAACCTCTAATAATAACCTAATAACCTCTAATAAATAATAACCTCTAATAAAAATGGTTCCACTGGAGAAGTAAATGGCAAACTACTCCCAGTACCTTAGCCAAGAAAATCCCAAATGGGGTCACAGAGAACCAGACATGACTCAACAACAACAACAACAACAACAACAACAACAACAACAACAACGGTATTTGAGCTGGGGAGTCACATGGTCAGACTTGTGCTCTAGGAATTTCTCTATGGCATGGGTTAAAGAGAGGAGAGACTGGGGGCAGGGAGCCCAGCAAGGAGTATTCAGGACCTCATTACCTCTGGATTATTGAAATGGTACAGAGATAATGAGGGCCTGAAGTTGGGTGATGGCCATATGGGTAACAGAAGGACATGGATGCAAGAAAAGACTTGGAAGCAAATGGAAATGGGGTAGGGGTGGGGTCAGACAGACCTCTCCATAAGTGGAATGGATTACCTCAGTAGGTATCCCCCTTCCTGGAGGGCTTTCAGTAGTCATTTTTTTTTTTATTATTTTTTCGGGGCAATGAGGGTTAAGTGACTTGCCCAGGGTCACTCAGCTAGTAAGTGTCAAGTATCTGAGGCCAGATTTGAACTCAGGTCCTCCTGAATCCAGGGCCAGTGCTTCATCCACTGCGCCACCTAGCTGCCCCCGGTAGTCATTTGTAATGGAGATTCCTTTTCAGCTAAGAATTGTTCTGGACATGCAACTCTAAAATTCCGAGTCTGTTGAGAGCTGACAGTATATACAATGCCCTACACCCCTAGCCCCTACCTCTCTAAGGAAAGGAGTTAAGTAATTCCATCACCTCTTCTCCAGAGCTAAAACTGGTCATTGCGATTACACATCTTTCAGTATTTTTTAGTGTTCTTTTCATTTATATTATTGAAGTAATTGTTTCTATTGTTCTTCTTGTTTTGCTTATTTCTCTCTGCATCAGCTTTTAGAAATCTTCCCTCTCTTTTGCATTTAACTTTTTTATTTTTTAAAGTCTGAACAGACCTAAGTCCCCAAAGCTCTTCCTGATGGGATTCCCCACAACAAACTCACTTGTCTCCAGATTCAGCTTCAGACTGAACCCCCAACTGGATTCTGCTCAGGTGGGCTCTGACCTTGGCAAACAGCCCTGTCCTTCCAGCCTGGGCTTCCACTGGCCATTAATCATCGGATTAGCAGCCAGACCTGTTTTCTATTTCATTTACCAACCTAATGAATCACTGAGCTCTGGGTTACCCTATTGGGCCTGAAGGGGCACTGACTGCCAGGACTATTTAAGGACAGAATATGGGTTATGGTGGCGTAAACTGGGGGAGATAGAGATGAGAGATGTTGGGGGAAATGAAAGAGAGGAAGGGAGAGAGAGAGAGAGAGAGAGAAGGAGGGGAGATGGGGAGAAAGAAAGAGGAGAGACAGAGGAAAAGAAAAAGAGAGCACAAAATAAAATCCAGACTTTATGCGTCCACCATTTTATCATGTAATATTTAAATATTAGCCCCTCACCTAAAAAAGCAACTGTTCACTTACTGCCTTTTCCTTTTGTAATCTCTCCAAGAAACACTCAGGCTGCTGAACAAAAGTCTTCATTCATTAAGACTTGGCTGGGTGCAAACAAGTTCACAACTTGATAATCCCCTTCAACCCTTATTAAATCAGCATAGCACTGCAGGTGTGAAGCCAGACGGGAAGGAGGAGAGCAGGCCCTGGAGCAAGCTTTCCATCTCAGTCCTTAGTCCCCTAGTCCTTCCTAAAGACCTTTCCAGTTCTTTCACTCCAGTGGACTCTACCAGTGGGGCTCTACCCAAGCTTGCTCTAAGTTTAGAAACCTACTGAGCTTCTAACTGAGGTATAACCAGGTAGTTAAGGGAATCAACCTGGGAGGCAGCCAGTCAGTTACCAGCGGGCATCACCCTCTCCCCCACAACCAGTTTTTACAGCTTCTACACCAATCCAAAAGCAGATGCTTAAGAAAAATGCATCACCAGAACATCCATTTAGAGTTAGAAAGAGAGGAGGTATAATGTGGGCCAGAGTATTATAATATATATTATATCCAGAGTATTGCATTATATTCTGACTTGAGACTGAAGAGCTGAATTCACATCCTACCTTTGACATATCACATATCTTCTGGGATTTAAATTTTCTGTTTTGCAAAATGAGAAGCTGACCTAAGGAGCACATTTAGGTTGGATATCAGGAAGAGCTTTCTAATAATTAGAGCTATCTACAGGAAGATTGAGTTACTGTTGGGATTAGGGAAGGCCTAGCATTTATATAGTACTTTAAGGTTTACAAAATACTTTATGAATATTGGCCCATTTGATTTTCATGATCTCCATTTTTCAACTGAGGAAGATAGAGGTTAATTAACTTGCCCAGAGTCACACAGCTAGAAATTATCTGAGGCTGGATTTGAACTCAGGTCTTCCTGACCACCTAAGTGCCTAGTTGACTTGTTTCAGTCATGCCCAATTCTTGGTGACCTCATTTGGAGTTTTCTTGGCAGAGATACTAGAGTGGTTTACCATTTCCTTCTCCAGCTCATTTTACAGATGAGGAAACTGAAGCAAACAGGGTTAAGTGACTTGCCCAGGGTCACATAGCTAGTAAGTGTATGAGGCCGGATTTGAATTCAGGAAGATTGTCTTCCTTGAAGGCAGGATCTAGTGTAGGGAATATGTTCTGGAGTTAAGAAGTTAAGGAGTTAAGGAGTTAAGGAGTTAAGAAGAAATGAGGTCGGGGGCAGCTAGGTGGCGCAGTGGATAGAGCACTGGCCCTGGATTCAGGAGGACCTGAGTTCAAATCCAACCTCAGACACTTAACAATTACTAGCTGTATGACCCTAGGCAAGTCACTTAACCCCAATCGCCTCACCAAAAAAACAAAAAGAAGAAGAAATGGGGTCAAATCCCACACTTGACTCAACAAATCACCATCTTTCAACCTTTACTTTATCTCTTCATCAGTAGATTGGGGTGGGGAGGAACAAGGAAGAGAGACTAGATGGCTCCTGAGGTCCCTTCCAGCTTTGAATATATAATTCTATGAACTGGTACTTGGCGCTGGGTTTTGAAGGAAGAGAAATATTTCAACACTGCTTCAGAAAGGAGGAGGGAATCAATTCCTGGCATAGAGTATTGACCTACTTCAGTCTAGTCGGGCAGATAGGACAGGGAAAAGATAAACTAACAATTTATGGCAGAGCATGCTGACTCTTAGAGGGGTGAGCCATCGATGTCATTATTAGTTACAGAGACACAGATTTAGACCTGAAAGGGCTGTGGGGACCCTGTGACACCCCCACTTCAATTTATGGAAGAGGGGAGGCAGTTTGCCCAACAGAATACAAGTAGAAAGTGTCCCAGCCATGATTTGACCTGAATCTTCTGATGTCTTCTCTTTCTCCCACACCAGCATTACTATGTCAGCAGGAAAGCTGGATCATTTTCAAAAGGGAAGCTAATGCCCAGGGCAGGTTCTGCTGACAAGGTTGGGGCGGGGGGAGGGCTAGAATGTAGAGTAAGGGGCCTTAGGTCAGGCGGCAGGCCTGGATGGGGTAGCAGAGGCATGGGTGGGGCCCTATGTGGCTGAAGACAGACCCCTCATTCTTTGCCACTTCTTTTGGAGGCCTGGACCCTGGTTTTCTATTTCTGCAAAGAAATGGACTGCTTTACTAAAATGCCATATTTAATTGCAAGCAAATGGGAGCTGGGCTTTGCTGCTCACATTTGCCCTGGCAAGCTCCTGACAGCTCCATGTGCCCCCCCTTTCCCCTTCTTCCTCCTCTTCCCTCCTCAAGAAAATATGAAAAAAATGAGAATTCTGTCCTCATGTTCAATGATGATTTCTGCAGCCTAATCTCATTATTCCCTTTCTACCATACCAGAGGCATAGTCTTAGAGATGAGAAAACGGAGACTTAGGGAGATTCAGGGACTTGTCCAAAGTCACATAGGTAGTAAATATTAGAGGCAAGATTTAGTCCCTTGTCCTCCGACACTAGAGCCAGGGTTCTTACTGTGCCATGCTGCTTCATATTTCTTTTTTTGTTTCTACTCCTCCTTCTCCCCAACTGAAGGGCCTAAGACATTCACAAAGCCAATAAATAACTCCTTGGGGCCAGGGGTGCTACATTACCCCACTGGGCTAGGAATGTCATTTTGTTTCTCTTTGTTGTCCTAACTGGCAAAGCCTTATCTCACAAAGTGGTTCCACTTATGGCCAACTCATCAGCTCCCACACCAATGCATGGGGTCTTGATGTGCCAACTGCTGCTGTCACCACTTATAACATCTGGCATTCCAAACTCAATCCCATCTATGACATCTACTGTCATTCAGGTTTTTTAAAATTTTTTTTAGTGAGGCAATTGGGGTTAAGTGACTTGCCCAGGGTCACACAGCTAGTGTTAAGTGTCTTGAACTCAGGATTTGAACTCAGGTACTCCTGACTCCAGGGCCAGTGCTCTATCCACTGCATCACCTAGTTGCCCCTGTTATTCAGTTTTTTACATGATCTGTTTATGATTTCCACTCCTTTACCTGCTTAGGAGTGTACTCTCTGAATAATACAAGTCATAGTCATAACAATCCCTCAGATAAAAAGAGGATGCTATTGGCCCAGCAGCAGTGGGGCACATGATTTGTTTCTCTGACTGCTGGGCTGGTTTCCATCCATACGCTTTCACCTTGAAACCCCATTGTTCCCAAGGGCATGAATCTGCAAAATGGCCCATGGCTGGAAGACATATGGCTTGTGACTACAGAACAGGGGGAAGCTAACTGAACCATCTAGGATAACAGTCCATGTTTCTTCCCATACTGACATAACCAGTCACTCTACATGCTACCTGGAACCTTAGAACCTCCCAAGTACTTTTATGTTGGAGAAGAGAAGATCATTATTTTCAAGTCTTTGAAAGATTGTCCGGTGGAAGTTCCTAGTGTCCCCACTCAAAAAAAAATTACTTTGTGTCATTCATATCTTTTGTTGTGTCGTTTCAGTCGTTTCCAACTCTTGATAATCCCATTTGGGGTTTTCTTGGCAAAGACACTGAAATGGCTCACCATTTCCTTCTCTGGATCATTTTATAGATGAGGAAACTGAGGCAAACAGGGTGAAGTGACTTGCCCAGGGTCACATAGCTAGTAAGTTTCTGAGGCCAGATTTGAACTCAGGTCTTCCTGATTCTAAGCCTGGGTGCTCTATCTACTTCACCACCTACCTAACTCTTTCATATCCATTTTGCATTTATTTGTATGTGTTCATGTTGTCTCAATAGACTCAACCAACAAGAATTTATTAGATACCTACTGTGTGCCAACTACTGTACCAGACACTGAAGATACAAAGACAAAAATGAAATAATTCCTGCCTTCAAGAAGATCACATTCTAATATAGATTTGTGTGTATGTATATATGTATGATTATATATACATATACATACATACATCTGTGTATATATGTATGTGTTTGTATATGTGTATATATGTATATACACACACACATATATGATGGAAGAAGAGACACTAGCATCTTGGGGAGGAGGGAGGGGAAGAAGAAGAGCAGGTAAAGGTTTTGGAGTGGGGCAGCTAGGTGGTGCAATAGATAAAGCACCAACACTGGATTCAGGCGGACCTGAGTTCAAATCCAGCCTCAGACACTTGACACTATCTGTGTGACTCTGGGCAAGTCTCTTAACCCTCATTGCCCTGAAAAAAAAAAAAAAAGGTTTTGTGTGGAAGGCATCACCTAAGCTGAGCGGGGAAGGTAACTAAGGCTTCAAAAAAGGGAGCATGGGGAGGCACTGAGGACAACCACTGCCAAGGTGAGAGATCGTCAGTTTGGCTATAGACAGGTTATGAAGGACTTTAAATGCCCAAAAGAAGAAGTTAAAAAACCCTTGAGGATAAGTGTTGAATTGGTTTTGTCTCCATGTCCCAAGTGCCTAGTATAGAGCCTAGCACATAGTAGGCTGTCACTGAATGCCTATCAAGAGAATGAAGATGGGGGCAGCTAGGTGACGCAGTGGATAGAGCACTGGCCCTGGAGTCAGGAGTACCTGAGTTCAAATCTGGCCTCAGACACTTAACACTTACTAGCTGTGTGACCCTGGGCAAGTCACTTAACCCCAATTGCCTCACCAAAAAAAAAAAAAGAGAGAGAGAGAATGGAGATGAGTCTTGATCTTCTTGATATAGGTGAGTAGAATTGAAAGGAAATGGATAAAAGTTGCAAAAACTAATCTCTGCTCTCTCTACATAAGGAAAGATTTCCTAACAATTAGTGTTATATACAAATGTCATGAACCTTCTCTAGTTTAAAGGTAGTGAGCTCTCTCCATTGCTGGAAGTCAAGACAACCATTCATCAGGGAGATGGTTCTATAAAAGTATGGGATTGGACTTGATGGGTTTTTTTTTTTGTCCTTTCCAACTTTGGGATTCTGCAAATACCATCTCAGAAATGCTGCCCAAGTTGCCCTGCAGCTGAGCTCCTTGCAGAAATATCCATAATTTAGGAATTCCATTCCAAATTTCTTTTGGCAGAGACAACTTCTTTGGTGAAAGAAGAACTCTACCTTCTGAGAGTTTCCGTGGAAACCACCTGGTCTTATTTTACTTCTAACAGCAGGGGTGAGCCAGCCTGCTTACCGCAGAAAGGAAAATGACTGCATTCTGAATGTAAATTCGTTTCTAATCTGCAAATGGAAAATCTGCATGATAATAGCTTATATTTTATAGTGCTTTAAGCGTGCAGACATACACACATGCATATATGTACACACGTATGTCAAAGTTTTCCTCATCACACCTCTATAAGGAAAATAGTGCAATTATGGTAGTTACCCATCTTAGAGATAAGGAAACTGAACCTCATGGAAGGGAAGTGATATGTCCAAGGGCCAATCATGCTTCAAGATTTCTCCACTCAAAGGTGAAGTGATTTAGCCAAGGGCCTATCAAACAAACAAATGGTTTCTTCATTGACCTTCTCAAGGGGAGAGAACCCATCATAAAGTTTGCTTATGAGAGTCTGTTGAGTTTTATGAGTTTATTTAGGGGAAAACTAAAATGGTCGTCAGGGAGCGAAATTCAAAGATCCTAGATTTAGAACTGGAGGAGACCTTAGGGAGCATCTAGCCTCGTCCCCTCATTTTACAGATGAGGAAACTGACAGTCAGAAAGAGGAAATTCCTTGGCCTATATTATATATTTAGAAAATTGTGGAGTAAGGAACTGACATCGAGTCTTTTGACTTCAATTCAGCATTCTTGCCACCGTCCCAAGCCACACAAACATGCCCTCAGAGTAACTTTGATCAATGAGGAGTCCTGGAAGGGATTCTGGATTTGGATTGGAAGTGTGAATTTGGGTATGAACATGGGTGTGAATGTGGGTGTCACTTTCTCTTGCTGGGTATTAACTGTAACATGAGGGATCAAGGAGGTCCCTTCCAACACTAAATCCTGTGATAGAGAAACAAGGAAATTAATGGAGAGAAAATCATTTGATTGATTCATAGCCTCAGAGGAAAAAGTTTGATATCATATAACTAGAGCTCAGTGTCAGTGGTGGATAGAGAACCTTGCTCAGAATGAAGACTTGGATTCAAGGCCTACACTTGCTATTTATTGACTGTGTGACTAAATTAACTTCCTGGTGTCTCCCCAACTTCCCCTTCCCGCTCAAAAATACACACAACTCTTTTTTTTTTTTGAGGCAATCAGGGTTAAATGACTTGCCCAGGGTCACACAGATGTGTAAATGTCTAGTAAATGGCTGAGGCTGAATTTGAACTCAGGTCCTCCTGACTCCAGGGCCAGGGCTCTATCCACTGCCCCACCTAGCTGCCCCCAAAATATATACAAATCTTGAAGGTTATAAGTTGCAAAGCAGGTGCTGATTTGTCTCAGAAGCCAAAGTTTCTTCAACAGGAGTTAATTACCAAAGAAATTACAGGTTCAAAACCCCACCTCCCCCCAAATGGAGCTTTTCTTATAATGGAAGAGGTAAAAGTTCTACCATTTTCACAAAAGTCACTGGGGTCTTTTTAGCACTGGATTTGTCACTCTCCTAATAAGCAGAAAAGAAAGACAGACTATACTAACCCTGTAGGAACAAAATATGCAAATATTCAGGTTGTTTTTTTCTTCTTCTTTATAATCTGCACTTTGTTACTCCCCATAATTACTGACAAGCTTTAAAAGTTGCATACAATCCAAAGAAACTCAGTTCTGGCACTCACCCAGTAGAAATAACATGCCATTGATATTGATAGAGCGGGAATAGCACCTTAAAAATATATCAACTGACTATCTTCAGAACAGGCTCTTGCTGCTGAAGAAGTACTGAATTTATGGAAGCCATTCATCCTGGTGTACTATTTCTCTTGTGCTAGGTGGTACAATGGATAGAGTGCTGAGCCTAGAGCCAGGAAGACTCATCTTCATGAGTTCAAATCCAGTCTCAGACACTTCCTAGCTGTGTGGCCCTGGGCAAGTCACTTAACCCTGTTTGCCTCAGTTTCCTCATCTGTAAAATGAGTTGGAGAAGGAAATGACAAACCACTGCAGTATCTCTGCCAAGAAAACCCCAAAGATGGTCACAAAGAGTGAGACATGACTGAACAACAATAAAAACTTTGAGACAGCACAGCACAGTGGCTGGAGGGCTAGACTTGGAGAGAACTGGGTTTGGATCCCATCTTTCACAGTTACTAACCATGTGACTATGGACAAGTTATAACTTCCTCTGAAGCTGTTTCTTCATCAGTAAAATAGAGATAATATTTATACCACCTACCTTATAGAGTTGTTGTAAGAGTTGTACATGACTGACAAAATAATGCAGCAACATTTTGGTTGTTATTAATGTACAAATTCTAACCTATGGGGACCTAAAAGCATACGCTACTGTTTATTCCCATGTGGGGGGTGGAGGGGAAACCTTTAATAGTATACAGTTATTCTTTCTTGGTTTCTCTCTAATTAGGGTTGGTGGGAAGAGAGGGGACAGGGGAGGGGGACACTTCCTACTGTGGATTCAGGTTCAGATTTTTAAATCTGACATTTTTGTTTTCTAAAAATGAGGGGGGGGGCAGCTAGGTGGCACAGTGGATAAAGCACTGGCCCTGGATTCAGGAGGACCTGAGTTCAAATCCAGCCTCAGACACTTGACACTAGCTGTGTGACCCTGGGCAAGTTTCTTAACCCTCATTGCCCTGAAAATAAATAAATAGATAGATAGATAGATAGATAAATAAATAAATAAATGAGGGCGTTAGATTCAAATGTTACCTCATATTTTAAGATTTTCCAAGTTCTTTAATTACTAG
This sequence comes from Dromiciops gliroides, assembly GCF_019393635.1. Taxonomy (NCBI): domain Eukaryota; kingdom Metazoa; phylum Chordata; class Mammalia; order Microbiotheria; family Microbiotheriidae; genus Dromiciops; species Dromiciops gliroides. The sequence continues at coordinate 260,325,572 of NC_057864.1, forward strand.
TATCTCACTAAAGCTTTCCCTTTGAGTTGGGCTTTAGCATTATTCTCATTTATAAAATGAGAAAATCAAGTCTCATGATGGTTAAATGACTTTCCCTAGGTTCATGTGGCTAGCAAATGTATGAGGTAGGATATTGAAACCCACGTCTTTCCTAACACCTGGTCCAAGACCCTATCCCCTCGGCCACATTGCCTCTCTGAGGCTTCTCCAGGGGCCATCTCCAGTTGTCCTGACAATATATCTCACCACTGGACCCAGATGGCTCTGGAGGAGGAAGTGAGGCTGGTGACCTTGCACAGCCCTCCCTCACTTAAATCCAATTCAGTGCAAGTCACAACATGTCCTCTTTGAGATCTAAAGACAAACAACAAGGCTCCTCTAGTTCTTTTTTATTTATTTATTTTTTTTTAGTGAGGCAATTGGGGTTAAGTGACTTGCCCAAGGTCACACAGCTAATAAGTGTTAAGTGTCTGAGGCTGGATTTGAACTCAGGTACTCCTGACTCCAGGGCCGGTGCTCTATCCACTGCGCCATCTAGCTACCCCACTCCTCTAGTTCTTACTCCTACCTGTGATCCTGTTTTAGTGTGGAAATGTCCCAGAATACTGTGCTTGAGTTAAAAAAATGTGGCTGCTAAGTTTAACAGGATATTACCCCAAAGGGTAAAGGAGACCTAGATGGCTTGGTTAAGGAAGGCAAGCCCTCTAGGGATTTGTTGCAGGAATTGGAGAAGTTTAATCTAGAGAAGACTGAGGAAAGACTTGAAAGTGTCTCCAAGGATACCATGTGAAAGACAGGGAAGATTTGTCCTTCTTGGACTCAGAGGGGAGAAACAAGAGCAATGCATGGAGTTTCAGAGAGATAGAGTTTAGCTTCATGTAAGTAAAAGCTTGCTAACATTACAGCTGACCAAGAGTGAAATTAGCTACTTTTGGAGAGCATGGGTTTATCCATGGAGGTCTTTAAGCATAGATTAGATGAGCTTTTGCAGGGGATATTGTAGAAAGAAATTGCTGCTTCAGATAGAAATTGGACTAGATAATTTCTGAGGTCCAATTCTGAGATTCTTTTGTAGTTGGGGATCTAGATAAAATTTCTCCAAGGTCTCTGTTATCATATTTATTGTTGTTCAGTTGTGTATGAGTTTTTGTGACCCTGTTTGGGGTTTTCTTGGCAGAGATGCTCAAATGGTTTGCCATTTCCTTCTCCAGCTCACTTTACAGATGAGGAAACTGAGGCAATTAGGGTTATGTGGCTTTCCAAGGGTCACATAGCTAGTAAGTGTCTGAAATCACAAATGCTTCACACCAGGGCTTGATGTATGCTTTTGGTAATTATCTAGACTTAAGAAAGCAATGGAGGAAATTCTAATAATGAAGATTAAACTTAAAAGCATGCCTTATTTACACCCCCCCCCCCAAACACACACACCCCTCCTGAGAGATGGTTGTTAAATATATGCTGGCATACCCTTGCTTGGACAAGATGATCTCTTGGGTCTTTCCCAGTTCTAAATTTTTGAAATTTTTCCTTATCTATAAAAATGAATGATTATGACTTGATCTCTAAGTTCCCTTCCAATTTGAAATTATCATCTTGGTTTCCACTTCCTTCCAATCATCTTAGTCTTCCCCATCCCCCATATCACAAACTATCTAGGCCTCAATTTCCTCCCCTGTAAAAGGAGCCAGTTGGAACAGATGACTTTGAAGTTTCCCGGTAGTGGAGTATCCTCCCCTGATCCCTAAGAACAGAGCAAAAGCGGATATTACCTGGGAGTGGAGCTGAGTCATTGCTCCTTCTTCCCTCTGAAAGGACAAACTCTTCTGTCCTCTGGGTTGTTGCAGCCTAAAAGTAAGGTTAGGCAGAGACATACCTTTGATAGTACAAGAATATTGCTGGGGAAGTGCTGACAATTTCTTCACTGTCCAACCTCATTCTCCTAGGACTGTCCCATAACCAGCTTTTCCATGAAACCACCAGAAAAGAAGCTATGTTCCTAATGACAAGCCATGGTAAGATTCTCAAGTGCTTTCTGAACTATGCAACAACGATTCAATTCCAGGCCATAGACTTGGGAGTGTTATGCCATGGCCCACTTTCCAACCATCCCCACCCCACCAGACACTTGGACTCCATACCTAGCTCCAATATCCTGCACCAATAGGTGAGCCTTTTGCCTCATTTTGCCATTAAGACATGGCCAATTCCTGCAGTCTCCTTTTGGGGGAACTTCCCCCCTTTCCAATATCCATTTATCTATTGTCTTTTTCTCTTAGAATGTAAGCTAATTGAGGGCAGAGCTTATCTTGTTTTCTTTTATTTCTATCCCTATTGCTTAGCACAGTGATTGGCAAATCATAAATTTAATAAAATGCTCTATCATCTCTCTCTCTCTCTCTCTCTCTCTCTCTCTCTCTTTCTCTCTCTCTCTCTCCATCCATTTATCCAGACATCTAGCTATCCAGCCATCTAGCTATCTTAATCTATCCATCCATCTCTAACCATCCATTTATCTATCTTTATCTATCCATGTATGTAACTATCCATCCATCTATCCATCCATCCATTCATCCATTTGTCTATCTATCCAACTATCCACCCATTTATCCATCCATCCATCTACCTATCTGCTATTTTATTGTGTTCTTAATCTTTGAAAATGGACAGTGCACAAAATGGATACATGATTTAGACATAAGAGGTGATACCATAGGTAAATTAGGAGAGAAAGGAATAGTATACCTTTCAGATCTTTGGAAAGGAAAACAGTTTATGACCAAACAAGAGATAGAGTATATTATAAAATGTAAAATGGATGATTTTGATTACATTAAATTAAAAAAAACTTTTGTACAAACAGAAACAATGCATCCAAAATTAGAAGGGAGGCAGAAAGCTGGGAAACAATTTTTATGGCCAGTACTTCTGATAAAGGCCTCATTTCTAAAATATATAGGGGAACTAAATCAAATTTATAAGAATCCGAGTCATTCCCCAATTGAGAAATGGTCAAAGGATATGAACAGGCAGTTTTCTGATGAAGAAACCAAAGCTATGTATTCCCATATGAAAAAATGCTCTAAATCTCTAATGATTAGAGAGATGCAAATTAAAACAACTCTGAGGTACCACCTGACACCCATCAGATTGGCTAAAATGACAAAAAAGGAAAATAATAAATGTTGGAGAAGTTGTGGGAAAATTGGAACACTAATGCATTGTTGGTGGAGCTGTGAACTGATTCAACCATTCTGGAGAGCAATTTGGAATTATGCCCAAAGGGCGATAAAGCTGTGCATACCCTTTGACCCAGCAATACCACTTTTGGGTCTTTTTCCCAAAGAAATCATGGAAAGGGGAAAGGGACCCACATGTACAAAAATATTTATAGTTGCTCTGTATGTGGTGGCAAGGAATTGGAAGTTGAGGGGATGCCCATCAATTGGGGAATGGCTGGACAAGTTGTGGTATATGAATACAATGGAATACTATTGTGCTGTAAGAAATGATGAGCAGGAAGAGTTCAGAAAAACCTGGAGGGTCTTGCGTGGGCTAATGATGAGTGAGATGAGCAGAACCAGAAGAACATTGTACACAGTATCATCAACACTGAGTGTTGATCTACTGTGATGGACTATATTCTTCTCACCAATGCAATGGTACAGAAGAGTTCCAGGGAACTCATGATAGAAGAGGATCTCCAAATCCAGGAAAAAAAAAGAACTGTGGAGTATAGATGCTGAATGAACCGTACTATTTCTTTTGGTTTTGGTGCTGATGTTTTTCTATTTTGAGGTTTTTCATCATTGCTCTGATTTTTCTCTTATAACATGACTAATGCAGAAATATGTTTAATGTTATTATGTGTATATATATGTATATATGTATACGTGTGTATATATATATATATATATATATATATATATATATATATATATATATATATATATATATATATATATATATATATAAAACCTATATCAGATTACCTGCTGTCTAGGGGAGGGGGGGAGGGGAGGGAGGGAGAAAAATCTGAAATTGGAAAGCTTGTATAAACAAAAGTTGAGAACTATCTTTACATGTAACAGGAAAAAAATAAAATACTTTATTAATTAAAAAAAAAAGAAAATGGACAGTGCAGTAGAAAGAACTCTGGATTTGTAAAACTGCATTCCCAAGATGTGAGCTGTGGCTCAATGTACTCTCTCTTACCAGGGAATCTGATCCTGGACCACAATGACCCAGATTAATGGAGGGGAACGGTAACTCTGATCCTAAAGAAAAGGGTCAAGTTTTCCTCATTTTCAGATTTGTGGTTCCTACTCTGAAGTAAAATCCCAGGAAGATTTTCTAAAACAAAGCTTAGGGACCTGAGTTCAAGACCCAGCTCTTGTTCACTACTCTAAGCCTCCAATTTCCTTCTCTGTACTTGCCTTCAAAGAGCTTTCATTCTAATAAAGAGTGAAAACAATATGTGGAAGTAATAATTAGTCCAAGAAGAGAATGTCTGAAGAGTAATAGGGATGATGAATTGATCCATGAGGATGCCATTTGGCACACCCTTTCCAGAAACAATGATAATATTCTTTTATTTCTTTGTCCAAGCAAGAAGGGGAGGCAGGATTGGAATGGAGGAGAGACTTAGAGTGAAAGTCATCTCTGAGAAAATGGTCTTTGTATTCTACTCCTGTGAAATTCCAGAGTAGCCAGCTGGGGACTCAACCGATTCAGCAACTCCACTCACCTTGTGCTTTTATGGCTGAGGGCAGCTTTGTATCCTTAACCTTGAGGGGAATGAAACTAGACCAAAGCTCCAGGAGTTTGGGGACCTTATCCAAAAGCCCATGGTCATCTGTCTATTTCCTTACTTTCTCTTTAAGTACCAAAACATGTGGATTTCTGAATAGTTTTTCCTTCTGTGTATTTTTTAAATGTTTTACTGATGTTCTCTCTCTTCCCCCTCTCTCCTTCTCTTTCTCCCTCTTCTTCCCTTTCTTTCCTTGAGGCAGCTAGTCAGGAAGATTTGAGTTTAAATCCATCCTCAGACACTACCATTGTGACCCTGGGCAAGTCACTTAACTTCTATCTGCCACAGTTTCCTCAACTGCAAAATGGAGATTATAATAGTACCTAACTCTCATGTTTGTTATGAGAATCAAATGAGATGACATTTGTTAAAAGCACTTAGGATAGTGCCTGGTATTTAGGATGTGCTAAATAAATGTTTCCTTCCTTTTCTTGCTTTTCTTTTTCTTCTTTCCTCCCTCCTTTTCTTTCTCCCTCCCTTCTTCCTTACCTCCTTCCTTCTTTCCGCTTTTCCTTCCTTCCTTTTCTCTTCCTCTCCTTCTTCATTTCTCCTTCCTTCCTTTCTGTCTTTTTCTTCCTTTCTCTCTGCATCTCTCCCTCCTTTCTTACCTTTCTTTCCTTCCTTCTTTCCCTTCCCTTCCCTTCCCTTCCTTCTTTACTTTCCTCTTTACCTTTTAGTTCCCATTAAATCACTTCTTTCCCCCTAAATAGAAATTCTCCATTGTAACAAAGAAACACAATGAAGTAGAACAAATGCACCCCCAGGTCAAGGGTCTGTGAAAGCCTAGGTCTCATCCAGTCCATTGCTTTTTTCATTAGCGTATGCTGACCTTTATTTTGCAGATGATCAACCCTCTGATTGTACAAACTCAGAATAATCCCTTAGAGCTGTGCTTCTTCCCTGCTTTGTCATCATGGAAGGTACCTTAAAGATCATCTTGTTTAATCTGTTCATTTTACAGATGAGAAAAACTGAGGTCTAAAAACAGGGAAGTCACTTGCCCAAGGTCACAGGACCTATTAGAATTTAGGTCTCTTTCCACTACATCACACTGCTTCCTTCTTCTATGTTAATTTTTGTAATTATTTAAGGGAAGTAGAGTAATAATAGCTTGCATTCAAATTGTGTTTTTAAATTGTCAGAATGCTTTCCTATCAAAAGCCCTGTGAGGCAGGCAGCAAAAGTCTTGTTATCCCCATTTTAGAGATGACAAAAATTAGGCTGAGCAAGGTAATACGACTCGCCCCGGGTCCCACAATTGATAAGTGCCTGAGCCAGTATTAGGACTCAGGTTTCTTGCTTTTCAATCCCATGCTCATTTTATTACATCCCACAGGATTCCTTGATCTATATCCAATTCTTCATAGTCATTAAGGGGAAATATAAAAATGTACTAATGCCATGTCAAAAAAAAAATCCACTCATTTCCAAAGAGGAGACCAGAGGAGAAAGGCAGTTCCATATTGGAACTGGCATGCATTCATCTACTTCATAGTAGCAATGACCAGAAATGTAGGTCTACAGATGGAAAGAGAGTCAGGCCATTGGAAACAAGAGCCACTCTCACCACAAACCTCCCATAACCCAGATATAATTACTCCAAGGTACAAAAGAGTTTGCACTTACAGACTCCCTGGTTCCAATCTCCTTGGCGGGATAAGTGCCCAAGAATAAGCCAGTTCTCATAAACTTTCCAGCCAAGGGCTGCAAAGGCGGGAAGTTGAAATAAGGACCAGTAATGAGCTTAAGTGCCAAGTCCAGCTCAGCTCCAAAGTCCTTTGAAAATTCATTGACAATATCAGGACCTAGTGAAGACAGGTTTTCAAGCTTAAACGGTCTACAGAATGTGGGTTTTCAGATTCCAGGACCTATACTCCTACCAGAGACCAGTGCCAGTTAGCTCTAGCTAACTGATACCCCTAGCCTGATAATGGAGCCTGCTAGTTTGATTGTACCTCTTTTTTAAGCTGTGAAAGGTACAGGAGAAGAAAGAATTGAAAACTAGAGTGAAAGAAGGAAGAAATGAAATATCTGATACCTCAACATGGAAAAAGAAGATAAAGATAGAGGAGAAAGGGACCAGTTTTAATTGGAAAGTCATTTTCCTTCTCTTGTTATTTTTAAGTTATAGTCTTGGATCCTTAGAAATTACAGGCTCCTTTAGCATCATCTCTGTGGTTGGAAAAAATGCCCATTTCACTTTTAAAACAAACAATGGAAAGTTCCTTCTGGAGGAAAAATCTTATTAGCCAAAGTCAAAGGAAATCTGCGGAAAGTTTTAGCAAGATCTATGGGGCTTTCGCCGCTTTTGCAGAATGACTGTGCGCATAGCCAGCGGCCTTCTTTGCCTCTTCCCCCAAACTGCTGCCTATACATAGGATAAAAATAACATCCCTCTCCTCAAACCCTGAGTGCTTCAGAAGACCTCACAGGGTACTGAACGCAGGAGGAAACCACTCAGACATGAAAGCCAGGAGAATATCCTTTACCCAAATAAACAGCCCGAGGAATACATGGAGGGAAACAAGTCTGATCAGACAAAGCCGCAAATTAAGATCACAAGAGACGAGTTGGGGATTTGGGATCTGCCTTGAGAATATCTTCCAGGAAGCTGTCATTTGGGCAGCTGTCTCATCCCCACCTCTCCCTCCTCCTTCGTCTCAGCATATACTGGTCTAGATTTGAATCTTGGCTCTGCTACCTGTGCGGACTCTAGGGAGGCAACTGATCAGTCAACAAGTCATTTGTCAAGCACCTACTCTGAGCCAGGCAACGGGACTGCAGAGACAAAAATGAGAAGGTCCTGTCCTCAAGGAGCTTACACTCCACTAGGGAGATACAAGGCACATATCATGGAGTGAGGCCAGGCTTGGGCAGTCACAGGGACTGGGATGCAGTAGGTTGTCCTGTCCTTTCTAGTAGCAGTGATGACGACGACTAGATTTTGTTTCCCAGAGAAAAGGTGGAAAGGGAGCAGAGTGGGAGGATAGATTGACAAGGTGCCCAGGATGGCTAGGTCCCGGTAGCTTGGAGGATCACAAGAGAGGATGAAATATGGTCATGTGCCCGGGGTTGGCTGAGGACAGCATTAACTAAGTCATGATATAATCAGGATAGCTTCATTCCCACTGAAGTCACTGAGCAGCTTGGTATGGAGGAAAGAGCACCCATTCTCCAGTGGGAGGATCTGGGTTCAAATCCAACCTCTGACACTACCTGTGTGATGGTTAACTTAATGTCTCTGAGCCTCACATTTCTTATCTATAAAATAAGGGGGTTGGACTAGATGGCCTCTGAGGTGCTATGACTCTTTGATTTCTCTGGGCCTCTGTGTTTTAATAATAATAATAATAATAATAATAATAATAATAATAATAAATATTTATATAGGGCTTACTATGTGCCCCAAGGGGCAGCTAGGTGGTGAAGTGGATAGAGCACTGGGCTTACAAGCAGGAAGACTCATATTCATGAATTCAAATCCAGCCTCTGACCTTTACTAGCTGTGTGACCCTGGGCATGTCACTTTACCCTGTTTGACTCAGTTTCCTCATCTGTAAAATGAGTTAGAGAATGAAAGGGCAAACCAGTCCAGTATCCTTGCAAAGAAAACCTCAAATGGGGTTGTGAAGAATCAGACACTACTAAACAACAAGTATGCAATAAATAAACAACCACTGTACTAAGCAGTTTACAAATATTATCTCATCCGATGCTGGCAACAATCTGGGGAAATAGGTGCTATTATTATCCCCTTTTTTACAGATGGGAAAACTGAGGCAAATTGAGGTTGAGTGACTTTCCCAGGGTCACACAGTATCTCAGGTGACTTTAGGCCCCACTGTGTCACCTAACTACCTCTCTAAAAATGGGGGGGGGGCAGGTTGGGGTTTGCAAATCTCTATGGTATTTTCCAGCTCGAAATCCTTTGATGCCATGAATCTTTGAAACTAGAGATTCTGGTGTTTCATCTCCAGTGGCACCAGGTTAACATTAAGTAGAGTGTAGACTGTGATGGAATATATCTGTCAAGCCCTTTCTCTAATGGGAGCTGAGGCAGGAAAAGGAGAAAAGGCAGGAAGGACCTGGAGAGGAAGGGGGATTACAATTGAGAACATTGGGAAAGAATGCTATGATGGGAAAGAGGGAACAAAAGACAAATATTGCTATCTCTGTCTCTGTCTCTGTCTCTCTCTGTCACTGTCTCTATGTCTGTGTGTATATCTCTCTGTCTCTCCCTGCGTCTCTGTCTCTGTGTCTCTGTCTTTGTCTCTCTCTGTGTCTCTGTCTCTGTCTCTCTCTGTCTCTCTCTGTCTCTCTGTCTCTCTCTGTTTCTGTCTCTCTGTTTCTCTCTCTCTCTCTCTGTCTCTCTCTCTCTCTCTGTGTTCTTCTAGTTCTAATCCTGAGAACTCAGTCCCTCGGGTTTTCTTTTTGGGGAAAATGACTTCCTGGTTTCATGGAAAAGTCCATAGGGAAGAGCTCAGCTTAAAAATTTTTCAATGGGTGATGGGGAAGATGGCTAATAATGAAGCATACTATCCACCTCCAGAGAAAGATCTGATATTGATTGAACACTGACTAAAAAAAAAAGAATACTTGTGGATTGTACATATATAACTCATATTAGATTGGTTGCTGTCTTGTGGAAGGGAGAGCAAAGGAAGGGAGGGAGAAAAATTTGGAACTCTAAATCTTATAAAAATGAATGTTGAAAACTACCTTTACTGGAAAAAAATAGAATTTAAACTTTAAAAAAAAAAAAAAAAAGAAGCGAGTCATTGAGCAAGGGGCTAGACAAGATGCCCTCTAAGATATCTTCAAACTCTGACATTATATGAACCCATGTGTACTTACAGTTGCTCACAACCTTCATGGGACCCTTTTGGAACTTTTTGGGGAGGGGCAGAGGAGAGGCATACTTCTGATTTCATTGAAGTTGGCAGATTTGCACTAGATTCTTTGGTTCCTCCTGGGCTAGAACTTCTTTCATGTTCCTTCCAGTGTGGATCCTGGTTCTGGATTGTTGTAGTACAGCAGGTGCGTAGGAGAAAGACCAAAGAGGATTCTTTACCATTTTCTAAGTAAGAAAACCAAGAAACAGAGAGGTAGGCTAATTGCCTCTGATCCCTGACATGACACAGCCAGGAGCTGAGCCCAGAAATTATAACCTTCACACTTGTGCTCAGCCCACTAGACAGGCCAGAGTGACCTGGTCTCCAACCTCGGAGGCATATTTAAAAGTGGGATGAGGGAAAAACCACTAAGCTGTGAAAGCAAAGGAGAAGAGATGACCTAGACCATTTTGAAACTGTTTTCAAACAGTAGTTTCTGTAGATCAGTAGATCAGTGGGCCAAAAGGAGAGGAAAAAAAAACCAAGATTCTAGAAGCTTAGAATGTTAGAGTGAAGGAGACACTTGAGACCACCTGGTATCGCCTCCCCCCTCCCTATTTTGCAGATCTTGCTATCTACCCTGAGAGACAGAGGAGAGGTCCTTCCTTCCTCACTTCCCAATCCATTTTGCACCTGTTGTTCTTGCTGAGAATGATAATCAAATCAGTGCTACTGTTGATAGCACAATCCTGGGTATATCCTTCTCTCTGGGTTTTTCTGATACTACTTTCTGTCTGTCTCTGTCTTTCTCAGTGTCTCTGTCTCTGTCTCTCTGTCTGTCTCTCTGCCTCTTTCTGTCTCTCTGTTTCTGTCTCTGTCTGTCTCTCTCAGTGTCTCTGTCTCTGTCTGTCTCTCTGTCTCTCTCTGTCTCTCTCTCTCTCCTCTCCTCTTATCTATCTAACTTCTCCTTCTCAGCCTTATTGCTGATTTGTCTCTTGGCCTTGTGAGAAAATAATGGGTTTGGGGACACCCAGAGGCCCCCACTTGAGGGGATTATATTAAGATTGATTGGAGGGCAGCTAGGTGGTACAGTGGATAAAGCACCAGCCTTGGATTCAAGAGGACCCGAGTTCAAATCCTGCCTCAGACACTTCACACTTACTAGCTGTGTGACCCTGGGCAAGTCACTTAACCCTCATTGCCCCACAACCCCCCCCCCAAAAAAAACAAAACAGCAACAACAACAACAACAACAACAAAAATCAAAAAGATTGATTGGATTGACTTTGCTGATTGACTCACTTGGAGTTAACTTGATTGGAACCACACCTACCTGAAAGCCTGGCCCTCAGGGGGTGTGTTCTCTGAACCCTGACCTCAGTATGTTCTGCTCATGGACCACCCTCAGGTCCAGTGGGCCAGTGGAATTGCGTGATGCTAGCCAATTAGCTTTGAGCAGTGTGGAAGGGCCGCCTCTCCTCTGGACCCAGAGGAAGTTTCCACTCTCAGTTTGGCTCTTGGACAGGATCATGGCGGAGGACTTGGAGAAAGAAGCAGGCCAGGCTGAGCTCTAGGCTAGATAGACCTTTTCTTAACTTTCTGAGCCAACTGTTCTCTCTTTACTAATACTTGGTATGCTTTAATAAATGCTTAACGCCCAAAACTGGTGCTAAAGCTTCTAATTTATAAGTGACAAATATATTAGAAACCCCAGCTAATTTTCCCTAAACTTGGGACAGAAATAAGGGGACTACATATAGTTTTACTCACCACAGCCTCTAACTGTTGGGGGGTACCCCAAGGCCCTATCCTAGGCCTTCTCTTCTCTTTCTATTCACTCTCCTTAGTTGACATTGTTTTCTATTAATTCAATTATCCTTAAGTAGATGATTTCCAGATCTATATATCCAGCCCTGGCCTCTCTTCTGAGTACCAGTCCCACATTATAAAGTGTCTATTAATACAGTGATCCAAGACAATGCCAAAAGACTCATGATGGAAAATGCTTTCCACATCCAGAAAAAGAACTACAGAGTCTGAATGCAAATCGGTGCATACTATTTTCACTTTTTTTTTCTTTCTTGAGGCTTTTCCCTTTTGTTCTGATTCTTCTCTTACAGCATGACTACTGTAGAAATAAATTTAACATGACTGTACATATAAAACCCATATCAGATTGGTTGCTGTCTTGTGGAAAAGGGGGAGAGAGAAAAATTTGTAACTAAAAATCTTATAAAAACAAATGTTGAAAACTATCTTTACATGTAACTGGAAACAATAAAATACTATTAAGATGGGGAAAAAATGAAGTGTCTGTTAGACATTTTTTGGAGGAAGCTAGGTGGCTAAGTGGATAAAATACAGGGCCTAGAGTCAGGAAGACCTGAGTCTGGCCTCAGACTAGTTTTGTCACTTAGCCTTCTTTTTGCCTCAGTTTCCTCATTTGTCAAATGAGTCAGGGTAGGAAATGGCAAACCACTCCAGTATCTTTGGCAAGAAAACCCCAAATGGGGTCAGAAAGAGTCAGATACAACTGAAAAATTACTGAAAAACGACAACAAAGTCCTTATGTATCTGCACTCATCCTTCTGTGTGGTGGTTTCTATTTTAGTTTGCCACCACTCCCTTAGAGGTTGTCAAGCATACACCTCTTATTTTGCAAACAAAGAAACCAAGGCCTAGAGAGGTTAGTTGACTTGTCCATGGTCAGGATCTCTTGTCTCCAGATCCAGCATCCTTTCCAGGTTGAAAAGTCCTAGGCATCTTGGAGCAGAGTCAGAAGTTGCGACACTGATCTTAAAGAAATCATAGATGAGTTGGTATCCTGAGGTCAGCAGAGCTTTGTGTGTGGGTTGTTTCTGTTTTTGTTTTACAACAGAAAGACGTTAGAATGGCAGGAAGAACGGGCCATGGCCAACTCTGTGGTGCAAAAGCATAAAATTGGGCTTCCCACTAAATGATAGAAAAAAATATTCTCCAAAGACAAACACCAGGCCTAGGAGTCGGTGGTGATAATGTTCATCCTTCCCCTCCTCTCTGCTCACATAGCCACTACCCTAGTTCAGGCCTTTATCACCCCTCTCCTGGACTTCTGCAATAACCTTCTAATTGGTCTCCCTCAGACTTCTCCCCTCTCCTACCCATCCTCCACATAATTTCCAAATCGCTATTCCCAAAGCAAGGCTCTGATCACATCAATTCTCTGTTCAAGAAGCTTCAAGGGGTCTCCATTGCCTTTAGGGTAAAATACCAATTCTTCTGTTTAGGCATTTTATACTCTTCAAAATCTGGCTCTAACCCATCTTTCTTGACAGATTTCACATTGTTAAGCCACCCTATCCAAAATGGCCAATTTGCTGTACACAGTATTCCATCCCCCACCCCCATATCTTTGCATAAGCTGTTCCTTATGCCTAGAATAGGGTAGTTAGGTGGAACAGTGGATAGAGCACTGAGCCTAGAGTCAGGAAGATTCACCTTCCTGATTTCAAATCTAGCCTCAGACACTTACTGGCTGTGTGACCTTGGGTAAGTCACTTGACCCTCTTTGTGCCTTGGTTTCCTCATCTGTAAGATGAGCTGAAAAGAAAAATGGCAAACCACTCCAGTATCTTTACCAAGATACCAAGAAAACACTAAATGGGATCAAAAAGAGTCTGAAATGGGGGCAGCTAGGTGGCACAGTGGATAAAGCACTGGCCTTGGATTCGGGAGGACCTGAGTTCAAATCCAGCCTCAGACACTTGACACTTAACTAGCTGTGTGACCCTGGGCAAGTCACTTAACCCTCATTGCCCTGCAAAAAAAAAAAAAGTCTGAAATGACTGAACAGCAATGCCTAGAATACTCTCTCGGCCTCTTGGAGTCCCTACCTACATTAAAGACTCAACATAAGTGCTACATCTTACAAGAGGCCTTTCCTCATCGATTCACTGTTAGTGCTTTCCTCCCTCACAAACTATTTTGTCCTTATATTTTGCATTTTCTTATCTGTGCAAGTTCTGTGTTAAATGCTACAGAGTGGCTATTAGAAGAACCTCACCTATTAGAATGTCTGACCAAAAGAAAGAATGGAGTGGGTGTCATGACTTCACATGACTCAAAGCTAGAAATCACCCAACTATTCTGACTCCCTCATTTTGTTGTTGTTGTTGTTTGAGTATTTCAATCATGTCCAACTCTTCGTGACCCCATTTGGCATTTTCTTGTCAAAGATATTGGAGTAGTTTGTCAGTTCCTTCTCCAGCTCATTTGACAGATAAGGAAACTGAGGCTCACAGGGTTTAATGACTTGCCCAGGGTCACCTAGCTAGTAAGTGTCTGAGGTCAGATTGGAACTCATGAAAGATGAGTCTTCCTGATTCCAAGTCCAGTGCTCTATCCACTGTGCCACCTAGCCACCCTCAGTTTTCAAAAATGGAAAGAAAAGTCATTTATCCAATGTAACACTCACGGTAAGTAGCAGAATCAGGTTTCAAATCTGGTTTCAGAGACCAGAGGTCTTTCATTTACCACACTCCCTACTTCTGCCAGAGTGTCTGTAACTCAAAGGGTGGATTGTTCTCACACAAAAAAACACCTGCCCATCAGATTTTATTGGCCATCCAGCCCTGGCACTGGACCGAAGGTTAAATCTTTATGTTTCTACAAGGCTTAATGCCCCATTTTCATGAGGACAAATGATATCATGGGTATAAAGTGTTTTATCAAACTTAAAGCCCGTGTCCGCTATTGTTATTCTGATCTCTCTTCAGCTCTAAGTATTCAGGCCAGTGAGAGTTTATGGTTCCATTTTCATCCTCCTCTCGAATTTCAAATGGACTTATTAACCAAAGTAATGAGGGATGATGAGAAGGTAGAGAAAAACCCTAGGACATAAGTCTTCTTTACCCTATTGGATCTTTAAATTCATTAAGACATCAAATGACTGAGCTGGGTGGTGCAGTGGATAAAGCACTGGCCCTGGATTCAGGAGGACCTGAGTTCAAATCCAGTCTCAGATATTTGACACTTACTAGCTGTGTGACCCTGGGCAAGTCACTTAACCCTCATTGCCCTGCCAAAAAAAAGAACCCTTAAACTTAAGGAGATAAAAGAGAAATACTGAATGGCACTCTGAGCAACCAACTCAAGTAGATACATTAAAATACAATACAAAGTAAATACAATGCAATATAGATAAAAGACCATAAAAATTGTGCTAGAAAGATCACTATGCTGTAGGTCCAGGGACAAGGATTCTAGGATTGGTTCTGCTACAGCTCATTGTGTGATCTTGGGCAGGTCGCATCCTTCCTTTGGACCTCAGTTTCTTTCTACTGTAGGATGAGGGGGAAGAGAGTCTAAGGAGACTTCCAATTCTTAAATTTTGCCATCTTATTGCAATTGTGGGGTTGATTTAGTAAACTGACCAAATCCAAAGTAAGTGGAAAAAATGCCATCCCCTGATACATTTACCAGGAGGGAAGACATTTACATCAGTCAGTCAAAGACTTTAGACTGATCATGAAAAATTCTGGAAAACCACTGAATTCACTGCAATAACTGCATAAGAAGTATGTTTGGATTAGTTGAAGAAACTTGGTCACACCCTCCAGACCTGTATAAAACCAGGATGATCCTTTACAACTCAACAGATTCAAACAAGTGAAGAGGAGAATATTCCAGTTAAAACCCCTTGAGAAGGAATTGATTGGGGGATGAGGGGAGGGACTTGCAGGGCAGAGCTTCCCTTCCCATCCCACTGTTATGGACAAAGTTGCTGAAGGCATATACCATGGTTTCACTCTCCCTCTCCCTCTCTCTTCCTCCCTCCTTTTCTCCCTTCTCTCTCCCCCTTTCTGTCTTTGTCTCTCTGTCTCTGTCTCTGTCTCCCTGTGTCTCTCTGTGTATGTGTCTCTCTGTCTCTTTCTATGTCTCTGTTTCTCTGTCTCTGTGTCTCTCTGTCTCTGTCTGTCTCTGTCTGTCTGTCTCTCTCTGTCTCTGTTTCTCTGTCTCTGTGTCTGTCTCTCTCTTTCTCTCTGTCTTTGTGTCTGTCTCTCTCTGTCTCTCTGTCTCTGTGTCTGTCTCTGTCTCTCTGTCTCTGTGTCTCTGTTTCTCTGTCTTTCTCTGTCTCTGTCTCTGTCTCTGTCTCTCTCTTTCTCATTTGTGAAAGGTTAATCACTAGCTGCAGAGGAGAGTCACTGGCCACTTCTACTTCTTCCTCTGAACCAATTTGTACTTTGCAGCTGCTAGCTCGTAGCAGCAGAAACCTAAGTTCAGTTTGCAGATCACTACAACATTGTCCTTGATCTGTTCTTGCTTGAAGCCAACTTTGTGGTCCTCTATAATCTTTTGGTAGCTTCTTGGCTAATTCTCAAGTAGAGGCAAACTGTTTGCTCTGCCCAATTCCCTCTGCAAGATTCCTCAGTGCTCAAAGAGCCCAAACAAGGTGTGAACATCTCTACAGGAGAAGATGGCATCTCTTCAGCTAACTTTCATCAGTAGCTAACTATTCCTGTACCGCCTCAATGCATGGAGAAATCAGTAGAAGTTCATTCACTAGCAGGAATATAATTATTTGAACTACCCACCCCAGTTTCTACCATCTACTTCCCTTAACTATTGTATTTTTTCATCTCCTTGGCAAAATTTCAAATGAGAGACAATTTGTCTTTAAAGTCCACACCACACTAGGTGGTGCAGTGGATAAAGTACCAGCCCTGGATTCAGGAGGACCTGAGTTCAAATCCAGCCTCAGACACTTGACACTTACTAGCTGTGTGACCCTGGGCAAGTCACTTGATCCTCACTGCCCCACAAAAAAAAGTCCACAGCTTCCCCTGGCCTCTTCAGGATAGTCCCCAACCTTTCCATACTTCTTACATTCCATCCTTCTCCAAGCAGCCATAATAGACTACTTAATATCCTTTGAATACAACAATACCCCATTTCCCCTCTCTGTACCTTTGTAGGCTGTCCCTCAGGCTTGGCATGCCCTCCCTCCTCACCTCAACCAGGCTTTCTTCAGGCTCAGCTTAAACGTGGCCTCCTGTAGAAGGTCCTTTCCCCATCTCCCCAGCTTCTTGTGTCTTTCCCCAGGGTTACCTTCCACCTACTCTGTATATGTGGTATATGTACCTAGTTATTTACATTATCTTCCCCCATTAGATTATAAGCTCCTTAAAGGATGACTAGGTGGCACAGTGGATAGAGCACTGGCCCTGAAATTGGGAGGACCTGAATTAAAATCTCTCTAGCTGTGTGACCCTGGGCAAGTCACTTAACCCTAATTGCCTTAAACATCCAGGGCCATCTCCAGGCATCCTGATGTATATCTTGCCACTGGACCCAGATGGCTCTGGAGGAGAGAGTGAGGTTGGTGACTTTGCACAGCCTTGCCTCACTTAAATCCGATTCAGTGCAAGTCACAACATATAACATCTGGCAGAAGGACAAACAACAACAGCAATAAGCTCCTTGAGGGCAAAGACTGTCTTTTTGGCTTTTTTTGGTTGGTTGGTTTTGGTATCTCCGGAACCTGGCAAAGTGCTTGACCTTTAAGTAAAGGCTTAATCAATAATGATTGGTCAATGGGTTCTCCCTCTGTGAGAACTCCTTTCTGCTTAATTGCCTATAGATTTTATAGCTCTCTTCTCTCTGACACCCCCCCACACACACACCCTACTTTGTATTCACACTTACCTCTAGTCACCTGTCCCAGCCTTTAATCAAAGTGAAGAGACCTGAGTTGGAAAAGAAGGTAGAGACAAATTACAAGGGGGAGAGTGGAGAAGCTTCCTGCTGCTAAACCCAAACCAGATACAATCCTGGGGGCATTGGGAAATCTCTCTCTTCAGAATCCTGGGGACATACTACAATTATCCAGATCTGAGAGCCAGCACCTGGAGGAGAGCTACTTTTGAACGACAGATAAGGCAAAAAGGGAGAAGACAACAGAAAGGCTGAACTAGGGCAGGGCAGGGCAAGAAAGAGAAAGGGAAGGGAAGGGAAGGGAAGGGAAGAAGCTGCTAGCATCCAAGTGGAACTGGGCTGCTATGGGTGAAAGACTGAACTTGACCTGGGAAAACATTCTACCAGAAAAAGGCATCTGGAGCTAGCGACTCAACCAAGCCATGAGCATCTGAGGCTTTGGATGTAATATTGCGCCAAGAGGTGTCTCTGGAGAGTTTTCCTCTTTCTTTAAAGTATTCAGCAGTAGAGGCCAGATGGAAAGTGAAGCAGACAGGCTTTAGGCCTTTTCTGGTATAGTTATTTCTGTAGTTGTCCATCTCAAAACTCTTGGGAAAGATATCTTCCCAGCACTCAGAAAGATAGTTTTCCCTGCTTGAGGCTTCAGGCTGGCCAGAATATCCCAGCCAGGATAGTGACCTGTCCAAGGCAGAGGCATCTCTTATAGATGAAGGCATTGGAGTCAGTGATGGTCTTCCCTCCCCCTATTAGAATTTATAACCTGACTCCTACCTAGCTGGATGGAGGAGGGACATCCCCATGGTCCATACCACATGTGGAACATGATTCTGGAATGGTAGAGAGAATCCTGATAGAAGCCAGTGACTAGAGGTGGAGATGGTACCAAAGGTTACTGGGAAGAAGGAACACTTCCAGATACTCCTTGAAAGAGAAAAGGGCTTTGGAAGCTGCAGGTATGTCTCAAATATAGCTTTGATTTCCAATTTACTTCGCCTTTGGAGAATTTCTCTTGGGTGGGTTGAAATCTCATCTCTCTATCAGCTAAAGAAAACATTCACTCTTATGTGTTTTCTGGTATATTCTGGTCTGTAGAACATCTCCAGTTTCTGTTTCCTGTTGTGCTTGGGAATAGGGATTTACTCACTATTCACTATTTTTGACAGTCTTTTATTTAAACTCCAACTGATGCAAAGAGATTGTTTGCCAGTGTAAACTAAGAGATAGCAACCAGGGCACAGGCCTTTGTTTTGAATGCCTAAAATGATCATACCCCTAGACCAACGATATTTAGGGAGGGAAAGAGGTGTAATTCTGACACAGTCCTCATCTTGGAAAATGGAGAATAAACTGGCCAGTGTTAAGGTGCTCTAGGAGCTTCTCTCCCTTTCTTTATCTGCCTCCCCCAAACCCCAGTGTTAGGGGTGGTACAGGCATTACCTCCAGCTCTCCTCTTCTCAGAGGTGGTCCAGTCATGAGCCACTTGTTGACGATTTTAGACAACCCATATGGACATTCACATTTCACATGCACATGCACACATCTTACAGGTGTAAGCTCTTAGAAGGGAAGAAACTGTTTTGCTTTTACATTTGCACTCCAAGTTTAACATAGTGCTTGGCACATAAGTAAACTATTAATAAATATTCTTTCTTTCTTTCTTTCTTTCTTTCTTTCTTTCTTTCTTTCTTTCTTTCTTTCTTTCTTTCCTTCCTTCCTTCCTTCCTTCCTTCCTTCCTTCCTTCCTTCCTTCCTTCCTTCCTTCCTTCCTTCCTTCCTCCCTTCCTTCCTCCCTTCCTTCCTTTCTCTCTCTTTCTTTCTTCTTTTCTTTCTTCCTTTCTTTTTTTCCTTCTTTCCAAAACAATACTGTGAGGTAAACACTACAAGTTTTACAGATACTGTTTTACAGATAAAGAAACTGAGGCTCAGAGATTTACCTAAGGATCTGCTTGATCATTATGTTACTGCTTGAGGAAATACAAGTCCTTTCCCTTCTTTTCCTTTGGTGTGTGGGTAACAGATGCTTTATACATCTGCCAAAATGATCTGCCCCAGAGGAAATAATGAATTTATTTCATCCCCTTTAAAAATTTTTTAAGGGAAAAGCAAAGCACATTCTAGCATTTTTTCAGGGTCAAATTAGGGATCATTTTCATAAAATGAACTCATATAGGCATCCAAACAACTCTTTAGAGATTTGCATTGGCTGAGAAAATGGTGAGGGTTGGGTTTCTACTTTCCATCTTCATAAGAGATCATCCCTCACTCACCTCTTTTCCAAAGAAAAAACTAATAGAGACCACTAAGCAATCTCTCCTTGTGGAGGACTTAAGACCATTATAACAGGGGCTTGGCCAGGGGACTGCTGATCAGCTGAGTCCTCCAATCCACTTGATGAAATTACAAGCTTGGAGCCTTTGTCAGGAAGGGACATTTCCCATGGAGCTAGACATGCATTTTGGCTCAGTGCTGAAGGATGTGCACTTTGTGAGGTGGATAGTACACTATGTCCACAGTCAGGAAAATCCAAATTCAATTCTTGCTTCAGACATGTGTTGGCTGTGTGACCCTGGGCAATTAACTTCATCTTTTCCTGCCTCAGTTTCTTCCTCTTTACATAGGAGTTAATAGAGGGAGTAATTACCTAGGTAAGCACCTACCCCACAGGTTTGTTGTGAGGATCAAATGGCATAATAATTGTTGAGTTTAACAAAATATCTGGCAAATAGTAAGTGCCATATAAATGTTAACTAATATTATCCTCGCTCCTGGATTGAAAATGAAGGGGACACTCATGGTTCAGTTGGCACTATTATTGGCATGGGAACTTTTGACCTATTGCATTTCTGATCTGGGACAATTGACTCCTTTCTTGGGCAACCTTCTGTTCCTAGTGGGACCTCTTATTGATGTTGAATTTAGTATGGGAACCTGATCAGCATAAACCCTTGGAGCTCAGAGCTTCCAAGCCCAAAAGGTCACTCAGCCTCAGTCTCTCCAGGAGCTGGGATGACAGACCTGCTCCACCATGTTCTGGCCATCTTGAGCTGTTCCTCTTTTTTAATGCATCCAATGCTTCCTCTCCCTAGGACTTCTTGCAAAGAGGTGGGGAAGAGGCAATGAGGGTTAAGTGACTTGCCAAGGGTCACACAGCTAGTAAGTGTTAAGTGTCTGAGGCCGGATTTGAACTCAGGTCCTCCTGAATCCAGGGCCGGTGCTCTATCCACTGTGCCACCTAGCTGCCCCTCAGTTTTTTGTTTGTTTGTTTGTTTTGCAGGGCAATGAAGGTTAAGTGACTTGCCCAGGGTCACACAGTAAGTGTCAAGTATCTGAGGTCAGATGTGAACTCAGGTACTCAGGTCCTCCCGAATCCAGGGCTGGTGCTTTATCCACTGCGCCACCTAGCTGCCCCCAACCTCATCCATTTAAACAAAATGGAAACAAGTTCTGAACTTGTAAGCAGTCTGAACGACAGAGTATCTCTAAAGAAATTCACTTTTATTGCCCTGTGAGTACAAACAGAACCCAAACTTGTTCTCTGTAAAATAGGGGTCGTAAACATTTACACTACTTCCTTCATGGGGCTATTGGGACTGAAGTGTTGGCAGATAGAGGTGCTTAGGCTACTCCTCTCCTGGGTTAGAGAAGGATTTATAATAAGCATACAAAGGGAGCAGCTAGGTGGTGAAGTGGATAAAGCACGGGGCTAGATTCAGAAGGATCTGAGTTCAAATCTGGCCTCAGACATTTGACACTTACTAGCTGTGTGACCCTGGGCAGGTAACTTAACCCTCATTGCCCTGCAAAAAAAAAAAAAAAAAGAATAAGCACACACATTTTTTCTTATAATATGAGCAAACATTTAGGGAATTTGTTTGCAAATATTATTTTAATCCTTACAACAACCTGGGAGGTAAGGGTTATTATTATCCTGACTTTACAGTTGAGAAAACTGAAAATTTAAAAAAAAAACAAAAACCTGGGGGTTAAGTGATTCATTCAGGACCACACAGCTAGTAAATATTTGAGGCGGGATTTGAATTCAGGTCTTCCTGACTCAAGGTCCAGCACTCTATTTTGCCAACTACCTGGCTCTAAAGTGCCCCAAAGTAGTTTTGTTTGTTTGTTTGTTTTGAGGGGGCGGAGCCATGAGGGTTAAGTGACTTGCCCAAGGTCACATAGCTAGTGTCAAGTGTCTGAGGCCAGATTTGAACTCAGGTCCTCCCGAATCCAGGTCCGGTGCTTTATCCATTGTGCCACCTAGCTGTCCCCAGTCTGTTTTCTTAAGAAAGTTAAACATGCCCTGAAATCTTTAATATACTATTAATTTGTTTAGCGAAACAACCCCTTTATAGATGGCTAGATGGTGGAATGGGTAATACACTGGAGTTAGGAAGGACCTGAGTTCAAGTCCTGCCCAAGACTGGGTGACCCTGGGAAAGTCCAAACCTTATCTAGCTTTAGTTTCCTCATCAGTAAAATGGGGATAATGATAGTACCTGTCTTACAGGGTTGTTCTGAAGATCAAATGAGGTCTTTCCCCATTAGACTGTAAGCTCCTTGAGGGCAGAGGCTATTTTTACCTTTCTTTGTATCCCCAGTGCTTAACAGAGTGCCCAGCACTTAGTAGGTGCTTAATAAATGCTTGTTGATTGACAAAAAACAACAACAAATGCCTACTACTACTATTATTCTAATTGGGCTTCAGCCTGCTCCTCCTTCCAGTTTTCAGCAGTTCCACATCAGTGAACTCTGCCCTATTGAGGCTTTATTGAATTAATAAGCACCATTTCCTCTACCCCATCTTCAGCACTTAGCCCTGCCCTGTCTTAAATCATAAACCCTTTTTGGAAATTGATGGTGAGCACAGCTGTCAGAGGCTTCTGGTCTTAATTTTCAGAAAATTCAATGTAGGAAGACAATTTGGAGCAAATTTTCCTCTCCCCCTGGAAGCCAATAGAAGACTGAAATCATTTCTGTGTGAGGTATCATTAGCAGGTTAAAAAAAAAAAAAAGCAGGGTCTGAGAAAGAGAGCTAAGGGTTCCCCAATGTCATGCTGGCTAGCTTTCTGTGCCTCAAGATCCCTGTACCCCAGCAGTTTTACTTCAATACACACACTCATGACTTTCCATCATCTGAGGATCTGTGTTTCCTATGACAATTTTGGTTTGTCTCTTTTTTGTATTTTTTTTGTTGTTGTTGTTGTTCTCTCTGTTCCTCTTTCTCCAACTCTGTCTCCAGTTCTGTCTCTCTGTCATTCTCTCTCCCTACTCCTTCCCTGGAATATAGTAGAAAGAACATTGAGTTTAGAGCACAGAACTTGTCATTGTAAGTTGTTGTTCAGTCATTTTTCAGTTATTTTCTACTCTTTGTGACCTCATTTGGGATTTTCTGGGCAGACATAGCTACTGGAGTGGTTTGCCATTTCTTTCTCCAGCTCATTTTACAGATGAGAAAACTGAGACAAGCAGGGTTAAGTGACTTGCCCAAGGTCACGCAGCTAGTAAATTTCTGAGGCCAGAGTTGAACTCAGGAAGACAAATCTTCCTGACTCTAGGTCCATCACTCTATGCACTAAGGTGCCACTTAGCTACTCTGGAATTATAAGATCTGAGTTCTAATCCTCATTCTGCTACTTACTATCTGTATAACCTTGGGCAAGGTACTAATAGTTCTCAGCCTCAGTCTCCTTATCTGTAAAATGAGGGGGCTGGACTAGATAACTTCTAAATTCCCTTCTACATCTAGACCTATGATCCTTTTTTATCTATACCTGACCAAAGTAGGAACATTTGACACATTTAGTGCCTGGTCTTTTGCCTCTGAGACAATCAAGGATCTACAAGGCTAGAGCCCAGGCATCCTACATCCCAACCTCTCTTCCCAAACAAAGAAATAGGATGGGGCTAGTGGGCAGAATGGGGGTGGAGAAAAAGAAAAACCAAACCATAAACCTTCCTAGAAGTAGGGATCAGACCCAGACAATGGCTCTGTTATTTCCTGGTGTGCTCGGCCTTTCTTCTACATTCCCCGCCCCGCCATTTTTTTTTTTTGAAGTTTACTGCATCCATAAACATGTTCTGAGATCCCTGGAGGTAGGACAGAACGGGAATTCCTTGGCAGCAATTACCAGCTCAGATAACCTGCCTGGGGTCTAGAGAATGTGCCAACAATCTGGGCAGAAATACCTTTCATTTGGGCCGTTTATTTTCATATGCTTTGTCTGACACTTCCCGGCTGCAGTGGGGGTACTGAACTGTCAGATTCCATTACAAGCAGATCCAGGCAGTTCCTCTTGGGGAAGGGGGGGAGGGGCTACCAAAATTACCCTCTCTATTCTCTTATTCATACAAGCTCTTCCACAGGAACATATTTCCACTGCGCCCTCCCACTCCCATCTCTGTCTCTCAATAAGAAAAAATGAGAAAGACCCCTGAGGGTATCATAGGATTATATGTTTTAGAACATGTCCCCTGAAAGGGACATTCAAAGCCATTTAGTTCAACTCTCCCATTTTATAGAAGAGGAAACTGAGGTCCCGAGAGAGGAAGCAATTTGCTTCCCATTCATTTCAGGGATAGTTACCTTAAACCCAGCTGTAAGTTATCCCTGTTCATAAACCACCTTGAGGGCCACCATGTGTGGTTCATCTTATTATGCCATAGGAAACTTTGACATGGAGCCTGAGTTCAAATCCAGACTCTGCTTTGATCTACCTTTGTGCCCTTGGGCAAATCACTTAACTTCTTAGGGCTTCAGGTTCTTCTTCTGTGAAATGAGAGGGTAGATGATCTCTAAAGTCTTTTTCACCTATAGTCTTGTGATCCCCAACCAATGGACTGAGATCCACCAGCACATCTCCAAACCTTACCCAGATGAGCTCTAAGCCAGTTGTTATTGTCAGGAAGATTTGTCTTCCTGAGTTCAACTCTGGCCTCAGAAATTTACTAGCTACATGACCTTGGGCAGGTTACTTAACCCTGTTTGTCTCAGTTTACTCCTCTGTAAAATGAGATGGAGAAAGAAATGGCAAACCACTCCAGTACCTATGTCTGCCAAGAAAAGTCCAAATGGAGTCACAAAGAGTAGTTAATAGATGAGGAAACTGAGGCAAATAGTTATTAAGTGATTTATCCAACATTTACACCATTAATATCCGAGGCTGGATTTGAACTCAGGTCTTCCTGACTTCTAGCCCAATTCTCTATCCACTGTGCCACATAGCTGCCCTGAATGAGATTCAAACCCAGGTTTCCTGTCTCCAAGTCCATCACTCTTTCCATTGTACTTGCCTTCTATCACAGAAAGATTAGCACACATTGACCTCCCCCACCCCTCATGCAAATAGGCAACTTAGGAGAGTTTGGACAAAATATTTACATGAAACAGAAGCAGAAGAAGCTCTGGAGTACGAAGGGAAATTTGTCCCACCATAAGTCAATGCCTATGGTTCAGACTTGGCCAGATCACGGGATTGGAAAATTGTACTTATACAGACCAGGTCTAATCTTGAGGATGAATCACTCCAAATTACTCTTTGGCTTATTATGCTTATACCCAGAATTGGGGTGGAGGAGAATTCAGATTTTATTAGTGTGAGGACACCTGGGTATAGAAACCATCACCATTGATAATAGATCACCAAGCCATCTATAACTTAAAATCTTAGAGAGTCGAGGGATCGTATTTCCAATATATGCCATATGGAGGAGTTAGAACTAGGCTTTCTTGACTTCAAGGCTGACCCTTTCCCCTGTAGTGCTACCATGCCTCTCTCTAAGAGAGTATGTTGGAATAATCTCTGAATGTCTGTTTCCATAGATTCAGCTAAAAGGCAGGTCCCTAGACCCCATAAAATGGAATCCCAGGGAAATAAAGTGACTTATCTATCCTTCGCCACGCAGCTAGCAAAATAGCAGCCATGGGCTTGAACCTCTTCTCTTTTGAATGGGAACACTTCTCAGGAAATTCCCCTGTTCTCTTTAGATGTCTGGATTGCCAAACTCTTGAATTTGAAATCCCTTATCAGCCCTAAAGTTGGTGCTGTGCAGAGAAGTCCCCTTCTGTGGTTTAGAAAGATGGGTTTGGGGACTGTAAAATGAGGTAACGCTCAAGAACTCTTACCCCTTGGCTTTCTCAGCCTATATCTCTGCCTCTCTCTTCAACAACTCCCACAAGATTTAGAGGTTAGACCACCAAGGTTTAGAGGTTATACGACTGTGTCTCCAAAGAAGAACTGAACATTTTCCAGGAATCTCTTCTTGGTCCACATAGAAAGGAAATAAGCATTTTACAAATATCTCATTTAATCTTCACAACAACACTGAGAGGTAGGTTGCTATTATTATCTCCTTTTTATAGTTGAGGAAATTGAGCCAGAGGTTCAGTAATTTACTTAGGGTCACACAGCTAGTATGTATATGGGGCAGGATTTGAACTCAGGTCATCCTGACTCCAAGCCTACCACTCTATCCACTGTAGCAACTATCTGCCTCATGGATTAACACATTTGCTTCTGCCCCAAAGCAGTTGTTATTAGACTCTCCTACCCTCTGACTCTTGTTTCTGTTCTTTGCTTTGCTGTACTCTCAGGGTCTTGTCATAGAAAAGGCAAAAACAGGGGCAGCTAGGTAGTGCAGTGGATAAAGCACCGGCCCTGGATTCAGGAGGACTTGAGTTCAAATCCAGCCTCAGACACTTGACATTTATTAGCTGTGTGACCCTGGGCAAGACACTTAACCCTCATTGCCCTGCCAAAAAAAAAAAAAAAGCAAAAAGGAAAGAGAGACTGAAAATGCCCACAAGTTCCCTTTTATAAGCTACTCCAAAGGAGACCATTCCTCCCCAGACAGGCCATCCCAGACCAGTGGGAGTCAAAGAATTTAACTTATGATCAGCAGCCATCATCATAGCCATCATCTGAGGATGCAGCTCCTATGGAGAAAGGACCGGCCATCTCCACCAATGGACACCCAGAGGACAGGCAGAACAGCCTCACTGAAGCAAGCCACCCTAAGGGGGAAAGAGGAAATAGCATATGTTGGCCAAGTCAATCCACCATCATTATCTTATGGAGACAGCCAAGGACCCTGGACCTTTGGCATAACAATGCTTCCAGCCCAGCCCTTTCCGGCATCATCCTGGGAAGGAGTTCCTATGGAGATGCAGCCTGGCCACTGCTCCTGCAGGTGCTGCAGCCACATCTATCACAGACCTCCCAAAGAAAGCTCTTGCCACCAAAGCCAATGGTTCTACATCAGAAACTGATGCGGTTTTGCTGCTGTGCCATACGGACCATGGGATCTTTCCATATGACTTGCAACTTCTTAGAATGGGAGCTCATTGAGAGCAGGGGGGGCGGAGAGACTGTCTTACTTCTCAATCTGCATTCCCAACACTTACAACAGTGCTTTGCACATAGTAAACACCAAAGAATGCATTCATTTTTTAAGTCCTTCCTTGAGAAGATGCCAAAGGCCATGCCCACACCCCCCATACTGAGATGTGACCAAAAACCTTATCACCTTTTAAGCCACAACAAAATAAAAAACCCAACAATTAGTGAATTCCTTATCCAACTTCCTAACATGGAGGCTGGATTCTATAAGATACTTGGGAATAGGGAGGCTAGGTGGCATAATGGATAAAGCACTGGCCCTGGATTCAGGAGTACCTGAGTTCAAATCTGGCCTCAGACACTTGACACTAGCTGTGTGACCCTGGGCAAGTCACTTAACCCCCATTGCCCTGCAAAACAAACAAACAAACAAAAAGATACTTGGGAATCATGTCACAAGTTCATAAAATGTCAGGTTTGTAAAGGGTCTTGGAGACCACTGAGCCCAAATGGTATCATTTTCCAGGGGGAAAAAAGGCCCAGAGAGGGGAAAGGATTTGCCCAAGACCACACCACTAAGACGTAGCAGGGGACCATCTCCAGTCGTTCTGACCAATGTCTTGCCACTGGAATCTGATGACTCTGGAGGAGAGAAGGAGGCTAATGACTTTGTACAGCCCTGTCTCACTTAAATCCAATTCATTTGCAAGTCAAGACAGCACCCTCCTGATGTCACTGGTCTTAAAGAATGAAAGACAAACCATGACAAGATGTAGCAAGCTAAGAATCATAGAATGGGAAGGGAATTCAAAGGGGACCCAATCCAAACTGTACATGACCAAGGATCCCCTGTAACAGCATCCCCAGTATGTGATCATCAGGCCTATTCACCTGCAGACCTCAAGAGAGGTGGAAGTCAAGGTTTTTCCTGGGCAACTCATCCTACTTCTTGTGTGTGTATGTGTGTATGTGTGTGTGTGTGTGTGTGTGTGTGTGTGTGTGTGTGTGTGTGTGTGTGTGAGGCAACTGGGGTTAAGTGACTTGCCCAGGGTCACACAGCTAGTAAGTGTAAAGTGTCTGAGGCTGGATTTGAACTCAGGTCCTCCTGACTCCAGGGCCGGTGCTCTATGCACTGCGCCACCTAGCTGCCCTAACTCATCCTACTTTTGATTAGCTTTCATTGTTAGGAAGTTCTTTTCTCTCATCAAATTTAGATTGTTCTCTCTGCAACCTCTAACCACGACTCCAAATTCTGTATTCCGGGTCAAACAGAACAATCCTAAGCTCTCTTCCATATGTTGTTCAGTCACTTATTGCTGTTCAGTCAACTTTTCATGACCCATTTGGGGTTTTCTTGGCAAAGATACTGGAGTGGTTTGCCCTTTCCTTCTCCAGCTCATTTTATAAATGAGTAAGCCGAGGCAAACAGGGCTAAGTGACTTGCCCAGGGTCACATAGCCAGGAAGTTTCTGAGGCCAGATATGAACTCAGGAAGATGAGTCTTCCTGTCTAGGCCCAGCACTCTATCAACTGTGGCACCAAGTGCCCTCTCTCCCATATGATAACCCTTCACATGTTAAAGACAGCTATTCTGTGCACATACACACACACACACACACACACACACACACACACTCTCATCCCCTCACCCCAATAGCTTTTCTTCTTCAAGTTAAAATTTCCCAAGTTTCTTTAAGTGATATTTGTTTGGCATGATCTCAAGGTCTTCACCATCCCACTTAGATAGTCTTCAGCTAATCAATGTCATCCCTAAAATGTTATATCCAAAGCTCAACACCACGCACAGGTAGTAGTCCAAGATGATAAATGCATTTATTTTTTATTTCTCTAATGTCTAATGCAGTGTATACAATAGGAACTTTTTTGTGGGGCAATGAGGGTTAAATGACTTGCTAGTAAGTGTCAAGTGTTTGAGGCCAGATTTGAACTCAGGTCCTCCTGTATCCAGGGCTGCTGCTTTATCCGCTGTGCCACCTGGCTGCCCTGGAACTTAATAAACATTTGCTGAATTAATATTGATCAAAGAATTGAGGGTGTTAGTACTCTTCCATTTGTGCAAATAGAGGTGCCAGTTTCTAATGAGTCATTAACATTCCCCAAAATAGACTCTTTAGAAACATTTTGTTTTCAATAATTCAGGTGGCTATAAAGTATATTGTATTTCTTTAAAAATACTTTATAATTTATCTTCTTACATATTTCACTGGCCTTTTCCCCAATTGACTGAATTAGTGAACTTACTATAGTTTCATTCTATAAATACCTATGTGTAATTATATGGAGGTAGCTGGGTGGCTCAGTCAATAGAACGCTGGGTCTAGAATCAAGAAAACTTGAATTCAAATCCAGCCTCAGACACTTACTAGCTGTGTGAGCTTAGGCAAGTCACTTAACCTCTGTTTGCCTTAATCATTCTAGGAGAAGGAAATGGCAAACCACTCCAGTATCTTTACCAAGAAAATCCCATGGACATGTTATAGTCTGCCTGACTCCAGGCCCAATGCTCTATCTCTGTATCACTTAGCTGCCCCAAACTAATTGATATCAACTGCTTATTGATATTGTAGGAAACATCAACTGGTTAAATGATCCTGGAGAAATGTTGACATTGGGGAAGGAATCACTGGGGATCAATACTACTGTAACGATTGGAATGACGCCACCTGCTGGATACTTACTGTAGAAGAGTTCTGCCCATGAAGCAAAGGTCTTTGAGGGCAAGACCAGGCTTCAGGAAGTGACGCGGACTAGTGGGAGGAGGAAGGAAGAGACTGGCGCTCGGTCTCACTCTCTTTCCTCTGGACTCTGGCGGAGAAGGGAGCTAGAAATGCGCTCTCCCTTTAATAGATAGGAATCTAGGCCTTTTTCTCTCTCTTTACCAAATTCTTATTCTCCTTAATAAATGCTTAAAAGTCTAACTCTTGCTAAAGCTTATAATTTATTGGCGACCACTCATTAGATATTTTAGACAGTTTAGCTAGAATTTTAGCCCTTAACACTGCGGAGAATACACTGGAATGTGGGCATGAATTGATAGCATTAGAAGAACCTTTACTCCTAGAATCCTGAGGGAGAGATGTCACTAACAAAGCTCTGCGGACCTACCCTGTGAATACAGATGTGGTTTGGGGACTAAGTCTAGAATATATGACTCTGATACAGACTAGCTGTGTAACTGAGGACAAGTCACTACACCAAGCAACTTTATATCACAGATGAGTTGTTGATTAGTCATGTCCAGCTCTTCATGACTCCATTTGGGATTTTCTTGGAAAAGATATTGGATTGGTTTGCCATGACTTTCTCCAATTCATTTTCCAGATGGCAACCAGGGTTAAGTGACTTAACCTAGTGTCTGTAGCTGGATTTGAACTCAGGTCTTCCTGACTCCAGGGCCAACACTCTATCTACTATACCACTTAGCTGCCCACAGATAAGATTCACATTAGCAGAGGTAATTTCTATACACTAATTCTCTAGATTCATGAAATCATAGATCCAGATCCAGATCCAGAAATGAATTTTCTATGATCAAAAGCCTGTGCAATACATTTTCATCTAACACATAATATTAAGATTTCTTTTGAAATGCTTTGGCTTATTATAAAGTTTTACATATTTGCAAACAAATGGTTTCTCAGAACAGGAGTTACATGGAAATGCCAAACTGCAATTTTTAGGAATTGGTTTAAAACTATTTGGTATGTTGGGGTAGCTAGGTGGCACAGTAGATAAAGCACCGGCCCCGGATTCAGGAAGACCTGAGTTCAAATCCGGCCTCAGACACTTGACACTTACTAGCTGTGTGACCCTGGGCAAGTCACTTAACACCCATTGCCCTGTAAAACAAACAAACAAACAAACAAACAAACTATATGGTGTGTCAGTATGATGCTTTACCTTCTGAACAAAATAAACATAATCATAATAATGTAGCACTTACTACATGTCAGGCACTGTGCTAAATGCTTTACAGTTACTATCTCACTGGATCCTTAAAACAATCCTGGGAGATAAGTGCTATTATGATTTCCATTTTACAGATGAGCAAATTGAGGCAAAGTTAAGTTAAGTGACTTGCACAGGTTCACAGCCAGTCATTGTCATCGTCCTTGTCATCATCGTCATCACCATCACCATCATAATCATATTCAGGTCTTTTAACTACAAACCCAGTGTTCTTTTGATTATTCTATGTGACAGACAGACTCTACATGTGATCTATGGTTACACATGTTCTTTGTATGTTTGCGTTTCCCCACTGATCCTATGGTAGTAACCTGTGCAAGGATATAGCCCATTGGTGCAAAGGCGGGGGGGGGGGTCTTGTCATTTGCTATTTGATTGATTAAATGTCTTTTGTTTTAGACTAATATGCCCTTTGGCTGCCTGGTAAGTGGAAACACATTGGTGGAGGCTTGAGAACTATGGTTTGAATGGGTGCTGACCCACAGAGTGTGTCAAACCTTTTTTTTTTTTTTCTGGAGGCCCATATGTTTTTGGGAACCCAGGGACTGCATCTTGGGCCTCGTGACATGTGTCTGCCCAGGAGAACATGAAGATCTATGAGTTATGATCTCTGAAGCACTACATGTTCCTTAGATGAGAAGACCTCTAAGCTGAGAGAAATGCAAAGCATCATTGTTCTCATGTGCAGGTCAAGTTCCTTTGCAGGACAGATTTTGGATGTGGGTGTGAAGTTCAAGGTTCTCGTTCTCTCTCTCTCTCTCTCTCTCTCTCTCTCTCTCTCTCTCTCTCTCTCTCTCTCTCTCTCTCTCTCCTTTCTCTACCCACCTCTCTCCTTCCCCCTCTCTCTTCTTTCCCTCTTTCTCTGCTTTCTCTGTCTGTCTCTCCCTCTCCTTCCCTCCTCTCTGTCTTCTCTCTCCTCTCTTTTTTCTCTCTCTGTCTCTGTTCCTCTCTGTGTCTCTGTGTCCCTCTTGTCCTCCCTCTCTCTTCTGTCTCCTCTTTCTTCTCTCCCTCTCTCTCTGCTTTCTCTATCTTTTCTCTTCCTGTCTCTTCTCTCTTTTTCTCCTCTCTGTTTCCCCCTCTCTCTCCCTCGTCTCTCCTTCTCTCACCTCTTTTTCCCCCCCTCTGCTTTTCTCTCTCTTCTTTCTGTGTCTCTTTTTCTTTTCTTTTCTCTCTCTTTGTCTCTGTCTCTCTCTGTGTCCCTCTCTGTGTCTCTCTTTTCCTTCCTCTCTCCTCTGTCTGTCTGTCTCTCTCTCTGTGTCTCTCTCTTTTATTATTAAATACGACTTATCTTAAAGAGTTATGATGATGGGATTTTCTCTGTAGAAACAGATGTGACGAGCAGTGCATATTCCTGTGAGTGTTTTGACAGCTCATGAAAATCTTCAGGAAAAAAAAAACCAACATCCTAGCTGGAGTGTGCAAACAAGCCCCCTTATCACTCCGTTTCTCTCTTCTCTCTAAAAGTCAATCCATCTGCCTTCCTCAGCATCCTCCCACTTGCTCCCTCTGCAGCCAGAGGAAGGGCTCTAGTTGCCTGGTCAGCCTTACACAGAACAGCCTGACGTGCGGCCCCCATTATGAATCAAGTTTGTCCTCCCCTTCCAATTCGGGAAAATGGGATGATTAATTGATTTCCATCCCCACTCTCCCCATAAGTCATGGGCTGAACTGCCTTTTTTGGGTTTCCAATGACAAAGATTTCATTATCCAAAGCAATAATTTTTAACTAGAGCAATGCAACATTTTTGTTCACCTGAATTAGGCCCATATGTTGGAGTAAAACTTGGAGCACGCCAACATGTCTGGAGGGGTAGAGAAAGGGACAGGGGTGAGGAATGGGGGGAGAATGATGATGTCTCTTTCTATGTTTTCCCTCTGTCTACTCTCTCTGTTCATTCAGTTTATTTTCTTTTTATTCTCTCGCACTTTCTTCTCATTTTTAATCTTTTCATTCTCTCTCTGTTCGTTCCTGTTGGGTTCATTTTATCTTTTTCATTTTTTTCTCTGTAGATTCCTCTTCCCTCTCTGTTCTTTTTCTCTCCCCCTGCCCCCTCCCCTTGACTCTCTCTTCACCCTCTTTATCTTTCTCCCCTCTCTCATTTTGGTTCTCTTCCCCCTTTGACTCTCTCTCTCTCTTCCTCCTCTGTCTCTCTCCTTGTCTCCTCTTCCCCTCCCTTAGGTCCCACTCTCCCTTTCTGTCTCTGTTTCCTTGTCTTTTCTCTTTTTCACTATCTCCCCCTCTTTCTCTCCCTACCCCCTCTTTCTATCTCTTGTCTCTTTCTTTCTCTCTTCTCTCTCTCAATCATTATGTTTCTGATCCATCTGCCTCCATCTCTTTCTCTCCCCCTGTCTATATCTGTTTCTCTTTAGCCCCCTAGTCCCCACACATATAAAAAAAACAAATCAAAACACCCCTGCACCCACATCAGAGAAAGAGAACCAAGGAATTGGCTGCTTTATCTTCTATCTAGACAAAATAAATCATCAGCATCAGCTTCTTATTTGGTTTCTGATGGAAGCCAAAGGATTTTCCTTGTAAAACAAAAAACAATTTAAAAACTCACATAAGAGAGCAGATCCTTAAGTAGGGGGTGCTCTGTGAAGCCCCTGGAGAAGCACCTTCTCCAGTGATTCATCTACTTCCCACTTTTTACACTGATGCTTCACTTTCTCCAAATCCTGACCTGTGAGTCACAGTCGGGATACATGGGAATTCTCACAGTGAAAAACAAGGACAAGAATCCTAGGCAGGCTGAATGTGAGTTGTTTCATTCTCCGTATCCCCATTATATCCTTCTAGATGTTGACCTCACTGGACAAAATCAATTTTTCAAATGTCTTTTTTTTTTTGGAGGGGAGAGGGGGATCTCCACTTGTGCATACCTGGAGAAGCTATTTTTGGTCATATCACAATACAAGGATGCAGCTTTATAGATTTTGGACTTGGGAGAGACCCTAGGGATCATTATCCATTGCCCATTGCTTCCCAACCCAAACTACAGTTATCTCTCCCAAATTGAGGTGGTTAGGGGTGCAGTGCCCACACAATCTGGAAAATCTGTGTAAAATTGTTGGCCCTCCCTTCATACCAGAGAAGAAGTCTGAATTGTTATGGCATTAAAAGGTAAAATATGTTTACATCATACAATACTATACATATATTTTATGCATTTCTGAGTTTATAAACTGTTTCTGTGTCATCTGCTGGACTTCATGTGTCATCTGCGAAGGCACTGGCCCTGGATTCAGGATGACCTGAGTTCAAATTTATCCTCAAACACTTGACACTTAATAGCTGTGCGACTCTGAGCAAGTCATTTAACCCTCATTGCCCTGCAAAAAACAAATAAACAAACAAAAACCTCTTATGCTGACCCATGATATATTGAAACTTTGATGGGGACAGTCGAGATGTGGAAGGGATAACTGTATATTATAGACAGTGGAGAGGGAGGAATCTCTAAATTCTCCACCAGAAACTGATAAACTTATGTGTGACACCTGCTCATGCAGATCTGTTTTGTTCTTGCACATGCCTGTGATTTTCACCTCAGTGATGCCAATTGGGTACCAGAAATGAAGGAAACTGAGAGAAATTACCCAGAACTGTTAACATAACGGAATAGCCCGTACCTCCCAGGGTTGTTTTGAAGATCAAATGACGTAATAATTATAAAGCATTTAGCACAGCAACTGGCACATAGTGAGTGCTATATAAATATTTATTATTATTATTATTATTATTATTATTATTATTATTATTATTTACCCTAAGTGGGGCATTTAAAATTGAGACTGGACTGCTTTATTGGACCATGTCAGAGAGGCATACTCCAGCCAGGTCATATGGGCAGAGACATTTTGAGTGGAGAGTGTCTATGACAAGGGAGTAAAGAACCTACCCCCCCACTCCCAGAAAGCATCTGAAATTCCAGGAAATCTACAGCCTTGAGGACGTGTGGGAAAGCCCCACTTAAGATAAGGAGGAGAGAACAAGCTTGATGCATGAGTTCATGGGACCTTGGTCCACATGGGCAGCACAGAGAGATGTGGAAAACATCTAAGACAAGCCTCAAGAGCTTCAGTTTCAGCGTTCGTCTGGTGATTGGGGTGTGTTCACTGCTTCTCTAGTAGTCAGAATGGAGTTAGACTAGGATATGCTAACCTCTTTCCCCTTATCGATGATTGTGATGGGTTTGGGCTAGAGACAGGGACCTATCAAAGTTAAATAGGTATGACTGTAATTATTTTTTCTTGTGTACTGATTGTTCTAGAGCACAGTTATACACCAGACAATTTCTTTGTTTTATAAACTCTATCACTGTGCAAAAAGGTTTGTTTCATCAACAATTTGAAAAGCAATTAAATGTAAGACCTTCCTAAGTGATTTTTTCAACTAATAAAACACTTTAAAAGAACTACTTTGGCATATTTCAAAGACCTTCCATTTCAAACAAATTGATTAGTTTATTTTCTCATCCTGAACAGTCTGCCATAAAAAATGGAGAGGGTTTTTTGTTTATTTGTTTCAAATTTTCATTCAATCAACTATCTCCACCAATGGTACCTTAGACTCTGGTTAAGCTGTCTTTTATTCTAGTTCAAACAACGAACTCATTTTTTTAAAGGCAATTGAGGTTAAGTGACTTGCCTAGGGTTACACAGCTAGTGAATGTCTGAGGCCAGATTTGAACTCAGATGCTCCTGACTCTAGGGCCAGTGCTTTATCTCCACTGTGCCACGTAGCTGCCCCCAGTGAATTCCACTTTTAAGTGATTTGTTGGACCATTGGAGCATAAGCCAAATCTTCTTTTCAGTAGGACAGTCAATGCTTAGCTCATTTCAGTTGTCAAGCATAGGCAAATCACAACTATTCGTTTGATTCACTATGGGGGGGGCAGGGCAATGAGGGTTAAGTGACTTGCTCAAGGTCACACAGATAATAAGTGTGAAGTGACTGAGGCTGGATTTGAACTCAGATCCTCCTGAATCCAGGGCCAGTGCTTCATCCACTGTGCCACCTAGCTGCCTCCTGATTCACTATTTATAGGACTTCAGATGTGGAGCTAGAAGGAACCTTAGAAATCTCCCAGGTGGCAGATAGGGATAGGGATAGAGTGTTGAACTTGGAATCAAGAAAACCTAAATTCAAATCCTGCCTCAGATACTTATTGGCTGTGTAACCCTGGACAAGTCATTTAACCGCTGTCTGCCTCAGTTTCCTCATCTGTAAAATGGTGATAAAAATAACACCTACTTCTTAAGACTGTTGTGAAGATCAAGTGAGATAATAAAGTTCTTTATAAACACTTAAAACACTATATAAATTATCATTATCATTATTATTTTCTAGTCCAACTTCCTTATTTTACACATGAGAAAACTCAAGCTCAAAGAGTGAAGTGTCTTGTTTAAGACTTGTCATATGTAGAAAAACATTTTTCTCTTTTTAGATTTTAAACTAGGTCCTTGGACTCCAAATACAGTATTCTTTCCACACTGCTGTGGGCCAGTCCTGTAACACTGTAACATTTGTGATATTGTGTCCAGCACACTCCTAAGAAGAGGTGGGGCATCAGTCCTGCCATAGAAGTGGGGGGTGCCCAGTGGAGCAGAAAGGTTTCAGCCAATAGGTTTTCATCTATTTCTGGGTGTGAGTTACCCCATTAGAGTCTGAGTTTTGAAGCTATTGGGAGGCACTGCACTGCCCCTCAGAAGCAGAGATAAGGGAGTGTTGAGCAGAGAGGCCAGAGGTTAGGTGTCAAAAGTCTTGATAAGAGTTGAAGGAGCAAGAAGAAGCCTGTCTAGGGTTGTTAGGCAAACGTTTCAGGAAAAAAAAGGATAAAGAGGCAATAAGTTTATCAAAGATTCTCAGACAATTTTGCACTTGTAATCTTGGGTACCTGAGGCAGTAGACAAAGTACCTTTCCTGGAGTCCAAAAGATTCCTCTTCATGAGTTCAAATCCAGTCTCAGACAATTACCAGCTGTGTGACCCTGGGCAAGTAATTTAACCCTATTTGCCTGAGTTTCCTCATATGTAAAATAAGCTTGAGGAGGAAAAAGGCAAAACCACTCCAGTATTTTTACCAAGAAAACCTCAAATGGGGTCACAAAGAGTTGGACATGACTGAAAAATGGATGGACAACAACCAAGGGTTCAAACTTCAAACTTCTCTTCAATGAGCCTCAGTTGGACAGCTGCCTATCCTGCTGGCCCTGCCCTCTAAATTTTCATTGCAGAGGGGTGGGGGGGATTATGGGTGTGAAATATTGCAAATATTATCAGACAGTTGATGTATTGGTTGTTTTACTGATCTACTTTTTTTTCTCCTTTTTTTAATACAAGGGATGACTTTGTGGGGAGGAGGAGGAGGGAGGATATATTTGGAAACCAATGTGATTTAAAAACAAATAATATGAATGAAAACATAAGACATACATGTATATAGTACAAAGAAAAAACATTTTCCTCCCTGCCAGTTTCTCTTGTACCCCAATAAACCTGTTCTTTTATTCCTAAATAGGACTTGTGTGAGAGTGTAATTCTTTACAGAAGAATCCTAAGGACCCATGTGCTTTCTCCCCCATATCATATATATGTCTTATTTCATAAGGGAAGCAAGGAGACCAATTAGGAAAATACTATAGCAGTTGAGTCATGAGGTGATAAGGGTGACAACAATGGGAGTGGAAAGGACAAAATGGATTCAAGTGGATCATGCTAAAGTACAAGTCTAAACATCATATTTCTCTATTTAATAAACTCCAGTGACTCCCTATCACCTCCGGAATCAAATCTAAAATTTTCTCTTTGGAATCCAAAGTCCTTCATACCTGGACTTCTCCTAACTTTGCATTCTTCTTACGCCTGGCCAGCCAACACAAGCTCTTCCATCCAGTGTCACTGGCCTCCTAGCTATTCCATGAACAAGACACTCCATCTCCTGAGTAGGCATTTTCACTGGCTCTTCTCCATTTCTTCCTCCTGGCTTCCTTGGTTCCCTTCAAATTCCGGTTAAAATCCCAGCTTCTAGAAGAAGCCTTTCCTGATCCTCTTTGATGCTGGTGCCTCCCCCCAGTTGATTATCACCAGTTTATCTTGTGTATATCATAAATCGTATGTAATTGTTTGCATTTTATCTCCCCCACCCCCCATTAAATTGTTGCTATTGTTGTTCACCCTTCCTTCTCCAAGATAAGAAGAACAATGACATCTGGAGGGTGATGTCTTTACTTTCAAGTGAACTGGATTTAAGTGAGGCAGGGCTTCGTAAAGTCATCAGCCTCACTCCTCCGGAGCCATCTGGGTCCAGTGGCAAGATATATTATCAGGACAACTGGAGATGGCCTTTTTAAGCTAAGGTCTTTCTCAGGTCTCAGTTAGAGGCAACACCCATTCAGTGATTTAAGGCTAGGTAAGAATTGAGGCAAAAGATGGCTTTGTGTGGCTACTCAAAAGAATCAGTCTGGGAGGGGAAGACCCTCAGGGTTTCTGGCCAGAACAGAAACAACTGCAATTTACACTCACTCTGAGCCACCAAAACCCAAACAAATGAGCAAGTCAGGCTTGGGCTAGGATCTGTTATTGGCCAATCAGTGAGAGCCAGGGAGATTTGGGTTTAAAGGCCTTAGACTGAGCACCTTCAAAGCAGAGTTTGATTTTTACCTTTCTTTGTACCCCCAGTGCTACTATGTAGCTAGTTGGTACACAGTAGGTGCTTAATAAATGACTGACAGGAAAGAAAATCTGAGACCACTGGGGGGAAAGGCAATAACAACAACAACAATAATTGCTGTCATCATATATCATATATCATATTGGTTTACAAATCCTTAAAGTACAATGTGACCCCCTTAGTGAGAGACAACCAACAATCTAGGGCTTCTCCAGCTTACAGCTCCCCCTGCTCCCATCTTCCACATACTCAGTAGATGGGAGAGGTAGACGCCTCTGCATTTCCCATTAACAGAGCTTTGGTTGCAACATGAAATTATGAAAATGTAATACATGTATGAACATGCTGCAAATCGCTTATTGGCAGCTAGCTTTCCTCCAAGCAAAGCACACCAGCCCTCCAGGGAGACTCTAGCCATTCAGAATTTCCATGTCAGGATCAGCCATGTCTTTCCAAAGAGAACTCCCCTTGGGCGCCAAATTCCCTTACACTGGAACTTCAACCACGTGAGAGAATGAGCTCAGGGGTGTCTGACTCAGTCTGTGCTCCCAGGCCCAGGCCAGCACTAGAAGCCAAGAATTCCCAAGTTCCAGTCCTGACTCAGTCTCTAACAGTCTCTAGGTTCAGAGTAAATCCCTTTGTGCCCTCATGACTCAGTTTTCCTATCTGTGAACTATCAATGCCATGGATTTAAAGCATTCTCCAAAAACCTTCTTAAGACAGAATATTTCTAATGTCCCTGGAGTGACTCCAATCCAGACATGGAAACTAAGATACCAAGTGGGGAAGTGGCCTGTTTAGGGGGACCCTGTAAGACAGGAATGTGTTGATTCAAGAATTGAGCCTAGGTTTCCTGCTGTCTAACTCCATCTTCCCTCCACTACATCCGAACTGCTTCCTCAGAGAATATTAATTGGCTAGCGCAATAGAAATCATGCTGGATTTGTAGTCTGAAGAATTGGGTTAAAATCCCAACTCTGTCATTTATTATCTGTGTGATGTTGGCTAAGTCATTTAACCTTGCTTGGCTGCAGTTTCTTCATCTGAATGTAGCAAGCATGATCAGGGAGCTCATGTGATGCTGGGCTGGGGCTCTTCCCTTGAAGCTGAACACGTGATCTGACCCCTTGCTGAGGAATTCGTATCTTGATGGGATGACACAGGCACCTCCTGATTGTTTTCCAGTGACTGAGGCATTATCTAAGAGACACCTGGCAATTGATCATGAGGAGATTGACTCTTGTGGGAGAAACATCTTCCCTCTATGGTGTATGAAAGTTGTGGAAATCTTTAAGGTTTTAATGCATGCTTTCTCTCCCTTTGACTTCCAGCAAGGTGGGAGTGGGGAGGACTTTCTTCTTCTTCATCACTTTCCCCTCCCTGCAACAATGGCTTGCTCCATAAGTATATGTCTATGGCTTACCTAGATATCTCTGAAACTGAGTCTGAGCTCTCTCTCTCTCTCTCTCTCTCTCTCTCTCTCTCTCTCTCTCTCTCTTTCTCTCTCTCTCTCTCCTCCTCCTCCTCCTCCTTCCTTCCTTCCTTCCCTTTCTTCCTCTCTTCCCTCTACCTCCCATCCTTACTTTCTTCCTCCCTCACTCTTTCCCTTCCTTCTTCATTTCCTTTCATCTTCCTCTTTCTCCATCTTTCTCTTTCTCTCATCTCTCTCTCTTTCTTTCATCCCTAACTATCATTTTCTGTCTTTCTATTTCCTTTCTTGGGCACAGTTAAGCAACTAGTCATATGAGAAATGGATTTGGCAATAAGCTTATAGAGTGAGAATTTCTGAGCTTGGGATTTTATCACCAACCAGAGGAAGGAGGATCTCCTTAATAACATGCTTCTCAGAAAAGAAGATGACTACTACCAGGATAGTATTATGCCTGGAGAAAGTCATGACCCAACTGTCCAGAAGATCCGGCCCTTGTGAATTATTTGTACAGTGCAGATCCAAGGTGAATGATCTCGACTTTTTAGGGGAAGTATAATTAATGTAACGGACTATTTGAGATGTGTTATGTTTTATGTATTTCTTAACGTGTATCTATAGGTCTTTCTTGTCCTGACAATCTTCTGAGATAGAGGAAATAAGCAGTTGTCTAATACCAGATACCCATATTGTACATTTGGTACCTTTTCTAGAGGACCACATTTTGAGGTGACTATGGACATAAGCCACACCAAAGTTTTGTTTTAGGAATTTGACTGCAGTGATCAGGGAGAAGGGGGAGGAAAACAGATCCAGAGAGAAAACATGACCATCTTTGAGGTCAATACACACACACACACACACACACACACACACACACACCCCTAATGAACCAGTCCCTTATTGGGGGCCCCTGGGCTAGAGGATACATATAAAACAAGGAGGTTCAATTATCAATCAACCAATCAACTAATTAGCAAGTATCTATTAAGTGCTTACTCTGTGCCAGTGGAAATACAAATACAATAAATAACAACAACAACAAAAATCCTTACCCAACATTCTAATGGAGGAGACAACAAGTATACGTGAATATATGCAGAATAAAGACACAGAGAATGAGTACAAATAGATGTAAAGTAATTAAGTCGAAGGTAGTTTGGGAGGGAGAGTGCTAGCACTGAGGTTCAGGAAAGATTCCTATAGAAGATGATGTTTAAGTTGCATTTTAACAACAACAACAATACTAGTAACAATAATATTGGTTAACATTTATATAGTGCTTTAAGGTTTTCAAAGCACTTTTTAAAATGTTATCTCATTTTATCCTTACAACATTCTGGGAGGTAGGTCCTATATTGTCCTCATTATTTAGATGAAGAAATTGAGGTACAGTGAAGTTAAGGGATTTGCCTAACATTACACAATTAGTAAATGTCTGAGATCACATTTGAATTCAGGTTTTACAATTCCAGATTTAGGACTCTAACCATTGTACCAACTAGTTGTCTTGAAGAAAGAGGGGGATTTGTAAGAGACAGGTAAGAAGGAAGTACATTCTAGGCATAGGAGGTAGTCAGCGAAAAGCTATGGAAACAACTTCTGCAAGACAGGCAAAGAGGGAATGCATTGTAGGCATGAGAGCCAGCCAGTGCAAAGATACAAAAACTAGGGACAGAATAATTTATGAAGGACAGAGAAAAGTCTGGTTTGGTTCAATCATAAGAGTATAAAATGGGAAGTAATGTCCAACAAGGTTGGAAAGATAGGTCGAAGCCATGTTGTAAGAGGCTTTGAAAGCTAAAGGAAGGAGTCTCTTGATTCTAGAGGCTATAGAAAGCTACTGGAATTTGTGGAGAAAAAGTGTTACATAGTTATATCTACACTAAAGGAAAATCACTTTGACAACTGTGTAGAATGGATTGGAGTGGAGGGAAATGGGAGGTTAAATGGGAAGCTGTTGAAGTAATCTAGGCAAGAAGTGATGAGGGCTTGGAATAAGGTGGTAATAGTGCGAGTGGAGAATTAGAGGATCATAGATTTAACACTGGAAGAGACCCTGGAAAGAAGGGATCAGATGAGAAAGATGTGGAGGTAGAAACAGCAAAATTTGGCAAGTGTCTGAACATGTGGCATGAGGGGGAGTGAGAAGCCCAAGATCGTGCCAAGTTTATAAACTAGGGATATTGGAAGAATGGTGGTGCAAATGGGGAAGTTTGGGAAAGGGGTGGGTTTGGGTGTAAAGTTAACGAATCAGCAAAGGCAGTTCAGTACAGGGGGAAACAGCGCTGCGTTTTGAACAAGAGGACCTGAGTTTGAATCTTCTTGGATCTGCAACATTGGAATTGTATGACTTTCAGCAAGTTTGTTTTTCTGGTGCCTCCGCTGAAAAATGAGGGAGTTGAAATAGGAGGCTGACAGGTGATAGAGGCAGCATTCCAGATCTTTCCAGTCACAAACACTAGCCCTGGAAGTGTCTGTCACACCAATAATCAAACAGACCCTCCCTATCCCCCAAGGCATCCCAAAACCTGATGCCAATCATTTTCACATGATCCCACATCACTCATTCCTTCTACCAGTAATCATTAGTAAATGATCCAAAGTTGCCTTGCTCAATGTCAGACCTCATTTCCCCCCTTGTTTTTCACTTCATTTAATCCAACATATAAATTGTTTGCAAGTCTCCTGATATCTATTGTGGTGATTCAGCACTGCCTCTCAGCATATTAAATTTAATCCCATTACAGGCCAATTCAGTTTAATTTAAAAAGCATTTATTAAGCACCTACTATGACTGTGCTAGGTGGTGGGGATAGAAAAAAAACTGTGCCCTCTAGGAGGAGATTTTCCATTGGATAATGTATACCTCCTCTTTGCAGGCTGTGCAGCATTGCTGCTCTGGGAAACCTTTGCCCTGGGGCCCCACTCTCCTCAATAGGTAACACCCACCCGGA
The DNA here is from genome assembly GCF_019393635.1 of Dromiciops gliroides. NCBI lineage: Eukaryota > Metazoa > Chordata > Mammalia > Microbiotheria > Microbiotheriidae > Dromiciops > Dromiciops gliroides. The sequence continues at coordinate 260,368,295 of NC_057864.1, forward strand.
CAACCTGCCATCCTTTACTTCACTCTGGTCTCCACTCCCTCCAGACTCCCCCTTCCACTCCTCTGTCTCTCTCAGCTTTCCAGAACCCTTGTTCATGTTGTCTTCTTCCATGACAATAGGCAGGGACTATCAGAGTCTTGTACACAGTAAGTGTTTAATAAATTCTCAGGCTACTTATCTATCCATTCCTTTGTTCCTTTGCTCCTCCCTCTCTCTTCTTTCCTCTCTCTCTTTCCCACCCTCCTTCCTTTCCTTTCCTTGCCTTTCTTCCTCCCTTTCTCCTTTCTGCCCTTCCTTCCTTTCATAATTGTTTCTTAAACCATGTAGAGGATACAAAAAGGCAAAGACAAAAAACAGTCCTCCCGCTCTTCCTTCCTCCTTCCTTCATCCCTGCTTTCCTTCTTCCTTTCCTTCCTCCTTCCTCTCCTTTCCTTCTTTCTTTCATCTTTATCTTCTACCAACAATCTACCTATCTACCAATCATCTGTTTTTTCTATCTATTAAATTAAATGCATATAGAATTTGTAATCAAAAACACAATCTGAGGCAGAAATAATTTTAGTGGGTTTTCAGTTCAGCCCTCATCTGAATAAGAATCTACTCTCTAAAATCCCCAGTGACTGGTAATCCAGCATTTGCCTGAATACTTCCATTAAGGGGTAACCCACTTCTTCTTAAGGCAGTAGTGCATTCTACCTTTAGAGAGCTCTAGTTGTTGGGAATTTTTTTTTTCCGACATCAAGTTGAAATTTACTTCTTTGAAATTTCTGCCAGTAGTTCCTGGTCCTGCTCCGTAGGCAGGTAAGATAAGCGTCTTTCACATAACACCAAGCATCTGCTCATATATCTCCAAGCCCCATCCCCAGCCACGTTTTGTCTGTAACGTGTGTGCATTCTAAATCATGCAATCTATCTGCAAACATCTCTCATCCTCTCAAGCCCCTTCCAGATTCCCAGCTATTTCTCTGACTCATTTCTCATTTCTCAACTTCCCATAATGGGTTGATCTCAGTTTGCCAGCAAATACCTGAGAAACAGTGTCATTCAGTGAGACTTGAAGTCAGAAAGACCTGGGTTCAAATTTCATCTTGGACACTTTCCAGCTGTGTGATCCTGAGCAAGCCCCTTAAGATCTCAGAGCCTTAGTCACTTCATCTGTAAAATGCCTGACCTCACAGAGATGTCCTGGGCTGGGGGGGGGGGAGGATGAGATAATTTAGGGACAGCACCTTCAAAACCTTAAAGCACTTTATTAACGTCAGCTCCTGCTGCTTCCACTGTTCACCTTCCCAAGGAGCTAAAGCAAACACTGAACAGCCCTAGATTTAGAGATTAATCGCACTGCAAAGTTCTCTCCAAGTAGGTATTTCTGAAACATCACAGCTTTAGGAAGGAAGAAATGATGGCCTCCCTCCAAGGAGGGGTGTGTGCCGACTTTCAGAGGCTGCCCAGATGCGCTGAGGTGTTCTGACTTGATGGACAGGCCAGGAGAATAATTAACTGGTCAGAGCCAGGAGGGAGGCAGCTTAGAACTGCAGAGACAAAGCAGGGATTAATGCAGGTGGTTCCTTCTGACCTGTTGCCATTTGCCTGATAAATAGCTGGTCTGGGGAAAGGAAGAATAAAAAAGGTTTGTTTTCCGGATTTAACTATTCCCTGTTTTCCTGAAATCCCTGCTCTCTTTCTACTAGGAAAGCTAAGAAGAGTCTTCCTTAAGAAAGAGTCATTTATGAGAGACACTATGCATGGCCCAAGCTGAGATCAGTATAAAGGGTGAGGGAGGACATAAGCACCATGTTCTGTATAGGAAATGCACTAGTGTATGGCTAGGTGGCACAGGAGTCAGGAAGACTGAGTTCAAATACAGCCTGAGACATTTACAAACTGTATGACCCTGGGCAAGTCCCTTAACTGTTCTGTACCTCAGTTCCTTCATTTGTAAAATGGGGAAAATAATAGCACCTACTCCTCCCACCCCTGGGGTTGTTGTGAGAATCAAATGAGATAGTGCTTATAAAACACTTTGCAAACCTTATATTATTGTATAAATGCTGGCAATTATTATTAGTGTCTCTGGGTCTAGTGATGGCTGTTTTTTATCAGAAACAGATGGGGCACAGGCTTGGCTTCTTGGAGAAGCTCAGTTCAATGAACCAATCAATCAACCAGCATATAATGAGTACTTAATATGTGCATATTAAGAGCTAAGAGCAAGATACAAAGAAAAAGAACAACTGTTCCTGTCCTCTAGGGGCTTACTTTTTTTTTTTTTTTTGGAGCAATGAGGGTTAAGTGACTTGCCCAGAGTCACACAGCTAGTAAGCATCAAGTGTCTGAGGCCAGATTTGAACTCAGGTACTCCTGAATCCAGGGCCAGTGCTTTATCCACTGTGCCACCTAGCTGCCCTTTTAGTCCTATTTTTAGCCTTTATTTTTCCTTTATTTATTTATTTATTTTTTTTGGTGAGGCAATTGGGGTTAAGTGACTTGCCCAGGGTCACACAGCTAGTAAGTGTTAAGTGTCTGAGGCTGGATTTGAACTCAGGTACTCCTGACTCCAGGGCCCGTGCTCTATCCACTGCGCCACCTAGCTGCCCCAGGAGCTTAGATTCTAATGGAAGATACAGCATGTAAATCAACACACACAAGATATATAGAGGAAATGGAAGATAGCTTTAGAAGGGGAAGTTATCCATGATCTATGCTATTGATACTGTATCTGATATAGTGTGAGGACCTGGATTCAGGTCCACAGTCCTCTGACATATACTGACTATGGTAGTTGCCTGGTTAGTTGCTGTCCTTTGTTCTCAAAGAGGACCAAAATGACAACACTATGTTGAAGTCAAATTACAGTGTGTTAGAATCCCTAGTTTTCTTTAAAATCCAACTGGAAGACTACCTCTTCCTACAGGAAGTCTCCCCTGATCCCCCCAGCTTCTCGTGCCCTTTACCCTAAATCATCTTGTATCTATTTTGGAGTTGTTTGGTTTTTTGTTTGTTGTTGTGTTGGGGTTTTTTGTTTCTTTGTTTTTGTTTTTCAGGGCAATGAGGGTTAAGTGACTTGCCCAGGGTCACACAGCTAGTAATGTCAAGTCTCTGAGGTTAGATTTGAACTCAGGTCCTCCTGAATCCAGGGCCGGTCCTTTATCTACTGCGCCACCAACTGCCCCTTCATCTTGTTTCTATTTTGCACATAACTACGTATCTACATGTTGCTTTCCCCTAATAGAATGTAAGCCCCTTGAGAGCAGGGACTGTTTTACTTTTTTTGGGGGGGGGGATCTTTAGCACCTAGTATGGGGCCTAGCAGCTGGTCAACAAATCCTTGTAGATTGGTGAAATGACTCATTAGTTCTTTTCTTTGCCATCTTCTGTACCAATATTCATCCTCCATAATAATTCTAAAGAAGAAGGTTGGATGTGAGCATATCCCATTCTTCCTTCTCCCCTCCCCAAATTCTCACTGACTTTGTATTTCCCACAGTATGTTTCCCAGTATTAGACACACAATAAACACTTCACAAATACTTCTCAATGAAGCCTCTTGCATCTGTTTGCAGTCACTTTAGACATTTATAGACATTCCTCAGAATGAAAAGGGGTAAGAAGTCAGGTCTGCTATCACCTTCACTGGAGCTGCCCATCTATCATGGGTGATACCAGGCACCCCTTTTTTTTTGGAGATTCCCCAGAGGTTTAAAAATAACACTTGTCCCTGAGGCCATAAACAGCCCATTTTCCTTCTGACCCATCATAGGTCTTTGCATCCGACATGGGCCTCTGTTCTTCTTCCCTTCTTATCATTGATGAAAGAGGAAAGAATTTGGACGACAAAGCATATCAAAACATCCAAGAACTAGAAACATATGTTGAAAATATGCAAAGTTCTCTTCTTTACTTGATACTGGAAGGATTAGGCATAAGGGATCTCCATGCAGACTATGCCATGAGTCATTCTGGGAAAGCACAAGGCATCATCACCTGCTTCACAGCAACTCCCTGTTCCAACAGTAGGTGAAAGGTATTTCTTCCCAGCTATGTTAGCTTGCTGCATGGTGCTCCACAAGAATTTTTAAAAGATACTAATTGTTTTATTTTCAATATTAAAAGCCAGCATGGTTTTACACATATAAACATATTTGTGTCCAATGGTAGCCATCTATAGGGCAAGGGGAGTGGGTAAGGAAAAAAAGGTTGGGGCAGCTAGGTGGTGCAGTGGTTAAAGCACTGGCCCTGGATTCGAGAGGACCTGAGTTCAAATATGACCTCAGACACTTGACACTTACTAGCTGTGTGACTCTGGGCAAGTCACTTAACCCTCATTGTCCCACAAAAAAAGGGCAGGAAGAATTTACGTGATAACTATTATATATTTAAAAGGAATAGCAAGTTGTACATAATAGATTTGTACTTTCTTGTACAATCATCTTTTTTTCTATTTCACTATGTTATGGAAATGCTTGTTGTATTTCTTAAGTCCAGAATAAAATAAATAAAATTTTTTTTTTTAAATATTGAGAGCCAGTATTTTTAATATCTAAAAGAATTCTAGCTTGAGAGAAAGGCAATATGATGTCAGGAAGCCTGGGTTCTAGGTCCAGCTCTGCCACTACCAAACTGGGTACATTTTGGAAAGTCACCAAATCTGTCTGAGTCTCAGATTTTTTTCATACAAGGAGCTTAGACTAGAGCAGGGGTTCTTAGATCAGGGTTCATGGATGTATTTCAAGAGGTTTGTGACCTTGGATGGGAAAAAATTATATCTTTATTTTCACTGACCTCCTCTTCCTCTTTCTTTTTTGGGCAATGAAAGTTAAGTGACTTACCCAGGGTCACACAGCTATTAATGTCAAGTGTCTGAGGCTGGATTTGAACTCAGGTTCTCCTGAATTCAGGATCAGTGCTTTATCCACTGTGTCACCTAGCTGCCCCCTATTTTCACTGACTTCTAACTGAAATTTAGTATTTCCTTCAATTATGAATTTTTAAAAAATTTTTCTTGGAGCAGCCAAGTGTCATATTGGATAGAGCTCTGGGCCCAGAGTCAGGAAGACTCATCTTTCTGAGTTCAAATCTGGCCTCAGACATTTACTAGCTGTGTGACCCTGGGCAAGTCACTTAACCCTGTTTACCTCAGTTTCCTCTTCTGTAAAATGAGCTGGAGAAAGAAATAACAAACCACAGTAGTAGAAAACCCCAACAGAGGTCATAAAAGAGTCAGACACAACTGAAAAAATTACTAAATAACAACAGAAAAATTATTCTAGGAAGGGGTCCATAAGCTTCATCAGGCTGCCAAAGAGGTACATGATATACCAATAAAAAAATTTTTTTAAAAAAAGCTAGAAACCCTAGACTAGAACATCTCCAAATCTCCTTTCAGGTTTAAGGCTCCTTCCTTTTAAACACAGACCACTTTTATTCTCCCTTAGAGATGTCCCCCAGGACAGCCCATTTCCAAGCTGGCGTTGAACTGAATGACGGCTCTGGCGATAACTTATTATTTTATCTCCTAAGCCATCAAATCCTCTCCGAGATTTCTGGAACACTGTCCCTTGGCTGGCTCAGAAATTTATTAGCCTTCCCAATATTTTCTTTCTTACTTCTGTAAAGCAAGCTCCAACTCAGCGAGCACCATCTATGAGAAGACCTGAAACCGCATGTTTATTTTCCTAAGCTATAAAAAGTTTATAAGGGGAGCTGGGCTCCTTCTGAGCCACTGTGCTCTGATGTGCTACTGCATTCCTCACTGAGACAGAAGGGCTCTGTGCTATATACCAGAGGGAAATCCTTGGGATACAGCTGTCCGGCCTCCAACAGACACCACCAAAAACAGCACTCAGAGAAAGGGAGAAAAGAAGAAAGAAGGATTTGCGTGAGAGCAGAACACTTCATCTGTGTTAAAGAAACAAAGAATTCTGGAGGGCCTGGAGAGCAGGCATCTTCAGAAGGTCCCCGGCCCTGATGGCAAAACCCCATCAGACCAAGCCTCCCTAGGCCTTCGATATATTTTGTGTTCAGACCATCTCAATGAGATTAAATCAGTGGTAAATGCTCAGCCAGATACCAAGTGGAGCCTCCCCAGCTCCACACAAGGACCTGTGTGTTTCCTATTCATCCCTTAGAACATGGAATCATGGAATCCTGGGCCTGGAAGGAAATACAAAGAACTCACTGAGTCCAGCTGACCCCATCCATAGTTAGTCCCCATCAGACACCATCTTAGACACATGGGCAGCTGTCCCATTCTTTTGCATTTCATTTTATTTTATTTTATTCTTCTTTGGCGGGGCAATGAGGGTTAAGTGATTAGATCAGAGTCACACAGCTAGTAAGTGTCAAGTGTCTGAGGCCAGATTTGAACTCAGGTTCCCCTGAATCCAGGGCCAGTGCTCTATCCACTGTGCCACCTAGCTGTCCCGCAGCTATCCCATTCTATTTTATTTTATTTTTGGTGAGGCAATTGGGGTTAAGTGACTTGCCCAGCGTCACACAGCTAGTAAATATCAAGTGTCTAAGGTCATATTTGAACTCAGGTCCTCCTGAATCCAGGGCCAATGCTCAATCCACTGTGCCACCTAGCTGCCCCCATGGCCAATTCTTTATTTTGTTTTTGTTTTTGTTTTTTAGTGAGGCAATTGGGGTTAAGTGACTTGCCCAGGGTCACACAGCTAGTAAGTGTTGAGTGTCTAAGGCCGGATTTGAACTCAGGTACTCCTGACTCCAAGGCCAGTTCTCTATCCACTGCGCCATCTAGCTGCCCCTGGGCAATTCTTTAAAATGGATACTCTAGCGGCAGCTAGATGGCACATTAGATAAAGCACTGGCCCTGGATTTAGAAGGACCTGAGTTCAAATCCTACCTCAGACACTTGACACTAGCTGTGTGACCCTGAGCAAGTCACTTAACCCATCCTAAAATCCAGATATTTAAAAATAAAATTTGGGGCAGCTAGGTGGCGCAGTGGATAAAGCACGAGCCCTGGATTGAGGAGTTCAGATCCGGCCTCAGACACTTGACACTAGCTGTGTGACCCTGGGCAAGTCACTTAACCCCCACTGTCCCACAAATAAATAAATAAAATGGAGACTCTAGGAGTAATCAAACAATCAGAGAAAGGGACCTTGGGGATACAGGGATCTTTCAGGGTGAGATGACTGCTGTGAAATGATGGAGAGGAATGAGAGTCAACACTGTAGCCTGGAGAAGAATAAAGCAAGGTCTTTCAGATGGGAAAATCTTCAAGTATCAGCCCAGGAGTGAACTAGACAATATTGTCTATTCCCTTCAAAGTAGTACCCTTTAGAGACTGTATACTTATTTCAATGGTGCTGCCAGAACTTTTTCTTAAAGTTAAGCTTATATCCTGTATCTTCATTCATGTTGGCACTTAAATGCAACACTGGTATTTTTGTTTAACTCTTTTAATTATTTCCTATTAATCCTGTATACAGGGGCAGCTAGGTGGCGTAGTGGATAAAGCACTGGCACTGGATTCAGGAGTACCTGAGTTCAAATCCGGCCTCAGACACTTACCAGCTGTGTGACTCTGGGCAAGTCACTTAACCCCCATTGCCCCGCAAAAAAAAATTAAAAAAAAAAATCCTGTATACACCCTATATATTCGTTTGCATGTTATTTCCCCTATTAAATTGCAAGGTCCTTGAGGGCAGAGACTGTCTTTTGCCTCTTTTTTTATCTCCAGCACTTAGCACAGTGCCTGGCACATAATAGGCATTTAAATATTGATTGATTATCTAATTATTTCCCTCTAGTCTATTTTGTTTCCCCAACTAGACAGTAAGCTATTTGAGAGATAGATACTTTTCTGTGTCTCGTGCTAAACCTCACACAATTCTGAGCACCCACCAGGTCTCAGTAAATGCTCATTGCCTTGACCAAATATCAATACAATATGATGTAATAGAAAGAGCCCTGCATTTGTATCAAGGAGAACTGAGTTCAGTTCGTTGACTCTTCCACATCTTCCAGGTGGGTGGTCATAGGCAAGGCATGTATTTGAGCCTCAGTTTTCTCATCTTTAAAATGACAAAAAATATTACTTGCTCTAACTACTTCATAAGATTGTTGAAAAGAAAGCATTTTATAAACTAAAGCAATCAGTTAGTCAATAAACATTTATTAGGCACCTATTATGGATGTGCTAGGCACCTTGCTCAGTGCTGGGGATACAAAGAAAGGTTTCTGCTCGCAAGAAATGTACAATCTAACGGAGGAAACAATATGAAAACAACTAGGTACAAATAAAAGACAGTGAGAGACAGAGTCAGAGAGACAGAAAGAGAGATAGTCAAAGACAGAGAGATGCAGAGGGAGATAGAGATGGAGAAAGAGACAGAGACAGAGACACAGAGACACATCTGATAAATTGGAGATAATCAACAGAGGGAAGGCATTGGCATAAAGGGGGATCAGGAAAGGCTTATAGAAGATGGGATTTTAGCTGAAACTTGAAGGAAACCAGGAAACTTAGGAGGCTGAGATTCCAGGCATGGGGAATAGCCAGGGAAAATGCCTGGAGTCCAAAGATGGAGGGTCTCATAAATATAAGCTATTATTTTTTTTTTTTTGGTGAGGCAATTGGGGTTAAGTGACTTGCCCAGGGTCACACAGCTAGTAAGTGTTAAGTGTCTGAGGCCAGATTTTGAACTCAGGTCCTCCTGAATCCAGGGCTGGTGCTCTATCCACTGCACCATCTAGCCGACCCCAATATAAGCTATTATTAGTATTAGGCAATAGAAAATCCAAAAGCCAAAGATTTCTCTGGGATTACCCATTGGAACATGTAAAGGGTCCTCGCAAATTGACCTTCCCAAAAAGGGATCTTTGAGATTAGAAAGAGGTCACAGACCTGTTTCTGGAAGGCAACACTGGAAAGAACACTTGCTCTGGAATCAATGGCTCTGGATTCTAATTCTAGCTGTGTCACTATGTGGCCTTGGCCAAGTTGCTTAACTTTTCTGGTCCTCAATTTTCTCAACTGTAAAAACAAGGGGGGGGGGTTGGACTAGGTGACCTCTGAGGTTCCTTCTAGCACTAAATTTATGAGGGTATGAGCCTAAGAGGTAAATCCTTGGGCTAAGATATGGTTCCTTTTCATTTAGGCAAGACCTAGTTTTCAAGCAGCCTGGGGGCAGGGTCTCTGGAATTGGTCATATGAGCTAGAAAAGTGCTCATCAGTATGCAAGATGCTGGGAATACAAAAACAAAAGTGAAGAAGTCACTGCCCTCAAGGAGTTTACATTCTAATGGAGAAGACAAAGTACATACACATATATACACAGGTACACACATGTATATATGCATATACGTATATACCTGTATGCCCACATATACGTACACAGGTACACACACTCATATACACATGCGCACACATATAAATACACACAGGAAAAGCCCATATCGACACACATGTGCACACATATCATTACACACATGAATACATACACATGCATGTGTAAGTGTATACATGTATACATACACATACATATGCACAAATTTTGAATCTCGTTAGAATGTATGCTCCTTGAAGGCAGGAAATGCTTCACTTGTGTCTTTGCATCCCCAGCATCTAGCAATTATTAAGAGCTTAATAAATGCTGTAATTCTGTTCTTCTCTTTGAGGCTGCTAGGTAGTACGGTGGATAGAGTACTGGGACTGGAGTCAAGAAGTGGTTGTTAAGTCATTTTTTTCTTGTCTGACTCTCTGTGACCCCATTTGGGGTTTTCTTGGCAAGGATACTGGAGTGGTTTGCCATTTCCTTCTCCAGCTCATTTGACAGATGAGGAAAGTGAGGCAAACAGGGTTAAGTGACTTGTCTAGGGTCACACAGCAAGTAAGTGTCTGAGGTCAGATTTGAACTCAGGAAGATGAGTCTTTCTGACTCCAGGCCCTGCACTCTGTCCACTGTACCACCTAGCTGTCCTCCTAACAATCACAGCTATCCAAAAGTGGAATGGGTTGTTTTGGGGGTAATGGGGTCCCCATAACTTGAGGTCTTCAAGCACAGGTCGGATGACCACTTTTCTGGCATTTTGTAGAAATCTTTTTCAGGAACACACTAGGTAACATGAATGCTGAGGTTACTTTCAACTTTGAAATGCTACATCTCTGTGTCTAACAATGAGTTCAGTTTCCACATGCAAGATGGAGGTAAAAGCAGCTCCATAAGTTGCTGACTTCAACATAAGGTTGTTCAAAGGGCTGGTGATGATCAGCCTTGAACAGTGAGCAAGTCGACCCCACACTATTTATTTATTCATTTCTGCCAGGCTCGATGTTCCATAGGAATCAAATGTCCAAGGTGTCATTCAGCCACAGGGAGTCATAATAAGTCCTCTACACGTTTCTGATACACAGTATATTTATCCATCTATCTTGGTATTTCCTGAATCCCTGACAGCTAGACTGAGACCGCTCAGCTCAGTGTCCATTAGGAACATAAGCTCACAATTTCCACTTGGTGATTGCCAAGATTTCTAAAGCTGATGACATCTTGAGAGATGTCACCCCACCCTGACATGAGACCTCGTAGATCATGTTAAGTCAATTTGGTCCTTCAGGTTCCAATTCACACAATCACAGCGCCTTAGATTTGGAAGGCAACCTAGGATCCAACCTGCTCCTGAACAGGAACCCTCCCTACGGCATACCTGACAAGCAGTCATGCAGCCAATACTTGGAGACTTCTAGTGACAGGAAACTCACTACCTGCTTAAGATCCCCATTCCACTTCTGGATTGGCTTAATTGTGGGGAAATTTTATTCTATATATCAAACTGAAATTGATCTCTCTACAGCTGTCACCCATTGTTCCAGATTTTTTTTCCTTGTGGGAAAAATCAAAATAAGTGTAATCCCTCTTCTATATTATAGCCCTTAATGTATTTGAAGACAGCCATCATGTCTCCCATAAATCTCCTTCCTTAGGCATTTTCAAATATATTCTAATGTGTAGAATTCCTATATCTGCTGGCTTTTTTGCTTGGATAAATGGATTGACTCTCTATTCACTCTTTGGGGTAGACCAAGTTAAATGGTCCCATTTTCTCCAATGGATCCTCATATGGCATTATCTCATGGCCTTTCACCAGGGGAGTTACCCTCCTCTGAATTCTCTCCGGTATGTCTTTAAAATGATCATAGTATGTGGTCTGGCCTGTATATGGTGGGCTAGCATCTTCCTAGTCCCTGACGCTACACTTCTCTTATTGCAGCATAAGGTTGTAGCAGTCTTTTTTTTTTAAGCTGCTATTTCATCATCATCATAGCTAGCATTTATATCATACCTACTATGTGCCAGTCACTGTGCTAAGTGTTTCTTCCAAATATTATCTCATTTGATCTTCACAACAACTCTTGGGAGTAGGTACTATGATTGTCCCCATTTTACAGATGAGGAAACCAAGGAAGTTAGAGGTTAAGTGACTTGTCCAGGGTCACACAGAAAGAGTCTGAGGTCTGATTTAAACTCAGGTCTTGCCAACTCCAGACCCAGCACTCTATCCACTATTCCTTGCATTAAAACCATCAGGTCTTCACATAAGCTGGTAGTGAGCTATGGATCAGCTCCCCACAACCCTGCTTTGTACTTACAAAGCTGATTTTTTTTGAACCAATGTATAAAACTTTATATTTATCCTTGTTAAATTTCATTTTGTTTTTAGATTTGGCCCAACATTCTCACCTGCCAAGATCTCTTTGTACCCGGTCATTCTCACAGGAATTTCAGCTATTCTTCCCAGCTTTATGTGATTAGATACATAGGCTCATAGGTTTATTTATTTATTTTAGTGAGGCAATTGGGGTTAAGTGACTTGCCCAGGGTCACACAGCTAGCAAGTGTTAGATGTCTGAGGCCGGATTTGAACTCAGGTACTCCTGACTCCAGGGCCAGTGCTCTATCCACTGCGCCACCTAGCTGCCCCTGGCTCATAGGTTTAGAACTCAAATGGAGCCTCAGAGGCCAACCCCCTCATTTTGTAGCTGAGGAAACTGAGGCCCAGGAGTGGAAAAATGACTTACCAAAGGTTACACGAGTACTAAGCATCATCGTAGGCAGGATTTGAACCTGGAAATTGACTCTAGAGACGGTGTTCTCTCCATTGTACCATGCATCTGCAAGTCTGATAAATATCTTGCCTATGCCTTTATCCAAGTCACTGAGAACCATTTTTTAAGGGAGTAGCACAATGAGGGTTAAGTGACTTGTCCAGGGTCACATGGCTAGTAAGTGTCAAGTGATTTGAACTCAGGTCCTCCTGAATCCAGGGCCAGTGCTTTATCCACTGCGCCACCTAGCTACCCCTGAGAACCATTTTTAAATAGCATAGTGACAACAATGCATTGGAGACATTTAAAAATGACATTGAGGGGCAGCGAGGTGGTGCAGTGGATAGAGCACCGGCCCTGGAGTCAGGAGGACCTGAGTTCAAATCTGGTCTCAGACACTTAACACTTACTAGCTGTGTGACCCTGGGCAAGTCACTTAACCCCAATTGCCTCGCCAAAAAAAAAAAATGACATTGAAACATCAATGACTCTCCTTTGGTTCCAACCAATTATAGGTGGGACATTTCTCTATCTTACCCATGAGAATATCATAAACAATCTTATCAAATGCTCCATTAGAATCTAGGTAAATGATACATAATCAGACATTTTGCACACAGCTGTGTGATTTATGATTCTTTACACTGCATGCTTGCATAAGGGTCAGAGCTTCTTAGGGGAAAGTGGTTCTAGAAATTTCTCAAGAGAGATTCATGACAGATAGGGGAAGTCGGCTCCCCAACATGTCTCTGATTTCTAACTTGCCTCCTAGAAACTTGGTAGACTATTCTAACTTAGATGAGATTGGGTCCTCCCTCTTGGTCTGAGATGAGGTCTTGTCTGTCCCCTAGCTGAAGAGCCCATCAACTCGTATGTATTTCCCAATATGTTCTAATCTATAAAATCCATCTTTCCGTTTGCTTGGATAAGTGGATTTACTTATTACTCACTGTTCGTGATGGTCTTTTTTGTAATCAGCATTTAGTGGATAGGAGTTAAGCTGGCAAGTACAAGTTAAAAGATTATTATTTTCCCCACCCTGAGGTGAACATGGAAGTGGCTTTTGTTCCACACTTGTTATACCTGTAGACTAACAATCTTTGAAGGGGAGCAGATAGATATAAATCTAGTCTGATACCCCACTTGGAGATGGGTTAAGCAAGGAGCAAGCACCCTGCCATAACCCTTTCTTACTCTCCTCAAGGTATTGCCTTCCTTAGAAAGAGGTGAACCAGACCTCAGAGACATCTATCCATGCCACCCATGAGCCTGCCTATATATTTAGACAACCTATGTGAGCATAATCCCTATCTTACATGGGCATGTCTACGGCATCCCCCTCACCCTATTATTTTCATGACCCTGTCATAGATTGAGTGACAGAAGCATGCTGATTCTTTTCAGTTACTCCTTTTGGGTCCTCTTCTGGCCTCTGCTTGAAATATCCCATCCTGCCATGTCACAGATGGTTACGTCTCTAACCTGTACCATATGAAGGCTGAGGAAATGTATGGACAAAATTAGGCTCTGTGGGAACTGTTCCCTTTCTCCCTCCCCTCTGTGAGATGGTTCTCTTAAATCCACATGTCAGGTTTTCAGAGGAAGATGACTCAGTCCCCCTGTGCCATAGACTGAGTGTGTACTCCCTGTTCCAGAAAAGAAGGCATGGCTGTTTTAGTTTATTTATAATGAAGCAAACGTTTACAAAGGTATATTTGAACAGTAGTGCAGAAGGGAGAGAGTGGTCAGTGGGGGAGGATGGAAGCCAGAAGACACTAACCTATGAAAAGAACATAGATGCTAAGGGTACAGTAATAATAATAACTAACAACAACAACAACAACAACAACAACAATAAGTAAATAATGGGAGGAAAAATGACTGCCCATAAACAAACATCACAAAGGCAGGAATGAATAACCCTTTTACCTGAAAGTGTGTGTGGCAGGGGGGAAATGAAGGGTGATTCAACGGGCACTCTTTTGGAGGACCAGCCCTGGGTCAGCTCTCCAGAAAGAGGGCAGCCTGTGCTCAAGCCAGCAGGAGGATGTATGACCTGAGTTACATGAACCCTTCACTTACTCTTGGATGTGGGAGGATACAACAGGTTTTGTCTCATTGACTTGGCTGGAGTTCCTGTGGTTTGTGGTCACCACCTGCTGAGGTGGATATTAATGATAACTCTGCTGCCAGATAACCCAAGCTGGTCCAGAATAGGGAGTCGCTGACCAGGAAACACCCACAGTTCTGTGGCCAGTAGGGGGGATGACAGGCCACATTATCAGGCATGACCCAAACAAATTTTGAGGAGCACATTGGCGTTAGCACGGTGGCCTGGCAGGCTCCCTAATGAGTTCTAGTCTACTAGAAGAGGAGACAGGCAGCATGCAGTGGTGGATTTAGGATAAGAAGACCTGGTTTTAGATCCTGACTCTGCTCCTTCCTAGCCATGTGACTTTGCATTAGTCACTCTCCTTTTGGGGGCCTCAGTTCCTTCATCTGTAAAATGAGTTAGTTGGACAAGACAATCTCTAAGATCCCTTCTGTCTCTAAATTCCATCACTTGTAAGGTAAACTCCTCCAGCTATGGAGCCATGCATTTTAATGATGATAATACTAATAATAAACGACATCTTTAATAAACAAATTGAATCCTGTCCTATCATTAATAGGACTTTAAGTGGATGTTAACCCACTGAGACTCATCTTCCCGAGTTTAAATCTGCCTTCAGACACTTAAAAGCTGTGTGACCCTTAACTTAACTTAACTTAACCCTGGTTGCCTCAGTTTTCTCATCTATAAAATGAGCTGGGGGCAGCTAGGTGGCACAGTGGATAGAGCACCGGCCCTGGAGTCAGGAGGACCTGAGTTCAAATCCGGCCTCAGACACTTAACACTTACTAGCTGTGTGACCCTGGGCAAGTCACTTAACCCCAATTGCCTCAGTAAAAAAAAAAAAAAATGAGCTGGAGAAGGAAATGGCAAATGACTCCACTATCTTTGCCAAGGAATCTCCAAATTGGATCACAAAAAGTTAGACACGACTGAAAAACAACTGAACCAATAACCCATGGTATTTCTGTAGGACCCAAGTGTGAGTTTGGAGGTACTCCCAGGTGTTATACACACACACACACTAATAATAATAATAACAATAATAATAATAAAATTGTTTGGTGCTTTGTTTTTTGTTCAGCTAATTACTGACTGTAGGAGCTCGGGGACACTGAGATCATTTTCATAAATGTCTTTCAATTACGGATGAGGAAACTGAGACCTGGTTTTCTTGTTGTCATTATTGTTCTCGTTATTTTTCTGGTTCTTGTTCAATTTGTGCCAGATTATAACAAGATTTGGTTTATTCATTCATCAGTGGCTAGCTGCCCCAATTATATCCATTCTACAGATGAAGAAACTGAGATCCCAAGAGGGGAAATGCCTGCCCACAGTCACTAACTTTGTAAATTATGATGTACAAATCATAAAAGAAGTAACTAAGAGGAATTCAGGCGGCTAGGGCATGAGGTGGCAAGAAACACATGACATTTCCATGTGAAAGGGGAGAAAAAGATCCCAGGGTCCCCCGGGAGAGCCCTTAAGAATACCACAAGGTGGGGCAGCTAGGTGGCACAGTGGATAGAGCACCGGCCCTGGAGTCAGGAGTACCTGAGTTCAAATCTAGCCTCAGACACCTAACACTTACTAGCTGTGTAACCCTGGGCAAGTCACTTAACCCCAATTGCCTCACTAAAAAAAACCCAACAACAACAACAAAAAGAATACCACAAGGTTTCTGAGACTAGTGTTGAGGAGGCTGCCATCTTGGGACTAAGGAGAGTTAAATGTGTCCAGGTGGAGGAAAAACTCACCTGAGGTGTGGGACCATCTGGAACCTTCTAGCCCTAACTCATTATTCTTGCTGCTGAGATACTACCAAGAGAAGCAGTATGGAAACAAGGACAGAGAGTTGACCTAGGAGTCAGGAAGGTCTGAGTTCAAGTCTTTCCTCTCACCCATACTGGCTTTGTGACCCTGGAAAAATCACTTAACTCCTCAGTGGTCCAGCAACTTTTTAGGACTATAAATCTCACAACTGTTGTCCATCTCCCTTGGTAGAGGAAGTTTCCTCACAAGGAGTTCACAGTGTCACTAAAACCACAGGTCAGAACCAAAAAATACAGGTACTAAGCTTAATTACTTCTGTGCTTCAGGAAGGGTATGAATGCTTTCAAAATGCAAATGTAACAACTATACACTATTGTAAAATTTTACTGTGCCCACCAAATTTTGGTGGCTTGAGGGAAAGCCCAAGTCATCTCACCTGAGTTATGGCACTGAGTGCAAAAAAATGGGAATTAAAAGGTACTTTTGTTTGTTTTGTTCACAGAGGGCCTGTGAACCTGGACACAAGAGGCAGCAAAGGCCTATCATCCTGAATGTCATTGGTCAGAATTTTCAAAGAAGTGGCCAATGACTACTCATCTCTGTACAGAGGGCCAGAGCCACTCTGAGGAAACACCCACAGTTATCAAAAAGGGGAAGTGGAAAAATCTTGTACCAACTTGGAAATTCAAACAAATTTAGGAAAACTCTACAGTAGCGAGAAAAGTCTTAATTTTGGTCCTTATATTTTTAAAATTATATTTATTTATTTCATTAAATATTTTCCAATTACATGTAAAAATTTTTTTATAATTTAAAAAAATTTTGAGTTCCAAATTCTTGCCCTTTCTTCACTCCTTACCCCTTTTTTGAGAAGGCAAGCAATTTGATATTGATTATACATGTGAAGGGGCAGGTAGGTGGTGCAATAGATAAAGTTCCAGGCTTGTTGTTAGGAAGACTCATCTTTCTGAGTTCAAATCTGGCCTCAGACACATATTGACTATGTGTCCCTGGGCAAGTCACTTAATCCTGTTTGCCTCAGTGTCCTAATCTGTCAAATGAGCTAGAGGAGGAAATGGCAAACCACTTTGGTCTCTTTGCCAAGACAATCCCAAATGGGGTCACAAAGAGTTAGACACAAGTGAAACAACTGAATGACAACAACATACATGTGAAGTCATGCAAAACATATTTCCATGTTAGTCATGTTGCAAAATAAAACACAAATAGAATAAAAGAATAAAAATAAAGAGAGTAGAGAAAAGTATGCCTCAATATGTACTCAGAGTATATCAGTTTTCTCTCTGGAGATAGATTTCAATTTTCATCATGGCTCCTTTGGAATTTTCTTGGGTCACTGTCTTGATCAGAATAGCTGTCTTTCAAGGTCTATTTTCATATAATATTGTTGTTACTGCATACAACATTTTCCAGGTTCTGCTCACTTCACTTTGCATCTGTTCATATAGGTCTTCCCATTTTTTTTTCTGAAACCATACTGTTCATCATTACTTATGGCATGGTAGTATTCCATCACAATCAAATACCATATCTTGTTCAGCCATTTCCCAATTGATGGGCATCCCCTTGATTTCCAATTTTTTTGCCACCACTAAAATAGCTGCCATGAGTATTTTTGTACCTTACACTTTGTAAAAGAAGAATTTCTGAACAATATTAGAGTATCTCCTCCCAATATTGATCCTGGCTGTGCTTGAGGGCACTGTTCTAGGCGTAAGGAGTTAAGTGTCTTGACAAAGGTCATTGAATGAGTCAGTGAAAGAGCTAGGAATAGCTCCAAGACTCCGATGTTCTAGTCTGCTCTTCTGACCACCAGACATAGCTTGCTTCCAGGGCCGTGGTAACATAATACTTAATGGGATGCCTTGTCTTTCCTCCAGTGATTCTATCCTAAAACCACTCAACAAACCCTTACCACATGGTGTGTTTTTTCTCTCCTTCTCCATGGGTCAAACTACATACCAGCTCATGCCCACAATAGAAAATAACAACTAGTAAATTCATGAAGTGTCAGAGGCATCATAGCATAGAATTAGGCAGCCAGTCAATATATATTTATCAAGTACCTACCATGTACGAGGCAGCTAGGTGGTGCCATAGTGCAGTGTACTGGGTCTGAAGTCAGGAAGATTCATCTTCCTGAGTTCAAATCTGGCTTTAGACAGTAGCTGTGTGACTGTGGGCAAGTCACTTAACCCTGTTTGTCTCAGTTTCCTCATCTATAAAATGAGAAGGGAATGGGGGGCGGCTAGGTGGCGCAGTGGATAAAGCACCAGCCTTGGATTCAGGAGTACCTGAGTTCAAGTCTGGCTTCAGACACTTGACACTTACTAGCTGTGTGATCCTGGGCAAGTCACTTAGCCCCCATTGCCCTGCAAAAAAAAAAAAATGAGAAGGGAATGGCAAATGACTCCAATATCTTTGCTAAGAGAATCCCAAATGGGGTGATGGAGAATTGGACACAACTGAAAAATTACTGAAAGCTGGGGCAGCCACTGTACTAAGTGCTGAAGATACGCACAAAAAAAGGCCCCACTTTCAAGGAGTTCACAGTCTAATGGGGAATATAACATGCAAAATACTAAATACAGACAAGAATATAAACAAGATAAATTGGGGATACTCAACAAAGAGAATGCATTAGTTTTTTTTTAATTTTTATTTTTTTGCAGGGCAAGGAGGGTTAAGTGACTTGCCCAGGGTCACACAGCTAGTAAGTATCAAGTGTCTGAGGCTGGATTTGAACTCAGGTCCTCCTGAATCCAGGGCCGGTGCTTTATCCACCATGCCACCTAGCTGCCCCCTGAGAATAAATTAGTTTTAAGGGAGAATCAGAAAAGGCTTCATGTAGAAGGTGAGATTTTAACTAGAACTTGAGGATAGTAAGGGAAGCCCGAAGGCAGAGAGTAGGAGGGAGAGCAGGTACAGCCAATGCAAATGCCTAGAGTCCAGAGATGGAGTGTCTTGTTCCTGAAACAACCAGGAGACCACATCATTGGATGGAAGAGTTTGTAAGGTGTAAGTAGACCATAAAGGTTGGCAAGGGCTAGGTTATAAAGGGCTTTGAATGACAAACAGAGCATTTTGGGTTTTGGGAAGATAAAGATGATAACCATCTTTGTGTGTGGCTGGGGTGAGGCTTAGAGGTTTATGTCATAGGAAGAGAGTAGTTGAGGGACTGAGCTGTTATGGTGTTTGAGGGAGAATTAATATATATGTTGAAGTGCCTTAACATGAGAGAAGAACTTGGGAAGGAGTGAAAAATTGTGAGTCATGTACCATACTCATAAGGAAGGGGAGTGACCTGGAAATATGTAGGCAACAGCTACCAGGACTTTGATTAGATATTTAAAATGAAGAGCATGGGTTTCAAAAGTGGAGAGGGAGTGATGGAGGTAGGGGGAGAACCTGAAATTGGTAATGGGGGACAAGGGGTATTACAGCTCCCTTCCCTGGACCAGTGAATGAATGAATGAATGAATTTATTAAGAGCTTACTGTGTGCAAGTGTTGTATAGTAAAGAGAGTTGGGCTTGGAGTTAAGAAAAATTGGTTCAGGTCCCACTGATCCTTAAGATATAGAAGCAATTCACTTCTGTTTTGTTTTGTTTTTGTGGGGTAATGAGGGTTAAGTGACTTTCCCAGGGTCATGCAGCTATTAAGTGTCAAGTGCCTCAGGTTGGATTTGAACTCAGGTCCTCCTGAATCCAGGGCCGGTGCTTTATCCACTGTGCCACCTAGCTGCCCCAAGCAATTCACTTCTTTAGTCATTTCCATATATAAAATCTTATCTTATTTTAGATGTTGACGTTTGCCAAGGACTTTTATTTGAAGTTGACTTTCTAAGTCTTTAGTAGTCAAAGCTACTAAAAAAGTGTGGAGAGGAGATGCAGCCCCTGAAGAGAAAATTGACAAGTCACATCTCCACAAGGTTTGCTCCCCAGGACAATGACTTCAATGCCAGGCTGGTAGCAAGGTTGGCAGTCTGAGGGGAGGTAGTTGCAGTTCAGTCATTTCAGTTGTGCCCAACTCATTGTGATACCATCTGGGGTTTTCTTGGCAGAGATACTAGAGTGGTTTGCCATTTCCTTCTCCAGCTCATTTTACAAATGAGAAAACTGAGGCAAAGAGGATGAAATGACTTGTCCAGGGTCACACAACTAATAGGTGTCAGATGCTGGATTTGAACTCATGAAGATGTCTTTCAGATTCCAAAGAGCCCAGTGCACCACCTGGCTGAGGAGAGGGGTGGTGGTGGTAAATGTAATTTCCAGTACCTTTGGACTTTTGGGATTCGGTGAGTTTTATAAAAGAATATAGACTAAGCTTAGACCTAAGACTATTCATTTGTATTTCTACTTTCCTATTTCCCTAATTGGTATCACCTGTTTGTTGTCTAATTAATTCCCAAACAATAAAAGTTAATCCCTCACTGAAGAAAGCTCAGAGGCTTCTTTTCTTACTGGTCTGGGAGATATATAAGGGAAAGGTTAAAAGGGGAGTTTAATGCTCTTATAATCAATTTAAAATCTCACAGTTTTTGTCCTGAGCTATTTTCACTAGAGTCCAAGGGAAGGTGGTGCACGGTGGTCAAGGTGATGGCAGTGTTTGACTACCATGTACCACCTTCCCTTCGACTCTGCTTCCGCTATGCTGTGTTGCCTTCCCCATTGGTGGCAATTGGTAGGTTAGTGGTGTTGATGGTGCCAGGGATGGTGAGGATGGTGGCTCTTCTCAAGAGCTCGTCTAGTTCATGGCTGTGGGAACTGGGCTGGAAGAAGGGAGCACTGAAATAATTTTGGACTCTGAGTCATGGGTTGTCTCCACCAGGAACCAAAGGGGAGGGCATAGCACTTATTTTGTTATTTTGGATCACACTTTGATATATGTGATCTGTCTCTCTACTAGATTGTAAACTCCATGAGGGCAGGGACTCTGTCTTATCTTACCAGTAGAATGTAGCTCCTTGAAGATAAGGATTGTGTGTTTGTTTGTTTTAATCTGTTTGCCCAGTGCCTAACACAAAGTCTTGCAATTAATAGCGTTTTTATAAATACTTGTTGGATTGGATTGTCTAAACTTTCTTTTTCCCACAGTGGCTTAACACAGTTCTTTGCATGTATTAGGTGCTTAATAAGTGTGTATTGAACTGAATTACAAGAAAGTACTCTTCCTTCTTGAGAAGTGTTCGTGAGTAAATGAAAACATCCTAATCTATGAATTTTTAAAACCTGATTTAAATGTCACTTCCTCCATTTAACTTCTATGGGGAAAAAAGGGGGAAAATAAAATTCTTTGCATCTTGGCAAAGGGAAGGATTGTGGAAAAAGTAAGCAGTGGACGAAGGGTAAAGGATTATCCTTATGTCTGCAAGAAGTGGCATTGCTTCCTTCCCAACACAGACTTCATGTGGTAGAACATCCAGAAATAATCTTTAGCATGTGAGGGAAAAGGCTCATAACATCCTACAACCCCTCTTTGAAAATCAATGATTGCACTCACTGCATACATGAATGGCAAAAATATGGCTCTTTGAGACAAAGTCTCCAAGAAAGAATGGTGGTGTTTAGGAAACAGCAGAGCGTGGCACAACAAATTGCTGCCCTGGAACTCTAGACATGTGCCTAAGGAAGACAAGGCTGACTGAGCAGAGACCTTACTGTCCTGTTAGCAGTCGTCCGTGTCCATTATTCCGTCTCTCTGGATTTCCTGTTGTGTCATGGTTCTGAGGCCCTCTGCAAATAGAACAAATAGACAACCTCTGAAATTTGCATTCAGACTGTTCTTGATATTCAAAATGCTTCAAGATGTATTTGGGAAAAGGGGATTTTCCTGCAGGGGAGCTAAGAGCTATGAAACGACCCTTCTGAGCTGTTCCAGGCCTGGATAGTTAGTGCCCCACATTTCTGTCCCACCTTGATGCCAACTGTGCAGAGAACTCCAGGAGGAAAAACTTTCCTTAACGATGCTGACTAATAACTGCCCTGCGATTTATAGTCCTAGAGAACTAACTGTCCTATGTAAGAGTTAAGAGTTATGCCTTCTAGATGTCCTCCAGGAGGTTTAAGCCCAAAGGAACACAAGTGACTTGATTTCTTACTTATAATTGAAGGCTTTTGTGTTGACTGATCTATGCATTGTGATCTGTTGTTTTCTCCGATAGAATATAAACACATTGAGGGCAGAGATTGTTTTATCTTTTTGCATCTCCAGCAGATGTTTAGGAAATAATTGTGGAAGGAAGAAAGGGCAGAAAGGAGAAAAACAAAGAGAGAAGAGAAAGGAAGAAAGGAAGGAAGGAAGAAAAGAAGGAAGGAGAGAAAGAAGGAAGGAAGGAAAGAAAGAAGGGAAGGAGGGAGGGAGAGAGGGAGGAAGAAAAAAAGGAAGGGAGGGAGGGAGGAAAAAAGGAAGGGATGGAAAGTTAAAAAACTTCCTTTATATCTACCTGCCCCCATTGCATGCTTTGCATGCAGCAAAGCTGCTGCCTTGACTACCCCTAATCTTAATTCTGCTTCTAGTGGCAAGAATAATCCTGATGGACTATGGGGTATTCAATTTCACCCCAATTAGGAGTCATTCATTCATTCATGCATTCACACATTTATCCACTAGACATTTATTGTGCCTGCTATGTGCCAGGCACTATGTTGAATTCTGGGGATTCAAAGATAGTAGCCAAGCAACTCTTGCTTTCAAGAGTCTTACATTCTATTGAGAGACAACCACAGGGTGTGTACAAAGGAGTGATGGCTAGGGATAGCAGTGACTGTGAGGGTCAGTGCAGTGTGTGGACCCCAGAAAGAATTTTTGGAGAACTTGGTGGCATATGTGGACAGAAGCAAAGCTAGGTCAGGGAACTGAAAAGAGTTAGCTTGCATGCTTTGGGTCACAGTTAAAAAAAAAACAACAACCATTCAATGAACAGCCCTTTCTTCTTCCTTACTTCATATATGGACCAGAGACCTGAAAAGTTAAAGAACTATTTGACTACCACGTCTAGACTGAATCATGTTTACAGAAGAATTACTGAAAATAAA
The DNA here is from genome assembly GCF_019393635.1 of Dromiciops gliroides. Classification (NCBI taxonomy): domain Eukaryota; kingdom Metazoa; phylum Chordata; class Mammalia; order Microbiotheria; family Microbiotheriidae; genus Dromiciops; species Dromiciops gliroides. Next base: position 260,391,314 of record NC_057864.1, read on the forward strand.
GGTGAATCCATTCATGGAATTGCCTCACCCCCTGTCCCTCACATCAATCAGATCTTTTTTTTAAAAAAACTTTTTATCCTATCTTCATCCAGCATGCTGCTAGTACTCATTCTGTTTTTTTATTTTATTTTTATTTTCAGTTCCAAATTCAATCCTTCCCTCTACCCCTCCCCCACCCGTTAAGAAGGCAAGAATTAAGATATCCATTATATATATATATATATATCCATTCATATATATATATATAATACATATATATATATATATATATATGAAGTTATATAAAACACTTTTTTTCTTTTGGTGAGGCAATTGGGGTTAAGTGACTTGCCTAGGGTCACACAGCTAGTTATTGTTAAGTGTCTGAGGCCAAATTTAAACTCAGGTCCTACTGAATCCAGGGCTGGTGCTCTATCCACTGTGCCACCTAGCTGCCCCTTTATATAAAACACTCCTGCACTAGGCATTTGGGGGGGGGGTGAAGAAAAAGAAAGAGAAAAAAAATGGTTCAATCTGTGTTCAGAGTCCATCAGTTCCCTATCTGGAAGTAGGTAGCATTTTTTATGAGTCCTTTGGAATTGTGGTAGATCACTGTATTGATCCAAGTTGCTAAATCCTTTACAGTTGATTTCTAGTACTCGTTCTTTTTTTTATTCCATAAATTAACCCATTTATTGTTGGACTATGGGTTACAGATATTTGATGGGGAGAAGATTTTACTGGTCCTTCAATTCCTTCAGTCTTCTGATGGCAGATTTGACTGTAACTGCAGAGGTGGTATTGTAGGTCCATGCACCACCAGCTACTGTTTTCATACAGGATCCACAATGCCAGATACCCACAGCCCGTCTCTTCATTTTGGTCTTGCCACAGAAGGAGCAGGTATACTTGGCATGCTGACTTAATTCAATTTTCTTCACTATTTTTCTGAGGGATGCACCATAACGTGTTCCACATTTACCAACAATTCGACCTTCTTGGTGCATTTAGCCATGTTGCCAATCGCGGACCTGGAACTTGAACTATTTCTTTTGAGGGGGGCAAAAGCTAGTCTAAATATTTCATCTCTATTCATTCTTTTGAATGAGCAGTGTCATATTCCCTTTGGTAGATGGTAGTCTGCACACACTTTTGGAAAGAGCACTGTCTCTGGAATTACAACACCTGGATTCAAATTCCATCTCTTAAAGATACATACTGCTTATGTGATGTGGGGTAAGTCAACCTCTCTGGTTGTCAGTTTCTTCATCTGTAAACTAAGGGGTTGTACTGGATGACTTCTGAGGCCCCTTCTAATTCTAAATCAGGGGTTATTAACCTTTTTTGTGTCATGAACACCTTTGAAGGTAAAGGTAATGGGTCCCCATATCAGAATATTGTTTTTTAAAATGTGAAATAAAAACAGGAATACAAAGAAAAGTAATTATGTTGAGTTGCATTTATCTATCTATACTATATATGTGTGTATAGCTAGATCGATATAGATATTTATACTCTTTCTTCATTTCATGGACTAAGAGACCCCAGAGACTATCTAATCCGACCCCATTATTTTACAGGTGAAAAAACTGAAGCCCAAGGAAATTAAGTCACTTGTGCAAGAACGCACAGATAGCAAATACTAGAGGTAGGATTTGAACTCAGGTTCTCTGACTTCATACAAAAAGCAGAGCTCTTTCTACTGTACCATACTCCTCTCTAACTTTTTTCTACTCTTCATAGTCATCCCTGCTTCTCCCACCTTTGGTCCCCTTTGTGCCCCGCCCCATAACCAGTGCCTGCATCCATAGTGTCTTCCATGCTGGGCAATTCAGATGGTGGTTTTCATCTTCCTTCGTAGCCAGGGAGCATTTTTGTTCCCGTAATTGTTCTCCATTCTCTGAAGTTTCTCCAATATGCCATCGAATGTTTCCCCCTTGACATTCTGGGAGGCTGGAAGACCAGCACCCTGCAGCAATTCTAGAGCTTAGAAATGGGGTCACCCCAATCAGTCTCTCATCAGTACCCCCCTCCTGTTTAGCTGCTTTTATCTGCGGATAATGAGATCAGCTCAATAAATCTGTCAACCACATCCACGGAGCACATTTTAATTGTGGCCAAACCATTTCTAATTGAGCCCAGGAAAGCAAAGCAAAGATTTAAAAAGATGCAGGGCTCAGGGGTTTGCTCAGCTCTTAACAGTAGCACCCATGTGTGCATGCACGCGCACATGGAGTGAACGCTTGATTACTTCCACATGGATCATCTTTGTGGGGTAGGGGAAAAAGCAATGCTTTGGGAGGTGGAAGACCTACCTACATGGGGATCCCCACTCTGTTACTTGCTAACTGTATGAACTTTTTTGGTCCTTGTTTCTTCATCTGTCAAGTTGGGAGGGTTAAAGCTCATGTTCCAGTCTGCTAAACTTAGGACTACCTCTAAGGTAGCCCTTCTAGCTCTAAATCCAGGGGTCACCAAATGCAAGCTCATTGAGGGGAAGGGGCTATTTCATTTTTGATTTTATATCTCCAGCCTAACAAAAGAACCTGACACATAGTAGGCACTTGATCAGTGCTTGCTGACTGATTGATTCTATGATGTTAAATCTTCTAAAATGTGGGTGCTTATGGCAAAGAGTAAATCAGAACTGGAATCTTTGGAAAGAATCCTGGATTTGCAGTCAGATGACTTAGGTTCATAGCCCAGGACTTACTACGTGTGTGACCTTGGGCAAGTAATTTCTCCCACTCTGCAATTCAGTTTCCATTTTTATGAAATGACAAGGTTGAACTAAATGGTCCTAAGGTCCCTTGCAGCTCTAAAATCTGGGAGCCTATGACTGTCTTTTACTAGGCAGACCTTCTGAGGGTGTTGTAGGTGACTTTCATATTCAGGTGTGGGTGAGATTCCACACTTCTGTGAGGTGACTGTCTATAGCCAGGAAGTAACCTCAATGAGTGATCCTAATCATGTTTTTAAGTCAGGCTCTCTTGTCATTTTCACAGTCTTTAGTGCCTGTCAACACACACACACACACACACACACACACACACACACACACACATACGCACATGCTCAGATGTTTAAAACCCACCCTTTACCAGCACTAGTTCATTTTAAAGTTCAGGCTACCCACAGCTCCAAAATTGAAGAGTTTCAATGAGTAACTGTCTTACTTAAATTTTCCAGGCAGGACCACAGCCTGAGCTTCATAGAAAGAACTGACCAAAGAATTAACCCAGATCCTAATTTTTTTTAAATCAAATTACTATTTGGTAAAAGTTGAGCTAAGAATAGTCTCAACTGGAAAAAGAAGATCCCTAATCATTTTTTCTTTCATTTGCTGAAACATTTAAAAATTTTTTTTGGTGAGGCAATTGGGGTTAAATGACTTGCCCAGGGTCACACCATTTAACGAAACTTAAAAGAAAACAACAACAATAAGTGTATCAAATCTGCAAGCAAGATTCCTATTAAAGGGTAATAGGTAGGGTGGGTGGCAAAGGCGTGTCCTACCCCAGAAGGCATAGCAGGTGAGTTAAGACCTGGTGGTGATGCTTGTGTTAAGCAGGGGAAGATTAGAAGAAATACTAATTAGTATCAAGCCCCCTTTGTGAGAGCCACCTGGAGTCATTTTTTTCAAGCCCATGAGCTCTAAAAGTAATGGGCAGAGAAGTCAAGCTGACACAAGAGATATAAGAACCCAGTTGCATAGGGATTCTCCAACAGTCTTGAAGTCCAGCTTTGACATTTATTACCAGTATAGTCACTTAATCTCTCAAAGTCCATTTCCTCATGCAAAATGAATGTAATGTTTGTTCCAAAGCCCACTGATAGGACACTCTCTCCTTATTGGTGGAGTTGGATGCCCTACCCACCTGTATGAAGGGCAGGGCAGAGTTGATAAGAGTGGGAGAGCTCCAGCCTACTTCAGTCTTCTTTTGGACTCTAAGCTTCAAGTCTTTTTCTAGATTCTTCAAGGTTCCTTCAGGTGCTTCTGGCTTCTAGCTTCAAGAAAGAAGATGGACGAGGGCAATCCCACTTCAGGTTGCTAAAGGAAAAGACTGGGAAAATTCGAGAAGAGTCAGCAGTGATCATCTTTTCCCTATTCCCAGATATCTACACCAGAGACTTGGGCGGGAGGGGGGGGGGTGTTCCCTCTGGGTGAGATCCAGAACTCTCTTGGTTGAGCTGTTATCTTGCTCCTGATGGGATATCTCCTTCAATTTATTGTCCAGCATATATTCTCCTACATACACACAATCTTCTCTGACTTCTATTTTGCTACTGATTTGGGAAAATGAGTTTTATTCACTATTCATCATATGTATTCATTATGGAGCTGATATTTGATGGGGAAGGGGTCAAATGGTGGATTAAAAAGCTTGGCATTTTCCGCGCTCCCCGCGCTCCCCGCGCCCAAAATGACTGAAATGATCAGAAGTTAGCTTGAACCTGATTATATCCCCTAGACTAACAATGCCTAAGGGAGCAGATAGATATAACTCTAGTCTGGTATCTGCCCCAACTCCTTACAGGACGAATTAAAGGCAGGAAATAAAGTCTCCCTTGGAGAAGGGTAGTGGGCTCCGTGGAGGGAGAAGAGGCTAGAGATGTTTATCCTGCTTCCTGTGGCAAGGTATTTGCCACACATGGGGCCTTGCATCCCATAAGGCCTTAACACAGGTGGATCTCTCAATATTGGGAGTTCTCTACATGAAGTGCCCTATCACCTCAACATAGTCACAGAGTGAGGAGAGGACCAAGACACCACTTAGGGCTTGTCATATCATAGCTAAATGTTAAGTCCTCAAAATGCTGGGCTAACACATAACCAGAAGCAGTCCCCAAAGCTTTCCACATGGTCAACCATTATCAGGAATGGCAACTCTGAGTGTGCTCCATGGAATGGCTCCTGCAAGCCACTTCAACCTCACTGTCCTTGTAATGATATTTAGAACACTTCCACTATAGAAGTGTTACAAGGAAGTGGCTCTGCAAATCTAAAAGCAGTCTCTGTGAGTTGTTGATGCTACTATTAACCCTTTCTTCCATATTTCAGGTCCAACAAAACCCCAAATGCCTTTTGGCCCAATCCTACTTTCATCTTTAATGGAAACGCCTGTGATTTGAAAGGCTAATCTATAACAGATCTGTGAGCCACCATCCTATTCCAGGGCTGCCACATAGAGTATTTTCACATTCTTGTATCTTTGTTGAAACCACTGACTTAGCTCTCCCTTTCCATCTCTGCCTCCTGCCTTTCTCCTTTCTTGAACATACCCCTACCCATCAATCAAGCCTTCTCCCTGCAGATTAATGCTGTGGCATATCAACAGCAAACATGGGGTAACCATCCCCCAAACAACTTTATTTTGGATGGGCCTGCACTGTAACAGTGGGATGGTGAAGGGAGCACATTGTAAACAAAGATTACTTTTTCTACCAATAATGCATCTGAGATGAGACAGCATCTCCAAATCCTTGATGTCTGTAAGTCCTTGGAAGAACAAAGACGACTTGTCAAGTTGACACAAGAGATGGAAGAAGTTGGTTGGATCAGTCAAAGCTTCAAACCCTCTCCTCCCATAGTTTGAATTCAACAAAAACCCCAAATGTATTTTGGCCCAGCCCCACCTTCCCCTCTGCACTGAAGCCCCTGTGTATTTGGTAGAAATCTTACCCCGTCTGTTTCTGATTCATTTACGCTAACTCATCAAAATGTTTGTTTTGTAGGAGATATTTGACGTCTAAAAAAGCCATTTCCAACTCCTTTGTAGAGCAAGGCTTATATCTTTTCATTTGCAAACAGAAAGTTGGCATTTGCAAAAGTAATTGAACCCTAGAAGACAGTCTGCTTGGAGACCTGGAATCACAAGAGCCCAAAGGTCCTCAAATCAGACAGTTGCTGGGGAGACAGGAGTGTTCTGACTGTATCTGGGGCGACTCTTCAGAACATGCATTCACTTTGTTAGACTAAGTTTTGGTCTTAGGAGGGCAAGGGGCACAGTGGTGGGAGGAGATGAAGATCAGAGACATTTCCCAATTGATCATTTCCTGTAGTCCCCCAGTTCAGCAACTTCCCTAGCCCATGGTCTTGGCATTTTGCCGTGAGGTCAGTGGCCAGAGCAACAGAGATGCTGGGAACAGAAACAGAGGGAGAGAGACCCAGACACTGGGAAGGACAGTTGGACAGGCAGGGAGGCTGACTGTGGCAGCTCCCCAGAGACCTGACCTGCAGAGTGCAGGAAGTTAGAATTGTGGGAATTCCACCCAGGGAGACTCCCCACCTCTCAGACACAGGAGCTGAAGCAAAGCCCTTCACCCTCCCTCCCATCAGCACAAGATACTCCCTTAAAGATCAATTTCAACACTTGCAGCCAATCTCCCTGACCTCAGTGGTGTGGCTCCGAGGGCATGGTAGAGCATTGCAATTAGAGGGTCAAGGAACGTGATCCCGAAGGGGGAGAGGAACACAGAAGGCCTTAAGTGGCAGTCCTGGTGCCAGACTGGATAACTGAGCAACTCGGAAGCAGGACTGCCAGGAACTCCGGCCCACACTCTTGGAAGGAGGGGGCTTTGGGTCACTGTGCTCTTGTAACTAATCATCATTCTCCTAATTGTGATTTGGTTTCTCTTCACCATGCCTCCCCTGGATGCCTTCGACCTCCGCCTGCCCTCCCACATCTGGGATGCTGCCTGATGACAACGGGGGCGATGGTCCCTACACAGCCAGGATGTCTGGTGAGCCAGAGGCAGATGTGCCTGGGGAAAAGCTGTCCTCTGTTTTACGCTGCCCAAGCCTAAACAGACGTGGAGAAAGGCATAATCTGGGAATGATTAGAGCTGGAGGACTGACTTTTTTTTCTTCTCCCAAGGCCTTTATAAAACTATCAGATGGGAGAAGGGGGAGAAAACTTTCCTCCCTTTTATTCCTTTATTTTTATTTTGTATATAATGACAGTGGTCATGGTTTCTTTGCAAGGAAATCACCAAAAATTACAGGGTAGTTGATAATTGAGTTTTTAAAAAAATAAATTAATTTCCTCTATTTTTGAATGAGTTTGATTTGATCTCATCCCCTTCCACTAACCTATACTTATTTCAATACTTGAGGAATTTGTCATTTCACAATTGTAATTGTGTAAGTTGTAATTGAAAGTGTTGAGCTTGGAGGCATAGAATCTGAGTTTGAATTCTGGTTCTACCAGCTTAAGAGCTGTATGACCTTGGACAAGTAACTTTACTTCCCTAGTTTCAGTTTCCTCATCTGTAAGAAATAGGGTCACGGGGGCAGCTAGGTGGCACAGTGGATAGAGCACCGGCCCTGGATTCAGGAGGACCTGAGTTCAAATCCGGCCTCAGACACTTGATACTTCCTAGCTGTGTGACCCTGGGCAAGTCACTTAACCCCCATTGCCCCGCAAAAAAAAAAAAAAAGAGAGAAATAGGGTCACTCTGAGGTCTCTTTTAGTTCTAGCTCTATGATCTATTGCCCTTCCCACAACACAACTCATAGCTCCTCCTTCCTTATCATCTTTGTGAGTTGTTGTGGGTAGTAAACATCTGGCAATGAGTTTCTTTTAAACATCTAGGCTGGTCCTGAGGGAAAAGAGTCATGGTCAGTCAGTCTATCCAATTTGGTAGCCTCTCCATCTTGGTAGGACCTGTTAGAAATTGCGTTCAATGCTCTTGAGAGCCCATTGTTGCCACCATGATGAGGCATCAGAAGAGACCCTCCAGTAGGGAAATTTCTTATGATTTCTTCTAAACGAGAAACATTTCAGCATGGTGATCAGAAATTGGAGTGTCACAAATAAATTTCTTATGTAGCCCTTGGGGGCCTCCATTACCCTCCCTTTTAGAAACATCCAGATCTAGAATAATTGTTACTTCTACCATAGTTTACAAGCCCCCATGTCCAGTGAATCTCCTTTGACCAAATCAGGATGAATCACATATTATAGTAAAGCAAAGGGCAGTAGACACCTTGTCACTGAAAGGCAGCTTTGTAGAGCATTGTATAAATGTCAGGCACAGAGTCAGGAAGACCCGACTGAGTTCAAGTTTGACCTCAGACACTTACTAGCTGTGTGACCCTGGGCAAGTCATTCAGACCTGTTTGCCTCAATTTCCTCATCTATAAAATGAGCTGGAGAAGGAAATGGCAAATGACTCCAGCATCTTTGCCAAGAAAATCCCAAATAGGGTCTTGAAGAGTCAGACACAGCTGAACTGTAACAATAGCTGTATGACTCTGGGCAAGTCACTTAGCCTCTGACTGCCTCAAGTTTCCTCACCTATAAAATGGGGCTAATAACAGCACTTCCCTCCTAGGGTTGATATGAAGATCAAATGAGATCGAATTTGTAAAAAATGCTTAGCACATTACCTGGCACATGATAGGTGCTACCTTAGTGCTTATTCTCTTCTCTTTCCCTCCCATTTAATGAATGCCTGCTGATAATTGACAGTTACTGTAAATAAAATGCACGTGAAATATTAAGAAGTTAAAGAAAGCAGGGACTATTCTCACTACATGTTACTTGAAACTGAAATGGTGGATTCTCCTCTGCTGCTACTCCCTCCCCTCCCCCCCCATCTCCCAGTGAGAGCTGGGAGTGATGGGCCTCTCTGGGGGAGGGGTCATGCCACCTCTGTGATTCAGTGGGAACAGCATGTATTAAATCCCTCATAGCAAGAGCTTAGACCAGTATCTATAGAAGCAGGACTGGGTCCACTGAACCTCTTGGAATGAGACCGCAACCCAAGGACATTCAGGGAAGGTTATTGGAGCAAATACCTGAGATGGTTATAAAGAGAATTATTGTTTCCCTTTGGCATATGAACTGGGGAGCCCTATAGCAGCAACAATAACAACAACAACAGTAACTAGAGGTATTTATGTAGCATGTTATGGTTTGAGTGATTTGCATTCATTATTTCAACTGATCACAGTAGCTAAATAGTCCTGAAGGCAAGATCTGTATGGAGATCTCTCTTGATTCCAAGTCTTGCATTCTTCCTACTATTAAAAAAAGTTTTACAAGAAGTATTTTACATTTGTTGATGTTGTTCAGTCATGTCCACACTTTGTGACTTCATTTTAGGGTTTTCTTGGCAAATATACCACAGTAGTTTGCCATTTCCTTCTCCAGCTCATTTTATAGATGAGGAAACCTGAGGCAAACAGGGTTAAGTGATTTGGCCAGGGTCACAGAGCAAATAAGTAGCTGATGTTGGATTTGAACTCAGGTCTTCCTGACTCCAGGCCTGGTGATCTGTTTACTGCACCATCATTTCTTCCCCCTCTCTCCCCATGGTATTCTATGTCTTGTCCCTCCTATGAGATTCCCATTCTCCTTTTCAACTGAACTTGATGAAAGTTGCTGGGCTCTCTGTAAGGATTCTGGGAGAAGCAATTCAAGAAAGAACAGGATGTGATCCATACCACACCTGCCCCTGTTACATCTTTAAAGTTACAAAACCAAGAAAAAACTATGAAATACTATAGGAACACTGGTACAATTAAATCGTAAACCCTGTGAAAGCAGAAACCACTTAATTGTTCACCTGTGTATATCCTTCATACCAGCACAGAGGCCTGAACACACCTGACTTTTATTAAATGCTTATTAAGTTGAATTGAAAAAAAAAAGCTTCTTTTCTGATCTCTGTAGCCCATTTCAAAAACCCCTCTAACTCTGATAGAATGCTGGATTCCTGAAGTCAGGAGGACCCTGAATTCAAATCTGACCTCAGACTCTTGCTAGCTGTGTGGTCCTAGGCAAATGACTTAATAATTAATAATAGCTAACATTTTTAGAGTACTTAGTATGTGTCAGGCACTGTGCTAAGCATTTTACAATTTGGCCTCAGTTTCCTCAATTATATAATGGGGGCAAGAACAGCAGCTACCTTGTAGTGTTATTGTGAGGATCACATTTGTAAACCATTTAGCATAGTGACTGCCACATAGTAAGAACTATATAAATTCTCATTTCCTTCCTTTCTAAATTCTGCTGTTTAATTTCGTTTGCCCATCCAAGTCTCCGCCATTCTCCTTCTTTCCCCCTCCCACTTCTGTTTGGTCATACTGAATATTCAAAACTTCCAATCTACATGGAATGAAAAATGCTTAAAATATAGAGACCTAGCAGAAGAAATCAAAACCATGTGGTGACACAATGACGTGTATATCATCTGTCATCCTTTCTTCTACTGGAATTGCTTCCAGTGAGCCAATGGAAGATGAAGTTCCACTCTGACACTTTTAATGAATTAGAAAAAGCCTTCATTTTATTCATCTTTGCAATTGTCCATAGGCCATTAAATACAAAATGGTAACAGGACAATATAATAGTCAGAAAGCAACCTATCTCAGGACCATTTCTTGTTCTTCCTTTGTTTTTGTTTTTGTTTTTTTTAAGTGAGGCAATTGGGGTTAAGTGACTTGCCCAGGGTCACACAGCTAGTAAGTGTTAAGTGTCTGAGGCCGGATTTGAACTCAGGTACTCCTGACTTCAGGGCTGGTGCTCTATCCACTGCGCCACCTAGCTGCCCCCCCTCCCCCCTGTTTTTGTTTTTGTTTTTTTTCAGAAGAGGATGAGATCTTGACTTATGCGTGAATTGGATTTAAGTGAGTCATTGTGTTTAATTCTGGGTGCCATATTTTAGGAAAGATAAAGAACTAAGCTGAATGACCAAACCCAAAGAGTGGTCATTAGTGGTTCAGTGTCAGTGTGGCAAGTGGCCTCTACTGGAATGTTCCAGGGATTTCTGCTTGGCCCTGTGCTGCTTCACATTATTCTCAACAATTTGATGACATGGTCACCAAATGAACAAATGACACAAAGCTGAGAAGGAGAACTAAAACAGTGGATGAAAGATTGGATTAAAAAAGGTATTGGGAGCAACTAGGTGGCACAGTGGATAAAGCACCAGCCCTGGATTCAGGAGGACCTGAGTTCAAATCCGACCTTAGACACTTGCCACTTACTAGCTGTGTGACCCTAGGCAAGTCACTTAACCCTCCCTCATTGCCCCACAAAATAAATAAACAAATAAACAAACGAAAGAATGCAGTGAATAATTAAATAAATAAATAAAAAGATATTGGGCCAAATCCAATCAAATTATTATTTTTTAATAACAGAGATAAATGTGGGGGTTAATTTAGTTCACAAAATACTAAGCATGATTAAACAGCAGTTTTCAAAAGGTCTTGGGGTTTTTGTGAACTGCAAACTCATTATGAGTCAACAGTGTGATAACGAAACCAAGAAAACTAATGTAATCTGAAACTTCATGGAGAAACACAGTTTCCTGGAATAAGGACATGATAATCTTGCTGTTCTTTGTCCTTATTAGACCACAGATGGAATCTTTGGTTCAGTTCTGGCCCCCGCATTTCAGGAAGGACATTGATGAGATGGAGAGTGTTCAGAGAAACCGATGCAGTGTCCACCAATTAGAGAATGACTAAACAATTTGTGGGGTAGGAACATGATGAAACACTATTGTGCTATAAGAAATGGCAAATGAGATGATTGCAGAGAAATCTGGATAGACTGGTGTGAACTGATGTGAAGTGAACAGAACCAGGAGAACGATGTATGTAATTGTAACAATAATATAAAGGCAATTTTGAAAGACTTTGGAATTTTGATTAATGTAATGACCATACACAATTCCAGAAGACTAAAAATGAAAAATTCTGCCCACCTCCTGGTGGAGAGGAGAAAGACTCAAAACGCAAAAAGAGACATACTTGGGAATGCAAGAGGGACCTGACCAATGTAGAAATTTGCTTTGCTTAACTATACATGTTTGCAAAAGGGATTTTGTTAAATCTTTTGTTCAATTGGGGAGATGAAGGGAGTGAAAGAAGGTGATTTTTTGCTGTTTGAAAGTTTTTTTAATAATAATAAAAAAGAAAACATTGCTCTCTCTCCACTTTGCAGAGGTAGAACACTAGGAATGTGGAATATTTCACATACTGCCACACACAAATAAACAAAGACACACACACACACAGACTATCCAGAGAAAGACAATCCATATGGATTCATGAGTTCATGACATGAGGATTAATTGAAAGAACTAGGTGACCCTGGGCAAGTCATTAAACCCTGATAGCCTCCAAAGGAAGGAAGGAAGGAAGGAAAGGAGGGAGGGATCTTAACCTTTGTTCAAAACTAGCCTCAGATATTTACTAGCTATGTGACACTGGACAAGTCACTTAACCCCATTGGCTATAGTTTCCACATCTTTAAAAATGATCTGGAGAAAGAAATGGCAAATTAATCCAGTTCGGGGGTTTTGTTTGTTTTTTGGGGGAGCAGGGCAATGAGGGTTTAGTGACTTACCCAGGGTCACACAGCTAGCAAGTATCAAGTGTCTGTGTCCGGACTTGAACTCAGGTCCTCCTGAATCCAGGGCCAGTGCTTTATCCACTGAGCCACCTAGCTGCTCCTCAATCCAGTATTTTTTGCCAAGAAAACCCCAAAAGAAGTCACAAAGAACTGGACACAACTGAAACCCACTAAACAACAACTACCATTGTTTGACTGTTGATTCATCTGCAAAATGGAATAATAACAGTACCTATCAATGAGGCTGTTGAGAAGACAAAACGAGTTAATATATGTAAAGTGTTTTGCAAACCATAAAGCACTTCACAAATGTTAGCAAACATTATTACTATTATTATTATTATTAGTAGTAGTAGTAGTAGTAGTAGTAGTACTACTACTACTACTACTACTACATAGCAGGAACTGTGCTAGGTGGTGGGAATGCAAAGACATGGACAAAACCAAAACCAATCCACTAAACAAATACAACCAATAGTCTCTACCCTCAAGGAAGTAAAGTTCTACTAGAAATGGGGGGGGGGGGAGGAGATACAACATATACATAGAAGAGAACCAAATTTCTTTTCCTTGTCCTCTATAGAAGATCTTGGTATTGGCAACTACTTCTCCTTTTTCATTATTATAGCATTCACTCACCCTCCCCAAGAAAATAGAAATGTAATTTGCTGAGTAACCTTAGGTCAGCTGTTGATGGGCAGATCTCACTTTTTACATTTTTCCAAATATTCTTTTCACATGGGTCTTTGCCCTCCTGAATGGCAGGAAATACCACTTTTCTGCTTATTCTATCTTTAGAAACAAAACAAAAACATTCCTTTCATGCTTAAGTGGAAGCCCCCTGTGATCCCTCAGTGTATGGAGACAGAGTGGGGTGAGGGTGGTCGTGGACGTCTACAGATCATTTCTAGTCTAGGGAATCAGGCACGATTCGTTCTTTTTTCTTTTTTTCTTGCTTTCTTTCTTTTGTTTTGTTTTGTTTTTTGTTTTTAGGATTCATTCTTAAAGTCACTATGGTGCAGTGGGGAGGAGGGGAGGAGATTAGAAAACAAACACACACACAAAACACCATTGACTCCAAAGGCAAAGGACAAATCCTGCCTGATGTTTCCTAACTGTATAACCTTGACTAAATCACTTAAACTCTGTAGTCCTTTGTTTGCACATCTCTACAATGAGGGGACTAGATTAGATGACCTTTAATGTTCCTTCTATGACTCTCTGAAGTAGCTATCACAAGGATTAATGTCCCCACTCTACCACTGAAGCTGAGACTTCAGGAAGGAAGAAAGGAAAGAAGCATTTATTAAGCACCTGCTATGTGCCAGGCATTGTGCTAAGTGCTTTACAAGTATCATCTCATTTGATCCTCACAATAAGCCTGAGAAGTAGGTGATCATTTTGATCACCATTTGAGGAAGCTGAGGCAGACAGAGGTTAACTGACTTGTCCATGATTACACAGTTAGTAAGTGTTGGAGGTCAGATTTGAATTCAGGTCTTCTTGACTCCAGGCTTGGGTGTTTCTATCCACTGTACCACCAGTTGTTTAACAATCAGTCCATAAGCATTTATGAAGTGCTCATTCAGTGCCAGGCTCTGTGCTGAATACTGGGCATATAAAATAGAAAACCATCCCTTCCATCGAAGAGCTTACATTCAGATCTTGTTGTTGTTCAGTCATGTCTGACTCTTTGGGACCCCATTTGGGGCTTTCTTGGCAGATACTGGAGTGGTTGGCGATTTTCTTCCCCAGCTCATTTTACAGATGAGGAAACTGAGGCAAACAGGGTGAAGTGACTTGCCCAGGGTCCCACAGCTAGTAAGTATCTGAGGCTGATTTAAACTCATGAAGATGAGTCTTCAGATGGGAGAGATGTGAATGACTAAATGAATTCAGAGTAGATAGAAGGTAATCTCAGAAGGGAAGGTAGCTGGGGAGACTGGGAAAAGTCTCCAGGAGAAAGTAGGACTTGAGTTGAGGGTCTCGAATAAGGAAATTAGAAGGTATGAATATATATGAAATATGAAGGAGCAGAGCACCATAGACTTGTGGCCAGGCATTGAAAAAATATGTCAGCAGGAGATAGAATGTCACACATGAGGAGCACCATGTAGTCAATGTAACTGGATCATGGGGTACATGGAAGAGAGTAAAGCGTAAGAAGACTGTAACAGGGTGCAGCTAGGTGGTGCAGTAGATAGAGCACCGGCCGTGGAGTCAGGAGGACCTGAGTTCAAATCTAGCCTCAGACACTTAACACTTACTAGCTGTGTGACCCTGGGCAAGTCACTTAACCCCAATTGCCTCAAAAAAAGAGAAGACTGTAACAGTAGGAAGAGTCCAGATTGTCAAAAGCTTGAAATTAACTCTCTCATATCTGATTTACATTGAATATTGAGTTCCTTTCTATCCCCCTCACCCTCTTCTTTCACTCCCCCTTTCTTCTCCCAACTTCCTCTACTAATTCAGAGCTAGAATTGTCCAACAATTTAGTATTGAGACCTAAGTGACTTATCCAGGGTCATACATGCAGTATGGATCTAGGCAGCACTGCTCAATCCCTGTTCATACATGCTAGATCCAGAACTAAAAGGGCAGTCGGAGCTCCCCCATTTTATACATAAGAAAACCAGGTCCCAGGCTGGTTAAATTATTTTTGCAAGGTCGAACAAGTACTAAGTATCAGAAATGTAACCTGAACCCAGGTCAGGGTTATATAGTTATATAGTTATAGTCAGGGGTGCTTTCATTGTACCTCCCTAATACTATATGATTCAAGTTGCATGGAAAATATTAATTGATAGCCATATAATCAACTCCATTGAGTTTCAATTCTGTACCAGGTGCTATCCTACATGGCATGCGTCTTATCATAACTTTCAGAAAAGAGATAGGGGTTTGCCAGGGGCTGGTGGGGGGAAGAGGAAGGGGAAGATTATGCAGGGAGGTTCACACAAAACATACAACCAAAAACCCAGGCAAAGGCCACCAGAATGCATGCAACACTTCCACTTGAAACTGATTGGAGGCTAGCTGGCCATGTTGTAAATCCGCAATTAGCTGTTTTAATCCCTACATCATCTTTGCTACTGTTGTATATAGGCACATAGGAAAAGAGAAAACCAGAGTCCACCACAGAAAGGTCACCAAGAAGTTCAAGATCCAAAACTCCAAGCCCCAACCTTATATTTTAGACATGTGTGGTTGCAGATAATGTTCTGATTTCGAGAGAGCTGACAGCTGGGGATGAATGACTGCTAAACCTGATTAGATATGCCCTAGCCACAGACTCTGCTGCAGGAGACAAATGCTCATTTGAGATGCATGCCACCGGCACCCATCTCAGAGAAGAAAGGCAGGCCTCAAACAGGCAACACATTCTTGGATGCAAACCTTATGGTTTCTGCACAACAACAAGGTTCCTAACCGCCCAGGGTTCATTTTCGTGGACTACTCTTTATTGAATAGTGTTTAGAGCAACTTATAATGTTAGCACTCCCCCATAATTGCAACTTGTCACTGAAGGCTGAGGGTTCCAGGCAGAGGACTGGGAACCAGGGATGCCAGAGTTCTTTCTGAAGCTGACTTCATCTTCCCTGGACAAGCAGGGCTGCTTCACTCAAACCCTTCTACTCTTTTTGTAGCTGCAGTTACGAGACTTTGTCATTTCAACTTCTGTGAAAGGATGTGTGTGACCAGATTATACTTTACCCCTTCCCTATGCCATCATTTCACTAAGAGATTTTTCAAATTACATTCAGGGTCGGGGAAAAAAATCACATTGTGCTTACTTTTTAAAAAGGTATTGCCGGGGGCAGCTAGGTGGTGCAGTGGATAAAGCACCGGCCCTGGATTCAAGAGTACCTGAGTTCAAATCCGGCCTCGGACACTTGACACTTACTAGCTGTGTGACCCTGGGCAAGTCACTTAACCCCCATCGCCCTGCAAAAAAACCCAACCAACCAAACAACAACAACAACAACAACAAAAACCACTCTATTAGCTGAATAACAAAACAACAACAAAAAAAAGGTATTGCCCTCTTTATAGGTGAGCAGCTTGGTTATCGAAAGGGACAGGAAATGGATTGTTGGGGCAGAAAATTGACTTCTGTGTGAAGAAAGATTACATCAAAAGGGATTCAAAATCCTGGGGCTTTTGTATGTGATTAGTTTGGTGACGGAAAGGGGACCGAAAGAACATTTGTTCACTGAAAAAAAACCAAAAAACACTTATACAATTCAATTGGAAAGAAAGAAGGTTTTTGTTGTTGTTGTTCAATATGAGACACAGACTGACCTGTTTGTGAACAGAGAAATGACTAAAGCTGCAAGGCATTATGGTCCCTGGACTCATTTTCATGTGAATGTTTTTCTTTTTTTTTAGAGTGTGAGTTTAAAATTCACAAAGAAATAAATTAAATAATTGAAAAGTCTGGGATGATTAAATATTGTTTATTTCATAACTAACAGAAAGGTAGATTTTTGGGGGCAGCTAGGTGGCACAGTAGATAAAGTACCTGCCCTAGATCCAGGAGGATCTGAGTTCAAATCCAGCCTCAGCCACTTGACGCTTACTAGCTGTGTGACCCTGGGCAAGTCACTTAACCCTCATTGCCCCACAAGGAAAAAAAAGTAGATTTTTAAAATTTTACCCCATAAAGGAAAGATGTCACTGAGCCCCAGAATACTTTGCAATCAATTAATAAGCATTTATCAAGTACCCAGTATGTGCCAAGCATTGTACTAAGTACTGCATTTGAGCCATTGAGAGCACTAACGAAACCAACAGATGTTTTAGAACCAAGTAGGTGTAATAGCAGGAACAGTTAAGAAGGTACTAGGAACTGAGTGAGAAGACAGGATCAGAAATAGTCAGCTGACAAGAAAACTTTAGTTTCTGTACTTGGAAAGCTGCCTGGTGGCTGGAAAATAAAGGCCAGGAGTGTTCTAATTGGAGAATAGGTGACCTCTGCTACAGTTTTAGATATATTTGGGGGTGTGGTGGGGGCCATCTGAGGGGTACAAGTTTAAAGGACATCGATTGGGATTTCATTTGTTACTTTATTTTAACAGTGGCTATTCTTGCTTTTGCCTTGTTTTTATGAAAATGTTTTATGTTTAAGAATTAACGATTAGAGGCAGCTAGTTGGCACAGTGGATAAAGCACTGGCCCTGGATTCAGGAGGACCTGAGTTCAAATCCAACCACAGACACTTGACACTTACTAGCTGTGTGATCCTGGGCAAGTCACTTAATCCTCATTGCCCCACCAACAAAAAAAAAATGTATATAGAAATTATTTTTTTAAAAAAGAGTTTGGGGCAGCTAGGTGGCATAAGTGGATAAACAGGTTCTGGATTCAGAAGGACCTGAGTTCAAATCTAGCCTCAGACACTTAACACTTACTAGCTGTGTGACCCTAGGCAAGTCACTTAACCCTAATTGTCCCACCAAAAAAAATAATAAAAAAGAGTTAATGATGCCTGGTTTTGCAGATTTGTAGAATGACTGATTTTGTGTAGGTACAAAGCATTCTAGTAGGGCTCAGGAGTTATAATATGCCACCACCACAGGGTTACCCCTAGGATCCTGAGAGAGGTTTAGTCTTAAGACTGCTCAGGGTTCATAACAACTGGAATGTCTAGAATAAGAGATTTCAGTCATGGAAGCAATAGGTTTTTTTTTCTGGAGGCTCCCTCACAATGTTCCTGAAACTTTCCCTGCTGATTTTCCAAATTATTGAAGTTAATTTCCTAACCCACTCTAATCTTCCCTTTGGTGATAAGATGTCTTGATTGAGTCAGCTTGCCCATTGACAGGCCTTGTGAAGCTGACCATGACCTCTTTCTAGTGTTGCCTGATAACTCAAACTAAGGAATTCCATGTGTGATTGGAACTTGTGTTCACTGAAGATAGGACCTGAATGATGAGTAACTACCATTCTTTTTTTTTGGGGGGGGGTGAGGCAATTGGGGTTAAGTGACTTGCCCAGGGTCACACAGCTAGTAAGTGTCAAGTATCTGAAGCTGGATTTGAACTCAGGTCCTCCTTAATCCAGGACCAGTGCTCTATCCACTGTGCCATCTAGCTGCCCCTGTAACTACAATTCCTATAGCTCACCATTTACAAAGCAAGGTCAGATTGTTTTCTTTTCTTATCATTCTTTAGCAGCCTCTGTGGCATTTGCTAATCATGCCAATGTGGGGGGGCATCCTAGAATCATAGGTTTGTGGCTAGAAGGACCTTTAGAAAGTCATCAATGCCAACCCTTTTATTTTACAGAAAAGGAAACTGAGGTCCAATGAAGTTCATTGACTTGCTGAGGGTCACACAGCTAATAAGTGTTTGAGACTAGTTTTGAACTGAGGTCTTCCTGACCCCAAGTTCAGTGCCCCACAGGTGCCCGTAGGTGAGTCAAGAGAGATCATGACCTCTTCTTGACTAAGACTTGCCTTTTTGATGATTTTGAAGTGAAATGACATAAGAAAAAGACTTTTTGAATTCTCTTTCCCCTGAGACATCTTCCACATCCACTCCTTACTGTTTTATAAGACATTTATAGACAGAGTATTTTTCTTAAATAAATAAATACATACACACAGAGAGATTTGGATGATCTTATAAATAGAGATTACAGTGAGGAGAAAAATAACATCTCTGTAATGGGGATAGAGTTAATGAATTCAAGGGGGAAAATGTCTGATGGGAAGACTGACTCTGATAAGAAACTCATGGAAATAATATCCACTCCTATGTCTCAGTCTCACAAAAATTGCAAATGATAAGTACACAACTTACCTTATGCAGTGACTTATGCACAACAGGGGATCTGATCATATCAACCACACTTAAGATGCATTGCTATCCCTCTTCTGGTTTATCTCTAAGACATGCTGTTAAATGAGAGAATCTACTGTTTCCTGTTTCTTGGCACCAATGATATCACAACTTAATAAGACAGAAGAGAATCACAACCACATTTCAAAGAATCATTCAGTCTTCTCATTAAGATTCTATAGAATTCTCCTCTCCTCTGAGCCCCCAACTGCCAGCTACTCCCTTGTCAAAAAAATAATGCTAAAAATAGTGCCGACACTCCTTGGTGGACTGCTGCATATGTCTAATATGGTACAAGTCAGACGGAGGTACAAGTCTTGGGAATAAGAGATTAGACTTTATATTAATGAATTTTTTTACCCTAACTTGGGATTTCCTTGGTAGAAGGAACTCTGGGCACTACTTGGCCATTTAAAGAGTTGCCTGGGGTAAACGCCCTGCAATTTAGAAAGTGTCTGGAGCTTAGAAGTTGAATGATTTGCCCAGGGTCATATAGCCAATAGATGTCAAAGGTTGAATTTGAACTCATGTCTTCTTGACTCCAAACAACAATAATCATACTAATAACAGCTAGTATTTATATTGCACCTACTATGTACTAGCCACTGTGCTAAGTGCTTTACAAATGTTATCTCTGATCCTAACAACAACTCCGGGGGGGTAGGGGCCATTATTTATCTCTATTTTACAGATGAGGAAACTGAGACAAAGATTAAGCGATTTGTTCAAGCCCACAGCTACTTAACTGTCTGAGGTGGGATTTGAACTCAGGTCTCCCTTGACTGCAGGGCCAGGACTCTATCTCCTGCACCACCTAGCTGCCTCTGAGGCTGACACCATCCCCACTATGCATACCACATGCAGATACTTTCTATGTACATTGATGTAATGGGTACTCTAGTCTTCTTTCCAGGACTCTGATGTGGAATCTGTATCGACAAAGCTTTGGCTGTCCAGTTTGCTTTCTGAGCTACGCAGTGTCTTATGAGGCAGATGAGGTAATTTTAAGTCAAGCGTGTCCCCTGGAAAATATTGAGAAATAGAGAACGTTTGAAAACCAAGTCAAAGTACAGAGAAGATGGACCTGGCTGGATTCAAATGCAAGGCTGATGACTTTGGGCAAACAGCTCAACCTCTCTGGGCCTCAGTTCCACATCCATAAAAACAGAAAAAGAGAGGATTGGATGAAACAGCTTCTAAGGCCTCCTCTAGAATGAGTGAATGAAAATAATCATTTATAAAGTGCTTCCTATTTTTTAGGCATCGTACTTTGTGTTAGAAACACAAATACAAAAAGAATCACAGTTTCTGCCCTTAAGAAGCTTAGAAATAGGGAGAGATAACATCTATAGACCAGTGGTAGTGGAGGAATCTTGGTCTGAGGAGTCACAGGGTTAATGGGTTGATATATAGGGTATTTAATTGTCAAGACCTTTCCAGAGGCAATGACACTCATTGGTGGTAATTGATTTGATTACTGGGTCCACATCAAGAAGAGGAAGGCATTATGTATCTCAGTAGGCAGAAGGCAAGAAGGCATAGCAAGTAGATGGCACAGTGGTTAGCCCACAGGGCCTAGAGACAAGAAGTTGTTTGGTCGTTTCAGTCCTGTCTGCCTCTTTGTAACCCTCTTTGGGGTTTTCTTGGCAAAGCTCCTGAAGTGGTTTGCCATTTCCTTCTCCAGCTCATTTTACAGGTGAGGAAACTGAGACAAATAGGGTTAAATGACTTGTGCAGGGTCACATAACTAAGTGTCTGAAGCTGGATTTGCACTCAGGCCATTCTGACTCCAGGCCCAGCACTCTATTGACTGCAGAGAAAGGAAGACATGAATTCAAATCCAGACTCAGACTCTTACTAGCTGTGTGATCCTAGCTAAGTCACTTAACCTCTGCCTACCTCAGTTTCCTCATCTGTAAAATGGGGATAATAGTACTTCCCAAAATCTGACCTCCCAAAGCTGTTTTGAGGATCAAATGAGATAATATTTTAAGGTGCTTCTAACAGTGCTAGGCACATATGGGGTGCCTAATCAATGCATTCTCTCTCCCCCCCCCCCCCCGCCCCTGCCTTGGGTGTATGGTGATACATTTTGTGGGGATTATGATGAGCCTCATATGCTTGGCTAAGTGGACTCATTTATACTCAGTCACCAATCATGCCAACTGGAATTTTATATATGTATGTATGTATGTATATATATATATATATATATATATACACACACACACACATATATATGTGTGTGTGTGTATGTATAAATATGTGTATGTGTATACATAATTTTATATATGATGTGTGTATGTATATATATATGTATATATGTGTGTATGTATGTATATAGTAAAGAGGTCCACAGTCTTTTGAAACATTTGCTGCTTGGAAGAACAACTTGGGTCACCAAAGTAATCCCTGGATTTGTTTCTTGGTTCCAGTCATGTATCGGTGTGGGACTCCAGGAAAGTTTTCTAGGTCCTTCTTCCAATCAACTCTTCCTCGCCTACCAGAATGCTGAAGGTTAAAGGGTTTCCACTAAGAAAGGTGTGAACGACTCATTCTTAGGAAGTACCGCCCCCCCCCACACACACACAGCTGGCCATTAGGGGCCAGTAAGGAGAACAAAGATACTGATGTAGATGACCTCAGGTTCTCTGATTTGACCAGAGAATAACATGGGATTTCATGGTTCAGTGGATCAGGGGAGTGAAAGTGGGAAGGGAAAGATCATTTGCTTTTGTCCAAACTCCTATTTTTGTAGAGGGCGAAACAGTCTCAAAAGGGGAGGTGTAGTTAAGTCTAAGGGGTAGTGAGAGGTATGACCAGGAAAGAGTCGGAGGATCTGATTGGGAAAGTCATTTTAACTGCCTGGACCTCAGTTTCACACAGACAATATGAGAGGGTGGACTCAGGCCTCTAGAAACCTAGGATTCAAGTCCCTAGTCCTCTAACTCACTCTCAATCCAGAGCTATTTCCAGTACACCAAACTATAAACTTGCCCCTTTGTGATCCCTATTTAAAGGACAAAAAGTCTCACTGGAAGCCTTAGGGGTTGTTCCTCATTTTGTCAAATAATATTTCATATTTTTAGAGCACTTTGCAGTTCATAAAGTACTTATTTCACATTAACCGTGGAAGAGAAATAGCCTAGAGTTATCACCTCCTTTTCCCTAGCTCCCTTCAAAGCTCAGCTCCTGTAGACTGAGACCTTTCCTGATTCCTCACAGGTCCAAGTGCTCACCTGTCCCTACCCTTCCAGAACCCCACACCCAGACCCTGATGCTGTTACTTTGTATTTATTTTGTCTATATTTTTACATTCTAGAAGTCCTCCACCTTCTACTGTGTCAGCTTGGTCTTTGGAAATGATCTTGTCATTATTTTGTATCTATGCTATATTTTGTATCTATATTGTATCTACTTATCTATGTATATGTTACTTTCCCTGACAAAATGCAAGCTACTTGAGGGCAGGATCTATTTCATTGTTGTCTTTGTCTTTGTATCCCTGTTGTCTAGTAGAAGAGTCAGGACTTGAACCCAGGTTGTCTTGGCTTGGAGACCAGCTCTTTGTCTACTACACTATCCTGTTTAATAAATGTTGATTGACTGAACCTTGTGTTTATCTTGGGTCTTCTTATATATGTATACATTTTCTCCTTTGATAGCAAGTCGCTTAACCCTGTTTGCCTCAGTTTCCTCATGAGCTGGAGAAGGAAATGGCAAACCCCTCCAGCATCTCTGCTAAGCAAAACCTAAATAGGATTATGAAGAGTCAGAAACAACTGAACAACAAATATCCTTGATGGTATAACTAGGTGGCACAGTGGAAAGAACGCCAGGCCTGGAGTCAGGAATATCTGAATTCAAATCTGACCTAGACACTTACTAGCTGTGTGACCCTGGACAAGTCACTTAACTCTGCCTCAATTTCCTCAAACGGGGTCACAAAGAGTCAAAGGGTACTGAACAATGAACAACAACAATGTCTTTGAGAGTAGACTGTTTCATTTCTGACTTTGCGTCCCCAGTGCCTAGTACAGTGTGTATAGTAGGCACTGAAATAAATCCTTGTTGATTGATTGACTGATTTCGCAGAAGAGACAGATTTAGAGGTTAAGCAATTGGTCCAAGGTCACAGTGGTTTAAGAAGTAACAAAGCAGGAACTCAAAGCAGGCTCCAATTCAGTGTTCTTTCCATGATACCTCATTGCATCTCTATTAGAAGACTTTTGGGGGGGGGCAGCTAGGTGGCACAGTGGATAGAGCACCGGCCCTGGAGTCAGGAGTACCTGTGTTCAAATCGGGCCTCAGACACTTAACACTTACTAGCTGTGTGACCCTGGGCAAGTCACTTAACCCCAGTTGCCTCACAAAAAAAAAAAACAAAAACTTTTTTTTTTTGGATGACCAGAAGCTATTTAAACCTTTATCTAGGGATCAGACCAGCTGTTATTCGGTTGTTATTCCACTTTATTTCCTGCCCTTCCTCATTTAGATAAAAGCAAACAAAAATCTGTGACCACTAATCTGTTTATTAGGACCCTGTTTATACCCGTAGGTGGTACTTAGGAGCTGTGCAAGGAGGAAAGCTGAACTACCAGACCTAAGAAGTCATCCCTTGTCAACAAATCCACACACTGGCCATATCTGAAGATGGAAGTCTCGGGCTGCATCACTGCTCCATCCTTCCCCTGGCAGAGGGGCTGAGAAGCCTGCTTCTGAGAGTCATGGCCACAGTGAATGAATGGCAGGGCCTGAGAGAGACTGGCCCTCGGGGAGATGTTCTGGTCCTGTTTCTGGTCTGCTAACCTCGTGATTAGGAAAAGCCTTTTTATTTGGCCTTTTTAAAAAAATCTGGCCCAGTGGCCAGAACTGGGGACATCTTCCTTGGCCTTCGTCATTCTGCTCCATCTCTTCTCTTTGGCTCTTCAGCCCTTGCTTTAGCTCCTTCCCTCACTATGCCCAGTGAGAGACATTGCTGAGAGGGGAGAAGCCTTGGGCCTTCCTCTACCTCTAAGGCTACATGGCCTCTGGAATAAAGACCTGGGTTATTTGCCTGCCTCTCTGTTCATTCTTTCACTCTAGGTAGAGGGAAAAGGGATCTTTCCAAGTTGGGAAGAGAGTAAGTTTAAGCCAAAAATAAGGCAAAATTCCAGGGTTTAAGAAAGAAGTTCAGTTGCTAGAAGAAGATCCCAAATCAGAGAGTCCATATTAGATAAGGAATCCACTGTTTGAGTAACCTGACTCCCTAAATCTTGGGCCTGCTTGCTTTCCCTAATCCTGCCTTGTGCTGACGAGCCAGCATGGGCAAAGGCAGGGTCCACCAAGTCTCCTGGGGACTCAGCTCTCCCTCTCCCAGGGCCTGAGGGCATTGTCTAATTCACATTAGACAATGTGAATTAAATGTGAATAAAATAAATAAATGTGAATAAAATGTGAATGTTTGGTAGAGCTAATTTACCATTACAGGTATATTTTCACTTTAAAAGAGGGGCTTTGATAACTTCTATTATAAGTACTGGTTTATCTTCAAGGCAAAAAGGTCACTGCCCATCATTGTGTGATATTGTCTCCAACTTGCCAACCTTAAGTAGAGCTTGAAAAACCATTTGAAATTCCTGGGACAAAAGTCTGGCAACATACTAGAGTCAAAAGTCATTTTTGTCACAGAAGCAAGCATTCTTTCTATTCAACAATTTTACACTCTCTCCCTTCTCCCCCACCAAAAAAAAAAAAAAAAGCAACAGGTTTACTTGGCATCATTTCTTCACCATCCCAGGGGCAGCCAAGCAAGTCAGTCATCTGGCCTGAAAGGCAGCTGACTGATGAAAATGGAGAAAGCCTATTTCTAGAGTGGCACCGTCACCCTCTAGGATCCAGGACAAGGAAATAAACAGGAAGTGCTGAGATGGCTGGGCGTACTCCAGGCTAAGCAAGGGAAACAAAATCAGTGTTTACTGACTGGAGAAGCACACAGTTGGTCCTGAAAGCACTGCTATTTTTGAGTTTCTAAAAAAGGTAGGACAAATAACACAACATCCCAAACCCATCATTAAAGCACTATTTTAAAAAAAGAGTTTGGATGAGGGTCTCTTAAAAAAAAAACACGCACATCTCTGCAGAAAGGCATTTCTAGAAGGTCTGATTTCCGTTGAGCTGGTCTTTTCTCTAGGTTACTCATGGCTGGCACGTAGACTGGTAATATGCCCTCGAATCATGGGATGTCACACCTTTTGGGACCAGCCCCCCACTTTTGAGAGAGGTAAAGTGACGTGCCTTAGAGGTCAAGATGGAGTACAGAGCCAATGCCTGTCAGGGAGAGGGGAGATTGGAATGACTTCCCAGGGCTGGAACCTGTCAGCCTTGTGGTGAAGAAGGTGGTCCTCTGAATTCAGAGGCTCTTTCTTATACCTCAGGGCATCCCCAGTGCCATAGGCACAAGCAGAAGGGGAACATCTTGTAGATTCTAACAAGAGGCCTTCCAGGAACTATGAATAACCTCTTGTCACATGTATTTTCTAAGCTTTAGCCCACTTCCCATCGACTCCATATGTACTGGTGGGAAAATGTGTCACAGAATTTTTTGGGTGGTAGAGTAAAAACCAATTGTTCTTACTATACCACCTTAGCAAATGTCCCTTTTTGAAAGCTAAGTCTAGAGGACTGATATTAATCGATAATCATGAGGATGAGGGAGGAGTACACCACTGGGAGTTCATGAACTATCACATTAAAAAGACAACCCTCAACTCTTCAGGGTCATGTTTTGGGAAACCAATCCATGAGTGTGAGTGTGAGTTGCAATAGCAGCCCTAGAGTTTATTTGTGATACACAACCAGCAAAGGATTGCCCTGAGAAAGCCACAGCACAGGGATAGACGAGAAGAGTGCAGAAGGCACAGGATAGAGGCTTGGCCAGGCACACCCATAGGTGAAAAATGGAGAAAGAAAAGCAAGCAGCAAAGTAAATTTGGTCAAAAGGAAATTAAGGAGTTATGAAATCCAAGAAAGTTTCAAGGGGTAGTCATTGATGAGCTGTGTCCTTTCTTCTTCCATTTCAGCCACCCTAGATTAGGCACATCACTTTATCTTTCTCCATGTCTTCTGGTCTAGAACACTGTAATACCCTTCTAGTCTTCCTATTTTCAGTTTATTCTCTTTCTAATTTATCCTCCACACATTTCTTTTTGTAATTTTCCTAATGTTACTCATCTACTCAGAAACCTTCCATAGCTCCCATTGCCTACCAAGTAAAGTTTAAGCTATCAGGGGAAGCTGGATGGTGAAGTGAATGGCATGCCAGGCCTGGAGTCAGGAAGACTCATCTTCCTGAGTCCAAATCTGGCCTCAGGCACTTACTAGCTGTGTGACCCTAAGCAAGTCACTTAACCCTATTTGCCTCAGTTTCCTCATCTGTAAAATAAGCTGAAAGAAATGACAAACCATTCCAGTATCTCTGCCAAGAAAACCCCAAACGGGGTCACCAAGATTCAAATATGACTGAACAACAAAAAGTTTAAACTCCAGCCTCTGGCATTCATGACTCTTTACAGTATGTCTCTAGTCTCATTCTCTAGTTTTATCTTTACTGCTTGTCTTCATGTATTCCATGTTGCAGCTAACCTAGATTACCTCTTTCTCCTGTAGCCCTACCTGGCCCCATCTCCATTTCTTTGTTCACACTTTCTCCCAACAATGGAATAGACTCCACCCCCTTTTTCCTTTCCCACTTCCCTTCTTTCCATTTTTTGGGGGGTGGAATCCTTGAATCTGGAGTTAGAGGGTCTGCCACCTGACCTTGGGCAAGTCACTTGAATTCTTTCAGTTCTTCTTCTAGGAAAAGGAGGATTCAGAATAGATGATCTCCACAATCCCCTGAATTTCTAAATCCTATGATCCTAGGGTCTTTTCTTTCTGAAAGGTCAACTTTAGATCCAATTTAGATGCGACTTCTTCCACGGATCCTTCCTGGACAGATAATAACAATAGCTAGCATTTATATAGTGTTTTAGGTTTGTCAAAATGTTTTACATATATTATCTCATTTGAACCTCACAACAACTCTTGAGGTAAGTGTTATGGTTATCTCCATTTTACTGATGAGGAAACTGAAAAGAAACCCTTATTCTCCTCACAAACCCCTTCCCCGAATTTCTCACAGCATTTTTCTTGGTTCTATTTTGTTCCCAGCATTTTCTACCTTGAGTCATCTCGATCTGAAAACGTTATATTTCTGTTGCCTGACATTACACTGAAAATTGTATGAGGACAGTGCCTATGTCCCATCTGTCTTTATATCCTCAATTTCTAGCATGGTCCTGCACAGGGTAGGGACTTAACTAAAGTTTGTTGAATTGAATTTAGCTGACTGAGCATTTTAGTCTGTGAAAATTATGTAAAAAGATATTACTTAGTCTAACTGTCTCTGTCAGCTATTAAAAAGTTTTAAAATATATCTACTTGAACAAATTAAGTACTGAGATCCAAAAACCAAAAACAAACCCTCAATTTAACTACTATTTCTTGTCCCTTCTTTACCCAACTCTCATGTTGTATAATTCAGGGAAAGTTGAGCTGTTTTGTTTTTAGTGTCTATAAATTTGGGGGTGTCATTTACTGGTAAAAGTGGAATAAGAAAAACAAGAAGAAATATCCTATCCATGTGAAAACAATAATCTGTAATATTTATTGTCTGGGATTGAAATGCTTCAAATATTCAGAGCAATAAAACTTCAGGAAAAGCTAAACTTCCTAATGTTAAAAAGATCATAAATTTTTCCCATTACAAGACATGTTTTAAAAAATCAAGGTGATATTTTATGTTAAAAAAAGCAATATTAAATCTAAGCTAAGTAGTATGGAGCCCCCAGAGGACATAGCCCATTTGCCCACAGGAGTTTGGAGTCTCCAGTGGCAGTCAACTGCAATGTTCTTGAATAAAACACTATATAGCTTGAAAGAGAAGAATTTTGAATACAATGTCGGTTAAAGGAAAATTTCTGAATGTTCAGCACTGGATATTTCTTCTCAAAAGTCTTTTGATTTTAAATTTAGTCCTTGAAAATTGAGATAAATTTTGAATCTCAACCCTTACACTAACTAGATGTGTGATACTAGGCAACCCCTCTGAATCTCAATCTCTCCATCTTTAAAATGAGAGGTTGGACTAGGTGGTCCAAAGGGTTCTTCCACTTACAGATCATGTAACCATCAATTTAGAATAGGAATAGAATTTAATGCTACTCTAATCCAATTCCTTTATTTTACAGATGAGAAAACTGAGGCTCAAAGAGGAAATGTGACTTGCCCAAGGTGGTTGTTGTTTGTCCTTCATTCTCAAAGAGGATCAAGACAGATGTTATGACTTGCAATGAATTGGATTTAAGTGAGGGAGGGCTATGCAAAGTCACCAGCCTCTCTGTCTCTCCTCTGGAGAGAGCATTGGGTCCAGTGGAAAGATATATTATCAGGACAACTGGAGATGACCCCCAAAGGTATTGTAGATAGTAAATGGCAGAACCAAGATTAAAACCCAGGCCCCTTGACTTTAAAATCCAATGCTCCTACTTATAATTCTAAGAAATAACCTCACTCTAGCATTGCTATAATTCCACCAATATAATTTTCATTCCTTTAAAGTAAACATTGCTGCTTTATAAATATATATCTTTTCGTTACACTGCTGAATCATTCAATGTTTTGGCCACATGTTGGTGTCATATTCAAAATAACAGATTCAAAATAGATTCTATAATTAATTGTCTGACTTGTGCAAACTCAGGTGAAAAAATTTTAAGGTGGATTTTTAAGACTTTTAACACTGCAAATGCAATTTGCCTCTTAAATGTCATTCACGTCTTCCAAAATGGAATCTGTATAGGACCAAGGCATAGATTTTATGCTTATCATTGGTGACTCTTCAGAAGAATGAACTTCTCATTTCTGG
This sequence comes from Dromiciops gliroides, assembly GCF_019393635.1. Classification (NCBI taxonomy): domain Eukaryota; kingdom Metazoa; phylum Chordata; class Mammalia; order Microbiotheria; family Microbiotheriidae; genus Dromiciops; species Dromiciops gliroides. The sequence continues at coordinate 260,420,455 of NC_057864.1, forward strand.
ATCCTCAACTCCTGCACTCATAGCTCAGAGAGAAATGGGTATGGTCACACTGCCTATTTCTCGTTGGTCACTGCAGAGATATCTTTATCTGGGGAAAGGGGAAATGGGCAAGTTACTGCTCTGTTCCAAAAGAACTTAAATTCTTGAGGGGTGGGGGGGACTTCAGTCTAAGATAAAACCAATATCATGGGACCTTTTCCCTTAAAATGAATAAAAACCCCAAATATATTTAACAGTTAAACTGGATATGTGAAGACAGAAAGAGCTAGAATGACTGGTGATTCCATAAATACAGACCCTGTGTTGTGGGCCAGGATACTGGTGGAACTGGGGAGGTATGAGTTAATACCCTTCCCCCCACCTTCCACAACACCAGCTGGGATTCTTGTGAGCAAAGAAACTATGGTGCAGGACTTGGGCATTTTAAGTTAACTTTGACTCAGTTGGATTGCTCTGAGACTCAGCTGTGGTCCCTTTGGGCAAGAAGGATATAAAGGTGGTTTTTAGGACTTTGGTGGGGAGTTCTTGAGACCCCAGGGAACCTCCTTGCCAACTGCTTTTAATTTCCTTGCCAGTGGCTTTAACTGGCTCTTACTTTCCTGGACTGCTTTTTACTGCTTTAGGAACTGTTTTCACCTGGGGGCATATGAATGTTTTTATTAAATAGATTGTTTATTTGAACCCTCAGGCATTGAATGCCCCATTGCACCAGACATGGAAAAGTGACCAGGATACTCTGATACCAAAGGCATTTTACTAGCCCCTGAGTGCTTCCTTATCTGACCTACTCATGCTTGATGTATTCAAAGGTGCCTGGAGTCTGTTTACCTTACATTGGTGTATTTGATTATGATGCTACTGGAATTATCCCTGAGGGGCCTCAGTTTCCAGATTTGGCACAAAGCAGTCAAAAACTACAATCATGTTAATTATGCCTTTACTAAGCTTACCAAAGCATAGAGAATATTCGTGATCAAGGATACCTGATGAAAATCAGATTGGTCTTGAGGCCATCTGGAATAGATCTGGCAGTATCTGAGCTAGATATTCTCTGTTCCTTGCACACTCTTATAATTATTGATCATGGAAGAGAATGCCAATTACTTGTATTCTCCTAATTAATATGAAACTTTTTCATTGTAGAGAATATCTCAGTGAGGAACTACTCTGCCCAGGCAGATCCTTTGTTAGTCTTAGAGAGCTGCTTGGGGCACTGAGAGATTAAATGATTTGTCCAGGGTCACACAGTCAGTATGTGGCAATGGCTAGAATTGAACCCAATACTTTTTTTGTTTTGTTTTGGAGGGCAATGAGGGTTAAGTGATTTGCCCAGGGTCACACAACTAGTAAGTGTCAAGGGTCTGAGGCTGGATTTGAACTCAGGTCCTCCTGAATCCAGGGCCTGTGCTTTACCACTGCGCCATCTAGCTGCCCCCCTGAACCCAATACTTTTTATTGATAGTTTTCATTTTTTAACATCACTTAACATTCCTTAATTGACTCCCACTCCTCTCTTTCCCAGAGCTCCACCCCTTATTTTTGTTTTTGTTTTGTGTGTTTTTTTGTTTGTGGGGCAATGAGAGTTAAGTGACTTGCCCAGGGTCACACAGCTAGTAAGTGTCAAGTGTCTGAGGGCAGATTTGAACTCAGGTCCTCCTGAATCCAGGGCTGGTGCTTTATCCATTGTGCCATCTAGCTGCCCCATCCATTATAACAAAAAAAAATTAAAAAGGAAAAAACCCCACAAATTTAACAAAACTAACCAATGTATTAAAAACTAGCAATGGAGCATCATCCTTGCAAAGAAACAGGGATACTCTTTCCCAGATCTCTCTTTCAGTGTCAAACTTGGTCATTATCATTTTGTAGCATCCAGTTACAATTATTTGTTGTTGCTCCTTCCATTTACATGATTGCAGTCATTGTTGTACACTGCTTGCCATCTTCAGTTTACATATTTTCTTTTGTTTGTTTTTGAGACTGGGCCTCACTATCTCACCTAAGCTGAAAGTGCAGTCCCACCCCATTGCTCATTGGCATAGGGAGCTTTAACCTACTCCATATCAGAACTAGACTAGTTCAGCCCTCTTTAGGTAGCCTTGTGGCCCTCCATTTCTGGGAGCTCATCATGGTGGTGTGGACACTCGACTGTTTTTACTCCTTCTACAGATCAGAAGGACCAAACTCAAGCTACCCACCAGTATCAACCTCCCCAGTAATATAAAGGTGTGTGCCACCAGTAGTGTCTGGCTACTGACATTACTTTGCAGCATTCCATATAAGTCTTCCTCTGGTTCTTTGAATTCATCATATTGGTTTTTATGATGCAGTAATATTACATTATATCCACATTCCACAACTTGTTTAGCCATTCCCCTGTTAATAGGCATCTCTTTCGTTTCTAGTTATTTGCTAATACAAAAAGTACAGCTTTGAATATTTTGGTATAAATGGGACCGTTCTCTTTACAAAAATTATAATTTTTATTTTCTTGTTATTATGAACTTGGCAACTATTGATAAGTAAAAATATTTCCATATACAAAAAGAGAATTGTATATAAAATTGAGGAATTCCATTATGTACATGTTTTTGAAACAAGTATATAACAATATCAAAATGTAAGTTGCAAATCTGTCTTTCCCATTTATGTATTTCTCCCTCCGAATTTCCTTTTTTTTGTCTATTAAAAATGTTTTATTGATGCATTTTCTTTTCTTTTTGTGGGATATCACTATCACCAGTGACCCTCTATCCACCTTCTCCCACAAAACCCCCTCATTTGTAACTAATAAGCACAATTGGGCAAAACAAATCCACACATTGGTGACCTCTGAAAATGTATGTCTTATGCTATACCTCTAGCCTATCAACTCTCTATCAGAGGATGGGAAGCATACTTCATCCTTTCTTCAAGAGCTGTTTGTCATTGCATTGATCAAAAGGTTCTTTCAAAAGGTATTTTTCTCTGGGGCAGCTAGGTGGCACAGGGGGTAAAGCACCGGCCCTGGATTCAGGAGGACCTGAGTTCAAATCCGGCCTCAGACACTTGACACTTACTAGCTGTATGACCCTGGGCAAGTCACTTAACCCCAACTGCCTCACCAAAAAAAAAAAAAGGTATTTTTCTCTACAATATTGTAGACTATTCTAGTTCTTCTCATTTTACTATTAGTTCACAAAAGTCTTGCCAAGTTTCTCTTAATCTAATGGTGATGATGATGATAAATAGCATTTATATAATGCTTACTATATGCCAGGAACTGTGCTAAGCTCTTCATAATTATTGTTTCATTTGATCCTCACAACAATCCTGAGAGTGAGGTGCTATTATTATTCTTATTTTGTAGATGTGAAAACCGAGGCAGGCAGAGGTTAAGTGACTTGCCCAGGGTCACACAGTAAGTATTTGAGGCCAGATTTGTATTCAGGTCTCCCAAATTTCCAGGTCTAGCACTATATCCACTAAGCCACCTATCTGTCCTTTTTACCATTTTATAATGCAAGAACATTCAATTACACGAATATGCCACAAATTGTTCATCTGTTCCCTGAATTATGGGCACCCCATAGTTTGCAGTTCTTACTACAATAGTGCTGCTATGACGATTATGATTATTTTTGTACATTATCAGTCTTCCTGCTTCTTTCTTCCCTTTGGGGGTAATATGCCTAGTAGTGGTATCCCTGGGTGAAAGGGTATGAACAATTTAGTGACTTTTGGGGTATAGAACTGTTTGTTTGTTTTGGTCATCATACTGTTTAGGGTATATGCCTGGTCACAGAATCTTTTGGTTAAAGGATAAGAACATTTCAGTCACTTTCTTCATATAATTCCAAATTATTTTCCAGAATGCTTGGACCAATTCATAGATTCACCAATTGTGCATTAGTATGCCTGTCTTTCTTCAAATTTCCCAAACATTAACTATTCTGGTTTTTTGTTTTTCTTATTGCTAATTTGCTGAGTGTATGGAAAATGTCAGAGTTACTTGAATTTAGAACATCTCATCTGGTTGTTAACAATTTGCAATTATTTTGAAAAATGTTAATAGGCTTTGAATTCTTTTCTATTGGGGGAATAGCTTTTATTCCTATGTAATTGTCAGTTGCCTTTATAATTTGCATATTAGAACTTTATCAAAAATATTTGATGCAAAGATTTTTCCCTAGCAAATTACTTCCCTTCTGATCTCTGTTGCATTTTGTTTATGTAAAAGCTTTTCAATTTCATGTATTCAAAATAATCTGTTTTATCTTTTATAATTATCTAGCTCTTATTTAGTTAAGAATCTATCTCCTAGCCATACCTATAAGAAGTCCCTGAAATCATTCTCTCCTAATTTTTTATGATATGATATTTAATATTTAGGTGACATATCCATCTTGAATTTATTGTGTGTGTGGTATAGAACGTTGGTCTTGTGGTGGGTGAAAAATTAACCTAATTTCTTCCAGACTACTTTCTAGTTTCCTCAGCAGTTGCTGTCAAAGAGGGAGTTCTTTCTTAGGTAATTTATGTTTGGGAATTTTAATAAATTGAGTTATTGAGTTTGATTGGTTCTAATTCTTCTTTGTCTAGTCTTTTCATTGATGTGCTTCTCTATTTTTTAACCAATATAAAATAATTTTAATGATTACTGCTTTGTAACATAGTTTGGGCGCTACTGGAAGTGTTATTCCTGCTTAAACATACTTTTTGTCATTGCTTTCATATTTTAAATATTTTGTTCCTCCATATCAATTAATGCTGTTATTATGTTAATGCCCTCTGGAAAGTATCACCCTTCATGGTTTGATTGTTATAGAATGAAATTGGTAAATTAATTTTCATAGTATTGCCATATTTATTATATCGGCATGACCGAGCCATGAGCACTGAATATCCACCCAATTACTTAAATCGGTTGGGTTTTTTTGAGAAATATTTTATAATTGTATTTGTACAAATTTTGAGTGTACTTTGGTCAGTCTGTAGTACTTAGTCAACAAGGTGACATATACATGTGCTGAGTGTGGGGGATATAAAGAAAAACTTTTCCCAGGGGGCAGCTAGGTGGCGCAGTGGATAAAGTACCAGCCCTGGATTCAGGAGGACCTGAGTTCAAATCTAGCCTCAGACACTTGACACTTGCTAGCTGTGTGACCCTGGACAAGTCACTTAACCCTCAATTGCCCCACAAAAACAAACAAAAAAAAACCGACCCCAAAACTGTATATACTGCAAGTATATATATAGAGATGGCTCTAATAGACTGACTCCCAGATATTTTATTCATTTTGTAGTTATTTTGAGTGGTGCTTTTCTTTCTCTTATTTCCTCCAGATTTTTGCTATTGCTAGCATGTATTTTTTAATTCCCATTTTACAGATAAAGTAACTGGGACTCAGTGAGATTAAGTGACCATGATTATATGGATAATAAATGGCAGAAGACTAGTTGCTTCATTCTCTCCATTGAGATGTGTCAGGATGGGCCAAAGTATTTTTCTGTATCCTTTTTAACGTCTTCAAGCGAGTGAACAATAGAAATTATCTATAGTGTGTATTTTACAGAATACATTTTGAATTCTCTCTCCCTGTTTATATCTCTAAGAAACAAGGCAAATATATATATTTTTTAATTCTACAAATTTCCCTGGAAACTTGACCACCAATCCCAATTGTTAGCATAGTATAAAGAGGCATTGCCCTCTCCCTTTCCCCTGCTCCAATCTTAAACAGACAGCTACCAGAAGACATTCCTTAGGGTTGGAGAAAATTAAGAAATCTTGTGTGTGTGTGTGGGGAAATGAGGGTTAAGTGACTTGCCCAGGGTCACACAGCTAGTAAATGTCAAGGGTCTGAGGGCAGATTTGAACTCAGGTCCTCCTGAATCCAGGGCCAGTGCTTTATCCACTGTGCCACCTAGCTTCCCCCTAGAAATCTTCATAGTAATAATACCCTTGTACTTACTAGGACAGGCAAAAGGGGTTAAACTGCAGGATCAGCTATCATGGATTGGAGAAAGAGAAGAGAGGGTCAGGCTTGCCCCCCTTCCCCCTCCCACAATGAGCTGACTCTCCTCTTTTTCTTCATTATTTTAGTTTCTCTTTCATCTACCCTAGGAAGGGAGTAGCCACCTTAGGGAATGGTTGTTAAGGAAGTTCCTTGGCTCCTGGCTAAGGAATATGGGATCTTTTGGGGATTTTAGTATGCCACTCTTTAAATATTTTTATTGATATTTTCTTTTTTTAAAACATCACTCTTCCCTCCCCCACCAACACTTCTTCATCATCCCAGCTCCCATAGAGCCCTTGCTTGTAACAAAAAAGTACCATCAAAACAAAACAACTCAACACATTAGCTAGGTAGGAAAACATGTGCCTCATTCTGTTCTGCTAATCCATCATCTCTCTACTAAGATTATGGATGAATACTTCATCCTTAGTCTTTTGAAGTCATGAATAGATGACAACTGTGAAGTCTTTCCAGGTCTTTCTTTACACTATGTGTCATTCCCTTTTTTGCTTACCTAGTATGTATAGCACAATGCAAGATACTTTCAAACTATTTGTGATCACTGGAATGGATACTGCCTTCCCCCATCATAGACCATTACATCCTTAGCAGATAGTACTCCATGGGTTGATGTGGCCAAAACAATTTATCACTCAGTGGCCAATCTTCTGCTGATGAGGTTGATACAAAATCAACAGAGGATATAGCTCTTGTTCCTAGGGAGAAAGCTTGCAGTATGTGAAAATAAGACGTCAGTGGTTTTAGGATATGCTCAAATACCTTAATGGAATAGAGCAAGATGATCAAGGGCAATCAGAGCCATTAAAAGAAATTCTGTCTTCAGAAAGAAAAGATTTTTTTCCATTTCTACTCTCAAGAGAGTTTACTTTTCAATTTTTTTTTTAATGAGGGACTTTAACATTTACAGATGTGTGTGTCCATCATATTCATTGAACCATTATGTTATGAAACCAGGCAATATAGCAGAAACAATAAATAAAACTAGCTTTTTCTTGTAGCAGTAAGGCATGGCCCAGTGGGTATAGGGCCAGCTTCAGAGTCTAGAAGACCTGAGTTCAAAGACTGTTTCTAAAACATATTGGCTGGATGCTCCTGTGCAGGTTCCTTAACCTATCAATGTATCCAGGAAACTCTCTCTAAGGCTGTAAGTTATATAACAGTATATATTTACAAAACACTTTCAACTTTCTAAATTGGCTATCTGTAAAATAGGATTAATAGCACCTGCCTTGCAAGGTTGTTGTGAGAATCAAATGAAATAACATATATACAGTGCTTTACTAACTATAAAGTGCTATGTAAATAATATTGTTTTTAATCATTTTTTGGTAGCATCTGACTCTTCGTTGACCCCATTTGAGGTTCTCTTGGCAAAGATACTGGAGTGGTTTGCTATTTCCTTCTCTAGCTCATTTTTACAGATGAGGAAACCGAGGCTCAGAAAGGTTAAGTGACTTGTCTTGGATCACAGAGAAAGAAAGTGGCAGAGATAACATTTGAATCTAACTCCTCTGCTGGTCCAGATTAAAAAAAAAAAACAAAACAAAAAGGTAAGGCTTACATTAATGAAGCTTTTTGGCACTTCTAGGCAAACACAATTAGATCAGTGTGGAGAAATTTTGTATTCTTGAATCATTAATATATCGAAATTAAATATATATCAATAATATAAAATATTGATGTCAAATATCAAAATAGAATTTATACTATTGACACAATATTTCTTTGGTATTTTGATAAGAATCAAGACCATCACTCAATTTAAAACTGATGGGTTATATAAAAAAAGAAAGCATATTTGGTCCATTTTCATTCCTACTTTTTCCCACTCTCCTGTTCTTTCTGATGAAAAATGCTGTTATATGAACACTGTGGGGTTGAGAAGCATGAAAAGGATTATTAACATATTGTCTGGAAATGCTCTAAAATAGGACAAAAGTGGCTTCCAGCAATGAATTGTGGCATATAGTAAAAAAAAATATGGAAATAAAGTAGTTGCTTATCAATGGCTGGTCAAAACTGTCATCAAAATCTGATTGTAACAGAGTATTATTATGCTATAAGAAACAGCAAACAAGGAATGTAGAGAAACTTGGGAAGACTTGTATAGGCTGATGCAATACAAAATAAACACAACCAAGAGAAAAATGTACACAATGACTGCTATAGTATAATGCAAGGACTAAGTTTTGGCTCCAAAGAACTAATGATAAAGCATATCTCCCACCTTTTGGTATGGAGGTGGTTGGGCAATGTCAGAGATGATCAATGTATTGATTTGACTCATTTAATTACCCTTGTTATAAGGACTCAGTGAAAGAGATAATGGAGGGGGCAGCTAGGTGACGCAGTGGATAAAGCACCAGCCCTGGATTCAGGAGGACATGAGTTCAAATTTTACATCAGACACTTGACACTTGCTAGCTGTGTGACCCTGGCCAAGTCACTTAGTCCTCATTGCCCCATGCAATATATATATATATATATATATATATATATATATATATATATATATATATATATATATATATATATATATATATATATGAAAGTGGTATTGTCTTAAATACAGTGTTTTAAAGAAAGAATTCTGCATGAAGTTGCTTTTCCTAGTCCTTGCAAAATCTGTTGTTCTGAAATGTGCTTCAATTGCCAACATTTCCACGATGTATGACAGCTTCAATGTTTAATATTCTTTTCAACAAAACAAAGGCAATTTTTAAAAATCCCCCAATAGGAGAGAGTGACTTTAGGAGATCTGACTTTTTAATATCTTAGGTTTTTAAGGGCATCTGGCCCTTATTTAACTGTCATATTTATATTCAGTTCCTGCAGGGATGGTTTTGTTGTTTAAGGTTGGCTTGACGCCCTTTGGAGAAAGCCTTCCCTTGAAAGCAGGCTGCTTGGTTTAAACAGCTGCATCGTCACCCCTTGCTATTGGAAGGTAAAAGTACAAACAGCTTAACTTTGGATTCCATATAAGAAGACTCTCTGAAAAAAAATAAACTGTAATAGAATAGGCTTTACATGGGAGCTATAGTTGTGACAGATGCCAGTATGTATTCTGAAATTATTTGTAGAAGTGTTTATGTGCTATGGAACATTCTGCATGAGCTCTACGGGAAGCTATAAAATTATTTTATGAGATGTATACATGGCTGATGGTAGAATTTTAATGCAACCTGGGAAGGTTCCATCTGAATTCCAGGCATACATGGGGGAGAATGACTTCTCTATAGTGATTTAACTTTGACCAAATATCAGTATGGAGTAGAGTGTCTGATTAGGGACTGCATGAAAAATTTTGAAAATCTGGACTCTTGAATTTCTAGGCAAACAAGCTTATTTTCTGTCTGGTCATGAATCATCAGTTATGTTTATTTGTCTTTTGCTTGGTAAAAAAAGCACTAAACATGAACTGTTTATTATTTGGTAAATGTAGATTTCACCACACAGATACTGGACTTATATCCACTAACTCTAAAAAAAATTGTTTATTTGATGGTTTTCAAATAAAAATTGATATTGAAATAGGCAGACTATTTCTAAATAGTTCTTCTTTAGAATTTAATAACATTGCTGATTTTTTAATGGTGTGGGTACCGTTTCCACTGGTGTATCTCCTGATCTCTCTACAACTTAGCAGCTGGTACTTCATGAGTTGCATCGAAACAAAACAGAAAAAAAACCCTTTATTATTTGGTGGCTAAACTCCCAGAGGGGAGTGTCCCCAAGCTTTGCTAGTCTGGGTCCATTACCAAGCCCATCCACTAAATTAGGGAGTCTTAACCTTTTTTGAACTATGGACCCCTTTGGCAGTCTGGTGAAGGCTGTGAACTCCTCTTTAGAATCATGCTTTTATTTTTATTTTTTTTGTGGGGCAATGAGGGTTAAGTGATTTGCCCAGGGTCACACAGCTAGTAAGTGTCAAGTGTCTGAGACTGGTTTTGAACTCAGGTCCTCTTGAATTGAGGGCTGGTTCTTTATCCACTGTGCCACCTAGCTGCCCCCAGAATTATGCTTTGAAATGCATCGAATTAAAAAGGAAAAGAAAGAAAAAAATAAATGCACATAATACAATATAAGATTACAAAATAAAACAATTATATTGAAATAAAGATGTATTTATTTCCTGTATAAATTCATGGACCTCCTAAAATCTATCCATGGGCCTCTTGGTCCACAGGTTAAGAACCTCCTCTAACACTTTCCATCTTCATAAACACAGCTTGGGTTGTAGATGGCAGAAAACCTTGAGAACCCATGGTCATCTCTACACCTCACTGAGGCAGCAGACTGGGGCATTAGTGGAAATGTTAAGTATGTACTGTTGCAAAATATTAGGACAGAAAAGTTACTGAAGTGGACTCAAATACTTGGGTATAGGAAAGATTCCTCATAAACAGATGGCCATGTGAGAATGTGACTGGATTCCTCTATGAGTCATCCTAGCAAAGGATATTCTGTGTAATGTTGTCAGACTGTCATCTTACAAAAATCCCCATCAGATTGTAAGCTCCTTGAGGGCAGAGCTGTCCTTTCTTTTCTTTTTCTTTTTTTTAAAATTAATTTAAATTAAAAAAAATTCCCAATTACATGTAAAGATATTTTTTTGAGTTCCAAATTTTTCTCTCACCCTCTCTTCCCTCCCCCCTCCCAAAGCCAGCAAGCAATCTGATATAGGTTATAATTACAATCATATCCACATTAGTCATGTTGTAAGAGAAGAATCAGAACATAAGGAAAAATGCAAGAAAGAATAAACAAGAACAAAAAGCAACAACAAAAGTGAAAATAGTGTGCTCCTGTCTGCATTCAGACTCCATAGTTCTTTTTCTGAATGTGGAGAGCATTTTCCACCATGAGTCTTTTGGCATTGTCTTGGATCTTCATATTGCTGAGATGAGTTATGTTTATCACCATTGATCATCACACAATGTAATTGATATTGTTGTCCTTTCTTTTCATATGTGCTTAGCACAATTCCTGGCACACAGTAGGCACTTAACAAATGTTTACTGACTATTGCCTGTCCTTGATGTATTTTACCCAAACTCCACCGTAAAGTCCTGAACTATTGCTATTAATATCATCCAGCTGATCACTCATTTATAAAATTTACCCCATTGAAATAACTGCTCCATGTAGTATCATTTCCCCTAATATTGCATTTTTCATTGGGGAACCAACTAATGAGAGTAGACAGAGTATGCCTGTATGAATTTCTTATGACACATAGAGGCAGTGAAGTGCAGGTGAATGACTTTAGGATCTGGAATGAGAAGTCTTGGCTTTGAACCCTGGCAACGTCACTGACAAAGTCACATTGAGTCACTGCTCTAGTCCTCCTTAGTTTCTTCGCTTTTAAAATGAGAGCACTATACTAGCTGACTTCTAAAGCCTCCAAATTCATGATGCAAATTTGTTATTTTCTAATTCTTTAAAGCAGCAAACAGAATGAGGAGAGAAAACACAGAGTCAAAGGAAAGAGGAATTTAATACAATGACAACAATATGGGAAAGACAAAGGACTTTAAGTTAGTTTGTTGCTTAGAAGAAAACAGGCTGAATAGTTATCAATACTTTCAAAATATAAAGTCTCTTAATTTCATTGAAAGATTATTATTGTGCAACAGAATTAGGTCACAATATGCTTCATACTTTTTTGGGCTTTAAATATACTGCTTGAATAGAGAAATCTACCACAAAACTAAACATCTATGTAATCTTGACATTATTTTTAAACATTGAATTTTATTTTTTTAGTCCAGAAAAATTTATCCACCTTGCCCCCATGAGACTGAAAGAAAAACAAGGTTATGCATGTTTAATCAAGCAAACAAATTTCTGAATTGGCCATATCTAAAAGAAAATTACTCACATGTATGTACATGCATTTGTGATACACACACACACACACACACACACACACACACACACACACACACACATATATATATATATATATATGTCTCATCCTGTACTGAGACTCTAACCTCTATGTCAGGAAGTGGCTAGCATGCTTCATCATTACTCCTGTGGAATCATGGTTGGTTATTATGTTGATCAAAGTTCCTAAGTCTTTCAGAGTCCTTTGTCTTTCCCATATTGTTGTCATTGTATTAATTGTTCCAGTCACTTCACTCTGCATCAGTTCATGTGAATCTTTCCAGGTTTCTTTCAAAGTATCCCTTTTATCATTTCTTACAGCATGATAGTATTCCATCACATGTATACAATAACCTGTTCATACATTCCCCCATATATAGACACTTCCTCAGATTCCAATTCTTTGCCACTTTTTTGTTTTTGTTTTTCTGCAGGGCAATGAGGATTAAGTGACTTGACCAGGGTTACACAGCTAGTAAATGTCAAGTGTCTGAGGCTGGATTTGAATTCAGGTCCTCCTGAATCCAGGGCAGGTGTTTTATACACTGTGCCATCTAGCTGTTCCCCCTTTGCCACTTTGAAAAGAGTTATAAATATTTTTGTACATCCTTAGAGTTTATTTTGCTTAGCACTAATCCCTCCATTTATTTACCCTCCCTCTAGTTCTCCCTTCTCTCTCCTGTTTCCCTGTTGAGTGAAATGCACTTATATACTCAACTGTGTGTTCTTGACATAATTTAAAACAGTTTTTTAAAAATTAAATTTTGTTTTCAGATCTGTACATTAGCTTTCCTCCTCCTCTCCTCTCTCTCTGCATTGAGAAAGCAAGAAAAACAAATCCTCTGTTACAAACATGTATGGTCATGCAAAATAAATTCCTGAAATGGTTGTATCAAAAAAAAAGTAATATCAATCTGTGCTCTGATTGATATGGTTTTTTAAAAAGAGAGGCAATGGGGCAGCTAGGTGGTGCAGTAGATAGAGCAGCGGCCCTGAATTCAGGAGTACCTGAGTTCAAATCTGGCCTCAGACACTTGACACTTACTAGCTGTGTGACCCTGGGCAAGTCACTAAACCCCCACTGCCCTGCAAAAAACCCCCCAAAACCCCAACCAAACAAAAAAAAAGAGAGGCAATGCAATTTAATGGAAGGAGAAACTGGTCTTGAGTTTACAAAGCTCTGGGTTCAAGTCTTTTTCTGACACACACACTAGCTGTGTAACTGTGGGCAACATATCAGTGTTTCAAGTATCATATTACACTCCAAAGAGCACGTGCTGACTTGCATTGGGAGAGAGAGGTCTTCCTTGGGCTCTCTCACTGGGGCTCCCCACACCTATGAAAACATGGGTCTGTTAAGAAAACCAAAACAATACAAATTGAAACCCCAACAAAAACAACACCCCAAACCCAAACCCAAATGTTCAAAGCAGGAAATGTCTGCTAAGGCATGAATTTTTCAGTCACAGCAACTCCCGAAGACCGCTGGCCACCACGATGTGGAGGTATTATAAGATCTGTGCTGGTGGAGGAATGACTGATATGAAGTGCTTAAATCAAAGGGCTTTTGAAGCATTGAGGTGGTGGTGTGGAAGACGGTTGGACTGGAAGTTGGGACGCCACAATCTATTAGTACCTCATTTTGTGGCCCTGGATAAATTACTTATTTCCTCAAAAATCTAGAGCTAGAAGGGCCTTTAGAGACTATCTATCTAGTCCAACCTCCTCATTTTACAAATTAATAAACTGAGGTCTAGGGACCTGACCAGAAGTCACACAGGGAGTAAAGGTCAGAGGTCGGAGCCTCACTAGTAAAATTAAGGGGTTGGCCTGGATAGAATAATAGATCGAGAGAGCTGAGAGGGAGGTTTTGGATCATCCAGTCCAACTGCTTCATTTCACATTCAACAGATGAGGAAACTGAGTGATTAAGTGACAGATTGTTGTTGTCATTGAGTCGTGTTCAGTTTGGTGACCCCATTTGGGACTTTCTTGGCAGAGATCCTAGAATGGTTTCCAATAGCCCTCTCCAGATCACTTTACAGATAAGGAAACTGAGGCAAACAAGGGTTAAGTGACCTATCCAGGGTGTGTCACAGGGCCAGATCGGAACTCAGGAATTTGAGTATTTCTGATTCCAGGTCTGGCACCACCTAGGCCGCCCCAAGTGACAGAACCAGATATAGAACCTAAGTCTAGTGATTTCTGCTACCCCACCCCCATCTCCTCTGATCTCTAAGGTCACTTTCAAATAGAAAATGCCACCACATCATATAATAATTTAACCTACGGATATCAATATTCTGAAACGTTCCATTTTCTCAAACTTTTTCTTACTGAAAAACAAATGATCATTTTCTTTTATTGTGTCATTGCTTAATTAAGTAATATTTCAATTCCAAAAACTATGTAGGTATAAAAGAGAAAGGAACCATGTGTAGAAAAGAGAAAAAATTAAGAATCTGAAAAATTAATATTGAGCAATTGTGGGAATATCTAGGCTGGTTTAGGGTAGACATAAACTGCCTTGTTTTATTCTAAATTCAGCTCACTGGTTTATGTTGAAAAGTGAAAGGTTATTATATGGACTTACTGGGCAAAACCAGATTTTATAAATAATTACCTGTCAGGCTGTTCAAGATAGACAAACATACACCAGACCAACAAAAACATGGATCTGTCATATTTCTGAGAGAAATGTGTGTTGAGTCTTCATTCTCTGGATTTCAAGTAGATCAGGTAAAACAAAATGAAAAAAAAAATTCCAAACTTATATTTTCTGTCTCATTCATGCTTTTAAATGTAAAATATGGGGGGGAGAGTGGATGTGATATATCTAGAAAAGGAATTTTGATGTGAAAAAAACAGCCCCTGAAAATTTTATTCCCCCATAAGCCTGGCAGATTGAAACCAAATACAATAAATGCTGTCCTCTTAAAAGTTGGGATGTTTACTGCAAGCTTATAATTTTCCATGATTAGGGACGCCAAGAAAAATAAGAATGATGATAAAAAGAAGTTTAATCATACATTTCAACAAGCACAGATGCAACATCAAAACCTTTGGAAATCTTACTATATTATATATTCTAGTTTTTAGTTCCTGGCATTCAGATTTTTTCCAGAAGTAGCAACACTCAGCAGGTAAGGGAGGGTGAACTAATAAGAATAATATGGAACAATCTCATTTGCATTTATTAGGGAACAGTCTAAGTATTTAGTTCCAAGGAGGCGATGACGGATGGTTTTATTTCTCACTTTTATTTATTCTTCACAAAGTTTTTTTAGAAGTGTATAGAAACAATGACAAGCTTAGAATTGTGAAAAATATATAACTGAAGACAAAATTCCCTCTTATCCAAGTTCTATGGGTATCAATAACAAGTTCAATCAAAAAGAATTACTATTATTACAAATCGACATGGAACCAAAGTTATTTTTTCAGCATATAACAGTATTTTCTAGTTCAGAAAGCATAAATAAGGCAAAATATAGGGCCAGTGGTAGGAAATGGACAAATGAGAGACAAGATCTCTGGCTGGGCCTTTCAAGGCTCGCATCTAATACTTTTATCGATAGTTTTCCTTTTTTAATACCCCCTCTGGCCTTGGTGAGTCCTGAAATGGTACCATTTTCCAATCTTTTGATTTGAGAGGAGAGGGAGAATAAATGTTAGAGAAAAGAAAATTAGGAAGAATGGCTCTACGAAATGCAGGAGGCAAGAGAGCAGAGAGACCAAAAGAAGAGAAAGTAAGAGTCAGAAAGGTCAGATGGATGACCGAGGTCTGAGTATTACTAACTATTCCCAACATAGATCTTCATTTTAAAAGATGGAGATGTCATAAATAACTATTAAAAAGTTGTTGCAGCTGTTTTTTTCTTCTTTTGTCCCAAAATTGGATTGCAAAATGTACCAAGGAGAATATGTAGACTTCTCTCTCTCTCTCTCTCTCTCTCTCTCTCTCTCACACACACACACACACACACACACACACACACACACTCACACACACACACACACACACACTCACACACACACACACACACTCACACACACACACACACACTCACACACACACACAGAGTTCTTTAGATAGGGGAGCCCACAGCAGTAAATCCATTGCAAATTTCAAAATTGTGTGATTTGCATTCTTGTCCACCTACACACTATACCAAACATCCTGCCATTAATTAGCTCAAGGTTCCATCTGGTAAACAAGAGTAATGATTGAGGGGGTTGGAAAAGAGCTGGAGTCAGCCTGTTGATAGTCACAACAAACCAGTAGACTTCTTAGCAGATGAACTCAAACTGTATTTCTGCCCTGTCTCCTCTCCACCGACAGGGCAAAAAAAAAATCACCTTAATAGAATGTTGTCTTTCCTGTTGCTGTAGTCATATCCATGTCCACATTAGCAGGCCAGGAAAGTCATTCCATTTCTGCGGTAGGCACTCTGTCAAAAGAGAAAGAAAAGCTGCAATGAATTATCACATCAGCTTCAACAAGGCAAGGAGGCTGAGAGGAGAGCAGAACCTCCTTCCTGTTTGGGAGACTATGCTGGCTGCAGTCTAAGAGTGGGCTTAATCTGAACATTTCTGCTTGGGAAGCCATAAGCAACCGCTTTGTCTATTAAAAAAAAAAATCAGTGTGGTTAACAAGTGGTCGGTGCTTCTATTTCAGGCAAACAGCAGATATGCAAAAAGATGACATCCCGCTTTGTTAATTGACTGGGCCTGGCTCTGTGGAAGGGCTGTTGGGCTGAATCTACTGGTCCTTCATAAGCATGTGTTCTCTATCCGCAGTGCTCAAGAATCACTTCTAGCTCAAGTATTTTAATAGTCTATAAATCACTGACTCATTAGAGTCTTCCCAAGGCTAATTTATAGGCCCAGCCCAAAGCTATGTAAACAGACACTAATCGAGTCCTCTTGCTTCTCTCTTCCCACCCCCTGCCTCACCCCAAATAAAGTGGGCTCAGAGGAGTACTGTAAAGCAGAAGAAACTTTGATCTTTCGTAAGATGATGGATTGTATATAGAGAGTAGGATTCAATCTTTTCATTAGAGGAAATAGAAACAATGGGTAGTAAATACAAGTTTATGCAGAGACCCAATAAATTTAAAAAGATGAGTCAGCATTTTCCCCACTGCCCCAGATTGCAGTGAAATATTACTTTTCCTTCCATTGGTGAGATAGAGAAACAGAGGCATACTGTTCAGGTAACTGGTCTGAAATCACAGATTGAGACCTGTGGTGAGTCAGAATAAAAAACCAGCTCTTTGGAATGAAAACCCTACTGCAAACCATAATCCGGAATATTCAATAATTGAAATACTTAAAGTTATCAGTAAGATCTTTGGTGATTTGGAATTTTTCTCCCGTTGTGGCACTTTTGAGGGAGAAGATATAAATGATGAAAAACAAGTGCTAGAGAATGAGAGGTTCATGAGAAAAAAATTAAAAACCTCTAGGAATGCCCTCAGGTCAGCAGATATTCAGTTGAACTGTCTCATCCCCAACAGCTAGACTGCAGCTAGGACTCTACAGGAAGGATTTATGTTTGGAATGATGATACTGAGGTTTTGATCAATTTCTAATCATTAAAAAATGACAGAATGATATGAAATGTTCTAGGATTGCTGAAATGTTCCAGATTCAGTATCCCTGGATTCCAGTAAGGCATTTGACAAAGCTGATACAGAATTTGAAGTTTGCTGAGTGGCCTAGATCCTGAGTGTTAATTAATGGATCCACAAAGAACATAATGTGGCTCCTCAAAACAACAACAACAACAACAAACAAACCCAATGTGATCTTAGTCTGCATTGCCAGAAAGAGTGTCCTGAACAAGTGAGGTAACAGCTTCAACGTACCCTACCTCAGACAGACCACATTTGGAGTATCGTCCTCAGATCTGAGCACCAAATTTTAAAAGGGGCATTGGCTGAATGAAACCAATGAAGAATGATGAGGTAAAAAATAAAACCATGTCACATCAGAGGAACTGGGAATGCTCAGCTTCAAGTAAAAAGCTTAGGGGAGGTGTGATCACTTATGTTCAAATATCTGATGGGGTTCCCATGGAACAGAGATCAAACTTATTTTCTAAAGCTACAGAGAACAGAAAGTAGGGTCAGAAGGGGGAAAGTTACAGAGTGACAGATTTCAGCTCAATATAAGGAAGAAAATTGTCAAAGACTGAAATGGACTGACTACTGAGAGAATGAGTTCTGTGTCATTACAAGAGTTCTTTTTTAGTGGTTGGATGGCCACTTCTTGAGGATGTTTTAGGAGGCAGAGGTTGGACTAAATAGTCTATTCAGTGCCTTCTAACTCTGTGACTCTATGGCTGATACATTTCAGATGAATTGTCAACAAGTGCAAAAACAAACAAAAAAAGGTTTCTAGCTCACCAGAACACTGTCAACCTCATTCCCTCCAAGTCCTGAAGTTAATCTTTGCTTTGTACTTGTTTGACTATGAGTTTATTGCTCTCTTCTCCCAGTGCCTGCTGATAGCCCACATAGGCAATTCGCTCTTGATGAATTGATCAGGGAAGTGGAAACGTAGAATGTGTTTCTATTTTCACTCCTTTGAGCTCTCTTATGGCCCTGCTCGACGCTTCTCTTGTTCCATACGACATTTCTAGACTGGAATGAATTTTCTACCATGGACCAGTAAGATCAAACTTTCCCCTCAAGACTGTGTACTGAAGAATAGTGTTAAATTAGTTTCTGAGAGAGCCACAAATAACTTTCAGAAATGGATAAAGTGTCTCCCCACAACCACAAACAAGGGAGCCTCAGGCCTTGAAGTTGCCCCTTCTACTATGGCCGCCAAATATCATGCCAAAATAATGCTTTTAGCTCCCTGACCTTGATATTTTTAAATTTTACAACCACAGTGACAACCTTTAACATAAACATAATATTTAAAATGCCTGTACAGTTTACACCGAGATAAATGAACCTGAGTATAAAGTTGGATTCCTATGAAAGGTAAATGGCTGAATTCTGCCCTGTTCAGGAAAGGATTTTTGGCTCAAAGGCAGCTGTTGGCTTGGCTGGGTTCACCTAAGAAATAATCAAGTTTAAAAGCTTCCAAGCTGGCCATTAGTGAATGAGCTCCCCGTGCCACTGGAAAGGTCGCTTTCTGAACATCTCTTCCAAGAGTCTTCCACTGTAGTTCATGTTGCTATAGTTTCAGGCCATAGGACAGGTGTGGATCAGAATGAGACTGGTAGAGAAATTCATTCTTTTGAACAATAACTAACAAACACTACTCTCATATATCGTCATGTTACCTTTCAGATGAGCTAAATTACATGCTACTCTTAGGTTCTAAAACAAAGAGAGAGAAAGAAAAAAAAATGGAAAGACAGGATATGAAGGGAGCTTCCAAAAAATGACCTCCCTGGTGTTGCTCAATGTGAAGTGGTGGCAAGAGACTGGACTGGGAGTCTTGATACATGAGTTCCACTCTTAGCCCTTTCAATAATTCCCCATTTGGCTTTGAGTAAATCATTTTTCTTCTCTTTGTAAAATGAAGTTATCTTAGAGATCGCATAGAGCTCTAGAGTTGGAAGTCACGAAGACCTGGCTTTCAACAATTCCTAGCTGTCTAATGATTGGCAAGTCCCTTAAATTTCCTGTGTCTGAGTTTTCTCATCTGTGAAATGGAGCTAATATTATTACTTATCTCCATAGAATTAATGGGAGGATCAAAATGGAAAAAAATGCTTTATAAAAAATATCAATCTTCTTGACAATATTATTATTAAGGTCTCTTTCAGCTCTATGAATCCACTTCTTTCCATTAGCATCAAATGAAATTGAAAGGTGTTGGTGTAATCAGTAGCCTATTGAATTTGTATCAGTCTTGGACCTTTATCCTAGAACTGGACAGGTGATGCCTATGGACCCACGTGCTTGCTAACTATCATTTGGGTTTAGATGGGAGCTATAAGCCCCAATCTCAGTAAATTTTCATTCTGGTGTGGTAGAGCTTTTAGGGATCTGAAATGGAAAACCTTTTAATACAAGATCTACGCACCATCTAAAACAAGAAATATACACGTGTTGTCCTTGTGCCTGAACGAGGGAATTATGAGAATTTCTCCATCTTTGGAGTATTTCCTATAGCAAGAAACTATGAATGAATTATTGAAGATGCCATTTGTGAATTTCTTTACCATAAACTTTGCTACAAAACCAGATTTAAACATTTTATTCAGATAAGTAGGGCAGTGTAGTTTACTGGAAATAGGATACTTTGGAGTTAGGAAGATCTTGGTTCCCAGGCTGCTTCTGACACTTACTATCTGTGTGATCCTGGGCAAGAAGTTTAACTTGTATGTGCCTCAGTTTTCTCATCTGTAAAATGAGGAATTGTAAATGTATGGTATGATATACTACCTATTAGCTTCAGACAATAGAAAGCAAACTCCTTGAGGGGAGGGGTTGTTTACCTTTAGTGTCTATATCCCTTGCACCTCATACATCGCCTGCTTGCTGAATATTGAATGAATAAGCTGCAGAACCAGTTGCAAATGTGCTCTGGGGGATGGAGCTTCATAGTTCCCTACACTGATGAAATCATAGGTCTAAATTGTGTCATCTTTCTTTTCCCTTGGGGAGACTTCTTCCCTGTAGTTTTGTAAGTTTCCATGAAACTCCTCAAGTCACTGTCCTTTTTTCTCTGAATAACTTCACAGGTTGTTTTAATGAGGAAAACAAAAACCAACGAAGACCCCCTACTCATTGTTTAATACTTAACTCAATTAAGTCAACATTTGGTCCAAAATGTCAACCAACTTGTTTGTTTATATACACTAGCTTCTTAAATTTTAATCCTATCAACAGTTTTATTATAGATAGGTGGCAGTGCTGTGCCCTGTTACTGGTGTATCCAGTGGTCATTATGGTGGGAAAAAAGGCTCAGATGCATATTAAGCATCTCTGAAAGTTGACAAAGCAAAACAGTCATGAGGCACAAAGGAAGGAGAATCAACTTTAGCTTTTAAGACTCTTCACTCAAGGATCTACGTAGATCCCAATTTTTATCTACTGACAAGGGCATCTTCCATGGTCTGCAAGTGCAACATTGCTCTGTATAACTACCTTTGCACTACTCCTGATAGGCAGGCACAGATGCTATTGACTGGAAATATTTCAGTGTCAAGTGTTAAAGGCTAAAATTCTAGCTATTCTGTCTAAAATATCTAATGAGTGGTCGCCAATAAATTATAAGCTTTAGCAAGAGTTGGACTTTTAAGCATTTATTAAGGAGAATAAGAATTTGGTAAAGAGAGAGAGAAAGGCCTACATTCATCTATCTATTAAAAGGAGAGCACATTTCTAGCTCCCCTCTCTGCCAGAGTCCCCAGGAAAGCGCCCCCAGTCAGAGCGCCAGGCTCCCCCTTTTTCCTCCCACAAGCAAATGTCACTTCCTGATGCCAAAGAAAAGACGCATGGTCTTGCCCTCAAAGACCTTCACTTCATGGCGGAGCTTTTCTACAGTAAGTCTCCAGCAGGTGGCGTCATTCCAACTGTTACACAAGTCAGGTAAATCACAATATACAGCCTTGAAAATACAGATAGCTGAAGGAGGTTTATCCAAGGGAAATTTTCAAGTCTCATTTCCCAGGCTGGTATCTTCACTTCACCAGTACACGCATGGACCATCATTATTTAGTGTATTGTTGGTGTTTGGTCATTTCAGACTCTTCATGACTCCATTTGGGGTTTTCTTTTTCTTTTTTTTTTTTTTTTGAGATATTTTATTTTTTCCGTTACATGTAAAGATAGTTCTCAACTTTTGTTTATACATGCTTTACACTTTCAGATTTTTCTCCCTCCCTCCCTTCCCTCCCTCCCCCCTCCCCTAGACAGCAGGTAATCTGATATAGGTTATATCTATATATATCTATACATATACATATAGATATATATATACACACACATATATATACACATAATAACATTAATCCTATTTCTGCATTAATCCTGTTACAAGAGAAAGAATCAGAGCAGTGATGCAAAACCTCAAAATAGAAAAAAAAAACAACAGCACCCAAAACAAAAGAAATAATATGGTTCAATCAGCATCTATACTCCACAGTTCTTTCTTTCTTTTTTTTTCTTGGATTTGGAGATCCTCTTCTATCATGAGTTCCCTGGAACTCTTCTGTACCATTGCATTGGTGAGAAGAATATAGTCCATCACAGTAGGTCAACACTCAATGTTGATGATACTGTGTACAATGTTCTTCTGGTTCTGCTCATCTCACTCATCATCAGCTCACGTAAGACCCTCCAGGTTTCTCTGAACTCTTCCTGCTCATCATTTCTTACAGCACAATAGTATTCCATTGTATTCATATACCACAACTTGTCCAGCCATTCCCCAATTGATGGGCACCCCCTCAACTTCCAATTCCTTGCTACCACGTAAAGAGCAGCTATAAATATTTTTGTACATGTGGGTCCCTTTCCCCCTTCCATGATTTCTTTGGGCAAAAGACCTAAAAGTGGGATTGCTGGGTCAAAGGGTATGCACAGCTTTATCGCCCTTTGGGCATAATTCCAAATTGCTCTCCAGAATGGTTGGATCAGCTCACAGCTCCACCAACAATGCATTAGTGTTCCAATTTTCCCACAGCCTCTCCAACATTTATTATCTTCCTTTTTTGTCATTTTAGCCAATCTGATAGGTGTCAGGTGGTACCTCAGAGTTGTTTTAATTTGCATCTCTCTAATCATTAGAGATTTAGAGCATTTTTTCATATGGGAATAGATAGCTTTGGTTTCTTCATCAGAAAACTGCCTGTTCATATCCTTTGACCATTTCTCAATTGGGGAATGACTTGGATTCTTATAAATTTGATTTAATTCCCTATATATTTTAGAGATGAGGCCTTTATCAGAAGCACTGGCCTCAAAAATTGTTTCCCAGCTTTCTGCCTCCCTTCTAATTTTGGATGCATTGTTTCTGTTTGTACAAAATTTTTTTAATTTAATATAATCAAAATCATCCACTTTGCATTTTATAATATACTCTATCTCATGTTTGGTCAAAAACTGTTCTCCTTTCCAAAGATCTGATAGGTACACTATTCCTTTCTCTCCTAATTTACCTATGGTATCACCTCTTATGTCTAAATCATGTATCATTTGGGGTTTTCTTGGCAAAGATACTGGAGTGGTTTGTTATTTCCTTCTCCAGCTCATTTTATAAATGAGGAAACGAAGACAACCAGGGTGAAGTGACTTGTCTGGGATCATGCAGCTAGTAGATGCCTGACTCCAGGCCCAACACTCTATTCACTGCAGCACCTAGCTGTCCTCCATATGCTCAGGGAATGTATGTTTGTCTTAAGTTAAACTAAAGGAAATATTGTTTTCAGCATCAAGAACTCTCCTCACGAAAAAGTATGTTTATGAGGATGTTAACACTAAATTCAAGTAAAAATTATTGTTTAATTATTTGTTCAATGGCTTTCCTACATTATGACAGAAAACAAAGGATCACAGACTGAGATCTGGAAGGGATTTTCAAAGTCAACAAGTCCAAACCCCTCATTTTACACCTGAAGAAACTGAGGCCCATAGAGGTTAAGAGATTGGCTGGATATAAAAAATGGAGTAGCTAATACAGTTGGGGATCTGAACCCAATATCTTTGTCTAAAACACTGGTGCCTCTTCCACTGCTCAAGCTCTTAGGATTCATTCCCAACCTGTGAAATTTATATCAGGCTCATTCTTTTTGCCCTCTTCCTTCTCTTGCACCCTCTAGTGATAATTCTGAAAGGATATGAAGATGTATAGCAGACATTCTTGAACAGCCTAGAAAACAATAAGTATTTTAAATACCTAACAAAAAGGGAAGAGAAGAGTAAGTTGGGATGGAAAGAAATGAAGCTGAAAACGTATAGATTGTACCTTTTGGCCAGATAATGTTATCTACTTCTTGGTTATGGACCATCTGTTCAACATTTTACATTTGCAGATGATAAGAAGCAGAGCTACTAACTAGTAAAAGCAATATGACCACAGAGCAATATTATTGCTTATCACAGTGAAATAGGAATTTATGGATGATTTGTATGCATTCCAGTATGCACTGGAATGCATTGGTTCTGTGAGGCAATTGTTCCTTGAAAGCCCAGGACCTAATTACAGAAAAGGGACCAATAACAAGGTGTTAAACAACTTGTAAAAATGGGACCCGGCAGGTCATCCCTTTATGAGGTCCCTTAAGTGAATTGGGAAAGGACCAATGGATAGGAAAAACAATGATAAGCCACACGTCCTGTGACCTTTGAAAGTCACTCGAGGCAGAAGTCTGACTAGAGGAAGAACCCAGCTTCTCAAGAAACCTGTAGAAGACAAGGAGCTGGAGGAAGGAAGTCTTCCAGAAGCAGTTTGGAGCCAGAAGGGCACAAGGGCAGGTAGAGGCAACATCTAAGGAAGGACCAAAACTCAAGTGCTTGAGGGTGTTTGGACCAACAGTATCAGAACAGAGCACATGTGACTGTGGGCAAGTCACTTCTTAGTGTAACACACAGCTCCCCAAAACAGTCAAGTAGGGATGATCTGCCAATCTAAGTGAGTGGATGGAATTTATATGCCAGTGAACACCAAATTCACTGAGGATATTCTAGGCCTGTCCTCCTAAAAAAGCAGCCATAGGAGTGACTCCAAAAAGAAGAACTGGGAAGATAGAACATTAAATGCCTTTTTAATCAAAGTTACAGCCACTAAAGAGAGCTAATAATTCACACAGGAAAAATGAACAGGTGGATGAAGTCCTAAAATTAGGTCAGAACAAGTATAGAGGGTACAGAGATGGGGCAGTGGGTTGGACTCCAAGGTCCTCCAATCCTAGCTCACAGCTCTAATGATGGTGTTTCTACAGAGCACATAAGGAAGGACTCATGTTGCAATGGGTTTAGGGTCAGGGTTTGAATTTTGAATCATGTTCTGCTATGTCCTACTTGTATAACCTTGGGTAAGTTATTTAACCTTTCTGGCCTCAGTTTCCTCATTTGTAAAATGATGGAGTTGGTCTAAATTATATTTGAGGTCATTTTCAGCTCAAAATCTATGACTTCTGATCCTAGTTTCTTTCTATTAGAGTTTCATGGTGAGAATAGCAGTTTAGCCTCTTAAACTGTTGATTATGTAAGGGAGTGGATGCTTTTATTCTTCCCTTTCCCATTATTTCACTATGCCTTCTGGAGAAACCCATCACTTTTCTGTACTTTTGCAACTTCCAGATAAATGGGCATAATTTTCAAATGATGCTGATAACCTTGGCTGAAAGGTATTATGACAGATATAGTTAGTAAACCGCACACAACTTTTAAGACCTGAAAGGGGTTAAACATGTACCATGTGTTTCTGGTTGAAATCTTAGGGAGAACTGTGCTCAGAATCTGATTCAGGGCTGAGAAAATAACGTGGCTGTGCATGGGTGTATTTAGGATTGGCCAATTTGGGCTAAATCCAGTAGTAAGAGAACCATAAAAAGCTTTGGAGTGCCCCACTTCAGTCCCCACTTTACCTCCCACCACACATAAGAAGGGTCGACTTCCCAATTATGTGAAGGGCAGATGACTTGCATCTGGGATCATTTGGAGACCACCACACCCAATCCACTTGATGTTGGCCGTGTCACTGTTTCAGGCATGCAGGAGAGAAGATTTAATAGGAGAATAAGGTAGAGTACTGAGGAATGCGAAAAAGTATGTTTTAGGTTCAAAACACTTGAATTGAGCTAGAAGTGATGGCTGGGGACTCTTTCTGAGCAATAGAAGTCTATGTTTGTCCTAAGAGAGTGAAAGAAGAGATTTAAAGGATTTTGTGTTTGAAGAGGTCTGTCATAGACAGACGGACTGGGGAACTGGGGAACCCATTGAATTTCACTTGTAAAAGGCATTTATTCCTCAACTCTACTAGGCTCACTAGCTTCCTTCTTGAATAAAAATATAACAGCAAAAATTAAATTATTATTACATTTGAGTAGGAAACTGCAGATGGGAATTTCAACTCTGGCTCAATATATTCTCTGGGCAGCTAGGTGGTACAGTGGATAGAGTACCAAGACATCTTCCTGAGTTCAAATCTGGCCTCAGACACTTACTTGCCATGTGACCCTGGGCAAGCCACTTGACTGTTTGCCTCAGTTTCCTCATCTGTAAAATGAGCTGGAGAAGGAAATGGCAAACCACTCCAGTCTCTCTGCCAAGAAAACCCCAAATACAGTCACAAAGAGTGGGACAAAACTGAACAACAACAACACACACACAAACATACTACTCCCCCTTCCCTTCCCGATTTATACTTAGCTTTCTCTTTTCTCTGGCAACAAAACTGAAAAGTATAGGATTTAAAGATGGAAAAGATCCAAGGTCATCTCATGTAACCCTCCTCATTTTTCAAACGAGGAAACTGAGGTTCAGAGAGAGGCAATGACTTGCCTAAGGTCATTCAAGTAGTAAGTGGCAGAGCTGGTCCTCTGACTCAAAGGCCACTGTTTGTCCATTTTACCACACTGCTTTTAACCAACCACGCTTTCTTCTCTTCCCCTGCAATAGTGTGGGAGGTTGCCTTGCCTGTACTATGAAAAACATGTTGTTTTGTTTTAATAATGTAAATTTCTGTAGCATGGGAGCAACATATCAGAGTTAAGCAATTGTTTTTTAAAAGCTAAAATGTGACCCTCTGTCTTGCCCTAGTGAATGTGGGTGGGCAAGTGATTTAATTAGAGCAAAAGAAGCTGAAATGGTAGATTGAGCCTTCCCAATCAAAGAAAGAACCAGGGCTGAACTTCATTAGCAAACTTAAATACAACTAGGCGTATCTTGTTTGTGATATTACCATTGGACTCTTCCTTTTTTGATAATTTTGTTCTAACTCTTAATATTTGAAAGATTGGAAGCCGAACCATATGACCTGCAGCATGGTTACTTGTGATCTTTTTTTAATATATTTTTTGTCTTTGTGTTTTTCCAACTTTATATATAGCTGATGAAAATCATTGAGGACCATTTGTCAGGTAGAATAAACCTTTATTTAAAAACAGCGGAGAAAGCCGGGCCACATGAATAAGAGGCCTTCTTGGGTATGACAATGGCTGCCAGAATAATAATAATAAAAAAAAGGTTGTAGCCTTAGCTTGCATTCCATTTCAAATAACCTGGAACCACTAAAACACAATGATTCTCTCATTTCAAATTTGCTCTCATCTACCCTCCCCCTTTTTTTTCCCTTCTTTTTACTAAACAGTCAGAATGTGGAAATGTTGTCAGTTTGGGTTATTAAACAAGTCGTTCCAGGCTGACTTGAGGCTTTGGGGACATAAAAATGTCAAGTCTAAAATATGGTCATTAAAAGATGACTTGTCTTGTTTCCCTAGCTTTCTCAGTCAAGCCACATGCAAGGATGGGTCAAGTAATTTGGAGATAAAAATAAATAATTAACCTAAGTAGCTAAAGACGGACAGTGTTGTTTAAAAAAAAAGAAAAAAAGAAAATCCTTGTGAAATTTAGTTTTGGTTCATTTTCTACTATGGATTATGGAAGTGCTACATTTATATAAACAGTTCTTACCAGTGTGCTTTGTATATCTACACAGATATACATCCATACATACAGTTTATAATGTTCATCTCATGTCTGTAATGCCAAACTTTTCTTTAGCTTCCTTATGCTATAAACAATCAAAACACAGATGTACACAATTATTGCATGCTGCAAATATGTGTGTGTGTGTGTGTGTGTGTGTGTGTGTGTGTATTATGGAAAACTCTAAACATGCAAAGATTGGAAAATTCAAGTCTTGTATACACCTACAATGGACTATACAATAGTTGTGTGTGTGCGTTTTTTAAAAAATTAACCTACACAAAATGATACTTGGACAATTCTGCAAATGTCCATATATGTCTAGTATGCAAACTATGGCTGAGACGGAATACATCCTAAGAACTGGGTTCGGACCAAGCACTTATTGCCTATGTAGTCTGACCACAAGCAGTTACTGCTGGAGGGAAATAAATTAGCAACCTGGTAAGCCACGGGTGAGCAACACTGTACCAGAATGCTTACAATGAGATCAGCTCTGGATTTCCACTGGGATCAATTCTGGGCTTCCACTCACTGTTTATCTGCCAACGGTGTAAACTTTTGCATCAATCAAGCTAAACTGCTTTGTGTGCCAGAGAGACAGTATCCAAGTCTTCTAAAACAACACTGTCAAATTGTTTTGTTGGGCCCCAAATTTTAAAATTCAAGTACCCAGTTGCTAAAAATGATGCCATTCTGATAAATAGCTACACTTTATGGAAGAGCTAACAAAATAAACTTCTCTTGTATTATTCTGGCTCTGGGACAATATTATTCAGTTCTGTTTTCAAGGTACTCAGGCCTTGGACAGCAGTGATAAGAGGCAAAGAAGAAAAACAAACAATGAAATTGCAAAGGCCTCTTGCATTAAAAACCAAACCACGGAGAATAAGAAAATAGGCAGCAATCAGTGCTGGGGGAGGAGAAATGAAGGTTTCTCAAACTCAATTTGTGATAATGGAGACTAAAAAAAAAAACCCAACCCAAATAGCTGTGATAACTGAGAAGGACAGAAGTAACACCGACTACACTGGCTAGCAAGGCCTTTGTTAGTCTACCGTAGCTACATTTCAAGGCAACTAATTTGGTTTGCAGGAGATATCCCGCTTCTGCTCTCTCTGAAACACTACTATGTGACTTCTCAAGAGTCTTCCCAGTGTCATAGACTGCTTTCCTTTCAGTAAATGGGAGTCATTGGTGCAATAAAATCTTAATTAGCTGTTCGGGAAAGCAGGGCTAACTCAAATATAAATAATTCCTGAATCTTCATTTTAAAAAGTAGGTTTCAAATTTTAAACCACAATAACTCACAAATCCAGAAATATAGTAGCTGGAGGTCCACCTCATCTTGTCTTGGCCTGTTGGGTAGAAGTGCCACTAGACCCTGAAAGGCCCACAAAGTGGGGGGGAGGGGACTGTGAGGATGTGTAAGACCTGGAGAACCCCCTGCCTGGATAATAAGCCCCTGGACAATGAAGAGTGGACTGAACTATCAAGAGTCACAATGAGTAAGTAAGATTGAAGTGTTGTTTTATGCAATGAAATCACCCCTACCCCCGTACTTGAGCTGAGAAACAAACTCACTGTAGGAATTTTTCTAAAATGGACAGCTTCATTTAGAAGACTGTTAAAATCTGGTCCAATTTGTGAGGGTGGAAGGTTACTTGAAGTGCATTGTCAAGAAGAGCAGGGCTTCCAAACCTGTGGGTCAAGATCCCTGGTTATCACCAAATCTCCTTGACTAAATTTTTTTTGGGGGGCGGGGGGGTCCTGGATCTGTGACTGTATCACTTTGGTGAGCTCCCAATGAGAAGCTTTCTCTACCAATGTAGATTAGTGACAGTTCCGCACCTTCCAGTCTTAAGGGATCCGCCCAGGGTCACACAGCCCCTCTGTGTCAGAAGGGAGATAGAATTCTGGTCTTGGCTTCAAGGTCAGCCCTCTATCTATTATACCCTGCTGACTTTCTGTGACTCTAAATGCAAATCCACAATAAACAATATGTTCAATATGTCTTGAACCTCTGTGAATCACTCCAACCACCTGTGATTTCACAGGGGAGAGTACTTCCTCCATGGAGCACAGATCTATAGTTGGAAAGGAGTTCAGAGGTCATCTGGTCCTGCCCCATTATTGTAGAGATGAGAGAACATGAGTGACTTACCCAAAGTCACTCAGGTAATAAGTGGCCGAGCCAGGATTTGAACCTAATATCCTTAGATTCCAAATCCAGCATTCTTTTCACTGCACAATTTTTCTGTGATTTCACTGTCACCCTAGAGGACAAAGTGCTGTGAAACCTCTAATCAATACAAATTGATGAACAGCCGTGAGAGGGCTTCTAGTAGAAGATGAGTCCTAAAAATCATTTGAAATATCTTTTTTTTTTTTTAAATGAAGCTGGCTTTATTAAGGGGAGATACTTACAAAATGAAAGGCAGTCTGGGAGAATGACGGAAACAGGTTCACTAAGCTCCCGGATGCACTTGGGCCTCCAACTGGGGACTCTAATGGAACGGATGGGATCCTGGAGGGAATGAAGCACCCTCTCCCCCACAGGTTTTTGTGTGTTTTGACGGGGTTCTTATCTTGGTGTAGCAGGACCAGGCATTTTGGAAGAAAGAAGAGAGAGAGCCTGTGCATGGAGACTAGTGCTAATGCATGGAAAGAAAGAAAACTTCTGGAGAATTAGAGATTAGTTGATAAGCTGATATTCCATCTGAAATGTCTTAACAGAAAATCTCAGACTTGGTCAAAAGCAAGAGAAAAGCATATTGCCAAATTGTCTCCTCCAACATAACCCAAATGCTCAATGGCTACAAAGTATTATCTAAGGAGGTGAATTCTTGGAGGTGAGAAAGATGCAGATGATGGACTTTGTGAATTAGTATTTGACAGCCTATCAAACTATATTCTGTGCTCATTTATAGAGGTTTAATTACGAATTGCTCATTTGAAAGAAGTTTGGAATTTCCATCCTCAGGATTTTTGATTTCATGTGGCTGGTTCTTCCCCTGATATAAATCACAGCCTCATCGCATGGTCCCAGCCAGTGTTGTGGTTACTGGTCAACTTTCAGGGCATGGGCCTCTCCACACATGGCTAGGCTAGTCCTCAGGCAACAGATACACAGTCCTTTCTTTGGTAGGCACAGAATTTGGGTCATTTAAAGTATTTACTTCCTGACATTATAAAAGAGCATAGTGCTCATTTGTTCTAAAATAGATTAATTTAAACTGAAGTGTTACGTAAAAATGTCCATTTTCATTTGACTTAATGGAGCCAATGATGGAAAGATGTCTACATGATTATTTACGTGCAATTTTATAAAATGCTGCTGAGAATAACCCTACAATGTGGCTTAGTATAGTCATGGTGACTGGAAGTGAGTGGGTACCCACTAAGCCCCCTATTCTCCCACTTTTTTCTAGGTTTACCTCTGTCGTTCACCAAGTCTAGGCTCTCCAACACTAGTTCTAAGAGGGGAGTTGTAAGTAACCTTAGGTGAAATTTCTAGAAGGTTCCCTTTTTCATCTATTGAGAGAGGCAGTTTCATGCATTTAAATACCCGTGTTTCTAGCAGGGGTGGTATGGCATGACTATATATGCAGAGAGCTGGGTTCTAGTCTGAGACATACAGGCTGAATGACCCTGGATAAGTCATTGATTTCCAAGTGCTCCAGGTAGCTTGCTCAGAGCTGTAGAGCTCTGTTGTAGAGCAGATGCTGATTTGCACTAGCAGTGGGTGTTTCTTCACTGGGAGATCCTGATTCCAATGAAATCGCAGTTCCAGTTCCAAACCTATTTCTTTTTTTTTTTTTTTTTTGGCGGGGCAATGGGGGTTAAGTGACTTGCCCAGGGTCACACAGCTAGTAAGTATCAAGTGTCTGAGGCTGGATTTGAACTCAGGAACTCCTGAATCCAGGGCCGGTGCTTTATCCACTGCGCCACCTAGCTGCCCCCCCAAACCTACTTCTAACAAAACTTTCAGCAAGGGCTGCTGAATTACCTTTCCTCTATAAAGAAGTCCCTACAAAGGGAAGCACAGGATGTCAGACTATTTTACATATGAAGGAACTGAGGCCCAGCTGAAGTTTGTGCACTCCCCTTCCCAGTAAGCAGCTCCCCTGTTCTGTGCCCATCTACTATAATGTGTGGGTGGGTTAGGTAGTCTTGAGGTTTACTGAGAGGAGGAAGAAGAGAAGACCATTTTTTCTGTACTGCACTGTGAACCAAAGGATAAAAAAGGGAATCATTCTACTTAGCAAAGCCTCAGGAAATTCATTGCAAGGGTTACTGAAATGGGCCTAAAATATTGGAATATATCATCTTGCCTCCTATATAAAACAATTTTTGCCAAAGCTCTTGCTTCACTCCCTGATCTCTCTACTAGCCATGCCTCCACAGTTCTTCAGTGACACTGTGGCCCACAGGTTATCCCACTATCAAGGCATGTGAACTAATCTAGAGATAATGCAGACAGAACTTATCATGTGTTTGGATTGGCACAACTGTCTTATTACCCTCTTTTCCTTGTCCCCCAGATAAGGAAAATGAACCACAGAGAAGTCATACAATTTGGCCAAGGATACAGGGCAAGTTAAGGACCGGTGGTGCTGGGGGTGAGGCCACAGGGCATTCATTCCTGTCTACTGCTTAGAAAAAAGCCAAACTGCCTCTCAGTAGCTGCTTGTATTATAACTCTTTTGCCCACTGATGGCTACATCATGGAAGTGGCCTACAATTTCATGACTACAAGAAGTCATCACTGCAAGTAACTCTGTTTTAGAGGCAGCTCAAGCTGCCCCCCAGAGAACCAGGGGCCAGTACTTGGTTTGAGCTCAGTTCTGAGAGGCAAGAGGGCTAAAGTAAGTGGGTGTCCACACTAAGTCTGACACCGATACGGTGAGTCCCACGGAAACTTCCTAAGGAGGGGCTTCCTCCTGGCGGGCCAAAACTTCTGCCCAGAGCACAGGTAGGATTGGGGCTGTGAGTGAGTGACCACTGAACTTCTAGCAAGAGAGAGACGGAGAGATGCAGTCTCAAAAAACCAAAGCAAACCAAATAAAAGATGGCAATGTGGCATTGTGGGTAGAATATTGGACTTGGAGTTTGGAAGACTTTGGTTCAAACTCTACCTCTAGCTTCAGTTTGCCTGTTTGGAAAATGGAAAAAATAATAATAGCTGTAGTCTCTACCTCACAGGGATACTTTGAGCCTAGAATGAGATAACATGAGGAAAGTGGTTTGAAAAATTTAAGATGCTATGACCTATAGGTCATCTCACTACCAAGGCATATGAGCTGGTTTGTAAATCATTAAGATATAACTATTATTGTTAAATAAATTACTGTGAAAGCGATTTGCCTTTGGTAGAAGACAGAATGCTTGATTGGGATTCAAGAAGACCTGTGTTTAAATCCTGCCGCAGACACTTAATGGCTGTGTAACTCTGGACAAGGCGCTCTATCAACCTTATTTTCCTTATCATGTGAGGCTCATGTGACATGAGGCATGAAAAAAGGCATTGCAAATTTTAAAATACAGTTATTATTCTTATTCTTACAACTAAACTTCAGAAGGACTATGATGAAATCAACACTGCTTTTGAGACTAGAAAAGTGAATCCTTTTGAGGGATACAGAATGAAAATCTCTGACATAAACAGCTTCACAACAAAGTGTGAGGCTAACTTTATGCTCCGGCCTTTTCATCTCTGTCCCTTTTACCAGGATATTCCTGAGGATGAATTGGATGAATTCTTGTTTTTACATATTCAATAAATGTGATACTCAAAGTGTGAGTAAGCACTTGGTAATGCATTTGCCTGTGTGTGTGTGTGTGTGTGTGTGTGTGTGTGTGTGTATGTGTGTACGTGTGAAGAGAGAGAGAAAGAGAGATGATAGATATATGATCTATTCTCAAATTTATTCAATGAAGTAAAGAGGAGAGAGGAAAACACATTTCTCCAGTTTTATGCAAACTGCTTCACAAATGGAGGACGTTATTGAAATCCTCCTCTCCCCCAAGTCCTTTTCCTAGTGGAAGCAATTGGGTGTGGTTGGTCCCATTACTGCTCAGCCCATATGACTCCTCAGTCCTCTCTGTTTGTAGTCAACCTCTTTCTTGTTCACCGTAGCAGTGGGAGGTAAGAGGAGGCAAGGTAATGTGTGAGTGGCTGCCAGTGGAGGAGATGGGAAGAAAAAAACCAAAAGAAATATACGATTTCAATCAAAGTCTGAAATTTGTAGAAGTGGTTTTGGTCTCAATATAGTAAAAATATTTATCCAAGAAACTCCTACTCGGGTGTGAACATCCTACTTCTAGTGGGATTTTGTTTGGCAAAGCGCTGTGAAAGAGTGGAAGCTAATACAGAACATGTCTATAAACAAATTTATTTATTCAGTACAGATTGACACGTTCACTCGAGTATTTTAGCGATTACACGTGTAAAACTATTTCCTACGGTGGTTTCCTTTTGTGATTTTGCTAATTTATTCAATCTAGACCATTTTTATGCATTGACTGTAATAAGTCATTTAGCCACCCAGGTTGAAATGAGCACATGGAGAGTATAGGCCCTCACTTTTATTTTTTGGTGTTAACATACGCATATGGTATCACCAAAGATTCTGGTTCTTCCTAGAAGCTAAGTTAAGACAGTAAAATCTTAAAGATTATGCTGTTAAGGCTAACTTTCCATGGTTGATTAAGAAGCAAGCTTTCAGGGGATTAGTTATACTTACATGCGACATATATTTTTCATCTCATTTCATAAATACCACATAAGATCGTGGTTTGAAAATTTCAATAAAATTATTTTCCTTTTCATATTCAGGCCCAATTGTGAACTTATAGCATGTTTTAACTCTCAGAAATCTGAAGTACACACAAAATCTCAGGAAAACATTAATTACCTAAACTGAAGAATAGCTACAATGTAAATATTTCTTTATTCTTAGATTTTTCTCAGAAAAGCTCAAGGGGCATTAAACCTATTAACATAAGTTTCCATAAAGGTGACATTTCTAATGAATGTTTATTATGATTGCATACTTTTGTACTTACTGTAACAGCAATAAATGTATTATTAATATTGCAACATAATGCAGTGGAAAGATTGCAATTTTCTGTTTGATTCATATATAGAAATATAGATATGCAAACGTGGTCTGGACAGTTCAACGTAATTCAATACATATTTATGAAGCACTTATTATGGGTAAGGCAAGCTGTTGTTCCCCAAATATGTAAATACAAATCTTATTCTAACAGCTTGGTTTTGTGGAAAGAGTACTGGTTTGGAATGAGAGGATCCGAGTTCCAATCCTACCTATGATCCTGCCTGTGCAACCTTGGGCAAGTCACATGATACCTGGTGGACCTCAGTTTCATTATCTGTAAAAGGAGAGAGTTGGAATAGATAGTTTCTGAAGTCCCATCCAGCTCAAGCTCCATGATCCTATGATTAAGAAGGGAGAAATGCTATGTACACAAATAACCAGGGCAATGGGGGGGGGGGAAGAGTCAAAATAATGGAACATGAGCTCCAAGGAACACACCAGCAGAGTGCTGAGATAAACAGTAAAACAAACAGACCAACCAAGCAACATTTGTAAGCTATAAGGATTAGGGTGATAATAGTACTTTTTAACAACAACAACAACACCACCTTAATTATTAGTTGGTGAAGTGGATAGAGCATTGGGCTTGGAGTCAGGAAGACATCCTCCTAAATTCAAATCTGGCTTCAAACACTTACTAGATGTGTGAACCCGGGCAAGTCCTGTAACCCTGTTTGCCTCGGTTTCCTCATCTATAAAATGAGCTGAAGAAGGAAACGACAAATCACTCTGGTATCCTTGTCAAGAAAATCCCAAATGGGGTCAGGAAGAATTGGACATGACCGAACAACAAGAACCACCACAACAACCATCCTACTATTTCAAAGTTGACTGACAGACAGAACTGTGGGGCAGAAGCAGTCAATAGGAACACAGCAAACATGCACAAAAACATTTTAGACAAAAATCTCTCCTCAAGGGAAGATGACAATTGCTCTCTAATGACATGAATTGCTAGGAGTTAACTCAAATAATTTATATTTATACTGTAAGAAATAAACTTTCTTTTGTCCTCTTTTCCATTTTCTCTTACTTTTTAGTTTCTCTGGAGTTCCTGAGCAGTTAAATTATTCTTCCTGGGAAGAGGCTAGATTTCAGTGGGGTCTATATCTCACAAGGGGCTGGAAGTTCCCACTGCTGTGCACATATACTGCACCTTTAGCTGGGCCTTACAGAAAGCCATCTACCCACTTGCTAAGTACTAGAAATAGCAATTACTTTATTTTTGCTACCTTTAAACCTTTTGGGAGAAAGGCAGCAGTACATTTGGGGGAATTCATTCAGAATGCTGATTTTGGTATCACAGCATAATTAGGAATACAAGCACTTCCTTCACAGGTGACTTCAAAGCCCAATATCCATCATAGGGGACTTGCCACTTTTCCATTTTAAAGAAGCCATACAGAAATTATTAGTCATAAAATGCAATATAAACCCCTTCTCTTGCAAAAGGGGACACTGGGAATTTTAGTAACTGCTGAGAATGCTAGGTTCTGAGTTTTTAATGTCTCTCCAAAAGTACCTTGGGTTTAAGATTCAATGTGCATTGCCATTTAAAATATATGTCTGCTTCCCCTATAAAAACAGGTAACCGGCTATAGATCATCTTTTCCCTCTGGTATCAGTTTAATAATAAACCTGTCAGGCTATGAAATCATGTGGTTAATCAGTACTGCACCACCACTCTGCTATTATTTAAATAGAAGGGAATGAATGGCGAGAGACAGATTACCTTGTTATAAATCATTCAAGGGCTTTTCATTATATCATGGCCCTTATTTTTAAAAATTATACACATAAAATACTTAGATGATATATGGAGATAAGAAGAATCATTTTTTTAACATGCCAGTGACGTAAGAGCTGCTGGATTGTGTGTGTGTGCTGACACCAGGCTAGCATGATGAGCAGGTGGTGACAGACAGGAACATTCATCATGCTTCCTATGGGATAAGAATGGAAGGTTTATCACATTACAGTGTGGGTTACTCCACAAGGTTACTCCACTGACTAGGAGTGAATGCTTATATTTCATACATTAATCAGGCTAGGAGCTAAGTGACTTCACTTTGCTATTTTGTAGGGACATCATGAGTGGTGCACACAAGGCCGGACAATGACAGCCTGGAGCCACAAGCCAAATGAAAAGGATGCTGTAGAAATGAAAATTAAAAACAACTCTGAGGTTTTATCTCACACTTAGATTGGCAAAGATGGCAAAATACGATGACGGTAAATGTTGGAGGGGCTGTGGGAAGACAAGGCCACTAATGACACTGTCAGTGAAACTGAATTGGTCCAACTGTCCTAGGAAACAATTTGAAATTATATTAGAAACATGAAACTGTACTTATCCTTTGACCACTCCTATTCATATACCCCTGTAAGTCAGTAACAGAAAAAAAATTCCATATTTACCAAAATATTCTTAGTAGCATCTCTTGTTGTAGCAAAGAACCTGAAGCAAAGCATGGACTGGGGAATGGCTAAGCCAAGAATGGCAAATAAATGGGTGTAATAGAACCTTTATAAATGCTGAATATGAAAATTCAGAGAAACCTGAGAAGGTTTATATGAACTAAAGCAGAACAAAGTAAGCAGAACCAGGATGATTGAAAGGAAACAATTTTTTTTTTTGGTGGGACAATGAGGGTTAAGTGACTTGCCAAGGTCACACAGCTAGTAAGTGTCAAATGTCTGAGGCCGTATTTGAACTCAGGTCCTCCTGAATCCAGGGCCGGTGCTTCATCCACTGCATCACCTAGCTGTCCCTAAAAGGAAACAATTTTGAGGCACTTCAGACCTCTGAACAATTCAGTGACAAATCATCATAATTCAGAGGCAGCTGGTGGCACAGTGGATAGGCCTGGAGTCAGGAAGCCCTGAGTTCAAATTCAGCCTCAGACATGGCTTAACTGTGTGACCTTGGGTAAGTCACTTGACTGCTGTTTGCCTCAGTTTCCTCAACTATAAAATGGAGATAATAACATCACTTACTTCCCACGGTTGTTGTGAGGATCAAATGAAATATCTGTAAAAAGCATTTGGCAGTGCCGAGCCACATAGTAGGTACCATGTAAACACTGGCTATCACCATCACCATCATCATCATGCATTATTTGTAAAAAAGCACTTGGAACAGTGGCTAGCACATAGGGGTTATATAAATAAATGTTGACCGCCTTCCCTTTCCTTCCCAAGACATCACAAAAAGGTACTGGAGTAGAGGTGCAAATTGAAGTATATTTTGTCTGACATGGGTAATGGGTTGATTTATTTTGATTAACTGTGTTTCTTGTATAAGGGAGGGAGAATCATTGGAAAGTGACAGTGAAGGAATAAAAAGAATATCGTTATAAACATTTCTATAGAATGCTATCACTGTAATTTTGAAAATAATTCCAGACAGACATTTGGATAACATAACTATTGCCCTATAATGCTGTGGCCTCTGAAACACCAAAATATAGACTGTATACTGGATTAGGAGTCAAGAAACCTGGGTTTGAATCCCAATTCTCTACTTGTAAACTTTATGACTTTGAGAAAATAATCTTACCTCTCTGGGCTTCAGTTTCCTCATCTATAAAGCAAGGACATTGGACTGGCATCATAAGATCCTGGATGTAAAACTGAAAGGGACCACTGGGGCCATCTAGTCCAAATCTCCCATATTACAGATGGAGAAACAGAGGTTCAAGGGGGTTAAATGATTTGTTCAAGGTATCATAGGTAGTAAGCATCAGAGAGAGGATTTGAACACAGATCCTTTGGCCCAGAATTAGCATTCATTCCACTGTACTACAGTGCCTCCACAATGATCTCCAAGCTTCTTCTCAGCTCTTCTTATAATTCTATGATACAAAGATTATCACATAATTTTAGAGAGTAAAGAAATCATAGAGATCATTTAATCCAACTTTCTTAATTTTGTAGATGAGGAAATTGACCTAGAGAGTTAAAGCAACCTGCTAGTCAATGGCAAAAATGAGTTTGAAACACAGGGCTCTTTATTCTAGGAGCACCCTTTAGGGCAGTGGTCTTCTAAGTGGCACCTGGCAACATAGGATGCTTCTCATCCACCCTGTGATGGTCATTTGTTGGGCTTGTCTCTAATACAACCACAACTACCCTTCACCCATTATAGTCTAACACTCTCCCCAGTTTTGTACTGTTTCTGTGCAACTTCCTAAATTTTCCCTTTCTGAGCTGGGTGTCAGCCCCCCCCTCCAAGGTCTAACCTAACCCAAGTACTTAGAGCATCAATTGCACAAGTACCAAGGAGAAACCTGACCTCTTCTCCTCCAGCACAGCCACCAAAAAAAAAAAAGTTAATGATATGGGTACATGCTCAAAAAAATTTGGACACCACTGCTTTAGGAGACACCCAGCAATTGACTAGCAGGCCTTTAGACCTGGGAAGTGAAGAATGGTTCCCAGAAAGTCTCCAGGTAATTGTCATTTTGTTTGATCAGGTACCAAAGTCATGTTTTTACTAGAAAGGTTCCATAGATTAGTACAATTATGTGATTTTCAGCATAAATATTTATAAAATTATATACTCCATTCCCCCTGCTGGGGCCGAAGTTTACCATAAACATTTATGAATGTGTATGCTTGTTGTAGGCTGGGCCTCTGGAGAATCTCTCTGGGGTAATTTGTAAGCTAGATCTCACAGTGGCTGGATGACCAATAGAGGCTTTATCATACCACCCTTCTTCCTGCAATGACCCTCAGGCCCTAAAATCTTATCACAGATTTCAGGTAATTCTAGACAAATACCCACACTATAATGACACATGATGATGCTGGCTTTAGAAAAACAATTCTCCTTCCCAGAAAATTCCAGTCCTGTCTTTCTCACCACCTCTGCCTCTTCATGCACAGCTACAGCTGCAGCTACGGAAACCAGTGTCCTTCCCTGCAATTCCATGCCAAGCGCTACTGCTGGTTTGAAGCTGTTGGTATTCACTGGTCTCTCAAAGGAGCAACTTCCCAAACACTCCCACAAACTAACCACTGAGATAGTGAGGTCAAAAGCAGTGCTAGAGAGAGAAAGGGAGAGAGTGAAAGCGAGAGTGAAAGAGGAAAATAGAAGAGACAGTAGAGGAGAGGAGAGAGAAGAAAGAAGACGGAAGAGGAGAGTGAAGAGAACTGGAGAAACAGAGAAACGAGAAGAGGAGAAAGAGGAGGGAGAGAAAAGAAGGAGGAGGAAGAAAAGAAGGAAGAGGAGGAGGAGAGTCAGAAAAGAGAAAGAGATACACACAGAGAAAAACAGAGAGAGGGAGACAAAGAGCAAGGGCAAAAGAGATAGACAGACAGAGACAGAAACACAGAGAGAGACAGGCGCACAAAGACCAGGGAGGAGGGTGGAAGTGGCAAGAGCCCTCTATAAAGCATGCCATGAAGAAGGAGAAAAAGAAACAAAGGAATCTTTTAGGAGGGAGGAACTGAGGAAATAGGAGGTGATACTGAAGGTAGTGATGTACATTGGGGAGAAACTGAGCAGGATTCTTACAAAGAGAAAAGGAAGTCTGGACTTTCTGAAGATTTGAGACTTTGAAATCAATTTTTTTTTTTAGGGGGAGGATGGAAAGAGGAGGTAGCTGAGAACAATAAAGAATGACTTTCAATGTCAAAGCTAGAGTTTGGCCTTACGGTAGCTCTTAATCTCTTGGCTTCTGTGTGCTTAAAAACAGAGCCCTAAAAATCACATAAATGTGTCTTGTTCTTGGTAATTGACATTAACGACCAGACTGAATCACAGGCATAAATCAGGGTAGTGCTGTGGAAACTGGAGCTCTACCTAGTGCCACAATGAAAGCTTAATGCTTTGTTCCTTGCATTTTATTTTAGAGAACAAACTAGCTACCATATACTTTTCCAATTGCTGATACAGTCATTTTGCCAGGCATAAAATGCTACTGTCTTTCTTGCGGGGAAGATTATTTTGGAATTTCTGTAAATGACCTGGGACTACAGTCTGGTCACAATCAAAATCCCTGTGAGTTAAAGGAAATCAGCAGTGATTGGTTGTAACAACTTAGATTAGCCGTTACATAAATATTTACTAAATGAGCACAGAGATTGAGAAAATAACATTCAAACTCATGTTTAGACATTACCTATTGCTACTTGACTCAGAATGGGAGCTGCCATGTGACTAGATAGAAACACATTTTCATATGGACTCAGAATAACACATTTCTGAAATCTTTTCTTCCCCACTTCCCCTTTTCAGGGAACAGAAGGAGCTGCTTTAATTTGATGGGACCAGACAGGTATTAGAAGTCTCTGTA
The DNA here is from genome assembly GCF_019393635.1 of Dromiciops gliroides. Lineage (NCBI taxonomy): Eukaryota > Metazoa > Chordata > Mammalia > Microbiotheria > Microbiotheriidae > Dromiciops > Dromiciops gliroides. The sequence goes on from NC_057864.1 coordinate 260,461,410, forward strand.
GTTACTGATAAAGTGATAATCTAGGGATTACAGATCCCATCTGAATATGCATGGGGAGGAAGAGTTTGTGCCTTTTAACACATTTGTAGAAGTCATTGTGGAAAAATATGTTCATATCTAGTTTACTGGAGAAATAAAATGAAGTTTGTGTGTCTGTATGTGTGTGAGAAAGAGACAGATGGGGAGGGAGGGAGAGAGGAGGGAGAGGGAGAGAGAGATGAGAGATGAGAAATGAGAGATGAGAGAGAAAGAGAGAATGAGAGAGAGAGAGAGAGAGAGAGAGAGAGAGAGAGAGAGAGAGAGAGAGAAATGAAACACTAGGAAAATTCTAGATTTTCCTAGCACTTGTCAATCATAAATTCAAGAGAAGTTCTCACCTCCCATTCCCAATGACACCCAAATGTAATACTCCAGTTTTCTTTCCCTTCCTTCCTTCCTTCCCTCCTCCTCCTCCTCCTTCTTCTTTGTGATCAACAGTTTGAGCTGTAACTCCTCTCCTTAGGATCTCTGCAGGTTCCTTTAGTAATTTCTGCATGTATTTAATCAACTTTACAACAAAAGGTAAGCTTAAACATAAAGGCATCAATAACAACTTCTTGGTAACTTACAATATAACCCCTTCTGAGCCTTCCAATGATGTAATCACCAATGTGAATATCCATATCCATATGGTTCTAGTCATACAGACAACTAAGTCTTATGGGGCAGGTCATTTAACCTCTGTGTGGCTTAGGGAGCTCCCCAAGATTTCTCGACACAGATAAATTGCAGTTGCCTCAGTGGTGGAAAGCCTTCCCATACCGGGACTTCTTCCTGCTACAAAATCGCAGATCTTTGTATTTGCATATCATTGTAGATACTGCATCTGCAAATTCTCTTAGTTGAGTTTTTCTGGTTTCACAGCTTTTCACGTCCATTTAACATATCTGAATGGACCACAGCCATGCCTCTCCTCTTTTCTTTATATATATTTTAAAACAACCAGCATAGGTCCTGAAAAGGGCATTGGACAAATTGGACAAGAAGGAATCACAAGCCCTGAATTCTCCCTTGGAGTCAGGGATAGCAGTATATATGTTTCTATTTTTCCATCATCATAACTGTCACTATAGTGAGAACAGTCTGGTATTTTTCAAAACCACTGCTTGAGTAGCTAACTGCTTAGAACCTTCCTCCTCCCCCCACTATCTTGCATTTGATGTATTTTGTATTTATTCTCTCTCTCTCTCTCTCTCTCTCTCTCTCTCTCTCTCTCTCTATATATATATATATATATATATATATATATATATATTCTATAAATACTTTTTTTTTTTTTTGCGGGGCAATGAGGGTTAAGTGACTTGCCCAGGGTTACACAGCTAGTAAGTGTCAAGTGTCTGAGGCTGGATTTGAACTCAGGTCCTCCTAAATCCAGGGCTGGTGCTTTCTCCACTTTGCTACCTACCTGCCCCCTCTATAAATACTTATTTGTATTTGCCCCTCCCCCATCCCAATTAGAATGTTAGTTTCTTGTGACTAGAGTTGTTACATTCTTTATATTTCTAGACTGGTGCCTGGCACATAACAGGTCCTTCATTAATGCTTGCTGATTTTTGAAAATATTATTTTATTTATTTCATTAAATATTTCCCAATTACATGTACATTTTTAAACATTTATCTTTAAAAATTGAGTTCCAAATTCTCTCACTCTCTCTTGCCAATCTCCCACTCCTTGAGAATGCAAACACTATTGTCGATTATACATGTGAATCATGTAAAGCATATTTCCATATTAGCCATGTTGCAAAAAAAATTACCCACACAAAACCCCCAAGAAAAATAAAGAAGGTTTAAAAAAAGTATAATGCTTGTTGATTGATGCATTGCCTAGAAAACGGTTGGAATTGGTGGAAACACAAACCACCAAATGAAAGAGAACTATTATTTTCTTTTAAGCCAAGGGTAAAGTGCTTAAAAAAGAATATGGAAGGTAGAAAGTTCCTTATTCCTCTACGGGGAATTTGGGTTCTTGTTATATCAGGGGAAATTAAACCCAGAGGTTAGCCACCAACGCCATCAGTGCCACCTAATGCAATGAGTGGGAGCCCTACCATGTCCCTACCTATATTCTCTTTTCTCTCTCTTCCTTTTAATCCCCTTCTGCTATATGGAACTCCTTGCAAATTCCTTTATCCCTTTTCTTTAGCCTGCTTTTCTCTTTCTCTCTCTCTCTCTCTCTCTCTCTCTCTCTCTCTCTCTCTCTCTCTCTCTCTCTCTCTCTCTCTCTCTCTCTCTCTCTCCTTCTTCTGCTTCTACAGAAATGCCACCCTCATGCCTCATTGTGGTAAGAAGGCAACTGGCTCTGGGTTCTTGAAAGCATAGCACAAGGTTGGGAGTTTTCCAGTGGTAGAAAGGCTTTGTGTATAGGCTCAGGGAGCCACTTATAAGCATTATTTTGTCAAAAAATCAGCCTAAGAAGATCCTAAAGAATCTCATCAGTAGGTTGACAATAGGGTGATGATTTTTTTTGGTCATAGTGACTTTCAAAGATCATCTACTAAGACATAGAGGGTTCACCATCTTGACCAGGGAGGGAATGCCTACACTGACCAAAGTACTTATCCCTGAAGTGTTAATGAAGTATCTTATTTGGGGTCTATCACCATTACTATTGCAAATACTCAGAACTAAAGAATTCACTCATGCCTGACTTTTGAATCCTCATATTTTCCTAAGGCTTATCTTATGAAATAGAAGTGAATCAACCCTACTCAAGGACATCTGAGTTCTAGGGGCTGAACAGAGTTCTGACTGGAATATTTTGAATGTTGGTGTTAGAAACAATAGCATTCATATAGTGATGATTCTCATAGGAACAATACTAAAAATTCAAATTAAGTTGTATAGCTGCAGGCTCTCACTTGATAATCTGAGAGTTTGAAAAATGAACGATCAATTATTGTTGCTATGTCAGATGTACTTATTAACACAGTCAGGTTGTTTCCACTTCCTGAAGCAATTTCTCCAGTTCCTCCCCCCCCCTTCCATTTCTGCACTTATGACCTCTTCACCCTGACAAACGGAATTTTCTTTGCTGAATCTATGACATGAACACTGTGGGTATGAATCCCCACTCACACATGCCCTCTTATTTTGTGTAATTCCCATAAATCTTTGATAGAGGACCTGTCCAAGATGCTAGAGACCTTTCCTGGAGTTTTTTAACATCTCACAAACACTGGTCCAACATCTGGGGCATCTGTCTGCTATTCCTTGTTCGCACTTTAGGACTGTTCCAACTTCTTTTCCAGTCAGATAGTCTTTCATGATGTCTTTTACGCCACTGAATGTATGTAAGTCATCAATGGTTATGTGATTCAGCCTACCTACAATCCCTATGTATCTTCTGATTGCCCTTTAGGGCATCTACAATTTTAAATCTTCTTAGATTGTGCTTCTCTCTGCTTTGCAGTCATATGGTTTGACCAAGAGAACAGCAATGTCAAAATGATGAGCTTTGGCAGCAGCAAGTGTCCTATGAAATAGTGACAAACTGAATTGCAGACACAACATTTTATATTTTTTGCTTTAAATCTCAATTCAACTGATAATAGAGACCAGATTCTCGTTGGTAAGAAATCAAGGACTCTTTCCAGAAAAGTGACTGAGTATGACTTAATCTGGGTTTGTTTTACTTTTCAGAGTTCGAAGCTCAGAACGTTAGTTGGCAATTGGAAATGTGGGTTACAAAGATGTGGACTCCTGGAATAATTTGTTTGGACTCTGACCTGGGGCTATGGCAGCAAAGCCCCCAGAAAATGATTGTGATGTCAGTCCCAGGAAAAGAGTCAGTTCAGCAAGCCTCCCACTAATAGTATCAGTTTAACCTGTGGCAAGCTGAGATATAATTAGCACATGGTTGAAGAGAGATTAGTCTCAGGGCGACGGCATCAGAACACAGGGAGGGCACACTTCTTCCTCATGAAAGGTTCTTCAGAGTTTTTTACAGCAAGGCTGTTCTTGTAGGTGGCACAACCACTCCTAGGTTGCTCCTTCCGGAGTCCATCTACATGACACCTCTCTGCTGATACCCACCCTCCCCTTCAAGCAGCATGGTAGCAAGGAACACTGGGGTGGACGGATGCTAAGAGAGGCCACTCCCTCATGTAGTGTAACTACAGCTGCATTTGGACAGTCCTCAGCACTGGAGCGATCTCTCCCCCAACCTCCAACTGTTTTTTGTTCCGTATGAAAACATTTCCTAGTTAAGGCTCTGTCAGTAAGTTTCATGATCTTTGTGAGTTCCTGCTGTGTGGTTCTAATGGTGGGTGGTTGTGAATCAAGTTGGCTTTGGTCATTGATCTCATCTAACTTGCTCATGATGGTGTGGACTTGGGTTTGGGCTCAGAATAAAAAAGCTGAGTGTTCCTACAGCATCTTCTCTGAAGGCAAACATGAAGATGCACAGAGGGATACATACCCACACAAACTTTTATCCTCTCGCCTAGAAAACCAGTCGCAAAGAATATAGAAATAGATGAAAGAGAGTATGTCACAGGAAACACTGGCTTATAGAAGAGCTATAAGAAAATAAAAGTCCCTGGCCAAGGAAGAGTAAATGATGACTACTGATGCCCTTAAGCATAATGATGGAGTGTGTTTATACCTTTAGAGCAGCTAATTCATAGTGTTTGTAATTTGCCCAGCTGTGGGAGAGGACAGTTGTTAACTATTTCTAAGCATAAGTTCCCCAGCACACACCACTGGTAGAAATTTGGGGCAACTTACATATTCCAATTCCTCTTCAGACATTCAGAGGTGGGGAATGGGGGAGAGGCCAAGAATTGGGGAGAGATGATGACTGAGATCTGCTGAAAACTAACATGAATTAATAAGGAGTAGTTTCCAAGAAGCAAGAGCGACAGAATGCAAACATTAGGTACTTTCATGTTCAGAATGAAATTTGAACAAAGATGACTTAAAGAGGCTTAAACGTCAGCAATAAAGTAAAATATGGATGATCCTGTCTTTGAGTAATGTCCCCACCTCCCTCTCCATTCCCACCCCCTGCTACCTTCTGCTTCCCTTGTTTCCCTCCCTCGTCCTTACCTAGGTTCCCTGGTGGTGCTTTGAAGGGACAGACGCTTCTTTATATACATTATGGAGGTCAGTTCCAGAAAGGTTTTTGAATGAAAATGGTTTATTTAAAGCAATAAGAAGCTGCCACAGAATAGGCAAAATTACAGATATTAGAGATGGAAAAGACCTGTTAGATCACTGAGACTGTCCCTCAGGACCAGGGCCGGAGAAGCAATTGAAATAAAACTGTGTGCTAGCTCCAAGTCCTCTCCATGGTCAGTGAGACTAAACATACTACTACAGGGATCAGACTCAGAAGGTCATGACTGAACTGAAAAACTCTCTCATTTCAATTCTTCTTGCTGCTTTGGCAGTCAGTCTGGGGACTAAGCTTAGTCTAACCCTCATGAAGAGGCTTTCCACAATACTTTTGCTGTGGAGGGAGATAAATATGAAGATACCTAGCGGCTGTCAAGTCACAGCTTTTTTGCTCATCCCCTAGGAGGACCAGAATGCTATGGGACTTAGAGTCTATTCTCTATGAACTCATTTCCTGGTACATTTCAAGTTGCTGCCAAGATATCCTTGTGTGTAACCTGCTCCTGAAGAACGAGCCACACCAGAAAGGGGCCAGCCAGGATGGGAAATCTAAGAGCCACAGGGAACAGGAAGTGGAACACAGTACTGGGGGTTGGTTCTCTGAGGATTCTGGAATGTAGAAAAGGGTTCTATGTCGAGCAGCACATGATGTGCAAGGAAGTTTTTAACCACAGAGCTGTCCCAGAGATTGATATAGAAAGTAGATCTTCTGGAGGGATGTTCTCTGGGAAAAAAATAGGTTGAAAAATGACCTTCAAAATGTTTCAGATATGCATTAAAATTTAAAAGAAATTCTGTTAATGTTCAGTTACATTTCTAATTTACACCACTGTTGTTTTTCTTAGAAGAGCAGAATTAAGAAATTAGATCTTTGCCTCTCAGGGTTTTGAGAAAGAAAAAAACATTTTCAACAGTCATCATACCAGGGTCCTGTTTTCAACCCCAAATTAGTCAACTTGAATAAAATATGCAAAAAGCACCATAGATTTAGGGGTAAAAGAAACCTTGGCCCTTACCTAATATAACCCCCTAATTTTAGAAAAGATATTTATGAAAATGTGCGTGCATGCACTTCTGAATCCTCCTGGCATGAAATTATGGCAAGGGGTTTAGGGGTAAACTCAAATCACCACCTGAGCGGATTTCTATATGTTATTCCTGGGTTTTACAAAAACCCAACTAGTGACGAAGTGGATCAACAATTTCCCTCCTAGTTTGTTTCCTGTGAATATAAAAATATGATGGGGGAGAGGGAGTACAGGGTGGGTGGGAACAAAGTATACTGAGAAATATATTCTTAGGCCTATGTGAGTTAAGAGAATTAGGCCAAGTGGCTGCTGAGTTAATATCTATCCTAACCCTCACAATAGAAAGGAAAAGATTGAGAAACAGTGGGTAACTCAGCTAAACTTCAATGAGTTATATATTAATCTGGGAAGGAAACCCAAGTCCTTTGATCCCTAATATGGTGCTTCTCTTTGTCCAATAGTAAATGATTTCTGGAACATTCTGCTGACATTATGGCCAAGTCCACTTGGACTCACAAAATTAGTATAAATTCCCCAAGGTTTAATAAGAAGGGGGAACCTTGCAGAGATGCTCCGGTCAACAAGGGTGTGTATAAGCCCTCTATTTCAAATTTTCCATGGAGGTAATGAGGGAGGGCACTCATGACATGGAGAGTTCCCCTAGATGACTGTTGACAGCTGAAATGGGTTTGCATGCTCCTGTGTAGCTTTTAAATGTAGCAAGTAATATTCACGTTCCTTATCTAGTTCATCTGTCTCCTGCCACTGAACCCATTGCCTGAAATCTGAACTTCAACTCTTATCAGCTCTCTGCTCACATCTTATTAATCTCTGGTTTTGACCCTTTGCCCATGTATGATATTGCCTCCCATCTCTGGATCTTTTTAGCTAATCAACCAATCTACCTAGCTCTTGGTATCAAGGTTGTTCCACATTTCCAAATGTCATCTATTTTGGAATTTTCGCCTTATTCTTCTTGCCCTAGGGAAAGAAGACTGGATCTATACCACGGACCCTGGCCAGTATTAGTCCTCATACTATCAAGGTGGAGGGCAGTATAGGGAAAAAAAGATTCACAGGAAATAAGGAAGACAAGAATGAAAGTAAATAGGCTGGTGGCATCTGAATAAGTAGATTGAACTGAATTCACAGTCTAATGGAAATAAGTAGGTATAAAGAAAAAAGATAAACACAGGATACATTGGATATAATCTCAGAGGGAAGGCACTAAGATTAAGGACTAGGATAAGGTTCTTGTTAAAGGTGAGGTTTTATCTGAAACTTGAAAGAAGCCAGGGAAGTCCAGAGGAAAAAATGAGGAGAAAGAGAGTTCTAGGCATGAGGGACAGCTGGTGAGGTCCTGCTGCAGTTAACCCCCAATGCATGAGAAAGGAACATATTTAGTCCTTCTGATAATTCGAATTTTATGTCTATTATAGGGATTCAAACTTCAATCGGAGAACAACTAAGAGATATCGTTCTGCAATGCTGCTGTGTAAGATGCAACTAGGGTCATCGAAGTCAAAGCTAAAAATAAACAACAGGGGCAGCTAGCCCTGAATTCAGGAGGACCTGAGTTGAAATCTGACCTCAGACACTTGACACTTACTAGCTGTGTGACCCTGGGCAAGTCACTTAACCCTCACTGCCCTGGAAAAAAAAATTAAAATAAACAACACATCATGCCATAGCACAATGTTATTAAGTATCCCTAGCTTTGGTGATAAAATTCCAGTCAAATATTGGCCATCTACTATCACAAAATATTTATTAAGATCCTACTGTGTAAAGAGATCAAGAAAAAAAATGACATATATAAAAATACATAATGGGAGTGAACCATTTATCACAGTTCTGAAGCTAGAATAACTCGTCTTTTCCTCCCATTATCTGATCATGGATGCGTAAGACTACCCAAAAGCAGCAAAGCATTTACGACCAAAATGAATCTTGCTTAGTATGATGACTGAAACTCCTCATCCTGTCTGCCGCTACTCCTACTCAAACTGATTGTCTTTTAATAGCTTCAATGAAGGTTGTTTAAGGAAATAATATACCACATCCTCAGTTCTCCAGGGAATAATATGGCTAGTCCCAGAGGAAAGCAGGCCATAGCTGAATCTGCTACTTTATGAGTAAAACAGGAAGTTCGGCCCCCTTTTATTGTACCTTTTTCATTTTTGAAAAGGTGCCCAAACAATTGCAAGTCAAAGCACAGTTATTAATGTCAAGAAGCCAAGATCTTTCTCCATGGTTTGCTGAATGAGGAAGGAAGAAGACTGTTTGTACTCGGCTGTCCTCTGCTACTCTGGCATTAACCCACGAAGCAGGAAAGGCAGAGAGATGAACCAGTGAGAGGGGATGATGTTTATCTTTTGGCTGAATCTAAAATCACAACGTTCTGCTCTCAGCTCAAGCAGCCCAAAGTGGCTGTTGTATCTTTAAGACAGATAGTCTCTTCTCCTAGAGACGACAGACTAATTATAGTCCTTCTGCCAGAGGGAACTCACACATGCAAGCCATTATGTAAAATATAATTTTTTTTTCTTTAAGAATGCTCAAGATCATTAGACATGGTTTCTTCAATGCTAGAAAATCAGGCCAAAAATGAAAATAAACAGTTTCAAGAATTTGCAACATAATTCCCTCATGAATTTATGGAAATATAGTAGAAGGCCCTAAAATGTGGTTTGACATTTCATACGGTGCTGTTTTTCTATTTTTCCAATTCCCTAACATTTGCCCTCTTGTCCTAGATCATTTCAGTTACACTGTATTTCATGGGTTTGAATGGCAACAGCCCTGGCTATTCCCAAATCCCGGAGCTTGGGGGGGGGGGGGAAGGTAAGCTAATGAACAACAGGAAACAACCCAGGCACTTTCTTGTAAATTAAACAAACTCCTTATAAATTAAGTTTGGTAACATAGGGGCGCAAACGTACAGCCTTGGAAACATGCCGGAACCTCTGACAAAGGCCATTCCAAATACAGCTATGCTTTTCCTAACGATGTGCTATGCTAATTGAAAGCTAAGGTGATGATTCCGTTGATTTAACAGTTCAACATGGAGCTCTTATAAAGGATAATAAAGTCTGCAATAAATAAGTCATGGGAATGTCGGCATTCATGTGAATAGCGTTAGAGGCATTCTTGTAAGGGGAAAAGAAATATATCTCAAGTCAATCAGCACCCATATCACAAAGCCAATAACAAGCAGGTTGCCAGGCCTCATAATTCGTGTCAACAAGTACTGATTAAGCCTCTCTATATTCAGGGCCCTGTTTTAAATGTTGGGAAGTGAATCAAGTAAAACCAAACCATTCTGGCCCTCTAGGAGACTACGATCTACTCCGGGATAATAAGAATTCCTCTTTCTATAGTGCTTCAAATTGATGAAGTGTTTCCCTCACGACAACCCTCTAGGATGAGCTGTATATTTCCATTTTCATAGGGTTTTCTGATTCTGAGCTGGAAGGGCTCTTAGAGATTTTCTAGCCAAACTCCTTAATTTTACACAGGAGGAAACTGAGACCCAGTGAGATTATGGTACATTTTAACTATTTTCTCATAGAGGGGTTGGTATGGTGGGGAGAAGAAATAATATCTACTAAACTGATATTTGTTCAGTGTGGTTCTCATCCTCTCCATCCTTGCTCAAGAAGTTTCAGTGACTCCCTATTATCTCTAGGGTAGAATGCAAACTCCTCCCGCCCTTAAAGCCCCTTCCAGCTGGTTCTCCTCTTAGCCTTCCTGATTTCACTGGTTTCCTGGCTCTTCTGTGTACATGACACTCCCTCTCCTGTGTCCACGTGGACCTTCATGCAAGCTGCCTCCCCTGCCTACAATGACTCTCCCTTCTGCCTCTTGGAATTCCTAGCTCCCTCAAGGCTTAAGCCACTTCCTCCCCCATGAGCCCCTTCCTGACCTGTCTCCTGCCCATTGGTAGTGTTCTAACCCCTCTCTGAAATTACTTTACATTTAATTGGAAATATATTGTATTTGGAAGACATCATGGAGTGGTCGAAAGAGATCTATCCTTAGAGTGAGGAAGACCTGAGTTCCAATCTTGTCTTTGACACATGCTGGCTGTGGGACTTTGGCCATATTATTAACCTCTAATTAACCCAGACAACTGTCTGAGTTGATTTGCACTGGTCGAGGGAGTTTCTTCACTACTAGCTTCCTACTGAAAGCTTAAATCAAAATGATTTTTATAAAATAGACCTGTAAGGAATCTTGGAGATCATAGTGTCATAGATGAGGAGCTGGAAAGGATCTTATTAAAAACCAAAACTTTACCAGGAGGCAATTTTGTAAATGATTTCATTCCTTTCTATTTTTTACAACTAATATTCCAACTACGTTATGAATGCTTCTTTTGAATACTGTTTGTTGTTTTTTTTTTTGGGGGGGTGAGGCAATCGGGGTTAAGTGACTTGCCCAGGGTCACACAGCTAGTAAGTGTCAAGTGTCTGAGGCTGGATTTGAACTCAGGTCCTTCTGACTCCAGGGCCAGTGCTCTATTCACTGAGCCACCTAGCTGCCCCTGAATACTTTTTTAATGTTCATGTCAAAAATGCACAGCACAGGAACCATCAAGCAGAGACTGTCACCTGCAATGCAGAAATCACGGAGATGGAAAGGACCTTGGAGGTCATGTCTCCTACTCTGATTTTACAGAGAAGAAAACCTGAGGTTCCAGAGAAGGGAAATGACTTGAATAAGCTGGTACAGGTAATCTGGTGTAGCCACATCTTGAACCCAGAGCTTTTGACTCCAAAGACAGCCCTCCCTCCACCTTGCTATGTATGCTGCCTTCTGATTATTTCAGATTTGAAAAAAAACACAGCCTTTCATGATCAAGGTAAAGAGACACCCCAGCAGGAAAAGAACTGAGATTAAATGTGTTATTACATATTACTATTAGTACTGTATAGTGTAGAAATGGTGAAGCTGATAAGTGCTGATATTTTAAACTGTTTTTTTTAACAGTTGTTCACATTTCTACAGTGCTTTAAAATTTACAAAGTGTTTTCCCTACAAATTCTTGGCAACACATATATTAAAATCCGTTTTACAGATAAGGAAACTGAAGCACAAAGAGGTAAGGAACTTTCCCAAGGTCATAGAATTGATAGGTTTCAGCTAGGCTTTGAACCCTAGTCTCTCTGGATTCTTAAGACCAGCATGCCTTTATTATCACACCATCCTACTTCTCAGAATTATCTTTTGGCTTACTTGGACCAAATATTCTATTTAGTTTACTCTATCCCATTAGCTTACAGTCCTTGCTGTAGAACAACTTTTTACACAAACAAAAATATTACATAATTAAAAGGCGCTGCCTAGGAAATTTTGTTCAAATGAATGAATATATCGCTATAAATCAAATCCCTATCCTTCAGGATCCAGGAATGAAACAAATACTCATCCTCTCTGCAATTCACTCACAAGTGCAAATAGTACTTTGAAGCTCAAGAAGCCAGAAAGTACTATTGTGTGCCTCTGAACTGCAAACATACCTCTTCATGATTTCACACATGTACCTTATCTTCTCTGACCTCTCAGTTTTAGTTGTGTATTATTTTGTTTCAATGAGTAATTTATAAGCTCCACAGTTTGGAGGGACTGGAGTAGTGAGAAGTTGTACCTCCCAGCTGATCCGCTGCCTACCATCTCACACTGTGGTTGCCTTCTTTGGGAAGTGGGGTGGCACCCTCTACTCCAAGATGAACATTCTCACATTTGGTCATACCCTTCATATCCCAGTGATTCTGAATCCCTGAACATCATCTAAACTCCACTCACCACCCCTACCTCCTAATCTCTTATTCTCAACCCCCTTAACCTTTCCACATAAAAGTTTCAACCAAACACTATTTATTATTCACTCCTTCCACTGTGCCCTCTGTAATACCTGTCACATATGCAACAAACTTCACTTCATCCAAAATCTTTTACTTTCCTACTCCTTCCATCTCCTAGCTATGGCTCCCTGCTGATGACACAGCTACCCTGACCACCCTTCCCAGTATGGTGCACTGTTTGAGGCAGGGGAATTGGAATATTCCTTGCTCCCCATTGCCACTTCAAGTTTCTTCCTCTACTTCCATCATTTAGTAACCTCTTCTTCTTTGAGGTTCATGCTATTCATGGTAGCTGTTGTCTAGAGACCTCCAAGTCATTCCCCTTCTTTCCTCAATGAGTTCAATATATGGCTCACAATTTTTCTGTTCTTTCCAACTTCTACCCTCATTCTAGGGTATTTCAACATGCATATTAACTCTCCCTGAAACACCTCAGTTCCTCAACCTACTTACTTCCCATGAGCTACTCCTCTACCCACCAATTTTGCCACCATCCACAAATGTGCCAACTCAACATTCAAGAATCCTGAAATCCCCTTATCTGACTATAGTTTTTTGACTTTTCACCCTTCCCCCTGCCTTTTCTCATAATACCCTACCCTTTGTTCACATTGTAACTTCTGATCTCTTGATGCTCCCCCTCCTCCCAGTTCCCTCTCAAGCCATCTCTCTTATATTAGCCATCCTCTCTTCTTCTCACTATTTTTGACTCCTTACTGAAGTAATTCAACTATACACTGTCCTTCTCTCTTGAATCCCCAGTCCCTTTATTATTTCACTGATTAAGCCCTGGATCCCTCCTACCATCCACCTTTGATCCCACAGACACATGCTGCTAAATGAATGTAGAGAATGAACACACAACATCAACTGGGCCCTCACTAGTGCTAGCCGTTCCTTCTATACCTATTAACTCACTCTCCCACTCTCCACAGAAGCTCTTCCAAACCTTTTCAGCTCTCCTCCAACATGCCATGGCCTTCCCTATGCCCACCCTCTCTACTGAGAACACTGCCTCATATTGTACAGGAAAAACTAAGGCCATTTGCTGTGAATCCCCTCTTCTCCCATCTGCTTCACCTCATCCATCACTCAGGTTCCTTCTGCCATGACCTCCTCCTTCAACCCTGTCTGATATGAGGGGGTGGTTTTATTCTTTACCAAGGCTAACCCCTCTGCCTGCTTAAGTGATCCCATGCCTTCCCAGCTCCTGGCTGCTCCTTCTGTCACCCCCACTCTTTCACTTTTTTCAATCTCTCTCTGTTTACTAGCTTATTCCCCACTGCCCACAAACATGCCCGTGTCTCTTCCATCCTGATCCCTCGGCCTCTGATAACCCTAGTTCTATGTCTCATTTGCCCTTTGCTCCTCGAAAAGGCAGTCTGCAATAGGTGCCTCCACTTTCTCTCCTCTTCATTCTCTTCTCACAATCCCTCGCCCTTACAATCCAGCTTCTGACTTGATCATTCCACCCAAACCGCTGTCTCCAAAGTGACTAGTGATCTCTTAGTTGCCAATTCCAATGGTCTTTTCTCAGTCCTCGTTCTCCTTGCCCTCTCTCTCTGTAGCTTTTGGCACTACTGGCTACTCTCTCCTCCTTGATCCTGTCTTCTCTCTAGGTTTCAGGACACCACTCTTTCCTGGTTCTCCTCCTATATATCTGACCACCCCTCTGTTTTCTTTGCTGGACCCTCTTCCAGATCATGCCCTCTAATTGCATGTGTTCTTTCCCATGCCCTCTTCTCTTCTCCCTTTGTATTACTTGTTGAAGTGTTATATAATTGTTATTACTATGCGAAATTTAGGTGATTTGTATTTAGAGGTCTGAAAAGTCTGAGGTGGGAAGAGGTAACAGTAGCTCAAGCAAGGGCTAGTGCTATTGTATAATCACGTAAGCCACTGAATCAGAAGCTGTACTCTTCCCCCCTACAATCTCAAATTGTACCAATTATTTCCTTCTAGAGAGTGATGCTTGAAAGGGCAGGGACCAAAGAATCATAGAATGTCAGATCTGGAAGAGACCTTGGACCTTATTTAGTCAAATACCCCCATTTTATAGAGGAAGATTCTGTGGCATAAGGAGGTTAAGTGATCTGTCCAAGACCACATAGCTAGCAAGTAGCTATTCTGGGACTTTAACTTAGGTCTCCAAGAGGATTATGCTCTTCTCACTACCTACATTTGTTATACAGGATTGCTCCTTACATACAATTCTTTATAACTAGATCAACAAAACTTTCATGGGTCAATATCTCGGAAACACTATTATTGTAGTGCATTTACCTGTATAAATTAAGAACCAAAAAGAAGCTAAGTCAGTAATAACCAAATTTTCTTTAGTTTTAGCTTTTGCCATGATATAAAGCCCAGAAAGGAAAAAAAAAAGTTCTGAGTTTAAAATGATTGAAATTTGCCAGCTTCCAGCTCTTCTGGAATCTTGCCGGGGTTAATTTGGGTCTGGGCATTTCAAAGTTTGTATGGCTCTAACTTAATCTGATGCAGCCCCAAAAGCTGACTTGGTAACAGGCAAAAATATTCCCTACAATTCAACACAAGTGACAGTCTGTTCTCAAGGTAGCCAGGACTGAATTAGAATGTTTTATTTGTCTTACTCCAGAAGAGGGTGGTGCTGTGTCTCTTAGTAAAAGCCATTTGTGACAGAAATACCTTATAGGTCAGTCCAAAGCCAGGTAAGGGGGTGCAGGTCGGGGAAGCATATGACTTGTTTTAGAGCATATTTAGGCTCTACTTACAATTTTTATTTTGAAAGATACAAATATGACAGTTCTTTAAGCCATGGTAAACTTTTAAATGAAAAACTCCAGTATGAAGATCAATCATTTTAAGCTTCACCTCCACAGAGCAAAGACTTCCTTCCTTCCTTCTTCCTTACTTTCCTGATTTCCTCTCTCCTCTCCTCCTTCCTTTCCTTTCTTCCTACCTACCTTTCCTCTCTTTCTTTCCTCCTTTCTTCCCTTTCTCTTCCCTCTTGTCTTTCCAGATATATTTCTTAATTTCATTCCTTTCTTTTCTCTGTCCTGAGAGTGTTACACCCTGGCTCCTGAAATACAGAACTCTTGTGTAGGAGGGTATCTCACTACACCACTCAAATGTGTTGCTAATGAGGTTAGTACTTAATAGAACCATAGAAGGACCTTGAAAAAAAAAAGAAAATAGCCTGACAAATGTGTTGATCAAGGAATGCCAACAACGCTCCCAGGGTCCTGACTGAATTTCAAGGATTCTGAAAAAATGTAAAAATGGACTTTTGTGCTTAGTGAAAAATCATAACATTGAAACATAAGTCCATTTATCTTTTAACTATTTTTCCAGTCCTCTTCCAAAATTTTGCTGGTTATTAAAACATGGCTGTGTAAATAGAAATGTTCTGCTTTATAACTTACCCCCTCTTTCTCCTCCTTATGCCTACAATGCAGACATTGTTCGTTCTATCACAAGCATTCTCCCGGCAACAGGCCTTGATGTCAAACTGGTTCATGACTTCACAGTGGCACAGTAAGGAAGAACTTCTCAAAAATAACATTAAGAACTGATTTGCTGTAGCTCCCATGGAAGTAATCCAAGATCTTGAGAAATATGATTTCTCTTCTTTTTCAAAGAGAGAAGGGACATCAAGCAATACCAATCAGATTTCTCCAAGAGTGTACAAATCAGTGATAAAGCCACAATTAGTATGGCACCTGAAATAGCCTTATATCTTCAAATGGAAATATACACCACAGAATTTGAAATTATTTCAGTAACTAACATTCTCTCCAAACATCTGCACCCTAATTGTTATACACATGGCAGAGAAAAGGGAGATGAGAAATAAATCCTCCAGTTTTTAGATGGGTGACATTGGAGAAGTTGCCTCATTTTTAAGGACTCAACTTTTAAAAATCTCCACAAAGTAGCTTGAACTAGATCATCTCTAGGGTTTCTCTGGCTCTAAAGTTCTAGGATTTCACCCTGTATCTCACAAAAAGTTATTAACATGTGAGTCATCCTGACTCAGGGACCTTAGAGAACTTGTGGAGTAGATATGCCATAATCAAACATTTAATCAGCAGGTATTTACTAAGTATCTACTATATGTCAGGTCCTACGCTAGGCACTGTGGATATAGTTCCAGAAGTGAAACATTCCTTGTCCTTCAAGAGATTACATTTAACGTGGTAGGGAGAGAGCTACAGAACAGTGGATATGGCATGACAATCTGCCTTCACATTCCATCTCATGACATTCAACATGTGACCTTGGCAAATTAGTTATTCTCTCTGAGCCTGTCTTCTCATCTATAAAATGGGAAAATCGTAGCACTCACCTCAGGGGGTTGTAGTCAAGAATGTTTGTACGGCATTTTGCAAACCTTAAAGCATTATGGAAATGTCATCTATTATTATTACAATATTATTTTTAAGAGGCAGTGTGATGTTGTGAATAGAAGGCTTGATACATTCTAGTCTGATGAAAGGCATATAATATAACCTCCAGGTTATATTCCAAGATGGTCAATTACAGAGGAATTTTTCACATTGTGAACTCTTTTCACTAATGAAAACACAGGTCTGTACCTATTCCCTCATAAGTGTGTGTATCTATGTATGTATGTATGTATTCCATTTGAAGACAGACTTCAGATGCTATATATACAAGTGTGTATAGCACCTGAAGTAGTCTTAAGTTGTGTGTGCATACATATGTGTGCGTGTGTTCAACCAGTCCCCTACTAGCTATCCCATCAGGGGATTTTACTTTTATTTGGGAATTGGGTTTCACATCCACAAAGGGAAGGCAAAAGGCGAAGCACTACATTACACATCCAAATGATACCAGCTATAGAAGAAGGAAGGTGGCAAGGCTGGATTTGGAGTCAAAGGATCTGAGGTGGAAATACAGGCTCTGCTACCTCTGTGTGTCATTGGGCAGGTCACTTGCTCTTTCTGGGCCTCATCTTCCATATTTGTAAAATGAGGGGTTGTCGAGGTGCTTTCTAAGGTCCTGTCCAAATTGGATCCTACAATTTCTCTACTGCTTTATGAATATTAGAACCGATTACAAAAACCACAAATAAAAAAACCAAACATTTTCAATCTACAAAATGCACTCATTGCTACAGATTTTGTACAGGTTAAAACACAAACATATCATTCACAATGATGAGGACCTCAGTTAAAATATACTGTTCAGACAAGGTCAACAAGCTCATGTTTTAGTAGAATGTAACAGAAAGGGATTTCACAGAGGATAGTCCTTCAAGGAAAACCTGTATGCATTCAGTTCCCAAGAGATCAAGTTCAATAAATATCAGCAGGTGTTCTTAGTTAGATGATGTGAGTGGGCAAAACAATATCACATTGACCTTATATTATTATTATTATATTATTGACCTTATATTGACTTTATAGTCAAGCACATAGCGAGAGTTAGACCCCACAATAATTCTGGAAGTGGACATACAATGTGGAAACCAGTTCTACTTTGACCCTCTTTTTTATTTCTCATTTATTATAGGTGCGTAATTAAGAGGCAAAGGTTGCTGATGAAGTTATTCAGAATGTGGTACAATGACCCAAATGGAGTCAAAAGAATCCGACATGGATGAAAAACCACTCAATGACTAAAACATGAAATAACATATTTGTTGAGGCCTCTTGTTCCAGTGGCAGGTTGGTGTGGAACATTGCATGGGACTTCTTGAGACATGGGAGGGGAATGAAGGAAGTGGAGAAGGGACTGTAAGATCGGGCTTCCAGTCCTGGTACTGAACTGTGTGATATCGGGAAAGACATCTCCCCTTTCTGGGCCCCAGCTTCCCTTATGAGGGATTTAGCTTAGATGATCTCATAGTTCCTTTCTGGCTATAACAGCTTATGTATAAAATAGAGAACAAGTCATAAACATTTATAATACTAGCATATGAAGCAAATCAATTACTTTGATAAAATTATTGCTTGGTTCAAACCATACCCCTCTAAGTGTGCTTTATTTTAAATAAAATAATTACAGGCAAATGCAAATTATAAAAGAGATCTATGGGACTTCATTTTATCTGAACATTTAAATATATATTTAAAGATAAAGAGACATCTTCAGTATCATGGAACGTGCTACAGATTAAATGTTACAGGATTTTGAGTCCAAATCCCAGTTCTGTTAGTTACTGAGTAATCTTGGTCAAGTCATTCAATATATTTGAGCTTTAGTTTTCTCATCAATAAACTAAAGGAGATGGACCAGATGATCTTAAAGGATCCTTCCAGCTCTCTATCCTATGAACAGGCACAAGCCTTTATTTACATAGTGTCAACTACTACTGGTCAAGTGGGAACTGAGCAGAAACACTCAAAGCTTGCCCCTAGGAGCAACTGCCTATTAAAGATCAATCAGAAAGGAAGAAAAAAGGCAATGGAAAAAGAATACGGGATTTACACACAACTTTCTAATAACTCACATTCTGAGAAGTCATCAATTGCCATTGTGTAGGAAGATAAAAGGGAGAGCACAATTTAAAACAGATTCTGTCAGTCAGTCAACAAGCATTTATTAAGCACTTACCATGTGTCATGCACTTTATTTTTTGCTTTAAATTTGGACTATTAAACTCATCCATGATTAGAAAGCAAGTCTCTGTAGATAATGGAAGATTTTTTTTTCATGTGTTGGCTAGTTTTGATGGGCTGACTTTTTCCTCTCTCTCTCTCTCTCTCTCTCTCTCTCTCTCTCTCTCTTTCAAGATTGTTCTGAGACAGGGTGGGGCAAAACTACTTTAGGAAATTCAGGTCATGTCAACATAAAAATAAGTAAAATTCTACTTAAAAAGTAAAGTGAAGGAACAGAATTCCAAAGTTCCAAGTCCTTTCAACCCAAGGCTATATAGAGTCTTAAGAAGTGGGGATAAAGAACAAAAATGTTATTTGATTGGTTAAGCTTACTGCCCTATTTCCTCTCAAAATGGTTAACATTATGAACTGTCTCCATCTTACTTTCAGCATGAATCACCCCTCCTTCTCCTCTTTACCTCATTCTACAATCAACCTTCCTCCTATATCTAGGATTTTGGGGAGGACCTGGTCATTTCTGAAGATTTTTGGGGTGGAATGAGATAGAGGAATTCATTATATGGAGCTTGGAGGTTAGATTCCCAGTCCTTAAAGACAATAAGAGTTAAATTGGGGTTGTATTAATTTATACTTGTGTTCAGTGTCAGTGGAGAGCAAGGTCTCAAACAAAGATACACTCTTGTAAGGAAGTTCTTAATTGCTATTGAAAATAAAACCCAAGATTTCTGGGGCAGAGCCAAGATGGCAGAGGAAAGGAAGTAAGCTCTCAGAACTCATGACACGATCACTCCAAAAAACCTCCAAATAATGCCATAGGACAATTCCTGGAGCAGCAGAACCCACAAAAGAATGGGCTGAGATAATTTCCCAGCCAAAGATGGCTTAGAAGGTCGGAAGGAGGGAGCTGCTGTGTCACGGCAGGAGTGGAGCTCAACCCCGTGGTCACACTGACACAGATCCAGTCCCAGGCAGGCTGAGCCAGAGAAAGAGACCCCAGGAGCCTCTGAATCAGCTGCAGTACCAGTGTCATATGGAACTAAGTGTTTATGGTTTGGTGAGAGGGCTGAGTGGTTGGCTGGGGGAAGATTACTGGGGTCTCTGCTGGTGCTGAAGCAGAATTTGGGTGTTTCACCCCTGCTGGGAACTAGGAAGTAGGATTGAGTGGGGATGGCCCAGGTAGGGGAGGGGATCAGGCTCATTGGAGCTAACAACCTCAGTACACAAAGTTTTGCTGGCTGGATAATTAGCAAGTTGGCCTGGGGTTATCTATAGACCAGAGAATAGACCAGGTGAGGGAAGAACCTTCACCTCCTTAATTCATACCACCTTAGACCCTCTGAAGCTTGGGACAGTACATCCTGGAAGCAGTGCCCCACTTTAAAAAGGAGTTAAAAGTCAAGTAAAAGATGGGCAAGATGAGCAGACAGAGAAAGATGTGGACCATAGAAAGTTTCTTTAATGTAGAAGCTGCTAGATCTTGTGCTATCCTGACTGCAGTTTCACAGTACTTGAATTGTTTCTTTCTGGCTACTTGCAATATTTTCTCCTTGACTTGGGAGCTCTGGAATTTGGTTATAACATTTCTGGAAGTTTTCCTTTTGGGATCTCTTTCAGGAGGTAATCAGTGGATTCTTTCAATTTCCATTTTACCTTCTGCTTCTAGGATATCAAGGGCAATTTTACCTGACAATTTCCTGGAAGATGATGTCTAAGCCCTTTCTTTGACAATGGTTTTCTGGTAGTCCAATAATTTTCAAATTACCTCTCCTAGATCTATTTTTCAGGTCAGCTTTTTTTCCAAGAAGATATTTCACATTGCCCTCTATTTTTTTTATTCATTTGGATTTGCTTTATTATGTCTTGATTTTTCATAAAGTCATCTGCTTCTATTTACTCAATCCTAATTTTTAAGCAATTATTTTCTTCAGTGAACTTTTGTACCTCCTTTTCCATTTGGCTAATTTGACTTTTCAAGCTGTTGGCTTTTATTTTTAATGACCCTCCTGCATCACTCTCATTTCTCTTTCCATTTCTTCCTCTACCTCTCTTGCTTTATCTTCAAAATCCTTTTTGAGCACTTCTATGGCCTGAGACCAACTCATATTTTTCTCGGATGCTTTGGATGTATGAGCCCTGATGTTTCTATCATCTTCTGAGGGTGCACCTTGATCTGAGAGTGCTGTTTAAAGAGTGCTGGGCTTGGAATCAATAACACAGTTTCAAGACATACTTCAGACACTTACATAGCTGTGTGATCCTGGGCAAATCAATTAGCCTTTCTTGGCTTCATTTTTCTTATGGAGATGATACTAGTATTTACCTCTCAAGGCTATTATAAAGATCAAATGAGATAACATATAGAAAGAACTTTGCAAATCTTAAAGTGCTACATGAATGCTACCTAGCTTTAATTTAGCCCTCCCCTTCCCCCGCCAATAACAAATGTTATAAAAAGCTCTTTAAAAAGAACTCTTTCCCAACTTTTGATAATATTCTCAGGGTAGATTTCCAACAACTGAATTATGGGATTAAATGGTATGATTATTTTTGTAGTTTTTACTGGGTACTATTGGATTGCTTTTCTGTTATAATGAGTAAGCCTATTTCTCTGCAGCCCTGCCAGCAATGGGTTTCTTGATTATAATTAACCTGATAAAATGATAGGTAGGTATAAAGTATAGATTCCATTGGGATTTTATGCATTTCTATTTAAAACCCCTTGGTATTTGGATTGGTATTTATTTTATAGTTTTTATTGTTATTGTAAATGAGTTTTCTATTTTTACATTTCCTTGATCTGTATTGCTATAATGATGTTTGTTGCTATATTTCTATAGCCTTAATGTGTATCCTGTGACTTTAAGAAACTGTCATCTGCAAACAGTGGCATTTTTATGGTTTTGTTTCCTGTTAATCCCTGTCTCTTTCCTGCCTTGTGCGACTACTAGCATCTCTAATAATTTGTCACACAGAAGTGATAAAAGTGGCTTTGTTTTATATCCTATTTAGCAGGAATGCTTCTAATGCTTACTTTTTGCATATCTGGATAGCCCCTTTTATTGAGTCAAGGAAAAAAAGTTCTATTTCTATTCTTTTTTGTGTGTTTTGGGCAGGGATTAATGCTGGGTTCTGTCAAAAGCTTTTTAAAAAAATTCAGTAAAACAATCTTTTCACTCTCTTCAGTTTTTTGTTTTGTTTATAGTTTGTTAAAGTTAATATATTTTGGGGCAGCTAGGTGGTGCAGTGGATAGAGCACCAGCCCTGGAGTCAGGAGTACCTGAGTTCAAATCTGGCCTCAGACACTTAACACTTACTAGCTGTGTGGACCCTGGGCAAGCCACTTAACCCCAACTGCCTCACTTAAATTTAAAAAAAAAAAAGTTAATATATTTTATAATGACTCAGATTTGCTTCCAGGTATAAAATCTGCTGGATCATGATGCCAGATTTCAAAAATTACTGCTGAATTCTGTTAGGTAATATAATTTTATTTAGTATTTTCATCTATATTCATTAAGAAAATTGATTTAGGGGGTGGCTAGGTGGCGCAGTGGATAAAGCACCGGCCTTGGATTTAGGAGTACCTGAGTTCAAATCTAGCCTCAGACACTTGACTTACTAGCTGTGTGACCCTGGGCAAGTCACTTAACCCCCATTTCCCAGCAAAAAAACAAAAAGAAAATTGATTTATACTTTTCTATTTTAGTAGCATCATTGCCAAGTTTTAAAATAAATGTGTTTGCCTCCTAAAAGGTCCTGAGTACTATTTTAGTTTTCTCTATATTTCTGAATAATCTATATAGTACAGAGGTCATTTGTTTTTGGCAAGGTTTTAAAGAATTCATCCATGAATCTATGTGAGCCAGATGTTTATTTGTTGGAAAATTCATTTATCATTTGTCCTATTTCTTCCTCTTAGATTGCTCTATTTAAGCAATTGATTTCTTGTCATGTTAAAGGCTAAAATTCTAGCTAATCTGTCTAAAATATCTAATGAGTGGTCGCCAATAAATTATAAGCTTTAGCCAGAGTTAGGCTTTTAAGCATTTATTAAGGAGAATAAGAATTTGGTAAAGAGAGAGAGAAAGGCCTACATTCATCTATCTATTAAAGGGAGAGCACATTTCTAGCTCAGCTCTCCGCCAGAGTCCAAAGGAAAAGAAAAACGACAGAGCACCCGACTCCCCCTTCCTCCTCCCACCAGCAAACATCACTTCCTGACGCCAAAGAAAAGATGCATGGTCTTGTCCTCAGAGATGTTCACCTCATTTCTACAGCAAGTCTCCAGCAGGTGGCGTCATTCCAATCGTTACAATCATTAATATTTTTGAGCATAGTCATCTATTTCCTTTAAGTTCTCCAGCATTCCAAAATTACATTCTTAACTTATTTTTCTTAATTATTTCTTTTTCAATTGTAATTTTATTGATTTGTGGTTTCTTAGAATTATTTATGATAATATTTGCTAATAGGTCAAATTTATTGATCCAATAAGAAAGGCAGTTCCTGGTTTTATCAATTTAGTTCTTGCTTTTTGTAAGGCTAATTAACCCATTTCACATGAATTTTAATCTCAAATTATTCAATGCATGAAAAGTATTACACATTTGTCTTCCAAAATTTTTAGGTGTTTTTCTAAAACAAGTCACAGATATACCAAAATACTTACCATTTCACTCAACAGAATTATTGTATTGTGGCCCACTAGACTGAAGATTTTTGATGAGTATCTTCTCAACTATCAGTAAGATAATGTCTATAAAGCACTTTACAAACCTTAAAAATACTATGTAAATGTCAGGTACTATTATTTCTCCACTGAAATCAGTTCAGTCTCTACACTGCCTGACCAAAGGAAACCTAGTGAATATATTCAATGGAAACAATGTTGCCCTACCACCATCTCTTCCTTAGAAATAGGATTCTCTTCATCCAGAATAAAATGAAAAAAGATGGCACAATTTTTTCTAGTTTATACTATTTCCTGGATAATCCATTTTTGTTATTTAAACTCATATACTTGAGTAGGCTTCTAAGGCAAACACAAAATGAAGCTTTTATAAATATGAATTTAAGACTTTTGTTTTTATAACACATACTACTTATCCAGTTAAATATTCATTTAGATGAATGTAATATGAAGTCTTTGGTATGTTTGTTATTTACAGGAAAGACCACAGTGGCTTCTTACAATGCAGAGTCATTTGGGGGTAAATATTTTAAGAATAAGTGCATGTTATTTAATCCAATAAATATGGACTACAGGACGAGGGCCATATGTATTTCAGTATGTGTATTATTCAACATGGTTAACTGCTTTTTTGTCTGAGTGTATTTCAGTCGTCACTTTCTGAAGAGTCATATAGTATCCCTCATAGGCCATAGCATTTCCATTATGAGAAAGTCTTTTTAAAAAGAAGTCTCTGTCTCATTTCTCCACAGTATATGCATTCATGAATCATAATGACCATAAAAATTAGATTTCAAAACCATTTTTACTTTAGTAACTCAAAGATCTTTGTATTGTGTGGATGATTCCTCTACCAATACAGATCACATCTCTATAAAAGAGCAATGGAACAAAAACTGCTGGGAAAACTGGAAAACAGTATGGCAGAAATTAGGTATAGACCAACATCTCACACTGTATACTAAAATAAGGTCAAAATGGGTACATGATTTACAAATAAAAGATGATACCATAAGAAAATTAAAGGAGTATGGAATTGTCTCTCAGATTTATGGACAGGGGAAGAATTCAGGACCAAGGAGGATATAGAGAATAAAATTAAATGTAAAATAGATAATTTTGATTATATAAAGTTAAAAAGCTTTTGCAAAAACAAAACTAATGTAACCAAGATTACAAGGCAAGTAGAAAACTGGGAAATAATTTTTGAAACAAATATCTCTGATAAAGGCCTCATTTCTTAAATATACAAAGAACTGCATCCAAATTTAAAAAATACAAGTCATTCCCCATTTGATAAATGGTCAAAAGATTTGAACAGGCAGTTTTCAGACAAAGAAATCAAAGTTATCAATAATCATATGAAAAAATTATTTAGATTATTATTGATTATAGATATGCAAATTAAAACAACTCTGAGATATTACCTTACACCTTTTATAATGGCTAATATAACAAGAACAGAAAATATTGGTTGTTAGAGGGATTGTGGGAAAACTGGGATGCTAATCCACTGTTGGTGGAGTTGTGAAAAGATTCAACCATTCTGGAAATCAATTTGGAACTATGCCCAAAGGGCTATAGAACCGTGCATATCCTTTAATCCAACAATAACACTACTTGGTTTATATCCCAAAGACATCTCCAAAAAGAGAAAAAGACCTACTTGTACAAAAATATTTATAGCAGCTCTTTTTGTGGTGGCTAAAAATTGGAAATCAAAGGAATGACCATCAGTTGGGGAATGGCTAAACAAACTGTGGTGTATGATGATAATGGAATATTGCTGTGCAGTAAGAAAATGACAAAACAGGATGGCTTCAAAAAAGCTTGGAAAGATATGTATGAAATGATGTATTGGGAAGCGAGCAGAACCAATAGAACACTATACACAGAGACAGCAATGTTGTTCAATGAAGAACTGTGAATGACTTGACTTTTCTCAACAATATAATAATCCAAGACAATCCCAAAAGAATATTGATGAAACATACTATCCACCTCCAAAGAAAGAACTGATATTGATAGAACAGACTGAAGCATGCTATTTTTCACATTCTTTCATTAATTGACAAATTATGGTGATGTTTTGCATGATCATATATGTATAGATTGTTTGCTGCCTCAGGAAGGGGGGAGGGGAGGGAGGGAGGAAGGGAGGGATAGAGATTGGAACAGAAAAATATAAATAAAAATGTTTAACCTGAAAAAAAAGGTGGGGGAGGGGTGTGCCGAGGTAATCAGGTTTAAGTGACTTGCAGGGTCACTCAGCTAGTAAGTGCCTGAGGCCAGATTTGAACTTAGGTCCTCCTGACTCCAGGGCCTGCTCTATGCATTGGGCCAGCCTGTTCAAGGTCATCCACGTTGTAAATGTTGGAGCTAGGATTCAAATCTAGGCCTTTTGACTCCAGGTCCAGGGAGTAACACAGCCACTGCAGTGTCTCTCCTTATGAAGAAGGGGCAGTAGAGCCAGTGCTACTGGCCTCCAACTTTGACCAAGAATGTTTAAGGCAATGTACCTGAGGGTTCAGAGAAGTAGCATTTACCCCTTCCTTTCCCTGGATCTATTTATAGTCTCTCCCTGGGGGATGAGGTGGGAAGGGAAAGTTGGAGGGAGAGCCCTTCTCCAGCCTGATCTTTTCCTTCTTTTCTGGGGTCCCCAGGCATCCTCACCACTAATGTTTTCTATTGACTCATTCAGTCATTATTCTCTACTCACCCATTTGGTCATCAGGTTTAGACAAACATATACTTTGATCTTCCTAGGTCAGCTTCAGTTTCAAGTATTGTTTGGATCTGACTTCAAGGTAGTAGGCCTCCACTAGTCGCGGGCGACCATGGATCAGTGCCTTGAAGAGCCACAGGCCACAGTGGCTGTGCAGTCCGATATGGGAGCTGCAGCTCCTGAGTGACTTATAACCGGTAACTGCCGCATCCCGTGTTGTATCTACCCCACGAGGAGTAGCTAGAGTGTCCTCTCCAGGGCACTGGCCTGGGCGGATCAATATGGAAAACAAGCTGTTGCCCATGCAGCAGATTTTCCCTCTCCACGACACTGGTGGATCCAAAGGAGAGGCAGAGCCAATACAGTTTGGCACCAGTGCTGCTGCAGGAGTTGCCAGAGGGATGTGATGTCTAACATCCAACTGCCTAAGGGACTCCAACTCCTGATTTTTCCTCGGGGTTAACTCCAGAAGCCTTTCCCATATATGGGTATAGCCGCAAGGCAGCGGAGGTTTAAAATCAGGGTTTCCTTCCCCTAGGTGGGTTGCCTGCCGAGGCTAACGAGCCCCACCTGCCTGAATGTAACCGTGGTGGTAATAAGAGCTTTGAATTCAGGTGTTCCTGACTCCTGGTCCCAGCCCCCTATTTCCTGCACCAGCTAGTTAGATGCCTTCACAGACAGAGCTCACAACCCTTCTGTAACTTAGTATTTGTAAGCAACTTTGTGATGGGCTTCGTATAAAGGAGGAAAAAAAAATCCTCTGTCTCTTCCTATGTTCTGATTTTCCACTCAAAAATATTGTTGCCCTACCCATGGGGAGTGCTACCTCTATTTTCAGAGGCTGACAGTTTCTTCTGATGGACCATATAGGGAATAAGACCAGTCTTTTCCCCCTTAAATGCCACATCTAGCCTTGCATCTGCATCCTTTCCACTGTTTCCTGATCAGAGAACATGGCTGGGGAGGAAAACAGTCATGATTCTGAGAGAGACCCATTTTCTAAAAGACTAGAACAGGAAGGAATGTTAGGGTACACGCTTCTGACACTGGTTCTTTCTTTGTTAATAAGTCAGAATAGTATGGCTAGAAAGACATTTGAGTGTGTATTATTTTAACATAAGAATTTTAACCTGTGATAGTAATAATGATAGTAGAGTATTTTAAGGTTTGCAAAGGATGTTATTACATTTGTTCCTCACAGCCCTGTGAAATAGATGCTAATTATTTCCCCCATTATACAGATGAAGAAACTGAGGCTAACGGAAGTTAAGTGACTTGTTCAGGGTGATAGAACTAGTAAATTTCTAAAGCTGGATCTGAACTCAAGTCTTGTGACTTCAAATCTATCACTTTATCCATTCTGCCACCCAACTGCCTAGCTACCAGTAACAGGAAACAACTAAAGAAAAATCACTGAATACAGCAGAAATACTATCTTGGGTCTAGGTGAAAAACATACCATGTCCTTTCTCTTACCTACCCCATCCATTTTTATCTAGAGGAAGATCAGGAAGTCTTGAAGGGGAAGGTAAGTCATGACAAGAAAATGCAAAGTCATGCATGAATAAGGAGGGGGAAGATGGAAAGATGAGGGCCTTGCTTTGGTGACAGTGGAGAGTTTGTGGGGCCCAGGCTCTTGTTGGCTTTTTTCTTGTTTCTAGTTCTTTTCTTTTCTTTTTTTCATTTCTATTTATTTTTAATTCCCAACTGGCCCAAGCACACTTTTCTCTCCCATCCCTGTAGTATAGTACCTGGGGGCAATTGTCCTAATTTGCTTATTCCAGGCATGGCTCTGGTCCTAGCTATTTAATGTACTAGGGTATTTGGTGGTGGTTGTGCTGGAAGTTCTAAATTATTCATGGGATTGGGAAAAGATTAGCTCATCATCTGGCAGGCCAGACAGTGTAAATTAAAGCAGCATAAAACACAAACCACCATGATGGCCTCTTCTTAAGTCAGGGAAACAGCACATTGAATAGATGAGGTTTCTTCCTGAAGTATAAATAACCCTTGGAACATACATAGAAGAAACTAGCAGCTGCGTTAGCAAGTTACTTGAATAAATTTATGAAGTGGCATGAATGAGAGAGAGGGCTTGTCACTTTGCTTTCCATTCATATGTCAAAATGACAACTGGAAGCAAGTGAAATGTTTCCTTTTTCTCATTGAAATGGAGCACTGAGAAGGGCCACTCATAGACAGGTGTCCATGCTATGGAGTAAAGACAAAGATTTTGGCTCTGATTGCTTTATCAACCCAGTTATGGGTGTAAAGGGAAAGCAGTGGATTCAGAGTCTATAATCTCAAAAAATAGGACCATAGATTTGGAGCAGAAAGGGACCTCAGAGGTTTGTTAGCCTTACTCCCTGGTTTTAAGGATGAGGAAACTGAGGCCCAGAGAGGTTCACTGACTTATCCCACATCACAAAGGGAGTAATTAGCAGAGCTTGAATTTGAACTCAGATATCACTGAGTTCAAATCCAGTACTCATTCCTCTGGAAAAGACCATCTCTCAAATTTTAGAAGGGGAATTTTTAATGGAAAATGCAGATCTTCCCTGAAATGGAATAAATAACAACTCACATTTATAACAGGCTTTCCTCACAACCATTCTGTAAAACAAAGGCATGTTAAAAGGATACTAAATACTTGACTTTCCTTTCAAGACACTGTCAACTGAATATTCTTCTATGATCAATTTGATTGGGTCACTGAAAGATTCTGGTATTACAATGCTGATTTCTTTTTCCACTTCATTGCCCTTAATAAAACTTCAAACTTTTTTGCGGGGGGCAATAAGTAGCCCACCCTCAAGTTTTGATCAAAAGTATGACCTGAACATGCAGGCCACCAATGAATGTACACGACACATGGTGGAATCTCATTGGTTCACACCCCAGCAAAACCACAAACCCCCAAACTCCCAAGAAAGCCTCTTACCTAAGTGCACATTAGCTGTTGGCTTCAGCACTTTGTGTGACATGGCACACCCCACCCCCTCCCCCAATGGGCAGCCGTACCATAGCAAGGCACTTATTAAGCTATCGGGTTACTTTCCAGTAACCATTCAAGTACATTCTTCAAGGGACCATAAAGTATGCTTGTGGGGTGCTGGATCTTTGATTCTTCTCTCCACCCTTCCAACCCCGACTCCCAGGCCCATGCCTTTTTTGGTGGGGGAGGGTGGAGGGAGGAAGGTTATTTGTTAGTATGCTAGCATAGTCACAAAAACTCAGTAATTCTCAATGGGTCGCTCAGTCATTAGTGCAAATTAGTGAGGTTTTACTGTATATGGTCAGACTTGATTTGCCAAGTTCTTTTCCCGTTAAGGTTTTAAACCCATGTGTATTTCAAAGGAAATCTAATTTGTAGGTTTCAGATTCATTTACACTCAACTCACAAATGTTGTTTTGTGAAAGCTACAGTAGTTGGTGTACAAGAAGCCGCAGGAGTTTTTTTTCCTTTCCTTTTTACAAGTTCTTGTTAGAGTGTTTGCTTTGAAGTAGGTATTTAGGCCTTTCTGGCAGAAAATAGAACTCAACCCCAGGAAAATTTAAAGATTCAACAACCAAGTCAGAAAATAGTTTTCTGCTCTCCCAATTCTGACTTCATGGTTTGGGGTGCAAGTGTGTTTTAAATTCAAAAGATGTAACAATCTGTCTTAGTCTTTAGGGAATGCCAAAAAAAAAATAGTTTATGGGGTTACCTTTCAAAGGAATGACAGCAGTCAGGAGGAGCATCTCTTCCTAGGAAGGGAATGCAAATTACAACTTGAAAGTGGGTGGCCTGGTGCTGGTTCTGCCACTGCCCATTCTATTCTACCTCTCCACCTATCATGTTCAGGTACTGATGAGAGGGGAGGATGCCTCTGAACAAAATTTGGCTGGGATTTGTGTGTAATGCTGGGAGGACAGGGGGTGGGAATGAAAGAAAAAAGAGAAAAAAGGGAAGAGGAAGGAAGGAGGAGGTAATGGAGGAGCCAGAGATAGGAAAGGAAAAGAGGGAAAAGGGAAATCAGAGAGGTGAAAAAGAGAAGAGAGGACAGAGGGGAGGAAAAGGATCCCAGGATTTAAACCTGGAAGCAAACTTAGACATCATCAAGTCCAATACCTGTATCATATGGATAGGAAAACAGAGGCCCAGAGGTTGAGTTGGGATTTGAACTCACAGCTCCAAAGATATTTTTCCTGAGTCACTGAATGGAGTGTGTTTATGCCCAGCTTCAGAGGGCAATCTAGAGGGAAGTGCTGATGAAGCTTAAGGGGAGTGAGGTGGGGGAGGCTGGGCAGCAAATCATCTCAAGGTAGTGCTGGCTCCCTGTTGGGTATAAACAATTTTCAATGCCTGGGACATTCTGGTCTGTCAGTCTTACAGTGGCAATTCAGACAGAGACTTCCTAGAGAGATAAAGTGTTATTCACAGCCCATGGGCTCAAAGATAATTGACACGCAATAGACAATTCATGTTTACTGATTTAAGGTTTATAAGCACTGAGATAGGGAAATA
Source organism: Dromiciops gliroides (assembly GCF_019393635.1). Taxonomy (NCBI): domain Eukaryota; kingdom Metazoa; phylum Chordata; class Mammalia; order Microbiotheria; family Microbiotheriidae; genus Dromiciops; species Dromiciops gliroides. Next base: position 260,491,955 of record NC_057864.1, read on the forward strand.
GTGCAAATATAATTATCCCTACTTTAAATATGAGAAAACTGAGGCTCAAAGAAATTAAGTGACTTGCCCAGGGATGCTCTGGAAAGTAGAAAAGTCATTATCTGAACATAGGCCTCTCTCTTAACTCCAAGTTCAGTGCTCTTTGCCCTTATGCCTCCCCTAAAGCGGCAGCAGCACAATGGGGCATCATCCTGCCAACTTTCTTCTGGCACGAAGTCACAATTCTAGGGCTGGGGAGTTAAAATCAAGAGACTTTTGGGAAGAGTGGCCGGGTTGACGCTAATTGCTATGGTGATTCATTGAGGCTGAGGCAAACTTTCATAGAACCAAAACTTAAACCACTAAAGAGGTTTACTAAAACCCTGTGGATTCAGATATCCTCTCATTAAGCCTATGCTACAATTCCAGGAGTTCTGAGCGAATCAAATACCAATTCACTTGTGAACACAAGAAGTAACACTGTCCAAGTATACTACTGATGACCTCAGCACATTGGTGCCACTGTGTGTGTGTGTGTGTGTGTGTGTGTGTGTGTGTGTGTGTGTGTGTGTGTGTGTGTATAAAGCCATGTCGGGCCATAGGATTTATGGTTGTCATGGTCCTTAGGAATAATCAAGTCTAACCCTCTCATTTTCTAGATGAAGAACTTGAGGCCCGCACACATTAAGAGACTCTTCTGAGGTCACCCAGGTACCAATCAATCACTCAACATTTATGAAGGGTTTACTATGTGCCAGACACTGTATGGAGCACTGGAGATATGAAAAGAGGCAAAAGATAGGCTGTACCCTCAAGGAAATCTAATGGGGAAGGCAATAAACACACACACACACACATATATATACATATATGTATGTATGTATGTATATATGTACACACCTATATACACACATATATTTATTTATTTGTATTATGTTTTATGTTTATTTGTTTATACACACACATAAACTATATAGAGGATAAGAAGGAAATAACTGACAGACACTAGCATTAAGAAGGGTTAGGAGGGGCTTCCTAGAGAAGATGAGCTTTTGGCTGAGACTCAAAAGAAGCCAGGAAGGCCACGGGCAGAGGAGTGAGAACTACTGTCAGAACAGTTTTTAAAGGAGTGTCATATGGAATAATGATTAGATTTGTTCTTCTTGGCCCCAAAAGGTAAAGCTGGAATTGATGAGTAGAAGTTGCCAAGTGGCAAATTTAACCTCAATGTAAGGAACACTTTGCTAACAACTAGACATCTCCCAAGTCAGGATGGGCCACCCTTGGAGGAAGAGGTCTTCCAGCCAAAGCCTGATGACCACTGGTTAGGTTTATTGTACAAGGGGCGCCTGGACTAGCTGGCATCTGAAGTCCTTCCTAGTTCTGCCAGCCTGTCACTTGGCAATACCATTCTCAATAATTCTTTTTTTTTTTTTTTTGTGGGGCAATGAGAGTTAAGTGACTTGCGTAGGGTCATACAACTAGTAAGTTAATTTGAACTTAGGTCCTCCTGAATCCAGGTCTGGTGCTTTATCCACTGCGCCACCTAGATGCCCCCTCATTAATTCTTTTTTTTTTCTTTTCATTTTTGTTTTTTTAGTGAGGCAATTGGGGGTTAAGTGACTTGCCCAAGGTCACACAGCTAGTAAGTGTTAAGTGTCTGAGGCCAGATTTGAACTCAGGTTCATACTGACTCCAGGGCCGGTGCTCTATCCACTGTGCCACCTAGCTGCCCCCTCATTAATTCTTAATGATACATTTGAAGCTTAATCAGACCTTTCTTTCATTTCCTACTCAATTAGAAACCTCCCTTTTTAACTGACTATGAATTTGTATCTTTGACTCCAATCTTTTCTGGAACAAGGAAATGATGATTCTGAGATTCCAGGCTAGTTTGGGATCAAAATTCCTTGTAGCTTGGCACAATCCTTGTGCATTTGGATTCCCCAATGAATAGACCAGGATTAAGTTGCTATTCTTGTAAGTCAATCTTCTTTTCCTTCCATTCATTTTCTCCTAGGAATCTCACTTTAGCCTACTGAATCAGCATGTCAATTCAATTCAACAAACACTTAAGTATATACCAAATTTAAAGTACAGAACTACTTGCTAGGGATGCAAAGACAAAGACAGAACAGTCATTACTCTCTAGGAGTTGATAGTCTACTGAGAGGATACAGGTATCCATAAATAAATTTAATAAAAGGTAAGTTAAGAAAGAAAGCACCAACTTGGGCAATCATGGAGAAGGTTATATTGAACTGAGCCTCAAAGGAGGTCAAAGACTCTGAGAAGTGGAGGTGAGAAGGAAGAAAATTCCAAACTTCTGCAAATGCATGGAGAGATAGGGTGTCTTTTGGAAATGGCTAATAGGCCAGACTGTCTGGAAGACAGAGTTAGAAAAGTGAAGCATATGAAATGATAATAAAAATGAACAACAATAACAACAGCAAATGACATTTATATAGTGCTTTAAGGTTTGCAAAGTACTTTGGATAAATTATCTAATTTGTGGTATTACACACATTTTACAGATGATGACACTGACTCAAGGAAGTTACTTTTTCTAGGATCAAGTGATGAGCCATTGGTCTCATGTCTTCTGAACTTCAAGTGTAGCACTCTGTCCATGAATACTTCATTCACAAGTTCATCAGAAAACCAGTCTTTGAAGAACAACACAGGCTCTCCTCCAACAACTACTATACTCCATTTTGGAGGGTAGGGAAAGGAGGCAGAGTACAACTGCACAGCTAGGTGGTGCAGTGGATAGAGTGTCAGGTCCCAAAGTATCAGGAAGACTCATCTTGAGTGTCAGGGAGTCCAGTGTCAGGAAGACTCATCTTCCTGAGTTCAAATCCAGCCTCAGACATTTATCAGCTGTGTGACCCTGGGCAAGTCACTTATCTCTGACTCATCTATAAAATGAGCTGGAGAAGGAAATGGCAAACCACTCTAGTATCTTCGCCAAGAAAACCCCAAGTGGTGCCACAAAAAGTTGGACACGACTGAAATACTGAATGACGAAAATACATCTACTGTGCTAAGTTCTGGAAATACAAAGAAGGAGCCAAAACAGTGTCTGTTCTCAAGGAAACTGTATTCCAATGAGGGGGACAACATATAAATAACTAGGGACATAAAAGATACCTATAGAGTAGATTGAAGGTAGTCTGGGGTGGGGAGAGGTAATAGCAATAAGGGGAGCTGGGAAAGGCCTCCCTACTTAGGAAGATGGTGTTTGACCTTAGTCTTAAAGGAAGCCAGGGATTCTAAGAGACAGAGATTAGGAAAGAGAGCATTTGAGGCATGAGAAATAGTACAAAAACATGGAGTTGGGAGACAGGGTGCAGAGTTTATGAGGAGCAATGAGTCAGTTAGTGTGGTGACTTGTATGTAGAAGAAAGCAATGTGTTCAATGACTGTGAAGACAAGAAGGGCCCAGGTTGTGAAGACCTTTACATGCAAAATAGAGAAGTTCATATTTGATGGAAAAGGTAATATGAAGAGGGGCAGCTAGGTGGTGCAGTGGATAGAGCACCAACCCTGGATTCAGGAGGACCTGAGTTCAAATCCGGCCTCAGACACTTGACACTTACTAGCTGTGTGACCCTGGGTAAGTCACTTAATCTCAATTGCCTCACAAAAAAAAAGGTACTATGGAACCACTGTAGTTTACTGAGTGGTAGTGGTGGTGGTGGTAGGGTTAATATGGTCATATCTATTATTTAAGACAATCACTTTGGCTGTAAAGGATGGATTTGAACAGGGATAGGCTGAAGGCCAGGAGTCCAGTTAGAATGCTACAGTAATCATCCGGGTGACAGGTGATAAGGGCCTAAATTAGGGTGGTTGCTATGTGAATGGAAAAGAAAGGAACATATGAGAGAGATGTTATAGAGAAAGAAATGAGAAGATTTGGGAACTGATTAGATACGTGAGGTAAGGGAGACTGAAGAGTTGGGATGGCCTGAAGGCTGAGAACCTGGGTGAGTGGAAGGATAATGGGTTTTGAGAGAGTAAAAAGGGGAGTTTGGAAAAGAGATGGGTTTTGGGGTAAAGATGACATCTGCTTTGGACATGTTAAGTTTGAAATTCCTTCAGGACATCTGATTCCAGAGGTTTTATAGGTTCTTGGTGATGTGGGATGACAGCTCTGGAGAGAGATGGGGGCCTGGATCAATAGATCTGGGAATTACTTTCATAGGGAGGATAATTGAACCCAGGGGAGTCGGTGAAATTACCAAGTTAGAGCTTCTAAAGTAAAAAGAGAAGAGGTCCTCCCTTTGGTCATGTCACATTGTGAGCGCTCATACTGCAGTAATGACAAGAAAATTTGTCAATGGAAACTTAGAAGGTGTAGTCAGATAGGCAGAAGGAGAACCAGGAGAGAGCAGAGTGATGAAAACCAAGTAAAATAGAAACTCTGAAAAGGTTCTTTATCTTAGGATTTATAGCTGAAAGGGACCTGGGACAATATCTAATCTGACCTTCTTCTACCTCCATTTTTCACAAAGCAGGGAATGACTTGTCCAAAGTCACAAAGAGTAGATCTGCAGTTCAACTTAAATCCTCTGGTTCCAAATCTAGTGCTATTCCTAAAACCCATTACTGGTGATAAAGAGAGACTGTATAAAGAAAGAATGCGCATGTACACAGAGACACTAATAGATCTTGTAACATTGCTGTTTCTGAAATTCAGAAATCTTTCTTCCTAACAGCTGCTTATTATAATATATGTAAAGCCATACTTGAAAAATAATAAAATGTATTAGTTTTCCAAATTAATCATTTATAGTCTAATTTAGTAGAAGATTAGATCTTTATAAAATTTTAAATATCCATTTTGATAAAACATCCCCATAAACTGATTGAGAAAATCAGGGTAACAAGCATCTGTTGCTACAATGTTTTATGGGGCAATAAAATATTAGTTTTTTATAACATTTAAAATAATCAATACTATTAAAGTTGAAAATTATTTTTAAAATGCTCACAGCATATTTTTATTTCACTTTTCCACTATGTAAACTTATGGTATATTAAAAGTAATAAATACTTTTAATGATGGTGATGTAATGGAAATGTGCCAACAACATCCAGAGAATGGCAATGACCTATTATTGCTACAACAAAAATGAGAAATGCTATTGATTCTTTCCTGTACATTCTCTTGTATTTAGGCAGTATCTTTATATAGCCAGCAAATGGAATGAGGTATAGTCTGTACTAGTATTTTGGGATTTTTCTATGGTAAAGAAAAATGTAACCTCTGAATCTATAACTCTATGGTACAGTTATAAAGCAACCTGTCTAATTTGCTATCAATGAGGAGATGTAAAAGAATGTTATACAGATTTTAAAGGCAATTTGGAAAGAAGAATAGAAAATGTTTTGAGTAATGGAAATTCAGGAATATAAACTGGAAGGAAATTAGAGATGATCTCTCCCAATCCCATCAATTAACAGATCAGGAGACTGAGGGCATGAAAAAGTTTCTTGCACATGGTCACACAGGTAGCAAGTGTCACAGTTTAATTCATTGTCAGGGCTTCTGACACTACCTCCTGGCCTCCTTCCATTACACTATGCTCCCTTTACCATTCTTGGAATTTATAGATACTTTAGAAAATACTTAAAATTTAGAATCAGAGCTAAAATGTATAAAGCATTTTCAAGTTGGCAAAGCACTTTACATACATTATCTCATATGAAGCTCACAACCTTGTTATGAATTAGATATAGCAAGTATTATGAGGCTGACCAAAGTCAACATGACTGGTGATGGCCATTTTACAGATAAAGAAACTGAAGCTGAGAAAACTTCAATGATTTGCCCTTGGTCACAATACCAGTAAATGTGGGAGGCAAGCCTGAATCCAAATCTTCCCAATTCAACATCCAGAACTGTACCTACTACCCTGTACTTTATCACAATGGTACCTAAGTTGCCTGGTAGCTAAGAAAAAGTAATCTATGGCTTTCCTGGGTGACTGCTTTGAAGTGCAACATTCCTTTAGTAGCATAAATCCTGTTATCCTGCACAAGCTCTCTTCTTATCTCCAATTCTTTTTGCTACTTTGTGGCCCAAACTTGTATTTTTGAGATGGCTTAAGTAACATGAGTTGTGTCACGATAACAGTGCCATGGTCTAAACAGACAGCCTTAGAAAGCATACAAATGAATACAAGTGTGAGAATTAAAGCGCTACCAACCTGTTGAGAAAGATATTTTAGGGAAGCTCTGCCATGAGGAGAAAGCATGTGACTTGGCATCCATGTGTGACTTACAGTCTAGAAGTTACTGCCTGTTAGTTGTGTCAATCAAAGTTACCAGCCAATTATCTTGGAGCTTTGTGTGTGGATGGCCCTCTTTCCTGTTTCACAGGAGGCTTCTGGGAGGAGGGAGGAGCGAGGCCTTTCGGTTCCTGACTTGGGCTTGGCGGGAGGACAGATACTGGGCTTTCTTAGAGATAGTTAGATGAAGTTTGCTTTTGACCTCTCTCTCTCTATTTACTAATTTCTAATGCACTTTAATAAATACTTAAAAGTCTATACTCTTGCTAAAACTTCTAATTTAAGGCGACCACTCATTAGATTTTAGACATCATAGCTAGAATTTTAGGCCCTTACACAAGGATGCATTAATCTATACATTTACAATGAAATGGGACTCTGCTTAGACAGATACAATAGAAAGCCACAGCCAGTAGTGAAGGGTAGATAGCAAGCAACCTCTTTCAAAGCCAAACCATGATACTGATGCCTTAAAAGGTCACACCCTGAAACATGAAATTCATTTTTTCCATTCAAATAGCTGAGAAATAATGTGGAGACATTACTAAGGTGGGGTAAAATGACTAGTTAAGAACAAAGCAAGCAAAACCAAAGCAGCCTCAGACAATCCAAGGAGTCTGAGGAGCATTTGTTTCTATTTCCCATGTGTATCCATGGATCAAATGAGGCTTCCTTTATTTCGAAGAAGGCAAGCAAATTCCTGATGTCTCTCCAGAGTGCACTGGTTACAGACAGTACTAATGATTTCTCAGTACTTTTAAATTCTCCACTGCAAGCTGTCAAAAACTCTGGAATTAGCCATTTAGATGACACGATAGTGGACCACAATCCCTACTTTAGATTTGAAATGTTAAAAAAAATGAATATATCAATTTATAGACAGAGCTGGAAAGAACCTTGGTGCTCATCTTATCTTACTTCTTTTAGAGAGAATAACACAAAGTTCACAGATGGGAAGCTGATGGGTCTTAAAGCTTGAGTCAAAATTCAGGCCCTCACATAAATATTCAAGGAACTTTTAAAATATTCTCTTATTCAACTTTATGGTATTCCTGATGTAGAAGGAAAAGGGTTGTTACTACATTTCTACAACCTGAAAAACTAAGGCACTGAAAGTGAAATGATCTGCCTCTAACTCACTCATTGAGGCCTCAGTCTAGTTTAGAATAGCATTCAGGTCTCCAGATGGCCAGTCTTATTCTCCATCTACATTTTACTAAATGTCTTAAACCCTCTCCTAGCCTAGGAAGCTAACGTCTGAAGTGCAAACAATGCCTGAGGTCTGAACAATGTAGACTTTCTGGAGTCAAAGCTTCAAATCCCAGTAGGTTGACTCAACCCCAGGGCCTAATAAGGGGGATAAATGGAAGACTCTGTGGATTATTTAGTATGGGTTATGGATGAGACATTGGGAACTGAGATCTTGTTTTTCCTGTAAAGATATTATAGACCCCAAAGTACTCTTTTGGAGAGCAGGGGTTTACCCTAGTTCCATCAGCCAGAATCTATGGATCATTTGCCAAAATGGATTTAGGAAAAAACAATGGGGTAACTGCTAAGCCAACTTACCCTGTAGTACATTAGTCACTCCAATTAAAGTTAAATGTTAAAAAAATGTTAACTTATTAAAGTCTGGCTTTTAAAAAAAGTGTTCCTGTACCTTCCAAACCTCAGAAGTAACTCCACTACTACTGAATCAAAATTTCCAAATTTAAAATCAATGGTGAAAGTGGTAGTATAGTGATCTCTTAATTATTTACAGTAATAGAGAGGAATAGAAGTATCTATAACCCTCAATCATTTATTTTTGGCTCTGAAGATACTCTTGGCCTTATGTTTGAATACAGATGCATTAAGTACTCTAGGAATTCATTGCAAATGAAACAATGAAGCCGTTCTGGGAAGACCTGACTAAGAAGGAGCTTAAAAAAGGGTCTAAATTTCTTATCCAATGAGTTTAACAAAATATATAATTTTATTTTCATGGAAAAATATGGACTAGGTCATATGACAGGTTGAATGGCTGGACCAAAAGAGTAATCATTAATGTTTCGGAGTCAGCTTAGAAGGAGATCTCTAGTGTAGTATCCTAGGGATCTGGGCTTGATCTTTTTTTCTTTTTAATTTTTATCAGTTACTTGGATAAAGGCATTAATGGCATGATGATCAAATTTGCAGATTTGATGACAAAAACTTGAGGGGTAGTTAGTGTATAAGATCATAGAGATAGGATCCAAAAAGATTATGACAGGCAAATCTAATAAGATGCAGCTTAATAGGAATATGGGGATAAATATATAAATTATATATCTCCTTAGGTTAAAAAAATGAGCTTTTTAAGTATAAAATAGCAGAGGCATATCAAGATAGTCATTTCTCTGAAAAAGATCTTAGTATTTTAGTGAACTTTTAGGTCAATATGATCCAACAGGGATATGGCAGTCAAGAAAGCAAATGTGATTTAAGAGTACATCTAGAGGCATAGCTACCAGGATATGGAGGGTTGGGAATCCTGCTTGACCTTACCCAGTCAGCTCACATCTGAAGCATTGTGTTCTGGTTAGATAACATTTTATGAAAGACACTGATATACTGTAGAGATCCAGAAGGGCAACCAGGATGTGGAAAGATCTCTGAAATCACATCATATGATACTCAGTTGAACAAAATGAATTGTTTAACCTGGAGATGAAGAGACTTGGGAGGGATATGATATGTCTTTGAGTTTTTGAAGGGCTGCCACTCAGAGGAGGGATTAGATTTGTTTTCCCAGAGGTATAAATTGCAAAGAGGTGGATTATGGATCAGTAATAAGGGGGAAAATGGTTCCTTAATCAACTACAGTTATGCATGGCATAATTTTGGTCAATCTTTGCAATACACACCTAAAAATCTTACAACCAAACCATCATTGACAGTACTGCTGCCATCAACACTTGGCTCAAATGTACAATATTTCCCATCTAATGTTGCTAATGACCTCCATTAAGGTATTACTTCAGGTGAAGCAATACTGCAGGGGAAGTTGCTTTGGAAACAAACAACCAAAAAAAAAGTTATGTGTATAGGTGGTGATGACTCATTCTGCTGTAAGAATGGAATAGTATGACGCCCTCATTCAATTGTGGGGTGGGGGTTCTTTAGAACTAAAGCCTGGAGGTTCAGGAGACAAATTTCATTGACACTGCTCCCCTCTCCCCTTTCCTCTAGCCACTGGTAGTGCAGATCAACCCTTAGGATAATGAAAATGAATTTATCAAAGTTGAGCTTAAAGTTTTAAAAGCTCAAGATTTGTTTTGTTTTGTTTTCCCTTTGTATGTCTGAAGTGATGAGGCAGAATCACTAATTTGGTGCCTCTTTGTGAGAATAGAACTACTTATCAGTGGACTGTTTGCATAAGGTCTTTAATATTACTCTGATATTTCATAACACAAGTGAAGAACCAAGACTCAAAATTTGCAGAGGGCTTCAATAGGTTTATCTCTGGAGACTGGATGAAGGATTTTATATCCCATTCCTGACTTTAGGCTAGAGTTCAGTTATGATATATTAACAAAATAAGTTACAGTTGGTTGCACCAGCTTCATGGTATATCTGTACTGAGCCTTCAAATGCTTTTGGAACTTAACCAGCATAGTGCCTGACACATAGTAGGCCCTTAACAAATGGTAATTGAATTACTTACCACTCATTGCCTTATGCTGAAGTTTGGTACCACAATTCCACTGGTAAATAATGACTTTGCACTGAGCCTTAGTTTATGTTTAACACCATTAGCTCCACATTAATAATTTACATTTCATTAGGCCTAGAGATATACTCAGTTTTGAGGAGGTCACTTGTTGAGGACTCTTGTTCAGGTGTGGGTTAGCTTAGATAGTCTCTGAAGCCTTTTAAAACTGTGTCTGGGTGTGAGACGGTAGATGTCTTAATTTGCCTCAAAGTCTGAAGCTCATGTTTGGATGTTACTTTTCTTCTTTCTTCCTTCTTTCTTCTTTCTTCTTTCTTCTTTCTTCTTTCTTCTTCTTCTTCTTCTTCTTCTTCTTCTTCTTCTTCTTCTCACACAGCTAGAAAGTATATGAGGCTAGATTTGAACTCAGGAAGATGAGTCTGTTTGACTTCAGGCCCAGCCCTCTATCCTCTGAACCCCCTAGCTGCCCCCTATGTTTCCTTAGGGCTGCTCTTATCTGCAGTTCCCTGAAAAAGATTTTACAAATATTTATTAAGTACCTACTATCTACCACTTGTAATGAGACAGACATTGCTGTAGTGAGACAGGTAGATTAGCTGAAGTTAGTTTCTAATACTCCAGTAGCTAAAAGGACCTAAACTATGAAGGACTGGCCGTTATTCAGTGCTTCCTTACATTATGCCGCTGATCTTGGCCAGGTCTGAAAAAAACGAGACCTTTTAGACTGCTCATGGATTGGGTTCTTTGTGCCTATAGTAACTGGGAATCTACATGGAACATTAAAATAAAATAAGGTTGGTACTCTAGTTCCCAGTTGGATGATTCCACTGTCTTTTTTTTTTGGCTGGGGCGGGGGGGCTGTGTCGGGGGAAGTAACCTAACCTAACCTAACCTAACCGTAGAGTAGATGTTACTCTTACCATACTCATAAGAGCTCTATCTAGCTTGAGAAATCTCAGACTATAGCTCTAGTCCTTTAACATAGGCAAGCCATAAATGTTAATATGCCATAGATATTATCCTTCAAGAATTATAAATTATAGTTCAATTCTGGTCATAATTCAATTATATGCAATAAACATTTATTAAGCACCTACTATGTGCAAGGCATCTTGATAAAGATTTGAGATGCAATGATGATAAATGACAGTTACTGCCTTCACAAGCTCTGCCAGTACATACTATAATATACACAAATAACATAAGATACAAGGTAGAACATGACTGACAGAAGCAAAGAAGAGATGCAGACAAAATACTCTTGTAAAATTTGAGGAAGGAAAAATTATATTCAGATGGGAGGATCAGGAAAGGCATCCCGGGGAAGGTGGCACATGACTTTTCCCGAGGTACCAAAATGTACACAGGGACATGAACAAATGAGAGTAGAAGCACAGGGCTAATGGGAGAAAAAGATGAGTTCTTCCCTCCTGACTTCTTTCCCCTTTCCCCAATTACAAAGGATAGCTAATGCTTAACCCAAGAAGCTTAAAAGTTCATAGACAATTATTCTGGCATATAATCACTTTAAAAGATATTCTATAGGCACTCTCTCTCTCTCTGTTTCTGTCTCTCTGTCTCAGTCTCTGTCTCACACACACACAAACACACAAAATATCTGTGACTGCATAAGTGTGCTTGTGGTGTTTCTTTAGCAGGGATTAGGAAAAAAATAGTCTCCTTGACCTATGAGGCAGGAGATCCCAATGTAGTTGAGGGTTAAGGTTTAGGTTTAGGAGGTAAAGAAGTGGGGAAAGGAGGAAAGGACAGGCTAAAGCTAACATCAAAACTAGCTGGATTATGAGGTAGTGGTTTTGGGGTATTCCAACTCTGTGCTTTCAGTTTTTCCATTCATCATTCATTCACTGAACATTAATTGAGTTGCTACTTTGTACAGGGTACTGGTGGAAGATAGGAAAATGTACTAAGGCACAATCCTCCTTAAGGAGGTAAAAATCAAATAAGAAAGACAAAACTTATAAGTACAAGGTAGTAGTGATGAGTTCCATCCTAACCAAGTGTATTTTGGGAGTAGGTAAAAAGGACAGTTCTCTGACAACAAACTCTTCCTTTGTTCAGTGTCATGTCCCCTGAGTGAAAACACACACACACACACACACACACACACACACACACACACACACACACACACACACACACAAGAAAAGAGGAAGATGCAAAGAAAGGAAAGAGAAAGAAAAGCATCATCTAGTTGTGATTAGATTTAGAGTCCTCAAACTCCCTTGACTCTTCCTTCTCTTGCTTGAATCCATAATCCATCCTCCTGGCTGCCAAGCTTTCTACCTAGCTTGCTTATATTCCTTTCTCAATTATTCTTAATTCTTTTAAACAGTTTTAAAAAACTTAAAAAGTCTATTAAAATATGCCTTAAACTTAAGGAAGTAAAACCCTATTCATATCCCAGAAGTGGATTTTTGACTAAAGGAGAGTTGAGAATAAAAACCTGGCATGCAATTATCCAGCTGTCACCTATGTGAATTTTCATTCTGCTGTACACTAGCCTATTCGGTCTTGGTAACTGGGTGACTATATACCAGGAGTCTCTGAGGTCTTCTTTAACATCCCACTCACTTGTGATCTGACCATAGATTATGCTTTTTCCAAAGACCTTTGGCCTATTTAGGCTTCTAGCATTCAGAGTGGTCCAAAGCCCAAAATAATTCTCCTTCAAACATAAGCCATAGTCATGAAACCAATTATAACACAGCATGCTATTATTACTGATTAGGGTTGCAGTAAGAGAGACAAAGAGTTGAATCATAATACTCTGATTATATCAGTTTGTTTACAAAACATTCTTTTCAGGGCTATCACACTGTTCACAATGATTATACTGCTTTATCATGTCATCACCATCAAAACAAAGAAAGAGATCCCTTTACAGTTACTTTCATCATTTCATATAATGCTGGTCACATAGGTTGGCAAACTTTGCATTCTTCTAAAAGCCATAGAGATATGCATACGCTGTTTATCTTAATCCTTTCTCCCCATGTCAAATAAAAAAAGTCGTTTACATTGTGTTTCTTGGAGATAGCTTTTGTTACAGATACAATTTCACTAGGAAAATAAGACTAAAACACTTTAGAAGCCCACCAAGAGGCACATTTTTCTTTGCTGAGGGCCTTTGCCACAAAAGAAAAACCTCACCAATATCCAACATGGGCGAAAGATATTAAGTAGGTAAAAACATCATGAGATCCCCAGAAAGTTAATTTTTTAAAAAACAGGCCTTGAGCACTAGATTTCAATTCTAAACTGACAGACGGACAGACAGACAGACAGACAGACACACACACACACGCGCGCGCACACGTGTGCGCGCCACCACCCATGAGTCCATGGAACTTGCCTGGTTGCCAGTAGTTTGATATTTTACACTGGTGCTATGGGAAAAACATTCAAAAGGGCTGCCAACTACAAAGCTCTGCTCCTTGCATTAGACCCACTTTATAGCAGAGCAGGGGAAAAAACTGTGTTGGCTTCCCAGTTCAGTTGAACTCACTGAGTATTAGTCTAGAGCTTGCTATGTGCCTACCACTGTGCTTGGGACTTTATGAAACTATTCACTGATTTTTCTGACCAGTTCTATGATTTATTCTTCTGTGTGGGAATGTGTGTTTATCTCATTTCCATTCCCAAAAGGTGAATACTTTTTGGGGGGGGGAGGGCAATGAGGATTAAGTGACTTGCCCAGGGTCATACAGCTAGTGTCAAGTGTCTGAAGCAGGATTTGAATTCAGGTCCTCCTGAATCCAGGGCTGATGCTTTAACCATTGCACCACCTAGCTGCCTCCCCGTCTCAAAAGGTGAATACTTTCAAGAAAAAAATGGTTAGAACTTTTTTTTTTTTTGTACTATGGGCCCCTTTTGTAGTCTGGTAAAGCCTATGGACTCCTCAGAATGTTTTAGAAAAACATAAAATACCATAAATAGGATGACAAAGGAAACTAATCATGTTAGCTCACGGGCCACAGGTTAAAGCCTCCTGCATAGAGAATCTGGACAGAAAATTGGTGAGTAACACTCTTTAAGTACAGCTCTCAATTTTTTGATCACTATTTAAATGGGGATTAGGTTTAAAATTCCTTTAAACTATCTTCTTACAATACCTCAAAACTCTGTAGAGGCCTTTGGAGTTTATGAGGCACTTTTACGATGTTATTTCTTTGTAGCTCCTGTAGCATCTGGCACAAGACTTTGTAAGCAGAACATTTCACCACCCTTGACCTGGATTCTTTTTGCTGGTTGAGATCACAGATTCAATGGAGACCAAGAATGTTAAAAGTGAAGAACTTCTGGAGAAGGAATGGAACTTGGACAGAAGTCAGGATGCCAGGTAGCAGCTCCCTCATCTCCTCTCCCGTGCTCATACAATTATGCATGCATTCATACAAAATAGTATATGCTTATGTGTTGCTGAGGGAATGAATGATCCTTACCACAGTTCTGTGAAGTAGAAAAGTCAGGTGGCCCTATCCCAATGCTTCTGAAACTGCTTAGTGTCACATGGCAGGTAAATCATAAAGGGGGATTTCTGCCTGGGTCCTTCTGTCACAACAAGGGTATAGACTGTTCATGTACCTGATTTAGCTGTACGGTGCCCAGACACTGTGGTGTCTCCCAGATCTTTTAACTGATGGTGGCATCAGAGTCTAGGCTTTCTTTCCCTCTCAAGACTAATGGAGTCATTAGAGAAGAGTTATTATACTTAATAATCTTTGTGATCATTTCAAGCACTAAATCTCTACTCTTTATGTCTCACTACTTCCCAATAACAACTTCCACGCTCACTAGATCTGTCTCTTTACATACTCATCTCACTTACTTGCCTTGGCTTTTTTTATCTTGTTTGGAGCACCCCTCTCTTTTTCCATTCAGGAGAAAGTCCATTCAAGGCTGGCTCTCTTTCTCTCTCATCAGTTCTCAAGTGTTCAACTACTGCCTCAGTGCAGATGTCTCCCAAATTTATATATCCAGCCTTAGACTTTCTCTCTTGAGCTCCAGTCCCTATCACCTATTGAACATTCTTTCATAATCTCAAATTAAATATGTCTACAACAGAACTAATTACCTTTCCTCCTAAAGACATTTATCCTAACTTCCCCATGTCTGTGACCTTGGGGAACAACTACTCTTTCTCTTATGCCCTACAGCCAACCAGTTTTCAAATAGTGTCAAGTCTACCTCCATAACCTCTTGCAGGTCTCCTTCATTTCATACCATAAAGTTTCTCATCTGGATTATTGAAATAATCTCCTAATTAGTCTCCATGCATTCAACTTCTCTCCTCTCCAAGCTGTCATCCACACAGCTGATGGACTAATGCTCCTTTTTTTTTCCTTTTTTTTTGGGCAGGGCAATGAGGGTTAAGTGACTTACCCAGGGTCACACAGCTAATAAGTGTCAAGTGTCTGAGTCCAAATTTGAACTCAGGTCCACCTGAATCCAGGGCCTTTATCTACTTTATCCACCAGGGTCCTGAATCCAGGGTGCTTTATCTACTGCGCCACCTAGCTGCCCCCAATAAACTAACACTCCTAAAGCACAGTTCTGACCATGTTACTCTCCTGTTCAAGAAGTTTCCGTAGTTTCCTCTTTTTACTAGGATAAAATAAAGACTCATCTATGTAGTTTCAAAACTCATTACTCTCTGTCAAGCATTCTACTCTCCAGACAAACTAGCTCACTTGCTGTTCTCTCTGTGTGACACTGCATCTCTGCATAGGTTTAGTCTTAGGATAAACTTTCTCCTCTCACCTCTGCCTTGTTTAATCCCTTCCTTCCTTCAAAGTTCCTCTGAACCAGTTCCTACTGGAAGCCTGAACTGATCCACCCCTGCGGGGGTTAGCACCTTCCCATCAAATGATTTTGAATCTACCCTGTATATATTTTGTAGTTACTTTCTTTGCACATGTTGTCCACCTTTCCCACCCCACTCCCATAAAATGCAAGCATTTTGGAAATAAGGACCATTTTATTTTTATCCAGTCAAGTCAGCAAGCATTTATAAAGCATCTACTATATGCCAGGCACTGTTCTAAGCACAAGCAATACAAAGAAAGACAAAAAAACAGTACCTGCCTTTTAAAGAAGCTCACAGGTTAATGGGAGAGACATCAGGCAAACAATTACATACAAACAAGCAAGGTGGTGCCATGGTGCATAGAGTGATGGGCCTTGAGTACTTTAAAGAGTGATTTCCTTACAATAAAACAACAACAGCAACAGTTATATTTATACCTTATATCTGACAAAGAATTTTCTTCACAATAGCTCAGCAAAGTACCATACATTTCATCATCATCAATCATCATCAATCAATCCTCATCTTCATCAATTAGTCCTCCTCATCAATCAATCCATCAAACAATCATCATTGTCACCTTACATTACTCTTGCCTCTGCTTCAAAATGTTTTTCACAGTTACTATTGTTAACTGTTTCCCTCCATCCTATTCCCTCTCCCATTATATTGACTCTATTTTCTATCTTCTTTCACCCCATCCCTCCTCAAAAGTGTTTTGCTCCTCACTGCCCTCTCCCCCAATCTACCCTCCCTTATTTCATTCCTCCCTCCTTATCCCCTTCCCCTCCTACTTTCCTGCAGGGTTAGATAGATTGCGCCACCTAAGTGAGTGTGTGTCTTATTCCCTCCTTGAGCCAACTCTGATGAGATTAAGGTCTCTGAGCCAATTCTGATGAGTGAAAGGCTCATTTACTTCCCCGATCCAACCTCATCTCTTCTCCACACTCCATAAGCCCTTTCTGGCTTCTTTAATGTGGGATTTCACCCCATTCTAACTCTCCCCATTCCCCTCCCCCAGTGCATTCCTCTCCCCCTTCAATTTTATCCTAAAGATGTTATCATGGGGCAGCTAGGTGACACAGTAGACAAAGCACCCACCCTGGACCCAGGAGGACCTAAGCCCAAATTTGGCCTCATACACAAGACACCCACTGTGCAACCCCGGGCATGCCACTCAACCCCAACCACCCCACAGACACACCAAAAAAAAATTTTAAAATAAACAAAAAATAAATGCTTTACAGATATCATCTCTTTATAATCAATTCCCTGCTGTGCCCTCCATCTAAATTTATTCCAGTCATATACCCTAATACTGAGAAAATTCTTATGAGTTAGAAGTATCATCTTCTCATGTAGGAATATAAACAGTTTAACCTTTTAACATCCCTCTTCATTTTTTTTCCTGTTTACCTTTTTTCATGCTTCTCTAGGGTCTTGTATTTGAAAGTCAAATTTTCTATTCAGTTCAGGTCTTTTCATCACAAATGCCTGAAAGTCCTCTTTTTCATAGAAGTTCCATTTTTTCCCCTGAAAAATCATACTCAGTTTTACTGGGTAGGTGACTCTTGATTGTAATCCCAGTTCCTTTGCCCTCTGGAATATCATGTTCCATGCCCTCTGATCCTTTAATGTAGAAGCTGATAGATTTTGTGCTATCCTGACTGTGACTCCACAGTACTTGAATTTTTTTTTTTTTCTGGCTGCTTGCAATATTTCCTCCTTGACCTGGAAGCTCTAGAATTTGGCTATAATATTCCTGGAAGTTTTCCTTTTGGGATCTCTTTCAGGAGGTGATCAATGGATTCTTTCAATTTCTATTTTACCTTCTTCTTTTAGAATATCAGGGAAATTTTCCCTGACAATCTCTTGGAAGATAAAGTTTAAGCTCTTGTTTTGATCATGGTTTCAGGTAGTCCAATAATTTTCAAATTATCTCTCCTGGATCTATTTTCCATGTCAGCTGTTTTTCCACGAAGATATTTCAGATTTCCCTCTATTTTTTATTCATTTGTGTTTACTTTATTGTGTCTTGGTTTCTCATAAAGTCATTAGCTTCCATTTGTTCAATCCTAATTCTTAGGCAATTATTTTTTTTCAGAGAGCATTTCCATTTGGCTTTTCAAGCTGTTGACTTTTTTCTTATGAATTTCCTGCATCACTTTCATTTCTCTTTCCATTTTTCCTCTACCTCTCTTACTTTATCTTCAAAGTCCTTTTTGGGCACCTCTATGGCCTAAGACCAATTCATATTTTTCTTGGGAGCTTTGGATATAGGAGCCCTGACATTGCTATCCTCTTCTGACGGTGCACCTTGATCTTCCTTGTCACTAAAGAAACATTCTATGGTCTGCACCTTTTTCTGCCTGCTCATCTTGCCCACCTATTTCTTGACTTTTAACTCCTTCTTAAAGTGGAGCAATGCTTCCAGGCTGCACTGTCCCAAGCTTCAGGGAATCCAAGGTGGTACGATTTAAGGAGTTCTTCACTAGCCTGGCCTGTGCTCTGGCCTGTAAATAACCCCAGGCCTACTTGTTCTTCAACCAGAAAACCAAATTTTTGTTTAGCTGGGTTGACAGCTCCGGTTAGCCTGAGCCCCTCTCCCACCTTGGCCACTGCCACTCAAGGCTGCTTCCTGGTTCCCAGCAGGGATAAAACAACTGAGCTCTACCTCAGCACCAGCAGAGATCCCTGTAATCTCCCCCGGGCCAACCACTCAGCCATCTTATCAGATCATGAGCTTTGTTCCAGAAGAAGCTGGTACTGCAGCTGATTCAGAGGCTCTGGAGGTCTCTTTCTCTGGCACAGCCTGACTGGGGCTGGATCTGTGTTAGCATAACCTCAGGGTTGGGTTCCACTCCTGTTCCAGAACAGCAGACCCCTCCTGCAGACCATCTAAGCCATCTGTGGCTAGAAAATAATCTCACCCCATCCTTTTGTGGATTCTGCTGCTCCATGCATTGTTTTGTGGCATTATTTGAAGGGATCTGGAGGGATTTGGGGGAGAGCTCCAAGGAGTCACTGACTGTCCTCCCCTTCCAGCACTTTTGAAAATAGAGAATGGCATTACTCTTGACAGTAATTGGGAAATTGGGAAGAGGGAAGGGTTTTGGGGAGAAGATAATGAGTTCAGTTTTGGATATGTAGAGTTTAAGATGTTAACAGGATATCAAGTTTGAGATACTTAATAAATAATTGGAGATACAAGATGGGAGGGAGGGAAGGAGAGAGGGGGAGAGAGAGAGAGAGAGAGAGAGAGAGAGAGAGAGAGAGAGAGAGAGAGAGAGAGAGAGAGAGAGAGAGAGAGAGAGAGAGAGAGAAATTAGGGCTGAACAAATAGACAGAGACATCTATATAGAGATGATAATTGAAACTATGGGTGCAAAGGTTACCAAGTGAAACAGTATAGAATGAGAAGAGAAGATGGCTCAGGACAAAGCATTTTGGGAGACCCCTGTTGTTAGCAGGCATGACACTGGTCAAGATCTGGCTATGGAGAAAGAGAAGGTGCTGTCAGACACTAGTTGGAGAACCAAGAGAGCAGTGTCATGAAAACCTAGAGAGATGGGAGTATCAAGGAGAAAAAAAACTGGCTGATAGTTATAAAGATTGCAGAGAGGTCAAGAAGGATGAGAACTAGAAAAAGAGGCTATTTGATTTGGCAATTAAGAAATCATTGGTGTGGGGCAGCTAGGTGGCGCAGTGGATAGAGTACCAGCCCTGGATTCAGAAGTACCTGAGTTCAAATCCAGCCTCAGACACTTGACTCTTACTAGCTGTGTGACCCTGGGCAAGTCACTTAACCCCCACTGCCCCGCCAAAAAAAAAAAGACCCCATGGACACAGTATGGTCCATAGGGACACCAGAAGAAATCATTAGTAACTTTGGAGAGGGTGGTTTTGGTTAAATGATGAGGTCAGAGGCCAAACTGCAAAGAGTTAGAAAGGGAAAGGAAAGGAAGTTGTCTTCTTACCCCCAAAATCTAGGCATAGTGCTTGGCAAACAGTAGGCACCTCACTTCTACATTATACAGTTCAGCACTGCCTTATATATAGGGTTTTTTTTCTGGTGTGTATGTGTTATCTCCCCAACTAGACAGTGAGGTCCTTGAGGGTAGGGATTATGTATTATACTTTAATGTCTTTCTTTCTTTTCTTTTCTTTTTTCTTTTTTTTTTTTGTGGGGCAATGAGGGTTACGTGACTTGCCCAGGGTCACACAAGTTAGTAAGCTCAAGTGTCTGAGGCCATATTTGAAGTCAGGTCCTCCTGAATCCAGGGCCAGTGATTCATCCACTGTGCCACCTAGCCACCCCTGATATCTTTCTTTATACAGCAACTACTGCTAGGCCTATACTAGGTACTCAGTAAATGTTTAATAGTTAATTAGAAAAAAATGCCTTCCTCCTAATAGAGTCCTACAATTAACAATGTGCCTAATTCTCACATAGGTACCAGAAAATAGATAATCATTGATTGCAGATTGAAGAGGTGTCTGTTCCATACAATTTGCAAGGGCCTCTAGTGAAGAATTTAGGTAAACATTTCAGACAAATTCAGAAAAAAACATTTATTTGGAATCAGTGTGTGTATATGAATCAGGCTCCTAGCTTACATTATGATACATTCCTTTGTATTTTTTGGCATTTGTATTTTTGCCCCAGCATTGGGAGAATATGGCTATCCTTGCTACAGGAACTGAGATGATAACATCCCTCTGATGGGATACAGGGCAAATAAAGGATGAATTATCCTCCCTACCCACCTTTCCAGGGCTTCATGTATAGCCCTGTCTTCAAACTGTGCATCCATTTTCCTAAATTTTGTTGACTGGAATAAAAAATTATATTTCAAAAAATTCACTTACTGATGCAAGAGAAAAGTTACCCACTAAGAATGAGAGACAATTAGAATTTGCACGAAAACCTGACATATTTCACAGTAGAATGTAAGGCTGTTATTCAAGGGGGGAATAGCTCCACCAAATTTGAAAACACGATGTCTAGACGGCTTTCCTAATTGATGGCAATACACATGTTCATAAAAATTTCTCTGAAATGATACAGAAGTCTACCAATAACACAGGCTCATTGACCAACAAATTAGGTTGTGTCTATATAACTGAAAGAACATCTGGCAAATGGAAATCTCTTAACATCCAACCCATTCCATTGTGGTGGTGGTGATGATGTTTTTTTAAATCTTATTTTCCAAATGGTTATTTCTAGTGTCTGAAGCCTCTAGCAAGGCTATCAATGAGTCAGTTTCATAAGTCTGCATTATCCAGCTTTCTAGACTTACATAATTTCAGAATTATCAATATTATTGCACATAATATGTAACAACAACAATAACAATAATAGCAGGAAAAATGAATGTTTACTTAGCTCTCCCTTAGTGTTTATATTCTTCCAATATGGAGGTGAGCTTGGGTCTATGTCAACAAAACACAAAATATGGAAATATTTTGAGTATGCCACACACACTGTGTGCCCTGCCCCTCTCTCCTATCTTTTCCTAGAAAAACACTCTTTGCCTAAAGAGCTAGCAGCATCTAAGAAATTGATAGAAATGCAAATAGACTATCAGAGATAAAATGTTATCTGGCAGCCTCTTCTCTACTGCTCTTTTCATTGTGAAGTATGAGTGTATATGCATGTATGTGTGCTCACGTGTGTATGTGTGTGCATGTGCTTATCTATGTGTGTAAGTGCATGTGTATGTATGTCCATCTGTGTGTGTGTGCATGCATGCATGTGTGTGTCCTAGAACACACCTCCTAGGAGCCAAATCCTCCTTGTCTCTTCCAGAGCAGGGATCACTGAATAACCAGGACACAACAACCATTTAGCTATAGACTTACTCACCTTTCCACTCTTCTCATGCTCCCTCAATTACTCTCTCTGGTCTAGACACACATGTATGAATGAATCCCTTTAATATCAGACTCACTCCCCAACCAAACCATGCAGCTTACCCTAGAATAAATGCTAGCTTTCTAGCCACATTCTTTATAATATTAAGACCAACAACAAGAGCTAGCATTTTCATAGCACCTATGTAAAAGCTATATAATAATAAATATTATCTCATCCTCACAATAACTCTAGGTGCTATTATTATTCCCATTTCACAGGATGAGAATACTGAAGCAGACACAGGTTAAGGAATTCGCCTCAAGTCACACAGCTAAGTAAGTGCTTGAGGCTGGATTTGAACTTAGGTCCTTCTTATTTCACATGCAGCACTTTTATCCACCACACCACTTACCTGCCTCACACAAGCCAATGTACAATCACTTCATGACTAACAAGAGTTCTAAAGCTACACTCTATGGCTCTTAAGCTAAGAAATGTAAACAAGTTTTCCCTTTAGCCTCCTCCTAGTAGCAGCTGGCCCTGTCCTTCCTGGGTCTTACGGTAAGCTCAGTATCTGACATACACCTTTTTTCTCTGGCTCCTGTCCATTTCATAATCACTTTGTATAATAAACATTTGGGTAGTACATAAATCATTATAATATGTTATTATATTATATAAATATCTAATGTTATGCTGTATACTTGTCAGTTAAACTCATTACAAATCTACTATTCAATAAGTTTGATAAGCATTTATTAAGTGCTTTATTAAGCACTATTCTACGATTGGGAGTGATATAAAGATCACATATTACAGTTTCATCCCTCAAAAAGCTTACCATCTAGTGAAGAGATGACACACATACAAATAATTATAATGTGAACACAACATAGGATCATACATTTGGAACTGGAAAGAATGTTAGATAGAGGTCATCAAGTCTATTTCTTTCCCATTTTTCTGATGAGGAAAGAAGAACAGAGAAGTTAAATGACTAGCTTCTTGTCACCCAAAGAAGGTGGGAAGTTAACAAGTTGAGTGTAACAGAAAAGTGCAAACAAAGTGCTATGTCAGCTCAGATGTGGAAAAGGCTACAGAGTGGGTGGAGAAGCAGGAAAGGCAACATGGAGGAGTTAGGCTTAAGAAGATACATAAGGGGGCAGCAAGGTGGCGCAGTGGATAAAGCACTGGCCTTGGATTCAGGAGGA
Organism: Dromiciops gliroides; assembly: GCF_019393635.1. Classification (NCBI taxonomy): domain Eukaryota; kingdom Metazoa; phylum Chordata; class Mammalia; order Microbiotheria; family Microbiotheriidae; genus Dromiciops; species Dromiciops gliroides. The sequence goes on from NC_057864.1 coordinate 260,514,819, forward strand.
CCTGAGTTCAAATCCAGCCTTAGACACTTGAAACTAGCTGTGTGACCCTGGGCAAGTCACTTAACCCTCATTTGGCCCAGAAAAAAAGAAGATATATAAGAATTCAACAGATGGAAGAAGTGAGAAATAGAGCATTCCAAGCAATGAAAGCCAAGTAAAGTTTCGAAGTAGGCAGTTTTGTCCATTTTGGTGGGACAGAGAGTACATGGTCAGAAGTAGTAAGAACTGAGGCTGGAAATGGAGGGTAGAGGCTAATTATGGAGGGCCTTGGAAAGTCAAGCCTAGGAATTTGAAGTTTTTTCCTGATAGGCAATAAGGGAACCTTTGAATGTTTTAAGTAGAGGAATGATATGACCAATTTTCTGTATGGTTTAGATTAGTTTGATAGTGCCATGATGTATGGATTTTTTTTTCCTTTTGCAGGGGGTGAGGGGTAGTAGGTAAGAAACATGGAGGGAAGAAGACACACTATGAGGCTATTTCAATGGCATGAATGGATAGTAATGTGGGACTACAACAGACTGGTAGCAGGAGGAACAGAGAGGAAGGGACAGAGAAAGAATCATCAGGACTTGGCAATTCCAAATTCTTGATGCCATAGTTTAGCAAGGAAAATGATAAGTTGTCCAGATCCCAGACACTGGTTACCAAGATACTGAAGGATCTCAAGTCCATGTCACATTAGAAGTGGTTGAAGAAATTGGTAAAGCATAACCTGGAGAAGACTCAGGAGGGGACATGAGAGCTATCTTCAAAAACTTGAAGGGCTGTCATCTAGAAATGGGATTAGACTGGTTCTGCTTGACCTCAGAGAGTAGAGCCAGAAACAATGAATGGAAATTGAAGAGAGGTAAATTTAGGCTTAATTTCAAGAAAAACATGTAACAATTAGAGAGATACAACATTAGAATTGGTCACCTTTGGCAGCAACTGGTTGGAGTAGATGTTTACTGAGGTCCCTTTTAGCTCTAAAATCCTGATATTCTGAAGTGACTGGACAGTTGAGAGAAAGGTCAAAGATTATGCCCAGCTTTCAAACATTGGAGGCTGAGTGAATTATCATGCTACAACAGAAATACTGAAATGTCCAAACCACTCACTGGGACATGGCACGCAAACACATTCTAGAACTGGAGGGTGATGCTTGCCTAGCACCTCCCATTTTCCCTTGTGATCAAAGCACTTCTTTTCATTGGCTAATGCAGTTGCAAGCTCTGATTTCATAAAATCGTAGGATCCTATACAGAGTAGGAACCTTAGACATCATTGAATAAAACTCCTTCTCTGATGCATGAATCTTTAGTGCCTTTGCACTGGGAATGTGAGTTCTAGTGATGTACTCAAAGAAAATTCCATTACAACCAAACAAGATGGATTCAGTTCAGCTAAGAAACCTCCGTTAAGTACATACGAAATGCAACGTGCTGTGTTTTACCTATTGTAATAAAGTGTTTTTTTGGTTTAGGGCTTCAAACTGACACTTGAATGTATGCAGCTATCTCGTTTTATGTATTAGAACCTGCTTCCACTGAGAAATAGTGTGACATGTGCAGAGGTGAGAGACACACAAAAGATTGCTCTCATAAATTTGGAAATGGAAAAGATTTTTTTTAAACTTATCCAAGACAAGTACAGTTTAACCCAAATTATTGAGCTAGTCCAGAGAAATGCTAGAGACCTCTTGAAATTTAAGGCTAAAGGACTAAATGTCTCAAACCAAGTGAGCATCCAACTTGGTCATTCCAAAGAAAAAAAGAATTCAGAGGCTCCTGTTTATGGTTGATTGTGAGTGAAGCTTCCCTCCAATCCTCTGGATGTATGGGGAAGACATTGACAAGAGTCACACATGATGAGAGGGAACCCCTGAGATCACAAAGCCACTAAAAGTACTGAAACGGTGATTTTCCTCACTAGAAAAAAAAAAAAATGAGAAGAATTTCATTTAAAAAAATGGCTTTCTGAGACTATAGGTATAAACTATTGGAACATCTTTATAGAGATTATAGAATTTTTTTATTTTTAAATTTTATCTATTTTTTTTTTGCAGGGCAATGAGGGTTAAGTGACTTGCCCAGGGCCACACAGCTAGTAAGTGTGAAGTGTTTGAGGCCAGATTTAAACTCAGGTCCTCCTGAATCCAGGGCTGGTGCTTTATCCACTGTGCCACCTAGCTGCCCTGATTATAGAATTTTTTATCCTGATTTTGTTGTTGTTTTTTAAAAAGCAAATTCTTAACTAGAGGTATTGTTGTATAGTGAAAGAGTGTTGGATTTGGAGTCAGAGGACCTGAATTGTCATCCTGGCTCTTAGACTTAACAGTTGTATGATCTTGGACAAGTAACTTCACTTCTCTAGGACTCAGTTTCTTATCTGAGTTCAATAAGGGGGTTGAACTAGAAGGTCTTTAAGGTCACTTCAACTTTGAATCCATGGTCCTGCAGACTCTTTGAGATGGTTTAAGTGGTATAGTAGAAGGAACAATTTGACTGGAAGTCAGTACTCTGTTTTGAATTCCAGCTTTGTTACTTAATGCTTGTGACTTTGGACAAGTCACTTTCCTCATTCAGGGACTCAGTTTCTTCCTTTGTAAAATGAAGGGGTTGATCTGGATGACATTTAAGATCTCATTTAGTTGTAAATTCCATTTATCAATGAAGAGAGGGCTTTCTTTAAGGCACTAGGGGAATGGACAATGATTTATTAGATCCTTTCCACCCCCATGATTTTATGAATTCCCTCAATTTATAGAGACTTTAGGGAAGAGGGAGGGAAATAAGCATTTATATAGCACTTATTACATGCCAGGCATTGCATTAAATGTTTTACAAATATTATTTGAATTTAAACAATTTTACTGAAATGTGCCTTTTCTCACCCACCTATTTTGCCAGCCAACATTTCTGTCTTCCTTGGAGATAGCATCTCTTTTATTTGTGTCTTAAAAAACAACCCTCCCCATTCCCTTAAAAAAAAAATAAAAGCCTCTCATGGTTTTTTCCTAGCATTTACCCCAGGAGAAGTTGCAGTTTGCTGGCAGCCACACTGTGCAACCCACAACCTCCATGGCTTTTTGCCTTCTCATCCTGACTTTCCTGCTTCAGCCTTACTCCCCAGATATGGTCAGTATCAGCACCACCTCTCTCACCATCACCATCACCATCACCATCACCATCACCACCACCTTAGGAAGTAGAATGGCCCTGGGCTCATGCCTTATTTGTCCACACAATGTCCAGGAACACTTTTCAGCACCATCTGCTTATGAGAGATGTGAGGTTTTCCAACCTCCTCCACTCACCACTTGGATGCTTTCTACCATGAATATGTTATTCATGTCATGCACATGGAAACCACGATGCAACGAAGATTAGGTGGTTTACCAAAAGCTGTTACACAGCAAGTAAATCTTGGCTCTGCTCTTTACAAGCTGTGTGACCTTGAGCAGTCACTTTCTGTTCCTTAGCCTTAGTTTCCTCATCTGTGAAATGAAAAGATTGGACCAAATGGTCTCAAATGTCTATTCCAGTTCTAAATCTATGACCCTAAATCAGGAGCAGATTTCCAGACGCCTAGATTTAGATCACTAATGTGTGCTTTCCTTTGCAATATTTTAAGAAAGTGACACCGGTCATTGGTAGAAATGATCTTTTTGCTTGCTGCCAAGGTCACTCTCTATATTTAAAAGTGAAAATTAGGAAAAGGCATCAAAAGGAAGGCAACTATTAAAGGAGATGGTTTAAATTTGTATCTTATCTATTCTTTCCTGAAGAGTCAGGACAGGTTCTGTTACATAGAAATCAATATTATAAAATGAGGGGTGAAATACTTGTGTAAATTGAACTATTAAAATTATTTCCCTTCAGAGCAATTGCATATACACATTGAAGATCAGGTCTGTAAATAGAAATTCTAATTCCTCTCCAAGATGTACTTCTTCCACCATGTCTCAGTTCTTCCTCCCAAAGCCTCCCTCTGGCCTTGGAATTCATATACTGGAAGTATCTTGGGCCCTGAGAACCCTTCTGATTTGATGACTTCTCTTAGAATTTCCATTCCTGTCCAGGCTGATTCTAGACTTCTCCTAGTATGACCCCATGCTGAGTACCCTGTCTCCTCCACATTTAAGATCGGTTGCTTTTATTTGTTGTCTTCCTCCATTAGAGTGTAAACTCCTTGAGGGTGGGGACTATCCTTTATCTCTTTTTGTATCTATAGCACATTGTATGGTGCCCAGCATATAGTAGGTGCTTCATAAATGTTGACTGATTGATTGCCTATTTGTATTTGTATTTCCAGCATTTACAATATAGCGCTTGGCACATAGTAAGTGCTCTGTTCAAAGAGGGTGCAGCTGCCTTGGGAGGGGGGACAGTCACCCCACAAAGAGTGTAACTTTTATTCTTGTGGAGATTGAGGGGGAAATGGGCCCTGGGAGAGGATATGGGGAAGCGGTGGCCCAGGGCCAAGAAAGTGAAGGGAGTGGGGTGACTACAGAGTAGGCCAGTAGCTTCTAGATCACTTTGGGGTGGAAATGTGCATGCTGTTCAGATAGATGTCAGAACTGAGAACAAGCCCTAGCCTCCTCACTCTGATGAGAACTCTACTAAAAGATGTCTAAACAGGGCATCAATGTCATTGACCATGAAATCTCTGATTGTCTGAGTATCACCTGTCTTCTTCTCCAGTGAAGTAATCCCTGGTGACTGACTGAACAATGGAAGAAGAAAAAAGTTATTTCTTTTAGAGTCCAGATGTTCATAGAACAGTTGTGGATCCTTAGTTATGACCCCCAGGCAACTCCTCCTTATACAGCTGTTTTGAAAATGTAGGGCTTCTTGGGCCATTTTGGGCAGATCCAGGTCATACTCTGGAAGCCTGGGAGTGCTCTAGCCCATGACACGTAGTACAATTTGTGTAATGTGTTATGTGCTCTGACACTAATGTCTCTGTAATCCCCCAATGTTAAATGCCTCCCCACCATAACAAACACCACCAAGCCCTCTCGTAAATACTTTCCCCATACCATGCTCAACAAGAAGAGAGAGCAACTCTTTTCCAACTGTGCTTTGATGACATGTTTGAGTAATCTAAAAAGTACTTTAAAATTATCTCAGCAATTCCACTTTTATCAGCACCGTCTATTTGTTACCTCATTACCAAATTCTCTTTGAGTGTTAAGGTTACCCCCGGTAGAGACAGCTGGAAAACTGCAGCAGCAAGTCAAACAGCATGTTTAATGACCAATGAACTCCTGGAAATTCAGTCCAAAAGGATACATCATTGTGTCAGACACTCTTAAGCAATATGCTCTTTGGTCTCTCTCTTTAGAAATATGAAACCTCTTGAAACCGCTACCACAAATAAGCGAACCTTTTAAATAACTGCCAAGCCACCTGCTTTTCTCCTGGAACTATTATACACCCCCCCACCCCAGTTAGTAAATCTTATAAAAATTCTATCCCCCTGAAAAAGTTTACGTATTTTGTTGCAGAGAATTTATTTACTGGCTTCTTTCAAATTGAAGAAAGAACTCTCTAAGTCACATTCTATTCAAGGAATAGATGCAAGCTAAAGGCTCAGAACTGAATCCTGTGCCAAAGAACCATTCTTTATCTCTTTAATCTTTAGCTGGCACAACATTTCAGATGGGATTCATTTAGAATAAAGAGATCGACGACATAACTTGTCCAATCCTCTTCCATAAGCAACTCTCCTGGAGGTGGGTAAGGGCAGTGGGATATAAATGTGGCTGTCTGTAGGCAGCCAAAAACATACCAACTCATCTTGGAGTAATTTACCCAATAAGATGATTTAAAGGACAGTTCAGTGGCACTACTTTTGGAAGGCAGAAGCAGGGGAGAAGGAATATAAATCAAAGGTGACTGGCAGGTAAAGGATATAGGCAGCAATCAGCCAAACCATGTGTGTGCACCCTGGCATACATTCAATAAGATCATTTATAAAAATTTTAAGTCAGTACACAAAAGGGGGTCTGGTGCTAACTAAATCCACAGATAGCTTACATGCCACTGAAATAAACACTTCCAGATGCGGGTGTACAAAAACCTTTTGCAGAAAGAAATGTTTTCTTTCATAAATCTGAACAGAGGGACTCAGTGGGGAAGGGCAGAGAGTTCCAAACTGAGACTTGATTTTGTATAGAATGCCTGTGCTTGCTGGAGTACAATAATAGGTCAGCAGTGACTTTTTGTCATTGTGGCATAAAGCACAAGAAAGGGAATTGGAAGTCTTGGCTTTGTCACTTTCTAGTGCAAGGGCTAAGTCACTTGGACATTCTGGGCCTTGGTTTCCTTTTCTATAAAACTGGGATTATAATACTTAGCAGCATGCATATCACTAGAGGCTTCAGAGGAGAACACTCTGCAAACCATAAAGGACCATACAATTGTGAACTTTAAAAAAATTAAATACACAGAATAAATTTGAATTTAGATTCATAGGATTTTAGGTTTGGGAGTCTAGAGGTCACTTGGTTCAACATTTCTTGAGGAGGAAATTGAGATCTTGAGAATACTTTTATAGGGAGTAAAAATAAGAGTTAGGATTCAAGCCCACAAGCTTTGACATGAAATCCAATGCCCTGTCCACCATATTCCTCTATCATACCGCCTTTGAAGAAGTAATTTTCATGAAAGAAAATGGCCTGTCAACAACCAGGGAAAAAGTACCAATATTTTAGAAGGGCAGTGATAATATCCAGCTTCGCTTTTTATGAAGATGATTGGTTTATTTCTCTTTCCAAATGTTTTGCAGAAGTGGTTGTTTAGTTTAGTGCTTTCTTTTCTATCATTTTAGAGTGGGAGGTTCATCTAGCAATAGAACGGTCTTTCCTCTATAGGTAATAGATGCTGAGTTCTTGCCAATGCTCCCTTTGTGCTTTGCTGATATTTCTATTTTTATGATACATTGCCTTGCTTTTTTTGTTTTTTGGTGAGGCAATTGGGATTAAGTGACTTGCCCAGAGTCACATAGCTAATAAGTGTCAAGTGTCTGGGGCAGGATTTGAACTCAGGTCCTCCTGACTCCAGGACTGGTGCTTGCCTTGCAATTTTTAACAAAAAGATTTCTTGCTATATTTTAGAAGATAATCATTTTGGTAGTAACCAGGCATGGCAATGAAGGGAACCATATTTTAGGAAATCTGAGCTTTCTCCATCAACATCTGTACTGATTCATCTTAGCAACAGCTTTAAGTGATTGAAATGTTAAAGATATCAGAAAGCTCCCTGAGGGCAAAGGCGATTTCGTTTTTGTCTCTACATCCCTAGAAACTCATAATAGCGTATAAGTAGTAAGGATAGGAATTGGATCTGTGATTTCATTGGAATAGGGAACTCCCAGGTAAGGAAGTCCATCTACCAATGCAGATAGGCACCTGTTTTACAACCTGCAGAGTTGCTTTGAACAGGAGTTTAAGTGAACTGTCCAGTGTCTTGCAACCAGTAAATGTCAGAAGTGATCTAAACCCATGTTCTCTGACTGCTGAACCTTTGCACTGCCTGATACAAATAGTAGGTGCCTAATAAATGCTTGTGGTATTGGCTTTTATGGTAATTGCTCAAGGATGTTTTACCAGCCTCAGGGCTATATATAAATTATATAAATTACATAACAGTTTGTAAAGCACTGTTTTCATATTAGTCCTGTGAGGTATGCAGTATATTATCTTCATGTTACATATAACATAACTGATTACATGAGGACAAGTGACTTGCAAATCCACAAACACAAAGCTAGTAGGTGTTAGAGCTGGGATTTAAACACAAGTCTTTCAGGGCCCTCTCTAAGACACCATGCTACCCTCTAAAACCTTGTGTTTATATAGTGCTTTATAGTTTATAAAGTACTTGTCTGGTAATTGACTTCTGGACATTTTGAAATTGATGTCCATTGGCATCTTGAATTCAACACATCCAAAACAAAAATTATTGTCCTTCCTCCTAAATCTTCCCCTATTCCTCCACTTTTTTTTTTTAAGTGAGGCAATTGGGGTTAAGTGACTTGCCCAGGGTCACACAGCTAGTAATTGTCAAGTGTCTGAGGCCGGATTTGAACTCAGGTACTCCTGACTCCAGGGCCAGTGCTCTATATACAGCGCCACCTAGCTGCCCCCCATCTACTTTTTTATGAGTGTTGAAGACATCACCACCCTTCTAGTTACCCAGGTCTATAACCTTGGTATATTCCCTAATTCCTCACCCTCACTCATCCCACACCTTCATCCTTGTCAAATCTTCTTGTTTATACTTTACAATATCTCTTGTCTAAGTCTCTTTCCTCTACTTTAGCCCTTCATCACCTCTTGTCTGAACTACTGCAATGGCCCTGCCAACTGGACGTCCTACCTAGGAACTCTCTCCTTCCAACCAATTTTCCATTTAGTTGCCAAGATAATGATTAGTGGTTCCCCATTATTTTTAGGAGCAAATACGAAGTCCTTTGGCATTTATAACATGGTCCCTTCCTGCCCTTCCAGGCTCATGTTTTTCTTTCCTCCATGTACCCTATGATCCAGCTACACTGGTCTACTTATTCCTCGCATGCCATGCTCTGTGTTCTACATCATGCCTCTGTACTGGTTGGCCCCCATGCCTGGAATGCTCTCCCCTTTCCCCTCCAATTCTTAGTTTCCCTGGTTTACTTCAAGACTCAACTCAAATTCTACCTTTTGTAGGAGGTCTTTTCCTGTCCCCTCCCACCCCCCACCCTGCCCCGATGCTGGTGCTTTCCACTCTAAGACTGCCTTGCATCTACTCTGTATATGCCTTATTGATACCCAGACATTTACATGTTTTTTCCTCTATTAGAATGTAAACTCCTAGAGGGCAGAGGATGTTTTGCCTTTATTTGTAACCTTGGTGCTTACCTTAAGATAATTTTTTGGTTGTGTGATCTCTGAGTTCAAATGATGATTAAGTCAGAATTGCAATGTCCTTGTTGGAATTTTGTTAGGATATGAATTCATCAAACACTTATTGATACCTATCAAATGTATATTTGATGAACTGAATTTGTATCTTATCCTTACGTACGTAGTACCATAAAGCAGAATGTGAAAGCTTATATCAGGTACAGAAATGCTATGAGATTTCAGAGGTTGGATGGATCATATCTGGGTTTGGGGACAGAGATGCTCGTAGAGAATTCTCTATTCACTCTTAGACCACATGGACTATGGTTGATAACTTGTAGGTTCTCCCATGCCTGCCATTACTAGTTCAAGGGTGACCTCCTTCCAGAAATCTCTCCCAGTCTTAGTGCTCCTCCTCTCCCTATAAATCTCTGTGTACTTTTTTTTTCTTGTGGAGCAATAAGGGTTAAGTGACTTGCCCAGGGTCACACAGCTAGTAAGTGTCAAGTGTCTGAGGCCGGCTTTGAACTTGGGTCCTCCTGAATCCAGGGCCGGTGCTTTATCCATTGTGCCACCTAGCTGCCCCCTCTGTGTACTTATTTTGCATCTATCTTGTCTTTATTTTTTTCATGAACATGCTTTTATCCTTATAGCAAGTAAGCTCCTGAAAGTCAGGGACCATCTCACTTATATATCTTTATCTCCCTGCCTAGGAAGAACACAGCTAGGATTATAGAAGGTATTTAATAAAGGCTTGTTAATTAATTATTCTGAAATAATATGTTAGTCCTTTTCCATATAAAAGTGATGTTACCAGCTAAAAGTAGGGCATAACATTAAAAAAAATTTTTTTTCTAGTAAAGGTGATGGACTTGTCCTGCCCTGTCTTACTCATCTCTAGTCAGATATTCATTAACAGCTGACATGTGTATAACACTTTCATGTTCACAAACTGTTGCATAAATTATCTTATTTGATCATTATACATTATACAACCTTGGGAGCTAGGTAATACAGGACTTATTATCTTCATTGTACAGATGAAGAAACTGAGGCTGAGGACTTAAGTGACTTTCCTCTGATCACTTAGCTGGTAAGTTCCAGGATTTGAAACCAGCTCTCTCTTGACCCCAGGTTGTTACTTTTATGAAGACTTGCCAGGGTTAGGGGGTACAGAACAAAGCAACCTAATCAAAAAAGGAATCATCTTGTGATTAGAGAGGTAGGGGAGTATGGTGGAAATACACTGGATTTGTAGTGGATATGGTCTTCCATCCCAGTTCTGCTCCTTACTTTCCCTGTCACTACTCTCTTTGTGCTGCAATCTCCTCGTCTATGAAATGAAGGGGTTGTAGAAGATAATCTCTAGAGCCTCCTTCCAGTTCTTAGTCTTGTGGAACGCCTGTGAGCTCAGTGATTCTATCACCTGAGCTTAAGTTGGTGTAAAGATTTTTCTAAAAAGACCACGAGCCCCTTTCTAGATTCAGAGTTGGTGCCGAGTCATTTTCCAATCATGTCCAACTCTTAGTGACCCGATTTGGAGTTTTCTTGGCAAAGATACTGGAGTAGTTTGTCATTTCCTTCTCCAGCCCATTTTCACTGATAAGGAACTAGAGGCAAACAGGGTGAAGTGACTTGCTCATGCTCACACAGCCAATAAGTTTCTGAGGTGGGATTTGAATTCAAAAAGATGAGTCTTCTTGACTCCTGACCTGGCACGCTGTCCATTGTGTCACCTGGCTTTCCCAAGACTCAAAGCAGTGAAATTAAATATAGATATGGAAGGTACTACCGATATAGATTCAGTTTTTAAGCACTCAGTACCTGCTGGATCAAACATAACCTTTTTTTCCAGCTTTTATCAATTCACTCATCTAAATAAAGTTGTATAGGTTAGATCAGGCTTAGCAAACTGCTCTGGGCTAGGAATTATTGGCACCTGTAAAAAAAATAGTCTATTATAAAACTACAGTGCACAGATGCCCAGCTGGATGATGTGATTTTTTTTTGAGCCAGCCAGCTCAAACATTCTTTCATTCAGCCAGGAACACACCTCTTTCCTCTCCCTTGCTCAAATGTTCCAGTGTGAATGGGCCTGACTCTAGGCTATTGGCTCTTGATCCCAACTGGGGTCAATAGGCCAATGTGTTCTCTACCAAATGGACTTCTTTTTGGGGACATGTCAAAAACTATACACACATTCTCATCCCATAAGAATGGGTTACTAACACAATGTATGGATGACTATAACTCCAAAGAGGTGACCTGAATGTATTGTTTCAAAGACTATGTAGTTTAAATCAGTTGATAGATATTTAAGTTTTACGTTACAGTGACAAAAATACTTTTCTATAGATTTTAAAAATAAAAAGGTCAACACCTTCCCCCCAATTTAAATGTCTATAAATTTGGTTTCTGGATGCAAAAAAAAAGTCACTGATTTATCACCCAAATGGATGTTCAGAAAAGCCTACAGAAAGTTTAAATTCCTGTGATTGGCATATATAGTTGATCAACAATCTGATCTCAGGCTTATTTATTCATTAAAATAAAATGCACTCAAAAGAGAGTCTTGAGTTGAGCTAAGAACTCAAAATAAAAAAATGACCATGCTGGGTTGGTTATCTTTGCTGCTTTACATAGTGAACTTCCATAGATGACAGTCTTTGATAAAATTTATCTGGAAGGAAGAAATTCTGGCCTGAGAGCCAGGATCAGTCTTAAGCTTAATTTATACTTTTCTGTGAAATGAGATTACATGGAACACACTGTCATTATAAGTCAGATAACAGTTTTTCACACAACAGGCTTCTGGTGTTATAGCTTTCATAAGGGAGCTCCTAAAAATTTAAGGATAAAAGCCGATGAAGAGACATGAACAGAGAACAGTCAGAATTTCAATGGGCATGATCGAAAGGGGATTCCTGGAATCCCAAAGCCCACGTGTGTGCCAGCATGTGATAGAGGCAGTTTGCCGCAAATAATACTCATCTAAGAAACCAGAGAACCTTGCTACCTTGTAACTTTTTCTTGTTTGATAATGAATTGCACTATGGATTTTAGTATTTGTTGAAAAAAGTCTCATATCTCCTGCATACAATTTTTTTTTAAAGTGAGTTAAGTGCTTTATGTTTCTTATAGGAAAAAAAAATAGACTAGGTCTTGTCTCCCTTATTCTTCACGAATTTGCGTGTCATCCTTGCGCAGGGGCCATGCTAATCTCTGTATTGTTCCGATTTTAGAATATGTGCTGCCGAAGTGAGCACCCCCTTTTTCTTATCTATGAAAAATCTCTACTGTTTTAGATGATGGGCAATCCTTAAAGTAATTTTTTAAGTTCATCAAATGTATAGGATTTTTTTTTCCTGCCTCAGGGAAGAATCATAGATGAAGAGCTGAGGGGACACTCAGAGGTTATTTAGTGTGACTCCTTAATTTTACAGATGGAGAAATTAAGATTCCATTTACAGAGAATTAAGTCAGTTGCCTAAGATTATACAAATATATGTAAGGTGGCTGGGATTGAAACTTGGTTCTTCTGACTCAAAACTCAGTACTCTTTCCAATGTCCTAGGGTGCCTTTCAATATGTCACATTATATCCCCGCCTTCACAGAGTCTTTCAATGACATCTCACAGAGGTTTGGAGCCGACTTTTCTTGAAGGCTAGACAGGTTCGAAAATATGGTTCAAGAGGAAGAAATGAGAGCTAAAGGTTTGTAAATTATACACAAGTTTTGTGCCAATATATGATGTATACTTTATATCATGTATCCTTCCTTTCAGTAAAGAGTCGAGTCACCGGACATGGTAAGCATTAAATAAGATCACAAAACATGGAACTACTTATATGTTAACAGATGGAAAATAACTGGTTACCACAGTGGGATTCATTTCCCATACAGTTTTATATGTATAGTCAGACTATCATCTTGTTAGAGCAGAGATCAAAATCAGTTTGAAATTAGAAGAATCAAAATGACAAGAAGTTATGGCATGCAATGAAAACATTATCTATTTCAACAACTATATATGCTAGAAAATGGGAAATGGATAAAAGAACAGATATTGACTAATTATCAACATTTCCTAAAAAAGTTTATCTGACATAGTTCGGTCATCATAAGAAGGAGATTAAAAGAGGCTAGAAACTACTGCAGTCAAAAACCAGCTTGCTCTTCTTGTCAGCTGGAGAGAGATGTTAGCCAAAGATAATAGTAGTTTACAGAATAAAATAAGTTGTAAAATTTTATGGGGGAGGATGGTGGAAGATGAGCAGTACTGCTTCATAAAACAGCAGAGGTGGAAAAAAACGTTAAAAGAAAACAGCGAGAGATATAATTAAGCCAGATCGTTCTAAGGACATTTAAGGATGGAATTGGAAGAAAGCCAAAGAATATACAAAAGAAATGGAAGAATTCCAAAAATATATATATATACAAAACCTTTTTCTCAATCAGTGAGAGTTGGGCCAGTACATTTGCACCCTAACAACATAGTCCCAGATGTGCCAGGTGAGGAAACAGAAATGGCACTGAAGAAAGCTTAAAGGTGAGAAGAACAGCTAGATTAGACCAAGTCTACAAACAGGAACTCCTTGATGGAGGTTACACAATTTTGAGGATGTTGACAACAGATTTTTGAGATTCACTTCATTTAAATGCAATACATATCTTTTAGACACCTGCTGTATGTCCAGCACCATGGATACAATGACAAAAACAAAATAGCAGGGACACTAAGTAGGAGGCTATAAGAATAGTCCAGGCACAGAGAGATGGGTCCCTCTAATAGCATAGAAGCTATAAGGAGAAAGAAGGGGAAAGATTTGAGATAAGTTGTAGAGATAGATAGACAAATCAAATTCTTGCAAAAAAAAATTAATTATACAAAAAAGGTGACTGAGAAAATACTAACTTATATCTACTTTCTCATCTCTATAAAACAATTATGAGAATAATCTACAGCTATATTAAGAGCAGTTCTGATGAAGGTATGAGAAAGGAATAAGCAGTCTTTCATTTCACTATAGTGACATAATTTGCTGACAGGTAAGGCAAATGCAGGATCCCATTGTACTTATCGTTTGTTGACTATTAAAAAAATGACCTAATATAGCAAATTGATATCTGAAAAGGCCTTCCTTCAGTAAAGTGCTCTCTCTCTCACTCATATATGTCAAAATAATATAAGTTTAAGATGTAAAATCAGAAGTAGGGGCAGCTAGGTGGCTCAGTGGATAAAGCATCAGCCCTGGATTCAGGAGGACCTGAGTTCAAATCTGCCCTCAGACACTTGACACTTACTGGCTGTGTGACCCTGGGCAAGTCACTTAACCCTCACTGCCCTGCAAAAAAAAAACAAACAAAAACAAAAACATAAGTAATTTTGATTGACAGCTCTTTGATGATTTTAAATACCTAGTGAGGAATAAAGCTGGGAGTTTTGTGCTCCCCAAAGATTTTTCTGGTGTCACAGAGTATGTTTAGTATAGAGACCAAATGAAAGAGGACTCCAGATAAAGGACAAGGTTTTCCACATATTCCTATTAGTAGATGACATTAATTTTTATCAAGTCCCAGAGAACTGCAGAACCTCCCAAATTAGCTCCATAATCACTCATATATATATATATATATAAGAAAGGACAAATGGATGAATAATGTCTATTGTCTAAACCAGCAAAAGCAGCTATCATGCAGAACCATACTATCTGTCAGATTGATGATAAGGGTGGGCAATCTGTGAGAGACGGTATAGTCTGTCTGCATTAAAGCTTACTGATCTTATCACCATGATTGGTTAATATTTACTGTCTACCTATTGCATGCAACTAATCTAATGTATTGATCATTAGGAGAATAGCTTTATCTTTTGGTAGTGTATTACATCTGGTAGCTGGGTGGCACAGTAGATACAATGTTGGGTCTAGAGTTACATAGACTGGAGCTCAAATCCAGTCTCAGACAATTAAAAGCTGTTTGATCTTAGACAAGTCATTTAACCTCTGCCTTAGTTTCCTCAACTGCAAAGTGGGAGTAATAATAGCACCTACTTTGCAGGATTGTTGTGAAGATCAAATGAGAAAATATTTGTAAAGTTGTCAGGACAATGTCTGGCACATAGTAGGCATTATCTAAATGGTAGCGACAGTTGTTATCACTACCATCACCACCACCATCATCAGATCTTATTAATGCTTACATTTTTCACTGTGGCAGATATCTGATGACCTAAAACACTATATCTTTATCTTTGACTGTACTGCCACGCAGGGGTGGTCTGTACAATCCAGGCCTGGGCAGCCAGACTGTTTACATAGCCTAGACTTATGAGCAAGTTCTGGCAGGAATGTGCTGTCGATGCTGCCTGTACTATACAGGGAGAGAGAAATAACTCAAAACTTCCAGTCACCAGGTCAGTTACTGATGACAGGATATTTGGTCTTGCTCCTGAAAATGGCCTGGGCCCCAACACTTGTTAATGACTACCCAGAAGCAGGCTACTTCTGTTGAGAGCAATGAGAGGGGTCTCCTACTTGGTCTGGGATACAGTGAAATGTATCACCATCTTCCTTTGCTTAACGAGGAAGGTGGCTGTTGGCAGTAAGGCTTTGTCACTGGCAGCTATCTACCCATAAAAATTTTATACCCCTGTATAGGGATATTTCCTCCACCTCTGTACTTTGAGACTGTGCAAGGCACTTTATGGGATTTCACACCCAATTGTAGGTGAGCTATTACTATTGCCACAGACCCTCTCAATTTCCCAGTAACTTGCAGCTTTTAGATTAATTTGGTCATTGGTGCAAACATGTAGGGTGGCCATTTGAGGCATTTGTCAGGTTGTGCAGCCACCAGCTGCTAGGATCCCGGAATGCCCAGGAAGAGGGGAAAGCAATCAGAAGCCGCTTGTTGAGGAAGCAACTCTCTCCAACATGGCGATATCACTGTAACAGTGATACCATTCTCTGGCCCCTTGGGGTGTTCTGTGCCTAAGATCTCAAGAAGATGCTAACATAGACCAATAAAGATAACTTTATTCAGGGTCTCACACACACACACACACACACAGAGGAAAAGGTACCTAGGGAACTAGACTCCCCAGAATTGTCCTATTCTTTCACATGGAGTTTTATCTGATTCTTCTACTCTCTCTATCAACAAACCCATTGCCAAATTCATGGTATAGAAGCCCTTTTCAGAATAACAAGTCCTGAAACCTGGACCATGTCTGCTTTTGTAAGTCTACTACAGGTAGCCTCAGAGGGGCAAATAAGGAGGCACTTTTAGGGCTACTGTCAGAGGCTGCTGCCTTCCTGATATGGCTAACAATGTCAGCCTCTACGGCATTAGAATAGCCCACAGGATCACTACTGATAGACCTGTAACAGTGGAAACCCAGGAGAACATTCCATTTGGCAAGACTGTAAAACAACAGTTGAAAAGAGTAAGTCACTCTCTATTCAATGGTAATAGGCATGAATATTTACAATTATCAAGGATAAGTTGAAGTAAAATGTTCAGTATTAGTGGGTTCAAGTTTAAGATTATTATTCCTATTTTACTCTAAGACACCAATGTCAAGTGAGTTCAAAACTACAATCTTTTTTTCTGAAATTATTAACAATTCTGGTCTATGCAAGATTCTCCATATGCTAGGGTTTTTTTTCAGTGTTTTGTATAAATATATAACTATACACCAATTGAAATTTTAGCAACTTTTATAAATTTTATGCAGTCCCACTTCTGTTCTCCAAATTTCTCTTTTGTAAGAAAATATAAAACCAGATAGTGTAGGGTAGTCACTTGGGATATTTGATGACTTTCACTACACATTTGTTCAGTTCAACTTAAAAAACATTTCATGACTTTTAGAGCTAAAAAGTAAGCATGAATGCTTGAAACATTATTAATCCAGGGGGCAAGCATTAACTTTACTCCTAGGAGTAATAAAGTCTGAATGGGACTTAGCTGTAGAAAATGCCTTCTACGATCAAGGTGAAGAAAGTATGAGGAAATCACATTACCACTGAGATTTCCCTCCATACATGCAGTAAGGCCAGTCTTTGAAGATAATTATTAGCTTTAATAGGGTCAATAAGGAGAGTATTGGTTAAGGTTAAGTTAGTCCTAACCCTAAATTCATTTCTAACCCTAACCCTGGAAATATAGAGATGTTTTTAGGGAGAGAAGTGGATTTTACTTTAATGCTGACTGTTCCTTAGTTGTCATTCTCCTTGGCCTTGGTGGAGCCTTTGACACCATGCAGCACCCTCTCCTTGCTGCTACCCTCTTTGGTAAGTTTTCAGGACACCACTTGGTTTTGGTTCTCCTCCTACCTATCTGACTGTTCCTTCTCAATCTCCTTTTCTAGATTCTCATCTTCTAAACAAAGCTGTCCACAGGGTTCTATCCTGGGCTTACTTCTCCCTCTATACTACTTCACTTGGTGATCACATCAGCTCCCATGGACTTAATTACAATCTCTAGACTGATGATCTTCAAATCTATCTATCCTGTCCCAACCTTTCTGGTGACCCTTACTCTCACATTTTCAATTGCCTTTCAGAAATCTTGAACTGGATGTCCAATAAACATCTCAAACTTAACATATACTAAATGGGACTACTTTTTCTCTGTAAACCCTGCCCCCACTCTTATCTTCCCTATTTCTGTAGAGTGCAACACAACCCTCCTAGCCCTTAGATTTGCAACCTAGGGGTTACACTCAACCTCTCACTATATCTCATTCTCCATATCCAATTTGTTGCCAAATTCTGTCAATTTTACCTTTACAACATCTTTTGAACATGATCCCTTCATTTCTATGACACTACCAGCACCCTAGTGTGGGCCCTCATCCAGTGGAATTTGGATGTCAAAATGAGATGGCCCCTAATCCACAGAGTTGAAGTTCTGGATGCCATGTATCTTGCCTTTGGTAATAAGATGTTTTCTAAAGGCTGCTAATATATTAAAATGATTTGGATACTAAGAACATTACACAGAAATGAACAATCAGTTTTCACAGAGCCCTTATTTTTAGAACCAGACCCAATTTGTATGCCAAAACATATTATTAACAGTTAATTCTCCTCCTCACACCTGGACTATTGCAATAGCCTGCTGGTGGATCTACCTGCCTCAAGTCTCTCCCCACTCCAATCCATACTCATTTCAGCCACCGGAGTTATTTTCTTAATGCACAGGTCTGATCATGTCACTCCCTTATTCAATAAACTCTGGTGGCTCCCTATTGGCTCTGGGACCAAATACAAAATGCTCTGTTTGGCTGTCAAAGCCACTTCCTACCTTTCCAGTCTTCTCACACACATCACTACCTGACATGTACTTTTTGATGCAGCTTTCTAGCTGTTCCATGACCAAGACACTCCATCCTCCATCCCTCAGCTCCAGGCATTTTCTCTGGCTGTTTGCTCTGCCTTGAGTCTTCTCCCTCCTTATCCCTATCTACTGCCTTCCTTCACTTTCATTAGGTCTCACCTAATATCCCATCTTCTCCAGGAAGCCTTTCCCATTCTCTCTTTATCAAAATTTCTTTTCTCTGTTAATAATTTCCACTTATTCTGTATATACTTTGTCTGCACATATCCGTTTGCTTGTTTTCTATTAGATGGTGAGCCCCTTGAAGGCAGAGTTTGTCTTTGGACTCTTTCTGTATTCTCAGTGCTTGGCATAGTGCTTGGCACATGGTAGGTATTTAATAACTGCTTATTGATTGATTGAATTCCTATCCAAAAATCTATTTCAAAACATGGCATCATATGGATTCAACTACTATAAAAGAAGAAAAAGGAAACAAAGCTTCAATAAAGACTGATGTAATGCAAGGCTGAAATGTATAGAGTTCTTTGATGTTTACAAAGCACTTTACATTCATTATCTGCCACTAAAACATCCTTCTGCAAGGATGATTTCATCCTTTGTGCAAATGTCATCCCCATTTTACAGATAGGGAACTAAGGTCCAAAGAGGTGAGGTCACTTGTCTAAGGTCACATGCACCAATCAGGCCTCAAACTCAGGTCTTTTCCCTCCAAGTCCTTTCACTGTGTTGTTTCTCATAAGTTCCCTGATGGAGCTGATTCAGACTGTCAGAGGACCATGGAATGGCGTAATCAGAATCTCTGTAGCAAAATGAAGGGAGAAAAAGAAATGTAGAACTAGTTTCACTGATAGGCATGTGACTATAAATGGGTAGATATTCACAAGACATATCTGTATTGTGTATATGTGTAGATGACTGCATATAGGCATGAGGATGGTTATAGAAAACTGTATATGAGAGGAAGTCTAGGAGAAAGAACAAAAATAAATATGAAAATTGTTTCACTAATAGGCATGTGAGTGAGTGTGTGTGTGTGTGTGTGTGTGTGTGTGTGTGTGTGTAGTGTTGTATACATAGATGTGAGGATGCTTCTATGTGGTCATTTTGTTTGTGCACAGAGGATGAAATTCTATGGTATATAAAAAAAAAGTAGGGGTTGGAGTCAACTGACCACAGTCCTAATTCTGTATGTGCCATCATTCTAATTAGTAGTGTGCTCATGGGCAAATTACTTAAGTGTTCTTGGCCTCAATTTCCTCATCTTCTAAATGGGGACAATGATACTTGCCTTACACAACTTCTAGGGGTATCATACAGCTATAATAATACCTTAGAATAATAATACCTTCTTTCTTTCTTTCTTTCTTTCTTTCTTTCTTTCTTTCTTTCTTTCTTTCTTTCTTTCTTTCTTTCTTTCTTTCTTTCTTTCCTTCCTTCCTTCCTTCCTTCCTTCCTTCCTTCCTTCCTTCCTTCCTTCCTTCCTTCCTTCCTTCCTTCCTTCCTTCCTTCCTTCCTTCCTTCCTTCCTTCCTTTGAGGTGAGCTATTTAAAATTAAGGATGCTTTACTTCACTAAGCATTTTAGAAAGCCCAAACAAATTGGCTATGTGGTGTAACAGAATTCAGCTCAATACATCTGAACCTAGATTTAAGTATGTTTCTCAAATAAATGCCATTCCTGTGATACAAAGCTTTGCGCTGAGTGCTGAAACAACCTCATGATGACATTGTAACTGTAATAATCAGAGAATCATTTAGTCGAGGTCAGAAATGGAAGAAAAAATTGATGAGGTCGCATCTACAAGGTTTAAGTCCCTAGTTCAGTTCTTTTTTTTTTTTTTTTTTAAGCTTGACCACTGCTACCACTTCCTTTTGTGGTGGTCTTAAGAACTCTATGATGAGGAAGTTTTTCCCCTATATTAGGTATTTTCTTTTACTTAATTCCATCCATTACTCCTAATTCCCATCTTAGGTCACCTCTCAAAAATCTTCTTCTCTCCTTGGTTCCTATACCCTTCAATTACTTGTAGATTATTATCATTGTTGGTTGTTCCCTTTTCTTCCTTAAACTCATTCCACTGCACCAACCTCTTAGTCATAATTTGGCCAAACTACGAATTTTTATATTTTTAATCTTTACTTATAATTTTTCCCTCAATTTCATCAACTATTTAGGTCCTCTTTCCAGCAATCCTGAGTTTGTCTAAAATCTCCATCTGCGCCTTGGCAGAGCTGTCTATGAAGTTCTTCCAAAGTCAGGTCTCCTTTTGCAACAGAAGCACAGAGTTTTAGTTTTAGTTTTCACTGTTCAATGAAGATAATCTAAAACTGTGCCCAGTGCAAGAAATAAACTATCCATACAAAAAAGATGTATCACGCTCACAAATAGCATCCCAAATGTGAACTTAGGAGAGATAAGACATAGTACTGTCATGTAAATAAAAACATTTATAATCACAAGGGTAAGAATGGAAGAACAACTGGAGTTTTATATGAAAGAACTTGTTCTCATCAACACATTAAGATCTTATATAGTGAATAATAAATTAACTGGATAAAAAAAGGGTAAAAAGTCTTCTTAGTTAATAATGTGGAAAAATCTTCTTATGAGGCAGTAGGTCCTATTCTATATTAGTTAGCTTGATACATAATTTTTTCTCTAAATGGGAAATTGCAAAACAAAGGCTTCTCAAGATGTCAGGTTAAGAGGCAAGTCCCAAGATGGACTTAAAAATAAGACCATTCTCTGGGTTAATGAATTATCAAGTCTAATTTTCTTTTTTTTTTTTTTTTTGCGGGGCAATGGGGGTTAAGTGACTTGCCCAGGGTCACACAGCTAGTAAGTGTCAAGTGTCTGAGGCCGGAATTGAACTCAGGAACTCCTGAATCCAGGGCCAGTGCTTTATCCACTGCGCCACCTAGCTGCCCCCCAAGTCTAATTTTCAACAAAAAAGTGTGTGGTCTAAACTTAAAAGGTGTACAGTTTGAGTACCCTTTAGCTTAGTTCAAAATTGGTAAAAAAAAAATCTTTTCGACTTCCAGTATGAAGTCTATCACTTGGGAATAGGACATTTGACAGAAGTGATTATCTCCAATCTGATTTATTTTAGAATATAAAGCATCTCAGGCAATATTTGGATACATATAATTTTGGGGGAAAACACCCTATAAAACTAAGCTTTGAGAAACAGAAAATTTGAGCCTCACAAAAAACATAATTTGTAATTGAAAGAAAATAATATTTAAAAGAAAAAAAAACTTTTTTGTCCTTCCAAAAAGAGACAAAAATGACTAAGTTTTATTTCCCAAGAGAATTATGCCACTTTTATACAAGAAAATTACAGTCGCCACAAATTGCTCTCAACCATTCCAGCGCTTCTTCATTTGACCACTTGAAAATCAAAGTTCTTTCAGATTATAAATATAACTTTTTATAACTCTGTTATTACATACTGTGAATGGGGAAACTGGGCCAATCTTGTGGCCATAGCGTCGAATGGCCTCTCTGATGTGGCTGGGCTGGATGGCATCGCTTTGAGCCTCGATACCACAGGCTGCAGTGCTCTGCAACAGAAAAACACCGAAAATGTTACCAAATCAAAAACACACAATAGACCTAGAGTGCATAAAATATGAAAATAAACCTTTATCGAATGGACCGCTTTTTCCCCCTGAGGACATACATCGTTACTGCCATACACTATAACACCCCCCACCAAAGTTCCATTAACAAATCAAAGATGACTTTAATGTGACCTCTTCCTAACAGACCTACCAAAAGCTATTTTTATGCTCTTAATATTTCACCTAGGACCAAATGTCAAAGTGCAGAAGAATGAACAGCAGCCACTTGCACTCAGATGAAAAGTACCACAGGAGGCCTGTTGAGAGAGCCACAGGAAATGGCTTTTTAAATGTTTTAAACTTTTGTTATTGTAATGATGGGAGAAACAGCCCCTGTTTTTCAGGGGCTGTTTCAAACTTGGGCAGGCCTTTGAGATAACTTCAGTCCAGTCAGAATTAAAGTAAAAACTAGATCATTTTTTAGTTGTGGTAGACCCAAAAGTACACTTTCAGGGATTACGATTAAATTGTTCTGAATGCTCTTTATCTGTCTGGCTAATATGTAAAGTGGGGAGATGAAAATAGGAAAATCAAGAAGGAACCAGATTTCAAGTAATGCAGGCAACTAAGCTGAGTAACAGAAAGACAGCCAGACTTGGAGTCAGGAAGAAGTTCAATGGCTGCCTCAGACACTTATTAGCTATGTGAGCTGAGCAAATAATCTAATCCCTTGTGCCCCAGTTTCCTCATTTGTAAAATAGGGCCAATAACGGCACTTCCCTCAAAGGGTGGTTATGAGTATCAAATGAGTTTACATATGTAAAACACTTTGCTGAACTTAAAACATTATATAAATGGTAGTTATTAACGAAGGATTAGAAAATTATTACAACTGATGCAAGATTAGCAACAAATACTGCATATATTATCATGATTTGTTCAGAGGGCACATAGTAAATAATAGTTGAATTTATGAATATTAAAATGATAAACATTATCATGATAAATAATAAAAATCAGGGAAAAAAATCAGAAACTTTTTATATCTTTGTACTGGCAACACTATGTACTAATCTACAGGTAACCAGCTCTTTAGTAGAATATAAAATGCTGATTTAATGGTAGTACTCTAATTGTCTATTAGTTGTTTTGCTAAATCTGAAATTTTAGGTTTCAATCTCATTTTTAAAAGCTGCTTGCTACCAAAAAAAAAAAAAAAAGCCCATCTCCTTTACACAAATATTCTACTAATGGTGATGCTCTATGTCTACAAATTATAGAATTCCATGATCTCCAAAAAATCAAAACCACAGGCGACATATAGGGCAATGGACAGGCATGATGGGTATGAATAAGCTACAGCATACTACCAAAAGTGACTTTTGAATGAGAATTGACATAAAAGATGTCATTATGCACACACATAACTGGAAAGGGAGGTGGGCTGATCACATAAAGAGAATAAGAGACAAGATATTGATAGCCTGAGTGTTGTACTAGTATGCAATAAAATGTGAAAAGAACCAGAAAAAAAGGCCTTCAGAACATTGTGTTCAACATCTGGAGGATTCTTGGAAGGCCATGGACAAGATATACACAGAAAAGATGGAAAGGAACAGATGGGTTGCCATTTTTACTAGTAGAAGAAATGAATACCCCCACTACTGAGATTACAGATCTACTGAAGGATCAAAGAAGAGAAAAAATTGTTTTCAAGATGCCTCAAGAAGTTACATATATTCATTGCAAATCAAAAGGCCTTATTAAGTAATTAATTTATTTACTGAGGCAAGTATTTTTCATACTAGATCCTTTATAACTGTTCATTGCATGAGCTCCTTCTCCAAAATCTCTGGACTTCTTTTGTGCCAATTTCTTATAAAAAGGAGGCCCTCCCCCTCACTGGGGCAAATATTTCAACTAGTGATCCTCACCCCTATCCTCTGGCAGGTTGGTATCAATACCACTGCCACTGTCATCATCGTCACCACCATCATCTCCTCCTTCTGTATGTCTGTCCTTCATTTTTAACCTCTCCTTCTATACTAGTTCCTTCTTTGATGCTGACAAATATGCCCACAGTTTTCTCATCTTTCAAATAACCTTCATTTCTCTGTCATTATCACACTATCATTTTATGAGTTCTTTCCTTTGCACATAAACTCCAAGAAAAAGGTAGCTACATGCATTGCTTCAATTTTCTTCCTCTCACTCACTACTGACTTTAAAACACTGACTATATCACTCAAACTGTCACTGCTATTTCCTATATTATCAATGCTCTTTTATCTATCTATTTATTTATTTATTTATTTTGCAGGGCAATTGGAGTTAAGTGACTTGCCCTGGGTCACACAGCTAGTAACTGTTAAGTGTCTGAGGCAAGATTTGAACTCAGGTCCTCCTGAATCCAAGGCTGGTGCTAGCTGCCCCTCCTTGGTTTTTGTGATAACCATTTGTCTGATTTCATCTATGTCTTATTTTCTAACTTTATTGTCCCCTTAAAGCTTTGTCTTGGGCTTTTTTCTACTCTATATACCCACTCTCTTGATGATATTATCAGATTCAAGGGTTCAATTATTATCTCTATATATCTAGCTTTAGTCTCTTGTTGGACGACGAAAATGACGATGATGACTACTAATTGATATTTAATACTGAGTTAAAGTTTTAAAGCGTTTTACATCATGTTATTTTGTTTAAGCCTCACAGCAAACTGTGAGGTTGGTAATACAAGTATTATTGTATCTCCCCTTTAGTCAACAGTCTAGAGCAGAACTAGTTATCTTTTCCCTTAAACTCGCTCCTCCTCCAATTTTCCTTATTTCTGCTGAGGCCACTAGCACCAACCTTCTAGTCACACAGGTCTTCAACTCCTCTCCTCCCAAACCTCTATTACCAAGCAGTTGTCAAATCTTGCTGAGTTTGCTTCCACAACAGCTTTTGTATCTATTTTAATTATTCTATTTATCTGAAAAGAATGTGACTATATTTTTTGAATTAGAGATTTTTGTAAGCAATGAAAGGAAAGTAAGAAGGTATACCTGAAAGAAAATGAATTTTACTTATAGAAGAGATCTACTACCTACCATGACCATACCACAGAAGGCAATTTTGAAAAGGAAGAAGTAAATCGGTATTGACCAAAAAAAGAAAAACATTTCTTGGGAGCATGTGCCAGGCAGATTAAACCACCTTGATCACCACCTATGGGACCCTGAGCCTAAGAGCCACAAGAATAACAGTGCCCACTTCCAACCCTGACCACTGACCCTGCAGTTAGTACAACCCTAATAACCACCATTGAGGGGAGCATTCTTTGTGGAGAAGGGGCCCACTCTCCTCACCATCATCAGCAACAACTGGGGAGCATAAAAAGACCTTGGAACGGTAATCCTTCCTCTTCCCCTCACTAGCTTCCAGCCTGTCCCCAACAGACACAGTTCAGAAAAGCAGCCCTTGTAGAGATGCCACTTGGAACTTCCTCTGTAGATGCCCCAGTCCCCACTTTCTCAGCTGTTGCAGCTACTGAAGACCCAGAAAAGAAAATTCTTGCCACCAAAGTCCTAGACACTGTCAAAAAGTTCAACATAAGAAACTGGTACAGTTACATGAAAAGAAAAGACATGAAAGAAGAGGTTATGCCATCTGCTTTGCTACTTACTGCCTTCTAAGGACCACGGGACCTACCTATTTGGCTTGTAGATGAACTCTCCTATAGTTGTGGTCTACCTCCAATAGAACATAAGCTATTTGAGAACAGGGACTAAACTGAATTTCTCTTTCATTGTGCTGAGCACAACGCTTTGCAAAGAGTAAGAACTTGATAAAAAAATTTCATTCATTCAAATTGCTCATTTTTCTTCAGAAAATCCCAGCTATGGCATACAACAGAGCATCTTCTTTGAAGGCCTAAGAGCCCTAAGAACTCCAGTGAACTTATGGTTATGGGACTTAGAGATTTCAGGCCTAGGGTATCATCTACTTTAATTCCTTCACTTTATACTTGAGGAAGTTGAGGCCTATAAAAGGGAAGTGACTTGTTTAAGGTCTTACAGGTATTAAGGGTCAAAGCTGAAATTTGAACCTAGGTCTTCTAACTCCAAATTCAGTGCAATGGTCATTACATGATGCTGCCTCTGTTTAACTGACCTTTTTCCTCTTCCTTTGCTTTGTTTTAGCCGAGTCTTGTCCAACATTCCCGTTCCCCAAAGTCCCTGATTGGTTTTTCCCTGGGTGTTGTGGTCCAGATGTTGGAGCAGTTGGTGTAGGAGGAGGCGTGTTTTCAGGGGAGTCAGGGCTGGATTTCATGCCAGAACTCGACCCGAAGAGATGTGGCTGTAAAATCAAGAGACCAAGCCGGCTGCTTAAGGAGGTTCAGCAAAATGATTTATGAATTTGATGGCAATTTAATCTAAAAGTGAATAGATATGATTTATTTTCATATATATTCTCATGATATTCCTATTATTTAAAGCAGGAAATGATGCCCATGGCAGGTCTAGGGATGTTAGTTTTAAGTCTGGAGAAGAGTTCAGGATTGTTTTAAAACTCCCATTAGTGTTTCAGAGGAGGCCTTCTATCTCTATGTGGAAATTCTGGAATGCAATTACCTAAAGTTGAATTCACTTTCTTGGCTCTGCCCCCTGCCAAAATCAAGGTCCTCTTGAATATTTTACTCTTTCCGTCAACAGGTCAATGGGGTGTATTATATTGTTCTCCTAGTGTTTCAGGGCAGTGCAGATTAGGTGGTCCAGCAGATAGAGTGCTGGGCCTGAAGTATGGAAGACTCATCTTCCTGAGTTCAAATCTGGTCTCAGTCACTTACTAGCTATGTGACCCTGGGCAAGTCACTTAGCCCTATTTGCCTTGGCTTCCTTATCTATAAAACGAGCTAGAGAAGGAAATGGCAAACCATTCCAGTATCTCTGCCATGAAAACCCCAGGTGGGATCACTAAGAGTTGTCCATGACTGAAATATATGAATGACAACAACAGAAAGTAATTTAGGTTAAATTCCTGGAGTGATAGGATCATAGAACTTAGAGCTGGAAGGTTTATCTATGCCAACACCATTCTTCCCCCAGATCCTTTTTTATAGGTGGGACACTCTTGACTTCTTGCTCCATAGCTACTTTGTTGTCAGGTCCTGTTGCTTGTTTTTTTCTTAATTACCCTTAAAGACTTCCTTCTCTTTCTCTTATCATCCCACCAATACTGGTTCTTTTCGGCCTCCTGTCTAGACTACTGTAACAATTTTCCTAATTGCTTGACTCCAATCTCTCACCACTCTAATATACATTTTCATAATGTCAGAAATGGAAGGGACCTCAGAGGTCATCTACTTTAGCCTCTACTCCAAAAGTAATTTCTTCTACAATATCTGTAACAAGTGGTTACCCGGTATTTGCCTGAAGACTTCCAGTGACAGAGAACTCATTATCTCCTAAAATAGCCCATTCCACACCTTGTTAGATTAAATTTCTTATAACACCATTTTCTCATCATTCCCAACAGAAACTTTCAATAGCTGCTCACTGTATCTGAGATAAACTCTTCATTTCAGTCAAGCTGGTCTACTTACCCCCAAATTTCTAGATCCCACTCTTATTTCTAAATCTTTGCACATAGAGGTGGGATTTTTTTACTTGGAATATTGTCAAGGTACACATTTGAACTCTTTTATAACTTAGGTATTCCTGACCCACCACAGCTTAATATTCTTGCTCTGAACTCCCTTATGACTTACTGCATATACTACTCTCTGTCTCACAGGATTGTAGTAAATAGAAGTGACTTAGCAATTATTCAACAGGCATTTATTAAGCATCTACTAAATACCAGGTACTGTGCTAGATTCCACAGATATACATTGAAAAATAAAAGTCCCAGTCCTAAAGTCATGTGTGTGTGTGGGGGGGGGGCAGGGAGGAAGGGAGCAGAAGGTAAAAAAATATGTGTACATAGAAAATTAAATATAAAATGTCTACAAAGTAATTTCTTGGAGAAAGGGAATATCAATTGGGGAGGTGGACTAGAAAATCTGGATGTTTCCTATAGGAGTTGGTATATGAGCTGAACTTTGAAGGAAGCTATGATTAGAAGTGAGAAAGTAGAAGGAAGTATATTCTAGAACTGGGGATAGTCTGTGCAAAGACAGACAGAAACAGGAAATAAAAGGTACACAAGGAGAGCAAGTGCAGCAGATCTTGTTCTTCATCATCACCACCATCACCACCACCATTGTCATCATCATCAACAGGCATATTTTTTAATACTATTACTTAGTCTATGTCCTTTTTCTCTAACCAGGCTGTCAACAGGGACTAGTCTGGTATATAGTATATTGTGATGTTTGCTTGATTATGATGGCTGGGTTCATGCTAGCCACTTAGCACTGAAGTCCAAGGGGGAAGAAGCGCTCTGGTTCTTTGTAAAGCATCTCAATCAACCTTGGTGAGTAGGAGGTGGGTATTCCATTACTAATGGGATTCAGCTATAGTGTTCCTTGATCCTTATGTCCTTGTTTCTCAGAAAACCCACACTCTATGCCTTGAAAATCAGCCTGCATAGGGAAGCTTTTATCAGCTGCTGTGGAGCTGGAAATAGTTGCTGTGGTAGTCAAACAGTTCCCTAGGGCAGCTTGGCTTATGCCTGGCTGGCCACCTTGGAGAATCAAGAAAGGAGAAAAATGAAGGGCTGTCTTTAGCATTTTCTTGGATGCAAAGTATAGAATGTTATGTACGCTACATTTCTTCAATTATAAATGTTATAACATACTGGTATGATGTTAATGAAAAACATACTTATGCATTTATTCATAGATCATACATATATCAAAGGCATTTCAAGGGGGTGTTTATTGACATAAAAATTGTGTTTTTTAATATCACCAAAATGAATGCTGCTTAAGCAAGCAGGCAAGATTTAGGGTGCTCTTCAAATGCACTGACGAAGAGATACCTAGTATGTTTTTTTCCAAGAAAAAAAATAGATATGCAAGGGATTTGGTCTATGATCCAAATTATTAATTTAAGAGTAAAGTCTTGTATTTTTCCTCAACCAGATTTTCTGAGGAGCATAAACATCCTATTGGGCTGGCTATACAGTGTGGGGGCATTCCTAAAGTGTAGTCAGAGCAGATATTGCTTCATGATTTTAAGTACCCTGGGGGAATACCTGAGCTTCTCACAGATACTATCCTCAAGCTGGAATTTGTTCTGGGATGTTGACAGGGAGTGGGCTAAGGCTAACCTCGGCATGATCATGATGGTTTTTTGGTCTTCTGGCCATGTCTTTCACCTTGCCTAACAGGGGAACTTAATGTGCCCCTAGACTGTTGACATACTTAGCCTTGAAGCAGCTCCATAGGCGGGCAGTTTTCTAGCACTCCAGATGAATTTACTACAATAGAAGGAGCCCTCACAACTGCTGACAAGATGAGGGTTTATTGATTGCACGCAATGGGTGGCGTGGCAAGGAACCAAGGTTTCTTGCTATTTCCCCAAGAAGAACAAATGTAGCTGTTAGAAACTAATCAGCTCAATTCAACTCCACACCACAAATAATAAACAAAGCACCTACCATGTGCTGAGTACCATGTTATGTGCTCTATTGAAGAATGTCCACATCCCCATTAGCCCAAATTTAAGCATCTGCCTTGGGGATATGTAGGAAAAAAAAAACCTTTAACATTAAATCCAATGACTGGTAGTTAGCAACAGAAGCAACTATTAATATGTACCTACTGTATGAGGACCATTGTGCTATATGCTCAGAAAAATGCCAGAGTGGTGCCTGCCCTAATGGAGCTTAGTAGCTAATGATAATAATAATAATAATAATAATATTAGCTAACAGTTATTAAGGTTTATAAAGGCATTTCACATGTAATATCTCCTTTGATACTCAAAATAACCCCAAACCACTAAAACTCCCAGATGTTTTTCACAGGAACTATTGTCTATCCAAACCCTCTCCATCTTTTATTTGTGAAATTGATTTTTTTAAAAATATAGTTATCCTTAGTAAATACAGATTTGGCTCACTGTCTTAGCCTGTTGTAATATGATATAGGTCTTGCCATTCTATGTGTTGGCTATTTCTTCAAGCTTCATGTCATCTGCAAATTAGACAGGAAATTACCTAATCCTTCAAATGAGACTGATAAAAATATTGTACATCACAGAGCAATGGTGAAACTCAAATATATTTAAGCTAAATTATTCTCTTGACTTAACAATCTAGTTAAATTACCTGTCATTAATAGAAATGAGGTTAGTCTCACATGACTTATTTTGATGATACCATGTTAGTTCTTACTGATCAAGTGGTCACAAACTACTTTTTTATGTGTTCTAGAATTTTGCCAGAAATAGAAGTCAGATTTACTGATCTATAGTTTGAAGAAGCTACCCTGCTCCACATCCCCCCACCTCCGCCACCCCAATATTGGTACAACATTTGAATTTTTCTGTTCCAGCAGCACCTCTCCTGTTCTTGACATCTTTCCAAGATCACCAATAATGACTTTGGATCACTGCTGCCAATTCTTTCAGAACCATGGGGTCATGTTCATCTGTGCCTGAACACATGGGGCAGCAAGATATTGTCTGTCTCTTCACTTATCTTGGCTTTCTACTTTTTAACATATTTTTCTATCTTTCCCAGTACAAAGATCCCTTCTTTTGATAGAGAAGGCAGGACTATGTATTTTAGCGTTTTCAACGTTGAATAATATCCCATCACACTTAGAAGAATATGATTTTTTGAATCTTTAAAAAAGGAGCCACTTTTTTTTTTTTTTTGTCATTAGCTTCAGTTCATTCTGGGCTTTATAGGCCACACTACTCTTTGTCTTTGCTTCTGTCTTCTTTTATTTTTTTAATGTCTTTTATTTTACAATTAACAAACACCAAATGAAATGGATATTTCCACATACAAAGTAGAATAGGAAAAAAGGATTGTACATGAAACTGAAGATCTCTATTATGTACAGATGGCTCTTCTTTTGAAGTATGTAATAAATTTAACCTTTAGCTTTCAAGGATGTCCTGCTTGTCTATGTGACTTCTTAGACTTTATCCTGTTTTCTACATAAAAAATTCCTACTGACCCTCTTTTCTTTTTTCCCTTCTCTTTTCTTTTTTGCCACCCTATTCCTATTCCCCTTTATCCTCCCAACTTTAGGTGAGAGAAAAATAAAAACGCACTCGTAACAAACATGTTTCTATAGCATATTGTCACTTGCTTCCACTTGCTACATATGCCTTTCTTAAATTTGAGTGGTTTTTTTGTGAGTTCCCTATATTTCCATATCATTCCATTTCAATGCCTCCACATCCTCTTTCCCTTTAGAATTTAGCATTTCAGAGCTTCCCATCCTTGTTCAACTGGCCCCTGCCTTCAGTGTATTAGGCTGTTGGTTCTCTGAGCACTTTGAAGTCTCATTTCTAATAGAGATACTAGAGTATGGAGTTTCTAATAGAGATATCAGAGTACGGAGCTTTCCTCTTTTTCTCTATTGTTTGCAAAAGTTCTTTGATGGAATGATCTCTTTGTCCCAAGGTTTCCATCATTTTGACTTTAGCAACTAATTCTTCTTTATTGGTCAGAATCAGACCCAGAATAGCAGTCCTCCTATTCAATTCCTCCCCTTGTTAAAGGATGAAATTATAGTTAAGGTAAGTGACAAATTTACTAGCTGCTCTGATTTTGACATAGAAAGCAGTAGTAGATATTTATATAACTCAAGTGTCCCATATGCCAGGGTTAGCATCTGTTTCCTATTCCTAATTGAAGTGTGTTAGTGGCAAGAGTGCTAGATTTGGAGTCAGAGGACCTGAGTTCAAATCCTGGTCTGCCTCTTACCAGCTATGTGATCTTTGGTAAGTTACTTCACCTATTGATGTCAGTTTCCTCAATTGCAAAACAAGAGGCTTTGTTAGGATGACTTCTGAGGTCCCTTCTGACCTCCTCCTGTGATCTTGTGACTGAAATGATCAGTAAGAGTCCCTTGAGCTCTATATGATCCTAATTATTCTTTTTTTTGGTGAGGCAATTGGGGTTAAGTGACTTGCCCAGGGTCACACAGCTAGTAAGTGTTAAGTGTCTGAGGTGGGATTTGAACTCAGGTCCTTCTGACTCCAGGGCTGGTGCTCTATCCACTGCACCACCTAGTTGCCCCCCTAATTATTCTTTTTGACCATATAGTTTGTAGTATATGCCTACGTTAACCCCCAGTGATCTTCACCTTGCTCACCACCATGTTTTGTTCCCTTGGATTCTAGGAAGTCTTTTCTCTTTTAACTATTCGGTACTACTTCCGTTCCCCTACCTTTTATCTATCCTGTTACTTTTAAATAAGATCTGCTCCTCCAGAGCCAAATTCTAGTCATACATCCTATTCCAAGTTTCAGTGATACCTGTGAGGTCAAATTTGTTCCCTTGCTTTAAGATTTCTAGTTTACCCTGTTCATTTGTTCATGTGTGTATAGACTTCTAAGATTATGAATTTTATTGCTGGCTCTCATCGTGATTCCAGTCCCCCATGAATCAGGAGCTACCTCCTGATATTCTTTCTGTTGTGGTGTCTTTGCTATTCTCTGTGGTACCAGATTTGATAAGTTTGGTGTGAAACTTTTCCAGTTCTACTTGCATTTTCTCTTTTGAGACATTTTCATTAAAATCTCACTTTCAGACATCTTCTTAGTCAGATGTTCATTTTCCAAATCTACAAATGATATGAAATAATCTGCATTCCCAGGGTCTTAAATTATTTTCTTCAGGACCTCATACTTCTTAGCAATGCTTTTTAAAATGAAATATAAATGTTGGTTTTTGTTTTCTAGCAATTATTCTGGTGGTATCATTTGTTCACACATGAATCACCAGAAGTGGTGTTCGCAATAATGCTTGTCAGACAGCTGCTTTAGTTAGCTCCAGAGAATCATCAAGCATCATTCTTCTCTACCTCTTTTGGACCAACACTTGATGATCTCTCACCTAAGGGAACTACTGAAGCCCCATCAAAATTTCTTGAAGCACAAGAAGTTGCTTCCTCCAGAAACAGTTCGGTTGTTTGTAAACAGTTGTTGGCATGTTCTTTCCTTCATCAGACTGTGAGCTCCCTGTGAACAGGGACTATTTTTTGACTTTCTTTGTATATCCAGTGCTGAGCACAGTGCCTACCACATAGTGAGTGCTTGATAAATGCTATCGACTAACCAACTCTAAGAACCTTTATCTATTATTTACCTCAAATTACTCAGCAGTCTTTCTTTTTCCTTTCTTTCTCTATGTCCCTTCCAACCCGTGCACGACATAACTATTTCCCTTTGCTTGATTATATGCATATGGTTCTTTTTTGTTTCCTCCTTGAAGCATTTCTGATATCATTTAATATTTTTGAAATTTACTTTTAAAATGTTTTATTTTTTCTTTCTAAAAATTAGTCATTTTCTAATGACTTCATCTGCCCAACCCCCCAATAACAAATACATAGTCTTACAAAACAAATCAATATATCGGTCACATCTGAAAAGGTATGCCCCCTTCCACATCTATTGTCTACTACCTACTATCTGCTGAGGGCAAGGAAATATATGATACCACTAAAACCTTAAAAATCATGATTGGGCACTTCACTGATACAAGTTTCAAAGCATTTCACTATTATTTTTCCTTGTATTATTGGGATCATTATTTACAAAACAAAACAAAACAAAACAGAACAAAAAAACACATATGCAAGGGGCAGCTAGATGGTGCAGTGGATAAAGCACCAGCCTTGGATTCAGGAGGACCCTAGTTCAAATCTGGCCTCAGACATTTGACACTTACTAGCTGTATGACCCTGGGCAAGTCACTTAACCCCAATTACCTCACCAAAAAAAATCCATATGTAATATGGATTCATAAATGTAATATAAATATTTGTGTAGATAGACAGATAATTTTTTTTTTACATGTAGGAACTTCACTCATTGTGGTTTATGCCTATTGGTAGTTATCAAAAAGTCACAGGGCTGGGGCAGCTAGGTGACGCAGTGGATAGAGCACCGGACCTGGATTCAGGAGTACCTGAGTTCAAATCCGGCCTCAGACACTTGACACTTACTAGCTGTGTGACCCTGGGCAAGTCACTTAACCCCAATTGCCTCACTAAAAAAAAAAACCAAAATGATGTCAGAAATGCTTCAAGGAGGAAACAAAAAAGAACCATATGCATATAATCAAGCAAAAGGAAATAGTTATGTCATGCACAGGTTGGAAGAGATAGAGAGAAAGAAAGGAAAAAGGAGTATGTGTATATTAATTAAACTATTAATGGTTCCCCTTATACATGTGTACCAATTCTCTATATCTAGAATAATAACAAAAATAAAGATGATATCTAACACTTATATAGAATTTTAAAGTTTGCAAAATGCTTTGTACATATTATCTCAACAACCCTGTGAAGTTGGTACTATTATTATTCCCATATTACTGATAGGGAAATGGAAGCTGAGGAATTGGAGTTACCCCGGTCCCACAGATATTATGTTTTGTTATAGGATTTGAACTCAGGTCTTCCTTACACCAAGTTATAAAGTATATCCACCATGCCACCTAATTATCTACCTAAGAGAAATATGCTACAAAGTATTTCTCCTCCCCTGCCACTCCACCCCTCCTCTAACCACTTTTCTCTAGGTGACTCAATGGGCAGAATACCAGAACTGGAGTTGGGAAGACCTGAGTTCAAATGTAGCCTCAGATGCTTAGTAGCTGTGTAAGTCACAGTCATTTTAACATCTGTTTGCCTCAGTTTCCTCATCTGTGAAATGGGGGCAATAATAGCCCTCTCCTCCCAGGGCTGTTATGAGGATCACTGGGGATAATAATTGTGAAAGGCTTAGCACAGTGTTTGGCACATGGTAACCACTATATAAATGTTAGCTATAATTATTATTATTGTTATTTCTATGTGCACTATTTCTATAAAATCTTTATAATTTTGTGGAACCAAAATTATCCAATTTATCTTCATTTAAATCTATTTCTTGCTTAGTTAAAACATTCTTTCTTTAGCCATAATTGTGAAAGTAATTTCCTTCCATTTTCCTCTAAATTTTTTATGATTTGACTATTCATAGTTTAGTCATATAATCATCTGGAGCTCACTGTGGTATATGGTATAAGATGTTGATCTAAACTTAAATTCTGCCATCTGCTTTCCATTTTCCCCACCAGTTTTTATTACTAAGGAGCTCTTACCCCAGTAGTTGGTATCTTTGGGTTTACCAAAATTAGGATACTATGTTTGATTGTTTCCGGATCTTACTTTGCCTATTCTTTTGGTCAATTCATAAGTGTTTTAGCCAACAGGAAACAGTTTTGAAGATTAATGCTTTATAGTGCAGTTTCAGATCTGGTAATGCCAGGTAGCCCTCCCTCCTCCTCCACTTTATTACTACTTTTTCTTATTCCTCCAAATGAATTGTTTTATTGTACCTAATTCTATGAAGTAGCCTGATTGATAGAGTATTAAATCTATAAATTAATTTAGGTAATAAAACATCATTTTTGTTATATTACTTTTATCATTTTTTCAATAAATAAATCATTTTCCCAGATAACCTAAAGAATAAAAATACATTCCTCAAATGCTTTCAGTTTGTCCTTTAGGATGGAGATCAAATTGTACATACATAAGTAAAGATGGTATAGTCAGAAAATAAACCTCTCTTAAGTTTAATCAATCAATCAACAAATATTAAACTCATTACTGAGCTAAGGGCTGGGGACACAAAGAGAAGGCAAAAACATTGCCTGCTCTCAGAGGTCTTACATTCTATTGAGGAAGACAAGCTATACATAACTAAGTACATAAAATATACATACAGAGTAGAGAGAGGGTGATCTAGAAGGGAAGATACTAGCAGCGAGTGGAATGGAAAAAAGCCACTTGCAGAGGTGGCATTAGAACAGAATCTTGAAGGAATTGAGAGATTCTAAGAGTTAGAGCTGAGCAGTGAAAGCATTCCAGACATGGGAGACTATCAGTGCTGAGGCATGGAGACAAGGGATGGATGGCTGTGTGTGAGAAATAGCAAGTGCATTAGTATGTAGAATGTGTTAAGAGAAAAGGAAGATAGGAAGGGGCTACATTATGAAGAGCTTTAAATGCAAACACAGGAGTTTATATTTGATCCTAAAGGAGCCATCAGAGTCAGACCTGAGCTTTAGGCAAATCGCCCTGGCAGTTATTCGGAAGATGGATTGGGATAGAGACCTGAGGTAGGGAGACTACTCAGGAGATTTACAATTGTTTAGGGAAAAGGCAATGAGGGCCTGAGGTAGGATGGTGGTTGTGTTTATACAGAGAAAGGGACAGATGTGGGAGACACAGAGAAAGAAATGGCAAGATTTGGCTACTAATCAGACATACAAGGCATGTGAAAGTGAGGAGTTGAGGATGGCATGAAGTTTGGGTTGGTGTTGACCTTGACAGAAGCAGGGAGGGCTTTTGGCAGGGGGGACACAAAGAATTCTGTTTGGGATATATAGTGTTTAAAATTCTTCTGGCATAATCAGTTGGAAAAGTCCAATAGGCAGTTAGTAATGAGGGACTGGAACTCAGCAGAGAAATAAGGGTCGAATAAATGGATCTGCTAATTATTGGCATAGAGCAAATACAGACTGTGTGAGATGACAAGATCACCAAATACAAAAATATTGAATGAAAAGAGAAGAGGATGCAAGACAGAGCCTCAGAGCAATTCAATATTTTGAGGGTAGCATGAAGATCCAAGAAGAGACAGAAAGAGTGCAACAAAACAAGGAGAGCAAAGCAATGAAAACCCTGAAAGGAGAGGGAATCCAAAGCAGGTGTCAACTGCTGCTGTGGTCTGTAAGGATGAAGATCAAGAAAAGGCCTATTTGGTTTTGCAATAAAGAGATCATTGGTAACTTTGGGGAGAACATTCCAATTAAATGATGAGGTCAGAAACCAGACTGCAGAGGGTATAGAATTGAATGACAGGAGGGAAAGTGAAGGGACAGAGAGCAGACAGCTTTCTTGAGTTTATCCACTTAATGATTTTTAAGGATGGGGAAGATGGGCATGTTTCTAGGCAATGAAGAACCAGTAGATAAGGAAAGGCTGAAGATTAGAGACAGATTTTAGGAAGGGATAGGATTAAAGGTATAGATGCAGAGGACTTGGACTTGGCAAAAAGAAGGGCCCCCTCATCAGAGACTGGAGTGAAGGAGGACACAGTGGGGGATCGTCATAGGGAAATGAGATGAGGAAGGACAAAGAGGGACCTCTTGGCAAAAGGTCTCATTTTGGGAGAGAAGTGTAAGGCAAATTACTCAGCAGGTAAGGCTGGGGTATAAATTTAGGATGGAAGGCTGGAGGAGAAAAAGAAAAGGTCTGTGATAGTCTCTATTAGTGAGTGGGATATGGAATCAATTAGAAGAATGAAGTAGTAATGCCTGTCTTCAGTGAGGGCCCAGTTGAAATTAGTAAGTATAAATTTGTAGTGGATCCAAGCCAGTTCAGTCACAATTCTCTTTTTCCTTACCTATTTAAAGCAAATTTCACAGTAATTTGACTTAGTTTTTTAATTATCTCTTTTGGCTAACTTTTGTGGAAAACAGCCTATTTGCTAGATATGAGACTCCAGTGGAAACTCCCTCCACTTTCCTGGATGGTAAGCTCTCTGGAAACAACTAGGGTTAAGACTTAGTTTATAGTAGACAGAAGCAGACAAGACATAGGCACATAGGACCCAAGACAAAATCAAATTCTCTACTGACATTAAAACACCTTGTTTTACCTTGTCACTATTTTCCAGAATCTTCCTTCTTCTTTGGACACTAGACTCAATTGTCAGGAAAATGAAGGAGAAGCTATGAACTAAGTCATTTTCACTAAGAACAAATCTTCTGATATCTTTTGTAAGACAAGATGGATATAAATATTGGTGTATAAAGAAAGCATGTAGCATACTACTCCTATGGTTAGGGAAGGCAATCATTGAGAGGCCAAACAAAATGAATCATTTTTTATGCTTTACTTCAGTCCTTCAAAATATTCATTATTTCATGTTTATGGGCACTTCCCCTACCAAGGCTAGTATAATCACATCCATATCTTAGTGAATGATTTCATGTGTTCTTGTGGCCAAAGAATTCATCACCTTATGTCTAACCCTTGGTGCTGAACCTCTCCAGTCTAAGCCAGGCTGTTCCTTGGATAATGGACATAGTCTATTCCTGGGCCCACCTTCAAGCTTTTCTTTCAAAGGTTGTGCCTTGCCTACTTAGCTAAAGGTAAAGGGTCACCTCTGTGTTGCCATAAGGTGCTGAAAAAAGGTCTTTGCATCACTAGGATGAAAGTTCTTTGTGGGAATCCTCTATTTCTTCTGTCTTTTCCTGTTACAATTTTGTATATGATGCATTTGGTTTTTTTCTTCACTTACCTCAAAAAGAGCTGTGATATCATCCATATAGGTACTTTCTCCACTAATGCAGATTTTAGTCCCTGCTGAGTCATCTTAGCAAATGGTTTCATGATTTGCAATGGCCAAAAAAAGCTATCAGTTGGTAGCCAATCTTATGTAATGGGTTTCCATAAACTTAAGCTAGTCAGGTCTATGGATGAGAGACACAAAGCATACTTCTGGGCTCATACACAAAGGTCCAGCTTGGTAGGACCTCCCAGGACTTACAGATAAGGAAAGTAGGACTTGGGGACAGAATCTGAACTCAGATCATCTGAGTCTAGAGTCAATACTCTTTCCTCTGTACCATACTGCCTCCCATGTTCCCCTTGAAAAGCTTTAAAGAACCCCGGATATCTTTAAATCACAATAGAGTATCAGAGTAAGGCTTGAGTAGATTTAAACATTACCTCAGCAGAAGCATGGTACTGTATGAAAGTAGCAGAGATGGCATGGCTGAAGGGGTCACCCGCCTTGGGTGCCATATCTTGCCTAACCAGAAGAGCGAGGTCCACCAACTAGAAGAGAATAATGGAGAAAACAAATTTAGAAGCTGGAGGTGACCACTGAGGCTACAGGATGATCATGAAAAAAGGACAAGAAGATTATAATGTGAACACTCCCGCAGTGCCATTATATCTGCTTGCTAAGTGCTCATTTTTGCTCTAGGCTCCTCGGAGGCCTCAAAGACAAAACTGTCTATGCATCCAGAGTGATGGTTTTGCTCTGTGCTCCATGGTGCTGATAACTACCTCAAAGAGTCTTATCAATATCATCCAATCTCACATTATTTTCAGTTTTACAATTTGTATTAAAACATAGATACATACAGATTTTAAATTAAATATACACACACAATTAAATTATTTGCAATATATACCACTTTCTTGGCAGAAGAAATCTGGGTTCAAAATAATAAAAATAGTGGCAGTCTATACTTTAAGGTTTACAAACCATTCAACATTCTCATTGAATCCTTACAAATAGCCTTTTGAAATAGGTAATAAAAGTATTGCTGTCCCCCATGATGAAAAATACTATCCACCTCCAGAGAGAGAACTGATGAACTCTGAGTACAGATTGAAACATTCTTTTCTCATTTTCTTTATTTTTCTTGTTGTTTTTTTAAATCTGTGTTTTCTTTTGCAACATGGATATGTTTTGCATGACTTCATTTCTATAACTGCTATCAAATTGCTCGCCTTCTCAAGGAAGGGGGTGAAGAGAGAGGGAGGGAGAATTTGGAACTCAGAATTTTAAAGAATAAACATTAATTTTTTATGTGTAACTGGGAAATAAATAATTTAAAAAAAGTATTGCTGTTACCATTTTAGAGGTGAGAAAGTGTAGGTTTGAAAAGAGATGAAACAATTTGCTTTAGTGAATGGCGTAAAAGGGCAACAGAAGTACCTTGAAGGCAAGCAATGGTTTTTATTTTGTTTTTGTCAGTGTAGCCCATGAACTGGTACAGTGTTTTGCATACACTAAATGCTTCACAAATGTCTGTTACATTAAATTGAAGATTATATTATACAGGGTTATGACAATGAAGTTTCTTCATAGTTAAGAATCTGTATTCTGGGAAACTACATTCACATGCAATATTTTTATACACATACTCCAATCAACCTTCAAGTATTTATTAGGTGCTTACTGTGTGCCTGACTCTGTGCTAGACAAAAACAGAGTCTTCAACCTCAAAGAGCTTATATTTTATCAAAGAACTTGTACACATATA
Organism: Dromiciops gliroides; assembly: GCF_019393635.1. Taxonomy (NCBI): domain Eukaryota; kingdom Metazoa; phylum Chordata; class Mammalia; order Microbiotheria; family Microbiotheriidae; genus Dromiciops; species Dromiciops gliroides. The sequence goes on from NC_057864.1 coordinate 260,554,833, forward strand.
AGCATATACAAATATATATAAAAAATTGATACGAGAATTGCGGGGAGGGAGAGATTAACCACTAGTGGGATTAGGAAAGGTTTCAAGTAGAAGCTGATGCTTTAATAGCACTATGAATGAAGCTAGAGTGTCTAAGAGGCCTGGGGGACAGCCTATATGAAATAGGGAAGGAGGCAGGTGGTGAAATACTGTGTGAAGAAGAAAAAGGCCAGCTTGGTTGGAACTCACAAAACTGATGGGCCCCCTGCTGAAAGACAGTTTCAGATTGCTGAGCCTAGAGGCAGACTACAAAGGTTTGCTTAGATGGTGGCCTCCCTGTTCAAGAATACCTTCCATTAGGAATTTCAAGAAAAGAGGCACTGTTGGTAGAGCTATTGGAACTTTTGAATTTTTCAGCTTCAAAAACCAAAGAACCTATTAAGTCAAGAGGAACTGGTACAGACATTCTGGAAAGCAATTTGAAACTACGTCCCCATATTTATTAAATTATGCATCCTTTCTAACTCAGTGATATTAGATCTATATCCCAAAGATATCAAAGAAAGAAGAAAAAGGGAAAGGTGAAAGGGCTGAATGGCTGGCGGGGCGGGGGGAGTCTATGGGGGTGTATGCAGGACCTAAGGGGGGATTTGGATGTCCTACCCCACAGGGAACCAGGAAGAAACCTTGAGCGGTTTAACCCAGGTAGGGGAGGGGTGCAGGTTCATCAGAGCCAGCAACCACAGCAATAAAGTTTTGCTTCCTAGTTGATTGGCAAATTGGCCTGGGGTTATCTATGGACTAGAGAACAGGCCAGGTGGGTAAAGAACCTGCTCTTCCTTAAATCATACCACCTTAGATCCCCGAAGCTTGGGACAGTATATCCTGGAAGCAGGACCCCATACTAAGAAGGAGTTAAAAGTCGAGTGAAAGATGGGAAGGATGAGCAGGCAGAGAAAGTTGCAAACCATAGATAACTTCTTTAGTGACAAGGAAGATCAAGGTGCACCCTCAGAAGATGATAGCAACATCAGGGCCCCCACATCTAAAGCTTCCAAGAAAAATATGAATTGGTCTCAGGCCATAGAGGCACTCAAAAAGGACTTTGAAGATAAAGTTAGAGAGGTAGAGTAAAAAATGGAAAGAGAAATGAGGATGATGCAGGAAAGACAGGAGAAAAAAGTCAACAGCTTGAAAAGTCAAATGGAAACACTCTCTGACGAAAATAATTGCCTAAGAATTAGGATTGAATGAATGGAAGCTAATGACTTTATGAGAAACCAAGAAACAATAAAGCAAAAAAAAAATGAATAAAAAAAATAGAGGGCAATGTGAAATATCTTCTTGGAAAAACAGCTGACCTGGAAAATAGATCCAGGAGAGATAATTTGAAAATCATTGGACTACTGGAAAACCATGATCAAAGAAAGAGTATAGACATCATCTTCCAGGAAATTGTCAGAGAAAATTGCCCTGATAGCCTAGAAGCAGACGGTAAAATAGAAATTGAAAGAATTCACCAATCACCTCGTGAAAGATACCCCAAAAAGAAAACTTCCAGGAATATTATAGCCAAATTCCAGAGCTCCCAGGTCAAGGAGAAAATATTGCAAGCAGTCAAAAAGAAGCAATGCAAATACTATGGAGCCATGGTATGGATAGCACAGGATCTAGCAGCTTCTACATTAAAGGATTGGAGGGCATGGAATATGATATTCTGGAAGACAAAGGAATTGGGTTTACAACCCAAAATTGTATTTTTTTTTACAAAAAATATGTAGCTCTTTTTGTGGAGGCAAAGAACTTGAAATCAAGGGGATGTTTATCATTTGGGGAATGGCTAGAGAGAAAAAAACAACAAAGACAAACGGGTGGTGTATGAACATTATGGAATACTACTGTAGCATTAGGAATGATGTAATGACCAGTCTCAGAGAGAGGTGGGAAGACTGGTATGACCTGATGCAGAGTGATATGATCAGGATCAGAGGAACAATTTAAACTATAATGATGATATTGTAAAAACCAGCTGCTTGAAAAGACATAGGAATGCTGATGAATATAATGACCAACCATGATTTGAGAAGACAGATGATGAATGCTACTTAGCTCCTGAAAGAGAAGTGAGAGGATAAATAGGCAGAATGAGACACATATTTTGGACATGTCTCTTTTTGGAATTTGTTTTACCTGACTATGCATTTATTAAAAGGGTCTTGTTTTTCTTTCTTTTTTATTTTAAGTGGTGAGGAGGGAAAAGTGGGGAGAAAATAAAGGGTAGTTTAAAAAAAAAAACAAAAATAAATTTCTTTTCTTTTTTTTTCTTTTTTTTTCTTTTCTTTTCTTTTCTTTTCTTTTCTTTTTGCGGGGCAATGAGGGTTAAATGATTTGCCTGGGGTCACACAGCTAGTAAGTATCAAGTGTCTGAGGCTGGATTTGAACTCAGGTCCTCCTGAATCCAGGGCTGGTGCTTTATCCACTGTGCCACCTAGCTGCCCCCCAAATTTCATTTTTAAAAAGAATATATTATAACACACAGGATATTTCAATTAATTTTGTTATATAGCCTGAAATATAATCGTTAGAGATGCTCTGGGTTAACAAGAAGTTTCTTTAAAGAATTATAAATATTCTTGGGCACTTATCAGTCATTTATATGTTAGAATTAATTAGATTAATCAGAATGTTCGCCCTTAACATCTAGTTAAGATCAGTTGTTCTGAAGGAATGAGAGACCCTTGATTGTTGCATGGGAGATAGCACTGTGTAGAACAAAGTACTTTTCCAAGGTGAGATACCAGAGAAAGAGGTTCAAGGCAAGAGGACACTAGGAATTTGGGGAAGAGACTATTAGGAGGAAAGAGAAGGCACAGAAAGGTTGATGAGAGGTTATTAAAAACAAACTTTGTTTCTCAGAGTTTAGTTTTATGAAGTGTTATCCCACATGTAACCAAACAATATGTGTTTAGGTTGGGGACTTGCTTAACTCTCAAAAACTTCAAAGGGCCTGAAAAAAGGGGAAGAGATTATGCTAAAGCCACATAAACCCTGTTTAAATTTTTGTTGAGGTGTGCTTAAATACTTTCCATAAAGTGATGTTTGATGTAACTGAGATATTATCACCCAACTCTATCAAAGCAAAGTTATATCTAACTATTTGTATGGAGATAATTTAAGAAGCATTCATTGCAATTTAAGAATAGTATAGGCTTGGATTTCAAAAATCAAAGAACAGGTGGAAAGGAATTTAGAATCAATCAATCAATCAATGGGTGTTTATTAAGGGCCTACTATGTGTTAGGCACTTAGTGCTAGATGCTGAGGATACAAAGACAAAAAATGAAATGATCCAGAATTTACTTTCTATGAGAGGGAGAACAAGTTCATATATAAATACACACACACACATATATGTATATATACAATATGTATTATTGTTATTCTACCATTTCATCAATGTTTGACTCTTCATGACTCCATTAGGGGTTTTCTTGGTAGAAATGCTGGAGGGGTGTGCAATTTCCTTCTCCAGTTCATTTGACAGATGAGAAAGCTGAGGCAAAAAAGATGAAGCGACTTGCCCAGGGTCAAGCAGCTAATAAATATCTGAGGCCAGATTTGAACCCAAGAAGAATTTTCCTAACTTCAGGCCTGGTGCTCTATGTATTGTACCACCTAGCTTTCCCCATTGTATACTATTTGTGTGTGTGTGTGTGTGTGTGTGTATTAAAAAAAACAAAGCAGTTAAGGAAACTACACAGAGAGAGGGCACTTGAAATTGGGGGATCAGGAAAGGTTTCATATTGATGGAGCTTGGGCAACTAAGAATTAATTAAATATGTGGGGTGAAAGTGAGGAGTAGAGGACAACATGAGGATTACAAATCTGGTAGAATGGAAGAATTGTGGCACCTTTGATAGAAATTGAGAAGTTTCAGGGAGAGGTAGGTTTTGGGGAAAGATAGTGAGCCCTGTTTTAGACTTCTGTAGACGAGATGTTTCTAGGGCACTGAATTTGAAATGTCCAAAAATCAGTTGGTAATAGTTGGTTCTAGACATATGAATTAGTAAGTAATTTGCATAGACTTGATAGTTAAGCCCATGGAAGCTGACAGGTTCATTGATAGTGGGTATAGAGAAGGAAAAGGTCCTGGTATAGAGCCTTGGGGAATCTTAACAGTTAAAGGACATGAAACTGGATGATGAGTCAGTAAAAGAAACTAAGAAAGAGAAGTAAGACAGGTTGGAAGAGAATCAGTAGAAAAAAAAAGAGTATCATGAAAACCCAGAGAGGAAAGAGACTATGTAGAAGGAAGTAGAAAAAAAGACAATAGCATGATTTCAGATTGACAGATATGGAAATAACAATGATTGGCTTTGTTTTCTTTTTTTCTGGCAAGCTTCCAGAGAAATATAAAGAATGGGTCTTGATGAGGGACTCAGGAACTTTATGCCATGAGTCGGCAAACCAGGGCCTGCAGAATAAAAATGGCCCACAGCCTCTTTTTGTACCACTCTTAGTTGATGGGCCTTACAAAAACAAGGCTGTGGGCTAGATTTGGCTGATGGACCAAAGGTTACTGACCTCTGCATCTAAGGAGCAGAACCCTGTGATTAGCGCAGTATTTTGCATGTAGTAAGTGCTTAATAAATGATTTTTCATTGAGTTTTTCACAAAGTATGTAAAGTACTTTTTGGATTTTAACCAAGTATTATTAAGTTTTATATAATAATGATAACAACAAAGTATTATTAACATTAAGTATTATTATTCTTTTAAAATATGACAAGTAGTATTATTAATTTTCATTCTAAGTCTTTTTGTTTAGTTGTTTCAATGAGGATTTCTATTTTTGAGTTTTGAAAATTACTTCTAAATGGGAAAGCATGTTCATTTTTCTCAGTCACCTATATCTATGAAAAGCCTAGCTTATTGGACCATGATGCCACAACCAAGCATTCATCTAGTCTATACACATTGTAGATAAAGTCCCTAAGCAAAAATAAGCAGTCTCAACTTCTGGTTTTTTAAGACTATATCTATAAAGTAAAAGAATTAACAAGAATCATCTTAGAAAGTTATAATTTATATATATATTTGGGGAGGGCAGGGCAATGAGGGTTAAGTGACTTGCCCAGGGTCACACAGCTAGTAAATGTCAAGTGTCTGAGGCCAGATTTGAACTCAGGTTTTCCTGAATCCAAAGCTGGTGCTTTATCCACTGCACCACTTAGTTGCCCCCAATTTTATCTATTTTTAAGATTCAGGTTGGTTAGGTTTCAGTAAGAAGATATTTAAGAAGTATTCTGAAAAAAGAGAGAGGAAGTAGTTAAATAGATTGGGCATAAAAAATTATTTAAAACATGAGGAAAGGTAGAGAAGAAGCACAGTTGAAAACTGAAGAATGGAATGAAAGAGGACATTTGCCTTACTGAAACAGCAAAGTATAATGAAAATTTGGGAAGCAACTAAATACAAATGAATCCAACACCCAAAGTGACTGATAACTAGCAGAAGATTTAAGGTCTGAAGTCATGTAGCTTTCACAAGCAGGCATCATTTAGGATCCCTGGATGAAGAAACAAAGCTTGGAATGTTACACTGTTTATTATTAGATTCTAGCCCTTCAGGAAAAATATCTTTGTGCCTACAAAGTTCCTTTAATAGCAAAACAACTTTCCACTTGACCAACATGTTATTAAGCTGGTGCTTGTTAGGTGAATGATCCCATACTAGACCCGTGGAGCACAAATATGAGAAATGACAGTTCCTGGACTCAAGGAGCTTAGCGTCTACCTGGGAAAGGCATGTATGGTTTACCAAGGGCTTTTATGTATATTATTTCATCACAATCCCTTTGCAATCCTGGAGGTGGGGCTGACTGCATTGCAATAAACACCAGTAGGGGTGCTCATTGTATGCAGAGTTAAGTGCTTTCTATACTTCTCACTAACTCATAAACATTCATTTCTCATGAGGCATCATCTGGTTTTCAGAAAATATTCCCTGCAAGTCCCACAGTCTCATAGTTGAGAAGATAGACACAGGAAGCTGTTAAGTGGATGACCTTAGGTCACATTCAAACATAGAATACTGATCAAAAAATGATTTCTGGTTTCCAGTGTTGAGTTCCCAACTGAAGACTATTTCACTTTCATGTTGAAATCTTCCATTAGTTCTCAATCTTTTAAACTTTTATTCTTTTATTTTATAACATTGATTTTTGAAAATTTTAAGTTCTAGATACTATCCTTCTCTCCAGATCCTTCCCCACCCCTTGGGAAAGCAAATAATATGATATCCATTACACACATGAATTCATGTAAAGTATATATCTATATTATTTATTTTGTAAAACCCACCCCAAGAAAAATAAAGTGAAAAAACAATATGTTTCAATCTGCATGCAGAGGTCATCAGTTCTCTCTCTGGAGGTAAATAAAACTTTTCATCATTAAGTCTTTTGGAATTATCTTGGATCACTGTATTGATCAGAGTAGTTAAGTCCTTCACAGTTGATCATTGTTACAATATTGTTATTACTGTGTACAATGTTCTCCTGGTTCTGTTCACTTCACTTTACATCACTTCATCTAAGTCTTCCCAGGTTTTTCTGAAATAATTCTGCTAATCATTAATTATGGCACAATAGTATTCCATCTAAATCATATACCAAAGCCTGTTTAGCCATTCCCCAATTGATGGGTAGCCCTTCATTGTCTAGTTCTTTGCCATTACACACACACACACACACACACACACACACACACACACACACACACACACACACACACACACACACACCACTACTATAAATATCAATCTCTTTTTGGAGATTCAATCTGTAGATTCAATTTAAGCTGGAGGTATATGATCTTGTCTCTATTACATTAGTACTAATTAATTAATACTAATATTCCCTCCCTCAGCACCATTTTTAATGTAAAAATGTGGACTATGTTAAGATCCAACAAAAGGTTATAGAGTTCTTAGAAATTACATTACTTCATCCATGGGGTTTTACCCTGGAAGACATATTCAAGTTTTTCCTTAGATCCACATAAATGGAAATATATTATCTTACCTGGGCCACGGTCTCATATGCTAGATAGGCCAGAATCTCCATGGCAATAACATTTGGTTTGATCTCCATACTGCTACAATCCAACCAGTCTCGGAACTTGGAGGCTTTTTTGGCTGCTCAACAAAAACAGTAGTGAACAGAATTTAACTTTTAATGAATGACTCAGTATTACATACTAACTTCAACACTGAAAAACAAGGACTTTTCTTCAGAATTTCATATGGAATGATGTAATGGATATGAAACTTAGTATTTTGGACATCAGTCAATGTGCAGAGACTAAGCCCAAGGAGCCCATATTTGGCCATATTAATGTAAGAGGGCAACATACTTGCTAAGAAATTTATTAGTACTCAGCTGTTTGGGTCTTGTGATATGTAGCCCCAGTTTCATTGTAGATACTGTTGGCAGCTAATGTGGTTTACTAAACTATGTATATTTGTGCACTCTGTATATTACCTCAGTGTAAATGATGACTTAGTCACATTCATTCCTTCATTCAACATTCAGTTCAGTGGGAAAAGAATTTGTGGTAGAAGAGAGGACATTCCAGGTCAGGCCATTTTGAGAGAATCTTCACATTTCTAAATTAGTGTTCACTTACTCAGTCTATAGGATGAAGTCCAACTCTTCACTTTGGTATTCAAAATGCTCTAAAATTTTCTTCCAACTGACCTTTCTAATTTTGTTATTCACTATTTCCCAACTGACTCAAAAGTACAAGTCTACTTGCTTCAAATACTTCTGTCTCTTGTTAGTACTGTTCCTTCTTCCACTCCACATTTAGAATGTTCCCTACAACTTCTTTGCTTTATCTGAATCCTACCCATTATTATGGACATGGGTAGGGTTTCATCTCCATGACCATTCAAGCTCTCAGTAATCTCGCCCAACTCTGAATCTCTAGAGCATTCCCTGTCTAAGATACTAGTTTGGTATGGAACATACAGTGCACTTCATTGATAGATAGTCAGCAAGATTTCAAACTTGTGGAAAATTATGCCATAACTTAAGCCTTTTTTGCATCTTCCTCAATACCTGACAGAGTCCCTTGAACATCCTGGGGGCTCGATACACATTGGTTGAAGACTGTTTCATCTGAACCTGGCTTTCTATGTTGAGATTAAAAACTTCTCTCATGTTAGACTGCATTTATTCCCTAACCACTACTAGGCTGATTACCATTTTAACTAGTGACTTAGAAGAAAAAGGCCTGACAGTAAAGACATTACTGAATCCATGAGATAATAATTTCTAAAAAAATCCACTACTTACTTTTCTGATGAAGCTAGACTCATAGGTCCATAAAATATAAAACTATAATTCAAAATGTGGGACTTTGATCCCTATAGAGTCTTTATGGATTCTATGTACGACACAGTTTTCATTTAAATAAATCACAGAAGACATTAAGTCTTGCTACAGAAGTAAGCATCCAAAGCTGACAAGTATGGTAGAAATTATTATAATCCCTTTTAAAGCTATCTCCCTAAAGTCACCAATCATCTGGATACTCTCTGACATGCAGCCATTCCATTCAGGCAGTATGCTGCAACTGCTCATGAACACTTGTTTAACATCTGTGGAATACTTTTGAACTTAGAGCTAACAGGCATCAGTTGCCTCAGTCTACTGAGTAAATGTACTGAGGAAACTTTTCTCTCTGACTGATGGTATTAATACAACAACAGGCATTTTGTGACAGTACCCTAGAGAGTTTGTTGTAGGAGTGTGTGGGTGGGGAAGAGTAGGAATTAGTCAGGCATTCAATCAGATTGACCTGAGTTACAGAATTAATAAGTTTAAAACATTTTCTTCTTTAAGAACAGGGTGGAGACATATAGCCTTGGTCATTTTTGTCTTTCCTAGATCATTCTAATTTGTATAGGACCGAGCTCTTGTGGAAAGCAAGATACTGGAGATAAAGGCAAATGTTCAAAAGTGAAGGGATGTATATACTATGGCTTTCTGGAATGGCTAGGGAGAAGAAAACAATAAAATTTAGGCAATCAGAAAAGATATCAGTAAAATGAATTTTTTTAAAAAAGTGAAGGAATATAAATTATAATATAAATAAATATAAATACAAATAAATAATATAGGTACTGCATGGTTGATTGGAATGGTGGATAGGATGGGAAACCTTTCAATTCTAAGTATAGTTTTATGCTAATTACTAGTCCATTTGGTCTTCCACTCTCTATCAATCCATTTTTAAAACCACTACTAGTGTCCCTCAGTGCCGGATGCCTGCACTACCCACCATGATGGCCTCCTTCTTTCACCAGTGAGTTCCTTCTGGGGCCTTCATTCCCCCCCCCCACCCCCGGCTGTGCTGCTGACTCTATAGACTTTGCCACCATGCCCCTGTCAAGTGACCCCTGCTTTTCCAGTCCTTTTTATGTGCTGCTTTTGTAGTTTAGAGGGTAAGCTCTTTGAGGGCAAGATCTGTCTTTTGCCTTTATGTTTCTTCAGTGCTTAGCACAATGCTTGGCACATAGTAAGAGCTTAATAATTGATTGTTACCCATTGGCTCTTTGACCAGAAAGATTTTTGTTATGCAAACATTATGTCATTTATCTACACAAAATTCTTCTAGAACTGTTTTATGACTATCAAGTAAAGTCCAGCTTCCACTGGCACAGTATTTAAAGTCCTTTATAGACTGGTGTTAAGCTGATTTTCCAGATTTATTTCATATAACTTTCCTAAATGTATTCCAAGCTTCAATCAAACTAGACCAATTTTTGTTCTCTGAACATGTGCTCTTTTTTCTTGCTCACCCTGTTCACTATTTTTAGAATATCTTACTTCCTCTTCTTCACTGAATTTAAATGTCACCTTCTTCCCAGTTGGCAATGACTTAATTCAGACTTTATATGACATTTTGCTTAGAAACACTTTAATATACAATTATATGCCATATTTTATATTATAATTATCTATAACTGTGTCTTATCTGACTACTATACTGTAAGCATTAGCATTAGGGTTAGGGTTAGGTACTTAATATCTGATGAATAAATGAATGAATTCATATGGACAAATCTTGTTAACTGCACGGCAATGTATAGATTAAAAAAATTACAATTAGTTCTCCCAAACATTGTTTTATTAAATAGACTATACCTTCTTCCCACAAAATCTTTTTATCACAACCACTAATAAGGAAACTAATTTGATTGGTTGGGATCTGTCCTCTCTCCCTTCCTACAAATAAAACTCTCTTTTATCTGAAACTCTGTTCAAGACACACAACCCACAAAAAATGATTAACCTGGGGTAGCTAGGTGGCGCAGTGGATAAAGCACTGGCCCTGGATTCAGGAGGAACTGAGTTAAAATCCAGCCTAAGACACTTGACACTTACTAGCTGTGTGACCCTGGGCAAGTCACTTAACCCTCATTGCCCTGCAAAACAAACAAGCAAGAAACAAACAAAAAAAGAAATTATTAACCTGTTTCTATTTGACTCATCATTTCAATATTCTTTCCACATCTTACTCTCACCTGACTAGTTCATAATACATTCCTTCCTTTCCTCCTGGTATTCCTTTTCTTTTCTTCTATGAAAATCTATGTCTATCACTTTATTAAAGAACCATCTATGTACCTATATTTTAAAAGAATGGATATTAATAAGTTCAAGGATAGGATGGGTGGGGGTGGGGGTGGAGATCCCATAGCCTGTGACTCTAAAAAGGAAATCAATATCAAGAAGAATGGGAGGCTCTCAAGAATGAAATTCTGGTGACAATACTGAAATAAATTCCAGTAAATAAGCAAAGATAGCTTCTAAAAAGACTAAGGTTTTATGGAACCTTTAACAAGAAACTTGGATTTGAAAAGAATATGTAGAAGAGATAGGGTGAGGACGAGTAATTGAAGATAAATAGAAAAGAATTGCAAGGTGCCATCAGAACAGTGGCAGGAAAACTGTAGCCAGCATGAACTGGGTCTACCAATAAATGTTAAGGAAATAAAAATATTTCTATACTGGGGGCAACAGGAATATAAATGGACAGTATGTCCCTGCTCTGAGTGGATAGGAAGATAATAGATAATAGAACTACTCAACTTTTATTTTATTTCTGTTTTTCTATCAAAGAGGATAATCATCCAACTGGGAAGGATAGATTAGATTTGAACAACAGGAATTAAAGGTCCACTTGCTCTCCTATAGTTTGGGGCAACACTCAGTTCAGGGCAATTTTTTCTAAGTTGTTATTCTCTACCTTTTGCCTTGTAAAACATCACATCCCAAGCTCTCCACTCCTACAGGATGACAGCTGCTAAATCTTGTGCAATCTTGACTGTGTGGCTGCTTGGTACTTATATTGGTTCTTTCTGGTTGTTTGTAGTACTTTTTTCTTTGACCTGGAAACTATATATTTTGACCATAATATTCTTGGGAGTTTTCATTTTGGGGTTTCCTTTAGGGGATAACTGATAGATTCCTTCTACTTCTGCTTTGCTCTTTGGTTCTAAGAGATCTGGGCAGTTTTATGATTCTATGATGTCTAGGTTTTTTTTTGGGGGGGGGCAGAGGGTCCATGGCTTTCAGGTAGTACAATGATTCTTAAATTATCTCTCGCTTATCTCTTTTCCAAGTGAGGGTTTTTTTCTGTTAGATATCTCACATTTTTCCCCTATTCTTTTAGTCTTTTGACCTTGTTTCTAACATTTCTTGTTGTCTTGTGGAGTCATAAGGTTCTATTTGGTCAACTCAAATTTTCGGGGAAGCTTTTTCCCTTGAGTAAGATGATTTATTTTTCATCACAAACTGTTAACACTCTTTTCAACTCTTTTTTTATATATAGCTCATTTGTTTCTCCATTTTTCCCTGTAGTGCATTTATTTGGTTTCAATAATTTTTACTTCTAAAAAAAATCTGCTTGATCTTTCCCAGGAATTCTAGTTGAACTTGTAATCAAGCTGCATTTTTGAGACTTTGCTTGTAGATGTTTTGGAGTCATTCTCTTTTTCTGGGTTTGTATCTTAAGCATCTTGCTGAAAAAATGGTTCGTTATGGTATTATTCTTTTTGTTGGTTTGCTCGCTTGCTCATTCTTCCAGACTATTTCCAGATTTCAGACTTTTTTTATGGCTGGGCTCTATGTACTTCTGGGATTTGAAGGATATCTGAGGTGAGATTATGTTATCTTGGGGTTTTCTGTTGCTTTTTTAGGATACTGTTATTCCAGGATATTGGGGGGAGGTCAGGTTGAGGACCTGTAAGCTTTCAGTACTCCCAAAGTAGCGTGATAAAAAGGAAAATCTGATCAATGCCTTCCTGGTCTGAGCTCTGTAAGTTCCTGATTGGGTGTGAGTCTCTGCAATACTCTTGTTGGCTTGTCCTTGGTTGGAAGTTCTAAAAGATTGCTGCTGGACTTATCCACTGTAAGACAATCATAAAGTTGTGCTGGTTGAGAGTGACAAAATTTTAGGTTTCCCTTTGGTCTGGGATTTCTACTGTTGTTATTTTGCTGTAGGCTTCAAATTGAGTTGGAGGTTGGAACTAAGACTCCATTCACTTCCTGGGGTCAAAGCCACATGACTACTGTTGGATTTTGAACTTGTTCCTCATTCAGTATATGGTCTAGGGCATATGACCACTTTTTACTCTGGCATGCTACCCCTATGTGCAAATCTCTTCTTAGATCTATGATATGGGTCAGGATAGTGAGTGAAAAAGCTGTCAGTTGGCACTTGTTCCTGAAACTTCTTGCTCTAATGCATGGCCACAGTCTTTTTTAAAGTTCATAAATATATTAAGTGTGACCTCGGCCACACCCTATTACCAGTGTCTACAGATCTCTCGGTTTGTCTTCCTATGTAGACCTGGGCTGAACAAATGATTTGATGTGGTTTTTTTCCTTATATTTCTCAGTGAGGGCTTGTCTGGTACATTTTCTGGTTCTTCATGTAAAAGTTTTGTGGGATGAACGGGGCTGCAATTTCTGTTACTTTTACATCTTAGCTCTGCCCAATAGCAAGAAATTGCATCCCAAGATAAGTGAGACAATGGTAAGAGGCCTTCAATGAGTCTAAGACACCCTAGCTCAATCAGCTACATCCCAGGGTACTGAAAGAACCTCTAAATATGATTACTGAATTCTGTAAGTGACCTTAAAGGACATGTGGTGAACTAGAGAGCAAGTACAGGGCTGAAGATGGGCAAATATTATTCCTATTTTCAAAAAACAAAAGAAAGCATATACCTCAAACTATAAGCCAGTGAATTTAATATCAATTCTTGATAAAAATCTAGAATGGATTATTAAAGTATGCTTTGAAAACTTTAGAACAGGAGTTGTCAGTGACCACTAAGGAAATTTATTAAGAACAAGTCATGTGAGACCAACTTCACTATCCTTTTAAAAAAGTTATTAGAACAGGAACATTATGGATATATCCCTGGATTTTACCAAGGCATTTAACAAAGTCTTTCACCAGGAAAGATAAAGGAAAATTGATTAATTATAGTAGTTATACATGGATTAGGAACTAGTTGAATGACTGGATCTATAGAAGATGAATTAATGGATTCATCGCTACCTAAAGGGATCCTTAGGGGAATGCTCCAGGGCTCTATCATTAGCTCTATTCTCTTAAAAAATTGTACTACTAAGTTAGCAAAAGAAAAAAGACATCTTTAGCAAGTTTGCGATGATGAGAAGCTGGGAGGGGTCTTTAATAATATGATCATAGAAATGGAATCCAAAAAAATCTTGACATGCTGGAACCATGCAAATAAATGAGAAAATGGTTAAATACTGGAAAGGGATTAAAAAAAGAGTCATGTATATACATTAAAAGAGACATGGGGGCAGCTAGGTGGCACAGTGGATAAAGCACCGGCCCTGGATTCAGGAGGACCTGAGTTCAAATCTGACCCCAGACACTTGAAACTTACTAGCTGTGTGACCCTGGGCAAGTCACTTAACCCTCACTGCCCCACCCCAAAACAAAACAAAACAAAAAAGAGACATAGATCTAAAACTCAGTACATGTGAAAAAGGCTTCAGTGAACAATGAACTTCAAGTGCAATATGAACAGGCTGGATGACAAATCTTCCCCCAAAGCTAACACTGTCTTATTTTTGTTTGTTTTCTTGGGGATTGGGAGGGTGGGGAGAAGGAGGTCTGACAGCCTGCCCATAGTCTGACAGAGAGTATGTACCAGAACATGCATTAATAGAAACATGGTATCCAGAGGAAGGGAGGTGATAATCTCCCTGTACTTTGTTTTGGTCAGACTAAATCTGTGATATTCTGTCCAGTTCTGGGTGGCAGATTTCAAAATAGATGTTGACAGTCTGGAGTACATACAGAATGGGACGACATGGTTGATGGGGTGAATTGAAGCTATGTTATAAGTACTGGTTGAAGGAATAAGGAATGAGAAGAGGAGAATTAGAATGAACAAGCAGGGAGTAAAAATACTAGAATGGTATTCATGCTAGAAGATATATTATTCTTGGCTCCAAGAGTCAAAACTAGGACCAATGGGTAGAAATAATAAGTAGGAAGATTTGGGCTCATTATAAGGAACAAGTTCCTAATAATTGTTGAGTTGTTTTCAGTCATGTCCAACTCTTCATGATCCCATTTGGTGTTTTCTTGGCACAGATACTGGAGTGGTTTGCCATTTCCTTCTCTAGCTCATTTTACAGATGAGGAAACAAACTGAGGCAAACAGGATTAAGTGACTTGTCCAGGATTAAGTGACTTGTCCATAGCTAGTGTTTGAGGAGGGATTTGAATTTAGGAAAATGAGTTTTCCTGACTCCAGGACCAGCACTCTATTAAGCACCACCTAGCTACTCATATAATAGAGCGATTCAAAAAAATGCATGTCTATCACCAGATATCGTGAGCTCCCCATGGCTAGAGATTTTCAAGCAGAATTTAGATTTACTGGTAGGGTATATTGTAGACATGATTTAAACTGTGGATAGTAGTTGGATTAGCTAACTATAGGGATACCTACCAACTCTTAAACTCTAGGACTCTTTAGTTTAGGGATAAAGTTCCAAGTATTCATGCAGACACAGTAGATGCCAAATAAGCAAGTTTCACCATTTCCACTATAAAAATGGCCTGAGTAGAAAAGATGCAAATACGGCAGATTTTTGAAACAGAAAGATCTTTAGGGAAGGTGTAGGTTAAGAAATCATGGGGGAAAATCTATAAAGATATGTAATAAGAAAAATATCTGACCTTTCCTCAACTATCAAAATCTCCCATAATTTATGTAAATATAACAACTAGAGATAGAGAGATTCTTGATAATTTTCTAGACTAGACCTTTCGAGCCCAAAGGTTTCATGGAAGGCTGACCTTTCTACTGGAGCAGCCAATGAGTCAGAATTTTGATCAGAGATTTAAGGGAAATGTGTGGTAGGATACTAGTTCTTACAGTTTGATGTATCACAAAGGCAGGGGAAGTGATGAGTCCATCTCTTCCATGGGAAAGCTTTCTGAATTTGTTGACATACTTGAATGACAGCATTCATAACCACAACATGTTAGAGTGAGGCACCTATTCTTTCACCCAGGTTTTCATAATTGTGACATGCCCATGGGTACCAAATAAACAAATATTTTTAAAAGACACATATAAACACACACAGACACACACACAACCCAATCTAATTCAAGAGAGAATAAACATAGCATTCAGTTTTAGATCATTATTTAATAAATGAATTTCCTTTTCTCAAAACTGGTATTATAGTTTTATAGTTTAATATTCTATTTGATTTTAAAATCATTTGCTCACACTTTAATTGCTAATGACAAGCAAAACTCAATTCATTCTAACAAACATTCATTAAACACTCACCCCATGATATTTTGTAAGTTCTGGGCTTCTAATCTACTAGCCATATGTAATGGTAGATAAATTTCTCTAGTGAAATGAACTCTAAATGTGATTTTTAAAAATATGGCTCTGTAGTATCCAACTGTATTTTTAAAATGTAAGATTCATATTTGTACCAAGTCTTGAATATAATTTTTGGGTATAAAATGCCATTATCCAAAAGTTCTCATTGACTAAAATTGCCATAATCTGAAGTACCACTGACTCACTGCTTCACAGATGTAGGATGCCAAATTATAACTCAGATTAGAAAGTGTATTATATTAGAAAAAAGAAATGCTTGCTTCCAAAACATGTTTTTCCTACATTTTGCTGACATTTACATAGGATACTACTGGTGATGTGTCATTTATTTGCACTTTATGATCCATAAATGAAGTACTCATTGCTCCAAATAAAATACATCATTATTGTCAACTACATAATTGCTTCTCATTTAAAGACACCATTGTTTATAATCCTTCAGTGTGGGGTCATGTGCTATTTTGTCATGTTTTTAAAGGGACCTTTCATCACATGTTCTCTTTGACCTTTAACCCAGAGCCTTAGTCATCACTGAACTGTTGCTGTACTGATGTTTTGCTACATGATCTAGTTCATTAATTAGAACGATTTTTGTCACGCGCCACAAGTTCTTCTTCTAGTCAGTTGGTGTTCAGTGCTGGGAAAGTCCTAATTCTTCTTCTATATTATTAGTGTTCCCATGACATGGACTAACAAATTTGGCTAATGCTGAATAAGTTACACAGTAGGAGGTTACTTGGTAAAATTGGAAAGATGCTTAGCAATGTCCATGGGCACAAAAAACAAAGGGGAGAGCTTAATAATATATTAGCTAATTTTGGACGCTTTCAAAGGCAGTGACTATTCTCTGACAGTGCAGCATCAATCAACAGCATGTATGGAAACACTGGAATAAAACAGAATAAGCTGATGTGAAAAAAGCAGAAAGATAAATAAAGATGGGAACATAAAGAATAATCATTTTTTCTGATCTTAAAGAAATATACTTTATTTTATTTTTTCTTTTCTTCCTCCATTCATTTGTCCCTCCCTCCTTTCATTTTCTTTCAGTCACTCCAATGTATTAATTCAACGATAACTTAAAAAGGATATACTGTATTCATAGTGCTGTGCCCTGGGAAGATTGGAAGTTTAACTAAGACATATTCTATACCTTCATGAAGCTTCTAGTCAAGAAGGAAAAAAAGCACAAAATATAGAAGACTATAATTTGTGACTACATGACTACATAACCTCTAACTCTATTGATTACAAAACTGATATATTTGTAGTTTGAGAGGATTGGATGGGGTAGTAATTTTATGGGTTTTTCAACAACCAAGAGCATTTATTTGGTTGATGATAACATAAGGATTTATGCAGTATATCCATGCAGAGCCACAGCTAGAGGGAAGAAAGGTAGGTAGGCAGTTGCTTGGAATGTGAAAGAGAAGTGTGGCAAGTGATACTTTTTAATATTACTTTTTGTAAATGCACTTATTTTTATTGCTAAAAAAATTCGAATTTCCAAGATATATAGTTACTTATTTTAAATAACCCATTATGTGGACTATCATGAAGGCTCAAAGTCTGGCAGACAGTAATACACTGGGGATACAATTTTCAAATATGGTTGGATATGATTTTCAAATGTCACCGAGCAAATATTAATATATGATACCCCATCTATTACCAAGCACAGGGTTAGATATTTATTACATATTACTTACAAAAGCTTAACTGTCGACTTTCACAGAATTCTGCATATTGAGCTGCATCCATCATTCGAGTCTGTCTTTCCGCTCTCTAAAAAAGAAATTAGAGAATCATTAAAAAGGTTATAGTAGCAATCGCTTAAGGAGGTAACAGATTGTACACAATTCCTGTGAAGTTAAAGGCCATTCATATTTCAATTTGTGGCTAGAGATGTGAATTAAAAAAGCTTTTTAAAAGGAAAATAGATTCTTATTTACAATATTGACATGGAGATTTTCCCAAAGGGATTCTTTTGATTCGGTTATCCATCTAATTCTACTTAGTAGAACTCAATAACTACTATGACAGATAACAGCAGATGTGTTAGATCTCATTCCTTTTTTTTTTTTGTAAGGCAATTGGGGTTAAGTGACTTGCCCAGGGTCATACAGCTAGCGTCAAGTGTCTGAGGTCAGATTTGAACTCAGGTACTCCTGAATCCAGGGCCGGTGCTTTATCCACTGTGCCATCTAGCTGCCCCTTCTCATTCCTTTTTTTTTTTAAGGATGCTGCATAACATATTTGGGTTTATTTTTTGGACTCCTGTGTTGAGACTGTTAGCTGAAATCAGCTTATATTTATTGGTACTAAAGGAGAAGAGCAAAGTAAAGAATGGTTCTGCTTAAATTCTTGATTCATTCTACCTGTGCTATTCTCTTTAAGAAGTAGGAGAAGACTATGGGGTATGGGAAGCAGTGTGAAATACAATGGTGTAAATATACAGCTATCTGGTGACTATTGCTGTCCATTGGTTCTGATGCTATAATTTTCTAATTTTAAAATGGAAGCCAGCCAATAGCATCCATATATTTTTCCTCCGTTAGAACTCAGAGCCAGAGCTAACAAAGCCACATTTTTAAACCAGGAAGAAAACAAAGAAAAAGGTAAACACAGTGAAGTTCCTTTCATCAGAGTCCAGGTATGATTCACAGCCTCGTATGGTTTCATTTGTGGGGTTTTTTTGGATGCCATTTAGCAGATGTTTGCTACTTCAGTGTCCCACAAGAGGTAGGATAATTATAATTCACTCATAGTATGGTGGGAAAGAAGATGACCACTTCCGCCTCCATGGTAAGAAAGGCATTCTGAAATGAGACATGCTGCTGTTATTTGGTCTGACTTATCAGCCAATGAAAAGAAAACACTCCCTGAGATTATAGTTTTTCTTTGCTTTGGAAAGGTATTGGACAAGTTCTCTTTATCACTGTCACTGGAGTACATAAGTACCACCACCACAGCTTCTTTCATAGATTTCTTTAAATTTTTGATCGGATTTTTTTCTTTTAGCTTGTCTTTGGAAATCATCTAGATTCCACAGATGTGCCTGGAAAGAGGATAAATGATAGTCTACCATCCAAGACTCAACCTGTATGTTGGTAATAAGCTAATCAGTCAGAAATGGCTAATCATCTGTGGTTCCTTCCGTGACTACCATTTCTCCTGAGCACCCTTTTTTTTTCTACCACCTATACATCTCAACCACTTCAGCAATACCAATCAACATTTATTTAGTGCCTACTATATAAAGAGTACTAGCATTAAAGAAACAATGAATGTACAGTGCTTTACAAAGTTTAAAATGCCATGTAAATGACAATTGTAATTATTTCATTCTTATCTTCTTTGATGGAGCTCATATAGAAATGCCCCAGGTACGAGCTACTCTACTGATATTATGCTTTTATATTTTATCTTCTGTGGATTGCTGACAGCGGACAAAGTAACTGTTTTTTTGTCATTAAATAAAATATTGGGATGTATACTCATCTTCTGGGGGCTTGGGGAAAGCATCTTCAGTACAATTCTAACAGCAGATTGGATAAGGACCATACCTGTTATTTCTTTGGTATAGGAAACTTCCAGGTGAGGAAACTCTGTCTACTAATGCAGAATGGTACCTCCTTTGCAATTTATAATCTCAGCAAGTTGCCTAGAGTAGTGGTCAAACTCAAAGATAAACAGGGCCAACAAGCCATATAAAGGATCCTCGTGGGCCCCATGTTAACTTAGTTTTAAAATGTAATACTATTATGTTTCATTGCATTTTTTTATTTTGTAAAATATTTTCCAATTACATTTTTTGTGGTGGGGCAATGGGGGTTAAGTGACTTGCCCAGGGTCACACAGCTAGAGCCATTTACATTTTAATCTGGTTCAGGCTAGGCCATACCCAGGAGTGTTGTGGATAGGCAGCATTTTGGACACTTCTGTTCTAGAGCATCGAGAGGCCAATTGACTTGTCCAGCACCACATAGCCAACATATTAGAGGCGGGGCATGAATTCAGGTCTTCCTGACTTTGCAGGTGGCTCCCTATGCTCTGTGTCATGCTGCATCTCTAGTAGACAAGATGATGGGATAATAATTTTATTCCCACATGGTTTGATTTCTTCTTCTTGGTTTCTATATTTTGAAAGATTTTCCATTTCACATATCTTGGAGATCAGGAGTTTTGAGTGTGGTGATATCTATTAAATATTTCTCTATAATTTTAAAGTTATCTCCTCCTGTGAAACAGGTAGTGTCAAATGTTATTATACTTTTTTTATAGTTGAATGAATAGAGACTAGGAAATTTGAGGTGACTTGACTAAAATCACACAGCAAGCGTCAGAATTGGGATTTGAACCCAGGCATCATGATTCCAAATTCAATGTTTGTTCTAACTGTTGTTGCTCTTGAAATTATAAACTGATTCATAAAAATGTCTAGTTATTATATATCATAAAAATTTTGCTGACCCCATCATGGTTAAATAGAATCTATATCATCTATATAAACATGAATATGTGTATGTATATTATACATAAAATTCTATATTATGTGTACTCACGTATAATATAGAATATAGAGACTACATGTCTATAAACCATATTGTATGTTATATGTAAAAAAAGGAGTACATATGGATGTATGCATGCACGCATGCATATAATCTTGTATCTATTCTGTCTCTCATGTTAAATCTTTCCTTTATTTGGTCATTTCCTGCGCTCAAACCAGTCAGTTGTCTGGAAATTTCATCAGTCATTTGGTATAACTTTGATTTGAGGATTTCAAGTGAAGCTTCAGTAAAGGAGCCCTTCCCCCACTCAATGTCCCCTAAGTACTTAAAAACTACAAGGCGATTTCACTATAAGGATGATCAGTAGGTTTTCTTTGGGTAGCTCAAAGTTCTTCATGGACATCTTTGTCTTAACACACCATTCCCAAGGAGTAAGTAGTAGACAAGAATAATGGTCTAGTTCAGTATGGGAGGCCACAAAAACAATGGGGGCTGCCACGTCTGACTAACTTTTTCTGCCACAGGTCCCATTTTAGAGACACACCAGCATGAAAATGACTCAGGAGAGGGCCTTCAAGTCTTGCTCTTCTCTATTTTCTAAGAAATCCAATTCTGAATCACAATTCCTTCAATGACCCAACATGACCTCTGGACCCAAGAATGGTTAAAGAAACTAATGCAATGCTCAAGGATTTTTTGTCCCTCACTATAGAAACATTGGGTGAGACTGCATTATCTTTACCTATAGGTTTTTTGTTTTTGTTTTTGTTTTGCCAGGACTGAAAATTGATTTTTAATGATGAATTACAACTCGGACACAGGGTGTTGGTAATGGGACAAAAGCTGGATTGTCTGTGGGTTTGTGTTGTACTGATGGTATGTTCAGCGGCTGGGGCTCCGGGCCCAATGCTAGGAGGCTCTTAGCTTTGGAGAGCTCTGGGAGGGCAGCAGGGCCTTTTTTATTGCAGGGGAAGCAGGAGGGTGAGCCTTTTAAACATAGTGTTGTTGTTGCTGCTGCTGCTTCTTGGTGGCTGCCTTGCTGGCCAGGTCCTTAGCCTTCTCAGTTGCTTGCTTAGCTGTTTCAACCAGTGTCATAGAAGGAGCTTCACCTTGCAGTTCGGCCAAGATGTATTCAAAGCCTTTGATGGTCTTGGTCACATTACTTTTGAATCTGGCTAGGCCAAACTCCTGAACAGCTCTGGAGACCCCAAACAAACTAGAGGAGACCCAGACTTCCCATCAGATTCAGTCCAGCCACTGTTTTCAGGGTTCACACAGTAAACACACCTTTCCTCCATCACCATCAGCCCGGCATGGTTGATGTTCCAGGTGAAAGTCTGGTTTTTTTGGTCCACCACGACTCTATCTTCAAGGATATACACTGAGTGGGCTACATTAGCAAGAAAGAAGCGCTCCGCCCAGCGGGGCATCCTGTTGGTCTTTGTGAGCAGCCGCCTGGACAGCAGCTTCTGGTCAGGAGTCACCTCCCGGTGCACGATGTCCTCTGTCAACACATGCTTGCTGTAGGGGTTGGGGTAACGTCAAAAGGCAGCAAACACTTGGTCCCAGGAGCTCCGGAGCACGCTCTACCCCAGGAAATACTTCACCATCGTCCCGGTGGGGGTTGGCATCGGGGCAGCGTTAGGGGGCGTACAGCATGGGGTGGGGGGAGGTAGGGGTAGGAAGAGAAGGGCCACCGGGTTCGCACTTTCCGTCACCGTACCAAAGCAGCTGTTGCCGCCGCCGCTGCCACCATGAGGGGGTGTCCGGCCACTCCTACCTATAGGTTTTATTTCCAAGTCCTTGAAATTTCAGACACTACTCTTTTGGAAAGTACTCAAGAGTTCCACAGGCTATTATTTAACATGCCCAAACTCCTCTTAGGAAAAAAAAAAGTAATGGTGGTAAGTAAAATTTTCCAGGGACAGAGTGGAGGTTATGATTTGTCCATAATTCAGGCTATACTTGCTATCACCGACCTTCAATTCTTTATACTAGAGAGGACATCATTTTGGGCACAGTCAAGTGAAATGAGAACTAGACCACGGTGGACAGTGTACTGAGCATGGAGTCAGGAAGGCCTGAGTTCAAATCTCAGACACTTCCTAGCTAGGTGACTCTGAGCAAGTCACTTAACCTCTGTTGCTCTCCAACTATAAAATGGGCTTAATAATGCATCTGACTCCCAGCATTATTGTGAGGATCAAATGAGAGAATATTTGTAAACCACTTAGCACAGTGCCTAAGTTGTAAGTGTTCCAGGTATTATGAGTATGTTTCGAGTCAAAAACCTATAAAGTAACAGTACTCCTATCATCATTCAAATAGTAAGGAAGTCTGCCTCATATCTATTATAATGGCCCACATTCCACATGTTCTTTCTTACTTAAGCAATCATTCCAACTTACAGTTCATAAAAACCTCTAAGAAATGGTAAAACAAAACAAAATAAAAATCTCAAGAAAGTAGTAAATCAATTATTATTAATCTAAAGTTTGTTATCTATACTCAGATTGGGTTCCTTCATCATTTGTGATAACTACTAGCATCCCAAATTCATTTTAACTGAGGTTTATCAATTCATTTAGAAGATATTCATTAAATACCTACTACTATTCCATATGGTCACAAAACTTGAATAAAAAGATAAAGCAGATAAGTGGGCTTGCCTTAAGGCAAATCAGGAGGAACAATTAATTCAAAATATAATCTTGCTAATTATCAAAATTGATTATTCTAATCATAACTCTTTATACTCCATACTTGCATTCTTTCATTCATATGGCATGAGGCTTAGATTTTCACAGAAATTTTAGACCATGATTCTGAATGATGATTTTTAACCCAAATTTAAATTTCATTTAAAAACTTATTTTAGTGGAATATATTTTCAAGGTTTACATGCTTCATATTTATCAGATATATTGAAAACTATTCTGGTTAAGAGCATTATAGAGTAGAAGAAGTATATATATATATATATATATATTATATAGGGTCTTACTCTTTGGGTTTTCATGTAACTTGTGTCAAGAAATCTGAAAAATTACAGAGACTGATATCAATATAAGAAGAAAACAATTCAAATGTCTGAATATTATACTGTAGTTACCTATTTCAATTATGGCTTATGAAAATACAAGCATCTTATGTTCTAATGATAAAAAAACTTCCAAGAAATAGGGAGGGATGATCTTTGAGTAGGACTAAGGAGATGGTTAAGTTGGGAGGATAATAAAACCCCAGTTTACTTCGGCACCAGGGTATCTATGGAGCACTTGCTGATTTCTACTGCAAAGTTGCAAGGTCCAAGAGGCTATACTGGAGTAGTACATCAAAATTCAAGGAAAGCCAGAGAACTGAAGACTCATAAGACTCAAATCATTAAGGTTTCAATATTTTTATCATAGTTATTCATGTTTGCTACCATACAGTGCTGACATTTTTTCAGGTCTCAGCAGGGACCCGCCAAGGTTCCCCTGATTCAGAATCACAGAACCTCCGACATGGAAGGAATCTTGGCCTCCATGGGGCCTGACCTATACCTGAACACAAATACCATTTACAAGACACTCAACAAGTGGTCATTTAGTCTTTGCTCCAAGATCTTTAATAAGGGAGAAACTATTATCTCCTGAGCCACCCCATTCCATGGGGACTGTTTCATTTGTGTCTTTGTATTCCTAGCACCTGGCACAATATTTTCGTTTGTATACCCAGCAACTGGCACATAGTAGACAATAAATGTTTGTTGACTGACTTGTACCCTTGCAACTTCTGCCTTTGGGCCATGAAGAACAAGTTTAAACTCCCTTCCATGTGACAGCCATGAACCCCCTTGAGGCCAAATAACTGCACATCTTTCAGTCAATCCTAAACTTATTTTTTTTCCCATGCCCAAGAGAAAATGATTAGGTAGAAATGACTCTGTGAACTTGTTTTGAAATAATAGTGAATGTTTTTCATAGCATGATATAACTCAGTATAAATACTTAGGAAGTACTGTCTTATAAAAATGGACTGTGCTTTGTATTTTGTAAAACTTCTCCTGGATTTTCACTATTTTTGAACATGTAAGGAAAGGCAGGCAACACTGAATAATTAGACACTTGCAGTTAGGAAGATCTGGATAAAATCTTGCTTCTGATACTTGTTAGCTATGCCACTTCACCTTCTTGGCGACTCACTCAGTCTTCTCATGTGCCAAGTGAAGAGGGTGGATTCAGACTTTTAAGGACCACTCCAGCCTTAAATCGATGACTCCATGAACCATTCTTGAATCAGGATAGCCTCTTTATTATGAACTGTGCTTGCCAAGCATACCTTTACACTGAACTGCACATTTCTTACATCTTGACTTTCTCTAAAAGCCTGAGGAGCCATGTTCACTGACTGCATACTTTGACAGTGCCTACAGGGAGTGTTCTAAACATTAGATGATAAAAACCTATTCTGGGTATCCTTCAGAACAAAATGAGTTAACTCTGAGTTATGTAAAGCAGTGTGCCATGAAAAGAAGGTTGGATTTGAACTCAGAGGACCTTGATTTGAATCCTGGCTCTACCATTTGATTTCAATACGACCATGGTTAAGACACTTAACTCTCCTCAGCTGTAAAATGAGAGGACCAGATCTGATGACCTCTAAATCTCTCCATACCTCTACATTGATTATTGGATTTGCTCCCACTTCTTGCTATACTGGTTCCACCAGGGATCAACAACAATGTTTTCAGGCCGTCAAAAAAAGGGCATACCCATGATAAAAGGAATTGCTAAAAGATTGGATATTACTTAGCATCAATGTGTTAACATAGAAAGTCCCATATAGTACCCGCAATGATATTTTGGGGGTGGGGCAATGAGGTTAATTTGCCAAGGGTCACACAGCTAGTGTCAAGTGTCTGAGACTGGATTTGAACTCAGGTCCTCCTGAATCCAGGACTGGTGCTTTATCCATTGTGCCACCTAGCTGTCCACCCACAATGGTTTTTTAACCCATAACCTAGAAATTTTCTTGACATTTTCAAAATGCATCACAATATTCTGAAACCTATTTGGACTGGATTAAAAGTCAAATTATTAGTCACTCTATCAAAAAGTTGAATGTTCCCCTGGCTATTGTAAAAACAAGTTAGGATGTACAATTTCCATGTCGATTTCAAATTCATTTTTGGGGTTGTTATCATATGGGCGCAGAGACTCATATCCGAAGGAATGAAGTAGCAACTATCATTTGCTTTGCTTTCAATTACCAGCTTTGACCCCAAATGATTCAACTTTGGGGATGCTTATCTTGGAAAAAATGTTTTCAGCAATCTTTACTCTCTTTGACCCCTTCCAACAGTTATTCTCAGGGATGAGGCTGAATTACTTATGGAGCATGCAGTTCCATTTAAATAATCTGCATGATTTCACTGGAGCATGATTCAGGGTTACAGAAGATAGTGCTGGCATATCTTCTGTAGATTTCTGAAAACACATGACATTTATCTTTCCTCAGCAAGGAAGAATCACAAAAGTATGGCTTTCAAACAAAGAAGGCTTATCTATTATCCTTTACTACCTAGGATAAAATAAAAATCTTATTCTTATCTCCCCTAAAAGATATTACCTTTGAAACACGAAGCCCATTTTTCTATGGAAAAGGCAGAATGCCAACAGTTAAAACCTTATCAACTGTTTAGTGTTAGAAGGAAATGCATTCAGCTATTTTGGAGCATCTGAAAGCCAAATGCTTGCAAATGAACTCAGAATTTAGCAATAATGTTAAGTGTTGAAGTTTCCAGCCTCGCCAACCATTTGTATATTTGTTATGGCCCATCAACAGGCATCTACTCATCTGCAGATAAGGACACCAACTGGAAATGCTCATAGAACAAAGAGAATGATACAGCACTGGAAAGGACCCCAAGGAAAAGCTAGTTCAGCATCTGCATTTTACAGCTGAGGACACTGAGAACCTGAAAGGAAAAGCAGCTCGTTCCAGTACAGACCTCTAGTTAGTGCCAGGGTTAGGCTCAGAAGCCATATTTTCAATGTTCTTTCCACTATACTGTGCTAAGTGCCCTGTACAAGGATGGAATAAAATTTCACTCAGTAATAGAGTGTGGATGCCTGCCTTTCTGCAAAGGAAGACTGTTAAAGTATGTTTCTTCAAAATGTCTCTCAGATTTGTTCCTTTCTCTCTAAGATCCTCTCATGCCTGAACTACTAGCTGTTTTCCCCAATGCTCACCTGGTCCATCTTGGGTGTCAATTATCTCCCTCCAACACTGAATCATGGGGTATCAGAACTAGACCACCTCAAATCCAAGTGCCTGGGTTTGGCTTTCAAGGTTCTCATTGAATCTGATACCAATAAGCTTCTTTTTGCTCTGGTCAAGCTGCTCTCCTCACTGCTCCCCATGCCTGCTATGCTCATGCCAACCTGGCCCCCAAGAATGTTCTTCTCATGTGCCTTGTGATTTGCCCAGTATTTTCTTTGCAGAACCTTGTGAGGTACACGGGGGGGGCACTGTCTTCCAGTAGAGAAAGATAAACATTTCTTAAATGCAGGGATCTTATCTATTCCTTTCTTTGTAATTCCCACCCTCCCACCCTGCCTCACAACTGCTGGTAGTGTTCAGCACATAGTAAATAATACTATGCACCAACACTTAAATTCCTTAAGATGTACAAAACACTTTGCTTCTCTAATCCCATTTAATCCTCACTGTAAGGATTGAAGCATTAAATTAAATGAAATCTTCCACTCTATGGAGGGAATTATAGATATCATTCCAATTTTAAAGATAAAGAAACGGAATCTATAAAGATTAAATGTTTTGCTCATGGTCACTTATCTCAGATATCAGATGCTAGATTCCAATCCTGACATTAGCGGACATTTTCTATGACATTCTGCCTCTGAAGCAAATGTTTAATAAGTATTGTTCAGTGAATTAAAGAATGAATGAAGTGAGGCTTCTCTCTATTTGGTCTCCCTGCCCAAGCACAAATTCAACATACTAGCTTTGTTGTGAACAGTTTAGCTGACAGTAAAGGGAACAGTTCTCAATATTAAAGACAAATGCTTACATTTAGATCAAAAGGTAATTCCACATATATAGTAGAACATAACAAACTATAGAGGAAAGGAGACAGAGAAAGTTATCTAGGACTTTGGCCCCTTTCAGTAAGAATGAAATAAAGAACTTAAAAGGTCACATGCCTAACTCCATGCCTGTTGTGTGAGCAACAGACTAGCTAAGTTCAGGGAAGCTCATGAACAGGTTGACTTGCAGAATGAAACACTGTGAGGCCACAGACATACTTGAAGACAATCTGCTAAATAATAGAGGGTTGTGACTGGCATCCTGGGAGGAAGTACCTCATCCCTTGGGCAAGTTTACTCAATCACACATCCTTGAAGTACTGACAAGAACAATGATTACAATTAATAATACTTTGAGGTCTTGTTTGCATTTTCTTCTTTTAAAATGTGTTTCAGCTATTTAATAAAGTAATTACTACAAAAAATGCA
The DNA here is from genome assembly GCF_019393635.1 of Dromiciops gliroides. Classification (NCBI taxonomy): domain Eukaryota; kingdom Metazoa; phylum Chordata; class Mammalia; order Microbiotheria; family Microbiotheriidae; genus Dromiciops; species Dromiciops gliroides. Next base: position 260,582,845 of record NC_057864.1, read on the forward strand.
AAATACACATTTGAACTTAAAGGGTTGAACTTAAAGCTATTAAGTTTGGCAGGATATTGAATACAGCATTAAGATACACTTTGATGCTTCCTAATAGTTGGCTACTGATCATAAGATATACAAGGAAATCAAGGCAGCATCAAAGATAGTAGAATATAACCTGGAGAAACATTATAGCCCCACTTATATTTTCATAATAAAAAAGGTATATGTTTATGGCAGTTGGAGTGGGGGGGCAGAGTTATCAATTTCTAAAGAATGAATACTTCAGAAATTCTAATTTTGAAATACTCTTGATATTAGACTTCCATATCAGTAGGAGGCAGAATGCATTCTAAAATATCTAAGGAAATCCAACATACTGTATAGTATGTATTTTTTAATCTGTAGAACAAAAATGCATATTATTAATTATTTGTCACAAAGCAGTGGTTTTTGTTTTTTCAATATACCAAACACCTGTGCCCAAATTATTAAAATATATGATGATATATTCAAATAAAGTCTTCTGGAGAAATAGTTGTATTTGAGAGAATGAAAAGTATAGTATAAGTATGCTTATACCATATACATATGCTCATAGTATAAGTGTATGTGAAGTAAATAAATCAATACCTGGCATATTTTTATTATTGGTTCATTGAGAAGCTGTTATAACATCACCTGTGTTTTTTTAAATGGGAAAATATTTTCATATGTTATTAATATTCCTTTTTAAATTTATTTCACCAAGAGCACAATCAGATTATACAACAAAACATGGTGAGGATATATTTTGCATTCATGGAAAAGTCTCACTTTTTCAGTGACATGCTAATACCACATATTCTAATATATGTTTGGTTGAAAATCTAATTTAAAAATTTTAAATTGTTACTACATTTGACCAATGTTTACCAAAAATGGCAAGCATGTATTTGATATCCATTGTAGCAAATGATATAAGAGGTTATGCAGGTTTATGACCACACTAGTGAATTTTTAAAAAATGGTAGATGACTGATATCCTTTTACATTCCTCATGGAGGATGCTGTAACCCTTTTCTGTGGTTTTTCTTTGGCTGTACATCAAAAACTTCACATACCAGGTTAATACGTGTAAGACCTTTAAGCCTCCTGAATCATATTCTTAAAAGTTCTCATAGGTTTACACAATTTTTAGATCAGATGAACCTACATAACTTTTGAATCTAGCAAAATGTCCATGGATACAGTTAAATATTTTGGTCACTTAGGGTAAAACTCCAAAACACTGCCTGGAAAATATGGGTAGAACATAATTGCACAATTCATTTCATGGAGTTTTCTTGAACCCCAAGTATAAAAATGCAGTCTTTCCTTTTGTACTTCATTACAATGTTATAACTCAGAACAAATATTCAGTCAGTTCAAAGTGAGTACTTGCTAGAACTTGGCTACAGTTAGTAAACTTTTTTTAAGGTGAGTGATTAGAACATTTAAAATACAATATTGGTAGGTTAAGTCTTTCATTTTTTTTTTCTTTCATGAATTGACAGATGATAGAAAACCACTTTGGAAATGAAATAACTGTACAAAACCAGAAGGTCCTCTTTGGGATTTCCTTTGTTGGAACTCTCTGATTTCACTTGTGACAATGAGACTAAGGCTTCAGTAAAATTCCCCATAAAACATCCTGCCTCTAGAAATGCTTAGCTAGACAGGGAAGACTCATATATTTTTCAAAGCTTTATAACATCATAAAAATGTGAGTAGCTCTTGTTATGAATGTCTTAAATGCACTTTTAAGGAAAAAAAGTTTTATTTTTAAAGAGTCCACATTTTGTTTTTCTTTGTAAAACAGATCTGAGCCTGGGCCAAGATAATATTGGAAATAATAGTATGCCTTCATTTCCCATGGCCAATAAAATGGACCTGCACTTTTTGTGTCTGTCTGTGTCAGTATTTTCCCATCTCTAACTTTAAATAAAAGGAAAATCATATTTTGGCTAGTCAGACTCTTACCTTTTACTGTGTGTGTGCGTCCATGCATATGTGTCTGTGTAACTTGATATGTTATCAAAGTAAATGACAAGAAGATCAACTGGAATAACCACTTGGGTCTGTTCCATCTTTAAAATAAAATGTTTTAAATAGCTCTTTTTCAAGAACTTTCTTATTTGCAAAATGCTTTCTAAAGCTCTCTGCATATATGTTAAATGCCATTAACAAAGAATGATTGTTACTATTCCCTTAGGATTGGACAGAGATCAAGTCAAAATGTTGCTGCATCACAAACTTTGGAAGAAGCAGTAGTAATGGACTGTGACTTTGAAAACTGTGTCTCACACTAAATGTGAATCACACATGCTTGGGAAAAAAGGGGAAAAAAGTGAAAATATGCTTGAATAATGAAGAGGCATCATATCATTCATCAGTGACATGAGGTCACCAGTCTAGTGAAAATTTCAATTGAATACATTAGGATAAAAATAGACTTCTTACAACTGGTTGCCATCTGAATCAAGATTAGAAAGAAAACAAAATATAACTGAATTGTTTGTCCCCTAAAGGGAATGTTCTTAATCATTTGGAAGTTGATGTTTCTTTTATCATAATTGTGCTGAGTTGTTTTCATGAGTCAGAAGTGAGCACATTCATCAACAGAATCTTGCCACACAGGCAGATCTAGCTGAATCCTGAGTTCAGACAAGACAAAAAGAACAAAATGAGTTTCTAATCATGCCAAGATTTAGTCATGAAAGAAAACCAGACAGAAGACAGTATGACAGACTTACCCAGTAGAACTATCATGAGACTAAAATATCTATTGAGTGACCTCCCCCAATATCACATTTCCATTTAAACAAAAGTGGATGACAAAGGTCAAATAGCCATCTATGATATGTTCCACGCTGATTTCATACACTGTGCACCAAAGACAAAGAGTCCTAGACTAGAAGTTAGAAGATCTGGGGTCTATTTTTATTGCTCTAACATTTCATTACTAGCTACATGACTATAACTTTGAGCAAGTCATCCACCTCTTTGGGCCTATGTTTCCCAATCTGTAGAATAAAGGGATTGGCCTGGATAACTTTTAAGGTCCCTACTACTTCTGTTTTCTAAAGATTTATTAAGTCACACTGTGTCAACTCTACCCTCAAGAAGAAAAAAATGCTGAAATGTACCTATATATACCATTTTAAAGGAGTGATTATTTGGTTATAATACAGAAAAAACATACTTACATATTTATAGGATATGGGGCTAGAGATGAACAAGTTCTTTTGCAGAATGAATGAATGAATGAATGAATGAATGAATGAATGAAAAGTATTTTTAAGTGCTTACTGTGTGCAAAGTACTGCATTCAGTGTTGGGGATACTAAGAGAAAAACTAGACAGTTCCTGCTCTCAAGGAGCTCATAGTTTAATATAGGAGACAACTTGCACAGGAAGTGTCAGCTACAAATCAGGTGGAAAGACCAATTGATTCTTAGGGTGGCATGGCTAAGCAGAAAGAATGCATTTTTAAATGTCTTTTCCACTGAAAAAACCCTATTTCTTTCCAATGCTAAACCATTTGACAGTGCCAGCAACTTTGATTCTTCATAATTAACTTGAACTTCCTAAAAAAAGCCTTGGCAGCTAATATATTACTCAAGTCCAGTCTAGTCATACCAAAGGCATTGTAATAGTGGCTTTCTCTTTGCCTTCAATAAAAGAAAGATTTCAAGCTCCTCCTGGGACAGCAAACATGAAACATGCAATTATGGTACTATTTGACAAAACAACTTCTTTTTAGATATTTGCTGATACATCCCAACCTCTTAGATGTCAATACCCAAAGTTTATTCAGCATTTGCTAAATGAGTAAACATTTTATAATCTGATTTAAAAGTAAATGGTCACTAATTAGTTCAAATTTCCAAGGCAAAGGGTGGAGAGTAGATGTCCCATTGAAGGTCTGAGGAAGGCATGCTGAATTTCTGGAAGAGATGAGGGAAGTTAGGCAGTCCAGGGCACCCTGTGCTTTGATGTGTAGGGTGAGGTTTTTGGATTTGCTTCACAGAGAAGTCACCACATAACTTTAAGGAGGAGTATAAGGAGCAGCAGGGAGGAGAGTTTGGAGGGGATGGGAATGGAGGCAGAAAGTCTGCTGAGGACAATACTGCAACAGTTCTGGCAAAAGATCGTGGCTTCCTAGACAAAGAGTATGGCACTTCAGAGGAAGTGGATGGATACAAGAGATAACATGTAGAAAGGAGAAAGTAGGTTTAAATAATTTAGGAAGTTCCAATAAGAATGGAAATGAGTTAAAGATTACTTTTAGGGTTGGGATGATGGAAATAAAATTAGCAGTGACTACTCTCATCAGTTCATGAACATAAGGAAGAGATCCTGACAAAAAAATTGGGAGCTTCATCAAACTCAGTTGACAGTGGGTCAACCGGTTCAGATAATTTTTAAGTGCTTCATGGCTTTAAATCTAGAAAGTAAACCCAGTGGTAGGCAAGCATGTGTATGAGACTTATACATTAAGACATGCAGATGTTTCTTCACTAAAATCTGATACAAAGTGAGAAGATTAAGACACCAGTGACAGTGCCCTTGGTGACCGATACTGTCAGTAATTTATTATGTAAATATCTCCCAAATTTGAGGCATGAATAATTTCTGTTTTTGAAGCATGAACCTGTTACTTCTTAGACCTTCCCTACATCCAAAATCCTTCACACCAATACTCAAATCTTGCTGAGCTCTAATGTACTACACATTTCATCTTATACTTAATTTCTTATTTTATCTAGAATCTTACAATTTTCTACAATGAAACCCAATATTTATATTACACTTTGCATTTGCTCATTTAGTTCTCACCAGACAGATGAGGAACCTAATACTTAGAGGGATTAAGTGATTTCCCCAGGGTCATTTCAGTCAGATGCGAGATTCAAATCTAGGCCTTCCTAAGTCTAAGTCCAGAAAGAAAAGTCCTATATATGCAAAAATATTTATAGCATCTCTCTGTGTAGTGACAAAGAACTGGAAGCAAAGGGGAATGGCTGAACAAGTTGGGGTATAAGAATATAATGGGATACTATTGTGCTGTAAGAAATGATATGGTTGGGGGCAGCTAGGTGGCACAGTGGATAAAGCACCGACCCTGGATTCAGGAGGACCTGAGTTCAAATCCAGCCTCAGACACTTGACACTTATTCGCTGTGTGGCGCTGGACAAATCACTTAAACCTCACTGTCACCCCCCCCCCCAAAAAAAAGAAATAATGTGGTTTCAGAAAGACCTGAGATTTACTTGTATGAACTGAGGCAAAGAGAAGTGAGTGGCATGAGAACAATCTATACAAGGACATCAACACAGTAAAAATGGACAATGATCAAGCACAATTCTAGGAGGCTAATGATAAAGAAGGTGATCCACCTCTTGACAGAGAGATGAGTAGCCTCATGTGCAGAAGGAGACACATTGTTACTGTACTTATTTGGTAAAAATTTTTTTTTTCCTGGGGTGGGGTGAATGAGATAGAGGGGAAAATGTTTCATAATTGGAAAAAATCCTGCATGTATTAGACATAGAAAAAAATAAACAAATGAAAAATTAAATGACGCAAGCACTATCACCTTGGCTAATTAATATTTGCATAACATTCCTTTTGTGACAAAGAAAAAATAATCTAGATAATACCTTTCTTCTTTTACACACACAGCATTATTTGTGATGTCTTAAGTAACAGGAGGGCTATTCTGACAATCAAACGAGATCTCAAACTGAACTTTAAACACTCAAAAACATGAAAGAGCACACAACGGTAGCTTCACTGATGACTATGTAAGTCCTCTTATTGTTTGGTGACACCAGTTTTCTTGGACGACATGGTTCTCAGATGAAAACATGCCAAACAATGACAACTTGTCCTGCAGCTGTGACTATTCCTTCAGAGTCATGACTCCATGACCAAAAAATTCCAGAATGCAAGGATTAGACTTTTAATTTGTTACTTGGAAATAACTAGTTCACTAGCTTAGGGAAAGAGGAAAAGAGAAAATGAAGTAAAAGTGCTAGACACTCAGATATGAAAAACCTACAAATTTATTCAGTAATGACAACAAACTTTTATTAAGTGCTTGGTTGCAAGGCCTTATGCTAGATGCTTGGAGTAATATACAATCCAGACAAGAAATGGCCCCTCCCTTCATGGGGTTTTGGGCAGCCAGATGGCTTAGTGGATAGAACACTGGGCTTAGCATTAGGAAAACCAGAGTTCAAATCTGTCCACAGACACTTCCTAGCTGAGTGACCCTGGGCAAGTTATTTAACCTCTGTTTGACTTAATCCACTGGAGAAGGAATTGGCCAACCAGTCCCCACTGCCATGGACAGTATGGTCTACACGCTCATGAAGAATTGGAAATGACTGAATGAACAACAACAACAACTCATGGGGTTTACAGTCCTGCCCATGTATATGTGTGCATTCACACAGTTTTTGTTACAGAGTTAAGAATTCCTTTAATATGCTAAAGCATAATTCCCCAGGGCAGCTAGAAATTCTTATTTGCCATATATAATTACATCTTTCCATGCTTCACTGTGGAAAGGCATCAACCCTAGTTTCTACCAGTAAAGCAAAAGCTCTGGCAGGTTAGAAAAGTTTTGAGTACATGTCCAGTGATATATTGGATATATCTGACTCAAGGACCAATCTATTTACATTTGAAGAAGTTTACTGTTTGACACAAAGTGGTTGTTGGTGGTGATGGGGGTACTCAGCCTGGAAAAACTGCAATATAATGATACAGCAAGAAATCAGACTGAATCCATTTGTGAGGTCTTATGAGACCTTACAAAGTACTTTGATTACTTTGAAAGTATTTAGTATGTATATTTTAATTACTTATATTGATGGATTTTCACCTTACTAGGTTGTTTTTGTTTTGGGGGTTTTTTTTTGGTGAGGCAATTGGGGTTAAGTGACTTGCCCAGGGTCACACAGCTAGTAAGTGTTAAGTGTCTGAGGCCGGATTTGAACTCAGGTACTCCTGAATCCAGGGCTGGTGCTTTATCCACTGCGCCATCTAGCTGCCCCCTTACTAGGTTTTATTTTTATTTTATTTTATTTATTTTTTATTAGTGAGGCAATTGGGATTAAGTGACTTGCCCAGGATCACACAGCTAGTAAGTGTTAAGTGTCTGAGGCCAGATTTGAACTCAGGTACTTCTGACTCCAGGGCCGGTGCTCCATCCACTGCACCACCTAGCTGCCCCCCTTACTAGGTTTTAAAGGAAGAGACTATGTCTAATCTGAATTGAGTTATCTCCCTCACACCTAACATAGAGCTATGTACTGTGCATATTAGACGACTGCAATTAGACTGGATTGTATATCTTTGAATTTATGAATTAGAAATCATGGACATGAATTAAAACAAGTAAACACATGTGTACGGTTGGATGACAGAACCAAGAATTCTATCCCAGAATATAAATTTTCAACCAAAGTAAAGTGGGATAAAAAAAGTGTAAGCCAACCACACCAGATAAACTTAAATGAAAATACTCTTCCTATTTACCAATGTGCTTACAAAAAGAACATGTGTTAAGTTTGGTCCATAATATGCTAATAATTCATTTCTAAATGTTAGAAATACTTTGCAACCTTTTCTTTCTAGAAACCATAGGGATTTGTTTATATGTAAATATGAATAATGCTTAAAACATATTCAATTGTGATGTTTATAACAATGATTCCCAATTCTTATTTCCTAACACTTCAGGAAGGGGGAAGAGGTTTCTTAATTTAAATAAATTAAGTTGACTTCCTAATAGAGTCAGGGGGAATGTAGAGAAAATCACTAAATCTCATTTTGACCTTGGTTTCAAGCACTTTGCACCCTCAGACTTCTAATAGAGCTTGATTGGAAACCAAAGAAAGTAATTTTATTAAGTATTTAGCATTCTCAAAAGACTCTCAGAACATGATTCGTGAAAAGATAACATATAAACAAGGAACTGTGAAGAAAAATGTGACAAATTTGTAGAAGAAATCAAATGGAGAGATGTGAGACATTTGCAAAGAAGGAATCTCTTTGTGGGGGATGAGGAAAGTTCTGTGGAAGAGTTAACACCTGAACTGGATCTTGAAAGGAGAAAAGGATTTCAAAGGTAGAGATGTGGAATGAACTACTACAGGCATGAGCGTAGGAATTTGACATGCCAGCCAACCCTTTCTCCTCTACTAGGCCAGCAATTCTCAAACCTTTTGATCTCAGGACTCTTTTATACCCTTAAATAATCACTGAGGATCCCAAAGAGCTTTTGTACATGTGAGTTATAGCTATTGATAGTTACCTTATTAGAAATTAAAACAGATTTTTAAAAAATGTATTAATTCATTAAAATAATAAATCCAGTAGATATTAATATAAACAAGACATTTCTTATGAAAAATAACTATATTTTTTCAAAACAAAGTTTAGTCAGGAGAGTGGCATTGTTTTATATATTTTGCAAATCTCTTCAAAGGCTGGCTTAATATAAGAAAGCTGGATTCTCCATTTTGTTTCTGCATTCAGTCTGTTGTGATATGTTGTTCTGATTGAAGTTTATGTCAAAAAAATCTGGCCTCACGCAGATATGTAGTTGGGAAAAGGGAAGGAATATGTTAAATAGGAAAGCCATGTCTTAGTATTATTATGAAGAGAGTTTTGCTCTCATGGGCCCCCTGAAAGGGTCTGGAGGACCATAGGGATCCGCAGAGCATTGAGATTCACTGCCATAGACACAGCGGCAGGAGATAGCAGAAAGACATTGAATTATGCTAAGTGGTCTACTTTGACAAACTGTATAAAGAGGTTAGTGCAAAATAATGTACAAAGGTAGACTGTAATCACATTGCGGAGGACTTGAATATCATGATGAAAAACTTGTATTATGTCTTAAAGGCAGTGGGTAACCACTAAAGGGAGGTCTTTGAGTTTTTAGGGTAAATGCCTGAATTATATCACCAAACTGTTAATAAACTGAAGACTGCTTGAGCATGCATAGGTCCTTACAAGTGAACTTACTCTAAACCAGTCCTAATGCACAGTTGTTTGGGGCCTAAGAAATGAGGTATTCAAACTTTTTGTGTTTAAGATAGAGAGAAGGAAAAAAGAGGAGGAGTAGGAGCAACAAGGTATCTTTCTATATATGGAAAAAGTGAAAAGTGGAGTGCCAGTTAGTTTGACAACATGGTACTGTCTCCCCGCCCCCAAAGGTGTTTAAATGTCCCACATTTTTCACTGAAGCATGGAGAAATGACTGATGAGAGGGGAATGAGGGTAGGAGAGAGGAATTCTATTTAATATGGCGCCTAAGAATCTAGAAACTCCTTTCCACCTCCAGGTCTTGTAAATGGCGATTGCCTAGACCCATAGCCATCCTATAACCAACTGTGATCCCACCCTATAGTCTAGAAAATTACTTGTGAAGATTACAGTTAGAATAATGTGATATGGTTTTGTTTCTTTCTCCAAGTGGAGGGCCAAACAAAATCTAGGAGAACTCAGAAAGATAAAAAGGAGACTACAAAATTTGGGTGCATTTTGCTCTATGAATAAGACTTAGGAAGAAATATTCTGCCAGATAAGAGAAGAGGACCTAAGAAAGATGAAGCCCTGGTTTCTTTACTGGCTTGCAAAACAGGGATTAACTGTTAAGACCTTTGTACAGCTGTGTAGTTTTCCCACTACCGGTTACTGTAATTCCCTGTGTATGTTCCTGTAGTATATAGCAATAAAATCATTAAGACAGTTAAAAGATGTACTGGGTTTTTTTTGTTTGTTTGTTTATTTTGTTTTGTTTTGTGGGGCAATGAGGGTTAAATGACTTGTCCAGGGTCACACCGCTAGTAAATGTCAAGTGTCTGAGGCCAGATTTGAACTCAAGTCCTCCTGAATCCAGGGCCAGTGCTTTAATTACTGCACCACCTAGCTCTCCATTTGTTCTTTTTAGGTGGTTGGGAAAGAGAAAGAAAAAGCCTATGTCTTCTACAGGCAAAACTGGATGAGAAAGAATTCATGCAAGAGGAAAGATGCTAGGAGAAATAGATAAGGAGGAAGTGGCCATATAGTAATTAACATTAAGTTAATCATGCAGAAGTTTCAAAATTAATTAAATGATTTGTTTATCAACTTTCTGAATGAATGCAAAGCATTTATTAAGCACTATACTATGCCCTGGGAATACAAATATTAAAGTGAGATAGTTATTGAATCAACCAACATTAATTAAATGCCTATTGTGTGTCCTGTGCTATGAGAAGGCAAAGCTAAATAAGACATGTTTCCATACTCTTTGCCTGGTATAGAGTAGGTACCATATAAGAGCTTATTCCCTTCTCTTCCCCTTTCCCTCCCAGCTATTCTGAAAGGTTCAACTTAAATGTCCCTTCTTCCATGACAGTAATGACCATTCCTTCTTCAGTCATGGAATGGACTTTGCAGATCTCTTATGGGCTTATTGTGTTGTTGTTCATCCTTCATTTTAGAAGAGGACCAATGGCATCATGAGGGTGATATCTTGACTTTCAAGTGATGCAGAGCTGTGCAAAGTCATAACTCCCTCCTCCAGAGTCATTGAAGTTCAGTGGCAAGACAAAAGTATATGTGCTGACCTCTCTACTACACCTTCCATAAAGGGGTGTGTATTACTTAATTTTCTGTTGTACACAGCAAAGTACTCTGCAAATAGACTTAAAACATTCTTTAAAAAAAGAGAAAACTGAATTGTCAATTCATTACAAAAGATTAAAGGAAAATTTTTTCCCCTCCCTTGGATAATGAAGGTTAGGTAGGGTAAGACAGAAAGCAAATCTTTATAAATTTCTTGATATAAGTAAACAAACAAACAAACAAACAAACAAACACTGCTGTGTCCACTATTAAAAAGCAATAAGATTTGGTTAGCTTGTGACACTTAAAGAAGGCATTATGTGGGAAAACAAAACAAAAATATTTATCCTGGCAAATTAAAGTTGATATGGGGTTTCAGTGTACTTGGCAAGAATGTAGAATCAAATTTGTATCAAGCTTATTAAAAATAATAACATTTAGTTAGTTAGTATGTATGTGTGTGTGTGTGTGTGTGTGTGTGTGTGTGTGTGTGTGTGTGTGTGTATAACCCATATCAGATTACCTGCTGTCTAGGGGAGGGGGGGAGGGAGGAGAGGGAGGGAGAAAAATCTGAAATTGGAAAGCTTGTATAAACAAAAGTTGAGAATTATCTTTACATGTAATGGGAAAAAATATTTTATTAATTAAAAAAATAATAATATTTAAATATTTGCTTAAGTAATAAAATATTTAAAACTATGTTTGAAGAAACATTTTGCTGAAACCTTTAAAATTTTTCAAAAAAAATATTTCATATGAGTAAAGAGATCAACTGGATTTTATTATTTTTCTCTCATTGTTCCTAATGTTCTTTACTTGAGCTTAGTGTGATTTTTTTTTTTTTGCTTTTACTTCCTTTCATTAGCAACTTTTCAGTCAAATAATTTTCCAGATAACTTTAGAGCAATCACTAAAGTTCTCCCAAGGAACCTGAGTTAGCTAATGACAATAATACATAATATTTTAAAATATGTACTTTTGGTAAAAAAAAAGATGACTTTTGAACTTTCCTGTCAAGCAACCTAAGTCATAGTTAAATGTATTTGTTTTTAATCAAATCAACCTCTTCAGAAATTTGGAATGTCATCAGTATAATAGATGATTAGCGAGATAATACGCCTGAATGTTGACTAATTCACCCTCTTTTTACCATGGATAAGGCAACTTTGTTTTCCCTGAGGAAAGGAAAGGGAGTATAGAATAGTTCCATATGATCAAGCTGCTATTATAATATGGATTATATACATTTATATAACCTTACAATAAAATGTTATGGTCCATGGTTAAGGGATTTGGTCATACAGTCATAGAATTCTTGAGCTGTAAAAGACCTTAGAGATCATGGAGCCCAAACCCCCGGATTCTACAGAGGGGATAACCCAGGTACAGAGAGACTATCATTTATCACAAATTCTGCTGAGTAGAAAGTCACCATTGTCTCTCATGCACAGATTGATAAGTATCAAAGGATTAGAATATTGTATATACATACAAAGGCACATACATAAACATTTATCTCTTGAACATAATTTAATCTTTATTTGATGGCTCAGAAAGCACTTTAGGACCTCATCATTGTTATGAACCTAGATTATCATGGTATTACACAGCTATGCAGAAGAGCCAGTTAATAAAGAATTCATCATGTTGGATATAATCACTTTTTTATTATTTTTTTTTTAGTGAGGCAATTGGGGTTAAGTGACTTGCCCAGGGTCACACAACTAGTAAGTGTTAGGTCTCTGAGGTCGGATTTGAACTCAGGTACTCCTGAATCCAGGGCCGGTGCTCTATCCACTGCACCACCTAGCTGCCCCTGGATATAATCACTTTTATTGTGATTAATCTGTTCAAATCCCTTACCTGGTGATATCACTCCTAGGCATATAATTCAAGGGGTTCAAAGATAGTGGCAAAGTTCCCATATGTACCAAAGTATTTATAGTAGGGCATTTTGTGATAGCAATATATAAACAAACAAATAAATAAGGAAAGAAAAGGGGGTTCATTATTTGGAGAATAGTTGAATTGTGGTATATTAATATTATTGTGCCCTAAGAAATAATATGAGGAATTCATAGAATTAAAGAAGGTTTCTATTAACTGATGCAGCACAATGAATATAGACCTGAAAACTCCCTTTCTCTCTCTAGATATCTATCTATCTATCTACAATGATCATAAGGATGTGAAGGAAAACAACACAGAATATGAGAAATTAGATAACTGCAATGACTAATGTTGACTCCAGTGGAGTAATAATGAAGTGTATCTCCCTATAGTTGGAATAGAGGTATTAGTCTAAAAATGTGGAATGAGGCATATGATGTAAGACATGGTCAGTGTGTTTATTTATTTTGATTAACTACTTATTTCATAGTGGAAGGAAGTATGGGGAAGAGATATCAATATAAAAAAATTTTAAAACCCACTTACTACTGGATATGTGAGTACAATTAAATTATAGTTGCCCTGCAGAGATAAAGATGAGGCTACTGACCCATGGTCACCAGTCATGTACTTTTTTTCAGTACTGATATAGGATGCATGCTGATATATACATATATACACACATATGTGTATGTGTGTATATGTGTATATGTATGTTTGTGTGTGTATATATATATATATATACATATATATGAAAAGCATTTTCTGTTTCTTTATACACATTAGCAGAATGAATTTGTGAGATAACTGGCCAGAGTTAGGAATCCATTGATTATAGCCAAAGACTGAATGCTTGATGTTGAACTCATTAAAACATAAGGATAGTCTGTTGTTCAGGCATTTTCAGTTGTGTCTGATTCTTCATCATTCCATTTGAGGTTTTCTTGGCAGAGATACTGGAATGGTTTGCCGTTTCCTCCTCCAGATCATTTTACAAATGAGGAAATGGAGGGAAACATGGTTAAATGAATTGTCCAGGGTCACACAGCTAGTATCTGAGGCCAGATTTGAACTCAGAAAGGTAAGCCTTTCTGACTCCAGGTCCAGCACTTAATCCATGGTACCATCTAACTGCCGCATAGTATTGGGCAGGCTATACTTCCCTTAAAATCCAATGTAAAGGGGGCAGCTAGGTGGCCCAGTGGTTAAAGCACCGGCCCTGGATTCAGGAGGACCTGAGTTCAAATCTGGCCTCAGACACTTGACACTTACTAGCTGTGTGACCCTAGGCAAGTCACTTAACCCTCATTGCCCAAAAGATTTTTTAAAAAATCCAATGTAAAGAACCACTCTACAACTTCAACAAATCTCTTCCACAGGGAAAACAAATTCTTCATTGCTGTTATCTATAATAATGTCATTAGAGTTGGACATGAGATAACTAATGTCTATTCATTTTTAGCAAAATATATTCTCTACCTTATATAAAATGTGATGCCTTTAGCCTAAATTCACTATAGTTCTAGAAGAAATGGGATTGAGATACCATTTAAGTGTGTTCTAAATGGTTCACAATTTTTCCTGTAGCTGTCTATAGCCTCAGAGAATCCACAATTCACTGAATAATATTCCAATATAACAGCTATCCTGTCATCATTTATATGTGAAAGGACATGTCTCAAACAAGTGGATGAAATTATTTTAAATAATACCATCTAATAATGACAGGAAATTTTGTTAAATGATATAACAAATCCTGAAGTTGACTGAGAAATTAGAAGGGAATGAAATCCAGGCCACTGACAAAGGCTACTTATCTCTCTTTGGTTACTTTAAATTAAAATCTAAGTCTTCATAATTGTCTTCTATTCATTTGAAAGTTTCAACATCAATATAAAGACAACTGAAGGACTGCACTTTCCATTTCAAAATGTCATGTGAAATGTGAAAAGTGCTAAAGAAAACTTTATTTGCTTTTTCACTGAAAGTGCCTTTTTTGGGGGGGTGGGACAACGAGGGTTAAGTGACTTGCCCAGGGTCACACAGCTAGTGTCAAGTGTCTGAGGCAGAATTTGAACTCAAGTCCTCCTGAATCCAGGCAGGTGCTTTATCCACTGTACCACCTAGCTGCCCTTGAAAGTGACTTTTTAAAACAGAAAGTCAGATCATTTTCATTGCACTGCTTATCATGACCTGGATTTTTTGGTCTCAGAAAACAATTTTTACTGAGATTCAATTGTGGTATCTATTGGTGCCAGATATGTGAAGGAACACTGCACAGTAAGTCACTATCTAGAACAAAAACATTCAGTCACTGAATCTCCCTCTCTCTCTCTCTCTCTCTCTCTCTCTCTCTCTCTCTCTCTCTCTCTCTCTCTCTCTCTCTCACACTCACACACACACACACACACACACACACACACACACACACACACACTCTTTCATGGCTTCCATTTCTACAGTAGTATCAAAATACTATAGGAAAGACTTACATGAAATGATACATAGTAAAGTGAACAGAACCAGGAGAATATTGCACACAGTGACAGCAGTTTAATGAAGAATTGTAAATGACTTAGCTACTCTCAGCAATACAATGATCCAAGACAATTTCAAAGGACTATCCGCCTCCAGAGAATGAGCTAATATTCAAATACAGATTGAAGCATGCTATTTTTCACTTTTTTTCTTTCATTCTTTTTCTTTTATTTGAGTCTTCTTATACAAAATGACTAATATGGGATTGTTTTACATGATTGCACATGTATAACCTATATCTGATTGCTTACCATGGGTGGGGGGTGGGAGGGGGAGAGAGGAAGGAAAGGAGGAATAGAATTTGGAACTCCAAACTTTAAATAACAATGTTAAATAAAATTGGAAAAAATATACTATAGAAAACCATGTTTTAAATAACAAATGAATTCCTAAAAATTTCTTATTTAAATAAAATTGTTCATAAATTAAATCATTTTAAATTCTAAACGATTTCCATAAATGCTCTAATGTTTTTTTATGAAGTGAGGTTTCTGTTTCTCATGGGTGAAATGATTAATTTATTGGTTTTTGGAAGTTTGAATATTTCAATGGTAGCTCTTCTTAACATAAGCCTTACTGTACTTTTTTCCTTTGTCTTCTAATAAAAACCAACGAACTTTTCCCAGCAACTGAGGTATGTGAGAAAATGGTGGGTTTAGGGAAGCCCAGAGGCTGTACTTGAGGGGATAATATTGAGATTGAGGGATTGACTTTGCTGATTAACTCACTTGAAGTTGACTTGGTTGAAACCACACCTACCTGAGGGCCTGGCCCTCAGAGGGTGTGTTCTCTGAGCAATGACCTCAGCAGTTCTGTTCTTGGGCCACCCTTAAGTCCAGTGAACCAATGGATTTGGGTGATGCTGGCCAATTACCTTGGAGCGGTGTGTAGGGACCACCTCTCATCCACTCACAGAGCCATAGGGACTTCTTTTTTGGCCGGAGACTTGTAGGTGGCGGTGCCTTTTTCTCTCTCTTCCTCTATCATATTTCCATTTATTTTATTTTTTCCAGTTACATGTAAAGGTAGTTTTCAACATTCATTTTCATAAGATTTAGAGTTCCAAATTTTTTTTCCTCCCTCCCATTTCCTCCCCCCTCCACAAGACAGCAACCAATCTGACACAGGTTATGTATGTATAATCTACTTTCTCTGGGAGTGGATAGCATGCTTCATCATTAGTCCCTTAGGATTGTCTTGGATCATTGCATTGCTGAGAGTAGTCAAGTCATTCACAATTGCTGCTGTCACTGTGCACAGTGTTCCCCCAGTTCTGTTCACTTCACTATATATCAGTTCATATGAGTCTCTCCAGGTTTCTCTGAAATCAACCTCCCCATCACTTCTCACTGCACAGTAACACTCCATTATAATCATATATTAGAAAGCCTAGCTAATTTTACTCAAACTTGGGACAGAAATAAGAAAACCACATATAATTTTATACACCACAGGTAGGTGAGTATAGCTAATATTTCAGTTATAACATTTCAAATTAAGATGCATTGGAAGTTTCTGTAGAGATAATAGGATGGTAGGATGGCTGGCCCTTGAATCAAAGACCTTGATTCAAGTTGTGTCTCTGATATAGACTAGCCGGGTCACCCTGGGCAAATCAGCTCTCAGACAACTCTATGCATTTTTTTTTAATTAAAAAAATATATATATTTGATTTATTCAGTCCAGATTTGCCTTCACCCCTTCAGAACCAGTCTTCCACCCCCTATAGGTAATACAAGAAAAACAATCCCATTATGAAAATGTATAGTCAATCAGAATAATTTCTACATTAGCCATTTTCTTAAGATCATCAAGACTTAACAGAACCCCTCCCAGGCCTTGTTGAATTGGATTCATTCTATGAACCCTGATGATGATAGGGTTCAGAATAGACACATATCAACTCCTCATATTTGAATCCAAGCAACTTATCCTTTTTTAATCCTTAATATTTGTTCATTCATGTTTACCTTTTCATGTTTCTCTTCATTCCTGTGTTTGAAGGGGTTTTTTTTTGTTTGTTGGTTGTTGTTTTTTTTTTTTTTTTTTTTGGTGAGGCAATTGGGGTTAAGTGACTTGCCCAGGGTCACACAGCTAGTAAGTGTTAAGTGTCTGAGGCCGGATTTGAACTCAGGTCCTCCTGACTCCAGGGCCGGTGCTCTATCCACTGCGCCACCTAGCTGCCCCTGTTTGTTTGTTTTTTAATAGGTCTGGTCTTTTCATCAGGAATACTTGGAAGTTCTCTATTTTATTAAAGATCCATTTTTTTCTCCTTAAGCATTATACTCAGTTTTGCTGTAAGCCCATTTTCTTTGCCTTCTGGAATACTGTATTGCGTTTCCTCTGCTCCTTTATAGTAGTAGCTACTAAACTGTGCATAATCCTTAGTACTTGAATTCTTGCTTTCCAGCTGCCTGCAGCATTTTTTTCTTCTATATAAAATCTCTGGATTTTGGCCACGATGTTCCTGGGAGTTTCATTTTGGAGTTTCTTTAATATGTGACCAATGGATACTTCTATCTCCACTATGTTCTCTGCATCTAAGATATCTATGCAGTTTTCTTTTAATATTTCTTAAAAAATTACGTCTAGGCTCTTCTTTTGGTTATAGCATTTGGAGCCAATGAATCTTAATTTTTTTCCTCTATTTCCCAAGTCAGTTGTTTTTGCTATGGTTTTACATTTGCTTCTATTTTTTCAGACTTTTGATTTTGTTTTAGTATTTCTTTTTTAAAATAAAAGTATTTTATTATTTTCTAGTTACATGTAAGGACAGTTTTCAACATTTGTTTTCATTGGATTTTTAGTTCCGAATTTTTCTCCCACCTTCCCTTCCCTTGCCCCTCCCCAAGATGGAAAGCAATCTGATATAGGTTATATATGTACATTCACATTAAACATATTTCTGCATTAGTCATATTGTGAAAGAAGAATCAGAGCTCAAGGGGAAAACCTCAAAAAAGAAGGAAAAAAAACAGCCAAAAAGTAGAAACAGTATGGTTCAATCTGTACTCAGAATCCAGTTCCTTTTTCTGGATGTGGAAAACATTTTCTATCATGAGTTCTTTGAAATTGTTTTGGATCATTGCATGAGAAGAGCCAAGTCTATCACAGCTGATCATCACACAATGTTGCTGTTACTGTGTACAGTGTTCTCCTCGTTCTGCTCCTCTCACTCAGCATCAGTTCATGTCAGTCCTTCCAGGTTCCTCTGAAATCCTCCTGCTGATCATTTCTTACAGCACAATAGTATTCCATTTCATTCGCTGTTTTAATATTTCTTGTTCCTTATAAAGCAACTGGCTTCTATTTGGTCTATTATATTTTTTCACAGAGTTTGTTGCTTAGACAAAGTTTTGTAGGTCATATGCCAAGGTATTAATTCCCTTCCTACATGCTTTCTTCCATAAATTTCATTTCTTTTCTGATTTTTTGAGTTCTCATTCAGTTTATAAAAATATTTTTAAACTATTAAAAAAAAATCTCTGCCAGGAATTCTAGTTGAGCTTATGACCAAGCTGTGTTTTCTCTAAGGTCCAGTTTCTTAAATTGTGGGTCATGGCCCCATATGGGGTCATATAACTGAATGTGGGGGCCGTAAAAATTTGGCAACAGTAAAAGGTTATATATACCTATTTTATACACCTATATACTTGAGGTCACATAAAAATTTCTCAAGAAAAAAAAAAATTCTCGAGCAATAAGGGGTCATGAGTGGAAAAAGTTTAAGAAGCCCTGATTAAAGGTATTGCTTATAAATGTTTTAGAATCATTCTCATCTTATACACTTGTGTCTTGAGAATCCCTGCCTGCCACCATACTAGCTCATTTATCATGGACTTCCCCCTCACTGCCCCTCTACCCCCCATTCTCCAGCCTATTTCCTAACTTGATGTTAGGGGGCTAGGCTCTGTGGTACTTCTGGAGGGAAGATCTGGGCTGGTTCTGTTATTGTCTTCCTAGAGGTATTTGCAGTGTTGTTCTGGGATCTTAGGGATGGGCTGGGGACTTGCAAGCTTTCAGTGCACCCAAAGTGGTCTGATCTAGGACAAAATCTGATTGCTGCTCCTAGGTCTGAGCTCTCAAATTTCCTGACGTAGGTTTGGGTCTGTGCAAAAGTACAGTGGTGTTGGATTTATCTTCTATGAGCCAGTTGGAAAGCTCTGCTGCTTTAAAATGGCAGAATTGTAAGTTCCCCTTTAGTCTAGGATTTCTGCCTTTGTAGGCTGAATTGCTGTTGAACTTCTTCCTTTCTTGGTACACTGCCCAAAAGTCTTCCCAACCCAAGAAAGACCTCCCACCCCGCCCCTTGCCCCAGGTCACAAATTCCCTTCTTGGTCTTCCCTGGATCTCAGGGAATGATATGGATAGTGGGCAACAAAGAGGCCAGTTTGCACCTGTCCCTATCACAATGCCCTGGTATAGTTTGAGAATATCCCAGCTTGGGTCTAGAACCCCTTTCTGCCCTGAGGCACAACCTTTTCCTGGGTACTAAAATGCTTTGTGGAGACAGTCTCCTGGCCAGTCTTAGTGACAGTCTTAGTGTCTATAGTCTCCCTGCCTATTTCCCTGTATTGCTTGCTGGTCTAGACAAAGGACTCACTGTACCTCTTTCAAGATTTCCTCATCAGAATTTGGTCTGGTGCATTTCTGGATCAATTTGAAGGAGTTTTTGGACAAGAGCTTATCGCATTGCTTCCTTTTACTCCTCTATCTTGGCTCTGTTTCCCACCAGCCCTTCCTTCTCCCTCAAGTTTCTAAGGTACAGGTAAGATACTGATCTACATGGATAGAGAGATTTTTTTTCCATATTGAGAGGTCCTTATGTCAATGAAATCATTGGTCCTGCATAAATAATACAATGGGTAAAATTTATTGACATTTTATGTCATTTGATTATTATCTAGAGAATTCAAAGTTTACTAGCCAGTCAAGATGACATCCTCATCTTCTTCCCCTCCTTTTACAGTCTATAGCTCTACCCAGGAACATGCACAGTACTGTAACAGTAGATGGGACCCCACTGAGGAGCCAAGGAAGGCAAACAGTGCAATATCTTAGATCATCATATCTTCAACTGGGCCAAAAAAAATCTATAAGATTAAGGGATTATGTTTTATTTAGCTCTCCATTCCTACAGCACAGGACATGCAATAGGAACTTAATAAATGCCAGGTGAATGAATGACAAAAGAAAATGAACAAAGGAAGAGCCAGCATTGACTGAATGAAAATAAAGATATTAAAGTGATTTATCCTTTTTTTTTTTTTTTTAGTGAGGCAATTGGGGCCAAGTGACTTGCCCAGGGTCACACAGCTAGTAAGTGTGAAGTGTTTGAGGCCAGACTTGAACTCAGGTACTCCTGACTCCAGGGCCAGTGCTCTATCCACTGCGCCACCTAGCTGCCCCTGTGATTTATCCTTTTAATGGGACCATGACTGTATTTAAGGATGTCAATTCTATAAAATGCCTAGGGCTCTCAGGGAGACAAAGTGCCAAAAAATGAGTATTATCATAAATAATATTATAACAAATGGCCTATACAGTCAAGTTCCAATATGTGAAAAAAAAGAGGCCTGGAATATGTGGAGTACTTTGCTTTATATCAGTAGCAACAATAAGAAGTGGATTACAGCTAGTTCTTCAGCACAGAAGAAGTAAACCGATACGGTGAAAGAAGACTAGGACCAAAAGGGAGCCAGCTCAGAGAAAGAAGTGTAGAGCTGAGGGACCAGGAGAAGGCTCTGTAGGGACGTAGGGGAGGCTAAAATCACCTGGTGCTCTTTGCCATTTCCCTCAGTGTTTGTTCTGTGGGTCCTAGTTGCTGATTTTCTAAGAAAAGCAATGAGAAGCTCATGGTGTCATGTCAGTGCCTCCCAAGGTGTCTGTCTGTCAGGACTGAAGCTACTCCAGAGTCAGGCCACAGGATACATTGAAAAGAGGATGAATGCTAATTATTTAATCATTTCCACAAATTCAGACAGGCTTGTGTATTTGACCCTCTATGACTGATCTTAATTCCCTTTTCCAAAATGTTATGGGCCCAGAGCACCCCAGAAGTTCTCTGGGGCACATCAAAGAACCTTCTTGAGAAACTAATCCAAAGGACAGACACACCTAAACAGATAAGTGGAGCTAGCTCCAGGACCCCCACCCTTCATCCCTCACCCCTGGGGAGATAAGTTTGGGTATGAAACTACAGAACCTGCAAAGAGACAGAGAGACACAGTCTTCCAACCAGAGATAATTTAGAAGACTTCAGGAAAAGGTCAGTCTGACTTGGGCAAAAGGGAGGCCCAGTGCAGGGCAGCAGCCCAGCGCCAAGGGGGTTGGGGCAAGTCAGCAGGAGCTGTGGGCCACAGCCGAACAACTGAGGCCCCTGGAACCTGGCTCAAAAAATCTGGTGGCCAAGAAGGACAGTGGAAAAACCTACCCGCACCAGCCGAAAGGGCAAGTTGCCAGCGGTAGGGCCACGAACAAGATAGGCGCGACCAGGCACACAGACGCAGCGTGCTTAGACAGGAGGTGCAGGGGGGCGAACTGCACACACTATAAAGGCCTCAGAGTAAAAAGCCGGTCACACAGCACCTATACCCCTGCACAAGAAGCCCAAAACAGGGACCCTGGTGCCCCTAGAGCAGACCTCAACTTAAAAAAATAAATAAATAAGGTGCAATAATGAGTAAAAAGCAAAAAAGAGCCCTCTCCATTGAGAGCTTCTGTATCAATAGGGAAAAAGCCAACGCAAACTCAGATAAGGACAATACCCTCAAATTGCCTACATGTGAAGCCTCCCAAGGGAAGGTGAATTGGTCTCGAGAACAAAAAGCCTTCCTGGAAGAGGTCAAAAAGGATTTCAAAAATCAATTGAGAGAGGTAGAAGAAAAAATGGGGAGAGAAATGAAAGCAAAACAAGAAAACTAAGAAAAAAGAATCAGCAGCTTGGAAAAGGAAGCACAAAGACTGACTGCAGAAAACAATTCCTTAAAAAATTCATCTGGCCAAATGGAAAAAACAAGTGCATAATTTCACTGAAGAAAACAATGCCTTAAAAAATTCATTTGGCCAAATGGAAAAAAAAAGGTGCATAATCTCATTGACGAAAACAATGCCTTAAAAAATTCATCTGGCCAAATGGAAAAAAAAAGTGCATAATTTCACTGAAGAAAACAATGCCTTAAAAAATTCATTTGGCCAAATAGAAAAAAAGGTGCATAATCTCATGAAGAAAACAATGCCTTAAAAATTAAAATGGGACAGTTGGAAGATAAGGAATCCATGAGACACCAGGAATCAGTCAAGCAGAATCAAAAGAATGAAAAAATAGAAGAAAATGTGAAATACCTCATTGGAAAGACAACTGATCCCCTGATATCATAGAATCAGAGGATAAAATCATCATTGAAAGAATCCACTGATCACCTCCTGAAAGAGACCCCAAAAGGAAAACTCCAAGGAATATTGTATCCAAATTCCAGAATTATCAGGTGAAGGAGAAAATACTCCAAGCAGCCAGAAAGAAGCAATTTAAATATCATGGAGCCACAGTCAGGATTGCTCAGGATCAGGCAGCTTCAACATTAAAGGACCGCAAGGCTTGGAATATGATATTCCAGAAGGCAAAGGAGCTTGGATTGCAGCCAAGAATCTATTACCCAGCAAAAATGTGCATTCTTTTTCAGGGGAAAAGATGGCCATTTAATGACATTGGGGACTTTCAATCATTCTTGATGAAAAGACCAGAACTTAATAGAAAATTCGATCTTAACATAGAAGACTCAAGAGAAGTTTAAAAAGGTAAACAGAGGGGGAAAAAAAAGGTTACTCAATTAGGTTAAACTGTTTATATCCCTACACAGGAAGATAATACTCATAAATCTTAAGAATTGTAAATGTATTTGGGCAGAGAGAAGGACTTTACACAGAGGGTACAAATATAAACTGTCTTTGATGTGATGATACAAAGAAAACTAAGGGGTTAAAAAAGGGAGTATATGGGGAGGAGAGGAAAGGGGAGGTGGAATGGGGTGAATTATATCATATGAAGAGGTGAAAAAAACAACCTATTACAATAGAAGGAAAGAAAGGAGGGGTGAACATTGTTTCAACTCTACTCTCATTAGATTTGATTCAAAGAGGGCATAACATACATTCATTGGGATAAAGAAACTTAGCTCATTCTTTAGGGAAGCAAAAGGGGGGACTGATAGAAGGGAGGACAAAAGCAAGGGAGAAAAGGGTAAAGAAAAAGAGGGGGGTGATAAAAAGGGAGGGCAGATTGGGGGAGGCAGGGGTAAGAAGTAAAACATCAGTGAGGAGGAATAGGGTGAAAGAAGGGGGTAAAAGTACAAAGGGGGTAAATAGAATGGAGGGGAATAGACAATCAGTAATAATAACTGTGGATGTGAATGGGATGAACTCTGCTATAAAACGGAAGCGAACTGCAGAGTGCATTAAAAACCAGAATCCTACAATATGTTGTTTACAAGAAACACATTTGAAGCAGAGAGATACACACAGAGTAAAGGTAAAAGGCTGGAGCAGAATATATTATGCTTCAGCTAAAGTAAAAAAAGCAGGGGTAGCAATCCTTATCTCAGACAAAGTGCAGGCAAAAATAGATCTCATTAAAAGAGATAAGGAAGGAAATTACATCTTGCTAAAAGGTACTATAGATAATGAAGTAATATCAATATTAAATATGTATGAGCCAAGTGGTATAGCATCCAAATTCTTAGAGGAGAAGGTAAATGAGTTACAAGAGGAATTAGACAGTGATACTATACTAGTGGGGGATCTGAATCTCCTCCTCTCAGAATTAGATAAATCTAGCCAAAAAATAAATAAGAAAGAAGTGAAAGAGGTGAATAGATTACTAGAAAAGTTAGACATGATAGATGTCTGGAGAAAATTGAATGGGGATAGAAAGGAATATACCTTTTTCTCAGCAGTACATGGCACATTTTCAAAAACTGACCATGTATTAGGGCACAAAAACATCATAGTCAAATGTAGAAAGGCAGAAATAGTAAATGAATCCTTCTCAGATCATGATGCAATAAAAATTACATGTAAGAAAGAGCCAGGGAAAAGTAGAATGAAAATCAATTGGAAACTAAATAATTTCATTCTAAAGAATGAATGGGCCAAAGAACAAATCATAGAAACAATCAATAACTATATCCAAGAGAATGACAACACACCAAAATCTATGGGATGCAGCCAAAGCAGTACTTAGGGGAAAATTTATAGCTCTAAATGCTTGCATGAATAAAAAAGAGAAAGAGGAGATTAATGAATTGGGCATGCAACTTCAAAAGCTAGAAAAAGAACAAATTAGAAATCCCCAATTAGATACTAACCTAGAGATCCTGAAAATTAAAGGAGAAATCAATAAGATTGAAATAAAAAAACTATAGAATTAATCAATAAAACTAAGAGCTGGTTTTATGAAAAAACCAACAAAATAGATAAAACATTGGTTAATTTGATTAAAAAAAAGAAAGAAGAAAACCAAATTACCAGTATCAAAAATGAAAAGGGTGATCTTACCACCAATGAAGTAGAAATTAAAGCAATAATTAGGAACTATTTTGCCCAATTGTATGCCAATAAATTTGACAATCTCAATGAAATGGATAAATATTTACAAAAATACAAACTGCCCAGGTTAACTGAAGAGGAAAATAAGCCCATATTAGAAAAAGAAATTGAACAAGCCATTAATGAACTCCCTAAGAAAAAATTCCCAGGGTCATATGGGTTTACAGGAGAATTCTACCAAACATTTAAAAAAATTAATTCCAATATTATACAAATTATTTAGAAAAATAGGTGAAGAAGGAGTTCTACCAAATTCGTTTTATGACACAAATATGGTGGTCATACCAAAAGCAGGCAGAGCCAATACAGAGAAAGAAAATTATAGACCAATTTCCCTAATGAATATTGATGCTAAAATCTTAAATAAGATATTAGCAAGGAGATTACAGCAAGTGATCCCCAGGATAATACACTATGACCAGGTGGGATTTATACCAGGAATGCAGGGCTGGTTCAATATTAGGAAAACTATCAACATAATCAACCATATCAGTAAGAAAACTAACCAAAATCATGTGATTATCTCAATAAATGCAGAGAAAGCTTTTGACAAAATACAGCACCTATTCCTAATAAAAACACTAGAGAGCTTAGGAATAGGTGGAGCTTTCCTTCAAATAATAAGCAGTATCTACCCAAAACCATCAGCAAGCATTATATGTAATGGAGATAAGTTAGAGGCCTTCCCAATAAGATCAGGGGTGAAACAGGGATGTCCATTATCACCTCTATTATTTAATATTTTACTAGAAATGTTAGCCTTAGCAATCAGAGAAGAAAAAGAACTTAAAGGAATTAGAATAGGCAAGGAGGAAACAAAATTATCACTCTTTGCAGATGATACTATGGTATACGTAGAGAATCCTAGAGAATCAACTCAAAAATTACTTGAAACACTGAACAACTTTAGCAAAGTAGCAGGATATAAAATAAATCCACATAAATCATCAGCATTTCTATACATGACCAACAAAGTCCAGCAGCAAGAGATAGAAAGAGAAATTCCATTTAAAGTAAAGGTAGATAAGATAAAATACTTGGGAGTCTACTTGCCAAGACAAACCCAGGAACTCTATGAACACAACTACCAAACACTCTTCATACAAATCAAATCAGATCTAAATAATTGGAAAGATATCAATTGCTCATGGATAGGCAGAGCTAATATAGTAAAAATGACAATACTGCCTAAATTAATTTATTTATTCAGTGCCATACCAATCAGACTACCTAAAAATTATTTTATACAGCTAGAAAAAATAATAACAAAATTCATCTGGAAAAACAAAAAATCAAGAATATCCAGGGAAATAATGAAAAAAAATTCACAGGAAGGTGGGTTAGCGGTACCAAACCTGGAGCTTTACTATAAAGCGGCAGTCATCAAAACTATCTGGTACTGGCTAAAAAATGGAGTGGTAGATCAATGGAATAGGCTAGGCACAGGAAATGCAGTAGTAAATGACACTAGTAATGTAGTGTTTGATAAACCCAAAGACTCCAGCTTCTGGGATAGGAACTCAGTATTTGACAAAAACTGCTGGGAAAACAGGAAGATAGTATGGCAGAAATTAGGCATAGACTAACATCTTACACCTTATACTAAAATAAGGTCAAAATGGATACACGATTTAGACATAAAAGGTGATACCATAGGTAAATTAGGAGAGAAAGGAATAGTCTACCTATCAGATCTTTGGAAAGGAAAACAGTTTATGACCAAACAAGAGATAGAGTATATTATAAAATGCAAAATGGATGATTTTGATTACATTAATTTAAAAAAAATTTGTACAAACAGAGGCAATACGTCCAAAATTAGAAGGGAGGCAGAAAGCTGGGAAATAATTTTTGTGGCCAGTACTTCTGATAAAGGCCTCATCTCTAAAATATATAGGGAACTAAATCAAATTTATAAGAATCCAGGTCATTCCCCAATTGAGAAATGGTCAAAGGTTATGAACAGGCAGTTTTCTGATGAAGAAACCAAAGCTATCTATTCCCATATGAAAAAATGCTCTAAATCTCTAATGATTAGAGAGATGCAAATTAAAATAACTCTGAGGTACCACCTGACACCTATCAGATTGGCTAAAATGACAAAAAAGGAAAATAATAAATGTTGGAGAAGCTGTGGGAAAATTGGAACACTAATGCATTGTTGGTGGAGCTGTGAACTGATCCAACCATTCTGGAGAGCAATTTGGACTTATGACCAAAGGGCGATAAAGCTGTCCATACCCTTTGATCCAGCAATACCACTTTTGGGTCTTTTTCCCAAAGAAATCACGGAAAGGGGAAAGGGACCCACATGTACAAAAATATTTATAGCTGCTCTTTACGTGGTGGCAAGGAATTGGAAGTTGAGGGGATGCCCATTAATTGGGGAATGGCTGGACAAGTTGTGGTATATGAATACAATGGAATACTATTGTGCTGTAAGAAATGATGAGCAGGAGGAGTTCAGAGAAACCTGGAGGGTCTTGCATGAGCTGATGGTGAGTCAGATGAGCAGAACCAGAAGAACATTATACACAGTATCATCAACACTGAATGTTGATCTACTGTGATGGACTATATTCTTCTCACCAATGCAATGGTACAGAAGAGTTCCAGGGAACTCGTGATGGAAGAGGATCTCCAAATCCAAGAAAAAAAACTGTGGAGTATAGATGCTGAATGAACCATACTATTTCTTTTGGTTTTGGTGCTATTGTTTTTTCTATTTTGAGGTTTTTCATCATTGCTCTGATCTTTCTCTTATAACATGACTAATGCAGAAATAGGCTTAATGTTATTATGTGTGTGTGTGTGTGTGTGTGTGTGTATATATATATATATATATATATATATATATATATATATATATATATATATAACCTATATCAGATTACCTGTTGTCTAGGGGAGGGGGGAGGGAGGGAGAAAAATCTGAAATTGGAAAGCTTGTATAAACAAAAGTTGAGAACTATCTTTACATGTAACGGGAAAAAAAATACTTTATTAATTAAAAAAAAAAAAGAACAGCCAGGAGGCTGGATTGCAGAGTATGTTAGGGTTTGGGATGGGGGTAGGAAGATGGTATAAGGTGGAAGAAGACTGAAAAGATAGGGGAAGGAAGGTACAGGTTAGGAAGAGCTTTGAACACCAGAGTAGTTCATATTTGCTGTTGGAGGTAACAGTCATGAGAGTTAATTATTGAGTTTAGAAGTGACAAGATCAGACATGGCCTTTAGGAAGAGCATTTTAAGAGCTGAATGGAGGGTGGCCTGGCAAGAGGAGAGCCTTGTGGCAGGGAGAGCAGTGTGCATGCTGGAGACATAAATACAAAAACAAGGCAGTGTTTGACCTCAATAAATATAAATTAAAACTGTGGCAAAGAACTGGAAATTGAGGGAACGCCCATCAACTGGAGAATGGCTGAACAAGTTATGGTATATGAATGTAATGGAATACTATTGTGCTGTAAGAAACGATGATCAGGAGGAGTTCCGAGAAACCTTGAAAGACTTAACTGGACAGATGCTGAGTGAAGTGAGTAGAACCAGGAGAACATTGTACACAGTAACAGCAACATTGTGATGATCAACTGTGACAGACTTGGCTTTTCTCAGCAGTGCAATGACTCAAGACAATTCCAAAGAACTCATAATGGAAAATGTTCTCCACTTCCAGAACAAAAGAACTGTGGATTCTGAATGCAGATTGAACCATACTGTTTCTACTTTTTTTGTGTTTTTTCTCTTTTTCAAGGTTTTTCCCTTTTGTTCTGATTCTTCTTTTACATGACTAATGCAGAAATGTATGTGATTGTACATATATAGTCTATATCAGATTGTTTTATGTCTTGGGGAGGTGGGATGGGGAGAAAAATTTGGAACTAAAAATCATACAAAAACAAATGTTGAAAACTATTTTTACATGTAACTGGAAAATAATAAAATGCTTTTATGATTAAAAAAAACTAAGGGAACTTTCCACAGTCAGATGATCACCCACATTGGTCCTCTATAAAAAGTATCTGCCTGTTTCCTGCTCGAGGAGATTGGTATCTCAGAGCCATGCTCTGTGCCATGCCTTTCTCCCCATGAGAAGTCCAAGGATTTTTCTCTTGGTTTCCCTTCCTTTCCCTTTTATACATTACTATCTTATTCTAATTGCTTCTGTGTGCAAGAGGGTGTGATTCTTTAAAGAGGAATTCCTAAGGACCCCAAACCCCTACCCCTACCCAAACCCCCTACCCCATTTTCCCCATAACAAAAAAAAGGGGGCTAGGTGGTTGGTTAGCTTTGGAATGTTACAAGACAAAGAAATACAAAGAACTGTGCTGGGTTTCAAGGCTTATTACTGAAAATCCAGGATAAGAAAAACAAAATGTTTCTGGAAGAAGCAAAAGAAAATCTAATAGAATTTCCAACAGCCAAAATATAACTATAGTCATTGTGCCATTGATTTAAAAAGTACTGAAATTGTGAGTGTTTTGGAAATCCCAAATGTCAAATGTGGCTATGAGAAGAAAAAAACCCTTTAATATAATTATAGAAAAGTCAATTTCTGCAGAAAGTTACTGGAGCAACTAAAGCAGTCAGTAACTAGAAAACAACAGGTTATAACAATAGAGAATTTTCAATACAAACTGTTCATAAAAGTATATCATGCAATTGAAAAATGCTTCATGTAGATACTTTGTGAGTTGGAAGTAATGCCTGCATTTATGGTACCTACATAACTAACTCCAAATCTCCCCCCAAAGACATTAGTAACAATTACACCTAACATGAACAAAATAAGGACATCTGGGATCATGGGATTCTGAACTGGAAGGGCCCTGAGAGACCCATCTGCTCTAAGCTCATCATTTTGAAGTTGACTTTTTGCAGAAAATATCAACTATGCTTTGAAGAGAATAGCATTATGACTAATGAATTAAAAACTTTTATTGTAATTTATGTAGATCGGGGCATTAAAGGTTTAGGGATAACTAATCATTTAAGAAAATCTGAGTATGAGAATGTTATAGGTAGAAGAGAACTTAAGGGGAATTTTTTTTTAACCAAATGTTTCACTTCAACTGTTAGGAAACTGATGAGATCCAGTAAGTTTCTGGCTTTGCCCAAGGTCTCAAAGTCAGGGAGAAAGCCTGCTTTTGGACCTGGGTCTTCTGTATTCCAGGGTAGTGATCTTTCCACTACAAAGTGTACACAAAGTTTATGAGATAGGCCACAATTCCCAAATTCTAAATTAAAAATACCTGTAAATAAGAGAGGAATAGCTTAACAAAACTGATTTAATTTGCTGATAGAGGATGTTTTGATATATAGCAGTAGGCCTAAAAGCAGGTTCTTATCAGAAAAGTTAAGTGAATGAACAGGATAAAACTATCAGCGGTAAGAACTTATTTGTAAGCTAGTCAAATTGTATTAAATATGTTGAAATATTAAAAAACATAAAAAGCTTGGTTCAGAACACACTTTTGTTCCTATTTAGAGGTGCCAAAATGTTGAGATGAAAATAACAAAGATAAAGAAAAATCTGACTATATAACCACAATCTGCCCACCTCCTCTGGGGAATGTGGGTGAGAGAGGAAAAGAATGGAGAAATGTGAGCCATCAAGTATTCATGGAAAAATATTTTGGTTATTACAACTACCACAATTTGAGAACTATAAATGTGAAATGTAAATTGGTGGTAATTCCTGTGGTATTCCCAAATTAGATATTTTTAAACTTCTCCCTGCCAAGGTGTTTCTATAAACATGCTAGTGGATTGATATCTGAGAAAAACCCAGAACTGTATATTTACTAGTGGAGGTATCATTAAGAAAAACAAATTGAAATATTTGGAAAGGATAATATTGATTGATCCAATGATAAACAACTTCTTCTGGAAAAGTCAGAGGAGCATTTATCACTGCAATTCTGGAACAGGAGGCCTTCAGCATGTGTGGATTCAGGATTTGTTCTGAATATTTTCACTGAGCTGTGCCAGCCCATGCCCTCTCTCTAAACAGTTCCTCTTTGCTTTATCAAATCCCATGGGGTCACAGAGCTCCTTGCAAAGGCAAGAAAGGTATTTATATAGGCGTGGAATAGGAGTGGAGGGTGGTGGACAACATGAGGCTATAAAGTTGATTCCATGTATTTTATTCATGGCAGCCTAATTTAGTGAAAGTGGGGAAAAGCAGCTGTCAGGGAGGTGGGAAGGTGATCCTAGTAGTACAGAACGAGAGAGGAGGCACCTCTCCTTTCATTCATATAGATATAGATATAGATATAGATATAGATATAGATATAGATATAGATATAGATATAGATATAGATATAGATATAGATATAGACATAGATATAGATATAGATACTAGAGAAAAATATAAATTAGCATTTTCTTCTTTGACAATGCAAATGTCCTGTTTTAGGTTAAGCCTAATTCGTACCTAAGTATGAGTGACCAGCAGAATTCAAGAAATAAGGTTTCTAATATGAGAGAACAGGGGAAAAAAATCTAGGAGCAAAAATGTATCCTGGCTTGTGAGAGAGGCCTCTAGATAGCCAGAGGAAGATCCAAAGAAGCAGAGGTATGGAAATATTTTGGAAATGCCGGGGGTAGTTAGGAGAGTAATTGTGATATAAGAACTCTTCTTTTACTGAAGGAGTGGGGGAATGATCACTAATATAAAACTAATATAATATAAAATGTATAAAACATTTTTTCTTACCTAAGAAATGCCAAAAGTCCCTAGGGAGTGGGGTGGTGACAGGGAAGGTGAGATGCATCACCAACAAGCATTTATTAAGTGTCTATTGTGATACTACATGGCAGATACCATGCCAAACATTGGGATACAGA
Organism: Dromiciops gliroides; assembly: GCF_019393635.1. NCBI lineage: Eukaryota > Metazoa > Chordata > Mammalia > Microbiotheria > Microbiotheriidae > Dromiciops > Dromiciops gliroides. Next base: position 260,614,357 of record NC_057864.1, read on the forward strand.
CATGATACTGTGCATAGAATATCAGGCCTGATTTCTGGTCTATGGGAGAACTTGGGCCTTTGGTACTTTGGAAGTTGGAACTTTTTGTGCAAAAGCTGAGCAGTCAACCTTACTGTGGAGCTATGCTGGGTAGGCAGTGTCTAGAAACACCTTTAAGGGCTCAGTGGGCTATGGAGTAATTCACACACAGATATTAAGGCATGCTCCATACTCTAGGAAGCAGGGCATTGACATAGGAAGGAGATCTGTGCCTATGCTAAGAAGTGATTTTTAGATGATGATGCCTTCTGAGGTATTAGGACTCCTAAGGTGGTGAAGTTGTAGGCCAACATAGATATATTACCTTCAGACATAACAGTTTGAGTTTTACATGCACTGGGATTACAGACAAAGAGTAAGATTTACAAAGATGAAACAATTATAACTATTCTGGCTAAAGGTATAAGACTTTCTAGCAAGTCCCTAAGAGTTTAAAATCCATAAACTCTCTGGTTTGTGAGACATGAAATGTTTAAATGACATTTAGTTTTAGATATTGGAGACCTGGTACCAGTTTAAATAAAGAGGTAAAGAACTTAAGTTTCACCTAAAGTGGGAGAACCAGGTTTAACTAGCAGCTAGTGAACGTTCTTAAAGCAAACATGGGCAGAAAGGAACAAGGCAAAGAACTTTGAAGGGATTAGGGTCATAAAAACCTCTAGGAGAGTAGAAGAAGCTTCTGTTGGGTTACTCACTGTAGGAATCCTAGAAATCCAGGGAGAGAAATCTTTGAAGAAATCGAGGGAAGGGTGTCTTCTTCACTGAGGGAATAAGGGGTGAAGGTAAGACTACAAAAGGACCCAGAACCACCAAAAACTTGAAGAAGATCAGAGATGCTCCTTTAGTGCAAGACGATCCAAAGTCCTTAGAGAAATAACTGGGCGAGAGGCAGCTAGGTGGCACAATGGATAAAGCACCAGTCTTGGATTCAGGAGGACCTGAGTTCAAATCCGACCTCAGACACTTCACACCAACTGTGTGACCCTGGGCAAGTCACTTAACCCTCATTGCCTTGCAACAAAACAAAACAAAAACATTCCTCTCATTTAGGGGGCAGCTAGGTGGGGCAGTGGATAAAGCACCAGCCCTGGATTCAGGAGGACCGGAGTTCAAAATCTGACTTCAGATACTTAACACTTACTAGCTGTGTGAACCTGGGCAAGTCATTTAACCCTCATTGTCCCCCCCCCCCCCTCGCCAAAGGAAAGAAATAGCTGGGGGGAGCCTTCTGAAAGCCAAGGACTAGAGATAGTTCTGAGCAGCAGATTCTAAAAGTTATCAGCCTGGCCATCTGAATTTCCTCTGGCTACAAACACTGTTCTAACCCTTAACTGACACTAAAACAGAGCTGGGACTTCAGGGACAAGATTGGGAAGAAGGCTTTGGCTAGGACACAGCAAGGAGTTAAGAACGATTGAGACTACTTTTTCTTACATGCTGCATAGACAGACAATGGTGGGTATTAACTATTTAGTTTTGAAATTTTTCTTTTGCAAAAAAAAAATAAATAAATAGCTGGATGTTTCCTTAGTGATAAACTGGGCCAGTGGAAGAGGAGACTCTTAAAATATATTAGTTGTGCATGAACTTCGGGGATAGCCTTGCCAGGGAAGGATGAAGATCTATCTACCTTTCCATATGACAGACAGGCTGAGAAAGGAAAGTCCAGTTTTGAGGTCATAAGTGAGTTTAACACCACACATTACTCATCACCACATATAAGTTGCTTTTGATGACTATGATGAAATGAAAGTGGGTATCACTGACATACATTTATTTCTTCTATGTCTCTTGTCACTTATAAACACAATATACACCATTATTCAAACACATTGATTTGTGAGCTATAGATCTTACTTAGTACAATGCCACATTTGGTGGTGCCACATGCCAAATTTCACAGAAATCTGTTAATAATTACAGAAGAAATGATACTTGAAAACTTCTCTTGACTATCATTTTGTTTCATGATGGGTAATTGGGTGCATAAATCAGATTCGAGGAATATTCTGAGCGCCTTGAATGAGTTACCACATTTTATCACAAACCAACTCCTTAGAAAGGTATGGCAGAGCAGATATGCAGAAAAAAATCTGGAAAGCTACTGAATAAACAGAATGAAAAAGGCTTCATGTTAGAAGTAATGCATTCTTCCTCAGATCTCTTGTGTCATTTAGTTTGACCTCTTTCACACTGAGCAGCAGCATAATATAGTGAAAAATATGCTAGACCTGGGAGTCAGGAGAATGTTAGGTTTCAAATCCTAGGTAAATCCTGAGTAACCCTGAGTAATAACATAACTTAAACCCTCAGTTTACTAATATATAAAAATGGAATAATTATACTTCTCATACCTAAAGTACTGGCAGGGTTTTTAATAAGGAAAGCATTCTGTAAATCTTTAAACACTCTATCAATGTGAGTTATTATTAGTTACAGTATTTAGAGGTATATCCGTTTCCACCTCAGCATCACCATGATCTGTGACTTTGTTAGCAAGGGTACTACCTTCACTGACACAGATCACAGCCCTTCTAAAACTTAAAAAAAAAAAAGAGATAGAGTGGTCAGAAAATTAATCACTCTGCAATACTGCTCCCCTAAGAGCTAAACTCTTTTAATGAAGTACAAGTTAGCTTTTTTAGCTGCTAAATGACATTGCTGACTCTTATTGATCTTGTAGTCCACCAAAATCTTCAGACCTCTTTCAGACACCTACTGCCTAACTATTCCTCCCCCATCATTGTTTGGTATCCAAGAATGTGATTTTACAATTGTATCTTTTGAATTTCACCTTACTCGGTTCAACTCAATCTTCTACTGCCTTCTGAACCTGAATTCTATCAATCAATAAATTAGCTGACCTTCCTAGGTTTGTGACATTTGCAAATTTGGTGAGCATGTCATCTATGCTTTTATCTAAGTCATTGATAAAAATGTTAAAAAGTACAGGCTCAAAGGCTGATCCTTGATGTCGTCCAGGGAGATCTATGTTTGTACTGATGACACTGGACCATAAACCTTTTGAGTCTGGCTATCTGATCAGTACTGAATCCATCTAATTGTCTAGTCCACATTTCGTTTCTCTATTCCTCCTTCCCCCTAAAAAATTATGAGATACTTTATCAAAAGACTTTTAGTCACTGTTTTCTCAGATTGGCAAATCCTTCAGGAACTTGCTCTCTGCTGGCAGAACCTTTGAAATATTATGGATTAACAAAGGATTTCCAACATGTCATGATGAAGCACTAGACTGATTTCAGTGTAGGCCAAGAGTTCTCAAGGTATGGTCCACAGACCCCTGGGGATTCTCAAGACCTTTTCAGGCATCCTTTAATCAAAACTTTTTTTCTTATTAGTACTAAGACATATTTGCCCATTAAAATACTCCTCCCTTTCCCAACTACATCACTGTGTGAGGTCACATTTTCTTCATATACTTCAACCAAAACAACATATTACAACAGAATTGAATGCAGAAGCCGATATGAGAATCCAGCTGTCTTCTATTAAACCAGGCATTATAGAAATTTGCAAAAATATGTAAAATGATGCCACTCTTTTTGTTAATTTTCTTTTGTTTTGGAAAATAGTTATTTTTTAAACAAAAATGCATAGAATTTTGGGGCATGTAATGGGCTTATTAATATTACTTTTAAATGAATTAATGAATATTTTTTAAATATTTAGGCTTTAATTTTTAATATAGCAAATATCTATAGATAAAGCACATAAACAAAAGCTCTTTAGGGTGGGTGCTCAATAACCTTTGAGAGTATAAAGGAGTCTTGCAACCAAAAAGTTTGAGAAATGTTTATGTAGGTAAATGACAGGTCCTCAACAAGTATTTATCGAATTACTGTTGTATGAATATAATAATGTGGTTGAATAGGAAGGGAGCTGGATTTGCAGTTAGAAGACCAAGGCTCAAGTCTCATCCTTGTTTCTTTACATAATGATAGCAGGCTTTACATAGTATTTAAAAATGTATAAAATGCCTTCAAAGATTTTATTTTACCCTCACAATAGCTCATTTGAAGAAGCTACTAAAGCATTACTACCTCTATTTTATAGATGAGGAAATTTGGCTCAGAGGGTTACATTGACTTGTCCATGGTTAAACAGATAGGAATTAAGAGGTAAGAGTCAAACCCAGGTCTCTCCTGACTCCAAGTCCAGCATGTCTCCTACTATACTACCCTGCATCTTTTCAAAACACAAGTGAACAATGAGCTTATTTCTTATGTGAGGCACTTAGGTGGTGCAGTGGATAGAGCACTGGGCCTGGAGTCAGAAAGACTTGAGTTCAAATCCAGCCTCAGACACTTAATAGCTGTGTCTTGGGCAAGGACCTTGGGCAAGGACTGAACAACAACAAAAATTATCTATCTTTATTTCTCAGCTTTGATCTCTTTAGTTGTAAAAGGAATGAAATGAACAAGATCTCTGAAGTCTTTTCCAGTTTTAAAATCCTATAACTGAGATATAATATTCTGGTTACTGGTGAGCCTACTATATACAGAATGCTAATAATCAAAGAATGAGAAAATGATAAGATATAATTAATGCTCAAGCCACAAAGAATGTAATAGCTTTTCTTTGGGGATTCAATTCAAGCGTGCATTGAGCATCTACCCTAGGCCAAGTGCTGTGTTGAGCACGGGGGACACAAAAACACAAGAGAAGCTTTGGCAGCCTTGATAGATGGTGTGGAACAATGAGGATCATGGTTAGGTAATTACTTCTTTTACTGGGAATCTCTATCTCTTTGAGAGGCCCCATTTTTAGCTGTGACAACAATTAAAACTAGTTATCAAAAATGAATTGAAGGACAGCTAGGTGGCTCAGAGGATAGAGCACTGACTCTGGAGTCATGGGGACCTGAGTTCAAATCCTGCCTCAGACACTTGACAGTTACTAGCTGTGTGACCCTGAGCAAGTCACTTAATCCCAACTGCCTCACAAAATAAACAAACAAACAAACAAAAAAACAAACAAATAAATAAATAAATAAAATTGAACTCAGAACCAGACCTTCAAATAGCTCTGTCACAAAAGTAATGGACCAAGATTTTAAAAGCAATGAAGTTTACTTAATGACACTGCTCTCACTAAAATAGTATTACTAATCATTTTAGTGAGCAAACTTCTTGTACCATTAACAAATGAATAAAATAATTATTTAAAAATCTTATTTCAGTTTTATTCTTGAAAAATTTCTACTTTTTGTAAGGTTTATAATACAGATAGAATAGTGTCTTAGAATATATATATTATAAATAATCATACATATATGTACATAAAGAAATATATTGGGGGAGTTTAATGCTCAAAAAACTTTTAGTGATAAGGATGGACATTCAAAAGATCACACCCATCTGGCCTATCTTTTAAGACTCAGCTTGAATAGCATTCTTTTCCATCTATGAATGAATAAAGCAATTACTAAATGCTTCCTATGTCCAAAGCGCTGAGCTAAGCTCTGAGGGTATGAATAGAAAAGTAAGCTGGTCCCTGCTTTTATGGAGCTCACATTCTAATGAGGGAGACAACATATATGGAAGCCTGATTCTCTCAGTCTGAAGTGGACTTCCTTTCCTCAGATCTCTCACATATTTATCACTTATTTTCGATTTTGTATTTTATTTGTGGCTATCTATCATCTCCTTTATTAGCCTCTAAGTTTCCCCAGTGCCTAAAATAGCACACTGAACAAAATAGGTGCTTAATAAATGTTTGTTGAATGAAAATGAGTAACTCTTTCTTATACCTAAAATTATCTGTTGTTTAATGCTAAAAGCTCCTGAGGTGATAAAGTAAATTATGTGCTCACTTTGGCAGCACATATACTAAAATTGGAAAGATAGAGTAAATTATGAGGAGCACATAGAAAATGCATCCTTCATATAAATCTACAGAAAGTAACAGGGACGACTTAGGTGGTTCAGTATGTCTTCACTAGACCTTTGCAAAACCCAGCATCTCTTGCGAGTTCTACTTCTATGGCATTTTTTTTCCCTTCTAAATTCTATCATAAAAGAAGAAAAATGAGGGAAAAAAAACCTCCAGGAATAAACTCCATTTGTAGATCTGCATTGTGTTCATTCAGTCTAGGGGAGAATGTAGTAAACAAAGTTTCTGCAACCATAAGTGATGCTTAAAGGAAAATTAAATCACTGAGTGATGCCAGAACTGATTATTCTACTGCACTTTAAAAGCAAAAGGCTGCCGTCTATGAGCCCAAAGTGGTTTCATATGGACAGCCACAGTTGTGGTTTACTCTTGAAACTGTAACCTGTCAAATTAGAAGCAGGCAATGTCTTAGGCCTTTAACGGTTCCACTTTCTACCGTCTACAGTCAAGTTATGTCTACAAGTTCAGTCTTTCCCTACCCCCACCCCTCCAGCTACAGTGTCTGTTTTTTGGACAAGGAGCATCTCAAGGATACTCTTTGTTATCCAGGCAAGGAGAGGCTCTTAGAATAACAAAGCAAGGTTTCATGAAATGACCAATCTAATTTGTATGGTCTTCATTGAGCTGAATTAGTTTTCCAACTATTTATGATGCCCATGAATACAGTAGCTACCCTGTCCATACTCTGTGTGTGTGTGTGTGTGTGTGTGTGCACGCATGCATTAACTGTACACCAAGGCAAAGAATCTTACATGTGCATTCTTGGTCTTTCTACCCTATAAGTCTGAGCCCTGCTGTGAGCGCAGGGCACCTTGATGACTCATCACTTTTCAGAACAATAGCATCCTGTTATCGGGAGTTCAGCATTTACAAGAAGGATCTCAGGTTCTGCTCTTCCTCTCACTGTGGTGGGATGCCCTTCCAGGCAATGGGCTTGGTTAACAGATTTCCCAGCAAAACTGAAAAGCCATTTGTTCAATTTCACTAATGCTCATGAGTGGTGCTAAACATTCCTCAATACCCAGCAGTGAACAATGAATACAAAGTAGTGCAGAAGCTAACGACACATTTTGCTGGCTTGAAAATATAATTTTAAAAAATGTTTTAAAAATAAAGCATAAACAATATTTTCTTTCTGGATAATGCATCATAAATGAAACCATGCCACTAAACAATCATATCCTGTTTAGGACATAATGACATCAGAAATATGTGTTTATCATCTGCTTTGGACAACTAAGCATGTTTTTGGCCCAAGGCAAAGTGGAACTAAAACCATTTGCAGTTGTCCAAAACCAAGATAACCACACATTTCTGAGGTAATTGATACCTAAAAGGAACACTGCCTTTAGATCACAGTTCATGATCTAAGCATACTAATTCTTTAAAGAAGGTTGTTAAAGTTTATAAAGCATGTATGTCTATTGGACTTCCTCCAAAACTTAACATGGGATAATTATATTCTACTGCACAGAGAAACTATGATAAAATAGGCAACTTAGGACAATAGTCACCCATCCTTTGGAGGTCTGGCATTACCTTGTTTTCCCACTTAAAATGCAGGACAAAATCATTGATTTCTTGAAGGCAAAATTATTAATAGTACAAATAAGAATGAGTATTTCTTATATTTGTAAGATGTATCAATAAATAATAATGATGAAGTTTTCCTGAGATAGAGCAAAAGAATTTATCAGCCCATTTTATAGCTGAGGAAACTTAGAAGTAGCTACCTAGCCATTAAGAGAATAGAATCAAGCCTTCAATTATGTAGATAGGCTGATGTTTAGAATTAATTTTAACAAACTGCTATTACTAAGTTGGAATTATAGCAATATATAACATATAAATGCCCTGGAGTCTACCTTAATAATAATAATAATAATAATCAGAGAAAGATGACTGAGTGCCTAATTTCAAACCATGCCTGAACATTATTTTTTATGATATAGGCCCATACCTAAAGTGATAAAATTTATCTTTAAAAAAAAACTATTAGTTTAAAAAAGTAGATGTACATTTAAAAAATTTTCATTAATGGATTGAAATGCATATTTCATGAAATTCACAGTGACAACAGAGTCAGTACTTTTTTCTAGGAAAGAGAACAAGATGGAAACCAGAAACCCTGGGCCCACCATTTATTTTCTGTGTTACCATAAGTAAGTCATTTTACTTTTCTAAGCCTCAGTTGTATCATTTGCAAAATGAGGGTGGGACAGGGAAATGGATTCTCTAAGGTCCTTTACAGTTCTAATGTTATGACATTTTCACATTAGCTTTTTACACAATACCTGTTTTTTAATGGAAAAATTGACAAACTTGTTTGACAAAAAGGATATTGATATTAGAAATCTTTTCTTTAAGACCAGCAGGAAATATCTCCAATGATTAAAGCAAGATAAAAATGCTAGCATTTTTTTATCTAGGAAAATGTAAAAGAATGACTTAGAGAAAAAGTAAGGAAAAAGGGTGAAAAGGGAAAGAGCAAAGTGAGAAGTGAACATAGGCAGATCATAGGCTGGATGAAAACAAAGATGAAAGCTATAAACAAAGAAGAGGATTGAGGTATAGCAAGAATAACAAGAAAATAACAGGAGAATGCTAGACCATGACAACTCCTATGGTAAAGGGCAAAAAAGCTGACTTTTTAAAAAACATAATCTAAAAATAAAATATGAGGAAAGTAGAAGTATCAAAGAGAAAAATACAATCTCAGTACTTTTAAGTCTGTATGTGCAAATACATATAACTTTGTAAATATAATTTTCAACCATTCTATAGGATGAATATGAATGGATATGTAGGGAGGGGAAATGTCTACACATTGAAAAGCAAAGGTCTACATATCTGTCTGTCTGTCTATCTATTGCCAAGAGAAGACTAAATACAACTAAATAAATAATAAATTTAAAAATAAACTAAATAAAACTAAATACAGAGCTAGCACATTTCTCAGATGCACACAAGAAACATAGACAGTAGAATACATTTTAAATTCTCTTCGATACAATTCTTAGCCTTAAAGACGATAACTAAAGGGAGAGCATTACTTTTCTTTCAGGATGGTACATGGAAAATTAATGACAATACTAAGATGATGAAAAAAATCAGTGAAAAAGAGGGTAAGAAGAAATAGGGAAGAACTGGGGTAGGGGGAGAGAGGAGAAGAGAGAACAAGAAAGACTGAACATAATCAATCAATTTCTGGGATAATATTAAATATATTAACATATATACTACAGCAGATTGAACATAAGGAGGGAAGAAGAAAGAAAATACTATACCTCCATTCTCTCTTGTTTAACATCATCGATCTCATCATCTTCAAACATAGCCAAGAGTTCTCCTGTCTGATCAATAGAGTGGAGGAAGTCTTGGGCTGTTTTTTGCCTTTTGTTGGCATTGCTACTGCTGCTGAATTTGTCTTCATGCAGATAAGAAAAGAAAAAAAAAGTATAATTTTGTCAGCAACTCTAAAAAACAATATCAATTATTCCATATGCAATCTGTACAGAATCCTTTTTGGAACTGAATCAAATGAATTTTACAAAGGAGAATGCTCTTGTCTTTCTCCTAAATCAGGGAACAGGAATCAAGAGCAGTGGCATGTCTATTGCTTCAGTTCCTTGTTTACTTTCTTACCTAGGGAAAATCATTTGGCCTACTGGGTAGTCTTCTATAAAATAGTGACAACATAACCTGCTACCTACTTACCTTACAGGGATATGCTCCCTATCTTTGTTTTAATTTTGTCCAAATGTGAAACCCAATTCTTACTTAAAGGAAAATCTTTACTAGTAAAGCTCCCTGTGAGCCTGTGTATAAGGAGAATCTACATGACTTTGGGGGTAATGAGAAATGTAGCCCGGTCTATCTTCAGATTTGATCTAAGTCAAATTGGGCAGTAAAATCAGTCCTGTAAAATTTCGCTGGTTTTAAGGCTCAGGGTTCACTGGGTCATAGAAGCAGAACTAGAGGAGACACCATAGAGTTATGTCCCAACAACCCCCTACACCGGGCCCATTCATTTTACAGATGAGGATACTGAAGCCCACTTTCTGCCTCATAGCTGAGGAAATTAGTTAAAACTCATTTGGATTTTGCTCTTTCTTAATCCTTTTCTGCCACTCCAGAAAGCAGCAATGTAGCTGGAAATCAAATAAATGTGACAAAAACTTGAAAAAAGAGATAAATTTTAAAATTCATGATTGTGCCAAACCTGTTTGTTTTCTGGCTGGGCAAAATAATATTAATACTAAGAAGCAGATGGTTCTCTACTTACTAAAAGTCCAGGATTAAAAAAAGATACCCCAAATCTATAAGATAGGTGATCTCTAAGGAAGCCTTTCCAACTCTACTCCTATGTGAGTTTTAAAAGAGTAATAGGTAGCACCTTAATGATTAATAAAGCACTTTCCTCACAACAACCATGTGTTAAAGATATAAAAAGTAACATTCCCATTTTGTAAAATGTGGAAACTGAGTCTCTGAGAGGCTAAGTGAATTGCCCCAATGGTCACAAAGTTGGTGTCTGAGGTAGTCTGGTGGTTTTTCCTTTACAATGTGAATACATGACCGACTCAGTTGTGATCTGGAATAAATTCAATCCTTTAGACATATTTTTAGAATTTCTGTCCATGAATTATATTTTTAACTAAAAAGAAGATCTGACCTATGTTGCTTTAAAGTCAAAAAGAAGTTACATATGCTGAGAAAAAGAAAATCCTGCATTTCTAATCTTCTTCAGTTTTTCCAATGGCATCACCCATGGATGCATTTATCATAAGGATTGACTCATCTAACTTCCATGCGTTGTCCTGTTAATATCTTATAAAGAAAAAGGTGGGACTTTGATGAATGGGACTGAACTCCATAATTTCTAAAGTCCATTTCAGTTCAAAGGGTGCATTATTCATTATTATAGAAAGCTAATAAGTGGACAATCATCAGTTTGAGATCAGAGGTTAGTTAGTATATATTTAATATCTCTTTGTAAGATATACAAGTAATAAGATTAATTGTATACTAAATTTATAAGTGGCAATAATTAGATAAAAACTTAATGTGGTAGGTTTAGAAGAGAATCAACAAGTCTTCAAAGGATCTAATTCTATTCCTTTTACAATGGATCTATACTCTAGAAGAGAAAGGATGTTAAAAAATTTTAAGGGAATTAGAGGAATAGGGAAATTCCTAGGAGAATTAAAAGGGAAAAAACCTTGCAAAAAAGCAAGGAAAAACTTTGTATGCATTCAAGTTATTTTAAGGGGCATCTTGGGTGGTACAGTGAATAGAGTGTTGGGCCTGGAATCAGGAAGACTTGACTTCAAATCTAGTCTCAGATACTTGCTACCTGTGTGACCCTGAACAAGTCACTTAACCCTGCTTGCCTCAGCTTCCTCATCTGTGAAATGAGCTGGAGAAGGAAATGGCAAACCACTCCAGTATCTCTGCCAAGAAAACCCTGAATGGGGTCGTGAAGAATCAGATAAGATTAAAAAACGAAGGAAAACAACAAAGTTATTTTAAAGGGGATAAAGAAAACATAAGAAATTGGAAGGGGATTCAGCTACATTTTATTTTACTAGTTCTAAATAATTCAATTAAAAACAATTATTACACAGGGGTATTAAAAATAGAACCAGTCAGAGGCAGATAGGTGGCTCAGTGGATAAAGCACCAGCCAGGGATTCAGAAGGACCTCAATTCAAATCTGGCCTTAGACACTTAACATTTATTAGCTGTGTGACCCTGGGCAAGTCACTTAACCCTCATTGCCTTGCAAAAAAGAAAAAAAAAAAAGAACTAGTTTCTACCCTCAAGAAACTTACATCTTACTGGAATGTCAAGCTTAATTAAGAGGAAAACTAATATAAATTAATGGGAATAGAAAGAACATAGGACTAGAAGTTAGAACACTGGATATACCTCAAGATCTTCTGTCCCTAGTCTTCCACTAAAGAATATGACCCTTAGATAAGCCAAAACACCTGTCTGGGCTTCTATTTTCCCTATTGTAAAAGAAATTTATTTGATTGGATGATGTCTAAGCTCCCTTTCAGACCTCAAATTCTAAGATTATATATCAGAATTATTTCAAAAAGGTGTTTTGAGGGTAATGGGTTGGGGGAGAATAGGTAGAGAAAGAAACATGGTGGTATATGCCTGGGATCCCTGCTAGAAGTGCACTGGACATGTAGGTGGTTTAGTGGATAGAATGATGGTCCTGGAGCTAGGAAGACCTGAGTTCAGATCCAGCCTCTGATATGTCCTAGCTGTGTGACCCTGAGCAAGTCACTTGACTTCTCTTTGCAAAAATGGTGATAATAATAGCACTTACTTCACAGGTGTGAGGTTGTTGTGTTATCAGATGAGATAATATTTATAAAAAAGTGCTATGTGCAGTAGGTATTATATAATTACTTATTCCCCTTCCCACTGTGAGAATCAGGGTACCACCCCCTGCTGAGAAAGACATTGTGAGAACCAGGGCAACACCCCCCTGAAAAGAAAGCATGTGCCTAGCTTCTGGAAGCTGCCTGGTGTCCTGAAGTTGTGTCTATTCATAGACTGCCTGTAAGTCATATCAATCAATGGACCAGCCAATTAGCTTGGAGCTGTGTGTGTGGACCGCCCCTCTTCCGGTCCCATAGGAAGCTTCCACTGGAGCCGACTGAGGATCACTCTCTTTTGTTCAGGAACAAGTCTGTGGTGGCAGGGGCAGGCAGAGTAGACAGATCTCCTAACTTTCAGAACTTCACGTGTTCTCTTTCAAAGTGGATGGCTAGGTGAAGGTGACTTTCTCTTTCTCTCTTTGCTAACCCCTAATATACTTTAATAAATGTTTAAAAGCTTAAATTGTTGCCAAATTTATCAGTAAACTTAGCTAGTTCTCCCCGACATGCACACGGTGGGGGGGAGGGGGGCAGATAAGGCAATCACACATTAGATTTTCAACATCACACCACTAACCCCAGCCCCTCAGCCCTTGCAGGGCATAGTGAAACTGCTTGAGCTTGGGAGTTCTGACCTCCAGTTGGCCTAAAAACAATCAATCCGCACTAAATCTGGCACCAATGTGGTGGGTACCAGTGGGCCACCAGGATGCCTAAGAAGTAGCCACCTGGCCCTGATTAGAAAAACGGAGCAGGTTAAAATGTCTGTGTTGATCAGCTGTGAGATTGGGCTGATGAGTGGCCGTTGTACTTACAGTTTTGGACAAGACAGAGATTGGGGAGAGAAGAGAGCAGAAAGGAGGGGAAAGAGGGAAGGAGGGAAATAAAGGAAAAGAAAAGGATGGGAGATGACAGGAGAGAGTAGAGAGAAAAGGAGGGGAGAAGAAGCTGTTATTATTTCCAAGAATGTATGACTCCATAAAATAATGACTAACAAAATGTTGCCAAATAGAGATATCAAATACTTGGTTGTAATGAATAGATAAATTTTACTTTTGATTGGCATATTAATTTTTAACATTCAAAAGGATGCCATGAAAATAAAAGTTTTCTTAAATTAATAAGTCTCATGTCTGTTTCACTCTATTAATTGGTTCAACACTTCTTTCCCCATTTAAAAGAATGATTAGCACTGAAGTGCCAGGTTTCACATCATCCTCTATCATGTTTAAATGATCATGAACTCCAAATTAGTGCAGTTCAAATGAATGAGACTTTCCCGCATAGCTTCTTTTTTTGAGGGGGACGGGGCAGGGCAATGAGGGTTAAGTGACTTGCCCAGGGTCACATAGCTAGTAAGTAGCAAGTGTCTGAGGCTGAATTTGAACTCAGGTCCTCCTGAATCCAGGGCTGGTGTTTTATCAACTGTGCCACCTAGCTACTCTCCGGGGTCCCCCCCCCCCCCCCCCCCCCGTCCATAGCTTCTTGAGAAAGAATCTCATCAATTTGTCTGAAACTGGCTATGCAAATTTTCAGACAGAGGATATTGAGATAATCAGTATGTGGTAAAATATGAAAGTTTTTAACAGTCGGTTAGGATAACTGAAAGACGCCAGTTTTTCAAGGACCACCCTTTTGGGGAGGAGATGAACAGTCCTCCTGCTGCGCATGTCAGACTGCCTGCCGGGCTCTTGACTTCCGGGGTGGAGAGAACGGGAGTAGGCCTTTTTGCCTGCTTGGCGGGACTCCTGACGGCGCGGCACAGACGGTCTCTCTTCAAAGGTGGCCTTTTCGGTTTGGTGAGTTTTTATAAGGAATATAGACTAAGCCTAGATTTAAGACGATTTGTATTGTATTTCTATTTTCCTATCCTTCTAATCAACAGCACCTTATATACAATAAAGGCTCTATCTAGAAAACCAGAAGCTTCTTCCATTTACTAGTCTGGGAGATAAATTAAGGGAAAAGTTAAGTAGGGGAGATTTATGATCTAATATCCAATTTTAATCTCACAAGTAGCTAATGTGAATAATAAAGTACACTGGAAAAGAAGGAGAGGAGGATGAAGTAACTTGGTGCTTTTGTGACAAGGCCATTTAGAGATTCTTTGGTTGGCTGCTTCAGAGGTTCTGGCCAGCTGAAGCTGACTAGTTAGGAGACTCTCAAAAGCAGGTAAGCTCCAGAATCATAGTGTACTTTATGTGTTATGTAAACAAGGTATTATTTCCATGGTATGTTATTTACTGGTAGATGTTGGTGAAAGAGTGTACCTTTGTTAAGAAATTTGCTACTTACGGCTACTCTAAAAATCTACTTTTTAAACAAAGTTGAACATTAAATAATTCTCCCTCATAGTAAAAAAGTAGGGGACTGGAACAGAATATTGAATACATTGTCTGATACTAAGTGACAAGGTGGAGTTGAATCTGAATGGGGAGGGAGGGGAAATGACTGATATAAAGACAAAATGCATCAATGAAATCTACTTTAATTTTGAAAAAAAATGAAATCATTTAAATAAAATGAAAACAAAAAAAGAATAATCTTGTAGCCAAAGAAGAATTGGTTTTGTGAAGCAAAGTTTGCTAGTAAATGATTTCTCCCAGAATATGAGATAATCTAATCATTTTCCAACCAGTTAATTTAAATGACATAATTTTGCTACCTATGTGTTGATATTCAACTTGGTTCACTAAAGAAATAGTTCCTCATTAATTATGTCAGTTTGTTTAGATTAATAAAAAAGCTAAGAATTACTGAAAGCCTTTATTAACTTTGAATACTGATTATCTTTATCAAGACTAATTACTTAATTGATAATTTTTACAACTTCCCTTTTATATATGTAAATGTAAATAAATGTATATACACAAAATATACATAAAATACTTGAAGGGCTTATTATATAATCTCATTTAACTGACAGAAAATTTGAGGTTTGATCAGTAGATGGAAGCCTCTAAACAAGAGAATCCTGACAATATGAAATAATCTCTGCCTTTATCCTAAAATTAGTAAAGCAGATATACAGCATATGGTACAATGGAAAACAGTAGAATTGGGAATCAGAATTTCTGGTTCTAGTCCTAGTAACACAGATCTGTCTCCCTGGTCATCACCAACTGTATGATTGCATGTGAATCAATTAGGCTTTCTCACTCCCCCCAACCCCATTTCCTCATCTGTGATATGAGGGACTGACTACTTTTCAGTCTCTGGTTCTTTCCAGCTGTAGATCCATGATCCTCCAACTAGATGGCCTGTAGGATCCCTTCAAACTTTAACTCTATAACACTAAGATTACTTTTATAACTCTTATAATTAGAAACATGTCTATTAGATATACCTACTTTCAAATGATTAAACTTAGGGAATCACGGTGTATTACGTGGAAGGAACCTTAAAGATAGTTGAATCTCATCTCTTCATTTTACAGGTAAAGAAACTGAGACCCAGTGAGTGAAGAATAGTATAACAAAAGGATCATTAGATTTGAAGTCATGAGTAGAAACATAATCAGGTTAGGGCAAAGTCAGTCCCTCTGCACCAAAACTTTAAAATAATGATTTTAAAGTTTGTATAAAATGTTATATTAATATTTTGACAACACATTTACTCTATCAGTAGAAGTTCATTAAAATTAAGAAAATGTCAAGAACTTAAATGATGCATCTAAAAGTGTACCCCAGAAATATCTAAAAGTTAAGGTCACATTGGAAGTAAATAGTGGAGCCAGAATTTAAATTCAGATTGTTGGATTCCTGATTCTGTGATTCTCCATTGTGAACATAATTCTCAGTTGTTCTTTAAAATGGAATTGAGTTGGTAGGAAAGTAAATTTTAAAAAATATATTTATACTTTATGTATCTGTATAAAACTTCAAATAAATAGTACTGGAAGGGTATACTCATGTATCAGAATTAAGTGACTTTAGATTTTAGTTATTTCATAAAATATGTCCAGTACTATTGATAATAAATTTAAAATTTTCTATTCAAATGAATTTCAAAGGTTTATATATACACTTTTATTCATCATAGATGCCACATTAAAATTACACATATTGAGATCAATTATCCCTTTAAGAAATACCAGTTTCCTAGTTCCATGAAATTCTGATAATAAGCAGTTCACTGATCATTAATAGAGAATGGAAATATTTCCTTTTTTGAAGTCACTTAATCAGAAAATATTAAATTTAAACTGCTAAGTCAGTATTTTGAAGGTTCCTAAAGTACAGTATCAAACAGAAGTATACTTTTTGTGTCAAGAAAATATATCGGCATTACATATGTATATGTACATATATACATCACACACATATTCCTAGTACATAATGCATATATTCAAATATATGTGTACAATTCCATCAAATATGATAATGTATATAAAGTATTTTGAAACTATAGAGCAATATAAATGCAGCTATTATCATTATTATATGTGTACATATATACAAATATATACACAAAAATATATATGATATATATGTGCATACATACACAAGGTGTGCATGTAATTACCTTCTAGGAGATCATCCTCCTCTATTCCTTTGACAATCTTAGACTTGTAGTCTCGGAAAAACATGTATTTCAGCAATCTTTTAAGCTTTTTCTATTAAAGAAAAATATAAACCAATTAGGAAAGATTATATAAAGTATTATATTAGTGAGTATGAACAATTAAATTAAATTCAATAATTATTATATGCCTCTTATGTACAAGTTGTTTGGTACATAAATAAGAAAATGAAATACTAGCAAAAATTATGAAGATGATTAAAATAAATTAAATTAATGAACCTGCATGCAATAATCATTTAGAGCAATATGCCTGACATAATGTTAAAGGATACAAAATAACCATTAAAACTTCATCTATCTTTAAGTGCTAATGATATGATGGTTTATTTAGAAAATACCAGGAAACCAGCAACGATACAATTTGAGACAATATATTCAGCAAAGTCACAAACTACAAAAGAAAGTCTCCTAAATCAATATCATTTCTATATAGTAATAATAAAATCCAAGGGGAAATAATAGAACGGCAAATCTCATTCTAAATAACTACAAAATGTATAAAACATGTGGGCTTCAAGATGCCATAGCACAAAAAATACTTGTATAGTTTGATTACAAAGTTTTCCTTACATAAATAAAGAACAATATAAAAAACTGGAGGAATACTTAATGGCACATGGCTGGGTCATACCAACATAATAAAAACCACAATACTATCAACATTAATTTACAGCTTTAATGTTATACCAATCAAATTATCAAAAGAACACTTTATAGAACTCAATGAAATAATGGAATCAATTTGGAAAAATTAAAAATCTAAAATACTAAGGGAAATAATGAAAAGAGATAAGGATAAAGGGGGACTTTATTCCTCTCACATAGCACTTCTAGATCTCAAAATATATTATAAAGCAATAGTCATCAAACGATCTTATATTAGTTTAGAAAGAGAGGTAGATCAATATAACAATCAGACAAAGGAAAATCTGAAACGATGTAACTTAGTAATCCAATACTAGATAAACCAGAAGACATAAATTACTTAGGAAAAAACTTCCTGTTTGAATAAAAAAAAAACTGGAAGAAACTATAAAGCAGGTTAGAAGAAAATATATTTGGCTCAAGATGTTACTATATTACACAATATATTCTAATTAGATTCATGACCTTAATATTATATTAGAGACTTTACTATAAAAAATTAGAAGAGAAACAGATCATATACCTTTCATAACTATCAGTAAGAGATGTATTCTTAACCAAACAAGCAATAGCAGCAATTAGAAAAGATAAAACAGATAACTTTTATTACATGAAACTGAAAAGATTCTTTACAAAGATTCTACACAAAGAAAATTAATGTACCTAAGGATAAGAAGTGGTCAAATATGAAAAAAAAAACCCACCTTTATATCGAATTTATCTGATAAGGGTTTGGTATCAAAATATATAAACAATTAACACACATGTCTCTACTTAAAAGCAAGTCCCCAGTACATAAGCAGAGGATATGAAGAAAAGAATTGCAAACTATTAAGAACCATATTAAAGAATGTTCCACATCATTAATAGTAAGAAAAATGCAAATCAAAACAACCCTTAGATTTTACCTTGCACCCTGAAAATTGGCAAAGATGACAATGGGAATAATCAATATGGGGGGCTTGTGCAAGATAGGCACACAAGTGTATTATTGGTGGAACTGTGAACCAGCATAACCACTTTGGAAAACAATTTGGAATTATGCAAATAAATTGACTAAAATGTTTGTTCTCTTTCCTTTTGGGGGGGGGGGGCGGGCCAATGAGTGTTAAGTGACTTGCCCACGGTCACACAACTAGTAAGTGTCAATTGTCTGAGGCCAGATTTGAACTCAGGACCTCCTGAATCCAGGGCCAGTGCTTTATCCACTGCACCACCTAGCTGCCACATGTTTGTTTTCTTTATCTAGAGATTCTATTTCCAGGCTTATACCTCAAGTAAGTAATCAATAAGAACAAAGTCCAGATATACAACAAAATATTTATATGTTTTTATGATAGCAAAGAATGAAATGAATTCAATTCCTATTAATAAAGGAATGCCTAAACAAACTGTGGTACATGAATATAATGCAATATCACTGTATTCGACATTATAAACATAAACAGATATGTAGAACTATAGAATTTGAGCACTGTAAGGAATTATAGAGCCCATCTATTCCAATTCATATCCCCTGAAAAATATTCCTTCTATAATTTACCTGAGAAGTAATGATGCATCCCTTGTTGAAGAACTTCAAGTAAGCAGAGTAATCTTTATTATGAGTTAATTCTATAGAACAAATCGGGAATTTTTCTTTCTTTTCCTGCCTATACCTCTAAGATTAAAGGCAAATACTTATAAAAATATAGTCTAATAATTTCCTGGAAAAACTGTCTTTAACCACTATTTTTAACTTGGGATTCTATTTTCTTTGTCACCAAGAACCTTTTCCTGCTCTGTGTCTTAGAAAAGGTTCTGTATGATGATACCTGATTAGGCTCACAGACACTATTGTCTCTGATGATCACTCAAAGAGCTGGGGACAGGGGTGTGGTGAAATGTAAGCAGGTTGTTACATGTTACAAACAAGGAATAAGACAAGGGAAGTAGCATATCATCAAAGAAATGTAAGACTGGAAAAGATGGGTTGGTCACTTGTAAGAATGAAGGGCTAACTAATGGACTACTCATGAACTTCCCTGTGATGAAGTGATGGGGGACCATGGACTAGAATCACACAGATAGGCAAGCATGGGTGGGGTACAAGCTGCATCACTGGAGGATATACCCACCCAGAGGAGAACATTGAGGTACTCTTGTTTTAGGGGCACACTCTGTAAGAAGGAACAGGAGAAAAAAAATACAAACTCAAATTGTGACATGACAACAGGCTGGTAATAATCTTAACCGAAACATACTTTGGCTCTACATAGGCACATGCAAACTTAAAGAATATGTTAAGTGAACTGTCAGCCCTCTAACTTTAAATATTAAACATAAAATTCCTGAGAAAAAAATGCTGGCCTTCTTGAATCCATTTTTCTTGGTCATTTAGAGAATATGTCTGCCAAAAGGGAAAATGTAGTAAAAACTATGTAGCTCTGTATATCAGTGTGGAAAATCTTTGGCTATACTGATGTACCATTTCCTTGGTTTAAGCTGGTAACTAATGGTCTTCCTTTGGATTTATGTCATGAGTCATCAAGTGGCTGAGTATAAGGCACAGTCACCCTGTGTGTGGTTTTCAAAAGCTTCATCTTTGGCACCCAGCAATCCCTTCATGGTTACATAGGGACTCTTGTTAATGATAGTCAATGTTACAAAGCACAATGATTTAGAATTTACAAAGAGCTTTCACACATGTTACCATAAGCAATCCTTATGACACTCCTAGGAGAAGAGAAGTTATTATTATTATTATTATTATTATTATTATTATTATGATTACAGGTTCCTCATGTGAGGGAACAAAGGCTCCCAGAGGTTTGAGTGACATGTCTAGATAGTAAGCAATGGGATGAGAACTCATGGCTTTCAGGTTCCGTGTTCCTTCTATGAGCCAATGATGCCTGGATGATGTTGTGGCCTCACTTTATAAAAGAAATGTGGAAGCAGCTTCCAGGTCCTTTGACATGGACATGCATATGGCAGGTGCTCCTCTATTCTGAGCTTTGAAGACCTATACAATTCCTACAACTCATACCTCAGTGGTAAAGAGGAAAGGTATGCTATCTAACTTTAGAAACATTTCCTCAAGGCATGGAACATGAAAGGAGATTCCAGAGTTGCCAACATCATTAGTCTTCTCTAGAAGACGTGCAAGAAAACTGGCCACTCTCCTAACCCTGTGTGATCTTTACTGTTCAAAAGACCAGAATATTCTTCTTGGGCAGTGGAAAAACACTGTCCCCTGATTTCTCCATGTAAGTTATGCACAACTCTGCACAGAATGAACTGACCTTATAAAAATATTTCTAGCCACAACTACACTTG
This sequence comes from Dromiciops gliroides, assembly GCF_019393635.1. Taxonomy (NCBI): domain Eukaryota; kingdom Metazoa; phylum Chordata; class Mammalia; order Microbiotheria; family Microbiotheriidae; genus Dromiciops; species Dromiciops gliroides. Next base: position 260,635,254 of record NC_057864.1, read on the forward strand.
GACTCTGGAAGGAACTAAATCTGATTGTCTTGAGAAATTTACCATGATTGTAAGGATTTACTGTGTTGAGAAGTGGGGAAAGGCATTTGATGGGGAATATATCTGTATTAATTAATGAATCTTGGGATTAAGTATTCTTTGACTTTAAAGTTGTATCCAGGATTCCGGATGATCTTGCTTGGTGAGAGAAATGGTGGTCACTTAGAGAGTGGCCAGTGAGGCAGCTTAGTGGAGGAAGAGTAATGGATGTTCAGTTAGGAGGGATTTGAATCTTGTCCTAAAACTTTTTTGCTATGTGGCCAAGTGCATATCACAACCTCTGTCAAACTCAGTTTTCTGATCTGCAAAACAGGGGAAACTGTGCCTCTGAGACCCTAACTTGTAGGATTGTTATGAGGAAGCAGAATGCCTTGCACATTGCAGATGTTTAATAAATGTTTGATAACCTGAACCTTAATATGCCATATAAACAAATGTAAGCTGTTGTTATTATCATTATAATTATTACTGTATTAAGTAGAAAGGTGTTTTAGAGAACCAAAAGCTTTTTGCTGATTGGAAAATTTTCTTATTGGGTATGAGTAAACTTGGTGCTATAACCAAAATGAATGAACCTGGCTAAGCATACCAAAGGACAATCCCAAGGTCTCCTGCAGCTCCATGATGTTGTGACTTGGCATTCGGATAAGAAGGAAGCGTTTCTTGTTTGAGATCAAGTGTGAAGAAAATGCATAAACACTCTGTCAACCTTCCCTATCCAGACTCACATCTTGCTACTTCCCAGCATGGTGCCTTCATTCCATTAAGACAGATCTCTAGGTGGTACAGTGGATAAAGCACCGGCCTTGGATTCAGGAGGACCTGAATTCAAATCCTGCCTCAGACACTTGACACTTAACTAGCTGTGTGACCTTGGGCAAATCACTTAACCCTCATTGCCCCATCAAAAAAAACAAAACAAAAAAAGACAGATCTCCTTCCTGCTTTCTAGACATACCCTAGTTATAACTGTATCTTCACTCATGCAAATCCCTAACCAAAAGGGTTCTTCTCCTCTTTTTCCATCAGTCCTAACCATAAAGTTCTTTTAAGGCTTAGCTTCTTCTAGATGTCTTCCAACTAACCTCACACTCCCTGGTAACCTTTGCTTTATACTGAATACCATCAGCACAAAGTAATCAATGTTTCCAACACTTAGCACAATCTATAATACTGAGTAAGCAAAGCTAGCACTACAAAGACTCAGTGTCCCACTATGTGCCTGTGCTAAGCAGGAACTCTCTGGGGCCTTTCATTCTTGCTTCAAAAAGACTCAATTCTATGTGGTCTGTCCCATACCCTCAGTAGTGTGCCTTGGGATTTGGAGTAGATGATTCTTTAGCTTCTCCAAACCAGCTCTCTAACTAGTATGTGAGCACCTTTTCAGGGGGTTGCTATCTCTTGCTCTATCCTTTGTAACCCAATAGTCACCAAGAGAGCACTTGTTACAGAAGAAGCCAGGCAAAGAATAAATTTTTGTTTAGTCGTTTTTCCGTTATGTCCAAATCATTGTGACCCGTTTTGGGGATTTCTTGACAAGGATACTGGAGAAGTTTGCTATTTCCTTCTCCAGGCCATCTTACAGAAGAGGAAACCAAGGAAGAGAGGGTTAAGCATTTTGCCCAGGGTCACACAGCTAGAAAGCATCTGAGGCTGGATTTGAACTTAAAAAGATGAGTCTTCCTGACTCCAGGCCCTCAACTCTATCTACTATATTACCAAGCTGCTCCCATAGATTAATACATGTCGAATTAAATTTAGATTCAAATTAGTTTAGGTGACAATTGATGGTTCTTTCACATATTTCTCACAAATGTAGGTAAAAAATTGCATGAAAAGTCTAGTCCTATTTAATCTTTAGTCATTTTTTTATTTATTTAGAATATTATTTTCCAAATTACATGTAGAAACAAATTTCAACACCAATTTTTTAAAACTTTGTGTTCCAACTTCTCTTCCTCCCTCCCTTCCCAACCCCCACCAACAAGAACTCAAGCAAGTCAATATAAGTTATACATGAGTAGTCATGGAAAGCATGTCCACATTAGCTAGGTTGTGAGAGAAAACAGATAAAAACAAAACTTCAGATTAAGAAACTGTCAAAAAATTATGCTTCAATCTGTTTTCAATACCATCAGATCTTTCTCTGTAGATGGACTGTAATTTTCATAAGTCCTTCAGAGTTATATTGGATCATTGACTTGCTGAAAATAGCCACATGCTTCCCATCAGATCATCTTACAATATTGCTGTTATTTTGTATACAGTACATTTCATTCTGCTTCAGTTCATGTAGGTCTTTCCAGGCTTTTTTGATAGCATCCTGTTCATCATAACTTTTATATAATACCTTAAACCTGACATACCTACTTTTGCCATTATAATCAATCATCATAACTATTTCCCTCCATCCTATTTCCTTCCCATGATATTTACTCTATTTCTATCTTTTTTTATCCTATTCTTCCTCAAAAGTGTTTTGCTTCTGACTGCCCCTTCTCTTCTTTCACCCTTCCCTCCTTATCCTCTTCCCCTCCTACTTTCCTGTAGGGTTAAATAAATTACTCCTCCCAACTGGGTGTGTATGTCATTCCATCCTTGAGCCCACACTGATGAGATTAAGTTCTTTGAGCTAATTCTATGTTCTAAATTTTTCTTCCTCCCTCCCTCCTCAACCCTCCCTATGAAATCAAGCAATTCAATATAAGTCATACATGCGCAGTTATGCAGAACATCTTCACCTTCCTCTAAAGTGTTTTGCTTTTTACTGCTCCCTCCCCCAATCTGTCCTTCTATCCTTCCCCTCTTCCCCACCCCCCATCTCTTTCCCCTCTCACTTTCCCTCAGGGCAAAATATATTACTATACCCACTTAAGTATGTATATTATTCCCTCTTTGAGCCAGTTCTGATGATAGTAAGGTTCACTCACTCCCCCACTCCTTCCCCCTCTTCCCCTCCCCTCCATAAGCTTTTTTCTTATTTCCTTCATGTGAGCTACCTCTGCCAGTCCACCTCTCCACTTCCCCTTCCCCCAGTGCATTCCTCCTACCCCTCAACCCTATTTTAAAGATGCCATCGTGGGTTAGCTAGGTGGCACAGTGGATAAAGCACCAGCCCTGGAACCAGGAGGCCCTGAGCCCAAATCCAGCCCCAGACATAGGCCACACCACCCTGCCTGCCCCACAAAAAACAAGGATAAACAAAAAATAAATGCTCTACAGATATCATCCCTTCATATTGTGGTAAAAAGTGAAAACTTTTAACAGTCAGTTAAGATAACTGAAGGACACCAGTTTTTGAAGGACCACCCTTTTGGGGAGGAGACCGTGATGAACTGCCCGTGCATCTGCTAAGCACTCCACTTCTGGAGTGCGAGCTTAAAAGCAAGGAGAGAATGGAAGTTGGCTTCTTGACTTGGCTCGCTTGACTGGCTCGCTCGGCACACACACGCTGACTCAGCTTTGATAGTGTGGTCCTTGGTGATCGACCTGGTCCTCCATAATAGCATGTGCTTGACGCGGTTCTCAGCCTCATAGGTGGCTTTGGGTTTTTGGTGAGTTCTATACAGAATATAGACTAAGCTTAGATCTAAGACTATTTATTTGTATTTCTACTTTCCTATCTCGCTAATCAACATCACCTTGTTTTGTTGGCTAATTAATTCCCAAACAATAAAAGCTCTAACTAAAGCTCAGAGGCTTCTTTTACTTAATGGTCTGGGAGATATATAAGGGAAAGGTTAAAGGGTAGTTTAATGCTCTTGTATCCAATTTTAAATCTCACAATATTCAGTTCAGACCTATGTCCTTTGTCTAAGTGTATTCCTTTCAGCTACCCTCATACTGAGAAAGTTCTTATGAGTTAGAAGTATTATTTTCCCATGTCGGAATGTAAACAGTTTAATCTTTTAATATCCATCATTCTTTTTGCTGTTTACCTTTTTATGCTTCTCTAGGGTGTTGTATTTGAAAGTCAAATTTTCTATTCAATTCAGGTCTTTTCATCACAAATGCCTGAAAGTCCTCTTTTTCACTGTAGTCCCATTATTTCCATTGAAAGAGTATACACAGTTTTGTTGGGTACGTGATTCTTGGTTGTAGTCTCAGTTCCTTTGCCCTCTGGAATATCATATTCCATGCCCTCTGATCCTTTAATGTAGATGCCGCTAGATCTTGTTTTATCCTTATTGAAGCTCCACAGTATTTGAAATCCTTTTTTTCTAGCTGCTTACAATATTTTCTCCTTGACCTGGGAGCTCTGGAATTTGGCTATAATATTCCTGGAGGTTTTCCTTTTCGTATCTCTTTCAGGAGGTGACTGGTGGATTCTTTCAATTTATATTTTACCTTCTGCTTCTAGAATATCAGGGAAATTTTTCCTGACAATTTCTTGGAAGATGCTGTCTGAACTCTTATTTTGGTCATGGTTTTCAGGTAGTCCAATGATTTTCAAATTATCTCTCCTGGATCTATTTTCCAGGTCAGCTGTTTTTCCAAGAAGATATTTCATACTGCCCCCTCTATTTTTTTTATTCATTTAGATTTGCTTTACTGTGTCTTGATTTCCCATAAAGTTAGTAGCTTCCATTTGTTCAATCCTAATTCTTAGGCCATAATTTTCTTCAGAGAGTTTTTGTATCTCCTCTTCCATTTGGCTTTTCAAGCTGCTGACTTCCTTCTCATGACTCTCCTGCATCACTCTCATTTCTCTTTCCATTCTTTCCTCCACCTCTTTAAATCTTCCTTCTATTTCTCCTACTTTCTCTTCAAAGTTCTTTTTGAGCACTTCCATGGCCTGAGACCAATTCATATTTTTCTTGGAAACTTTGGATATAGGGGCCCTGAGGTTGTTATCCTCTTCTAAGGGTGCACCTTGATCTTCCAGGTCCCTAAAGAAACTTTCTATAATTCTCAACTATCTGCTTGCTCATCTTGCCATTTTTTACTTGACTTTTAACTCCCTCTTACAATGGGGCCCTACTTCCAAGCTCTACTATCCCAAGCTTCAGAGGGTCCCAGGTGTTTTGGTTTGAGGGAGGGCAGGTTTTTCTCTTGCCTGGCCTGTTCTCTGTTCTGAAGATAACCTCAAGCCAACTTGCTAATTAACCAGCCAGCAGAACTTTGTGCGCTGTGGTATTTCTTAGCTTTGAGGAGCCTGTGCCCCTCCCTGACCTGGGCCTCTGGCCACTCAAGATTTCTTCCTGGTTCCCCACTGGGGTAGGACAGCCTCTTTAGTCATTTCTAATGAAAAGCTTTGTTGAATAGGTAGAGGTATTGAACATAGGAAAGGGTGTTTAATTAGAGTAACCAAAAGGTGGCTGAACAGTAACTCAGGTTTCTCCAGAAGGTAAAAATTTCCCTTATTAGCATAATACCTGTTTTAGTGCTCTAGGGTTGTTCACCCTTTCACATATTTCAGTCTTTTAGCAAAATGTTATATTTGAATTATTAACGCTAGGGTTTTTTCAGTCTGTCAATTGTGCAAGAGGCTAATTTTAAATATTAACATTACACAGAAGTATATATTTAAATTATTCATGGATTATACAATTATCATAATTCAAAATGAGAAAAATGATCTTAAAGAGATTAAAATTAATATCACAAGAGCATGGATTTTGAGCTGGGAGGGACCTCAGAGGTCATCTAGTCCACTCTCTCATTTTGCACAGGAGGAAACTGAGGACCAGAGAGTTTAAGTTCAAACTCATACAAGGAGTAACTAACGACATGAAGAGCTGGGCCAGTGTACTATGAATGTAAATCCAGTGTTCTTTCCAATACATCACACCACCAAAGATAATACAACAGACATCTGAGCCCTCATGGCGCTAACCACTGATTATTTGGTTTTACAATTTTATTGACAAGGTATCGGTACCAAAGAAATGTATTTTTTTGCTTATGTGGTTAATTGTTAGAAGGGAGCCAGTGATGATGATAATGATGATGAGATTATGAGAAAATTTATTCTTATGGCCAGTAATAGCATAGTCAACGAGAGCTGCCTACTAAATACTGGGCTGGTGGTGAAGAACCGTTCCTTTAAAGGAAAAATGAGTAGATGATTAAAACAATTCAGTTTTTACAGAAGTTTTCATGAAAGAAAAATTAGGAAACTAACAATAAGAGCATTTTGTGCTGATGCTGTAACAAGGCCTAGAACATTCTATCTGCTATTGGCAACTTCCCTTTGTAAAGGATACTTTAGTGAGAAGATCATTTTTGTATTACCTTGTCTTTGCGCATCAAAAAAAGAAGATCTTCAGCAGAAATCACTCTGGCTCCTCGTAGCTGTGAAACTTCAGCTGCTTGCTGCAACTACAAACAAGAGAAAAATGTGAAATCCACTTCTATAATATGTGCTTTGTTTATTAGGTAAAGATAAAATTAAAGATAAACACAAAGGAGGCATGATGTCTCAGGAAAGACAAATTCTAACTTCAGAATGTACCATGAATGAAAAATCTTTGGGGATATTCAGCAAATACATTATAGCATTTAAAAGCCAAATGTCCTATGTTTTAGGATGCCAAAAAATGCAATTAGATTAAACTTAGGAGCACACCTGCAACATGATACAATAAACAGAAATCTTTGATTTCTTTCATGCAAAAAAAAAATCTTGACGCTCAGCTTCCCGAATTGCATTAATGCACCTGAAAATAATTTCATGAAATTTTATCCTTCATACCCATATGAGCAATGGTTTCACTCAGTATCACTCGTTGAATAAGTATATTATTAATCTGAGCTCCCATGCTGGTATGACTTGCAATAGGTCTATTCAGAAGTTAAAAAGATCAACAAAAACAGTAGCTGTTTCTAATATCCAAAGAAAAAAAGTACTTTTAGTTTTGGCAAGTCTTCAGTGGGTAAAGGATTCAGTCCATAAATCATAATACTGGACTGCATTAATTTCTTTCCACACTAATCACACGCACACAAAAAGTTAACTGTATCTGGAATGCACAACACAAAACATACTGCATAAAAAGTTACAGATTCCTCCCACCCCCAAGTGCTCATTTGGGCCTTTCCTGCTACAGAGACTAGAGAGTTTTCAGGAATTCAGAAGTCCTAGAAACATAATCTTACTTGAAACTGACCTGGAAAATATAAGAATGTGAAAAATGATAGTTCTATTTTTCTGGCAAAGGCAAAATCAGTTTCTTATTCTGATTAGTTTGAGGGAACATAAAATGCTTATACTTCCATCTGAAAAAAATCAAGATGCTAGAGAAAATGCTCCAAAAATGCATCTGTAATTTCTTCCAAATTTGATCATACCATGCTGATTGTACCAAACCCACTCTATCCAATCTGAAATTACTGTAAAAATATTTATATTCAAAAGCTATCCCTGAATGCATCTCTTTCTGAAAGTAATACATCTAACACACACACTCAACAACATCCTGATGAAAAGCTCTTTAAAAGAGGGTACAATGTTTTTGGTTTTCTTACCATTTGTATGAGACCAAATAAAATATCTCTGATGAACAAACACTACTCCACAAATGTTTAAGCTATTTTTCCAATTCAGCTTCATACTTCTTGCACATATACAAACTACAAAATAGATTAAGCTCTCAGAGTGTCAGCTATAGCACTCACTTTCCTGGCTACTGTGGTTGGCATAAAAACATGATTCTATCTATATATAGAAATTTATTTTTAACCATCAACCATTTAAAAAGGAATCTTGAAAGAAAGGTTAAAAAAAGGAGAGAGAGAGAAAGAGAGAGAGAGAGAGAGAATGAATAGTTTTGAAAAGGGAGGGTTTTTTTTTAAAAGACTGGGATTGCTTTTAGGTAAAAATTGCTTTTAGGTACATATGCTTTTTGAACAAAAATATTTTTATCCCTGTCCACAATTCATGCAATCAGTCTAGAAGGGAACATAAGTTGTGCGTCAATCTTTTTGACCACACACAGAGTCCCAGGAGGTAGGAATGTCAAGAAACATTTACTAATACATAGGATGACATTCTGAAAATTGCCAAGCACTATACAAATGAGGTGTCATCTTTGTTGTTAAGAAGGTGTTTTAACTATATGACCCAAAATAGCTTCTCAAAATTTAAAACATTATTTCCGACTGTTCATATTTAAATTTCTGTATTTCATACCATCCTGACTGGTAGAATCTATTATATTGGCATTCAGTATTCATTTAATAAATCGCATTTTCTGTGTGTAGAGTTCTGTGTATAGCTCTCAGGGGAGATTAAAAGTTTAGCTAATCTTTGCTCTTAGAGAGCCTACAGTCTAGTAGGTATATAAAACAAAAACACAAGTAACTAAAATAGTACATGATTACATATGATGTATATGTAGTATATGACTACATTTCAATCCATATGCCTCTGTGACTATTATTATATGACTATAATAAGACTATCATAACTACAATATTGTATAATAAGCACATTAGAGAGGAACAAAACAAATGGCTAAGTAAGACCTGAGGCCATTCCAGTTCCAAGAGTGGGAGGCTGGGGGCAAATGGTCAAGGGAGGCTTCTTGCAGTAGGTGGCCTTGACTTGGGCTTTAAAGGAGGGGCAGGAATTCCACAGCTGAGGATGAGAAGGGAGATAAGGACCATTAGGAACAAAGGGACAAAAGGGTGGAGATGTTCAGGGGATCCTCCAGACTGAGTAGTGTAGAGTGCTGAGAGACCAAAAACATTAGATAAGACTGAAAAGGGAAAATGACTGTTGGTTGTCATAAAGCTTTGAATCCTGGACAAAAGAGTTTGAATTTGGGGCAGCTAGATGGCGCAATGGTTAAAACACCGGCCCTGGATTCAGGAGTACCTGAGTTCAAATCCGGCCTCAGACATTTGACACTTACTAGCTGTGTGACCCTGGGCAAGTCACTTAACCCCCATTGCCTGCAAAAACAAAACAAAACAAACAAACAAAAAAAGAGTTTGAACTTAATTTAGTAGGCACTGGGGAGTCACTGTAAATTGTTGAGCAGAGGAGTGATGTGATCAGTATGAAAACAAAAATTGTTAATAAAACAACACAAAAATAATAGCTTATTAACCAACCTTTCAAATACTGCTATGCAATTCTAGGGGATAGGAACTGGATCTGTGATTTCCTGCCCCCACAACTGCTAGTGTCCCACTGCCTAAATGGTCTCACATTTATTTTTATTTATTCTCTTTTAATCTCTATTCTTATGCTTGTTATCTTCCTCCTTAAAGCTGTAAGTTCCTTGGAAATAGCGATTGATTAATTCTTTATATGTGCATTTTTATCCTAAGCACCTAGCACAATGCCTGGCACAAAACAGGCACTTAGTAAATGTTTATTGACCAACTGGTATAGGAAACCCCCTCTATCAATGCAGAACAGCACTTTCCCTGAAATTTGTAATCTAGGAGAATTGCTTAGAGCACTATGAGTAAAACTTGGCGACTTGAACCAAGGTCCTTCTTGGCTTCATGAATGACTTTCTATCCATATCATCATCCTCCTTCCCCCCCCCCCCAGTCATCATTGTCACTAGCATTTATTTATATAGGGCTTTAAGGTTTGCAAAGCACTTTGCACATGTTACCTCAGTAGAACTTCACAGCAAACCTGGGAGGTAGGAAATAGAATGAGCCTTAAAGTGACCTGCCCAGGGTAAAGCAGCTGCTAAGTATCTGGAGGATTGGAACTAAAGTCTTCCTGATTCCAAGTCCAGTTCTTTCCCTACACTGTCAGCTAGATGCCTTTATGCATTCATATGCATATGAATTACATAAGTTAGTACAGGCATCAGTAACATAGGTCAGGAATACAATGTGACAATCAGGACTGCTAGCAAAACTGCACAGTAGTTTACTTCAAAGCCCTCAACCTTAATTCATGCTTTAAGAAGGGTTTAAGGTTTGACAAATTTTCTCTTTAAAACCTTATGAAGAAGGTAGTATAAATATTATTATCCTGATTTTATATTTGAGGAAACAGGTTCAGAGTGGCTGTGACTTACTCATGATTACTTTAACTAAGTGTTAAAACCAGGATAATAAAAAGAACCTAATTTACAACACATTAAGATTTACAAAGCACTTTACTTATATTGTCTCATTTAGTCCTCAACAACAGCACTGTCAGGTAGGGGCTATTATTATCACCACTTAAAGACAAGGATACCAGAAAGGCAACATAATCTAAAAGCTAGTGTCATTTCACTCTGGTTTGCTGACTCCAAATCCAGTGTTCCTTCTTCTAGACATGGGCTCTTCTTTAGAAACCTCTCTGAAGCCATTCAAAAATTATCGGCTGTGCATCTCATATAGCTCTCTCATCCAATTGCCATCCTGGGCAATGTGCCCAGCACTCCAGAATACCCTCCTCTAGCCTATTAAAATTACCACAATCTAATTATATAAGTGATTAAAGTAATTCATACAAAGGTATGAATAACAAAGAAACTCAACCTTTCAGGGATTATTTACATTGTTTTTAGACAAAATGGGCTTATTGTGTGTCCCTTGCTTACTCTAGGCCACTGTCATCAAAGTCCTCTGACCTTTACTACCACATCAAGGAAGCAGCTTGGCATTCATCTTTTGAAAGGTTATCAGCCCTTGTTTTAATGCATTTGATGTGGGACAAAAGCATTATAAACTTCAAACAAATGCCTTTGGAATAGGTAGCATAGAGGACGGAGTGCACCTTGAGTCAGGAAGATCTGATTTTAAATCTGGCCTCAGACCCTGAGCAATTCACTTAACCCCGATTTGTGCCAGTTTTCTCATCTGTAAAATTAGGATCATAATTAATAGCACCTCCTAGGATTGTTGTGAGGATAAAATAAGATAACAATTGTAAAGTACTTAGCACAGGCCTGGTACAGAATAAGTTATATAAATGTTAGCTGCTATTATAATTATAATTATTATGTTGATACAAAATAAGACTGTTGGAAACTGTTTTCTGAGAACTATTTACTGTCAAGTTTCATATTTTTGAAAATAAAAGACTAGAAGTAAAGATCCTAAAACAATAGCCAATAGAGCAAGGCAAATATTTCTGTTAATAATTAATGAAGAATGAAAACATTTTACAATTTTGTGCATTACAAAGAAAGTAGTATATACTATAATTGTATTAAAAAGCTAACAAGCAATGACTGGGGGAAATGATATTTTAGGCTTAATCACTAGTTTAATGACTTTATGAAGTTAACTTTCTTGGCTAGATGGAATAAGGTATGTTAACAGTAACCTTACAGTAATTCTTTTAGCAACTTTAACAAATTATAGATTTGGTAAAAGAACTATTTATTCCGCAGTGATTGCAGTTCACTTTGTTGAAATTCAGCTTTGGCTTAATAATTTTTCTATTGTTTTCAAAATAAACAAATGGCAACACCCACATTTTCAGTAAATGTTTAGCTAAAGGCTAAGAAAAATGTTCACTAACAAACACAAAAATCCCAAGTCTTCAAGCATACTTTAAATCTTTAGGGTTCTGTGCTAAATGACAGAAACATACACACACAAATACACACACAGAGATACCTTTGGAAGTCATCTGGTGTGGGATTCACATCATCATGAAGGTAGCTAGGAAGGAATTCACCACAATAAACTGTTCACTTACTTTCATAGCCACCCAAAAAGTATAATCAGAATTGGTAGCTGAGGGAGAAATTTGAGACTTATTTTGCCAGGAGAGCATCTGATAGGAGGAACGAACTTAAGGAGAGAGGTGAGGTCAAGTGCCTTTCCCAATGTTCAGCAAGAAGGATTAAGCACAGACTAATTGAAAGTTTTGAGTACAATTTCTAAGTCCCTAAGTAGGCAATACAACATGTGCCCTAGTAAGCAGGAGAGTTGGCATGGCATAGTGTGCTGAACTTGTGGTAAAGAAGTTCTGGGTTCAAATAGCCCCTCTTTCACTGACGCTGAGTAGGCACAGTACTTCAAGATTTACAAAGATCTTTCCTGTGAGGAAGGTAGTATTAGTATATTCCCATATTTTGCAGATGAAGAAACCAGGTATCAGAGAGAGAAAATGAAACACTCATGGGCACAACTAATAAATTCTTTAATACATCAAGTATTTATCCTGTTTTAGCAGTTAACTGGAAGAGTAATATGCCTACTGAGTTAATTTTAATCACATTTTCCTAAAGAATGACTTGGACTGACACTACAAATAGAATCTGGATGGAGCTAAAAGAAAGTGGGATATAATGAAGAGAAAACTGGCCTGGGAATCATAGGTCTTGGTTTCTCCTTTCAGCTTGGGCACTTACTAGCTATGTGAGTTTGAATATGTCACACATCACAATAACTTTCAGGAAAAATAATGATTTTTTTCTTCATTTCTAAATTTTAATTTCTAAAATTTTATTATTTAAAGATTTTTTTATAAAACTGAATTCCAAATTCACTCCTTCCCTTTAGCCCCCACCCACCCATTGAGAAGGTATGCAATATGATATCCATTATAGATGTGAAATACAAAACATTTCCATGTTATCCCTGTTACCCGCCCCCAATACTACAAGAAAAATAAAATGAAAAAAATTATTCTTCAACTGGCATTTAGAGTTCATCAGTTCTCTGGAGGTGGACAGTGTTTTTCATTATTAGTCATTTAGAATTGTCATGGATCATTTCATTGGTAAGAGTAGTTAAGTCTTTCACAGTTTCTCATCACTGCAATATTGCTATTACTGTATAAATTGTTTTCCTGGTTCTGCTCACTTCACTCTGCATTGCATCTGTTCATATAAGTCTTCCCAGGTTTTTCCTGAAACCATTCTCTTTATTCTTTTAATTTTTTTTTTTTTTGTGGGGCAGTGAGGGTTAAGTGACTTGCCAAGGGTCACACAGCTAGTAAGTGTCAAGTATCTGAGACCGGATTTGAACTCAGTCCTACTGAATTCAAGGCTGGTACTCTATCCACTGCACCATCTAGCTGCCCCCCTTATTAATTCTTAATAGTATTCTAACACAATCATATTCCACTTTTGGAACACTGATTCAAATATAAAAAATAAATCATAAAAAACCTAAAGGATGATAGACCTTTATATCTTTCAAATGGTGAAGATGAGATAAGTTCTTAATCAACTATGACTTTGATGAAATTTTAGGACAGATAAATTATATAACATAAAAATCAAATTTTTGCAGAACAAAAACAATGATGCTTAGATTGTGAAAGGAAAGAAAGAGTGGGGAAGAGTAGAGAAAATGTTTGTGTTAAATATCTGTGATAAAAGTTGGACATATGAAACCTTTAAGGAACCAAAGCACATTTATTCAAGTAAAAGCCATTCTCCAACTTATTAATGGCCAAAATGATTAACCACGTTAAAAATGTTCAAAATTTCTAATAATTAGAAAAATGTAAATCAAAACTACTCTAAGAACATTAAAAAAGTATTCAGGGGCAGCTAGGTGGCGCAGTGGATAGAGCAATGGCCCTGGAGTCAGGAGGACCTGAGTTCAAACCTGGCCTCAGACACTTAACACTTACTAGCTGTGTGACCCTGGGCAAGTCACTTAACCCCAATTGCCTCACCAAAATTTTTTTTTTAAAGGATCCTATCTAATATCCATCAAAATGGACAAGATACTAGTATAGCAGTGTGTATAATAGACTATTGGTGGAGAGACAATTTGGGTATCTGAAAAGCAATATGTAATTATAAAACAAAAGTTAACAAAAATGTCCATAATCTTGTACACTGTACAAGTACCATTACTCGCACTATAACCTAATCAAGTTACTGAAAGGGAGGAAAGAGGCTGATCTGTAAAATAAAAACATTATTAGTGATAGTATTTGTAAGGGAAAAAACCCAACCCTTATAATTCTTCTGCCAAAACTCCAAAAATGAGAGATACTCAATGACAGAGCAGTGACATGAATGCAATGAAACATTAATGGGCCATATGGGAAAAAAATATGAAGACTTCAATATATATAGGAAAACCAACATATGATGCTGAATGAAGAAAACAAAACCAAAAAATATACACATCACTATATAATTAAAGACAATAATAACAGCAACAAATTCATGCTAAATACACAGGAAAAAGAAGCTCAAGGAGGGTTAGGGAAACAAGCAAGAGCAGTTAGTTACTAGTCATATTAAATGTAATATACACATTCTGTTTGGGGCTTAAAAATTAGTAAATAACCAAAGTGTACAAACACCTGGATGATAACAGGCTCACTCATGGTTTCAGAGCTGGAAATAAACTCAGAGGCCACTTAATCCAACCTCTTCATTTTATAGATGAAGAAACAGAGGCACAAAAAGATTCAATGGCTTGTGCTCCTAAAGAGTCTGAGGTGATGCATGAAGCTCCATGTTCCTGACTCTAAGTCCAGTTCCTCAGTCTCTACACCAACTTTCCTCTTTCATTTACAATTTCTTTTTTGTTTGTTCATTTTCATATGCTTTTGTCTATATGTTCAAATACATGTACTTGTCAAAGGAAATTAAAATTTATAAGAAAAGTAAAATATAATGTAAGCTGATACTTCTTCAATGCTTTAAGGAATATAAAATGAATGAATAAGAATTGGCTTAAAATACAGAGAAAAAAGAAAGTATTTTTTCATTGTCCAAGTGATTAAACCACTATCTCTCAAAGAAGTCTGCAATCCCAACTTCTTGGGGAGGGGGTCCTTAAAAATAGACCTGTTTAGATGATACAGCTACAAGACTGCTTGAAGGCAAAAGGCCTGGATCCTATGATTTGTGAAGATTTTGATTCTTTGATCACACACAAGTTGGTCACACCTAAACTTTAAATGAAACTAGATAGCTCTGGAAATGAAGTCTAGGGATGCAGGATCTTAAATTAAATTTCCAAATTCCCTTGTGTATTAAACTGCAATTTTGATGGACTGATGTTTATCATTAAACTAATTCTGTATCTACATCTCAGAGCCTAAGTCATTTAAAGATATATCTATATAAGTATACATATATGAAACTCATATATACATGTATATGTATTCTGTGCATATGAATATACACACATGCATCTGCTCTGTATTTTTCCAGGTGTCCCACAAGCATCTGAAATTCAAAATGTCCAAAACACTGCCTTTCAACTACAACTCACCCTTCTTCCAAACCTCCCTGCTCCTGTGGAGAATTCAATTCTTCCAGGCTTCCAAGTTTGCAACTTCACTTTCACTTGCCACATCTAATACTTTGCCAAATCTCGTTTCCTTTTTCAAAACATCGCAAGCATCCATCCCCTTCTTCTCTACTTGTATAGCCATCAGTCTAGTTCAGATCCTTATTGTCTTCCATTTAGACTATTACAAAAAGCCCATGATTTGTTCTTCCTGCCCCATCTCTCCCAACTCCAATTCATTCTCCATACATTGACTAAAATGTTTTTCCTACAATGTAGGTCTGATTGTGTCACCAGAATATTCCATAAACTCCAATAACTCTATGTTTGTTGCCTCTCAAAGAAAACAAAAATTCCACTCTTAAGTCTTTTGAAGACCTTCATAGTCTGGCCCAAACTTTTGTTCCAGTGTAATTTTCCATTACTACTCCCTTTCTGTGGTTCAGCCAATTGGATTTCTTGCTGTTGCTGACACAGAACACTCCGATTCCTATTTTTAAATCTTTGTATTAGCTGTCCTTTATGACTGGAATGGACTCTCTTCTCAACATTGTGCCTTTAGAATCTTGTTTCCTCCAAAATTTTGCTCAAATGATCTTCCAGCTGTTAATGGTTTCCCTACACCATGACCTTGTGTTTATTTTGTTTGTTTGAATGTGTGTATGTATGCATGCATGCATATATGTGTGCATATGTGTATGTGTGTATGTAAAGGTTGTCTTGACAGAATATAAGTTCCTTGTGGGGAGAAACTATTTCATTCTTGTCTTTGTTGATTGACTGATAATGTAGAAAGGTATTGAAGTGGGGAGAATGAAGGGCAAACAAACTCATGACAGATGTCCCTAATGTTGAAGACGACATCTGTTGAGAAGAAGTGGGATAAGGATAGTGTTGTAAACTTAAGTAAAGAGAAGGAGGTTTGAAAACGTCATTGAGGGGCAGCTAGGTGGCGCAGTGGATAGAGCATTGGCCCTGGATTCAGGAGGACCTGAGTTCAAATCTGGCCTTAGACACTTAACACTTACTAGCTGTGTGACCCTGGGCAAGTCACTTAACCCCAACTGCCTCACTTAAAAAAAAAAATTGAAAACGTCATTGAAGGGAGTAAAACAGAAAATCTGAAAATAATAAAAATGATGCCACCAAGTAGTGAGGGGAAAGCTGAGATTAGATAACACAAACTTGTACTGGACTCAATCTTCATAGATGAATCCATCCATTAGTTATTAGCAGCTCAGGATTAGAAGCAGAAAGGCTGGATGATAGGAATGAACCATAGTTGGAGCTTGGCCAATATAAAGAATCCTAGGACAAGAGGGCAAGAGAGTCAATGTAGTGAGTAGTTCAGATTGCAAACTATAGTGTCAAGACTGTGAAGACAGGAAAGTGAGTTAAGAGTAGGGCTGACTGTCTGGGAAAAGAAGGAAGACAAGATTTCCACCCTGGCTGCATCACTTTGGCATCCCTTGGACACAAAGCACCAGGCTCCAGGAACCTTTTCTCTGGGAAAACTCACCATCCTGTAAGCTCCAATCAGCTTTGGTGCTCACACCTCAGCACTATTCTCTGCCTCTCTGATTGGAGGGCAGAGCCCTGAACCCTGAAACCTCCATTTAAGGAGGGGGCTCAGCACAGACATAACCTCATTTCTCACCCGGCTCTACTACTTTGGGACTCCTCAGACTTCTCCACCATGCCCTCACATGGGGTGCCCTCCTCCCCTACTTCCCAAAGCTTTCCCACTTCCTTTTGTATATTGTTTCCCTCCCCCCATTAGATTCAAAGCTCCTTGAGGGCAGAGATTTTCTTTCTTTCTTTCCTTTTTTTGTATTTGTATCCCCAGTGCTTCTGCAGTGTTTGGCACGTAGTAGGTGATTAATGATTACTGACTATTGGGGTTGAGTTGATGAAAAATAGTTTTCAATGTCGAATGAGTCAGAAAGAAAGATAAGATAGTAAATGATTAAGATCAGAAATGGGAATTCCTGTGTTTCATATTGTAGAGCTGGCAGTGTTTGACATGATGGTGAGGTCTAAGGTATGACTACCCCTTTGGCTGGCATAGGTCTAATGAAAATGGAAGTCACAGAAGTTTAGTGAGGGGATAAACTGGGAAGTGAGGGCTTTCAAAGACCCATCAACATCAGAGGGGTCAAACTGACTTCCCAGGGATCCAAGCTACTCCAGCAACTGCCAGATTGGAATATAATTGGGGAATGTTTAATAAAATAAAATAAAAATATAAGATAGATAATGTTAATTTGTGGTTTTCTCAGTCAATATGTAATCTCCAGGGATGGATCCCTTTCTAATTTGAGTTTGACACCACTGATCAACATTAATATTTAAATACCCAAGGATGAGAATTCTCTTTACAGAGTTCTTAGAGAATTCCCTAATAGGAGTTAGAATAGAGAATAAAAAAATGTGAATCAGGTATTAAGCACCTTGAAAAAGGAGAGAAGTACTCATCCAGAGGTAGCAAATGCTATGAGAGTTTAGATATGGTGGCAATGCTGGATGGATTGAATCCCAAAGGAGGAGAGAAGCAGCATGGCATAGCTGATAAGAGTGCTAGCCTTTAAAGTTAGGAAAAGCTGGGCTCAAATTCTGCCTCTACTACTTCCCTGCTGTGTGAGCTTGGGAAAGTCACTCAACTACTCTGAGCCTCTGTAAAAGGAGGGCTTGGATTGGACAGCCTTTAAGGTTCCTTGCAGCTCTGAATCTGTGATCCCACAGGCTGCTGAGAGATGGTGGCCGCTGGAGGGTCCCTAAATGACCGTGGAAATAAATGAATGAACGAAAAAGTATGTATTAAGCAATTACTCTGTGCTTAGCACCGTGCCAAATGCTAGAGATACAAATACATGGGATAAAAAGAATCCCTGTTGAGTTTACATTCCAGCAGAAAAAGATAAGCACAATGAAGAGTGGCAAGTGGGCAGTATATGATCTGGGAAGTCAGAGAGAATGGGAACTGGAGTCTTAGGGCACTTGACTGAAACATCTTCACCAAGAATGGCAGTGCTGATTTGGAAGGCAGTCAGGGATATGCCAACTCACCGAACTCTTTCAATAAGACAGAGACTCTGCCCTTAAGTAGTTCACAATCTAACTGGAGGGTGGTACCATAAGTAGCAGAAAGATGTAAGGAAAAAGAAGAGGTCCAGACAAAATGCTAAGAAATCTGAGGAGACAGAAATTGCTTCCAGTTTGAAGGATTGGTGAGGGCTTCACGGAGGAGGTGACATCTGAGTTGGGCTTTGAAGGAAGCAAGGAACAACAATGGGCAAAAATGAGCCCATTCTATGCACTGGGATGGTGTGAGGAAAGGCATAGAGGACTGACAAGATAGGATGAGAATGAAGGATTTGGCTGGAACAGAGATAAGTGATGTCTCCTCAAATGTCTCTGGGCGTTTGGCCAGAACTTCTCCTCTGAACTTCTGGGACTCTTCTTTGCACAATGATTCTTTTACACTCTTCTATCTTCCCATTAGACTGTAGGCTCCACAAGAGTTATGTCTGTGACACATAAATCTTTGTATATCTAGTACCAAATACAGTCCCTGTACACAGTAGGTGTTTAACAAGTACTTAGGAAAGGAGGAAGAAAAAGAGGAAGGGAGAAAATCCATGAAGGAAAATGGTGAAAGATGCAATGTAGTTAAAATGCTGCATTTCACAAATGTAAAAATCAATTTAGTTTCTTCTATCATATCATCCACTTCTTCTTAGCTGACTAGTATTCACTGTTTTAGATATCTGAAACAAAACAAGTACACTATGTAAATTGATAAAAGCTGTTCCTAGCATTTTTAGAGCCTCATTTAAATTCCTCTTTTTGGAATGGTAAGTCAAATACAGTTAAGCAGAATTCTGGAGAAGTATGATAAAGCTATAATTATCAGCATCACATGATTCAAAGAATCCATTTTTATTTATGTATTTTTAAAAGAATTACCAAACCACAGCCAATGGAAGCCTGGAAAGCTTATGGAGAGGCCCTATAAACATTGACTATGTATTTACTGTAAGAAGAAAGTGAGCTAGACATGGGACTAATTCTCCAGTTACTCTATTTAAATGTGAAATTAGGAGAAGAACAAACAAGAATCATTTGAATGTTTTCTTTTATCTTGTTTTGTATATGTGTTATTTACAAGCAGCTTTCAAGTCTAAAAGTATCCAAGATTTAAAAGTAAGCAAAAATATGCCTTGATAATATATTCGGAAGTTGAAATTAGATTAATAGTATGTGGGCATTAAAAATGCAACATTGGGGTACTTCATCTTTTTGTGAAACGTACCCCTTTGGCAGTCTGATGAAGCTCTCAGAATCCTCAGGATAATGTTTTAAAAGTATGCAATGAAATACATAGATTACAAAGAAAACCAATCATATTGAAATGCAGTTCTCATTTAGGGACGCCGGGAAAAGAATTCATGGTACAGTACATTCTATTTGAAATGGAACAACACTTTTAAAGAAAGAAGGGATTCCACTTTTATTTTGTTATATAATGCCCCATTTGGGCACCCAATAGCTATGAATAATAACTGATTTACATGTGCCCAAGAAGAGGCAGCCTGATATAGTAGAAAGAATACTGGTCTTAAAATCTGTAGGCCAGGGGCCGCTAGGTGGCGCAGTGGATAGAGCACCGGCCCTGGAGTCAGGAATACTTGAGTTCAAATCCAGCCTCAGACACTTAACACTTACTAGCTGTGTGACCCTGGGCAAGTCACTTAAACCCAATTGCCTTACTAAAAAAAAAAAATAAAAATCTGTAGGTCAGGGTTCAAGTACAAATTTAATATTTATTAGCTATGTGACTCTGATAAAAAGTCAGTTAATCATTGGGCCTCAGTTTCTTCATCTGTAAAAAGGCCCTGCTTACTTAAGAGGTTGGATATTGCGGAAATGTTTTGTAAAACAAAATATTATGTAAATATGACATATCATCCTTATCCTTAATACTAATTTTTTTTTTAAAGAAGCCTTGGGTTCCTCATATGAACTAATACAAAATGAAGAAAATAGAACAAAAGAACTATGATGGCTGCAATAATGAAAAAGAAAATAATAGTAAAAAACAACTGGAATCAGATTAATTTTGATGAATAATACTGATTCCAGAGAACAGAGGATATGCCACTCAGTATAGGCTATGAGATTTAATTGCTTTATCAGTCAATAAATATTTGTTGACTGACTGACTGGTTACACTTAACTATTTTTCTCTGTGTGTGTGTGTGTGTGTGCGCACGCGCGCGTGCATGTGTGTTGAGGGAAGGGAAGTATACTAGAAAAAAATTGACATGTAGAAGAAACCCAAATGAACAAAAAACAAAAAAGAATCAATAAAAAGAGTCTCGGGCCCCAAAACCTTTTACCAGCCCACAAAATTTGTACTAATCCTTTTCCATACTAGGCAGGCAGGCTTCCTTCTCATTAAGCTGGGAACAAAAAGTTTATCTTAGCCAACACTCAATGTTACTGGCCAAAACAAAAGTCTTCATGAAAACTTAATAGGCAAAAGACTAGAGAGACAGGGCTATTTTGTGGTAGAACCCAAGATTGATTTTTCCTGTGCAAGAAGATTGAGTTCCTTTCACCCTTTGCCTGAGTTTGATGAGGACCAAACACAAAGGCTCCATACTAACATTCTAGGTTGGTGTATGAGAAACACTTGATTATATTTGACTAAAAACACCCATGTAGAATGATTACAAAAAAACCCAAACTTACTTTTGTAATTAAGCCACTGTATATTTTCCAACTACTCTCCATTCTTTTATCCTCTGAACAACCTCTCCCTCCCCCTCCCCACATCCCATATGACATGGTCCCTGAAGTCTACAGATAGAAGAGACCAAAAGCAAAAGAGAGGTAGGAGCCACGGTTGCAGTGATGTGCTGCCCTGGACCTGGGAGAGAGAACATGTAGGGATGAGTGGGAGGAAGAGGTGAGTGGGGAGAGTCTTACAGATACTTCACAATAATCTAATAAATAAATCCTGGAAGTAAGATGAGTCTTTTTCTAAACTTACCTCTGAACTTACCTTTACTACTCACCCTTTGACTTGCAAAAGCAACTTCATGACTAAATTTATTCACACAAAAAAATACATCAAAGAGACATAAACATT
Source organism: Dromiciops gliroides (assembly GCF_019393635.1). Taxonomy (NCBI): domain Eukaryota; kingdom Metazoa; phylum Chordata; class Mammalia; order Microbiotheria; family Microbiotheriidae; genus Dromiciops; species Dromiciops gliroides. Next base: position 260,656,570 of record NC_057864.1, read on the forward strand.
CTGTGTCCTCAGAATCCTTCCTCACCTCGAGGAGGGAGAGGTCCAGCTGTGAAAACCCATTATGGTGCGGTTGTGGCTGTGACATGGTTCAGTGGAGTAAACCCCAAGGATTAGGTTATAGCAAGGTTTCAGAGCATTTAGACTATTATTTCCATTTAATGGTGTGACTAAATCCCCAAATGATCTCTTTGTTATTACTGCATATAAATTCATTTAAATCAGCAAATTTTAAGTGCTGTTAAAAAAGTAACCGTCTTGATCATTTCTGTTTCCTTTTCATTAATCATATAATGTATACTGTTTGACACTATGGAGACCAGAGGTTCACATTTGGTTTTTCTGTGTGTACAAAGTGTTTGTAACACTTTGTTCTTCAGGGTTCCTGTGGACTAAAAAAGTACAAACTCGTGGTACAGTTTGTTTGTATAGCTAGCTGAATTATAAGACTATGCACATATGTCAGTGATAAATAGTTTATTTATCTCCTTGAGACAGAGGACCTGGGTTCAAAAGCTGCCTCTTCCAGTTATTACCTTCATGATCCTAAGCAAATCACAAATTCCCCTCTCTTGGCTTCAGTTCCTTCCTTCCTTCCTGTCTCTCTCTCTCTCTCTCTCTCTCTCTCTCTCTCTCTCTCTCCCCCCTTCTTTCCTTCCTTCCTTCCTTTCTGTTCTTTCTAAATAATTGTTTATTGGAATTGAATCACTTCCGATTGTATTTTATTGCATTGGATTGAACTGACACACCTCCACCTCTAATATGATATGTGTTGGTAAAGCTGTGAAAATATGGCCCCATATTTTTCTTCTCTATCTTGGTCAAACATTTATACAAGTAGTCTAAAAGAAATGTTTACAGCCTTCTGCCAAATTAGTATAACAATAACAACAACAATAGTACTGCCATAGTACTTGTAAAGTTTGGCTTCAGTTTCATCATCTGTTAAATGAGGGATATGGAGAACATGATCTCTGAGGTTTCTTTTAGATCTAATTTCTATTCAGCTCTAATTTTAACACCCCTTTCCCCACAAGCAACAACAAAACAAACCAGAATAGGCCTTACTCTCAAGGAACTCAGTGTAATGGAGTACACAAGAAGCAAGCAACTATGTACAAATAATGTATATAATGTATACATATATGGGATAAATGGGAAAAGGGAAAGCACTAGCATTAATAGGAATCAGGAAACATTTGAAGCAGGTGGTATTGTAAAAGCTTGGCTCTCTGAAGGCTATATAACACTACCAGCCAATGGAAGGGGCAGCAGCAACACCGTGGTGTTGGGACTATAACAATGAGCTATTCAGAGGCTATGGGGATGAAGGAAGAACTATTTGCAATCAATCACTCAATCAACAAACAGTTATTAAGTACCTACTATGTGTCAGAAACTGGAAATATAAAGCAAGCAGAGGGAAGGAGAACTCTGATATAAAATAGCAACTCATGGGAGATCCAAAGGAGGGCTACAATCTGATCAGTAAATGACAGTTGTCTTTCCTGGAACTTTTGCAGAAAGCAAAGAAGCACACAGTATGGGGAACCTGAGCTGATTTCAGTACATGGGAGAATCTGGGCCTCTGATAACTGGTTTGGAAGGTGGAACTACTTGTCCAGGGAGATGACAAAATACACATAAATAAGCCAAAGAATCACAATAAAAACTATAAGAACACATGGGGAAAAAAAAGCAGAGGGACAATAGCTGGCACTGTCATAATAACAGCTAACATTTATATAGCACTTTGAAGTTTGCAAAGTGCTTTAAAAATCTGATCTCATTTTGTCCTCACAACAACCCTAGAAAGTAGATGCCATTGTTGTTGAGTCATTTCAGTTGTGTCCAACTCTTTGTGATCCCATTTGGGGTTTTCTTGGCAAAGATACTGGAATGGTTTGCCATATCCTTCTACTGCTCATTTTACAGATGAAGAGCTGAGGCAAACAGGGTCAAGTGGCTTGCCCAAGGTCACACAGCTAGTAAGTGTCGGAGGCCAGATCTGAACTCTTGAAGAAGTCTCCCTGACTCCAGGACCAGTGCTCTATCCATCTTAGCTGTCTCATAGGTACTATCACTATCCCCATTTTAGAGATAACAAACAAGAGCAGGTAGAAGTTAAATGACTTGCCCACAGTGACATAGCTGGTAAGTGCCTGGGGTCAAATTTGAACACAGGTGTTGCTGACTCCAGGTGCAGTGTTCTATTCATTATCTGCCCCCTGACTTTTAAAACCTCCCTGTGCCTGCCAGGGAAGATGTAGAAAGGGATGAACGAGTACATGCAGCCACCATGTATTTATAACCTGGAAGCTGAGATGAAAAATCACAGGATCCTGAGCTAGAAGTCACCTTAGACGTCACTGAGCCCAACCCCTGCAGGCATGAGAAGTGGGAATGATTGGCTCAAGTCACAGAAGGAGGTGAGTCAATTCAGAATTCCCTACCCGGGTCTCCTGACTCCAAATTATGAGTCTTTCATAACACAAGGAGTTCCTGTGGCTTAGTGATGTTGAAATGGACCATAGAGAGTTAGGGAGAAGGCAGAGAAACTGCCACTGATGTTGTGACTGCCAAGCTTTGCTCCTTTCTGGACTCTCCTATGATGAAGCACAGAGAAGGACAAGGAGGAAACAGAAGCAAGGGCAGGAGCTGTTGCCATGAGTTATTTCAGGACTGTGAGAGAGAGGAAATCAGATGTGGCAGGAAGAGATAGCAGGCAGGAGGCTTCAGAGGTCTTAGAACCAAATAATAACCACCCTGAGGCTTCCCCTTGTACTGTGCAAACTGGCAAAGATGAGGAGAGGATGATGGGATTGGCCTTGCCAAGTTGACATTGAGCCATTAAAGTTTCTTTGGAGTCTATAATTAAGCAAGTTCCAAATCTAATTGTCCTACTGTCTATCCTTCTCCATCTTTTCCACAACAATAAGGAGATACTTTATCAAATGATTTGATAAAATCTAGGTAAAATATACCTTGATCTAACAGTTTAGTGACTGTCAAAAAAGGAGCCAAGGTTAGACCTATTTTTTCAAGTTAAGACGACTCTTGAAACCACCATTTCATTTACCAGATGTTCACTAACAGATATTTTAGGAATATCTTCTAGAATTTTGCCAGAAATTGAAATTGAACTCACTTGTCTATACTGTGCAGACTATCCCCCGCTACAGACACATTTTTTTTAAAAATTGTGACATTTGGCTCCTCTCCAGTTTTGTTCTCTGTGATCTTTCAATGGCTCAGAAATCACAACCACTAATTCTTTCAGTACCCAAGAGTTTAGTCCAGGTCACTTTAATTCATAAAGAGGCAACATGCATTGTCTCACTACCTCCTTATTAATAGTGGTCACTAAACTCTTTCTAGACAGTTTTTGTTTGATTCTTTACAGTACAAAGCCTTTTCTCCTTCAAAAAGAAAAGGGAAGCAAAATTCGAAGTGAACATCTCAGCTTTTTCTTTCTACAGTTATTAGAGTGGTCTTATCACTTCTTTGATCCTTTTCATTCTTCAAACAGAGCTAAAAAACACTCTTCTTGTCCTTTGCTATTCTTACAAGCTTCAGCCCACTCTGGGCTCTAGCACTTTGGACACTATTCTTAGATCACTGTGCTACAGTTCTCTATTCATTCTCCATCACATGTCCTTGTTTTCATTTTATATATACATATACGTATACGTATATGTGTGTGTGTGTGTGTGTGTGTGTGTGTGTGTGTGTGTGTGTATCCTTTTAAAAATAAAAGTTGTTGGTGAAATCTCTGTGTATGTATTTTGGTCTCTTCCAACAACTCTTGTTTTCTCCCTCATCAGAATTAAAACTCCCCCTTTTATTTTTAGAATTTCCTATTTGTGAGTTTCTTATCCTTCATGGGCTGACTTTTTACTTAGTTTATGGGATACTTCCTGTCCTACCTATGAACCTTGTTGTCTCTCAAAATGTATGTGGCTGTTGGATTATGTCCCTACTTTGTATTTTTTTTTTAATTTCTCTACCAAAACCTCTCCAACATAGTAGGTATTTCCCGTCAAAATTCCATCAACCCAGCAATCAGTTCTTCTCTTAGTGAGAATGAATTGCAGAACAGAATTTCTCATTATCAGTCCCTTTAATCATTAAGACAAGTCAAGAAGCTATTAGCTGTTCTGTTTGGGTAGATAATAATAATTATTATTATGACAATGATAATAATAATACTAGTTGGCATTTACATAGTGCCTACTATGTGCTAGATACTGTGCTTAGCAACTTTATTATTTCATTTAATCCTTACAACAACCTTGGTGGGTAAGTGATCAATTTAACAGTAGAAGAAACCGAGGTTATGTACAGATTAATTCCAAGACCAATCCATTGGAGACTAAAGAGGTTTACATTTTCTTATTTAGGTAGATAGGTACCAAGAAAAAGACTTTTAACAAGTTGGTGAAATCTCTGGAGGTGACAGTGGCAAGGTGAGGAAAGGAGCTGGGAGTGAGGTGGACCCCCAGTCTCAAGGGAGAACAAATCAAGTGTATGCTTTATTGGGGGCAGGGAGGGAGGAGTAGGGAAAGGGTGGTGGAACCCACTGCTAACTTATTCTACCACAATGTTTACCGTGGGATGCAAATCAGCAGGTGATATGGATAACTATTCCAGTTTCCCCTCCTAGAATTAGAAACACATTTGAAAGCCAAAGACAGCTGCAAATTGGGATTATGGCAGTGTAATTACTAACTGCACAAAGGATACTAGTTTCTGTCAGCTTCCAATGTGTCTCAATGCCTCCATCTCATGAAGAACTGTGATCATTTGTATATGCTTCTTCCTCAGGTTGTCAGAAAAAGGAGCACTTATTCAAATTCTGTATCCAAAGATCGCTTGCATATGAAAACCAATATGTATTGTATATAGACTTTACCAAATTGGACTCCAGACATGTAAAACTGAAGGGTTCAGTTCCCTGGAATCAGATGTCCAGCTTATATTAAACTATAAAGTTATGGGCAGGGGGACCATGAAGAAGACATAACAGATGTCATACATGTATGGAAACAATCCATAGTAGGATAGTCTTGAAACTTAGGCAAGGAAGTTAAGAAATGTGAATTTGTTATTTGTTATTAAGTACTTAATAATTACAATAATAATGGCAACTCATTTTTATGGTACTTTAAAGTCTATAAAGGGCTTTGTGTGTAAGATGCCAAACAGGATGTATCTAATTACAACATTGCTATTTATTATAAAACATGCCCTAATGTTAAATGACTTCTGTGGAATTGAAGGGCACATGGATTTTCTGTAAAACAAGTAAAGCATAAGATTTTAGAGATGGAAGTGAATATGACTTTTGAGACCATGTAATCTAATCCTTTCATGTTACAAATAATTAAAGGTCTAAAATGACCCAGTGCCTAGGCCAAGGTTACAACTCAGTATAGAACTAGATCTAGAATCCAGGCCTTTCAATTTTTATCTCTTGGGATCAGAAGATCCAAAAAGTAGGGGTGGCTAGGTGGAGCAGTGGAGAAAGCACCAGCCCTGGATTCAGGAGGAACTGAGTTCAAATCCAGCCTCAGACACTTGACACTTATTAGCTGTGTGACCCTGGGCAAGTCACTTAACCCTCATTCCCCTGCAAAAAACAAACAACCCCCCCCCCAAAAAAAAGATGCAAACAGTGCTAGATCAAGAAAGCTATTAGCAAACAGAAAATAGCTATTATTAACAGAAAAGCGGGAGGAAAATTTTTAATATGTTTGGTAGGATACAGTTAAATTGGTAAAGGGAACTTTTAAGCTACTTTTTACAAAATAAAAATTTAAACTGATTTTTTTTGGTCAAAACAATTTCTGGTTCACTTTCTAGAAAAGAAAATAAAAATTCCAACCCTTTTCAAAGTTCACTTTCTAGAAAATAAAATAAAAATTCCAACCCTTTTCAAAGTTTTAATTTAAAATGTTTCCGCTAAGACTCAGAGAATCATTAAACAGAGCCTACAACGCCTAATTCTATATATTTCAACAAAAGCTATTCTTTCAAGGGTCTACTAGGTTCACTAAGGCCTCTGGGTTATGATACTATATCTGTGATAAAGTCACTATTATATACTGTGTCAATGATATGGCATCATAGATTTAAAACCTCATTTTCAAGACAAGGCAATTAAGCTCTTAGAGAGTGGTTTGTTCAAGGTCACACACCTAAGTGTCAAACAGAATTCATATTAAGTTGCCCTTACTATAAATCCAGGACCAAAATAATCTCTGTAAACATTGTTGTCTTGGAAAGCTATCTATCCATCAGTCAATCCACATCCATTTATTAGTTGCCTATTATGTGCCAGTGCTGGAATACAAAGATGAACGTAATACCTCTTTGGCTAAAACTCAAAGGGCAATTGTTATAAACCATTGCAGCTAGGAATCTTCTTCTTTCTTTCTCCTTTCTCCTTCTTCTTTCTCCTTCTTCTTCTTCCTCTTCTTTCTTTCTTCTTCTTCCTTCTTCCTCTTCTTTCTTCTTCTTCCTCTTCTTCCTTCTTCTTCCTCTTCTTCCTTGTTCCTCTTCTCTTTCTTCTTCTTCCTTCTTCCTCTTCTTTCTTCTTCCTCTTCTTCCTTCTTCCTCTTCTTTCTTTCTTCTTCTTCTTCCTCTTCTTTCTTCCTTCTTCCTCTTCTTTCTTCCTTCTTCCTCTTCTTTCTTTCTTCTTCTTCTTCCTCTTCTTCTTCTTCTTTCAGGGCAATGAGGGTTAAGTAACTTGTCCAACGTCACACATCAAGTAGGTATCAAGCGTCTGAGGCCGAATTTTAACTCAGGTCCTCCTGAATCCAGGGCTGATGCTTTATCTTCTGCACCACCTAGCTGTCCCCTGCAGCTAGGAATCTTAGGAATTGTAGTCCTGTTCCACCTGCCAGTCTTGGACCAGAAGATGACTGAGGAAACATGTTGTTAGAGACAAGATCCTATGGCACACAGAGCTTGAGGAAAGAGGGTCTGGGGCTGAGAGCAGAGTACAGCCAGGGAGAAATTGCTATAGAGAAAGGGAAGCAGGGCAGGAATTGTTTGTTAGGATAGAGAGTAATGGGGTTCCCATGAGGTGACCAGTGTCATCATCCAAAGGAAGCAGATGGGACTTGAAGAATCTAACGGGAAAGAGGGCATAAGCAGTAGTGGGCTCTCCCCATCTCATCTGTGAAGCCAAGCAGGAGGGTTATCTTCCATCTCTTCCCTTTTCTCCTCTCTCTGTTTAGATGGAGCAGAAAAACCCATTGTGACCTTTTTTCCCCTATTCTTCCAGCCCCTCCCCATTGCTGATGGTAATTTGTAAGCCTAAATCTTTTTTTTTTTTAAATAAATGCATTTGTTTTCATTGCCTATGGGCATACCATTACTTGGGATCAGAGTGTCTGTGTTTTCATGGCTCTAAGGAGTTTTCCATTTCAGAGTCTATCTGTGCAGCTCTTGCTTAGGAGGCTGAAAAAAACCCCTGCAGGATACTGAGTTGCAGTTTAGTTTTATGAATGATCCAATAGTTTTCCCAATCAGAACCCTAAAACTTGAACTTGGGCCTCACTTAGATTTCCCTGAGAAAAACGAGCCAAATGAAGCCATGTTGCTACTGAGGGCCTGAGTGCAGAGTCCTAGAGGGTAAACTCTGCTCCCTTTTTGTAAAGGGGATGAGGAGGGATTAGAGGATGGAGTCCCAAGAGTGTTGGTCCAATGGGCATGATCTGTGATGGTTAGGAGGGGATAGTGAGAAGAGCAGGCCCCTTTGTGCTTCATGCCCTGAAGCGACACCTTGTATTACACAAAAGTGAAACATTCTGGGGGCAGCTAGGTGGTACAGTAGATAAAGCACTGGCCTGGATTCAGGAGGACCAGAGTTCAAAACCGGCCTCAGACACTTGACACTTACTAATTGTGTGACCCTGGGCAAGTCACTTAACCCTCATTGCCCCGCAAAAACCAAACCAACAAAAAAACCCACTCTTTGGCTTCCAGGAAAAGGAGATGGGGATATTGCTTAGCTAAGGAATCTTGCCTCACATCAACATCATATCCCAGTGGTACAAGATTTAAGTATTTATTAACTATGAGATAGGAAAGAAACTTTAGCTAAACTGTCTCTTTGTGGAGCAAGGTGACACAGTGGATAGATTGCTGAGGCTAGAGTCAGGAAGGCCTGAGTTCAAATTTGGCCACAGACACTTACTAGCTATGTGACCCTGGGCAAGTCACTTAACCTTAGTTTGCCTCAGCTTCCTCAACTGTAAAATGGGAATAACAGTACTTACCTCTCAGGGTTATTATGAGGATGAAATGAGATAATATTTGTAAAGTCACTACCTGGCACCTAGTAGTACTTAATAAATGCTTATTCCTTTCTCTTCCCTTCCCTTTCCCAGTTCCCCTTAATCTTGGGATCTTTTCTCTGAAAACATTTGCAATTTATCTTGTATATACCTTATTTGCATGTTGTCTCTTCCATTAGGCTATGAACTTCTTTTTTTCTTTTAAATTTTTTTTTTTTTAGTGAGGCAATTGGGGTTAAGTGACTTGCCCAAGGTCACACAGCTAGTAAGTGTTAAGTGTCTGAGGCCAGATTTGAATTCAGGTACTCCAGACTCCAGGGCCCACTGTCACCTAGTTGCCCCAGGCTATGAACTTCTTGAGAGCATAGACTTTTTCTTTTTCTTTGCCTATTTTTGTATTCACAAAGTTTATCACATTAGCACTACCTGTACCTTTCATTTACATTGAGGTGGAAGAAATGAGCTCTTTATCCTCAAATTTCTTTTATAATTGAAGATCCCATAAATTTAAAATTTGAATGTACTTTAGAAGCAATTCTGTCCAATACCCTTTAGGTTAAGTGACTTGCACAAGGTCACAGGCACTAAGTAACCAAGAACATTTGAATCCAAATCCTCTAACTCCAGCACTGGTGGTTGTTTTTTCCTAACGTACTACTCAGCTTTAAAACTAGAAGGGGCCTTCGAAATCATCTATTCTAACCCCTCCACACACCCAATTTTATAGAGCACAGACCATTGTTGTGTCTTTGAGATATCTAACTCTTACTTCTTTTCTGTTGCCTTTCCTTCTTTTCCTATATGGTCAATTAATTTACAGGCATTAAGTAAGTATTTACTATGTACCAGGAAATGTCTGGGGATACAAAGAAAGGCAAAAACATGGTCTCTGCTTTAAGGAGCTTACATTCTAATAAAGGAGACAATAACCAAATAATTATGTAGGCACACAGTATACATGAGACAGGTGGGAAGGAACTAGAGGAAAGGGACAGCAGGAAACGTCTCTTGTAAAAGGTTGGATTAGTGATGAGTCTTGAATGAAGTCAAAGGTTGTAAGAGAACATTCCTGGCAGAGGGGAGAAGTTCCAAGTTTGGAGGTGGACTGTAGTGTTCAAGAACAGCAAGAAGAGCCTTATCGCTGGCTGGCAGCAGAGATATTCTTTCAGTGGGTTGAGAGGTGTCCATATTGGCAATCAAGATGCTAATGGTTGATGTAAAAGATGTTATCACTGATTACCAAGCTGTTCTGGATATTAACATCACTGCATTTTGAAAGGAAATAGATGTAGCCTTGGTGCCTGGGACTAATAGTTTAGATACTTCAAGAAAGAAACTTCAAGGGGCAGCTAGATGGTGCAGTGGATAGAGCACTGGTCCTGGAGTCAGGAGTACCTGAGTTCAAATCCGGTCTCAGACACTTAACACTTACTAGCTGTGTGACCCTGGGCAAGTCACTTAACCCCAATTGCCTCACAAAAAAAAAAAAAAGAAAGAAAGAAAGACACTTCAAAGCAAGTCACACAAAAATTCTTCAAGAAACTAACTGATGACTTTAACCAATTTAAGGTGACCTGTGAAATGGGTATGACTGATAGCATATAAATAGAGTTTTAATGGGAGATTTTGCCATCTCTGAAAACTTATGAATGTTTCTTTATGCATAAACAAAGCCATCCAATAAAGGGGAAATATATTAGTGAATTGTTTAAAAAAGAAAATTGGAAGATAATTCTTTAGTTAATATAATGGATATAATCAGAGACACACATTTTATCCACAGATTGAAAATAACGTTAAGAATTTGATCAATTCATAGTTGTCAAAATGTAAAAATGAATCCTTTCGCTTATCTCTGATGGGTACCAGAAGCAAATTAAAAACTCTAAGCTGGATTCAGCTAGGATATATTTATTTTATTTTTTTTTTTTGCGGGGCAATGAGGGGTAAATGACTTGCCCAGAGTCACATAGCTAGTAAGTGTCAAGTTGTCTGAGGCTGGATTTGAACTCAGGTCCTCCTGAATCCAAGGCCGGTGCTTTATCCACTATGCCACCTAGCTGCCCCCCAGCTAGGATATATTTAAAGAAAAATTGTAGTTGTCGGTATTTAATAACAATCTGACCCCTAATATATGAAAATGATCTTTTCCCATGGAAATTTCATAAAGCACTTTCTTTTGTTCTATGATATATTTATCATGTAGCACTTTATGTTGGTTGTTTCTATTTGCCTTTTTTCCTTATTAGGCTATAAGCTGCATGAGAGCAAGGCCCCTACTGTAATTAAGCTTTGTATCTCTCCTAGCACACAGCCTAATGTATAATCACCAAAGATGTCATCATTTAATTAGCACACAGATAGCTTTTTGCCCTAAGAAAATGCATGTACAAATTTTTTCAGGGTCAACTGAGTGGTTTGTGAGTAATGTCTTCCTCATGTTACAAATAAAATTTATGTCATGAGAAGTTGGCAATCATATATCTTTTACCAAATAATCTTACAAAAACTAATCACTGATGGAACATTAAAGATGCTAAGTGGCAATCTGAGAACATTTAAGATATTCTACAAATGTTAATCACTATTCATGGGTTACTTTCTCTTTTCAAGATCAAAACTGGTAGTTTTATGTTGTTGTTTTCCAAAAGATGTGATATTCATCTTTCAAAGGTAACATTTCAAAATTGTTCATTGTCCCCATAAACTATTAAAAAGAACTGGAAGAAAGTGTATGGTATCTTGCTGATCTTCCATGGAGGAATTACATAAAGATGGAAACAAGATGTACACAGTGTAAGGGATTGTGAATGGAGGCCTTATAATATGCACTGATAGAGGGAATACTTAGGGTGATAAACTCATGGACCCATAGAAGGATCAAAGTCTGTTCTCAAGTTCTCTCTTTTTAATTTTAATTTTTTATTTTTTGTGGGGCAATAAGGGTTAAGTGATTTGCTTAGGGTCACACAGCTAGTAACTGTCAAGTCTCTAAGGCCAGATTTGAACTCAGTTCCTCCTGAACCCAGGGCCAGTGCTTTCTCCACTGCACCACCTAGCTGTCCCCTTAAATTCTCTCTTAATTGTTGATCCTAAATATCTCTCCCTCTCCCAACCATGCTTTTTCAGAGAAACCTGAAGAGATTCCGGCAGCTTTCCCCAGTTCTAACACTAATTGTTGCTCTAATTTTGCATGCCTGGAGGCAATGACCCACCCTCTAGAAGCTTTTAATCCCCTAGCACCTGGAGGCAAAGTGGGGGAAGAGGAATCCAGGCCTGAGTTCAAAATCAAGTCTGATTCAAATTGCGCTGGTCCCTCCCCATCTCTCCAGACCCCACCCTCTACTCCTCCCATGGCCAAGCCCATTGCTTCCCCAGCCCGGGAAGTCCAAAGATCTAATGCGCATGCTCAACTTTCTCTAACTACATTTGCTGCTTCAGGCTCAGCCCTTCCCCAGCCTGGCTGTGCTTCTGAAACAACCTTAGAAAACCCTTTAAATTCCAGATATGCTCGTTTTGTTCTTAATTTTGCTAACCTGCTTTTGTCTTTAATTAGTAATCTTATAAAGCATTTGTATGGTGAAAAGGCTGACAGACAATATAGAGGGGTTAAAGAAGAAAAACTTAAGCCGAATAAGAATGACAATCATCAACATAGTTCAAGACTCCGATTCTTTTGCCATGGAAGGGTATATATTTTACAGAAATGTAGAAGTAAGCAGCAAGGTATTGATATGAGTATTGGGGATTTTAGATATCGGAATCAAAAGTGTTCTGAATTCACTCAGAGTAATAGTATCAGTTCAGAGGTTACATAGGATTTCTATGCTATTATATATACATTTTTAAATTAATGGTATGGGTTTATTTTCGTAGAGATTTTCATGCATTTGAGATTGTGTTTTATACTTAGTTTCTAAAACAAAGAGAATATTTGTAAAAGCTTTTTATAGTCATGTGGTCCAGTTTATATTTTATAATACTCTTATTGATATTAAGTTCATATTCATTTAGATTTCCCTAGTTTGAATTTCATTGTCTTTTATTGTTCCACGTGTATCTTCTTCTATTCATTCATCTATCTAATTTTGAAACATGGTTTTGATTTCATAATACAATGTTAATTCTAGGAGTATTGTGCTCCCATATTCTGAGTTGTTTGTTTTTGTTATTTTTTCTCAACTGATTATTTGATCAAACTCTTTAAAGCATTTCCCTGGCAAATTGGTTGCCATGGCAAGTATAAATTGATTCTAGAAGTATTATTTTTGATAAGCATATTCCAAAAAAAAAAAAAAAAGAGGGGAACATTTGTAAAAGTTGTCTTTGAGATTGTGTTGTGCTTTAACTTGTATTTAAATATGTTCAGATTTTTCAAAAAAGTAATTGTATGCTAAGTAAAAAAAAGGTATTATTTGAAATTGTTGCATAATTATATATTATATTCTGAGTCAAGATGTATTCACATTTTTTGCAATCATTTATTATCCTCAATTTTTAAATCCATATGAGACTTGGATTATGGGAACTTATCATTTAAGACATTAATTGCCTTTATTCTGAGTTATCAGATGCCAGTTGGCCAAGATGCCATCCAATCACAAGAGGAATACATGCAAGAGCAGACACTGAACTGTCACATGAGGGGAGACATGCATGAAGTCAAGGTATGGCCAAGGGAACGGCTTTTGACAAATGTTGAGGTTGGATTCTCTTGGTTTAATATTTTATTTTATTTTTCCCCACAATATCGTACAGATGGCTGGAAGTATTGATCCCACCCATCTCACTTCTACACCTGGCTTCTATGCTTCCTCCTATATGCCTGATGCCATGGACCATCTCAATCCCATGCATCTGATTAAGTCTGACTCAGTTTCCTCCAATATGTTCGGTGGCATGGACGTATATTCCATCCACCTATTTTAAGCCTGGCATACTGTATGGGCAGTACATATTGCTCAAGTGTGGGAATGCTCATATCCCATCATTTCTCTGTTCTTTTATGGTAACCCCCATAATTATCTCAGGTGTCATGATAAATAACAGTGTTGAATTTGGCCTTGACATCTGTTACTAATTATATTAGATTTTAAAATTTCTCATAATGGCATGAGGATAATTAGGCAGATGATGCAAAAAGTGATGAAACAGATAAAAATTATTTTTAATAATTAATATTGCAGCAATTGTCTTCTCAATTACCCTCCATAAGGGGGGGGACTATAGTAATATTATAATTTTAAAGAATGTTTCAATTTTTGTTTTATTATATGTTTCATGTGTAACAACTAAGATTCTGAATTCCCTTAGACATGTTTTTGAGAACTTTCATTGTTTGATTTGATTATTGACAAAGCTATTTTAAAGTTGTGTTAAGCTCAATTTTGTAGGAAATTTTCCTGGCTGATTACCAGCATCCACACATCAACCCCTGAAAAGACTTCCATTCCACGACTACGCCTAGAGGACATCTGAGAAAAGACTTTCAGAGACTTTAAATGAACAGTTTTGATTTGTTCTTTTTGTTGGTTTTTTTCTCTTTCTGTTATAATATACACCATCTGTAACATGTATTCTCTGCAGAGGCCCTCCCTTTGCAAGACTAATGTCAAAGCGTCGGTTCATGAGGACAAAAAAAATCGCCCCTCTGGACAAAACTTTCCTCTCTTCCTTTTCTATATTGTTGTTCACATATTATTAGTTAGCAATAGTTATTATATTGTTTTTACTGTTCCGTCAAGGAAACATTTTGTTTCTTGAGGAACAACAGGGGGGACTGTAACGATTGGAATGACGCCACCTGCTGGATACTTACTGTAGAAGAGTTCTGCCCATGAAGCAAAGGTCTTTGAGGGCAAGACCAGGCTTCAGGAAGTGACGCGGACTAGTGGGAGGAGGAAGGAAGAGACTGGCGCTCGGTCTCACTCTCTTTTCCTCTGGACTCTGGTGGAGAAGGGAGCTAGAAATGTGCTCTCCCTTTAATAGATAGAAATCTAGGCCTTTTTCTCTCTCTTTACCAAATTCTTATTCTCCTTAATAAATGCTTAAAAGTCTAACTCTTGCTAAAGCTTATAATTTATTGGCGACCACTCATTAGATATTTTAGACAGTTTAGCTAGAATTTTAGCCCTTAACACAGGAGAAAAAGCTACTGATATTTACAGCTCCCTCACTAAAGGATTTATTTAGGAACTTGAATTATTTATTTACAATTAACTTCATTTAAAGCAAAAAGAGAAATTGCTTGTATGATTTTTCAAATATTGTAGGTTAAATGATTTTTAAATAAAAATGAATGTCCTGTCATAGAGGCAGCCAAGACAAACTGATATAAAACCTGCATTTAAGTGAGAAAAAAGAAACTTTGATAAGAATAGGCAAAAAAAAAATTTTCAAAAGCTATTCAAGTTCACCCCAGCAAGTCTTAATACAAGGTGTCCTGGTGGCATGGAAATGACCTTGACTTAAGGAGTATGATAGCAGAGTACCAGTTCCCTCTGACTCTGATAAGCTGGAAAGCTCTAAGTTTTCACAGTGAGATTACTGTCCAGGTCTCAAACCTCTCTAGATTTGGGGAAATTTATAAGTGACAATTTCATGGATTGTCATGACTAAAGACTTCAAGATAAATAGAGATGACCCTCAGTACTATGCATCCCCTTTCTTCTGCACTGATGATAGTGAAAAGAGGCTGTTAATCTCCTTTCTTACCCCAATATTATGGCGAGCCACCCAATTAACTCTCCCCATACTAAATTTGGCCCCCACAGATGGCGAGCCTCTTTTTTTTTTGCAGGGCAGTGGGGGTTAAGTGACTTGCCCAGGGTCACACAGCTAGTAAGTGTCAAGTGTCTGAGACCAGATTTGAACTCAGGTACTCCTGAATCCAGGGCCAGTGCTCTATCCACTGCGCCACCTAGCTGCCCCTTCTTTTTTTTTTTTTTTTAAGCGGGACAATGGGGGTTAAGTGATTTGCCCAGGGTCACACAGCTAGTAAGTGTCAAGTATCTGAGGCCAGATTTGAACTCAGGTACTCCTGAATCCAGGGCCAGTGCTCTATCCACTGCGCCACCTAGCTGCCCCGAGCCTCTTTTCAATAAAGAAAACAGGGTTTATTAATGGGAACAAAATTTTAAACACAAGTAAGGTTAATAGAACTAGGGACAATGAAAAAGGGAATGGGGGAGGAAAAAAATGACCTGCAAACTCACCACCACTCAGAAACAGCAGTTTCAAAGAGAACCAGCTGCACAGTGTCCCTCTCCCTCTCTTGCACGTGCCAAAAGTGAAACCTCTCTTCCCTTCTCTCTCCCAGCAGCCCCCTTTCCCACAGGAAACAAGGCCAACCACACACACAGCCCCAAGCCAATTGGCTGGCAGCCCTGACTGACAGAACTAACAGGTGGCTCTATAAATGCCAGCCACCCAGCTTCTGGACAACAAAGACCACTTGACTTGTCCTCATAATAATTTGGCCAGTCCCATGTACGCATGTGGGTGTCCGGCGTGAGGTCAGCATGCACTGGGGTTTCTAATTTTAGCCAAAGATGGGGTCATAGAAAAAACTCCAAATCATAATTAATTCTTTACATAATCCATATGAGAAAAGCCAAATTGATGGGAAAAGACTATTGTCCATACTGTGATATTCAGTTGGCTAGTTAGTCCACTGAATTAGTCTTTCTGCATGGCAAATAAACAGTGATTTAGGCCTAGAATTTAATGGGATTTGATATCATCTAGGAAAAGTCACAGTGTCTTCAATTATCTCAAGCTGTTCCTGATACAAAAGTCCAAACTTTTTATATGATATTCTATCCATACTCCTTTATGAATCATGAAACACTATAGTCTTTGAAGAACCATAGTTGAAGGTGATACAGAGGGCAATGGACATATGTTTATTGGATGTAAATAGTCTTCAAAATATTTCCAGTGATGCCCATTCATGAAAGAATAGGTATAAGGACTATTATCTGGGAAATGTATAAATGGAAAAGGAATAGGGCTGTCCATGTAGGAAGCCTGAGGGAAGATAGATGGACTGGCCTACTGATGCACTGGAATTCAAGAAATGTAAAAGATCTACAGGAAATCTTTAAGGACATTGGGAAGTTCCTTTATCAAGTATTTCTAAAAGAACATGGATAAGACTGTCAGCTGGTGACACAGTAGATAAGAGGGCTGGGCCTGGAGTCAGGAAGACGTGAGTTCAAATCTGTTTTCAGACACTGACTAGCTATATCACCCTGGCCAAGTCACCCAACCGTGTTTGCCTCAGTTTTCTCATCTATAAAATTAGCAGTAGAAGGAAATGGCAAATCACTCTAGTTTCTTTGCCAAGAATACCCCAAATAGGATCATGGTACTGGGCATGACATTTTAAAATTGGGATAGTATGTCTGATCACATTCACTGTTGTTTTTTTTTTTTTCCAGTGTCCTGGGTTGTAGGAGTTAATCCAGGTCTGGTAACCTGAACTTTCTCTATTTATTGTCTCCTCACTCATCATGGCTTCCAACTCCCTTTTAAGTATCTGATTGGGAAAGGTTCTATTCCCTTGTACCATAAAGAACAATTTCTTTGACAGAGGAAACAGAAGCAAAATGAGAACTGGTTAGTTCTGCCTTCTGTTCTTTGCTCAAGACCATTGTCCCAAACACCCTGAGCAACAGGACTATACTCAATACATGCCAACTCACACTCTAGGCACACAATTATTACCTTAAACTGACAGAAAAACAAAACCAGAACACTCTGCATGTCTCTCTGAAACACTCAATGTACCTCCTAAGTCCTAGAAGAGAAGAGATCATCAGGCCTTTGTCATTGTGATTGGTAGCTTGTTTTCAACTCTCATGGCAGGCTGCCAGTTTGGCATGCAAGTTCATTTCAATGGAGTCTTCTCAGCAAGGCTTTATCTTTCATGATTTTTATGTTTTTCCCCCACCTCTTGAGATGATGCTTTCTTGTTCAGTTGTCTTTGGCAATTAGCAGCTTCCTGTCAAACCCCAAATACAGGGGTTTGTATCTGTATTTGTATTTGTTTGCAAAACAAATTGAATTGCTAGTCAGTCCTAGATCTTCCTGTCCCTTCAAAAATATCAGGGAGGGAAGATAAAAGCCCTGTATTATTTTGCCACTTGTCTACTATTGCCCACTTTGTTCATGTTAGCGTTCAGCATGCCATTTCTATTAAGCTGACCACACTGGCTTGCTTAATGTGTTTCCCAATTGGCAGTTTTTGCCATACTCATGTGTGTACCACACTTTGTGTATATGAACTATGTTACTTAGCATAGAGTACCAATTAAGCCTTTAAATCTACAGATTTTATTATGAACATTAAGATAATTCTATTTCTAACCATATATAAAAAGGGGAAATATGTTGTACAAGGAAAGAGATATAATCTGAGAACAATGGCTTTAAAGCTAACACTTATTTCCCTTTTGTCACAAAGTACTTTGATTAATTTATGTAAATTATTATTTAATTCATTATAATTTATGTTTGACTTTAATTAACTTGGACAAAGGTCAAATTAAATAAGCACATGCATTTTTTTTACTATACTGTGTTATCATTTTCTATATTACTGACTGATTATTAAAATCTTAGCCTCTTTCCCCAAATAGAATAGTATTTCAGATTTAAATTAAATATATTTGTGGAAAAATTAATTTGGACTTAGAAATTCTTTACAATATTTTTTAAATTAGCAGTCTTTCCCCAAGGTCATGGTTTTAAATGGGCTATTTTATTTTATTTTTACACAGGGAGAAAAGATCCCTTTTATACCACAGAAAGGCAAAGGAAAAAAATAAAGATGGTGAAAATAATCTCTTCACCATTATAAGTAAAAAGTTATGAAGTAAAATATATTATTTAATTACATTAAATCAAGATACAAGAGGAAAACAGTACTACTCAAGTGATAGTATCCCTATATTAATAAATACCTAAATTTAAAAGGTACAGTGAGTTTAGACATTAATAGTCCACATTAAACTAATTAACTAACTAACTAACTAACTAACTAACTAACTAACTAACTAGATTTCTCTGCCAATGGATGGAAAAGGAAAAAGGAAAAGATAAGGAGTCAAAACAGAAAGGGTTGGGGGAGAATAGCAACCAACATCTGAGATTTTTTTATGATGAAGGCTACACAGAGGCAAAGCTTCCTGTTACATTAACATATCACTAGCTTTGTAATTTTTTATATTAAAATGTTTTCATTAGTTTACTACAAAACCTCTAAATTTGTATGGCTAATACAACCACAACTTTATTAGCCACATAGGATTTGCCTTAGTTATGCTTGAGTAAAATTTACTAGATGTTTCAAATTGAGTCCAACTGTTAGGTAATGACATTAAAGGAACTAAGTCTTTTTCATCTGTTATGGGTTTGAGGGTTTTAGTAAGGCATATTTGGGAGAGAAGAGAATTGGGATCTTTAATGGCAAAAGAAAAATGGCATGGAGTCTGCTGAAGGTAGCCACTTGACCAGCATGGAAACCTCATAATTAAGATGGTCGTCATATCCATTTTGGTGGCCTTCTTTTTTTTTTGTTTTTGTTTTTTGGTGAGGCGATTGGGGTTAAGTGACTTGCCCAGGGTCACACAGCTAGTAAGTATTAAGTGTCTGAGGCCAGATTTGAACTCAGGTACTCCTGACTCCAGGGCCGGTGCTCTATCCACTGCACCACCTAGCTGCCCCATTTTGGTGGCCTTCTAATGCGTGGGAAGAGACCCTGAAGAGGGATGACATGGTGGAGCTGAAAGATAACTTGACTGACAGTGAGAAGAGAGCTGCTCTGCATACAGTGGACACTGACTTTATAAGTATTTATTTATTTATTTTTTTATTTTTTTTTAGTGAGGCAATTGGGGTTAAGTGACTTGCCCAGGGTCACACAGCTAGTAAGTGTTAAGTGTCTGAGGCCGGATTTGAACTCAGGTACTCCTGACTCCAGGGCCGGTGTTCTATCCACTGCGCCACCTAGCTGCCCCATAAGTATTTGTTTTTTTTTTTTTTTTTGAGATATTTTATTTTTTCCGTTACATGTAAAGATAGTTCTCAACTTTTGTTTATACATGCTTTACAATTTCAGATTTTTCTCCCTCCCTCCCTCCCCTCCCTCCCCCCCTCCCCTAGACAGCAGGTAATCTGATATAGGTTATATCTATATATATCTATACATATACATATAGATATATATATACACACACATATATATACACATAATAACATTAATCCTATTTCTGCATTAATCCTGTTACAAGAGAAAGAATCAGAGCAGTGATGCAAAACCTCAAAATAGAAAAAAAAAAACAGCACCCAAAACAAAAGAAATAATATGGTTCAATCAGCATCTATACTCCACAGTTCTTTCTTTCTTTTTTTTTCTTGGATTTGGAGATCCTCTTCTATCATGAGTTCCCTGGAACTCTTCTGTACCATTGCATTGGTGAGAAGAATATAGTCCATCACCGTAGGTCAGCACTCAATGTTGATGATACTGTGTACAATGTTCTTCTGGTTCTGCACATCTCACTCATCATCAGCTCACGTAAGACCCTCCAGGTTTCTCTGAACTCTTCCTGCTCATCATTTCTTACAGCACAATAGTATTCCATTGTATTCATATACCACAACTTGTCCAGCCATTCCCCAATTGATGGGCACCCCCTCAACTTCCAATTCCTTGCTACCACGTAAAGAGCAGCTATAAATATTTTTGTACATGTGGGTCCCCATAAGTATTTGTTAAAATGAAGTGAATAGACAGCTGTTAAAATCCCTCTTGTTTCAAAAGTGTTATTCACTTAATAGCAATATTAAATGTAATTAACAAATGTATGTGGGCCAAGCTTTACTCAACATATAATTCTTTTAAAAATATTTTCTGATATCTTTTTTTATACCACCTTCATTTCTGAATATATCCCTTTCCATTCCCGCCCAGGAAATCATTCTTTATATCAACAAATATAAAGAGAACAAGAAGCAGTTTAGCAAACCAACTCCAACTTCCAACATATAATTCTTAAAAGTTGTTTACAAATTTTTAAAATTATTTGATGTTCCATAGGAACACTACAGCAAATCTTGACAGAATCTTTTTGCTAATAAACACACAATATTTTTTCCTTAAGTTCAGATTTTTGTTTCATTGTTTTTCTCAAAGCAGTGTATAAGTATGCCATGTATGTCATTTGAAAATATTTTCCTCTCTTCTCCCAGGTTATAGAACAAATATCAGATGATCACTGCTTTATAACATCAGAGTTCAAATGTCTACACAACTGCATCTTTGTTTTCTATCTAATTTACTGCATTTTTCAATGGTTTGGCCTCCTATGGAAATTATTCATGTGAGCAAGCACGGGTGTCTATTGTTTCTCTCAATGATCTTCTTGAATCACCATCAAATGTCAGTGATGAGTAATGAAAATTATATTAGCAGCATAGATTAAAAAGAATACATAAATAATAGTCCAACATGAGGCAAATATGCAATAAGCTTTAAGAAGAAAAAGAAAAAAGGGAAGAAAATGGAATGAAACCCCACTGTTAAAGTCAGATGTTTAAAAATCCCTCCTTTTTCCTACATTTTGAGTCCATGTTGACAGTTCCTAAGTTCCTCAATGAACTTCTTGGTGAGTCATTCAGAAATATTGCAAAGGAAAACCAAATGTTCTTCTTTCCTAAGAAGCCTTCCCAATCCTGTCAACCTAAGAAGTAGGACAGTGTGCCCAGTGCCAAGAATACTGTGTAATGATTTGAGAGGAAAAATCTATCTTGTTAAAAAAAATCATACTAAATATGGAAGTGACAGAAGAACCTAATACATGAACTCATAAGGATACATAAGCTTTGTACTATATGCCGTGCACTATGCTATGCACTTTAGAGATATCTCATTTGACCCTCATAACAACCCTGGGATGTAGGTACTATTATTACACTCATTTTATAGTTGAGGAAACTGAGACAGACACAAAATAAGTGACTTATTCAGTCACGTGTCTAGGTACATGGCTAGTAAATGTCTGAAGCTGGATTTTAATTCAGTTCTTCCTGATACCAGGCCCAGTCATTTACCATCTAGCTGCCTCTACAAATCTTATTGTAGGGTGAAGAGTTAAAAATTTTCTGTATCTTAAACTTAAAGTGGTAACACTAGAATATTCAGCTTTCAAAACTTCAGCCTAACTACAAAAATAGTCATTTTCCTCAGAGATTAAATAGCTCAGTTGAGCAGCCAAAAAGTGGGGGCAAATAATCTATAGGGAGGTCCAATTTGCTCTTATTAAATTTCCAGGAAAATACTCTAAAATTTCATATTTTTCTATGATTTTATGGTTCTGCAAATGGCTACAGTAGGAGTTCAACAATAATACTTCAAAGGATCCATGATTTTCATTGGTTTGGACTCCTCTCCCCTTCCACTGACACAGGCCACAGCCTCTGTCCTTAGTAGGCCACTGTAGTAAGTGGCCAAAAAAAAGATCAGCTGGTAGCAAAATCACAGCTAAGCTACCTCTCCAAACAGAGCCAGGCAGGCCCATGGAGGACAGATGGAGTCCACTGCCAGGCCCATATTTAAAGCTCTTTGGTTTTGGTAGAATCTGCCAGATATTATCCTCTGCTGGCATAACCTTCCACAAGCAAGAGTGGCCTCCACAACATGAAACAGCTCTGGTGTAGGGCTGTGTTAGAGGATACCCATACATACACTTCTATGTTCTTCATAAACACAAAGCCAATTGTACATGTGTGCATGTGGTGGTGGTGGTGGTGGGGCACTTCTTCATGATCTCATTTGATCCTCACAACTATCCTGAAAGGGTACGTACCACAGACACTCACTGTTCTCTTTTGAGCTAAGGAGATAAACAGAATTGGCTAGACCTAATTAATGCAGAAAGTCAGTAGTAGAATCCCAATCTTCTTAGTCCAAAGACATTTTAAAGGCTTATTTATTGTTCAGTCATTTTTCAGTTGTTCTGACTCTTTATGACCCTATTTGCGGTTTTCTTGGCAGAGATACTAGAGTAGTTTGCCATTTCCTTCTCCAGCTCATTTTACAGATGAGGATACTGAGGCAAACAAGTTTTTGACTTGCCCAGGGTCACACAACCAGTAAGTGTCTGAAGCCACATTTAAACTCAGTTCTTCCTGACTTCAGGGCCAGCGTTCTATCCATTGCACCCTTTTAAAGGCTAGGGAGGAGTTATTATACTTCTTTCTCTTCTCACTTCTCCAAAGTGGGGGCTTCTTCATGTTGTGGATGGCTTCAACCTTCTTTCTCCTCTCTCTGACCTCCTTTTTGGTGATCTCATCTACACCAATGGATTCAATTATCTTCTTTATGTAGCTGACTCCCACTTCTACGTCTACTAGCCTGACCTCTCCCCTGAATCTTATTCTGGATTTCTGTCTGCTGGACGTAATAATAGTAACAATAGTAATAATAGTAAACATTTATTTAATACTATACATACATTAGCACATCTGATCCTCACAACAACTCTGAGAAGTGCTATTATTATCACCATTTTACAGAGGAAGAAACTGAAGCAAACAGAGGTTAAGAGATTTACAGAGGGTCGCAGAGGTCTGAGGTTAGATTTGAACCCAGGCTCTATCCACTTAAACTCCTTGGGGAAAGGAACTGTCCTTTTTCTTTTTTTTTTCTTTTTTAATCCCCAGCACAGTGTCTGGTTAATACCAGGTGCTTAATGTTGACTGATTGATTGATTGACCATACCACCTAACTGTCACATCTTCATGAGGATGCTCCCCAGAACCTCAAACTCAATATATCCCAAGCTGAACAAATCATCCTCACCTGCCACCAACTGACCCCTTTCCTTAAATTCCCTAAAAGACAGTACCACCATTGCCCTAGTCATCTCAGACTTAAGACCCGAGTCATCTTTAACTCTTCCCTGTCTTATCTCCATATCCATTCATCCATCAATTCTTTCTGCTTCACCTCTGCACCTTTCCATCTCACTGAAACCACTCAAGCTCAGTTCTCATTAGTCCTTGTCTCCACTCTTCTCACAACCTCCTCACCCAATTGTCCCACTTCTTGTCTCTCACTATCCAATCTATCTTTCAACACCAGGGAATCTGACTTTCCTAGTATGCAGGGTCTGACTGTCATTATCTTGTACAACTTCACAAAGGTCATTGCTTGACATTGAAGGGTCCCACAACTCTGGTCCCAATCTAGTTTTCCAGGCATTGCATGTCCCCCTGACTGCATCTTGCCTTCACCTGCATCTGTGCATGCCATCTTCTACATCTCAAAAGGCAATTCCCCTCCTCCTCAATTTCTGACTTGAAATCATTCCCTTCCTTTAAGTTCCAGATCTGGTACCTTCTCTCCTTCAGGAAGGCTTTCCTTATTGCTAAATGTAGAAGTGATCTTTCCCACCTTGAATTTCTCATACCACTCTGTTTGACTTATCAAATAAGATAATGCATGTAAATCACTCTGCAGTCCTTATATCACTATTCAAATATCAGCTATCTGTCTTGTATATTTCTCATATAACTACAGCAGAGAACAGAGATATTTAACAAAGTCTAAGGAATAGAGGAAGGGAGAAGGGCAGAAACGGAGAGAAAAATAAGTTTAGGGAAGAGCTCAATGCTTGACTTGCCCATTTTCAGAATTACATGCAAAAATCTTACAAAATGTAGTTAAGTTCATGAAAAAAACAAACATTTCTTAAAGGAACAAAACTAGTTCCCAGTGTTTAAACTTTTTAAAGTTGCAACCATTGTACAACAAATACCTAAATATTCTGATTCAGATACAATAATAATTTAATGTAGTTCATCTCAGATTTCTTTAAGTTTGATTTTCTTCTGCATTCCTTGGATCATTTGCATTACATGTTAAAAATTACACAGAGGACTAAACTATAAACTGCTATTATTACTGATGATTGACTTCGTGCTACAAGGACCCTAGAGGTCATATAGTCTAATCATCTCCTTTTACAGATGGAGAAACTAAGTTCCACAAAGATTTACCAACTTGTTTGAGGTCAAATAAGAAAGTACAAGCCAGAAGAATGATTCAAACTCAGGTTTTCTGACTCCAGATCTAGTAATTTTCTGCTGCACCTAAAACTTTCTGTGCCTCTTTAAAATGCATTGCTATTTTTGACTTGATAAATAATCAAGAAATATGAAATACTTAAAATGGAGGATGGCCTCTTTTTAATAAGATCCTTCGAGCTACAATATTGTCAATGTCAGGCTGCTATTAATATGAGGCAAATTTAGCTTATCACTTGTCAACGTTAAGCAAACATAAATATATTAGATAATGAAATGGAGACGCATGGTTTTTAGGAAAATATCAGGTCTGCACTGTGTACCCTAATCCCAAGGCCAGTGTCTACATAAAACTTATACCACACAAATGTTGATAAGCTGCAGTTTCAACTAGCATTCCAAGAGTTTTCAAAACAGTCTGTATTTTGCAATGACTGTCCGGAGTCTAAAATTGCTTATTATGCAAGGTACTTGTCACCTGTTGCTGTTCTTTGGAACTTATTCACTCCTTGCAGTTAGGACTATATGCTAAAATTATACTAAGTACTTTATGCTACTGGTGAGTAGCTTGTGTCTAAATCTAAAGAATAATGGGGCAGATAATAACCAGCATTTATATAGTACTTTGACGTTTACAAAGTGCTTTACATATGTTATTTCAGTTGATCCTCACAACAACCCTGCGAGGTAAGTGCTATTATTAATCCCTATTTGATAAAAAGAAAACTGAAGCAGAGAGAAGAGACTTGCCCAGGGTTACATAGTTTGTAAGTGCCTGAGAGATGGTTACAATTGTTTATTACTTAAATGAGAATAAGCCTTGTTTGAGGTGTGATTATTTTTCAAAAATTCAGACCTTCAATTTTTTTTTTGCCTTGAGGAATTTGGACAAATAGGCTAAACTAGAGAGTAAATGATGGTTTCATTCATTCATTCACTCATTCATGCAATCAGCAACTTGATTTTGTACCTATTGTAGGTGCTAGGAGAAATTCAGTTTAGGTACAAATGGTCCCTTCTTTGATGGAGCTTATTATCTTGTAGATATGCCAAAAGCAATGGGTTTAAAATCAAGAGAACTAGGTATTAAAATACTGGTTCTGTTACTTACTATGTATGGCCTTAAATGAATTGCTTGACCTCTCAGGCTCTTTTCACAGGTGTGGAAATCAGCTGAGAGAAATGATATGACTTGCCCAAAGTGACATAAGTAAGTACCCTAGAATGAATTTTAAATGAGATCCTCTGATACCCAACTATGGATTCTTTCTATGTATATTATGCTGCTGATATGTTGAGATGACCTGGGATCCAAATATGCATAGAAGTCCTATGTTTCCCACCAGCTTGAGCAGGTAAATGTAAGATTTACATATGACTTGCTTAACCTCATCAACCAAATGTAAAGATACATATAAGATCAATAGCTAGGGCTCTCCAAAAATTAGCTACTCTTCTGGGAACATAGCAAATGAATTCTCTCATCACAAAGAATCTCAACCCAAATGAGATATCATCACCCTATTTCCTGGACATTCTGGGGAATGTAGAATTCAGTATCTGAACACACCGATGAGACTTTCTTAAAAAGACTGATCTCAGAAAGGGACAATCTCAGGATAAAGTATATGACAGTAACAAACAACAGCTGCCAAGAGGCAAGCAATATTTTATTTACAAATAGCAGCAACCCTGTGAAGTATGTAATACAAGTAATCACAATAAGTATAATCTCAATTTTGCAGATGAAGAAAATGAGTCTCCAGAGGCCAAGCATATTATATCCAAGAGTCAGAATTCTATCTGAAGAGACTTGGATGCTGAAGCTGAGCTTCAAATTAACTGTCAAAAGGACATTTTTCATTATCTTAGCACTTTTTCTAAACTGCAAAAATAGTTGCCAAGAAACTTATTGGTAAGGTGACGCTCTCAAAGTAAGGCTGTGTGTGTTATTTACAGTTTCAGAAGTGTGATCTTTTCATGACTGCATATGAAGAAAATTCTTTATTCTCTAAGGGTAAAAAGGATATAAATTAACTATAAACCTTTTAGACATTTTTGTATTAAGTATTCAGACTACAGGTTGGTTTCTGATGTAGTTTGTTATACTTTCAAATACTTCTTCAGTAGGAACTGGGAAAACTCAGTGGGCAATTTGCCTGCAAGCTGTCTAACACAACACTAACCATTCTTACACTATTTCTTTTAGAAAAATACACCTGATAGACATGGGTCACTTGGAAAGAAACAGAGTAATGGCAAGCATACAGTTCTCTCATATCTTTCTTTGACTGCTATCTTTGCTTCTGTCTCACACGGTAAATAATTCCCCTGTGCTGATGTATTTTTCAAGTAATTATTTAGATTTGGAAAAAGAACCAGATAGAGAGTCAGAAGTCAGGATTTAAATCCTGGTTCTGCCACTTGGTGATGTTGGGCCAGTCATATAAGGCGCCTTTGTCTTAGGTGCATCCTCTGTAAAACAGGAAGGTTGGACTAGATCATCTCTGAGATTCTTTCCAGTTCAAAATTATGTGAATTGCCTTCTATCTATATAATATCGAGAAAAATAAGCTCAATGAAAACATTAGCATTGGCCAGAAGAATACAATATGAGTTACTAGATTATAAACCCAGGCAGTAAAAACTTTAACAGCACCTGACTTACAGATTACCCATGAATACAGAAAGTAGTAATCAATCAATTCATCAATAAATACTTATTATGTGCCTACGATGTGCCCAACACTTAGGATCCAAATACAAAAGCATGCCAGCTCTGGTCTCTAAAGAGTTGTGCTTATGTCTAATAGGGCTAGAGGAAATGCACAAGATGTTTATAATTAATAATAACTGTGATTGTATATATGCATACACATATATGTATATTTATACACATACACACATTTATATATATATATACATATATTTAAATATATGTATAAACACATACAAAGTGATCTGTGGCAGCCTTACAAGAAGGGGAAATCTATTGCCTCTTGAATGTGGTAGAACCAAGCTGAGCCCTGAAGTGAGATCAGAGTTAGATGAAGAAGACAAGCTTAGGGGACAGACTCTGCAAAGGGACAGGGTAGAGAGATGACATGTTGTATATGGGCTAGTTTGTACGGTATATATAGTACATGAGAGAAAATAATAGTCTGGAAAGATAGGAAAGAGCCAGACCACACAGGAATGCTTTTAAATGCCAGAGAATAGTTTGTATTTTATCCTAAAGGCAAAAAAGCCTTGGTGACTAATTATCGGCTCAGAGTTTGGGGTTAGTAAAAGTGAAGAATCAAGGATAACTCATATTGTGAACCTCAATGACTAGAATGTGACACCTTTGATGGGAATTAGGGAAAGAGAAATGGCCTTATGAGGAAAGATGAATTCTTCTCTGTAGTGTTAAGTTTGAGATGCCTATAGCACATCTGAAGAAGCAGGACTGGAGCTCGGAAGAGAGATGAGCCTGGACATACAGATCTGTGAGTGTTAGCACAGAGATGCTAGTTGAATCTATGGGAGCTGAGGAGAGCTAGTTAAATCCATGAGAATATCAAGACAGAAAGTATAAAGAGGGCCCAGTTCAGAGCTCTGGAGTTCACTCACATATAAAGGGCAGGACAGAAATGATCTAACAAAGTAGATTTAGAAGAATCACTGTGACAGCTAGGGAAAGAACCATTACAGAGCAGTGTCCTGAAAATCCTGGAAAAGGAGCTTATCCAGAAAAGAGGCAGGTGGTCAAGAAAGGTGAGAAAACACCATTGGATTTAGCAATTGCGAGGTCCCTAATAACATTCAAGAGAGGAGTTTCAGCTAACTGATGTTGTGTGGAAGCCAAATTGTGAGGGGTTGGGAAGTGATGAAGCAAAGGCAATGCATGAATTTGGTGGTGTTCTGTTGTTTTGTTTTGTTTAAAAGGAGTTTGGCTGTAAAGAGAAAAAAAAAGATAGAGGGAATATCTAGCCTGAAGGGATGGCAGTATCAAGTGAAGGTATCTTAAGGATAAGGAAGATATGGGCATGTTTGTAGGTATCAAAGAAAGAACCAGTGAATAAAGAGATGTTGCAAATTAGGGAAAGAAAAGGGAATGATCAAAAGGGCAAGTTCCTCTTATGCATGAAATCAAGAGAATAAGCAGAAGGATTGGCAATTAACGAGAAAGACCACCTCATCTTCTGAGGCTGGAGAAAATGAAAAAAATGGTGAATGATACGAAAATTATTTGATTGTGTACCCTGGGAGAAGAGGAGGTTTAATATAGTGAGGTTTATATGGTCATGTCATCTCCTGAGAGGAAGCAGGTGGCTTTAGAAGTGAAATTTTAGGTGTAACGATTGGAATAACGCCACCTGCTGGATACTAACTGTAGAAGAGTTCTGCCCATGAAGCGAAGGTCTTTGAGGGCAAGACCAGGAGTCTTTTCTTCAGGAGTCAGGAAGTGACGCGGACTAGTGGGAGGAGGCAGGAAGAGACTGGCGCTCAGTCTCGCGCTCTCTTTCCTTTGGACTCTGGTGGAGAGCGGAGCTAGAAATGTGCTCTCCCTTTAATAGCTAGGAATTTAGGCCTTTTTCTCTCTCTTTACCAAATTCTTATTCTCCTTAATAAATGCTTAAAAGTCTAACTCTTGCTAAAGCTTATAATTTATTGGCGACCA
The DNA here is from genome assembly GCF_019393635.1 of Dromiciops gliroides. Lineage (NCBI taxonomy): Eukaryota > Metazoa > Chordata > Mammalia > Microbiotheria > Microbiotheriidae > Dromiciops > Dromiciops gliroides. Next base: position 260,685,625 of record NC_057864.1, read on the forward strand.
CTCATTAGATATTTTAGACAGTTTAGCTAGAATTTTAGCCCTTAACAGATGGCTGACCACGAAGAGGAAAGCTAAACTTCAGTCTTCTGATCTTCTGGTTGGGTAAGAAATTTCCCCTCCCTCTCCCTTTAACTGCTAAGTACTGGCGTACTGGCTGTGTTTTCCTTTAAATTTTTTCGAATGGACCTTTTAAACTCCCTAATTACCCTATTTTTGATTTTAGTCTGTTTAACCAGACAAATGGGGGATAAGATCATGTTAATGCTTTGTTTTTGTGGATTTTCTATTTTTCTTTTTATTTTTGTTAAAAGAGCCAGCAACTTACTCACACAAGGAAATATCTCTCCCTCTCCCAACCATGCTTTTTCAGAGAAACCTGAAGAGATTCCCGCAGCTTTTCCCAGTTCTAACACTAATTGTTGCTTTAATTTTGCATGCCTGGAGGCAATGACCCACCCTCTAGAAGCTTTTAATCCCCTAGCACCTGGAGGCAAAGTGGGGGAAGAGGAATCCAGGCCTGAGTTCAAAATCAAGTCTGATTCAAATTGCTCTGGTCCCTCCCCTCCTCTCCAGACCCCACCCTCTACTCCTCCTATGGCCAAGCCCATTGCTTCCCCTGCCTGGGAAGTCCAGAGATCTGATGCGCATGCTCAACTTTCTGTAACTACATTTGCAGCTTCAGGCTCAGTCCTTCCCCAGCCTGGCTGTGCTTCTGAGACAACCTTAGAAAACCCTTTAAATTCCAGATATGCTCGTTTTGTTCATAATTTTGCTAACCTGCTTTTGTCTTTAATTAGTAATCTTATAAAGCATTTGTATGGTGAAAAGACTGACAGACAATATAGAGGGGTTAAAGAAGAAAAAGTTAAGCTGAATAAGAATAATAACAATCAACATAGTTCAAGACTCTGCTTCTTTTGCCATGGAAGTATATATATTTTACAGAAATGTAGAAGTAAGAAGCAAGGTATTGATATGAGTATTGGGGATTTTAGATATCGGAATCAAAAGTGTTCTAAATTCACTCAGATTATTAATAGTATCAGTTCAGAGGTTACATAGGATTTCTATGCTATTACACCTACATTTTGAAATTAATGGTATGGGTTTATTTTCATAGAGATTTTCATGCTTTTGAGATTGTGTCATACTTAGTTTTTAAAACAAGGAGAATATTTGTAAAAGCTTTTTATAGTCATGTGATCAAGTTTATATTTTATAGTACTCTTATTAATATTAAATTCATATTCATTTAGATTTCCCTAGTTTGAATTTCACTGTCTTTTATTGTTCCACGTGTATTTTCTTCTATTCATTCATCTATCTAATTTTGAAACATGGTTTTGATTTCATAATACAATGTTAATTCTAGGAGTATTGTGCTCCCATATTCTGAGTTGTTTGTTTTTGTTATTTTTTCTCAACTGATTATTTGATCAAACTCTTTAAAGCATTTCCCTGGCAAATTGTTTGCTATGGCAAGTGTAAATTGATTCTAGAAGTATTATTTTTGATAAGCATATTCCAAAAAAAAAAGAGGGGAACATTTGTAAAAGTTTTCTTTGAGATTGTGTTGTGCTTTAACTTTTATTTAAATATGTTCAGATTTTTCAAAAAAGTAATTGTATACTAAGTTAAAAAAAAGGGGGTATTATTTGAAATTGTTGCATAATTATATATTGTGTTCTGAGTCAAGATGTATTCACATTTTTTGCAATCATTTATTATCCTCAATTTTTAAATCCATATGAGACTTGGATTATGGGAACTTATCATTTAAGACATTAATTGCCTTTATTCTGAGTTATCAGATGTCAGTTGGCCAAGATGCCATCCAATCACAAGAGGAATACATGCAAGAGCAGACACTGAATTGTCACATGAGGGGAGACATGCATGAAGTCAAGGTATGGCCGAGGGAACGGCTTTTGACTAATGTTGAGGTTGGATTCTCTTGGTTTAATATTTTATTTTATTTTTCCCCACAATATTGTACAGATGGCTGGAAGTATTCATCCCACCCATCTCACTTCTACACCTGGCTTCCATGCTCCCTCCTATATGCCTGATGCCATGGACATCTCAGTCCCATGCATCTGATTAAGTCTGACTCAGTTTCTTCCAATATGTTCGGTGGCATGGACATATATTCCATCCACCTATTTTAAGCCTGGCATACTGTATGGGCAGTACATATTGCTCAAGTGTGGGAATGCTCATATCCCATCATTTCTCTGTTCTTTTATGGTAACCCCCATAATTATCTCAGGTGTCATGATAAATACAGTGTTGAATTTGGCCTTGACACCTGTTACCAATTATATTAGATTTTTTAATTTCTCATAATGGCATGAGGATAATTAGGCAGATGATGCAAAAAGTGATAAAACAAAGATAAAAATTATTTTTATTAATTAATATTGCAGCAATTGTCTTCTCAATTACCCTCCATAAGGGGGGACTATAGTAATATTATAATTTTAAAGAATGGTTCAATTTTTGTTTTATTATATATTTCATGTGTAACAACTAAGATTCTGAATTCCCTTAGACATGTTTTTGAGAACTTTCATTGTTGGATTTGATTATTGACAAAGCTATTTTAAAGTTGTGTTAAGCTCAATTTTGTAGGAAATTTTCCTGGCTGATTACCAGCATCCACACATCAACCCCTGAAAAGACTTCCATTCCACGACTACACCTAGAGGACATCTAAGAAAAGACTTTCAGAGACTTTAAATGAACAGTTTTGATTTGTTGTTTTTGTTGTTTTTTTTCTCTTTCTGTTATAATATACACCATCTGTAACATGTACTCTCTGCAGAGGCCCTCCCTTTGCAAGACTAATGTCAAAGCGTCGGTTCATGAGGACAAAAAAAAAATCGCCCCTCTGGACAAAACTTTCCTCTCTTCCTTTTCTATATTGTTGTTCACATATTATTAGCTAGCAATAGTTATTATATTCTTTTTACTGTTCCGTCAAGGAAACATTTTGTTTCTTGAGGAACAACAGGGGGGACTGTAACGATTGGAATAACGCCACCTGCTGGATACTAACTGTAGAAGAGTTCTGCCCATGAAGCGAAGGTCTTTGAGGGCAAGACCAGGAGTCTTTTCTTCAGGAGTCAGGAAGTGACGCGGACTAGTGGGAGGAGGCAGGAAGAGACTGGCGCTCAGTCTCGCGCTCTCTTTCCTTTGGACTCTGGTGGAGAGCGGAGCTAGAAATGTGCTCTCCCTTTAATAGCTAGGAATTTAGGCCTTTTTCTCTCTCTTTACCAAATTCTTATTCTCCTTAATAAATGCTTAAAAGTCTAACTCTTGCTAAAGCTTATAATTTATTGGCGACCACTCATTAGATATTTTAGACAGTTTAGCTAGAATTTTAGCCCTTAACATAGGAAAGCTGCTGTGTAGAATGTAATACTGCTTCTTCTTTCTGACACTCCTTCAGATAGCCCCGACTGTAATGAACAGAAAGTATGGCTGGGGAGTGGGGGAATCTTGTAGCTTTTAGGGAAATTTCTAAGCTTGGAAGGAGTAGGGGAACAAGAAGAAATTAAAAAACAGAATAGCTTAGAGGAGCTGACCCCAGGAATGGACTTTTTATACAGGGTTGTCTACATGAGAGTATCTCTACCCAAAAATATTTTCACCATAACTTGCTTGCATTTTTGTACTTCACTTTGCTAAAATGTTCAAAACCCCACATATAAGAAACTCATTTATGTTAACAAGAATGTACTTACCCACACACACGGATCCAGGAATCAAGTTAATAGTATAGGTGGGTTACATAATGAATTAAATGTTTCACTTGGCTGGTTTGGGGAATTAATTGTCATTAGAAATGTTGACTCTATGAGCTGAGCTCTGAACTGACAAACTAGAAATAAATATAACTCATCTGGAAGGTTGGGGCTTCCTATATTAAAAACATTAAATGAAGTCTGACGGAATTACAAACTACTAATATTGTTCACCTCAAAATGAATCTCCATGTAAGATTTTATAAAAATTCCATTCTTTGAATATGTGAACTAATTAATTAGACTAATTTCTTAAGCTGAATTCTAATATACTTATAAGCAAGGTTTTTTGGGGAAAAAAGCATCCATTGACCTGAGCTGTTAAATTCAGGGTTGTAATCCAAAATCAATTGTGCCTCGGCCAGCTTTCTATCATCAAGGTGTTTTTCTTGGCAAGAGCTCAAATTCAAAATGAAGGGAATCCACTGGGGTGATAATTTGCCATATGAGCACCCACAGGTTGTTAAAATAAAGGTGCTATACTACTCATGAATGCCCTAAAGCCCTTACACAAACAGCATTGCCAGGCAAAATCTTCATTCCTTTTATAAGTGCAAAGTAAGAAAATCTTCCCATGCTTATGTATGTATATGTTTACACATGCATGCATGCCTATGCAGATATAAATACACACACACACTCTTTCTCTCATTCTTCTCAAACTCAAGTCAGAGTCTGATCTGCTCAGCAGCACAGATTCCTCTTTTGTATACCTCACTGCACTTAACTAAATAAAACTCACCACAGCGAAATGGAGGAAAGAGTTGAGTCCACAGGATTTGATCTAACTCATATTAGTTGTGTGAATTTGGGCAAGTCATTTAACCTAAACTGAGCCTTAGTTTTCTTATTGATAAAATAGGGATAATAATACCTACAATAAATATCGCTATAAAAATGCATAAGCCTAAAAGTATTACAAATGAGAATAGTCTTATCGTGACTAAATACCTCATCACTCAAATTATAGCTACTAAAAATTAAGTTTTTTCACCTTTCAATAAAATTACCACAGAATTCAAAGCAATCTTGAGTTTTCATTAAAAATTGTTTTTCTTTTGCAAGAAAGGTCTGACAAAAAATAGATTAATGCTTTGCTACAAGTCCTGAAAATGCACATATTATGGAATACTATATTTAATTTAAAATTTTTTTCAAACACAAAAGAAGGTGGTCTAGCCATACCAGATCTTAAATTGTATTATAAAGTGGTAATTATCAAGCAATTTGGTACTGGGTGTGGTAAAATATGAAAGTTTTTAACAGTCGGCTAGGATAACTGAAAGACGCCAGTTTTTCAAGGACCACCCTTTTGGGGAGGAGATGAACAGTCCGCCTGCTGCGCATGTCAGACTGCCTGCCGGGTACAGTCTGCCTGCTGCGCATGTCAGACTGCCTGCCGGGTACAGTCCGCCTGCTGCGCATGTCAGACTGCCTGCCGGGTACAGTCCGCCTGCTGCGCATGTCAGACTGCCTGCCGGGTTTTTTGACTTCCGGGGTGGAGAGAACGGGAGTAGCCTTTTTTTGCCGGCTTGGCGGGACTCCGGGCGGCGCGGGACTGACGGTCTGACTCACTCCAAAGGTGGCCTAAATCGGTTTGGTGAGTTTTTATAAGGAATATAGACTAAGCCTAGATTTAAGACGATTTGTACTGTATTTCTATTTTCCTATCCTTCTAATCAACAACACCTTATATACAATAAAGGCTCTATCTAGAAAACCAGAAGCTTCTTCCATTTACTAGTCTGGGAGATAAATTAAGGGAAGGGTTAAGTAGGGGAGATTTATGATCTAATATCCAATTTTAAATCTCACAGTTTGGCGACCCCGAAGGGACCTTAAGGACCCTCCCACCCTCCCTAGTTTGGCCATAAGCCGGCTAATTCGGTGGTTTTTCCAAATACCCCCCCCCCCCCCCCCCCGCGGACTTTCCCTTTGTCTAATCTCCCTTAAAGACTTTAAGCCTCTGAAAGTCTCGCTTTAAACAGAAAAGCCAGCCCAGTTTAAAGGGCAAGATGCTTGAATATTCTACCATCCCTTTGATTTTTCTCATCGGAATGTATTGGGACAGCATAACATCCCGACTTAGAGGAATAGTTTACTCAATGGTCCTTCATAACATTATTGGTTTTTTCCTCATTCAGGCAGCAAAAAGTTTTTTGTATAATAGTATACGTGAGAATCTTTGGGAAAATACGTTTAATATAAGTAGAAATTTTATGCCTGCAATTGAAATACCTTTTAATACCACATCCATAGTTCATACGACTAAGGATTTTATTCTTTTTTGTTGTTTTTTTTTTGTTTTTGTTATTATCATTGTTTTTGTTATTATCATTGTTATGATGTGGGGGAAACTCTCACATATGGAGAGAGACCTCAAAATGGCTGTTTCTACTAGAGATGATCCAAGTTCAGAATCAGATCAGCAGAAACTACTCCCTCTGCAGGAAGCTATAGAACATAGTAAGAAGGGAGTGCCAATTCAAGTCAGAAAATATAGCCCCTTTAGACCAAGTGACTTGAGCGCATGGAAATCAATCATCCCTAGTTTTGAGAAAAATCCAAACACTGTAATTTCACAGTTAAGGACTATATTTAATGCATATCAACCCAGTTGGGCTGATGTTACTTGCCTTTTGGAAACTTTACTGTCCCCAACTGAGATTACAGATATTATCTCAGCAGGAAATGCCCTTGTTGCGAAAGGTAAGGCCGATGTGGAATGGCCTCTAAAGGATCCAGAGTGGAATTATAATGATGATAGGGATTTCCAAAGATTAAAAGATGCTAGAGAAACACTTCTGAAGGGAATGGAATCTTGCTCTAGAAAACCGGAAAACTGGCAGAAATTTTTAAGCCTACCTCAGGAGGCTAATGAAAGACCAAACAGATTTTATGATAGACTTTGTGAGGCCGCTAGACAGTACACCAGATTGGATCCAGTAGATTTAAGAGATTCCTGTATCATTCTCAACACATTTGTTTATAATTCACTGCCAGAAATACGCAGATACTTTCTGAAACAATGTCCAGACTGGAGAAATCTCTCAGTAGATAGAATTAAGGAACTTGCAAATTATGTCTTTGACTCACGTGAGGAAGATCCAGATCACCCTAAACAGAGCATTCTGGCACCAGCGATTCCTAGTCAGCCATGTGGACACTGGAACAAGGACACTAAGGTGTGTTGTTACTGTCGTAAGGAGGGGCATGAATTGAGAGAATGTAGGACTTGGAGAAGAAATTCTAATTCTAATTACAGGCGAAATCAAAATAGAAATAGATCCTTTTGGAGGAATACAGAAAGGCAGTACCAGAATAATGGTAACCAAGACCCCCCTCAGAAGAGGACACAGGAATGATGGTGTCTTGGGGAGGAATGGAACATAGATAATGAAAGCCATATATTCCCAGATCCGGATTTTTTGAATGCACTTGTGCCAGTCCATTCACCTCCCCAGAGTAATGAACCACATGTCACCTTAAAAGTGGGGGAGACTTATTATGATTGTCTGCTAGACACAGGAGCCTCTAAATCAGTATTAGTAAGCAAACCAGATGCTGGGTGTAGACCTGTAGGATTTTTGAATGTAGTGGGAGTCTCAGGAAAGAGCCAGAGAGTGGCAAAATTGAATCCTCGCATGGTATCTATGGGGCCCTTAACAGTGGAACATTCATTTTTACTCATGCCTGATGCCCCTGTAAATTTATTAGGTCGTGATCTCCTTTGCAAGCTTAGAGCAACCATATCTTGTGCTCCAGATGGGGCTGTCTCCTTACAATTGCCAGAGGATACTGTTCATTTATTACCAATTTTACTTACAGAAGCTCAAGGAACAGCAGGGGAGGTATCCAAAATCCCCTCTGACATTCCTGAGTCTTTATGGGCCTCATCCCCTAATGAGGTGGGGCTCCTTAAGTCTGCCATGCCTGTTACCTTTAAAGTTAAGGGGGGACCACCCCCCTCCATTCCACAGTATCCATTGTCTAGGGAAGCAATAGAAGGGATCACCCCTATAATTGAGGCTTTGAAAAGCCAGGGTATTATTATTCCATGTCATCACTCTCCATGCAATACTCCCATTTTGCCAGTTAAAAAACCCAAGCCTGGGCCAGATGGTAAACCTGTTTATCGTTTTGTGCAAGACCTTAGAGCGATTAATAATTATGTTATTCCTAGACATTCCATAGTTCCAAACCCGGCTACGATAATTTCCTCGATTCCCTATGAATCTACATGTTTCACAGTGGTAGACCTTTGCTCTGCCTTTTTCTCCATACCAGTACATGAGGACTTCCAATATTTATTTGCTTTTACCTGGAAAAATAGACAGTGGACCTGGACTAGACTCCCACAGGGATTTGTAGACAGTCCCACATTATTTTCCCAAATTTTACAGCAGGATCTGGCCTCTATTACCTTTAAGGGCTCCATACTAGTACAATATGTTGATGACTTACTTTTGGCCTCTCCTAATGCTGAAATTTGTCAGGAAGATAGCCGTCACTTACTGCTGGAGCTGCACAAGAGAGGACACAAGGTTTCCAAGACAAAGGTACAATGGTGTTTGCCCCAGGTAGAATATTTAGGATTTATTTTGGCTGCTGGAACTCGCTCTGTCTCTTCTAAGAGAGTCCAGGCCATTCAACAACTCTCTGCCCCCACTACTAAGAGGCAGTTGAGAGCCATTCTGGGAGCAGCTGGGTACTGTAGACAATGGATACCCTCTTTTGGTGAAGTTACTAAACCCCTCATAGCTCTTACAAAAAGTTCTGTTCCAGACAGTTTACAGTTGGATCCCCAGCATCTCTCAGCCATAAAAGAATTAAAACGGGCCTTGTTATCAGCACCTGCCCTAGGACTGCCAGATTATAGTAAGCCTTTCACTCTCTTTGTGCATGAACAAAGGGGGGTGGCTTCTGGAGTCCTGACTCAGTCACTGGGGCCTAACCAACGTCCTATAGCCTACTACTCAATTCAGCTGGACCCTGTAGCGGCTGGAGCGCCACCTTGCCTTAGAGCAGTGGCGGCCACAGCGCTTTTGGTAGAAAAAGCCTCTGATTTGGTCCTAGGTAACCCTCTAACTGTGCAATGCCCTCACGAAGTGGAGGCTCTCTTACTACGTCACAGGACACAAGCCTTTTCAGATCAAAGGCTGGCTAAGTATGAAATAACCCTGTTAGGTAATGAGAATATCACTTTAAAACGCTGCACAGTTCTTAATCCAGCAACACTACTCCCTAACTTACCATTCTCGGGGGAACCGTTGCATGACTGTGCTTCTTTAGTTGATATGGCTGAAAAACCCCGTGATGATCTTTTTGATACACCTTTAGAAAATCCTGATCTTGTCCTCTATACAGATGGTTCCTCATTTATGAGAGAGGGAACCCGTTTTACTGGAGCTGCTGTAGTTTCTGATTATGACACCCTCTGGGCAGCTTCTCTGCCTTCCCATTTTAGTGCACAGGCTGCTGAACTTGTGGCTCTTACACAGGCCTGTAATATAGCTAAAGATAAGAGTGCCACCATTTTTACTGACTCGAAATATGGCTTTGGCATATGCCACTTTATTGGTATGATTTGGCGTCAACGAGGCTTTCTAACATCCTCGGGCAAGGCTATTGCCAATGGGGACCTTATCAAGGACCTCTTAGATGCCCTAAAACTGCCTTCTTCCCTAGCCGTTGTACATTGCCCTGCCCACACAGGGAATAGTGATCCTGTTTCAAAGGGAAATGCACGAGCCGATTCTGCAGCCAAGCTTGCTGCATTAGAAGCTCCTGAACATGTATTTAACCTTTCACCTTCTGAGGATATTCCTTCCAACCTAACCTATGACGATTCTGAAGTAGAAAAGTGGAAAAAGAAATTTAAGGCGAAACAGATCAATGGCATCTGGGTGTCTCCGGAAGGTAAGCCATTTCTTCCCCGGAAATTCTACCACCAGGTATGCCTCTCTGTTCACAGAAAAGGCCATTTTGGTACACAAGGCATTGTAGACTCTATTAAGAGAACCTGGATAGCACCAGGTGTGACTAATACAGCATCTCGAATCTGCTCGGGCTGCTCCACATGTCAGTCTTATAATCAGTATGCTTTTAAGGTCAAAGCTTATGGAGGGCGTCCTCTAGCATATACACCTTTTGAGCACTTACAAATTGATTATATTACTATGCCAAAAGCAGGACATTATAAATTTTGCCTTGTTATAGTTGATCAGCTCACTCGGTGGGTGGAGGCCTTTCCCAGCCCCCGAGCCACAGCTGCCTTTGTTGCCAAAATTCTTCTTAAAGAGATAGTACCTCGTTTTGGCCCACCAGCCCGCATCGATTCTGACAAAGGCACACATTTCACTGATTCGATTTTATCCCAAATCTACTCTTTCTTGGGAGTGAATCCAAAATTCCACACGCCCTACCATCCACAAAGTTCAGGCCAAGTCGAACGTATGAATAAAGAGCTTAAGAGTATGATTGGCAAATTATGTACTGAAACCCATTTGAAATGGCCTGATGTTCTACCATTGGCATTATTCTATCTACGAAGTAGACCAAGAGGAGAACTTCATATATCTCCTTATGAAATGCTTTTTGGTCACCCTCCTATCCAAGCTAAAACTTTTTCCCCAGTTTATACATCACTGGTGGGAGGTGATACTTCTGTTGCTTCCTATATACAGGAATTACAGACCAGGCTACGTGAACTCCATGAGGCAGGAGCTGTGGTCCAGGCAGGACCATTAGACTTTTCATTGCATAACTTCAACCCAGGAGATAAAATATATGTAAAGAATTTTCAGAAAACCAGTGGAACTCAACCTGCCTGGGAAGGACCTTTTCAGGTATTATTGACAACTCCTACTGCCATTAAAATTGGTGAAAAAGACTCATGGATTCATTGCTCTCATATAAAGCCTGCACCATTCATAGGTGAAGAGATTTCAGATAGACCTGAGGTAGACGCTAAAGAGGTAAAAACCCTAAAGATAGCAACTGTTAAAGAGCAAAGAGAGTTCAGAGGAAAAAGGCAGTTCCCATTTAATAATCCCACTGATCAGTTAAATGCTTTGGGACTCAGTCTTCGTAAAGTATCAGGAGACGGAAATTGCCTTTTTAGGGCTTTAGCAGACCAGCTAGAAGGTCACTGTAGAAATCATCTCAGACACAGACAAGAAGCTGCTTCTTATATGATTAACCATAGACAAGAGTTTGAGTCTTTTATAGTAAATGACTCCCCTTTTGAAGAATATGTTGATGAATTAAAGAAATTTGGAAAGTGGGGAGGAAATGATACAATTGTAGCATTTGCTAAGCAGCATCAGCTGAATGTTGTGGTTCATCAATTAAATCAGCCTTTATTGAAAATCAGTGGCACAGACAAGACTGATGCTAGAGAACTCCACATTTTCTACCATAAAGAACATTATGACAGCATTAGAAAGATCAATGACAATTCAGAAACCCCTGCCACTTTGGCATGCAGAGAATTGGGGAACCAGTTAAAACAATGTGGCATACCCCAAACTCTAGCAGCTTAAATACCTTAAAATTTAACAAGCATTTCCTTCCACAGGCAAAAGCACTGAAGCACATGGCCTAGTTTTCTGGCCCACCTCAATTTCTCCCACCCTTTTCCCTACCCTATACCTATTTTTTTTAATCCTTTTTGCTTTTTGTTTTGTTTTGACTTTTGAAAGGCACTGAAAAGACCTGGAATTCACCACACCTTTAAATTCTTTAAGAGCACAAAAGGGTGCTTAGCGAATCTTTTGCCTTTTATTTTTGGTTTTTGGTTTTGCTTTGTTTTTTTTTTTACTTTTGTTTCTTTTGCTTTTCTTTAAAAACCCAATTTTGTAAACTAAGTGACTTTTCAAAGGCATTTTAAGTATATGCTATTGAATATTGAATCTTGCTTATTGAAGTCTTATTTCTTTTTGATGAATTAATCACCACTTTAAGTATCTGCTACTGTTATACTAGAGAATTCATGTATAAGATGATGTGGTCTACTTGCTAAAAGAAGATTATGTAATAATGTCTAAAAGAAGATTATGTAACAATGTCTAATATAATCAGCTATTTACATTCGTTTATTATTTATATGTCATTATACTCTGGGTATGGTTTGGAATTATTGTATATATCACTAATATATTCTCAGTTATGCAGCATAGCACACATTTTTACCATCATATTGTCTTTGGTGAAATTAATGAGATTTCAGAAATATGGAAACTTATCATTTCAGAGACTAACTTGCTGTGAACTCTGATGCAGGCCCTGGAGAGAATATATGTGCAACAAAAGGAGAGACAGGTATACATAAGTCCATGGTTTGCTTATGATGGTGACTATGTAGAGCACAATTACTAGGCACAGTCCAGTATTCATCCTCTCTCCCTCCTAATTTAACCTAATTTAACTGAACTTACTTATCTTTTTATCTCACTCAGTTGAATTCACCTGTGGCCTAGCACAATCACTGGCTGTCTCGGAACCATGAGATATGGTATGATAACCTTTCCATAACATTTTCAGGTGTCATGAACACATACTAAATTTGACTTTGATCCAGACACATGGTGGTAAAAAGTGTTACTGATTGCAAAATGCTATGCTAAGGTTTAGTAAAAAAAAAAAAAAATACAGCAATTCAAACAGTTAAAGAAGAAATCCAGCTTTCCAGACCAGAGTCCAGAATCCAGAATCCAGACCAGAGTCCTGAATCCAGTTTTCCAGACCAGAATCCAGTTTCCTCCTGATGACATCTTACCACTTCAAGAAGACAAGAGAACTCAGAGACTTTATATGAACTGTTTTGCTTTATTAGCTTTTACTATCTCCTTTCTGTTATATACTATCTGTAACATGTACTCTCTGCAGAGGCTCTCCCTTTGCAAGACTAATGTCAAAGCGTCGGTTCATGAGGAAAGAAAAAAAATCGTCCCTCTGGACAAAACTTTCCTCTCTTCCTTTTCTGTATTGTTGTTCGCATATTATTAGTCAGCAGAAGTTATTATATTCTTTTTACTGTTCCATCAAGGAAACATTCCATTTCTTGAGGAAGCAAAGGGGGGAAATGTGGTAAAATATGAAAGTTTTTAACAGTCGGCTAGGATAACTGAAAGACGCCAGTTTTTCAAGGACCACCCTTTTGGGGAGGAGATGAACAGTCCGCCTGCTGCGCATGTCAGACTGCCTGCCGGGTACAGTCTGCCTGCTGCGCATGTCAGACTGCCTGCCGGGTACAGTCTGCCTGCTGCGCATGTCAGACTGCCTGCCGGGTACAGTCCGCCTGCTGCGCATGTCAGACTGCCTGCCGGGTTTTTTGACTTCCGGGGTGGAGAGAACGGGAGTAGCCTTTTTTTGCCGGCTTGGCGGGACTCCGGGCGGCGCGGGACTGACGGTCTGACTCACTCCAAAGGTGGCCTAAATCGGTTTGGTGAGTTTTTATAAGGAATATAGACTAAGCCTAGATTTAAGACGATTTGTACTGTATTTCTATTTTCCTATCCTTCTAATCAACAACACCTTATATACAATAAAGGCTCTATCTAGAAAACCAGAAGCTTCTTCCATTTACTAGTCTGGGAGATAAATTAAGGGAAGGGTTAAGTAGGGGAGATTTATGATCTAATATCCAATTTTAAATCTCACATGGGTAAGAAATAGAGTAGTGGATCAGTGGAATAGAATAGGTATGAAATACATTATAGTAAGTGACGATAGTATATTACAGTATATATAGTTTAGTAACTGACTACAATAATCTAGTATATGATAAAGCCAAAGAGCCAAGCTTTTGGAACAAAAATTCATTATTTGACAAAAACTGCTGGGAAAACTGGAAAACAGTATGGCAGAAACTAGGTATAGACCAACATCTCACACCCTAAACCAAAATAAGCTCAAAATGGGAACATGATTTACACATAAAGGGTGATATCATAAGCAAATTAAGAGAGCTCAGAATAGTTTATCTGTCAGATTTATGGACAGGAAAAGAATGAAGGACCAAAGAAGATATACAAAACATTATAAAATGTAAAGAAGATAATTTTGATTATTTAAAATTAAAAAGGTTTTGCACAAACAAAATCAATGCAACCAAAATTATAAGGAAAGCAGAAAACTGAGAAAGAATTTTTACAAGTATCTCTGATAAAGGCCTAATTTCTCAAATATATCTAGAACTGAGCCAAATTCATAAGAATACAAGTCATTCCCCAATTGATAAATAGTCAAAGGATATGAACAGGCAGTTTTCAGATGCAAAGCTATCTATAGGTATAAGAAAAAACACTCTAAATCACTACTAGAGAAGTACAAATTAAAACAACTCTGAAGGGACAGCTAGGTGGATAGAGCACAGTGCAGTGGATAGAGCACAGCCCTGGAGTCAGGAGGACCTGAGTTCAAATCTGTCTTCAGACACTTGACACTTATTAGCTGTGTGACCCTGAGCAAGTCACTTAACCCTCATTGCCCCACCCAGAAACCCCGAAAAAACAACCCACAAACAACCCCCCACAACTCTTAAAGGAAAACAAAACTTCATGTAAGAGAAACAGAGGACTGATCCTTGTGATGACCCCCCCCTTTTTTTGGGGGGGGGTTAAGTGACTTGCCCAGCGTCACACAGTGTTAAGTGTCTGAGGCCAAATTTGAACTCAGGTCCTCCTGAATCCAGGGCCGGTGCTCTATCCACTGCACCAGCTAGCTGCCTCATAACAACCTTTTTGACACTGGAAAAGGTATTACAACTCAATTCACTCAAGTCATCCTATGGATTTTTTCCATCTTGTCAATCTGGGTATTTTCAGCAATGTAGATTTTGACCCATCCTTGCCTGCTCACCCTATGTGACTCTTATTCAAATCCATGCTTTCCTATACATTAGCCCTGACAAGTCCAACAGTGTGTGAGGGAACTGCCTTGCATTGCAGGAAAATGGATGGAGTATGTGGCCTGTCCATCAATTGTCACTCACTTCTGGGACAGTCTTGGAAAATGACTGGCTAATCTTTTTTATAATTGTATAGTTCCTCTGATGACATCCTTTATACTACTTCCTGGGTACTCTTTTGGATTATTGCAGTCTACATGTCCAGGACCTTTCTCATGGCTCTTTATTTCATTTTGATTTTGTGTCGGGGGGGGGGGGGGCGGCATTGAGGGTTAAGTGACTTGCCCAGGGTCACACAGCTAGTAGGTAGGTGTCAAGTGTCTGAGACTGGATTTGAACTTAGGTCCTCCTGAATCCAGGGTCTGTGCTTTATCCACCGCGCCAGCCAACTGCCCCCTTTTTTATTTTGATTTTTTTTTTTGTCTCCATGGCTCTTTAGATAATCCTCCATTTCAAATTTTTAAGACTATAGTATAGCATGCCTCATAGACATACAACATCACCAAAAGCTATACTGGCATTAACAAAATGAGAATTAGTTTAAGGGAAAACCCTGGAGTCATTGAAAAACACTACAAAATTTCCCAAAGGCATTCCAACCTTCTTTTCTATTACTGTTCATTTTGGGGCACAGAAATTTCCACATTTGTCCCAAATATAGGAACTAATGGATGAACTCTACAGACTGTACATCTAATTGGATATAAAAGTCTGTGCAATAAACATTCTTTATCCACTCTTTTTTTCCTGTATATATAGTTAGGATATACTTGTTTACATGATTATAGCTCTCTTTGTAAAGGGTTTGTGGCATTCCGGGGTTTGATGCGACCAATGCAATACTTCTACAAATGGGAACATCTAGAGAATCTTTCCATCTCTAGAAAAATCCTCTTTAATTTGGACTCTACTGGACCTCCTTCATTGCCTCTCAGAGTTATAGAACTTGAGAGTTGGAAGGGAATTCAACAGCCATGTAGTTCAAACCTTACCCAAAGAAATATTCATTATAATATACTTGACAAGTGGTTATCCAGTCTTTGTGTGAAGACCTCCAAGAAGGTGATTCCAATACCTCTCAAGGCAGCCATTACAAGTTTAGATCCTCAAGTTCAGGGTGCTTTATTACAAAATGCAGTAAACATGTGCTAAGTGAGTGGTGGAAACTGTAGGGAATTCAGGGTCATGAAAAGTCACCATTACCTAAGAACATCTAAAAGAAAGGCTGTATTTACCAAATTTTTTGCAAATCTAAACTAAAAAGTAAAGGCAAGAGAGAAGACTGCCTGTTTATACTGTCAAAGTTAGCATAAGTAATAGCTTCAAAGAAGGAAGAGATCAAATCTGGGCTCAAACACTTGACACTTACTAGCTGTGTGACCCTGGGCAAGTCACTTAACCCTCACTGCCCTGCAAAAAAAAACAAAACAAAACAAAAAAAAACCGAGAGAGAGAAACTGAGAAACCCCAAAATTCATAGGAGATAAAATCCAATTAAGACATCAGTAATAATACCTATAGCCACAAGGGTCTATATACCAATGCTCCAATTTTAGGCAACAAATAAGTAGAATTAGAGGTCATTCCAAAAGGGCAAATTTGACCTCATAGATATCACTGAGACTTGGTGAGATGAAACTCTTGACCTGACCATAACTCTGGATGGGTGTAACATTCAATAAAAACAAAGGGTCAGGGTAGTGTAGCACTATATACTGAGAAATTATACTCATGTTGGGAGACTCAAGAATAAGAGGGAGAAGCATGGAGAATACTTGAGTTAAAGTTAAAGAAGGGAGACTCAGAAATTATTTTTGTCATTGGAGTATACTACAGACCATCTGGAAAGAAAGAAAAAATGGATGAGGGGTTTGGGAATTATCACAAGCCTCATACAGAGGCATGGTATAGTAGGGATGGGATTACTAATTAACCAAATATTTTCTTCAGTTCTCTCTTTGCCAAAAGCAGAAAAGCTAATAGCTTCTTCCCTTACTTTAATAATAATTTTATTCTTCACAAGGTAAATGAACCAATGAGGAAAAATTCTATTATAGATCCTATTCTCATAAACAGGGAGAACCTGATTTCTGGGATAGAAATGATGGGCACCTTGGAGGAAAGTTTATGATAGGAAAGGTGGGCATAGTCTGACATATATCCTAGATTTTGAGAAAACCAATTTCAATGGGTTGAGGAGAAAGAGAGGTAGGATACCAAGGACTAAAATGCTTCAGGGAGAAGTCAGACTAAAAGATGCTAAAAAAATGAAATTCTAAATTCACAATGGGATATAATTTCCAATAAGAAGGAAATTTGGGATTTGTCTGAAGAGACTAAGGCAGATGCACAAAAGACTGGCCAAAAAACCTTAGATTTTTAAAAAGATAAATGTACAGAGGATGGAAGCAAGGCCAAGTAAAAGAAGATAAATAAGACAATTGAAGCTGGTAAGAGCAGTAGAGGACAACAAAAAAGACTTCAAAGTACAGAGGAAAAAAAGTTCAGAAAAGGACACATAAAGGGCAATTTTGATACTACCATGTTAAATTTAACGTATACTAAAAAACTATATATAACAGTTTTTGCAAGTTCACATATGATCCTTTTTTTGTCCTAATTTGTATAATGAAATATTTGTGTTAGTGGATAATTGAGTGCAAGATTAAAAAAAAAAGGGAGAACTTTTAAAAAGGAAAACACATGGTCACCTCCATAGAGCTACCAAATAATCAAGTCTCATATAGCAAGGTCATCGCTGCATCTAATCTCATCACAGTACTTCTAAATCCCATGTCCATCCCCATAATGGGGCTCTTGTAGGGCCCATTCTTCACCTAAGCAATAAATGACTCATTAGATTCAAATGAGACCAGTACATTATCATCAAACACTAGACTATGAGTCAGCACATCTGCATTCAAAACCAGCTATTTCACTTACTAGCTTTTTGTTTCTAAGCAAGTAATATTAATTGAATATGTTAACTTTCTCATCACAAAGCACTTTTTTTGTGGGAATGAGGAGATGTAGGGTGAGAAAAGCACTATGAAAAATGAAGAGTGCCAAACAATTGACTTTTTATTATAATTTTTAATGATAATCTGATAAATCGATGTGTTCTATTAAGCCTTCACTATCAAGATTATAGCTCCAACATGTAAAAATGTAAAAGAAATATCTAGAAATTGTCAAATTGTGAAAGGGATTGCTGATCTTTCCAGACCACCCAGAAACCTGTCTGGAAACTCTAGGGATTAAATCTGTTCTTATTTCAGTGTTCAGAGGTACACATTTCTGCTACAGGGCTAACATGGCATGGTCAACAGCTGGGAAAATGAAATCCTTTGATCCCAAAATGGAAGTAATTTCTTTCTACAAACTGGAGTGATGACACAGAAGTGAGTGTCACTATCAGTATATGGCAAACAGCCCATATTACTGAGTTCAAAATGACCACTGAAGTCACAGGAAATAGGGCAGATGCTGAGGCCACAGGCATCTGAGTTGGAGAACAAACTTCCTATTCTAATTAAGTCTTCTCTGCCATTTGGTACTAGCACATTTATTTTCTTTTCACCTCATTGCTAAACTGAAAGACTGTTATAAGGCCCATGAGAGGAAATGAAGAGTTTATCATTAATCTGTTTCTCTCTTTAGAAATTGGAACATGGAAAGAAATCGGTGCACCAAGAGATAACTAGCTACATAGCTACAAAACCAGTATATCTTCTGACGGACCAAGTCAAGAACGATAAAATACTACGTTTCATGTTCATTGAATGAATGAAAAGTAGTTTAAGGGACTTGACAGTTAACAGTAAGCAGCATCTGGGAAACCTCAACTAAAAAAAAAAACACACACACACACAACAAAAAGCCAAAACACAAAGTGAGCCTAGAAACCATGGGGGGAAACTCCATCAAGCTGACTTAAACTCAAAAGTTATTTGTCTTTTTTAAAAAAGGAAGAAAGTAAGAAAAAGAAAGTCTTACAATTTTATTATAACCATCAAGAGTTATAAAGTAGGCAGGGGCAGAAACTTCTCCAAGTCCAGGAAATATCACTATTACCTAGGGGGTGAAGGTTAGGTAAACTATGAGTTTTACTACAGTTGGAAAGGCAATACCATGGATGAAAGATACCCCAAGCACTCAAATCCTGTGTCTAACTGCTCAGGCACTTGCCATTGCCCAAGAATTTCTGAAGCTTTCAGATTTCACCTAGGTGATGTTTGGAGGAAAGATTTAACTTTTCTTCTGGTTTATTCTGCTTAGCTCAAGTCTTCAAAGTCAACTTTAGCTTTTTATTTTCATTAGGTTTGTTTAAACACATGTTGAAAATGTGGTTGATGGTCTGGTTCCTAGACTGCAGATTTGTGGGTGGTAACATGCCATGTTTCTGCAAATAAGAAATTGAAAATTCAAACAATATAACTGAGTGCAATTGGAAGGGTTCTGTTAGTTTAATCTCCCTACAACCCTTGCACAAGGACCTTTCCTAACCTTCAGGTGATTTGAGAATGTGGTTAATCAGAACACCTCATTACCTAACTACTGATCAGGGTCAATGTCCTTGAAGAAGTGATTGTGACCTGCCTATAAAATGGGTATGAGCCTTGGATCCACCAATAATGATTTTTCATTAGTAGCTTCATAGATAGATAAAGAAACCTTTAATTATGTAAGGCTTAGGAAAGAAATTTTTCTTTTAAGCAACTAAAATGGAGCACTGAGCTAAGTGAGGATAGCAGGATACCAATGTTCAAAACCAGTCACAATATGAAATCAAACTTGGAGGCTGTAAGGAAGGTTGAAAAGAAAGCCTTATGAACAAAATCAAGTGTAATTTGAAGGAAGTTAGTAACATGTGATAAACTCCACAACAGTTTCAACTGTGAAATGGTCACAGTTGAAATTCATTTTATGCAGAACTATCTTAGGTAATAAAAAATGGTGAGTCACACAAGCACCAAGTAAGCATTTAACACAATGTCTGGCAGGGTACAAAGCACTTCCCTTATAAGCCTGTGGAAAAGTGGCGTTCCTTAATGACATAGCATAGATGTGAAGTTTAAGTCTTGCCAGACACTTCTTTTCCGTAACATGTGGCATAAAGGATAAACACAGCTTAACCAATATCATTAGCAACAGCTGATAGACTAAGCAGTATTTTTTAATGTAAAATGAGAATGATTCTCATTTTTGCATTAAGAGATTACAGAAGAGAGATAATGTATGCGGAAGACTATATTAATGTAATTTTGAAATGATTAAAAGATAAATGGTATTCATTGCAACCAAATCTATAGTACAATAGACTAAAACAAACAAAAAACCCCTCAGTGCTCTTTTAAAACTTAGATGAGATTGTTGAAAATATTATGAAGATGTTTTTTAAAATATGAAACAACTTTATATACATAATAAATTAAGGTTGATTCAAGATATCGTAACCATTAAAATCCTATATTTAACTACTCAATTCATCAAAACAACCCATTGAAAATACATAACATCATTCAATAGTAATTTACATTGATACAGCCACACTTTATAGCCTAATTACCACTCAAACCAACATGTATAGTTGGAAGATAGTTGGCAACAGTGAATTTAGTTTGGTGTTTCCTACACTAGTTATGTGAGAATTTAGACCTATGGTAAGAAATGGGTAATTTCTCTAATTCTCAAAGCAGGGAATAAACACACCGACATCAAGAATTAAGGATTAGGAAAAGGAAGGAAAAAAACTCATCCAATCCAGAAAAGAGAACCTGGTTCAATCCAATAAACATGTATTAAACCTCTACTTTGCACAAGGAGTCAATTATTAAAAATAAGTATGACAAAGTGCAGTGAAGAGATGCATGGTGATTGTGAACAGCCTGCAATAAATAAAAGAATTAGAACAAAGAATGTCATGAAAGAAATGAATAACTAAATAACTAAAAAAGACATCATGGTCACATGGCAAAGGTAAGGATAACTGATAGCGCATGTGTTCTGCTGCTCAGATTGGCAAGAAAAAAAGGAAAGGTCTGAACACATTGGGCAGATCTCTAGCCAGTTTATGAGAGGACATGGGCAAGCATCAAACACCATGAACTACAATTCCTCATCTATAAATGAAAGTGTTGGATTAGGTGGCCTCCAAAGCTAAATCTATTATTGTATGTTTAGGCTTGATTGAAGAGACCTGACCAAAATATTCTCAATGTTTTTTGCTTTAATTCTAGATTCATGAAACGATATACTGATCTATAATTTGGTCTTCTGAGTGCATGTTTCCACCTGGAGGGAGTGCCCTTTTTAGATGACTGGTCTTGATTATCAGGTTGGCTCTATCTCCCACAGAAAATCAATAAATTGGCATTCCAATTTATAAATCAGTCTCTTCTAAGGTTTGGCAGTGTGGACTGAGTAGAAAGAATACTTGCTAAGTGGAAAGAAGGTCTGTGTTTGAACCTTAGTGCTGACACTTAATGCCTATACAATTCTGGACAGTCTTTGGACTTTTCTGGGTCTCAATTTCTTCATCTATCAAAGGAAGGACCTTGGATTAAATGGCACCTAAGGTTACTGGATATTTTTCTTTTTGTTTTTTTAAAGACTGAGAATAGTTTGTGGATAAACCTTCAAAGTTGTAGAGATAGTTCCAAAGTCTGAGGATAAGCATATAGTAATTCCATCAAGGTATAGACCTCATCTGAGGAAAGCCTTCAATAACCATCTAGGATCTTACCAATTACCTATATCATTTTTTAAGTAGTCAAGCTAAAATCACAAAAGACAACAATTAATACCATGTAGTTTTGGGAGGAGGAAGATACAGGTGAGTGTGGGAGTTTACAAAATAGTTCATGTTCTTCTATTTCAGGGCTAGAACAGATAGAAGAAAAATTAAGACATAAAACAAAAAGCAAGAAAGGAGAAGGATGTTGGAAGTCAAATAAAGATTTAGTGGGTGGTATAAATCTTTTCTGCAGCCCTTAGTGTAATGACAGTGGAAAAAAACTGCTAGTATTTGTGTATGTACTTGGGAGGGAGTGGATAGTTGGAGTGTGTGATAGATACAAAACATTCAAAGTATAGGGGGAGCCAGACTTAAAAGCTTTCACTAATGTGCAAACTACAATTAACTACAGGGGAGTCCTAAAGAAATGGAAATACTGATACACTAAGCATATAATTTAAAAGTCATATGGCCCTGGCTCCTAACTTGTACTGTTAGGAACTACTTTCTCAAAATGTCAGCCTCTCTTATAATGTTTTATTTGGATCCATTTACTTTAAAATTTAAGGTTTCAAAGATTCATCCTGCATGAAGTATTGTTTTCGATTTAACAAAATTCTCATTTACAATAAGAATGAGGAGGAGCAGCAACAACTTCAGCACCAAGAGAGCCCAAGCCAGAAAGACCCAGGCCTAAGCAATAAAGGAGGTACCATGGCCCAATATGAAGCCCTGCCCTTCCCCTCCCCCAGCCACCATGGAGAAGGAAGAAGAGAGGAGCAGTAGGAGCAGAAGCTAGTGACAGGTTAACCCTAGGTCAAAGCAACTAGCACATTCTGCAACACCCCTTGGAGGCTGTAAGCTTTAAAACTCATCCACTACCTGTTCTACCCCCTAAAGCTATATGTTTCCCACATCTTGTTTCTTTCTGTATTAATCAGTCATCAATAGTAACAAACCAAATGACACTCTCAACTCCTAAACTTTCTTCTTAACCCTACCCTGCCCATGTCTCACTCCAAATCTCAACCAATCCCAACCAACCCCTTACTGTGCCCTCTGGAATTTCCATGTTATTATGAACAAACTTCCCTATATCCTGGACCTCTTTCTGTCACATTCCTTCCGTCTGAAAGCTCTCCCTAGGACCAAGTATCCTCAAGACAATGTGCCCCTGGCCATACTCTCCAGCTATGTGTTCTCTCAAAACCTCAACAAGCAAACCCTGCTCCCTAATGCCACTTCCAGACTCTTGATTAACAAACTCTCCTTACTCTCAAGTCCACATCATGGTGGCAGTTTTACTGATTGGCCCCCAGGACACGCTTCTTTCCTTTCTCAAGGGGCTGAGCACACATTTTACTAGCATCTCACTAACTCCTGCCTTCTTTCTCCTGGGGAACTTCGAAACATTTCACAGTGATGTTCCCTGAAACTTCCCTTCAGACTCTTCAGTTCCCTTAAGTTCCATGAACTACTCCTTCACTCCAATTCTGTCACCTAAAGAGACAGTCACATACTAGATTTCACCACTATCCACAAGCACCCCACTTCCTTAATTAGAAACCCTGACATTCCTCTATTTGATCATAACTTCCTATTATTCCATATTTCTCTGTGCCTCACTCCTCCCTAAAACCCACTTTTTTAAACCTTCATTGAGACCTTTAGTCTCTCCACCCCTCAGTATTCTGTTCTGACTTCACTTTCTTCTCTTTCCAATTCTGAGCTCAGTTAGCCATTTAAACTCTACACTGTCTTTGGCTCTCAAATCCCTGTGCCCCTCTGTCCCCTTTGCCCATCTCTTGCAAATGTCAGTCTTGGATTACTTCCATCATTTGTCATTTGCTCCTACTCACAGGCAGCAGAACAAAGCTGGAGAAGTCACAGAGTCATCCTGACCAGGAACATTATAAATTCCTAATATCCAACTTCAACTGGGCCCGCACAAGGTAGTCCTTTTAATCCCTTCTAGTTGAGTCTCCACTCTACTTCCCACAGAAGCCACTTCTCAGCTTTCCTCAGGTCTCCCATACATCTCCCCTTTCACCTCCCAACTCTTTCAGCTGAAGAACTCATCACTTTACCGAAAAAAGTGAGACCATTTGATGTGAGCTCTCACTCCTCCCATTTTCTTTATCATAAAATTTAAGAAATCAATCCCTACTCTTCTGAAAATAATGTTGTCCTTATCCTTGCCAATGCCAACCCTCCCTGTCTTTTTCTAAAGATTACAATTTCTCTTTTCTCTCAATTCCTCAATCTTACCCTATCTACTAGATCATTACTTACTCAGACATGTCCAAGTCTCCCAGAAACTTAAGGTTCTTCATTAAGCCTTACTATCCCCTCAAGCTATCTTTCCAAGGTTCTTCTTTTGTCAGTAAAACTTGTAGAAAAGCTATCTATACTCATTACATTCCTTCTTCTCATTCACTCCTTAACCCTTTATAATCTGGCTTCTCACCTCAATAAAAACTGCTCTCTCCAAAGTTACCAATGACCTTTTTTTTTAATTAAAATTTATTTTATTTTTCAATTAATGAGTATTAATTTTTTCCCTTTCCCCCCTTTTTCTTCAAAAAGAAAAAAATCCTTGTAACAAATAATCAAGTAAAACAAATTCCTATATTGTCCTTGTCCAAAAGTGTGTTTCATTCTGCATATTTAATCTATCACCTCTCTGTCAGGAGTTCAAAATAATTTTTCATCATTAGTTCTCTGGAATTATGGTTGATTGTTATATTGATCAGAGTTCAATTTTACTCACTTTTATTTTTGCTACAATATAAATTGTTCTCCTGATCTTGATCACTTCACTCTGCATCAGTTCATAAGTGTCTTCTCAGGTCTTCTCTGAAACTGTACCCTTTGCTATTTCTTAATATAATCTTAGCTGCAATGGATTTGTTTCTACAAAAACTCTGAAAGTCCATTTTGTGGACTTTCCTATCCTCTGTAGTCCTTTTTTGATCAAGAAAGAACTCTTCTCCTCTTTCTACACTATCTCTCTTGGTGAAATCATTAACTCCCAAGGGTTTAATGATCTCTATGCAGATGATTCACAGATCTATATATCCATACTCAGTCTCTCTCCTGCACCACTAAAAGTCTACTGAACATTTCAAATTAAATGTCCCATAAATGTCTCATATTCCACATGTCCAAAACTCAATTCTTTATCTTTTCCTCCAAACTCTCCTGTCTTCCAAACTTTCCCATTTCTGTTGAGAGGACCTCCATCCTTATAGTCTCCCACGTTCATAGCCTCATTGTTATTTTCAACTCTTCTTCACTCTCCTTAACACACATCTGGGACAGCGAGGTGGTACAGTGGATAGAGCACTGGCACTGAAGTTAGGAGGATCTGACTTAAAATCTCACCTCAGACACTTACTGTGTGACCCTAGCCAAGTCACTTAATCCCAATTGCTTTAAAAATCCAGGGCCATAGCCAGTTGTCCTGATGTATATCTTGCCATTGGACCCGGGCGGCTCTGGAAGAGAGAATGAGGCAGGTGACCTTGCACAGCCCTGCCTCACTTAAATCCAATTCATTGCAAGTCATGATATCACCCCAAGGTCATGGTCCTCTTCAAGAATGAAGGACAAACAACAACAACCCCACACATCCAATTAATGGCTAAACCTTGTTATTTCTACCTCTAGAATACCAACATCCATTCCCTACTTTATCCACACAGCTACCACCTTAGTTCAAGCTCTCACTTGAGAGAGCAACAACTAATTGGTAGCTTGCCTCAGGCCTCTCTCCCCATTCCACTTCACAACTGCCAAAGTGATTTTTTTTTTAAAGTATAGCTGCCTTCAGGATAGAATATAAACTCTTCTGTTTAGCTTTTAAAGCCAACAACTTGGCACAAAACTATCTTTCTGGTCTTTTAGGACATGAGTCTCCTTTCTCCCCTCTTCAGTCCAGCCAAATTAGCCTTGTCACTATTTGTCATACATGGCATTCCATGTGCCAAAGCCAGGTTTTTGCCTGGAATGCACTCACTTCCATGCTTCTGATCTCAAGATCCCTCTCATTCTTTAAGACACAGTTTAAGCAGCACCTTCTATGTAAAGCCTTTCCTGATCAGTCTTCTAAAACACCTTTAGCTAGTTTCTAATTATTTTCTTTATATTTATTCTGTTTATATTTAAGTATGTACTTGCTGTATTTAAGCTATTTTTGAGTAGAAATTGTTTGATTCTTTGTATTTGTATCCGTAGAGCTTTAAAAAAAATTACATTAAGGTAAACTTCATACAACTTAACTATTTAATAAGAACTTCAATTTTAGTGTGAAAATACGTTGAAGAAACACTGTTTAAACCACACTTCTATGAAATGCTGGATCTTGTCAATTCCAAGAATATTCAGTCTTAAATTCTCTTATCAGCATATTCCTATGATAATCAACATCTTTCTGAGTAAAACAGGCAACTAATTGTTGAAATGAAAATTCCTCCTGTCGTATTTATTTAAAATTTACTTATGTTCCTATCAGTTAGTTTGACTTGGCAATAGAAGAGAAGAATGGCATATTCAGGCACAATGTCTCCCTAAAACCTGATGTTTCACCAAGGCTCTCAGGTCTTCTCCCATGGATCACAATTGCCCTTGGCCTATCTATCTGCCTTTGTGGAATTTGTGAGCAATATTCAGTTTTCTCCTGCAAGAACTCTGTGAACAAAACAGGACTAATCATTCCCAAAACATCCATTGAGTTTCAAAGTATTTCCTTTGAAAAAAGTGCTTATTGCTTTTTTTTTTGGACTAGATTGTTATGCCTGAGTCATTATATTATCTGAAGCTTTAGGTAGGCATGAAATTCCATTTTATATCAATTTGTAAGTCCTTAGGAATGGTGCTAGGGGTCTTTGAAAAATATAATTTGTTTTGATTCATGTGCCCTTTTCTTCTTCCAAAATTGTTGCTTTGTTAGAAATACAAAGTCTAGGCAGAAGAAACTGTTTTAATTATTTAACATTTAATTAAGTGACTGCAGTACATACAAGACATGGCCCTGAATTAATATGGGCTATTTCTTTTCAATTCACAGCAGAATTTTCCCCAAGTATGACCTCAACAAAAACCCCAATTAAGGAAGTACAAATCTTTTTTCCATTTGAAAATCATTAAGCCATTCCTTGTTATAAATAATTTTTATTTTTTGTCTCCTATGTATATGAAAATGACCATTCTATTTGGTATTTGTTGGATTCAGAATAAAAATTAAAATAATAATCCAAATGTAGAAGATAACAAATCCTTCCTCATTGTGAAATTCACTAAGCCATTTATCACAAGTAATAATGATTTGGAATACCCATACTTTTATGCATGTAGGCTTATAATAGAGGCACTATGCCAAACTGGGTTTTACTAGAGTAATTTCCAATTTTCATATAATTATTCAATGTAATAATCTTAACGGTCTGTTACATGTTTAGCTGGCAATTTTATGCACTTTCTAACCACCTAATTTAAAATGAGAAAATTGTATTTAACCTGCTGTTTATATTTTGACTGAATCCAAAATGTATTAATAATGGCACATCAAGTCAATAAATGAGCTATTATTTTTTGAGGTGTGTAAAAACATCAGTGATATCAACAGCACTAACTTTTCCTGCCAAATAGAGAAGTAATTAAATGTATTTAAGTACAAAATCAGTATTACTCTATTTTTTTTAAAAAAAGGAAAAGATTTACCTTATTATTTTTTGCATCAGACATGTAGTCATATGAATGGTAACTCAATACTCACTGTATAAAATATGAACTATGAAAATGTTTTGCAGCTGGTTTTGATCAGCTTCCTTTGTTTAACATTAAGAGTTAACCTCCAAAAGACAGACAAACTGCATATCCTACAGGTAATGGCAACCAGATGGGATGTTCTCCCAGAAACTGTTCCTGGGTCAAGGTCGGGGTAGGAATGGCCTTGACAGAAATTTAGATTTTTTCAGGTGGCAACTTGCACAGATGAACAGACTATCATAGATTCTTGTGGGGAAGGGGGGCTTCAGGTTTTTAAAACAGAGAAAAATGAGATAATGCCATAGTGATTACACAGACATTTAATTAAATTCAAAATGACCCCCATTATTATTATTAGTCACTTTCTGTTGTCAAAGTGAGAAGGCCTCTACCCTACTGTGGCAGAAGAGACGGAAACTCAATAGTCCCAGGGATCAGTCTTCCTCTGCTACTGCTGAGTCATTTTTTTCTGATTGTAAACAGGCAGAGAAAACCATGGAGTCTTATAGTTGGAAGGGGCTTTGAAGATGATGAAAGTCAATCTCAACTTGAAGTGTGAATCTGTTCTACAAGATTCCTCTTAAGTGATCACCCAGACTAGACCAGCAGACTATCAGTGGGAGGGAACGCAGAATCTTCTAAAACACAAGCCATCCTCTTTGGGGCATGGTTCTTAATTGTTCTAGATATTATACTTCAATCACTTCGGCCTAGGATTACATTAAAAAACAACAACAGCCATATTGTTCTTTAGACTTGCCTTACAGTTCCCTAAAACTCTTAGGGACACACACACACACACACACACACACACACACACACACACACACACTTACAGTCACAGTCCCTCTCCCCCAGCACTGTCATTTTTTGGACAGAAATCCAAATGCCTGTTTTTTATGGAGTTGCTTTTTTGAATCTAAGTGCAGGATTATACATTTATCCCTATTAGATTTTGTTTTCTTAGATTTGACCCATTGTTCCAGCCTCTTGAGATCTTTTATGATTTTGAGGTTATGTATTAACTGCTATTCCCAGCTTCCTCTCTTTCACAAATTTGATGAACATGACATCTGTGTCTTCTTCTAAATCACTACTTTAAAAATGATGAAGGGAACAAAGCCAAGATATTGAATATAGGTTTAGGTAGATGAAGATCATAAAACTTAGATCTAGAAAAGACCCTAAAAAGAATTTAATTGAACCCTCTCATTTTAAAATGAAGAAGAGACATGAAGCACTGAAAGTTTAAGTGTAGGCATATTGCATTTTATTGTGCTTCACAGATACAGTTTTTACAAATTGAAGATTTGTAGCAACCCTATGTCGAGCAAATCTATTGGCTCTGTTTTTTTCAACAGCACATGCTCACATCATGTCTCTGTGTCACATTTTGGTAATTTTTGCAAAATTTCAAACTTTTTCATTATGGTGATAATTTTTCCTTTATGGTGATCTGTGATCAGTGATTTTGGGTGTTACTACTGTCACTGTTTTGGGGCATCATGAACTACACCCATGTAAGAGGGTGAACTTAAGTCTATAAATGTTGTATGTGTTCTGATTGCTTCACCCAATGGCTGTTCCCCGTTTTTCTCTCTCTACTCAAGCCTCCCTATTCCCTCAAGCAAAACAATATTGAAATTAGACCAGTTCAAGGGAAAGGAGTCAGTCAAAACAAACTTCATTGTTGTCTTATTTTAAGAAATTACCAGTCACCCCAACCTTCAACAACCACCACCCTGATCAGTCAGTAGCCATCAGCATGGAGGCAAGACCCTCCACCTGCAAAAAGATTATGGTGCAGTGGTCTAGAACCAAACTTGCAGAATCTCCAAAGTATGCCCATAATTTGCCCTAGTACGCATAGGTAATAAGTAGTAGAGTTAGGGTCTGAACTCAGATTTACTGACTGGAGATTCATTAGTCTTTCTACTATATTACTCTCTCCTTAAAAATCTGTATCACAGAATTGTTTCTTTTCTTGGGGGGGGGGGAGGGTCTTTGTATTTCCAAGTATTCATCACATAGTAGATATTTAATAAATTCTCATTAATTGAAGATCTAAAATTTTATAGATGAAGAAAGCACCATAATTTGCTTCAACTTCACCACAATCTTATGAAATAGTTCCCCAAACATTTTTTGGAATTATAATAACCTATCATTATTAATTTGATTTCAATATCTTACCCTCTACTCTCAAATCTCATAATCCAATATCATCTATTAAAGACCAACTGCATGAAATACATGGTACTACATGCTGACAATACAGAGCCAACTCCCTTCTTCTCATGATTCTTATATTCAATAAGACTGGGGACAGGAAGAGGAGGCGAGAGCAATAACTACACAGCGAGGGGGTATCAAGAGAGGCTTCCAATAGGAGATGGTTCATGAGCTTGAGGTGGCTATGGACTCTAAGAGATAAGTGAAGAGGGTGCACATTCCAGGACTGGAGGATAGTCAATGTAAAGCTACAGAGGCCAGACATAAATTGAATTTACCTGCTAAACAGTCATGGTTCCCACTCATAAGAGAGTGGGAAAACAAAGGTGTAAAGTTCATCCCATAAACAGTGAATGAGGTGAGCAGTTTACCTTACTAAGTAATGTGATATAGTAGATTCCATAGCCATCCTTCATTCATTTCAATTAAATATCATGTTCTCAGTGGATAAAGTTTCAAAATATTGAATTAATAAAGGAGATATGAAAAAGAACAAGAAAAAAGTAGAAGTAAATAAGGGAAAGTAGAGAGATAGGATGCACCCCATTTCATAATACACACAGGAAGATGAAGTTCAATTAATATGATGCCTCTTCCTGAGGGACACCCCGCACCACCAACAAATCAAATAGGCAGTCTTATCAGAAGCTTTCCATAAGTTCCCTTAGATAAAGGTTAATATTTTTTCCCTCCTCCTTCCTCCTTCAAATATATGGGGGTTAAATATATAAGGGACAGGATCATAGATTTAGGATTAAAAGGGACCTTAGAAGTAAGAACTAGTCCAACTCCCTCACTTTGTAGATAAGGAAACTAAGGATCAGAGATTTGCAAAGGTCATAATGATATTAAGTGACAAGTCCAGGATTTGAACTCCATTTTTCTCACTCCAAATCTAGTGATCTTCCCACTGTACTTCAATGACTCCTTTATGCAAATTATTCTAATCACTTCCTTAAACAGAAAATCTATAGAAAAAGCTGACACCATTGTCTTCCTCCCAGTTTTCCTATATCTTGATTATGCCATTCTTGCAACTGCCCAAGCTCAAGTTGTGAATCATTAAACATATATTTCTTGGATGTAGTCATGACAGGAATTGATTTTGCTTGACTATATTACAAGGGCTTAAAATTTTCCTTTAAAAAATTGGGAGTTTGATGGAAAAAATAAAAGTTTATTCATTGAAAAAAAATAAATTAAACTATGAATTCTTTATTCACTTTTTCCTATTTCAGTTATAAAGCCTCATCCATTCTTCACTAAAAAAATGGTTCCTAAATATCCATTCCTCTCGTAACTCAATATTATCACTTAATGACTAGATCAGTCTAACAGCTTCTTTTCTAGCCTTGATTCGGGGTCCCACCAGCAGCATTACATACCTATTTCATTCATTTTTTAAACCTCACATTTTAATTGACTTATTATTTTAAAATGATGAATTACAAAACACATTAGGTTAAAAAATCAGGAGACTTTTATTATGTTAAATAAAAATTTAACTGGCTTTGTATTCATCATTTTTCAATACAATAAAAAAAAGTTTTTCATGACAGCCATTATTTTTAAACTCTGAATCAAGCCATTCTTTGCACTTAGGCAGATCCCATCAGCCAATGTGCAGGTGGGTTGGACCATTTGGACATAGGCCAATTTTCACACGTAAATTATAACATACATGTTTTTTCTTTGCCCTGATTTGAAATGTGTTGGTTGAGGTAAAAGGCTGGGTAACTGAATGCCTAGTTGTTTATTTTCTTTTCTATTAATATATCCTTGATGTTATACTAGATTCAGTATACCTTCTCAGGATACTGAGGAAAAGTATCCCAAAGAGGAAAGCCTCAGAAAAGTCAGTTTTGATTAAGTAGTAGCAGCAGCTTTAGCTAAAAATCTAGTTCCTGCTTTTCCTGGATTTCCTCACTTCTCCTGGTAAACACATTGTTACCTCTTCTTCCTTTTTTGTTGCTATGTCTGCCTAATCTAGGGAGAACGAAGGAGACGTAATCTTTCTTCATAGCTAAAAGGAAGAAAATGGCTGTTGCTGGAGGGAACAACAAGCGATGCAGGAATTTGTCATGAAGAAAGATTACTGAAAGAGAAAGGGGGCAAAAGCTCCCAAACACAGCGAACAACCTCTCAAATGCCGTCCACTCTACTAGTCACTGTATGAAAGACATAAGAGCCAACATCACCAATGGAAAAGAAAATTACCAAAGGCAGATGTGGAGCACAGAGGAGGAAATACCAAAAAGGTACACTGGCAACTGGAATGAGGCCATCATCAACACTTGTCAGTTCTCCAGTGGAGTATGCAGCAGCAGGAGTGCTGGTCACTCAAATCTAGAAGGAGAATAGGCTCTCAGAAAATTTATCTGAGGTAACGGAATACAACTATGAGAAAAGACTTTCTAAAATATCTTACGGCTTATATTATAATACCTGAATTGGCATCCAGTAAAAGAACATACTTTGACAAAACATTACCAAGTCACACACATCACTTTTACGTGGATTATTAAAAAAATCAAGCACCTGTAACGTGAGTTATACTCATTAAGAACAAATAATAAATCTTTCTCAAAACATCTAAAAACTGTGAAAGAATTAGGTAAGTATAAGTTGGATAAATGCTTTATTTTAATGGTAATAAGTACTTTTTATTACAATGTTTAATTTTAATAAGCCACTGCATAATATATAAGCTAATGAGGTAAAACTGTCAATTAAGAGAATCACAGGTAAATAATATTTTGGCTATGTCAAGACCAATGTATGGGTCCATTGCTGGACCAAAAGGGTTTCAAAGGACAATTAGAGGAGCTAGTCATTGCTCAAAGTAATAGGTCCTTTTATTTGTAGTTGTAGTGGGAATGCAAAAGAGGGACCAAATAATGAAAGATAAGTTATCCTTTTTAGTAAGGTGTCCCTCTTCTTCATTCCCACTACAACTACCCAGAGTGCAAACCCTTTTTCCTTTTTGCCTAAAATGTTATAATAACCTCCTACTGGTCTTTCTAAATCCATTCTCTCTCCTCTCCAATCCATTCTCCACACCACTGAGTACTCTGCCTATTGAACATTTATGATCACCAGTTTATAGGATAACATACTGAGCAGGACAGGCCCTTGGAGACCTCCTAGGGTTACCTTCTAATTTTCTAGGTGAGTTTAGTGACTTACCCAGGGGCATACAGTTAGTAGGTATCAGAGGTGGTAATAAACAACAGCTCAAACCCCGAGTGACTACCCATTGCCTTCTGAATAAAATATAAACTCATGAATCTTGCATGCAAAGTATTCCGTCTGCCCAATCTTATCTCATACTACTGCCCTTTGAAATTTTTCTAGTATAGTATAACTGTACTTTTCCCTGTCTCCTTTCTTATTTTGTTCTATCCCATCTCCATGATTTTACTCATCTATTCCTATCCTACAAACAGATTCTACCTTCCCCTCCTCTCCACTATCATCTTTTAAAGGCCTTCGGTTTAAGGTCCAATCCAAATACATACCATCTTTCCTAACATACTTTCTGTTCCCTTTATGTCCCTACCTCTACCTCCTGATAAAGGATATCTTTTAGATTTTTTAATAGCATTTTTTCCTGGATCTCTTTTTTGCATTTATCTCCTTTCCTTGTATCATAGTTATTTCTGCAGTTGCCTTGAGTTGCAAGAGCAAAGTCTCTGTCCCATAACTAGCAAAATTCCTGGAATGCAATAGGTGCTTAAATAACTGCTAAATAAATGAGATATTTCTGGGGCACTACAAGTAGTGTGTAAAATCTGTGAATGGCCTGTAAGCTAATGGAAAGAATATTTCTATCTACTAAAATAATACAATGCTTTCAGTGGTAGATTTAGGTTCTAATAAACAAAATAAAAAATGGCTCTCTTTGAAATCAGATACAGGGTATACAAAACTTGCTTTTGTTTAGGCAATTCATGACGAACAATCAAAACAAAATTGTTGCCACAATGGTGAATAGCAATAACTTAGAAATAATTACACATATACAAAGAATCTATATCTAACAGATTTGAGGGGGGAACACTCCTTGCAGTCTGAGAAATTTTTGTGACAGACAAAAAATAAAATAAAGTTAATCCGTCCGGTAGCTTATCAGCTCAGGTTCCTTGCTATATTAGCCAGTCAGGCCGGAGAAGGTGACTTACAGAATCACACAGGTACAAAGTGTGAGAAGCAGGGTTCGAACCAAGGTCAGCCTCTGGAGCCAGTGGACTTACTATTGTACCAAGAGAGAACAGAATTCCAAATCCCAGAGTAAGTGTTATGCCAGGTAACTCAATTAACCTCTTGGGTGCTCACTTTCTTCCTCCTTAAAAGAAGGACAAGAATATTTCTTCTTATTGGAAATAAGACAATATGAATGGATACTTTGTACCCCTCCCTCCTTCATCCCACTCAAGTACCCAGAACATCAGTATTACTTCCAGCCCAGTGCTCATTATCACCATTAGAGGAAGCAACTCTTATAGTAAAAGGATTAGCCATCCCCACCCACTGCAAACCAATTGCCACCCACAGGGCAGGCAGGCCAGCCAGCCAGACTGGCTAATGTAGCAAGGAACCTTGAAGGTGAGACAGAAAGCAGCAAATGTCAGGCAGGTCAGACCTTGACTACCCTTTCTCCCCAGATCTGGATGGAGACAGCCCAGCACCCTGAACCCAAGAGTCTTGGGCAGAGCAATGCTTCCATCCCAGTCACCCCATCCATCACCCTGGGAAACAGTCCCTGTGGAGATGAAGTCTGGCCACTGCTCCTGCAGGCGCTGCAGCCACAGCTACTGAAGACCCAGGAAAGAATATTCTCCCCACTAAAGCCCTTGGTGCTATCAAATGGTTCAACTTCAGAAAATGATATGATTTCATCAGTGTAAATGACATGAAAGAAATCTTGACATCTGCTTTGCCCCAAACCCCCCAAAATCCTGAGACCTTTGCATTTGACTAGTGGCTGAAACCTACCCTATGCATTGTCTTCTCCTTTAGAATGGGAGCTCCTGGAGAGGAGGGGCTGTCTTACTTTTCTATTTGTATCCACGGCCCTTAGCACAATGTTTTGTACATTTTTGTTGTTTAGTTGGGGTTTTTTTAGGTATGTCCAATTCTTCATGGACCCATTTTAGGGTTTTCTTTGCAGAGAAACTGGAGTGGCTTGTCATTTCCTTCTCCAACTTTTTTTGACAGATGAAGAAACTGAGGCAAACAGGGTTAAGTGACTTGTCCGGGGTCACACAGCTAGTCAGCCTCTGAGGTAAAATCTGAATTCAGATCTTTCTGAGTCCAGGCTAGGGGCCATTGCACAACCTAGCTGCCCCTATTTTATATATTGGAGGTACTTAATAAATGCTTCATTCATAAATTCTACTTGTTCTAAATTTAGCTGATAAATACCTTAAGTGAATCTCAGATTTTTAGCACAAATATCTATATATAGCTTTTTAAAATGGATAAAATCTCCCCAAATAATTAAATCCACTGCAAAATTTCCATTAATCTAAAAATAAACATAACATTGTGTTTCATTTTGACTCCTATATTTTACATTTAACTTTCAAGGCATAAAATTTAAGAAACAAGATTTAGCAAAACTTTTTACACATATGTAAACGTGCATGTATGTGTATGTGTGTATTGTATATGTACGTGTATGTGTATATATGTATATAGCTAAACCAATCCAAACACAATCATTTGGAGAAAATGAATGAGGGCAAATAACTTTTGCTCCACAAGTACTTAAGGAACTACAACAAAAGCAATCATTCTTGTATGAGGTTCAATATAATGATCATGTTGTACTACACAAATCCTTGCTAACAGTGATATTTAGAAAGAACACTGTTAGCCACCTTACAATCTAACTTGGTTATATCGGACTTCCTACATAGACACTTTTATTTGGGGGCTTGTGATTTAATCTACTCTATGTTCTATCTGAACCAATGAACATATGAACCCTACTGTATTAGTTCTAGGTTAAGAGACCATTATGGGGGCAGCTAGGTGGCGCAGTGGATAGAGCACCAGTCCTGGAGTCAGGAGTACCTGAGTTCAAATCTGGCCTCAGACACTTAACACTTACTAGCTGTGTGACCCTGGGCAAGTCACTTAACCCCAATTGCCTCACTAAAAAAAAAAAAAAAAAAAAAAAAAAAAAGAGAGACCATTATGAACATAAACACTCAATTGGGTATAGTAATCTATTTTACATGCAGGAAGGTAGGAGGGTAAGGGGATAAAGGGGTGGGGGAGAGATAGAAAGGAGGGCAGATTGGGGGAGGGGGCAGTCAGAAGCAAAACACTTTTGAGGATGGACAGGGTGAAAGGAAATAGAGAACAGAATTCATGTCATGGGCAGGGAATAGGATGGAGGGAAATACACTTAGCAATAGTAACTGTGAAAAATTTTGAAACAAGTTTGTCTGACAAAGGCCTCATTTCTCAATCACATAAAGAACTGAGTCAAATTTATTAAAATAAGAGCCATTCCCCAATTAATAAATGATCAAAAGACATGAAGAGTTTTCAAATGAAATAATCAAAGCTATCTATAGCCATATGAAAAAAAATGCTCTAACTCACTATTGATTAGAAAGATGCAAGTCAAAACAATTCTGGGGTACTACTTCATACCTATTGGATTGGATAATAAGACAGCAGAGGAAAATGACAAATGTTGTAGGGGATACGGGGAAAATGAGACATTAATGCACTGTTGGTGGAGTTGTAAACATTCACTAGAGCAATTTGGAACTATGGCCAAAGGGCTATAAAACCACGCATACTCTTTGAACTAGTGATACCATTACTACTAGGTCACTATCCAAAAAGAGATAAAACCCAAAAAGTTAAAGGACCTATATGTACAAAACTTATTTATGGCAGCCCTTTTCTGGTGCAAAGAATTTGAAATTGGGGATCTGCGCATCAACTGGGGAATGGCTGAACAAATTGTGGGATGAGATTATGATGGAAAAATATTGTGCTATAATGAGCAGGATGCTCTCAGAAAAACCTGAAAAGACTTACATGAGCTAATACAAAGTGAACTGTACTGTATATAAGGTAACAGCAATATTGCAAGATGATCAGCTGTAAATGTCTTAGCTATTCTCAGCAACACAATGATCCAAGACAACTTTGAAGGACTTATGAAAAATGTGATCCATCTCCAGAGAAAAAACTGATGGTGTCTGAATACAGATTGAAGCATAATTTTTTTTTAGTTTCTTAAGGGTTTTTTTTGTCTGTTTTCTTTCACAACCTGACT
Organism: Dromiciops gliroides; assembly: GCF_019393635.1. Lineage (NCBI taxonomy): Eukaryota > Metazoa > Chordata > Mammalia > Microbiotheria > Microbiotheriidae > Dromiciops > Dromiciops gliroides. The sequence goes on from NC_057864.1 coordinate 260,722,383, forward strand.
AATATGGGAATGTTTTGCATGACTACACATGTAAAACTCATATTGAATTGCTTGAGTTTGTAAGAGAGTGGTGGGGAGGGAAGAAGAGAATTTGGAAAACAAAGTTTTAAAAATACACATTAAAATTGTTTTTACATGTAATTTGGGAAAAAATTAAATTCTAAATAAATGGACAAAAAAGTACCATTGTTAAGCTGCACTGGTTGCAGAACATTTTACTGTTGGGCTTGATAAAACATGAAACTAGAACCTATTGAAAATAGCTTCTGCCCTAGTAGTTCCAGTCAACTTCTGCATGGGCAATTAAGGGGAAAAAAATCAAGCAAACTTTTACTTACTTTTAGCATGTTCATTTCAAAGTAATGTCTTTCTTTTGTTTTAACTTAGCCCACAAAAGAAGTCAATTGGTTTGTAATTGCTATAAAATATTATCTCTATAAATCTTGTTAAATATAAAGAAAACAAAACAATTTTACATTTTGCGCAACTATGTTCTATCAGATAATGAGATAGCAACAGTTAAATACATAGATAAATTTTGAAAGGGAAGAATTCATACCTGTAGAGGAAGAGGATATTTGTGTAGATACCTAGTAATTCTTTGATTGAATATTTGTTGGTGACATTTTCCCCTTTCAGTAGAAAATGTATATGTATCTGAATCCTAAACGTAATACAATTTAGCTAAGAGGAAATGAAAGTCCAAATATATTTTCTGACTTTTCAATTTACTGAAGCTAAGAAGTTGCCAAGATGAAATAATATTAATCAATTAAGAAGCAATTATTAGGTACCTACTATGTGCCACACTGATTGATTGTTATTGTTCTTTTTCCTTAGTTTTTGAAAAGGATCTATGACATCATGGGATGATGTCTTGACTTGCAAGTAAATTGGATTTAAGTGAAGCAAGGTTGCACAGTTGTCAGCTTCATTCTTTCTTCCAGAGTCATCAAAGTCAGAACTGACAATGACAAAGGATGCAGTAGATGACCATGGCCTTTCTAATTAAGGTCTTTCCCTAGCCTCGATTGGTCTCTGCATGAAAAACTTTGCAAATTAAAAATTAACCATCTTAGAGTTACACTTCCCAATTTCTGATTTCTGGAATTAGCTCTACTATTCCTAATGAATATTATTAAAATAGAATGGATTGGCTAAACCAGGACCAAGTGTAGCACCTGATATACAGTAGGCCTTAAATAAATGCTTATAGGTTGAATGACTGATTTCATTGTTGTTAGTGACTCTGGTATCCCCTTGTCCCCCACAAAAGTAAGTTAATAGAAGATTCAACTTCAAGTATGGGGAAGACCACTGAAGCACGGTATAGTAGAAAGAGTACTGGCTTTAGAATTAGAGGGACTGAATTCAAATTCTGCTTCATATTTATTATGTTAAATAAATAACACAGTATCCAGGCAAGTCATCTAAGCTCTACAGTCTTCAGTTTTTTTACCTGTAAAATGGAAGGATTGGACTCAATAGCCTCTGAGGTCCCTTTGATCTTTAAATTGATGAGCCTCTGATTCTACAGTGTGATCCCAAAAGGTTTCAGCACAGATTCCTGAAATACTAGGCAGGCTGCACTTTTATAAAATCTATGGTAGAGTCTTCATAAAAAATTAAGGATTTAAATTTTACTAATATTTTAACTCCTCATTTTAACGAATGTGATAAGAAATGGGAAAAACAGATTAAGGAAACTTCTGTCAACTCTCTGCTTTTCTGCTTTAAATACATTACAGGTTCATTATATTCCTCTAAAATGGTCTAGTTTTACTTCATTCCAGTTAACCTAGAATTTATCTAGATGTCAGGGTGGTTTTAGGTAGATGACCATAAAAATGAGGACTTAAGTGATCCTTGGTCACTATAAAGGAGATAAATTTATCACATTACAAGGTCACTGTTTTCAAGAATTACAAGTAACTACTTTTGAATCATTCCAAAACATTCAGTAAAAGCAAAAATGTTACCGTTTGTATGGCAATATGTGATTTGGTTAACTATAACCCAAGGTCAGAAAAAATGGCGACCAATTCAATTCACATGCAATTATGACTTAAATGCTGAAGTGTAAAAGCCCTGGAGTTTTTAATTAGGGTGAATTTTTTGTTGTTTTTAAAGACTGTTTTGAAGTGTAGAGGCTCTCTAGCCAATCACATTTTCCATTGAACAAGAGAATGAATATAACAAAGTTTAGAATAGACAATCTCTAAAGTCACTTTTAGTTCTAAAATTCAAGGATTCTTTAAGTTTTATTGAATTTGAAAGGCAAGCATGCCAACTGGCCATTGGAGAGATTTTTTAAATTGTGTTAGCAACTGCATTACTAATGTATGTCTTTGATCTGATGACAGGCTCTCTGCTTTAAGAATAATTCTTAAAATTATCCCCCTTATTTATTAATAATAAATATTTAATAGTAGAGATCCCAAGAATAGTGAACACTAGGTGTCAGTGTAAGGAATGGAAAAATGTCAAAAACCTGTTGTTTCCAATCAGGTGGATTAGCCAAGAAACCCAAAGCAGCTGTGACCACATTTACTTATAACTGCATAATTCAGTTAACAAGCCAATCTTCCTTTAAAAAAAATGCTGCTTTAAAACCATCAAGTGTTTGAAATCAGATAAGGTGATTATTCAAAGCTACAAATCTTCTGTGAATCAGCTATAAGAGGCATAAAGAATAATTTTCAGTTTAAAGAATGTGTATAATTTCCTTTTGGTATTAAACATAGACCCATTCCAGAGAAATGCCATCACTTAGCTTAAGACGGACATAAAAATGAATTATTTTCCAAAATAATGAACTTGGAAAAGGGATAAAGTTAGGTAATGTATTTTATACTTTTCTCTATAAATAAGAAGTCCTTAAAATGAGACCCAATGTAGAATGAGCAGGTTTTCTTTTACTGAAAGTAAGCATATTTATGTTATCAGTTCTAGAGGGATAAGAAAAACAAATGCTACTAAAATGATTTGCTGCCCCCAAATCCTACCTGATCTAATATTTGGATATTATTTCTGATAAAACAAAACAAATTTAGCTTACATCACTTATTTAAGGAAAACAAAGGATTTTATTTAAAGGGGATTTTTTCATTCTTTCTTTTGCCAGGTGGAAATTCTTGAAACCCTATGTCCAGTTTCCAGGCTCAAATCTAGTGTCTCTCCATTGAGAAGCATGAGTATCAGTTGCATAGTGTACACAGTACCATTCACATCAAAAGGAAACCTTGGACAAACACCCCTTGTCATGAAACAACTAGAGGTCAAGTTTTACGGTTAAAGTATTGAGTTGTTTCAGTCCTGTCTGACCCTTCATGATCCCATTTGGGTTTTTTTTTTTTTTTTGTTTTTGTTTTTGGCAAAGGTACTGATGTGGTTTGCCACTTCCTTCTCCAGCTCATTTTACAGATGAGGAACTGAGGCAAACAGGGTTAAGTGACTTGCACAGGGTCATACAGCTAGTGAGTGTCTGAGGCCACATTTGAACTCACCAAGGTGAGTCTTCCTGATTCTAAGCTTTGGGCTCTACCCACCTAGCTGCTCCCATAAAGTATCCCAGATTGCATTTGGAGGACCAGAGTCTGAATCCTGGCTCTGTTACCTACTACCTACATGACTTTGGACAAATCACTTAACTTTTCCAGGCCTCAGTAAAATTTATAAAATTTTGTAAACTGAAAGTAGTTTGAATAGATTATCTTTTGGGTGCCTTCCAGGCCTAAATCTATGCTCAGATGATTTTGTTTCCACCATAACCCACTGTGCTTTCACTACTTCTGGCTGATTCCTGTCCTTTGGCTCTTCTTTGTTGTCAATTCTCAATGGCTTTGGCTCCTCTCAACAACCGTGCTTGTTCTACCATATTATTCCTGAATGTTCCTTTGGATATTGTTTTCAATGCTCCTTCTGTTGTACAGTAGAAAGACAACTGGCTCTGAAGTCAGAAGAGCTTGGTTTGAATTCCATCTTGGCTGTGCCACTTGGGGGAAGTCACTCAAACTCCCTAAGTCTCATTTCCTCATCAACAAGAAAAAAAGGGAGTTTAATGAGATGGACTCTGAGAGATCTTCTAGCTCCGGTTCTGGATCTATGAACCTATGATTCCTCCTATGACTGATCTAACAGGTACTGTTGTCTCAATGAGGCCAGAGGCTGCTGGCCACCAGTTGGCAAGTATTTATTGAATTGCTTGGACAAATAGAGACAGGACAAATTGAGACCATTCACCATAGGCTCTCTCCTCTTACCTCTTCCTCATCTGTCACTCAAGTGCCACTTCTGCCTTCTTCACCCATGTCTCACAAGGTGAAGCGGCCTTATTCCTTACCATGGCTAACCCCTTTGTTTCTTCAAACAATTCCATGGTATCTCATCTGCTCCAACAGATTACCTCCTTTGTCACCTCACTCAGTTATTTCCAATGTCTGCCTCTCTACTGGCTCATTCCCTAGTATCTACAGACATGCCCATGTTTTCCCTCATCCTAAAAAGCCCTCACATGATCCTTCTATTCCCTCTATCCTCCTATATCCCTTCTTTCCTTTGTTGCTAAACTCCTTACAAAGCTGTCTACAATAGATGACTCCATGTTCTCTCCTCTCATTCTCTTAAGACCTCATCATTTCACTGAAACTTCTTTCTCAATTTCCAAATCCAATAGCCTTTTCTCAGTCCTCATTTTCCTTGACCTCTCTGCACCCTGACATTGTTGATCACTCTCTCCTCCTGTCTCTTCTGGTTTTCCTTCTACTGATCTGACTGCTCCTTCTCAGCCTCCTTTGCTGGATTTTCATTCAAAACATGGGCTCTTCTCTTCTCCTTCTATACTATTTCACTTGGTAATCTCATCCAGGTCCATGGGTTTAATAACTATATCTATGCTGATGACTCTCAATTCTACTTTTCCTGCCTCAATCCCTCTGCTGACCTTCAGTCTCATATCTCCAACTGTTCTTCAGACACCTCTAAGTGGATTTCCAGTAGACATCTTAAACTCAATATATCAAAAATTGAACTCATTATCTTTCCCTCTTAACCAACCCCCCTCCCCAGGACAACCTTCCCTATAACTAAAGAGGACAACACCATCCTTCCACTCCCTCAGGCTTGAAACATAGAAGCCATCCTGGATTCCTCACTATTTCTCAACACTCAGATGCCCCAATCCAAGCTGTTGCCGAGGACTATCAATTCCGCCTTTGCAACATCTCTTGCATATGTCCCTTCTCTCCTCTGACACTGTCACCACTCTTATGCAGAGCTACATCAGTACATGCCTGAACTATTACAGTAGCTTTCTGGTTAAGTCTACTTGTTGCAAGTCTCTCCACATTCCAAGCCATCCTCCATTCAGTCAATAAAGTGATTTTCTTTAAAGCACATGTCTGACCGTCTCAACCCCTTACTCAACAACCTCCATGACCCCCTATCATCTCTACAATCAAATACAAAATGTTTCTTTGGCATTCAAAGCCCTTCCTAATCTAGTCCATTCCTATCTTTTTAGTCTTCTTACACCTGAGTCCTCAATATTTACTCTTTGATCCAGTGACACCAGACTCCTGGTTGTTCTATGAATAAGATAGTCCATCTCTGGCTGTTCCTCATGCCTGAAATGGTCTCCATTCTCTACTCCAACTATTTACCTTCTTGGCTTCCTTTAAGTCCCAACTAAAATCCCATCTTCTATAGGAAATCTTCCCCCAAATCTCACCATTGTAATGCCTTCCCTTGGTTAATTATCTTCTCTTTACCCTGTAGATAGCTCACTTTTTGTATATTTGTTTGCATGTTGTTTCCCCATTAGATTGTAAATTCTTTGAGGGCAAGGATCATCGTTTGCCTCATTTTGTATGCCCAGTAATTAGCACAGTGCCAGGCACAGGAATACACACACACACATATATGATTCTAGAGGCAATAGGAAGTCACTGGAGTTTGCTGAGTAGAGTGACATGGTCAGATCTATATTTAAAGGAAATTTTACTTTGGAAGTTGTGAGGAAGATGGACTAAAATGGGCAGAAAGACTTGAGGCAGTGAGACTAATTAAGAGACTATTGTAATGATCTAGGTAAGAGGTGACAATGGCTAGAAATAAAAGGGTAGTTGTATAAATAGAGAGATGTGAGAGATTTTGTGGAGGGAGAGATGGTCACGCTGTTTAATTTATTCAACATGTGGAATGAAGGAGAATGGAGTCAAGGATAACACCAAGAGTATAAACCTGGGAGCATGGAAGAATGGTGGTACCTTCTAAAGAACCAAAGAGGTTTGGAAGAGGAGTTTGCTTATGGGGAAAGGTAATCAATTCTGTTTTGGACATACTGAATTTGATATAACTGTAGGACAACTAGTTTGAAATGTCCAATATGGCAGCCTTAAGCCCACAAAGAGTGACTGTATGTCACTGAAGCCCAACAGCCATCATCCAAGAGATTCATTTTTATGGAGATGTGACTGGGCAATAGCTAATACAAGTGCTACAACCTTTGAGTCCTCAGCAGCCGCAGCTACTGAAGAAAAGAAAATGCCATAAAAAACCTTGGCACTGTCAAATGGTTCAACACAATACTTGAAGGTGAAGGGAAATGTGTTCAAGAATAAGCGGATCCTCATGGAGCACATTCATAAACTAAAAGAAGCTCCCGGGTGACCAGGCTGAAGCTTGCCGGTCCAAGACTAAGGAAGCACAAAAGTGTCGGGAAGAGGGTCTATATGTTAAGAAAGAGGAGATCATCAAGTGATGTCTAAGGAGGAGGAGGAGACCAAGAAACAATTCTCTCCTATCTCCTTTGTACATAGTACCCTTCTATTTGTCTCATGCAATAAAACTTGACAGACTGCAAAAAAAAAAATCTATCTGCTTTTATCAGTGGAAATAACATTAAAGATTTGTTGTAGTTTATTTTGCTCTGGTACCCTAACAAATATTGGGACAACACTGAAAACCTCCCATATATACATAAATATGAATATAAATATATAAACATATAGTCTCCCCCTATTAGAAAGAGTTTCACGAAAGTAATAACTGTCTTGCTTTTCTATTTGTATCCTCAGTGCTAAAACCAGTGCTTTAAAATGTGCTACATGTGTGTTTTATATGAATATGTAATGTATTTTTGGTTTTTTTTCATTTATTCATTCATTCATATGTAGAGCTGGGAAACATCTGCATAGAGATGATAATTAAACCCAAAGATGTTAATTCTATCACCAAGAGAAAGTGCAAAGCAAGAAGAAAGAATTTAGGGCAGAACCTTGGGGAACACCCACATTTAAGAATAATGAAGATGATGAATCAGCATCAGAAGGAGATACAGAGTGGTTAAACACTAACCAGTGAGTAACTGGTTAGAGGAAAACCAGAAAAGAATAGCGTCGAGGAAATCTAAAGAGGAAAGAGAATCCAGGAAGAGAGGATAGTTAATAGAACCAAACTCAGCAAACGGATAAAGCAGGATCAGGAATGAAAAAAAGACTATAAAGGCAACAAAGAGATCACTGGTAACTTTGGAAATAGCAGTTTCATTTGAGACATGAAGTCAGAAGTCAGAAGGCCAAGGGCTAAGGAGTGAGTCAGAGGAAGGGAAGTAGGGGCAGGGAGAGTTTTGTTTTGTTTTGTTTTGTTTTGTTTTGTTTTGCTTTTCCCCTGGGAGCTTGGCTAAGAAAAGGAGGAGTGCTACAGAAAGATAATGTAAAGGAATAGTAAAATCTAGTGAAGGTATTTTAAGGGAATTTGGGCATGTTCAAATTTAGTGGGGAAGAAAACAGTAGTTATGAGGAGGTTGAACATTAGGGACCAAGGGTTAACTGAAGTGTCAATTAGGGATTGAGGACACATATAGGTATCAGTTTTGGAAAGGAGAAAGGTCAGCTCATTGTCAGAGACTGGGGGAAAAGAGAGAGTACAGGATGGTATCGAGGAGTTTTGGATGAAGAGAAGAAAGAGTCCATATTTCGATGGCCTGAATTTTCTCAGTAAAATAGGAGGTGAAGTGTTTAGCTGAGATAGAGGGGTGAAGTAGAGGTATGGGAGATTTATGAGCTGAAGAGGCTTGGAAAAGCTTTTGTGGGAAGCTGAAGAGAGGGTGAATTAGGGAAAAATAAAAGGAATAACTTGCTGCATTGAGGGGCCAGCTTGATAACAGAAATTTAAAACATCCCTGGTCGGGGGCAGCTAGGTGGCGCAGTGGATAGAGCACTGGCCCTGGAATCAGGAGTACCTGAGTTCAAATATGGCCTCAGACACTTAACACTTAACTAGCTGTGTGACCCTGGGCAAGTCACTTAACCCCAATTGCCTCACTAAAATAATAATAATAATAATTAAAAAATATATATATATCCCTGGTCAGCATGGTTCACCTTTATTCTATAGCACATGAATAGGAGCAGAGAAGGCAGATGGTGGCAATAATTCAAAGTTGAGGTTTTATCAAATCTCAGATAGATAAGCAGCAACAGGAAAACAGGCCAAAGAATTTGAGATGAAAGAACAGTACAGAAAAGGAAGAGGAGTTATAGAAAAAGACAGCAGTAGGAAGGGACAGCTAGTGGGATAAAGGAGTCCCAGGAATGGAGAACTGTCAGGGAGGAACCAATGAGGACCAGTAGATGAAAGAAATGTGAGCGAAAGATGTTCACTATGAAAAAGTGATTTCCAAGGTCACAGTAGAAGGAATGTGTGGGACTTGAGTGAGACATGGTTGGGATAGTTAAGCAGGATTGGGATGAGAATAGGAACCTGGGATTAGGAATAGTGTTTTGTTATGGGTCTGATGATTGAGTAATACAGGGATAGGGAGAGAAACAAGAGATCGGAATCTATCAGTCATAGGGGTAGTAGTGAGTGGTAGATGAAAAATAAAGTTCACAATCTAGAAGGGATGTTGTTGATGGGCAAAGTGAGGATGCAGGCACTTAATCACCCACACCTGTTTGTCCAGCTGGAAAGGGGGAGGGGATCAGTGTTGCTGGTCTGGCAAAAAGGTCATGTGCTGGGCCTTGGTAAAGCCATCCTGGGATGCTATTGCCCAAGCCTGCTGCTAATGTATCCATGTATGGATGGGGCAAGGACAGTAGGAAGACTGAACTGGTGCAGACTGGTTCCCTTCTCCCCAGAGGTAGAGGGAATTAAGAGCATTCCATACATATCTTCTATCCTACCCCCATCTACCAGCTCTCTTCCTTATCCACCTACTATGTCTCAAATATCAAGTGAGATATTTTCTTCTCATCAATTTATGGCATCTTTTCTTTCAAGTGTATCTACAGTATGCACAGAATAGTGTTGCATTTGGACAAGGGAAAAAAATCACAGAATCAGTGTTTCAAAAACACATTTGTGACAGGAAATGCAACTAGGTAAAAAAAATTGTCATCAACAAAATACAAATTTCCCAGGACTTGCTGAAAGTCATTTAAGAACACAGCTTAAGAAGTTGAATAAACACTGGTATATAATTTGTGGGAAAAATGCTTTGATTCGGTGTTCTGTTCTTGTTTCACTGATGTACAAATAATTTCAATCAGAGTACCAGGATGAGAACACATGAGGGTTTTTTATTTTTTTGGATTGGCTTTTCAAGCCCCAGGATTTAACTTAGTTAATAGGGCAATTTAGACAGCTTAAGGTTCTAAGAATGGAGCCAGGATGTTGGGGGTAAGGATATAAAATACATACACTAACAATGGACCTCTGTGTGGGGCAGGTTTCACAGCAGGGAAACTTAAAGCCAGCATTGGAATGGGTAAGGAAGTAACAGGGCAATTCAGAAAGCTTTAGAGGTCCAAGTTTTCAGCCAGGATGTTGGGAGTAAGGAGTGTGTAGGTTGGGGGGAAATGGGTCAGTTATGGAACTGAGCCAGGGTGAAATCCAGAAGGCAGGAGAAGTTTAGTGCAATGAGTACATCTGACTTTTTATGAACTCCTAATGCTGTGCAGTGTGTCTGTAACCCGGCCTCTTATTCCATTGATTAGAATTCTCACCTACCTGATCTCATTTCTCAACTTCTCAGAAAATTAGCAAAGCTCTTTCTCAAACGAAAACAGAATCAAAATGACTTAAAATTTTAGAGATTTTAGTATTAGCATTAGATAATTTAAATAATCGCACCAGGAGCCCTAAATCTACCTTATCTCAGCCACACACAAAGATGGTCATACCCTTAATCTTGCTATCATCCACAATTGTACCACCTCCGTGTTCAAAAACTCTGAAATCCCCATATCTGACCATATTCTATTAAATTTCCTTTGTTTCTTATAAAATCCTACTCTTCACTCATACTATGACCTCTAATCCTTTGACCCCTCAATTCTCTCCCACACCATCAACTCAGCGCTAGCCACTCTCTATTCTTTTCCCCATTTTAACCCATTAGTAAACCAATTCAACTCTATACTGTTCTCTTTTCTTGAGTTCCTAGACCCCTTTATCATTTTGCTGATTGTACTCTTTATCAAGCTTCAATCTTGGGTCATTACCACCATTCACAGTATTTGCTACTACACTTAAGAAATATTTACTGATTGGCTGCCTAAATTATACTTTACAAAAGCAAATCTTAAAAGTGATTTCTACATTCTGTTAAAATAATTTCTTCTAGAATCTATTTCTTTTTTTTTTTTTTTTGAAAAGGGGAGACGAGATCTGGATGGGTGATTTCACATGGAAGGAAGTTTGTAATGAGAAAATTCCCTCTAAAAATGCAGATTTGCACTGGTCTTAGAGAGATGACTAGGGCACTTTCCAGTAGATAGCAGAAGTAGTATTTGAAAGAAGATTGGTCTTGACTCTACAGCTACCTCTATCTACACTGCCTTTCTAGGATCAGATACTCTTGCCTTGTTTTTAGAGTGTTTTATTTCTAATTTAGACATATCTTAAAGCAAGACAAGCAAATTTTCTGTGACAAAATGGCAGACTGTTCTTTTTACAAATACAATATTTATTCAGTCATTCTATTGCCTTATGTTTTCCAGCTCCCTCCCACCCCTGCCAATCCAACTCTTTTCATATCTCTCCACGTTTCCTCTTTTTCAAGCTCTTCCTTATGTTCACTATTGTCCATTAACGTTCTCAACACATGAAACTTAAACTGAAATCAGAAACATAGTTGTGCTAAGTTAGGATATAGATAAAAGTATGAGATATTATAAGTACAAAGAAAATATTGGCATTCATTGTGGCTACACTGGGCCAGTCGCAATCCATATTTCTTTTTCTGTGTCTTGGCTCACAGAATGACAGAGCAATAGCCCAGAAAAGGACCTCAGAGATATAACCCAAACTTCTCACTGGTAGTGCAGATATACTTAATACAAACAGTACTTTTCACACAAAGACCCCAGAGCCTCTCTCAGGCTCTATTTCTTCCATTAATTAATTTTAAAATATTCTTAAGGACCTAATATGGTTCAGACCACTGTGCCAAGTGCAGGTGCTGGGGAAATATGAAGTTCAGCTAAAACAGTCTCCACACTCATGGAGCTCATAATGTATCAACAGATTTTGTAGAAACAGATACAATTATATAATAGCTATAAAGCAGGTAGAAACAATCTGGCAGGTAATACAAGAATCATTACAGATTGATTATTTTATAAGAATTACTTATAGAGGAGGACATGACTTGACCAGGGTCACATCCAAGGCTCACATCAAATCTCCAAAACAAGATCCCCAAACAAGCATTCTTTCTATTGTACCATCCCAATTCCCATGTTTGGATAAGAAAGTGACACATTTACCGAGTACTTTGTGAAGTCTGCAGAGCAGGTCATTTCTGAAAGAATAGTTATCTAAATGTCACTTTGGAGTAAAAGCAGAATACTATGACACCATTTAGCTGATGTATATTCTATGGAACTTAAATTTTAGCAAATAAAGATGACCTCTGGATGTCAGGGTTTAATTTTTTAAAATTTTAATTGTTTTTGGTGCACATATTCTAAAATATACCACATAACTCTGTTTTAAGCAGACTACATTGAACACAAAATTATTGTATAATTTTTGACATAATGAAATTCTCAGGATGATCAAAGTTGGTAGGGTTGTTGGTGTTTTTTTTTTTAATAGGTCTTACACAGATTAGTGATTTTATCCATGGGAGTACTATCTTCACCAGTGCACATCACTGCCCAACAATGCCTTTTCAATCTATGCTACTCTTGTCCATGTCCTTCCACAGATCTTTCACAAAGAGACCCCAAAGTATTATGTGGGCTTCCATCAGATCTCTTGACATTGTATAGATACTAACAGAGCTAGCGGACTATACTTTGGATATCTCTTTATTCTCACTAAAAATCTAACCCATTTCCTTTTCTGGTCATATGCATTAGTGACAATAACCTTTATACCACTTTATATAATTCTTTGTTGCTCATGTCATGAAGTCAACTCATAGCCACCCTATATTTTTCTGTTGTACTTTGGGTAAGCTATCTACCAGTTTAATTTGTGCAAGGTTGTGGTATGCCATGTCTTATAGCCAAATAACATCACTGGAGTAACACTGACGTTGCAGGGAAAAAAGAAAGGTTTTTGTTTCAAGGTTTCTTCCCTTGCCATCTGTTATCACTAACTTCAGTTTGCCTTACAAGTAGCATACCGAAAGCCTACTTTTTTCCTCCATCACAACCCCTTAATGCATATGGAGCTCTAATCTGTGACTCTCTGTACAGTGAGCTAAGAAAACTGATGACCAAGGTTTTTAGAAATATGTCTAAATTAAGAGCAAACAGGTTCTGAGTTAGAGGTTGGGGACTGGGTGGCAGAGCACAGACTTTGAAATATTTATTTTGGCTTCTCAGGTCTTTTTGGCTTACTCCCTGGTTCTTGGTTCTGTGCTGAAGAGCTGTGGTTGCCTGACAAGAAGCCTTGACTTAAATGACATGTTACTGTATTATTATTCAACTTATTCAAAGCCATTTACTTTCCAAATAAAGACTTAAAGCATTTTCAGGAGGTGATTAGTAAAACCTTCTGTACTTGACAAATTCTTGTAGAGCTCTGATTTCACTTTCTACTTATTTTGATTTAGAACACACACCAAATTTCTCACTTGGATATTGCCATCCATGAGGGACCATGCCCTACATATAGTTATTGGGTATTAGCTACAGTATCATTTGAAATTTCAAAAATATTGTTTATTTAAAAAAAAACTCTTAGGGACAATATAGAAATTAAACTATTACAGAGAATAATATAATTTAGTAATAGAAATGTTAATGAGTTATATTACTATATACCTATATAACTATAAAAATAATTCAGTGAAATGGCTTCCAAATTTAATGCCTGGACACATCTAAATTTTCCAGCCTCCTAAAATGTCCATACCCTTTACTACCAAGGAAGTCAAAGACAGAAAGAATAATCCCATATATATGAAAACACTCATTTGGAATATTTTTTAAAGTAACAAACTAGAGACAAAATTGCTGCCCATCTATTGGAGAGTACATAAACAGACAGTCGTGGTATAAAATAAAAAATGAATACTAATTATTTAAATAAGTATTGGAGGCCTTAAGGTAACTTACATAAATTAATCAGAAGCATGAAAACCATATATAGATTAACCCAAAAGTTACATTTTAATAGTTTACAACTGCACTTAGACTTTCGGTAAGGTCAGTATATAATGATAAAAAAGTGAATGTTAAAAACAAAACCAAAGGCTGAAACCGAATGCTATGGAACTATATTGACCAAGGCAGTCCTTGAAGAATGGCCTCCCTTTCTTTGCACATGATTGGTGACTATGGCTAGGAGAACACTGCATATACTATTGGATTCAGTTGATGTGTTAGTTTTGCTAAGTTGGTTTTTTTTCTTTTAAATTCTTTGTAATAAGTAATGGCTGTCTGAGGAGGGAAGAAAGGATGAACATAACTAGAAATAAAATTGATGTAAAAACAAAAAATAGATATAATTTTAAAATATCTGATTTTATGCCACATTCATACAATCTATGACACATAAAGCACAAAGAAAAAAAGACCATATAGTCAGTAATTAGTGCTTCCAAGAAGAATGTTTTTCCTACTAGCACCAATAAGAAAGGAAACTCAGAAGTAACACACACAACAACTGTCTTTACTATCACTGTTTTATATATCATGGGCCCATTGTGTGTTGTTTCAAGGCAGGTGTGTTGTTAATCTCTTTTAACTACAAATGTTGTACTCAGTTTACCCCACAGTAGGAAGAGGCAAAATACACCAGAGAGGTTTCCCAGATGGCTTTTGTGAACTCCTCTATCCCATTCCCATTCCCATAAACATAGAGTGTGTTCCGGTTTACTAAGATACACACACATATATAACCTATGACTTAGTATAAAGTCTAGAACTTTAGTTAGCTAGATTGTTTGCATGCATGATTCATTTGGTCCCATGATACCTCCACTTCCTTTTTAAAAATATATAATCACAAATTATATTGGTTTGTCTTATTTTGATAACCCTTTTCATTAATATCATACACAGGAAACTTTATTAGTGTTTTAAAACACACTCATAAACCATTACTGAGGTAGCAAAAGCAACTGCTACATACAACTGTTGAAGAAGAATGAATAGTGTCTTTCACATGGCATTTCTACCACCAGGTAGCTGAGACAAGACCTCATCATTTAATTAAAACAATTCTTTGTTTATTTTCTAAAATTACAGAATATCACAGGACCAGCCTATAAAAGCAATAGTCTGTCAGACTAAGTATGCTGGTCAAAAGAAATGACTAAAACTAAGTGAACTTGAAGAGGAATAATCCATTCATTTTTGTTTTTTTGTTTTTTTGTTTTTTGGTGGGGCAATGAGGGTTAAGTGACTTCCCCAAGGTCATGCAGCTAGTGTCAAGTGTCTGAGGTCAAATTTGAACTCAGATCCTCCTGAATCCAGGGCTGGTGCTTTATCCACTGCACCATCTAGCTGACCCAATCCATTCATTTTGAGAAAGGACTGAACATAAAACCTTTTTAATTCACAAATTTGGGTTTGAATAAGTATAGAAATAAAACAGGAAATGATCCTTTCTAATTTCTCTGCAGCCTTTGACCCTATCAGTTTTCTCTTAGATATCCTCTATGGGCCAAGTTTTTGTGATGTTGCCCTCTCCTGCTTCTCTTTCTTTCTATCTCACCACTTCTCAGTATCCTCTGAGGGATTTTCAGCCATATCACACTCACTCATGTTAGGTGTAGACCATGGCTCTGTCCCGAGCCCTCTCCTTTTCTTCCTCTATCCCCTAGCTACTTAAACTGTGGGTTGCGGCCCCATATGGGGTTGGGTAACTGAGTGTGGGGGTCGTGAACAATTTGGCAACAGTAAAAGGTTATGTATACCCATTTCATCTATATATGCAGGGTCATGTAAAAATTTCTAGGGCAAAAAGGGGTTGCAAGTGGAAATATTTTAAGAAGCCCTGCTTTATACTACCACCCTTGGTGAACCCATGAATTCCCATGGATTCAACTATCATTAATCAATCAGTTAACTAAGTGCCTACTAGGTGCCAACCACATATGGAGATACAAAAGGGGTAGGGAGATAGTCCCTATACTCAAAGATTTAATAAAGGAGACAATATGCAAACAAATAAGGCAAGTTATATGCTGAATAAATAGGAAATGATTAACCAAGGAAAGGCACTGGAATTAAGAGGTGTTGGGAAAGACTTCCTGTAAAAGATAAAATTTTAGTGGGCACATAAAGGAAGGCAGGGAAGTCAGTAGGCAGAAAAATTGAGGAGGGAGAGGATTCCAAACACAGGGGACAACTAGAGAAAATGCTCAGAGTCAAAAGATAGATTGTCTTCTTGGAGGAATAACTAGGAGGACAGTGTCACTGGATCAAAGAGTACATAGTGAAGAGTAAGGTGTAAAAAGGCTGGAAAGATAGAAAGAAGCTAGGTCATAAGGGGCTTTGAATGTCAAACAAAAGATTTTTTATTTGATCCTGGAAGTAATACAGTCACTGGAATTTACTGGGTAAGAAGGTGACAAAAGACCTGCACTTTAGGAAAATTACTTTGGTGGCTGACTGGAAGATGGATAGTGGGGAGAGATTGTTGATATTGCAACAGTCTAAGTAAGAGGTAATGAGAACCTACACTAAAGTAGTGGCAATATCAGAGGAAAGAAGGGGGGAAATTCAAGAGATATGACCTAGGGCACAGCTAGGTGGCACAGTGGATAAAGCACTGGCCCTGGATTCAGGAGGACCTGAGTTCAAATCCAACCTCAGACACTTGACACTTACTAGCTGTGTGACCCTGGGCAAGTCACTTAACCCTCACTGCCCCGCAAAAAAAAAAAAAAAAAAAGGAGATATGGCCCAGGTGAAATTAACAGGCCATGACAACAGCTTGGATATGGGGGGTGAGAGATAGTGAGAAGTCCAGGATAGCTCTCGGATTGCAAGACTGAGGGACTGGGAGAATGATGTTGCCCTCCACAATAACAGGGAAGGCAGGAGAGGGAAGTGTTTAGGAGTAAAGAAAATAAGGGGTTTTTTGGATGTGTTGAATGTAAGATGTCCATTAGACATCCAGTTTGAGATGTCTGAAAAGCAGTTGGAGGTGTGAAATTGCAGGTCAGCAGAAAGGTTGGGGCAGAATAAGTAGATTTGAGAATCATCATCAAAGAGATGGTAATTAAATTCATGTGATTTATAAGCAACCAAATCGAAGTAGTATAGAGTAAAAAGAGAAGAGGGCCCAGGAAAGAAGCCTGTGGGATACCGATGGTTAAAGGCTGTGGTCTGAATGAAGATCCAGCAAAGGAAACTGAGAAAGAGTGGTGAGATAGGAGGACAACCAGGAGAGAGAGATATCTTGACAATTTAAAGAGAAGAAAGTATCAAAAATAGGGTAATCCTACAGATTAGAGAAATGCTAATTAAAACAACTCTAAAGTACCACCTCATACCTATCAGATTGGAGGAAAATGATAAATGTTGGAGGGGATGTGGGAAAGGTGGGACATGAATGCACTGCTGATAGAGTTGTGAATTGATCCAACCATTCTGGAGAGTAATTTGGAACTATGCCCAAACAACTATAAAACTATGCATACCTTTTGATCCAGCAATACTACTGTTTGGTCTGCATTCCTAAGAGATTTTAAAAAAAGAAAGGGACCTATGTGTACAAACATATTGATAGCAGCTCTTTTTGTGGTGGCTAAGAATTGGAAATTGAGGAGATGCCCATCAACTGGGGAATGGCTGAACAATCTGTGATATATGATTGTGATGAAATTGTGCTATAAGAAATGACAAGCAGGATGATTTTAGAAAAACTTGGAAAGACTTCTATAAATTGATGCAAAGTGAAGTGAACAGGACCAGGACAATATTATACACCGTAGCAACAATATTGTATGATGAACTGTGAATGACTTAGCTATTCTCAGCAATACAGTGATTCAAGGCAACTCCAAAAGATTCATGAAGAAACATGCTATCCTGAGAAAGAACTGATATTGTCTGAATGCAGACCAAGGCATGCATTCTTTCTTTCTTCCTTCCTTCCTTCCTTTCATTTTTTTGGTTCAAGTTTTCTTGTACAAAATGACTAATATGGAAAATTTTTACATTAATATACACATATAACTAAATCAGAGTGCTTACATCTCAGGGAAGGTGGAGGGGAAGGAGAGAGGGAGGGATAGAATTTGGAACTTAAAACTTAAAAAAAACCCCAAATGTAAATAAAATATTATTTATAAAAAAGAAAAGGGTGATCAACAATGTCAAAGGATACAGAGAGGTCAAAGATAATGAGAAGAAAAGCCTAGTGGATTTGATTTTCATCTCTATGTAGATGATTCCCAGATTTAGAAATCCAGCCCAATTTCTGTCCTAAGCTCCTAGTTCTTCATCAACAACTGTCTTTTAGAAGTTTGTTGTCTTGTAGACACCTCAGATTCAACTCATTATTGTTCTCTCCAAAATCTCCCCTTTTCTGAACTTCTCTGTTAGTGCTGTTGGGGCCATCATTATCCTCTTAGTCACTGAGGCCTACAATCTTAGTTTTATCCTCCACTCCTCAGTTCCACTCAACCCAGTATATATAATCTGTTCACAAATCTTGATGTTTCTACCTTCACAAAATTTCTAGTATACATCCTTTTTTTCTCAATTCACACAACCACCAATGTAGTACAGGCCCTGAGCACCTTTTCACCTTAATTATTTCAATAGTCGCCTACCCAAAAGTGCTTCAAGTCTCTCTTCAATCCATCTTCCAATCAGCTGCTAAGTCATCCTCCTAAAGAGCAGGTCTGACCATATGGCATGCACATACCCCAACCTATTCAATAAATTCCAGTAGCTCCTTATTTTTTCCAGGATTAAATATAAAATCATTTGTTTGGCATTTACAACTTGGCCTCTTCCTTCTTTTCCAATTTTCCAATGGAGGGAGAGGGATAAGTTTAAAATTTAACATAATGTTAAAACAAAATGTATCAAGAAAAAAAAGAGTACTACACATTTGTTTTTTATTTGTGTGATTTTTGGGGGGGTGTGGGGGTGGGACAATGAGGGTTAAATAACTTGCCCGGGGTCATACAGCTAGTAAGTAACAAGTGTCTGAGATCAGATTTGAACTCAGGTCTTCCTGAATCCAAGGCCAGTGCTTTACCCACTGTGCCACCTAGCTGTTCCCCACCTTTTTTGTTTTTATTGTTTAGCACTGTGCATTTGTACTTGGAATATTATGATCAGACCTACTATAAAAACTAGAAATGATTTATAAATGGGCAGTAAATAAAATTGAGAGAGGAAAATTCCCATGAAATGAAGATAGAAAAATTATAATAATAATTAGGTTCCTGACAGTTCAAAAAATTAAATAAGTCAGAGAGAGGGTTAGCATAGAAAATATTTACATTTAGGATAAAAGTTAGCATTCTATTTTACAACAGGCACTTTAAACTAAATGAACAAGAACTGTTATCATTTCAAAACAGAGATTCGAGAAGGTTTAGATAAATTAATGGATGGCAGACATAATAGGTTAGAGAAACACGCCTAACCTTTTGAATTTCATAACTTAATGGGTAATAGTGGTTCTTTAACAAAATAGTCACTATTGAAACCACCATCAAATCTTCCATTCTTTAGTTTTCATATTAAAAAAATAATCAAAGCACCAGCCCTGGATTCAGGAGGACCTGAGTTCAAACCAGCCTCAGACGCTTGACATGTACTAGCTATGTGACCCTGGGCAAGTCATTTAACCCCACTGGCCCCACCCAAAAAGAAAATAATCAGATAAATGAATGCATATTAAGTTATTAATGGATGATAATGAATTATGTGCTATCATACCCTTTTTAGGGGTGTTTTCATTTTTAAAGAAGAGTAATATCTTAATTCATAGGAGTAAATGCCTAAATATAAAACAAATGTTTAATGAATAAATGAAAGAATGAATGGAAATAGAAAAACAGGCTACTTCGACTACTGATTAGAAGCAATCCAGGATTTATGCTTATATTATTGCTATATAATTTGTCATATGCATCTTTAATCTCATCATTGTAAGGATTTTCCCCAGTGACACCTTACTGTGTCTGTCCACTCAGGGTGCCTCCTATCCATGTCTTTCACAAGGTGTCTGGCTATAGATTGTGTTGGGGGCCTTCCTTTTTTTTCCTCTTGAGATTTCCAGGAAAAGTGGAGACACAGGTCGTCTAGTGCCTTTCTGTCATTCACAAAATGTGTTCAGCTAATCATATTTTTTCTATTATACTTTTCCCAATTACATACTCAGATACTGATTAATGACCCTCATCATTTTATCATCTAACTTTATATTGTGATTTAGACAGTGGACATTCTTCTTTTCCTATATGGATGGCTACACCAAATTCTAGTGAGTGGTTCAGGAAACTTTTGGGGAGGTTCTGTAATGCTCAGGGTTGATTAAACCAGCAAGGAGTGAACCAGAAACATAAAAACTTGGGGGATCTCACTATGGACAAGAATGTCATTTCGATGTGGACTCTGATAGATATGTATTACCCAGTGTAACTGCCCATCTATATATTAACAGGAGTGAAGGCTCTGAATGACATTTTTCTAATTCTAAAAAATTAATAGCTGGCTGTGTGACCTCAGGTCTAATCTTCAGTTTCCTCATTTGTAAAATAAAGAGACAGCTACACGGTATAGAGGAGGAAGTGCTTGGAGTCAGGAAGATGGGAATTTAAGTCCTGCCTCAGACACTTACTAGACACTTAACCCTCATTGCCCCCCCCTCCTTGGTGGGGGGGGGGAGCTAATATGGTGAGAAGAAAACTTAAGACATAAACACAGAAAAAGACATTGACCTGAAAGCATCTACAAGCAATGCCTTAAATAAAAATTCAGTTTAGACACAAGCCCAACAGGTATTCCTAGAGGAGCTAAAGAAGAGATTTTAAAAAGGAGGAGGGAAAAACTTTTAAAAGCACATAAGAATGATAGAGGAAAACAGGGAAAAGAAATGAGATCTATGCAAGAAAATTAAACTTGGTAAGAGGCATAAAATATTGTAGTATATAACTCCTTGGCCAAAGAGTAAAAGAGGTGTAAAACCTCACTGAAGAAAATAACTCTTAAAAAATAAGAGATGAAAAAAAAAATAAATAAGAGATGGTCAAGTGGAAGCTAATGACTCCACTAGGTATCAAAAAACAATAAAACAACAAAAAAGAAACAATAAAACAAAGTCAAAATAGAAAGAAATGTGAAATATCTTATTAAAAAGTATAATATAAAGTATAATATATTGAATAGGGATATAAAAGAATATACTTATTTCTCAGCTATGTATAGCACCTTCAAAAATGACCCTTTTTCATCAATATGGCTACTAAATTCATTGAAACAAAATTAAAGTAAAAGATCTTCATAAGTCATTGTAAACAAAATATTCACAATGTAGAAACCAAACTCTGGTCTTAGGCTTCTCTGAATTTAGGAATTTCATAATAAAGAGATGTTTTTCTTCAGAACACAGGCATTATCAAGTTTAAACTGTTCTTTCTTTGTATGACCTAATAGAGCTTAGACTCTATTGATTCAAGATTTGAGAACCTAGGAATGCCTTAAAAGAGAATATCATAAGTCAATATCCACAAACGAATAATAAAAATGATTATCATTTCTATAGTGACTTCATTGCAAATGCTTTATATACATTTATTAAATCTCTATTTAGTTGAATGGAATGACCTCATTTGAACTCACAACTTTGTAAGTTGAAGCACATTCTTTAGATAATATTATCCCCACTTCACAAATGAGGAAACTGAGGCTAAGGGAGGTTAAGTGACTTGTCCATTATCATAAATCTAGTATCTGAATATGGGATTTGAATACAGGTCTTTCTTCTAGTATAACACTCTATCACATGTGCCTCTCAATGAATATCATAACTGAAATGTTGAATAAACAAATGATTGAGTTAGTTTTCTGGTAATATTTCTTATAAAGTATAGGATTACTATTTTATTTAATTAATAGTTGCTCTTTCTAGCAATGGCTACTAGCTGCTCAAAAGTGTTTCTGCTGAGCCAAGAAAATGGATATTATATTTTTCACTTTCTTCCCCCAAGATTAGTTTTTATAATATACTTCTCAAGAGCTGAGATATATGTTATCTCCTATCTCCTACTGTGTGACTGAGTTGGATGTGATCAGATAGAGATCAGTACTTACTAGAACAACACAGCACCAATATATATTCACCATGGTGAGGTGTAGGGACAGCTGTCCCTGAAAAGAAAATACAGTATGGAAATACTAGAGTTTTCCAGTAGATATGATCACAACTACTAATAATAATGGACAAACATAGTATATTACATCTATTTTATCATTTAATAATGGATTAACCTGAATATACCAGAGCTTTATACACACTTGATTATAAATTTTAGGACACCCAGGTTGCATAGTATCCTCATAGCTAATGTAAAATGATGTGTAGCGCTAACTTTAAAAAGAAAAAAAAAAGATTACAACTTGGCTTCTATATTGTAGGATTGAACTTAGAGAATTAGAGCAATAGCTTCCCAAATATCAAGAGCTTGTCATTGTGTAATTTAAGATTCTAAATGTGGATTCTAATCTGTTCCCCCAGTTTTGGGGGAAACTGACTAAAATCACTGATAAAACAAAATTTAGGTTTTTATGGGTTTATTGAAAAATAGAAAGAGAAAGATTGAGAACAGAATTCCAACAGCCTGGCATTCCTATCTTTCCTCAAATTTCCTGTGAAGTCCTCTGCCGCCACCACCACCATCAAGTCAGGAACCCAAAAGAGGCAGAGCTCTCCACACAGGCCCTCTTTCCTCCTTCCTGTCTCCTCCCAGAAAATAGGAGGCTCCTCAAGTTGATTGGCTGGTAGCCTTGATAGACAGCACCCATGAGCAAATATCACTTCCTGACGCCAAGGAAAATCCACACTGGCCTTGCCCTCTGAAGCATTCCCCTCATGATGGAGCTTTCCTATAGTAAGTCTCCAGTAGGTGGCATCATTCCAATCATTACATCATCAAAGGTAATCAAATGGGCAACTTCTTTCAGAATTCAGAAGCTTAAATCTGGACTTGATTAACCAATACACTTTCTTGCAAATGAGTTCCTTCTAGAGAAATAACATACTTTGACTTCACATTAGAAAGGATAAAAAGAAAGCTCTTAGATTCAACCATGAAACAAACATGTTATGACAAACTCAAATGTGAAGGAAAATGAATAAAAGAAAATAGGAATCTAGTTCTGAGATGTAGACATTCCTACAAGATTCTATAGTGAGATCATTAGAGGTGAAAGCACCATCGGGATGATATAATTCAGTCCCCTTATTTTAGAAAGGACAACTACAACCCAGAAAGTTTTAAAGATTTCCTTAAAATCATAGCCAGCTAGAGGTAAAGGCTGAGCTAGAATCTAGGTCTTCTCCTCTTAGTCCACTACTTTTTATCTTATGCTGTTTCTAATAAATGTGTTTTTTTAATAGCTTAGTTTCTTTTCCAAAATTAACATAATGAAAGTAACAACCAGATGAAGAT
Organism: Dromiciops gliroides; assembly: GCF_019393635.1. Taxonomy (NCBI): domain Eukaryota; kingdom Metazoa; phylum Chordata; class Mammalia; order Microbiotheria; family Microbiotheriidae; genus Dromiciops; species Dromiciops gliroides. The sequence continues at coordinate 260,745,487 of NC_057864.1, forward strand.
GAGAGAGTATATTTAATGATTCAAGATGACATTTCAACAATAAACGTGAAATATCTGTTAAGTAATCATATAATGTTCAAAGGGACTTCACAGAATATAAAAACCTATAATTTAAGTATTCCATTCTATGTCAAAGGTCAAAATAATAAGTCATTAAAGTGACTTTCGCTTCTCTTTAAATAACTCCAGCAAAACTGAAAAGCTATCAAAGTAGCTTTTCTATCCTCAGCTTTCTTCTATGTTAACTCACAAAAAACCATAAAATCTATTTCATACTTTAAAGAAGTAACAAAAAGTTACCACAATTTAAATTAAAATTATATGTGTTAATCACCACATTTACTTGAGATAATCTAATTCTGGAACTCCTATTTGGGAGTAAGAAAAAAAATGGGAAGAACATTTGATTTAGAGTCCAAGGATGTGGTTCCAATCATAGTTCTGATATTACCTGTGTTACCTTAGACAAGTCACTTAAATCTCTTTAGGCCTTCCTTAATGTGAAGAGACTGAAGCAGGTCCTCTAAGATACCTTACAGCTCTAAATCTACTATGTGATTTTATATATATATATATTTGCTTATTTAATTCATATTCATCCACATAAATGCTACAACTTCTTCAGCTACCTTGTACAATCCAACACCCTAGAAATACACTGTCAGTGAAAAGAAGCAGTGGGACCTGGGTTCCAGTCTTGCCTCTATTATTTACTGTGTAACCTTGGTCAACTCATTCATTTAAGCCTCTCTGGGCTTCAGTTCCTTTTTCTGCGAGATGAGATTGAACTAAAGGATATCTAAAAGATGTATTACAGTTGTAAATACTAGAATACTATTATTCTGTGTAAAATACTTTTAAAAAAATTCTAATACATTGAGAGATAGTTGCTTTCATCAGGTAGATAGGACTGGAGATAGGAGACAGATGAAGATTAGCTAAATAAAGTAATTTGTACAGAAGTGACAGTTGAATCTGTAGAAGCTGATATGGTCAGCAAAAGAAGGCCCAGGACACCCACACATAGGGGTTGGCACATGGCTCAGGAACCTTCAAAACAATTAGAGAATGATCACTGACAAGTAGAAAGTGAACAACTAGATAGAGAACAGTATAATGAAAATAGAGAAACCTGCAATGAGAGGGTGGTTAGCAGTATCAAAACACCAATGTCAAGAAGGATGAAGAATGAGAAAGATCCATTAAATTTCATAATAAAGAGATAACTGGTGACTTAGGAAAGAAAAACTTCATCCATACAGTTGGCAGGGATTTAGGATAGACTGCACAAGGTTGAGAAGGGATGATGAATAAGTGAGAGGTGAACAAGCAGAGACCAGAAGTGTGGTGGAAAGGTGTTAAACGTCATGTTGATTCATTTGTTGATGTTTGTCCTTTGTTCTCTAAGATGACTGAGACATAATGAAGAAGATATCATGACGTAAAAATGAATTGGATTTAAGTCAGGCAGCCTCAGTATCCCACTGTTCATAGCCCTGCTTATCAATCCGTACTGGGGAGGGGAGGCTCTGGTAGGGAAGTAGACACCAAGTTTGCAACTTTTTGTATTACAGGTTCTTGGTCACATACCCCTACCTGTAAACTGTCCTGTTCTTGCAATAGTAACTGGCGGGGAAGAATCTGAAGCAGAGGCAAGAACAATGTAAGATGAGGATGATAATGATGATGGTGGTGGTACTTACTTTGTTGGGCTATTGTGAAGAAAATTCTTTGTCAGGTATAAGGTACTATATAAATGTTAGCTATTATTGTTGTTGCAATAATCAATCTCATGGATGTTTTGTAAGGAAATTTCCCAATAAAGTACTATATAGGGGCAGCTGGTTGGTGCAGTGGATAGAGTACTGCCTCTGGAGTCAGAGGACCTGAGTTCAAATCTGGCCTCAGACACTTGATACTTACTAGCTTTGTAACCCTGGGCAAGTCACTTAACCCTCATTGCCCTGAAAAAAAAAATAAAATAAAGTACTATATAAATGTAGTTTACTATTAAAAAAAAAAAAAAAGATGAGCAGGATGCTATCAGAAGAACCTGGAAAGACTTACATGGGCTGATGCAAAGTGACATGTACTGTATACAAAACAACAGCAATATCGTAGAATGATCTGCTGTGAATGACTTGGTTATTTTCAGCAATGCAATGATCCGGGACAGCTCTAAAGGACTTAAGAAAAATGCAATCCATCTACTGAGAAGGAACTGATGTTACCTGAATATAGATGGAAGTATATTTTGTTGTTGGTGGTGTTAGTTCCTTTTTTTTTTTTCATGTTTTTTTTGTCTGCTATGTTTTGCATGACTGCACATGTATAACTTATATTGAATTGCTTGTGTTCTTAAGGGGGGAGAGGGAGGAAGGATGAGAATTTGGAACACAGTTTTAAAAATCGATGTTTTTACATTTTAAGGTGGGGAAAAATCCTAATTAAGTAAATAAGAATAAACTTTTGATTTTCTTTGTCCTGAGGCTTGCCTTGCAGATCAGGGTGAACAAGCCAAATGAAGACTTTCTTTCAGCAGAGGTATAGGATGACAGCTTAAGAGGAGAATACAGGAATGTGAAGGGCTCTTAAGGAGAGAGCTGGGCACGTGTGTAGGCAGCAGCAGTAGGAAAGGAACTGGTGGGTAATGACAAGGTGAAAATTGGGGAAAGAAAAGCAGTAAGCTTCTATAAGATCAAGGGCACAAGTGAAGGGTTTAGTGTTAAGGAGGGCCAATTCTTCTGAGATTGGAACAAAGGAAAGGAGGATGGGGATGGCCCTGAGGGAATGTGAAGTATAAAAATGAAGACAATAGGTTGTTTGCAAGGGACAGCCTCAGTTTTTTCAAACAAAGCAATGCTCTTTGCAGAGAAGAGGAGAGGTGGTGGTGAAGGTGTGTGAGAAAGGAGAAAGTATCAAAGAGCAGCTGTTGGGAGCATAATCTAGTTTATCAGGAAGAGTGAAAGGGAATGGCAAGCAGCAAGGAGGACCCTATCAGATCCAATAACAAGTTCTTAGGGGAACCTAGTCAGTACCTTTCTGTAACTTCCTTAATCCAATACAATGCAGGCAAATGGTGGGATTAGTTTCATGTGGGAGTCTAGAAAGGAATTAGTAGTAATAGGACAAGAGAGCAAAGGAGGCGATGTAAATCAGGATAATATAAAATTGTATCGGTTAGCTAGAATCAAGATTCTGAAGGGAGGAAGGGAGGCCAGGGTAAAGAGGGTGGCTTAGGTGGTACAAAGTGATTGAAATTTGTAGTGACACCAGATGTCACATTTTTGAGAGATGGAGCACAAGAAAGATAGAATAAAGAGTTACAGTCAGGCTCAAGAAGCCCAAGAACCTGGGGCCATGGAGATAAACCACTTTGTCATGATGAAGTCAAGAGCAAAAATATAACTATTTTTGCGTAGCTGAATTGGAGTGAAATGGCAGATCACAGGAATTGAGGATGTTGATAAAATGGGAAGCAAAGATATTTGAAGGGGCATGTCCATGGCCACAGGGCCTAGTGTAAGCATCAGCAAATACAGATCTGACTCTTACACTCATCATTCTTCCAAATGAGCAGACCATACTAGCTGGTGTGTGGTCCACCAGAACCTTGGGTTACCTATGCACCATACAACAGTGAAGAACCCTAGGATTTTATTGGGGTATGCTATAAATCCCTTGTATTTTATGCTGCCTTTTGATAAATAATAAGAGCCCATTATTACTAAATGTGCATTTTATGTCAATTACTGTTGGGGAATATAAATGAAATGTGGTACAATGTAAAGAGCCTTAACTCTGGAGTCAGAGAACCTGGGCTCAAACCCTCACTCTGATGCTTACTGCCTATGTGATGGCAGCAAATCCTTTACCATTGCTGGGCCTCAGTTTCTTCATCTATAAAAAGGACTGGACTCAAAAAAAAAAAAAAAAGATTGGACCCTATGACCTTTGAAGCCCCTTCTAGCTCTAAGACTATAATTCGATGAACTTATGTATAAAAAGACCATGGAAAACACAGGAAGAATCTGAGTACATTTTGTAATGTATTTGTAGTCAGAGGACCTGGGTTCCATCCTTTCTTCTGATCTTTAATACCCATATAGCCACGAATAACAACTTCTTTAGTTTCCCTAGCTGTAAAATGAGAGTATTAAACTAGATGAATTCTAATGTTGTTCCCAATTTTAAATATGATGAGTCACAAAGAAGGGAGTAATCATAGGTTGCAAGGAAATGGTAAGATATGATCTCAGCTTTGACGAAGTATCATGCTTATCTTAGCTGACATGTCTCTTTCTTGGGAGATGATTCCAAGAGCTACAGAACTGAAGATGAAGGGATATTGGTAAGAATTGGCATATGAAGTAAGAAGAGACAGAGGAAAAGGGATCTCGCAGGAGAGGGTGTTCAGGGAATCAGCACATCGACCCCTGAATGGCAACAAGGAGACTCAGACACAGACATGTAATAGTCCACATAATAGTGCTCTTACTGGTCTCTCCTAAATCCCCTCAGATCAAGATCATTCTCTTTTCCTTTTCTCTATGAAGCTGACTGACCTGGAATTACCCAGCTGGTATGTGTTAGAGGTAGGACTTGAGCCCCAGTTGAAGATATTTGCATACTTTCTCTCTCCTCTTAGAAATGTGAGCTCCTTGAAGGCAGATGCCACCATCTCATTTAATCTTTACAGCAACCCTAAGAGGCAGGTGCTATTATTATCCCCATTTTATAGTTGAAGAAATTGAGGCAGAGGTTAAGTGATTTGCCCAGGGTTACATAGCTAGCAAGTATCTGAGACCAGATTTGAACTGAAGTCTTCCTGACTCCAGGTCCAGGGTTCTAGCTACTACATTACCTAGCTAAAGATCACTGGAAATCTTGGAGTAGTCTCAGTGTAGTGACAGAGTCTGCCTTCAAGGAAGTCACCTTCTAATGGTCCAGACAATGTGCAAACAACTATGAACATACTCCATATCTATCCTTCTTTCTTTGCTTCTTTGTCTTTCTTTGTCTTTTTCATTCTTTCTTTTCCTTTCCTTCCTTCCTTCCTTCCTCTTTGTCTGTCTAAACACAATATAATAGCACCTATCTTTCAGGAATGTGAGGATTAAAGAGATAATATTTGTAAAACATTTAGCACAGTGCCTGGCATAGAGTAGGTGCTTCCTCTTCCTAATTAATGCTTCCTCGTAAAATCTAGAATCTTTTTCTCATTCTTCCTCCTTCTTGGCCTCTGCAGCATATGCAATACGGATAACTACTTTTTCTTCTTGGCTATTGAGTTATTGAGTTTTGATAATACTCCTCTCTCCCGGTTTTCTTTATAACTGTCTGATGGCTCACTCTTAGCCTCCTTTGCTGGATCATATGGATCACGATGATCCAGGTCATGCCTGACAATCATAGGTGTCCCCCACTGTGCTCTCCTGGTCCTTTTTCTCTGCAATAGTCTTTCTTTCTTTTTTAAAGTAATGTTAACTTTATTACATATTTTAAAAGAACGATCAAACTATACATTATAGAGATTCACAGTTTCATGTACAACCTCTCTTTTTCTGTCCTAATGGGTATTTGGAAATGATTGTTTTAGTTGATGTTTATTAAGTTCAGAATTTTTTAAATGGGGTTACTACTCAGGCAGTAATGTGAAAGATGGATTGAAGGGAGACTCGGAGACTATGCTCAAATTAACACCCCATCTTTTCTCACCTAGACTATTTTAACCACCTCTTAATTGGTCTTCCCATCTCCGTCATCTCCCTGCAATAGTCTTTCTTAATGATCTCACCAGGTCCTCCAGGTTTACTCTTTGCAAATGACTTTCAAATCTTCTTATCCACCATTCATATTTCTTCAGAGCTCAAGTTTAACCCACCACTTGCTCAAAATTTCCATGTGAATGTGCTATAGGTATCTCAAACTTAACATATCTGAAACAGAAGTCATTATCTTCCCCACAAAACTCTATCCTTCTTCCTCACTTCCCTAATTCTCTCAAAGGCACTACCATCTTTCTAGTCATCCAGATTCCCAACTTTTGGGAAGGCCATCTTCAACTCTTTTTTCTTCCACATCCCCTATTCAATCAATGGCCTATTAATTCTGCCTCTATAAAAGCTATCATTTCCCTCCCCTACTTTATACTCATAGAGCCATAACCTTAGCTCAGGCTGGCACCTGTAATACTACAATAGTCTCCCACCCATGCTTCAAATTCCTCTTCTTTCTAATCGATCCTCTACATAGCTACCAAACTGATATTGTTAAAGCACTATTCAAAAACCCTTAGTAGCTGCTTTTTGCCTCAATAATAAAAATCAGAGACGGGGTCCTTAGCCAATTCCGGGAAAACTTTCTTTATCACATCTTACAAGAATTTCTTGGCTAGTATATTATCTGTCCATTAGACTGTAAGCTCTCTGAGGACAGCAACTATTTTTTTTGACCAATTTTTGTATCAACAACACTTAGAACAGTGCTTGGCACATAGGTGGACCTTAAAAAATGTTTCTTGATAGACTGTCCTAATGAGATAAGGAGATCCTAACCAACTACTTCTCCCAGAAGGCTTGATGATCCTATAGCATAAGGCTATTAGGATTCCAATTATGCCTCAACAAAGGATTTTCTAAGAAAAAATTTGCATACAGAGAAAATATGTATGTGTGTGTGTATATATATATATATATATATATATATATATATATATATATATATATATATATATATATATATATGTAGGTGTGTTTGTGTATGTGTGTACTTGCATGTGCACCAGTACAAGCCATATAGAGAGAAAAGGCTGGAAAGAAGAAGAGGCATAAAATACGGTTGAAGGATCATCCTCGGTAGAGGGAAACAAAATCCAAATGCCAAATTTTACAGTGGAGGAAACTGCAGCCTAAAGAGGGTCAGTGTCTGATGAGGGTAAGTGGCAGAGCCCATATTTGAATTCAAGTCAAAAATCTATTTCTCTTTTCACTACACTGCAGTTGGATAATAATTAATCCTATTTCTATTTTGTAACTAATATTTGTCTTCTGTAGAGGCAGCTAGGTGGCGCAGTGGATAGAGCACCGGCCCTGGATTCAGGAGTACCTGAGTTCAAATTTGGCCTCAGACACTTAACACTTACTAGCTGTGTGACCCTGGGCAAGTCACTTACCCCCAATTGCCTCACTTAAAAAAAAAAAACAACCAAATATTTGTCTTCTGTAGATCTTCCTGACACAGTGCTCAAAGTCCTATTCACAGGCTGGAAAAAAAAAATCCCAAACACTGTAGTATGAAGACATGAAGATCATCTAAGTCAATAAATGTTCTAAGGGGACTTGCCAGGCCAGAGGACAAGAGTTTTCAAACAACAGTCAGTCTGCTAAGACGACTGAAAATTTTGTTCACCTAAACTTCAACTTTAAAGGGCAAATGTTTCTCATATTTCCATCAAGCTTACTTGATCAATAACAATAAGGTCATCATAGTTTGATTATATACATTTTTAAAAGGTCAGGGAACCAACCTAACCTTGAAGTCTGTGAGACTAATTGGAATTTTTAACTTAACCTTTATGATGTGGTTCAGATCAAACCTTAATGACTCTAAAACTAAAACCTTATAGGAATCAGGGGGAAAAACCCCTTCCTATTTGATAATAATGGCCATTAATATATAGTTGAAAGCTCACAAAAACAATAAAAATATTTTTAAATCAGAACTTAAGGAAAAATAATAACAAGCTATTATTTTTTCTGAATGACAAACTGAAAAATAACTAGTTTATTTGATTTTTTAAAAGACAATTTAAATAAATAATGATAGCTTGTACTGATAGAACCTTTGCAGATTTACCAGATGCTTTCCTTGTAACAACCCTAAGTGATAGCCAGTAAAGATATCATTATCATTGTTTTACAGATGAGGAAACTGAGACTTGGAGAAGTTTTGACATTTATCTGATTATACAGATACTAAATGTCAGAGTTAGATCACAGAAAATCCTGGGAATGTAGATTGAGAGCTTTGACGTTCCTCAGAGGCCATCTAGTCCAGTACTCTAATTTTATATAAATCTATATTTTATAATATAATTTACATCTTGTATTTCATAGATTAGGAAATTGAAGCCCAGAGAATCAAAGTGATTTATACAACATCACAGAGCTGATGAGGGAATGATTTGAACCCCATGCCTAGGGAATCCAGAGACAGCATCTTTTCCACTCTACCATATTGCATTTGAAACAGAGTATCCTAAGGTGGCGGGGGGCAGGCAGTGATGCCTTGGAGCTCTCCCCCAAATGCCTCCAAATAATGCCATAAGACAATACCTGGAGCAGCAGAACCCACAAAAGGACAGAGTGAGAATATCTTCCAGCCAAAGACAGCTTATTGAAGGATGGAGCTGCTTGGCTGGGGAGGGAGTGGAGTCCAATCCCAGAGTCATGCAGACACAGATCCAGTCCTAGGGAGGCCTTGGCAGAAAAAGAGAACCCTGGAGCCTCTGAATCAGCTGCAGTGCCTACATCTTCTGGAACTAAGCTCATAATCTGGTGAGAGGGCTGAGCCATTGGCCAGGGCAGGGGTAGGGAGATTACAAGGGTCTCAGCAGGCTCTGAGGCAGAACTTGGGTGTTTCACCCCTGCTGGGAGCCAGGAAGTAGGCTTGAGTGGCGGTGGGCCAGGAAGGGGAGGGAGCTGACAACCACAGAACACAGTTTTGCTTTATGGTTAATTAGCAAGTTAGCCTGGGGTTATCTACAGACCAGGGAACATGCCAGGTGAGTGACAAACCTGCCTCTCCTTAAATCATACCACCTGGGACCCCCTGAAGCTTGGGACAGTGCATCCTGGAAAAAGTGCCCCACTTTAAGAAGGAGTTAAAAGGGGCACCTAGGTGGCACAGTGGATAAAGCACCAGCCCTGGATTCAGGAGGACCTGAGTGCAAATCCGGCCTTAGACACTTGACATTTACTAGCTGTGTGACCCTAAGCAAGTCACTTAACCCTCACTGTCCCACACAAAAAAAAAAAAAGAAAAAGAAAAGAAAAAAGAAAAGACCTGAACTGAATAGAAAATTTTACTTTTAAATACAAGACCCTAGAGAAGCATAAAAAGGTAAAAGGTTAAAAAGGTTAAACTGTTTACATTCCTACATGGGAAGATGATACATCTAACTCATAAGAACTTTCTTAGTATTAGGGCAGATGATAGAAATAAATTTAGACAGAGGGCACAGGTGGAAATCGATTATGAAGGGATGATATCTGTAAAGCATTCCATTTTTGTTTTTCTTTTTTTTTGTGGGGTGGTTGGAGTTGGGTGACATGTCCGGAGTCCTGCAGTGGATGAGTGTTTTGTGTCTGAGGCTCGAATCCTCCTAGGTACAGGGTGGGTGCTTTGTCCACTGTGTCACCTAGCTGCCCCATGATGACATTTTTAGGGTAAAATTGAGGGGTGAGAGGAATGCACTGGGGGAGGGGGAAGGGGAGAGGTAGAATGGGGTAAAATCCTACATGAAAGAAACAGGAAAGGGATTATGGGGGGGGGATGGGGGAGGAGGGGGGAGGAGGGGGGTAGTGAATGAGCCTTATACTCATCAGAATTGGCTCAAAGACATTAATCTCATCAGAGCTGGCTCAAGGAAGGAATAACATACACACTCAATTAGGTGGAGAAATCTTTCTAAAATGGGCAGTGAATGAGCCTTACTCTCATCAAAATGGCTCAAAGACATTAATCTCATCAGAGCTGGCTCAAGGAGGGAATAACACACACTCAATTGGGTGGAGTAATCTAACCCAGCAGGAAAGTAGGAGGGGAAGGGGATAAGGAGGGAGGGGTGAAATAAGGGAGGGCAGACTGGGGGAGGGCGCAGTCAGAAGTAAATCACTTTTGAGGAGAGATAGGGTAAAAGAAGATAGAAAATAGAGTCAATATCTTGCAGAGGCAAGAGTAATGTAAGATGATGATTGTGTGATGGATTTATGATGATGTGAATTGATTGATGATGATGATAAAATATATGGTACTTACTTTACTGGGCTATTGTGAAGAAAATTCTTTGTCAGGTATAAGGTATATAAATGTTATCTATTACTGTTGTTGCAAGAATCAACCTCTTGGGTTTATTGTAAGGAAATCTCTCTTTAAAGTACTATATAGGGGCAGCTAGGTGGCGCAGTGGATAGAGCACCGGCCTTGGAGTCAGGAGTACCTGAGTTCAAATCCAGCCTCAGACACTTAAACACTTACTAGCTGTGTGACCCTGGGCAAGTCACTTAACCCCAATTGCCTCACTAAAAAAAAAAATAAAAAAAAAAATAAAGTACTATATAAATGTAGTTTAGTATAAAAAAAAATGATCAGCTATCAAAAAACCAGAAAGACCTACATGAGCTGATGCAACATGAAACATACTGTATACAAAATAATAGCAATACCGTAAGATGACCTGCTTATTTTCACCAATGCAATGATCCAAGACAAATCTGAAGGTCCTATGAAAAATGCAGTCCATCTACAGAGAGAGAACTGACCATCAGATTGTCAGATTGAAGCATAATTTTTTTTGTTAGTTCCATTATCTGAAGTTTTGTTTTTGTCTGTTTTCTTTCACAACCTGGCTAATGTGGAAATGTTTTGCATGACTGCTCATGTATAACTTATATTGAATTGCTTGAGTTCTTGGGGGGGGGGAGCGGAGGGAGGAAGAGAATTTCTATCACAAAGTTTTTTTTTAAATTGATGTCAAAATTTGTATTTATATGTAATTTGGGAAAGTAAACTTAATGGGAGAAATAATTGACAATTTTTTTTTAAAAAATCGGTTACCTGATCTCAAGTTCAGCACCAAGATAGGAGACCTCTGTCCTGCTCCTCCCACCAGCCCCCATGTCAGGCCCCTATGTGTCTGTCTTCTGTCTGTCCCCACTGGGGTACTGTTTTTGTCTCCTTCCTTGCATGTCCACATGCTTTCCTGTCTGTGCCCCAACACCCCTTATTCGTCTTAGTTCCAGCCAGGCCCCACATGGCTGGCTTGGCCTGTATGGCACTCCCTTCCTGCCTCTCTCCCTCTCTCCTTTCCTTAAGTCTATAAGCAAATTCACATTACTCAATCACAGAAGTCTAAAGATTGGTCCCTTTATGTAAAGCAAGAGCTATCTATAGAGGTTAAGTGACTTGCCTACAGTCATATGGCTAAAGTGTCTGAGGTTAGAATTGAACTCAGATTTTCCTGATTCCAGGCCCATCTCTCTCTGCCCTCGGTCAACTGCTGCCTCTAGCTTCATCTGATTCAGTATCTTCTTCTTTAAAAATGCAGAGAAGAGGGCAGATAGGTGGCACAGTGGATAAAAGCACTGGCCCTGGATTCAGGAGGACCTGAGTTCAAATCCAGCTTCAGACACTTGACACTTACTAGCTGTGTGACCCTGGGCAAGTCACTTAACCCTCACTGCCCTACAAAAAAAAAAATGCAGAGAGGTTAAACCCTAATGGCAATTGTTTTAATTAGACATAAATGCCTTTACTTCCCTTACCAATCAGCTGAGGAAAGCTACTTTTGGTGAATAGAAATAACACAGTAAAAATAGAAGAGGAAAGAAAAGCCATATGTGGGGAGTGAAATAATACCAATTGGGTCATTCTGTATAGGCAATACATATATTCTTACCAAATTAATCAACTGGGTATGAACAATATCTTCTACCAAGACTGCTGTTTCATGAAGTGGCCTTCTAGCATCTCCTAAAGAAAACCTAGAAACAAACAAATAAACAATTATTAATATAAAATAAGCACAAAGGAAGTTGCAAAATAGAGGGTTTTGCTGTGTTTTGGGGTGGAAGGGTTAGAAACCATCCAATTAACATTATAACACATGAAGCAATTTAACAGTAAACATTTCAGATATATGAGATATTAGATGGTATTCATTCATCCTAAACTTAATTTACACATCCTAAATTGGAATACTGTTCTTCCTTGAAGACATAAGCTGAGTAGTTCGTTATTTATACATTTAGTATTTTTTCAAGAAAGGTGCCTAACTACAGTCCAATCCAACAAGCAGCATCTCCTTATGTGCAAGGCATTAAGTAGGAAAACACAAAAGGAAAAAAAAAACAATTCTTTTCTTTTCTTTTTTTTTTTTTGTGAGGCAATTGGGGTTAAGTGACTTGCCCAGGATCACACAGCTAGTAAGTGTTAAGTGTCTGAGGCCGGATTTGAACTTGGGTACTCCTGACTCCAGGGCCGGTGCTCTATCCACTGCGCCACCTAGCTGCCCCAAAAAAATAATTCTTGCTAATATTCTACAGTGAGACAGGGAGGAGATACAAAATGTAAACATATAAAGTATATACATGAGTATAGGTGGAGGGAATAATCATTAACAATGAAGACTGATTATAGGAAGTAAACCAGGAGTTGAGCCTTAACCAAACGCAGACTTGAACAGGAAAGGTTTTAAAGGCATGGGGACAGCATGGGCAAAGGGAGAAGCCTTTGATGAGCAAAAAACCCGCAAATATCAGTGTCAAAATACATAGAAAGTAGGCCTCAGAACCTGCCTTTGACCCATGCTAGTTGGGTGACAAGTCATCTAACTTCTCAGGTCATAGAACCACTCATAAGTGTCTGTCCTTTACATATACTAATAGAATATAAACTCCTCAGGCTAGAGAGCTTATATTTCATCTAAATTTTTTATTTTTGTAAACTTTTTCTCTTCTAGAACATGGTAAAGTGCTTTGTACACAGTAAGCACTTAATAAATGTTTGTTGCTTGCATGAATGAGAAAATGAATACATATTGATCATTTGTTCACTTAATTTATAAAAGGTTGTTGGTACTTTTGCTTTTGTTCTCCCATAGTTTTTCCCACATTACTTCTGCCAATTTCTTTCTCATACAAGGAAGGCTAGATATTGGCATGATGGTTTTGGCAAAATAAAAATGAAAATTGTTATACCTTGCCACAGTCGCTTCCTTTTTTTCTGTACAAATGTGTTCAGCATTTTTAACCCACAGAGAGCATCTGAATCATTGCTATCCCACTGGTCATTGAAATGCAGGCCTAGTCTTGAAAATAATCTAGCTCATCAGTTGATTCATTGATTGCCATGTCTTTCTCTGGTACCTGTGGCATATCTATTACCTTAGTAGACAATCTAAGTTATCTATGTGATGTATTCTTCCTTTTGCTGGCACCTTTCCCTTTGTCTCTTCCCAGTATGACAATACTCTAAGGCTATTTCCTTTGTATTTCTCCAGCACTACCCCAGTCTGCTTTCTTGAACTGGTCCAAAGCCTGTGCTTCTTTCTGCTTGCATCCTTGATGCTCTCCCATACTGATGTGGGCTGGAATTAGGGGTCGAATTTATTGTGAGTCATCCCAAAAGAATTATAAGACTCAGTGACTCAGTTTACCAAGTTTTATTGCAATGCTGTGAGTGATCACAGGGAGAGAACCAGAAAAGTGGAAAGGTATCTCTCTAATAGTGAAAGAAAAGACAGTTATATTTATAGTATAGATAAACTGATTATCAGTCTCATTATAATAATCTCCACCTTGGGGAGGTATAGGTAGGGCCTATCCTACTCATTATAATATTCTCCACCTAGGGGTGTTACAAGGGAGGGCTCATCCTAATTTGGAGTTCCTGGGGTCCTAAGCCAAACCCCAAGGTGGGTACCTTTTTCAGTGGAGGTGTTTTTTGGGGGTTTACACGTCATAAGGTGAATCTGGGGACAAATTTGGCCTTTTCTGAGTATGTCTCTTTCTGGTTCCCATGGCTAGTTTCAAAATATCTCCATTTTTCATTAGAATTTCTATACCCTTGTCATTTAGTCTAAGGTCCTCATGGCCTCTCTCCCTCTGTTCCCATTATGGGCACTGATTTCTCTGTGTACAAGAACCTAGTATGCCGACTTGTAAGTTATTCATTAACTGGGGTCTAACTCCCTTTTGGAGCTAATATCTGAATTAGAGCTTGGATCTTAGGGTTAACCCCTTTTTGCCTCCTACATCAATACTTGCCCTAATTTGAGGGAAAGTGATTCTGGTGGTAGTGGTTGATGGCAAATAAGTGAAGCCAGAGAAGGAGACTTGGACTCTGGGTACATAACCAGGAAAAGCACTAGGATCATCCTTAACCCTGAGACCCTCATCCTCAGCTCTGTCAGGGAGCATCATCTGAAGTCAATCCACCTGCCAAATGTTTTAATGACCACTTCTAATAAGCTCACAATTTAATGCTGCTTCTCACTTACTGAGTAGACTACAGAAGCCTAAAAACCTGAGATCATTTATAAGGTAAGATGAGACTCCTTTCTTCTACTTGCATGCTTGTTTTTAGAAATGGGATCCCACATGCTGAATGAAATCATGGGTTTGTGTTCCAATAGTCTATAAGAACTTAGGACTAACCAGTTTACATTTTTATGAAGGAAACTGCTATAGCACACTATGGGTTTATATTGGAGTTGCATGTATTTGCATGTGACTGTGTGTGTGCCAAGAGATAGACACCAATTGGAAGATGACCTTAAAATAAACACATGTTAAATTAGAGAAATAAGCTTTTAAAGGAATTTATATTATTACAAAAAATATGTATGTGTAAATTATACCAAAATGAAGACATATTTAATGGATACTTCTCACGTGCCAAACCAAAATATTTTAAGTAATAAGCAAAACCTACACTTTAAAAAAACAAAAATGATATTCACATTTTAGACATTCCCAAAATCTGACTCTACTTTAATATAATTGTTTTCAATTTTAGACTAAATGTAAATGCCATAATTAAGCAAATTTGTGAAATGTGTTCCTATTCTTTCACTCATTCCCAACCCTCACAGGGATAAATGGCACAGCAGGATTGGGATTTGATCCTGCTCAAGTGTAAAATCCTCATGCAAAGTCTGGTCTAAAGTCTATCGACATCTAAAAAAAATAAAATTCCTCAGCCTAACGCTGAAGGCCTTCCTCAGTCTTCTGCCACCCTACCCTTTGCAGCTTTATCTCATGCTATTCCATTCCATTTAATCAAAGTTTCAGCCAAATGGAACTAGGTTCTGCCTTCCCTTCCTGCAAAACAGGTCTTCTACTGTCCCACTTCCATGCCTTTCCATTGTGAGATTTAAAATTGGATATTAGATCATAAATCTCACACCATGGACATTGGTCTCCAAGCCCAGAATGTCCTTAATCCAATTCTCATACCTACTTACTGTAATTCTACCCATAAAGGCACAACTCAAATGCTACCTCCTTTAAAACACTTTAACTGGTCTCCTGACTACGTAATGGGTTTCACTCCCCTTCGATGCACACAGGAGGCTTGGTTCTCTTCTATAATTATCACATTTGATTTTGTATGACAGCTGCATGTGTATCTATCCCCCAAACAGACTGTGAACTCCATGAGGGGAGGGGTCCTGGCTTATTAAATCTTTTTATCTCTTCTACCAACTGGTTTAGGATTCTGTACGTATTAGGTACTTAAAAAAATAATTGCTAAAGTTCAGTTTCAGGACAATATATGGGTATGTCTGCTTATGGTTTCAGGGGCCAATTTAATGAAGAAACAACACTGTTTACACTAAAAAATCAAAATGGAATGGAATGTTGGGGCTAGCACTTGAACTGACCTTCTAGGTATTCTATAACGTGTCTAAAATGGGATAGGGTGGGCAGAGGTAAAGAGTAAATTGTTACATGATAGAAAAAAGAATGAAAAGTTCCAGTATAGGTCAACAACTTTTTTTTTAAAAACTAAAAAGTGAACATGACAAACAGGGAGAACAAAAGAAAAGATTTGTTGTATAGGCAGTAGGAGATTTATTTGCAATGAGTTAACTAAAGCACTCAGTACCAACCATAAGTAGAAATGATTTTGCTACTCAGAACATATCTTGTACAGATGTATCTTGCTTTATGCAGTGTGTTTCTCAAAAGTTGCATGCAAATCAAGTTTTTACAAATCAAATTATATTTGCAAAGTGAAACCATAATGCTCTATTGAAATGTCACTCCAATATTTCAGGGTAGTGTGGCAGTAACACAGTTCATGAAGGCTATATTATGACAGCAGAGGATACATTGTGATAGGCAGCACAGAGTCATAAAGGTTTCATACCAATCCACTTATTTGTTTTTCAAGGATCAGACAAACTAAATTTGGGGAAGCTCAATATTAGAGAATTGGGCAGCAGGTGATGGAATTTTGTTGACTTCAGCAATTCACAAATTCAACTATAAAGAAGTTTTCATTTGTTTAGGTGAGTGGTTAACCAAAAAAAATCATAAATATTTTAAAGTCAGATCAAAGAATTTAGGTCTGAAAAGGCCCTCATTTTTCAGTTAAAGAAACTAAAGGTCAAAAGATGGCTTGTCCAAAGTAACTCAGGTATTGATGAGCTTAGTTTAAAGACAAATCCCTCCCCCCATACCCTAGTCATCAACCACCCCATGTGATAGCTACTTTTGTGTCTTACATATATGGTCTTTTTTCTCATGACTCTAGGAAATTATAAAACCTGTCATTTAGTCAGTTCTAGAATTAGTTTCCATTAAACTGTAGCCTTCTCTGGTTTCCCTTTCACCCCAGTGGAAAGGGGTGAATTCTCCCTGAAAATTCTGTAGGGCATTTTTGTCTTCATCAGTCCCTGCCTTGTATCATACTTACCTATATACATCTCATATCTACCTTCTCCCAGTAGACTTGCAAGCTTTTTGAAGGCCCAGATTTTGTCATTTATCATCTTTTTTATCCCTACCACCTAGCATCATTTAGATGCTTGATAATTATTTGTTGAATTGAATTGTTCTTTCTTTATTGCTGTTTCCCTGGGGACTCTTCTAAGGCTGAAATTACACTATGCAAAGACCATGGAACTGACTGATGATGGAAATAAAGGTAACATTATGCTTCCAGGTGCTTTGAAGAAGACCAGGTGCAGATGAAAATGCCCTCAGCTGAGCACTACCATTTGTTAAGCTGCATAACCAGGAAGAAGTAGCTGGAGAAGATGGAATATCTCATCAGAACTCAAAAGGATTAATTGCAAATGCACATCTTTTGTTTTTATTATGAAATTGTCACCTTGTGGGGCAGCTAGATGGCACAGTGCATAGAGCACCGGCCCTGGAGTCAGGAATACCTGAGCTCAAATCCGGCCTCAGACACTTAACACTTACTAGCTGTGTGACCCTGGGCAAGTCACTTAACCCCAACTGCCGCCCCCCCACACACACACACACAAAAGAAAAGAAATTGTCACCTTGAGTTCTGCCATCAAAACTAATGATCTAACTATAATGTTTACTCTGGTACTAGAGTAAGAAAAGCCTAAAGAGGGTGATTGACAGTGTCAAAAGTTACAGAAAGGTCAAGGAGAATGAGGGTTGAAAAAAAGCCTTTGGGTAAAGCAATTAAGAGATCATTGATTACTATAAAGGGAGTAATCTCAGTGAAATGATGAGATCTGATGTCAGATTGTAAGAGAGGAGAGAAAGTGGAGGTATCTCTCACAATGGCTTTTTATTTATTTTAATTTTAATTAAATTAAAATTTTTTGGTGGGAAAATGAGGGTTAAATGACTTGCCCAGGGTCACACAACTAGTACGCGTCAAGTGTCCGAGGCCGAGTTTGAACTCAGGTCCTCCTGAATCCAGGGCCGGTGCTTTTTCCACTGTACCACCTAACTGCCCCCTCACAATGGCTTTTTAAAAGAGTTTGGAGACAAAGAGCAGAAGATATATAGGCTAGCAGCTAGTGGGGATGGAAGGATTAAGTAAAGGTTTTATGAAGATGGGGGAGATGGCCAGTTTGTAAGAAGTAGAAAAGGAGTCAGTAGACAGGGATTGAAAATAAGTGACAGGGGAAATTACAAAGGAGTCAATTTGTTGGAGAAGATGGGATGAAATGGGATTATTTGAGTAGACAGAAGGGTTAGAGTTTGTAAGAAACAAGGCCATCTTGTGAGAGAGGGATGAAAGAAAAGAGTGGCACAGGGATATAAATGACATGAGATGAGAAAAAAAGGAGCAAGCTCATGGTGAATGGCCTCAATTTTTTCTGTAAAATATGAAGCAAGTTTTTCAACTGAAATAGTAGGGAGAAGAGGAGCCAGGGGAAGCTTGGGAGTGATGAAAAGGTTTAGAAGTGCTGCTATAGAGAATAAAAGAGTTAGCTGATAAGGGAAACGTACCAGTATTGCTTAGCAGAAGTGAAAGACCAGTTGAAGTTGTGTGCCATAAATTTGTAAGGCACCCAATCATAATGGATGTACGATTTTCTCCACCTTCATTCAGCAGTCCATGTATAGGAGGTAAAGCTGCAGATAGTGGAAATAGTCTAAGGCTGAGGCTTGGTAGATTACAAACTGGCAATATGTTAAAGGGTCTAGAAACTCAAGAGAAGAGGACAGTGGAGAGTTGAACTAGTTCACCAAGGAGTCAAGATAGGGAAAAAAGGTGAGAGTGGCTTGTTCAGGGGAGTTAGTCTCGGAGAAAACTGAGGGATTGATGTAATGAAGGATAAAAGATACTGTGGATGAAAAGTATGTTTTGGCAAGGGAAAGCAGAGAATAGGACCATTTGTGGCCAACAGCAAGAAGGAAAGTTTGGCTGGAAAAAAGTAATGACACATACAGCATGAAGAAATGATGCAATGTGTCTTAAAGAGTGTGTAAAGGGGAGTAAGAGTACTAGTGGATCAAAAGGCTTGAAGAACAAGTCAGAGCCAGATTGTGAAGACCTTTAAAACAGATGAGTTTTTATTTGTTCCTAATGATAATAGAGAACCACTGGAATTAGTTGATCAGGGGAGTGACAGGATCAGACATGTATTTTAGCATTATTACTTAGACATGTGGAAGACTGATTAGAGGCAGGGAAACTATTACAAAAGTCCAAGGAAAGGTGAGAAGGGACTGAAATAGAATGGATATAGTGGGGATGGAGTGAAAGGATGGAAGATACATGATTTACTACTAGGCAAATCTCTATAACTATAAGGAAAAATGAAAGGGTAGATCTGCATTAATCTGTAGTGAATTGCTCACACAGTTGAAATCTTAAGTCTGGACCAAAGGAAAAAGGTCCTTTGATTCTATTCTATGACAATAATTATCTATTAGTCCCCTAGTTTTTCAACTACTCTGATTTGAGGCACAACAATGAGGGTAACTATTTTAATTGTAAATATTACAGTCAATATGAAATTAAGAGAAAGATAAGTTAATAGGACACTACATCTCCCAAAAGCAAATTAGTACAAAATGAGATAGGAGAATTAATCAATCTTATTCATTCATAGGTCTACATAAAAGGCATCATGGCATAATGAGGAGAGAGCTGGCCTTGAAGCCAGGAAGGCCTGGGTTCAAGTCGCAACTTTATATGTACTGGCTGTGTGACCTTAGGCAAGTCACTGAATGCTCTCTAAGGATATAAAAAAAATTTGCTGATGTGCATTAGAAGGAATGTCCTCATCCAGCAGTTCTCTATAATGATAAAATCATAGTCTAATCCCTATACCAAGTTATATGTATTTTCCTAGTAAACATTGCATAGCCCCATAAAAAGAAAAAAGAATGGAAATGTTTCCTTGTGAGTTAGGATCACAATGTTTTGTACTGTTGCTATTAGATGTGTTCAATAGAACACACCACTATTCTCCAATAACCCGTTTTGAAAATGGGAAGGCCTTGATTAAGGATAATGGGGAAAGATGTGATTTATTTTTTAATCATAGGAATTCTAAGGAATAGAAATAAAGGTAGATTGCTTGGTGATAATTTGTAACAGGCAGGATCAACAACCAGTTCCATACCAGCTCTCCAAAACACAAGTCCCCCAATCAGATCCTTCCTATGAGGCATCCAAGAGCCAAACAGAAAAGTAAGGACAAAGAGACATTTCTTTAATTCCATGTGTGTGTCTTTTTGGGTGCTTTAGTTGCTTCCAACATTTCAGTACTTACTTCTGGCTACAAACTCTAATGTGGTTAAATTATTCTGGATGCTGTGGTTAAATAATTGGTGTGGTCTTGGTTGCTAGTTACTTTTTTTTTTATTAGCTCTGGCTTTTCAGTCTTTTTCCTACCTCAGGTAATTGACATTACTTTGGAATGGACAGTATGTGACTATCACTTGGTATAAGGCCCTGGATGACTTTTCCTTCTAAAAGAAACAGCTTTTCTTTTTCTTCTACCCACATATCTGACTGGATATTTATATGGTTACTATCACTATAGTTCCAAGGCATTTCTCATAATTATAATTAGAGTGAATTCCAGGCTTGAGGCCTAATATGCACTCTAGTCATCCACTCTGGCACTAGACAGCACATGCAAACACAGACATCATACTGTTTATGTCATCATGATCCAATATTTGACTAGCCCAAATTACCCACTGTGTTTAGGGGAGAAAAAAACTGGAGAAGTTTGGTTAGGTTTGGCTGCTTAGGGCAATGAAATGGTCATAAACACATGTAAATTATCACTGCTCTTGAATTTACACTACTTCCAACCACATACAACTATATGATTTTACCTGCTTCATGCAAAAAGGAAAGACTGACCTCATCAGATGAATATGTAAGACTGATAAATTTGACAAAGAACAAGTTAAGAAGGGATCATCACAGTTATCATGAGGACAGCAAATTCAAACTTGTTTGGAATAGAGCAGTGACAATTTATCCTCACCTGTTTTTTTTTAAATACTCTTTCTTTTCTGCCCCTGGCCTACAAAGTATTGCAATAACAATTGGTTAATCAATTATTTTGTACAGAATTCTATTTTAGACACTTGGGAAGATAAAAAAATAGATAAGCTAAATTATCTAATGATGGATCTTTCAGACTAGTAGATGTTTTCTTTTAAAATGGTTCCTTAGGGCAACTAGGTGGCACAGTGGTTAAAGCACCAGCCCTGGATTCAGGAGGACCAGAGTTCAAATCTGGCCTCAGGCACTTGATATTTACTAGCTGTGTGACCCTGGGCAAATCACTTAACCCTCATTGCCCCGCAAAAAAAAAAAAAAAAGAGTTCCTTAAATGGGAAATACACACACACACACACACACACACACACACACGCCCGCATGCACACACATATATTTGTACCTTTGGAGGATTTTCAGAATACATCCCTGAAGTTAAATAGAGATATCATGGGATAATCATAAAACTAAGGTTATAAATTAATAACAACAATAATATTTTATATTTGTATGTTTGCAAAATATTTTAGAGACATTATATCATTTTATCCTCAACAATCCAGCTTTGTTGAAAAGTACAGATATTATTGTTCCCATTTCAAAGATGAAGAAACTGATGCTTAAAGAGGATAAATGACTTGCACATGCTCACATAGGTAATAAGTATCTGAGACACTTTCCTGTCGGTGCAAGATGGCGGTGCAGATCTCCAAGAAGAGGAAGTTTGTTGCTGATGGCATCTTTAAAGCAGAACTGAATAAGTTTCTCACCAGGGAGCTGGCTGAGGATGGCTATTCTGGGGTAGAGGTTCGAGTTATCCCAACCAGGACGGAAATCATCATCTTGGCTACCAGGACTCAGAATGTCCTTGGGGAGAAGGGTCGTTGGATTCATGAACTGACAGCTGTAGTACAGAAGAGGTTTGGCTTCCCCGAAGGCAGTGTAGAGCTGTACGCCAAGAAGGTGGCCACCAGAGGTCTCTGTGCTATTGCTCAGGCCAAGTCCCTGCGTTACAAGCTCCTGGGAGGCCTTGCTGTGCGTAGAGCCTGCTATGGTGTCCTCCGCTTCATTACAGAGAGTGGAGCAAAGGGATGTGAGGTGGTGGTGTCTGGTAAACTCAGAGGCCAGAGGGCCAAGTCCATGAAGTTTGTGGATGGTCTGATGATCCACAGGAGAGACCCCAACAACTACTACATCGACACAGCTGTGCACCACATCCTCCTCAGACAGGGTGTTTTGGGAATTAAAGTCAAAATCATGTTGCCCTGGGACCCAAGTGGCAAGATTGGCCTCAAGAAGCCCCTGCCTGATCATGTGAGCATCATAGAGCCCAAGGATGAGATTCTTCCTACTATCCCCATCTCAGATCAGAAGAGTAGGAAGGCAGAGCAACCTTCTATGCCCCAGCCAGTGCCCACTGCATAACAGGAAGGACTCTGTGACATCTGGAATGGTGTGTCCAAAGCTCTTCTATAAAGATCTTTAATAAAATCTTTTTCAAAAAAAGAAAAGTATCTGAGACAGAATTAGAAAGTAGGTCTTCCCAACTTCAAGTCCAGGCTTCTTTCCATTATATAAGGATGCCTCCTCCCATAGATTTATAGAGCAATATTCCAATTCATGAAAAGGTAATGTAGCAAAATATAAAACAAAACAAAACCCTAAATAAATAATTGACTTATCAAAAACCTTAATTCATGGTTTTTCATATTGTTAATAAAACATGGAAACTGCTTATGGAAAAATGGCAGACTACTAGGATGCTGTGGAGCTAGGAAAGCAGAGACCCACCATAGGCCTTCTGCAATATAGGAAAGTTTTCTCCATAGCTCCCATCCTCAAAAGAACAACTGAGAAAGGTAAGCAAATGACTGTGATTCATTGGGAGTATTTAGGAAGACTGGGAAGTACAAAGATTGCAGAACAGGTAACCCAATCACTGTGACCAGTGTTGCTGTAGTAAATGCTTTAGGAGATAAGCTGAAGACAATTAGGTATGAGATTCAATTAGTGAAATGGAAGGGAAAAGTGGGCCTTGGGGTGCTTACCCCATATAATCATCAAAGTATGTGGGGGTATTCAAACATGTTTGAGCTGGGGTGTATAATGATTGGAATGACGCCACCTACCGGAGACATACTATAGGAAAGCTCCATCATGAGGAGAATGCCTCAGAGGGCAAGGTCATGTGGCTTTTCCTTGGCGTCAGGAAGTGACATTTGCTCATGGGTACTGTCTATCAAGGCTTCCAGCCAATCAACTTGAGGAGCCTCCCATTTTCTGGGAGGGGACAGAAAGGAGGAAGGAGGGCCTGCGTGGAGAGCTCTGTTGCTTTTTGGTTCCTGATTTCACCGTGGTGGGAGAGAGAGAGAGAGAGAGAGAGAGAGAGAGAGAGAGAGAGAGAGAGAGAGAGAGAGAGAGAGAGAGAAAGAGAGAGAGAGAGAGAGAGAGAGAGAGAGAGAGACTCCAGAGGACTTCACAGGAAAATTGAGGAAAGATAGGATTGCCAGGCTGTTGGAATTCTGTTCTCAATCTTTCTCTATCTTTCAATAAACCCTTAAAAAAACCTAAACTTGTTTTATCAGTGATTTTAGTCAGTTTTCCCCAAAACTGGGGAAACAGATTAGAATCCACTTTTAGAATTTTAAATTACACAGATGCATGGCTTGGTTGCACTGTGAATGATAATATGGGAAAGAATTAATTTTGATTTTGTCTACCACTGCTTATTTGGTATCATATCAGCTAAGCTTGTTTATTATCCCTATCCTAGAAGAAGAATATCTGGGGGTAGGGGCCTTACAGTTACAAAAACAATACAATGAAAACATCTTTCCCTTCTCTTTTCAATTTTGATTACAGAGGTGAAAAGAGCTTAATAGAGAAACAGTCAGCTGAGCTTTCCCAACATTCCTCTCCAAACAAACTTAAAATGAGGCCTCAAGCCTGGAGTGTTAGACCCAACAAAAAGAAAAACTGAGACATTTCTCCAGACTGAGAAAACTTAGGAGGTCAGAAAAAGGGATTTATGGCATGAGGGTGGGGGTTGATCCAAAGCTCACTGGATGAAATACCCATGGTGGGACCAGGAGGTGGTGGCAGAAGCAACAACAGCGTTGAGAACTCTCAAAACAGAGGCAATAAGGGGACCTCTCAACTAGTTAGAAAAAGATAATAGAGTACCCCACTGCTAGCACTGGACATGGGACCAGATACTGTTTGACAATTCTATTGCCTGTACTTACACTTCTGGGTCATAGTTCAAGGACTGAGAGGAGCACTTTCAGTCAGGATAGAGAAGCCCTAAAGGACAATATCCTTTTTGGTTCAAAGGAGTCAGGGACCCTGAGGAATAGTATCTATTGAGGGAATGGGGGCCTTTCCTGGATAAGGAAGCAAAGAGCATAGACCAGGAGAACAGTGAGCATACCTCTCCTCAAAACACAGCACCAAAAACTTCCAAACACCCACAACCATCTCTGAAAAGAGCAGTGCAAAAAAGTCTGAAGCTTGAGACAGTGCCCCACCTACCACCATACCAAAAATAGAGCTCAACTTTAACATATAGTTCAATATTGAAAAATAGGCTAGAAAACGTGCAAACAACAACAAAAGAAGAAACTAAGCATAAAAAGTCACTATGATGACAGGGGAAGTTCAAGACAAAAACTCAGAAGACAATAAAGTCAAAACAGCTAGAAACAAAGCCTAAAATGGGAAAAACCCGTGAATTGAACACAAATCCAACAAGAATTCCTGGAAAAGCTAAAAAATTATTTTCAAAATTGAAGAAGAGTATTAGAGGGAAAATTAGGCAAATAAATGAAAGCAAAGGAAGAAAATTATTAAAAGACAATTCACAACTTGGTAAAAGAGGAATAAAAAAATCCTGTAGAAAATGATTTTTAAAAACAGAATTAGTCACAATGAACACATATAAAACTTCACTGATAAAAATAATTCCTTAAAAACCAGAATTACCAAATGAAAAAAGAGGTACAAAAGCTCACTAATAAAAATAACTTCTTAAAAATTAGAATTGGGCAAGTGGAAGCTAATAACTCTATGAAATATTAAGAAAAAATAAAATAAAATCAACAGAATTAAGAAATACAAAAAAATATAACATATGTCATCAAAAAACAACTAACCTGAAAAATAGATATGAGAGATAATTTAAGAATTCTTGGATTACCTAAAAGACCTGATCCATAGCCTAGACATCATATAATAATATAATAATTATCAAGGAAAACTGCCTTGATATCCTACAACAAGAGGGTAAAATAGAAATTGAAAGAATCTACTAATCACTACCTGGAAGAAATCCCAAAATGAAAACTCCCTGGAGTATCACCAAATCCCAGAGGTCCAGCACCCAGAAAGAAACCATCCTTTATTTTTAAATAGTATTTTATTTTATTTTTTTCTAATTACATGTAAAAAATTCACCATTCATTTTTGCAAGATTTTGATTTCCAAATTTTTTCCCTACCTTCCCCCTCTCAAAGCCAGAAAGTAATCTGATAAAGATTATACATTATAATCATGTTAAACATTTCCACATCAGTCATGTTGGGAGAGAAGAATCAGAACAAAAGGGAAAAAACACAAGAAAACATTCAAATTCTGTGAAGTCCCATTCAGGATCACACAAGATTTAGAAGCTACCAGATTAAAGAAGCAGAGGGTTTGGAAGGCAAAAAATCTGGTATTAAAAGCAAGAATAACCTACCCAGCAAAACTAAGTATAATCCTTGAGGGTGGGAAATAGACAATGAAATAGATGACTTTCAAGTATTCCTGATGAAAAGATCAGAGCTAAATAGAAAATATGACTTTCAAATATAAGACAAGAGACCTATAAAATGATAAACTTTCATAAAGATCTCACTAAGGTTAAATTGTTACCTTTCTATATGGGAAAATGATACATGTAGCTTCTAAGAACTGAGGGCAGTTAAAAGAATTCTACATAGAAAGAGGGTATGGGAGTGAGTCAATAATATTGGGATAATGGGGAAATTATCTCACATAAAAATGGTGTATAAGAAAGAGCTTTTGCAGTAAATGGAAAATGATGAGGAGGGGTGGCAGCAGGCAATGCTTGAACTTCACACATGTAAATTTGTTCAAAGAGATTAGTGTATACACACACACACACATACATGATTGGTAATAGAAATCTATCATACCTGACAGGGAATAGGAGGGGAAGGGGATAAGAGAAATGAAGGGTGGGTAAAGGAAAGCAGTAGTCAGAAGCAAAACACACTTTAGAGGAAGGACAGGATAAAAAAAGAAAATACACAGTTAATAATCATAACCATAAATGGGAATGGTATGAACTCAACCATAAAATGGAAACAGCAGAATGAATTAGAAACCAGAATCCAACAATATGTTGTTTACAAGAATCACACTTGAAAGAGAGGGGATACATACAGAGTTAAAAGTAGGGGCTGGAGCAGAATCTATTGTGCTTTACCTGAAGTAAAAAATGCAGGGGGAGCAGACAAAGCAAAAGCAAAAATAGGCCTAATTAAAAGGAATAAACAGTCAAACTATATCTTGTTAAAAGGAATCATAGTGGGCAGCTAGGTGGTGCAGTGGATAAAGCACTGGCCCTGGATTCAGGAGGACCTGAGTTCAAATCTGGCCTCGGACACTTGACTTTTACTAGCTGTGTGACCCTGGGCAAGTCACTTAACCCTCATTGCTCAATTGAATGAATGAATGAATGAATGAATGAATGAGAAATGAATAAGTAATATTAATGAAAAATTAATTGAATATCAATGAACAAATCAATTGAATATTAATGAATAAATAAGTAAATGGAATCATAGACAATGAAGTAATATCAGTACCAAACACATATGCACTAAATGATATAGCATTCAAATTATTAAAGGAAAAGTTAAATGAATCATAGAAATATATAGTAAAACTATACTAGTGGAGGACCTCAACTTTCCTCTCTCAGAGCTAGATATGTCTAACAATTATATAAATCAGAAAGAAGTCAAGAAAAATAATAGAATCTTAGAAATGTTAGATATAATAGACCTCTGGAGAAAACTGAACACAAATAGAAAGGAATATGCCATTTTTCTCAGCTGTACATGGCACCTTCACAAAAACTGACCATGTATGAGAGCCTAACAACCCCACACCCAAATGCAAGGCAGAAATATTAAATGCACCCTTTTCAGACCATAATACAATAAAAATTACATTAGTAAAGGGCCATAGAAGCATAGATTAAAAATTAATTAGAAACTAAATAATCTAATCCTAAAGGACAGTACAGAAGCTAAAGAACTAATTAGTCTAGCTATAGTAATTAATCTTGAAATCTATGGTTCAGCAAGACCAAAATAAACAGATGTTCTAGCTGCTATGCAGAATCCAGATATAACATTAGGAACAACAACCACATATTCCCTCAAAGCCCAACCCATTATCCATATGGTAAGGAATGGGAGGTGGGAAGGGGAGGATTCTCTCTATATAAATCACAGAGAAAGAACATGAAAATAAGAGAACAATAAGAACAACATCCCAGCTATCTTGAAGATGCTTTCAGTGAGCACATGGAAGACAAGCTTCAGAACCTAGACCCAACTTTTCTTTCTAACTTCCCCTTCCCACACTTTATGGTATAGCTAAGTCACTTGCTTAATGATCCTAACACCTGATGCTCTGGTTCCAATTTCCTTGTCTTTGTGCTACATACCTCCCCAGTTCTCCTCAACTCTGACTCACAGAATTCTTTATTTACTTCAAGATGTACCTCAAGCAGCATTTTGATGGGGCTCCCATGATCCACATCCCACCTCCCCCAATTGCTAGTGCCCTTGCCCCTAAACTACAATATATTTTATATATATCTACCTTCCTCCTCAACTCTGACTTTAGGGTCTGTGCGAGTTATTGTTCTCTTGGTTACTTAATTTGAGTTTTCTCGGTCCCTGCATATGCTGCTTTTCTTCTTATAGCCTGGGTTTTACTCTGGACAAAGAGCAATACTCTTTGTGATAGCCTGGTCTTCACTTGGTGAATATTTACTCAATTTTCATGAATGCTCTACTTCTTTGTTTTGTGACATGGTTATGCATTCTATTCTTTTTCTTTATTTCCTTTTGGTAGTATATTTAACACCATGTTCTTTTTTAAAAAAAAACAACACACCATGTTCTAATGAATAATATCAGTAACATAGCACTATTTAGAGGATGGTTAATTTACATATAACCTGAAACACGAGCCAAAATGCCACCCAAAACTTTTTCAGTATTTTGAAGGGAGGCAAATTAAAGACTGTATAAAATGTGACAAACTTAACAAGTCAGTCTTGTAGAATAGAAGCTGTGTTCCTTCAAATGTGAATTACAATGAGAATAAAAATTTTCCCACTGACTTCCATTAGGAAATAGGAGATGAATCCCAATGGATGATAAGCAACCAAGAGAAAACGAGTTTTGGGGCAAAGGGGTTTAAAATCGTTCATTGATGTACACTATAAGTAGTATCTGTTGCAAGGTCTAACACCTAACTAGTCCTTTCACAATATACTTTTTCTTATAACCTTCTATTTATTTCACCAGCTCTATCCAGGATTCCCTTCCACTATCACACAGCCTCTCTGGATCATAGAAATATTGTTCAAGATTAGGAAGGGCCCCCTGCCCTCCCCCTTCAACTTCATGTCACCTTCCACTATTGTGGTGTTTCTCCCCCTTTTAACCTCAGGAGTCACAAGAGTCAATCCACAAATATCAATCTTGGCCAATAAGTTCAGCCATGTAACTAATCCACGCTGTACTATAATCTGAAAAGTCTTAACATTCAAGACATTTGACTAGATAGAAAGACAAACAGGCAGACAGACACTATGATAAATAGTGGGGATATATAGAAACATGAGGACAAGTTATGCATAGCATAGTGTAGAGATACCATGAAGGCCTAGTTCCTGGCAGAGCTGAGAGTATCAGATGGCAAAGGTTAAGGCTATGGCTAGGAAAAGGAGAGATGAAGATAATGTCAAGAAGAAAGGCAGCAGAGTGAGGAGCTAGCCAGGAAGTAAAATGAGTTAGCTCTCTACTTGATGAATATTGGAAAGGCTGAATTTTGGCATGCCAAGATCAAGTTTATTTATACTTAAGTGTTAACATTTTTGAAAAGAAGGGGCAGAAAAGGAAACTAGATCTGTGATTTCATTGGTAAAGAGTGGATAAACTCCCTCTACCAATGCAGATGAGCAATTGTGCTGTAGTTTCCAGTCTTTGAGAGTTTTCTGGAAGTTAAGGGACTTGCCCAGGTTCAGATATTCAGAATATGTCAAAGGCAAGAATTAAGTCCAAGTTTTCCTGACTTTATGGATTATTTTTTAGTAAATATAACACAGTGAATTCTAGTAATAAAATTACTAGTAAACATCTTTGTTCAACTGGCTAATTAATTTGCTTTTAACACAACTAAACAATAAAGTGTAATTTTTTAATGATATTGTTCCAGTTTTTGTATGTGTGATGTACTCCATTTAAGCACCCAATTTATAAGATATTAAAAATGCCAAAATAGTGGTGGGCTACATAGTAACAGGCAATGACATTACAGTTATTCTGAATTATGATGTTAATAGATTTCTGGGGCTACATAATGTTAAAATGTCTCTTTCTTCATAGAAACTGCAAATTCTTTCCAGGAAAAAAAAAATAACAAGTCACAGAATCCTCTCTTAAGAATTACTGCCATTCGAGATACTTAAACTACTATTGCTAATAAACTTCTAGGAGAAATAAAAGGAAATAAGAAAAAAATGAAGCAATGTAATTTTATCATCCTTTAGCACATACTTTAGATTGCCTAACATGGCCCCAAAAGTCATCACTGAGCTAAAATGAAGCATTCCTTTATCAAATTTATCATTTACTTTAAACTTCTTTGAAATATCTTTTAAAAGAAAGCACTTGGTACTAGTTAATATAGTACTATTATTTCTGTACATAACATCTCATATTGTGTGAATGGATTTCCAGGATTGAATTTGCTCCATGAAGCATAAAAATGGTTTCATTTTCACATAAAATAAGTCTAGCAAGTAAACTTGTAAATTTTAAAATAAGGGAAAACTATACAAAGCTGTTGTAATTCAAACATTAAATTTACAAATAGTCATGCTTGCCAAAAGGAAAGATGCATAATCTAATCCAGTCATACATCATAATATATTCCATTTGCTCCTGAACAAAAGGCTTCATTCAGTTCGAATCAGGAAGTATACAAGACAATTGCTTTTCTAGAATATGCAGACTGGACAGCGATCAGTCATTTTCATTCTGAGTAAAATAAGGAAAAATTTATTTCCAGTCTCAACAATGTTCCTAAGGAACAAAGGAATTAACAAGCCCAGAAGAAAAGGATTTTCAGTTTGTTCTCCAAAGAACATGATGAAAAAATGATGAGAAATGAGGAGGATGTCAAAATACAATGATATTAACATAATTTTTAATGTGGAATGTGTACCCTGTATTTATTAGACTACCCCTGAAAGGTTGTACTTTGGATTATGTCTTATGAATTCTGAACTTTGGTATTTAAAAATATTTATTTTTGTAGCAGTTTAAACAGCCTCATTTAAAAAACATATTCAATAAGCTTCCAATTTACAAGGTACTGTGCAAAGCTAAGTCATTGCCCCTTCCTCTAGAAGCTTACAATCATTGAGGCAAAAAGCTATTTCAACAGGTAAACATGTGATTAGAAAGACAAATATATCTTATCCACCTAAACAAGATATACTTATTTATAAGATATAAATGTTTATCATATATCTATATATGTATATGTGATATAATACAACCATATATTTAAATAATTTTACTAATACACACCTGCTTATCAACAGAGAACTCTATCTGGGAGAAAAACAAACCAAAAAAACTGCACTTCTTTTCTTTATTTTTAACATTTTTATTGAAAGTTTTGAGTTCCAAATTCTGTGCCTCCCTCCCTTTCCTCCCTTCTCCCTGAGAGAGTAAGCAATTAGTTACAGGTTATACATGTGGAATTATATAAACATTTCCATATTAGTCATTTTGTACAAGAAGACTTGAATAAAAGAAAGTAAAAAATAGCATGCTTCAGTTTGTGTTCAATCAATGTCAGTTCTTTCTCTGGAGGTGGACAGTATGCTTCATCATTAGTCTTTAAGATTGTCTTGGATCATTGTATTGCTGAGAATAGCTAAGTCATTCATAATTCTTCATCAAACAATATTGCTGTTACTGTGTACAATGTTCTCCTGGTTCTGTTCACTTCACTATGCATCAACTCATGTAAGTTTTTCTGAAATTATACTGCTTGTCATTTCTTATAGAAAAATAATATTCCATTATAATCATATACCACAGCTTGTTTAACCATTACCCCAATCAATGGGCATCCCTTTGATGTCCAATTCTTAGCCACCACAAAAAGAGCTGCTATAAATATTTTTCTAGGTATGGGTCCTTTTCCCTTTTTGGGGGGATGTCTTTGGGATATAGACCTAGCAGTGGTATTGCTGAATCAAAGGGTATGTACAGTTTTGTAGCCCTTTGGGCATAGTTCCAAATTATTCTCCGATTTACAACTCTACCAACAGTGTATTAGTGTCTTAGTTTTCCCACATATCCTCCAACATCCGACAGTTTCCTTTTTTGTCATATTAGCCAATTTGATAGGTGTGAGGTGGTACCTCAGAATTTTTTTATTTTTATTTCTCTAATTACTAATGATTTTGAACTTTTTTTCTTATGGCTATTGATAACTTACATTTCTTCCTCTAAAAACTTTATTCACATCTTTTTATCAAGTGGGAAATGCTCCTATAAATTTGAATCAGCTTTTTTTATATTTTAGAAATAAGACCTTTATCAGAGAATCTTACTGCAAACATCTATATCCCAATTTCCTGCCTCACTTCTAATTTTAACAACGTTGATTTTGTTTGTGCAAAACAAATCTAATGTTATGTGGTCAAAATTGTCCATTTTACTTCTTATGAAATTTTTTTATCTGCTTCTCCATTCATAGATTTGATATGTATTTTCTGTCATACTCCTGTAATCTGTTTATGTTGTCTTGTGAAATATTGGTCTATACCTAGCTTCTATCAGATTGCATTCCAGTGCCTCCATCCCCAGTTTTTTTAGTGAGTTCTTGCCCCAATAGTTGGGACTATTATTACATTTATCAAACACAAGGCTTACTGAGCTTGTTTCCTTTTGTATATTGTATACTAATCTGCTCCATTAATCAACCTCTCTATTTCTTACCTGGTACCAAATTGTTTTGATGACTAAGGAGCTGTAGTATAATATGAGATCTAGTACTGCTAATTTCCCTTCCTTCCTGTTTTCTAAATTGATTCCCTTGATATTATTGGCCTTTTGATTCTCTAGATTAGTTTTATTATTTTCCCTAATTATATAAAGTAATTCTTTGGTAATCCAATTGATATGGCCCTGCATAAGTAGTGCTAACTAACTGCATTAGTTAGCATTGTCATTTTTATTTTATCTCAGCCTACTTAAGAACAATTAATATTTTTCCAACTATTTACATCTATCTTTATTTGGATGGAGTATTTTGTAATCATCTTTATATATTTCCTCTGTGTGTGTTAGCTAGTAGACTTGCAAGTATTTACTACTGTCTGTAATTATTATTATTATTTTTTTTTTCAGGGCAATGAGGGTTAAGTGACTTGCCCAGGGTCACACAGCTAGTTAAGTGTCAAGTGTCTGAGACTGGATTTGAACTCAGGTCCTCCTGAATCCAAGGCAAGTGCTTCATCCACTGCACCACCTAGCTGCCCCTATCTGTAATTATTTTAAGTAGAATTTATCTATTTTTTTTCTGGAAGTCCCATACATTCTTTAAAACAAAGTTATTTAGGGGCAGCTAGGTGGCGCAGTGGATAAAGCACTGGCCCTGGATTCAGGAGTACCTGAGTTCAAATCTGGCCTCAGACACTTGACACTTACTAGCTGTGTGACCCTGGGCAAGTCACTTAACCCCCATTGCCCCGCAAAAAAAAACCCCAAAAAACAAAAACCAAACAAAAATAAATAAAGTTATTTAATTTTTAATCTGTTTTTCAAAGGCCATTTGTTAAATATAGGGGGTTTTGCACTGTGGTCAGTAAAAGAGACACTTAATATGTCTGCTTTTCTGCATTTGCTTATTAGATTTTTATGCCCTAATACATAAGGTGCCATGCATAGCTGAGTGTAAGTATAATCCTTTATATTCCCACTGAATAGCCTCCAGAGAGCTATCATATCTTACTTTTCTAAAATTGTATTCCGGTCCTTCATTTCTTAATTTTTTCCTTTTTAATTATATTTATCTAACTCACAGAGATGTAAATTGGGGTCCCTTCTATTATAGTTTTATTCTCTATTTTTCCCTGTAATTCATATAAGTTTTCCTTTAAGAGTTGAAATGCTATGCGTCTTTTTTGCATATATTTAGTATTGCTATTAATTTATTGCCTATGGGGAATTTCAGCAATATACATTTTCCTGTCTATCCTTTTAATTAGGTATATTTTTACTGTTGTTTTGTCTGAGATCATGTTTGCTACATCTGTCTTTTTTATTTCAGCTGAAGCATAACAGATTCTGCTCCAGGCCCTTATTTTAACCATCTTTCTGCTTCAAACATATTGTATTTTAGCTTCTAATCCATTTTACTATCCTCTTCTACTTAATGAGTGTGTTCACTCCATTAACACTCACAGCTATAATCACTAATTGTGTATTTTCCTCTACCCTATCTTTTATGCTTTTCCTTCTCTGCTCTTTAAAATTTGTTTACTTCTAATGAATACACTCCTAAATCTATTTACCCTTTTTTCTTTCTCCTTTCTTTAACTCTTTTGTCTCCTGTTTTTCCATTATAGGAAACATTTCTCTGTACCCAACCATGTGTTTGTATGCATGTGTATGTATGGATGCTTCCTTTTTTTTTTTTTGACAAGTACAGATAAAAGTGAAGTTCAACTTCACCCTCCCTGCCCATGTTCTCTTTGTCAAATAAACTTCTGCTTGTGTATCCCATATATGTGAGATTATTTTATCCATTATTCCTTTCCCTTCCCCTCTCTTACCATATTCCTCTCTTTTAAGATTAACAAAATATAGCAGAATCCCTCCCAGGCCTTCTAATTAGACTCTTTCTCTGACCTCTGATTATAGTGTTCTGAGGGGATACATGTACTAACTCCCTATGTAAGAATATAAGCAACTGTTTAACGTTCTTTACTCCTGTATGACTGCTCACTCATATTTATATTTTTATGTTTCTCTTGACTCCTTTGTTGGTACGTCAGATTTTCTACTTAGCTCTGATCTTTTCATGTAGAATGATCAAAAGTCCCTTATAATTCATTAAAGATACTTTTTTTTCACCTTTAGGGGAAAAGTTTTTTGCTCTGCCTTTCAGCTCTCTAATCAAAGGTACAATGGATACTAATGAGGTGTGAAAACCAAAGCTGATGAAATCTCAAGGATGATGAGTTTCCTACTGTTGCAGTTTCCTGGGAGACTTTGTTTATAAGTGTTATTGAAATCTCAGAGGTGCTAGTCAATTTGGAAAATTATTATATTAACCAACATCAATGTGAAAACCCCCAAGCAAAAAAAATTACAAAAATATTTCTAAGTAGAAATGACAGAAACAAGTTTTAATCTGATTATGCTATATGCTTTATAATCTAAAAATTATGCCCAGAGTAAGACCAAACATTTGGGAATGGTTTATTTTTACTGAATAGTCAATTAATTCATAATCTATAGAGGAGTCTACCTAATGCATGATAGTAAGCTCAAATTCACTACAAATATTAATAGCCTGAAGATTTGAAGAAGTTAAGAACAAAGTCTGAGAAAATTTCTGCCTTGTCTCTAATCTTGAAGCATGAACTTTAAAACCACAACTCACTTACCACAAGGTCTTCTAAGTTTCTATTCTACCTTTATACAAGCAATCTTCCAAGGACTTCGAAATGCAGAGCAACAGAATAAGGGTTATGGATCTAGGACTCTGTTCTAAGAATACAGAGGTAAAGTGACGATTTCCTTGATTCTACCATGTCCCTCTTAATTGAAAGTATAAGATCATAGTATTAAACATGCATTCTAACTCATGTTAGTTGCCAAGATACACCAGTATGGATGAATGTCAAACTGGGATCACAGAATGCCTGCCTTGGGGATATCCCTCGTGAATGAAAGACAATCTATAACACTAATTCGTCTCATCTCTAACATTTGCACCCAAAATTTTCTGAAAGAATATAAGGTTATGCTTACCTGTCAAAATGCATTTTGCAAAATAAGCCAACCAAGAACGATATTTGACAATAGTTCAAACTAAATATAGTTATTGGTTTCAAATTGAAATTGTGCTCATAATATGCTATTCAATAGTTCTTCAAATTCACGGGGTTTGATTCTACTTTACATATATCTTCCCAAAAGCTTTAAGAGGATTAAGGGAGGTAAGGAGGGAAAGGAGGGAATGTCAGAGGTTAATAGGGGAAAACTGAATAAAGAAAACTGAATGAAAATGCAATCAATAATTTTCTACCATTATAACGGTCTGTTCCCCCTCTAAATATGCTGACTTGCCTAAGCATCCTGTGGCCACCCTGATGATGATTCAATAATTGTTGGGTCCTCACCTGGAACTGCCATATCATGAGAAGGTCCAGCTATACTTTACACTCTCCACTTACATACAGTTCACTCTCCACTCTGTTTCACTACCTCCCATACTGGTCTGGCTCACATCCATAGCTGCTGCCAAGCCCTTCCTCAAAAGAATACTCCCTTCTGACTTTTCCCCACTCTTTTGTTTTATCTTCCTCCACTACAATATAAACTCCTTGAGAGCAAAAATGACCTTGTTTTATTGGTTTTGTATCTCCTTTGTATCCTCAGAGCTTAACACAGGGCTTGGTATACAGTAAGCCCTTAAATGCTTTATCTTTTTATCTAGCTAACTTTCACTATGTTTGCAAGATATTCTTTAACTTTGTTAAAGGAAATTACTAAGACAAAAATATTTCTTTTCTCTTTTCATAAGGGTGCCATTTTCTTTTTATTTTCCAAATGAATAATTTTGTAATATGTTAAAATGTAATAGAATACAATTCTATTATAAATAACTCACTTTTCTTAACAATCACAAACACATATTTATAGTTAACAACCCTCACATATTTTCTCCCTTGGAAGGCTGTATTTAAGAACGATTTGGCAGAATCTTTGGAACGAGAAAAAAAGATTTCATAAAATATTGTTGTTTTAAAACTACTCTAGTTTTGATCCATTTGCTAAGAAAACAAAGGCATGGACTTTGGAAGGGTACCACATCCACATTTATTAATTTGGTTTGGATTACTTTATCCTAAAATCTCTCCAACAGAAATGTTCTGCATTTACATTGAATCATCATCTCCCTCATTAAAATATCAAGAATAAGGAAACTCTCCTCCCCTTAATCTTAACTCCCCACCTCTTTAAGGTAATTTTTATAAAAAGGAAAGAAATACTAATTAAACATGAGAGAAACTGTAGGAAATAATTCATATCGAAAGAGTTTCCTTTTATCAACCAAGAAAGGATATAAAGTTTAAGTTTAAATCACAGTGATGTCCTCTAATTCATGTACAAATGGATGATGTTTATCTATGTTTTACTAAATTCTTCCACTTTGTATCTCTGGTTTGAATTTTGTATCTCTTATATAGAAAGCAGTAGAGAAATTCAGGGGTTAAAAGCTCTCCCTTTAGCTCTGCATGAACATGCTTTGTGATCTGGGATAAATATCTTAACCATAGCAAATTATTTTAGTTACCTCATCAGTATAGGAGGATAGCAAAGGAGACCTGATGAAAAAGTTGGCACATAAAAATGAAAATACCAAATAAATACAGCTCTATGGTCATTCTAGAGCTTAATGATGAAAATGATGAACATAAACCATACATATTTTTACTATGTCTTACAAAGTATCCTTTCCTCTGGGACCACATAGGGTTCTGATATAAATAGTATTGTCTATGTTCTCATAGTATCCCTCTCCTCTTTAACAGACCGAAGAGATATATAATAGGAACACATCCACATAATTTTTTCCTACTGTAACCGCACACATTCTGCATGGGTTTAATTAATAAAATAAGGAGTATTACGTAGAGTATACTACTACTATTTGCTCAGGTCTGTAATGGATAACCTGAAGGATATCAAAGATGAGGCCCTTGCCCTGTCTCAGAGAGGTATATAATTTGGTTGTAACAACAAGAGTTGTGTAAGGAAAAAAAATAACAATGCCTCCACTCAGTTCCTCTAACTGACAAGCATATACAAGGGTCATTCCTGTAATTTAAAAAGTAAACTGATTTATCAAAACAGTATATCAAAAAACAAACAACTGAACACCACACACATGCAACTAGAAAGTAATTTCCTTGAATGAAAGGACTGGTTTTCATTTTGTCTCTATATTCCCAACATCTTGCACTATGTCTTATGTAATATGTGCTTAATGATTTGTTTAGTGAATGAAAAAACTGTTTGAGCACTTTCAAAGACAAAGTATCTACCTGACAACTGAAAACATATGATTCCTACAAAGGGCCTGTTTTATACAGATTAACTACATTCTACTTCCTTTTTTATGCATAAAGTATAGGTATCTCTAAGTATTAAGCATTCTCACTTTTCTCCATTTGCAAGAACAGTACTACTCTTTAAAAAATACTGTCACCATTTAATGAAGTAGTCAAACATCAAGAAAAAACAAAAAGATGCACGTGTTTTAAAGTATTTGTCATGTTGAAATTAAATTGAATGTTTCTATTCATGGTGCAGTCACTGAACAAGTCTCTTGTTCTCTTCCTTTCTCTTCTCAATCAGGAGCCAGTTGTGTTTTGGCTGAACAGAGTGGTAACAGGCTGAAGGAAACCGAGGAACATTCTCCATTTCTCTTGTTGCCACTGAAGATTTCAGATGAGAGCTTCCTGAGTGAAGCAAACTAGTAGTTAATTAGGTTGGCTCCATTACTATGTCCAGTCACAGTAAAGCCTTCTGAATGTTCCATACTGGCATGAAGGAATGAATGATCTGAGTAATGCCAGCTAAGGCCAACTTACCCTCAAATGTATGGCATGACACCAGGAAGTTCCTTTGGGTCTATGTCAATTTCTTTCTTTTCTTCCAAGGGTAAGAAGGGTTGGGAAGCTTCATTTCAAAGTTTAAACAGAAACATGTGCAGGATTTTTCCCTTTTCTCCCTCACTCCTTCCTTAAAATGAAGAATGAAATATATATTTGCATATACATATTTATCTATATTTCACTCACCTACAGTATGTAAGTATGTATATACATATACATATATGTGTTTGTGTGTATGTATGTATGTATATATAATTAGATGGCTTCTATATCAGATTAATTCAGTTATTTCTTCTTGTAGTGTACTTAATGCTGGAACATTGTCTTAGATCACAGACAGGGCTTGAAAGAACATTACAGGCCATTCAAATAAACCCCTACATTTTACAGATGAGAAAATTGAGGCCCCAGATAGTTAAAGTACTTGTTCAAGGTCATACAAGTAGTGAGTAGCAGAGGCAGGATTCAAATGCAGATCTACAAATCCAGAACTCTTTCCAGTGTAGCAAGCAATTCTGGTCACAACAGTGTCTACGGATTTTCAGATGCCCTTGTATTTTTGGTGTCCAGCAGGAGTAACACCCAGAACTGAGTCCCAAGACAGAAAACAAGGTAATGGGAAGCGAGAGAAAAATGAGGAGCAGTTTGGACAACGCAGCCCTGAAGAAACCTGGGAACATTATGGAAGAGAAATTGGGCATGATAGAAAGGGGATTTTTAGGAGATGGTTACACCCCTGCTCAAATGTATGAATCATATTCTAGAGTGAGATGATGGAGGTAGGTTCAGCTTCTTATGGGTTAAGGCCACCCAAAGCTTGAAGAAAGAGAAATGAGGGCAAACATTAGAGAAACAGACTCTGAAGGGTAACTGACTCCATGGGACACTTTAATTCTTAAATGAGAAAGAGAGAAACATTTACACTTTCTAAACCTTGTAATCTACCAGTTAGACTGAAGAGAAGAAACTTGGATGCTGGGGGAGAAGAAACAACTGTCCAAGAGAATGGGTCTCAATTTGTGGTGCCTAACAAACCATTACAATCTGTGTCCCCAGAAAGGACAAGCATACTCACCTACAGCTCCAATACTAGGGCTTATCTCCATAAATAACTTCACTGAGTGGATTCAGCAAACACCTAGTCAGATATCTGGCCAAGTAATTTGGGGCCTAATAGGCCAAACCTGCCATGATTATTTTGTTTGTTTGCATCATCGTTGGGAACGATTCTATCTTATCTTCAATCTCACCAGGGACCAGCCTGAAGATGCAATTCAATATTATTCTATCCTGTGGGACTATGGATCTTCCTGAAGATGAACAACTCAGAAAGGGAACTAAGGCACAAACCACTGGCATTTAAGGCCCTCCACAATCTGGTTCCCATGTACTTTTCCAGTCTTATTTCATTCCATGGCCCTTTACAAGCTCTACATTCCAGCCAAATTGGACAACTAGCTGTTTGCCAACCTGAGAATCCATTCTTGCCTCTGTTCAAATGCATGTCATTCCAATGATTAGAATTCACTTCCTCCTTACTCTATGTCTCTGAAACCTTATGTTCAGGTAAGGAAAGAGAAAAGATAGGTTGCATGGTCCTAAGACATAAGATAAATGCATTTTCTAATACTAAATAATGCTTTTCATTATATGGATGTGAACATGTTTGTAAAAGCAAGCATATATTATAAATGTAAAAGTTCCTTTATAGTCTTCCAGGAGAACCTCTTTGGCTAGAGTGACTCCTGATTTCCAATGTTTGATGCTATTTCTACTTTATTGTTCTAGGATTCTGCCTCCCACCATGAGAGGAACAAATCATTACTGGTGCTGCAGCTGGAGCCACATCCATCCCATCTATTGTTACTGTCATTTTCAGACCCTGTGCTGTTACCTGGGGTAAATACTATATCTTTCCAGTGGCACAGGTAAGAAAGAAAGACTTTGGTAAGTCAGGAGGAAAGAAACTTAGGTAAGTCAGAGGCAGGGATGAGTAGGGAGAGAATTTCTGGCATAAGAAACCACAAGTGAAAATACCTGGAGGTGAGAGATGGAATATCTTGTAGCAGGAAGAGAAAGGAGAGAGTGTCTCTGGAGTATGTGGAGGAAGGAGGAAGGCATAAGACTAGAAAGGTAAAAGGGGTCAGGTTATGAAGGACTTTGAATGCCAAAAGATTTTGTAGTTGAGGTGATAAAGACCACTGGAATTTATTGAATAAGGGTGTGACATGGTCAAACCTGCC
Organism: Dromiciops gliroides; assembly: GCF_019393635.1. NCBI lineage: Eukaryota > Metazoa > Chordata > Mammalia > Microbiotheria > Microbiotheriidae > Dromiciops > Dromiciops gliroides. Next base: position 260,785,723 of record NC_057864.1, read on the forward strand.
CTTTAGGACCACCAACTTGACAGTGGAGTTGGAGATGGACTGGAGTGGGGAGAAAATTGAGACAGGAAGCCCAACCAGAAGGCTATTATAATAATCCACACATTCTGTAAAGAGGGTGTGTATGAGGGAGATGGCAGTGTCAAAGGGAATAAAGGAACATACATAAGAAATGTTAATAAAATCAATGGGCTTGGTCACAGTTTGGATATGCAGAGGGAGAAGAGAGTGAGGAGTTGAAGATAACACCCAAGTTGTGAGCCTGGGTGATTGGGAAGATTGGGGTTCCCTCAATAGTAATAGCAAAGAAAAGATGTGGGGAAGACTTGGGGGAGGGAAGAGTAGAGTTGGGTACATATTGAGTTTAAGATGTCTATGGGACATCCAATTCAAAATGAGCAATACACTGATGGAGTTGTGAGTCTGGAGTTAGGGTTGAATAAATAAGTAGACCATGAATCATCAGCACAGAAAAGATAATAGACTCTATAGGAGCTGATGAGATCATTAAGTGAAACTGAATAGAGAGGAAGGAGAAGAGTGTTCATGGTTAGTGATAGAGATCTGGATGAAGACTGGTCAAAAGAGACTGAGAACTGGTCAGACAGGTAGGAGAACCAGGAGAGTGCAGCATCACTAAAACCTAGACATGAAAGTATAAAGGAGAAGAGGGTGATCAACAGTGTTAAAGGCAGCAGAGAGGTGAAGAAGTATAAGGGCTGAGAAAAAGTAATTAATTTAGCAATTAAGAGATCAATGGTAATTTTGGGGAGAGTTGTTTCAATTGAATGATGAATTCAGAAGCAAAATTCTGAAGAGTTCAGAAGAGAATGGAAGGAAAGGAAGTGGAAGTATTGATGGTGGATGGTCTTCTCAAGGAGTTTAACCACAAAGGGAAGAAACACATAAGAGAAGAAAGCTTTCTAGGATGAATAGATCAAATACGTTTTTTGAGGATAAGGGAAATATCGGCATGTTTTAGACAGTAAGAAGAGGCTAGTAGACAAGAAATGATTGCAGCTATGTGAGAGAATGGGAATGATAGGGCAATCTGCTGGAAAAGAGATGGGATGGGATCACTTTTGCATGCATAGAGGTTTGTCTCAGCAAGGAGACAGGCCGTTTTTTAGTTAAGACAGTGGTGAACTCTTCTTAGCAGTGCAATGATCCAAAATAATTTCAAAGAACTCATGATAGAAAATGTTCTCAACATCCAGAAAAAAGAACTGTGGATTCTGAATGCAGATTGAACCATACTGTTTCTACTTTTGGGCAGTTTTTTCCCTTCTTTTTTGAGGTGTTTCCCTTGTGATTCTTCTTTCACAATATGATTAATGCAGAAATATGTTTAATGTGATTGTACATATATAACCTATATCAGATTGCTTTCTGTCTTGGGGAGGAGGGAGGGAAAGGAAGTTGAGAGAAAAATTTGGAACTAAAAATCCTATGAAAACAAATATTGAAGACTAACCTTACATGTAACTGGAGAATAATAAAATACTTTTATTTTTTAAAAAAGACAGTAGTGAAGAATGAGATAGTGGTAGAAGGCATCTGACTAATTTAAAATGAGGAAGCGAGGGGAAAGGGCAATCTAGGCAAATGGTGTTTATGTTTTCAGTGAAATAGGAGGCAAGGTTTTCTCTTGAGAAGGTGTAGGAGGGGGTGTCATAAAAGTTTTACAGAGGGATGAAAAAGTTTGGGAAAATGGCTATGGTGAGCAGGAAGGGAAGCAATCAGGGATAAAAGGATAGCCTTGCTGCAGTGAGGGACCAATTGAGATTTATGTAACAAATCTGTTGTGGACCCAATCAATATAATTTGGCAATTCCTGGAAATGGAAAATACTTTCCATGTGTGATTAATTTAGCTTGTGCATGACTCTTAATATCAACTTTAGATGGACAAGATCATAGTTCAGGGAAATATGCTGTTGCCTTAAATAGGTAAAACTACACAATGGTGGTACTATTATTCTCATCATCTCTGCAGCCTCGTTTCTGGCACAGATTTTTTTTCTTTCTGTGTGAATGATGTTGAGTTTGGAAACTGGGATGAAAAATATTAAGGATTACTGACCCTAAACTACTCTAAATGAATAAGTATTAGCCTATTTTTTAAAGATTTCCAGTAAAGGAGGTGCCACAATTGTATTACTGTTTATATTAAAAGTTTCCATTTTCAATTGTTTGTATCTCATCCATAAAAAAATATTTGGAATAGAAGATTGGCATAAAATGTTGGCCAAATTTTCAAAGAGGGTCAAACCTCATCTTTCAGATTTTGAATTCATAAGGTCTTGCATTTCTCTGAATTCAAGATTTGCCCATTTCAATGTCACCTGAGTGCATGGATTTGAATTTGGGAGATATTTCCTAAACAAGAGTAACTGAAAACTTATATCCCAATCACTCTGCCTATGAAGAAGTAAATATTCATTTTTTTTAAAAAAACTGATTTACAAGGTGGCCCATTTAAACCAATTCCCATTTAATAATGTGGCTGTGTGCAGGGCTTGTTTTAAATGGGCCACCCGGTGTGAAGCTTAAGTCCTAGACAAAAAATGTCTTCCCTTAAGGATTTTTAAAAACCAAAAGCACTGTAAGTTCAGTGGTTATTTTTAAAGTTTTAGATGGTTTCTTTGGACTCCTTTAGATCTTAAAAAAAAAAAAGATACACATTTAAAAAATGAAATGTTACAACCGCACATCTATAATGAGAACCAGTGCCAATGGATATTTTTAAAGCAAATTAAAATGTGCTTAAAAAAAAAAAAAAACTTAAGCAAACAGCTGCTTCACACACACACTGCACAGTAACTACTTTTCAGCAAAAAATTCACAAGGAATTTCCTAATGAAGATTTATGGTATATGCTGGTATTTGATAATTAAAGGTTCCCTAGTAATGGTATGATAAAGTCAATGATACATTAGTTAAAGGACTTTGAGTAAGCTTGTACATTATCAGATGACAAGATCACAGAAACAAAAGATAGGCAATAAGTGGTACCCTAAGCAAAGCAAAGCGATGATGAATTAGAAGACATCTTACCTTATTATTCTATATTTTATTGATTTATTTCAAAGTATTTTGAAATTTTAATATTAGTAACATGTGAATGACTCCACAGAGTTAGGTACATCCTACTAGGGATTTAAAAGTAAAAATCAAGGTTTATAAAAGTTAGTGACTTGTTTCACTGCTTGACTTCCATTTCAGTGTATTACTTAAAAGATGTCACCCCTTCTTTTAAAGAATAAGAAGTGATATTGTTCTAAAAGAGTATGTAAATGCTATAAGTTATAAATACCACCAAATCTAAGCCCTTAGATTCTAATCAATATGATTTTAGAGAAATCCTCTTTTAAGTCATAGAAGATTAAATAGCTACATAATTTGGTTCTAGGTGAGAAATTACACGGAAATACAGAAGGGTGATAGATATACCGAGGACATGAAATTCAGCAAAAACAAGTTCTCAAAATCTACCTTTTCTTTGTTTCCTAAGCCTCTGGTCACACCATGAAAACAAAATTGTACAAATGAAGGCTTGGGCCTCAATCCAGATGAAAAACACCAATGCCTCCATTTCACTGGCCCTTGTTACTCTGCCTTTCTATCCTGCTTAAATATTTTATTAAATGAGGGGAAAGTAGAAAGGAAACAAATGATTATAAAATATTGCCCACTTATTCCACATTCCTCCTCCCACAGAAATCTAGTTCTTTTCCAGCCAATATCTTTCAAACAAAAATACTTTGTATTTTCTTTCCATATACTTTTTATTTACTTAAATATTTACATTTACTTTCTCCAGTAGGATGTAAGCACACATATTGAGGGCCTAATGAATGCTTGTTGATCAATTTATACAGCAGTCAGAACAATCAAAGAGCCAAAGAAGAATTCAATGCCGTATCACTTCCTAGTGCTTGAACCTTGCTCAATTCTACCTGTTTAAAAAAAAAAATGTTAAGGGGAAGCTAGGTGGTGCAGTGGATAAAGCATCGGCCTTGGATTCAGGAGGACCTGAGTTCAAATTCAATCTCGGACACTTGACACTAGTGTGACACTGGGCAAGTCACAACCCTCAATGCCCCATTTAAAAAAAAAAAAAAGTAAAAATATCTGTAGGGATGAAAAAAATCATTCATTTCTAGTTATAAAAGTGATATGACCCTGAAAAATAGCAAGAAACAGACTTTAAAACAAGGAAATGTAGAAAGAATTAAATAGCATAGAAATGTGATGTCACACTCCTATAGCATTTTTAACATTTACAAAGCACCTTCCTCACAATGACCACGTAGAGAAGGTAATGTTAGTAGTGTTAACCTCCATTTTTACAGATGAGGAAAAGTAGAGGATAAAGTGATCACCGTTTTATAAATAAGGAAACAAAGCAGAGAGATTGATAGTCTCTTCAGGACAAGTGAATGGGAGAATCGCTTAAAAAGAAAAAATGACAAAAAAAGCACTGGGTTTTGTTTGTTTTTTAAAACTTGTCTTTGGAAAGTTTTGGGGGGAAATCATAGCTAAAACTAAATCTTGTGATGAATGGGGAAGCTATAGCATGGCTTACAAATGTAGAAGATTTTGTGCTATATATATATATATATATATATATATATATATATTTTTAGTGAGGCAATTGGGGTTAAGTGACTTGCCTAGGGTCACACAGCTAGTAAGTGTTAAGTGTCTGAGGCCGGATTTGAACTCAGGTACTCCTGACTCCAGGGCCGGTGCTCTATCCACTGCACCATCTAGCTGCCCCTGTGCTATATATTTTTAACTTAAAAGATGGGAAGCAATAGTAGCAGTAGCATTCTGCAAATGCTGTAGAAAATTGGATTCTAGAGTCCAAAAAGATATGAGTCAATCTAGTCAACCATTCCATGAAGAAAAAACACAATATGGTAACATTTGTTTGTTGGTGGGGGCAAAAGAGAAAACAGAAAAAGAAAAAAGCATTTATTTATATTGGAGTGTGAAAGTTTGGGGATTAAAAAGGTCACTGGCAAGAGATAAACACAAATCATATGCAGGAAAATTTACAAAAAAAAAAAAAAATGAGTTGAAAAGTCCAAGACTGATCTATTTCAGAGGTTTCATGATTTACAGATAATGGTAAGACCATATTGATTTAATTTTATGGGCTTCATGATTGAGAAGGGACAGAAAGTAGCTGTAGTTGCAGAGGTCCTAGTAATCAAAAGAAGCCTAAAGTGGTCTGTGTTCATCCTTTTTGAAACTCACACCCCCTCCATACCTCTGCCCCAGGGATCCCTGCTTCCTTCTCATTGGAGAGGATTGAGAATAGACATTGGAGAGCTCTCCCTAGATGCTCCACTTCAGGAGCTAAGGGCAGCTCTCATCATTTCCTACCAGGCTGCATTTCCCTACAGAGTACAATTCCTTACTAAAAACCTCCTCTCACTTTTACATCTTTTTATGAGTTGTCTAATCCCATTAAATGGCAGAGAGTGTCTTTTGCCTTTTCCCCTATCACCAGCAGTTAGCATAGCACCTAGGATATAGTAAGTACTTGCCAATAAACATCAATTTTACTAATTTTTACATCACAGCATTAGAGAATTTTTGAACCAGAAAGGATCTCAGAGATCGATAGGTCCAAAAAAAAAAAAAAAAGAACCATGAAAAAGGAATCCCTAGGCAATACATCCCTTAAGTGGGCATCCAACTATTACTTGAAGACCTCCACTGAGGCAGAACATAACTACTTTTTGTTTTTGCATTGTTGGTTTTTGTTTTTTGTTTTTTGTGAGGCAATGAGGGTTAAGTGACTTGCCCAGGGTCAAATAGCTAGTAAGTGTAAAGTATCTGAGGCCAGATTTGAACTCAGGTCGTCCTGAATCCAGGGCCGGTGCTCTATCCACTTTGCCACCTAGCTGCCCCAAAACATAGCTACTTTTAAGGATGATCCTTCAATTTTGGATAGTGTTACAAAGCTTTGCCTTGCATTAAGCCAAAGATATAACTTTCAGAGGCTTCTATCCATTGATCTTACTTCTCAAGCAGGAAAAATCTTGTCCCTCTTCTACTTGACAACTCAGCAAATACTTGAAGAGAGCTATCATGTCCTCTTAAATCTCTTTTCCAACCTAAGCATTACCCAACTTATCCTCTTAGATTGATTTTTAAGCTCTTTAGTACCTTAGGTGCTCTTCCTAGACAACTCTAGTTTATCAACGTTCTTCCTAAAATGAAAAATCAAGAACTGAACATGATGGTCCAAGTAAGCACTGAGTAGAGCATCCCCTTCCTCTGCCTGGACACAACATGTGTCCTAAAACTTTATTAGCTTTTTTGACTGCCAAAACTCACTACTGATTCATATGAAGTTGAAGTTTATTTAAATACCTGATATTTTATAACTAACCACATATCCCCTTTCCACCAATCTTACACTGGTGAAATTGAATCTTTGAACCCAATTTTATATCTTTACATTTATTTCTATTCAATTAGATTTGGCCCATTGTTCCAACATATTTCTGGATCTTAACTATTATCTAATGTGTAAGTTAGTCTCTCTACTTTGTGTCATCAGCAAATTTTATAAGCATACCATTGAAATCTTTATCTAAATCAGTAATAAAACAGCAAAGCACCAAAAAGTGATATATTTTGTATTCTCTAAGTTTCATGCTTTTTAAAGTATTTATGAATTTTAAACAAAAGTTTAATAATTTTTCTACAGCTATTTCTTTGTCTTTTGCTTGAGTCTCTCCTATCCTTCCCCCTAAATCTATACTATAGTTTCAAAAAGACTGTTAATAGCACCTAATAGAAGTTTTTCTGACATCAAATTTAAAGAAATAGACTTTTCAGGGGCAGGTAGGTGGCACAGTGAAAAAGCACCAGTCCTGGATTCAGGATGACCTGAGTTCAAATCCAGCCTCGGACACTTGACACTAGCTATGTGACTCTGCATAAGTTGTTTAACCCTTTTGCACAGCAAAAAACCCAAAAAAAACCCAAAAACCTTTTCTGGGTAATCCTCCTATGTGATCAGGGGACTACTTTGTATGCTCAGGAAATTCTCATGAGTTTTCTTAATGAAAAAGTCACTAAAAAAATTTGCCATAAATATCTTGTGAGCTATGACAAAGTACCTTATAAAATATAACCATTTATGAACACTCAGACCTCTGGAATTAAAACACCAATACTTTCTATTAAAAGGTGCTTAGTCACAATTCACTAAATCTTTTACAACAAATCATTTATTTTGTAATTTCATTGGCTTCAGAAGTTAGCAAAAGTCAAGAAAACTTCCTGCATATGTATGAATTGACTTGTGTATGTAAACCAGATTGCAAAGCCAATTTTTATAGTGCAAAGGTTTTCACCCTATACCAAAGGGTCCCACAGAAGTTTTCCATAGAAATTCCCCTCTTTGAGGTCTTCTAGTTGTAGTCCCATCTGACAATGGAACTGCAAATGACCTCTAGTGCATAATTATAGTAATGGTAATCCTATGTAAACCAACCTAAAAGACATGAAACATTACCTGCTTCTTAAATTCATTCTCCAAATAGGAACATGGTACATAAAGATGGGAAAGGGTTCTAAGCAGAAGTCAGGAGTTAATTAATGTGGGTGAGATGAAGGAAGAAGCAGCTTTGGAGCAGAACATGAAGTAACTCTCCAATACACTGAAAATAGGTAAAGGAAATTAGAGCAAGGTATGGTTGATTTTTAAATGGTAAAACAACTTTAAAGAATAATAGTTTACAAAAATTACATTTCAAGCTATTTAACACAAAGGACTTGAATGGAACATACTCTCTCCTCACCTCTAATTCTTAGAATTCCTATCCTCTCTTCCTTCCACATTTCTTTTTCCGGGTGGGACAATGAGGGTTAAGTGACTTGTCCAGAGTCACACAGCTAGTAAATGTTGAGTGTCTGAAAATGGATTTGAGGTCCTCCTGAATCCAGGACTGGTGTGTTATCCACTTTGCCACCTAGCTGCCCCCTCCACACATTTCCTCTATGAAACTTTTCCTGAACTTCCCAATTGTTAATACTTGATACCTCTTGAAAGTATTTAGTATAATTTCATATGTGCTTTGTACATGCCATATTCATCCAGTGTAGTAAAAGTTCTTTGAGAGCAGGGATTGTTATTGTTTTTTTCTATATCTGCAGCAGTAGGAGCTTGACAAATGTTTGAAATGTTCTACCTATCTTAAGATTAATGTGAAGAAAAGAATTTTGTAAATCTTAAAAGGCTACATAGGGGCAGCTAGGTGGTGCAGTGGATAGAGCACTGGCCCTGGATTCAGGAGGACCTGAGTTCAAATCCAACCTCAGACACTTAACACTTACTAGCTGTGTGACCCTGGGCAAGTCACTTAACCCCAAGTGCCTCACCAAAAAAAAAAAAAAAGACTATATAAATGTGATGATATTATTATTTCATTATTATCTGGGATACACAAAAAAGGGCTAACACTAAAATGGATAAAGGGAGTCATGAATTCATGTTTTAAAGTTCATTTCCAAATCAACTCTTTGGAAGCTCAAAAATACACTGTGATAGAAATAGTACTATGAGATGATGGTTAGGTGGCCAGACTGATAATTCACATTTAATAGTTTATAAATCACTTTCCTTATTCTGTGAAGCAAGTTAGCCTACAAGTTAGCTATTTAGGCTATTAATGCAGGTTAAAATTCTTTTAAAAAAAATATTGAAAAATAATGAAAAAATATTGTTTCAAATATACTGTTTTAATAATGGGAATAATAATGATAACAACAATAGCAACATTTTTATAGAGCTTACTATGTTCCTGGCACTGTGCTAAGCATTTGACATTTATTATCTCTTTTGATCATCATAACAACCTTGGGAGGTAGGTGATGTTATTATCCTCATTTTACAGTTGAGAAAACTGAGGCAGAGATTAAGTCACTTGTTCAGGGTCACACAACTAGTATGTGTCTGAGGCTGGATTGGACTCAGGTCTTCCCAGAACATTGTTACCAACCTAAATTGCTAGCTCTACAGCCCCCCAAATTCCCCATACAGAGAGATGATATAATTGTTTGATATTTATCTTAATTTATGTATCTACATTTATATGCTTTGTCAAAGTATATAATTTTACTGGGAATACAGGCTTTCGGCATGTTAATCTATTAAATTATAATATTAAACTAATATTTTCAAATATTAACTACAATCCCAATTATCCTAATTTTGAAGTAAAAATAATGATATTCATGCTACTACCATTTTGTAGCCAATTTTGCTTAGCTTTGGAAAACTGCTATTTTATGGAGGTTTTAATTATTCAGACTTTATGCAGTGTGCCCTGGGACCTCTTAGCAAAGCACACAAGTTTTAAGAATATATAACAAATATATAAAATAAATACTATTTCCTAGATTTTTGGCTCAACATGTAGACCAACTGTGAAGCTTTTCCAAATACCCCTTCTAGTAACAGACTTCTCTTTCTCAACTTCTCTGGAAGAATGCTAATTGTCCAAAAAAAAAAAAAAAAAGACAAATCAGGAGGTATTTCTGCAAAACAGACTGTGAGTTGCCTAAAAATCAGACAAACTACTCAACTTGTTTTGCCATTGAGGTACCCCAAATAACAATAGTTTTACAAAAAGCTCAAATGACCAATTTTTCCTTCTTTTCTAGAGACTTCAAGATAGAGGTTAAAAAAAAACCCCAAACCTTAAGATGCAAGATTTTTAGGAAGTACTTTAAAAACTTGCAATTGCAATACTGTATCATTATTGTTATGATATATAATGTATATGTGTGTACATATACACGTGGAAAAATTTAATAGATTACTGTGAAAATCAGATGAGGTAATTACTATAAAGCATGTGAAAATCTTCAAGTACTATGTTAGCTAGTAAAGAGAAATCCTGCTTATGGGTGGCGTGGGGTGGGTGGGTGAAGCTGCATTTAGAGAATGAATGCACTTGAGAGTGAATTCTGCCTTTGGCCATTGAAAACTTTGTGACCGCAGATAAGTCATTTAATCTTTGACACAATGAGGATAATGATATCTGAAGTACCTACCTAATAAAAGGAGATACTGAGTCTCAAATGAAGTATTTTGCATACCTGAAATACTATATAATCATCATCTATCATTAACATGCAACCTAGGTACAGTCTGCAATCATTTTAACCCTCCAGGAGTCAGTCCTCATTTATATGCCTGAGGAAATAAGTTTATGTCTCTGTAAATTCTAGCTTTATCTAAGAAATTGTCTTGTGGAACTCTAGTGAAAACTCTAACTTAACCCAGCCCCGTAGCGGGAATTTTATTTTGATCTAACAAGACTTGACTATGCATTTTTAAACTGGACTGTGACTTTGTGTGAGAAAAGTTTAAGTGCTCCAACAAGAATGCCAGAGAGCGGATTCAGCTTGTCACATGAAAGAACTGCTCCTCCCTTCAAGGACGGGCCTTTCAGACAAACAAGAACATTTGTTTCAGGTGTCTCTTTACATGAGGTGTTGCTGCCAGTAGCAGGAAAATTACTTTGCTGGATCTCTGCCAGGGTTGTCAAGGGTCACTGTCAAGTTAAATCCACAAGCATGGATTAAGTGTCTACCAAGTGCTGGTCAATCTGAATATAGGCTAAGGACATGAAGAAAGATAAATATAGGCCCTGCCCCCAAGGAGCTTTCAATCTGATGGAGAAGACAACATGAAAACAACTACACACAAACAAGCCTTATGCTGGAGAAATTGGAGGTTATCTCAGAAGGAAGGCACCAAGACTGAGGAGGACTGGAAAAGGTTTTTTATAGAAGCCGAGATTGTATGGAAGCTAGGAGAAGGAAATGAGGAGGGAGAGTATGGTAGGCAGGGGGGACAGTGAGTTTAAATGTTCAGATCTGGGAGATTAAGCTACTTGTGTGAGGAACAGGAAGGGGGGAATGTCACCGGATCACAGAGAACATAGAGGGGTGAACTGTAAAAAGACTGCAAAGGTATGAGAGGCCAGGTTATGAAGAGCAGTAAAGCTGACAGGTAACCACTAGAATTTATTGACTGGGTTAGGATTTTCTATTTGATCCTGGAGGCAACAGAGAACCACTGGAGTTTATTGAATAGGGAAGTGATGTGGTCAGACCTGCTTTTTTCAAGAACATCATCTTCTCAGTTGAGTCAAGGATGAATTAGATTGGGAGAGAATGGAGACAGGGAAAGTAAACAGAAGGCTGCTGCCATAATCCACTTATGAGAATGAGGACTTGTATTAAGGTGATTGAAGAGTAAGAAGAGAAAAGGGTGCACATGAGAAATGTTAACAAGGGTCAAATCAACAGGATTTGCCCACTGATTGAATAGAAGAGATGCAAATGAGGAGTAAAGAATGACACTGGGTGACTGAGAGGGTGGTGGCTTTTGACAGCAATAGGGAAGTTTGGAAAAGGGGAGAATTTGGGGGGAAATCTACTGAGTCCAGTTTTGGTTATGTTGAGTTTGAGTTATCTACAGGATATTCAATTTGGAAATGTTCAATAGGCAGATGGAGATGTGAGACTGGAGGTTAAGAGAAGGGTTAGGGCAGGATCATCTGCATAGAAATGATAACAGAATCTATCAAAGCTGATGAGATAACCAAGCAAAATGGCATAGGAAGAAAGAGGGAGGAGAAGAGGGCCCAGGGCAGAACCTTGGGGACACTCACAGTTACTGGGAATAACCTGGATGAAGATCCAACAAAGGAGACTTGAAGAGTGGTCAGATAGGTAGGGAGTAAACTAGGAGTGAGCAGTGCCACTAATACCTAGAAAGAAAAGAGTATGAAGGAGAAGACAGGTGAACAATAGTGACAAAGGATACAGAGAGATCAAGAAGGATAAGGATTGATAAAAGGAAGGGGGCAGCTAGGTGGCACAGTGGATAAAGCACTGGCCTTGAATTCAGGAGGACCTGAGTTCAAATCCAGTCTCAGACACTTGACACTTAACTAGCTGTGTGACCCTGGGCAAGTCACTTAACCCTCATTGCCCTGCAAGAAAAAAAAAAGTAAAAAGAAAAAGATAAAAGGTCATTAGATTTGGCAATGAAGAGATCAGTGGTAACTTTGAAGTTTCACGTAAGTGATGAGGTTAGAAGCCGGATTGTAAAGAGTGGGGGGAAAAGGAAACATAGGCATAAACTGTACACAGCCTTCTTAAAGAACTTTAGAAGTTGGCTGTGGCTGGCAGGCATGACCTGAATGAAAATCCAACAAAGAAGACTGAATAGGAGTGATTAGAAGCCTTGCTAAACTGAAGCTTGTCCTTCTCTGAAATGGTCTTTGAGAAGGTTTGGGAGGAAAGATGAGTCTGTTATAGATACGTTGAGTTTAACGTGTCTATAAGACATGCCTACACCATTTCTACAGTTTGAGATATCCAACAGGCAATAAACAAGAACCATAATAGTGCCCTTGTTGATCTGGATGATGCTCTATGACGAACAATAGCTAGTTTTTATCTTAAGGATTGCAGATCCTGAAAAGGTCTGCTCCCTCACCTTTGTTCTCTAAATCAGAAAAGCACTGAATAGAGAAAACTACCTACTAATGTTGTTCATTGGTCTGTGGGCCACAGACCAACCAGATCAATGGATTGAATGGAGTGTTCTTAAGCATTGGTCCTTAAAAAGGAATTTTCCAGGTCCTGAGTTGTTTTGTGTAATGAGATTGCAAATAGAGGGAGGCTTCATTCTCAGAACTGAATATGCTTATGTGAACAATAAACCAATTGTATTTTTTTTAAGCATCATTTGTCTATTGGTTGGAACTAGGAAAGTCAAATCAAGGCTCCAAAAGAGCCTAAGGAAGCTAATAACATTGACTGACCTGCTATAGCACTTCGTATATGTGTTTTAATAAAGCAAATTTGATGCAAATTTAATCTAAGAAAAGTCACTAAATTGCTTGTGCCCTTTGAGAAAGATCTTACTGTTGCCAAAATAATGAAAGTAGGTCACATTCAGAAAGGTACAAAAAAGGTGTTATATAGGAAAATATTCATAGCAGCACTTCTGTGGTACCAAAAAACTGTATATTAAAAAGTGAAGAGTAGGGGCAGCTAGGTGGCGCAGTGGATAAAGCACCAGCCCTGGATTCAGGAGGACCTGAGTTCAAATCCAGCCTCAGACACTTGACACTTACTAGCTGTGTGACCCTGGGCAAATCACTTAACCCTCATTGCCCCATAAAAACAAAAAACAACAACAACAACAACAACAACAAAAGTGAAGAGTCCTTTAGTTTCGGCATAGATGAACAAATAGTGAGTGTATGAATATGTATAAGAAAAGACAAATATAAGGAAACCAGAAAAACATGGGTATGTTTGTATAAACTAATAAAGAGTAAAACAAACAGAATAAGGGAAATATTTTACACTGACTACAATAATGTTAAAGAAAAGAACAAATCCAAAAGCTTTGTAATTAAAATGACTAATCTTGTCCCCACACAGATGAGGAAATATGGCTTTCTCCTTCCGTTTTAGAGGGGAGGGACTCAGATGTGGTATGTTGCATATTCTAGCAAACATGGCTGCTGTTTCTGTTGATTGTATTATTTTGCAAGAGGGAAGGTTCACTGGGTAGAATAGAGATGGAGGCCTAATTGTGTTGTTATACAAAAGACTTCAATGAAACTTTTTAAAGAATTATTTTGGTTTGTATTTCTCTATTAGACATTTGGAACACTCCTTCAAATGGTTCTTAATTATATCTAATTCTTCTTTTGGGAACTCTGTTTATATCCTTTGATGACATAAATTGGGGAATGGTTTTTTGTCTTAACTGAAGCTAAGACTGTTAGGTGGCAGGCAAAGTGGAAGGAGTACTAGGCCTGGGGTCAGGAAGACTCATCTTCCTGAGTTCAAATTCAGCCTCAGATCTGTGACCCTGGACAAGTCACTCAACCCTGTTTGCTTCACTTTCCTTATCTGGAAAATGAGCTGGAGAAGGAAATGGCAAACCACTTTAGTATCTTTGCCAAGAAAATGCCAAATGGAACTATGACCAAAGGGCTATGGGACTGTGTATATCCTTTGACCCAGTAATACCACTACTAGGTCTGTATCCCAAAGAGATCATAAGAAAGGGAAAAGGAACCACATGTACAAAAATATCTATAGCAGCTCTCTTTGTGGTGGCAAAGAATTGGAAATTGAGGGAATGCCCATCAACTGGGGAATGGCTGAACAAGTTGGGGTACATGAATGTAATGGAATACTATTGTGCTATAAGAAATGATGAGCAGGCAGATTTCAGAAAAACTTGGAAAGACTTAAGTGGATTGATGCTGAGTGAAGTGAGCAAAACAAGGAGAACATTGTACAGAGAAAGGGCAACATTCTGTGATGATCAATTGTGATAGACTTAGGTCCTCTCAGCAATACAATGATCCAAAACAATTCCAAAGAACTCATGATGGAAAATGTTCTCCACACCCAGAAAAAAAGAACTGTGGATTCTGAATGCAGAATGAACCAGACTGTTTCTATTTTTGTTTTTTCTTTTTTGAAGTTTTTCCCTTGTGTTGTGATTCTTCTTTCACAAGATGACTAATGCAGGAATATGTTTAATGTGATTGAACATATATAACCTATATAAAATTGCTTTCTGTCTTGGGAAAGCAAGGGAGGGAGGGAGAAAAATTTGGAGCTAAAAATCTTATGAAAACAAATGTTGAAAACTATCTTTACATGTAACTGGAAAATAATAAAATTCTTTTATGATTAAAAAAAATAAAATGCCAAATGGCGTCATGAAAAGTCAGATATGACAAAAACATGACTGAACTACATTTATTAACTACCTACTTGTCTTGCCATCAGATCCTTATCAGAGATCTGGATACAAAGAATTTTTTCCCAGCCTACTGCTTCCTTTTTTATGTTAACTGTAATGCTGTTAATGAAAAAACATTTTTGCTTTTGATCAATTGCAATTCATGTGATTTTAATCTATTCCAAGTTTAATTAAGAATTCAGCCCCTAACCAAAGCTGTGAAAAGTGTATGGTATGATTTTCATCCAATAGTTTTTCTTATAATTTTTAATATTCAGGACATGTATCTATTTTGTTTATTGAGGCATATGGCATAAGACTATGATCAAAATGTAATTGTTGCCAAACAAATCTCTCAGCAATTTCTGTCAAATGGGGGCTTTTTCATTAGTAATTTATATTTTGGGATTTATCAGAAATTATGTTACAAAGGTCAATTAGTTTTTATTCCTTATTTATGATAAATGTAGTAACTGAATCCTTTTTATTGGTGTCCTTATTTTATTTTATTTTATTTTTTTTGGTGAGGCAATTGGGGTTAAGTGACTTGCCCAGGGTCATACAGCTAGTCAGTGTTAAGTATATGAGGCTGGATTTGAACTCAGGTCCTCCTGAATTCAGGGCTGGTGCTTTATCCACTGTGCCATCCAGCTGCCCCTTTTGGTGTCCTTTTGTATTTTTTTATACCTAGTATGAAATAGTTTTGATGATTTCAACTTTATGATATAGTTTAAGGTCTACAAGTACTTTTCTATTTCTTTTTTTTTTTAAAGAAATACTAAAGCTAGTTTCTTACATAATGGTCAAGAAGAAACTCAAGAGAAAAAGGGATAAGTATCATTGTCCACTTTCTAAAATTATCACTTAAGCACTTTCAAGGGACTTGATTAAATTGACATTTTAAGGGCTCCACAGTCTTTGGACAGGAGACAAAGTCCATCACCACAGCCGCTTGTGCATAGCTTTTGAGAGTCCAGTAACATCACATGAATAAAAGGCTAATGCTTTAAAAAAAAAAAAAAAGGCTGGAACAAACTGGTAAGTACAAAGCACTAAAAATAGGCATTAAAAAAGTTGATAGTCAAAATAAAAAGTTGATAGTCTAGATGATCTCTGAAGAAGTACATATTTAACAGATGGGAAGACGGGTACAAATAAAGACATAGAAAAGAATACTGGACAAAGGGTAAGGAGACATAGATTCCGGGTCAGATTCTACCCCTAATTATCTATGTGTTCCAGTGCAAGCACCTTTCTGCACTTCTGTGTGCTAAAAAGTTCTGTGTGACATCTGCTACATGAGGGTGGTAAACAAGGTTATTGTCAAGGTTCCTTCTATTTCTGAAGATCTATAATTTTAAGTCAAAAATGGAAATGCATTCTAATAATCCAAGAGAAAACCCTTATACAAGGCTTATGAACCATGGTAGTGGGTGAAAAAATTTCACTATTGGCCTTCTCTAGTGTTCTGCCTGACTTAACATGTGATTGAAGTCAGTTAGGTATAAGCTGAGACTATCTTTTTTTTTTAACACTTTTATATGACATATTTTAATCCTATATGAAACCACTGAACACTCCCAATATATGTTATCTAATAATAACCTCTGAGTAATCAAACACAAATATTAATGTTACATGTCAGTTCTAATAAAATAATCCACTTAAACTAACTTGTTACACACAAGCCAAAACCACAAATAGTGCTATTACATTTCAGTGCCTTAAAAAAAAAAGTTAACCTTGAAAATAAGAACTGATTTAAGGAAGAGGATCATAAATTGAAGTAGAATAAATGAATACGATACTTAGATTAACTACTCACCAGTCACAGAAATTAGATGGTTTAAAGCAACAAACAAAGCAAGAAAGGTTTGGAGATACAGTGCTTTGTAATGATAATTTCATTTGTATTAAGATATTGCACTGAAATGTTAACATACATACTTAAAAGGGATTTTTTATTTATACAGAAGAAGAGTAACTGGGGATGTTAGCATAGTGCATTGAAAACTGACTTTTGACTCAAGAAAACCTCTATTCAAGATCTGCCTGTTACTTACAAAATGTGTGACTCTTGGAAGTCAATTAACTTCTTAGGATCTCTGCATCTCTAAGACTATAAGTTAGAGGTGAATTTCTGATCTGGATTTCCATTTTTATGACAATGAAATAAATCAGATCACAGAATAACAGTATCACAGACCGAGGGGTAGGAGAGATTTAAGACATCAGACCTTTGACTTCATTATTAGAGTAGGGAACTTCTAGTATGGAAATTCTCTTTATCAATGTAGTTAATAAACTTCTCATGCTATCTGTGGATCCATCAACCAATTAATCAATCAAATGTATTTATTTTCTAAATAATTTTTACTGATGTTTTTTGTTCATTAAATCATCATAGTATCCCATGCTCTTTTGCTCCCTCCCTGACTCATTCTATCTGACAAATAATAGGGCTTTTTTTTAGACAGAAAAAAAGTATAACTTGATATGTCAAGAAAGTACAATCATAAATATTAAGTGGCTACTCTGTTCTAGCGACTGTGTTAGGTGTTGAGCATACAAAGACAAAAATAAATTGCCTCTTGTCCTTAAGGATTCTATATTCTATCAGTGGAAATAACATGTAAATAAATAATTATGCATGAAATAAATACTGGTGATTTGGGGGAGACATTAGCAGCTTGGGAGATGTATAAAAGCATCAAACAGACAACACAGGCTGGGTTGCACTATGAAGGAAACTAGAGATTAAAAGAAGCAGAGGTGAAGATGGAGTGTCATTCAAAAGGATAGCAAGAAACCAGTGTGGCTGACCTGAAGAGTAAATGAAGGGGAATAATATAGAAGAAGGTTGGAAAGATAAGAGAAGGCAGTTTGTAGAAGGCTTTAAATATCGAACTGGAGTTTAATCAGGTGACAGGTTAAGGACAAAAATAAGACCAATGCTTTAGGAATATCAAGTTAGTGTCTGTATGGAAGAGAGCCTGAAAAGGGGAGAACCTTGAAATAGGGAGATCCATTAGGAGGCCATTGCCAATAGTCCACAAGAGAGGCTTTAAGGCCTTGGATGAGGGTGATGGCCATATGAGAAGAGAGGGAGAGAGATGAGAGATAACATGAAGTCAGACTCAATAAAATTTGGATACATGAGACTGGATATGTGAGGTGAAAGAAAGGAGTCTGAACACAGGATTGGAAACATGGGTGTCTAGAAAGATCATGGTGTACTTGACAGGGAACTTTGGAAGATGGGTAGGTTTTAGACGGAAAAATGAGTTGTGTTTTGCACATGTTGAGGTTAAGATGGTAGGAAAATAAATAAATACATGATTTCTTCCTAGTGAATAAGTTGCCTGGGGAATAATGGTACTGATGCTATAGCTCATCAATTTTAATTTTTACATAAATGCTTATTTTCCTAATAAATTTTTTTTCTAGTATCAGCTTGGTTCATTTTAGCCTCCTGGCTAATTGGCATGGATAAGATTAACCACTATTTTCTTCTCACAAGTGACCAATAAGCTTTTAGTGATTTTGACAAATAATTCCTAGGCTTCAATGACTAAAAAGTATCTAACACTATGAAAATGGAACTTTTAGTTAGCATTTAATTGTCTTTTGAACTAAATTACTGCATTAAGAAAGTATTCTACAGCCATTAATAGCCATTAAGAACATAGTATAAAACAACAGGATAAAATGGAATGGCAAACAAATCATTCAATAAGCACTGTATTACATGTATATCAAAAATATTAAATTCATCTGCTTAAACAATCTGACCAATCACATAACATAAACAATATAAGGAATATAGATAAGGAATAATATAAAAAATAAAGGTTAGATGAAATGAATTCCAGTTAATACCATTTAGCAATACTGTAGATTAATGTTTGGCTATCACAAAGCTAGCTATTTTAGAATGAATGATATAAACATATTCAGACTGACAAATACATAGAAACTCAGCCAGAAGATGTCATTGATATAAATTCCTCCATGTGTGTTAATGAAAAGGAATATACTAAATAACTCACAGATGTTGACTCAGTATAATGCTATCCTGAAATTATTCCTCATACTATTTTCATATGTTTTACATTACAAACTGGGAATGGTTATCATTTCCACTTAATAGAAGAATAAAATGCCACCACAATCTGCAATTCAATTAAGAAAAATGGTTTCTGAAATCACAAACTAATAGTTTTAAATTTTTATTGTAAATAATAGCATCTAGCTTGCTATTAACAAACAAATCAAACAAATATGAGTACTACCACCATGATTTTGCTTTGAAACTGTAAGTAGTGAACCAATTAATTGGCTTAATAAAGAAAACAGTACATCTAAATAAGGTGATCAGCTGACTCAGCCTGTACTGAATATTGTTCAGTTTTATCTCCCAATAGCAACCTCAAATGGAGATTCAGGTTTTTTGGCTCACCCAACTTAATGACAGAAACTTTAGCCCACTTTGATTGGATGCAAAAAACTTTTAAACTTGACCCATTGCAAGTGATGACAGACCACAAAACAGTTCCTCAACCCCAGACTTCCTGCTCCACATTCCTGAAACAAAAGACCTCAAGGGTCAAGATTCTTAATGCTGAAGGAGTCAACAGTCAGTAATCCAGGAACAACTCCACCCCCAATTCCTTCTCCATCGGAGAGTCATGGAAGCTTCAGCCTCCACCTTAGGCTAGTTATACTAAGGACAAGATAAGCAAAGAGGCAAAGGGATCATAGGATCATTGTCATTCCTTGGTTGGGTTTATTCTTGACCTCCTCAGTATTACAAAACCACTTTGCAGCTGGTTTAACAGCCTACTTACTACTCCTAAAATCTGAAGCCCTTGGTATATCCCTTCACAAGGCCACTCACTCCTCCCACTTCTCCCATTGGTGAATTCTTCCTAGAGCCTTCATTTTATGGAGGTGCCCAAGGTAGTCTGCTTTCATTCTTATTCCAGCCCTGTCCCTGACTTTCTCTGAAGCTCAAAACTATGTCCCTATACCAGGTACCTTCACCCTCTCACTATGAGAATGTAAGCTCCTTGAGGGTAGGGAATGTCTTTTTTTGGCATATATCTTTGGCATGTCCCCAACTCTTGCCAAAGTGCCTGCCACATAATAAGGGCTTAATAAATTATCTCCTTTTATCTTTCATCAAATTTAGAGCTTGTAGGGCATGGAAAGATCATCAAATTCTAGGGGGGTAAAGGGACTTGCCTAAAGTTACACAAGTGGTAAAGAAATCAGAGCAAGCAATCAAACCTAGGTCTTCTAATATAAATTCAATGTTTTTCCCATTGTTCCTAGCTGTCACTTTCCTGGAGAATTTTTTTATAAGGCAATTAGTTAGGATCTTAATAATGGCTTATATGTATATACCTTTAACAAACATTATTTCATTTGATCACCTGACAACAACTATGAGGCACAAATAGGGTGAGTGAGTTGCACATGTTCACATAGGTAGTAAGTTTTTGAGCCTTCCTGATTTGAATTCTAGCATTCTAAACAATTGTGGATAATCTAATTTAACCACTCATAAAGGGTGACAGAGATAGTAAGTGAAAGAGCAAATATTTGAATTCTAGTTCTCTGACTACAAATTCTGCATTCTCTCCACTACAAAAAGATTTTTATTTTTGTAGAGCTAAGTATTGATGATAATTAATATTTAAAGTGTGCTTTAAGTTCTACAAAATTCCTTCTCAACAACTATATATAAGGTATATATGATAACTATAAACTATGTGATGAACAGAAACTCCCTGCCCCATAAACAACACAGTATATGATCTAACAAATAAATGAGAATGTTCTTTTGAATTATTTATCTCAGTACTGTTGAGATGATCAAGTGAAATAATGTGTATAAGTTGAAAAAATTCTAAAACGTTATATAAATTTTAGCTAGTAGTGGTGTAATAGTAATGGTTGCAGTAGCAGTGATGGTAGTGGTAGTGGTGATGGTGTCAATGGTAGTGGCAGTGGTGGCTTCAAGATCTGCCAAGCTGGTGTTATGGATGGGCAAGGAAATCTTGTAAGCATATTTGTGATTGGAGCAAATGGGGTTTGAAAAATCATGTTAGCAAAATCATAGATGAGCTGAACTAAGCTAGATCCAGGAATTTGAGATAAAAGTTTTGATGTGGAGGTTGATCATAATGTCTTAATGTTATTGGAGATAGGTTAGAAAGGAAATACTATGACAGCTGTTAACATCAAGTCCAAAGTGGAAAATTAGGCAGGAAGAATGAGAAAACAAAAAGAATCCTCCCCAAAAGAGCTATCACAATGACAGCAATGTTCAAGACACAAACTCAAAAGAGAACAGCTCTGGTTAGAGACACAACCCCATGAAAAGAGAATGACTCCAAAAGCAAATCCTCAGAGAAAAATATAGTTAAAAGTTGTGGTATATGAATGTATTATGCTATAAGAAATGATGAGCAGGCAGATTTTATTTGAAGTATTTTATTATTTTCCAGTTACATGTAAGAATAGTTTTTTAATATTTGTTTGCGTAGGATTTTTAGTTGAAAATTTTTCACCCACCCTCCCTAACCTCACCCGTCCCCAAGACAGAAAGCAATCTGATATAGACTATATGTGTACATTAAATATATTTCTGCATTAGACATATTGTGAAAGAAGAATCAGAGCACAAGGGAAAAATCTCAAAACATAAGTAAAACAAAACAAACAAACAAAAAAACCAGCCCCCAATTAGAAGCAGTATGGTTCAATCTGCATTCAGAATCCACAGTTCTTTTTTCTGGATGTGGAGAACATTTTCTATCATGAGTTCTTTGAAATTGTTTTGGATCATTGCACTGCTGAGAAGAGCCAAGTCTATCACAGTTGATCATCACACAATGTTGCTGTCACTGTGTACAAAGTTCTCCTGGTTCTGCTCCCCTCATTCAGCATCAGTTCATGTAAGGTCCTTCCAGGTTTTTCTGAAATCTGCCTGCTCATCATTTCTTACAGCACAACAGTATTCCATTACATTCATATACCACAACTTCTTTAGCCATTCCTGTTGATGGGCATTCCCTTGAAATCCAATTCTTTGCCACCACAAAGAGAGCTGCTATAAATATTTTTGTACATGTGGGTCCTTTTCCCTCTTCTATGATCTCTTTGGGATACAGACCTAGTAGTGGTATTACTGCGTCATAGGGTATGAACAGTCTCATAGCCCTTTGGGCATAGTTTCAAATTGCTCTCCAGAATGGTTGGATCAGTTCACAGCTCCACCAACAATGAATTTTTCCACAGCTTCTACAACTTTTATTATTTTCCTTTGTGTGTGTGTGTGTGTGTGTGTGTGTGTGTGTGTGTGTGTGTGTGTGAGATATTAGCCAATCTGATAGGTGTAAAGCGGTACCTCAGAGTTGTTTTGATTTGCATTTCTCAAATCAATAGTGATTCAGAGCATTTTTTCATATGGCAATAGGTAGCTTTGATTTCTTCATCTGAAAACTGCCTGTTCATATCCTTTGACCATTTCTCAATTGGTGAATGACTTCTATTCTTATAAATTTGATTTAGTTCCCTATATATTTCAGAAATGAGGCCTTTATCAGAAATACTGACTGTAAAAATTATTTCTCAGCTTTCTTCCTCCCCTCTAATTTTGGGTGCATTGCTTCTGTTTGTACAAAGACTTTTTAATTTAATGCAATCAAAGTCATCCATCTTGCATTTCATAAGATTCTCTATCTCTTGCTTGGACATAAATTGTTTTCCTCTCCATAGATCTGAGAGGTAAACTACTCCTTCCTTTCCTAATTTACCTATGGTATCATCCTTTATGTCTAAGTCATATACCCATTTTGACTTTATTGTGGTATATAGTATAAGATGTTAATGTAGCCTACTTTCTGCCATACTATCTTCCAGTTTTCCCAGCAGTTTTTGTTAAATACTGAATTCCTATCCCAGAAGCTGCAGTCTTTGGGTTTATCCAACAATGGATTACTATAATCATTTACTATTACTGAGTCTCCTGTGTCTAACCTATTCCACTGATCCACCACTCTATTTCTTAGCCACTACCAAATAGTTTTGATGACAAGCAGGCAGATTTCAGAAAAAACTGTAAGATTTACATGAATTGATGCTGAGTGAAATTAACAGAACCACAAGAACATTGTACACAGTAACAAAACATTGTGTGATAATCAACCGTGATAGACTTAGCTCTTCTCAGCAATGATCTTCTCAGCAAATACAATGATCCAAGGCAATGCCAAAAGACTCATTATGGAAAATGCTCTGCACATTCAAAAAAAGAACTATGGGGGCAGTTAAATGGAGCAGTGGATAGAGCACTGGTCCTAGAATCAAGATGACCTGAGTTCAAAAAAAGAACTATGGAGTCTGAATGCAGATTGAAGCATACTATTTTCACTTTTGTTATTTTGTTTCTTTCTTTTGCATGTGTGTGTGTGTGTGTGTGTGTGTGTGTGTGTGTGTGTTTTCTCCTTTTGTTCAGATTCTTCTCTCACAACATGACTAATGTGGAAATATGTTTAACATTATTGTAATGTATAACCTATACCAGATTGCTTGCTGGCTTTAGGAGGGGGAAGGGAAGGGAGCGGGAGAAAAATCTGGAACTCAAAATCTTACAAAAATGAATGTTGAAAACTATCTTTACATGTAATTGGAAAAAAATGAAATGAAATACTATTTTTTTAAAAAAGAAAGAAAAATATAGTTGAATTTAGAAAACAAATTCAACACAAATTCCTGGAAGAAATGAAATTAAAGTTTTTAAACGGTTTTATCAATGAAATGAGAGCATTTCAGAGAAAAGATGGAAAACAAATGAAAGATATGGAAGAAAAATTGGAAGGGGAATTAACAGCTTGGTACAGGAGCTGTAAAACCTTGCCCAAGCAACAATGTAATGTCACTGGTCCTCTTTGAAAATGAAGGATGGTGTTCAGGGATTGCTGGGGCAGAGCCAAGATGGTGGAAGAAAGGCAGTAAGCACTCAGAACTCACTACATGATTGCTCCAAAAAACCTCCAAATAATGCCACAGGACAAGTCCTGGAATAGCAGAACCCACAAAAGAATAAACTGAGATAATTTTCCAGCCAAAAACAGCTTAGAAGGTTGGAAGGAGGGGGCCGCTGTGCCCGGTGGGAGTAGAACCCAACCCCAAGGTAATGCTGACACAGATCCAGTCCCAGGCAGACCTCACCAGAGAAAGAGAACCCTGGGGCCTCTGAATCATCTGCTGTGTAAGTGTCGTCTGGAACTAAGCTCATGGCCTGGTGAGAGGGCTAAGCAGTTGACCAGGAGGAGATCATAGGGGTCTATGCTGGTGCTAAGGTGGAACAGGTGTTTCACCCCTGCTAGGAATCAGGAAGTAGGCTTGAGTGGTGGTGGCCCAGGTGGGGGTGGCCCAGGTGGGGGAGGGAGCTAACAACCACAGCACTCAAAGTTTTACTGCCTGGTTACTTAGAAAGTTGGCCTAGGGTTAGCTACAGACCAGGGAACAGGCCAGGCAAGTGAAGAACCTGCCCCTCCTTAAAGTGTACCACCTGGGACCCCCTGAAGCTTGGGACAGTGAAGCTTGGAAATAGTGCCCCACTTTAAGAAGGAGTTAAAAGTCAATTAAAAGACAGGCAAGATGAGTAGACAGAGAAAGATGCAGACCATAGAAAGTTTCCTTAGTGATGTGGTAAAAAGTTTTAACAGTCGGTTAGATAATGGAGAGACGCCAGTTTTGGGGTTTTTTTAGGACCACCCTTTTGGGGAGGAGACCAACAGCATTGCCTGCTGAGCACTCGACTTCTGACTTCCGGGGTGTGAGCTTAAAAGGCAAGGAGAGAACGGAAGTGGGAGCTTTTTCCTGCTCCGCTGGTCTCCTGGCTGCGCTGCACAGACAGACGCGGACTGGAGTTTGACTCGGCCCGGCTCTTGGTTAACAGCACGTGCTTGACTCGGTCTCTCTCCCCAAAAGTGGCCTTGGGTTTTGGTGAGTTTTATACAGAATATAGACTAAGCCTAGACTTAAGACGATTTTTATTGTATTTCTACTTTCCTATCCTTCTAATCAACATCACCTTGTGACTACCATACAATAAAGGCTCTATCTAGAAAACCAGAAGCTTCTTCCATTTACTAGTCTGGGAGATAAATTAAGGGAAAGGTTAAGTAGGGGAGATTTATGATCTAATATCCAATTTTAATCTCACAGTACTCTTTGATCCAGTGACACTGTCCTCCTAGCTATTCCTCCAAGAAGACAATCTATCTTTTGGCTCTGAGCATTTTCTCTAGTTGTCCCCCGTGTTTGGAATCCTCTCCCTCCTCAATTTTTCTGCCTACTGACTTCCCTGCCTTCCTTTATGTGCCCACTAAAATTTTATCTTTTACAGGAAGTCTTTCCCAACACCTCTTAATTCCAGTGCCTTTCCTTGGTTAATCATTTCCTATTTATTCAGCATATAACTTACCTTATTTGTTTGCATATTGTCTCCTTTATTAAATCTTTGAGTATAGGGACTATCTCCCTACCCTTTTTGTATCTCCATATGTGGCTGGCACCTAGTAGGCACTTAGTTAACTGATTGATTGATCAGAGTTCCTACATCCAAAGCTTCCAAGAAAAATATGAATTGGTCTCAGGCCATAGAGACTTTCAAAAAGGACTTTGAAGGTAAAGTAAGAGAGGTAGAGGAAAAAATGGAAAGAGAAATGAGAGTGATGCAGTAGGGTCATGAAAAAAAAAGTGAACATCTTGAAAAGCCAAATTGGCCAAATGGAAAAGGAGGTACAAAAGCTCTCTCAAGAAAATCATTACTTAAAAATTAGAAAATGAAGGATGAACAACAATGGTATCATTGGGTTGAAGGATATTGCACAGTTTTATAATCCTTTAGGCCTAATTCTAAATTGTTCTTTGGAATGGTTGGACTACTTCACAACTCCACCAACATTGTATTACTGTACCAATTTTTCCACATCCCTTCTAGCATTTTTCTGACATCTTTAGCTAATGTGATAGCTGTGAAATGATAGCTTAGAGGTGTTTAATTTGCATTTCCCTAATTATTATTTATATCATTTTTCATATGGCTATTGATAGCATTGGTATTTTTTTCCTCTGAAAACTGGCTGTTGATATTCTTGACCATTTGTGAAATGGACAATGACTTATTTTTATAAATATGGCTCACTTCCCTATATATTTGAGAAATGAGACCTTTATCAGAGAAACTAGTTGTAATTCTTTGGCCCCCTCCCCATTTCCTGCTTTACTTCTAATTTTAGCTGCACTGGTTTTGTTTGTGGAAAAACTTCTTAGATTTATGTAATCAAAATTATCCATTTTATATCCTGTGAATCTCCCTATGTAGTCATGTACTCTTCTCCTATCCATTGATCTCATAGGTAATTTTTTCCATGCTCCTCTAATTTGCTTATATCACCCTTTATGTCTAAATCATACTTTTGAGCTTATCTAGGACTATATTATGAGATGCTGATGTATGTCAAATTTCTGTCAGACTTTCTAGTTATTCCAGAAATTACTGTCAAATATTGAGTTTTTGTCCCTAGCTGAGACTTTGTATTTATCAAATCATAGGTTTCTGTGTTCATTTGCTTCTATATATTGTGTACCTAATCTATTCTACTGTTCAACCACTCTATTTCTTATCCAAAACCAAGTTGTTTTTGTGATTACTACTTTGTTAGTATAGTTTAAGATCTGGTACTCCTAAGATTCTTCCCTTCACATTTTTCTTCATTGATTCCCTTGATATTATTGACTTTTTGTTGCTCCAGATGAATTTTGTTATTTATTTCTACTTCAATAGAGTTATTCTTTGGTTATCTGATTGGCATAGCATTGAGTAAGTAAATTAATTTAGTTAGCATTATAATTTTTGTTATATTGGCTTGGTCTACCCATGAGCAATTAGTATTTTTTCTAAAACATTTAAATCTACCTTTACTTTTGTGAAGGATGTTTTGTAATTTTCTTCATATAGTTCATGTGTGTGCCCTGTCAAATCGACTTCAAAGTTTTAATCCTTTTTTAAAAATATAAATCTTTTATATTTTCAATTCACAGTCTTCTACCATCACTTGGAGAAAGTTTTAGTTCAGCTGTTCTATCTTCCTCAATTTTAAGCCTCCCAAACACAAAATATAACCTCCATATTATAGACCAGAAATACCACATTCACTGTCCCTAAAACAAAACTAAAAATTTACTTAGGAAATGTTAAACAAGATACATAAAAATACAACCCACCAATGATAATGTTAATTTGAGGTTTTCTAAGTCAACACACATCCACAGGGATCCATTTCTATCTGAGTTTGATACCACTGGAATAGACCACATCAAAGACGGGAACTAGACTTCTGATTTTAGTGCATAGGGAAATCCCAGGTAAGAAAACTCCCCTCTATCAATGCAGGTCAGTCATCTCTACACCATATCATCTCAGATAATTGCTTATAATACTTAATCTTTAAGGAACTGGCCAAAGTCACACAGACAGTATGTATCAGAGTTCTTACAAATAAAATAACAAAACAATAAAATTAAAAATTGTCCTTGGCCCCCTAAAAATTATATTCTGCTGGAGGGTGTGGAGAGGACTGAGAGGATACAATCTGCATTCAGTCAACAAGCCTCTATTTAAGTGATTATTTGCCAGGTAGTGTGCTAAGCACACACACAAAATGTTATCCCATCTCTTAAATAGCATATATTCTAATAGGTGAAGCAACATGTAAATGTCTAGGTTTATAAAAGTTACATATAGAGTATACAAAATTAATCTGAAAGGGGAAGGTACTCAACAAAAATTTATTAAATGCATATGATTTGCCAGGGACCAGGCTAGGTCCAAGGGATATAGAGACAAAAATAGAAAAGTCCCTGCCTTCAATGAGGAGGACTAAGAAGCGAGGAATGAATAAGGTCTCTTGATGAAGGCAGGATTTTAACTTTTAAGGCAGAGAGCAGGATGGAGAACATTTGAGGCATGGAGGACAACCAGAAATCAAAAATATAATGTTATGTACAAGCAACAGCAAAGTGGATAATCTGGCCAAAATATAAAAAACAGATGAATGAGAGTAATATGCAGTGCCCTAAGAAGGGCTGGCTATTGCTAGATTGTAAAAGACTTTAAGTACTTAACAGTGAAATGGATAGTTTATCCTAGAAGGAAATAGGAACTACTGAAGTTTCTTGAGCAAGTGAGTGACAAAGTCAAATGCATAGTTTCAGGAAATAAATTTGGCAACAGTGTGGATAATGCAATGAATGTAACAGTGAGAGGCTGGAGACAAGGAAACCAATTAGGAGGTTATTGTAATGGTTCAGCTAAATGATTATACAGGTCTAAAATGAATTGTTTGTGTTGTGAGCAGATTTAAGGAGATGAATGTGAAAGATGTGGAGGTAGAATTATAAAGGTAGAATCCTCAAGACTTGACAAGTAATTTGAAATGATGAGTGAGAGGAATAGAGAATAACCCAGGTCATGTTACTGAATATCTAGAAGAATGGTGATATTTTTGAGAACAAATAGAGAGATTAGGAAAAGGGGTGGGACCAGGGGGAGACTGGCTCTCTTTTGGACAAGTTGAGTTTGATGTATGGGATATCCACTTGGAAATGCATAATAAGATGTATGTTATGTGAGACCATAGCTCAGGAGAGAGACAAGAACAAATATAGACATCTGAGAGTCATCTGTGTAAACATAATGATCACACTCATGGGACCTTAGATCACCAAGAGAGTAAGGATATATACAGAGAAAAGAAAGCCCAAAACTGAGCTTTAGGGCTTAGACCATTTTAGATGTAGAATGTGTAAAAGAGAGTAATATGAAGGAAACCTTTACCTTTGTGCTACTCTTATCAGAATTCCCCTTTAAGTGCTACACCGGAGACCTCAGTAAGGAGTCTTTTAACATTGTATAGGAAATTGTTTAGCATTTAAGCTATCTGTCTGTTATGCATCACTGTGGTTGCACAGCCAAACTGCTTTCCTGAACATAAGGTGCTATTTTTTCTAACTGTAATATCAAGTCACTGTTGACTTGTACCTATCATGCATCCTTTGGATCACACACCATCAAGAGGTGTGTGGTTTGGTTTTGTTTGGGGTTTTTTGGATGATATTCGGGATGTTCTTTGATTTTAACAAGGCAGCAAGTGGCAGAAATTGAATAAAAAGCCAGCGGTTTTGCACCATACATAATGTGACTTCTTTTCCCATTATTAAATGGGAATATGAGGATATGAAAGATGTTAAATATAGAGATCATAATCACTAGTTAGTAGATGTGCAGATTTTAGAACACAGGTCTTTTGAGTTGTATTGAACATTCTTTAAACTAGACTACATTAGCCCTCTACTGTTAAAAAGAGATTGACAACATTAACATTCATTGAGTAAGTTATTTCATTTATACTACATCTTGTTGGTATTTCTTTTCTTCTTGTTCCATATTGAATCCTTCTGAGTTATATCTAACTAGTGAGCAATTAGTCTGTTATTTAAATAAACTTATTTTTATAGAAAAAGCTTGAGACTAGAACATGGACCAAATTTCTGCTTTTTTCTCAGAAAAGCACCTGGGGAAAGTTCTGTTTGTCCAGAGATTATTTTTAAATTATCACTGTGTCTTTACTGAAGAAACTCAAAGATCCTGGATGGACTATGGCTTTGTCAGAAGGGAACAAGGTGTTAATGGCAGAGTTTCAGAGCCAACATCTATAGAGACCTAAAATGTGTGTGTTGGGGGGGGGGGGACTCCAAGGAGGAGCCTTTAAGAACTCTAAACATCTTAGAGATGCAAGTTACCAAAATATAATAAAGCACTGACAAAAAGTCCTCAGTAAATGTTTAACTGTTTAATGTACCCATAGAACATGATTTAAAGTCTGCAGACTGGCTGTGGAGAATTAAGGGCTAACAAATTCAGGCTATGAACAAACTTAATCACACATTTGTTCCTTTCACTATTTCTGTTTGCTATCCTTGCCTCTGGAAATACAACAATAAAATGGTTCACAGACACCATCCCAAGTCCATGAGAGTAAACTTCTAGCCCCATGCAATGAATAATACATTTGCAAAGATAGGCTAAACCAGATTCTCCCTGATTCCTTTTTTTTCTTCCTTCAAACCCAAAGTGAATTATAATGCTTCCAGATAACAAAAGAAATATTTGGTCTTAGAATCCTTAGGAAGCAGAAAAGTCAATGTAATATCACCTTCCTCCATCACAGACTTGGCTTTTTTTTTTTTTGGTAGATAAGGGGAAAACAAAAAGCCATGTTGCTACCATCATTGCCACAATTGAGTCCACAGAATACATTTCATGGTTGCTTGGGTCAATAATTGATAGAAGACTTGGGTTAACTCACAGAAGAAAAAAAAAAAGAACTCCCAGAGGTAAGCACTCAAAGACTAGCATCTGTGTTATTGATAACTAAACATTTTTCAATAAACTTTGCTAAGATACAAAACGTGTGTGTGTGTGTGTGTAAAACTTGTCATTCATTACATTGGTATTGGTTTTTGGCTTACCACAAAATCATCCATTTAGAAAACATTTACTGTTAAATAGTAGAAAAAGCTAACAGGAGAGTCAAATGACCTTTCTAGCCCTCTACTAACTTCTTTAAAGTGAATAGTGAAAAAATAGAGGGTTGGGGTTCCATGTTCTCACAGTCTTCAGGGTCTTTTGTCTCATAAAGCATGGATTATTCTCCTTTGTCTGCAGTATTTATTCAGAGATGATTGAACTCATTTACTAGATCTGGAGGCTATTTTTCCTTCTCTTGTTAATGTTTCCTTGTTAATTAATCTACTATGTTCAAAGGAGTTTTCTTCTTCCTGAGATCTTTGGTAATTTCATTTTTTCCTCCCCATTCCTAGATTTGAACTCAGGTCCTCCTGAATCCAGGGCTGGTGCTTTATCCACTGTGCCACCTAGCTGCCTCTCTGTACCCTCTTAAAGTAGTTTCCTTGGAGAAAAAATATCTCAGCCTCTTTCTATGCTGGGCAATTCACAGTTCATCAGCTGAAATGAACTCAGCCCCAAGAGAATTTTGAATGGTCAGAACTGGCCCCAGCTGGATGTTGTGCTTTTTTCCCTCTGGCTTAATAAAACAGTTGTACACTCTGGCATAAGCAGTTCAGAGCTCTACGGTGCTGGTACTATGGGATTTAGTGGACTGCAATTCAGAGCTTTGCAGTGCTCGTGCTTACATGATTATAGCCCCCAGCAGGCTTTTGCTCCTAAAAGGCTGCCACCTACTTTTTAGTTACCTGTCACTGCACAAGCAAACTTCCACAGTTCGAAGCTATAGTCTCCATGGCTCTGGAAAGAAGAAAGGGGGATTAAGGTGTGGAGTTGGATTTTGTTGCAGGTCATTAGGTCTGCTAGTGAAGCCTCACTACAGTTACTATGAGAAGTGGAGGAGAATGCTAAGTAGTAAGCTCAGGGTCAGTGAACTCGCAGGGTGTTTTTTTTTTTTTAACTATCTTTTGGATCCTGGGTGTCCTAGACAATGGAGAGGGCTGAAGTTGCTTTATGTTTTAGCTCATTATTTCTGTTTTGAAAAGGTTTTAGAGGTGGTGGGGATCAGAGAAAATATCCAGTCCTCCATCTTACTGGATATGGAAAGTGTTTGTTTTCCTAGAGATCAAAAATGACCATATGACCTAGAAATCTGGGTGCCACATTTTACTAGAACATTATTAAACTGGAATGCATCAAGAAGAGGACAGCCCAAATGGTGAGGAGCCGTGAAACCATTCCATAAGAGATTTGGCTATAAGGCTATGGGGATATTTAGAACTGAAAAGATATTAGTTACAGAGGACATGATAACTATTTCTTGAAAGGTTATCCTTATAAAAAAGGAATCAGACCTTTTTCTGCTTGGCTCTGGAAGGAAGAACTAAGAAAAATGGGTAGATGTTGTAGAAAGGCAGATTTCAGGTAAGTGAAAAGTCACTTTCTTGTCAGAGCTATCTAAAAGTAGAACAGTATACCTGAGAAGGCCATGGGTTCCCTTCCTCATAAGACATAACAAGCAAAGACTTGATCAATGGATGAAAATATTTTAGAGTCAATTCTTCCATGAATATGATTTGGTTTATAAGGACTCTATAACCCTTTCCACTTCCATGATTCTTTGGTAAAATCATATAAATTGTAATACAAAACAAATATACCATCAGAAAAGGAAGTGAAGTCAAACTGTCATTTCCCAATAAGACCAATGGCAATGAAGGATGACTTTCAGTTGTATGTGACTTACAATATTCAAAGTGAAGTATTTATCTAGAGAAATAGGACAAGAAATGACTAATTTAGGAATAGTCTTTAGCTGTCACTTGGGTTTTCTTTCCTTTCATACTCTCATCCTTCATAGTCCTTAGTGGCAAGAGGTATGTTGGAAAGGAAATCTCTTACTTGTGATCCCCAAAAGGCTTCTTTGCACATTTTATATCAATGCAGACATTCTAAGGATTATTACCATTGCCAAGTTTGAGGAGGAAATAAATTTGATCTAGTCCAAATATAACTTTCAAATGACACTTCTATCCCTTAAGTGGAAGATGACTTGAGGGTATTGAGAACTGGGGTTTGACTGTGGATGTTTAAACCTACTGAAATATTAAATCATTGTATTCCATGGAAGTCCACTGTGGGTCTGGAAATGAGGGTATAAATAATAATTCACATTTCTGTGACACTTTAAGGTGTATGAAGCACTTTTCTTATAAAATCCCTATGAGGCAGGTAGTATAAGTTATTATCTCCAGTTAACAGAGGAGCAACTGAGGCTTAAATAGGCTAAATGATTTATTCAGGATGGGACAGGTAAGAAGAGCATTAAATCTGGAGTCAGAAGACATGGATACAAGTTAAAGTCTGACACTTAGTACTCATGTAACCTTGGGCAAGTCACTTAACCACTCCAGGTCTCAGTTTCATTATGCATAAAAAAATAGAGAGTAAGATTAAATCTTCCTGACCACTTTAAAATCATTCTGTCTGTATTCTGTCCATCTTCCTCATCCCCCTCCCATTGGAACTTGGAATTTGCCCCCAGGATCCTGGCTTCTGATACAGAAGTGTTATGGGCCTGGTGGGGTTCCTCAGAAGTTATCTGGGGGAACTCAGGGAACCTTCTTGAGAAGCTAAACCAAAGGGCTGACACACCTAAAGAGATAAGCAACACCCAAACAGGACTGAGTCAACTCCAGTCAACTCCCACCACCCTTCATTCCAGTACCCCCCACCCCTCAGGAAAATAAGCCCATTAGGCATGGTTGCACCAGGGGGATTGAGATAGCTCCAGAGCTTGGAGCCACCTCTCACCCACCCCAATAAGGGAAATTTCCACAGCCAGATGATCACCCCATCGGATCCCTTTACCATTAGTCCTCTATAAAAGTATTTGCCTTTTTCCTGCTTGACGAGATAGGTATCTCAGAAAACTACATCTCTGTGTCATGCTATCTCCCCATGAGAGAAGCTCAACTTCTCTATTGGTTTCCTTTCTCTAGTGCCCAAATAAAATATTATTTTCTTCTAATTGGATTTGTGTGTGAGAGGGTGTAACTCTTTAAAGAGGAATACCTAAGAACCCCAACACCCCAAATCCCACCTTTTTCCCCCATAGGAACTTTTCCCCTTTCTTGCCTAAAATAATAGATGAATTCCACTTTCAGATTATTTCCAAATCCAACTACCATGCATGCACTTTCCAGCTTCCTTTATTGTGTTGTCTACCTTCATTAGAATGTTAAGTTCCTTAAGGATAGTTATTATCTTTCTTGCTTTTAGTCGCATTCCCAGCATTTAACACAGTGTCTGGCATACAGGGAGCACTTCATAAATGTTTATGCATGCATTTATTCATTTGTTCATATGACTGCTAGATTTTTCTCCATCCCTCTCTATATAATTTTATGAAGTATCAAATCCAGGCCTTCTGTTCTTAAGACCAGAGTCAGTCTCAGAGTTTATATAAAATACTAAAGAGGTGGACAAAAGTTGAAAAGTGAACATACATTGTGTTCAAATATATGACTCTTTATCATATATCATACAGATAATTATTTGCATATCTGAAACAATTCTTGAGTTTTTATTAAGATGTTAGGTGTCTTAAAGTCATAGCCTTAGTGTATTCTATGGCTATAAACAATTTTCTTTTCCTCATGCTTTCACATGATTTCCTACTTAAAGCATATTGTTTAAAATGTTTCATAACAACAAGACAAAAAACTGAAGGACAATTTCTTTCCTAACAGTAGTATTCAAATATGAATCTACAGCTATGAACCCAAATAACAACTGCCAAAAAAAGTTAAGATCTGATAGAGCATCTGATAAATGTACATGGAAATGTCTGATGAATGAATTCACTCTGAATTAATATATTCTTGGAAAGTGTTTGTCTTCCTAGAGATCAAAAATGAAATAAAATAAAAGCCTGTTAGAATTTACCTGTTTAAAAAATTGAATGAGAAAGGCAAGAAAATATGCCAAAGTGTGGACATTTTATCTAAACATTTAGTAATAAGAAAAATAATTCTGTTAGTATGTTAATAACCAATTATTAAACTAGTATCCAGGCTTTTTTCTTTATTTCTTCATTTGGGGCTCAGCCCCTGTAGGTCTGTCAGTCTCTGAAGGACAGGGATGATTGCTGAAATGTCCCTAACGTTCAGGAATATGCTCCTCTATCTTGGGCAGGACCCCATACAAATAAGAGACCTTCCTTCTGTTTCAAGTATAAACAGATTCAGTCTAGGCAAGTTTTTGCCCCAAGGAAATAAGCCCCTGTTCAATCAAAGCTTCTTAAACTATATATTGTGACCCTATGTGGGGTTGCATAACTGAATATGAAGGGTCATGAAAAATTTAGCAAGAGTAAAAGGTTATGTATACCTATTTTATATACCCATATACCTAGGGTTACATAAAAATTTCTTGCACAAAAAGAGGTTGCAAATGGAAAAAGTTTAAAAAGCCCTGCATTAGAATTTAAGTTGACCCATTTGATGAAGGAGAAAACCAATCAGAGTGGTCTGGGTGGAGATGGATTCCCCTGTCCAGATTACTGGAGGTGGCTGAGTCTCATGATCAAGGCATGTTTTCAGCAGGAGAAACTAAAGACTCCTAGGCCACCACCATATTAAATGTCCACCAATCAAGGTTGATTTTTACTGTCAGGGGCATTCCTTCTCAAAAAAAATTTAAGGCATTCAGTGTCTCCATTAGGGGTCTTTGGTTACCAAGAGAAACAACTGACCATGAAATTATTCACTATTAGCTGGCCTAATTAATAAACTGATCATTAATTACCCAGAAACTCTGTCTAAAGCATAAACAGAAGAGAGTGTGAGCAGACCAATTCCACTGCCCCACAATTAAAACAGCTTCCAAAGCCCTACCTTCTCCATTATGTCTAGTCTTTGGCCTCACTAAATGAGAGGGGTATTTTTCTCTAACCCCACCCTGTCTAAACATGCAATGTGTATGATTCACCCTCCACCACACAAAATTTACTCATACAGCTGCTTGTAAATAATGCATTTTATTTAATTCCTGAATTTGTCCACTGTTGCTTATGTCAAGTATCTGGAGGGCAGGGACTGAATCACAGTTCATCGTAATATTTACAAAACTCATAATCATAGTGTTTTCCAGAACTGGAAAGAACCTTGGCAGTTATCTAGTCCAACACCACATTTCACAGATGAGGAAACAGAGACTCAGAAAGATGAAATATTTTACCCACGTTGGACTTGTATGTAATCATCATATATGCAGCTTATAAAAATAGATTCAGTTCCTGTGGGAAATAAATTTTCCAAAGTGACATAGAGATTTAAGATTCCTTACTTGCTATAAAAGTAAATGAAATGGGGATAAGTTGGAGGCATTCCCAATAAGATCGGGGTGAAACAGGGATTTCCATTATTACCCCATTATTTAATATTATACTAGAAATGTTAGCTTTAGCAATAAGAGAAGAAAAAGGAATTAAAGGAATTATAATAGGCAAGGAGGAAACAAATCTATCACTGTGCAGATGACATGATGGCATACTTAGAGAATCCTAGAGAATCAACTAAAAAAACTACTTGAAACAATTTACACCTTTATCAAAGTTGCAGAATATGAAATAAATCCACATAAATCTTCATCATTTTTATACATGACCAACAAAGCTCAGCAGCAAGAGATAGAAAGAGAAATTCCATTTAAAGCAACTGTAGAGAATATAAAATTCTTGGGAATCTACCTGCCAAGACAAACCGAGGAATTCTATGAACCAAATTACAAAACACTTTTTACACAAATAAAATCAGATCTAAATAATTGGGAAAATATCAATTGTTTGTGGATAGTCTGAGCTAATATAATAAAAATTACAATTCTACCTAAGTAAATTTGCTTATTCAGTGCCATACCAATCAGACTACCTAAAAATTATTTCATAGAGTTAGAAAATAATAACAAATTCATCTGGAAGAACAAAAAGTCAAGAATATCAAGGGAACTAATGAAAAAGAAAATGTACAGGGAGATGGGCTAGCCTTACCAAATCTGAAGCTATACTGTAAAGCGGCAGTCATCAAAATTATTTGGTACTGGCTAAGAAATAGGGTGATGGATCAATAGAATATGTTAGGCACAGGAGACTCAGTAGTAGTAAATGATTATAGTAATCTACTGTTGGATAAACCCAAAGACTCCAGCTTCTGGTGTTGGAATTCAGTATTTGACAAAAAGTGCTGGGAAAACTGGAAGGTAGTATGGCAGAAATTAGGCATAGACCAACATCTTACACCATATACTAATATAAGGTCAAAATGGGTACATGATTTAGACATAAAGGCCATAAGTGAATTAGGAGAAGAAGGAGTAGTTTACCCCTCAGATCTATGGAAAGCAAAAGAATTTATGACCAAACAAGAGATAGAGAATATTATGAAATGTAAAATGGATGATTCTGATTACATTAAATTAAAAAGGTTTTATAAAAATAGAAACAATGCAGCCAAAATTAGAAGGGAAGTAGAAAGCTGTAAAACAATTTTTACAGTGTTTCTGATAAGGTCTTATTTCTAAAATATGTAAGGAATTAAATCAAGTTTATAAGAATGCAAGTCATTCACCAATTGAGAAATGGTCAAAGGATATGAACAGGCAGTTTTCAGATGAAGAAATCAAAGCTAACTATTACCATATGAAAAAATGCTCTAAATCACTATTAAGTAGAGAAATGCAAATTAAAACAACTCTGAGGTACCACCTCACACGTATCAGATTGGTTAATATGAAAAAAAAAAAAGGAAAATAATAAATGTTGGAAAAGCTATGGAAACCATTCTGGAGAGCAATTTGGAACTATGCCCAAAGGGCTATGGGACTGTATATACCCTTTGACTGAGTAATACCAGTACTAGGTCTGTATCCCAAAGAGATTGTAAAAAAGGGAAAAGGAACCACATGTACAAAAATATTTATAGCAGCCCTCTTTGTGGTGGCAAAGAATTGGAAATCAAGGGGATGCCCATCAAGTAGGGAATGGAGCAAGTTGTGGTATATGAAAGTCATGGAACACTATTATGCTGTAAGAAATGATGAGCAGGCAGATTTCAGAAAAACCTGGAAAGATTTAAGTGGACTGATGCTGAGTGAAGTGAGCAGAACCAAGAAAATACTGTGCACAGTAACAGCAACATTGTATGATGAACAACTGTGACAGAATTGGCCCTTCTCAGCAGTGCAATGATCCAAGACAATTCCAAAGAATTCATGATAGAAAATGTTCTCCATGTCCAGAAAAAAGAACTGTGGATTCTGAATGCAGATTGAACCATACCGTTTCTACTTTGGGGCTGGTTTTTTCCCCCCTTCTTTTTTGAGATTTTCCCCTTGTGCTCTGATACTTTTTTTCACAATATGATTAATGCAGAAATGGGTTTAATGTGATTGTACATATATAACCTGTATCAGATAGCTTTGTGTCTTGGGGAGGAAGAAGGGAAGGGATGGTGGGAGAAAAATTTGGAACTAAAAATCTGAGGGGCAGCTAGGTGGTGTAGTGGATAAAGCACTGGCCCTGGATTGAGGAGGACCTGTGTTCAAATCTGACCTCAGACACTTGACACTTACTAGCTGTGTGACCCTGGGCAAGTCACTTAACCCTCACTGTCCCCCCACCCCCCACAAAATCTTATGAAAACAAATGTTGAAAACTATTTTTACATATAACTGGAAAATAATAAAATACTTTTATGATTTTAAAAAGTAAATAAATTGGTAGTTTTTACTGATCAATGCTAGTGCTAGATGATGCTTAAAAGTAATTTCTTTCTTTTTGAGGGTGGGGTGAGGCAATTGGGATTAAGTGACTTGCCCAGGGTCACACAGCTAGTAAGTGTCAAGTGTCTGAGGCCGAATTTGAATTCAGGTCCTCCTGAATCCAGGGCCATTGCTCTATCCACTATGCCACCTCGCTACCCCTAAAAGTAATTTCTAATGATGTACATTCTATTATTACTTGTAAATGCTACTTAAATGATTTTCCAAGTTCAATGGAGCTATAAGGCCTGAAAAAAATTTACACAGGTCACAATATGTGTAGAATAGGAACCATCAATGTTATGGATGCCATCCCTCCTCCCACCCCCCAATAAATAGCAAAAAAGTAAAATAAGAAGTCCCCAAATCATCAACTGAAACAATACTTTCATTAAAAAAGTTATATTTTGGGGCAGCTAGGTGGCGCAGTGGATAGAGCACCAGCCCTGCAGTCAAGAGGACCTGAGTTCAAATCCGGCCTCAGAAACTTAACACTTACTAGCTGTGTGACCCTGGGCAAGTCACTTAACCCCAATTGCCTCACTAAAATAAAAAATTTTATAAAAAAGTTATATTTCCTAAAATATGACAATTGTTGATTAAACTAGTTTATTCTGAATTTAACAGACCATATGTCTATTTTTAAGTGAATGACCTAAATATTTTTATATTTATATTTAAAGTTACACTCCCATAGAAAGCTGTTGGGTTTTTTTTTTAATTTCATAAAAGTATACATTGAAAACCAGGGATGGGCATCCATTGCAATGCTGATAGACTAGAAGAGGGATTCTTAACCTTTTGTGAATAATGGACCCTTTTGGCAGTCTGGTAAAGCCCTTTTAGAATAAGGTTTTTAAATGCCTAAAACAAAATACCTAGAATTACAAAGGAAACAAATTACACTTAAATATAACAACTAAAATATGTTTTAAAGCAAGTTCATCAAACCAAGGTTAAGAACCCCTGTATTACTGGGACTTTGCTGTGGAGTGACATTAGGGGCTTTGGAGGCCCAAGGACATCTTTGGGAGAGGGTCAATGCTGCTTCATTTTAGAAAATAAATAAAAGTCTAAAAAGGGACCAACAATTAGGACAAACCACCAGTTTTATAAAAGGAGCCCAATTAAGTGATCTCAATCAATTAAGCCATCAAAAAGCATTTATTAAGTGCCTACTATGTGCCAGACATTGGCTAGTTGCTAGGGGTCAAAAGACAAAAAAGAAACAGTAGCTGGCTATATTTATTCAAGTTATTTTCTACCAATGGGAACAACTTCAATTTATATTTTAACTAAAATTTTCAGCTTAACTTTATTGGGAATTTGAAGCTTGAAAGAAATGTCATTTTTCTTTGTCAGTATAATTGTAAAGGTAGTCATTTATGTTTTTAAAAGCTCATACAAATCATATTTATAATTCATTGTTATTTCTTACAAGTTGTGAGATGAAATGATCATATTAAAATTGGACTATAATAAAGCCAGAGATAAAAAAAAGAGTAATTAAATTTGTGTAGATTTGGGGGCAGCTAGGTGGCACAGTGGATAAAGCACTGGCCCTGGATTCAGGAGGACCTGAGTTCAAATCTGGCCTCAGACACTTGACACTTAATATCTGTATGACCCTGGGGAAGTCACTTAACCCTCATTGCCCTGCAAAAACAAAAGGAACAAAACAAAAAAATTGTGTAGATTTTATTGATGAATATACTACAGGCCCACGTAAAGAAATATTTTCAGGTGAAAAGAACCATATAGGGCCATTCAAAATCGTGAGGGCTATTATCTCTAATTTGAATGAATAAGCTTTATTTTGGAAGGAGTTCATGTCTTAAAAAGTCATTGAAGTAAATCTCTTAAAGCATTTGGGGTAAACCATTTCATTTATTGTGAATAATTCAGGTAAAAAGTTGATATTCTGCGTTGCTAACAGTTCCTTTCCAAAATAGGCTTTTCAAATGGTTCTGAATGGGCCAATCACTGGTTTTCAGTGGGATATAGTTAGTCATTTACAAATAGACATTGAGGTAAATTACCTCTGCTTTCCTATTATTCTTTATTGTAATTGTGTTCTTTTCCTTTAAAAACATTATCCTATGCATAGCAATGCAAGTACAAGTTTTGTAGATACTAATTTTATGATGGATTTAGATGTCTGAAGTAGCACAATAAAAATGCAGACTTTTCCAAGGAAAGCATAAAAGGGGTCTAAGGGAGGAGATAACTGACCTGGGAGATGAAGAAGTATGACCTAGACTAAGAAAAGGGTAACTCAGGGCTATTAAGAAAAAGTTTAAGAGTGATGTGAGTGATTAGAGCAATAGAAAATGCTAAAGTGAGCAGCCAATAGTATAGCTAAAGGGGGAAAAAAGCCAGAAAATCCGGAAAGAGATAACCAGTGACAATAATATCTTACTTTTTTCCATCCCAACTCAAGAAGGTAGTGTTATCCCCATTTTATTTAGGAGATATCTGAGGTTCAAAGAAGTTAAAAGACTTGCCCAAGATCTCATAGAGAGCAAATAATAGAACAGTTTGGTAGAACACACACTCAGACATTGTTCCAAGTTCAGTACTCTTAGGATGACACTTTCATCTCTGAGAACCATCTTGTTCAAATTGACTTAGTTTAGGAGGTCCAGAGCCCAGATTGTGGCTTTAAAATGTAGACCGGTGAGCAAAAACTTGGAGTTCAACTTAGAAATGAGCCACTAACTTTGGAACCAGAGTTAACAAGGATATCCTAAGTGACCAGGGTTTGAAACCCTCCTTGAAACCCTTTTATCAAGCAGACCTGACTAAATCAGGAACTTCAGCTCTGATTAATCTATCTAAAACAAAGGAATTTAGGGCTGGAAGGGATATTAGAAGGGATGCTATCTAGGACACATCCTGATTATATAGATAGGGAAGCTGAGACTAAGGAGTTCAAGACTTGTTCAACATCATATAGCAGGAAGCAAACCTCTGGACACTCAGAGCAAAGTGTACTTTCTATTCCACTTGTACCCACAAATACCTGACCCTGAAGTTGACAAATGATTGGCAATGTCATGACTAGATGATTTGTAGTTTCAAAGAACCTAAAGATGAAAGACAACTTGATCCTCTGGGTAGCAGCAATAAGAATATCTAGCATATGCCAAAGAGAGTATTCTTTTTTAGTATTTTGGGATGTTTCATCATAGGCATAGCTACCTGAAAATGGGCATATTTCTATTCATAGAACACACATGCAACAAAGAACATACTCTATTAATCACATAACATAAAAATAAAATTATAATCATTTCCCTTTTCCTTATATAAAAAAAAATTTCTGGTTGGTCTTGATTACTAATTAATATGATAGAAAATATGTGTAAATTAGCTCAAGAAAAACCAGGTATCACAATTAAATTCCCGCCCCCAACCTGCCCAGTAGAATTTAAGATCCTTGAAGGAAAAAACAATTTCCTTTTTCTTTTTGTATTATCAATACCTGAAACATAATGCTTCATAAATATCTGTTAAGTTAACTTATTGAAAATGACCAGCAATACAATGATACAAGAGAGTTCCAGGGGACTCATGATGGAAAAGGCTCTCCAAATCCATAAAAAAAAAAAAAAGAATTATGAAATATGGATGCTGATTGAACCATACAATTTCTTTTCTTTTTGGTGCTTTTGTTTTTCTATATTGATATTTTTCCTCATTACTCTGATTCTTCTCTTATAGCATGACTGATGCAGAAATGTTTAATGTTGTTATGTATATGTATATGTGATATATATAAAACCTTTATCGGATTGCCTGCTGTCTGGGGGAGGGGGGGAGGGAGGGAGAAAAATTTTAAATTTGAAATTTTATGTAAACAAATGCTGAAAGCTATCTCTACATGTAACTGGAAAGTAATAAAATACTTTTATTAAAAAAAAAAAGAAAATGACCAGCTGGGAGGTCATATAGTTAATACTTACATGAGATCGCTACCTAAGTACAGTGAAATTAAAAATACTGCTCATTTTGCATACTTGACTTGTTTCCCCTGTGTCTGGGGCAAGCAAGACCAAAGAAACCCACATCCTAAGCCACAGAATAGGGCCACCTGGTCTAGCCCTTATCACAGGATAACAAAATGCTTTCAATTCACTAATGTCATGCAGACACCCTCAACATTTGTATAGTGTTTTTTAACTAACAAAACTGCTGCATCCTTCCTGAGTTCTCTAGGTTAGACAGAATGTTCAATGCAAACATTTCTTAAGTTAATCTGTGAACCACATTTAAAGAGACAGTTTCTTCAATAAAACCATGCAAGTTCATAATCTTTTCCCATTTTCCTTGCCTTCCTTTCAATGTCAGTAGTCAAGATTGAGTGTATTTTCAAATTGTTTGGTGATCTTTGGTTTAAGATTTTTAAATCAATTCCAATTCTCTACCATTCATTTGTTAACCTAGAGAACTCTGCACACAGGCATTTTTTTAAGTACTAAAGAAAAAGATACTTTGGGACTTGATTTCACGATAATAATCATAAACAAGTGTGAGGAAAGTTTTGTTTTGTTTTGTTTACACAAAAAATCCTGGTGATTTCCTTTCAAAAAGTATTTTGGAATGATTTGCCAGTTTTATTATAAGAATCAGATAAATTTTTGGCATTACTGAATAACTGCTAAACATACTTTTCCAAATTTCTTGATAAAAATAATTTCATGATTTATTAATACCATAGTTTTCTATGGTTCTTGTGAAAAAAAAGAATGTGGCATAATGATAATCCGGTTAAAACTCAGCTACATGTGTAAGGAATTGAACAGACAACATCATTTTTATTTAATCTAGACAGATCTAATCACAATAAATTAACATCTAAAAAGAATGCAACCTGTAATACTTTACTGTGAAAAATGTAGTCATCTAGTTCAAATCTGGTATCTGACATTTTTTAAATCATCAAAAACTTTAACTTTGGTTTTCTGATTTTAGAATTTCTAATAAGTTATATTTCCAACATTGTGAATAATTCCACTAAAAAGTTTAGATATTGTCTTCCAGGCATTTGGATTGAGTATAAAATTATTGTTTTATCTTCTTGAAATTCAGGTTTATAAAGGAAATTAAATTGTTGCAAAACCTGTTGTTTTTTTGGGGGGAGGTGACAGTGCAATGAAGGTCAAGTGACTTGCCCAGGGTCTCACAGCTAGTGTCAAGTGTCTGAGGCCGGATTTAAAACCTTTTTTTTGTTTGTTTCTTTTAAAGCAGAAAATATCTGTCTTATCCTTTTACCTTATAATCATGTGGATTTTTGTTCTAGAAAATGGGTAGCATTTTAAATTGTGCATCTCAAAACTGCAAATTTTAAAACCAGTCAGAGAAATTAATTAAAATATTAACTTCTATTCTAGTCAGCTTCATACTTCTGAACCTCATTTCTCAGATCCCATACTCTCTATCCCATGATCAAATCAACAAATATTTATTTAGTTAATTACTAATAGTGGAGACCCAACCTAGCTGTGT
This sequence comes from Dromiciops gliroides, assembly GCF_019393635.1. Classification (NCBI taxonomy): domain Eukaryota; kingdom Metazoa; phylum Chordata; class Mammalia; order Microbiotheria; family Microbiotheriidae; genus Dromiciops; species Dromiciops gliroides. The sequence goes on from NC_057864.1 coordinate 260,829,482, forward strand.
AACTCTGGGCAACCTTCCTGTGCCTCCCATGCCTGATCTACAAAATGAGGGAGTAGGTCTTGATGATCTCTAAGGTCCATTCCAGCTCTAAATCTAAGATTCTATCTTCCTATAAAGTGAATAATGTGCCAGACTTGGAGGTGGGAAGATATCATTTCAAATCTGGTCTCTAACACTTAACTATCTGTGTAAACCTAAGCAAGGAGCTTAACCTGTTCATGCCTCAGGCAGATCGCTTAACCTAATAAAAGTCTAAGACTAGAGGCTAGAAATCAGCATTAATTAAGCACCTGCTGTGTGCCAGGCACAGTGCTAAATGCTTTACAAATATCTCATTTGATCTTCACAAGGACCCTGGGAGGTAGGTGCTATTATTTTCCACATTTTACAGTTAAGGAAACTGAAGGGGGCAGGTTAAGTGACTTGTCCAAAGTTACAGAGCTAGTAAGAATAAGATTTGAACTCAGGTCTTCCTGACTTCAAGCCCAGCATTCTATCCACTGCACCATCTAGATGGATTTCTTAGTGGAAGAAATTCCATACACTGTTCTAATGACAGATAATTTCTGTATTCCCACCCAAAATGGAAAGAGTATGTCATAAAACTTCATTCGAAAAATTAATTTATGGACCTAAAGTCTGTCTATATTTTTTTCAAAATATCTTTAGAAAGACATTCCAAGTCAAAACTGCTATCAGAACTAATATAACTAATTTTGAAATAATAGGAAGCAACCGGAAAAGTATAAAGTACCATGAAAATGCAAGATGACATGAGCAAATGTAGTAACAATTTACATAGTATACGTTAACAAATCATAAAATCATAAAAATGGAATGTCAAAGATAGAAGGTAACCTAGACATTATCTAGCCTCCAGTCTGTGAGAATCAGAGTGTCATCCCGCTGCTGAGAAAGACATTATGGGAACCAGGGCAGCTCCACCCTGAGGAGAATGCATGTGACTAGCTTCAGGAAGTTACATGGATTCATAGAACCATTACATCTATTAGAAACACCTGTAAGTCATGTCAATCAATGCTACCAGCCAATTAATTTGACTGTGTGTAGGGACCACACTTGGGTGGGCCTGCAGGGAGCTTCTGCTCTAGAGAATGGGATCCTTCTTTTCTGTTGGAGGTCGCCTTAGGAGCAGCAGGTGCAGGGAGCTAGAGTCATTCCTTCTGAACTCTACGTGTTCTCTTTACTAGCCCCTCCTATACTTTAATAAATGTTTAATGGCCCAAAGACTGGTGCTAAGAGTTTCTAATTTAAGGTGACCACTCATTAGATTTTAATCATAGGGGCAGCTAGGTGGCGCATTGGATAAAGCACTGGCCCTGGATTCAGGAGGACCTGAGTTCAAATTTGGACTCAGACACTTAACACTTACTAGCTGTGTGACCCTGGGCAAGTCACTTAACCCCCATTGCCCCGGAAAAAAAAAAAAAAGGAAAAAAAAGAGAAAAAAATTATTTTAGTCATAGCAATTAGTTTTTAAACATCACAAGTCCAAAGAAGGTGTGAAATTTGTGCAAATAAATGTATCTTATTTTAAAGCAGTGCCAGAATATGAACCCACATTTCCTGTCTCTAGGGTACCTTTCTAAGTAACTTCATCTTTTTCTTGTTATAGGCCCTTGAGGGTTCTTAGTCACAGTGAAGTAACCCTTCATTTTTCTCTCCTTTTTACCACATCCCAATGACTGCAAATCATAGAGATTCTACCTCTGGAAGCTGTCCCCTCCTTTGCAGTCACATTTCCACAATGCTATGTCAAGACCTCATGACTTATTGACTTGAAAACAGTAACTGTAACTAATGATAAAAAAGTATAAATCAAAACAATTTTTAGGGTTTCACCTCACACTGGGCAGGTTGACAGAGATGATCAATGATGGCAACAGCCAATATTGGAAGGGTAATGGAATGGCAAACACATCAATGTAGAGCTGTGATATCATTGGTCAAAAGATTCTGAACAGCAATTTGGAATTTTGTGAAGAGAATAAAATGTTCATGCTCTCTCATCCAGAGATTCAGCTTCTAGAAATATACTCCAAAGAGATCAAAGACAGAAAGAAAAGCTGAATGTATAAGATAATATTTATAGCAGAACTTGGGGGTGGGGGTGAGTAAGCAAAGAACAAAGAAGATGCCCATCAATTTGGGAAAGGCCAAAAAAATTATGGTATAGTAATGTAATAGAGTATTGCTGTGCCATAAGAAATGATATAGTATCAGTAAGACACAGGAGAGTGAGCAATGGTTCTGGAGGCAGAGGACTAGAAGACATGGGTTCAAATTCTGTCTCTGACAGTCTTGTGCGATATTAGGCAAGTCACTTAGGCTCCCTAGGGTTCAGTTCCTTAATCTATAAAATGTAGTATTTGGATACAATGGCCTTAAAAGAGATAAACAGGAAAACTATATTTTATTAAAAGGTCCCATAGACAATGAATGCTAATGTACAGGCAACCAAACCTCATAGCATCTAAATTGTTAAAAGAAAAAATAAATGAGTTTTAAAAAGGAAAGAGTAAAAGTATAATAATAAGAACTTAATTTACTCTGCTTAGACCTAGATAAATAGAAACAAAAAATAAACAAAGATAAGAACCTGAATATAATTTTAGAAAACTTAGATATAGCTCCAAAGAATACTGAAATATAATACAATGTAGTATTGCCATTTATTTCTAAGCTGTACATGGCACATTCACAAAAACTATGAATTTGGCACAGAAATTTCATAAACAAATGGAAGAAAGCAGAAATATTAAATTCAACTTTTATTTGACATAATGAAATAAAAATTACATTCAATAAAAGGTCTTTGAAGGAAAGAATAACAATTAATTGGAAACTAACTTAACACTAAAGAATGTGTAAAGCAAGGAAGAAATTCTAGAAACAATAATTTCATTAAAGATAATGACAACATAACTAAAGTAAGACAACATAAGAAAATTTGTGGGATATAGCCAAAGTAATATTTAGGGGGAAATTTATATCTAAATTATTTCATTAATTAATAAAAAGGAGAAAGAACAGATCAATGAATTAGGCATGTAACTAAAAAAAACCTAGAAAACCAACAAATTAAAACCTCCAACCAAACACCAAAATGGAAATCCTAAAAATTTAAAGAAGAGATTTAAAAAATTGAAAGTAAAAACCAATTGGATTAATAAAACTAGAAGCTGGTTTTTGGTTGTTTTTTTTTGGGGGGGGGGGACAAAAAATATAAAATAAAGAAAAATACCAAATCATGAGTATAAAAAATTTAAAAGGTGAATTCCAATGAAGAACAAAAATAATTTTAAGAACTATTTTGCTTACTATATATGCCAACAAACTGATGATCGAAATTAAATAAATGAATATTTACAAAATACAAATGATCCATGTTAATAGAAGAGGAAATAGAATACCTAAATAACTTCATAATAGTAAAAGAAACTGAACAAGACCTAAATGAATTCCCTAAGAAAAAAATTCCCAGGACCAAATGGAATTACATGTGAATTCTACCAAATATTTAAAGAATAATTCCATTATAATATGAACTATTTGAAAAAATAAAGAACATTCCTGTCAAATTCCTCCTATGGCATAAATGTGGTCTTTATGCCTAAACCATATAGAGTCAAACAGAGAATGAAAACTAGAGACCACTGATGTAAAAATTTTGAAGGACATATCACATATCACATATCACAAAGATCATCATGACCAGGCTGAATTTATACTAGGAATGCAGGGGTGATTCAGTATTAGAAAAACTATAAGCATAACTGACCATATCATAACAAAACCAATATAAATAATGCGATTATTTTAATAGACATAGAAAAAACTTTTGACAAAATACAACATCCATTCCTTTTTTAAAACAATAGGAAAGGGGCAGCTAGGTGGTGCAGCAGATAAGAGTATCTGCCCTGGAGTCAGGAGTACCTGAGTTCAAATCCAGTCTCAGACACTTAACACTTACTAGCTGTGTGACCCTGGGAAAGTCACTTAACCCCAATTGCCTCACTAAAAGGAAAATAAAATAAAACAATAGGAAACATAAGAATAAATAGAAGTTATCTTACAATGATAAGCGGTACCTACCTAAAACCAAGAGCAAGCATTCTCTATGATGTGAGTAACCTAGAAGTTTTTTCCAATAAGGTCAAGGATAAAGCAAAGAATGTCCATTATTACCATTACTGTTTGCTATTTTTAAAAGGTATTTTTATTCATTTTCCTAAATATTTCCCAATGTCATTTTAAAAAATTAATTTAAAAAATTAGTTCCAAGTTCTATGACTCCCTTGAGAAGGCAAGCAATATGATAGCAAATATTCATGTATAATAAGTAAAAACATATTTCCATTTTAGTTATGTTGCAAGAGAAAACAAAAAGGGGCAGCTAGGTGGCACAGTGGATAGAATACCAGCCCTGGATTCAGGAGGACCTGAGTTCAAATCCGGCCTCAGACACTTAACACTTACTAGCTGTGTGACCCTGGGCAAGTCACTTATTCCCAATTGCCCCTCAAAACAAAAAAACAAAAAGGGAGAAAAAGAAAAGAAACTGAAAAAATATGCTTCAACCTGCATAATTTTGTGCATATTAATCTTTCCTTTGATTTAAAGTATTTTCAATTTGGTGTTAATTGTGGGTTTTTAATTTGCTCTTTTTCTAAATTTTTTTTTAGTTGCATGCTTGATTAATTGAACTGCTCTATTTTTCACTGATGGACATAAGATACAAATTTTCCCCTAATACTGATTTGACTGCATCCCATAAATTTTGGTATGTGGTCTCATTGTTTCTCTTTAATGATACTACTGGTTATTTCTAGGATTTATTTTTTGACCCACTCATTCTTTAAGATTAGATTACATAATTTCCAATTAATTTTTAATCTATGCTTTAACAGCCCTTTATTGAATACAATTAGAATTACATTATTGTTTGAAAAGGCTGCATTCAGTATTTCTACTTTTCTACATTGGATTATAAGATTCTTACACCTTAATACATGGTCAATTTTTGTGACAGTTCTTTGTACAGCTGAGAAAAAGGTGTATTCCTTTCTATTCCCATTAAATTTCTCCAGAAGTCTATCATATCTAACTTTTCTAAGGTTCTATTCATCTCCTTAATTTTTTTCTTATTTAATGGTTGAATTTCTCTAGCTCTGAGAGAGGAAAGTTGATGTCCCTTACTAGTACAGTTTTACTATTTTCTCCTAAAAATTAATTTAACTTTTCTTCTAAAAATCTGAATGCTCAAAAAATATTTAGACCACTCTACCATACACACAGTTAAAATAAACAGCTGGAGCAGAATCTAATATGCGTCAGCTGGTAAATTAAGATAGTAAGGGTAGAAATCATGTCTCAGACAAAGCAAAAGCAAAAATAGACCTAATTAAAAGAGCTAATCTAGGAAATTACATTTTTCTAAGAGGTACCATAGACAATGAAATAGTAACAAAAATGTTTACAACAAGTTTCTCTGAAAAAGGCTTCATTTCTTAAATATATACTTAGTATATAACTGAGACAAATTTATAAAAAATAAGAGGAATTTGACAATTAATAAATGGTAAAAGGATATAAACAGGCAGTTTTCAGAAGAAGAAATTAAAGCTATATATGGTTGTATCAAAAATGCTCTGAAATACTGATTGATTAGAGAAGGGCAAATTAAAACAACCATAAGGTACACCTCACACCGATAAGAAAAAACAAACGATAGAGGGGATGAGGGGGGAGAAACAGGAATATTAAAGAACTGCCCAGTAGTAAACTGTTCCAACCCTTCTGGAGAACAGTTTGGAACTAGGCCTAAAGAGATACAAAACTGTGCATATCCTTAGACCCAGCAATACCACTACTAGGTCTGTTTTGGGTATCAGAGACCAAAGAAAACGTAAAACAAAAATATTGATAACAGCTCTTTTTGTGAAGGCAAAGAATATAGAAACCAAGGGAATGTTCATCAATTGGAGAATGGCTGAATATATTGTAGCCTATGATTTAATGGAATATTATTGTGCTATGGAAAATGATGAGGGGGAAGTTTCAGAAAAACATGGTAATACCTATGGGAACAAACTGAAGTGAGAATAACAAAGAGATCATTGTGAAGAATAACAGCAACATTGTAATGATGATCAACTGTGAAAGACATGGCTACTCTTATCAATATAATGACACAAGAAAATTCCAAAGGACTCATGAAGAAAAAAAAAACTATCCAGGGGGCAGCTAGGTGGTGCAGTGGATACAACATTAACCCTGGACTCAAGAGGACCTGAGTTCAAATCTGACCTCAGATACTTAAGATACTTAATACTTACTAGCTGTGTGACCCTGGGCAAGTCACTTAACCCTCATTGCCTTGCCCAACAAAACCAAACCAAACCAAACCAAAAAAACTATCCACCTCCAGGGAGAGAATCAATGAACTCTGAGTGGAAAATGAAGTATGATTTTCTCACTTTCTCTATTTGCCTTGCTTAAAAAAAAATATGGCTAATATGGAAGTACGTTTTCCATGATTTTACATGTATAATTGACATCTTTTTGTTTGGATTCTCAGTGGGTAGGATAGGGCTGGGAGAGAGGAAGAGAATTTGGAACTCAAATGATAAAATTAAAAAATGCTCAAAATAAAGAAATAATAAAAATTTTAAAGATGGCAAAAATATTTACTATTTTCCTCATACTATTTTCCAAATATTTAGTTTATTACTACTTTGGCAAGTTCTGTCTTTCCTACCCATATTAGATGAAGTTTACTTTCTATATAATTTTTCTATAAAAGATGTAATTATTTTCTATATGTTGTTATTGTTATTCACTTTTCAGTTACATCCAACTCTGTGACCCCATTTGGGTTTTTCTTGGCAGATATCCTGGAGTAGTGTACCATTTCTTTCTACAGCTCATTTTACAGATAAGGAAATGGAAGCAAACAGGGTTAAGCGACTTGACCAGGATCATACAGCTGGTGTCTGAGACCAGACTTAAAGTCCAGGCTCAGCACTTTATGCACTATGCCACCTAGTTGCCCATTTTCTATACAGACTAATTTTATTTTCCTCCTCATTTTGCTTGGGTCAGCCATGTCTTCATTCTTCTTCTGACAGCAGTACTGACTCTCTAGACTTCTGCCTCGCTCACAACCAACTTTTAGCTTCCTTTTCTATATTATCTTCTTCGATTACAATGTTAGAGGGCAGAGACTGTCCTTTTTCTTTTTCTATTAGTATTTCAGACTCCTACCACAGTATTAGGCTCATAATAAGCAATTAATAAATACTTGTAAACTTGACTTCTACAATAGGAGAAGGGGGGGAGTCTATATTCTTCTAAGGATCAGCATTATAAGGAGCCTGAAAAATTATTACAGTTCTGTTCCTATTATTAAACTCAATAGTTCTTAGTTAAGAAATATTAATACAGATTGTGAGGGGGTGGAGCCAAGATGGTGGAGAGGAAGCAGCAAGCTGCCTGAGCTTTCCTTCTGTTCCCTCAAAAAGAACATTAAATCAAGCCTCTGGACGGATTCTGAAACTACAGAACCTGCAAAGGGACAGAGAGACACAGTCCTCCAACCAGAGATAATTTAGAAGACTTCAGGAAAAGGTCGGTCTAACTAGGACAAAAGGGAGGCCCAGCGCAGGGCAGCAACCCAGCGCCGAGGGGGTTGGGGCAAGTCAGCAGGAGCTGTGGGCCACAGCCAAACAACTGAGGCCCCTGGAACCTGGTTCAAAAATCTGGTGGCCAAGAAGGACAGTGGAAAAACCTACCTGCACCAGTCGAGAGGGCCACGAACGGGTCAGGCGGGATCAGACGCCTGGGTCCGGCGCCTGGCTGGCCGAGCACAATCAGACAGAAAGTGCAGGGCGGGGGATCTCCACACACCATAAAGGCCTCAGAGTAAAAACCCAGTCACACAGCACCTATACCCCTACACAAGAAGCCCAAAACAGGGACCCTGGTGCCCCCAGAGCAGACCTCAACTTAAAGAATAAATAAATAAGCTGCAATAATGAGTAAGAAGCAAAAAAGAGCCCTCTCCATTGAGAGCTTCTGTATCAATAGGGAAGAAGCCAACGCAAACTCAGATGAGGACAATACCCTCAAATTGCCTACATGTGAAGCCTCCCAAGGGAAGGTGAATTGGTCTCAAGAACAAAAAGCCTTCCTGGAAGAGCTCAAAAAGGATATTAAAAATCAATTGAGAGAGGTAGAAGAAAAAATGGGGAGAGAAATGAAAGCAAAACAAGAAAACTAGGAAAAAAGAATCAGCAGCTTGGAAAAGGAAGCACAAAGATTGACTGCAGAAAACAATTCCTTAAAAAATTCATCTGGCCAAATGGAAAAAAAGGTGCATAATCTCATCGAAGAAAACACTGCCTTAAAAAATTCACTTGGCCAAATGGAAAAAAAAGTGCATAATCTCATCGAAGAAAACACTGCCTTAAAAAATTCACTTGGCCAAATGGAAAAAAAAGTGCAGGAGAGACAATTTGAGAATCACTGAACTGCCTGAAAGCCATGATCAGAAAAATAATCTAGACACCATATTCCAGGAAATTATTAAGGAGAAGTGCCCTGATATCATAGAATCAGAGGATAAAATCATCATTGAAAGAATCCACTGATTACCTCCTGAAAGAGACCCCAAAAGGAAAACTCCAAGGAATACTGTAGCCAAATTCCAGAATTATCAGGTGAAGGAGAAAATACTCAAAGCAGTCAGAAAGAAGCAATTTAAATATCATGGAGCCACAGTCAGGATTGCTCAGGACCTGGCAGCTTCAACATTAAAGGACTGAAAGGCTTGGAATATGATATTCTGGAAGGCAAAGGAGCTTGGATTGCAGCCAAGAATCTATTACCCAGCAAAAAATGAGCATTTTCTTTCGGGGGGAAAAGATGGACATTTAACGACATTGGGGACTTTCAATCTTTCCTGGTGAAAAGACCAGAACTGAATAGAAAGTTTGATCTCAACATACAAGACTCAAGAGAAGTTTAAAAAGGTAAACAGAGGGGGAAAAAAAAAGGTTAACCTATTAGGTTAAACTGTTTATATCCCTACATGGGAAGATAATACTCATAACTCTTAAGAACTGTAAAATGTATTTGGGCAGAGAGAAGGACTTTACACAGAGGGTATAAATATAAATTGTCTTTGATGTGATGATACAAAAAAAAATTAAGGGGTTAAAAAGGGAGTCTATGGGGAGGAGAGGAAAGGGGAGGTGGAAGGGGATGAATTATATCATATGAAGAGGTGAAAAAAAAACCTATTACAATAGCGGGAAAGAAAGGAGGGGTGAACATTGTTTCAACCCTATTCTCTCTAGGGAAGCAAAAGGGGAAGGGAAAGGGGGGGACTGATAAAAGGAGGACAAAAGCAAGGGAGAAAAGGGTAAAGAAAAGAGAGGGGGGTGATAAAAAGGGAGGGCAGATCGGGGGAGGCAGGGGTAAGAAGTAAAACATCGGTGAGGAGAAATAGGGTAAAAGAAGGGGGGGAAAGTACAAAGGGGGTAAATAGAATGGAGGGGAATAGACAGTCAGTAATAATAACTATGAATGTGAATGGGATGAACTCTGCTATAAAACAGAAGCGAACTGCAGAGTGCATTAAAAACCAGAATCCTACAATATGCTGTTTACAAGAAACACATTTGAAGCAGAGAGATACACACAGAGTAAAGGTGAAAGGCTGGAGCAGAATATATTATGCTTCAGCTAAAGTAAAAAAAGCAGGGGTAGCAATCCTTATCTCAGACAAAGTGCAGGCAAAAATAGATCTCATTAAAAGAGATAAGGAAGGAAATTACATCTTGCTTAAAGGTAATGAAGTAATATCAATATTGAATATGTATGCGCCAAGTGGTATAGCATCCAAGTTCTTAAAGTAGAAGTTAAATGAGGTGCAAGAGGAATTAGAGAGTGATACTATACTAGTGGGGGATCTGAATCTCCCCCCTCAGAATTAGATAAATCTAGCAGAAAAATAAATAAGAAAGAAGTGAAGGAGGTAAATAGATTACTAGAAAAGTTAGACATGATAGATGTCTGGAGAAAATTGAATGGGGATAGAAAGGAATATACCTTTTTCTCAGCAGTACATGGCACATTTTCAAAAATTGACCATGTATTAGGGCACAAAAACGTCATAGTTAAATGTAGAAAGGCAAAAATATTAAATGCATCCTTTTCAGATCATGATGCAATAAAAATTACATGTAAGAAAGAGCCAGGGAAAAGTAGAATGAAAATCAATTGGAAACTAAATAATTTCATTCTAAAGAATGAATGGGCCAAAGAACAAATCATAGAAACAATCAATAACTATATCCAAGAGAATGACAATAATGAGACAACATACCAAAATCTATGGGATGCAGCCAAAGCAGTGCTTAGGGGAAAATTTATAGCTCTAAATGCTTTCATGAATAAAAAAGAGAAAGAGGAGATTAATGAATTGGGCATGCAACTTAAAAAGCTAGAAAAAGAACAAATTAGAAATCCTCAATTAGATACTAAATTAGAGATCCTGAAAATCAAAAGGAGAAATTAATAAGATTGAAAGCAGAAAAACTATAGAATTAATCAATAAAACTAAGAACTGGTTTTATGAAAAAACCAATAAAATAGATAAAATATTGGTTAATTTGATTTAAAAAAAGAAAGAAGAAAACCAAATTACCAGTATCAAAAATGAAAAAGGGGATATTACCACCAATGAAGTGGAAATTAAATCAATAATTAGGAATTATTTTGCCCAATTGTATGCCAATAAATTTGACAATATAATGAAATGGATGAATATTTACAAAAAGACAAACTGCCCAGGTTATGTGAGGAGGAAATAAAATCCTTAAATAAACCCATATTAGAAAAAGAAATTGAACAAGCCATTAATGAACTCCCTAAGAAAAAATCCCCAGGGCCAGATAGGTTTACTGGTGAATTTTACCAAACATTTAAAGAAAAATTAATTCCAATATTATACAAATTATTTGGAAAAATAGGTGAAGAAGGAGTTCTACCAAATTCGTTTTATGACACAAATATGGTGGTGATACCAAAACCAGGCAAAGCAAAAACAGAGAAAGAAAATCATAGACCAATTTCCCTAATGAATATTGATGCTAAAATCTTAAATAAGATATTAGCAAGGAGATTACAGCAAGTGATCCCCAGGATAATACACTATGGCCAGGTGGGATTTATACCAGGAATGCAGGGCTGGTTCAACATTAAGAAAACTATTAACATAATCAACCACATCAATAAAAAAAACCAACCAAAATCATATGATTATCTCAATAGATGCAGAGAAAGCTTTTGACAAAGTACAGCACCCATTCCTAATAAAAACACTAGAGAGTTTAGGAATAGGGGGAGCTTTCCTTAAAATAATAAACAGTATCTACCTAAAGCCATCAGCAAGTATTATATGCAATGGAGATAAATTAGAGGCCTTCCCAATAAGATCAGGGGTGAAACAGGGATGTCCATTATCACCCCTATTATTTAATATTGTCCTAGAAATGTTAGCTTTAGCAATCAGAGAAGAGAAAGGAATTAAAGGAATTAGAATAGGCAAGGAGGAAACAAAACTATCACTCTTTGCAGATGATATGATGGTATACTTAAGGAATCCTCGAGAATCAAGTCAAAAATTACTTGAAACAATTAACAACTTTAGCAAAGTAGCAGGATATAAAATAAATCCACATAAATCATCAGCATTTCTATACATGACCAACAAAGTCCAGCAGCAAGAGATAGAAAGAGAAATTCCATTTAAAGTAACAGCAGATAATATAAAATACTTGGGAGTCTACTTGCCAAGACAAACCCAGGAACTCTATGAACACAACTACCAAACATTCTTCACACAAATCAAATCAGATCTAAATAATTGGAAAGATATCAATTGCTCATGGATAGGCAGAGCTAATATAGTAAAAATGACAATACTGCCTAAATTAATTTACTTATTCAGTGCCATACCAATCAGAATACCTAAAAATTATTTTATACAGCTAGAAAAAATAATAACAAAATTCATCTGGAAAAACAAAAAATCAAGAATATCCAGGGAAATAATGAAAAAAAATTCACAGGAAGGTGGGTTAGCGGTACCAAACCTGGAGCTTTACTATAAAGCGGCAGTCATCAAAACTATCTGGTACTGGCTAAAAAATGGAGTGGTAGATCAATGGAATAGGCTAGGCTCAGGAAATGCAGTAGTAAATGACACTAGTAATGTAGTGTTTGATAAACCCAAAGACTCCAGCTTCTGGGATAGGAACTCAGTATTTGACAAAAACTGCTGGGAAAACTGGAAGACAGTATGGCAGAAATTAGGCATAGACCAACATCTTACACCTTATACCAAAATAAGGTCAAAATGGATACACGATTTAGACATGAGGTGATATCATAGGTAAATTAGGAGAGAAAGGAATAGTCTACCTATCAGATCTTTGGAAAGGAAAACAGTTTTTGACCAAACAAGAGATAGAGTATATTATAAAATGCAAAATGGATGATTTTGATTACATTAAATTAAAAAAATTTTGTACCAACAGAAGCAATGCATCCAAAATTGGAAGGGAGGCAGAAAGCTGGGAAACAATTTTTGAGGCCAGTACTTCTGATAAAGGCCTCATCTCTAAAATATATAGGGAACTAAATCAAATTTATAAGAACCCAAGTCATTCCCCAATTGAGAAATGGTCAAAGGATATGAACAGGCAGTTTTCTGATGAAGAAACCAAAGCTATCTATTCCCATATGAAAAAATGCTCTAAATCTCTAATGATTAGAGAGATGCAAATTAAAACAATTCTGAGGTACCACCTGACACCTATCAGATTGGCTAAAATGACAAAAAAGGAAAATAATAAATGTTGGAGAAGCTGTGGGAAAATTGGAACACTAATCCATTGTTGGTGGAGCTATGAACTGATCCAACCATTCTGGAGAGCAATTTGGAATTATGCCCAAAGGGCGCTAAAGCTGTGCATACACTTTGACCCAGCAATACCACTTTTGGGTCTTTTTCCCAAAGAAATCATGGAAAGGGGAAAGGGACCCACATGTACAAAAATATTTATAGCTGCTCTTTACGTGGTGGCAAGGAATTGGAAGTTGAGGAGGTGCCCATCAATTGGGGAATGGCTGGACAAGTTGTAGTATTTGAATACAATGGAATACTATTGTGTTGTAAGAAATGATGAGCAGGAGGAGTTCAGAGAAACCTGGAGGGTCTTGTGTGAGCTGATGATGAGTGAGATGAGCAGAACCAGAAGAACATTGTACACAGTATCATCAACATTGAGTGTTGATCTACTGTGATGGACTATATTCTTCTCACCAATGCAATGGCACAGAAGAGTTCCAGGGAACTCGTGATGGAAGAGGATCTCCAAATCCAAGGAAAAAAAAAAAAAAGAACTGCAGACTATAGATGCTGAATGAACCATACTATTTCTTTTGTTTTTGATGCTGTTGGTTTTTTTTCTATTTTGAGATTTTTCATCATTGCTCTGATTTTTTCTCTTATAACATGACTAATGCAGAAATAGGATTAATGTTATTAAGTGTATATATATATATATAGATAGATAGATATAAAACCTATATCAGATTACCTGCTGTCTAGAGGAAGGGGGAGGGAGGGAAGGGAGGGAGAAAAATCTGAAATTGTAAAGCTTGTATAAACAAAAGTTGAGAACTATCTTTACATGTAATGGAAAAAAATAAAATACTTTATTAATTAAAAAAAAAGAAATATTAATACAAATCCTTTCATCTTCATTTTTTTTTCAAAGCCAAGTTTTTACATCAGAGACAATGAAATTAAGCTTGTTTCCTCCCTTAAAAGGAATGCATGTGTTTTCCTTATATAGGTAAATATTTTTTTTTTGTAATTCTATAATTTCAACAATGTAATAACATGAACGATTAGGTCATCCCCAAAGTGTCTAAGAAACACCTCCAGAATCCTGGAGTCTATTATCTCAGGCTCAGCAAATGATAGTCTTTGGTAATGTCTAGACTCAGTTGTTATTGTTGTACTATATCTTTTGACTTATAAAATCCAGCAAATTAAAATTTGTGCTGAGCAAATTGCCTAAATCAGGTGCATTTATGTTACTCCCTAAATTATGGCATGTAAATTTTTCAGACTCTTAATTCTTTACATTCAAAATTAGAAAATTCAGAATTTCTTTGGAATCTTATACTCTGTCAAAGGATGTCATTCAATTCAATTAAATAATACCTAAATACCTCACAAGTACCAGACCCTTGTACAGTGTTAATATAATGCACAGAAACACAGAAGGAATTCACTAATACTAATAAATTTATCCAGATCTATTAGAAATTATTTTGGGGGATATGACATCTCACCTGTCATATCTTTGCATAGGTTGTCTTATTTCTTTCCCTTTATGCAGGAGAATTACCAGCTTCCTTCAAAGCTCAATTCAGGTACTACCTGAGGAAGTTCAGTTTTGATCTGCCCAGTTGCTAGTATTCACTGCCATAATCACTTTTTTGGGGGGGTGAGGTAATGAGGGTTGACTTGCCCAGGGTCACACAGCTAGTAAGTGTCAAGTGTCTGAGGCCGGATTTGAACTCAGGTCTTCCTAAATGCAGGGCTGGTGCTTTATCCACTGCGCCACCTAGCTGCCCCGCTAGTATTCACTATACCCTATAACCAAAAAATTACTGTGTATTATGTACATATTAATGTATAAACTTATTTGTGCATGTGGTCAATTTTCCCACTTGAATGTAAGTTCCTTAAAGGTAGGGGTTGTTTTGTTTTTCTTTTTTTTATCTCTAGCACCCAAAACAGCAAAGGCACTAAGTCAAGTTTGCTGAATTAATGGTCATTTCCATAGATATGGCATACCAACCAATAATTAGCACTTCATATTTTTGACACATTTTATCACACACAAAGGATGACCCCTTAGATATCCAGGGATTGTTAAGGAGTAGGGCAAGCAAAGTAGAGTCAGGGATCTATCCAGATCACTCTCCCCACAGATATAATTTGATCCTTACTGGGACACAATGGAAATGGTTTTGGCCTTGGGTGAGATGATCTTCTGGCTCAGCAAATGGTGTTCTAAGTATTAGGCAACCCAGTTATATCAGGTACTTGGTCACACCTCTGGTTATCTGGTCTATTGAATAATTAGGCTATAGGACACACTAGAATATGGATAAATTAAAAAACACTAAGGTTTATTTGGGGAGGGGCTGTTTGCTTTTTAAAGGAAGGGGTGGGAGAGTAGGGATCTCCTTCAACATCAAGGGGAGAGATGGCCATCAATTAGAAGTGTAACATTAAGAGATGGAGTTTCCAGTAAGGAAGATTGCACATATAAAAGGGGAAACAGTTTCAAGATAAGGAGCAGGGTGGATACCAAGTAGTAGAAGGAGACATTTCAAGAACAAAGAGAGCCTATCATGAACCCCCCCAAACCCCACAAAATGGAGAGTTTTCAGACTACCATAGCATTTATTGGAGATAACAACATTTTAAAATATAAAGCATGTGCAAGGTCTTGGGAATCCATGCCACACAACAGTACTATCAGTCAAACAGTATTTGGGGAAGGTCTTTCTGGTACCTCCAATAATAACTGGAAGGACAGGACAAACCTGGATTATAACAAATTCTAGCCTAAACAAGATTTTTGGGATATTGATGCCCCAACTCATTTAAGTTTGTATTTGTAAATCAAAGATAAGAATTACCCAGATCTTTAAAATAATTATTATGACTCTTCTCTAGCCCTTTAATTTCTCAATACTTTTGGCAAAGATCTCAGATGATAAATTAAATAATAGTTCATCTGTATGGAGTTCCTAAAAAATGATTTCTCTCTACTGACATGATCACAGGTCTGCCTACCTCGCCCTAAAAGTGACAATAAAACTGTATCTCTTGCTTGATCCCCAAAGGAGAGGACGATGGAGTTGGAAGGGAAAGGGAGGGAGAAAAGGGAAGGAGAGAGAAAGAGGGAGACAAATTCTTGGCTCATTTCTTACACTGGTCTTATATAATATATGTTATAGTTTCCTTCAAGAATCAACTTAAGTGCAATCTAAAGGAGGCTTTTCTTTTTTCCCTTAGATGTTAGTGTTTTCTCAAAGTTTTGTTGCTTTTGCTTTGTATGTGTCTTGTATACAGTATCTTTTATAATTTAATCATCTTGACTGTAGAAATTGATGGATTCTGGATAGAGATCTAACAGTAGCTCCTTAGCCAAGAGGTATAGTAGAAAAAGCACTAGGTAGCATCTGGACTATAACAAAATTCTCCCACCTTTATCTACTGCCCTTTCCTTTCCAACATTTCTTCTTCCTCACCATAACCTCTAGTCTACCCACCCCCTCAGGTTTTTTTCCCCAGCCATCACCCCAGCACTTTCCTATTCTCCTTTCCCTATTTCGATCCCTTTAGTGAATCAGTTCAATATTATACTATCCTAAATACTGTAGTCCCTTGCTTCCTTTTCCTATCACTGATCACACCTTGACAAGTCTGCCCTTGGATTACTACCACATCTTATACCTTTGTTCCTATTCACATGCTACTGAATGGAATTTGGGAAAATCATGAAACCAATCAAGCAATATTCACTAAGTACCTACTATGTGTCTCAGGCACAGTATTAAACACCTAATTACAAAGAGAGGCAAAAGAAATCCCTGCCTCCAAGAAGCTTGAGAGCTTACAGTCAGGGAAAGACAACATGTAAACAAATATACCTAAAAAAAGCTAAATACAGGATAAATAGGAAATAATGGGGGGGGGCAGGGCAATGAGGGTTACGTGACTTGCCCAGGGTCACACAGCTAGTAAGTGCCAAGTGCCAAGTGCCAAGTGTCTGAGTCCAGATTTGAACTCAGGTCCTCCTGAATCTAGGACCAGTGCTTTATCCACAGCACCACCTAGCTGCCCCCTAAATAGGAAATAATTAATGGAGGGAAGACACTGGATTTAAGACTGTTGGGGACGGCTTACTGTAGAAGGCTGAATTTTAATCAGGACTTAAAGGAAGCCAGGAAGGTCAGTAGGCTGAGCAGAGGAGGAAGAGTGTTCCAACCATGTAGAACAATCAGAAAAAACTCTCAGAGTGAGAGATAGAGTGCATTTTTCATGGCTCAGCCAGGAGACCAGTGTCACTGCCTAAAAGAATATATATCTGGGAGTAAGGTGTAAGAATACTGGCAAAGTAGGAGGGAACTAGGTTATGAAGGCTTTAAATACTAACTACAGCATTTTGTATTTACTCCTGAAAACAATATTAAACTACCGGAGTTTATTAGCTGGTGAGGTGACATGATCAGATTTGCATTTTTAGAAAATTGCTTTAGTGGCTGAATGGATTAAAGTGGGGAGATTTGAGGCAGGCTGACCCACCAGAGAGTTACTGCAATAATCCACCTGTCAGATGATGAGGGCCTACACTAGAGTGATGGTAGTGTCAGAGGAGAAAAGAGTACATCATTGGCAAGATGCTTCAAAGGTGGAATTGGCAGGCTTTGGCAACAGACTGGATATGGGAGTTGAGAGATGGTGAGTGATCCAGGATGATTCTTAGGTTTTGAGCTTGATGGGATGTTATTGCCCTCTACAGTAATAGGGAAGATATGTAGGGGATGAGGGAAAGTTAGTGGTTAAATAATGACTTTTGTTTTGGAGATACTGAGTTTAAGATGTCTAGTGGACATCCAGTTTAAGATGTCTGAAAGGCAACTGAAGGGGTAAGACTGCAGGTCTGTGCAAAGGCTGAAGCCTGATAGGCAGATGTGAAAATCATTAGCAAATCCAAAGAGGTCCCAGGATAGAACCTGGAAGTACACCTAAGGTTAGAGGGTATACACTAGAGAAGGTTCCAGCAAAGGAGATGGAAAAGGAGTGTTCAGATAGATAGGAGGAAACCAGGAGAGAATGAGAAAATATCAAAGAAGAGAAAGTGACCAAGTGTCAAAGGCCACAAAGAGGTAAAGGGGTATGAGGATTGAGAAAAGGCAACTAAAGGATCATTAATAACTTTGGAGACAGTAGTTTTAATGGAATGATAACGTTGGAAGCTGGATTCTAAGCTGTTACAAAGAGAGTGAGAGGATCAAAAGTGGAGGCATCTATTATAGATGGACTTTTTGAGGAGTTTAGCTATAAAGGGCAGAAGAGGTACAGGATGACAGCAGAGATGGAAGGATGGAGTGAGAGTTTTTTCAGGCTGAGGCATGTTTTTAGGCAGTAGGAAAGAAACCAAGGGACAGATTAAAAAGAAGTGAAGGAGGGGGCAGCTAGGTGGCGCAGTGGATAGAGCACCTGCCCTGGAGTCAGGAGGACCTGAGTTCAAATCTGGCCTCAGACACTTGACACTTACTAGCTGTGTGACCCTGGGCAAGTCACTTAACCCTCATTGCCCCGCAAAAAACAAAACAAAAAAAAACAAACACAAAAAGAAGTGAAGGAGTGGGGATGACAGAGGGGGCAACTGTTGGAGGAGACAGGATGGAATGGGATGAAACCACATTGACTAGATGCATTGAAAATTTATGCTACATAATCTCAGCTGGCCTTTTATTGAAGCAGGACAATCATTTCATGCCTCCCTAAACAATTCACTACCCCACTCACCAAAGCAGTTTTCCTAAACATTTTCATGTTTCCTCAAATGTCCAAAGAAATCCCCCTCCTACCCCCCAGATGAGGAATTTGCCTCTCATCACTGAAAAGAAATCTCCTTCCTCTTCTCTCCTTCTTACCTCGCCTCACTCAAATGATTGTCACTATTACCTCCTCTTTTATACCTCTCTCACATAAAGTGAATCTTCTACTTGCCACAGTAGACTCTTCTACTTTTTACATGTAGAAGGGTACCATTCCATCCCAACCAGCACCCGGACTCCTCTATTATCCCCATTCTCTCATTAATCTTTCTTTGGTTACTGGATGCTTCCCTCCTGCCTACATATGTGTATGTATATGTATAGATAGAGATATAAAGACAGAAATAGAGACAGACGTACAAATGTGTGTGTCCTTAAAAATTCCTTACTTGATCCAAGCATTCCCAATATCTAACATTATATTTCTCTTTCCTTTTGTGGTAAAACTCCTTGAATAATTCATCTTTAATCGTTGCCTGCCTCCACTTCCTTTTTCCTCACTTTTTTTTTTTTTTGCAGGGCAATGGGGGTTAAGTGACTTGCCCAGGGTCACACAGCTAGTAAGTGTCAAGTGTCTGAGGCCGGATTTGAACTCAGATACTCCTGAATCCAGGGCCGGTGCTTTATCCACTGCGCGACCTAGCCGCCCCCCTCACTCTCTTTTAAACTCTATCTTTCAGCATTATAATTCCACTGAAACAACTTTCTGCAAACACACCAAAGATTGCTTAATTACAAAACCTAAAGGCATATTCTCAATCCTCACTCAACCGTCTCAATCTCTCTGTAGCTTCTGACATGGTTAATTACCCTCTTCTCCTAGCTACTCTCTCCTCTTTAGGTTTTTGTCACCCTGCTCTCCTCCTGCTTGTTCTCCTACCTGTCTGACCGCTCCTCTGATTCCTTTGCTGGATTTTTATCCAAGTTGTACCTGCTAAAAGCACAGATTCCCCAAAGTTCAGTTCTGGACCGTTTTCACTGTTCCCTCTATACTATCCTACTTGGTGATCTCAACAGGTCCAAAACTGAACTCATTGTCTTTACCTCCCCTCTTCTGATCTTCCTTGATATTGTCAACATTGCCACCATCTCAAGTATCCATGTTCACAGACTCAGTGTCATCCCTTACTGGTCACTCCCACTCACCTCACAAATACAATGTTTCTAGGAACTGTTGTTTTCTACCTTTGAAAAATCCCTTTGTATAAATTTCCTTTCCTCATCAGATATAGTCCGGTGTAGTCTCTCATCTACTCACAACTGGACTACTGCAATAACCTTCTGGTTGCTTCAGTCCATACTCCACTTGGCTACCAAACTGATTTTCCTAAAGCACAGATCTGACACCTCCTCCCAACCTCCATCAATAAACTTAGTGGCTCCCTATTACCTTCACTATCAAATACAAAAATCCTTTCTTTGGCTTTTAAACCTTTAAATCTGGCTTCTTCCTACCTTTCTAGTCTTTTACACTTTAGTAACTTCTTGCCGTTTCTTGCACAAGACTCTCCATAGGTTATAGCTTAGTACACTAGTGCACTTTCAGTAGCTATCCTCTATGTCTATAGCATTCCTTCAAGTCTCAGCTTAAGTCCTCCCTCTCTCTCTCTCTCTCTCTCTCTCTCTCTCTCTCTCTCTCTCTCTCTCTCTCTCTCTCTCCCCCCCCTTTCCCTCCTTCCCCTCTCTCCCTCCCTCCTTTCCTCTGTGTGTGTCTCTCTCATGCACACATACATAGTTGTTTCAATTTTGTCTCCCCCATCTGAATGTGAGCTCCTTGATGGCAGGAATTGTTTTTCCCTTTCTTTTCATCCTTAGCACGTAGAACAGTGCCTAGAGCATAGTAGAAGTTTAATAAATGATTATTGACTGATTGACTGACTCCATGAAAAATGAGCTAAAATTAAAAATGGTTACTTCTACATCCAATTTCCTTCAGAAGCAAGAATGTTTCTAATTATCACTGACTGGGGTAAATGCAAGTTTGAAATTCTCATATGTGCCACTGCAAAATGTAAATTTAAAAATATATGCCAAAATACCTCACCATTTTTTTAAAAATGGCCAAATTAATTTTTGTCAAACACTCAAAAATATTTCTGGGTTATGACCAATCAAAAGAAAGTCTGGTCCAATGATCTGATTTATGGAACAGTCATAGGAGAAAAGAAATAGGGTTTTAGAATAGTATTTTAATTTTCGGTAATATATTTGCCACTGTATAAGAGGTAGCCATTTTAACCAATTTAAAATAATTTTTTTTCACATTTCAAATAAGGATATTTAAATATGAAGCCACAAGTGAAAGCAAGTAAGGTAATTACCCAGGAATCAAGAGCCCGAAGGTGGCATGCATTATTGACAGCTAGGAAAAGTCTTGGAGATGCGTCAGTTTTGTTTTTTTGTTGTCTTTTTTTGCGGGGCAATGGGGACTAAGTGACTTGCCCAGGGTCACACAGCTAGTAAGTGTCAAGTGTCTGAGCCTGGATTTGAACTCAGGTACTCCGGAATCCAGGGCCGACGTTTTATCCACTGCAGAACCTAGCTGCCCCAAGATGCATCAGTTTTTAAAGAGGATGACCAGGCTGGCTATCTGGCTAACTGAACAGACAATAGAAAAACTTCATATACTTATTATCAAAATTATCTGCAACTAGTCTTAGCTAGTAGAAAAGAGAACATGTGTAAGGATAAGCTAAATGACAAGAAACATTTTCATAGGGCCAAGATAAAAGCCCTGTTTATGGCAGACATACTAAACTTAGATATCCCAGCTCCCTTCTCCTTAAAACTGAATTGAAATGACTATCAACATATTACTACTTTTCTTAGAAGTCACAGTGTTGCACTAAGTTTGTTTCATATATTTTGGTCATTTAAGGCATGCAAACTCAGTATAACCATTTACTATAGAAAATAATGTAGTATGAGAAAGATTCAACTTGGATTCTGATCTACTTAGCTGAGGTAATAAAACATTAAAATGAACTTCACAAAAAATTAATTAATTATTTTTTTTAAATGAAGACTTCACAATAAAGTACCTTTCATAAAATCATAGGATTTAGAGATACTCCAAAATTTAAGATTATCCAGTCAAATTTTTAGGCATAAACTCAGGGGAAGACTTCATGGTAGACAAGGGGAATTTTTAAAATATCTGATCAAATCCTGGTTTAAAAATAAATCTAAAATTAAAAGACCAAAATTTTAAGTACTGTATCTAGAGGCTGGATGTAAAGAATTTCCATTAAAATGAATGAGCACAACATACATGGTTTCTGCAAGCACAGCAAAACTTGAAAGTAAAAATATTGTTTTAGCTGGTGAAAACAACTTTTTTTTTACATATGTTAGTGAATTATGATGACTCTCCTAACTGCCTGAAATGTAGACTTACTAATGAATTGAAACTGAAAAAATATCTAGAAAGGCTGTTTAGTTTAATATGAAAGAAGAATGAAAAATCAATGTGAATACAATAGGAAACAAGTAAAGAAAATAGAATTAACAAGACTGCTCAGAGAAGCAAAGAAAATATAATGTGTAAGAGGTGTATATTACCTACATTATAAAAAGAGGGAAACAGGATGGGTGAAAGAGAAGAGAGGGAGAAAATATATTAAAGCAAAAGCTTGGGGCAGCTAGGTGGTGCAATGGATAAAGCACTGGCCCTAGATTCAGGAAGACCTGAGTTCAAATCTGGCCTCAGACACTTGACACTTACTAGCTAAGTGACCCTGGGCAAGTCACTTAACCCTCATTGTCCCACAAATAAATAAATAAATAGAAATAGAAATAAATAAAAAATAGAAATAGGTGGATAGATGGGTAGATAGATAGATAAAACAAAAGCTCACCTATCAGCACCCAGGATGATTCCTGGTGGTATGTCCAAGTTTTCTATAGAAAGAAAGTGGGCATGCTTGCCTGAGTAGAGATGGTATTGTTTGGAATTGGGACAGAAAAATCAAAGGCCTGGAATTATGATTCTCATATGGGTCTAAATATCAGCTTTCTTTAGAAGATGAAACAAAAAATGCTTTCTTAAGCAATAAATAAATGTTCTCATCTCTGACACAAGAATAAGACTAGATGCTATCGTGGTGCCTAGAAACTCTGAAACAAAGATAAATCATGATACTTAGATAAAATATACTATACATTCCATGCATAAGCCATACTGTAGTTTCATGGTCACTTTAGTTCAGAGCAATATTAAACATTTTGTTGGGTCTCAAGTGATACCAAGAATATAGTGAATTGCTGAGTGCAGGAAAATATAAGGAAGTCCTAGAAGTTTAAATCTACATAGAGTGGTCATAAGGTTGGTACTATTTGGCACCTGGAATTTAAGAGGTAAATTTGACCCTTAAATCCCCACCCTAGTGCTATCCCTGAACTAATAATATCTGGAAAACTCCAGCACTATATTCTGGGCCTGACATGGCTAACATCCATGGTGCAGATATCATTATATCCTTAATTTTACTTAGAAATTTTTATTAAGGCTAATTAGGTAAAATAATAAAAAGTATGACCTAAATAACTTTTCATCAATTTTCAAGTATCTGTTACTGATCTAGCTTCCTATTTATCCATGTCTGAAAAATGTAGGCCCAATTTAGAGCCTTGATCAAAGATAATAACATTATACATACATAAATACCAAAGACAGTTCATGTTTTTCCAAAAGAAAAGTCCATGTTGCATTTCTAGCACCCTATTCTTTCCAATCTTCTGGATCTTTAAATTTCTTATCCTATATTTTTCACTTTTCACCCACAAGATATTTTTATTCCTCCCTCAGATCTGAAGTCAATGATTTTACTCATGAAAAGAAAAACCAGGAACTGAATCTGTGATTGAGGAGTTGCAAGTAGAATCTAATTTTTTTAAAAAGATAACTGAAGATTAGAACTCTTTTCTCATGAAATAAAATACAATGAAATAATAGATGTGAGAACACCAAGTTGAAAGCTACCCAAAAATATAAGTGCACATATTATTATTAGCTACTTAAGCTGTCTAAGAATAAAGAACAAAGCTAACATGATAAATATCCATATAAGAACCTGGAAGTCTAGAGGAGAGCCAGATAAATGAGAAGAATTTCAAAGTTAAAAGTCTCCATCAAAAGATGTAGCATTTTGCTAGTCACTCAGGTTTGAAAACTTGGTGTCATTTTTGATTCATCCTCCTCTTTAATATCCTCTATATAAATTCCTCCTAGAAATCTATCTGATCTGACCATTTCCCCCCCCCCCCGATTTCTGCTGCCACCTGCATAACCTAAACTCTGATCCCATTATGCCTATACCACCAGAACTGCTTCCTAACTATTCTCCCTGCCTCCTGTGTTTCTCCAATTTATGCTAAATAGAGTTACCACAATAATATTACTAAAATGTTGATTATATCTCTAAAATGAGGAGGAGGGGGAGGAGGAAGAGGAAGAGGAGGAGAAGAAAGAGGGAAGAAGAAGAAGGAAGAAGGAAGAAGGAAGAAGGAAGAAGGAAGAAGGAAGAAGAAGAAGAAGAAGAAGAAGAAGAAGAAGAAGAAGAAGAAGAAGAAGAAGAAGAAGAAGAAGAAGAAGAAGAAGATTGCCAGCCTAGGCTGAAATTCCAAAGCTGCAGTTTAATGATGAGAAACTTCTGGTTCCCTTAGGCATTGGCTAAAGTATTCACTAGAGAGGAACATAATCCTTCAGTTTGAAAGTGTCCTAGGGAGTTGTTCTATCACACTTTAATTCATAAATTAGAGAATCATACTAATTATACGCTACATATTCTCACTTAATTCTCATATTAAGGAAACCCTAAGAAATAAAACTTTTAAATCAGTTACCCTATCTTGTGCCAGAGAAATCAATTACATTAAAGCTCAATGTCTTGACAACTGAATCCAAGAATCCTACTTTTCAGGCTTAAAACAAAACAAAAAACAAAAAACAAAACAAAACACCATTATGAGGCTTTAGTCTTTGCCAACATAGTAATATGTTTCTTTTAACTCTAAAATATCTCTAGAACACAGCCTTTGAGCTACATATCTTTCCCCTCTGCCCCACCTACTCCCCAATTTAATTCTCAAATTTTTAAGAATATTCTTATGTTGAGGTATCCATGCCACTTCCTCTTTATACAATCTGATACACTATATATCCTTATGCAATAATAAGGATTTTAATGCCTTTGCTACCTATTAATTAATCTATGAGGGGCAACATGGCTTACAGGATAAAGAACTAACCAAATATTTCAATTTGTCAATTTCAAATTATCATGGGGCATCAAGTCATATGTCTTCAATACAGAATCTGTGTGATCTTAAACAAGGTACTAAACCTTTCACTGAACCAGGAAACCTATTGCTGTTGGTCAGTTATTTTTCAGTTGTATTCAATGCTCCATGACACCATTTGGGGTTTTCTTGGCAAAGATAGTGGAGTGGTTTGACATTTCCTTCTCCAGCTCATTTTACAGATGGGGACATTGAGGGAAACAGGGTGAAGTGACTTGCCCAGGGTCACACAGCTAGTAAGTATTTGAGGCCAGATTTGAACTCTGGAAGGGGTGTCTTCCAGACTCCAGGACTAGTACTCTAGCCCCAACACCACCTAGTTACTGAGACTTTAAATTCCAGAACAGTTGCCAGTCTGTATTAGTAGAGGAAGTTTCCTCATTTAGTTACATCTATATACCAGTAAAACAAAGACCCAGACAAAATTAAAGCAAAACATCCCTAGTCTCCAAGTATAGGGGTTTTAATGTAATGCTGGCATTATTCAATATGTTATCCTAGTGTTACAAGGAAACTGCTGGTGCGGGAGTCCTTTGGTATTCCTCTTTAAAGAATTATACCAGGGGGCAGCTAGGTGGCACAGTGGATAAAGCACTGGCCTTGGATTCAGGAGGACCTGAGTTCAAATCCAGCCTCAGACACTTGACACTTAACTAGCTGTGTGACCTTGGGCAAGTCACAACCCTCATTGCCCTGCAAACAAACAAAAAACAAACAAGAATTATACCCTCTCACACACAAATCCAATTAGAATAAATTAATCTTTTATTTAGGTGCTAAAGAAAAGAACCAAAAGAGATAGACTCTTGAGGGGACAAAATGGTTTTGAGACAAGATTCTCTGAAACACATTTCTCCTTGAACAGAAGAAAGGCAAAAGCTTTTACAGAGTTTAGATGGGGTGATCACCACCTGACAATGGAAAGTTCCCTTTGGGGGTGGCAGAAAGCTTGAGTGAGGTAGCAGTCCTGACTTTTGGAGTTATCTCTGTTCCCTGGTGCCCATCAGGCAGCAGCCACTTCTAATGGGTTCTTTCTTCTCAAGGTGTGTTTCTCCTTTAGCTAGTAGGCCCCTTTGAACTTTAATAGTCCCAAAGTCCTTGACATGTCCCAAACCTATAACACTAGTATTATATAACTAATTGATCCAAAAAAATTTACTGAGCTACCACAATTGCAGCTTGTAGAGCACTGAATTTAAGTAAAGGGATTAAACCTAGTAAAAGCTGAGAAAAGGAGAAAAAAAAATAACATTCCTTATTAGAATGCTGTATTCAAGTGGAGTCACCACATTTTAAAAAGGCATATAGAAAAAGAGCAAAGTCACAATCAAAAAAGACCAAAAGACAAAAAAAAAGAGTGCAAATTTAAAAGGGTTAGAATAAATATTGAAAACCTCATGGTAGCTGGCCATACTGAGAAATCTTTTCAAAGTAACTAGGTCCTTAGCTACAATTTAGCATAAAGAAGAGAAGAGGTGACTGAATTATTCTATTTACATTCACTAAAGACTTTAAGGCACTTTTATTTGAAACACAAATGAGAAACATTAGGCTAATTAGACCAGGAGAAATTTCAATGAACTCTAAAAATTATTAGTATAATGAGCTCCTGAGGAAAGTTGTAGAGTCTCTACTCAAGGAGATCTTCAAGAAGTAAACTGACAGCTCTCTATTTGGCATGATTGAGGTTTTCAGCTACCTGAAAGGATTGGGCAAGACCCTTTATTAAAGGCCTCCTCATCCTCCACTCCAATTGTAAATCTATACATCTATGGGGCAGCTAGGTGGTGCAGTAGATAAAGCACCAGCCCTGGATTCAGGAGTACCTGAGTTCAAATCCGCCTCAGACACTTAACACTTACTAGCTGTGTGACCTTGGGCAAGTCACTTAACCCCCACTGCCCCACAAAACAAAACAAAACAAACAAAATCTATACATATACATTTTATGTGGGAAGAGGCTGTTAAGTTGGTAGAAATAAAATCAAATCTTTCCAGAGTAATTTTTAATTATTTTAATGGCCTGATAACATGATAAATTATAAGGATAAAAGATTCAAGTTAATTTCATTAATTTATGAAACATTTTCTATGTACTAGATGATATGGCTATGAAGATGGTTGACAAACAATAATCTTTGCCCATAAGAAGCTTACAGGCTACTAGTTAGTTAGAAGGGAATTTTGAAATCATCTCATCCATTCTTGTTACAACAGGACCCCAAATAAATTACAGGCCTATAAAAGAGAGTGTTCCTATAACTGTAATAATTGTATAATGAAGGTTGCCATTAACAAAGTAGCATAGAAATATCCAGAGAAACATCTTAACAAAGTGCACCCAGAGATACTCACCTCTAAGAGCCTAAAGGGAAGAAGGTAAAGTTAGAAACAGTGCCAAAATGCTGTTGGCACAATGTACTTCACTACTCCTGAATTTTAAAAATATGAATGATTATAAAATGAATTGGAGCAAAGCAAAGAAGGGCGAGTTAAGTCATGTGTTGCCTAAACAGGGCCTATGGGTTAAGGCATGTAGTCAGTTAAATTTTCTAAAAATCCTAACCAGACTCATTGCAGTTTGTTCTCAACTAAAACTGATTTACTGGCTACCTGATTTTGACTTATTGTGATAAGGCCCACATTTTTATCTGTGATATGTTTACCCTAAATTTTAGCAACCCCAGGGATGGGAGAGGGCGTCCCAGACCCGTAATTTTGTTAGTGTAGGTAACTCTCAAAACTATTTCAACCCATAAAGATAGAAAAATCATCTATAACTAAATGCCTTAGAGAGTTGTCTAGGACAGTGAGAGAGGTTAAGTAACTTGATGACAATCAAAAAGCAAGACTTGAAACTAGGTCTTGTTCATTCCAAAGTCAGCTCTCTATCAACCATATAATATCACCTCTCATATTATCATTAGATTACTACACAATATCTGTCTTAGGCCTCTTCTTCTGCCATACTATTTTACTTGGTGATCTCATCAGCCCCCATGAATTTAATTACCATCTCAGCTTAAGTTTCTCAAATTCATTTATCTAACCCTATCTTCTCTGTTGATCTCCAGCCTCCCATCTCCAATTGCCTTTAGAAATCTCAAACTATGTCCTGTAGACATCTTAAACTCAACATATTCAAAAGAAGAATCATTATAATCAACCTCCCCAAATTCCCCACTTCCAAAGTTCCCTATTACCTTAGAGAGAAACACTATCCTCCTACTGTCTCAGTTTCACAACCTGGGAATCATCCTGGATTCCTCACTATCTCTTCAACTCCCATATCCAGTGTGTTACCAAAACTTCTCAATTTCAACTTTGCAAAATCTCTCCAATAATGTCTCCTTCTCTCCTCTGACACTGCCACCCTTCTGGTGCAGACTCTCATCACCTTACCCCTAGATTATTGCAATAGTTTGCTAGTGAGTCGGCCTGCTTCAAGTTTCTCCCCACTCCAATCCATCCTTCAGCCAGCCATTAAATTGATTTTCCTAAAGTACAGGTCCAATTATGTCACCCCCCCCCATTTAATTAACTCCAGTGCTCCCTATTACCTACAGGATCAAATATAATAAAATCCTTTGTTTGGTGTGCAAAGCCCTTCATAACCTGCCCCTGTCCCACATTCCAATCTTCTGGAAGGTCTTACTCCCAATCTTCTACAACCCTATGTATTCTCTGATCCAGCAACATTGGCATTCTTGCTGCTCCTCTAACAAGAAACTCCATCTCCCAACTCCATGAACTTTTTTTAAACTAGCTAATTTATTGGTTTATTTATTTTTTAGATTATTACTTTTTAAATCATAAAAGTATTTTATTCTTTTCCAGTTATATGTAAAGATAGTTCTCAATATTTGTCTTCATAAGATTTTTAGTTCCAAATTTTTTCCCCTCCCCCTCTTCCCTCCTAGAAAGAAAGCAATCCGATATAGGTCACACATGTATAATCACATCAAACATATTTCTGCATTAATCATGTTGTGAAAGAAGCATCAGCACAAAAGGGAAAAACCTCAAGAAAGAAAAAACAAAACAAAACAAAAACGTAGAAACAGTATAGTTCAAACTGCCTTCAGAATCCACAGTTCTTTTTTTCTGGATGTGGAGAACTTTTTCTATCATGAGTTCTTTGGAATTGTCTTGGATCATTGCACTTCTGAGAAAAGCCAAGTCTATCACAGTTGATCATCATAAAATGTTGCTGCTACTGTGTACAATGTTCTCCTGGTTTTGCTCACTTCACTCATCATCAATCCACTTTAAGTCTTTACAGGTTTTTCTGAAATCTGCCTGCTTGTCATTTCTTACAGCACTATAGTATTCCATTACATTGATATACCACAACTTGTTCAGCCATTGCCTCCATGAATTTTTACTAGCTATCCCCCATGCCTAGCATTCTCTCCCTCTTTACTTCTACCTCCTGGATTACTGTGAGGCTCAGTAAAAATCCTGCCTTCTCCATGAAACCTTTCATGATCTCTCAATTCTGGTGCCTTCCTTCTGTTGATTTATTTACATTTTAATCCTGTGTATGGTATCTTGTATTTAGTTTGTATATATACTATATTTGCTTATTTATATTGATGTTGTCTTCCCACAATAGAATATAGACTCCCTGAGAGTAGGCAGTA
The DNA here is from genome assembly GCF_019393635.1 of Dromiciops gliroides. Classification (NCBI taxonomy): domain Eukaryota; kingdom Metazoa; phylum Chordata; class Mammalia; order Microbiotheria; family Microbiotheriidae; genus Dromiciops; species Dromiciops gliroides. The sequence continues at coordinate 260,859,178 of NC_057864.1, forward strand.
TTTATTTTTTTTTTTAAGTATTTTCTTGGTATTAGCACAGGGCCTAGGCACTTAAAGCATGGGTTGGATGAATAAGTAATGAACAATAAATGAAACATATCAATAATATGCTGCTGAGGGAACAACTTTATTTAAATTAGAACAAGCCAAACCATGGCTAGAGTTTGAATCAAAACCCAAATTAAACTATAGTGTGGAGTTTTGAAAAATGTCAGTGGCCAGTTCCACCCCCTGCTAACTATCATTCTGTATCTCTTCTGCTTGTTGTGGCTAAACTCCTTGAAAAGGCCATCTACAAGAGGTGTCTCTACTTTTTCTCTTCTCACTCTCTTCTTAACTCCTTACAATCCTGATTCCAAGCTTATCATTCCATAAAAATACTGTCACTAAAATTACCAAATCCAAAGGCCTTTTCTCAATCCTCATTCTTCAACAGCCCCTGACACTGTTGATCACCCTCTTCTTGATACTCTTTTTAGTTTTTCAGGGTATCACTTTCTTCTGGTTCTCCTTTTCTACCTACCAGATTGCTCCTTCTCAGTCTCCCTTGCTGGACTCTTCACCCAGACCATGTTCCCCAACTATAGATGTCACATAGGTTCTGTCTGGGGCCTTCTTCTCTTCTCCTGCCAAACTACTTGGTGATCTCATCAGCTCCCATGGATTTCACTATCATTTTCATGCTAATGATTCTCAAATCTATCTATCCTGCTCTAAATGGTGAAATTCAATCTTGTAACTCCAACTGCATTCAGACATCTCGAATCAAATGTCCCATAAAATCTTGAACTCAACATGTCCAAAACACAATTCATCTGCTCTTTTGTCTTCTTAGACACTGCCACCAGTCTAGTGCAGGCCCTCATCATCTCACTCCTAGACTACTGTATAACCAACTTGTGGCCTGCCTCAAGTCTCTTCCCACTCCAATCCATCCTGCATTCATCTACCAAAGTGATTTTACTAAAGTGCAGGTCTGACCATGTCACCCACTGCCCCAGACCCATTCAATAAACTCCATTGGCTGGGAGAAATACAAGACGTTCTGTTTGGCAGTAAAAACCGTTCATAACCTGGTCCTAGTACATGCCTTTCCCTAACAGTGGATCCAGTGACACTAGCCTCTTGATTGTTCCACGAATAAGACATTCCATCTCCTAGTTCCAGGCATTCTCTCTGGCTGTTCTTCATGCATGAAATGCTCTCCCTCCTTCACTCCAATTACTGACCTCCCTGGTCTCCTTTAAGTCCCAACTAAAATCCCATCTTCTATAGGAAGTCTTATCTCCTAGACTACAAAACAGTATGTGTCACAAGCTTTCCCACTTTTATTAATTTTTTATATTTCAGGGTAGATGCCCCCACCCCAACCCAAAGGCTTGAGCTGTAGACATCCTATCAACATTCACCTCCTCTTGATGTCTACAACTGGAAAAATCTCCCTCTCCTGAACTTCTGTAACATTGTATAGTTTCTGTACTTATTCTGTAACGATTTTGAATCATAGTTAAAGTTTATCACGTTTTATTTTCTCCTATTAGGCAAAAAGCTCCTTAAGGGCATGGACAATACCTAATTTATCTTTGTATCTATCTCCCTAAGAAATTAGAACAGTTTCTTACAGATAAAAATAGATAATTAATGACTGTGGTTACTTCATGAAAAAAATTAAGGGTGATACTGAGCACTTAAAAGATAATTTGAAAGTATAGTAACTGAATAATTACATGAGAGGTCATCAATGTAATGATGAAGGGGGGAATTCTCAATTAAGTAAGGCAAAATGCAACTGAATATTAAGGTCATACATTTCTGAATAATCTAAAATATAATTAAACAATTAAATGTCAAATCAATCTACAAGCATTTATTAAAGACCTATAATGTACTAAGCAGTATATTAGGCATTGGGGATACAAAGGCAAAAGTAAAATCATCTCTTCCCTCAAAGATCTCATATTCTAACAAGGGAAGCAAAATGTCCAAGTATAGGTCTAAGCATAACTCATAAAAGCAGAATTAAGGTAACTCTGATTTGAAGGCATCAAAAGTAGGACATGAATTTAATTTAAAAGGAACCTAAGAATTCCAAGATTTAGAGGTGAGGCATACCAAAATAAGGTCAAAATGGATACATGATTTAGACATAAAGGATGATACCACACGTAAATTAGGAGAGGAAAGAGTAGTTTACCTCTCAGATCTATGGAGAGGAAAACAATTTATGTCCAAACAAGAGATAGAGAATATTATGAAATGCAAAATGGATGATTTTGATTAAATTAAATTAATGTTTTTGTACAAACAAAAAAAATGCAGCTAAAATTAGAAGGGAAGAAGAAAGCTGGGAAACAATTTTTACAGTCAGTATTTCTGATAAAGGCCTCGTTTCTAAAATATATAGGAAACTAAATCAAATTTATTAAGAATGCAAGTTATTCCCCAGTTGAAAAATGGTCAAAGGATATGAACAGGCAGTTTTCAGATGAAGAAATCAAAGCTATCTAATGCCATATGAAAAAATGCTCTAAATCACTATTGAGTAGAGAAATGCAAATTAAAATAAGTCTGAGGTATCACCTCACACCTGTCAGATTGGCTAATATGAGAAAAAAGGAAAATAATAAATGTTGAAGAAGCTGTGGAAATATTCAAACGCTAATGCATCGTTGGTAGAGCTGTGAACTGATCCAACCATTCTGGAGAGCAATTTGGAACTATGCCCAAAGGGCATACCCTTTGATCCAGTAATACCACTACTAGGTCTGTATCCCAAAGAGATCATAGAAGAGGGAAAAGTACCCACATGTACAAAAAATTTATAGCAGCTCTCTTTGTTGTGGCAAAGAATTGGAAATCAAGGGAATGCCCATCAACTGGGGAATGGCTGAACAAGTTGTGTGTGGTATATGAATGTAATAGAATACTATTGTGCTGTAAGAAAGGATATGCAGGAGGATTTCAGAGAAACCTGGAAGGACTTATATGAATTGATGCTGAGCAAGATGAGCAGAACCAGGAGAACATTGTACACAGTAACAGCAACATTGTGTAATGATCAACTGTGATAGACTTGGCCCTTCTCAGCAGTGCAATGATCTGAAACAATTTCAAAGAACTCATGATAGAAAAAGTTCTCCACATCCAGAAAAGAGAACTGTGGATTCTGAAGACAGATTGAACCATACTGTTTCTACTTTTTGGCTTTTTTTTTCTTTTTATAGGTTTTCCCCTTGTGTTCTGCTTCTTCTTTCACAATATGACTAATGCAGAAATAGGTTTAATGTGATTGTTCATATATAATCTATATCAGATTGCTTTCCATCTTGAGGAGGGGGGAGGGAGGGAAGGGAGAATGGGAGAAAAATTTGGAACTAAAAGTCCTATAAAAACAAATATTGAAAACTATCTTTACATGTAAGTGGAAAATAAGAAAATACTTTTAAGATTAAAAAAAAAAAGTTAGATGTGAAAAGGAAGTGCATTCCTGGCATGAGGAGGCAGCAGTGCAAAGGAATGGAGATGGGGGAAACCTTTAGTGGGGAACAGAAAGGTCAGTTTGGCTAGAACACAGTGTTGGTGGAGGGGAGTAAGAGGTATAAGTTGGGAAAGGTGAGATGTAATCAACCTGTGAAAAGCTCTACAGTGTAAAGAAGGTGATATTTTATGTTAGAGGCCATAGAGAGCTACTGGAGTTTATTGAATAAGAAATTGACAAGGTGTCTTAGCAAGATCTGTGCCTTAGCAAAATCACTTTGGAGGTCTAGGATAGGATAGGTGTGAGTGGGAAGAGTATTAGGTGGGAAAACCAATTGGGAGGCTGCTATAAGAGTGCAAAAAGTGGGCAGCTAGGTGGAACAATGGATAAAGCACCGGCCCTGAATTCAGGAGTACCTGAGTTCAAATCTGACCTCAGACACTTGACACTTACTAGCTGTGTGACCCTGGACAAGTCACTTAACCCTTACTGCCCCCCTCCAAAAACACAAAACAAAATAATAATAATAATAATAATAATAAGATTGCAAAAGGTGACAGAACTTTGAAGTACCTACTTCAGGGTGGTAACCATGGAAATAGAGAAAAGTGGAAGGATGAGATGTGTTGTGGAGGCAGGAGCCACTAGGTGAGGAAACTAATGGGATATGTTGGATGAGAGAGTGAGGTCACAAACTTGGGTAGGTAGAAGCATGGTGATTTCCTTAACAGAAATAGGTAAGTTAAGAAAAGGAGTAAAATTGCAGTGAAAGAAAGCAGTTCTGTTTTAATAGTATTGAGCTCAAGATACCATTAGAACTGAAATGCTCAATAGGCACTTGATGATGTGAGACTGGAGATCAGAAAAGGGAATGGCAATATCCACAGATCTAAAAGTTATCTGCAAAGAATTAATAACACATTCATATGTGGGAGAATTTTTTAAAGGTTTTCTTAGGGAAACAGTGGTTGAAATCTATTACCAAAATAGGAATGTTCTTAAACCAACATTTCTTCACTAAGTTTTATACTTATGCTTTATAATAGAAATATTCTTATATTTTAAAATAAAATTATATACTACATATTTTATAACAATTTTCTGTACATGTGTAAAAATTAAATAGAACAATCATTCTAATCACATTAAGTACAAACTCAGCTATGAAAATATCATGTGTTAGCAGTATGGTGTCATAACTACAAAAATAGCTTAAGGAAAGTGACTTTTAAGCAAGATATTTTTTTGATAAATTCTATTATACCACAATCTCTCCAGTCTAGAACCCTATAAATGAATGACTAAATTTAAAAATCATTTAAAGTGTTTACTGGCCAGACACTGAGATGCAAGAGATACAAATAGAAATATAAATACAAATATAAGCAAGCAAGATAGTTACTACCCTCAAGGAGCTTACATTCTAATAGGGGAAGATGACATTTAAAGGTAATTTAAAGGTATGGTAGCCTAGTTTTGAGCAAAATAATGTAAAAGCTCACCTATAAGAACTCAAGGCCTCAGGGACAGAGTCTGAGTTCCATACTCATGTGGGTAGCATGGTTTGAAAATAACCTTTGATATTGTCAAATAGAACTATATTGACAATTTTTGCTCAAAATTTCTGAATAAAGCCCTAAAATCCTGGTAACAGGAATGAGAGATAGGAATATAGGGAAGATTGTTTCATAGGAAAGGGCAAGGAAAGGATTTTAAAATGAATTTCAAGATATAAAGATAAGTGATTTGAGTACCATACCTGGGTTTGGAATTTTTGGACCCTGTTTACCATAATGCATGTAAGAAAACAAATACAAAGGGTTAAAAAGAACACAATTTTCTGGCATTAAAAATGCATACATTAAGAAAAAAATATTATTAAAAAGTATTTATTGTTATTCCCTAACTCTCCCTTTCCAAACACACAAAACTTACTGTTCCCCTCAAACAGGCTATTTACCCTACTTTAACTATAGTCCTGGTTCTTCCAAGATAGTTATGAATAGTATAACTCAATAATTCTAAATAGCTACTTCACATGAGAAGCAAACTACATTAAAAAGCATACTACATAAAGAAGTGGAGATAGTCTTTTCTCCTTCAGCTTGCCTTCCTTCCTAGTTTATGTTCCATAAACAAAAGAATATTATCAACTTCTATTTGGAGGTAAGGACATTTTTTTTAAAAAATATGTGATGTGGAAATTTTTTTTAAATTAAAAAAAAATGAATAAAGACTTCAAAAGTTATAATTCTTAGCCAAAAGTTACCTGTAGTGAACCATGAAAGTTGAATAAAGGTATGAGTATTAAATTCCCCAAAAGAAAGTCTTTCACATATGTATGTGTATATATATAAATACACATATATGTATATATACTAAGTATGTATATATAAAATATATATATATTATATAGCCATAAATGTTAATGTGACTTGTTCCCCCAAGCCAAAATTTTCAAAATTAAAAGGAAAAAAGCATGTGCACTGATACTTGACATTTCATATAAAAATTGGTTTGTTTGTGAATTTTAAATTGGATAGTTTAGTAGAAAAGTCTAGAAAATCAGTGTGGAAAAACTCAGAACAATAGAACTCCAAAAATAACAAGGTTAGATTAATGAAACAGACTAGACAAGGTAGAATTACAAAATATATGTGTGTGTCTATATATATATTTAAAAATTTTTTAAAAGGAACTCAATAATCAAGATACTGATAAACACCAAAATTTAAATGAACAAGGAAAGAACTCCCTATTTGACAAGAATTGCTAACAAAACTGGAAAGTGGTCAGGAAGAAATTGGGTTTTGACAAATATTTTACACTGTATACCACAACTGAAAAAATTGAAGTTACCTGAATATTAAAGATCATATTTTGGGGGGGGAGACAAGAAGAGGAGGGGAAGGGAAGGAGGGAGAAAGAGGGAGAATGTCTGGGATGGAGAGGAAGAGAGACAGAGACAGAGAGAAGAGAGGGTAAAGGTGAGGGCAAGGGCAAGGGAGAAGAAAATGATGTAATTTTCATAGACTGGGCCCCTGGCGCCCAGCAAAAGAAGTTTGGGACAGTACACACTGTACCCCAGAAGCAAAGCTCAACTTTAAAAGTCATGAAATAGGCTAAAATATGAGTAAGAAGCAGAAAAGAACCCTCACCATAGAAAATTACAATGGCAACAAGGAGAACTAAAACATAAATTCAGAGGATGTCAAAATGTCTATGTGTAAAGCCTTAAAGGGGAAGAGGAATTGGTCTGAAGACCAAAAAGCCTTCTTGGAAGAGCTCAAAAAGGATATTATAAGCCAAATAAGATAGGTAGAAGAAAAATTGGGGAAAGAAATGAGAGTTATGCAAGAGAGAGTCAATATCTTGGAAAAAGAAAATAAAAAGACATGGAAAGAATTCTCCAAATAACTAATAATAAGAAAAATGCAAATCAAAAAGCAATCCTGAAGTTTTACCTCATACTCATAAACTGGCAAAAATGACAAAAGATAGAATAATCAGTGCTGGTGGGATGTAAAAAGAAAGGTAAACTGATGATGGAGCTCTGTATTGGCACAACCACTCTGGAAAACGATGTAGCATTCGTTATACAAATAAAGTGACTAAACTGCCCATACTCTTTAACCCAAAGAGTACAATGGTAATCATATTCTACAAGGATATCATTGACAAAAAGAAAGGCTCCACATACACTAAAAATTTGTAGCGATACTTTTTCCAAAAAAGTTTTTATTGACATCTTTGGGGGTTTTTACATCACTAGTTTCTCCTAGGATTTTCCTCATCTTCTATTTCTAAGAAATGTTTTAAATGGCATTTTAAAAGTTAAATAAAAGAAAAGAAAGGATTAGCATAATTAATGAACACATTTTAAAAGTGAAAAAAATGTGCATTTCCACCTCTGGAAATGGACTGGTGAGAATGTCTTCTCATACAAATTATTTCTTTCAATCCATGCCTATTCTTAATAATTCTGCAATATTTGCTTTTGATTATTTCTGTGGATATTCTTTCTGTTTACATTCTTGCAGTTATTTCAGATACCTTTTTGTCTCTTCCTGTTTCACTCTGCATCAATTCATGCAGATATTTTCATTCTTTTCTGTATTATCCCATTTATAATTCTTTACAGGACAATAATATTTTATATTATGTGAATACTGTATGCAGCACTTTTATGGTAGCAAAGAATCAGAAACAAAGTTAATAGGGAAAGGAGATACAAATTGTGGTACACTGATGTAATGGAATCCAACATAAGAAATTATGAACATGATGAATATAGAGAAGCATGGAAACACTGGAATGAAATGGTATAAAATAAAGTGGACCAAAGAAAGAATATATCTATATGTGTATATATGCATGTATACACATAATTTATATTTATCTATAAAACCATATATGTGAATATGTATACACACATATATAATCACTACATCAGTGCAAATGAAAAGAACAGTCATAAAATAATCAAAATTAATTCTGTGAAGTTATAAAGAACAAGCTTAGTATCATAGAGGTAGAAAAAAGATAGCTTGCCTTGTTCTTTTTAAAGAGGAGTGGGAAGAATAGAGGTTCCACAAATGTGGAATACTGGCTCTAAACATCAGATTGTTTCAATGTATTAGATGGTTTAGCTGACTTTTTCTTGCTTTTTAATAAAGCACACTATGACTTCTGAAATCATGGAGGGAGAAAATCTCTCATGTATGATAGTAAAATTCATTCTCACAGTACTTGATTTGGATGCTGTGTATATTGTGAAATGATTTGCTGCTGCTTTCGGGCAGCAATTAATACATGCTGAGATGCATTTTTCCAAGGACTTTGAAAACCTAGTGTGTAAGTTCTATGTTCAATTCATAAAAAAATATTTTCAGAAAAAATATGCACAGCCCTATGGGTGGAGTATAAATGAAAAATAAAACATGGACATAGGAAAATATCATGTTCATACCCTGAAAAGATGGACAGGAAAGTCAACAGTTGGAGATTCTACACATCCATCTTTAGTAAATGACATACGCTGCTTATGTTCCAACACCAAGTAATAAATTTAGACTAAAGGAAAAAATATACCATAATATTTTTTGTGTATTCTTCTCTTAAAAATAAGTTTTATGAAACAAAATCATATTGAAATTTAATGGTAAATTAATGTCATTATTTCTAACTCTATAATCTAATAAAAATACTAAAATATTTACTGAGCATATATCCTTGTGTCTCATTATACCAATCTAATTATCCAAAGGAGTAGATATTATAGGATTATTTATCTCCATTTAAAAAAAGAAAACTCAAAAAAGTGGGATTAATATTTTTAAGATCATGAAATCACTAAGTGTCTAGTCATGTTTTAAACATAAATCTTCCTTGGCTCAAATCCAGCACTATTTTCTGGACTTAGTTTCCTCTTTAGGCATGATACCACTACCTAATAAGTTATGGACATTTAGAAGGTTATTTTGACAGTAAGAGGTGCTGAACTGAGCTCAGGTCTTCAAAATATCCATCGTCTGTGGCTGTTTTAACAATAATATTGGGGCAGCTAGGTGGCATAGTGGATAAAGTGCTGGCCCTGGATTCAGAAGGACCTGAGTTCAAACTTGACCTCAGACACTTGACACTTACTAGCTGTGTGACCCTGGGCAAGTCACTTAACCCTTATTGCCCTGCAAACAAACACCCCCCCCAATAATATTAAGATTAATGGTCAATTATTATCTTACTAGATAGACATACATAAGTATTATGTCATTGGATACACACACACTTTCCACCCAAGTTTTACATCAATAAAAACCAAACCTTTTGATTCTTCTCTAACTATTCCAGAACACTTTTTATTTAATTGGAGAGTTGGGTAGTCAATGAACAAACATTTAATAAGTACCTAATGTGTAACAAGCACTGTTATAATAGTAAGTATTGAAAAAAAATAAAATATAGTCCAATCCACATTAATTTACAGAAATCCAATTGGAATCAAATCTTCACAATCAAAAACAGAAATATTAAACTTATTCTTTATTGCCAATAATGTATTATAAATTATAGTCAATAAGAGGGCTTTAAAAAAAGAATCTAGGTGCAAATTAAAACAACTCTGAGGTACCACCTGACACCTATAAGATTGGCTAAAATGATAAAAAAGGAAAATAATAAATGTTGGAGAAGCTGTGGGAAAATTGGAACACTAATGCATTGTTGGTGGAGCTGTGAACTGATCCAACCATTCTGGAGAGCAATTTGGAATTATGCCCAAAGTGTGATAAAGCTATGCATACCCTTTGACCCAGCAATACCGCTTTTGGGTCTTCTGCCCAAAGAAATCATGGAAAGGGGAAAGGGACCCACATGTACAAAAATATTCATAGCTGCTCTTTATGTGGTGGCAAGGAATTGGAAGTTGAGGGGATGCCCATCAACTGGGGAATGGCTGGACAAGTTGTGGTATATGAATACAATGGAATACTATTGCGCTGTAAGAAACGATGAGCAGGAGGAGTTCAGAGAAACCTGGAGGGTCTTGTGTGAGCTGATGATGAGTGAGATAAGCAGAACCAGAAGAACATTGTACACAGTATCAACATTGAGTGTTGATCTACTGTGATGGACTATATTCTTCTCACCAATGCAATGGTATAGAAGAGTTCCAGGGAACTCATGATAGAAGAGGATCTCCAAATCCAGGAAAAAAAAAAAAAGAACTGTGGAGTATAGATGCTGAATGAACCATACTATTTCTTTTGTTTTGGGTGCTGATGTTTTTCTATTTTGAGGTTTGTCGTCATTGCTCTGATTTTTCTCTTATAACATGACTAATGCAGAAATATGTTTAATGTTATTGTGTGTGTGTGTGTGTGTATCAGATTACCTGCTGTCTAGGGGAGGGGGGAGGGAGGGGAGGGAGAGGGAAAAATCTGAAATTGTAAAGCTTGTATAAACAAAAGTTGAGAACTATCTTTACATGTAATGAGAAAAAAATAAAATACTTTATTAATTAAAAAAAAAGAATCTAGGGGGTAGCTTGGGGGCACAATAGATAAAGCACCAGCCCTGGATTCAGGAGGCCTGGGTTCAAATCTGACCTCAGACATTTGACACTTACTAGCTGTGTGACCCTGGGCAAGTCACTTAACCACTCATTGCCCCCAAGAAAGAAACAAAGAGGAGGAGGAGGAGGAGGAGAAGAAGGAGAAGGAGAAGGAGAAGGAGAAGGAGAAGGAGAAGGAGAAGGAGAAGGAGAAGGAGAAGGAGAAGGAGAAGGAGAAGGAGAAGGAGAAGGAGAAGGAGAAGGAGAAGGAGAAGGAGAAGGAAGGAAGGAGGGAAAGAAACAAAGAAAAAGAAAGAATTTAGATTCTTCAATAGATAAATGGTCAATTCTCAGAAGAATTGTAAAGTATATCCAACCACATAAAAGAACGCTCCAAATAACTAATAAAAAAAGCACAAAACAAAATCATCCTGAGGTTTCATTTTAAACCCTTTAAATTGATAAAAATGACAAAAGATGAAAATATTCAACAATATAAATGGGAGAATCACACACACAAATCAAGGGTGAATGTTACTAGCAGCTCTCTTTGTGGTGCAAAGAATTGGAAATCAAGGGAATGCCCACAAATTGGGGAATGGCTGAACAAATTGTGGGATATGAATGTAATGGAATACTATTGTGCTGTAAGAAATGATGAGCAGGCAAACTTCAAAAAAACCTCGAAATACTTAAGTGGACTGATGCTGAGTGAAGTGAGCAGAATCAGGAGAACATTGTACACATTAACAGCAACATTGTGTGATGATCAACTGTGACAGACTTTCCTCTTATGATCCAAGACAATTCCAAAGAACTCATGATAGAAAATGTTCTCCATATCCAGAAAAAAGAACTGTGGATTATGAATGCAGATTGAACCACACTGTTTCTACTTTTTGGCTGTTTTTTTCTTTCTTCCTTGAGGTTTTTCCCTTGTACTCTGATTCTTCTTTAACAATATGACTAATGCAAAAATAGGTTTAATGTGATTGTACATATATAACCTATATCAGATTGCTTTCTGTATTGAGGAGGGGGGAGGGAAGGGAGGGAGATAGAAGAACTTGGAACTAAAAATCTTATGAAAACAAATGTTGAAAACGATCTTTACATATAACTGGAAAATAAAAAAATACTTTTATGATTTAAAAAAGAGTGAATGTTGCTACAAACATGCAAATCTACAAGAATGTGATATTGTAGATATTAAAGGTATGGGTACAGTTCAGCAGGGAATACCATAAAAATGTTACCATGGCAATACAGAAAGAATTTGTTGTGAATAAATTGAAAGCAAGATTCTATCCAAGAATATTAACATGTCTTGAACTCTAAGAACAGGAATATAAACTCCAGAAGTATATGAAGTAAAATAATTGTTCTTAAAAAGAAATAAAAATGTTATTCATTTTTACAAAGAAAAAATGTACTTAGGTTTAACTGAAGCTTCAGCCTGCTCTGTGTACAAGAGCATACTTTGTGAGAACCAATAGAAAGGTGCTGAGCACTAGAACCAATCCCCCTTTGAAATCACAGCATAAAGAACTCTAAAGTTTGGTGAATTATGAAAAGGGAATCTAAAACCATTTTGGAGTCGGGTCATCATGTTGTTTAATTTCAAAAGAATCCCTTTTCCCTTCCATCTTTTTCAAAGTATCATACTACATAATGATGTTTTAGATGTATATATGTATAATTTATGAAATTAAAATTCATTTTAATTTAAGATACATAGGTTTGTATTTTATTAAAGCGCATTAAAATTGTTCTTTGAAAACTCCGAATTTCATATTGTCCTTTGAATCAACCTTTGCCTCACTCATTCATTCATTCATTTATTTTTGTATCTCCAACTTCTACCATAATGCCCTACATACAACTTGTCCTTAATAGAGTCTGTTAAATCAAAATCAATGAACAGAATCTTCAATTCATCAATATGTCCAGAGGGCTAATATCAAACAACACTTTGCCTGTTTTTCCGCTAAATTTATTTGCCCTGGAAAGCAATAATATGAAATACCAAGAATCAGTTAAAAAGTAAGCAATTTATTCACCAAAAATATTCACCAACTAAATAACTGATGATATATTAACATGAAGCGTAAGATAGAGGTTATAGGCATTGGCCTAATTTTTCAATGTTCTTTTTGCTTTCTACCAAATTGCTTATGTGCCCTGAGCCTCAGTTTCCTCATCTATAAAATGTTGTGCAGCACTAAGGTAACTTTTAGTTTGAAATTTCTTTCATACTATGAGATGGAAGATTATTAAGAAAACATGTAACAGATTTTACATTAGTGTTATTAGTTTGAAAAAGTCTAAAATGTAAGAGTTTTGGTGTTTAAAAAACAAACAGTTAAACCACTTTTGCTGGCTTAATGAAGAGAAATTATTTTTGCCCAGAACCTCCAGTTTATCCTGTAAATATCTTGTTTGTACAACTGAGTTGGATTGTTATCTTCCCCATTAGAATGTGAGGGCCTTGAGGCAAAGAAATGTTTTTGATGTTTACATTTATCTTCAATGCTAACTTAGCACAGTAACTAGTACAAAGTAAGCACTTAATAATGCTTACTAATTGGTTAATATCTGATAAGCCCAAAAACCTCAACTACTAGAATGAGGACACACTATTCAACAAAAAACTACTGAGAAATCAGAACAGAGGATGGTAGAGAATATGCAGAGGCTAACATGCCATACCATATAACAACAACAATAAATCAAGTTAATAAATGTTTATTTATTAACTACCTAATACATGCACTAGGCAATAGGCTAATCCAAATACAAAAAGAGGAAAGGCAGTTCCTGCCCTCAAGAAGTATATAATCTAATGGTGGAAAACAATGCACAAAATGAAGGTGAACATCAGGAGGACAAGCATGAGGGAGGCCAGCACAAGGACTCTGTGGTCAAAGAAGTCCAAAATGAGGGTAATCAAAGAAGCAACAGCTAACATTTATATGTACTATATATATTGTGAGAAAATAATGGGTTGGGGGCAGCAAGGTGGTACAATGGATAAAGCACCTGCCCTGGATTCAGGAGGACCTGAGTTCAAATCTAGCCTCAGACATTTGACACTTACTAGCTGTGTGACCCTGGGCAAGTCACTTAACCCTCACTGCCCTGCAAAAAAAAAAAAAGAGAGAGAGAGAGAGAAAATAATGGGTTCTGGGATACCCAGAGACCCACCTCTCTAGAGGATAATATTGGGATTGATTGGATTGACTTTTCTGATTAACTCACTTAAAATTAACATGATTGAATCCACACCTTACCTGAGAGCCTGGCCCTCAGGGGGTGTGTTCTCTGAACTCTGACCTTGGCACATTCTGCTCACGAACTGCCCTCAAATCCAGTGAACCAATGGATTTGGGTGATGCTGGCCAATTAGCTTGAAGCAGTGTGTAAGGACTGCCTCTCGTTGGGACCTGCAGGAAGCTTCTGGTGACAGGGGGAGGGACTTTCTTTTTGGGCCTAAGACTTGTCGGTGAAAGCACTTTTTTCTCTCTTCTTCTCTAGATCCTAGTGAGGCTTTCCTAACTTTCAGGGCAATGTGCTCTATCTTTACTAATACCTAATATGCTTTAATAAATTCTTAATGTCCCAAAACTGGTGCTAAAGTTTCTGATTTATAAGTAGCAATATATTAGAAACCCCAGCTAATTGTCCCCAAACTTGGGACAGAAATAAGGCAACCACATATAGTTTTACTCGCCACAATATGTAGTACTTTAAGGTTTGCAAAACACTTTAAATTCGTTTCCTCATTTGATCCCTGAAACAACCTTATGAGGTAGATACTATTATTATCCTCATTTTTAAAATGAGCTAATTTGGGACTCAAAAAAATTTTTTTAATTGAATGTTGCAACTTGCTACAGTCACACAGGTGGGAAGTATCTTAAGACAAGATCCATACTAGGGTTTTCCTGTGTCTATATCAAACACTATCTACTGAGCAACCTAGCTGCCTAAATAAGAACATAAGCACCAAATTTAAATGACTGATTTTTTTTTAAAAAGTCGTATCATAAACAAATGAAAAAAGCAAAGAAATTAACTTTTATACCTATGTCTAGGAGAAGAATTCCTGATGAGACAAGGGATAGAGAGGATTACAGAAGATTCAATTAAATTAAAATGCAACTAAAATTACAAGGGCAAAAGCGTAATAGAAAAAAAAAAACATTTCAGCAAGGTTTCTCTGATAATGGTATAATTTCCAAGATATATGAGGCATTGATTTAAATTAATAAAAAATAAAAGCCAGTTTCCAAGACACATATAATCAAAAGATATGAAAAGGCAGTTTCTAACAGCAAAAAAATCTAAGCAATCATCAGCCATATGATAAAAATACTCTAAATCCCTAATAATTAGAAGAATGAAAATCAAAAGCAATTTTGAGGTTCTACCCCACACTCATTATACTGGCAAATATAACAAATGAAAACAGACAAATTTTGCCAGGCCTGAGGGAAAACAGAAACAGCAATACAATTTTGGTGGAACTCTGAATTAGTCTAGACATTCTGTAAAGTCATTTGGAACAATGCCCAAAATATAACTAAATGGTTCACACCCTTTGATCTAATGATAGCAACTACTAGGCATGTACTCAAAGAGCCCCAAAAAACTGGGTAAAGTACATAGCAAAATCTAAGTTTTACTATAGCAAACTGGAAAACCCCAATCAATTGGAAAATATCTGAAATAATGATGACATGTAAATAAAGTAGAAATGAGGAAAAGTAGTATTTCAGAGAAATTTTTGGTGATTACTGTGAACTTATACATAATGAAGTAAGCAGAACCAAGGGAATAATTTATATAATAATTTTAAAAAGCAAATTTGGGAAAAAAAGAACTAAGAAAATCATCAACCACACTGTCAGAGAGTCATGGTGCAGCACAGTTGGAACCTCCTAAAGGACATGATAGATCCTAGGTACAAAATAAGACATAAATTTTTGGCTACAGACAATGTGGCCTTTTAGTTTTTTGCAGGCAATGGGGGTTAAGTGACTTGCCCAGGGTCACACAGCTAGTAAGTGTCAAGTGCCTGAGGCCGGATTTGAACTCAGGTACTCCTGAATCCAGGGCCCCTGCTTTAATCACTGCACCATCTAGCTGCCCCTGTGGCCTTTTTTTTTTTAACTTAACTATCCATTTTTATTTGTTTATTAGTTTGTTTTCAATTTTGTGTAGAGATAGAGGAGTGAAATGGAGGCAAGTGATTAAAGTTGCCTTCCCCCCCAAAAAAAAGAAAAGAAAAAGGGGGAAAAAGAGGATCATTGAAGCATTTAACAAAAACAAGGAAGAAAATGGCAGAAAATACAAGCAGGATAGCGTTGAAGGTGCAATATTGAATTTAATATATAAAAAAAAAGCAAGCAGAACATAACAGAGGTTTGCAGTATCATATATAATCTTCTTTTTCTCTTCTATTTTTATATGGAAATGCTCATTTTACCTGATGTATATTAAGTTCAGGATAAAGAAGCAAACAAAGTAGCAAGGTGCTAAGAAGTTCAAACTCCAAATCCAGCATCAGGCATCAGCTGATCAACTCACTTAAGCTCAGTCTACCTTAGTTGCCTCAACTGCAAAATGAAGATAACAGTATCTACCTCACAGGGTTGTTGTGAGGATCAAATGAGATATTTGTTAAGGGCTCAGCAAAGTGCCCAGCAGATAATAGGCAATACATAAATACTTATTTCCTTCCCTTTCCTTCCCCCACCCTAGTGCCAAGAAATGTTTAAGATAAGAAAAAATAGAGATCTGTGAAGCAACACACAGCTAAGGATAGTTGTATAAGAGAATGTTCATCCTCTAGAGCCATATTTCGAGAACAAAAGCTCACAGAATCATAGGAACAGAGATGTGAAAATGGAAGTGGCATTAAGGGTCATATAGTTCAACCCTTTCCTTTACAGATGAGGAAACTGAGGGCCAGGGAAGTTAAATGACTTACTCAAGGTCACACAGGTAATGATGGTCATCTAAACTAATCATAAACAGACAAGTTTCCAGCATCCCTGCTCCAGAACACAATTAGTAATAAATTTTTAAGAAGTAGCTTGATCCAAATAGGTACATTCTTCCTTCACCACAGCTCAGGAGAGCAATCCTTAGTTCCAGAACTAAGTAACAATTAAAATCACAGTTAATGCCATTTGCATCACTCCTGAACTAGCTGCAAACTAAGGAGAACAGGAATTCTATAAAAACCTAATTTTTTCTTAAGTAAAATAAAAAGATATTACTATTAATCTCTCATTTTTCCTTGTTTCTTCTCATCTCTCCAATCTAATCTACCCTCCCTACAAATAGCTACCAAATTAATATTTCTACAAAACAGCTTTAATCATTTTATTCACCTGCTTAATAAAATCCAGTGGCTCCTTAGTACATCTAGAATGAAATAGAAATTCGTTGTGCTTGCCATTTAAAGACCTTCGAATATAGCGCTTGCTCTCTCTCCTGTTTCTCTCTGTCTCTCTGTCTCTGTCTCTGTCTCACTTTGATCTGTCTCATAAACAACATTCCATTTCTGGTCTTTGTGACTTTGCATAGGCTCTCTCCTAAGCCTAAAATGTACTCCTTTCTTACTTCTCCCTCTTAAAACATCTACTTCAATGTTCAATTCATACTCCACCTTGAGAGGGGGGCACAATTCACTTAGTACTTGACTTGATTGGGACTCAGGAAAACCACATAATCACTAGCTGTGTAAACCTGGGCAAGTTACTTAACCCTTTTGCAGGATTCCTCCTCAATAAAATATGCAAAGAATAGCACCTGCCACCTAGGCCTGTACAGGCTTGAAGGGATAAGAGTTTCATTATCCTAATGTAGTTCCCTATCCCATAAAATCTTTATCTCTTCTTTTGTATCTATTGATAACTATACCAGTTATTTGCTTCAAGAGAGGTCCTAGAGGGCAATTACTGTTTCTTTTTATCTCTTTATTTACAATTTACTATTAAATAGTAATTGTAATTCAACTAGTAAACAGTAATTGTAAATAGAGAGATTAAAAAGAAACAGTTGCTGTTTACTAGCATACCACTGACTTAGTGGATAGAATTCTGGGCCTGGAGTCAGAAAGACCTGAGTTCACATCCAACCTCAGACACTCACTAGCTATGTGACCCTGGGCAAGTCATTTAACCCTCTGTTTCCTTTAATTCACTAAAGAAAGAAAAGGCAAATCATTCTAGAATCTTTACCAAGAAAACCCCACACAGGGTCACAAAGAGTAGGACATGACACAACTGGGGGAAAAAAGTAAATAGTAGAACTCTAATAAATGCCTGTTGATTATGTTCAAAAGTAGAGACATGGGAGAAACATCCTAGTGTTACCACTTCTATTCCCTAAACTATTTACTAAGTACCTCAGAGGCCAGTAATATGCAGTTCTATTCACATCTGCTGTCATGTATGTCTTTGCTGGTGGGTTCATTCTTCAACTATGAAATGACTTCCAAACTAAAGCAACCTGCCCTGGTGTTGCAGAAGACTCAATTTTGCCCCCAGTTATATGCCTTTTCCAAATATTCAAAAGACTCACAATTATAGATGATTAGATATTTTCAAGACTATCCAAGTCCTAATTGGAGGCAATCAGCACATTCCTTAGTGAATAATTACCAATATCACATAATCACTCTGATTTTTGTCCAAGTATGCCTTTTTCATATTTTAGGTCAAAAGTCTAAAAATCCTACAAAGAAGTATGAAGAAAAAGAATGGCATTCAACTATAGTTGGCCTTCACCTCAGTGAGTTATTCTACCCAGACATTTTAAAAGTTAAAGTTTATATAGACAAGCTGCAAATGGTACAAGAGTAGAACAGGCTTAGAAACAACTGCTTATTGCTATTACAGAATTCTATGGCTTAGCAACACTTTAACATTCTGAGAGATAGGGTTTTTTTGAGTGTGGGGAATATTTCTATAAAATTGAAATAACAATTTTATCGCAGGAAGATAACTTAAAGCATTGAAATTCAGCTTATTCCCATATAAAGCCAAAATCAATAATCAATAAGTCATTGTTATAATTTAATTATCATCCATTTTACTACGTAGGCATTGAGGAGAAGATAAGATGTGTATTTGTGTGTATGAATTTAATGTAACAAATACCAAAATTAGGTGGTTACTTTCTGAAAGGTCACAGATAATAAAATTTTAGATCTGGAAAGAATGTAGGAAATCAACTACTTCAACCATTTTATTTTACAAAACAAGAAACTGGGGGACCAAGAGGATAATGACTTGTTCAGAGTCACACAACTCATGTTAAGAGTTGCCATGACTAAAATGCTGACACCCAATAAAGCTCTTCTACAACACTATATTCTCCCTCAATTACTTTGTACACACAAAACATTTAAGTTTATACATGCAATCAATATTGAGTCTATGTTTTCATAAACCATAATGAACATAAAATAAGCAGGTTGATGAAAGAAAAGAAAGATAATCCCTTAGCATAGGGCTTAGCAGTATTTTTTAAAAGGATTTTTGATTACAGGTGTCTACTTGGTCTCATCTGAAAATACTCATCTGTCTGTGATCTAAAATTTACTTTTTAATGGAAAATTTAGTTTGAAGAGGTGACAGACAGATAAATCTAAAATGATTGCACATTTTTTAGCTCAAGCTGTTGCTTAAGCAACAAAACTGATTGGTTTAAATTGGTTCAAATTTTTTATTTAAAACTGTGCTTTATTATCTCAGTGAAATTCTTTCATAAGTCAAAGTAGACCACTGCTGAGAAAAGATTTGCTAGCTATAGTTCTTTTCAAAGTTATATTGCCTGAAAAGGAGTCTGTATTATTCTCTGAATAAAATGGTAAGTCAAAATTTTCAGAATTCTCTTAACTTGGATTTATGTTGTCACTTGGAGCATTTTTCCCCCATAAGGTTATTAATAATTTTATTTTTTCTTTGTAAACCTGCCTTTTTATATCCTTCAACCTACTGGATAATGGTTCTTATTATTATACATTTGATAAGTTATCTCTTTATCTTGGCTATCAGACCTCTATCACAGAAACTTACTAAAAAAAGGACTTCCCAATTACCTGTTTCGCTTCTCATTTCATGTACTCTAATTTGTATAAATTTAATCAAAACTGTCCATTTTATCTTCTGTGACCTTTTCCATACTTTGGGCAAAAAAATCTTCCCCCCTCTAGAATTCTAAAGGATATTTCCTTAATACCTTTAATTTGATTAAGAAATAAACTTTTCCATCTAGGTTATGTACCTATTTGAAACTTATTGTGGCACATGTTGTGAGAGGTTGATTTATACCTAATTTCTGCCAGATTAATTTCTAGTTTTTCTAGCAGTTTTTATCAAATAGTGAGTCTAGGCGGCAGCTAGGTGGTACAGTGGATAAAGCACCAGCCCTGGATTCAGGAGGATCTGAGTTCAAATCTGGCCTCAGACACTTGATACTTACTGTGTGACCCTGGGCAAGTCACTTAACCCTCATTGCCCCGCAAAAAAAAAAATTAACTTTAAAATAGTAAGTCTTTACCCCAGAATTTGGAGTATTTGGATTTAACTCTATGCTATTTTGTGCATTCCCTTCTGGATTTTGTGTATCTAATCTGTTTCACTGTTAAGCCTTTATGTTTTCTTAACCAGTATCAAATAATTTTGATGATTATAGTTTGAAATCTAGAATTTTTCAGTCACCTTATCCCCACCATTTTTCATCATTTCCCTTGAGATTCTTGACTTTTTATTACTTCAGATAAATTTTATTATGCTGGTGCTAAGGCAGAACTTGGATTTTTCAACCCTGCTGAGAACCAGGAGGTAGGCTTGAGTATCAGTGGCCCAGGTGGGAGAGGGGCACAGGCCCATCGGAGCTGACAACCACAACACACAAAGCTGGTTGATTAGCAAGTTGGTCTGGGGTCATCTAGGACCAGGAAACAGGCCAGGTCCAGTGAAGAACCTGATCCTCCTTAAATCATACCACCTGGGACTTCTGAAGCTTGGGATACTGCAGCCTGGAAACAGTGCCCCATTTTAAGGAGCTAAAAGTCAAGTAAAAGAAAGGCAAGATGAGCAGACAGAGAAAGGTGAGGACCATAGAAAGCTTCTTCAGTAACAAGGAAGACCGAGGTGCACCCTCAAAGGAAGATGTCAACATCAGGGCCCCTATACCTAAAGTTTCCAAGAAAAATAGAGGTGCTCAAAAAGGACTTTGAAGATAAAGTTAGAGAGGTAGAGAAAAACATGGAAAGAGAAATGAGGGTGATGCAGGAAAGACATGAGAAAAAAGTCAACAGCTTGAAAAGTCCAATTGGCCAAATGGAAAAGTAGGTACAAAAGCTCTCTGGGGAAAATAATTGCCTAAGAATGAGGATTGAACAAATGGAAGCCAGTGACTTTATGAGAAACCAACACACAATAAAGCAAATCCAAATGAATAAAAAAATAGAGGGCAATGTGAAATATCTTCTGGGAAAAACTGCTGACCTGGAAAATAGGTCCAGGAGAGATCATTTGAAAATTATTGGTCTACCTGAAAACCATGATCAAGGAAAGAGTTTAGACATCATCTTCCAAGATATTCTCAGGGAAAATTGCCCTGAAATTCTAGAAGAAGAAGCTAAAATAGAAATTGAAAGAATCCACCGATCACCTCAGAAAGAGATCCCAATGGCAAGGAATTGGAAGTTGAGGGGGTGCCCATCAATTGGGGAATGGCTGGACAAGTTGTGGTATATGAATACAATGGAATACTATTGTGCTATAAGAAATGATGAGCAGGAGGAGTTCAGAGAAACCTGGAGGGTCTTGTGTGAGCTGATGATGAGTGAGATGAGCAGAACCAGAAGAACACTGTACACAGTATCATCAACATTGAGTGTTGATCTACTGTAATGGACTATATTCTTCTTACCAATGCAATGGTACAGAAGAGTTCCAGGGAACTCATGATGGCAGAGGATCTCTAAATCCAAGGAAAAAAAAAAAAAGAACTGTGGAGTATAGATGCTGAATGAACCATACTATTTCTTTTGGTTTTGGTGCTGTTGTTTTTTTTCTATTTTGAAGTTTTTCATCAGTGCTCTGATTTTTTCTCTTATAACATGACTAATGCAGAAATAGGATTAATGTTATTATGTATATATATATAACCTATATCAGATTACCTGCTGTCTAGGGGAGGGGGAAGGGAGGGGAGGGAGGGAGAAAAATCTGAAATTGTAAAGCTTGTATAAACAAAAGATGAGAACTATCTTTACATGTAACAGAAAAATCATAAAATACTTTATTAATTTAAAAAAAAAAGAAAGAGATCCCAAAAAGGAAATCTACTAGGAATATTATAGTCAAATTCCAGAGCTCTCAGGTCAAGGGGAAAATATTGCAAGCTGCCAAAAAGAAAGAATTCAAGTACTGTGGAGCCTCAGTCAGGATAGCACAAGAGCTAGCAGCTTCTACATTAAAGGACCAGAGGGCATGGAATATGATGTTCCAGAGGGCAAAGGAAATGGGATCACAACCAAGAATCACCTACCCAGCAAAACTCAGCATAATCTTTCAGCAGAAAAAATGGGACTTTAATGAAAAAGACTTTCAGGTATTCATGATGAAAAGACCCGAACTGAATGGCAAATTTGACTTTCAAATACAAGACCCTAGAGAACCATAAAAAATTGGAGCTGGGGGACATACCTGGGGTTGTACAATGGGTGACTGTCTTGTGTCTGAGGCCAAGTTTTGGCTGGGATCCCCCTGGATCCAGGGGTGATGCTTTGTCCACTGTGTCACCTAGCTAGGTGATGACATCGTTAGGGTTAAGTTGAGGGGTGAAGGGAATGCACTGGGGGAAAGGGAAGGGCAGAGGTGAAATCCTACATGAAAGAAACAGGAAAAGGCTTATGGAGTGGGGGAAGAGATGGGAGAGGAGCAGGGCAGGAAATGAATTTTATACTTAAACTCATCAGAGCTGTCTCAAGGAGGGATTAACACACACACCCAACTGGGCTGGAGTAATTTATTTAATCTAGGCAGTAAATGAGCCTAACACTCATCAGAATGGACTCAAAGACCTCAATCTCATTAGAATTGGCTCAAAGAGGGAATAATATACAATTGGGTGGAGTAATCTCTCTAACCCTGCAGGAAAATAGGAGGGGAAGGGGATAAAGAAAGAGGGGCCAAAGAAAGAAGGGCAGAGTGGGGGAGGGGAAAGACAGAAGCAAATCCCTTTTGAAGAGGGATAGGATGAAAAAAGATGGATAATAGAATAAATATCATGGGGAAGGGAATAGGATGGAAGGGAAACAGTTAACAATAGTAATCATGAAAAAGAGAAAAGGGGGAAAATTGTACAAAAAATATTTATAGCAACTCTTAGTGGCGGCTAAGAATTGAGAATCAAGGGAATGTCCATCACTTGAGAAATGATGGAAAATGCTGTGCTATGATTGTAGAGGAATGGTCTTGTGCTACAAGAAATGACAAACAGGATGATCCCTGAAAAACCTAATGAACATTGATGTATAGTGAAGTGAGCAGAGCTGGGAGGACATTGTGCATAGTGACAGCAGTATTATTCAATGAGCAATTGTGAATGAGTTAACTACTCTCAGCAATGCAATGATCCAGGACAATCCCAAGGAACTAATGAGGAAGCATACTATGCACTGCTATAGAAAGAATTGATAAAAAGAAAACTTGTGGATTGTACATATATAACCTGATTGCGATCTTGTGGAGGGTGGAGGAAAGAGAGAGAGGAAGGGAGAAAAATTTGGAACTCTAAATCTAATGAAAATGAATGTTAAAAACTACCCTTACATGTAACTGGAAAAAATTAAATTAAATTAAAAATGTAAAACATAAGGGTAAAGAAATGCAAAGTTATACGGAAAAAAACACCCCACTGAGATGGCATATCATGTATGAGGAACAGAAAAGTTTCAATACAACAAGTTTTACTGTGTCGCAGAAGATAAGAGAAGAAAAGTCCAATGAGGCTGGAAAGTTGGCTGGGATCAGGCAAGACTTTAAAAGCTAAACAGAGTCTACAATTTAGGCTAGAAACAATAGGAAGCTACTAGAGGTGACTGAATAGGGAATCACCTGATCAGATCTCTGCATAAGGAAGATTACTTTAGCAGCAGTGTGGGAAGCACCTTAATAGTAAGAAACTTGGGCCAGGTAAGTCAATTAGAAGATTGTTATAATAATCTAATATGAGATATTATATTTATAGCTTTTCTAAAATGAGAATTCACTTTTAAATGTACCTGGTCCTGGGTTTGGAGATTCACCAACCCACCATCAGCTCTTGGGAATTCATTAATGGCTTATTCAATTTTATTCTAAGACCAGGGTAGGAATAGAGACTGGACCTGTGATTTCATTGATGAAGTGAGTTTCTGGTGAGTAATCACTCTACCAGTGAAGATACTCCTCTGTAATCTACAGCCTTGTCACTTAGAGTACTGTAAAAACAAACAATTTGCCCAGGGTCACAAAGGCAGTATGTGTCACAAGTAGCACTTGGATCTAGGTCTTCCTGGCATCGAGGCCAGTTCACTATACTATGCCATGCTGCTTCTCTTTCTACAGTTGAGTTATTTAGAATCTATATTTCCTGTTTTATTAATCTTGGTATTTTATATACTATAAACTTCCATATATTTCATTTATTAGCTTTATTGTCACATAATTGGGCAGTTTTGAATAAATACAATTTCCCCCTTCTCCTGTTATTAACTGACAGTTTTCATTTTTGATTTTGCAATTAAATTTTCCTCTCTTTGACTAAATTATTAACTAAAGGCTTATTTTGTTCTTTTCTGCCAACAAGAACAACTTCTAGTTTTATTTAGATTGAATTTTTTATCTCTTCGATTTTCAGAATTTCTGTTGTGATTACATGCCTTTTAAAATGTATCTACTCTTTTCCTCTTATAAAAATATTTAGAAATTTAAATTTTGCCCTAAGGGCCATTTTAGCTGCATGTCAAAATTTTTGTTGTATTACATCATGACTGTAATTTTAATGAAATCATATATACTTTCTATGATTCATTATTTGACAAAAATTTTCTTTAGGATTAAATTGCTTATTCAACATTTAAATCCAAATCTTTTCTTTGAATCTCTTTATTAATGATACTTTTTATTGCCTTATGGTCAGTAAAGGATGTGTTTAATAATGTTGCTTTCCTCCATTTGTTTCAAAGGATTTTATGCCTTTACAGGTATTGAATTTTTGTAAAGGAACCATGCACACCTCAATAATAAGTACAATTTTTTTGATCCCCATTTACTAACTACCAAAGAGCTATCACATCTATCTCTTCTAAAATGCTATTTAGGTCCACAACTTCTTTCTTGCTCATTTTTTGGTTAGGTTTCTCAACATCTGAAAAGTACATATTATTGTCCCAAATAATTACTATTTTGCTATTTCTCCCTGTAATTGACTTAACTTTTCCTTTAAGAATATAGCTGTGAGGCAGATAGGTGGTACAGTGGATAGAGCACCGGCCCTGGAGTCAGGAAGACCTGAGTTCAAATCTGGCCTCAGACACTTGACATGTACTAGCTGTGTGACCCTGGGCAAGTCACTTAATCCCAACTGCCTCACCCTCCAAAAACCAAAAAAAAAAAAAAAGGAATATAGCTGCTATGCCAATGGGTGTGTGTACCTATAGATATATGTATATAGATTTAGATGTATAGATATTTTATATTATCAATAGTGTAGTTTCTCTCTTTAAATTGATTTAACACTGCCTATATTTAATATAATAAATATTATCTGAGATCAACTGTTTTTCAAGCTTTTCTGAGCTGACCTGAAGAATAAGAAATTCTATTTCAGTCTCATTTTAACTCTGAATTTCTAAGTTTCAACTGTGTTTCTTGTAAAAAATATATATATATATATATCCAGTTTGATAGTGCTTTCTAATTCAGTGACCTATTTTCTACTATTTTAAAGGTAAATTCATTTAATTAATATTTTGTATTCTGATTATTGATTGTATAGTTCTCATATCAACTCATACTTTTTTTTAACCATCCCACCTCTTCTTTACAAAGAAAAAGGAAGGGGTTTTTTTTTGTTTTGTTTGTTTTTTAAAAAATAAAAGTATTTTATTATTTTCCAGTTACATGTAGAGATAGTTTTCAACATTTGTTTATATAAGATTTCCAAATTCAAATTTTTCTCCCTCCCTCCCCTTCCACCCCCCCAACCCCACCCCCTCCCCTAGACAGCAGGTAATCTGGTATAGGTTATATATATACAATAACATCAAACACATTTCTGGATTAGTCATGTTATACGAGAAGAATCAGAGCAAAAAGGAAAAACCTCAAAAAAGAAAAACAACAGCACTAAAAACAAAAGAAATAGTATGATCCAATCAGCATCTTTTTCACACAGTTCCTTTTTTTTTTTTTCTGGGATTTGGAGAGCCTTTTCTATCACATATCCTTTGGAACTTTCTTGTACCGTTGTATTGGTGAGAAGAATCTAGTCTATCACAGTTGATCATGTTTGCTTGTTTTAAAGAAGCAGATTTCTGCTTCTGGAAATATTCAACAAAGTATCTCTCCCCTTTGTCCTCTGCTTTTTGCCATGGTTTGTTACATGTTATATAAAAGAAAATTTAATAGTCACTAATAATTGTTAATACTATCATTGTAGACAGGGCTTTGAGGAGGACTTGGTCTGGTGAGAGATAAAGAGATGGCATAGATGTTGATTCCCCTCTAGGTCACAAAATAATTGGAGGCACATGAAGATAGTACTTTTCATCCAGCTAAAGTTTTATAAGCAGGAGAATTTGAGAAGGGAGAAATTATTAACCTAAAGAAAATTAAAACTCCTAGACATGAGAGATAAATGGAAGCATAAATAAAACAAGGACACAAAAAGGGATATTCTTTATAAGGAAAACCTTAAATGTGGCCCCCCTCCTTACAAGCTTTGCCAGCATGAATCATCCTCACCTCAATGGGTCACCCTGACCTACTATAACCTTTACTTTCTCTAACCCTTTAGGGGACAGGTCAAATATATATATATATATATATATATATATATATATATATATGAATGTTATACCCACTTATAATAAGTAGTAGAATCACATATAAATTATATGAGAATCTCCCATTATCTAATTTAAAGCCAATAGTAATAGCATAATAGCAAAAAATTTAAAAAAAATTAAAAATCAGTCTTAGATCACATTTAAAGATGGATAGTATCTAAGACTATAGAAATGATAGTTCCTCTGTGTTCTGCCCTAGTTAACCCATATCTTTAAAAATCTGGCACTTGGTTCTGATTGCCACATTTTAGGATGGATTTTGACAAATTGGAACCTGTCTAAAAGGAGGATGTCCAGGATAGAACATGAATGAGACACATCAGTACATGAAGAAAGGTTGGAAGCACTAAAGGTGCTTAGTCTAAAGAACAGATGATTGTTGTGGGGGGAAGCCTAGGGAAGCAGCATGAGAGATGTCTTTTAGTACTTGAAAGGCTTTTGTATTAAGTCTATTAAGAGGAAGCTGATGAGACTTGTTCAGTTTAGCTTCTGTGGGCTGACCTAGAAACAATAAATCAATATTGTAAAGAATAAATTTCAACTTGAAATAAGGAAAATATCCTACAATATGCTATACTATTTCCATGGAAACCCAGGCCTTCACAAATTCAGAAGACTGTTCTGTATTTTTATTTTGTTATCATCAACACTTCAATGCAAAGTCAAAAGGCTGTTATGGAAAATTTGTTTCCTAAATTCAATGTCTACTATAATGGTAGGGCAAGGCAAGAAGCATTTATTAAGTGCCAGGGACTGTGCTAAGTGTTCATGATACAAATATAAACAAAAAGAAAGGCACGCCTTGCCTCCATTCTAATGGAGGAAGACAAAATACAAAAGGGAGCTTAAAAAAAAAATCTGTGAAGGGTAAGGAGGGGACCTATGAAGAGTAGAGCTGTACGATGCTGGGGGAGCAGGGTGTTGAAGGCCATAAAGTCAGAAGCAAAGCAAGAAGGGTACAGATGAGAAGATTGGCCAGACTGGGCCTCTACCCACAGTGGAGGCTCCACATGGAACTCAACAAATAGGAGAAAGGGGACAATATGACAGAAAGATTGCTCCAGGGTAATAAAGCAATAGGAGACTCCTGGCACTGAGGTAAGCTCCAAGGTAAGAAAGAGGCTGAGGCTTGGTCATTTTTAAGGAAGAACAAGTGAGGAGAAAAGGGAAATATTTTAGTAGTTTAAAAGTAGATAAATGGATCTCGGAGCCAAGATGGCGGAGAGGAAGCAGCAAGCTGCCTGAGCTCTCCTTCTGTTCCCTCAAAAAGAACATTAAATCAAGCCTCTGGACGGATTCTGAAACTACAGAACCTGCAAAGAGACAGAGAAACACAGTCCTCCAACCAGAGATAATTTAGAAGACTTCAGGAAAAGGTCGGTCTGACTCGGGCAAAAGGGAGGCCCAGCGCAGGGCAGGAACCCAGCCCCGAGGGGGTCGGGGCAAGTCAGCAGGAGCTGCGGGCCACAGCCGAACAACTGAGGCTCCCAGAACCTGGTTCAAAAATCTGGTGGCCAAGAAGGACAGTGGAAAAACCTACCTGCACCGGCCAAGAGGGCCACGAACGGCGGGATCAGACGCCAGGGTCTGGCGCCTGGCTGGCCGAGCACAATCAGACAGAAAGTGCAGGGCGGGGGATCTCCACACACCATAAAGGCCTCAGAGTAAAAGCCCGGCCACACAGCACCTATACACCTGCACAAGAAGCCCAAAACAGGGACCCTGGTGCCCCCAGAGCAGACCTCAACTTAAAGAATAAATAAATAAGCTGCAATAATGAGTAAGAAGCAAAAAAGAGCCCTCTCCATTGAGAGCTTCTGTATCAATAGGGAAGAAGCCAACACAAACTCAGATGAGGACAATAGCCTCAAATTGGCTACATCTGAAGCCTCACAAGGGAAGGTGAATTGGTCGCAAGAACAAAAAGCCTTCCTGGAAGAGCTCAAAAAGGATTTTAAAAATCAATTGCAAGAGGTAGAAGAAAAAATGGGGAGAGAAATGAAAGCAAAACAAGAAAACTATGAAAAAAGAATCAGCAGCTTGGAAAAGGAAGCTGAAGAAAACAAAGCCTTAAAAAATTCATTTGGCCAAATGGAAAAAAAGCTGCATAATCTCACTGAAGAAAACAATACCTTAAAAAATTCACTTAGCCAAATGGAAAAAAAGGTGCATAATCTCACTGAAGAAAACAATGCCTTAAAAATTAAAGTGGGACAGTTGGAAGATAAGGAATCCATGAGACACCAAGAATCAGTCAAGCAGAATAAAAAAAATGAAAAAATAGAAGAAAATGTGAAATACCTCATTGGAAAGACAACTGATCTGGAAAACAGATCGAGGAGAGACAATTTGAGAATCATTGGACTGCCTGAAAGCCATGACCAGAAAAAGAATCTAGACACCATATTCCAGGAAATTATTAAGGAGAACTGCCCTGATATCATAGAATCAGAGGATAAAATCATCATTGAAAGAATCCACCGATCACCTCCTGAAAGAGATCCCAAAAGGAAAACTCCAAGGAATATTGTAGCCAAATTCCAGAATTATCAGGTGAAGGAGAAAATACTCCAAGCAGCCAGAAAGAAGCAATTTAAATATCATGGAGCCACAGTCAGGACCTGGCAGCTTCAACATTAAAGGACCGCAAGGCTTGGAATATGATATTCCAGAAGGCAAAGGAGCTTGGATTGCAGCCGAGAATCTATTACCCAGTAAAAATGTGCATTTTCTTTCAGGGGAAAAGATGGACATTTAATGACATTGGGGACTTTCAATCTTTCCTGGTGAAAAGACCAGAACTGAATAGAAAATTTGATCTCAACATACAAGACTCAAGAGAAGTTTAAAAAGGTAAACAGAGGGGGAAAAAAAAAGTTACCCTATTAGGTTAAACTGTTTATATCCCTACACAGGAAGATAATACTCATAACTCTTAAGAACTGTAAATGTATTTGGGCAGAGAGAAGGACTTTATATAGAGGGTATAAATATAAATTGTCTTTGATGTGATGATACAAAAGAATTAAGGGGATAAAAAGGGAGTCTATGGGGAGGAGAGGAAAGGGGAGGTGGAATGGGATGAATTATATCATATGAAGAGGTGGGAAAAAACCTATTACAATAGAGGGAAAGAAAGGAGGGGGGAACATGGTTTCAACCCTATTCTCATTAGATCTGACTCAAAGAGGGAATAACATATACGTTCATTGGGATAAAGAAACTTAACTCATTCTTTAGGGAAACAAAAGGGGAAGGGAAAGGGGGGGACTGATAGAAGGGAGGACAAAAGCAAGGGAGAAAAGGGTAAAGAAAAGAGGGGGGGGTGATAAAAAGGGAGGGCAGATCGGGGGAAGCAGGAGTAAGAAGTAAAACGTTGGTGAGGAGGAATAGGGTGAAAGAAGGGGGGAAAAGTACAAAGGGGGTAAATAGAATGGAGGGGAATAGACAGTCAGTAATAATAACTGTGAATGTGAATGGGATGAACTCTGCTATAAAACGGAAGCGAATTGCAGAGTGGATTAAAAACCAGAACCCTACAATATGCTGTTTACAAGAAACACATTTGAAGCAGAGAGATACACACAGAGTAAAGGTAAAAGGCTGGAGCAGAATATATTATGCCTCAGCTAAAGTAAAAAAGGCAGGGGTAGCAATCCTTATCTCAGACAAAGTGCAGGCAAAAATAGATCTCATTAAAAGAGATAAGGAAGGAAATTAGATCTTACTTAAAGGTACTATAGATAAGGAAGTAATATCAATATTAAATATGTATGCGCCAAGTGGTATAGCATCCAAGTTCTTAGAGGAGAAGTTAAATGAGTTACAAGAGGAATTAGATAGTAATACTATACTAGTGGGGGATCTGAATCTCCCCCCTCAGAATTAGATAAATCTAGCCAAAAAATAAATAAGAAAGAAGTGAAAAAGGTGAATAGATTACTAGAAAAGTTAGACATGATAGATGTCTGGAGAAAATTGAATGGGGATAGAAAGGAATATACCTTTTTCTCAGCAGTACATGGCACATTTTCAAAAATTGACCATGTATTAGGGCACAAAAACATCATAGTCAAATGTAGAAAGGCAGAAATAGTAAATGCATCCTTCTCAGATCATGATGCAATAAAAATTACATGTAAGAAAGAGCCAGGGAAAAGTAGAATGAAAATCAATTGGAAACTAAATAATTTCATTCTAAAGAATGAATGGGCCAAAGAACAAATCATAGAAACAATCAATAACTATATCCAAGAGAATGACAATAATGAGACAACATACCAAAATCTATGGGATGCAGCCAAAGCAGTGCTTAGGGGAAAATTTATAGCTCTAAATGCTTACATGAATAAAAAAGAGAAAGAGGAGATTAATGAATTGGGCATGCAACTTAAAAAGCTAGAAAAAGAACAAATTAGAAATCCTCAATTAGACACTAAATTAGAGATCCTGAAAATTAAAGGAGAAATTAATAAGATTGAAAGCAAAAAAACTATAGAGTTAATCAATAAAACTAAGAGCTGGTTTTATGAAAAAAACAATAAAATAGATAAAATATTGGTTAATTTGATTAAAAAAAAGAAAGAAGAAAACCAAATTACCAGTATCAAAAATGAAAAGGGTGATGTTACCACCAATGAAGTGGAAATTAAAGCAATAATTAGGAATTATTTTGCCCAATTGTATGCCAATAAATTTGACAATATAATGAAATGGATGAATATTTACAAAAATACAAACTGCCCAGGTTAACTGAAGAGGAAATAAAATCCTTAAATAAACCCATATTAGAAAAAGAAATTGAACAAGCTATTAATGAACTCCCTAAGAAAAAATCCCCAGGGCCAGATGGGTTTACTGGTGAATTTTACCAAACATTTAAAGAACAATTAATTCCAATATTATACAAATTATTTGGAAAAATAGGTGAAGAAGGAGTTCTACCAAATTCATTTTATGACACAAATATGGTGGTGATACCAAAACCAGGCAAAGCAAAAACAGAGAAAGAAAATCATAGACCAATTTCCCTAATGAATATTGATGCTAAAATCTTAAATAAGATATTAGCAAGGAGATTACAGCAAGTGATCCCCAGGATAATACACTATGGCCAGGTGGGATTTATACCAGGAATGCAGGGCTGGTTCAACATTAGGAAAACTATTAACATAATCAACCACATCAATAAGAAAACCAACCAAAATCATATGATTATCTCAATAGATGCAGAGAAAGCTTTTGACAAAGTACAGCACCCATTCCTAATAAAAACACTAGAGAGTTTAGGAATAGGGGGAGCTTTCCTTAGAATAATAAACAGTATCTACCTAAAGCCATCAGCAAGTATTATATGCAATGGAGATAAATTAGAGGCCTTCCCAATAAGATCAGGGGTGAAACAGGGATGTCCATTATCACCCCTATTATTTAATATTGTCCTAGAAATGTTAGCTTTAGCAATCAGAGAAGAGAAAGGAATTAAAGGAATTAGAATAGGCAAGGAGGAAACAAAACTATCACTCTTTGCAGATGATATGATGGTATACTTAAGGAATCCTCGAGAATCAAGTCAAAAATTACTTGAAACAATTAACAACTTTAGCAAAGTAGCAGGATATAAAATAAATCCACATAAATCATCAGCATTTCTATACATGACCAACAAAGTCCAGCAGCAAGAGATAGAAAGAGAAATTCCATTTAAAGTAACAGCAGATAATATAAAATACTTGGGAGTCTACTTGCCAAGACAAACCCAGGAACTCTATGAACACAACTACCAAACATTCTTCACACAAATCAAATCAGATCTAAATAATTGGAAAGATATCAATTGCTCATGGATAGGCAGAGCTAATATAGTAAAAATGACAATACTGCCTAAATTAATTTACTTATTCAGTGCCATACCAATCAGAATACCTAAAAATTATTTTATACAGCTAGAAAAAATAATAACAAAATTCATCTGGAAAAACAAAAAATCAAGAATATCCAGGGAAATAATGAAAAAAAATTCACAGGAAGGTGGGTTAGCGGTACCAAACCTGGAGCTTTACTATAAAGCGGCAGTCATCAAAACTATCTGGTACTGGCTAAAAAATGGAGTGGTAGATCAATGGAATAGGCTAGGCTCAGGAAATGCAGTAGTAAATGACACTAGTAATGTAGTGTTTGATAAATCCAAAGACTCCAGCTTCTGGGATAGGAACTCAGTATTTGACAAAAACTGCTGGGAAAACTGGAAGATAGTATGGCAGAAATTAGGCATAGACCAACATCTTACACCTTATACTAAAATAAGGTCAAAATGGATACACGATTTAGACATAAGAGGTGATACCATAGGTAAATTAGGAGAGAAAGGAATAGTGTACCTATCAGATCTTTGGAAAGGAAAACAGTTTTTGACCAAACAAGAGATAGAGTATATTATAAAATGCAAAATGGATGATTTTGATTATATTAAATTAAAAAATTTTTGTACAAACAGAAGCAATGCATCCAAAATTGGAAGGGAGGCAGAAAGCTGGGAAACAATTTTTGAGGTCAGTGCTTCTGATAAAGGCCTCATCTCTAAAATATATAGGGAATGAAATCAAATTTATAAGAATCCAAGTCATTCCCCAATTGAGAAATGGTCAAAGGATATGAACAGGCAGTTTTCTGATGAAGAAACCAAAGCTATCTATTCCTATATGAAAAAATGCTCTAAATCTCTAATGATTAGAGAGATGCAAATTAAAACAACTCTGAGGTACCACCTGACACCTATCATATTGGCTAAAATGACAAAAAAGGAAGATAATAAATCTTGGAGAGGCTGTGGGAAAATTGGAACACTAATGCATTGTTGGTGGAGCTGTGAGCTGATCCAACCATTCTGGAGAGCAATTTGGAATTATGCCCAAAGGGCGATAAAGCTGTGCATACCCTTTGACCCAGCAATCCCACTCTTAGGTCTTTTGCCTAAAGAAATCATGGAAGGGGGAAAGGGACCCACATGTACAAAAATATTTATAGCTGCTCTTTACGTGGTGGCAAGGAATTGGAAGTTGAGGGGGTGCCCATCAATTGGGGAATGGCTGGACAAGTTGTGGTATATGAATACAATGGAATACTATTGTGCTGTAAGAAATGATGAGCAGGAAGAGTTCAGGGAAACCTGGAGGGTCTTACATGAGCTGATGATGAGTGAGATGAGCAGAACCAGAAGAACATTGTACACAGTATCATCAACATTGAGTGTTGACCTACTGTGATGGACTATATTCTTCTCACCAATGCAATGGTACAGAAGAGTTCCAGGGAACTCATGATAGAAGAGGATCTCCAAATCCAAGAAAGAAAAAGAAAGAAAGAACTGTGGAGTATAGAATTTGATTGAACCATATTATTTCTTTTGTTTTGGGTGCTGTTGTTTTTTTTTTTCTATTTTGAGGTTTTGCATCACTGCTCTGATTTTTTCTCTTGTAACAGGATTAATGCAGAAATAGGATTAATGTTATTATGTGTATATATATATATGTGTGTGTGTGTGTATAGATATATATATCTATATGTATATGTATAGAGATACATAGATACAACCTATATCAGATTACCTGCTGTCTAGGGGAGGGGGGAGGGAGGGGAGGGAGGGAGAAAAATCTGAAATTGTAAAGCATGTATAAACAAAAGTTGAGAACTATCTTTACATGTAACGGAAAAAATAAAATACCTTATACATAAAAAAAAAGTAGATAAATGTCCTATTTCTTTTTGGTACTAAATATGAGACAAAGTACTTCAAATAAAACCTAATATGTTTTTCAAAATGACAGCTTGGTAATATCTACCCCATAGATACTGTGCTGCTGGGCCACTGATGCTGATTCAAAGTTGGACTCTTTTAATTAGAATTTTTATTTCAAACCACATCTACAATGACAACAAAACAAACAAAACAGTTCCTGTTTATTTAAAAACAACCAGAAGAGGTTTCGAATCTGACCTCAGACACTTATTAGCTGTGTGACCCTGAGCAAGTCACTTAACCCTGTTTGCCTCAGTTTCTTAATCTGTAAAATGATCTGGAGAAGGAAATGGCAAACCGCTCCAGGATCTTTGCCAGGAAAACCCCAAGTGAGGTCATGAAGAGTTGGACATGACTGAAACAACTAAACAACAACAAAAGCACCTACTTACTATGCTAAGAACTTTACAAATATCATCTAGAAAATGTTGCCAGATCAACGTCCCTAACACAGACATCTAATCACACTACTCCGCTGCTCAAAAAATCTTCATATTCTTTAGCATAGTATTAATGTAAAAGGAGGTTTATTACATGATGAAGGGTTTCTGCATGTGAACTTAGAATATAATAAGAGAAAATGGACTTCAGTAAGATTATTTGAGTTACATTCAAGGCAAGAGTTTCCTAAAAGCAAGGGGCAGATAGTTGGTGCTAGGACAAGTTGAATGGTATAGAAGAAGGTAACATCACTCTACACCATAAGCTGCTATTCATACTAAGAACACATCTATACTCTCCTATTATCAAACTTTTGTATACATTGCTCCTTATATCTTAAATGAACTCCATTTCTGCAAGTTATTATTCTTTGAAAAGTGGTCTAAAAGGTCACCTCTTCCATGAAGTCTTTCTAAATCCCCTCCAGCCAGAAGAGAACCTATCCCTCCAATGGGAGAGGTTATTCTTTACTTAATATTCTATTTCATACCATTGCTATTTGAATACATTTCAGTACCCTTACAGCATAAGCTCCACAAAGTCAAGAAACTCCTATTTGTATTATTTTTATAATTTCACAGTGGCTAGCACAATGTTTTGTGGAGGTGATATTTTAACAAATGTTTGTTGAATTGAATTATTAAGTAGATTAAAGAACCTCTATAAAGTAAATAGAGTAAATCTAAACCAATTTTACAAATGAAGACCAAGCCTACTTTTAAAGACATCCTGAGAAGAAAATTCTAAAATATTAGACCTAACATAGAACCAAAGATTCACAGAGGAATAAATAAACTTTGCTATATGCTAGTCCAAAAACTTCACTTTACAAATAAGGAACCTGATTTGACTAAAGTCATAAACCTGGTCAACGGCAGAATTGGAGCCAAAAAAAAAAAAAATCAAGTTCATCTAACTCCTAGTTCAGGTGGCCCTTTATACAATGCTACTCAACTTGTCTTAGCATTAGGACTGTTTTCCTTTTAGGAAATATAAATTATAAATTTATATTATAAATCTATCTTATTATATATATAGTAGTCTACCTAAACTACTTTCCTCATTTGTCAAATAAAGGAAGCATTTAGATTAGATGGCCTATCACATAACTTCCAATTATAGATTTATTAATCTGCGAATCACTATTGAAGTATTCCTCCAGTTAGAAACATTAAAGAGAAAACAAAAGTGGTTTGAATACTGTGTGAAAATTATCCAGTAAATAAATGTATGTGTTGGGGGAATTTTACAGACACAGAAAATAGTTTAATTTTTAAATTGAAAAATTTGATAATACAAGGAAAGTTAGATGGAGAATAAAATCTAAAAATCTTATGAGAACAAAATAGAACAATTTTGATACTACTTTGTCAAATATATACATCTCTAAAAAACTGCATGTAATATAAGTTCATAGTATATTTTTCAATTACTGCTTGGCTTTTTGTATGCTGAAATATTTTTGTTTGTTGGCAACTATTAGGTTCAAAATTAAAACTTAATTTTTAAAATTTAGAAAATGTGAGCAAAATTTACAATATTTTCTTAGTAGGTTTCTCAATTTAAAAAAATGTTAAGAGTCAGACTTTAAACTTTTAATAAAACCTTTCAAGAAATAGCTTCTAAAAATAGGAATTTGATATGAAGGGGGAAAAAGCCTTTCAAAACCTCATCATCAAACCAAGATTGTAATATAACATAGATCCTTTTAAAGAGGGGCCCTCAAGTAGTCCATCCTAATTCTAGTTATTGGGTTAAAGCTATAACAGAAATCAAAAGGTGGGGTATGAATAAGGAGAACTGTAGTTGCTATTTCTCAGGAAAAGTAGAGAGTTCCTCTTTCAAACCCCCAGGCTACAGGACCACCCAGAGACATTTTAACTGGTCAAAACTTAGAAAATCAGAGAGGAAGTTCTCAGCACCAAAGAAAACAGTACTCTCTCCAGAAGAAATTATTTGTGGGACAAACCAAAGGCCCTTAGGTTTGAGACCCCTTTCTTGAACAAGAATAACACAATTATTTTATTTTGATTGGAGAGCCACTAAGTAGTAACTGTGATTTCTTTGATGTGCCAGACAACACCTAGAGTATCAGCTACCTTAAATAAATGTGAAATAGAAATAATTTCTGAATAATTTCCACAGAAAATTCCTGTATTCACCATCTGATCTCCTCTCTTTTATCCAATGAATGTGTTCTGTCAATAAGGCAGGAAAACAAGAAAAATTAACAGGAAAATCCAAGACCTGCCTCCCTTCTCCCTGATTTGGTAAGCAATAAGATATGGAGGGCAGGGAGGGAAGGAGGGATAAAAATTGGAACCCAAAACTATAAATTAAAATGTTTATTACTTTTTAAAAAATGGTGATTGCTGATGCAAGAGGTTAGAGTCAAATATAAAGATCTGGAAGTCACCTGGATAGAGATAATTTAACCCACAGGTGATGATAAGATTACCAATTGAGAAAAAAAGAGGACTCAGGACAGAGCGTTGGTGTACACCCATGGTTAGTGGGTATGATCAGGATAAAGACAAAAAGAGAATGACCAGGAGAAAACCATGGAGAAGAAAGTATCAAGAAAAGGATGCATGACAAGTGTCCAAAATTGCAAAAGTAAAGGATTAGATTAGGAAATTAAAAGCACATTCCTAACTTTGGAAAGAACGGTTTCAGTTAAACACTGAAGTCAGAAGCCATGATTCCAGAGGGTTTAAAAAAGACTGAGAGGATTTCTCAAGGAGCTTGGCCATGAAGGGAAAGAGAGACATAGGGTGATAACTACTGAAGAAGATAAAGTGAGGAGTTTTTGAAGATGAGACCTGAACATGTGTATAGGCAGCATGGAAGTAGCCAGCAAATAAGAAGTGACTGAATATTACTGAAACAGTGTAGATAATAGAAGGAGCAAACTGCTTAAAAAGACAGGAGGGAATCAATAAGGAGTTCATGTAGAGGAGGCTTCTTTCTCTCTCTGTGATATGTTATCAAATGCATTTCTGAAACATCTTATTTCTGCCCCTGTCTCTCTACTTCCACTGCCAACTGTCAAATATTAGCTGTCATTAGTATTCACTTGAATTTTTCTCTAAAAGCTCCTCAACACGTTTTCCTTTCTCCATTCTCTCTTCCCTCCAGTGAATCTTCAACTCCACTGTGGCCAGACATTTTCTTTAAACAAAGAGATCATGTGATTCCTTTGCTTAAAGACCTGGCATTCAAATTATTTTACAATCTGAGACCACCCTAGTATTTTGCCTTATGTGATTCCCTTCTCTCCATATTATACTACTACACTACAGCCAAGATGGGCTCCTAAATATCCCCCCTATACTTTCTCACTTCTGTTCCCTATGATCAGAATATTCTTCCTAGACTTCTTGGCATGGTAAGTCTAATCAATCTGTAAATGGTACTTCCTCCTTAAAGTTTTCCTTTATTATCTCAGGAATCCTTTCCCCCTTGTATCATATCAAGAATTTTTTACATATACTATAATGTAAGCATTGTGAAAGCAGGAACCCCAATTTTTTTATCTCTTTTAAGCACCTAGTATACAGCCCTCCATACAGAAAACATTTAATATAAATATACTTAATGAAAGGGGGAAAACTGATAAACTTGTATTTTAATTGAGTAAAACAACTGATTTATTTTTTCATTTTCATTCCTAATTACATTCCTAATTTGGGGGGGGAGGGTTGCTAACCAAATATCTATTATTAACTTGCTGAATTGAAGGTACTTGATCTCTAAATAGCATCACAATTATATGTATCAATAAATTTTAATAAATAAAAAGCATCATCCATTGTTTAATTGTCTGGCTAAAAGACTAAATCTGGGAAAACTATCAAAACAAAGCATTGCTTTTAGAAGAGATAGCTGCAACTTTATAAAGATGAAACCTAAATCTGACTATGTAAGAAAGAATAATAATGATATACTTTCGAAGTCATCCTTTCCATTCCTTTCAACCTGCCCATATTCCTATTTCAAAATAAAACTCTTTTTATTTTCCATTCTATTTCTTGACTTCTGATTACAATGACTGTAAAAGGTCACAGAGGAAGCAGGTCTTCTATATATACTCCAATTATATATGCTCCAATAATGATATAAAATGAAGAAATCTGAAGAGAAATATCAGTAAACACACTTATCCAGACTTGAACTGAATGAAAAGAGTGCTACAAAGAGGAAATATATTTGGTCAGGAAAAGCCAACGTGAGTTCAGATGAGACTGGAAGCCTAGAGAAGCACTTCAATTGAGGGAATAGAAGCTCATATCTGTGCCCAGACTGAGAGTGTGGATGGGGACTGAAGACACAGTAGGTCCTAGAACTTGGAGGTCCTGGGAAGAATGGAGGCCTGCAATAAGACCCACACTTGGGACAGGAGAAGAGAGCTCTAACCAAGAAGAATGAAGCTAGTCAACTTCTAAGAGAAGACACACCAGGGGGCATAGAGGCAATGAAAATCAAGGTCAATATAAAATAGGGCCTGACCATCCCATCCAAGAGAATGAAAAGTTACTGTTGTTTAGTCATTCATTCAGTTGTATCTGACTCTCCATCACCCCATGGACCTATGAAATTTTCTTGTCAAAGATAACTGGAGTGGTTTCCCATTTCCTTCTCCAGTTTTATACAGGGAAAGTTTAGGTGACTTGCCTAGAGTCAAACAGCTACTAAGGGTCTAAGATTAGATATGAACTCTGGTCTTTCTGACTCCAGACCAAATGCTCTACCCACTGTACCACTTAGCTGCCCTTGGAATGGAAGGATAAAGCACCTAATGCTGGTCCCAAAATGTTCTCCAAAGCACCTAATGTTGGTCCCAAAATGTTCTCCAACTATAGAACAGAACTTACCTATTTAAATATGTACATATATACTACATATGTATACATATACATGAATAATCAGAAGTAGACAACAAATTTTATATCTCTAGATACTTTGCAGAAAAAGAGAAAAAGAACAGATCAATAAATCTGGAATGAAGTTCCAAAAACTGCAAAAGCAACAAATCAAAAAACCCCAATTAATCACAAATGCTGAAAATCTGAAATTCACATAAATGAAAACTTAAAACAAATTTATCAATAAAACTGGAAAGTTTTTTTAATTATTAAAATAAACTATTTGCAGGGGCAGCTAGGTGGCGCAGTGGATAAGGCACTGGCCCTGGATTCAGGAGTACCTGAGTTCAAATCCAGCCTCAGACACTTGACACTTACTAGCTGTGTGACCCTGGGCAAGTCACTTAACCCCCATAGCCCTACAAAACAAAACAAAAACAAAACAAAAATAGACTATTTGCTACATTGATCACTGATTAATTTAGAGAGAAAATCAAACTGGCAGCAAAACTAACAAGAGAATTCACATCAAATAAAGGAAAAACAGAGGAAATTATATCATATAAAATAGTTTGTAAAATCACATAGTAAACTAGGTGTGGTGACCTGCACCTACAATCCTTCCTACTGGTAGAGGCTGCAATGGAAGATAGTATTATTTTGGGAGTCCTGAGCTACAATAGGACTAATGGATTGAGTGTCTAAACTAAGTCCAGAACCAATTTGGTAAGCCTCCAAAGAAGGGGACCCACTAGGCTACCTAAAGCGGGGTGAACCCCCTCTGCCAGAAATGAAGCAAGTCAAAGCTTCCATGAGGATCAAGCAGTGGAATTGGGCCCATGAGAGGATGCTGCAATTTCAGACAGGTAGAGATGGGAAGACCCACCCTGCCATTCCCCCAAAGTGTGACAAAACCAATAAACAAATTCAATGAATGAATATTTACCAAAAAATAAAATAAAATAAAATACACAGTATAAGAGAAAAACAAATAAAGAATTTAAATAAATAAATCTTTTTTAAAAACTGGATAGGCTATAATAAATTTCCAAAGAGATGAGAGGGTAAAGATTCAGTTAGATTTAAAAGTTAATTTTATCAGCAAACATCCAAAGAACGATGAAATTTTAAATTACATAAACTATTAAAAAAGGGACAATAACAAGTTTTGTCTATGAAATAAATATTGTCTTAACATCTAAAGCAAGAAAAGCCAGAAAGTGAACTATAGACTAATGAACATTATTACTTAATTATTGAATATTGTACCTAATGAATATTGGTACAAAAATGATGAATAATTCACTAGAAAAAATATAGCAGAATATTCTACAAGATATATACCAGGATAGCAGGTTGGTTCACTATGAGGAAAACTGTAAACAAAATAGACCACATTAATAATAAAATAAGTGCATGAATAAATTAACAGATGCAGAAAAAGTCTGTGACAAAATATAACATCCATGACTAATGAACTATTAGGAGCAAAGGAATAAATGCACTTTTCCTTAATATTTTAAATAGTGTCTACCTAAAAGAAGTAGAATTATCTGTAAAACATAAATACTTAAGGCCTTTTCAATAACATAAAGAATAAAGCAAGGATTTTCATTGTCACTACTGATATTTGATATGTAGAATACTAACTGTAACATTAAAAAGAAAAGGAATAAGCAAAGGCAAAGAGGAAACAAAATTACTGCGTTTGCAAATAATATAATGGTCTAATTGGAGAAACTAAAAAATAATTGAAATAATAACTGCATCAAAGTAGAAGGACAGAAAATGAAATCACACAATCATCCACATTTTTCATAATGCTATCAATAAAACCAAACAGGAAGAGACAAGGACATTTCATTCAAAATAAATATGGAGGGGGCAGCTAGGTGGCGCAGCCCTGGCCCCTGGATTCAGGAGGACCTGAGTTCAAATCCAGCCTCAGACACTTGACATTTACTAGCTGTGTGACCCTGGGCAAGTCACTTAACCCTCACTGCCCCACCAAAAAAAAAAAAAAACCCAACAAAAAAAAGTGGGCTCAAAATCCAAAATAAATATGGAACGTATAAGATAAGTGCGTATAGATAACCTATCAAGACACAGAAATATGACTACAATTACAAAATACTCTTTAGACAGGGCAGCTAGGTGGCGCAGTGAATAAAGTACCAGCCTTAGATTCAGGAGGACCTGAGTTCAAATTTGTCCACAGACACTTGAAACTAGCTGTGTGACCCTGGGCAAGTCATTTAACCCTCATTGCCCCACAGAAAGAAAAGAAAAGAAAAAACCAAAACACTCGTTAGAGAAATAAAGATAGACCTAAGTAAATATAGGGATAATAACTTCTCATGATTAGGCTGTGGCCATATAATAAAAAGGACAATACTACTTTTAGTTATTCATTACAATACCAACTAAATAAAAAGTTTAGGGATAGAAAAAAATCATATAAAATCATCTAGAGGAAACAAAGTTCAAGAATTTCAAGAGAAAATAATGAGAAAATGTGGGAAGGGTACCTAGTAGAACTAGATCTCAAATAATATCATACTGCTCCATCAAAATTAATTGAAACTGGTCTAAAGAAGCCAAAAAAGTAAAGGTGTTCAGTGAAACAGATTAGAAACATACTATATGGAAGGAAATAAATATAGAAGCACAGTTTCAATAAATCCAAAGCCACTAAACTATAAGGTTTAGGACTTAATATTTGACAATGACTGGGAAAATAAGAAAACAGTCTACCAGGAAGCAGGTTTAGTCGAAAACCAATACTACAATAAGCTCAAAATGAATACTTGGCTACTTATATGAATACTTGATCTAGATAGTAATATATGACCAAAACTTAGCACACTGACTCGCACATAGGAGGCACTTAATAAATGCTTATTGATCAAATGTTAGAAAATATACATAGTAAACAAGTAAGAGAATAGTGAAAGACTATGGACAGGGGAAGAGTTCTTGACCAAACAAACTATGGATAAGATTGTTGCTGTTCAATCATTTTTAGTCATGTCTGACTCTTCATGACCCCCTTTGGGGTTTTCTTTGGCAAAGATACTGAACTTATTTGCCATTTCTTTCTCCAGATCATTTTACAGATGAGGAAACTGAGGCAAACAAGGTTAAGTGACTTGACCAGGGTCACACAGTTAATACATGTTTGGAATCCTATTTTCATTTGGATCTTCCTGACTCCAGGTCCAATGCTCTATGCATTAAGCCACCTAGATGCTCTAGATAAGATTACAGAAGATAAAATTGAGCAAGTTTGGTTACTCAAAATTAACATTTTATTTTCATAATCAAAATCAATGCAGGTAAAATTAGAATGGAAACAGTGGATCAGGAAAAAGAATCTTGCCAACAAGTTTTTCTAATATCCAACATCTATACAGAATTTATATATATATATATATATATATATATATATATATATATATATATATACACATACATGTTATTTATGTATATGTGTATGCCGCACATATGTATGCACACATATGTGCACATATATGCCATTTCCTCATAGGTCAAAAGGAATGAACAAATTGTCCACAGCCACACAAAAATTCTCCAACTGACAGTAAGAGAATGTGCAAAACAAAAGGCTCTAAGTCAGACTCATCAGATTGGGAGAATTGTTGGAAAGAATCTAGGAATATAAGGACACAAATGTACTGGTGGTAGATCTGTGAATTGGTCAGACTGTTCTGGAAAGTACGTTGAAACTACATCCAAAAAGTCATTAAAGTAGTTATACCCTTTGACCTATAGGTCAAAGGCTTATATCCCCCACAAAAAATTTTAAATAAGCAAAAGAACTAATATATACAAAAATATTCACAGCACCACTTTTTTCCATAGCAAAAAGTGCCCATCTACTTGAGAATGGCTGAAAATAATATGGCATAGTAATAGAATAGAATATTCTTGCACTGTAAAGAGTGGTTGAAGGGTTCAATTCAGAGAAGCCTGGCAAGACTTGTATGAACTAATGAAGCATGAAGTAAAGAGAACCAGGAGGACAATTTATACAATGACTATATTTCAAAAAAATAACTGAAAAGTTTAAATATCCTTATCAATGGATTGGACCAATCATGAACCAACCACACCTCCAGAGTACAGAAGATGAAGCATGCCATACCTCCTGAGAAAATTGTCAACTAAAGGTAGCAAGATA
This sequence comes from Dromiciops gliroides, assembly GCF_019393635.1. Taxonomy (NCBI): domain Eukaryota; kingdom Metazoa; phylum Chordata; class Mammalia; order Microbiotheria; family Microbiotheriidae; genus Dromiciops; species Dromiciops gliroides. The sequence goes on from NC_057864.1 coordinate 260,903,156, forward strand.
AACAATTTGGACATGGCCAATGTGTGGATTTCTTTTATTTGGCTAGGTTTTATTGTTACATGTGAAGAGGGGGTGGGGAGGAGGTATGTGTAGCAGTTGTTTTGTTTGTTTGAGGGAGGGACAGGGGAATTGTGATAGTGATGCAAAAAAAGGGGCTGGGGGGAGGGGGGGCAGGAAGCATCAATGAAGCCTTTATAAAAAATCCACAGAAGATACCAGAAGAAAGTTCTGAGGAGACACTCAGATGAGAAGGAGAGCTTTGGCACTGATGCACTATATTTATTATGTACTTATTAAAAATCCCAAGATTTTCACAAAAGATTCCTGTTTTCCTATATGATCTTTATTTTTTCTGCTCATAAGTGTAGATGTAAAGTGTTCATGTTTTTGGTGTTTGACAAATTCAAAATAACAAAAAAAAAAAATCTAAAGATTTTTTTTTTTTATTTATGCACAGAGTCCCATTTGGGTATGTATTCTCTAAAGAATTTATACGAGGATGTTTAGAGAAATATTTTTTATACCAACAAAAATATTTTGATTTACATTCAACTAAACAACAATACAAGAGAAGACAATAGATAATTAACTTTTGAATTACATCCACAGTAATATTTTCATCAGAAAGCAGTTGTACTGCTTTAGAAAGGCTCCTACCATTCTAAAAATACTGTCCCACAGCTGTTTAAAATTTATTTTTTTAGACCATAGCACCACTGTTTGGTTGTTTCCAATTTCTAAAACCACAAATAGTAAAAGTGTACTCAGTCTACTGCAAACATAAATAGCAAATGCACGCTTCAGCACTTTTTAAAGGATATGGAAATTGGCAACAAAAATGCAGTTCATGTTGAAAATTTACGATGGTTCTGCCATATTTCTTCAGAAATACAATCAGGTAAAAATTAGGAAGATCTCAACCAGCTGGGTGGCATTTTTGGGTTTTTTTTACTTATATTTTCTCTAACTGAAAGACTTTCATTATGCAACTTCTGGCACCCGATAAAATAGAGCAATGGTACCTTTGCTAAAAACCACAGTTTCTTTGGTTATGTTTAGCATTACACAAACATCTTTCACCTTAGATATCCTCTTCCATTAGAGTGTTTAATTTGAAATAATCTGGGGCATATTATTTTTTCAGAATATTATGCTTTCTGGATAACATTAAGCATACAAATCACATTTTTCCTCAGTCTTAAAAGATAATGTGTGCAGTAATTTTTTTTTTTTTGAGGCCATGGATTCTTGAAAAAAAGACTTAAAATTAATTTCTGGAAATAGGAACATTAAAAGGAAATACTTAAAAAAATGCAGATATGTAGCCAATCTTCTTCCTATAGGTTGGATTTAAATTCACATGACAAGGCTGAAAAGCTAACAAAAGCATCTATTTTATAGATAAGGTATCATTAAAGAACTAGCCAATGAGAAGGCAAATTTCAGACACAGATACTATTACCCCTTGGGTTTTATATGCTCACAGGTACTTAAGAGATAGCAAAAAACAAACAAACAAACAAACAAAAACACACCACTCATGTTCAATTCCAGGAAGATGGCTGGTGACCCTCTTGTCACAGTGATGATTCTAATAATAAGAAAGCTTTATGCAGGGTCAGTATTTTCATTTAATATTCTTATTTCCACATATTTAAGAACTGATCCTGACAGTTCTCTCATGGTTAAAAGCAAATGTACTGGAGCAGCTAGGTGGTGCAGTAGATAGAGCACTGGCCCTGGATTCAGGAGGACCTGAGTTCAAATCCGGCCTCAGACACTTAACATTTACTACCTGTGTGACCCTGGACAAGTCACTTAACCCCAATTGCCTCATGTCCCCCACCCAAAAAAAAGCAAATGTACTCAGGTTCTGGGAATGATTTACAAAAAATAACCTTTGAAGCACTCAATAAAGATTTATTAAAATAGTATTCAAAGAATCACTAAGGAAAGAGGAAGGAAAAATGGTACTGATTTAGATTTCTTTATTCTAGCTCTAACATAACCCAAAAATGACTAAATTTTTAAAAAATACAAATCTGACAAGCAATTGGTTTACGATATAATCCAATTATTCAGATACTCAAAACAAAACAAAACAGGTTGTTGGGGTTTTTTAAGTGGCTATCTTTTACACATCATGATAATTACTTTTTATAAGTAGTTTTATCATGCATACTTAACCAACATATATATTTTAAGATTCCTTAAATAAATACATAATAGGATATATTCTTTGTACCTGTTGAAAAACAGACCTATATTAACAAGAAATACCTGTAGGAATACTATCTAAAATAAACTCTATCATGCAAAATGCAAGTAAATTGAATAGGAAAGTTACAAAGCAAACATTTTGGCATCAAAGAATTGCTTTTCTATTCTTATTTTAATAAAGCTTCTTGGTTTAAATTTACAAGACAAAAATTCAAGGTTGTTAATGTTTCAGTATTTTGAATTTTAAACTTCCTATATTGTTGTACTAAATATATTTTGACTATATTATATTACGTCCCATAGGAAAAATTGGCCCAGTTTGTATGTCTAGACTTATAAACTGGATATTATGGCTAAATGCCATATAAATTCTAAAAAAATGTTTTTAATTTAATAAGACTAGATTATAATTCATAAGATGTTAAAATATCTTTTCACATCTATAATTAGCTTCTTAGTTATTCATTGGACTCTTAAGTTTATTAAAAGATTCAGACTTAATTTTTAACTGCTTGAAAATGTATAAACATTCAAATTTAACCATACTATATTTGCAATTCAAATAAATATTTAAGCATAATTCTCCAGGAATTCCATGAAATTATTATTTTGGATAATTTAGCCAGTCACCCTGTTAGAAAAGATGTCATCCAAAAAGAAAGGTCTTATTCGATATTCTAATACTACATTCTTTGAGGTAGCCAAAAAAAAAAAGGGAAAAGAAAAAGAAAACAAAGTGGGTACCATCAACTGGGAAATGACTGAACAAACTGTGATATATGAATACAATGGAATACTAATACATTCCACAAAGAATCAAATATGAGGAAATCAGAGAAACATGGGAAGATTTCTATGAAGTGAAGCATAGAGAATAAAACAGAACAAAGAGAATTAACATTCACAGTGACTGCAACAATGTTAAAGAAAACACTAAATGGCAACTGCTTGCAATGATCAATCTTGCTTCTAAAGAAGAGAGAAAAACATATAAGCTACCTTTCAATAAAGATATGAAGGAATGCAGGTATGTATAATTTTTTTATGGTGTCAGTACTCACTCAGTTAGGTTTGCTTAAGTTTTCCTTGTTACAAGGCAGAAGTCAGTGGGATGAAGAGCAGTGTGTGAGTAGAAGTGGTAGTGTAGATGGGGAAAATGTCGGTGGATACAAAAAAACCCAAAAGGAATCAATTTAAAATGAACAAATTAATAAATATGAATAAAAACATCATCCGAAAGCTCAGCTTGCTCTGTATTGCATATTATTATTTCCATAAAAGGTCTGTTTCCATGAAACACAATGTACATCAATGGAAATGATATTCAGAGACAAAAAAAATTTAGATGAAATAACCTTTCATATTAAGAACATATTTTAACTCAGGATTTAATGAACTGAAGTTAGTTACACAGTCAAAGATCTGATGCCACTTTATCTCTACAAATGGCAGAGCTAGGAGTTGTGAGCTCTGATGTGGAAAGTGATAAAGAATTTTGCAGAGAGACTATAAAAAAATCTATTAATAAATTCATATTTATTAAGTACCTACTGTGTGTTAGGAACAGGTGATGCAAAAACAAAGCAATACTACTGAAACTAAAAATTCCTCTTAGTATCTTATATTGATTAAAATATTTTATTTGTATTATAAATTAATTATAAATTGTAATGCTTTGTATCCAGTAGAATATAAGATCCCTGAGGGCTCTTTTACTTTTGTCTTTGTATCCAAGATATCCTGCACATAGTTATGTGCTTTATTAATGCTCATTTGAATTTATATTAATAAAATAATTTGTATTTTTCAGATGCAATTTAGGAAAAATGAGAACAGGAAAATTTACGTTTTAAAATGAAAAAATTTAAAGTGTATTAAAAGGCCATAATGGAGGATTCTCTGATGGAAAGTGATATTATTTTATTTATTTATTTTTTTTAGTTCTCAACTTTTGTTTATACATGCTTTACAATTTCAGATTTTTCTCCCTCCCACCCCTCCCTACCCCCTCCCCTAGACAGCAGGTAATCTGATATAGGTTATATCTATATATCTCTATACATATACATATAGATATATATATAGGAAAGTGATATTAATATTGTATCAGGTTGAAAAAATGAGTATTTGAAAAACAAAACTATAGTTTTATTTTTCTCTGGAGAAAGTACTGTTTAGCAAATATTTATATGCAAATATAGGTTTATACAATAATATTTATTAAGTAAAAATATTATTATTAATTTTATCCCTCAAATATTTACTAAAATTAATGTAAACAAAAAATAGTAACAATTTACTTTGACAATTTCAGCATTACAGATAAAATTAACAGAGCCAAATTAAATTTGAAAAGGGTGATTTTTGAATTAAACACTAGAAATAATAATAGCCTTAAATGATTGAATAGTAAAATGAATATTTGAGGCAATCCCTCCATTGATAAGGCTAAATTAACTAGGATAAAATGAATGTCAGTCAATTATCAAACATTTATATTCTCAAGAAACAGCACTTTCCAGAAAGTTACCATTCCCTCACAAATTTTTTAATGAGGTTGTGAAATTCATCTATAAAATATTAACTTAATGAATCCATAACAATAAATTAACGATATCTTTACTATTACATAATAATAACATATTCAAAAGAATTTAAATTTCTAAACCAAAATATATAATTTTTTACTTTGAGGCTCATAACTATGATTTTGGATTTATTGTTGCATCTATTATTGTGTTTTGAATCTCCAAAATATCCTTCCTTTTCTATTCTTTAGACTATAGCCTTTAGGTTAACTATGAGTTGAATCACACTAGCTGAAATAATGCTATTGAGAAATTTGTCATGATAAATTAAAAAGAAACTTATAACTTTATCATTCAAATGAAATTTTTTTATTATATGTGCTACACTTAAACTTTCCAGCATGGAGCACTGTTCTGAGCAGGAGCAAAGAATAAGTATTAATCAGGTTCTGATGGCAATAACTTCACAATAAAATATTATTATTGAGTTTGCTAATGTATGTGGTGTTAACTTAAAAGATAAATAAATGCTATAAGAATTTATTAGAACTATATTTTTTCTTTAAAAATTATATATTGTACTTCTCGCTGCATATGTTGACTTCCATTTTTTGGAATAGAGACTCTATGCTATAAATGAATTCTCAAAAAAATTAACCAGACTATATTATTATAACTAACATTTGTAATATCATCAACAGAAAATTTCATATCCCTAAAACATAATTTTAAATGTACTTATTTTTCATAGAACTTTAAAAGGGATAATTTTATAAGCACTACTGAAGAACATGTTTATTGAAGTGCTTTATTGAATGAATATGTGTAATATAGGACAAATAATATATTTTTCTCATTTTAATATGAATTTGCCATGAATTCTATGATACCAACTGCAACTGAACCTATTTAATACAGTGAAGTACTGTGGTTTCAACTGAAAAGCTTAGATAATAAGATATATGTTAAGGCATTTCATAATAAAATTAGTTTTTTCCTACATATCCTTAAACTATCTTAAGACCATTTGTTTGACTTCTCTTTTTCCTATTGTGAGAAATATCTGACTATTTTAGGATACATCATATTCCAAGAGATAGAGTAAAAACAGAAGATGAACTATCCCAAACTGCCAAGATCACTATGTTTGGTAGCTTCATTTTTTATACAATGATTCTGTATTCTTGCAGTAATACCATTTATGATGCTATTTTAAACTACTAGTAAAACACATCTTTTTGTTTCTGTTTGGCTATTTTTCCTACCGTGAACCCTAAAAAAGGAATATCTATCAGTGTCATGAAAAAATTTTATTTCAAGAAATGTTTTCCTTTTATGCAATATACGGCTTTGAAGTAGATTTTCAAAGATCAGTTGAACATTATATGTTGCTTTAAGACCAGAGCCTTATTTACATGAGTCTGTGGCTTAACTGACAGGGATTTTTCTGTCACAGTCAAAGGCAGGCAGTTTGTTTCTTAAATACCATAATCCAGTTTCAACCCAGATAGGCATATGCAGGAGAGAGGCAGTCAGTAAAATATATTAGATTAGATTGTCTTGACATCTCAATAATAATTTCTAAGATTCATTACTTTGGGTTGAAGACAGGAGAAAATGAAAAGCCAGTGATGGGTGGAAAGGAAATATTTGTAGGTTTCAAAATAAATTAGTAACACATACTAACATATTTCCTAAATGTATTACATAGTTGTAGATTTGGGGGTTTTTTTCTTTCACTTTCTTGACAAAAAAATAAGAGTAAATAAAACAAAGCTAATTTTTAATAGAAAGCTAAACGTTCCCATTTTATAATCTTCTGAAAATCTGACAGTAGACAAATACACACATCACAAATTTTTCTTCCAGAGTTTTGGTTCTTCTGTTCTAGTTACTCAAGAGGAAATGTGAGGTATATATGTACATAGGAGACACAATAGTTTCCCTAATTCACAATAAAGGAAACTATTCATTAATGAAGATCAGGCATCTATATAATGGTCAAACTAAATTAATTAAACAATAATTTACAGTTTTAACTAAGTCATTTACAAGGAAATGATGCTATACTAATAAAGTTTTAGATCTTTATTACAGCTTAAGTAGAGTGTTGATTAAAATGATCTGCCCTTATAAAATATAAAAAATAATGTTATTTTTAATATTTCAGACATTTGAAATGCACCACACACGTGCACATGCAAGCGCATGTGCAACACACCCACACACATACACACCTGATTCAAATATGCAAAGGACTCTTATTTGAATATAAAGGAATGCCCCAGAGAAGAATGAATGAAATTTTTATTTGTAAAAACAAGCCCAAGTTATGTCAGAACCATTTTTCTAAAAAATAGTCAAAGGAAGAGGATAAACTTTTGTCAGGTTTATAGTTAACACATTTAAAAAGTAGAACCAACACTTTTAACTTGGATTATACTATTGCACATACTGTGTTGTTTTTAACTGGAACATGATTTTGTTTTCAATGTCAATTCCCTGAAAAAAAATCTGATTTAATTATCGTATCTATGAAAATCTTAGCCCCTTGACTTAAAACAAGGTCTTCCTTATAGTCAAAAAATAAGTATCAATGTAACTCAACTTTTTACCAAGCAAATGATGTAAATGCTTTTGGTAACCCATAAATTTAGACAATATAATATTTCATTTTACAGTTAAATAACTACTGTAGTTACTGAAATAGTCTGAACATTTTGGTTTCAAAAGATATTAATATTTATATAATAGTAATCGATTTACATTTAAAATCCTTTTTTAAAAAATTTGATACTTCCTTTGTTGATTTAGCTACCCTCTATGCATAAATGATTATATTTTTGTTCCTTAAGATTTAATATGGGAAATGTAAAACACAGATAATCTCATTAAATTCTTCATTAAATGCCCAACTTAAAAGTATCTGTAATTTATTTTAATTGCTTCAGTTGCCCTCTCTCAGGAAGAGTATTTTTCATTTTCAGTGAATAATGTTTCATATTAGCCAAATGGAGGAAGTTAAATGACCATTGGAATGTGATTATCTATAATATTACTTATTTCATATTCATGTTTTGAAAAATAAATTAAAAGGTCATCACATTCTCTTAGGTTTGCATAAACTTTTTTTAAAAGAAACTCAGCTAAAAGTGAAAAGAATATAATATGTATAATTTTATACCAATTTTAATCATTTTAACAGTATTTTTATTACCCAGTATGGAATGGATTATAGTAAATGCATTTCACACATGCTGTTTCTTATTCAAAGGGAAATAGAGAATAGGATGTGGAGAACTTATAGCCAAATTTTCATTTAGATCCAAGATTCATGGACGCCACTGTAATTGAAAGACCTTCCCAACCAGATAGCTGTAGACTTCATTTTCCTTTAAAATAATACTTCTTTTACATCAGTTCCAACTAAAACATTAATGTTCTCAAACTTTAGTAAAGTTTTGTCTTGGGCTTAGTTTCCAAGAGATTGTGTTTGATGAGGTTGTTTTTGTTGTTTGAAATTACGAATGCTTAACTAACTATTCAGTGTTAAATATTTAACTCTTTTCACATTTTAATAATACTTTAATATATCACAACATAAACCAAATCGTTCTTTTAGCTAATTGATTCCCAAACATTTTAATGCAGTTACACCCTTGTTTTTACTTGAGGTTGCCAATGTTTCTCCTTAAAGTGGTGGATGGCAAGTATGAATGCTTTTAAATTTAAGTAAGTTTTAAATTAATTATACTTTCATTATATGCATTTCATTATACCCTTTGAGATAACTAAAGATACTGCAATACACTGAAAACCAAGAATGGAAATCACTGCTCTACGTTTTTTAGGATATGTTTTGTTTCTGTTAAACTATCTGGTTTTGGAAAGGGAAAACTAATCACGCACCATATATCACAGGACATAAAACATTTTCAAAAACTATTTAAATTGATGGTTCATTTTAGAAGAGTAATAGAATATTAGAGCTAGAAAAGACATTAGAGATCAAACCCTCTAATTTGACAGATACAAGAACTATGTCTAAAGGAGGTTAAGATCATTAGCCAGCATCAAATTTATATAAAGTATAGGATTTATTATAAAGATTTAAATATGTAAAAAGTACTTACATTGCTTATGTACATGTAAACTGAGTAGCATTATTTATACTAAAGATAATTTTCATATCCAATTTGACCCTAACCTACCTAATGTATCTATAAAAAGTCTTAAGATAAAGTCTAATCAAGCCAGATTCCTTACTATCTCATGTAGTCATAGGTTCCTTCATAACTCTTGTTATTACCTACCAATGTTCTTTCCACTTAGAAAATCTAGGCTTTCTTCTCTGCTTTTACAAACAGCTAGATGGTCCAGTGGATAGAGTGTTGGACCTAGAGTCAGGACAGGGTTCAAATCTGGCCTCAAATACAACTGTGTAACCCTGGACAAGTCATTTAACTTCCACTTGCCTCAGTTTCCTCATCTGTAAAATGGGATATCAGTAGCATCTACTTTACAGGGTTGTTGTGAGGATAAAATGAAACATTTGTAAACCATTTTGCAAACCTTAAAGCACTATATAAAGGCTCGCTAGTATTTATTATTATTTTCATACAAATCTTACCTCACCTTCAATGCCCAATCTAAATCCCAGCTTCCTCCATAAAAGCCTGATTTATTTCATAGACATGCCTTCCTCACTGAAGCAAAAATCTTATTAAATTGGCATACAATTTAATAATTCTCTGGCTACACACTGTACTACTATACTGTTAGTCTTGTCTCTTTAAGGACTTTAAGCCCCTCAGGGGCAGAGACCATGGATCTTCTTTTTCCCTCAAAGAGCTACTATTGAATACATGTACTTTAACAAGTATTTATTGATTGATATATTGACTGATAAATGGTTATTGCAACGATCCAGGCATGAGGTGATGAGAAAGTGAAACATTGTTCCAATGTATTTTTAGCCAAGAAATAATAAAATAATGAGATAAAAATGGACATCCAATGACATCGTAATTTTCTCAATCACCCAAGTTTGAAACATAATAATCTCCAGAATTTTACTACTTTCCTTTTAGCATATATATATATGTATATGTATCACACATATATATATATATATATATATATATATCCATATGTCAAGAAGTCTTATAAGGCAATCACACAATTCCATAATCTAACATTTGAAAGGAACTTTAGAGGACAGCTAGGACAGAAAACACTAATTCCTGATGCCCATGGTTTGGCCTTCCTATCAATTCAACATACTGATTTTTCAAGTGCCATTTCCTTATCTTATCCCCATCTTATTAGTACAATCTCCCTATTCTCATAGATTTATATAAATATGTATAATATAATTATCTTGTATTTGTTGTAAATTGATTTTATATTTATTTGTGTTTATAGTGTTGGCTTCCCTAGGAGGTTCCTTAATGGCAGAAACTTTTATTTTTGTCTATGTACCCATGGCTCCTAGCACAATGTCTTGGCAATAGGAGGCACAGGTGCTTAAGAAATGCTTGTTAAGTGGTCAGAAGAGGAATGGTGAATAATATAATTCCTGTCCTAAGGGAGGTTAGGAGTCTTATTAGACAAATCTGCCTTTTGCACATGAACCAATTCGAAAACAAATCTATTCTATGGAATAACATTCACTACCTGTGTGACCTTAGGCAAGTCACTTAATCCCTATGGACCTGGATTTCCTCACATGTAAAATTAGGAAGTTGGGCTGTATGGCCTCCAATATCCTTTCTAGCTATAGCTCTATGATACTATGTATGCAGTGAAGGGATAATTGCTATGTTATATATAGTAAAAGCAATATAGTATCAGGGAAGAAATTGGTGCTCACTAGAGTTCTAGATATGGGGACAGAAAGGATGAATAGGTGAAATTAATTCACTGGGCAAGATATATGTTGTGGCAGATAATATCATATAATTAAGATGAGGTTGTTTTATGAAGAGTCTCAAACATCAATGAAATTTAAATAGCTAATATCCAAGTACTAAGCAAACAGTAGCTATGGGAAAAATGCATGTGGAATTTAAAGAAATCTTCTCAATTATAGGAAGTAAACTGAAATAAATCTAGCATAAATGATTAGCTATCTTAAAACATTTTTTTTAAGCCAGGGAGAGTTCAAAGAAGTGAGATAAAGTAGGAAAAACATTATATTTTGAGTCAGAGTACTGGGTTCAAAACTTGGAACCATGTCCAAAATGTTTAAAACCGTGCATATCCTTTGACCCAGCAATACCACTGTATCCCAAAGAGATCATGGAAAAGGGAAAAGGACCCACATATAAAAAATATTTACAGTTGCTTTTTTTGTGGTAGAAAAGAATTGGAAATTGAGGGGATACCCATAAATTGGGGAATGGCTAAACAAGTTGTGGTATATGAATATAATGGATGGATTTCAGAAAACCCTGGAAAGACTTAAATGAATTGATACTGAGTGAAATGAGCAGAACCAAAAGAACATTGTACACAGTATCAACAACATTTTGTGATGATCAACTGTGATGGACTTGGCTCTTCCCAGCAATGCAATGATCAAAGACAATGCAGAAAGAATTATGGTAGAAAATGTTCTCCACATTCAGAAAAAGAACTATGGAGTCTGAATGCAGACTGAAGCATACTATTTTCACTTTTGTTGTTCCTTTTTTGTTATTGTTCTTTATTTTTTCTTGCATTTTTTCTTTCCTTTTCTTCTGATGAATGTGGAAATATGTTTAATATGATTGTAATGTATAACCTATATCAAATTGCTTACTGGCTTTAGGAGCAGGGAGGGAAGGAAGGATAGGAGAAAAATTTGGAATTCAAAAAATATCTTTACATGTAATTGAGAAAAATCAAAAATAATTAAATAAAAAAAAACTTAGCTCTACCACTTACTACTCCTACCTATATTACTTTGGGACACATTCCACATCCCTGGGGCTGTTTTGTTATCTGTAAATTGATAAAGGGGTATAGGGTAGAGACAGTGGACTAGCTGACCCCTAAAATCTCTTGCAACTCTAAATCTGTGATCCTTCATAAAATTGTAGGACATATCTGACATAATGAAAAATACATACTTCATATACTTAATTCAGATGACTGGTAACATAAAGAGTAAATCCTGTAAAGGGCATTAGAAATGATCTCATGGAATCCCTCCATTATAAACATTAGGTACTAGAAAGTTGAGAGACATGCCAAGGTCACATACTGGACTGGCAAAGAGGACTATGAAGAGAAGTCCAATCCTTTTTGCTATAATAATTCTGGGAAAATAGCTAACTATTGTTCAGATAACAATAAGAATCTGGATGGAAAACCTATAAAGCTTGTCCATCCATATGTATATCTGTAACAGACAATGCCAACAATAAGTTGGCACCAGAACTGAACAGAAAGGAAGAGATTTCACTGGATTGCCTTTGGAAAACTGAAATGTTCCTTTAATGTCTCCCAGCCACAAGGGCCCATCCTTTAAATGCCAATATTATGCTGATACAGCATAGTATGGAACAAAGCACTCTATAAAGAACTGAAAATAAATAGCACACAGATGACAATGAAACGGTGCATGGTGAGTATGAGCAGGGTACAACTTATCAAAGGCACATGGTGGGTATGAACATGCTATAACATATCACCTATGAGGAAGCCTAAGGAAGAAAAGAGATAAAAGTTGTAAGAGAAATATACCATGGGGAGGGGGAGAGAGGGGAGAGGAGAATGGACTGCTCATGTGGCAAGGGCAAGAGATGGCAGTTTGTCAGTGGAGAGGTATCTGCCACATGCAGATCACGTTAGCTTTCCCTTAAAAGGTACTGAAATCATCCTTAAAATTTTACCAAATGTCCTCTTGTCGAGGTTTGTCTCAGGCCAGTCTGGATCAGGTTTGGTATTAAAATGACATGATGCAACTGAAAACCATCTAACAGTTAACCAAAGAAGTTACTTAATTTAAAAATAATATGGAAGATACTCAGCAAGGACACAATTCTTATACGGTGCAGCAGCTTCTCTACTTCCCCATTTGCCACAGTGGCCAGCAGTAGGAATCAAGGCTAAGGTGGGTCCCACATTCCTTGTGCTTTTATACTTGGGAAATCAGGAAGCTTTAGGATAATTTCAACACCTTTTAAGGAATAACTACTTCTTTGGGTGAGATATTGCTGTTGTGACACAGCAGTACAACCAGAGTGTTCCACTCATATCTTCAGAATGTTAAAAAGAAAGCAAAGGGCTCCAGCCCATCTGGCAAATGCCTTATGGTGAATTTATTATGGTGGGAGGGCATGGATAAGAGCTGCATAGCAAGGGCAGGCGAGGATTGTGATCTGAATTACTGGAGAGAATAACCAAAGAGATGAAGTCCCAGATCCACTTGAGGATCTTAATGTCAACACATTAAAGTTCTTTTGAACAAGAATTTTGGTAGGATATTTTAAAAAATGTATTTTAATACATTTAGAGTCAAATTAATATTACAAACTAAGACTAGGTGGGAGAGGGGAAGGAGGAGGGATATGAATCTTTTATTTCATTGGTGTAGGGTACTCCCTGTATAAAAACACTCTCTACACCAAGGTAGATCTGCAACTATTCTACATGCTACAGTCTGAGAGGGCTGTCTAGGGCTGGGAAAAAGGTTAAGTAATTGACCAGGGTTACACACCAAGTAAGAGACCTGGGACTTTACTCAAACCTGGGTCTTACTGCTAAGGCCATCTCTCTATGCAAAGCAGAGACCACCTCTCATAAATGGAAATACACACACATTTATTTAATTCAACAAACATTTATTAAACACCCTCTAAGTATAAAGCACTTAATTGGCAGGTGGGGCTATACAGATGAAAGACAACAAAGAAGAAAGCAAGTAGCATATAATCTAATGGAGGAACAAACAATACAACAGAGAAATTCATGAGGCAATGTTGAATTTCAAACACTCTGCATCAATATCAGGGACCCTATGGGACAAAGTCTGTCTTGACCTTGCAACTGAGTAGCTAGCAAAGTATAAGGACATAACTTTCACTCTGCATAGTAACTGCAAAGAATTTAAACCTTTGTAGACGTTAAATATCAATATATCTTGGGGAAGCTAGGTGTCACAGTGGATAAAGCACCGGCTCTGGATTCAGGACGACCCGAGTTCAAATCCGGCCTCAGACACTTGACACTTACTAGCTGTGTGACCCTGGGCAAGTCACTTAACCCTCATTGCCCTAGGGAAATATATATATATACCTATATATAGATATATATCTTTTACCATAATATCTGTGGGTTGAGGAGATGAAATACATACTAATATTTAATTCTTTTTAATAGTAATAAAACTTCTATATTCTTCTTAAGTTCTTTTAAATTTTTCCAAACCAATTACAAGTATTAAGTATCACATTTACACATACATACACAGAAACACAAAGACATACAATATGTGCTGGATATACAAAGTCAAAAATTGCCCTCAAGGAGCTTTCATTCTACTATATTACTCTGTTAGCTCCTTGAGAGCATGTACTATTGTTTGTCTTTCTTTGTATCTCTGGTGCTTAGCACATAAGTGTTTAATGAATGCTTATCTGAGTTTCTAGGTTTCTGTGAGTCACCCTATTAGACTGTAAACTTCTTGACTGCAGTCCAAAAGTGGGAAACTTGGAGCCTGTACAATTTTACCCACTGCTTAATTGTACTTGTCTTATGCATATTCTTTTATGGAGTAAGCCAAAGGACTGCTGTCTAAAGCACATTTTCATCTCTGATAGGCTATGGTTATTCTACTCAACAGGAGGTGACAGTATAGATGTTTTAACAATGTTTAATTTTGTCTTGTCGAATCTTTAAGAATTTAAGTATTTATTTTTTTTCCCTATACTACATATTATGACAACTAGGACCAAGACAAAATAGATTTTATTGAGAAAGATGAAAAATGATATAGGCACTGAAATAAGGTAAAGAGGATTTGAATGCTAAAGAGACTTTCAGGCATAGCTAATAAACTGACAAAGACTTGATCATTAAAAAAATTTTTTTAAATAAAAATAAGCTGTTTCTAAATGCAAAAGGTATTAGTTCTAACATAATGGATAGCAGAATTACTATGATTTTCATCAAAAAGTGGAAAACTGGAGTGTTTACTTCAAAAACAGACAACTCAGTCTGTTTCTCTTTTTCTTTTGCCTCCCTCTTTCTCTCCCTCCTTTTTCTATTAGTTTTACCTTCCAACTTTGTTAACCTCAGTGTCACTCTCTTGTATTCTTTTCCCTTTTTCATTCCTTCTGA
The DNA here is from genome assembly GCF_019393635.1 of Dromiciops gliroides. Classification (NCBI taxonomy): domain Eukaryota; kingdom Metazoa; phylum Chordata; class Mammalia; order Microbiotheria; family Microbiotheriidae; genus Dromiciops; species Dromiciops gliroides. The sequence continues at coordinate 260,918,230 of NC_057864.1, forward strand.
CTTTATCCCACATCTTCTTTGTATTCATTTTCCCATTTTGTGTGCCTAGAGACTGAGTTTCACAAAGTCAAGAACCACTGGAACAAAGCAGTCATTTAATAACTTAAAAATTTACTGAACTGTATTGAATTATTTCCCATATTTTTATCTCTTTTCCTCATCTTTCTCATCTGTATTCCACTTATTCTCTCACTTTATCCTCGTCTGTCTTTAGTGTCTTACAACAGAAATTTAATCAGTATATGAATCATAAGTAAATTAATTATATTCAGTCCCTAATTTAAAGTTTGCATTTTAGTAGTCAGTACTAAGTGAACCTCCCACTTAGTATAGTGGTTTCAAGTACCTCCTATCTCTAGAACATATACATCTAAGACCTTAGAGTTTGGGAATAGAGACTAGCAAGTATAGAATCATATACTTTTCTCAGTGGAATACAAACAAACAGAAACCTCACCCTGTGCTAGGAAAAAAAAAAGACAAGAAAATCCCATAGTAAATACTTAAATGTTTGTTGCCTGTTTCAAAAGTTCATTTCTATGTCTCTTTGGAACTCAGGATACATTTTCCCATAGAAACAATACTCTAAATGCTGGTTTGGCTCCCAGGAAAACACACAAAAGCTTGTTTAACCCATCTTGTAGCTAAATTCTCTTACTGATAATGCTGCCTGATTTCTGGACTCTCTGAGTAGAATATCTCATGGTACAGGAGAAAAGAGGTATTTCCTGTCCTCTTCCTGGGCAGAGGGTCATTCCTATGTAATATTTTGAAATAGTTGCATTTGGTCTTTGGAGTTCTCCTATCTCCCTGTTTGTTTCTCATTCCTGTTAAGGCATTCATTGCCTTCACATTGCCAAGAAATATCTCAAACCAAGCTTGGCTAATGTTTCTAAAGTATACCATGCTGGGGGGAAAAAATTACCGACATTATTCATCCACCATCAATGACAACTCTAAAGTACAGTTAATTTGGGAAAGAAAAAGAAAAAAGGAACAACATTGGTAAGGTTGAATAGGATGAAAATAACTATCGACTGACAACAGAGGTATTTAATTCATATTTTGCCTATCTTCTTTCCCAAGAAAATTATCTCTGAAGTAAGAAAGAGTTAACAAAATACACTAATATCGAGCTGATAGCCAAAATTAAGAAAGTATCTATTAAAAGAGTCCTTAGAGACCTTTAATGAATTAATGTTACATGACCCAGACAAACTGTATTCTCAAATATTAAAAAATGCTTTATGTAATTGTAAAAATATCATGAATTATACAAATGTAAAAGCATCATGAATTATATGTCAAAGATCATGGAGTACAGGAAATCACAAGACTGGAAAATTATATAGGTATGGAATTAGAGGGTATAAGGCAAGAAGGGGAAAACTGCAAAACAATGAGTTTAATTTAGATTTTTTATAAAATTCTAGATTATGCTTAAACATTTCATCTAACTTTATTGATATATTTTGTCTTGATATTACCTTGATTTACAAACATATGCCTCTCCTCTTTCCTAACCAGTGATCTTTCTCTTCAAACAAAGAACAAAAAGAGAAAGTGAAAATTTTAAAAGCTCAGTAAAACCAATCACCAGATCAACTGAGTATGACAATATATTCAGTATTTCATACACATAGGACCCCCCACCTCTGTAAATGGAGGAATATATGTGTTTTCCCAACCAATCACATGCTTGAAGTTTTGTGGTCATTATAATTACACAGCATTCAGTTCTTATTTTTTTTGCTCTTTGCATTAATATTGTTGTAGTATTGTTTTCCTTGTTCTGCTTACTTTAATCTGCAACAATTCATGTAAATCATCCTATACTTCTCTTAATTCTTCATATTCATCACTGCTTTCAACAGAGTAATATGTAAAGTATACTGCAATTTGTTTAGCCATTTCCCAACCAGTGTGTATCCAATTTGTTTCCATTTCCTTATCCTCACAAAAAGTCTGGCTACACATTTAGGCTATATGGGATCTTTCTGTCTTCAGACTCGACATAGCATATATCTCAAAGTGGAATCTGTGGGTCAAAGAGTATGGAGATGTTAGGCACTTAGTAAAAGTCTAAAATGGTTTTTAGGATGAAGTGGCCAATTCACAGCTACAGCAACAGTTTATATGTTCCTGTCTTTCCAGAATCCCTCCAACATCTTAGGCTACAGGCTTCAAACATACCTATGTGTCATGTGTAGTTTAGAACACTCCAAAGTGAGGCTCAAACCAGATTAAAATGTAATTGAAACACAATATAGATATTCCATTTTAAAATTAAATCAATATATAGCTCACAGGGATACATTTATATATGAATTAGAGGTTCTCATTTCTATTTGGGTTTGACACCCCTATCTTAGGTCATTATTATCAATTTGCTGATTGTGACATGAAACTTCAGAGGTGTTTCATGTATGCCCATTACAAATGATTTGATGTAATTATTAATATAGATATTACTAGTCTACAGGTGTTTTTCTGAAATATGTTGGTTCATATTGTTTGACCACTTACCCATAGTGGAATGGCTCTTGGTCATATAGACTTAATTCCCTATAGATAATAAATATTAGACCCTTATAAGAAACATTTGATTTAAAGATTTTTTTTCAAATTAATGTTCTCACTAATAATTCTAAAATCAATGACTTCACATGTGCCAAAGATTTTCACCTTCATGTAATTAAAATTATCTATTTGATCTTTTGTGATTACCTCCTTCCCCCCTTCGCCCAACCCCTGTTGGAGGACTGGAGGGTGCAACACTCAATTCCACCTAAAACCGTACTTTATAGAGGGCAGAACCTGTACTTCACTGCTTATCTGGCTTTCCATCTGCAGCCCTGTTTGGTCTCCACTCCATGGAACAAGATGCTTCCTGGTATGGTCCCCTCCCCCCTTTCTAGCAGATTGTAAGCTCCTTGAGGACATGAACTATCTTTTCTTTTCTTATTTGTACCCCCAGCACTTAGCACAGGGCCTGGCATATAGCAGACATTTAATAAATTTTTACTGAATTGAATCTATACCATGTTTGGTGATTTTCTTTAGATAAGAACATTTCCACTCATTATTACTAAATGGCACTTGATTGAGTTTTCCCCTTAATTATTTTATGTTGTGACCCTTTATATTAAGGCCACATATCCATTTTCAGCTTATTATGGTAAATGATGTAAATTGCTAGCCTAAATATAACTTCTGTAAAATTGTTTTCCGTTTTCTTCCACTTCACAGAGTCTCCTCTTCCTTCTAGTGCAGGTCAAAAAAACCCAAACCAAACCAAAACAAACCAACAAACAAACAAAACGGGGAGCTAGGTGGCACAGTGGATAAAGCACTGGCCCTAGATTCAGGAGTACCTGAGTTCAAATCCGGCCTCAGACACTTGACACTTACTAGCTGTGTGACCCTTGGCAAGTCACTTGACCCCCATTGCCCCACAAAAAACAAAACAAAACAAAAAACAAGATGAAGGTCATTTACCATCTTCTGCATGATCCCTATCCTGATCTTCACAACTGCTACTTCTCTTTCTTCCAAATTATCTTACAGCTAAATAATTAGTAAATATTTCTATCTATTACTTTATATGTATGCATATATTGTATACTTATATACTGTACATACTTATATATTATATATACTTGTATATGTACGATATGTATTATATATTATATTGACATATATTGTACATGCATATGTATTGTACATGCATATATATTGTACATACTTGGGTATATACATGTACATACATACATTTTTTATATATACAATATGTATTTACTGCATTGTCTCCCCCATTGGAATGTAAACTCCTTACAAATAGGAATTGTTTTATTCTTTGTACTAGCAAAGGCTAGCATAGTAACTGGCACATGGCAGTTACTTAATAAATGTTTATTACCTAATTGCTTAATGTCATTTTCATTAGTAAGTCGCCAGGGTTTTTTTTTTTTCTCATTTTTAATCACTTGAAAGTTCCCAAGGACTTTGGTGGAAAGAACTTTCTTTTCCATGTCTTTATTGGCTATGGCAGCTGATGGATGCCTCTATCACCTAGAGAAGCAGTTACCAAATGACATCTTCCGGAGAGGTTGTTAACATGGATAATGGCTGCAAGAGCCAGGCTAGAATTCGGTCTGGTGGTTGTGGAGATATGACAATTCTCAGCGATCTTAGGTTCAGAGTTCTGAAATGCATCTACTAGAATCTAAGAGAACATGGTTGAGGAGACACCAGTGGTTTGACCTATCTTGTACATACCAACTACTAGGGTGATATTCCATAAGATAACACTAAGTTTACAATATTTTACATATATATATACATACTGAATAAAATGTTATGTTCCCTGTTCTTATATTTTTCCTTTTGGGGGGGGGGGCAGGGTAATGAGGGTTAAGTGACTTGCTCAGGGTCACACAGCTAGTACATGTCAAGTGTCTGAGGCCACATTTAACTCAGGTCCTCCTGAATCCAGGGCCAGTGCTTTATCCACTGTGCCACCTAGCTGCCCCCAATCCCCATTCTTATTTTTTAAGTGGGTTAAAATTCAAAAGTTTAAAACTAAATATTATCTAGACCCTAGCTTCTCACACTATGGGTTGTGACCCCATAACTGAATGTGGTAGTCATGAAAAATTTGGCAACAGTAAAAAGTTATGTATGCCCATTTTATATACCTATATACCTGGGGTCACATAAAAATTTCTCGGGCAAAAATGGGTCACGAGTGGAAAAAGTTTAAGAAGTCCTGGACTAGACCAAGATTTGCAAACTATGGACCACAGGTCAAATCTGGTTTGCCATCTGATGTATACCCCAAGGGCTAAGAGTGGAGTAGATGTCACATTCAGCGATAAATCTAAGATTCTATTGTCCCTTCTGTTTTCCGTTATATTAATAGCTCACACGCTTTCTAGTTCTCATTTGATCCAACTTCTGCTTTCATTGTATTGTGCATCATACAAACATAAGAATATTTTTGCATTCTTTCACTGTAATCTCTAATGTCTGATTTCTTTTCTTTTCAGGTCTCTGTATTAAAGTTTTTGATTGATGCATAACTGTTTACTTTCTAGTTTGTTCTGCATTGACTCATATAATCTTAATGTATTGACGTTATTTAAAAAGTAAATAGCTAATTACTGAATCTAGAATTTCTGAAGAGCTTTTATTTTCTCCATTCCTTTGCCCTAATTTTTTTTTTGATGGCTTTAGTGTGTGCCAAAACTACCTGGTAGAGGCTGTTGTTAAATTTCCACTGTAAGCATTTACACCTCCAAAATTGGCAAATACAAAAACTCAGGGCTTGCTATATTTTGTTAATTTCTAGACTTAAGAAAGGGATGGGGGCAGCTAGGTTGAGCAGTGGATAAAGCACTGGCCCTGGAGTCAAGAGAACTGGAGTTTAAATCCAACCTTAGACACTTGACACTTACTAGCTGTGTGACCTTGGGCAAGTCACTTAACCCTCATTGCCGGGGAAAAAGGGAAAAAAAAAGTTATCGGGAAAAAATGTTAATAATTTGGATTAAACTTTAAACTGTGTCTTGCTATTTGTTTTTGGGGAGGAGCCAGTTGTTAACTATCAGCACATCCCCGGCAATAAAGTATTCAACTTTCTACTTCATATACCATATTCTGTAGTTATTAATCTTCTGATATCTTTGCACAGATCTTTACTAGATCTTTAAATTTAAAAAAATTTTTTAAAGTTGATCCTTCTCCAGTACTTTTGATATCTGTCCTTAGAGTCATTATTTGAAAGCTCCACATTAATCTTTCTATGCTTCCTAGTGCAACGTAAAATGCATTATGCAGAACCATATGTTGTTATATACAGATCCGGAAATGGTTTTAAACTTAATTTCAAATATTGTTGGAGAATGTATCTATTTGTGCTAGTTATAGAATATAGGAAATTTTTTAAGCCTATTTTAGTATAATTGGTCTGCTAATTGCATTCATGCTGGCAAACAAAAAAATATTCCTTTGGAACTTGAGTCTAAGTATGTTTACTGCCTTGTAAAATCATTTGAAATATCAGTGCTGGGTTTTTTTCCATTCATTTAACTTTGAGGGTATCATTTCTGAAGTGTAAAGATTTCCAGTGTCTTCAGGGTCTTCAACTTTTCCCTCTACAGATTTTAGTAACCCCTCAATTCCAAATTTGATTTCACCTAATCTAGTCTTTGGGATATAGTTGGGGAGGGTGTTGGGTTTTTTGGTTTTTTTTTTTTTTTTTTGGTGAGGCAATTGGGGTTAAGTGACTTGCCCAACGTCACACAGCTAATAAGTGTTAAGTGTCTGGGGCCATATTTGAACTCAGGTACTCCTGAATCCAGGGCCAGTGCTCTATCCACTGTGCCATCTAGCTGCCCTGGGGTTTGTTTTTAATGATTGCTTTGTACTGGTTGGCAAGATATTGTTATGTGACTTTAGAGATGACTGTACTATTAAGAAAAAGACATGAAGCTCCTGCCTAAAACTGATAACAAAAGTAGAAACATCTTAATATATATTATTGTTTTAGTTAGCTGTGTGACTGACCCTGGGCAAATCACTTAAACTCAATGTATCTCAAGCAACTCCCCAGTAAGTCATATACAGGATACATAATCTTCATCTAAACAAACATATATATATATATATATATATATATAAAAAGAAATTCTTACATGTGAATTTCTCACAATGAAAAAAATTTTCTATTCCTTCATGAATTCTTCATCACCATCATCATCATCATCAATCTAGAGTTGTCATTCTAGCAATTTTTGTAGCAAATTACATATTTGGCTTTTAATATGTTACCATAAGTTAGATACTTGTTATGGGTACATTTTTTATTTTCTTCAATAAACTGTAAGCTCTTTGAGAGCAGAGATAGTATACTATTTTCCATAATACTTAGAACAGTAACTTCTATGCATTCATTAATTATGTATCAGCTGAATGGGGAAGTAAAGAAATGAACACAAATCCTTTCCCAGTTCTAGAAGAGTTAAATGTCCAGATTACTATGAATTAAGATTAAATTCTAGTTCTGGATCATGTAAAACATCATTAATTACAAATGATTAGAGGAACTGTATCATCTGTTTGCTCTGCCAAACTGTATGTAAATCAGGCATCATTATATGTTTGGACTATGATCATAAATAATTCAAATACTCACTAATGAATATAATTCAGGGAAGTGTTCCCAGAAAGCCATTCATTTTTATATTACATTTAACCCTGTCAGAGAAGGTAATTTCCAAAATCAGAATGCAAGAGTCACGACCTTCAACACCTTCAGCAAGGCATTTACTATTCTTAGGACTTCAGTTCCTTCATGTGTAAAATGAAGGGGCTGAACTAGATTTTCTGAGGACCATTTTATGGTCTTATGATCTCAACAAGTAAAGGTAAAATTGTCTTCCAGTTATTTAACATCACTGCTTTCATAATGGACAACTTCATCCAAACATTTAAAAAATGTCACTGGTCTCTATTTACATCTATATTGTGATTTTCTAGTCTCCATATTTGGCTTTCATTAAAGCATCCTACCTCAAGACTGGACTTATCCTATAAGTTAAAATGCAAAATAGCTTAAAATTGGAGAAGTATATCAAACAGTTGGCTTAACAATGTCACTTGCAAATATGTGGTAATAATTTAATTTCTAAATACTCAAAATATATAAACAGACAGTTCTCATAGGAAGACATCTAAGACAGCTATACTCATGAAATACATTCCAAATCACAAATAGAGAAATGCAAATTTCTGTGACTCTACCTTAGACTCATCAGATTGACACGACTGCAAAAAAGAAAAAGAGTAAGTTTTGGAGAGGCTGTGGGAAAAAATGCAGTTGATGGACCTGTGTAAATTGGTATATCCATTATGGATAGCATTTTGGAACTTTTCACAAATAGTTACTAAACTGCGCATAACCTTCAACCCAGCAATACCACCATTAGAACTATACCCTACAGTCTCAGACACTTGACACTTACTAGCTGTGTGACCCTGGGCAAGTCACTTAACCCTCATTGCCCTGCAAAAAAAAAAAGAAGAAGAAGAACTATACCCTAAAGAGATTTTTAAAAAGAAAAAATATATAAAATATATTAAAATATTTATAGTATTTATAATATAATATAATTTTGCATGACAGCAAAGAACTAGAAACTAAAGGGAAGGTACATCAATTAGGAAATGGCTGAATAAATTGTAGCATGTAAAACATAATTTAATACTATTATTGTGCTATGAGAAATGAAGAAATGGTCTCAGAGAAACTAAGGAAGATTTCTATGAAATGATGAATAATGAAATAAGCAGAAGTAGAAGAAAATGTTATACTATATAACATCACCACTGTAAAAATGGAACAATTTTGAAAAACTAAAGAACTCTGACCAACACAATGATCATTATTCTAGAGAATGATGAAAAAGAATGCTATCTATATCTTGACAGAAGTGGTGGCAGAAATACATATTTTTTTTGATATGGCCAATGTGGGAATTTGTTTTGTTTGATGATGATTACTTGTTACAATGGTTTTATTTTTCTCCCCCAATACCCCATGCCACAACACTAATGCAGGGAGTGCATTTGAGCAGGAGGGAAAAAATGCTTTATAGTTGAAAAAAATAATATTCAATTTTAAAACTAGTTTGTATTCGTGAGTCAAAGAAAATGGATGCTAATATAACAAATACTATTTTATATATTTATATATATATATATTTTGGGGGGGGGGCGGGGCATTGGGGGTTAAGTGACTTGCCCAGGGTCACACAGCTAGTAAATGTCAAGTGTCTGAGGCCGGATTTGAACTCAGGCCCTCCTGAATCCAGGGCTGGTGCTTTATCCACTGCGCCACCTAGCCACACCCTAACAAATAGTACTTTAAGTCTAAATAATTAACAAAATTATTGCTATATAAGTCCAAGATCTCACTGCTAGTTCCTGTGAAATCAAGGTTAAGATATATATATTCTGATACTTAGTTGCAATGTTTTCATCACAAAGTATTTAATAAAAAGCGAGGTGAACATACCAAGGAAACCATTTTAAATGGAATTAAAATTATTTAGAAGGTCCTAAAATTTATCTGAATTCACATAATTTGTTATTTAAATATTGGTTCCCACATAGTAAAATATAAATGTCATCTTAATAACACCCAAAGACTTCTGAGCTTATAAAAACTGATTTTAATAAAATGTCAATAGAATGAAAGCAATTAACTACAGGAAGAGATTTAAACAATAAAGCCATGTATAAATGAGAAAGCAAAGCTCACAGCTACAGTATCCAGCAATTGAATGACCACCCAAGCATAGAACAGTTCAGAAACAAGAAATGTGCTTCCTAAAACAATCTGTTTAAAAAAAAAAAGTTCTGACCACACACGGTTTGTGTGGCAGGAAAAAAATCAGAGAACAGTCTAAAAATTAAGGAAATGTATTAATTTTATAGAACAGGAAAATGCCCTGACTGATAGGATTTAGAAAGGGAACATATTGAGAGCAGAGTATAAAAAGTCAACATTCTCAGGATGAAAAAAATTCTGCTCCAAAATCTCTTTATTTGATGATTAATTCATACAAGGTCATTACTTTTTAGCTTAAAAAATAAGTAAGCACTAGACATCTGTTCATGCCACTTGAGCCATATTAAAAGAACCACCAATATTATTCCTTTCATGCCATTTACAAATTAGGTGGAAAAGCTGATTTGTAAAAGCATAGTCACTAGACACAAAGTATCACTTGGCAAAAATGAAGCACCTAACAATAATTCATAAAAAAGATATCCAAAATGGTGTGTGCAAATTCAATTTCAAGATATATCCAAGTAACAAAGGTTTTAGCAAAATCTAAGGAAAATAAGAACTGAAAATGTTTTAGTGAAAATTTTTTATAAAACTACATTTTCACATTCTAGCCAATCCACACAATGTTTTACTGTTCCTTTCCCCATGGAACTGAGGAAAAAAAACTGCAGCTATACTAGTAATCATTTTCTGGCTCTATTCTTCCACCTAACAGAACTGTTCAATTGTAAAATGATGACAACTGTTTCTAATGTACTTTCCTCCCTCTTTTCCTTCAAAAAGGTAAATGTAATGACTTGAAGATATTTAAACTAGGTTGTAACATTTTTTGTTTTTGTTTTGTGAGGCAATTGGGGTTAAGTGACTTGCCCAGGGACACACAGCTAGTAAGTGTTAAATTTGAACTCAGGTACTCCTGAATCCAGTGCCGGTGCTCTATCCACTGCGCCACCTAGCTTCCCCAGTTGTAACATTTTTTAATTGAAAGATACATTTTGTTCAAGGGGTTTCATTCAAATATACGATAGTTTTGACTAAAGAGCCACAAGAGAATGCTATTAGTAACAATAAAACCTGCTTACATTGAAATGTTAAAGTGGATCATTCATAAAAAATGTATTAGAATATGCCACACATGACAAATACTTTCTCAAAAACTATTGAGGCAAATACAAAAGTAATTTTGATCTATATATCTAAATGGCAGTTCAGTACTTCCCATTAACAGACACTCAATCATATACTATTTTTTAATTCATTATATTTTATTTTCTTATCATGTTTCTATGATTTAGTGAAGTGATGTTATCCTCAATGACACTACTATTTGCTCTTACATTCAAAATAGCAATCCCATAAAGCATATCAGACTTGGATGGAGTTATTATCCTTATGCACATAAACATGGCAGTCACTATACCTTGGCACACCCACTAAGACTCCTGATTGATTTGAAGACAAAGCAGGGTTCTAAGTCCACCAAAAGATAGCATTAAGTGTTCAAGCTATTGTCTCATCTTCTTTGGATAGTGTAAAAATTGCAAAGGTTAAGAGGCTTAGTTTGTGGTATTGAAAAAAAATAATTATGGTAACTAATATATGTTACTGTCTCTGAGCTCACTCCCCTTTCCCTTGAACCTGTACTAGAGGGCAGCAAAGCATGAAGAGAGGGAGAAAAATCTTATGATGACTTGGGTTCCAGTTTAGCCTCTGAAACATACTGTTATGGTTGCTGGGCAAATCAATTTATTTTTGAGTGCCCCAAGCAACTTTCTTTTTTTTAATCATAAAAGTATTTTATTATTTTCTAGTTACCTGTTTTTATAAAGATTTCTAGTTCCAAATTTTTCTCCCTCCCACTAACTATATACTATTTATGAAGTATGGTGCTAAGACACTAAGGATGGAAAGATGAAAAATTGACAGCACCCTGTTCCTCCAGAAGTTCAAAATCACATAAGCAGATAAGAAATGATACCCCAGTGATTTGGATCATTTACACAGAAAAATAAACTTACTAAGTAACTGCCAGGCTATCAACTTCAGAAAAATACTTTTGTGCTTTATATGTGTTCTATTAAAAGTTTATAAAAACAAAGTAACCAAATAAGCATTGCCATGGAAATCAGTGAAGGAAACTCCAAAAAGTATTACTTTGCTTTGATATTCTAGAATCCAACCTACCACATTAAGTTTATTTTCCTGCATCTGAACAAGATGGAGGACTAGCCATTTTTACCAGTCCTCATTAACTCTCAAAATCTCCCCAGAAGAGGAATTATGCATCTAAGCTGGAACAAAATTTCTGCTTTCTCCATAGGCAAAAACACCAAGAACCCAAATAGTTAGTCTTATGAATTAACAGCAGAGAATACTGATACCTAACATGTTCACCAACTACTCCCTCTGATAATTCCCATACTCTAGCAGGAGATACAACCTGATCCACGAAATTGGATATTACAATTTGCCAGATGCTGAAAATCTCTGCTGCTACACACACTCTGCCCATGCTCTCACTCCACTATTCAATGGCAACAAGCCTCAAATTTGCCCTACTACTCTTGGAGAAAGGAGTAGTACAGGAAGGTAGGAGACTGGAATGGTAGCACTTAGCCAGGAAAGTAAATAATAAGTAACTGGGACATAGCACCAGAATGTGAGGCTGCACTGGGCCTGAAGGACAGAGATTGACATCTAGCTGGAACTAGTCCTGCTGTCCTTTTTGGCACAGGCATTGAAGTGGGTGAAAAGTGAATTCCCCAATGTGATACAAGGCTGACAGTTTTGAGGTTCCATAATCAAAAGAAATTTAGTTAGGAAGTGACTGATAGGAAAAGATAATAAACAAAAACTACCAGTAACATTCTCCAGAGAAAGAAAACTCAGTTAAAAATCTAGAGCACAAGTAGATAATTGTGCAGGAAAAATATTAAAATTGAAGGAAAGATGGCTACCAAGATATCTAAATTACTATCATCATCTATATGTAAATATTGTAAGAAAAAATGTGAACAAACAACTAATGAAACAAAGAACCCTGTGGATTGAAAAGAGAGGAAAATGTTCTTGACTTCAAGAAATAGAGACCTTGAAAAAAGTTAAAAGATGATAAATGACAACACTGCAGAAATAATTAGCAGAAGGGAAAAATGTGAATTCAGATGTTGAATCTCAAAAAAAAAAAACTGAGGCAAAAAGTGATTGGGAATATGTTAAAATGAAAGATAATCCAGAAGAACAAAAAGCAAGCAATATTATTTCTATACAAGATAAGTACATTTATCTCAAAGACAGCAAATATAAAGACAATTTATGGATAAGAGCTTGCCTCCCCAGAAGAATAGAAAATGTAAAAAGACATATGCACCATAATGCAAGAAATAATGGAAAAATACTGACCAGAAATTCTAAATGCATAAAATTAAGCACCAATTTACAGAATCCACAGATGACATGACTATTTCACATTAATTCTCTAAGTAGGTATGAACTATTGCTATTTTCAGCCAGGAAAACAGATCTATGATAGGAGCCATATCTACCACCACAGTTGTCTTAATTCAAAAGGGTTTTCATAAAAAAATTTATTCCAGTAGACACGCCTATAATTAAGAATAGACGATTTTAGGAAGAGATTGTCAGTGTGATTATATGAGGGTGAGAGAAAGGACACAGAATACTAAGTGAGTGATTAAAATTTAAGATTTTCTTGCAAATTTCAGATTTAATTGTTATGAACCTTTGGTCAAGGGGAAAAGGACCAGACATCTGAGATAGCTCTAGATTAGTGTTTCAGGGTCTCCTAGGTTGTAGTTGGCTTTATGATAGCCCATAGTCACTTAACAGCAGTTGCCAAGATGTATTGCTATTCATCTCTTGTCCTACCACCTTACCCATTTGCTCTCTTAGGTTAAACCCAGTTTTCTCCCTTTTGATGAACTCAGGTCCCTTGACCTATCCCAATTCTACCATTCCATGTGCTTCACTTCTTCTTCATTTGCCTCCACACCCAGCTTTGATCCCATAGAATATCTTAATGATATAGCATAGTGCTTGGCATAAATGCTTAACAAATGCTTTTTCATCAAATTCATTCATTCATTTGCTTTCTACTATTCTTAGCCTTTTCCATGGTTGATGAATCTTCATCCCTGTGTATGTTCTCCCTACTTCTGTTCTAGAACAGCTATAAAAGACAAAATCCCTAAATTAAGGTGATTTCACCAATGACATCTTCATGATGTAAAGCCAAAGCTGTACTGACCTTTCACTTTCCCTCTGATTCATTCTTTCCTCATAGCAACTCTTCCAAACCTTTTCTCTTCTCAACTTTGTGACAGATAGCAGATAACTACTTCATAAAGAAGACTAAGGTCATTCAACCTGAATGTCCTCTGCTCTCATCCCTCCATTTCTAAAAGTTTTGTATCATGGCCTACTCTCTCATCATGAGAAATAGGTATAATATACTGGCAAGAACTTTGGATTTAGATTTTAAGACTTCTGGCACCAAGACGGTGGAATGAGGAAGGAACCCTCTATATACCTCTCAAGTTTCCCTTTCAAATAACTAGAAAGCCACCTCAGAATTGTTCCAGCAGCAAGGAAGCAGTTTAATGGCCCAGCAAGAAAGATCTGTCTTACTGAGGTGAGAGGGGAGTAAGGTCCAAGATAGGCCTCAGAAGCCAGGCCCACAGCAGAGAGCCTGTGGCAAGGCTTTAAGCCTGGAGCAGTCTGCCACTGAGGCTCTGCATTCCTGCAAACCAGAAGACTCCAGGCAAGTGGGAAGATTGAGCTGCATTGCAAGGCTCCATATCAGCAACCCTACCCCAGCACAAGCCACTAGGGAGACCTTGACACCACTGCTGACCAGTAGTGAAGCCCCACCCTGAGGCTGGTCCACAGTGAGATCCCACCCCGTGGCCTACCAGCAGAAAGACTCTGTTTCCATAGCAACGCAGCAGCAGGGCTCCCACCCTTAAGCAGATTTGCAACAAAACTACTCCTCCAGGGCCTGCTAGCAGGGAGAACTGTTACTACAGCAATCCAGCAAAGCACCACCCCTGGGGCCAACCAATAAGATCCCTGAGCCAGTGGTACAGCAGGTCAGCTGTGAGGTCTCCAGTCCCAGTACAGAAGGCAAACTGCCAGTCCTGGAACCCTGGTATAACAAGTTTGACTAGCCTGAGCCACCCCAGGGCAGTAGGCAAGCCACAAGCTCCAGAAGCCCCACCACAGAAAGCCAGAGACCAGGTACCCGACCCCTAACACAAGAAGTGGTCCCTGTGCCCCAGGAGCTGAGCTCAACTTTGTAAAATGAGCAAAAAAAACAAAAAAAAGAGCCCTCACCATAGAAAGCTACTATGGTGACAGGGAAGATCAAAACACAAACTCAGAGGAGGACAACAATGTCAAAATGCCTACCTGTGAAGCCTAAAAAGGGAATATAAATTGGTCTCAAGCCCAAAAAATCCTCTTGAAAGAGCTCAAAAAGGATTTTTAAAATGAAGTAAGAGAGGTAAAAGAAAAATTGGAAATAGAATTTTAGAAAAGTTACATATGATAGACCTATGAAAAAAATTTAATGGAGATACAAAAGAATATACCTTTTTCTCAGCAGTACATGGCACCTACACAAAAATTGACCATGTATTAGGGCATAAAAACCTCACAATCAAATGCAGAAAGGCAGAAATATTAAATGCATCCTTTTGGTCCTAAATTCTTCTCTTATCCACAGATAGGACAAACAAACTATTCCAGGCTCCCCTATTTTGTTTATGGTATCACCCTGTAATTGTAAATCATGTGCCTATTTTGACCCTATCATGGTATATGGTGTGAGATTTTTTTTTTTTTTTTTTTTTTTTGGTAAGGCAACTGGGGTTAAGTGACTTGCCCAGGGTTACACAGCTAGTAAGTGTTAAGTGTCTGAGGCCGGATTTGAACTCAGGTCCTCCTGACTCCAGGGCCGGTGCTCTAGCCATTGTGCCACCCAGCTGCCCCTGTGAGATATTTTTCTAAACCTAGTTTCTGCCATACTATTTTCTAGTTTTCCTAGAAGTTTTTGTCACATAATGAGTTTTTGTTCTAAAATCTTGGATCTTTGAGTTTATCATATACTAGATTACTGTGGTGCTAAGTTTCTTTATATGAAAAATCAGGATAATAAATAGCACCTTCCTCTCAGGGCTGCTATGAAGATCAAATTAAAGTTTATATAAACGAGTTATTACTAATACATTAAAAAATTTGCCCCGAGATACATTTGTGAACATGGATTCTTCTTTGCAATATGATGCTAAAATAGAGAAGTAGAAGAAATAGTCCTGAGAATATTTCAGAGCAGAAGTTGGGAATAAGCAATATTAAGCACCACACATTAGAAAAGTAGTTTGCGCTCTTTCCCTGTCACCGCTGAATCGAGTAAGAGGCGGAGGCTCCCAGGTGTTTTCAAGATTTAGCTTCACCCCTGGTTCAGGGAATACTCCTACCGTAGACTTTTGGGTCTTTATACATGTAAAGTCCTTTGCTAATCCTAAAATATTAAATAAATGCTAGTTATCCAATCAAACTTCCACATAATGGCCACAGAGTAATTTTTCCTAAAGCATAGGTCTGACTATGTCATACTTCCCTCCCCGTACCACTAAATTTCAATAGCTCCCTAATAATTCCAAGATGAAAGAATATGACATTTAAAGCTCTTCAGAATCTAGTGCCTTTCTATATTTTAGGACTTCTTGTACATCAATTTCTTAGAAGCCCTGCTTTCCTTTAAAGCTTGAAAGCAAAGACAACCTTCTATAAAAGGCTTCTTCCATCACCCTGCCTGTGAGAAAATAATTATAATAATTGATTTCTTGGGTGACCCAAGGATCAGTTCTTCTTCCCCACCCCTCCAGAAAGTCAGTTCTCTTGGAGAGTTTGTCATCAAATCTCATCTGCTACCAACTCAAGGGAACAAAAGGAATGGAGATAGATTATTTTGTCTAGATTGTAGAAGGACTGATGGTGTTAAACCACACCTGGGTAATGGACTTTGCCCAGGGCAACTTGAGTGAGGGGTTTTTGCATTTCTTTCCCAGATGTCATCCCTAGCATTCATTTTAATACAGATCACCTTAGAGTCATGTCAAGGAACAGATTTGAATAACAGTAACCAATTAGATTTGTTTGATGTATAATGACTTAATTAGATTTGCTTAATATATAATGATGCTCCTCTTCTCAAAAGGGATTAAAAAAAAAAACAACAAACCCTGGACAGGTAGCCATGTTAGGCTCTCGGGACCACATGGTCCCTGTTTTTCTCTCTCTTGCCTCTCTTGGCTCTCTGGAACCACATGATATCTGTCTCTCTCTTGAGCTCTCTTTCTTGGGTTTCTTTGGGACCATATGGCATTTAGGGGGGCTTTTCTCCTACTTGTGCTAACTGGCATGCTGAAGCTCTCTGCAATGTGGCCTAGGACCAAGAGATTTTTAGGGAGACGTGGTAAATACTTTACTGGTATAATACTGATAAATTGATATATACTTACATAAATTGATGTCTATAGTAATTATTTTCAAAATCACATGCTCCCAAAGCTTTAAGTTCCTTCTCTTCTAAGGTAATCCTTGTAGCTAGCTTGGATCTTGTATATACCTATGTGTCTACATGTCATTTCCATCATTAGAAAATAAGCTCCTTAATGGCACTGCCTGCTGTTTTCTTACCTTTTATCCCTAGCATTTGGCACAATGCCTAGAACATAGCCAGAATTTAATAAATATTTGTATGATTGGGGATACTACTTGGTGCAGTGTATAAAGCACAGACCCTGAATTCAGGAGAACCTGAGTTCAAATCCAGTCTCAGACACTTGACATTTACTAGCTGTGTGACCCTGGGCAAGTCACTTAAACCTCATTGCCCCACCAAAAATCCAGTATTTATAAAAGTAAATAAAGTGGGGGCAGCTAGGAGGCACAGTGGATAAAGCACCAGCCCTTGATTCAGGAGGACCTGAGTTCAAATTTGGCCTCAGACTCTTGACACTTACTAGCTGTGTGACCCTGGGAAAGTCCCTTAACCCCCATTGCCCGGGGGAAAAAAAGTAAATAAAGGTAAAATCTCAAAAGATTCACTTAAAAGCTGTCTACTGTATTTTAGAGGAACTTCTTCAGTACATCAAGTATTCAGATAAAAAAAAGCTCAGCATTTCTAGTCAAGGTTTACATACATGTAAACATACAGTCACCCAGGGTCAAAAAACAAGTGTAGAACCAAAGTTTCAGCAATACAACAAATTCCTAACTTCTTAACTGCCCGGATGACTACACCACTTGATTATTAACCCATTTACTTTTCATTTGTCAAGAACTTCAGAAGATTTCACTCACTGTTTTCAGCCTACAGAAATTGTAGTGTTGCACTTATGAAAGATCCATTTAGATCCTAGTTTTAATATATTGTACTACCTGGATTTATTAATAATCAAGGAGGAACTAGTATTTATTTGCTCACTCTGTAAGTCTAGTTTGACAAATACTTTCAACTTGCCCCACTCTTTTCCATATCATCTATAGCTTCTCAATAATATTTTGTCAAAAAAGATTTCTGGGGCAGAGCCAAGATAGTGGAAAAAAGGCAGTAAGTTCTCAAACTCATGACATGATTGCTCCAAAAATCCTCCAAATAATGCCATAGGACAATTCCTGGAGCAGCAAAACCCACAAAAGAACATGCTGAGATAATTTTCCAGCCAAAGACAGCTTAGAAGGTTGGAAGGAGGGGGCTGCTGTGCCTAGGCAGGAGTGGAGCTAAACCCCAAAATCATGCTGACACAGATCCAGTACCAGGAAGGTTGAGCGAGGGAAAAAGACCCCTGGAACCCCTAAATCAGCTACGGCGCCAATGTCATCTGGAACTAAGCTCACAGTCTGGTAAGAGGGCTGAGTGGTTGGCAGGGGAAAGATCACCGGCGTCTCTGCTGGTGCTGAGGCAGAACTTGGGTGTTTCACCTCTGCTGGGAACCAGGAAGTAGGCTTGAATAGCAGTGGCCCAGGTTGGGGAGGGGTGCAGGCTCATCAGAGCTAACAACCACAGCACACAAAGTTTTGCTGTCTCGTTAATTAGCAAGTTGGCCTGGGATTATCTACAGACCAGGGAACAAGCTAGGCAAGTGAAGAACCTGCCCCTACTTAAATCATACCACCTGGGACCTCCTGAAGCTTGGAACAGTGAAGCCTAGAAACAGTACCCCACTTTAAGGAGCTAAAAGTCAAATAAAAGACAGGCAAGAGGAGCAGAGAAAGGGGAGGACCATAGAAAGTTTCTTTAGTGACAAGAAAGATAGAGGTGCACCCTCTGAAGAGGATGGCAATGTCAGGGCTGCTACATCCAAAGCTTCCAAGAAAAATATAAATTGATCTCAGGCCATAGAGGCACTCAAAAAGGACTTTGAATATAAAGTAAGAGAGGTAGAGGAAAAAATGGAAAGAGAAATGAGAGTGATGAAGGAGGGTCATGAAAAAAAGTCAACAGCTTGAAAATCCAAACTGGCCAAATGGAAAAGGAGGTACAAAAGCTCTCTGAAGAAAATCATTCCTTAAAAATTAGGATTGAGCAAACAGAAGCTAATGACATGAGAAATCTAGACATAATAAAATAAATCCAAATGAATAAAACATGTGAAATATCTCCTTGGAAAAACAGCTGACCTGGAAAATAGATCCAGGAGAGACAATCTGAAAATTACTGGAATACTTGAAAACCTTGATCAAGGAAAGAGCTTAGACATCATCTTCCAGGAAATTGTGGAAACCCACCATGATATTCTAGGAGCAGACGGTAAAATAGAGACTGAAAGAATCCACTGATCACCTCCTAAAAAAGATCCCAAAAAGGAAAACTCCCAGAAATATTATAGTCTAATTCCAGAGGTCCCAGGTCAAGGAGAAAATATTGCAAGCAGCCAAAAAGAAACAATTCAAGTACTGTGGAGCCACAGTCAGGATAGCAAAAGATCTAGCAACTTCTGCATTAAATGACTGGAGGGCATGGAATATGATATTCCAGAGGGCAAAGGAATTGGGATTACAACTAAGAATCACTTATCCAGCAAAACTGAGTACAATCTTTCAGGGGAAAAAATGGGACTTCGATGAAAAAGAGAACTTTCAGGTATTCATGGTGAAAAGACCTGAAATGAATGGAAAATTTGACTTTCAAATACAAGACCATAGAGAAACATAAAAAGGTAAACAAGAAAAAGAAACGAAGAGGGACATTAAAAGGTTAAACTGTTTACATTCCCATAATGGGAAGATGATGAGTCTAACTCATAAGAACTTTCTCAGTATTAGGGCAGATGTTAGAAATAAATTTAGAAAGAGGGCACAGGTGGGAACTGATTACTAAGGGATGATATCTGTAAAGTATTTATATTTTGTTTATCTTTTTTTGTGTGTGTGAGGTGGTTGGAGTTGGGTGACATGCCTGGGTTTGTGCAGTAAGTGTCTTGTGTCTGAAGCTGGGTTTGGTCTTGGGTCCTCCGGGGTCCAGGGTGGGTGCTTTGTCCACTGCGTCACCCAGCTGCCCCATGATGACTTCTTTGGGGTAAAATTGAGGAGTGAGAGGAATGCACTCAGGCAGGGGGAAGGGAAGAGGTAGCATGGGGTGAAATCCCACATGAAAGAAACAGGAAAGAGCTTATGGAGTGGGGGAGAGATGGGGGAGGAGCAGGGTAGTAAATTAGTCTTACACTCATCAGAATTGGCTCAAAGACCTTAATCTCATTAGAATTGGCTAAAGGAGGGAATAATATACATACTCAATTGGGTGAAGTAATCTATCTATCCCTGCAGGAAAATAGGAAGGGAAGGGGTTAAGGAGGGAGGGGGAAAAGAATGGAGGGTAGATTGGGGGAGGGGGCAGTCAGAAGCAAATCCTTTTGAGGAACGTTAGGGTGAAAAAAGATAGATAGAGTAAATATCATAGGGAAGGGAATAGGATGGAGAGAAACAGTTAACAATAGTAATTGTGAAAAGAGAAAAGGAAAAAATGTACAAAAAATATTTATAGCAACTCTGTGTGGTGGCTAAGAATTGGAAATCATAGGAATGTCTATCAATTAGGGGCAGCTAGGTGGCGCAGTGGATAGAGCACTGGCCCTGGATTCAGGAGGCCCTGAGTTCAAATCCTACCACAGACACGTACTAGCTGTGTGACCCTGGGCAAGTCACTTAACCCCAACTGCCCCACCAAAAAAAAAAAAAAGAAAGAAGGAATGTCCATCAATTAGGGAATAACTGAACAAGCTGTGGTATATGATTATAATGGAATATTATTGTGCTATAAGAAATGAAAAGCAGGATGATTTCAGAAAATCCTGGAAAGACTTATATGAACTGATGTATAGTGAAGTGAGCAGAACCAAGAAAATACTGTGCACAGTGACAGCATTATTTTTCTGTGAGCAATCGTGAATACCTTAACTTCTCTCAGCAATACAATGATCCAAGACAATTCCAAAGGACTAATGATGAAGTATACTTTCCACCTCCAGAGAAAGAACTGATATTGACTAAACACAGACTGAAGCATGTCACCCTCCTATCCAAGCTAAAACTTTTTTCCCAGTTTATACATCACTGGTGGGAGGTGATACTTCTGTTGCCTCCTATATACAGGAATTACAAACCAGGCTAGGTGAACTCCATGAAGCAGGAGCTGTGGTCCAGGCAGGACCATTAGACTTTTCATTACATAACTTCAACCCAGGAGATAAAATATATGTAAAGAATTTTCAGAGAACCAGTGGAACCCAACCTGCCTGGGAAGGACCTTTTTCAGGTATTATTGACAACTCCTACTGCCATTAAAATTGGTGAAAAAGACTCATGGATTCATTGCTCTCATGTAAAGCCTGCACCATTCATAGGTGAAGAGAGAGCAAAGAGAGTCCAGAGGAAATAGGCAGTTCCCATTTGATAATCCCACTGATCAGTTAAATGCTTTGGGACTCAGTCTTCGTAAAGTATCAGGAGATGGAAATTGCCTTTTTAGGGCTTTAGCAGACCAGCTAGAAGGTCACTGTAGAAATCATCTCAGACATAGACAAGAAGCTGCTTCTTATATGATTAACCATAGACAAGAGTTTGAGTGTTTTAGAGTAAATGACTCCCTTTTTGAAGAATATGTTGATGAACTAAAGAAATTTGGAAAGTGGGGAGGAAATGATACAATTGTAGCATTTGCTAAGCAGCATCAGCAGAATGTGGTAGTTCATCAGTTAAATCAGCCTTTATTGAAAATCAGTGGCACAGACAAAACTGATGCTAGAGAACTCCACATTTTCTACCATAAAGAACATTATGACAGCATTAGAAAGATCAATGACAATTCAGAAACCCCTGCCACTTTGGCATGCAGAGAATTGGGGAACCAGTTAAAACAATGTGGCATAACCCAAACTCTAGCAGCTTAAATACCTTAAAATTTAACAAGCATTTCCTTCTACAGGCAAACCACTAAAGCACATGGCCTGGTTTTCTGGCCCACCTCCATCTCCCTCACCCTTTCCCTACCCTATACCTATTTTTTTTAATCCTTTTTGTTTTTGTTTTGTTTTGACTTTTGAAAGGCACTGAAAAGACCTGGAATTCACCACACCTTTAAGTTCTTTAAGAGCACAAAAGGGTGCTTAGCAAATCTTTTGCTTTTTATTTTTGGTTTTGCTTTGTTTTTTTTACTTTTGTTTCTTTTGCTTTTCTTTAAAACTAAACTAAGTGACTTTTCAAAGACATTTTAAGTATATGCTGTGGGTGAGGCCATCGGCCTCAGAAGCTAACAGAATTCTTTTTTTTTACTCTTTCTTTTTGAGAGAGGGTTATTGAACCCTATTGCTTGATACCTCACTGAAAACACTGAATATTGAATCTTGCTAATTGAAGTCTTATTTCTTTTTGATGAATTAATCACCACTTTAAGTATCTGCTACTGTTATACTAGAGAATTCATGTATAAGATGATGTGGTCTACTTGCTAAAAGAAGATTATGTAACAATGTCTAATATAATCAGCTATTTATATTCATTTATTATTTATATGTCATTATACTCTGGGTATGGTTTGGAATTATTGTATATATCACGAATATGTTCTCAGTTATGCAGCATAGTACACATTTTTACCATCATACTGTCTTTGGTGAAATTAATATGAGATTTTGGAAGTATGGAAACTTATCATTTCAGAGACTAACTTTCTGTGAACTCTGATGCAGGCCCTGGAGAGAATATATGTGCAACAAAAGGAGAGACAGGTATACGTAAGTCCATGGTTTGCTTATGATGGTGACTATGTAGAGCACAATTACTAGGCACAGTCCAGTATTCATCCTCTCTCCCTCCTAATTTAACCTAATTTAACTGAACTTATTTATCTTTTTATCTCACTCAGTTGAACTCACCTGTGGCCTAGCACAATCACTGGCTGTCGTGTCATGAACACATACTAAATTTGGCTTTGATCCAGACACATGGTGGTAAAAAGTGTTACAGATTGCATAACTACCTCAACCCTCTATTAGAAGTCTAAGGATATAAAGGAGGGAATGTAATGGAATTTATTAATTTGATCATTGACAATGCTATGCTAAGGTTTAGTAAAAATACAGCAATTCAAACAGTTAAAGAAGAGAATCCAGCTTTCCAGACCAGAGTCCAGATTCCAGTTTTTCCAGACCAGAATCCAGACCAGAGTCCAGAATCCAGTTTCCTCCTGATGACATCTTACCACTTCAAGAAGACAAGAGAACTCAGAGACTTTATATGTTTTGTTAGTTTTTACTATCTCCTTTCTGTTATAAAATACACTATCTGTAACATGTACTCTCTGCAGAGGCTCTCCCTTTGCAAGACTAATGTCAAAGCGTCGGTTCATGAGGACAAAAAAGTCGCCCCTCTGGACAAAACTTTCCTCTCTTCCTTTTCTATATTGTTGTTCACATATTATTAGTTAGCAATAGTTATTATATTCTTTTTACTGTTCCATCAAGGAAATATTTTGTTTCTTGAGGAACAAAAGTGGGGAATGTGGTAAAAAGTTTTAACAGTCGGTTAGATAATGGAGAGACGGTTAGATAATGGAGAGACGCCAGTTTTTTTTTAGGACCACCCTTTTGGGGAGGAGACCAACAGCATGAGCTACGCACACCAGTCCGCCTGCGACGCATGCCAGATTGCCTGCTAAGCACTCGACTTCCGGGGTGCGATCTTAAAAGGCAAGGAGAGAAAGGAAGTGGGGCCTTTTTCCTGCTCCGCTGGTCTCCTGGCTGCGCTACACAGACAGACGCGGACTGGAGTTTGACTTGGCCTGGCTCTCAGTTAACAGCACGCGCTTGACTCGGTCTCTCTCCCCAAAGGTGGCCTTCTGCTTTTGGTGAGTTTTATACAGAATATAGACTAAGCCTAGACTTAAGACGATTTGTATTGTATTTCTACTTTCTTATCCTTCTAATCAACATCACCTTGTGACTACCATACAATAAAAGGTCTATCTAGAAAACCAGAAGCTTCTTCCATTTACTAGTCTGGGAGATAAATTAAGGGAAAGGTTAAGTAGGGTAGATTTATGATCTAATATCCAATTTTAATCTCACACTATTTTGCGCTTTCTCTTTTTTTTACTTAAGTCTTTTTATGTAAAATGACTAATGTGGCAATGTTTTACATAATTGCACATGTATAACCTATACTGATTGCTTGCAACCTTGGGGAGAGGGGAGGGTAGGGAGGGAAGGAATGAGAGAGGAATAGAATTTGGAACTCAAAACTTAAAATAGAAAGAAAGAAAGAAAGAAAGAAAGAAAGAAGGAAGGAAGGAAGGAAGGAAGGAAGGAAGGAAGGAAGGAAGGAAGGAAGGAAGGAAGGAAGGACGGAAGGAAGGAAGGAAGGAAGGAAGGAAGGAAGGAAGATAGATGAATGGATGGATGGATGGATGGATGGATGGATGGATGGATGGATGGATGGATGAATGAATAAATAAATGAGTGAATGAATGAATGCCACAGAGGGAAAGGAAAAAATATTTTGTTATCTTGTATTTCTGAACTTCTTTTCTTGAATTACCCTATTTTCTAGAGATGAAGCCCTACCCACTCTCCAAACTAACATAAGTGATCTTTGGCAACTGAACTCTATTAAACTTTCCGTGCCCTTGGTCAAGTCAGCTACAAGCCTGACTCCAGCCAGTCTGCCCAGACTGATAAACTGTGCAACTGGAACCCTTTCAGATAAGCAGAACATCCTCACTTGATGGTGAGATATTGCCAAACCTTCCTGTTCCCTCTTGCTCCCCACTTCAATTTGGGAAGGGATTGCCTTCCACTCTTTCAAGAGACCTCCCCTTTTTGTGGTATTGCATAAATATCCAAGGATTTTCTGTAAGGTGGGCTTCTTAGCATAAGGATTTCCCACATGCATATATCTTTCTCTTATGATAAATCAAGTTACTACCCATGTCTTATGGAGCTGTAACTTCTGGTTAACATCCCCAAGAAAATCCTACTGGGATAGTAAGAATAAACATTAACTGGATTTTTAGCAGGTCTCAATTAAAAACTTTGGGCACTGTGGTTAGATTAATGCAATTACCAAACTCTTCCTATTCTAAATAGATCTAAACTTCAGAAATACAATAAAGGGAGGGCAACTAGATATCAGTTGTCAGAAAAAGCTCAAGAGCTGCTAACAGAAAAGAAACTCAGTATGAGTCTTTGACTATGGCAGACAAAAAAAGTCTGTATTATGAAAGGTATGAGATTCAAAACAAAGAAGGTAAAAGTTCTGTTATACTTTGCCTTGCTTAGACAACATCTGGAGTACTGCTACAGGTCTTTATAGGTTGCCAGAATATCCCAGAGTTAATTCTCTGTTGGCATAGCCTTTAAGAACCCAGTATCACTTCAAAGCCAAAAAGAAACACTGAAGCAGGACTTTAGTGAATGTACATTATACATGGTAAGCACCCAATAAAGCACATAGTAAGCACTCTACCATAGCTGTTGTGTATAGCATGCTAATTTTAAGAAAGCATTAGGTTGGGTAGAGCAAACTGCTACCATCTCATACATCAACATTAAGATCATAAAAGACTCTGAAAGATGTGTATACAATTTTTTCAACAACCCACTATTAAAATAGAAGTAATTAGACAAACAGATAGAAGCTTTTCAAAGGTGTTTTTCATCCTCACATAAGATGTACTATACAATGTCCAAGTAAAATTTCCCCCTATTGATGAGTTTCTCTAAATTTTTCATTATATTAATTACCCCCAACCCTACAATACTATAAAGCTTCTACAGTAAAGTTTTCAATAATTGAAGGGAAAATGTATTCTAATTACTCACAATGGAAAATCAAAGTGGATGAAAAAATCATTGGTTGTATTATGGGTGACAAGAGGACTGTCTAAACCATTTATATGTAATCTTGGACAAGTAGTGAAGACAGACAAAAATCTAGGAACAAAGCTGAGTTAATAGGAAGACATTATGATAGACTGCATCTAATAAACTTCTCAGTGCTTTCAATTACCCTACAATGTCAGCTACCACAAAAATCTTCATTTTGACACCAATGTCTTTCAAATGATGCCATGTGGTATAAATCACAGAACACAATGATCTCAAAAAAACTGAAATTGTAAATAAACAAAAGATAATGGAAACATTTTTCATGTTTGTAAATAAGGCTGAAGTAAATTACCAGTAATGACCTATATTAGAGATTTGGCATAAAATGCATTATCAACCAAGATAAATATTAGGAAAAGCAGATATCCCAATCATGGTTAAATAATAAGATAGAGATAGCTTGGAATGCTACATGGGTACCTCAAAAATATTAGAAGACATTGAGTGAATTGATACTCCATGGGAGTTTACAGGAACATATAAACAAAAATCATTGAAATACACATTAAGGAAAGCAGAAATCCATCAAAATAACTACAACAATATGGGATTATTTGGGGGTCAGTTTCTAGTCAGACAATTTTTAGTTGTCACTCACCAAGCATTTATTAAGCACCTACTATGTACCAGACACTGTGCTAAGGAGACAAAGAAAGGCCAAAAACGTCCCTCCCCTCAAGAAATTCACAATCTATTTGAGGAGACAGCATGCAAACAACTATATACAAAAACATATAAACAATTATGTACAAACAAGATATGTACAAGATAAATTTGAGGAAATTTTGATGGGAAGATAGTAGCATTAAGAAAGATTAGGAAACGCTCCTTGCAGCAGGGAGGTGTTAGCTGGAACTTGAAAGAAACCAGGGAAGCCAGAAGGTATTGTTGAGGAGGGAGAGCATTCTGGGGATGGTGGACAGCCAGTGAAAATATCCCAAATGGGAAGATAGAGTTTCACGTGAGAAGAATAGGAAGGTGAGCCAGAGTGTCACTGAATTGTCAAGTGGCAGAGTATGTGGAGAATGAAGTACAAAAATAGTGTAAAGGTGGGACAGGCCCAGGTTATAAAGAGCCAGTAGGACTGATTTCATATCTGATCCTAAAGGTAACAGGGAGCCATTGGAGCTGATTGAATAGGGTGGTAACATGGGCAGATCTGCTCTTTAAGAAGATCACTTTGGTAGCTAAATGGATGATTAACAGGAATAAAGAGAAATTCTTAAATGTTTAAGCAAGGAGACCAACCATTAGTTGGGGAGATTATTTCAAGAATCCAGGCATGAAGTAATGTGGATCTGAAATAGAAATGGGACATGAGTGAGAACAAGAACTTGAGGATGAATACCTAGGTGAGAAGCCTGGAAGAATAGGAGGAGGATAGTGCCCTTAATAGTAATAGGGAAGTTAGAAAGAAAAGACGGTTTGGGGGCAAAGATAATGTGCTTTGGACATGCTGAGTTTAAGATATATTATTTAAAATGGTCTAAGATAATCCAGTTGAAAATGTCCAGAAGTTCACTGGAGATATCATCCAAAGGTCAGAAGAGGTTACATATGGATAAACAGATAAGAAAATCATTTTTATGTGTAAAGTGCTATATTTTTAATAATATAGAACAAAGCAAAACTTATGGTTCTAGCAAATGTGAGTTTTTATTTCTGTACCTTTGTTTGATTTTTAAGCTAAAGGAAAAAGAGTACAAAAAACCAGAATTGTTTTTTCCCCCTGAGTATCCACTATACTTATTTAAGGAAATAAATGGGGGGGCCAGGGAGAGAATATAAAAAGATCTTATTAAAGTGGAAGGGGAGGAGAAAGAGATGTTGAGGAAGGGTCTCATTGCTCTTCAAAGACCTTCTTCTCTTACAAAAAATGGGCTTTGTGAGTTTTTGCCACTAAATGTAATTAGATTTCTTACATATTGAATTGTAAAATGCATATTAATTAAATTTATGGTAATCTCACATGAACAATTCCTTAATTTAATACTGACATTGCTAACTGAAGATATGTACAATGTAGTTCACCCATATTATTATAAAAGAGAACTTTGCTTTTAAACAAATATCTGACATAAAATAAGGAGACAGTCTCTTCCAGCTCTAAATCCATGTTTCTATGAACCTATGGATTACTACATTGTAAAATGTGATTTTTTTTTGGTAATGCATTTTGTTATCGTATTATATTATGTACTTTTTCGACCTCACTTTCAATTAGAAAATATTTTAACAAAAAATCCATCTTAAACTCAACTTTCTAGAAATGCATCTACTCAATTAAATAAGAAATACAAGAAAATGGACAATGCACATTCTCATACCATCTACTCAGTAGATGTGGGTTCAATTTTTATGTAAATGGCAAGTAAAACAAGACTACCATTTGACTTGTTTTAAGTGTAAAATGAAAACTGTGAATAGGAATTAATTTTCCCCACATGATTATTTTTTCTCAAGGGGAGCTAATATTTAAAACAAAGATGCCATAGGGCAAGATGGTGATCCATGGTGTATGAGAAAAGCTATTTGGAAAACCTATCTACACTTATTCTAGGAGGAAAGAAAGGCTATGAATTCCTTTAATTCATAAACATTTAATTTCCTCACCAAAAAGAGATCTATTCAAACTAAATGTGTAATAAGCCACATCTGTAAATGAAGTAACTTGGCTATTTTCCCCCTTTCAAAATATCCAAAGACAAATAGTCCATATGATAGACTACTGGTCTACAAAACTGTAATTTGGGAAACTAAAGCTGCTCTGAGTGAAAGAATCTTTTACAAAAATGTTTCTTCAGAACCCAAGTTATTTTATTTTGCTGGTATTCATTTTAAAAGGAAACTCTACTCATTACCAATTTTATAAAAGAGTTTGGACCACTGGGAGATTAAAATATTAATTTCATTTTGGTACTTCTTATTAATAATTAGAACTCATAGTTTTATATACAAATAGAGAAATATACAACTTGTGCACAAGTCCAGTTACCCAGTTTTTACCAACCAATATGCTTATGCAAATACAGAAGCAGGTTTTGAAAATCTGACCCTTTAGGCTAACTCTTTGAGGTAAAAGTCAAAAAACAAAAAGTTAATTATATAAAAGTAAAAGAAGCCTGGATATTTCCTTCTAAAATAAAGATGATTAAAGCAATGTAATTAAGTTTTTATAAATCAACTCTCAGCACTGCTAATTTAGACTTCAGAAAATCACAAGTAAAACAACCAGTCAATGAAAAAATTGCATGTAACATGATACAGCACATGATCGCATTTGAAGGAAAGCAGAAGGTACTTAAAGTATAATAATAGACACCAACTATATTGGCTATGATTAGGGACATTCTTCGGACAATGGTGAAAAGAAATCTGGTGGTCTTGGCAAAAGTAACTACAATTACCATACAATCAGCATTTGAAATATAGATTTGAAATGGTATTACATGGCAAGGCAAAGCAGGAATATTTATGTTTAATGTCAACTCTTTTGAAGCCTAAATTTCACAGAAAGGTACACCCCCAACAATATTTGGGGGGGGGGACAGGGCAATGAGGGTTAAGTGACTTGCCCAGGGCCACACAGCTAGTACGTGTCAAGAGTCTGAGGCTGAATTTGAACTCAGGACCTCCTGAATCGAGGGCTGGTGCTTTATCCACTGCACCACCTAGCTGCCCCATCAAAGAAAGCTTTAAAAGGAAAGCAAAAGTTTAAAAAGAAAGGCAGATAGTGGCTTGAAAATTAATGGTATCATCAAGGGGTAAAACTCTCAAAAGGTTGAAAGAAGCTACTTCTCATGACATATTACAGTAAATAGAAAAGTATATAATGAATGTCTGTTTTCCTTAAATTCAAATTTGTGAGATCTGCTTCAAGAATTTTTCAGATACATATAATAATATGTATTATAAATATAATGTCGTGGTTGGGGGTGGGGGGTAGAGGAGAGAGGGGAGGTCCACATCTCTAATTTCATCAGTGTACAAAAATTCCTACAGATACTCCCTCTACCAGTACAGATCAGCAATCATCAATAATAAATAATATTAAAATAAATAAATGAATAAATAGATGTTAAAATAAAATAAATCAATATAATGCAATAATAAATACATAATTCATCTGTAACTTTTACTCTAAGAGAGTTTCATGGTAGACTGAGGTCAAGTGTTCCCAAGGATCACAGAGCTAGGATGTTTCAAATACAGTAATAGAATCAGATCTTACTGACTCCAAGGCTTAGGTCTTCAAGATCATGCTGTCTCATATAGCTAAATATTTACAAAATATGTTATAGGTATGAGTCTCCAAAATGAAATCAGTGATTTTTGTCAGTTCCATTCATAGTAAACCAAGCTTTTCCTGTATGGTGCATTAGAAAAAGCACTGGATATAGAATCAGAAGACTTCCTGTGGCATCCAATGACACTTCCTTAGCGGTGGGAGTCAAGTAACCCCTCCACACTTGCTCTCTTGTTTAAGAAATGAGAGGGTTGAAGATTTTTTAGGTACCTTCCAGCTTAAAATCCTATAATACTCTAGTCTGAAAATAACCAAGCTACTTGGCTGACAGAAGAAAAACAGAAAAATCAATTAGTCATCATCATTTCTGAAGCACTTATTGTGTACCAGGCAATGTACTAAGCACCAAAGATGCAAGAAGAGGCAAAAGACAGGCTCTGTTCTCAAGGAGCTCACAGTGTAATGGTGGGGACAACCCATAAACAACTAAGTACAATAAAACTATAGATAGAATAAATGAGAGATGATTCATTTAAAGAAAGCACTAGGTAGAATTAAGGGGGTTGTGAAAGGCTTAGTGTAGAAGATAGAATTTTAGCTTGGACTTGAAGGAAGGCAGGAGGCACAGTTGAGGAAGGAGAATATTAATGTATGAGGAACAACTAGTGAAGATGCCTAGATTTGGGCAATGATGCATCAGTTTCAAGAAAAAGCAAGAAAGCCAATGTAACAGCCATTAGATCACAGTAATAGTACTAGGTGAGAGTTGTGGGGAGGGACAAGGCAAGTGAAGTATGTATAAGAATACTAGACAGGTAGAGGGCAGAGAAAGGTTGTGAAGGACTCTGAAGGCTAAACAGAGGATTTTATATTTGATTCTAGGGGTGAATGGGAGCCAGAGATGGGGATAACAAGGTTAGATATCAAATTTAAGAAGATAATTGTTGCCAACTGAGTTAGGATGGACTGAAGTAGATAAAGACATTAGGAAGGGAGACTAAATACTTGGCTTTTGCAGTAGTCCAGACAGGAAATGATAAGGGTTTGCAACAGGAAGGTGGAAATATTATCCATCCCCTACACCCTTCCCCCCTCTTACCTTCCCTATTACTGTAGAGGGCAAAACCATCCTCCCAGTACCTCAGACTCACAACCCAGGGGCCAGGATGGATTCCCCACTCTCTGACCCCTGCTCTCCCCGACTCCCCATCCAATCTGTTCCCAAGACCTGTCAATTTGATCTTTGCAACATGGAATATACTCACTTCTCTTCTCTGAAATTGCCACTACTTTAGCACAGGCCCTCATCACCTCACACCTTGATTACTACAATTGTGGGCTAGTGGGTCTGTCTGCTTCAAGTCTCTGGCATACCAATCTCCTCTCCAATTGGCCGCTAAAGTGACCTTCCTAAAGCACATGCCCCAGGATATTGCCTCCAGGATGAAATATAGAAATGCTCTGTTTGGCATTCCAAGACCTTCATAACCTAGCCAGCTCCAACCTTTCCTATCTTCTTACACCTTGCTCTCTGATACGTACTCTTCACTCTAGGGACACTGGCCTGCTGGCTGTTTCACAAACAAGACACTCCATCTCTGAGCACCAAGCATTCTCTCTGCTTTCCCCCATGCCTGGAACACTCCTCCTCCCCTGCTAACACTACTGATTTCCCTGGCTTCCTTTAAGTATCAACAAAAATCCCATTTTCTACTGGAAGCCTTTCCTAATCCCTCTCAATTCCACTGTATTCCTTTGATTAATTATTTCATTTAACCTGTATATATTTTGTTGTTGTGTTTCATTCATGTCCAACTCTTCATGACCCCATTTGGAGTTTTCTTCCCAAAGATACTAAAATGGTTAGCCATTTCCTTCTCCAGTTTATTTTACAGATGAGGAGCTAAGACAAAAAGGGTTAAGTGACTTGCCCAGGATCACACAGCTAGTAAGTGTCTAAGATTACAAGTGCATTTAGTAGGCACTTAGGAAATGTAAACTGATTAATTGTCAAAGGAAAGAAGAGGGAATATTCAAGAGATAAATTCAATAAGTTACAAAGTTAAACTCCATAAGATTTGGGAATAGATTGGATATAGGGAAAGAAGAGAGGAGTTGAAAGACTGAGAAATTGAGATGACACCTAAGACCTGGGTTATAAGCCTCAATGACAGGGAAGATAATGAATCCCTAGACGGTAATACTGAAATCTGGAAGGGGGTAAGAATTGGGATGAAAGATAATGAATTTAGTTTGGGACATGCTGATTTTAATTTATCTATTGGACATCCAGTTTGAGATATTTAATAGGCTGTTGGAGAAATTAGTTTGGAGGTCAGCAGAAAGTTTAGGTCTAGATAAGAAGATTTGGGAATCATCAGCATAGAGAGGACAATTAAAAGTGAAAAAAAAAGCATTCACAGCTTGCTGGTCATACAAAAAGTTGATCCATGAGTTACATTTTGCTAATCCCTGGTGCAGAGAAAGAAGAGAGCCCAGGACAGGGCCCTGTGAAAAACCTAAGGTTAGTGAGCATGACCTAGATAAAAATATAGCAAAGACCAAGAAGGAGTAGTTAGACAGGCAAAAAGAGAAACAGAAAGGATTAGTGTCAAAATCAAAACAAAACAAAACAAAACACCAAAATTTAGAAGCCTGCATTAAGGAATATGTGTAATTTAAATTTCTAAATGTGGGTTCTAATCTGTCCCCCCAGTTTTGGGGGAAAGCTGACTAAAATCACTGATAAACGAGTTTAAGTTTTTTAAGGGTTTATTGAAAGATAGTAAAAGAAAGAGAAAGACTGAGAACAGATTTCCTATAACCTGGCGATCCTAAACTTCCTAAGCTCCCACTTCTGAAGTCAACTGCCACCACACCAATCTCTCACAGCCAAAAAAGGCCCAGCTCTCAATTTCTGCCTCTCGTTCCTGTTCCCCTCCCAGAAATGGGAGGTTCTTCAAGCTGATTGGTTCACTGGGCCCAAAGGTAGTCAAAGTTCAAAGTTGTTAGCTTCTGAGAACAATTACTTTCTTAAGTACCATTAAGTACCAGCCAGATGTGCTTACAATCTAGTAAGCAGTCAACAGTCAGTTGCCTTATCCAATTCAATCAGTTTAACTCAGTCTCCAGGTGGGGCCCTAAATATCTGCTAAATCGCATTTATTACATTCCATTATCTTGACACATTTTGAAATTAACGGTATGGGTTTATTTTCATAGAGATTTTCATGCTTTTGAGATTGTGTTTCATACTTAGCTTTTTTAAAAAAAAGAATATTTGTAAAAGCTTTTTATAGTCATGTGATCAAGTTTATATTTTGTAATTTATTAATATTAAGTTCATATTGATTTATATTTCCCTAGTTTGAATTTCATTGTCTTTTATTCTTTCATGTGTATTTTCTTCTATTCATTCATCTGTCTAATTTTGAAACAATGCAAGATAGTTTTGATTTCATAATACAATGTTAATTCTGGGAGTACTGTGCTTCCATATTCTGAATTGTTTGTTTTTGTTATTTTTTTCTCCCAACTGATTATTTGATCAAACTCTATTTCCCTGGCAAACTGGTTGCCATGGCAAGTGTAAACTGATTCTAGAAGTATTATTTTTGATAAGCATATTCCAAAAAAAAAAAAGAGGGAAACATTTGTAAAAGTTTTCTTTTTTCAAAAAAAGTTTTCTTTTTTCAAAAAAAGTTTTCTTTAAGATTGTGTTGTGTTTTAACTTGTATTTAAATATGTTCTGGTTTTTTTACAAAAGTAATTGTATACTTAATAAACAAAAAGAGGTATTATTTGAAATTATTGCATAATTGTATATTATATTGAGTCAAGATACATTCACATTTTTTGTGATCATTACTATCCTCAATTTTTAAATCCATATGAGACTTGGATTATGGGAACTTATCATTTAAGACATTAATTGCCTTGATTCTGAGTTATCAGGTGCTAGTTGGCTAAGATGCCATCTGATCACAAGAGGAATACATGGAAGAGCAGACATTGAACTGTTATGTGAGGGGAGACATGCATGAAGTCAAGGAATGGCTGAGGGAATGGCTTTTGACAAATATTGAGGTTGGTTTCATTTGTTTTAATTTTTCCCTACAATAATGTACAGATGGCTGGAAGTTTTCATCCCACCCATCTCATTCTACACCTGGCTTCTATGCCCCCTCCTATAAGCGTGAAGTCATGGACGTCTCAATCCCATGCATCTGATTAAGTCTGACTCAGTTTCCTCCAATATGTTCGGTGGCATGGACATATATCCCATCCACCTATTTTAAGCCTAGCATAATGCATGAGCAGTATATATTGCTCAAGTGTGGGAATTCTCAAATCCCATCATTTCTCTCTTCTTTTATGGTAACCCCCATAATTATCTCAGGTGTCATGATAAATACAGTGTTGGATTTGGCCTTGATATCTGTTACCAATTATATTAGATTCTTTAATTTCTCATAATGGGATGAGGATAATTGGGCAGATGATGCAAAAAGTGATGAAACAAAGATAAAAATTATTTTTTTTAAATTAATATCCCAGCAATTGTCTTCTCAATTTACCCTCCACAAGGGGGGACTGTAGTAATATTAAGTTTTAGAGAATGTTTCAATTTTTGTTTTATCATATGTTTCATGTATAACAACTAAGATTCTGAATTCCCTTAGACATGTTTTTGAGAACTCTCATTGTTAGATTTGATTATTGACAAAGCTATTTTAAAGTTGTGTTAAGCTCAATTTTGTAGGAAAGTTTCCTGACTGATTACCAGCATCCACACATCAACCCCTGAAAAGACTTCCATTCCATGACTATACTCAGAGAACATCTGAGAAAAGACTTTCAGAGACGTTAAATGAACAGTTTTGTTTTGCTGTTTTTCTTTTTTTCCTTCTGTCATTATATACACCATCTGTAACATGTACTTTCTGCAGAGGCCCTCCCTCTGCAGGCCAATGTCAAAGTGTCGCATTCATGAGGGACCACCCCTCTGGACAAAACTTTCCTCTCTCCCTTTTCTATATTGATATTAACATATTGTTAGTTAGCATAGGATATTATATTCTGTTATTTCTGGCTGTTTCATTGAGCAAACCCATTTGGGTTTTCCAACAAAACAAAGGGGGCACTGTAACGATTGGAATGATGCCACCTGCTGGAGACTTACTGTAGCAAAACTCCGCCATGAGGAGAAGGTGTCTGAAGACAAGGCATGCGGCTCTTTGGCGTCAGGAAGTGATGTTTGCTTGTGGTAGGAAGAGGGGGAGAGGCGGGCTCTTTCGCTCTCTTTTGTCAGGACTCTGGTGGAGAGTGGAGTGCGAAATGCTCTCTCCCTTTAATAGATAGATGAATCTAGGCCTTTCTCTCTCTCTTTACCAAATTCTTATTCTCCTTAATAAATGCTTAAAAGTCTAACTCGCTAAAACTTATAATTTATTGGCATCCAATCATTAGATATTTTAGACAGACTAGCTAGAATTTTAGCCCCTTACAAATAGAAGGCAATCAACAGTGCCAAAGGCTAAAAAGAGGTCAAGAAGGATGACAACTTCAGGGAGGGAGAATCAATATGGCATAGGAAGAGCCTAGCTCCCCACTAAATCTTCTCAACAAAGAACTAGAAAATATACCAGACTAAATCTGGATGAGGAAAGCCACGCAAAAATCATATGCAGTCATTTTCCAGCTGAGGGAGACAGAGTAGATATAGGGGAAGAAGTCTGAGCAGAAGCACTCAATGCACAGCATTCTAGCACCCAGGCACTGAAAGAGAACTGAAACTCAGCATTAAGGCAGAAAGCAGTGGCACTGAAAGTGATCTCAGAGGATTCTTCAACTAAGGCAGGGTGCAGGAACAGGTACAATCTAGTAGCTCTGTCACCCACTACTCAGTTCTGGGTCAAAGATCCAGGGTAGAGAGTAAAGGTCACAAGCTGAGCAAGGAACAAGTTTTTGAAGTAAAACAGTTGTGTGGCTCTAATATGAGGAGCAAGATAATATGAGGAGCTCAGTGGCAGCCTTGAGTGCAATGTGGAAAGCTGAAGCAGAGTAACTAGGGTAAGGGTACCAGGCCAAAGGGGAGGCCTCCTAGCAGACCTAAGTGGCAAAGTCTAACAGCATCATCAGTCAACTAAAACTCCTATCTAGGGACAAGTTGACAGACCCAAATCTGGGTCAGGAACATACAGAGCTCAGACAAGGAACCAGATCCCATCACTCTGAGAGCACTAAAGTTTATAGTCTGAGCTGTGAAAGTAGCAGGAGATGGAGGACAGTAACTCAAACCAGGTACCTTCCCCAAAGGATGCAGAGCCCTATGATAATATGTGATGGGAGAAATGGGGAGTGGTGGTCCTTAGGTATTCCTCTTTAAAGAATTACACCCTCTCACACACAAATCCAATTAGATTAAAATAATCTTTTATTTAGGCACTAGAGAAAAGAGAACAAGAGAGAAGTCAAGGAATTCTCTAGAGGCTAGATAGTTCAGCAAGACATGGTTCTCTGAGATACTTATCTCCTCGAATAGGAGAAAGGCAAAAACTTTTATAGCTGGCAGATGGGAAAATTCCCTTTGGGGACAGGGGAAGGCTTGAGTAAAGGCTTGAATGAGAGCACTTCTGGAATTATCTCTGTCCCCTGGCACCAATCAGGCAGCAGCCAAGCCAAATGGACTTATCTCTCTCTCTTATTTCTCTAAGTGTGTTCCTCCTTTAGCTGGTGGGCCAGCTAAATGAAAAATACACAAAGTTCAAATAAGGGGCTGGAGCAGAACCAACAATGACTAAACTGAAGTAAAAAAGACAAG
The DNA here is from genome assembly GCF_019393635.1 of Dromiciops gliroides. Taxonomy (NCBI): domain Eukaryota; kingdom Metazoa; phylum Chordata; class Mammalia; order Microbiotheria; family Microbiotheriidae; genus Dromiciops; species Dromiciops gliroides. The sequence goes on from NC_057864.1 coordinate 260,955,123, forward strand.
AATGGAAATCATGCTCTCATACTAATCAAAAGTAAAAATAGACCTAATTAAAAAAAAAATAGAGAAAACACATTTTGATGAAAGGTACCATAGACAATGAATTAATAGCAATATTAAAACATGCACAAAATGGCACAGCATCTAAATTGTTAAAGGAAAACTGAAATGAGTTACAGAGAATAATAGATAATAAAACTATAGTAATAGGTGACCTCAATTTATACCTCTCAGACATATCAAACCAAAGAGGAAATTAGGACCTGAAAAGAATTTTAGAAAAGTTAACAAGATAGAGCTCTGAAGACCACTTAATGGAAACATAAAGAATTATACCTACCGCTCAGCTATGCATGGCACCTTTAAAAAAACTGGCCATGTATTAGGATATACAATCCTCATAAACAAATACAGAAAAACAGAAATATTAATAAATATTTATTCAATCACAATATGATAAAAATATATTCAATAAAGGACTTTTAGAGTAAAGGCTAAAAAGTAGAAAACAACAATATAAAGAATAAGTAGGTAAAAGGACAAATTATAGCAAAGATCGATTATTTCATTAAAGAGAATGACAATAATGAGACAACATAACAAAATTTGTGGCATGCAGCCCAAACAGTATTCTGGGGGAAATTGTTTATCTCTAAATACTTTCATCAATAAAAGAGAGAGAGAGGAAAGATAAAAGAATTAAACATACAATTTTTTAAAACCTAGAAAATTAAAAAATTTAAAACCCTCAATCTAATATTAAAATAAAAATCCTGAAAATCCAAGGAGAAATAAATAAAATTGAAAGAAAAAAATCTGGTTTTTAAAATAAAATGTAGATGTTCTATGCCCTAACAGAATGCAAGCTTCATGAAGGACTTAATCAAATTTTACGTCTACACAAATCTACATGGCAAGGAAATCTAAACATAGTAGGAACTTAATAAATCCATAATGACTCAAACTGAACCTTTATTTGAAACTTTTTCCCAATTCAATGTCTTTTTCAGAAACCAAAATTTGGTATCCAATGTTCCCAAAATTAGCTAACTTCAACCAGTACTTTTAAGAAATTGTCAAGTATTTGAATCAAAGCAAAATTAGAAAACTAAAGCCTTTAAGCTTTGGGGTGCAAAATCAACTTTGTGGTCACAGTTGCATTATCCTGAATTCACTTGTTGGGGAAAAAAACCATCTTAATAATAAAAACAACATCTACTTAGAGCTCATTATATGGAAAATTTTTAAAAGAAAACCATTTTCTAAAAGCTATTTTCAGGTGTATTTATTTCACACAATCACAAAGATGGAAGTGATCTCAGATGTCATCTAGACTGACCTTAATCAGGAACTATGTTTATAATATCCCTAACAACTAGCTTTCCCTCTGAATCTCTCATAACAAAGAATTTTAAAACTATGCAATGTAAAAATAAAATGCATTGCTAAAACTATCAAATTTTATTTATAAAATCCTCAAAATAAACATGCCACTTAAAGGCTTCAGTAAAAGGGAACTGATTACTTAAGGAGTCAGCACTCTTTCTTTTGGACAGATCTAATTGTTTAGACTTTTCCTCACTGGAAAGAAACTTATCCTGGAAAGTTGCGTCCATTCCTCCCAGTTCAGTCCTCTACAGCCAAGCAAAACAAGACTTTCCCAAATTACAATGCTTAAAATACTTGAAGACAGTTATAATGCCTGACACCTACATTTTCTCTTCTTCAGGTTCAACATTCCTAGTACTTGCAACCTAGCCTCAAATAGCAGTCATCTTTGGGTTTCCACACTACATGGGCTGCTCACCTTAGGATACACTTCATCTTATCTACATTCTCCTTAAACTAAAGTGCCCAGAACTGAACACAATACCTATCTCTGATTGTTTACTGCCTCAGGGAGGAGAGTAGGAGAGGGAGGGATAGAACTTGGAACCCCAAACTTGAAATAAAAATGTTTATCATGAGAGAGAGAGAGAGAGAGAGAGAGAGAGAGAAGATATGCAGTCAAATAGCAATAAATGACAAAGAAGAAATAAGAAGCATAACAAATGGACAGTAAAGGGTGGCAAGGTCCAGAGAAAGCAAGGAAGGTCCCTAGACACTCTATGGTGAAATTGGGAAAGTCACACAGGATTGGGAAGCATGAGTTGAATATCATTGGAAGGAACAGAGATCCATTTGAGTATATCCTTAGTACCTAGAACAGTGTTTATGCATGCACCTACCATAGATATTTCAAAGAAAGCAAAGCTATCTATAGTAATATGAAAAAATGTTTATTATTAGAGAAATGCAAATTGTATCAGGGTTTTTGTTTGTTTGTTTGTTTGGTTTGGTTTGGTTTGGTTTTTTGCAGGGCAATAAGGGTTAAGTGACTTGCCTAGGGTCACACAGCTAGTAAGTGTCAAGTGTCTGAGACCAGATTTGAACTTAGGTCCTCCTGAATCCAGGGCTGGTGCTTTATCCACTGCGCCACCTAGCTGCCCCCAAATTATACCAGTTTTGAGGTACCATCTCACACCTATCAGACTGGCTAATAGAAACAGAAAATGGAAATAACAAGTGTTGGAGACAGTGTGGAAAAACTGGGAAACTAATGCACTGTTGGTAGAATTGTGAACTGATCCAACCATCCTGGAGAACAATTTGGAACTATGCCCCAACAGCTATTAAACTGTGCATACCCTTGGATCCAGCAATACTACTACTAGGTAGAGATTTGGGGGATTTTGGTGGGGAGGGTAGAGGGGATTGCAGGGAAATAAAGGTTAAGTGACTTGCCCAGGATCACACAGCTAGTAAGTGTCAAGTGTCTGAGGTCGGATTTGAACTCAAGTCCTTCTGAATCCATAGGTAGAGATTTAAGACTTTAAAAGGGCAGGGAGGGAGGAGCTATTTGTTCAAATATATTTATAGTGATTCTTTTTGTAATAGCCAAGAATTGGAAATTAAGGGTATGTTTATCAATTGGGTAATGGCTAAACAAGCTAAAGTATATGATTGTAATGGAATATTACTATGCTATAGGAAATTAAAAATGAGCAGGATGATTTCAGAAAAACCGGAAAGACTAACATGAAATGAAGTGAAAAGAACCAGGAGAACATTGTGAACAGTAATAACAATATTGTACAATGATCAACTGTGAATGACTTAGCTATTCTCATTAATGTAATTATCCAAGACAATTCCAAAGGACTCGTGATGAAAGTGCTGTCCCCAGAGAAAGAATTGATGGCATCTGAGTAGAACCAAAGCATACCATTTTTCACTTTCTTCTTTCATTTTTTTTTTTGGCTTGAGTTTTTCTTCCACAAAATGACTAATACGGAAATATGTTTTACATGATTGCACATATATAACCTGTATCAGACTGCTTACCCTCTCAGGAAGGGGGTGAAGGAGAAAGGAAAGGATAAAATTTGGAAATCAAAACAAAAACAATCAAATGTTAAAAATTATTTTTACATCTCATGGGGAAAAATATTATTTTAAAAAAAGAAGTGTAATGGTAAATCCATTAAGAGATAAACACTAAAAACAGTAGTATCAGGGAAGCTAGGTGGCGCAGTGGATAAAGCACTAGCCCTGGATTCAGGAGGACCTGAGTTCAAATCTGGGCTCAGATACTTCACACTTAATAGCTGTGTGACCCTGGGCAAGTCACTTAACCCTCATTGCCCCCACAAAGAAAAAAACAGAAACAGTAATATCTCCTAATTGGTACTAGGTAAAATTATTTTTGAGCTATTATTTAGATAGTTTATTTTCCTTCTGATTAAATTAACTAACATTACTGAACAAAACTATAACAAAAAGAACACTAGAATGAGAATCAGAAAACCTGTATTTTAGATGCAATATTGCCATTAATATTATCCTGATTATCTAGGAAAAGTCACATTTATATATGCATAAAAACCAAACCTCAAAAAATTTAAGTGTTGGATTAAATGACCACTAGGGCTTCTTGTAGTGCCTGTCCAGAAACTGACAATTTGTAAAATTATTTTCTGTTTTCTAAACATGAGAGGAAACTTCCAATTCTTCTAAATGTTTAATCTATATTTATTCATAAGTAAGTCTCAAAATATCAAAAAATAGGAAAGAAAAAGTGAGAAAAAAAGAAAAAGGAAAAGCAAGAGTAAAGAGGCAAGAAAAAACAAAAATGAATGAATGAAAAAGAGAAAAAGGAGAACAGAAAAAAGAAAAACTTACTCAAAAGCAACTTTTAAAATTTTGACACGTTACAAAAGTTGAATTGTGATGTCCTCTTTAAAAAAAAAATTGGTAATAGTACTATTTGTTTGTTGTTTGGGGTTGTTCCCCAATCCCCCAAATTTTTCATGTAGACAATCTAACCACAAATCAGCCGACTGGTACAATTATTCATGCTATTGCTAATAATCGCGTCTGCATATTTGCTACATAAACCTGTAATTACACAGGCAGGATATCCCCAAGCATTGGGAAACAACAATGGCTTTACAATATGAATTTAACAAGCTGAAACATATATTTGACTGAAAATTCTTTTCAAAGAAAACTCAAACCCTGTCAATTGTAACTTCTTGTTTAGTCTTCTTTCAGTCATGTCCAACTCTTTGTGACCTCTTTTGAGGGTTTTTTTTTGGGGGGGGGGGAAGAAATACTAGAATTTACCATATCCTTCTCTAGCTCATTTTACAGATGAAGAAACTGAGGCAAATAGGGTTAAGTTACTTGCCTAGGGTCCCATGGCTAGTAAGTATCTGAGGACAGATTTGAACTCAGAAAGAGAAGTCTTCCTGATTCCAGGTCCAGCATTCTATTCACTGTGCCAACTAGCTGCCCTCTAATTATGTTAATAAAACTATACAATTCATTTTTTTAAATCACATTGTCAATATAGCACACCAAAAATGTTTTTTCATCTCAGACTAAGTGATCCTAACAAAAACTGCACAGTAAATATCAGTTTAAAAAACAACTTCATTACTGTGTTGTGGACATGGTGAAAACTATTTTTGACCAATAAGGCAAAAAACAAACACGTCATACACAATTTTTATACTAAGTCCATATTTACCAAATTTTGTGAAGAAATACTTAAATGATTTATGATATTTAAGTGGAAGAAAATACACAATATTTTCTACTTGTGATGGTACCTGCTCAAAAGTACAAACTTCAATCTTAAAAATATTGTTGCTAGCACCGGCCCTGGAGTCAGGAGGACCTGAGTTCAAATCCAGCCTCAGACATTTGACACTTACTAGCTATGTGATCCTGGGCAAGTCACTTAACCCCAATTGCCTCACTATATACATATATACATATATATATACACATACACATATATATACATATATATACATACATACATATATATATATATATATATATAGTTGCTATAGTGGAATACGCACTAGACCTGAATTAAGATCTAAGTTTTAATTTATGTTCTATCATTTACTATTTGACCTAGAAAGTTGATTTCCTTATTAGTACATCCTCATTAGATAATACTCACTTTATGTACTTCAGAATTAGTGTAATGTATTAAGAGTATTTTATAATATTAAAGCATTATACATATGTTTAAGCTGGTATTATCATTACAACTTATTTAGAGCAACTCATTCTTATAAAGACATGCCAAAAGTCCAAATATATTAAGGATATAATGTCTATTACCTTTTAACATTTTATTTTTATAGAATATGACCAAATTTTTTAAAAATAAAACATGGGATTATAAGTTTATTTTTATTTTTTTGCAGGGCAAAGAGGGTTAAGTGACTTGCCCAGAGTCACGCAGCTACTAAGTGTCAAGTGTCTGAGGTCAGATTTGAACTCAAGTCCTCCTGAATCCAGGGCTGGTGCTTTATCCACTGCATCACCTAGTTGCCCCTGGGATTATAAATTTAAAAAAACAAAACAACACCTTGCCAAAGAATACTCTTTGAAGGAATCTGTTCTATATTCTGCAAAGGGTCAACTGTTCAATACCACTTTATACAGTCTATTACCTATGCAAACTTTATTTTTAGGCAGCCAAGAAAATTAAGCAAAAGAGAGTATTTCATATATGAAGTAAATAACCAATCGAGTAGAAAGAAATGAAAGTAGAGAAGGACAATAGAGGAAATAATCCAAAAAGCAAGTAAGACTGCTATTAAGTCTGATTCTACAGGATAACATAACTAGTAATGTCTTGCTTCTTAATTTAAAAAATGATTTTTCAGCAGATATAAGCAAACATGTAATAGGGAGAGAGAAAAGTAATAACAATTTCCATAGCACCTCCAATATGTTAGGCACTGCGGTAAGCACTTAATAAATAAATCTTACTTGATCCTCACAAAAACCGTACCTGATAGGTGCTCTTACTATCCCCATTTTATAGCTGAAAAAACTGAAGCAAACAAGTTAAGTGACTTTCCCAGAGTCATACAGCTAGTAAGAGTCTGAAACTGGATTTGAACTTACTGACTGTAGGTTTTATCCAATGTTCTACCCAGTTGCCAAGTACTAATGGAGGTCCAAATCAGCTGATAATAACATATGCTGTAGACTGTACAAATCTATATGTCTCAGATCTAAATTAACTTCCAGATATCACATTTTCCCAAGTTTCTGGATGTTATTTTAACATTTAATGAAAAAAATCAGTTATATCTAAACTAATGTGTTCTCTCCTAGTTGAAGACCCCGCCTTCATTCATTAATACCCATTTTTTTTCATAGTGCTATTAACCCTTTTTCAAAACATTTTTATATTTCATTGCAACAAATGCCCACAACAGCCATTTGAAATAACTAGGCATAATTTCCATTTTTCAGATGAAATAGTGAGGTTCAGAGTTGAAATGATTTGGGTTAGACAACTAGTATTTGGCAGTCCTGGTATCATTACAACTTATTTAGAGCAACTCATTCTTAAAAAGACATGCCAAAAGTCCAAATATACTAAGGATATAATGGCAGTGTCGGACATGAATCCGACAGAGTACACTCTTTCTTCTATTCCAAGATACTGTCAACTATCTCAACCAAATCATTTCTAGGTATTAAAAACCATTCCAACTTATTGCTGACATGGGAGAAAACTAAAGATGCTTAAATGTATCCTAATTTATTCAGAAATACACTTTTTAAAGTAAATCATGGAAAATTTTATAAAAGCTTGACATTTCATTTAAGAAAGTATTAAGTCATTATGCATTTCCAATGTCATCATTATTCTCTATATGCATACCTCAGTTTCCAAACAAGAAATAACTCCTAATAATGCCTTGAAATTGCTTCTAATTCCTTTTATTCATTCAGTCTTTCTCTAGATTAAAACAGATTTAGAGGGGGCAGCTAGGTGACACAGTGGATAAAGTACCAGCCCTGGATTGAGGAGGACATGAGTTCAAATCTGACCTCAGACACTTGACACTTACTAGCTGTGTGACCCTGGCTAAGTCACTTAACCCCCATTGCCAGACCAAAAAAAAAAAAAAAAGTACACAGTGTTTGTTTTTAGGGCAGCTAGGGGATGCAGTGGATAAAGCACTGGCCTTGGATTCAGGAGGACCTGAGCTCAAATCCAGCCTCAGACACTTAACACGTACTAGCTGTGTGACCCTGGGCAAGGCATTTAACCTTCATTGCCCTGCAAAAAAACAAACAAACAAAAACCAAAAAAATAAAACAGATTGAGAGGCTCATGTGTGTGTGTGTTTCTACTTAAGTTTTTCACAAAAAGTAAAGGGCTACGTCATTAAGGTATTATATTCCTGTATTAAATTCAGTTTAGGTCTAAAGTATCTTTCCTTCTCTTTGCTCACTAACCATAGGCTCTATAATATTGGAGAACCAGTTTCTGTATATGTTTCTAACTAATTTCTATATATGTTTCTATGCCTTCTCATACATCTCTAAGTCAAAGATAATAAGTTTGTTACATTGTACACTGTAACTTCCTCATTCAGAACCAATATTAATCATAGGAAGAATGGCTATTTCATTCAGTCGCAAGCATTTTTAAATAAACTACTTTCTACCAACAATTGTGCTAGGTATAAGAAAGGAAGGAAGGAAGGAAGTTACCTCAAAGAGATAATAGTCTACTGAGGAAAATTAGAAAATGAAAAATATATGCTAATTTTTTTAAAAGTAATTGGGGTGGCTAGTAAATGGAGCATTAGCTAGGAATTCTCAGAGGTAGTGGTAAGGAGGTATTGCACTTCAGATATAGAAAAGTCTGTGAACAGGTATGAAGAATGGAGATAGAATGTCCTAGATAAGGAACTGCAAGTATGCCAGTTTGGCTGGAACACAGTCAAGGGGAAATATAAACCAAAAAGGGTATTTGTTAAATTTTGACTACGTGCCAGATACTGTCCTAGGCATTAGGTATACAAAGACAAAAAGAAGCTGAGAATCAAAAGCAAAAAAATGGAAATTCCTTCTCTCAATGATCTTTTATTTTAGCAGATGAGAAAACATATAGGCAGAAATGTAGGGGGGAAATGTACAGAAAGTAATTTTGTGGGAGAGGCATAAGAAGGTGGTGTATAAGGAAAGTGCTAATGTAGAAGGTGGCACATGGGCTATGATTTGAAGGAAACAAGGAATTCTAAGAGGTGGAGGTGGAATTTCCAGAAATGGGAAATGTCCTGTCCGAAGAAGTGCTCATGGGAGGTGACATGTCATGTGTAGGAACAGCAAGAAAAACAATTTGGCTGGATTATAGAGGAAATTAGAGGTGCCCAGGTACAGTTAATCTTGAAAGCTTGGTGGGAAGCAAATAAATGCTAAAGAAAAAGGATTTGTACTTTATCAGTAATATCAACTGGGCATTGGTGGGGGAGATGGAGTATAAGCTGAAACAAAGTAGAGACTTATCATGGGTAAGATAGATAGGGGGTTCGGGCTAGGGGTTAGGGGCTTGGAGTCTTAGGAATTCCTCTTTAAAGAATTATACCCTCTTGCACACAAAACCAATTAGAATAAGACAGTAGTTTATTCAGGGGCAGGGGAAGGGAAACCAAGAGAGAAATCCTTGGGCTTCTAATGGGGAGAAAGATGTGACACAGAGCTTGGCTCTGAGATACCAATCTCCTTGAGCAGGAGACAGGCAGATACTTTTATAGAGGTCTGATGGTGGTCCAATGAGGTGATTGTCTGACTGTGGAAAGTTCCCCTATTTAGGGAGGACCACCCCCCTGTGGTGGTGGTGGTGGGGGGAGTTGGATGAGGGGTGGCTACAGATCTCTCAAGCCATCTCTCTCCTCCTCAAGTCACAAAGGCAACAGCCACACCTAATCTTATCTCCCCAGGGGTGGAAGAGACTGGAATGAAGGGTTGGGGTCCCAGAGCTAGCTCAGTCTGAGCTGGTTCCACTTATCTCTTTAGGTGTGTCTGTCCTTTGATTTAGTTTCTCAAGGAGAAGGTTCTTTGATATACCCCAGAGAACTTCTGGGGTGCTCTGGGCCCATAACAGACTGGATACAGAAAGACAAATTAGACAGCTACTGCAAAAGTCCAAGTAATAAATGAGAGACCAAACTAGGATGATGAGCATATGAGTAGGAAAGAGGAAAAGGGTAAAAGAGAGGTTAGCAGGGAAGAATCCTCAAAACTTGTCAACTGAATGAGAGTTGGGGGTGAGGGAGAATAAAAAGTCATGGATAATTGAGGTTGTGTACCTGGGTAAAAGGATGGTGGTTCCCACTATATAAATAAGATTAGGAAGAATGCTTTTGGAGAATATATCATGAGTTCTATTTTGCATATGCTGAATTTGTGATACTCTGTGGGGCATTCAGTTGGTTATGTCCAAAAGGGCAGCTGGTGCTGCAGGGCAAGAGGTCCAGAGAGAGACTAGGGCCAGAACTACAAATCTAGGTTTTATCTGTAATGAGATTATAACTGAGCACATGAAAGATGATGAGGTCACTGAGAGTATAGAAAAAGAAAAGAAGAGCACCCAGGGCAGTGCCTTAAAGCATACTCACAGTTTAGATGGCAGAACACCAGCAGATCAAGACAAAAAAAGTGAAAATGAGCAAGCAGACAGGCAAGAACGTAATATAGAGTCAAGAAAAAACAAAAAAGACATAATATCCAGAAAGAAAAAGAGATCAACCAGTATATAAGCTTCAGAGAGGTCAAGAAAGTCAAACAAAGGCAAAGGTCATGGGATTTGGCAACAAAATAACCTGTTGACTTGTTAACATGTTAAAATTTATAATTTGAGGGATTTAAAGTTGAATTATGATGTCAGAGGTCAGTTTGCAGAGGGTTAAGAAATGAGTGAAAAGAAAGGAAGAAAAGAAAGCATTTACTTGGAGTTTGTGAAATAGCTGAGACATAAGATGATAAATTTAAGGTATAGCAGAATCAATAAAGACAGAAACCATACCATTACATTTGAGTAGGAAGCTAGATTCAAGTCAACATCTTTGCAACTCTGAAATTCTTTGGGAGTTTCATGAGTTCAAATCTTGCCCCAGATACTTCCTGTGTGACCCTGGACAAATCACTTAACCTTAGCTGTCTCAGTTTCCTCATCTGTAAAATGAGCTGGATAAGGAAATGGCAAGTCACTCCAATATGTTTGCCAAGAAAACCCCAAATGGGGTCATAAAGACTTGGATATGACTGAAACAACTGAACAACAACAGCAAGAATTACCTAGAACAGAGGGGTCAAACTTGCTTGGGCCCCCAAAACTCCCAAGAATAGCTAGAACCAGATTAAAATAGAAATGATTTTTTAAAATTAAAATGCAACAGATATAATATTAGTTTGTGATTTTTATAAGTCAATTTGCAGCCCACTGGAATCTGTTTCTATTTGAGTTTGACATCACTTACATTACATGTTACAAGGTCTTCCTGGCTCCAAGTCCAAGTCTCTATTCACTATGTCATGCTGCCCTAATAGGAGGTTTAAGAAATATGCGAAAAGTCTGAAAAGGTAGACTGAATTCAGACTGTAAAGGTCTTTAAATTCCAAACAGTGCCAATGTGACATAGTAAAAAGAATATTGAAGTTGGAAGGGACCCAGATTTAAATCTCCTTTGTTATTTCTTGTGTCTAACTGTTGTTGTTTATCCTTCATTCCCAGAGAGGACCATGACATCGGGGTGATATCAAGACTTGTAGTGAATTGGATTTAAGTGAGAAAGGACTATGAAAGGTCACCAACCTCACTCTCCTTCAGAGCCATCTGGGTCCAGTTGCAAGATATATTTCAGGATGATTGGAGATGACCCCAGATGTTTAAGGCAATTAGGGTTAAGTGATTTGACCAGGGTCATGTAAGAATTGATTTGGGGACCCCTATTTTTGGTTAAAATTTGAAAGCCTCAGGTGCACTCCACCCAGCTCCCTGCTCCCCTCCCCACCCCCCCACCCCATGCAAGCCTTGGGGCATCACACCTGGGCCTCCTCCGCACAGCGGGAATATGGACAGAAAACCTGGGCACTCCCCGGCTTCCTCTGCCCCAGGCATACAAGCCTAGGGTTCACCATGCCCTGCTCAGCGGTGATATGCACAGCTCCCTCCGCCCAGCCAGGGAGCCCTGCACAGAGGCTCCTTACCCCAGCAGGCCTTGGGTACCTCCCCTGGGGGTGCCAGGGAATCAGCTTGGGGGATGTGAGCCAGTCGGGCCTGGGTTTCCTGGGAGAGAAAGGTTTTTTAAGGATGAGACGTAAAGCAGTTGGGGGCTGGGGGGGGGGGGGGCTGCAGTAGAAAAAGACATGGAGCAGAGGGGAGTGACTGAGTGACCAGAGACAGTGAAAGTGAAGGAGACACAGGGTCAGTAGAAGGAGGAGAGCAGAGGGGGCGAGAGATGAGGGAGATTTCATGGCAGCAGGGAGGAGATTTCGCCGTGGCAGGCGAGAAAGTTAAAGGCAGTCAGGTTGTATATCCTATTTGTCTTTGTTCTTATCTCTAAGTTTATTCCACATCAATAAACACCATTTTTGGCTTTTATTGAAAGGAAGCTTTTTTAATCTCCTTTCTGGTTATTCTGGGAGAAGCAGTTGGGGATGGGGCAGGCTCTTACAGATTGGAAGCTCCAGCCAGCCAGGAATTTACAAACTGGCTTAGGTAGATAATAGCCTTCAAATGCTGAGCCAGCTATAGTTTTTTACCTTTGGCAAGGCATCTAGGAGATATAGAAAGTTACAGTCACATAGCTATTGTCTGAGATGATATTTGAACTCAGGTCCTCCCAACTTCAGGGCCCAGTGTTCTATCTGCTGCACCACCTAGCTGTCCTATGTAACAGTAAAGTGTAATCAAATCACTTAACCTTTATAATCATCTGAAAAACAGGGATAATAACATCTGTTCACATAAAAAAGTGGTAAAGATAATGTCTGTAAACAAATAAACCCTAAATGAATGAGTTATTACAATTTTTTTTTTTTGGTGAGGCAATTGGGGTTAAGTGACTTGCCCAGGGTCACACAGCTAGTAAGTGTTAAGTGTCTGAGGCCGAATTTGAACTCAGGTACTCCTGACTCCAGGGCCGGTACTCTATCCACTGCGCCATCTAGCTGCCCCAGTTATTACAATTATTATGCTGGTTTTCTCTTCCTTCTATAGGCCTTTCATTATGTTCTTTATTATATTTCATACTAACATCCCACATTGTTAAGAATTGGGGGATATCAATGAGATACCAGTCCTATAGAAATACCTATGGGGGATCATTGATCAATCAATCAATAAACATTTACTGCTTACTACGTGCTAGGCACTCTATCAAGTGCTGAGGATAGAAAGACAAAATTGAAAATAATCTGAGCCCTCAAAGAGCTTATATTACAACATGTGTGTATATAAAATAAGAAAATATGAACCAAACACGCAAGATTATGAGAATCAAGGGAAATAATATACATATCTAAAGTACTTTACAAACCTTAAACTGCTTTATAAATGGAAGTTATTGTCATTATTGTTGTCGTTTTTTAGTTGTTGTTTTTGTTTTTGCAGGGCAATGAAGGTTAAGTGACTTGCCTAGGATCACACAGCTAGTAAGCGTCAAGTGTCTAAGGTCAAATTTGAACTCAGGTGCTTCTGAATCCAGGGCTGGTGCTTTATCCACTGCACTACCTAGCTGCCTGCTTATTGTCATTATTAACAGCATTATCATAATTATTATTATTATTGAGTAAACACAAAGGAACCTTACAAAAGAAAGTACTACAAGCTTGAGGGACCAGTAAAGGCCACCAAGAAAGGGAATTTTTCAGCTAGGTTTTTAAGGAAGCCAAAGATTCTAAGAAACAGAAGAAAGGACAGGGAATATTCTGAGAATGGAGGCAGTCAAGGAAAAGGCACAGAGAAAGTAGATGAAATGTCTATATATGAGTCAGAAACTTGGCGATTATGATTGGATCACAGAGTGTATGGAGGGGAATAATATGTGAGAAGACTGGAAAGGTAAGGAGGGGTAAGTTTTTGGAGTGATTTAAATAGCAGAGTTTAAAGTTGATCCTAAAGGTAAAAAGTGTGATAAAATAATGGGATTTGGCAGACACCCAGGGGCCCCACCTAAACATTGATTTGGAATTGATTGAATTGGGTGAGACTGAGAAACTGATTGAAAACCTACTTAAGATTGATAAAATTGAGACCATGTCTGAGTGGGGTGTTGTTCTCAGAGGCTGTGGTCTATGACATCAACAGGAAACCACCCTCAACCAAACAGCCTGAAGGACCTCCCCTTTTGGGGAAAAAGACAGGAAGTAGGAAGGGGAGGGTGGCTCGCTGGATCGCTCTCTTTTCGTTTGGACTTTGGCTTGGCAGAAGAGACAGAGAAAAATAGAGGGCCTCTTTTCATCTGGGATTTTGGCGTGGTGGCAGAACTTCACGGTGGCCTGCTATGGAAAGTAGGGTTTTCTCTCTGGCTATCCTGCATAGATCTAAGCTAGGGTTTTCCACCCTATCTGTCTTCACTAACTTCTAATACACTTTAATAAATACTTAAAAGCCTAAACTCTTGCTGAATTTATCAGTAAATCTTAGCCAGTTTCCCCCCAAAACTAGGGGGGGCAGGATAGGACCCACATTAGTTTTTAAACATCACAAAAGGAATCACTGGTCAAAAACGCACTTTATGAAAAATCACTTTGCTGACTGTGTGTTACAAGAACCGCAAGGGGGAGATGCATAAGATAGGGAGACCAAATAGAAGGCATTAGTCCAGGATGTAGATTGAGGGTCTAAACCAGAGTGGGGATTGCTTGAGTAGAGAAAAAGGGAAATATACAAGTTATGTTTTGTAAATAAAATAATACAATTTAGCCACTGATTGGATATTGAGGAGAACAACAAAGTTGAAAATTGGGTCAATGGAAAGATATGACAAAAAGACTGACATAGAGTACTGACTTTGACAAAAAGAAGAACCACTTCATTATCATAAATTGGAGTAGACAAGGAGAGAGAAAAAGATTAACATCACAGGGTTTTAAGAGAAAAATAAGATGAAAATGAGGAAGTTCCCGATGAATGATATCTATTTTCTCAGTAAAGTATAAGGGAAGTTCCTCAGCCCAGAAGGTAGGGGACAGGCAGTAGAGATGATTTTAATAAAGAATACAAGGTTAAGAACTGCTTCTGTGGGGTGGGGGATAAATAACTATAAAGGAGAAAATGACTTGCCTTGCTCTAGGGATAACCTCATTGACATTGGATTATATACATTTGTAGGAGATTTAGGAGATCTTCCCTCAGCACTATGTGAGGGATGAAAGCAGAGAGTGAGAATAATCCAGGATTAGGGTTTGGCAAATCATACATAGCAATAGGACAAGGGTAGAAGGGATTCGAGTGAAGAAGACAATGTAGGGTTATCTAGTTAATTATAAAATGAAGGTTCAAAAGATAGGAAAGTGAAGTCAGATTAGGAGTAATGTCCTGTAAAATATTGAAAGTAGATGGAATGACAATCAAGATAAGAACTAAGAATAAGTTTAAGAGGGATAAGATATAAGCAGAGATGTAATGTTGGGAGGTTATGGTCAGAGAGAGAAAAGTCAAAGTTTTTGATCAAGGAATTGGAATGTTTGTGAGTGATGGTAAGATGGTATGACTGAGAGGTGAAAAGGTAAGGTAGATCATGAAGTCTGAGGAGATTAAGGAACAGGAAGTTAGGATATTTGAAGAAGTATCAACAAATATACTTATATCCTCTTGTCAGAAGAGAAAGAAAGTCCAGGGCACTAGATAATAGGCACCATGATATTGATCTAATGATAAATTTGGATGGGGGACAGGTTGCTAAGTGATGATAACTGAAGGCCTGAAAGTGGCAGGGGGGAGGATACAGTGTTGCCAAGAAAAGGCCACATCTCTGTGCATGACAGATGAAGGAAGAAGCACATGAAGAGGTCCAAAAAGAAATGAAGCGTGTTAGTTATGCAATGGGAATTCCAGAGGGTATAAAAGAAGGGGCAGACAGAGTTAGGATGGGACATGAGAGAGGCAGGGTGGAGAAGGATATGGATATAAGAGGGGGAGGTATGCTTTAGGAAGAGTGGGGTAAGTTGTTTTTAGGTATAATATGAGAAATGTATTGGTAGAGTAACAGGTAGAAGTAATTTGTAAACCATAGCAATGGATGACAGTAGTCCTACTAAATACGGATGACAGGAAAATTAGAATGCTCTAAGTCTCCTCAAGTCTCTGACTTCACTTCAGGGGTTCTACAGAGGGCATCAGCCAGGGGAAGCACAATCTGGGTAGTAGAAGACTTCCACTCAGGGAGAAAGAGGTGTTGGTGGGGGCTCCTGCAATGAATCCTCAAAGGTTAAGAATTATATATATTTACTATGAACCTATAACCCTCTCCCCACTGTTCTGTCAGTATTCATTTCATGTAAAATTATTTAATAATATCATAAAGCCTTAGTATACACATTAAGTACTATACCAAATTCTACCAAATGGATAGGCACAGAATTCTAATAACTTACTATATTACTTTAAGTCAATATCATAAATAAATCTATAAAATACATTATCAATAAAAGACTAAGGTATATATTTTAATCCTTCAATAAAGTGATATGGAGTCTTTTGAAGTAGATTTATATACAAAGGAGATTATACCTTTTAAACAATTTCATAATTTCTATTGAGTCTCTAGGAAAAGATTTAGACATGAAGGAGATTATATATTTTAAATATTTTCATAATTTCTATTAAGGATTTGAGAATTGGTAAATTTATCAAATTTATAGATTCACAGATAGGTAATATGAAAACATTCTCCAAATTCCTCATGGTCAATCCAGAATGATGTGTACATCAAAAAATTTGGTCAGTCAGACTCTATTAAAAACTTTCAATTATCTGAAGTATTACAGATATTTGGGGGGGGGGCAGGCAATGAGGGTTAAGTGACTTGCCTAGGGTCACACAGCTGGTAAATGTCAAATATCTGAGGCCGGTTTTGAACTCAGGTCTTCCTGAATCCAGTGCCAATGCTTTATCCACTGTGCCACCTAGCTGCTCCCAAAAGATTTTATTACACATATACATACTCACAGGGTAGCTCTCTATCTTAGCCACTGAAAACATGATGAAAATTCATTCAAGAGCATCTTTAGACATATAATTATTGCAATAAATCTTTGCCCAACTGAACTGAACACAACAACGTATGGACTAAGCTCTAAATTTGATATGGAAATACAAGTTAGGCCTTATCAAATAGATTAGGGCTACATGGACTAGAAGGCCATGAAACATACTGAAAGGACAATGGTCTTTAGGGATACACCAAACAATCCATTAATGGAATACCAGACATAGTAATAATAAAATTCATTTGGAGAAACAAAAAATCAAGAATACTCAGGGAAATAATTAAGAAATGTGGGAATGAAATGGGAATAATACTTCCAAACCTCAAGGCTTTTGGTGAAGAAGAGATGTCCAGAATTAGGAGTAGATACCAGGAGTGAAGTGAACCTGGTTTGCCTGCCTCATGAAATGGAAGTCCAGACCAACAATTCACCAGTCAGAAGAGAAGGTTATAAAGCAGAGACTTCTACAAATTGTAAAGGTTGCTGGTGGGGTGGTGGAGTATAGAAAAGTAAACACAAGGGCCAGGAATTAAATTAATATGATCCTACAAAACAAACAAACAAAAAAAAAATTTGTAGGGCGCCCCCTGCAAAACTTGTAATGCTAGGAACCATAAGTTCCCACATATTCTCAAAATACTTTCAAAAAAGTATTTGATCAAAACATAGAGTATTGTAGACAATCAGGACTATTACTTATAAACACATTAAAAAGGAGCCATGGCTCAAAATGGCATAAATCTCTTGACTAGGCATCTATTCAGAATTTTTAACAACTGCCAAAGAGTTGGGCAAGCAAAATAAAAGAAGAAGAAGAAGAAGAAAGGCTTTCTGCCTAAATAAATCAAATTGAAACTCCTCTTGGGTTTAGATTTGATCTAAAAAGAAGGTCTAGAAAACTAAAATCACTGGTGTAGAAATAAAAACACTAATGGTTTAACAGTCTACCCGTATTTTATAAATAACTTCAGTAAGTTGCAACCAAAAATACTATTTCCTTAAAAATCCCACATCTGAATATATTCCTTAAAATTTTATTTTAGAGAGAAATAGCCATCCACATATATAATCTACTTTGTATACACTGAATCATTCAGCAAATCACTCCTGGTGATATTAAAACACAGAGGTGGTGTCTGTATAGCCTATTATTCTAAACTACTTCTTCAAAATTGTAGAAAAAAGACAAGAAATTTTATTGGGAGAATGGATCTGGTAGCAAAAGTAAAGGATTAACTATTAAAGGGCACATTTTTCCAATTATATAAGCTTTTAAATCCTAGGATTTTGCTACTATCATGCTTAACCTCATCTAAAATACCCCCCCCCAAAAAAACCCCATAAGATGTAAAGGATACCAACTTTCAGAAACATTGTAATCAAAATACTATTACTCTAAATATGTGACTGATATTTCAACCATTATCACTGTTTATAGAACAATGTACAAGGTACAATGGAGAAATAGGAAACAAATATAATTTTCCTGTTCTACAGAGGCTTAAAGTATAAGGCCACAATTTTAGTTCAAACAAAAAAAAGGCACTTATTGCAAGGATATTAAATGTGTAATGGATCACAGAGATAAAAAGGAACATAAGAAATGCATTTTCCTAGACAGAAAACAAAGAACAAGTTTGATTATAGTACCTGGGGGAAAAGTATAGGAAAGAGAGGGAGAGACAAACTTTAGGTCTACTAACAAATTTCTGTTAGACATTAAAACACAGAGGTGGCATTTGTGTAGTCTATTATTCTAAACTATTTCCTCAAAAAAGTTGTAGAAAAAAGTTTTGCACAAACAAAACCAAAATAGCTATTTTTTTTTAAAAAAAAGCAAGAAATTGGGGGAAAACTTGCAGCAAATTTCTCTGATAAAATCTCATTTTTTTTTTCAGGGCAATGAGGGTTAAATGACGTTCCCAGGGTCACACAGCTAGTTAAGTGTCAAGTGTTTGAGGCTGCATTTGAACTCAGGTCCTCCTGAATCCAAGGCCAGTGCTTTATCCACTGCGCCACCTAGCTGCCCCCTAAAATCTCATTTCTAAGACACATAGGGAATGTAATCAAAGTTAAAGAATAAGAATTATTCCCCAATTGTTAAATGGTTAAAGGATATGAATAAGTAGTTTTCAGAGTTAGAAAACAAAATTACGAAGAGTTCTATGGAAAAAAAATGCTCTAAAACACTATTAACCAGAGAATTTAAAATTAAAACAATCCTGAGATACTATTTTGCATCCTTCAGATTAAATAAGATAACAAAAAAGGAAAATGACAAATGCTGGAGGGTATGTGGGAAAATAGGTACACTAATACCCTGTAGGTGGAGTTGTGATGAGTTGAATATTTCCAGAAAGAACTGTGGAACTGTTTCCCAAAAGCTACTACAGTATATATAGCCTTTGAACCAGAGATTATGCTCCTCGGTCTCTGCCCCAAAAAGATGAAAGAAAGAGGAAAAGGAACAATATGTACAAAAATATTTATAGCAACTCTTTTTGTGAACTGGAATTGGAAACTGAGGAGATGCCCATCAAATGGAGTACAGGGGAACAAGTAATGCAATATGGAGGTGATGGAATAATATTAGGCTATAAGAAATGATTGTTTCAGAAAAATCTGTGAAGACCTGTATCAACTGATGCAGAACTAGGAGAACAATTTATAGAATAACAACAATATTATAAAGATAATTAACTTTGAAGGATTCGGTAACTGATCAACATAATGATTAATCACAATTCCAAACGACATGATGAAACATGCTATCCATCTTCAGATAGAGAAGTGATGGACCTACAGTATAAATTGAAGTATATTTTCTCTTTTTCTTCCCCCCACCCTTTTTTTTGGTGGAAGGCAGAAAGGAAACATAACTATTGTGGGACTTTGTTTTCATGACTATACATATGTGAAATAGGT
Source organism: Dromiciops gliroides (assembly GCF_019393635.1). Classification (NCBI taxonomy): domain Eukaryota; kingdom Metazoa; phylum Chordata; class Mammalia; order Microbiotheria; family Microbiotheriidae; genus Dromiciops; species Dromiciops gliroides. The sequence continues at coordinate 260,974,635 of NC_057864.1, forward strand.
TTTATTTATCTTCTCAATGGGCAGGGGAGGGGGAGAAAAGTAAAAGAGAATTAAAACTGAAAATAAAACTGAATTTTTAAAGAGAGACTAAATTGTAGTTAGAAGTGGCATTTGTGGCTTGGAAGAAAATTTGCCTAATGAGCAACATGTCTTATAAAAATAAGCATTTTAAAAAATCAGCTGCCATCTCTATAATGATTGAGGATGAAAGAATAGACATTGCTGAGTTTTTTACGATATTTATAAGTGAAGTTATACAGTAGAATTTTTTTAAAGATAAAGATCAAAGGATGCTAAAATCTTTGAAAAATTATTATACTAAATTCCTTGAAAACCTAATTATTGATCACTATCTCAGTGAAGTTGCCAGACTTCCTGAAACCAGAAACATTAATAGCACAGTCATTATCCTCTCCAAAATATCAAGCTATAAAACAACTCAGCAATTTTTATGTCCAGTCTACCTTCATTTGGTAGTTAATATAGCCACAGTGCTCTGTAAAGTTCTAAAAGATCATAAGGTCACTGTGCCAGAATTATGAAGAAATCTCAGAGGCTATCTACTCCAACCATCCATTAAACGATTTGTCCAAGGTCATGAGGTAATGTCGAAAGGATATTGAATCCAGAGGCACCACTCTTTCCACTGTACCAGACTTCTTCTCATGAACATGCGCTTTTGATGGGACCCCTACATAATACATATAAAAGGAATATGATAAAAGAAACTACTTCATAGTCAGTCATCTCATTTTCTAAAGATAATTTCCCAAATTCCCATATGTTCATTTCCCTTTCTGCTTCCCTTCTTTTTCTGAAAATATATCATGAAGTAGACAAATGTGAATATGTCCATATATAAAGATGTCTAAGAAAGACTGTATATGAAAATATGTATCATTATTATATAAGCTTATTAAATTTAAAAATTAGCATCTAAAATGCCCTACTTGTCCATGTCCCACTATGAACTTCATCATGCTGTGTTTTTAAAATGTTTAATTGACATTCTTTTGTTTATTTTCTTTTTTAAGGCATTAAAATTATCATTATCATAACCCTTTCTCTCCCATGTATAGTTCTCTCCCTTCAATAATGTATAATTATCCCTTGTAATAACTAGTTATAATCAAAAAAAAACAAACCCATACATTTACAATGTCTAAAAGCGTGCCTCATTCTTCACTTCTAATACTTTACTTCTTTACTAAGAAGTGGAAAACAAGATTCATTCTAAGTCAGATCATTACATTCATCATAGTTAAGTTTTTTTAAATTGTATTATTTTACTAAGTTGTAGTCATAGAAATTGTTCTATTAGTTGCACTCATTTCTCACTATATAAATCTATAGATCTTGGCTATAAAACCTTTTAACATAAAAAATCTGCTATAGAGTTTTTGTTTTGTTTTGTTTTGTTTTGTTTTGACCAAATTAACTGCTTCCCTTCTAATTTTAACTTCATTGATTTAGGTTGTGAAAAACTTTTCAATTTTATATAATCAAAATTGTCCATTTTATTTCCTATGACCCCCCATCCATTATTAGGTCAAGAACTATTCACCTATTCATAGTAGGGAAAACCTCTTCTCTACTCCCCCCTTTCTATTGCTTCTGGCTGCATGTTGTTGGTAATGTGGTGAAAATTTGATGTTTTATGTGGGTTTATTAATTCTAATTTAAATTATTAAATGTTTATTTTAATCTCTAGGGCTGGTCAATCGAACCATCATATCTACAGAACTTGGTAATTTTGTCTCTCTATGCCATTTTCTCAACTTCTTTTTTCTTAAATTGCTATAACTAGCATTTCTTGAACCATATTAAATAATAGTGGTAATAATAGATCAACTTGCTTTATCACTTATCATACTAGAAAGATCTCTAGGATTATTCCATTATAAATCAGAGTAGCTCTTGGCTTTAGATAGATACTAATTACCATAGTAACCTGTAAAAGTCTATTCCAATGCATCTCTTCTTAAGCAATAAAAATAAAGTATTAATATAACAAACATGCAAGATGAAAAACAACAAACTCTCATGTTGGTCATGGCCAAAAATGCATATCTCCTTTACAACTGTAAGAATACTAACTCTCTGACAAGAAGCATGTTTCATCTTAGTACTCTAGGTTCATGGTTCATCAGTGAGTGCAATCAGAGTTCTAAAGCTTTGCATTGTTATTTTCCTCTATGACATTATTCTAGTTCTGTTCACTTATTTGTATCAGTTGACACAAATCATCACAATTTCCTCTGAAACTATCTATTTCATCATTTCTAAAGGCACAAGAATATTCCATTACATTCATAAGCTATAATTTGTTTATCCATTTGACAATTAATTAGTATCTCCTTAGTTTTCAGTCTTTTGGCTACTGTGAAAAGAGCTACCATATGAAGATCCTTTTCTTCTTCTCTTTTTAAAATTTCTTTGGGACATAAGCCTAATAATGGTGTTTATGGGTAAACGTATATAACTTTTGGTGTATAGTTCCAAATGCCTTTCAACAATGGTTGGACCAATTAAGAGGTGCACCAACAAACATACTGTATTCCTGCAGCTCCTCCAACATTTGTCATTTTCCTTCATTACTTTTGCTCATCTGATAAGTGCAAGTTGAAATCTCAGAATTGCTTAAATATCCACTTCTATAATTATTAGTGATCTGGAGCACTTTTTTATATGACAGTCCATAGCTCAGGTTTCTTCCTTTGAAAACTACTATTCATATTCTTTGGATCTCTTGGAGCATGGTTCTTTTATAAATTTGAAACAGTTCCTTATATACATTATAAATGAGACCTTCATCAAAGAAACTTACGAAGATTTTTCCCCAATTATGTTTCTACTCTAATTTTAACAGCATTAGATTTAATTATGCAAAACTGTTTACTTTTATATAATCACAAGTCAATTTTATCTTTTATGATCCTCTCTATCACATGTTTAGTCATGACCTTTTCCCTATTAAGAAATTTCTTCCTTGCTCCTCTTGTAAGTTCATGTCATCTTTTATGTCTAAATTACATATCCATTTGGAATTTTTCTTGGTATATGCTACTAGATGTTAATCTATATCCAATTTTTGCCAAATTTCTTTCGAGTTTTCTCAGCAGTTTGACAAAAAAAATTGTAATTATTTCCTGTTCATTTGTTATAAATGCATCTTTGTCTTATTTTTTATATCAGATTTTGATTTTCCTAATCTGATTTTTATCAGATTAATCAATAATTTGACTATTAGTTTGGTGGAAAAAAATACCTTGCATGAGCAATTTACTGATATCTTGTCTGACTTTTTTGTAGATGAAAGAGATATAAGTTTTCCTCTATGCACTGCTTTGGCTGCACCCCAAAAGCTGAGGTATTTTTGTTTCACTGTCATCATTTAATTTAATGAAATTACATACTGCTTCTATAATTTGATGTTTGATCCAAATGTTCTTCAGAATTCAAATTAAGTGAGCAAGCAACTATTAAGCACCTATCATATATGTCAGGCACTGCTAAGCACTGGAGATACAAAAAAGGGCAAAAAGCAGTCCCTAATCTCAAGGGGCTCACTTTCTACTGGGGGATGACAACATACAAACCACTAGGTGCAAACTACATAAACGCAGGATAAATTGAATACAATCTTGGAGGGAGAGCACAGTTATTAATAGGGATTGGGAAAGGCTTCCTGTAAAGGTTTGATTTTAGCTAGGACTTGAGGGTAGGTGGAAGATGGGGCAGGGGACAGGGAGAAAGACAGAGGGAAGGGGGGAAGGGAGTGAGAGCGAATAAAGAAGTAAGGTATAAGAAGACTGCAAAAGTGAAAATTGGTAAAGTTGTTCCACTTGATCCAGGAGGTAATAGAGAGAGACTAATTTATTGAAAAAAGAAGTGATATGGGTCAGACTGTGCTGCCATATCAGATACTCATTATTTCCAAATTAAATGGAATGAAAAGCTTTTAAAACGTAGAGATATTAGAGGAAAAATTAAAACCACTGGAGAACAGGATGAGGTGTCATTACCCCTCATCTTATCTACTACTCCAATTGTCCCTAAGATGCTTCCTGTGAATCTACAGAAGATAATTTTACATTCTAATACTCATAGTAAGTTAGAAAAGCAATCCTCTTATCCATCTGCACAACAGTCTTCAGGACAGCAAATACAAAAAGAATAAAAACTGGGTAGTGTTATGTCTTAGTACTATTTCTATCTGAACCACATCAACAAATACTAACAGCTAGAATTTCTAATATTTATGTTAAGATTTTCAGTGATCTCAAATTCTTTAATATCTCCCTCCTAAGATTTTATAAATTCCTTCGTTTCACTCCTATTTCAATCTAGTCTGGACTTAGGGATAAAGTTATTTCTTTCTAATGCCCTGAACTAGTCACAATAATACTAACTGTTAAAGAAGAATGAGATAATAGTAATAATTTCATTATACTGCAACTTATTATTACAAATGTAAATTTTAGCTTTCAGAATTAAATATTTTTAACTCTTATCAAGTACTAATAACTAAAATTTTAAGAGCTTATTGTATATAGAAAGCTGAACTCTATAAATATTTAATTTGAGATTAAATAAGTAGCATTATATGGTAACAAGGGAAGTATTTTTAAAATACTTTTTTAAACAGTGAATTTTAATGAAAATTGCTTCAATACACACATAGAAGTCCATATCATATATATGGATTTATGCATAAGATTAATAACTTAACATCAACCTCCCCCCCAAAAAAGACATTGAAAAACATTTAGTAAAAGTACAAAGGTTCAATATAGGAACCTTGGAAAAAAATTTCAAATATGTAATGATAGTATATGTAATGTACACATGTCCACATATACATAATATAAAATATAAAATCTACTATATTCAAACTAGTCCACACCATTCTAGCCATCAGTAATTTCTATGGCTCTTCTGTATACATTGTATAGACTGCTTGAAGTTGTTGTCATTACCCATATGTAAGTACTCCCCATAAGTAGCCTGAAATTCTCTCAATGGGATTATTAACAGATCCACAGTACTTTATGGCATGTGCAGAATAAACTATAGCACACTGAAAGAATGTTTCCTGCTGTGTGGTTCTGCCACCACACACATACAGTTACTACTCAAAAAATATAACACGGATATTTGATGCTGTATATAATACATCATTTTCTAAGAATCTCAAAATATTCTAATTCTACATCTTATCCTCATTTCACACATGGATTAAAGTAGTTAAAGGAATAATAGAGTTGAGTAAATTAATAGTCTACCAACAGATTTTATTTGGGAGAAAATGAAAAGGATTAGGTAAATATTTGACTTTAATAATTTATTTTATATTCATTCCATGTGAACCCTAACACTTTGAGTTAAAAAGGTATAATATGACACATACAGTAATGTCTATATTTTGAATTTCTTTAAAATGTCCTGCTTCATTGATCATTAAAGAAGAACTTTTTCCAAGTAGATCAAACTTATGAAACATGCTTAGATTTCTATAATAATGGTGCCTTCACTCACTCATCTCTTCATTCAAAATCTATTCATTAAATGTCTACTTTATAAATGCAGCAAGGTGACACACTAAACCTGGAGTAGGAAGTCCTAAGTTCAAATTCAACACTATGTGAACCCAGTTTAGTCACTTAACACATCTGTCGTGCAGTTTTCCCTTCTATAAAAGGGAGATAATAATAGCTCTCTCCAAAGGTTGTTGTGAGTATAAAATCACACATTTGCAAAGAACTTTGAAAACTTTAAAGTGATATATAAGCTAGCTATTGTAATTATTATTACTACATGCAATGTAATGTAATGGGTGTGGCACAGAGGATACACAGACAAAACGGGACAGTCTCTAACCTCAAGGAGCTGATGTTCTATGAGAGGAAATAAATTGTATACAGTTAAGTTAATATGAAATTAAAAGCAGTGAAAGTTGTCCCACTGGATCTATATGGTATCTACTCTTCCTGAAGGGATTAAGATTTGATTCAAAGAATCATAGATTTGGGAAATGGCAAGGGAAGGGTGAGTTGAGATAAGGAGAGAGAGGAGAAGGAAGTAAAAGACTACAGGGGTAGAAGAGGGAGTAGGATAAAGAAGGAGGAAGAAGTGGGAAGTAGAGAGTACAAAGAAGAAAATGTCATATAAGGGAGGTGGGGTAGAAGAAAATTACTGTTCAAAACCCTTCTGTAAACTGACATTTTCTATAGTTCATACAGTCACTTTATTAAATATAAACATGATAATTATAACCCCAGAGAGCAAGCAAACACACAAGAAGCCATCAAGTGCTCTGTCATTTATGCTACATTTGCTGCTAATCAATGAAACCAGACAAGTAGAATATCTACATATAATATGAACTCCCACATTTCTCACATGAGTTAAGGGTAAATTTTTATAAAAGCACTTCTCAATGATCACTATAATTATATCAAATTCATCATTTGGACAAAAAACTTGAGAGCAGGAGTTATTTTTATTATTTGTGTTCCCAGCTGCTAGTGTATTTTAGGTACTTAATAAATGCCTCTTGATTTATCTCATAATCTACTATATTCTGTGGATCATTGGGGAAGGTAACAGCACAAAATAAGAAAATACCTCAACCTTTATGAATCTTCAAATAAAAAGCATGCAAAACAAAATATGGAAAACTACATAAAATGTACAACTGGAAAAATATGTACACTAGGTGAGATTTGTAAGGTGTAAATCTGAACATCCTTTTGTCTTAGAACATTTTTCTGATAGAAGAAAGACATACATATGTGTAGACAGAGACAAAAAGACAGAGACAGAGAGAAGAGAGACACGCACACACATATAAAGTTTTAAAATAAAGTCTGTTCAGAATGTAACACAATGTCTGGCACATAGTAGGTATTTATTAAATGTTTGCTGACTTGATTTAACCTTCCCACATATCTTATCAATGTATCATAATCATTTTAAAATGTATCCTATCTTAGGTCCACAAAGCATAAGGAAATTATTTGTTTATTTTGTTATGAATAGGCCCCATTCCCCAGAAAATATATTACCTCCATCCCTCACTTGATAGGAATGAGTCATAGATTAATTGATGTGGATGAAATAAACCACACATAAGAAGGGTTAGTTTAGGAGGGGCAGCATGGTTCAATGGAAGGAGCATAGATTCAAAGTCAGAAGACCTAAGCTTGTATCCCAGCTCCATCACCCATGTAAACACAGACAAGTCATTTAAACTCTCTGGGCCTCATTTTCTCCATGTATAAAATGAGAGGATACTGCTAGATAGCCTCTAGAGCCAAGATCCTACAACACTATGGGTTTCTGATTCCCAAGTCTGCCACCTGGCCTGCGTGTGTGGGCAAACAACTTCTCTCTGTCTTAGTTTTCACAACTGTAAATTGAGGGTTTGGATTAGATGATGTCTTAGGTCTTTTTCAGCTCTATATATATAGTTGAAGACAATTTATGTAAAGGACTTTCTAAACTTTAAAGCCCTAGAAAAACATTAACTATTACTTAGTTATTGTCATCAATAGCAACTAACAGGGTCTGGGAAAATCAATCAGACAGTATTTATTAAGTGCCTACTATGTGCCAGGCATTCTCCTAAGACATGGGGACAGAAATACAAATAATGAAATAATTCTTACTCACAAGAAGTTGTGTCTGACTCTTCATGACCCCATTTGGGGTTTTCTTGGCAAGAATACTGGAATGGTTTGTCATTTCCTTCTAGTGCTTATTTTACAGATAAGGAACTGAGGGCAAATGAAATCACACAGTTCCTAAGTGTCTGAAGCCAGATTTGAACTCAAGAGGTTTTCCTGACTTCAGACCTGGCACTCTATCCACTGTGCCACCAAGAGGTCCTATAAAAATATACACAGTGAAAAGATATACAAAGTGAAAAAATACCAAAGTATATAAAGAAGTTAAATACAAAATAGTTTGGTGGGGGAGGGCCACAGTTAAGGCAATCAGGAAGGCCTTAATAAAGAAGCTACCAATTGTCTATTTCACATCAACAAATATTATCATTCCTAGATACAAAGAATAGAAAAAGAGAACAGTATATGAAACAATGAATTACAATTATATACAGTTTGTTTTTAAGTACATAATAAATTTCACACTGTAATTCCAATACTTCCCTGTTAGTCTCTCTTTCTGAACTTCAATCTATTCTCTTCTGTGTTTTTAAAAATATTTCATTAATGATCTATTTTTTCTTTGTTTCTTTTGGCATAACTGCTATTACTCCACAGACAAATAATTCTCCTCAACCTAAAAAATGGTCTACTTGTAATAAATATGTATGTCAAGCAAAATAGATCCACATATTGACTATATCCAAAAATGCATCACTCATTCTGGGCCTCTTGTTCTGCATATCTCTGATAAGAGGTAATAAGTACAATTCATCATTTGCTGTCCAGAGTCATGGTCATTCACTGTATTCATTGATCCAAGCTAAATTTGTCAAAGTTGTTTTCTTTAATAATGTTATAATAGTTATATAGATTGTTTTCCTGATTCTACTTATGTTCTACATTTAAGTCTTCCCAGGCTACTCTGAATCTATCATTTCATTGTTTCCTACGGCGCAATATATTCTACTACACTCATATAATATACCTTGCTTCATCATTCCCCAAATTGATGAACAATCTTTTTGTTTCCAATGGTTTGCTACAACAAAAAGCGTTACTATGAATATTTTTGCACATGTGGTTCCTTTCCTTCTTTTTTTGATCTCTTTAAGGTCTAAGTCTATTAACAGTATTACTGGGGCAGCTAGATGGCGCAGTGGATGGAGCACCGGCCCTGGAGTCAGGAGTGCCTGAGTTCAAATCCGGCCTCAGACACTTAACACTTACTAGCTGTGTGACCCTGGGCAAGTCACTTAACCCCAATTGCCTCACTAAAAAAACCAAACAAACAAACAAAAAAAAAAACAGTATTACTGAACCAAAGGGTATGAAGAGCTTAATGAGTATGGGGTTTGTTTTTCTATAAAGCTGGGTCAAGTCACAGTTCAAGAAAAACTTCATTAGAGTACTGGAAGCCACTCCCATAAGTGTCATTTTCCTTTGGGTTTTGCTGTATACACACACACACACAGAGACATACACACACACCCCAAATGATAGGTATAAGGTGGCGCCTCAGTTGTTTTTACAATTTTCTTATTAATAATCTGGAGCATTTTCTGTATGTTTGTTGATAGCTTGCATTTCTTTTTTTGACACTTTATATTCGAAGATTTCCTTTGACCTTCTAGGGTTTTAATAATGAAAAGGTAGCTCATCTCCCCATTTTTTATCTTTCCCTCTCTTTTGGCTCTTTGTTATTATTTGTAGAAAGTCATCTTATAATATGAAGATTGTCTACCTTTGGCTTCAACATAATGCTTTACCACAACCATGTTCCATTCTAATTATATATACTCATTCCACTGTACCCTCTAGAGTTCCCATTAATTTGGGGGGACTTCCCTTTATTCTGGATGTGTTCCTCCTCTTATATAGCTAAGTAGTACAGTAGATTTTGGAATTTTTAATGCTGTGTGCTATTCAGTCATTCAGTTGTATCTGACTCTTAGTGACCCCACAGACCATATCACACCAGGCCCTTCAATTCTCCACTCTCTCTCAAAGTCTATCAAGATCATGTTCACTGTTTCCATGACTTGTACTAAGCACATATTATTCTTCCTTTTCAAAAGAGTTTAGTATCTTTATCACTGTCTGCTTCTCACAGCTGGGGCAGCTAGATGGTGCAATAAATGGAGCACCAGCTCTGTAGTCAAGAGAGTCTGAGTTCAAATCCAGCTTCAGACACATACTAGTTGTGTGACCCTGGGTCACTTAACCCTCGCCTCAGTTTCTTCATCTGTAAAATAAGATGGAAAATGAAGTGGCAAAGTACTCTAGTATCTTTGCCGAGAAATCCCTAAATGTAGTCACAAAGAGTCAGACATGACTGAAAAATGACTAAATAACAACCTCTCACATTCTGCCCTTAAGCTAAGGGCTCTTAACATTCGTGCTGATGCTTCCTCAAACATGCCAACAGCCTAGTTTCTCAATGTATTCACATCCCATAATATATTCCTACACCTCAAGTCAGTCACACAAGGATAGTCATGTTACAGATCTTACCATTATCCTCAACCACTCCACTTCCTTCTTCAAAAATTTTGACATTCCTCTAGTTGAGCATAAACTTCACTGTATCTCTCTGTTTTACTTGTCCTGAACTGATTATCTGCCTTCAATGAGATCCCCAATTCCCCCATTACTCAGTACTTTCTCAGTCCATTATACTTGGCTCTGGCTTTACCTTATTCCCTCCCTTTTAAACCTTAACAAAATAGTTAAACAGTACAACTACACAATGTCTTCTACCCTTCTTTTAAACCACACACACACACACACACACACACACACACACACACCCATTATCCTTTTATTCCTCCTCTCTTGCCAAATTCCAATCCAGGATTCCTTTCACCATCTAACTCATTAGTTCCTACTACTAGCTGGTAAATAAGGCTGGAAGATGCCCCACAATCACAATAACTGGATCGACTACAAATTTGTTCTCTGACCTCAATTGGGCCTTCCTTGCAACAAGATAATTCTTTATTCTTCCCTAATTAACTTCCCATCTCATTCCCCAAAGAAGCTATTCTGAACTTTCTCTTCTCAAGCCTCTCTAACTTCCCACAACCCCAGGCTCTCAACTAAAACCCCAATATCTTACTTCCTTGAGAAAGCCACAGTCCTCTTTTCAATTTCTCTTCTTCAAAATACCCTTTGACATTTGTCCCAACTCTTCCTTGCGCTCCTGTAATCTCTGATAATGTGGCCTTTATCCTTAGCAAGACCAACACCACTACAGATGTCTTCACATCATTCCCTCCTGTCTTCTTCAGTGAGTTGTCCCTCAATCATTCCTTCTCTATCTCTCACCAATCTTCAATTAGTCAATAAGCATTTATTAAGTACTTACTATGAGTCAGGCAGTGTGCCAACCACTGGGGATAGGAAGAAAACCAAAACAGTTCCTGTCCTTGAGAAGTTTACATCCTGATGAAGAATGCAAGGTGCAAATAGATATACAGACTATTTAGAGGGAAATCTTAGCAGAGAAGGCTTTCACAGGTAAAGGGACCAAGACCATCTCCTAAAGAAGATTTTGAGTTGAGTATCTCCCTGACTAGTGGCTCTTTCCCTTCTGCCTTCAACATGCCCAAGTCTCCAACATCCTTAAAAAAGCTACATTATACTCTACTGCTATTACCTAATATCTCTCCTCCCTTCTCTCTTTCTCTTTTTTTTTTTTTGGTGGGACAATGAGGATTAAGTGACTTGCCCAGGGTCACACAGCTAGTAAGTGTCAAGTGTCTAAGGCCAGATTTGAACTCAGAACCTCTTGAATCCAGGGCTGGTGCTTTATCCACTGTGCCACCTAGCTGCCCCTTCTCCTCCCTTCTCACTGGTTCTTTTTCTTTCTTTTTTTCTTTCTTTTTTTTTTTTTTTTGTAAGTCAATTGGGGTTAAGAGACTTGCCCAGGGTCACACAGTTACTAAGTGTCAAGTGTCTGAGGCCAGATTTGAACTCAGGTCCTACTGACTCCAGGGCCAGTGCTCTATCCACTGTGCCACCTAGCTGCCCCCATCTCTCCTTCCTTCTAAATCAAAGACCTAAGGGGAAAAAAGTCTATTCTTGCTACTTTTATGTACTCTTATTTAAAGAGCAAACTATACACAAAGAGTTATAAAACTGTGTTACCCTTTGACCCAGCAATACTGCTATTAAGCCTGTTTCCCAAGGTGATCGGGGAAAAATGAAAAGACCATATATGTTCTCGAATATTTACAGAAGCTCTTTTAGTAGTGGCAAAGAACTGGAAATTGAGGGAATGATCATCGATTGGGGAAATGGCTGAACAAGCTGTGGTATATCATTGTAATGGAATACTACTATACTATAGGAAATAAACATTTTATACTGTAATAGTAATATCGTCCAAAGAACAATTGTGAATGACTAAGTTATTCTGCATATTAAAATATTCAAATCAATTACAAAGAACCTATGAAGGAAGATGCTTTCTATCTCCAGAGAAAGAACTGATAAATAGAAGTATCCATAGTATGGATTTATATGTATATATAAAAATATGCTATATATACATATGTATGTGCATATGTGTACACATATATATTTATATGTATGTGTGTATGTATGTATGTATGTGTCAAATGGTGGCCTTTTCTAGTGCAGGGTAGGAAGAGAAGGAGGGAAACAGTTTGGAATTTTAAATGTAACCAAAAAAAATTAAGTTAGTTTATCTGAGGTTTGCATATCAGAGGACCAAAAGGCTCTGACAGCAAAATCTAGATGGCTTCCCATGATTAGCACATGTTCTTAGGATGTGAATTTTAGTTACTCTATGATATAGTCAGCAAATTATGCCCCTTTGATCCTCAAGACAGTCTATTCATGACTTCTAAGTTCTCTTTTGCAATCTTACTTCCTGCTATTGTTACTTTATATTGGCTTTTTATAAATATACTTACTATACTAACTAGAAGAGTGGTAAGTGTTCAGGGGGAGCAGAAGAAGATACAATTTTAACATACCATAGTTACAAAAATATTTATAGCACCTCTTTTTGTGGTGGCAAAGAACTGGAAATTACAGGGATGCCCATCAACTGGAGAATGGATGAACAAGCTGTGGTAAATGACTCTGATGGTATACTATTGTGCTATGAGAAATGATTAAGGGGATGCTTTCAGAAAAACCTAAAGAGACATATTATCTGATAGAAAGTGAAGTGAACAGAACCAGAACTTTGTACATTGTAACAGAAATATTGTAATAAGAATCAGCTATGAAAGACTTGGCTATTCTAATCAATACAATGATCCATGACAATTCCAAAGGGCTCATAATATGTGGAAATTTATTTTGATTTGGGAACCCTACCTTTGGGCTGATATTGGAAAGCCTTAGGCCCTCAGGGTCTCTTCTGTGTGGGAGGGGCTGGTGCCCCTCCCCCTCTGCTTCAGCTGAGCCATGGGCTCATGGGCTGTACAAGACGCCAGGTCAGACAGTTGGGGGAGAAAAAGCCCCCAGCTCCCTCCGACCTGAGCAGAGCTATCTGAAAGATCCCGGATAGCCTGTGCTGAGGCACCTGAGGCAGGAGCACAACACCCCCCCACCCCAGCCACAGCCCTGGCTGGAGGATTAGCTTGGTCTGTGGGGGCACAGGAAGCCCTGAGATTTGAGTGGAGAGAAGAAAAGGTATACATAGACCTGGGAGTTAGACTCAGAGGACGGACGAGATGAGGTGAAGAGGTCAAGTGGCTGCTGATGAGATTAGAAAGGTTGGAGCCCAGCAGACTAGAGACGGGGCTACAAGGACTCAGGAGAAGACAAGAAGGACTAGGAGCAGGGAAAAGAGAGGCCGAAGGGCAGACTGACAGAGCAGACAGACAGAAGGTTGGTGAGAGAGAAACACAGGGGGGTTCAGCGGTGGCAATAAGGAGAGGAAAGTTAGAAGCAGGGGAATTTACAGAGTTAGAATAAAGTACCTGAGTGCCCTAAGGCAAGCAGCGGCCAAGGCCCTTATTGTATTAAAAAAGTTTGAAGCCAGCAGGTAGGAAAGAGGCACCACAATGCAGTCAGGTTATACATTTTATTTCCCTGTATTCTTAATTTTAGATAGTATCTCACAAATAAACTCTGCTTTGATTATTTAGTTAAGAGCCTTCTTAATCTTTAGTTTATCAATTTGGGAGCAGTGTGGAACTTTATAAATGGCCCACATTAAATTAACAGCAGTCAGATATCCAAATAGTCAAAAGTCCCCAGATTAGCCCTCCACTCAGAAAGATTAGTCCTCCAGTCAGATTGGCCCCCCAAATTAGGCTAGCCATCAAAAATATTTTACAAATGAAAAATTGCATCTATCTCCAGACAGAGAAGTGATGGACTCTGAGTGCAGATTGAACTTTTTTTTTTTGCTTTCTTAATTTTTCTTACTTTTTTTTTCAATATGGCTAATATGGAAATATATTTTGCATGACCCCATACGTATAATGGGTACTGTATTGTTTTCATTCTCAGTGAATGCTAGAAGAGGGGAAGGGAGAGAATTTGAAACTGAAAATTTAAAAATAGACAAATAAAAAATACAATATTGTAAAAAGAAAAAAATGACAACAAAAGTATAAAGACAAACAACTTAAAAAGACTTTAAAATTTTCATTAAAGAAATGACCAACAATGTGTCTAGAAGGTATATTATGAAAAATGTTACCATGGCAGGATTCATGTTATGAAAGAAGACATAAATTTTTGGACACGACCACGCTATGAATTTGCTTCGCTTGACTATGATTATTTATTATATTATAGTTGTCCCTTCCACAACTTTTCCCATTGTGGTTTCAACATATCATAAGGCGGCATAAGAAATTAAATGGGAATTTGGAAGGAGTATTGCAGATGCCACAGACAACACAAATAGGCCAGCAGATGACACAGAAAAAGTTTAAGAACTCAAAAATGAATAAAATATATGTATAGTATAGTATAATATTCACATATCTTATCTTTTAATACCATAGTAATTCAGACTTCTTCTCTGGTACAAAGTGAAGGCCAAAAACTTTTACACAGACTTTTCAGACGCCGCCCCCCTAACCCCTGCAATGTGGAAGGGATAACTGTATTATATACAAGGGTTTGTTTTTTTCTCTTCTTCTTTTGAAAGGGAGAATGGGCTATGCCCATGGAGGTAACAATGGTTACATGAAGAAACAATAAAAAAGAAGAAGAAACAGGAGGATCACTGAAACATTTTTTTTAAATGCACATAGAGGAAAAGGCAGAGGTTCAGAAGGAAGCACAGACAAGCAGGACAATTTTGAAAGTTAATTATTTTTATTACATACATTCAGAAAATGCAAAGATAGAAAAGAGATTCACAGTAATGTTCATTTTTTGACACTTAAATTCAAAATAAAAAAACAAATTAGTTAAAGGTTTAATACTCCTTTTCCCATCCACTATTAAAAATAGCCATAAACTGTAGATTTTGCAATGATCCTGATAATGTGAATAAAGAACTTAAGATTACCTTGTCATTAACAGGATAAGACAAATACGGAACTGAAAAAGACAGGTCATATGGCCCATTCTACTGGCAACAGAGTCCCAAATAAAATTACAGTGTACAAATAGATGCAGTTGCTAAAAATATATTTTATAACAAAATGATAGTCAATTCTCAATTACCGAACAAAGCAGACAAGTGGCAGGCAACCTAAGAATCTTTTGTGAATTATATGTATGAACATATAATTTTACTTTGAATGGAGCACAGGGTATGGGGTCCTAGTGAAGATAAACTGAAAATGGAGGTCAGGATACAATAATGATAATAATGATAACTACTCAATTTTCTATAGTTCTTAAGGTACTTTCTAGAAGTACTCTGTTCTATGAATTGCTTCCTAGGAAGGATTCTGAATATTAGGCTAAAAAAAGTGAACTTTACCTGTAGGCTGTGGAAGATATTAACATCAAACAATCAAAGAGTTACTACAGAAAGATTCATCTGGTAGAAGTATATAAGAGAGATTTGGAGAGAGGAGAGCATCAGGAAAGAAACTGGAGGCAGGATTATGAGCTGAATATTGTATAGGTAATTGAAATAGTCCAAACAGTAAGGTAATTTTGGCTCAAAATAGGGAAACTGCAGTCAGAATAGTAAAAGGTACAAGAAATATTTCCAAGAAAGAAACATGACTTTGTGAATCACTGAATATGGGCTCAAAAATTTGGAAATGAATGATAAATGAATTAACAATGGGTTGGTTTCCATTTCTGAAAAAAGAATGTATCATGATGGTCATAGAATAAAGGACTATAATAACACTCCATACATGTTTTTGCAAATATCGCACCTAAAACCCAAGTGATGTTTGTAATGTATGTGTAAATAACCAATCTACAGTTGAAATGCTTTTCATTCAAAATAATCCAACTGTAAGAGTAATGAATTACTAACATGTATATCAGTGTTAGTTTGCAAAGCACTTTACATATGGTATCTCATTTGATTCTCACAAAGACCCTAAAAAATAGGTGTTATTGCCCTCATTTCATTGATAAGGAAATAAGGATGAGAATGGTTAAGATATGTGCCCAGAATCCCAAAGCTAGTAAGTATCCAAGCAGAAGATGAATTCAGGTTTTACAATAGTGGCGTAAAGGTCAGTGCTAAAAAACCTGACAGGAGGTGATAGTGGAAATCAGGACAAAAGTTAAGATCTGAGATGAAGACTCAGGAGGTTAAGAGGGGAGAGTTACTATTTTCCTTTTCAGGTGTTCTGGTATTAAAAGTCTTCTTTTTCTGATTCCTGTTGTGCAACAAACTATAGTACATAATTGATTAAGAATAAAAACATAATGATCACATTATTCCAACATTCAAAAACTGAAGTATTACAAAAGTAGAGGAAATTTCAGTGAGACTAAAATTAACATCCACACCAGTAAGAGAAGCCAGGATCTGTGCATTTTATCAATGCATCGCACAGCATTTTGCACACAGTAGGTAGTCAATAATTATTTTGTTTTGCTGAAAATATACATGAATATATGCATATATGTCCAAAAATCTTGCACTGAACAACTAAAAGTAGACTGTCAAAGATGTTAAGTAAACAGCTTTAATATCTATAATTTCTAATAAAAGAAGAGTGGGGAAGTAGGGGATAAATAGAAGAAAACAAAAGTTAATAAATGACTATTAATAGAAAAAGAATTTTAAATAGCAAAGGGACAAAGTATCTTTTTTTTTTTTTTGCGGGGCAATGGGGGTTAAGTGACTTGCCCAGGGTCACACAGCTAGTAAGTGTTAAGTGTCTGAGGCTGGATTTGAACTCAGGTACTCCTGACTCCAGGGCCGGTGCTTTAACCACTGCGCCATCTAGCTGCCCCCAAAGTATCTTTTTGAGGAAAACAATCTTTAAAAATTTTTACTTCATTCTCTTCAAAGTTGTGTATGGCTTTGACTAAAAAGAATTTAGTTTAAATTATAATTATTTTAGCTACTTCATAGAGATGTTTCTTGGTTTGATACTTATTAATTATTAAAGAATAATATCTTATTCTATCTTGTAATAGACACAGTATTAAAATAATCAGTGAAGCAAATGGTTTGGATTTCTCATGTTTTATATATTAATACTTGTAAATTCACAACTACTTCCCTCCAAAGTGCTATGATAAACTTAACATTTGCTTCCTAGAAGGAGATGAAAAAGATGAAATGATCAGATCTTCTGAATTGCAGAAAAAAATTCAAAGCATTCATTTTGTACCAAATATGGGTTAAAAATAAATTATAAACAAGATCTTCCTTTAGACAGAAGCTTTATCATATAATTATAATGCTGATCATTTGAAAGTATCCAAAATGTCTCTAGCATTTTAAAGAGCTAAGCAAAGTTATTTTTAAAATCAAACATATGTGCCTTTTCTGTTTATGTCTTCGGAAAGAACATTCTGTATAATGAAAAACACGACCAAATTTTTCACAGTACATCACTATAAAACCCTGTAATTGACTTTTTGGGTTGGTTTACTCTATATCTATTTTTGTCCAACTAGAAAACAGCAATGATGTGGTGAAAAGACCAAAATGTAGGTCCCATTGCAGGATAAGGCTCCATCCTGATTAGTGTAGAAGTATCATATTTGCTCTGGGAAATGTGCCCATTTTCTAAAAGAGAATTCGGTCCATAGGAACCTCCTCTTTTTTAATCAAGCCATGTAAAATGTAGCAATACTAGTGCCCAGTCTGGGCTTTGGTTGGAACCAGAATGACAACACAGTGAGCTCTATCACTGAATTTAACAGAATTTAGTGCCTATCTATCTCATTTAGTTTGATTTGACACATGGATATTCATCAATTTACCAGATTTTCTCTTTAAATTAAGATGCTAACCATCCTTTTTTAATGCTTTAGGTAAGTTTTCTACTTTGTAAGAAATCCTTGAATATAATACTTGAACACATTTATTGAAGATTGTGTTGTAGGAATTGTATCCTAATTTTTTAGTTAAACTGATTCTCTATATGGAAAAAGGTATTTCTGAAGTTGGGTTCCTAGTATTATTGACAAAATTTCTATATCACCAAATAGTTCTAAACAAAATAAGCAAAATGACATGGTGGCACCATGATTTAAAAATCAGCCCCACAACACCTAGACTCCCTGGAACCACAGATTTATCTCCAGCGAGTTGACTAAACCATTCCTTCTCCTGAGGTAAATAAACTTAGGTCTATGTAGTGTACTGTGGTGGAGGTTTCCATGGGGCCAAATGGGGAATGTCTACTAGGTGGAAACTTCCAGATTGAGAGCCTGCCCACTTTGGGTGGGCATTAAAGGACCCACAGCACTTTATGTGCTAGCCGTGGTTTGGTCACATGACCATGGCTAAACCTTCCAGTATATCTGAGTAAATGAGAATTCAGTTTACCTCTAAAACGGTTCAAGATACCTCTGTGTATGTGTGTGTGTGTGTGTGTGTGTGTGTGTGTGTGTGTGTGTTTTAAGCGATACTTTTGTAAGGAAAGCTTTATACTACTGATTATTTGTGGTTTTCCAGGGCTGTTATCAGCAGTATACTCATTTTGACTACAGAATCATATTTACAGAACCATTAATGTATTTTGGAAATAATGACATAGCATCTATCTAGGAGAGGTATTATGCTAATCACTATCACTGTCCATTTTAACAGGCTATACTAGGACTAAGAATGTGCAAATGGAGCATATTTATATCATCTTTTTGGGGGGGCAGGGCTATGGGGGTTAAGTGACTTGCCCAGGGTCTCACAGTTAGTAAGTGTCAAGTATCTGAGGCTGAATTTGAACTCAGGTCCTTCTGATTCCAGGGTCGGTGCTTTATCCACTGTGCCACCTAGCTTCCCCCATATCATCTTTAAACTCAGTTTGGGGGAAACAGTGGCTTCGGAAAACATTGTCCTCACTAGTAATTTTTAAAAGTCACATAATTCTAAACTTCTTTCTCATTGACCACTGACAAGTAGCTATGCACTGAGTCTTTGTTTGCCCAAGTCTTTTATCAGATGTCATGATGTCTAATATGTTCCTTGATGTAACCCTGCCCCTACTGAATTAATAGAAAATCCTACATCTTATTTGAATATTTAGTTTGACCCATTTGGGGCACAGTAAATGGCTTCCCTCTATCCTACGAGCTTCATGGTTGTAGGGAAAAAAAAATCTAAGGCACTAATGATATAAGAGCATATTCTCTATCAGTGAAATCAAAGCAATAACGGATAAGTGTTCAATCTGTAAAAAATTCCTTAGTAATGCAATTTAACCTGTTAAAAGAGATTAAGGGGGCAGCTAGGTGGCACAGTGGATAGAGCACCGGCCCTGGAGTCAGGAGTACCTGAGTTCAAATCCGGCCTCAGACACTTAACACTTACTAGCTGTGTGACCCTGGGCAAGTCACAACCCCAAGTGCCTCACTAAAAATAAGTAAATAAATAATGAAATAAATAATGAAATAAATAAAATAAAAGAGATTAAGGGGAAAATAGGAATGGAAAGCCATCAGGTTCTATGTTAGGAAAGAAAGTTAGGCAAAACAATTTTTGTTTTAGAAGGCCTAACATCAACACAGTGCCTTAAAGGTTTCAAAGCAATTTAGGGTTAGCATTATCTTATTTAAACCACACACCAAGCATGGGTGGTATTTTTAGTATCACTATTCTTCTTTGATCAATCTAGTCATTTTACAGATGAGAAAACCAAAGCAACTTTTCCATGGTTATACAAACTATTAAATGTCAGAGGCTAATCTAAACCTATGTCACCCCGATCCAAAGTCTAGCAGTGATCTACTATACCATACATACTCCCTCTCAAGCATCAAAATTAACTGTACTTTATTCACTGACATTTAGAAATTTCAGAAACTGATATTTAGAGTGTCTGGATATTGTTACTTTATCACCTCTTGCTTAAAGGAAAACACTCATTAAGTATGAAATCCCAATAGCAATTCAATGTGAAGTCTTAAGCATGGCAGCTTTCTTTATCATTCAACTCAATAAACATTAATAAACACCTACTATATGCCAAGTACTCTGATAAGAGCAAGGATGGGAAAGGGGATTAATTATAAAGTGATTTTCAAAGTAAATAGAGTGGTGTTGACATTTAGAAAATGTCCTTTCCTTTTAAGTTTCTGGCAAATATAAGTGAAATGAGCAAAATCAGAACACTGTACACAATAACACCAACATTGTGATGATCAACCATGATTGCCTTAGTTTTTCTTAGCAATATAATGATCCAAGACAATTCCAAAAGACTCATGATGGGAAATGCCCTCCACCGCCAGAGAAAGAACTGATGAAGTCTGCATGCAGATCAAAGCATATTATTTTCACTTTATTTTTTTTTCATTTTTCCCCTTTTTGTTCTGTTTCTTCTTTTACAACATTACTAATACAGAAATATGTTTTATATGATTGCACAGATATAACCTATATCAAATTTCTTACTATTTTGGGGAAGAAGGAGGAGAAGGAGGGAAAAAATTTGGAACTCAAAATTTTACTAAAAAATTGAATGTTAAAAATTGTCTTTGGGGGCAGGTAAGTGGCTCAGTGGATAGTACTGGCCCTGGATTCAGGAGAACCTGAGTTCAAATCTGACCTCAAACACTTGACACTTACTCGCTGTGTGACCCTAGGCAAGTCACTTAACCCCCATTGACCCACCCCCCAAAAATTGTCTTTACATGTAATTGGAAAAAATTAAATAATGTTTGAAAGTTTCAGGCAAATAAAATGAAATAATCAATGAATCAATAAGCACTTATTAAGCACCTAAAGTACAGTGCTAAACACTTAATAAAAGCTGTACACAAAGAGTCAAAAGACAGTCCCTGTCCTCAAGGAGCTTATAATCTAATGGGAGAGACAAGGAAACAAATATGTATGAATAAGCTATATACAGTATGAACAGGAAACAATTAACAGAGGGAAATCATTAAAACCAGAGAGATTTGGAAAGGCTTTCTGTAGAAGGTGGGGTTTTAGTTAGGACTTGAAGAAAGTCAAGGAGGACAGGAAGCAGAGATGAGGATGGAGAGCACTCCAGGCATGAAGGATAGCAAGAGAAAATGCCTGGAGAAAGAGATAAAGAATTTTGATCATTGAACAGCAAGTATGCTAGTGTCACTGGATCAGATACCTTTCCTCCCCGAGGAGGATCAAGCAATTATTGTACAAATTCCCTTTTATGAGTGTGTATCCAAAAACTTGGACATATATTAGAAGCTGAAATTAAAACCTAAATACACTACAGGAAAAGTACAGCACTAAAACCATGGGAATAATATGACTAGTTTATATGATGCTTTAATATTTCTGAAAGGCTTTCCTTGCCATATTTCTGTCATTTAAGAAGTACAAAATTACTATTATTCCAATTTTTCAGATGAAGAAATTCATAGAAATCACAGTGTGACAGACAGGATTAGAACCAAAGTACACTAGTTCAAAGTCCAACACTATTCTCTGTATCATGCTGAAAGGGCAGGGGAAAAGATGAGGTAAAAGATAGATGGTGAAGTGAAAATTGAACTGACTCTAAAGTCAGAGGACCCAAGTTCAAATATGGCTTCTGATGTTTACCTAAGTAATAATGGGCAAACTATTTAGCCTCCTTGGTCTTCAGTTTCCTCATTTGTAAAATGACAGAATTGAATTAGATGACCTCTAAGGTCATCTGATGGACAGGTATAGGCAAATGAGTACAGGATTGTTTTCTTGCTCCTCTACTTCCATTCCTAGATGTCACTTATTTTTCCTCTAAATATGAAAATAAATTTTAAAGTCTAAAGAAAATGTTGAAGTAATCTGAAAAGGGGTAAAAGATGATGGTGGTGGGGAGATAAGGAGAACTAGAACAGAGGCAATGGCTCAAAAAGCAACAAACTAGGGAAAGGGGACAAAGGGTAGCAGAAGATATTTACTACATGACAGTAAATCAATCAATAATTTGTATTTATATGTCTCCATGCCCTGGATATTAATAAAGTAAAGGATAAAAGATTTTCTTACTTTAAAATATTAATTATTATATTCAAGAAAGGCATCTGGGAAGCTAGGTAGTGCAGTAGATAGACTACCAGGCTGAGAATCAGGAACAGTTCAAATCTGATCTCAGATACTCATTAGCTGTATGACACTGGGCAAATCACCATCTGTCTGCTTTGTTTTACTAATTTGTAAAATGGGAATAATAATAGCATCCACCCTCTTGGGTTATTGTGAAGATGAAATAATAAAATAATTTTGAAGTTCTTAGCACAGTGCCCGGCACACAGTAAGCACTATATAAATGGTAGTGGTGGTTGCTGTTGCTGTTGCTGTAGCCACCTGAAGGACTGAAGTGAAATAAAAGATTACTGTATTTGGAGTCAATGGTCTTATAACTTTGAAAGCAGGTTCTGCAACTATTTGTAGTAGTAACCATGGGCGAGTCATTTGACCTTACTGGGTCTCATTTTCCTCAACTGTAAAATGAAGGGGCTACACTAGATTATCTCCATCTCTCGAAGTTTTAAATCCTAATAGCTTATAATACAAGAGATTTCCATTAGGATATGTACTTTACACAAAGTTGTACTACTCAGGTCAGAAAAAAGAGATAAATAAATTTTGCAAATTTATTGAAGGATTACTATTGCATCATAAAAGTATGTCAATTACTGCAAAGGGTGCATTATAAGGTAATGTATGTAGATTCTAAAAGTCTCCAGAGGAACCCATCTTTCATCTCGCACTGAAATTCAATGGAAAAACATCAGATTCAACTTACATAAATTCAGCTTCCAGAAAATGTTTAATATGTAAAAGGAAACCCAGCTGAAATATTTCAATAGAACAAGAAAACTAATAGTAACCATAGAAAACTCATTACATAGTTGAAGTTACATGAGATATAAAGTGGAAATGATGCACCTGACACAGGTGCAACTGTGTACTGCTTTACAGTAGTGGTTTAGTGAATTTTTAAGTTTCACCATCATGATATATATTTTCTAGGAAACCTAAAATAATTCTCTTCTCCAATGATGACTTGTACATGAGTTTTCAAAGTACTTTAAAGTAGTGGTTTCAGACTCAAATAATAATGAGGGTCACAAAACTGTACATAAGGATCCCCGTGGGTCACAAATTGACTTAGTTATAAAACATATTATCTATGTTTTATGTATTTTTATTAATTTTGTTAAGTATTTCCTAAATACATTTTAATTTCATTTGGACCACATTTGGGAATGTTGTGAGCCTCCAGAGGCCCACAGGCCATGTGTGTTTGACTCCTTTAAGGAATAAGAAAAACTACAGTTATTCACTATTAAAGCAGTGTGCCTTTTGTGGTGGGTGACAAACTCTAACAATCCCTCCCACCCTGTTAGTCTGTGAGCTCCTAAACAGCATGGGCTGTTTTTTGCTTTTCTTTGTATCCCAGGTGCTTAGCACAGTGCCTGACACATGACAAGAGCCTAACAAATATTCTTTTTTCTTCTTGTTCATTCAGGGTCTTTATATCCCTTTTAGTGCTACTAGTGTCAGTCACTTAACTTTTTTGTATTATGTATCATTCTCACCTTCCCTTCTAAGTTAATTAGAGAGTATTTTATGGCCTCTCCAAATATTCTGACCTAAATGAAGACCACAAAGAACCTACACACACAAAGCTCTTAATAAATGCCAGAATGAACAAACAAATGACTGAAAAAAATGATTAATTACAGAGGCTATAACAAAGGCTTCACTAGTAAGAAGAAGAAAAAGAATGTGCAGCAGTTGCTAGGTATACTACATCTCCAGAGGAAGCACTTCAATGACAAAACAAAACACATGAATTTCTCCAAGGACTCCTTGTCACCTTAGATAATTACTGAGTTTGATCAACAGGAGGCAATGAGCAAGGTTAAGTTGAGAATAGCAATTACCAATAGAATAGCCAGATCAAACAGATTCTGAGAAAAAGAACAGTGGTTTAGGGAAGTAGGAAGTGAAAGACGGAATACAGGTCTCAGGGGAAAGTACCTACAACAATAGTTTTTACCTTTTTCCAGATAAAGTGAACTATAACTGAGAAGCAGGGCAGGAGGAGGTCCTTGAATTTCTACAATGATGGACCCTCTGATCCATGAACCAGATTTTTGAAAGCTTACTACAAGCCTGATACAATCAAAAGGGTATCCAAAAGAAGTTTCCAGATAACTCTGCCACACATTACCCAGCAAACTAGAGGCAAGTGACCCAAAGTCATCAACTGTCCTCTACTGCCATCTGCAAAATGAGAGTTCTAGGACAAATCCAAGAATATAAATCAATGTGAGAAAAGATACCTTATTTTCCATGGGCTACTGGGAAAACTGGAAAGCAGCTTAGCAAACATTATAAATTTAGATCAGCATCTTAGACTATATACCATAATAACTTCCTAATGTATACTAAATCTTTAAGAGGTCTACATTATTTTTTTTAATTACAGAACAGAAGGTAATATTCACAACCATAGCTGCTGAATTCTTAACGAAATGATAGAGATATTTGTAAAAGACAAAGCTCTAAACTGTCAAATAGTAAGTCCTTAAAAATGCTCTATAAATACTTGATTGTGAATAAAATAACCATAACAACAATGACTATAATGTTATACACACACACACACACACACACACACACACACACACACACACCTTGCTATGGCTAAACACTTTGCAAATATTATCCTCACAACAACCTTCAAGGTAGGTGCTATTATTGTCCCCATTTTACAGTTGAGGAAACTGAGGTGAGCAGAGGTTAAGTGACTTGCCCAAGATCACAAAGTTAGTAAGAAGCTGAGGCTGGATTTTAACTCAGGTCTTCCTTATTGTAGACTCAGTGCTCTATTCACTGTTTTACATAAGCTTAATGTAGTATTTGGTAATGGTCTATCACTGGGAACTTAAACCTGCTACTGTGGGAACAGTTTGGGGTGAAAAGTCAATACCAGAGAGAGAAGTGCATCTTTCACCTGCCTAATCATGTTAACTTACCCAATTTCAACCGGGGGCCTCAATGAAGGAAGACAGGTCTTTTGCTCCTCCCTGATAATGTTTCCAATTTCACTCACAGCAGAAGCTATTCCAAATCTCTTCCCTCCGCAATTACCACATTGTTTCTTCCCCCTCCTCCCTCAAATGAGAAAAAGGGCTTTTACACTACTAAGAAAATTGAGGACAATAGATGCAAAGTTTCTCTTCTCCCATTTTTTCATCTCAAAATCCCATAATATCATTCCCAATTTGACATTGGTCTCCTGACCAAGGCCAAGACTTTTATATCTGTACTTTACCATATCCCTCCGCACTCAAGTACTCCAACAGATCACAACCTCAATAATCCTTTCTTCCTCCCTTTCCTCTTCTCTTCCTCTCCCTCTCTCAAATCTTTTCACTTTTTTAATCTACTGGTTCCATTTCCAATGTCTTCGAACATACTCAAATCTCCCTCATCCTTAATCTCCCTCATTTGACCTGACTATGCCTTCAAGCTATTTTGCTCTATATCTCTCTTCCCTCTCTCAGCCAAACTCAGAAAAAAATTATATACACTAGCGGCTTCCTTCTCTTCTCACTCCCTCCTCATCCCTTTGGAAGATGGATTCCAACCTCATCATTCAACTGAAAGAGCTCTCTTCAAAGTTACCAATGAGCTCTTATTTGCCAAATATAAAGGCCTTTTCTTAGTCCTCATCCTTCTCAATTTTTGACAACATTGGACACCTTCTTCTGCTGATTACTCTCCGCTCTGAGTTTTTGTGACAGGAGTCAGGAAGACTCATCTCCCTGAGTTCAATCTGGCTTTAGACACTTACTAGCTATGTGATCCTGGGGCAGGTCAATTCAACCCAATTTGTCTCAGTTTCCTCTTTTTTAAAATGAGCTGGAGAAGGAATGGCAAACCACTCAAGTATCCTTGATAAAAACAAAACCCCCCTAAGGGGCACAAAGAGTAAGGCATAACTGAAATGACTGGACAACTCTCCTGGCTAACCCTAATGCTAACCCTAACCCTAATGCTATCCCTGCCCCTTTTCTGTTCATCTTGCTGGTTCATCATCCATATCATGGCCCTTACCAGAGATAATGCCCAAGGTGCTGTCCTAGGCCTTCTTCCCTTCTTCCTCTACATTCACTGTAGTAAAAACCACAACATATCCCATGCATTTAATAATCATCTATTTTCTGTGTAGTCTCTCCCCCTATATGATAGTTCCATATCACCAACTGCCTCTTGGACACTTCAAACCAGAAGTCCCAGAGACTTCTCAAACTCAGCACATTCAAAACAATTCATTATCTTTTCCCCCAAAATGCTTCCCTGATGCAAATGTTCCTATTTTTGTTGACAACACCACCTCACTTTCAGTTTCCTCGGTGTGTAGCCCCTGTGTTATCCGAGATTCCTCAATCTTCCTCATTCCACATATCCATCTCTGAGTGAGATTTTCTGTAATCGAGAGTCAATTCAATTCAACAAACATTTATTAAGTGTGTATTATGTACAAGGTATACTATTAGATACTGGGACACAGAAAATGAAAATTAGCCCTTTCCCACAAGGAGCAAAAGAGAAACTACTAATAAGTAAGGGGGCATCAATAAAGGCTTCCTTAAGAGGTGACATTTGAGTTCAGTTGAGAAAGAAGATAGAAAGTGTAAGGGATGGAGGTGAAAATGGAATACATTATAGGAAGATGAGATAAGCCTGGCAAAATGTTGAGAAATAGAATGTCATATTTGGGAAACAATTTCGACAAATTGACTGCAAGGATATGAAGATCGGTTATGTGAAATAAGCCCAGGTAGGTGGGCTAGAACCAGACTGTGAAAGGTTTGTAAGACTGAGGAGATTATATTTTATCCTACAGGTAACAGAGTCATTCAAAATACTTGGACAAGGGGGTGACACTGTAAGACCCGTGACTTAGAAATATTATTGTGGCAGCTGTGCAGGGATGTGTGGTAAAAATCATTTGTGGTAAAGATTAATATTTCCATTTTTAGCTAACTCATTTAGGAGGGGCCACGCCTGGCCCACCCTGAGGTTACATATGCTACTGAACTGAGAAGGAGAACTCTCCATAGGCAGTTTTTGAAGGACCTCCCCTTTTGGAGAAGGAAAGATTGAATGCTCCCTGAAGAGAGGGGGAGA
Source organism: Dromiciops gliroides (assembly GCF_019393635.1). Classification (NCBI taxonomy): domain Eukaryota; kingdom Metazoa; phylum Chordata; class Mammalia; order Microbiotheria; family Microbiotheriidae; genus Dromiciops; species Dromiciops gliroides. The sequence goes on from NC_057864.1 coordinate 261,002,025, forward strand.
GCTATTTCCAGAACGCTAGGCTTCTTCCGGAATTCGAGCTTGCTCTTGGGTCTCACTGTCTGGTGACTCCCCTTGCAGTGGCGTGTTAGCTGTTCTGGCGGCTCGGGCAACTGTAGACTTTAAGGGCTGGTGAGTTAATTATGGAAAACCCTAAATTCCTTTGAACTAGCTTAATTGGGAACGATCTGGGCAGTGAATAGGTTAAGCTTAGAGTTAAGAATATTTATCTGTATTTCTATTTTCCTATTTCCTTATCTTTTATTTTTATTAGTTTCACCTTTGTTGTTTAATTAATTCCCAAGTAACAAAATCTGATCCTTTTGTGAACTAAAGCTTAGAGGCTCATTTCTTACTGGCCTGGGAAAAATATCTAAAAAGGGCAGTTCAGAGTTGAGAGAAAACCTAAAAGGTCCCTTATATTTCTGGGACCCCAATATTAAGGCAAGTCACCCAAATAAGACTCCATATATCAAATTTTGGCCCTCCCAGATGCATTAGGAAGAACTGGAAGTAGGATTGGGAATAGATAAAAGATTTCAAGCTGGAAGGGACCTCTATAATCATCTAGGCAAACCTTCCCATTTCACAAATAAGGAAACCGAGGCCAAGGGAAATGAAGTAGCTTGTTCAGGGTCAAGCAGGTAGTAAATCATAGACTGTGGATTCAAACCCAGGTCCTCCGATTCCAAATTCAGCACTTTTTTCCCCTTGCTCCCTGAAACTGCGTCCTACAACTATTAGAATTAGAGCTGCTTGCTGGTTACTAAGAGGGTAAGTGGTTTGCTCATGGTCACTGAGGCAGTATGCATAAGACATTGGCCCTTAAATTCAGGTCTTACTGGCTTCCAAGTCTGGCTCTCTATCCACTATGAAATACTGCATCTTGTTTAAGTTAAAAAGTAGAAAATGTGCAAAGCATCTAGTAGAGGAAACTGAATGGGACTGTGACATACTTTTCTTGGGGGGAAGGGGAGGAAGGGGTGTCAGGAGAAGAACGTGACAGGATCTCCTTATCTGGGTCAAGTTGGAAGTATAGCAGCCACTCAGCAGCCCAATCCCACTACAGATCACCACAGAAGTTTTGACCATATCTGTTTCCAAGTTTGGCCATTTCATGTCTTCTTGGGCAGCCCCCAGATTCTAGGAGGCTCACCATATTGGTGACTGATTTAGTATGGATGCCCAATGGACTTTAGCCCTCTCATAACTCCCAGGCTCAAGTGATCCACCAGGTTCAACCTCTTCAGTAACCAGAACTACAGGCATGCACCACTATAGACAATCAACTATGATATACTTCTAAGGACACCCAAGAAAAATGCATCCTCTGAATCTCCCTACCTTGCCTGTACCCCCAATTCATTTTTTAAGTGAGGCAATTGGGGTTAAGTGACTTGCCCACGGTCACACAGCTAGTAAGTGTTAAATTTGAACTCAGGTACTCCTGAATCCAGGGCCGGTGCTTTAACCACTGTGCCATCTAGCTGCCCCCAATTCATTTTTAAGACAAACTTATTTTTGTCATTTTAAAAGCAAACTTCAAAGGACAGATTAAACTAAAGAAAGGGCAAGAAGAGGAAAAGATCAATAGCCTGTGTCAATGATGAGAATAACCATCTCCAAAAGGAGACACTACACGTCTGAGTTAAACCTAACACAAAATAAACCAGGAGTTCAGAAAGTTTGGGAAATATTATATTCTCCTAACTACCTTTGGGTCACTTGACTGACACTGAGAATGTTTAAGTGACTGAACACTCCAACTGGTCTATAACTTTCATTTATTTTTGCACAAATTCTTTTTCCAAGCATCTCCCAAGAGAGAGTGGAAGTTACTTAAGGACAAGCTTTGTCTCCCCTTCCTGGTTTTGTTTTTTTTATCCCCAGTACCTAACACAGTATCATGAACATGCAGGTCACATAATGTTTGTTGAACTGAATACAAACTTACCTGCTTTACATGTTTATCCAAACATCGAAGAGAATGTAAGCCCACTGAAAGCAGTATTGTTGTTCACTTTGTCTTTGTACCCACAGTGAAATGTACAGAGTATGTACCTAAAAAAATTCTTAATGGACTGGACTGAATTGAAATGTGAATTAAATCTCAGATATTTAGCAGCCTAAAAGTAATGAAAGATAAAGATATAGAAATGGGAGAGGGAGAAGAGGACCCTAAAGGGAAATAACCTATCATTGTAGAGCTTTTCCCAGAATTAGCATTGATAACTAATTCAGGGCTTCTTAAACTTTTTCCACTCCCAAGCCCTTTTAACCCAAGAAATTTTTATGCAATCCCTGGTACATAAGTATATAAAATAGGTATATATAACGTTTTCTCACTGCCAAATCTTTCACAACCCCCACATTCAGTAATGCAACCCCATATGGGGTCCCTCCACCCACAGTTTAAGAAGTTTTGGGCTAATTATAAGTAAACATAGCATTACTAAACCTAGCTTCTTAACTTAAAAAGCATGAGAAAATGTACTGTGGGTTATTTTTTAAAAAACACTTTTCCTCGAATGGACTCCTCACAGAACTTGAGAAGGACAATCAAGGAATTCACCTCGTCCTTTCCCACCCTGCAGACCTCCTGTATTTCATGATCTTCAGAAACTCATCATTCTTCAAGATGAGATCCACACTGAAACTCACTCACACTCAGATAGTTCCCAAGTCTTGCCAGAAGACTTCATCATCCCCCTCACCCAGATTTTCTATTTGTCTGTTCTGTTTCCCCATTACATTGTTAGCTCCTTGAGGGAAGAGGCTGTCATATATTTCCTTGTATCCTCAGTGCTCAGCACAGTGTCTGGCATATGCTTAATAAATATTTATTGACAATTTATTGACTATTGATTAGTGAGGTAAATGAAAAGAAGCAGAGTTCATTTTTTAAGCTTTAAAAGTTTAAACAAAAAAAAGTTGATAAGTCAAAATTAGTCTTCAATAAAGTTTGTGATATGTTATGTTCTTATTGTGGTTGACTCATATCCAACTCTTTTTTTTTTTTTTTTTTGGTGAGGCAATTGGGGTCAAGTGACTTGCCCAGGGTCACACAGCCAGCAAGTGTCAAGTGTCTGAGGCCAGATCTGAACTCAGGTCCTCCCGACTCCAGGGCCGGCGCTCTATCCACTGTGCCACCCAGCTGCCCCTCATATCCAACTCTTTAGCAAAGAAAGTGGTTTGCCATTTGCTTCTCCAGTTTTATGCACAAAGGGGTTACACAACTTGCCCAGGGTCACACAGCTGTTAAGTGTCTGAAGTCACATCTGAACTTTAGTCTTCCGGACTCCAGGTCCAGTGTTCAATCCACTGTGCCACCTAGCTGCCCCCAATATGTTAAGTAGTTTTTATCAAATCATCAACAACATTGCTACATGCTAAGGTTCTACTATATTCTGAGTATGGGCTCTATTAAATTTGCAATTTCAATAAGCCTCTTAAAAAAATGCCAAAACCTCACTAAAATATACAGTCCCTTCAATAAATAATATGCTGCAATGAGCTCTCTACAAAAAAATAAGTTATCTCCTATCCATTGAAACTTAAATTTTAAAAATGCTAAAAGCATTTAAGAAATCTACTCTAAGGAATGCAATTACAAAAGCATAAAAACATTACTAGCAGAAGAAACTCTCATCTTCATCATACAAAGCAAACAAGACTAAAAAACTACTGAAAGGACACATCACAAAATGGATAAGAAAGCAAGGGATATTGTTGCTTTTGCTTCTCTAACAGCATAAAAGCTAGAGACATGAAAGAGCTAGTCAGTAAGTTTCTTTCTAAAGAACATCAGGAGGTTGGCAGCAGAAGTAGCTTCCACTGCAGACTTCTATAATGCCCCTTAGTGTGTATCTATGTCTCTGAAAAATTTCTAACACAGAATTTTCCCGAGGGTAAAAATCTCATTAAATGTTTCTGATTGATTGGTAAGGTTCTTTGCAAGAAAAAGATAAGGATTGCTTAAATGGAGATAATATTTATAAAGAACTTTGTATACTGTCCAACATATAGTAGGTGCTTTTAAAATGTCTATTCCCAGGGCAGCTAGTTGGCGCAGTGGATAGAGCACCAGCCCTGGAGTCAGGAGTACCTGAGTTCAAATCCAGCCTCAGACACTTAACACTTACTAGCTGTGTGACCCTGGGCAAGTCACTTGACCCCAATGGCTTCACTAAAAATAAAATAAAATAAAATGTCTATTCCCTCTCTCCCTTCATAAATATAAGTGTGATTTTTGTTTTGTTTTGGGGTTTTTTTTGCAGGGCAATAGGGGTTAAGTGACTTGCCCAGGGTCAAACAGCTAAGTAAGTGTCAAGTGTCTGAGGCCGGATTCGAACTCAGGTACTCCTGAATCCAGAGCCAGTGTTTTATCCACTGTGTGTGCCACCTAGCTGCCCCTCTAAGTGTGATTTTACTGAGAATTTTATAGCACCTATGTTGAAATGAAATATAACCAATAACTACAGTCATTAGTACCTCCTTATTTACATGTTGTGTATCTCCCATCAGAGAATGAGTTCCTTGAGGAAAAAGACTGTTTTTATCTTTCTTGGTATAAATAGTGTCTGGCACATAGGTGCTTTTAAATTATTTTTTATTTATTTCTTATAAGACATAAAGTATACTAAACACAGCATTCTCTCTCTCTCCCCTCCCCCATGGAACTTCATTCTATCTCCCAGTCTGCTCCTTATGCATCTTCATCAAAGTCTTCATATATATATATTCTAAGTTGTCCTTATTTTCACAGCCCAGGAAGGTTATCTTCTTCAACTCAAGGAGAAATTGGCAAATCTCCCTTCAAAAACTTGCCTGATGTGGTAAATGTTAAATGAAAAAGTCCTTTATTCCTTCTAGGAAACTAAGTTTCTCAGTGTTCAAAACTTTGCCAACCAAGGGATTAAAACTTAAGTTACATGAACAATAAAGTAAAAATTTCTAGGATACCAGTATACTGTCAAGTTCATTTAAGAAAATTTTAAATAAATGAAACAGGGTAAACTGAGGATTTTTACTTGCTTGCATCTAGAAATAATAAGTCCTTCAAGAAAAAAAGAGTCAACAGTGTCTCACACAGCCATGAAAGAACCACATTAAAATTTGTGTGGTCCCTTCAGCAATCCCAACACCAAATTATAACTTCTCTTTTAATACAGGCTTTGAATATTATGCATGCAAGATTATGTTTGCCACCAATTAATCTCTTGAAAGGAAGTTTTTATTTCCTAGCATTTTTGCAGTAAACTATTTGAGAACATACCACACTAAAGAAATTATTATGAAGAATATATACATATATCAGAAGTTTGGGCTATAGACCACAGAGAAAAGATGCAAATTTGGTTATCTTTTCTATTGACCAAGATGTCTAAGCATGAATGAAAATGTAAGGGGGAGGGGAGGGACCTCCTATTGTTTACTGTCCCAAATATACTTTAAGAGTACAAGAGATTTTAATCTTTGACTATAGCTATTATAGTCAACTATTCATATGTCTATCATAGATAATGTGGTAAGTGATAATAATTATTTTCCTATTTAATGTTTTCATAATCTATTTAATAATAATACTTTTATTAATCCACCTATCTGCCAGACACTGTGCTAACATTTCTACAAATATTATCTACATTGATACCACAACAGCCCACAAGAAGTAGGGGCTATTATTCTCCCCATTTCTACAGATAAGGAAACTGAGGGCAGATAGTGGTAAAGTAACTTGCCCAGGGTCCTAGGGCTAGTAAATGTCATAAGGCTAGATTTAAATTTCAAATCTCCTGACTCCCAGGTCCTAGTGCTCTATCTATTGTACCCCTTGCTACTGGTTCTTAAAATGTTATTTCTTAAAAAAAAAAAATATTATTTCTTATTCTTGATATACTGACACATTCCATTTTAAATGTCACATATATGACTTGCAATACCATATTTGTATCCATTTCCTATAAAGACCAATTCTGATAAGAAGATGAAAAAATATTTACAAAGCTCAGTGGTTCAATGCAGGCAGCACTAGACCTGTGTGGTAAAAAATATGAAAGTTTTTTAACAGTCGGTTAGGATAACTGAAAGACGCCAGTTTTTTTTAAGGACCACCCTTTCGGGGAGGAGACCAATGGCATGAGTTACACATGCCAGTCCGCCTGCTGTGCACGTCAGACTGCCTGCTAGCACTCCACTTCTGGGGTGCAAGCTTAAAAGGCAAGGAGAGAACAGAAGTGGGACTTTTTTTCCTGCTCTGCTGGTCTCCTGACTGCGCTGCACAGGCTGATGCTGATGAGAGTTTCGACTGGGCCGGCTCGCGGTTAGCAGCAGCACACGGTCTCTCTCTCCCCAAAGGTGGCCTTCAGTTTTGGTGGGTTTTATACGGAATATAGACTAAACTTAGACTTAAGACGATTTGTATTGTGTTTCTACTTTCCTATCCTTCTAATCAACATCACCTTGTGACTACCATACAATAAAAGCTCTATCTAGAAAACCAGAAGCTTCTTCCATTTACTAGTCTGGGAGATAAATTAAGGGAAAGGTTAAAGAGGGGAGATTTATGATCTAATATCCAATTTTAAATCTCACACCTGGAGTCAGAAAGACCTGGGTTCAAAATCAGCCTCAGATATTTACTAGATACCTGATTCTGGACAGATCAAATAATCTTCCTCAAACTCAGTTTCCTCATTTGTAAAATGGGGATAAGTAAATTAACGTATAAAATCTTTTGCAAAGCTAAATTTTTCCTTGTAATCACAGACACCCACCTCAAACCTCCTCGCTCATCACCTTATTTCTGAGTCCTTTTATATATAATGCCAACAGAGGATTTATCTATTAGAGATAATGAAAGGTATTTGCTTGAAGACATCATCAGCAGCTTGCAAGCATGTGAAGAAAAAGGCTAAATGGCATTACTTAATCCACAACTGCCATTTACTACTTATCCCAATTTACTTTCAAATTCACTTCAGTCTAGCAATATAGGATTTATAATGAGGAAACCCTGTGGGGTGGAGAGATATTAACTAGTATTAGTTTGAGGGTACAGCACATGGCTGTTCCTTTCCCCATGAAAACTAAAGGTCTGAAGCCTATACCATAAATTCCCAATTACTATTTTATCATAATTGTAAAGTTAGCTTAAACTTCACTCCCTTCACCCCAACCAATATCACAGAAACACAAAATATATATGCAATCACACCACCTCATTCCTAGTACAATCTTTCCTATGAGAAGTATCTGTATGGATATGAAATTATTGAAGGAAAATGTTAAGGAGAACAATTCTATTTTATTTTATAACTAATTGACGGGTATGCTAAATGACATAATAATATACTGGTATTTATACTTGTACTTCTACAGAGAGTTGATCTGCAGACCTCAGGAGTCTTAAGACAAACAGAGCTGACAAGACGATCACAACTGAGACACTCACGATGACTTCATTTGTTTCTACCTCACACCTTTTAGTCTAGAATGAAAATAAGGGCAAGAGTATAAATAATAATAATAATGATGATATAAGTAAACTTGGCAAATAATAAACAATATTACACTAGCTACGAGGATATAGTAAGTAGCAAACATTCCTTTTCACTAGTTTTGAAATGTCATAAGCCTTACCCTAAAAGGAGTATGCTGATTCAACATACTACCCAATTTAAGTAGAGCTAAAATCATAATACGGTTCAATATTATGGTAATTTGGATATAATCAAACCTAATTAAGAAAGACTGGTTAGAAAGTTAAAATGGTATCAAATAACCATAATGGTTAATACTTTCTTCCCATATTATAATAGAGGACATTGCTAATAGTTGCTCCAAAATTATAAATAAGCACAAAGAAAAACAGGAAACTGACACTGATTAACAACGAAAAATTAAATTACCATATTACTGCATGATTATCATAAACTTTATTAAGAGGAAAAGAAGAAGTGAAAAAGCTTCTAAGTACCCTACTATGTGATAAGTACTATCGCTAAGAACTTTACAAATACTATATCTCATTTGATTCTCATAACTTATATTAGGAGATAGGTGTTATTCTAAATCCCCAATTGATCAACTGAAAAAAGTGAGGCAGACTAAGGTTAAATGACTTCTTCAGGGGCACCAAAGCCAGTAAGTGTCTAGGCCAAATCTTAATTTAAGTCTTCCTCACTTTGGGCCCACTGACTCTGTCCAATGCACGTATCTAGCTATCTCCTCACCCTCAAAAAAAGGGCAATTAACAATTTTTTATCCCTAGAATTTATCATTAAAACTTGAACATTAATATTTTATTAATATTACTTGTTAAAGTTATATATGTTTGTGTGTTATGTTACTATTGTTGTATGATATATAAACAATGTTAATATACTATACTAATAATTATAATTAATAATGATTTTAATCTATATTAAGAAAGCTAATACACTGCAAATAGTCATGAAATCCACCAAATTAGAGAGGCAATAATTGCAGAAAAATAGAAGGGCCAAATCACAGATTAGAACTGTCTTTTTGGTGGCTAAATACAAGGTACTTACAAACATTTTTAAGAACCATTTATTCTAAAACTCCATCATTATATTAAAATAATAGTGGTCTATGCCCTTATGCCTACCTTGTAGATTAAAGAAACAACCACCACCACCTTATGATAGAGCCAGTTGGAATTTCCATAAATTCAACAACTCTGGACATAAACCAAGATGGATTGCCTTGATTATAATTCTGCTTTATGTGAAAAGATTTAGTGAGATTTCTAGTGCATGATATGTATTATCTTTATTTAAAATATTTTTTACATGTCTGCCTTTCCTCAATATATTCAAGGTTTGTTGGTTGTTGTTTTTTTAATAAACTGCTTTATCAGAAATTTGGAATGAATGGAAATGTGGAAATCTCCTTTAGAGATGGAGGATTAGGGAATGTGAAAAATAGGATCCAGTGCCTCTCATTAATAAGAAATATTTAACACTTTTTAAAACCTCTCTTCAAATCATAAAATGCAAAAATCGAAGGACTTATTGAAAAGACATGCGTGAGGAGGGAGAGATATAAGACAAGACAAAACAAAGCAAGGGCCATTTACAATAATGGCTGGGCCTTAGGGAGACCAAAATACAAGCAAAAGGACAGACCCTGCCATCAAGGAGTTACATTATAATCCAGAATACCAATACACAAAAAGGATCAGAAAAGGAGGGAGGAGTTAGGAAGTACTGACAGTGTGAGCATGGTATTAAAAGTTCAAATCCAGAGAGTCATAAGCAGATTCAGACGGGAATGAAAGGACAGCCAGATTGGGTCACTCCTCCAAAATGGCAAATCCAGGGAGGAAAGTCATCTGTGGGAAAAGGGGGCCCATGTAGCAAAAGATAATGAGTGGCTTTGGAAATGTTGAGTTTGCAAAGTCTATGTGACATGATATATGACCAACCAAAGAGCTAGTGATGTAGGTTGGGCTATACAACAGAAAGAGAGGACTAGGTTAGATATAAAGATATGGGAGCTATCTAAATACATATAATCATTGAACCCCTGAGTTTGGATTAGATGATTGCTAAAATCCCCTCCCATCTCTCAATCTATATGCTCTTGTGTTTTTAGATTCACAAAACCATTATATAACAAGACCGCATGATATTCCTTGATGAATCTCTTAAGAAAAAGGACCCAACACTGATTCCAAACAGAGGATTAATTTCGAATTACTGGTTTTATTTTTATGAGGATGGTATTTACACCTATGTATTTTAAAACTAAACAGTTTTTTTATGTGCAACCCATTTCTGAATTCCATACAATTCTTTCAATATTTAACATTAATTAACCCTTATTAGAGGGTAGAGCAAAGAGCTCCTCCCAGAATCTGTTTAAGGAGGTTACCCAGTTAACCATATCTTCTTTTCCTACCTGTCTGTACTCCTTTGTTCTTCTCCATTACGACCCACCGCACTGTGTACTTTCCTTCTCCTTTCTAACTTCTTTTTAGTGTTGTCTTCCCCCATAAGACTGTAAGTTACTTGAGAGCAGGAGCTGTCCTTCTTTTTTGTATTTATATCTTCAACACTTAGCACAGTACCTGGCATATAGTAGGTACTAAATAAATGTCTAATGCCTACATAAAAATTGGATTCAACAAGTATTTATTGTTCGCTATTTGCCAAGCACTACAGCTTTAGGAAGTGATCATATAAAAACTAAAAAGACCCTTTAGGACACTAAAGAGGCTTACATTTTGTTGGGGGTAGGAATACAATGTTCAAAAATAACTATATACAAAAAACATGCAAAATTAATACAAAGTAACTTCAGATAGGATGGTAATAATTGGGAAAGTTTAAAAAAAAAAAAAGACCAGGGAGAAGATAAAACAAACTGACTTTTGAAAGGGGTTTGGGTTTTATGTGGAATAAATGAGAAAGGAAAACATTCTAGGAAGAGAGGACTAGCCTGTGCAAAAGTATGGAAGGGAAAAGCTGAATATTGTATATGAAGTGTGAGCACATCAGTTTGGCTAAAATATACAGGGTGATAGGTATGCAATTTGCAACTGAACTGGAAAAATAGGCTGAAGTCAGATTGTAAAGGTTTTTTCATTTTAAATTTAGGGTTTTTTAATTCAGAAGACCACTAAATAAAATAAGCAAGTATGTACACAAATAAGAACAGAGGAAAGAATGGTTTATACATGTAAATTTGAAACTTATATATAGCTTCCTTTTTCTTTTAAGTACTTATTAAATTTAACACACAACTCCTTCAAAGCTATTCTGACTGTCTATATTTCCTTCTGGCTTTCCTTCTGTTCTCTTCTGTGAATTTTTAAAAAATTCTCCAATGGCTCTTCTCTTTCTTCTCTCTCAGCTTCAGCTTTCTTATCTGTAAAATGGAGATAATAATCGCACCTACCTCATAGGTTATTGGGAGGAACAAATGTATTTACATAGGTAAACGACTCTGTAAACCTTAAAGAGCTATATGAATTACTTATTTTAATAATCTCTATCCCCATCCAACCTCTTCCTCTCACTGCCATCCCAATTTTTAAAAATCTTCTAAAAATATTCAACATCAAGCAAAACAAATTTCCACACTGGCCATGCCCAGAAAGTGTAAAATTCATTCTGTACCTTTAATCCATCATGTTTCTATCAGTTGGTAGGTAATAAGCTTCATCATGAGTCCTCTAGAATCTTGGTTAGTCATTCAATCGATCATAATTCTTAACTCTTACAAAGCTGTTTTTCTTTATAATGCTGGGATTATATGCATGTAGGTTTTTACATTTAATTTTGCATCAATTCATACAAGTCTTCCCAGGTTTCTCTGAACCTATCACTTTCATCATTTCTTAGGAAAAACAATATTATATTACCATAATTTGTTCAACTGTTCCGTAATTAAAGAGCACTCCTTTAGCTTCCATTTCTTTGACATAACAAAAAGAACTGTAACAAAAAATTTTGTATGGATGGATCCCTCTTCTGTTTCTTTGATCTCTTCGGGAAATAGGCTTATAAGTAGAAATTTCAGGATCAAAAGCATTGCAAAGTTTTGTGACTTTAGGGTATATAGTTCCATGTTGTTTTCGAGAAAAACTCAACTAATTCCCAATTCCATGAACAGTACACTATTGTGTCAGTTTTCTCACTGCTCCTCCAATAAATAATATTTTCCCTTATTGTCATCTTAGCCAAACTGATAAGTGTGAAGTAGAACCACAGACATTTCAATTTAGATTTCTTTAATCACCAGTGATTTTGAGCTTTTTTTCATATATGTTGATATCTTAGAATTTCTCCTTTGAGAATTATAGGTTCATATCCTTTGATCATTTCTCTACTAAGGAATAGCTCTTGTTCTTATATATTTGAATTCATTTATTATTTATCTTGGATATGAAATCTTTATCAGAGAAAAATGCTGAAAAATTTTTCCTCATTTAACTATTTGCTTTCTAATAAAAGACACGACATTTGCTCAAAAAGTATATAATTTTACGTAAGCAAAATTGACCACTTTCTCTTTTAAGATCTTCTATCTCACTTTTTAATTTATTAACCAATTTTGTATCCAGTTGCAAAAAGTTTTACCTTCCTTGATCCTTTAATTTATTATGTGACTTTATCTGAGTATATGATGTAACATGTCGTTCTATATCTGATTTGTTCTAGAGTAGTTTCCAGTTTTCCCTTCAAATTTAGTCCATATCGAGGGCAGCTAGGTGACACAGTGGATAGAGCACCGGCCCTGGATTCAGGAGGACCTGAGTTCAAATTCGGCCTCAGACACTTAACACTTACTAGCTGTGTGACCCTGGGCATGTCACTTAACCCCCATTGCCTCACTAAAAAAACAAAACAAACAAACAAAAAAATTGAGTCCATATCCAAGGAGAAAGGAGATGTTTTATCAAAAACTGTTGGGGGGCAGCTAGGTGGCACAGTGGATAAAGCACCGGCCCTGGATTCAGGAGGACCTGAGTTCAAATCTGGCCTCAGACCCTTGACACTTACTAGCTGTGTGACCCTGGGCAAGTCACTTAACCCCCATTGTCCCACCAAAAAAAAAAAATGTTAGTTTGCTTCTGGATCATGTACTATTCTCTTTTATTAATCAAGCTATTTCTTCTCTGCTGCCTTTTTTTTGGTTTTGGTTTTGGTTTTGGTTTTGTTTTTGCAGGGCAATGCAGGTTAAGTAACTTGCCCAGGATCACACAGCTAGTTAAGTGTCAAGTGTCTGAGGCTAGATTTGAACTCAGGTCCTCCTGAATCCAAGGTCAGTGCTTTATCCACTGTGCCACCTAGCTGCCCCCAATCAAGCTATTTCTTAATCAGTACCAGATAGTTTTAATAATTACTATTGGTGCTGATTAAGAAATAGCTAGATCAATATTGTTTGGTGAAGAACTGTGAATGACAACTATCCGTAGCAATAAAATGGTCCAAGATAATCCCAAAGGAGTAGTAATGAACATACTATCCACCTCCAATGAAAGAAATAATATTGATTGAACACAGATGGAAGCATGGTATTTTTCACTTTCATTGATTTTCTTTTATTTGAGTCTTCTTATACAAAATTATTAGTATGGTAATGTTTTACATAAATGCACAAGTATAACCTACATCTGATTGCTTACCATCTTAGGGAGGGGGAAGAGGAGAGAGGGAGGGATAGAATTTGGAACTCAAAACTTTAAATAAAAAGGTTTATTTAAAAATATTTGTAAATGCTCATAGTCTAAAAGGATGCTTATATAAAAACTTTACTTTCCTTGACAAAAAGGAAAAAGAAAAAGATAGAGAGAGGAACTAAATGAAGTGGAGGTAAGGAAGGAGTAGATTCAGAGAATGTGGGATGACCAGGACAAGGACAAAGAATTGGGAGACTTTATGAGTGGCTTTATGAAAAAGAGACAAGGACAGTTTGGCTGGTCACAGGGTAAAGGGAAGAATGTAAATATCCAATGATGAAGAAAAAATAGGTTGGGGCCAGATAATGTAAGGATATAAAAGCTAAATAAACAAGTTTATATTTTATCTTAGAGGTAAAGAGAAGCCACCGAAATTGATTAAGCAGCCAAATGAACAGATCTGCACTTTAAAAATTTATTTTGACAGCAATAAGAAGGATGAACTGGATTGTTGAGAAACATGAAGCAGGGATATGAATTAAGGCTGTTGTAATCATCTAGATGAGAGGTGATGAGGGCCTGGTGAATAAAGTAAAGAGGTCAGAAGTAAAAGACATTAGAAGCAAAAAGAGCAAAATTTGACAACTTACCTCACGAGTATGTAGAGTAAGGGAAAAGATAATACTGAGATAATGCATATCAAAAGGATACTACTGACATTATAAACATTTGACTATGAAGAATGGTAATTAGTGCCTTTAACAGAATAAGGAAGTCATATAGAGAAATACTAATAATTTATGTAGGTATATTTTTATGACTTGTTACATTGCTAAAAATAGTTCATCAGCTGATTTAAAAATTTTTTTTAACCTTTTAATTAATACCAAAAAGAAAAAAAGATATGCTCCACAAGTTTTCATGTCGTCTTTCTGAAGGGACTATGCTAATCTTTGTATCTTTCCAATTTCCAATTTATGTTCTGCTTAAGCTAGCAAATTTCAGTTAATTTTTAGTTGAACCTGTACAGTCCTCTAGAGCAAAGCTTCTTAAACTGTGAGTCACGACCCTCACGGGGTCATGTAATTGAATGTGGGGGTCATGAAAATTTTGGCAGTAAATGTTTGATTTGTATACCTATGTTTTACAGCTATATACCCAGGATTATTTAAAACTTCTCAGACAAAAGGGGTCTTGAGGGGGGAAAGTTTAAGAAGCCTTGCTCTAGAGAAACCATTATATCATCTGCAAAAAGTGAGCTCTATTTTTTATTTGCTTATGTTTACTTCATTAATATTTTTCTCCTTACTGCTATAACTATCATTTCTAAAACTTAGATAGATATTCATGATGGACATTGGTATACATTTTCCTTTCTCTGCTTTGTCAATTCTTGGTTTAGGTATTAAGATTATATGGGGGTGGGGGGCAGCTAGGTGGTGTAGTGGATAAAGCACTGGCCCTGGATTCAGGAAGACCTGAGTTCAAATTTGGCCTCAGACACTTGACACTTATCAGCTGTGTGACCCTGGGCAAGTCACTTAACAGTCATTGCCCTGTTAAAAAAAAAAAAAAAAAGACGATATTTGGTAAAAATTTCCTCTTATTTTGGCAAATAATTTATATAATATTGCAATTAAGTGTCCTTTAAATGTTTCATATGATTAATAAACTATCTGGTCTTTGATTTCTTTTTTGTTGTTTAGGGGAGGGGCAGTTCATTTGTGGCTTATTCAATTTCTTTTTTTTATATTAAGTTGGTTAGCATATTTCCTGTTCCATTGTTATATTAATTTATGTTTCTAAATATACATATGCATATATTTCATTTTGTGTAAGCTGTTTGCTTAACAAAATAATTCTTCTTTGTAAAAAAATATATAATGGCTTCCTTTATTGGATCTTCTATTGCAAAGTCCTTTTTTATATATTGATCATTTGTTTAATTCCCCCTGCTTTTTAAACAGCCTAGCTTTCTATATTAAAAAAAAATTTTTTTAACTATCTCTGGGTTTTTATTTATCAATCTATTATTCCCCTTTCACTGTTGTCAAATTTGGTTCTTACGAATTCTCTGCACAAATATTCAACATTTAGTTGGAGGTTTTTAGTGACTGGTCTTTTTCTTCTTTTTTTGGTGAGCAATTGGGGTTAAGTGACTTACCCATGGTCACATAGCTAGTAAGTGTCATGTGTCTAAGGCTGGATTTGAACTCAGGTCCTCAGGAATGTTTTAGCTATATATTAAAAGTTAATTTCATTATTCTCATTTTCTGAATTCTCTCATTCTGAATTTTTTATCATTTCTATAAGTTATTCTTTGACCTACCCATTCTTTAAGATTAAATTAGTCTCCAATTAACTTTTATTCCTTTCTTGAAAGATCCTTTATTCGATGTAATTTTATTACATTATCATCAGTAAAAACCAATATTTCTACTTTTCTGAAATTTTTCAAGATTTTTATATCTTAGTGTATGGTCAGTTTTTGTTAAAGTGCCATGCACACCTGTGAAATATGTATTTTTTTTTTAGTACCTATTAAGTAATCTCCAGAAAGCTATGATATCTAACTTGTAAAATTTTATTCAGGTCCTTCACTTCTTTTCTGTTTCTTTTTTCATTTAAGTTCTTGTTGTTATTTGTTCTTTATTCTCAAAAAGAACCATAACATCAAGAAGTGATGTGATATCTTGCAGTGAACTGGATTTAAGTAAGGGAGGGCAGTGCAAGGTCATCAATCTCACTCCTCCAGAGTCATCTGGGTCCAGTGCCAGATATATCAGGGACAACTGGGAGATGACCCCTGGAAATTTAAGGCAATTGGGGTTAAGTGGCTTGCCCAGGGTCACACAGCTACTAAGTGTCTGAGTGGAGAATTGAACTCAGGTCCTCCCAACTTCAGGGCCAATGCTCTATCCCTCTGAGCACCTAGTGGATCCCTCATCTACATATGAAAAAGGTATGCTGAAGCCACCTGCTATTAGAACTTAATGTCTATTTTGCCTTTGAAATTCAATGAACAATATATTCCTCAAATATTCGGATGCTATACTATCTGTTTCATGTGTGTAGTATGTAGGTAAAATAATGTTACTTTTCCTTATCTATATTGTTTTCAGTTTCCTTAAAACAGGTAAACTAATTTTAATCCAAGTCGGCTTTTAACTATTTCATGCTATATAATTGCTACTTTTTCTCTTTCATCTGAAGCACAAAAGGGATTTTTTTTTTGCCTCTTATTCTGACTCTTTATCTTTCAGTGTTTTCTGTCAATAACAGAAATTGGATTATGCTATCTATCTACATTCTAAGATTTTTTTTATATAAAATTGTTATTGTTAGCTGTGGTTTTTCTTCCCATTCTAATTCATCTTGTACTTTTTTCTCTCTTGCCATTCACTGTTCTCTTACACAGAAAAGAAAATGTGCCTTAACATCATTGATCTATAAAAGATCTTATTTTGCTAAAACCTGCCTTATTTCATGCCCCTGATCATGATTATAGATTTTTATTCTTCCTTTTTGTTTCATCTTCACTTTACCTAATGATTTTTGATTATATGTCGCCTAGGACCCTTCAACAATGCTACTGCTTCTCCTCCCTCTAAGCACACCCTCCCTCCCTACCTTTCTGTTCCTGCCCTATTTATCAATTACTTAAGTCTAAGGTATTTCTACATCAAAATCTTGGAGGGGGGGAGGGATTCAACACTCCCTTTTCTGGTTCAAATGAAAATGAGGTTCATATGATCTCTATCCCACCTATCCCTTCCTTCATGTTTATATATTCTAGCTCTTAATACTACTGTTCTGTGAGATAGTAAGTTCCCTCCCCTATCTCTTTCTTCTTTTACTTCCCAGGTATATTCCTGTTTCCTTCCCTTTTCTTTCTTCTTTTAAGACCACAGTAGAGGGGGCAGCCAGGTGGCACAGTGGATAAAGCACCAACCCTGGTTTCAGGAGGACCTGAGTTCAAATCTGGCCTCAGACACTTGACACTTATCAGCTGTGTGACCCTGGGCAAGTCACTTAATCCTCATTGCCCTACCAAAAATAAAAGACCATAGTAGAAGACAGAACTTAACCACCCTCAGGCCTTCTATCTTGAAAACTTCAGAGTTTTAAGGAAAAACTTGTTCATTCTCCCTTCCCCCATTAGACTACAAGCAATTCATCATGATATAGTCCCTTTGAAGTTCTCAAATGTATTTATTTACATTTCTTGTTTTCTCTTGCCTATTTTATTTGTCTTTCAAGCTTCTACTCAGTTCCTTTCTTTACTCTAGGAATGAATGAGAGTTTTCCATTCCATTAAAGGTCACACACACACTGCCCCCTTCCTGCAAGTACTTAATACTGTTTTACATTGCAAGTAATTCTTGTTTGTAACTTTTATCTTTCACCACATAGAATATGATAGTATCAGATTTTTCCTTTCCTTGAAGCTGCCAAGTCTTGTGTGATCTGGACTGTGATTTCTTGGTAACTGAATTCTTTCTTTTTGGCTGATTGCAGTATTTTGATTTTACCTAGAAGCTATGGATGCTGGGTTTGGAAAGTTTTCATTTGGAGGTTTCTTTCAGGAACTAATATATACTTTCTATTTTCATTTTTCCTCTGTTTTTAATAATCTGGGCAGTTATATTTATTATTCCTTGAAATAAGGTATTAACTAATTTTTTAAAGCATGATTTTCAGTCAATCTGATAATTTTTTAGATTCCCTCATTAACTTTTTTTTGTGGGCAGGGCAATGGGGTTAAGTGACTTGCCCAGGGTCACACGACTAGTGAGTGCCAAGTGTCTGAGGAAGGATTTGAACTCAGGTCCTCCTGAATCCAGGGCCACTGCTTTATCCACTGAGTCACCTAGCTGCCCCCTTTTAACTTATTTTTGAGGTCATTTTTGACAGCATATAATTTTTCTTCTTTTTCTCAATCTTTTGAATTGTTTGAATATTTCTTTAAGCATCATGAAATCATTGCTTTCTATCTGGATCATTCTAATTTTCATGAGGAAGCAGTTAGATGTCTCAATAGATATAATGCTGGGCCTGGAGTCAGAAATACCTGAATTCAAATCCAGCCTCAGACACTGAGTCTGGGAAAATCACTTAACCTTTGTTTGCCTTAATCCACTGAAGAAGGAAATAGCAAACCACTTCAGTATCTTTGCCAAGAAAACCCCATATGGGGTCACAAAGAATAGTTAGAAGGAACAACAAAAGCCAACTCCCTCATTTAAGAGAACTTGTGGCCAAAGGAAATTCAGTGATTTGGGTGCATGCAAAAGTTACTGGGGTAGAACTGATCAAGAATTGGCAACTGATTAATATGAGAGGGGAAAGAAAAAAAAATCTCAGTTCCCTCTTCCTCATATATCTCTTCTGCCTATTGTAGTCAAACTCTTGAGGTACAATAGGTACCTCCACTTTCTCTTCTGTCACTGTCCTCTTAACCCATTACAATCTGGCTTCTGACCTTATCATTCCACCAAAACTGCTTTCTCCAAAGTTACTAATGATCTTTTAGTTGCTAGATCTAGTGGCCTTTTTTCAATTTTCATTATCTCTATCTCTCCACAGCCTGTGACACTGTTAAGCACTCTCTTCTCCTTGATACTCTTATTTCTAGGTTTTTGAGACTCCATTCTCCTCTGGTTCTCCTTCTACCTGACCACACTTTATCTCCTTTTCCAGATACTCTTCCAGCTCATGCCTTCTAAATGTAAGTGACCCACAGGATTCTCTCCTGGGCCCTCTTCTCTCCTCTCTCTCACTTGATGACCTCATCAGCTCATTTACTCACCATCTCTTTGCTGATAATGCTCCTGATAATATCCTTACCCAATCTCTCTGCTGACCTCCAATCTCACATCTCCAACTGCCTTTCAGACATCTCTAACTGGATGTCTAATATATATCTTTAACTAAATATGTCTAAAATGTAACTTGTTATCTTTCCCCCATACCCTCCCAAATCACCTTCCCTATTGTTGTTTGTCCTTCATTTTCAAAGTGGACCAATGACATTACAGGTGAATTCGAAGTGAAGCAGAGTTGCATATCCATCAGCTTCACTCGTTCTTCCACATTCATTGAAATCCAGTAGCAGGACAAAAATCAAGACAACTGGTGATGGCCCAGGATGCCTGACCAAGCTCTAAGTGCTCCACAGCATCTGTTTCAGCCACCTTCGTGGCCACTGAAACAAATTATTCTCATCCACTCATTCCATCAGGAGAAGTCTTCACATTCTTGGGACAGACATCCCCCTAATTCACCAAAGGGTCTGAGGCCTGTCAGCTACTCTCAACCTGATTTAGCCCATCTGCCAAGACAGTTTACCAAAGTGTGGCCACTGCACATGCTACAGCTTCTTGAAGCCACAGGTGAAAGTTCAGTGAAAGGTGAACAGCAGGTGGCAAAGAATTGGAAATTGAGGGGATGCCCACCAACTGGGGAATGGCTGAACAAGTTGTAGTATATAAATGTAATGGAATACTATTGTACTATAAGAAATGATGAGTAGGCAGATTTGAAAAAAACTGGAAAGACTTAAATAACTGATGCTGAGTAAAGTAAGCAGAGCCAGGAGAACATTGTACACAGTAACAACAACATTGCATGATAATCAGCTGTGATGGCTCTTCTCAGCAATACAATGATCCAAGACAATTCCAAAAGACTCATGATGGGAAATGCTCTCCACATCCAGAAAAAGAATGGTGGAATCTGAATGCTGATTGAAGCATACTATTTTTACTTTATTTGGGGGTAGTTTTTTGTTTGCTTTTTCTTTTTGAGGTTTTTTTTTCCTTTTGTTCTGATTCTTCTTTCACAAAATGACTAATTTTGAAATATTTAACATGTTTGTACATATATAACCTATATTAGATTAGTTGCTGTCTTGGGGAGGGGGAGACAAAGGAGGAAAAAGAATTTGGAACTCAAATCTTACAAAAATGAATGCTGCTAGGTGGCACAGTGGATAGAGCACTGGCCCTGGAGTCAGGAGTACCTGAGTTCAAATCCGGCCTCAGACACTTAACACTTGCTAGCTGTGTGACCCTGGGCAAGTCACTTAACCCCAACTGCCTCACTAAAAAAAAAAAAAATGAATGCTGAAAACTATTTTTACATGTAACTGGAAAAAATAAAATACTATTAATATTGGACAGGGAAAAAAAGGTAAACACCAAAGATGGATGAGCAGTCCTAAAAACGGCTCAGCAAGCATTTGTACCAGAGGTGCTAGTATTCCTGGAATATTCCATACACCTCTATTACTTAAGTGGGCAACACCATCCTCCCAGTCCCTCAGGTTCAAAACTTAGGAGTAATCCTGGACTCCTCACTAACTCTCTCATCTTCTATATCCAATCTGTGGCCAAGACCTATTGAGTTCACCCTTCCAACATCTGTCAAATATGCCTCGTGCACTCCTCTGACCTTGCCATCATTCCATTGCTGGTCCTCATTACCTCACCCTTAGACTATTTCAATAGCTTGCTAGTTAAGTCTGCCTGCCTCAAGTCTCTTCTCATTCCACTCCATCCTCCATTCAGCCACTGAAGTAATTTTCCTAAAACACAGGTCTAATCATGTCACACACACCCTACTCAATAAACTCCAGTAGTTCCTACTCCCTCCAAGAGCAAATACAAAATGCTTTGTTTGGCATTGTCTTTCATAATCTAGCCCCCCTCCTACTTTTTCCCATCTTCTTACACCTTACTCTCTGATATGTGTTCTTCAATCCAGGGACACTGGCCTCTGGTGTTCCATGAACAAGGAACTCCATCTCTCAGCTCCAGACATTTTCTCTGGAAATCCTCCATACCTGGAACACTCTCCCTTCCTCCTCTCTGGCTTCCTTTAAGTCCCAACTAAAATGCCATCCTTTACTCAAAGCTTTCTCCAATCCATCTTAATTCTAGTGCTTTCTCTTTGTTAATTATTACTTATTTATCCTGTATATAGCTTACTTTGTATATATTTGTTTGCATGTTGTCTCCCCATTAGATTGTAACTCCATAAGAACAGGAACTGTCTTTTGTCCTTTTGTCCAGTGTTAAACATAATGCTTGGCACATACAATAGGCCAATAAATGTTTATTCTTGATTGACTGAAAAAGAAAAACGTTGAGGAAGACTTGTAGGATGCAAATTTGCAAAGAATGGCAATTCTCTTAATGAAAATAGATAAGAGGACTGGATTTAAGAGGAAAAATAATGTATTGTTTCATATACATGGAATTTAAGATGTTTATGGAACATAGAGGTGGAGAAGTCCAGCACGAAGTCTGTGATATAGGACTGGAATTTAGGAGAGGCCTAAGGACTGGATAAGTAGATCTGTAAGTCATAGGATCACCCAACCAGATTTAGAGTTTGGAAAGACCATAGGAGGCTCATAGTGTCTGAGATCCAGAAAGGTTAAATAACTTGGCCAATGTCTTACAGCAGACCTATGATCCAAACTCAGGCATTTCTGAGTTGAATTCTCTGTATAAAGATAATAATTAGGTCCAGGACAGAGAACAAGTACACGTACACACACACACACACACACACACACACACAGAAAGTGAAACATGGATACAAACAATGCAAAGAATACTTAGAAATTAAATAAATGGTACTGGTATGTTTTTCTTTACAAAAAAGAAGAAGCTTAACCTCTAATCAAGGCATCTGAGAAAAATTGTCAGCATCAGCACTTCTGAGAAGAATATCATGAGCCTTAAAAAGGAAGTAAAGATTCCACAAGGATTTCATTCTGCAGAAGCAATAGGGCTACAGGTGAAGGTGGGAGAAAAGTTAATTCTACTTTGCCTTACATTTACTTTCTATTAAAATTAGATCTAGGAATATACAACTGAGAAAAGAAAGAGAAAACAGGAAAATGACCTTCATGAGATACCAATAGGTACCTCAAGAATGACATACATTGATTTGATTAGGTCATAACCTTAGAAAAACGTATGAAGTCAAAACTCTTTCTAGAAACCCAAGTGGGGAGCCCCACAGCAAGCATACACTGTACCAACTGACAGTGACTATTAGCTACCTTCTAAGGACTGCTAAAAAATTCCATCCTTCAAACGCCTCTTGCTAACCATGACAGAAAACAGAAAACATCTTTTGAAAATACAAAATACAAATAGCCTTTCAGAAGTGTTACTATCAGAAAAATGTGAAAATTAGGCTATGAAAAAGATAATCTAGCGTACAAGCAAACTTCTCACAAAGTATAACTTGAGAACATGTCAAAGATCTTTCTCTTACTAAACTTGTTAGCAGATGATATCACCTTCTTTTGAAAAATGACTTCAGTATGTCAACTAGCTGACAATTAGCCCCACAAAAGCCACTAACATTAGCTTACAAAGTCATAGCAGTTACCCAATTTCTAACAGTTACATGTTGGTTGCAGTTGAAACGTTTCTTTTTTTCCCAAAAGAACTGTGAAACTTCTACAAAACACTGAATTTTGAGGGCACAAGTCATAATGAGGGAATACAGTTAAAAACTATGATTGTATAGAGGTAGTGTTCAATAGCATGACTACAAAGAATGACACAAACTGTGAAAAAACACTCAGCTGCAGGACTTATGGACTATAAAGCAGACAGTTATGTGCACTGTAAATGATACTAATATCAGTCAAGGAAAGAAAAATGGGTATAGAAAATGAAATCACTAATCCCCTTATGATTGTGAAACTCACAAGAAGCAAATACTGCAGAATTAGGTTGAGTACAGGTAGGCCCCAATTAATAAGAAAAATGGACCCCCAGCTCAATCATATAATCAAATTCTCACTACTCTAAGTTATAATTTTGTAAAATATGTTAATCTGTTCCAAAACAATAGCAATAAGCAATGTAAATTTGAACAACCACTTCCCTGGATTTATTATTCACACTCATCAGCAAATAGCTGTAATCTCAAAGAGATCACTGTCACACTGAAGCAGATCTTTTCTCTTCATATTCATATTCATAGAAAGAGATACAAGCAAAAGGCAAAATAAGATTGAAGAAGACATATAAATGTTTTAAGTGACAAGTCTGTCCTAAAAAATTATCTCTAGAGAAACAATAAGAAAATCAACATAAATATTTTACTAAATTCTTCAACTTTTAAAAATAAAAATTAGCTAATAAATTACTTCAACAATACTATAGCAATTTGCTTTACACTTAGTTCTGCCAAAGGGTAGTGGAAAATTACTAACCTGGCTATGGCTACCAGGCACACATAATTCAATTTTTTTAAACACTGAGTCAACCATACCTAGGCACTTCCCAGAACAGACAACCAACCTAGACACCTTATTTGGGGTCTAAGCCAGCTTTAGAGAATTCAATCCAACTCTAGGCTGGCCTAGGAAGACCAATGGATCCAATGGTAAAAAAGATGGTGTCCAATGTGCTTAGAACATTTTTAGTCAGCAGCAAAATATTCTAGGAATAGAGACAAAAAACAATTATCACCTAATACTGAATGAAATTTCCACATTAACCTAGGGGCTCTCCCAGATGAGGGATCAGTCATTGTAAGCTTATAGATAATCTTTGGTTATAACTGCCTCCCTAGGCTTATAGATAGGAATACCATAAAACTTCAGCACACTCCACAAAACAAACAAGGGAATTTGATTTACATCTACAGATGGTTGGAATTCATTGCATCCTAAGTTAAAAGAAAAAGGTGAATTCACTCATTTATATGGAATACTATTAAAATAAGAATCACAGAAATTACAGAAAAGACTTAGCTGTTTTCCATTTCATTTAACTCAAATTTCATATTTTGTTACTTTTAATAAATGAAATAGCTACAGTGATTTTATTCTGTTATTCAAGTTATCTCAAAGGATATCAATAAATTCATTCATTCATTTATTCAAAACATTTACATACCTACTGTGTACAGAAGACAGTGATAAGTGGTAAAAAGGAAGCAAAGTTTATAGAAGACAAAATCCCTGATCTCATTGCACTTATACTGTAGTGGGGTCATAAAACATAAATATAGATGTCTATAATAAAACACAACATTATATGATAAATACACTAGGGAGCTGCAGAATAAGCTATAATGTGAAGTTAAGTCAACAAGCTCACATTGAGTACTTACTATTTGCCCAGTACTGTGCTAAACTCTTAAGATTCAAATACAAAAAGATCAAAACCAGAAACAAAACAACTCCCTGCCCTCAAGAAGCTTACACACTAATGGGGGAAGCAAACACAAAAGAAAGCTGAAAAGGTTGTGGGGGAGAAAGTAATGGAAGTAGTCTTAGAAGGTATGGGTGACAAAGTCAGGAGAATGAAGAATGGTCTGGGCCCTACCTCAAAAACAGAGGTTCCAGATGAATTTCACCAATGAGATAAGGGCAGAGGAAGAAGGAAGCTAAAGAATGGTGGGCAAAGTCTAAATAACGAAATATGGTAGGTCTGGGCCATTCCTCAAAATGTGAAGACTTAGGATTCGTTATTTCCAACTGGGGAGCTCACAATATAGCAAAATAAATTGTTTTAATTATAAATAAAACCATTTTTGGAAAATACCATATATAAAAAGGCCTTTTTCAATAACCTGACAGCCTATATACAACTCATCTCTATTTTACTACTGTAAAGACAGTGCATTAATCTGAAGGATAAATAAATATTCCCTTCCTAAATCTCTCCCATACATTTTATAGCTAATTAAATATTGAATAAATGAATTTATTCAATGAATGTTTGAAAATGTATAGACATGTAGGTGTAGAGGTCCTGCCAAAAGAGTGCATGCAAATAAGCAATAAAATTTAACATTGAGGGGCAGCTAGGTGGCGCAGTGGATAAAGCACTGGCCCTGGATTCAGGAGTACCTGAGTTCAAATCCGAAGTCAGACACTTGACACTTACTAGCTGTGTGACCCTGGGCAAGTCACTTAACCCTCATTGCCCTGCAAAAAAAAAAAAAAAAGAAGAAGTAGAAGAATTTAGCTTGATAGAAATAGATATCTCAAGTAACAAAGGATGAGAAATAATGAAAAGTGAAGAGAGGTGTCAGTCTTAAGTGACTAAAGAGAATGCTTTAAATGGAAGATATTATAATTTGTAAATATTTTCCCAAGAGCATAATAAGTCAGTGTTCAATCATTTAATTTTTTTGATCCAACCACTTGAAGAGAAAGTTTAAGTTGGCTTTGCCATGTATTTCTTTCTTTTTTTTTGGTGAGGCATTTGGGGTTAAGTGACTTGCCCAGGGTCACACAGCTAGTAAGTATCAAGTGTCTAAGGCCAGATTTGAACTCAGGTCCCCCATGTATTTCTAAGAGATGAAAATCTACTTTTCTCAACCTAAAATCTTACAGTTTTAAGTTCCTTCCTCTCTCTCACACTCTCCCAAAAAACTCTGATTGAAGGTAATGATGGATTGTATTTGTTTTAAGAAAATTTTTAAAAAGAACATTAATTAGGAGCAGCTAGGTGGCACAGTGGATAGAGTGCCTGTCCCGGAGTTAGGAGGACCTGAGTTCAAATCCAGCATCATTGACATTTACTAGCTGTGTGACCCTAGGCAAGTCACTTAACCCTAATTGCCTCACCAAAAAAAAAATTATTATACTAAATAAATAAATAGATAGATAGATAAATAGGTTGACTGGTTAATTAATTAATTAGTTGCTTTAATGCCCAAGAGCAAATTACATTGAACACCTGAGTTCAAATCTAGCCTCACACACTTACTAGTTATGTGACCCAAGGCAAATCACTTAAACCTGTTTGCCTCAATTTCCTCAATTGTCAAATTGGAATAACAATAGCACCTCTATCATAGGGTTTTTGTAAGGACCAAATGATATAATATTTGTAAAGGGCTTGGCATACAGGAGGTGCTATGTAAATGAACACACAAAATATAACTAAATTTCTGGAGGGCTTCTTCCCAACTATTTGATGATTATATTAAGTTTGTAAATATGCAGCTTACTATTGCAAATATTCAGTTATTCAAAGGGCTGGTATCAATTTTCCTAAAAATCTAAAGACTATTACCAGAGTGATTTGAAAACACCAAGAGATACTTCACAAAGCAAGAAAAGTCCTTAACAAGAAAGATCAGAAGAGAGGGATTCCTGGTATTTATTTGCTAGTCATTGTGCTCAGCACTTTAAAAATATCATCTGATTCGATGCTCGGAACAACTCTGAGAAGTAGGGGTTGTTGTTATCCCCATTTTGCAGTTGAGGAAACTGAGACAAACAGACTTGATCAGGATTACACAGCAGTAAGTGTCTGAGGCCAAATTTGTACTTAGGTCTTCCTGACTCCAATCCTGGCACTCTATCCACTGTGTCACCTAGCTGCTTCGTATCAGCTAGGGGCTGGTTTTATGATTTCATTGGTTAAAGGAATTCTTAGGTGAGTAAACTCTACCACTGAAAATTAGCACCTTCTCTGTTGTCTTAAAGTTTTAAGAGGTTAAGTGACTTCCCAGGGTTCTACTATCAATATGTGTCAGAGGCAGTATTGAAAACCAGCCTTACTGATTCTAAATCCATCTTTCTATCCCCTATGCTATGGCTGCCTTTGAAATGAAAATAAGTACGATAAACTCTGTCCTTCCTGTCAACAATCTTTTACTATTTAATGGGGAAAGGAGATAGACAGCTCAGCCCACATGCTCCATTGGCGTTCTTGCTATAAGTTGGGTGACCTTTTTTAGAGGATTTATGAAAGCACATGGGAAAAAGTTACATAAGCTGAGAAAGTATGGCTAAGTTATGATTTGTACCTTTGGAGAAGGAGTTCTCATATTAATGAAGTTAAATTCCTATAGAATTATTATAGTTTTTATATTATTTTTACTCTATTGATTGTTAAATAAATGTTAAATAAAATTAATAAATATTAAATAAAATTGAATTACTGAATTAAAAAGCTTAAGATATAAAATATCAAGAGTGAATAGTAGTGGTAAATGCTAGTAAAACCAATGCACATAATAAGGATTATAGAAAATTTTTACATTCTTGAGACTTTTTGAAAATTTTTTGACAATTTAACTAGCTGTGTGATCCTGGGCAAGTCACTTAACCCTGTTTGCCTCACTTTCCTTATCTGTAAAATGAGCTGGAGAAGGAAATCATGAATCACTCCAGTATCTTTGGTAAGAAAACCTCAAGAGGTCACAAAGAGGTAGACACATCTGAAATAGCTGAACAACAAATATCTATAAATTGACTTTAATTCTAGTTCTTCCAAAAACCTAATATACCTAATTTGGGCTAAAGTAAAACTTTAGTTCTGAGATTTAATAGCTTAGAATTATTATTCTATAAGATGACAGACATGATGAATACCAAGAAGTATGGAAGACCTATATGACAATACCAAGTGAAGTAATCAGGACCAGGAAAACATGATACAAAATCTGTATAACAATGAAACTGGAAAGAACAACAAAAACAAAAATTATGTAAAATTACAATCACTAAATTTAAGTGTGTTACCTTCCCAGGATATAAGATTTTCCTGATATATTTTTAGATTTTGTGAACATTTTTCCCCTACTTTTTTTTCTTTATTACTGTGAGAAAATAATGGGGTTTTGGGACTCCCAGAGGCCCCCTGCTGAGAGAGTCCTGGCCTGACCTTTCTTAAGGTCAGCCCAGAGTCCAGGAAGTACCTCCATCAAAACCACACCATCTGAAAGCCTTGTTCCCCCCGGAGGATCTGTTCTCTGGGCTCTGACCCTAGCACGACTGCACAGAACCACCCTCAAATCCATTGAATCAAAGATTTGAATGATGCTAGCCAATTATCTTTGAGTAATGTGTATAGGTGGGCTCTTCTACCTGCCCCCAGCCAGCTTACACAGACACTCACTCTTTTGGCCAGGGGAACTTGGTGAGAGCAGACGCGCCATTAGGGTTCCCCATTTTTCTCTTTTCTTTTTCTTCTCTTTCCTAGCTAGGCTTTCCTATCTTTCAAAGTCCTTATGCGCTCTTTACTAATATTTAATAGCTTTAATAAATGCTTAATGCCCCCCAAATGGTGCAGTAGCCTCTAATTTCTAAGTAACAATTATAAATCCCAGCTAAATTACCTACACCT
The DNA here is from genome assembly GCF_019393635.1 of Dromiciops gliroides. Lineage (NCBI taxonomy): Eukaryota > Metazoa > Chordata > Mammalia > Microbiotheria > Microbiotheriidae > Dromiciops > Dromiciops gliroides. The sequence goes on from NC_057864.1 coordinate 261,030,300, forward strand.
GGGACAATTTAGGGCAACCACATATAGTTTTACTCACTTGCAACATTACAAAGAAATTACTGTGGGGAGGGGAGGAGTAGCGCTACAATGGGAAATGTAGGGTAATATAAAAACATAAGTATAAATAAAAAATTATTTTAAAAAATGTGACTTACAAATTTAGGCTAGACCTTCACTTACTAAACTTAACAAAACCAAAAAATAAAAGATTTTATATCTGATTAAGACATTGAACTTTTTAATGTTAAAGATACTTCAGAACACAATTGTAATACCAGGTCATTTTATCATGGCATTATTGAAAGTGTATTCTCCTCTGAATAAAGTACATGAAAATCACAGTATCTATTTTGACCACTCATAAGATTTTTTAGCTTACTTGTGGTTTCTAACAATATTCTAGACAGTTGAGGTTGCTAGACAAGTGATTTTTGGATAAGTGAATGAAACCAGCCAGGGTATGAGATAAGAAAGACTAAGTTTGAATCATAATTCTGCTAACTTGGACAAGTTACTTTAGCACTATGGGTATGCACTTACTTACCTATAAAATTAGACTAGTATTAGAGATGACCAATATCTCTTCTACTTCTAAGTCATACAATACTATAAACTAAGCTACCTACTATTGAGTTTTTGTCTCAAAATAAAATGAATCTTTAATTTAACATTGTTGCCTTTTGAAAATTCGAATTACCTCCTACTGGTTTTAGTATTTGCTGCTGGAAAAAAATACTGAAAATTATTTTTCCCACAGTTCAGCCATCATCACAGAATAAATAAATATGGGTCATAAAAGTAATTTGGTTTATATGTTATGTCTAATAGTCCTATATATCCTACTGAAGGATAAATAATACCTTGAAGAATTGATTTTGTTACCTTTGCTTTCCACATGAATTCTATAGGATTTCTAAATACATGGAAGGGAAATCAAAAAACTACCTATACCACTACCAGAAACTTAACTCTTGGTATTAAATGTTTTGTGGTGCTAACGAGTAAAGAATGACCTTGGGGATAGGACCTAGTTTTGGTAAACAACAAGCAATTCTCAGACACAGGAATTTAGAAGTCATTAACCTAACAACAATGAACGATAAATTTACAGTTTTAATGTTAACCACCCTATGAGGTAGGCACAACAAATAATATTATCCTTACTTCACAGATGAGGAAGGAGATACTCAAAGAGATTTAATAATTATAACATAGCCACACAATTAGTTAGCTTTACAGCCAGATTAAAATGTGTTTTTTTTCCTAACTACAAAACTAATGTTCTAGGCAGAAGGTTAATATGCTAACAAGACTAAGTCAGGATTTTAAAATACTTTGACAGGCTAGAACACTGGACTGAATCATATATAATGAAATCTAACAGGAATAAAAAGAAAAGTCACTTAGATTGAAAAAAATCAGGGAGGGGGAAGGAAAGGAGAGAGAGAGGGAAAAATTTGGAATTCAAAATCTTATAAAAACAAATGTTGAAAACTTTTACATGTAACTGGAAAAAATAAAATACTATTAAGATTGAAAAAAATCAACTTTACAAATACAAAATGGGAGAGGCATAACTAAAGAACAGTTCATGTAAAAAGGGTCTTGGGGTTTTAGTGGAAAGAAGGCTCTATGTAAATCAATAATGTAACAAGGCAGCTAAGAAAATTAATATAATTTTAGATGCATTTTTTAAAAAGCATGTACTATCTGGGAATAAAAGAGCTGAGAGTCCCAGTATATCCCTGATGTGGTCAGAGACATGCAAAGTACTGTGTTCAGTTTTGGACACCACATTTGAGAAGGGTATTTCGACAAACTAAAGAGGTCCAGACAGAGCAACCACTAGATGGTAAAAGGGTCTTTATATCCTACTGCAAAGGACTGGTTGAGGAGGAAACTGACTAGATGTCTAGAAAGGAAACAGAGAACGCAGCAATTACCACAATACCTGACAGATACATACTCAATAAATGCTTTTGAATGATTAATTAATGATGTAGGAGGGCCATGAAAAGCTATATTCAAGTATCTAAAAGTATAGAAAAGTAAAAAGACTTTTCCTATTGTGAATTTATAATTCTATTTGGCCCCTAAGGGTACAACACTGCAGTTGGAAAGAGCCAATTTAGATTCATATAAGGAAAATATTCCAAAGTTAAGATCATCTAAAATGTTTCCTACTGTAGTAGGTTCCAATTCTTCAAGCAAAGGTTAGATGACCATTTGTTGGGTATACTATAGAAAAAATTCTTATTAAGAATCTTCAATATGGGCTACATTAGAAGGCCTCTGAGTCTCTTCAGACTCTGAAGACTGTGATGCTTCCCACTATTCTACAATATACTACTGGTAAAAATCTCATCTCAAATTTTCATTTAAGAGTAATTTTTGAAAATTCAAACAGTCTAATATAATTTCTAGGTGTATAAATTACTTAGAATCATTGAATTTCTGAAGTTTTAGACGATCTTTTTTAAAAGTTCTTTTCAAACCAAATTTACTAAAAGAAACTATATGCTAATTACACAACACTAGTGTTAATAAAGTATCTGGATAAACCTAATTCTGATAAAATTCAATATATACTTTGGAATCCATTAATTTTGAATTTTGAATTTGGATAGAATTGGCCTGAAATCCATTTCTACTTAGTAAACCTACAAAGTCAATGCAAATCAATAATATAAACAAAACTTTCTGAGAAATGTTTGAACCCCAAAATTTTAAACCTCTTTCCAGTAAAGAACTATTTACACAATTGAAATATTAATTGTAAGTACTTATGAAGAAATCTTCTAAGGATCTTTAGTAGATAAGTATATGCCTAAGTTGCTACAGATACATTAAAGTAACAAAACTACATTTTTTAAAAATCCTATAATGTATGGTATTTTTCAAGCTAGTCAAGAGTGGAAAAAAAAAGTAAACCTATATTCTAATATGAAAAGTCTGTAAATAATGCTAATTTTTAAGAACCTTTTTTTAAGACATCATGGGCATGCTACCTATCCTCTTCTCATGTAATCTGGCCTAGCTTAACAGATAATGCAAAGGCTGCATCAAAATAGGCTTCAAGACACTTGCTGTTTAATTTTGCTCAGAAATAGCAAAATACTAAATTTACAAAGTAAAGGAAAATTTAATCCCCATACATCTATCAGAACCTGGTATTCATATGAAACCATCTAAAAGGTAAATCATTAGTATATACTGTCCACTAGGAACCAGAACAGAACGTTTAACATTGTCTCCCATAGATCAAACATTTGGTACCAAATTTACAGTCAACCTAACCTGCAGAAAAACTTCAACATCATTGATATAAAGTGAACAGGCTCATGATGTCTAGTAACCAGCTGGGTCTCAAAAAGTTTAGCTATAATAATTTTGTGTCTATGCTTTTCTAATACTAATAATTCAGGCAAACCTATCATATTTGATATAACACATTTGTAAATGTGGTTTGAAGCAAATGTTTATTCTGCTTCAATAGTTACTTATAAAATCTATCAAATTACTCAATTGGCATCATGAATCTAAGTGAATGACACTCAGCCTAATTAAAGCATATTTTCCTGAATCACCATCTCCAAACTGGTACCCTTCTACAAATATGTATATATGTATCCAAAGTTAGCTTTTTCAATGTTGGTTGTTATGAAGTAAACTAAAAATTCTAAATCAAGCCTTGCTTTTAGCAATATTTTAAAATATATATAGCCAAAGTAATGATTACCCCAAAACATATCAAAAGTGATATAATTTAAAATACACCTGTAAGAACCTCACATCCTGAATTCTTTAACTGGAACAATTTTGTATTATTGAACTAATTGGAAAAATAAGCACTTTAATTGAACAGAAACACTGACAAATTCACAACACCATTAATTCAGTATACTACTGCTTGATTTTTTAAAATGTCTATCTTATAAGCTTCATTATGAGTGGGAAAAAACGAGTATTTTCTGCAAAATGTGTAAGAGTTTTACAAATATAGACCTAAATCTGCAATTGCCATTACTAAAACAAATGAAAAAAAAACTATAAGCAGAAATGAAACTGGCATGCAAATAAAAGGACTGTCAAGACATATATTGCCCTAAATAAGCTTACAATAACTATTTTAAAGGCTGTGTGTGGTCTCACCCATATATTTTGGCAAGATGCACTTTCTCCAACCACAGCTAGATCATCCAAAAGCAGTGGCACTGGAGAGTCTCTGGTCTCACCTGTCAAAGTTGAAGAACGTTGTTCAACAGACCACCATGAGTCCATGGATAGGATCCATAGTCCTACAGCTGTTCTTGATAAGCGTTCTCTAACTAAAGAAAATACTTCAAAAATTTCTATGTTAAGAGAATCATCCTTAATACACATTCATTTGAAAACAATGAAAGGCAAAGAATGTAGCCCCGATGCAATAAAGCCTTTCAATTTTTCTGCTGGAATTGCCTATGGGGTCAGTTCACAGACTTAAAGTTCTTTTTTGATTCCCTGATAAAATGCACATACAGTATATATCAATTCAAAAATTGAGCCTACTTTACTTCCTTTAAATCTTAAATTCCACCAAATCACAAAGTTGTCAGAATCAACAATATGTAAAGTTTTACAAGATGATGCTACTTAGAAACTGTACTCTACTCATATTTTAAAGGGCTACATTTATATCTTTTCTAGCTACATTTAAAAAGAAACATTCTGGTCTATTATTACCTCTCTTGAGAGACATGGCAAGGAGAATGGAGTGAGAGGGCCTCAACAAAACTGGAAACAGGTAAACTAACATGTAGTAAAGCAGAAATCAAACAAAGAATAATAGAGACAAATACGCATACAGGTCTCGGTGGAAATTTATGACCATTCAAATTAGCAAGAAATTAATGTAAAAGAGAATTTAAAAGAACAAGAGCTTTCTAAATTCAAGCATTTCTCAATGAATATGATAAAATATAGCACATTTTTTCAACCACACCAGAACACACCATAACATGACTTGCCACATAGAATTTAGTAAAAAGCAAGGCCTTCTTGGACTCTATCCAAGAGGGTTTAGTAAATACCAAAAAGTACCTCATTATAAGACAGTCTCAACTAAAAGCAACTCTACAACATGACCCTAAAGGACAGTTAAAGCTAGGCTCCAGTGTACCGGATGAAGGCCCAGAAATTGTTATTATAGTCAATAAGGACAAAGGCTACAAAAAGAAACAGTTTCACTTTTCCCTAGATAATTTAGTATGTTAAATAGCATAGTTATGATATTATTTTCTTTGGTTTTGTCAGTAGCATGTTTGAAATAAATTTTATTAAGTGGTAGTGTATGTAACATTGCATTGTGGGTACGTAGTTTCCTGCTGAAGCCTAGCCACATCCTCAGCTGTTATATGAGACAAGTTTCCAAATTTTCTGCAAGTTTTCTTTTTTTTCTGTTAAAGAAAATTAAAGAAGTAGCAAAAAATTATTCTAATGGTGCTACCCTACATATTTAATAACTGGCAGAGGAAAAGTCAAATAAAATAAGTGTTGGTCAAATAAGTGTTAATGAAATGATAAATGAAGTGTCTGAGTCAATAAAAAGAATCTACTATCCATTTGAAGTATTAGAATTTAAGAAAAATTGGGTATATGTAACTTATGTTAATTAAAATTTTTCCTTTTCTAATGCTATCTGACAAATGCAACTTTAATATCTTAAGGCAAAATGAAGCGCACAACATTGCTAACGATTATAATTCGTGCTAACTGCTTATTACTAAGGATTAATGTCAGCTTTACCTATAATTCAGTCAATCTTTAAGAGGTCTACTTCAGTACTTAATAAAATGTTAAAACAGTACACAGCAAAAATGAATAAGTTAAATTTGAGTGAACTATTAAAAATGTTAAGTAGTCTCCAATTTCTACTTAATAAACCTGAGCAAGGGCAAGAACAGGTGAGTCCTAAAACTGGGGAGGGACTAAAGTGATATATCTATAAATCTAATGACATCAATAAAATAAAGCTTTAAGCTTATATTTATTAGTTTTACTGAAGAACAAGAAAGCAAGAAAGATGCCCATCTAATAAAACAGTTTCCATAAGTGACCTACTGATAACATTTTAAAAGACAAGATAAGAAAATTGAATACTTCATTTCTCTTTTAAAATAAAATTATTAATTTAAATGTATTCAATGTACTGGCTGAATAACATGAAATAGCCGAAATATTTAAATCACTATATAAAGGCACAAAACAGTATGGCAGGGGAAAAAAAATCTAAGACATCAAATCATATATACATAACTATCACCATATAACTATGTGGAAATGATAAATTTAGAAATACCAATGATAAATTGAACACCAGATCCACATTTGTTTTAACCAAATAAATAAATGCTTGTTTCATTGAAACAAGAAGCTTGTGTTTGTAAAATTCCCCAAATCATACGTTTTTGATGTTGCTTTCAATTGTATAAAAGAAAACGATTGGGAGGCACTTATAGGTATAGCAATATACTGCATCCCACAGAGTTACCACGTAAAAATTACACCATTAAAATATAGTATCTTTTCACAGGGATAATCAGCTGCAACCAAAAGTATAACTAAAACAGCAATAAGCATACGTATAACTTAGCATTTTAAACCATTATGATATATAATATTCTATTACTTCCAAATGTTTTGTTTTTTAAAAAGAAAAATGCAAACCAGCTAATTCTGACAAAAAACATGTAACAGCACTCAAGGGAATAAAAGAGTGAAACCAACTTCTTTACTTTTTGTGATTACTTAAATTCAAAGCTATATTTCATGCCTGTAAAATTAAAGTACATAATTTATACAGTAGATCTAAACTTGCTACTTAAGCATACCAGTTACCAAAATATTCCCAAAGGAAGAGGGGTTTTGTTGTTTTTTTAAATAAAATTGAACTGCGGTTTTCAGTTCTGATTTTAAACATAATACTTCATGGATATAAATCTGCAATCAAGAGATTTATTTGCACAGTGACTCTTTTCAGAATTCATCTCTCCATCATCGCATTTAAGTAAAATGTTCCTAATGAAGCAAGCTATTAATTGTCAGATTAAATTGCTGTTGTCTTTAAAAACTCATCACAATGGAAAAAGCTGATCCAAAGAAGATATATAATAATTTTGAGAAAGCAAATGCAAATACAATAAGCACAACACCTCCAAAATATATCAAAGCAAGTAGTTCATCCTTTTTAGAGTATGATGAACTTCATGCAAAAATGAAATATCGGGATACATTCAATAAGTATTTAACAAACATGTATTAGATTTTGAAAAACAGTGATGGTACTAGCCTAAAGAATGGACACTAGATGGTCATTACAAGGAAAATTATAGAAGATACCACATGATATGATAAGTATATTTTTCAATGACCATGAAATTTACCTAAGACAGAAGACTATATGTCAGTGTAAGGGTCCAAATTATAAATGCATGGGGGAAGGAATGATGGAGGGAAAGGAAGGAAAGAAGAGGGAAGATGACAAAGGCTTGGGTATTTTTATTGTTTGTTCCAAAGTAAGTCAATGTTTCAAGTCGTATGAGAATGTCAGAGAATAATCAATCCTGATATAGAAATAAAAAATTTGTTCTAAAAAATTTAGTTTCCATAGCACAACAGTTAAAGTTATTTAATCACTAGATTATGTCCATTATTACCTGGGCAAAAACGTGTAGAAGTACAATTAGAAATTCGCCTATTATGACAAAATCCTCAAAATAGTTTTTATCACCATTAGAAGTTGATTAGCCATCTAGATTATACCAATATACTTTGTTTATGCTAACTGGATAATTAATTTTTTTCTTTTGTTCCTTTTCTGTGAATAACTATGATAAATTAAAGCTTTCTCCTTTCAAACAAAACAAACATATAGGAATAAGAAACTTACTTTAAACAGTGCTTTTGGTTTCCTAACTTTGTTAGTTTATTATGAAAAGAGCAATAGAAATTTGGAAACAAATATAAGCAAAAACCATTCTAGCATTTTTCCATTTTGTGTTTTTGAATATATCTTATATCACAGTACCTTGTACACATTAGGAACTTAAAATGTTCTTTGAAATGCTGAAATCACATTTCCATAAACAAATCTAAAGAATGTGTTTATATCCTTTAAGGTGATCTAACAGATAATGATCTACTCTAAAAGAGTAAATAGATCTATTATATATTTAGCTACAGTTAACTATAATATCACATGCATTTCCCCAGACCTCACCCTTCACTATACACCTAAAAAATTTACTGCAGATCTCTCAGTCTCCACCCACTCTCTCAGCATTAACTTTATGCCACTCCTAGTTAAAATCACACTAGGAAGAAGTCTAACAACTAGAGACATGCAAATTCAGAGTGGCATGAATAAATGGTGAAAAATGCCTAGAAAATTGGACTGCTCGGTTTTACAATTTTTGCTAAAAAATACCCCATCTCTCCCAACTGATGAAAACAGGAAGCCCTATTCATAAATATAAAATTCACTGCCTATGATATATAATCATCCTAATAAGAAAATGAGTTCTACACATACATGTCCAAAGGGGCAAAAAGGAGATAGTTTCCCAAAGATGTTTCCAATTTTGTTCTGAATCAGAGTTAGCAAATCGAGACGACTAACACACTCTGTCTGTGTGCATTATTCCTTACTACACACAGCATTTTGTAATTTATTTCAAAGCCTCTATTATAAACAAAAAAATACAGCTTCTGTTAACCCACTCCATCCTGAGCTTATAAAATCCTGCATTATACAATCTAAATGACAACATAAGTGTTTTATCTTACATATGTATAAGATTTAGTATCAAATAATCTATTAAAGTTAATAGTAGAATAAAGCTGTGTAAAGCAACATACAAGCCAATTATATTTCAGTCAAAATCATTGCTATCATAAAGAAACTAATATAAACAATCAAAATTTTAAATCAACAAATTCAATTCTAATTCTCTATATCTATCCATTTTATCTAAATTTCACAATTTATAGAACCTTCAAACTATTCAGAACTTATAAACAAGATACTGTGCATCATATAAAAAGAGATACACAACTACATTTAATTTTCTTTTTAGGAAGCTGCCATATAGTCTTGATGATACATAAGCTAGACAGACGTGATTTAATATTTGTAAAAGAATCCCTAGACTAACACTTCCATGACAGCCAATTACAGCACAAAACACAGCCCAGCAAGTCTGCTACCAGACCTTAGGAAAGGTAAAACTTCTTACAATGAGTTACAGATTCATAAGTACAAGAAGACAAGAAGAAAAAGAAAAACAGAAGGAATCCAGCCACCCAGCAAATATGAAGCAGACCCTAGATCGTGATACAGTCCAAAGATGTAAATTATTGTAAATCATCACTGTTGTTCAGAATTTCACACAGTCACTTGTGCCAATTTTGCTCACTTTTCCACAGACACAATAATGAACTAAAGAGAAGAGGCAAAAAGGGGGGGGGGGGACCTGAACTGCAGAGCAGAAATAGAGTTCTGCTCTACATATGCTTTTACTGTACAGGAGTTTGGGCTCCTTCAGCATTTGTACTCTCTCCAAATCCCCATGAGTCACAAAATTAAAAAGCTATATCCTTCTGGATGCCAGGAAGGGCCTCACCACAGACCTTTTGAAAAAAAAAAAAAAAAAGGAAAAAAGAAAGAAAAAGAAAAGGGAAAAAAGCCACAGTGGTAGGCAGTCCCACTTTACTTTGAGGACTGTGAGGTCACAAACCACATGATTCTGTCTCTCCAGTAATAGTGCTTGCAAAAAAAAAGGAGTTTTAAAGCTTTTGCTTTTTTGGATTGTGTGAATGCTTCATTCGCCTCACAAACAACCACAGAACCACAAGTGCGGTGCAAACTTTCTCCAGGAGGACAGCAAGAAGTCTCTGGTTTTTAAAATGGTTAATCTCTCGCAGGTCACCTACCAGCCACCGAGACCAACAGAGTCAGTGAGTGCTCTCTAACCACAGTCTATGCAGTAATAGTAGGTCCTTCAAATATTTGCTCATTCTCTTTTTTGTTTTGTTTCTTTGCTTTTCACATGTTACCAGCTACATAATTTCTTGACAGAAAAAAACAAATATAAAATCTATGCACTCCAGGCATACTGTAAAACTAAAACAAGGTTTGGCTATGGTTTGTATTTTCAGTTTAAGGCTGCAAGCAGTATTTACACCAGAGGGTACAAATCCTATCTGAAAAATAAGAGGGACTATGGCATCAAACAGCCCTCTTCAGCACTGTAACACCATGTCAGCAAAAACTTCTTTTGGGGTAAAGTGTTAACAATATTTTTAAGTTCTAAAAGTAATTTTGCTTGTCATCACAATATGAACCTGTTAAGTAGAAAGGTCTGTTTCTTAGATAAGATATTTGGTCTGTTTCCTAGATAAGATATTTGGTTTTAGGGATAATAAATATACTAGGATACAAAAAATGAGTAGACATGAAATGTAGTTTGTTACATGGAAAGCTGGAAAGAAAAATAATCACTGTAAATCTTTGCATTTGGCAATAAGCATACCCATTGTCACTTATCTATTCACTGAGTAAAGATTAAAGCTAGAAGATAGGAAGCTCCTTAGAACAAGAAGAAAAAGTTGTCTAAAGCTACTGAACTGAAAGGCATTATAAAACATTAGAATACTTTTATAACCTTAACCGTAGAGCATTTAACTAAGATCAGTCACTAACACTAGTATGTTAATCAGACGAGCAAGAATTATCTGACCTCTGACAGGACCCAGTATTTGATCAAATTTCAAAAGAAATGCACTTTTTTGCCAAAAATAATCTGCTAATGCATGATCTGAAGCTACCATGTTTATAATATACTTTAAACAGGGTAATAACTCCTGTTCAGCAGGTATCAGTTTAGCCAGTCTCATCCTTTCACAAAAAATGCCTCTGGAAATATCGGCACTGATATTCGACAGTTTTATATAAGAAGAATCAAAGCATGCACATTTGTTTACATTGCTGCATACATATAATGGAGATGTATGACTATAAAGGAAAAACCATACAAAATAATGCTTGAATTATAGGAGCAGTTTTAAGAGCTCTGTATAACAGAATGTTGCTAAATATTGGCTTAGATATTCAGAACAGTAAACACAGATGTCTTTTAAAAAAAACTCTCCATGCAAACATGTAAATAATTCTCTACATGTTTAACTCTCTACATACATGCCCTATATACATTAATATATATTGGTATTTACAATAAGCAACAAACTGAGCATCAAACTTTTAATCTTAAATTCTCAGATCTGTCAAAGTGATTATCTTTTAGTCTCAAGTAAAATAAAGTGTCATAAGGATTACATAGAAAATGATGATAATATATCATTTAAGCAGTCCATGTGACTGGATAGGCTTGAATTTAAGATGTGACAAAATATCAATTCCTTAATAACATTTAATTATATTGCGACATGGTGCAAGATTATAGTTGATAAGGTCTGTAAATTACTTCATCATCTGACATAGTCTAATAAAGTATCCAAACACTTACAAGATTTTCTTTATGATGTCCATGATGTTCCAACTAAGAAGATTTTATCACTGTTTCCCCCCCCCTCACTATCTTTGAAAATGAAGAAAAGGGAAAGATACTAGAAATCTTTTCACTGTGTATGGCTGGATTAGTTTTCCTTTGTAACATAACTAATGATTGGAGTTTCCTTCACTCCTCCTACTTCACACATTTTAACTGGCTACTACTTAAGGATCAGTCCTGGTGTAGGTCAGTGAATGATAATAAAATCCCTTAAGAAGAAAAAAAGCTTTATCTTAAAAGACAGAGGAAATTATTTTATATGTTTTACAAAACTTCTAAATTGTGGCATAGTTAATGTCTATAAGGAAATTTACTGAGTTATAGTAAATAAAATCTCACAGTGATGATAGCGGAAATGATCCTTTAAAATGGAAAGAAGGTAACATTTCCATGACAGAAAATTTTATAATAATGAGTGTTTACAAATTCTGAGAAATCGTACTATCCTCAGGTTCACAGGAGGGAATATGGTTTACATGAATGGGAACTTCTCCCCTATTAATTCCAAAAGATATCAACAGATATTTACTTGGTCAAAATAATAACATAAAGGCATTAATTGCTTCATTTCAAGTCTTTTTTTTAAAAGGATATTATGTAGCATGTTGGAAACACTGTTTCAATTGTATTCTGAGCAACATTTTAATTTTAATAATACTGATAACATCCATAGATTCTACAAAGGACTATACATATATTATGTCAACTGAAAATGAAATAAGGAAAATGAGGCTAATGTCAAAATATAATTATTAAAGAAAGACTTTGGGGTATTTTTGTTGTTGTTTTTTAACTGAATGGCAAGTCCTTTTGTTCATCCTTTTGTTCTCCATTTGAATCAAAAATTATTTCCTCATTAACATATTTCAAGTATACACTCAATACTTTTAAAACAATGAAAATAAAAGATATGGGTGACAATGGATTATCTAGATTATTCTATATTTTTTTAAGGGTAGAGGGCATTAAATGTTATAACTAAGTTCTCCTTCATGTTCTATAACTTGGGCTTTGTTTTGTTTTCAGAGTTATTGGTTTTGTTGTTGTTGTTTTTAAAGTTCTCCAATGAACTAATATGCCAAAAGAATTATGGAGGGCTGGATGTGTAGGTGGGACAATTATATATAACTATCACTATACTTTTTAAATGAATTTCTACAATCTTAAAGCTGTTTAAATGATGGTACTAATAAGTTCATTTATGCCTCCAAATTCTAATATCATCATTACAATGACCTCTTGAATTATTGAGAATTATGTGCCCTAGCTTTCCATGCTCTTTTCAAGAGAGCACAATAGCAAAGGCCTAATCAGCTGACTCATGTCCATTTTTAAAAGTTGCAGGAGTGTTTTCAGGATGGATAGTGCCATTCTCCTAGATAACTATAAGTATGTTACCTATTTCATATATAGTCTAAAACCTCATTTATTCAGCTACTTACAAGCAACAATAATGGTATTCAATAACAACTTGAACAATGCTGACAGAAGATTAAATGCAATAATCTAATGCCTAACATTTCTGAAAAGAAGCTCTTTAAAAGATTAAAATATTATACAATTTTTATAATTGACTATAATTGGACTAAAGGAAGAAAACAGTGATTTCCTAAACAACTATAGCAATTCATCTTCCATGATGCACTAAATAACTTTTTAGTTTAAATTTTTAACAGCTAAAAAGTCTCAGAGCTTGCACGCTCATTAGAATATTACATTCCAAAATTCAAGGAAAGGAAGTAAAAATGTGAACTTGCATTGTCGTAGTCTAGTAAGAGGGGGGAAATAACTATTAATACAATTCCCAGGAGGTTATGCTATAAGGTATTTTAATTGTAACAATTAAACTCAATTTTATAAATACATATCATATTTATAAAAGATCTTGCTAGATATACTTTAAGAGTCAGTATTCCTTTCTCTTCACCTTAGTGTATAGCTTATGATAGTCTCTAACTCACATGAAAGGCATGAAATATGCACGATTACATCATAATACATTCTAACTGTTTTTAAAAGGACAAAATACTGATCTATTCAAGTACTTCCTTTGAGCTAATCACTGATAGTCTGACTTGTTTAAATCAGTCATGCTAAAGTTAAATTCAGTAAGATAGAAAATGTTCCAGTTAGTTAAAAGAACACTGAAATATTTGATGGTTAAATAAACTGCAGAGGAAAAAAAACTAACTCATTGGAGGCACTAAGATTTTATCAAACACATAGGATTAATCTTTATTGAATAGAACCATTCACAAATCAAAACTTACTACACTTCAATTCTTTCAAGCAGCGCTAATCAATTACAAACCTTTTCTAGTGCTTCAAAATTCATGTGCTTTTAATTTTATACACTGGTGGTCTAAAATATAGTATTGGGGCTGAGCTAATGTATCACAACTTTTCTTTTTTCAATAAATATCCATCTAGAGGTTTTCTTAAAAGGGGCTGCTCATATGAAAACTGTGGTAATATTTTTATACTGTACCTCTTTGTTGAAGCAAAAGGTTAGGGGTTACCTAAATACCTCAACTGTATATACAAAAAAAGGAAAAGGTAAGTATTCACATGAAAAATCCAATGGGACTGGATTATTTATTTTTGCATTTCCTATGATTAATGATGCACCAGTGCATACTTGAAAACAGAAGTCAAAATAGGGTAACACCTCAAATTCCTTGCCAAACTGTACAAATATGAAGCTTCCGTGCTGTACTAACTTGTGTAATAGAAATTGAAATTCAATAACTAAATAACAAAATAATGCAAAATTTCCTTAAAAGCTATGAGATTTCATGTGTTTTAACCAAATAATTAATCTTAACAATCAACATTTACAAAAATAGTCCCTCTGAATAACTTAAATAGACAGGCTGTATTATATATTAGACATATATAATTCATTTGTCTCACTTTTTTTTAAAGAGTCAAATACCAAGGACCCAAATGAACATGCCAAAAACTTTTTTTTCTGAGAGCACTGACATTTTAAAATTCGCTATTTTTAAATATAAATGTAATTCTTAAGCATTATTGGTCATTCACTTTGTAAAATGTTTTACTGTACCTCAGCAACACAATAGCTATTTAGGCTGTGGTTTCCAATAAGGAATTTAAATGCACTACATTTTCCTCCTACAATAATTAGTATTACAGCTTCTCTTATAGATAGGATACTTCCCCCTTCCCAAAGAAAATAAGCAACTGAATTCACTTCAATAAGAATTACAATGAATTACGTTTATGACACACTTTAAAAAACCCATTTCTAATTTAGATGCCTCAGGAGTGTAAGAAAACGTAAAATATTAAACATTTCAGGTTTTATGGAAAACAAAAATCCTATAAAAAGGAAGTTTCATATACTGAAAAAAAATAAATAAAATACATCTTGATCTACTGTAATTTGAAAAACAGATTATGAACTTCAGTTGGCCTAGGAGGAATTAAAACTTGCTTTATGATGATAGATGCATTACAGTATGAAAAATAATGAGGAAATACCATTCCATGTGAATTTCATCCAGCTTAAGGAAGTCAACCACCATTTTTGTCTCCTCAAAAGAAAATACCCACAAGATAAACCATATATACTCCATCATTGCCACCTGGTCCTTAAAAGGAACTTATTAAAAGAGGGGAAAGCTATTTGATTGTCTTTTGTACCATATTTTATATTATGCAGAGTATTTGATATTATTTTTTCTTTGTTCTGCTTAATGAAGGATGAGGAATTGAAGGATGATGTTGTAGAAGAAATGTAAGCAGGATATCAGATACTTCAGGTGTTCATTTCAATGGAAGTGTTAAAACTAAGAATACATTTCCTTTCATAAAAGTGTTCTTTTTTTTACAAATAAATGTTATCACCTACTATATTGTGAAGTAGATGCTCACACACATGCATTTTTAAATAAGCTGAAACACTTACTACTGTATACCTAAATACTCAATTTTTAAGAAGTTATTTACTTAGCATTTTTCTATACTGTATGGATATGCACAAGTAGTCAACCTCCATCACACAACCAAGTCTCTTAACTACGTAGCTGTCTCAAAGAGACAACCAACACAGTAATTTATTTTGGCAAAATTTTTTTAACATGTAAATTTTCCCAAATAAACTTCTAAGCAACAGCTTCAGATGTTTATATCGTTTAGATGTGTAGATTTGAAATTAACTCTACTATAACATCAACTTTTACATATTTTTTATATTACTCTGACTTAAAATTTTTACAAATTATAGTTATTCTCAGGAAAGTTATTTAGGAATATTTTGGCCAAAATTTCTAAAGGCTATCTTATCTCTAATAGTTGTTACCTACATTTTGGAAATTGTTTTTATTTGACAGGTAGTTCTGAACTTGACAATAGTCTTTAACTTCAGCAAGAGAAATAACCTTTGCCATACAAAGGAAAGAATTTTCATCTTAAACTCAGTGAAATGAATTTTCTTCCTGTAGATTTCAACTAGAACATTAGTATTTTTTAAAACTAATCTATTAGAACCAATACAACTAATCTCACCAACATTTATTCACATAAAAAGGAAAAGTTGAAAATTCAAGGTCTTAAGATATATATTTACATTTTCTCCTGAATTTATGTGAATCGTGAGTATGCCAAACCATTGTTTACTTATCCTTTGTGGTCAGATACCCAACATCTAAATCCACTTTGTGGTTTGGTAAAAGAAAAAGGCAGAAAAGTTGACAGCCATATAATGTTTTATTGTTTTCCTGGGGAAAAAACTGCCAAAATCACAATGACAATCAACAGTAAAATCAACAAAAGGCACATACATTTTGTTTTGAAAGGAGATGGGATGTGAGATTTTCTCAGATAAATGTAATACTAGTATACTTCATATGCTAAAATAAAATGCCTTGCCAAGTATATTCAACTTGAACTTCTTCTGTATATTAATCTAGCTTAAAATTTTTATTCATAGCTTAACACATCTATGTGTTAGTAGATAGAAAGATAGATAGATAATGTTACATATCTACATTACAGCTAAAGAACATGGGCTCCTTTTTGTAAACTCAGAATAATTTACTAATAAATTCATGAATTGTTCTTCTAGTTCTTTCACTAAATAATGCAAGTTAACCATATTTTTGAGAACTATCAGCCTATGAAAATACTAACAGTAGGAACTTACTAGGAAATACGCTCTTGAACAACTAAAATGATTAAATTCAATTGCACTATCTCCCCCTAAGAGGCAGTGATGACAATACATTAAGAAGAACTTAGATAAAATAAATTATTGTACTTGCCAAGACTAACTACATAAGAGTCTAATGAAAACGATTACTAATATTGGCCCTAAGTTCCAACCTAGTTCAGTTCTTAACAGATATGTTTTCTATTCACATTCACATTCTATGTATTTCTATACAAAACATCACAGGCTCCAGAGATATATGTTACATAGAATTTTAAATTGATTTTTATATTCTGTTGCCATATGAGAATTTGTTAACATATAGTTCATCTTAACTACTTTTAAAAAAAAACCTTTATATTTTCTCTAATCATTTGAAATTTCCCAAATGAATCAAGTCTTTCAATTATATCTAAAAATGAACATATTTAAGTAATAATAATTCACATATACATTGTGCTGTAAAATTTGCAAAACACTTTATAAATCTCATTTGAACCTTGTAATAACATGTTTATAGGTACCACCACATGGAACACAGAGTCTCTGAGTCTCAGTTTCTTCAACTGTAAAATGTAGAAAATAAAATCTATACTATATCCTCTACACCATTATTGTGAGGTTCAAATGAGAAAATGTGTATAAAATTTTAAAGTCCTACATAAATGTCAGTTATTATTAACTCCATTTTACAGATGAGGAAACAGCCTCAGAGAAATTAAATGTCCAACCGATGGTCACACAGCTAACTAGTGTTTGAAGTAGGGTTCGAACACAGATCTTCCTGACTACAGGGCCAGCATGCTAACTACTCTACAACTCAGCAGCTGAAAAAGAGCTGCTAAACTCTATAGTGAAACTCATATTTTAAAATTTTTACCACACTGTATATTGTAGTCAGTTGTACAAAGTATCTCAATACATTAGAAAAAACATATGTAGCTTTTATTTAATTTTGAAGTAATTTGTTCCTAGAAAATGGCCTCTTTGATGTCTAGAACTTAACAAATTCCTTTCATCAAGTATGAATAACTACATTATAAAAAGGGTTTATGTAAAAACTCCTTAAGAAATAGCAAAAATATTATAAAGAAAGAATTTCAGCTTTATTTCATAAGTATGTTTTACCTCCACTACAAATTTACTACTAATGTGTTAACTTTTATCTTGATAATCTATGTTTTCAAAAAATTATTTTCCTAAAAAAGTGATAACTGTAGTAGTGTGACATACCATCCTTATTGTGTTGAATGTCAAAGGATTTAAATGACAAGAACTGAAATATTAGATTTTATAAGACTTTTTCTATGAGGAAATGACTTGGGAAACAGCAGCTTCCTAACAATAAGGATATTTCTTTGCACATAGTAGGTGCTAAACAAGTGTCTAATGAGTTAGTTTACTTTAGTACTAAAGAGAAAGTAATGTTCTTTCTATTCACAAAAGCATGCCCAAGTTTCACAAATTTAAAAAAAATTACTTATTGCATTCAATATGACTACCAAAAAAGACAAACTGGTATTTTCATTTTTCAAATATCCTAAGAAGCATATTTAAAGTCACATAGCTGCAAGTTGATTAGGAACTGAAGTTTCTCTTTTCATTTTTTTCATGAAAAATTTTTTGTCTAAATTTTTACACAGTAGTCTATGTATAAAGCAACATATTTTAATTAATATTATTTTTAAATAAAATCTAAGTTTATGTTATTAAGAATGTCAAAAAGCTCAAATAAGCCCTTGTATTTATGTATGCATGTATGTATATATGTATGTATGTATGTGTGTGTGTGTGTGTATCTTCTGAGGAAATAATTTAACCCTGTTTTCCAGTTTGTCATTCAAATATGAAATATCAAGAAAATGTGCTCCAATAAATACAATTTTGTGTGTACGATAAAATGTGATCTAATGTAAAGTCTTACTTTTTGTTATGGATCAACAATCAAACCATTATTAAGGCACATAAGCAATGCATATTAAGATATCTTCTTAATATAACTAATTAACACATGATTGAGAATGAGCTTAATATCAAAAAAATGAATAGTTAACTCACTGAGTTTTTATAATTAGAAAATATAAACAATCATTCTAGTAGTTGTTACCCTTTAAGTTTTTAAATTGTTCTATCTTAAAAAGTCTCTTTCATACACATCTTAGAAATAAATCCATTAATTATTACTACTAGTTTGGGTGGAGAGTAGTATTTTTAAAACAGTAGTCCTAAAAAATAGTTTGGTCTTAAAACCATCATATGCTGAAAAATCAACGGGAAAATACTAAAGTGTATTTGAAGCCAAATGCTTAAAATGGGGCTCCATATTGCAAGAAGAACATTCAGCAGCTGCTTCGGTGCAGAGTATATTCTAAGTACATACAGACACACAGAGATTTTTCCAACAAACCTACAAAAACATACTTTGAAAATTCATGCTGGACTTCTTAGCTGCCCAAAACAACAAAATAATCATTGCTGAATGACTACTGCATTTTCTCATACACACATAAGACAAAAAACACCTAATTCCTAAATTTGGCTGTGATGGAATTACATCCTTTTTATCAGTTTTAAAATTACTACTCATTCAAAATTGGCTTCAAAGTCTTGTCCTGTACATACCTGTTTCTTATCAATTATGGAAGAATCTTCAGCATTGTGTTTGCCAAAAAAAAAAAAATCCTTAAATGATTTACTAGAGAATATAAAATATGACATGAAAGACATAATATACATAAGGATGTTTTGAAATTTTCAAGAAGCCGAGAAAAATCTGTTTGACTTTTTTTTAGGCTGATAGCATCTTCTAGAATGTCTGCATGGAGCAAGCAGCATTTAGTAAGCCCTTTTTGCTGCGCCATAATGATCCGATCCAGAAACTCAAGGGTACCTAAAACAACGGGCTACCTGTTCTAGCCATGCTTAGGAATGTGGCCAAATCATTTTTATTGATTTAACCTTTATAGGAATGCTACATATCCTCAGAGCAAAACATTTCTAATGTATTTATAATATGATACACCTCTGAAAAGCCATGAAAAAAAAAAAAGACTAAAAACAACTACACCCCCTCTACCTCCGGTTGTTTTGTTTTCGTTTTGTTTTTTAAGAGTACCAACTGACCGTACTACTCAATGATCCTATTTGTGAAAACTCAGTTTAGTCTGAAGGACTGGTATGATTGGAAATAAAAATGCATTCAGAAATATGTACCTTTAAACATATTCTAGCTTTAAGAAAAGTGTGACAATGCCCACACCTTCAAGCTCCAAATATTCCTTTCATACTTGAGTTAGATATTAATCATGTAACTTACAAACAGATCAAGCTTGAACTTACAGAATTTACAGCTCTTATTGAACAAACTAAACAGCACTCTAGCTACATTTAGAGAACTTACTGAGAAAGTTTTGTATAGCATATCTCTTTAGCTTTCTGCAAGTAGTACATTTCAAATTACTTCAGCAGCTAATACTGACATTACTTATATTTGCCAAACAATAATTCACAATATTATGCTTCCTTACATTATGGCTCAATGTTAGTTAATTTGAACCTCACCTCTAAAGAGGTTCTACTTTCATTGCAGACTGTTCTCTCAAATATGGCAAACAACCGTTGAGCATTTCCAGATGTATTACTGAAAGAAGGGTAAAAATCAAAAGCAAATCTTCTCATAGGATGCTGAAATTGTTAATAAAAAGTTTAATAGAATAAGACTGTACTTACTATTTAATACTTAAAGTATAACCACATAAACTTGAAATAGGAGCTCAGTACATCCCATTTCAAATTAAGACGGCTGTGCTAGCTACAAGGACACAGATTTCAGGTATTTATGAATAGGTAAAACTACTTTTTCTAAACTAAGATTGCTGGGGACTATTGCAAATGAGAACTGTGACTTTATAACAAATAAATTACACCAAAATGACATAATTCATACTGTTGTGGTTTGGAAGTATATCTGTAACATAAAACATTTTGTCATATATTTTTTTAATTATCTTTTTTTCTCCTATTTGGCAAAAGTCTGAGTTCAAATGAAGTATTTGAACATTAATGGTTATCAAATATTTATTAACCACCCAAATTGGCTAAACATTTTATAAAGTAATTGGGCATCACTCTGTGAGAGCTTATCTAAGCAGACCACTAATTCAAAAATATGTAAAAGGCAAAAATTAGGGGAAAATACAGAGATATAAAAATCAAATATAAATTAGAAAGGTATACTTTAAAAGCTTTGTTCTTTATCTGGCTTACATTTTGCTAAGAAAAGGAAAACTCAAATCTCTTTTCCCACTTAATAGATGAAGACAGGATTAAATTTAAATTAATATTTAAAAACTAAGACCATTGGTTTAAAATGAGTATTATTAGCTTTCATATTTAAATGTACTTCTAGAATAACAGAATAATACAAATAATTTGTAATTCTTTATTAAATAAGCCTGGCATTTCCTAATCTCTTGCAAAAATGGCAATAACAAGTCCCATTTATACTGATGCTTTAAGGTTTACAAAGCCCTTTCCCTACAATAACCTTTTAATGCATGTAGTACCTTATTTATCCCCTTTTATGGGTAAAGAAACAAACTCAGAAAATTGAATAATTTTTCCATGGCCACACAATTAGGAAGTTTCAGTCAACATTCAAACTCAGGTCTCCTGATTCAAGTCCACTGTTCTTTCTACTAGACCATACTGCCTCTACAGCATTACTACTTGACCTTGAAAGCATGAGAATGAACACACACACACACACACACACATACACACACACACATATGCATGCATAGGCATGTGCTCCCACGCATCCAGAAATCATCTTTCCTTCTCTCTTCCTAATTTCCAAATCACTGTTAAGAGTACCCTCATACTCTGTCAACCAGCCTCACAATCTATGGATCATCCCAACTACTCATTCTTTCTCACTGCCCACCCCTCCTCCATGTCCTATCAAATCAGTTTCCAAGGCTTGTTGATTCTACTTTCAAAATACTTCTTGAATACTTCCTTCTTTCCTTCGACTCTTCCACTACCTTGGTTAAGGGCTTCATCATCTCACACCTGTTCTGCAACAGCCTGCTGACTGGTCTCCCTGCCACAAGTCTCTCCTCATTCTAGTTCACCACATGTTAAAGAGATCTTCCTAAAACATAGGTCTGACCATGTCACTTCTCTAGTCAGTAAACTCAACTGGTTCTCTATTGCCTCCTGTATCAAGTATAAAATCCTATTTGGCTTTAAAACTCTTTGTAATAAGACCCTTCTACCTTTCCAGTTTTTTTACACCTTACCTCTACATACTCGGCAATCCCTGTGATATTGACCTCTTTGCTGACCTTTTCCCATGACACTCTAATTTCCAACTCCCAATTTTCTCTGGTTGTCCTCCATCTCTGTAATTCTCTCCCTCTTCCTCCTTTCAGATAAAATCCACCTTCTACAGGAAGCCTTTTCCAACAGCCTTTAATGCTACTGCCTTTCTCAGTTGATTATCTCCAATTTATGCTGCATATATCAGGCTGTCTACCCCCACCCCAAATATAAGAGAGACAATAAGAGAAAGTCCCTTGAGAACAGGGCCTAATTTTTGCCTTTCATTGTATCCTCAGCTCTTAGCATGGTGCTTAGTACATATTAGAAAAGTAATAAATGCTTGTTAATTTGACTTAAAGCTTGAAACAGAGAGAGTAAAGAAATATATTACATTTTTAAGCCAATGGGATATTATGTGATCTGATATAGCCAACTTTCATTTATTCCTAACATTAAGGAAGACAGAGAATCAATCAATGAAATCAATTAGTTTCCATATTTTTCTCCCACTAAATATTTGCAAGAACTATTATTTCCAAGGAACAACTATTTGAGGGTTTCACTTCCTCTCTCTTCCCTCCCTCTTTCTCTCTGTAATGAACAATGACATGGCCAAATGAAAAGTATTAGAAAGGAGAAGCAGGAGGGATAGAAAATCCAAAGGGATGAGGAGCTCCTAAATGAAAGGCAAACATTTTTTTTTAAGATTCAACATCTACCTTCTAAGAAATATCTACATATCTGTCTAGATATAAATATAGATATAGATATGATCTTTCCAAAGAAGTCTGTACAACATAACTGTCTAAATTAACTTGATGTAATTCATGACAAATATCCTGCCTACCACACAGTAACACTACTAAAATTTTTGTAAATAAGTATAACATGATAATTTGTAGTCCATTAAACTTATCTTGGAATAATTCTATATAGCTTCCCAGTATAAATGTATTCATGGCTCCATTTTTGCTACTAACATATATTAGCTTTTTATGCATTAGTAAGGCTTAAGCTAATAAATTTTATTAAAATAAGTAACTATAAAAAATAATTACCATTTCTGTCCTCTTGCTACTTTCCTTTCCTTCTCCCAAAGGCAAATCCTTGACTGCCACAGTCCTATGATCATAGCTAGAGCTCTACCTATGCTGAAATGCCTGATTCTGGGCTTAATTTTGTAAACTAAATACAATCCTCTCCAACATATGGAAAAAGAAATGTGTTGAGGTGAGAAGGGATTTAGAACTGGTTGTATGGGCCACATTCAAAGAGTGATTATTAATAGTTCAATGTCAAAGTGACAGAAAATCGCCACTGAATTATCCCATTATCTGTGTTCAGTCTTATGTTGTTTAATCAATAATTTGGATAAAAGAGTAGTTGGTTTGTTCATCACATTTACAGGTGGCACAAAACTGGTAAAGACAGCTAACACAGTGGATGACTCAAACCAAAAGGATATTGACAGTAAAGCCCTGAGTTGAATCTAATAAGATGAAATTCACTAAGGAAAAATGTAAAGTCTTAGCCTTGAGTATAAGAATAATCGATTTCAAAAGTACAATTTGGGAAAGTCATAGTTAGATATCATTTGTTCTGAAAAAGATCCAGAGACTTTAGTGGACTACAAGCCCTACATTAATCAATAGTGTGTTATGGCAGCTAAAAAGTTACTGTAACCTTGAGCTGCTTTGAGGATCATAGTTTTCAGTAATTGGGAGGTGACATTCCTATAGGACTCTGCCTTTGTTCAGGTGTGGGCACCATAGTATAAATATGATAGAAAACTGGAGAAAGGCAACCAGAATAAATGATCTTGAGTCCATGTCATATCAGTCATATGTGTCATGTCATATTCTTGGTTAAGTAACTGAACATGTTTAGCTTGGAGAAAAGAAGACAGGTGGAACAGGATAGCTATCCTCAAAGGACCAGACAGAGGAGTTTCTTTTTATCCCAAACCACAGAAATAGAAAAATGGGTTGAAGCTGCAGAGGGGCAAATTTAGGTTAATTTTCAAGAAAAACTTTGCAACAGTGAGAGCTGTTCAAAAGTAGAAAGGGCTACCTAGAGAATTGGTGGGTTCACCCTCGTTGGAGGTCTTCAAGCAGTGACAGAGTAATGACTGGCTGAGTATATTTCAGCAGGGATTCCTTCTTGTACATTGGTTGGACTAGAGGGTCACTAAGATCCCTTTTAACTCTCAAATTCTCTTATTCTATAGTATGATGAATAATAAAGTCTTTTAACTTGTCTGTTGTTAACAAGCAATAAAAACTCTTAGGAAAAAAATTAAAAGAAATATATGATGACAGGGGGAGAATCTGTAAGACTACATTCTATTCCACAACATACCAGGAAAAAGAAAAAGTCTTTGTCAGAAATAGTAGATGACAGCAGTGAATAATAATAATAGGATATTAGTGAATAATAATAATTAGTAGTAGTAGTAGTAGTGAATAACAATAACAGAAAAAAGAAAGAACTAGTAAACTATTCCAAGGCAAAGAAGTATTCCCTATAATCTATACTTTCAGGTGACCCAAATTTCACACTGTTTATCTTGGAAACTTTGTATCCCCATTGAACAACACTGTGACTTGCATAAAGTAAGTAGTTATAAATGCTTGTTAACTGATGAACTGACACACCCCCAAACCTAAGAGCCTCCATTCCTGCTACTTTTTCCAGTCTCCAATGTAAATCTTCATCTCTGAACCCCTATAACTCCTAGCCCTTAATTGCCTTTCCTCTGCCCAAACTCCCTATCACCCTTGCCTTGTTCCAAGCCAGCACCAGTGATTTGAGTTGAGGGAGTCTCAATTTCTACTACCAAGTGAGAAGAGTGGTAAGAAGAATCCCAAGTACTATTGCCAAGAGCCCAAGCAGAGGAATACTGCTGGCTTCCCAGACTGCAATTTCCCACAGAAACTTGTAGATGTGGTAGGTCAGTTTTATAGGTTTTATAAATTCTATATTTCATGCACATTTTAGGTGAAATAGCTTCTTGAGGTTTGATCTACACCAGCATGTAGAACAGAATTACTATGGGAACATGTGCTTTTGGTACAAAACAATAAATAAAAGAACCTGGGGCTGCACGTAAAAATACTAAACAAGGAAATTCATAGACAGTATAGAATCTCTATCTAGATATAATCTAGATGTTGCTGTAGAACAGTGAGACAAATTTGAATTTAAAAGAATATACACAAAATTATATATCCAAAAAAGTACTGTCTCTTTCAAAGAAATCAACTTAGAAGACTTTTGGTTTGTTGGTGGGACCAATGATTCCATCAGTATAGGAAACCCTCGGGTAAAGAAACATCCTCTACCAGTGCAAATCATCAACTATTCTGAAACTTACAATTTTAGAGAATAGCCAAGACACAAGGGCACATAGTTATGTGTCAATGGTAAAAGCCGAACCTAAGTCATCCTGATTCCCAAGCCAATTCTCCATCAACAAGGGCGTGCTGTCTCTCAGGACACACATATGTTCCAGAAACGAAGCCACTGGTAAAAATGTTTCAGACTTCTCTTTTAGAACTCCCTCCAATGGGTTATAAGCCACAGAAAGAATCACTTTTTTCTTCATAATTAGACCTCATTTTTGTCTAAAGCCACCATTACCCGGTTTGAGCCCACCTTCCTCATAAGATCTAGATCCAAATTACCTATTTTTTAAATCCACTTTCAAAGGGCAAAGATTTGACACCAGTAAAAATTTTATTTGCTTCAGACTTAGAAGGCAATACCAAGAAGTTCCCAAAATTCTCTAGTCAAAGGAAGCATTATTAGAATATATGTACAACATCCAAAGGTTACTACTTTGAAGGGTACAACTCATTTGAATGTGCAAACTCTTATGTTAGTTTAAAACAAATCCAATCTACCTTATTATTTTACTCATGTTTTACATATGTATATTTGTATGCATATACATTAGCAAATGTATTCAAATATAAACAGATTTTCACTAAAGGTGAATATGTATATAAATATATGCATGTGTTTATATGCATAACATACACACATGTCTCTCTATTTAAGACCTTACTTTAGGTAAATAAATACATATAGACATATATACACACACAACCAAATTAATGAACAGAGAGCCAACCTTTTCCAAGTGTGATACAAAATTTAAGTAAGACATGTAATGATCATGAAAAGAAGAGAAAAAAAGAGGTGTTTGAATGGCATCATGAACAAAGGAAGTATGTACTAAGAGGCAAGAGACAATAAGCAGGGTTACCGGAGGAACTGATGTTTGTTTTATTTTGAAGTTGGAAGGAAACTTGTATATCAGTTATTACAATAATTTTGTTTTATAGATGAGGAAACTAAAGCCCAGACAAAAGAAATTACTTGGTCAAGGTCACAGGATCTGTAGCTGAATCAGAATTTTAACCCAGGTTACAACTCCAAATCTAGTTCTCTTTCTACTCTAACATGCTTCCCTCCTATACCGCCCCTACATGCCCCCCCCCAAACCACCACACACACACACACACACACACACACACACACACACACACACACGGCCCTAAATTTAACTAAGGCCCACTGAAGTGAATTGAGAAGGAAAGGGACCCTGTAATTTAAAACACTGTGTACGTCAACCACCACATAAGGTACAGACTGAAGAATGACTTGGAAAGTCATTAGTCTAGCCTAACACTAAGATAATTGATATAATTAAGTGCATTGTTGATGTAGATAAAACAGAAGTGAAAATTAGGAAATGATACACACACACACACCAAAACCAGTTAATGTAACAGCTGGGTAGTGCATGAAATTCATTTTTTAAAAAAATTAAACAACATTGAATGAGAACTTAACAAGCTGGCAGGGCATGGTCAGAAGATTCAAATCCTGCACCTGATGCTTACTGCTTACTGCTCAACTTACTGGTTGAGCAAGTCACTTGGTCTCCATCTGTCTGCTGAGTTGAAAGTCTGTCTTTAAGACAAGGGCACTGGCCTGGATCTCTTCTGAGGCCTTTTCTCACTCTCTATCTGTGATCTCTGATTTTACTGTGTGATTCTAAAGTTCAAAAAGAAAACAGCAATGCTTCCAGCAACCTTGAATGCTGGGAAAGGGTTTAAGTGGAAAGATTCTGCCATAGTCATTAACATTAGGTTAAAAACCTGGTATCATTTTAAAGGTATAGGAAACTTTTTCCATACCAATGCTAAAAAGTAGGTACAACAAAGACTTTCTTTATGCCCCAAATTAAGCTTTGAAATAGGAAACCATTTAAGTCATTTATTTTGAACTGATTTTCAAAGGGAGAAAAATGTTTTCAGCATTATTGGATATTTTACAATCACAGTTTCCTATTCTTGACTTTTCCCTCAATTACTAGAGAAAGTAAATCATAGTAATTGGGCAGACAAAATGTTAAATTTAGGAAACTATCATGCTTAAAATTAAAACTCTATTGTAAATTTGTTACAGTTAAAAAAGATGAGGGGCCTTCGCATGAAGCAGCATAGCCTAGCAGGGAGTGTACTTGAACTGGAGTCAGAGACATGGGCTCCGTTCTCATCTATAACACCAGCTGACTGACCTTAAGGAAATCATTTAACCTCTTATGCCTCAGTTTTCTCATATGTAAAATAAAAATGACAATACTATTTCATTCAATTGTTGTCAATAAAGTATTTTACAAACCTAGAAACACTATAGAAATAAGAACTGTTTTTATCAATAATATTCTTGATGTTAGCCCAATAAAGAAATCATAAAATCATACTTCTACTATTAGGTCCTCTCATACTAACCTCAATCACACAGACAAAGATATGTTTCATCTAACAGCATCCCCCTCTTACTCTTATATCCTCATTTCACATCCCTAAACTACACTTACCCTTTACCTGTATATGATGTCAATATTTTCCTGTCTACGCATGTGTCAGATTATTAAATTTGAAAATTTGGTTATAACCACTGTTATGCCAGATGTATTAAGAAAAATATAACTTAAAGCTTACCAGGGCATTTGATAAACATATAATCAGAGAAAAACAAAGTGGTTGATTTTAAGCCATTGGGCTTGCACACAGTAGGTAACTGGACTTTGGTATCATTCTGTTCTTTTTGTAACCTGAAGCAGACATATTTTTCCATTCTAGGGGAATATGTTTAAAGAATCAGGACTTGCTAACCTCCTTGTACATTGCTAAAGCTGCACTGACCATGACTTTTCTCTTAAGCTTTTTTTTTCTTTGTAGGAATACTTGTAATGCATCTTTTGATTAAATGTCCCTCTTTTTCATTCATGGTTAGGTTCAAGCTTACAAGATATATCATAATGGGTTGTATCTTTGCTCTTGGAGAATTCCCTCCAAGAGTTTCCATTCTTTTTTTTTTTTAAGTGAGGCAATTGGGGTTAAGTGACTTGCCCAGGGTCACACAGATAGTAAGTGTTAAGTGTCTGAGGCCAGATTTGAACTCAGGTACTCCTGACTCCAGGGCCGGTGCTCTATCCACTGCGCCACCTAGCTGCCCCTCCATACTTTTTTTAAAAAAATAATAAACATTTTAATTTAAAGTTTTGATTTCCAAATTCTATTCCTCCTGCCTTCCCTTTCCTCCCCTCCCCTCTCGGTGAATCAATAAGTAATCAGAATATATCTGCAATTATATAAAACATCACCATATTAGTAGTTTTGTACAAGAAAACTTGAATAAAAGAAAAAAATTAATGAGTGAAAAATAGCATGTTTCAGTCCATTCAATCATTATGAGTTTTTTCTTTGGAGGTGGACAGTATGCTTCATCATTAGTCCTTTGGGATTGTCTTGGATCACTGTATTGCTGAGAATAGCTAAGACATTCACAGTTCTTCATCAAACAATATTGCTGTTCCTCTGCACAACATTCTCCTGGTTCTGCTCACTACACTGTACATCAGTTCATATAAGTTTTTCCAGGCCTTTCTGAAATCATCCTGCTTGCCATTTCTTATAGCACAGTAATATTCCATCACCATCATATACCACAGTTTGTTTAGCCATTCCCCATTTGATGGGCATTCCTTTGATTTCCAATTCTGAGCCACCACAAAAACAGCTGCTATAAATATTTTTATACAAATAGGTCTTTTACTCTTTTTGGGGATGTATCTGGAATATAAATCTAGCAAAGGTATTGTTGCATCAAAGGGTATGCACAGTTTTAAAGCCCTCTGGGCATAATTCCAAATTTTCAGTTTTTCTTAATTGAAATTCCATACTGAATTAGTTATTTCTAATCCCATTTCCTAATTTTCTCCTGAATGACCAAAGGGTTTCTACTAATTTCAATCAAAAGATAATTCTTACAAGGGAAAATGAAATGGACTTGGCATCAAAGGACAGCAATTCAAATACCATCTAGGCCACATTCTAGCTGTGTGCATCACTTAAATTATCTCAGCTTTATCTTAGTTTATCTTAGCTTCCCCATATGCAGGAATGGGTTAACCTTTTTTGTTTCCTGGATGGATCCCTTTGGCATTCTGGTGAAACTCATGGACCCTCTTGTCAGAATAAGGTTTTTTAAGTATGCAGGATTATAAAGAAAACCAATTACAATTATCCCTTCCACATCTCAGGGGTTAGGGGCATGGCACCCCCACAATCTGGAAAATACATGTAAAAAAATTTTGGCCCTCCCTTCATACTGGAAAAGAAGTCTAAATTATTATGATATTAAAAGATAAACAATCTTGATATTATACAATACTACACCTATATTTTATGCGTTTCTGAGTTTCTAAACTTTTTCTGTGTCATCTACTGGCCTTTATGTATTGTCTGAAGCTTCCACAAAACTCCCCCAAATTCCCACTTAATTTCTTATACCAACCCATGGTATAGGAAAACCACAAATGGGAAAAGTCACAATATGGAAGGGATAATTGTATATTCAAAAGGACAAGTTCCCAGATGCCATGTTAAGAACCCTTGTTCATACGTAAATAAGGGACACCTCTGCCCACCCAATAAGCATCAAGGCCAGGACTAGAAGGCACCTCAGCCATTTGTACCAAACCAAGCTGTTTCTTTCTTGCTCCTCTCAATTAAAATCTATTGTTTCTTCCATTAAAAAAAATATTTATAATCATTAAATTTTAAATATTTAAAAAATATATCTAGAAATCTTTGCTAGTCATCTGATCTCAATTATTATTAGAATGAAAATAACTTGTTTGTATAGGTTACAAAAGGCTTTCCTCACAATAAACATGATGTAGGTAGTGCAAACACTCTTCTTATCCCACAGGTAAGAAAATGAAAGTTCAGACAGGTTAAACAATCTACTTATAAACACAGAGCTACTAAGAGCAACATCAAAACTTAAAGCTCTGGAGTCTCGATCTAATCCAGTTTCCTACTATACCACTTTGCTTCAACTGTACATGCTTTTTAAAAATTTATTTATTTGGTTTTTTGTTTATTTATTGGTGAGGCAATTGGGGTTAAGTGACTTGCCCAGGGTCACACAGCTGGTAGGTGTTAAGTGTCTGAGGCTGGATTTGAACTCAGGTACCCCTGACTCCAGGGCCAGTGCTCTATCCACTGTGCCACCTAGCTGCCCCTGAACATGCTTTTTTAAACAGATCTGTGATTTTATCTGTGTAGAAAATTCTCACTGAAGAACTTCTTCTACCAACACAGATGGTGACCTACTATGCAATTTATAGGCTCAGAAAATTGACAGAGGTGCTAAAAGATTCAGTGACTTGCCCAAGAATACATAAACATTATGTGTTGGAGGCGAAACTTGAACTCAAATTTAGGATCACAAGGTTGAGGTTTTTTACCTTGAGCTTTTCTGAATTTGACTAGTAAAAATATGAGCTCAGAAAAATGTCAGGTTATTCTTTTAAACTTTTAAATTCAGAACTTAGTCACATTTTCTTCAAATCATACTCTGAAGTACTTATGATTAACGTAAACCAGCCATCTGCTATTAAATCAGGATACTATTAGACAATGTATTGTAGTGTTCATATTCTTAAAATTACAGATAGTTTTCATGGCCTATCACCATCATTTTATTTTATCAGACTTTATATTTCACCATAGAAATTTTAATATTATAGGATAAACTTATCTAAAGAACTCTGAAGTCAGAAAAACACAACATCTGGTCACAATATAAAAAAGGCCAACAAAACCTTAACATATTGTTCCCTCCATATAAACCACATAATCAATTAAAGGCTGTCAGTGTTCTTTTTTTTATATACAGTTAACTCCTTCTACATCTTCTTTTGCATAAAAAGTTAGTTTTTCAAAAATAGTCATTTCAAGTAAAAGTTGAAGATGATTCAAAACCACAACTACTTAGCTGTCAAACAACTATATAAATCATAAGGGGAAAAATTAATCTAAACTTTTTTTAAGGCAATTACAAAGGAACATTACCACTTTATAAAATTTGGGTGCATTAGGTCAACAGATTCTGGTGCCTAAGACCTTAAACTGCTGCTAACCTGTCTTAAAACCCTCAAAAAGGTGACAAGTCAACTGCAAATAGGAGTATCTGGAGGAACTCACTATCTACAGGATAAGGAGTCCTCTTAAATTCAAATTCTGCAGAGAACATCTTTCCAAGTGGTAAACCGATGAATGCCTTTGGCAAAAGTGAGTTCCCCATCTCTATACCCCATTTGATAATCAAAGGATCACTAAACAAAGGAACCTTGGAGATTGCATTTACCAATGAATCCTCTGTGATCTTAGGACATGCATAGGAGATAAATCTTGTTAGAAGAGACTGAATTTTGCTCTGCTGAGTCAAATGCTTTTGAATACTCAGACAACAAATAAAGAGGAAGTAGAGTACTCTCTATCCCTTTCAGGCAACTGTGTGTGATGATCTAGTCTGCTACAGAAAATTTGTGAAAAACTTATTCTTTGCTAGGTGGTACAGCAGATGAAATACTGGGTCTGGACTAAGGAAGTTCTGAGTTCAAATGCTACCTCAGAGGCTTACTAGCTACCTGACCTTAGGCAAGTCTGCCTCAGTTTTCTCATCTAAAAATTTTTAAAAATTAAGCAATATAACACCTACCTCTAGGATCAAATGAAATGTTTATAAAGCACATAAGCATACTACCTCAGCATATGGTAGGCACTTATTAAATGTTTGTTCCATTCCTCCCTCTTCTTCATGTTTTCATCAAAAATACCTTTGCTAAATAGGTCAATCATTCTCATAAAGATTTTATAAAGGCTATAATGTAAGCATGTGGATTTGGTGCTGTTGATGTTCTCTTGATCATGTTTTCTGCATAATAATACCATCTGTGATTGAACTCTTGCCTCTCTGCAGCCTTTGACACTGTCCTAACACCCTCTACTCCTTGAAACCCTCTTTTCTCTATGATCTCCTGACACTGCTCTGTCCTAGTGCTCCTCCTAGATATCTCACTGGTTCCTGCTCTCTCCTTAGATGGATCTTTATCACCTTCATATCTACTAACGATGGGGGACCTCCAAGGTTCTGTTGCAGGCCTTCTTTTTTCTCCTTCTATACTATTTCAGTTGGTGATCTCATCAACTCTTATTGTTTCCATTATCATCTCTATGAGATCACTCTGAAGATATACTCGTCTAACACGATTTTTTCTCCTGATTTTCAATCTCACATCTCTAAGTGCCCATTAGACATCACAAACTGGAAGTCCTACAGACATCTTAAACTCAACTTGTCCAAAACTGAACTCATCATCTTCTTCCCCACCCCAAACAGTCCCCTCTGCCTAACTTCCTTTTTACTGTGTGGTGTACCACCTATTCCCAGTCACCCTGGCTCACAACCTAGGTGTCATCCCAATTTTTCACTCACTCTCACTACCCCCATATCCAATTAGTTGCCAAGTCCTGTTAATTCTATCTTCAATACATCTCTTATATAAAAACCTCTTCTCTCCTCTGACTCTGCTACCACTCTGCTCTGTTTGGGACAAACTGCTTCAGTTTATCCAAATAACTCGAGGAGACCACCAAGTCAAGCAGAGACAGATTTATTACATCCTCATGAGGACGGGCAAAACCCAATTACACATTGAAGTCTTGCAAAGATATGCCCAATCCTCTAGGTTTTTATAGTAATCTTGAAAAGGATTGTCCCCACGTACACCTAGGGTGGATGAGCTCACAATCTAACATCCAATCCTGTCTCATCCAAGGTACGTACCCAGCTCATGATCCATGTATGGAGACATGTCCAAGAACAAAGGGGAAAAGGGGAAGAGGTACAAGTCTGAGGAATGTCAAAGAAAGAGGGAGGCAGAAATCACTCCCTTATCTGACTGCAATTTATTCTGACATGTGAGAGGGGAGTTTTTTTATTACAGGCAGTAAACTAAGGTGTAGCTGGCATGTGGGAACTAAACAAAAGTAAAGCAGGCAAAGCAAGAGGCTAGCTATTGGGCGGGGGGGGGGGGGGGGGGGGGGGGGGGGAGGTATCCTTCATACTCCATCCTCAGAGTTTAATCTGACTCAAATCTATAATTGTCCCACACAGCTCCACAGGCCTTTATCACCACATGTATTGCTTATTGTAATAACTTGCTAGCTGGATTTCCCTCAAGCCTCTACAAACTTTGATCCATCCTCCAGTCAACTATTAAAATGATTTTACTAAAGTATAGGTCTGACAATATTACCCCACTTTTCAATACACTCCAGAAGTTCCCATTACCTCCAGGATCAAATCTAATATCTTTGGTATTCATATCTCATTCATACCCTCTGCTCCCTTGATTAGACCCGCTGAGTGAAGGACAAAAACCATAGGCTAATGGCTTTCTATTTAAGGAAGGAGCATGCCCCAGCCGTCTCCCCATTTACCACTAGTTCCAATGCTTTTGGACTTTTATGGACTTCTCCATCAGGTTCCTACTTCTATGTCTTTTCAGCTTCCCTTTATGTATTGCTGCCTTACCCCGTTAAATTGTAAGCTCCTTGAAGGCAAGGACTCTGTTTTCATTTGTGTTTGTAGCCCCAGAACTTAGCAAAGTGCCAACATACAATAGGTGCTTAATGTTTACACAAAAAATAGTAATAAAACAAAGGTTTATTGACTATTTGACTTTTAAAATCCTTTATAACACCGCCCATTCTTACACTTCCAGTCTTCTGATGATATTGACCTCCTTGCTTCTCCTTTTACACAACATTTACCTCCTTACTTTTAGCATTTTTGATGCCTGTCTTCCAAGCTTACAGCTCTTTCTTCTGGTTTCCATGACTTTCTTCAAGTCTCAAGTAAAGTTCTACCTTCTACAAAGAGTCTTTCTCAGCCCTACTTAATCTTAATGCCTTCCCTCTAAGACTACTCCTACAAAATTCGACCTGCATGCATCTTGTGTATATGGTTATTAGCATATTGTCAACCCATTAGTCAGTGAGTTCCTTAAGAGCAAAGACTTCTTTTTTGGCCTTTCTTTGCATATCCATAGTGCTTGGCACAAAGTAAGCGCTTAAGTGCTAGTTTGCTGATTTTTTTAATCATTCTCTATCTTCTCTTTTGTCAGCTGTTTTAAAGATTAATTCCCTCCTCAATGCATTCAAAATCGTGTTGTGACTAGATTCTTCTGTCTTTGTTACGATCTACCTCAGGGCTTCTTAAATTTTTTCCACTCTTGACCCCTTTTTGTCTGAAAAAGTTTTACACAACACTGGGTATATAAGTATATAAAATAGGTATACAAATTAAACATTTACTGCCAAATTTTTTGCAACCCCCACACTCAGTTACTCAACCTCATATGGGGTAGCAAACCCACAGTTTAAGAAACTTTGATCTACTTGCTTTTACTGTTTTCATATATTCTTTAGTTCATTTTTTTTTCAAACATCAAATATTAAGGTGTTGGCCCAAATGTGCTCATTTCATTCTAATCAATGATAGAATACTTTATTATGAAAATGTTGACAGATTTCTTTCATTTTTGACTTGTCCTTTAAGTTTCGTCTATAATCTGACTTACTTGAATATTATAACAAGTTTTCTGTAGCTTCATTTTCACTATTACAAATTTGCAGGTTTCTAAAGCAAGAGGGGTGTTAATCTTCCACTACCCTCCCCTAAACTATTTTGTAAAACAGTTTGCATTCTAAGTTGGTATAGTCCCTTATCTACCATGTCTCTCCTCTTGGAAAGAGAGCAAGTATCTACATAGTGTTTTTATTGTAATATTTTGTTTGGTTTTTTAGCTCAAATTGTTTTTCATTAGACTATTACCTTTTATTAGACATTTGTGTCAATGTCTTTTCTTATATCTATTTCCCATTTGGGGGCACAAATAGTTTGTTAGAATAATTCAGGCTGAGGAAAACACAAAGCTAAAAAGTGATCTACTACCTGACCCCAAGAAACACGGAGTTTGTTGGGAAGTAGGAGCAGGAGTATCTACACAAATAAGTAGAATACAAAGTCAGGTATAAAAGAGGCAAAAAAGGGACAAAGGCAAGGCTCTCCAGGAAAATGTGATTGTATTTGCCATGCATTTAATGGTATAATGAAGATCCAAAAAGAGAGTACTTAGTAGAGCTAGTCAAGAAATGGCAATCTAACCACGGTTTATGACATTACTTCCATAGGAAAATTCATTCTGAGTTCTATAGTGACAAATAAATGTTCAGAATACAATCAGTTTTTAAGTTGGAAACTATGTAATACCTCACATATATGTAGGTCACTGACCTAACAAGCTCATATTACTACAATACAGCCAAGAACCAGAAAAGCTCAAAAGCCTATGTGAACTCAAAATTAATGTCCATGCAATACAGCTTATCTATCTGACCCCTAGAAGAATTCTTCAGATTCTTATTTAAAAGTCTATTTACTCTTAGTTTAACAAAGCTTTAATTTATTTATTGTACCTAAAATGTCAAGCACAAGAAATTCATAAAAATGAGGGAAGGCTCATTTTAACTGATACAGAATGAAGCAAGTAAACTAACAGGGCAATATGTACACAATGATTCCGAAAATGTCCAGGAAAAGTACACTAAATGACAACAGAATTTAAATCAACAGAATGACCAAATATTAATTCAGAGAATCAAGGATGAATGAGGGCAGGATGAGACATACACTAGCAACCAAGGTCAATATGTTGGTTTGTTTTGCTTAACTTTACTTTTTTACCGTGTTTTTTATTACAAGGTGGGCTTTATTGTGGAATGGGAGCTATTAGTGACAGTAATGTAAAAAAAACAAACAAAAAATATAAATAAAAGTTTGTTTCAGGGGGTTGGGGTGGTTGTTTTTTAAGTTTAGTTATCTTGTTCCTAGACCACAGCAATTTATAAGCAGCAAATTATATGGAGGCTATGGCATATACTAATGTCAATATAAATGGATAGATGACCATAATGAAAAATATGCAAAGTGTAAAAAAGGAAGTCAAAAGCACAGCAGATATGTGCTTATTTAAGATAAGAGTAAATGACCCCAAACCCTCAAAGACCTCTGATGGCATGAAGGAAGCAACTTTTAGTTATCCAGGAAATATATATTAACCATTCCTTGAAAATGTCAAGTAAGTGTTTATATATGAATATAAGTATATTTGTTTTTCTATACAGATTTTGGTATGGCATTTGACTGAAACTATTTTTGCTACCTATGAAAAAGTCTGTCAGTTTTTTTATCTTTTGGTTTTTTTCTTTCATCTTTACTTATCTCTCCTACATTCTTACACAGATTAAATCAGTTATTTTCACAACCTAAAGCCTCAGAAACATTTTGGGGTCAAATACAGTAAATAAATATTAAATACAACTTAGAAAATCTTTCCACCTACAAATTACATACTAGTTAACCACCTTGCTTCCTTGGTTATGCTACTGATGTTATTTGGGCAACAATGTTATTTGAAATGAACTTTCTGAATTGAAGATCATTTTTCTGGTCAGAAAATCACTTCTGAGAAGCCAGTTCCGAAAGGTTAAAAAAAATGCAAAGATGCATAAAAATAAAATTAAAATTAAAGATGTCAATTTCCATCTTTTAACCAATCTTAAAATATTAATGATTAAATTGTAATTTCAAATGCCCCTCATGTAATATCACTTGAGGAACAAAATAGAAATTTCACTATAATTTCCCCTATTCATATATGTTCTTCATCATATGTTTTATGATCTTTCTAAAGAGACAAAAGTTCAAAAATCAAAACCTCTTTACATAGCCTAGAATTTTATAGGTTTAGAGCTGGAAGAAACTGTAGAGATCATCTAATCCAAGCCCCTCATTTTACAGATGTGAAAAACTGAAGTCTAAACAGAAATAACTTTTGTAGTCAAACAAGTAGTAACTAACAAAGCCAGGATTCAAAGTCTTCTAACTAAAAATCCACTGCTCTTCACCAGTATACCTCAAAACAAAACAAAACAAAAAAAATGTAGTTTCTTAGGGAAAAAAGAAAACAAGGAAATCAAAGTAGTTGAAAGCATACAAATAAATTGATAGGTGATAAAAAATACGTGACTCTCTAACCATATGACTAACTGCAGTTTCCTTAAAATTTGATTCTTCAAGAAACTATGTAAGAACATCTTATCTGGTGTTATCAAAAGTATAATCCATTAAGTTCATGACTATTTGTTTATAATTTTAAAATAAATAAAATAATGAAGAGAATTGTAAAATTATAAGATATAACTGATCATGTAAACACATTAATCCCTACCTGATCAACTCTCCTAACCATGAAGACCACCTCATTCTCACTTAAAGACATATGCTTTTAAACCCTAGTAGAACACACTATCTACCTTCTTAATTTTAACTGGCCAACCATTTACCATAGACTATCGCTTTTGACTCCCTACCTTTATTCATTGCCTCCCCCAAACTACCTTCCAAACACTTTCTAACCTCCATTTATCAGTGTTCCTGACTACAAGTAGCCTTTGATATATACCTGTTAAGTATGACTAAAGAAATGTTTTAGTAACTCAGGTTTACTGATATATTAACATAACAGAAAGAGTGAACAAGAGAAAATTTCTGGAGAGAGAGTAACAGCATGGCAGGAGCTAAAAAGTAATTCAAAACAGAGAAATTGAGACAAACTAGAGCCAACAAGAAAACAAACACACAAAGGATTAAAGTGGGAGGGTTTAGGCCCTGGCAAAAACATGGACTAATGCCTAATTTCTATCCCACAGATAAATGTTCTTTAGCATTCATTATAATCTATCCCTATCAACAATTATTAGACATTCTGACTCCCTAGCAAAAAGCATTTTGGAAACAGCCTAATCTCAATTTTTTCTTTATCTAATAATCAACCCAATCCATGAATCCAAATACAAAGCATTTTAGAATCTCAGACATGGAAAAGATGTCCAGCCTATATCTGGATAAGAATTCTCTCAACAATATATCAGTTTTATCAATCTTTGCTCAAATATCTCTATGGAAGGAGAATGTATTATTACTTCAAAAAATAGTCCATTCCACATTTAGATAGCTCTAATTGTTATAATTTTTTTCCTTCAAACAAAATTTCTACCTAATACTCTACAATTTCCACTGATTGCTCCCTAGTTTTACCTTCTGGCATCAAGTAGAACAAGTCTAACCATATACCATGTGACAATCCTTCCAAAATTTAAAGACTGTTATCATATTCCCCACAAGTCTTCTCTTCTTCAGGCTAAACATGCCTCTTTCTGCAATATTCACCTGAAACCTGATAGCATGAGAGCCTAGTGCCAGATTTAAATCATCAAATCATATTAGCAAAATTGAGACCTATAAAATGTTTTTAATTCAAATTTGTTTTTAAATTCACTTGATAATTTTCCAAAATGAAAATTTACTACATAAAGTTGGAATTTCACCAAGTACTCCCAACAAAAAATGGTATCTCCCACAACCATACTGTTTAATAAATTAAAAGAATTATAGCTGACTTTTACAGACCATTTTAAGATGATATTTTACATATATCAGTGCATTTTGAGCTTCGTAACAACTCTAAGAGATAGGTACTATGATCCCCATTTTATAGATGAGAACATGAGGTTCAATGAAGTCATCATGTACCTGTAATCACATTGCTAGTGTCAGAGGCTGAATTCATGCCAAAGTCTTCCTAACTCCAAACCCAGTATTTCCAACTTGACAATGTAGGTAGGGTACAACTTAATAATACAATACTGTCACTCATACCCTCCAAAGAAGTTTCTTCATCTTCTAGAAGTTAGAGCTATTCTGAAAGTTAGTAGTTATTTCCTTTTCTAGGAGTTTTGTGTTCCCTATATATTTCCTTTTTTTTTTTTTGCTGCAGGGCAATAAGGGTTAAGTGACTTGCCCAGGGTCACACAGCTAGTAAGTGTCAAGTGTCTGAGGCCAGATTTGAACTCAGGTACTCCTGAATCCAGGGCAGCTGCTTTATCCAATGCGCCACCTAGCTATCCCTGTTCCCTATATATTTCATGGGGAAGAGATGGCTTCTCTTATCTCATAACAACGTGCTATGTGAATTATGTGTATCTCACTTCTTGGATTAATCAAACTATAATTCACTATGGAAAGCCTAACTAGACCTTAAATTTTTTCAAAAAGATGCCTTTTAAAAAATAAGTAACTTTCCAAATATGGGTGATAACTAGAACAGTTCTTTTATATACCATAAAATGTAATAATAATAATAATAATAATAACACCTATATAATATACCACAGAGAGGTATTTTATGGAAACTAAAAAAATACCAGAAGAATAGAAAGAACAATAGCCTGAATTTACATACTATTTTGTTATTCAATACCTTTCCTCAGCAACCAAGGAACTCAAAATATCTTCACAAGGCAGACTGGGGGAAGTAAATAACTCCATTAAAATATGCATTTGGTCTGTTAGGTACAATTGGAGAAACAAACAGAGTATTCATTCAGCAAATATTATTAAGTGCCTACTATGGGCAAGCCACTATTTCGTTTCCAATTTTACTTACCAAAAATTAAAGTCATGCTTCCCACCTTTCAGCAGAGGCGTAATGTAATGGTGGAATGAGATCTGTATTTCAGACATTGTCAAGTAGTGATTTGTTTTCCTTACTTGTACTTATTTACTATTAAGAAGGGTTCTAAGGGACAGTTGGAAGAGGAGGGAGAGAGATATTGGCAAGGGACAGTAATTTTTCTTATTTTGGACAGTAATTTTTCTAAAGCATAAACTATTTTTTAATTAAGTTTACAATCAAGAGACCTAAGTTGAAATCTCAACTTCCACACTGTGTAACCTCAAACAAGTATTTAAGCTCTGAA
The DNA here is from genome assembly GCF_019393635.1 of Dromiciops gliroides. NCBI lineage: Eukaryota > Metazoa > Chordata > Mammalia > Microbiotheria > Microbiotheriidae > Dromiciops > Dromiciops gliroides. Next base: position 261,070,718 of record NC_057864.1, read on the forward strand.
GTTGAGTTATTTCTTGCGTAAAATGGAGAAAATACTTGCACTATTTCATGTGATTTTTATGATGACAGCACCTTGTAAACCCTGAAATACTATATAAATGTGTTATTAGTTCATTAATAGTACAGTACTCTTTGCAATGCATAATTAATTCTGTCACTATTAAAGTCCCAGCCTGAGGCTTCATAATGGATGGGATGAAAATAACCTCAGATTATCAAAGGATATATGCCTGTAAATTGTTGGAGGTTCTATCAAATTGGGAAGGCAACAATTAGGGGGCAGCTAGGTGGCACAGTGGATAAAGCACTGGCCCTGGATTCAGGAGGACCTGAGTTCAAATCCGGCCTCAGACACTTGACACTTACTAGCTGTGTGACCCTGGGCAAGTCACTTAACCCTCATTGCCCGCCCCCCCCACCCCCCCCAAAAAAGGACTAGCTTAGCCAAGTCTATTCTCTCAATAGATCCTTACAAAAGCAGATAATATAAATTTTATTTTCTCCACTTTACCTCCAATGCTGAATTATTAAAATGATTCATATTTGTGCTTCACTTTCCCCTTATTTCAAGATCCAATTTCCAGCAAGTAAATAAGTTTTTTTCTTAGTTACAAATTCTTCTATAACAATTTGGCTACTTCGGGCAGCTAGGTGGTGCACTGGATAGAGCACCAGCCCTGGATTCAGGAGGACCTGAGTTCAAATCCAGCCTCAGACAATTAACATTTACTAGCTATGTGACTCTGGGCAAATCACTTAACCCCAATTGCCTCAGCAAAAAATAAAAAACCAATCATCATCATCATCATCATCATCATCATCATCATCATCATCGTCGTCGTCGTCGTCGTCGTCATTTGGCTACTTCTTATTTCATCTAATTAAAACATGTACTGAGTACCTACGATGTGCAGAATGCTAAAGATTAAGAAATTTACAAAGGTGACAGGCCCTGCCTTCAAAAGGCTTGTGATCAATTTCTTTAGTGGGAGGATTCACAAAGGTGAATTTAAATTCACTTATCTAAAATAAACTTATCTTTTAGTATAACTACAGGAAGTTCTGAAACCCAATCTCAAAACAACATATTTCTAGCAACTGACAAGCTTCCTAATTTCACTAAAAGTAACTATTGAATAGTAGAGAATGATGAACTTGGAGTCAGAAAAACCTTTATTTGAATCTTTCCTCTGATACTTCCTGACTTGCAACATAGACAACTCATCCACTTCTCTAAGCCTCAGTTTCCTAGCTATAAAATGACAACAATAATACTCATAGTACCCATCTGGCAAAGCTATTCTGAGGATCAAATGAGATCATCTTGTAAAGCATTTTGCAAATCTTAAAATACTATGTAAATGTCAGCAATTAGTATTATTATTAGAGAAAAAAATTCTAGGTCTATAGAACTTTATGACCTTAGAAGTCAATGTTTCTCAAACAGTTCCTTAGAACTTGTGAGTTTTCTACAATGTGAATAATGCTTATATGAGAAAATTTCATAGTTCTAGAAAATAATTTTTCCTCTAAAATATAAGTATTAAAAATATTTTATTATGTTCAGTGTTGTGGGAAGGATGACTAAAAAGAATGAAGAGAAGTAGCATGGCATAAATAACGGAATGACATACTTGGAATGAAAAGAAATGGATTCAAATCATACCTCAAACCTTGACTAGCTGTATGAACATGGAGAAATCATTTAATACAGCCTATTTCCTTCATCTAGAAAACTGAAGTATGTAATAATACTTACAGAACCTGCTTAACAGGATTGTTATGACGAGTGTAATTTGTAACCCTTAAAGTATTGTATCAATAACAAAAGTGAAAGGAACATTAAAAAACAGCCAAACTCTGAGTAACTGTAAAAATCAATCCCAAAGAACAGAAAATGAAATGGACCCCCTCCATCTTCTTAGCAGAAAGCCAGAAGGACTAAGAAGTCAAAATGTTGCATATGTTATCAGATACCAATTTGTTAAAGTAAGTTTCTGCTCAATATTCTTCTTTGTTAAAAGACAGGTTCAATTCCCTTGCGGATAAAGGAAACTGTATCCAAATATAAATGAAATGTAAAACAAATGGCATCAATAATTAAGTGCTACTTGAGTTATTATTATTATTATTATTATCATCATCATTATATTTTGTCCCAAACTAGGCTAAATTATCTTAAGGAAACTGCACAGTTCTTTTAACAAATCCAACCTTTCCCCCTGAAACAAAGGGCTCATCTTTTAATACTAATACTCTTCTGGTGTTGTTGTTTTGACCGTATATCACAGAATACCACAATTTCTGAAAAAACTAGAGTTTAAGATGACCTAAAGATCAATGAAGAGGCCCATGATAGACATGAGTAGGCTGTAGGGCATTACAAATCACTTACAAAGGAGAAGTGGTATAAAATATATCATCAGAAAAAAGGTATGACTAGAAAAGAAAAAAAAGATGGCCCAATCACATGATGAGATTGAGGGATAATCCATAGACATCTACATCAAAGGACAATCCATGGAGACAGCCTGTATGTTCTACTGGTATCGAGACAATGTCAAGATAATGCAAGAAAACGTCCCAATTTATATGGCCCTCCTGGGATGAATTTACAGGAAGATAAGAATAAGAGCTGCACAGCATGGGCAAGCATGGATGTGGTGCACTATTTGTTGGAGGGAATGCTCACACTGATGAGATCACAGATCCATTCAAGAATTAAAGTATTTTATCCCAATATTTCATCAATCTCTAGAATCATATGTGTTTGAGCCAGTAAGGAAATCAAAGATCACCTAGTTCTCATTCTACAACTGAAAAAACTGAGAAAACCTAAAGAGGACCTTATGTCTATCACAACCCTATGCCAAAAAGTGTAGTTTGGAAAATGTTGATGTACAAGCTCAATTTACAGATGAACAAACTCTCACCCAGAAAAGTAAAGGTCACATTGTTAGATAAGATAGTAGCCAACACAGGACTAGAACCCAGGTGTTCTCTCTCTACAACTAGTGCTTTTTCCACCACTGTCTCATGTTTTAAGTGTTCTAAAGTAATCTTTACATGCATTACCCACATTCAGAAAGAAATATTACCAACAATGCTGGCCTCATTATTAAATAGGTTCCCTCTGTAGTACACCTTTAAGTGACTCAAGCACACAAACATAAAAAAAATACAAGCGAATAATTTTTAAAAGTATATTCACTTTGTACATACATCCTATAATGGTTTCTCTAAGTTTCATTTTAATAGTTAAAGTCAAACACTTTCCTGTTAATAGTGGTAAAACTGGGGTAAGAAAATTCAGATTCTTATCCAAGTTCTAATCTATTTAATTTAATTTAATGATGAGACACATCATCGGTCTTAGTTTCCTCATCTGTAAAATGAAAAGACTGAACATGATAACCTCTAAAGGTTATACTTTTGGTTCAAATACTCCATGATTTTATGATTCCAATGGGATAATAACTTTTTAGTTTATCAGAAATAATGTTCCTCGAGTTGGTAATGATTATAATTTCAAAATAATATGGTTCCTTTTGGAACCATAATATTTACCAAAGTACTAAATATTAGTATTTTCCCCCGTGATTTGGTTACTTTCTTTTTTGATAACTTTACCTGTGAAAGTTGTGATCTTTGATTAGAAACTCCTAAATACACATATTTTAATTACCGTCCAGTCTGGGCTTTAGAATTATTTAGGTTGAGAAAATAAATTCTAAATTAAAAATCAGGGTGCATAAACAAATGTGTTACACTTGGTGTTCTTCTTCCACCAAATCCCCACTCTACTTTAAACTCTCTTCCTTTCTTTTGTCAGAAGTTATTTGTTTTTTAAACTATGTTTTGGGTGGCATTCCAATAACAAAAATACTATGGGCAAACAGACATTTTCTCTCTAACTGCTGTTCACTAATTTTAAAAATGGGAAGGGAAAAAAAAGAAATAATGTTGCCAACCTGACATCTCAAAAACTATGACCATTAAATTATTAACTCTTTTTATTAGACTCTCATCTCTATCTGGTACTAATCTACTAAAATATCTATACATATATTATACAATTTTATAGAGAGAACTCAATATTTAAACACATAGATTAAGATAACAAGATACTGTTGTAAATATATAACATCTCACATTATAATCATCCCCTAATTTATCAACTGAAATTCAAGGTTTCATTTATTTGCTTCTTTTAAAGCCAGGGTGGGACAAACTTCCACTCTAAAATTATAAATCACTTAATAAAACTCAATGACAACTGAGATAGTTTCAAAAATGACAAAAGAAGAGATTTTAAAACTTGTTCTAAAAATAGTTGGATTTCGTTTTCAGTTCTAAATGTATTCCTCAAAGTTATGTGTAAAACAAATATTTACATATAAAATTACATTTTCTAAATAACATATTATAATCTAAGATTCCTACTTGTCTTGCAATTTAACTTCTGTCCCCACTACTCTATTAAAACTACTCATTGAGGTCACAAGTGATCTCCTAATTACCAAACCCAATAGCTTTTTTTCATACTCCTAGACATCTCTATAGCATTTGACACCTTTAGTCACCCAGTACATTATGCTAAACTACTCCTTAACTGAGATCTTTTTTCTTTTTCTCAAACATTCCCCATGGGTCTCTCTCTTCTCTTTATATTCTCTCTCCCCAAATCAAATTTATTCATTCACTTAGTTACAAACTATCAGAATGACTCCCCAAAGTAAATATATAACCCTGACTCCTAAGAAGAGAAAAAAGAACACGCATTTCTGTCTACTTGGTATTCCCCAAATGGTTAGCCCTCTGGTACTTCAAAAACTCAATGTATGATAAAGTACCCATCTTAGCTTTCTCAGAAAAACAAAAACAACAACAAAATCCTAATCATTCTCTCAACTCCCATATATCTGTTAATAACACTACTATTCTCCCAGTTGCCTGTTAGAAATGTTGGTGTCACCTTTGACTGTCCCTTTCTCCCCACTCCATGCCTTGTAATTTCCCAAATCCTATTGATTCTATTTCCACAATATCCTTCTCTCTTCCCACTGCCATCACCCCCACAAAAAGGCCATTATTATCTCTCATCTGAACATTAGCCTCTTAAGTAAAACCCCACTTCAATCATCTTTCACAATGTTGCCTGATTGATCTTCCTGATGTATAGACTTATACATATAGCTAAAAGCATTTCATTAGGTCCCTATCCCTAATGCCAACAAAATTAAGTTCAGAATTCTTACTCTGGCACTGAAAGTCCTCCACAATCTAAGCTTTTCTTAATACTACTCTCGTTTACATACTTCTCGTTTTAGCCAAATGAATGGTCCACTGTTCTACAAATACAGTTTTCACTTTGCTACTTTAGTTTTATAAAGACATCACAAATCAAAAAATGCTACAATCAAGAATAAGCACAGAAATCATCTACACAACCTCCTCAATTTACAGATGTAGAAACTGAGGCACAAAGAGATGAAAATACTTTCTCAAAATCACATAGCAAATAAATGGCAGAGTTAGGACTAAAATCTGGGTCTTCCAACTCCAAGACCTATCCTTTATACTACAGTACACTTCATGAAAGACATAGCATTTGAGCTGGGTCTTAAAAGAACATCTGAAAAGGGGCAGAGATAAAGGCAAAAATGGGCATTGTTGGCATTCATATCAGTCACTATTCCTAGAATGCCCATTTCCCCATGAACTTGATTAACTCAATCACAAATCTTTTCTTCTTCAAGGTCAGATGGTTATACCTCATAAAAACATATTTTATATTACAGTTAACTATATACATTTCTTCTAGCTACTCATTTATGGCAGGTAATTTATCTTATTTGTCTTTCTAGCTGCCCTATCACCTAACAGAGTTTTTATACAAAGAAAACACTTCATTTACCTGGTGAATAATGAATTTTCAATGGTTTATCCTTACATTTACATCAGTCTTTTAAAAGGTAGCTTGTCACTGCAACAGGAGGGCTGGTCTCAGAGTCAGGAAGACCTGAATCTGAATTGAGCCTCAGACACTGAAGAGTCATGCGGCCCTGGCCAAGGCACTTAACCTGTATCAACCTCAGATTCCTAATCTGTAAAATCAGTCCTAACAGCACTACCTCACACGACTGTTAGGAGAGTCAGATGAGATCATATTTCAAGCACTTCAAAAATGTTAAAATTCTATCTAAATGCTAGCATTACTACTATTATTATTATAAACGACAACTATTAAATAATATTTTACAAGTTCTTACCTTTTAAACAAAAGACTATTACTTTATAAATTGCTTAATGGAGATGTAACCTAATATTTTTAGTGGAAAACTATTAGATATGATGAAGTTCCATTCTTCCTGGTTCTCAAATATGTGATAACGTATACATAGCTACAGGACTAGATGTGAAATATTTTCAACCAATAACATTTTCTCAATGTAAAATTGTTTCAAAAGCCAGAAATATTTTAATCTGAGTTGCCATTATAAAAACAAAGTGACAATATCAGTGGAGACCATTTCTGAAATAGGCTTAAGATATATTTATGTGCTACTATAAAATGGTGAATTTCTGTGAAATTTTTAAAATAATGCTAAATAGGATGTCAGTCATCTACAATTAGGTACAAGTGTGTCTTAGAGAAAGAAATATTGAGAAGTATTATTCTATTGTACAAAATTATTTTCATATATATGTATGTATGTATTTTTTCAAAGGAAGAAGTCTTACTCTCTCAAAATGTTTTAGTTGTATGCCATTATCTTCATTGTTACTAAAAAAGACACTGAAAGACTTGCTAAATGTTAAGTTCTTTTTCAACAATATGTTCTACATTCACTATGATAAATTCTTAGTTTGAAAATAAATAACAGTTTTGTGTGAATATCAATGTACTATAATTTCTTAACAGATGTATTGTACTTAATATATAAGTGAAGTAATGTCTAGAGCAAAACATTTTTTTCCATTAAGTTACATTGAAATAACTGAGGTGCTATATGTCCATTTCTTAGGGCTGGTAACACCAGGCTGACAACTGCCATCTAAACCTCATTAGGCTACCTTAATGAAGTTTCCCCTGTAGAACACTTAACTTAGTTAAACAAATTCAGGAAACTTTGCTGAGGGATCCATATCCCAGCTAAATAATCTGAACTGAAGGGGGAAGAGGGAGAATTTACTTAGCTAAAATCACTCTCTTTTCTGGGTTCTATAAGTTCTATACTTATCTAATTTAAAGGTCTGTTGCCTTCTTCTCTTCCCTCCTCCCCCTACTCAGCCACTCCTTATCTGATTTAAAAGTTCCCAGGTCCTTCCTGAGAAATTACTTTACTGGAGGGTGTATTATAACATTAATTTTAAAGATGTAAACTCTCCCAACCTGGAGGGGGGGGAGGTAGGTGGGGGGTGGAGACCATTTACAGAATCAAAAATCAGCAAAACAAAAAGAATCACAAACTACTTTTAAAATTGGTATTTTCCTATACTAATAATCATATAACAGGGTTCAGCTAAATATGAATTGCAAAGAATCTAGAGAAAAACCTGTTATTTTCTGACCAGAGCTTAGCCTTGACATGTTGACATTATTTCAAATTATAATTCTCCTTTTACTTCCCCCCAAAATTATTTTTATTAACATGTTGATAAAACTTTAAGTAATCCCAATCCAATTAAGACATTTATTTTATAGGTTCATTTCAGATTATACACTTTTAATACATATAGAAATTCTAACAGATGTCCATTTCTTTCACATACACAAACAATTATAACTTTGCTCAGAAAATTATCTAGGTTTCTTAATTATGAAGAAATTTGCAAAAATGTATGCATGGGGGGCAGCTACGTAGCACAGTGGATAAAGCACCAGCCCTGGATTCAGGAGGACCTGAGTTCAAACCCGGCCTCAGTCACTTGACACTTACTAGCTGTGTGACCCTGGGCAAGTCACTTAACCCTCATTACCCCACCAAAAAAAAAAGTATGCATGGAATTTAGGAAGGAAAAAACTTTGTTTTTCAATTTCCTTTTCAGTACAAGCAACAAATTCTCTATATAAAAACCAAGAACCAGACACCCGAATACTTTACAAAAACAAAGTACCAATGGAAACCTCCTCTGCTTTTACATAAAGTTTTTATAGATTTCTCTGAAGTTTTCCCCAGGACAATGGAAAAAGTAATCCATTTGGAAACATTAAGACTTAGGTTAGAAGCCAGGCTCTGCCACCTCTCTGTGTGACCTCAGGCAAACATTTCATCTTTCTGTACTTCAAGGCCTTCATCTGTAAAATGAAGGAGTTTAGACTAGATGACCTCTGAGGTCTCCTCCAGCTCTGCAGCTGTGATCCATTTCTAACATTATGGGACATTTCAAAGAAACAATACACAGAATCTCAGAATCACAAAGACTATCAGTGGTTTTTTTGGTTTGTTTGTTTGTTTTTAGTGAGGCAATTGGGGTTAAGTGACTTGCCCAGGGTCACACAGCTAGTAAGTGTTAAGTGTCTGAGGCCGGATTTGAACTCAGATCCTCCTGACTCCAGGGCCGGTGCTCTATCCACTGCGCCATCTAGCTGCCCCAAAGACTATCAGTGTTGAGAAGGACTTGGGAGGCCACAGAGTTACATCTACAGCATCCCTAACAAGTGAACCTCCAGCCCCTATTTATGGACTTCCAGTGTCCTGGGACACGGAACTGACTACTTTCTGCTCAATCCACTTCTGAACAGTTCTAATTATTAGAAAGTTTGCCTTTTGTTGAACAGAGATTTGCCTTTCTACAACTTCCACTGTAAATCGACCCTCTAAAATTAAGCAGAACACTATCTCTTCAACATGACAATCCTTCAAATACCTAAAGAAAGCTACCAAATTCCCCTCTTACCACCTTCTCAAGTCTTTTCTTCTTCTAGTTAAATGCTCCAGGGTCATTAAACCTATCTTACCCATATGAAAAAAAGTGTAGAAATCCTTTATTTCTAGAATTTCTTCCCTAAAGCTTTTTAGATGTAACCACCATAGAGGGAAATTCTTATCGCTTCCATTCCCAACTCTGTGAAGATGTAAGAAATGTGATGCTACAAAATCTACAACAAAATCCCTGGTGATAACAAAAAGAAAAGCAGAACTAAAACCACCCTTTAGAATGATTCTGATTCAAAGAGCAGTTTTTAAAATATATATATATATATATATATATATATCTCCAGTAGGAGCAGTTAGGTGGTACAGTAGGTAAAGCACTGACCCTGGATTCAGGAGGAACTGAGTTCAAATGCGACCTCAGATACTTGACATTTATGTATGACCCTGGGCAAGTCACTTAACCCTCATTGTCCCACCAAAAAAAAAAAAATTCCAGTCGTTAAAAAACTTAGAATTAAAATTTTCTGGAGGGACAAGTTTTAATTCATTTAATTTTTAATATCTTCTGGTTCTCCAGAAACAAAATGATATGTTTCAGATAGAGAGCCTATACATATAGATACAGATAGAGAGCCTATACTCTTTTAGGTTCCCCTAAGCTTGATCAAATTCTTTCATGGTTTTAAAATGTAACTAAATACAATTGGGGGAAAGTTATGGATAAGAATGTTTGGTTTTATGGGGCAGCTAGGTGGCCCAGTGAATAGAGCACCAGCCCTGGAGTCAGGAGTACCTGAGTTCAAATCTGGCCTCAGACACTTACTAGCTGTGTGACCCTGGGCAAGTCACTTAACCCCAATTGCCTCACTAAAACAAACAAACAAAAAAAAAAACCAAGAATGTTTGGTTTTTGGTTTTTTTATTGTTGTTTTTTACCGGACCTATGACTTTATCCATGTGGAAAGCTTTCAGTGAGGAACTTTTCCATAATATGAAGTCTCAGAGAGTTAGCTGGGTCACTGAAAAGTTAAGCAATTTGCCCAAGGTGTCACACACACACACACACACACACACACACACACACACACAAAATATATCAGAGGTGGACTTGAATCCAGGTCTGGCTGACTCTGAGGCCACTCTTTCAAATAACCTCTTTTGTGTGTATCTTTTAAATTAGATAGCCTTATCTAAAGTAAAGATACCCCTTAACTACAATGTCAATATCCTTTAACAGCTTGTTTTATCCACATTTTTCCACAGGGTATAATTTACTTCTATATTATATAATCCTAGAATATAAAACAGTGTCACCTGGGACAACTGGTTGTCCTAGCACTAAATTGCTCCAGTGACTGAAAGCAGTCCCATATGCTGCTCATCAGTAAAAAGGAAATAATATAAAATAAAACTGTTTTATGGGTTGCTTTTGGTTTGTTTTTCTAGATTAAAAAAATTAAGCTCTGAATTCTATTTTTAAAAGGCCTATCTTAAATGGGGACTGAATTAAATCAATGACCTAGAAGTTTTATATATTAGTACTATGAATCAGAACTGTAATGTTACAGTAGCAATGTTAGAAATGCAATTAAGCTCTAACTGAAAAAACTCTCCAAGATAATTTTCATTAAAGGGGAAAGGATAGGAGAAGAAAAAGGTAATTGCTTTATTATCTCCATTTAACAGTTGAAGAAACTAAGGAAAACAGAGGTGAAGGGTTTTTCCCAGGGTAATGCAGCTAGTAAGTATATGAGACCAGATTTTAATTCAGGCCTTCTTGACTCCAGGCCCATCACTGAATCCACTGCACCACCTAGTTGCCTCATTAAGCACTAAGACTACCCAAATATCACCATAACAGAGTGTGTGTGAGACTATAATACTATGTCCAGGTACAGTCAACTAGAACATTCTGAACAAAGAATCCCTAATTCATTTTATATTTAATGAATCACTACATGAATTAAGCTACCAATTGAATTCACAATTCAAGGGAAGCCATTTCATTTTCAGGAAGAAATACCTCCCCTGAACTGACAAATTATGAAAAATTAACCACAGGAAAAGAACTCATTTTGTCCTCTTTCCAAAGACCATATGAAATAAAAACTAAGATGCATTAGCAGACAAACATTTAGGGGGAATAAGCTTCTCTGCCATCAGATTATGAATTACTTGTCTTTGCCAAGTCAGGTTGCAATGCAATAGTAATCAATCAAGCAAAATAGAGCCTTAGGAAAGGAACCTTCATAATTATGAAGCTTCTTAGAGATGGATTAGAGACTACTTAATCAAAATTCTAAGCTGTGATGCTTAGTAATATTATCACAATTACAAATTCTTGATTAATTAAGCTTTTTATTATTCAAATACCATTAAAAAACAAATATTTCTCTGATTATCTTTTGTAATCATAAACTTAAATGGTTTCAATTTTAACTACTTCAAAATATTTGAACTGTCTTATAAATGCAGAATCTATAACATACATCTAATTCTTGAAAAATTAAAGCAGTCTTTTAAATGTTGAAAACATTTACAAGTCATAGTTTATAAACAATTAATCACTTATATTAACTTTTTCAAAGTAGAACCAAGTGTGCATTATAATCACATAAAGTTACATTATAGATAAGCCGTTTTACCCAACTAGATATTTATTTTAAATGTAATAATAAAGACTATTCGACATGTTTTTTTTTCTTTCTTAGTCACTTCCAAACTTATTTTTCAATACTTTCTATTTGTTAGATCTATGTCCTTCTCAGGAATACTTTTTAAATAGTTTAAAGTCTATATGGATACAATACTTACATCATACTCTGCAGTTCAAGAGCAAAACTTGTAGATTTCCCTGTGCCTCTTCCACTACTTGAGGTAGCAATAGCTGACATCGGGCTAGCTGCAGTATTATTCATCTATATAAACAAAAAGAAATAACAAAGCTTGCAAAAGTATTTTAGCTGTAAATAAAAGCATATGAGAAATGGCAGCAATGATAAAATGTAATAAAGCATGAATTATTTTAAATATCCTACTTAGTATAATCTATAAAAATCTTGTTTGCTCATCAACACAAGAAAACTAGTAAACCCTATTTTGTACAACAATATGATTATAACTGCATTATTCATTCATGAAAGCAAATATTCCAGAAGGATTTGATACAAAAATGCATTTAGGTAAGGAATGCAACTCCATAAGATTAAGTTACAGAACAGTTGTTTGCTACCTGTACTGGTAGAGAGTCTTTATCATATCAGATGCCAAATCTTGTTTCTATCTTTACACTATCTTATCTTTATACTCTCTCTATTCACACAGCCACAACCCTAGTTAAAGATCCACCAGCTCCCACCAGGAATATTGTAATGACCTTTTAATTAGTCTCTCTGCACCAAATCTTTTGCACTCCAACCCATCCCCCACTCAGCTGACAAAATGCTTTTCATAACATCTAGAAACAACCATACTTCCCCTTACTCTGACTCCACTGGCTCACTATTTCATACATGATCAAATATAAAGTCCTTTGGCACTTAAAGCTCTTCAAAATTTGACTCATCCCTCTCTTGTGGTCCATCCACATTGGTCTACTTGGTGTTCCTCACACTTCCGCTCTATCTCCCCTCTCTGATTTTGGATTGGCTGCCATCATGCCTGAAGAGTTTTCCATCCTTATCTCTGCTTCTTAGAATCTCCACTTTCCCTCAAGATTCAGCTTCTTTAGAATGCCTTGACTTGTTTTCTCCCTCTCTTGTGGTCCATCCACATTGGTCTACTTGGTGTTCCTCACACTTCCGCTCTATCTCCCCTCTCTGATTTTGGATTGGCTGCCATCATGCCTGAAGAGTTTTCCATCCTTATCTCTGCTTCTTAGAATCTCCACTTTCCCTCAAGATTCATCTTCTTTAGAATGCCTTGACTTGTTTTCCCCTTTCCTTATCTCCACCAAATTGCTATAGTATTAAAGTCATAAGGCAGAGGTTCTTAACTTAGGATCCATGAAATTATTTTGAATGTTTGCATTTTTTATTTTTGTAACCATATTTGCGTTTAAAACATTATTCTGAGAATAATATTATTTATATAGTGTTTTAAGGTTTACAAAGCATTTTGTAAATATTACCTCATTTTGTCCTCAAACAGCCCACAACCAAAAAGAGGCATATGCTATTATCTCCATTTAACAGATAAGGAAACAGAGAAATTATGTGACTTGCCCAGAGTCACCTGAGGCCTGATAAAAACAAATATACAAAATAAATGGGGGGGGGCAGCTAGGTGGCACAGTGGATAAAGCACCAGCCCTGGATTCAGGAGGACCTGAGTTCAAATCCGGCCTCAGACACTTGACACTTACTAGCTGTGTGACCCTGGGCAAGTCACTTAACCCCCATTGCCCCACATAAACAAAAAAACAAACAAAATAAATACAGGGTAATTATGGGGGGGGGGTATAAATTATGGAGAGTTTTGAAAGTAGCTAGGGATTCTAACAGGTAAAGTTCAGATGAGAGTGTATTCTAGGCATAGGATACAGCCAGTGCAACAACATGGGAGCATGGAGATGGGAGATGGTACATCATGTGTGAAAAACAGTAACAAAAAAAAAAAGCACGGTGTGGGGGGGAGGGCCAGTAGAGAGTATAGGAAGGGGAATCATAAGGTAGAAAAGACAAGTTGGGGGCTGATTATAAATGAGTTTTAAAAGTTAAACAGAAAGCTTATATTTGATCCTATAAGCAATAAAGTGGAGTTTATTGAGTAAGGAAATTAATTAAATGTTTAGATATACACTTTAGGAAAATGATTTGATAACTACATAGCAGATGGATTTGGAAAGGGCAAAGACCTGAATTGGGGAGATCAATCAAGAGGTTATTGCAATAGCCCAGGCAAAAGGTGATGAGATAGTGAGCACCTGAGTAGAGAAAAGGGGAATGATGCAAAAAATTTTGTGGAGGTAGAAATGACATTATTTGGAAACAGACTGGATATGTGGGGGTGAAAGTGAGGTATCTAGGATAATTCTAACACTGCATAGCTGAGAGAGTGGAAAGATCCAAGTGTACTATACAGAATTACTTAAGTTCAAAAGTTGGAAGGAGGGGATTGAGGGAAGGATGAGTTTTTTGACATGTTAAGTTTAAATGCTTAAGAGACATTTAGTTTGGAATATCTAATAGATAGATGAAGATGAGCAACTGCAGCTGAGGATAGAGAGTAGAGCTGGATCTAAAGATTTAGGAGTCATCTACATAGAGTTTGTGTGTTTGTTTGTTTGTTTGTTTATTATTTATTAAACCCATGGCAGCTTATAAGGTCGAGTTCTGAATGCCAAACAGAAGGTTAGCTGATTGAGTAAGGAAGTGAAATGATCAGACCTGTGGTCCAGGAAAATCATTTTGGTGGCTGAAGAGAGGATGGACTGTAGTGATGAGAGACTTATGGAGGGCAGACCAACCAGTAGCTTACTGCAATAGTTCAAGCATGAGGTGATGAGGGCCTATACCAGAATGGGGGCAGTATAGAAGAGAATGGGGAATATTTGAGAGATGTTACAAGTGTGAAATCAACAGGCTTTGGCAACAGATTGAATAAGACAGTGAGAAATCAAGAGTGACAACAAATTTCAAGCCTGGAGAACTGGGAGGTGCCCTCAACAGTAATAGGGAAGTTTGGAAGGGGGAGAAGGTTTTAGGGGGAAAGATAATGAATTCAGTTTGAGACATACTGAGTACAAGATGTCTACCAGAGATCCAGTTCAAGATATGAGACTGGAAATCAGCAAAAAGGTTAAGACTAGATAGGTGGATTTTAGAATCATTTCAATAAAATATATGGGAACTGAAGAGATCACAGAGTAGTATAGAGGGAGAAGAGAAAAGGCCCCAGGACAGAGTCCTGTGGGACACACAGGGTTAGCAAGCATGACCTGGATAAGGATCCAGCAAAGGAAACTGAGAAAGAAAGGTCTCAGACCAAAAGAAAATAGTGTCCTAGGAAGAAGGGAGTATCGAAGAGAAAAAGGTGACTGACAGTGTCAAAGGCTGCAGAGGAGTCAAGAAGAATGAGGACTGAGAAACGGACAATAGATTTGGTAACTAGGAGATCATTGGTAACTTTAATGAGAGTAGTTTCAGTGGAATGATGAGGTCTGAAGTTGGATTGTAGGAGGTTAAGAAGAAAGTGACAGGTGAAGTGGAAGGCACCTGTCAGACGTTGAGCCACAAAGGGCAGAAGAGAAATAGTATGATAGCAGGGATGGAAGGATCAACTGAGGGTTTTGTGAGAATGGAGATGATATGGGCCTATCTGTAGGCAGTTGGGAATGGAGAGAATGAAGGTAAGTGAGAAGGCAGTACACAGAGATTGAAGATAATTGAGAGATGGGAACAATAGATGGTGCAATCTGTTGAAGAAGACAGGATAGAACAGTACTGCTTGTGCTAGTAGAAAGATCTGCCTCTTCATATGAGACAAGGGTAAAGGAAGAAACAGTGGCTGAGGGCATCTGAGTGATACAAGATGAAGAAGAGGAAAGAAAAGATCGCTATAAGCAAATAGCCTCAATTTTTTTCAGTAAAATATGAGCAAGGATCTCAACTGAGAGTGGAAGGAGTAGTGAAAGGTTAAAGGAGGGACAAAAAGACAAGCACCTCACTGGCTCAGACTGGTGCAACCTCTATACCTACCATACTCTTCCCTCCCACTTATTTATTTGAAGGCACGGTTTGTGCTACCCCATCTATAAATGCAATGCTAGTAATAGCTCTGATGTCTCTATCTCCTTTCTTTACCATCAAATTTTTCCCAAGCACAGCCTATTCTAGTTCTCCGACTATCTCACCATTCACTCCCTCTTTAACCCTTTGTAATATGGTTACCATCTCTACTATTCTACTGAAACTTCTTCCTGAAAGATTAGCCACCTCAATCCTGTCAAATCCAATGATCTAATCTCAGTCCTTTTACTGATTTCCCTCAATTCTTTTACTGATTTCCCTGCAGCATTCATAAGTGCTCCCCATTCCACCAAACCTCCCAATCAGGATGGTATTCTCCTTTGGCTTCCAAAGCAGAGTACTTTTCTGATTCCTTTCTTAATTCCTTGACTAAGTTTTATGCACCTCCTCCTCTGAATCTTGTTTTTCATACCCCAATCCCAAAAGTAGACTTCATCACTGCTCTGACCTCTAGATTCCTCACCATCTACACTCTCTCTGGGGACTTTCGTCTACTAAAGCTTCAGCTATTTCACTCTTCATCCCTGAACTCCACATTTCTATCTGCTTGCTGGATATCTCATGTGGATGTTCCACTGACACCTAAAATTAAGTTCAACATGTGACTTTCCCAAAGAATTTTCCTGCTCCTCATTCTCTTATTTTCATTCATGTTACTAACATAATTCTGTAGTCCAGGTTCAAAACTCTTGTACCATCAATGAACCTTCCCATTTCTCCAATTTCAACCCCCCAAGTCCTATGAATTCTATCCCTGTATCTCTTTCATCTGCCTCCTCTCTATTCTCACTGCCATAAGAAGAATAACATTGCCACACCACAAATCACTGGAACCATCTGCTAACTGCTCTCCTTGATTCCAGTCACACCACCACCCCCCCATCCAATCCAATCCAACTCTATATTCTCTTTCTCATCTTCAATCTCTCCCTATCTTCTTACCTATCTAAAACATGCCCATGTCTCCTACCTTAAAATAAATCTTGCTCTGTTCCTTCTACCTATCATTCAAATCTCTTCACCTTCTCAGCTAAATTCTTTGGAAATGGCTATCTAAATTCAGTGTCTCCATTTGTTTCACTCTCTTCTAAATTCTCTACAATCTGACTTCTGATGTTATTCAACTAAAATTGCTTTCTCCAAAGTTACCAATGTGATGTTTAAAATCTAAATTGTGTGATCGCCTTAAATTAGAAGCTTTAGCACCAGTCTTTGGGCACTAAACATTTATTAAAGCATACAGATATTCACGTGGAGTTCAGAAAGTTAAGAAAAAGCCTCTAGCCTACAGTTCCAGCCTGGTCTGGTTTTTCCTCAAGTCCTCCACCACAAGCCTGCTTCAATCATGAACTCTCCAGAAAACTGATTGTGAAAGCTTTTTATAGGTCCAGAGCATGGGCATAGGTCCTTCAAGCTGGATTGGTTAGCATCATCCAAATCCATTGGTCACTGGACTTGAAGATGGTCTTGAGTTAAGTTCAAAGTCTAGCTTCTAAGAACAATATCTTCTTAAGGGCTAGCCAGGTGTGATTACAATCTATTTAACTAGAAGGAGGCTAATCAGCAGTCAATCACTCTCACTTAATTCAATCAGTTTAGATTAATCTCCAGGTAGGCCTTTGAGTATCTGCTAAATCCCATTATTTTATCACACCAGTGATCTCTTAAATGTCAAAGCTAATGGCCTTTTCTCAGTCCTCATCCTTCTTGACCTCTCTGCAGCCTTTGACACCGTCAATCACCCACTTCTCCTGATAATATCTAGGTTTTCATGACATTGCTTTCTCTCCTCTTTCTCTTCCTACTTGCCTGACTGCTCCTTCCTTCTCAGTTTTCTTTGCTAGCTCTCCATTCATGTCATGCCCTCTCATGGTGGATGGTCCCAGAGGCTCTGTGTGCTGGGGCTCTCTTTTCTTTCTATCCTGTCTTACCTGGTGATCTCATCACTTCCATCATCTCTATGCTGATGATTCCCAGATCTACTTATCCAGCCCAAGTCTCTCTCCTGAGCTCCAGTTTCATATCACCTTTTGAACACCACAAACTAGATGTCATATAGGCATCTCTAACACAATGTAGCCACAACAAAACTCATTTTCTTTCCCCCAAAACCCTCCCCTCTTCCCAACTTTCCTAGTACTTACTATAGAGGGCACAACCATCCTTCTAGTCACACCCAGGCATGTGGTTGTCACCCATGACAACCTCAATGTCATTCTCAACCCCTCACTCACACATCCCACATATCAATCTGTTATCAATCTTGATTTGTCTTCGTTCACGATATCTATGGGATACGTTCCCCTCTTCCCACTCAGACAGCCACAACCCTAGCTCAGGATCTCATCACTTCTAACCTGGACTATAACAACAGCCTGCCAGTTGGTCTCCCTGCCTCAAGTCTCTCCCCATCCCAATCCAATCCATCTTCCACTCAGCTGCCAAAGTCATCTTCCTAAAGTGCAGGTCTGACCATGTCACACCTTCCCCTTATTCAATAAACTGCTGTTTGGCAGTTAAAGCTCATCACAACCTGACCCCTTCCTACCTTTCCAGTCTTAGACTTTACTCCCCTTCCCTTACTCTATGATCCAACTACACTGGCCTCCCGGCTGTTCCTCACACACAACACTCCATCTCCCCACTCTGTGCCTTTTCACTGGTTGTCCCCCATGCCTGGAATGCTCCCCTCCCCATCTCTACCTCTTCACCTTCCTGGGCTTCTCCAACACTCACCTCAAGTCCCACCAGTTTTAAAGGTCTTTCTGGGTCTTCCCCCCACCCCTTCCCACATCCCCGTTTTCTTTACTCTGAAGTTACCTTTCATCTACTCTATATAATCTGGTATGTACACAGTTCTTCACATGTTGTCTTTCCCATTAGATTTTGAGCTCTTTGAGGGCAGAGACAGTGTTTTTGCTTTTCTTCGTATACCCAGCATTTGATGTTGTCTAGTACAGAGTAAGTGCCTAATAAATGCTTATTCATTGACACTTTTGATAAAAAAAAAAAAAACCTACTTTTTGGCACAAGTGTTTCACATCAGAACCACTGTTGGTGAAAGGAAAGTATCCAATACTACTTTCTTGAAATTATAGTCATTCTTTCACAAATTATTTAACTTACAAATCAAACAGGTGTATGGCATTTTCTTGACAAGATGAGCCAATAGCTCATCAAACTCTTTAAAATAATTATTTCCCAGGACTACAATTTTGTTTGATGTTTGAGATAATTAGCTACTTTGGATATTAACTTCTTTACACATCAAAGTCCTATCACTCAGATGCTTTATTTCCTTTCTTCCAGACATTAAAAAAAGAAATGTCAGTCAAAAGCAGAAGCACTAAAGTCAATTTTCTCTAATAAATACAGTTAACATGGAACTGAAAACCTACTGTAATCTTCTCAACGGGTTAATGTCCTACAGTTGTTGTAGCTTTCAATTGAAATGCAGCTGTTTGCCATATTCTGCAAACTGAATTCAGATGTGCAGATTGGGGCAAAGATTATTTCAACATGCAGTAGTTTAAATATGAACCCTACTAAGCAGAAGATCAGTTCTGATCAACACTACTTAAAACCAGTCATTATGAAAATATTTTATCTATGTCACATTTGTAAATTTTCATGTGAAGAAAATCTGGCATTTGTATTTTAATTTTAAATAACTAAATTTTGAAAGATGTAGATTTTGTACTGTAAATACTGTAGTAATTTTATTTTATTAAGTTTAGACTATCTAAGCAGTTGAATTAGCAAACATACCCTGAATATATGATTGCATTTAACTGGTACTCTATTTTTGGTGATTAATGTAGCTTGGAACAAAGACAAGTAATCATAAAGAAAGAAGTTTTAAAAACTTAAATATATTAGGAACCTGATTGTCATAATTATAGCCATTTTATACTTCTCTTTAACAAAAATAAAAAGTAGATCAAACCCATCTAACCATCCACTTGTTTAGAAAAAAATGCATATTTAATGTCATTATTTTCTTTTAAGGTGGTGTGAACATATGAACCACTGCTGAAGTAAATTAATTCTGTAGACCCACATAATGGTTCTAGTTTTTTATTTTAATTGAAGAGAGGAGGTCCTTCATTGTAATCTGACATAACTTGAACTTTGCATGTGATTTTTTAAAAACTATGCTGTTTCTTTTTTTGGGGGGGGGGCGGGGCAATGGGGGTTAAGTGACTTGCCCAGGGTCACACAACTAGTGTCAAGTGTCTGAGGCTGGATTTGAACTCAGGTACTCCTGAGTCCAGGGCCAGTGCTTTATCCACTGCACCACCTAGCTACCATAAAACTATGCTGTTTCAAACCAGAGTTTAAACCCAGTTCTATCAAGATTCCAAGTCCAGTATTTTTTCCACTACACAACACTTAATTACCAACTACAACCTAAACAGAACCAGTAAGGAAGTTCATTGGATCATAAATTTAAATTGGGGTAATCTTAGAGCTTATCTAGTCCAGAGGTGTCAAGCACATAGCAGGCTCAACACAGCCCACAACACTCCTGAGTGCAGCTCAAACGAGATTAAAATGTAATTGGGAAATATTTAACAAAATAAATTAAAATGTAATAAAACATAGATACCATTACATCTTAAAATTAAGTGAACATATAGCCCTCAGGAATCCTTATGTATGCCTCAGTGGAGCCATTTCTATTTCAGTTTGGCAGCACTAATCTAGTCCAACCCCTTCATTTTACAGGGAAAATAAAGTAAGGTCCAAAAAAATTATTTGCCCAAAGTCACACAAAAAATGAGAGTTGCAATCTGAACCTGCATTATCTGACTCCAAATCTGGCAATATTTTCAACTCTACTACAAACTATTTCTGGAGTAGGAACTAGTTTCTGGGATGGAAATTACAGGAACCTTAGGAGAAACTGATCATTCTTCTATCTTTGAAAATGTCACAGGGGTGGGAAGGAAAGCCAGGCACAGTCAATCCCCTAAATCTGAAAAGAGCTTATTTCAAAGGGTTCAAAGCAAAATTAGTGTGATCTTATGTACTAAAATTCTCTAAGGGAGGCAGGGATAGGAAGCTCTCAAAAATTATAATTTGAAGTCAAGAACTTAAAGAATTCCACTGAGAAAAAAGAGAAGTTGACAAAAGAGAAGAATCTGGATGCAAATAATGCTGCTTTAAGAATCAGAGGACTGGGGGCAGCTAGGTGGCTCAGTGAATAAAGCACCGGCCCTAGATTCAGGAGCACCTGAGTTCAAATCCGGCTCAGACACTTGACACTTACTAGCTGTGTGACCCTGGGCAAGTCACTTAACCCCCATTGCCCCCCCCCAAAAAAAAGAATCAGAGGACTTAGGTCCAAATCCTAGCTCTCCTATTTTCAACCTTGTAACCCTAGAAAAATCACTTCATTTTCCTGGTCTTAATTTCCGCATCTGTAAAATGTGGTAGTAGAAAATGTTCTAAATGGTCTCTCAAGTTCCGTCTATCTCTCTAAATCTATGTTGCTAAGATTTTATAAAGACATATATTGAAGATGAAAGCAAGCTTAGGTAATGAAAAATGAATATAAAAGCATGGCATGGGTCTTGTAAAAAAGAATGATTTCAGGAATCCTCAAAGTCCAGAGTAATCTGACATTAGTGATAAACACTAAGAACCAAGAGGACCCTTCAAGTGACACTTTTTTAAAGGGGGGATAAAAGAATAGGGTCTGTCTGTTGTTTAAGGGCATGGGGCAAACCTGAAGAATGACAGAGGCAAGATAGCACTTCTCATCTCTTATTTTATTTCTTTCTTCTCTGCCAAGAATAAACTTTGAACTGGAAAGGATAGACCAAAAATGGCAGATAGGGAGTTGATAGCCAATGTTAAGAACACACCTAACTTCACTGATGAGTGCAGATTACCAGAGATGATCTACAGCCCAGAGTAACAAGAAGACTAGGGGACATGATAGTCTGTAAGGTCTTTAAGAACAAAGGAAGTTCCACAGTACTAGAAAAAGGTAAATTTTGTCCCTTCTCACCCCCTCACCCACCCCAAAAAAGAGAAAGAGCACAGTAAGAAAACTAGGCCAAATGAATTTAGCTTTGATTTCTGGCAATTAAAGGGATAGTTTTTGTTGAATCGTTTCAGTTGTACCCAACTCTTTGTGATCCCATTTGGGTTTTCTTGGCAAAGATACTGGAGTGGTTCACCATGTCCTTCTCTAGCTCATTTTACAGATGGGGGAAACTGAGGCAAACACGGTTAAGTGACCTGCCCAAGGATTACACAGCAAGTAAGTAAACTCAGGTAGTCCTGACTTCAAGCCTGACACTCTTATTCACTGCAGCACCTAGCTGCCTAAACATAGCTTTGATTTTCTATTAAGAAAAGGAAACAGTGTTCACAGAAAGTCAACTGGCTTTATCAAGGACTGTTGACACTAGATTAACCTCATTTCCTCATTCTAGATTGGTATATCAGGAGAATGGTAAAATATAGTTTACCTAAAATGGACACGTGCTAGATTATAGCACAATCAGAATTTAAAACTGGTTGCCCAGTCCTCAAGAATTTGGTTCAATTTAAACTTTCAGTGATGTCTCTAATGCAGTGTCCCAAGGATTTCTCTTGGGCCCTGTGCTATCCAATAATTTTATCCATCATCTGAATGAAGGCAAAAATGATCCGTTTATCAGATTTAAAGGTGACATAAAATTGCAAAGAAACAATAATACAATGGACAAAAGATCCTGGTTCCAGAAAGATCTTAACAAGTAAGAGCAATGGGTTGGGGAAAAAATTTACCTTCAAAAGCAGAAGATGGAGAAGTTATGGCTAGATAATAGGTCACTGAAAAAAGATAAGGAATGGGGCAGCTAGGTGGCACAGTGGATAGATCACTGGCCCTGGAGTCAGGAGGACATGAGTTCAAATCCAGTCTCAGACATTTGACATTTACTAGCTGTGTAACCCTGGGCAAGTCACTTAACCCTCACTGGCTGAAAGAGAAAAAAAACCCAAATGTTAAATCATAAGCCATTTCATGGTAGCAAATAAGTTAAGATAATTTGATGTTCTAGCAAGAAGTGTTGAGTACACAAGAGGATATGCCACTGCACTCCTCCTTGATCAGACCATACTGATAGCATTGTGTTTAGCTCTCTGCAAAACATTTTAATGAAGATATTGACAAGTCTTGAGATAAAATAAAATGGTGGCCTTAGACTATGCCATATGAGGATCATTTTTCAAGATCTTTAGAATGGGAAAGATGAGATTCGGTGGTTATATGAACTTGTATTTAAAGGGCTATTATATGGAAGATGGGTTGAATTTGGTCTCTTTAGCCAGAGAGGAGAATTAGGAGAAAATGGTGGAAGTTGCAGAGACAGAGGTTTAGGCTTGATATAGAGAATAATTCTAACAATAGAATCTAAATAATCCTTAATTATTCAAGATAACTATGCAAATGTTAAATGGGCTGCCTCAGAAAGGAGTGGATTTTCCCTTACAGGAGGTTTTCAAGCAAAGGCTGAATAAATACTTGTTAAAATGGAAATGATGACCCACTTAATTCTAGGACCTAATTATGTCCTATTTATGCTACATATAAGCTTTCTCTGTGAACATTTGTTTGCATGTGGCCTTTACCTTGTAAGCTCCTTCAGGGCAGGGATTGTCTTATGCTACTTTGTATATCCTCAGAATTTAGCACAGTACAGGATATATCAGAGGCACTTAATAAATGTTTACTATTTGATAAAAGATTCTTACATAGTATCAAATTGGACTACTTGGGGTCTGTGGTCCCTTCCAACTCTAGGATTCTGTGATTCTGAGACTGTAGACATAAGACCATAGAGTTTCATACCAAACTAAAATATTCAAATTTGACCATGCTTAAAGGAATATTTGATAGTGCTAAAAAGTAGGAGGTATGAAAAAAGTTTATGTTTGACAACCATCTAAAAACATTTTAATAAAAATTTTATGTAAAACAACTTATTTTTAAAATTCTGGAATTTTCTGGATACATTTAGGAAAAGGATGACATCTATTATATTTTTAGTGCAATTAGGAATTTCCAGAACCTGTAGGAATGAGGGGGTCTGTTTGAAACAGGCAAAGGGGAGCATGGTTCGAAGATGAGCAATCTGCCACACTCCCGTTAGTTCCTCATCCAAGGTCTCCTTGATGTGATCTAGCTCTGGGAAAAGGTCATGAAATTATTAACGTAGCTGGTCAAGAAATGGGCAATTCCAGTTATCAGAAATCAAATAACTCACTTTATAGATACTAGTGCCGAAAAGAACCTCAGAAGCCATACAGGGAGATGGTGTGTAACTCTCTCCCTTTCTTTTTTCGTTTTCTGGCTGAAGACAGCTCTTTTCACAGACAAAGAAACTGAAGCCCAGAGAGACACAATGGCCTTCTCAAGGCAAAACATTTGATTACTGGTAGGGCCAAGACTAGAACTTATCTCTTCCAACTTAAAATCCAATATTCTTTCTAGTGAATTACATTTGCCTCCTAGAAAGGTCATTCAGCAATAACATTCCAAAGATACCAGAGCTGGAAGGGACATCAATATCATCTGGTTCACCCAACATCCTTGATATTACAGAGAAAAAGCATGACAATGCTTTACTAATGAGTCTGAAGAAGTTGCCACTGGATTTAAAACTGAGGAGTTGCCAACATTTACTCAGAAAGAACGAAGACTTATGATCCATAGATTAGAATCTGAGAATTTCTTTTCTCTACATTCAGGGTTGAAAGAGCCACCATATATCCGAGAAGTAAAAATGTAGCCAGAACTATCTCCCAAAATGTAACAGTCACAAAACTAAGCAACAACACCTGGCAAAGATACCTCAATGCAGATTAAGTGGAGTTTCTCATACAAGTGTTCTAAGGCACAGGAACTAAGCTATCAGGACTAAGAGTTCCAAATTACATGTGCTTCTAGTCATCAAAATAGTCAATGTTTGGAAAAAGAATCCCTTTCCAAAGATCCTTATTATTCACACTCAAGCTTCCACCACTAAATATGTGTCCAGGAAGGGCAGTGATAAAGTTGGGCCATCGTTTTCCAGTCTTTCCAATCTAGATTAGCAATATATTAGAAACAACCTCAGCAATCTCTCTTCCTCAAAAAAAGAACCAAGTAATTCAAAAGGTGAGACAAAAAGGTTTATAGCCTTTTCACCTTCTTCACTAGGTAAGAGAAACAAAAATCCTAAAGACAGAGAAAGAGGAAGAAAAAGAGGCCCTGACCAATATGTTAAAAGTAAAGGGTGGAGAAGTTCTTGAAATACATCATGATAGTGATAAGTCAGTTTTCCTATAGCTAGAAAGCAGCAGACAGTCCCTCAGCATTCTGCAGGTTATATAAAGTCTTGTCATGTAACATGTGCCTCAAGGCACTGATCATTCCAAGCAGCATCACTTGGAAGAAGAGACCAGCTTGTAGAAAGCTGGAGAGGGAGTTTGAACTGAGAAGTTTCAATAATTATGGTCCTGCACCAGACAAGGTAGTTTGTGTCCACAATCTGCAACCCAAAGCAAAGCAGTCTGGGAAATAGATAAGAATATGTGTGTGTGTCTATATATATATATATTTTTTTTTTGAGGGGCAATGAGGGTTAAGTGACTTGCCCAGGGTCACACAGCTAGTAAGTGTCAAGGGCCTGAGGTTGGATTTGAACTCGGGTCCTCCTGAATCCAAGGCTGGTTGGTGCTTTATCCACTGCACCACCTAGCTGCCCCAGTCTTCATATATTTTTCTTTCTTTCTGTTTTTTTTTCCCGTGGGGCAATGAGGGTTAAGTGACTTGCCCAGGGTCACACAGGTAGTAAGTGTCAAGAGTCTGAGGCCGGATTTGAACTCAGGTACTCCTGAATCCAGGGCCGGTACTTTATACACTGCGCCACCTAGCTGCCCCGTCTTCATATATTTTTAAAGAGGGTCAGAGCAAGAATAGTAGGGAAGAAGGCAGCTAGGTATCGCAGTGGATAGAGCACTGGCCCTAGATTCAGGAAGAGCTGAGTTCAAATCCAGTCTAAGACACTCGACACGTACTAGCTGTGTGACCCTGGGCAAGTCACTTAACCCCAATTCCCTCACCAAAAAAACAAAAAAAAAACCCACAAAAGAATAGTAGGGAAGTCACTGGAAATCATGAAGCAGAAAAAAAAAATACATAGCTTTAAGAAACCTCAAAAGAAGCAAAGACCAGGAACAGTAAAGTTCAAGGCAAGGGGGAGAAGTGACTATAAGAAGACAAAATCCACCCCAATCACTGCCAAGGATAAAGGCAAAAATGGCTTTGGTGGATGGCTTTCACCCAAATGCATACTGTAGAACTGGAAGGAACTGGTTGACTTTCCTGGTTATGGTCATGATGAGAAGGATTTAGGATCAGATTAATCTCTCCAATTTAGAAAGTGATTTGGGAGGGGCAATGTGAACTGCTCTGATTAAGGTACTTTTACTTGTCTGGAAGAAACAAATTCAATAGCAGAACTGACAGCCTGAAGATGATCAATGTGACCTGCTTATCACTCACTTCAGCTCCTGCCACTGGCAAACTAATCAATCAGTTAACATTTATTAAACACTCACTATGTGCTAGGCACTGTACTAAGTGCATATCATTGATGTTTATCTGAGCAAAAATGCTGGAGCTTGCTCGAAGATCTACTGATCTGAAAGAGAAATACTCTTCTTCCTGCCAGGTTCAAAGTTATTTAGGTACATCAATCCTGAGATGACCATTTTCCTGCTGAACTTCTCTCTGGGTGACAAAAAGATTTGATGCCTAATCATGAATGATAGCTGAGAGTATTCCTTTATCTTTCTAAAGAGTAGAAGCCACAATCCTGTCATTTCAATTTCATACCCTTTTATGAAAGAAGCTGCTACCATGACTGCAAAAAGGTGGCCCAGAGTCAACTTTTTTCTTCAGAGTTTATATTCATGTAAAATCTTCCCCATTCAACAACTTAGAGTGAAATGTTACAATAAAATTTAGATGTGTCTTTCTCTCCTCAGTACAACTTTAACATTCATACCACAGTCAAATCAAAATGCTAATTGGACAGATCCATATACACATATAAACAAGACTATACCACTCAGATACAGTTATAGAAATTAAAAACAGTAAAATATAAAATCTAGAAATTCTAAGACTATTAAATCTGGGTATAATGGAGGGCTGAAGTTCATAGATTGGTTCTGCTGTGGGCTTGGATACTCTAGAGCCAATCCCCTTATCTCTTATACAATAACATAACAAAAAATGGGATTACACCTATAAGGAAGGCAAAGGACTAATGACTATATAGTTCTATATACTCTTTAAAGTATTTCTTGTATTCTTAGTATAACAGAATAATTATAAAATTTATCTCAGAGTCTGATGGAGGAAAATATCTTTGTGTAATCGTACCTAGAAGCAGGAGAAAAAAAAATTGGAATATCCTTAAGTCCCTTCTACTCAGTGATTGTATAAGAATGATTCTAAATACATTCCTATCACACTTCATATTCCATTACCTCATTTTTTCCTATATAAATATAAGTACTTTTCCAACACAAAAAAATGGGGTAAAATATTTTACTAGTATTACTAAATAATAATAATAATAATAATAATAGAGTTATTAAACTATTTAGTACTCAGACTGTCTCATGGGAGGAAAAAACGTCCAGTAAGCTACTTAGAAGATTATGGACTTTTAATTCACCGAATCATAGACTGAGAGCTGCAAGAGACCTTAAAACTCTTCATTTTAAAGATGAAAAAATCAGGGATAGCTAGGTGGCATAGTGGATAAAGCACCGGCCCTGGATTCAGGAGTACCTGAGTTCAAATCCGGCCTCAGACACTTGACATTTACTAGCTGTGTGACCCTGGGCAAGTCACTTAACCCTCATTGCCCCGCCAAAAAAAAAAAAAAAAAGTCAAAAGATGAAGAAATCAAGGCCCATAAAGATGAAGTAGCCTGCTGGAGGTCCCATACAATTAGTGGCAAAACTAAGACAAGAATGTAGGGCTTCTGACTACTAATCCACTGAGCTTTCCATATACCCTGCAGAATGTTTTCAAAACTTTAATACTTTTCTGGAGATTGATGAAATTCAACTATTCCTAAGTTATTTCTACTGTTCCCTCTCAAGTTCCTAAAAAAAAAAATGCCAAGGGAATGTATCCTCTTCATTAATTATTAGAGGATACAGATAAATTTATTAACTCTAAACATCAAATAAGATGCTGTAATGAATGACTTCATTGTGAGAAATCATATTTCTGGTCTAAATGGCTGGAAATGAAACATGTTCATTCACTTGAATGAATAAACAAGTTAAAAAGTCTTAAGTTGCCATACCCACACAGACCACACCTTTCCTCCTCCAAGCATTGTATATTTACTTTATTTTAGGGATTTGAGAGGAGAGTTTTGATGTTTGTGGAGAGGGAAGGGAAGTTGCTGAATAATTTCCACATAACAGAACCAAAAAAAAAAGAAGAAATAAAGCCATGATTCCTCCCATCTTCTATAAGAGATAATTCATCAGAATCAAATATTCTCTAACTATATTCTAAAATATTTATGTGTAGGTATAATGCCTTATACAAGTAGTACTAATTTTCACCAGTAATTGTCAGAAACCACATCATAAAGGAGATTGCCATGAAGCAAATTCTATCTTCCCAAAGATACAACATTATAATTGAGGGTTGTGCTCCTCACCAAGGACATCAAATAAATCACAGATATAACCAAATTTCAAAAGGGTAAATATGCAACCACAAGTTTATATAATCTTTTAAACTAATAAAATTATTATTTAAGCCATATGAAATGGGAATGAATGAACTGTATATAATGCTTCCACAAGGGATCCCACAATAATAGTTATAGGATACATTCATGGCATAAAAAAATGCATCCCTCCTTATATCATAATTTTAACGTAAAACTTATACACAGAACATTTAATTTATAGTAACTGTTTCCCTTAGAATATAGAATGATTTTTAAGAGATGATCTAGTTGACCTAATGTTCTTCAAAAACTATAATTTTAAAATGATGTCTTTTTCTTTTGATAAACTACTCTAACATTACATTACATGATACTTAAGAGAATGGTCCATGTATCTTTGTATCCCTCTTACCACAGTGTGTTGCACATAATGGAGACTTAGTAGATGTTTCTTGAATTGAATTCCAAGTAAGGCATTAAAAATGCCTTTTACAATAGTTACTTATACATGTATCTTATTTCTCCTAGTAGACAAGTTCCTTGAGAAAAAAAACTAAACTCTCTCACAATTTTGTATCCTTCAAAATACCTAGTCCAGTGTCTGGAACACAGTGATACCCTAATAGATTTGTGATCTCACTGTCTAGGAGTCAGGAGACCTGGGTTTGGTTGCTGGCTCTGTCCATAACTAACTACAGTGTGTAATTTCATCTACTAAATGAGACATGATCTAGATGATCATTAAGGTCTCTTCTAGTAATCTGAGTATTATTTATTCATCTAGGACTACATAATTGGTCATACCAACTTTAAAGATGAATGTGGCAAAGGACATAGGGAAATTAAGTCAATGTAAAAATTTTAAAGTAAAAAAATTGGTTAAAAAATATCAGAGTGTGAACATCTGTTTTTCAGAACCCTCACTCCCAAGCTGAATAAATGTGAGGAAAAACCTAATAATTAGTTATTTTAAAATGGAATAGTTGCCTCAAGAGTTCTCTCTCACTTATTAAATGACCATTTATAGAGAATATTCTTGTTCAGATGCCAGTGGAACGAGATGGTCTTTAAAGTACCTTCCAATTCCATGATTCTCAGATTCCAGATCTCTCTCACAGAATCTCTAAGACAGGTAAAAAGCAGTGTCTTGACTAAATAGCTGTTACCTTTGATTATAGATTTTTGGTAGAAACTATGGAATGAATAAAGGTGACAAGGTAGATAAGTCATAAGGACCAGCAGATATGGGTGTAGAAGGGACTTTACAGATCACAAGCTAAATTCTTTATTTTTTAGATAAGGACACTAAGACCCAGGGAGGTTAAATGACTTCCCTAAGGTCACAGATATCTTGAGGAACATAGCCAGAATTTGAACCTAGGCTCTTGGACTCCAAATCAAGTGCTTTGACACTAAAATTTTTACTATTCAGTAAATCATATCTTTAGAACTACAAGGCATTTCTCACTCAGTCCTTATTGTACAAATGAGGAAACTGAGGCCCAGAAGAAGTCAACTGACCTGCCCAGGCACCCAGGTAGTAAATGTCCAAAGCAAGATACAAATCCAAGTCTTCCTGACTCCAAATATAGCACTCTCCACTACACCTCACTATGTAGCTCAAAAAAAAAATCAAACCTAAGAACCAATATTAGCAAATAAGTGCATCAAAATCCAAAGTCAGGAAAGACAGAAATTGATCATTTGCACTTTCCTGAAAACAAGTAGAGTGTTTGCCTTGAGGTCTCTTCCTTGCTTGATTTCTTAGGTATGGTGGAAAGAAAGAAACACTTAGAGTAAGAGGGAAACTGCAATAATTATCAGTTGTATAGCAATGGATTTAACCCTTAACCTCTCTGAGCCTGAGTTTCCTCATTTGCAAAATGGGAATAATGCCTGTAGTACCTAAGAGGATTGTTGAAAAGGTGAAATGAAAAAAAGTATGTAAAGCACTTTTCCAACTATTAAGTACTATATAAATTTCAACTATGGATGTGCTTATTATTGTTGTATGAAACTGTTATGCAAAATGGTATTTTAACCAAAACACCATTACTATGCACATGGAAACATCTTAGCTATACAAAGCCATCTTGGTAATGGTACTCCTTGAAATGGATTGTACGTGTATTACAAAAGAAAATAAATAACTATGTTTTTACATGATTTAAGTTCAAAGAAGGACTTAGTTTTGAGGTCTCTTCCAGATCTTTTACTTAATAAATCCAAATACAACATGCTGAATGAATTCTACTTATTACCTATGTAATCACTAAGCCTCCTATATAAAATAAGGACACTGACAAAGTGAGAAGTGCCTTCCAGCCTAGACGAAGTCATTTAAAAATAACTACAAATGTATAACCTACCAAACAAGCATTTGACACTAAGTTGTTGTCGATTTCAAAGGATATCACTATGTAGTTTCATTGCAGAGATATCATTTTAATTTCAATAAGGATGAGAAAGCTGTCTTTTATTTACTTCTAAACCAATGGAATTTAGGGGGGGAATTAATGGACAGAAGACCTAGCTTCTTATCCTACCTCTGTCATTGGCCAAGTATATAACCTTGGTCAAGACATTTCACCTCACTATAATTCAGATTCCACATCTATAAAATGATGGGGCTGGGCTAAAGATCTCTTAAGTTGGAAGAAGTTCTATGGCTTTTATTCAGGCTTCTGAAACTCTGAAGATGGTTAATCTCCCTAAACCACATGGTAATGAAACTTACCACTACCACATCAAACTTTAAAAAAAAAAAAAGATGACAATGGTTTCTGTATATGTGCTGACCCCAAGATCTAGAAAACACTCTGTATTGTTATAAAATGAAAGTCTTAGGCGTAGATGATCTCTATCATTCCTTCTAGCTCTAAAATTCTAAGTATCCATATGTATATAACACTATTAGACCACTAATCAGTAAAATACATGCTATGAGTTGTTCTATCAGTAGTGATGAGATGGTTGGTAATAGGCAGGCTAGTGATCAAGGGCACTTTTAAGGACACTAGGCCAGAGATAGGTGAAATATTCCAACTAAGAAAGTTCTTAATTATTCAGAGTTATTCGGTGGCTCAAGGGGATCACTCCTTAGTATCTAATTCCAATCAAATGAAAACCTGAAATAAATGATTAATAAAAATACACTTATTTCCAAAAATTATCTTGTAAGGCATATTTTTCAAAAGAATGTCTAATTAAATCTTCTTTTAAAACCTGGTTAGAGAGGAAGTATAAGTTCATTAAAAGAGGGATTGGCCTTAGAATGAGAAAAATCTGGGTTCAAGTCCTGCCGAGACAAATACTGGCAGTTAGTTGGAATAGTGGGCAGAGTATTATTGGACTTGGAGTAGGAAGACACAAAATGAAATCCAACTGAGATCCAACAATCAGATACTTACAGGTTCTAAGTGAACCTGGGCAAGTTACTTAACATTTCAGCCTCAGTTTCCTCATGTGTAAAATAAAGATAATAGTACCTGTCTTATATGGTTGTTGTGAGCATCAAATAAGATTACATTTGCAAAGCACTTTGCAAACCTTAAAGGGCCTGTGATGTTTGGAAATCTAAATGTGTGGTTGCCTTAAATTAGAAGCTTTAGCACCAGTCTTTGGGCATTAAACATTTATTAAAGCATACTAGGTATTAGAGAAAAAAGAACACATGGAATTAAGAAAAGGCATATCCAGCCTAGAGTTCCAGCTGGGTTGGGTTCTTCCTCAAGTCCTCTCCCATGAGCCTGCTTCAACCATGAACTCTCCAGCAAACTGAGTGTGGAAGCTTTTTATAGGTCTGGAGCATAGGCGGTCCTTACACACTGTTTCAAGCTGATTAGTAGGTGTCATCCAAATCCATTGGTTCACATAACTTGAAGGGAGTCTCATGTTGAGTTCAAGAACAATACCTTCTTAAGGGCCAGCCAGGTGTGGTTATGATCTCATTAACTTGAAGTAGGCTAATCAGCAAAGTCAATCACTCTCACTTAATTCAATCAGTTTAATCTCCAGGTGAGCCTTGGAGTATCTGCCAAATTCCATTATTTTCTCACATTCCCCCTGTGCTTTGTTAAGAAACATTGTTTTCTTAATGAAGCAATAACATTACAGATACTTGTGACTAACAATGTAAAGGGAGCAATGTAAAGAGAAAAGAAATTGAGTGACACATTGACAACTAAAGGGGGCACTCCCCTTTAGAAGGTGGACATTATAAACAGTATAAAACAGGAAAAGGCCCATTTGAGTCTTTGGAAGTCTTTACTCAGATGATTCTTGGATGTCCTCTGGGTGCAGTTGTGAAGTTTCTAAGGTATTTCAGATACTGATAATCAGCTAGGAGGTTTCCTACAAAATTGATCTTAACACAACTTTAAATAGCTTTGCCAATAATCAAATTAAACAATGAGAGTTCTCAAAAAAACAAAAACCAGGGGGTGATGTTGGTTTTTTAAACAGAAGTAGATTAAAAAAAAAAAAAGACGCAGGACTCCTTCAGTTCTTCACTAGTCTTAGAAAAACTTTCCAGAATACTGCTCCACACTGTTTTGCAGTAAATACTGTGCATTCTGTATCTGGTCCTGTGTTCCTGTAATGGTAATAATTCGATCCTCAGATCCTTCCAAAGGCTCGTCAATTTTGATTGATGCTCTGGATTCATGACGTATTTGTTTGATTCGTTTCCCACCTTTGCCGATAATAGATCCAGCCAAATCTTTGGGAACAGTTACTTGTGTTGTAATAAGGGGTCCATCAAGATCACCATATGAACCACGGCTCCCTGAACAGGAATAATAATATCCAGAACCACCCTGTGGTTCATAAGCCATCTGCCATGCAGAAGGACTCCATGTATCTATTGCAGAGTCCCAAGTCTCATCAGCACTAAAATCAACCATGCCATCATAATGGTCACCAGGTCTTCTTCCTCTGTCATAAGCCATAAGATCTCCTCCTCTAGGTGGTGGTTGAGGAAATGGAAGATTTTGAGCTCTGCTACCAACCCTGACACCACATCCAAGTGGAGGTGGTGGGGGTCCTCTGCAAGGGCTCATGTAATCATAATCTCTTCTAGATGGGGGCATAGGACACCTGCCACAACCTGGAGGCATTCTGTGAAAGCCTCTTCTTCCCCGAAAGGAAAATCCTACTGGGTGTCCTCGAGGATCATCAAACATCATGAAACCACCATAGTCATAGGTTTCATCATAAAAATTGGGATCATAGGGTTGTGCATGTCCTTTGATGGGAGACTCAGATATAAGATCCAGTATGATCTTGATACACTCCACAACCCTATCAGGCTTTCCACTGATACGAACAACTCTATCTGTGGAATGAGGACAGCATTCCTGGAAAAGCTTGATAGCTGTCTGAGTGTTCTCTCGAAGTTCTTTGATTTTAGCACCTTTGACCCCAATAATTCCTCCTGCCAGACTCTGGTGAATCAACAGTCTTAACTCGCAGAAAAAGTTGCTTCCTTTATAGTGTTGGTAATTTAAGCATTCCATAGCATCAGATTCAAGCGGGAGCTGGCTGGTTGTAGTGAGTGATGGCAACTGCAGGCCCTCTTCCAAGGTAGGGATGATTTTCTTCAGAATTTCTCCAATCGTTTCAATATCTGCACTGATACTCAATATACGCTCGGGGCCACTGCTGTCTGGGACTGAAACACTGGCATTGTATTCTGTACGAAGTGATTGAATATTTTTGCCTCCTTTCCCAATCACCACTCCAGCATTCTTGCTTTGAAGCAAAATGCGCAGTTCAACCATCTCAGTGTTTCTAGATCTTTTAAAGGCCTGCTCCTCCTCCATATATTCAGCAGGGTGCTTACCAAATTCACCATTGGTTTCAGTATTGGGGAAGGTTTCTTCTGGCTGCTCAGTCTCCATTTTCTCAGATTAAATGGGTAGACAATTGCACAAGGCCACCTTCTCTTCTATGCCTCCGATGCCTGAGTCAGTCCAAGCTAAAAAAAAAGAGCAAGCACAGGCCCTCACTCCCATGTTTATCTGATTAACCAGACTAAAGTTAGAGAAAAGCACATATTTAGCTGTTACTTAGGTACTTAGCAAGGAGAAGAAAAACAATTGAAAATTTAAAGGGACAGGCACACAAAATCAATAAAACAAGAATAAAATTTCTTACCCAACGCAAAGATCAGAAGGTTGAGGGGTTCAGCAATCCCTTTGTGGTTGCCAACTGAGATGTTTAAAAATCCAAGTGTGTGGTCGCCTTAAATTAGAAGCTTTAGCACAAGTCTTTGGGCATTAAACATTTATTAAAGCATACTAGGTATTAGAAAAAAGAGAACACGTGGAGTTCAGAAAAGGCCTATCTAGCCTAGAGTTGCAGCCTGGTCTGGTCTGGTTCTTCCTCAAGTCCTCCGAGTGTGGAAGCTTTTTATAGATCTGGAGCAGAGGAGGTCCTTACACACTACTTCAAGCTGACTGGTAGGCGTCATCCAAATCCATTGGTTCACATAACTTGAAGGGAGTCTCATGTTGAGTTCAAAATCCTTAGCTTCTGAGAAGAATACCTTCTTAAGGGCCAGCCAGGTGTGGTTATGATCTAATTAACTTGAAATAGGCTAATCAGCAAAGTCAATCACTCTCAGTTAATTTAATCAGTTTAGCTTAATCTCCAGGTGAGCCTTTGAGTATCTGCCAAATCCCATTATTTTCTTACAAGCCATAAAAATACTATTACTGTTACTATTATTATTATTTCTATTATATTATAATAGACAAGTGACAACATCTTAGTGTCCCAAGCAATCCTCTAAGATTATGAGTTAGATTATGAGTAGAAAGTTTCTACACTGACTAAATCACTGGTAGGCATCAAAAAATTTCTGATTACCTACAGCAGTTATAACAAAAAAACTGCTCACATGGTACACTTAACCATAGTCCTGCAATTCCTTAAACTGCTTTACTAGCAAAATCAAAAACTTTTTTGACAAAAGGTACCAAAAAAATAATAATAAAAAGTTAAGAGACCACAGATCCTGAAAATGAAAATACTCCAAAATAAAAAGTACACTACCAAAATAGGGGTGAAGAAAAAAAGAAAACTAAAAAAGAAATGAATAATGGTTGACTGGAACACTATGGAATTAAATGCCTGATCCTACACCTAAATCTGGCATTAATCTATTGTATGACCCTAGGAAAGCACCATATTATTCCCCAATTTATCTGTCTATAAATCAGAGAAAACATAGCTACATAATTTGAACTATCACATTTGAATGAGAAACAATTTATAAATAACAACCAAACAACTATTATTATTACCTAAGGCAGGAAATTTTCCAAAGATGTAGCAAAGATTTTCTAACTTCATTATAAGGGACCTTAGCAGGAGAAGGGCCCTTAAAAGTCATCTAATCCAATTTACCATTCCATGCAGATAGACAGATAGGCTAGATAGAATGATCTACATAGATCTGTGTATATATGTAAATGTGAGTTTCTGTATACATAATACTCACATACACACAATATCCCTGAAAGACAGTAATCTAGTCTCTGCATAAATTCAACCAGAAAGAGGTAGTAGCCACAAATCATATACTG
Source organism: Dromiciops gliroides (assembly GCF_019393635.1). Lineage (NCBI taxonomy): Eukaryota > Metazoa > Chordata > Mammalia > Microbiotheria > Microbiotheriidae > Dromiciops > Dromiciops gliroides. The sequence goes on from NC_057864.1 coordinate 261,106,692, forward strand.
TCATTTCTCAACATCTCAACTTGCTGGAAGAATCTTTATATTAAACTGCAATCTGTCTCCTGGTAATGTGTGGTCTTAGTTCTTTCTCCCAGATGCTACAGAATTAAGTGTAATGATTTCTCCTATACACATCACCCTTTCAAATATTTGAAAGGAACCATCACAGTTCTTTCTCTGCCTTGCTCTAAGAGAGCAGGATCATCAAAACTGGAAGGTCCCTTAGAAATCATTTAGTCTCCTGTCCACGCTAAATATCATTGGTTCACACAACTGTTCACCTCATATGACACTGTATTCCAGGTTCCTCACCATTTCTATAAATTTCCAGTTTATTATCTGCCTTTAAATGTAGATTCAGAACTGAATTCAGTGTTTCAAAAGCAGTCTGATCAGTACAGAGTACAAAGAATGTATTAACAATGGAATTTTAGATGCAAAACAAAACAAAACAAAACAAAAACTTAACTAAAACTCTTCTCCAAAGTTACCAGTGATCTCTTAAATGTCAAAGCTAATGGCCTTTTCTCAGTCCTCATCCTTCTTGACCTCTCTGCAGCCTTTGACACTGTCAATCACCCACTTCTCCTGATAATATCTAGGTTTTCATGACATTGCTTTCTCTCCTCTTTCTCTTCCTACTTGCCTGACTGCTCCTTCCTTCTCAGTTTTCTTTGCTAGCTCTCCATTCATGTCATGCCCTCTCATGGTGGATGGTCCCAGAGGCTCTGTGTGCTGGGGCTCTCTTTTCTTTCTATCCTGTCTTACCTGGTGATCTCATCACTTCCATCATCTCTATGCTGATGATTCCCAGATCTACTTATCCAGCCCAAGTCTCTCTCCTGAGCTCCAGTTTCATATCACCTTTTGAACACCACAAACTAGATGTCATATAGGCATCTCTAACACAATATAGCCATTTTCTTTCCCCCAAAACCCTCCCCTCTTCCCAACTTTCCTAGTACTTACTATAGAGGGCACAACCATCCTTCTAGTCACACCCAGGCATGTGGTTGTCACCCATGACAACCTCAATGTCATTCTCAACCCCTCACTCACACATCCCACATATCAATCTGTTATCAATCTTGATTTGTCTTCGTTCACGATATCTATGGGATACGTTCCCCTCTTCCCACTCAGACAGCCACAACCCTAGCTCAGGATCTCATCACTTCTAACCTGGACTATAGCAACAGCCTGCCAGTTGGTCTCCCTGCCTCAAGTCTCTCCCCATCCCAATCCAATCCATCTTCCACTCAGCTGCCAAAGTCATCTTCCTAAAGTGCAGGTCTGACCATGTCACACCTTCCCCTTATTCAATAAACTGCTGTTTGGCAGTTAAAGCTCATCACAACCTGACCCCTTCCTACCTTTCCAGTCTTAGACTTTACTCCCCTTCCCTTACTCTATGATCCAACTACACTGGCCTCCCGGCTGTTCCTCACACACAACACTCCATCTCCCCACTCTGTGCCTTTTCACTGGTTGTCCCCCATGCCTGGAATGCTCCCCTCCCCATCTCTACCTCTTCACCTTCCTGGGCTTCTCCAACACTCACCTCAAGTCCCACCAGTTTCAAAGGTCTTTCTGGGTCTTCCCCCCACCCCTTCCCACATCCCCGTTTTCTTTACTCTGAAGTTACCTTTCATCTACTCTATATAATCTGGTATGTACACAGTTCTTCACATGTTGTCTTTCCCATTAGATTTTGAGCTCTTTGAGGGCAGAGACAGTGTTTTTGCTTTTCTTTGTATCCCCAGCACTTAACAAGGCGCTTAATAAATACTTGTTGACTGACTGACTTGGAGTCAGTAAAATGACCTAGACTCCAGTCCCTGGACAGCCCTGTGACCTTAGAGAAGTCATAATTTCTCTAAGCCTTTTTTTTCACATTTGTAACATATGAATGATACCTGTGCTACATGTCACAAAACTATCATGAAGATCAAATGAGTTTATAGTATTATACATTTGGAACTAGACACCACCCCAGAGGTAATCTAATCCAGAGGTTCATTGCCTAAGACCACCATGAGTAACAGAGCCAGAATTTGAACTCAAGTCCCCTAACTCCTGGTCCAGTGTAATTTTCACTGTACTTTGCTAATATTGGTAAGGAATTCTATAAAACATAATGCACTATTATTCTTCCACTCAAGTCCTACTCTTATATGTTGTGGTATGGGGGATGTGGGGGGGGGGGGAAGGGGGTAACCCTAGGTTTTTAAAACGTTGTAGAACAGAACACAAGATGTGAGTGATATAACACAGCAAGCCATAAAGCTATCCAATATAATGAAGTCTCCTTGAGGGCAGGGCCTCCCTTTTTTGTCTTGGTATCCCCTAGAATCTAGCAGTGACCTGCACAAAGTAGACACTTACTGTTTGTTGAACTAAGTATGGGTCCAATGATATGTCTGCCCTCTGATGACTAGCCAAAGTTCAAAATTCAACTGAAGGCTTATCACTAATGTATAAATTTTCTTTTGCAGTCAAGCCACAGTCAATCTAATAAGGCTAAAGGAGTGGATATCTGCATTGGGATAAAAGTATAAAGGTCACACTAAAGAAAAGAGACAATCACAAGACCCAGTTCAGGTTTTCATCATTCTTATCCTGGAATATAATAATAATAACTTACTGGGGCAGCTAGGTAGCACAGTGGATAGAGCACCGGCCCTGGATTCAGGAGGGCCTCAGACCCTTGGCAGGTCTAGCTGTGTGACCCTGGGCAAGTCACTTAACCCCAATTGCCTCACCAAAAAATAATAATAGCTTACTTCAAGTACTTAATTGCTTTCCCTGTCTTGAGACTTTCCAATCCATAGTCCTCAAATCTGTCAAAGTCATATTCCTTAAGTGCAGGTCTGACTATGTCACTCATTAAACTCCAATGGTTCCTGATTGCCTCTATGATCCAATATAAATTTCTCAATTCAGATTTTAAAGCCCTTCACAATTTGGTCACAAACTTTTTCATTAACCATTACTTCACTTTCTACACTCTATGCTCCAGACAAACTAGCCTTCTTGCTGCTCCGCAAAAAAGTCATTTCATCTCTACCTCTTGTCTTGGTCATGGATGTTCCCCAGGCCTCACATGCATTCTTTCACCTTCCACAGGCAAAGTCCCTTGTTTGCTTTGAAATTCAAAGCCTTAGATCCCTTCCCAGTTGCGCTCCTTTACCCCCAAATTATACTGTACACTTTTGTATATACTCAGTTATGTATCTACTCCCTCCCCCTTGGAATGCAAGCTCCTTGAGGACAGGTCATTTTGTGAAGTCAAAGCCTATAGCACCATGCCTGGTATACAGTAAAATCGTAATAAATGTTTGCTTAAAGACCCGAGTAATTATTAACGAAGTCCAAAACTTCGCAAACTTCTCACCCGAAGACAAGATTAGGGCACAGGACTTAGGAGTCGGAGGACCTGGGTTCAAATGCTACCTCTGCCACTTACTAATATCTTCCTAACCCTGAGCAAATCAGTTAATCCCTCCGAGTCCCACTTTCCTCATCTGTGAAATCAAGGGGTTGGACTCGAAGGTCCCCCTCCAGCTCTTAATTTATGACTATCTCCCTCCCCCAGGAAGGGTCCCTTCATTAAAAAAGAGCTCTGAGACGTTTCCAAGTACGACCTCCTCTCATCCAGAGAAGCCTGTCGGTCCTAACTCTACGGTCCAGGGCTGACGCTTCTCTGCCCGCGGTGCACACACACACACATAACCGTACTGGCTCCCACGCGTGCATCCCCAAGCACAGAGTCGGGGAGGAGGAGTCTGATCATAAAGACAACCGGCCTCCTGGCGCCGGCGCAAGGATACCCGAACAAGGGGAGGGAGGGGAGAGGGGGCGGCGCGAGCCTCCCGGGAAGACGGGGAGGGGCACGGTGCAAACACTTCCCGCGAGCCCCGACGCCCGCTAACCCAGGCGCGCGCCCGCCAGCCCAGGGCCAGCGTAGCGCCGGTCTGGGCTCGCGCCGCTCCGCGCTCCTCGCTCTTCGCCCCTTCCCGGCGGCGCCGCTGCTTGAGGAGGTCGCGGGCGCGAGACTTTTCTTTCTCAGCCTCCCTCCCAGGACACCATCACTGTTTCCCGTCCCCACTTCCCCGTCCCCACCCCACCCCCATCCCCCGCCAACCTCCCATTCCCCTCCCTCCGTATCTGCTTGCCACAGGCTCCCTCCCCCTCCAACCTCTGCTTTAATGAACCCTTGGAGGGGCAGACGGACTGACGGACGGCTGCGAGTCCCGCGCCGCGGAGGTGGGGACGGCCGAAGCTGGTGCTGTTCCCGCCGCGGCTGCCCAGGACACTCTTCCGGAGAGTGGGAGGGGGATGGGAGTGTAGCAAAGGAGAAGGGGCGACTGCGGCCGTGAGGGGGGGTGGGGGAAACAAGATGGCGTAACCTCTGCTCTTGTGGTGGGGGGAGGAGGTGAGCGATTGAGACTCGGGGGGAAAGGGGGCAGAAGCAGGAGGGTATGACTTAAGTCTCCCCCACACCACAGACCTACAAAGCACTGAGGAGCGGACGCATGCGCCTTTCGCCAACTGGCGTTCGCTGGGTTCTCTCGAGCTACTTCCGCCACGCTCCTGCGAGGCGGGGACGGGTCGGGGAGGGGGAGGGGCGGGAGTGGCGTGAGGGTTGGAATCCGCCGCCTGCGGCCATGTTCTTCGCTAACCCGCCCCCGGCGTGCGGTGGCGGGCGGGTGGTTAAATTCTGAGGGAGATAGCGGAAGGAGTAGAGAAGATGGAAGTGTTTGGGAATGGGCCCGCCGTGAGTTTTCTAGAGTATCTAGATGAGGAAGTAGAGGGATTGATTTTGATTCTTGTAAGTCAAATCAATAAGCAATTATTAAACGCCTCTTGTGTGCCAGGCGTTGTGGTGAGCGCCAGAGGGTGGGGTACAAGCCTCAGCTAGATCCGGGTTGGGCCCAGGGGCTTGGGATCTTCGAGTAGATTGAGGCTAGTTTTATATTGTTTTTTCTTAGCATGCCCTGAGGTCCAAAATGAGAAGTTGTATATACTCGCCTCCCATATCATCGGTATCAATCACATAAAAACACAGGTCAATTGGAGATAATCGATCCGGTTTCTTACACTCTTCTAAGTTGTTTAGAATTATCTCACGTCTTTCTGAAACGGATTTTTAAAAAGTTTTCCCTCGGTGCCGCCTGGGGAAAGGGAAATCATGTTTGTGGCACTTCTGCGAATGCAGCCTAAATTTCAACAATGACACACTCATTTACAATGTGATAGTTGGCGAAATACTGTGACCCTTAAGCTTTGTCTTTTTTTTTCTTTATGGCTTTACTATTCTGAAGTTATCTCCATTGGTTGAATATTTGTTCCAGATTAAATTTTTTTTAAGTGAGGCAATTGGGGTTAAGTGACTTGCCCTGGGTCACACAGCTAGTAAGTGTTAAGTGTCTGAGGCGGATTTGAACTCAGGTACTCCTGACTCCAGGGCCGGTGCTCTATCCACTGCACCACCTAGCTGCCCCACCAGATTAATTTTTTACAAAAATATATAGTATTAAGGAAGAAGCCTGGTACAATAAAAGGAACTTTAGTACTGAATTGAAAGAAACCGGCTTTAAATCCCTCCTTTGTCATTATTGTCAATGTGACCATAGGCAAGTCACTAATCGGCTTCAGTTTCCTCATCTGAAAGTAAGGAGGCAGGTGTAGACTGAGGGTCTCATTTCTATTTCTCTAATCCTATTTCATGTTCAATATCATTTGCTTCCTACCCATATGATCAAGACTTGCTTTTCTTGCTGTTTTGGTTTTGGTGATTTCACAAAACTTCAATTTATGCCAAATACCAAGGCGATCGATCGTAAGAATAAGGAATACCCACCATAATAACAATCTTGAGACTCTGTTTGATATAAGTTGTAGAATTCAGAGAAAGGTAACAGTGTGTTATCCTGTATGTGAAACTGAGGCAACCAACTGAAATCACGATGGGCCTAAAGAAATTATCTTAAGCCAAAATATTTTCATTAAATGAGAATTGATATTACTAGCTGCATGACCCTGGGCAAGTCACTTAACCCTCATTGCCCTGCCAAAAAATAAAAAGAATTGATAGTGTTTCTTCATTTAAAGATAGACCTGTAGGTTTCAACCCTAGGGAATGTTTGACCAGAGTTCCCAGGGCCCTGAAATTTAGAGAGTGCTGACAAGCAGTTCTACTACTTAAGTAGATAAAGTTTAGCACCTAGTTAGCAGGAATCATTAGCCGAAATAGAAAGCTACCAGATGATATCTACACATCTAAGTGAGCTAGCTTCTTCCCAGAAGTACCATCTTTGAAGTGTCCTGCCATCTCTCACTTAACCACAACACTTTTTATATCCTAGTATCTGAGGCCTTTACCCCCCCACCCTAATTGAGACTGGATTTAAAAAACTGATCTGAGAGGACCTTTCATGTTGCTTGCCCTGGGTACATTTTGCAGTACTTTCCACAGGCCCCAGAAATACTGTTTATACCTCTGATCCTTCCTATGTCATCAAGGCACTGAATCACCCTGGAGATTTCTCAACTTTGCCCCAGGAAATTTATTAGAGCTCCATGCAGATGAAGGAAGTATTTCTTTGGGATGAAGACTAGAAGTTTGAGATACTTTCAATACTAAAAATGTACTTTATCTGAAACAGAGCTTTGAGAGTAGGAAACTTTCCATTATGTACTCTTTTCCTTCTGTACTCTTCCCTTCCATGCACCAATTACCATTTGACTTTGGAAAACAGGCTTCTTTTTTGCAGGCTGATAAGGTTTTGTTTGGGTTTTGTGTAGTTTTTTTTAAAAAACTGTCTTTCAGTCTATATTAGATATTGTCAGTGTGATACTTATTTTTGCATTTTCATTTAGTCCCACCATCTTATCTTATAGATGAGCAACTTGAATCCCAGACAAATGAAGTGACTTGTGACACAACTCGTCAATGCCTAGAACCTCCTGCTCCAGATCTTTAGGATTTACACAAAAATATATAGAGGTAGTGAGGTACATCATGGAAAATCATGTAGAATTTATTCAGAGAAGTTGGGTCAAAATCCCAGCTCTGCTGCTTAATATTAGGGAGGCCCTAAGGAAGGCACTTCTCTCTGGGCCTTAGTTCTGTAAAATAAGAAAGTTGAAATAGATAATGCCCCTTCCAGCTCTAAATCAATGTTCCTATTACCTTATACACAAAAGCTTTTTAAAGTGAGAACCTGGGGAAGAAATCGTACATAGAGAATATTGGAAGTTAAAGGCACGACAGTAAAAGATGGTATGGGATTTGTGATATTGCCAGAGTTCTAGAAGGCCTTGGAATGTTAGTCATTTATGAGCTGTGCTTCTACCTCCTGTAGCCTGCTAAAACCATAATTGTCTGGGATGTGGAGGGGGGTGTAAGTTTTACTTTAGAATAGTCATGATTTGCTTGCAGTTTTACAGGACTGTGGAACTTAGAAGGTCAGAAAAAAATTTCCACTAAGTACCATATCATTAGCATCAATTATCCTAAAATATAAATGCTACTGGAGCGTTGTTTAAGTACAACAAGGTAAAACAGTGAAGTTCTTGCTGAAGTTAAGGCATTGTTGACTACTGGTCTCAGAAAAAGAAAAGTGATTTCCAGAGCATGTGGGGAATACACAACAGGAGACCAAGTGAATTCATCATACCACAAAAATGTCTCCATGCTGTCGACAGTCATTAAAGAAAAATGAAGCATTGTTTCTGAATACTTTTACATTCCTTTGGCATAAAAACTTCAGTATAGAAGCATTGGTGCAAAGAGAAGTTGCACATATTTAAGTTAAAATGTCTGCTTTAAAAAAACGTGTCCAGATTATGTAATAAAAGAAGTCCTCCATGCTCCAAAGAAGAGTCGGAGCCACTGCAGAAGCCACAGCTAATAAGGAGACGTCTGCAGTGTGATGGAGTGGTTTTTTCTGCTTCTGCCAACAAGTCAAAGCAGATGCCAATGTAGACAATTCAGTTCAGATGACCTGCAAATAATGTTGTCCTACAAATACTTTTACCCTTGGGTGATGTGTGACTATCTTGTTTGTTAGGAAGCCTTTTAGGGTGTGTGTGTATGTGTGTAAAACTATGTTTATATATATGAATGTGTGTTGTATATGTATATGTGTATATATACATGTGCATGCATGTGTATGCATATTTGGTTTTCGCTATTTTTTCCTTTGTAACCTTTACTTTCTTCAGTGCTTAAGCAATAACCAAAAAAAGCTGAATGTGAGAATTAGAGAGCTTGGCTGTATTCAATTTATTTTAATTTTCTGGCACTGAGTATCTGAATTATAGTGAAATGTACCATTTTCAGTCTCTAAGCTGAAACATATCAATTACAAGTATTAGACTTTGTTTTAGATACAGATTTCTCTCACTGAGAAGGATCCTCAACTTTGCCAATAAAAATGCTATATGACCTTGGGCAAGGTACTTAACCTGCTTTAAGATTCAACCTCTTCATCTATAAAACAGGATTGGGACCTCTTCACATTTTCTTGTTCTTTGATGCTTAAAAGCAAAGATGACTGAAGAGTAGGCCCTGAAGTTACATACTCACCTTTGTACTACCAACAATGTTAACAAAAACCTCCTTAAGCAGAAACCGTTCCAGATTATAGAAGATCCCCCTTAAGGCTTGATTCTACAGACTTTGAGCAGCCCAAACATACAGTAAAAGCAATGGTAGAATGGCTAAAGGATTAAAAGTTCAAATTGCATTATGCATGTCAAAACTAGGTCTTTAATTGCCAGCTTTTTAGAAACAAATTTATTAAGCAATCAGAAAGTCAATCTAACTTTCAGATGCTATAACAGAAAAATAATATTCCATATGTACAGATTGTAGTAGCTTTTGTCTCATAGATGCTTCAAAAATGCCATATACAAAAAATTCTTGAAATGAATTCACTTTATTCTAAAATAAATGCGATCCCTACAGTGAAGCAAGAAAATCATTAGGAAACTTTTTGGACACTACCTCAAAGGTGCCAACAGGTGACAACAAACAATCCTGAAATAGTAGTGTAATGAAAAGACCAGTAAATCTGAAGTCAGTTCTCCTACTTACTAGGTAGTAAGAGAGCTTACTGAGTAACCCTGAATAATTCAGTTATTTTAGAGCCTCAGTTTCTTTATCTGTAAAATAAAGGAATTGGAGTAAATTATCTTATCTTTGACCTGTTAGCTCAAAATGTAATGCTCCTATGATATTTGTGTTTACCAAATATTCCCTAGAAATCATCGGAATTAAAAACATACTGTTTTCTTACAGTCCCAATGTTTAAATGGGTAAGTACAATGGTAGAACATAGAATCATAAGATCATTTGCTCTGATCATAATTGTAGATTAAATGGAAACCAAAGAATAATCCAAGGAGAGTATATGCAAGCCAAGAAGGAATATTAACTGAAATGCCATGATAAACAGTAACATGATGTGTCAGAAAAAGAGTAGTAGCCTAATACCTTGACTGGCAATGGATAAAAGCCTTTCTATTTCATTTAAACAAAAATTCCAACCTTGCAGCAATAACCACACCATCCTCAATATAATTAAAAGACTTTATTGCATGCCTAATTGTACAAGACTTTGTAAAGCAAATTAAATAAACATGGCCCTTTCCCTCTCGGAAGCTGAAATTTAAAGGCCTGTCTATATATGTAGACATATTGGTCTAGGACCATAAGGTTTAGTCTGATCTGCTATAGCTAAAACCAACCCAGAACTATCACTTGGGGTACTCAAGAAACATTAAAATGGAGATTGACAACTTCTCAGAGGAGGTATGCCGATGTATTTCTCCTAAAAGAAAAAATAAAGGAACTAGGAAGAGGTATTTAATTGTATACCATGTTTAAAAAGCCTATTTTAAATGCAATCAAATCTAGGAAGGGCATATCAAATCTGGGATATCAGTTAAAGGATTTTCTGCTGATACTTTAGGTGTCATTTAACACTTTCACCAGAATTAATTTAATAATTAGTTAAGAGGGGCAGCTAGGTGGCGCAGTGGATAGAGCACTGGCCCTGGAGTCAGGAGTACCTGGGTTCAAATCCGGCCTCAGACACTTAACACTTACTAGCTGTGTGACCCTGGGCAAGTCACTTAACCCCAATTGCCTCACTTTAAAAAAAAAAATAATAATTAGTTAAGAAAAAGGCAAAGAAGGACAGTTGGAGTTAGTAGACTAATGGACATTCACTCCAGAAGGAGGTATAGAGAGTCACTTAGTTGCCTGAGGTAGAAAACAGCTTAAAGGAGTGTGACTCCCTACTCAGTAGTCATACTGCAGAAAAGAACAGACCCTAGGAACTTAGCATGAGGAGTCTATGACGAGGGAAACTAAAAAGGATATTAAGGGAATTAAGAGACTGAAAAGGGTAGGCAGAAACCATAGAAATGAGAAATGAAATAACCTGCTGTGCAGAAGTACAGGACTTTAAAGCAAATGACAAAGGGCTATGTCCTTTTTTTACACATTCATTTCATCTCAGTCCCCCAATCTCATGTTAATGTAATGAAACATTGCTGTGTTTCTTACAAGTTAATTTGTTGTTAGCCAGTCAGGTCAATTGGTTAGTTTGGGTATTAATGAGACCTCAGGTAAAATTTCCATATAAATTAGCACAACACCAAAAAACCCCCCACTATTGGAATATTAATTTGTAGTTCCTAAGAATTTCGTTGGTCTCTTAACCATGCATATCACATGTTAATATTCCATTTTATACATTCACATATTTCCATTTAACATTCATTAAAGTCCTCTCCTTCACAAAAACTAGCATAAGACAAGCTTTGCCAGCCCCAGCAAACTGGCAAGGCTTTGGATTCATGATTAGCAATGGACTTTGCTTATATTGCCTAAAGACCCACCTAGCTAATTTTGAAGAGGTTTATCACCAGAAAGTTGGACACCAAATTACATATTGGGAGCAAGTAAATTGGCCACAGCAAATCTGTAGACCATCTTGTAATGCACAGAGAGATTTTTATCTAAATCAGTAGAGGGAATACCCACACCAATGAAACCATTAATATTTTTTGAAGAATTTAAGAACTTCCCATTTTGAAAAGTGGGTCTTTTGAAAATCAATGAATTGACAGATACTTAGTTAATATACACTATAGTAAAAATAATAATAAAGCTTCTAATCTTAAAAAGAATGTAATTAATGATAGTTCAAATAGAGAACTCAATTTTTCATTCTTTAAACATGGATACCACCAACCTAAATATATTTGTGATCTTGCCCTCAGAACCCACGAGCAGACTATATGACCTTGAGTTTCACTTAACCTTGAAATAGATGATCCCTTAGGGCTTTTTTGCAGATATAAAATTGTATGATTATGCAAAATATTTCTGTTGCTATGAGGTAGTATATGGGGTTCTCTGAGCTGGCTTACCCCCACCTGCCCTTACAATGGTAGGGCTAGGGTTCCCAAAAAAGGAGAACCACCACAAGACTACAACTTATACACACTCGGGACAGCTAGGTGGTGCAGTGGATAGAGCACTGGCCCTGGATTTAGGAGGACCTCAGTTCAAATCCAGCCTCAGACACTTGACACTTACTAGCTGTGTGACCCTAGGCAAGTCACTTAATCCCAATTGCCTCACACACAAAAAAAACTTATACACACTCTCAGAGTCCATAAGGGCAAGTCTTTGGGGGGTAGGGGACACTCCCCCTATTTGCTAAATCAGTCATAATGATAAAACCCATTAATTCTTAAACATGAAACATTAAGGCAAATGCATGAATAGTCATGTGACAGTTACTGTATGGTAAATGCAATTATAATCTACATATAGTCCACACATAAACCTAGGTCATACCCTCCCACCAAGGCATTAAATATTAATGGGGAAGAGTAGGCAGGGAAATTCAAGAGTGAGAACTACCCTAGTGTTTGAGGCAACTCACAATTCTGAACAGTAGGCTTTGATTCCTTCAGGAACAATCTTCATCACATGAAGCTGCTTCTATGACAAATATTTCCCTTCTGATTCTCACTGTTCTCTTGCTAAGTAAATCCATTACTCTTTTCAAACTGATGAAGTAATGACAAGTTCTTTTAATTAATAATCACTCATAAAAGGGCACTGAGGAATTGTTAAACTATGGTAATGATAAGCAGTTCCTTTGAGCCAAAGAAGTGCAAAGCTCTTCAGACTGGCTTTCTGGGTAATGAAGACAAGCCCAGCCAGCTTTTCACTCAATTGGATTCTGTATTATAAATCAGCTACCAGTTTTTCTTACAGCAAAGCAGATGCAGAGCTAGTCTTTTCCCTTCCAATTCTCTCTATCTATCCAGAAATGGCAATTAATCAGCATCTTCCAGCACAGCAAGTGAAATCTTCCTTTCAACATATTCTCTCATCTTCTTTACTCAGTTCCCTCCAGCTAGTTCATCTACATTTTTTTTTTTTTTGGCCAGCTTCCTCACCTCAGATCCATCTTCTTCCATTATTCTCCTGCTGGCTACTTTAGCACATTTAGTGGCTCAAATCAGAACTTCCTTGTGTTTAACAACTCATCTTTCCCTTATGATATAAAACTCACAAAATAATAAAAGCTTGCAAAATGCTTTACATCTCATTTGAACCCCACAACAGTCCTGGGAGTAATTAGTTATATCTCATTTTACAGTTGAAGAAACTGATATTGAGAGAGGTTAAGTGATTTTTCTAGGATCATATAACTAGTGTCTGAGGTAGGATTTGAACCTAGGCCTTCCTTATCTCCAAAAATCAACCTTTCAGTTGGTTATGAAATCAACCATGTCCATTGAATCATCTCATACTTTCCAAACACTTATTTAATTTACAACTTGTGAGTTTGGGGTGTTTTGTTTCTGTTTTTTGGCAGGGCAATGAGGGTTAAGTGACTTGCCCAGGGTCACACAGCTAACTGAATTTTAATCTCTCAAACTCTAGCATATAGTTACATGCAAATGAGCTGAGGTACACAATGCCCTGCATCATCAATCATTTTTCTTTCATCAAACAGATCCTCTCACTTTTTTATCCAGTCCTCTTAACACTCTTTTCTCTCAACTTATTGGAAAATCGTTTCTTCACACTTGAATTTTATAATTTGACTTCAGACCCCAAAATCTACAAATGAATTTTGAATACTAAATTCTTCTGGGGGGGGCAATGAGGGTCCTCCTGAATTCAGGGATGGTGCTTTATCCACTGCCTCACCTCCAGATTTCTTTTCTTTCTTTCTTTCTTTTTTTTTTTGGTGAAGCATTTGGGGTTAAATGACTTGCCCAGGGTCACACAGCTAGTATGTGTCAAGTGTCTGTGGCCAGAGAATACTAAATTCTTAGAAAGAAATTACATTTTAACATTTTACAGCATGCTAGATCAAATATTCTAAAACAAAATTCTGTATCCTATTTATGATATATAGCTAGTTGTAGCTTCTCAGGAGCTATCAAATATCAATATTATTGCTTTACTCATTTAAGTCTTCCATAAATGTCCCTCTTCAATGTCTTTAAAGAAGTATAGAAGTAACCATGGACTCTCAAAAACTATTATCAGCCAAGCACAAGCTATGACAGAGCTGAAAGATTTTGAATATGGTTGCAGAAATAGCTTGTATCTGCTGTCAAAGGACCAGCCCAGATAAATACAGAAAAGTTTATCAACAATAACCTAGGCATAAGGGAATAAATTCTTTTTCTGTGACAACCCATCACACACACACACACAATGGCCCTTTGGTTCTATATGACTCCTTTCCATTTTTGAAGTAATGGTCTATGGTAGAAAAGGGGCATGTGATAAAAATTAATAATGTTCAGTCTATCTACAAACATCGCTAGATGAGGTGACTTCTGGACTCCTTGAACTAACTTCTTTCACTGCTTAAACATTGGTTGGAAAGTGTGATCTTTAAAAAAATAATAATTCTCTGTTATTATCAACATAGAATACATACAATAACAGAGAAACCGAACCTTATCAATATTGACATTTTTACTATAAAGGAAGTAAAAAAACAGAAGGAAGTTTCAGTTAAATGGGAAAATGACTAACAAATTCTTAGAGGGGAAAATAAAAGGGTTGGTGAAATTGTGTTCAAATAAGAAAAAAACATTTCATAAGACACTTGATCATCTTACCTTTCATTGCTCATAATGAACATAAGCAAAAAGACCACCATGAAAATAACTGCAGTTTATGTACTAACCAACATTTTTTGGCAGATGATAAAGCAGCAAAATCCTACAAAGAACTCAATGAGATTTTCCAAACTTGGTGTTTAACTGTAAAAGTGGGGTTTATTAAGTGCCTGTTATGTACCAAGCACTGTGCTAAATGCTAGGCATACAAAAAGAGGCAAAAGATAGTCCCTGCCTTTTAGGAGCCCACATTCTAATGGGGGAGGCAACAAACAAACAAATATGTACAAACAAGCTAAATACAAGATAAATAGAAAATAAATAGGAGAGAAAAGGCACTGAAATTAAAAGGGAAAACTCCTTGAAGAAGATGGGATTTTAGGTGAGAATTAAATGAAGTCAGGAAAGCCAGTAGGTGGAAATGAGAACAGCAAAAAAATATGTTGGAAAATGTGCTTCAGGGTTAAGAAACAGAAACAGACCAATGGCTTGCATATTATTCAGAAGCCTTATTTTTATGTATCATGTGCAGTCACACTATCAATTTGTTATAACAAAGGTCAAAATCAATATCAATTTAGAAGAAAGGATTTAAAAAGTGATCTGAAAATTTGGCTTGCAATTATAAGAACTCTAATCTTACCTATTCAAAAAAGCTATCAATTTTCAAAAAGGGATTTAAAAAAAGATCTCACAATTTCCAACTAAAATTTAAGCAGTGAAAGTAATTACAGCAAGGAATTCAGAAGTAACCTCAGGCAGCAGATAATTTATTTCCTTCCCACATGGAGAAATATACCAGCCAAAGGCTGGCATACTGGTATATTACTATCCTCACAGAGGAGGATAATAAAATTTCATAAGTGGAGTCACCTGAAAAAATGGCAAAGAGCATTAAGAGGGAAAAGGAGCCTGCAAAAAGTTTGGTATGAGACTCAATTAACCAGATCATCTCAAGAGCTGTTACAAAGGAAACTTTAAAGTATAACAAATAGACAAAGAATGGAACCGATCCATCAGCATTTCAATGATTTTCTTGATGACAATGAAGTTATCACTTTTAAACTCTAATATGTCAGTTCTTAGTTTGCTATATTAGGAAGTGGAACTAATGCCAAAGATGCATATTGTAAGAATAACTGGAACAAACAAGGTAAACACACACACAAATCCATCCTGGGGGATATACAGTTTTGAAAGCATTAAATCAAACAATTCTCAAAATGTTGGAAAGAAAGGAAGATGCCAAATGACTGGGAAAATCAGAGGTGATCTTATTGCTTAAAAGATGTGATTGAAAGAATATTAATAAGTCCTATTCAATATATCTACCTTCTCATCTTTATAAAGTATGTGGCACCTGTTTTAAGTTTGAGTGATAGCATGGTAGACAGGAGATAGTGTCAGATGTGGAGTCAGGAGAGGTGCAGGTTCAGATTTTACCTCTTACACTTACTAGTGATCACGGCAATTCCTTTATCTTCTCTGCACTTGTCCCATCTATAAAAATGGGCATTACAATACCTGGAGGACTTACTTCTAAGGGCTGTTGTGACAAATAAATGAAATAATGTATGAAAACCTTAAAGCAATGTCAGTTATTCTGATGATGACAATGGTGATGATAAAGAAATACATGTATTATTGAGAATATCCTTATTGAATATAACAAATGAAAACATGGTAATTAAAAGGCCCCAATAAGTTGACTGTTAGTTGAATTATCAAAAATCATTTGTCTTGAAAGAGCAAAAGACAGCCTTAAAAAGGCTCTCTTCCAACAAGGGATCTCCAATGCATATTTAAGGTCATATAAGATTGCAAACACAGTGATAACTTGGTTCAGCGATTTTTATGATTATAAATATCAAGTGAGGCATACCCACACAAGCCCACCAAAGGTATTTAACATTGTCATAGAGGATATCCAAAGCAGAATCAAAATGGAAGAGAGATTACCTATAGTTGTAAGATCCTCTGATGTTCCTGTTTGTAGCTGACTTTGTGCTGGTTGATTCAAGCCCAAGAACATTACAAAGCCTCCATAGTGAGATACCACACTGCTTAACAATGGCTCAGTCAAATAATCTACACAGGAAAAGATCAAACTATGACTAGTTCCTAGTTTCTTTGCAAACTAATTCCCTAGGCTAGTCTAAAGTAAATAAGGAGGAATCTTGGCATGGAAGGACTTCTTGTAACAACAGCCACAGGAGCAATAATAGTAGACACATACAGGGCCTTAAGGTAACAGAGAATGTTCTATACATTAAAATTTGGTGTAGTGTGCTATTAAGTGTGAGAGTTTTAGGGACAGAGGACTTGAGTTTGAATCCTTGCTCTGATACTTATTCCATGCAGAGCATTTCATCTCTATTGGCATACTCTGAGATCCCTTCCACCTCTAAATCCAATGATCCCCAAAATTGCTATCGTCCAAACAATGATAGTAGATGGCTAGGCAGTCCATAGTGCTTTTCCATGAATAAATATCTCAGACAAACATTGAAAAGGAACAATGAACTGAGCCTAGAAATGAGTAGGAAGATAATAGCAAAAACTTGTGTAGTGCCTTCAATGATACTAAGATGCTTTCTGAAAAAGAAATCCATCATTTAAACCTCAGTATTCTTCCCATAATGATATAATGCTATGAATCATGAAATATAAATAATCTTCTAGGAATCAAAATAATAGGTGAACCAAAGGGCAATGGAAGGTTACAGTGGATGTAATTAGGTGCCATGTAGCCAATAATGATTTGTGTACAAGAAAAGACATACCATATATCATCTAGGAGATGAACAGACTGCTCCTGTTAGAGGAAGAAAAACAAATGGTTAGCCCAAGTACTGCACTGGTAGCCACATGATTTTAAAAGATGTAAAGGAAGTCTATAGCACATTGGGTAGTGGATTTGTGGAAGGAGACAGATATGAGTTATATAGAATGAAAAGTTATCATTGGTTTGTAATTTGAACCATTAGGGGAAGTACCCATATTGATGAGATTATGGAATCTTTGGGCCTATATTTGGATTATGGATTCCTTGGGTCTATAGTCTTTGGGCATATATTTGAAGTAAATAATATATAGGGAAGTAGACTTAGGTAACCATTTAAGATCAGAGCAAAAGATTTGGTCTTAATTTGATCTATTTGCTAAAGCATTGCACAGAATTATTTTTCCTTTAGGTTTGTAAAGAAATCACTTTAAATAAAAATACCACTCAGTATAAGAATTAAAAATAGATTGTCAATGTTTTGGCACTGATATGATGTTACTCCCATTTTAAAAGTTTAATTTTGCAAATTCAGCACTGTGTGAGGCTGTTTATTTTCTTCCTTCCTAAGCATTTTTCCAACAATTAGAGTATACTGCCACCAGGTGATCAGTGGTGACTTTATGATATGTCCTGAGGTTTGATTAGCCAGAATGCAGTCATTGATGTGGTTAACTGAAAGAAAAATGTTATCATGCTCCTTTAGGTAATTGTCCTTTTATAAACTTTTAAACATATAACTCTTTACTAAAGCAACTAATCATTAGCAATGTTCAAACATACTATGTTAAAAATTATGCATAAAAAGAAAGATTTTAAGGAAATGAATACCTACCTCTATTTTGACACCTTTCTAACTAGTCCTCAATTTTTCAGAAACCAATTAATTTTTTTATCTTCAGACTCAAGTCAAGCATTTCTTTACAACTTACACTGAATCCTTTTCTTTGAATTGGCCACCTCAGGGGAACTTCAGTCCAATTTAATATGAAAAATACCCCTACCAGATTTTTCTCAACTTTCTCACAGTCAAACTTAGGGTTTTTCTTTATCTAACTAAAAGTACACTATTTCTCTGATAAGTAGGTACTAAATGCCTTGTAAATAATAGGGACTTTCCATTACATTTTTTTTTTAGGCAGGGCAAAGTGTCAAGTGTTTGAGTTTGGATTTGAACTCAGGTCCTCCTGAATCCAGGGCCACTGCTTTATGCACTGCACCACCTAGCTTCCCCCTCTGATAATAGGGACTTAATGCATGTTTATTTAATTTTATTTATATTTAATTAAATTGATAGCTTTGGGGCAGGTAGGTGTCGCAGTGGATAAAGCACTGGCCCTGAATTCAGAGGAGGACCTGAGTTCAAATCCAGCCTCAGAACCTTGACACTTACTAGCTATGTGACTCTGGGCAAGTCACTTAACCCTCATTGCCCAGAGGAAAAAAAATTGATAGCTTTATTTAGTTTTCCTATTATATTTATTAATTAGGAAGATATTCCATTGCCTTCTGCCTCTCCTGCTCTTTTCTCTACATAGCAGAATACTGATGATTCCCCCCGCCCCAACCTTCCCTTTTTCTTTCTTTTTTTTTTAGGGGGCAATGAGGGTTAAGTGACTTGCCAAAGGTCACACAGCTAGTAAGTGTCAAGTGTCTGAGGCAGGATTTGAACTCAGGTCCTCCTGAATCTAGGGCTGGTGCTTTATCCACTGCACCACCTAGCTGCCCCCTCTGTCTCCTTATTTCAATTCATTAATAGCATTATGCTAGTTTAGGCTCTCATCACCTCTTACCTAGACTATTGCAAAGGCCTTCTAATTGGTCTCCCTGCTATCCATCCTTCATACAGACACCAAGTTAATATTCCTAATACATCTGGTCATGCCATTCCCCTGAAACCAAGGCCCAGGGTCAGTTATTGCCTTGGAAGAATTTAGAATCTAGTTAGGGAGACAAAAATACACTGCAAATATAAAAAGATACCTAAAGAAAGAAAGAACACTATCAGATTGGCTAAAACAACAGAAAGGGGAAATGACAAATGTTAGAGGGGATGTGGAAAAACTGAAACACTAATGCAATGTTGGAAGAGTTGTGAACTGATCCAACCATTTTGGAAAGCAATTTGGAATTATGCTCAAAGGGCTATAAAACTGTGCATACTCTGACCCAGCAATACCACTACTAGGTCTGTATCCCACAGAGATTGAAGAAAAAAAGAATAGGACCTTTATAAACAAAAATATTTACAGCAGTTCTTTTTGTGGTGGCAGAGAATTAGAAATTGAGGGGATGGCAATCAATTGGGGAATGGCTGAACAAGTTGTGATATGTGATTATAATGGAATACTATTGTGCTATAAGAAATGATAAACAGGGTGCTTTCAGAAAAACCCAAGAAGACTTATATGAAAAAAAAAAGACTTATATGAACTGATACAAAGTGAAGTGAGCAGAATCAGGATGATATTGTACATAGTAATAACTATATTGTATCATGATCAACTGTGAATGACTTAGCTATTCTCAGGAATACAGTGATCCAGGACAATTCTTAGGGACTTATGATGAAAAAAGGTAGCCACCTTCAGAAAAAGAACTAAAACAGTCTTTATTTTTATTTATTTATTTATTTAGTGAGGCAATTGGGGTTAAGTGACTTGCCCAGGGTCACACAGCTAGTAAGTGTTAAGTGTCTGAGGCTGGATTTGAACTCAGGTACCCCTGACTCCAGGGCTAGTGCTCTATCCACTGTGCCACCTAGCTGCCCCACTAAAAGAGTCTTAATGCAGATCAAAACATACTTTTAAAATTTTCTTTATTTTTCCCATGGTTTTGGTTTTTTTTGGTCTGTGTTTTCTTTTGCAATATGGCCAATTTGTAAATATGTTTTGATGACTTCTCATTTATAATCTATATTAAATTGCTTGCTTTCTCAAGGAGAAGGGAGAGGAGGGAGGGAGAGAAAAAAATCTGGTACTCAAAATTTTAAAAAATAATAAATATTAAAATTTTTTACATATAATTGAGAAAAAATAAAATATAAGACTTCTCAAAAAAGATACATGGCATGGTTAGGAAGTTCCAATTTACAAATGGGTTGTATTCCAAAAATCCATTTGTAAATTGGTTGTTTGGAATTTGGAACATAGTTTCTCACAGAAACAATATTATACATGGTGGTTAGAATACTAGGCTAACCCACAAAAGTCTATTTAATCTGTAATGTAGATGAAATAAAGTGTTAATAAGAACATATAGTCTAACCACCATGTATAACAATGTCTCCATGGGAAAAAAAAAGAATTCAAAGTTCCAATTTGGGAAGCCAGGAACATATCTCAACACCACTACTACCCTCCCCCACCCTCTGTTCCCTCAGTCATGGCAGTAGACACAGGAATTCCTTCTTCATCTAATTCCTTCCCATCTACCAGCCAGTAGTAGGGAGGATTTCTCTCCTTCCAGGCCACTGGAGGTAGCTTTATTGGCCTGGGGCAGGTATTCTGATAGGTTAAAAATTGAGTGAAGATTGAGGACAGGGTCTCCAATGACGCCCTAGTAATAATAAAAATGATGATGGTGATGACATTCATTAGATGTTTTTAGATTTGCAAGTTTAAATATATATACATATATTCATATACATATTCATTATGTTCTCATTTTATCCTCACAAAAAGGTGCTAGGGATGCCTTTTTGGGTCAGTGTCTGGGGAAAGAGAGGCAATAAGAAATTGGAAAAAAAGAAGACAAGTCCTTGGTATGGTGAGGTAGGGACTGGGAAGCCACATGAAGAATAGCAGAAAAGGTTTTAACTTCTTTTTCTTCTATTTTCCTTTCTCTTAGTATTCATTAAATCCATGACTAGGAGAATATTAGGAATAGGATTGAATGGGACAATGAGCACAGCTGTAAAGTCCATCACAGTCTTTTGTTTCCCCTCCTCCTTTATCCTTCCTTTCTTCCCAACATCACAGACCCCATCACTTCACTCCCAAAACAGCTTTAGGATTTGTAGCCCCTTCATGGAGAGGAAAGAAGGAAGTAAATCTCCCAACAGCAGAGGGAAAGGACTCAGTTATATGCAATGGTCCTGTATTAATTATCTGTTGATCGATTTCAATTATATAGTATATAATACTAGTAGTGAGCCTCTGACCCCTCCCTAGAACTTTATTTTCTCAATTAGAATTTTCCTTGTTGGTTTGCGTTTTAGGAAATTAGGTTTTAATAACTGCTTGCCTGCAACTCCTTTTTTAACTTAACAAAACACAAAACTTCCTTAGCTGGTTTCTCTGATGAACTGCAGAGATCTCAGCTTCATAAGTCCAAAACTAATTTTTTTTTTAAGTGAGGCAATTGGGGTTAAGTGACTTGCCCAGGGTCACACAGCTAGTAAGTGTTAAGTGTCTGAGTCCAGATTTGAACTCAGGTATTCCTGACTTCAAGGCTGGTGCTCTATCCACTGTGCCACCTAGCTGCCCCCAAAACTAATTTCTTAAAAGGGTCATGTAGAACAAATAATTTTAAAACAACAGAAGACTGAGATTTTTAAACAGAGATTTAAAGCAATTTCACCATAGTTGGCTAAATATATATTAATATTTCTACATGTCTTTATAGCTTTTACAGAATGTCTTCAAATAACACCATGACATACACATTGTTTCCAGTGGGTTGTAAAAATCTTGGAAATGACAAGATAGTATTTAATCACCATTTGTCAGAAAGGCACAAATGTAGGTCAGATTTTTTAAAATGAATTTTATTACTTAGCAACAGCTTTTTGCAGCCTTATTATTTTGTAACAAAAATAATAGACTACATTTTAAGACATTTGTCTTCTTAACAATTCTAAATACTTGAGAAAAAACCCCGATAAGATCTTGGTATTGGGCCTAAGTCTATCAAACCAACAGTAGGAGATGACCATTGAGTTGTTTCTGATGTTTTTCAGTATATTGTGTATTGGTTTTTGTGCCAAGGTATCCATTATCAGTTATAGGGATGCAGTTTGACAAGTTACTAAGATCCCTATGCTGTGTTTGACACTCCTATCCAATCTTATTTCCCACACCTTATGAACTATAAACCCTCTCCTGTACTCAGGCCAACCTTTTCACTATTATTTTCTCTCCTATACTGCACCTGACAAAATGGCATGACCAAGTCTCCCACTGTGCCTTTTCTCATATTCTTCCTCCACCTGAAATATTGTCTCCTTTCCCTTTCACCTCCCCAAATCCTACACAACCTTTAAGACTTTGATCAAGTCTTATTTTCACAGTATAGCATTCTCTAATTCCATTCATCATCACTACCACTGTTGTCATCCTCTCCCTCATTTCTTCTATTATTACTATTATTTGGTGTGAACCCATCATTTCATTGGTATAGTCTACTCTTGACAAGGAAGCATCCTCTAATAATACAAATCAGCCATTCTTCTATAATTTATAATATTACAGAGTTGTGCAGGGCACTGAGAGGTTAAGCAAATTACCCAGGGTCACTCAGGCACTATAAATCAGAAATGGAACTTGAACCCAGGTCTTCCTAACTGGGAAGCCAATTATCTGCCTGCTATGCCAGGTTCTCTTCCATAATTGTCTTGAACACTGTTGTTGTTATTATTATAAACACTTAGATAACACTTTCAGGTTTGCAAAACATTAGACATATACTATCTCATTTATTTTCCCTTCTCTGAAGCACTATAGCATTTAGAGCTACTATCATATAAATTCATGTTAAATTAGATGCTATCATATTGTTTACTAATCATATTATATAGATTTCTCTTGTCTCCCAGGGTAGATCTCAAATTACTTTAATACAAGGAACTTTGTGCCTTATATTCCTCCTATATCTACCAGAGTGTCTAGACCAATAATGGACACATGTCTGCTGTTTAGTGATTTTTCTGTCATGTCCAACTTTTTGTGACCCCATTTAGGGTTTTCTTGGCAATGATACTGGAATGTTTTGTCATTTCCTTCTCCAGCTCATTTTACAGAGGAAACTGAGGCACACAGGGATAAGTAACTTACCCAGGATCACACAGTTAGTAAGAGTCTGAGGTTGGATTTGAACTCAGGTCTTCCTGATGCCAGGTCCAGTACCACCTTATACATTATGCTATCTAGCTGCCCCATAATGGACACATAGTATGCATTTAAGAAACATAAACTATTCTCAAGATAGAACTGAGTCATGAGGATTTCTTACATGTCTCTCATAACAAGAATTGATATTAAGAATGCTTTCTATTACCTTTCATTTTCCCTGGGACTTGATTTTTGCCCACGCAACCATACAGAGAACTGTAGGGAAGGGAAAGAATCCCCTTCTGTTGTTGGGATAGTTTTTGGAAAAGACAAAAAAGATTCTATTTTGGGGCTTGGGATTGTAGTGTGGAAGGAATGTGGAAATGTGTTTGGTGTCCTAAGTTCCCAGTTGGAACCTGGATTGCATTTCCCCATTTAAAAAACAAAACAAAACTACTATTGGTACTGTCATTTATGGATAGACTTCTGTAAGCCAGATTCTACTAAACCTATCATTTATAACATGGTTTCATGGAAAAATGCTTTCTAAGTTCTAAATAGTTGGTTTAAAAGCAAACTTCTAGATCATACCTGTTTGTAAGTTAGGGATTGCCTGGACTTGTTAATAGATAGATTCTTCTCAGTAAACTGGTTCAAACTGAGGGATCAAACTTACAGCCTGGACTTTACTAACACCATATTCTAACTAACAGAACCAACCATTGAAATTAGTGAAGATAGAAAAAATACTGAAATGAATTATTCTCTCTGCACTGGGAAAATGCATATTTCTTCAGCAAAAAGAAAAGAGTAGTAGTCTTCTCACATATTCCTTTGATGAGGTTTCCAGCCTTCTATAATGAATGTGCAAAGGACAGACATAGTTCACATAAGGGACTGTTGTTCTGTTTTTGGAAGGAGGTCAAAGGGAGGAGAGAAATTCTCCACCCCAATGTAAACCTTTGGAGAACTTGTCCTCTACAAGTTTAAAACAGCCCAGTCTTCAAACAGAGAATTCCAAAGAATTGGGTAACATATAAAAATTCTCAGTGTTTTCAAGCATAGAAGCCACATATGTTTTTCATGTAATAGTAAGTAATTCAAAGGTGATCTGATTGAGTGGATTAAGACCAAAAAAAAAAAAAGTTTTAAAAGAGGCTTCACCAAAATTACTGATTATTATCTAGAATTACAACTTAGTTGCATTTTTTTTAGTGATGGAAGTGCAAAAAAAAATGTTCAAAATTTCTTTTTCTTCTAGCTTTGTAATTTTAACAATGCCACAAAGAATAATCCTACATCAAGTTTAGCTTTGCCCTGAAACATTTTGTGCCACATTTCTGACTAGAAGAAATTTTTATGAATGAATGACAAACTTCTGTAAAGTCAAAAACTATAATGCTGACAATATTTTTAGTCATATTGTGTTATATATCAAACTAAAGTCATCCATTCATTTTCAAATTTCTTGTTTGGGAGCCAACACAGAGATCTGTGAATAAAATGCTGGTTTTTTTCTATGCAGTGTCTGAATTGTTATTGTTATAACATTGTATAATTGTTTCCAACATTAATATAATGCTTACTACGTGCCAGACGCTGTGCTAAATGCTTTACAATTATTATCTCGCTTTATCTTCTTCAGAATCCCCCCACAATCAACACCTTTCATCTTCAATCTCTCTAGTGACTCCTTTCCTGCTGCCCAAAAATATACGAAGGTCCACTCCATCCTTTAAAAACCCTCATTTAACCCTACCATCCCCTAGAGCTATCATTTTATATCTCTCCTTCCTTTCATAGTCAAATTCCTAGGGGTGGGGGAGTGGGGGGGGGACCGCTGTTCACTCTAAATTGTCTTCACATTCTTCCCATCTAATTTCCTCAGTCCTTTGCAATCTGGCTTCCAACCTCACCAGTCAATTGAAACTACTCTATTCAAAGTTAACAAAGATTTTAATTGCCAAATCTAGTAGCCTTTTCTCAAATTTTGGTCCTTGTCAACTTCTTTGTAGCACTTGTCACTATTGAAAATCCTTTTCTCTTGGATTCTCTTTCCTCTCCAGGCTTTTTTTTTTTTTTTGATACCACCTTGTTTTGTTTCTTCTCCCTTCTCTTCGCCTGTTCTTCAGACTCCTATCAAGGTTCATATATACTATTTGCTAACTGTGGGTGTTCCCCAAGGCTCTGTCCTTGGGCCTCTTATCCTCTCTCTGTGTGTTCTTTCTCTTTGTAACTTCACAAGCTCCTATGAGTTTAATTATCATTTCTATACAGATTACTCCCAGACCTACATATCCAGCCCTCCTATCTTTCCATCACCAGTCAACTATTTGATATTTTGAACTAGATGTCTAGTAGACATCTTAAATTCATCATGTCCAAAATGGAACTCATTATCTTCCACCCCCCCCAAATCCCCCTCTTCTTTCTAACTCCCCAGTTTATATTGAGAATAGCACCACTTCTAGTTTATCCAGATTCACAGCCTTGGAGTCATTCTTGACTCCTTACTCTCCTTTACCCCAAATATCCTCTCACTTGATATGTCATGTCCACTCTACCTGCATAATATCTCTCACATTTGTACACTTCCCTCTACTCATACAGCCACTACCCCAGTTCACATCCTTATTACCTCTCACCTGGACTATTTCAATAGCCTCTTTTTTTTTTTTTTTTTTGCGGGGCAATGGGGGTTAAGTGACTTGCCCAGGGTCACACAGCTAGTAAGTGTCAAGTGTCTGAGGCTGGATTTGAACTCAGGTACTCCCAAATCCAGGGCCGATGCTTTATCCACTGAGCCACCTAGCCGCCCCTCAATAGCCTCTTTACATTTCTTCAATTGGTTTCCCTGCCTCAGGTCTATCCCCTCTCCAACCCACTCTTCATACTGCAACCAAAGTGAATTTAAACCATAGATCTGATCAATGAACTTCAAGGGCCACCTATTACCTCTAGAATCAGGTACAAACTCCTCAGCACTTAGCATTCTTCACAGCTTTTTTGTTAACTTCCCTATCCAGCCTCTTCTTTATGCACTCCCCTGTCCAACTGAATTGGCCTTGCTATTCCTTATCCATGAGACTTCTTTCTGCTGCCATGCCTTTAGCACTAGCTGTCTCCTAAACTTGAAATGCACTCCTTCTTTATCTCTGCCTCTTAGAATCCATAATTTCCCTCAACACTTAGTTTAAGCATCACCTTCTACATGAAATATTTCTTGATCCTTTCAGCTACAAGTACCCTCCCTCCTACAATTATCTTATACTTGTGTTTTACATTTTTATATATACTTTTATTTTTGGTGAGGCAATTGGGGTTAAGTGACTTACCCAGGGTCACACAGCTAGTAAGTGTTAAGTGTCTGAGGCAGGATTTGAATTCAGGTCCTCCTGAGTCCAAGGCCAGTGCTCTATCCACTGCGCCACCTAGCTGCCCCTATATATACTTTTGCATGTATGTATTGTTTTTGTCTTTGCATCCTTAATGTCTTGTAAAGTAACTGGCATGTAGTAATTACTTAAATGCTTGTTGGATACCTGATTGAATAAAGCAGGAAAATATATTTTTTTAAATTACTCTTCTAGATTTAATCCAGGGTTGGTTTTTTTTAGCAAAGTTGGAGAAAATAAGACATATTTGGACTTCTGCAACCATAGAAAATCAAATATAGATCCAAAACATTTGCTCAATTATATGCATTGTAAGCCATTTTAACATCTTAAAAATAGTGTATTGGAATTAGCACTGTACTTAGAGCTAAAATATCTTGGTTCTTTTCCCTTTGTGAGACGTTTGTCAAGTTCTATAAACTTTCTGAGACTTTAGTCTCTGAGCAGGAATTAGAACTCAGGTTTCCTGACTCCAAGTGCATTGCTGTCCTTGCCACCATTTCCCAACATAAACTCTCCACTATCATCAGGTCAATTCTGCCCTTAAAGTATAATTTCCTTATGTGAAAAATGGAGCCAATACTTGTATTCCATATATTACTATACCTTTTAAAATATATTTTTATTGATATAGTTTATTTGTATATTCTTCCATTGATCCCTCCTCTTATCGCTGCTCAGAGTGTTCTCCTTCATTAGGTTAAGAAAATCAAATGAGATAATGGAAAATGTTCTCCATCAGTAAAGGGTAGTGGAAACTATTATGTGTTAAAATAAATCAAACTGATTGTCAAATATTTTCATCTGCTCATCACCCATATAAAGCTGATCTAAGATGTTCAAGATCAAAAACCTTACCAAAAGCTGCTTAGAATTTTAGTTCATCAGGAGCAAAAGAAGGAACTTTGTTTTAAGCCATGTGAAAGATTCCATCTCTAAAAGTTGCAGAATAGTTCTTGATGTGAACCTGTAGAGGATACTTGTATTTCTCAATTATTTGATGTTTATAATTGTTTGTGAGGTGAGGAGGTGATTTGTTGAATCATGTAATTATTACAGAAAGACAAATAATATCAGCACTGAAATAAAACTCAAGAGGGTTTTATTTATGTCTACATGGTTTTTTCCCCCCTGGTAAGTCTACATTCACAGTGATACCAGTAGGATCATCTCTTGCCAAACTCCCTTGTAAACATCTAATCATGTAAACCATTTTGTTTACTTAAAAAGATGCATCTAGTGAATTGAATATGGGCACCTGGGTCTGGTGTCAGGAAAACCAATCTTCTTGAGTTAGAATCTGGCCTCAGACACTTACTATCTGTGCAGATCACTTAATCCTGTTTGCCTCGATTTTCTCATCTGTAAAATGAGCTGGAGAAGGACACGGAAAACCATTCCAAAATTTTGCCAAGTAAACCCCAAATGGGGCCACAAAGCATTGACATGACTGAAAAATCACCAAGAAACAAGCATGTCCATTATTGTTCTCGACACTCAGAGATACAGAGGAAATATAAGACACGGTGTTCTGTTTTATTTAAATTATTGGGGGGGGGGAGCTGGTTTTTCTAAAATATTGCTACCTATAAATTAATGGCTATTGCACCCATTTTGGCAGTATTTGTTATTAAAGTATATTAAATATTAGTAAAGAATTGACCATGTGACATTTAACAAAAGCAGAAAACCCCGCAGTGACATTTTTTCTCTACATTACCTATACTGGCCTAAGAGGAGAGTGCTGACCAACAGGACAACATTCCAAGTCTAAAGTGCAAGCCCAGAATAGTGCTCTCCCTGTGGTCCAAGGCTTTTTCCTCTTTTCCACAGAGTTGGCTCCTTACACACTGATCAAAGCTAATTGGCTAACATCATTCAATTCCATTGGTTGACATGACATGAAGGTGGTCCATATTAAAATGAGCTCTACTGTGATGACTTCAGGGTCTAATGGAAGACCCTCTGAAGAGCAAAGGCACATTCAGATAGGTGTGGTTTAATTCCCTCAATTCACTGAGCTAAACAAAAAAGAGTCTATCTCCATTCTTTTTATGCCCTGCACAGAATGAGAACTCCCTTCTAAAAATTGACCTCCAAAGTGGAGGGTAGAAAGTCAACTCAAACTGGATCCCGACTGGGTCCCCCCAAGAAATCCATTATTAATAATAATTTTTTTCACAGATCCCTGTATTAAAGTATTTTGAGATCTACCTTGGGAAATGAGAGAAGTCCATATAAAATGGGGTTATGAAGACTCAGGTGGGACTGAAAAATAAATTGAATATCAGCTATCTACTTTAAAAAGTTAAATGTTGTAGAAGGTTCCAAGTATATTCCATTGGTGAAGTTATTTTAATTAAATTTTATCTGGACTAGATAATTTTTTTTTTGAGGCAATTGGGGTTAAGTGACTTGCCTAGGGCCAAACAGCTAGCAAGTGTTAAGTGTCTGAGGCTGGATTTGAACTCAGGTCCTCCTGACTCCAGGGCCAGTGCTCTCTCCACTGTGCCACCTAGCTGCCCCCAGACTAGATTATTTTAAAAGGGATGTAGATACCCAAAAAGTACATCTTTTACCTTTCCTAAATTACAGCATCAGAAATAGAGCATGTATATTTGTTTCTTCTGAAAGAGAAGTTTTAACCAGGTAAACTTGTTACACATGTACAAAAGAATATACTTTCCACATGCATACCCTGGACCATTTTTTTTTTTGTAAATTTCTAACCCCAGTGAGGATTTCAGTTGGTTAAACAGTTAACAATGTTGAGTTTTGTATTCATTGTAAGAGCATATGGATTGAGGAGAAAAATAAATTTTATTGTAATAGCATCCAAAACAATTTAAATGTTTTAGAAATTCACTATATGAGAAGGGGATGGCAAAAGTGGGGGAAGACAAGTATTTGTTCCATATTTTGTCACAACTTTGGTATTCATCCTGGGTTAAATCAACCCCCTTATGACTCAGTTTCTCCCAAGACCTTAATTAAACAGTGCCTCAACTAAAGGCTTATTTTTGTTGTTTGGGAGGGGGTGGTTACCACTACTACTTTGGCTTCTCTACCTGGGAAATATGAATGGTAAGCCTATTTCCTCCCAATTTCGTATGGAATTTTATGCTTTCTTAAACATTATGTGAAAAAGTAATGAGTAAAGAATCATTCTTTTAATGCTGGGTGTGGATACAGCTATATATGTCTCATGTGTCCATCAATAAGAGCATCCACAGGGATGAGGTGTAGGAGGACCTTCCAAGAAAACACGAGAGTATTCTTTTACTCTCTTGTTGCTACTCATAAACTGGGTCATAGACAGAAATCATACTGTCCTCTCTCTCAAGAATCTATAATAACTCTTCAATGCCTAACACAACCAGGATGATTTTCTTGATTTTCTTTTAAGAATTCCAATAACCTGTCCACATACTACCTATCCAACTTAATTTAACAACTCACATTTATGTGGCACTTTAAGGTTTCAAAATGTCATCTGCCCCACCGCCCCCCAAATCCTATGAGGCAAGTAATACAAAAATCATCCCTATTTTACAAATAAGGAAACTGAGATTCAGAGAGGTTATGTTACTTGCCTGAGGTCACATGGAACAAAGACTATGACTCAAGGTCTCCTGACTCCAAGTCCAATGATATTTGTGCTCCTTCCTGGCTTCTGTACTTCCCTCCCTTTTCTCCTAAGTCTTCTAGCTAACACCACTAGTTCCTTCAATCAATGCTTCTCTATCATGGCATCCTCTGTGCCCTGTTCAGTGGATATTTGTCAAAGGCCTCCTAAATTTGGTGCCCCAAATGGAACACAATACTCAAGATATGGCATGGTCAGGGCAGAGAATAGCCAAATAATTGTTTTTCAGAGCCAAAGGGAAAACTGATCCCAAACATATATGAATAATTGGGAAAAGTAATGAGTTAAGTTATTGTTACATAAATGCACCTATCTTTTAAAATAATTTATTACAAATATGTTACAGAAGGCAAATAATTAAACTTCCTCTGTAACTTTACATTTAAATATTTGCATTTCAGGTCTTAAAATACTATTTTTCAGTCACTCCCTCAAAGTCTCTTTTAGGAGTCTTGCCTCCTCTCCGCCCCATTCATCCTCATTCACTTTTTCTTATCTGTATCATAGGATGAAATTTTTTTTAGTTCTGCTTTTTTCCTGCTTTGCATTATTTTATAAAGATCCTTTCCAGATTTCTTTATATTCCTCATACTTGTTGGTTTTAATTGTATTGTTTCACCACAATTTATTTAACAATTACCCTATTTAGATTGCTTCCAGTTTTTTCATTATGAATAATGCTGCTAAGGGCTAAAATTCTAGCTAAACTGTCTAAAATATCTAGTGAGTGTTCACCAACAAATTATAAGCTTTAGCAAGAGTTAGACTTTTAAGCATTTATTAAGGAGAATAAGAATTTGATAAAGAGAGAAGAAAGGTCTAGATTCCTATCTATTAAAGGGAGAGCGCATTTCTAACTGCCTTCTCCACCAGCATCCCCAGGAAAGAGAGTGAGACCGAGTGCCAGTCTCTTCCTTCCTCCTCCCACTAGCCCGCCAAAGAAAAGACTCCTGGTCTTGCCCTCAAAGACCTTTGATTCATGGGAGGAACTCTTCTACAGTAAGTCTCCAGCAGGTGGCGTCATTCCAATCGTTACACTGCTATGAGAATCTTTGAGCAGGTAGCTCTTTTTAAAAAAAAATTCTGACCTTAAGAAATAAAATAAGCATTTCCATAGCAAAGTAGAATAGAAAAAAAAAAGAGGATTGCATAGGAAGCTTCAAATCTGTTATGTACAACTTGCTTTTCCTTTTAAATATATAACAAAGTTGTCATATAACTTTCTTTTTCTCCTCCCTCTCCCTATTCCTGACCTAAAGATGGCTACCATTAGACACAAATATGTATGTGTGTGTGTGTGTGTAGTTAATTTTGGTATTTATAATAGTCAAAATGACTTGGTCGCTCAGAATTGCTCCTAAAACAATATTGCTATTACTGTATATAACATTCTCTTAGTTCTGCTCATTCCACTCTTCATTATTTCATGCAAGTATTTCCAAGTTTTTCTAAAATTATCGAGCTCATAATTTCTTATAGAGCATAAATATTCCATCACAATCATAACGCAACTTGATGGGCTTCCCCAAAATTTCTAGTTCTTTGCCATCACAGAGAGCGCTGCTATAAATATTTTAGAACATATAGGTTCTTTTCCTTTTTCCCTAATCATCTTTGGAAACAGATCTAATAGTAATATTGCTGGGTCAAAGGGTACAAGCATTTTATAATTGGGCATAATTCTAAATTGCTCTCCAAAATGGTTAGATTAGTTTATAGCTCCACCAACAGTGAATTAGTGTCCCAATTTTCCCACATCCCCTCCAACATTTGTCACTTTCTATCATTTTAGTCAGTCTGATAGGTGTAAAATAATATCTCAAGGTTGTTTTAATTTGCATTTCTCTAATCAATGATTTAGAGCATCTTTTTCATACGACTATGAACCATTTTGATTTTTCACTGGAAAACTGTCTGTTCATATTCTTTTTCAGTTCTATATTTTACTTTTCTTCTTATCCTTCTTTAAACCTTAATCATGGGGGCAGCTAGGTGGCGCAGTGGATAAAGCACCGGCCCTGGATTCAGGAGTACCTGAGTTCAAATCTGGCCTCAGACACTTGACACTTACTAGCTGTGTGACCCTGGGCAAGTCACTTAACCCCCACTGCCCCGCCAAAACCCCCCCCCTAAAACCCCTTAATCATTCAGAAATAATGAGAGCATTGAAGGACATTCTAATAATCTTTAAAAAAAACAAATATCTATTGTCAAATGATTCGAGTTGACAACCTTCTTCCTCTGGAGGCAGAGTCAAGCTGGCAAGAAAAGGTAGTAACAACCTTCTTCCTCCTACTTTGACCTAGATATGAAGTGCAACCTGGAAATAAAGAATTAGGGGAGGAAAGTCTTTTATTTATATTTATAATTATTGACTAGTTGATTCAATTTTCAGAACAAAATGAAGCAGAAATTCTATTTCTTCCATTTGCTAATCTCTCCCCATCCCTGCACTACTATTTCTTCTTCTTTCTGCACTTTATGTTTCTGTCCAAGTGGTTTATTTGCTTATTACCCATACATGACATTCTATCTTTGATTTCTGTATTGTCCCCCATATTCAGAATCCATTGTCCTCCACCTCAGGGAATCCTTGGCTCCCATCAAAGCTTATTTCAGGTGCCAGTTCTTGATCACTACAGCTGTTGGTTCCTTTCACTCAGAAATTACTTGGCATGTATTTTGTATGATAATGTTTTCTCCCAATAGAATGTCAGGTTGGTTTTTTTTTGTGTATGTCAAGGGATGGTTTTGCAGGCAGAACTGAATTGAATTTTCTG
Organism: Dromiciops gliroides; assembly: GCF_019393635.1. Classification (NCBI taxonomy): domain Eukaryota; kingdom Metazoa; phylum Chordata; class Mammalia; order Microbiotheria; family Microbiotheriidae; genus Dromiciops; species Dromiciops gliroides. The sequence goes on from NC_057864.1 coordinate 261,139,523, forward strand.
AAGTACAGGTGAAGAAAGACCTACAAATGAATGATCAAAGAATGTTATTTCAGAAATATTATCAATGTACTCATTATTGAAATTACCCACTTTTTCTTACCTGTTTATCTCTGTGTTTATCACTTGCTAATTATTCATAAGTATTTTAGAATATATAACAATGTCATATTTCTGAGTAACCAGAAGTAGGTTATTTTGGCCATCACTTTAGTAGTGTGAACCTCTAGACTATATAATTCAATCAATGAATCAGTCAGTAATCATTTAGTAATAACCTATGTGCCAAGCACTGGGGTTTCAAAGGCAAAACAACAAACATTTCTTGTCCTTGAAAAGCATATACTCCATCTGTATGCATATCTGTAGTGTATGTAAAAACATATTCAAGGTAGCTTTCAGAGTTAAAGAGGAAAGGTATCAGTAGCTGGCAGGGGGGCGGGGCACAGTAAAGGCCTCATGCAGAAGATGATTCTAAGATGTGCAGTGAGGAGCATGGGGCACAGCTTGTACGAGTATGAGGGACAAAAGTGCAAACTGATAGAGTATTGTTGGTGAGGAAGAGCAAAGGAGATAAGGTTAGTTGAAACATAGTGTGCATGTAGGGGAGTAATGTGTAATAAAGCAGGAAAAGTAATTTATATCTGATTATACAAGTAATGGGGAATCATGAGAGTTTCTTGAGTCGGGTGTTGATGCCATGGTTAGACATGCACTTTCAGAAAATCATGTTGTTGGCTATGTGGAAGATGGATTTAAAACGGGGGAGACGAGGTAGAGAGACCAATTGAGTCTATTACAAAAGTCCAGGTGAATGGTTATGAAGCCCTAAACTAAGATGGTAGCTGTGAGAGTAAAGAGAAAAGAAAGTATTTGAAATATGTTGTGATGGTAGAAACAACAGGGTTTGGTAACTAATTAGATATGTGGGATGAGTGTGAATGAAAGGCCAAGTATGAGAGTAAGGGAAGATGGTGGTGGCCACAGTTTGAGGTAGGGAAACCAATTAGTAGGCTATTGCAAAGTCCAGGTGAGTCTTGATGAATGGCTGAACCAGGGTGGAGACAAAGAAAAAGATTGGAGAGATATAGATATGAAACAAATTTTAGTAACTCCTTGTATATGTGGGGTATGGGAGAGTGACAAGTCAAGGATACCACTTTGGTTGCCAATTGGCTACCTTCATTAAGTAAATTAAACATTTAACAAATTTCCACTTCACTTTCTGTACTCCCAAAGTATAGCTTTTTTTAGGAGTATAGTTTGAGAGGTGGAAGAGACCTTAGGGGGCAGCTAACCAGTTCCCTCACTTTCATTAGGATACCAAAGACTAGACAAATTAAATGACTTGCCCAGGCTCATAAAGGTAGAAATAGCTGAGAGGAGTTAAAACTAGTTCTTTTTATTCCAAATCAATCAATCAACAAGCAGTTATTAATCACCTATTATTTGCTAGGTACTGTACTCAGTGCTAGGGATTCAAAGGAAAAAAGAACACAGTCCTTGATGTAAAAATCCAACTATTTTCCCACTTTTTTTTTTCTTTTTGGTGGGGCAACGAGGGTTAAGTGACTTGCACAGGGTCACACAGCTAGTAAATGTCAAGTGTCTGAGGCCAGATTTGAACTCAGGTTCTCCTGAATCCAGGGCTAGTGCTTTATCCACTGTGCCACCTAGCTGTCCCACCCCCACTTCCCCACTTTTCTAGGAGCCTCCTCATTAACAAGGGAAGCCTTCTACTTGAACTCCATGCAATCCATCTTCCATACCACTGGCAAACAATCTGGCTATGATTTATGGTTGTTATATGCTTCGCTTAATGTTGCTACTTCAACAAAGTTACCTCCATAGTCAAACACTCTTATATGATTCACTCATTCATTTCTTGGAAGAAATTTTGACCTTAAGTTTTGGAGTACTACAACTAGTCAGCAATAAATTGAAAGAGTTAATAGGAAGACAACCCCTCCCCCCCAACTCAATGAGTTAGAGCCTCTAGAGGAATAAACTATTTCTTAATCTGAGTTAGATTCCTGGGGTGAGGATGGATGGATCATTAAATAACTGAAAGGGGGCACAGAGGATAGTCCTACTTACTCCAGAAGTACAATCATCCTTTCATACCCAGCACCATATGGATCATAATAGGATCATAGGTAGTCAGCTAGAAGGGAACCAGAAGCCATCTGGTCCAATCCTCTAATTTTGCAAATGAGGAAACTGAGGCCTAGGGAGGTTAAGTGATTTGCCTGGGGTCACTTGGGTAGCAAGTATTAGAGGCAATATTTGAACCAAGTCCTTTGACTCTGAAGTCATTGCTCTTTCCACGTTACTATGCTCTGATCTTCCTCCTCTCTTCTTTTAGAGATAGCAATTTATTCTTCAGGTCACTCTTTCTTTCCCAGTGGTGGTATTTTGACTCCATTAGCCCTGATTTTTCATCTATCAGAACCACACAAAGACCACTGGGTGGAAAATAATGATGTTTATGATCAGATGCTATGATTAATATTGTATCCTCTCCCATGAGAATGTGCATAGTCTAAGTCTATCACTGAGATCAATTGAGGATAAGGATCTTTTATCAAAAACTGAAGTGGTTTGTTTAAGTTATCTTTAGGATGCTGAGTTCTTGTATGGCCTCTAACAGAAGGTACAAGTCAAGTGTAAAGGAAATCCAAATGCAAGGACCTTACTTATCCTAACAGCAATTAATTATATTTGTTTGACTGAAGCAAAAGTTATTCTGCAGATGTAATGCATAAATGAGATTTTTGAAGAAGGTAATTTTATAACTAGTTGACTGAATAGAGATAGAATAATAAGGTGGAGGTATTTAGGTCAGAGAGATAAAACTATGGCAAGAAATGTGGACTAGGAGACAATGTGACTTGATAGAGATAATCTGAAGAAAAGTCTTTTTTTTTTTTTTTTTGGTGAGGCAATTGGGGTTAAATGACTTGCCCAGGGTCACACAGCTAGTGTTAAGTGTCTGAGGCCAGATTTGAACTGAGGTCCTCCTGACTCCAGGGCCGGTGCTCTATCCACTGCGCCACCTAGCTGCCCCTGAAGAAAAGTCTTTTTAATTTTAAAAAAGGAGCTTTAGGAAGAAAACTCAGGGCCAGAAAATTATAGGAAAAGAAATTATGTTTGTGGAACTTAATGAAGACTAGGAAGGAAGGAGGAAAATTATTCTGAAAATTAACCTAGACAGGGGGAGCTTAGGAAAAGAAGCTTGTTGAAGGGTTTATGGATGCTAGCCTAGAAGAACAACTGCCACGTTGGGGAGTTGAGTGGCAAGCAGTTTTGACCTCTAATCAAAGATGCTTTCCAAAGACAACTTGGTATGTACAAGGACTGAGGCTAAGAGATCTATCTAACTCAGGTATGAAACAGGTTCAGAAATTCAACAAAAAAAATATTAAGCACTTATTGTGTATAGAGAACAGTACCAGGTGAAATGAAAAAAAAGTTTAGATAATTCTCTGCCTTCATTGAAGTTGGAATAAAGAGGTAGACATATATGTGAAGGCATACCAAAATCTAGTAGACTAAGGCGTGTCTGAATCTTGTTTATCAAGATTTAATTTACCTTGTAGTAAAGCAGATTTTGCATTCTGCCTGAAACTGTTATGATACATATGACTCATTCTGAAGAAAGGGCACAGGAGGTAATAAATGGGTCAGACTGTTGCCTCAAAATCTCTAATGAGGAGAAACAGTTCAATCCCCTGGGTAGCGGCAATATACCTGAACAGAAGAAAATTCAGGGAGTCTTCATTTTTTTTTAATTTAAATTTTATTTTTTCAATTAATAAGCATTTCTTTTCCCTCCTTCTATCACTCTTCCCCCACCACTGGAAAAAAGGACAAAAACCTTATAAAAATATGCATAATCAAGCAAAACAGATCCCCACATTGGCCATGTAAAAATACTTCCCATTCTGCAATAGAATCCACCACCTCCATTTGTCAAGAACTGGATGGCATTCCTCCTCAGAATCCCAGTTGGTCATCTCACTGATCAGAATTTGTAAGTCTTTCAAAGTTGTTTTGTTTCTTATAATGCTGGAGGTATTGCACAAATTGTTCTCCTGCTTCTGCACACTTCACTTTGCATCAGTTTATAGTCTTCCCAGGTTTCTCTGAAACCATCCCCTTTGTCATGTGTAAACCAAGGAGGTACTAATCAAGTGGAGAACTACTGAATTAAATATGGCATATGAATATGATGGATTGTTATCATGCCATAAGAAATAATAAAAGGAACGTCTGATTGGAGGCAAACCTTCATGGTTTGATTGTAGAACTTCATGAAATACTGTTTAAATATTTCAGCACCCTTCCAGCATTGCTGGGATGTAGCCAAACACAGGGCCGATTTTGTATACTGTACAATTAGTACTGATCAGCATTACCATGTATGGAAAGTGATTTGCCAACTTTAAAGTGTTATAAAAGTGTATTGCTATTATTTTCCCCCTACTAACTGGCAAACGATTATATGCTTTTGAAAACTGCATGAATTTTTTCATGCCAACAGGGTACCTTTTAGTAAACTGCTGTTTTAGGCTAATGCAAAGTTTACAAGTTTTTGAGTACCATGCTAGAGATCAACTAAACGAATGTTCAACTTGATGATAAAGTACAATAATTAAAGTTCATATAGCAACAGTCTGCCTTAATAACAACACTGCATGTCTTTATTATAAAAGATCCACATGGACCACTGGACAAGGTAACAAGGATAATTGAGAGCAGTATTACAATCCTGAGTCTCCCACTACAAATATTTTATTTCTTATTATAACTATAGATGGGCCCACAGCCTAGGGAAAAAAAGCTGTTAAATATAGTCCAGACAGTGAGTTAATGGAAAAATTAATTAAAATCTTAAACAGGACCCATACCCATGGGATCAAAGAGAATTGGATTTGGAGTAAGAAAAAAATGGATTCAAATCCTGACTAAGCAATTTGCTAGTTGTATGACCCTGGACAAGTGACCTAACCTCTCTGATTCTTACTTCCCTTAGTTATAAAATGTGGACTATAATAATAGCATCTAACTCACAGAGTTGTTGCAGGGCTGCAATGAGATAACACAATGAAAACCTTAAAGTGCTATAGAAATGTGAGCTATTATTATTTTAAGTGAGGACGAAGTGAGAGAAGTCTATGCACTGGTAAAAGCATTGGTAAGATTTATTGTCCCTTCCCCTTTCCCCTGATAATCCTACCTTTGAATGTAAGCTCTTTGAGGGCAGGGGCTATTTCATTTTTTAATTTGTATCCCCATCACCCAGCACATTTCTTAGAAAACAGAAATTTAATAGATGCCTGTTGACTGATCAATTGATAGACATCCAGCAAAGAGCCCTGTTCCTTACCTTCATATAATATCCAAATTCCTTCTTTCTTCATTTCTCCCAATTTACTAATAAAAAATGAAAGCTGTAAAGCATACACAGACATTCAAAACAACTAGTAAACAATGAAAAATATCAGTCAAGTGGAAAATTTTCAGTCATGCACAAAATAATTAGTCCATTTAAAAATTCATTTTTAAATGAGTTTTTTAGGCAGTCTGCAGACAGGGATTATATATCTTGGGTTTTACTATCTCAAATGTGTATTCTCAAAGCCTGGCACATAGCAGGTGCTTCATAAATGGTTGCTGACTGATTGATCAATCATATCAAATACCTGATGCTTACTGCTGTCACATTCTACTGTGGTCCCTAAATGTTTTCTCTTTGTGGGAGCTAGGTGGCATAATGGATACAGAGTTGAAGTTAGAATCAGGAAGCCCTGAGTTCAAATACTATTGCTGATTCCTACTAGTTGTGAGACCTTTACCAAGTCATTGAACCTCTCTTGGCCTCAGTTTCCTCATCTATCAAATGAGGACAATATAACAATCTACTTTGCAGGGTTGTTGTGAAAATCAAATGAGTTAATATATGGAAAGTACTTTGCAAACCTCAGAGTGCTGTATAAATGTGAGCTATTAGTATAAGGTAGTTTGCAATCATACAAATATTATAAGCATCCTTAGTGAAGGTGTGATTATGACCACACAATCACACCACCCAGTGTAAAATAAAGCCCTTTTAGTGAATCCCTGTTTACCAAGCTTTCCCATTTGATACATGCTGAATTTTAGGCCCCATCAACATATCTGTAAATTTCCATTATATTGAAAGGTTTTTCTACTTAGGAACTTTAAAGTTTTTATTAGTTGATTGCTTGAAAAGTGTTTTTAAGATTTACTTTATTTAGAAAGCTGTTAAAGTCGACTTTTTATGCACTGCCATTTTGATAATGAAATTCACGGCACAAATGTGAAACGCTGTCTAAAGTTTAGGACTGGCAACTTGGATGCAGAGATGTGATTTATTACCATTTCTGGGATTGATTTATTTCAGTCGAAAAATAATCTGACTTCCTCATACCTCACTTTTTTCATCAGCAAAGTGAGAATAACAATCACTAGGTATCATTGCTAGACACTGGATTATTTTTGCACTGATGGCCTATGCCAGTGCATAATTCTCCATCCTGCTACATTTCTACTAAGGCTATTTGCTTTCTGACACCATTAAATAGAATAAAAAAGATGAGTTTTCCCTGAGAAGAATCTAAGGAAAGTTATGTACCTTATATTTTCTGGGAAGAGAAAATCATCATGGAATTGTGAGATCATGCAAGTTATAAGTATAACTATATATGTACATTTATATTTAAAATTCCATACTGTTTTCATATGTGCCTTTTATTACCAGGGGAGGTTTTGTTCAGGGGTCTCTAAATTTTTTTCTTCTTTTAAAAATAATGCTTTGAGCCAAGAGATCCGTTCCAGGTTTCACTCAGTTCCAGTTGAAAGTGTAAATGTTCAGCAGGATATTTTTGCAAGGAGCCTGAAAAATCACTCGTGCCAGATACCTGAAACTTTGTTAGAGTATTCAGTGGAAAATTTCATTTCCACATTATAAATAACTGTAGGATATTTTAAGAGATCGAGACAAGTACCTTCCAATAGCTGATTATATTCCCTCTACAGAAATGTGAAATAGAGGGAAGACAGGGAGGGTGTCTATAAAACTCAACTACCGGATGTGACTAATTAAAATAAATAATTTTGACATTCACCAAATTCCCCTTAATTGCCCTCCCCCACTTCCATGAGTTTTATTTGCAGATAGAGTAAAGTTATACCTCAGCGACTTTTATTATTTATCCCAATACTCCCATTCTATCCTTGATGTTATATAAAGCACACTGAAAGGCAGAAACATTGAAGGGAAACTTCTGAATATCATTGGCTTAACTTTCAAGCAGCCCTAAATCTTCTTTTAAAAAAAGAAAAACTCAGCTTTCCCACATTTGAAATTGGGTGTTGAAATTCGCCTTCACCCTTTTCTAATCCAGTGGTTCTCCTGGGGGAAAGGACATCAGGGTGGAGGAGGCATGGTTTTCATCTGGGTTGCTGGTTATTAAGCTTCCGATTTCCCTTCGACCAGAGGAATAATTTCACTTCCTGAAACGCCTCCCCTCTTTTGCATTTTGCACCCCCCCCCCGCAATTTCATTTCATTTTGATTGATACCAGGAGATCTCTGCCAATGTAGGGAATGGGTATTGTTTATTCCGGGAAATAAAAAGGAGATGGGGACAGGGGAAGGGACAGTGACAAACTGAGAGGTATCTTCTGGTTTTTGAAAAAAGAAAATAGAATTTCCTCTTCCAAGACGGCAGCCTCAGGCAAGGGGAAAATTGACCATGGTGTTTGCAAACAGTGAACAGTGCCCAGAATTAGAGCTCTCCCCGTGACCAAAAAGATCATTAAAAACCAAAACAAAACAAAAACCGTACATACCGACATACAAACAATTCGATGAACAATAAACTAGATTTGGATAATCGCTCAAATATGCACCAGCCAACGCTTGGGAAACCCGTACTCTGTTGGGGGGGGGGATTTAGGGATGTGGATATCGGGGTAGGGGAGGCAATGGGAGAAAGGGGGTTGTTTCCCAAAGTTGCTGCATGTGTATATTTCTCCTCTTTGGAGAACTTGTCAGCTGCAGTAGCAACTGTAGGAAGGCAGAGAAAGCGAAAAAGGGAGGGGAAAGGGAAGGAAGTTTGTGCTTGCATGTGTATGTATATCTGTGTGTGTGGTTTGGGGTCGAGAGGCGGATGCACAAAGAGTAAATTAGCAAAAAGTAAAAGGAAAATGGGAAGAAGAAAGGAGAAAGTAAGGATAGATAGCGAAGGGGGAGAAAAGAATGTCCCCAAAGAGATCCTTTTATTCATTTATTTTTGTATGCATTCCTCTGATTTGCGTGAACTTATACTCAGACATACACACAGAGGAGCGCGCACACCACAAACACAGACACACACAAACACAGACACAGACACACACATTTCTTTCTTAGGCTCTCTTTTAATCCTTCAGAACTGGGAGCGATTCTTGTTTCCGTGTCGCTTTAAAAATAGACCTCGGAGTTTATCTCGGGCTTGAAACCAGTTTCAAAGTCAACACCACGGAGAGCCCAACGCCCCTCACACACGCTTTCTGCATTCCCCCGCCCCCAACACCTTCCAAACACAGAGCCTCTAGCCTAAGTACAATCCAACCTTTTAACTGGAGCAGTAAGTTGAAGAGAAGACTTAGAAATGACCAGGAAGATTTTCATAGGTTGTTATCAATGTGGGGGAAGTGTTTACAAATTTTTAAAAATTACTATTGGGTATGTAAATTATTTTAAGCAAGATTAAAAAAAATTTTCGGAAAACAATTACACTTTATCTTAAAGTCTAAGGAATATTTTAGAGTTTCCATTCACTTAAGGAAATGTAGATTGTGTCGAATCCTTACTTGGAGTCTTTAAAACTCCTCTGGCAACTCATGATTTTCATTTTGTGAAAAACAAGATCTTCAAGTTGTTGGGGGTAAAAAAAAATGTTCATGAAAAGCCGGGAGGGCAGCAGTAACCAGCAAATGGAGAAAACGGTCCCTCCCCCCTCTCCCCTTCCTGTGGGTGAAATTGATTCCAACAGATCCTCCTTACCCCTTCCCCCCCCCATCCCCCTCCCTTCTGTGGGCGAAGCACATTGCTGTATTTATTTTGAAGGCTACAGAGTATGAGGGCTGGCTGGAGACACCCACGTGCTTCTGACTCTCATCAGCATAATGATCGCCTTAGCCAGAGAGTCCTGTCTATATAAACCACAAAAACCTAATCATTAGAAATCCCAGCCTCCAAAAACCACATTTTAGGACAAAAACTGAGGCATTTTTTCTCGCTCCTTCATCCTTTCAACCACATTTTTGGGGAACCCAAAGTAGTCCCCCCCAACTCTGATTTACAAATAAATAAATAAATTATACCCATTGAAGTTGGGGGAGAGAGACAATTATTGGGGGGGGTGTCAATCTATTCAATTTTAGACTCTGCAGAGATTTAGGGGGCTGAAACGCAACGGGTACTGTCTATTTGCTCTCCCCCCCCCGCAAGTTTTTTGCAACTTATTTTAATCACCAAGCTGACAGTTTTCCAACTGTTTTTTAATCCTTCTTTGGCAGTCACAAGGTTGAGTGTGTAAGAAAAAAAGTTTATTTCTTATCCTCTGTCATCCGTCACGCTTTTTTTCTCTTTTAATTATTCTTTTGACCAATATTTCAACCCCCCCTTTCCAGTTTAAAAACAAATAAATAAGACCCCCCCTCCCCCAGCCTTTTTGGTCGTGGTGGGGGTGGGCTGGGGGTGGCGGGGATGAACAGCGAGACACACTAAGAAGTCAGCAGAGACACTCTGAGAAAAACGAAAAGTTCACTGCTTTCGGATCAAACCAGTACCTCTTGGACTTCCTAAATATATTTGGTCAGGAAAGTGCTCCCCGGTCTTTTAGGGGAGACAGGAAAGGGGAAAGGAAGAGGACAAGCAGAGGTGAAAACCCCTCTATACTCTGGGAGCCATTCTCACATCTACCGACACCCAAACCGACTTGGTGTCCCGAACCTGCGGCACAGACAGACTTGTCTTCCTTGGTGTTTCTCCCCCGCTGGTGGACGGCAGGAGTACAGCAACAATGCAAAGTTAGGACTAGAGATCGGCTGCGACTCAACTTACCTCCTGGCACCTTGAAAATCAGAAGGAAAAGGAACTCTTGAATTTAGAAGCAGAAGTAGTTGCAAGGAGGTGGTGGTGAGCGAAAGAGAAGAGGAGGGGGGAGAAGGAGAAAAAGAGTCGAGCCTTGGTGCTGTGGAAGGTAGCGGCGGCGGCGGCGGCGGCGGCAGCAGCAGCCGTAATCTGAGTGAGCTAGAACACAAGGGGGGAGCATCTGCGGCAGCGGCAACAGGAGGAGGAGGCGAAGGAAGAGGAGGAGGAGGCGGAGGCGGAGGAGAAGGCTGCAGCTGGGCAGCTGTGGGAAGAGCAGCGGCCGCAGCAGCGGCAGCAGGCAGTCCCGGGGCTATGCTGTTTTCAGCGGGGCGCTGCTGAACAAGAAGCCGTCCGCTGAACTGGACTTTGGGAAGGGGGGGCTCAAGGGAGACCCAGGAACCCAGGCGTCCGAGGGGACCCCATTTAAACCCGCTCCAACCACAAGCTCCCCCCCCCCAGCCGCCACACACACCCCCGAGCCCCTTCTCGGCTGCCACCCCCGGTTTTTCCAAAGACTCCGGAAAAGATCTGCTCGTCCTCTTCTCCCCACCCCGCCAATCCGAACTGATCAGCACCTCCACTCCACCCCCCCCCCCCACGCCGAGTGTCAGACTCTTCCTGGCCCTTGGCTCCATCGAACTTGATTTCGTTTATCTCCTCCACCCCATCGCCTACACCCCTTATTTCTCTCCCCCCTCCCTCGTTCTCTCCCTCGTCGTTTCCTTTTCTCCCTTCTTTTTCACCCGGCTTCCCCTCCCCCCCCCCGGCCACTTCGCTAACTTGTGGCTGTTGTGATGCGTATTCCCGTAGATCCGAGCACCAGTCGGCGGTTCAGCCCCCCCTCCAGCAGCCTGCAACCCGGCAAGATGAGCGACGTGAGCCCGGTAGTGGCTGCCCAGCAGCAGCAGCAGCAGCAGCAACAGCAGCAACAACAGCAGCAGCAGGAGGCGGCGGCCGCGGCAGCAGCGGCAGCGGCGGCGGCGGCGGCTGCTGCTGCGGCGGCGGCCGCGGTGCCCAGGCTGCGCCCGCCGCACGACAACCGCACCATGGTGGAAATCATCGCTGACCACCCAGCCGAGCTCGTCCGCACAGACAGCCCCAACTTCCTGTGCTCCGTACTGCCCTCTCACTGGCGCTGTAACAAGACCCTGCCCGTGGCGTTCAAGGTAAGGAAGGGGCTGCCGGCTCGTTCTGCCGCCTTGCCCTTCTGACCCCTGCATCCCTCTTTCTGCTCACCCAGCACCGCAGCCCGTCTGAACTCCCCATCACCAGGCAGTGGGTGTGCGTGTGCCTGTTCATGTGTGTTTGTTTGTGAGAGGGAGCCGGCTCCCCCAGACACCCTCAGAAGAAGAAGGCAATGAATGCATTCTTCTCTCGATCCTGCTTTACCAATGACCACTAACAGAAGGGGAATGTTCCCCCAAACGCCTTCCCCAAGCGCTCGGACTTGCCTGTTTTAAGCAGGGGTCTGTCACCCCCAATTTTACCTTTCTTCTAATCCGAATTGAGAACGGGCATGGTGCTTTCCCCAGCTCCCGGCCGGCTCGTTCCCCTAACCTCGGAGTCATGCACCTTTTTAATTCCTTTTCCCTTCATCCCAGCTCAATTTTCCTCTCTACCGCCAGGGTAGCTTGGTGCACCTCCTTAGACCCCAAGCCACCTTTCCAAAGCTCTTCCTCACCCCGACTTACCTTTTGTCCCACTTCCCTTCTTTGACCTCTTCCCCCTCTCCAACCTTTCCATATACCGCTTCACTCTCTCATTCTCCAGCACTGGTCTTTCTCATTGCTTCTCTGCCTTTGCTTCAGTGCTATTCCTCAGCCCCGGGTAACTTTCTTCGAATCACCCAGACGCAGTCAACCCCGAAACCGTCCAACTTCCCTCGTTCCCCGCCCTTAACCCTCAAAACACCCCCTGAGCAGTGCCTTCTCCACCGTTCCGCTCGTAACCTCCTGGGTCCTCCAACCCACTCCCACAGTTCTCAGTTCCTACTGCCCCCTCTCTGTCGTGAAGACTTCCAGCGGGGTTCGCACGGTGTGCCAGTGAGGGGCACACACTCTATTTGGCTACCCCCCCCTCCCCACCCCGCACAGTTTTCATAGCGATTCTTATTTGATTTAAGGAAAAACTAGGGGCCCGAGCCACTTAGAGTGCTCTCTTTCTCTCTCCCTCTTTCGCCTCCGCCTGTCCGTGCCATCTCTCATGCCAGGGGGGTCTCCAAGGGAAATCATTCCCGATTGGGTTCTCAGTGGACGCCCAGCGCCTTTGCCTGGGGGTACCCAGACCCATTATTACCCGGGGAAGTTTAGAGGAGCTGGTGTGGGACTAGGTGGACGAGAGGGCTCCGGGACTGGGAGGCGCTGGAGGGCAAGTCTGCTTGAGGGTACTGGAGACTGTGGGTGCAAGCTTTCCTGACCCGAAACAGGTTTTGCTCAGCCCTTGACACAGGGAAGAAAAAGGCCGGGAGGCTGTTGGAGGCTGCCTTGCAGTTGTCCAGAAAACCTCCTGTCTTCGGGTGGGGTTCAAGGGGGAAGTGGAAGAGCGAGGGGAAGGGAGTCTTCCGAGGTGCTCCAGGACCGAGAGCGGGCTGCGCAGGCGGGGGTCTGGCCCCAAAGCGGGGTATGTGTGTGCCCAGGGCTCCACCCGCATTGGTCTGGAGTGAGTCCCATTTCGCCCCCCTGCCCCAGGCGCCCCTGGACTAAGGAGAGATCCTCTCGTACTGAATGTCCCCCTCCTCCAGATTTCCCTTTCTTTTCCCCTTCTTAGAGCTCAATCTGGTAGAAATGGGGGGGGGGGATTGTATATGTGTGTGTAGAGAGGGTGGAGTAATCACTTGAAAATTCTACTTCTAACTTTAAAAGTTTGAAACAAAACTTGGTTTAGCCTTTTAAAAATAACTTTGCCCCCTTTACATTTTTCTTTACATCACCCTCTCAGTTCCAACAAGCTGTGGGAGCTAAACTGGTGGGTTAGCACCCCCTCACCTTTTATCGGGAGGAAGTATGGGCTTGGAGAGTTGGGGGAACTGGACCCGGCAATAGCGGGAAAAGCTTGAATTTCTCGCTTTACCAATCTGTCTTCTCTCTGTCTTGTCCCTCTCCCTCCTAGTAGTTCTCCCAGCAAATACCGTTATCTGGGTTAGAATATCAATTCTGGGGGTGAGTTTGGATTCGGGAAAGCACCCTGTCAGGTTGAGGAGTGTGTGGTCCCCAGCCTGTTGCAACACGGCGAGAGGGAGCCCAGATGAAGGCTCCGGGACAAGCAGGGGCTGCCCAAATACTGTGGAGGCAAGAATTAAGCACCTTCCCAAGGCAGTGGGATAACCTGGGGACTTGTTCAAGATAAAGAGGAGATCCCGAAAGAGAAAACAAATGTTGTCACCCCTGGGGCCTAGATTTCTGAGTTGGAAAACCGTAAGCTAGAGGGAGGCACTTTTTTTTCCAAAGGCTATACTAATCTTCACCACCTCTCATTAGCAGAACTTGTACAGGTTAGACTTGGGGTCCCTTGGGTTGGTAATGTCAATAGAGATCAGGATAAGTAAGGAAAGCTTGGAGAATTAAAAAAGGAGGTTATGCCAGTTATTCCTGTGTTGGGGCTGGTGCCAAAACTCCCACAGGCCAATCGCAGCTACTAGTCCTTGATCACTTTTCCCCCACTCAACAATTCATATGCAGTGTGTGGGTGGAAGTAGAAAGAAAGAAAATTCCAGGTCAATTAAAAGCACTGGTTATCTAGATAGGTTTCATAGGTTTTATATTAAGTTAGTATCAGTACAGAAATTGGAATGAGCATTATGGGAAAGGGATGCAAGTTTCACTTTGCAACTGGCTCATGAAATGTTTTTAGGTCTTTGCCATCTTCCCTTATTAATTACTCATTTTTAATGATTAGCATTTCATGTCCTGAAAAATGTACAGTTTAGAATATTTGTGAATAGGTACTTAATCTGCCAACTCAAAAGGTGATTGATTTAAAAGACTTATTTTATCCAAGGCCCAGAATTCTCATTAGACTTGAAGGTAACATGTTAAAATAGTTGTAAATTTTAAATTTATTGGAAATATATAATAAAAAGATGGGTATTCAGTGTCTACACAGCATCAAGCATCTGAAGTAAAACTTTAAAAGTCCATTGATTAGGTGATATATGCTCTCCGAGGCCAGAAATCTGCACATTTAGAAACATCTGGATGCTTGACCAAATTTGTCCGATATTTGGCGGTCTATAAAGAGTTTGGTATGCTAAATGAAAGATCAGGGATAGTCAATTAATCTCAAGCTATTATTTCATGCAACTTAATGATGATATGATATTGTATATATATATATATATATATATATATATATATATATATATATATATATATATATATATATATATATATATATATATATATATATATATATACACACACACTTTGGATAGAAAGTGCTATTTTTTCTAACATAGAAATGACATAATTTAAGAAATATGTTTGAACCCTTCAAAAGTAGAATGCCACAGGAAGCTAAATAAAATATTTTACTTAGACACCTCCCCATGTTATATATCCCACCCCAACACTTCATTTATTTTAGTTACATCTTAATCTGTGTTGTTAGTCATACTTGTCCAGTTATATAGTTAATTATGAATGGGTTTTTTTCTTCTTTTAAAGGGACGGGATACTCTTAAATAGTAAGATGAATCTGCAGACAACATAGTAACAGTACTAAATTGAATTAATCTAAAAAAACTTAATCTCTCCTCTTCATATTTTATCTGCTATGCATTTATAGGATGGTAAACATCTGAATGTAAACAACAATTCTGTCTAAAATAGGCCCAACATCCAGGTATTGGGAAGCATCCTGAATTTTGCCCAAAATTTTCAGTTTCCATTTGACTGTTGTGCAGATACAAACTTTTTCTAGTCACCCAGAGAAGATCTCAGCTTATTGCAAAAAACATTGCGGTATACTTTCTCAGCATTTCAGAATTTACCTGTGATGAGGGAGTAACTTCATCACAGGCAAATTTGGAGGCCTAAATGAGGCAACTTCTTTGGAGATAACAGTTTGGCTTTTGAAAGGAAATATGAAATTCATGTGGATTGTTGTTTTTTAGTACTCACAAAAAGATGGGTAGATTATTTAGGGTTTTTCAATTAAAGAATTTACTTGTAGGAAACTACGACTACTTTATATATTAATCTAGGATGTCACTTAACCAAGTGATTTTGGCAATGAATCTTAGCATGCATATAAGTTAAGGAAAGACTGGTGAACAATCATCATATAATATTTTCAAAATTTAAATGGATTAGAAATATATGATAAAAAACAAGCCTAGTAGACAAAGAAGACTGTTATTTATCAGCATACGGGAAAGGGTCTTTTTTTTTTTTAAACCAAACTTTGCAGTTTTGAAATGTTCAGTCAGCCCAGGTGTCAAGGAAATAGAGATAAATATTTTTAACTTTTCTTTCTGGGCCATCTTACTGAAAGCTTAAAATAGTATGACTTATTAGCTCAGGGCCCTTTGTTATCCTCTATGATACTAGTAATGAAAAAGCAACTTCCAAATTCAACCCATTAGTTAATGCTATGCAGAAATAACGGAGAGCAAACAAACACTTTAAATTAGCTGCCACTCACAACTCCAGAGTCTGTCAGCATTTCCATTGTAAACCCCAGTTTTCAGAATTCATTGCTCAGCTTTTCTATATAGCTTCAAGCTGAAGTATAGTGCAAAGTAGTACAAACATATTTTGCTATTTTGTGTTAGAGTACATTTGACTATATTTTTTAGTGAGCTCACGAAAATGGTTTTCCAGAAAGCTCAAGGTAACAAAAACACTTTTAGATATGATATATTACACATAATTTGACATTTTAGATGATGCCTTTCAGTATTTCTCAAAAAGGAGGGTTTCAAAATGATTCAAGCATTTCCATTTCAAAATCATTTTTCAACATGACTAGACACTCTGTCTTAAAAAGCTACACCTGAAGCTTCACTGTTGTATTTTTCCTGCACGTTTGCATCTCTACATATTCAGGCCTTTCAGAACTAAATAAAAAATGTAGTTTATTAAAACATATGTGAATTGTTATGCAAAGTTATGTAAATTTGTAATAAATTTCACTTTGTGAAGTCACAGAAGAAGCCTTTTTATTTTATACCTTTAAGTACAATATATTTGTGTTACTTTTTGTGAGTTCATAGTTTACATTTGGATAAATAAATGTGCCTTATTGGTAAGTTAAGCAGAATAAATATGCCTTTGGACAGCTAGGAAAATAAATATTTTTAAATGACCAGAAAAAGAATATTTGAAAAATAGCTACTGTAGATACTTTATATAGTTTTCTCCCCCCACTTGGCTTTACTACCAGGATGCTGCTTTTGAAATGCCAGATTGCCGATCTTTAGACATTTTCATTTGAGTTGATGCTTGGCACACACATTGCCAGCTTGAATCAAAATCTTTTCCATAAAATTATACTACTCTGTGAAATGCATTTTTAAAGTTATAAAGTGGCACATCATGTTTGTTTTACTTTTTGTTTCTGGAATTCAGTTGGCTATCCCTAAATTCTAGGCCTGCAGTTTGAAAGTAGTTGGAACATTTGTGAAAGCTTTTAGGTATTTTGCTTTAAATTATTTTGAAATCACTGCTATACAAATAAAGCCCTTGATTTCATTAGAATATTTCTTTTCGGTACTAGTAATTCGTGTTTTGAACTACACAGACTACAGCTAACAGGCCTCATTCAGTTTCTGTGTTATTAAGAACTGCCTTTCGGCATTGTTACCATTACAGTATGCCAAATGATATGGACTAAGAAGAGTAATTGATTAGATAAAAGCAGCAGTCTGACCATGTAAATGTCATGGACAATTTTTATTTTCATTTACTTAGACCATATAAACCTGAATGAATAGTCATGTACAAAAAAATATAAGGGCCTGGGCTATTCCCTCGTTCATTGCTTCTCCTTCACTAGAAGGAATTTAGTTTCATTCACAGAATTCCATGCTGATTTTCAGACTAATCTATGGAGGGCAACCTTCTTTCACCTTAGTGTGTTCAGGCTATTTGTCATTTGATCTCAGCACCTTGCTACTTGTTAAGTGAGCTAAGGACAAAGGTAAGTCCTCCTTAAAGTCCCCAGGACAGAATATGACTCCATTTTTTTTGCCGTTCATGTGTAGGATTAATTCTTTTTGTTTTTTTTTTTTAGTGAGGCAGTTGGGGTTAAGTGACTTGCCCAGGGTCACACAGCTAGTAAGTGTTAAGTGTCTGAGGTCAGATTTGAACTCCGGTACTCCTGACTCCAGGGCCCCGTGTTCTATCCACTGCGCCACCTAGCCGCCCCCAGGATTGATTCTTAAAAGCATTTTATTCATCATAAAAGTTTTTATTCCAAACTACCCTTTGTCCCAAAGTAGTGTTTTTAGATAATACTTCTTACTCACTGATTGATAGATTTGCAGGGCAAGATCAGGTTCCAAATTGACTCCTAACTGATAAAAGAGATGTTTCATTTTGATAAAAGAGATGCATCCATTTTGATGGCTTATTGTGGGTGTAGTTGAAATGCTTAATAGATTCTTGATTTTTTAACTTTCTTTTTGATGAATTAGTTACTCTGAAATAGTTTAGCGTGTCAATAGAGGAAGTTAGTTTAGCTTTAGGGATAGATACATTGTTTAAAAACCTCTAATACACATATATACTAATGCTTTATGACTTATGTAAAGTCAAATATTCTTTTAAAAGTCTTAAGGAAAAAAATTAGGTAGTCTCTTTATCTGATACCACAAATACTATAACAGACAATATATTTGACCATCAATCTAAATTTTAGCCATATAGGGAAAAGTCTGCAGTAAATCATATTAGTTGGCAGTTTTCAGGCAAAGTTGCCTTATTTTAGAAATATTTAAGTTAAAGAAGACTTAAAATCTATGATTATATTATTTGCTTTGTACAAAACAATATAAATCTTACCAATGATTAATGTGGTCATTATTATAATGCTGAAGCAAAGCAAAATGAATTTATGTATATTACTGTTAGGGAATCCTTACTTTTATATATTCCCATATTGAATCAATTTTCCTGTTCTAACTAAAAAAATCCATTATGTTAAAAAATATGCAGTATAATAATAATGTCTCCAAGTTCTTAAAAAACCTTATATTTGGGGAAATTACTTTACTTCCCTCTGAAATGCAGCCAGGTCTGGGGTGAAACACAGCAGCCATTCCATACCTCTCAGCAACACTATAGACTATCCCAGGATATAAAGCAAAGAATAACATACCAAGTTGAAGCCTCAAGGGATGGTTATACCAAGAGGCTATATTTAGTGCAAATTGGACTTTGGTTAGAATACAACATGAGCCCTCCAAGTCTTACCCAGAGTGCAATGTCATAATTATCCTCTCTGTATTTATATAACATCTTTCTTCTAAGGAGTCAAAACATTTTACAGATGTTATTTTATTAATCCCTAATAGATGGAGGGAATGTTTTATTATTCCCATTTTATAGGTTGGAAAACTGAGGCCCCTAAAGATCAAGTGACTTGCCTGAGGTCCCATAACAAGTCAGTGGTAGAGGTAGAATTAAAATTCCAGTGTTTTGATCCTTAATACTATGCACTCTTCACACCTTTTCTTTTCCTTTAACAATACTTTTATTAGTTCCAAATGCCCTTTGCTATCTGAATGACAGAAAGAGAGGCAGTGGGGTTTAGTGGACAGAGAGCCATCCACGAAGGTAGGAAAACTTGGGTTCAAGTCTTACCTGTGGCACTGGCACAAGTGACTGTGTGACATCTGGCAAGCCACTTATATTCTCAGTTCTCTAAGATTATGAGTTTACAGTGAAGGTATTGGCCTGCCTTTGGAGAGGGAATTTCTTCACCTGGGTATTCCCCTATATCACTGAAAACACAGATCAGGCCTTTACCCCTGTCCCTCTAACCAAGAAAACCCTTGAGTATTAAGTCAAACACCACCCAAGTGGTATCGGCAGGATCCCAAACATTCAAATGCAAACTGAAAAGTGTAGTCAGTTCTTCTCTGGACATTGCAAGATAATCAGCTGCTTAGCATTGTGTATACCAATTAGGGAAAGGATAGTGGAAGCAGTTAGCACCCCAGCATCCTTGGTGGTAGCAGCAGTGCCAATAGTTTATTGAGTGCCTAGGGAAAATATCAAGCCCTCTTTGGCACCAGAAAGGTGGATGTGTTTTTGGAAGATGGTCTGCTGTCAAGAAAGAGACCATTTAGTGGAGCATCAAGTCATACAAACACAGACATAATTTCTGTTCTTCCATAGTAAGACACATAGAATGCATGCAAATAAAGCCTTCATGAATCTGTGCTCTCCAAATTAAAGAACGAAACATCACCAATGGCCTTCTAAGGAAGAGTTGGCCAACAGAGAAAGGAAGGATATAGTTGGTTCTGATGTTTTATGATATAGCTCTTGGCAGCACCCCAAAAGGAGTCATTGGTTGTGGTCATTGGCTATAGAAAAGAGATTTTTTTTCTGGAACTTGTTATACAATATTTCTCTCCTGTGCCTCTCATCTTCCAGTCTTTTTCTTCCATGTCTGGTATGTCCCTCTCCCTGACACTCTCCTCCCAATCCCCATCACCATCTTTTGAAGTCCCAACCTTCCTTCAAAGCACAGCTCACATGGTCTTATCTCTTTTTTTTTTTAATTTTTTTTTTTGGTGAGGCAATTGGGGTTAAGTGACTTGCCCAAGGTCACACAGCTAGTAAGTGTTAAGTGTCTGAGGCTGGCTTTGAACTCAGGTCCTCCTGACTCCAGGGCCAGTGCTCTAATGGTCTTATCTCTTTCAAGAAGCCTTTCCTAATACACCCTATCCATAAACTATGCAGTATCCTCAGCTATTAATATCTTATGGGATCATAAGATTAAGACTTGGAAGGGAGATTAGATTAGAGATTTTTCTACTCCAGCCCCATTTTACAGATGAAGAAAATTCTAGAGAAGTTAAGTAACCTTTGGCCCATGGTGATGTGGTAAATAGCAGAGATTCAATTCCAGCTTCTCCAATTCCAAATATGGTGGGCTTTTCCTTCCACTTTTTTTTTTTCAGGGCAATGAGGGTTAAGTGACTTGCCCAGGGTAATACAGCTAGTAGGTGTCTGAGGCCAGATTTGAACTCAGGTCCTCCTAAATCCAGGGCTGGTGCTTTATCCACTGCACCACCTAGCTGCCACCTCCACTTTTTGTTATAGTTTTTTTTTTTAATCCAACCTTCCTCCTCCCCAAATAGATGCTTAAGAGTGGGAGCTATTTCATATCTCTATCTTTGTATCCCTGCTGCTTAATGAATTGTCTTGTTTATAAATAGATTGCTTAATAAATTACTAATCTCTTGGTGAAATCTTGATTTAATCAACACCCATGGATTCATTGATCATCTTCATGAGATGACTCCCATATCCACCCTTAATTTCTCTCCTGAGTTCTTGTCCCATACCACTTTTGTGCATTTACAACTGCATAGGCATCAAACTCAAAGTCTTAATCAGGACTGACTGTTATTCTTTTCACAGCCACCCTTCTTCCAAATATCTCTATTTCTTTTGAGTGTATCACCATCCTTCCCATCACCAAGGTTCAAAACCTTAAAGTCATTCCCAACACCTCATTCTTCCGTATTCCACATTTCCAATTAGTTCTGTTGATTCTAATTGCACAACATCTTTCCTACCTGCAACCCCCTCCCCCACCCGCAGTTCAGGCTCTCATTGCCTCTTGGTGTTTTTTGTTTGTTTGTTTGTTTGTTTGTTTGTTTTTTAGTGAGGCAATTGGGGTTAAGTGACTTGTCCAGGGTCACACAGCTAGTAAGTGTTAAGTGTCTGAGGCCGGATTTGAACTCAGGTCCTTCTGACTCCAGGGCCCGTGCTCTATCCACTCCGCCATCTAGCTGCCCCTCTCATTGCCTCTTGCAAGGACTATTGCAATTGCTTTCCTATTGGTCTCCCTGTTTCAAGTCTCTCCACATTCCATCTTGCAAACAGACACTAAGTTGGTGTTCCTAAAACATGGGTTTAAAACATAGATGTCCCTTATCTGCTCCAAAAGAGCTATTTAATTAGCTCTTGTATGTAGGTTAAAATACAGTATTCTTGGTCTTCACAATCCAACTCCAGCCTACCTTTCCTGAGTTACTGAACATTTTTACAATCTACATTTTAGCCAGATTCACCTCATTTCTCTTCACGCACGTGACACTGAATTTCTCATCACTAAGCCTTTGCATAGGCTGGATCTCATGCCTGAGTACACTCCCTCTTCACCTCTGCCTATTACTATCCAGAGCTTCCTTCAAAATTCAGTTCCAGCACCGCCTCCTATGGAGGTTTTTTTCTGGTTTGTCCCAGCTATGGATACTTCTTCTACTGAAATTATCATTTGTTTCCTTTGTATATAGCTTGTATTTACCTTTCTGTGTGCGTGTTGTTTCCCTCAATAGAATGAAAGCATTTTGAGGGAAAAGGCTGTTTTATTTTTGTCTTTGTATTACCCAGCACCTAGTAGACTCCCTGGCACAAAAAAAAAAATTGGTGCTCAATACATCCTTGTTGAGGAGCAGTTAGATGGTGCAGTGGACCGAGCACCAGCCCTGGAGTCAGGAGGATCTGAGTTCAAAGCTGACTTCAGACACTTACTAACTGTGTGACCCTGAACAAGTTCCTTAACTATGTTTGTCTCCAAAACAGTGACAACAACAAACAAACCAACATGCTTGTTGATTGGTTAAATATCTGTTGAATAGAATTATATGGTTGTCAAAGGGGAATGGAAATCATGAATTCATGCACATGGAAGTGAGGATGATTTGAAGTTAGTGGGTTATTTTAAGGTTATAGCTTAATGAAGAGAAGGTTTTAAGAGGATAGGGATCATGACTTGAATTCCAAAATATTGGAAAAGAGAGAGTGAAGTCTTCTGAGCATGATGAGTAGTTTGTGTGAAAGAGAAAAGAGCAAAATGGTATAGGAATTAATAAGCAAGATAGGCTTTGCTGGATGATGTAAGGGGTACAGATAAAAGGAAGAAGCCAGAGAGGGAGGAGATTTTAGAGCCTTGAATCCTCTAGAGGAGAGTCTGTTCTGGGCACTGGGGAGCCAGTGCATAGAAAGGAATTGATAGGTACAGAATTGACACCAGTAAAGTATCACATAAGTCACTCATATCACAGATGATACATTTTGGTATATAATCTAACAGAAGAATATTGTATGGTTTCAATGAGACAATCTGGAAGCCCTAGGAAGAAAAGACTGAAATACTCTGAATGTCTTAACAGGGTCTGGATAATAACTTTGGAGGATGTTAAGAGAAATGGATAGAGCTGTGATATTGCCAAGCAGTAAGACTTGGCAATGAATTATGTGGTCTTTAAAAAAAAAAAGTACACATGATAAAGATACTTTTGATTCTATCTAAAGCAGGGGTTCTTAACTTTTTAGTGTCATTGACTCCTTTGGCAGTTTTTTGAAGCATACAGACCCCTTCTCAGAATAATGTTTTTAAATGCAAATTTAAAATACATAGGGTTGGGGGCGGCTAGGTGGTGCAGTCGATAGAGCACCGGCCCTGAAGTCCGGAGGATCTGAGTTCAAATCTGGCCTCAGATACTTGACACTTACTAGCTGTGTGACCCTGGACAAGTCACTTAACCCCAATTGCCTCACCAAAAAAAAAAATACATCGGATTACAAAAGAATAAATTATATTGAAATACAGTTAGTAAAATGTTAAAAATGAAACCTCTGAAATCTGTCCATGCATGGGGGTACATAGAGGGACCCCTGGTCTAGAGGATAGGCACTAACCCATCCACTATGTCTCTCATTTGACTAAGGATTTACATCTGTAAAGTTAGGATTAAGAATATAATCTATAGCCAGAGAACAGAGCAAAGCTAACTGATCCCATATGGAAGGCATGAATTTGGCCTTATTAACATTCTTCTGTGTCCATCAAGTAATCATTTATTAATATACTATGTGCAAGGTAGTTTACTTGGGAAATAGACTTGGAAAGAAAAAAGATAAATAAGACCTAATTTCTACCTTCAAAGTATAGGAATTTAATAGGAGAGATAAGGTCTCCAGGAATAAGGATAATACAATATAGAATTAAGAATTATCTAAAAGAGGCCTAAACAAAGTATTATGAGGATTCATTGTAGGGAGAGATCCCTTCTCGGTGTGTAAATCAGGACAAACTTCATGGAAGAAGTAGAAACTGAGCAGGGCCATTTAGGATGGTTAAGATTGGGGGAAGGGAAAAGGCATTCTAGACAGAGAATACTGTAAGTGAAGGTAGGGAGAGGCTAGAGAGTATTGAATGTTTGAAGTGTAGCAAGCAGTCTGATTTGGTTGGTACAAAGAGTACATGAATTGTAATGTGAGATGAGGATGGGAAGGTAGGTTGTTTGGAGCCAGATCCTTAAATTCTGGAGCAAGTATGGTCCTTATTCAGTGGGCTAAGTTGGGAGGCATTTAATGTTTTCAAGTTGTTGAGTCATGTGTTCAATTGTGAATTAGGAGGATTAATCTAGCAATGGTATGTAAAATGGATTAGAGAGTGGAGAAAGTGGAGATAGACACTAATTAAGAAACTATGAGGAGGAGTTAGGCATGATGATGATGGTCCTGAATTAGGTTATTGGTATTGAGAATAGAAGGGGAGCGACTAGGAGGGCAGAGGTGAGAGATGCTGTAGAGGGAAAATTAACAGGACTTGGTGATGTCTGGTTGTGGAAGATGAGGCAAAGGGAGGAGTCATAAATTATCCTGAATTTACAAACATGGGTGACTAGCCACAGACTAATTACAGAAGCTGAAGAACAAAGAACCCTCAACAATCACCCCAAGATAGCAAACAGATGATAATGCTATTGGAGGTACATTTACTGTCCACACCATTCTTTTGCTACTTATAATAATAGTTAATAATACTAGTAGCAGCTAACATTTACATAGTGCAGACTGTGTGCCAGGCACTGTGATGAGTTTTACAATTATCATCATCTCATTTGGTCCCCACAACAATCTTGAGAGATAGGTGCTATTATTATTCCCACTTTACAGATGAGGAAACTGAGGCTAACAGTTGAAATGACTTTTCCAGGGTCACACAGCTAGTAAGTGTCTGTGACTGGATTTGAATTTAGGTCTTCCTGACTCCAGGTCCAAGGCTCTAATCAATAGTCCACCTAGTTGCCTACACTTATCACCTATTACCTTATATTGTTAGCTATCTTTTAAAGTTTCTACATTTTATCTCCTTGACTTGACTAGTTAGTTTCTTATGGGCAGAAACTGTATCTTAGACTTCCTCAGCCTCTGGCACAATGTAGTGTTTATCACGGGTACTTGCTAAGATTTTGTTTTATTGACTATATGTGAAGATCAGGAAGCAACCCAAAGTAAATAGCTGAAATGGACAGATCACATAATAGGTATCCAGGATTATAGTCAAGAGCTATAAGGTCTTAGCTGAGTGTCTTTCAGCCAAGTGATGAACATGTCTTTAGCCAGTAACCCTGCTTAGATCATAACTCAAACCTCTGTGGATTGCAGATATCCAGTGGCATGCAGTCTCTTCAGGTAGGCACTAGATTTCCTACTGTGGCATGTTTCCTACGGATGATTTGAATGTGGAAATTTAATAAAACGTATATGCCTTCTTCGAAGAATTCAGCAGAAAAATGAAGGAAACTTTCTTTTAGTCCGACTTTGAAATGGGTGAACCCTGAAATATGGGTTTATTTGAAGTGGCATCTTTGCTTAGGTGCAGCAGGCTTCATTACAGTTGGCCACAACTGTGCCACAGCAGTGACAGGCTCTTGATAAAACCTACAGTTAAGAAGAATGACTCACATATTTTAGACCTTGCCTGATGTACTATTTTTGTTGTTGTCATTTCCTAATTTTTGTAGGTGGTGGCCCTAGGAGAAGTACCAGATGGGACTGTGGTCACCGTCATGGCTGGAAATGATGAAAATTACTCTGCTGAACTCCGAAATGCATCTGCTGTCATGAAAAACCAAGTAGCAAGATTCAACGACCTGAGATTTGTGGGCCGGAGTGGAAGAGGTGAGGCTTTAAAAAAGATAATGTATGTAGAGCAGTCTGCAAACCTTAAAGTACCATATAAACTCAGGTATGGTAATGATGATGATGGTGGGTGGGGGAATCAAAACACTAGAATCCCCAAATAAGATACATATAAACTTTTTTTTTGTAAATAAAGCAACTGCCTTCCCTTCCCCAATAGGGGTGGCTCAATGTTTTATTTGAAGACTCAGTACAAGTAATATTTATTATCTTTTTGATTCCTTTCATCTTTTTGATTTGTTTCATTAAGTTTAAAAATTTGAAAATATTTTCAGAGGAATTTGTTGTGTACATGAGGGTGAGGTACAGGGGAAGGAGGGTTTCATAGGTTCAAGTTCTGGGTTATAGGGAGTCAGATAACGGAGTTTATTAAGTGGCAAAGGGGGAAGAGAAAAACATATTGTTAGTTTCTTAATGGAATCCCTATTGCTCTTAAGTTGTAGCAATTTGTCATTATGTTCTTCATTTATTGTATCATAGCATCATAGATTGAGAGCTGGAATTGGGGTATGACTGTAACAGGGGTCTTTCTATCATGAACCCCTTTGGTAATCTGGTGAAGCTTATGGACTTCTCAGAATTATGTTTTTAAATCAATTAGATAAAGTGCATAAGGAAGCCATTTATATGGAAATACATTTATCAAAACATTCTTTTAAAATAAGTTTGCATTTCTCATTTTAAGAATCCTTGTTCTATGAAGACAGCAAAATAGCATGACTATTGTTTACTCTCAAAGTAAGAACATACAGGCAGAGACATAACTAGCAATTTTTGTACCTGTGGCAACACAAACTATACCTCCAGATAAGGAGCACAAAATGAACCCTTAAATCTACTTTTAAAGCCAAGATTCTGAAAACCACGGGGGGAGGGGTGGCATAGAGACCTGAGGCCACAGAAAAGCCACAGCTTGGGAAACCACTGGGAAGGAGAGAGAAGCAGGCAGGTCGGAGATGTGAAGGGCATCTTGGATGTGGGGTGGCAGTGGGAAGCAGGCCATCTGGTAGCTTCCTGCTTTTAACTGATTCTTCTTGCTAAGTGCTAAACCCTACTGTTGCTCTAGGACTCTAAGTACTTTTAGGATTTTCAAAATCTGACACCCTGAGTGCAAAACCCCAATCGCCCCATTTCATTTAAGGCTCTGTGCACTTGCCTTACCCCTTTCATCAATGACTGGCATTTACTTTTGCAGTAGAATTTTTGTTTTAAAATGGATTGAATGTAAACCTTTAATGCATCAACTTGCTTTACTTCAGCATGACAGCAGAATTGGTGAGCCTGATAAATGATCATGACTCCGAATGTCCCTTTGGTATTTAAGGATTTCCTCTCATCTGAAATCTATACTGAAATTGTAGGAAGCCTTTTAAAAGATGGTAAATAGAAAATAATTTCCTTTTAGCGTTTTTGCAGCTGCTTCATAATTGGAGTTAATGATGGAAAGGATGTCTCTGAGGAAACCAACTCTTCAGTTTTCACAGGATTCTCCTGAGACAGTCCTATATATCATCCCTCTATTAGTCTTAATTAATTAATTTGTTTATTTAAAGAAATATTTCAATTTTAAGCCCTCTTATAAGGAAAGAAAAAGCAACCCCACTGTGTGCTACAAATTCAGTAAAAAAAATGCAAATTCCCTTCTGGAATAGCTGGAACAGAATAGTGGGTCATAGGAAATGAGAGGCTCCAGTTTTTAAACAAAGTCCAAACTGACTGCTCTTAAGTTTGGATCAGATGTCAAATTATTACCATTGTAAAAGCTTGATAAGGGAGATTCAAGAAGGGCTGTTTCCGATGAGTAGTTTTAGTTTACTTTCTAGGAACATGGCCAAGAAGTTGTACTTTTAAACTTTTTTAAAGAACAATTATGCATGATAATGAGATACTGTCACAGAAAGGTCATTTGAAATAAAATGAAGCTGGGTCTCTCCACTAGAATGAGAGCAAAAGGTGTTATCTCTGTATCATGTTTAAGTTAACTTCATTTTTTAAAAAAGCTGTTCTATTATCCTACTACTGAATGATTAGGTTTGAAATCTCTTTGACTCAGTCACTAGCACAGCCCCACATTAAAAATACAGTACAGTATTTCTTTTCTCCTAATAAGCACATGAAAGAATAAGCTGGACTCCCTGTGTGTTCTCAATCTCATTTGAGTCCTATGAAATAGTATTTTCTATTAAAAGAGAGGAAATGGAGTTTAGTATTTAAGGAATCAGCACAATTTTTATTTTACTTTTCATATTCAGGCTAGTGTTTTCATTTATACTACTTTTGTATTATATAGACTCTGCATAAGTTTTCTCTGATCAATTTGAGTAGAAACTATGGCAAAGTGATAGTGTACTTTGTAAACCCTCAACATATTTATTTAAGAAACTTCAAAGAGAAACAAAGGGTGTGCACTGTTTTACTATATTGGCTTTCTGAGTTTTGGCTGGTTTCCCAAATAGCAATTTTTATATTTAAAAAAAAAGACAGACTTAACTGCTTGCAGACTTTTCACGCATGGAAGATGAAGAAAGCTTCTTTTGATGAAGTGTAATTATGTCCAAACAGAGCTGACCCCCTCCCCCTATATTTCTTATGATCTTAACTGAAGAAAGTAGGGTTTTTCCTTTGAAGCAGCCGGGACTTGGTGGAGGATCTGAAATGCTACAGTCTGCTGCCAGAGGCAGGATGGAGAAATTGGTCCAGACTTGTCTTAGAGACTTCTACGAGAGAGAGAGAGAGAGAGAGAGAGAGAGAGAGAGAGAGAGAGAGAGAGAGAGAGAGAGAGAGAAATAATAGATTATTATATCAGTACTATACAATGTATTAAAGGAAACAGTTAACAGCAAACAGAAGTCAGGAGAAAAAAATAACATCAAGAGAATATTGAAAAGATGAATCAAACATTGTTTTTAAGATGAGTAAGTTGTTTTTCAGTGACAGGAAACTCTCTAACCTGCATGTATTTGTACCTGACCCGGTTTATCGCACATTTTTTTCCAGTTTCCTCTTTGATAATCATGTATCTTTAGCTCTAAAATAAGGGAGCTGTTCTAGATGGTCTTTGAGGTCTTTTCTATCTCTAGATTTATTATCCTAGCATCTAAATTTTTCTCTAGCTGTGAAGACCAAATCAATACCCAACTACCATTATACCTCTCCAGTTTCACCCCCAACCCCACCAAGAACTCTCTGTAATATAGATACACACACACACACACACACACACACACACACACACACACATACATTTCCCTCTGCTGTTGAACAAATAGTGAGAATTTTCCAGTGCTATATGGTACTTTTCCTTCAGTTTGGGAAAGATAACCAAATCTACTTCATGACAATACATTACAGAGGGCCATGTAACTATTATAATTTGTCCATGCAAAACTCCACTGATGCCTAACACTTTTGGATTTCTTTTGCAATCAGATATTGCTTAGATAATAGCTTCAGTGAAGCCCATCTTACATACCTATGATTGAGAACTGCACATAATTTCGGATCATGTTTTCCTTTTCTTTTAATATTTTTCTTTTTTTATCATGAACTCAACAAACATAAATATTTCAATACTACAAGAACAACAAAAAAGGATTCTATATAAAACTTTGAACTTGTTAGTGCAGTTATTTTTAGGTGTACTTAAATTGAAGAGGGTAGTAACAAAATTGCTTTGTCTCCTGAATTTCTTTTTTTCCTTATGTGTATTTAAAAATTTTTATTGATCCTTCCTTCCTTCCTCCCTTTTTTCCTCCTTCTTTCCTCCTTCCCTCCCTCCCTTCCTTCCTTCCTTCCTTCCTTCCTTCCTTCCTTCCTTCCTTCCTTCCTTCCTTCCTTCCTTCCTTCCTTCCTTCCTCTTTCATTCTGTCATTAACTCATAAGTTACTATGCAATGCTTTATAACAATTACATTTAATTAAGCAAAACCAATCATCACTTTATATCAGAAAATGTTTGCCTCATTCTGTGCTCTTCTAGTGCATCCATCATCTCTATGCCAAGATGCATTCAATATTAGCTCTCTCCAGTCATGACTCCGCATGTTCCTTTTTTCTGCCTCTACATTTTAAACAGACCAGTGATTACTTGGCTTTCAAAAAGCCCCAACAAAACTCATGCTCTTTTTCATGTCAAGCACAACTTAAATTCAAGTCAATAAACATTTTTAAAGAACCTACTGTATGTATATAAAACTCTGCATTAGTCTAAGAGAGAACATAGCCGAAATAGAAGGGTATTTCCTGTCCTAAAACAGCATTCCCTCCTTGTTATGGCTGACAGTCCCTCAGGCTACCATAATGATTGTCTGTCAATGTTAGTCTCCTGTGGTTACAACTGAAAATATAGGACTTGAGGACATAGTTTGGAAGTAACCCCCAGATAAGCCCCTGACTGATGAAATTAGGGAATCAGCACTAAAATTAGTTGTTAGCTTCCAGGAGTATAGAACATATATATTTTTAAGGGGATATCAAACACTAATTTATAAAAGGATGAGTGGAAAAGAGATTTCTTTTGGCTTATGAAAGCTATCCAGGAAATAAAGCATGACTTTATTTGAGGAAAGCATAAATATCAACATAAAGATATAACTCATTAAATGCCCATTATTTTGAAGTAGAGTTACTTTCTATGTTAGTTGGCACTCCCAGAATTTGTCTTTGGTATTGCTTACATCTATTTTCAAAAGAACAGCAAGAAGTGGGAGGAATCTCTTTTTAAAAAAATTAATGTTAAGCACATCTTGTTCTTTGGGATTTGATTTTGGAACAGTTATAATTTAAATGCTTATTTCTTCCCCCAAACCACCACCCACTTTTTTATTTGAGAAGGATAAATTGGGGCATTATAGGAAACTGGTTCCACTTTGAAAATTTGCATTGGTTTTTAAACTTCAGAGTAAATGTCTTGCAATAATGCAGATTCTCTTTTGCATAGAATGTTGCCTTTGAATTAGGGGGAGAAATAATACTTTTTAACTTTAAAATGGAATCATAAGGTTTCAGAATATAAATGGATTTCAAAATCAAAACAAATTTAGGTAAGTTTGTAGTTGATGCCTATAATCAGTTAATAATAGAATCTAAGGTTACTTGGGGCACATCCCTAGCCTTTTAAAAATGTTTTATTTAGAAGGCAGCTAGGTGGTGCAGTGGATAAAGCACTGGCTTTGGATTCAGGAAGACCTGAGTTCAAATCCAGCCTCAGACACTTGACATTAGCTGTGTGACCCTGGGCAAGTCACTTAACCCTCATTGCCCTAAAAAAAATGTTTTATCTATGCTTTTTGTTTTTCTATAACAGTTGTGTCTGGATAAATTCCCTACCCACGCCCACCCCATATTACAAAAAAAATAAATTCCCCACCCTCCTCCCCTCCCTTGCAAAAAAGAAAAATAATAATTGTTACAACTGAGTGACTATGTTTGTTTAGTATATCCAACAGTCTGCCCCTGTAAATCCTCCCCACCCTTTTCTAGGTGGCACAGGGTGCTGGACCTGGAATCAGAAAGACTTGTGTTCAAATCCACCTTCAGACACTTATGTTACCATTGGCAAGTCACTTGACCCCTGCCTGCCTCTGTTTCTTCATTTATAAAATGAGGATAACAATAGCACTGACCTATCAAGTTTGTTGTAAGGATCAAATGAGATGATATTTGTAAAGTGCTTTGCAAACCTTAAAACATCATATACATGTTGCTATTTTTATTGTTACTGTTCTTACTACTACTACTACTTTTATTTAAAGTATGGAAGTTGATTTCATCATCTGTCTTCCAGGATCAAGTTTAGTTATTCTGATTACTCAGACTCCACTCCTTTTTAGTATTGTTTCCATTGACATTATTGTAGACATAATCTATATTGTTCACTTGGTTCACCTTGATTTGCATCACTTCATATAAGTCATCCCCATGTTGAGCTGAATTCCTCATATTTATCATTTCTTCCAGGACAATAATACTCCATTGTGTGTATATATAATACTTTTCTCAGCTATTCCCCAATCAATAGAATCTACATTGTTTCCAATTTTTTGCCATGAATATTTTGCAATATATAGAGCCTTTCTTTCTGGTTTTTATCTCCATAGGGTATATGCCCAGTAGTGTGTCTGAGATCAGTGCTGTAGAAATGGTGCTTTCTCCAAAAGCCATCTAGATTTGAAGTTAAAAGGCTGAGTTTAGAACCTAGCTATGCTACCTTGTGTGACATCAGGCAAATCCCTTAACCTCTCTCTTTCCTCATCTGTAAAATGGTAGAATTGGACTCGAGGCCTTTTCAGCTCTAAGTCTATTTCACCAAATAAAATCAGTTTTTATCTCAGAAGTCCATATCCATATTGATTTTTCTGTGCTGGAGGTATAATCTCAATCCTTTCATTCAACTTCCCAAATTTCCAATTTTTAAACTCTGGATGTAAAAGAACTTTATGTGTATATATTTTAGCTTATCTCTGATCTCTTCCTATCCTAGTATTCTCTTCAGCCATTATCAACTGGCCTTTAGTTTGCAGAAAGATAGTTTGAATTATTTAAAGCACATATTTCATAATTGATAATCCCTTGAAATGTGATGCATTAAAGGACACACTTTAAAAGTAGGTGTCTTTATCACATTGCTCTAGATTTTCACACTTATTCATTTCAAACACACTGAACTGGGGCACATTGCTCTATTTAGGAAAGATTCTCTACTTCTTAAAGATTATTTTATATTCCTGAGGAATATTCTCCTTCATTTTCTTGGCCATTGGAAAAATATAGCCTAGGAGACCTAAAGCCACATGCTTGGTAACAAATGATGTGTGTCTTAAACAGATTTTAGGAACCTCCATGGCCTGGTTTGAAAAGAAAACCCAGTCACTAGACTTGACAGCCAAAGACCTGGTCTGCATTAAGCCTTATATATAACCTGTTCCATATTAGGCTTTGAAAAGATTGCATTAAGTTTTGCATTGCTACATATTGTTTAAGATTTGTGTTTTGATTTAATGCTCTCAGAGCTCAATGAAGGGAAAGAGTCACTGGTCCAAAAAAAAAAAAAAGCAGCTTTTTAAAAGGTTCTGGTCCAGAAACCATCTCAGTGGGCAGTGAAGCCTCAGATTGCTGAATGTTTTATTGAGTCACTCTTCTACGCCTACCCTTTCCTGTCTTGTAACAGTTTGCAGTTTTGACTATCTGACATTACTAACCGTTGCATATCTAACAGATTACAACTGTCAGTGAGTCTGCATAACAGAGGCTAGTGTCTTCTTATGGGGAGAACATACATTCAAAGCTCATATCGCAATTTCCCCTGTCTTTTCTTTCCTCCTTTTCATCACCTTCTGCCCAGGAATCTGAATCGTCAGTTGTGATATTTCAACAAAGTGTAGGGGCCCCCTCCCAAAAGTTAAAATTCAAATGTACATTTGGGGGATGCCACATATATCTGGCACACAATAAGCCACTGTCAGAGAATTGTTTCAAGACTTAATAGAGGGGACATATGTAAGGGGGAGGGAGTTGGGGGTGGAGGAAAACTTTGTTCCAGTAATGATGAAATCATCATCATACCACAGGCACATTAAGGCCAGGACAGGAGACACTAGCTCCCTGTTAAAATGATTCCCATAAGAACTTGACTCTTTCATCTTCTTATTGTAGTGCAGTTAAGCAAATGAAATGTTAGAGCCATGTGAAGTAAATAACATAATCAACAATGATTTACTATTGTTCTCTCATAGGGTTGTGACCCAAACCTAAATAAAGGCTTCTAAAATTGTCTGGGTTTGGATGTGTTCCTGATGTTACAGAAAACTGAAAGGAAGAGAAAACTCCAAGAGTGGACTGTGGCTTTTGTTTTTATTACCATTATTGCTACTGCTCAGCACTTTTAAAACCTGGAACTGCCTTACTCTTAATGTTGCATGGTGGATCAAGGCAGTCATGTCTAATGCTGAAGCTGGTGTTATGTCGACAGACAAGTCTAACGACTGTTTAAAACTGCCGGCAAAGGGAGGTTTTAGAACTGAGAATTAGAAATGCTTTGTCTTGGGTTTGGACTATGGGACCACTTTTTTATAAAATCAGAAATCATAACAGGCTTTTTTTTGAGTGCTTAGAGGTATTCTACCTAGTATAAACTGCTCATTTTACAGATGAAGAAACAGAGAAGAGAGGTTAAGCAAAATGCCTAATGTGGAAGAGCAAGGATTCTGACCTGGGGACCAAGTTCCTTTTATTCTAAATTCTGCTATTTCTACTGTACAATGCTGTCTCTTCAGAGATGGGGGAAAATTGTACTTTGAAAACCTTCCTAACTGCATTAACATTAACAATTGTTTCTTTCTTGTGTTTTTTATTGATTATTTTGTCTTTCCATCCGCAGGAAAGAGTTTCACTCTGACAATAACTGTCTTCACAAATCCCCCCCAAGTTGCTACCTACCACAGAGCTATTAAGGTTACAGTAGATGGGCCTCGGGAACCAAGAAGTAAGTACTTGCCTTTTTGTTGAATATAGTAATAGTGTATATGGAAATTTATGGTAAATAGAAACTCCTGAGTGAGGATATTGAATCTATCCTCAGTAACATAGTTCTTGTTGTATAATTTCTTTACCAAATATTTTATTTCAATCTAACTTCAGTAGAAGAACAATTAGAAAACATTCCCAGTTAGTGGGAAATAAAATTATAGGCCCATCCTTTGCCACAAGACAACTAATGTTTCTGAAACACTGGGAAGTGAATTCATAATCATCCTGAAGCTGGAAGTAAGTTTTATAAGAACTTCAATATGTCTATTTCATAATACTGAACAGACTAGACCCCTAAGACCCAAGGTGGAAAACAACAAACCGTTAAAAAATCTTGGGCTCAGTCGAAAGCACTTGTATATGTTTCCCATGGCCTAAGAATGTGTTTTAACTCTTCTATTCGCCCACTCATTCCCTTTATAAAGAGCACACTCCTTAATTATAAAAAATTTATTTGCAAATGATAACTTGCTTGATTGTTACAACACAGTTGTTTGGTCATGTTCCAGTAATTGTTATAGATAGCTTTTGCTAACAGATAGAGTCTGACTTGGTTTAATCTGTCTTGGTTTATTTGTCTGTCTGGGTATCCTGTAGCTTTAACCAGCAGTCACTTTTATATCATGTCCATACTCTACATGGGGCAATGTACATTATTTGTCTTAATCTAAATTAAAGCAGATTTTTCCAAAATCCTCAGACTGACTCATTAGAACAAAGCTGGCTTGCCTGTATTTAAATATATTTAGAGATTAAAGATTATTCAGTGTACAAACCACATTAAAAAACATGTCAATGGAGGCATCACTTTCACCACTCTGCCTTTGATGAGCAAATACATGCAAGAGAGAACCATTGCTCTTAACAAGTTTAATTTGTGGCAGGGGTACAGTTGGAACAATTATTTGACACAGAGATGCACACTTGTCTAGGTGGCAAAAATTGATCACTTTTCCTTCCTCTTAAGTGGAAAGATAAAGGCTAGCAAGGTCTTGTCTCTGCTAGGAGCACAGAGCATCTCCTTGAGGAGTGAGAACAACCACATACCTCTCCTCCTATGGCTGCTGTCTCTCTTCATGAAGGCTGTCTGCTTGCCTGGGCTGGGGAGGTTTCCTGCTTCAAAACTGAGTCTTTGAGGTTTTTGTTTTCTCCTCCTTTCATGTGCACGGCATTCTTCCAAGTTCACAAAGTTGGGTCAATGCTAGCTCTGCCTTTTCGGCTTGGGATCCTCCTATTCAGAGGTGGATGACCCACACATCTGTAGGAGCCTGGGGTTGTTAGACTTGTAAGGGGAGGTTAGCCCATGTAGATGAATGAAGGATAGCTTCAGGATTCTTATCTGAATGGACTTGGGGCTTTCCCTGACTTTGCAGTCAGGGATGACCACCTCTGTTGGAGAGTACCATATTTGCCCATTTTATCCAACCCCTGAAGAACTGGAGAGGCAGGGAAATTCAATTGTAATATGCATAAAGTAGGGTACTTGCTCTTTTAATATTTGTCTTTAAATAATATATATCTTTTACAAAGGTGTTTCTTACTGATCTCAGGCTTGGTTCTTGGTTTGGGGGAAAACAATAAAAGGTATGAGTAAATAAGTGTTGGTAATTAGGAGTACTGGGAGGATAAATACAAGAAAAGATAGGTATGCCTTCAACTGGAATCAGTTTTCCTGAAGACATGACAAAAGATCAGAAGGTACTGTGACCTGGTAAGGAAACGCATTAGGAGGAATAGCACTGGAGGTCATCTTTATGTGATTGCTTAAAAAATTTTTTTTTGGTTACATTTGAATTTCAAGCTGTTTTTCTCCCTCCCTCCCAATTCTGCACTAGAAAAAGTCAGCATTTGACACACACACATATGTGTGTATGTATATGTATATATGTATATGAACCTATAAAATACATAGTTCCATATGTCAGTTCTTTCTCAGGTCCTCCATTGAACCTTTGTAGTTGATAGGAATATTCATATATCTCAGAATAGCTTAGTCATTTACGTTTATTCTTTGAATAATATTGCAGTTACTGTATACAACCTTCTCTTGGTTCTGCTCATTTCACTCTTCGTTATTTTATGCAAGTCTTTCCATGTTCTCCTAAAATCAAACTTTCATCATTTCTTATAGCACAGTAATATTCCATCACAATCATAAATGACAACTTATTCAGCCATTCTCCAATTGATGGGCATCCCCTCAGTTTTAGATCTTTGCCAGCACAAAGAGAGCTGCCACAACTATTTTAGAACATATATGTTCCTTTCCTTTTTCCTCAATCACCTTGAGAAACAGACCTAATGGTGGTATTGCTGAGTCAAAGGGCACACACAGTTTTGCCGAGTTTTCAATTTCCATTTCCTCATTCCTTCCTGAAAAGTGCCCCATGATGTCATGATCAGTACAGCTAGTTACCCACAGACACTGTGGATTTCCATGAAATGTCATTCAGGAATGGTGGAGTAGGAAGTTAATCAATCAAAGAACTCTGGTACCTCATCCCATTTCTGGGTCCTTTCTAACCCTAACCATTAGCTGATCTCAAAGACTCAGCAAATTAAGAACAAACTTCTAGGTGACTCCAACATCAGAAGGCACCTTAAATAGGACCAGTTTTTCCAACTACATTACTCAACACTGCCTTCATCCCTTTCTATCCTCCCTCTCCCACCAGCTTTAGCTTTGCTGAACACCAAACATGCTTGGTATTCTCCTTTCTCCTTGTTCTCTTTCTTTAGTTTCAAGGACTTCAGACTTCTTCCTTAAGAAGGAGAGTCATTTACATTGTGCTACAATGAATTTAGCATTCTTTTGTTTTAGGGAGAGTTCATGTAGCATTAAATTAAGTACATTGGAACCCTCTAAAATTCAGATTGTTTAATTTTGTAGTCCTTTTTTTTGGTAGAAAGTAGAAAAACCTTTAACAAGAAATTCCCTGAGAGAGGACCAGAGAATAAGTCCATTAATGAGAAAGTTTCAGATTTTTTTTAAGTGCAAGATTTTTATTTTTTAAGTGGAAATTTTTACTACATTGTGATAGGTTGAATCAGCTGAGGATTTTGGTCTCCTAACTTAGTGTTAATGGAATGTC
Organism: Dromiciops gliroides; assembly: GCF_019393635.1. Taxonomy (NCBI): domain Eukaryota; kingdom Metazoa; phylum Chordata; class Mammalia; order Microbiotheria; family Microbiotheriidae; genus Dromiciops; species Dromiciops gliroides. Next base: position 261,176,477 of record NC_057864.1, read on the forward strand.
ACTCTTACCTAAAATGCCTTGACTATCTGTTGAAGGCTTGTTCTTATCTGACCAGCTCTTCCTTCCAGCTTTTGTTTAAGAGAATTGGAGAGTTGGGTTTTAGTTGGTATGGATTTTCTTTTTCATCAGCAGTTTTTCATATGACAGGTGAAATTTCTTGTTGTTTTGAAAGTTTCTTTATAGTAAGCCCTCAAATTCTCTTGATGGATGTCACTTTTAAGTGGTGAATAACCATATAAAGCAGACTACCTACACTACGGGTTTTACACAAGTGCTTGTTTCTCCTAGTGAGACGTCAGCTCCAATTTCTGCACATTAGTAAATGACACTAATCAGTGATATAAATGATGCCGTAAGCCTGCATCCACGTGGCCTGGGAAAAGCAAGGTGGAACAGATGCTAATTATGATTCTGTAATAACAGAACAAAACAAGAAGAAGGACAAAATCCCCTGCAGTTGGGGGTACATTAGTCAACAGTGCCCCCTCTCAGAGGTCTAGCCTATTGTCACATCTGTTAAGATCTTTTTTACTCAGAAATCTGAAGGGCTTCATCCTTCCATGTTTTCTGTCTCTGGCAGCTGAACCGGTGTTGTCACTTCACAAACAACTCCTTTTCTTAATATACACATCTGGCGTTGGCAGTTGGACTAACTTCATAAGAGCACATGATCATCACTCATTACAAGATTAAAAAGTACCCCATGGCATCATTGATGTTTTTTGACTTTGATCTTTTGCAGTTGTGATTCATCTCAGTTATAAAACTTCCCTTTAAAGGAACACAGCCGATGACTTATTAGGACCTTCATCTTAAGTAGCGTAAACATGAAAACGGTGCACATCTTTACAGAATGTCATCTCCTTTCTTTGCCAGCTTATCATTTTAAGACATGACATCATGCTGAAGATCCCAAATTTGTAAGTCTTGTTTTCAGGCAAGACTTTTTGACCTTCTGTTGTTGAGTTAACTTGAGATAATCAATAGCATGGACCACCTTCAGCAATGGCAGTGGGAATGTTCCAAAAGACATCTTACTTGGTCAAGCATCAGTTTCTATTAACAGTCTGCTATCTGTTTAAGCACCTGGTTCCACCTCTCTGACTAATTTAAAGGGTTCCCATAAGGAAGGAGAAGCTTGGTAGCAAAATCCGTAGTTTATCATTGTGATCCTCCCAACCTAGGAGAAAGATGATCAGAGAAGGGTAGCAGCATTGGTAGAAGACTTCTGAGGATGTTCCACAGAGGATTTTGTTAACATTAATAATCTATGACACAGGGGCAGCTAGGTGGCGCAGTGGATAAAGCACTGGCCCTGGATTCAGGTGTACTTGAGTTCAAATCTGGCCTCAGACACTTACTAGCTGTGTGACCCTGGGCAAGTCACTTAACCCCCATTGCCCTGAAAAAAAAAATAAAATAAAGTCATCTATGACACAAGTTAAGGTACTATGCCCTTACTGGCCTGAGGCAGATAGAGGTAAGATGGCTTTTTAGGATTGCAGAATTATTTCATGTCAGGGGCAAGTTTTGAACCCAGGCGTTCCTGACTTCATCCACTAACCAGTCATTTCTCTTTCTTTCTTTCTTTCTTTCTTTCTTTCTTTCTTTCTTTCTTTCTTTCTTTCTTTCTTTCTTTCTTTCTTTCTTTCTTTCTTTCTCTTCTTCTTCTTCTTCTTCTTCTTCTTCTTCTTCTTCTTCTTCTTCTTCTTCTTCAAGGACAAGGAGGGTTAAGTGACTTGCCCAGGGTCACACAGCTAGTGAGTGTCAAGTGTCTAAGGCCGGATTTGAATTCAGGTCCTCCCAAATCCAGGGTCGGTGCTTTATCCACTGCACCACCTAGCTGCCCCTTTTTCTTTTTTCTTTTTCACTAGTCAGTCATTTCAATAAGCATTTGTTAAGTAACTACTATGTGCCACCAGACACTGTGCTAATTGTTAGGGATGTAAAGGAGGTATAGACCACAGTACTGCAGAAGGTAGGACTTCTCATGAAGCTTCAAGGAAGCACGGAGACAGAAATGATTGGAGTGGGGGAGGGAGAGGGAGGGGAGGTCATTCACATGTGGCCACTATAATGGCACAGAGATAGACTGTGCAGTGGTCTGTTTGCAGCACTGCAAGTAGGTCAGTGTAGTGGAAGGGAATAAAGAGTAAGAAAAACTGGGAAGATAGGAGGGGTTGAGTTATGATAGCTTTAAATTCTTAAAAGAGTATATTATATTTGATCTTCTAGGTAAGAGGTAAATGGAGAATATTGCCTCTGTTGGTAATATAGGGGATGTTAAAAAATTTAAAAGTTTCACCCCTCCTTCTCTATCTCCATCTTTAATTTCTTTTTACTCCTTTAATTCCAGATTTTATTTTAATATACCCTTTATTGTTTTATATAAAAGAATGGCATAGCTCCACCCCCTTTCCTTACCCCACCCCAGCTACCTTTCCCCAACCTTGAATTTAGAAATCTTCCTTTCAGTCATAGTGGCCTTGTTTTGATTTGAATATCTTCAGAGCAGATCAAATGCATTCTGGGTAGACTATACTATCATAATCACTGTGGAAGCCATTTTGTTTCATTTATTCAGCGAACACTTATGGCCACTTTTTGCTTGATTTATGCCACTTTATATTTGAAGAACTAAAACTTGATTGATTTTCTTGGGAGAAAGGTATATACTGAACATTATGATTTAAATTTTTTTCTATATATGGAAGTGGTCTTTTGACCACAAATTAACATTTATTAAGCAATTAATCTGGTCTCATACATTCTTGAATGGACCAGTCTGGGAATTTTATTCTTTTTTTACCTTCTAACTTAGAAAATACCTTTTTTTTGGTACATATTTACAGACATAATCCTGGCCTAGGAAAATGAGAAACTGAGAATTCTTATGTGTACCTTGGGGATCCAAACCATTTGGCTTCTTGCCGAAGGAGATAGAAAGTCCTTGTTCTCTTCTGTGTCTCTTTCACTCTTTCTGTTCCCCAGGTACCAACTGCATGGAAGAGATGAAACCCTTCAAATACTTCTTTTCCTTGTCTTCTTTCTGTTCCTTCAGGCCAATGGTCCCAGGCTTAGGCTGCCACATTGCTTCTGCTTGGCCATCTTCCCTACTTTCAAATGGGTCTAGAGTTTAGGGGAGTGGGAGGCCACCTGGGAGGGTAAGTATTTGGTATTGTTTTTATAGTTAGGACTGCCTTAGTCCACTGGCTCACACTGCTGGGGAAAGAAGCTTGAGTGTTTCAGTTGACGCTGTGTGTTATTTTTTTCATTCCCTTGCATGCTCAGCTCCCTTGGTCTTTGATTATTTACTTAACTCCTCAGAGAAATTTTCTCTACTCCCTATTCTGGAGAGAAGGAAGGTTGACTGTTTTAAGTATTGAGTTCTGAGACAAAATAGTTTGAGCAAGGCATTATCTCATTTTTCTACCACGTACCTCCCTTTGTCATATCTCAGTGTTGGAAGTTGAGACAACAAACCTTATTAAGCACTTACAATGTGCCAGGCACTGTGTGCACAAAGACAGGCAAAAACAGTTCCTGCTCTCAAGAAGCTTATAGTGCAAACAAGATATATACAAAGTAAATTGGATGTAATCTCAGAGGAAAACACTAAGATTGGGGAGGACTGGGAAGGGCTGCTAGTAGAAGGTGGGATCCTCTTTACCATATTTGAAACAGGCTTTCACTAGAAGACCTTCCACGGTGGGAAACTTCTTAGTTTATTGGCAGCCTATTCTTTTTTAAGACCGCTCTAATGGTTAGATATTTTTCCTTATGTGGCACTGAAATCTACTTCTTTGCAACTTCTACCTGTTGCTTCTGGTTCTCCCACTTGGGTCCTAGAAGAATAAGTCTAATTCTCTCTTCAGACATCACTGGAAGATGGCTATCGTATCTTCCCTAACTTTTTTTTTTCTGTTTCTGGCCTAAGCATTCTCGGTTCCTTCCAATTTTCTTTGTTTGGAATGTCTAGTTCTTTTACCGTACTGGGTACTGTCCTCTAGATGCAATCTAGCTGATCAATATTCTTAAATGACAACCGTGTTTTAAAATCAGGGCAGTGGGGCAGCTAGGTGGCACAGTGGATGAAGCACCTGCCCTGGATTCAGGAGGACCTGAGTTCCAATCCGTCCTCAGACACTTGACCCTTACTAGCTGTGTGACCCTGGGCAAGTCACTTAACCCTCATTGCCCTGATAAATAAACAAACAAACGAATGAATGAATGAATGAATGAATAAATAAAATCAGGGCAGAATACAGAGAGACTATCTTCTTCTTTGTTTCAGACTTCATGCATCCTTAAATATGCATAAGATCTCATTGACATTTTTGGCTACTATGTAACAACTGTTAACTCATTGAGTTTGCAATCCAAAGTATTTTTCACATTTTTCTTTTTCTCACTCTGTATAAATATGTTTGTAACCTCCCATCTTGTCCTTGACTGTTTGAACCTACAGGTAGAAATTTATATTTATCTCAGTTCAATTTCATTGCTATGACTACCTTTGTGATGCATAGGGAAAGAAGGTAATTGAGAGTTAAGTAATTTCTACTCCTTGTTTCAGATGCTATCTGTAGAAGCTCAGCCATAATCCTTCCTTCTTTTCTGTAGTGCTCTGACCCTCTAGGAGAACTGTGGGATGGGGGAGTTGAATAGTTTTAGATTAGTGGTGAGGGGCTGGTTCCATGACATTTGGTTGCTCACCACTGATGGATGCTTATTTTAAGGCTGTCAACATGTGATGTAATGCTGAGAATAAGTAAAAATGTGTTGGATGGAGGGATTAAGGAAGAAGCTACCAAGGGCAGATGGTACGCTTAAAACTGGTCCAGCCGCTAGAGTCTGACTGTTTGTAGGAACAGTTTGGAAATCTTATTACAGGCCTTGGACTATACTTCTAAAGACACTAACTCTTTTGTTTTGAATGAAAGACATTAGCAGAAAGGGCCTTGGTTTCCTTGACTTACAGACTTCTCCATGACTTCTTTGCTGTCACTTCCTGTGAGGGGCACAAGTATACCTTGGGCTTGGGCAAATACTATCTACTTTTTATGTACTTTGTAGTCACCACAGATGAATAAGAATTTGCCTGGAATGGATGTTAACCATTTGACCAACTAACTTCTAAAACATGTAGCAATGGTTGAAGCATTTTTTAGGGGCTAAGTCTGTTAGACTTAGTTGCAATAATAGTTCTTAGGACACTCCCTGCCCCCCTCCCCACCCACGTGCCTCCATTCCCCTCCTTCTCCCCAGGAGGAGAATGGAAGGAAGGAGGAGGAGGCCAGAGGTGGTGGTGGAGGTTATGTCTGGTGTTGGCGGAATGTGCTCATGGGTAGAACAGCTTTAAATCTCTTTCAGTTTTTTTTTTTTTTTTTTTTTTTTTTGACTGACTGTCAGGAGCCGGGAAGATGGCCAAGAAGGAAATGACACATGGAGAGGCATTTTATGTTGTGCAACATTCTGGGGAACTGATGCAAGGCTATATAGCCTGTTTACACATTCCTCCACTAGAAGACTGCATGGCAGTCATTTCATTCAGCAACACATGGCGTGCTGCAGCAAAGAAAGCTATGCCCTTCACATCCTTTGCTAGCCAATTATCACAGCACTTAAAACATACTTCAGGCTTTGTCCCTTCTTTGGAGGCTTCCCTGGTCTGTCTTCAGAAACCGCAGAAGACATCACCTTCTCTGCCCCTGGTGTCTAGTCATCCGAATACACTTTTTTCCCCACTGGGGTAAGCTCATGTTCATGAGGAGATGTCATTTTCAGAACATTTTTCACATATATATGTTTCAGTTGATATATTTATTTTATACTAAATATAGTAGGGCAGTTTTTCAAGTGATAAGTATTCTGAAAGAAAGCACATGCATATGAGTTTTGGATGGGGTAATAATTGGGTAGAAATTAGAAGATTTTCATTCTTAAAACCTTGTAAAACATTTGTGAGATGAATTTTACTTTAAAGTCCCCCCTCCCCCCAAGGAGATCCTTTCTGTCTGATTCTTGGAATGGAGCAAAAGCTGCTACTTCTTATTCTTTAGGGGACTTAAATCAGTGATTGGGGGGGTACTTGTTAGAATTATTAATTTAGAACTGAGGGAAACTTTAGAGGTCATTTAGACCAACCCCCCTGATTTTACAGATGAAGAAACTGAGGCCCTGAGAGAGGAAGTGACTTGTCCAGGGTCATACAGGGGTTAAGTAGCAGACATTCAAATTCAGTCATCTAATGCTAAATTCATTGTACCATGTAGCCATTCCTTGAATTAAGTCTGAAGTGAAGTATATATTCTTTTCAAAAAATACTTTAAAAAATTTTGAACTTGACAAACATAAAAAATAAGCATTTCTATATACAAAGTAAGACAGAAAATATGTGAATAAATATGTTACAGTTTAATAAATATATTTTCATAAATATACAAGACCTTCAATTTCTGAGATTATTACTTGAGAAGCATATATTCTTAGAAATTAATATGGTTAGTGCCCATCTTAGAGTACTCTACTTAATATAATATAAACTCTGTAAACCATTATAGATATACTATAAACTAAAGCATGGATATGTGCATTACTGTTCATTTAAAATCTTATTCTATTTTATCTGGAGACGTTTTGGGGTGGAAAAATATATCATTTAGAATTGTCAGTTCCATTTCTGAGACTGAGAAAAGATGTTCCAAATCATTCAGATAGTTTATGGAATTTAAGAAGTGAAAGGCATCTTAGAGATCACCTGGTTTAATGTCATTTTGCATAGTGACCCTAAGAAATTACAAGATTACACTAATAGTTAGTGGCAGACAGAGACTAGAACCTGGTTTCCAAATTTCTCTCATAGTTTTCCCAGTTTGCTTTGTTCAAAACATTCATTCTGGGATCCTAGTCAGTGTCAATGGCCTTTAAGATGGGCTGACATGTTGGCTGCTTAGGTGGTGGTTGTTTTGGGGGGTAGGGACAAGGAAGGTACCCTCAACGCAAACTTTCCCTACGGTGGCTGCTGCCAGCAAGCTCCTTTAACAAGAGGAAAAGCCTTTCATTTTGTAATTAAAAATTGTCTTCAAGTGCAAATGTATTAGACATTCACAATCTGACAAAGGTGTCTTCTGGCCCACAGGGCTCCCTCCACAAATTGTAGGTGTTGAGATGCTAGAGTCTGAGGGATGATGTTCAAGTTGTTTATAACCAGGAATAACAGTTGTATATTTCTGCTTCCATTCCCCATCCTCCTCCCTTAAAATACTAATGCTGACACTTATAATCTCTCTCTCTCTCTCTCTCTCTCTCTCTCTCTCTCTCTCTCTCTCTCTCTCTCTCTCTCTCTCTCTCTCTCTCTCTCTCTCTGACTTCCACGAAGGAGATTTCTGACTGATAATGTAAAATCTAACTATATCTGTAACTAGGGGTAGAAAAGATAGGCATTTGCCTAGAGGATTACATGCAAAGGAGTTGGGGAGTTGTGGGGGAGGCAAAATACTGCTTTAATAATGCTTTTTCTAAATACGTATGTTCTTAATGATGGAAAATTATGCCTTTCGTGACATAGCTATTTATTTTGCGCCAAATCCAAGTTGCATGTGTTATATAGAAGGTTGAAAGCCTTTGATGGAGAGTGCCTCATAGGTAACACATTTTTCCAAAGTTGCCTAGGGCTCACAAGTGCATTGAGTGAGTAGGCTTCTGTTGAATTCATGGAGTCGAATTCCCAAGAAGGTGTAAAATAACTGATATTAGATCCTTTCCTTAAAGCACATTTTTATAGAGGGGAAAGGAGAGGGAAATGGCAAAAAAAAAAAAAAACCAAACAACTATTGAGCATCTGAATATGGGGAGGGGGAAAAGGGATTCAGAAAGGGAAGGTAGGGGTGGGTACTGGAGATAAACTTTCTCAACTTTATAATTTTGCTTAGCATGGAGCCCCCTAGGATAGGAAAGGTGGTGGTGGTTTTTTTAAATGCATTTTAACTCAGAAAATCTATTGTGTATGAAGACTTTCATTCTTTTTCATTGAGATAAATTATTTTTTCCCTCATGTTTAGAGTATGTTGCAATTTCATCTTTTGTAGGGTTATACATTTCCCTTGTGATTCTCCCATCGATTACAGGAACTTTTTTTTTATTTTAATTTTTAGTTTTTATTAATTCATTTATCTATCTATCTGTCTGTCTATTTATTCATTTATTTTAAAATTTTTATTTAAATTATTTTCATTTTTTTATTGAAAAATTTTTTTTGATTACAGGAATTTTTAACTTGAGGTCCATGAACTTGAAAAAAATTGTTAGCTGTATTGTAATATAATTATTTCCTTTTTGATATTATATATTTTATATTACATATTAAAATATTATTTTGAGAAGGAATTCATAGCCTTCTTGAAACAAAAAAGTTTTATTAAGAACCCTTATCATAAAATGTATCAGAGTTGGCCCAATGTGTATAGGGAACAGTCTACATAATGTAGACACTTTAAAAAAATGTAGACATTTAATGTAGGGTGCTTAAAACCCTTCCTCAAACACTCCTCCCACAAAATGTCTTTGCCATCAGTGTCTATAATTGCTATCATTGGTCACTCCTGGTTTAAGGCTTCATGTCAAATTAATTTAGAAAATTCATTACTAAAGAGCAGGGGCTCAAAGGGACAGAACACAGGACAGAAATATCTTATTGGTAAGGGAAAGATACAGAAATGGGAGTGTCATTTAGAACTATGGGAATGGTACCATGAAGGCCTCTTGGGTCAGGAGTCAGCATGGGACCACTGAACAATGGGAGGCGATGGGTAGAAGAGAGTATGCTGGGAAACACTGGAAGAGAAAATGGAGCACGGGGAGGGATGAAAACAAATTTTGGGTACTTAACATTTTTACCTTGCCCATCTCTGCCTCCTATCTTCCTGGACTTCCTTTAAATCTTGGGTAAAGGCCCACCTACAAGAAACCTCTCCCAGTCTTTTTTCATTTTAGTGATTCTCTCTGTTGATTATATCCCATCTATCCTGTCTATATCTCGATTGTACCTGTTGGTTCCTCCATTACATGGTGAGTTCCCTGAGAATGTGCACTGTCTTTTACCTTTCTCTGTATCCCCAGTGCGTGGCACAATGCCTGGCATAGACGAGGTTCTTAACACTTATTGACTGAACTCAAGCCAGGGTTTCTTAACTGTTTAGTATCGTGGACCCCTTCCTTTCTCAGTCTGATGAAGCTTATAGACCTCTTCTCAGAATCATAATTTTAGATACACAAAATAAAACCCATGGGATTATAAAGGAGACATTCAAATAGTTATCAATTTTTTTTTTTTTTTGCAGGGCAATGAGGGTTAAGTGACTTGCCCAGGGTCACACAGCTAGTTAAGTGTCAAGTGTCTGAGGCCAGATTTGAACTCAGGTACTCTTGAATCCAGGGCTGGTGCTTTATCCACTACGCCACCTAGCTGCCCCCTAAAATATTTTTTTAAAAAGTTCAGGGACACTAGGTTAAGAGCCCCTGCCATAGACTGACCCTGAGGTGCACAGTCTGTTGTATGGGCTAGATAACTCAGTCGTTGATGCCCCAGGCCTCATGCCCTTTCACCCACTGAAGGGCCAGCCAAATAAGCTTATTACCATTGCTTCTCAGAGGTCTCCTCCCTGACAGTTTAATTTGGGACCAGGAATATTGTTGAAAGTTTTCAGCACTCCTCTTTTTTCTGTATTGTTCTCCTAAATTGGGATTAGAATGTGTTATTATAGTATGTAGATATTGGTGTGTCTGAGGTTGTTGCGAAAATGGATAGAAATCTGTATGACTGTTATCTCTTTCCATGTACAACTGGAACTACCTATCTGTGATTGTAATACCTTTATACTTCTTTTTGAGGGGGGTAATCAGGCTTTGAGAGCAGAAAATATTTCTGTCAGATAAAAAGTAGAGGAAGAGAAGGCTAAAAATGTATGGATTGAAGAAGATATTATAATAAAAACAGCTGCAATCTATATAGTGCCTTAACATTGGTAAAGCCTTGATATTGTTATCTCCTGCCACCCTCACAACAGCCCTGTGAGGTATTGCTATGGATATTATTATTCTCATTTTACAGATGAGGAAACTGAAGCTTCAAGAGTTCAGGGGACATCCATAGTTACAAAGTCATCGAGAGGGCAGCTAGGTGGCACAGTGGATAAAGCACCAGCCCTGGATTCAGGAGGACCTGAGTTCAAATCCAGCCTCAGACACTTGACACATACTAGCTGTCTGACCCTGGGCAAGTCACTTAACCCTCATTGCCCTACCAAAAAAAAAGTGATGTAATATACAAAGTTATTGAGTGTTAGAAGCTGGATTTAAACTCGGTGCTTTCCTGACCCCAAATCCTTTATACTATTTCTGTAGAGGAAAGAGCCATCTCCAGGGTAGGGCAGGCCCCTGGGTAATGACCCACTTCTTGTACCCTTTGGGGGATATGGGAGTCTCTCCAGGTTTGGGGCACTAAGCAGTAGAGTTGTCTGAGAGACAACCTTGGGGTTTCAGGGAGGTGGAGAAATTGTTGGGGGTGGGCAGGTACTTCTTTAAAAAGCAAACGAAACCAAAGGTATTCATGTACACACAGCCAAGGAAAAGCTGAGACACTCCATGATAGCAGTTTCTTTGGATCACAGATCTAGGGTTGGAAGGAACAACAGAGAAGTCTAGTCCAGAAACACCAGAGTCCCCCCGCCCCCACTCATTTTATAGATGAGATAACTGAAGCCCAGAGAAATTAAGTGACTTTAAAGTCACAAGGATAGAAAATAGTTGAGGTGGGGATAAGAACTCAAGTCCAGTGACTCAAGTTTGGCAACCCCGTACAGTGTGCACTGTGAGATTCTCCCTCCTCCTTTATACATCTTCTCTCAGCAGAATAGGGACAGCTAGGAGGTTGTGGATAGAGCACCTAACCTGAGTTCGGCTCCAGCCTCAGACACTTACTAGCTTGTGTGACCCTGGGCCAAGTCACTTTGACTTCTGTGTACCTCAGTTTCCTCATCTGTATAATGGGGATAATAATAGTACTTCCCTTCCAAGGTCGTTGTGAGAATCAAATGAGATAAAAATTGTCAAGTGTTTAGCATAGTGCCTGACACATAGCAAGTGTTATATAAATGTTAGCTTATTATTATTATTATTATTGTTATTGTTGTTGTTGTTGTTATCATTGCTATTATTATTATCAGAAGAAGGACAAGGCATTTGGGAGGGTTAGATAAGAATCTGTCATTGTGCTCCCTTTGTGTTTTGGTTGTCCAGAGGTTTCAAAACTTTTGTCAAAACATGTGTGATTTATCTGTAACAGAATGAATACCCACATCCCATGGAGAGTGATGTTTTTCTAGCATTTAGAAAAAGTAATAGTCCCTTAGTGTGCCCTTCCCTTTCCATGTCATGCCCTAGGTGGCTGCTTCCAGGCAACCACCTCGTCGTACCTGGTACCTTTTTATTATTTCTTTTCCCCTTATTCTTCCTTAAGTAAAAATATTAAAGGAAGTGTGTGTGTGTGTGTGTGTGTGTGTGTGTGTAAGTGGGGAGGTATAGAGGCATATGGTGTGTGTGTGTGTGAGAGAGACAGAGACAGAGACAGAGAGACAGAGAGAGACAGAGAGAGATTGATGAGCTCTAGGTCCTGCACAAGTCAGGGATGTCTCAGAATAGAAAGAATAGTTTTCTGAGTAGAAAATGCCTTCCTCCAGAATATCCTGGGGTAAAGAAACACTGCCCACCAGGCAGGAAAAGAGGTTAGAAAAGTCACTTAACCTTTCTAGGCCTCATTTTATCCATAAAACAAGGGAGTTGTACTGGATGATCCTTAAAGTTTCTTCTAGTCTGTGATCCCATGCATATACAAATGAAAAGGGCTTCGAAGACTGAAGGCTGGACAATTGCCAACTTAGCAGGAAAAGTCGGGAATGCCGAACCTAATGGCCACTGAGTTCTTTAGCATCTTTAGTAGCCTCTGAATCCCCCCTTCACGGTTCTCATCACAGCAGTATCGCCTCCTGGGAGAAGATTTTTCAAGGTGGCTCAGCTCAGCCTTCAGAGATAAGAGTAAGCTTGTCTGAAGTGGTTCAGGGATGCTGCCGATTCCGAACTCCCGCTGCTCTCTTCGTGACCCCTAAGCATATGCACTTAACCTCACTCTGCCTCAGTTTCCTCATCCTTTAAATAGCAAGCGGTGTAAAAGACTGATTTCACAGGCTGGCTCTGAGGAATGATCATAAAGCATTTGGCAAACATGAAGGGTGGCGTAAATACTAAATAGTAATTATATAGCGCCTTTCTGCCAAGGAGCTCCAAGCACTTAGACATTACCTCACTATTTCTCCTAACATCTCTGTGAGGCAGACAGACATTTTACAGGTGGGGAAATTGAGGCATGGACAAGTGAAAAAGAAATAAAATATTAAAGGAGTAATTTTCCCTAGACCATGATGTAAGTTAGCAAATGGAGTGTGGAGAAGAGTCTAGGCCAGGGCTTCTTAAACTTTTTCCCTTTTTCACTGGAGAAAGTTTTACATGACCCCAGGTGTATAGGTACACAAAATATATACACAAATCTGACACTTACTGGCAATTTTTCGTGACCCCCACATTCAGTTATATGACCCCATATGGGGTCTCGACCCATAGTTTAAGAAGCTTTGGTCTAGCCCATAGTTCCTGGCCCCCAACTCTGTTTTGTCACATCTGCCACATGCCTTTCTTACTGAGATTAGAATGACAACTGACACAGACACTTTCCCTCCCCTCCCCCCCTTTTGTTCTTGGATGATGTTATGAGATAGTTTTTGCCCCAGAGGCAAACCCGCTGATGCAGCAGGATTGCTAAATCACAGTCAGTTCTAAGGTACTTGGGCTTTTACTCTTGGACAAAAATCAACTCTACCTTGCTCAACTGAAAGCTCCCAGAGAAGATCATTTCACATCCCAGTGACCACTTCTCAGGCTGTAGCTGTGGTTATTTCATAGAAAATAGTTTTAAGAAAAGAATAGAAAATGAAGTGGTAATAATTCATTGAAACAGAAGGGGAGGCCTGATTAGCTTCATGAGACTGAGCTTCACGATCTGGCTGCCAAAGTAGCTATAATATTGCCTGTTGTTGTTGTTCGGTCTTGTCCCACTCTTCATGACCCCATTTGGGGTTTTCTTGGCAAAGATATTGGAGTGGTTGGCCATTTTCTTATCCAGTTCATTTTACAGATGAGGAAACAAACTGAGGCAAACAGGGTGAAGTGACTTGCCCAGGGTCACACAGTCAGTAAGTGTCTGAGGCCAGGTTGGAACTCAGGAAGATGAGTCTTCCTGGCTGTGGGCCAACACTCTATTCTCTGCACCATCTAGCTGTCCATAATACTGCCCAGGTCTGGCTTTACTGCTATGATATGATTTGAGAAGGCTTCCTTTATCAATCAGTAGTACTCCTCCCCTTCCTTCTCCCCCACTCCCTCAGGGTTTGGGGGGAGGAGGTCTAGGCCTGTGACTTCATCAAGAGAGGACACTGTCAGTGAAGAACTACTCTATCAAGACTGCAGTGGTGTCAACCTGAAACAGATCCCTTCAGGCCACACATTGACTTAGAAAACCACAAATTAACATTATCTATATTATCTATTATATTTTTATTTGTTGCAGTAAACATTTCCCAATTACATTTTAATCTGGTTCCAGCCCCACTTCCTAGTTTTGCTGCAGCAAGTCTCGAGTTCCATCCTTCTGGCTGTAGTGACTGAGAGTCTAAGGGACTTATCCAGGGTTACACAGATAGTCTGTGTTGGAGAGAGAACTTGATCCCAGGTCTTCCTGACTCCAGCACTAGCCCTCTGTCAACTATAACAAGCTGGCTGCCTCTCCTATCTCCTCATACTTTGATATTTAACAGGGAACAACTTAAATTGTAAATACCCCCCTGAAAAAGTAACAGGAGAGGAGGGAGAAAAGCTGCCGAAAAAGGAGACTGAGGACACCTGAGAAAAATGTTGCCTATTTCACAATTTTGCCTAGTACTGGCCCTTAGAGTGTGAGGGGTGCCTTGGGTAAAATTGTAGAATGGAGTTTTCCCCCACTTTGCCTTTTTCTTTGCTCTCCTCCTTTTTATTGTTGCTCCCTTCTTCTCAATAGCCTAATATTTTTCCAGTGGCACTTCACCAGATTCTACTTTTACCGGAAGTAACATACCCATTCTCCAAACCTTTATTTATCTCCAAACCTCTTCCCTCTTATTTACCTGGTTTGTGGCTCTTCCCCTTTGTACCCTGCTAACTAATCTGTTAGAGGAACTTGATATAGTTCTTTCTTTTTTTTTTTTTAGTGAGGCAATTGGGGTTAAGTGACTTGCCCAGGGTCACACAGCTAGTAAGTGTTAAGCGTCTGAGGCTGGATTTGAACTCAGGTACTCCTGACTCCAGGGCTGATGCTCTATCCACTGCGCCATCTAGCTGCCCCTTGATATAGTTTTTAATGGTTTCTAATGACTAAATATCATTTTTCCCAGATAACATGCAATGTGAAAGTAAGAAAAAAAATTCAGGGCTTCTTATACCAGAAGAAGTAATTCCAAAGGTGACCTGGGTTCTGCAACAGAGAAAACTTGAAATATTTAGAAAATTAATGATGATTAAAGGGTTGGAAAATTGGGCCTATGAAGAATGGTTGAAAGAACTGGGATTATTTATCCTCAAGAAGAGAAGACTAGAGGATGACTTAATAACAGCCTTCAAAATTATGAAAGATTATTATACAGTGTATGGCGACCAGCTGTTCTTTGTTTCTACTAAGGTCATAGAATGAGGAAATGGACTTTAATGGAAAGAAGCATGAAGGATTTAGGTTAGATTTAAGGAAGAATTTTTTTTGAAGGGGAGCATTGCTAAGCATTGGCCTTGATTTCTGAGGCAGTTTGTTGAATAGTCTTCCCTGGAAGCTTTTCACAATTGGATGCTACTTTCCTATAGGGAAATGGGTTAGACTTGTTCCTCTTTCTCTGAAGGCAGAGGGATGACTTGGTTGACTTTTTAAGTTTCCTTCTATCCCAGTGATTTTATGTGTGTATTCTGAAGTGCAACAAAGGGCTACCTTCCTGCTATTAAAATCAAAGGCATGATTTCTGTTTCCCATTATGGCTCTGCAGCTTTGAGCCACAGGGGACCTTAAACATAAATGATGAGGGTAATTTGCCTTACATTGGCTGCCATTAGTATCTTAAATTCAATTGGAAAAAAATGACCAAAACATGAACAAATCTGACAGATGCTCAAGAAAATACTTCTCAGAGACAGACTGGATGAATCCACTATGAATGGAGGATGTGCCATGGTTAGAAACCCCTCAGTTTTTTTGACAAGTAAGTGCTGGGCTCCAAAGTTAGACTTGATTGGACTCTATTTTCTGTGTTTTTACACAAGTGCTGTTGGAAGAGGTCTTTTATAAATTGGTGAATTTTCTTTATTACTTCCCTGACTGAGGGATGTTACACATCGTTGTGTGATACAAAGCCACTGTGACATGAAGCTTGAGAGATTCGGCCCAGAAAATCACCCTAAAAGAATGTATCTTCTCAGTGAAGGAAGGAGAGAGGAAATGTGAAGGATTTATTTCTGAAAACAGAAACCCTTATGCATTTCAGAGCTGGCAGGAACACAGAGAAACAGAGAGGAACATGGAACAGTAGGACTGGCTGGGATACTTCCTGACTCGATTTTCCCTTATATTACATGGTTCCTCCAAATTTTAAAGATATGAGCTTCATGGAAATAAAGGGATTCCTTCACCAGGTTAACATCTCATAGAGATGATAGCTTAATGGCCTGGCACAGCTGCTTTCCAAAAAATTGCTTATGTACAAGTCTACCTGTTTGCTTGTCAAATGCTTCTCTGGAAAATTTTCCAGAGGCTGACTCATGATGCTGTGATGTGAATTGGAGTATTCTTTGTATCTTCCCCTTCCCCCTCCCCCATTAAAGTCTTGCTTCATTGTTATAAAGGCGACCCTGGGTTTAGGGAGGCTTTTCCAGGACAAGAAAAGCCATGGCAGGTCCTACCAACCTGAGAAAACGTTGAATAAAAGGTTGGTACTCAGATGCTACATCTTTTGTCCAAGGGCCAGCCTAACTAAGTTTGGAGAGGCTCATCTCATTTGGAGAGAAATTTTGGGGGCCATAGTAACTCATGAAGACTCTACTAATAATAATGGTTTACATAGCACCTTAAAGTTTGCATAGTGTTCCACATGTATTTCTTCATTTGACTCTGTAAAGTAGTTGTGGTCATTATTCCCATTTTATAGACTAGGAAATTGAAGCAAATATGTTAAATGACTTGCCCAAGAGTCACATAGCTCACAAATATCTAAGGCAAGATTTGAACTCAAGTCCTCCTAACTCCAAGACCAGTGCTCCATGCCACCTAAATGGCCTAACCACTCACCAAGGTATTAAGAGTTTTGTGGTCTGAATGAGAGAACAGCACCAATGCTGATAAAGTCAGATCTTGGATCTGTGGAAAACTCCTTCCCTAATACCTACTACAGTGTTCTGTGGACCCAACAATTTTCTAAAGAACCAAGAACAAAGAAAGATCAGGGAGAAGATGAAAGAAACAGGCGTTTGTTATTCATGATCATTTGTTGTTGTTGTTGTTGTTTGTTTGTTTGTTTTTCCAGGGCAGTGGGGGTTAAGTGACTTGCCCAGGGTCACACAGCCAGTAAGTGTCAAGTGTCTGAGGCCGGATTTGAACTCAGGTCTTCCTGAATCCAAGGCCGGTGCTTTATCCACTGTGCCACCTAGCTGCCCCCCAATTCATAATCATTTTTAACAGGTGACAACACTGGTCAAGATGCTAGAGGGTGGGGTACAAAGCTACATAGAAGAGGAAAAGGAAGAAAATTCATTCAGAAAATAGATTTTTTTTTGTATTCTTCCCAAAATAACCTGGGCTCCTCAATTCACTGAGGACATTTGAAGCTCCGAACTACTACATGCTACCTTTCCAAAGGCCTCATCATTATTGGATTTCCACATCCAGCTCAGGGCTGTGTCAGAAAAGGTACAAACTGCTTTCTTCTATTTATTTTTGTGGTGGTTCTGTCTGATCGACTACACTTTCCTCATGATTTGCCTTGGCATTTCTAGGCTTTATTCATTCAGGCCCTCCTCCTAATCTTCTCTATTTTGGCACCTTTTCCCTCCCTTCAACCCACTAGACAGTTTAGTTTCAAAAGCAATTGGGAAAAAAAGAGTAGTTCTGTTTCTCACAGAGACCAGTGATCTGCAAAGGAATGATAGCCACTGATTGCTGCCCTTATGGCATTCTGATGCCTACAGGACAGAGGAGAAAGCCAGTTGAAAAGAAAGATTTGTGGTGGTTTTTCCCATATTACTCACTGTCAGAAAGAAACTTCTAAAGATGTCAGGAGGGGCACTATACTAGGCACTGGGGAAAGGGCAGAGTTTAGATAAGCCACAGTCAATACTCCCTCAGATCTCAGAATCAATGTGGCTCCATATGACCATAGTTAAGAAAACTCTGGAGGAGCTCTGGAGATAGACAGGATAAAGATGATGACCATTTCCCTAAAAATATAGTTACAATGTAGAGAAATGTCTATGCTAGACACAGATAAGGTGATACAAGATAAATTGAACTTCTCCTCTGATTATTGTTCCTCATTACCAGATAATGAGCCATATTTCAGTTTGGTTTGGTTTTTTAATGGTTGGCAGAAAACAAGTAACAACTTTCTTTTCTTTGCTCTTGTTTCCTATGTATGTGCATATAACTATATATAATGCATATATATGTATATACATATGCACATTTGTATATGTAACTATAGTTCTAGGTGCCAATGAAATGGATATATGTGGAGTTGTTTTGGGGGAGAGTGTTGCTTACTATTGACTTTTTATATTGTGATTCAGTTTTTTAAAAAAATTCATTCAGAAAATAGATTTTTTTTTATTCTTCCCAAAATAACCTGGGCTCCTCAATTCACTGAGGTCATTTGAAGCTCCGAACTACTACATGCTACTTTTCCAATATGGCTCATTATCTGGTAATGAGGAACAATAATCAGAGGAGAAATTAAATTTATCTTGTATCACCTTATCTGTGTCTAGTGTAGACATTTCTCTACATTGTAACTATATTTTTAGGGAAATGGTCATCATCTTTACCCTGTCTTTCTTCAGAGCTCCTCCGGAGATTTCTTAACTATGGTCATATGGAGCCACATTGACTCTGAGTTCTGTGGGAGTATCGACTGTGGCTTATTTAAACTCTGCCCTTTCTCCAGTGCCTAGCATAGTGTTCTACACACAGTGAACTTTTAACAAATGTTTATGGAATGAATGACCACCTTTTCTTGGGAGAAATAATAAGAAAATGGTTCATCGGGGGCAGCTAGATGGTGCAGTGGATAAAGTATTGACCCTGGATTCAGGAGGACCTGAGTTCAAATCCAGCCTCAGACACTTGACACTTACTAGCTATGTGACCTTGGGCAAGTCACTTAACCCTCATTGCCCTGCTCCCCCCCTCCAAAAGAAAAGAAAATGGATCATCAAAGTCTAGAATAGAGGAAAGGTGAGAGACTCAAGGGATTTAGAGCTGGAAGGTACCTTAGAGACCAATACAGTCCCTTCATTTTACAGTGGAGAAAATTAAATGGAAGAGAGGTCCAATAATTAATTTACCTAAGGTCACATAGAAAGTTAAGTAGCAGAAGTGGAATGAGAAGCCAGTTCTCTCTTGGTTCCAAGTTCAGCACTCTTTTCTACTATCATCAATATAAGGTCAAACTTTGGAACATGGATATAGGGAAAAGAAGGGGAAGTTAAGATTGAAATGAAAGGATATGGACTTTGAAGACTAATTAAAGGATATAGTGAGTTGAAATCTGCACGCTGATTGCAGAATGTCATGGACTTTTGCCCACTTTCCTCTCATTTCTTTTCTTTCTTTCTTTCTTTCTTTTTTTTTTTGGTGGGGCAGTGAGGGTTAAGTGACTTGTCCAAGGTCACACAGCTAGTAAGTGTCAAGTGTCTGAGGCTGGATTTGAACTCAGGTCCTCCTGAAACCAGAGCCGGTGCTTTATTTACTATGCCACCTAGCTGCCCCCCCATTTCTTTTTTTTTATAGTGACATTTTATTTTTGGGGGCAATTAGGGTTGTGTGACTTGCCCAGGGTCACACAGGTAATAAGTGTCTAAGTCTGGCTTTGAACTTAGGTCCTCCTGACTTCAGGGCCCAGGCTGTACGCACTGGGCTATCTCCCTGCCCAGCTCTCTCTTCTAATAGTAATTTTCAATATAGATTATAAATGTTTATGTGTTATAAATAAAATTAAATTTGTGACAGGTGGAACGGAACACAAATATATGGTTTTTATGGAGCTATACGTTTCTAGACAGACAGCAATTGGATGAAAACAAGTAATCTTTAGCTTAGGAGATGTATGCCCAGTGCTGCAGAACTTTTCTGTTCATTGTTTATACTTGTCATGGCTTTCTGTTATTAGTAGTGTGAACCGTATTATCATAGCCCTTAGGTAGAGATGGCTGCCATAATTACCTGAACAACAAAGGCAAAAGAGATGTTTTCTCCTTTTGCTTTATTCAAGGCCATCTGGGAATTGTGCCTAAAGCAAAGAACCTAGGAATGGCCTGTGCCTGATTGCAGTTACCCTGGCATGCCATAGGCCTTGTGGTAGCCTACAAATGGAAGAGGGCTTCTGTGATAGACCATAACAGTTCCAAAGCATCCATTATGGTCTGCAGGGTCAGCCATTCACATTCTTTGGAGTCTTCGACATATACTTTTACACTTTGGTCAATTATAGCTTTGGAAAAGCTGGTATGGGGTACGAGACCACGTCTCTTGCTATATACAGTTTTGGAAAGAAAAGTGAGATGAAAAGGAATAAAGTTTCCCAATTGGTTTGGGGGGTGGTAGTGGTGGTGGTGATAATCTGAGAGAAGAGTAAAACAGCCTCAAACACCATTAAATTTGTGGTGGCAAAGGTTGACTAGAAGAAGGAAATTTGGTGGTATCATGCCTCTATTATCACTCCTTCTGGTTGCCTTTATTGCTTGAACTCAAAAGAAGGCCTCATGCATATTCAGAAGGAAGCATCCATTTTACTGGGGTCAGGGGAAAAAATTGAGCTTGACTCAGGGCATAAATGGCACTTTGGGCTAATTTGTCAATCTTCCCTTCAATTCTTTCCTAAATCAGAATGAATTATTTTAGTGAGACCCTCCCAGGAAAGGCAGTTGTTTTGATTTTGGGGAACAATGAGACTCATAAACAAGCAGAGTTATAGCTGCTTCTCTGGTATTTAGTGAGTCACTTGGCCTTGACTGAGCTCGGTTTTCATTTCACTAAAACAGGGACATTATGACCACCCACCCACTTGACTTGGTTATTTTGAAGGTCTATTCAATTCTAACTAACTAACTAACTAACTAATTCATAATGCACCTTCTATGTGCAAAGGACTTTGCACAGATGCTGAGGAGGTAATGATAAAATATGGCACAGTTGCTGCTTGTGGGAGTTTACAATATAATGGAACACTCAAGAGAAGTGTGAAACAAGATACAGTATGATGGAGGCAGAGTTCTTTAGAAAAATGTCAGGAGGAAGAGAAAATATTTATTTGGGAGAAAAGGGGAAGCTTCAAAGTCTAGAGCAGTATTTCTCAAACTGGGGCATCTAGGTGGCGCAGTGGATAGAGCACTGGCCCTGGATTCAAGAGGATCTGAGTTCAAATCTGGTCTCAGACCTTTGACACTTACTAGCTGTATGACCCTGGGCAAGTCACTTAACCCCAATTGCCTCACCAAAAAAAAACCCCAAAATTATTGAGAACCCACCTCAAAGAACTTTTGTTTATGTGGGTGTTAGTAAATGTTTAACAACTTGTTCTCAGAAAAAAAATGTAGACATGGCACCTTTGTTTAATCTGCATTATTAATATTTTCTCTGTCACTTTTTTTTTTGCGGGGCAGTGAGGGTTAAGTGACTTGCCCAAGGTCACACAACTAATAAGTGTCAAGGGTCTGAGGTCAGATTTGAATTCAGGTCCTCCTGAATCCAGGGCCGGTGCTCAGAAGAATGGGACTTTATCCGCTGCGCCACTTAGTTGCCTTCCTCTCTGTCACTTTAATAAAGACAAACAACAAAAAAATTTAAGCCCAGATTTGTAGCATTTACCAATTTCTGAGGTGTAAATATTCACACTGAAAATTTAACATTTGGCTCTCAAACACCCTAGTGGTATCTATTGAAGTTTGCTGTATTAGAAATTAGAGAATCTTAATATTGCTCTGAAAAATAGTTTTGGCCTTGAGGACCTCCTGAAAGGATCTCAGCCAGGAGTCCTCAGACCACAGTTTAAGAAATAACCACTGGTATAGAGGAAGTGGTATTTAAACTGGGCTTCCAAGGAAGAGAAGAACTTCAACAGGTAAGAAGAAAGTGTGTTCCCAGTATGCCTTTACAAAGAAGGGTACTGAGGTTGGAGAATGCAGGACAAGATGCTGTAGGAAAAGCTTGTGGCTGGTGGGCAAGAAATAAGAATGCATGAAGAGGAGTAATGTGAAATAAGATTAAGCAAGGTAGGAGTCAGATTGTTGAAAACTTTAAAAGTAGGGCTAAAAAGTTGGTATTTTATTTTATAGACAATTGGAAACACTGAAGGTTTTGAGGTAGGGAAGTGATATGTCAGCCCTGTGCAATAGGAAGCTTCCTTTGGCAATTACTAGGCCAGGGTTGCATTAACAAAGAGGAGAGACTAGAGGCAAAGAGATTTAGGAAGATATTACAATAGCAAAGGTGAGAGGTGATGAGGATATGGACTGGGATAGTGGCCATGTGGGTGGAGAGGAAGAATTTATGGTAGAGCTGTTTTGGACATATTAAGTTTGAAATACCAATGGGCCAATTTTACAATCATGTTCAATGGGAAGTTAGTTAGTTATAGATGTAGAAAGAGAGCCCAGGGAGTAATTTGGGCATGGAAGTACAGATTTGGTAATCATTGGCATGGAGATAAAATGGAGGAGTCCTTGGGAGTGAAAAGAGTGAAAGGATAGATATGAGAGGTGACGTGGAGGTAGAATCGGCACCTGATTAGATATGGGAGTAAGGAAGAAGAAAAAGAGACAACTATATGCTTTCTAATGTGCGTGACTTGGGAGGGGAGGGTGGTAATGCTATTCATAAAAAGAAAGGGAGTTGAAAAGATGGCAAGTATTCTTGGCAAGATGTGTTCTGTTTTGGATATGGATTTTTAAAATATATTTTTGAGTTGTGGGAATTCAAATTTGAATTTGAGGGGCTAGAGGATCATCCATAAAGGAGTGTCTACTGGGCAGATGTAGATGAGGTAAGAATGGGGCTCAGGGGAATAGATTGGCAATGGATATATGTAGTTTTGGAAGTTTTCTGTCTAGAGGTGAAAATTGACGCCATGTGAGAATGGATGTAAAGAGAGAAGAGAATATGGCCACAACCAAAGAATTGGGGGACATCACTGTTAGTGGTTAGAAGGTGGACAGTGAGGCAGCAAAAGAAAGTAAGAATTGGTCAGCTAGAGAGTAAGAGACCCACCAGAGAGCAGGATCATGAAAGGGAAGCGAGAGTATGCAGAAGGGGTGGGAGTGTTCAATAATATAACAGAAGAGGTCAGGAGAGGTTGGGGAACAAGAAAAGTATATTCAGATTTGTTGGTATACAGCTCAACAATGAACTTATCAAATATTGCTAGCAACTCGGTGAAATCAACTGTCTTGTTACTAAAGAAGCAACTTGGAATCAGCTAAATCAGAAGCACCTGTCTTGGAAGATTGGCATTTGAATTGTGGTTCTAATAATGTGTGACCTTGGGCAAATCACTTCTCCTATTCTATAAAATAGAGACAATAATAGGTAGATTACCTGACTCACAAGTGAGAAGGTACTTAAAGTGCTATTATTTGTTACTTAGCCCTTCTTAGTGCTTTTAGTTATCAAAACAAGCTAACAGGTTTCTCTTATAGCCCTAGGAAGAAAATTTAGCCCTATTAATTCCATTATGTTCACTGGGAAAACATTAGCTTTAAGACCAAGTACCTTGTCTTGTATTCAGGTGGAGTCAGGAGTGAAAGTAGGGTTAGTTAGCATAAAGCATTCTTCTGAATGCCCTAGAAGGGTAGACTCAATTAGTAGAGAAAGTTAGCTAATTTCCCAGTTTCAAATTCTTTTCATGATTATTTATGGCCTTTTTATTCTCCAGTGTCAATTGAAGCCAATTCTGGAGAAATAGTAAATAATTTTCTCAATACTTATAGGTATAGAAATAGAAATATTTTTTTCTCGCATCCTTCATACTGGGGATCTGAGTGTTATAGTCCCTTTCATTAATTGGTAAAAAGCAACTTAGAATAAGGGAATGTCAGAGCTACACCATCCAGTGCAAATTCCTTATTTCATAATTATGGAAACTGATATACACAAAGATGAAAAGACTTGCTCAAATATCATATGGCTAGATTGTAGTAGTACAAAAACCAGAATCCAGGTTCCTTGATTCCTAGGTTGTATAACTTTTCACTGAATCCTTTTCATAGATCTCCCTACAAAATAATAAATGCTTTGATCCTATATAAACTATTTAGAGGAGAAAGCTTAAAGAACTTCTTAGAAATCAGAGGTTAAGCCTAATCTACATTAGTTTATCAGTCAGTCAGTCAGTCAATTAACAAGCATGTATTAAGTGCCTACTATGTGTTAAGTATTATGTTAGGTGTTGGAGATACAAATATAAAAAAGATACCCGTGCTTTCAATGGGGGAGATCCAATATCAATCATTCAATCCCCAAATAAGACACTATCACAGATAATTAAATACAGGGGGCAGGGAATGAGCATCTAAGTGTCTACAATGTACCACCAGGCACTGTACTAAGTGCTTTACAAACATTTTGTCATACATACACACTCTCTATCTCTATCATCTATATATCTATATGCATTTATATGCATATATGTATGTGTGTATATATATATATATATATATGATATACACACAAATATACAAAGTCTTTTGGAGGGTAGAGGAAAAGCAGAAACAACTGGAGAATCAGGTAAGGCTTTCTGAAGGAAATGGCTTTTGAATTAATTCAAGTCTAACAGGAAGGTTGTGTTCCTTTTAAATAAGTCATTCATATAATGGGTGTAATGTAAAGAAACTAGGAAATATTGAGAATGTACAGATGTCACAATACCTGTGAGTTCCTGTACTAATTGACCTGCCTATATAAAATCACTTGGTGAGAAAAGTCACATTTTCTGAATCTTAGGGTTTTGAATGAGTCACCCTAGTTCCTTAATGAATACTTCTGATGCTTTTTTTTCCTGTCAGATTTGAACCTCTGAAGTGTGTATGGGGCTTGTTCATCTAAATAAATATTAATGCTAATTAGCTTAATGATTAGAGTCATGGGGGGTGGGGGAGTGGTGTCTTGGTCAAACCACAAGGTTTATAGTATTGGTAACAAATAGTCATGTAGTCACATGTCCTTGATTTATCTCAGCATCTGGTGCCCAGCATCTCTCTGTGTCACTTCTAAATTGACTTCATTTGGTTCCTGCCAGGAAGAATTGGGCTGCATCCTAAATCTTAGTCTCAAGACATTCTATAAAGGTGAATGCCAGGTAAGCCACTTTAGAGAATGACACAGTGAAGCCTTCCTATTCTTGCTGCTCAGAAACTTTCAGAAATTCACTGGTAAAGCAGTGTTTAAAGCTAGAAACTCTCAGAAGATAAAAATCAGCTAACATATCAACCACATACCATATGCCTAACTGTGCAGTTGGGCTTCATTTTCCTCGGCTTCTTTCTCCTGTTCATGTTGTTTGGGAGCACATATCCCTCCCAGTATAGAGTTCTGATGTTCTAGACCTGTAATCGCTTCTCAGTTCTCCTCTTCATGGGCTATGCTGCCTGCTGAAGGCTTTGTTTCCATGATCTCTGGAAGTACACAGAAGAATCATGGGAGAGGAGCTAAAATGGACATTGGTGACCTTCTAGTTCAGGGGTTCTTAAATTGGGGTCCCTTAACTTTTTTCTAAAAAATTTTGATAACTAATTAATTTTAAGGTACCCTAGAAGTCTTAGTGCAGTTTTAAGCTTTCATGGCATAAAACTGCACCAACTTCTAGAACTGATTTCTTTTGTAGTCCTTATGTAATTTATTTTATGCATTTAAAAATATTCCCAGAGAAGGGTTTATTGGTTTCACCAGACCACCAAAGGGATTGATGACACAAAAAAGTTAAGAATCCCTAATCTAATTCAACTTTTTGTCATTGTTATTATTGTTTTTGTTGTGAGAAATTCAAGTACAAAATAGAGGGAAGAAGAGAGAGTCTTGGATTTGAACCCACCTCCTCTGATGCTATATCCAGTGTGACTGCTATGATGCCAAGCTGCCTAACTTCTTTTTGCATCTGCTTTTGTCTTTCACCTCCTTCTCTGGATCCCTCCTTAACTAGTCTGCCAATTGCTCCTCTTGCCTTTCTCTGTCTCCCTTCTTGCTGTTTTGATGAGCAAAGTTGGTCACCTCATTGTAATGTCTTTCTTGGAAAATAACTATTTTCAGAGCTAATAAAAACCACTGTCCCCTGAGTAATAATAGCCAGGATTAAGGGTACCTAGAAGCCAAGGTTTAGTAACCTTGCAACACATCATAACAAATTTTATGTCTGATACAGTAACCCTGCAATGAGAACTGAATGTGTTTTTCTTCTTTTCTATTGCCCCCCCCCCAAAGGCTCATTATGCTGACACTGGGTCTTGCAAAGTAAATTCTCCTGAAAATCATTATACTTTATATGCATACACATATATACGTATGTGTATATGTATATCTATCTATCTATTTATCTATCTATATATCTTTGCACATATGTGCACACATTTGTCATTTTTGATTAATGTCTTTTTTTTTTAACACCCTCATTTTAAAATGAGTTCAGTGTGCTTCAAACCAAGTCCAAGGAGAAGGAAAGGCTTCCATCTGAAAAGAGTTTAAAAAAAAAGGAGGGGAAGTAAACTCCACACAGTTTTAATTCACCTTGTCCAGCCTAGTGCCCTGTCCGATGGCTCTGCCTAGAAGTTTTCCAGTTTTTACGAGCCCTTTGTTTGGAAAGTGATTAGGGATCAGGTGCTAGCTATGGAGCAAGGTTTAAAAGGATTTGGAGGTGTGGGTTATTTGTTTGGAAGAGGAAAGAAAGAGATTACATTAGGTAGTCTAAGCCTGAGGGAAAAGGCTATTGAGTATAGGTCCTTGGCCATCGCTTCACTCACTGGGGAAGAAGGAAAAGGAAAAGCGATTTGAACCTTTTCCAAAAAGAGGGGGATGCAGGACAGGGATGGCAGATCCAGAGGGTGGAGCTGTTTCTTATACTCTCCTGACTATTTTTTCACTCAGAGCTACAGGATTTGGGACTAGGGGGTGGGGAATGGACAGAGAATAGGTTCCCTGGCAGACACTCCTTTCCTCCTATTCCTAGAGCCATGAAGAAGCTATAGAAAACTGGTCCCAGATTCAGGACCCTGGGCAAATGCTGAAAACCTATATTAATCCTCATTTTATCAGGATGTCTGGAAAGTCAGAAACAGCCTGTCTTGGCATATGCTTTGTTTTTAAATCATTACCCACTCAGCCTACCTGGAGATGTCATTTGAAATGTTTTTTTGAAAGTTCAGGGTGTTAAAAAAAATTGACACAGCTCTCCCAGTTTTTGACTTCCATATATCAGGAAAGCCCAAATGACATAGGCAAAGGAGGAACAATGAGCAATGAGAAAAGGAAGATTGAAATTCTGGGTTAATCCCTCTAGGCTAGGAAACTTTCTTCTTTAAACTGCCAGTCAGTCAGTCAACAAGCAGTTGTTAATTACTTATTATGGTCTAGATACTGTGCTAAGCACTGAACTACCAGGAATGCAGTAGAAACAAATACCTAAAAGAGTTACAGAATATTTGTGGGTCCACAGAGGAGGGTTTGTGGCCAATGAGAAGAATTAGTTATCTGTCTTGATCTTAGGATATTCCTCCCTTCCCCTCACTCCTCCCCTCCCCCCCTCCCCCATTCCCCATAGGTAACTGTCACAGATGGTTCCAAGAGAAGGTATTATTATTATTCCCTCTGTTGGAAGGGATGGGAAGGAATCCTAAAGAGACAGACTAAGACATATGAAGATGATCTCTTTAGTTACTCTGGAATGTAAATAAGAATAGATGATGCACTTAGCATTTCTGGGAAATTTGAAAAACCAGGTACTGGAAATGTGTTGAACTGCTTTATGTTAAACATCTCAAATCCTTAGCCCAACTATTTAGCGTCTGTGCTTCAATTCCAATCACACACAGTAATTTAAAAGAAACATTGGATCACCAAGAAACCAGTAATGTTCACAGTAATAATATGTATATGTATCTGAATGGTAACACAGCATATATATGCAGTGCCAGCAATGTATAGCGTAACCACCGGTGGTTACTGATCCTTCTTTCCCACACAAATAAATCAGGTCAACCAGAAACAGTTTGTTGATTATTTTCCTTTTTCTCTAGTATAAACTAAATTCCATTAAAAATTATAACAACAACAAACCCATAACAGAGTCTTCCAGTTAGCCCAGTGAGCCTGTGAACTTTCACATTTTTTACTTTTTCAATAAACATTTGCCTTTAGTAATCTGTAGAGAGTGGGAATGAAATGCTAAAGGAAGATTGGCTATGTGGGTAGTTTGCCAATTTTTGCTCCCCTTTTTTAAAGCTCTTTTTGGCTTAAACTATTTAGTTCCAACTTTGGTTGGTATGGTTGATAGTTGAGGATGGGAATGGGGATTCCTTGAGATCCACATTTCATTCCTTTCGAATACCCTTGTGTAGGCCGAGAGGATTTGCCAGATTTCTCTATTTGTAAATCCTGATAATAATCTTTAGCTCCAAATCACTTCCTTTTTCCTTCTATTCCCCCCCCCCACCTCGCTTTTTATCTACCATCTACTAATAAGAACAGTTCCTGCTTCTTTTTTATTCCATCCACTTAGTCTCAACTCTTATTCTGTTTTGCTTTTGGAAAAAAAATACATTTGGGATCTGTGCTCTTGCCATGACCTTCCTCAACATGTTGATGGTTAGCAGTATGTTCCTTCATATACATGTGCAGCAGGTTTGTCCATTTTCCCTTGGTCCAAACCTGTGATTTCATCAGTAAGAGGAACTCCATCCAGGTGTAGAAACCCCCTTCACAGGTTTGGATAGAAGGCTCTTTAGTAATTGGGAATCTTAGATGATTTCCTGGGGTACTGAGAGGTTAAGTGACTTGTTCTTCCTCATTCTACAGTTAGAAAGTAAACTCCTTGAGGGCAGAGAGAGATTGTTCCAATTTTGCCTTTGTATTCTCCTACAGGGAGAGGGGTAGTATCATGAATTGGGAGACTTCCAAGAGTCGAGAAAGAAAGGTAGAGTTTCTTCTCTGACACATACTAGCTGTGTGACCCTGAACAAATTCAGTCCCCAACTCTAGTCTAGGCATAATGCCGAGCACATAGTAAATGTATGTTGATTGATTCATTTGTCAGAGGCAGGATTCAGAACAAGTTTTTCTTGACTCCAAGTCAGCTCTTGATTTATAAATCCATAATGCCTCTCATTTTCATTATTATCATAAAACTAAAATGTTAGAGGACAGGGACAATATCAGTTACCTAAAATGACTGATGGATATATATTTTTAAGTTAAAAAAAGAAATTAATTTGGTCATTTGTTTTATATATGTATAAATATGTTTAATATTTTGTTTTCCACCCTCATGTAAAACCAATTTTTTAAAATTAAAAAAATAAAAAAAATTTTTTGAGTTCCAAACTCTCTCCCTTTTTCCTTCCTCTCTCCTCTTATTGAGAAAGCAAGCAATTTGATATAGGTTATGCATGT
Source organism: Dromiciops gliroides (assembly GCF_019393635.1). Taxonomy (NCBI): domain Eukaryota; kingdom Metazoa; phylum Chordata; class Mammalia; order Microbiotheria; family Microbiotheriidae; genus Dromiciops; species Dromiciops gliroides. The sequence goes on from NC_057864.1 coordinate 261,205,515, forward strand.
GCAGTCATGCAAAACTTATTTCCATATTAGTCATGTTGTGAAAGAAAACAGACTAAACCCCCCCATCCCCAAGAAAAATAAAGTAAAAAAAAAAAAGACATGCTTCGATCTGCATTTCAGACTCCATCAGTTTTTTCTGTGGAGGGGGATAGCATTTTTCATCATAAGCACTTCAGAATTGTCTTGATCATTGTCTTGCTGAGAAGAGCTCAGTCATTCACAGTTCTTCATCAAACAATATTGCTGTTACTGTGTACAATGCTCTGGTTCTGCTCATTTCATTTTGTAACTGACGGATATTCTTGATCCTACTCCTTTCTTTTTCTGGGATCTCCTATATCTCAAATCAATTTACCAAATGCCCAATGCACGGTGCTGTGACAGAAAAGAAATAAGAGGCAGGGTTCTGGCCTTCAAGAAATCTAAAATCTGGTTAGGGAGATATTTAAAGACTACTCTGTGGTATTGATGGGATTTGAAGCTTCAGAAATGATCAGTAGGATTGGTAGAAGAATAGAGAGGAAGGGTTTTCCAGTTTAATAGAAAGAACACAAGGATGTATGAGAGTAGAGCATGGGAAAGGTATGGTGAAAAAAACACATCTGATTGGAATGGAAGGTACCTGATGGGGCTGTGTTATGGAAAACTTTGAGAATCAGACAGAAAAATTTAGATTTGATGTAGCTCAAATAGAGAGCTATTGTAGACTCTTGAACAGGGGGTAACACGATGAAATCAGTTTTAGGAAGCTTAGTGTATCAGTGGTAAGGGGGATGAGTTGGGGAGCAGAAATTTGGGATAGGGAGGCCAGCAAAAGGAAACTATTGCAGTTATCTAGGTAATAATAATTAGCATTTATGCTGCACTTAAATGTTTGCAAACAACTTTACACATACTATCCCATTTGAGGTAGAAGAATATGGAGCCTGATACCTGAAAATTTACCTGCCATTGAAGTCACTGTGGACTGAAGAGAAGGAAGGAATCTGTAAAGGAAGGTAGGGGTGGGGTGGAGTGGGAAGCGGAGGATTAGCATTGTCTTGAGTCAGGAACAAAAAGCAGACTTAGAGCTTGGACGTTATTAATTACTGATTTCATAAGAAGCCATCACCTCCTTGACTTTGATGGAGCTACCAGCACTTCTCCATATAGTAGGCTTCATAAAATCATGACTGCACAGGCTATCCTGAGGAGGAGGGAGCAAAAAGAGCCCTTTATATCGACAGTATCCCTATTCTTTTGGCTACTTTTTTTTTTTTTTTGCTATATCTTCATGAAAGCAAACTTGTCATTTCTTTGATTTGTTGTTTTTTTTTTGGAATGTTGCTTCCTGTTTGTTGAACTCTGGTCTTTTGTCTTAGAACCTCTGTCCTTCCCAAGTACCTTCAGACGTCTACCTGGGCTCACCATTGCTGGTCTAGAGAAGAAAAAAAAACAACAGAAAATTAAAAAAAAAAAACAAACCCAACCCCAAACCAAATCCAGTAGGCAGTTTTAAAGGAACTGACCCTAGAACTCAAGCTCTCTTGTAACATGCACAAAGGCTGAACTTAGCTATTTGCTAATCAAGCAATAGAAATTTATTGAACATCTCCTATTTATGTCACTGTGTAAGATAGCATAGAGCAAAGCTTCTTAAACTGTGGGTTGTGATCCCCATATCATGTAACTGAATGTGGGGGGTTGTGAAAAATTTGGCAACAGGAAAAGGTTCTGTATACCTATTTTATATACCTATATACCTGAGGTAAAAATTTCTTGGGTGAAAAGGGGTCTCGGGTGGAAAAATTTTAAGAGAATACAAAGAAGTATAAGATACAGGCTCTGCTCAAGCGAATTATTACCTGGTTACCAAAGCCCTCATCAATTTGTGTCATCTTTTTTTAACTCTCAAGGCAGAGTGGGTATCACTTTCATTTTACAGATGAGTAAACTGAGATTCAGGGAGGTAAGTGATTTTTCCTGGTGTCATGGTTAATAAGTGGCAGAGACCAGAACCAGAGCCAAAAGCCAAATTGAAGCAACTTGGGCTTTGTCCCAGAGTGCCAAAATTTGGAGGATGCTATCTATGATAAAACTTGATTTAGCATCTAAATAGGACACTATATAAGATGGGTATGCTATGTTTTCTTTGCTTCCTTCTCTAGTAATAGCCCTCCAAACAACATGAGCTCTCTCCCCACATAGGACCTTGCATCCTTGGATCTTCCCATTCTCAACTGAATTTATCTTAAAGAATTAACATGGGGCAGCTAGGTGGCACAGTGGATAGAGCACCGGCCCTGGAGTCAGGAGGACCTGAGTTCAAATCTAGCCTCAGACACTTAACACTTACCAGCTGTGTGACCCTGGGCAAGTCACTTAACCCCAATTGCCTCACTAAAAAAAATTAAAAAAAAAAGAATTAACATGAACATATGTTTTGTGCTTTTTACTCTGTACGCTTTGTGGAGCTTACCTTGGGTGGCAAAATTAGTAACTATGACTCTCAAACTCGGGTCTCTTTTATGCCTAGTTCAGTGCTCATTCCATCCAGTCTTGACCTTCCAATATCTCCATTCATCCCTCAAGGCCCTGCTCCTCAGTCCTTTCCAATGTGACACAAAAAGGTCTTCTTGAAGACCAAACTGTGCTTATTTGTGAGAGTTTTAAGTGAGTCTAACCAGTTCTTCTCCCTAACTCTAGGTCCTCTTTCCTTATACTGACAAGATTTAGGATTTTAACAAGTTGGCACTCTGGCAGCAGTAACCTGCCTTGGCTGTCGTCTCTATAATGGTGGTAATTCCAGACATTTTATGAAGGGAGACATCTAATTACATCAGGATATTAGGGTATGTTTTTTAATCTAGATAAATCCATTATAATGATAATATCTAGCATTTATATAGTGCTTTGAGGTTTGTAAAATGCTTGACAAATACTATCTCATTTGTATCTTCAAAACAACTCTGGGACATAGGTGCTATTATTATCCTAATTTTACACATGAGGAAACTGAGACAGGCAGAGGTTAAGCAACTTGGCCAGGGTCCCACAGCTAATAAATATCTGATTTGAACTCAAGTAGATTTGAACTCAGGTCTTTCTGACTCCACTTCAGTGGATAAGCCTCCCTTCCTCACCTCCCCACAGTGTTTCCTCTCATTAGGAAACAAGTTGGGTAGGGAGAGGAGAGGGGAGTCAGATTTTGGAGGATCTGGGAAAGCAGGCAGGAATCTGGGCCCTGAAATGGAGATCTCTAAAGTCTATGGTTGTTTCTTGGAGGTTGTTGCCATTTTATTTTATTTTATTATTTTTATTTATTTATTTTTGCGGGGCAATGAGGGTTAAGTGACTTGCCCAGGGTTACACAGCTAGTAAGTGTCAAGTGTCTGAGGTCACATTTGAACTCAGGTTCTCCTGAATCCAGGGCTGGTGCTTTATCCACTGTGCCACCTAGCTGCCCCAGTTGTTGCCACTTTAAGTCTTTGCTCTGTGCTCTTGGATTATAATCTCTGTCTTCACAGGCCACTAATATGGCCTAGTCTAGCTCAGGGTGATATATTTAGCTGGTGCTTGGGCTATCAAGGGCTTTTCAATAACAAAATAGGAATTTTCTATCTACTGGAAACAGCCTGAACCTTTAACCACCCTGGGACATTGGGGTACATTGTCCAGGTTGGGGATATCCAGCCTCAGATGCCAGAACCCCTCTCCCTAGTGGTAGCTTCCATTTTTATGTGCTTCATAAGTGTTTCGGGGATTTCACCAGTGCACAATTCCTGCCTTTAGCTCTGAACACAAAAGAGAATTTCCACTCTATTTGATACTGACTCAGAGTACCTGGTGACAAAAGATAGAATCCAAAGGCCAAGAACTAGATGGACTGTTTTTACCTTTAGGTTAAAAAAAAGTCTGTGTATCTTAAGGCATGTCTGACACCCACTCACCCTTTTAGATTGTTTTAAGAAGTGCTAGTTTAATGCCTATTGCATGACTAAGAAGGATAGAAGTTCTAGGCCATCATTAATACAGCTGTAAGTTAATGGATGTAATAATAACTCATATTTGCATAGCATTTTAAGGCCCACAAAAGTACTTTCCTCCCAGGAACCCTCAAGGTAAGTAATGTCTTAGTATCTCCAATTTATAATTTATTGGAAACTGAGGCTCATAAAGGTTAAATGAGTTACCCATAGTCACACAGTATCAGGACTCAAACGTGGGGGTTCTGAGGCCAAGTACAGCACTCTTTACAATAGCCTATAACTTGATGTGATGTAGTCATCAAAGTTATCCCATCAGCCATGTGTGTGGGTGGTAGTTATGTCCTAATTCGTGCAATGTTTATCTGACTAAAGGATATATAGGAAAGCCACCTTTGAGTGTGTCTGGGATTTTAGATTTAGATAAGAGTAAAACACATACATGAATGAACTTTGGGAGAAGCTGGTGGGAGAGTTAAAACAGTCTTCAGGAAGCATGAAAACAAGCTATCTAGTGTTTGTTCGTGTCTTGGGTTATGGTTTTAGGGCTCCGGGTTTTCAGTAGTATCTTTCCAGTGACAAATGGGACCGCTACAAACATTGTTTTTCACGAGTGAGTTATTAAAGCTGCCTATTGGCTACTGATGTCAATAAAGTAGTGGATTTGGGCTTGGCTTTTGAAGCAGCCTGCTGGGTTGTTGAGGTTAATTTCTAGCAATGGCTTTGGAGGTTGAAACCAGTGTGTATAAAAGGAAATGTTCTCCCCTTCTGAGGCAAATAATTAGACCCCAAATGAATGAAATTTAAGTCAGTGGGCATGGACTTCAAGTTAATTTTGACATAGTTGTCTGGAAATCATCACCAATTAAAATATTTTTTTATGAGCCATAGTGTAGTATTGTCTTTCCGTATGTATGTAAGCAAGAGAACAAACTGCTTGTTTAACCCTCAGACTTGTGTTGGCTGGCAGAATGTATGATTGAAGTCATTACCATCTGGATCTGCAGGAAGGGTATAGTTTCCTCATGGGCACGGGCAGCTTTTCAGAGCAGGGGCAATTTGTGTATCTGAAATAAAGCAGAAGCAATTCCTATTTCCATTAAGATTTATCATTCATTTTTTAAAAGGGGGATACAGAGTTAGGCAGTGGGGAGAGGAAAAATGTATTTACTAAAAGGCTCATAGGTCAGTTCTTTGGCCTATTTTTCTTTCTGGTCCTCCCAGGAAACAGGAAATAAAATACCTACTGTTACTTTTCAATGGAAATAAAATACATACCATTACTCTCCAATGGAAATACAACCTTTCCATACAGAAGTAAAAGGAAAAGACTTGACAAGGAAACATTTATGCCATTCTTGAGTATTTAAAAAAAATGAGCGAATTGAACAAGGCATAAAGAATTATATTAATGGTGAAAGGTAGACTTCACATTTAGTCAGAACTGAAAGGACAGCATTATTTAAATTTTTTAAAAATTATTTTTACCCTCTTGTTATTACAAAAGACAGAGAGATTTCCTTTCAAACTGGGGAGAAAAATCCCATCCCTTCCAACTTTTTTCTTTTTCCATTTGGTAAATTTTGATTTTTTTCTTATATTGCCAATAAAATTGAAATTAAGGGAATCCCATAGATGGTAAACCTAAGGAATAAAATGATGTAATGTTTCATGCAATTTGAACATTTATTCAAAATAACCATTTTCTCTCTTTCATTAAAATTTTATTTTTATTTTTTGCTAATACTTAATCTTTTCTGGTAAGATTAGGGAAACGAACCCATCTGAGCAGTTTAACTTTGGCTTTCATTTCCAAGTCTTCCCTGGGCCTGTCACAGATGTTCTGAGACATCAGAGTGCAATATTTGTATCCCACTCTTTCACTTTGCCCTGTAATTTAAGAAAATTAATGGGCATATTTCTGTTCTTACTAATTTATCTTTTTCTGGGATTTTTTAGACAGGACTAGGCAAGATGAAGGACCCAGAATGTTAGCCATATGGTGGATGGCTTCCCAAGGGTAGGGCTTTTAGGTCCTGAATTTGGAAAAGTGTTCAGAAAATCGGAGACAGGTGGCCTTCTAAGTCAACATTCCAAGGAAAGAAAAGATCCCACAAAGTTTGTTGCCTACTCAGTATATAAAGTTGCCAACCCAAAATAAATCCTCCAAACTTATTTTTTTAATGAGTTCTTTTCTCCTTAATAAGGCATGATGCCCATAAAGAAACATTGGGAAGAATGAATACTCTATCTCCATTTTAATTGTTCATTTTGGATAGGTCTGATTCTAAAGCCAATCCTACAGCACTAGTAGGTTGGTATGAGCTGCAATAAACTAGATTTTTGTAGCTTTGATTTGACAGGCTTTAGAGCTGGAAAAACCAGCTTGGGCTGGTGTCGCGGCATCACTCAGTGCTGATGTTCCCACAGTAAATGAAGGAATCACTTCCTGCAATATGTGCCTTCTTAGAATAAGAGACTTTAGAGGGTCATAGCTCTAAACAGGAAGGGACTTTGGAGACCATCTAGTACGAGAAGCTTTTTTCTTGTTGTTCAGTCACACCCAGCTCTTCATGACCACATGGACCACAGGACGGCAGGCCCTTCTAGCCTCCATTGTCTCTCATAGTCTGTCCAAGCTCACGTTCCTTGCTTTTATGACACTATCTATCCATCTCATAGGTCAGGTGGGTAGCACAGTGGATAGAGTGCTGGGCCTGTCATCAGGAAGACCCAAGTTTAAATATGGCCTCAGATGCTTATTAGCTGTGTGACCCTGGGCAAGTCACATAACCCTGTTTCCCTCAATTTCTTTATCTATAAAATGAGTTGGAGAAGGTAATGACAAACCGCTCTGGTATCTTTGCCAAGAAAAACCCAAATGGAGAGGGCAGCTAGATGGCGCAGTGGATAAAGCACCGGCCCTGGATTCAGGAGGACCTGAGTTCAAGTCTGGCCTCAGACACGTGACACTTACTAGCTGTGTGACCCTGGGCAAGTCACTTAACCCTCATTGCCCCACCAAAAAAAAAAAAAAACCATCAAAAAAAACCCCGAATGGGGCCATGAAGAATAGGACATGACTGAAAATAACTAAACAACAACAATAACAAAATCCATCTCATCCTCGGCCATCCCCCTTTCCTTTTGCCTTCAATCTTTCCCAACATCAGGGTCTTTTCCAATGAGTCCCATCTTCTCATTATGTGGCCAAAGTATTTAAGCTTCAGGCAGTATTTGACCTTCCAGTGAACAGTCCAAATTAGTTTCTTTAAATACTTTATCGATATCTATATAGCGAGATGGATTTGACTGTGGTACAGCCAACTCATTTTTTCTCCCTTGTTTACACTAACATCTTGTTCCCACACAATCTTAGGATGATAGCTCTAGAAATGGAAGGCACCTCAGAAGCCATCAGATCCAACTGCCTTATTTTACAGTTAAGGAAACCTAGTCCCATGGAAGTTTAGTGACTTGCTCAAAGATACCCAGGTAGTATTGATCAGAAGTAGAAGTTAAACTTAGGTCTCCTGATTCCAGAGCCAGCACTCTTTCCACTGTACCATCTTCCAAACAGCCACAGACACCTAATTGACTGAGTCCTGATCTAGTGTTTTTTAGTTGTCTAGACATTGGTTCGTTTTGCATGCCAGTCTAAAAGTTTCACACCTAATATGGGCACCCTACGGTCATGGCATTCTTTCAAATGTCTGGAGTAAATCTTTGTACTGTGATTACCTTTACATCCCAAATCACTTGGGACCCCCAACAGGATGTTAGACTGGGTCTGTGCTACACAAGATTTTCTTTCTTTTGTCCTGTGTAGATATTTTTGCTTAGATGCCATCTGTCTTTTCCTTTTTTTTTTTTTTAATCTCTACTACGGTTCTTCTTAAATTCACCCTGTGGCACTGATAAGAGCAGCATGCTTCTGAAGTAAGGTCACTCACTGTTATGACATCCTTCTAACACGGGCCAAGTCAATTTCTGTGGGCATTCTCCTGAAACTGCAAGCGTTCCAAAGTTCCTGTTATGATCTTGGGGGAATTTTGGGAGGCATTGCCAGCAAAATCATCTCAATGCTGCAACAACCACGGCCAATCCATTTGTTTCCTGAGGCTTTGTAGCTTTCTTGTCAGATGGTGTCTGAGGGGGTCTGAACTATGTATTCAGTAACCCAGTAGATCAATATTACTGGTCACAATCTCCAGTCACAAACCTATTCTTAGCAGCCTCCTGTTTCTGTCAATTACCTTGTTGGGTCCACATAAATCCTTGCCTAAGTTTGAGGTAGGATCACAGGATTGTAAATTTAAAGCAGGAAGGGACCTCAGAGGACCTCTGTTCCAACCCTTTCATTTTATTGAAGTAGCTAGGTGGCCCAGTGGACAGAATACTAAACTTGGAATTAGGAAGACCTGAGTTTAAGTCCTCCTTCAAGTCACATACTAGGGGCAGCTAGGTGGCGCAGTGGATAGAGCACTGGCCCTGGAGTCAGGAGTACCTGAGTTCAAATCCGCCTCAGACACTTAACACTTACCAGCTGTGTGACCCTGGGCAAGTCACTTAACCCCAATTGCCTCACAAAAAAAAAAAAAAAAAGACACATACCAGCTGTGTGATGCTGGGGAAGTCACTTAGACTGTTACCTTTAATTTCTTCATTTGTAAAATGAAGATAATAGGAATATTCATCTCCCAGGGTTCTTGCAAGATAAAAAAATGAGATAACGCATATCACAAACCTTCAGGTGCTTAACACCATGCCTTGTATATAGTAGGCACTTAATGAATATTGATTGATTAATTGATTATTGATATAAATATCAATTATTATTAGCCATTTTTACTGTTGAGGAAGACTGAGGTCTATGGAGATTAAGTACCTTGCCCAAGGTCATTCAGCTAGGAAGCATCAGAGGCTGGATTTGAACCCTGTGACTCTTACTCCTGAATCAGTGCTTTTGTCATCTGTGTTATCAACTCTATTTTATTAATAAAAGATTGACTGGTCTTGTCAGTCCCAAGATTACAAAACTGCTTGTTTGGAGACATCCTTACTTCACAACTACTCTGAAACCATGGTGCCATCACTCTGGTATCTTTCTCATTCCCCTAACCTCCCTCCTCCCAGAACCTTGACCTTTGGCTTGGGTTACTGGCTCTGATAGGTGAGCTTTTTGCTCACCTAGAATCAGGTCTCTGCATCACTTCCCAGCTCTCTCTATACCATAGGTGCATTTCACCTCCTTTCTAGCTCCCTTTTATGTGGTGTCTTTCTCTATTACAGTGTAAGCTTTCTGAGAGCTGGGACTATCTTGATTACTTTTATTTATATCTTAGAGATTTAGCCCAGTTCCTGGTTCAGATCAGGCTTAATAATTGTTCTTTGTTCGTTGTCATCATCTTTTTTCCTTTTTCTAGGCTTATCATGGGTCTTTCTGTGCCCTTGTGTCAGAATTCCTACAGCTATATCAGGATCCAAAATCTTAAAACAAATGCCTGCATTTTTCTGTGCTTCAGTTTCTACAGTACTAGATGCCATTGGGTAATTTTTACCATTAACCTCAAACAGATGGTAACAGTAATGATAACAACAAACAATAATGTTAGTATTTCTATTGAATCTTCCTTCCAGTGAGCTTAAATAATTTTATAAACATTATGACATCAGTCCTTACAACACACCCAGGGGGCAGGTACTAAGATATTTGTTTTTACAAAGGGTGAAAATTTTCACCCAGGGCAATGAGATGACTTTATAATCACAAGCATGTTGAACTCTTCCTAAAGATAGTACCTATGTATCTCTCACAACATTTTCATTAATTGCTAATGAAGAAAATTGTAATAGTGCCACAAGGCACTTAAATCAGAAAAACAAACCTTAATTTTTTTTTTTTAGGGGGAGGGAAGTGTCTATAAACCTGTTAAAAGCAAAAAGAAACACTGATTCTCCCTTGGTTCATGGCTAGGGACTCAATAGCTAAGAGTGTTATGTGACATCAGATCTGATACTTGTTTCTTTCTACACACCTGTTAGTTTTATGAAGTACAGAGAGAAAGAGCCCATGACATTTATATTGCTTTATTCTTTTCAAAGTATTCTCATGTCTATTACATTTTTTGATCTTTACAAAAATCCATGTGGTATTATCAGGTATTATCAAACCTAATAGAAAATAAAACTGAGGTTGAAGTAACTTGCCCGAGGTCACTTGGATATGAGATGGGACCTGAACCATGTCTTCTAGTAGGTGCTGTTTTCACTAGAACACAATCCCTGATGGAGATGCTGAAGTACAGAACGGATAGTATGCCCTTTAAAAGGTTTCCTTTAGCTCTAAGTTCCAGGCTCCCTGGTTGGATTCTGCTTTTAGAGAAGTCCAAAGAAGGAATTTGAACAAGCTAACAGCAGTAGCTAGCATTTACATACTGTGGTAAGGTTTGCAAAATGATAAAAACTTATGTGTGTTATCTCACTTGATCTTCACAACCACCTTGGGAGTAGGTGTTAATATGACCTCCATTTTATAGATGAGGAAACTAAGACAGATAGAAGTTAAGTGACCTCCCCAAGTCACATAGCTAGTAAGTCAGGCAGCATTTGAACTGAGGTCTTCCTGACTCTAATGTCCATCACTCTATGTGTACCAGACACTGTGCTACATAAAGGGAGTGATACAGAAAGCATGAGGCACGAGAGAAAGGGTTGTATATAAATGAAAATTAGTTGTCAGAGAGCACAGAGGTTCTGGTCAGGGGGAGGGGGGTGAGGAGGATGAGAGAAGCCAGAGTGAAGGCAGCATAGTCTGGGAGTAGTTGTGAAGTAATCATTGTGTTAGGAATCCAGAGAAGGGACGGCCAGTGAAGACTTCAGAGACCAGCTAAAATTGGAGTTTGATGCTTTGCATTTTTGCATTTAGTATCAGAATTCCAAAAAGGGTACCATGTCTCTCTCAAAAGGGAATGTACATGGGGGGCAGCTAGGTGGCTCAGTGGATAAAGCATCGAACCTGGATTCAGGAGGACCTGAGTTCAAATCAAGCCTTAGACACTTGACATTTACTAGCTGTGTCACCCTGGGCAAGTCACTTAACTCTCATTGCCCTGAAAAAAAACAAGGAAAAAGAGGGAATGTACATGGATGTAGAGAAAGGGAAATGAGTGCAGTGGATAACAGTAAATCCTGAATTCAAATCTGGCCAAATATACATAGTAGCTGTGTGAGTCTGGGCAAGTCACTTAACCCCTCTCAGCCTCAGTTTCCTCATCTATACAATGGGAATCATAACAGTACCTACCTATCAGGGTTGTTGTGAAAATCAAATGAGATGATAGTTGCAAAAACACTTTGCCAACCTTAAAACACTACATAAATGTTGGCTGTCATCATCATCATTATTATCATCTGCCATTTTGAGAGCTTCTATCTGCAACTGCCATTTTTCCAAAAAGACTAGACTGTCCAGTCCCTCCTTGCATTATGTATTTGATCCTGTCAGTCATTAAGTCTTGCTTGACCTTGTTGTAGCCTGGACATTCTTGTTTAAAGTGGAAATGCATAGATTGGAACTTTTAATTCTGTATGTTTTCAGTTTGTAGGATTTTTTTTAATAGAAGGAGAAGCTTACATCAGTACGGTATGAATAGAGGTAGAAGTAAAGCATAAGCAAGACGGGTGATTTATAGAGTGGATAAAGAATTGTGTTTGGACTCAGAAAACAAGAGAATTATCTGCATTCTAACTCTTCCCCTTAGTATTCATTCACCAAATATTTAAGTCCCTACTATGTGCTAAACTCTGGGGATACAAAACCAAAATGAAACCGTTTCTACCATCAAGGATTTTACATTGTAGGAGGTGGAAGGGGCTGACATATGTACACAGATAAGTAAATAGTAAATACAAGGTAATTCCTGGGGACAGGGCAATCAGGGGAATAAAGCTGTGCTTCCTCTACGAGGTAGCATATGAGCTGAGCCTTGAGAAAACAAAGCATTCTAAGAGGTAGGGTAGAGGAGAGAAGGCATTTGGGCATAAAAAGACAACCCATGAAATAGAAGGACATAGGAGATAGAATACTTATCAGGCATAGCAGGCAGCCAAATTTGTAGGAGACATTGCATGAAGGGAAATAAAGTGCCAGAAGCCTGGAGATCTAGTACGGAGCCAGACTGTGAAGAGCTTTCAGTGCCAAACGGAGGAATTTATGTTTTATCTTAGAGGCAATTGGGTGCCACCAGATTTTCTGGAGCAGGGAATGACTTGGGTCAGATCTGTGCTTTAGGAAGATCAGTTTGGCAGTTGTGTAGAGAATGGGTTAAAGGGGAGAAACTTGAAACAGGGAGATCATTTAGGAAGCTACTGTAATTTGAGCTGTGTGACTTTGGACCACTTCTTGAGCCTCAGCTTACTCATCTGGTAAAATGGGGATTCACTTGGATGGATATTTATTTTAGCTCAAAATCCTCTGATCTTACCAACATCATAGAACTGGGAGGGAAGCACTTTCTAAAACTGTAAATCACTAAATAAATGTGAGCTCTTATTATTATGTGTGTTCTCGGCAGTTGAAGCAGCATCTCAAAACTTAAAACAAAAGTTATATAATGACTATCTATTTTTCATAATTGGTCCATGTCTGTTGTTATTTTAAACTTTGATCCTTTGTTTGTCTGCTGCCCTACCTCTGCTCAAAGGTTCCTGGGAATGTGTTATAACAAACCATAAGAGGGTGACTAATTTTGTCATTGTCCTTTAAACTGAGTTTTCAATTACAAAGATTACAAATCAGATTATGAATGTTCGAGCCATCTCTCCCACCCCCATCTTTTCAAATGCAAAAAAAAAAAATCACAAGGTGATTTCATAGGGCACATTTTTTTAGTAGGGTGTGCAATTCTTGCATGCACCATTATTTATTTAGCAATATTAAAAGCTCCTTGTGGGACCCTGAGATTTCCAAAGGAGAATGATTACTTTGGTATTGCTCAGTTGGCCAGTTTGGTGAAGCCTTTCACCTAACTCCTTTTTAGATGTCCTGGGAGTCTGGGAAATTGACATTTTTTTTCTCTTCTCTCTTAAAGCCCAAGTACTAAGTAAGTATTTTTTTTTAAAGTCCAGGTTTTGGTATGGTAATCACATTTTTCTGTATCAAAAATCAGGGCCTATGATCTGAAATAATCCTTTTGCAAAATGATATTTTTTTTTAAAAATGCTTTAGTTTTCTGGAAATGGAATGATGCCAGAAAATCTAGAAGATGTAGCTGACCAGTGTTAGGAAGGAGAAGGAAAAACAGGTGGAGATAAAGGGAGGGAAAGAGAGACAGAGAGATAAAGATAGTTGGACAGAGACAAACATAAGCAGAGAGATTTGGAGCACATTTTGAATACAATATAATTTCCAGAGAAACAGCTCTTGTAACAAATTTTTTTTTTTTAATGAAGGAAAAAGGAAATTAAAAACAGTTCATCAGAACTAACATATCAAACTAAGGATGTGACAGTGTGTTCAAAGCTCCCCAACCATAGTTCCTTACCTCTAAAGAGAAGGAAGAGAATGACCCGCCCCCCTCAATTTATTTTCTTCCAGAACAAACAATCATTACAATTATATCCCATTCTTTCTTTTTTGTATGTGTTTGTTCTTAACTATTTTTATTTGTGTAGTTTTCTGTATTTTGCTTTCCTGGTTCTGCTTACAGCTTACTTACTACTACTACTACTACTACTACTACTACTACTACTACTACTACTACTACTACTACTACTACTTGCATGTTACTTGTATCTGCTTACATACATCAGTTCATAGATGTCTTTCCATGCTTCAATGCATTCTTTTTTTTTTTTTTTTAGTGAGGCAATTGGGGTTAAGTGACTTGCCCAGGGTCACACAGCTAGTAAGTGTTAAGTGTCTGAGGTCGGATTTGAACTCAGGTCCTCCTGACTCCAGGGCCAGTGCTCTATCCACTGTGCCACCTAGCTGCCCCCTCAATGCATTCTTTATGATGATCATTTCTGAAGCCTCAGCAATACTGTTATTGTCATGTACTATGTAGTTCAGTTTGTTTTACTATTTCCTATCAGTGGGCATCTGAATAAATAAACCTTAAATATAATTTGCAAAAAGAAAAAACAAAAAGAATAATTTTAATTTAATTTGTCAGTTTTCATGATGACCTTTGAATAATAACGTCTTGCCAAAATCACATATGTAAAGGACAGTAGTCTTTTCTATAACAAATTATGTCAGTGAAAATTCACATAGACATCTTTATAAGAAAGGTCATCGCCATGCAATGATAAGTGTTTGGAATAAAAATTTCCAAGATTCAAATATTCTGAAGGAAAATGTGAAAATTGTTTCTATTTTTCATTGATTTCTGTAATCATGTAACTCAATCAACGTTTAAAGTGAATCACAGTGCATATGCAGTTTCCTGATTGTTGTTCCCTTATTCAAAGCCTCAAAACCACTATGGATAATTTCCTCAAGATCCACTTTTAACATGTGTGGTATGCATTCTAAAAAGTAAAGGAGACAGCCAAAAACCAGAATGCTCCTAACTTTTCTGAACATTTCTACTTCAATAAAATGAACTAGGAAACCCCAAATACCCACCCCATTCCTGCTTCAAAAAGCCAGTGGGGCCAAAATCTTTACCAAGGGAAACTTAAAATGTTTTTGCAGTATCTTTTCTACTATGGTTTCATCTTCTGTCATCTTAATTCTACGCCACCCCCACTACCACCAACCTACTAACAATATCCGTATGAAAGAAATCAGACCTTTCCAACAATGAAAAACACATTTAAGCTACTGCACACCACCACTGCCACTGGAAAAAATGTATATTATTTTTCCAGTCAATCTTACTATAGCTGTGTTCTGGCCGTGTGTAATTTCGACAGTCCTGTTTTCATTTACCAAATAATTAGTCAGTCCACAGACTCTAATCAATGGAACTGTCATTACTGCTTAGAATGATGAGAAACTTAACACCTTTTCATGAATGTTTTGTTGATACATAAAGTATTTTAGTTTGAATATAGGGGTCCCATAAAGAGATCTCAAAAGTAGTATGGCTTAATGAAATAGCCGGTTGGCATGATTTTCTTTCCCTCCCTAGCCTCAGATGGTTTTGTGGCTTCCTCCAAACCCTAGATGTGTATAGAAAAGCCCAGATTTCAGTTGAATCAATCGATACTTATGAGAGGCCTATTATAATAGGCCCTGTGGGAAATAGAAAGAAATGTGAGATATGTTCCCTGCCTTCAAGGAGCAATGTAGTTAGGGAGCAAAGATAATTAAAAAATTTTAATTTAAAGATAATGTGAGAAGATAATTTAATGAAGCATACTATTTACCTCCAAAGAAAGAACTGATACTGATTGAACACAGACTCAAGCATGCTATTTTACACTTTCTTTTATTTTTTTTCCATTTTATTGGACTCTTCTTATACAAAGTAACTGATATGGTAATGTTTTATATAATTGCACATGTGTGACCTATATCTGATTGCTTACCACCTCAAGGAGGGGGGAGTGGGCAGAGGGAAGGATAGAATTTGGAACTCAAAACTTTAAATAAAAATGTTTATTTTTTTAAAAAAAGATAATTTAAGACACAAGGAACTAAGTTTATAAGTACCTCAAAAGGACAGGAAGAGCTCATTGAGTTTCCATGGTCAGGAAAAGCCTCTTTCTGGGGGCCAAGTCATTTTTGTAAATCGGGTGCCCTTTTGCGGGATAGAGTCCATTTTGGGGAATCAGCATCCCCGGAGTCTACACTCATGCATTGCTAATGGTCAGTGGAATTCAGTAAACTTAAGTGTGACTTGTAGGCAGAGCATTGTGTAATGTGCTAAAGATGATCTAAACTTTAGATAAGACAAAATTCCTGTCCTCATGGAGTGAATATTCTGATAATGTCTAAGGATTCCACAGGCTTTCCTCTTTTCAACTGCCATGTGGTGCTATGCGAATAACTCCTCTATGTTCTTTTTTCACCACTGGGACAGTTACTCTGACTTTTAGAAGGAGAGAAAGCTTCCGTAAAAACTTGGTTGATTAGATCAGTAATCTAATAATAATGTTTTTAGTAATGTTTTTAGTAGCTACATGGATTCACATCCACAATTACAATTTAATTTTGAATTACATAACTAACAATAAAGCCACCATAATGGTGTAGACAACAGAATCTCCACCTTCATCTTTTGTGTGTTGTCCTTATTTTTTTTTTCTGGGGCAATGAGGGTTAAGTGACTTGCCCAGGGTCACACAGCTAGTAAGTGTCTGAGGCTAGATTTGAACTCAGGTCCTCCTGAATGCAGGGTCTGTGCTTTATCCACTGTTGCACCTAGCTGCTCCTACATGACAGAATCTCAACCATGAGTTAGGACAGAGGATGAAAGAGAGCTGCTTATCAAGAGTCAATTCAAGAGAAACCTGTGATAGCCATTGTTTAGGTTTGTGCTCAGGTTCCTATTGGCTAGTTCTATTAAATATTTTCCTTTCTGTTTTATTTAGTGCAAAAGTCGCAGCATTTCCTTTTTTGCTGTATTTCACCTTCATGTGGAACATGTCACATGTGAGCTCTCAATGACGTCCTTTTTGCACTGAAATTTCTAGCTGGAGTGGCTCTGACTTTAAATATCTAGGTACTATAAAAACTGCACAGCAGCAGCTACTGCTGCACAAATCTACATGATGCTTAATAAGTACGAGCTAGTAGCTAACAATTATATAGTATTTTAAGGTTTACAGAGTCTTTTTTTTTTTGCGAGGCAATTAGGGTTAAGTGACTTGCACAGAGTCACACAGATAGTAAGTGTTAAGTGTCTGAAGCCAGATTTGAACTCGGTCCTCCCGAATCCAGGGCCGGTGCTCTATCCACTGTGCCACCTAGCTGTCCCTATACAGAGTACTTTTACACATAACATCTCGTTCCATGCTCACAACAATCCTGTGAAGGAGGTGCTACCCTCTTCCCCATTTTACAGATGAGGAAATTGAGGCTGAGAGAGGTTAAGTGACTTGCTTGGGGTCATATAGCTAAGAGTTGTCCAAAGAACAATTGGAGCCCAGTTCTTCTGGACTCATTCACAGAACTTGAGAGCTGGGATGGGCCTCCACAGCCACGTATTCTAACATATAAATGAGAAAAATCAGCATTATACAGGGTGGGCCAAAAGTCACAATGCTATAATAACTTTTTGAAAATTATTTTTTCTTTATTTTTGCTATTTATGAGATTTGATTTTTCACATTCCTTTCCTATATATGTAAATTTATTTCATATATATGTGTGTATACATACATACATATATACATACATATTTATTCATTTCCTATAGGGGTCCCATAAAGAGATGTCAAAAGTAGTATGGCTAAATGTAAATTCATTTCCTATATATACTGTATATGATGCTATGGAATCATACATTAAAAACAAAAAATAAAGGAGTTATTAAATATAGAAATCTTTTCTTGACTTTTGGCCCACCCTGTACGTGAAAAGCCTCTCTAATAATAGCTGGCATTTATATTGCACTTCAAAGTTTGTAAAGCATATGTTCCCTCATATGATCCTCAGAACATCCCTTTGCTATTACGATACCCCTTGTATAGCTGAGGAAACTGAAGTCAAAACTGGTTGTCACCTGTTCAGGATCATATAGCTAGTACATTTGAAAAATTGGAACTTTTAACTCAAAAAGATTTTAGTTCAGTGCTTTCTGACTTAAAGCCTAACACTACCTACCTTGTCACCTCTGTGCTAGCCCATGGTGGTTGTTTCATCAACATTCAATTGATTTAGATACCAGCAACCTGATTACAGTGGAATGTAAGCTTCATGAGGGTCTCACTTTTGTGTTTATATCCTGAATGCCCAGGTAGCACCTGGCACAATGTGGGCACTTAAAGAATGCTCACTGATTAATTAATTGACTCTATATCTGTGTGGCTGTTTAGACTAACTGGAATATTCCCAGAGTGATGTCCTGACTGACATTCATATTGGGGGCAATTATTTTCTATTAATGGTCCCTTTCTTAGGAATTCTCTTCCTTTTCTGTTCAGTAATGCTTTTTTAATGTTAATTTTTTGCTTTAAAGTTCTAGTGTAGTTTTAATATCTTTTCCTTATTTAATAGAATTCCATTAATTAAACTAAATACAATAAACTATGTGCATGGCCCTGAGAGGGGGAAAAAGAGATAGATAAGACAGACCTTGTCCTCAAAAATCTTAAACATTAGTAGGATACTTTTGGACTATTGTAATTTGGTCAGTATGATATTGATGTTCATTTTTGTGTTTTTAGAAATCAGTAACCATGCAAAACCTTGGTGTGGTATGTCAAATATATCTGATGAATAAAGAGAAATAGAAAATTTTTTGTGACTTAAAACATTCAGCAAAAAACCAGCTTGGCAGCATAGTTCAACTACATGGCTAGATTGTGACCAGTTTTTTTAAAAAAAAGTTATTTCATTATTTTGCAGTATGTTTTTTATTTAAACATCCTCCTGGATTGTTAGAAACAAGAAAGTGCTAGCATTTGGCCAGCACGTAAAAACTAGATGCAAAACTTATTGTAAGTAGAAAATAAAAGAGAGCAGTATGACTTCTTGGCCCAACAAGTGAAGAGACACCAGAATCAGGCATTAGAAGTGGCAAATGATAAAATGTGATGGGGGGGGGGGCAGTACAGAAAAGACAGTACTTCATTCAGATGAAAATTATATTGAAATTGAGAGAGAACAAGAAAGAAAAATAAGAGAGCGAGGGTGAGAGAAAGAACTGGAGAGAAAAATGAGAGAAGAAAGGGGAAAAGGGAGGGACTAAAAATGGGACAGAGAGGGAGAGAGAGAGAGAGAGAGAGAGAGAGAGAGAGAGAGAGAGAGAGAGAGAGAGAGAGAGAGAGAGAGAGAGAGAGAATGAGAATAAGGCACATGCTTGGATTTCCTTCTGTTCTATTGGGTACGCCCTCCCGTCTTCAGCTCTGTTCTGCAGGCCACACACACAGGGTAGGGCTGTCCATCATAGAACCCAGATGCCCAGCTGCAGAAGACATTCTTTCAGCAGTATCAGTCGGTTCCTTGGCAAGGCTTTTAGGCAGTCTGAAGAAAATAGTCCTGGAACAGCTTTTGGGTCTGTCTTGTGGTTATACTGTTGCCGACTTGTATCTAGTTTCTGATCTGACCTTGTGGGCCTGGACACTGTTTACTTTTAATTTACTTCTCTCTCTCTCTCTCTCTCTCTCTCTCTCTCTCTCTCTCTCTCTCTCTCTCTCTCTCTTTTTGATCTGAAGAAATTTGTGATTTGATTCAACTCTTTAGAAACCTTGTGAACATCTAAAGAGATTTGTGTAGGGTCCCACCCCTCAACACACACACACACACACACACACACACACACACACACACACTTCTCCCTTCCTCTTCCTGCCCCCTTCCCGATTTAAGCTGGGAGAGAAAAGACAAAAAGGTTAGAGGAAGAAGAAACATATATGGTTCTGTAATGCAAGCAAATCAGCAAAATAAAGAATAGAGGGTTTTTTTTGTGGGTTTGTTTTTAAATGCAATTAGTTTTAATAGTCTGAAAAAGCAAATTGGTTCATTTCATAAACCAGCTACTGTAATAAAAATCAAATAGATACAGGGGGCAATTTGGCAATTGGTCAGCCCTGGTTATTCTTAAGAGAATATTCTCTAGTTTAAAGGGCAGTCTCCCTTGAAAATGTTTTTTAATCTTTGTATTCTTTGGTTTAAAACTGTATTGTTATAGCATTCATATTGCTGAGCTCTTGAACTGAAAAGGACTTTATTTTTCTATTCTCTTGATTATTTCAAGGTTAGCCATTGAATGTTGCCTAGATTTTACACAAGGGAGTGGTTTTATATCCACATTCCCCACCCCCCCTTTGTGGGTGGATTATACTCAAGTTCTGCAACCAGGATGTGAAGCCTGAGGATCTCATTTGCCAACATGGCTGCAGGGTTTGGGGAAATGATGACTTTTTAGTAGTTGGTAGGTTTTTTTGTTTTAAGTTTACTGTGATGTGTAACTGGTTTAGGTGATAGCTCTTCCGAAATCTGTTGGGCCTCTTTCTCCTCTTTGACTCCTTCAGGAAAATTAACATGTGGTAACCAAAGAAATGCCTTATATAGTGTGACAGGTGCTAATCTTGGAGGAAATTCACCTGATATACCACCCATTAAGGGTATGGTGCTTGAAAATGGCTTATTGTCTCTTTGAAGGTGTCAGTGGGCATGTGCAGACCACACAGAATGGATTCCACTGAAAGCAATAGAGTGAAATTGTCTGCATAATTATTTTCATTGGATTGAGAATCAGCAGTCCTCTCTTGGTTCAGGAAATAAACCTCTGTTAAAACCATATGGCATTATTCTCAGAAGAGATGTTATTACAGGGCCACTTCCCTCTGAAATCTTGAGTCAAGAATTCTTGAAAGGAGTCACATATGGGCAAAAATGAATATGAAGTTTTCCTTTCTGGGAGTAGTGTGAAAGTCTGACGTTCTTCTGTCCTTTGAATAAATGTCACCCGGGTGCTTTATGTGGGTGGGAAGAAGATGACACACCCATCTAAGGTACAGAGGCTTTTTGGCATTTCTAGGTGGGCGGAGGTATCTTTTTTTCTTAAAAGAAAAAAAAGTATTCCTCCAAAACCAATAAGAAACATGTAATTTGTCAAAACTACAAACACATTTTAAGGTCAGGGTAACTACATCCTGTCTGTCAACTCCTTATGCAGATTTCGTTAGTTCTGCCATGTGTTTTTCCCCCCTTCTCTGCCCAGCTTAACTGTCTGTAAGGTTGCCTTCTGAGCCACTTAGCTCATTAGACACATACCGAGTGTCCTTTAGAGGGAAGGGTAAAGTGATTACTGATCCTTCGGAATTTGTATGACAGTTGGATCTTTTAGATTGACCCAAGCTATGTCTGTGTAATAAATAAGCCCAGACACCTGGTTTCTGAATTCTAGATCTGCCACTAGTTAGCAATGTGATAAGGTACTTCCTTCTTTCTTGGAGATGTCAATTTATTCACCTGTAAAATGGGCCAGGGTTGGGTGGAGTAGATCATAGGATTTAAAGCTGGAAGAAAGGACTTTAGTAATTGTCTCAGGTGATTCCCTATCTCCATAGAATCCGTGTGAAACCCAGGTATATAGTTTTTTTGGGGGGGTTTTGGTGGGGCAATGAGGGTTAAGAGACTTGCCCAGGGTCACACAGCTAGTGTCAAGTGTCTGAGGCTGGGGGCAGCTAGGTGGTGAAGTGGATGAAGCACCAGCCCTGGATTCAGGAGGACCTGAATTCAAATCCAGCCTCAGACACTTGACACTAGCTGTGTGACCCTGGATAAGTCACTTAACCCTCATTGCCCCACAAAAAGCCAAACCAAACCAAACCCAAGTGTCTGAGGCTGGATTTGAACTCAACATGCTCCCTTTGTCTCATGTACATATATAATATATTTATACATATGTATGTAATAGATGATAAATTTATTGTTAGTAATAAAAAGGGAACAAAATTAAAAATTAGTTCATAGTGGGGGCGGCTAGGTGGCGCAGTGGATAAAGCACCGACCCTGGATTCAGGAGTACCTGAGTTCAAATCCGGCCTCAGACACTTGACACTTAACTAGCTGTGTGACCCTGGGCAAGTCACTTAACCCCCATTGCCCCCCAAAAAAAAAAAAAAAATTAGTTCATAGTTAAGTTTTTGCTGTAATAATTTGACTGATTAATTGTTGATTTTTGCTATGTTTTAACTTAGTGGTAGCTGTTAAATGTTAGTCACTTAACCTCATGGTGTACCCAATGATCTCTATCACTGCAGAGTTGATCTTAGTTTTGAGTATAGGGTTCCTGTTTAGTCTTTGCTATGGAAAGAAAACAAATGGACCATTGATATGTATTCACCTCCATTATTAAATCTGGAATCCCATCAGAATTTCTAGTGCTTAGTCTGGTTGGCACTAATGACATTTAGGCTGAAACATCTATTTCCATGCCAGATACACAGTGGGCGCTTAATAAATACTAAACCTTTCCCTCCCTTTTTACTTCCAAGAGAATGATAACAAGAAATCCTTCTGCATGTTGGTGCAAGAGAAAATCTGAGTTCCTCTCCTGAATTGCCCCCTTTGTCAAGGTGTACACCAAAGGAGATCGAATTGTTCCTTGGCTGCCAGCAGCAGTAGCCTGGCTAAGGAGTTTGGCTGTCCTGCTTCCTCCTGGGGAGCACAGGTGAGCCAACATGTGCACTCCACGGTATTCCATTTGGGTCTCCTCCCTTCAGAGTCTGTGCCCTGGCTGTGCCTCTTCAGAAGGACTGTGTTCCCTCCCAGGTTTCACATGGATGTTGTAGCTGTGTGCACAGAATGTGGGAGGGAGGGACTTAAAGGGTAGAGGAGGGAATCAGTCACTCTTCCCTTTTTTTCCCAACTCACAGTCTTGGAGTTTCCTACATAAACGTGGCAGATTTCTGTTCTGCTACACCCTGAAGTGAGGTTACCTAGGATCCTCAGTTGTAGGTGAATGGGATATAGATACTATGGCTGCTGCTGAAAGTGCTGTGAGCTCAGTTTGTTTTCATATATTCTGCAAAGAAAGGACCTAGAGGGAACCCCATTTTAAACATAACTATGGAAGGGAATCCAGAGCCCTACAGGAGTTCAAATTAAAAGGTCCGCAGCTGGGAATTGAGTGTGAAAGCATTACAGAGAAAATATTTCCAAGTAAGAGTGGGATAGTAAGGCAGCTGGCATAGTGGATAGAAATCTGTACTTGGACATGAAGAATAATGCCAGAATCCTGCTTCAGACAATTACTGCTTCAGGTAATTACTGACCCATTTGATATGTGACTCAGGGAGCCTCAGTTTCTTCATCTTTAAATGTGGGTAATAATAGCACTTGTTTCACTAGGTTGTGGTGAAGATCAAATGAGATCATGTAAAGAACTTTGCAAACCTTAAAGACATAAATGTGAACTGTTCTACAGATTGGAGTTTGGTATATGACCCTTGTAGATGGATGTGGGGCATAACATAGGATGAAATAGTGTTTCCAAATCAATGTTTATAAAGTGCCTACTATGGTGTATGTTTAATGAAATTGAATTCAAGATAGAACTTACCTTTGTTGGACTTTGCAAATTTTATTTTGTGGATGGATTTAATGAAGTTATCTCTCTATAATATAGCAGGAATCTTCTTTTAGATACTTCCAGTGAGTAGCCATACCACTAGCTCCTAAAGTGGCCTATTTCACTTTGGAGTAGCTCCAGCTGTTAGGAAAAATTTCCTTTTATTGATCCTCATTCTTCCTATTGGGAGCAACTACCGATTCCTAGTTCTTCCCTCTAGGGCCAAACAGAATCATTCTCTTCCATGTGACATTCTATCAAGTTTTTGAAGATGGCATCATTGTCCCTCAAGCCTTCCCTCTTCCTCCCAGTCTTATTCTCTCCAGGCTAAATATCTTCAGTTCTCCCAGCTGATCCTCTATAAGCAGGATCTCCAATCTCCACATCATCCTTGCTTAATTTTCAATGATTTCTAGTTCACAAGTGTCCTTGTTAAAATATGATATCCAGAAATGAACACTCCATATGTGATCTGACTAGGAATGTCATATCCCTCATTTGGGACACTAAGTCTCTGCAACGTAATATTGCATTAACTTTTTTTTTGGTCACCATGTCATATGTCACACTGTCCATTCATATTGATGATATGGGAAAGCAGAAAAGGAAACTGATCATGTATCTGGACTGGAAAGTAGCCCATACAGTCGACTGAACCCTTCCCTCTAAAGAGGTAGGGAACAGAATTTGGGATTTGGAGTTAGATGACTTGGGTTCTTATCCTGTCCCCTTATTACTCATAGAACTTTAAACAAGTCATTTTTCCATCTGGGCCTCAGTTTCCTCATCTAGAAGTGAGCAGGCTGTATTCAGTGACCTCCAGGGTCTCTCCAAACTCTAAATCTATGATCCCTTTTTGATTAGCAGTTCATCTTGCAGCCTTGTAAATGATTTCACTCATGCTGCTTGCATTGAGTCATTGCTAACCTTTCATCCTCCTTCTCCTCACTCCCAACTTATTCCTCTCTCGACACATTTTCTTTTTTTTCCTCCTCCTCTATACATTGTTCAAGTTTGGTTACCTCCTGGCAAGCCATGCTGAGAGAGGCCATAGAAAGGGACAGGAAAGAATAGGGGAGAAGAAAGATTGATTTCATTGAACTTTGTGGTCCTTTTGTGTTTCAGCTTGCAGGGGAGGACAGGGGGCAGCTAAACACATGTTGTGACCATGTGGATTCAGGGAGCCCCCAGAGGAGTCTTTGTACAGAAAACCTGCTGGAGTGAATGATGATAGATGGCTCACTTCAGGCTCTTTATTGTCATCCCATCCCCTTTTGCTGCTTCTCCTTCATCTCTGATGCTTTCTCCCTGTATGTTGCTGCTTCTAGCCATGGCCTTTTTTTTTTTTTTTTTTTTTTTTGGTGAGGCAATTCGGGTTAAGTGACTTGCCCAGGGTCACACAGCTAGTAAGTGTCAAGGGTCTGAGACCAGATTTGAACTCAGGTCCTCCTGAATCCAGGGCCGGTGCTCTATCCACTGTGCCACTTAGCTGCCCCAACTCATGGCCTTTTAAGTTGAGCATACAGGTTGGGAGCAGTGATGTTTCCTCATTTAGAATTATAGCTCATTAGGATCATAGATTTAGAGTTGAAAGGGGTGATGGTAGTGATCTAGATCAACCCCATCATTTTGTCAGTGAGGAAACTAAGGCCCAGATGGGGAAAATGACTTGCCTAGGGTCATGCAGTGAGCTAGGATTTGAACATGGCTTCCTTCATTCCAAATCTAGTCTCTTTCTGTCTTACAAAACTAGAGTGGGAGGGTTATTAGAAATCAAATGTTTGGGGGCAGCTAGGTGGCGCAGTGGATAAAGCACTGGCCCTGGATTCAGGAGGACCTGAGTTAAAATCCGGCCTCAGACAATTGACACTTACTAGCTGTGTGACCCTGGGCAAGTCACTTAACCTTCATTGCTCTGCAAAAGAAAAAAAAAGAAAAAAAAATCAAATGTTTAAACTCCTTCATTTTATAGCGTAATGTCTGGTACATAGTACCACTTAATTGTAGGCCTCCATCAGTCACGGACGACCATGGATCAGCGCCTTGAAGAGCCACAGGCCACAGTGTGGTGTTGTATCTACCCCATGAGGAGTAGCTGGAGTGTCCTCTCCAGGGCACTGACCTGGGCAGTCAATATGGAAAACAAGCTGTTGCCCATGCAGCAGGTTTTCTCTCTCCGAGACATTGGTGGATCCAAAGGAGAGGTGGAGCCAATACAGTTTGGCACCAGTGCTGCTGCAGGAGTTGCCAGAAGGATGTGATGTCCAACATCCAACTGCCTAAGGGACTCCAACTCCTGATTTTTCCTCGGGGTTAATTCCTGAAGCCTTTCCCATATATGGGTATAGCCACAAGGCTGCGGAGGTTTAAAATCAGGGTTTCCTTCCCCTAGGTCACAGGTTAAGTGACCCCAAGTATAAGTGATCGACCTCAGTAAGTTGTAGAGTAAGAATTCAAATGCAGGTCTTCTAGTTTCATATCCAGTAGCCTTCTCAAAGTGACACATTGAGCCTTTACCAAGGACTCTTTACTTGGTAAAGAAAAGGATGTCTGATGTCAGGGAAAAGGTAGGAGTAGTATTTGGTTCAAAGCCAGGGAGGCCTGCCCACCTCTAAAATCATATACCGTGTAAAGGAACTGTTGACCCTGAACTTAACCCTTCCTAAACTTTACCAAATGCTTTCTTCCTCACCCCAGTGAGGGTGCTAGTGCAAGTATTATTATCCCCATTTTTACAGATGAAATTGAGGTTCAAAGATCAAATACCTTACTCATGGTCATATAATTAACTACTTGGGGCAGAGGTGGAATCCAGGTACCCCTGTTTTAGCAACAGAGTTAGATAATTTTGCATCCAAGGTAAGAATATAAAGTCATGCCCTTCTGTCATGACAGCATGTTGTACTTTATTATTCCTTTATTTTTTTTTCCATTACAGTGACTTCTCACATAGCTTTTTTTTTGTTGTTATTGCGGGGCAATGGGGGTCAAGTGACTTGCCCAGGGTCACACAGCTAGTAAGTGTCAAGTGTCTGAGGCCGGATTTGAACTCAGGTACTCCTGAATCCAGGGCCGGTGCTTTATCCACTGCGCCACCTAGCCGCCCCTCACATAGCTTTTTAAATTCCCTACTTTTACAGGTGAGGAGACTGAAGCCAAGGAAATAAAGTGAATTCTCTAAGGTCACAGAGCTAGTTAGTAGCAGAGGCATGGCAAGAACCCAGGTCTCCTGACACCATTTAGAATTTTGCAAGATAGCAGTTGGTTAGCCAATCAGTCAATAAGCAATTGTTAAGTGCCTGTTATGCACCACTCACTGTATTAAGCACTGGAGATGCAAAAAGGGGCAGAAGACAGTCTCTGCTCCCAAGGAACTCACAGTCTGATGGAATACAATACAACAATACAATACAATACAATATAATGTAAGCCATGTATTATGATATACCTATTTATACAGGACAGTAGCCATGCTTGAATTAGAGAGGGAAGATGGCTCTACAAGATCCTCTTCTCTGGAAAGGATAAAAGAGCCCTTCTATACCATCTCACCAAAGGGAAAGCTAGTAAGGGAGATGAGAACAGGCAGCTTACACTGTTAACAGTTAATGCCCATAGAAGAGATTTGTCAAAAATCGCACATCTGCTAAATGCATTGTATGTTTTGACCTCAGGGCTAAAACTTAGCCAGAATCATTCATGTTTCAACAAGGTCAGACCCTGGATTCTCCTTTATTGGGTCATTCAGGATTTGGAGGTGGAAGAAATCTTAGAGGTCATATTATCCAACCTTCTCATTTTATATAGATAAGGAAACTCAGCCCTAGAGAAATAAACTGACTTGCACAGGACTAATGATTGCATAGATTATGAATTCCAAACTCTTTTCACTGACTTATTACAACAGAGTCCATTTGTGCCATATCTCCTCTGCTTCTTTGAGTTCCTCTTTTTTTTTTTGGTCGGGGCAATAAGGGTTAAGTGACTTACTCAGGGTCACATAGCTAGTAAGTGTCAAGGATCTGAGGTCGGATTTGAACTCAGGTCCTCCTGAATCCAGGGCCGGTGCTTTATCCACTGTGCCACTTAGCTGCCCTTGAACTCCAAATAAGTTTGAGTCAATAACTAATTCAAGTTCAGGGATGCCCATTTGTGCACTTGAAGTTTAACTCAGTTTCATGCTTTACCCAGTATTGTAGGGTTAGTCGTTATGAACCATAAATGATCCTTCTTTCCCCCATACTTCTCAAACCTTCAGGTAAAATTTTCAAAATTTAAAAAAAACGGACTTTAGATTTTTGTGTTTAAAAATAAACATCACAGTACTGGGAAATGTGGATTCTTTAAAGTACTTTGAGCAGTAAGAAGGGCCACCCAGGAAGGTGACATCCTTCTAGTAGTTGTGACATTTGTCAGCCTGCAGTTTCTTTCTTCTAGCATGCCTCATTGAGTCCTGCACACTGAGACACTGTGGCATCTATTTAAGCCAGAAGACAATAGAACATCATTCAAAGGATTGTGATATCCTAGAATTAAAGTTGTAAGGGACCTTAGAGGTCATGTAGTCTAAACCCTTTCTTTTAAAATGAGAAAATCAAGACTTATAGAGGTTAGGGGGCTGGTTCAAATTGAAACAGGTACCAAGTAGCAGCATGCTTCCGAATTCTGGGTCTTCAAATCTAGGTTCTTGCCAAATCTAGTTCTCTTTCCACTTCACCCTGATGCCCTCCAATGGGGTTGCCTCTTCCTACTCCCCTTACCTCCTCCATGGGTTAGAAGTACTCTTTGATACACACATAGGACCGATTGGCATCTTGGGTTTGTCGCTGGGAAAGTATTCTCAAAAGCCCCCTTTGTAGGTCCTGAGTCCAGAGAAAGCGAATAAACAAACATTTATAGTATCTGTTTGCTTTTTTCATCCCTTCCACTGGACATAGTATGTTACATATCTAGGGAACTCACCAATTCATGATACTTTTCAGAAGGAAGAAAAAGAAGCATCTGTCAAATTGTCATTACTGATTAGATGCTTCAGGATGAAGCTTGTAGCCAGGAATCTATAAAATTTTAAAGGCTACACCTGCTTTTGACATTTGGAGAGAGGGGAAGGAAGAGGAGGGAAATCATTTGCAGGTTTTTCATTTAAGAAAGTGGCCCTGGGCTCGTAACTCCGTGGTGTTTCATACCTCTTGGGAGTAATGATGACTTCTACTCAGTTTGGGGAGAAGTCCAGTTTGGACACTCTGTCTGCTCTGTTGTATTTTGCTTAAGCATAAAATCCTCTTTTCCACTCTGCCTGTGATTTGAAAAAAGGGTGGGACATGCTGTCTTCCAGCTCCACTTAACATTATTTTTAGGTGCCCTTTTATATAACAATAACTTGATACTACTCAAAATACTTGGCATCTTAAGAGACAGAGTGGAATGTAAGAACACTTTAGCAGAGCTGAAAGCGAGTAAACTCCAGTAGTTGTGGAATGAAGGGGGGAGGCTTTCAGTTCCTTATTCTGAGTTCACAGAAGATAAGAATACCAGGATTAACACAATAGACTCCATTTATTACACATGGGTGGATAAAGCAATTATCTGTCTATCAAGACTGTAGTAAATTGTGCAACAGCATTAAGGAAGGGTGGATAGGTGGATAAACGTAGGGGGAAAGGGTGCTGATATATGAGATAATCCTTTGAATTTAACTTGTAAAAACTGTTTTCTTTTGGTGTTTATATCATGTTACCTTTGCTGGCTTAGATCAAAATGACCCTCTCCCTCCCTACCTCGTTTTTTTTTAAATTTGTTTTGTTTTTTTAATTGTCGACAACATTTTTTCAGCTCCTTAGGTATCTGAATTTTATTTGGGGGGCGGAGGTGGGGGGAGAGTTCAGAGTCATCTCTTGTTTAATCATGTTTAAACAATCTGTTTAAGACCTGTTGTGTAGATATAAACACAATAGTCCTTTAATGTAGGAAACTTACTTCTGAAAGACACAGCATACAACAGACATCCATCCATTATTGCTAAAACTGCCGTTTCTTCCATGCCTGAACTTAGATGGTAACCACAGCCCTCAGCCGGTAATATTCCTCAGAAAGAAACCAAAATGCACCTTATTGATGTCTAGCAAGCAGAGAATTGCAAAGCAGCATACAATTGGAGAGGTCTTAGACTAGATTAAAACTAAGTACCTTAAATCTGTTTTAATGGTTGTGTTTACATCTCCTTCTCTTCATTCCTTTAAAGTAATCAGGTTTCGCAAGCGTTAAGAAAACCACCTCATCTTGCCAGCTGGACTGGGTCCAGCTTAAGCAAGAAAGACTCTCCCCCCAAACTCTTGCAACCCCCATTTTTTCTTTCTTTTTCTTTGCCCTTCCTTCATGATCTTTCCTGCCATTCAGTGGAGTGAGCTTCGGGGAGCTGACTGGCTCTTTCCTTAGTCATTATCTTTTAAATGTTTCTTCTTATTGTTTCAAGTGACAGCCAAATGGAAAAATTGATGCCCTTGCTGGAAGTGCCAGCAAAGATTCTTCTTCGTCATCATCGTCTCTCTCTCTCTCCTTAAAGCACCTACACATGCATATGCAGCCACACTGAGGAAAAAGGAGCAGAGGCCATAGACAGACAGTATGCTGAGGGAATTAAGCTAGAGAGCATCTGTGTGACAGTCTTTATTTGTATGCTGTTTATCTTTAGAATCTGTGAAGGGTAGTTAGTGCCAGCCCTGTTTAGCTGGATTACTGGCAAATGCACAGTGATGCTTTATATTCTTTCTTGAAAAATTAAGGTGAACAAAAGTTACCATTTGTTTTGTTTTGTTTTGTTTTTTCCCTTCTCTTTATGTTTCGCACTGGTACCTGTGTACAAGCCTACAAGGAACTTTGCATGTTTTAACTGCCTTGTCCAAGGCACTCTGTATGCCTGTTTTAATGACGTTGTACCAAGGTGTTTGGGGAATAGAACGTGGAGAGAGAGAAAGAGATCTCTTAGTTTGATATGGAACTTGAGCACATTTGAAAGGGGGCAGGCCATGGGTGGGAGAGGAGATGACAAGAACCATTTTGTGCCAAGTGCAATGTGTGTATGTTAATTCCTTGGAAGCAAAGAAAGCTAATGCAGTCTTAGGCCACAATTATGGAAGGTCTGGAATTCAGGACTAGGGGGGTGATGGATAGCCCTGCTGTACCTTGTTCCAGGTTAGACCATATCTGAACTATTGCAATCAGTTCTGAGTGCAATATTTTAGGGAAGGAGAAAGGGAATAAGCATTTATAACATGCCAACTCTTTGCTAGGCACTGTGTTCAGCAGCATTACAAATATTATTTCGTTTGATCCTCACATCAACTTTAGGAGGTAGGTACTATTATTATTCCCATTTTGCAGTTGAGAAAGCTGAAGCAAACAGAGATTAAGTGACTTGCCCAGAGTCACACAGCTATTAAGGAGCTGAGGCAGGATCCCTGGCAGAGGTCCCAGAAACCTTTAGGAGGTCCTTGAGGTAAAAAAAATATTTCATAATAATACTTAAGGCATTATTTTCTTATTAAAATACTCCTTTTTCCAACTACATATCTTTGAGAATGGCTTTTCTTCATATACTTCAACCAAAACAATATATCACAAGAGATTGAACGCAGAAGCAGATACGAGAATCCAGCTGTCTTCTATTAAGCTAGACATTAAAGAGACTTGCAAAAATATGTAAAACAATTCCGTTCTCACTATTTTTTTGTTTTGGAAAATATAGTTATCTTTCATTAAAATATTATTTATGTTAACATATAATGTTTTTATTGCTATTTTAAATGAATTCATAAATACTTTAAAATCTCATCAGTGTTGATTTCTAATGGTATATACCAATAGATATAACCCACATATGCAAAAGTTTTTGTGCAGTCCTCAGTAATTTTGAAGAGTATAAAGGGGTCCTAAGACCAAAAAAATTTGAAAGTCCCTAGAAAGAAAGATTGCAAAGGTCCTTCTTAATCTTGAAAGTATTTTAATAGTGTAAGTTTAGAGAAGTAGAAAGCTGCCATCCTGGATAGGAATTTAACCTTGAGCAGACATGTTGGATTTGGGAACAAGCGGCAAGAAAACACAGTGACACAAACTCTGGTACTAGGATAGGTATAGGACATAGAGACCATTCTGCAATTGGAGAAGTGTAGTCCTGGATAAGGAGAGCAAAGATGAAAAAAAAAGTGTGCCAGGGATATAGCAATATAATATAGGCAAATAGCATTTAATTCATTTTAACCTGAGCATATAATTTGCTCGTTACATCTCTGCTTTTCTCTTTCCATTATTTTCTTCTGTTATATTCCTTCTCAATTCCCATAAGTATTTCCTCTTTCTTTAGAGTGCAACAAAACAAGTTTTGAGTCAGTTAATTCAGGAAAAGTACATATAACCCAAGCATCTGATCATCAGAATGTTATTCCTGAGGCGTGACTGATATTGGCATGGCTTAATAACCCTGTCCTTTTTTCCAGAAGTTTTCTTCTTAGATGTTTATGATTTGACACAGCCTAAAATCTGACATGAAAGTTGTCAGCCCCAGATGTGAATAGGCCTGTTGTTCCTTCTTCTCCTATTCAAAGGCTAAAATTAATGGAACTTGTTTCTAGTTACAGGCAGATGAACGTTTCCCAATCCCTATATTTATATATACACATATATTTATATGTTTTATACATATATATGCATATATGTGATATTTATTTATTTGTTGCTGGTTTTTTAGTTGCTTACCCGTAAAAAGTCTAATGTTTTCCCTGGGGTCTTTAGTAGTCCCTTATTGCTAATATATGTAACAGGAAATATTAATGGAACAGTTACTGGTGAATTGGGGATAATGAATTCTTCAATAATTAGTATAAAATAGTATATTTTGTGATAAAAAATCTCAGTAATTTAAAAGAATTTCCAAGGAAATCATTAGAAGCAGTTATTGAATAAATGTAGTACTCAGCTACATGAATTATTATTTTTTAAAAAAACCTTTTTCTACAGAGTTCTTGGTCTAATTATGTAATTATGTCTCTTGGGTAAGATTGTATTTTTCTTCCCATAATTACATATTTACCCAAGAGACTGGAAAGTCTCCAAACCTGCTCTCTTGGGTGAAAATTGTTTCCCCTCCCCTTTGTTGATGAACTTTGAGAGTCACATGCTTGATAGTTAAATAGCACTGAAGAGGGACTTTTGAAGATTTGTAGTCTCTGTCTCTGTTATTCTCTGTCTCCCAACATTAAGAAATTAATACTTTATTAATATAGGACTCCTTTTGGAATGTTGCTTGAGAAGAGGCAGCTTGCTACGTATTCATGGTTGGAGACTGATTTATATTCCTGTGTCTGTCTAGAGCAAAAAGCAAGACAGACCTAGAGCATCCTTCTCCCTTATCTGAGCTTTTGAGATGAATAGTGGTCTGTCTTTTTGGTTCAAGTAAGCTAATCATTTAGTATGTCTGCTGGTTTCCAAAGGATCAAAGATCTTCGTATCCAGAAAAAAAGATGAGAGTTTCTGAATTTTTGTTGACCTACTCCAGAAATAGATTTTGTTCTAAACCAAGCAGTATACTCTGAAGGAGAATTATGAGTCAGCAGCCTTTCCCAGTGAACATTGCAGACTCATCAATCTCACGGTGGGAAATTGTTTTCTAATGACATTTTTTAGGGGAAACTTCTCATCTTTTAATGGGCAAAGTAGGGAAAATACCAAATTCTCCCATGAGCTAAGATAATGTGAATTTTAATGTGTTATAAAAAAACAACTCATGTTTAGCTAGTCAGCTGATTCAACAAAACTTCATTGGACTAGTGCAAGATAGTATGCTAGGTGTGAGAGCCACAGAGATAAATTAAACCTTGTTCCTGACCTCAAGAAGCTTACAGTCTATGTTTAATCTATGTAGATATATGATGAAGATTGAAAAAAAAAGATGAGACAGTTTCCAGGAATAAAGTTTAACTTCTATTTTTGGTTTTCTTTATCACTATACTTGCTGTGAATAGGTTTTCCTTTCTTCTTTCATCATTTGTTTATTACTTGATGTATCTGCCACAGCATTTAAGAAATATGATTAAATGTCTTTTTGGAAATAATAGAGAAACTCACTATTTGTGGTCATTAAACTATATCAGGATAAGCTCCCAGATAATAATTTTTCGGGGGGTGGTGGTGAGGCAATTGGGGTTAAGTGACTTGCCCAGGGTCGCACAACTAGTAGGTGTCAAGTGTCTGAGGTTGGATTTGAACTCAGGTCCTCCTGACTCCAGGGCTGGTGCTCTATCCACTGCACCACCTAGCTGCCCCTTCAGATAATAATTTTAAAATGGTCAGAGGCCGTCCTTCCTATTTTTTCCCCATTCATGGGCAGAATTGTTTGTACCAGATAATTTGGCACTCTATTTTGTCAGTATACAATGTAATTACATAAAAGTTTGTCTTTTTCTTTATTGTACCATGTGTGTATATCTTATTTGTCTTTCTGTCTGTCTCTAAACACACATGCACACACACACACACACACATATATGGAGAGGGAGAGAGAGAGAGAGAATTTCTTTATATGCAAAGAAGATGTCATACTTAATTTGTACCCTGTAGCACAGTGTTAGGTATAACATAGGTATTAATAAGTGCTTATTGATTGGTTTGTGCCAACCAGCAAACAAAAGTCACCTATTGGGGCAGCTAGGTGGCACAGTGGATAGAGCACTAGCCCTAGAATTAGGAGAACCTGAATTCAAATCCAGACTCAGACACTTACCATCTGCGTGACCTTGGGCAAGCCACTTAACCACAATTGCCTCCCCACAAAAAGTCACATATAAGCATAAATTTTTAATAACCATGCTATAGTTATGAGGAACAGTGTGGTTTCTTGTGGACTGACTCAATAATAAAAGACTACAGGATACAGTTAAGACGACTAAGGTTTGGGGCAGCTAAGTGGAGAAGTGGATAAAGCACTGGCCCTGGATTCAGGAGGACCTGAGTTCAAATAGGGTCTCAGTTCAAATCCAAACTCAGACACTTGACACTTACTAGGTGTGTGACCCTGGGCAAGTCACTTAACCCTCATTGCCCCCCTCCAAGACTTAGGTTTATGTCCTCCCCTGACACATGTTGGCTGTGTGATCTTAGGTAAATCACTTAACAATGTCCAGGAGACTCTCTAGAACTCCAAGTTGCATACCAGTTTCTGATCTGTATGGATGGACTTTCCACACTGGGACTTCCTTACATTGATAAGATTGCAGGACCAGAACAAAACCAAAGAATCTACCAGCCTAAGAGAAGGATTACTACAATATATGCTAATTGCCCAGGCATGCTTCTTATGAGGCCATAAAATCATAAAAAGGATTAAAAAACAATAATTATGAAGTACCCATAGTTGTACAGCTTAAACCATCTGCTGTCCTTTTCTCTTCAAGATGTTTGAAAATGGATTTTTTTTTCAAGATTGCCTTCTACCAACAGTATTTCTCATTTTTGGAAGAGAGATTTATAGGTCTGTAATTTCCAGACCTTCACTTAAACATTACTAGAGTGTAGTCACTTCCCTGCCCAGCACAGTGCTTAAGCAGATGAAGAGTTTCATTTCTCCCCTCTGCCATAGTATCCTTTCTCTCTCCTAAAGGGCATGACACATTTCTAGGAATATACAGTGAGCTGTCAGAGTTTTAGAGTGGAAGCCCGAATGCTTAGGCTACTCTAAAGTTTGGGGATCTGAACTATGCATGTTTTGCTCTAAACAGTTTCTCTGTATGTATCCTGGACCGTCAAATTCCTTCTTTTCCTGAAATCAACAACAAAAAAGGGAATTCCCTTAAGTTATACTAAAACTCATACCCTGCTTCAATTTGTGAGTGTGTTTGGTATAAATTAAAACCAGCCATCCCTTTTCCCTACTTTTAATATGCACATATACACATATTGCATATAATATATATGTATATATACACACATAATATACATATATCTATAATACACACATATAAAAATACATATACACATACACATGTGTATAGGGTATAAGTTTTAGTATATCTTAAGGGAATTTTTTCTTGATTTTATTTATATATATGTACAATATATATACACATACATATATAACATACATTATATATAATAATGTGGGTGTACACATACACACACATTCAGAATGAAGATGATTGATTTAGACCTGGAAGAGACCTTAAAGACATGTAGACCAAATCCCCCATATTACAGATGAGGAAACTGTAAAACAGACAGGGTAAGTGACTTGCCCACAGCCACACATCTAATTAAGTGGAAGAACTGGGACCCCAAACCACATCCTCTCACCAAATCCAGCCCTGTTCATTCAAAAAGCTTTTACAAAGTACCTCCTAAATCTCAGGTACTGTGCTAACTGCTGAGAATTTTACAAAGACTAAACAAATGACAACTTTTCATGGTACTATGCTCTCTCATCCCTTCAGATTCACTATGGAGTGGTATATTTATTCATCTATAACCTTCACACCATAAGCTATAGTTCTGATGAAAGTTCTGGTTTCTCTTCTGTACTTACCTTACCAATTAAATGAAAAATAAAACCATGAGAAAGACTTATGTACAACTATGAACTTCTGCATTGTAGTTTGGCCTCAAACTGTCCTCCCCTCAATAGATTGCTGTTTCACGAGTACCAGTGAAATTTGTTAATATATCCAGGTTTTACCAACCCCTTCCTGGACAAGCTGAAGGCTTGGCTTAGCAAGGTGCTAAGTGGGCTGTCAAGGGTGAGGCTTACAGATAACACTAGTAAGAGGGAGAAAAAAAAGGGTCTTAACAGGATAGACATCTACATGTCCAGTTTGGCTTAGGTTTAGTGGAGTCAATATGAGATTTTAAAACAGGAAATGTCAAGTGATTTGAAGAATGATGCCATTACTGAACCATATAACACCAACCTGTCTTACAAGAACCTTGAATTGATGCCCCTTGACCTTGCCAGAGGAAAGTGATTATGCCGTCCTCAGATTTCTTCTCACACTGACTGGAATAAATCTTCCCTTCCCTCCTTCTTCCTCTCTACTTCCCTCTCTTTCTCTCCTTCTTTCTCTCTCTTCCTCCTCCCCTCCTTCTCTCTTTGTCTCTCTCTCTCTTCCTCTTCCACTTTCCCCCAACCCTGTCAGCATTATTTCTCTCTTCTTTTCCCAATTAGATGGCAAACTCCTTGAGACCGGGGTCAGAGCTTTGTCCACTTTTGTATCTAAGTCTGGTGCCTTCCATGGTGTCTCACACATGGTCCAGGATTAATGAATATTGAATTGAATTTTGTTATCTTGTTTATATCATTAAGATCTGTTAGTGATTTGTTTTCCTAATTAAGATATTTATTCATGTATTTGATTTTTATGGAATTGTCCATTCTTGAGAAAAAAATTTTTGACCTCAGGATTATAAAAGAGTAGCAGCAGTGACTGGCATATATTAAAAACCAGTTCTAAAATACCAGTGTAGAAAGAAATGTCTTCAACAATGCCTTTGAAATCAGCAGAATGGAATCCTCTTGTAGCAGAGTGAGCTGAGAACTCCACTGAGTGTCCTTTAGGCAAGATAGCTTGCTTTCAGTTTCTTGTAAAATACAGTTAGAGGAGCCCTGACTAATGTTATCTGGCTGTGTTGCTTTTATGTATGTGTAGGGAGAGACTCATCAAGGCCAGGATGTAAATTGCTAAGACTGTCATTCATTGATCCAATAAGTTTATGTTACTAGTTAAGGTGTCTAGTTTTTCTTTCTTGCATTCCCTCCTCATGCCTGTGCCTTAGAACCCTTCCTTAGCTTCCTTCAGGTTACAGCTCAGGACTTTCCTAACCAGTCTGTAGGAAGCTTCCTGATCTGGGCATCCTGAACTAGAAAAAGTCCAACTTTTTTTGTGTGTCACAGACCCCTTTGGCAGTCTGTTGATATATATGGATACC
This sequence comes from Dromiciops gliroides, assembly GCF_019393635.1. Classification (NCBI taxonomy): domain Eukaryota; kingdom Metazoa; phylum Chordata; class Mammalia; order Microbiotheria; family Microbiotheriidae; genus Dromiciops; species Dromiciops gliroides. Next base: position 261,242,641 of record NC_057864.1, read on the forward strand.
TTCTCAGAAGAATATTTCTAAAGACAGAAGAATACAAAGGAAGTTAATTATATTGAAATGCAATTATAAATTTTAATGCGCAAGTAGATATATGTATACAACATATATCCATGTTGTATACATATACATACATGTATATATTATATGTGTTCATGCATATGGTACCATTCAGTGTTGCTACTCTTTTATGATCCTGAGGTGCTTTTATCACAAGAAGGCAATAGACACATATGTGTGCGTAGTATATATATGTGTGTCTGTGTATATGTGTGTGTGTATTTCACAGATTCCAGATTAAGAATCACTGCCATAGGTGTTAGCTCTTTCACTCTTCCAATAATTTCACACTTACTTATCTGTGGCAATGTTGTATTCCTCAATAAAATGTAACCTCTTTGAGTAGAAGACCTGCTTTAAATTTTGTTTTTGTCTTTCTGGCATTGAACACGGTGCCTTGTAGGCACATAATACACGCTTGTTGAATTAAATTGAGTTGGATTGGTTGGATTCTTCGTTCAACTATGACTGGCATTATTTTGTTGTTGATGTATTAATATAATAAAAAATATAATAAAATATAATAAAATTAGTTGCCAGGCCTTGAGAGCTTGAAGAGGACTGGCCAACAACCTGTACTGCCCCCTCCTGTAGCAGATTGGCCTGGTTGTTTTCAAAACCTTTAGCTCTCAGAGTTGCTTTAAGAATAAAGGAAGGGGGGGGGCGGCTACGTGGCTACGTGGCTAGGTGGCTAGGTGGCGCAGTGGATAAAGCACCAGCCCTGGATTCAGGAGGACCTGAGTTCAAGTCCGGCTTCAGACACTTGACCCTCATTGCCTCCCCCCACACACACACACACACAAAAGAATAAAGGAAGGAGCTGGGCAGGGCAGACTTTGTTAATTGACCAAATACTCAGTATCCCTTAAACAGAGTTAACAGCTACTTATGAGCCTCTGCTCTCATCCTTCTGAATGTGTGACTATACTGACCTTTTGATAAAGCTTTATTCTTTGGGGCCTGGCAAGTAACAAAAGTCACATTCAGTCAAACATATTCAGCTTTTGAAGGAAAAAAAATCTGTTTCTGAAAACTCTCAATCTCTTCCCCAGGCCAGTTATCCCTTATTTTAAATGTGCTGTTGAACGTTATTTTACCCAGTAGAACTCATGCAGCTCTGTCATGAACCAATAAACCATGAACTACATGAGCCAAATGTTGAAAGTTGCAGGAGCCTCGTGAACCATGAGCCACATTTTGAAGGTTGCAGGATGGCCCAATGGAAGGAGCATGGATTTGGGGGGTCAGAGACCTAGGTTCAGATCCCTAAATGGCTCTAAGTGGCTTTCAGTCATACTTAAGAGTTAAGATAAATACATTTGACTTCTGAGTTCAGGGAAAGTTTTGAATGAGCAAAATTTTACTCCCATGAAGCACTAGTGTTCCCAAATAAGCCTGTGTATAAAAAGAATTTCCTTCACCTAAAAAATACAGAATGGAGAAGAGGAGGAAAGCAAGATTTTAAAAAGATAATAATAGAATACTTGAGACAGAATGATAACTTTCATCCATTCTTCAGGGTTAGGACATTTTTCTGTCGAGACGGATACCAATATGAAGATGAAAGACAATTTGGATATTAAGAGCTTCAAATATACAGCACAGATTTTTTCCATTCTTCTTTCACTTCTGTTTGGAATTTATTCTCTTTTAGTGTCTGAACTTGTTCTTTAGGTCTCCCTGCATGGCAAACTACACTGTCTCCAGACTCAAGTAAATTGCCCTTTTGTAGTCTTGGTTCCAGTTCTCCAGGGAGGCTTGTTGGCCGCTCAAGACATAAGCACATCTTATCCTCCTGGCTCATCACTCAAATGTTACTCTAATGTGGTTTGGTGTTAAAGGTTTTATTTTGTCATGGATGAAAGATGAGGCACCTATCCTACTTTGGCTCCTTCTTGTAACACAACAATTATACAGGGTTAGGAAGGGGACAGGCTGCTTGATTTTTATTCTTATTTTTTTCTGGTCTCTAAAAAAAGAAATGTATGTTCCTGCAGCTGCTCAGTGGTGTCCAGAAAGACTCAGTAACAAAGCCTGGAAAAGTAATTTCTAAAAGATCTTTTGGGTTTTTCAAATTTCACCTGTTCTCAAAATTTCCACTGTGCCTCACCCAGTCCTTCAGTCTTTCTTGTACTGTTCCCTGCAGCGCCAGGTTAAGAGAAAACATAAATATATTTCCAGGCCAGTGCGTTAAATTCACTACTACACAGCCACCAGGGTAAACCAAGGAAATGGCTATGGAAAGCAAGGCCAGAGTTCACTGTGTTTCTTGTAAGCTCATGGTTTTGTTTTTCGTATAAAGTCATGAAGCAGAAAAGAGACTGTGAGAGATCAACATTTTTCCTCTGCCTCTAAGCAGTCCTTATTTCATTTCTGCCTTTATTAAGTTGTCACCATGTACTTTCCACACTGTTCCAGATACTTTTGGAGATAACAAACATAATTAAGTTAGAGTCCCTACCCTACATGGGATTTACAATCGAGTAGGATTGTCCCTTAAATTATTCCCCAGATATACTTAGTCATTCCTGAAGAGCATCTAAAAACTTTTTTGTTGTTGTCCTTCATGGGTTGCAGTCCTTAAGCTGTGTCGACAATACTGGTTTTGGAGGAACGTATTTATTTAAGGGTTATTAATTACATATATACTATATACAACATACTATCCTAGAAGCTGAGGGACATTCGAAGATAATCAGGATATAGCCTTTGTCTTAAAGAAACAACGTATAATACCTTGACAGTGTCATAGTGATTCAACGGTATACATGGGCCCAACAAGATATTTTGCTTCAGGATTTTGAAGACACCAGGTTATCTCGGTTCTAAGGGAAGACCTTCGTCTTAGGAAAACAAGGGTCATTTAACCCTGTAATGAATACTTGCTATAGGTCCATTTTGCGATGAAAACTTGTCTTGCATTCTCAGTATACCCAGGTCTTGGGGTGTCTTCTTCCGTAGTATGGTCATTAAAAAGTTTCCGTCTTCTGGAAGGGATATGAGAGGAAACTAGTGAAGTCCAAATTCAAGAGGCATAGTAGGAGGAGAAATGCTCCAGGAAAAGTAGACTACAGTGATTAGTTCTAACCCTGAATAAGTCATATAACCTCTTGGGGCCCGAGGTGTCTTACCTATAAAAAACGAGTCTAAAAAGTCAAGAAATTGGTCTAGATATTTCTTGACATTCCTTTTAGGGTCTGAGATCTACATATAAGTTGGAGAAAGGGGTGAGAAAAGTCAGGGGAAAAAAACTCTCACCTGTTTGAATTAGACTTTCCCTGGGTCCTTGATTCTTTCAGGTTCAATCCTGGTGTTGTACCAGACACTTCAAGCTTGTACTGACAGGAAGTGGGTGGCGGGGCACATTTCAGCTAATGGACCTCGTTGGAACAAGCTTGACTGTGGAGACAGCTACACTCATGTTACTGTGTCTTGGCTTCCTGTCTGTTTTCTTTGGGCTGTGTAGTCAATGAATAAGGAGACAGGAAAAGACATTTTGGGGCAAATAAAATAAGGAATTTGTCTTCTGGAGACAACTTATAGTTGGGAAATTCAAATGTTCAACTTAACTCTGTCTTAATAGGGTCTTAGCCATCTCTCTCGTGCTGTGCTCAGTGTCAGTGGAATGCAGTTACTGCTAGCTACCATCTCCTCAACAATATTTCTGACTGTGCCTAAAGGCAAATTAATCCCCCCTTTTACAAAACTTCCTTCCCTTAAGGCAAATTATCTAAACTTCTTTAGCTTTCCTTCATAGAATAATTCCTAATCCTTTAATCCTTTTGGTTGCTCTCTTTTGAATCCTTTTCAAATTCTTCATATTTTACTGAAAACATTGTCAGGGCCCCAGTCCAGTTTGGACTGGACATTATTTCCTAGTACAGGTCTCACCAGTGCAGACTCCCGTGGGAGGATTGCATGACATACTTCTATTTATATATCCAAACATCCTACTTGTTTTTTAAACAACAGTACTGTACTATAGACTCATATTTAGCTTGTGGCTTACTAGGACTCCTTTCTCTGTGTGTGTGTGTGTGTGTGTGTGTGTGTGTGTGTGTGTGTGTGTGTGTGTTTTAATACTACAGTTGTCCAAAGCGCATCCTTGGAGCCTTCTCTAAGCCTGCTCTGTGTTCTTTTTCAGGTTTGGTGACACAGGGACATGTTCATTTATGTGTCACCAAAATTCTCTTGGGTCTTAGCTTAGATAAACTACTAGAGAGATGGAAACACACAGGCACACACATATATGAATTGTCTCCTTCATAGGCTACCCATGGTATATTTGCTAGCTATTTTTCCTTAGACCCACTAGAACACAGTGTTGATGTTACATGTGAAATGAAGTCATTAAGCATTTACTAATCACCTGTTATATCCCCAGGCACTGTGCTAAGCTTTGTGGATTCAAAGAAAAGCAAAAAACTAGTTTCCACTTTTAAGAAGCTCCCAGTCTAATGGTAGAGACAACATGAGAACAACTATGTACATATAACATATATAAAGGACAAGTTAGATATAATCAACAGAAGGAAGGCACTAGCATTAGGGGAGCTTGAGAAAGTTTTCTTGTACAAGGCAGGATTTTAACTAAGATTTGAAGGACACCAAAAAAAAAAAAGCATCTCTTTTCACATATCTTGTAAGATATAACCTGAGTTTAGCCTGAAACACATCAGAGAATGTAGATTCCTTTTGAGATCTCCAGGGCTCTTTGCTCGATGATATGATGGAAAGAACACTGGATATAGAGTCAGAAGACCTGGACCTAATCCTAGCTCTGCCATTGACTCTCTGTGTGGTCCTGGGCAAATCACTTAGCCCCTTTGGGTCTCTGTTTCCTCATCTATAGAATGAGAATGTTGGATTTTTATGATTTAAAATCACTTAGCCCCTTTGGGTCTCTGTTTCCTCATCTATAGAATGAGAATGTTGGATTTTTATGATTTAAAGGTTCCTTCAAACTCTAAATTCATGGTCTAATGAAATGTCTATTTTTCCCCCTGAAAGGGCTACAGTTTTGTGTTTCAGTCTTTTGGAAAAGATTTCTAGTGGTGACAGGAAAGTTTACATAAAAAAATTAATGTGGCCTTTCTCCTGAAAAATTATTCTTTGATATTGTGGTCACTGCCACAATGTCCTGGTCTCCTTCATGCAACTATTCTTGTCCCTACTGTGGATATGATTTTTCACATACAGAGGACCTCTGGGACCTCAGTTTCATTTCCTCTCTTCTATAAAAACAACAGCTACAACAAGAAACGACAGACAAAAACACAGTTTAGAGGGGAAAAAACCTAATGCATATAAATCTTGTTTCTGGCCCTTTCTGTGAAGGGCAAGAGTGTGACCTCATTCATAGAGTTCTTAAGCAAGAAGGTTATCATTAGCATTTCTACTGCTGAATAAACTGTGACTTAGGGAAATCAAGTTTCCCTTCATTCAGGTCATTTTCTTTATCTATAAAATGGGAATAGTGATATATTCGATATGCCTATAAACTAATTTTAGTTTATATGGAGGCCTCATATAACCACATAAATCTAATATCTCATTATTAGTAGTTCTTAAACATTCATATTTATATATACACACTTATATGTGGTATGGTCAATTGTTCAGCTATATTAATAATGCTTTTATTTTATGATTTGCTGTTTCCAGGGCACAGACAGAAGCTTGATGACTCTAAACCTAGTTTGTTCTCTGAACGCCTCAGTGATTTAGGGCGCATTCCTCATCCCAGTATGAGAGTAGGTGTCCCGACTCAGAACCCACGGCCCTCCCTGAACTCTGCACCAAGTCCTTTTAATCCACAAGGACAGAGTCAGATTACAGGTAAGAAAGAACCAGAGGTTTGACTTGCTTAGAAAATAGCAGGCTTGGGGCAATGGGTCTACCAAATGAGATGAATTCATAAATCAAAGTTCCTGGAGCTATGAAATAGATTATTATTCTAAAGATTAACAATAAGGTTTGGTAATATTTGCTTCTTGGGGAGTATACGTGTGTGTGTGTGTGTGTGTGTGTGTGTGTGTGTGTTACAGAAACACTGATATTTAGCTGATTTGATTTAGAAGTTTGGTGAAATACCAAATAACACCTTACTCTATAGTAACACAAATCTTCACAGTGTGGTAGAATGATAGTAAATACATGCTTGGGGAGAATGTTTATTCTATAAATGTCTTCATTTTGTCCAGGGAATGTAGGGGGTGGTATCATACACTCGTCATTAGGAAATCAGTTTTACTAGTTCAGGTTTCAGCTTAAATTTCATGCAAATGTTTAACCATTCTATGAAGTCTGCTTGTAAAATTGCCTAAGGGCTAACAGAACCTTTCTTTGGTAGCTTTAATGCAAGGTTATTGCCTGGTTGATTGGGCAGATAGAATTAGCCACTGATTCATATTTAGCTTGAGGTCTACACGCTACACTTCTGTTTATACATTCCAGTATTCTGCTTGCTTTAAAACGAATGAATAACAGCACTACGCTCCAGACTAATATTTATCATTTGGCACATTATGGTCTCCAACTTTTTTTACCCCCCCCCCCCTTTTTCAATGCCAAATCTTTTTTCTAGACTTAGTTTGGCAACAAGATCATGAGCTAATGAACATGGAAATTTCGTGCCTAGAATTCATAGATAACAGAACTTGAGAACTGGAAGGCTGAAAGAGTTCATAGTGATCACCATAAATCTAAAAATATAAATATATATACACACATATACACACATACATATATATATAACATATTATTATGTTGTATTATATTTATAGATACTTTATATGTTATACACTTTTATAATGTATAAAATAATCTAAGTAGAACTCTGTAACAACAACAACAACAATAACGATGATGTAAGTATCATTTCTAGTAGCTAGTTTTCTGACCATAACATTTTTTGGAGATCTCAAATATAATTGTTTTTCTTCATCTAAATAATGTCTCTCTTACTTTTGTTAGGTGAATCTCTTCTGCCATTTTTTTAGCTATTTACTTATATTAAATATATTTCCAAGTTCCATTTCCAGGTAACCATATGCAGAGTATATATATGTATGTGTATATGTATGTGTGTGTGTGTGTGTGTGTGTGTGTGTATCAGCTAAATAATAGATTGAAGCTTGGAGAGGGGAAAAACCATGAACAAATTCATAAATTCTTACTATTAGCAAATTATATACTTAAATGTTAATTTGGGAAAAAACCAAAGGCCTCTATTGCAGCTATTAATATGTTAGAGCATTGACTGTTCATGTTGAATATTTTTGAAATAAGTTCTTATTTATTGGGGGGGGTTATATCATATAGTTTCCCCAAAATCCCTGAAAATTTTAAGGATGAAATCCTTACTCATTTGTGAAATTCAAATGTTTTCAGTTATAGGCAATGTGATTTTGAGGACAGTAGAAGACTTTGTTCAAACATTGGCAATAGGATATCAATAGAAATAAATAGGATCCTAATTAATTAGGCTGCTAATTGATCCTTTATTATTGTTATTATTATTATTATACATTATGCATATTATCCTTTAGTCCCAACTATATTTATATAGATTACAAATAGTATATAGAAGTATCCAAGGGACTTTGTGTGTTAAATAATTACTTGGTGATTTGGCAGCTGTGTCCTTTGTTGTTGTTGTTATTTTTAATTATTCTTATTATTCTTAAAAATTGCTCTTCTCATTTGTTTGATGGTGTTCAGATAGAAATGTGCTTGGACAAGTTTCTATCCTGCTATTCTTTTTTCTTTTCTTTCTTTCTTTTTTTTTTTTTTTTGGTGAGGCAATTGGGGTTAAGAGACTTTTCTCATGGTCATGCAGCTAGTAAGTGCCAAGTGTCTGAGCCCAGATTTGAACTCAGGTCCTCCTGACTCCAGGGCAGGTGCTCTATACACTGCACTACCTAGCTACCCCCTATTATTCTTGTATATTTAAAATTCTATGGACTATAGCATAGGTGAATAAAGTTGCTGTTTTTTTGTAGTTTACTAAAAGCAGTAATTTATAAATTTATCTTCTCTAAGCTTACTGAAAGTATCCTCAGGACAAACTCAGTTGTAAATAGTATAATAGGGATGACATATATCTTGTCCTTTTTCTACATTAATTTCTTCTGCTTTTTCTCTATCATGATCACCACCAACATCATCATGATCACCATCATGATCAGTCTTATAGTACATTTTTGACACATTAGACATTTGTCAACCAACACCCAAATAAACTCCCATATATAGTTAGATACAATAATTAGAAACCAAGTTGTTACCAATTGGATGGTGGTAGCTTTGTCTTACATAATTACCACTGTTGCTTATACAGTACTTTAAAGTTTAGAAAGCATTTAGTATACATTATTTCATTTGATCCTCACAATAATCCTGTGTGCTTCATTATTCTTATTTTATACAGAAGGAAAATGAGGCACAGTGACTTACCCAGGGTCACACAACTAGTAAATAAGAATCTGAGTAAGGATTCAAACTCTGGTCTTCAAGCCTGTTTTGTGTTGGATTAGGAAAATTCAATATTCAGAGTTGGAAATCCTAAAGAATCATAGACTTTTTTTTTTTTACATATCAAGGACCCTTTTGTGAGGAAGAACTCCTTTTAATTTCCCAGGGATGGAAGTAGAGCAGAATTTTGGGGGCAAGGATAATAAAAACCCTTGAAGTCAATGAAATCACACTATAGGCTACATTCCCTTCCATGCTAGGAATCTCATCAATCCATGGAAAGAAAGGCATGACAATTGAACTAGAGTTAACATCTGCAGTGGTTCACTTCAAGATGTACTTGTTGGGGAACCTCTTATCTACCCCAGCTCCTTCATTTTAGAGATGAAGAAACTGAGGCCAGAGAAATTAAATAACTTGTCTACAATCCCATCACTGACCAGTTAGTTAATTAATGGAAAGGCAAGAGTGGTTCACGAGTCTAATTTCACTTCTAGTTTAAGATATGTTTCCATTACACCATCCGATGATAAGAATACTTAGACAATATTTCCTCATCAAGAACACTTTGCCCAAACTTCTGTTACTTATTCATTTATTCAACATGCATTTATTTATGAAGGGGCCACTGTGCTCCAGGTGGTGTGATAGACACTGGCAGCACAAAGACAAAAACAAAAGTCTCTACCCTCAAGCAGCCTGCATTCTACTTGAGTTCTGAAAACAGCACATACCACAGACAAGGTCAGGGATTGTTTGACTGTTGGCTTTGTATTCACAACATCTCGTACACATGGCACATGGAGGATACTTAGGGATTGATTGATTAATAAGTAAATACTAAATTTTTACAAACTTAAAGCAAAGTAATATTGGAGGAGAGGATAAAAAACTGGGAGAATCAGGGGAAAAGACCTATTCTGAACTTATCATGTATTATTTTATATAGTAACTATTTGTAGGCATCATTCATCTACCCCATTAGACTGTATTCTCCACTAGGGCAAAGACTGAATATCATCTGATTATTTTTTTGGGCGGGGAAATGAAGATTAAGTGACTTGCCCAGGGTCACACAGCTAGTAAGTGTCAAGTGTCAAGTGTCTGAGATTGGATTTGAACTCAGGTCCTCTGGAACCCAGTGCTGGTACTTTATCCACTGTGCCACCTAGCTGCCCCCCTTGATGTTTATTTTAAACATGATGGCAACTATAGAAAAATGTTGGGGAGGAGGTGGAATCAGTGCTAAGAGACATGGGAGTGCAATAATTTGCCCTGGGTCTGAATCTGTTGAAGGAATGACCCTGCAGCCATGAGTGCTGGGTTTTGAGCCTCTTTATCATGATACGCCCCCCCCACCCCCTTTTCCTTTTGAGTTTGACCCACTGTTCTAAGTCTAAAGGAATTGGTGAAGCCTTCCTCAATGAGAATCCCAAGAGGCCTTCTGTTGCCTCTGGAATGAGATCAGTTGTCACTTCCTCCAAGTGTACTCCCCAGTTATCCAGGGCCGTGAAACCACCCATTAAGTACACAGGCAAATGACACCATGCCAATGACATGTTCTTCAATGGCCCTGCCATCTTCACCATTCCCAAGGAAGACTTCCTTGGGAAGTCACACTCCAAGTAACATGTGTTTAAGGGTCTAACTTTTCCTCTCCCAAGTGGGAGATTTTTAAGAAGATGTTTTATTCCTTGGGGTTCCTACTCTGATTTAGTGGGGTTGCTTTGAAATATCTGAATGCAATGTTAAAATGCAATATAACTGGGGCAGCTAGGTGGCGCAGTGGATAGAGCACTGGCCCTGGATTCAGGAGGACCTGAGTTCAAATCCAGCCTCAGACACTTAACACTTACTAGCTGTGTGACCCTTGGCAAGTCACTTAACCCCAATTGCCTCACCCAAAAAAAAATTTTTTTTAAATGCAATGTAACTTTTTGTCTGTAAGAAATAAAATGTATTAACACAACGCTAATATTTAATGTGATATTTTAAAGGAGGCTTTTCCAAAACAACCTCCTAGGCAGCCTCTAAGCTAAGTCAATTTATCAGCAGACACTTTGACTTAAGAGGTAGTAGAATCTCCATCTGCATGCTCTTGGACTAATTCCAAAGTTTCTGGGCAAGTGTGGCTCCTGTCAAGACCCATAGGAGCTGTGTCAAGTCATCAACAAGCACTGTGCTAATAAGCACTGGGGATACAAAGAAAGGCAAATACAGTCAGTCCCTGCTCTCAAGAAGCTTACAGTCTTATGGGGGAGACAACATGCAAACAACTATGTACAAATGAGATCTAGACAGAATAGACTGGAGCTCTATTCAGAGAGAAGACTCTAGCACTAAGGAGGATCAGGAAAGGCTCCTTGCAGAAGATATAACTTTAGCTGGGACTTGAAGGAAACCAGGAGATGATAATGAGGAGGGAGAGAATTCCAGGCTTGGAGGACAGCCAGAGAAAATGTTTGGAGTTGGGAGATAGAGTGTCTTGTGCAAGGAACAGTAAGGAGTGTCCAGAGAACACTGGGTTAGGCCCTGTATATGCTGAGCTGGGTATTGCTGGGCTTGCACTGAAACATTTACAAGCTTAATCTTTACAGAAACAGGAAAGCCCAGCTGGGTTGCTTGTGTCTCAAATTACTGTCCTATTCATGTGAGGAGTGATCACACGATTCTTTAATGGGAAACAAAGGGGGAAAATAAATGAATCCAGTAAGAGGATTAGCATCTTTGGGTGAGCCAGAGTCAGTGGTAGAGATAGGAGAATCTCAGCACTGTGGCTATAAGAAGCAGAATATGGGAGTCGAGTGGGATTTCATACTCTGTCCCAGCTTTGTGTCGGCCATCTATAGGCAATCTATGGCCTTAGGAGTTGAAATTGTAGCAATTTGTTTGAAACTTCTTTTCCTCTCCTTTTCCTTGGTACTGCTGAATCTATATCTCCAAAGCTTAAAGAAAAAAGCTGGCTTTCCTTTGCTGAGATCCTAAAAGAATAAATAGCTTAATTTGCTGCTGTCTGTGGGAGGAGGAAGATAGGGGAGCATCTGTGTTTATAGGTAGGGTGTAATTTTCCTAGGGTAGGGATTTGGGTTTATCAAACAGGAGATTGTTGTATTCATTTACTGCTGTGTTTTGTGTGCCTAACCTATTCCACTGATCCTCCTCTCTATTTCTTACCCAGTACCAAACAGTTTTGATGATTGCTGCTTTATAATATAGCTTTAGATCTGGTGTAGCCAGGCCACCTTTCTTTGCATTTTTCCCCATTAATTCCCTTGATATTCTTGGCCTTTTGTTCTTCCATATGAATTTTGTTATTGTTTTTTTCTAGCTCTGTGAAATACCTTTTTGGTAGTTTGATTGATGTGGCATTGAATAAGTAAATTAATTTGGATAGAATTGTCATTTTTATTATATTAGCTCAGCCTACCCATGAGCAATTGATATTTTTCCATTTTTTTAGATCTGATTTTATTTGTGTAAAGCGTTTTGTAATTGTGTTCATATAGTTCCTGGATTTGCCTAGGTTAGAGATTCTTAAGGTTGGGTTTTTTTGGTTTTGGGGGTTTTTTTTGGTGTCATGGATCTGTCTGGTGAAGCTTATGGATCCCTTCTCAGAATGTTTTTAGATGCATATAATAAATACATTTCAAAGGAAACCAATTATATTGAAATATAGTAAGATATATATGCACACATATATATACTGTTCTGTATATATCAACATATATATGTGTGTATGTGTACATACACACACACACACACACACACACACACCCCACAAGTTTGTAAATCGCTAGTTAAAAATCCCTTTTCTAGGGCAAGTTGCTATTGTTGCCCTCTCTAAAGAGAGAGGCAAAATAATACAAAAGATAGGAAATATTGCACATTTATATTGCAATAGTGCATGTGGAGTGTTAAGTCAATTAAGAAAGCACTGTTCTAGGCCCTGGAGATACAAAGACAAAACCAAAAGAGACTGTAATCTGACCCTACTCTCAAAGAACTTACTTTCTACTAGAGAGTCAGGAGCAGGATACAACATGTACATAGATAAGTAAATGTGGGGGAAATGCAAAGCAATTTTGGCTGGGAGAGCACAAACAAGAGAGGTATCGGGAAAGGCCCTGAAAGGAACTAGGGATTCCCAGTGGCTAACATGAAGGGGGATAGCAGACCAGCACTGGGGCACGGCCTGGGCATAGATCCAAGGATGCATTTCCACATGGAAGGAGAGCAAATGGGTCAATTTGCCTGAAACAGAGGGTGCATGAAAGGGAGGAGCGGAGGAGGTCAGACTTTATCCTATGGGCAATAGAAAGCAACTGGTCAGACTTGAGTTTTAGGAATATCAGTTTGTAGTCCTGTGGAAAATGGAAATTCAGTGCTAATGTTCTGAAGAATTAAACTCCCTGCAGGACACTGTGTGAAGATTTATGGAGCTGCTGATAGTAAAACATGCCTTTCTTAATTTAACCTTTTTAGTAACATCCACAGGCTTGTCTCTTTAAGCGGATTCCTCTTTTGTTTCCCTCATCTCCAGGAACTAATTTCCTTCTTGTTAAAATAGAATATATTAAAGAAAAGTAAATAAGGCAGTGTGCTAGGAAACACAAATTTCTTAAAGGCAGAATTCGTGTCTTTGGTATTCTATACTCAATTACAGTGCCTACACGTTTAGGTCATGTGGTTAATATTAATTTATGATTGGGGCAGCTAGGTTGCACAGTGGATAGAGCACCGGCCCTGGATTCAGGAGGACCTGAGTTCAAATCCGGCCTCAGACATTTAACACTTACTAGCTGTGTGACCCTGGGCAAGTCACTTAACCCCAATTGCCTCACCAAAAATAACCCCACAAAAACAATATTAATTTATGATAAAGAGCAACATCTCTATGTATTAATGTATTAATGTCTCATTGTATTAGTCTTTACCAGGTACAGAGAGGGTTTTTTTTTTTAAAACAACCTCATATTTAGTCTGTTTCCAGCAATCTTTTATATCCCTATCCCATTTTTTTCTTTTGCTTTTCCTTATATCATATTGTTGCCCCTTTCCTAGGTTCTTAGGGACCCTCTTCCCTTTTTCCCTTTCCTATGTCACTGAGAGAACTGGCCAATGGTTAGAAAGAGCTTAGAAGAGAAGAATAACTCTAAGTGAAATGTGTAAAGGACTTCCTCTGAGATGGGGAAAATGTGGCATGTCATCCCAATATAGTGTCCTACTTTTTCCAGGGTTTACTGATACTTAATTACAAGGTTGCTAATTTAGGGTCTTTCTAGACCTTGCTCATATCATGTTTCTCCATTTTTGTTGGATAAATGTGAATCAGGGATATAAAAGTGCACAAAAAAGAACTCCAAGAAGACAACATGGCGACTACCTGTTTGTTTTGTCTATGGGGTATTGTATTTTGCTAAGGACTTATCAGTTTCATGTGTTAATAGTATAATTCTTATTTTGTGAATTTCAGAGATCACTTGGAGATCCTTGGAATCCTCCATAAATTGGCAGCAGTTTAAGTCAACAAATATTTGTGCCTCCTACAGATAAAGCTCTGGACTAGGAACCGAGCCCAATCCTTGCCCTGGAGGGGCTTATAGTTTAATAGGAGAGATGAGATAGATACACAGATAAGCATAATAGTAATTAGGCAGCAAGTGGAGAGAAGTGTGCTAGAAGGAATTCAAGAGAGGTCATTTGCATTTTGTGGGGGGAAACTCCTTGCACTGGCATCCAAGACCCTCCACAAGCTGGCTTTTATATACTTTCCAAACTAATTTCAAATGACAACTTTTCTACATACTTTACATTCCATCCAAACAAAACTATTAGCTGTTTGCTGAACCTGACATCTCCCATCTCCATAACTTAGCATACACAGGTGGTCCTGTTTGCCCTCACCTTTGAGATTCCCTGGCTTTCTTCAAGGTTTAGCTCAGGTGTCACTTCTTCCATGGAGCTATTTTACTTGTGTCCCCTTCCCTTCCAATGTGTTAATGTTCTCACTCTCCTCAGATTACCTTGTATTAATCTGTATACTTGTTGTCTACTTCCAATAAATGTGAGGTCCTTAGGAGCAGGACCTGGTGTGTGTGTGTGTGTGTGTGTGTGTGTGTGTGTGTGTGTGTGTGTGTGTGTGTGTGTAGGGACTGTAGTAGTAGGGACTTATTAAATACTTTGAATTTAGTTGAATTTCATTAAGCAGAGTTTGTGAAGGGGGAGATTCCTCTGATACAGGGAGGAGGTGGCATGACCAAAGAAAAGAATGGCAAAACTCATATTAGAAATCCTTTTGCACGAAATAAAAAAATTGATAAACACTTCATATAACAATAATAAATGATAAGGAAAAAACATTTATATAGTGTTTTAAGGATTACAAGTCACTTTATAAATATTATCTCATTTAACTCTTAAAAAAAAACCCTGTGAGGGAAGGTGATATTATTATGGCCATTTTAGAGATGAGAAAACTGAGGGAGAAATGTCTGAGGCAAAATCTGAACTCAGGTTTTCAGCATTCCAAGTCCTGTGTTCTATCCACCGTGCCACCTAGCTGCATCTTAAAGCTGTCCCCTAGTGGGGATAATTTGTGGAAGAGCAGTGATGGGAAATCTGAGAAACATTCAAAGGAGTGTCTAGGCTTAAGGCCAAGGGACTGATGAATTTTCATCTATGTATTCTTTGGTTCAGGAGTGATCTCAGTCATCCACCTGTCCTGCCCTCCGAAAGGAAAACATGAAAGAATGTTGGATGATAGCCATTAAAGATGTATGTTCACAAGGGAGGAGACATGCCAGAAGGTTCTAAAATGAATCACAGAATCAATCAGTTAGAAGGGACCTTAGAGGTTATCCTAGGCAGGTGGTCATCCAGGTTTTCCTCCAATGCTTCAGGTGATGGAGATCTCACTATATCACAATGCAGCACATTCCATTTTTAATAGCTGTAATTATTATAATATTCTTCCTTATATATGTTGGACCTAGATCTACTTCCTTATAATTTCTACCCACTTGTTCTAATTTTGCCCTTTGATACTACATAGAGATATTAAGTGTAATCCCTCTGTTTATCTCATCATATCTTCCATCTTGTTCCTAATGCCTGGAATGGATGCCCCCGCACCACCCCCCTTCGCCCTCCCTCAACCCCCCCTCCACCTTTTCCTTGTAGAATCCCTTACTTCTTTCAAAACTCAGCTCATCCTTCTCCTATTTATGAAGCCTTTCCTGAGTGTCCCTAGCTGCTAGTGCCCGCCCTTCCAAAAATACCTCATATTTATTTTTCTATTTGTCCCATATACATCTATATGTATATGTGTTGTTCCTGACAATAGAATGTTAACTCTCAGAGCCAGGGTGATTACATTTTTTGTCTTTGTGTTCCCTATGCCTAGCACAGTGCCTGACACACAGCAGGTACTTAATAAATGCATATTGATTGCTCTAATAGTCAATAAACTTTTATTAAGCACCTGCTATTGTCTAGAAAATTATGGCAGGTACTTATACAAATATACAAAGATCACTAATATAGCATTTAAATATACCCCTTCCCCCTGCCAATACCCCACAATGACTTCTCTTTTCCTGGCTAAGTATTTCCTGTTCTGTCAACTGTTCCTCATATGATATGGTTTCCAAACTCTTTGCCATCCTGGTAATGCTCCTATGAATACACTCTTTGTTGATGTCTTTTTCCCCCCAAGTATATTAATTTAATGGCAAAGTAGACAATTACTCATAAATCAGGTCAATACTCTCTTAGTGATTAATGACAATTGACAGGCTTATGGAGCTTATTTTTATAATAACAAAATAAGAAATACATTTTGGGAATAACAATTCTAAGAAACTCTTGTTGAACATAATTTAAATGGATAAGGTAGGTCACTTGACCACTGTACTTCTTGGGATTTTTTCCATGTTGATGACTTTTAAGTTTAATTTTGGACCCTAAGTGCAAGCTTTTACCTTTCTCCTTACTGCATTTTATCTTGTTGATTTGGGTGCATTGTTCCAGACAGTTGAGATATTTCTGAATCTTTAACAAGAAATTCAACAAACATATGCAGATGACAGTACTTCTTGCTGGAGGAGAATCACGGTTTAACTAAAGTGGTTGTTGGCTGTGGTATGAGGGATGGATTAGACTGGGGGGAAAGTGATGCTTGTTTGGAAAGGAATCATTGTCATAATCCAGGATGGTCAAAATAAGAGAGTATAATAGTAAGGTGGTGACAGTGGAAATGGAGAAGGGACAGAGGAGAAAATGATGTTGTGAGTGTGGATTCAGTAATGACTCCTGTCATCTTCCTTATGAAGAGCTCTTTTAATATCACTCAAAAACAAACAAATGTCCCTGCTGCCCCCTGAAAATAGTCCAGCTTCTCAAGCCTTTCATTGAAGGCTCTTCAAAATATGCTCTGTATTATCTCAGTAGTCTTATTTCATACCACTCTTTGTCATGTGGTTCCAGCCAAACTATAGTACTCGCCATCTTTGGAAGAGTCCTTCCCCCCACCCCTACCTTTTTACCTTCATTCCATTTCTGTCTGTCTGTCTGTGTCTGTGTGTCTATCTGTGTATGCATGTATGTATGTATGTATCTATGTATCTATCATCTATCTATGGCTATCTATCATCTATCTATCTATGTCATCTCTACCTATCTATCTATCTATCTATCAATCTATCTATCTATCTATCTATCTATCTATCTATCTATCTATCTATCTATCTATCTATCTATCTATCTATCATGAAAATCAACCTGTCCTGCAAGGTCTAGCTCAGGGGTCATCTCTTCCTTAAAGTATGACTTACATCTTCTAGGCAGAATTAGTGTCTCTTTCTTTGTTTCTGTCTCTCTGTCTGTCTGGCTGGCTGTCTCTGTCTCTGTCTCTGTTTCTGTCTCTCTCTCTCCCTCCTCCCAGCTCATTATTACTCCTTTGTTATGTATCATTCATACTGTGAATTGGCCTACTTTAAACCTGACCTCATCCCAAACTCTCAGTGTAGCTACATTGATTTCTCTAAGAGCCTCTTCTATTTTTTTCCTCATAGAGATCATTTGTTATTGTGCTGATGAAATTTTGGGTTTTGTTTTTGGGGTTTTTTTGGGACAGTCTCATCCCTCTTCCCTTTTTTAAAGTCTCAAGCCATGGTGTCATAACTAACTTTTCTCTGAAATTTGAAAAATGCTTCCCTAAAATATAGAGGGTACATAGTATCACAGAACTATTAGAGCTGGGTGGTACCATAGGAAATTTTGTAGTCCAGCCCCTTTGTTTTACTGAAGAAGAAACTGAGGTTTAGAGGGATCAAGTGATTTGGTCCAGGATGTACATATTCTATGTGACAGATGAGATTCAAGCATGCCACTTTACTCCTAATCCATCACTCTTTTCTTACTACACTGCCTCCATTTTCTTAGCAAGCCCATCATTCTTTTCTTTTGACTCTGAGATGACCCAGTCACTTTCTTCCACGGTTCCCATTACTACCATTTTCCCAACTAGTACTTCACAGGATCACAAAACTTCAGAATTGGAAGAGACTTTTTTAGCAGCTACCTAGTCTAACCCATACCTCAAAAGAAATCTCCATTATGGCATAGCTGATAAGTGGTATTCTAGCCTTTGCTTAAATAGCTCCAGGAAGAAGAAACATATTAACTCCTAAGGCAAGACCTTTCACTTTGGGATAGTTCAGTTGATAGGAAGTTTTTCCTTATATAAGCCTAAGTTTTCCAATGAAAATTCTTGCCCTTTCATTAAGTTCCCTGAGAGCTAGAAAGCTATAACATATAAAATCCATGTTAGGTTCTCTAGGGAGTTTCAGAGCCATCCATCTTAAACAGAAATTCATTCCTCTTACATGGTCTCCCAGGAGTCTTTTTTTTTTTTTTTTTTTTTTTTTTTTGCATATGGAGCCTTGGGGTCTTTATAATACAGAAGAATGGAGTAAGGATTACAGAACCAGCTTTATACTCCAAGTACAGAGCTACTGTTTTCTTATTTCTACTCTGCCTCTTTTTTATTGAGAGTTTAAGCTATTCCAACTAGCTGTTCTCTTGGCCTTCTTCTCTATAGTTAGATGGGATCACACCATGTATCTATTTCACTACCACTATTGTTTCAGGGTTAAATATTAACATTAATTCTTCTCATCTCTAACTTTGGTCCTGAAGTCTTTAATAGAGTATAAGTTATGTTCGACTGTCAAAATATGTCTTACACAGCTGGCTAACCAATAACAACATTTTACGTGGTACAAACTAAACATGAGTATTGGTTTCAAATTAAGATTGTGTTCACAATGTGTTATTTAATACTTCATCAAATTCAAAGGGCTCAATTCTATTCCCAGTAGCTTTGTTGTTCAAAATTAAATCCAGAGTAGCAGTTCCTTTTCTCGATTCTTCAGCTTTCAGAGAAATGAAATTATGGTCAAAGAAAGTTAAGAATTTCTCAAATGCTTTGCTTTTAGCATAAGAATAGCTGACCTTGGGGCATCTCGGTGGCACAGTGGATAAAGCACCAGCCCTGGATTCAGGAGTACCTGAGTTCAAATCCGGCCTCAGACACTTGACCCTTACTAGCTATGTGACCCTGGGCAAGTCATTTAACCCCCATTGCCCTTCAAAAAAAAAAAAAGAATAGCTGACCTTTATATAACACTTTACAAAGTACTTTACATACATACTTTGTGAGGTTGGTACTATATGTTATTAAAATCCTTATTTTTTAAAATTTTTTATTTTTTGTGGGGCGATGAGGGTTAAATGACTTGCCCAGGGTCACACAGCTAGTGTCAAGTGTCTGAGTCCGGATTTGAACTCAGGTCCTTCTGAATCCAGGGCCAGTGCTTTATCTACTGCGCCACCTAGCTTCCCCCCTAAAATCCTTATTTTTTTAAATCCTTATTTTTACCAATGAGGAAACCAAGATTTGGAGAGATTAAGAAATTTGCTCATAGTCACAATGAATGTTAGAGATAGGGCTTTTACCCCAATTTTTTGTGACTCCTAGGTCAAGGTTCTATGATCTATTGATCATGCTGCCTTCTAGCAAATATTTTGATAGTTGAAATTCCTATAACTATTTTATCTTTCTTGTGTGATTTTTGTAATCTGTGTTAGGAAAGTGTAATCCATATTATCCCTCTGACTTGGCTCTCTGTATCATACTTATAACAATCTCATTTTTCTTTCTCCTTTTAACCTAATCCAAATGTTCCCCACCATATTCCCATTCTAATATTTGAGCATTTCAACACAGATATATTTTTAAAAAATATTATTTGCCATTACTTGAACATGTTCTATTAGTTTTGTCTCTCTTGAAAAAGGCATACCTTTCCACTATTTTATTTTAATCATGAGCTTATCTCACCAAGTCTCCTTGAAGCCTATATGACCATATTTATTAGCATGTGTTAAGATTTCAAGTTCATTTAAGTCTTTATTCATAGTCTTTGTGTTTGTATATGTGTAATGTAGACCTTAGACATTCTTCCTGATCCCTTTCCAGTTATTTTTTCTTGTGAACTATTGGGCATCTTTTCCACCATTATTCTTTCTATATGATACTTGGTTGTTGGTTGTTTTTTTTCTGTTTGAGTGTGATTTTTATTTTATTTATTTTTTATTTTTAATAGTATTTTTCCAACGTAAAGTTAGTTTTCAACATTCATTTTTGTAAGATTTTGAGTTCCAAATTTTTCTCCCTCCCTTTCCTCCCCCTCCCAAAGCCAGTAAGCAGTCTAATATAGGTTATATATTACAATCATGTTAAACATATTTCTACATTAGTCATATTGTGAGCAAAGAATAAGAAACGAAAGAAAAAAACACAAGAAAGAAGAAACAACAACAACAACAACACCAACAAAAGTGAAAATAATATGCTTTAATCTGCATTCAGACTCCATAATTCTTTTTCTGTATGTGGAGAACATTTTCCATCATGAGTCTTCTGGTGTTATTTTGGATCATTGTATTGCTAAAAAAAAAAAAGAGCTATCACAGTTGATTACTCTCTGTGATACTTGTTGTCCTCAATAGTATTACGGTTTTTTGTTTGTTTGTTTTGTTTTTGCAGGGCAATGGGGGTTAAGTGACTTGCCCCGGGTCACACAGCTAGTAAGTGTCAAGTGTCTGAGGCTGGATTTGAACTCAGGTCCTCCTGAATCCAGGGTCGCTGCTTTACCCACTGCACCACCTAGCCGCCCCCTGTGCCACCTAGCCGCCCCCAGTATTATGTTTAATAGTTTTATTCAGTCATTTTTTTCCTCCTATAGATTTCAGCCTAAAGCCCTCTTGATAAGGTTGGCAAGTCTGATGTGAAATGTATTATGGTGGTTACCCTTATGAGCTCTGGGAAATACCCATTCATCAGCCAAGGGAAATGAAGTTCTTTCTGGTACTCTTTACAAATAGTAGCATTCTTGTAATCCCTTACTTTATACATTGTAACTATCCAGTTTACAAAATGCTTTTGGCTAGGATACTCTGATTCATTTTAAGGGCTTCTTCAAGAGGTATTTCCCTAGCTCGCCTCTGTTACCACCCCGATGATAGAAGGAATACTTTTAAAATACCATCTCTCTCTTGCTTCTCTCAAATGTTAGAATTCTAGAGTGTTAGTGTTAGAAGAGACCTTGGAGATTGCTTAGTTTAATCTCATTTTATTGATGAGAAAATAAGCCAAAGATGTTAAATGACTTTCCTAAGGTCAAATAGCCAGTTAGTGGCAGAGCTGGAGCTACATTAAGTACTTTTCTAGTTGGTGTATTAAATGCTAAGTGGAGGCATTGAGGTGGCTTAGTAGATAGAGCACTGGGCCTAGAGTCAGGAAGACCTGAGTTGAGTCTGGCCTCAGACACTCACTAACTATGTGATCCTGGACAAGTCACTTAACCTCTGTTTGCCTTAATCCACTGAAAAAGGAAATGGCAAACCACTCCTGGATCTTTCCCAAGAAAACCTCATATGGGGTCATGACAAGTCAGACAAGACTAAATGCCTGAAGAACAACAAAGTGCTGGGGATAGAAATGCAAAGTGAAAACGATCAAAGGTGCTTACTTATAATTGGAGGAATAACATGTTTATCTATAAGTACTTGTATATATAAGATATATACATTAAAGTAGATACAGGGTCACTGGAAAAGAATACTCTCTGTCCTGGGGACTGAGACAGGTCTTCTGCAGAATGTGACATTTGAGCTGAGTCTTGAAGGAAGCTAGAGATTATAAGAGGTGAGGAGAGAGGACATTCCAAGTGTGGTGGATAAGCCCATGCAAAGTCATAGAGATGGAGTTGGAATGTTTTGTGTGAGGAACAATCAGAGGCCAGTATGGCTGGACCATAGCATGGAGGACAGTAATGTGTAATAAGACTGGAAAGATAGGAAGGGACCAGGTTGTGAAGAACTTTAAATATTAAACAGAAATACTTCTCTTTGTTCCCAGGAGTAATAGGGAGCTATTGGAATTTATTGAGTAATATGGAGATGGCAATGTCATACCTGCATTTTATTAAAATCACTTCATCAGATGTATAGAAAATGAATTGGAGTAGGGAGAGGCTTGAGGAAGGGAGAGACCAATTAGGAGGCTGTTGTAATAATCCAGGATAGAGGTGACAGGGACCTGAATCAGGATGGTACTTGTGTGAAGGGAAGGGGACTTAAATGAGAAATGTTGTGAAGAGAAAAATGACTAGAATCTCAGTCTCCTAATTTTTAATCCAGTATTCTTTCCATTTTATCACCCTGTTGGAGCTGTCTGTTTATCTGTTTGCAGATAGTGTTTTACCATAGCAAAAAGGAGCAGAAGATCTATGTGGTAATTCATTTTGAAATATCAACGTATGGACATTTGGTGCTAGCTGGGAAGGCTTAGTGGGAGGAATAGAATTTAACCTGATATTTTTGTGGTGAAATACTTGGTCAAAATTCCCTCTGCTTTCAAGTGGGGCTTGCTTTCAAGTGAGAATTGATGGATGCGTGTGTGGAACAATAATATGATGGAGATTTCTAAGATAGGAAATTGTGAAACCACTTCTCTCAATTGAGGTCACTGGCTTTCTCTGATCGGGGTGAAATTTGAGATAGTTGCCCTCCAACACGGTGGACTCTGGGTTAAGTTCCAGTCACTTTGATAGACCTAAGAAACCTCCAAGTACTACTCATTGTTTTTTCCTTTGAGAGGCATAGAGGTGTTGGGATCTGGAGAGAGAGAGAGAGAAAGAGAGCATGAGGACTCCAGCGGGTCCCAATTATCCAAAATGTGATAACCCCTCATAGCAACAGCACCAGGCTGGGGAAGAAAACAATAGCTTTTGACATTTCATGTTCCACAGAAGCTTACCTGGCAGTGTGAACAGGAAGGAGCTGTTTGTGTGTTAGTTTAGGCCTTGCCCCTGCTGACTTGTTTCAGCCCATCTCTGCATGAAGCTCAGCACCATGTACATGATATGCCCTGTTGTGAATCTTACGAAAGCAGTCCTTTCTTCACACCCACACATGCATAACAAAAATGTTTGCAAAAGGAGGACTGCTATTAGTAATCACTGAATTTTCAAGTATAGCCTTTAAAAAAATCCCTGAGACTTTGGAAAGCTTTCTGGCAGCTTTACTACTTACCCTTCCCCTAAGCCTATTATTATTTTATTATTATTATTATATGAAAGTTTTCCTCCTTTTCTTCTTTTCTTCTCCATTTCATCCTCCTCCTCTTTTCTCCTTTATCTCTTCTTCCTTCTCTTCCTCCATCTTTTCCTCTTTCTCTTCCTCCATCTCCTTAAGCAGAACCACCCTATTCTGCTAGGGTGTTCTCTACCCCCCGCCCCAAATTTCTGATTTCTGTTCTGTTAGCTCCTCTCTTGATGTCAGCAAACATGTGGGGTTTAAAGAGAATGTATTGGGGAAATTATTCTTCAGAGAGCACTATAATCTGAGAGGTTTCTCATGCACTTTGGCCTTTTAGTCACGGAAAGCCATAGTGGCCCAGGATACTTCTCATGACATTGGGCAGACTTCACAGTTCCTTACCAAGGGGTGGAACTTCATGAGGTCTGCCACCCACCTGAAGGGGAAAGTTTTGTTTTCTTACATGTAGATTTCATCTGAAAAAAATGCTTGCTTCCTCTTCAAGGTGAACTCTGATGCAAAGCAATCCTTAAACACAGTGAAATCCTCCCCCCTGCCCCCAGTAACATTTACTGAATCCCCTGCCCTGCTTGGGTACATTGCCATGTAGTGTAGGCTATGGGATTTTATAGAGTGGGAAGCTGATGCAGTCATTGCCTTCATGAAAGCCTGGTGGCAGGAACACACAAAAAGACTGACTTTTTAAAGAGACTCAGTTTGTGCTCCTGTGGTTTCTTGAAAGAAACCCTTTCCTCACAGATTTTTTTTTTAAGCACAAGTGTATTCTTTGAAGATTCTTACTTAAGAAGATTTAACAATGCATGATTACATATTGCTTTGTGTTAAATTGTTTCATGGATGTTTGTCCGGTCTCCCCAAGCAGACTGTAAACTCTCTGAGGTCTAGAGCCATGTCTATTGCTTCTTGTATTTTTCTCCATAGCACCTAGCACAGTGCTGAGCATATAGTTGGTTCAAAATACATAATCATTGATTGACTCACAGAGATGGCCTGTGAAAAATTCATTCTTTGTAGAACCTCTAAAATAGAAATAAACTTGTTAAAGAGCTGGGAAAGAAGCTTTAGCCATGGATTTTTAACCTGGTGTTCACAGAAGTTGATGGATTTCAGGGAGTCTGTGAATTTGATGATTTTAATATTTGGGTAGCTGTGTTTCAGTAGAATTGATTTTTGTTATGAATTTTAAAATATTATTCTGAGGAGTCCATAGGCTTCACCAGACTGCCAGAAGGGTACACGGCACAAAAAAGTTTAACCCCTGGGCTAGATTCATCTAGTCACTCAGGAGAGGACCTGCAGAAGAGTGTGAAAGTTTCTTGGGTTCTGGTAATAGTCTGGAAATCACGGTCCTCTTTGGTAACTGGGCCTGCAGAAAACTGCAAGAGCAGAACTGATGTCACAAGGATTCTTTAAAGAGCTAATTATGTTCCCTCTCCAAGGCTTTCAAAAAAACTTCTTTCTCAGACAAAGAAGAGGAAATTAACTTGAATTCCTAGCAACCATCTTTTTTTTTCTGTTGTAAAAAGAGGCTGCTGATTTCTTCTGTAAGGGGATACTAGTAAAACTCAAGGGCCCAGCAGGTGACTTACATTTGGTATCAGAGATGTTATAGAGTGTTAGAGCTGAAAGGGACCTTATAGATCAGGTAGTCAGTCCTACCTACTCATTTTACAGATGAAAGAATGGCCGTTCCAAGAAGGATAATAGGATTATAGGTCTAGAATTGGGAATGGACTTCAAAGGCCATACAGTCCAACCCTTGCCTTTTACAGGGGAAGGAAGTGAGACCCAAAGTGCAGAGGGAGCTTGCCTGAGGCTATAACAGCTGATGGGTAGCAGAACTGGGACTTAGACTGAGATCTCTTAACTCCAAATCTCCATCAGGACACATTTCTCTGTGTCTGGTTAGAATGTTAGCCTATTACTTGGATGGTTACTTTCTAACGTGTTCTGTGTCCATTATCGATAGGAGTGCTGAGGGACATGGCATCATCTAGTCTATTTAGACGTTTTTAAATCAACAACATCCTGCCTCAGACCTCATCAAGAAAAAGTTTGCCTCCTTGTGTTACACTGCCAGGAACAAGTGGCTCTAACACTACTTATTGTACACTTCCTCACCTTCTGCCCGGACCAAAGTTTTCTCTTGAAGACCTAGCTATCTTCTCTCAAGTTTGTGTTATATATTAAAACCATTAAAGCTTACATCCTCCCTTTCTTCTTTGGGAACAGATCTCAGGTTTCTCATTTGATAAATGAATGGATTAAAGGATTAGATTGCTGAGGCATGGTGCTGAGTTTAAATATTGCCTCAGATACCCACTAGCTTATATGACTTTTGGAAAGTCACTTAACACCTCTCTGCCTCACTTTCTTCATCTGTAAAATGAAGTTAATAATAGCACCTATCTCCCAGGGTTCATCCCCAGATCAAAGGAAGAAATATGTAAAATACTTTGCTGACTTTAAAGCCCCATATAAATGTAAGCTATCATCGTCACCATGTCTAGGGTCCTTTATTGCTTTCTATAGTACCCTGTCCTTTTTTGATGCTTTTGGATATAACATCTTGTTCTTCAGAGCTTCCAGGAGTTTGTGCCCAAAACCGATCCTTTTAAGTGCACATGTAATGTGTATCTTTAAACTACATAATTAATATAGGCAGGCTTTTGGACTTTTTTCAAGGCACAACCAAAGTACCATCTCTTACAAGAAGCCTTTCCAAATCATCCCAGGTCATGGTGACCTCTTCCTTATGTAATCATTTTCTATATACACTATTTCACATTTACTTATTATATATATATATAAAATATAATTTACTTGTAATTCTCAAAAGAATGCAGATTCCTTGAGGCCAAAGACCTTTGCATTTGCTTTTGAAAAGGGAGGAGATACTAGCATAAGGAGTTGGGAATATGGGGTTATGAACAGTGCCCAACTGTCACACAATTTAATAGTCCCTTGAAACATCAGTGCCTAGCTCAGTGTCTTTCTCATAATAGGTGCTTAATAAATGTTGGTAGAGGGGGCAACTAGGTGGTGCAGTGGATAAAGCACTGGCCCTGGCTTCAGGAGGACCTGAGTTTAAATCTGGCCTCAGACACTACTTACTAGCTGTGTGACCCTGGGCAAGTCACTTAACCCTCATTGCCCTGCAAAACAAAACAAAACAAAACAACCCAAACAACCCAAAACCAAAACCAAAAAAAAAAAAATCCCCAAACACATAAATGTTGGTGGAATTGTTGTTGAATCATTTACTGCTGTACCATTTTACATGACCCCATGGAAAAAAGTCCATTTTTTTTTTCTTGGCAAAGATACTAGAGTGGTTTGCCATTTTATCCTCTGGTGTGTCCCCATTTTATAGGTAAGGAACTGAGGCAAATAGGGGGGTAAATGACTTGTACAGGGGCACACAGCTAGTGGGTATCTGAAGCTGCATTTGAACTCAATTCTTCCTGGCTCCAAGCTGGTTCCCTATCCACTGCACCACTAGCTGCCCTTAGTAGAACTGAGATACAGCTATTTATGCGTTTCTACCTATCTGTGAAAATCTAAAATTGTGACAGTTTTGAAAAATGTACTTTACATATTTTACAGGGAAGGGCATTTGAGGCCTAAAGTGGGGAAGTGGCTTGCTGAGGTCAGAAGAACTTATGACTGAGTCTGGAACTCAGATCTCTTAAATCCAAGGCCATAATCCTTTGCATTATGAGATTCATTTTAAAATTCTTTAAAAGTACACCAGGGGCAGCTAGGTGGCGTAGTGGATAAAGCACCGGCCCTGGATTCAGGAGGACCTGAGTTCAAATCCGGCCTCAGACACTTGACACTTACTAGCTGTGTGACCCTGGGCAAGTCACTTAATCCCAATTGCCTCACTTAAAAAAAAAAAGTACAGCACCAATTCTCAGTCCATCTGAGTCTGTGTTTTCCAGTTTAGCCCCTCTCTCTCTTAAGGGTTATAGCTGCTTACGAGAAAACTCTGACTGAACACAGTTATGTCAGTGTCTAGTCCCAGGCCCAATTGGATCAGGGTATATGATTTGCACCTCTTTCCTCTGAGAGACAGAAACCAAGGAAGGACCTTTCCACTTAAGAGGAAGAAGGGGGAAGGGATTTTAGGGAGAGGTAAGACACCCAGGCACACCCAGAAACAAATCAATCAGTCTAATTAAAGAAGGGATTATACTTACTCCCTAGAACATTAGACAATGAGATGGAGACTGAAACTTCAGTTTCCTGTTTGTTAATAGTCTATCAACAGAAGTCAATGCCAGTATGCCACAGATCTAAGTTCTCCGCCCTGTCCCTGTCAGTGACCTCAACCGATTAGAGAAAATTTGAAAGAGCATCTTTATCACCTGTCTTGACTCATCCCAGTTCTTCTAAGAAATTATTTGGTTTCCTCGGTTCTTCAGGAAGCTGAGACCACAAAGCTTTTGAGAGTTCAGGTTAAGATAACTTTTTTCCCCTACTTTCAGAACCAGTCTTCTGAAATAGGAAATATGCGGTATTTGTATAGCAGGATGATGCCATATAATAGGGCCTTAATGTTGCTTAGAGATCCTTAATATTATTTGGTAATGTTAGGTTACAATGAATGAGCAAAGGCAATAAGCCTGTTTTTAAAATCTTGAGTTATATGGCTTTTATTGGGCATTAGTTTCTTTACCTGAAATTCTAATCCTTTCCCAATCTTCCCTCTGAAATCATCTCCAATTTATCTTGCATATATTTTGTTTGTACAAACTTATTTACATGTTGTCCCCCCCCCCAGATTATGAGGTTCTTGAGGGCAGGGACTGTTTTTGTCTTTCTCTGTATCTCAGACACTTATTAAATATAATCCTGGCACATAGGAGGCACTTAGTAAATTGTTGGTGACTTAACTTTGATCTGAGAACATAACAGGCAAAGAAGGGAAACATGGCATAGGCATTAATAAAAATAAAACAAAACTTCATGGCATGTATAAAGAGAGACAATATGGAGTCAAAAATCTTGGGTTTGTGGTAATTTCATACCTTTTTGGACCTCAAGTTTTTCATCTATAAAATGAGAGGATTGGACCAGATGGTCCAATCAGTTCAATCAATGATCTTTAGTCAACTCTAAATCTATTGGTCTGTGAATTTCTGAAGTACCAGGGGAAATTCTCCCTGCTACTAAAACAGCTATCAAACTTAGGGAGCCCATTACTTTGAGAAGCAAGACAAGCTATTGTACTGTGTAGATGGCTGAAAGAAGGATTTAGGTAAGTTAATGGATGACAGTGCCATTAAAGGTTATCAGGGGATAAAAGGGTTGTTAGGGAGGATAGATATCACTAACCTTTTGTGTCATGTATCATAGAGGGCAATTCTACTTTTTTCCATGAAACCTTTCTTTGGAATGCCTGAACAAGTTGTGGTATATTATTGTAATGGAATATTATTTTGCTATTAGAAATGATAAGCAAGATGGTTTCAGAAAAGCCTGGGAATGCTTATATATGAACTGATGCAAACTGAAGTGAACAGAACCAGGAGAACATTGTGCAGAGTAACAGCAATATTTTACAACTGTGAATAACTTAGCTATTCTCAGAAAAATAATGATCTAAGACAATTCAAAGGACTTAGGATAAAAAATGCTATCCACCTCCAGAGAAAGAATGAAGTCTAGATGCAGATTCAAGCATATTTTAAAAAACTCTCTTATTCTTGTTTTTTTTTTGGGGGGGGGCTATGTTCTTTTTTGCAGCATGGCTAATATGGAAATATGTTTTGCATGACTACATGTATAATCATCAAAGTGTTTGCCTTCTCAAGGATGGGGGAAGGAAGGGAGGGAAAGAATGAATTTGAAACTCAAAAATTATAAAAATGCATATTAAAATTATTGTATGTATAATTGAAAAAAATGAAATCAAAACATTCTAAAACATACCCCAAAGATATCAATTTAAAGAACTTTTTAAACGTTCCTTTGTCAGATTGTCAGATTTGACCCATCAGATAATTCTTATGTGAGGGAGGTGAAAATCATATAATCTTCAGAGAGCAACGTTGAAGGGTTAGCTAGATTAAAACCTGATTAGACTGAACCCAAAGGTTTCCTTTGTTTCCTAAGATCTTTAGAGAAGAAGGTACCATTTCCTTTAATAAATTTTACCAGTGATAACTCTCCCAATTAGGAAATTCTTCCTTGTATCTAACGTAAAACTTAATGGTTGCAATTTAAGTCTTTATAGCCTCAGTGGCAAGGATAAATAAAAGGGCACCATTCTCCTTATTATATCATCTCTTTTTATATTCTTGAGGTATTTAACATCTCTGTAACATCTCTGTCCTTGGAGATTTAAAAAACAACAACAACAACAACAACAAAAACCCGTAGTTTTGCTGGATGGTTTACACATTTGTTTGATGGTAGTTCTAAGATTCTATGGAACAATGATTAAATTAATTTACTTGAGATCATAGATAATCACAGGATCATAGATTTAATGCTGGAAGGGACCTCAGAGGCCATCTTATCCAACTCCTTCATTTTACAGATAAGGACATTGCAAGTCACAAAAGTTAAAATTAATATTAGCTCATATTTTATGTGGCACCACATAAGGTTTAAAAAGCACAAACGTTAAGTCATTTGATCTTCACAACAACCCTGGGAGGCAGGTACTATTATTATCCCCATTTTGTAGGTAAGCAAACTGAGGCAGATAGAGGTTAAGTGATTTGCCCTGGGTCATACAGCTAGTAAGTGTCTGAGACTGAATTTGAACTCAGGACTTCCTGACTCCACTGTGCCACTTTGCTAGGGAAACAATTCACCCAGTGTTACACACATAGTAAGCGAAAGGCAGTGCTCTTTCTATTGTACCATACTTGTTCTTCTCATATATAGATTAAATACTCCTAATTCTTTAATTTATAGCCATAATGCCACTTTTGTATGCCAGTCATTTTAATTGTTCTTTTAACATTTTGAAGTTTTTTACATTTTTTCTTGGTTTGAGAATCTCATGTATAATTGTTATTAGTCCTATTTTATATAAAGAAAGAAATGGACTTTGGGAAAATTTAGATGACTTTGCAGAATGTTGTAGAAAATTGGGATGGAGAGAAGGTTAGCCTGAGTTTCAATTTGAGGCCCAAATGCCTAACTCAATGTCTAACTGTCTCTAGTTCCTTTCTGTAGTGAAAATTTTGCTTGAATAAAATGTTTTATAAGACTGCTTTCCAGTCCAGTTCGGAATCATTCTCTTCCCAGATGAAGATCATTTACCATTTCTCTGAATAGTGAATTACATTAATGATGCAAGGCAGGGAAGTATGTCAATATCAGGTATAACAACTACCAGTCACTCAGATTTGAAACACTGCCAATCTATACAGTTCTAGCCTTGGAATTGTTAGAGCACAGAAGTTCATTACATTTAATGATCAAATATCTCTCAGATTTCTAAAAGAAGAGTTTATATTAACCATTTACTATGCTGAGCCTTCATGTAAACTGAAAACTTAAGGGGTTAATTCCCTCAAAGATAAACTGAATGGGATTTTCACTCATGCTTATGTATTTATAAATTTCCATATATGACTTTTTTTAATTCAAGGAAGCATGCTCCATTTAGACAGCTCTTCAAATAAATTATGTCCTAACTGAGCAAATAAACAATAAGTAGCTGGAAGTACTTTGGCTGTATGTGGAAAAAGCATGCAGTGGGATGGTTCAAGGCTGGAGTGCTTTCAGAAAATTCATCTTCATATAGATACTCATGTCTTCAAGCCTGAATTCTAATGTACTAGTGTTTTACAAAGCAGTAACTAAACTTATTTCCTCTCAAATAGTAGTCTGTAAATTTGGGGGGGTGGGGGTGGGGTAGGGGAGTAAGAGAAGAATAGTAAAAATTTTTCCTGATACATAAAATCCGATTCAGACATATTCTAACTAGGGAAAATATCCTTGCTGTGTGCAGGAGTTCTAACAAATTAACTTGTGATAAGTTAGGACATGCTTGGCTTCTTTTTATTTTTTTATCAGCACTAAAAAATGTCTATTACAGAACTTTGGTCTTAGTCTTGAAATTCTAACCCTCACCTAAAAGCAAAGCTATTTGAAAAACATCCTTTTGGAATTATAGTATGTACTTACTTTGTCTATTGGGTAGTATACTGCCACTTTCCTCAGTCTACTCAGCTTTAAGATATTCCCTCTAAAGAATCTGTTGTAGTACATCAAAAGACATTGTCAGCTTTCATCCGCTAACCCTCACCAGTTGGCGGCCCATTATTACTATTATTATTGCAGTGACTGTAGGTAACAGTAGGCCACATTCCAAACATATGACATCTTTGGGGCAAATGCTAATGGGATTAAAAACACTTCTCCCATCCTCCTCCTTTGGGTCATTTTCTCCAAGTCAGACACCCAAGTGCTTTATGCTAAAGCCAAATGATGAAGGGGCACCATGGTCCTCTTAATGGTAGCAGGCTTCAGAATTCAATTATCTTTTTGCTTAAAGGCAGTTTTCAAGGTCAACGGAAAGCATAAGAAAAATTTACTCTATACTCTGCCTCCTTGCATTTCCCCTCTTTCTCCAACCCCAAGAAACTCTGGGCTCCGTTACCCAAATAAATAGAACTGTGTGATTTTATTTAAGAACAAAGGAGGATCAACAAATGTATTGGTTAGGTATGAAGTACTATGTAGTACATTTTACATATTTAAGCAGGTTAATTCAGAAATGTCTATAAAAGATTTTGCTGATTGAATTATGCTAGTGAAGAACCAAGAATAATCTTGAGAAGGGTTACAGTGTGCTGTTTTTATTTCCAATAGAAGTCTCAAAGTTGGGGATATGGAGTAGTCATTCTTTATTATTCTCCTTTTTCCTACTTTATTTTTCCTAAATTTTGCGATGACATCCATGTTTACATCCACGTTATCCAAGGTTATAGTTTCTGGTATCATAAATCTTTTTTTTTTTCTGTTTCTTTTCTCTTTCCCCTCTTAGACCCTAGGCAGGCACAGTCATCCCCTCCATGGTCATATGACCAGTCTTACCCATCCTACCTGAGCCAGATGACATCACCATCCATTCATTCCACCACCCCTCTGTCCTCCAGCCGGGGTACGGGGCTTCCTGCCATCACCGATGTGCCCAGACGAATTTCAGGTAAAGATCATATTTCAATAAAACCCAGAAACACATAATGGCATAGTGGAAGTGGGAACAAGGTGGGCCGAGATGACCTTGTATAAATTTAGAAGGGGAGTGGGGAAAGTGTGGCAACCTGGAGGAAGTTATCTTCCAAAATGTGAGTGTCAGGGCCCCTCAGATTTTAAGGCAGCAAGAAATGAAAAGTCATCAAACATTAGTGTCATTTTCTTAAAGATGGTATTTCCTTAGCACATTATCTTGCTGAATAATATTCATTATGGGAAACCCCATCTAATAAGCAGGGATTTCCACCCCCACCCCCAAAGCCTCTCTTATTCCAAGCTTCCCTCAGCTTGTGTTACTTTCTTTGCTTTCCCCACCTAAATACATCTAAATACAGGATTATGGATTGATGACATAACCCTCTATTTATTTCTTCTTTTGGTCCTAAACCCTTTCTCTTTTAAAGTCCCAGGAGTTCAAGAAAACCAGTTAGTTCCCTGAGAACTCTTGTGTACTTAAGATTCTTATCAGAAACTGGTCTAGTCACTTCAGGGTGCAGAGTTACCCTGCAGATACTGAAAAAAGTTATGTGGCCTCAGACTGATCAAAGTCGAGAGGCAGCTTTTTCTTAGCAGTCCATACCAAACCTATCATGCCGGCACTTCTGCCTGTCGCATCATGTGCAGGAGTGCTCACGCTGCCATTGTCTGAAAGTCACTGCGAAGACTCTTGGGCCACTGTTTTGAACAGTCTGGTGGCCCTCCTAATCTCAGATGATCCGTTTTTGAAAACCCCAGGAAGGGTCCCATGAAGACTGCCGACAGGCAGTAAGAGAAAGAGCCTCTGGCTAAATGACAGCGTGTATCACATGGATCGAGCAAGTTTCAGTTTTCTAAAACAACAACAAACAACAAAAAAGAATCGGATTCTGTGTCTGACTTCCTGTGTTTGCCAGACACTGTTCCCCATCCAAGTATTTGGGCCCCATACACCTGTTTGACTCCTGGCCAGGTTAATTTCTTTCTTTCTTTCTCTTTGTGTCCCTGTCTCTGTTTCTCTCTGTCTGTCTGTCTGTCTGTCTGTCTGTCTCTCATTTTCTGCAAAGCTCGCAGCCGTTATTCACTCCGCTGAGTTGCATCACTGACAAGTTGAACCTCCGCCAGCAGGCTTGCAGGTTTTGATTAGTTCAGACTCCTTTATTTCTTTCAACTTGGGAGGAGGGAAAGCTTTGTTTCTCAAGCAAATAGCAGGAAAAGTTCTCTCTGGTCCTAGTGCACACCATATTTTCTGCGGCAGATGGATTCTCACGGGGGTGAGTAGGGAGGGAAGTGGGGTTTGGGGTGGAGGGGGACAGGGTTCTTTGGAAAATAACATATCACTGTTTTTCACTGTGATAACTGGCATTGTGACTTTTCTGAGGAGTCATTAAAATATAGACAGATATTTTCTCTGTTTATTGGGATCTCCATCTCATTTAGGCAGATAGTTAGAAGGCATAGTGAAAAGATGAGTGCTTAGGTGGGTCTGAAGGCTTGAGTGTATGACAACATTGCGTCTGTACTGACTTTTTTCTTTCTCTTCCTTCTGAAAGACTAGTTTGTTCTGAACAGTGCCATATTGGCTTGACTTTGGTAGCATAGACTTGTGAAGACTTGCTTCTGTTTGGGTCCCCTGTTTCCTTCAGTCTGCCCATCCCTTTGTGGCTAAAATAGGCCATGTGGCTCCCAGAAGAACTTAGAAAGAGAACTTCTAGCTGGGAATAGAGTAGCTGGAAAATTAACTAATTGAGGGATTTATTTATGAAGAGTATTGCTTATATGAATAAGTCCAAGAAAGTAGCAAGAAAAGAAAAACTCAACTACCCACTCCAAACGAAGCCAACAATGAAAAGAATCCATATATGTGATAATTAAGACATGGCATTTATATTACTTAGATTGTTTTCAACCCCCTTAAAATGAGTTATTGCTTAAAGCAATAAGAAATAGACATACACATTCCCATTCTACTGGGAAGGAAGGTGTTGCCAGAGATTGACTCATTAGCCAGCTTCATATTGACCCAGGGCAAGAGGGGAGAACAGATCTCTGCTTTAAACTAGTTTCAAACTGAATTTAATCCAGTTTCTTCCCACCTTCTCTAACATTTCCTTGAATCATTACAAGGGAAATACCTTAATGCCCAGGTGAGAGGTGCTGTATAAACATTTAATAAAATAGAACAGAAAATCCCTCTTGTCAGCGTATGGTGTAAAAGGAAGAAACAACTGGACTTAAGCTGTCAGGAAGCTGGAGGAACCCTGATACATCCAGCCTTGTTTCCAGGTGGGGAGCTATGCCAGGACAGCAGAGTACTGGTTAGATTGGGCAGAGTTACTTGGTGTAGTTACCATTTTGAATTCTCTAAGAATTGTTCCTTTGCATTCATGGTACTCAATATAACCATGTAAAGAACACCATGCCCATCAAAATCATTTCCTGCCGGGACTCATGTGCAAATATAAGTCTTGTATTTCCTTAAGGATATCCTTAAGGAAATTTATTGTAGCTACTGCTGTCCTTGGGAAGACCATATCATAGAACTCTCATAATCGAGACTACCTTATAATGAGATAGTTCAATAACTAAATCTGTTTGGATGGAGAAGATAGATATAAATGTGCCATCTTATTGGTTCAGTAATCAGTTATTCAGCCTTTAGTATGTTTAAGGCATAATGTAAGCCTTGGTTTAAGTAACTCTGACAAACAAAAATCTAAAATTTTAAATAGATAACTTAGAAGATGACTGCATTGTTGTTGTTGTTTTTAAAGAATTCACTTTAGGGTTCCTTTAAATACAGTCCCCAAGTTCATGCACATATTTGCTTATTGGCCAGCCTTTCACAAAAATAATTTTATTTCATTGTATTATGCCCTAAACTCATTCACAGCACAGTAATATTGAAACCTGATGCGGAGGTCCTGCTAACTAGTTCATCCCTTATTGATTTTGGTTAAGATAAGGGAGTGTCAGAATAAGGAAGGGAGAACCACACACAACCGCAATCTAGCCATTGTGTCTTATAATACTACTACTACTACTACTAATAACAATGTAATAATTTTTGATGTTCAAAGCATTTGGGTCATTTGATACCAAGATTTATAATTATTTCTCTGGAGGTCATTACTAGCTGTTATAGAAATAATTACTGACTTTCCAAAAAAATTTTTTATGTCATAACCCTATTTGAAAAGAAATGTTGTGTCTTATTTAGTCTGATTCTTCAGCTTGGGTATCTTGCAAACTACCTTCAAGGAAGTCCTGCATATATTTATTTAGGGTCGGGGCAAATTATGAGCTCCAGCTTTCTTCCACCCCCAGGAGTGAACACCTCTTTCTAGGTTTCCTCCACACCCATGAGCTACAATGGTGCTGTGAGGCCCTGTGAGTTGAATGGTGGTCTTCAAAGACGTCATAGTATAGTGGGAAAGAAACTTGGGCTCAAATCCCAGCACTGCTACTTGCTACCTCTTTGACTTTGGAAAAGTCACTTATCTCTGAGCCCCAGTTTTCTCCTCTGTAGAATGAGGGGTTTGCACTCTGTGGTCTCTAAGGTTTCTTCAGTCTTTAAGGCTCTTTCCAGTTC
The DNA here is from genome assembly GCF_019393635.1 of Dromiciops gliroides. Taxonomy (NCBI): domain Eukaryota; kingdom Metazoa; phylum Chordata; class Mammalia; order Microbiotheria; family Microbiotheriidae; genus Dromiciops; species Dromiciops gliroides. Next base: position 261,278,651 of record NC_057864.1, read on the forward strand.
TAAATCTTATGATTTTATGCCCAACTCTCATACTTTATTACAGGTCTCTCTGAGATACAGAGAGAAGAATCAGAGTTGAAAGTCAGTAGGCTAGAGAATCCAGGAAGGAATACTTTAGATTGAATTGAGAAGTTCTTTCTCCATTTCTGCAGGTGGAAGACATCATTCCAAACTGTAGGGGGAAATAAAAATTCCTGGGAGAGGGACCATATTTTTCTGTTTGAAACAAATACTCTTGTACCTTGTCTCCTTTTCAAGATGGTTAAGTATCAAAGCAGAAAAAGTTAAAAATCTAAACAGCCATTAAACTCCTATTACTGCACTTTGCAAGTGTCTGAGATTGGTTATAAAATACAAAACAAAACAGTTCCTGCCCTCAAAGAGCTGTGCTAACAGTCTGTTGGCAGGAAACAACCTATTCACAAATAGACATAGGATGAGGAAAATCCAATTAATCAATCAATCAACATTTATGAAGTAATTACTTTGTCCATATACTGTGCTAGCCACTGGGGATACTAAGATATAAATGAAATATCCCTCTGCCCCTTAGGACCTGATATGTACACATATAAGGAAATACGACATACATACAAAGGCAAGAATACTAACAGATGAAGGGAGTAGGGAATCAGGGAAGGATTAATCAAGGAGGTGACCCTTGATTTGAACCTTGAAAGAGGATGAGGATTTTGAGAGGCACAGGTGAGCGGGGAGATATGATATTGAGTTTGAGGAATGGTTGGTAGACCACTTTGGTTGAAAGATAGAATTTATCAATCATTCACTCAAAATAAATAAATTAATTAAGGACCTACTATGTGAGAGTCATCATGCTAGAAGCTGGAAGATACAAATTAAAAAATGAAACAATCTGTACTCTCAAAGAACTTACTTCCATTGAGGGAGACATGTACATATATGTATATACAGAATATACACACACATAAACATATATGGATGTGTTTGCATATATACACAAATATATATGTGCACACACACAAACATATATATATACACACATATATTTATATATTCACTCAAAGACCAGCTGAGGTGGTGACTATGTGAATAGAGAAAAAGGGACAGATAGGGAGATAGAATTTACAAGACTTGGCACTTGATTGAACATGGAGGAGGGAGGAGTTTGCCAAGGAGAATATTAAGAAATAAGTTTGTAAAGGTAGATGGGAGACCCTTATGAATAGTCAAATGCTAGGCTAAGCAGTTTGCATTTTGTCCCATAGGTAATGGGGATCCACTGACGTTTTTGAGCAAGAGTGTCATGGTCATACTAGTGCTTTAAGAAGATTGTTTTGGCATCTTTGTAGAGGATGGATTGGAGAGGAGGTTGGAAAATATAAAACAAGTAGTAGGGTGTAGGTGATGAGGGATTGAACTAGGGTCGTGACTATGTGAGTAGAGAAGAAGGGACAGATATGAGATTTATTATGGAAGTAGAGTTGACAAGACTTGGGAATTGACTGAATAAGGGAGGATGAGGAAAAGGGATGAGTCTAAAGTTAGGACCTAGCTAACTGGAAGGTATTGACTATCCAGTTAATACTGTCAGTAGAAACGAGGAGTTTGGTGGAGGGGCTGGTTTAAAGGAATGTATTAAATTTGAAGTGCCTACAGGAAATCCTGGATTTTAGGGGAGTGATTTGGGTTGGATATAGAAATTGGGAAATCATCTGCTCAGAGGTTATGTGTGTATACATACACATCTGTCTTCATATACACATATGTGTATATGTACACATGCAGACATAATATACATATACACACTTGAGAGAGAGAGAGAGAGAAGCAAATAGAGCCCAGTATTGAGCTTTGAAGGAATACTCACGTGAGTGACTGGAGATAAATGAGGATTCAGCAAAAGAGACAAAGAGGGGTCAGACAGATAGGAGAAGAGCCAGGAAAGAGAAATGCTAAGGAAGCCAAAGGAAAAGAAACTGTCCAGGAACAGAGTGCCATCAGCAGTATTGAAAAGCTGTTAAGAAGGAAGAGGCTAGCGAAAAGATCATTGAGGGGGCAGCTAGGTGGTGCAGTGGATAAAGCACTGGCCCTGGATTCAGGAGGACCTGAGTTTAAATCCGACCTTAGACACGTGACACTTACTAGCTGTGTGACCCTGGGCAAGTCACTTAACCCTCATTGCCCTGCCCTCAAAAAATGGCAATGAGAAAAGACCATTGATTTGGATAGTGAAAAAGTCCAATGGTAATCTTGGAAGAAACCATTTCAATGAAGTAAGTGGTGGTGAGTGAGGAAAGGATTATTTGCAAGCATTCATGATTCCCATTTTGTCACAGAATCTGAGGGACAGAATAGGATGCAGTTTAGGGAAGCCGTATGGAAGATTTAAGATGCACAGTTGGTGGAGTAACCACATGGTTGGAGATGACAGGATTCATCAGAGTGTTGAAGTATAAGAATTAACAATCCCCTTAAATGGTCAGCCACACAGGACCTTTGGAGACATTTGTTGTGTTAAGCTATAGTATCTTTTTTTTTTTTTAGTGAGCCAATGGGGGTTAAGTGACTTGCCCAGGGTCACACAGCTAGTAAGTGTTAAGTGTCTGAGGCCGGATCTGAACTCAGGTACTCCTGACTCCAGGGCCGGTGCTCTATCCACTGTGCCATCTAGCCGCCCCTAAGCTATAGTATCTTGAAAGGTCAACCCAATTAACTAAATGAATCAAATTATGACAAACAAAATGTTTTCAGCACAATCACAGAATCTAGAAACTGCTGGTGGAAAATCCCCATCTGGTCATCTGAGGGCTTGGAAGGTATTTTTTTTTCTCTTCAGGGGTTGGGAAAGTATTACCAAGCCAGTATTAGTGGGTCTAGACAATTTAAAATAAGCCCCATAATCACCTTCTACCATATATCTTATGTCAGTTTCTAGGATCATAGATTTAAAACTGAACAAGCTCTTAGAAGGAGGGATCATGAACAGTGTAAAAAGAGCAGGGTTCAGACCCCTCTTGACACCTACTAGTCTTGAGATCTTAGACAGTTCACTTTACCTCAATGGGCCTCAGATTTCTCATCTGTAAAATGAAGTGGTTGGACCAGATGGCCCATGAGGTCTCTTCCAACTCTGAATCTATGATCCTGTGATTACAATGTCCTCTAGTCCAGAGAGTTCTTAATCTTTTGGGGGGGTCATGGACCCTCTCGCTAGCACTCTGCTGTAACCTAGGGACCCCTTCTCTGAATCATGTTATTAAATTCACAAACTAAGATTCATGGGATCGCAGAGGAAACCAATCATATTGAAATAGTTACAAAAACATTTTAAAAAACAAGTTCACAGATACCTGGGTAAGAACTCCTGATTAAGTCCAACTCCCTTATTCTACAGAGGAGAAGACTGAGGTCTGGGCAATGACTTGCCCAAGGTCACACAGGTTATAAATGGCAGAGCTGAGATTTGACCCCAGATTTTTTCATTCCAATCCCTGCATTCTTACCACTCATTCTGTTCACACAGTAGTACCACATATAAGTCAATATTAGTTTTCGGCAGATTACTTTTCATTACACAACAAGGAGTACCTCCAGAAAACTTTGAAAGGAGAGCTACAAAATTGTAGCTTTCAGCATCAGAAAGCCAAAGTGAAAACTCCAGGAATAAGCCATGAAAATGTGGGGGTTTGGTTTTATTTTGTGTTTTACTCCAGAGCCAGCACTGGTTTTTAGCAGCCACCTGCTTGGTAGACACACCTTTGCCATGGAAGCCACAGGGCAAGTAATTAAGTTTAATAAGAGCCACTCTTATTTTGAAGCAGCCCTCATTTAAAGCCACAGGGGGGGAAGTTGTTAAACTTAATGGACCCTAAACAAAAGCATTCAAGATGTTAACAACTTGAGTGTTCAACATTTTTTCCCTCTTTTATATCGACTGTGATTGCTTCCTATCTCTGCATTCTAAAAAGTTCCTTGATTTCACTCACCAAAAAAAAAAAAAAAAAAAGGGTAGGCTGAGCTGCTGGCCCAGACAGCAGTCATGTTGGCAGTTGCTCTTAGCAGCCTCGCTTGAATTGGCTTGTACTGCGGAAGAAGAAGCAGAGGGGACCCTCTGCCTTAGCAGGATGAGGTGGGGACTGTTAGGCAGTGGGCTGACTCAGGGATGTTCCACAAACTGGGGCAGGCTGGATCGTCATGGTTGGCTGATGAGTGAGGGTTTGCATGGACTTCCTAGGGCTCAGAATGAAACCAGTGAGCACTGTATGATTTTGGTTTCATATGTATTTCTCTTCAGTAGTTTACATGAGGTTTCATTTCTGTCATATATAAAACCACCCATGCATAGGAGAAAGATTTAGTCATGAAAAGAGTCAAACCCACTAGGAGTGGGGCTATATTTCTATGCGTTTCGAGTCATCCCAGAGAAAATCTCAGGATTTTAAGTTTCAAATGAGACAAATTTTTCAGGGTTATTGTAAAATGAAAGATTCTACGTATACTCACAGTGGTTTTCAGTGGGAGAAAAGGGGAGCTAGAGAATAGGGTAAGCATAATTTAATTTGACTTAAATTCTAGATTTCACTTCAAAGATTCCGAGTCTGACTTAACCCTTAGATTAGTCAAATAACCTTGTTGTGTGACCGTTATTTTAGGTGTAAAGTGGGTGAATAGGAGTTGTCCTTTCACATGCGTCTCAGAAATGGTAAAAGAAGCTAGATGATGCTTAGCCAGGACTCTGAAAGTTCCCAGAAATTATGCTCTTGATCATAAGGTCGAATGAAATATTGTACATTACAGTATTTTGTAAACTGTAAGGTGCTATCTAAGTGTCAGAAATAATTACAGGGAATAGGAAAGTATGAAAAGTGAAATTATACTGCTCACTTACAACACAAAGAGAAATTGTCTGTGGTAAATCCACAAGAATAATCAAGTATGTCCTCATTCCAACTTGGAATCCTCAATTCCCATTATCTTCTGTCATAGAATCTGTCAGTGACATTCCATGTTAGAAAAACTTCTCAGAATTCCTTGCTAGGAATGCTTCCCCTGTCATAGAAATTTTCAGCAGATGGCCCCCATGGCTGTCTCTTCCATCCTTAGCCAGTGTAAAGAATTTTTGCATTTAATTAGTGGTTCTTAGGGGATCCAAAAAGACATTCATTTATACCTCATCAGCTACAAGAGTCAGATGATTAAACACATGTAGGTGTTTGAAGTGCTTCTGATTGATTCCAAACCTGCTGCCCTCTACCATGTGCCCCTAAAGCACTGTGCTAAGTTTTAGGGATACAATTACAAAATAAAATAGAATAAAACCAAAAACCCAGTTACTGCCCTCTATGTCCTCATGTTCTACTGATGCCAAGGTACTTTTCTTCAAGTTCTGGAGAACTCTTAGCAATGATAATATAGATTTGAAACCACCATTTGGGGGGAGAAAGAAGAGTAGAGGATGGGGAAAGACAAGACAAAAGGTTATGCGATCATGAGATCATTGCACCCGTCTATAGAGAGCACAGGGACATGAGTCAGCCACTTGTTTGGCAATGGATAATGGGGAAGAGGTACTTGAGCAGTACAGAGAAAGGAGGTAAGTTAACTAGCTGAATGTTTTGATCATTTCAAATTATAGGTTAGGCACATTTTAAATGATATATTTCTAAATGGTAAGGTCTTCACTTTTGATCCCTTTCTGGTGACCTAAGCACCTTTTAACCCTGAAATGAATAACTAAATCTGATCCAAGAGGTTCTCTTGAGAGGACACATTGATTCTAGAGAATGAAACTCTTGGTTTCTAGAGAGACTAGAAAGTTGATTGCTTTGGTTCTTGGGCCTCCTGGTATGGTTCTAAATGACATCGTTAATTTCAACTCTTCTGTTTATCTGAAAGTTCCAGAAAAAGAAAGTGAGAGACTAAAGAGGAAAAAGGGAGAAAACAGACCGTGTTGAGATGATACACTTAAAATGGGAAGGAGAAGGCAGAGCAAGGAGAATTAAAGGAGAAGAAAAGCAGAGGAGGAAGAGAGGAAACAGAATTTTTTCACCTGGGATGTGAAAAAGACAACAAAGAGAGGGCAAAACAAGTGGAACGTTTGTTGCTGATAAGGACAGGAAATAGCCCAGTAAGATCTGTGCATAAGCAGTATGTATTTTTATCTCCATGCCTTTCTGCAATGTGTTTCATATTTAGGACACATATCAAGATTGCATCTGTTTCCAGAACTTGCTGCTAACAGTTAGTAATAATGCCAAAACATACTTTAGTTACAGCTTGAAACCAAATGATAATATAAATTTTTTTTATTATTAATTTCTGGTCTGAGATTAATTATGACCTTCTGCTTGAAGTGTCACAGTCCCTTTTAAGGAGCTGACTGAAATTATACAGGTTTATTCTGGTAGCATGGCTTCATTAATAGAAAGATGGCCCAGGAGTGAGAAAGCCCTGGGTTTGAGTGTCAGCTCTGACAGATACTTGTTATAAACCCTCAGCAAGTAACTCAAACTTTCAGCTGTTAATGCAGCTCTCTAAGGCCAGAAATTAAAGAAAAACTGTAGCTCTGCATTGGTGGAAGCAATTTCCTTACTGGGAGTTCCCCACACTGAAGAAATCATCCGTCTACCCTCTCTCTCTGTGTTCTCCCCTCCCCAGTATCCCACCAACAGTTTCCAACCAAAGCTTTCCTTTAAGGACAGAATAAAGAAACCCTTCCCCTTCTGAACATCCTCAATATCCTAGTTTTGGGGAGAATTAGCAGCAATTAGTAAGCTATACAAGAAGGGACTATGAGCTTTCTCAGGGCAGCCTTGTGTTGAGAAGATATACTTAAATTCCCTTTGGGACTCATACAGACCTGAATAATTTCCTTTCTTATTTATCACTGTGTTGAGACAGGACAGTTATAGGATCCTAGGGCCATAGATCTAGAGCCAAAATGGACCTCAGAGATCATTTGTCCAGTCCCTTCATATTAGAGTTGGGGAAGCTGAGGCCTGAGAAGGCTAAGTGACTTCCATGTAGGTAGCAAATATCAAAGGTAGGATGACAACCCAGATCTTTTGACTCCAAAGATAGTACTATATTGAACATGATTATAATTATGTAGTCTCTGTACTGATAAAGCACTTAAGACTCATAGGGTATAGCAAGCTAGTGGTACTGAGGAGTGTGGAGTTGCTATTCAGAAATTCTCTGTATAGAGTCCCCACTTCTCAAAATGAAACCAATGTGAGTTCATGATGTCGCAGTCCCCAACCTTTGTTGATTCATTATTTGCAGTACATAAATGGCATTGGGAACTGATTCAGAAGATATGAATGTTATTTAAGTGGCATGTTGTGGATGGTATCTGTTGATTTTTGTTTCACTCTGTTATATAAATGATTAAATTCTATTATGTTCAAGAAATGTTGAAATAGGGGTAGCTAGATGGCGCAGTGGATGGAGCACCGGCCCTGGATTCAGGAGTACCTGAGTTCGAATCCGGCCTCAGACACTTAATACTTGCTAGCTGTGCGACCTTGGGCAAGTTGCTTGGCCCCAGTTGCCTCACCAAAAAAAAAAAAAAAAAAAAAAAGAAATGTTGAAATATAAAGATTAGATAGGACACCGCCCTTGCCCTCACATAGCTTGCACTCTAGGTGGGGATATGGCCCCTGTCCAAATAAATATACTATAAAATAACAAATAAGTATGAATAAGGGGATACCCAAGATCCACAGCTGAAAAGGGTTATTACAAAGGAGGGAGTATCAGCAAAGTCTTCATGGAGGAAATGACTTTTGGATGAGACTTTAAAAGATATGTAGGATTTCAACAGGCCCAGCAAACAGCCTGGGGCAGGAAAATACTGGAGGTGTAGGGTTGAAGCATAGAATTCACAGAAAGGAAGACAAGATGAGATAATGCTGAAAAGATACAGTGGTACCACACTGAGGCCTCAGACTACTTGGTGAGTTGGGCTGATGAGAACAATTTGTTCCAATGGTCATGAAGGTGGCCAAAACAGTTGCTGTGGAGCTTAGAGCTTGATCAGACACTGAGGACTTCAAAGTTATCCAGTGCATCCCGGGCCATCACCACTTATCTTGACTTTGGTCCTGCCACTAGATTTGGATGACTCTGGAGATTGAGGCTAATGACTGTGCAACTCTGCCTCCCTTAAATCCAATTTGCTTGCATGTCGAGACATCACCTGTGATGTCACTGGTTCTCTTCAAAAATGAAAGATGAACAGCAACAACAATAACAATGAATGCCAAGTTAAAAAGTTTGAATTTTACTTAGTAGGCAATAGGGAACCATTGAAAAGTTTTGAGTTGAGGAATGAGATGACTAAATGTCCTGATTGTGGAAAGATTGTCAGTTATTTAAAGCAGAGATGTCAAACTCCTGGCTTGTAAACCTCCCAAGTGTCACCCTATAACCCGATTAGAATGCATTTGGGAAATGTTTAACAAAATAACTAAAGATGCAGTAGGACATAGATAATGTCAATTTGTGGATTTTTAAAATTAATATGCAGGATCCATTTGTGTTAGAGTTTGATACCGCTGGTGTCAAGGATGGATTGGAGAAAATGACAGTGATGGGTTTAAAAAATTTCTAGGAAGAGGTGACATAAGTCAGAGAGTATTTAATTGTTCAGGTTCATATAACTGAATCCACGCTTATAAATGTAAAGTCTTGCAGAATGTTGAGGTAATTTACTCAAGTAATTCAAGTAAAAGGATATTTGCTCTTGCTCTTGCTCTCTCGCTTTCTTTCTCGCCCTCCACTTCTCTTCTCCTTTTTTACCCCCCTCTCCTGTCTCCCTCCCTCTCTTTGTTTTCCCCTCTCTTTCCACTGCCCTAGGCCTGAATTACTCAGAAAATGTCATCAAATGGTAGCAGTTCCAAACTTGATTGGAACTCAGAGCCCATGAGTTTATTCCCTGACTGAATAGGATTAAAAAAAAAAATAGCAGAAGATTCATGAGTTCTCTTGATGGACTCTGACCCACATAGTACTCCTAGAATCATCTTCCTCAAATACCATTTTCATCATACCACCCACTGTGGCTTTCTATTGCCTGTTACATCAAATATGAACACACTGAGCCTGGAGCTCTGTAAGTCCTTTCTACTTTAACTCTCAAATCATCTCTTTGTACTATAGTCCATTTCAAACTGTCAAGCCAGTCAACTTGGTGGTCTCCTTATGCAATTTGTTCTTCTTTTTTTAAAATTTAAAAAAAATGTTCTTTCTTTACCTTTATGTCCATTTTCCAACCACTCTCAGTCTCCTTTCCCCTCCTTTTCTCGTTTCAGTTTGACACTTCATGACCCCATTTGGGGGTTTCTCAGCAATGACACTGGAGCGCTTTGCCATTTCCTTTTCCAGCTCATTTTCCATATAAGGAACTGAGGCAAACAGGGTTAAGTGACTTGCCCAGGGTCACACAGCTCATAAATGTCTGAAGCCAGATTTGAACTCAGGAAGATGAGTCTTCTTTTGTTTGTTTGTTTGTTTCTGGTTCTGTTTTTGTTTTTGTTTTTTTCAGGGCAATGAAGGTTAAGTAACTTGCCCAGGGTCACACAGCTAGTAAGTGTCAAGTGTCTGAGACCAGATTTGAACTCAGGTTCTCCTGACTCCAGGGCCGGTGCTTTATCCACTGTGCCACCTAGCTGCCCCCCAGATGAATCTTCTTAACTACAAGCCTAGCACTCTATCCACTTCCCCACTTCGCTGCCCTTTAATTTATGCTCCTTTTCATCCTTTAATTTAGTTCAATTCAATCCCTTTTATTTATTGAGCATGCTATCTGATAGGTGCTGTGGAGTATTGATATGAAGAAATGAGTTCACTATTTCAATATGGATCCAGTATAACAAAAATTAAACAAAATGAATTCTTGCCCAAACAAGATAATAGAGGATTCCAATATGAAAAATTCAGTGGCTCCTGCTTTCTGCCAATCCATATTCACCATCTTTTTTTTTCAGTCAACAGTTCAAAACTCATACTTTCCAAGAAACTTTCTTGAATTGATCCCATTTTACTCTGACAACTCTTTTCCTCCAAATCACTTCCCTTCAACACTTGCATTTTTGTAATATATCATTTCGTGCTTTTTGACACCTTGCTTTGTCATTCTTCACAAATGATTTAATATTTATTCTTTGTCTTTCTCAATTAGATCATAAGGGACATAAGGGACAAGGATATACCTTCTAATTCTTTGATATGGCCTCCCCTCCTCACCTCCCTGCCTCCATAACTGTTAGCTCGACACTTTAAGCAAAATAGGTATCCAAAAAAGGGGGCAGCTAGGTGGTGCAGTGGATAGAGTGCTGAGCATGGATTAAGGAAGACTCATCCTTCTTTTCCCTGAGCAAGTCACAGAACTCTGCCTCAGTTTCCTAATCTGTAAAATGAGCTAGAGAAGGAGATGGTGGACCACTCTATTATCTTTGCCAAGAAAACCCCAAATGGAGTGAAAGAGTCAGAAACAACCAGAAAACAACCAAAACAAAACCCCCAAAGTGCTTTTTCCCTAATATATGAAACTCGATATTAGATACTGATGTTTCCAAATTTATAGTATACCTCTTAACCTGCAGCTCTTTCAGGTTAATTTCTCCATCTACTTTTAGTAAAAATGAATCATTAAGATTTTAAGACATATGGTAATTGCCACTACCTTCATTTCATAACCGAATATCATACTTATAGGCACAGTGTATGATACATTTAAAAAATGCATTCAATACTTCTGTAAGGAAATGTACAAATGTAAAATACAAACTTATTGTATGTACTCATGTCTATGTAATAATCACCAATAGATCCTATGCAGTGCTTTCAATTTGTAAACCATTTAGACATGCTATCTCATTTGGGTCTATTCAATAGGAATGACAGGCATTTGGGGCAGCTGGTTTGCTCAGTGGATAGAGCACGAGGCCTAGAATCAGGAAGACCTGAGTTCAAAATTGGCCTCAAACATTTAGTGGCTGTGACCCTGGCCAAACTTGCCTCAGTTTCTTCATCTGTAAAATGAGCTGGAGAAAGAAATAGCCAATCACTCCAGTATATCTTCCAAGAAAACCCCAAAAGGAGTCACTAAGAATCAGATATGACTGAAAATGACTTTAAAAACAATAGGCATTGTTAGCCCAGCCTTACAGAAGAGAATATTGGAGTCACATGTCTTGTGTCAGAGGTAGTACTTCTTGAAGGGAGAATTTTTTTTCTTTTTTGTATAGCTAGTGCTTAATCCAGGTCCCTTGCATATGGTATTAACAAATACTTGTTGGGGTGTTTAGCATGGTAGTTTGCATATAGAAGACAGAATACTCATTGGATTAGATTGGGTTGGATTGGCTGGAATTGGACTGGAATCTAGGTCTTCATTACTCTAGTCCAACCCTGTATCCACTAGGCTATATAATGGTATAGACACACATGTATGCTAGTATATGATCTGTATTAGAAATGACTATTAGTCAGTGTTCAGCTTCTGTAAAACAAGTATTGAGATGAAAACCCCTATTATTAAACAGCTTCCTCATGTGGTTGTCATAGGTGTCAAATTAGATAATTCATTTTGGTTTGATAAATATTTATCAAATGCCTGTCATGTGTCAGTCATTGTGCTAGGGATAGAAAGACAAAAATGAAATAGTCTCTTTGCTTAAGAAGTGTACATTCTACTATGTGGCCCACAGAGATAATTGTTAAATTGTATAAATTTATACTTCATAGAAGTGCTTGATTCTCTATCACTAAAGCAATAAAGATATTAGTAATGCAGATTAAACTTAAATATATGTTAGCCCTATGAATCCCCCTCCCTCACTAAGAAGAGGTTGATAAACATTTAAGAGCATTCCCCTGAATGTATGTGAAGAATTTTTTTGTAAATGGCACACACAAATAAGAGGTTATTATTATTGTTAATTTTTTTTTGGAGAGGTGGGGGAGGGGACTAGAGTTATGTTTTCCTTGGTATAGAAACTCCTTCTATTAATACAGGTCAGCATCTGCTCTGTAATTTATCATCTAGGGGAGCAAGAAAGGTCCCTGGATTACATAGCCAGTTTGTGTTAGAGTTAGACTTGAACCCATTCTCCCTGACTGAAGCAATCACTCTATCCATTACAACAATGCTATCAAACCCAAATAGAAAGAGATCCCTATGGTCACATATTGACTTTGAAAACCACAAATTCACATTATCTATGTTATATTGTGTTTTTATTTATTTTGCCAATTCCCAAGTATATCTTAATCTGGTTCTGCTAACACTGGGGAGTGGAGAGGCCCCAGTTTGATACTTCTGTACTATACCATGCTGTGGTTTGTTGTGAATATTAACATTAATTAACACAATTTCATAATGGTTATTTATTAACACTAAGTGCTATTGCCAGAGGAAGAGAAGCTACAGAATGACCACAGGGAGCTGACAGGGTTAGAGGTTTAAATAATTGTCAATTTTGTTGGTGGAAAGGGACTCCTAGGAGGATATACGTAAAGCAGGCATCTAAGAAAGCCAAGAGCTACATACACACACACACACACACACACACACACACACACACACACACACACAAGCACACATACACACACTCCTTTTTTAAAAAGTTAAGTGGTAAAAAACAAATAACACTTCAATTTATTTGGCTCCTTTAGTTTGAACAGTCGAGAACACATTGTGGGCATTGTTTTATTTCTTAGTAAAGTAAATACGGAGACAGCTATTTATTAAACTAGGTCAGAAGGTTAATTGACTCATTAGTCTGAGGCAGAACTGGGACCACAGACTTCTGATGCATCTAAGGCTTTTTCTACAAGACAGTGCTATCTATACTCTTTAAAAACAACAACAATAACAAAGCAACTTTCAAAGAGTGTTGGTGAAAATCACTTGCTTATACTTCAACACTTCAAGGATCCGTTGTGTCACCAGACTGAATACTTCTACTGATGTTGAACACAGTCCTTCATTCTTTTATATAGATGGTTTCGTAAACTCTATGGCCAAAAAAAAGAAACAAAAAAACAATCCCCCCCTCAAAAAAACCATACCCCATCACCTGATGGCCAACTGTTTGGCGTTAAGCTTCTCTGGACTTAGATTTATTGGTCATAGCGTAAGCTAAGCATGCTTCTACCTGAGGTATTTTCCAGGTATTCCCCAGATGCTAGTGACTCCTCCTTCCCACCAAATTGCTTTGCATGTACTTGTATATATCTTTATATTTCACTTATATATGTACATGTTGCTTCTCCACATAGAAATCATGCTCCTTGAGGGCAAGGATTATTTTTTTTTAATCCCCTCTGCCTAACACTATGCCTAGACCATAATCAGCATTTATTATGCTCTTCAATTGATTGACTCTTACAACTGATAGATATTCTGTCCTACCCAAAGCTTTTTCAGTGTGTGGAACCTGCTAGTGTTCACTCTACTGGCACACTCCCTGAGCCCCAAAGGTCATATCCACACTGCCATGAGGCAGTGGAGGGGGATTTTAGTTATGAGGGTCACATAAAGAAAAAAATACTAGCAGTAAGATAGCAAACAAATCTTGTCATTATATCTATTTTTCAGGGTAAGAAAGTTAAATTGGAAGAGTTAACTACCCGATGTTCACAGGATCTCTTGTGCACTTTGATGTCTATTGAATTTGTTGAATTAGAAGTGATGACATGGTATAATGGAAGTTGCACTAGACTTGGTGTCAGGCCTCTATTTGACTCATATCTTTGACACTTGGTAGCTGTGAGATCTTGGACAAATCACTTAACTTTTCTGAGTCACTGTAAAATGGGGCTAATCATACTTGGAATGCCTACCTTAGAGGACTGATTTGGGAAAATTGCTTTCCAAACTTAAAAGGATCATGTCAATTGAAGTCATTATTGTTGAAGTGGCTGGGAGACAGCCAGGCATATGCAAACCTGAAAGAAGACCTATTCTTTCTGTATTTCAATCATATCTTTCAAATAAAATCCTAGATTCACTTATCAAAAATGTCAGTGAGAGAATAATAACAAACATAATAACAATAGCTATAAATCTGCTGCTCTGTGTTAAGGAGAGGAGTGATTCATGGGAAATCAAGAATAATTCTCTTTATGTGGTTGATAGCTAATTAAAATAATCTACCCAGTGAAACCCATAAAAGACATAAAAACAGGCTGAGAGAAGAGGGAGTTTTAATATTAGTGCAATTTTATTTATTATTAAGGGAAAAATTCCACAAATCCCTAGACCACACCTTAGGGAAATAGTGAGTTTTAAATGTTGTTTAAAGGTGGGGTGGAAAGTTGGGCTAAGAGACTCCATGAAAAAAATGAATCCAACATCCTGGTCAGTTATCCCAGTAAAATGAAGGTTCCACTCTGATTCTAGAAGCCATCAGGAAAGGTAGGTGGGTGATATCATTGTAGAGTATCATCTGACAGATGGATAGCCCACCATTCATAAGTAGTTCCTCATCTTGCAGATAACAGAATTCTAACTGGAATGTGAATACTAAATAAGAATTGGAAGAAGAAATCCCATTTTTCTCCACAACTAGTACAGTGCTAAACATAAAAAAGAACTTCATAAATACTAATTGAATGGATTTTGAGTTTTTAGGGATAAGTCTTTTCCCAGCAAAGGAAAGGAATGGAATAATGCGGGAGGTGGGGGTGGGAATCACTAGACTGGCAACCTAGACTCCAGTCTCAAATGTTGTTGCTAAGTAGCCATATGACCCTGGGCAAATCACTCACCTTTAGACCTCAGTTTCTTCACTTGTAAAATGAAGCAGTTTGATTTGAAGTCCTTAACAGTGTCAAATAAGGTCAGTTGTCTTTTTGAGAAGCAAAATGGCTGTAGTGAAAAGATACTAAGCTGGAGCTGGAGCTTTGAGGACCTTGATTTATGGCTTGCCTTTGACACTCAATAACTGTGTAACCCTGGGCAAGTCACCTACCTTCCCTATGCCACAGTTTCCTCATCTGTAAAATGGGGATAATAAATAACCAAGCACCACTTCACAGATTTGTTGTGGAGGCTCCAATGAGATAATATTATGCAAAGCACTTGGTGAACTTGAAAGTATTCATTACATAAATTCCAGTTATTGTTATCTATGGAAAATCTTTGCTAAAGAATAAATATTACGGGGCAGCTAGGTGGTACAGTGAATAAAGCACCAGCCCTGGGATTCAGGAGGACCTGAGTTCAATTCTGGCCCCAGACACTTGTCACTTACTAGCTGTATGACCCTGGGCAAGTCACTTAACCCCCGTTGCCCTGCAAAAAAAAAAAAGAAAAAGAAAAACCTAAAGAATAAATATTACAGCTGTAAGAGTGAGCATCTAGAATAATAATAGCTATGGTTTAGTTTTAACTGAATGAGTATTAATTCTCCTTAATATGCTATTACCTTCTCCCTCTTATCTCTAATTTATCCTGTGTGTGTGTATATTTATATGTGTGTGTGTGCATGTATATACTTTGTCAAGAATTGTTTGCGTGCTGTCTCCCCTTTTACACAATGAGATCCTTGAGAGAAGGCACTATCTTTTGCCTTTCTTTGTAGCACAGTACCTAGCATATAGTAGATGCTTAATAAGGGTTCATTGATTGACTGCTTTACGAATTGAATCAACAAGAGCAATTGTCTTCAAAAATGAAGAAAAATATTCAGTTTTTCCTTTGTCATGTCTGAAGAGAATGAATTCCAGAGAACATGGATTCCTGTACTTTGACTTGATTTTGGCAAAAGTTTTGTCCTGAAATGAGACTAAAGACAAAGATAGTCACATTCTGGAATTTGTGAGATCTGGAGAGCAGAGCTTGGTCTCCCAAACATAAACTCTCATTTAACAACTTTCTGGTTTCCTGACCTTTGACATCTACTCTTGTGGTTTTACACAAATAGATTTAGATTTGGAAGGCCAGTTGTTCAAACACCTTATCTTACAGATGAGGAAACTGAGACCAGAGAATTTAAGTGTCTTACTTAATGTTATACAGGTAAAAGGCAGAGCTGGGACTTGAACCCATGCCCTCTGGCTTCAGATTCAGCATTCTTTTCCACTGTGGGGTGTTTTTTGTTGTTGTTGTTGGTTTTTTTTTGGTGAGGCGATTGGGGTTAAGTGACTTTCCCAGGGTCACACAGCTAGTAAGTGTCAAGGGTCTGAGGCCAGATTTGAACTCAGGTCCTTCCGAATCCAGGATTGGTGCTCTATCTACTGCACCACCTACCTGCCCCTTTCACTGTATTTTGTGGGACTTCTTTTATTTTAAACTCTGAGTATAGTATTTTTTAAAAATGAACATTTCCACATATTAATTTTAAAAATCAAACACAAGAACCTACTATGTGACAGACACCATGCCAGGTGCTGGGAATAAAAGCAGAAAGAAATAAATGATCTCTACTCAGAGAGCTGACATTCTAATGGGGAAGGCAACAAGTACATCATATATACAGTGTAAATGTAAGCTGAATCTAAATATGTATAAAATAGTTACATACAAGGTAGTTTTAGAAAGAGAGCGCTAGCAGTTGGGAAGATGGGGGAAAGACTCATGTGGAAGGTGGTACCTGAGCTTCTAGGCTTTCCTTAAAGAAAGAGAGCAACTTTATGAGGTAGAGCTAAAGAGGATGTGAATTCCAGACATGTGGTACAGCTAGTGAAAAGGCAGTTGGCTCAGGTCACAGAATGTTGGGAGAGGTGCCCTAAGATCCAATGAGGCTGGAAGGATGGGTTGCAGTCAGATTATGTAGGGATTTAATAGCTAAATAGTGGAATTTATATTTTCTGCTAGAGGCAAGAGGAAGACATGGAGTAGGGGAGTCACATGGTCAGATCTGTGTGAAAGGAAAATTACTTTGACAGTAGGTGTAGGATGGACTGGAGTGGTGAGAAACTTGAGGCAGGGAGCCCAGTTAGGAAAGCTTGTTGGAAAAATCTGGGTGAGAGGTGATGAGGGCCTGAATCAAGATGTGAGTGTGAGTGTGAGTGGAAACAGGGGGTCATATGCAAAAGATATTGTGAAAGGAGAAAGAACAAGATTTAGCAATTGGCAGGAAAAAGAGGGTGAGGAAGAGTGAGGAGTAGAGGTTACAAACCTGGGTGACTGGAAGGATGGTGGAACCCTTAACAAATAGGGAAGTTTGGAAGGAGGAAGGGTTTAGGGGGAAAATAATAATTTCAGTTTGGAACATGTAGGGTTTTAGATCTTTCTAGTAATCTAGTTTTAAAAGGAGGATTCTATGTTTAAACGTGACTATTATGTAGCTCACTTGTCTCTTTTTAAAAGAATATGATAGGGGCG
The DNA here is from genome assembly GCF_019393635.1 of Dromiciops gliroides. NCBI lineage: Eukaryota > Metazoa > Chordata > Mammalia > Microbiotheria > Microbiotheriidae > Dromiciops > Dromiciops gliroides. The sequence continues at coordinate 261,295,971 of NC_057864.1, forward strand.
GCTAGGTGGCGCAGTGGATAAAGCACCAGCCCTGGATTCAGTAGTACCTGAGTTCAAATCTGTCCTCAGACACTTAACACTTACTAGCTGTGTGACCCTCGGCAAGTCACTTAACCCCAATTGCCTCACTTAAAAAAAAAAAGCATGATAAAAGAATATGATAAATTCAGCTTGCTACTTTCAAAGCTGTCTTGCTTGTTTCCTTCTGAATTTCCTTTAGTTTTCTTCTGTCCATTTAAAAAATATTTCAATGATGCTCTTTTCTTTTTCTTTTTCTTTCTTTTGGGGAGAAACGATCTTATTGCTAGCTCCTCTTCCTCCCCCTCTCCTCAGAGAGCTCCCTTTTCTCCCTTCCCCCCATCAAAGAGTAAAACCACAATTCTTGTAACAAATGCATTATGTTTAACCAAACCAAATCCTTTATGGGACATCTTAGTCCTACAGTGCTATTGTCTTTTTAATTTAATTTTATCTTGATCTGTGGTTTTATTGGTACAGGGAACTCCTGAGAAGGAACCTCCTTCAACCAATGCAAATTGGCATTTTCTGCAATTTAAAGATTTAGAGAGTTATCTGGGGCAATAAGAGTCACATAGTCAGCATATACCCAAGGCAGGATTTGAACCCAGTTTTACTAACTCTTTGGCCAACTCTCCATCTAACATGCCAAATTACCTCTGCCCCATTAAGGTTGATGCTAGAACTAATATCACTGGCATGTCACGAGAGTTAATAAACTAATGGTTATAAAGTATAATTTGAGATAATATATGTATAGGACAAAAGTAACTGTGTAACCTATGCATAGTGTTCTACTTTTATATGAGTGTATGTGTACATATATCTTTGTGTATACATATAAAATGCATTGTATGTCATTATGTTCACAGGAAATATGATTTGACCAAATGTTTTAATGGTTTCTTCCTATATTATTGCATCAAAACCATGGGATGGAAATATCATGTAAATACAATGACACCATTAGAAGACTTTCGAGGCTGAGAGAGGCCTCAACAATATTTTAGTCCAGAGGCTCTCAGACATTTTGGCCTTAGCCTTCCAATACAATCTTTTGTTTTTGTTTTTGTTTTTTTTTTAGTGAGGCAATTGGGGTCAAGTGACCTGGCCAGGGTCACACAGCTAGTAAGTGTGTTAAGTGTCTGAGGCTGGACCCGAACTCAGGTCCTCCTGAATCCAGGGCCGGTGCTCTATCCACTGCGCCACCTAGCTGTCCCCCCCATACAATCTTAAAATTATTGAAGACCTCACATAACTTTTATTTATGTAGGTAAAATTTATTGATATTAACCACATTAGAAATGTAAAATGATACATTTAAAATATTCCTTAATTCACTTAAAATAATAATAATAAACTCATTACATCTGAACATCAATAACATTGTTAAGGAAAAAAATTATATTTTCCCAAACCAAAAAAACAGTAAGATGAATGACATCATTTTATATATTATCTGTTTCATGTCTGGATTAATAGAAGACAGCTAGATTCTCCTATCTCCTTCTGCATTCACTGTGATGCAATATGTTGTTTTGGTTGAAATATGTGAAGAAAATCTGGCCTCAAGAAGATATATAGTTGGAAAAGGGAAGACTATTTTAATAGGCAAATAACATGTGATTATTATCATGAAAATAGTTTTAACCTCACATACGCATTGAAAGGGAACCCCCAGGGATCCTTGGAGAAGACTTTGAGAACTGTGGAATTAGTTTATTATGCTAGAATTTTAATTCAAATTCACCTTCTTGAATCATGGATGGCGTTTTTCCACATCCTTCATGGACTTCCAACTTCTGCTTATCATATTTAATCCTTTTCACTTTAGAGACAGTAAGTTTTAGTGGAACAAGGACCTTGGGCAAATCATCCAACCTCCCTGAATCTTGTTTTCCATGTTTGTTAAATGAAAATAATACTTGGATTACTCACATCATAAGATTGTGCTGAGGAAAATGCTTTGTCAACCTTTAAGCACCATACAAATATGAATTATTGCTATATGCTATAGCAGTGGAGAGACAGATGGTGGACGTAATATTACCAACCAAGAATGGAGCAAGAGAAACATGGTAAAGTGGAAAGGAATTTGCTATCATGAGACCTGTGGTGAAATCTCAGCTTTGCCATCTACTATCTCTGTGATCTTGGGCAAATCTTGTAATATCTCTGGGCCTCAGTTACATCATTCATCAGAGGTGGGTGCTGGTTGTATAACTTCTGAGGTTCCTTCCAGGTCCACGTCTGTGATTCTCTGATAGAAATGTATGCTTAAAAAAGAGGATGAGTCATTCATGGTGGGGGTGGGGTGTGTGTGTGTGGGGGGGGGTGGGATATTGCTGATTTACTTTATTAGTAACCACACAATGTCAAAAGAACTAGAGGCACAGTGAATAAAGCACTGGCCCTGGATTCAGGAAGACCTGAGTTCAAATCCTGTCTCAGACACTTGACATTTACTAGCTGTGTGACCCTGGGCAAGTCACTTAACCCCCGTTGCCCTGCCAAAAAAAAAAGCAAAAAAAAAAAAACCAAAACAAAAACTAGAGGAAAGCTCCCAGCACATAAAGTACCCCCTTCCTTCCCCTATGTGGGATTGATTAGTAGCACATAGAGAAGAACCACTCAGGATAAGAAGGCATGGATGGGTTGCAGTCTTCACCTAAGAAAGGGTGGACCAACAATAATGAGATCACAAATCTATTGCTATGGAAGTGTGTCTTGTGATATCAAATCACTGTTATTTAATATTAATAGCCCAGTTGTTCATGCCCATGATCATTACTGTAATAGGACCAGAAGTATGGGGGAAACTTAAGAAAGCAACATTTTGGAGGTTGAAAGGAACAGCTGTAGAGTAAGGAAATTCTTGGGAGAGAAATCCTAAGAAAAATTCTGTGTCCCACATTTTGGAAAAATTAAATTAGGAATCTAGGAATTCACCTCAGAATGGCTTTTGAATGGAGAGCTAAAAACTAGAACAGATTTGGAACTGGACAGAATCTGAATAGACAGAAATGGAAAACTTTAAATATTCAAATCAGACTTAAAAAAATTTCAATTTATTATTTATGTGTTTTGAACATTCTTTTAAAATTTTGAGTTCTAAATTCTCTCCCTCCCTCCCACCCCCTTCCACACCCATTGAAAAGAAAAGCAATATGATATCAATTATACATGTGAAATCATGCAAAACATTTCCTTATTAACCATATTTCCAAAAAAAGCAAGAAAAATAAAGTGAGAAAGTTATACTTCAATTTACACTCAGAGTTCATTAGTTCTCTTTCTGGAGGTGGATAGCATTTTTTCATCATGAGTCCTTTGGAATTGTCTTGGATCATTGTATTTATCAGAGTAGCCAAGTCTTTCACAGTTGATCATCATTACTACATTGCTCTTACTGTGCACAGTGATCTCCCGGTTCTTCTCATTTCACTTTGTATCAGTTCATATAAGTCTTGCCATATTTTTCTGACCCCTCCCCACTCCCAATCACTTCTCTCTCTCTCTCTCTTTTTTTTTGGTGGGGCATTGAGGGTTAAGTGACTTGCCTAAGGTCACACAGCTAGTAAGTGTCAAGTGTCTGAGGTTGGATTTGAGTCTAGGTCCTCCTGAATCCAGGGCTGCTGCTTTATCCACTGTGCCACCTAGCTGCCCCCCCCCCCAAATCACTTCTTATAACACAATAATATTTCATTGCAGTCATATGCCACAACTTGTCAGTCATTCCCCAGTTGATGAGTATCCCCTTGATTTCCTCATCATATACTTGTTGAGGGTTTGGTTTTGTTTTGTTTTTGGAGGTAATTGTGTCTAAGCGACTTGCCTAGGGGCACATAGCCAGGAAGTGTCTGAGGTCAGATTTGAACTCACATCCTCCTAACTCCAGGGCTGGTGCTTTGTTTACTGGACCTCCTCACTGCCTCCTAATCATATATTTTCAACCTCAATCAATAGACATTTATTAAGCATGCATGTACCATGTACCTGGAGCAGTGTTAAGCTCTGAAGATACAAGGACAAAGGTAAAATATTCCCTGCATTCAAGGAGGAGGGAAATAACATGTACATCTATAAGTGTGTGTATATCCACATACACACATATATGTGGATATGATATACACATATTGGTATACATTCCTATGTATATGTAAATATAGATACATACACTCATATATCTATATGAATAGAAGGTAGTCTGGGGAGGTAGGGCACTAAGAGTGGGAGGGGAGAAGAAGAAGCAATCCGTGAATGATCTTGATTTCTTGGGTGCAGTATGAAGTGAGGATCTTGACTGAGAGGGTAGAGAGAGGGGCTGCTGTGGGAAGTTTGAAGAAAATGGAGGCTTGGAACAACTATTGTGGAAAAATAGGATAGGGCATCAGTTGTGAGGGAGCAAGGATTGCCTTGTTATAGATGAAGCCAAGTGGAGATTAGATAACATAAACTTGTAGTGGATTCAGTCTGCACAGTTGTGTGGTTTCCTTTAACTTCTCTCAACCACATGTGAGTAGGATCAGAGGAGGTGGATGGTGGGTGTAATCCAGGACTGATGGAAAAAGGTTTAAATATTATGGAAATATTGAAATAACAGTTGTAAGTGGGCAGCCCCATCTCTTATTCCCCTGTCCCCCAAAGAGGTTTGAAAGTCAGGATTGGGTTCCAAGACTTTTAGATGTGATCCTCAGTTTTGGGGGTCAGTCAAATTGGCCTCTGAATCTTCCAGAAATAGTCTGATTTTCTTTGCTCCAGTTTTCTAAGCTGGGCCAAAAGTAACATGAAGATGGCCACTCTCCTGGAACTTTGGTCCTTAGATCTCTCATTCGGATCAGAACCCCAAAGTGCAGAAGTGTGCAAAATGGAAAACCACTGAAATCATAGTAACCAAATGTTTGGATGGGGTTTGTTTTTAGAGGTGGAAAACAACAAAATTCGGGCCTGTGAATACATCTCTCACAGCCATCTAATATACTCTTGAGCTTTGAATGAATTCATGTCAGAGTTGGAAGGGGCCTTAGATGTTACCTGTTCTGACCTCTCATTTTAGAAAGGAGGAAACTGGCCCAGAGAAATTGTGTCTTCCTTGGTAATGTGGGCTCATTCAGCTTTTTAGAATTCAAAAGACAAAAAGTAAAATAAAATGTTGATCCACTGTCCCAATATTTCATGGGATGTGGAGATCCAGAATCATTTCAAGAACTCTAAGGTTCTAGTCCCTATGCCCAATTCTTTTATTTTGCGGGGGGTGGGGGGGGTGGGGGACTAGCCAGGGGTCACACAGTAAGTAAGTGTCAAGTGTCTGAGGTTGGATTTGAACTCAGGTCCTCCTGAATCCAGGGCTGGTGCTCTATCCACTGCACCACCTAGCTGCTCCGGATACTGGACTTTTGATCAGATTTTGGCTCTGCCATACACTATTAGCCCACATTTTATATAGTACTTTGAGTTTTACAAAACAACTTGATGAAGTAGGTATTGCAGCTATCATTATCCCCACTTTCCAAATGAAGAAAGTAAAACAGAAAACTTAAATAATGTCAAGGGTCAGATAGCTAGAAAGCCTCAGATCTGGAATTTAAACTCATGTCTCTCTTGATTCTCTTGGGTCCACTGTCAACTATGCTTATAACATTGGGAAGATCGTTTATGCCATTGCTTCAGGATGTCCTAATCTATGAAATTAGGAAGTTGAACTAGAGTATCTGTAAGATCCTATCCAATTTTGGATACTACAATCCCCTCTGAATGGACACTGAAAAAAAAAGGCTTCTATAATTATAAGATTCTAGAATGGGAATAGCAAAGCATTATACATTGTGGGTGAGGCTCTAGTCATTTGAGATAAGAAATAAAGGCTCAACTGTGGTTTTGCTGGGAGGTGTGGTAGGCATTGTTTAAAGGTCACAGATACATGAAGAACAAAATGTAAGTGCCTAGAGACAAGTTGCAGGAGCCTATGGAAAGATTACAGCAAATAAATCCAGTAGATAAATCTCTGGTGAAGGATGCTAAGGCTAAGGGGTGAAGACTTGCAAGTCATGTCATCAGTGAAGTGGTTTGTTCTCCTCCGCAAATTGATAAAAGCCATTACATGCAAGGAAAGAAGTTTTAACAGAGATTCAGGCTTTCTGAGGCAGGCAGTTGGGTGGTACCGAGGTTAGAATGCTAAGCCTGGAGTCAAGAAGACCTGAATTCAGTTCCATTCTCAGACACCAGCAGTGTAACCCTGGGCAGATTGTCTCCCTTAGTTTCCTCATCTATAAAATGGGGGATAATATAGAACCTTTCTTCTAGGAGTGTTTTGAAGATAGAATGAGGCAACATTTGTAAAATGCTTGGTTAAATGTTAAGGCACTATATACATGCCAGCTATTGTTATGATTAAGGGTGAGAACAGTTGCATTTTTGTCTTTGCATCTCAAATGCTTACATAGTAGGCCCTTAATAAATGGTGTTGATTGATTGAATCAATCTGAATTAGACTTCCTCTGAGGGCCTAAACGCCAAAGATAAAGACTTTATGCAAGTCTAATCCTGCAAAATAGGACAAACAAAAGCTAGTTGATTATATGTGTAGGAAGAAAGGACAGGAGAAAGCTAACACTCCTCTGCTTTAAAAGAAAAATTGAAATCTCTTCAATATTGGATTTAGAATAAGAAGAAATCTTTTTCTCCCATTCCCTAACAGATGAGGAAACAGGTCTAGAGAGATTGACTTGCCTGAGGTTATTACAGGTAGTAAGTAAGTAAGTAAATAGTAAGTAAACCAGGATTAAAATCTTGTGCTTCTGAGACCAAATCAAGTGACCTTTTTTATCATCCTGCCTTGAATTGTATGTAGTCCATTCTTTTTCACAGGGGCAAAGGGGAAAAGAACAAACATTTATTAAATGCCTGCTATATGCCAAACACTGTGCTAATGTGCTTTAAAATATTATTTCATTTGATCCTCACAATAACCTTGTGAGGTAGATGCTATTATTAATCCTCACTTTAAAATTGAAGAAACTGAGGTAGAAGTTATAGTTGGTTAAGGGTCTTTTTTGTTGTTCAGTTGTTTTAGTCATTTCCTAACTCTTCGTGGCCCTGTTTGGGGTTTTCTTGGCAAAGATACAGAAGTCGTTTGCTACTTCCTTTCCAGCTCATTTTACAGGTGAGGAAACTGAGGCAAACATGGTTAAATGACTTGGCCAAGGTCACATAGCTAGTAAGTGTCTGAGCTTAGATTTGAATTTGGGTCTTCCTGACTCCAAGGGCTTTGCTACATCCACTGTGCCACTTAGTTACATTTGCAGCTATGTTTATTATTGTGGATAAAGAAGCTTCAGGTGCTCCTGAGGCTGAATTATCATACTGATATATCTTGTAGAAGATTTAGGAATTCTTTTACAGAAGCAGTATAGACATTCTACTGGTTCTGGTTATCTTCCCACCTCTCTGACCATAGTTCTAAATGTTATTGATTTGTTGGTTCATAATCCTCTTTTAAAGTTGAGTTTTCCCAAGATTCTGTCCTCTGGGTCCTCTTCTCTTTTCTCTATTCTTCTCCTTGACAATCTTATTTACTTCCATGGCATCAACTGCCACCTTTTAGTCCTTACTCATCTTTCTGAGCCCTAGGCCCTCTTTTCCAATTATTGACAGGATGCTGCCACAGACTTAATATTTCCAAAAGAAAGATTATTCTATTTCTCCCCAAACCTACTCTTCCTTCTGATTGATGCCATCTTGTCAGACATTACTAGTCACCTAATCTCCCTGTGTCCAGAACATTGGAGTTATGTTTGAATCTTCCCTCTCCCTCACTTCTCATGTTTAGTCTGTTACCAAGTTTTATGAATTTAATCCTAACAATATCTGTTGCATCCATTTCCTTCTTCTCTATTCCACTGCCACTAGCCTTGTATGGGCTCTTATTACCACCTGCCCAGGCTACTATAATAGCCTTAACAGATTTTCATAGCTCAACTTTCTCTCCCTTCAATCCATCCTTCGATTCATGGCCAGATTAATTTTTTATGCACAGATCTGATCATGTTATTCCTCTGCTCAAAACCTTATTTCTTGCCAACTAAAGTTTAGAGGCCTTTGTCTGGTATTAGAGGCCCTCTGCAGTGCGGTGCTACCTAGCTTTCTCAGTCTTATCTCATTAATACTTCCCTTCCAAGTATTATTATTCACCCTTTGAACTACTTTAGTCTTACATATACGCCCTACTTTCCCATCTCCATTATTATGCTCAAGTTGTTCCCTGTGCTTAAAATGTTTTCTTAGCAAATCAACCCTTAAATCCCTCCCATACCCTGGTGAATTCTCAGTACTCCTTTAAAGCCCAACTCAAATAGCACATCCTCAAGGAAACCTTGCTTTATTCCTCCTCAGACCTCACACAACCCTTTGTATTTTCCTTGTGCACTTAAGAGGTGAAATCTTGTATTATAATTATTTGTGTATGTGTCACATCTCCTGACCAAGTTGTAAATTCTTGGGAGTAGGAAGGGCAGAAATCATGTCTCATCTGAATTTTGTATCTCTCCCAGTGCTCCATACAAAATCATACACACTGTAGGCAATTAATAAATGTTCATTGAATGGAATGATGACGTTCAAAAGTTTATCTTAACTGCTTTCCAAGGTGCGTGTTTTTGTTTTTGTTTTTATTTTTGAATTTAGCAAAACATATTGAAGAAAGTTGTTGCTAAGGTACTACTGAACAGTGTTTGTATTTTTCTCTAGTTTTGTAACAATCTGATGTCAGTTTTTGCTTCTGCTATTTTAGGGGAAAGAATGGTAGGATGTTTCCATACATTTCAAATTGGCTTCTTTTAAGCCCAGCTCATGGTTATTTTCCCTAGGACTCCATTTACGGGTGAGACACAGTAGGACAAATGATGGCTCCAAAATGTTGTAGCAAATCAGAGCTTAGTAGGGATGTTGGCTCCTGTGTCCTATATGATGATGATATGAAGTACTTGTCATGAAGGAGTCCAGCTATGTGACCATTTGTGGATGTTTTAGATTGTGGTATGTTCTCAGATTTGGGGTAAAATAGGTCTATAAGAGATATCAAAATCATTCAGACGCTCTTAATTTTACAGATAGGACCATTTTACATGAAAAATAAGAAGCAATCTGCCTCAGTTTATAGAGATGACAGTAACAAAACTAGACCTAGAGTCCAGTTCATCTGAATTCCATTCCAGTGTTCTTTCTACTATATCATGACATTCTAGAGGACTCCTCCTCTTAGAAATTTTTAATTCTGTGATCTTACACAATAATAACTGGTATCTTCAGGTTTACAAAGCAGTTTATATCAATTATCTCTCTTTTCCCCCACAATGTGATATAAGCACAACGGGAAGTTGAGACAGAGAGCTTAAATGACTTTCTCACATTCACCTTGAACCCAGTCATCTCGACTCCGGTTCCAGCACTCTTCCTGTTGTTGGATATCATATATTTGGGAAAGAATAACCCTGAAGCAATTTTCTCCTTCTTCCTTGTTCTTTTTCACCCTCCCCCCCCCTTCAACTCAGAAAATAATTGTTCATGAAGAGAATGAATAGATTTTGCTATGGAATGTTGAAAAATTTCTCGATGAAATGAGTTACTAGCTATTTTGGCTCTCATGTTTTGGAGTTATATCTAACCTGGAGAAGAGAAGATTTAGGAAGGCATGGCAGGTGTCTCCAAGTAACTGAAGGTTCCTTTTTTTTTTACACATGGAAAAGAGATGAGGCTTGTTCTGCTTGACTCCCAAGGTCCCTAAGACCCAAGGGATGGAAATTCTGAGGGGAAAATTTACCCTTATGTAAGGAAAAATTGGGACAGCTGGGTGGCTCTGTGAATAGAGCACTGGATAAACAGTCAATAAAATTTATTAAGTGTCTATTATGTGCCAGGCACTGTGTTAAGCTCTGGAGATACAAAAAGAGGCAAAAGGGGCAGCTAGGTGATGCAGTGGATAAAGCACCAGCCCTGGATTCAGGAGGACCTGAATTCAAATCTGGCCTTAGACACTTGACATTTATTAGCTGTGTGGCCCTGGGCAAGTCACTTAATCCCAATTGCCTCACCAAAAAAACCTTTCAAACCCCCCCACACACACACACAAAATAAAAAGAGGAAAAAAAAATGTTCCCTGCCTTCAAAGAGCTTACAATCTAATGGGTTCTTAATGGAGGTTTTTGAGCAAAAGTGAGATGTTCACTTGTTGGAGGTATTACAGAGCAGATGCTTATTCACATGTGGTTTGGATTCGATAGCTACAAAGATCTCCTCCACTTCCAAGTGTCAATGATTTTGTCATTCAAAGTCCATCAAAAAATTTGAGGGAAAAACAAAACAAAACATTTGCTTAGTTTTTGTCATGTTGGCAGGCAGTCTTTTTTCCACTATTTGAAGAGCTACCACTGTGTATCTTGTCCCATAGCCTAGTTTAAGGTGCAGCTACCACATTCATAAAATATACCAGCAGACTATGTTTCCTCTTTTGCCAAAACCAGACTTCAGCACTTTGGTCTCTTGCATGTTTTCTTTCCCTCCCTCCCTCCCTTCCTTCCTTCCTTCCTTCCTTCCTCCCTCCCTCCCTCCCTCCCTCCCTCCCTTCCTCTGTCCCTTCCTTCCTTCCTTCCTTCCTTCCTTCCTTCCTTCCTTCCTTCCTTCCTTCCTTCCTTCCTTCCTTCCTTCCTTCCTTCCTTCCTTCCTTCCTTCCTTCCTTCCTTCCTTCCTTCCTTCCTTCCTTCCTTCCTTCTTTCCCTCCTTTCTTCCTTCTTCCTTCCCTCCATCTCCTTCCTTCCTTCCCTCCTTCCCTCCTTCCTTCCATCCCAAACAAGTAGCTGTTTTCAGACACCTTAATACACAATTAGGTGTGTCTGTTTACACTCTGGAGACAGAGGGCTTCATGTCCCAGAGAAATACAAGGGCCCTGGAAGCAACCACAAACAGATGTTGAAAATGTCCATTCGTGGCAAGTATGCTACTTTAGCACTAGAAATAAACATTAAAGATTAAGCCCTTTAGTAGAAAGGGTGAGTGGGGATGGGGCAGGGGGAGTGAGAAAGGATGGTGGAATGTGGATTTGTGTGTTGAGGGGGGTGGTTCTTTTCTTTTTACCGTACTGGACCATTTGTTTATCTGTTGTAACAAGGAGAATTTCACTATTTGGGTTTGGCTGTTTGAAGGTTTTTGCCAAATGCTTAACAATCTGTAGGGTTTGATTTCTCTCTCTCGAAAAAAAAAAACACTTCGAGAACAAGGCTCCAAGAGTTTGTTTTTGTTTAAACCACTCAGAAGAGAAATCATCTCTTGTCCATTGTTAAAAGAGAGGTTTCAATCAAAGGGAAATTCTACATATTCTTAAATATACAAACAACTCTTTGAAAATGAAGCCAAATCAAACCCCAGAAAAGACTTTTTTTCTTTCTCTCTTTCTTTTTTTCCCCTTTTTTTTGCATGCAGAAGTTTTGAGTTAATTCTCTGTGCTGAGCATGAGTGGAAAAAACTCTCAGACTCTCAGAGGAACGAATCACCACTCTGCATTTGGAGACGGAAGTTACATAAAGAACATTGTCTCAGGGTTGCATTAAGACTTTCTAACATGATTTTAGGCTAAATCCTAGCAACAAAGGAAAAGAAAACTTTTCACAAATGAACAAAAACTTCATTTCTAGTATTTTCCTAGCAAGTGTAAATATTTTTAAAGGACTTTATAACTTTTAGGCTTAAATCCTAGCAACAATGGAAAAGAAAACTTTTCACAAATGAATGCAAATTTCATTTCTAGTATTTTTCCTAGCAAGTTTAAATATTTTTTTAAAAAAAGAAAAAAAAAGAAAACTAAACAAATAGCTACAACGAAAAAACTCAGTCACTTAACTGGAAAACTCTAATTTTAAAGAACATCAGATTGCTGATTTATTGTATCTTTTAAAAATATTAATTTACTGCTTGATAATTTATCTGGGTTGTCTCTTATTTTTCTAGTTGGAATATCCCTTATTTTCTAGAAAATGTGATCCTTTCCTCTATCAGTATAGATAAGAGAAGCTGATGAGTCAAGTCTAGTGGAAAGAACATGATGTTGGATTTCTAAAACCTTGAATTCTAGTCCCAGATCTGCCCCTTAATTAGCTTTGTGTCCTTGAGCTGGTCCTTTAACTTTTCCATGCTTCAGTCTCCTCATATGATTATGAAGCTAAATGAAAAACTTTTAAGTCCTTTGAAAAGTTAAAAATGCTAGCCTATCAAGTTATTGTTATTGTTAGTGATAAGAATGGTGATAGTGTTCAGTATGGGAAGCAAGGCACAAAACTCGGATGAAGAGAGTCATAGTAAGTCTGGGAGCATAACTTGGAATGAAACCAGACTCCAGGATTTATTCAGAGGCCACTAGTCACAGCAGAGCCATAGCTAGCAATTGTAGTGCACAGGGCAGTTCAGTTTTTTGATGAGGTTAGGGTAGAACTCTTAGGACACAATTTCATTGTTGTGACATATAGATCTCTAATCTAACACAGAACCACTGCAGGTCCTGGTAGCATTTCCCCAACTTTGGCACCTTGATCACTCTCCCCTAGTAATGGCTCTGGGTCAGAGTGGAACTAACTATAGGGAAAGAGACTTGTAGACATCAGGGCTAGTACAGCTACCAGAGGTTGAAAGCTGAAACAAGGCAAGCAAACCAGAGTCAGAGGAACTCAGGTGAGGTAGGACAGCAGATCTAACGAGGCATCATACTTATTTATCAATTCAACAATCATTTATCCATAACCCATACTGTACTAAGTAGTGAGGGGAAAAAATAAATAATACAGTCTTTGCCCTCAAGTAACTTAAAATCTAGTAAGGGAGATGAAGTATATGCACAATAGTAATAAATGACATTTATAGAGCTCTTTAATATTTGCAAAGAATTTTATAGAAATGTTATTTTAAAAATAACTATAGGGCACCTAGGTGGCACAGTGGAGTTAGGAGGACCTGAATTCAAATTTGGCTTAAGATATTTACTATCTGTATGACCCTGGGTAAGTCACTTAACCTTGACTGCTGCACAACAACAAAAAGATTTTAAAAACCCTGTAATACAAGGTACATAAACAAGGTATAAAATGCTTTACAAGTTCAGAGGGGGGGAGAAATTTCTTCTAGCTGAGGGGAAGGGTATCAAAGAAAGCTTCATAGGAAAGGTGGTATTTGAGTTGTGTCTTTAAGGAGAGATAGGATTTGTTAAATAGAGATAGAACAGAAAGAATTCTAGACAGAAAGATCAGTGAAGGATCAAGGTAGAGAGGCATAAGAGCATGTGTTTGAGAAATAATGAGTAGTACAGTTTTGTTGGAATATAGATATTCGGAGGGGAATAGTAAAAAAAAATAAGGCTGGATAGGTAGGCTGGTTCAAATATTAGGTGCAATAAGAGTGTGTGTATGTGTGTGTGTGTGTATACCTGGACCTGTACTATGTAAGGCACTGTACGGACAGACCTACAATAATAACAGATTTCTAGAGTTCTTTAAGATTTACAAAATCAGGGGGCAGCCTAGGTGGCACAGTGAATAAAGTACCAGCCCTGAGTTCAAATCCAGCCTCAGACACTTGACACTTACCAGCTGTGTGACCTTGGGCAAGCCACTTAACCCTCATTGCCCTGTTTAAAAAAAAAAAGATTTACAAAACAATTTCCTCACAACAATCCTGTGAAGAAGATGATACAACTATCATATCACTCCCATTTTACAGATTAAGAAACTGGCACTTGTGTATTTGAATGCTATATTTCTAACTCTGTGTCCAACAATATTCCCACCACACCACACTGTAGATAGAAATCTGAAGGATGGTATCATAAATCCAGAGGTTTCAGGGAGTCTCAGAGACCACCAGAACCTCATTTTACAGATGAAAGAAATGAGGCCTAAGGAAGTTAAGAGATTTGCCCAAGGCTACACAGCTAGAGCCTCAGAAGTGGGATTGAAATCCCAGATTCCTTCCCTTTACATTTTTTTTCTCTTTGAGGAATCTGTTCAGCAATAGGTAGCAGAAGTTGAGGCACAACACTTTGTATAAGATGAGACTGGAAGTCAGGAGCATAGACATCCATAGGAACTAAAGAGTAAAACAGGGTGTTGGAATTGAGGCCAAGCGTGATGCTAAGGCACCATTATGCACCAGTGGCAGGAAAGTGTTAATAGTGAAATAATTTACTGCTCAGTCAGAGAGCCTCCCTTATACTTATTGCTGGGACAGGAACCAAGCCCAGGGTCTTGAGATGAACATAGTTAAAATGGATGTACCTGGATAAGAGGGGAAGAAGATAGAGAAAAAGAAACAGTTTTGATGCTGAAGCAGATTCAGTTCTAGCTAAACTCTGTTTTACATTCTAAATTATTTTGGATTGAGTCAAGCTGATTCTATTGGAATGACCTTGGGGAGTCTGAATAAGATTGTTTGCCCCTAAAGTCTCCCTGGAGTTTGGAAGGCGTCTTGGGCAATCTGAGTGACTTTGCCTTAGGCTCAGTATGGACCAGAGTTCCTTGACTACTACACTGGGCTACTGGGCTTTTTGCTAAGAAGCTTGGAGAGGGTGGGGGGAATTGGGCAAAATGTGTGGGGTGTGGGACCTCTCTTTTTTACAGGCCCCCCCCACTGGATCTGCCTTATTCTAGACCAGGGCATTTGACTATAATTTAATTGTCCCCAAACAGAGAGTATTATGATCCCTACATAAACAGGTCAGAATGGTAACGCTTTTGGAAAGTGACAAGGTGATGCAATGGATAGATTGCTTGGGCTAGAGTCAGGCTGACTCATCTAGTGACGTGACCTTACTTACTAGCTCTATGAATCTGGTGTGCCTCAGTTTCCTCATCTATAAAATGATCTGGAGAAGAAAATGGCAAACCACTCTAGTATCTTTGCCAAGAAAACCCAGACACAACTGAAATGGCTGAACAACAACAAAACAAAAATGCATACTTCTTATAGGGGTTTTGTTTTTCTTTTCTTTTTTTTTCAAGGAAGGAAAGAAGAGGAAGGGAAACTCCGCCCCCCCCCCTTTTTTTTTGCGGGGCAATGAGGTTTAAGTGACTTGCCTAGGGTCACACAGCTAGTAAGTGTCAAGTGTCTGAGGCTGGATTTGAAATCAGGTCTGATGCTTCATCCATTGTGCCATCTAGCTGCCCGTAAATACTTTTTAATTGAAAAAAACTTAATGTAATTCAAGGCAGTGCTGAATTTTTATCATTATTTGTTACCTTAAATTTCCCCTTCCCACCTTGACAAGACATCTGTTTGGAGTGAAGAAGTTTTGAATCTTTGTAGGCCATGGTATGCAGTAGTTTATCTCTCATAGGAAAGCTAGATTTCATATAGAAGCAGAGAATGACTGACAATTACTGGGTTCTAATTCTCTTCCTATTTCTTCATTGGCCTTTTTTGTCCAGTCTTTTCAGTCATGTTCAACTCTTCATGAACCCATTTAAGGTTTTCTTGGCAAACATACTGGATGTTTCTGGATACTGCCATTTCTTTCTCCAACTCATTTAACAGATAAAGAAACTGAGGCAAACAGGGTTAAAGTGACTTGCCCAGAGGTCATACAGTTTGTAAGTGTCTGAGTCTGGATTTGAACTCAGGTCTTCCTGATTCTAGACTTGGCACTCTATGCACTTTATCACCTATCCAGTAAAACCCATTCATTGGCTTTTCTAGTTTAAATTAGGTCAATAGAAACCTACTGAAGCATACCCTATTAGCAAATTGATTTTATTATATCCTATAGAAGTATTCCATGATGGGGCAGCTAGGTGGCACAGTGGATAAAGCACTGGCCCTGGATTCAGGAGGACCTGAGTTCAAATCCAGCCTCAGACACTGGACACTTACTCGCTGTGTGACCCTCAGCAAGTCACTTAACCCCAATAGCCTCACCAAAAAAGAAGAAGAAGAAGTATTCCATGGAATTAATACATATTATTCAAAAGGTGAGATAGGTTGAGGAACAGAATCTTACTCTTGATGAGTCAGAAAATAAATGGCAAAGCCAGGATCAAAACTCAACAACTGAATGCTCAAGGTCATAGTATATCCTGCTAAACCACATGATGTTTATGATGGAATTTGGATTAGGAGTCAGAAAACTTGAATTCTAGTCCCTTCTGTACTCTTAACAGTTATTTGACCTTGGCCAAATCTCTCTCTCTTTTTTAAAAATTATTATTGTTTTTTTTTTTAAGTGAGGCAATTGGGGTTAAGTGACTTGCCGAGGGTCACACAGCTAGTAAGTGTTAAGTGTCTGAGGTCGGATTTGAACTCAGGTACTCCTGACTCCAGGGCTGATGCTCTATCCACTGTGCCACCTAGCTGCCCCAGCCAAATCTCTTAAATTCTGGTACTTCAGTCCTCTTTCCAGCACTAAACCTACAATGCTAAGATCTATAAACTGCAAAGACCAGCATCCCATTAGTCTACCTCACATTGTTGTGAGAATTAAATTCGATGTATCTGAAAGTGAATTAGAAACTCTTATGTACTATCTGGGCATGAGATTTTATCTCTAGTTTTCATTAGCTCCTCTTTCCTGAAGCAGGATTACCTAGGTTATAAGCATTAAGTGGCTGGAAATCTCTGACCAGCTGGGTGACCTTGGGAAAGTACCTTCGCCATTAAATTAAGAGGGTTGGACTAATTAATTCTGAGGGCTCTTCTAGACTTAAGGTTCTCTGGTCCTATGATTCAGAGTTCTGTTGATTAAGCAGTTCTTGTTTTGGTCCTGAGCTGTGATTTTATTGGTATAAAGAACTCCCAGAGAGGAAACTCCCTATATCCATACTGATCAGCAACTGTTCTAAGATTTATAGTCACAGACGGTTGCCAGGGACATGAAGAGGCTCAGTGACTTGCCCAAGGTGGCACAGCCAACCTGTGTCAGATCTGGCACTCTGAGGCCCTTATTTCTCCTTTATACCGATCGTATTCTCCTTTCCCCTTTCCCCCACCCCCTTCTCCCACCTCAATCATCTCATGTCCATGAGTCAAGACAATTCTGCACATGGTGTTTGGGTCAGGTCTCATCCTTTAAAAACTCCTGCTGTTGGAATCATGTCCATGAACACCTTCTTATCAGCCAAGCTTTGGTATACCATCTATAGCATCTCAACCAGCTCATAAATTTCCCCATTTAATATGGCCCCATTTACGACCAATACAGGCCGCAGGAAAATCTCAGGCTGTCCAGTCTGAATTCAGCCCTACTTGAAAGATTTACTTTAGCAACAATTTATCATTAAGTCGCAATTTTGAAAACAATCTTAATGGACCGCACATGTTATCAAATAAGAGTCAGTTCTCTATCTTCCATTTCCCCTGCTCTACTTTTTGCCTCCTCTCATTTTTTTTTTCTTTCTGTTAGGACTTCAGAAAAAGTTAATTATGCCACTGTAGGCAGATGCTATGACAGGAAGGCCTCCTCCTGATTTATGATAAGATTACTGATATTAAAACTGCTATTTTTAGCAAGGAAAGGAAAGACTCATTTACCTCTTTTCTCTATCTTTGCTTCTCCCTGTGTCTCTGTCTCTGTGTCTCTCTCTCTTTCTCCCCTTCCCTCTCTCTCCCCTTCCCTTTCTCATTCTGTGTTCGGGTAGCCATAAGTCATTAGTGGTTTTTAATTTTTCTAAAACATAAATACAGTCTGAAAGGGTGGATTTGTCTCCCCCCACTTTTTTCTTTCTTTTTCTTTTCCTTTCTTTTTTTCTTTCTTTCTTTCCTTCTTTTTTTTTTCTTTCTTACATTTGGCTAATCTGAAGAACGCAACCACATCTGAAGCCACTTGGCTCATTATGAATTTCATGGAAACTGATTCCCTGAAAGTGCTTCCATATGTGCGTTCCCAATATATCCGATCCTCTCTAAACGGGAGGACAAACTTGTGCATGGACTGGAAATGACTTCAGGATGTGACAGAGCAGTCAGATGACTACAGTGGCACCGTGTGTGGCCTCTCCTGAAAGACATGGTGTCCTGGGTGCTGGCTTCCGTCCTACAGTAGATCTGGTTTCAAAGACTATCGACCCTCCCCAGCTTTGTAAAAGTTCTTAATCAAGGACCAGAGAGGGTTACTCACTTTTCTCTTCTATTACCCCCATCCCAGTCTTTTTTCTCTCTTCACCCCTCTTACCCAACCGACCCTATCCCTCCCCTTTTCTCCTCAAAAAGGAAATATATTATTCCAACAGGATCCTCAGAGAAAGTTTGGGTGGGTTTAAGGAAAGGTTGAAGTTACTGAAAATTGCCAAGGGTTTTTTTTTCCTTTCTCCCAGTCTAGCATACTTTCTTAACTGTAGGATCAGATGGTCTTTCAGAATTTGCGAGTAAGCAGTGGAAAAGTACAATTCATGACGGCACTAGAAACAAATATTTATACTGGATAGTTGAGGCAGATTTTTTTTTCTCTTTTGAAAAAATGCAGGGTCTGCTAATCCAACTTTTCATTACTTTTGTTTGCTTTAGTAATTGGTTCAAAACGCTCCTTTTGGTGGTCCCTCTTTTTGTTAAGGACAACTTCAGGTGTAGCTCAGTATAGCCAAACTTTGACACTCAATAGCCACGTGACCTTGGGCAAGTCATTTAACCCCTCTGAGCCTTGGTTTTCTTATCAATTGATCAATGAACACAGATATAGTAAGTACCTATTCTGTGCCAGGAGCCATGCTAAGTGCTAAAGTCTCATTTTCTAAAAGAAGCTGTTCCGTCTCCTTGGTCTTAGTACCTTCCCTCTGAGATCATCTCCATTTTCTCCTGTCTGTATCTTATTTGTACACAGTTGTTTGCATGTCACCTCCTTTAATCTGTGAGTTTCTTGAGAGCAAGGACTGGGCCCCCCCCCCTTTTTATATCCTCGGCAGCTAGGTCAGTGCCAGGCACACAGTAGTTGCTTAATAAATGCTTATTGACATGATTGGGGGTACAAAGGAGGTTATATTCTATTTGGGAGGACAACATATGTAAATAAAAGCATACTCAGAACATATACTAAATACAAGGCAGTTTAGGGAGGAGTAAACTGGTAGCTGGGGGAATCAGGGAAGGATTTCATTATAAAATGGAGCTTAACAGTGAGAGACCAACCTCACTGGGTTATTGGGTTGTTGGGAGCCTCACGCTTTGTAAAGTTTAAAGTGCCAACTAAATGTCAGTTATTGTTATTATTAGTGTTATCCCCGACATTTCTCCAGATGTGTGCGAGGCGATGATTTGGAATTAACTATATTATAAAAGACCCTACCCTCCTTGAAAAGGCCTGAGATGGTAAAGTATGATCGCAGGAGAAAATAATGTTAGAGGAGGAAGAGACCTAGTTCAAGTAAGCTCCTGGTGGGCAAGAATTGTCTCACCTTTATACTTGTATCCCCCGTCTCCAACACAGTGCCTGGAATCTAGTTGGCACTTAATAAATGCTTCTTGATTGGTTTTCCTTAGTGGTAATATAGTCTTTTTAGTGATAGTGGGGAAGAGTAGGAAAAATGAGTGAAAATTTATATACCACGTTTATTCTCATTGTATAATGTTGGTTCATGCCTGTTAACCTGGTCTATAATGTTCTCCCTTCTTTGCTAGACGAAGGGAATATACAGCATGAGCAAAATTTCCTTGATGAGTTTCCACATTGTATATGTGGTAGATGGTTATAGAAACTACCCTCACTTGAATGAAGGACTCCTGGTGTAGAGGAATGGCAAATTTGGTTGGATTGGTGGAATACAGCCAGTTAATAAAGGGGTTTCTGAATGTTCCCAGAGTACTTTGTTCAGCCCTCTTTTCTTGACTGGAGTATTTGTTACCTTTCTGGGATTTATGAAATTGGGGTTTCCCTCCAGACTGGTGGGTGGGGGGATGGTTTGGTTTTAAGTTATCAGAGGATTAAATAATAATGATGTCACATATATTAGCACAATAAGTTTCAACAAGGCCTTTCCTCACAGTATATGAATGGCAACCTTTTTCTGTCTATTCATGATGTGTTTTTGCAAACTAGGCCTCTAAAGTAATCAACAGGACAGAACCCTGTAGATGCTGTTAAATATCTTTTACCAGACTCTTTCAACATACAATTCTATTATTTTCTTCATCCCAATTCAACAGAAGTTGGAGTCAGTGTGGGGTAATAGAAAGAGGACTGAATTGTCAGTCCAAAGATCTGTTTTCTAGGTCTTCTACACTGCCTCTATATGTGCTATGAAGAGGTTAATATAAAGTGTTCAGGCTTCATGTAAGTTTAATTCATCCATTAACTCCTTCCAATTAATAAGTCTGAGTAAAGCTTTGAAGTTAGCACCTCATAGAGGTAAAGGCTATAGAAATTTCTGTAACTCATCAGGAAAGGAGAGTTTTTTGTTTAATTTGGTTTGGTTTGGTTTTGGCTTTCTTTTTTTTTCCTCCACCTACCTCCTCAGAAAAAAATTGTGTGTGTGTGTGTGTGTGTGTGTGTGTGTGTGTGTGTGTGTGTATTTATATCTTCCATTGGTTGGGGAGCAGGAAGGAGAATGGTGGGGTGTTGGTGGTGAAGTGGTGACACAGGCCCTAAGCTGACAGCCCCAAGTTGACATGGCCAAGGAGGCTGTATGTGGCTACTCATTGGAAACTTGCAGTATTTTCATTCTAGAGTTCTCTTTTCCTTTTTCTATTCAACAATTTTCTTTTTTAATTGAGAACCTCCTATGTGACTAACCCTGGAAGAGGCAAAAAAGTATAAAACACAATCTTAGCCATCAAAGAGTTTATAACCTAGTTAGGTAGACAAGACATATATGTAATAAAAAAAATTGGTAAATGCAAAGTGCTTGTCATAGACAGCAGATAGTGTTGGCATTCAGAAGTTCTCCATCACTTCCCTTGAATTTTCTATACTCTGGCTCCTACTGTACTACCTCCTCCCTGCTGCTTCTGATGGATTGGAATAGAATGGGAAAACATTTATTAAACTCTTACTGTGTGCCAAGCACTGGGGGTGTTGCAAATAGAAAAACAAGGTGGTCTTTGCTCATGATCTAATGGAGGACACAACATTAAAACAACTATATACAAATGAGATATATGGAGCATTAATTGAGGGGGTATTCTCAGAGGGAAAGATTGATGAGGACTTAGAGAAGCATCTATTTGCTGGGACCTAGGATGACTTAGGAATAATAGACTTCTGTGAAGCCAGCTACCCTTAGGGAATGTCAGACCCTCAACCTTGCTCTCCTTTACTCACTGTCCTAAGCAACTGGGCAGACCAGAGTTAGCTCATTGTTAGTATAGGATGTGGCTTGAGAGAATTTCATAAGCTCCCAAATGTGTTCAACTTATGATTGGGGCATTTGTTAGGCACTGGAAAGCTCAGGTAAGTGAATTGCATTTAGGTAAACAATAGCTTTATAAGGTAACAAACAGATTTTTTTTTTTTAAAGCATACACATTCAGGAAGAGAACAGAACCAATAAAATCCCATTTGAAAAAAATCCCTACCAACTCTCCTTTGTAACTGACATCAACTATCCTTTGTAACATTGCCAACTAGCCTTTGAAATGAGATGATACCTTTTCAGTGGTACCCCCTGAAACACCCGAACCACTCCCATTGTCCAGAAAGGCCTCACTGTTTGTGTTCTGAGGAAAGCCTTTGCGGGAAGACAATGACAGAAGCATCTACTTGTATGGGATGCTCTGCCAGGGAACGTATACAATCCTTGCAGTCCTTACTTCATAGTGTTATTGTGAGGAAAGCCAACTTGAAAATACTCTAAGGGTAGTCACTTCTCCAGGTAGAATCTAAGTTCCTTGAGAGCAGGGACTGATTTTTATTTTTATCTTTGTGTAACTGGAGCCTAGCTCAGTGCCTGGTCCTGTAGCTGCCTTATAAATGTTCACTGAATGCTGATTCTTCAGCTTGGAAGATATTGCTCTGAATGAGGAATCTCTCTCAACCTGATGCACATGGGCAGCTCATCTCCAAAGTCTTATAAAATTGCCTGGGGCACCAAGAAGTTTTGAGGTCAGTTAGTCAACAAGCACTTATTGAACTCTTCTTGTCTGCCCAGCACTGCTCTCAGCATTAGAGATACAAAGAAAGGTGGGAAAACAGGTCTGCTCTCAAGGAATCTACTTTTTAATGTGGGGGACTACAAGGCAATATGGAGGTTTACAGAAGATATGTCCAGAGAAGAAGGGAAGGCGATCTGAAAGGGGAAGGCCCTAGCAGCCATAGTAATTCAGTCAGTATACATCAAAAGCAGGACACGAGGCCAGGTCTCCTGACTCCAAGGTCAGCCTTCTATCTATTACACTAAAGGAGTACTGTATAAATACAAGTTATTATTAATTATTGTTATGAATTATGGCTTGGTGGATAAGCAGCACACTTAAAACCTAATGAGCTCTAAGTTTGCCTCTGTTGAAGTCCTTGGCCATACTCCTCAAGCTTACCTGAGCTCTGGTTTAGGAAAGCTTAAAGGGGAAATTGGTGACATGGTACTCACTAGGACCCCCCAGGCCCATCTTCTTAGGAACTTTGGTTAAATAAGTGGAAAACATTCTTATTTCACTTTAGCTGATGTGATGGCAAATTGAATTTTCAGCACCTGGTGGCTTAAAAAAAATAACAACAATGCAAAGACATCCCTAAAGGGTTAGGGGCATGAGGAATGACTGAATGAGTCAAGATACACTGGCCAAGTAGCCCAAGAAGGGAGCTAAAGCCTGGGAGTTCAGATGAAAAACTCAGTGATTGGAAGTACAGAGACAGACGTATTCAATAAAGGAAAATGTAATTAAAGTATCTGCTTCTGCAGTAATTATCATAAATAAACGGAAGGCTCAGAAAGCCTTTGCATTTTTTTTTAAAGCATACTGTGCACCTCAAGGGTTGGATTTTTCCCCTGCAACAGATTATTTTAAATGATCTCAGGTTGCACGTTGGAAAGTTGTTAAAACTTCCTCACACAGAAGACATATGCAAAAGTTTAGGAAACATTTCTTTGGTAACGTACCAATAAGTTAAAATGACTAAGCAAATTCCAGCAAATTGCATTGTTTGTAAGTTATAAAATTATCCCATAATCCTTTTAAAGTCCACATCAAGTTGCTGTGCCCAGAAGGAGTTAATCCTCGAGACATTACAGTCTGTAATAACTGGAAGTGATTGGCCAAAGTGCCGTAAACCTGGCGGAAATTTGTTGCATTGTTTTCCATAAACCACAACCAGAGCTCATTAATTGAAAAATGAATGTCAACTGGCATTAGCTGGCATCCATAAACCAAAAGGCGCAGTGACCCTGGCATGTGATGGGTTGTAAAAACATCAGCAAAATGGTAACAGGTAAAAGAAGTAGGGGGAGGAAAGGAAGGGGGAGGGGGGAATGTGAATTCAAAACCATCTTAGAACTTACTGGCAAACTCCCAAATATGGAGCTTTAATGAGACTTCTGCATCAAAATAAATGAAACCACATGGAATTTTAATTATTACTACAGTATTTTAAATACAAACACACAAGAGGAGTATTCTCTGCTTTAAACAGTCTATCTTGTGTGAACTCTGTGGCCCAGTGGGGAAGACATCGACGTTATGAATGTGACTTCATTTCTGTTTTAAATTGCTAATGCTGTTCAGGCTTTTCTTACATGATCTAAGAATTGAACTTGATGTATGCAGGAGTTTGCCCAAAAGTCTAGGCTGAGCCAGCTACAAGTTCAGTTCACCTACATACTTTGAGATGAAAATGTTTTGGCTTAACAGTAACTGTGGTTTATATTCATTGCCTGCATTGTGCAACCTTCTACATAATCGTGGGGTGGGGGGTGGGGGGCAGTGTGAACAAAATCCACTTCAACTCCCCTACACTTCCATCTCTGCCTCTGGGCATCAGTTGAACATTTTGAGCAAGTCACCCCAGGAGCATTCACTACTTACCCTCCAGCTTTTAACCTCCCTTTTTCTTGGTTCTGTGTGTCGAAGAAAGGGGCACGTGTAGGGCCAACAGAGTGAGGGAATCTGGAGTCAGCTCAGGGGGATGTAGTTGAGCCAGAACTGGTTTGTCATCCTGAAGGTATTTATTTCTGGTTGCCGAAGCTGTCTGCCATTTTTTATCCTTGACCTGTGGGCCCATAGTTTTGCTTAGAGTGGGTCGTGAGGATGGGAAAGTATGGGCACTTCTGTCACTATGGCCAGTTCTGTCCTCCTTTCTTTGCCCTTGGAGCTCTCATGCTTTTGACTTCTACCCATGGCTCTCTTCTACCAACCAATAGAGAAAGGCAGACTGCTGAGTTAATCAGTTAATTAATTGGCTCTGCTAGTCTGCTTGATTTGCTTAATGTGAGAGAAAGGCAGGTTAGCAGGCTCTGTTTAGATGGTTTATGCTTCACAGATCCAGATTCAGGTTATAGAGCATAGTACTGCTATTTTGTGATACAACCCAATTCTCTTCATTAAAGACATTGAATCCAATCCAATAAATGTTTATTAAGGATCTACTATGTGAAAGGCATTGAGTGAGCTAGGTGCTTGGGATAAAAACAAACAGAACCTGCCTTTAACAAACTTTTATTGTTGTTCAGTTGTGTCCAACTCTTTGTGAACACATTTGGGGTTTTCTTGGCAAAGATACTGGAGTGGTTTGCCATTTTCTTCTCCAGTTCATTTTACAGATAAGGAATTGAGGCAAACAGGGTTAAGTGACTTGCCCAGGGTCACACAGCTAATAAGTGTCTGAGGCCTAGTGATGAGTCTTCCTGACTTCAGGCTTGTCATTTTATCCACTATTCCCCCTAACTACCCATACATTCCAAAATAGAACTCTCCACATTTAAGACATTCTCAGTGTTTCCTAGGAGAGTGAAATTAAAAAAAAAAAAAGTCAGGGTAAATTCTTACTTGCCAATGCCTTTAAAATTAATAAAGACTTTTCCAGGTCCCTAACAACTATAGAGCAGGCAGACATATGAGGCTAAATAGTTAGTTAAAGTACTTGTAACTTAAGAGGGCTTAAGTTTGGGGGCAGCTAGGTGGCACAGTGGATAAAGCACCAGCCCTGGATTCAGGAGGACCTGAGTTCAAATCTGGCCTCAGACACTTGACACTTACTAGCTGTGTGACCCTGGGCAAGTCACTTAACCCCCGTTGCCCCACTAAAAAAAAAAAAGAGGGCTTAAGTTTGGAGGACTGGAGTTAACTGTACAAGTAAGAACAAGCATGCCTTTTAAAAGATTATCACTAGGGATTTTTGGTGTCAATTTTAGCCAATTCAGGAAGTTACTTTCTTAATGAAATGGTCTAAAACTTTGATTTCCTCTGTTAAGTACCAGTGTTGCCTATTGAGTGGTACCTTTAGAAGACAAAAGACATTAAATTTTAGAGAGAAAATTCTGAGTACAGGTTATGGGCACAAATCTAATCTAAATTCCCAGTTAGGGGGCAGCTACGTGGCACAGTGGATAAAGAACCGGCCCTGTATTCAGAAGGACCTGAGTTCAAATCCAGACTCAGACTCCTGACACTTACTTGTTGTGTGACCCTGGGCAAATCACTTAACCCTAAGTGCCCAGAAAGAAAGAAAGAAAGAAAGAAAGAAAGAAAGAAAGAAAGAAAGAAAGAAAGAAAGAAAGAAAGAAAGAAAGAAAGAAAAGTGTCCTTGGTGAAACAATAAATATTATTAAAATGAATGAATGGATAAATGAATAAATAAATAAATTCCAAGTTAACATGAAGTGAAGCCATTTCTGCAGGATGGGATTTGAGTCATCTCTTAGATGAGGTGTAAGTTGGGTCCTCTCCTTCTCCATCTGCCACCTATTGCAGCACAAAAGCCATTGTTACAGCTCGTACAAGTCAGGCCCACTCATCACAGACCAGAAGCTGAAGTTTGGTGAGATCAAAGGCATTCAGCTCTTCACCCTCCAAGTTGATCTTTGATCTATTCAATTTAATATGGGAATTTCTTGGTGGAGGTTCTGAGAAGAATCTCTTAGCCCCCCTCCCCCTCCCCCATTAGAGATATATCCTCTAGAATCACAGAATATGAGAGTTAGAAGGAACCTTAGCAGTAATTAGATTCAGCCCCTCATTGTACAGGAGAAGAAACTGAAGCCCAAAGATAAGTTATTTGTCTGAGGCCCCCATATGAAAATAATAACAATCATTATAACAGCTGACATATATAGAGTGCTTTAAAATTTGCAAAGCATTTTACATACATCATCTCATTTGGTCTTCATGAACATCCATTTTAGAGATGAGGAAACTGAGTCTCACAGAGGTTAAATGAATTGCCCATGATAACTCTAGGTAGTAGGTATCTGAGGCAGGATTTCAACCCAGGTCTTTTCTGACACTTCACATTACACTATGCCATGATAAGTAAGGGAGTCTATGAGTTTATTGAGTTCTAGTACAACTTTTATTTAGCATTACATATACTTTAAAATGAGAATATCTTCCCCAAAACCCCACAACTTGCCAAGTGTTGACTAAAGATCACAGGATCATATTGGGTAATTTCATTTCAGCATGGTTCAATTTGGAGGCCCTGCCGCCTGTTCGACATTAATAGCAAAATGACAAATGTTGGACTTAATCATTCATTTCTGTACCATAATGCAGAAAATGATGTGCTTTTTGTTAGCAAACATTTAACTGTTTCTGGAATTCAGTGAAACTCTGAAATGCATTCAGAAAGAGGAGGTTGAAGAAAACTCAGAATACAGTGTTGGAGTTTGCCCTTGTGAGACAGCTTATGGATTTTTTTTTGGTTGTTGTTCTAAGTGCTTTGGGGATGAAAAGAATTTATTGATAAATGTTGTAATACCCACAAGTGACCTATCCTTTTGAAGATGTATTTGTGAATCACGGTTCCTTTGGGGGAAATGATAGTTATGTCATTCTCTTTTTTTTTCCTTAAAAAATTTTTACAGAATTATTTTAATTGATATTTACAGATTTTCCCCCCATCTTTTGTTATAATTTTTAGGTGCTTCAGAACTGGGCCCCTTTTCAGATCCCAGGCAGTTCACAAGTATTTCATCCCTCACTGAGAGCCGCTTCTCCAACCCACGAATGCACTATCCAGCCACCTTTACTTACACACCGCCCGTCACCTCAGGCATGTCCCTCGGTATGTCCGCAACCACTCACTACCACACCTACTTGCCGCCACCCTACCCTGGCTCTTCCCAAAACCAAAGTGGACCCTTCCAGACCAGCAGCACTCCATATCTCTACTATGGCACTTCATCAGGATCCTACCAGTTCCCCATGGTGCCTGGGGGAGACCGCTCTCCTTCCAGAATGCTTCCGCCATGTACCACCACCTCGAATGGCAGCACGCTATTAAATCCCAACTTGCCCAACCAGAATGATGGTGTTGACGCTGATGGAAGCCACAGCAGTTCTCCAACTGTTTTGAATTCTAGTGGCAGAATGGATGAGTCTGTTTGGCGGCCATATTGAAATATCTCCGACAGTGGCCCAAGTACCTGCGAGCCACCCCCCCCCACCAACAAAAACCAAGATACTTTACAAAACCATATAGATATGCACACACATACATACACATATGTGTACACATACAGTACATGTATGTGACAGAGACACAAAACACGGTGCACATGTGTGTATTGTACATGCACACATACACATATACGTAGTGTATTGCCCACATATACACTATGTATATTGTGCCTGTACACACATACACACGTATATGTAATACATCCACACATATATGTATGTGTGTCTAGGTATAGATCTATACATACATCTATACCTAGATACACATACATATATGTGTATGTGTGTACGTGTGTACATGTTTATATGTGTGGATATGTGTATATATGTATATAAGGGTGTATATATACATATATACATGTGTGTGTGTATATATGCTATCTATAAAGTGCCTGTTTTTTAAAAGAGTTTTCACTCACTAAGTCATGTTGTTTATAATTGTTACAAGAATACATGATGCCAGGAGGAAAAAGGCCAAGCAGTATCCTCCATAGTTGAGTTTCAGATTATGTGAATCCCAGCACATTCAATGCTTTTGAAACAGCTACCATTGTTTTCCTTCTATTTAAGACATACTTTTGCATACCAACAAACAAAATTTTTTGTTGAGTTTTGTTTTGTTTTGTTTTTTTGTTGCTGTTGTTTGGACTTTTCATGAATCATCTGTTCTTGTGCCAATTCAGAGAGGTGGACTCCAGGTATTAGGAGGAAAAAGGGGCAATGGCGCTCCCTCTGTGTGCTTGAAACTTTACAAACCCTCCATGTATGGTGAAGGCCATATGAGGTATTGGACCAGTGGATCCGGCCAGTGCATTTTCCAATCCAGCTTACAAAGTTGGTGTACATGCACATAAAGGAAATAGGTAGAATGAGAGCTTCCATTCAACTCTTAGGCTATTCCTAATAGATGTTGCCAACTTCTCTTAAATTTGTTGCAGATGAACAACTGAATTTTTTTTTTTTTGGTTCACATCTTTTTTTCTACATTAAAAAATTACTCTTCTCATTACTAGTCGCAATGGGTAATCTTAGTGGGTTTTTTTGGCCTTTTTTCCAGTTAACCAAAAAGACCTCCCTCTCAATGAAACTGTTTCCATTTTTTATGCAAAAAAAAAAAATTAAAATGGCAATACCTTCTTCTAGCCATAAGGGTATAGATAGTGTTTGTGTTTGGCTGTGTGTTATTATTTGTTTTCTTTTTCTTTTTTTTAAATTATGAATATGTGTAAAATCTGAGGTTTCTTGCTGATGTGGATGGTCATATAACTTTAAAGAAATATTTATAATTATTTAATGACATTTGGACCCTTTAAACATTTCTTAGTGTATTGCTATGTTGACTTCGGTCTCTAAAAGTGCTTTTTTATTAAATAACAAAATTTCTTCAGTGGGCTATAGCCATACCTGAAACATTGCTAAGCAATTTCAGTTTGTCCAGGTGTAATGTGATTTCTAAAATGCTTTCATCCCCAAGTATTTTGGATGTAGCATATTTTTGTGATGTATGAAGGAAGCGTTTTGTTTAATTCAATTAGATCTTTGGTTACCTTCAACACAGTTTGCCTTTTTAAGCAATAAAGATTAGGGAGTGAAAAAACAACCTTTTAGCTTTATCACTTATGTCACCCTTCATCAGCATGAAATGCTGGAGTGATGTGGTTTCTTAACTTCTTTCAACTGGAAATGATTCTTGTCACATTAAAGAGACAAGTACAAGTAAATCATTGAACTGCAGGAAAAAAAAATGTTCTGTGGTTTCAGAGTTCTGCAAAACTCCAATCTCCAAGCTTCATACTGAAGATGCAAGTCACCTTAAAGCCACATACGTGGATAAAAGCCTTTATCGATCAGGATATACAACAGTCCAGGGAAGCCAAATTGCACCTGGTTTTCTTAATCAATCAGCTTTACCAGTCCCAAAACTGGGGGAGACCAAGTCTACTCTGCCCAGGGCCCGGCTCCTGGCAACCTGCCATTTTATTTACATTTACAGGAGTAGATCTCGGCCATCTTTTGTCCTAAGCAGGAAGGTTGGCTTGAATAGAAGGCAAGTCTCAGCAGGTAGCCTGACTGAGAGGGAACACAGCATGTTAGGACCTGTAGTCTTTGAAATTGTAGTTCTTCATATAAAGAGTAAATCAAGGTGTTTAGGGACTACACTGGAGAGGAATTCGGGCTATACCTGCCCTTTGGGATGCACTTTTACCACTCCTACAGTCAAAAGACCGTCAGTCCTCATAATAATGTGAGGCCATGTCATGTAATGACAACAGGTTTATTCTTAGCCAAAAACTGCAGGATAAGTTTAATATCGTTACCATAGAGAGACCCAAATTTAAATTCTGAACCCCACCTTCCCCAGCAAATTGTGTCGAAAGATTCCCTTTTCCCCTACTATTGCCCCAAACACTCTTGTTCTTCCACATGGAGTAGAAGCTCATGTTGTGGACTTCCCATTCCCATCCAGGCTGAGTGGCAGTGGGGCCTGTGGGTGATGGTTACATTCTGTTCCTACCATTCAACCTAGCTCCTAAAGAAAATCAAGGGGGAAAAAAAATCTTTGCCTTCTAAAGGTTGTGTACTAAGTATGCTTAGATATATAAGCTACTTTCCTATTTCTTAGGTTTTCCTTTAAAGATGGAAGCTGTAATTGATACTATTTATTGTTGGTCTGTGGCAGCTTGAAGCATGCCGCTGCCCATTATTTGTAAGTGTAAAGTATGTGTGTTGGTTTCAGCAGCACTTAAAAAAGCCAGTGTCTGGTTACACATTTCAATGTTAATTAATCGAGAGGAAGATGTTACCGCCAGTGCCAGCTGTAGCCTATTTAATTAAAAAAAGGTACTATATTTGTACGTTATTTTTTATGCAGAAAAGGGCTTTTTTAAAAGATTACTGTACACATATTAAGTGATTTTTTTAGGGATGCTTTTGTGTTGAAATGTTGTTATAGTGGCTGCAGGCAGCAACCCAGAAACACTTTAAAATAAAGATACTTTTTTCTTTTGGTAAAATTCAAGCACTTCATTTTTTTCTTTTTTCTTTTTCTTTTTTTGAGAGGGGGTTAATTCCCACTTCTTAGACCAGATTCTGCATTTTTGTTGTTTTAAAGTCTCTTTTCCCTGCTTTGTTGCATGTGTGGTTTTTTTTGTTTGTTTTTGTTTTTTGACAGGACCATAAATTTGCATTGGGGGATGTACTTGATTTTCATTTTCAAGGAAGGGGGAAAAAAGGAAAAAGTCTTCCTATCTGTTTAATCCTATGGAATCAAGTACCATTCAGATGGAGCAGGCCTGAAGGAGATGTGTTTTCCTCAGGGCTAAAATAGCACAGTACTGTAGGCAGCTGAAATGTTGGCAGAGTTTATCGAGTGACCAACAAAGCTTAACCTACATCAATCTCTGGATGTCCCAGTTGTCTCACAAATCTTACCTATGTCACAGATCCAAAACAGGTGCCACAATTCTTCTTGTAAATTGACAGAATGTCATCTAACTAGTCCCTGTAGACTTTCAACAGACCAACTATTGTTTGCTCTTTAGTCTGCATCAGGCCAGCACCCTTTAAAACGTGCAGAGAAATGTAAGCCATTAGAGACACAGCTCAAGTGAGGAGAGGTGATATATGCACTGGTTCACAAGAGTTCATTCCCATCTCGATTGGTAAGGCCCATTCCAGAATCTAGGTTAACTCTACTGACCACAAAACTTTTTCAAAAGCAATAATTACTCCAACATTAAAGAAAACTATCAACCAAAAGACCAGTCTTCTGAACCTTGAATTTGTTATTTTAAAATAGAATTCATTTTGTTTTAACATTTTCTTTGTGAGAATTTTTAGATGTTTTGTTTACTTCATGTTTACAGATAACTGTTTGCTTGTTTAGTGCAGTATGTCTAATTATATCAGCCAAAAAACATACTTTACAGTAATTTTTTAGGTATTATGAATGAATTCCCATTTTTTTTCTGGATTTGCTTCACAATTCCTGGTTGCTGGTGGAACAAAGATATTTGTAGCATTATGTGTAAATACATGCTTTTTATTTTTATTTTTTCCCCAATTGCTGTTGCGCTTTCTGTGCACATATTGTACAAATTCTGCTTTATGCGAGAGATCACAATTGTGGATGAGTTTACTTTTAACTTCAAAGGGACTATTTGTATTGTATGTTGCAACTGTAAATTGAATTGTTTGGCATTTTTCTCATGATTGTAATATTAAGTTGATATTTGGATTTCATTTTCAATAAAATGGCTTTTTTTGTTTTGTTTTGTTACTTGTGTGTTTCAGACTTTTCTCTTTACCCTCTCTTCTAGTCTTTTTTCAAGTATTTACCCCTACCTCTGCCTCCACCTGGTTGAATATTTTCACATGGACTTACAACATACCAAGGCCCAAAGGAGAGTACAAATCCTGAATAACCAGTGAGAGAAGGAATTTGGGAAGGAGCTCTCTTCCTGTCTGGCCCTGTGCCTAGAGACAGATGGGAGAAGAATCTACCCATGAGTTTCATTTCCCTTTCATCTAGTAAGAGAGACTGCTATGGTATAAGCACAAGATTTGGAGTCAGAAGATGTGGGTTCCAATTCTGGCTGTTTCTTACTATATCTTATATAACTGTTGGGCCTCTCTTACCTTATCTGTAAAAAAAAAAAAAAAAAGGAAAGGTATTAGATGATTTCTAAGGATCTTTCCAGCTCTAATCCCCATGATCTTTGGCTTCTAACCTTGGATAGAGCTACTTATGGATTTTTGTTGTGGTTGTTCAGTCATTTTCCACTCTTCATGACCACTTTTGGGGTTTTCTTGGCAGATATACTAGAGTGGTTTGCCATTCCCTTCTCCAGCTCATTTTCCAGATGAGGAAAGTGAGGCAAACAGGGTTGAGTGACTTGCCCAGGGTCACATAGCTAGTAAGTGTCTGAGGCTGGATTTGAACTCATGAAGATGAGACTTCCTGACTTCAAGCCCAGCACTCTATCCACTGTACCACCTAGCTGCCTGCCAAATTAGCTCCATGTATAGGGGACATGGTTAGTCCTTATCGAAATTCTCATGCCAGCAAGTTAGCTGCTTACCCCAAATCAGATGGGTCTGGGGAAGAATTGGAAATTTGACATTTGTTTCTGATCCTCTTCTTCTCATATCTTATTTTTCCTAATCCTGAAAAATGAAGACCAATCAGATTTCAAGAAATGAAACAGAGTTTGGTCAGCGAACTCCCATCCCAGAAAGGGTGTATTGGTGATTATACCTCCTTGAGTTTGGATCTCCTAGAACAGGGGCTCTATGGAGTTTATGTGTAGATTTTAGGGGATCCATGAACTTGCATGAGAAAAAAAATATCTTTATTTTCATTAAGTTTTGACATTTAGCATTTCCTTCAGTCATTTAAAAATTTTATTCTGAGAAGGGGTCCACAGACTTCACCAGACTGCCAAAGCAGTCCATGACACCCAAAAGGTTGAGTCCCTGTCCTATCATGACTGTCCCCTCTAGAATAAATAGTCACTGAGGCCCACCTGTGTTGAGCCCCCCGATCCCCTGTTTTTCAGAGGGCTTTCTTTAGGCCACCTGTTTTCTGTTCCTTTTGGCTTACCACACTCCTATAAAGAAGGCCACAGGAAACTGTGGTGCAGAGAAACTATAGAATTTGCTCCAGTTCACACATAGCAGACTAAAAGTAAGATGTCCCCTTTTAAGGTTTTGACCTAGTGTTCTCAAGAGTGTTTATAAGAACAAGAATTTCTAAGGGTAGGAACATCTTAGGACACCTCCACTGAGACTTGAGCTGACGTCTGTCACCTGTTTCTCGCTCTTAAAGGATAGTAAGAAAAAAAATAAAGGACCAAAACCCACCCAAAACAAATTCAACACCATTACACTTCTGGTCAGAATTGCTTCAGCAATAGCTATTCCATTTTAAAGGGATGATGTAATTTGGGGTTAGACTTTGCTTGTGCCCTTAACTTTTCCTCTGATAACAGTACATGTCCCCTTATATTCCATTTTACAAATCTTATCTGACCATATGGTGTTGTAGAAAGGAGGATACCCATAATAAGTCCTGGTTTTGTCAGTAACTCCCCAAATGACCCTCGTTGGGCAAGCCAATAACTTATTTATGACCAAGTCAAAAGACTTGTTTGGGCCTTAATTTCCCCATCTATAAAAGAAGATGGCTTAGGGGCAGCTAGGTGGTGCAGTGGATAAAGCACCAGCCCTGGATTCAGGACTCCCTGAGTTCAAATCCGGCCTCAGACACTTGACACTTAACTAGCTGTGTGACCCTGGGCAAGTCACTTAACCCTCATTGCCCTGCAAAAAAACAAAAACAAAACCAAAAAACAAACAAACAAACAAAAAAGAAGATGGCTTAGGCTTAGAGCATGATGGTAGCGTCAAATTCAAATAGGAACAGCACTTTGCTGCCTACATATTGACTTAGAAAACCACAAACCAACATTATTTATGTTGTATTTTTATTTCTTTTGTTAAACATTCCCAATTACATTTTAATCTGGTTCAAATGGCAAAAGTTTTGTGGGCCTGCCAATTTGACACCCTTTGGCCACTAGACTTGGAATCTGGAAGACCTGGGTTCAAATACCCCACCCCCCCCAGACATTTTACTAGCTGTGTGATCCTAGGCAAGTCACTTAAATCTCACTCAAGCTCAGTTTCCTGATCTGTAAGAAGAAGGGGCTGAATTGGGATTGCTTCTAAAATTCCTTTCAGCTCTAAGTATTCTATGATCCTAATAGGTAAATTACAAGGTCCTTTCTGACTCTGACAGGCTGGGGATCAGGGCCTTAATTACAACTATAATGAGAACATGGAATTGGAGTGATATACCTGCTGTCTAAGGCAATGAAATAGAATGGCTAGCTAGGAAATTGGAATTACAACCATAAAATAATCATCTGAATTCCATCACAAAGATAAGAACTTTCATATAATACAATAGTAATAACATCACCTTATGTTTCTGTAGAACTTCCAGGTTTGCTGAGTGCTTTACACATATTTGTCTTGTCTTCTTTGATGCCCCCCCTTAAGTGATAGCTGTATTATCTATCTTTTCAAAGATTTTTGTAAATTCAGTGAATCTCCAAGTCTAATTTACCTTGAGGTTTATACCCTGTGTAGAGAGAAGCCTCTCTCTCTCTCTCTCTCTCTCTCTCTCTCTCTCTCTCT
Source organism: Dromiciops gliroides (assembly GCF_019393635.1). Classification (NCBI taxonomy): domain Eukaryota; kingdom Metazoa; phylum Chordata; class Mammalia; order Microbiotheria; family Microbiotheriidae; genus Dromiciops; species Dromiciops gliroides. The sequence continues at coordinate 261,330,747 of NC_057864.1, forward strand.
CTCTCTCTCTCTCTCTCTCTCTCTCACTCTTTCTCTCAGGCTCACTATACTCTCAGCAAATGAAGAACAAAGCTGGGTGGCCTGGTTTAAACTCCTGTTTGGCCTGGTGAGGGGGAACAATGATTTTGCCTACATCCAACATGGCCACTGTCCTTCTCGCTAAAAATAATAGATTAGAGGAGAAAGAAATACAATCATTGTTGTTGATCCCACCATCCCTTCCCCCAGCCTTCCCTCCCAAATATTTAATCATCAGATATTTCTGTGTGAGTGGGTGTTTCCTGTTCACTCAATCCCAGCCGAGACTTAGGCTAATAAACACCTCAGCTTTCTGTCTCAGAGTTTATTTGGCCTGGGAAATGGGTATTACCATGTAAACAGGAAGCCCCCTGAAGTTATTATCTACAGATGCTGTTGAAGAGTCACATGTTTGTATTTATGGGAGCTGAAAACAGTCTGGAGGAGGTGGGGGAAGCCCTCAGTCACAGACAGATAATGTATGCTGGTCTCACGGATCCTTGCGATCTCTCTTTCTCTTTCTCTCTCTCTCTCTCTCTCTCTCTCTCTCTCTCTCTCTCTCTCTCTCTCTCTCTCTCTCTCTCTCTCTCTCTCTCTCTCTCTCCTCCCTCAGCTTCTTGGAAGTGAATCCTTAAGTCTAGAGATCCATTGCCAAAAACCAGATGGGAAATATACATTCTGGGCTATAGAATTCCGGCAAACACTCTCCTTTCACCACCTCCAACCCCTTTCTTAATTATGAGGCTAACTGTGGAATTTCGGTTCTACCTCGTTTTGTCCAATGACTTCTGACTAATGCCTCCCTTGTCTGACTGACAGTGATTACTAGCAATGATTTTTAAACAGTTAGGGTACTTGAGATAAAAGTGAATATCTTACCATTGGACATGCCACCAGCTCCTCCCCAGAGAGATAGTGGAGTCTACGTTCAGAAAGGAGCATATATTGTCACGCTTCGCCAGAATTGGCTATGCTTTTTGGTTACTTTTGGGAGGGTTTTATGAGGGTTTGTGGGAGGGGGTGTCATTAGGAATTGACAGTGATTTAAAAAAAAAAAGGATATCAATAAAATACTTTCCTCGGTAAATTTAAAAGTAAACACAATCACCCCAATTAATGTCTTACTTTCCATTTCTTTAGAGTATCCCCTCCCCTCTCCCCCAGCATCTCAAAGTGCTTCCAAATGCCGGGGCAAGGGGGGGTGGGAAGGGAGGGGGACCAAAAGGTGGGAAAGCCCACCTTTAGGCATGCTCTTCTGTGGTAAGAGAGATATTAGTCAAGGCAATTGGGGAGATTTCTCCTCCACTCCCTACCCTAAAGGGTGACAGGATCGTTGATTTGGGCAATGAACCTGAGTTTGTATAGCCTAATTCCAAGTTTTCCTTCCACAGAGACATAAACCTGCCCTGACATGTTGGAAAGTAGGTGACAATGTACTATGATTTAAAGGGTTCTAGGTAGGTCCTGATGGCTTCTTTCTTTGCCAGAGGATTGTAATTCTGGGATATCCAGGTGTTGGTCACTTAATCCCCTGTTTGCTTCAGTTTCCACATATGTAAAATGAGGATCGTAATAGCACCTAGTTCCCAGGGTTGCAAGGACTAAATGAGGAAATAATTGTAAAGTGCTTAGCACAGTGTCTGGCACATAAAAAACACTATATACATGTTAGCCATTAATACTAATACTACTACTACTACTAACAATAATAATACGGCTGATCTGTAGGGTGTAAAGGCATTTCTTCAGATTATGCTATATATAATTTTCTTCACTACCTAGGGATACTACATATTTGGTCCTCAAATCACTCCCAGACTTCTGCCACTCCCTCCTGGGACTTCCTCCAACTTAATAAATGTTAAATTGAACTGAATTGACTAGCTGATCAGGAATTCCTGAAAATTCCTTGGAAGATGGAAAAAACAAAAGCTTTGAAACCTAGGTGAAACAAGGCAGCTCAGTATCGGAAGTGTCATTAATTATATAGAAAGTAAACTAAGGCTGTCTGTGGTCTCATCCAATTGGCTGCTACCCTTCCTCCTGATCTTCCCTGGTGGCCCCATTCCTTATAACTCTTTATTCTCTCTCTCTGTCTCTTTCTGTCTGTCTGTGTGTCTGTGTGTCTGTCTGTCTCTCTCCTGTCTCTCTGTGTCTCTATCACTCTGTCTCTCTCTGCCTGCCTGTATTTCTGTGTCTCTTTCTCTCTGTCTCTATCTCTCACCCCTGCCTCTCTGTCTTTATTTCTGTGTCTCTGTCTCTGTTCCTGTTTGTATTTCTGCATCCCTGTCTCTGACAGCATCTCTCTCTGTCTCTCTGTTGTCTCTCTTTGTTTTTCTCTCTGTTTTTGTCTCTCACCTAGCTTTTTTTCTGTCTCCATGGGCCAGTCCTTCTTTCTCCCTAGGCTCCATCATCTTTCCAGGATGTTTTTGCCCTATCCTCTGCTCTGAGCCTTTCTACTGGAATGGCTCCCTCTCACCTCTCTAGATCAACCACTCCCTGTCTCATCTTACATCTTACCTACACCAGGCCCTGGGTATCTAACAGCTGTGTAGACATGGTGGTTAGATGAAGGCTCTAGGAGAGTTTATTTTTAAGAAAAGGACAGCAGAGACATGATTTTTATTATGCTGATTTTAAAGCTTTGGTGCCTATATGAACCTTTGTATGAATGGGGACCAGGATAAATGCAGAAAAGGTACTCATTTTCTGGTGCCCAAGCTTGTCCATTTTGACATTTGGAATTCCTGAACACATCTGGTATAGAAAGACAAACACAGAAGCTACAACCCCCGCCACCCCAATGGGCACATCTAAATGTCAGTTAGTAAACGTATAATAAACACCTACTGTGCCAAACACTGGGAATAAAAAAAAGAAAGAAAAGAAAAAGACAATCCCTGTCCTTAAGAAGCTTACAATCTACCAAGGGAAGTCAATATATAAAAAGAAGCTGAAGAATCAGGGAGGGAGGTACCCTGGGTGGGGGCATGATGACAGCCAGGTAAGAAATGAAGAGATGACTGGCCTGGGTGCCCTCCTTAAATAAAGGTTCTGGGACAAGTTCTCTCCAGTCAAAAGGAGAGGGCCCTGAGATGTGTTTCAGGGTTGAAAGCAATTTTTCAAGATGATGAGGTTCAAGGGGCATGATGGGAGAAGTCCAGTGGGAAATGAAGAGACAACTGGCCTGGATGCTTTCTTTAAATGAAAGTCAAAGGAATCATAAACTTAGAGTTGAAAGGACATCAGAGTTCATTCTAATCTAATCCTTCATTCTAGCAGTCAGGAACCTGAGACCTCATAGAAAGGTGGTGACTTGCACAAAGTCACACAGATAGTAACCCAACAGAGCCCAGATCCTCTGACTCAACATTCAATGTTTTTTTCCACCAGACCAATTCCACCCTCCCCCAACCCAGAGCCCAAGGACACGGTTACCCATGGGTGTGCACACAGCATTTATTTGCCATTGTACCCATCCATGGTGAAAATTACAGAATGTGAAACAGGTGGTTAAAAAAAAAAAAACCTGCCACACCATCAACTTGATTTACAGGGATATAGAATGCTTGCTGAGATGTCGCTGAGCACTCTGAAATTTGAACTCAATGCAAGGAAAGTGATCTCTAGGAAAGCACTTATTTCTGAAAAGTCAGGGGCCCCAGGGGGTCCAGTAGTGCATGCAGCCCTGTCATTCAGAAATGTTACACCAATTGTAAGTAAGCGATGGAGTTTCTGGAGACTAGCTTGGTTGTTCCTTCTTAATTCCCTCAGTATTTGAGCTCCAAAGAGATATGAATAGTTATAGTTGTGCCAATTCCATCTCTACTGGCTTCATTTCATTTCTGATATTGCAAAGATTTCTTGTGACTTAGGGAGACTCTGGCCTTTTGATTCTGGACACTTATATACAACTTATTCCTCAATTCCCTTGATAAAATGAAAATTCCTTGAGAGCAGGTACCCTTTCATTTATGTCCCCAGGCCTACCACAGTGAGTGGCATGCAAATGGGCACTTTAAAAAATGTTTGTTGGGGCAGCTAGGTGGTGCAGTGGATAGAGCACTGGCCCTGGATTCAGGAGAACCTGAGTTCAAGTCTGACCTCAGACACTTGACACTTACTAGCTGTGTGACCCTGGGCAAGTCACTTAACCCCAATTTCCTCACCAAAAAAAAAAAATTAAAATTAAAAAAAAATTTTAAAATGCTTGTTGATTGATTGGTTAATTACAATGCTCTCCCCCACTCCCCATTTCTGTCTTATCCCATAACCACTAGAAAGTTTAGGAATTATTTTTTTCAGCTTCCACTAGAAGCAAGGCTAAACTAAAATCTTATAACTCAAAATACCTTGGCCTGGGCCTTGGGGAAATTCTTCTTGAACTATAACAAAAATATCAGATAATTATAAGTCTGGAAAGGGGCTTCTGTTAACTTGGAACACTTCTGAGAGATCTATTAGGCAAAGAAACAAAATCCCCAAGATTGGCGGATTGTTATAAATTAATAAGCAAATTCTCAATTAACAACATAAGATTAAAAAAGTAACAACTGTTAGATTTGGGGGATCTGCACCTATTATAGATTTTTGGGATCTATACCTGCGATTTCATTCATGTAAGGAACTCTCTCCTCCAAGGTCCATAAGACAACTTATCTATAATGTTAGAGAGTTCCCTGGGAGAACTGAAAGATTAAATTATTTTCCTGAGATCACAAAGATGATATAAGGCAGAAGTACAACCTGAACCCAGGTCTTGCTAATTCTAAAAGAAGTCCTCAATCAATCAGCTAAGTGCTGACTGTCTGTCAGGCACTGTGCTAAGCTCTGGGGATGCAAAAAAGGCAAAGGACAGTCCCTGCCCTCAAGGAGCTTATAATCTATCCTCTATTCACTAAGCCATGCTGAACTCTCATAAACATTACTGTTAGAATATTATTAAATTCTTTTTATTTTCACATTCTACTGTGATCTCTCTCTCTCTCTCTCTCTCTCTCTCTCTCTCTCTCTCTCTCTTTTGTGTGTGTATGTCAGGCAAGTGGGGTTAAGTGACTTTCCCAGGGTCACACAGCTAGTAAAGTGTCAAGTGTCAGAGGCTGAATTTGAACTCAGGTCCTCTTGACTCTAGGGCCAGTGTTCTATGCACTGCGCCATCTAGCTCCCCTGATCCTTCTCAGTAGGATATATGATAAGTTTTAGAGTTGGAAGGGAACCTTAGAAGTGGTTCAGTTCAACTTCCTGGGGGCAAAATTGCTCTCAGAAGTCAAATTATTTGCCCAAGTTTTCATGACTAGCTAATGGTAGAACTTGGATTAAAACCCATGCCTCCTGGAATCCAGGGCTCTTTCTACTTTAGGACGATTAATGCATCTCCTTTGGGGTACAGAATGGAAGAAATAAGCATTTATTAGAAATTATCTCCTTTTATCATCCCAACAACCCTGGGAGAGAGGTACTAATATTATCTCTGCTTTACAAAGGAACTGAGGCATCTTTGGCTATAGCATCTTACTCTGAGAGATAGGAAAGACCCGGCATGAGGGTGGTGAGGTAATTGGGGTTAAGTGACTTGCCCAAGGTCACATAGCTACTAAGTGTCTGAGGTCAGATTTGAACTCAGGTCTTCCTGACTCTGGGACTCGGTGCTTTATTGTGCCTCTTAGATATCTTTACCATTTTACATTTCATCCAGTGTTGTCAATGGAACTAGTCTGCCTGTCTAGTTTTACTTTCTATTTCTAGTTTAGTTTCCCTCTATTATTCTTCCAAAGAGTAGACATACTTTTCTTTGGCTTTAGGGGTCACAGCATTGCTCCAAGAACAGCTTATAAATCCTGTTTTTTTTCTCTGATTTATTTCCAAAAATATTTTCATCATTGATAACCTAATTTGCAAAGACCTTATACCCTTTAATGCAGCATTTTGAAATCTTCTCTTCTTCTTGCCTATTTCCCCCCTTGTATTAAAACATGAGCCCTTGTCCAAATTTTTGTATTGCTGATCTGGCAGTGTAATAATTCGGGACGAAGTACTTATCATAAAACTCAGCCACATCTTAGGGAACAGAGAAAGGAAACTCACACTTGACTTTGAAACTTATACGAGTGACCAAGTTGTATTCCCTTCTGTACAGAAAAGGAAAGGAAGGGCTATAGAAGGAGGAAATAGATCATAGATAGTTAACAAAATTGTGCTGTTTCCCCCAGCTCCCAGGGGATACAATTGGAAGATCTTCTTAGGGTTTGTCATATTATTTTATTTCTCTGGGCTTCTGTACCAATGCTTAAAGAAAAAAGAAAAGAAAATTGGAGCTTAAACACTGGTGCAGCCCCTAACTCTTGTTTGCTTTTTCATTTCCGTAGCTGTAAAAAAAATATCCTCTGGAAGCTCAACTTTATCACATTGCAGGAGCAGATCAACTACTCCAATGAGGCCCCCTCTCTCTTTCTTAGGGAAAGAAACACATACACACACACTCATACACATACACACACACATGCACATCTGCTGTACCTCTCTTGCTTGCCCCTTGTCCCCCTACCCCATCATCTCTACTTCTGTCTTGCTCTGTCTCTCCCAATTCTGAAAGAAATAAAGGCTACATTTCAAATGATGGGATCATCAGGAAATATGGAAAGGAAAACTGGATAAGAGGGTAAGAGAGAGGAGGTGGAGTGGGAGAGAAAAAGACAGAGACATTCAGAGAGGAGTAGGAGAGACCAAAACAGAGAGGATGAGAATGAGAATGAATATTGAATTGAAAAGATCTCTGGAATCCTGAATGCAAATGATCTTTCTCCTTTTATTGCCAGTGATGGTATTCTCCCAACAAAGCAGGATGTTCGTGTTTTTAATAATAGCTAGACCAGATGCTAAATTCTACTCGGCAACATGCTGTCCAAGTGAGAAGGAGAACAGCTGATTTCTGTTAAGATGAACACCAGGAGAATAAGCCAAAAAGTATGAGAAATCTCCGGAGGTCTCTGCTTTGTAAACCCCTGTTTGGCAGAGAGATCACAGATTCAGAACTGAAAATCCAGTTTGTCCTCCTGCTCCCATTCCTTGTTTGAACTGGTTGCTGGGAGTCTCTGCAGGCCTCCTCCCTGTCCATTCTCCTCCCTCGTCTGCAACCTTCCCCCCTCCCCACCCCAAACTTTCCACCTTTTTTCTGTGGCATCCAGAGGAACTGGCTCACATTCTCCCTAAAGTGAAAGACCGAAACCTAGGGCCCCTTGGCTTTCTGTAGAAAAATACCCATCACCAAGGAATTTTCTTGACTTGTTCCTTGCCATAGAAAATAGTGAAATCCTGAATGTGAGCCAATAACTTTAAAATGGCATCTTTGTTCCGTCCTCTCGCCTTTCCCCTTCTTCCTCCCTGTTCCCTCCCACCACCCTCATGCCGGGTCTTTCCTATCTCTCAGAGTAGGATGTTATAGCTGAAGATGCCATACCTTTCTGATGCTCCTTTCTGCTTTGCTTGGCTAACCTGGGTCTCCCTTTTCTCATCTGTAAAATGAAGGGATTGCATTAGATGACCTATGAGGTCCTTTGCAGAGTTTGGCCTATGTTCCGATGATCTGCTGTCATTGCTGTTGTTCAGTTGTGTCTGACTCTTCGTGACCCCTCTGTTCTTGGCAAAGAGGTTGGAGTAGTTTACCATTTCCTTCTCCAGTTCATTTTACAGATGAAGAAAATGATGCAAACAGGGTCAAGTGACTTGCCCAAGGTCACACAGCTAGTAAGTGGCTGAGGCCAGATTTGGACTCAGGAAAATGAGTTTTCCTTTCTCCAGGCCTGGCAGTCTTGATGCCACCTAGCCCCCTAGTCCAATGATCTACTGAACTCTAAATGTTACTAAGGAATCTACCTCCAGTGCTTAGCCCAGTATGTGCCAGGCCCCATAGTAAGCACCCAACAGATGCTTATTGATTGATTGATCCCCATGCATAAAAGAATCTCTGATAAGAGGAACAGCTTAGCAGAATTTACCCTGACAGTCTATTGAATTATGCTGGGTCTCCATTTAGATCTATTCTTTGATGACTGTTGGACACTGAATATGTGCGTTGGTGTAGGGTGTGGTGAGGAGTACCTCACATATATCTAGTTGCTCTATAAATAGCCCCACCTTCCCTCTATTTTTTCCCTTTCCCAAGGAGCACAATGATAGAAACTGCCCTTCTTGGTTTCTTGATTCTTCCAAGGGTCCCTTGGTGTCCATTTTCACTTGGTCTCATTTGCATGAAAATCTTTGGGTAGAAGAGGAGAGGTGAGGGCCCCTGGGGAGGGCCCCTGAATACCGTTGTCCCTTCTAGTCACACTTGTTGTGTAATTCTGGGCAAGTACCTTAACCTCTGTCTGCCTCAGTTCCCTCATCTACAAAATGGAGATAATGATAGAACCTGACTTAGGGGAGTTGTTGTTAAGTCGATAACTTGTGTCTGACCATGATACCATTTGGGATTGTCTTGGCAAAGATATTGGAGTAATTTGCCATTTCCTCCTCCGGCTCATTTTACAGGTAAGGAAACTGAGGCAAACATGGATAAGTGACTTGTCCAGGCTCGCACAGCTAGTAAATGTCTGAGGTCAGATTTGAACTCATGTCCTTCTGACTCCATTGCCAGCACTCTATCCACTTCACCAGTTCACAGCCTGCTCTCAGGGTAGTAGTGAGTTTACTTTGCAAACTTTAAAGGGCATCTTCAATGTCAGCCATTATTTCTTATTGGGGAGAGGGCAAATGTTCAAAGGGTTAAGACAGTTAGATCTGAAAGGGAAAGAACATTTTCAGTCATAACCTCTTTTTAAAATGACCCTAAATCTCAACTGAAGAGATGCTTTCAGAAAATTTATTTAATATTCGAGAAAAATGCATTCATTATTTTAGTGAAGAATTTTCTGTAAACAAAACAGTTCATTTTGGCAATTGATTGATCATGGGTTTCTGCCCCAGAGGAGCTCACGTGATCTTTGCACTTACTTACATACGCAAAAGTGACATCTCCTTCCCTCATTGTAACAACTTCTATTCCTTCTTCTAGGTCAGCAGTGAAAATTGCTTGCATTCATGTTACTTTCCTAATTCTTATGAAAATATTTCCAATATTTATTAACTCAAGTCAAAACTATTATATTTTTCCTTGTATAATGAACATATATTTTTGACTGAATTAACTGGACTTACCCAATGGCTCACCGAGCATTGCCCCTTCAACAACTCCTATATACACCCCCCTTCTCTCCCCTGGTACCGCCACCACTTTGGTGCAAGCCCTCATCATCTTATACCTGGATTGCCACATCAGCCTCCCGATGCTGCTGTGTCTGCCTGCCACAAGTCTCTCTTCACTGCGCTCTGTCATTTAAAGACCCTCACATCCTGGCCCTTTTCTATTCTTCCAGCCTTCTTACACTTGACATACCCTACCACAGATCCTGGGATCCGGCTATACTGGCTTCCTTGCTGTTCCTTATACACCAAACTCTATCCCTCACCTCCATGCCTTTTTACTGACCATCTGCCATGCTTGGAATGCCCTCTCTCTTGATTGCTACCTATAATTTTAACTCAAAGCTTCCACAGGAATCTTTTCCCAGTGTTAAAATAAACATTAGGGGCGGCTAGGTGGTGCATTGGATAAAGCACCGGCCCTGGATTCAGGAGTACCTGAGTTCAAATCCGGCCTCAGACACTTAACACTTACTAGCTGTGTGACCCTGGGCAAGTCACTTAACCCCAATTGCCTCACTAAAAAAAAAAAATAAAAAAATTAATAAACATTATTTTTTTTCTTCATGTAACCAACATATATTTTGGCTAAATTAACTGGACTTACCAAATGATGTATATTGTGGTCAAGCTTTGTCATTTTTATCTTCACATCTCTTGTGTATTCCCTTCTCTCTACTCACACAGCTATGTTCCTGTTGATCACCCCTACCCCTGTATTTTCCCTCTTAGGTTATAACTAGTTACAGTGAACATTTCTTATGCGTGCATAATTTTTATATATAATGTAAGAGATGTTATAGATAAGATATATATTGTGAAATATAGTGTGTAAGAAATATGTAATAAGATTTATAACACAAATATGGTAATATTATCTAGAAACATTTCAAATATATTTCATATTTTTCATATGTAATTATATATAAGAATACAAGCTATGAGGTATATAGTATATAAGATATATAGCACATAGCTTAGCTTATATGACATCTATATTATATGAAATATATAATATATTATCTAATATATGAGAAACATATAATTATATAATGCATGTATGTGTTATATAATATCTAAGGCATATTATATAAGGTACCTAAGATATGTCATATTATATAATAATATATAAAATCTATTATATTATATATTATCTCCTATGTGAGGTACATTAAATAATAATGTAATCTATGTATGTGTCACAATAACAGGATTATTATATATTAAACATAACACAAGGGGCAGCTAGGTGGCGCAGTGGATAAAGCACTGGCCCTGGATTCAGGAGTACCTGAGTTCAAATCCAGCCTCAGACACTCGACACTTACTAGCTTTGTGACCCTGGGCAAGTCACTTAACCCCCACTGCCCCGCAAAAACAAAAAAACAAAAAACAAAAAACAAAAAAACATAACACAAACATGGAATTATAATATATTATACATAAATATTTCATGTATATATTTAAATGTATCACTTATTTATATATAAAATATATAATATAATAAGATAAAATTATCTGCATGTTGTCTTTACATTAGATTGTAAGCTCCATTTGTCTTCCTTGGTATAGCTATATTCATACTTATATTTAGTATACCTGAGCATAATCTATACTATGCTCAACATAGTGTCTGGCATATAGCAAACAATGAATACATGCTTGTTGATTGATCCCTTCCAATTCTTAGTACCTTCTTTCCCAAACTACATTATATTTAACTACTTTCCATATGTTCAGATTTATTTGCTTTATATTTATACTGTGTGTACGTATATATATATATATATATATATATATATATATATATATATATACACATATACACACACACACACACACACACACACATATATATATATATATATTTGTTGTCTCCTTCATTAGAATGTTAAACTCATGAGATAGGGATTATTTTTATTCTTTATATTTGTATCCTTGGGGTTGAACATGGTATCTGACACATATTAGGTACCAGTTAATACTATAAAAATAATTATATTATTATAGTATAATAAATACTTGTTAATTAATTAATATAAGCTGTCAACAGATTCAGATCAACATATCCATCTGAATTCTCTATTTATCCCCATAACTATACGAAGATTTTCCTTCAACTCATCAAAGGCATCGGGAGCTTTTATGTCAGTTATAGTTACAATAACTCACATTTCTATAATACCTTAAAGTTTATCAAATGCCTTTGTCAAAATAACCTTGTCAGGAAGGTAATAGAAGTGGTAGAATCCCCATCTAACATATGAGGAAACCGAGGCTCAGAGATTAAAGTGACTTGCCCAATAGCCACCTAGCTAATAGTTATATAGGACTTTAGGGTTTCCAAAGTGCTGTCCATAAATGACCTCATTTAATCCTCACAACCACTCTAAGAAGTAGGTGCTACTATGATCCTCATGTGAAGAAACTAACTAGATAATAATAGCTAAAAGACACTTACTAGCTGTGTGAATCTGGACAAGTCACTCAACCCTGTTTGCCTCAGTTTCCTCATCTGTAAAATGATATGAAAAAGAAAATGGCAAACCACTCTAGTGTCTCTGCCAAGAAAACCCCAAATGGGGCCATGAAGAGTTGGACACAACTGAAAAATGACTCAATAACAACATTTATATAATGCTTATAGTGCCAGGCACTGTGCTAAGCATTTTACAAATATTATCTTATTTGTTCCTCACAACAACCCTGACAGATAGTATATATAGTGTATATGAGATATATAAGATCTATAACACATATTATAGGATAATATATTATCTAGAAACAGTTCATGCATATTTTTAAATATATTATATATTTATATAAGATACAGAATGAGATATAGAACATAAAATGTATAATACATAATAAATGCTATATTCTGTATTATATAATAATATATGATATATTATATGCATTATTGTTATCCCTATTGTATAGATGAAGAAACTGAGTTAAACAGGGTTAAGTGACTTGCCCAGGGTCATACAATTAATAAGTGTCTGAGGTGGGATTGGAACTCAGGTCTTGCTGATTCCAGGTCCAGCTGTCTGTCCACTATTACATCTAACTATTTAATAGGTTTCAGAATTAGGATCTAAACTCATTGTGAAATGTTGTCAAGAGGTGAATTTAGAGGGCTAAACTACCTACCTATCAATTAGGACTATTTCAAAGTAGAATTGACTTGCTTCATGAGGCAGTGGGTTGCCCTTCCTTGGAGGTCTTCAAGCAAAGACCAGCTCAACAAGAAGCCCTTCCCAAGAAAAGCAGATCACCACAAATCTCATCATGCAGTTTAACTCAGCCTGGGATGCTCAATATTCCCAACTTCCTCAGTCTCCCCTTCCCTCTGAATAGGGGGCTGGCAGGTAGAGTGCTACATCCACCCAAAGCCCTTTATAGAGGACATAGCCTGGACTCTGCAGCTCACTCTATTTTCCATTTCAGCCCTGCTTGGTCTGAAATCCAAGGAACAAGATGGCTCCCTGCTGAGTCTCCCCTGCTGTCCCCCCCTCCCTTTTCTAGCTTCCTTTTGTGTATTAGATTATAAATTCCTTGAGGGCAGGGATTGTCTTTCTTTCTCTTATTCTTAGCCCCACCCCCACCCTCCCACCCCCAGCCAGGACTTAGCATATAATCAAAAGCATATTAAATGTTTATTGAATTGAATTTTCAGGTAGAGGTTGGTTTCAGTTTTGGAGGTACCTTCCAGATCTTAAATAGCTTGACATGGGTGAAGCAGTAAGTACAGCATCCTTCTCATAGCAGTAGAAACAGGAACAAGGAATGTCTTGGCAGGCTTGGACTTGCCTTGATGGAGAAGAATCAGCACACCAGAAATTCAAGCTTTATTATTTTTTTTTTCAAATGACACATAATTATATTGTCACAGGAAGTCACTGTCCCAGTCTGCTGACTAGAGTTAGGGAGGCAACTGGGGAGATAAGGAAAGGGGCCTGGGTTGGAGTGCTGACTCTGCCACTGACCAGTTGTGTGACCTTGGGCAGAGTCCTTCCCTTCTCTTGGTCTCTGCTGCTATAAAATTAGATGGTTGGATAATTTTTTCATTCATTCATTCACTCAACCCATTTTAATGGATACCTACTATGTGTAAAGAACTATGCTAGTGTCACATGGAGATTCCATAGGAAATATTGGTAAAGAACTCTTAAGTAATACAATACTTATAGAGGTGAAGCCAGGCAAAGCCATCCTCTTTCTTAGCAAATGTCTTTGTGCACAAGATCAGAGCTCAGTCAGATATCAGAGACACCAGAGTCCTCCACTGCATCCTGAGCCAACTCCAGTTGCCTTGACTTTTGACCTGCTACTAGACTTTTGATGACTCTGGAAGAGAGAATGAGGATAACAACCTTGTGCAACTCTGCCACTAGTCCAATTGATACGCTAGTCAAGACATCACCCTATGATGTCACTGATCCTCTTTGAAAACAAAGGACAAGCAACAACAACTAATAAATGTCTGAGATAGGATTTGAACTCAGGTCTTCCTGACATGAAGCCAAGGGTTCTATCCACTGTGCTACCTAGTTGCCATAGCTGTTAAGATAGGAATGATAATACCTACCTACCTTAAGATCTATGTTTCCAGGTACTAGTAGAGATTGAGGGGAGGAGGAAAGAAGAAAATTCAAGAGGTATAGACCAAAAGGTTTCCCAACTCCCCTGTACTCTAGGAGTGTTTGTGATATACCTCTGCCTTGTGTAGAAGGGGAGAATCTTATCTAGTAGCACTTTAAAGTTAGTTGGAATCAGCAGGAATTGTTATTTTACAGAAAAAGAGGAAGCTTAATTAATGGAGGCCAAGATGCTTAGTAGAGCCTCCACAGGGGAGTTGTGGCAAACCAAGAGTCAGAAGAACATACAACCTAAGTCAATAACCTGAGCTTACTTTTACCCTTAAAGTGACAACTCTTTCCTTGCCACACCTAGACACTTCCACATCTTCCTTTAACTCATTTACTTTATTTCTAATGCTTATGAACTTTGGCAAAATAAATGAATGAATGGATTGATGGATAGATTGAATGAATGAATAAACAAACAAGCAAGCAAATAAGTGAACAAAATAAACAAATGAATAGATTAAATGAATGAATGAACAAATAAATGGATGAACAAATGAATGAACAAATAAATTTTAAAAGGACAGATAAATAATTAAATAATTAGAAAGATAATAAATAAATGGCTGTTAAACTTCGATGGATTGGACATCATAAATCCTGGGTAGAAATTCTTACTGCACCTAGACAGTCATTGTAGTCTTCAGCAACTCACCTGGCCTCTGGTTCTTTGTTTCCTTATCTGTGAAATGGAAGGTCTGGATTAAATTGAAGGAAGGGACCCTAAGGTCCCTTCAAGCTCTGAATTTATGATCTCAGGATCCTATTGTTGACTGAATTCTTCAGTTTTCTGTCAACCTTTATCACAAAAAATATATCTTGATCTCAGCTAACTCCATTTAAAACAAATATTTTTCTTTATTAAAAAAAATACTTGAAATGACTAATGCAGATATATGTTTAATGTGATTGTACATATATGACCTATATCACATTGCTTGCTGTCTTGGAGTGGGGGGAGGGAAGGGAGGGAGGGAGGGAGAAAAATTTGGAACTAGAAATCTTATAAAAACAAATGTTGAAAAATATCTCTACATGTAGCTAGAAAATAATAAAATACTTTTATGATAGAAAAAACCAACCCAACTAGCTGAAGTAGTAGGATGCTTCAGGAAATGAATCCAGTTCCTATTCAAGCTGATAATAACGTACTTCTCCCTTTTAGACAATTAGGTACCCACCTTCTGACAGTGGGGCATGTGCTTGGAGTTGAGTTCCAAAAGTAGTGAATGGAACTGTGCTGATCCACGGTCAAATTTTAGAGGGGGCACTGATAAAATGAAATAATGAGGAGACTTCAAGCCAAATTACATGAGTATCTGCAGAGGGAATTGGGGGAAATTAGCATGTAGCAAGAGAAGTCTTTAGAAGGACTTAATGATCATTGCCGTCAACTCTTGAAGGGCTTTCCATGTGGAAAAGAGATTAGACTTATCCAGGTTGCTCCAGAGGCCATAGCTAGGACAAAAGGGTTGAAGTTATAGGAAGACAGATTTTGATCAACATAAAAAAGAACTTTCCATTGACCAGAGTAGTCCAGTGATGCAATGGTGCTGCCTTATGGGGTAGTGAGTTGGTTCCCTGATACTAAAAGGTCATTTATTCCCCATCTTCCTCTGGGTGTTATTGTTCTTTACATCTTCAAATCATATTGTAATTTCCTTAGTCTTCAACACGCTCACTACTCCAGAGAATATAAGCTCATGGGGACTACCTTTGCTATGTTTTTTTATCCCATCATCTGGAGCATAGTTCCTTGCACATACAGTAATTTCTTAAGTGCTTATTGATATTATAAAGTGGATTTATGCTTCAGGCATAGGTACTGGATTGGACAATCTAAGATTTTCTGATTCTGAGATCTAATCTTTTTGCTTTTAGTCACCTTTGGGTCTTGTGGCATATGTTTGCCAGACAATGGACTGAGGCATCCAATACTATCTTTGACCATAGAACAGAGGAAAGATAACTGGTATATGTAACCTATGATTTTGGCTTCATTCACATGATGAGTTGACTACCTGTGCTAATGGGTATCTGACCCATGATATGTTAGAATGTAAGCTTCTTGAAGGGTTGGGATTATTTTATTCTTTGTGTTGTACTGAGACAAAAATGCCTGAGGTGCTTTAACAATTGCTTGTTGATTGACTGATTGATGGGTCAATCCAAATGTTGCTTTGGAGGCTGATGTTACCACATATCCTGTCGCATGCCTGAATGATCTCTAATGTATCCTTTAATTTTAAAAAGTCATACGTGATATCCTAATTCCTGTAAGTCAAGGAGAGCTCAGCACACACAACCAGAATCCTATGCTGTAATAAAATAAAACTTAATCTAATACTTATTTAATTATTTTTTAAAAGTCATACAAGGATAGCCGTATTACGTAAGTCAAGAGGTTAAACATACACAATGAAAATTTTGTGTTGTAATAAAATGAAACTTAATCTAATACTTATTTAATTATCTGCATAATAGCAATTTGTGTTTCCTGGTAAGTAGGCTCTTAGAATCACAGATCTAGGAATGGAAGGGTTATCACAGGTTATCTAAAATTTATTTTACAGTTCAGGAAACTGGGACCCAGGGAAATTAAATAACTTGCACAAGGTCACATAGATAGTGTGACTCAGAGTTGGGATTCATACCCAGATCACTAGAGTCAGTGTTCTTTCCACTATAGCATGCCCATAATTTTCTAACACATCCTCACTCTTATAGGAATACCATCTAGCATTTATATAATTCTTTAAGGTTTTCAAAATACTATAAAACAATCTTATTATCTCTGTTTTACAGATAAGCAAACTGAGGCTGAGAGAGGTTAAATGAGTTCCACAGGGAGTAAATTTCTGAGTCTGGTTTGGAATTCAGGTCCTCCTCACCCCATGTCCAGTTTTCTATACACTGTCCCACTTATAACCAATTTCCCTTGGTGGATGCCTCTCTCCTATGGAATGAAGCATAAATTAGTTTATCTTAACATTTCATCATCTATTCTCCAAGACCAAGACTGGTCATTCAAAAGCTGTTTCACAAATATTTGTTAAATTGTTGAAAACAGGAAGTCAAGTGGAGGGGGGAAATAGTATTACCTTTACTAGGTCCAATAAAACATTTCTGGATTAATATTTGAAGGTAGTAGTCTGGTGGGATTGGGGAGAAAGCCATAGAGTAAACCCTCTATTAAGCCTTCAGTCACTTCCTCTGGTGGACATTAGTCAACCATTGTTCGTCAAACTTCCAGCCTCCCTACTAACAGATCTGATCTTTGGGTGAATGCTACTTTAAAGTCATCAAACTTAGCATCTGCTCGGTTCCATTTCCTGGGGCGGTTCCTAAAAGGTGGCACACTTGTTTGGCTATGAGTCTCTTTGTCCAGTCTTCCACTGGAGGATCATAGGATTTAGAGATGGAAAGGATTTTACAAGATCATCTAAAACTAATGGAAAAGGTGGCTGGCTAGATGGATAGAAATGCCCAGGCCTGAGTCAGGAAGACTCATCTTTCTGAGTTCAAATCTGGCCTCAGACACTTAACTAGATGTGTGATTCTGGTAAGTTCACTTAACCCTCTTTGCTTCAGGTTTCTTCATCTGTAAAATGACGCTGAAGAAGGGAATGGTAAACTACTTCCAGTATCTTTGCCAAGAAAACCTCAAATGGGATCCAGAGTTGACTTAACTGAAATGACTGAACACAAAAAAATCAAATAGAAAACAAACCTTACATAAAGATCCATGCAGCCAAATATTAGATATAGAAAACTACATATTAACATTATCTAAATTCTACTATTGTATTTTGATTCTTCTTTTTTTGTTGTTAAATATTTTCCAATGGGGGCAGCTAGATGGTGCAGTAGATAAAGCACCTGCCCTGGATTCAGGAGGACCTGAGTTTCAAATCTGGCCTCAGACACTTGGCACTTACTAGCTGTGTGACCCTGGACAAGTCACCTAATCCCCCATTTGCCGCCCACAAAAACCAACCAACCAAACAAAAAAACAAAACAAAAAAAATATTTTCCAAATAGTATTTGAATCTGGTTTTGGGCTTCACACTAGGACTAGATTTTAGTTCAGTGCTCTCCTTTTTTTGGCGAAACAATGGGGGGGGTTAAGTGACTTGCCCAGGGTCACACAGCTAGTGAGTGTCAAGTGCCTGAGGTCAGATTTGACTCAGGTCCTCCTGAATCCAGAGTCAGTGCCTTTATCCACTGTGCCACCTAGCTGCCCCAAGTGCTCTCCTTTTAAGTATGAGGAACCAAGGTCCAGAAAAGTTAGTTGACACACCCAAGGTCACACTGGTAATAAGTAAAGAGCCAAGATTCAAACTCAGGCCTTCTGACTACAGATCCAATATGCTTCCCACCATTCCAGGCTGCTTCTCTAGATACACAGCAATACTGTAAGTTCAATGGGGACATTAGAAGCCAAAGCAGAAAAATTTAGATCCAGTTGGGACTTGAGAGACTATCTAGTCCAATCCCCTTATTTTATAGATGGTAAAAACTGAGCCCCAGAAGAGATAGGAAGTAACCCACATTATTCTACTAAGTAGTGGAATAGGGACTCAAACTCACGTCCTCTGATTCTAAGTTTAGCATTCTTGCCAGGATGTCCTGCTATCTTTCCTGTTAGGTGTGGCTGGCAGACTAATCTCTTTGAGGGCAGGGAGTGTTTGAGTTTTGCCTTTGTAACCCCAGAACCTAAGAATACAAGCTGGCCCTTAGTGCCTAGTGATTGGTTATTCAATTGATTTAAGTGTTAGTGGGTGCAAATCAAATCAATTACCCACTCGCCAGAGAAATGTATTTACATTTTAAAAGGTCTTTCTGGAACTATGGACTTAACCAAAAGACACTGTGGCAGGCCAGTGGGAGAAGAGAATAGCAGCCCTTGATATTCTACCCTGTAGGCAGCCATTCACTCCACTCATGGTTAGGGACATTTATAATAATTGGTGGTCTTGGGGCAGCTAGGTGACACAGCAGATAGAGCACCGGCCCTGGATTAAGGAGGACCATGATGTTCACAAATCCGGCCTCAGACACTTGACACTTACTAGCTGTGTGACCATGGGGCAAGTCACTGTAACCCAATTGCCTCACCAAAAAATTATAAAAATAAAAAATTGGTGGTATTCTGACTGTCCAGCTAAGGCTAAAGTCCTGTTTCTCCTACTTACCCCACTTTCCCCTTTTTCTTCCTTTCTCCCCGCTTCCTTGCCCCTACATCCCCAGCCCAGGTCCTTTGGCAGCTACAATGGGGGCTCTGTGCCCAGAGTCACCTATGTGCCCCAGTGAATGGAATGAAAGTTGGGATCATACTGGAGGATCTCACCCTGGGCCTTGTATTATTTCAGTTTTATTCTTAATTAACAGAATCTTAGAGGTGTTATTAGAGAAAATAAATTAAAAATCTTCCCCCTCCTGCTAGTAAAAAAAACAAAATACCCCCCCACACAAAATGGAAAAGGATAAAGCAAAAAAAAACCCCTTACTTGATTCCCTACCCACCCCCAACCAACAGGCTGCTGCTGACCCCAATTCTATTCCCAGCTATGATAATTTGCCAGTTTGTCATTCCCCAACTTGGCACATCAAATTGCATCAGGTTTGAGTTTGTTGGCTGCACAATGAAGTTTGTGTTGTCACAGAAATTAGCCTTGATGGACAGGGGGATGGCAAGGGGATTGAGGGGAGGCAGGCCACACTGTTGGCATGCGGGAGGCCTGCAGATTCCTGGAGTCTTCTCCAAGAAAAATCAAAGTTGGAGCTTTGTAGCAGCAAACCAAGGCAAGAAGAAACTTTTAACAGCTCAGGAGCTAGGCTTGAGGGTGAAGCCTCTTCAGCCCCAGTCGCACCTATCCAACCTTCTTCCTTCACTCCAAACCTCCCTCCTGCCACTCACTGGAGCCCCAAGGACCTTTCTTGTTGCGAAGACAGGGAGGACAGGCTGGGAGTGAAGTGAAGTCGCTGGGCTCTCAAGCTGGTGGTTAGCTTTCGTAGGCTCTTGGCTGCCTGACAACGGGGGATAATAATTCAATACTTCTTACTGAGATGCTTGACCTTATTGTTAGTTTTTGTGACAAGGGGAATTTAAAGGAGCTTCAAGAATGCTCGGGAGTGTGGCTGAGAAAGGCCAGTGTGTGCCAGCAAGCAGGGAACGGTTTCTTTTTCTGACATCTATAAAATTTAGGTGAAAACAGGTCAACATTGATCTTGGCAAATGGGAAAGCCAGTTCTATTGTTAGTAAGTGAACTTCAGATATATATGTGACTCAAATTCAACCAAATCCACATTCAGTTTTGGAGTATTTTCTGTTAGGAAAAAAAAGGGAAAGAAAAGAAAAAAGCTATTCATTAGGTTGCACAGTTGAAATCTGCTTTGGCCAAGTAAAAATGGATCATTTTCGAAGGAACAAATCTGCTTGTTGAAGCAAGAAACATAACAGTGGAAAAAGCCCTTAGACTTGGAGTTGGTAGACCTAGATTTGAGTCCTTCCTCTGCCACTTATTAGCAGGGTGGCCATGGGCAAGGAGATTAAACTTTTTCTGATCCTCAGTTTCCTCATCTGTGAAATGGGAAAAATAGTATTTGTACAAACAACTTCACAGACTTGTTCCGAGGAAAAAACTTTTCAGGCTATAAAATGCTATTGAAATGTGAGAAAAAAAAACTATTGAGTTGTTAAGGAGTTCACATTCACAGAGATGAGAAATATCCAATACTTCCAGCATCATAGAATCTTAGAGTTGGAAGGGTGTACACAGAAGCTATTTAATCAAACCTGTGGAAATAGCACTAATTTAGGAGAACTGGATTCAAATTATACATTGGACTTTACTAATTATGTAACCTTTGGCACACTTAATCTCTATAAAATGGGGGACTTGAACTACATGACCATTGAAGTACTCTTTAGACCTATGAACTCCCTATCCTCAACATATGGTTACCTAATCTTCAGATGAAGATCTCTAGCAAGCATAAACTTAGGACCTTTCAGGTAGCTTATTCTACTTTGGGACATCTTTTATTAATTGCTGGGGAGTTTTTCCTCTTATCAAGTTGAAATCTCCTTCTCTGTAACTTCTTCCCATTGTTCCTAGTTCTGCAAGTCTACTCTATATTATTCATGACAATCCTATGCGTCGTTCAAGACAACCTCAAATTTTTCTCTTCTTCAATTGAACTATAATTCTTTCAACTTATTTTTATATAGCATTTCCCCAAGGCATGTAAATAAATCATCCTGGTTGGTCTTCTATGGATTTCTAGTTTATCAATGTTCTTCTTAAAATGTAGTGCTTGGGGGACCTAGATAGCACAGTAGATAAAGCACTGGCCTTGGATTCAGGAGGACCTGAGTTCAAATCCAGTCTCAGACACTTGATACTTGCTAGCTGTGTGACCCTGGACAAGTGACTTAATCCTCATTGCCCCACAACAACAACAAAAAAATGTAGTGCTCAAAACTTAATGGTAAACAAAATGGTGTTCCAGATATGGTCAGACCAGGGCAGAGTTCAGTGGGACTGTTTCCTTGCTAGTTCTGGGCACTATGACTCTTTGAATGTGCCCTAAGATCACCATGCCTCATTCTGAGATTTCACCTCACTGGAACCCTGAGAGGTTTTTCAAATGAACTCTCATCTAGTCATACCTCTCCCTTCCTATACCTATAAAATCTATTTTTTGAGCCCACTGTTAAGCCTTTACATTTATCCTTATTAATGTTCAGCTTGTTAAATAGGTAGGACCTAATGTTCTAGCCTATAGAGTATATTTTGAGATTCTGACTTAGTAAGTACTCATATTAATATTCCTACCAACTTTGTGCCCAATGAAAATTTGATAAACGTGGCACTTATGACTTTATTATCCAAGTTATAAAAAAGTAATAAGTAGCACAGGGCCAAGCAATCAGAGATTACTATTGGAAATGGGTCATTCAACCAATTCTGAACCCATCTATCTTACCCACATCTCTATCTTTTTGTTGTTTAATACTTGGCTCAAGGTGATTTTCTTCCCTAGCATTTCCCTAATCCTCCCATCTAGTAACCCTGTCAAAAGAGGAAAAGGGGTTAGTTTGGCATGATCTGTTCATAATGAAGCTCTGCTGGCATAATTTCTTTTCTTAACTTTCATTTGCTAATGATCTTTTTGATAACATATTCTAGAATTCTACCAGAAACCAAAGCCAAGATCCCTGGTATGCAGACTTTTGACTAAATTTTATTTTATTATTTTGAATATCAAGAAATATCATCTTTCTAGCCCTGTAGCAGCTCTCTTCTTTCCCCAAGGCTTTCAGAGAGATACATGAGCAGAAACTCAACAATCATACCTTACCAGTTCTTTCATTCCTCTGGGGTATAGTTCATCTGGTCCTGGTGGTTTGAGACCTCACCAAGGATTAACTTTGTGCCTACTTATTATCTTCTTACTTATTTTGGGCAACTCCTCTGTTAGACATTTTAAAATCTATCCTATCTAAATATCTTCTCGGCAGAGAAAATAAATCTATTATTTATTGTCATTGTCTCTCTTCACACCCATCTACTCCTCAGCAGTGTGTTCTCCTTATTTCAGTCTTTCTCTTTTCTCCACAAAGCTTTTTTAAAAAAATCCACTTCAGTTGTCCTTAGCAGTCCTTACAACCTTTGGCTCATCCATCTTATGGAATGGTTTCTCTTTTGTATTCTTCTTCTGCTTCTTGCCCTTGCTTTAGTGGTTACCTTTCTAAATTCAAATTAATCTGTGAGTTCCCTGTGAATCCACATCACATTTATCTCTCTAGACAACTCCCTGTTTCTTTCCCCTTTGGAATTTTTTTCTCTTTCTGTCTCAGAATTTTCTAGAAAACTCTATTTCTAGAGAACTACCTATACCTCTTTGTGAGATGCTCTCTGTAGAATTTTAGGTTGTGGGATTCTACATATATTTTTGGAATCTGCTATTCCAAGACAATAGGGTGTATATTAGACCATGCTTAAGTGCTACTCTCCCTTTGTTGTGAATTTTAAAATAGAATAAATCACTTTCTCCCAAGGTTCTCATCATTGGTACTTCCATAGTGAGTTCTCTTGCCAGATGGTGAGAATCAGATCCAATATTTTCTTGCTATTTCCTCTACTTTTGCAAGGATGAAATTAAAATTAAGAGAAAGGAATAAGCATTTATACAGCACCAACTATTGTGTCAGGCACTCTAAGTGCTTTTATAAATATTACTTCATTTGCTCCTCAAAAAAAGCCTGTTATTATTATCCCTATTTTCCAGTTGTGGCCTTTTGACTTGCCCAGGGTCACACAGCTGCTAAGTGTCTGAGGCTGGATTTGAACTTAAGTCTTCCTGACATTAGGTCCAGTGCTTTATCCACTGTGTCCCCCAGCTGGCTCTGATGTAAGTCAACTAAAAACAAAACAAAACATTTATTATCAGGCAGCTAGGTGAACTTGGAGTCAGAAAGACTTGAATTTGAATCCTGCCTCAGACCCTTACTAGCTGTGTGACCCTGGGTAAGTCACTTATTAACTCAGACTCAAGTTTCCTCATCAATTAGGGGATTAAAGCTTGACAACTACTAAGGTATTCTCTAGCTCTACATGTATGATCCTACAAGATCAGGATTCATTTCTGTTTGTTTTTTTTTTTTTTTTTTTGCGGGGCAGTGGGGGTTAAGTGACTTGCCCACGGTCACACAGCTAGTAAGTGTCAAGTGTCTGAGGCCGGATTTGAACTCAGGAACTCCTGACTCCAGGGCCGGTGCTTATCCACTGGCGCACCTAGCCGCCCCCCAGGATTCATTTCTCATTTCTAATTTCTCAAAATTCTCCATCCCTTTCCCCCCAACCTCTGCCCAATCTACTTAGAAGGTATCTTATTTGATTTTGTGTGGGTAGTCAGTCAGTTTAAATCACCCTTAGACAGTACCCACAAAGTTGGTGATTGTTGAGAGGAGGGAAGGTAGTTTGGGTTTAGTTGGGTTCTAGGGTAAGCCTCCCCCAGGATTTTAAACTGCATGCTGTCTTCTCCAATATAAATCATCCCATCTGATAATCATTTTCAAATGGCAAACAATAATAAAAACTTTCCTTTATTTTTGCCTTCCAAGTGTCAGCTTATCTACAAAGGCCATGGATGTGTGAGGGTGTGTTTTTTTATTTAAAAAAAAGGAAAGAAGGGAAAAAGAGAAAGGTTGAGGAGCATGTGCCTTCCAAAGGAAGACTGGAGCACCCCCAGGTCACCTTTTCAACCCTACTGCTCTGTCCAGGCTGCAGAGAGAACCAGAGACACAGGCTATAGAAACTAGATGGGTATCTGAATAAGTCTGTGCCACTGTTCACTGCCAAGCCTGCCCTCGAAAGGATCCAGGTCATCTCCTCTTGGTCACAAGTGAGAAGGAGTATGTTTGCAGCTTAGACTGTGGTTTCTGATTATGGGGATAACTTGCCCCTCCCTGACCAGAGTTAAAAATGCACACTATTTGGAACCCCTGAAAAAGGGTTCTACATCATGGGATCATAGCAGGAGTATTCTGGTAAGTGCTTAACAACAGGTTCTCTAGAAAAAAAAAAATATGCAGGGCAGACATTGAAGTTGAATCTACATCATTAACCTTTTTCTCCTTGCCTTTCTTGAGTCTAGACAGTCATCAGATCAAGCCTGATATATTGTGTTTACTGATTCCAAGGTATAATTGCTCACACTGAAGATTTAACAATCCAGTTCTCATGGGCCCTTTCTTTCTTTCTTATGGGACAATGAGGGTTAAGTGACTTGCCCAGGGTCCCACAGCTAGTATGTATCAAGTGTCTGAGGCCAGATTTGAACTCAGGTCCTACTGACTCCAGGACTGGTGCTTTATCCACTGCGCCACCTAGCTGCCCCTCATGAGCCATTTCTAAATGGCTCCAGCCCACTCCTGTATTACAGCATTATAAGTTTAGAACTGGAAGGAAGCTCAGAGACTCTATAGTCCAGTCCTTTATTTTTCAGATCAGTAATCTGAGGCCTAGAGATTTTAGATGATGTAGCATGTAATACTGTATATTAGTGTTAAATCATAGCTTTATAGGCTTGGAGCTGAGAAAGACCTTCAGATCATTTAATACCACTTCTGAATCTTACTCATGAGAAAGTGAGGTCCAGAGTGGTTAAGTGATCTGTCTAAGTCAGTAGTCAGTTAATTAACATTTAGTACCTATTATGTACCACACACTACACTATGTACTGGGATACAGTTAAGAAAAATAAAGTCTGGGGGCAGCTAGGTGCGCAGTGAATAAAGTCCGGCCTTGATCAGGAGTACCCGGGTTCAAATCCGGCCTCAGACACTTGACACTTACTAGCTGTGTGACCCTGGGCAAGTCACTTAACCCCCATTGCCCCACAAAAAAAAAAAAAAAAGAAAGAAAAATAAAGTCCTTGCCCTCAAAGAGCTTATAATCTAATAGGGAAGGACAGTACACAAGAGGGAACTGAAAGGGGGGGGGAAGGTGCCACTGTTGTCAAGGAGTACTGGCCCCAGGCATGCTGTTTGGAGAGTTATAAAACAAGCAAAACAGCTGACCAGAAAATGAAGAATTACCTGGAAACTTCGGAGTCCTTGATAACAAAAGGCTTTCGGAAGAGTTTATTACTCCCCCCCGCCCCTGCCCCCTTCCAAACAGAGGAGAGAGGGAACTGAGAGTATCCAGAAGGGGCCTAGTATCCAGGCTGAGTCAATCTGTATATGATGAGATTTCAGGTGATAAAACTTATGCTGAAGTAGGCTTGATGTTGTTGGAGCAGAGCAGCTCATAGAAAATGAAGTCACAGAGTCAGACTCACTGAGATATCGAACAACAATCAAAATAGAAACCAAATCTTACATAAGGTTCCCTGTAGTTGTACAATGTTGGGAAAAAAACCCCCACATTTTAACATAATATAAATGCTTTATGAATCCATTCATTCATTGAAGGGTGTTTGTTATTATTGTTCAGTCATGTCCGACTCTTCACGACCCTGTTTGGGGTTTTCTTGGCAGGGTACTGAAATAGTTTGCCGTTTCCTTCTTTAATCCATTTATGAGATGAGAAAACTGAGGCAAACAGGGTTTAAGTTACTTGCTCAGGGTCACACCAGCTAGTAAGTGTCGAAACTGGATTGAACTCAACAAAGATGAATTTTCCTGACTCTAGGCACGACCTCTATCTATACTCCACCTAGCTGCCCCAATTGTGCTATAACTAAACCTTTTATTTAACCCAGTGCCCAGCACAAGACCTTGTAAACAGTAGACATTTAATAAATGACTGTTGCATATTAGATGACTGGGTGATAAGGCAGAACAGAATTATAGATTATTATTTTTGAGAAATTTGTGGATATAAGGAAGAAAAGAGAGAAAGAGAAGTTAGATTTTTGGCAGGATAAGGAAGACCTAAATTGGACAGAATGAAAGCAGGGGAGAGGGAGAGATATTTTTTTTTGAAGGCAATGAGGGTTAAGTGACTTGCCCAGGGTCACAGTTAGTAAGTGTCAAGTGTCCAAGGCCATATTTGATTCAGGTCTCCCTGAATCCAGGGCCAGTGCTTTATTCACTGTGCTGCCCTCCATTAGTTCTTGAAAGATAGATGAGGTAGAATTCAAATGCACAGAGAGGAACCAAGCAGCTATTCATGGCTGAGGAAGTAGCCCTGGGCAAAGACATGAAGATAGGAATACTTGAGGCTAGATGCAATACAAAGTTGGTGTCAGGGAGAAGTAAGCAACTAGGTCCTGAATGTGGAAGACAATGAATGATAGACTAAGGAGTCTGACCTTTAGTCACAAGCTTTTCAATGCCCTCTTCATTCTAACTCTTCAGCTCCTCAAGGTGTTTTCCTTTTTCCTCCAAATTTATTGACCAATCCAGATTCTGGTAGCTGATTTTTCTATTGACCTCCACGAAATCCTCCTTTCTTCCTCAATAAGTTTATTATTTGACTCACAACCTCTTTCCACACCTCAATTCCTGACCTCATACTGTGGGGCTTCAACATATATCTCTGGGGTATGTGGGGTACTAAGGGATGACTAACACCTCTGGTGTGAGGGTTCACTGAGCCCTTTTCAGGGCTGCTCATCCATCTTTGGTGTCCACCTGTGGTGCCAAGAAGCTATAGCATGTGCAGCAGCTATACCCCAGTGAAATCATCTTAGCAGACTGGGCTAAACTAGGTTGAGGGTAACCATGGTTCTCAAACCCATCAGTGAGTTAGGGGAATGTCCACCCCCAGCATGTGAAGACTTCGCCTGGCAGAATGGGCACATGAGAGCAATGCCCATGAAGTCGTTTGAAGTGGGAACTGTGGAGTGCTTAGAGCTTAGTCAGACATTGAAGACGCCAAGATTATCCACTGCATCCTGGACTATCACTAGTCTTCTTGACTTTTGTCCTTCTACTGGAATTCAATGACTCTGGAAGAGAGTGAGGCTAATGACTTTGCACAACTTTGCCTCCCTTAAATCCAACTCATGCATGAGTCAAGACATCACTCGTCATGTCATTGGTCCTCTTCAAAAACCAAAGATGAGCAACATCCCTACCTCCATCTCTTTTTCTGTCTCTATCTGTATCATCTCTAACCCTATCTCTATTAGCCATTGATGCTAATATCTGTGTCTATGTTGGTGTCAATGTCTACTTTATGTCGATATTGATATTAATGCCTGTGTCAATATTTTAGTCTATATCTTTATCCAGATGAATATCTATATCTATCTCAGCAGTGATGTCTATCTTGATGTCTGTGTCCATATATCTTCACCTTCATCCCTATATATGTTTGCATCTATGCATTATATCTTTATATCTGATTGTGTGTCTATTTCTATATCTATATATCTACATCTGCATCTGTTTTTGTGTCTATGTCTTATATCTATATTTATGGTCTGTCTATGCTTATACATTCTCTATATCTACACACATATATGTACAGATATCTATCTCTACACATGTACACATACATATATACACACATATATGTATACATACACTTTCTCAAGTACCTATACTTCACAGTTCCTCAATCTACTTAATCCCCAAATTTTCCTCTCTACCTTATCTACACTCAGAAATGGACATACCTTTCCTCTTGCTATCAGCCACAACTGTCCTACTTCCATGTTTGTGAACTCTAAAATTCTTTTCATAAACTTTTATCAATCTTTCCTTATACCTTATGACCCCTGTTCTTCATTTATTCCCTTTGTTCTTTCACAGATTATTAACCTTGAACTGGCTGGACTCTCCTCTCTTCCCTATCTTGACTGCTTTGTTATTCAATTTAACTTGACACTATCCTCTCCTCTTAAATCTCTCCTTGTCTCTTGGTCCTATTACTGATTACTCCTTGCCAAACCTCAGCCTTGTATCACTCTCATCATCTGCCTCCTTTGCTCTTATTCATATGCTGCTGAATGAAACTAGCAAAAATCACAAAACTGTGATGACTGGCTACACTACAAATTTATGTGTCATAATCTCAGCTGGGTCTTCTTTCCAGCAAGGTAATCATTTTAAACCCTCCCTTAAGGGATTGCTATCCCAGTGACTAAAAACTTTTGGTTCCTTCTAAAATTTCTTATTTCACTCCTCTGCCTACCTGCTCATCTGAAGACCTCATCTCTTATTTCACTTTGATAAAAACCTGGTCCTTGGGGGCAGCTAGGTGGCACAGTGGATAAAGCACTGGCCCTGGATTCAGGAGGACTTGAGTTCAAATCCGACCTCAGACACTTGACACTTACTAGCTGTGTGACCCTGGGTAAGTCACTTAACCCTCATTGCCCCACAAAAAACCAAAACCAAAACCAAAACCAAAAAAACCCTGGTCCTTTCATACCTTTCCAGTTTTCTGAAATGCTCTCTACAATTTAGTTATGATGAACCTATATCTGATTGCTTATTGTCTCAGGGAGGGGGTAGGGCAGTAAGCGAGGGAGGAATAGAATTTGGAACTCAAAACTAAGAAAAAAAATATTAAAAATTGTTTTAACATGTAATTGGGAGAAAATATTATTTTTAAATGTATAAAATAAACTACATAGGATGACAAAGGAAAAAATAGTTAAACTAGCCTTCTTGCTGTTCTTTGTACATGACATTCCATTTCCTGACTCCATGCTGTTGTTGTATGGCTGTCTTCCATACCTGGTGTGCTGTTCCTCTTTAATTATTTACATATCTTTCTCCTTATGTGAGTTCCTTGAGGACTGGGAAGTTTTTGTCATCCTTTGCAAATCCAGGGCTTGCAGAATACTTAAACATAGCTAGCCCTTAAAAAATACATGTTGTCCCCCAAAAGAGAAAAAAGACCTATTTGTAAAAAAATATTTATAGCAGCTCTTTTTGTGGTGGCTAAGAACTGGAAATCAAAGGAATGCCCATCAATTGGGGAATGGCTAAACAAGCTGTGATATATTATGGTGATGGAATATTATTATGTTATAAGAAATGACAGTCAGGATGATTTCAGAAAGGCCTGGAAAGACATGTATGGACTGATGTATAGTGAAGAGAGTAGAACCAAGAGAACATTGTGCACAGAGACAGCAATATTATTTGAGGAAGAACTGTGAATGACTTGAAAATTCTCAACGATACAATGAACCAAGACAATCTCAAAGGTCTATTGATGAAGCATACTCTCCACCTCCAGAGAAAGAACTGATATTGATGGAACGGACTGAAGCATGCTATTTTTCACTTTCTTTCATTTTTTTCTTTTAATCACGTTTTCTTGTAGAAAATGACAAATATGGTCATGTTTTACATAATCATAAAAAATTGCATGTTGACTGACTTCTTCCTCTCCTTCCTTAAATTGGCTCTTATGATGCAGTCAGATTTTAGAATATAGAGAAGATAAGAGCTTGTCATTCTGCATTTCTCTCTGAGACTAGCCTGTGTTCTATGGAATGCCCTGAGGACATTTTGTGAACCTTCTAAAGTGACAATTTGCTAATCTGATAAACTAATTCATGATTACAGAAGAGGCCTAGAGGGAAAGGTTATCCCTTCCCCTCCCAATATCCTAATAATAACTGCTGTCATTTGTGTAACTGCTGAACAACTGTGTAATAGGTGAAAAAAGCACCATATAGACATCACCTTATTGAATATTCATAACAACTCTATAAGATTGGTAGTACAGGGGCAGCTAGATGGCGCAGCGGATAAAGCACCGGCCCTGGATTCAGGAGGACCTGAGTTCAAATCCAGCCTCAGACACTTAACACTTATTAGCTGTGTGACCTTGGGCAAGTCACTTAACCCCAATTGCCTCATTAAAAAAAAAAAAAAAGATTGGTAGTACAAGTATTTTTATCCCCATTTTTCAGATGAAGAAACTTAGGCCAAGACAGATGAAATGTTTACCCAAGATCACACATCTGTAAGTACTGGAGCCAGCATTCCAATGCAGGCCTTGTCAATCAATCAGTAAACATTTTTTAAGCATCTACTATGTGCTAGGCTCTGTGCTAAGAGCTAAGTATACAAAAAGAGACAAAAGACAATCCCTGTTCTCAAGGAGCTTATTGTCCAATAGGGGAGACAACATGCAAATAAATGTATACAAAACAAGCTATGTATGGAATAAATAGGAAATAATGAACAGGGGGGAGGTACTGGAATTAAGAAAGGTTGGGGAAAGCTTCCTGAAGAAGTTGGGATCTTAGTTGGGATTTAAATGAAGTCAGGTAAGTTGATAGTAGGAGGATGAGGGACAGTGTCCAGGAATGGGCACAGCCAGAGGAAATGCCAGGACCCGAGTTATGGAGTGTCTTGTTCATGGAACAAGTAGAAAGCCAGTATGTCCCTGGAGTGCATGTTGTTAAAAGACTAGAAAAGAACAGGGTGTGTGTGTGTGTGTGTATGTGTGTAGGTTATGAAGGGCTCTGAATACCAAACAGAACATTTTCCAATTGATCCTAGAAGCAATAGGGAGCCACTGGAGTTTATTGAGTAGGAGGAGGTGTGACCTGATTAGACCTGTGTTAATAAAGGGTGCATTGGAGGGGAGGGAAACTCCATGAGTTCCTCATTACGCAGTATTGGCTCTCACAATTAGGGCCTGGCTTAGCACATATCTTCTTATAGTGTCCTTCTGGAGACAATTTCTCTGCTTTTTTGTTTGTGTATTTGGAAAAAACCAGAAGTGACACTTCCAGAGTTATAATTTGAGGTCAAGTCAAAAGGAGAGGTTGGGGCCACGTTTAGCCTATGCAGGCATGTTCAAGCAGATCAGGCCCCTCAAATCATTCCATATTTGCAGTTGTCTCTCTACCTGTGTAGATAGAAAGTAGTGGTTCCCAATGTTCTTTATTTTGGGAAATCCTTTTCAATAATGACCAAAAAAAAAAGTGTTGCAGAACCCTAGACTAATTTAATAGATGACTCATAATATTCTGCAGTTATTTATTGCTTAAGGCACCATTTAAGAATTTTTAGCATGATCATTCTTGGAGAATCAAATTGAGGATTCTGGAGGGGGTCAGGAAACACTAAATGACAAAGGGCTCTGCCTTAAAGAATGGAATGGAAACCTAAGTTCTAAGCCCTTGGGATTCCAAGGCCTAGGGCTACATGGACAGATATAATATGTAGCAGAAACTGCACCTGTGCTTTTGCAAGTTACACTGAGAGAAAGATAATCTATCATTCGAGGTTCTTATTGCTGAAGTCAAGGAGTCAGATGGAAGGAAGCATTTGTACTTTAATAGGTCATTCTGATTTGGAACAACTTAACCCATTCAGTCATTCTGTGGTGCTGTCAGGGTTTGAATATTCATAACAACTCTGTAAGATAGGCATAAATATATTTATCCCCATTTTTCAGATGAAGAAATTTAGGCTGGGCTGTCTTGAAAATCAAGGTTAGAATTATCATCATCTCCATCTTCATCATCATTCATTCTTTTCATCTTATTCTATTAAGTTCAGTTTGAAATCGTCTTTGGACAAGTCTCTATCCTGCTATTATTCTTTTACTTTTACTGTTCTACCAATTCTTGGGCAGGTGGAGAAATGATTGCTTTTTGTAATTGAATAAAAGTATTCAGATGTAAACTTGTTTTCTCTAGGCTCACTGAAAACATCTTTGGACAGCCAGTAGCAGACAGTATAATGGGCTTAATTATGATCATCACGAAGGTGATTTTTCAATCATTTCATTCATGTCTAGATCTTCATGAACCCATTTGGAGTTTTCTTGGCAAAGATGCTACAATGGTTTGCCTTTTCTTTCTCCAGCTTATTTTACAGTTAAGGAAACTGAGGCAAATGGGGTGAAGTGACTTGCCCCAGGTCACACAGCTAGAAAGTGTCTAAAGTCAGATTTGAACTCATGAAAATGCATCTTCCTGATTCCAAGCCCTGATAAAAACAACAACAATAGTAATGATAACAGCTGGCATTTGTATTATGATCCTTACTCCAATTCTGTGAGGTGGGAGCTATTATTTTTCCAATTTACAGATGAAGAAACAGAAGCTGTGTAAGGTTAAGTGATTTGTCCTGAGTTACTTAACTAGTAAGCTTTTTTCCAAGTCCAGCTCTTTATCCACTGTAGCTCCCTCATCCCTTGTCCACATAGTATTGATTTCTTCTGCTAGGTCCCTATATTTGAAAGATTTTCTTTTTGGAGACATTACAAATATTCAAGAACAGCAACATTTATTGAAAAAAGTACTCTTGCATTTTTATGGATCATTGTGATGTATGTGGGATCAGGTTCTTCCCTCAAGTAATTTATGTTCTTGGGCTTATGAAAGATTAGACTTCTGAATAATATTTTTCTGATTTTCCTCATCTGGACTGTTCCTGATCTACTTTTCTATTTTTAAGCAGTTACCAAAAAGTTTGGATAATTATTTCCTTAGAGTATAATTTATGATACAGAAATGCTCTTTCCCCCTTCATTCCTATTTTTTTCATTGTTTCCCTTGAGATCTAGAGTTGGTTCCTCTAAATGAATTTGATTATCATATTTAGCTCTACAAAATTATTATTTTGTCTAGCTTTTGGTAGTTTTGTTGATATAACATTAAATTTGTAAATCAATTTAGATGGTATCATTCTTTTTTATTTTGATTAGATAGGTGTTACTCAACCAAGAACAATGAATAACTATTCAGTTATTCTAAGGAATTTTTTATTTCTTTAAAGAACATTATGTATTTCTAGAAGTCTTAAGTATGCTTTGCTAGATTCACTTAGAAATATTTCATGCATTTGTAATTAGTTTGAATGGAACTTTCTTTCCTATAACCCTCCTATTTCATAGATGAAGAAACTGAGAAATTGAATGATTTGGCCAATTACACAGGGAACAAGCCAGTCAAGAAGCATTTATGAAGAACTCACTATGTTCCAGGTAGTGCACTAAGATTTAGGGATACAAAGGAAGACTAAACTGAATTCAAGGAACATATATTCTATAGGGGGAGAAAGCATATACATATTGTGGTATATAAAATCTAAATGTGTTGTCTAAAAAGTCTAATGTATGGTTGCCTTAAATTAGAAGCTTTAGTACCAGTCTTTGGCTATTTAGCTTTTATTAAAGCATCCTAAGTATTAGAAAAAAAAGAACACATGGAGTTAAGAAAAGGCATATCCAGCCTAGAGTTCCAGATGGGTTGGGTTCTTCCTCAAGTCCTCTCCCATGAGCCTGCTTCAATCATGAACTCTCCAGCAAACTGAGTGTGGAAGCTTTTTATAGGTCCGGAGCATGAGCGGTCCTTACACACTGTTTCAAGCTGATTAGTAGGTATCATCCAAATCCATTGGTTCACATAACTTGAAGGGAGTCTCATGTTGAGTTCAAAGTCCTTAGCTTCTGAGAACAATACCTTCTTAAGGGCCAGCCAGGTGTGGTTACAATCTAATTAATTTGAAGTAGGCTAATCAGCAAAATCAATCACTCTCAGTTAATTCAATCAGTTTAGATTAATCTCCAGGTGGGCCTTTGAGTATATGCCAAATCCCATTATTTCCTCACAATATACATATGCATATACATATACATACAAACGCACATGTAATATTTACACACGTGTATCACATGTCTACATGTATACACATGAGCACAAACAATGTGCATATGTGTATGTTCATATATGTGTGTATAATTAGGTCATATAAGATACATATACAACTTCAGAGGAAAAGGTTGGATTCAATGAAGGGATCTGTAAAAACCTCCTGCAGAAAGTAGGATTTGAGCTGATTCTTAAACAAAACCAGACATACCAAGACCTGGAGGTGAGGTGGAAGAACATGGGGGTAAGGCAACGAAAAAGCACAGAGATAGAGTTTCTTATGTGAGGAGCAGCAGGCAGTCTGGAATATAGAGTGTATGGAGTGGGGTAAAGAATAAGAATAATGAAAAGGTAGGAAGGGGCCAGGTTGTGAACATAGGACTTTATGTTTTATCCTAGGGGTAATAGGCAGCCATTAGAATTTGTTGAGTTGGGGTAGCTAGGTGGTGCAGTAGATAGAGCACTGGCCCTGGAGTCAGGAGTACCTGAGTTCAAATCCAGCCTCAGACACTTGACACTTACTAGCTGTGTGACCCTGGGCAAGTCACTTAACCCCTATTGCCCCACAAAACAAAAACAAAACCAAAAAACCAAAAAAAAAGACCCAGAGCGGGGGGAAGAATTAATTGAGTTGGAGGCAGAGGAGGGTAACAGACTTGAGCTTTAGGAAATCACTTTGATGGTTAGATGGAAGATGGATTGAAGTGAGGGAAGGAGGAAGACTGGAGATGGAGAGACCATTTAGAAGTCTATTTGAATAGTTTTAAAAAAAATTTAAATAAACATTTTTATTTAAAGTTTTGAGTTCCAAATTCCATCACTCCCTTCCTCTCCTCCACTCTCCCAGAGGCAGTAAGTAATCAGATATCAGTAGTACATGTACAATTATGTGGAACATTTCCATGTTAGTCATTTTGTATAAGAAGACTCAAATAAAAGAAATAAAGTGAAAAATAGCATGCTTCCATTTGTGTTCTTTCTCTGGAGGTGGATAGTATGCTTCATCATTAGTTCTTTGGGATTGTCTTGCATCATTGTATTGCTGAGAATAGCTAAGTCATTCACAGTTCTTCATCAAACAATATTACTGTTCTCCTGGTTCTGTTCACTTCATTATACATCAGTTCATGGAAGTCTTTCCAGGTTTTTCTGAAATCACTCTGCTTGTCATTTCTTATAGGATAATAATATTCTGTTATAATCACATACTACAACTCGTTCAGCCATTATCCAATTGATGGGCATCCCTTTGATTTCCAAGTCTTTCTATTTCAATAGTAAGTAGGTTTATCATAGAGTATATGGAGGAGAGTGGAATGTAAAAAGGCTAGAAAGAAAGTGAAGAGCTAGGTTGTGAAGAGTCTCAATACCACACAAAGGAAGTAAACCAGGATTTGATAAGATGGGTTTTACAATAGGAATAAGAACCAAGGGATTTGAAGGTAAAGCATAGTGTAGAGTTGAACTTGTTCGCTAAGGGGTCAAGATCGAGAATGGGAAAGAATGTAGCTAGTGCAAGGGGATGGCCTGGGAAGTTACTGAGAGTGAGAGCTTGGAGGTCAGAGTGAAGAAGAACAAGGAAGAAATGGGTTTGGAGCTGTAAGACATAGGAAGATCACAAAAGATTATGATTAAATAAAGGAATTATAGAGTTTATGAACTTGCAAACAGAACACTTGTAGGTGTTCCCAGATAGCTAGTGGGTGGGTGAGATCAATGTTATCACCATACCTGTATGTAGTTGAGATATAGGGGGTGAGTCAAGTAATTGAAGGCAAACCAAAGCAAAGCAACCAAAACAACAACAGCAACAACAACAAACCCAACCTTCCTAATGATTAGATTTGTCCCAAAGTGAATGGACTCCCTTGGAGATGGTGAGTCTCCCTTCATTAGAAATCTGTGAGTTGGGAGCAGAGAGGTGGAGCAGTGGATAAAGCACTGGCCCTGGATTCAGGAGGACCTGAGTTCAAATCCAGCCTCAGATACTTGACATTTACTAGCTGTGTGACCCTGGGCAAGTCACTTAATTCTCATTGCTTGGCCAAAAAAAGAAGAAAGAAAGAAGAAGAAGTCTGTGAGTAAAGATCTGATGACCTTGGTGGATATAGCATAGAGGAGATCCTTGTTCAGTACCAGACTACTCTGAGGTTCCTTCTAGTCCTGACATTTGGCTTAATTTGGCATGTGAAACTAGGGATAATAAATCCTTGTACTCCCCAGCTAACACAGTTGTGACAAAAATATTTCCTACACCTCTAAGCTATATATAAATGTGAGTTTTCACAATGTGCACTGCTACTACAACCTAGGTTCTCCAAATTTAAGACCTGTACTCTCTTTTTTTTTTTTTTTTTTTTTTGTGGGGCAATGAGGGTCAAGTGACTTGCCCAGGATCCCATAGTTAGTAAGTATCAAGTATCTGAGGTCAGATTTAAACTCAGGTCCTCCTAAATCCAGGGCTGGTGCTCTATCCACTGTGCCACCTAGCTGCCCCTAAGACTTGTACTCTTTCTACATCTCTCTCCATTATGGAGAGGACCTTATAAATGATCAGTCTACTACAGTGGCTTTTTACCATTTTTGTGTTGTAGACTCCTTTGGCCATGTGGTGAACCTTTGGAATCCTTTTCAGGTGGTTTTTAAATGCATAAAACAAAATACATAGGATTACAAAGGAAACCAATTATATTGAAATACAGTCATAAAGATATTTTTTTAAAAAGTCTATGGACCCCAGGTTAAGAAGCCCTGATCTAGTCCAATCTTCTCATTTGACAAATAAAGCAACTGAGGATCAAAGGGAAGAAAGGTAGTATCCAAGATCATTCAATTATTTAATAGGAAAGCCAGGGATAGATCTTGGATCCTGGAATCATTCTTCTTTCCTTACTGATTCATTTCAAAGATTAAAGAAGGAACTTTTAGAATAGAAAACTGGAAGAAATTACTTCCCTGGAGATTAAAAAAAATCCCACCCCCTCTCCAAAATAAAAACAAAAAAAAAGAGAACTAGAACTAGGAATTTTTTTTTCTTAAGACATGTATTACAAACTGTGCCCTGGTTTCAATGTCATGAAATATGCTTTCAGTTGAGGGGAGAGGGAGAAGTTCACCCAAGTCCCCCATCTGGTAACTCTTAATTATAACTATTCCTGCTAACTAGGCACTAAATTCTCTTGTTTCTATGCTGGTGAAGTACTGACAGTGTCCTTTAAAAGCCCTAGTTGTAAGGGCTTTAAAAACCTCTGAGGTACATCATTACTCCAAAATATTGAATGGCTCCCTATTGCCTCCCAAGGAAAGTTCAGCTCCCTCTGACTATCATTCAAGGTCTTCTGTGTTCCACTGTTATCCTACTTGACAATAGGGTTTGTTTTATTTTTACTTTTAAAATTTTTGTATCTTTAGTTCCTAGTACAATGCCTATACATGGTAGGCACTTAATAAATGCCTTTTGATGGTTGTTTGATATTACTCCCCTCCATGAACTCTCTACTCCATCTAGTCAGGTTGGATCACATTCATCTGAAACATACAGTATAATCTCCTACATCCTTAACTCGCTCGTGGGTTTCCTATGCAAGGAATACCCTCCTTCCATCTTTTCCTACAAAACTCCTGGGGCAGCTCAGTGGTGCAGTGGATAGAGCACTGGCCCTGAAGTTGGGAGGACCTGAGTCAAAATCTCACCTCAGACACTTTACTAGCTGTGTGATCCTGGGCAAGTCACTTAACTCCAATTGCCTTAAACATCCAGGGCCAGCTCCAGTCTTGCTGATATATATTTTGTTTGTTTGTTTTTGTGGGGCAATGAGGGTTAAATGAGTTGCTCAGGGTCACATAGCTAGTACATGTTAAGTGTCTAAGGCCAAATTTGAACTCAGGTCCTGAATCCAGGGCTGGTGCTTTATCCACTGAGCCACCTAGCTGCCTCCATCCTGATATATATATATATATATATATATATATATATATATTGCCACTGTACCCAGATGGCTCTGGAAGAGAGTGAGGCTAGTGACTTTGCACAGCCCTCCCTCACTTAAATCCAATTCAGTGCAAGTCATGACATTACCCTGGTGTCATGGTCTTCTTTGAGAATAAAGGACAAACAACAACAATAAAACTCCTATCCATTATTGAAAGCTTGACTCAGACTGCAATTCCCTGGTGATCTTAGGTTAGTAATGACTTTTCCCCTTAGATCACATGTAACACTTAAAAAAATTATCTGAAGTCTTACCTAAGAGGCAGTGTGGTATAGTGGACAGAGTCAGGAAAATTTGGGTTAAAGTCTTGCCTCTTGAGCATGCCGTGTGACCCTAGGATGGTCACTTGGCATCTAAGTGTTCCAGGTAGTTTCCTAAGACTATAAAGTATGGATAAATTGCTGATAGACCAAAGGAGTTTCATATTGGGAATTCCATAACCAAAAAAAAAAAATGGCATGTACATGGGGGGAGGTAGGGGGGAGATATTTAGCTC
This sequence comes from Dromiciops gliroides, assembly GCF_019393635.1. Classification (NCBI taxonomy): domain Eukaryota; kingdom Metazoa; phylum Chordata; class Mammalia; order Microbiotheria; family Microbiotheriidae; genus Dromiciops; species Dromiciops gliroides. The sequence goes on from NC_057864.1 coordinate 261,369,234, forward strand.
AGTATTATTTCTTCCCTGGCATCTAACATAGTATTGTATACACATTGGCCCTTAATAAATGTTACTTGTTTATAAAGATGATGATGGCGGTGATGATGAAGCTCTCCCTAATTCTAAACAAGACTGGACAGTTCCAGATTTTGGACAGGGTTCATTCCAGGAAAGGTGTGAAAGTGGTTCCAGATTATGGAGAGCTTTGAATGCTCAGCAGAGAAGACTGAACTTTACTGAAGAAATGGCCCCGGAAGAAATTTGAACAGAAGAATGCTACCTACATTCATCACAGGGCTTCCTCATCTCTGTCTGCCTTGGACCTCATAGAGTATTTTGTTTTTGCTTTTCTAATGCGCTTCTCATATAATGTTGTCATTTGGGTATTTCTTAGCCCTCTGGAGAGTTCATGAGAGCAGGGACAAGGTCTTACCTCAATTTTGTTTCCCCTTCAGTGCTTAGCAAGGTGCTTTGACATAATAGGTCCTATTACATGTTAATAAATGTTGAACTAAAAGTCAGAAGTTAAAATAGCACAATTGGGAAAGCTGAGGAATAGAGAATGGAGATGCAGAAAGTCAGAAGCAAAGTGAACTAGAAAAAAAAGGTGATCAAGAAAAAGAGAAAACAAAGAAGATTGGACAAAAATAAATGGTAATTCAAACAATAGCCCAAAAAGACTAGGTCTGACATGACCAAAAGGCTTAGCCCCAGAGAGTTAGAATGTTAAGTAATGGGCCAATTAAAAATACCATTAATTAGATTATGGGCTTGGAGAAAAACTTTAATTAATAATGAAGATAGAGGGCCCAAGAAACAAAGACCTCTTTTTATAGGGCCCATTTCTAGGAATAGGAGATCAATGCAATACTAAACAAAGAATCATTTCTGTTTGAAATCAGGACAAACTAGAGACTCAGATGTTGAGCTGCCAAAAAGTTGGTTGCCAGGGTCCTGGGAGGACCCAAGTTCTCTTACCAGACAGTGAGATCCTGCTTGTTGAGATCTTTACTTGCTCCTATCATCTCCTCAATCTACAAACCTACATCTCTCCTCTCTTCTATAGCTATGCTCTTAGAAAAATCTATATTTCTTGCTTCCATGGCTCTTCTCACTTCCTTGAAATATGACTTCTGACTTCATCACTCAATTGAAACTGACCTCCCTAAGGTTGGCAAGAACACTAACCTGCCAAATTTGATCCTTTTCTCAGTCCTCATCCTTCTTGACCTCTCTGTAGCATTTAACACTATTGATGGACTACTCCCTCCTCCTGGATACTCTCTCCCCCCTGTTTTTTTTTTTAAACTGCTTTTTAGCTTGTGTTTCTTCTAACCATCTTGCCACTCTTTCTCAGTTCCTTTTTGATTAGTCTCTCTCTGTCTCTCCTTGTCTCTCTCCATCTCTCTCCTCTGTCTCTGTCTGTCCTCTCTTTCTGCCTGTCTCTCTGTCTCCTCTGTCTCTTTCCCCATCTTTCTTCTTCTTCTTCTTCTTCTTCTTCTTCTTCTTCTTCTTCTTCTTCTTCTTCTTCTTCTCTCTCTCTCTCTCTCTGTCCCTCTCCTGTCTTTCTGTCTGTCTCTCCCATCTTCCCCCCCCTGCCTCTCTCTCTCTCTCTCTCTCTCTCTCTCTCCTCTTCTCTTCTCTTCAAGTTCCATGGGTTCATTTATCATCCCCATATAGATAACTCTCATAGCTATATATCCATATACACAAAGTGGAAATATATATATATCACATCACCAATCCTGCTTTCTCTCCCTAGCTTCAATCCCATATCACCAACTGCTTGCTGAACAATTCCAACTGCCTGCTCTGTAGGCATCTTAAACTCAACATGTCCAAAACAGAATTAATTTCATTTCCCACCAACCCCAACCATCACTTTTCTGCTTCTGCTGAGGGACCACCGTCCTATCTGCCCAGCCATTGTTTTACAACCTCAGCACCATATTTTACTCTCTATTGTCCCTCACCCACCTTTTCCAATCATTTACCAGGTCTTATTGATCCTATTTCCACCATGTCTCTAGTGTCTTGTCCTTTATCTTTGTTTGCATGGTCACAATCCTAGTTCAGGTTCTCATGGTCTTTGTACTGAGATTTTCCAATAACCTTCCAATTGGTCTACTTGCTTCCACTCTCTCTTCTCTCAAATCTGTCTTCCACATGGCTGCCAAATTGGTATTCTAAAAGCACAGATTTTAGTATGCTCTTCCCTTATCTTTTCTAGAAGCCTCAGTGACTCCCCATTGCCTCCAAGCTAACATACAAACTCTTCTGTCTGTCAAGCCCTTCACAATCTGACTTCGGCCCACTTTTCCAATCTGACTGCAATTATTTTATGCTGCAGCCATTTTGGCCTATTTTTTCCTCTATACATGATTTTCCATCTTTCATTTCTGTGCATTTACACAGGATGTCCTCTCTACCTAGAATGAACTCTCTTATATTTACTTCAGACCTTATCCACTAGACAATTGGGTCTAGATTCTAGGCTGAGGGGACCCTTCACTTTACTCATTTATCTTCCCTAAGCCTCTGTTTCTTCTGATGATAATCGTGTGTCCCTGTACCAATTACTTAATGTCTCTGAGCATGAATTTCCTCCTTTGTAAAATGGGGTTATAATTATTATAATAATAGCTAGCATTTCAAGATTTTCAAATCACTTTGTAAATATTTTATTTTATTGTTTTTGTTGGTTAGTCTACTAGTTGTGTCTGACTCTTTGTGACCCCATTTGGGGTTTTCCTAGCAAAAATACTGGAGTGATTTGCCATTCCCTTCTCTCACTCATTTTACAGATGAGGATACCGAGGCAAATAGGATTAAGTTACTTGCACAGGGTCACATAGCTAGTAAGACTCCGAGTCCAGATTTGAACTTGGGTCCTCCTGATTCCACTTTATCCACTGTGCCACCTAGCTGTCCCATTGTATATTAGTATTATATTATTTTAGGATATCAATATTCGGATTACTAATATCATAGGCTTGTAACTATCCTGAGTTGTTACTTTTTTCACTTGCAAAATAAAGATGACATATTTGACCTCCCTCATAGGATGGAAAGAAGTTACTCTCTGTCTCTAGAAAAAAAACTGGTATTATTTGAATACAAACTGAAGCATTCTATTTTTCACTTTCATTCTTTTCCTTTTTTTCAAGTCTTCTTGTACAAAATGACTAATGTGGAAATGTTTTACATGATTGCACATGTATTACCTATATCATATTGCTTATTGTCTCAGGAAGGAAGGAGGAAAGGAAAGGATGGATAGAATTTGGAACTCAAAACTTTGAAAAACAACAACTGTTAAAAATTGCTTTAAGATGTAATTGGGGAAAAAATAAAATATATGTAAAACAAATGTATAGGAAAGTAGTTTTCAAAGTATAAAGTACTACATGAATGTACAGGGGCATTATTGTTCTTACTGCAAGTTATGATTTATTAGGCTGATGCTGGAACTGTCCCTAATGAGATCAAAAGATGTCATTTTCTCTGCACCACCCCTATCCTCCTTTGTCCTTTGCCAGTGTCTCTGTCAGTACATATTCCAGAGACTTTTACACAGGGTATCATCTTAGTATTGTGCAGCCAATAAAATGCTTCTCCTTTCAGACCTTATCCTGACATGAAAGTACATTATAACATTTGCCATCAATAAAAAGCAATTTTTTTCCATGTGAAAAGCATTACTGCTGCTAGATGATTATTGAGTGATGATACCTCAATGATGGGGATACAGTAACAGGAAAGTGTACAAAGGGGGAACTGCGCAGAAGATGCCAAGCCATAAAGAAAAGAACCTTGATATCAGCAAGAATTAATTCAACAGAGAACAATATGTTTGGCTCCCCCAAACAACAAAGATGATGAGAGCAGAAGGGGGAGACAGATGGATGGACAGAAAGAAACAGAGGAATAACAGAGACTATAAAGAGAAACAGAAAAATAAAACCCAAAGGGGGAAATCCTGCCTGTTGAGTGAGTCATGGATGAGTCTAGCAAAAGGAGGGCAGCACTGACAATATACAAGGCAAGAATTCATGCCAGCTTACTCAAACTGCTTGAATACATCCCAGAATGATCTTTGTCAAAAAAGGGTTTAGTTTCTGGGGTCACATCTGTTCAAGCAGCTGCAGGCTTTAAAATCATAGACTCTTCAGACTATAAGAGACTCTTAGCAACCACTCTAATCTTTTTCTCTTAAAGGAAGCATAGTAGGAGAACACACCTTCATCCAAAATGACTCCACAGAGAAAGCTGTGTGTTCTTAAAGATCCCCAGAGGAGAATTTTGTCTTTAGAAAGGCCCAAGAGTTTTTCTTGCCATAAATTCTTGCTTATATCTAACTTGAATTCTCCTTGCACGTTGTTCCAGTGTAAGAAGACATTAGAATAAATGGAATATTTGAGTTGAAAGGGGAAATGGCTTCATCTTTCTGGGCCTCAATTTCCCTTCTGTAAAAGGGAGAGGGGAGCATTGGAGCAGATAATGTCTAAGAAGTGACATGGTAGAGTGATCTATGTAGAAACCACAATGAGGTACCAAACTGGGGTGGGGGTGGGGAAGCACATAGAAAAGAGTCACCACTGAGGAGATTACCAAGAACCTGTGGGTGGATGAAGTATTCATAGAGACAGTTTGAATGAGGGATACCTGCTTCTACCGAGACACTTAAGACTGCAGTATCTCTGCCCAGAGATGACCTTTCATTTTTAGAATCTTGTGAAATCATCAGATTTAGGCGTGGAAGACATCTTAACCTTTGTTGTGCCACAGACCCCTCCGATAGTCTGGTGGAGACTGTGGACTCCTCAGAATAATGTTTTTAAATTCGTTTTAATTAAATACATTGGATTACAAAAGAAACCAATTATATTGAAATACAGTTAACAAAATATTTTTAAAAAGAAGTTCAAGGAACTTAGGTTAAGAACTCCTGTTGTTTTTCAGTTGCTTCAGTTGTGTCTGACTCTTTGTGACCCCATTTGGGATTTTCTTGGCAAAGATACTGGAATGCTTTGCCATTTCCTTCTCAAGCTCATTTTCCAGATGAGGAAACTGAGGCAAGCAGGGTTAAGTGACTTGCCCAGGGTCACACAACTAGTAAGTATCTGAGGCCAGATTTGAACTCAACTCTTCCTGACTCCTGGCTTGGTCTCTTTCCACTGCTCCACCCAGCTACTCCTAAGAACTGTAGTAAAAAGAATGCCAAATTCAAAATCATAAGACTTGAGCTTAAATTCTGACTCTCCCATATACTACCTGTGTAATGTCTCTGGAACTCAATTTCCTCATCAATAAAATGAATTCTTCTCTTGTTGTCAATTGTGATCTTACAATTCAATTCTTCCCATGTCTGACTTTCTACAGTTCTTAACCTGGTCCTATTCCTACACAGGTGCCCTTAGCACCCAACCATCATATCATGTCATCACCAATTGGTGTCCTTCATGCCCTTCAATGAGAGAGCTCAAAAACTGGGGAAACCAGATGAAGTCTGGAGAAAGGACGAGGACCAGGTGGTGATATTAGTTACTCTCTTCTCCTGCAGACACACAGAACCTGTGGCTGTCCACAGGCTGTCCATTTTGGTTCACTTTCAGGATAAAAGTTCTTCAATTATGCCACTAAAAATAACAGCTCTATGTTAATTTCAGCAACAGCTTGGACTGGGCACGAAAGAGTACTAATTACTCCAATTAACCAAGCACATTAAATACACATGTTCGAACTAATATTAAAATGCCATAAATCTTGATTCCTAAGTTCTCAAGGCTCAAGTCAAGTTATTTGATGCTGGAATGCATAAACATTTAGAGGAAGAAATTGTGACTTCAGAGAAAACACAAACAAAGCAGCCAGTTTGTTTGTGCGACTGCCTACTCATAGGAGAACAACTGAGAGACATGGAAAGGCTTGAGAGTGTCTTCCTTGGTTTATGTTTGCAATTACAATCCAAAGTAGACAGAACAAAGCATCTCCTATTTATAGTCAAAGTCTAACAAGGGGGAAAAAAAGAAGCTAAATCATGAGAAAATACAATCCACTATTGTCGTTAAGAAAATAAAGTAAAACCGTAGTTTATCAAAAGAACAAACTGTCTGCAGGGAAAATAAATAGGTCATTCCATTTCCCAACTCCAAAAGTAAAGTCGCAAATGTTACCCATCAACACTGTGCAAGTGAGACAATATGACTAGAGCTGGTGAGCTTGCTTGGGCCTAGGCACTGCTATCTCAGCTCAGGTATGGAAGCTAAAATTAAGGAAGTTCCCTGCTATTTTGACCAGAAAAAAAAAGCAAAAGGAAGATCTTTAGAGGGTCTGTGAGCACAATCTTAGCCATGTAATCATTTGTGAGGGTTCAGACCTCAGGAAAAGCTAAGGGGGAAACATCAATTGTGTAGGGCACTGGAAAGGGATTCTGGGTTGTGGTGATTAAAAAAGTTCAAGAGATATAATTTCTGGGTAGTTTAATCATCTTATTAATAGCCAGAACATTTATAAATAAAAGGATGGCCATTTGGCCATCTCTTTTGGACCAAAAGACAAGCATGGTGGCTGGCTCACAGTTCCCTTTGAAGAGTAGGTGTTCCCTAGGGTAGAAATCAACCCTGATTGGTTAACAATGAGAGAATGAATATTACAATGAGGGGCTGAGAGTGACACCATTTCACCCTTGGATAGAGAGACTATCTCTATACCCAGATCATTCCCAACCTTGGGCAATTTAGACAAAAGGGTCCATCTCTACCCAAACTTGACTGAAGGGAATTCACTATAGACTAGAGATTCTTTGGAAGGTTGGATGGGGTTGGATAGAGATGGTTAACTGGACCTTTGGAGACTGAGGTCTTGAAAATAGAAAAAGGGGAAACTCTGAATCTCTTTCAACTTATTTTCTCAGGCTTATAGTATGCAAATCAACTCAACCCAGTATCACATCTTGTTTTGGAATACTCTTGGTACTAGCAAGAAACCTAATTAAGCAGGGAGCCAAAAGAAGCCAGGGAAGCTGATCTCAGATGGAGGAATAGCATTGCCTCAGGCAGCATTGATGAGAACCTTCTCCACATGATACTTGGGCCAAGGGACTCCATAGCCATTCATTTATTTGTTCATTCATTCATTAACTAAATATTTATTAAGCGGCTTGCATACATGTAGAGGTAACATGGGACAGCAAATCAAGTCCTAGGCTTGGAGTCAAGAAGACCCAGGTTCGGGGGGCGGCTAGGTGGCGCAGTGGATTAAGCACCGGCCCTGGATTCAGGAGTACCTGAGTTCAAATCCGGCCTCAGACACTTGACACTTACTGGCTGTGTGACCCTGGGCAAGTCACTTAACCCCCATTGCCCCGCAAAAAAAAAAAAAAAAAAAAAAAGAAGACCCAGGTTCATTTCTATTTCTGGTACCCAGAAGGTCTGTGACTTAGTCAATCCTTTTCACCTCTATTTGCCTCAAGTGGCTTCTACTAAGTCCCACTGCCACACAAGTAGCTAGAATACTCAGCATTTGATTGCAAGTAAAGCTACTGGTTAAGGTGTCTATATGATGTACTTTCAACCAAAGCTCACATAACATTATTTCAAGTTCCCTTGCAATCCTGGTCATTCTCCACTACCTGATCACATGAGTTTTTCAATGTGACACCCAGAGGTGAATACTGAACTACTCATTGATCTGACCAATGCAGAATGGGAAGGAGGGAACTGTTATCTCCTTTAAGTTATTGTCTCTTGGCAGTGTTGGCATATTGGTGATTCATTTTAAGCTTGAGGTCCACTTAAAAAACTGTGTCTTTTTCACACAAAAAGCTGGTTTGTGATCTAACCATGCCTCTCCCGTCCTAGACTGGTACAGGATGCTACAGTTTATCCCTTTGAATTTTGTCTTGTTGATTCTGGCTCATGACTCCAGGCTTACTTCTTTAAAAAAAAAATTGATTTTTTTTTCATCACTTTAAAATTTGAATACAGTCATCCCTTCTACCTTGTGGGGATTAGGGATGGGGTACCCCTGTGATCTAGAAAATCTGCAAAAAATTTTTTGGCTCTTTCTTCATACCAGAGAAGAAGTCTGAATTATTATGGTGTTAAACAATAAAATATGCTGATATTATATAATAGTATACATATATTTCATGAATTTTGGGGTTTCTAAACTTTTTCTGTGTTGTCTGCTGGCCTTCGAGTGTCAACTGTGGCTTCCACAAAACTTCCCTCAAATTCCCATTTAATTTCTTATGCTAACCTGTGATATATCTAAACCACAATGGGGAAAATCAAGATGTGGAAGGGATAACTCTTTCCTCACCCTCTCCCCTCAAGCCATCCTTTGTAATGTAGATTAAAAAATAAAGTGGGGGAAATGCTGTTTGGCAAAATATACTGTTGGACTTGATTGATGTCAGCACATCAATCAAGTCCAACAGTCTATGTCAACTTCCACACCCATTGTCCACCACCTTTACCAAAAAGGGAGGGACCTACATTTTCTCCTTTGGAGCTGAATTTAATCAGTATAATTACATGGCATTTAATTTCCTTGTGTTGTTGTTGCTGTCATTCTTTCTATTTATATCGTTGTAATCCTGTATATTGTTTTTCCAGACTACCTTCCACTGTGGTCTTGCAACAACATTTGTTTAGTGCTTTAAGGTTTACAAAATGCTTTACAAAGATTATCTCATTTTATTTTCACAACAATCTTGACAGGGTAGGTGCTTTTATTACTCCATTTTCAGATGAAGATACTGAGGCTCAGTGAAATTTAGTGACTCGCACAGCTACTAAGTGTCTAAGGTCAAATTTGAACTCAGGTCTTCCTGATGCTAGTTCAAGTCCATTCTACTGCCTGGCCACCCAACTTTAGTGTCAATTTTTTGGGGGCAGGGCTGGGCAATGAGGGTTAAGTGACTTGCCCAGAGTCACACAGCTAGTGTCAAGTGTCTAAGGCTGAATTTGAACTCAGGTCCTCCTGAATCCAGGGCAGGAGCTTTATCCACTGTGCCACCTAGCTGCCCCCTAGTGTCAAATTTTTGAGGTCATATTTCTTTCATAATGCACTTTTTCCTCCCTAACTTCAGTCTAAGGTCGAGCTGTCCTTTCTGTAGGTACCCAATTAATACTTCCTGGCTTGAGCTGGTGCTGTATCACTAATAATTTGTGCCCTTTGCAATTGCTATAGGGGATCAGCTGACATTCAAACAATGTTTGTTTGTTTTGGTGAGGCAATTGGGGTTAAGTGACTTGCCCAGGGTTACACAGCTAGTAAGTGTTAAGTGTCTGAGGCTGGATTTGAACTCAGGTCCTCTCAACTCCAAGGCTGGTGCTCTATCCACTGCACCACCTAGCTGCCCCCAACAATGGTTTGATGTATGACCATTGATTGATAGGTACTATAGCATAGTAGACAAAGTGTTGGGTGCAGAGCTAGGAAGACCTGGATTCAAATCCTGCTGCAGACACTATTTGCGTAAATTTAGACAAATCATTTAAACTCTCTGAGCCTTCTTTTCTTCTATAAAATGGTAATAATAATAGCTGTAGTTCCTACCTCCCTGGGTCATTTTGAGGTTCCACTGAGATAATTCATGTAATGAACTTTGTATACTTTAAAGTTTTCACCAGATGTAATTATGTTTGGCTATTGGAAGGTAGCCAATAGTTAAAGCAATTTAAAACTTAATGGAAGACTAATTCTGGGGCATAGTCAAGATCAGAGGATGACTTCAAAACAGTCTGTACAGTTTTTAGGGCATCCACGATCCCTACCACTTTTCTTAAACATCTTGCAAAATTCTGTGTTTTGCTGGGCTCTTGAGGGCCTTCTTCTTAGACCAGTTTCAGATTCAAGGAGTAAGGAGTGTAACCTAGGGGTTAGAGTGTCCACTAAGAGAAAAGGATGAAAACCAAGTAATTAAGATGGAGGCTGCGTCCCTTAGGAACATCTCTGCTGGGGCGGATCCACAGAACACAAACCAAATGATTAGCCCAGAGACAACTAAGTTAATTAATGAAGGAGTTAGATGGTCCATAGCATATCTTTTATTGGGCAAAAGGGACTAAACCTATTTTTAGGAACATACAAACTCGTTATATTATGTTTTTGCTTTTGTGGGGGAAATTGGGGTTAAATGACTTGCCCAGGGTCACACAGCTAGTAAGTGTCAAGTGTCTGAGGCTGGATTTGAACTCAGGTTTTCCTGAATCCAGAGCCAATGCTCTGTCCACTGTACCACCTGGCTGAACCACAAACTCATTAAATTATGAATAGAATATTCTATTGGTTTCCTAGAAATATGATGGAGTGTTTGGTTCAATTCAACATTTATTAGGCACTTCAAATTCAACACATCCACAATAGAATTCATTATCTGTCCCCCCGCCCCCCACCCCAATATGCTCTTCCTTCTCACTTCTCTTCCATCACCTTCCTGTCATTCAGATGAGCAACACTGAAGGCATCCATGTCTCTTCCCTTCCCTCCCATACTATATGCAAACCAGTCGACAATCAGCATCATGGATTCTGTCTGCAATCTTTCTCACCTGTCTGGTCTCTGCACTTCCATATCACTATCCTCACTGAAGCCCACATCATATCATGGCATTGATTTCCTACCTGTCCTTCCTTTCCCAAGTATCTTTTCTATCCACACCATTCTCTCCACAGCTACTGCAGTGATATTCCTAAAACACATGTGTGAACATGTCAATCCCCATCTTCAGTGACTCCAATTCCTCTAGGAAGAAATCCAAATGTCTCTGTTTGGTATTTAAAGCCCTTTACAGCCTGGCCCCAGCCTATCTTGGCTTCTTGGCTGCACATTTCCCCCCCCCCCCTTCACATGCTCTTAAGGTTTGGCCAAACTGGCTTAGTTACTGTTCCTCTCATATGACATCCCACCTCTGGTTTCTGTACCTTCGAATAGATTTCCCCCCCATGCCTGGAGTATGTATTCCCCCATTCTTCATATCCCTCCTGGCTGTGCTTTTGACTTTCTGGATTTTGCATCCTTAATTCAGCTGACTTCTCATTCTAGAACTTCCCTCAGTGCCTGGACCTTCCCACCACCATAGAGCATCCCTCTGCCATGCTGGCCCCCAACGCCCATCTGTGCTTCTGACTCTCCAGACTTCTCCAACATGTCTCTGTGTGGGTTTCTTTCCATATCTCAAATTAGGAATGTTTTGGAACCAATTTAAAGCAACTCAAACCAGAACCCTCACACCTTAGAAGTTGCCGAATGCTACAAATCAGGGATTGATTTCTTGTTTTGTGATTGTCTAAACTTAAGAAAGTTATGAGGAAAATAGTAATAATGTAGGCTAAATCAAAAAGGACATCCTCTCTATGTTTTTTTTTTGAGTGCTTCTAGTTAAACATTTATCAGTCCTAGCTGGCCCCAAGCCCTCCCACATTCCCTTTTTAAATTCCCTTTTATGTTTTGTCTATCCCCATTAGAATGTAATCTCGTAGAGAGCAGGGATTATTTTTAAAATTTGTATTTGTATCCTAGCTCTTAGCACAGTGCCTGGCATGTGGTGTTCCTGTTGTTGCTGTTGCTGCTGCTGCTGTTTTTGTTGTTGTTGCTGTTGTTGTTTTCAGTTGTGTCTGACTCTTCATGATCCTGTTTGGGGTTTTCTCTGCAAGGGTACAGAAGTGGTTTGCCATTCATCTTATTTTGCAGATAAGGAAACTGAGACAAGCAGGGTTAAGTGACTTGCCCAGGGTCACACAGCTAGTAAGTATCTAAGGCATGTAGTAAGCACTTAATAAATGCTTGTTGCTTTGCCTTGCTTCACATTTTACTCTTAGACTCCCTGGCTATCTTCAAAGCTCAGGCACTATCTCCTATAAAATCATGTTCCTGATTCTGCTCTCTCCCAGATACTGGTGCCCTTCTCTACCATAGTTACACTGTATTGAATTTGTATATATTTTCTATTTACTTATACCTGCACATCCCTTTTCCTCTGAGAACATGGAAGCTCTTTGAGGACAGAGATTGTTCTACTTTTGTAGGCCAGGCAGATTAAATGGGCTGAGCAATGAATGTGAAGGATACAAGATGAAACAAGACATAATCCTGCCCACTAAGGACTTACAGTTTTGTGGGAATGGGAGAAGAACATAATACAATTACAGGAAGAATTGTAACTTATAAGAACATAAAGGAGGTTGAGATAGAGCAATATGAGAGATCAGAGAAGGGAGAGATATCATTTATGGGGGAGAGGACAGACATGAGGGAAATCTTAATGGAGGAGGTAGCACTAGAGTTGAGCCTTGAAAAATGGAGACTCTCAATATGCAGAGCCCCTGGCATCCTGGGTCTTGATCTAGAAGGAACCAGAGAGGTAATCTAGTTAAACCCTCTCATTTTACAGATGAGGAAATTGAGGCCTAGAGAGGTCCATGGACTTGAGTAAGGGATTTGAACCTGGGTCTTCTGACTTCCATTGACCTTTCCACTGTATCATGGGTGGGGTTTGCTGAGTAGCAAGCACACTGAAGAGGCAAATGAAATACTGGAACTGAGAGGGATTTGGGGGGGGAGGGGGGGGCGAGGAAATTAGGATTAAGTTACTTCCCCAGGGTCACACAGCTAGTAACTGTCAAGTGTCTAAACTCAGATTTGAACTCAGATCCTCCTGAATCCAGGGCTGGTGCTTTATCTACTGCGCCACCTAGCTGCCTTGAGAGGAACTTTTAACGAGGATATGTCTATGTCTATTAGAAGCAGCTGGTGGTTATAGTAGATAGAGAGCTGGGCATGGAGTCAGAAAAAAATATAAGTTCAAATCCTGCCTAAGAAGCTTACAAAGTGCCCCTGGACAAGTCATTTAACCTCTGTTTGCCTCAGTTTCCTTAACTGTAAGATAGGAATAATAATAATAATAATAACACCTACCTTGCAGAGTTGTTGTGAGAGTCAAATGAGAATATTTGTTAAAAAACAACACAAACAACACACCACTTAACACAGTGTTTGTATACAATAGATGTTATATAAATGCTTATTCTCTTTATAATTGATAAATAAATCAAAAAGCATATATTAGGTACCTACTATGTGCTAGATACTGTGTTGAGAATACACAGACAATAACGGAAAAGCCCCTGCCCTCAAGAAGTTTGCATTCTAATGCCAAGTCCTAAGCATTGGGGACTTTGCCTTTTCAAGGAGCTCTGCTGAATTGTAGGTGCTCACTTATTTTGTCAGTCCATGAATTTTAGCTTTTTGCCACTTGGTTGGGAAAATTTGATGAAAAATGTTCCTTGGATGGAAGATAATGCTCTAAAAATGTTATCTTTGCAATGGTTCTATTGCTAAGAGACCACTGAAAAGAGAGGCACAGGGAGGATTTTTAATGATGTCCATCTATGGTCAAAGCAGGTCAGGACAGACATGTAGAGAGAAGAAATGAGATATCCAGGAGCTCCAAAACTCACTAGAAAATGTTAAAAGTGGAGTGGGTTTTCTCCCTCCTTTTTGTATCCCCAGTGACCAGCATGGTGCTCGCTACCTAGTAAGATATTAAGACCTGCTTTTTGACCTGACTCTGTTGTTGTTCAGTTGTTCATTTGTGTTCAACTCTTCATGACCACATTTGGTAAAGATACCAGAGTGGTTTGCCATTTCCTTCTCCAGGGGATTAAGGCAAACAGAGCTTAAGTGACTTGCCCAAGGTCACACAGCTAGCATGTGTCCAAGGTGGGATTTGAAACTCAGGTCTTCCTGATGGCAGGCTAAATACTCTTGGGCAAATCAGCTCATCTCTCTGAACCTCGGTTTCCTCATCTATAAATTGTTTTGTAGTACTGGGAGTGGATGGGAATGGGGTTGGATTAGCTTCTCTTTAAAGTCTCTTCCAGTTCTAAAATTCGGTTATTCCATGAAATATTTCCTTTCTTTTCTCCAGGCCCTCAGGCGCCTGGTATCCCATTCACTTCAGGGTCTCACTGCCACCACTGTGCTGGGGAATGCTGTTTAGTCAACAAACATCTGTTTCAGAGACAGCCGCACTCTAACCTCAAGAAATAACCATAACAGCAATAATGAAAAAAATAAACTCCAAGTCGAAAGCCACTGTCACCACTTTATTCCAGGCCAGTGAGGAGAGGGTCTCATCTGTCTAGAACTGTAGTAATAATAATAATGGTAGCTGACATTTATATAGTACTTGAAAGTTTGGCAAAGCACTTTATGTGGAGGGGGCATTGACTTAAGGCTGGAAGGGATCTTAGAGTTCATACATTTCCTTTGCAGAAGAAGGAAATTGGCCTCAGACCAATCAGCAAGTATTTATTAAGGGCCTACTATGTGCAGGAATACAAGTGCAAAGGTCAAGGTCATGCATGTATATTATAAGAAAGTGGAGATTTGAAGCCAAATCCTATGCTCTCTTTCCACTATATGATGTTTTCTTAAACTTTTTCTATTCATAATCCCTTTTTGCCTGAGAAATTTTTATGTGACCCGGGTATATAAATATATAAAATAGGTTTACAAATAAAACATTTATTGCCAAATTTTTTGTGACCCCCACATTGTTATGTGACCCCATATAGGGCCACGGCACACAGTTTAAGAAGCTTTGCACTATACCATACTACTCTCTGATGCTAACTTTTTTTTTCATTTAATTGTCCTCTTAAATACATGTAAACAAAAAATTTTTAACATTCTTTTTTGGGGGGGATCCTTGGGGTTAAATGACTTGTCCAAGGTCACACAGCTAGTAAATGTCTGAGGTGGGATTTGAATTCAGGTTCTCTTGACTCTCTGGCCAGTGCTCTATCCAGTGTACCACCTAGCTGCCAGAACGTTTTTTCTTTAAAATTTTTTTTTGAGGGGCAGCTAGGTGGCATAGTGGATAAAGCACCAGCCCTGGATTCAGGAGCACCTGAGTTCAAATCCGGCCTCAGACACTTGACGCTTACTAGCTGTGTGACCCTGGGCAAGTCACTTAACCCCCACTGCCCTGCAAAAAAAAAATTTTTTTTTGAGTTCTATATTCTTTCCCTCCCTTCATCCTCTTCCTTCTCTTTGAGAAGGCAAGCAATTTGAAATAGATTATACATGTGCAGTCATGTGAAACATGTATATATTAGTCATGGGTACCAAATTATTTCATTTGACCTGCATGACAGTACAGTAGTACAGTAGTAAAGTAGGTACTATCATCATCCTCATGTTTGCAGATGAGGAAACTGAGGCTCATCAAGGTTAAGTGGTCTACTCATTGTCACACAAGTATTAGGTATCAGAAGCAGGATTTGGATTCAGGTCTTCTGAACTCATAGCCCATCACTGTTTCCTCCACATCATACAGCCTCATCTCTGGGCTGCTCTGGAGAACCTCTGGCCTCTGAGGTCTCTTATAACTCCAG
The DNA here is from genome assembly GCF_019393635.1 of Dromiciops gliroides. Lineage (NCBI taxonomy): Eukaryota > Metazoa > Chordata > Mammalia > Microbiotheria > Microbiotheriidae > Dromiciops > Dromiciops gliroides. The sequence goes on from NC_057864.1 coordinate 261,384,635, forward strand.
ATCCAGTGATGATGGACCTTTCACAGAAAACTGCAGAGAACTTAGATATAAAGAAAGGGAGGAGAGGGATCATGAGGATGTTGCAGAAAGAAGCATCAGGAAGAGGGAGAAGTAAACAGACCTCTGAAAAAGTCAATCTTTGATGAGGTTCCATGATGGGGAAGGTGGGTCTACTCGAATTGAATTGAAGTGTTGGGAGTGTAGAGTGTTTCAGTTGAAAGACTTGATGTGTATTTGAGGGACCCTCTTATTCATCGGGTGTGTAAGGAATTAATTGTGATGAGCAAACCTTTCCACAATTGCCCCCCAAAGGAACATTCACAGACTTAGCTCGTTAAACACATATCCTCCCCTGCCAGCCCGCTTGCTTTGCTGCCTGCCCTTGAGTGGCCTGCTGAGTCAGCTATATTTGAAGATATTCATTGCCTCAAATGTGGCTGCAGCAGCTCAGAACACCCAATGAGCTACGGTTAGCAGTAGCTCTGGGCTGGTAAATGATGAGGTAGGGGGAGGAATGCAGGTCACCTCAGGAGAAGAGTGAGAAACCAGGAAGGAGAAGTATTGGGATCAGAATGGCCAGCCCACCTGGCATAGAATCTCAGAAAGGGCAAGGAAGTGTTGTGGAAAAAGCACCAGTTGAGAAGTGAAGAGACCTGTATTCTAGGCCCAGCTGTGACACTCACTGACTGCATGACCTTGGGCAGATTATTTTCTTTCTTTGGACATCCATTTCTTCATGTGCAAAATGAAGGGATTAAACTAGACTATCTCTAAGGTTTCTCTAAAAAGGTCTGTCCATCAGACTCTAAGTGGTTAGAGGCAGGAGAAACAAAAGCCACTTTTTTCACTAGGAGATAGCAATTCAGGGGCAAAGGCAGACCAAAGATTGAAAGGCTACCTCTTGGTTTTAGAGGAGTCTTGCCTGGAACATGCTGAGTATCCTTCTGGGAATCTGGAGGACAAATGCTTCATGTTTCTGTCTGGCTTCTAAAGAAAACTTTAGTCATGTAGCTTGTGTGCAGATGGGCCATCTGCTCAGGAAGAGGGCCTCTGAGGAAGATTCTAGTAGAGGGAAAAAAAAAAAAGCAAATGACAGCTAGGTTGTCACCAAGTCCCCACCCGGTCCTCAGAATGAGGCAATATGGTAATAATGGGGGGGAGGGGCGGGGAAGCCTTGCCCTTCAAATCAGAAAGCCTGGGTTCCAATCTTTCTTGAGTCACTTGTGTGACCTCAGGTAAATCACTCAACCTCTTTGGGCCTCAGTTTCCTCATCTGTAAAATGGGTGAATTGAACAATCTGAGGTCTCCTAGATCTCTTCCAGCTTTGAGTCTGTCATGCCATGATTCAGGTCCAGTTTATTAATAATTTCCCCCATGTTTAGCAATATATTTTCCCTATTCTGTCCCCAGAAGAGCTTTATGGCTCCTGCTCAGGGCTGACCAGGGTCAGAAAGCTCCATAGAGAAGTATAGTTAAGAAAATATTCCCTCCCTTTCCCCCATGACAGCTTCTCTCTCATGGTGATCACTGTCTGTTGATCAACACTGCTATGGGACCTAACTACCCCTGACTCACCATGCTTGGGGTACTGTCACTGGATTCTCCCTCTCTCAGCTTTCTCTCTGTCTCCATTCAACTATTTTTGCCTCCAGGTGAAAAATTCCCAATTTTGGCTTTAAGTCCATAGGATGAATAGATCTTTTGTCCCTCTCCTCCTCTCCTCCTGTCCCCCTCCCCCACCTCCTCACATACACATCTGCAGCAGTTCTTACCAGCTTTGGGGGCTGGGAAAGTGTATACCTGGCTTGGTGCCTTTCTGCAGGTTTGGCAGCTTTTTCCTAGCTGCTGGGAATTCTCTCTATAAGCCCTAGATTACAGGGAGAATTCTGACAGTTTGATGTCCCATGTGCATTGCCCTTTAAGGAGAAGGGACTAGGGAGAATTTGGAACAAGTAATAGTTGGATTTAGCATTGCATAACCCCGCGTCAACTTTATGTGATGATTATATTAAATAACCGTGCGATTATATGGAGCCATTTGCCAAGCAGCTCAGCGGCCTTCATGGACTCACTTGGGAATATTTAGGACCTCCCTGGGATATGGTCAGGAATTGTGGGCACCCTTTCTTGGATGGAGAAATGAATGCAGCAAGAGAAAGAGACAGAGATAAAAACACAGAGAGAAGGAGAGAGACACAGAGATACAGAGAGAGACAGAGACAGAGATAGACAGAGAGACAAAGATTCAGAGACAGAGAGGGACAGGGAGAGAGACAGAGGCAGAGAGAGAGACAGAGGGACAGAGACAGAGAGACACAGAGACAGAGACAGAGATACAGAGACAGAGACAGACAGAGGTAGAGGAAGAGGGACAGGGAGAGAGATAAAGTCAGAGAGAGAGACAGAGAGACAGAGACAAAGACACAGAGACAGAGAGAGGGAGGGAGGGAAAGAGAAAAAGAGGAAGGGGGGAGAGAGAGAGAGAGAGAGAGAGAGAGAGAGAGAGAGAGAGAGAGAGAGAGAGAGATTTGTCCAAAGTCATAAGGTCATACAAGAACCTTGTGACATAACTGAAGTTGGAAAAACAGTGAGAAATGAACTGCCTTGGTTTGGGGGTGGGAGGGGTGGTAAAGATGGGGAGAGGGTAGAGGAATGTCCTTGTCTTGGAAAATGTTTCTCATATCTGTTTCTTCCTACTTATCCATTCCTACTGTGTAAACACTAAATCAGACCGCTCATTTAAATGTTTGTAATAGACTTTTTTTTTTTAATTTAAAATTTTTTTTTTGTGAGGCAATTGGGGTTAAGTGACTTGCCCAGGGTCACACAGCTAGGAAGTGTTAAATGTCTGAGGTCATATTTGAACTTAGGTCCTCCTGAATCCAGGGCCAGTGCTCTATCCACTGCACCACCTAGCTGCTCCGTAATATACTTTAAAAAAAAAAAAGATTTCATTGATTCTTAGGAAACTCCCAGTGTGTAAACTCCCTACACCAATGTAGATCAGCACTTTCTCTGCAATTTATAGTTCATTCATTCTCGAGGTCCTTGAGAAGTTAAATTACTCACCTATGGTCATACAGGCAGTATAAGTCAGAGGTGGGATTTGAACTGGGGTCTTCCTTGCTCTGAGGATTTTAGCCCTGGCTTTTTCACCTTAACTCCAGTATTCAATTCCCATTGCCTCACTGCCTCTTGCTTGTAATAGAATCTTTAAAAAATTAGTTTACTTATTTTTTTTAAATGTATGGAATAAAACAAGTATTTCTATAACATGATACAACAAAAGAGATGATTGCAAATGAATCTTAACTGGCATTCTTGCCTCCTGTTTATCTCCTCATTGAGAAACTCTTCTTCACACCAATGCCTGAATTATTTTCCTAATGGGCAGCTTTTATCATGTCACTTCTTTACTTAAACAAACAAACGAAAAACCAAATGAATGAATCCATAAAATAACTTCAGTGGTTCTCTGTTTCCCTACTTAATGAAATATAACCCCCAAACCTGGTTTTCAAAGCCCTCACAATCTCTCTAAATTTTACTTTACATGTTATTCCCTTTTTTCTAACCAACCAGGACAATTTAATCATCCCCATTTTCATTCTGCCCTTTCTCATCTCTCCTTCTTTATTCATACTGGCTACCATGCAAGGGCTCTCACCTTCCTCACATTTTTAGAACTTATTATCTAGACCCCTCCTTTGCACTTTTCACTCTTCTTTTTTCATCACTCAATCAGCAAGCATTTATTAAGCTCTTATTATGTGCCAGGCATTGTGTTTGGGGGTTGGGATACAAGTACAAAGAATGAATGACCCCCTCCTCTCATAGTAGAGTTCTTTATGCATCTGACTTCTTATTCTTGACTCCCACCACACCCAGTTGTTGTACAGTCATTTTTCAGTTGTGTCTAACTCTTCCTGACCGCATTTGGGGTTTTCTTGGCAAAGATACTGGAGTGGTTTTGTCATTTCCTTCTCCAGCTCATTTTACAGATGAGGAACCATGGGCAAACAACATTAAGTGACTTGCCTAGGGTCACATCACTAGTAAGTGTCTGAGGCTAGATTTGAAGTCAGGAAAATAAGTCTTTCTGACTCCAGGCCCAGCACTCTATTCATTGCACCACATAGCTGGCCCCACCCCAACTGAAATTCCTTGAAATCCAGGCCTATATCGTATCATATTCAGTTTTTTACCCCAGCACTAAATATTTGTTGAATTAAACTGAAATAATGGAAGTTATATTTAAATTAACAAAACAACATTGACATGGATCTCACATTAAAGAGCAGATATTATATTCTGAAACGTTTTCTGAGACAGTGACAAGGCTCTCTTCAGTGGTCTGATTTCAGTTGTTCCAAGTTTAAACTAGTCCTACCTCAAATACTTAGTAGCTGTGTGATTCTATGCAAGTCACTTAACCTTTCTCTGCCTCAGTTTCCTCATCTATAAAATGGGAGTGACAATAGACACTACCTCCCAGGGTTGTTATGAGGATCAAATGAGATAACATTTGTAAAGTGTTTTGCAAACTTTAAAGTGCATATAAATCCCAGCTATTATTATTAGTTAGCTATTATTAATCTCTCCAGATGGTACACAAAGTCCTTGAGGGATGGGACTGCTATATTTTTTGTCACTGTCTCTTCAGCAGAGTGAATGCTTGGCACATAGCAGGTGCTTAACAAATGATTATGGACTGACTGATTGAAAGTCAGTATGGCCCATGGATAGAGTGCTGGATTAAGAATTCTGAAGTTCTGTGTGACCCTGGGCAAGTCACTTAACCCCCAATTGCCTCACTAAAAAAAAAAAAAAAAGAATTCTGAAGTTAAAATCTTCCTTCTGATACTGACTAGCTCTGTGACCCAGGACAAACCATTTAAACTCTCTTACAATCAGTTTCCTCATTTATAAAACTGGGATTACAGTTCCTACCTCACAGAGTTTTCTAAGGGTCAAATTACATATGTGTGTGTGTCTTTATCTGTGCCTGTGTCTGTGTCTGTGTCTAGGTAGGTATGTAGATAGATAGATAGATAGATAGATAGATAGATAGATAGATAGATAGATAGATAGATAGATAGATAGATAGTACTTTGTTCAATTTTCTTATTATTTGTGAACCATGATTGGTAAAGCCCATGTGCTATTTTGATAGTTCTTAGGATAAATATTGAAGGATCATAGGTCTGGAGCACTAAGGGACCTCAGAGATCACCTAGTCCAAATCTTCTCATTTTGCAGATGAAGAAACTGAGTCCCAAGGAGTTTAAGTGATTTGGCTAAAGTCATATAAAAATTGAATTTCTGCTTCTAGATGGTAAGGTCCTTGAGGAGAACTTACCAAGAAACATTTGTATACTTATGTCTCCTACAATTGGATGGGAGGCAGCTAAGAGGTACAGTGGATAGAATACTGGGCCTGGAGTTGGGAAGACTTGAGTCCAAATCTAGTCTAGCTGTGTGATCCTGGACTGGTCACTTAACTTCTGTTTGCCTCAGTTTCCTTAATTGTAAAATGGATTTAATAATAGCACCTACCTTGAAGGGTCATTGTAAGGATCAAATGAAATAATATTTGTAAAAGTACTTAGCAAACTGTCCAGAACATAGAAAGTGTTATTTTGTTGTGGTTGTTGAGTTGTTTTTAAGTCGTGTCTTATTCTTCTTGACCCCTTTGGGGTTTTCTTGGCAAAGACACCAGAGTGGCTTGCCATTTCCTTCTACAAGAAAGAGCTATATAAATGCTAATTTCTCTTCCTCCACAGCATTTTCTATGATAGTTGGCACACAGTAGGAACTCATCAAACATTTGCAAGGTAAAGAAATGAATACCTCTAAATCAGTTTTCTTATAGTTTAGTCATAGAAAAGATTGACTATGTTTAATATAAGATTATTTTTACCTCCAGATCTCAGAGTTACAATAGAATTCAACCACTGGCTCGATATTCTTTTGGCCAGGCACATCTTTCTACCTCTATTCCTAATTCTTTTTTTTTTTTCTTTTTGGTGAGGCAATTGGGGTTAAGTGACTTGCCCAGGGTCACACAGCTAGTAAGTGTCAAGGGACTGAGGCCAGATTTGAACTCGGGTCCTCCTGAATCCAGGGCCAGTGCTCTATCTACTGTGCCACCTAGCTGCCCTCTACTCCTAATTCTTTTAAACATCCCCTCCCTCTTTTCTCTCCATCCCCACCAACCTAAAGCCCCACCCTGGAAGAATGTTTTAATTTAGTAACATCCTGCCTTTAGACTAACTAACCAACCAATTTGGGGTAGAGAAAGTGGTAGCCCAAACACAGACAAAGACAGAGGAATAGTCAGTGGGAATCCTTAGAAAGTCAAACCAGGATGTGTCTTCTTAAAAACACACAAACATATCAGTTTCCCAGCTCATCTACCTCATCTGATTGCATCACTAATTTTTTTTTCCCACCAGCCCTACCCTTCTTATCCCCAACATCCTGGCTTCAAAATTAGATTTCTCCACTAACTGAATTGTATTCCTTTTTTGCTTCCTTGCAAATTCTCACCCTGGCTCAAAATCCGACTACTCTGATACCTCTGGATACAGAGGTCCATTTTATTTCTTCACTATGCACCCTCCCAACACCCAATCTCCCACTCCCCCTGTCTCGTTTCCACCCCCAAATCCCCACCATATCTAATCGGTATAGATTAAACAAGACAGTTCTTAGAATTTGGAGAAACTATTGGAAAAGTTTCATGGAATCTCATTTGGTGCTTCTGATTGAAATTAAATTTGGACATAAGTGAAATAAGACTCCAACTGAATAAACATAAAAAATGTTTTTTCCCCCTTTACCTTCTCTATGCTAATCTCAAACCGACCTTTATATCTTCAATCAACCAACTAATAAAAACATTTATTCAGAGCATACAATGTAGCAGGAGCTATGCTGGGTACTAGGATTACAGAGATGAAAATGTAACAGTACCTGCCCTCAAGAAGCTTACATTGTATCAGGGGAAACAACATGCACGGGTATATACACACACACACACACACACACACACACACACACACACACACACACATGCATGTTGTTTATACATGCATGTATATACAGAACATACAGACACACCTGTGTGCACACACATGTATATTATACACATAAACATATACACATACATATATGTGTCATGTATGTTGTTTGTTTTATCATTTTCAGTAGTGTCCACCTCTTTATGACCCTTTTTGGTGTTTTCTTGACAAACATACTGGAGTGATTTGCCATTTCCTTCCCCATATATACATATTTATGCACATATACATGTGTGTATATATGTTTATGGGGCAGCTGGGTGGCTCAGTGGATAAAGGGCTTGCCTGGAGTCAGGAAGGTGTGCGTTCAAATCTAGCCTCAGACACTTACTGTGTGACCCTGGGCAAGTCACTTAACCTCTGTTTACCTCAATCTACTGAAAAAGGGAAATGGTGTATCACTTCCTTGCCACATACAACATTTTTTAAAAAGTAATAAACATTTTTATTTATAGTTTTGGGTTCCAATTTTTATCCCTCATTACCTCCCTCCCCTTCCCGTTCCCTGAGGAAGTAATCAGATATAGGCTATACATGTTATGATTACCACATACAGTATTGGCATGCTATGGTCCATGGGGCCATGAAGAGTTGTACATTACTGAACATCAACTATATGTTTATACACATGCATGTTATAAATATGCATATAAAATGCATACATGCAGGAGTAATTTACATTTGTAAAGTATATGTAAATCTGTATAAACATCTACAATATATCACTATACACATGCACATACAAATACACAATACATACATGTAGATGCACACATACACACATATGCATATATACACATATACATACAGATGCACAATACATATATGCATACACATCTATACATACATACATACATACATATATATATATATATACACACACACACAAAATTTTGAGGGGAAAGCACTAGTAGCTTGGGAGAAAGAGATCAGGAAAGGTGTCATATAGAAGGTGATATTTGAACCTAAGTTTGAAAGAAACTAAACTCCTTCAGCTCAGAGACCATCTCACTTTTGTATCTGAATCCCTAGCACCTAGCTAGCATAGTGCCTAAATACACATTGATGGACTGGTTGGTTGGTTCTTCCCAAAGGAAGCCTGGGAATTTTCTGAGCCCAATACTGTGACCATTCCAGCTTCATGGATTTTCTAGTTACAATCAGGTTTTCAACAGTCTTGGTTTGTGATTGGGGTCAGTGACCTTGGGGAACATTGAAAAGTGATCTCATGAGAAAGGTGATTTGCACCTTGCAGACATGAACTGAACCTATCCTGTGCATGGATTTGCCTTCTCTGTCCTAGTCTTTAAGCCGAAATTACGGAGCAATTAATATACAACACATAAAACTGTCCAGTCTGTTTGTTCTTGCTGTCATGTTAGTTGTGATGATGGCAGGAACTGACTAATGAACAGGCCCTGAGTATCTGTATACATGCAGAAAGAGAGAAGGCGATGGAAAGAGAGGGGGAGAAAGAGAGCAAACATAACAAATAATAATTCATATTTCCAAAAGAGCCCTCCTCATCCATTTCCTAAGGCTCTTCTCATGAATAGTCCAGCTCTTAAAAAAGAAAGAAAGAACCTTACGAAATTCAAGGCCTGTTTTGCGTTTCATTGAACAACCTTTAAGAAAAGCCATTTTTCATACTTAAGACTTTTTTCAAATCTCTCCTAACCAGTTACGCTCTGCATTGTATCTTTTGCAGCTGGCAATGGTCCAGCAACAATCCTTGAAAAAAAAAATCCCTTTCCAGTTTTAAAGGAAAATACAAGCTCTCATTTACCCCTGGATCCAGTCAGAAAATAAAAGCTTAATGCCTTGACAGGCCTGGATATTTTTTTGAGCCCTAAGTCTGATTTATGGCAGTAGCCGGCAAACCAGGCTGGTGAAATATTTGCTGCCACTCCCAGAGATCTGGAAAAATGAAGTGTGAAGTTCTGAAGAGAGCAAGCAACAGTCTTCGAGTCACTAAACACTCCCAACAAGTTGGCAGGGGAACAGAGCTGTGGTCTGAAAGATGAAACTCAAAGGAGTAGGGGAGGGAACAGGCCTGCGCCCCCGGCGGAATCCTGGGCCCTTCAAACTCACCCTACATTTGTGACTTGAGGTGGGATGCTTGGGGGGGGGGGGAGCTTGGGGGAGGGAAAGAGAAACGTTTTTCTTGGTTATTTATTTCTCCTATTTTCTTTATGGTCTCCCTGAAGAGGTTTCACCCCCAAGTAGGAGAAATTAAGAGGAACATCAGGAATGGAGGAAGTTGCTTAAGCCCCCACTATAAAAAGACTCAGATTGAAAAATATGATCTGGTTAGGGAGGATGCATTTGCCTGCCTCAGAACTGAAGACTCAGAGGGAGGCCAAGAGACAGGTCCATGTCCCCAGTGCCAAGGTCCCTGGGTCTGTGGGTGTGGGAGCTGGGGTTTTCATTCCCATGAAAAGGGAATTTCCTAGAGGTAAAACTGAGGTGGGGAATTTTCTTTTAAACAATTTTCTTGGAATGACTCACCAGGAGCACACATGCCAGGTGAAGCAATTGGTGGTTTCTTTCTTTGCTTTATTAAAAAGGAAGAAAAGAAATTAACATCCAATTCTTTGTTGTTGATGTTGTCTTTCAAAATTTTGTAAATTTTCAGTTTTTGAAGTACAGTTCTAAATAAACACCTGCATCAGCCTCAACTTTCTGGGTCTTTCTGTAGGAGAGGTACCCAAAGAGGATGGGTGGAGGCCTTTCTCTTCAGATCTGATTTGGGGTTTTTTTCTTTTAAATGGAAAAACCAAAGCAAACCAAAGCCAACCACCAATTTATGTTCTGGGGGGAGATCTTTTAAATAAACACCAGGAAGAATGAATGTGTGAAAAGCACAATTAAAAAAAAAACCCTCTCTTTTTCAAACTTATCATTGGCAGACCAATGTCAAGATCTAATTTTTCTAAGAGTTAAAAGGATCTACTTTTTATTTCTTCTTCAAAAGCTGATACCATGATCTGGTGACTATAACATATGTAACTTTGGATTTATGGAGGAGCTAAATCTTTCTCATTAATGTGAAAACTGTTTATACAATACAGAAGTACTCCCACACTCCACCCCCATACACATCCCTAAAACACTAATAAACACATCTACTCTCAGACTCTCCCAGACTTCTCCCCAATACTTCATTAATTTACTTTCATAGCTTTGTAAAGCTAAAGGTACAGGGAAAATCTCTCTCTTGTCTCTCTGTCTCTCTCTTTATATATCTATCCATTGATGATCTCTCTCTCCCCTCTCCCCATCAATCCTTAAAAATTTATTAAGTGCCTACCATACTAGGGACTGGGCAGCTAGATGGCACAATGGATAGAGCCCCAATCCTGGATTGGGGAGTACCTGAGTTCAAATCTGGCCTTAGACACTTACTAGCTCTGTGATCCTGTCACTTAACCCATTTTGCCTCAGTTTCTTTATCTGTTAAATGAGCTGGAGATGGAAATGGCAAACCACTCCAGTATTTTTGCCAAGAAAATCCCAAATGGGATCACAAAAAGTTGGATACAACTGAAACGACTCAACAATATACTTGCAACTTATGATACAAAGACAAAATAAAAAACAGTCCCTATCCTCACATAGCTAACATTCTAGTTGTCTCCTTAACTCTCTCATCTGTAACTGGGGCAAGGCAATCTGGGCTTTGTTCCAGGGTGCCAAAATTTAAAGGGTTCTGACAATGTATTCCTAAAACAGTAGAGAAATAAGCATCTGAGCTTAGCACCTAGCTAGAAAGAATAATCAACTAAAGCAAATCACAATCAGATGTTTTCCTTTCCTTTCCCCCCTCTTTCTTCCCCTTTCCAAGCTGTACACAATTAGTTTTTCCCTGGTCAGATGTGCCTGTCCCCTCCTCCAACCCCTTTTTCAAGTCATGAGACTGGCATCAGTCTCTGTTCTAGGTCTCTGCCCTTCCCCTCCTTGGTTGTGGGCTACTAGGGCTCTCTCTGCCTCAGATGAGTTTGTTTTTAAAAGTTACTTTGATAGCATTTTTTATGCTGCTTGCCTTTAGTGTCAGAATAATAGCTAGTTCTCCTGTTTCTCTTTTTGTCTTTCTCTTTCTGTCTTCCTCTATCTTTCTGTCTGTCTATATCTTTTATGTGCATGCACATGCATGAACACACACATGCACACATACCTGCTCAAATTAAAACTTTTTACTGATGTCTTCTTCTTATCAGCCAGTTATACTACAGGGAATTAAAAAAGGAATGCATGTATGTATCTTTGTATGTATATGATATAGATTGTATGATATATTTTACATGTCAATGCTTTACTTACACTGTATTTTTATATATTATATATTTTATGGAAAAGATGTACACAATATGCTTATATATGTATATGTAGACATATGTATATAGAATATACATTATATATGTACTTGTATAATTTTTTGTTTGTTTTTAGTGAGGCAATTGGGGTTAAGTGACTTGCCCAGGGTCACACAGCTAGTAAGTGTTAAGTGTCTGAGGCCGGATTTGAACTCAGGTACTCCTGACTCTAGGGCCGGTGCTCTATCCACTGCACCACCTAGCCACCCCCTATTTGTATAATTTTTAAAGGAGTAGTTCTATGGTATAATGGAAAGATTCTCTTTGGAGTCAGAAGAACTGGACTCAAAAATTCTGTCTCCATCAACTATTATCTGTGTGACTGGAGAATCCCTGAACCTCCTTATGCCTCAGTTTCTTTCTCTGAAAAATGACGTGTTTGGACTAGGCCCTCTGAGGCCCCTTCCAGTTCTAGATCTAGGATCCTATCAGTTCATATGCTTTGGGGTGATGTGGGGGGGGGGTTAGTGTTTGAGATAAGGAATGGAGAGCCCCAGGGACTTTGTTAAACTATTTTTGCTTTTGACAGAGAAAACCTTGATTTCTGAGTTGAGGAAAGGGTTTGTAAATGCCTGGAAACTACTTGAAGAATTACCATATCTAAGCTACCTTACCTTGAAAGGACATAGATTGATTAGGGGACAGCCCAGGGTGGTGGGAAAAGGCCCAAATCTGGATTGAGAAGAAGAGGGTTTGAATCCCTGCCATTTTCTACTTGGGTGACCTTGGGGCAAGTCATTTATTTAATCTCTCTTGACTTCCATTCCCTTATCTATAAAGACAGTTGTTGAGTCTGACTCTTCATGACCCCATGGACCATGCTGTCCATGGGGTTTTCTTGGCAAAGATACTGGAATGGTTTGCCATTCCCTTATCCAGTGGATTAAGGCAAACATGTTAAGTGACTTGTCCAGCATAAGATAGCTAGTAAGTGTCTGAGGCCACATTTGAACTAAGGTCTTCCTGACTTCAGGCCCAGAGCTCTATCCACTGAGCCATCTAGCTGCTCCCCATAAAGTCAGTGGATTGGAACTGTTGTTCTTTGTCCTTCATTTTTCAAGAGGACAAGTGGCATCATGGGTGATGCCTTGACTTTCAAATGGATTAGATTTAAGTGAGGCAGAGTAGCACAGAGTCATCAGCCTCACTCTCTTTTCCGGAGTCATCAAAATGCGGTGGCAGGACAAAAGTCAAGACGACTGATGATAGTTCAGGATGCAGTGGATCATCCTGGCAAGCTCTGAGCACACCACAGCACCTGCTTCAACTGTAGCCATCTGAACAAATTTGTTCTCATCTGCCCATTCCTCTGGGAGAAGTCTTCACATGCTTGGGATAGACATCCCCCTAACTCACTGATTGATTTGAGGCCTGTCAGTTATCCTCAACCTGGTTTAGCCCTTCTACTGTGATGGTTTTATTGGGGTGTGGATGTCAAGCATGCTAGAGCTTCTTGGAGCCATGGTTTTGAGTTGGGTGACGGGTGGACACAAAAGGTGGATGAGCAGTCCTGAAAAGGGCTTAGCAAGTGCTCACACCAGAGGTGTTATTCCTCCTGACCACCGCCCCCTCCCCAAATCCTCCCCAGCTTCAGGTTCTATGTATTGTCTATGCCCATGTGCAGAATCTAATCAGGCTAAGTCTCCTACCCAGTCAAGCCTGCCTGTTTGCAGAAATGATTAACCTTTGCCATTTAAAGTCCTTCATAATAACTTGGCCCCTTTTTCTCTTTCTAGTCTTTTTACATTCCACAGTCCCTCTTGCTGCTAGGGCCTTCCTTCTGAGGTTACTTACCATTTATACTGTGTAGATATCTTGTATGTGTCTAGTTATTTGCCTTTGCCCATCTCATTAGAAAGGGAACTTTGTGTGTTTAGAGAAGGCATTTTTTGCCTTTCTTTGTATTCCCAGAATTTAGCACAGTGCCTGGCCCATAGAAAGCACTTCATGGAGGCTTGTTGTTACTTGTTGACTTGGTTTAACAAAGGAGCTGTCTAATCTCAATTGGGAATTGGAAAGGAGCTTTCCTCAACTCTGCAGGCCTGCAGGTAGAGCTCTACTTGTATTTGGGGAAATCAGCATCTATACATACATTAGATGATTTAGACCTCCCTAGTTCCGTCCGGCCTCCTGGTTTTTGGAATGACCTGTTCTCTGAAACAGCTCTGTCATATAGCATACTTCCATCATCTGAGTTACCACACACATACAAACTTTAAAACACACATGCACACCCATAGTTCACATATTTTTGCAAATGTCCTGGCTTTCTGCCACCACTAAAATGAAAGTGACGGTAATACCATTTGGGGGCCACTATAGTTGAAATCTCACCCCCGATAGTTGTCTGTAGATTTAAGGATCTCACAGGAGGCCCAATTAAACATTCAAGCAATCCCAATTCACCCAAGGATAATATTTTCTGGCTATTTTCATCACTCACACTTCCCCCTCACCATTTAACGATGAGTTTAGGATATTACTTCTTCCCAGGGGCACATTTTTTTCCCTTTTAAATTGGGATCTGGATGGCTCCTTGGTCTGGAAATACTATAGTTGAACTTTCTGCATCTAGGGCAGCATGGTACAGTGCAAAGAGGCTTAGATTTGGAGAGCTAGTACCTGGCTTCAAATCCTGACTCTATGCCCACTATGCATGTGACCTTGTGTCCAGTCATTTTGTCTCCGTTCCCTCATCTGTAAAACAAGGGGATTGAACTAAATGACTTCTAAGATCACTTCTAGTTCTGAATCTATGAGCCCATAATTCGATTTCACAAATAAGTGCTTATTAAATTATTAAAATATTTTTAACATTTATTAAGTGTATGTATATCAAGCACCTACTTCACACAGGCACAAAGGTAAATTAGATGTAGAATTCCATCTAATAGTGGATCCAAGCCATATAGAAATAACTCTGATGCAACATAAAGCATGATAGAAGCAGAGTAGCAGTGGATGGAGTGCTGGGCCTGGGGTCTAACCAAGGACATCTTTTTTAGTAGATGAAGAGGATGCTATGGACATGTAATAACTCATTTCCAGTAAGGAATATGACAAAGCCTCTCATAGAGAGTTATGGGTAAGAATGACAAATATATTTATGTGGATACAGAACTAATTGAATGACTGGACCCAAAGAGTGATAATCAGTGCATAAATGTCAACCTGGAGAGAAAGCTATAATGGAATACCATCAGGGATCCATCCTTGGACCTGTTCAAAGTTTTATCAACGACTTGCATGAAGGGACCCATGACTCACTTGTCAAATGCGTAGATGACTTGAACAGGGTTAGCTAATATGTTGGACAACAGAATTAGGATCCTAAAAGGTCCTGCTAGGTTAGATGTTAGCCCGAATAGAATATAATGAGATTTTAGAGGGATAATCTTATTAATGCAACAGTTTATATTTAGGTCTGGACAAAATAGGATAAAATTAAATAAAAGAATTGTACCATAATTAGCCCATGGCAGCTATAGCTACCCCAATATGAGAAATACAGAAGCTACTAATAACACTTTCCTGTAGGTGCTGTCTGTCCTGCTGACACCAGTGCTGTGTAGAGGTAGCTTAGGTGGTACAGTGAATAGTGTGCTTTGCCTGGAGTCAAGATCATCTGAGTTCAAATCCAGCCTCAGACACTTGCCAGCTATGTGATCCTTTACAAGTCACCTAACTCCTGCCAATTTCCACATTTGCAAAATGGGTCTAATAATAGCACCTACTTCACAGAGTTGTTGTGAGGATCAAATGAGATGAATGCTACATAAATGCTTTTGTTGTTGTTGAGTCATATCTGACTCTTTGTGATCCCATTTGGGTTTTTTGTTTTGTTTTTTTTTTGACAAAGATATAGGGGTGGTTTGCTCTTTCCTTCTCCAGCTCATTTTACGAGGAAACTGAGGCAAAAGGGGTTAAGTGACTTGCTCAGTGTCACACAACTAGTATGTGTCTGAGGTTGGATTTGAACTCAGGGAGAGGAGTCTTTCTGACTCCAGGCTTGGAGCTCTCTTCACTGTGCTACCTATCTGCTAGTTATCATCATCATCATCACCACCATCACCACCACTATTGCTAATAATAATAGCATTAGTTGCACAAGCAGAGCAATAACTATCAACTTTGTCACTTGAAGCAAGTACAAAAAAACCTACCCTGGAGTAAGATGTAATGAATATGGCTTCAAAAAACCCTGTTGAATACAAAGTCAGCTGGAGGAGGGGGGCAGAACAGAGAGACCTTAAACTCTACTCCCTAATAGGGAGACAAAGATCTTAAGACAGCCACCATTAGGGAGGATGTTGTTAGGGAAGAGAGGAGGAAAGCAATGGAAAAGGAGGGAAAAGATTTCAAAGGAAGAAATTTGGGGAGGAGAAAATGAGGGAGAGAGAAGTCTTTTCCAGGGATGTAGAATACCAATTTTATGTGCAAAGACAGATAAAAATAATTTAAAAGCAAGTTAGGTAGATACATGCCTTGGGGTCCTTGGGTAGATATTAGTTAATAATAAGAAAAATAGGGGAAAAAAAGGAAGTCCTCGTAAACAACAAAATATTTATAGCAGCACTTTTTGTGTTAGCAAAAAAATTAGAAACAGTAGATGTCCATCGACTGGGGGAATGGCAAATCAAATTGTGGTATGTGAATGTAATAGAATATAATTGCTTTTAAGAGATGAATATAATGGATATAGAGAAGTAGGAAAAGATTCATGTGAAGCAATGCAAAGTGAGGTAAGCAGAATCAAGAAAACAATGATTAATGAATAAAAATGATAAAAATGGAATACTACAAAATTATAATGTTCAAGATTGACCTCAAAGAAGATACATGAAAAGAAACCTCGCCCTAATTCAGTGCAGAGGTAAGGGACCATGGGTGTGGGACACTGCATATGTTAGTAATTTTTAACATATTGACTAGTTTTACTCAGTTTTTTTCTTCCTATTTTTTCTTTTTTTTTCTTCTAATTTTTTATTCTTTATCCCAAGGGCTCACTCTCTTGGAGGTAATGGGGGAAAGGATAAAGTGGGAAATATAGGTGATATAAAATATATTAAAATGTATTTTCATAAAAATAATGTATGTAATCAAATGGCTGTTAGTAGGAGACTGCTTATGTCACTTTGTATCAGCTCATATAAGTCTTTTCACACTTCTCTAAACTCCCCCAATTAATGGACATCTACTTTGTTTCTAATTCTTTGCTAACACAAAAAGTGCTGCTATAAATATTTTGGTGTATACAAGGACTATCTTTTTTTCAGTGCCCTCTTTTGAGTGTATATGTCTAGCAGTAGACTCTTTAGGTCAAAGGGGATGGGCATTTTGACCATTTTATTTACATGATGCCAAATTGCTTTCCAGAATGATTGTACTAATTCACAGAGGAATTTACTTCTAATGCGGGAGCAACATGTATATAAATTAACACATGCAAGATATGTACAGAGTGGGAGGATAGTAACCTTAAAAGGGAAGGATCAAGAAGCTAGGGATTTTTTGGTGCCATCTTTGCACATCATTTCACTTTTCCACTGGCTGTCTCCCATGCTTGGAATGCTCTCCCTTCTCACTTTGACCTCTTGGAAACCCCAGTTTTGTTCAAAACTCAACCCAGGTGCTACTTTCCACATGAAGTTTTTCCTGATATCCTTCCCCTCTCCAGCTGATAGCATACCCTCTCTCCCAAGTACAGCAGTGGGGTTAAACTAAAATAGAAATGGATTCCAGCTGGCTGGCTACACATTAACTTAAAAGAACACATATTATCATTATCTATGTTGTATTGTGTTTTTATTTGTTTTGTTAAACATCTCCCAATTACATTTTATAATCTGGTCCACCTACACAAGGAATTTTGCCTGCTGGGCATTTCTGAATTGTATTTATTATGTATGTACCTGTTTTCTTTCTCATTTGAATGTAAGCCCCTTGAGGGCAGGTACTGTTTCACTTTTATCTTTGTTTCCTTCAAGGTAGTATAGTGCCTGTCACAGCCTAACCACTTGTTGACTGTTGTCATCTTCCCTGACAGTATGTGAGCACACCCATCAGGGTATCAAATGAGCTAATAATTGTAAAACAATTAGTACTGTGCCTGGCACTTAGTAGGCACTTAATAAATGCTTGTTGTCCTCTTTCTCCTTCATCAAGAACAGGAATTGTTTCATTTTTTAGTCTTTGTAGCTCCAGACATATTCTAATGTCTGGCATATCCTAAATGCTTGTTGGTTGGATCGCTGGAGGACTAAATCTATAATCTTGTGATGGCCACCTGGATGATGGGAATCTCAGAAAATTTTCTGAAGGCATGTTATCACAGTGCTTGATTTTCCTTATCAGTTGGTTTTCCCAGGTCCAATTTTATACAGATGAAATGAACAAGATGAAATAAACATCAGTAATGCTGCCTCACATTTCTAGAGTTCTTAGAGGTTTACAAAACACTTGCTTCATAATACAATTGTACAAGAAATAGTATTCCCATTTTACAAAAATGAAAGCTAGCTCAGGTTGCTGAAAGGACCTGTTCATATTCACAAAGCTTTAAAGGGTCAAAACCAAAACCTAAATCTCTGTCTTTTGCTTTCACGTTTGGTGCCCTTTCTCCAGACAATCAATAAACATTTGCTATAAGCACTTGTCCTGAGGATATAAAAACCAGCAGAAAAATAATCCCTAACCTCAGGGAGTTCACAGTCTAATAGGGGAGATGATAAACTAACAAATGTACACAAATAAGCCACATAGAGGATAAATAGGAAATAATTAACAGAGGGAAGGCACTAGGATTAAGAGGGGTGGGGGAAAAACTTTTTTGTAGAAGATGGGATTTTAGTTGGGATTTAGAGAAAGCCAAGGAAGCCAGTAGGCAGAGATTAGGAGGGAGAGTAATCCAGGCATGGGGGACAGCCAGAGAAAATGCCCAGAGCAGAGAGATGGAGACCAGTATCACTGGATGGAAGAGTTGTTGTTTGTCCTAGTTCTCAAAGAGGACCATGACATCAGGGAGGTGACATCATGATTTGTGAATTTGGAATTTGAAGGGAGGCAGGGCTGTGCAAAGTCACCAACCTCACTCTCTCCTCCAGAGCCATCTGGGTCCAGCGGCTAGACATATATTAGGATGACTGGAGATGGCCCTGGATGCAGTGGTGGATAGAAAAGCATGTGTCAGGGAGTAAGGTATAAGAAGACTGGAAAGGTAGGAGGGAGCTTGCTTATGAAGGGCTTTACATGCCAAATATAGGATTTAAAAAATTTGATACTGGAGGTGATAAAGAGCCATGAATTTTTTTTTGGGGGGGAGGGGGTAACCCAAGTTACCTCCTCCAGGGTAGCTAGGTGATGCAGTAGTTAGAGCACTGTAACAGTAAGTAACAGTAAGAGGCTCATGGTTAGGGAGGGGGGTGGGGTTGACATGGTAGAACCTGTGCATTAGGAAAATCACTTTAGTGGCTGAAGGAAAGCTGGATTAGACATTACTCCTATAAATATCTCTTTATAATGATAGTAAGCAGACATGGTTGTAACTTTTTCTTTATAAAGGTTATTTAATAAGATATTTTGATGCCTTCTGAGAAGTATTTATTATAAAATTTTATGTGCTTATATTGATTCAATAATGGGTCATCATACATACACATGAGAGGTAGTATGGCCCACTCTAAAAAATTTTTTTAAAATAACATTTTATTTTTCCCCAATTATATGTAATTTTTTTTTTTAGCATTTTTTAAAAGAAATTTGAGTTCTAAATTCTCTCCCTGTCTCTCTCCCTTCCCTGCTCTCTGACAAGGTAAGCAATCTGATACAGGTTATACCTGTGCAATCATGTGAAACATATTTCCATATTAGTTATTTTGTGGAAGAAAACAAACCAAAAAACAAAAGACAAAACAGTGAAAAATAGTATGCTTTGGTCTGCATTCAGATTCCATCAGTTCTTTCTCTAGAGGTAGATAGTATTTTTCATAACAAGTTCTTTAGTATTGTCTTGCTGAAAAGAGCTAAGTCATTCACAGTTGTTCATCAAACAGTATTCCTGTTACTGTGTTCTGCTGATTCACTTTGCATCAGTTCGGGTAAGTCTTTCCAGGTTCTTCAGAAACCATCCTGCTCATCATTTCTTATAGCACAATAATATTCCATTATAATCATATACCACACCTTGTTCAACTGTTCCCCAATTGATAGGCATCCCCTTGATTGCCAATTCTTTGCCACACAAAAAGAGCTGCTATAATTTTTTGGGGGGTGGGGGTGCGGTACAAATAGGTCCCTTTCTCTTTATGGCCTGGTCTTGAAGTAAAAAAATCTGAGTTTAAATTCTGCTTCTGACATATTCTGGCTGTGTGACTATGACCAAGTCACTTAACCTCTGGGCGGACAGATTTCTAAGACTCATGAATCTTTGACCTGCACTGGTGGAAAGAGTTTGCACACTAGAAATTCCGTACACAAATGAAACTACAGATCTGGGACACCTCTACCTCCAACACTCTATCCATCCATCCGTACACATATAAAACATATATTTGTATATATTCACATATGAAGGGCAGCTAGGTGGAGCAGTGGATAGAGCATCAGACTTGAAGTCAGGAAGACTCATTTCTCTGAGTTTAAATCAGTCACTAGCTGTGTGACCCTGGGCAAGTCACTTAACCCTGTTTGCCTCAGTTTCCTCATCTGTAAAATAAGCTGAAGAAATGACAAACCACTCTAGTATCTTTGACAAGAAAACCCCAAATGAAGTTATGAAAAGTCAGACATGACTGAAGAGGGACTGAATAACAATGACAAGGAAATGAAGCTAAAGAATTTGGACTTTATTACTACTTCTGGTAAATGAGGAGAATTCTATATAGACACAATATACTGAATTTTCAGCAAGATGAATTTGGCAAAGTCTCTATATCTTCATAGACAAGATGAAGACATGGGCTAGAATGACAGTACAACAGGGTATACAAAGCACTTTCCTCATAGTATGCTTACACACTCTAGTCTGTCCCAGTGAGGAAATCCCCTCTATCCATATAGATCTGAGTTGTAATTTAGTCTTCCAGAATTGCCTCAGGGAACTGAGCAATTAAATAACTTTTTCTGAGTCACTCACCTAGTATATGTTAGAGACCTGAAGCCAAGTCCTTCTGAATTAGAGGCTTGCTCTTAACCTGCTGATTCTCTTTACATATCTATTTCTATATAATATTCTATATTCTATATCTATATATTTCACAGATGATGGGGAAGCCAAACTCCTCCATAGTAATTTTTACTGAAGTAGTTATGAAAAAAAAAACCAACCCAAATCCTCATCACAAATACCTCATAAAATGGATAAACATTTGAGAATGTATATGCCCAAATGGCTGGTGTGGATCCAGAAGATGTGTAGGATTTGTGATGCTGCTGTTATGGGCCCAGATTGCTTTGCTGTGTTTAGAGATTTAATATACTGCTCTCTGGCCTCTCCTGCCCCCCTCATTAATCTGTCAGTTCAATGAGTTCTAATTATGCTTCTTCTAACCTGGTGTGTGCTAAAGAGCATTGCATTCGTAGGGGGGATAGATCTCTAAGATTTATAGCATGCCTGTTGATAATCCCACCAGGTCCCCAAATGTGTGTGTGGGGGGAATGTTGACAGGAGGGAAAAAATGCTGGATCCCACCTCCCTAATTATCGAAAATGCAGTCTAGTGTTCCAATAGAGGTAAAGATAGGCAGAAGGACTTAGGAAAGAAAATGAAGTTGACTTGGCCAGTAATTTAATACATGGGTTTTGAGTTTTGTTTTGTTTTGTTTTAGGAGAAGGGCAAGGGTGAGCAGAAGTGATGTAACAGAATGACTGTTCAAGGTGTTGGGTTGGTTTTTTTTGGGGGGGGTGAGGCAATTGGGGTTAAGTGACTTGCCCAGGGTCACACAGCTAGTAAGTTGTCAAGTGTCTGAGGCCAGATTTGAACTCACATCCTCCTGACTCCAGGGCCGGTGCTCTATCCACTGCACCACCTAGCTGCCCTGACTGTTCAAGTTTTTATTTTTCTTGGGTCATTTCAGTCACATCCTACTCTTTGTGACCCCGTTGGGGTTTTCTTAGCAAAGATATGGTTTGCTATTTCCTTCTTCAGCTCATTTTTACAGATGGGGAAACCGAGGTCAACAGGGTTAAATGACTTGCCCAGGGTCACACAGCTAGTAAGCATCTGAGGCTGAATTTGAACTCAGGTCTTCCTGACTCCAGGCACAGTGCTCTAACTACTGCATCATCTAGCTACCCTGGAGGAGGTAACTTGGGCTCAAATCTTACCTCTGATACTTACTGCCTAGGTGACTTTAGGCAAATTTCTAAAGTCAACATCCATTTATTAAATACCTACTATGTGCCAACCACTACATCTGTTGCTGAGAAGAATCTCTGGCTTTACAGGGTTTTATGTTTTAGTTTCTCTTTCTGAGACTCAGTTTCCACAACTGTAAAATGAGAAAAGCAGTGTGCTTGTTTTAAGTTCAGAATAAAATTTTTTTTTAAAGGAAAGAAAAAAAGAAGCAATGCTGCAAATACCTTCCTCACAGGGTTGTTTTGAGGGGTCAAGCAAAGAAGTAATATGTGCCTTTGTAAGCCTTAAAGTGCTGTAGAAATGCAAGAAGCATTTTTCTCCTGTGCTAGTAACAGAGAGGAAAATATAACGGAAAATTAGTACTGATTGGCTGCAGTGCCAGTAATTAAATAAGTAACAGTAAGAGGCTCATGGTTAGGGAGGGGATACAATGTTGCACTGGGAGTCAGGAAAACCTAGATTCAAATCCTGACTGACAAATACCAGCTGTGGAAACATGGACAAATTACCTCTAAACATCAGGAAACTCTAGGTAATTTGTAGCAAATAGTAGATGTGTTGTCTGGTATTTGTATGGTAGAGGGAAGCTAATACCAAAAAGGTCATAAATACTTGGAATATTGCTTGTTGCATTATGGACAGGCATTGAATGGTCCAGGATGCCAGTGCTCTACGCACAGTAGCCACTTAATACATATTTGTTGAGTTGATGTAAGTTGGTTTGTATGATCTATGGTTTGTATGTGAATAGCTTTGTGCTCTCCTTAGAGTCAGCATAGGGAAAAGACTTGACCCCAAGCTTTTCCTTAGGAATGAGGAACATGATATTTATGGAATGGGACTCCAGGCTCACATCCCATGGGAGAATGAGCTCAATCTCCATGCAGCGCCTAAAATAGCATTCATCACACCAGGTTCACTCCCAAATGCCTCATAGCTGCTAGATGAGTCCTCATCTTATCAACCCCTGAGCTTGGTCTCTCTGGTCTTCCATGTTGGGCTGGGTCACGAAGGTCATTCCAGGAAGGCATCATCTGCTGGGTTGGTTGACTACAAAACCTGGCCTGGACTCTGTGGCTGTCAATCTCCTCCTGTTGTGTCATCATTCTGACCTTTGGAAGTTCATAAGGTGGACTCTGGTACTTCACCTAAAAGAAGAACAAAGCAAATGCAAACAAACAAACAAAAAGAGGTCTGGTTGACTTAGTAATACCACTACTAGGTCAGTATCCAAAAAGAGATTAAAAAAAAAAAGTTGAATTCGAAATTGAGGAGATGCCCTGATATCAATTGGGGAATGGCTGAACAAATTGTGGGATGAAATTATGATGGAACACTGTTGTGATATAAGAAATGATGATCAGGATGCTATCAGAAAAACTTGGAAAGACTTACATGAACTGATGCAAAGTGATGCTTGGGTTCTTAAGGGGGGAGTGAGGAAAGGGGAAAGAGAATTTGGAACACAAAATTTTAAAAATTGACATTAAAATTTTTTTTACATGTAATTTGGGGCAAAATTCTAAATAATTGGGAAAAAAAGAGGTCCTGGTCCATGAACTATGTGTTGCCCTTGGATGGGGAGGGCCGTAGTCCCATCCTGTTATAGCATTGCCTTTCTCACTGGAAGGGATCAAGCCAGGAAAAAGCCAGACTCAAAGCAAAGGCCTCATTTTTGCTGCTCATCTTTTAAACACACCCCAGTTCTGGTCTGGAATCTGTAACAGAACAGTCTTCATGTGCTCCAAGTCACAGGGCAGAGGAGCAGGTCCATTAAGTGTCATCAATCATATCTTTACAGAAACAGACTACCCAGTCTCTTATGTGTGGGGAGTATACACCTGGCCTGCTCAACTCCCTTAGATGCTAGGGTCAACCAGCTCTTATTAAGCACTCACTATATGCCAAGCACTTGTGCTAGGTGTTGCAGTGGATAGCATTTCAGACCTGGAGTCAGGAAGGTTCATCCTCCTGAGTTCAAATTCAACCTCAGACACTTACTAGCTGTGTGACCCTGGGCAAGTTACTTCACCCTGTTGGCCTCAGTTTCCTCATCTGTAAAATCAGCTGTTGAAGGAAATGGCAAACCACTCCAGTATCTTTGCCAAGAAAAACCCCAAATGAGGTCACCAACAGTTGAATGTGACTGAAAAACCATTAAACAACGAAAACAAACCAAACCCTCTGCTAGGTGCTGGGGATACAAAGACAAATGTGATATACCCAGTCCAGTCCCTGCCCTGCTTACATTCTACTTGCTGTTGTTGTTGTTGTTGTTTCAGTTATATCTGGCTCTTTGTGACACCGTTTGGTGTTTACCTCTATCTCTATCTCCATCTTGATCCAGATCTAAGTCTAGGGCCAGATCTAGATCTAGATATATCATCTATATCTATGTCCATGTCTATGTCTATGTCATCGATTTCCATATTAGCAGGAGGGCACTACCAATTAGGGGAAGCAGGACAAACTTATTGAACAAGGTTGCATCTGAGCTGAGCCTTAAGGGGAATTAGATTCTCCCAGAGGCAGAGGTGAGGAAATAAAGCATTCCAGCCATGACAGAAATCCTATGCTTATGATACAGAAATAGGAGATGGAATGGAATGTATGGGGAGTAGGAAGAAGGCTGGTTTGGACAGAGTGTAGGGTCCATAAAGAGGAGTAATCTGTAACCAGCCTCAAACTCTTGTGCCAGCTTGTGAAGGGCTCTAAATGCAAACAGAGGAGTTTGCACATTATCCTAGAGGCAATGGGGAGCTACTGATGCTTCTTGAGCAGGTAAGTGGCATGGTAAGACTTGCACTTAGGAACAGCAATTTGACCAGTGTTGGAGGTTGGATTGGAGTCAGGTAAATCAATTAGGATGCTAATTATAATAGTTCCCCTGAAGGTGATGATGAGGCTCACAGCTGAGAGAGACCTTAGGAAGTATTTAATCCAACCCCCTCATTTTACATAGAAGAAAACTAAAATTCAGAGAGGGGGAAATACTATCTCCAAGGTTACCCAGGTAGTGAGTAGCAAGGCCATGATTTGAACTCCATTCTTCCAACTCTTAATGCTCTTTCTACTATGTATCCATCACGTTTCTGACAGGTGGCAAGAGCAGAGGGCTTAGCTATCAGCAACCTGCTGACAATTTGTCTGATTTTAAGAAAGTAAAAAAAGAGAGAGAGAGAGAAATGGGGAGACCAATAGAGATGAGATAACATAAGATTAGCTAGGAGGGAGATACACAGCTGTATACTTTGCAGCAGTGTGATTCACAAATGTAGCTTTATGACCCTTATTGTCTTTTTTTTTTTTACTGCACTGACATTTATTTGCTAAAAGTCTATTTTTAGTCCTAACATAGCTCCATTGATTGACTAGGACTGCACAAAATAATGATAACTCACACTCACATAGCATATTAAGGTTGGAAAAAACGCTTCTCAATAACTGTGAGGGGGAAAATGTACATATATTATTACCCCCATTTCATAGATGAAGAAAACAAGTCTCAAAAACCTTTCCCTTGGTTTCTCAGCTAGGAAGAAATAGAGTGAGTGTTCAAATCTAGGTTCAAATTTAACACTTTCTCTATTATGCCATCCAGTCTTTTGAAGGGCCATTCCTTACTGATTATTGAAGAGACTACGCTGGAGCTGGTGATGTTTTCTAGGGAACCTAGTCTCCCCTGAAGAATAGAATTTGGGCATAACAAGAAAATGATTATCTCCATAGAGAAAGGAGATGTAGGATCTCAGTGGGTGGTATAGTTTTCCTTGTTGCAATTTGGAGGATGATACTTCACAGAGCCATATGTGTAACAGGATGTCTAATTGAGAAGTAATCAATCAACAAGAATTTATGAAATGCCAGCTCAGGGTGCTTCATTAGGCACCAGACAAAAGGAGAACAATCTCTGTCCTCAAAGAACTTATTATATTCTTGTGGGGGAATCAAAGTGTGTGTGTGTGTGTGTGTGTGTATCCCCCCCACAATCCCCCAACATATATACACATATATACATATATATATATACATACATGTATGTATATATGTATGTATATATTTATACATATATACATACATATCTATATCTATTTATAGATGGATGATAGATGGATGGATAGATAGATAGATAGATAGATAGATAGATAGATAGATAGATAGATAGATAGATAGAATCAAAGTTCATAAAAACCTGGTTGTTGAGGACCAGGGGTAGGAGATGACTCTCTTTCCATCCAAAGGCCTTGCCTCTGTGACATAGGAACCAGATTCAACCCTAAAGGCTTCACTCATACTCTAGTTCATTATACTCCCACCCTAGAGCCCAGAGAAAAAGCTCTTAAGTATAAATTTGGTTCATATCTAGGATCTCCCCAAAAGGAATAATAGGGTCCCTTCTAGAACTGTCCTCAGTGTACAAAGTAGACCAGGTATAAAATGGCTATTTATTTCCTTTACCATAAAAGAAATGCTCAAAATACAAGTCTCATAAATGCACATTAACAAATACTTAAAGTATGATACAGTAACTCATGACTTCTATTGTGCTGAATTGGTATTTCTCTTTTATCTCAGACTTGGATCATCTGAGCAACTTACTTAAGGTCCTTATCTTCTGTCAAGTTGGCATGCAACTTAGGGTATGGGTATAGTTTGAGCTTTGAAGGATTCCAACCCCGCTTTGGGTCTGGGTGATACAACTGCAGGCTTACTCCTGTTTGGAGCTCCAGCAGACAGCTGCTAGTCCTAGTCCCTATCAACTAGCTGCAAGTCTTTTGCAGGTTCAGAGTTGACAGAGCTACAGGTTTGCCCCTGGTCCATATACCCTGTCCTGGTTACTCAGCTGTAGGTCCTAAACTTGGTCTGTGGGCCAAATCTATGATCCTGCTAAGGGTTAGAGGAACAGAGTGGCAGGCTTTCCTCTAGTCTATGTTCCCTTTCTAGGTAAATGGCCACATGCCTTAGCCACTATTCTTCCTCATCCCTAATCCAAGGTCAGAGAGACACAAGTGTTGGTCATAAGCCCAGTCCAGGTCTGTATTAGAAGGATCTGAGACCTTTTTCCAGTGTCAGCGTGATATAGCTTCTGATTCACCTCTGTTCTTACTTCTTCCATGCCTTAATACATAGCTATAGACCCAGCTTCCTTCAACTCTGGATCTGGAATCTCCTCTAGAGTCAGCATAATACAATTGATGCTTCCTGGAAGCTTTTTCATTGGCTGAACCCTTTCTCTAGTGATCACAGGCATCTAGCTGTCCCATCTGAGTTGAACTGGACTGGAAAAATGACCCACTTTGTTTTCTCCTTGGATGTCTTGATCACTCCTGGGTCTGGTGTTCTTCCTCAAATCTTTTTTGCAATAATTGTATAAAAGAGCTTTGTTGTCTTCCTTCCTCTTACTCCACCATCTATGCTGATCTGAACCAATGTTCTTGTAATGACTCTAACCTTCACCCTGATACAAAGGTCTATTTTTTGTTTTTGTTTTTCTAAACACCAATATCCTTCTGTGATATTGAATGGCTGCCTGTCATGGCACACTATACTCTCTGAAGAGCTGAAGTTTAGGATTACCCAAAGGACAATTGAAAGTCACAAGGTGGGTATGAATACCCCATGGCATGTCCCAAACAAAATATTACATAGGAGAAGTTGTGTAAAGGATGCCATCAAATAAATGTATAATGAAAAAAGAATGGATTGTAGGCAGCCTATATACTCCATGGGTCAAGAGATGTCAAGAGATCAAGGAAAGACTGCAGGACATTGGATGAATCAACCCTTTGTGGTTTACTTACAGAAAGATATAATCGAGAGATGCAAGAGGATGAGCAAGCATGAGAGGGCTTCATTTGTTGTCAGAGGAGGGAATAACCACATTGATGATGTCACAGATATATTGGAATATTGGACTATACATATATTATATATATGGCATACATCCATTTATAATAGCATTTATGTAACAATTTAAGGTTTACAAAATGCTTGCACACAGCTCTTTTGATCCTCACTACACACATGTAAGTTAGGTTCTATTATTATCTTAATTTTATAGATGAGGAAACTGAGGCTTTGAGAGATCAAATGATTTGCCTGGAGCCACACAGTTAGCAAGTATCTAAGGCAGAGTTTGAATCCATGTCTTTCTCAATTCCAAGTCCAGCAATTTATCCACTATGCTATACTGCATCTGTGAGAAATATCTACCTATCTGTCTCTCCATATGTATACATGAATGTTATTGTTTAGTCATTTCAGTTGTATCTGTGACCTCATTCTGGGCTTTCTTGGCAAAGATACTAGAAGGGTTTTCCATTTTCTTCTCCAGCTCATTTTATAGATGAGGAAACTGAGGCAAGCAAGGTAAAGTGACTTGCCCAAGGTCACACAGCTAGTTAGTGTCTGAGGCCAGATTTGAACTCAGGAAGATGAGTCTTCTTGACTGTAGGCCCAGCACTCTATCCACTGTGCCACCTAGCTGCCCTTATATATATGCATATATGAATGTGAATGAGAGGCAGATACTATATCCAGTAGAGCTCTGGCCTTGGAGTCAGGAAAATTCTGACAAGTACTGTGAGACCCATAACTTCCCAGGACTCTAGGCAACCCTCCAAGACAGCATTACAAAAGAGTCGTCCATCTGTATTTATAGAAGCAATCTCTTCATCAGGAGTTCTTTACACCAGTGAAGTCATGGGCCTATTCTCTCTAAAATAAGGATGACACATTGATAGAAGGAGTTTCCCTACTTGGGAACCTCTCCTTCCCAACAATGAGAAAATGAAAGTCCCTAGACACCCCCTTCCATATTTATGTGGGTTATTGTGAAGATCCAGTGAGATAATGCACAACAACAACAACAACAACAACAACAGCTTTGAAGAGCTATATAAATGTGTCATCATCATCATTACCATCATTATTGTTAATGGCACCTACTGCTGTTGGGACTTTCTCATTTTCATGTCCAGGAATCCATTTGGGAGGCAGTGGAGCCCTCTGTGTCATGGGTGGGGATTTCTTTTGGGTTCCAATTTCCTCTGGTTTCAGAAGGATTCTAGTATTTAGAGCTGGCAGGAACCTTGGGTTCACATTACAAGTCATGTTGTCCCTTTAAGACAGACTTTCCATATTTCTGATCAGTTTTCCCATCTGTAATACAGGCGTTCCCAGCTCTAATGAGCCCCCAACCCCCACACCCTCACCAGGAGGCGTGAGGATGAATCAGATAATGCCTGTGAAAGGCTTTGAACTCCTTGGGAGCAAGATAACCACATAAAACAGAGGGTCCTATTAAAAACTCCATGAAAGTTCATAGCTCCTTCCATCTACAGAGAGCTCCAAACATTTCCTCACCAGAAGGGATTGCATTTGCTTGCCCAGCTAGTCTTCTGGAATGGATGGTGATGACTGTATTACAACTATGGTATAGCCTTCCCTCAGAATGTAGGATCAGAGGATTGGAGAACTAAGAGATCACTCACTCAAACCTCATGATTTTACAGATTGAGGAAACCAAGTCCCAAAGACAGGAAGTTACCTACCCAAGTTCGTGCTACAAGTATGTAGTTAAGCTGACATTTGGGCCCAGGGATCTTCTGAGTCCAGAACCAGGGTGCCTCCCACTGCATTCCACTGTGCACCCTCTGATTTCCACTCTAACCACACCCCAGGTTAAGTGACTTACCTAAATTAGCAGCAGAGTCCAATTTTAAACCAAATCCCCGATTCAATACTTTCTCAAAACAACTCTACAGAGGAGTTTGGGAAGAAACTGACTCCTTATCAAGTGGGAACAATAGATTATCCCATGATCCTCTTACATGTTAGGCTAGATTTTCCTCATTATCATGACTTAAGTGGCTCCGGGGACTAAAGACTTAGGTTGTTGATATCACCTCCTTGTCAAAATGAGTACAAAATATTCATGAGGATCTTCAGATGGACTCAAATGCTTGGCTGGTGGACCAACATGGGCAAATCAAGGACTGGAGAGCTTCATTCAGTTGAATCAACCTAGCACATCCTCAGTGCATATCCTTGTTGACTCTCCTGTTTTAGCTAGGTATAAGACTCCTTTTGTTAACTTTTGAATGACTGTTAAATGTTTCATTTCATTCTAAAATTAAATATACATTACAAGAGGACTGACCTGAGTAAGACCCAGCCCAGAATACCCCCAAACCACATCTTAACTCCTCCCTCTAGCCCATAAACAAAACAAAAAACCTGTCTCAATTAGACCCCTGACCATGTTTTTCCTTGACCATCTTCCTATGCTCACGTAGAAATCAGAAGAAATGGTAGAAAAGATACTCTCAAGGTCTCTTTAAAGAATTTTTGTATCAGTTGTGAGACATGAGAGATTCTGGCACAGGACTGCCCAGCCTGCCATGTCTGCATCAAAGAAGATGCTATCCTCTATGAGCAAAGCAGAATCTCAGTAGCACAAAGGAAATGTGAGATGTGCAAATCTAGAGACATCTTCATCCCACTGGTTCAAATTATTTGTGTTCTACCTGAGGTAGAGCTTTTTGAGATTGTATTGGATTGATCAGTCATAGTTGAACATGCTATACTTGACCCCAACATCATGAGATCATTGATCCTCTTCAAGTATGAAGGAGGAACAACACCACCATGTGAGGCCATGGACATAGGCATTCTCCCCCTCCCCACCCCTCCACTTTGACCCCTCATTCTGGGAAGAGCAGTCAAATTATTACTAAAAATGTTTTTGGAATAGGGCTTGATGAATGAATGAATGGATGGATGAATGAATGAATGGATGAACCATTTATTAAGTACTATGTTAAGAGCTGGGGACACAAACAAGAAAGTGAGACAGTCCCTGCTCTCAAGAACTCACTTTCTAATGGGAGCGATGACACCTATGGAAGATTTTATTTGCAAGTCAGATGGAAAGATCCTATGGTCCTTAGGGTTCAGTGGCAAAGCAGATGGTAATACCTCTTCTTAACTGTCATTTCCATTGATAAAATCATATCAGTTTCTTATGTTGAACCATTTGACAGTACCAAGGACTTTGGTGAAAATAATGTTCTTTCCTGGGTCTTCAGTAGCTGTAGCTGCAGCGCCTGCAGGAGCAGTGGCCAGGCTGCATCTCCACAGGGGCTGCTTCCCAGGGTGATGGATGGGGGCACTGGGCTGGAAGCATTGCTCTTCCATGGTTCTTGGGTTCAGGATCCTGGGCTGTCTCTCAGTGGTAGTGGTAGCTTGACTTTTCTAGCCTATGCTGTGGTTGCTGTTGCCTATCTCTCCCTCAGGATGCCTTCCTGCTTCAGGACATTAGACTATACCACAGCTCCACTCACCATCCAGTGACTCGAGGAGCCATGTCATCCTTACTTAGACACCTCTCTCCCACATATGTTGCCTCCACCTATTAGTTCGTTTAAGCTTCTTAATGGAAGGCATTGTCTCTCTTTTGTTTTTGTAACCATAGCACTTAGCACGGTGCCTGGCACATAGTAAGTGTTAATAAATGCTCCTTCCTTCCTTCCTTCCTTCCTTCCTTCCTTCCTTCCTTCCTTCCTTCCTTCCTTCCTTCCTTCCTTCCTTCCTTCCTTCCTTCCTTCCTTCCTTCCTTCCTCCCTCCCTCCCTCCCTCCCTCCCTCCCTCCCTCCCTCCCTCCCTCCCTTCCTTCCTTCCCTCCCTCCCTCCCTTCCTGCCTTCTTTCCCTCCCTCCCTCTCTTCCTTCTGATAGGAGATTAATAACCCTCTGAGGCTTTCATGCAGTAGAAAGAGCTTTGAAATGAAAGGGGCTTGGACCAGATAATCCCTAAGGTCCCTCTGATCTCTAGATCCCTAGGAGTACTATTATATTTTCAATTTTCATTGACACTCTTTTTGGCCATAGCCTGATTTCTTTTTTAGGACCAGTCGATTCTTTAAGGTCCTGAGTTTATGATTTAACACTGATTTCTGCACTGAGATAAAAGGGAAAGAACATTCTTCTAGAAGAAACTTGAGGGGAAGATAAGATTCTGGAATAATGACTCTACTTGGGATTTGGTCAGGTTTCTAGGAACCCTGTTCACCCTTATTCTAGGGTTGTGGGAGCTTTAAATGGCCATAAGAGGTTAGGACTTTGGGTTTCTTTATCTCCCCTAACCCTTATCCAGACTCAAACCCTGCTAGCAGCCCTTGAAAACCCTATAACTAGCGTTGGGAACCTAGTCCTTTGAACAGAATACCCAACAACTGAGAGATGTGTCATCTTAGTGATAGATTTCTCATAATATTATAAACTGGGTAGCTGAATTTTTCATTGCCTTAGAGATGCCTGTGGCCAAAGATCCAAGGATATAAAGTTCATGTCTCTCTCTATTAAGGAATTTAATTCACATTTTTACTTTGACTCAGCCTTTGATTAATACTCTAGACATGTCATGCAGCAGCCTTTAGGATTATGAAAAGTGATTTGTCTAATCTGTGTGTCAGTTTCCTTTTGGGGTCTACTCTGGGGTGGGGGAGAACACATGCTCGACACTCTGTAGCTATTGATTTCATACTGTTTGCTTTTACATTCTGGCCAAGCCAAATGGATAAATAGCATTTTGATCCATAGGGTGTTGGGAGAGTGTTGTCAACATCTACAGAACCAATTCATCTGGAGGATTTCATGCTGTAGATATCAGCCCTGCAAATAGGTTTTAATGAAATCTCTAGCAAAACGCAGTTAATATAACAGTGAATGTAAAAACATATGCTCCCATTAGGGAAAAAGCTCTGGCTGGCAATGATCTGGTGTTGACTTTCACGTGTCCTCAAGGTTGTATGTATTTCTGACCTCCAGTTCTGACTGGTCTCTCTTTGCCCTGGTGCAAAAATCTTGAATGGTCCCACAAAGGGCTTGTACCTTTCTGGTAATTCTTATTCATTCATGTACATCTTAAATACAGGCACACACACACACACACACACACACACACACACACACCCCAGCGCATTAGACTATAAGCACTTTCAGATCAGAGACTGTGCCTTTTTTTCCTCCTTGGGTTAATAATGCCCAGCACAGTATCCTGTATTTTTAATCAACCAGGTTCACAACCTTCAATCAATCCTTATCACCTCAGGGAAAGGGAGGGGAGGGAGTGAGGGAGAGAGGGAAGGAAGGATAGAATTTGGAACTCTGAACTTTAAATAAAAATGTTTGTTATTTTTTAAAAATATCAATCAATCAACATACATTTATTAAATGTCTACTATGTGTCAGGCACTTTGTTAGGTGCTAGGGATAAAGATCCCTCAAAATGAAACACTCCCTGCTCTTATATTCTAGTAGAGGAAACAATATGTACATAGATAAGAGCATACGGAATGAATGCAAAATAAATACTTAGGGATTAGAGAGGGAAGGCATATCTGGAGATCAGTAATGAAGGTGGTGCATCTTGACTATCTTGTTTCCATTTTTGACTTCTCATTCTCACTCATCTTACATATCTGATCAATTAGCAAATCTTGTTCCTACCTTCCTGCCATCTTTCACATACATTCCCTTCTCTCTACTCATGTGGTTACCACCCTCACTCAGGCCATAATCACCTCTCTGGACTATTTGACTGGCCTCCCAATTGGTCACCCTACCACCATTTTATATTTCACCTCTGTTGTCACTGATTGATCGATCACAAAGCCAAGATGAATCTTTCTGTTTGGATTTCTCTCTCTCTCTCTCTTCTCCCTGCCTCTCTGTCTTTCCTCTCTCATTGTTTCTCTCCTCTTTTTGTGTCTCACTCTGACTCTGTCTCTTGGTCTCTATCTGGTTTTCTCCATCTTTGTGTCTCTGTTTTATTCTCTCTCTCTCTCTCTCTCTCTCTCTCTCTCTCTCTCTCTCTCTCTCTTTCTCTCTCTTTCTCTCTCTCTCTCTCTCTCTCTCCCCTCCCTCCCTCCCCACTCTCTGCCTCTCTGTCCTTGCCTCTGTCTCTCTGTCTCTATCTCGTTTTCTCTGTGTCTCTGTCTTTGTGTCACTTTCTCTCTCTGTCTCTCTGTCTCTGTCTGTCTGTCTGCCTCTGTCTCTCTTTCTCTGTCTGTCTGTCTCTTTCTGTTTCTCTATCTCTCTCCACACTGTCTCTCTACTGGCAGCTCTTCCCCTGATGCCAGTCTACTCCCACCACTGCTTAGCCATGATCTCCCAGCTGCTCAGGAGAAAAAGCTGACTTCTGCTGTCCCTGCAGACATTTCAATGGTCACTAGGTAGATACTAAAGGAAAGAAATTCACAAGAAAGACAAACTCATCCCTGATTCATTTAGGAAGGTGTAAGCCCTTGATGCCATTATGTCAGTGTAGCAAAGGACCTTCCTTCTCTACCTCTCCTTGAAATCACATCTAGTTACCTGGAGAGGGGTGTGTCTAAAAGCCGTCACCAGATGGAAATTTCCTCTTCCTTCATCATGGTGCTTCTCAACTTTTTATTTTTTATTTTTTTATATCATGGGTCCCACTGGATCTATGGTCCTCTTTTCAGAAGCATATTTTTAAATTCATAAAATAAAATGAATAAAATTACAAAGCAAATTATAGAGATGTAATGTTTTTCCCCATCCAAGTTCTCAGACCCCGTGAAATCTTTCCATGGATTCCCAAATGGGAGAGGGGGTTCTCAACTCCAGGAGTGGCACTTTTAGTCATCAGCCATTTGTGTTGATCAACCAATTAAAAGATTCACAATGTCTGAGTCATAAGTGACCAGAAGTAACCCAGCTTCCCCCACCAGATCCCACACGGTTCACCTGAAGCAAGTGAAGAATAGCTGAGCATGTTCTGTTTAGTGGGAAGAGCCCCATTATGCTATGATACAAGTCAGATGAATGAAGTCTTGGTGCCAGGTCTAGGACATTTCAAGGGGTGTGAGTGGCGGAGGTAGGGAGAATTCCTGGTTTAAGATTCCTGCTTTGACCAGCCTATATATTTGAATGTTAAAAGCATGGCAGCAGTTGCAGCTGAATATATGTGATAGGTATTATGTTGCAAAACCAGTTTATCTAAGCCAAATAATACCCAGTTTATTCTTGCTTCCTCTGGTTGGACAGCCCAGTCCTAATTCACAGGGCACTCTATGTAGGCCTCTTTAGTCAGCAGTCAGTACAGCATAATAGATTCTCTTCTTTTTTTAATTCTATTTTCCATTAAAAACTTAACATCAAATGTTAAATACCATCGCCTAATGACATCCCTTTCTTTTTCTTCCTCATCCCCCATCTAATTCTGCCTAATTCATATTATCTTTCTAGGGACCCTAGCTGAGAAAAGGGCTAGTTAAACTGCTAAACTAACATTAACAGAGTTTAATGAATGTTAACACTTCAATCCCCACCCAGGTAACTTTGGCAGCAATTCAAGTGTACTGGGGTATCCTTCAACAATGAATAGATTTAGAATCAGGAGGCTTAGGTTATACCTTTGGCCCTGCTACTAAAGGGGAACACTACTTGTCCATTTTAGGCTCCAAATTTCTCATATGTCGAGTCAGTGCTGTATTAAATAATCCCTAATGTTCCTTCTAATTATAAAATCCTATCATCCAAATGGATACTCACTTAAAAATTTTTTGTAGTCTAAACTTAAAACCAAAAAATGTAGAATATAGAAAACTGAATGTCCATCTCTCTATATATGACATATAATGATATGATATGATAGGATGTATGATATGATATGTTATATATGATAAGATATATGATGTGATGTGATAGGATATATACTTACATATGTATATATATATATGTGTGTATATATATATATGTGTATATATATATATATATGTACATTTGTGTGTGTATGTATGTATTTCCACAAAATGGGGGCTCATTTTAAAGTTTTTTTTTTTGAAGACAATATTTAACCTAACAGTATAATTTTTGGGACTATGGCAAGTTGGTGGTGGGGGAGCATAGTCTGATGCTCAAAGGTGGTTTTTGGTATTGTTTACTTCATACTTTGTGTGTAGCTGTTTTCCCTCCCCCTATGCATATAGCTAGTTCAGATCTTACCATACTTAGCTTATTGCAAGCATTTAATAAATGCATGTTGACTGACTGCTCATCTGGACACATGAAGAATTCTCTCTTTAACTTATTATAAGAACCATATGGTGCTTTGGAGGCTCTGCAGATGGGCCAGTGTGCGCAGCACAGACTTTGATGTATGAAGCCCAGAGTTCCAAGCTGAGAAGGCAGGACAAGAAGAGGCCTTGAAGATTCAGGGGAAGACCTGCAGGACCTTATGGGAACTATCCCATATAGAGGAGTGATCCCATAAACTCACTGCTGAGTGTGTACTATAGAGTATTCTTGGGTAACAATGCAATATAGCACAACCCTCAAAGTTGGAAAAAATTTTCCTTTCAAAGTTGTTAACTAGTCAACCAATAAGCATTTATTAAGCATCTACTAGGTTCTAGGAATGGTGCTAAGGGCTGGGCATACAAAGAAAGGCAAAAATAGATCCTGCCCTCAAGGAGCATACAGTCTAAGGAGGGGAGAAAACATGCAAACCACTATGTACAAACAGCATATAGACAAGATAAATTGGAGGTGGTCTCAAAGGAAAGGCTCTAAC
The DNA here is from genome assembly GCF_019393635.1 of Dromiciops gliroides. NCBI lineage: Eukaryota > Metazoa > Chordata > Mammalia > Microbiotheria > Microbiotheriidae > Dromiciops > Dromiciops gliroides. The sequence goes on from NC_057864.1 coordinate 261,421,045, forward strand.
TTTAAGGGGGACTGGGAAAGTCCTCTTGCAAAAGATTGGTCTTTAGCTGAGACTTGAGGGAAGCCAAAGAACCCAGAAGGCAGAGATGAGTAAGGGGGAGAAAAGTCTATATTTTTTTGGTGGTTTTGTTTTTTCCCTCAGTTGAAAAAAACAGAAGGTCATGCCACCAACCATAGAACACCACTTTACACATGCCAGGACTTTAGTTTCTTTTATTTTTACCAATGTGGTAACTCAGAAGGAGTGTTACATTTGGATCCAAAGCTCCAAGGCTCAAGTCTCACCTCTGCTATTTCTTGGGATAGATCTCTGGGCCTGGAGTCAGAAAGGCTCAAAACATGACTTCAAATATTAATTAAAAATTGATACTTCAAATAGAAACATTTAAATGGCACTTTAAGGTATGCCTCAGACTGTGACTCTAAGCAAGTCATTTTACCCTGTCTGCCTCAGTTTCCCAAACTGCAAAATGGTGGATACCTTACAAAGCTATTAAGAGAATCAAATGAGATAATGTTCATAAAGTGTCTAGCGCAGTGCTTAGCACAAGGTAGATGATTAATAAAGGCTTGTTTCCTTCCTGTCTACTATCTGTGTGACCTTAATAAAGACTGGTTCTCAGTTTTCTCATCTATAAAGTGAGAGGAATGAATTATATGATCTTGAAGGCCCCTTCTGAATGTAAATCCCATGCTTTTAAAATAAGGGATTAAAATAGATAATCTCTAAGTACCCTTCCATAGGAATCCTGACTCTGCTACTTGTTAAATTGTGTGACTTGAGACAGGTCATTTCCCCTCTCTAGTCCTCAATTTCTCATCCATGAAATGAGGGGATTGATCTTCACCTCTAAGTCCCCTTCCTGCTCTAAATTTTAAAATCTGTTGTCTCTCAAGTTCATTTCAGTCTTAAATCCTTTGGTCATTTTGTGGGATGCAGTTAAACAAACAAAACCAGCCCACTGGATTTGGAATCAAAAGAACCTGGATTCAGGGGCATCTAGGTGGCACAGTGGATAAAGCACCGGTCTTGGATTCAGGAGGACCTGAGTTCAAATCTGACCTCAGACACTTGACACTCACTAGCTGTGTGACCCTGGGCAAGTCACTTAACCCTCATTGCCCTGCAAAAAGACAAAAAAAAAAAAAAGAACCTGGATTCAAATCCTGGCTCTGCTTTTTGCTCCCTGGTAACTTTACATGAGTCACTCTCAGGGCCTCTCTTTCTGCATCTGTAAAATGAGAGGCTGCGACTAAATGACTTCCAAGGTCCTTTTTGGATCTAAATTGATGATTCCAATATTGTCTCCCTAAATACCATCTTAGCTTGGTGATTGGCAATTCTATTATCCAAAATCCTCTGTGATTCAGAGGGCTGAAGCTTTAGTAGAGGAAGGGCACTTGTAGGCCATTTACTCTAATCCCTTTCATTTTAACAGATGAGGAAACTGAGACCCAGAGGTGTGAAGTGGCTTGTCCAAAGTCATGCGGTAGTAATTGAGAGCCAGAATTCAGATCTGAATCTTCTCACTCCAAAGCTAGCAATTTCCTAGAGCAGGATCCTGTTTTTCCTTCCATGGATTTAGACCAATAAAGACTCTGACCTTATTTTTGAGGATACCAAACAGGACTCTTTAATTTGTGATCTAGTTTGAGCAGTGAATCCTAGAACTTAGGTAAGGAAAAGAGAAGGATGATCAAAAAGCATTTATTATGATCCTACAATATGCTGGTATTACAAAGACAAAAATGATATATTTCTCCCTGTCAAGAAACTTGTAGTCTAACCATAGAGATAATATGATGAAATAAATATGAGATAATTTTGGGTGGGGAGGGGATGGGAGGCAGTAGCAGTAGGGGAGGATATATAATTTGGTGCTTGAACTAGGTTATAAAGGAAATCCAAGGTCATATTGTGAATGTGGGATGTTCATTAATCCACCATAAATAATTATACCTTAAATTTAAGAAATTCCTTTCATCCCAAGATGGGGGTTGGGTTGTTTTTATTTTGTTTGATGCTGTTGTTGTTGGAGGAAGAAGAGGAAGGAGAAGACTTTGCTCCTGTTTTTCAGATGAGGAAACAGAGACAGAGAGACATTTAATTATTTGCTCCAGTTTATGTGGTAAGAAGTTGGGAAATTTGAAACTAAACCCAGATTACCTTTTACCCAATCTAGTGATCTGGAATATACCTTCTCTTTTGAATAACAATTCATATGAAGATTTTGAATGATGCTAGAATTGGGGTGGGCAGCTAGGTGGCACAGTGGATAGAACACTGGGCCTGGAGTCAGGAAGATCTGAGTTCACATATGGCCTCAGACTAGCTGTGTGACCCTGGGCAAGTTACAACCTTGTTTGCCTCGGTTTCCAACCACTCCAGTATCTTTGCCAAGAAATCCCAAATGGGGGATATAAAGAGTTGGACACGACTGAAACGGCTAAACAACAATAAAAGAATTTGGGCATTTCACTCCCTTTCACTTGGTGGAACTAGCTGTCCTGGGTTGGTATGATGAGGGAAATATGCCTGACTTGATGACAAGATTGTATCCCAATCTCCTTAAAAGGGGCTGATAAAGGTTTCAAAACTGAATCTCTGACCTCTGTTCTTTCAGGGGGGTGAGGATGAGGATGTGGATATTAACTCTAACAACTTTTGAAAGTAAGGAATTTGGAGGCAGTAACCTCATGCTGACTCTACTGAGTATAGGGGGTGAGTGTGGAGGCTGGCTCATGACTTGAGTTGTATGAAGAAAACATGACTCAAGTCAAGCAGGGACTCTCATAAGTGATAGGGATTGGATCTTGGTGATGGGCCATTATCATGTCCTCTGTAGAAGGGCAAATCAGCCATAGGTTGAGACTCTGGTCTTAGGACTTTCCAGGAATGTTGGATGTCTTGGTCTGACTTCCAGTCTACATTCCCCAGACACGGCTCAGCTGCCACATCTTGTAGCTCATACTTCCACACACCTCTCAGATCTACCTTCTTCTCTCTATTCATATGGCCACTACCTTAGTTCAGGTTTTCATCACCTGTTGAATAGATTATAACAGTAGCCTCCCAATTGGTCTTCCTGTTGCAAAGCTCCTTCTTTTCACATCCACTGATGCCTTGGTGATTTTCTCAAGGCTCAATTCTGACCATATCCCTTCCCTGTTCAATAATCTCCAATGGCTCCCTATAGCTTCTAGGCTCCGATACACATTCCTCTGTTTAGCATTCAAGGCCTTTTAGAATATGACTCTAACCTGCCTTTCTGGTCTTAGGATATGCTACATACCTTCACATAAGCTGTAGTCCAGACAAAATGACCTTGCCTTTCCTAACACATGATATTACATCTCTGTGGAAAGTGTCCCCTGTGCCTGGAAAGCATTCTTCCCTCACTTCTTAAAATTTCCTTCAGAATTCACTTCAATCACCCCCTTCTCCATGAATATTTTTTCCAATCCCAATAGCTATTAGGACTTCCCCTCCTCCACAAATTTCATCATATTTATTTTGTATTTTTTCATATATTTTATATGCAACATAAAATTTGCATATAACTTGTATGTCTTTACATATAACATATCACTTACAAGCTGTGGGACCTTGGGCAAGTCACTTAATCCCAGTAGCCTTAAACATCTAGGGCCATCTCTGGTCATCCTGAGATACATACATACATACATACATATATACATAATATATAGATATGTGTATGCATATGTATGTATGTATATACATACATATATACATACATACATACATACATACACATATATATATATATATATATATATATATATATATATATATATTCACCTATCCCTTGTGAGATTTAAAAATTGGATACTAGAGCATTAACCTCTCCTTTTAACTTTTCCTTTATTTATCTCCCAGACTAGTAAATGGAAGAAGCCTCTGGTCTATAGTTAGAGCTTTTATTGTTTGGAAATTACAAGGTGATGTTGATTAGAGGGATAGGAAAGTAGAAATACAAAACAAATAGTCTTAAGTCTAAGCTTAGTCTATATTCCATATAAAACTCACCAAAAGCCCAAGGCCACCTTTGGGGGGAGAGAGCTGAGTCAAGCACGTGCTGCTACGGTGAGCTGGGCCGAGTCGAACTCTGGTCAGTGTCTGTCTGTGCCGAGCAGCCAGCGAACCAGGAGAGCCGAAAAAAATCTCTCACTTCCGTTCTCTCCTTGCCTTTTAAGCTTGCACCCCGGAAGTGGAGTGCTTAGCAGCCGGGCTGGTGTGTGTAGCCCATGCACGGCTGTTGGTCTCCTCCCTGAAAGGGTGGTCCTTTAAAAACTGGCGTACTTTTTACCACATTCCCCTCTTTGATTCCTCAAGAAACAAAATGTTTCCTTGATGGAAGAGTAAAAAAGAATATAATAACTATTGCTAACTAATAATATGTGAACAACAATATAGAAAAGGAAGAGAGGAAAGTTTTGTCCAGAGGGGCGATTTTTTTTTTTGTCCTCAAGAACCTACGCTTTGACATTGGTCTTGCAAAGGGAGGACCTCTGCAGAGAGTACATGTTACAGATGGTGTATATTATAACAGAAAGGAGATAGTAAAAACTAACAAAACAAAACAGTTCATATAAAGTCTCTGAGTTCTCTTGTCTTCTTGAAGTGGTAAGATGTCATCAGGAGGAAACTGGATTCTGGTCTGGAAAACTGGATTCTGGACTCTGGTCTGGAAAGCTGGATTCTGGACTCTGATCTGGAAAGCTGGATTCTCTTCCTTAACTGTTTGAATTGCTGCATTTTTACTAAACCTTAGCATAGCTTTGTCAATGATCAAATTAATAAATTCCATTACACCCTTCATTTATTTATTTATTTATCCATTTATTCATTCATTCATTTATTTGTTTGTTTCTTTATTGCCATTGCACCCAGATGGCTCTGGAGGAGAAAACGAGACTGGTGAACTTGTACCGCCCTCCCTCACTTAAATCCAATTCAGTGTATGCCATGACATCACCCCCATGTCATGGTCCTCTTTGAGAACAAAGGATAAACAACAAACAAACAACAAAATTTGAATTTTACATATAACTTGTATGTCTATATACAGCTTGTTTCTCTACATTTATACACCTTGTCTTCCTTGGTAGAATGTTTAATCTACTTGAAGGCAGTGGCTTTTTCATTTTTTTCTTTGGATTCCAATCAGCCAGCATAGCGCTTGGCACCTTGGAAGCATTTAGTAAATGCTCATTGATTGACTGAACTCAATTCAGTTCGACACACATTCATTAAGTCAATCAGTCAACTGGCACCTATTAGCCAAAAATACACATCCTCTTATGTCCACAGCAATCTTTTTGTTAAGACTAATCAAGGCATGGGGGTGACCTTGAATGTTGAAGGTTATGCCAGCCATTCACAAGCTCTGGCAGTTCCTTCCAGGCTAGAAAGACTTTGAACATGGACTTGGGGAAGGATTGTATATCGTCCTCTGTCTGACTAGCTAAGTATGGAGAGGTTTGTTACTTGCTTGGTCACAGGATGCTGACTTTTTCTACCCTAACAACAGTGAAAACTGTCTACTGATTTGTAAAAGGATTGCCAGCTTCATTGGTGGAGAGTGTATCCACCCAGATTTTCTTTTTGGGGGGGCAGGGCAATGAGGGTGAAGTGACTTACCCAAGGTCACACAGCTAATAAGTGTCAAGTGCCTGAGGTCAGATTTGAACTCAGGTCCTCCTGAGTCCAGGGCCGGATTGCTTTATCTGCTATACCACCTAGCTGCCCCTATCCACCCAGATTCTTGAAGCATTGATATATGTAGAAGAAACTGCAAAGACATTTAATCACTCCCAGCAAAGCTAGTAGCCAACTTCTACTCCTGTTTCTCTGTGACAATCCACATGAGGCCATTTCCCTCTGACCAACTTCCCTTCTATAGTCTGAAGAGTCAGCATGTGGTCACCATTGCCCTTAACTTCCACACTCATCCACTTCAAAGCCGTGGTATGGGCCTTGGCCTACCCAATCTGGTCATGAGATTCTCATTTTTTAAAAATATTGACTCTATTTTTCAATAAGCTGTCATAATCACCAGCCAGCTTTGAATACTTCCCAAGTACCTGGTGGTGCAGATGGACCATACCCTATCCCAGGCGTATTTTAAAAAGCTGACTTCATCTTCTGTTCTAGTCATTACCTATTGGAACTCTGGGTCCCTGCAGAAAAGTGCTTGTCCCATCTTGAGCCCTGCAATAGAGCTTGCTTCTTGGTAAGCTTGCCATGGCAAGCAGGGGGAGGTGGCATGCCAGCTCATCACTTGTCAATGTTGCCACTCCAGGGTGATAATCCTTTGTACGCCTCTACTCACTGTGAAAGAATGAAGAGGGCCTGGGAAGCGGAATGAAAACGGAAGGGAAGGATCATTAAAGTGTCAGAGATTGAACAACTGACCATGGGAGAAGCTGGATGAGGCAGCCAACTGCATGTCATAATTTCAGGGGTCTGGGAATGCCCTAGGCCCCAAACAGCTTACTGGTGCCTAAAATTTCACAGTTAGAGATGAATTATTAAAACAGTTTCCTGTTCAAGCAAATATCTGTAGGGGGATAGTGTGGGTACTGGTGGTGGTATGTGCTGGGATGTGGCAGGTCATAGGTCAAGTAATAACTCAGATCTTAGATTGAATAAGCCTATTGGATCTTTTCCTGAGATCAGACAGATTTGGGAGAAGAGGAACAGGCATGGAGCACCTAGGGGTGTTGGTCATACAAAGGGTGGGGATTATAGAGAGAGATATAAAGAAGGTGGGATTTAAGAGGACAGAAAGAGAGACAGAGACAAAGACAGAGACAGATAGAGACAGACATACACACAGACAGAAGCAGAGAGAGGGAAAGAGTCGGAGAGTCAGAGATAGAGACAGCTAGAGACAGAGACAGACACAATCATATACAGAGAAACAGCGAGACAGACACAGAGGCATGCAGAGAGATAGAAACAGCAAGAGAGACAAAGACAGACAGACAGACAGACACACACACACACACACACGCACACACACACAGAGAAGAGAAACATGGAGTCAGAAAGGTGACCTCTTTGCTCTCTGAAAATATTTATCGAGGCATTGAATACTATGTCTCACTTAACATTGGACCTTCGAGATCAAATATAAAATGCATTTTTCCCATTTAAAGATCTTTATAACCTACCCTCCTCTTACCTTTTCGGTCTTCTTATACCTCATTCCCTGCCCCTCCTTGCTTCCCCCCCCCCCATACTTTCCAATCAAATAATACTGGTCTCCTTACAGTTCCTCCCAAAAGATAACTTCATTTCCCAAAAAGGCATTTTCACTACTATCTCCCCATGCCTGGAATTCTCTCTTCATCTCCATCTCCTGACTTCCTTGGATTCTTTCTAGTCCCAGCTAAAAGCCCAGCTTTTACAGGAAGCCATTTCCAATCCCCCTTACTGTTAGTGTCTTCCCTCTATTAATTATCTCTAGTATATCCTGTATATAGCTTTTTTCATTTGCATGTTGACTGTCTCATTAGACTATGAACTTCTTGAAAGTAGAGATGGCCTTTTGCCTTTCTTTGTATAGTGCCTGTCATAGAGTAAGCTTTTAAGAAAAGCTTATCAAATGACTGGCTGATCTGGTCCAGGGCTTCTTAGGCTGGGGTCTCTATGGGATGTCTTGTTATTTTTGTTCAGTTGTTTTTCAGTTGTATCTGACTTTTTGCGACCCCATTTGGGGTCTTCTTGGCAAAGATACTGGAATGGTTTGCTTTTTCCTTCTCCAGCTCATTTGACAGATGAGGAAACTGAGGCAAACAGGGTTTAAAAAACTTGCCCAGGGTCACACAGCTACTAAGTGACAGGCTGGATTTGAAATCAGGAAGATCCAAGCACTTTATTCATTGCACCATCTTGCTACCCTAATTGGATGCCTTGGGGTGATAGATTTTAGGAGTTCTGTGACCTTGGATTGGGAAAAAAATACAACTTTATTTTAACTAACCTATAACTGAAATTTAGCATTTTTTTTCCAGTTGCCCCCCCCCCACTACAATGCATTATTCTAAGGAGTCCATCACAAGCTTCACAAATCACCCAATGGGTCCATGACACACAAAAAAGTTAAGTGCCCCTGGATTTAGTCTAACCCTTTTATCTTATAAGTGAGAAAATGCAGGCCTGAAGAGGGAAAAGTGACTTGCCCAAGGTCACACAGCCAGTAATATATCAGAAACAGACCTAGGTCTCTGTACACCTGGGCTAGTGTGTTTTTCATCACTTAGGACGCTTTCCCTTTGTGCTCTGGTTCCTAAAAGATAGTTTAGGGAAGGCTTAGACCCAATTGTTGTATTTCAGGTTAGGCAAGATGGGTTTTGATTGCTTCTTGCAATTTCTTTTTATCTTAGCTGAAGGTGTGGTTGGCCTCCTTACTCCGAACAATGATATGATTGTTAGTGAGCTTGCTTACATGTATATATGAGTGTGTTTTGCTATGACTCCTATGGTTTGGAAGTCTTCTGAGATGGATGATGTTTATGAAGGATGTCCCAGGGGGATAATCACGATTAGTCACTCCTGGAACCAGTTGCCTCCGTTAAAAGGTGCCAGCTGCAACTGGCTCAGAGCCAGGTGTAGACGAGATGGCCTTCTTCCTCTCTCCTCAATCTGCCCCCAGAAGGGCATTTTCAGAGGCATTTTCAACTGCAGTTTGCTGGGTTTCAATGCGCCACCATGGGAGTCTGGGTATTTCTGCCCATGGTGCCAATTTGGCCATCCTCTGCCAGCATTTCAGAGCAGAGACTATCCCTGAGTGGGGCTGGGGGTGGGGCTTGGGTGAGAAAGATCTTCAGTAAGCTGCTTTTCAGGATTTTAGAGGAAACATTCTCTCCACCCTCCTACCGACTGCTTTGGGGGATTTCATCACAACAAGCAGTAATAACTTCTTGTGATTGATCCTCTATCTTTCTCTAAGGAGCTCTAAGAATCTTATCAATGCTGTTATCTTTGAACTCCTCTCCCTGCCCAGCCCTCTGAAGTTGAGGAAACAATTGCACGTGGTTAAGTAACTTGTCTAAGGTCATGTAGTGAATCACAAGGACACAAGATAAAGAAGTAGAAGGTACTTTGAAGGTCATCTGGTCTGAGACTCAGAAAGGCTGTGGTTTTTCTTTCTTTCTTTCTTTCTTTCTTTTGCTGAGGCAATTGGGATTAAGTGACTTGCCCAGGGTCACACAGCTAGTAAGTGTCAAGTGTCTGAGGCTGGATTTGAACTCAGGTCCTCCTGAATCCAGGGCCGGTGCTTTATCCACTTGTGCCACCTAGTCGCCCCGGCTGTGGTTTTTCTAAGGTCATATGTTTAATAAGTAAGAGGGCTGGGATTTGAACCCAGATCCTGAGACTCTAAATCCACTGTTTGTTCTGCTCCACACTCTGCTGCATAGAGGGTGTATTGACGCTGTCTCCTCTTAAGAGAATTCTGCTCATCTTCCTGCTCCCTCCCCTATTGCTTCTTTCCAAAGCCAATGGCATCTGGTACTTGGTTATAAAGATGGAGGATTTTTCTACACTCCAAACAAACTCAACAGAATCCTGGCAATAGATGAGTCTTCCATGTGTCTGATTGGCTTACTTATTCCAAATTCATTTATTGTTGTACATCTGTTTTTGAAGAGGCCCAGTGACATCTCAGGGTAGTTTCCTGACTTCCATATGAACTGCATTTAAATGAGGCAGAGTTGTGAAAATTCATCAGTCCCATTCTCTCTTCCTGAGTCATCAAAGTCCAGTGGCAAAGATGACTGGAGATGGCCAGGAAGAGAGTGGATAACCTTGGCATCTTTGATGTCTGACCAAGTTCTAAGGGCTCCATAGCTCCTGCTTCAGCCATCTTGGAGGCAGTTGGAACAAATTGTTCTCATCCGCCCATTTCACCAGGGGAAGTATTTACATGTTTGGGGTAGGACCCCACCCCCAACCCCTGAAAATCACCAACAGGTTTAAGTCCTGTAGGTTATCCTCAACCTGGTTTAGCCCGTCTGCTGAGACAGTTTTACTGGGGTGTGGCAGCTAGGCATGCTACAGCTTCTTGGAGCCAGATGTGAATGAAGTGGACACCAAATATAGATGTGCAGCCCTGGAAAGGACTACCTATAAACATATAAACATACATAAATATACATACATGCATACATGCATACATACATACATACATAAACAGAAGAGAGGTTGAAACTATTGTAAGTCATTTATAGGATCATGGACTTAGAATTGAAATTCTTTTTAACTGATCCAATTTCCACCCCTTCATACAGTTGAGAAAATGAAACTCAGAGAGAATTTGGACAGGTCTACATAGGTAGCCCTTGAACCCTGATATTTGAACTCCAAATCCAGTGTTCATTTCATTGTGCCACTCTGATTGCAAAGATGTTTCCAGTCACCCCACCATTTAGATTCAGGGATCCTGGTCCTGGGTTAGTTGGGCAAGGAAACATTCCCCTTTGTTCCACAGTCTCTGGTCCCTTTAAGAACACAGTCTAATTTGTTTTGGGTAATTAGTCTATTTTTCACTTTTTCCACCCATTTGGCCAAATCAGACATGTTCCTAGCATTGCGAATTAATGTAGTATAGCCACTTTTTTTTTTCCTTCTTTCTTTTTGACTCACCTCGGAAGCTTTGGCTGCCTGATCTCGTCTCTTGGAATAATGACATGCTGAGTTTGGAAATGCACTCTGACCTGCAGCAGGGCCCTGCTTTCTACCTTGTGCACATCTGGCATCCTAGAATGGAATTCCTGGATCTATTCCTCACCCTGTGGTCTCCTGGGATTGTTTGTTGAATAGTTCCACATCACATCACTTCACAGATAAGGAAGATGTCATCCCCACGGCATCTCTGATTGCAGAACAAGCCTCAGGAAAGCCTGAACAGCTAATGTAGAACATGATGTTTTAAGCTGCCGTAATCACCAGGCATCTTTGAACATGTGTCATGCACATGACGTCCTTTTCTTATCAGAAGCAGTCCTTGTTCAAAGTGGACTTTTTCCTTCCTCCCTCCCTCCCTTCCTTCCTTCTTTCCTCCATCTCTCCTTCCATCCTTCCATCCCCACTCCCTCCCTCCTCCCTTCCTTCTTCCCTCCCTCCCTCCCTCCCTCCCTCCCTCCCTCCCTCCCTCCCTTCCTTCCTTCCTTCCTTCCTTCCTTCCTTCCTTCCTTCCTTCCTTCCTTCCTTCTTCCTTCCTTCCTTCCTTCCTTCCTTCCTTCCTTCCTTCCTTCCTTCCTTCCTTCCTTCCTTCCTTCCTTCCTTCCTTCCTTCCTTCTTTCCTTCCTTCCTCCCTCCCTCCCTCTCTCTCCCTTCCTTCCTTCCTCTCTCCTTCCATCCCTATCTCCCCACTCCCTCCCTCTTCTCCTCCCTCCCTCATTTCCTTCCTTCCTTCAGAGGCAATTGGGGTTAAGTGACTTGCCCAGGGTCATGTAGCTAGTAAGTGTCTGAGGCTGAACTTGAACTCAGATCCTCCCGACTCCAGGGCTGGAGCTTTATCCAGTCACTGTACCACCTAGTTGCCCCACAAAGTGGACTTCTTGAAAAATAGTCTCCCTATGGATCCTAGAGAAGGAACTGTGGCTAAATATTCTTTATTTTATTTTATTATTATTTTTTTTTGGTGAGGCAATTGGGGTTAAGTGACTTGCCCAGGGTCACACAGCTAGTAAGTGTTAAGTGTCTGAGGCGGGATTTGAACTCAGGTACTCCTGACTCCAGGGCTGGTGCTCTATCCACTGTGCCACCTAGCTGCCCCTCTGTCTAAATATTCTTATGCAAGACAGCATTATAACTGTTTTGAACTTCTTCATAAGGTGTCTTTAATAACAGCCCTCCTAAGGCCCTGGACAGTGGCACTTCCGACATAGTTTGTGCTCTCTTGAAAGGAACAGGAAATGATTCAGGTTATGGTCTCAATTATGCCATTGACCAACGGTGTGATGGTGGGCAAATGAGTTGATCTTTCTAAATCTGCATTTCCTCATCTGCAAATGAGAGTCCTACCTTCTCAAAATATTAACTGAGATAACAGATATGAAAATACTTTAAAAATTAAAGTCCCTATGTAGATATAAGATACTCTGTTGTTGTTATTTTCCTAAGCACAGTGGTTTGCTCCTAGTAGGCATTCAGTGTGTTACCTGAATGGATGGATGGATAGATTTTGGGTCTTATGCAATAGCCACACCACATGTACTGATTTGAGTGGCTTAGCAGTGACTGACTCACGTTCAGGACAATTCCATGGTAGTGTATGCATTCATTCTAATGTTTTTGCTAGCCAATGCATTAGATACAAGAATAGTACTCCAGGAGTACTTACAATCTTACCTTGGAGGACAGCAGCTCAGGCTGTGTGGTTTAGAAGAGGATCATGGAAGGGATTGTCTCATGTCTTCTCAGCTCTGTGAAGGACCATCCCAAAGGTGATGCTTTGATTATGATGAGAATGGTTGTAAATTCTCATGGATATACAGCTCATTGGCTCTTCTACTACCCATTCCTTTCTTTTATTTGTTTGTTTTTGCGGGGCAATGAGGGTTAAGTGACTTGCCCAGGGTCACACAGCTAGTAATTGCCAAGTGTCTGAGGCTAGATTTGAACTCATGTCCCCCTGAATCCAGGGCTGGTGCTTTATCCACTGCTCCACCTAGCTGCCTCCTATCCACTCCTTTCAACCCACATAATTTGAGTAGGTAGAAGGAGCTTAGGTGAACTGCCATTTCATGTACCTCCAAAGAAGGCAAAGACCTAATGACTAGAATTTACAAATGATTATAGGCAGGGCTAGCCTTAGAAATAATGGTATGATTTAGAAATAATGGTAAAAAACAAGAGTATTCCTGCCTCCCTCACCAATATCTCCTATAGTACTTGACATCCATATTTGTAAATGTACCACTTTGGGCCTCCAGTTAGTGACTCTAACTTCTAGGTACTTTAGGCTCTGAATCTTCTCTCAACTCTAGCTCTTGAGCCCCCACCAATGTTTCACTTTTACTAGTCAGGCTGATAACAAAAGCATTTAATTAGAGATATAAATTAAATAATCACAAAACTTTACTTTTCCCTTCCACCATTAAACTTTGAAATGAATTCTTCATGATATGTGTTCACATTCCTAAAAACCTACTCTATGGTGAGTTAGCCTCAGGCCAAAGACCTGCTGGACGCCCCCAGCTTTGATACAGAGATGTATGCAAGAGAGACTTGAGGGCTCTGGGAATAAACATCGGCAGCTGGGAGGAGATGGACAAGGACCTCGCCTGATGGAGTTCAGTACTCAGGAGCAGCTTGCGCACAGCTGAGATGGTCCTCCAAGCTCTGGAGGAAGAAAAATGAGTGAGACGCAGGAACCTACGGGCAACAGAGAGTGCAGTTTTCCAATGTCCTTGTTGTGGCAGGAGCTGTGGCTCCCATATCGGACTGCACAGCCACACTGTGGCCTGTGTCTCTTCAAGGCGCTGATCCATGGTCATCCACGACTGGTGGAAGCCTGGTACTGTTCACATTCAGTATGAAGAAGGAACCTTTACAAGAATCATGTATGGGATATCTAGCATACTTTTTTCAGGTACCTTTTGTGCCTTAGGTATAATACTCAGCAGAGGTGCTATCTTTAGCACTGCCTTCATCTCTATACTCTACTTTCCTCTTTTTTTTTTTTTTGGTGAGGCAATTGGGGTTAAGTGACTTACCCAGGGTCATACAGCTAGTAAGTGTCAAGTATCTGAGGCTGGATTTGAACTCAGGTCCTTCTGAATCCAGGGCCAATGCTCTATCCACTGTACCACCTAGCTGCATCTCCACCTTCCTCTTAATCAAGTTACTTGGCTCTGTAGGGAATGATATAGTTCCTCTCATCAGTATTTCTCCCAATTTCTGAAGCTTGTTTTAGGTGTCTTAGGCATTTCAGCCAATAGCTGTGAAACACCTTGTAGTTTTTGCAGTCAGTTCATTCATATAATATCTATGAAGTTCTTGTTCTCAATCAGCCTTTACTAGAAAGTACAGAGACACAGGGTGAAATCAGATCTGCCTTTAAGGTTTGTTTGTTTGTTTTATTATTATTATTTTTACTAATCTTCTTTTAACTCTTTCTCTTTGGAACTCAAATATTTTGGTACAGCACTTAGCATAGTGCCTGGCACATAGTAGGCACTTAATAAATGTTTATTCACTGGATTCCCTGGCTCTCTCAATTCAAGGATCATTTAACTTATGGTTAGAAACCCATTTTAGTTTCTAAGACATATACCCCCAGACTGAGGCTAATCCCTCAGGGCTCCATTTCTTCAAATAATAAAGGGGTTGAAAGATAATACAATAAGGAAAGTCTTAACCTTATCCCAGCAACCTTTTCTTTCCTAGGCAAAAGAGACATGGCTCTGGTGGCTAGAGAATTCTAACAGAAGCTCATCAACTTTTGTCCCATTTTCCTTTAGCAATCCATCATAGTCTGGTTTTTCCATGACTTCTCTACATATGCCATGAAAACTTTCAGTATTAAAAAGTTCTCCATTAGAAAATAAATATTATGGGAGAAGGTCACACTTCAAGCTGTCATTAATACCTTGTTAGAGGCTCTGGGTAACTCTTTCAATTGGGACACAGGACAGGCATCTTGGGTAATCATGAATAAGGGATCTGAGGGACCAGACAAGGGCTCTGAAGGGCTCCTTCTGCTTTATAATTTAACAGTTTGATTGAAGGGGCTTTAATACTAGCTGTAGGTAAGTAATGAATAGTGGTAGTATCCTAACATCCCTTTATCTTTTGTTTTTACCAGGGATTTTAGGGATGTTTGTTTAATTGTTTGTTACTAAAGTGTCCTCAGGAGCCTTTGACAACTCAAAGCCTGACACTGGGCAACTCAATGTCTGTTTGCTTCAATTTCCTCAATTATAAAATGGAGGTGGTAAAAACAACTCCCAGAGTTGTTTTGGAAATCAAATGAGATAATAATTGTAAATACTTTATCCCAGTGTAACTTTGCACATAGTAACCACTATATAAATGTTAGTTATTATTGTTATTTTTAATTATTATAGGCATCAGTTCTGTACTGATTTATTCCAAGTAGACTACTCTATGCTCCCTGAGGGCAAGCACAAGCATTCTATTCTCTCTCTCTCTCTCTCTCTCCCCCCCCCTCTCTCTAGCACCCTATCTCTCTCCATCTCTCTTTCCCCTATCTTTCTCTTTCTTTGTATGTATGTATCTATCCAGTACCTAACATCATCAGTTTATAGCTTGGAAGGATCTTAGAGCTCATTGATTTTGAGCCTCTCATTTACCTAGAACAGTGCTAGACACAAGGTAGATGTTTCAGTAGTGTTGATGACTTAACTTGGGCTGTATTAAAAAGCTCCCCATTAGATTTAGTCTAATGCTGCTTAGTTCATGGATGGCTCGACAGAGCAGAGAGTGAAATGGGACTAGAGAGATTATCAAATAGATTTTGTTGTTGTTGAGCTCCAACATGCTAGCTCTTGTTCATACATCATGAAACAGGGCTAAATAAAGCAGATGCAGGGAAGCCCTGCCAGAGACTAAGGAAAATAACCCCCCAAATTAGGCCAGAAAGTTTTTAATCTCTCACCCATAACTGAAGAAGGGATATGGATAGGACCTGCTGTTTCACTGGTACAGTTAATCAATAAAGTCAATAAACATTTATGAGGAGCTCTAAGTGCCAAGGCGCTGTGCTAAATGCTGGGAGTACAAAGAAAACAAAAGACAGTCTTTGTTCTGAAGGAGCTCATTCTATTGTGAGCTCCAGAGTGAAGACACTCCCTCCAAGACTTCTCTGCATCTTCTAATCTTGGAGAATTCCCCAGAGGCTCTGAGAGTTTCCATGATTTGCCGGGGATCACACAGATAGTCTGTGTCAGAGCAGAATTTGAATTCAGCTCCTCCTGGCTTCAAAGCTGCCCATCTTAACCAAGGAAGACCTGAATTAATGAAACCCCCCCGACCCCACACACACTTTAGTAAAATCTGACATTTGGCAATAAGCTGCCCTACCCATTTTTAGCTCTTTTTTAGAGTAAATGGGATGGATATACTTCACCTTTCTTTGTGTCCTTCTCTATTATGAAATTTCTTTTCATTCTAGACCAGCTTTGCTTCTTTTCCCTGTTGCTGAGGACTATGAGGAGGGGAGAATAGCTGGTAGAGGGAATGGTGAGGCAGAGGAGCCTTAATCAGAGGAATAATGCTAACCATAATATAATGTTTTCTTTTTATTTTGGAGCAATAGTGAAAATATCCCCCCTTAAATTGAGTCTATATATGCAAAATAAAGGATAATTCAATTCAACTAAACAAATATTTATCAAACGCTTTCTTTGTAGAGAGTAGCAGTGTCAAACTCAAACAGAAACAAGGGTCACTAAGCCCTACATCAGGATCCTAGCAGGTTTCAAATTGACTTAGAAAACCACACATTAACATTATCTATGTTCTATTGTATTTTTATTTATTTTGTTAAGTATTTCTTAATTATGTTTTAATCTGTTTTCCCCAGATCTTTCAGCCTCTAGGCCTCTTGTTTGATTCCTCTGGTTTAGAGCACAGATTTAAGGCACAGGGGAAATAAAAAGTTTACATAAAACATGTTTACTGCCCTTTTGTAAGTTAGAGGTAGCTAGATGGGGTGGCAGTTATTCTCATTTGTAAAATGGGGATAAGAATAGTACTTATTTCATAGGTTTGCTGTGAGAAACAAATGAGATAAAGTTTTAAAGGTTTTTTCAAACCTTAAAATAATATATAAATGCTAGCTAGGAAGAAGAAAGAGAAGGAGGAGGAGGAGAGAGTGTTATATTTAAAGTCAGAAAGGTTTATCTCAAATACTAGCTGTGTGACTCTGGGCAAGTCACTTAACCTCTCCTCAGACTTAGTTTTTTCATCTGTAGAGCAAGGATAATAATAGGGTTGTTATGCATATAAATTATATATATGATGTGATGTAATATGATACAAACAGGGGCAGCTAGGTGGCATAGTGGATAAAGCACTGGCCCTGGATTCAGGAGGATCTGAGTTCAAATCCAGCCTCAGACACTTGACACTAGCTGTGTGACCTTGGGCAAGTCACTTAACCCTCATTGCCCCGCAAAAAAAAGGTCTGATACAAACATATATGTATATATATATGTATAATTATATATATAATACATATATGTTTGTATCATATTACATCATACCACACTTACATATGCCATAAAGTGCTACATAAGTGTTAGTTATTATTGTTAACAGTCTATCAGGGAAGGTATGATGCATATACAATAGCCATTGACATGGGCAAGTACATTAGAGAGGTGCATTTATATAGCATTTCAAGGGTTATAAAGCACTTTACATACCCAATCTCACTGGATCCTTATCGATAATCTAGACACTACTCTTTCTTTAGAAATGAGGAAATGGGGGCTCAGAGAGGTTAAATGACTTTCCCAGGGTTGCAAAACTAATAATATCTAACATTTATTTAGCACTCTGAGGTTTGCAAAGAGCTTTACAAATATTATTTCTTTTTTATCCTTACCACAACCCTGGGAGGTAGGTGCTATCATTATTTCCATTTTACATATGAGGAAACTTAGGCAGAGAGAGGTCACTGACTTGTCCAGGGTTATACAGCTACTACATTTCTGAGGTTGAATTTGAACTACGCCACTTAGCTGTCTGAACACTAGGTTTTGGAGATGGGATTCAAACTCATATCTCTCCTGACCAGGCTTCTTCTTGCTGTGCCGTCTTGCTTTTGTATCTATTATGTATAATAGTGCATTAGAGGTGTATAAAATTCTATGTTGCAATCTACTCAGGGTAACTAGGGAAGACTTTCTAGAAGAGGTGGAATTGGTTGAGCTTTAAAAGATGGGTTCGGGACAGCTAGGTGGCGCAGTGGATAGAGCGCTGGCCCTGGATTCAGGAAGACCAGAGTTCAAATCAGGCCTCAGATACTTGACACTTACTAGCTGTGTGACCCTGGGCAAGTCACTTAACTCTCATTGGCCTGCAAAAAGAAAAAAGAAAAAAAAAGAGGGATTCAAAGGCAGCAGTGGCCATTATTTCAGTCTGGTTGGACCTAGAATATGGGGGGGGGGGGCGTGATATGAAGTAAAATTAGGAACATAGAGTGAATATAATCAAACAATTTTCAGAAGAAGAAATAAACATTGTAAAGAACCACCTGAGGGGCGGCTAGGTGGCACAGTGGATAAAGCACCGGCCCTGGAGTCAGGAGTACCTGAGTTCAAATCCGGCCTCAGACACTTAACACTTACTAGCTGTGTGACCCTGGGCAAGTCACTTAACCCCAATTGCCTCACTAAAAAAAAAAAAAAAAAAGAACCACCTGAAAAAAAAGTGTTCAATCTCAGTAATAATAAAAAAGAAATGGGAATTAATATTAACTAACCCATCAAGCTAGTAGATTGTAAAAGATGGGAAAGCGTATTTTTCAAGAACAAAATTTTACTGATACTCTATGTTTTTAAATCGTCTACATTTCCCAATGTAGTCCCCATCCCCACTCTCCCAGAGAGCTGTCCTTTATAATAAAGAATTAAAAAGAAGGAAAAAATAGTTAAACAAAACCAATGGACATAATGAAAAAAATGCCAGTTTCCAACTCCATAGTGTCCAGCCTCTGTGAAGAAGCAGGGAAAGTGCCTTCTCATATGTTTTCTCTGAGGCCAAAATTGGTCATCATAATTTCATAGCATTTACTTTCCATTGTTTTGTTTTTTCCTTTTACAGCATTGCAGTCATTTCGTATGTTATTTTTCTGGTTCTGTTAACTTCATTTTGTACCAGTTCATGTAAGGCTTCATGCTTCTGTGAATTTATTATAGTCATAATTTCTTTTGCATAGTAATAGTTAAGTATTATCTTAATTTTTAAAACAAGGAAACTGAGGTTGAGAGAGTGCTCTTGGAAAACTATCATAGTCAAGGTAGATGGGAATTGGAGCCTATATTAGACTAATAACAAATAGGAATGGAGAGGAAGGATAAATAAAGAGAGGTGATAATTCAAGATCAAGAATAAGAAATTCACTTCTGCATATGGACAATGGAGGTATTTGTTTTGCTTGACTACACATATTTGTTACAAGAATTTTGTTTCTTTTATCTAGGAGCATGGGAGGGAGAGAAAAAATGTTTAATTTTAAAATAAAAAAATTAAAAAGAGATTGTGGGGTAGAATTAATTGGACATATAAATAACTATATTTGAGAGTTGAGAGAGAGGAAAGAGTCAAAGATAAGACCAAAATTTCATACTTGTAGAATTCTACAAATTATGGTGCCTTTTACCAGAAATTGGAGGAGACATTTTGGTGTGAAATGTACTAAGTCCATTTTGGATAAAGGTTTATAAGACCTACCACTGAATGGAACCTTAAAGGTCATGTAGTATAATCTCTCCCTTTTGTAGATGAGTGAACTGAGGCCAAAGTTGTTTAGGTAACAGACCTACAATTTGAACCCATGTTCTCTGATTCAAAATTTAGTGCTCTTTCCATTACATCATGCCACCAAAATAAGTGAATGGATGAAATTGTCAGGAGACAAAATAAAGAAGAAAACTGAGGACTTCTAACTTAAGAGGTAAAGCTCATCTGCCTGCATAGAACTTTGGTCTAGTGACATTCTTTGGGGGAGCACTGTCATTGACCCTTGTCCTCAGAGAAAGGAGAAGAGTCAATGATGAAGCTCTTCCAGGTATGCTGGAACCTGTGTGATTCCATCCAAGTCATTTGACCTCTATGTGCCTCAGTTTCTTTATCTTTAAAATCAGAAGGTTCACAGAATCATCTATTTAGAGTCAGTTGTAGCCTTAGAATTCCATCTAGTTCAAAACCACTTCATTTTATATATGAGGAAACTGAAGCTCAGAGAGAAGTGGCTCGCTTGCCTATGGTTCTACAGGAAGCAGGAGACCAAGGCTTTAGCTTAGGCCCTTTGGCTCTAGATTTTGCATGTTTTCCCTAGGACCATGATGCCTTCTTAGAGTAGATCATCTCTAAGGTCTCTTCCAGTTCCAAATACTGTGGTCTTTGATCTATATGGACACATCCCGAGGCTTGACTGTTCCATCCTGAGATTTCATACCTTTCAGTGGTTTGTACACAAAGATCTGTATAGTCAAAGCTATGGTATTTCCTGCAGCAATCAATGGCTGGGAGAGTTGTACTATAAGGAAAGCTGAGCATTGCAGAATGGACCCTTTTGAATTGTGGGGTTGGAGAAGACTTGGGAGAGTCCCTTGGACAGCAAGGAAATCAAATCAGCCAATACTTAAAGAAATGAATTCAGGCTATTCACTGGAAGGCACAGGGCCCCCGAGATATGGAAAATCCTCATAAAATTTTTTGGCCCTCCCTTCATACCAGAGCACAAGTCTGAATTTTTTCTTTTTTTCTTATGGGGTATGTACTGTACCTTATTGCAAAATTTGGGTTAAGTATTTGGTCATAGTCTCTGTGTCATCTGCTGGCCTTTGCGTGTCATCTGTGGCTTCCACAAACCCCCCAAAATTCCTATTTAAATTCTTATATAGACCCTTGATGTAATGAAACTGATGGGGAAAGTCAAGAGTGGAAGGGATAACTGTACTAAAGCTGAAGCTTAAACACTCTGACCACTTAATTGGGAAAAGCCCCTGATGTTGGGAATGATTGAAGGCAAAAGGAAAAGGGTGTGCTATAGTCCATGGGGTCAGGAAGAGTTGAACACAACTGAATGATTGAATAACAACAGTCTTCTAAGTGTTTGGGACCTTTCTACTAATCTCTTGGTCCTATCCCTTGTTGCCCTGGAGGACTGTGGGATGGTCTCTGTGTTTCTGCCATAGTTAGCAAGTATGGAATGACAATGTGAAAGGAAGCACTCAGAATGTCATGGTGGGACTCCTTTTCCTTACTCGAACACCATTAGAGGGGCAGCTTGTTGCTCACAGTTAGAACACAGGCTTCCGCCATCAAAGGATTTCAGACAGGGATAGATGAGTCCCTGGAGGTATAGAACATTGAGGTGTATATTTGTTGAGAAGAGATCTGAGAGGGAGGCAGCAGACAGGTTTTTGTAGCCTCTGGAGTTTTTCCAACAGAGAATATTTCCCTTCCTCCTCCCCTCACCCCAACCCTGAATTCACATTCATCCTTTTACATGACATGTCGGGTATATGTAATGAATTCATATGATGTGATTTCATCTCCTCTCCAAACCTAAGTCATGAAGCTAATTCCACTTTAGACCAAGTTAAACAAGGTTGAAAAGAACGTATTAGAATGGGGCTTTGGAAATCTCTAAGCTAGATGGAGAGGTGCATTTGTGAGAAGGCTTCTGGGACCACACTCATCTTCGTGCCATTGTTAGAGATATAATCTGAGGTGCCTGATTTATAAGAGTGGGAGGTTATGGGATCTCTTCCATGCTAGTTGAAGCCTTATGTACACTTTGAAATGAAGCTCTTCACCCCACCTTTTTTTTTTTTTTTGATAACAGGAGCCAAGACAAACCTGGATAAAGTTAGTGAGATTTCGTTAAGAAAGAACATTTCAGCAGCCCAGTAAACTGTGGTTTGTATCTCAAAGTAGAAATGTCCAAAAAACCCCTACTTCCTTCCTTTGTTGGTGTCTCCATTTATTCCCCATAGCCAGGGTTTGATTCTAGGCATGAGTGTGAAGTAGGTGTGATCCCCTCTACCACCTTGGGTGCCCCCATTGCCAGGCAGCCACTCTTGGGTGTGCCAGTGTCTGATTCTCTCTGGACTATTGCCTTCATGGTACGTGTGTGTGTGTGTGTGTGCATGTGTGCATATGTGCTCCACAAAACCAGTGATGTTATATCTGAAATATGGCCCATAGTGCCGTTCTGCCTTAAATCTATCAGCAGAAAGATGCTGAGAAGCTAGAAATAGTTCAGAGAAGAGGGAACAGATGATGGAGATGTTGGATGGATCGGCTAGCTGGCTCATGGCATGGAAAGCAATTATCCAAACTGGGATATGATAGGCTCTGCTTCCCCCAGAGCCCATGTCTGGTAGGAAAGTCAACTTTTAACAAGATGTATTGATTCTTGTGGATAACCATAGTATTATTGAGTGCATTTTTGCATGTAGCAGTGCCCTGAAAGAATAGAAGTGGCACATTTATACTTAATTTACTGCCTGGGAGGGACGGGCATGAGGGAGGACCTAGTTCTATTTGGGACCTGATTACTGCCCGGGCAGCCCCCTGAAGGAAAGAACACTCCAGAGTGGTAATCAGGAGAGTTTGCCTCTGATACCTGCTCTGATACCTTAGGCACATCACTTCGCTTCAATGAGTTTCAGAGACTAAATTTAACATGATTGAATTTGGCATGATTTAAATTCAGCACTTACTATGGGTAAGACACTACATTAAGCTCTTCGTCAAGAAAGACAAAGTTCTTCATAATCTGGATCCCACCTACCTTTGCAAAGTATTTTCTTATCATTCCTCTTCACATATGCTTATGCTCCAGCCAAACTGATCTTTTTGCTGTTACCCAAACTCAAATGTTCATTTCCTATCTCTGTACCATCCCTGTCAGGAGTGCCCTCCCTTCTCAGCTCTACCTATCAGAATCCTTAGCCTCCTTCAATGTTCCGATCAAGTCTTAGCAGATAAAGGAAGCCTTCATTGATACCCTCAGATGTTAGTGTTTCTCACTCCTTGAATCATCTCATATTCCCTTAGCTGTGTACTTCTTTTCTCTTCCCAGTACGATGGAAGCACCTTGCAGGTAGAGGATCGTGGAGGTCCTTGAATAAGGAAATTAACTGTGCTTACTTTTTCTTCCTGGTTTGTCCTGCCTTTTTGTTCCCTCACTGCCTCTACCCTGTCTGTCTTCAAATTTGGGCAGCCTGGCATAGTGGATAGGGTTCTGGACCTGGTGTCAGGAAGACCTGAGTTTAAATCCCACCCCAGGCAGGCTGTAGAATGTGACGGGGAGTTCTGTATAATAAGACTAGAAAAGCAGATTGCAGTAAGCTTCTGAAGAGCTCCTCCTTCCAACCAGCCTCAGAGGATGAGGTGGTTCTCCTTCTCTAAGGTGACCACCTGGTTTCTTTGTCCTCCTATCTCATCTTTGAGCTTGATCTATTAGCCCTCCTCTTTGCTAAACATCTTCAATACCTCTCTATCTTTGGGTTTCTTCATTTCAGTCTACAAACATACTCCCCTTTTTTAACATGAAAGAAAAAACAAAAAACAAAAAACCAAACCCCAATCATTTTCTTGCCTCTTTCCCCCAAGCTGTTGTTTTCTTTCTTTCCTTTCACTTTTTTTTTTTTGGCAGGGCAATGAGGGTTAAGTGACTTGCCCAGGGTCACACAGCTAGTAAGTGTCAAGTATCTGAGGTTGGATTTGAACTCAGGACCTCCTGACTCCAGGGCCGGTGCTTTATCCACTGTGCCACCCAGCATCCCCAAAATTATCATCTATTCCAACTCCAAATTTATTCCTCTGCTTAACTTCTATATTTCTCTTAATGGTACCAATATCTTCCTAGTCTCCCAGATCTATAATCTTAGTTAATTCTGACTCTTTCTAATCCTTCATCCTACATATTGAATTGGTTGCCTGTTGCTTCCACCTTTGTGATACTCGTTATGGTTTTCTCTCATTTCAATTGTTATTCCCCACTCTTGTTTAGTCCAGTCTTTCTTTTTACCTACATTATTGCGTTAGCTTATAGTTTCCAGTCGTGAAACTATTCCTCTTCCAATCTATCCTTCATATCAGTAACTATATTATTTTCCAATGCTGGGGTCTACTCATTCCATTTTTGGGAGGGGGTCTGGATATGTGGTTTTATTATGTAAGGAGCTCTCTGGTCAGAAAATTAATTTTTTGATAGTCTGCTATTTATAGTCTTAGAGATTTGGGGGGGAGGGGCACCGAGAGGTTAGGTGACTTGTCTAGTACCAAACAGCCAATATATATCAGCATCAGGACTTGAACCCAGGTCTTCCTGACCCTGAGGCTGGCTTTTGATCCATTATGTCATAATGTTTCTCCTGCTCATCTTCTTACCTTACTCAAAAACCATCAATAGTTTCCCATTGCCTGCTAAGTAAGAGGCATCATAGCACAGTAGGAAGAACACTGATTCTGAAATTAAAGGACCTGGGTTCAAATTCCATCATTGGTAAGTCCTACTTATGTGGCCTTAGGCAAGACAATTAACTTGGATCTCAGGTTTCTCATCTGTAAAATGAAGGAGTTGAACTAGATGGTTTCTGAGGTCCCTTTTAGCTCCAGAGTTATGATCCTGTGAGTTCCTGATCCTTGCATTCCCAGGTTTCTGCAATCTGGCTCTCATCTGCTTATCTACCCTCATCTCATTCTATTCTTCTTCACATGCTCTGCATTCTAGCCAAACAGAACTGCTCTCTGTCTTCTCTTCCTGCCCTGTCTTCTCTTATCTCTGGATTCAACGCCATCATTCATGCCAAGAATGAGCACTGAACAATTTGGAACTATCCCCAAGGGCAACCAAACTATGCATACACTTTGATCCAGTGATACCACACTATATCCCAAAGAGATCATAAAAAAGGGAAAAAGATCTACATGTACAAAAATATTTATAGTAGCTCTTTTTGTGGTGGCAAAAAAAAATGGAGGGGATGCCCATCATTTGGGGAATGACTGAAAAAGTTGTGGTATATGAATGTAATGGAATACTATTGTGTAATAAGAAATGATACCCAGGCAGATTTCAGAAAAATGTGGGATGATTTGTATGAACCGATACAAAGTGAAATGAGCAGGACCAGGAAAACAATGTACACAGTAACTGTAACATTGTGTGATAATCAACTATGAATGACTTAGCTCTTCTCAGAAATACACTGATCCAAGACAATTACAAAGGACTCATCATGGAAAATGCTATCCGCATCTAGAGAAAAAGTGATGGATTCTGAATGGAGATAAAAGCATACTATTCTCACTTTATTTTTTAGTGTTTTTTTCCTTTTACTACAGTGAATAATACAGAAATATGTTTAGATGATTGCACATATATAACCTATATCAAATTACTTACCATTTCAGGAATAAGGGAGGAGAGAGAAAAATTCATAACTCAATGTTTTATAAAAATGAATGCTAAAAATTGTCTATATATAATTGAAAAAAAATACTATAAAAAACTAAAACAACCCCCCCAAATGAACTCCACATCCATTTACAACTGTTGCAGTCTCCCTACCTCACCCTTAACTTTTCCCTTATGGCCCAATTCAGGTGCTACTTTCTTTATGAAGCATATTCTGGACACTCGTCTCCACCACACCCTCCCCAACCTCAGGTGAAAGCCACTGGAAGCTTTTGAGTAGAGGAAAAACATGATCAGAATGGTGCCTTAGGAAAGCTCTTCAGGCAACAATGTGAAGGATGAATTAGAAAGGAAAATGAAGGCAGGAAGCATAGTTAAGAGGTCCAGACAAGAGGAGATATGGAACTCTGCTAAGGTAGTTGCAGTGGGAGTAGAAGGGATTGTACTGATGCTTGTAAGCTATTTTATAGCTATCTCACCTGTACTTCGATGCTTCAAAAGATCTGTGATTTCAGCCATGTGGGAGGATCCTCTGCCAACGCAGACTGGAACCTCTCCACCCCTTGGTAGATGGTTTCATGCAGTAGGTGGCAAAAAAAAGTTAATGATCTAGTTGCCAACTTTTTGGTAATGAGCTTCGTGGAACTTAGCCAGGCTGGTCCTAAAATGACAGATGTACATTGTGTCACTGAGCCCATCCCTGAAGCCATTCCAGCTTAGTAACACTAGCTAAAGTTTGTGCTCTGCTGGCACAGCCTTTGGGAACCTAAGGACTTTCAGTTTCCATGATGGGGTGTTCGAGGAAGACTTTAATGGAGGAACTCATTTTTAAAATGGGGATAATAATACCCATCAGATCTGTCTCCTAGGGCTGTTGTGAAAACCTAATGAGATAATGTATATGAAACAGTTTCATAAACTCTATATTGTTATACTGGTGTAAGGTGTTATTTTATTTATGATTGGGAGCCCTTAGGCCAACAGGGTCTCAGGAAACTGACCAATGATTAAAAAAACAAACAAACAAAAAACCCAACCATAGTGGCAGTACCATTTTGCATTCCTATGCAAGAATGCTTTTGTTTTAAGGTGGTTTTGCCTATGTGATCTGATGGGAACCTCTTGCAGGAGAGTTCCAAAGTGGCTACCGTCGGGCTAGGGACAGAGTAATGGTAGGTTAGACTCAGATTCTACACATTCAACAAGGAATATTAATGGAAAATTATCAGAGACCTCTAAGGTAAATGAAAGCTCAGTACTGACACCCAGTCTCTACTTCAGCAAACCCTCTAATTAATGGAGGAATTTCTCTCTTGATAAAGATCAGTTCTTCTTTGATTTTTGAGAAAGAGAGGAAAAGACGAAGAAGGCAGAGTGGTGAAGTGGGGTTAGAATCTAGAGGAACTGGGTTGAAATACCAGCTCTAGCCCTTACCACCTAAGTGATCTTGGACAAGTCATGACCTTCCTGGGCTTTATTTTCCTCATTTGTACAATCCAGTGGTGTTGGACTAGCTGGTCTCCGAGGTCCTTTCAAGCTCTGACCACTGAGATTCCTTCCAGCTTTAGAGGGCAAGAATTGTTTTGTTTCTGACTTTGTATCCACAGCACCCAATTCAGTGCTTGGCACATAGTAGGTGCTTAATAATTGCTTATTGATTGATTTGTGGTTGATTGCCCGTTGCAGTAGTGTTCTTAGTGGTGTTGATGGGCAGTGGTATTGGATGGGGAAGGTTTGAGTTTGATACCTGGCTCCACCACTCCTTAGCTGCATCACTCTGGGCAAATCACTTAGCATTCTGTGCCTCAGTTTCCTCATCTTTAAGACAGTGATAATCAAACTCCTGCTCTCTATTTTACAGGGTTGTGGTGGGGAGAATGAATTGCAAACTTTAGAATGTTATATAAATGTGAGCTGTTCATAGGCAGATAGACAAAAATACTGCTTAAATGTCTCCTATCTTGGGGCTGTAGTGGTGGGAGGAGGGTGTTAAGGGGTGAATAAAGTTAGGAGGGAGAAGTTGGGAGAGACACGTGTGAAAGGAAGGTCTCTACTCTTTTTTTGCAGTTAACGAAGGACAAAGAGACATCTTTAATTTTTTTTTCTGAGAATTTAAATTTCTCCACAATATTACCAATTCCAAGAGACTGGCCAGGAACCATCCAGACTAGGTGAGGAGAAGCAAAGGAAATTAGCTGAAGTGCTAAAAATAAAGAAATAAAATAAATTTCCTTCCTGGTAAAATAGGACCACTCCTTCTCTGTCTCCTGTTCTGGCTTCTTCTCCTCTTCCTTTCAATGTGGGTGTTCCCCAAAGCTGTGCCCTAGGCTCTCTTCAATTTCTCCCCTGGTGATCTCATTTGTTGCCAGGCCACCTCTAGACAGATGACTTCCAAATCTCTTCTTCTACACTGAACCTCCACTTAGATCGCCAATTCAGGAATTCCAAGTTTTTGTTTTGTTTTAATGTTACTTCTCTCCATGAATTTACTCCAAAGTCCAGTCATTCTGACCAACTTGCCCTTCCTTAGCCCATCTCCTATGTCCTTGCCTTTGCAATGGCTGTAATGCTCTGTCTCTTCCTCTTTGAATATGTGGTGTCCTTTGAAATTGCTCAAATGATACCTTCTCCTTCTCAGTACCCCCAGTTCCTGGTGCCTTCCCCTTAAGTTACTTTGTATTGATTTTGCACATATATAGACAATTCTGGTTTTATGTAAATTCACATTATTGCAAATTGGACTTTATGCAAAGAAAATCTTCATTCCCCCCAAACACCCATGTTAACTTTACAGTCTTGTGTGCTCTCTCTCCCTCCTTCTCCCTCTCCCTCTCTCTTTTCTCTCTCTGTCTTTCTCCTTCCCCCTCTTCCACCTTCTCCCTCTCCCTCTTCCTCTCTTTCTTTCCCCTCCTGCCTCTTTTCTCAGTGCTCTGCAGCCTTCTACCCCTTTCACCAAAAAACCCCAAACCTTAAAAAAAGAAACCCTAAAAAAACCCTTGAAGTGAAAGCAGAAAAATGGACTCACAGAGAGACCAGCACCGCTGCTACCAGATTCAGGGCTTGGTTTGAGACCTCTAATGCAGAGAGACTTTTGCCCTGCCCTGCCCATCAACCTGAGGGAATAGTTGTCTTCAGTCTGTCCTCACTAGGGTACAAGTGTCTGTCTTCAGCCCCCATATGTAGAGCTGTTCTCTCTTGTCTGTGTCTGTGTGTGGCCCCCACTCATCTGCTCCCTCTCCTGTTTTTCCTTTCTGTTTGGCCAGCCCATGTGGCTGGTGACCACCCCTCACCCCATCTCTGTACCTGGCAACCATGGCCCCCATATGTCCCTGAACCACACGGGTACTCTCCCTCTACTGGCCAGTGTCCCCCTTCCTGCCTCCCTCCCTCCCTCTCTCCCTTACCCATGTTGGAGGGCAAATTCACATTCTGTAAAAATCGATTTACATAGAAATCTGAAGGGTCCACTGACATAAAGTGAGAACTGTCATATATGTATGTATGTGTTTGTATGTATGTACATATCTCCCTCATTAGAATACAAACTCTTTGAGGACAAAGACTTTCCTCCTCCCATATCCTTAATGCTTTCCCTAATTCCTGGCACATGATAAGCCCTTAATACATGATTGAATGATCCACTGATTGATTGATTGATCAATTGATTTTGGGTATTCCACTGGCACCCCAAATTTGATATGCCTGAAATTAAACATGTCATCGGAAGTAGCATGGTATGGCAGAAAGAGGATTGGCTGTAGAATGAGAAGATCTGGGGTCAGATCCCACCTCTGATGTTTGTCAGCTGATTTACCCTGGATGAGTAACTTAATCTGTTTTTGCCTCAGTTTGTTCATCTGCAAAATGGAAGGGTCAGATCTTATGGCTTCTTGAGGCCACTTCCAGCTCAGACTGTCAAAATAAACTCCCATCTGACCTTTCTGTCTCTCCCTTCTCCCTTCTCCACGCTATTTTTCATGATGTCACCCAAGTAATCTTCCTAATATCCCACTAGGATTATGGTGCTCTTCTCCTAAAAGCCCTTTATTGGTTTCCCATTGCCAACTGAATAAGATTTCAACTTCTGACCTCTGGCATTCAAGGCCCTACTTAATCTGGCTCCAGCCTTATCTTTTCCTGCTCTTCCTGACATAGTCAATATTTTGGGCAAACTGAACTTCTCTTTATTCCTTCCCCATTCTGGTCCTTCCCTCTCCTATCTCCGTTCTGCTTCTGTTCATGCTATGTCTTGTTCTTGGAATAGACTCTCCTGTCCCTGTTTTTAATCTGTTGGAGCGCCTCCTTTTTTTTTTTCAAGGGCTGATTCAGATGTCACCTCCCTCCACGAGGTCTTCCTCCATTCCCAGGGGAAAGGAATCTGTCCTTTTTCAAATTTCTCACAGTCCTTTGCCTCACTCTCTTGTGCAATTATTACATTCATTATAGTATCTCAGTAATTTGTGTACTTATATTAGTCCGTCTTAGCTTATAAGCTCCCTGAAGGCAGATACTGGGTCATTTCTTATCTGTGTATTCTCAGAACCTCACAAAGTGCCCTGCACAGAGTAGACTCTTTATAAGTGCTTGTGGAATTAAAATAAATGACAAAATGAGGAAAGTAGCCTCCCTCAAACTGAAGAAAGTCCCTTTGTTTAGGCTATCTATTTCTGCCTCTGTCTCTGTCTCTGTCTCTCCTCCCTCTCCCTACTTCCTTCCTTCCTTCCTTCCTTCCTTCCTTCCTTCCTTCCTTCCTTCCTTCCTTCCTTCCTTCCTTCCTTCCTTCCTTCCTTCCTTCCTTCCTTCCTTCCTTCCTCCCTCCTCCCTCCCTCCATTCTTTCCTTCCTTCCTACCTTCCTTATGACTGGGTATTTTCATGAACCCAGTCCTTGTCTGATTGGCACAAGAGTTATGACCTGCTTCATTTTCTGACCTGGGCCAATTTTCTTCTCCTTAGGCAACTTGATATCCCCCTCTGTTCCTGAGGGCTCATTATATTAATACCCAACTTAATGAGGACACTCACTAATTAAGTTTAACCCACTGTAGCTCAGGACTTGAGAGCTCCAAAAATTCACCAGTTTCAGCCTCCCTGGGATTACAGGAATGTGCCACCACACCCAGTGAGATAACATTCAAATGGCCCATTCCCTACTTCTTTTGGATGATGAGAACTTGGAGCTGGGGAGGATTTTCAGGAGACTGAGGTTCTCTGAGTTCAGCCCCATTTTGACACTGCTGGTGTCAAAATGAATAGGAAGACAAGAGGCCAGGTCTGCCTGTGGATGGCTGCTTTCATCCATCCTTGCCCTCTCCAGGAAGGCATTATAATAGGCTGGAAAGAGCAGTGGACCAGGCCTTTGAAGATGTAGATTCTTATTCTGGCTGGCATATTCTGTGATCCTAGACCAATCACTTCATCTATCTAGTCCAGGGCTTCTTAAACTTTTTCTACTCATGACCCCTTTTCACCAGAGAAATTATTATAGGACACTGGGTATATAAAATAGGTATAAAAATCAAACATTTACTGCCAAATTTTTCATGATCCCCACATTCAGGAACCTGGGGTCTCAACTCAGAGTTTAAGAAGCTTTGTTCTAGGGGCAGCTAGGTGTCACAGTGGATAGAGCACCGGCCCTGGAGTCAGGAGGACCTGAGTTCAAATCCAGCCTCAGACACTTAACACTTACTAGCTTTGTGACCCTCGGCAAGTCACTTAACCCCAATCGCCTCACCAAAAAAAACCCAAAACAAAACGGAAAAAAAAAACCCACAAAAAAGAAGCTTTGTTCTAGTCAGTGAGTCAGTCAATAAGCATTTATTATGTACCAACTACAGACTTGACACAGTGATAAGTGCTGGGGATAGAAAAAGAGGCAAAAGACAATCCTTATTCTTGAAGAGTTTACAGTCTAACACATAAACAACTCTGTATAAAGAAGATACAAACAGTAAAGGCAATCAACTAAGGGAAGGTGCTAGAATTAAGAAGGATTGAAAACTGAATTTTAGCTGGGAATTGAAGGAAACCAGGGAAGCCAGGAGACAGAGATAAGGTTGTTGTTCAGTCATTTCAATTGTATCTGACTTAATGACCCCAGTTGGGGTCTTCTTGGCAAAGATACTGGAATGGTTTGCCATTTCCTTCTCCAGCTCATTTTACAGATGAGGAAACTGAGGCAAACAGAGTGAAGTGACTTGCCCAGGGTCACACAGCTAGTAAGTGTTTGAGGCCAGATTTGAACCCAGGAAGATGAGTCTTCCTGACTCCAGGCTCAACACTCCATCCACTATGCCACCTAGCTTCCCTAGAGATGCAGACGAAAGAGCATTACAAGTGTGGGGGACAGAATCAGTGTAAATGCAGACACAAGAGGTGGAAGGTCTTTTTGCAGCAAGGAAGCCAATGTCATTGAATCTTAGAGTGTGTGTAGGAGGAAGCAGGGTATAAGGTGTAAAGACTAGGAGGATAGGAAGGGGCCAAAGTATGAAAGGCTTGGAATGTTAAGAAGAGGTTCTTATATTTGAAGCTGGAGGTGATAGGGAGCTACTCTAGGCTTCAGTTTCCTTCCTTGTAAAATGAAGAGGTTGGATTAAATCATAGAATCATGGAATTAGTGCTGAAAGATACATAAGAGGTCACAGAGTCCAACCCCATTATTTTCGAAAATGAGGAAACAGGTCTGGAGAGGTAAGTGACTTTCCCCGAGGTCACCAAAGCAATTAGAGACTGAGTCAGGATTGGAACACCCAGGTCCTCTGACTTGAGACCCATTGCACCACACTGCTTTCCCCTAAAGAAAAGCCGACAGCACCTGTTATTCAAAGTGGCCTCCTATACAAGTATTAACCAGTCTTAACCCTGCTTAGCTTTGGAGATCAAATGAAATCCGGTGTTTACAGAGTGCATGGCCAAAGACACAGATGATCCCTATGGTCTCTTCTGGCTTTGGCATTTCTGTGTTCTGTGTTTTAACATTCATTGTTCTAACATCCTTTCCAGCTCAAAGCTTTGATCTTCTAAGGTCCCTCTCTGACATTCTGTGTTCTGGGTCTTAACATTCTGTGTTCTAAGGTCCCTTTCCATTCTGACATTTTATGTTCTGTGTTTGAATATCCTATGTTGTAAGGTCCTTTGATCTCTGACAGTCTGTGATTCACCCCTGTGATTATAAGGTCTCCCCTTTGCTGGGCTGGTCTGCTAACAAAATAGCAGGGTGGGATGAGTTTTTGTTCTTTCTAATAATTTTCTTTATTTCACTTGTGATTGTTGCAAACTCCCCTTGTTCATTAATTTTTTGATACAAAAAATTGGCTTTCTTCTCTTTACAAATTAAACTGGATAACTATCTAATTTATTATTTTTTTTAAAAAATCTAGTTTTGTTTATCAATTTCATGGGGATTTTTTTGCTTTCAGTTTTGTTAATCTCCTTTTTGATTTTTAGAATTTCTGCCAGTGTTTTTTTTTTTGGGGGGGTGTTTTGATTTTTGCATTCTTTACTATATTTAATTTTATTCAATCCATTGCTATATTCTTTCTTTTGTTGGTGAAAGAGTTGAGATTTACATTTTCCCCTAAGCACAGCATTAGCTGAATCCCATTCATTTTGATTTGTTCCCTCTCTGTCTGTCTGTCTCTCTTGCCATGTTCTTTGATGACATTTTCTATTGTTTCTATAACTTGTTCTTTGACCATTCCTCTGATTCCATCACTGACTTAATACCAGTTTGAATAAAACAATTCAGGATATACCACAGGGAACCATCTTGCTTGTATTGACAGAGGATAATCTAGTGACCCAGGAGGCCTTTTCCACCTCCCATTTTTATGACTTAGTAATTTGCTCCAGCACACTCAACCCTGCCTAAGAATTCAGAGTTCTAGAAAGATGGGATACACACTGCTAGAGGTAATGAGGAGGCTGTAGGGATAGTAGGCCCAGCCCGGTGGTTTGCAGTGAAATTAAATACAGGCAGATATTTAAAGAAGCCAGAGGCTGCCTTTTTGAGCTCCTCATATTTTAAGGCGGGGTGGGAGGAATTTGAGTCTCTTTTGCAACAGCATGAGTAGGCCTTTGTTTTGCTCTAAGCTAGGCCATGTATCTATTTTATAATTTCCCAAGTGCTATTGGGTGTAGCTCTGACTTTTCAGTAGAAAGCTTTGTCACTTAAAACACACACACACACACACACACACACACACACACACACACACACACACTCCACACCTTTGATGTGGCTGGCTTTGTAGGGAGCCCAACTACCTCTAGGTATGCTTACTTTTTCTATGGGAGTTGATGAGGGTTAGGGAGAGGATAATTAAGTCACCATTTAATGGGTCTGGTATTTTATGTTGCTTTTCAATTTTTTTTTTAACCAACCGTTTAATTCAACAAATACTTACTAAGCATCTACTTGTGCACATAGTAGGCACTTGATAAGTTTTTGTTGTTTGTATATTGTGTATTGTCTATATATTGTTTGATAGAGGATGGATCCATTGAAGGAATTGGGGACCTATAGCCTGGAGAAGAAAAAGCTATCAAGATACCTGTTTTCCACCACTTGAAGAGGTAATATCTAGAAGACAGATTACATGTCTTGTGGTTGGTCCCAGAGGGATAGGACTAGCAATGATTAGTGGAAGGGTCAGTGTGGTAGATTTGGGTTTGATGTCAGGAAATGTTTGTTGTTGAATTGTTTCAGTTGTGTCTGATTGTTTGTGACCCCCATTTGGGGTTTTCTTGGCAAAGATACTGGAGTGATTTGCCATTTATTTCTCCAGCTCATTTTACAGATGAGGAAACAGAGGTAAACAGGGTTAAGTGAATTGCCTAGGGTCAGACAGCTAGATTTGAACTCAGGAAGATGAGTTTTCCTGACTCTAGACCCCACACTCTATCCACTTTGCCACCTACTTACCCCATCTCCATTTTACAGCTCAGGAAGATGAGCCTCAGATGAGATTACTTTCCCAAGGTCATACACTTTGTAAGTACTAGAGCCAGAACTCAAGTGCTTGTCTTCTAGGTTCATACTCTGATGCATCCTATAGATTGATGGTCTACTGGACCTTTCCATCTGCCCTGTTGCTGACTCAAAGGCCCATTGGACCTCTCCCTCCATTCATCAGCAGAGCCATCCTATATATGTTTGTCTTCTTCAGAATATGAGTCTTTTAAGTGCAGGGACTATTGCATTATTTTGTTTATGCTTGCCATACATTTAACAGACAACCTGCATATGCATGTTCAAGGATTGATAATATCATGATGTTGACATGCTTCCATCAATACTCTGTTAACATTTATTAAGCACCTACTATGTGCCAGGCACATGCTTGCTCATTCATTCATTCATTTATTCATTCTGATTCCAGGTCTACTGTTCCTGTCACGTTCTCTCCTTCCATGATATCATTGTTGCTCCCTATCTCTTGGGCACATGTATCAGCTGAAAACATTTTTGTAAAAAAGGTCTTCCTGGCAATTTCTCACTTGTGGGCATGGAGTTGATAATTTAAGGTTATTAAAAAACTTTTAATTTTGACATAAAGGGTATATGTGGTTTTATTCTAGTTGGTACCAGTCACGTGTTTATTAGGTCCTTGCATCCATTGATTGTTGAATGAGAATATGAAAAACCAGGAAAGATTTAGAAAGTAGTTTAGTGACATAGAACATGAAACATTTACTATCTTAGAAGCAAGGAAGGGGATCTGATAAATATATTTATCAAAATAGGGGACTTGGAAGAGTTTTGAAATTGGGATAGAAACTAGGGGTGCAAGGTTCCTAGGGCCATACACTTATATCTGGAAGGGGTCTTTGAGGCAATCTGGTCCAACCTCCTGAGTTTGCAGACAAAGGAATTGAAACCCAAGGATGTTAAATGATTTGGTTTAGGTCATGTAAGTAGGAAGTATCAAAGAAGAGATCTGAACCCAAGTCATCTCTCTGACACTAGAGACAGGGCTTTCCTCATCAGCCTGACTCCTGTCCTTTGAGAATATTCTGGACAGGCATGAGTTTGGGAGGAAGGAAATCATGGGTTTTTTGCTTTAGAGTTGAAAGGCATGTTAGAAAAGATCTAGGAAAGAAATAAAGAAGGAAAGGAAGGAAGAGAGAGAAAGGAAGGAAGGAAGGAAGGAAGGAAGGAAGGAAGGAAGGAAAGAAGGAAGGAAAGAAGAAAGGAAAGAAAGAAAGAAAGGAAGAAAGAAAGAAAGAAAAGAAGAAAAATCTAGTCAAACAGATGAGGAAATTGAGATCCACAGTTACTGAAGGATTTATCCAAGGGTTACTGACATATTTAACAGAAAATCTGGACTTGTATGTTCAAGACCATTGATATCATGACATTGGCATCCATCCATCAATAGTCAATTTACATTTATTAAACACCTACTATATGCCAGGTACCATGTAAATACTGGTTCTCCAGAAAGTGTTATATTGAATTCAATAAACATTTATTAAGTACCTACTATGTTCCAAGCACTGTGCTGGTTCATAGCTCTCTAGGAAGTGTTATATGGCTATGTTTAGGGTGGGGAAGTAAGCACTAGACATCTTCTGGGGTTATGCCCCAAGTAATTAGCCTGTCCCCACCCTCAATTGCTTCCTCTGGCTATTTCTCCCTGGTACAATTACATCAGCGTTGTTCTCCTATTATCTGAGAAAGTGTATTGTCAATCATAGACTCAGATTTTTTTTTTGAGCTGACAGAGACCTAATCCAGAGTTTTCTAACCTTTTTTGGGCATGGAATTCTTCTGAATTTGAAATATATTGACGGCACCCACAAAGATAGGTACAGACAGCAAGAGAACATTGATTATCATCTGTGATCAAGGTGATTTGGGGAAATTTTGAGGCCCAATATGACACTAGGGGTAAAGGTTAGAAGGTGCCTTGGAGATCATAGAATGTGAGAGTCACAGATTCAGAGCTGGAAAGTACTTGGAGGCAGGGTGGGCTGGAGCTTGCTTGAACTGGCCTTGGTTTTAAAATTTTCAGTGAGAGCATTTGTACCTCAGAAATTGGCAAAAGCTATCAATGAGGACTTGATTTATTGTTTTGTTGATTGTCTAGACTTAAGAAAGTGATGGTGAAAACGTTAATATTGCAGATTCAACTTAAAAGTTTATGTGTGAAAAAATTGTCATGTGTACATTTTCCCCCCCAGAGAGCCTCTTATTAAGTATTTGGCAGCACACCCTTGGCTATAATGTTCTTTTTAATTCACTAAGTATTTATAAGCCCTTTCAGTTATGTTGGAAACTGTGCTAGGGTGATGGGGATTAAAAAAACAAAACAAAAAGGAAACACTCCCTCCTCTCAGGGGTGATGGTGGGAGAGGGAGACATCATTGGATCCCAGATGGTGAATTAGGAGGGAACTTAGAGGCCACTTAGTCCAATATCCTCATTTTATATATGAGGAAACTGAGGCACAAGGATGTTAAATGACTTCCCCCAGGTCACACAAGTAATAAATATTAGTGTCTATCTTTGAATCTGCAAGGGTGGTTTTTTTTTTTTAACCCCTGTACCTTATCGATTTTCCCTGAGGAAGGAAACAAACATTAAGCACCAATTGTATGAAATGCTTCACACATTTTATCTAATTTCCTCATAACTCTAAGGAGTTAGATGTTGTTATTATCCTTATTGTACAGTTGAAATAGGGTAGGTAGGTGGCACAGTGTATAGAGTGCCAGGCCTGAAGTCAGGAAGACTGATCTGCCCAAGTTCAAATTTCAGATACTTACTAGCTGTGTGACCCTGGACAAGTCACTTTACCCTGTTTGCCTCAGTTTCCTCATCTGTAAAATGAACTGGAGAAGGAAGTGGTGAACCACTCCAGTACCTTTGCTAAGACAACCTCAAATGGTATCACAAAAAATCGGTTACTACCGAACAACAACAGTTGAGGAGACTGAAGCCAACTGAAGGGAAGTAGCTTCACCAAAGTCATACAAGAAGTAAGTATCTGAGGTAAGATTTGAATTCAGGTCTTTCTCACTTTAGGCCCAATACTATGCTACCTAGCTGCCTCTAGAACCAATGTATCAAAGACTGAATTAATGATGATGAGATGACTTGAATAACCCAAGCTCCTATTTTAAGGTTCCCCCCACCCCAAGGAGAACTGAACCCAAAGAACTTGCTGGGGGGGGGAGAAGAGGGGTTATTACCCCACAGTTAACCCAGGGATAGCAGCTGCTTGGCCTCAGCAGTGTTAGCATTATCTCCCCCCACCCACCCCCATCCCCCACCTCCTAAGTATCACTTTCCCTT
The DNA here is from genome assembly GCF_019393635.1 of Dromiciops gliroides. NCBI lineage: Eukaryota > Metazoa > Chordata > Mammalia > Microbiotheria > Microbiotheriidae > Dromiciops > Dromiciops gliroides. The sequence goes on from NC_057864.1 coordinate 261,458,506, forward strand.
GATCTGTTCTTCAGAAAAGTAATGTGAAGACCTGCAGGCGCAACCAAATGCTGCTGCCTCCACAGGAAATCCTCGGTCAGATTATTTCCCTCTGCTGCCCGACTTCATTATTCTTAGTAGTTCCCTCAGCTGGCTCAAGCAAGGGGTCTGTTTCAGAGATGCTTTTCAAGGCTCAATTCCTAATATTAAAAAGCTCTTCTGCCCCTGCTCCTGCCCCTGCCCCAGCCCTTCCCACCCCCCAGCCACACACACATCTTCAATTTTCTCCTGAGGGTAGGGGCACCAGTTGGTGCAAGGCTCGCTTTTAGGTTTAAGAGAAGAGATGGAAGACATTAGAAGTTATTGAATCGAAAGATCCCATTCAGTAAACATTTTAAAAGCTTTTACTGTTGGCCAATAGGCCCTTCCCTCAAAGAGGTTATAGTTTAATGGCTGTGGAGGGAGGGTGGCAGGCACACAGATAAGGAAATATACAAAGTAGTTTCAAGAGGGAGAGAGAGTGAACAACCTTTGGTGAAGGATTAAGAAAACCTGCTGTGTTCATTTGGAAGATTAAGAAACTGAGGCCCACTGGGAAGGGGAATGACCTACTCACTGCAATCTTCCAAATAATAAACAGGGGAGCTCAGTATTTAAACTGAAACTTCTGGACTCTAAATTCAATGAACCCCACTGTCTCTGGATTGTTCATGACAGTCTAACATGAGTTCAAAAATCGTCTTTGCAAGTATGAGGTCGGGGACGTTTGACGAGACAGGAGTTCATTTGAAAAATCTTGGGAGTTTTAGCAGTCTGTCAGCGTGGTGTGACTCATAGGCTTGTTATGACAGCCCAGAGAGCTAAGTGGGCTTCATTCAGCTGAGGTGAGCAGTGTTATGTTTTGTTAGTTATAACCAGACACTGTCCAGGAGTCAGGAAGACCCAAATTCAATTTTGACTGAATTTGACCAAGCTGTGTGACCCTGGGTAAGTCATTTAACCTTGGTTTGCCTCAGTTTCCTCCACTAGAAAATAGAGATGACAATAGTACCTACCTCCTAAGGTTGCTGTGAAGATCAAATGAGATAATACTTGTAAAGCACTTAACACAGTGCCTGGCACAGAGTAAGTGCTATATAAAGATTAGCTTTTATTTTTATTGGTATTAATAAAGACCTGGTCATCCCTCTATTTTGGTTAGACCACATTTTTTTTTTTTTTGGTAGGGCAATGAAGGTTAAGTGACTTGCCCAGGGTCACACAGCTAGCAAGTGTCAAGTGTCTGAGGTCAAATTTGAACTCAGGTCCTCCTGAATCCAGGGCCAGCGCTCTATCCACTGCACCACCCTAGCTTCCCCCTGGTTAGACCACTTCTGGACACCTGTGCTGTTGAATTTGAGCCCTCTTATATTTAGTCCTGTGTACCACCTTGGGAATGAAATTGATCAGCTGGAGAGTGTCCGGGGAAAGAGACTAGGGTAGTGAGGGTCTTCAAGTTCATAGCATGGGAGGATCTTTTGAGCTGGAGGAATTTAGGGATGGTGAACTAAGGAAAGAAAAGACTTGGGACAGCTAGAAAGGTAGGTTTAACTATGGGGAGGGTGTTGGGTCTAGATGTGGAGTTTGTCTAATTCTGATAAGTCTCAGAGGGTAGAAGTTGGTTAAATGGGTTGCCTTGGGTGATGCGGGGTGGAAAAGAGGTAGTGAGTTCCCTGTCACTTGAGGTTAGGCAGCTAGGTTGCTCAGTGGATAGAGCACTGGTCCTTCTCCAAGAGAAAATTGTTGTTTGTCCTTCATTCTTGAAGAGGACCATAACATCAGGGTGATGTCATGACTTACATTGAATTGGATTTAAGTAAGGGAGGGCTGTGCAAGGACATCAGCCTTATTCTATCCTCCAGAGCTATCTGGTTCAGTTGTAAGATATACATCAGGACACCTGAAAATGGCCCTGGATATTTTAAGGCAATTGGGGTTGTGACTTGCTCAGGGTCACACAGCTAGTAAGCATCTGGGGTGAGATTTAAACTTGGGTCCTCCCAACTTCAGGGCCAGTACTCTATCCACTATGCCACCTCGCTGCCTCAGAGCACTGGTCCTAGAGTTAGCAAAAACTCATTTCAAGACTAGTTTCAGATACTTAATAGCTTTGTGACCCTGGGCAAGTTACTTATCCTTTATTTCCATTTTCTCAGCCCCTACTTCCCAAGGCTGATGGGGGTGATGGTGGGGGGGAGCAGGTAGAGAAACAACAAAATGACAAAATATTTGTAAATTACTGCAAAACTTCAAGCATTAGCTAAATGTTAGCTTTATTACTGCCAGGTCTCTGAGCAAGGGCTCTATGACCACTTGCCAAGTGTCCTATAGTGGGGATGAACTGAAATGACCAATGTGAGGTCCTTTCACCATGCTGAAATTCTGTGATTCTCTGAAATGCTCAAGTACTTAGCATCACTCTTCACTCTCCACTGAAAAGACCTACCTGGTCAAGGTAGAAGACATCTAGCTTCATGAGTCAGGATATTTTGAAGCAGTTAAAACAATCACCTCTCCTCTTTCCATTGAGCATTCTTAAACTAAAGGGGGTGGGGTGAGATCAGAACAGGATTTCAAGCACATAGCAAAGAACCTTAAGAAAGTGAATAGAAACCTGTATTAGTGTCTGGCACCAGCACAGGATGAGGATGGAAGACATGATCAGCAGAGGTATGTTTATAGCTGTTACATGGGAACCTCTAATTCCTGTCAAATCTCTTGAGAAAGAGCTAGTCATCACATCTCACAGTCTGATGGTGTCTGACTGGAAACCCAGTAACCAGGAAACTACGCTTTAAGAAAATGTGGAACCCTATCTTCTTAACTTATAAAATCCTAATTTTAGGGTTTTTTCTCTCCTGCTCCCCCTATTCCTCAGAACTCCGCTTCTGTTGCTGAAAAAGAAGTCCCCTCATGAAATGTCTAGGTCAGAGTTTAGAATAACTTTCCAGCTATTAAGTTGATTTCCTATCACTAAAATAATCTGCCCAGGGTAGACGGCCAAAGGTTCGGGAGCATGAGGGTCAGCAGCTGTCAGAATATTAGTGAGGGATGAGACTCAGCATAGAGGGCCAAGTTTAGAAAGTTCCTGAACTTGGGGAGGGGGTGGGGTGAGGGAAGTCCTCACTTGTCAAACAAGCATCAGGCTTTTAAAAATTGATATTTACTTTTAGATGATTAAATTAAGTATTCTTTTTCCAAAAAAAAGGAGAGAAAGAGAGAAAGAAAAAAGGAAGCAAGGAAGGAAGGATAAAAGGAAAGAAGGAATGATGGAAGGATGGAAGGAAGGAAGGATAAAAGGAAAGAAAGAATGGTGGAAGGAAGGAAGAAAAAGGAAGGTAAAAGGAAGAAAAAGTTCTCCACAGGAAGGGATGTTAGCCATTCAATGAGACATACAAAGAAACCTTGGTTGGGTTAATCTAATACCTTGTAAAATATTTATATTTAGCTTCCCCCTAAGAAACTCAGTGCTCTGTGGATATAAGCTCATAATTCTCAGCAAGAGCTGCTGAAATATAAAGATGTTGTAGACAGGCAAGGGAAACCAAGGCACAGAGCTTCTGCCAGCAGTGGTTACTTAAGTTCTGGTCTTTTAAGAGATGATTGTTGTGGTTGTTTTGTTAGTTGGTTGTGCCCGACTCTTCCTGACCCCATTTGGGGTTTTCTTGCCAAGGACACTGGAGTGGTTGGCCATTTCCTTCTCCAGCTCATTTTACAGATGAGGAAACTGAGGCAAACAGGGGTAAGTGACTTGCCCAGTGTCACACAACTACTAAGTGTCTGAGGCCAGATTTGAACTCTGGTCTTTCAGACTGTACCACCTACCTGCCCTAAGAGGTGATTAGCAACAGTTGGAAAAAATGAAAATGATGAGGTCAAAGTTTCAATTCTGATTAACTTTGACTGAGATTGAATTTTTCTTTATCTTTTCCTGAATATTTCTGGTCTTCTATGCTTGGAAGATACATATTTTTTTTCTTAGAGTATTCTTATGTGTTTTTAATAAAATACAACTGTAATCTTATTTATTTGTGTGCATGGTGTACCCCGCTACTGGATAGCAAGCTCTTTGACAGCAGGGACCATGTTGTTTTTCACATTTACTTCCCTTCTAGGCTAGCATTTCCTGGTAAAAGGTAGGCACTTAAATAATGTTTGCTGAATCTAAATAATGAACTGTTTGCTAGCTTGCCTCATCTTTTTTTTTTTTTAAATGCAAGTCTTTATTCTACTATGAGCTTGTAATCTCCCTGAGAAGAGGGATCAGGCTATTTTTCATCCTTGTATATCCAGAGCATGGCACAGTATCTTTCACAAAGTAGGCAAAAAGAAATTTTTTTTAATGTAATTGAGTAAAGAGGTACATTCCTGGTGAGATTTTCTAGAGACTTTTGGGTATAGTGGTAGGGGGTAGCCTGCTACACTGATCATTTTTTTTTTTCTTCCCACTTTTCTGGTTCTACCCCTATGAAGAAGGAGAATGAGTGCTAGATTTAAATTCAGGAGATCCAGGTTCAAATTCAACTCTGATGCTTAGTTGCCGTGTAATCTTGCCACTGGACTCCCTGCCTCCATTAAATCCAGTTTACTCATGTGTTAAGACAATCGCTTGCATAACGTCACTGGTCCTTTTTCAAGAATGAAGGATGGGGGCAGCTAGGTAATGCAGTGGATAGAGCACCAGCCCTGGAGTCAGGAGTACCTGAGTTCAAATCTGGCCTCAGACACTTAATACTTACTAGCTGTGTGACCCTGGGCAAACCACTTAACCCCAATTGCCTCACTAAAAAAAAAAAATGAAGGATGAACAACAACAATCTGTGTGAACTTGAGTAAAGTCACACTACTTTTGAGTCTCAGTTTTCTCATCTGTAAATTAGGGCTAATAGTACCTGCTGCATCTGCCTCACAGAGTTGTGAGGATTAAATACAATAGGGGATATAAATCGCTTGCAACCCTTTGACATTTAAACGTAAGCTAGTTTTATCACATCATCCATCTAGAGCTGAAAGGGGCCTCAGTGGCTATCTAGTCTAACCCTCTCATGTTAGAGGTGAGGAAACTGAGGCCCACTGAGGTTAAGTGACTTGCCCAAGGTCACCCAACTAAGAAAAACAGAGAAAGGATTATACAGTGGGGAGCAGTGGTGCCTTAACCCTGGGTGGCTCTCTCAGCCACTAGCCTTGTCGTCATTGACTTGTAGGTCTGCCCTAAGCCTGAAAAAACCTTCTTAAACCACTCCTTTTGGCAATCAAAATTCTGAGCTTTTCCAGGTAAGGATGGCTTTTGGGCCTCAGTGGTAGATCCTCACAGCACCTCTATGAGGTTTTCATCTGTGGGAAAGGCAAATTTGTGTAAGCAGAATTGAGTTCTCCCATCGTTGGGTCTATCTGCATCTATTATGTATTTACTTATGTGTTTATATGTTACTTCCTCTAATAGAATGTAAGCTTCTTGAGGGTAGAGACTCTTCCTTTTTGTCTTTGTATCCCCAACAGCTAACAGGTGCTCCATAAATGTTTATTGTTTGATTGACTCCAGATAGAAAGAACTCAGTTACATATTATCTCATCCTTACAACCCTGGGAGGTAGATGCTGTTATTATCCCCATTTCATATTTGAGGAAACTGAGGCAGACCTAGACACTAGGTGACCTGCCCAGGGCCACACAGCTAGCAAGTGTCTGAAGCCAAATTTGAACTCAGGTCTTCCTGACTCTATCTCACTTCCCAGCACTAAATACAAACAAGCCTGCATGCAGGAAAGTGAGCAATGCAAGTCAGCTCAGTTTTTCAGTATCATAGAAATTAAAAGGCTCCAGCTTTTGTCAGAATTCACCTTCTTTTGGGGGAAATCTAGTTCAGTAAAGTAGATTTATGTGGACCCATCCAAGAAGAGTTTAGAACATTCCTTTCTGAAGGACTCTGGAAATAGGGGATTTAAGGCAATCAGTTGTCTGGGGTACCTGCAATAAACCCCCACTCCACCGTATTCCACACCAGCCTTGAAATCTCATTGCTGTTCCTTTGATTGGGATAGGATTTCTTTTATTGAAGACAGACTTTCAAGCAAAGAAAACCCTGACCAAGCTGCATTACAAAAATAACATACCTTTGCCCCAATAACCTGTTTTATGAATGAGTCATGTTCTTCATCTTTGGGGTGTGTGTTACATGTCATTATTAAGGAGGTGGGTTTTGGGGGGCTGTTTAAAGGGTGACTGTAATTCATAAGGTGTGATCCATTATAGGACATGAAAGGCTTTTGAAGGCAACATGGGGGGGGTGCGTCTTATATGTGGGTGTGCATTTAAAGTTTCATATTATGGTAAATGAACTCATATTTAGCAGGGCTGAGCCTATATACCATTAGTAGATTGGCCTCTGTGGATTATATTTAGTTTATAAGTAGGGCCCCAGTGACTGGTTAAGGACATTCTTCAGCAGTGTTGGCCTTTCCAGTATGGAATAGTGGATAGGATGCTGGATTTAGAATCAAGAAGGCCTGGGTTAAAATCCTGACTCAGAATACTAGCCGTGTGACCATGGGCAAATCACCTGGCTTCTCCTCAGCATCCATAGCTATAATATGGCTTCTAATTCCTTTCCAGCTTTTGGTCTCTGTTCCTCTGATCTTTCAGGCAGGGCAGAGGGGATTGCAGAATGAAAGGTAGAAGATACCTTTAATATCAATAGGTCTAACTCTCTTATTTTATAGTTGAGGTTATTGAGGCCCAGAAAAGTTAAGAAACTTGCAAAAGTGTCACACCACTCGTAAGTGTCTGAAGTGGGATTTGAACCCAAGTCCTCTGACTCTAGTTCCAAAGGACCTTTTTGACTGAACCATCAAAGGTCCCCTGCTTCCTTGCCTGGCTTGCCACTGCCTGCAAAGCTCATATCCCTTAAGAATCTTGTCAAGGAACTATACATTTTGACTTGGTTAAAGTAAGAGAAGGGAGCATCAAGGCTCGCCCTAAGCAAAGCTATGGAGGGTGTCAATTGTCCTTCCTAAAGCTACCCTCACCCTCACCCCTAGCCTCCTAGTCACTGTCCTACCCAGATACCACATCCTCCTCATTCTTTCTCATTTCTCTTCTAATCAAAACCTGCTCACAGGAAATGCTAAACACATCAGTATGTGGCCTGTTGGGATCCATTTCTATTTAGGTTGGACACCACCTTTGTAGAGTATTTAAAGGTAAAAGGGACCTTAGTTTCAATTCTATCATTTCATTGATGAGAATAAGAAATTTACCCAAGATTACACAGCTAGTTGAATGGTAGTAACAAGGATTATAACCTAGTAGTCCCTGGTTTAGCCTAGCCCAGAGATCTTTCCACTATGGAATGCCACTCCTCCATCTGCATTTTAACTGGGGATAAAGGTCTTAAGCCAAATGAATGAGTCTCTAATTGTGGAATTGGAAGCAGCTGAGGAAAGTTGGGGAGGTGGCAGCTGGGTTACACTGAAATCACAGGGCACTGATAGAGAACCACTCCATCTGTTCCTAAGGCTGACCCTGATGGGCATGAGTTTCTTATTACAGTACTGGTGTAGCAGGTGCAGGGCCCTTTGGGAATAGTGTCCAGGAAAAGGACATTGCAATGGAGGCGTGGGATTAAGGGACAACAAGCCTCTGGCGGAGGAGGTGGGGGGGAGTTGGAGAGGAGTCAAAACCAAAATGTTTTGGCTTCACATTTTTACTAAGAATTAGTTTGGTGCTTAGACCATATGAGGAACTGGAGCCCCCATCCCACCTAAGCCAAAAAGCATCCATCAAATGTCTACTATGTGTGTTAAACATAGGGCCGGTGGACAGCATCACTCCCTTCAAGATCTGAATACACAGGAAGGAGCCAGCTTAAATGTAATTGGGAAATATTTAACAAAATAAATAAAAACACACATAGATAATGTTAATATGTGGCTTTCTAAGTCAGTATGTGGCTTCTTCGGATCCTTATGTATGATAACCGGCAATGAGGTGGTTTTGTTGATAAAACACTGGGCTTGGAGTCAGGAATCTTCCCGAGTTCAGATAGCTGCATGATACTGGGCAAGTCATTTCACCCAATCTGCTTCAGTGTCTTCATCTGTAAAATGAGCTGGAGAAGGAAATGGCAAAGCACTCCAGTATCTCTGTCAAGAAAACCCCAAATGGGGTCATGGAGAGTCGGATGTGACTGAAAGGACTGAAACAACAGCAACAACAACATGTATGGTAGAGTGACTCCTTTTTCTATTTGAGTTTGATACCACTACTGTTGTGGGTCCTCAGAGTCAGGAAGACCTACTTTCAGATCCTGATTTTGATCCTCTCAGCACCTTAGACAATTCTCTAATGGATGAATTAAAAAACGTTTATTTAGTGCTATGTGCAATGCACAGTGCTAACTTCTGGTATACAAAGAGCAAGTCCTTGCTCTCAAGAGGGTCATATTCCAGTTGAGAGGAGAAAATACTTGTAAGGAGGTTTCAGGTGAAAGCAAATCAATAAGCATTTAAGAAGTGTCTGCTACATGCTGGGCACTGTGCTAGGAGCTGGGGTTGTTGTTGTCATTGTTCAGTCCTTTCAGTTGTGCCTGACTTTTTGTGACCCCTTTTTGGGTTTTCTTGGCAGAGATACAGGAGCGTTTGCCATTTCCTCCTCCAGCTCATTTTATAGATGAGGAAACTGAGACAAACAGGGTCAAGTGACTTATCCAGGGTCACACAGCTAGTAAGTGTCTGAGGCTGGATTTGAACATTTGAACTTAGCTCTTCTTGACTTTAGGTCTGTCACTCCATCTATTTCCACCCCTCCCCCTTTAGCTGCTCAGGAGCTAGGGACACAAAGACAAATACTCTAGAGGAGTTGACAGTTTATAATAATGCCTAGCATTTAAGGTTTGATGAGTTTGAAGGTTTGCAATGTACTTTGCATTTACTATCTCATTTGATCTTCATGATAACCCCAAGGGATTCTAATATTATACCCACTTTAACTGATAGGGAAATTGAGGCAGCCAGTAGTTAAGTTACATGCCCAGTGCCAGATAACTAGTAAGTTTCTGAGACTGAATTTGAATTCAGGTGTCTTTGACTCCAGGTCCAGTGTTTTCGCCATTGCATCAACTTAGCTTCCTCTATGCAATACAACTTAAGATAGGTTGGTAATATGCATGGGTGGAGGGGGTTCCCATACCAGAAATTCCCTACACTGATGAAAAAACAAGTCTTGACCAAAAAAAAAAATGCAAATCATTGTGTTAAACATTGGACCTAAAAAGAAAATATGAAAAAGAGTTGCTGCTCTCAAGCAGGATGTAATGGGGAGTTTGGTTTGAGAGGAGAAGACTTGGGCTTGAGTAAGCACGAGAATTGTCTTTAATGTTGACAGATAACCATGCAGGACAGTGGTATCGAGTAGAAACAGGGCCCACTAAACTGTACATAAGGATCCCTGGAGACTGCATGTTGACTTAGAAAACCACATGCTAACATTATCTATATTCTATTGTATTTTGATTTGTTTTCTTAAATATTTCCCAATTATATTTTAATTTGGTTCCTTTGTAATCCAAGGTGTTGTGGGGCATATACTAGGCATGCGTTAAACGCCTCTGATGAAGGTGATTCGTTCCAATTGGCCTCATAAGGAAGAATAAGAAATAATAGGTAGACGTTTCAGAGATGTAGATAACAGCTTGATAAAAGCTAATATCAGAATTGAAGCTCAGGAGATAATGAGTTCTCCTCATTGGACATATTTAAGTGGAGGCTGCATGACCATTTCAAGGGCCGCTATTGCAGAGAATAGGAGAACAAAATGGCAAACAACTACAGTATCCATGGACAGTATGGTCCATGGGGTTGCAAAGAGTCAGACATGACCGAATGACTAAAAAACAATTGAAGATAAGTTACCTGCTCACTTCCAGGCAGCTCAATGGTTTGGCATTCTATAGGTTGAAAGAACTTCTCAGGTCCTTCCCAACTCTGAGATTTGGTTTAATCTCCCTACCTGGCCATACTAACCTTTGGATCTTCCATTATTATAAAGTTTTCCCATTCCAAGGGGTAATGTGAAATAACCATTACTTAGGAGGCTTCCCCAACTATCTAGTTCATCACCAGGGTCATGGATGATGGTGTTGACCTGGCTATTCTAAAGCTCAAGGGGGCACACATTGGGCTGGCATGCATGCTGATGCTTTCTCCAAATGCATTTCCATTCAATTAATCCAAAACTACAGGTCACCCTCAATCAGCTAAAGGACTTTTGACTCTCTAGGCAAAATCTACTTTGGTTCTCTGGCTTAGATATACTGGGCACATTCTTGAATACAGTTCAAACTCACAGGATTTCCCTAAAATGAGTAACTCCCTGGATGCTCTGAGAAACACTGTGACTACTGAAGGGGATTAGCATAGCCAGAACAACATGGCTCCAGTCCAGAAAGAAAAATGTATGGCCTATTTTTTTTTTTCAAAATTGGCTCAGAGTCTCGGGAATTCTATAATCAGAAGCATATACTCACTGACGGTTTCAAAAGCCCCAACAACCACCTCAGCACAACCTGGCACAGGTTCAGAGAAATCAGCCCTTTCTCCTGTCTTCTCTATGGAATGCAAGAGCCATAGAAGACTTCCTGCACAGATGACTAGAGGAGTAGAGGCCTCTGACACTCACTGTCAGTGAGATGGGCAGACCGTCTAAGGATGTCTTCCCACTCACTTCTGTATGCTGTTATTTTATGGCATTTTGAATTCCACAGAAATTCCACTTGGGGACTGATTCCCTTTCAACCTCTTATCTAGGCTTCAACTAAGGGTTTTTTTTTTTTTTTGTGTGGGGCAATGGGGGTTAAGTGACTTGCCCAGGGTCACACAGCTAGTAAGTGTCAAGTGTCTGATGCCGGATTTGAACTCAGGTACTCCTGAATCCAGGGCCGGTGCTTAATTCACTGCGCCACCTAGCCGCCCCCCCCCGTTTTTTTTTTTTTAATTGAGTTTTGGTCTTTTTTTTCTTCTTCCTGGAGTGTGAGGGTGTGGGTGGCAGTGGCCAGGATTGGTCAGGCAGGCATCCAGGGGTAGCTAGGGCTAGAGACAAGCAGGTTCAGAGTTAAGTACAATAGAGCTGCCAGAGATCAAGGTGAGTCAAAAGTCTTGGAGCCAAGGAATTAGTCAAGGCAAGCTGGAGCATCCACGTTTCAAGAAGACAAGGGAAGCAGGAGCAAGAAACAGGAATATTGGTTTACATGTTTATAATATTCTGTAGTTCACAAACCCTTTCCCCATTAGGGTAATTTATAGTGTAACCCCTTGTTGGTAAAGTGGATGATGGAAAGTAGAGTTTCTCCCAAGTGGAAGACATCATGGGAGATGGAAGTCTTGCAGGATGGGGAGAGACCAAGAACTTTGGAGCCAGCTCCAGGGTGAGGATACCTCGGGCCAACTGATTGCAAGGAAAATGCACTACTAGCCTAAAATGAATATAATCATGAGCAGTTGGAGCCTTGTCTGACTCGCTAACTGGCTTAAGGAATGATGATCTGCCTGGATAGAATTTGCTGCCACAATGAGACTCAGTGAATTTATCCCCTCTTTCCTTCTCCCCCTTTTCCCCTTCTTCTGCCCCACTGGGCAAACTTACATTGATTACCTTCAGGAATTTCCTGCTCTTTTAACCTTGTTATCTACGAGCTGCACTTTTATAATGGGTTTTGACTCCAGATAAAAATAAACTGATTTGTATTGTGTTGGGGAGAGTATTGACTTTAAGTGAGTGGGCTATAGTAAGAGGAAGGATGAAGGGGAATCCTTGGATCAATAGCCTTAGATTTAATCATGAGCCTGCTATACTGAAACTTTCTTACTAGAAAAATGAAGATCACATGGAATCACAGAGTTAAACCTGGAAGAGACAATGGAGGTAATAGGCTCCAAACCCCTGATTTTACAGCGGAAGGAAGCAAGGCCCAGAGAAGTGAATTATCTAACTCAGTATCATACAGTGGAGATGAGATTCAAATACAGATCTCCTGACTTAAGTCCCGCGCCCTATTCACTATGTCGTGCTGCCAAGAGGTTAGGCATTCTGCACCAATAACTCACATATATTTTCGTTTTGGGTCATCCCTGTGATTTTGTCAGTACTGGAAACTCCACATGAGAAAATACCCTTTACCCAAACAGATCAGCCCTCAGAGACATAGAGTTTGAGAATATTGAGAGGATGAGTGACTCATGTAGGGTTGCATAGCCAGTTGAACCCAGGTTTTCTTGAATCTAAGGCTGGTCCTTTACTCACACTGCCATCATGTGGGTGGGGGGTTCTTATAGTATTTTTAAGGCTTACAATGTGCCCCCACACCCACCCTTGATTTAGGTACTAGGAGATATGCCACCCTCCTTATTTTTTTTATTTTAATTTTTTTAGTGAGGCAATTGGAGTTAAGTGACTTGCCCAGGGTCACACAGCTAGTAAGTATTAAGTATCTGAGGCTGGATTTGAACTCAGGTACTCCTGACTCCAGCGCTGGTGCTCTATCCACTGTGCCACCTAGCTGCCCCACCCTCCCTATTTTTAAAGACCTTTTGACACTACACATAGTACCCTTCCTGATGTGCTCCAAGGGGAAAGTAGCTTGAGATGAAAGTACCAGTGAGTCGAAACTCCACAATGATGTTGGGCAGGTACCAGTTACCCTCTGCCCTCCTTTCTTCCTGGTTCACAGATGTGCTCTAGGGACCATTAGAGACAGTGAGAAAATGAGAGGTACCAGCTGGGCTGGGACAAGACAGAGGATGTAGGATTAAAAGAGAGCTTCTTATAGCCACTAAGAGAAACGCCAATGTTGTAGCAAGAAGGGCAACTTGTCACGTGCAGCCCACTGAGATCCAGATGTTGGCTGGCTGGAATTCTCTGTGGAGGGTTTTCAGTATCAGGAGCAGACATTCCTTCATGGGGGGACCCAGTAAAAAAAGAGGCAAATTACTTTGGATTCTTTAAGTGTTTTCCTCTGGAGACCTCATGGCCTTGTCAGAGTCTGCACTGACTCAACTCAGATGCTCCTGGAATGTCATCCTGCCTTGGTAGAAGATGCCTTGACTCAGTGGCTCTCGGATTTCAGGGTTTCTCCTCAATCTCATTTCTAGCACAGAAAGCCACTGGCTAATGAGCACCTTACTGATCTGCAAACACACTGCTGCATCCTTGGGCACAGCTGCAGAGAACAAATGGAATAAGACTTGACCTTGGCCTTGGCCCTGCTTCATGCTGTCAGAGATGGGGATGGGTCACCTGGAACACAAGAAGCCAAAATCAAACCAGGCCTTTCCAGGACAGCTTTACACCTTGGATGGAGCTCACAGCTAGACTTGCTTCCTGGAGAGAAGGGAGAGGCTTTCTAACAATGGGAGGGGCTTGGTGTTTGTCTGCAGGAGAGGTGGTATGAAACTCCTTCTTTGAGGCCCAAGGATTGTGGAGAATGTGAGTTATACATTTGCTCACAGTATTTTTCTCTATTCCTTGAATGTCTTCCCCCTCTTATTCACCTGCTAAATTCCATCTAATTACTTAAAACTCAAGAGACCTGGGAGGCTGTCTAGTCCAACCTTCTCCATTTTAGAGATAAGGAAACTGAGGCAAAGAGAGGTTACATGACTGCTCAAGGTCACAAAGGTAATATATGTCAGAGATGGGAACAGAGGGGCAGCTAGGTGGTGCAGTGAAAAAAGCACCAGCACTGGATTCAGGAGGACCTAAGTTCAAATCCAGCCCCAGACACTTGACATTGACTAGCTGTGTGACCCTGGACAAGTCACTTAACCCCAATTTCCTTACCAGAGAGAGAGAGAGAGAGAGAGAGAGAGAGGATTAGAACCCAAATCCTCTGACTCCAGAGTCAGTACAATTTCAAATTGATGCCCTTTAGCCCCAAACTCAAATATCACCTCTTCCAGGAAGCCTTCTCTGACTTCCATGGTGAGTGATGTCCTCTTTTAGACTATTCATAGCCCTTTAATCGCCAATATTCTTAATATTTGGTGTTATGTATTATAGCTATTTATATTTTAAGTTAGACACAGCTAGATGGCTCAGTGGATAGAACACTGGGCCTGGAGTCAGGAAGACCTGAGTTTAAATCTGACCTCAGACACTTACTACCTGTGTGACCCTGGGCAAGTCACTTAAACCTATTGGCCTCGGTTCCTCATCCAGAAAATGAGCTGGAGAAGGAAATGACAAATCACTCCAGTATCTTTGCCAAGAAAGCCACAAATGAGTTCACAAAGAGTTGAACACAACTGAAACGAAACAACAGCAACAGCATGGGCAGCAACATATATGACTCCTTCCTGTCAATCTATCTATGGGAGACAGTGTAGAGTAGTAGATAGATAGTCAGTTTTGGAGTCAGGTTGACCTGGGTTCAAGTGTCTCCTGCCCCCACCATCTCTGATCCACAGCGACTGTCTGACCCTCGACAAGTAAGCTACTTCAATGCTAGGCAGTGCCCAGTTCACTCTCTATGATAGAGAAGAGTAAGTATCTATCTGCTTGGTATTGGCATTGGTAGAGAAAATCAGGTTCTTACTGGGAGCTCCCTACACCAATGAAATCACAGATCTACTTCAAAAAATATGTGCAATATTAATTATATATATGAACATGTATACATACATACATACATGCACACAGACATGTATATACCTATCTCACATATGTTTCGTATATATCCTACCAATACAGCACCACATTTTCTCTGCTGCTTTTATAGTTTTAGAAAGTTGCTGGAGGTACTTAAGTGACCTTGCTTTATTGACTGGGGAGTGATCGAATAAGCTGTGCTGTATGAATGTAATGGAATGTTATTGTTCAGTAAGAGATGATGGATATGATGAATTAAGAGAACCATAAGAAGATTTGTATGAACTTATGCAGAGTGAAATAAGTCAAGTGTACTATTTGGCAGCAGGTACCATGCTAAATATAAAAAGAAATTACCAGCTCCTGCCTCAACGATTGCATTCTCTCTCTCTCTCTCTCTCTCTCTCTCTCTCTCTCTCTCTCTCTCTCTCTCTCTCTCTCTCTCCCTCTCTCTGTCTCTCCCTCTCTCTGTCTCTCCCTCTCTCTGTCTCTGCCTCTCTCTCTTTTTCTGTCTCTCTCTTTTCTCCCTCCCTTCCTCTCTCTGTCTCTCTGTTTCTGTTTCTCTCTCCTTCCCTCCCTCTCTCTTCCTCTCTCCCCTTCCATCTTTCCCTCTCTTTCTTCATAAATTCATACACATGCATGAATACATAGATATACATGTATATATATTATATATGTGCAAATTTATATTTACATATAGAAGGCACACATGCAGACATATATACTGGAAAAATAATTCAAAGCTTGTGATTTACAAATGATGGGCGAGTAACATTGCAATTTAAAAAAATAATAAAAGTTCCTATTTATATATTAATTTAGGATTTACAACAGATGGTCCACGAATACTTATTTAAGGAAAGAACTCAGCTTCAGAGAAGTTAAGTAACTTGCTCAGGTTCACATAGCCACTATGTTCACAAGTCAGATCTTGAACCAGTGTATTCTGATGACAGGTCTAGGGGGAAGTTTCTGCTTCCTCACATTGTGTTCCTTAAGGGCTGAAGGGAGGGGAGTCCCTTTTAAAAAAAATAGTATTTTTTTCTAGTTACATGTAAAGGTAGTGGTGGTTTTTGTTGTTATTGTTGTTTGTTTGTTTTGGTGAGGCAATTGGGGTGAAGTGAGTTGCCTAGGGTCTAGTACATGTCAAGTGTCTGAGGCCGCATTTGAACTCAGATCTTTCTGATTCCAGGGCTGGTGCTCTATCCACTGCGCCACCTAGCTGCCCTTGTAAAGGTAGTTTTAAACAATCATTTTTATAAGATTTTGAGTTCCAAATTCTTCTCCCTTTTTCCCTTCCCTTCCCTCCCTCCTCCCCAAGACATCAAACAATCTGATATAGGCTATATGTGTATAATCACATTAAACAGTCATTATAGTCCACATTAGTCATGTTGTGGAAGAATCAGAACAAAAGGAAAAAAACCTCAAAAAAGAAAAAAAATAGTACAAAAAGTAAAAGTAGTATGGTTCAATCTTCATTCAGATCCTACAGTTCTTTTTCTGGATGTGGAGAACATATTCCATCATAAGTCCTTTGGAATTGTCTTGGATCATTGTATTGCTGAGAAGTGCTAAGTCTATCACAGATGATTGCCACACAGTGTTGCTGTTTCTGTGTACAATGTTCTCCTGGTTAAGCTCATTTCACTCAGCATCAGTTCATTTAAGTCTTTCCAGGTTTTTCTGAAATCCACCTGCTCATCATTTCTTATAGCACAATAATAGTATTCCATTACATTCATATACCACAACTTGTTCTGCCATTCCCCAATTGATGGGCATCTCCTTGATTTCCAATTCTTTCAGGCCTGAGGTTTTTACTGGACCATGTGTCTTCAACTTGGGTTAAGGACAGCTGCACTGGTTCCTAATTCTTTCTTCAGGTTGTCTTCTACTGTACCATCTTTTGTTAGAGAGGAAATCATTTCCATGACGGGCTCATAAGGAAGGAAGTCAATTTTGGTCAAACTCTAACTCCTTAATGTAAAAGACCAGGGTAATTTGCAAGTATCTCAGATAAGTAGAATAAAAAAAAATTTTTTTTGGTGCTTTTCAAGATAAGTTCTATTATTGCCTTTGTTTTCTATATTACAGTCATATCTAGAGACATCATGAATATTACCATCCTCCCAACCCTGCCCCCTGAACTATGTCCTCTGCCTTTAACAAAGAAAAATAGTTAAGCAAAAACACCCTGAACTGTGGCCTTATCTGACAAAGGACATTTTGTCCTAGTCGTCCCCTGCCTTATTGCTGAGAAGAAGAGGGAGATATATTTCATTGTCTGTTCTTTGGAACCATCACTGGTTTTTCATTTACTCAGAGTCTGACTTCCCTTTAGTGAGCTCTTCATTTACATCCGTGTCCTGATGTCACTGGGCTTCTGCAAGAACAAAGGACAAACAACAACCACAACATGTGCTATATAACACACACAAACATAATCGCTGGAGTGTGTGAGAGACTCATAATATTTCCAGAAATGACTATAACGTAGAAATATATAAATTTATATATAATTGATTAAAATAAATGAGCAATATGTAATATATTTATATGTAGAAAGATAAAAATTTATACTATATATACACTTATACATTTATATGTGTACAGACATACATATATCGATACATATGGGCAGCTAGGTGGCACAGTGAATAAAGCATCAAGCCTGGAATTAGGAAGACCTGAGTTCCAATCTGACCTCAGACATTAGCTGTGTGACCCTTGGGAAGTCAAATAACCCTGTTTGCCTCAGTTTCCTCATCTGTCAAATGAGCTGGAGAAGGAGATGACAAACCATTCTAGGATTGTTGCCAAGATAACCCCAAGTGGAGTCATGAATAGTTGGACATGACTGAAATGAGTGAACAATAACAAATTTATACATGCATTTATATATATATATATATGTGTGTGTGTGTGTGTAAGTATGTATATGTATACATACATTTTAAGTTCTACTTATTGGTGGAGTGTAAGAACACTTTATTTCCAGATTCTGGGCATTTTCTCTCACTATGCCTCATCCCTGAAATATTCTCCACCCTCATCTCTGCCTCCTGAAAACCCTGCTTTCTTTCAACTCTCAGCTAAAATCCCACATTCTTCAGGAAACCTTTCTTATTTTTTCATAATATTAGGGTCTAACATCTTACACCTTATACTAAAATAAGGTCAAAATGGATACATGATTTAGACATAAGAGGTGATACCATAGGTAAATTAGGAGAGAAAGGAATAGTCTACCTATCAGATCTTTGGAAAGGAAAACAGTTTTTGACCAAACAAGAGATAGAGTATATTATAAAATGCAAAATGGATGATTTTGATTATATGAAATTTAAAAATTTCTGTACAAACAGAAGCAATGCATCCAAAATTAGAAGGGAGGCAGAAAGCTGGGAAACAATTTTTGAGACCAGTACTTCTGATAAAGGCCTCATCTCTAAAATATATAGGGAACTAAATCAAATTTATAAGAATCCAAGTCATTCCCCAATTGAGAAATGGTCAAAGGATATGAAAAGGCAGTTTTCTGATGAAGAAACCAAAGCTATCTATTCCCATATGAAAAAATGCTCTAAATCTCTAATGATTAGAGAGATGCAAATTAAAACAACTCTGAGGTACCACCTGACACCTATCAGATTAGCTAAAATGACAAAAAAGGAAGATAATAAATGTTGGAGAAGCTGTGGGAAAATTGGAACACTAATTCATTGTTGGTGGAGCTGTGAACTGATCCAACCATTCTGGAGAGCAATTTGGAATTATGCCCAAAGGGCGATAAAACTGTGCATACCCTTTGACCCAGCAATTCCACTTTTAGGTCTATTTCCCAAAGAAATCATGGAAAGGGGAAAGGGACCCACATGTACAAAAATATTTATAGCTGCTCTTTACGTGGTAGCAAGGAATTGGAAGTTGAGGGGGTGCCCATCAACTGGGGAATGGCTGGACAAGTTGTGGTATATGAATACAATGGAATACTATTGTGCTGTAAGAAATGATGAGCAGGAGGAGTTCAGAGAAACCTGGAGGGTCTTACATGAGCTGATGATGAGTGAGATGAGCAGAACCAGAAGAACATTCTACACAGTATCATCAACATTGAGTGTTGACCTACTGTGATGGACTATATTCTTCTCACCAATGCAATGGTACAGAAGAGTTCCAGGGAACTCATGATAGAAGAGGATCTCCAAATCCAAGAAAAAAAAAAGAACTGGGGAGTATAGATGCTGATCGAACCATACTATTTCTTTTGTTTTGGGTGCTGTTGTGTTTTTTTTCTATTTTGAGGTTTTGCATTACTGCTCTGATTTTTTCTCTTATAACAGGATTAATGCAGAAATAGGATTAATGTTATTATGTGTATATATATGTGTGTATATATCTATATCTATATGTATATGCATATAGATATATAGATATAACCTATATCAGATTACCTGCTGTCTAGGGTAAGGGGGAGGGAGGGGAGGGAGGGCGAAAAATCTGAAACTGTAAAGCTTGTATAAACAAAAGTTGAGAACTATCTTTACATGTAATGGAAAAAATAAAATACCTTATACATAATATTAGGGTCTTCCCTCTGATATCACCCCCAAATCATTCTGAATATATTTTGTTTATCAATCGTTGTTTGCTGTCTTCTTCCCCCTGAGACTGTAAACTCCTTGAGGAAAGAATCAAATTTTGCTTTTCTTTGTTGTTCATTTTTTCAGTTTTGTCCAACTTTTTATGAGCCCATTTGAGATTTTCTTGGCGGAGACACAGGAGTGGTTTGCCATTTCCTTCTCCATTTTACAGATGAGAAGATGGAGGCAAACAGGATTAAGTAACATGCCCAGGGTCATACAGTAAGTGTCTGAGGCCAGTCTTCTTGACTCCAGGTACTCCACCTAGCTGCCCTACTTTTCTTTGAATTTCTAGCATTTGTCACTGTATCTGACATAGTAAATTTGACATGTTTCACTTTGCATCAGTTCATATAAAATCTCCTTATGTTTCTCTGAATTCCTCACGTTCATTATTTCTAACTGACCAATTATATACATATATATAATATATACACATATACATACATACACACACACACACACACACACACACACACACATATATATATATATATATATATATATATATATATATATATATATATATATATATACCACTGTTTGTTCATCCATTTGCCAATTAGTGAACACTTACTTGGTTTCTAGTTCTTTTCTACCTCAGCAAGTGTTGCCAGAAATAATTTGATGTCGCTCTCCTTGGGGTATATACTTACCAGTAGAATTGCCAGTTCAAAGGGAATAATAATGACAATAATGATAATAATAAAAATACTAGATGACATTTATATCATGCTCTAAGATTTATTGAACATTTTTTATGTACTATTTCATTTGATCCTTACAACAATCCTGTGAGGGAGGTGTTATTATTTCCCAGATGAGGAAATTGAAGCTGAGAGTTTAATTGACTTGCTCAGGGTCACATAGCTCAGTAAGTTTGTGAGAAAGGATTCCTGGTCTTCCTTAACTGCAAATCCAACACTCCATTCATTGTACTGCCTTGCTGCCCCCAGTTTGGTCAATCGTGGCATCGTTGGGGATACTTCTGTAAAGAGTTTGAATCTCTAAGTCATGTTGTAGACATCTTGAGCTTTCTTCCTTTTTTGGCTCCTTAGGCAACATTGATGTTGCTGAAGTCTCCCGAAACCTCTCAACTAGACTCTCAAATTCAGATGTGTTTGCGGAGTATCTTAGTGACTGAGTTATCTGAATGGCAATTACAATCACACCTCATGGTGCTTGAGGGTTTTCAAAGTACTGTCTGACTAACAGCCCAATGAGGTAAGAAATATTATTATCCCCATTTGACAGACAGAAAAGCTCAGGTTTGGAACAATAAGTTAACTTCTTCATGGTCCCATAGTTCCATAGTGTCAGAGATGGGATTCAAACTCAGGTCTTCTGACTCCAAATCCATCACTATACCTTGAAGGTCATTGGGCAGAAGGACTGTAATCTCTCTGTCTCTCCTCTCTCTCTTTCTCTGTCTCTCCTCTCCCCTTTCTTCTCTCTCCCCTTTCTTCTCTCTCTCCTCTCCTCTTTCTCTCTTCTCTCCTCTCTCTTCTCTCTCTGTTTCTTTCTCCTTTCTCCTCCCTCTCTCCTGTACTTCTCCCTTCCCTTCCCTTCCCTCCCCTCCTTTCTTCTTCTTCTTCTTCTTCTTCTTCTTCTTCTTCTTCTTCTTCTTCTTCTTCTTCTTCTTCTTCTTCTTCTTCTTCTTCTTCTTCTTCTTCTTCTTCTTCTTCTTCTTCTTCTTCTCTCTCTCTCTCTCTCTCTCTCTCTCTCTCTCTCTCTCTCTCTCTCTCTCTCTCTCTCATTCCCCCATCCCTCCCAAACCTATGTCACAGGAAGCAAGGTTAGGAGGGAAGGACAGCTCAGAAAGAGAGGTTCAGCAGGAAGGAGAGAAGCAGAACGTAACATTCCTCTGAGAGTTGGGCTCCTTTTCTTCCTTGTAGGGTCTAAATGTATGGAGATCAGGGTTAACAAGTTCCACAAAGAGATATGGAGGATACTTCTTGGTTTGAAGCTACTCCAATAGTCATTTGGGGGCCTTTAGGGGATAGTCAACTTATAGTTGGTCACCCCTTATCTCTGAGTACTTTCTGTCCTTGGCCTGGAATAATCCTTATTTATTCTGTCTCTGTCATGTGCCCTAAGAGAAAAATGAAGCTGATTAGTGTAAGGAAAGACCTGTTCTACCTGTTCAGTCTTAGATGGGAGAGTTTATTCCATCTTTAGTTAAGAAAAATTATATTCGTTGCTCTTGGGCAAATGTTAGTAATAAAATCCCACTGTACTCTGCCCTGGCTTGACCATACCTAGAGTATTTTGTCCAGCTTGGGGTGCTGAATTTGAGGAAGGCTATTGACAAAGGCAGTGTAGTGTAACCAAAAGAACCTTGGATCTGGACCCAGAGAGCCTGGGTTCAAATTCTGACTCTGCTACTTAATTATTGTTGCTCAGTCATTTTTCAGTTGTGTCTGACTCTTTGTGATTTCATTTGGGGTTTTCTTGGCAAAGATCCTGGAGTTATTTGCCATTTCCTTCTCCAGCTCATTTTACATATGAGGAAAATGAGGTAAACAGGGTCAAATGACTTGCCCAGGGTCACACAGCTAGTAAGTGTCTGAGAATGGATTTGAACTCAGGAAGTTGAATCTTCTTGGTCTGGTGCTCACTGCACCAGCTAAGTGCCCAACTACTTAATTAGCTTTAAACAAGAAATGTCATTTCTTTGGACCTCAGTCCCGTCTTGTGTAAAATGAGAGGGTTGAACTTAATGTCCTCTAAGGTCCCTTCTGCTTCCAAATCTTTGATCTTATTATACTCTTAGGTCTTGTTCAAATCACCTTATATCAGAGCTGGACTTGGACCTTAGATATCCTCTAATCCAATTTACCTTTTTTTCTTGTTGTTTTTTTGTTTTGCAGGGCAATGAGGGTTAAGTGACTTGCCCAGGGTCACACAGCTAGTAAGTGTCAAGTGTCTGAGGCCAAATTTGAACTCAGGTATGCCTGAATCCAGGGCCGGTGCTTTATCCACTGCGCCACCTAGCTGCCCCGCCAATTTACCTTTTTTAAAAGGAGGATACTGAGGCTCAGACAGGTTAACTTGATCACTTAAAAGTCACTTTCTAAGGTCAAGTCAGTACCATCTCTGGAACTCAGTTTCCTTATTCGTAACATGATGCGGTTGGACTAGATAACTGCTTAAGCTTCCTTTCAGCTCTCAATCCCATGCCCATGCCAAACCAGAGTCTGGGCTGAGCAGAGTAGCCTGGATGATGATAGACATTATTGTGGAATGGATGGAAGATGCTTATCTTAGAGAAGAAAAAAATTAATTGACTTGGGAAAGAGTGTGTGTGTGTGTGTGAGGGGTGGGGGTATTATACAGGAGATCGCTGTTCAGGTACAGGTGCTGCTCTAAGACTGAAGGATTTAGTGTTGTCATTGGCCCAGCCTCTTTCCAGCTCCCAGGTCGGGCAGAATCTGGGCCCCAGAAAGCCTTGTGCTTCTTGGAGAAACTTCGTGGAACCAGACACCCCCAGGGATGCTTATCTGCGGCAATGCCTCCTGCAGTGGCCCCAGGGAAGGAGAGACCTCTTGGTGCCACTGCTCTCCCTGGTCTACAAGGCAGAGATAATCACACCCACCTGACAGGGCTGTCTGGAGGATTTATTAGTTAATGCTGGGAAAGGGCTTTGAAGATGAGAAATCCTGCGTAAGTGCTAATATAATTACTCCGTGTGCTGGCATCAGAACCTGGGAGCTCTTTGCTGACTAACGGCAGGCCTTGCTTGCATTCACGGAAGGTACTCTTTGCTTTGTCTTTGTCTTTGTAAATCCTTTCTCTAACCTCACCAGGTTAGGCCATTCAGGCCACTGTGTTCTGCTTTTGGCTCAGTTTTCTTCATCCCTTCTCATCATCTCCACATGAAGTGGACTCCTGTTCGTCCTCTGTTTTCACTTCTGTCTCTGCATGTCCATCTGTCACACATCTCTGTTCAAAACAATGTCAATGTTTTCAACTAACTTGAGTGATATTTTCTGTGAGCTGGGGAGCCAGAGGATCTTAGGAGGGACTTCAGAGTCATGAGACCTTGGGACTGGTTTTCTACTGTGCTAATTACTGACCTTAAAGAAGTTACTTCATTTCTCTGGGCCTCAGTTTCCTCTTCTGTAAAAAGAAGGGGTTGGATTAGATGTCCTTTAAGTTCCCATCAGTCTCCAAATCTCTGATCCTGTGATTCTGGGTCTTGTTCAAATGGCCTCACATCAGAGTTGAAGAGGACCTTTGTTGTTGTTGTTGTTGTGGTGGTGGTGGTGGTTAAGTCATGTCTGACATTTTGTGACCCCATTTTGGGTTTTCTCAGCAGAGATACTGGAGTGGTTTGCCATTTGCTTCTATGATTCATTTTACAGATGAAGAAGCTGAGGCAAGCAAGATTAAGTGACTTGCCCAGGTCACATAACTGGTAACTGTCTAAGGTTGGATTTGAACTCAGGTCATCTTGATTCCAGACCTGGCACCCTATCTATTATGCCACTTAGGCTGTCCAAGAGGGGACTTTAGATATCCCAATTTAAAAGGAGGAGACTAAGCCTCAGACAGATGATGCGATTTGCCCAAGGCCACATGGGAAGTCAGCAGCAGGGGCAAGACTCGAATCCGGGTCCTGTGACTCCAGACTCAGTTCCCTTTTCACTGAGATAATGTCTGCAAAGTGCTTTGTGAACTTTGAGTGGTATGTGTAATAAAAACTTTTACCAGACACAACTTCAAACAAGGAAAACCACTTAAGACATTCTAATTAGAGTCCCCTTTCTACCTCTCAAGTCAACTTTATTCATAGACTGAGAGCTGGGAGGGATCCCAGAGGTCATTTAGCCCAAGCCCCTCATTTTACAAATGAGGAAATGGAGGGCTGGGTAGGTTAAGTGACTTGTCTAAAATCACCCGTTTGTTAAGGGGAAGAATTGGGACTAAGCCCCGGGTCCTCTGGCTCTAACGCTAGTGTTCCTACTCTACCACATTGCCACCCAAGCTGGCAGAACTAGGTTACAAACCAGGGTCTTCTGACTCAAAGTCAAATCATCCTCCTTCTCCTTGCCTCACTCTGCCTCTCAATGGCTTTGACTTTCTGGTATATCATAACTTGAACGTTTGCACACTGTTTTTTTATTTTATTTTATTTTATTTTATTATTTGTAGGCTTTTTAAGTGGCCATCTTTGAGACTGTGGAAAATCTGACTTTTCTGTGGGGAAATAAAAATCCATTATGAGAACATCGGGCATTTAAACCTCTGTGCCCCTGAATCGCCTCCAGGCGATCTTTTGGGAGGTCTCCTACCGTGTCATCTCATTGAGAGATGCCACAGACCGACCGTGCTGGAGACTCCAGCTGATTGGGCCCCGTTTTGGGTGTGAAGAGAGGAAGCAGCGTATCCCCCTTTTATCTGGAGGGAATCGCTAGGCTAATCAAATAAACACTGTAATAAGGTTAATCTGGTTTCTACTTAAGAGAATGGAAGAGAGATGTGGGTCCAATTACGTAAATAATGTAAACCCTAGTCTCCATCTATCTCCTTATGTATCTTGCTGGCTTGGCTAGAAATTTTTTTAATCATTATATATGTATCTGTTGAACAGCTATACATAGTTTCTCTCTCTCTCTCTTTTTCCACATACACACACATATACATATATAGGTGTGTGTGTGTGTGTGTGTATATATATATATATATATATATATATATATATATATATATATATATACACACACACATTCATGCATACACATACGTAGGTACGACAGTTCTTTATGGTCCAAATGGTTTAAATCTAGGCCTTTAAGACCATGCATGATTTATTTGAACAAGGAAATCATGTTTTCTTTGGAGCATTTCAGTGCAGTCATAATTACAGTGTCGTAGAGGCAGGGCTCTATTTAAGGGTCTGTCAGCATTTCCATAATAAACCTCTATTTTCAGGAGTTTATAACATTGCCAAAAAATGAAAGAAAGTGAGAGCATTTCTCCTAGACTCAAAACTGGTGTGTCTATTATCAGAGGGCATTATTTTTAACCCAAATCTCCAAATCTATTTACAATTGCATATTTTTCTTATTTACATGGTGAAGACCAGCCGTGGGCTAGGTCGGCCTCGGCCTCTACCCAGATGTGCTTCCACTTTAAACCAGAATTGGCTGAGAAAGGAGGAACACATTGGGTGGCAGCTGCCCTCTGCCTTCTCCTCAGCCAGCCTTTCCATAGACACTGCCTTTGGAGTTGAATTGATTGCCAACTGCCATCTTGGCTCCATGCTTTCCCCTGGCCCCTGGTTTTTTTTTTTTTTAATTGATCTCAAGACGTATTTCCTTGTTCCTTGAATCTAATGGGTGGTGGTGGTGTGAGGTAACAATGGAGAATTGTGAAAGAGGAAGAAAAAGGAAAACAGGGATGATCCCTAGTGAGTGGTGACCAAGGAGACCAACAAGCAATGTTTCAGAGAGTCCAGTGCTGGACATAATGGAACAGCTTGGACATCTCATGTATGCAAGCCAGGTTATGATTCTATCAGGGGAAACCTGGTTAGGGTATAGTGGGGGGCAAAGGGAAGAAAAGGGCCCAAATTAGATAAGGTGGGCAGGGGGAGAGAGCATACAGGTATGGCCTGAGAGGGAAGGACCAGCAGAGTTAGACAAGGCCTGTGAGGCATCCCCTAGAAAGTGGAAATGGAGGAAACATGACTATTATGGTTTTATAAGTAAATATGACTGTAGTAGATGGAGAAAGGTGTTGGAGCAAGGAGAAAAAGAGGGAGGGAGAGAGAGAGAGACAGAGAAAAGCAGAGAGACAGGGAGGAATAAAGAGAGACAGAAAGGGAAACATACATCACGCTTACAGGGAGAGAGAGAGAGAGAGAGAGAGAGAGAGAGAGAGAGAGAGAGAGAGAGAGAGAGAGAGAGAGATGATAAACAGAAAAAGAGGAATATGAGGATGAGAACTAGAGAGAAAAGAGAATGAGAACCAGAGGAGAAGGGGAGAGAGAAAGGTAAAATAAAAAAGGAAAGTAGAAGGAAAGTGAGTTTGGTGCAGTATGTTTGGATGATGGAATAAATATTGGGAAACCTGATGGGACATTGAAACCCAAGATGAGCCTCCTTAATGAGGGCTACCTTATCATTGTATGGAAGAGGTAACACATGACCTGAGTTTGTGTGAGCATTCAAGAGATGAAAAGGGTTAATATAGTCCCCACTGGCAATGGTGTTCTAAAGTAGTTAGAAAGCCGCTATGTGGAGAAAAAGGGACCACCCTTCAAGTTATGTTCTCGGCCAACAACATGGAAACTTTTATTATATTTGAAAAAAAAAAAACCCTCCTGATCCCTTGTGGGTGGTATGTTTTGGTTTTTATTTTTTTCCCTTTTCTTTTCTGAGGCTGCCCCTGGGCTACCAGTTCCAGTTGGGACTAGAAATGGTAACACCACGAGGCAGAGACAGAAGGAGAGAAGGGAGAGAGTTGTGCTAAGAATACTTCTTGCCTGAAGTGAAAGGTCAGTCAGCATTAGGCTGGAATAATTCTGCTCCTCTGAGGTGGCTGAGCTCTTTGAGACTGACAGAAATCTTGAAGGCCAAAGTGAGAGCTTTCAATTGGTGTGTGCAATGACGACACCGACAACAACAACAAGGGCAAAAATAACAGACAACCGGTATAATATTAATGCAGTGATCTTTTATGAGACCAACAATGATCTTATGAGCTATGTACTCTAGGTATTATCCCCATGTAACAGATGAGGAAACTGAGCCCGAGAGGTTAAATGATTTTCTCATGATCAGAAGTAGGATTTAAATCTAGGTCTTCCTGACTCTGGTGTACTTTCCCATCTAAGTGTTTATACCAATGTAGGTGTTGATAAGGGTGGAAATGAGTCCTTCCATCCTTCTGAGGTTCTGAGTTCAATTCAATTTGTGTTTATCGAACATTTTCCTTGTGGTCAGCACGATACTAGATTCATAGATTCACAGGAGGAAGGAATCTTTGAAGTTCAACCCACTCATTTTACAGATGAGAAAATTGAAGAAAACCTGAAAGATGGAATGATTTGTCCAAGGACACATAATTAGGTAGTAGAGAATGCGGGGCTCAGATCTGCATCTTCTGAGTCATTATTCTCTTAGAGATAGCTTTAATTTCCCTAGCATGGAAAGTTTCTTGTCTGCTACACCCCCACCCGCTCTTTAGCAACAGATGAGGGTATAAATAATACCCACAGAGACCTTGGGTTGCTGGGGGATGGCAAGGAAGCAGGGGCTTCTGCTGTGACCCTTGCATAATCACAATAGGGAATGAATTCCCAAGGGACCACAGCATACCTGGGGTTTTTAGGACCTAATGTTTTCCTTGTTTTGGAACAGCCTAGAATCACATCAGTAATCCTGAGAACAAGATGCAAAGGAACCAGTCTGTACAGAAGGACATATGATAAAAGACTCAGATAAATTAACCAGGACTGTCCTTGGGACAAATGAGATAAATAGGTTGTGACAAGATAGGGTGAAGTAACTACTGTTTAGTAAGAGATGTGTCCATTTTTTTTTTCTGTAGAAGTGACTTAAAAACAATTATATTTGGAAAAAATATATGATTTATTTATAAAAATATGTGGTTTATGGGGGTGGGGATAAATAGAACAATTCAGGGAACTTAGATTTTTATGTTATATTCCAATATTCTAATAGATCTGTGATCTCATTGATGGGAGTGTTCCCCACCCTTTATCCATCCTCTCCCTCAAGTTGATCACAAGGGCTCCACCCATTGTGCTAAAGGCCTTTCTCCAGGTGTCCTGTGAGGATACAAATGGAACAGGTTGTTTATTGGCTACCTCTTGCTAATGCCAGGATGAGTCTATCTTTTTTTTGGTGGTGGTGGTGGCAGGGGGAGGGGGGGTTCCATCTCTCTGACGACATCATTTACATTGCTTTTCCTGGATAAGTCCTTGTTTGGAATGTGTTGTTGCCTGTTTGCACACCTGTCATAATCTTTTTATTGATTACTCATTGGATGATTCTCAGCTTTAATCTTTCTGACACTGGTGGGTTCCATTTCTCATAACCATGCAGTGTTACTGTTAAAAAGATGGGTCTTTGGTTTCAGAGGGTCATGAAAAGAACTTTGGGGTTTCCAAAAGCCCACTATATTCCTGTTTAGTTCTGGGGTCAGCTCACTGATCATTTTCTTTTTTCTTTTTTTTTTTTTTTTTTTTAGTGAGGCAATTGGGGTTAAGTGACTTGCCCAGGGTCACACAGCTAGTAAGTGTTAATTGTCTGAGGCGGATTTGAACTCAGGACCTCCTGACTCCAGGGCCAGTGCTCTATCCACTGTGCCACTTAGCTGCCCCTCGCTGATCATTTTCAACATCTAAGATCCATCCATCCATTTGTTAATATTTATATGGTGCTTATTAAGTATCAGGCACTATGTGAAGTATTTTACAATTATATCTTATTTGATGTTTACAACAACCCTGTGAAGTATATTATCCCCATTTTATAGAAGAGGGAAGTGAGGCAAACAGGTTATATGACTTGCCCAGGGTCACACAGCCAGTAATCATCTGAGGTAGAATTTGAACTCAGCTCTTCCTGACTCAAGAGTTGGTTATCTATCTACTGCACCACTTAGCCACTCTAGCACATGTGTGTATTTATACACACACATATACACACATATATGTTTGTGGATATACTTATATCACATCTCGATAAATCAACATTTATTAAATGCCAATTATGTGGCAGGCACTGTGCTGAGTGCTAGGGATACAAAAAGAGTCAAAAGACAGTCTCTACCCTCAAGGAGCTTACAATCTAATCTATTTATAGATAGCTATACATCCATTTAGATATCTATTTATGTGTCTATATGAATATGTGTCTATATGAACATATGCATATATATAAGTATGTATTTATGTATATCATAAATTCCCTGCACTATAGCCCAAGACCTTTCTGCTTACCAAATTCTATATAACTCTTTATATATATATATATATATATATAACTCTTTATATATATATATATATAACTCTTTATATATATATATATATATATATATATATTTTTTTTTTTTTAGTGAGGCAATTGGGGTTAAGTGACTTGCCCAGGGTCACACAGCTAGTAAGTGTTAAGTGTCTGAGGCAGGATTTGAACTCAGGTACTCCTGACTCCAGGGCTGGTGCTCTATCCACTGCACCACCTAGCTGCCCCTTCTCTATATATTCTATATATTAACTAGCCTATATGTTCTATATTCTATATATTAACAACTATGTCTTGTGATCTGAATGATAGGTATTCTTTATCTACTTGCTTTTCCCTAGGTAGATTTAGATAGGACAAACTCTCTTGAATGATTATGGATACGCAGAGACAGTTTATAAAGCATAACTGAGGTTCTCATGGTTCCTGCAATGTTTCCTCATTGTATTCTCTCTTTTCCTCTCTTCTATCTCTCCTGTTTCTCTTTTTCTTTTTCTGTCTGTCTCTCTGTTTCTCTGTCTCCCTCACTCTGTCTCTCTGTCTCTGTTTCTGTCCTCTCTCCTTTCTCTCCCTCACCAGCTTTCTCCCTCCCCTAAATGTCTAAGAATCTGATAAGCAGAAAAGCCTTAGGCTACAGGTCAGGGAATTTTCTGAGGAGGGGTAAGAAGCTCTGAGAGCAGACTCTGGGATACCTCAGGAATATGATAATGGATTGCTCTGGCTGCTCTTACTGTGCCCCCTTAAGATTCCAGTTACCCATAAACCTGCCACCCCTTTGTGCCCTTGCTTACACCCCCTAACTTGCTATTGCTTTTTGATGCTTCTTACTACAAGTTTCACCCTTCTTTTCCCCGGGCCCAAAGTAAGTGATCCAGAGTTTTAAGCTAAGGTCTTCATTAACAAGAAACAGAATCGATTCCCAAATTTAAAGAAGTTATAAGAACCACAGTTCCTAACAGAATGGCCTGATCATGTCTGACTAGATGGTTTTAACATCCTTAATCTTATTATTATTATTATTTTTTGGTGAGGCAATTAGGGTTAAGTGACTTGCCCAGGGTCATACAGCTGGTAAGTGTCAAGTGTCTGAGGTCAGATTTGAACTCAGGTCCTCCTGAATCCAGGGCCAGTTCTCTATCCACTGTGCCACCTAGCTGCCCCCAAAGTAAAGACTACTTATTTTTTTTTTTTTTGGCGAGGCAATTGGGGTTAAGTGACTTGCCCAGGGTCACACAGATAGTAAGTTGTCAAGTGTCTGAGGATTGGATTTGAACTCAGGTCCTCCTGATTCCAGGGCCGGTGCTCTATCCACTGTGCACCTAGCTGCCCCTAACATCCTTAATCTTAAACTAGCTTTCTTTTGGAATCTCACCCTCATGGGCCTCTCAAGGTCTACCACAATTAATCAAGGACTGAAGTCCAATAACAGCCATTCTCTCTTTCTCAAGTCCCTTTGTCTGTCCTCAGGAAACCTCTAGTCCATCTTGTCCTTGAGTAGGAGTCCTCCCTACAACATCTTTAACAAGTAGGCATCTAGTGTCCAGTGAAATAGAACTAATCAAGGCATCCCATTCCACTTTTAGACAGGTCTGAATTTTAGGATTTCCCTCCCCCTCTTTTACTGAACCAAATTCATCTCTGCAATTTCTTCCCTTCCATCATTGTTCTCCCCTCCAGGACCAAGTAGAACAAGACAGATCTCTTTGACATGACAGCTGTCACATTCTGGAAGACAGGGATTGTGTCTACCTTCAAGTCAAGTCTAGTCAATAAGTACTTATTAAAAGCCTACCGAGTTCCAGGCTCTGTGCTAAGCACTAAAAAAAACCCGAAAAAAAAACCAAAACCCCAAAACCCAAAGGAAAGAAAAAAATCAATCCCTCCCCCCGCCAAAAAAAGACAACAGAACAACCAAGCTCTGCCTTTGCTCTCAAGGAGTTCACAATATAATGGGGAGACCACATGCAAACAACTATGAACAAACAAAATACATATGAGATAAATCGAAGATAATGAACAGAGGAAGGACACCAGGATTAAGGAGAGCTGGGAAAGGTTTTTTGCAGAAGATGAGACATTAGCTATGACTTGAAGGAAGCCAGGATGATAGGAGGATGAGTTGAAGTGGGAGAGCATTTGGGGCATAGGAAGCAGCCAGAGAAAATCCATGGAATTTGGGGGCAGCTAGGTGGAGCAATGGATAGAGCACCGGCCCTGGATTCAGGAGGACCTGAGTTCAAATCCGGCCCCAGACACTTGACACTTACTAGCTGTGTGACCCTGGGCAAATCACTTAACCCTCATTGCCCTGCCTCTCCCTCACCCCAAAAAAGAAAATAAATGGAATTGGAAGATGGAGTATCTTGTGTGAGAAACAATGAGTCAGTAGGTCAATAAGCATTTACTAAGTTTCTACTTTGTGCCAGGTACCATACTAAACCCTGGGAATACAAAGAAAGGCACCCCCCTCCCCAAATCAGTGCCTGTTCTCAAGGAGTTCACAGATGAAGGTCAATTTCGCATGATCTCAGACCCTTCAAATGATCCTTAATAAATACTTGCTGAGTGGTTGATTGATCCTGCCATGGAAGACTTTAGGGTCCTTTTGCCATCCTGGTAGTGCCCCCTACCATTTAGCCCCAGTGCTTCAGGATGGGGGCCCCGCTCTTTCTAGTCTATTTTGTCTCTTATTTTCAGAGACCTTTATGATAACGTTGCTACCACGTTGCTTTTGCACTCCAAGTTTTAATCTTCGGTAGATTTAGAATCAATGCCTCACAAAGAACCACCAAAATACCTGGCTGGGTATACCCAAGGCTCCAATGATGCACACCCAAGAGATAACTAAGCTATGCCCTATGCCTAAATTATACCACACACTTTGCAAATTGTAAAGAGCTGGCTAAATGTCAGTGATCACTGTTACTGTTATTCTAGAGGCAGCCTGGCTTAGCGGATGGAGATCAGGCCTTGGAATCGCTGACTCATACTGGCTGTGTGACTCTGGGCAAGTCACTCAAATTCTTTGTGTTCCAGGTAACTCTCTTGCAGAGAAGGACTTGAACAATATTGACAAAGAGAGTTTCCTTATCTGGGAGTTCCTAAAATCAGTGAAAACACAAATCTAGTCCTTATTGTTGTACTTATTGTTATTGCTACATTTTTTTCCTTCCCATTTTTTTACCTGATGTAATTCAGCTAGAAATGGTCAGGGAACAAGTTGTTAAGTTACTATTTTTTTTTAATGTTCATTGGTCAGTGGATTACTGTACAAGTGGATAGAATCCCTCCTTTTTATAGTTGAATGAAAACTCTGGAGTGTGGACTCATCCTCTATAGATTTACTGCAAGCATCTTTGGTATAACTGATAGTAGCTGACAGGATGATAGGGATATGTACCCCATCCTGTCCCCACCTGGTTTTGAGTTCTTTATTATCATTAATAAAACAAAAATTAAGGTAACCCATATCTCATTTCACTTCTACCTCAAAGTTCACAAATGGTCCATCATATCAGTGGTTGGGGGCAGCTAGATGGTGCAATGAATAGAGTGAGACCTGGAGTCAGGAAGATTCATTTTCATCAAATCCAGCCTCAGATACTTACTAGCTCTGTGACCCTGTTTCCCTCAGTTTCCTCATCTGTAAAATGAGCTGGAGAAGGACTCTTTGACAAGAAAACCTCAAATGCAATCATGAAGAGTTGGACACAACTGAAATGACTGAACAACAGCAACAAATCAGTGGATAGAGCACTGGGGTTGAAGTAAAAAAGACCCGAGTTCAAATTCAGCCTTAGATAGTTACTAGATGTGTAACCCTGGGCAAGTCACTTAACCTCTGTTTGCCTCTGTGGTAAAAATAATGGAATTTGGCAGACTGATTGGGATGGGTCATACCTGTTCTGTCCTGAGTGATGTATGCTGCTGATGTCAGCAGGAGAAACCTCTCTCCACAGGCAGTTTGAAGGACCTCCCCTTTTGGGGGAGGGAAAGTAAATGCTCGCTGAGGGGAGCTCAGTCTCTTTTCCAGAGTCACTTTTCTTTCCGGTGGTGTGAGCTGCAGGAGCGAGCAGAAAGAGTTTTTTTTCTTGGCAGTATGTCCTATGGGCCCTAGCTGCAAAGCTGTTTGCCATTGAAGCTACGGACCCCAGGTGGTGAGTTAACATATGAGCCCTGTTCTTTTGAATTAGCTGAACTGGAAGTGAGTTTGGGGATTGTATAGATTGAGGTTAGAGTTGGGGGATTATCCATTTTTTTCTTTTTCCCTATTCCCTTGTCTTTCATTTTTATTAATTTCCCCTTTGCTGTTTGTTTTATTCCCATTAATAAAACCTGATTCGTTTGTGGAAAAGAGGCTGTTAGGCTCCTTTCTCATTGGCCTGGGAGAATATTTTAAAAGGCAGTTCAGAGGGGAGAGAGCTTTGGACCTAGAGGTCCCTCTTTATTTCCTAGACCCTAGTATTATGCTGAGCCACTCAATTAACTCTCCGCATATTAAATTTGTCCCCCACACCTCAGTTTCCTCATCTGTAAAAAATGGGGATGATAATAGCACCTACCTCCTGGGGTTGTGAGGAACAAATGAGATAATAATTGTAAAGCACTTAGTACGGTGTGTGGCACATTGTGTTAGCTGTCACCATCACTATCACCATCATTATCTCTAAAAGGCCTTCCTTAAATCTTGACTCAAGGGCCTGGAATTTAAGGTAATCCCACTGCATACTGCTAGGACAAGAACCCACCCACTGGGGCTGGCCAGGACCATTGGGAGCAAGAGCAGATTCTTCATCTAGTCTGGTTGGGGAGCTGTGGTGAGACTGGGAACAAAGACCTTCATTCATGTCTTGGAGGGCCCCTTTTTCTGTCTCTGTTAAAATAGACATCCTAGCAGTATCTCCCATCTCCCTGATGGGGAAAGGTTAGTATTTCCAGAAGACTTTTAGGATGCCCCTTATGCAAGTTGCCTTGGTGTTGAGCCCACCAAGATGTTTCATGTCTAGGATAAAACCAAACAACAACCAAAAAGAAGGCTTTCATTTTTTGGTTTTATTTTGTTTTCAGCATTTAGATAATGGTATGGTATCCCAGTGTGACCTATGAAAAACAGTATGGCCTTGGGACTTGAAATGCCCCTCACCCCTAGAATGAAATAGCATGGCCCAGCACATGATTCCAGTCTTGATTCATGGAGTGTCCAAGGGCTAGCCCACTTGTCCTTACTTCCCTGGCCTCTTGGAATTGGATTCTGGGTTTGCCTGTGGCCTGTTGTTAGGCTAGCTGGTTGCAAGGACAGACCTACTGGAGCTGAGACTGTCCCATGAAAATCTGGTATGGGCAGGGAGCCGAGGGAGGCAGCAGCATGGGGCCCAGCACCTTTCAGAAAGGCCAATGGAAACAAGACTCATGTTCCCCTTTGCTGGAAAACATGTAAAATTGACACCATTTACCAGATGTTCCAGTGTTTTATGAGCTTTACAAGGCCTACTGTTAAGTAACACTTACTTAAAAAAAATGGTGAGGCTCGCCTGTGCTGAGTGGAAAGGTTTTTTTTTTTCCCTTCCCTCCCCCCTCTGCTCCCATTCCCTTCCCTTTTGGGTGAACTCTGGAGCACCTGTTTGCACAGCAGAGAACTGTTCTTTGAGGGCCCAGGGCTGGTATGTGGCAGACACATGTCCGGGAATCTGGGCTTGATTGTGAGAGGTCAGGGACCAGAGGCCCAGCCTTGTGGATTCACGTGTGTACGTGTACATAGCTCCCTTACTCTACACAATCAGCATGTTCATATATAAAAGTTCTGAAGGTCAAGCCATTTTTAGTATAGTATGTGAGCCTGATTGGCACACTGGAGAGAGCCTTGGCTGGGGATTCAGAGGACTTGGGTTCAAATCTTGCTTCTGTGGCTTCCTTTCTAGGGAGTGCAGCTGAGAGACAGCTATGGACTTTAAATCAGGAAGACCTGAATTCAGATCTTCCCTTCAATATTTGCTAGCTGTGTGACCTTACTTGATCTCTCTCAGCCTCAGTTTCATCATCTATACAATAGAAATTCTTAACAGTGCCTACCCCACAGAGTTAGTGTAAGGATCAAATGAGACAACATATGTAAAGTATTTTCCCACCTTAGAGTTTGCAAAGCTATATAAATGTTGGTTATTATTATCCTTTGTAGTAGCAGAAGTAGTAATTGTGCATATGTGACTTGAGCAAATGGCTTTACTTCCCTGGGTCTCAAGCTTCCTAATTTGGATGTTCTTTGATAACTCTTCCAAACTTAGATTTGTGATTGTATTGGGAATTCTTTTGGGATGGAGACGGTTCAATTGCATTTAACAAACATTCATTTAGCGCTTACTTTGTATAAGGTACTGTGTCACTGGAGCCAGTAGGTGGTATAGTGGATAGAGTGGTGGGCCTGGAGTCAGGGAGAACTGAATTAAAATCCTGCCTGAGAAAGTAGCTACGTGACTCTGGAAAAGTCATTTCACCTCTGTCTGCCTCGGTTTCCTTAGCTGAAAATGGGGATCATAATAGGACTAGAACCTCTGGTATGAACACATACCAAGCCCTTTTCAGGGCTGTTCATCCCCCTTTGGTGTCCACCTGCCACTCAACTCTCACCTGTGGCTCTAAGAAGCTGTACTGTGCACAGCGGCCACACTCTCTTGGCAGATGGCCTAAATCAAGTTGAGGGTAACCAACAAACCTCAAACCCGTGGCTGAGTTAGGGGCATGTCTACCCCAAGCTTGTGAAGACTTCTCCCAATGGAATGGGTGGATGAAAACAATTTGTTCCAATGGTCACAGACATGGCTGGAGCAGGTGCTGTGGAGCATGAAAGAGCTTGGTCAGTCACTGAAGACGCCAAGGTCACCCACTGCATCCTGGCCATCGCCAGTCATCTTGACTTCTGTCCTGCTGCTGGACTTGGATGACTCTGGAGGAGAGAGTGAGGCTGACAATTTTGCATAGCCCTACCTTACTTAAATCCAATTTACTTGCAAGTCATGTGGTCATTGGTCCTCTTCTAAAACAAAGGATTATCAACAATGGGGGCTGTATAAACACTGGCTCCCTTCCCCTTCTCCTTTGTATTGATGGTACAAAGATGTAATGATCACAAGGAGCTTGTACTGCTATGCCACGCTGAAAGGTTTACTTTCCCAACATGGAACCAGGAGAGGAGATAGTTTAAGGGTCATTGCCTCCATTTCAAAATCCTCAGGCTTGTCAATCTAGATCTGAAAGGGCCCTCAGAGGCCCCCTAGTGCGACAAGCTCCCTCCTTTTAAAGGCAAGGAGACTGAGGCCCAGGGAGATTAAGGCACCAGCTCACAGTTATCCAACGTGTAAGAATCGGAATTGGGACAAGAATCCATTACAGTTGAGTGGAAAAATTGCTGTATTTTGGATGAAGAGAATCTGTTTTTTGAAATCCTGGTTTGCTTTCCTCTTGCCTCTGTAACCTCTGAGATGCCATTTCATCTCCCTGGTCCTTAGTTTCCTGATTCTAGGAATCCTGAAAAATAATCAACTTGGCTCAGCAGATAGCCCTTCTAACTCTAGATGGATGGCAGGGATCCCTGACCATTTTTTTGGGGGGGTCCCTTTGCCCTTTTGGATTTCAGTAAATACTTCCAGATACCTAATCACTATGAAAAGAAATGCATTCTAGAATTCACCATGCACATGCACATTTAAGGGCAGCTAGGAGGCTCAGTGGAGCTTGGAGTCAGGAAAACTCATCTTTCTGAGTTTAAATCCTGCCTCAGACACATACTAACAGTGTGATCCTGGGCAAATCACTTCACCCTGTTTGCCTCAGTTTCCTCATTTGTAAAATAAGCTGGAGAAGGGAAATGTGCGCCACTCCAGAATCTTTGCCAAGAAAACCCTGAAAGGGGTCACAAGGAGTTGGACACGACTGAAAAAAAAATGCACATAAGAAGTCAAATAGGAAGCAGCTAGGTGGTGCAGTGGATAAAGCACCAGCCCTGGATTCAGGAGGACCTGAGTTCAAATCTGCCCTCAGACACTTGATACTTGCTAGCTATGTGACCCTGGGCAAGTTGCTTAACCCTCATTGCCCCGTTTAAAAAAAATAAGTCGGATAAAGAGGTTAATACTTCTTAAGGAAAACTTTATTGGGGATATCGCATTTTTAGCATTATTAAGTAGCTAAATAAATCGAGCCCCTTAATTCCATTTCTTGCCAACACTCTATTTTATTTATTTAGGTAGCCAGATAGAACAGTGGGTAAAAGCAGTGGACTCAGAGCCAAAAAAACTTGGGTTCAAATACCACTTCAGAAACTTACTATCCGTGAGACCCTGGGCTAGTCAATAGGCTTTCTTAAGCTGCTGAGTTGGCCTCAGCTCGCTCCCACCCCCCACATCCCCAGTTACATCAAATATGTAATAGGACCTAATATGACAGGGGCAAGGGAGATATCCAAACAAAGTATGTCAGGAAAATTTGAGGAGGAAAAGAACACTTTTATCCTGGCATTGGAGAGAGGGGAGTGGTCAGGAAGGGGGCAGGGAATCAAGGCCTGAATAATCAATCTACTTTACTTTCTAGGTCCAATTGAACTTCCATATTTTTGATTATGTATAAATGAGATGCATTTATATTATATACCATATATTAAAAGGCAGTATTACATAGTAGATAGATCCTAGGACCTATGGGTATGAAATGTCCAATATAGGATGCATAATCTTTCTTATACTGAGCACACATGATATTTGTCATAGATTCTGGTAGTTTGCTGTTCAACCTGACAGATGCTGGGGTAGGCCCCGGGGGAGGGATGCTGCTGTTTGAGAGAGACAGTTCTGTTCCAGGTTGGTCTGCCAGCCGTGGGCTCCTCAGCCATCTATGATGGCTGGAGGACTACTTCAAATTGAGTCTCTTGACCCTTGAAACGTTTCTCCCATCTGGGGACTGGAGAAATGAGGGTGTGATTGATCCCCCTCACTGCCCGTTCTTTCCTCAGAGCTTCTGGGGGATCTGGATGTCATTTGTGTGTTGTCTCCCTTTATTAGACAGTAAGGTCCTTGAGGGCAGGGAGTGTCTTTCTTAACCTCTCTATGTGCCTGACACATTTTTGTTGTTCAGCTGTTTCAGTCCTACTTGATTTTTCGTGACCCATTTTGGGGTTTTCTTGACAAAAATACCAGGGTGGTTTGCCATTTCCTTCTCCAGCTCATTTTTACAGATGAGGAACTGAAGCAAATAGGGTTCACACCGCTAATAAGTGTCTAAGTCTGGATTTGAACCCAGGAAGATGGGTCTTCCTGACTCCAAGCCAGGCACTCTATCCACTGGGTGTTTAATAACTGTTTATTTGATTGGATTGAATTGGATTTGCTCCATGTGTGACTGTCCCAGTAGGGATGCATGATAGCAAGCATTAGTGTGGGTAGCCTGGCTCTGATCCAGACCCTCATCTTTCTCAGCCACTTGAAGCTCAGTTGGGCTTGCAGGTGGCATGCAGGAAATGACTCATGAAGCCAGATAGGATGTTTTGAGCAAGGGCCAGGTCTCCTGGCCAGGCAAGAGGCTAGAGAACACTCAAAGGCTCTGGGGACTTCATGGCTCATAGAGGACCTAGTAGGAGATCCTAGGAGACCAGGCAGACAAGGGGAAATTATCATCATTGATTCTGGTTTTGATTGTAAATTTTCATCCCCCTTCCTGCCTTGCCAAGCCTTGGATTAAAACTGTGACTAAGAATTGGAATCTGCAATGGATTTTTATGGCTATCTCTCCCTATCTAATGATGGAATGATAAGCCTATAAAAAGATAAGGGGTTCAAACAGTAAGGGACCAATTTTACCACAAAGAACTTATGTGTGTGGTCCCTTTGTTGTAAAGAGCTCCCTTTATCAAAGGAGATCAGCAAATATTCTGCAATTTACACTCTTAGATTTTCTGGGGTTCTTAGCCTGGGGTCCACGAACTTGATTTTTTTAAAAAATATGCACATTTGGATCACTACAATATTATTGGTTTTCTTTGTAATCCCATGTTCTTATTTTGTGCATTTAAAAACATTATTCTGGGAAGGGACCTATAGGCTTCACCAGACCGCAGAAGGGGTCTGTGAAACACACACCATAAGGTTAAGAATGCCTGTTTAGAGCTGGCTGGGGGCCCAGAGATAAAGCTGCTTACCCGGAGTAACACAGCAGAGAGAAGGACTTGAATCTAGTTCTTCCTGGTTCTAAGACCAGATCCTTGTCCATTACGACATCCCACCTCTCACACATTGCAAATGGCAGGCACTCACATGTTTTTCCTGGATGAATCTAGGCCAATAATAGGCTTGCTTTATGGATGAGGAATGGAAAATAGAAGTGGCTTGTCCAAAGCTGCATAGTTAAATAAGCATCTGCCCTGAGAGGCAGCATAGGATCATGGAACAAGGTGGGAGAATCTTCCAGCAAGAAGACTTGAGGTCACGCCCCGGTTGGGGCACTTAGTTTAAGGAGCAGCGTGACCCTAGGTTAATCACTGAGCCTCTCCAGGGCTCAGTTCTCTCATTTGTCAAATAGGGCAGGGAGGAGGGAATGTTGCTAGGTACCACAGTGGATAGAACATTGAGCTTGGAATCAGGAAGATTCATCTTCCTGAGTTCAAATCTGGCCTCAGACACTATCTGTGTGACTCTGGGCAGACCACTTAACCCTGTTTGCCTCAGTTTCCTCACCTGTAAAATGAGCCAGAGGGGGAAATGGCAAACCACCCCAGTATCTTTGCCAAGGGTCACAAAGAGTGGGAGGTGACTGAACAACAATAGCAACAATACTTCATGAAGTTGTTGTGAGAGATGCACTTTGTCAATCATATAGTGTCATCCAGGCTAATCCAATAGGCATTTATTAAGCACCAACTATATACTGTAATGTACTAGCAGCTTCGGGCACAAAGACATAAATGAAAAAGCCTCTGTTTTCAAGGAAATTACAATCTATTAGGAGAGAGCAATATAGCAGGGACACAGAAAAATATATACATGATAATTTGAGGAGGAGAGACTAAGAAATAGGGAAATCAGAAAAGGCTTCCTATTGAAGGTGACTTTGAAGGAAGCTAAGGGTTCTAGGGGGCAATGGTGAGGAGTGGATGCATTCCAGGAATTGCCAACAGCCTGCTCAAGGGCACAGGGCTGTGAGATGTCATGACTGAATTTGGGGAGCAACAAGTTGGTCATTTTGGCAAGGAATTCTTTAGTGTCATCAGAGCCCAAACTACAACCTGGGTTGTTTATTAATCAAAGAAGTTTCAACTGACAGTAAAAGTACCAAAACATCATAGCAGGAGAGAGAAAAAGGAGAGAGTCAGAGCTGGATAATCCACAAGTTTGTTAACTAGCTCTTGAATAATTGAGAATCAGTGTTAATGGGACCATGCTGTGGGGCAGATCATTGAAAAAGCTCAGTGAGGAACCACAAGATCTCAGACTTACCTCTGGGGCCAGAAATAAGAGGGAAAACACAAAGAAAGCAATATCTCTGCCCTGAATGTTATTTGGCCCTTTAGACGGAACACTGAACTGGAGACAAGGAGGAGTCTTGGGTTTGGGTCCTTGTTTGCCCGTGTTGCCTCAGGTGCATCACTTCCTTTGTTTG
The DNA here is from genome assembly GCF_019393635.1 of Dromiciops gliroides. Lineage (NCBI taxonomy): Eukaryota > Metazoa > Chordata > Mammalia > Microbiotheria > Microbiotheriidae > Dromiciops > Dromiciops gliroides. The sequence continues at coordinate 261,499,442 of NC_057864.1, forward strand.
TGTCTCTTTTCCTATATGTGAAATGTAGAAAATAATGACTTTTTTTCTTTCTTTGACTCTAGAGGCCAAGTGCAGTTTCAAGTCAGATCCATAAATAGCTTTTGTCTTTCTCAGAGAAAGATGCTAAATGAATTTTTGGAAGGCCCCAGGGCAGGGGAGTTTGAAGGCCTGGGACACACATTCTGAGACTCAGATTCTGAAAAATAATTCAATCATGATCATAATTAGATTCTGAATAATAGTCCCTCCTTTGCCCACCCCTCTGCCTAGCTCCTTGGCTGGGTCTCATCAGAGGAGTGCCTAATGATTCAAGCCAGCAGCATCCTCACCCTGCCCCTATTTAGGGTTTATTCTGTGGTCAGGAAACACACACACACACACACACACACACACACACACACACACACACACACACACACTCCACAACAACCAAAGAGTGACCTCACTGGCAAACAGGAGAAAATAGCGATGACCTGACTGGTTTCCTTGGGTACCACAGGGAATTAATTAATGCTTGTGGCTGTCTTCTTATTATCCTTCCTTACCTTGTCTAACCCTGTCTGGACATTTTTCCAGACAGATTCCACTGAACCCCTTGTTCTTTCCCACTCCCAAGACCTCACTCATCTCTTTCCTTCTCTCTATTGCCTGCTTTCCTCCTTCTCCAACAGAACCTAATACTAGTCTCATTTTCTAGGCAAGAGGGTTATAATGGGTGGGTGAGTAGTTAAGGTGGCCTATGGGTGAGGCAGGAAAGGGCCTGAAATTTAGGGATGTCTCTGGTGCCAGCAGGTTTTCTGGGCCAGGTCAATTGGTTACCACCACCATATATCACAAGGTGGCAGCGGAGGCGGTGGCAGCCGCAGTTTTGGCGACTGGTTCCGGCCCTGCATGTTTGGAACAATGGTGGGGACTATCCCATAGACCGCTGAGGTACCACCCAGTTGGGTGACTCAGCTTGACCTTGTCTCGTTTGCATGAAGGAAAGGCAAGAGCTTAGACACATGTGTGTGTGTGTGTGTGTGTGTGTACATGCACACATACATGCACACACTTGGCTTTTCCTTTAATAGCAGACAGTAGTAGTGAGGCACAAAAAATGAGGACATATTTTCATTTGATATTGGAATATGATGAGCATCGGTTGTTTTGGGCCGGGCTCCAAGAAACACTTGGAGAGCATTTCAGAACTGCGGATGAAGCCCCAGGTTTATTTTATTGGGTGACTTCAGTCCTGCCAAATATTTGTAGTGTAAAGAAATCATAAAAAGCCGCTGGTGGTCCCAGGCCAGGGGGGCGTGCCCCGCACAGACTGTAGACAACTGCTTGGACATGGTGACAGCTCTGATCCCCTCTCCTGGAAACCAATTCGAGCCTTCCAGAAAAGTCAATGAAATGTAGATGCCCTGAGTTGGATTCCCCCTCCCCCTCATCTGGGGAGATCAGGAATTTTTTGCCTCTGGGCATTATTTGTATTTAATTATCACAGTTCGGATTTCCTCTACTGTACTGGGAGGCTGAATTAGCTCCCCCTTCATCCCTTAGCTCTGAAATAACAAGGGTACCTGTTAATGATTATCATCCTCAATTATGGATTCTGGTTACATGCACAGTCTAAACCTATCAGTTTGCTTTAATTAAGCTTCAAAAGGGAGCCCAAGCCCCCATCTTATCTCTAGTTGGTTCCCTAATTCCTTTTTCATGGTCCCTGCTGTAGGTGGAAAATGTAGCTTGCAGTCTCCCATTCAGACATGAAACTTCGTATTCTATTCTTGCTTCCCTTCTTGGAAAGATCCAAGGTCCTTCCAGTAGCGCCAAGGAGCTCCGCTTAGCTCTTCCCAGTTTCCATCAGAGAGCTAATTGCTGATGACCTTTCTCCCTTCCTTAGTAGGGGATGGTGGGGCTGGGGAGGTGGGCTGTAGGTTCTTCCTGATACAAACCCAGTAGGAAAAACACACTAGAGCAAAGCTGTTGGGGAGAAGGAAAGATGGCAGTGGTAGCAGAGAAGGGAGATTGAAGATCTTGTTGCTGCTGGCCTCTGCCATCTATGAGTTAACCAGATAAAGGCCTATTTAACAGCCAGGCCCTATGGAAAGCCACACTGAATTAGGTGAGGGACTCTCTGGAAATGGGCCGGCCTGGCTTTTTTGCAGAGTTATTTCCATGAATATAAACATGGATGGGATGTTTGGTGCTGTTGCCCCCTCTGTCCCAGGTAAATCACTAGATGGTGTTTTTTTCCCCCTCCAAGTTCAGCCACTGGACCCTGTGTGGCTCAGAAAGAAACATTTATAACTCTACATTCTTTATGTGGTCTTCAATTAATAAACAGGAACACACCTTTCTAAACCTGTGGGGAAATACTTTTTTTTTTTCTGTTCTCTGCTCCTGGGTATAAGGTCCATGAATGAGGGCTTTGAGAACCTGTTCTTTCATCCCCGGATATCAAAGCGCTACACACACAGGGATCAATCATGCTGATGTGACCGCCAGCATGGAGGCCTGGTGCGGTTGCCATGTTGGCTGGCTTTTCAGGCCTCAGGGGCAGAGTTATGATGACCTATTTTCCTCTGTGGGGTGAGGGCAGACCCACCAGGAAGGAGGTGATGACCACTGGCTGCCCATTCTATGCTAGGCCTAAACTCACCATATTTATTTATATGTTGTCCCATCTTAGGTATTTCCTTTTGCTCTTCATTGCTTAATTTTTTTTTGGGGGGGGTGGTGGTGGAAATAAATCAATCTTTGCACATCCCTTTACATTTTCTCCTCCCATAAATATGTCCAGAGACAGAGCGGTGTAACAGATACTTTGGTATCAGAAAGATCTGAGTTCAATACATGGCACCTGTGTCACACTAGACAAGCCACTTACTCTTTTAGTATTCCCAGGTAGTTCTACAAGCTGCATAGGTGGAGGGAATGCATTTCCATCCTGGGAGTTCCCTTTATTCATGAAATCATGGGCCTGGCCCAGTGATGTCAACATCAAAAAGAGATGGATCACTGTCTGCTACATATTGACTTAAAAACCCTCAAATTCACATTACCTATGTTCTATTGTATTCTTGTTTTCTTAAATATTTCCCAATTACATTTTTTTTTTTACAATTACATTTTAACCTGGTTTAGCCCCACTCGGGAGTCTTGCAAGCATAATGCCACAATGAATTTAATACCTCTGGTCTGAAGAACACAAAACATCATCCCTTCTTAGCACCTCTTACCCAGGGGCTAAGCTTGACAACTCTCCCAGATTGGCTTCATCTTTCCTGATTCTTCTGACTCCTAGCTAAAATGCTTCACCTCTCTAGGACCTGTTTTCTTTTCTGTAGAGTGAGAAGCATCAGACCGAATGGCCTCCTGAGGTCCCTAGGCCTATAAACCTATTCCCCTATGATCCTAGAAACTGGTTTCCTCACCTGTTAAATGAGGGGGTTGGCCTCTATGGTACTATGCATCTCTACAATTCTAATCATTTGAATGAATAATTATGTTCTCAACAAACAACCACATTCACAACATAAGTACACAGTGGGCCAAAAGTCACAAATATTTAATAACGCCTTTAGTTTTTGTTTTTAAGTTACAATGCCATAGCATCAGATACAATATATATAGGAAATTAATTTAAATTACAGGTGAAAAATCCAATCTCATAAATGGTGAAAAATAAAGAAAAAATTAAATTTCAACGTTATTAAAATATTGGACTCCTTTGTGACTTTTGGCCCACCCTGTATTTACTGGGCAAGTCTCTGGACAAGGCATGTGTTGTCTCCCCACTTCTATGTGGGGCCTACGGGGAAGCAGAAGACTTCCTCCCTGTTCTCAGGAAGTTTACAGTATAACTGGGGAAATAAGACAGAGACATAAAAGGACTAATGGATCTTGAAAATTTGCAAAGCAAATGAGATGAGGTCAAGTGTTCGAAGTCACACGACTTATAAGTGTCAGAGCTGGGGCTTGAACACAGATCTTATGACACCAGAAACAAGACTCTTTCAACACAAAGCAATATACGATCAATTACCAAATGAATTATATGTGCAAAAATTAATACAAGAATTCAGAGGAACATGTATGCAGATCTCTTTTTAAGAGGCTAGTAAGTTTTTGAGGAGTATTCTAGTGCTTAGTACAATGCCTGGTACATAGCAGGTGCTTAATAAATGTCTGTGGATAGATTGATTGATTGATTGATTGACAGAAGCAGGCTGAGGAAGAGGAAGTAGACCCTAATAAGTCTGTAGGGAAAAAGCACAGGGGGAGGTGGGAGGTGGGATGGGGAGGAAGTGGGAAGATAATAAGAAGCTGAAGACAGAGAGGGAACTGAGATGGAAGGGAAGGTGATAGACAGCCAGAAGGAAGACTGCCTAGTTTCATTAGCCCCAGCTACTCAGTTCTGCCCCAGTTATTAGAGCTCCAAGAATGTCCCCACCCTCAGAACCTGGAACATTCTCTAGCTCTGAGAACTGCAGACCTTGTAAAGCTATTTAGCCTTATATAAAGCATACTGGTTCTCGAATCAGAAGAGCTGGGTTTGAATCGCAGCTGTCAAGGTAGTTACTTGGTCCCAGACAAATCCCTTTGATTCTCTGAGTCTCAGTTTGCTAATCTGAAAAATGGGATTATATACATACATACATACATACATACATACATACATACATACATACATACATATGCATACATATACATATATAATATATAATTATATAATAAATATATATATATATATATATATATTTTTTACCACTTACCTTCCAGGGAGTGTTGTGGGAAAAGCACATAATTAAACTTTAATGTGCTACTATGAATAATTAATGATTCCTGGAGGTTAATTGGTGGCCTCAGTTCCTTATTCCATAGTAAAGGCTGCTGCTGCCTTACTTCTTTGGGGGAGGCTTCCACTGGGTGGTAGGGACAGAGTTGTGCTGGAGACAGCTCAGATTGGCTTACATGGACCAAGCTATGAATCAGGGTTTGCTTCATTTATTGTTTTGTTGATTGTCTAGACTTAAGAAAAAGATGGTGAAAATGTTAATGGTGTAGATTTAGCCTAAAAGCATGTCCGACCTTTTTTTTTTTTTTTTTCAGGGGCAAGACCAGATACTAAACATTTACCAGCAGCGCTGAGACCATAGAAAGGCTCAGCATGAACTTAGAGCTCTCCTACCTTTTTAGTTCTTAAGTGAGCCAGGTTTATCAGGATAAAGCAGGTTAAGGAGATGTGACTCCATTGGCTGCCCGTGGAAGGGCTCCCTCCGAACTGGTCTTGTCTGATGCAAAAGGAGAAGAGTCAGATGGAGCCCCAAGACATACCTGTGGTGATCCTTAGGGGCCTGCCAGTTCCCATGTGTTCCCTTGGTGGTGGGGTATGTGTCTACGTGTGTGGTGGTGGTAGGGGAGGTGAGTGAGTGAGTGAGTGTGTGTGTGTGTGTGTGTGTGTGTGTGTAGGGGTTGTAACCACATTTGAAAGGCTAAAGCTACTAGTCACCTTTGGTTCAAGAACACACAAAGAAATAGGAATTCACCCAGACATTCTCTAGAAGTTACTTTAGGACTGTATCCAGAAGATTCAGGATGTATCAGGACTGTGTCAGTCTCTGGAACGAGGGAGCTTCAAAGGATGCTTTTTCTAAGTCCTGTATTCTAAGGAAGGAACAATATTGAAGACTTGGGTCCTTTTTTTTTTAACATTCAAAAATGTTATTCTAAAAATAATTTAAAGCTACAGAATGGAAGAGTATTACATAGTTTTATGTGTAAAAGAAAGACATATTAACCCCAAAGCTATACTATTTGAAATGGTTATGGGAAATACAGAAGAAAATGAAGGCTTTACTCTGAATTCTTGGGATTTCACAGTGCATCAAAAACCACCAATCTTTTTGTTCTTTTCCTGTACATTATTCTATATCTGCATTCTCTTCATCTGATTGGATGCCTGGATTTTATTTCATTTTCTGTATGATATTCTCCACAGAAGTATATCATTGGTTGCCGTTTTGGCAGTTGCACATCCTTTCAGGTATCCCAGCCTTTCGAATAACAGGGGCAAGCTTGGGTCCTTTTAATGAGGAGATTGTTACTATTATTAATTAATTAATTAATTAATCTATTTATTTGTTTGCTTATTCATTTATGCGTTCCTTTGTCTGTTTATTTATTTATTTTGGAGACAGGTTAAGTGACTTGCCCAGGGTCACGCAGCCAGTAAGTATCTGAGGCCAAATTTGAACTCAGCTTGACCCTGGGGCCCCTGCTCTAGCTACTGTTCCTTCTAGCTGTCCTGAGAAGATTGTTAGAGAAAGGTGGATGGGTGGGAGAGGAGACTGATAAAGAGGTGCCAGTGGTAAAGTTCTTCAATGCTTCAATGCATTTCCATTCTGGAAATGTCCACGAACTTTGTAGAAGGACATGTGGTAGTATTTGCTACCTTCAAATAACTGAGTCAGGCCTTAAGGCAGAGCAGGTGATAGTCATCTATGTATCTACTACTTGGAAAAAACTTGGGAAAACACAACTGTGTTTTCAAACCTTTCTCCCCTTTTGTCCTTGCTATCTTACTCTATTTCTCCCTTCTCCTCCCCATCCCCCACCCTGGAACCAACTTTTGTTTAGAATAAAATGCTATTAGATCTCTAATTCACTTCTTTGTCTTGGAAGCTGCTTTTCCCTGGCCCATAAGCAGTTGTGTGCTGGTAAATATTTGATAACTGAATCTTTGGGGAAAAAATGTTTGTACAGATCACTTTTAAGTTTAATATGCATTATTAACATTTTCTTCATCACCATCTTAAGTCTAGAAAAGCAACAAAGCAATAAATCGAGCCCTGATGTATCCTGTTTGCTGATTTTTGAGGTGTAAATGCCCCATACTCCTTTCCATAAGTCTACAGAAGAAGAACAACAAAAAAGACAAACTCGTACTTTTGTATATCTAATCTATTAGGGTTTTTTTCCTGGTTAGAAATCTGGAGTTATTGATATGTTTTAAAAAAACAAACAAAAAAACCCTTTGAAATACTATCTGTTTAAGGGAAATTCTATTTAGGCAATCTAATTTTTTTCTTGGTTGAAGTTTACGTGTGTGCTCGTATAAACACGTGTATTTTCTTCTTTTTATTTGAAAATGCAAATTCAATCTTAGGGCTATTTCTTTTTTTTCAAACAGGATCTATGATTTCACTGATATAAGTGTAGGAACATCCGATGAAGAAATTTACTCCAGCAATATAAGCGGGCACCTTATTTATAACTTAGTCTTAAAGAGCTTTGCAGGACACTAAGAAATTAAGTAGTCACATATTCAGTAGGTGTCAGAGACTGGACTTGAACCTAGGTCTTCTTGACTCTGAAGCCCAGTGTTTACCTTCTACATTTCTTCAATCTTAGTTTAATTCTAGATAACCTTCACTGGGACATGGTGAATAATACTGACAAATGATGACAGCTAGGAACTAACATAACAATGTTTCGGGCAAACAATATAAACATTTTAGTCTCACTTTCATTTCATATTTCCAAATTGCTTTCCAGAATTCTTGGACCAAGTCCTAGCTCCATCATTGTGCCTGTCTTTCCTCAGTTCCTCCAACACCAAGTATTTCATAGGGTGGTTGGATAGGTGTGGGATGGGGTAGAATTAAGATTGGCTAAGGCTAAGCAACATTATTACAAAGGGTACAGTGAATGTGACACTTACTAGCTGTGTGACCCTGGGCAAGTCACTTAACCCTCATTGCCCTGCAAAAAAACAAAAACAGAAACAAAGGGTACAGTGAATGCATGAATGAATGAATGATGTTGTCCTTCATTCTCAAAGAGGACCGTGACATTGAATTTAAGTGAGTCACCAGCCTTACTCTCTCTTCCAGAGCCATGTGGGTCCAGTGGCAAGATATAAAACAGAATGACTGGAGATGGCTGCAGATGTTTAAGGCAATTGGGATTAAGTAACTTGCCCAGGGTCACACAACTAGTAAGTTTCTGAGGTGAGATTTGAACTCAGGTCCTTCCGACTTCAGGACCAGTACTCTATACAAAGCGCTACCTACTTGCCCCTACAAAAGGTCCAGTATTATGTAGTGGAAAGATGCCTAACTTGGAGTTAAAAGACCTGAGTTTGGGGGTAGCTAGGTGGCACAGTGAATAAAGCACCAGCCATGAATTCGGTAGGACCTGAATTCAAATCCGGCCTCAGACACTTGACACTAGCTGTGTGACTCTGGGCGAGTCACATAACCCTCATTGCCCCGGAAAAAAAAAAATTATAAAAGATAAAAGACCTGAGTTTGAGTCCCAACTCTGTTCCCTTCCAGCTATGTCACCTAGGGTGAGACATATCATCACCACGAACCTGACTTTACCAACTTCATAGGGCATTAGTAAAGGGAGTAAGAACCTAGAAATCCTGAGAGTCTGTTCTTCCCAATTTCTCCCAGAAACCTCTTCTTTTTTTCTTTAATATATTTTTATTTATTTTAAAGAATATTCCCAATTATATGAAGATATTTTTTTAGCCTTGATTTTTTAAAAATGTGAGTTTCAAATTTACTCCCTTCTGCCTGTCCCTTGCCCACCCCTTTAGAAAGCAAGCAATATGATATTAATTATACACTTGAAATCATGAAAAACCAGAAATCTCTTCTAAGCCAATGCTTTTGCTTGACTTTTTGGTTACAGTTATATGTGAGTCTGTCTTTAGTTTCCTGATTTTGGACATCATAGAAACGTCATGTTGTGGAAATGAAAGGTGTTGGTAACTCACAAATTCCCAGCTCACAAAAGTTAATTCTTGTCCCCCCTGGTGGTACCCTTTTTATGTCTCTCTCCCCCTTCCTAAGACCTATAAGTGAAAGAACTCTCTTGTCAGTGGAGAAAGGAGAAAAAAAGGGAAAAGAGAGGGAGGAACTTTGAAGAAAAAGAGGGAGAAGGAGAGAGGAAGAAGGAAGGCATCCTCCTTCAGTTCATGAAAGCCCTTTGAGGAATAAATCTAATTTTTATCCCCCACAAACAGCCTGAAACATAAACTGAAACCCTCTATCAACCTCAGGAGTCTGTCCTGGTTAGTTTCAGCACTGGTGTCTAAATGAAATATTTGCATTGAGGGAAATATGGTTTCTAGAGATTTCTTACTGGTGATATCCCAGCCAACACAGCTTTGATGGCACCAGAATGGGGATGGTACAAAGGCCCAGATAAAATTTCAGTATCTCAGTGGAACAAAGACAGCTGTGGCAAACGGACTCCCCAGCCCTTGGAAGAAAGGCTAAAAGCAGCAAATGGGAGGCCCCTGGTCAGTGATATTCTGCTGGAAGCTGGTACGTTCCTTCATAACAAACAACACTCTTCCTGAAAGAGGACACCAACTTTCTCCCCAGAGCTGACAGGGCTATAGGATAAAAGGAGCCAGTCATCTAAAGGTTGTAGTGGTTTACAGGAATGCTTGGTTTCCCAATTCTCTTTTTGCCAGTGACTTTATTGAGAAAGATTAGGCACATGCCCTTAGTTGTGGACCTAGTGGCTCCAGCACTGGACTTCGAGTCAGGAAAACCTGGGTTCGAATCCTGTCTCTTTGCCTCAGTTTCCTCATCTGTAAAATGAGGAGGTTTGATTAGATGACCTCTAAGGTGCCTTCCAGGTTTCAGTCTATGGTCCAATGACTTCTTTGCATCCTAGCTTTGACCGGTATAAAATAAGGATATAAATACTTGCCTCCCAAACTTAGAAAGGTAGGATGAAGCTTAATGGGAATGATCAATGTATAAAATTTGTCTATCTTTTGGGGTTAGAAATCTGAGAAGTTAAAGTAACCTAATGCAAGATGACTGTTAATGCCAGTCTTTGGGGAGAAATTTTTGATAGAGGATGCTTACCCCAGATTCTTTTAACCCAGTTCAGCTCAAGTTAACAAACACTCATTGAGTGCCTGGCATTGTGCTATATGCTTGGGGGATATAGAGACAAAAAGGAAGGAAGGGAGGGAGGGATAGAGGGAGGGGGATGGAGGAAGGAAATAAAGAAGGAAGGAAAGAAAGAAGGAAGGAAAGAAAAAGGGAAGGAAGAAGGTAGGGAAGGAGGGAGGCAAGCAGAAAGGAAGGAAGGGATAAAGGGAGGGAGGGAGAAAGAGGAAGGAAGGTTGGCAGGTTGGACGGTAGGAAGGAAGGAAGGAAGGAAGGAAGGAAGGAAGGAAGGAAGGAAGGAAAGAAGGAAGGAAAGAAGGAAGAAAGGAAGGAAGGGAGGAAGGAAGGAAGAAAAAGAAAAAAGAAAGAGAAAGAAAGAAAGAAAAAAGAAAGGGGAGAAGAGAAGGAAGGAAGGGAAGGAAGGAAGGAAGGAAAGAAGGAAGGAAGGAAGTAAGCAAGCAAGCAAGCAAGCAAGCTCCCTGCTTCCTTCTGGACAGCCCCAGAAAGCTTACATTTTACTGGATGAAGGTGTCAGCATGGACAGTGACGGGAACCAGGGGTAGCTTTTGTCCCCTACCCGTATGGTTACATAAAAAAGTCGAAATATAATTAAGATAATTTACGTTCTTGAAAAGCTGTGTGGTGTAGTGGATAGAGAACTGATCTTGAAACCAGAAAGATCTGAGTTCGTCTGACATTTGACAAATATTGGTTATGTAACACTGAGTGAGTTATTCATCCTTTGAGTGACTGAGGTACCTCTCTATGACTCTGAAGTGCTTGTATGAGGAGAGAGGACCCCCTCACCTGAAGGAGAAAGCTCCCTGCACATATATCTACAGGCAGTGTTCCTTCCTTCCTTCCTCCCTCCCTTCCTTTCTTCCTTCCTATCTTCCTGCTTTCTTTCTTTCTTTCTTTCTTTCTTTCTTTCTTTCTTTCTTTCTTTCTTTCTTTCTTTCTTTCTTTCTTTCTTTCTTTCTTTCTTTCTTTCTTTCTTTCTTCCTATCTTCCTGCTTTCCTTCCTACCCTCCTTCCTACCCTCCTTCCTTCCTTCCTTCCTTCCTTCCTTCCTTCCTTCCTTCCTTCCTTCCTTCCTTCCTTCCTTCCTTCCTTCCTTCCTTCCCTCCTTCCTTCTTATCTTCCTTCTTTCTTTCCTTCCTTCCTCCCTTTTCCTTCTTCCTCCCTCCCTCCCTCCCTCCTTCTCTCCTTCCCTTCCCTCCTCCCCACTTCTTTTTCCTCCATCCCACTCCCTCTTTCCTCTCCTCATGTACAAGTTCACATGTGCTCATACGCACAATCATCACTTTCTTCCTCTCTCCTCATCACTAGGTATCAGGGAACAAACGATGCTCTGGGTGGTCTTTTTCCAATTCAATCTTCTTTTCTGTTGCATACTTCATTTGATTATGGTACAGGTAAAATGTGACACCTTACCTCCCTTTACTTTTTTTTTCCTCTCCCTTTACTTTTGTGAGAACCATAAGAAGGAGAAACCTGGGGAAGGTAAGAGATGAGGCCATGGTCCTCTCATGAGTCACCTCCCTCCCTCCCTCCTCCCTCTCCCCTTCCCACCGAATCTTCCCCTCTTATTTACTCTGCTGAGGAGACATTTCACACTAGGTTCCAGAGGGAGGGGAATCCAGTCCGTATTATTCTACGAGGTATAAGTGCATCATGTTGACTCACTGCCAGATCATGAGAAAAAGTCACTGAAGTCAGGAAATTCCAGATTCATGCTCTCATTTCACCCCTTGCTCACCCTGCTGGGCATAGGTATGATCAAGCTGTGTATAGATATGACCCCAAACGGGGGTGGGGTAGAGGGGAGGAGGATGGAGGTGGGGCGGGGCGGTAGGAGAGTTGAAGGGAATAAAGAACAAAGAGAGTCTTATACAAAGCGAAGCCAGAGCTTATAGATGCCACTGTCAGCTACATGAAGGCAGCCCCGCATTGGCTGGTGATTCAGGAGTTGCTTAAAGCCAGAGAGACTTCACGTGGAGCAGCCCTGGTGTGCTGTTGCTTCTCCATTCCCTGCCATGTCTCTGTGCTTTTATTTTAGCAAGGAGTTTTGACTTCTTCAGCTCCTATTCCACCATGGGGATCTGACTCTTCCTCCCCACCCCCACTCACCCCCCTCACTTCCATCACCCCCCCAACCCTGGACAAACACTCCATCCCAAGGATCAAACTATTCCAGTGGATGGGGCTTTGGTGGAGAACTGGGCCTGGCGTATAATTGGACCTGGCGCAAAGGGTTATCATTAGGGGAATGGCATGACATGAAGGAAAGGGAAATCTTGGACTCAATTTAGAAAATGTTTCTTGAGGGGCTTGGAGAGATGAAGCAGAAAGGATCGGAAGGCACATCTCTGAGGCGTTCTGAGCTAGGGAGTGTTGAGAATCGGACAGCCTGTCATCCAAGGGAACCGGCTAGTAAAATAAATCTCTACCATCTCACATAATTATCTGAGTCTTGATTGCAGAATGGTATTCCTTCACAGGGTCATGGTCTAGTCCTACAAAGTATTGTTGTTATTCAGTCATTTTCCAGTCATGTCTGACTCTTCGTGACCCCATTTGAGGCTTTCTTGGTAAAGATACTGGGGTCCTTTGCCATTTCCTTCTCCAGCTCATTTTACAGATGAAGAAACTGAGGCAAACAGGGTGAAGTGACTTGCCCAGGGTCACCCAGCTAGGAAATGTCTGAGGCCAGATTTGAATTCAGGAAGATGAGTCTTCTTGACTCCAGGCTTAGGACACTATCCACTGCACTACCTAGCTGCCTTCTTACAAAGTATAATTTCAAGGTACAGAGGAAAGAACCTTGACTGGTGGGTTCAGATCCCACCTCTGATGCTTACTGACTGTGTGACTTTGGGCAAGTCACCTAAATTCCCTGTACCTTAGTTTTCTCACCTATTGAATGAGGAGGCTGAACTAGATGACCTACCTGAGGTCCCTTTCATCTCTAGATTTATGAGCCGATGATCTATGACTGCTTTCTGGAATCTAGGTCAAGGTAGGTTTTTATCAGCTTCTGGTCAGGCAAGTTCTTGGCACCATTCATGCGGCTCTAATGCTAAACCTAACTAATAGCAATTCTTTTTTTTTTTTCCTGAAGGGGATAGGAAGGATTGACTTCTGAAGAGAATATTACAATGTCTGTTTAGTAAGACATTTTGGTGTGACCATAGAGAGAACAAGGGGCTCTGGGAGATTTCTGTAACGATTGGAATGACGCCACCTGCTGGAGACTTACTGTAGAAGAGTTCCGCCCATGAAGCAAAGGTCTTTGAGGGCAAGACCAGGAGTCTTTTCTTTGGCATCAGGAAGTGACGTTGGGTAGTGGGAGGAAGAAGGAAGAGACCGGCGCTCGGTCTCGCGCTCTTTCCTGAGGACACTGGTAGAGAAGGGAGCTAGAAATGCGCTCTCCCTTTAGTAGATAGGAATCTAGGCCTTTCCTTCTCTCTTTACCAAATTCTTATTCTCCTTAATAAATGCCTAAAAGTCTAACTCTTGCTAAAGCTTATAATTTATTGGCGACTACTCATTAGATATTTTAGACAGTTTAGCTAGAATTTTAGCCCTTAACATTTCCCTAGCCCCACCATTGAGTTGACAAATATGCCTTCAGTTGTTGGGTCTGAAAAATGGAAGGACAGTTAGATAGCATAGTGGAAAGTTCCCTGTAGCTGGGATCAAATGAGTGAGGTTTAAGTCTTGGTTCTGCCACTCAATAGCTGTGTGACCTTGAACAAACCAACCAATACTTGCACAAACATTTATTTAATACCCCCATCTACCAGGAGACAACTGGCACCCATGTGGGTATACGCAAAGTGATAAAAGGTAATCATGGGAGGGAAGGTTCTATCATGTCACTTCCCCATTTCAGCCTTGTTTTTATTATCTGTAAGATGGGAGTTTGTGCTAGATCGGGGGTGCTTAGCCTTTTGGATAATGTGGATCCCTATGGCAGTTTGGTGAATCCTATCGGCCGCTGCTTAGATGGTTGTGGTTGTTTGGTTGTTTTTCAGTTGTGCCTGACTCTCTGTTTGGGATTTGTCATTTCCTTCTCCAGCTCATTTGATAGATGAGGAAACTGAGGCAAATAGTTTAAGTGACTTGCCCAGGCTCACACAGCTACTAAGTATCTGAGGCTGGATTGGAACTCAGGAAGATGAGTGTTCCTGAGCCCAGGCCCAGCACTCTATCCACTGTGCCATCTAGCTGCCCCTTCACAGATGAATGATTTTTAATGCATAAAATAAAGTATATAGCATTATAATGATATTAAAATACAGTTATCGAAGTATTAAAAAAAAAGAAATAAGTTGACAGACCACCGAATTAAGAACTCATGGACTAGATAATTTTTAAGGTGTTTTACAGCTTTGGCATTCTGGAATTTGGGGGTCCACAGTTTTCGAATTTCTCCACCCAGGGATGCTTTGTGCCTACTTTGGTGCTTGCTGGTCAAGGCAAAGGGTCTTAAGGAATGAGGGAGGGAAATTATTTCCCCTCATCCAGCTGTGAGTGCACAGGTGGGCATGCATGCCAAACACCACTGATAGACCTGCTGTGGAGATAATGGTGCCATCATGCACCAGCGAGCCCCTGTGTGGACATGTCTGTGGGGGCTGTTGGGTTGCCACGTGGGACTCTGTTCTTCTCCGACTGGCTTCTGACCTCGCTTGCCTGTTGACTCATTTATGGAGCTGGCAGGGGCACCTCAGTTGTTCAGTACAGCCACATCGCCAGACTGTCTCTGCTCCTCGCATTCCTGGTGGCGTCCGGGCTCTGCATGACCTCGGTGTTCTAATATTCTTGGGTTAGCACAGACTACCCAGCTGGCTCTGCTCCTGGCTCTCAGGCCTTGTTAAAGCCAAAATGCCGTCTTTTTACAGCTCAGCCTCTTTCCATAAAGTTAATTAAGCGGTCCTTTTTTTTTTGTAAGGAAGATGGACCCCTTGGTCCTCTTTCCTATGAGGAGACTACTGAATCTCCTGGCTCCCCCACCTCCCACTTCCCACATTTCAGAACCACCCATTTCTTTTGTGTTTATTTTAAAGACACTTCAGTGAGGTCAAAGGTGAGTGGGCCTCAAGGAAGATGAACTAGTTGGTCAGTGAGGTGACTGACCCTGATGCAACTGTGCAGGAAGCAACTCCTAGTCATGCTTTTCTTTATAAGCCAAAGTTGGTTATAAAGTGTTTCTTTATATATACATAAATATATATATATCTGTCTGTCTGTCTATCTATCTATCTATCTATCTATTATATATCTATTCAAATAGCCCATAAAAGAGAAAAAGCCACAAAAGACATATATATGTCTACCTGAAGATTGTTGGGTAGTGGATAGAGAGTCATTCTCAGAGTCAGGAAGATCTGGGTTCAAGTTCTGCCTTTGACAGATGACCTTGGGTAAGTGATTTAACATCTCAATGCCCTAGACAACACTCTAAGAGTTGAAGATCTGATACTGATCTATGTTGATAGAGAGTTTCTTCACTAGGAGTTCTGTATATAAATGTACAAGTTCAGTTCAAATAGAAACATATGTATGCATGTGTGTATGAATGTGTATAGGTATGTATATATGTCTATATAGAGAGTCTCTATATACACTATATATAGACTATGTGTGCACTATATATAGACTATATATATACATATACGGAGTCTCTCTCTCTCTCTCTTTTTCTCTATTAAATTAAAATTTAAGTGCAGGGAATACAAAAAGAAGCAAAAGACAATCCCTTCTCTCAAGGAAGTCACAATTTAATGGGAGAGACAGTAAGCAAATAAATATATACAAATAAACTATATATGTGATAAATATACATACATACTCACAAACACATATGAGTTAGCATTTATTTAGTGATGTAACTGACAGGCCTCAGACTCATTAACGAGTTAGGGGGATGTCTATCCCAAGCACATGAAGACTTCCCACAGTGGCATGCATAGATGAGAACAATTTGTTCAAGAAGGCAGCTGTGAATTGCTTAGAGCTTGGTCAGACATCGAAGATGCCAAGGTCATTCACTGCATCCTGGGTCATTGCCAGTCATCTTGACTTTTTTCTTGCCACTGGACTCTGATGTCTCTGGAAGGGAGAGTGAGTCTGATAACTTTGTGCTACTCTGCCTCCCTTATATCCAATTCATGCATGAGTCAAGATATCAAGATGATGTCCTCTGAAAATGAAAGATGAACAACAACAATTAGTGCTTTAATATTTTCAAAGAATTTAACGTCTATCATCTCAATATCTATATAAAGATGCATTTTAGAAATGAGGCTTCATTATCAGATAGACAATTTTACCTATTAGGCAGTGTTCTCAGAATATATTTTTATCTATTTATTGAAAAAGGTATATTATGGTAATGCCTTATAGTTTTCTAAATTAAAACTAGAAGGGACCACAGAGGTGAGTTAGTATAACCCAACCATTTTACAAATGAGGAAATTGAAGCCTAGAGAGAAGTTTAATAACTTGCCTAAGGTCACACAGGCAATATGCAGGAAACTGAAGTTCGGACCCAAATTCTCTGACTCTATCTATAGTGCTCTTTTCCATTGGGCCACCATCTTCTTCCTCTGTATACATGAATACATATGTTTTACCTGCTGTTCATAGGCATGTTGTTGAATCATGTCTGACTCTTCATGAATCTATGGACCAAACTGTCCATTGGGTTTTCTTGGCAAAGATACTGGAGTGGTTTGCCATTTCCTTCTTCTGAATTAAGGGAGACAGAGGTTAAGTGACTTGCTCAGGGTCACACAGCTAGGAAGCGTCTGAGGCAGGATTTGAATTCAGTGACTCCAAGCCCAGTGCTCTATTCACTGAGCTCCCTCACTTCCTTCTAGGCCTCCTCTGTAGGGAAATACATACATATACACCTACATACAAAAACACATATAAAACACACACACATATATATGAGTATGTAAATGCACACACACACAGACACACACACATCCTCCACTAGAGCTCTTTGCTGGTATCCATTGCTGTATGGAGGAGATGATAGTGTCTCCTAAGTTATGCCAGGAGAAAAGAAGTTCTTGAAGTTCTGACTAAGGTGAAAAGCTTTTGAGTCAGCTGTCTGGGGATCAGCCTTGCTAAGTTTAAAGATCATCACTAAATTGACTATAGGCTCATGACTTTTTACCCATTTTTTTTTTTTGGATAAAGCAGTTTACAAAGAAGGTCTATTCAGGCATAGCAGTTTCACACTCCTCATCTGAGAAAGGCTAATAATAGTAAGAGGGGCAACTAGGTGGCATAGTGGATAGGGTGCTGGGTTTAGAGTCAAGAAGACCTGAATTAAAATTTTGCCTTAGAGATTTAATAGCTGTGTGACCTTGGGTAAGTCACTTAACATCTACCTGCCTCAGTTTCCTCAACTTTAAAATGAGGATAAAATTAGCACCTACCTGGTAGGGTTGTTGTGAAGATCAAATGAGAAAAGATTTATAGAACACTTAGCATAGAATCTGGCACATAGGAGATGTTTAATAAATGCTTTAAATTAAAAAAAAAACCCTCAGCATTCTGGTACAGTGATGAGCTAGTATGGTATAGTAAGTCAGAGGACCTAAGATTCAAATCCAGGCTTAATTGTTTATTACCTATGTGACTTTGGGCAAGTTATTTTTTTCCTCTCTAGGTCAAGTGGAAAATGGGGAACTTGGATTAGAGCAGGGATTATCTTTTTTACATATATTTATTTAATATTTTATTTCCCCCATTACATGTAAAAACAATTTTAACATTCATTTTCCATAAAAGTATTTTATTTTTTCCAGTTATTAACATTCATTTTTTAAAAGTTTGAGTTTAAAATTTTCTTCTTTCTATCCTCCTTGCCCCCTCATTGAGAGGGCAAGGAATTTGATATAGGTTATACATGTGCAATCATGCAAAACATATTACCATATTAGTCATGTTGTGAAAAAAACAGACAAAAATAAAGTGAAAAATAATATGCTTCAATCTGAATTCAAACTCCATCAATTCTTTCTCTGGAGACAGGTAGCATTTTTTATCATAAGTCTTTTGGAATTGCCTTGGATCATTGTATTGTTGAAAATAGCTGTCATTCACAGTTGATCATTGTACAACAATCCTGTTATTATGTATAATGTTCTCCTGGTTCTGCTCACTTTGCTTTGCATCATCAGTTCATGTAAGTCTTTCCAGGTCTTTCTGAGAGCATCCTACTCATCATTTCTTATAGTACAATAGTATTCCATTACTATCATATACAACAACTTATTTAGTCATTCCCCAGTTGATGGGTAGCTCCTCAATTTCCAATTCTTTACCATCACTAAAAAAGCTGCTATAAATATTTGTGTAAGGATAGGTCTTTTCCTTTTTTGTTTTTAATCAGTTTGGGATATGGATCTAATAGTGATATTGCCGGATCAAAGGGTATGCTTTGGTTTTATAACCTCTTGGGCATAATTACAAATTGCTCTCCAGAATGATTGAATCAGTTCACAACTCCACTGTCAATACATTAGTGTATCAATTTTCCCATATCTCCTCCAACATTTGTTATTTTCCTTTTCTTTCATATTAACTAATCTGATAGGTGAGAGGTAGTACCTCAGAGCTGTTTTAATTTACATTCCTCAATAGTGATTTAGAGCATTTTTATATGACTATAGATAGCTTTGATTACTTTGTCTTAAAACTGCCTGTTCATATCTTTTGACCATTTATTAACTGGGGAATAGTAGAGCAGGGATTCTTAACCTTGTGTCAACAAACATCTAAAAGGTCCATGTGTAGATTTCAGGGGGTCCACAAACTTGGATGGGAAAAATTACATCTTTGTTTTCATGAACTTCTTACTGAGATTTAGCATTTCCTTCAATAATGAATTAAAAAAAAACACACACACACACAACATTATTCCGAGAAGGGGTCACATCAGGTGAATAGACTGACAAGGGGGCCTATCTCTTTCTCACACACACACATGAACACAAGCTCAGTCTCCTTCCCTCCCCCCTTTAATGATCTTTAAGGATGTTTTCAGCCAGAGGCATTCTGGTAAAATATTTAATAACCAGCTCCATTAAAAAAAGGGAACATAACACACTTTTACATTTAACTTACATTATCAGTATTTTTCCATCACCTTCTTAAGTCTAAATGATCAATGAAATAATAAATAAAGTCCTGAATTGTAGTATTTTCTAACTTTCAAGGTATAATTGCTCACACTGAAAATTTAACATCAGATTCTCAGTAGCCAGTTCAAGCTGGTTCTAGCACACCCCTGTTTTTAGCCCTAAATCTGATGATTTCCCAAGCTAAAAGGTCATTTCTGGATGGAGATTCTGTAGTGTTACAGGTCAAGAGTAGAAATAGCTATATTTCATTCAAATCCCCTCCTTGGACTTTTTATCCATCCACATAATCTGTTGTCTACTCAGTGGTAGCAGTCTTTCATATGCTTCCCTCTAATTTTGGTTCCTCGAGGTTTCTACATAGGTCACTCTTCTAGTACAGCAATATCAAGTAGGCAAAAATTGTCTTCAGCATTCCCAGATGCCCTTTTTGCTATTCTACCTCCTACCTACTTCTTTGGGGCAACTCAATGGCACAATGGATAGAGTGTCAGTCCTGGAATCAGGAAGACTTCTCTTTCTGCATTCAAATCTGGCCTCAGACACTTACTAGCTGTATAATCCTGGGCAAATCACTTAACCTTGTTTGCCTCAGTTTCCTCATCTGTAAAATGAGCTGGAGAAGGAAAAGGCAAATCACTCTAATATCTTTGACAAGAAAATCCCAAATGGGGTCATGAAGAGTCAGACATGACTGAAAAAAGAATGAATAATAATACCCACTTCTCTATTCTCCCCCTTTAAGCTACTCTCAGGAAATGATCTGATATTAGTCATTCACACCTTAGTAGGAATTTATGTTCAAGTATTAACAATTCCACCTCCAAAGTTATTTTCCTTTTAAACCTGATCTTTTATCATACAATAAAAGGCCTTATCTTGGGTTATGGGAATTTCAGAGATCAGCAAACAAACCAGGGATGTATTTGGGAGGCAATTAGGGGGTCTATTCTTGAGTCCCTGGAATAAGAACCACCCCTCACCCAATTTCCATCAATTCTACCTAAAAGTGAGGCTGTTTTTTCCCCTGTCCCAAATATCTTCCTCTATAAATATTGTCTTTAGCCTTACTCATAACTTCTTTGTATAAATTTGCATTTATTCACTTTATATTTATGCTATACACATATATACTTACTTGTTTTTTCCTCAATAGAATGTAAACTCTTTGAGAGAGAGGATTGTTTTTCATTCTAGTCAAAGATACTGGAATGGCTTGCCAATTCCTTCTCCAGCTCATTTTACAGATGAGGAAACTGAGGCAAACAGGATCCAGTGCCCAGGGTCACAAAGTTAGGTAAGTGTCTGAGGCTAGATTTGAACTCAGGAAAAGGAATCTTCCTGACTCCAGGACTGACACTCTATCCATGCTATTCCCCAGTGCTGGCACTTAGGAGGGACTTAAGTTTGTTGAGTATCAATTGGAAACCAGAGTCAGAATTATGGGGTTGATGAACGGGTAAATGACTTTTGTAAAATTTCTGTTTTAGAAAGTTTTTGATATGACTGGAAAGAGAAACCCACAACTATGTATAATGTGAAAGAAAGAACAGTTGGAACTGGGAATCAGAGGACCTGAGTTTGAATTCTGCCTTTTATTAGCTAGGGGCCTTCTCTGGCCTTCAGTATTCTTATTTGTAAAAAAAAAAATGCTTTAGGTACCCTCTATGATCTTTCCTGTTTTAAAATTTATTATGCCTCTGGCCCTGGTGCACATCTGCCAAATTCTGGATGGGAACCTCTGGGTCTTCCCCTTCCAAAGAAATAGCAGGTAGATAGAACCCAGTGTTAATGAGGTGATGGAGAAAGCAGGAGGAAGCCTGGAACTCTGAATAGGCAACTGAATGGAACTCTGTAGAACTCAGTCTATGCTCTGACAGAGTGGTCCTTCATGGCAGGACCAGACGTGCCAGACACAGCTCCTTTTTTTTCCCCTAAAGGCAAAATGCCATCAGCTGCTGGGACACGGACACACACACACACACACACACACACACACACACACATCCATCTTTCTCAGTGGGAAAACAAAACAAAAATCTCAAAACCACAGAGAGTGGGTCAATGATGGATTTAGAGGAAAAGGGTCTGTGCTCTGTTTTTCACTGACTGTGTGACCTTGGATAGTCAATTCTTCATTGGTAAGAGAGTAATTTAGTAAACATATATTAAGTACCTACTATGTGCCAAGTGGTAGCTAGGCCAACAGTGGGTAGAGCCCTAGGCTTGAAATCAGGAAGACATTCATCTTCCTGGCAAGGAGGCCACTTAACCCTGTTTGCCTCAGTTTTCACATCTGTAAAATGAACTGGAGAAGGAAGTGGCAAACTCTGCCAAGTGGTATCTTTGCCAAGAAAATCCCCCCAAAAAGGGTTCATGAAGAGTCAGACACGACTGAAGACGACTAAATAACATGTGCCGAGCACTGTGCTATGCTCTGGGGAATGGGTACTAAGAAAGACAGTCTCTGCCCTCAAGGAGGAGCCTGTGCATACCTCATTTGGATAGATTAAAACAACAACATGAACAATAACAACAAATTGAGGTTCAGCAAGATTTAGTGACTTGCTCAAGGTCACAAAGCTAATTATTGGTAGAGCAAGAAGCAAATCCTGTCTCCCAGTCAGCACTCTTTCCATTACCAGGATCAGGGGCAGACAGAACTTGCCCCCCTGCAGAGTTGTGCTCCATTCCTCGGCTGATGTTCGGGAGCATTTGGAATCTGATTGAGTCATAGGTATTTGCAGACTTGACTCACCAGGTCTTAAAACCAGAAGATTGCCCTGTGGGTCTCATGACTTTCCCGGAAAATAAAAGAAGTGAATATTATTGGGTTGAGTTCATCAAACGGCTGGGCCCTGCCTTTTGTCTGCTGGGAGTTCTAAAGGGAGCCGGCTAAAAACAAACCCAGCCCCCGCAGTCAAGTTAAAGGTGAAGTCTACAGCAGGCAATTTCTAGCAACGTTGCTTCTCTCACGCCCTGCACTGTCTACTACTACTGCTACTACCACTATAACTACGACTACTATGGTGTTCCTGTCCCTCCCCTCCCCAGCTCCCACCCCAAGGTCTGCCCAGTTCCTCCTTCCTCCTCTTTTTAAAAATTTGATTCCTATGAGACTGAGGTATTTCCAGAGTAAGAAGGGAAGGTAGCCATAGTAGGGATGAAAGGGAAAGTTCATCTGTCATCCCCTGTTTTGCTTTTATAAAGTATGCAAATGACAGCTCCCAGGCAGAGTACATGTATAGGGCTTGCCTTTATCCCTATCTGAAGACTACACAGAGAAATGCCACAATACATCGGCAAGAATGATGGATGAAGAGAGAAAGAGTCTATGCTCTGCTTTTCACTGAGTGTGTGAACTTGGATAGGTCATAGCCTCATTTCTTCATTGGTAAGATGAGAGGGTGGACTAGGTGATTTCTAAGATTCCTTTGCAGCTCAGAAATCTAATCTAAATTACATCTCCTCTTTAAGTCTCAGTTTCTCCATATGGAACATGAAAGGTATGGTTTAGTTCAGAGTGTCAACCCCCTGGTCCACAACATTCCTGAGTGCAGCCTGAACCAGGTTAAAATCTAATTGGGAGGGGCAGCTGGATGGCGCAGTGGCTAGAGCACCAGCCCTGGATTCAGGAGGACCTGAGTTCAAATTTGGCCTCAGACACTAAACACTTACTAGCTGTATGACCCTAGGCAAGTCACATAACCCCAATTACCTCACCAAAAAAAATCTAATTGGGAGATATTTAACAAAATAAATAAAAAATAGATAATATTAATATATGTAATAAGAATTCTAAGTCAATATGTAGCCTATGGGCATGTTTCAGTGCCCAACCCCACACCCCATTTCTATTTGAATTTGACACTGCTAAGGTCCCCTTGTAGGTCTAAACCTATGATCCAGAAAGCTGCTTAGAGGTCTGGGTATTATGAGTGATAATTAGTATTAGCTCTATGAAAAATTGTGATTTTAGTGAAAATTATCCTTCCTTATCCACCTTTAAGTACATGCTTACTTCCCCACCTGCCAAGGCAGTTAACTATCTGTGCCGCCTCCTAACTGGATGTATGTTTGAATTCTATCCCAGCCACTTATTAGCTATGTGACCTTGGATAAATCATTTAACCTCTGTTTGCCTCAGTTTCCCCATCTGTAAAACAGGGATAATACTAATACCCACCTTCTAGATATGTTGTGAGAATCAAATGTGATCACATACACACATACAGTTTTCTAAACCTTAAAGCTATGTAGCAATGCTAGTTATTATTGTTGTTGATAATAATAGCAACAACAACAGACCAGGATTCAAAATAGTTGCTTCCAGTTCTAGTCTTCCTCTCCCTCCTACTTCCCATCCAGTCCTCCCTAATGTTCCAGGCCATGGACATTTCCTATTCCCTCAGAGTATAAATGGCTTACTGAGTTAGCCCTCCCAAGCAACAAACACATTCACATTTTAGCAGAGGCCTTTTATGCCTTAACTCAAAAGAGTGAGTAATGGTGGAAATTTTAGACAACCACAGGCCTATGGGAAGGTGAAAGGCAGAGAGTGGTGTGGACTTTCCTGGAATTCTTTATATGATTCAGTTCAATTCAACAAACATTTTCTATATGCCAGCCACTGTGCTAGGGGCCAGAAACACAAAGATGGAAACAGATACACTCTTTTACACACACACACACACACACACACACACACACACACACACTGCAGCCTTTTCTAAGGTGGAGTGGGGAGAGAGGGAGGGAAAAAATTACACAGCAGAGAACAAAAGAAAACTTAGAAGGAAGCACAGAAAAGCAGGGTAGCTTTGAAAATGATGTGTAGTATTTATTACATAGTTTGCCAAAAGAAAACTAAACAATGTGAAAAAAAGACACACTCCCTGTCCACAAAGAGCTTATATTTTAATGTGTGGAAACAACATGCAAATGAATACATAGTTTAATATGTGGAAACATCATGCACACAAAGAGAATGATAGGGAGATGAAGGATGCCAAAGAGAGGACCAAGTGCTGTAGGAATGAATGAAGAGGGAGAGCTGATTCAGCTCTGGGTCTGCAGAAAGGGGATCTCAGGGAAAGATTCAAGGACTTGGTGGCTGGGCTTTGGAGGAAGTACATTTCACACATTGTGGTCATATGCAGAGTAGGCAGCAGCATTCAGGAAAAATTGAGAGAACAGCTGTTATTAATAGAATACCTGAAAGGGAGTAGTATGAAATGAACTTGAAGGGTAGATTACAGCCAGACTATGGCAGGGCCTTAAATGATAGGCAAGAAGTTTATATTTGATCCTCTAAGCAATGGGGAGCCAATGAAACTTTTTAAGCAAGGGAGTGACCTGGCCCAACTTGTGTATTAGGAAAAGTGATTTGCCAATGGAAGAAGGAAAATAATGGGTTTATGCTTTCTTCTGAAAGGTTGGCTTTATGACTGAAGGAGTGATATAGTCAGAAATATGCCTGGAGAAGATTGCTTTTCTGAAGGATGGATTGAAGTGGGGGAAGGTGTAGAGATGAGGAGGGCACTCAGGAAGTAAGTGGAAGAACTGGGTTTTGAACCCAGGTTCTTAGACTCTTAAGTCCAGCATTCTGCCCTTTGTACCACACTTGCCTTGTGACTGTCATGCTGGAAAGTTAAAAATTGGGGTCTGGGGGCCAGAAGAGGTGAAAGAAAGAGATGGAATCTGGGGAGTCATAATAGTGATAGCAATCGAGGCAGCCTGGCCCAGGAGAAAGAGGACTGACCTCAGAACTGGTCCTAATTCTGACCCTTGTTACCTATGCCATCTGGATGATAATCAAACCTTTATTATGCACCTGCTGTGAAACAGGCCCTGTGTTAAATGCTGGAAATAAAGAAAGGAAAAAGACAGTCCCTGCCCTCACAGAGCTTCCAATCTAATAGGGGAGATAGCATGCAAACAGATATAAACAAAAAAAAGCTACATGCAGGATAAATTGGAAATAATTAACAGAAGGAAAGCACTAGAATTAAGACAAGGTGGGGAAAATTTCTTGTAGAGGTTGGGATTTTAGTTGGGACTAATAGGAGACCAAGAAAGTTGATAGGTAGAGATCAGGAGGGAGAGCATTCCAAGCATGAGAACAACCCAGAGCCAAGAGATCTTTTTTGTTGTTTGTTTTTTGCTTTTTGTTCATGGAACAGGCAGGAAGCCAGTGTCACTGGATCAAAGATTATATGTTTGGGAGTAAAGTGTAAAAAGACTGGAAATGTAGGAAGGGTCTAGATTCTGAAATACTTTGAATACCAAACAAGGGATTTTATAATTGATCCTAGAGGTAATAGGGAGCCACTGGAATTTATTAAATATGCAGGAGCAAGGGAGTGACATGGTCAGACTTGCACTTTAGGATAAGCTCTTTGGTGACTGAATGGAGGATGGATTAGAGTAGGGAGAGATGAGACAGATGAACCATCAGCAAGCTATTTGCAACAGTCCAACCCTGAGGTGATAAAGACCTCCCTCCAGTAGAGTAGATGAAGATAACATACCAATAGAAGACAGAGAGAAGAAACGGTAAAAGATGGAGACTCAAGTATCTTGAAAGTCAAAGGAGGAGAGAAATTTCAGAATGATACATCCAAATAAAGGTCATCTTTTAGAAAATGGTCCTCTTGGGAGGTCATAGAGTTGTTCAAATGCCATTGGTCAGGACTTGGTTGAAACTGTTTTTTTGGTAGTGCACTAAGTGCCTATGGTACATACTTTAGAATTCTCTCAGTGGGGAAAACATATTTTATGTTTGGAGTGTCGATTAAATTTTGGCGAGTGGTCAAAATTTATTTAGAGCCAGGTTAGCAAGGCAAGACTCCTAATACAGCATTTTTAAAAAATGGCACATACAAATGAAATTAATGTCTGATTATAAAATAATGATCTCCACTTGAATTTGTGATTTGTGCCACTGACCAGAAGGCAAGCCTAGAGAGGGTGCAGAGTAGGTCCTTTCCCCAAATTATGAAGCCTTTCAGGAACTTCTTAAAGCCCTCATTCTGTGAGGCCCCACATTGCCACCTGGTGGTGAGGAGTATAAGAAATTATAGTGGGCACTACCCTGGGCTCAGTGGGCATTTAGTAATAAATAGAAACCAATGGTGTTAATTTTAATAGGCTAAAAATTCCAGGAGGAGGCCTTATTGAACTTTTCATTTTCCCCCTAGTATCTCCTTTAGTTTTCTGTACACCAAAGGTGCTTAATACATATTTTCTGAGTGGATTGTGTTGAAAGAGTTCATTGAATTACAGTTTGTGTTTATCAGTGCTCTTATTTTTCATTGATTTGGGGGGCATTTCTGTATTAAAATATCCTAGCATATTCAAGTATATCAATGGAGCAGCTTTTTTGCCCATATCTTGAAAAAGCCACCTATTTTCTGCCCTTTTTTTGTGCATTGCATTCAGCTGAGCTAGAACTGGGAAGAACTAGGGATCAAGTAATGGTTAAGAGATCAAGGTTGTGAAAAAGCAGACAGAAGCAAAAGGGTTGAGGTGGAAGGTGTGACCTTGACCAAGTTCCTGCTCTGTAACTCTTTTCTTTTCTTTTTGAAATTAAGAGATCGGGCCATATGGCTTCAAAGTTTCCTTTTGGCTCTGAATCGAGGATCCTAGAATTCTAGGGCCTCTAAGGCCATTTTTGCTCCAGATTAGTGGTTCTTAACTTTTTTTTATGCCATATCCATTTGCCAATACAGCGAAGCCTATGGGTTCTCAAGTCTTCTCTCAATGGTGTTTTTAAATGCAGAAAATAAAATACATAGGATTAAAAAGGATAAATTATATTGAAATGTATTTATGAAAGTGTTTAAAAACTGTTCACACGCCCCAGGTTAAGAACCTCTAGATTAGATTCTATGATTCCCTCCTTCCCTATTGGCTATACTTTATAACAGGCAGCTAAGAAAAGATTAAGGCAGAATCCTGAATGATTGGGATGACCCACCCAGTTCCAAAGAACAGGATGACTTCATATCCAGAGAGGGTCTACTATCATGAAGAGAAAAGTCAGAAAAGATTGAAAAATGGCTTCTGGATAGTCCATTTGGATATAAATCCAGGTCACCCTAGAACATAGTAAAACACCATAGTAAAACTCCCTGCTCAAGAAGAAGCATTTGAACAAGTCTGTGACGTCCCAAGGGGACTATTTTGAAATAGATGGCCCTTATTTTGATGTGTCTTTCTGACAAAAAAGGTAGGGATAAATACAGACTCCTTAATATTGTGGGTTGTGGTGGGAAAATGGAGAGGTGGGTAGAGAAGTGAGATTTAGGTTATTGGATTTTTGAAATTTGCATGCTCTAGTCATTAGTATGATTGTTTAAAGGTAGAACTGAATATTTATTGCCTGAATCAATGCAAATGAAATTGGTCAGTGGGTCTGGCTGCTATGGCCCATGAAGATTGTGCTATTGTATTTGACTTTTCAGGGTTCTGCCACTTATGCCACCATATTGTCTTTTTTTTTTTTTTTAGTGAGGCAATTGAGGTTAAGTGACTTGCCTAGGGTCACACAGCTAGTAAGTGTTAAGTGTCTGAGGCCTGATTTGAACTCAGGTACTCCTGAATCCAGGGCCAGTATTCTATCCACTGTGCCATCTAGCTGCCCCCCACCATATTGTCTTATCCACTACAGAGGCAATATGATGAAAAGCAGAAAGGGCACTAGACTGATAGTCAAGGAACTTGGATTTTAGTCTTGTGTTTGCTAATAAACAGCTGAATAACCTTGTGCAAGTCATTTGACTCCTCTATTTCCCCATCTGTAAAAAGGATATAGCAATCATTGTACTTCTTCTCTTCCAGGGTTGTTTAAGAAGAGCATTGCACACTTTGAAAATGTATAAGTTCTCTAGATATTTGTGGACGACTTTTAAAAAGTCACATATTCACATTTCTGTGACCTTGTTTTTCCTCATCTATATAATAAGAGAGTTAGACTAAATAATCTCCAAAATCTCTTCCAGACCTAAAATCCTGTGACTGTGTGTTCAGAAAATCACCTTACTTGTCTATGCTGCAGTTTCTTCATCTGTAAGATGAGGTAAGAATATCTGCCTCTTAAGGGTGTCGTACAGATTATTATTGATTTAGAGAAGGAAGGGACCTAAGGACATTGAGTCCAACCCCCTCCATTTTACAGATGAAAAAGCTGAAGCCCATTCAGGCTCAGTGACTTTCCCAGTGTCACACAGATAGTACCTGACCACGCCAAGATTCAAACTCAGGACCTCTGATTCCAAAGCCAAGCTTCTTTACTGAACCACAGCCACCTCTTATTATCTCAACTGACATAATGCATGAAAATGCCTTGACTAGTACAAAGCCTTCAACAAATAAAAAAATATTATCATTGAGTCACTTTTGACTCACATACATCTCTCTGTCTACTTTTAGACACAGAGAGTATTGATTGGCTCACATGCTTCCAATTCCTTCTTCACCTCATTCCCCTTTGATTGTCTTCCCCTTGGCTCTTTGCCTTGAAAAACTCTTGATGTGAGAATACAGGTCTTAGCAAAAGGCAGGTTTCACAGGGGCAGGGGTTTCACACGGGGTGAAACCAGGAAGGGGAGGAGAGAGACTAGCAACACAACACTGGGAAGCACCATTACCTGAAGGCACTGAGAAAGTTTTCATCAGGGTGGGAGAGGAAGAGGCTGTGCTGTTGCTTTTATTGAAATACTTTGGTTTCTCTTTGGGAGAAACATGTTTAGGAATATGTTTGCATTAAGAGTAAGGACGTTGGGGGCAGCTAGGTGGTGCAGAGGATAGAGCACTGGCCCTGGATTCAGGAGGATCTGAGTTCAAATCCGGCCTCAGACACTTGACACTTACTAGCTATGTGACCCTGGGCAAGTCACTTAACCCCCATGGCCCCGCAAAAAAAAAAAAAAAAAAGAGTAAGGACATGGTATAATTAAGCAACATTTTCTGAACCCTGATTTAAGAAAGAAAGGGAGGAAGGAAGGAAAAAGAAAGGAAGGAAGGAAGGAAGAAAATTCACGTTTCAAGATGTACATTTTTTCTTTTTTTTTTGGTGAGGCAATTGGAGTTAAGTGACTTGCCCAGGGTCACACAGCTAGTAAGTGTTAAGTGTCTGAGGCCGGATTTGAACTCAGGTACTCCTGAATCCAGGGCCGGTGCTCTTTCCACTGTGCCACCTAGCTGCCCCTAGATGTACATTTTTCAAGACAGTTGATGTGGGAATTTGTTTTGCTGCACCATGGATGTTTGCTTTGGAGGTTTTCTTTTCCTCTTATTATTCAATTGGGTAGGGGGTAGTGGGAGATAGAGATAATAAATGCTAATAAATAATCTATCAATTACTTTTAAAAAGACTCACATTTTCTATAGTACTTTAGTGTTTACCAAGCATTTCCTTCATGATTATCCTGTGAAGTAGATGGTATAATCAGTTGACCAGCATTTATTAAGCACCTAATATGTGCTGGGGATATAATGGAACAGACCTTACCCCCAAAGAGCTTACATCTTAACTGGGGAGACAACATGTGTACATAAAAGTATATATAAGATTTATGGAAAAGACACAAAGTAATGGGAGGAAATAGTAACTGGGGAACCAGGAAAGGCCTTATGTCAAAGGTGATTACTGAGTGGAGCTATGAAAGGAACAAGAAATTCTAAGACCCTGGAGATTCTATAAGTAGGGGGTTTTGTTCATTCTATTTGTATACTCCAGCCTGGAGAACAGTGCCTGGCACACAGTAGGTGCTTAATAAATGCTTATGGCATGATTGATTCTTAGAGGTGGAGAAGAGGAGGGAGAGCCCTTCAGCCTCTGCAAAGGGGAGAAGATGGGAAATGGAGTGTCCTGTGTGAGGAATGACAAGAAGGCCAGTCGGTGCAGATTGTAAAGTTTATGAAGCCGACTAACAGTGAAATAAGACTCAGAAGATAGGTTGACCATTGACTGGTCTCCCACTTTCTCAACCTATTCTACTCACTCTCCCTCACCCCACACATTCAATCAGTTGTTAAAACTTGTTCTATCTCCACCTCTCTCACCCCCATCCCCTTCTTATTACTCACACATCCCCTTCATTCAGGCCTTCATCACCTCTCTCCTGGATTATTACAACAGCCTCCTAATTGTTTGCCTGGCCTCAAGTCTCTCCACATTCCAACCCATCTCCTGCACAGCTGCCAAAGAGATTATCTTTAATTGCAGAACTGACTATGCCACTCCCATACTCAAACTCCAGTGACTTCCTATTGCCTTTAGGATAAAAGAGAAACTCTACTTGGCCTGCTTGATAACTTCATTCCTCTCTACCTTTCCCATCTTTGCAAAACTCTATGGTCTAGCCTGACTGACTTTCTTTCTGTTCCTCACACCTGACACTCCATCTCCCGTCTCCCTGCATTGGTTCTGACTGTCGCTTGTGTCTAGATTGCACTCTCTCCTTAGTTTTACCTCATAAATCCTGTCAGCATCCAACTCAAGCACCATTTCTTACACAAATTCTTTAAAAGCAGGGAGGGGAAGAGAGAAACTAGAGGCACTCTACCTGGGAGCCCCCTTGACTGAAGATGATTCTCTGATTGCTAGTGCCCAGCCTTCCCTTCTATTTAATTTGCATATGTTCTGCATACGCATATTGTCTCCCCCTATGGAGTATAAGCTCCATGAGGGCAAAGAGTGTTTAATTGTTGTCTTTGTATCTCCAGAACCTAGAGCAGTGCCTAGCACATAGAAGGCACTTAATAAATGTTTGTTGATTGATTAATTAACAGAGGAATTTATTCTTATTCTAGAGGTAATACAGAGCCCTTGGAGTTTGTTGAGTAGGCGGGGCACATGTGGTCAGACCTGGACAAATGTTTTATCACTATTTTACAGATGAGGAAACAGGGCAAAGAGTCACGCTGCTAGAAAATACTTGAATTGAATGGTGCAGAGTACAACCCATCTTTGTCCATTCTGTGCACCTTTTGTCTATGTCCTCTCATAATTTCACCAGTTGGAAATCCTTCAGTGTCCTGGGGTCTTTACTATTTCTCTCAACAACAAGAAGATACTAGTGAAGCACATCTATTGGCTATCTTTTATCCCCCGCTCTCTCCCTGTAACCCATCCATCTTTTTTTTTTTATCATACATTTCCCTGATGACATTCTCCACTGAAGTTTTCTTCCTGTGCACCACAGTGGTGTGTAGATGACCCTACATCCGCCAAGGCTAGGTCAGAACATCATCAGCTCTGTCAGATCCCACCATGGTGGAAAAGCTTTGGCTACCATTCCAACAATAGACTGAGCCTGTTTTCTGGCCCCCAGCCTAGCAAAGTACAGAGAAGCTCTGACTTCTCCAGGCAGTGATAAGACTCTTTGGTCATTGAAACCCATGAAACAAGCAAAAGTAATAATGTGACTGATGCTGACATACCACTTTGAGGTGTACAACGTGCTTTACAAAAGTTATCTCATTCAATCCTCACAACAGAAGAATGATAACATACCTGTGTTCTGTTAGAAATCCTCCTCTTTGCCAATCATAAGATGGGACTTTTGGCTCTTGAGATCACCTCTGGAGCTATTATTTCAGGTGGGTCTCACATTGACCAGCTGTAAGGCTTCAGTCTACTTTTCCATGCCTTTCAAAAACTTGTGGGTGCATGAGTGCGTGTCACAAGTCTTGGCCATGTTCGTGCAGTTTGTTACTCTGGCTGAGAACATCCTGTTTTCTCACCACCATTTGAGCTAAAGCATCTGACCAATCTGTTAGGGAAGGTAATTTGGTGATTCTCACTATGCCTGCCTCAGGAAGACCAAAATAAAGATGTTTTCAGGTTTCCCTTGTCTATTTTTAAGCCCTTCTTTTTATTGTAATTGCAGTTTTAATAGCTGAGTACTCCATCTAAGAAAGGTAAACACACAAAAAATAAAGAGGAAGGAAGGAGGAAAGAAGGAAAAAAGGAAGGAAAGAGGGAGGAAGGAAGGAGGGGGAAGGAAAGAAGGAGGAAGGAAGGAGAGAGGGAGGGAGGGTGAAGGAAAGAAGGAGGAAGGAAGGAAGGAAGGAAGGAGGGGGGAAGGAAAGAAGGAGGAAGGAAGGAAGGAAAGAAGGAAGAAGGGAGGGAGGAGGAAAGGAAGGAAGAGAAAATAAAAAGATCCAGAGAAATTCATTTCTGACTGATCAGGGGAAGCAACTCCATGTGAAGCTGACAGTTGCACAGGATAGATGCTAGTCAGTCAACAAATATTTATTAAGAACTTACTCTGTGGGGGCAGCTAGGTGGTACAGTGGATAAAGCACCCGCCCTGGATTCAGGAGGACCCAAGTTCAAAGCTGGCCTCAGACACTTAACACTTACTAGCTGTGTGACCCTGGGCAAGTCACTTAACCCTCATTGCCTCACAAAAAAAAAAAAAAGAACTTACTATGTGCAAGGCACTTTGCTAAATATTTCAGATACAAAGAAAGACAGAAACACCACCCCTGACCTCAAAGAGCTCACTCACCTTCCAATGGGGGAAATTCTGTGTGAACAACTGTACACATGAAAAGAAGTATGTCTTATAGGGAATCTTAGAGGGAATGCACTCGCAGTGCGGGGTGGGGGCACCTGGGAAAGAAGATGGGGTTTGATCTTAGTCCAATTGCCTCACAGTATAACTGTTCAGATGATTCAGTTTGGAGCCAGAGCCTGGGGTACCCAGAACAGCACATCTGAAGCCAGTGAGCTCTGTGGGAAAGCAGCAGTGATGATGCCGGAGACCAAATGGATGAGGGAATTACTTATCACCAGATGAGGACGACTTTGCTGAGTTCCAGCCAGACACCAGATGAAATAACAGCTCACCCATGATGAACAGTGAGAAAGCCCAAATTCACATGCACCAAGGAGACAGACACGTTTACTCACAGACTGGCCTGGGGAATCCATCCCAGCCTTGCAAGGGCCTGCATGACAGTGAGGTGACTCAGACAAGGTCTCCCTTTGAAAAGCCTGGAATCCCCAGCGGGGAGAAAACAGACAGACCTGCCAGGGGTGGAGTGTGTAGATCAGCTCAGAGGGAAATCCACAAGCCAACGGTTTTAACTAGAGCAACAGAGCAGATTGTAAAGAGGTGAATTGAGAGAGAGCTGGGAGAGGTCATTCAGTGCCTTGGCGCCTTAGACTCCAGATGGGATTCAAAGGGATAATGGAGATCATCTGCTCAGAGTCTGTCCAATGGAGGGGACTGCAGCAGCGGCAGGAATGATCCCCTTTGTCATTGATGTGGGTCCTTTGATCTTAGAATCTTGAAGTGCTCTCTATCTGTTGGCAGATACCTCCCTCCCATTTTCTATCTGGAGGAGCAGAGGATTAGGGAAGGACAAATGTACCAATGTTTATAAAGTGGGTTGAGTTCTTTAAGAGAATGAATGACACTGTAACCTTAGAGCAATTCCCTAACTTTGAGCTTCTGGGAAAATAAAATTAAATTAATCACAGTGCATTAAAGTGGGAAAGAACCTTAAAATCAACCCACCTTGGCCTTAGTTTCCTAGTTTATAAAACGAAGGGGTGAAACTACATGATCTCTAATGAGGGGTGGGCTGGAGATAGCTGTCCTGGCTCTTGAAAGTCGATTGTCAAATTTTCAGTGTGAGCATTTATACCTCAGAAATTGGCAAATGCTACAAATCAGGGCTTGGTTTGTTGCTTTATTGGTTGTCTAGACTTAAGAAAGTGAGGGAGAAAATATTAATAATGCAGATTAAACTTTATAAGTCTATCATATATACGTTTTTTTCCCCTGGAGAGCTGGTTGCTAAACATTTATAAGTACACTCCTGTCTAAGGTTCATTTCAGCTTTAGGGATTAGGAAAAGGACTAGAGTTATAATTTCACTGCTACAAGGAATTCCTGGGTGAGGAATTCTCTCCACCAATTCAGTTAGGTACTTTATCTGTTGTTATTGATGATGAACCTCCTTGAAGAGGACCAATGACATCATGAGGGTCATGTATTGACTTGGTGTGAATTGGATTTAAGTGAGGTTGCCTCACTCTCTATTCCAGAGTCATTTAGCAAGATAAAAGTCAAGATGACTGGTAATAGTTTAGGATGTAGTGGGTGACCTTGGCCTTTCTAAATTAAGGTCTCTCCCAATTCTCAGTAACCTATAGTCTTAGAGGGATAGCTGGATGGCTCAGTGAATAGATCACTGGGTCTGGAGTCAAGATAGACCCGAGTTTAAGTCTGGCCTCAGATTCTCACTAGCTGTGTGACCCTGAGCAAGTCATTTAACTTCTCTCTGCTGTAATCCACTGGAGAAGGAAATGGTAGACCACTCCAGCATCCTTGCCAAGAAAGCATCATACAGTGTCACAAAGAGTCCAACATGACTGAACAACAACAAATAGTTTTAGAGAGTCACTTATAGTGGAAGAGATCTCAGAGTTTATTTAGTTCAACTACATTTAAAGGTGAGGAAACAAAGTGAAAGGTTAAATGAGTCACCTAACATTTCACAGGTAGTAAGTTTCAGAGCTGGGATTCCAATGAAGGTAGCCTTTTGGCTTTGCTAATACTAATAGCTAATATTTATGTAATAATAATTAACATGAGTGTGTGTGTATCTATACATCACTTTAAGATTTGCAAAGCAATTTTTTTTTCAGGGGCAATGAGGGTTAAGTGACTTGCTCAAGGTCACACAGCTAGTAAGTGTCAAGTGTCTGAGGCTGGATTTGAACTCAGGTCCTTCTGAATCCAGGGCTGGTGCTTTATCCACTGCACCACCTAGCTGCCCCCAAAGCAATTTTTACAAACATTGTCTCATTTGAGCTTCACAACAGCCTTGAGAGATAGGTACTATTATCATTCCAGTTTTACAGATAAGGCAGACAGAAGTCACACACCTAGAAAGTGTGACAGAGGCTGGATTTGAATTGAAGGCTTCCACCCTCCAGGTTCAGTGTACTATCTAGGGTACCACCTAATTACCCTGCTGACTTGTCTGTGGTCACACAGGTAAGTGGCCCAGGAGACACCTGAATCCAGGTTTCCTGAATTTTTCTAGTGCTGTTTTTATTGTCCCATGACAGCCAGGCTCTCTCAGTGCCTAGGATGGCAGGAGGTCCAGTTTCATCCTTTACTTGGAAACTTTGTAAAGATCACCTTTATTACTTGTCACTCAATGTTCTTGGTCAGATTTTCTCTAACAGTTTTATCTTTGGGTTTCCCTTGTTCCCAGAGGCAGAATGTTTAAACCTATTTAGCTTCAATGTTGATGTGCTCCCAGCTGAGCTGTATCAGAGACTCATTTATGTCCTCTGGGTTCCCATGGACAGAGCCAGGAACACTTTGGTCTGTAGAGGAGCTCAGTCACTACTTTGAGAATCCCTGCGGCAAACAGAGTCCCAAATCTTCCTCTTCTTATATCATCTACACCACGGTGATCTTAAAGTTATAAATGTAATGGGATTTGGCACCTGTCCAGACCACCTAAAAGGGTATTCCCCATCTGGGAGGTATTTGGGACCTGCTCCTGGGAGAACTAACATATCCTGCTTTGGCTTACCAGATGGTTGAGAGCAGTGTTTTTCCAATGGCTGCATAGCCTGAACTGTCTGCATCTTTAAAATGACCTGAACACAATTCCTCTTTTCCAGTATGCATGTCTAAGGGTGAAGATGGCCAAGGAAAAATGTCTACACATATACCAGACATTTCTCCTATTTTCCAGAAGCAGGTACCAAGTGTCTCCCATATGAGTGACACTGTTTTAAGTGGTCTGGGTAAGCACCAAATGCCATTACATAAACACGAATTTTTTTTTATTGCAAAAGTAACATGATTTGGTGGGAAAATTCCCTGGCTCTGAAATCAGAAGATATGGGTTGAAATCCAATCTTTCAGATTTACTATCTCTGTGGTCTTGGACAACTCATTTAACCCCTGGGTTTTAGTTATCTTTTCTTTGTTTCTTTCTTTGTTTCTTTACCTATGACTTTGTTTCTTTCTTCCTTTCCTTCCTTTCCTTCCTTCCCCTTTTCCTTCCTTCCTTCCTTCCTTCCTTCCTCCCAGTAGATAGAACACGAGCCCTGGATTCAGGAGGACCTGAGTTCAAATCCAGCCTCAGATACTTGATACTTGCTAGCTCTGTGACCCTGGGCAAGTCACTTAACCCCCATTGCACCGCAAAAACAAAACAACAACAAAGAATCAATCAGCATGCATTTATTAAATGTCTACTATACTCCAGTAGTTGCTGGAAAACAAGGGTAAAATTGGAATAGTACTTTCCCTTAAGGGGCTTAGATCTAAGAAGAGGAGATGACAGATGCATGTATAAGTACAGGCAAAGCAGAGTACAAAATAACATGGTGTTGTTAGGGGGCGAAAGGCACAACCCCCCCCCTCCCTATCTGACTCATCTTAAATCATTATCCAATAGGAACCTTCTGCTACAGCCAGAGAGATGCCCTGACTGTCTCTTACACCAACCTCTATTACTCTCAACTCAGAGTAAAAGATGTCCTCCATCTTCCTCGAATGCCTCCCCTCCTTTCCCCTTCCCTCCCTTCCTCTCCTCTCCCTTTCTCTTCCCTCCTGTCCCCTCTTATTCCCTCATTTCCTCTCCTGTCTCTTCTCTCGTCCTCTTTGCTCTTTTTTTCTCTCCACAGCTTCATAGGACCACTGATTTAGAAACGGAAGGGATCTTAGATATCATCGAATCCAACCCCCTCATTTCACAAATGGGGAAACCAAGACCCAGAAAAGCAAAAGTGACCTGTAATTAGGTAACACATTTAGGAAGCAACTGAGGTGGAATTTGAGCTCAGTGCTTGGCATATAGAAGGTGTGTGATAAATACTTGTTGACTCGACATCCTCTAACTCCAAATCCATCGCCTTTTCCTTACTTTGTATTTAAGTTTCTGTGCATAGGATGGTTTTGTTTTTGACTTTGCATTCTCAGGACCTAGCACAATGCTTGTCAAATAATATATGAAGTTGAAATTAGTTGAATAGCTGGTTTCTCCAGTTGGATCATAAGTTGTTCCAAAGGTAAGAAATCTCTCTCTGTCTCTGTCTCTGTCTCTTTCTCTGTCTCTCCTCCCTTCTCTCTCCACCCTCCAAGTTCCTCCTCTCCCTCCCTCCCTCCCTCCCTCCCTCTCTCTCTCTCTCTCTCTCTCTCTCTCTCTCTCTCTCTCTCTCTCTCTCTCTCTCTCTCCCTCCCCCCCTCCTTCTTTTCCTGCCCTCCATGGTGTCGATATTTGGCACTGAATGATGCTTAATAAGTGCTTACCAAAACGATCAAATGACAAATATCTTGTTTCTTCTTTAACAGATTCAGAACCTAGTAGCCTCGACTCCCCATCTTCCACCACATTGTTCCTATCTTCTGAAGATCCAGGTCGCTCCACCACGGATCTCCCATCCCCATCCTCCTCCTGTGACCATGTGCCCCCACCGTTTTCACCTCCTTCGTCAGCCCTACAGCCACTGCTGCCCTCACTGCTCCCATTGGCACCAAAGGCCAGCTCTAGCACCACTAGACATCCTGGACTTTACTCCCCATTGGCCACATCCCCAGAACCAGCCCCTCGTCTGATTGACTGGTTGCCCCACCTCACCTCAGCAACACCTCCAAGTGGGGGCCCTGGGGATGAACGGAAGCATGTTCTTCCTATGGTGGGAACTACCCAGGCCCCAGAGAGGAGCAGAAACAAAACTTTGCCTGTGAGTGGGAGAGAGGGAGATGGTCATGGACCAAGTGTGGAAGAACAGCCGTCATTGGAGGTCCACCCATCTCTTACCTCTTGTGTGGGTCCTTCAGGCTCTGAACAGGTGCCCCCAGCCACTCCAAGTTTGGAAGCAAATGTGGGGAACATCCTTGTGGAGCTGAGGACAATGAATGGTCACTTGGACATTATTGCTAAGGCCCTCACCAAGCTGGCTGCATCACTTCTGCCCCAAGCCCAGGATCCTCCAGATAGCCAAGGATCCAAATAGAACATCATGGCATGCTTCCTAGTCCCTGCTCCCATCCCCCTAAAAAGGCTTCCCATGGATGCTATTGGTCAACTCTCATGTCTGCACTAAGTCCACAACCTTGGCTTGGGTTCAAATTTAAGGTGTGTCTATTAAATGGTCGCATGAGTGAATGTTGTTACTTTCTTTAAAAATACCTATGCAATCAGTCTCTGATCTCCTTTATTTGCACATCCCTTCCCATGAAGCATACTGTGACCCTTCCATGTCTGCCTATTCTGTGAAACTCTTGTCTATGACTTCTTAGAAGTTTGGCACGGGATCAACAGGTAGAGGGTTAAAGGTGAGGCAGGGCATTCCTCATTTTCTCCTGATATTATGAGAATACCATGGAACACTTGTCCATTGACTAGATGGTCATACAGTTTGAGGGTCAACCTAGAAAGTAGCTGTGTGGCCCAGTGGAAAGAAAGAACACTAGTTCTGGACTCAGAGGACCTGGGGGTTGAAAGCCCACCTTTGATGCTTACTCTGTGTGTGTGACATTGGGAAAGTCGCTTCCTTCACAGATCCTCACCTTCTTCATCTGTAAAACAAGAGGACTAGACTAATGGGTCTCTGCAGTCCCTTCCAGTTCTGATTCTATGAGCTCAATGAAGATCTTCAGTTCTTCATATATACAGGGTATCCTCAAAATCTTAGTGCAGCCTTAAGCTTTAATAACTCTAGAAGCAAAACCACTACAGTCTTTTAAAATATTTTATTTAAAAAAATTTCCCCCAGTTACATGTAAAGACTATTTTTAGCATCCATTAAATTTTTTTTGAGTTCCAAATTCTCTCCATTCCCTCCCTCCCTCCTCCCTGAGACAGTAAGCAATTTGATATGTTAAACATATTCAATCATGCAAAACATATTACCAGATTAGTCATGTTGTGAAAGGATACACAGACCCCAAAGAAAAAACACACATGAAAAACATACAGAAAATGAAAAATAGTATGCTTTGATCCACATTCAGACTCCGTGAGTTCTTCTTTTGGAGGTAGATAGCATTTTCATCATGAGTCCTTCAGAAGTGTCTTGCCTCATTGTATTGCTGAGAATAGCTAAGTCATTCACAGTTGGTCATCCTTATAATATTGCTATTACTGTGTACAATATTCTCCTGGTTTTGTTTACTTCACTTTGCATCAGTTGTTATAGAGTTCCAGATTTTTTGGAAATCTACCTGTTTATCATTTCTTATAATGCTACAGCCTTAAAAACCCCACATCATTTGGAAGTTCAATTGTTTAAATTTTTTACACTCAGTTTTATGAATTTTTAATAATCATTTTAAATGTTCATTTTTTAACAAGGCAAGGACCCGGTCATTATGGATTATGTATGTGATACTTTCTGTATGACACCTTCTAAGACAGATGGATGTGTAGAGAGGCTCTTCTTGCTTGGCCCCCTTGCTCCCTTGACCTATCTCCAATAGAATTTTTCTTGTAGGAGAGACACAACAAAACCAACATGTGTGTCAACACCTCATTCCTTGGATGATCTTAGTTCTACAATTACAAATGCGATCCTTTCAGTCATTAACCAGCAGCCCATGTAAGATTTTGCACAATTTGAAAAAGGAGTGGATGAAATATAGCCCCAGAAGTCGTTAGGCTGAATTTTAATGAGAAACTTATCCATATTTTAAAAATTAAATATTTTAACGTTCAAGTGTTATTAAAAATAAGTTTGTAGCATTGATAATTCTGAAGTTATTCAAACTTTAAACTACACTAAGACTTTTGGGTATGATGTACATCTGCATGAATATATGTTATCTCTCCAGTACAGAGGGATGATGATTTGAGCCTGTAATTAAACAAGATCTGGAGAGCAGGCTGGATTGCCTTCTGGAAGTTCTAAAACTCCTTAAATGCTTTAAAAACAAAGCCAAGAAACTGTATCAAGAGCAGTGAAAATAATAACAGATGGTTCACAGTTAGTAGATAGATGATAGCATGAAGCACATTATTTCTTCTCACCAATAAAGTCATTGATACCTCTTATCCTCTGTGTGCTATGACATCCCTGTTTGTTCACACTGACTGAACTCTCTCTTCGAGCCTGACATTGCCTTCAAGCACTGAGGAATTCAAAAGCAAAGGTTTCCTTCTTTCCTTTTATTTTTTTCAGCATCTGATTCTCCATTCCCCCCCACCCCGACCCCTGAGGAAGAAGTCTGGTTAGGTTCTCACTGACTTTTCTTATAACTCCAAAGGATCAGAAACCTACTCCTGGGTTGTCATGGAGGAAAAATATCTTCTTAGGGTGACAGGAATTAATGGGATGTGGTGGAAAGGGGTCCTAAGTAGCTTCATTTCTCTGGGTTTCAGATGGTCTTCTTTGTAAAGTGAGAGGGTGGATTAAGTTAGTGGTTTTCAAACTTTTTGGTCTTAGGATACTTTTAGCATTCTTAAAAACGACGGGGGGGGGGGCAGCTAGGTGGTGCAGTGGATAGAGCACCAGCCCTGGAGTCAGGAGGACCTGAGTTCAAATCTGGCCTCAGACACTTGACACTTAACTAGCTGTGTGACCCTGGGCAAGTCACTTAATCCCCATTGCCACTCGCAAAAAAAAAAAAAAAACAAGCAAAAAACAAAACAAAACAAAAAATACAACTGGAGACCTCCCTGCTCCCCCTTCCCCCCACCCAAAGAGCTTTTTTGTTCATGTGGGTTATTGATATTTACCATATTAGAAAATGAAACATCTTGGTATTATTATGAAAATTGTTTTGACCTTGTGAAATCCTTAAATGAGTTTGAGGGATGCCCTGGACCAAATTCTGAGAACTGAATTTAGTGATTGCCAAGGTCCTTTTCATTTCTGTCATTTTGGGCAACATTTTATAGTGGCCAAAAGAACCTATGTATGAGTCAGGATCATAGATTGAAATTTAGAAGACACTTTAGAGAGTATCTAGTTCAACCTTTTCATCTTTCAGACACATGTGGAGAGAGAGTTCAGTGACTTGCCCAATGTCACCCAGGTAAAGGGTAGGGTTATTATACACTGTTCACAGACCTAGAATAGGAGGGCACCTCAGAGCTCATCTAGTCCAATTATCTCATTTAACGGAAGAGAGAACTGAGACCCTGGGAGATTATGCATCTTGCCCATGTAACCTGCTCACAAACACACAAGGGAATCAGTCATAGAGCCAGGATTTGAACCCAAATCCTTTGACTTCAGAGCCAACCACACTGCTTCTGATTTGAATCCTATAACTAATAATACTTAACTGTGATTTGAATCCTGTAACTAATAATACTTAACTGTGGTCAAGGGAAAGCCGCTTAGATGCTCTGTGCCTCAGTTTCCCCATCTGCAAAATGGGTATAATCATACATGTCCTACTTAGCTCACAGGATTGTTCTAAGGCTTCCTTTATGAACCTTAAAATGCTGTGGTAATTCTAGTAGATTGGTGACCTTATGGATGTGGGGAGCTTCCAGATAGGAGAAATTTCCATTTATTAGATCTGCCACCACTCCTCAATTTGTAGTCTTAAAGAGAGAGTGTAAGTGACTTGCCCAAGGTCACACAAAAAAGTAAATGACAAATAAGATTTTAATTTAAATCCTCTAAATCCAAACCCAGTTCTCTTCCCACTGTACCACCACTTACTTCCCTCTCTGAGCTGCACTTTTTTTTTTTTAAAGAAAAAGAAACCATTTCTAATTCTTTACAAAGCCATGGCTTGAGGACATATGACATGCCTAAGAATCAAAGAAAAGAGTCTTTAGTAGTAGGACATGAATTCCCAGGTTACCAAAGGCCCCAGGATTAAATTAGTATCATTGAGGATCATATTCTCCAGCATGACCCAGAAGTAGCAGCCTTGCTGTCCTCACTGGACACTGGATCAAGTTCTCAAGGCCCCAATACCCTCTGGCTCTTTTAGCAGGTTCACAGTGTTGGAGGAGGGGCACTGAGATGCTGAATGTGGCTCTTTGGGCAACCACATGAAGGCTGAGGAAACCCCATATGCCCTCAGTGGTGCTGCCTGTCACAAAAGAAGGAAATATGGGGCTCCTTTTGCTCTTCCTACTGTTTCAGGTTTACCCACCCACTCAGTGGGAGTAAACGCACCAGCCACCCCGACCCAGAGCCTCATCACCTCTTTTGTACCTGGACTATTGCTATAGCCTCCTAATTGATCTCCCTGCCTCCCATTTCTCCCCTCTCCAATCCATCCTCCCCACAGTTGTCAAATAGTATAAAAGCGCATGTCTGACCATGCCACTTCCTAGCTCTATAAGCTTCAGTGGCTCCCCATTGCCTTTAATATAAAATACAAAAGCCTCAGTTTGGCATTTTTTGTTGTTTATTTGTGGGGCAATGAGGGTTAATTGACTTTCCCAGGGTCACACGGCTAGTAAGTGTCAAGAGGCTGGATTTGTACTAAGGTCCTCCTGAATCCAGGGCTGGTGCTTTATTTACTGTGCCACCTAGCTGCCCCCTCAGTTTGGCATTTAAAGTTCTTCACCATCTGGCTCCTGGCTATCTTTCCAGGCTGATCATTACTCCCCCTAATGTATTCATCTCCCACTCCAGCTACTCTTGTCTAGTTTCTGATCCCCATACATGGAATCCCATCTCCTGTCTCCATGCCTTTTTCTAGGCACAGAATGCTCTTCTTCAGTTCTTGATACCCATCTCCCTTCCAGGCCCAGTCTTGGTACTGCCTCCTTCCCAAGGGCCTCCTTTGACTCCCACAGCTATCAATTCCCACCCAATCACTTCATTTATAAATATATACACACATAAACACAAACACATAGGTGTATATTCACTTTATATTTGTACGTGTCCTATGTATGCCCATCTAGGAACATTTCCCCAGTAGATTTAAGCTTCAAAAATCAACTTAGCCGATGCTCATGCTCTTTGCATCTCCAGAATTCAACAATATGTCTGGGACTATGGTAGGTGCTTAATAAGACTGCCCATTGATTGATTTGAAACAAACTTATGAAATAACTAGATCCATGATTACATTGAGTGGAGTAAGATGCGGCCTGGA
The DNA here is from genome assembly GCF_019393635.1 of Dromiciops gliroides. Taxonomy (NCBI): domain Eukaryota; kingdom Metazoa; phylum Chordata; class Mammalia; order Microbiotheria; family Microbiotheriidae; genus Dromiciops; species Dromiciops gliroides. The sequence goes on from NC_057864.1 coordinate 261,542,582, forward strand.
TCACTTGGTCAGGCAGGACGGTGCCCATCTGTTGCCAGTGCTGTTTCCCTCCTGCTGGTAGCAAACCAACTTCTAGAAATGGAGGCAATCTATCCGCTTCCATTGCTAAGGGCTTCGGGGATGCAGACTCAGACTGCAGCTGGTTCCAGGGAGCTCCTGCTTCTACTTTCACATCCAGTGGCCTGGATTCCTTCAGTCTCCCACTAAAACTTTCATCACAGTACTCTTGTGGGGGTCTTTCTTGCTTCCATCTAATGAATTTCAGGCCAGGTCTATTTCATCCAGCCACTCTTACCAGAGAACACTATATTAAAAACACTTCATTCTGGTACTGCATCTCATAATGCCTTGTGCTTCTTATTGCTTTCGATGTCTGATGATCAACATCCTGGGAAAGGAAACCAGTATTAGCACTGTGTAGAGGGGGAAACCAATGCTTACAGAGACTAAGAAGCTGGTGCAACTGAGGTCAGGAAGAAAATCTGATTAAGTTCTTTTTTCGTTTTGTTTAGAACATAGTTGCCCTTTCAATTAATCAATCAATAAACATTAAACACTTACTACATGCCAGGTACTGTGCTAAGTGCTAGGGATACACAATGAGGGGAAAAAATAGTTTCTACCCTTGAGAAGCTCATAACCTCATATAGGAAACAACATGCAATCTCTCTCTCTTTCTCTCTCTCTCTCTCTCTCTCTCTCTCCCTATCCATCCACCCACTCACTTATCTATCTATCTATCCATCTATCTATCTATCTATCTATCTATCTATCTATCTATCTATCTATCTGTCTGTCTGTCTGTCTGTCTGTCTGTCTGTCTGTCTGTCTGTCTATCTATCTATCTATCTATCTATCTATCTATCTATCTATCTATCTACTTATCCATCCATCCATCCGTCCACCCACCCATCTATGTATGTATGTATCTCTCTATCTCTCTATCCATCCATCCATCCATCCATCCATCCATCCATCCATCCATCCATCCATCCATCCATCCAACTCTTGCCAGCTATAGCTAGGTCAGTGACCTTAAATCCAAGGACTAAAGACACATGGAGCTACTTGTATACCTTTCCAACTTCATTTTATGTAGCTCTTGATGCCTTGGTTCATATGGGTGTGTAATAGGATTAATCTATCTTTGTATGGGAAAATAAAGGTTTCAATATTGCCTTGTGGTAATCCTACAGCATCCCTTAGAGCTGGGACTCTAGAGGTCATCTAACCTAAAGTCTCTCGTTTTACAATTGGGGAAACTCAGATCCACAGAACTGAAGTGATTTACCCAAAGCCATATAGGTGATAAGTGTCAGAGGCTGGATTTGATTTTGTTTTTATTTTATTTTATTTTTTGCGGGGCAATGAAGGTTAAGTGACTTGCCCAAGGTCACACAGCTAATAAGTGTAAAGTGTCTGAGGCTGGATTTGAACTCAAGTCCTCCTGAATCCAGGGCTGGTGCTTTATCCACTGTTCCACCTAGCTGCCCCCTCCAGAGGCTGGATTTGAAACCATGTCCTCTGACTATAAATCCATCATCATGCTACCATTTCTAACAATAATGCCTTACATTGACTAAGTCCTTCTCAGATGCTTTGCCATTGCATTAAGGTGACACCTAGGGTGGCTATGCCAGCAGAACATGCACTCTGAGAGGCAGCATGGTCCAATGGAAATAGATCTGGGTTTGGAATCAGGTGACCTACCTCTGTCACTTCCTACCTTTGTGACTTTGGATAAGTCACTTCACCTTATGTGACTCAGTTTCTTCATTTGTAAAATTTGAGGTTTGGGCTGGAGGGCCACTGATGTGCTTTCTAGCCAATTTGAAAGGCCCAAAGATGGACTGTTTTTGTCCTTTTTAAGGGGCAAGGTTAGTGTAGAAACATTCATCAGGAGAAATTTTTTTTGCAGGGAGTGTATACCAGCTTAGAGATACCAGCTATTGCAGCCTTGCATCATAGAGAAACTTCTAGCCTTGGGTTCTCCTTTTCTATTGATCACTAGTTCAGGAAAGTCCCTGGTCATACTTTTTGGACACCTACTCCATGACAAATGCCTTACCACCTATGTACCTTATATAGCCTTCCTTCCCTTCTCATCCCTCCCTTCCCCTTCTCCTCTTCTCTCCCTGTCCTCCTCCTCCTCCTCCTCCCAGTTCTGGGACTATGAAGAAGAATCAAATAAACTCTGCCACTGTGTCTGGATGATGTATGTCAACCTCTTTCCTTTTGGTCCCATTCACCATTCCTGTAACTTTCCAGATTAGAGTGTCCTACATGGCTACCATTCCTCTTTGGGTGTTCTCTCCTTCATGACACTATGAATTCCTCAGGGGCAGGGACTATTTGTGGTTTTGAATTATAACTCCAGTGCTCAGCACAAGGTCTGGCACATAGTAAGCCCTTAACAGATGCTGTTTCATTCATTCAAGGGCATTGATTATAGGGACAGTGGATAGAGCACTGGGTCTGGAGTCAGGAAGACCTGAGTTCCAGCCCCAGACACTTACTGTGTGACCTTGGGCAAATCAGTTAACCACTGTGTGACTCAGTTTCCTTAACTGTAAAATGGTGATAATAGCATCATTTACTTCACAGTAAAATTGCTGTGAGGCTCAAATGAGACATTTGTAAAATATCTTGACATCTCTTTCACCTTCCCATTTTCCCCTCCTACCAGTCCATAGCTCTTTGAACTCTTTTCCACATTGCTTCTCTCATGAAACAAAAAGATCAGATTCTAAACAGTGACAGGGTTGGCAGTTAATAGTCAGTGACCAGAGCACAGACTGTGGCTATATCCATTAGGAGGGACTTGATGGTCCCTTGTTGGTCTTATTCACATCTATGGTAATTGATATTATTGTTTTTTAAAATTATTAATTTCATATTTTATTTTCCCCCAGTTACATGCAAAAACAATTGTCAACATTCCTTTTTAAAATCTAGAGTTACAAATCATCTCCCTCCCTCATTGAAAAGGCAAGCATTTGATATAGGTTATTCGTGTGTAGTCACGTAAAACATTTCCATGTTAGTCATGTTGTAAAAGAAAACATGGACCAAACCCCCTCCCCAAACAGAGTAAAACATAGGCTTCATTTATATTCAGATTCCACCCGTTCTTTCTCTGGGGATGGATAACATTCTTCATCATAAGTCCCCCAGAATTCTTTCGGATCATTGCATTGCTGAGAGTAGCTAATTCATCCACAGTTAATCATATTGATTATTATAAGCATGGTTTTTGCTCATGAAGGACTCTGGTATATATAGAATTTTTAAGGTTATGATGTGATGTGATCACCATTTGGATTGTGAGGGATTTCCAGACTCATTGGAAATCCATAAGGAAAAAGTGGCTTATATAGTGTCTAATACACTTTCCTTTCTTCAGTGTGGAGCAAACAGCAGCAGAAATCCTTGAGATACCCTTGTGGGAATCTTAAAACCAAGCCAGTGAGAATTTGTCTAGTGAGGGCAGGCAGTGGGATGAGGCAATACACAGGTTCTCCCTTCTCTCATCTCTTGAAGATGGATGTGCTCACTAAGAAAACACACACACAAATCAGATAGTAGACAAAAAAAGGAGGCATATCCTCTCTCCATATTTTGTGCTGTGAGCATTCATCTCCTGACTCAGCCCAAGGTATATGATGATGGGTAGCTGCCATTACCTACTTCTACATAAGCAACTTAAGGATGATATGCAGTAGAGGTGGCAGCTGTGTGGGACTTCCATCACCATCTGTGGGGCAAGTCAATTCCCTTCTATAGCTTTTTAAATCTACAAGCTGCCTTACAACTATACCCATATATGGGAAAGGCTTCAGGAGTTAACCCTGAGGAAAAATCAGGAGTCAGAGTCCCTTAGGCAGTTAGATGTTGGACATCACATCCCTCTGGCAACTCCTGCAGCAGCACTGGTGCCAAACTGTATTGGCTCTTCCTTTCCTTTGGATCCACCAATGTCATGGAGAGGAAAAACCTGCTGCATGGACAACAGCTTGTTTTCCATATTGATCCTCCCAGGCCAGCACCCTGGAGAGGACACTCCAGCTACTCTTCCTGGGGTAGATACAACACGGGATATGGCAGTTACTGGTTATAAGTCAATCAGGAGTTGCGGCTCCCGTATCGTATCAGACTGCAAAGTCACACTGTGGCCTGTGGCTCTTCAAGGCACTGATCCATGGTCGTCTGCGACTTGTGGAGGCCTACTACTACTATGAGGGCTTTAAACTAGATAAAGGATTCCTAACCTGGGGTCCACAAACACGCAAGGGTCCATAGATTGATTTCAGGGTGTCCATGATTTTAAAAAATATTTTGAATACTGTATTTCAATATGATTGATTTCTTTTGTAACTTTCAAATAAATATTTTGATAACCAGATGTCAATATGATTGGTTTTCTTTGATTTTCCTATGTATTTTATTTATTCACTTAAACCTTATCCTGAGAAGGGATCTGTAGACTTCACCTGATTGCCAAAGGATCCCAGGGCACAAGCAAGATTAAGAATTCTTAGACTAAATGCTCTCTGAAATCCCTTGAAGTTCAGATATTCTATGGTGTGGTGGAATGAGTGCTGGTTCATGAGCTGGAGAACCCGAGTTAGGAGTTAGAGTCCTGCCTTGTAACAGTCTGGGTAAGAGGTTTGATGACCTAACTTAAATTGGTGGCTATGTGAATAGAGAGATAAGGTTACCTCATGTGTAACCTTGGACAAGTCATTTACATAAAGTTTGATTGGTGGCTTGTAAGGTCTCTTCCAGTTCAAAATCTATGATCTCACAGTTTCAAGAGGGATATTGGTGACCTGACCTGACTTTGAAAAGTATTGTTAAGTCATGTCTTTCAGTAGACAGTTCTTGACTCTGCATGGCTAAAGAAGTAGGGGCTAAGGGAGGAGAGGGTGGGACTCCCCAGAAAGAATGCAATTTCAATTTCCTTGGAAGGAAAGTGAGATGACTCCTCTGACAGATGTAAAAACTAAACAAAACACGCAAAAACCTTTGGCATTTATTTGCTTGTCCACATTATCCATCCATCCATCCATCCATCTATCTATCTATCTATCTATCTATCTATCTATCTATCTATCTATCTATCTATCTATCTATCTATCTATCTGTCATCTATCATTTATCTATCTCTCCCTATCATCTATCATTTATCAATTTATCTATCCACCCATTTATTTATGCATTCCTTTATTCATCCATTTTTTATGTATTTGTTTGCTCATTCATTCATTTATCTATCTATTTATTTATCCATCTAATTATTTGTTTGTTTATTTGCAGGGCAATGAGGGTTAAGTGACTTGCCCAGGGTCACACAGCTAGTGAGTGTCAAGTGTCTGAAGCCAGATTTGAACTCAGATCCTCCTGAATCCAGGGCCGGTGCTTTATCCACTGCGCTACCTATCTGTACCGCCCCCCCCCCAATTATCTTCTTTCTTTTCTTTTCCTTCTCTTCCTTCCTATTTTCTCTTAGTCAAGCAGCTGCTGTGCTAGGTACCAGTGATATAAAAAATAATAAAACCAGGCCCTGCCCTCAAGGAACTTTCATTATATTGGAGAAAATGACCTATACAAATGTGTCTATAATAATAAATAAAAGCAGAATAGACACAAGACAATGAAATAAAAGGCATTTAGAGGGAGAAAGCACTAGAAGTTGGAAGGTAATAAGGAAAGGTATTACGTAGAAAAGGTGGGGTTTGAACTGTCTTGAAGGAAATTAGGGATTCAGAGGCAGAAGTGACCAGAGAATACAGTCCAAGCATTAAAAGGAATGGACAGAACAGATAGAGTTGCCTATGAAAGAAACAGAGAGAAGGCCACTTGATTGGATTATAGACTATGGGAAGGAGAGTCATGTCTAATGAGTTAGGAAATATAAGTTGGGGCCAAGTTGTGGAGACATTTAAAAATAAAAAAGAGTTTATAGTTTATGCAGAAGTAATGGGGAACCATTTGAATTTCTTGAGTAAGAAAGTAACATGGTCAGATCTGGCTTTAGAAAAATCACTTGGGTGGATATAGGGTATATGGATCGAAGTGGAGAAAAGACATGGGGCAGTGTGAGAGTAATTAGGAAACTATTAGGGGCAGCTAGGTGGAGTAGTGGATAAAGCACCGGTCCTGGATTCAGGAGTACCTGAGTTCAAACCCGGCCTCAGACACTTGACACTTACTAGCTGTGTGACCCTGAGCAACTCACTTAACCCTCATTGCCCTGCAAAAAAAAAAAAAAAAAAAAGAGGAAACTATTGCAATAGTCTGGGTGAAAGGTTTTGATGACCTGAATGAAGTTGGTGGATATGTGAATAGAAGAGAAGGGGTCAGACTGGAGAGATATCACATTCAGAGAAATGGCAAGAATTGACCTCTTCTTTAACATTTTCTTTTTTTTTCCTTTGTCCTATTAAAAGCAATTAAGACCCTTAATGAAAGGGATTTGGTTCCAGAAGGAAGTATCAGTACCAATCAGCTGTGCCCATGGGCATTCAGCTCATCATTGACCACCCCTCCAATGGTATTTGCCAACTTGACTCTCTGAGCTGCTTGTCAATGACAAACCCAGGGCTTTGGAGTTCAAATGTGAGGCTGTCTACCTCCTTAAGCTAAGGGTGCCACAAAAGGGCCCAGAGTAAGAAACATAACAAAACACATGGATGATACGAGGTCATTATGGCTATACTAACTCACCCTATTAGAAATACCTTCCAACTTTTTCTTTGTCTCCTATTCAGATATTTATTCTGTGTTCACAAATTAGTGAGGCCATTGGACTGTGGGAATATATAACCTTTCCTCTCTTTGTAGAGGTAGAGGAATATGGATGTAGACCATTACACATAATGTCAGATTTGGTCAATATGTTGGTTAGTTTTGCTGAGCTGGTTTTTTTCACTCTCTTTTTAATTTTTTATTATAATGATGGTTTTCTGGGAGTGGAAAGAGAGAAGGATATGGGAAATGAAGATGATGTAAAAACAAAAGATCAATAAAAATTTAAATTAAAACAAAAGAATGGAGCCAGTTTTGTAATATCAGTGACTCATCATAGTTCTTTCTTGTTTAAATAAGCTACTTGATTATATTTTACTGGCATAGGGATGCATGTGATTACTGGATGAGCCAGCTTGCCAAACTCACTCCTTGTCCTACCTCCCATGGGATTGATTTTATGGCTCTCTGGGCCACTGCTGAAATTTCCATTTCCCTCCACCTCCTCCCCTCTCTGTCTCTGTCTCTCTCTGTCTCTCTCTGTCTCTGTTTCTCTCTCTGTCTCTCTCTCTCTTACACTCACCTCTTCTCTTTCTTTGCTTCTCTTCCTCCTCCCCCTCCTCTCCTCCTCCTCTTTTTCTTTCTCCTCCTCTTCTTCCTTCTCCTCTTCTGCCTCCTCCTTGTTTTCTTACTCTTGTCCCCCCTTCTCTTTTCTCCTTCCCTCTGTTTCTCTTTATTCTATTTTCTCTCTTTTCTCCCTCACTCACTCCTCTCCCTCACACCTTTCTGCGCTCCTTTCTGCTTTCTTCTCACTCCTTTTCTTCTACCTTGGACTTCTTCCAATCTCACTGAAACTACTGCTGGGGGATCCCTTGTTTGCCATTTTCCTTCCTAATCTTCTGGATTTTTGACTAAAGCTCCCCTCATGTGTTAACATGAGTCTCATTGAAATGACACAAAACAAGTCTTTGTGCCAGTAATCCCTAGGTTTGCTGAGGGATAGGGTTGGTGCATCAGGATAGTTTCAGTCATTTCAGTGCTGCTTGGTGGTCCTGAAAACTAGGAGCCTTTTGAATGCTTTTAAAATGGAAATGGGAGAAGAAAGACTCAAATTTGGACACCTTTGGCTTCATCTCTAGCTCTTTCAAACAGTAACCCTCTAGTTCGTGGTTATTTCTGATGCCTATAATTGTTTGTTTGTTTATTGCGGGGCAATGAGGGTTAAGTGACTTCCCCAGGGTCACACAGCTAGTGTCAAGTGTCTGAGGTTGGATTTGAAGTCAGGTCCTCCTGAATCCAGGGCTGGTGCTTTATCCACTGTACCACCTAGATGCCTCTAGGATGCCTATAATATTTTTCCACATTTGATCTCCAAAACATATTGGTCAAACTGGGCATTCATATCAATCTCCATCTTGGGATTGGCTCCAAGACAAATATGATTCTGGAGATTGAGTATAATCTTCACAAGCTTCTTTTTCTGTTATTTTCCCTTATCATATATCTCATCTCATTTGATCTTTCCTGACCTTTTGTTTTCTGGGTTTTAAAAAAGTTTTATTGTTACCTTTTGTTATTATACCACAGTTATTTCTCTTTAGTTCTTCCTGGCTTGGAACTCTTTGTAAGAAAAAACCTTAAGAAAGTATCAGGATACAGTGGAAAGAAGGTTGGTTCAGGAATCAAAGGATATGCCTTTGAAACCTGGCTCTACTGCTTACTACTTATAGGACCTGGTGGGTCTCAGTTTCTTTGTGTTTAAAATGAATGGGTTGGGGGGGGCACAGCTAAGTGGCACAGTGGATAAAGCACTAGCCCTGGATTCAGGAGGACCAGAGTTCAAATATGGTCTCAGACACTTGACACTTACTAGCTGTGTGACCCTGGGCAAGTCATTTAACCCTCATTGCTCTGCAAAAAAAAAAAAAATGAATGGTTTGGATTAGATGACTTCTTTTTTGTTCCTGCTCTCATTTGATCTTATGATTTAAGCAAAGTCATTTTCTATAAGAACCATCTGACAGTGTATATTGCATTTCAAATCCATAATCCCCACATCTCTATTGAGAGGAAGATGGGTTCCCTTATGAGTTCTCCAGGACAGAGATGGTTTTATTATAATTAATCAGAATTCAAATGCCTCTTATTGTTGGTTTTGTTTGCATGATTATAATCCTTGTATATATAATTCTCTTGGTTTATTTTTCTCTTTATCATTTTGTAGATGTCTTCCCATATTTCTCTAGACTTCTAATATTCATTAGTTCTTATAATACAATATTATTCCATTACATTCATATGTCACAGTTTGTTCATCTATTCACTAATTTTTTTCTTTTTCTTTTTTTCACCAATTTTTCTACAACAAAGAGTTCTGCTATAAATATTTTGTTATATATAGGAACTTTCTTTTTGTCATTGACTTCCTTGTATATGAAAGGTTTGCTGTGTTTTCTCATGCTAATTACAATTTTTCCCCAGAATTGTTGGACCATTTCACAACTTTGCTTATAGTGTGTTACCATTGCAGTTTTCCCATAACCCCATCAACATTGACTGTTTTAACTTTTTAAATTATTATTATTAATTTCAATGGGTATGAGGTGAAACTTCCAAGTTGTTTTAATTTGTCATTCTTCTATTATTGGCGATTGTGGAGCAATCTTTCATATGGTTTCAGGTCATTCATTTTTTTTTAGAAAGATATTTTCTTTTCCTTTTTTCCTTTGACTATTAATCTGCTAGAAAATGGCCTTTGTTCTTATATATTTGTGTCAATACCTATTTCATTTGGTTTTGTAAATTATTAACCTGACTTTCAACCATTCACTCATTCATTTACTCAGTCATCCAACAAACATTAAGGACCTACTATGTGCCAGGTGCTAGGGCTACAGAGACAAAAAAAAGACAGTCTTACTTTGTCTTGGGGGGGTGAGGAACAAGATATAGACATATAGGCAAATAAAAATATATGCAATTTCATTTTTGGGGGGGCGAGGCATTAGGAACTGAGGAAATTATAGAAGGCTTCCAAAAAGACCTGGTACTTGGGCTGAGCTTGGAAGGAAGCCAAGAATTCTAAGGGGTGGATGCAAATAGGGATCCTAGGATAATCTATTTGGAACTGGAAAGGAACTTCAGTCCAACTTTTTCACTTTACAGTTGAGGAAACTGAGGCCTAGAGAGGTTAAGTGACTTACCCAAAATTGCACAGGGGCAGAGGTAGGCTTTGTTTCTGGGTCTTCTGATTCCAAATCAATTGCTTTGTACAGAACTGCCCTCTTGTTCATTTCAAGAATGTGAGATAGTCTGTATAACAGTGGGTAGGTGAGAAAAGGAAAACTCAATATGGGAAGCAGTAAGTAGGCATATTTGTTAGGAATATAGATCATGTAAGAGTGAGAAATAAAGAATTAGCTGAGAAAAGTAGCCTGAAGCCAGATTATGAAGGGCTTTAATAGTCAGAGCCTTTTATCCTCAAGGTAAGAAGAATCCACTGGAGATTTCTAAGCAGAGGAGTGATGTAGTCAAACCAGTGCATTAGGAATATCAATTTGGTAGCACTTTGAATAATGGATAAGAAGTAGGAGAGACCTGAGGTAGGGACACCAATTAGGAAAGACTGTAGTAGTCCAGGAGAAACAAAAGGCCTAAACTAGAATGGTGGCTATGTGAATAGAGAGAAAAGTACAGATGTGAAAGATGTTATGGAGAGAGAACTGGGGGCAAATGGCACCTGATTGAGTATGAGGGTGAGTGAAGGTGTGAAGAAAAGTGACTTGAAGGGTCAATTGATAAGAATAGGGAAGTTAGGAAAGGGATGGGTTTTGAAGGAAAGATAATGAATGCAATTTTAAGCCTGTTGGGTTTGAGATGCCTTTAGGACATCTAGCTGAAAATGTCCAGTAGGCAGTTGGCAATGCAAGACTGGTGCTCAGGAGAGAAATTAGGTCCTCATATACAGATCTGAGATTCACCTGAATAAGGATGATCATTGAACCCAAGAGAGTTGGAGATCTTGAAGATAGAGGGTATAGAGAAAGAAAAGGGCTCAGAACAACTTTGGAAGGAATATACAACTTGTTTCAAAAAAGGTAAAGTTATTTTTTTTAAGATCACACATCAATCCACCTCCTGACAGAGGGGTAATGGACTCACTGTACAGAATGAAGCATATGTTTTTGGATATGGCAAATATATGTATTTGTTTTTGTTGAATATGCTTATTTGTTACAAAGATTATGTTTTTCTTTTCTTTTTTTTTCATTTTGGGGGAGGAAGGGGAACTATCAACAATGTTGCCCAAAAAATGGGAAGAAAAAAGGTGAATGGAGCATTTTAAAATGCACAGAAGAGAAGAGAAGCTTATAAGGAGACACAGATGGGCAGGACAGCTTTGAAAGTAACATGTTGAATTTATTATGCACTTAAAAAACCAAGCCATACATAATAGATAGTAGTTTTACAAATAAATCTTTTGTTGTTCTACTTTGTACAGGTAAATAGTTATTTTTTGGGGGGGAGTAATTAAGTTTAAATTTTATAAACTAAATTTTAAAAAATCACCAATACCCAAACTGTGGTACTGACACTAAAATCTTGGTCTTCTAGGTGTAGCACTTTTCCCATCACAACACACAGCCCCACAAATGTTCCTTCTCACTCCCTTAGGTTCCCCTCATCCTTTCTTACCCATCCTTCCCTATTAAAAACCACATTTAGGAAAAAAAATCTGTTATTTTCTCCTGCTTAGAGATAGTTATTTCCCCCAAGAATAAACTGGGAGCTGTCCAGCCGAATGAAGCTCATTCAGGAAAAAAGAAGTCAGGACAACTACTTGGACATGAAATTGTACGAATACACATAGGTCAGTTGGAATCAAATTGTCTCTCATTCTTATTCATAAAAACTTTTCTCTTTCTCCTGGTATCTCAAAGCTCTGATTGGCTCTAGACCTGTTTCTCAAACTCTATTTATACTTGGGAGGTAGGGGTGGGCTGATGTTGCATTTCTGGTCCCCACTACAGCCAGAGGCATATTTCTGCTCCCTGGTGGGTCAAACTTTTGTCCAAGCCATGAGGATCCTTAGTTCCAAGGCAGAGCTGGAAGTCACATTACACTGATAAATTCACATAGAACTGTCAATGACTAGTTTTTATGCTATCTCTCAGGGTGGGCAGGGATTATCTTTTAGGAAGCCAAAATAAAATCTTAAGCCACTATTGGGCAATTTTCCAAAAGAGGAAGCATGGCAAACTTTGGGTTTAAACATCTGTTTGGATCAGAGGACTTCCATTTAAATCCCAACTCTTGTGTGTGACTTTGAACAAGTCACTTATCCTGTCTCTGAGTCTCAGTTTCCTTAGTTTTAAAATGAGTAGATTGAACAAAGTGAGTTCTGAGATGCTTTCTGGATCTGAATCTATGATATATGATATTATGTTATTGAATCATATTATATAGTATATAATGTATTGTATTGTATGGCTAGGGACTGAACCTACAATTTTCATTTTGTGTAGTGGGGAGGGAATTTTCAGATGAAGAAACTCCCTTTATCAATGCAAGTTACTACTTTTTCTGTCTTGAAGAGTTCCCTGGGGGCAGCTAGGTGGTACAGTAGATAAAGCACCAGATCTGGATTCAGGGGGACATGAGTTCAAATCCGGCCTTAGACATTTGACACTTACTAGCTATGTGACCCTGGGCAAGTCACTTAACCCTCATTGCCCTGGAAAAAATTTTTTTAAAAGAGTTGCCTATAGCACTGAATGTTTACATGATATGCTTAGAATCACATGGCTGGTACAAGTGAGATGTGGGTCTTGAACCCAAGGCTTTCTGACTCCAGCTCTCTATTCATCATGCCTGTTGTCTCAATTATACAGAATAGTACAACATAGCATAGAATGGGATAATATAGTATAATATAGCATAGTATAGTATAAAATAATACAATTTAACACAGTATAATACAAAAAGTATAGCTTAGTATCACACAATACAAAATAATAATGCAATATGTGATGTCATATATATTTTTCAAATACAGTATCATGTTATAATGTATATTTATATTATAGACTATGTAATATTTAGATTGTATAATCTATTAAATTATGTTATATTCCATACTGTATTCAAATATAATATAAAATATATTTTATATTATATAATATATATTGTATATTCTATTATGTTACAGCAATTATATTAAATTATATTATATTATATTTCAACTGATTCTGAGAGATCTATAGTTGTGCTAATAAGAATATTTATTTTAAATCTGGAAGAGGCCTCAGCAATCACTTACATCAATAACTAGTATGTTAAAATCACTTTACATATCCTGTCCAGTCCACAAAGATCATGTTCATCAATGGAACCTTTTCTCCATGAGTTGTATTCATGGTAGGGTGGAAGTGCTGTGACTGGATTGAGATCTCCTTTCCCCACCTGGGGTGGGGTTTTACTTGAACATTTTCCCTTTCTCCTGTAGCTTGAGCATCTCAGTAGTGCTGGGGACTCCAACGAGGAACAGGAGCTGACCTCTAAAATGACCTCTCGAAGCAGTGATTCTCTTCCTCACAATAATCATATGAATTATATACTATTATTATCCCCATATCACAGATGAGGAAACCAAGACTGAATGAAATGAAATTACTCGCGTATGGTCAAACAGCTAGCCAGAGTATGAGGTAAAATTTGAATTTTAGTTTTTCTGACTCCAAGACCAACATTCTACCTACTGCATCAACTAATTCTTTTACAGCTGGGGAAACTGAGGGCACAAGAGGAGGCTTGCCCATTGTAGTGAGAGGGTTAGATATAAAATTCAAGACTTTCTGACTCCACATCCAGTGATTTTCCATTCTGAACTTCTTTGGCATCTTGGGATGTCTTACTCCTTGAAGTGGGGGCAGTTATAATAGTCCTGTCCAGTCCACAAGGACCATGTTCATCAATGGTGCCCTTCTTCCATGAGTCCGATCCATGGTAGGCTGGAAGTGTTGTATCTGGAATGAGATGTCCTCTCCCCAACTTGGGGTAGGGTACAACTTGAAAATTTCCCATTCTTCCTGTAACTTGATCAGTTCAGGAGCCTTGGGACCCCAGCAAGGAACAGGAGCTGAAAATGACCTCTCAAAGCAGACAGTGGTTCCCTTCCCACAAATCTACCAGGATGTTGACAGTCCTGTGCCCCCAGAGGCTGGGCCCATGTCCTGATCTCCCTGTGGGTCATGGCAGGGCACACACAGTGTCCCCTGAGGCATTTCCAGAAACTATTCACCCAAAGAAACTCTGTGAACACAAGTTGACCACACAGCATTCACACAAACAGCTCTACCTCCCAAATGAGGTGTCAGAAGCCCAGGTTGTTCCACAGACTCTAAATCAGCCCAGCTGTTCTATACTAGTCACCCCTTCCCAGCTTTTTACTGATCCCAGATGACAGATGGGCTCTAGGCTCAGAGGATGAAGATAGTTCAGGTATTTAGCTTCATTCTTCTCCTGGTCTATCTTTTGGTGACATATTCTAAGACCCTGAGACCTCCCCCCCCACCAATATCTCTACGTTCTATGTTTGCAGTAGGAAAAAAAGGAACAAGTTTACTTATTCAATAATCCACAATAGACTATTTCCTCCTACTAGCAAGAGCAGCATTCTGGTAATTGGCTGGTAGAATTTCTGGTAGAAATTAGTGTCCTCTGATTTCCCTTTCTGAACTGCTCCTGTCTCTTCCCCATTCTCCTAATGGTATCTCCTTATCATCCAAAGCTATTCATCCTGTCTAAACTCTGTTTTTGCTTCAGAAATCACCCTTCCCATTTCTCATTCCAAAATTCCTCTGTCTTAAGGTTCTTCCTAGCTCTGATCTTAGAATCCTATGCATTCTGCTCATCTGGTTATGATTGAAGTCAGAGGGAGCATGATGAGGTTGAAAGAATTTGGGACTTGACTCTGGAAGAAGTAATGGTTAAAACACTACCTACTTGGGACACTTAGCTTTGGGACTTGGACCAGTCACATAACCTCTCTAAATGTCCATTTCTTCATCTGTTAAATTGGAATACTTATATCTGTCTCACAGGGCTCTTGAAAAAACACATGTGAAATGCTATAGACACATTAGCTCTTCTGCCTCTTTGATTAATACATTTTATTGTTTAATTTATACAGGTTAAAATGATAAGACTTGGGGCAGCTAGGTAGCGCAGTGGATAAAGCACCGGCCCTGGATTCAGGAGTACCTGAGTTCAAATCCAGCCTCAGACACTTGACACTTACCAGCTGTGTGACCCTGGGCAAGTCACTTAACCCCCATTGCCCCGCAGCAAAACAAAACAAAACAAAACAAAACAAGACTCAATTCAAAGTACCAACTAGTGGACAATGACTTTCTTCAGTGGTCTCAGGATTGCATCAATAATGGCAACTCCTTTATTGATGCGAACCAAAACCCATCTATGCCTTCTTATTCCATGCACATTTTTCATCCATGTCTTCCTATACATCTTCCATAGAGGAAAGTACAAATAATAATTCATAGATCATAAATCTAGATCTGGGAGGAACCTCAGGAGTCATCTAGGCCAATCCCTTCATTTAAAAGGTTCATTTCTTTTATTCTTAAGAAATAAAACAAGGATTTTATAACATATAGAAATAGAAACATATAACACATAGAACAGACAGTATAGAATATATGATATACAATATATGTAATATATCATTTAATATACAATTCAATGATATAAAACATAAATAAGATATTTAATAATGTATAATAGCTATAATATATAATTATAGAATATAGAACATAACATAGAATATAAACTTCAAATTTATTATGTACAATCTTGCTATTCCTTTTAATTATATAATAAAGTTATCATGTAACTTTTTTTCCTTTTTTTTCTTTCTTGTCTTTCCTCCTCTTCCTTGCGTCTGGCTAAACCAACCCTTTCATTTTATAGATGAGGAAACCAAAGCCCAGAAAAGTCAACTGATTAACCCAAAGTCACATAGCTATTGCATATCATAGGCAAGAGTTTAACCCTGGTGTCTTCTGATCCAGTGTCCAGAAGGACTTTATAACTATGCACATGTGTGGTTAAGGAACTGGAGGGAGCTTCTATAGCTTTGTTTTGTTTTGTTTCTTCTCATTAGCATATCAGTACCAACTCCCCAAGGACCTCCTCTGGTTTTTCTCTCTTTGGCTCATCAGTACAATGAGTTTATGAGATTGAGTCACCTAGGAAGGTAGGGCGTGTCTTGGCCTGAGGGAGCAAGGTATGGGGAAGGAGGTAACAGAAGTAATTGGAGTAAAGGACAACAGAAGAACAGGAGAGGTGCCCCTAAATGGAAGGGGCAACGACTAAATTGAGGAGTTCCAAATGGGGCTCGCAGGTCAGAGTGCTATGCTTTGGGTATCAACTTGTAGGGCAGAGAGGAGGGGTGGTGCGAAGAGGAAATGGAGCCTTTGGATTTGAGCTCTACTCATCCCCAAGGCTAATGATCCCATTAACAAGACACAGAAATAAATGTCCTTGTTTATTCTTTTTCTGATATCCCATAATTTAACTGATATGGGAAATTACCTCCACAAGTACACACCACATACATCATCAATTAATTGACATGCATTTATTATATACTTACTATATACAAGGTCTAGGGATATATAGAAAGGTAAAAAATAGTCCCTGCCCACAAGGAGTTCAACTTCTAAAGGGAAGACAACATATAAATGACTTGGTTTATGTACAAAATATAGAGTAAATGGGAGGAAATTTCAGAAGAGAAGGTACTAGCAGCTACAGCTGGTGGGGAAGCAGGAAAAGCTCTCTGTAGAAAGTGGGATTTGAGCTGAGACTTGGGAAGAAAACCAGGGAGGCAGAGTGTGTGTGTGTGTGTGTGTGTGTGTGTATGTTGGGGGGGGGGGGACAGTGCTTTAGTTATGGAAAGCACAGTTCCAGAACAAAGGTGGGAAGACAAGAGAGGAAGTGTCACATGCAGGTAGGCTAATGTGGTTGGATCATAGAATTGGGGGAGGGGGATGAGTAAGAAGATTGGAAATGTAGGAAGGAGCCAGGTTGTAAAGAGTTTAAATAAATGCCAAAGAAGAGACTAGAATAAGTGGTTAATTAAATGCTGGTTAACCAACTGACAGATGATGAAGGTAATTGGGAGCTACTGGAATCTGTTGTATTAAGGAATTGGATAGATTTAGCTTTGGGAAAATCATTTTGACAGTTTCGTGGAAAGTGGATTAGGATGAGGAGGAATTACAGCAGGGAGACTAATCAGAAGGCTATTGTAATAGTTTTGGGGCAACTAGGTGGCGAAATGAATAGCTTGTAGCTCCCAGAGTCAGGAAGACCTGAGTTCAAATCTAGACATTCCAGTATCTTTTCTAAGAAAACCCCAAATGGTGTCATGAAGATTTGGACACAACTGTAACAAGTCATAGTCTAGAGGCCAGATGATAAGGGCCTTAACTAAGTGGTGCCTGTAAGTAGAAAAAAGGAGGCATTTGTGAGAGAAATTGTGAAAATAAAAACTAGAAACAAGGCTTGACAACAAATTAGATATGTGGGGTCAGGGTGCATGAGTAGAGGATGACCATAAGGTTGTCAGTCAGGTGACTGGAAAGATGGTCATGCTCTCAAATACAATAGAAAAGTTCAGAAAGCTAAATGGCATATTGGATAGAGTGCTAAGCTGGACCCAGGAAGACCTGAGTTTCAATCTGAATCTAGGCATTTATAGCTGTGTGACTCTGGGCAAGTTATTCTGTCTGCCTCAGTTTCCTCAACTATAAAATGGAGATTATAATAGCACCTACATCCCTGAGTTGTGAAGATAAAGCAAGGCAACATTTATAAAGTGTTTAACACTTTATATAACACTTATATGTATGGGGCACATAGTAGGTCCTTCCTTTCTTCCTTCCCCCTTCTTCCTTCCTTCCTTTCTTCCTCCCTTTCTCCCTTCCTCCCACCTTCCCTCCCTCCCCTCTCCCTTACTCTCTTCCTTCCTCCCTCCCTCCCTCCCTTCCTTCCTTCCTTCTGTGGAAATTTATTTTGATTTGGGGACCCTACCTTTAGGCTGAGATTAGAAAGCCTTAGGCCCTCAGGGTCTCTTCCCCTCCCCCTCTGCTTCAGCTGAGCCGGAAAGCCCTGTGGGCTGTGCTAGACGCCAGGTCAGACAGCTGGGGGAAAAAGCCCCCATCTCCCTCCGACCTGAGCAGAGCTATCTGAAAGATCCCTAATAGCCTGTGCTGAGGCACCTAGCATCCCCTCCCCCCCCCCCTACCAGCTGCAGCCCTGGCTGGCAAATTACCTTGGTCTGTGGGGGTGGAGGAAGCCCCGAGATTTGAGTGGAGAGAAGAAAAGGTATATATAGACCTGGGGGTTAGACTCAGGAGGGGGTGGCTGATGAGATTAGAGAGAGTTCGGTTAGGAAAAGGAGAGATGGGGTTGAGAAAGAACGGGGGCTGCTGATGGAGGGCAGAGAAGAGGTCAAGAGGTGGCTGGCGAGATTAGAAAGGTTGTAGCTCCGCAGACTAGAGATGGGTCTACAAGGACGCAGGAGAAGACGAGAAGGACTAGGAGCAGGGAAAAGAGAGGCCGAAGGGCAGACTGACGGAGCAGACAGACAGAAGGTGAGACAGTAAGGAGGAGAGAAAAGTTAGAAGCAGGGAATTTACAAAGTGAAAGGGGCTTGGAGTTAGAATAAAGGACCTGAGTACCCTGAGGGAGGCTTGGCTAAGGCCCTTATTGTATTAAAAAGGGTACAGGCCTCATTACAAACAAGGGAAAGTGTAATGTGCCCTGAGGCAGGAGGCAGCTAAGGCCCTTATGGTATTCAAAAAGTTTGCAGCAGGTGGGAAAGAGACACAGTGGAAAGAGACGCAGCAATGCAGTCACGTTGTACATTTTATTTCCCTGTATTCTTAATTTAAATAGTATCTCATAAATAAACTCTGCTTTGATTATTTAGTTAAGAGGCTTCTTAATATTTTGCTTATCAATTTGGGAGTGGAGCAATGTGGTGGAACTTTATAAACAGCCCATATTAAATTAAACGCAGTCAGATAGCAAATAGTCAACAGTCCCAGATTTAAGTACTCCAGTCAGCTTTAGCCCCCCAAAATTATCCCTAGTCATCAAAAATATTTCTACGTTTAATGGCGACCACGAAGGGACTTACAGCCCAATTATAATTTTCTCTAAACTTATCATTTTTCATAAGTACAATTATTATAATTTTCCAGGTTAGTTATAGTTATTAATAATTTTTTTTTACACTTCCTTCCTTCCTTTCAGAAGAAGTGTTATAGTCTTAGGTAGCTAACTGGGACATTAAAAGTGACTGGGGCCCTTAGTCACCAAGTCAGTATCTGCAGGAATAGAACTGGAACACAAGGTCCTCTTGACTATGAGGTTTGCTCTCTATCCACCATGCCTGTTAATTTATTTTGGGTAAAATAGTCCATCTCATGGACACAGTAAGTCAAATGTGGCTTTTAAGGTGCTGACTGAGTTAAAGAAATGAAAACACCTCTTTCAAATTTGGATCATCAATAATCAGGGTAAGAAGAGGAACATGTAGCATGACTGAGACACCAGTTAGGTGGACACATCTTGTTTACTTCTAAGCTTCCTCCTTCAGCTCTCTACCTGCTCCTATTACCCAAAGACATTTGGGGAGTCCTTACTATTTTCATGGTACTTATGATAATGGTAGTACTCCTTAATGTAGTGCTTTCTCATACATTATCTTATTTAATTAGAATGCACAATGCCTTCCCCTCATGAAATCACCTTGTATAATCTTATATTTACTTATCTACTTATATACGGTTTTCTCCCCCCATAATATATAAGCTACTCGAAGGCAGGGAAAATTTCTTTGTTTTTTTTTCATCCCTACCCCTTAGGACATGATCTAGAACCTAGTTAAAGCTTTTAAATACTCATTGAACAGTGAATGAATGAAAGAAGAATTTACAAAACATTATTCTCAAGACTACCCTGTAGAGTAGGTGGTACTTGAATTAGATCTTAAGGGAAGGGAGAAACTTCCAACAAGTCTAAGGTGTCAGAGGTCATTTTGGGCATGGGATGGTTCCAGCAAAGGCATGGAAAAGGCCATATGAGAATGAGGGATAGATATCAGTTAAATGTGGATGGAATTTACAGAAAGACAGTCCCTCAACATTAGCCTGGAATGATTGGTTGGAGTCAGATAGTGGGGGGCTAAAGA
The DNA here is from genome assembly GCF_019393635.1 of Dromiciops gliroides. Classification (NCBI taxonomy): domain Eukaryota; kingdom Metazoa; phylum Chordata; class Mammalia; order Microbiotheria; family Microbiotheriidae; genus Dromiciops; species Dromiciops gliroides. The sequence continues at coordinate 261,562,611 of NC_057864.1, forward strand.
TGCCAAGATCAAGATTTTATACCTGACTCCATAGGCAAGGGAAATTTCCTGAAAGGGTTTTGGGAGCAAGGGAATGACATGATCAAAACTACATTTAAGTGAATAATACTAAGTCATCAGTGCTACTATGAACTTGCCCTCACTGGTAGTAGCAGTGGGACTATTTATTATTATTTACTTTTTGCTTAATGGCATTTTTTCTTGGGGGAATGTCTGAGGCTGATCCCTCACTCTGACCACATCATTCCTTGCTCAAAAACCTCCATTCTAGGACAAAATACATGTTCCTTAATTTTTTAGTCCCTCCACAATCTGGCTCCAAATTGCCTTTGCAGTTTTACTTCATTTCATTCCCTCTCTCTCATTCATTTTTTGTTCCAGCCAAACTCAACTCCAGCCTGTTTCCAATATTTGACGTTCAATTTCCCACCTCTGTGAATTCACACAAGCCATTCTCACCCGTGCCAGGAACACCCTTCTGCCTCATCTCTGCCTCTCTGAAGACCGATGTTCTTTCAAGTTTCATCTCTGATGTTTGCTCCAGCATCAAGCCTTCTCTGATGCTCCCAGTGAATGTTCTCTTCCTCCTCAAATTACTTTGTATTTATTTCTCTGTGTACTTATTCTGTCGTTCCATTAGAATGCAAGCAGACCCTTTTCTATTTTTGTCTTTGTATTCTCAGAACCTATTGCCTAGTAAGTACTTAATATATCTTCTGAATTGACTGGAATCATCACCATGGTTGATTTGCGAAACAGGAAGGCAGAGGCTGCTGCTAATAGACCTAACAGAGGACATCAGCTTCTCTTCCTTACTGACACTATTTGTAGGCAGTACAGAAAAACAAGGAAAACTCCCAGGCTCCTGGGCTGCTGTTAGATTGCTTTATTATACTATGTTAGTTAAGCTGTGGGTTTTGGAAGGAGGGAAGAGGAAAAGAATGAGGTGAGGCCACTGTGGCAGGATAGTTCTGGGTAGTCTGGTTGCCTGGGTGGCCTTTCCCATGTGTCTGTGTCTGAGTTGCCCTGTGTTGTAAGCATTCCTGTCTTGTTTGCATTTGGCTGTGTTGTAAGTTGCTTGAGGTCTTAGGCATAGAAGACAGGAAAGTACTGGAAAGTGATGACTCTGGATCACAAGTTAAGTGACATCTGATCTTTGATAATACTTTCTGAGCTCTTCTCTATCCTCTTGGGCATGTCTATGTCATATTTTAAACTCTGGTAAATTAAAGGAGAAGGAAATGAGGGCAGTAGGCAATTGGTTCAAAGAAAGTGTCCATTTTTTATTGTCTCCAGGCTGTGTATGTTACCTTAGTATTTTCCATGAACTAGGAGTCAGGTGAGCCCTTGAAATACAAATATGGTGGGTCCTTCAATGGTATATGTTAGAAAAAAGACGAGAGAAAAATGTGGTATGGTATGATGAAAATTTTGGATGGGTTGTGATTAGGATGTGTTACATACCATGGAACTAATGAACACAGGATACCTTCCTTTGGATAAGTTACCTATTCCCTCCATCTTTCTAGACTTAGATTTGGAAAAATACCTATATTGATGAGATCACAGACCCATCAAATTTTTTTTTTTTTGTGTGTGTGTGTAGCAATGAGGGTTACGTGACTTGCCCAGGGTCACACAGCTAGTAAGTGTCAAGTGTCTGAGGTTGGATTTGAACTCAGGTACTCCTGAATCTAAGGTACGTGCTTTATCCACTGCACCACCTAGCTGCCCCCCCCTTTTTTTTGACCCATCAAAATTTAAGACATGGGAGGACAGAGGACTATGAGCAAGGGCATAACTCTGGGCAATGAGCCTGGGTTAAGGGAAGGGACTATAGGCCTGAAGCCTGGGGATGGTCTCACTGTGGGGACCAAAGAAGTAGATTCCTTCTGTGGGTCTGGGGTTCTTATATCCAGAGTTAAGTCTTGGGAAAGCTGACTCTAGTGAAGTCAATTCAAGAGGCATGTATTAAGCACCTACTATGTGCTGTGATAGAAGGCCTATGATACTCAGCAATCTTGCTAAACCAAATCTTTCGGGGCTGAGACAACAGGACTTGAAATTTCACCAGAACAAAGAATTCCTGAAGAGGAGTTTCTACATCATCTCTGCAGCTAATAGTGTTAGTGCATTATCTGGGGCACTGAGAGGTTAAGTGATTTACCCAGGGTCACAAAGCCATCATGTGTCACCTGAATCCAGGTCTTACTGAATCCAAAAGGCCAGTTCTCTAGTGCCTATGTCACCTTGTTTCTTTATGAGTTAGAAATATAGAACTAGTCTTAGCATCAAGCCTATCTGGACCCAACAAACTAGCTAACAAGTTAACAAGAAGTTAACATTTTTATATAGCACCTTCTATGTACAAGGCACTGTGCTAGGTGCTTTGGCACAAGTGTTATCTCACTTAATCTTCACAACTGTGAGAGTATAAGCAGAAAAGAAGAGGTTAATTGAGGCAAAAGAAGAGGAGGTAAGAAAGATAACACATGCACTGGGTTCCAGGATTATCTGTTAAGACCCCTGGAAATTTGTAAACATTTTCTTTTGTTACTTTTAACTCCCTGGATGGTTTTCTACAGGCTGTGTTAGTAAAAACCTTAAAAATGCCCCAAAGAAGTGTCCTATTCTGTTCTCTGGGAGCAGAGAAAAGGGAGAGGGGAAAAGTCTTCCAGGAACTCAGATCTAGAGGAGAGGTGGTAACAGAGAGAAAAGAGGGGGACACAACCAACAAGCCACCTGGTACTTTCCTGAACTAGAGGCTGGGTGAGATGATCTCTAAGGTTCCTTCCAGATATGAGATTCTGTGAAACTGTGTGGTATAGTTGCTAGAGCGACAGATTTAGAACCAGGCAAGCTGTGTTTGAACATTGCCTCAGATACTTTTTAGGTGTATGACTGCCCTACCCCGCCTTCTCCCATAGTGCTTTCCCTATAAATCTTCCATTTATGCTATATACATCATATTGTCTCCCTTGTTAGAATATGAGCTCCTGAGGTCAGGGGCTGGGTTTTTTTCTTGGGGGGCGGGGAGGAGAGCTTTCCCCCTTCTTTGTATCCCCATTGCTTAGCACAGTGTTGGCATGTAACAAGGGCTCAAACTCAGTTTCCTAGGAATAATATTTTGCCTGTACTACCTACTTCTCAGCGTTGTTATGAGGAGAATATCCTGGAAACCTGAAAGGGATTCATGAATGTGTCACTAATATTATCTGTTAAGTACTTCAATTCTCTTTTTCTCTGATCATTCTCTCCACCACCTTTTGTGGAGCAAGGCATTCCTAGACAAGAATGACCCATGTAGAATACCAGTAGCTAAGTTGATGTTTATAGGTGGTCTCTGGGGATAAAAAAAAATAAAGATTGAGACGAAGTCGGGATATGAAGAAGGGAAAAGGGTGATGATCCTGGGCTTCTCTAGCCACAGGCTTTAGAAACCTTTAGGGGAGGAGTAGAGGAGGTGAGCAGGAAAGAGAAAGAAAATGAATTGAGAAAGAGAAAGCTCAGAGAAGACAGATTGGCAAGACAGAGATTAGGGAATTTAGGGAGACTCTGCTGTTACTGAGGAAAGATATGGATGGTTGAGCTCCATTTGTTTTCACAAGGAGTCAGGGTTCTCAGCCTTTTGGGAACAAACATTATTAATCACAGGGTATTATGATTGCCATTTCACAGATGAAGAAACTGAGGCTCAGAGGGATTAAGTGATTTGCTCTGACTCCCATGATTATTAAGGGTTTGGCGCAGCATCTGACTGCTGACTTCCTTTTAAAAATTTTTTAATTTTTCATTATTTATTTATTTTATTTGTAGTTTTCTGTTCCAATCTCTATCCCTCTTTCCCTCCCTCCCCTCTTTCCTCCCTGAGGCGGCAAACAATCTGATATGGGTTATACATGTATGATCATGCAAAACATCACCATATTTGTCACTTTTTACAAGCAAATTTTAAAAAATGTAAGAACGTGAAAAATAGCATGCTTCCAATTGAATTTTCTTTACACTATCTTACAAGTGATCTTGACTTTTACCTTGGCATTTCACAGGCTCAGAGGAGAGTGGCTGGGTCAAGATATAACCACAAAAGAGGATGGACAAATAAACCTTTTTGGAGGTGGGGACAGATTCTCTCTTTTTCCTTCCCTGTTTCAGTTGCATTTGTCCTCAAGTGGTCCAGTCTCCTGACTCACTGTTGAAAGTAAGCTGATTTTGAGCACACCATCCTTGTCATATCCATCTCCCAGGGAATGTTACCTTACTGATGATGGAGCTGTACTGAGATATGATCCCTAAAGTCCCAGTCTCTGGTTCAACCTATTGGGGTGGTGGGTGGTGGTGTCAAGACAAGGAGTGTAAGAAGGCTCAATGCAAAGGAAGTGGAGGGCCCCGGGGCGGAAGACTGATCTCTCTATTAACAGTGAGTTGGGACTTTGGCAACCAGAAGGAAATGGCGAAAGCCACAGCCCTTGGGCTTTTTTGAATCTCAGTGAACCAAAGACTCATCTGGCATTTGAGAGGGGAAGAAGGTCAGAATGACCTGCCTCATCTCCAATTTTCTGGCACGAAATTAGCTTGTTTTCTCAATGTCTATCCACAACAGTATGTCCTGTTCAGCTACACCCACTCTTGGCTTGGACAGAAGTCCACAGGACTTATTTCTGTGGTGGGAGTGGCTGAGGTGGTCTAACCTACCAACGTCCCACAGAGACCTTCTGAGCATTCTGTCGAGAGCACTTTCTCTTAAAGAGGCTGCCTTATACTAAGCTTTTGCTTTCACACTCATCTAAAGAACAAGGTGGCAAAATTCTAAATCCTTGAGTATTAGAGCTGAGAGGGAGATTGGAGATCATTGTGTGTTCCTGTAGTCCCCCTCTTCCTCCCCACCCCCTCCTGCTGTTCCCCCTTCCCCATCTTGTATTCATTTTTCATACATTTTGTTTATACTTAAGTGTGTTTCCATGGATAGAATATGAGCACCATGAGGGTAGCCCTTGCTTCAGTTTTTTCTTTGTATCCCCAGAGCCCAGCATAGTACCTAACCCATGGTAGGAATTTTTTTTAAAGCATTAATTAATTGATATCTTTTGTTTTTACATATTTGAATTTCCCCCTCTGTATCCATCTCCCTCTTGCTTCCCAGGGTTATCTCTTATAATGATTTTTTTAAAGAAAAAGAGGAAAAGAAAAAAAAATCAGAAATAGATCGATATGTAAAAAAAAAAAATAATCTGACAATCTATGCAATGTTCCATACCCATGATATGAACTCCTACACCTCTGCAAAGTAGTGGGAGGAGGTGTCTTCTTATATCTCTCCTCTGGAGCCAAGTTTGTTATTTGTAATTTTTGCAATATTAATTTCTGATTGTTTTGGGGTGGCTGTTTTTTTTCCATTTATGCTGTTGTAGTCATCATCCATATTGTTTTCTTGGCTATACTGTATTTATTCTGTATAAATTCATGTTTCCACATTTTTTGATATTTATTATATACATAATTTCTAATAGCACAGTACATTCCGTTCCATTCATGTACCACAATTTGTTTATCCATTCCCTAAGCAATGTGCACACACAGTAGTTATTTAATAAAGACTTTGTTGATTGCTTAGTCTTGTCCAATTCTTTCATTTACAAATATGGAAACTGAGGCTTTGAGACCTGCCCAAGGTCATTCGGGTAGTTAGCAGCAGAACTGGATGCCAGTCTCTTCTTGTTCTACCAAACAATACGTCTACTGGAACTCACCCTGGCAAGGAATTAACCTTTCCACTGCTTGTGAATACATGGGGAAATTAGAGAAGTTAGGGGACTATAGGGAGAATTTTGGCTGTTCTCCCACTTCAAACTACTAAGGGGGGGGGTGAGTTTTCATAGGATTGAGTTTTAAAGATTTATTCATTCAACATTAAATGAATACAAGGTCCTCCATTTGGCATTTAAAGCCTTCACAATGGAGTTCCAACTTATTTTCTCACGTTTATTTTTCTACTCCTCTCACACAATCTGTCACAGTCACTTCCCTGCTCTTTCCTTTTCATAACGATCTACTAACAGACCCAATTGTGCCTTTGCACAGGCTATACCCCATGCCTAGAGAGCTCCCCTTTCTGTCACCTCTTGGAATCCCTACCTCCCTTCAAGGCTCAGCCAAGTTGCCTTCTACACTAGTCATTTCCTGATTCCCTAATTGTAATCTGTTCATTCTTTCTCAGCAACTCTTCCCCCAAATTCCTTTGTATTTACATTATATGCATTTTCTATTTCCTTAGCTATGTATATCTTATATTGCTCCCTAATAGAAAGTCACGGTGGCTGGGTTATAGTAGGTACTTAATAAATGCTCGTTTAATTGAATTTCTAAACATTTAACAAGAATTTAACTAAGTACAGTGTTTTATACCACAGAGGAAGCTCTCTATTCTGGATACCAAGGGAGGCAAAGATAAATAAGATGTGGTTGCTGCCCACAAAAAGCTTACAGCCTAGAAGGGAAACTAATACATGCAGGGTGAAGTCTAGACTTGCGAATGGTTTGGATTTAAGTGAGGTAGAGCTGTGCAGAGTCATCAGCCTCACTCATTCCTCCAGGGTCATTGGAGTCCAGAGGTAAGACATAGGCCAAGATAACTGGTGATGGCTTCCAACTGTAGTAAAAAAAAAAAATAGAATTGAATAGGGATAAATGTAAAGTGTTAGGAGCAGTTAGATGTTACAGTGGATAGAGTGCTGGCCTGGAGTCAGGAAGACTCATTTTCCTGAGTTCAAATCTGACCTCAGACACTTACTACCTATGTGACCCTGAGCAAACCACTTAATTCTGTTTGCCTCAATTTCCTCACCTGTAAAATGAGCTAGAGAAGGAAATGGTAATCTATTCCACTATGTTTGCCAAGAAAACCCCAAATGGGGTCACAGAGTCAGACACAGCTGAAACGACTCAACAGCAATAACAACAAAAAATGTAAACTCTTACATTTAGGTTCAAGAAGCAACCTTACCAGCAAAATGAAATAGAGGTTTGGCTGGACAGAACTTCATTTGAAAAAGTTCTTGGGGTTTTAGTGGCCTTTGAGCTTAATATGCCAACCAATGAAACTAAAGTGATTATAAATGTTAGGCTACATTAGGAGAGCCATGGTGTGCAGGACTAGGGAGGAAAGCATGCCACTCTATCCTACCCTAGTCAGACCATATCTACAGTATTGTATTCATTTTGGGTACCACATTTTCAGAAGGTTATAAGCTGGAGAGTGACCAGAAGATGACAGCCAGGTTGGTCATGGGCTTTGGGTCAAGTCCAAAGGTTGGGTCGATTGCATTTGGTTTGGAGAAAACTTTTGGAGAGACATGCTAGCCAACATCAAGTACTGGAAGTGCTCTCCCTCAGAAGAGGCAGGAGACATGTTCATTTCCCTAATACAAGCAATGGGTGGAAGTTGCAAAGAGGCAAAATAAGGCTTGTAATTGGGGGGAGGGGGGAACCAAACCTCCTCACAGTTAGAACTGTCCTGAGTGGAATGGGCTGCCCCTGGAGGAGCTGGGTCTTTCTCTCTCTCTTTAGAGGTTTTCCAGCTTAGGACTGGATGTCCATTTATCTGGCATGGTGTAGAGAGAATTCTTATTTAGGTAGGCATTGGACTAAAAGGTGTCTAAGGTCCCTTGTGGTTCTGAGATTCTGAAGTGTGGGTTTCTCTGGGGGAAAGCATTCTCAGTTTTAGTTAATCCAACTACAGAGAGTTACCATCCCAATGCACTAAAAGGTTCTCTTTACTTTTGGGAAAGTGCCACCTCTGGCTTTGATCAAGAGGCTCATGGTCAATAATTGAGAATCTGAATCTGCTTCTCCTATTGATGGGCTCCCTCTGGCTTTCACAGTAGTGGTGGGGGGGGGCACATTTCTTAGGTTTTTACTTGTTTGCTTTTTCCAAGAAATACTATGACATGTAGAGATCTTGGAAGAGGCTATAAAATGGTGTGTTACGACTCTATTAGCCCCTTTGACAAGAGGAACTGTCAAGCCAACCTAGGATACTGACACCAATGAACTCTGTGTTAGGTAAAAGGTGTCTATCTTATGATGTCAGGCCCTTATCCATATTTACAGGGGTCAAACATCTGTGGCCTGGGCATGACACTTCCCCTTTGGGCTTCAAATTCCCCATCTGTCAAATAGTCTAAGTGATCTCTACAGTGTCCTCTAGCTTGGACTTTCTAGAAGCTAGCAATCTCTGATCCTACTGACTCAGGGCAGAGGCTAACATAAGGGGCAGTTGTAGAAGAACTAGGTATCTGCGAGAAGCAGCTGACAACATGAACACGACAGACGTTCTTTGAGCATAAAATAGAAACAACAACAACAAAAAAGCTTGAAATACAAGTACATCTACTTCCTCTGTACCATCACAAGCTCTGAGCTAGTTCCTGTCTAGCCAAGCAGCTCATTTCTGTACAGTTACTGAACCAGAGTAACCACAAATCAAGCAGGAAGTGTGTGAAAAACTGCTGAACCCCAGCCTGGCCACAGCCAGAGCTTGAGAAGCCAATGTCTAACAGCAAAAGCCTCCTGTATCTGCAGCTATGAAATATCCAGGGAGCATTGCGCAGTGAAAAAAAAAAATCACTGACCCCAGTACTAAGTCATCTTCGCCTACTCAGAAGGAAAAATAGAGTGGGGAGGAGGGAGGAAAGGTGACAGAGAAGCAGGAACATTCAAAACAGTTGTAGCATTCACAGTTCTTAAAGATTTATGGGGAAGCAGTTTGGAGTTTAAATACAAGATGACACCAGAAGCCTTTAATGTATCATGAAGCTTTAAGCATGATATGGGTGTAGAAAATATGCTGCTTAAAACTCCCCTCCCAGAGATCTTGAAAGGGTTGTTCTATTGACTCTAGGCAATGCCCTATGGATGGTGAGCTTAACGGGCTCATAAATATAACACTATTGGACGAAAAAACAATCCCTCTCTGACTGCTTGGGCCCAGATTGGCAGGCCTATAAATCAATGCAGTATAAGAACTATAAAGTTGTGAATCAATGTGTCCCAGATCTCCAAACTAGAATAAAAAGTCAAATAGCTGGAGCTCTTCCAAGGCCTTCTTCATCCTGTCTACCATCTCCCCTTCCCCCCTTTCTCTTTCACTTTAGTCCAGCCAATACTCTCTGTGGACAATTTTTCAAGGCAGGAAATTTGATTCAGTTCCTTAAGGGGGTAAGGGGATGGGGCAAGGGGAGCGGAGAGTGAATAAGAGGCAGGCATCCCGTTGTATTCTAACTCTTCCTCTGCCTTGGCCTTGAGCAAAATCCTTCATCCTTGGTATTTTTTCTCTCCCTGGAGCATAAAGGTGGTGGTATTTGCCATTGGCATCTCAGAGACAGGGAAGAATAGGATCATAAGTTCATTGATTTGGAGATAGAAGGGAACTCTCTGAGTTCCAACTAGTCTGACCCCACATTTTACAGATGAGTGAAGAATCCCAGGTCCAGAGATGATGAATGATTTGTCCAATATCTCATAGTAGCAAAGCTGGGATTTGAATCCAGATCCTAAGATTTTTTAAACCCAGTTGGTTGGGGCTTCATGGGTTGGGGTGGCTGTGGTGTGGTGGCAAGAACTTTGGATAAGGGCATCAGAGCATCTGGGTTTAAATTTTGGCTGTGCTACTTATTACCTCAGGTGAGTTCTATAAGTGTGGAATACTGGGAAGAGAACAGAATCTGGAGTCAGAGGGTCTCCTGACTCTAACTAGCTTTGCAATAATGGGCAAGTCATATCCTCCTTATGCCTCAGTTTTACTTATCTGTAAAATGGAGGGGGAAAGTAATTGGACTAGATAGCCTCTGTACATATTTTAGCTCTTTATGACTCTAAGAGGAAATATGTTTTCTCTGAGCCTCAGTTTCTTCATTTGTAAAATGAGAGGTTTGGGCTAGATTATGTCTAAGGTCCCTTCTAGCTCTAAAGTTCTAGGATTTTAGAAAAGCCTTGATTCCTTGGAATGAAAGAAAAGTGCTTTGACTTTGAAAGCTCCCCCTGTTTCATCAATATAGCTTTTCTATCAACCTAGGCTCATTCTGTTGGCTGTGACCAAATGGCTATCAAATGCCTGGTAGCCAATCTTTTGGTTATGATCTTTACTTGACTTCTGGGATGGCAGGAACATAGATCATTATTGGTTCCAGACTGGAAGCCTTTTTTCAATTGATCCTAGCATGACATGGAACTGTTCACTGGTATTGCCTTGAGAATTCAAGGTCACCTCCATGCCTGCTATGATGAGGAATCTCATTAGGGTTGGAAAGTGACTCATAACCTGACTTTATCATCCTTTCTGATCCAATATTCCAGATATTCTTAAGATGGTGGTTGGGGTTACCATGATCTGAAGCTACCTGAAGCATTTGAAGGGAGGAGTAGACATTAGTGTGGTATGGTAGGAGAAATGCTACACTTAGAGTCAGGAGAATTGAGATAACATTTTGTTGCCTACACTTAATAGTTGTGTGACCCTGGTCATGAAGGTCATTTAATTTTTCTGAGACTCAGTTTCCCTATCAAATGGGAACAGATGGGGATAATAACATATGCACTATTCACCTTGTAAGGTTGTTATGAGGAAATCGCTACGAAAACTTTAAAGTTCCATAAAAATAACAGGTGCTAGTATTTAAAAGGCAGTGTGGTAGAATGAATAATACTGAACCCAGAGATATGGGGTCAAATGTTGTCTTTGACACTTGCTATGGGCTAGCTACTAGTTGATGGCTTTTCTGAGACTCAGTTTCCTCATCTGTAAAAAGAAAGGAATACTTGGGGTACCTGCTTCTCAGTAGTATTGTAAGACTTAAAAGACTCTATTATTATCAAAATCTTCTTGTTATCTCCAACTGGTCCTTTTCAACATTTTGGGGCATCAGGATACTAGGAGATGCTAGGAACCATTCCTTCCCTTCCTGATCTGTGTGTATTCCACCTCTGAATGACATTTTCTCTTACAGAACCCCTTCTTATCTGAGCATTTTTCCTGCCCCTACACTGCCCCAGTGCATGTTCTCCATGGTCAGACAATCACAGATTCTTAGAAAATGGTAGAGCTCAGAAGGGTCTTAGACAAGAGGGAGTCTGGAGCCAGCTCTTACTGATTTTTGAGAGCTGATTGCTCAGTGTTCAGTGGGAGCTTCAGCATTGTCAAATGCTACCAAGCAGGGCTTGATTTATTATTAGGTTGATTGACTAGACTTAAGAAAGTGATGGATAAAATGCTGATAATTCAGATTAAACTTTAAAATATGGTGGGTATGTTCCCCCCCTCCCTCCCTGTAAAGCCAGTGGTTAAACATTTATCAATATACTCTTGGTCCTGGAGATCATTCAGTGTAATGCCCTCATTTTACCAATGTGAAGAAATTTCTAGGATCATAAATTTAGAGCTGCGAGGGACCTTAGGGGCCATCTAAACCAAACGTTTTATTTTATAGATGAAGAAATTTAGGCTCAGAGGTGTTGGGTGACTTGCCCTGGGTCATACCGCTAGTAAGTATCAGAGGCAGGATTGTTCATTCAATTCAATTCAACAAGCACCTACTATGTGTCAGGTACTGTGAGAGGCAACAAGTTTCTCACCTCAAAGAGCTAACATTCTCTTGGGGGAGATACAATGAATGTAGTTAAGAAAATGTGAAATATTACAATGTAAATATAAAATCCCTGGAGAGGGTATTGGCAATTGGGAACATCACAACAGGCCTAATGAATGAGGTAGTGTTTGACCTGGGTGGGCTATGAAAGAAGCTTTGGATTCTATGAGTTGGAGGTGAGGAGTGATTGCGAGGTCACTTAGCTCTAGGTACCCCAAGACCTCCTTGTTCCAATTCTCCCATTTTTCCATGCTGAGAATTGTTGCCTATCTTAAAGTTGGCACGGGGAGCAAGACAAATACTATTTCCATAGAATAGACTGTTTCCTTTGAAAGCCTTCACTTTTTCCTATGTTTTTCTCTCCAGTCCCTTGTCGCTGGCAAGGCCTAGGAGAAGCCCACTGCCCCAGAGAGAGGTTCGAGGGGTCTCCTCTTCACAATTTTTTGGGTCTGTGGCTCCCTAAGGCAACGTTTCCCTCCAGGAAGAGTGTTGCCTAAGGAATGAATGTGAGAGTTCATGAAAAGGCTATTTTGGGGTGTTTTATCACTAGCGACCATAGAAAGCTTGCAGTGTGTATGTGAGTGCAAGTGTGTGTGTGAAGGGAAATGGATTTTGAAGTGTGTGTGAAACTTCAGCCACCCACCTCACAGAAGCAATACTGTTGGGGCCAGGCTGCTGTAGGGCAGCAACTAGAGCCTTAACCTATGTGCCCTAGATCCCTGTTTGAACCACAATTCTTGGTGGGGGGCCTGCAAGCTTTTACCGATGGTATCTTACATTTCCTATTCACTTGCTCAATCTTCACCATTTCTCCTGGGCTTCTTTTTTTACTTATATAATTTCCCCTCTTTCTAAGAGGGGTGGGAAGGTAGGTTGCTGATAAAATAGGCTATTGAGAATTTTGCAATGACATTTTCCCATTCTTGGAGCACAATTCTATGACCACAATTCTATGCCAGGACTTTGAAAAGATGTGTACTGGAATTAACTTCCATATCCCATCTACTTCAGAATCCTGTACTATTTACCTGGGATGGTTTGGAATAGATACCCAGGCTTTGCTGGTGCTGATGACCTAGGAGAGGGGAATGATAGGATTAGCCTTTCACCAACATGCCAGCATAGAACTGGGCCACACAATGAAAAGGACAACTGCCCTGAAAGTCTAATGCTCTGAGGCAGTCAACTTCCCTGACAAGGCAACGTGCTAATGTGGATTAGAGGAATCTTCCTGAGTGCTGTCCAAATCACATTAAAATATATAATTGGGAAATATTTAACAAAATAAATAAAATACAATAAAATATAGGTAATGTTAATGTGTGGTTCTGTAAGTCAAACTGTCCACAGGGATCCTTGGTTTAGTGGTCCTGTTTCTATTTGAGTTGTCCATCACTGGATTAGAATACTAGATCCAAAGTGAGGAAGACCTGGGTTCAAATTGTGCCTGAGAGACTTATTAGATGTATGATCCTGAGAAAACTCTCTGGGTCTCACTTTCCTTATCTGTGAGATGAAGGGCTTCGATTAGATGACCTTTCAGTTACCTTCTAGGTCTAAATTTATGGTCCTAAGTGTTGGTTTGGATTAAGGAATTTGACAGCTGCTTTAAGATACTGATATTTTAGGGAAAGAGGCTAAATCAGAAAAAAAACCAGGGACCCTCTCCCCTCACATCCCCTCACCTCCACCAAAGCCCTGTATCTTGCCTACTGATCTGGTACTTAATTCCTGGTCCAAATCTCTGCTCTTGAAACCTACATTTTGGCTCCGGCCCTTAAATTGTTGCATTCCCAAGAAAACTGATAATGACCTCGGGTAGATTTTTGATTTATACTTATTGGGCTCATTGGGATGTAATGGATAGAGCTGAGCACTTAAGTCAGAAGGACCTGGGTTGGAACCCTACCACCTCCATTTACTTAAGTTTGTCAATCTCTTTGGGTTTCAGGTATGCCATCTCTAAAATAACTGGAGTTGGCCCTGATGACCTATAACATCCCTTACAGCATTACATATATGATCTTACAGTAGCCTCTCCCCAGGAGAGGATTGCCTCCCTTCAGCCCTGGTGTTTGACCAACCATTGACACTTATCAACCTTGTTCCCAAATAGGACAACAGAATGGGGGCTCAAAGCAAAGGGAGATGACTTGGATCCTCTCACATTCTCTCATTCCATCTGCTCCCCAACCCACTTTGTATCTCACATGTGGTTGTTTTTGTTCTTGTTCAGTTGTTTCACAGCCATTTGACTCATCATGACATGATTTGGGATTTTCTTGGTAAAGTTACTGGAGTAGATCACCATTTCCTTCTCCAGTTCATTTTATAGGTGAAGAAACTGGGCTAAGTGACTTGCCTAGGGTCACCCAGCTAGTAATTGTCCAAGGCCAGAGTTGAACTGAGCTCTTTTTAACTCCAGGCCCAGTACTCTATCCACTCTTCCACCGCCCTACCCTGTATCTCACATGATTGAATCCAAAACATGGTTACCTACACTTTTACATCAAAAGGTCCCCCAAAAGATTCTACCTTTTCTTAAAAAAATGACTGACTATTAATGTTGGTTGCAAAGCCAATGAAAGAAAATATGAAACACAAATTTAAAGGTACAGGCATCACCTTTGCTCAAAAACCTTGACTGATTCTCTATGAGCTATAGGATAAAATAGAATTTATCATTTGCATAGTTTTAAAGTTTTAATCTCCTTTGCCTGCCTTTTTAACCATGTCATGCCCATTCTATGAAGTGTTCATGGACCATCTTTTCTTCTCCCTCTCTAACATCTTGATGTTCTATCAGTTCCCATGGTTTTAATGGTCACCTCCACATCTAAATATCTAGACTTCATCTCTCTTCAGAGATCCAATACTGCATCACCAGCTGCAGATCAGATATCTCAAAAAGTATGACCTGTAGGCATCTCAAACTCAGCCTATCACACTTAACTCATTATTTTCTCCTTCCTATCCTTTCTCCTCTTCCGAGTTTCTTTATTCCAGTCAAGGACACTAACATCCTCCCAGGCACCCAAGCTTATTTACTCAGTGTCATTATTCACTGACTTGCTCACAATCACTCCAAATACATAATCTATAGTCAAATCTTGATGTTTCTACCATCACAACATCTCTGTATTCATTCCTTCTTGCAGGGGTGTGCTGGATCCAGCTCTTACCAGCTCCAAAAAAGCAGATTGTTAAATTTTCAGTTTGAGCATTTATACCTTGGAAATTGGCAAGTGTTACAAATCAGGGCATTATTTATTGTTTTATTGATTGTCTTAACTTAAGAAAGTGATGGAGAGATTTATTAATGATGGAGATTTAACTGAAAATTTTGTCAAATGTATATTTTTTGGGGAGAGCTAGTTGTTAAACATTTACCAGCATATCCCTGCCTTCTCTTCCCTCATATAGCTATCACCCTAGTTCAGGCTCATATAAACAATCACCTGGACTATTGCAATAACCTCCTATTTGCTTCCTCTGACTCAAATCTCTCTTTGCTCCAATCCATCCTCCACTCAGCTGCCAAAGTGATTTTCCCAAAGTGCAAGTGTGATCATATTACTCCCCTATTCATTATATTCCAGTGGTTCTCTATCACCGCCAGGATCAAATTATAAAATCCTCTGGCTTTAAAAACCCTTCATATCCTGACCCACCTCTACCTTTCCAAGTCTTCTTATATATTGCACCTTTCCACATACTCCAGAATCCAACTACGCAGACCAATTTATTGTTCTTCACATATATTACTCCATCTTCCGACGGTCTGGCTTTTCACATGGTCCGTCATGCCTGGAATGCCCTCTCTCTTCACTTCTACCCTCCTGATTTCTGTGGTTTCTTTCAAATTTCAGCTCAAATCCCACCATCTGCAAGAACTTTCCCAGCCCCCCAACCCCTAACCAATGCCTTGCTTCTGTGATTACCTTCTACTCATGATGTATAGTGTATATACATAATTATTTGCATGTTCTCTCTCTCTCTCTCCCCTAGAAATAAACTCTTTGAGAGCTGGGATCACATTTGGGACTTTTTTTGTATCTTTAGCAAAATGCTTTTTGATGAATGAATTTCATGTTATTCACCTCCATGCATGCTATGTTTCAGGCTCACTGGACTCCTGGAGCTCTTCAATCTTAATGTTCCATCTCTGGGAATTTGCACAAGACATTATCCATGCTTTAGAAGGCATTGCTCATCTCTGGCTCTCATGTCTCAGTTCAAGTATCCCAAACCCTGTGAAACTCTCCCTTCCCTTACCCTCCCAGTGGTTATTACTCTCTTCAAATTACTTTGTATTTATTTATTCTTGGGCACAGTGTCTCACTACAGTAGGAGGTAAGCTTCTTGAGGACAGGAACTGTTTTGATTTTGTCTTTGTTTCTCTGGTGCCTAGCACAGTGCCTTATACACAAAAGATGCTTAATAAATATGAATTGCATTTGCTTGTATACACATGTAGTATTACCTTGCATGGATAAAGTGTCATACTTTTCAAAACCTTTTCATAAACATTTCTTACGTGATCCTTGGAATAAGCAGGTAGGCATTCCTCACCCCCTCATCTTCATCCATTTTTTAAAATATATTTTTTTTAATGAGGTAATGGGGGTTAAGTAACTTGCCCAGGGTCACACAGCTAGTAAGTGTCAAGTGTCTGAGGTTGGATTTGAACTCAGGTACTCCTGACTCCAGGGCCGGTGCTCTATCCACTGTGCCACCTAATTGCCCCATCTTCATCCATTTTTGAAGATGAGGAAACTGAAGTTAAGAGAGATGAACTGAGTTGACCCAAAGCATCAAAGGATGAGGTGGCCTTGGGCAAGTCACTTCACCCTGTTTGCCTCAGTTAATAAAAAAGAGAAAAGAAAAATAAAATAAAGTTTAGAAAAAATATGAAAGATTCTGCTGGGGGAATGATTGAAACACTACCAAAAGAGTTTTTAGAATAGAACTGCTTTAAAGAGGCAACAAAGATGAAAGGTTATTACAGGTCTCAAATCCCTCTGAAGTGAGGTCAGGAATAACGTAGGCAGCAAAGTTCAAAGCCAAGAAGTTTAGACTAAAACAGCCTCATGTTCAGTATGAAAATCACTTTCATTTCTAACCAAAGGAGAAAATAAGTCTTGTCAAGTGTTCACCTGAGCACACAGGAAACATTAGCTGAGCTGTTGTGCGGTATTCAGAGAACCACGGTAAAACAAGGAACTTTTGGAACCAGAGACTATTGAGCTAAAGGCATCTTAGAAATCATTGGATCCCAGGCCTATTTATTATCAAGTAATATTCCCTTAAGGAGCTTATATTTACCTATGACAGGGGTCTGTGACCTTATTTTTAAAAATTGAAAGTTTCATTACAATATGATTGGCTTCCTTGATGACCCTATGCATTTTATTTTTGCATTTAAAGACATTATTCTGAGAAGAGGTCCATAGACTTCACTAGCTTGTCAAAGGTGTCTATGATGAACAAAAGGGTTAAGAATCCCTGCTTTTGAGGTATATGAGATATATACTTTCAAGTATAATGAAATGGAGAGACAGCAGCAGAGGAGATGGGCAAGAGTGTTCTAGGAAGATCTGAAGAGGAGGAAAAGGCTTTCAGGGAGGAAGGGAAGAGGGAAGAATTCATGGAGGAGGCAATACCTGAAATGAATCATCAAAGAAGAAAAGGATTTCAACTGGAAAAGACAAGAAGAAATTATGCCCTGTACAAATTCCCAGAGGCAAGGCCAGAGGATCCTAGGTTTATATCTAGGTGGGACCTTATTTGGTTGACTCTTTCATTTTACAGATGAAGAACTGAGATTCAGAGAGGTTAAAGGATTTGCCCAGGATGGCACAACTAGTAAGTGTCAGAGGTAGGATTTAAACTCTGGTCTTTCTGACTCCAAGTTCTCTCTAAACCTACTATACCACACACTATCTCCTCAGTATTTGAAATAACATGGAAGGATAGATATCTACTGAATGTTATTGGAATTATGAATGCATACAAAGGAGTAATGTAAAATAGTTTTGAAAAGGTAGGTCAGAGTCAGCTTGTGGGGAATCTTATGTGCCAAGATAGAGAGTTTGTATTTTATTTTACAGGCAATGAGGAGCCATTAAAGTTCAGGGTGAAGGAGTGATATGGTCAAATCTGTGTTTCAAGAAGATTATTTTCACAGCTGTGTGTTAGTTGGACTGGAGAGGGGGAAATATTGAAGGCAGAGATATTAGTTAAAAGGTAATTATAAGGGGCAGCTAGGTGTCACAGTGGACAGAGCAATGGCCCTGGAGTCAGGAGGACCTGAATTCAAATCCAGCCTTAAGTACTTACTAGCTATGTGGCCCTGGGCAAGTCACTTAGCCCAGATTGCCTCCTCCTCCTTCTTCCCAATCCATTTCCCCATTTATAGATGAGGAAACTAGGGCCCAGAGAAATTAAGTTTGTATCATGCAAATTGTTTGATCATACAAACATAATTATAATACTGCATGCAATACTGGAAGCAAGAATGAAGAAGAAGGGATTAATTTAGGGAGATTGGCATTGGAATCAATAGAATTTGGCATTCGTCTGAGACTAGAACAAAGGAAGTGAGGAAGGGTCAAGATATAGAGGGGTGTTAACCTGTTGAGAATGGCAAGTGAAAACGTTCATGAAAGATGGTGTCCACATTCACAGGAAAGAGGGGGCCAAAGTAATCTGCTGCGAGTGAGAGGAAAGGAGATGACATTAGAACCTTGAATAAAGAGGAAAGGTTTGACCAACCAATGTGGGGATTGTGGTTGGGAATAAGGAAAGAATGGCTGAGCATCTCTGAGTGCTCACATAGTATGATCTTCCAGTGTCTGTGGTTTCATGACTTCCTCTAGCAGTGTTTGGTGGATCAGGAGTGTGAATAGAGAAGACAAATGGGTGGGATGGGGGCTTGGGGATGTGTTGGCATCAGCTCCATTCACTTAAGAAGGTGATGGAGAAAATGTTAATAATACACATTAAACTTAAAAGTCCATCTTGGTATTATATATATATATATATATATATATATATATATATATATGTGTGTGTGTGTGTGTGTGTGTGTGTGTGTGTGTATGTGTGTGTGTGTGTGTGTGTGTATGTTTATTTTGGTGGTGGAAGGCCTCAATTTCCTCCCCTGTAAAATGTGGATTATAATATGTATACTAGTTCCCTCGCATGGCTCTAGTCAGGAAATCTCTTAGTCAATTTTTGATGGCTATAGAGATGTGAACTTTTTATTTCACCATCATAAATGTCGCACCAGCCCTAGAATGCAGCCATTTTTTTTTCCCAAAAGAGGCAGATGCTTTGCTATTTAACAGTGCGGGGCAGCTGGGGGAGAGTTACAACTAATGACCAGCCCCAGACTTCCCCGGGATCCAGATTCCTGACTTTATGGCAGAACAATGACACTAACAGTGGGAGCCTTTGAGTGCATGAGGGTCTCCTCGTATAGAGTTCTGCAGATTAAATTAAACACCTCCAAGGTCTTCCAGGAAAGCCTAGGTAGCCAGTACAGACAGGTGCCGTACATTCCATTCAGCTCATATTCTTAAGTAAACAGGCAGCCAAAGTTCTGCACCAGCTCAGGCTCCTGGGTGGTCCTGCAGGGGAGCCTTGTGTAGAACAAGCTGGAGTAAAAGGATTCCCCAGGGTGGATCCCTGGTGCTTGAATTAGAGGAGAGAAAATCACAAGCTCCTTCAGGCCAAAAGGTACAATCACTGGGGGAGAAATCTTAAAGGGTCAGCTTGCTGCAGGCCCAGCAATGCCCCCCTCTCTATATGGGGGAGTGGTGGGTAGGTGGAGGGCTCCAGCTTGCAGAAAGCCCTCTCCCATAATGGAAGGAGCCTACTGGGAGTATGTCTTTTCTTTTTTTGCGGGGTAATGAGGGTTAAGTGACTTGCCCAGGGTCACACAGCTAGTAAGTGTCAAGCGTCTGAGGCCGGATTTGAACTCAGATACTCCTGAATCCAGGGCCGGTGCTTTATCCACTGCTCCACCTAAATGTCCCGGGGAGTATGTCTTTTCAACCCTAGGGTTCAGCCCTTAATTTGACCATATGCATGTCCAATCTGCCCCCCGCCCCTTTAAGTTTGAGATGGCCTTTTATTTTTTTCCTTGTCCCCAAGAAACTCACAGGAGCAGCAACATGTAATCCTAGCTCAGCCCTCTGCTCCCATCAGTCTGGGTCCTGTCCCTGACAAGAACATCAAGGTTTAAGGTGAAGGAGCGTGTGCTTGATCTTTCTGAAGGCATTCTCGTGAGGTTCCAGACATCGCTCACCCATATGTGACCTCATTTAATCATCTGTTAATGAGTTTTCCACCATGAGTCCACATAAAACTATATGATGGATAGAATGCTGGGCTTGGAGTCAGGAATAGCTGTGTTTGAATACTGCTCTGTAGGGGACAGCGAGGTGGTACAGTGGATAAAGCACCGGCCCTGGATTCAGGAGGACCTGAGTTCAAGTCCAGCCTCAGATGCTCGGCAATTACTAGCTGAGTGACCCTGGGCAAGTCACTTAACCCTCATTGCCCAGGATGAGAGAGAGAGAGAGAGAGAGAGAGAGAGAGAGAGAGAGAGAGAGAGAGAGAGAGAGAGAGAGAGAGAGAGAGAGAGAGAGACTTACTATGTGCTAGTTGCTGGGTTACAATGCCAAAGAAGGCAATGATCTCTGCCCTCCTGGAGATAACATCCTAATAGAGAAGACAACAAGCACAAATGAAATGATATATGTGTATCCCAGGGAAATATACTTATTCCCCACTTGATGATCTCTGAACATCATCCATAGAACCCCAGTGCAGATGGGAAAATTAGAAGTGTGGAAGAGTGAGGATGAGAGAAGGGCACAATTATGACCAGCCAAGCTGCCCAATGCACTTCAAAGACAGAGATAGATGGTGGAGAAGAAAAGGGAATGAATTCCAGAAGAGTCTTTCTTTGGGCCTGCCTTGCCCTTGATTCCACCCTCCCACTATCTCTGATGAGATAGCCTCAGAGAGAAATAGTCTAAAGTCTCTGAAAGCAAAAAGATACCTGGTGAACTAGCCACTGGGAGCTTGCAATACCCAGCTAGTTCCCCAACAGTCTAGTCCAGAGCTAGAGAGGAATGAATCATTGGCCTGAGTTTAGGTAATTCTTGCATTGGGAAGCTTTGTTGACCCCTATGTTGGTAAAAGTTGCAGTTCCCAATGGGGACAGTCAAAGGCTAAGCCTGGGCACCTTGAATCATGTCATATAACAATAGGAAAACTCAAATAGAAATGGGTCACCAACCACACACAAGGATCCCCCACAGGTTGCATGTTGATTTAGAAAACCACATTTTAACATTATCTGTGTTTTATTGTATTTTTTTGTTGTTGTTAAATACATCCCTATTATTTTTTGTTTGTTTTTTGGTGAGGCAATTGGGGTTAAGTGACTTGCCCAAGGTCACACAGCTAATAAGTGTCAAGTGTCTGAGGTCAAATTTGAACTCAGGTCCTCCTGAATCCAGGACTGGTGCTCTATCCACTGCGCCACCCAGCTGACCCTATATTTTAATTTGGTTCCAGATACACTCTAGAGTCTTGTGAACTACATGCTACAGTGGGCCATGGTTTGACACCTTTTTCTCAGAACACCTGGGTTTATACCATGTCTATAGAATAAAGACTTCAACCTTATAGCCTGAATGATTGAAGTTTAACTGTATTTCTAATTTTTTATCTTCTGTTGGTTCAGTGCCTCAGAGTAAAAGCCACTGTGTGTAGTATACAGGCTTGTTTAGGGGTTCGTATGGCAAACACCATTTTTTTTCTTTTTTACTATGTCTATATGATGAAGATTCTTTATTTAACTATAGCAGATTCAGGGAGGGAGTTGGAGCTTCTTGGTAAGATGAAGGCTACATTGATTGGGAAAACCAATACTAAAGATATGGCTTAGACCAATAGTTTGAGTGCTAACCCCAGAGAGTTACAATTGAGAGAGAAGGCCCTCTGATCTCTAGGAACCATGGGAAATTTGGTGTTTTCTGCCATTCCCAGTGGGCAGTTAGGTGGTGTAGTGGAGAGAATGTCAGGTCTGGAGTTAGGAAGACTCATCTTCCTGAGTTCAAATCTGTCCTTAGACACTTATTAGTTATGTGACCCTGAGCAAGTCACTTAATTCTAAAGAGTTCCTCATCTGTCAAATGATCTGGAGAAGGAAATGGCAAACTATTCCAGTATCTTTGCCTAGACAACCCCAAATGAGGTTACAAAGAGTCAAACATGACTGGAAAATGACTGAACAGCAACAACCACCATCACTATTTCAGCCTTTCAGTTAGCAAGTTAATGAATTTTTTGGCTCTATCACCTGCTGTCTAAAGTACTATTTTCTTTTGTCTGATCTAAAACTACTTCTTTTTAGTTGGGGTGGGGGAGTCTCTTTAGTTCTAGGATTTGGGGGTTTAGTTATCAGGAGGTCTATATTCAGGGATGTGCTAGTAAATGTTTAATAATCAGCTCTCTAAGGGCAGTTTGTATGCAGGGCACACTCAAGTTAAATTTGCATTATAAACATTTTCTCCATTACATTTATAAGTCTAGAAATCAACAAGACAAGAAACCAAGTCCTAATCTATAGGAATTTGCAGATCAAGGAATAAATGGTCACACTAGAAATTTAACAACCCTGGTACATTTCCATTGGTTAATCCTTTCATGATTTTGTAGCATTTAATCCTATTCCTTCCCAGACTCTGTCATAAAATGTTATTTTACTCTTTACTATATCTGGGTGGTCCCCTCCTGGATCACTGCCTTGTCATGGTGGAAGGGCATGACAAGCTCAATGAAACTCTGACCTATAACATGCAGGGTTATTCAAGACAGGTTGTAGTGGAGAGTTCTGACAAAATGTGATCCATTGGAGAAGTAAACAGCAAACCAACCCAGTATCTCTGCCAAGAAGACCCCACAGATAGTATGGTCCAGGAGGGTCATGAAGAGTCAGACACAACTGAACAACTGAACAACTGAACAACAATATCTGGGTGATGGTGGTGGTGGGGTAGGCAGGAAGGTAGAGTTTGCCTTTGGATTCTTATTATATTGATTCAGTGATGATGATGGTGGTGGTGGTGGTGATGATAATGAAGAAGATGATGGTGATGATACAAATGCTGAAATGTGTCTGTGACCTCATCAGTTTGGATGTTCCCTCCAAGATGCATCTGTTTGTTAAGGGCTAAAATTCTAGCTAAACTGTCTAAAATATCTAATGAGTGGTCGCCAATAAATTATAAGCTTTAGCAAGAGTTAGACTTTTAAGCATTTATTAAGGAGAATAAGAATTTGGTAAAGAGAGAGAAAGGCCTAGATTCCTATCTATTAAAGGGAGAGCACATTTCTAGCTCCGCTCTCCACCAGAGTCCAAAAGAAAAGAGCCCCAGAGTCAGCGCCAGTCTCTTCCTTCCTCCTCCCACTAGTCCGCGTCACTTCCTGATACCAAAGAAAAGACTCCTGGTCTTGCCCTCAAAGACCTTCGCTTCATGGGCAGAACTCTTCTACAGTAAGTATCCAGCAGGTGGCGTTATTCCAATCGTTACATGTTCCTGCTCATCCTTAAGGTTTATAATAGATTATCTTATGAGAGCCTCACAACAACTGTGAGGTGAGTACTTTGGCATCATTATCTTCTTCCTCCTTTTACAGAAGAGCAAACTGGAAATAAGAGGATTTGAATGACTTGCCCAGGATAGTACAGCTAGTAAGACTCTAAGGAAGGATTTGAACCTGGATCTTCTTGCCTCCAGGTGATTATGCATGGCATTTGTGTTCTTAGTGGTCCATACCTCCATTAAATGTCTTCCTTTAGGGGCAGCTAGTTGGCCCAGTGGATAAAAACACTGGCCCTGGATTCAGGAGGACCTAAGTTCAAATCTGACCTCAGACACTTGACACTTACTACCTGTGTGACCCTGGGCAAGTCACTTAACCCTTTCTGCCTGGCAAAAAAGTCTTCCTTTGACAGCTTTTCATGGGTTCTCAAGGGAGTATAACAAAATGGAAAGGTCATTGTGGTTGTTCAGTCATTTTTCAGTCCTTTCTGGCTCTTCATGAGCCCATTTGGCATTTTCTTGGCAAAGATAGTAGAGTGTTTTGCCAATTTCCTTCTCCAGCTAATTTTACAGATGAGAAAACTGAGGCAAAGAGGGTGAAGTGACTTGTCCAGGGTCACACAGCTAGTAAGTGTCTGAGACCAGATTTGAACTCAGGTCTTCCTCACACCAGGACCAGTGCTCTATCCACTGTGCCACTTAGCTTGCCCATAAAGGTCACACTCCTTCCCCAGTAAATTCTAAAGGCTTCCAGGATCAAATACAAAATCTTCTGGGGTTCAAAACCCTTCATGACCTAACTCTTCTTTACCTTTTCGGTCTTTTTACATCTTACCTCTCAATGTGTACTCATCTATCCAGTGACCTTGGCCTTGCTGTTCCATGTACAAGACACTCCTTCTGTTGGCTCTGGATGCAGTAGATGACCTTGGTATCTTTGATGTCTGACCAAGTTCTAAGTGCTCCACAGCCTCCTTCATTGCTGTCAGAACAAATTGTTCTCATTTGCCCATTCCCATTAGGGTGAGTCTTCACATGCTTGGGGTATCTACTCCAAGTTTACTGGGGTGTAACCACTGTACATGCTACAGCTTCTTGGAGCCAGGGGTTAAGGTTGAGGGCCAGGTAGACATCAAAGGTGGATGAGAAGCCCTGAAAAGGGTAGAGCAAGCACTCACATCTTAGGCATTCGTCCTCCCTGAGCACCCCATGCCTGTCAGCTCATTGGATTAGATGACCTCTGCTGCCCTTTGTAGTCCCTGAGACTTTTAAGGGGCAAGAGGGGCTTCACTGACTTTGTTATTGTGTTAACTAAGCTTTCCTTCATCTCTTCTTCTCTAATGCTGCCTGTTCACCAACTGGAGTCATCCATAACCCCTAAGTAGAGACAGCTACATGGAAGAAAAAAAAAAGAAGAAAAGAAATAAAATTTGAAAAGGACTTCTGATCATCATAGACCATCCCAAATCAGAGGATCCTGGAAGGTTAGAGCTCTAGGACATCTCAGAGGTCACTTATCCCAACCCTTTCATTGTCTATGGGAGTGTACATGGGAGTCTAGGGAGGTTAAGAGATTTGTCTAAGGTCACATAGATAGTGACAGAGACAGGATTAGAACCCTCTGACACCAAATTCAGCACTTTCCTCCACAAACTACATAATATCCTATTTATGTATCTATGTATGTATATGTATGCATGAAAATAGATCTATGCATATATACATATGTATGTACACACATGTAGGTATACACACATACACTTACATAACACATATATGCATTGTGCACTATACCACACATGTATATGCCCCCACACAGAAATACCATACATATACACATATGTATGTGTACATCTTTCTCTGTCTCTGTGTATCTCTCTGTTTCTGTCTCTGTCTCTCCTTACAGAAGTTGCAGTGCAGGTGTGATCTGCAACTTTGACTCTTAGTTTCCCAGAACAATGAGATGCTAATTGATTTGTCCAGGGTTACAGCCAGTTATGTGTTAGAGGTGAGACTTGAACTAGGTGTTTCTGACTCGGAGGCTGGGGCTCTGACTCTCTTTCTCTCTCCCTTCCCCTCCCCTTCCTCCCTCCCTCCCTCTCTCCCTCTATCTCCCTTCCTCTCTTTCTTTTCTCTTTCCCTCTTTCCCTTCTTCTCCCCTCCTCTCTCTCTCACCTTTCCCTCTCTCTCTCTCTCTGTCTCTCTCTCCCTCCTTTCTCCTTCCCCCTCTCTTCCCTCTCCCTTCCTTCCTCTCCCTCTCTCTGGCTCTCCTCCTTTATCGCTTTCTGTCTCTCTATCTCTCTCTGTCTCTGGATGACTCTTTCTCTCTTTCTGCTTCTTTTTCTCCCTCACTCCCTCTTTCCTCCCTCTCTGTCTCCTTTTATCCCTGTCACCTCTCTTCCTCTCTGTCTTTCCTCTTGCTGTAGCTTTTTCTCCACATGCACGCAGCATATATACATACACACATGCATACACATATGTATAATATTATATACAAATATGTGTGCACACATATTTGAAGGAGGAGCAGGGGGGAGGGGGAAGCCGCATGCACATAGGTCCATACCTTGCCACATTTGTCTGTTGTACAAAACCAGGCTTACACTTGGTCTGTAGACTGGGTTAATATGAAACCACCGTAACTGCTCAATAAATAGTCCCCAGTTAGCAGACTGACTTCTCTCCTCAGGCAGGTATGGTGTGGTTGTTGGTTCCCCTTCTAATTTATCAAAATAATGGGAACCTCTGGTATAATCTAGACTCAGAATGTTAGAACTGGAAGGGGCATTAGATCACTCAGTCTAACCCTTTCTTTTTAGAGATAAAGAAACTGAGGCCCAGACAGGGGAAGCCCAAGGAAATCTAACAAAGTTAATAGTAGGGCCAGGCCTACAATCAGGCCTCTTGATTTCCAGTCCAGGATTTTTTCCACTACACTGACAATATTATCCCATCCCTATCCTTGCTTTCCATTAATCCCTTTCCAGGGGCCCAGGGATTTGAGCATCTCATGCTCAGGAAACAGAATGGTGGACCTGGGACAAAGCCTGCTTTTGGTACATGGTAGACTGGGAATAATGCCGAACATGGAACTGAAAGTCCTAGGTTCTATTTCTAGCCCTGCACCTCATTAGTTCTGTAAAAACAATGATAATACTTACTTACCTCCCATCAATCTCATGAAGAAAATGCTTGGTTTACTGCAAAGCACTATAAAAATGCAAGTTATTTTTGCTAGTTAGTTATTAATAAACATTTATTGAACACCTATTGTATGCTAAATGCTGATGATACAAAGAAAGGGAAAAGACCATTCCAGCTAAGAGATTGCAGTCTAATGGGCATGAATGATAACATACAAACAACTATGTACAAACAAGCTCTGTAAAGGATAAACTGGAATTTATGGTGGAGAAGAAGTCTTGTTGTTCAGTCATTCAGTCATGTCCAACTCTTCGTGACCCTGTGGACCATACCACACCAATACTGTCCATGAGGTTTTCTCAGCAAAGATAGTGGAGTGGGTTGCTATTTCCTTCTCCAGAAGATTAAGGCAAAAAGAGGTTAAGTGACTTATCCAGGGTTACACAATTAGTAAGTGTCTGAGGTCAAATTTGAATTCAGGTCTTCCTGACTCCAGGAAGTCCACTCTATGGACTGTGCCACCTAGCAGCTCAGAAGAAGTCTAACTATAGCGAAGACTCCTGCTTACATGGTATGAACCTCACCAAACCCTCTATCTCCAAAGTTGGCTATATTGGTAGGAGTTGAGCCCTGACTGAGTATTTTTGGGCCAGAGGCAAATGCAGTTATAATACAGAGTTGTGTTGTTAGTGGTGGCTTATACAGAGGGACAATCCAACTACATGAGTGGTTGTAGAAGGACAGGAAGTGACATAGTTAGGCCCTCATTCCCGTGCTGGTTGGAGGACCTGAGAAGGCAGACCCATGGTAAGAAGAACCTAGGAGCAGAGGTAGTTTATACTGCCGTGAAGCACAGTACAGCAGAGAATCATAAACTGAGGCACAGGGCTGGTGATCAAAAAAGGTTAGGAAGAGGAGCCACTGTATGTTAGCAGCCTGGGCCAAAGCTCTGGTTGACCCATGCTAGTTACAACTCTGTGCAGTAAAGTGTTGCTGTTCATTTAACTTGAGGCCTTACCTTCTACCTGTTTCCCCCACTCCTGATGGGCTCTGCACCCCCAACTTTTTTCAGTGTAAATAACTTGCTGAAGAGATGATTGAAGTTGAAACTAATACTGTGTCCTGGACAACAGAGACCTAACCTAGGTGTTTCTAACTCACTGCTCTAGCCTCAATACCTGCTGTTTTTCAATTCAAAAACTTGTAGGAAATAAAGCAAAAGCTGTAGGGACCTTTCTGCATGCCATGGGCCACAGATCCACGATATTTTGCAGAACTAGAGCTGGTGAGGGGCAAGGGGGTGGAGGGTGGGGCACTCTTTCTCTAGACCTCCGCTCATCCTCCACCTCTTCCTTACCACAAACAACAGACGCTGAGAACAGCTAAAAGAGGCTTTTTCTGCTTTTCTGCTCATTAGGTGCAGAATGTTTTCCACACCAGCCTGTGTGGCTTGTGGGGTCCTTGGCTGGGTCTTGTGAGGTTTGCTACTGGTCTGGAATAACCAGCTGAGACCAATAGATTTAATGTCTCACTGCGGGACACAGCAAGGGCTTTGAAATTGGGCCTCCTGAAGGCTTTCTGATGAGGGCTGGGCTGAGGAATGGGGGGAGGGGGGAGTCTAAGCAGAGTTCCACAGCTGAAATGTTTTAAGTGGCTTCTGAAGGATGCTTTTGAGTGTTTAGGATAGGTAAGAAGCTGCAAAGCTGATAGCGGGGCAGCCTTGGAGTCAGGGAAACCTGTGTACAGTGAAAAAGGTACCACTCTTGAGTCAGAGGAGCTGGATTTAAGTCCCACCTGTGATACTAACTGTGTGACCTGTGTGACATTTCAGTTGTGGAACTCGGTCTAGACTCCCCCCCACCGCCAACCCAGGCCAACCCAAAAAAGCCTTCACAAGACCCGATTTCAAAGCCTGGGCTGCATTCTGCCGTGAAATATGAAATATTAAATCTATCTCTAGATATGTGAACCTATGGTTCTCAACTCTTCTACATACAAGTTGGGTGACCCTGGGCAAGCTCACCTACCCTCTCAATTCCCTAGTCAGATCTATGAGATTATACATGGGGTGAGGGGATGGGGGCTGGGAATATTCACACTAGAAGTTCCCCATATGGATGAAATGACAGATATGTCCCCCCAAATTAAAATCTTATTGGCGTATTTATGTACATGAATCTTTGTGCCTGTGTATATATTTAGCATTTATAGGTATATATTTATATTAACATATATAGATATGGGCAGCTAGATGGTATAGAAGATAGAGCGCCAGGCCTGAAATCAGGAAGATTCCTCTTCTTGAGTTCAAGTTTGGCCTCATACACTTACTAGCTGTGTGATCCTGGACAAGTCACGACACCCTGTTTGCCTCAGTTTCCTCATTTGTAAAATGAGCTGGAGAAGGAAATGGCAAACCACTTAAGTATCTTTGCCAAGAAAACCCCAGATGGGGTTGTGAAGAATTAGATACACTTGAAATAACTTAATATCAAATGGTTAGGCATATATTCATATTTAGGTATTCATTTATTCCACAAGTCTTTATTGAATGCTAAGCATTTTACTATTATTTGAGTGGACACAAAAGAAAATAATAATGACTGGTATTTGCCATTGAGTTTTAGAGATATTTTCCCATTTGATCCTGTGAAGCCGGTACTTATAGAATTATTACCTCCTATTTTACAAATGAGGAAATCAACTTAGAGAGGTTAAGTGACTTGCGCATGGCCACACACAGCTAGGAAGTATTGGGGGCAGGATGCTAACCTAGGTCTATCTCTCTTAACTCCAGCCCCTTTCTACTATACCACACTATCTCTTTCTCCTCCCAATCCCCCATAGACATCTACTGGTGATTATTATTTAATTGGGGAGACGAGATTCTCTGTCTCTCTGTCTCTGTCTGTCTGTCTGTCTGTCTCTGTCTCTGTCTGTCTCTCTCTCTCTCTCTCTCTCTCTCTCACACACACACACACACACACACACACACACACACAGTACATGACAGAACTGTAACTGGGGTGTGGTGACTAGACCTTTATTCCAGGCTATGGCTCATTTAGAGGAAATACTTTGCCTAGGGCCACACTTCAGATGAGCTCCTCCTTTCCTGGCCTCATCTTTGGCTATAGCATCCTTGTTTCCGGGGCACATTTCTTTATGCTACTCCTTCCCTCTGCCCCTCCCCCAGTCCTCAGGACAGCTCAATCCTTTAGTAGCACCAAAACCTCACAGTGTCCTGAGGAGCAGCGTCTCACCCTGGAAGTTATACCTCAAGTGAGTTCCCTCCCCTGGCCTGTCCTCTTGCCCTTCTCCCCTTTGCCTCATGTCCAAACATTTTTTTTTTCAGGGAAATGAGGGTTAAATGACCTGCCCAGGGTAACACAGCTAGCAAGTGTCAAGTGTCTGAGGTCAGATTTGAACTCAGGTCCTCCTGAATCCAGGGCCAGCACTTTATCCACTGTGCCACCTAGCTGCCCCCTAATGCCCAAACATTCTTAATAAGGGCTCTAGCATGTGCTAAGTGTCTAAGGGGTGACATAGTGAGAGGAGACGTCAGTCAGCAAGCATTTATTAAATGATTACTATTTGCCAGGCTCTAGTATGGGTTATAGTAACTTGGGAAGACCCGATAGAGGAAGCAGGACTTTAACTGTACCCTAGAGGATGGGGACACTATGGCATGGGCAAGAGAAAGG
The DNA here is from genome assembly GCF_019393635.1 of Dromiciops gliroides. NCBI lineage: Eukaryota > Metazoa > Chordata > Mammalia > Microbiotheria > Microbiotheriidae > Dromiciops > Dromiciops gliroides. Next base: position 261,592,725 of record NC_057864.1, read on the forward strand.
CATCTTGGGGTTGAGTGGTGGGAAGGAAGAATAGCTTGAATTGGGAAAAGAGTTTGGCATATTCATGGGACAGTGAGGAAATTGTCATGACTGGAGCAGAGAGTGTGTGGTTGCTGTCCTTCATGCTCAAAGACCAAAATGACATCACTATGTTGGGGTCAAGGTACAGTGTGTCTGACTGGGGCCGAACAGACCAATGTGAGCTTGGAAGGCTCTACCACAGATTGGGCACAAATATTCCATATGAACATCTGGGGTAGAAATGTCTCTAAATTTGTGCATCTCACATTTCCTTTGAGCTACCCCAATTCTACTTTCCTCACAGAGCACAGCACCTTCTTTGATGTGGGCACACCATGCTGGGTGGTCCTGTGCCAGTATCTCCCCTGTCTCACAATTTATCCAAAGTTCTTCAGAGAGTCCTTGAGAGTGTCCTTGTATCACTTCTTCTGAAGGGCTCCATGTGAACCCTTGCCTTGTGTGAGTTCTACGTAAAATAGTGTGTAGGGTGTGTACTGAAGAAGAGTGAGAGAAAAAATATGTGTGTGGATGAATCAAAATCATACGGTTGCTGATAACTGAGCCTGTACACACATATAAGACATCTGAGAGGCATGGTAAGCTTATTATAGCCCCAAGGGAACTGGAATCTCTTGCCTCATACTTTCTTTCATTTAAAAAAATAATATGTGTTTAATATATAATTTTTAAAATTTATTTTCATTTTAAGTTTATGGAATAAAACAAGTATTTCCACAACAAAGTATAATTTTTAAAAGATGATCACACATGAAATCACAAATCACAACTTGCTATTCCTTTTAAATATATAATAAAGTTATCATGGAAATTTCTTTTTCCCCCTTTTTTCTTCCCTTCCCCCTGTTAGATACAAACAGGTATCTATATGTAAAATTAATCTATACAAACTTCTATTTGTCAGTTCTTCCTCTGGATGCATATAGTCTCTTCATAAGTCCTTTATAGTTAATTTGAGTATTTATAATAGTCAAATTACTTAGTCACTCAAAGTCTTTCTTTCTTTCTATTTTTTATTGATGGGGCAAGGAGGGTTAAGTGACTTGCCCAGGGTCACACAGTCAGTAAGTGTCAAGTGTCTGAGGCTGGATTTAAACTTAGATCTTCCTGAATCCAGGGCCGATGCTTTATCCACTGTACCAGCTATCTGCACCGCTCAAAGTCTTTCTTTCTTTCTTTCCTCCTTTCTTTCTTTCTTTCTTTCTTTCTTTCTTTCTTTCTTTCTTTCTTTCTTTCTTTCTTTCTTTCTTTCTTTCTTTCTTTCTTTCTTTCTTTCCTTCTTTCCTTCTTTCCTTCTTTCCTTCTTTCCTTCTTTCCTTCTTTCCTTCTTTCCTTCTTTCTTTCTTTCTTTCTTTCTTTCTTTCTTTCTTTCTTTCTTTCTTTCTTTCTCTCTCTCTCTCTCTTTCTTCCTTCCTTCCTCTTTCTTTCTTTCTTTCTTCCTTTCTTTCTTTCTTTCTTTCTTTCTTTCTTTCTTTCTTTCTTTCTTTCTTTCTTTCTTTCTTTCTTTCTTTCTTTCTTTCTTTCTTTCTTTCTTTCTTTCTTTCTTCCTTCCTTCCTTCCTTCCTTCCTTCCTTCCTTCCTTCCTTCCTTCCTTCCTTCCTTCCTTCCTTCCTTCCTTCCTTCCTTTCTTTCTTGTGGGGCAAGGAGGGTTAAGTGACTTGCCCAGGGTCACACAGCTAAGTAAGTGTCAAGTGTCTGAAGCCCAATTTGAACTCAGGTCCTCCTGAATCCAGGGCCCGTGCTTTACCCACTGTGCCACCTAGCTGCCCCCAAAGTCTTTCTTAGAACAATATTGCTGTTACTATATAAAATGTTCTCTTGGTTCTGCTCATTCTACTCTTCATTATTTTATCCAAGTCTATCCGTGTTTTTCTAAAATCACCAAGCTCATCATCATTTCTTTTAGGCCATTAGTATTTGATCACAATCATATACCACAACTAGTTCAGCCATTCCCCAGTTGATGGCTATCCCTGCAATTTCCAGTTCTTTGCCAGTTCTACCTCACAACAATCCTGTGAGGTAGATGCTATTATCCCCAATTTACAGATGAGGAGATTGAAGCAAGAGAAGTTAAGTGACTTGCCCAGGGTCACATAGAAAGTATCTGAGGCTGGTTTTGAACTCAGGTCTTCCTGACTCTAGGCTTAGCGCTCTAGTCACCAAGCCACCCATCTGCCATATATTGGCTCAACAAACAAACAAAAAATATACTTCTACCTCTCAAGGCTGTTTTAAAGCTTGAAGATCATCTAGACCAGTCCCCGATTTTGCAGATGAGGTAATTAAGGCCCAGAGAGGAACTTGCTTCAGGTAAAGAAGTAGTAGATCTGGGAGTCCAACTTGGTGACTCCAAGTTCAGCCCTATTTTCACTGTATCATGCTTCTTCTGAACCTAAGTCATATAGTTCTTCAATATAAATTCAATATAAATTTCCTATTCTCTCTCTCTCTCTCTCTCTCTCTCTCTCTCTCTCTCTCTCTCTCTCTCTCTCTCTCTCTCTCTCTCTCTCCCTCCCTCTCCCTCCCTCCTTCCCTCTCTCTTTCTTCCCCACATCTCTTTTTGTGTCTTTGTCTATCTCTGTTCACTCTCCTGTGTCTCTGTCTCTATCTGCCTGCCTGTCTCTGTCTCTGTCCCTGTCTCTCTCTGTCCCTGTCTCTCTCTCTCTCTCTCTCTCTCTCTCTCTCTCTCACACACACACACACACACACACACACACACACACACACACACACACACACACACACACATCCTAATCTTCCTCTTTTCACTGAAGTAACTGCCTTGTGTTGCTTCTCCACCACCAGAAAAAGAAGGACAGAATATTGCAGCAAATTCCACAATGTGGTAAAGGGTCTAGAAATACAGGGCTTTCTAACAACCCCAGGATCTATATTGATTGAGGTCACCTTTCACAGAATAACAGAATTTTAAAGTCGGAGGAGACAAGATGGGACAACTAGCTCAGTACCAGGACCAAAATTCAAATATCAAGAGAGATCTGCATAGAGATCAGTGAGCATCCTTCCAAGAGATATAACCAGTCAAAACTTTACCTGGCACAAATTCAATGAGGGAAGAGAGAAAGGACTCAACAGAGAGGTGACATGCTGATTGTTCCGAGGGAAGCAGGGCTACTGGCAATGCCCCATGCCTTCAAATAATCTTAAAGAGAGATACTCAAGACAACTTGGGATCTCACATCCCCAGATGCTGGAACCCTAGGGCAAAAGCTACTTCAAAGGATCATTGATTTAGACTTGTGAGGGACCTTAGAGGTCATTGAGTTCAACCTTGTAATTTTACAGATGAGGGAACTGAGGTACAGAATAGTTAAGTGACTTGCCCAGGATCTTTCATACACAGTTAGCAAGTGGCTGAGGCAGAATCTGAACCTAGATCTTCCTGACTCCAGGTCTTATGCATTACACCATGCTGCTTTCTTATCCTCAATTTCTTCATCCATAAAATGGGAATAATACTTAGCATTTACCTCATAGGATTGTTGTGAGGATCGAATGAGACTGTAAGAACTGAGGTGATGTTCACACAGTAAACTTAAAAGGCTGTCAGCTATCAAAAGACCCTGATGTTGGGAAAGATTGAAATCAAAAGGAAAAGGGGATGGCAGAGGATGAGATGTATAGATGGTATCATGGAAGTGACAAACATGCACTTGGACAGACTTCCCGAGACAGTAGAAGACAGAAGGGCCTGTTGTCCATGGGGTCATGAAGTTGGACACAACTAAATAACTGAACAACAAAATGACTTGATGAGTTCTATGACTGAAAAATTCATCAACTGGGTTCTACCCATCTAGAAATAAGCCTTCCCATACTTAGCTAAATGGATTCTCAGGTGAACTCTCATAATGTTTTAAGATCACAGACTTAGAGAGGGAAGGGGCACCTTTAAGGTCATCTAGTCTAACCGTCTCATTTTGTTGTTGAGAAAACAAGTTAAATGACTTGGCCAAGGTCACTCTGCTAGCAAATTCTGGAGATGGGATTTGAACCTAGTTTATCTGATTCCAACACCAGCATTCTTTCCATTCCATCACTTTACCTCTGATCACAATAACTGTGATCCTTCCCTCTTCTTCCACTGTGAATCTCTGCCTTCCTTTCCATTACAATCAGCATTAGTCTGATCATCCCCAAGCTTTTATTGGTTGCCCTGAGGGTGTGGAGGCATTGTACCAGCTTGATCTGGGGTGGGGATATGGGTGAGGCAAAGTCAAACCCAGAGTAATTTTCTTATTTTCGAATCACACCCAGCCATCAATGTCAGATCAGCAGAACATTCTGCCATCCTCTCTCTCACCTTTAAATACCTTGACTCATCTGAAAATGTCAGTCCATATCTGCCTGAATGTTAAAGAGAAGTCTTTTTAGGACAGCCTCCTATTCAATATTCAAAGGCACCGGGAGAGTTGCCTTTCTTTTGCATCCCCTGACTGCATTATCAAAATCTCTCCTGGGGCCCAAAGGAAAGGTCACACACGACTGGCAAAAGATGTTTGGAGAGAGGTTTCTTTAAATCTTATTCATCTTGACACCCAAAGGTGCCCGATTCACCTTCCTTTGGCTGCTTAGGAGAAGTCAGATTAGGGGTAATTGGAGCCACTGCATTTACTTCAGGAAATAATTTTTGTTTAAAAAAAATCTCTTCTCTCCCCTATACCTCCTGTCCTGGCTGTTTCATGCTGCCCCCCTTGTCCCCAATGATATCTTTGTGTTTCCTTTTCTCAGGTCTCACCAAGTGGAAGAAGCTTATGGGGAATCCCGTTCATGATTTACAGTGATTTATAACAGCACTAAAACCTCTCACAAAAGACAAATTAATACTCAGACGCCTTTTCAGCGCCTCCTTTGAGAAAGAGGTTTTGAATCAAGGCCAAGATGTGGGAGGCAAGGAGTTTCCCTCTAGCACCATTGGGTGGCAAACGCTGGGAGAACTTTCCGGCTTAAGCCAATGTCCTTCTCACCTCTCTGTCTCTCTGTCTCTCTCTTTGTCTCTCTCTCTCTCCTCTCCTCCCTCCCTTTCTCCCTACCCCCCTCTCTTTGCTTCCCTCCTTCTCTCTCTTTCTCCCCCTCCTTTCTCCTTCCTTCTCCCTCTCCCTTTCTCTCTCCCCCCACTCACTCTCCGGTTCTCTATGCCTCTCTCTCTGTCCCTTCCTTTCTCTCCCTCTGTGACTCCCTGAATCCATGACTATGTTTGTATGCATCTGCCTGTCTCTCTGCCTCTTTCTCTCTCTCATCTCTTGTGTGTATCTCTCTGTCTCTCTGTGTCTCTGTTTCTTTGTGTCTCAGTCTCTGTCTCTCCCTTTATCTCTCTCTGTGTCCATGTCTGTGTGTGTCTACCTCTCTCTCTGTGACTCTCTCTCTCTGATCTCTCTCTCTCTCTCTCTGTGTCTCTCTTTTCACTATCTTCATGTATATCTCTGACTTGTCTCTCTGTGTCTATCTGCCCATCCGCCTGCCTGTCTTTCTATTTGTATTTCTCTCTCTCCCTCTGTGTCTCTCTGTCTCTATCTGTGTCTCTCTGTCTGTCTGTGTCTCTCTGTGTCTGTCTGTCTGTCTGTCTGTCTGTCTGTCTGTCTGTCTGTCTCCCCCCTGCTTTACCCCATCTCAAATTTGGGTTGTGTGTGAATATACTTTTTTTCTAACACAAAGGGAAAGAAAAGGGAATCATGTTAAGTTAAGTGGAGGGCCAGAGTTGCCTTAAATGTTTTTGCATGTCCTGGGTCTTAGGTTGAATTCCCTCTTTGCTCTTTAGTGCAGTCCTCTGTGGCCTCTCAATGTTTTTTTCCCTTTGGCAAAGGTTTAACATTTTATTATTATTTAAATTATGGTTAAATCCTTGAAGCTTGCAAATAGAAAACCCCTGACAAGACCCTCCTCCACCTTCCAGTAAAGGCAACAACATGAATCCTGAGCTTCAGTGGAGGAAACTGTGAAAAGAGTCAGTGAGGAAAAGATGAGATCAAGCTGGCTGGAGGAAAGCTAATGTTCAAGACCATGCAAGGAAAATTACAAGATCTGAAAGTGCAGAGACCTTTGATAAAATGAGATAACACATGTCAAGCCATTTGTAAAGCTTAAAGTTCTATACTGGGGTCATTTTTCAGTTGTGTCCAACTCTTTGTGACTGTAACATTTGGGGTTTTCTAGGCAGAGATACTGGTTTGCCGTTTCCTTTTCCAGCTCATTTTACATATGAGGAAACTGAGGCAAACAGGGTGAAGTGACTTGCCCAGGGTCACACAGCTAGTAAGTGTCTGAAGCCAGATTTGAACTCAGGAAGATGAGTCTTCTTGATTCCAAGCCCAGTGCTCTATCCCTTGTACCATATAGCTAGCTATTATTATTAGAGATCATTTGGAGTCAGAAGATATGGGTTCAAGTCTCAGTTCTTCTAAGTATTGCCTGTGTGACTTTGAGCAATCACTCATCCCCTCTGGGCTTCTTTTTTCCTCATCTGTAAAATAAAGGGGTTGAACTAGACAACATCCGAGGTACCTTCCAGGTCTAAATCTAGAACCCTACCAGTTTTCAGTTGTTTTGGCAACTGTATCTGACTCTCCATGACCCCATTGGGGTTTCCTTGGAAAAGATACTGGAATGGCTTGGCATTTTCTTCTCCAACTCATTTTACAGATGAGGAAACTGAGGTAAACAGGGTGACGTGACTTGCCTGGGGTTCACACAGATGTCTAAGGCCAGATTTGAACTAAGGAAGGTGAGTCTTCCTGACTCCAGGCCTGGTATTCCATTCACTGTGCCACCTAGCTGCTCAGAGAACCCTACAGACTCCCTTAATTTATAGAGAATGAAGCTGAGGCCCATGGAAAAAAAAGTATTTGCCTAAATTGTGTTTGCCTCTCTTGTGAAAGATAGTAAGCAGCAGAACCAAAATTCGAACACAGGTCCTCTAACTCAGTCTGAGAGAATAGAAGACTTGGAGATTTAGAATAGACTTGGAGAAAATGATCAGAGGGGTACAGGAGTGGGGGAAAAGGATTAGATTTGCCTAGATTGGCTCCAAAGAATAGAACAAAGAGCAATAGGTGGAATTCAGTTCATTTTCATCCATGTGATTCAACTCAGGCAATTCAGCAATACTTATTAAGTAGCTATGGGTACACTGTTCTAGGTGCAGATGCAAAGACAAAAAAGTCCCTCACCTCGAGGAGTTTAGGTTTGGGGAGGATATTGGGGTTGGGGTGGGGAGATATCAAAGCTACACAATGAAGTAAATCAAATATAGGGTGATTGTTGTTGGTTTTATGGGGTGGGCATACTAACAATTGGGAAGGTTAGGAAAGACCTTGTTTAGGAGGTGATACCTGGGCCAGGTGTGGTGGCACAGGCCTGTAGTCTCTGCTGCTTTGGAGGCTGAGATGGGTGGATTGTTTGAGTTCAGGAGTTCTGAAGAACAGTACGGCTAAAATCAGTGTAAGTGCTAAATCTGGCACCATTATGGTGAGCCCTCAGGTCAGAAAATGGATCAGGTTCAAGCCTGAGTGCCGATCAGTTTTGAGATTTGGGCCTGCGAATGGCTGTTGTCCTTCCAGTCTAGGTGAAATAGAGAGACCTAGTCTCAAGAAATCAGTCAATGGATAGATGAATGGATGGATGGTTAGATGAATAAGTAAGTAAAGGAGGTGAAACTTGAGTTGAACTTTTTTTTGTTTTGTTTTGTTTTAGTTGAACTTTTAAGGAAGTTATAGAGAAACAGATTTGTACTCAATAAAAGGAAAAACTTCCTAACAAGTAGATTTTCCAAAAGTGGAAGGAGTTGTCTCACAAGTAGAGAATTCCCCATTACTGGGGGTGGAGAGGTCTTCATGCAGAGGTTGTGAGATCACGTGTGGATGTTGTGGGGGGATATTCATTCTTAAGTATGGATTAGACCAGATGACCTCTGGGAATAACTTCCAACTCTGAAATTCTGATTGTGAGTTTTGTATTCTGTGATTTTAAAGCTATCTTTTTTTCTACTAAATAGAAATATAACTTAAGTTGGCTGGATCTCTTTCTGGGCCCCTTTGCACAGATGGCATTCATTGCTTTGATAAGCAACAGAAAAAAGAAAATGGATTATCAAGTGGCCTGAAGGCCAGATACCCTTTTCTTGGAGCCAAGGGGAAATGTTAGGATTGTGTCCATATCACATGATATATACCCAGACATTTGAAACCAGGCTTATATAGTGGTCAGTCTCTGTGGCTGATTAGCCCATTGTGGCTTGAGGAGGCTGAAGTCATAAACTTGTGGACTTTGCTCTGTTCTGCGTTTACCCTATAAGTCTGTATTCATTGACTTTAAATTTATCTGAGTATGTCCTAAATAGTCAGCCATTTTGTCCCTTCAGTCCTCCAAAGCCTTTTAATTCCTTTCTCCTCTTCACATGATTGTGGAACCATAAAAAAGGGTTGAACATGGTCAAATTCATTTTGCATTGTTATTGGATGAGGTGTGCCAACCTACTCCCCTATTCATCATCCTGGTAACGTGCACATACAGGAATCTGAGAGTAAGCACCATGAGAACAGTGGGCAAGGTAGCCCATTTTCTCTAGAACATACCCTAAGAAAACAATAATATGACAGGTGGGTTGGAACCAGATCACAGGAACCCAGCAGCATCATTTTCCCATAACTGCTCTCATTCAGGCCCTTGTCACCCCTTGCTAGGACTGCTTCAATAGCTGTAGTTGCTGATGAGGCCGGGACTATAACACCTGTAGAAGTGCTTGCAAGATTGACTCTCCACAAGGGTTACTTTCCTGGACAATGGCTGCAGGATCTTTGCTGAGAGCAGAGCTAATGGTATGGAGGGTGCTGCTGTTGCCAGAACTCTTGGACTCATCAGCTGTTGCTGGCAGTTGGTCAGGGGGTTGGTACTGTGGGTGGAGATGACAACCTTTTTTTTTTTTTTAACAAAGGCTGTTCCCTTCAATGATGCCTGGATTCTTGGGCTTCCTAACCCATAATAGCTTTTAAAATTTTGATTGTATTTTTTTGATGAACAAAAAACCCCTGTTTTCCCTATCTATCTCCCCCTTCCATTAAAAAAAACCAAACAAATAAACAATGAAAAACCCTCTTCTAACATAATAGCCTAGTAAAATATATTCTCTTATTGGACACGTCCAACAAACATGTGTCATTCTGTAGTCTGAGTTCATTACCTCTCTGTCAGGAGGTGGGTGGCAGGCTTGCTTCCTCATTGGTCCTCCAGAAGCAAATAAAGCCAGGATAGGAAAAGGGTTCTATATAAGGAACAACAGTGACACAGCTAAAAGTGACAACTAACTGCCTAAGAGAGAGACAGAGACTGAGAGGGAGAGACAGAGAAAGAGGTGAAAGACAGACAGAGACAGAGACAGAGATAGAGACAGACAGAGACAGAGAGAGACACACACAGAGAAGTTAGAAAAACTAAAAAAGGAGACACAAAATTACCTAGTTAAGCCCCATGGGACCAGGTTCATCTAGGAGTAGAATTCTCCATGCATCTCACTGGCCCCTGTGGATAATATTGTATTACAAAACAGAACAACTCAGTTGATGTTTATGAATAGTACCCCTGACTCATCAATGGCAGGTGATATTACGTTCCACATTAAGCATCTAGCAAAGCCACGACGTGGGCAGCATGTCCTTGAAAGATCTTCATGGAATAGGGTTAAAATAAAGACTAAAATCAGGGAGTTAAGGGGAGAGGGTCAACTCTAATTATTTGAAAAATTCCCTATGAGGAACACTCGATTCCCCAATGCTGCTGAAGGGAGAACTTATACATAAGATTGGTCCAAAAGGTGGATTTCATCATAAGTAAGAAAGTACCAAACATGGCCCACAAAAGGTGAAAAAGAAAAAGGGGTTGAAGGATAATTCACTCAAAACCCATCAAATTCAGGCAGAGAAGCAGCAGAAAGCTTTTAAGAGGGACTTCTCACCATTTTGTGTCATGCTCCAGCATCCTACTTGACTTATTCTCTTCACCCTCATCTCCTTGACTTATTCTCTACCATATGATCCAGGTCCAATCAGGCTTCCTTCCTCATTCCAACCTGCCTCACCTCCTCATGCACCTTGACCCCCTACCACCCATCCTTGTTTCATTCCTCACATCCCTTTGACCTACTAAAATCCTTTGACCCACTACCATCAATTCCTCTTCTTCATTTCCCCTACCTTTATTCCCTCTCTGTCACCCTACCTCCCTGTCCCAAATTCTATGATTACTTTCTTTTTTCATTTTATTTTTCAATTAACAAGTATTTCTTTTCTCTTCCTCCTCTCCTCATTTAAAAGGAAATAAAAGAAAAAGAAAAACAACACATATAACAAATAAGTATAATCAAGCAAAATGTGGTCTGTCTGCAAAAACGCATATCTCATTCTGCATCTTGAGTCTATCACCTTTCAAAGGCCCAATAATTCTGAATAATTCAATGACTAACCTGATTCTAGAGAATTGATGATAGACTAAAATTAATTTCCTATTTTACTCCTCACAAGGGAGAGTAGAAAGAGAAAAATCAAATAAGTAGCTAGCTGGTACAACAGATAGAGTGTGGGATGCAGAGGAGGGAGGGGAGACTTACCTTCAAACCTGCCTTATACACTTACTACCTTGTGTGACCCTGGACAAGTTGCTTAATTGCTCCATGCCTTGGTTTCCTCATCTTTAAAAAGAGGGTAATAATAGTACCCACCTTCCAGGGTTGTTGTGAGGATCAAAGGAAATAATATTATTTGTAAGGCTCTTTGCAAACCTGAAAATGCTATATAAATTCTAGTTGGTATTATTATTAGCAATGATGAGTGTGGCAGACAGCTCTGAAGGGACCTGCATGACTCATTCAATGACCTCCCTCTCCTCTTGTTCAGGAGAACAGCCCCAAGGTACATGTGTGAGATGGAGATTGGGGGAATCAGGTTCCTGAGGACTGTTGGAGGCTAGGGATGTGTCAGTGCTGCTAGGTGACCAAGGGGAACTTGGAAGAAGAGCTAGACAAATGTAAGTGAGCTTTCTGTTGAAAGAGGGACTGAAGATGGAGGGAAAGAGAAGCTGGAAGTTGTATTTGCCAGAAACCTAGGGTAGATACCCTCGAGGAAAGCAGGCAAGGCCCGGACACCTTTTCAATGATGCCTGGAAGTCTAATCATTAAGTATAGAATTAGAATCTTGTTGGGATGACACTGAACCTTGGGTGAGGTATTATATAGAAATATTTATTTCTACTCTGTTTATTTCTATTATCTCTATTCTATGTTCTCTAATAAACCTGTCCATTTAAAAAATATTTTGTGAGCTTCAGTGCTTTCAGGGGATTAGGGTTCTTAGAGAGCCTAGAGCCAAATTCTGATGTTCCCAGGAATTTACCCTGGGTGGGGGGCTGAGCCATAAGGATTACTAAAAGAAGGAAGCCCCCAATAGTGAACCCAGTTCACTTAGAGCTGATATCCTGAGCCATGGGTTACATAAGCATTTATGTTTCCTAGAGGAAAAATAAATTTTTCTTTTTTCCTATTTTAAAGGGTTGTGCCAAAACAGGTGAGGAAGAAATTAAAGTCTTAGGCAAAGAACCCTCCAAAGCTCGGGACACATAAATTCTTCCAAGATTTGGAAAGAGCCGTGTGTGCATATGTGTGTGCTGCCTGTAGGATTGGGTAGAGGTGGGGCTGGGATGGAAAGGAGACATATATCTGAAACCCCTTTGCAAGCAGTAGAGGTCAGGAGCAGGGCAGGTACCCCTCATTTAAAGAGGATGTGAAAGACAGTCTAAGAAGCCCATAGACCAATAAACAATTTCAGACATCACACTCTGTAGTAGTTCTCTCCTCCCTTCCACTCCCACTTACAAAATGTATATTTCAGACTATTAACGAAATTGGTAGACTGGTGGACTACAGAGACCCTGGGGAGTCTCACAGGGTAGAGAGCAGAGGAACAGGAAGTGGTAAAGACACAGAACCTATATATGAGTCAGTTTAGAAGAAAGGGTCACCTCTAAAATTATCTGATCGTTGATAGGCAGACCCAGGGGCTCCAACTGGTGTGTGCTTGTGAGTGTGTGTTTTTTGGTTTTTGTTTGATTCTGGCTTCCCCTTTATGAAGACAGTAAAATATGGGAACAGAAATATAAAAAAATCCCATTTGCTCCAACTCATACAGCTGTACTCCAGGAATGGAATTGGATTTGCCACTTGAGAAAATTTTGGTAGAGTAAAAATCATGGAGTCAGTATATTTTTATGATCATCCAAGCTTGTGATCCAATTTTTTTTAAGTGACCAGGGATCAAAATGGGAATCTTTATATTAATTATATAACCTACAGCTTTAGGAACTCTTCTCTGAATTCATATAGATTGAGTTCAGCCTTTATGCGCCTTCAATAATAACTCATTACAAAAGTTTGCCACCTCCTACTCACAGTTACATCTAGGGACATTAAAGTTTTGACTCAGTTTTCCTAGGTCTCTGGGGAATAATGTGCTGGTTTTTTGCTACTCCTGTTTGGTAGCAAAACCTTTCTCAATTTCTTTGTTTTCCATAAGGACATTCCACTTGACAGTGAACTCTATAACTGGCCCAATACATGTGCAGTGACCCTTTCCACCTCTTTAAAAGACAGCAAAGGGAGATCATATGTCAACCCTGGGCTTCCAATCAAAAAAAGTACAGTTCCTTGAAAATCATGCTGGGTCACATAGATAGTACAGGTCAATACCAAGTAATAGGTACAGCTTAAAGACCATAACATATGGAAGACTTCATATATGTAGGTCACATACTGAGAATAAATATAAATTAAATTTGTATATATTGCATTTATATGTACCCTAATATCAGGCACAAGGATTTCCCAAAAGTTGTCTTGTAAATAAGGGTCATCCTAACCCATGACCATTGGGGCATCTAATTTCAGTCTCATCACTGGTCAGAGTGTGGGCATTTCTGTGGTGCCCCACTGCACCTTCTCTATAGTCATTATCCTCACCCTCTGTATGGAGGTGTGTGTCTTCTAGGACCCTGGTCTGTAGCATAGAATCTGGACTGGTGGATAGTCTGGGTTGAATAACTCTGCCTCTAGGCACAAGAGGCCAGGACTACTGAATGGCTTCCGGGGATCTCTGAAGGAGGAGTGCTGTCTTGTGGATTTGACATGCCAGCATACCTTAGTGTGTGCACTTCCCAATCCTGCCTTGGTGAGGTTCAGGAATAGAAGATCATGACCCTAGTATTTTCATCTGGTGCCCTTCTACACCTGCTGTATTGGGACTTTTGCTACCTTGGCCTATACTTGGTCTACATTCCTGTCTCCTTGGTCTACACATCTGTTGCCTAGAATCCCAATGTGCTTCATTCATATTCCTCATGGTCCTATGTCAGCTTACTTCTATGTTCTCTGGTTCATCAGGCAACTGTGTCTCCAACACACATAGTTGCTTCAACCAAGGAACTCGTGCTTGGCATTTCCTGTATGTTTGCTTTCAGACTGACCCAATTCCTGTGGTCACATGCCTGTTAATGCCACCAAGCTTCCTGTCTGGAGTCAGTCCATTTTTGGCTTTCTTCCTTGAATATATTGGTGTCACCTCACTATGGTCAAGATGGTCACTGTAGCACAGCAAGACTTTCTGCTTTTTCAATCTTTAGTATTGCATGGGGTCCTAGGAGTGCAGGTGGAAGGGACTCATTCATCAATTTCCTATTATGGTCTAGGCACTGGGGATTTAGAAAGAAAGAAAAGAAGGAAGGAAGGAAGGATAGAAAGTGAGGAGGAAAGGAAGGAAGGAAGGGAGAGAAAGAGAAAGAATTAAGGAAGAAAGAGGGAGTAAGAAAGAAAAAATCTCTATTCTTGACAGGTCTAAAGTCTATTTTTAATATATATAATATATATACATATGTGTGTATATATGCATATATGTATATATATACATATTACACAAATATTACTTCATTTAATCCTCACTACATCAACTCTGCGAGATAAGTGCTACTATTTTTCCCATTTCACAACTGAGGAAACTGAGACACACAGAGGTTCAGTAACTTGTCCAGGGTCACATAGCTAGTTCCAGGGGAAAGGAGTTGCATTTGAACTCAGATCTTTCTGACTCCAGGCCTAATATTCTATCCACTGCAACACCTAACTGACTCTCCCTCCCTCCCTTTCTCTCTCTCTCTCTCTCTCTCTGTCTGTGTATACACACTCATGCATATATGTTTATATCTATACCTGTATACACAAACCACATACATGTATGTATGTATGTATGTACACACAGGCATGTAAATACATGTGCATATCTGTATTATATACATATATGGAGATATATGTATATGTTTCATTTATCTAGTGGTGTCTAAAGGTCACAGGGCACTGTATAATACATTTAAAAAAAAAGAACACTGGTTATGGTTGTACCTCTAATTCCTACTATTTGCAGTTTGAGAGTGGTGGATCCTTTAAATCTGGGAGTTCTGAACTACAGAAGGGCTAGAATCCATCAAGGTGTCCTCACTAAGTCGAGCCCCAATAATGTGGGCCCTTGGGAGTGCACAGGGTCATCTGGCTACCTAAGAAGGGGCAAACTGGACCAAGTCAGAAAACAGAATAGGTCAAAGCTTCCATGCCCACAAGCACTGGGATCAGGCCCCTGAGCTGTTGCTGTATTTTCAGCTTGGGTGAGAGATAAGGGAGACCCAGTCTCAAGAAAAAAAATTAGTAATTAAAAAATGAATGGTTAAAGAAATAACTTGAAAGAAAGGTCAAAGGCCCACAAAGGAAGCAACAAAAGCCCATTAGAGAACCTACCTACTTTCCATTGCATTGATTCTCGCCTCCATTTAATTTTGGCTTTAGGAAACATCAAAACAAAGTGGGAAGTTTGGACTTAAGAGAATTTAACTTCTGGTAGCGTCTTTCACACAAGCTTTTCTTATGAAATAATATGTGTAACTCTATGGAAGTCTCAAGAATCTGTTTGGTCCAGATGTTGAAGAACACAGTTCTTCGCTCATGGATTCTCTGAATTTATTTTTTTAAAGTTACATAAAGAACAGCAGTCTCATTTACCAGTGCAAATATAGGGATGCTTTCCTGTATGTAATACGATGTTTAGCACATGGTAGGCTCACGAGAAATACTTGAATTATATTTTTAAGTTTCACCAAGGTTGACAAGAACATATGGAGCACAAATCTTGGCATATTCCATTTGGCTTTGAAGTCTGTTTTCTTCAGACCTCATGATTAATCAATTTTGAAACTAATTTGACATCAGCTATTGGAGACGGCATTTTTTTTTAACATTTATGTAATTTCTACCTACAATTGCCAAAACTGGCTACACTTCTTGTAGAAGTGTGTAAAAAATTTTGGAACTTTTCTTGGGGGTTCTATTAATTTACATTGATGGGTTAGATAGATAAGTGCATCTATAAGTGTAAACAGAATAAATTTTAAATTCTGGGTAAATATATTAGAGAGAGAGGGAAGGAGGGTATTTGGTGGGATTAAGAAAACTGTGTAGAAGGTGTTTCTTGAGCTGAATCTTGAAGGAAGTGGGAGATTTTATGAGGCAGAGGTGAGGAGGGGGGAGCACATTTCAGGGATGGTGGATGGCTAGTACAAAGAAGCACATTTGTAAAAATGCTTTGCAATTTTTAACAATCTACATAACTGGTTACTAAAAGTAATAGATACCCACATAGCCCAGTACAGTGGAAAGAGCACCGGCCAGGCACTGTACTAAATACTTTACAAATCATCATTAAGTACTATTATCATTCCCATTTTATAATTGAGGAAATTGAGGCACACAGAGACTTGGTGACTTGTCCAGGGTTGCACAGCTAGTTAGTGTTAGGGGGACGTCAAATTTGAACCCAGATCATCCTGACTCCAGGCCTAGTGTTCTATCCACTGTGCCACCTCACTGCCTTTAAAGCAGGAAAATTGATGATAGAGTGTCTTGAATCTGTAGAACAGAGTGAAGGCTAGTTTAGCTAGATTGTAGAATCCAGAAAAGGGAGTAGTGTATAATAAAGCTGGGAATATAGGTTGGAATAAAGTTATCAAGTTAGGGCAACTAGGTGGTGCAGTGGATAGAGTGCCAAGCTTGGAGTCAGGAAGACCTGAGTTCAAATCCAGACTTAAACACTTACTAGCTGTGTGACCCTGAGGAAGTCCTTTAACCCTATTTGCCTCAGTTTCTTCATTTGTAAAATGAGCTAGAGAAGGAAATGGCAAACCTCTGTAGTATCTCTGCCAAGAAAACCCCAAATGGTCACACAGAGTTGGACATGACTGAACAACAACAAAAATTATAAAGGACTTTAAAAAGCAAACACTCTGATGAAGCTACAAGCAGACCAAGCTCCTTTTTATATAATCAAATGAAAAAATGAAAAACAGGACAACCTCTTATGCTTGATTGCTTTCAAACCCCATATCAAGGCAAGATTCACAGGAAACTAAAAAACAAACAACAGGACGCTCTGAAGAACAATAACCAAGCTGAAGATACTCAGTGGCTCATAAGTGTATCTGCAGGGATCCTGGACTGGTGAGGCTAGCATTGACTGATGCTTATCTCTCAGGCTGGCTTTAGTGATAGACCCAGGATGTTGATCAACTCTACCTCCAGAGAGGCAGAGAGGTTGAGAGGTTGAGATCCCTACTGGATCAACCTCAAATCTACTGGGATTTCCTGGTGGTCCATTTTCTATAGCTTATGTAGCCCAATGAACTCAGCAAATACTTATCCAACACCACCAATATGCAACAATATGAAACTTTCATTCCTTTTCCCTCTTGATTTTGCTTGGTTGGCTTATCGCTGGTCAGATAAGTCTCTCACCTAATGTACTCAACACTATGGCATTTAACCACATCCTGAACCATAGTCACTTTTTAGGTCTATCATATCTGGCCTCCCAAGTCTCTACAAGCTCTTTCAGATCAGGGATCATGTCTGAATCTTGTCACTTATTGTCCTAACATAGCACCCTGAACATTGAAGCCGCACAATAATGTTTCTCAAATGAATTATAGAATAATAGCACCTCACATTTTTTTTGTTAAATTAACAGAAATATATTTTCTCCCCCTTCCCATGCTTCACAGGTTTATTATGGGAATTTTTTTATTATGGGAATTTTCTTTGTCATTTCTTTAAAGTAGCTCCCATTTCCATTGCACTTTAGGGTTGACTGAGACATTTCTCACAATATCCCTGAGGCTAAGAGAGGTTAATGATAAACATGGTAACATAGTAATTAAGGAGAGGAGGAAATAGCATAGGATCTTAGATATAGAAAGGTAAGTTATCTGGAGTGTCATTGAGTCTAAGCCTCTCATTTCACAGATAAAGATACTGAGGCCCAGAGCCCTAGTCTCACAACTATTTTAACTGGAGGAAATAGGACTCAAACACAGATACACTGATTGCATGACCAGCTCTCTTATATCATGTCTTTGTTGTTGTTGTTGTTGTTTTTCTTCTTCTTCTTCTTCTTCTTCTTCTTCTTCTTCTTCTTCTTCTTCTTCTTCTCCTTCTTCTTCTCCTTCTCCTTCTCCTTCTCCTTCTCCTCCTCCTTCTCCTCCTCCTTCTCCTCCTCCTCCTTCTCCTCCTCCTCATCTCCTCCTCCTCCTCCTCCATTTCCTTCTCCTCCTCCTCCACCTCTTCTTCTCCTCTTTTCCTCCTCTTCCTTCTTCTCCTGCTCCTTCCTTCTTCTCCTCCTCTTTCTCTTTCTTTTCCTTCTCCTCCTCTTCCTCCACCTTTCTCTTTTTCTTTCCCCAATACATATTTGTTGAGTGAAACAGTCTATAAATGTCTGAGCTCTAAAAGATTAGACAAGGTCACAGGATTCCAGAATACTGGTGGTCTTTTATTACTCTGTTGACTATTTTAAAATTGTAAAATGACTTAGGTAGTGGGCTCTCAGTGTCCTTTCATCTCTTGAAGAAACTCCCATTCTTACCTCCTATTTCATGTCCTTTAGGTATTTTGCAAGTGAACCAGTCCTTACTTAAGGTTTGCAAACTTCTTACTTTATAAATCAGTGAAGGAGATACAATAATAGTAAGGTACAGTAAAAATAGGACAGGTATAGTCAGAGAACCTGAGTTTGAACTTATGACCTGTGGGACACTTAATTTTTCTGGGCCTTAGTTTCCTTATCTGTAAAATGGGAGAGTTTTATGAAACGACCTCTAAAATACCTTTCAGGACTAAGTGGAGTCTGATGACCAGGATCACAGATTTTTAAACTTGGAAGGAACCTCAGAGGGCATCTAATCCAATTAATTCTTACAAATAAGGAAACTGAAGCTCAGAGAAGCTACCCCAGGTCACATAGGCAGTAAGTGACAGAACCAGGATTCAAAACCATGTCTTCTATCTCAAAACCCAACACTCTTTCCACTGCACCACATATCACTTTACACATGAGAAAACTGAGGCTGAGAGTTTTCAATGACTTATCTAAGGTCATATAGCTAATAGATGTCAGAGGCAGGATTTGAACCCAGGCCCTCTGACTGTATATCCACTGTATCAAATTTCTTTTAAGGTAGGCCTTTCAACTTTAGGGTCCCAAAGATCTGAAATCCATTTCAACACAATTCAACAAATATTTGAGAGGCAGTATGACATAGCAAACAGAGAGACAGACTCAGAGTTAGGAAGATCTGGGTTCAAGTCTTCCTCTGACACATACTGCTTGTGTGACTCTGGACAAGTCACTTAAATTGTCAGCTCTCGGTGCCCCATGTAATCTGTCCAAGGTTCCAAGTTGGGGAAACCTGCATTGGTAGAAGGAATTAACTTGTGGAAGGTTCCCTCAACCCAGAATAATGAAAGGTTGGGCAAAACAAAAACATCAAAATGCCAAGACCCTGTGCTAGAATTATAGCTCTTGAGCTTGAAGGTACCTCAGAGACTATCTTATCCAAACACCCATTTTACAGATTTGGACACCAAGGCCAGGGAGGCTAAATAACTTGCCCAAGATAACACAAATAAATATCAAAGACAGGATTTGAATTCAGGTCCTTTGACTTAAGAGCCAGTGCTCTTTCCACTGTACTAGGCTCTGTGGATATCTATTTCTTTTAGTAACCATTTATGTAGATTGTTAAAAATTGCAAAGCATTTTTACAAATGCTATTTCATTTGATCTCCACAAAAATCCTAGGAGGTAGATGCTATTATTGTCCCTATGTTACAGGTGAAGAAACTGAGTCAGGCAGAGGTTATATACATTTTTTTATTTGATCCTCACAACGACCCTAGGAGATAGCTGCTATTATTATCCCCATTTTAAAGTTGAGGAAATCGAGGCAGACAGACATTAAAGTGACTTGCCCAGGGTCACACAGCTAGGAAGTGTCAGAGGTTGGGTTTGAACTCAGGTCTTCCTGGCTCCAGCTCCAGCACTCTATTCATTGCTCCAAAGAGACAAAACAAAAACAGTCCTTGAAATGCTTTCAAGACCCAAAAGACTGGAGTGAAGTAATAAATATTTGCAGAGAGAATGAGTGAATGCTGAGGTTGATAAATATCCCAATAATCAGCCCTGCCTTTGACAACCTTTATTGGCTCCTAATGGAGTACAGTGTTTTATAAGCCCAGGGGCACAAGGTCTTGGCCCATTGCTTTCATAGTCTAGATCAGCCACTGGAGGCAAAATTTAAAACACCTGTTGAAAGTGAGCTCCCTTTCAGGTTAGTGCAGGTTAGTGCAAAGCAACATTTGGTTTCAGTTCTAATCTGATTGCTTGCTCCTTGGATTCTTGGGGGGAGCATGGGGCGGTTTGGTAGGAGTCCATGCCAGAAGGGGTCATTGGCTGTCTACGGGGGTCTGAAAAGTGAGAACAATCTGGGAGAGAAGCATTTGGGGAAAAAGGGAGGGGTGAAAGAGGTTGGATATCTTGAACCACTGGGGGATGCTTGGATAGCTGCACAGCTTTGTATGATGGGGAAGGGAGAGAAATCATGGGAGGAGAGGGAACAGGAAGTATGCGTGAAGTCTGCAGAAGGGCTCAGCTAGCAATTTTGCAGGCCCTGGGCATGATTTTGAAATGATGCCTCCTCGTGTTTCTATCCACTAGAGGCTTTCAGCCTACCCTGTAACACTTACCATGCACTAAGTTAAGGGCAGTGAGGAGGTACAGTTGATAGAATTCTGGGCCTAGAGTCAGGAAGACTCATCTTTATGACCTCAAATCCAGCCTCAGACACCCACTAGCTATGTGACCCTGGGCAAGTCACTTAACCCTGTTGGCCTCAGTTTCCTCAATTGTCAAATGAGCTGGAGAAGAAAATGGGAAACCATTCCAGATGAGGTCACAAAGAGTTGGACGTGATAACAACAGTAAGTCCCAGCTTACTGGAGAATGGTATTTTCTAACATTGAAATGTACAGATGGAGAGAGGCTGAGTGTGATTCCAGTATCCATAGAATGTGAAAAGACTCTGAAAAAAGTCTCTGAGACATTGGGTCAGCGCTATTACCAGTCATTTTGGGGCTTGGGACAAGAGTCTTGAGTGGTGTGCTTAAACCAGCTTAAAACAATTGAAATCTTTTGTTTTTATATCACCTTCATTCACTATCCAGGAGCCATCCCTTATAACAAAGAATCAAAGAGAAAAAAACAGTAGTTCAGCAAAACTAACATCAACCAGCTGGCAAACAAATAAACACTTTAAAAGTAATTATTTGCCAGGCAGTGTGCCAAAATTCTAGGGATACCAAGAAAGGCAAAAGATAGTACCTGCTCTAAAGGTGCTTATAGTCTAATGGAGGAGGCAGCTATTTATCTTCTGACTCTATACAAGATAGATTTGATATAATCAAGAGACAAGATTCTAGAATGAAGAGGAATCAAGAATCAAATTTCGGACCATCAATTATGAGAGGATGAATGTCCCATATCTATAGTTGCCCATCTCTGCCAGAAGGGAGAGAAGTGTATTTTTATATTTCTTCTTTGTCAAACCGACTTTTAAAAGCAATATCAGTTGAGGTTGGTGGTAAGGGAAACACCCAGTATGCCACAAGGCAACTTTGGGGGAAGCTACTGCTCAAGGTGGGCTTGGGAGAGAGGAAGCATGCCATCTGGTAGTTTCCTATTTTTATGAATTATTTTTCTTATTAGTGTTGTAGAAAGGGCTCTGGATTTAGAGTTAGGAGACTTGCATTCAAATCCTGACTTAGCTATTTGACCTCGGACAATTACTTAAATGATGACAGCTTCCTCATCTACAAAATGAACAACTTGGAGTGTGTGATCTCTAAGGTCCCTTCTAACTCTAAATCTATGATCCTGCAAATCTATATTCTGTAAAGGATTATAGGCACCAAGCACAGTGTTTTCTAAGTTGCTAAAAAAAAGACTGGAAACTGTCAACATTTTCTAAATCTCAGTAAATTTGGGACAAAGTTTCAGTGCCCCCACCCTAGTCATGGCACTGTATTTGTTCAGTCCTCTATGAGGGGGTTCATGGGAAGACATGGACAAAAATTTCATAGGATAAAATGTTGTTGAAGGCAGTGTGCAGATAGATAAGATCCTGGTTCTTAGTACTGAAGAATATGTGCGTCGAGGAAAGGTAATATTAAAAAAAAAAGTTCCTCCTAATAGCCCCTCTATTCCTTTCCCCCTGGGCTATTGCCTAGGTTGACTTCCCCTAGTTCTGTCTATGACTTGGGTTGTTCACTGTGAATACCTACAAAATTCAACACAAAGAAACCAAAGTAGGGTGGAGGAGACTCATAGGAATCCTGATCAGTCATGATCAGGGCTCATTCATTTGTGCATTCATTCATTCAACAAGTATGTGCAAGGTGTTGTTCCAGGCCTTGGAGTCAATTTGCTTTCATCTGGAATTCAAAATGTTAAAGGTCCCTGACATCCTAGGCCTTAGAGTGTCCTTCACCATGTGCAGAAATATAAACATTACCCATTTCAAAAGAATTCCAGATTTCTGTTTTTGATTGATTCTGGTCAATCATTGATTTATACTCAGAGGAAGGAAGGAAGGAAGGAAGGAAGGAAGGAAGGAAGGAAGGAAGGAAGGAAGGAAGGAAGGAAGGAAGGAAGGAAGGAAGGAAAGAAGAAAGGAAGGAAGGAAAGAAGAAAGGAAGAAGGAAAAAAGAAGAAGAGAAAAGGGGAAGGAAGGAAGAAAGAAGGAAAGATAGGAAGGAAGGAAAAAAGGAAGGAAGGATTAATTAAACATTTACTGTGTACCAGGTATTTTACAAATATTATCTCATTTGATCTTCACAACAATTCTGGGAGGTAGGTGTTATCATTATTCCCATTTTACAGTTGAAGAAACTGAGGTGGACAGAGGTTAACCAATTTGCCCACAGACACAAGTATCTAAGGCTGGATTTGACCTCATGTCTTCCTGGCTCCAGGCCTGGCACTTTATCCACTATGCCACCTAGAGGAGTCTGGGGGTGAGAAGTGGGAACAAATTTCTCTTTGCTTTGGAGATGAGAAGCAGTTTATAAAAGTTTTGTTTCTTGGAACCACCTTATTTAAAAAAGGAAAAAAAAGGTTGAAATGAGTAGAGGTGATGAGAGAGAAACATCATGAAACACAAGAGTGACTTTGAAGCCTTTAGCTACTATGTGGTTTCAGATAAGCTTCTATAGTTCTGTAGGAATGCATACAGGGAAATCAAAGTTATAGTTAGATAGAGATGAATGGTGATCGGGAGTATGGCAAAAGTTTGGACCTCACTTTTTAAACTCCTGCCTCCCTCCAGGTCATATGATATAGCTCTTTGTCCAGAGGAATAATCAGATTAAACATTTTTTTTTAAAGAAGAGAAGCAAAGATCTACATAGTTGTAGAGAAAATAGAATTAATACTATAAAATTAAAACAAATGCACAATTTGAGTGTAGAATCCTACACTAAAGTATTGTTTCCTCACCAAGGCTTTGTGATACTTAAGTGTGTCCCTAAGACATCTGTGTAGTCAAGATACCTAGACTTTTCTTATTTTCTTTTGGCCATTTTGAACTAGGAAGGCAGAGGTGAAAGGTAACCACTTATAAGATAACAAGGAGAGAAAGGATCTCTGGGTTGCATCTATAATAGGGGTCTTAGATCTGCTCACAGGAGTGAAATCTCTTGCCCAAGGTCTAATAGGTAGTAATTAGCAGAGCCTGGTTTTCTACTCTAAAGTCTCTCTCTCTCTCTCTCTCTCTCTCTCTCTCTCTCTCTCTCTCTCTCTCTCTCTCTCTCTCACACACACACACACACACACACACATGGTTTAGAATAAGAGACTGTGGACTGATGAATAAAAAATAAGATGGGAGCATGTATCAGAAACCTGTTCCCCTCCCTGGCCCCCTTATTCCCTTATTGTATTTTCCCTCTCCATCCTGCCTTCATTGTTGTTGTTGTGCAGTCTTATCTAGGGGCCATCTCTAGCCATCCTTATCTATATCTTGCCACTGGACCCAGATGGCTCTGGAGGAGAGAGTGACTGCACAGTCCTCCCTCACTTAAAAATCCAGCTCATTGCAAGTTATGACATCACCTTCTGATGTCATGGTCCTCTTTGAGAACGAAGGATGAATAACATCTTTGCCTCCACATACCCCAAATGCTTAGGTACCTTGGAAGGGTAGACTGTATTTAAAGGCAGAAGTCTTCTTACCATGTAGTGTGATTTCAAGGTGCTTTAAGGGCACTTTGCCCTCCAAATATTTTTCCACTTGGCCCCTGAAATTTCACCTTATAAACTTTCTTCACTTGTTTTTATGGGTTTTCTTGTTATCCTTTCTTATTCAAATGTAAGCTCCTTGAGGGCAGATTAGCTTTTTAATGATTTGAATAATATTTTTTCTCAACTGAATGTAAAAATAATTTTTAATATTCATTTCTTAAAAAATTTTGTGTTCCAGATTCTTTCCCTCCCTCTCTGTAGGGCAGACTGCCTGACTTGTATTTGTATCCCTAGTGTTCAGCAAAGTCCCTGGTATGTAATAAGTCTTTAATAAATGCTCATCCATCCATCCATCCATCCATCCATCCATCCATCCATCCATCCATCCATCCATCCATCCATCCATCCATTTCTGTCAGAAATTTGGTTGGCTAGAAGAGCCTAGAGGGATGCAAATGAATTAATTTTACCTTCCTCTTTCACTGCTCATGCCCAAACCCAGAAACCTGAGAAAGTTACTACTTTAGCACCCCTTCTCCCCTCCTCTCAATCCCAAGTCCACTAAACTGCTACCCAATCCCTTGTTTCCCAACATACTTATTAGAACAAAAGACATCTTGACTGAAAAGGGAAAAGGAGTCACATAATACAGGGAACCTATACTAAGAGAATTAGAGTGCTCTCTCAAATCCCAGACTGTGACCTTCAAGTCATTCACAGTCCCATTTTCTCTATTGTTCTCCAATATCACTAGTGGCAATCTATCTGCACCCAGTTCCTAAACAACTTGTTACCCTCTTGGAGGAGAGGGACATGGGACAACTGGCCCACTTTGCCATCACACAAAGGGGTTCCTCTGAACTCTACCATCATCTCTGCTTTCAACAGTCTTCCTTGCTACCCATCCTACTAGTGACTTTCCCCCCACTTCTTCCTCCTTCACCACTTCCCCCCAATAAGCACTCCCCCCCAGCACAGCTATGCCTTCCCCCTCCCATCATCCTTCTCCACACATCCTTTGCAATTCTCTCAAGTCCCCCACATTGGGGAAGAAGAACAGAGTTGGCCAAGCTGGGCTATATTTCTTCCCCAAGTCAAAATTTGTACTCCTGGCAAATTGTCAAATGTAATATATAATATTTTATTCTATACATTTTATGGACCATCTACATTATTCATGTTGTAGACATTGCATTGTCACCTAGTAAGTTCACTCCATCAGTCACTTAGTGTTCCTATGTAGCATGCTGTGAGCTGCCCTGTTGGGATCAATATGAAGTCCCCCCCCCTCAGGAGCCTGGGCAATCACAGAATAGTCTAATCACCCTAATAACCCAGAAATGCCTATCATTATTTCTGAAAGCTCTTCTTCCCTTTTATATTTTAATAACCTCAAGAACATGGGTCAGGTGCTTAAGTTCTACACTGGTGGGTAATTAGTGGTGACCACTGCTAAGTCCCTTATACAACTCATTCCACTTTGGAATCCTATGTCACTTAGGTTCAATGTGGGGGGAGAAACGAATGGCTCAGACCTCCACCGAATCAATCAGCATTTATTAAGGGCCAGTTACACAGTGCTAAGAAGCATTGTGGATACAAAGAAAGACAAGACAGTGCCTGCCCTCAAGAAGCTCACAGTCTAATGGGGGAGGCAACATGCAAACAAATATGTACCAATAAGCTATATACAGGAGAAATAGGGAATAATCAACAGAGGAAAGACACGAATTAAGAGGGGTTGGAAAAGGTGAGATTTTAGTGGGGACTCAAAGGAAGCCATCTGGTTGCTACCCTACAACAGGTCAGGTAAGAACCTTAAATCAAAGAGCAAAGTATTTATTTGCAACAGAATAGCAAAGTATATAGCAGGGAAAATCAGGCAGGAGGATGATTCTCCATATATAATGAGTCCAATATTTCACAGATTAATATGCTGGTAGGAAAAGCAACAAATCTAAAACAAACAAACAAACAAACAAAACTCTTATGCTCTGAGGTAAAGAAGGGCTTCAGTAGCAAATGTATTGCATCATTTCTGGGACAATTCCTGTCTGAATTCTTATGTTCCCATCCAACTGAAACTGGCTGGTTGTTGTGGATGCTTCCTCTGGCAGTTCATCGACAGGGTCTCAAAGCCTCCCTGCCAGGATAACTCCACTTCGTCTCATCACTCAGTGTCATCCACTGAATCTCTGCCTCATATTGCTGTTTTCTGTCTCTGCAATTATTATCTACAGAAGTTCTGACCTCTGCTGCCACTCCACACTTCAGAAGCTGCTACTTAAAGCTTCTCTACCACCTTGCTCTATGCTAAAGTCTTATCTAGTCGATTTTGCAACTGCTGCTGGAAAGTCTCATCACTCTTTTGAAGTAAGACCTCTGGGGTCAACATCCTTCAGGGCTCATCAACACGTTCACAGCTCTGCTGTTAGCTTTACTGCCTTCTTATGGCTGGCACCAACAAGGGCTAGTCAGGGAGCTATAAAACTTCCAGAGCCACCCTTCTCAATAGAAGGTTCCCAGCCCTTACTTTGAACTAGGGCAAGGGCAAGTGAATTCCATTCACCTCCTTCCCACCTCAGGGTTCAGGCAAGGTCTCTGCCTCCTGAATCAACATCTCCTGCTGAGTCTGAAGCTGGGGATAAAAACTCATACTGCTTTTCATGTGCCCTTTCAATTCCCCTTATGCCCTCCAGTAATTAGCACCCAGCCATGCCAATTGTCTTGAAGCTTCACTAAATTTCAAGAAAACAGAAACACCAGATGGAAGAAGATAGCCTCGGCTGACGAAGTCCCTGTCCTCTTTTTTTTTTTTTTTTTTAGTGAGGCAATTGGGGTTAAGTGACTTGCCCAGGGTCACACAGCTAGTAAGTGTCAAGTGTCTGACTTTGGATTCGAACTCAGGTACTCCTGACTCCAGGGCCAGTGCTCTATCCACTGCGCCACCTAGCTGCCCCTGTACTCTTTAAACATATGTTTCTCCTTAGGTGCTGCAATAATTCAATCAATAAACATTCATTAAATGCCTGATAATAAGCCAGGCACTATACTAAGTGCTAGAGATATAAAGAAAGGTTAAAAACAAAAACCAAAACCAGTCCCTCGTCTCAAGGAGTTCAGTGTAATGGAGGAGACAGCATGAAAACAAACCCTGAACAAACAAGATAGAGGATAGATAGGAGCTAATCATCAGAGGGAAGGTACTAGCATTAAGAGGGATTGGGAAAGACTTCCTTTAGAAGGTGGGTTTTTACTTAGAACTTGAAGGAATCCAAGGAAGCCAAAGGCAGAGATGATGAAGGAGGTTGTTCTTGGCACGGGGGACAGCCAGTGAAAATGCCTAGGGTCTGGCAATGAAGTGTCTTCTATGAGGAACAGGAAGGATAACAGTGTCACTGGATCACACAGTTTGGGGGGGGGGGGCGGTGTGAGAAACATGTAAGAAGACTGGAAAGACAGGAAGGGGCCAAGCAGCGAAGAGCTTTGAATGCCCTATGTAGGCAACATATGACATTTGGGGTCTTATGGCTTTTTATTAGGGCTATAGCAGGTGTGAGTACATCTGGGTTTAGTTTCCTTGATCAATGTGTCTTCTTTAAGGCCATGTAGTCCCCGTGTAAGGGTATATAGTCCCCAGAAACATGCTGGTAATTTATCTCCTCTTTATCAGAATACTGGTGCATGCTATCTCCACAGTGGCTATTCTTAGAGAAGAACCGGCTAAGGCTCAATGTATGGATGGGAATTTTTCAGGGACCATCTTCTGTTGTCCTCCACTAATTAATCCAACCTTACATTGATGGGTCATGGCAAGTACTGATGCCTGGGTGAGGCAGTTAATTAGGTCCCCGAAGGCTTGATCATATCTCTCATTCCAGGATTCTCCAAAGGACACCCACACATCAAGACCGCAATGCTCTCTTTGTCTGAGTCACAGCTTCTGAATTTCTACCTTTCTTCTGTTGTTCCTTCTAACCAGATCGCCTCAGTTTTCAAATGATAGTATACTGGGGCAGCTAGGTGGCGCAGTGGATAGAGCACTGGCCCTGGAGTCAGAAGTACATGAGTTCAAATTCGGCCTCAGACACTTAACACTTACTAGCTGTGTGACCTTGGGCAAGTCACTTAACCCCAATTGCCTCACTAAAAAAAAAAAAGAAAAAGAAATGATAGTATACTTTTCTGCAAATCATGGACAAGAACTGCTGGATCTCAGAAATGATTTTAGCTGCACTACAAGCAACACATAATTACAATGCATTATTCTGGAGAGGCAGCTTGGTATATAGTGGAAAAAACTCATTGTATTTGAAGTCAGCAGACCTGGGATTCAATACCCAGATCCACTACATGCTACTTATGTGACCTTGGTCAAGTAGTCACACTATTGGACTTCAGTTCCTTCATTTGTCAAATGAAGAGATTGGAACAGATGGCTTCTAACATTCCTTCCATTTCCAAATCTATTCTTTTGTAGAGTACTGGACCTTGAATCAGGCAAGCTGGGACTCAGGGAGATCAGGACTCCTATTCCAGATGTGTTAGAAGGACCCCAAGTTAAGCATTCCTGATCTAGAAATGTCCAGAGTCATCATGGAAGGCTCTCTTGGCTACTGAGCCCAGCTCATCTTTTTGATTAGCTATTTCTATGATTGCATTTTTCATTCCAGTTCTCCTTCCTGAGTTCTTTTAGTTATTCCTTTCTTTGTTGATTACAGCTTGCTTATACTGTGTTGCCCTCTAAAAGATACTCATTTTTAGGTCTTCCTAGGTTGTCATGCGTGGTGATTCGTGGCCATGTGACAATAACCACACTATTTTAAAAGAGCCCTATATTTTTTTGAAGGTGATTCATCTTGCTCTCTCCCTTCCCTGTTCAAATCTGGGCCCAATTCATTCTCCATTTGTACCAATTTTTGCAATAATCATTCATTTATGTAAATGGAAAATGAGTTGGGCATATATAGATACATACATATATTTACCAAAAGACAAGCTCTATAGATTGTTTACCTGTGTGTCATAGATAATATAGTTTGGGCAATAAGCATTCTTCATCTACTTTTTTTTTTTTTTTTGGTGAGGCAATTGGAGTTAAGTGACTTGCCCAGGATCACACAGCTAGTAAGTGTCAATCGTCTGAGGCTGTATTTGAACTCAGGTCCTCCTGATTCCAGGGTCAGTGCTCTATCCACTGGGCCACCTAGCTGCCTCCTTCATTTACTTTTTAAGGAAGCCATTTAGTAAGTTCTAATTTCACCATTCCAATCACAGTAGTTTGACTTCCAGTGAACAAGTAGATGCTTTTGGAGTCATGCTCCTTGCTATTAACCAGCAAGGTAACATTTATGTCATAATTTGCCAATGAGAAATCATCTCTGTTTGTTGAGGTGTGGAGGATTGGCCCAAGGCTATGACTCAATTATGAGTCAATGGTAGGCTCACAGGCTCTTAGATTTAGAGGTAGAATGGATCTTACAGGTAACTGAATACAGGTCCCATTTCATTTTATAGATAAAGAAACTGAGGCCCACAGACCACTTCTCAAGCTTTCTGGAAGAAGTGCCTTTCCAAGAAAGTACTTTCATGGATTAGAGGTCCTGATTTCCCCCAATCCCAGATTATCTGCACCCTTTCTGTGGGAATCAGCATGCTTTCCAGTCCAAGGGGAAAGGGCATTTATATCTATCAAGGATATTTCTGGCCTGTACTAAAGCCCTGAGCTCACGGTTGCCTAGAATAGCCACAGATCTCTGACTGGTGGTATATGGCTTTGTATTTATTAGCAAACAGGCTAATGAGATTCTGTCTGTCCATATCAGGAATTAATAATAATAGCTGGCATTTATATAGCACTTTAAACAACTCCGGGAGGAAAGTGCTATTTTTAACCTTTATTTTACAGATGAGGAAACAAAGGCAGAGAGAAATTCAGTGACTTTCCCAGGCTCACATAGCTAGATAGTGTTTGAATGTGGATTTAAACTGGTCTTCCTGATTCTCCTTCCCCTTTTCTTCAGGTGATTGGTTCATTTTTCTCATCTTCTCCAGGAGGCACATAGCAGTTAACCATCAGCTCTAGTTCCCCATACCCCTAGTCCTTCTATTCAGGTTCTTTGATGTTTTCTCTGTGCAAAAAAGAGGAAGATTAGGTCTCTTTGAGCCAAGTTCCTTGGAAAATCTTTAAAGTCCAAACAAGATCATCCCCCAGGTATGGAATTCGTTGGGGTTTATGTTATTAATTCCATTAACCATCAAGTACTTCTATATGCAAGGCCCTGTGCTAGGAGCTGTGGGGACACAGATGGCTCAAAGACAGGGTCCATGTTATATTCATTCATTTTACCCATTACTGACTTTCCAATTTAAGAACTCTACAAGGAAAGGGTCCAAGGCGCCTCTTGGTTTCACTGGGTGTTTAAAGGGTTCCTATAAACTCCTGAGGTTTAATTGCCCACATAATTAGTGATTTAGCTGCATCTCATGAGGTGCTTATCACTTAGGGGCTTCTCTATAAAAAAATCCAACCACTTAAATAAGTTTTTCTTTAATGAAAAAAAAAATCAAGGATTTCCTTTCCGGGAGTTGTCATAGAATACGGCCTAAGGATGACCAAAGCAGTGTCATAGAGTGCTCTGAGCTTCACAAAGACTTCGTAATTCAAATACATAAATCAATTGCTACATAAATTCACAGGACTCTGTTACCGTTGAGCATATAGAACAACAAATTGTTTTGCAACTTGCTTAAGAGGTGAATGGTTAACCCCACTCCCAGAGACTGTCACAATGCTTACAATTCCCACCTTTAGAATGTCTTTTTTGGGGTTAAGGCAACATCTGTCCAGAAAGGCCTGTTAAAATTCCAGTCTCTTACTTGTGAAAGATTAACAGATGAGCAGAGATTTTCTTTTCAGCAAAGAAATAAACAAGGCCTTGAAGGAGTATGATTTAGAGATACAGAGAACTCTGGAAGTTAATTAGTCCAACCCCCTCATTTGCCTAAAGAGGAAATCAAGGCTGGGGGAAATTAGGTGACTTTTCCAAAGTCAAGATAAGCTATAAAGACCAGATCTAGCATTCTGGATCAAGTTACTCTGGGCAAGTCACTTAAGCCTGTTTGCCTTGGTTCCTCATCTGTGAAATGAACTGGAAAAGGAAATGGCAAACCACTCCCATTTCTTTGCCAAGGAAACCCCAAATGGGGTCACGAAGAGTCAGACACAACTGAGAACGACTTGAAAAACAAGAAGAAGAAGAAGCCTGGGTGGGAGATTCCATTCTCTATATGGACAAGCACTCTTCCCCAGGTAGACTGTAAGTTCCTTGAGGCCAGGACCTATCTTACTTCCATATTCCTAATCCCTAGCCCAGTGACTTCTACAAAGTAGACAGTTTATAAATGCTTATGGTTGGTTGAAGGAGAGATCACTTTCAGCTGGGGTGGTTAGGGAAGGCT
Source organism: Dromiciops gliroides (assembly GCF_019393635.1). NCBI lineage: Eukaryota > Metazoa > Chordata > Mammalia > Microbiotheria > Microbiotheriidae > Dromiciops > Dromiciops gliroides. The sequence goes on from NC_057864.1 coordinate 261,623,945, forward strand.
CCGTGGATGATGAGGTTATGACTGAGATGGGCCTTGAAAGATGAGAGGGATTTCAATAGAAGGAAATAAGGAAAAGACATGAACATGTGAACGTGAGAATGAGTGGAAGCAGGGGAATGCAATACCAAGTTGTCAAACCACAGTTTAATTAAGATTTTAAAAATTAATAGTTTAATTATTAGCTTAGTAGTTTTTAATTAAGTTTAATTTGTCATTCAACAAACACCTAATGAAGTCCTACCACATGTTGAACACTATGTTAGGATTCTAGCATTAATGATTTAGATCTGGAAAGGACCATAGAATCCAACCTTCTTATTTTACTGAAAAGGCATAGAGAGGTGTAATCATTTGAGGTGGGATTTAAACACAGTTGTTCTTAACTCCAAGCCCGCTGCTCTACACTGCCTCTTCCTACATTGGTTACTATGGGATATACACAATTAAGATTTAACTTTTGACTTAAAGGTAACTAGGTGATGTAGTGGATAGAGTTCTGGGCTTAGAGTTAGGAAGACCAAATTCAAATCCAGTCTCAGATACTTAATAGCTGCATGACCCTGGGCAGGTCACTTAAGTCCTGTTTACTTCATTTTCCTTAACTGTAGAATGGGGATAAAAACTTCCCAGGGTTTTTGGGAGAATCAAATTAAATAATATTTGTAAAGCCCTTAGCCCAGTGCCTGGCACATAGTAGGCACTTCATAAGCATTTGTTCCCTCCTCCCTTCCCCATAGTGGAGATAAGATAGGTACACAAAGATCTGCAGTGTGAGTTAATAGAGACTAAATGTTACAGGAAGGTTGAAGGGGGCAGCTTTTGGCTGGGGTGATCAGGGGAAGCATTCTTGATGAGGCATTTAAATTGGGCCTTGAACAACAGGCAGGACTTTGAGACAGGAATGGTGTTGTGGCAGGCTGAGGAAACAGCATGAGCAAAGACATGGAGGTGGGAAAGCATTCAGATAGATGAAAATAATCCAGTTTTATTGGTAAACAAGAAGGTGTTGGTGTTGGGAAATAGTGGATCAGGCTCAAAAGATGGTTCGGAGTTAGACCTTGGATGCTAAGCTAAGGAGATGATGAGCTAGGACATTATTTAATAGACAATAGTCTAGTAGAGGAAAAAAAGAAAGGACTAACATTTATTTCAGCTTTAATGTTTACAAAGTGTTTTAAGTACATTATCTATTTTGCAGAGGCCACCTCAACCCACCCCTCTGACAGGTTGGTTAAGGGATTATATTTCTGAGTAATCACCATCAAGACCTTCGGGGTTTATAAATCAATGAGTATACATGCTAATGTGTATTATAAATTATATATGCTAATATATACTATATGTCCAGTAACCACCAAAATCTTCAGTGTTTATAAATCAATCAGCATTTACATAAACATAGAATACATATATACATACATATAGTCACACACATATATACATATATTCACACACATCTCTCTAGCCAAATATCCATTCCCAAGACTTTATCATCTCCATCTGATGTATTTTGAGACAGTTATGCTTAGTGAGAGCAGCTAGGTGGCCTAGCCTAGAGTCAGGAAGACCTGAGTTAAAATCTGACCTCAGACACTTAGTAGCTGTGTGACCCTGGGTAAGTTTGCCTCAGTTTCCTCATCTGTCAAATAAGTTGGAGAAGGAAATGGAAAACTACTCCAGTCTCTTTGTCAAGAAAACTCCAGATGGGGTTATAGAGAGTCAGACACAACTGAAAAAACACCTAAACAATAACAGGTAACTAGAAGGCTCACCTCAGGGAATACTTGCCTTCAAGCCCTGTCTCTGCCTCATACTGGTTGAGTAACCCTGGGTAAATCACTGAACTTTCCAGTGCTGCTAGAAGTTGCAGATGAATTGCTGATCTGCTTTGTTGGAGGGAGTGCCCACATCCGCCTACACAGATGAAATCAGAAGTCTACACCCTCCAACCTCAGGCTATGTTTTGGGGATGCCAATACTTTGCTCTTCCTATACTCTCGTCAGAGATCTCATGCAGTAACAACTCTTTTGCAGATGACTCCCAACTCTTTATTTCCAGCCCAGATCCCTCTCCCTAGTTCTTGATAAGAATATTTAATTGCCTGACAAACATTTCTATTTGGTTGTCTTGCCTGATATCACCCTGTGGGGGAAAACAATTCTCTTCTCAATAATTCTCAGGAATTCTGCAGCCATGTGACAAAGGCTCGTTTATTTCCTTTTCCTGAGAAGGAGGCATCCTAGTGTGCAGCTAGTGGGTGCAAAGAAAGGGGGCTCGAAGGCCCTATTTTAAACCCTAATCCCTAACTCGAATGGACCCTCTCCTTTTTCATCATTGGTTGGATTACTTAAGGGTTAGAATCTACATGTAAAAACAAGCTAATTGGATTGCAGTATTCCCATCCCTTTTCCTTATATAGGTATAACTCAGGAGTAGACCTTATTCTTCCTTATATGGACACAACTCAGGAGTGGACCTTATTGAGACCAGGGCTCCTAGAACCATGTGATTTTTCTAGCCAGAGGGGATCTGAGACCTTTGTCCTAAAAACAGGTCAGGAGGAGTATGATTGACTGTTATATCCTCATTGAGAGGAGAGAACTACCCATTTTCTCACACGCCCCAACTGACATTGAGCTTGTAATCTTCCTCCAGTGACTGACTTCTCTTTCTGATTTTCTTTATTTCTATGAAAATAGGGCAATTCCATCATTCTCACTATGGCAAAGGCTGAGAGTCTGTCAGTCATTTAGACTTCTCCCTTTCCCATGACCCTCCTAATCCAATCATTCCCTCACTCTTTGATCTCTATTTAAAAGAAGAATGTAAAATAGGAAGGTGGCACAGTGCATGGAGTGCCAGGCTTGGAGTCAGGAAGACTCCTTTTCTTTGGTTCAAATCTGGCCTCAGATACTTACTGGCTGTGTGACCCTGGACAAGTTACTTCATCCTATTTTCCTCAGTTTCTTCATCAGTAAAATGAGCTGGAGGAAGAAATGGCAAACCGCTACGAAAAACTCCAAATGGGGTCACAAAGGGTTGTGCACAACTGAACAAAAAGTTTTCACTACTCCCCTCCCTCCCCACCCCCATAGAAAAAGAAATTGGCTGATTATCCCAGTGAAAGTGCAAACCCCTATTTGTGTGATTTTCCACAAATTATTGTGCATATAGGAGCCACCTGGCCTAGCTACCCCTTGCCCCCTTGGAGCCATGAATCTCTTAGAGGGGCTTATTTCTTACACTACTCTGGGTGGAAGGAAAGAAAACAAAACTCATTTACAAATATGGTTGGGATTGTTTTTTGTTTTTGTTTTTGTTTTTGGGGGGATTGTTTTTTGTTGTTGTTGATTTACTATTCTCTTCTCTCCTGATTATTTTTTTTTTTTTTTACTATTTGAAGGCTATTCTTGTCTAGGTCTGTTGGTGTGTTGAGCAACAAAGAACCACTCTCTCAGTTTCAGATTACCCAGATTCTGAACTGTAAGGGGGAAATGAGGCAAAGATAAGTAAATCATCATTTAAAATCTCTATGATTTGAACCTGAATCTGAACAGTTAGTTGGTGGGAACCACAGGCTGTGTATGATAGACAATAAATAGACTATTTAAATTTAAGTTTAATTGATTTATTCACAGAAACAATTTTATATTTTCAAAGGCAGAGATAACTAATTCATGAATAAATGATATTTAAAAGAACGTTTTAAAAATTATGCATAGAGCACCACTGAAATTTGATGGAATTCAGTCTTAATTCAACTAAAAACAAGAAGACCAGGGATTTAGTCTTGGCCCTATCAGTTACCAGCGGTGTGGCCTAAAGAGTCAACTTAAATTCCTTCAGTCTCAATTCCCTCATCTGTAAAATGGGGGTTAGGTTAGGTGATCTCTAAATTCCGTTAATGAAATACTAACTCTTATGGATGATTGAAAAGATTTCATTGTAAATGCCTGTTTCTTAGGCAACAGTACTTGATGGTAATTAAATTAACATTACCACAAATAGAACAAATACCAGGAATATACCTTTGTTTGTACTGTAGCAACTTCCTCTTAAAAGTTCAAAGCATTGTGCAACTTTGACGACTTCTGATTGATTTATACTTAACAGCAAATATATCATGACTCCAATTTCTCCCCCATGCTTATCTCTGCCCCCTTCAATTTTAAGAAGAAAAAAGTTTAAAAACATTATTTTCCTGGCATAGTATATGCCTCCTCTTTCTTTTTTTCACTGACCTCTCTCTATAAAACATGGGTTTCTTTCTTTTTCTTTTTTATTTTTGCGGGGAAATGAGAGTTAAGTGACTCACCCAGGGTCACACAGCTAGTAAGTGTCAAGTGTCTGAGGCCAAATTTGAACTCAGGTCCTCCCAAATCCAAGTCTTTTTCTTTTGTTTAATGTCTTGAAAAAACTACTGAGCTGCTGCTTAAAATATTCTCTCATAAGATAGATTTCTCATTAGTTCAAATCAAAGGGTAATTGACTGAGGAGGAACTTCTCTACTTTGCTTCTTAACTGCCCAGTTGCCTCCCACTTCTCCTCTCCACATATTCCTACTTCTCTTCTATATCCCCTGGGTTGAGGGTGCATGTCTGTGATGGACTCTAGTGCACCCCCAAGCTTGGGACCAAACACTGGTCTGGCACTTAGCGACTGCTGTTCCTTCTTTAAGCCCGAGGTTTGAAAACTGAAAACAAAACCTATAATGTAAATACCACAAACAACTCTCCTTGGAGCAGTGGATAGAGTGTTGGGTCTGGAGTCAGGATGTGAGTTCAAATCCAGTCTCAGACATTTACTGGCTGTGTGACCCTGGGTAAGTTTATTTAAACCTCAGTTTCCTCAACTATAAAATGGAGATAACAGCTCTTACCTCATAGGATTGTTGTGAGGATTAAATGAGATAATATTTGTAAAGTGTGTGTGTGTGTGGGGGGGGGGTGTCATCTCCAGTTGTCCTTACCTATGTCTTGCCATTGGACTCAGATGACCCTTGAAGAGAGACTGAGGTTGATAACTTTGCACAACCTTGCCTCACTTAAATCCAATTCACTTGCAAGTCAAGACATCACCTTCCTGGTGACACTGGTCCTCTTTGAGAATGAAGGACCACCACCAATAACAACACTGGTAAAGTACTTAGTGCAGTATCTGGCACATAGTAGGTACTATATTAAAATGCTCATTTTTTATCCCTTTTTGTTACATTCTAACTCAACTTTTTCTTCATAATGATAATACCTCCCATTTATATAGCATTTACATTTTGTAAAGTGTTTTTTTTTGTAGATTATCTCATTTAATGCTGGGACAGGTAGGTGGTACCGTGGATAAAGTGGCAGGCCTGGAGTCAGGAAGACTCATTTTCCTGAGTTCAAATATGGCTTCAGATACTTACTAGTTGTATAACCCCAGAAACGTCACTTAAGCCTGTTTGCCTCAGTTTCCTCCTCTGTAAAATGATCTGGAGAAGGAAATGGCAAAGCACTCCAGTATCTTTGCCAAGGAAAGCCCAAACAGGGTCAAAGGAGAGTTAGATACAACTGAAAAGGATTGAAATCTCATTTGACCCTAAAAAGCATTGATAAGATAAATGTAATTATCATTATTTCCATTTTACAGACTAGGAAACAAAGCCTCACAGAGGTTAAATGACTTTCCTGGAATCACGTAGCTAGTAAACCAGAGGAAAGATTTGAACTTAGATCTTTCTAATTCCAAAGCCAGTTGGCCTCTTGTCCTTAGTTTCTCTTCTTCCCCCTCTATGTTTATCTCCCACAGTAACCATGACTTTGTCAAAGCAGTCTTTTGTTACAATTATCACTTTCCAAGAATTCAGGAACTTGCCACAAAAAGAGAGATATTAGGAGGTCTGAAGTCCAACTCACTTTACTCCTTTTTTCCCCTCCAACCCTGAATGAGTCACTGTCCCTTAGTTAATAGAGGTGAGATTCTCAAAGATTAATGCAAGTTAACATTAGACAGGGTAAGATAAAGTTATTTAAAAAATGGGGAGAAAGTATGCAGGTGAATTTCTAGTTCCTATATTCTACATCTAGAGCCAAAAGAAATTATAGAGGCCATCTAGTTGGATCCCCTCACTTTACAGAAGAGGAAACTGAGGCCTATTAAAGTTGTAACTGACTGAGGGGAGCTTCTCTCCTTCCTCTACCTTGCTTTTTAACTGCCTAAAGTCAAGCTATTTAGCATCTGAGATGGTATTTGAACCCAGGTCCTTTGACCTCTGAGCCTTTGTTCTTTTCTTTAAAAGGGCATTTCTTATTCTTTTTTGGAAGATGAACACCAGCAGCATTAGCACAATACAGGACACAGGAACTACAAAAGGCTTTCGAAAGTTAGTAACTTTAGCCCAGAGGTGATGGATTATTGTTGTGGAATGGTGTTGGTACTCACTGTCCAACTTGGCTAGTGTGGGGGCTTGTTTTGCCTGTCTTTCTTTGTGATAAGGAGGGGCTCTCCTGGGAAGGGAATTACTGGGAAGTGATACTGAGTGATTTTTTTAAAGAGCATAAAACATTTTTTAAAAAAATAGATTCTAAAAAGAAAAAGTTAACGGTGCAAGAAAGGTGCCCAGGAAGCAAACAAATCTAGGTCCTTTTTGAATTTGGAGAGGCTGAAAATTGTTCATGTTAGAAAGCTACACTAGGGTCTGCCTGCCTCTGAAAGAGCCACCTGAGAAAATAGTTTCAACTTGGAGTAGGATCCAAAAGGGGAAAATCCTGCAGGGCTAAATTCAAGTAGGGAGCAAGAGGTCCCTGGATGGAATCCCTGAGTTTCCAGCTTGGCCTTTCTCTGCTATGTGTACGGGCCTTCAGCCTGTCCTAGACTGGTTTGGTCCTAGTGTTGAAAACAGTTTTCTGTTTCTGCTGAGGCCTCATTAGATTAAAGAGGGCTGCACATTTGCTCACCATCTGAGTCTGGACTCAACTCCTGGTGGCTGTCTGCAGTCTGAGCTGAAGCACACGGCCCCTGTGTAATACTCCCCTCTACTGGAAGACCAGCTTGCAGACATGCCCACCCATCCTTGGCCCCACTCAGGAGCCAGGTCGGCTTTTTTTTTTTCTGTATGGTGGAGGGGTGGTGGGGGAAAATGAAGCATTTTGGATTCGATAGTTCAGGATTCTTTTCCTCTTTTTCCCCGAGGAGATGAGGATTAAAAAAAAATCTTTTATCTCTGTATGTATCCATACAACTCAAAAGAGACTTCTTGCCCTCTTTAAGAGACCAGAAAGTAATAGAAGAGTCCTGCATGTGTTGTCAGCACTCCTAGTTGGTGAACCTTGGAAAAAACTTTCCTGTTGTGGGAAGGAAAACACTCATGCAGGCAACTTCGTAGTATAGATTATTTTTCCTCTTTAGAAGCTAGTACTCCGGGCAGGTAAATTTCATCAGTGATCTAGTATGACACTGCCCCCTTTTCCCTCCCTGAATCCTCCCCTTCCTCCAGAGCTGGCCTAGTCAGGGTCCAGGCCATTCCTGGACAATGGGGAGACTGAAGGAGTCCAGTGGCCAGAGCCAGGCTATCTCTGAGTACAATTTGAAAGGCATTGTAGAGCTCTTCCTACACCAAGGTTTTTCTTCCACTGACCCATGTCAGTGCAAAGCAGTTGTAGTCATCATCAGCATCATCACAGCATATAATACAGCTTTAAGTGTGAAAAGATTTTACATTTATTTTCTTATTTGATCTTCATAATACTCAGTGAGATAGGTGCTATTATTATCTCCATTTTAAAAATGAGAAAACAGGATGAGAGATTAAGTAATTTAGTTGCTCAAGGTCACGCAACTAGTGTCTGAGGCTGGATTCGAACTCACTGCTTCCTCATTTCAGGCACTCTATCCTCTGTGCTACCTGGCTTCCCTAATTTAATCATCCAAATGTCAAAGGAAGGTAGACAGGATAGATACTGTGAGAGGGAGGCAGTGTGGCATAGTGGAAAGAAGACTAGACAAAGGCAGAGGAGGCAGGTTCAAATCATGACTCTTTGTATACCTCCCTGTCTTTCCTGCTACCTATGTTATATGGCCTTGAACAAATCACTTAGCCTCTCTGGGTCTCAGTTTCCTCATCTGTAATTTGAGTGGGTTGGAATAGATGGCTTCTGAATTGCTTTCAACTTTAAATCTATGATCCTGTGTGTTTGGAATATAGTAGGTGATTAATAAATGTTGATTGATTGATTCCCATTTTAGAGATGAGAAAAACTGATCTTGGGCTCTTTGCCCAATGTCAGAAGGGCAGTGTCAGGCCCAGGACTTGAACCACAGTTCAGATATAAATTATTATTACTTTATGATTAGTTCTTGGGAATAGCTTATTTTCTCCCTTTTTAATTTCAGTCTTTTGTTAAAGGAAAATATTTTTTGAGCTGGAAAGAAACTTTGAGGTCAGCCAGTCCAACATCCTCATTTGCTAGATGAAGAAGAGAAACAAGCTTTTATCAAGCACTACTGTTCTAAGTGCTTTATAAATATTTCCTCATTTACTCCTCACAAACAACCCTGGTTGGTAGATGCTGTTTTTATCTCCATTTCACAGATGAGGAAACTGAGGCAGAGAGTGGTTAAATGACTCACCCAGGGTCACACAGCTAGTAAGTGTCTAGGGTCCAGATTTGAACCTTGGAGTTCCTGACTTCCTGTCTCCTCTAACCACTGCATCACCCAGCTGTCTCTAGAAACTGAGTCCCACAGAGATGAAGTGATTTGTCTAAAGTCACATTAGGTAGTAGATGACTGAGGCAGGATTTGAAATCAGGGCTTCTGATTCTAAATCCTCTGTTATTTCCTCTCTACCTTAGGACCGAATGATGGGAGTTATCAACTGTTTGGGGATGAGGGTAGTATCTTTGCTTGGATCTTTGATTTTTCAATTTAAGTAAAACACCTAGGCATCTGGAGCAAAATAAAGTCAAAGCCACAAGAGGCCTCTTCCCCTCCTTGTTTTTCTCATTCTGGTTTTGAGTGGACACAGTTCAGTTACTTGATTCTTTAATTTACGATGATGGAAGATTTCAGAGTATCAGCCTCGTGCCAAGTAGGTGTATTCTATTGCGTATATACATCAGGCTGGAGTGGGCCTTTGTGGTGAAGCCAACTGAGGGGGGGAGGGGAGTGGGGAGAGGGAGGAGGAGGGGAGGGGGGGAATGAGGAGGGCAGTATGACTGCACCATTAATAAACTGAGATCATAGAGAGGGAGGGGGAAGGGAATCCAGTGCCTTTGTTTGAGAGATATTAATAGGGATCATGCTAACATTCTTAGCTGAAAAAAGTATTTGATCTCCTGAGCGTAGCTCTGATGTCTATTATGATATGTATTAGATGCAAAACCTCCTCCACCCAGAAAGTCATTTGTCAAATCAAGGGGCCGGAGATTTCTACGGAATCCAGAACTCCAGACATTCAGAAGTAGCCAACCCCACATTAGCAGCTGGCCTGGAAGTCCAGGAGCCTCAAGACTCTACTCTAGGCAAGGGTCCTTACCAGCCAATTTGGTGCATCGAAAAGGGGTCAGGAAGGGAGGCAGGGTGAGAGGTTTGAGGGAGTGGAAGCTAATGTTTAGTACACAGGATTCTACCTATGAGCCCATGATCTCCCTCAATACCTTTGTACAGGCTTTCCCCAATGCCTGGAATGTACAATCTCACCCCTACTTCCTAGAATACCATTTCCTGAAAAGATTCACTCAAACTAAGCCCTGCGCAAAGCTTTCTCTGATCCTTCCAGATGTTGGTGCTCCCTGGCCAAAATTACTTCATATTTATTTTGTATACTACTACTACTACTACTAATAAAAATAGTGGGGCAGCTAGGTGTTGCAGTGGATAGAGAGCTGGGCTTGGAATTAGCAAGACCTGAGTTCAAACCTCACCTCAGACACTTACTAGCTGGGTGATTTTGGGCAAGTCATTTAACTTTGTTTGCCTCAGTTTCCACATCTGTAAAATGAGCTGGAGAAGAAGATGGCCAACCTCTCCAGTATCTTTGCCAAGAAAACTTCAAGTGGGACACAACTAAAATGATTAAACAATAACAAATAAACAACAACAATAATGTAATCATTTGCATTTATATATCAAGTTTGGCTTGCAAAGCACTTTACATGTTTTCTCATTGGATCCTTACAAAAACCCTATGAAGTAGGCACTTGTTTTATCCTCATTGAGGAAAGTAAGTCTGAGAAAGGCTAAGTGATTTGCCCAGGGTCAAATAGCTAGAAAGTGCCTGAGACAGGGTTTGTTCTGAGGACTTCATGACTCCAAGTCCTATATACTTATTTTGTACAAGTTTACATGTTTTTTCTCCATATAGACTGTAAACTCCTTGAGGGCAGGAACTGTTTCATTTTTGCCTCTCTTTGTATCCCTAGGACTTAACTGGCTCATAGTAGGAGCTTATAAATTTTTGTTGATGTGATTTTATTTAATCATTCATTCAGCATTTATGAAAGTTCCTACTTTGTGCTGAGTACAGCCCTAGGGACTTTAGGAGATACAAAATTTACACATGAAAAGTTCCAGGAACTTGTTGTTGACTGTTGTTGTGATGACTTTCAGTGAATTGGATTCAAGTGAGGGAGGGCTGTGCAAGGTCCTCAACCTCACTCTCTCCTCCAGAGCCATCTGGGTCCAGTGGCAAGATATAGATCAAGATGACTGGAGAGGGCCCTAGGTGTTTAAGGCAATTGGGGCTAAGTGACTTGCCCAGGGTCACACAGCTAATAAGTGTCTATGGGGAGATTTGAACTCAGGCCCTCCTGACTTCAGGGCCAGAGTTTCTATTCATTTCACCTCCTACTTGACAGGCTCCAGGAACTTAACAGTTCAGGAGGAGACCCATTCGAGTCCTATATAGGTAGTTGTAAATCTACCTATGAGTAAAGGCTATTGTCTTGTGAAGACCCCTGTGACCCATGCTGCTCCCTGAAATGGGACAGTAAGCCCTTTCCCATCAGCTGGGATTAGTTGAACATATTAGCCAGTTGACACCCTGGGATTTAGCTTGATCAAGACAGATTGAGTCAAGGTGAACACATGAGTTTTGTATTTCCTCCTTAATATCTGACATCAGTGGAGAATGAATTCCCAGACTTTGAAATGAATGGGGACGCTCTCCTTCTGAGCAAATGAAATCCAGGGTATTTCTGGTCCCTTGAGCCTCAACCAGGCTGAGCTCTCACAGAATCCTAGAATAGAATCAAAGCACATAAAATTTGGAAGGGGCCTGAGAGATCATTTAAGCCACTCCCCTCATTTTACAGAAGAGGAAAATGAGACCTATAGCAGACAGAGCAGTGGAAGTCGTCAATTCTGGGTTCACCAGTACCTTTTATATCAGAAAATGTAAGCTCTGTGAAGACAGGAACTGTTTCATTTTTGTCTTTATCCTCAATATCAGCACCGGGCATGCAATAGCCAGTTGATAAATGTTTGATGATTGGCTGGTTGATTTGGAATTGGCAGTCAATAAGAGGGAAATAGAAAAGTCATACTTGATGTTCCTTGCACATGCACATGCACAATTCATGGATTAATAGAAAGGAAACCTGACTTCTGGTCCCCAAAATGGCAATTTATTAGGGGTGTGGCCTTGAATTAAGTTCCCCTCTCTGGACCTCATTTTCTCCCTTAATAATGATGTGCTGCAGTGGGCAGAACAGTTGGCCTGGAGAGAAAGGAAATGTTTTCAAACCCCATCTCTCTTGCTTACTATTTGACTGATCTGGTCAAATCTACTTGAGCTTTAGTTTCCTTCTCTGTAAAAATGAAGAGATCAGACCAAATGGCCTTGGAGGTAATTTTGAGTTCTGAAGCCATGATCCTTTGGCTAGATCAGGTTTCACAACCCCACAGCAGATTTTAGAATAGACTCTGGGAGCCTTAATTCCTCTGTGTACCAAGCTATGTATAGGGTAGCTAGGTGATGCAGTGGATAGAGCGCCCTGCTTGGAGTGAGGAAGACTCCTCTTTGGGGTTTAAATCTGGCCCAAGACACTTAGTAGCTGTGTGACTCTGTGCAAGTCACTTAGCCCTGTTTGCCTCTGTTTTCTCATCTATAAAATGAGCTGGAGAAGGAAATGGCAAACTATTCCACTCTCTTTGCCAAGAAAACCGCAGATGAGGTCAAGGAGAGTCAGACATGACCAAAATGATTCAAGAAGCTATATTATGCAACCAGGTCAAACAATCTTTTTGAAGGGAGACAATGGTGAATTATAAATCAATGGAATTGAATGTAAGGGGCCAAGCAGGAAGTCTCTCAAATGCTGATACTTGAGGCTGGAGAAATAAGAATTAAGGAGAAAAGGGAAGAAAATGGCACCTGTGTTCTAATCGTCAGCAAACCTTGTCTATGCTGAGAAGCAGTGTTCTCAAGACCTTGGGGGAAGAGGTTAAATGACTGTCCACTTCTTGTGCCAAGAAGCCTGGCATTCCTTTGAACTACAGCTTCCCATGAATGACTGATTTATTCCCCCTCTGTTGTATAGAGGTGACAATCAGGTTAGTTGGGAACTAAGAGCAGTGCTCCTTAGGAGAAAAGTGTGGCAATAATGGTCATTAAGGTGTTGGAATGTCCAACAAATGATTCATGACCTTTTTTTCTTAATTATTCTGTTTCATTAAGTATTTTGTATGACCTTGTGCAGGCAAATCTATAAACCAGTCCTGGGCTACGGTTTCCTATTCTTTCCTTCTCTCTATCCCTTTACTTTTCTTTATTTTTCTTTCTTTCTTTCTTTCTTTCTTTCTTTCTTTCTTTCTTTCTTTCTTTCTTTCTTTCTTTCTTTCTTTCTTTCTTTCTTCCTTTCTTTCTTCCTTTCTTTCTTCCTTTCTTTCTTCCTTCCTTCCTTCCTTCCTTCCTTCCTTCCTTCCTTCCTTCCTTCCTTCCTTCCTTCCTTCCTTCCTTCCTTCCTTCCTTCCTTCCTTCCTTCCTTCCTTCCTTCCTTCCTTCCTTCCTTTCTTTCTTACTTTCTTACTTTCTTTCTTTCTTTCTTTCTTTCTTTCTTTCTTCCTTCCTTCCTTCCTTCCTTCCTTCCTTTCCTTATTTATTAATTCATTTGTTTGTTTATTTTTGTTTTCATGAGATTTTTAGTTCCAAATTTTTCTCCCTCTCTCCCTTCCCTCCTCCCTCCCCACTACTGAAAGCAATCTTATATAGGTTATATATGTACAATCACATTAAACATATTTCTAAAAGAAGAAAACAAAAACAAAAGTAGAAACAATATGGTTCAATCTGCATTCAGAATCCACAGTTCTTTTTTCTGGATGTGGAAAACATTTTCCATCATGAGTCCTTTGGAATTATCTTGGATTGATGAGAAGAGCTAAGTCTAACACAATTGATCATCTCACAATGTTGCTGTTACTGTGTACAATGTTCCCCTGGTTCTGCTCACTTCATTCAGCATTGGTCCACTTAAGTCTTTCCATTTCCTATTCTTTATAATGAGAATGTAGAACTAGATGGCTGCTGAAGTCCTTTCAGGTGTAGGATCTGCGGTCCTTTGATCTTTCCTATGAATCCATGGCCACCTGGTTTGGTGGAGCTAAAGAAGCATTGGGTATGTGTGTGTACGGAGAATTTAGAATTTGAATAGCTGATTATCCCTGTAATATCAGGAACCTGGACAGAAAGGGCCCCTTCTCACATTGAGGGGCCCCAGGTGTTATAAAGGCAAAACAAACATGCGGTTTGAGTTTGTGAAGACCCCACTGAATGACTTTTGTAATTTCCCATCTAGCTCTGGGGATCTCTGAAGTATCTATTCATTTATCCAGTTGGAAGGTCATCAGTCAAATTGTTATTTCTGACTGACTGGCTTTTTCTAAATGACTTCGCCATCTAGTAAATGAGCTGATCATTCCTGTAGAGCCACAGGGACAATGAGAAGTCTACCCCAAATGGGGAGGATCCAGAAATTAAGCAATACAAGTGATAAGAGCTGAAAGGCAACTCCTTTTCTCCAAAGAGATAATAAGAGGAGGTAGAGACATGTCTTGGTCACTTGTTGCCGAGTCTTTAAAAGATTAAAGAATAATGCCAAGGATTGAACTGACCACGATAGACACAGGGAAAAAGGAAGGTGGGGCGTAGGTGAGGAGAAGAGGACTTATTTTGTTGTTGTTCAGTTGTTTTAGTCATGTCCAACTCTTTGTGAGCTCATCTGGGGTTTTCTTGGCAGCGGTACTGGGGGGATTTGCCATTTCCTTCTCCAGCTCATTTTACAGATGAGGAAACTGAGGCAAACAGGGTTAAGTGACTTGCCCAGGGTCACACAGCTAGTAAGTGTCTGAAGCCAGATTTGAATTCATGAAGTTGAGTCTTCCTGACTCCAGGTCTGGCCCTCTATCCATTTCAACACCTAGCTGCCCAGGGTGAAGGAAATAAGCATTTATCAAACGCCTACACTGTGGAAAACACTGTGCTATTAAATGCTTTACCACAGTTGGGAAAACTAAGACAGGCAGAGGTTAAGTGACTTGCCCTGGGATATACAGTAATTGCCCAAGACCATATTTTAAATCAGGCCTTCCTGACTTCAGGCCCAGCTTTCTGTCCACTGTATCAACTAGCTGTCTCTGAGATTAGGAGGAGAAGGAAGAACAAAGTTTTCAGCATGTACTCTGCACATTTTCAAAAATCAAATTGTTAAATGTGTCTACAAACACAAATCTTCCTATCTCTATGGCTCTCTCCTGCCTCTTGAGATCTCTGCCTACAATTCAATAGAGATGTACTGAACTAGAATCTGTAATCCCACTAGCTAGTCTGTGGAGGGTATAGGAAGGTACAAGGTTATGCTCCTGTCATCCTGGAGTTTATAGTCTAACTAACCCCTACCATAAAACCTCATCTCCTAATACCAACATGGATCCTACTTTCTAGTGAGGTCAATCTTTTTTCTAGCTCAGGAAAAAAAAAGTCATGCTCATCCTACCTCTACACCTTTGCTCAATTCCCATCACCTGGAATACCCTTCCCTGCTTATCAGTGTACCCACTTTTCAAAGCCCAGCTGAATCCTACTTTCACCATGAAGTTTTCTTTCATCTCTCTGGTGCATAGGGATCTCTCCTTCCTCAGGTTCCACTGGATCTGTCATTATCTGGTACTTATATATTACTTTTGAACATCTCTCTTCTACCTCTATGATATTTAATTCTCATATGATATAGTGGATAAGATGATGGGGTTGGAATGAGGAAGAACTTGGTTCAGATCTGAGGTCAAATCCCGGACACTGGCTGTGTCACCTTGGACAAGTCACTTGGCCTCTGAATTTCAGTTTTGTCACCTGTAAAATGAGAATATCTGTAGTACTTATCTCACAGGGTTGTTGTGAGGCTCAAATGGAATAACCTATGGAAGGTGCCAAATAAGCGCCGGCTATTATGATCTCACATTCAAGAAATGGACCAGAACTTAGCTGTTCATATGAGAGCTGTTGATTTCAGAGCAGCTATCTTGGAAGGCCATCCTCTCATTCCAATGCTAAAAATATTTTCCTAACTCCTTTGTGGGAACTACATTAGTACTTTCAGCACATTCTTCTGAATGTCTTCAACGGTAACAAATATTTGTGTTTCAAGAATGGG
This sequence comes from Dromiciops gliroides, assembly GCF_019393635.1. Classification (NCBI taxonomy): domain Eukaryota; kingdom Metazoa; phylum Chordata; class Mammalia; order Microbiotheria; family Microbiotheriidae; genus Dromiciops; species Dromiciops gliroides. The sequence continues at coordinate 261,639,575 of NC_057864.1, forward strand.
TTTGATTTTTCAAACTGATTGAAAGTTGTTTTGAGTCAAGTAGGATTCAGTCACTCACTGATTCACTCATCAAACATGTTAAAGCTCAAAAGGACCTTAGAGATCATTTAACCTATTCTTCTCACTTTATACAAGAGAACACTGAGGCCTAGGGTTGCGGGGCGTGGCATGGAGGGGTGGAGGGGGCAGGGAAACAAGTCGGTCAGCATTGCATAGATAGTGGTTTGAAGACACAGTTTATAAAGAACACTGGACTTGGAGTCAGCAGAGTTCTGTGTTCTAATTTCTGGCTCTGACACCCACCAGCTCTGTGACCATGGGGAAAATATTTAACTTCCCCCAAACCCTCACTTTCCTTACCAGTAATGTTGAGGCAATGATACATGCCCCACCTATCTCATACGGTTGCTGTAAAGAAAGCACATTGTAAACCATAAAGCCCCCGACCGCCTAAATATGAGCAATTAATTAGTAATTAGTGGTGGAGCCTGGACTTGAGTTCTTTCAATGATATCACACCACCTCCTAGTTGAGCACAGGTGGTGGTGGTGGTGGAGGGAAGACACTGTTGTTTATTCCACAAGATGTGACTACAAAAGATTTAGCTTGGTTTTCTCATGAACTCTCTCTGAAGGCATTTCCAAGAGAAGAGTTTCAGAAATGTTTTGAGCAATGGTGGCATCACTGGAACAAACTCCTAAGTTCTCAAGGTGACTGGTATGATGGGGTCAGAACCCATCAGGATGTGTAGTCCTGGAGTGTTGGTCAAAAGAAATTGTTTTCATAATTTTGCAGTTTCACTTTCTCTGTCTATTCAGCTTGGCTCTAAGATACTTGAAGGAAAGGGCTGTGGCACATATATGTAATTATGTATAGAGGTGTGTCTTTACCTCTCATTTTCTCACATCATTCTCTCAAAGTGTATATATCTATGTGTATATGTATATATATATATATATATACACACACACACATATACATATTGTGTTTGTGTGTAAAGCTATATATGTACACAAACACAAATATACCTATATGCATATAATATATATACTTTGTGTGTACATATACACATGCATATCTTGTGTATGTTATTGTTCATTTGTTTCAGTCATATCCAACTCTTTGTGAACCCATTCAGGGTTTTCTTGGCAAAGATACTGAAGTGGTTTGCCATTTCTTTCTTCAGCTCATTTTACAGATGAGGAACTGAGGCAAACAGTGTTAAGTGACTTGTCCAGGGCCACACAGCTAGGAAGATTCTGAGGCCAGATTTGAACTCAGGAAGATGAGTCTTCTTGACTTCAGGTCTAACACTCTACCTACTTGTACTACCTAATTGCCCTGTATCTTGTGTCTGTCTGTCTGTCTCTCTCTGTCTCTCTCTGTCTGTCTCTGTCTCTCTCTCTCTCTCTGTGTCTGTCTGTCTCTGTCTCTCTCTCTCCCCCTCCCTCCCTCCTTCCCTCCTTCCCTTCCTCCATCCATCCATCTATCTAATATCTTTTAGCCCTAGGAGGAGGATCTGACCCATGATTTCACTGGATTTTGTTCAGAAGAGAAGAGACTCGGGGTTCAAGAGGAAGAGAAGAGGAGGGAGAGAATTCCAGGCATGGAGAGCAGCCAGTGAAAAGCCAGGAGTCAAGAGATGGAGTGTTATATATGACCAAAACCAAGAAAGCTAATGTGACTGTATCATAGAATACATGGAGGATAATAAAGAAGATGGGAAAGATAGGAAGAAGCCAGGTTGTGAAGGACTTGAAAAGGCAAACAGAGAATTTTATATTTGATCCTGAAGGGATCCACTGCATTTTATTGAGTAGGAGAGTGATGTGTTCAGACCTGTGCTTTAGGAAGCTTTTTGGCAGCAGAGTGGATTATTAATCCAGAGATGGATTAAATTGGAGAGAAAATTGAGGCAGAGAGACTAATTAGAAGACTAATTAGACTAATTAGAAATAATCCAGGTGTAAGATGATGAGAGCCTATACCAGGGTGCCAGCTGTGTGAGCAGAGAGAGAAGGATATACACACATATGTATGTGTGTGTGTATATACTCACACAGCTGCATATATATACACATACACACACACTCTCTGTTCACACAGTTGTAGACACACACATATGTATATGTACATATGTACGTGAATGCACACATACATGCATACATACATACAAGTGATGCTATGGGAATAGAAATGACAAGACCTAACAAAGTATTGTATAAGTGGGGTGAGAGAGTATGAGGAATTGAAGATGATACTGAGGTTTGAACTAGGATGCCACTAGGATGGTGGCATCCTCCACACTGATATACCATTGGTGGAACTGGGAATGGATACAACCATTCGGGAAAGCAGTTTGGAATTAGATGCAAAAAGTTACTAAACAGTGCATGCCCTTTGACCCAGCTATACCACTGCTAGAGATTAAAGAGAGAAGAAAAGCTCCTTTATATACAAATAAATATATTTATAAGCAACCCTTTTTATGGTATTGAAAAACTGGAATCTAAAGAGAAATCCATTGAATGGGAAATGACTAAACAAATTGTGGCATATACATGTGAGGGAATACTATTGATCTATGATATTCAGACACAGGTATTTCAAAGAGATAAGGAAAGACTTGTATGAACTGATGCAAAGTGAAGGGAACAGCACCAGAAGAACAATTGATACAATACCATCAATATTATAAAAATGAATGATTTTACAGACTTGTATAAACTAAGGAAGAATGACATGAGCAGAAGTAGGAGAACATTTTATACAACAACGCTACAAAGACAAACAACTTTGGAAGCTGTAAGAACTATGACTAATACAATGTTGATTCATTATTCCAAAGGGCCAAAGATGAAACAGGTGATGGATTTAGGATGTGGAACGAGACATCAATTTTTTGAATACAATGAGGGAATTATTTTTGCCTTACTTAGTATTATTTGTTATAAGAAATTTCTTTTTTTTTCCAGTGGGGCGAGGGGATGGAAGGGGAAAATAGATTCAACTAATTAAAAAAAGAACCAGACACTTAAAAACAGTAATAGGAAAGTTGGGAAGAGGGGAGAGTTTTGGGAGAAACATGATGAGTTCTATTTTGGAAGAAGTGAATTTGAGATATTTACAAGATGTTTGGTTTTGAGGTGTCCAAAAGGTTATTTGTAGATGCAAGCCTAGAACTTAGAAAAGGTACTAGGACTGGATTTATAGGGAATCTAGGAATCATCTATATTGAGATAGTTATTAAACCTATTGGAGGTGATGAGTTCAAACAATTTAAATAGGCAGGGAGTCTTAACCTGGGGTCCATGAACTTTTTCTTCTTTTATCTAATATACTGATAAAAGTATTTAAAAGTAATTGGTTTCCTTTGAAATCCTGTGTATTTAGTTTTATGCATTTAAAATATTATTTTGAGAAGGGGTCCAAAGTCAAAGGGGTCCATGATGTAAAAAAAAGGCTAAGAGCAGGTAGGAGAAGAACCAGGAGAGAGATAAAGTCAAAGGAGAGATCTAGAAAAAGTACTGTGAGAAATTTGAGGAGGAAGAGAAACAGGAAGGACTTCATGGAAGTCATGGCACCTGAGCTAAATCTTAAAGCAGGAAGGATATTAATGGGAGGAAATGGGAAGAAAGCATATTCCAGGTGTGGAAGAAGGCTTATGAACGTTCAGAGGTGGGAGATGACAGAATGAGACTAGGGAAAAAGCTAGTAACTCAGCTTGGTTAGAATGTAGGGTATGAGGGGCAGCTAGGTGGCACAGGGGATAAAGCACCAGCCCTGGATTCAGTAGGACCTGAGTCCAATTCCACCTCAGACACTTGACACTTACTAGCTGTGTGACCCTGGGCAAGTCACTTAACCCTCATTGCCCTGAAAAAACAATATAATGTAGGGTATGTAAAAGAGAAAAATGAGCAATAAGATTATGAAAGTAGGAAGGAAACAAGCATTTATATAGCATCTACTACATACTAGGCACTATGCTAAGCACTTTATAGTATTATCTCATTTGATTCTCACAACAACTCTGGGAGGTAGGTGCGTTTATTGTCCTTATTTTATAGTTGAGGAAACGGAGGCAAAAAGCAGGTAAGTCACTTATTCAGGGTCATAGAGCTGGGAAGTATCTGAGGTTGGATTTGAACTCAGGTCTTCCTGACTTCAGACTCAGTGCTACCTATTTGCCTCTAAGTAGGACTGAATCATTTCATAAATGGCCTATAAGAGTTGAGCAATGTGGAATTAATACCAGAACAATAAGGACCCAGAGCAGCTGGATGGCACAGTGGGTAGAGTCTTGGGCCTCTAGTCAGGAAGACCTGAGTTCAAATGTGGCCTCAGATACACATTAGCTTCATGACCTTGGTCAAGTCATTTAATCTCTGCCAACCTCAGTTTCCTCAATTGTAAAATGGGGATAATAATAATAATGTTGTTACAAGGATCAAATGAGATATTATTTGTTATTATAATATGAGATATTATTTGTTGTTATAGGGATCAAATGAGATATTATTTGTAAAGTACCTAACACATAGTGGGCAGCTAGGTGGTGCAATGAATATCATTAGTCAGGAAGACCCAAGTTCAAATCCAGCCTTAAACACTTAGCTGTGTGACCTTGGGCAAGTCCCTTATCCCTGCTTGCCTCAATTTCCTCATCTGTAAAGTGAGTTGGAGAAGGAAATAGCAAACCACTCCAGTATCTATGCCAAGAAAACCCAAAATGGGGGTCATGAAGAGTTTGACATGACTTAAAATGGCCAAACAACAAATAAAGACTCATTGACAGCCTTTGAGTAGGAGAGTGACACGAACAAACTTGTGTGTTAGGAAGATTATTTTGGCAGTTGTGTAAAGGGTGATCCTGAAGGCAGATGAATCATTTAACAAGTGACTGAATCAATCTAGACAAGATGGGATGAGGGTTGAGGCTTTAGTTTCCTCATCGGTAAAATGAGACAGTTGGACTAGAGGTCCAAATACGAGATTCTGAGGTCTCTTCTGTTTCTACATCTCAGATTCTGCATCAGGTGTTGGTAGTGTGAATAGAGAGGAGGGAATGGATGCAAGAAACATCTTCAGGTAGGAATTCCAGGGCTTTAACAAGATGTGGTAGTTTATTTGATGTAGGGGTGAGGGGCAGGAAAGAATCAAAGATGCCTGGGTCACTGGAAGGATGTTGGTACCATTCACCAAAATGACCAGGTTGGAAGGGTAAGAGAAGATGATGACGAATTTGGTTTTGGAAATGTTTTGTTGGAGGCAGCTATAGTGAATCCAGTTGGGGATATCCTACAGATAGTTAGAAAATCAGGAGTAAAATGAATGGGAGAGAGTAGGGTTATGATAAAGATTTAGAAGTAATAACTGAAGCAAATATGAATAAATAAAAATGAATCCATGAAGAATAAATGAAATAATAGAATGAGAAAGTATGGCCAGAAGAGAAAAACAAAGGAAGAACTTTGGCGGACACTCTCACTTAAGATACAAGAAGAAGAAGAATGGGAGACTGAGAAGAATTGGTCCAAGAGGTAGGAGGAGAACCAGGAAGGAATAATGCTATTCAAGACCACGGAAGAAAGAGTATCACAAAACAATAGGTGGGTAACAGGGTCAAATATTGCAGAAAAGATCATGGAGGATAAAGACTGAGTAAAGGGTATAGAATTTGGAAAATAAGGGGTCGCTGAAGAGAACAATTTCAGTAAATGTGACAAAAATGGAAACCAGATGGACAAGGGGTTGAGGAGTGAGTGGGTGGTGAGACGAGGTAATGAGTATAGGAAACTTTTTCTAGAAGTTCAGCAGTAAAGAGCAGATAGACTGATTGTTTAGGGGTAGGCATCAGGTCAAGGGAAGAACTTTTGTGAATTTATTCATTTGTAAAATTGAGACCATTTCAGCAAGACTTTTTTTTTTTTTTTGCAGGGCAATGAGGGTTAAGTGACTTGCCCAGGGTCACACATCTAGTAAGTGTCAAATGTCTGATGCTGGATTTGAACTCAGGTCCTCCTGAATCCAGGGCTGGTGCATTTTCCATTGTGCCACCTAGCTGGCCCCCTCAGCAAGACTTTTAAGATTAAGCCAGGTAACCCCAACAAGGATTTAGAATCATCAGACATGAATTCAAATCCTAGGTCTCTATTTACTACCTATGCTATCTTGGGCAAATAATTTTCCCTGTCTGGGCCTCAGTTTTCCTTGTTTGTAAGATGACAGAGTTGAACTAGATGAGAACCATGGCCTGACCAGCTCTAATTCCAATAATGAGACAAACCAATGTTTATAGTGTGTCAAGTACTTTATATAAATTAACTCATTCAACCTTCCCAGCAGCTCTTTGGGATTTAGTGATATTATCATCCCCATTTTGCAAATAAACAAACATGCCCAGGGAAGTTGAAAGGCTTTCCTCATTGGTCACCAAGTCAGTAAATGTCAGAGACAGGATTAGAACCCTGATTCCAAGTCCAGCCTTTTATCCATTCTGCCATGACCTCTATGGTCCCTTGTAGCTCTAAGATTTGTATGATTTTTGTGAAATGCCTTGAATACCTGACACACCCTTTTTTGGTATGCCCATTACTGAACCAAACACAACTCTTCCTAATTCAATTATCCTTGTGCCAAGTACTGATACTTGCTGGCTCTGGTTGGGCATGAAATTTGTTTTCTTGGTGCCAATGTAGCATGACCTACAAGGTCCTGAATCTTTTAAAATAGTAATTGAACTTTCCTTTGTACAGGAACAAACTTAGCCATTGTCTCTGTCTGTGTCCTTTGAGCAGTATCTCTATAGAGGAAAAAGAGTCCTTGGCTAGGAGTCAGGAAGCCTGGGGGTCTAATTCTGGACCTGCCAATGACTGGTTCTGTGAACTTTAGTAAGCTAGGTCTTCTCTAAGCTTCTGTTTCTTCCTTAGTCAAACAAGGGTCTTGAACAAGATCATGTCAAAGGAGGGAAGGAAAGAGGCATGGAGCAAGAGTCGGGCACTGAGCTTTACAAATATTGTCTCATTTCATTCTCCCCAACAGCCCTTGGAGGTAAGTGCTGTCATGATCCTCTTTTTACAGTTGAGGAAAATGAGCCAAACAGGGGTTGAGTGATTTGCCTATAGCTATCTAAGGATAAGGAGATAGCATTTCAGTCCTTTCAGTAGTGTCTGACTCTTTGTGAGCCCATTTGGGGTTTTCTTGACAAAGATACTGGGGTGGTCTGTCATTTCCTATTCCATCGCATTTTACAGATGAGGAAACTGAGGCAAACAAGGTGAAGTGACTTGCCCAGGATCACCCAGCTAGTAAGTGATTGAGGCAGGATTTGAATTCAGGTCTTCCTGACCCCAGGTCCAGCACTCTATCCATTGCAACACCTAGCAACCCAGGAAATAGCATTGTATAGTAGAAAGTGCTCTGAAGTCAGAGAAGCTGGGTTCAAATCCTACCTTTGTGACTTTGGGTAAGTCATTTCGTCTCCAGTAGCCTCAGTTTTCTCATTTGTAAAATGGTGTACGTGGGGGTATGTGTGTGGGTGTGTGGATGCCCTGATAGGCCTCTGAGGTCCCTTACATCTCTAGATCTATGATCCTGATTCCTTCCAATGCTTAAAAAAGTATGTGATCTCCAGGGCTCACTGATTCTATAAATATTTGGCTTATTCAGACTGCAAGGAGGTTCACACAGAAGTTCCTTGACTAAACCTGAGAGACAGATGCTCCTTTGTGCTCTGACCTCTGGCTGGTCTCCAGATTCCCAGGAGCGTTGTTTCTCTCTGTGAGACTGAAAAGTACAGGTGGAGTGTGGGCGTGTGCCAGTGTCACTGTCTGGAAGAACACTGTAGGGGTGTGGTTTGTGGTGGTGCTGAAAACGCCATCTGGGAAGGGTAGCTGGCATCATTAGGAGGGAGGGATGGAAAGAGGAAGGAGAGAGGAAGGGATATTGGTAGATGAAAAGAAAAACAGGTTATGACAAATATGAATCCCTTAAACTTTGAGAGAGCGAAAGGAAAAAAAAATATGGCATTCAACCAAGGGACAACTTAGGTTAACAGAAGTCGGAGGTACTCTTTTTCAAAGTACTGATCTGTTTCTTCTCTTTTTCTTTAAAAAAAAATATATGGGATGAATCTCAGGAAGAAATATAGGTAGAAATTTTAGTGATGTAAAAAGCAAAAGGTATCAATAAAATTTATTTTAAAAAAGAAAATGAATGCTGAGAAATTATAATGACCCAATTTGGTCTTGATATAAGAAAATATCTCCTCTAGCTTCTTTCTAGAGGTTGGAGGACTATGTGTGTGGAACTCTGCAAACTACATCAGATTTTTTTAGTGTGTTGGTTGGTAATACTGAATTTTTTATCTTCTTTTTTTATTTTATTTTATAGGTGATGACTCTCTGAGGGTGGGAGAAGAATATACTGGGAATTAAAGATGATGTGAAAGCAAAAGATATCAATACAAAAATCTAACTTAAAAAAGTTAGTAAATCTTCATCTCCACCCCTCCAGCATTTTCAATCATCAACCTTGGTGACCACATAGAAGCTAGGAGTGGCTTTACTTCCAGTCAAGTGTGACTTAAGGGCTCACAATGGGCTATGACAAAGAGTCTTCTAGTTGACTTCTGAGACAGAAAGCTCATGGTTCCCAAGACCTTTTAAAAGAGGAAGAAGCTTTCAATTGATCTTGATAGGCTGTGCCTCCCTAGATAACAAGAGAAATAGATAGAGAAGGATGATACTTCTCTGCTCTGATGTCATGAATGCCTTGCCTCAGTGGATTCTGTTATGGCACGTGGTACCCTTTGCTCTTTTAAACTTACAAGCTCCTTGGGACCTTGTGTCTCTATTATTATACTCATTTTCTTAAGATCATGAGAAAACAAACAAAACATTCTCTGTTTTCTGCCTCTTATCTTCACACCCTCCCCAAGCTTGCTTAGTTGAGTGCATGGAATGGTGGTGAGGTAGCCATGACCATCTTTCTCTGTGCCTCATTGGAATAACATCTTGTTAATTGAAGAACTACAGCCCAGAGAACTCAGCTGGCAGCTGTCTTTTTTTTTAATCTGCTGAATCATCATCTCTTTTAGGTTAGCTGCCCAGTTAGGGAACTCTTTGTTATACACCATTACAATCCCCTTAGTCAGACTTGGTTAGAAGTAGACTCACCAAAAGCTCCAGTTTGGTCTTTGGAAATGGTGACTAAGCATTCTGGTAGGTGTGGGGGTGGAAGAAGTTGGAGGACATCTGGTATAGAAAGATCATGTGAGAGATAGCAAATGACCTGCATAAAAATTAATTTGAATTAATTTCAACAAAGATTTATCAAGTGCATACTCTATGCAGATCTCTGTCCTAGGTGTTGGGCAAGTCAGTTTCCATTTCTGGCCTGTCTGGTTCCTTTTTCAGTAAGAGGACATATGCAGACTAGATGAAGTATAAGACCTCTTCTATCTGAAAATTCCACCCTTCTTTAATAAGAATAACTGATATTTATATGGGGTTTTAATTTTGTCAAGAATAAAGTTTACATAAGATACATTCTCTGTCCTCATGGAATTTCAACCTAATAGAGGGATAATATACAAACATGCTTAAAGGAGCTTTGATTACATCATTGTGGGCACACACTAATGGGGAACCCATCTCTTCTATGACTTGGCAAAGGAATCACTGTGGATAAAGATTTCACCACTATGAAGTAAACCTGTCTCTTTAAACTTAGTTAAAGTGCTTCTCAGTTTCCTTATTTGTAGAATGAGGAGGTTGGATTTGATAGCCTCTGAGATTCCCTCCCAACTCTAAGTCTATAATCCTTTAAAAAAATTCATCTTCAGGCCAGTCTTGGAACTTGCCAACTTGGCATGACTGATTATTACTTATTTTCTAATGGCATGATATTCAAGAACCTCTGATCACCTTCATATCATAACATGTCACTGGAGGATTTAAATGGAGGAAGACACATACAGAAATAAAAATATAATGAAATAAAGACCGAGTAAAGCAATTTTTTGGTGCATGGACCCCATGTTCCCACGATGCTTCAGACAGGGAATGCTTTGCTCTTGAAAGGTGATGATCTGTTCTTGATTTTGTAGCATGACTGTGTGACTCAGTCTGATTGGGTAGAAAAACCTCTGATGTGTTCATTTTTTTCCTTAAAAATTGTGTATGTGGCGGGGCAGCTAGGTACGGCAGCGGATAAAGCACCTGCCCTGGATTCAGGAGAACCTGAGCTCAAATCCAGCCTCAGACACTGAACACTTACTAGCTATGTGACCATGGGCAAGTCACTTAACCCTCATTGCCCTGCCAAAAAAAAATTGTGTGTGTGTGTGTGTGTGTGTATACTTATAGGCAGGGTAATATTCTGTAGCAGACTAGTACCAAGGAGACAGAAAAAGAAAAAATGACAGCCTTGTCTAGACTACAAGTGCATTCAAAAAGCTTACCAAATACTCCAAAACAAAGCAAAACAACCCCAAAACTTGGTTCTGTGAAATCCTGGGAGGGGGGAAGTAATTAATTACCATGAGGAAGATCAAGAAATACTGAAAAGAAATGCCTTAATTTTTCCTGAAAATGCTTAACTTTAAAATATGTTTGTGCCAAGCAACAGAAGGTTTGAGACAATCAATATATGCGCTGTGAGCAGGGCAACAGATTAAAGAAGGTGTATCATAAACTCACTGGCAAACAGGTTCAGCCCCAGGCAAAATTAGGAAGTGGGACATGCTTATCCTCCCAGCTCTCTGATCTCTCTTTTCAAAAACACCTTTCCCTCTACTCTGCCCCAATCTGACTCCATTTGGAGTATTGAGCTCAGTTCTGGGCACCCCAGCTTAGAGAGGAAATGGCTATGCTGGAGAGTCCAGAGAAGATCAACCAGGACAGTAAAGGACCTCACCTTTGTTACATGAAGAAAGGTTGAAGGATCCTGGAGAAGTAAAGGTTAAAGGGAGTCATGATGGTCGTGTTCAGGTATCTTAAGGGCCGCTTGGTGAAAGAGGGATTGGACTTGTTTTGTGAGGTAGTTAGGTGGTGCAATTAGTAGAGTGCTGGGTGTCAAGTCAGGAAGACTTGAGTTAAATCCAGTCTCAGACACTAACTAGCTGTATGACCCTGGGCAAGTCTCTTAACTGATGTCTGCCTTAGTTTCCTTGACTGTAAAATGGAGTCATGATAACACCTACCTCCAAGTGTTGTTGAGGATCAAATGAGATTATATTTGTAAACTACACAGTAGGCATCTAATAAATGCTCGTTCTCTTCCCCTTTCAGTAGGAAGAATTAGTAGACAGAGGTGAAAATTATAGAGGACACATTTAGACTTGATGTCAACAATTGTTATCGAACTGTTTTAGTCATATGTGACTCTTCATGACCCTATCTGGTATTTTCTTGGCAAGGATACTGGAGTGGTTTGCCATTTCCTTCTCTAGGTCATTTGACAAATGAGGAAACTGAGGCAAACAGGGTGAAGTGACTTGTCTAGTGTCACCCAGCTACTAAGTGTTTAAAGCCGGAATATTAGTCTTCTTGATTCCAAGTCCAGTGCTCTATCCACTGTGCCAACAAGCTGCTGAATATCAACAATTACAGCCATCCAAAAGTGGAACAGGCTGCCTTGGATGATGTAATGGCTTTTCTTTGATTAGAGGTCTGCAAGCAAAAGCTGGATGACCATCTGTTGAATGTATTGTAGTGGTCGTTCTGTTAGGTATAGGACACTGCCATTTTTCCACTCTCCCCAATCTCATTTTCAAAATTTTGAACTTGAACACCACCAGCACCACCACCACCACAAACCCATTTCCATTTCCATACATAAGTGCAGGCACTGGGGTTACAAAATAAAAAATGAAAAGTGGTCCTGTCCCCAAGGAGCTTACAGTCTAGCTGGAGAAGATGTCATGTATATATATATATGTGTGTGTATGTATGTATGTATGTATATATGTATGTATATATGTACATATGTATATGTGTATGTACATAGATACAACTTTTTGGGAAAAGGGCAAGAGAAAGACTCTAGCAGGTGACATGGCGATGGTGAAGGATAAGTCATCAGGATCCTTGCACTGTTTACCTCCCAGGGCTATTATAAAGATCTTCCTAAAAGGGTTTTGTAAATCATAAAGCACTATATAAATGTCAGATATCATTATAAACCAGCTTTTCTTACCCTGACAAGTGGTAATCCCATCATTGCCCAGGCCCTGCTTGGATCTGAGGGAGAAAGACCTCTTTGGGTGAACGAGCTCCTAGCAAGAATGCCCAGTGCTCAAAATGTTCAGTGCTTGATGCTCAACAAATATTCAAGATTCCGAGTCCAAAAAAATCAGCTGAAATTCTGACTCTGGGATACTTGTGTCATAGATGATAGATAGATAGATAGATAGATAGATAGATAGATAGATAGATAGATAGATAGATAGGTAGATAGGTAGATAGATAGGTAGATAGGTAGATAGAGATAGAGCAATCTCTATCTAGATCTAATCTATATGTATATGTGTATGTGTACATGTATGTGTACATGTATGTGTACATGTATCTATATCTTTATATCATCTATATCTGTATCATCTATCTATCTATCTAATCTAATCTATCTATCTATCTATCTATCTATCTATCTATCTATCTATCTATCTATCTATCTATCTATCTATCTATCTATCTACTATCTATCTGTGTGTGTGAGACCTTGGGTAGATCCCTTCCTCTTTCTTAGCCTCAGTTTTAAACTAGGTAACTGAGGTTCCCTTTCATACTTATGCCATTATTCCTCTGTGAAATTGTTGCCAATGTCCCATAGTCACTAAGGCACGTGCTTGGAAGTGTTTTATAGAGTGATGGGATTGCTTTTTTCTTTGTCATACAAATTCTCTTTCTTTCAGTTCCCTTCATCATCAGAATGCCATATGTTTGTGAACTGATTAGACAGGTCAGAGAGCAGAGCAGTACTATCTGGGCCCCTCCAGACTCCAAGCCAAGGCACCAGCTTCATTGGATGCTTCAGTCATTTCGGGCATGTCCAAGTATTCATGACCCCATTTGGGGTTTGCTTAGCACCAATCCTGGAGTGGTTGGCCATTTCCTTCTCTAGCTTATTTTACAGTTGAGTAAACTGAGGCAAATGGGGTTAAGTGACTTGCCCAGGCTCACACAGACAGTAAGTGTCTGAGGCTAGATTTGAACATAGGGAGATGAACCTTCCTAACTTCAGGCTCAGCACTCTATACACTGAGCCACTGATGTGCTCCTTACTCCCTCCCAGATTGGCCTGTGCTCCAGGCCCACCTGTTTATGTGAAGACAGAAGCTTGAATCAGGCTGGGGTAGCCCAGAGCCAAACCAGCTTTAAGAAGGAGGAAGCACAGAATTCCTTGAACTGGAGGGCATTTGTGACCAGAATTGCCAGCCGACCTCTAGTATTGGCATCCTTGTTGCTCTGCCAATGTGGAAACGTTGCCAGGAAGCAAATGCTGTTGGCAGCCCCAGCAATGATGCGCAAAGCAGAATGGAATCCGGCTTCTTCTTCCTGCAGCTGTATTGGCTCTGGGCTGAGCCAGCCCTAGTAAAAATGTGCCTGTGGTCAATCAGATGAACAGATGTGTGACTGGGGAAGGATATGCTGGGGGCTGAGAGGGGAATGCGGGGGTGTTGGGTTGGGCATTTCTCAAACCCTTGCCATGCCACCACCTCTCCTTTAAATATTAATGGAGCCCAAGGGACTAGTGCCAATTCTCCTCTCCTATGGAAGCTCGGTGGTGACTGTGGCCCAATTTCTCAAGAGGGCAGAGGGAGGTTACTGAGTTCAGCCAGAGGGGAGTGGACGATATCCGGAATCCTGAGTGTGCTTGGCTCTTGGGGAAGGAGCTGGAGCAAGGAGGTGGGTGGAATCTCTGGGGAATTTCTGAGCAGGCATTAGGGTCACACAGGGATGGTGAGACTTCTTCCTAAGTAGTTGGGGGTGGATTGGCTTGGGTAAAGGCCTGGGAGTTGGGAGCTTCTGTGAAGGCACTGGATTCCTTTAGGGGTAATGCTCATTCAAGCCTCAAGGCTTCACCTTACCTTAAGGCTAGGCCTGCCCCAGCTGTACAATAGTGTGTCTGTCACCCTCCCAATCTCTCAGCCTAACTTCCTCCAACCATTCTCAAGGTGGGCAGAGGAAGAGGTGGTGTGGGGCCAGTGACTGGAGAATGTGACACCTTACATCTCAATCCTGGCTCTGGCACTAACTTGTGTGCTTTGGGCAAATCACTTCTTTGGGCACATGTACAGCAAGATTATAGATAATAAAGGGTTCTAACTTTGCTACTTTAGTGTGTGACCAAGGACAAGTCACTCTATTTCTTTAAGACCTAATTTCCTTATCTAGAAAAAAACACCCCAACAACAGCAGTAATAGCTAGCATTTATATAGCACTCTAAGGTGTTTTTTTTTTTTTTGCACTTTAAGGTTTTAAAGCAGTTTACGAATATTATCTCATTTAATTCTCACAGCAACCTTGGGAGGCAAGTGATATTATCGTGCCCATTTTTCGGATGAGGACCCTGAGGCAGAAAGAGGTCAAATGACTTACCCAGAGTCACAGCTAGGAAGTGTCTGAGACTGAATCTGAACTCAAGACTTTGTGAATCCAGGTCCAGCACTTTATCCACTGTGCCACCTAGCTGAGAGTAGAATGTAGGTGTCGAAGTGACTCTGTCACTCACTAGCCATATGACTCTCTGAAAGTCACTCTCTCTGGGCCTCAGTTTCCTCATCTATTAAATGGGGATAATAATATTTATCTATTTATCCTCTGGAGTCAGGAGGACCTGAGTTCAAATCTGGCCTCAGACCCTTGGCACTTACTAGCTGTGTGACCCTGGGCAAGTCACTTAACCCCAATTGCCTCAACAACAACAAAAAGAAAAAAATCTTAAGTCTTTGATTCAAATACTGCTTCAGATACCACTTATGTGAACCTGGCTAAGAAATTTCACTTTTCTGTACCTCAGTTTCCTTATCTGTAAAATCAGGGAAGTTCTATTTACTGGCTTCCAAAGTTTCTTCCAACTCTATATCAATGACCTTATGACATCCTTCCCTCCCTCTTTGCAGCTGGGGATTCGCTCCCTGTCTGTGTTTGGGCCAGCCCACATTTCTTCCTGGGAAATGTGAAGATTAGGGTTTGCCTTGATGGAGTTTCAAGCTAGAGAAGGGTTTCTGTGGCAGATAGGACCATGATGAGCCAGCAATCTCTCCTCCTGCAACAAAAGGGATGGCCATGGGATTAGCAGCCTTCTGTATGGGCCCAGAGACCTACTGGGAATGGAGAGGAGCTGCTGCTACCTAACCAATTGCTCATTATCATCCCTTATCCAAAAGGAGTCAGGATATCTTCTGGAGGGTCATCAGAGAGAATATTGCAAGCTCTTCCTCTTTGGAAGTTGTTCTGTGGGAAATAAACACACTGAGGAAATCTCTGGTTAAAATTCACTAACATTCCTTTCAGACACATAGACACTTTCTCCAACAGCAATTTCATTAGGTGGTCAGGTGCCAGCAATTCCAAACTAAACAACAGCATTAGTGAAGGAAGCCAAACCAGTTGCAGTTTCCAAAAGTCAATGTATGCCTCAGTGTGTCTGTTAGTGCCTGCATGCAGATTGCATTCAGGCTGGGGTCAGGCCTTTCATTCCAGATTCCGGTGCCCAGCGGTGTTCAATCCTTTCTCACTCATAGTGAAAATTCTCTTTCTTAAGAAATGAGTTGGCAAACCTGTGTCCTGGGGCCAAAGGGGTACAACGCCTTCTTTGTCTTGGCCTGTCTGTTTGAATTGTTGGGTTCATGGAAGAGAGGCACCAAAATGTTGGAAGAAAGACAGTGAAGATGGAAATGGAGGGCACAGTGGGGTTGGGACAAATTTAAACTGACTGAGGGGGAAAAAATAAAACCTGGAACTTCATACTTGTAAGGTTTCTGCCTTCTGTGAGCCAAATAGAATGATTTTTTTTTGAAACTGATCCCTATGAATTTAAAATTTAAAATAATTCTATGTTAAACTCCTTGACAGATTCCCAAGTTAAAAGCCAGAGAATAACAGGTATTCAAATGCCAATGAGCCAGAAGATGTGAGAAAAACAAAAGGAGACTGTCCCTACAATTTATGAGATGTGTAACTTGTTCAAAGGCACAGAGGACATGTGGGTAGAGTTCTCTTGTTTGAACCTTATGCTAGCAAAGGTGCTCTGCACATAAGAGGCACTTAGTAAGTGTTTTTTAAATTAATTCAGTGAGTTCACAGACTCTTGGGGCCCAGAGGGATCTCAGAAATCATATATTCTTGTTTCAAAGTTGAGGAAACTTGAGGCCCAGGGTGCAGAAATGAAGAGTACAAGTGGTACCTTAAACTCCTTTAAAATATGTTTTTAAGACCCCCCTCCAAATATATATATATACAGAAGTTGCTTTTTGCTATAGAAACATTGTAAAGATGAACAACACTGGAAGAATTAATTAACTTAACTTAATTAATTAAATTAACTCTTAATCAGTCCAATGACAAACCACAACTCCAGAGGACCGATGATGATGAAGCAGGCTGCCCACCTCCTGACAGAGAGCTGAGGGACCCAAGGTGAAGAATGAGGCTGAAAACTCCTATATGTGAGTTCCTTGAGGAGAGACTCTCAATTTTCTATTTATGTCCCCACCCCATTAGCACAATGCTTTGTGCCTAGTAAACACTTAATAAATTTTAAAAATACATTCATTCATCCATGATCTTCATGGATACACAATAATCAATTTCAAAAGAGAAATTGAGTTGGTAGGTTGGTACTTTGGCTCTGAGATACTAGTTTTGGTGAATCATACAACTTCAACTTTAAAAACATTTACTTTATTTGGGGGTAAAGAAGGACAATTTGTATAGGATAGAAAGCATAAATGATACAAAGAGGTACAAAGCATTTTTGCAACGTATAAAGAAATAGAACAATGGAAACCCAAAGTTATATTCTTTGTGGTTTTTTGTTGTTGTTGTTATTGTTGTTTTTTTTGTGGGTCAATGAGGGTTAAGTGACTTGCCCAGGGTCACACAGCAAGTAAGTATCAAGTGTTTGAGGTCAGATTTGAACTCAGGTCCTTTTGAATCCAGGGCCAGTGCTTTACCCACTGCTCCACCTAGCTGCCCCTTCTTGGTGTTTTTCTATGACTTTTCAGATTTGTTGTTACTGGACCAAAATACACAGAGGCTAATGGGAAGAAATACCGCATGTAATTTTCAAAACTTTAAGGTAAAAGAAAAAAACCTCTCTCAAAAATTTTTTCTTAGTTATATTGATTAATTCAATTCAACTTGATTCAGCATGGACTTATTTAGTAACTACTGTATGCCAACCACTATGCTACATGCTAGAGACAACAGAGATGGAAGTGAAAATAAACTGTTAGGAATTTATATTCTAATAATGGTATGAGAGTAGGGTAGATCGAATATAGTCCTCTGAAAAGATTTTGTTTTGTATGTTGGAGGAAGTAGACCAGTCATGCAATAAGAATGAAGAATAAATAACAGAGGGGGAGCAGCTAGGTGGCGCAGTGGATAGAGGACCTGAGTTCAAATCCAACCTCAGACACTTGCCACTTACTGGCTGTGTTACCCTGGGCAAGTCACTTAACCCCAATTGCCTCACGAAAAAAAAAAAAAAGAATAACAGAGGGAGGGACCAATGTTATACTGCTGTCCATGAGAGACCAAAAGAACCAGGAGGCTAGCAGGGCTTTGGGTGCAACTGCTCTGGGGGTTTTACTAGAAGATGTGGGAAAGAATCAGTTGGAATGAGAAGGCAGAGATAGACTGTGCGCTGCATCACTGGAGGGAACACTTATACTGATGAAAAGTATCCAATGAAGCATGCTTCATGATCATAGAGATGCATTTAAAAAAATAACACAAATCACCTTTCCTATGCTTTACTATGTTAGTACTTATGTTATTATTATATATCTTGCCCCAAGTGGTTATATTTAAGATCTAAAAGCACCATTGTGAGTTTTGTAGATGAAAAATGAATTGGTGATTGCTCAAGAGTTAAAGTTGTGAATACAGTGAGTATATTCCCCCTCAATAGGGTTATTCCTGGACCATGAGAGAGTTTGAGTGTAATTTTATGGTGGTGTTTCTTCTTTGGGATCCTAGACCTGCCAGAATGAGAGCAGGGTAGAGTGACTGACCCATCCCAAAGAATGAGTAGGTATCCATAAACCATAAGAAAGGTACAAGGCAGGGGCATCTAGGTGGCATAGTCGATAAAACACCAGCCCTGGATTCAGGAGGACCTGAGTTCAAATCTGGACTCAGACACTTGACACTTACTATCTCTGTGACCCTGGGCAAGTCACTTAACCCCAATTGCCTCACCAAAAAAAAGAAAGAAAAAAAGAAAGGTATAAGGCACTAAAGTGAGAAAGTAGACATTCACACTTCACTTTTACCTTGGATCTGCACACTTAACTCTGAGTTACTTATGTTTCCAACTTTTGTCAAGCTGGAACATGGGTTGAACTCATCCACTTTGCAATGGTCATCTTTTTAAAATAATATTTTATTTTCCCCCAATTTCATGTAAAACAATTTTAAACATTTCTCACTTCTGCCCTCACCTGCCCCCTCCCTGAGATGGTAAGCAATTTAATATAGGTTATACATGTGAAATTATGCAGAACATATTACTGTATTAGTCATGCTGTGAAAGAAAACACAAATACCACCCCCCCAAAAAAAAACCATGAAAAAATAAAGAAAGTGAAAAATAGCCTGCTTTGATCTGTGTTCACACTCCATCAGTTCTTTCCCTGGAAGTTGATAGCATTTTTCATCATGCATCCTTTGGGATTGTCATGTATCATCATAGTGCTGAGAATAGCTGTCATTCACAGTTGATCATCACACAATGTTGAGGTTACTGTGTAAAATGTTCCCCTGGTTCTACTCACTTCATCCTGTATCAGTTTATGCAAGTCTTTTAAAGTTTTTTTTCTGAAATAATCCTACTTGTCATTTCTTATAGCACAATAATATTCCATCACAATCATATACCACAACTTGTTCAGTCATTCCCCAATTGATAGGTATCCCCTCGATTTCCAATTCTTTGTCACTGCAAAAAGAACTAATGTTAATAATTTTATACAAATAGGTTCTCCCCCACACAGCTTTTTTATCTCTTTGAAATACAGACCTGTTAGTGGTAGGTAATGGTCATCTTCTCTGAGAAAGATTTATTAGTAAAAGAAAGTACCTTTCTCTGCTAGTGTCTTGGTCCTCTCCGGACTTCTTGAGTCTATAAGTAACTAACTGAAACGGCTAGAAAAAATCCATCTCAAGATAGCTATTTGGTCACCTATGGTGAGAGAATAAACAAAGCTAAAGAGACAGAGCCTGGAGAAATCACCTAGACAAATACGTTTCTTACTGACATGTAGAAGTATGCAATCAATAGGCATAACTTGGGAGAGGTTAAAGGAGAAAAGAAATCCTCCTCTCTTGCAGAGAGGAGTTCAAGGGAGAGCTATCAGAATACCAAGCCACTCAGAAGGAAGAAGAAAGAGAGTAAGCACAAAAAAATTGTCTCCCCCTTTAAAGTCTACCAAGTAGGCAACCCTTCTTCACTGGCCTTTCCTCTTTGACACAGTCTCCCAACCTGGGATGTACGGGAAGGTAGCACATGAGGACCAGCCGAAAGTTTAGGGCTGCAAATGCCCTTTATCAAGGAAAAATGCGAATTTCTTGCTAGAAGTAGACAGGGCATAGATAGCACTCCATGGGAAATACATCGATCAAAACACATGTGCCACCAGGAGGGGTTCAGGTGTGAAGGTCTTCTCTCCACACACACTCCATGGAATGACCACTGTTATAAATGTATTTATATACACATAAGCAATGATGCCTTGACCAACTGGATGGTTTAAAAGAGTAGTTTTTCTACTTAAATCCCATTTGGGGATTAATTTAGAATTGATTGAGAATTAAATTTGCAACCTTCTTTTTAACCAAGGATTTAATTGAAAATGTTTTCAGATCCCGTGTTACTGAATAAGTATGCATAGATTAATGAACATATTTGAATTTTTCTCTGATGTTTGGGACTCTTGGCTCAAAACAATGGAGTCTAGAGACCCTGTTATGTGATGATTTGTTGAATAAACTGGGAATGCTTAGTCTGGAGAAGAGGACAATTGGGGTGGGGGTGTCTGATACCTCTCTGCAAGTGTTTGAAGGGCTATGATGTGGAAAAGAGATTAGAACCAAGAGCACCTTCGTGTTACTGTGGATTGAGCGCAAGGCCTGGAGTCAGGAAGACCTGAATTCAAACCTGGCCTCAGAGACTTATGAACTATGTGACCTTGGGCAATAGCAATAGCTAATGTTTATATAGTCCTTACTATGTGCCAGGCACTTTGCTACATGTTTTACAAATATCATTTCGTTTTATTCTCACAATAACCTTCACAGGGAGGTGCCAGAATTATCCTCATTTTATAGATGAAAAAACAGAGAAATCATAGGTTAAATGATTTGCCCAGGGTCACACAACTAGTAAGTATCAGGGTAGATTTGAACTCAGGTCTTCCTAATTCTAAATCTAGTACTCTATCCACTGTACCACATGGGCAAGTCAATCTCTGTGTAACTCATTTTCCTCATCTGTGAGATAGGGATAATAATAGCATCTACCTCCTAGGCTTGTTATGAGAATAGAATGAGATAATAATTGTAAGGTGCTAAGCACAGTGGCTGGTATGTAGCAGGTGCTATATAAATGTTACCTGTTGTTATTATCACTAGCATTATCATTTGCTTTGCATGGCTCTATGAAGCAGAATAAAGAACAATTCCAGAAGGTAAAAATCATGGGGAGAGAGCTTTCAACTTGATGTAAGACAAAACTCTCTAACTGCCAGAGGTATCTAAAGGAGGAATAGGTGGTCTCAGAATGTGATGAGTTGTCCGGAGACTAGATGCCCACTTGTCAAGGATACTGAAGATGGAATGCCTACTCAAGTTAGGGATTGGTTTAGACAAAAAAACTGTTTAGAGAAAAACAAAATATGGCATTGTACAAAAAGTCCCAGCCTCCAGATAAGGAATTTACAGGTTTGAAGCTTGCACCCAATATCCCATGTGACCATGGGAAAATCACTTAAATTCTCTGATCCGCAGTTTCTTCATCTGTAAAACAGGGCCAAATTATGCCTCTACTACCTACCTCGAAGGGTTGTTGTGAGCCCAAATGAGAAAACGTATGAAGCATTTTGTATAAATCTATAAAGCACTATATAAATGCCAGTTTCTTTTATTAATCCCAACTCCAATGATTCCATGATTTTGTGAGTAATCATTCTGAATGTCAGTTTTTATAACTCTGATTTTTGGATTCTTTTAAAGGTTTGAGTCCTGGGACAGATGAAGCTGTATTCTTCTTTTCTCTCCTTTGCCCACTCTTTTTTTTTTTTTTTGCAGGCAATGGGGGTTAAGTGACTTGCCCAGGGTCACACAGCTAGTAAGTGTTAAGTGTCCGAGACCGGATTTGAACTCAGGTACTCCTGAATCCAGGGCCGGTGCTTTAACCACTGCGCCATTTAGCTGCCCCCCTTTGCCCACTCTTTTAGGGATACAGATAGGCCTGTGCATTTTATGGGGAACTCCCAGGTAAGGAAGCTCTCTCTACCAAAGGAGGTTAGCTGTTTGCCACTTATGGCATCAAGAATTAGTTGCCTATGTTCCCAAGAAATTAAATGGCTTACCCAGAGTCACAAATCCAAGTTTGTGTCAGAGGTGGGACTTAAACTCATGTCTTCTTGGCTTTGATACCAGCTTGGTATTCACTATACCACTATAAGTTGCTTCTTTAGGTGTGATCAGGCAAAATTGAACAGGTCATAAGGAGGAGAGCCCAGATCCTGTGGTTTATAGGAGGTAGGTGGACAAGAGGAAAAAGGATTCAACTCACCTTGCTCATGATGGTAATGTTGGAGATAGGACCCTTTTTGTGGCCTCCCTTAAAGTAAAAAGGTAACTAGGAAGCAGGCTAAGCTATGAATCTTTTGTCAAGTATTATGTATCCATGTCTGCATTGCCAAATAGCCCATAGTTTATGCAGAGGAAAACCAATGGGAGATTTGGTTGATCATGAGCTATTTGCCGCCTGCCTCATAGTTCCTTCTGAAGCCAACTGCATTTCCTTAAGGGCATGCCTGTGAGAGTCTCAGGAATGATGGTGACAGTAGGGTGGTGGTCTTATTTGTTCTAATCAGGCAGGGAAGTTACTACTGATGAAGCATGGCCCCAGTGGAGGATGGTTTTCTTTGTGACCAATAGTGTGCCTCAGAGATGTTCTGCTCTCTCTTCCCATCAGAAGAGCTCCTAAGGAAGAAGGAGATATCTTCACACAACTGTCCAAGGTGTGATTATAGGAAGAAGGATGATTCCTCAGGAGCAATCATGCAGGTCATGGTATGGGCAATGTGGAGGAGATTCGTTTGAATCAATGAAGAGTCCAGGAAATGTCCTTGCTTTTTCATTTTAATCCATAAATTCATAGGTTCATATAATTTAGAGCTAGAAGGAAACTTACAGATCATCTAGTTCAGTGACTCAATCTGGGGGCTGTGAACTTTAAATTACTTTTGGATACCTGTTATTTTGATATATAGGGTGGGCCAAAAGTCACAAAGGATTTTCAATATTTAACAACTCCTTTATTTTTTGTAATAAATTTACAATACCATATACAGCACATACAGCACATATAGCATCATAAACAGTATATATAGGAAATGAATTTAGATTACATGTGAAAAATAGAATCTTGTAAATGGTGAAAATAAAGAAAAATTAATTTTCAAAAATTTATTAAAACATCGTGACTATTGGCCCACCCTGTAGTTTCTTTTGCAATCCTATGTGTTTTATGCATTTTATTTTATTTTAATTTTTTTAAATTTATTTATGTATTTTTAGTGAGGCAATTGGGGTTAAGTGACTTGCCCAGGGTCACACAGCTAGTAAGTGTTAAGTGTCTGAGGCTGGCTTTGAACTCGGGTACTCCAGACTCCAGGGCCGGTGCTCTATCCACTGCACTACCTAGCTGCCCCTGTTTTATGCATTTTAAAACATTATTCTGAGGAGTCCACAGACTTCACCAGACTTCCAAAGATATCCATATCACAAAAAAGATGAAAATTCCTGATCTAGTCCAATTCTTTCATTTTACAAGTGAGGAAACCGAGGCCCAGAAAGTGGAAGAGAGCATGTTTGATTCTCATCTTAAAAGTGTTGTTGTTTAGTCATGTCTGACTTGTCATGACACGGTTTGGGGTTTTCTTGGTAAAGATATTGAAGTGATTTGCCATTTCCTTCTCCAGCACATTTTACACATGAGGAAATGGAGGCAAACAGGGTTAAGTGACTTGCCCAGATCACACAGCTAGGATGTGTCAGAGGACAAATTTAAATCTGGGTCTTCCTGACTCCAAGGCCAGCACTCTATCCACTATGCCATCTAACTGCCCCTTTACAAGTGTAGTGTAAACAAAAACTGCTTATAGAGAAATCTAGGGAATTAGGATCAGGCTGACAGAGGACTTAATGTATTTACTGATGCTTAATGTATTTCCAGTTGGACTCTGGCATCTTTCTTTAAAGCTCTGCTATGGTGTGTGGTCATTATCTAAAGTAGTTCCACCTGCAACAGACACTGGGGAGGGATAACTGGCAGTAGCAAGATAATTAATTTTGCAAATGAAAATAACCTGGGAAGCAGCTGCTCTCTCAATATGGGAACTCCCCTCTTTCCCCCTTCCCCCTCCTATTCTTTCCTTCTCTCTCGCCACTCATCGCTTTGTGCCTTTGTGCCTCAGTTACGCTTCCCTGTCCTCTTCAGCTTCACCCCCTTTACCCCTGTCCTTCTTTCCTCCCTCTTTTCCCTTCTCCTTTCCCCCCTCTCTTTTCGCTCTCCCCTCCAGCATCTTTCCTTTCTCTTCTACCCACCCCTCTCTTTCCCTCCTCATCCCCTTCCATCTTCCTTCTTTGCCTTCTCTTTCCTCCCTACCTTTATCTTGTCTCATTCTTTGCTCTCCTCACCCCTTCCTCTTTCCCTTCTCTTCCTCTCCTCCACCTTCCCATCTCTCTCTCCCCATTTTGATTCTCTTCTGATAAATCAATTCACCCTTCTTTTGTTTTCCCATAGTTCTTTTAGATGATATAGAGAGTCATCTCAACTTGTGTTAAATCAGAGTAAAAAGTACCCATCAAAGAAACCAAGTGGAGAACTTATATGGGGAGGTAGTGTGGTTTGGGTGGCTAGAACCTCCATGGGCAATCAGGAGCCTGAGTTCTTGCAGTTCATCTACTCAAATGTGTTATTTCAAACAAGTCAAGTCACTTCTCCCTGGGCTTTAGTTCCTTCATATGTAAAACCAGAGGATTTGTCTTTCTAAAGTCCCCTCTACTTGTAAGAACCCAAGATTCACAGGTATTCATTTTTCACATAGACTGTATACAGTTTTATGTAATTGAAGCAATCGGTTGAATCCTTGTCCCCTCCCTTACTCCCTCTTTGGGACCCTAGGCCACTTCTGATGGGCCAAGTGTGTTAGAAGTGGCCCAGAGGGGGCAGCTAGATGGCGCAGTGGATAGAGCACCGGCTATGGAGTCAGGAGTACCTGAGTTCAAATCCGGCCTCAGACACTAAATACTTAACTAGCTGTGTGACCCTGGGCAAGTCACTTAACCCCAATTGCCTCACTAAAAAAAAAAAAAAAAAAAGAAAAGAAGTGGCCCAGAGTTAGAGGAGGAGGGAGGGGCTCACTTGGTGGCTTGCCTTGTATAGGGAGCAAAGGAGAACCTAGCTAAAGCAAAAAGAACAAATACCAGTGGAGAGCTGCTTCTCAATCTTTGGCTTGAACAGATGGGACCTGTCCTAGAGTATGCACCTCAGATTCTTCCCTGAGTACGTTCTTCAGTCAAGGGATGCCACAGGTGGCTTCCCAAATCCCATTATAATTACCAAGTTTGTATAGAGTTCCTTTTCATTCCCCTTTCTGTCCCCCTTCTTCCTTTTGAGCACCCCATCCCTAATATATATCCTGCTCTCCTACTACCTGGCTCCTTGGGGGATACCCACCTCATAAGGTACTAGACCCATGCCAATATCAACAGTTCCCCCAATCTTTGGATAGGGAAGAGAATAGACAGTGTGCCCAGAAGATTATAATTTTTTTCTTAGGAAAACCTTGGATGAGCTTAGCTCAATCTATCTGTTCCTTTTCCTCTTCCCATCAACTTGAAACTAGGTCAAATCCTGGGCATTTAGCTCTGTTTTGCTTTTTTTCCAACCTGAAAGTTAAAACTCATCTTGAAGGAAGGGAAACCCATGAGAACTGAAACTGAAATAAGTTATGATGAACCCCTGTGAACTGAAACTGTCAGGTTTCACACAGCCCTAGTTCATATTTTTCATATCCTTCTCACCCCCATAACCAACAGTACATTCACTCAATGAACAAGTCAGATTTTTATTTTTCCAGATATGAGCTAGAGGAACCTCAGAATCAAACTAGATGTGGCTGGTGATTTTCTAACAGGAATATGATATGAATTAGATTTGACTTCAATATGAGTCGATATGAGTTAGATTTGACAGCAACATGTAGTTATGCACAGTAACATCATCCAAATCAGGAATGGGATTACTGAGCTCAGTAACTTCTCGATGATCCAGCAAAAGAGTGTGAGAGGGACAAGTAAGAGCAGAACAAAGAGGAAACAGTGTTAAAAATGAGGATTTGGCACTGGCTAAGAAATAGAATGGTGGATCAGTAGAATAGGTTAGGCACAGGAGACACAGTAGTAAATGACATAGTAATGTACTGATAAACCCAAACACTTCAGCTTCTGGGATAGGAACTAAGTATTTGACAAAAACTGCTGGGAAAACTGGAATATAGTATGGCAGAAACTAGGCATAGACCAACATCTTACACCTTATACCAAAATAACGTCAAAATGGGTACATTATTTAGACATAAAAGGTGATACCATAGGTAAATTAGGAGAGGAAGGAATAGTTTACACCTCAGATCTTTGGAAAGGAGAACAGTTTATGACCAAACAAGAGATAAAGATTATGAAATGCAAGATGGAAGACTTTGATTACATAAAATTAAAAAGGTTTTGTACAAACAGAAGCAATGCAGTCAAACTTAGAAGGGAGGCAGAAAGCTGGGAAACCATTTTTACAGCCAGAATTTCTGATAAAGGCCTCATTTCTAAAATATATCAGGAACTAAATCAAATTTATAAGAATCCAAGTCATTCCCCATTTGACAAATGGTCAACGAATATGAACAGGCAGTTTTCTGATGAAGAAATCAAAGCTATCTATTGCCATTAAAAATGCTCTGGGGATGTTATGATGTGTATATATATGTGTGTATATATATATATCTCTGTATCTATATGTGTATGTATATAGATATATAGATATAACCTATATCAGATTACCTGCTGTCTAGGGGAGGGGGGAGGGAGGGAAGGGAGGGAGAAAAATCTGAAATTGTAAAGCTTGTGTAAACAAAAGTTGAGAACTATCTTTACATGTAACGGAAAAAATAAAATACCTTATATGTAAAAAAAAAAACCGCTCTGGGGGCAGCGAGGTGGTGCAGTGGATAGAGCACTGGCCCTGGATTCAGGAGTACCTGAGTTCAAATCTGGCCTCAGACACTTGACACTTACTAGCTGTGTGACCCTAGGCAAGTCATTTAACCTTCATTGCCCTGCCCCCCCAAATGCTCTAAATCATTATTGATTAGAGAAATAAAAATTAAAACAACTCTGAGGCACCACTTCACACCTATTAGATTGGCTAATATGACAAAAAAGGAAAATAATAAACATTGTAGAAGCCGTGGGAAAATTGGAACACTAATGCATTGTTGGTGGAACTGTGAACTTATCCAACCATTCTGGAGAGCAATTTCTAACTATGCCCAAAGGACTATAAAGTTGTGCTTACCCTTTGACCCAGCAATACCACTATTCGATCTTTTCCCCAAAGAGATCATAAAAAAGGGAAAAGGACACACATGTACAAAAATATTTATAGGTGCTCTTTTTGTGGTAGCAAGGAACTAGAAATTGAGGGGATGGCCATCAATTGGGGTATGGCTGAACAAGTTGTGGTATATTAACGTAATGGAATACTATTGTGCTGTAAGAAATGATGAGCAGGCAGATTTCAGAGAAACCTGGAAGGACTTACATGAACTGATGCTGAGTGAGATGAGCAGAACCAGGAGAACATTGTACACAGTATCAACAACATTGTGTGTTAATCAACTGTGATAGACTTGACTCTTCTCAGCAATACAATGGTCTAAGATTGTTCCAAAGGACTCATGATGGAAAATGCTCTCCAAATCCAGAAAGAAAGAACTGTGGAATCTGGATGTAGACTGAACCATACTATTTCTACTTCTTTGTTTTTCTTTTTTGAGGTTTTTCCCTTTTGCTCTAATTCTTCTTTCATGGCATGACTAATGCAGAAATGTGTTTAATGTGATTATACATATAGAACCTATATTGGATTGCTTTCTGTCTTGGGAGGGAGGGAGGAGGGAGGGGAAGGAGGGAGAAAGATTTGAAATTAGAAATCTTAGGAAAACAAATGTTGGAAATTATCTCTACATGTAACTGGAAAATAAGAAAATACTTTTATGATAAAAAATGGGGGAGTTGAGAGTATCTAGGAGGAAAATGAGTAGTCAACAATGTCAAAAGCTGCAGAAAGGATAGGGTTTTAGGAAAGGCCATTAGATTTAGCAATTAAGTCAATGATGGGCTGGTCTTCTACTGAAGAGAGAGGGACATGGGAAAATATGGATGGTGTGAAAACAAAAGATATAAGCAAAAGTGTATTTTAAAAACAAAAATAATTTCAAAGAGACATGTAAAAAGAGGACATTGATAACTTCAAAAAGAGCAGCCTCAGTTGGGGGGTGAGATCATAAGTCAAATAGCAAAAAGCTGATAAGTGAATGGAAGGTGAAGAAATGTAATATACATAATTTCCCCCACAAAATTCTCATGAAATGAAAGAAGTTTAAAGACTGATAATATCTGATAGAGGATGGTCCACAGGGTCAAGGGAAGAGTTATTTTAAGGTCAGGGAAGATTAGGGAATGTTCGTACACAACAGGGAAAGAGACAATAGAAAAACAAAAGATGAGAAACTTTGAGGGTAGAGATTGGTGCTGATGAAAGAGGCAAGTTTTCCAGAGGATATGGGAAGAAACTCTTCTAGAGGGTTTGGCATTGAGAAGAAATTCTTGTTTAAATCCAGAGAAAAGAAGGAGAGAATGGGGTATTATCTTACATTTTGTTTGGAATATAGAAGAAAGGAGAAGAGGGAGCTAGTGATGAATGTCTTCTATTCCCTTAGTAAATCAAGAAAGCAAAGTCTTCTATTGAGAAGAGTGAGTTCCTTGTGGGAGGCTTAAGGATAGAAAAAAAAAAACATTGGGAAATCAGCTGTGGAAAGTGTGATAAAGAGTTGATCAAGGGGCAGCTAGGTGGTATAGTGGATAGACCACCAGCCCTGGAGTCATGAGTACCTGAGTTCAAATCCGGCCTCAGACACTTAACACTTACTAGCTGTGTGACCCTGGGCAAGTCACTTAACCCCAATTGCCTCACTAAAAAAAAAAGAGTTGATCAAGGCAGAAGAAAAAAAGTGAAGGCCCAGTTGAAATTAGACAACAAATACAGTTATCCCTTCCACATCACAACTTTCTCCATTGTGGTTTTGATATCATGAGTTGGCATAAGAAATTAAATGGAAATTTGGGGCAAATTCTGTGGAAGCCACAGATGATGTGAGAAGGCCAGCAGATGACAGAAAAATGTGCAACCCAAATTTTACAATGAGGTACTGTTGTTTTTGTTCTTCATTCTCGAAGAGGACCATGTTAGGTGTCATGACTTGTAATGAGTTGGATTTAAGTGAGGACAGGGCTGTTCAAAGTCACCAGCCTCACTCTCTCCTCCAAAGCTATCTGGGTCCAATGGCGAGATGTGTTACCAGGATGATTTTAGATAGCTCCAGATGTTTAAGGCAGTTGGGGTTGAGTGACTTGCTCAGGGTCACACAGCTAGTGTCTGAGGTGAGAGTTCAACTCAGGTCCTTCCAACTTTGGGGCCAGTGTTCTATGCAGCTGCCATTAAGGTACTGTAAACATACTTATAAAAGAAAAAGAAAAAATTAAGACTTCTTCTCTGTTCTGAAGGGAAGCCCAAACAATTTTACTGGGATTTTCCAAATTGCAGGGGTGCTGTGCTGCTAACCCCTATGATGTGGAAGAGATAACTATGTAACAGAGGGAAGCTAAGTGGCATAGTAGATAGAGTGATGGGTTTGGAGTCAGGAAGACTCATCTTCTTGGGTTAAAATCTGGCCTCAGACACTTACTAGCTGTGTGACCCTGGGCAAGTCACTTAACCCTGTTTGTCTCTGTTTCTTTTTCTACAAAATGAGCTAGAGAAGTTAATGACAAACCACTCCACTATCTCTGCAAAGAAAATCCCAAATGGGGTCATGATGAGTCAGACAGGACTGGAAATGACTTAATAACAACAGTAACTATATATATATGTATTAATATATGCACATACATTTATATCTATATCTATATCATAGACACAGATAGTATAGTTATATGGTTTTCTTGAACAGACTTCAGTAGTATAGGAGTTGGAGTGGAGAAAGTGGATGTTGGGAATAACCCAGAGTTGAATTAGATAGAACATTGTGTAATGTATGGGCCTAGTTCTGATTAGCCCATGCAGAGTGCAAAAATGTTCTTGGCTAATTTCCCCATGTGGAAGAGACTGGGGGGTCTGCTTATAGGAGTGTTGTTATGACTTTTAATGGAAGTGCTGTGGAGAGACCTTGGAACATGTGTAGACACACTACAATTGGTTCCATTCTACTCACATGGTAATTGGCAGCCTCTTAATTGCCTTTGTGGAACTGAAACTGGAAGAACCTTCAGACCTTCTTAGTTGGTCTCAGACTCTCTCTTGGTTGGACTTTTCTTTGAGTCCTTAGCTGATGGTATCTTGTGAGAGACAATGCTGTAAAGGGGCCAGCCTTGGGCCTTTTCCTCATCAGAGATGAGGCTGACTTGTGGCCCTCTGGAAATGAGTCTTGGTCCTTTGCTTTGGTGTCTATTCTTTTGTTTTAAATGGAGATTCATTTGGAGATAATGACCTTGTGAGTTTTGAAAGTTCAAGAGAGCAAGCCTTCTGGGCATCTAGGCTTCTGGAAATCTAGAACTTGAGTCTAATCTAGGTTTTGCAGCAAGTCCAGCACTGATAGCCCAAAGAGTAACCTTTAGGACCCAGCTCAGCAGTTGCTGAGATGAGGATTCATCAATCAATGATGTAGCATTCAGGTCTGAACTTGGTGGGACCAATGTTATGTAAAAACCATGATAAGCCTGAGTACACTCTCCCCAGACACTAAGATAGTATAGGGAAGAGTGTGGCTTTGAGGTGATGGGAAGCAAGTGTTTGTACTTATGTTCTTGTTTCACCTTTGAATTAAATGTCCTTTTGTAAAAGCTAATTATGTTAAATGATTAAGTGAATTGGGATACATGTAGTCATTAGTGGGGAAGAGTGTATGTGTGTGTGTGTGGAGTGTTTGTGTGAGTCTAATAATTCATTTGGACCCCTATTCAATTCCAATCAGTATTAATCAGTTTAATATTTTACATAAGTCATGTAGGGACCATTAGATAGATAGGTTCTTAGAGTGGACCTCAAACTTTAATTTACCAAGTTATGAGGCTCACTTGCACAACCATGAGAATGCTGACAAAGATATCCCCATTCTGTTTTGCTCAAACTTCATGTCCAAACTCCATGTGGGTGGGGTGCCTTGATACTTTGGAAAGTCCTTCAACTTATTTTTGTACCTCCAGACCACTCTCTCTTGTCCAACATGGGCAGGTGACAGTAGTCTTATGACTACTTATTGGAGATGCCTCATGCTTCAGCCAACCTGTAACCCCCATAACCACCCCCCCATGTTGTTTTTGGCCCTCAAGAGCAAGGTCTATCAACCAATGAGATTCTGTATTTCACTGTGACTCTTTTTGCATATTTAGGTATCTAACCCTATAAAAACAAAGTTCTGGGGCAGCTAGGTGGTGCAGTAGATAAAACACCGGCCTGGGATTCAGGAAGACCCGATTTCAAAGCCGGCCTCAGACACTTAACACTTACTGGGGCTGTGTGACCCTGGGCAAGTCACTTAACCCCTACTTGCCTCTTAAAAAACCAACCAAACAAACAAAAAACAAAGTTCTAAAAGAAGGGGGCATCTCAGGAAGATCTGAGGTCCACTCCATTAGAGGGGACCATGAACCCTTTAATAAAATGTCATTGGCTCAGAGCTCTGCCTCAAGCTCTTTTATTGTAGGCTGGGCAATTTTAACCCTCAAATGTGTTTGTGTTGGGGAAAACATACCCAGAATGGAGGTTTGAGCTAATAGGATTAGAGAATGGACACTCCAACCCCTCAAGGGTAACCCTTGTACCTTGAGGGGGCAGAGTAGCTAAACTTAGTTTGGGAGAGTTAGGCCAGAGATTTCTCACTACAATTAAACAAATTTGTTTGGAGGCTCTAGCATGAGAAAGTAGTCACACTCTTCACTGAAAAGTGCTCCTCTTCTGTCTTGGATGGTTTTATTCTTCATCAAATACACAGCTGAAGGAAAAATGTGGAGTCATGGAGGTGGGGGGAGATAGCTGTCAAACAATGTGGTGTTTTTATAATGTTCAGTCGTTCACAAAGTAGTTCTACATACACCCTCTTATTTGAGCATCATGGCAACTCTTTGAGATATATAGGGCTGGGATGCTGCATTTTCTAGATTTAGATACAGAGGTATATTGAGTTTAAATGATGCTCTCAGGCTCACACAGCCAGTGACAGAACTGACATTTCAATCAGGTCATCTGCGTTCATAAAACCATAAATTTGGAGCTGGAAGTGCCCTTAGATATCACTTATTCCAACTCCCTTATTTTACAAGTAAGGAAACTGAAACCCAAAGACCTTAAATGACTTGCCTAGAGTCACACAGGTAGCAGAGCAGAGTTGACACTTGAACTCCTATCCTCTGAGACCAAAGATATAATATCCACTATGATGTGCTTAGCTGAATTCACCTTAAAGATTCGCAGGGGGAGGCACCATATGTTGCTGTCTGATGGACTTCATGTACACAGATTAGTTTAGAAAATTATATACCTTGGGAAATAGGATTCACTCAATCTTACTGCTTTTTCTATGGTCTTCCCACCCTGACTCAAAGACCAAATCTGTATGGGTGACCACTGAAGGGCCTGAGAAGACATAATATCGGAAAGGAGTGTTGGGGAACATGACAGTGACAAATCTTGGGGAACAATAAATGGCATAAAGGTAAAGGCCCTATATCAGACAGGGATGACCTGGGGAAATCGCTTAAATGGGAAGTACTGATAGATAGTTATGGAGAGTTCCAAAGGTCTGCAGAAAACACAGACTTTTCCTGCTTCCCCGTTTAACTAAGGGTGGCTGGTTGTTATTATTGTTTAATTGTTTCTCAGTCCTGTCTGACCCTTTGTGACCCCATTTTGGGTTTTCTTGGCAGGGATACTGGAGTGGTTTGCCAGTTCCTTCTCCAGCTCATTTTACACATGAAGAAACTGAGGCAAACAGGGTGAAGTGACTTGTCCAGGGTCACACAGTTAGTAAGTGCCTGAGGCCAGATTTGAACTCAGGAAGCCGAGTCTTCCTCACTCCAAGCCCAGCACTTTATCCACTGCGGCACCTACCTGCCCTAACAATGTGTATAAGGGCTTAAATATGATATAAACATCAGTTAATATTATTGCAGATATAGAAATAGAGGCACATTGAGTCAAGGGTAAAATGGTGAGTTAAACTGGTAGCTCCTGGTCATATTTTTAATTCTAGTCTCTTGCCAGCACTGTGTGGTCAGTGATTCATAATTTAACAGGGCTGCAAGTTAAGTCAGGCAGAAGATGAAAAAGATAATATGGTTCCTATGTCCTGCAGGATGGCATTTCAATTAATCAATCTGTCACTGAGCAAGCATTTATTAAGTTTTACTAAAAGCTGCCCGCTTGATATATAAAAACAAAGTGAAACTGTCCCTGCCCTCAAGGAGCTTACATTGTAATTACATTCTAATTCAGGGATACAACATATACATATCCAAATAAAGCCAAAGTAAATACTATACTACTATTATTAGTACCTACTATGTACTAGACACTGTGGGAGATGCTAGAGATACAAAGACAAAATGTCCTTACCCGCAAAGAGCTTACATTCTAATCCAGGGATGCAACATGTATACAAAATAAATAAAATGCATCAAAAAAGCATTTATTAAGTACCACTTGCCAGGCATTGTCCAAAGTGCTATGGATATAAAGACAAAGATGAAATTGTCTTCTGCCCTCAGGCAGATTATTTTCTTTCAGAGGACCCACCAAACTCATAGAAAAGAATGATTAAAGAGCTCAGCAGTGTGGAAAGAGCAGGATATTTGAGTGTTGTCTCTACCATTTACTAGGTGAGTGACCTTGGAAGAGGTACAACCTCTCTAGACCTCAGTTTTCCCATGTGTGAAATGTTAATGGTAAGAGATACACCACCAACCTCACAAGATTATGTTGTTCAATCATTTTTCAGTTGTGTCCAATTCTTCATGATTTTCATTTGGGCTTTTCTTGGCAAAGATCCTGGAGTGGTTTACCATTTCCTTCTCTGGCTCATTTTGCAGATGAGGAAACTGAGGCCTACAGGATTAAGTGACTTGCCCAAGGTCACACAGCTAATAAGTGTCTGAGGCTAGCTTTGAACTCAGGAAGAGGAGTCTTCCTGACTCCAGGTCTGGAACTCTGTCCAAGGTACCACCTAGCTGCCCTAATTGCAGGGAAGTCCTTCATAAACCTTCAAGTAATTATGTGTGTGTTGTTCTTATCACTGATGACTAGAACTCTGAAGTGCTTTGCAAACACTTATTAATAATACTAGAAGCCACATTGGGGTACAGAGGTGAGAGAAGTATTTTAGGAACCATTTGAGAAATATTAAAGATTACCCCTCTGATGCCATTTCCAATTACTGAAGGTAGTAGTATATGGCTAGACAGTGTAGCTTGATAGGGCTAATGTAAGAAAAATGTAACAATTACAGCTATTTTCAAATGGAATGGGTTGCCTTAGCATGGGACTAGATGCACTTTCACTCAAGGTCTTCAAGTCAAGGGTAATGTAGGACCTCTTGTTGGGTATGTAGTAAACGAGATTTTTTTTTTTTATCATATAAGGGCTGGACAAAATGGCCACTTCGGTCTCTTCCAACCTTGAGATTCTGAGATTCTTTGACCACAAGGCTCCAAATAGCCAAATATATGCCTTGAAATATATGCAATGAAATGCCTGTGCTTTAGTCCCTCAGGCCCTTAATCAGAGCCTATTTACTTGTACTTTATACAGTGTTCTAATGTTGGTTATTGGGTTTCCCAACACAGAAGAAATTAAATGTAACAAATTGAGGGATGATGGTATTGGAGGGGGGCTGCTATAAGTTGGCACACTGACAGTTGATATTAAAGAAAGAGCAAACAAAAATTGCTAAAAAGCAAACTTCTGAATGTGAAAAGCCCAGTAGGGAAACTGTCATTTAATATAAGGGAAGAAAAATGTGTATATGATTCTATGAAAAGACTAATAGCCAGGCATAATGGTATATGATTGTGATCCCAGCAATGTAATCCCAAACTGAGACTGGTGGATCTCTTGAGTTTTGTGCTGCAGTGGGTTA
Source organism: Dromiciops gliroides (assembly GCF_019393635.1). NCBI lineage: Eukaryota > Metazoa > Chordata > Mammalia > Microbiotheria > Microbiotheriidae > Dromiciops > Dromiciops gliroides. Next base: position 261,674,569 of record NC_057864.1, read on the forward strand.
AGTGGATAGGGTATTCATATAAAGTCTGGAAATAATATGGTGAGCCCCCAGGAAGAAGGGGTTACCAGGTTGCCTATTATGGGCAAACTGGCCCAAGTCAGAAACTGAGCAGGTCCAGACCCTAATAACCAGGTCCATGAGTAGTCTTTGTATTTCAAATATGAAGAGATAGGGAAAGAAAGAGGAAGGAAGGAAGGAAGGAAGGAAGGAAGGAAGGAAGGAAGGAAGGAAGGAAGGAAGGAAGGAAGGAAGGAAGGAAAGGAAAGGAAAGGAAAGGAAAGGAAAGGAAAGGAAAGGAAAGGAAAGGAAAGGAAAGGAAAGGAAAGGAAAGGAAAGGAAAGGAAAGGAAAGGAAAGGAAAGGAAAGGAAAGGAAAGGAAAGGAAAGGAAAGGAAAGGAAAGGAATGAGGGAGGGAGAAAAGAAAGAAAGACAAAGAGAGAAAGGAAGGAGGGAGTGGGAGAGAAAGAAGGAAGGAGAGAAAAGTGAGAAAAAAGCAAAAGAGAAAAAGAAAGAAAGAAAGAAAATGGATGAAGAAAGAAAAAGAAAGGGAGAGTAGAAAAAAGAAAGAAGAGAGAAAGAAAGAGAGGAGAAATAGAGAAAAAGAAAAGAATGAAACACAGAAAGAGAGGGAAAGAGAACAAAAAAGAGAAAGGAAGGGAAAGAATGGAAGGAATGAAAGAAGAAAAAGAAAAGAAAAGAAAGAAAGGAAAAAGAGAGAGAAAGAAGGAAAGAACTAACAATTGGTAGACCTTTAGCTAACTTAATTAGGAAGAGGGCAGAAAATCCAATCAAAATAGCAGATGAACAAGGTAAAGCCTCACTAAAACCATAAGAAAAGAATTATCAGAATCTACTCTGCATAATTATATGCTTATATAACTGAGAATACAGAAGAAATAGAGGATCCTAGGCCCAAGGGGCATGACTACCTTAGTTTAATTAAATAATTGATGGGTATAATGATAACCCTAGTCAACCAGGAAGAAGGTTAGATTATGTTTCACATATGGAGTTTTCAATTCATTTCAGAAAACTTGCCATTCAAAATAGTTAAATTATTACTTTAAAAATTAGCCTGGATATTTAAACTAGGAGAGCTTCAATCATCTGGAAAGTTAATTTCTATGGAATACTTCATTCCCTAATGGTGGTGGTGATATTGACAATAGTGAAAATATCTTGTTACATCTGTGATATTATGGATGTAGATTCTCCCTCCAGTGGTACAGATTATAACCTATACATGTCTTTTTATCCTTTGTGATTCTTGGCCATGACTTCTCATTGTTGTTGTTTTTCCTTCGTTCTTGAAGAGTACCATGACAGATGTCATGACTTGCAGTGAACTGGATTTGAATGAGGGAGGGCTGTGCAAGGTCACCAACTTCACTCTCTCCTCCAGAGTCAACTGGGTCCAGTGGCAAGATATATATCAGGACGACTAGAGATGGCCCTGGATGTTTAAGGCAATTGGGTTAAGTAACTTGCCCAGGGTCACACAGCTAGTAAGTAAGTGTCTGAAGTGAGATTTGAACTCAGGTCCTCCTAACTTCAGGACAGTGGATAGAGATCCACAGTGCCAACTAGCTGCCCGTGATTTCCCATAATTCTTCCACAAAGGGGGCCCATCTATGCTGATACTGAGGGCCTTCTTTTAGAAGTCTTGATATTACATGTGTATTGGCAGAGCCGAGGGGCTATCTATAATCCTAATTGCTGTGCACGAATACAGTGCTTTCCTTATTTTTTTACATCCAGGCCTGGCACATAGTAAATGCTTACTATTTGGGCGTTGACTTGATCTTCACAACAAAAAATAATGTGGGTATAATTCCCATTTTACAGATGAAGAAACATCCTCAGAGAATCGCAACAACTTGATCAAGGTCCCATGTTTGTAAGTGGCAGGACTTAGTTTAGGAACCAGTGCAAATTTAATGCCTGTAGATGATATTAAATGTGTTGTGATCAACCCATCTGTAATGTGGTATATGTGGCTTGCCCAAGGCCAAAGAAAATCTGAAGGGAGATAGGAAAAAATTCAATTACATTAATTAAAAAGAAAATCAGCTACCTAAATTTTTTTTTTAAAGAAAATAGTGAGTTAACCATAGCTAGGTGGTGCAGTAGATAGAGCACTAGGCTTGGAATGAGGAAGACCCATTTACATTAGTTCAAATCCAGTCTCAAACACTTACTAGTGACCCTGCATAAGTCACTTACCCCTTTTTGCTTCAGTTCCTTATCTGTAAAATAAGCTAGACAAGGAAGTAGCAAACCCCTCTGGTACCTTTGCTAAGAAAACCCCAAATAGGGTCAAAAAGATTCAGGCAGGACTGAAACAATTCAACAACAACAAGAAGTGAGTTTAGGAATATGAAGGTAGGAAAATATCTAGTCTGTTTACTTCCTAATCCAAAAAAAAAAAGGTTATTTGATCAATTTCCTAGTTTTTGATTTATATTTAATTTTTTAAAAAATTATTTATACATTGATATACACAGATATTCAAATATACAAACCAGAAAGAAAAATCACTTGAAACAATATACTTTTATTTACAGTTTTAGAAAAAAATGTATACTAAGTTTAACAAGGCAGTAACAAAATTGCCCTGTTTATTTCTGCATCCCCTTGTGAACCTCTTTTCTGCATATTTGTCCCAGCTTTGCTGTTATTTTATTCTTTTCATTTAACATTTTATATAGTTTTGTTCAGTGTTTCATTTAACATCATGTTACCAGAATATATTATTCTTTTCGTTCAGCTTTCTTTCCCCTATATAATTTTATATGCCTTCTCACATTGCTTTGTATTCTTTTGGTTATTTCTCATGGAACAATAATATTCTATGAAAGCCATATATCAGAATTTGCTAAGCTATTGCCAAATTGTTCAATACATAAGTTATTTCCAGGGCTTTTTGGTTGTTATTTTTGCTATTATAAGTAAAGCAGGAATTTTTTGGAACGATAGGTTTTTTTCTATCAAAAACAACTCTAGGGTATAGTCCCACTCAAGGGAGGAGTATTACTAGGGCAAAGGTTCTACACAGTTTTGTAATAATAGGGGACTAAACTTGTGATTTCACTATTATAGGAAACTCCCAGATAAGAAAATTCCCTCTAAGATATGGGAAAACTGAGACACTAATCCACTGTTGGTGTAATTATGAATTGATCCGACCATTCTGGAGAACAATTTGGAACTATGCCCAAAGGACTATCAAACTGTGCTTACCTTTTGATCCAGCAATACCACTACTAGACCTATATCCCAAAGACATAAAAAAGGAGAAAGGATCTATTTGTACAAAAATATTTATAATAGCTCTTTTTGTGGTGGCTAAGAATTGTAAATCAAGAGGATGCCCATCAATTGGGGAACAGCTAAACAAGCTATGGTATATTATTGTGATGGAATATTATTGTGCTACAAAAAAAAACTGACAAGCAGGATGATTTCAGAAAAATCTGGAAAGACTTACATGAACTGAAATAAAGTGAAGTGAGTAGAACCAGGAGAATGTTGTACACAGTAACAGTAATATTGTACAAAGAACTATAAATGACTTAGTTATTCTCAGCAATACAATGATCCAAGACAATCCCAAGACTAAAGATAAGCATACTATCCGCCTCCAGAGAAAAAAACTGAAATTATCTGAATACAGACTAAAGCTTTCTTCCTTCCTTCCTTCCTTCCTTCCTTCCTTCCTTCCTTCCTTCCTTCCTTCCTTCCTTCCTTCCTTCCTTCCTTTCTTTCTTTCTTTCTTTCTTTCTTTCTTTCTTTCTTTCTTTCTTTCTTTCTTTCTTTCTACCCTCCTTTCTTTCTTAATTTCTTCCTTCCTTCCTCCCTCCCTTCCTCCCTCCCTGCCTCCATTTCTTGGACAAAATGATTAATATGGAAATGTTTTACATAATTGCAAGTGTATAAACTATTGGATTGCTTACTGTTGTGGAGGAGTGGAGGGAAGGAGGGAGGGATAGAATTTGGAACTCAAAACTTTAAAAAATGTTTTAAAATTGTTTTAACATGCAATTGGGGATAATTAAATATTACATATAAAAAAGAAAATCTACTAAAGCCAATCAGCACTTTCTCTACTATTTAGTTTTAGGGAGTTATCCAGAACATCGAGAGGTGCTGTGACTTGCTAAAGGCTTGACTGTGGCTAGTTGTCCAGTCTTACCACTGGACTCTGATGACTCTGGAGGAGAGTGATTTGCTAAGGGTCATTTAGCCATTATATCAAAACAGGTTTTAATTCTAGGTCTTCTTAGCTTTGGGGTAGTTTCTTTATCCAATATGACACACTGGCTCTTAAGGATAATATTTATGATAGTAAAGTCATTCCCTCCCATCTTCTCAAGTTCAATTACCTTCAATTACCCTCAACTACCCTTCAATTCAAAAAGCCCCTTCAATTACCCCCTCTTACTTTTACTTTCTCCCTAGCTACGGTTTCTTCCCTGCTGCCTTCAAAGTCTCTCATCCTTAGGAACCCTTCACTAGGTCATCCCATCCCATTAAATGGCTATTGTCCTAATAGGAGTGTCCTGGGATGAACTTGAACTCGTTTATGAAAATCAATTGTTAAATTTTCAGTGTGAGCCCTTACACCTTGCAAACCAACAAATGCAACAAATCAGGGCTTGATTTATTATTTTGTAGATTGTCAAGACTTAAGAAAATGATGGAGAAAATGCTAACTGAGCAAATTAAACTTCAAAGTATTTTGTGGGTACATTTTTATTTCCTCTAGAGCAGGTGGTTAAACATTTACCAGGACATTCCTGATCTTATATCTCTGTTCCCTTTCTCAACCAAACTCCCAGAAAGGATCGGATATATGTATTACCTCCCCTCCTGCCCTTCCACTCACTTCTCAGTCTTTTGCAATTTAGCTTCAGTTTTCATCACTCATTGGAGGCTGCCCTCCAAAGCTACCAGTCCTCTCTTGATTGCCACATCTGATGGTCTTTTCTTCATCTTCATTCCTTCCTGACCTGGATGGTGCATTTAACACTGCTGATGATCTCATCTTTCATGCCACTTTCTGGACCTTAGTCCAGACCTTAGTCTTTATTGGTTCTCTCCCTGCATGTCTGACTACAATTATCCCTTGCACATCACGACTTTCCTCATCACGGTTTTAATATATCCTGAGTCGGCATAAGAATTTAAATGGGAGTTTTGTGAAAGCCATAGATGATGCACAAAGGCCAGCAGATGACACAGAAAAAGTTTAGGAACTCCGAAATGCATAAAATATATGTAAAGTATTGTATAATATCAACATATTTTATCTTTTACCATAATAATTAAGACTTCTTCTCTAGTATGGAGAGTGGAAAAATTTTCTGCAGATTTTCCAGATTGGGGGGGGGGGCGGCGGCGCTGCACCTCTACCACCACCCCACCCCTGCCAGATGTGGAAAAGATAACTGTATTCCTCAGTCATGTTTGCTAGACTAACATTATATTATGCTTCCTAACTGCTAGGGTTTCCCAGGAGTTCTGTCCAGGGTCCTCTTTTTTTCTCTGAAGGCAACTGGGTCGTACAGCATTTAGAATGCTTGGCCTGAAGTCAGGAAGACTTGAGTTCAAATGTGGCCTCAGATACACATTAGCTTCCTGACCTTGAGTAAGTCATTTAACCTCTGCCAACCTCAGTTGGGATAAGGATAATGATGACACCTACTTCCTAATTTTGATGTAAGGATAAAATGAGAGATTATTTGTAAAGTACTTTAGAACATAGTGGGCATCTAGGTGGCTCAGTTGACAGGGCGCTAGGCCGGCAGTCAGGAAGACCTTAATTCAAATCTGGCCTCAAACACTTCCTAGTTATTTGACCCTGGCCAAGTCACTTAATACTGCTTGACTCAATTTCCTCATCTGTCAAATGATCTGGAAAAGGAAATGCCAAACCACTCCAGTGTTTCTGCCAAGAAAACCCCAAATGGGGTCATGGAGAGTTGGACATGACTAATACAACTCAACAACAAAAAGCACATGCTGGAGTTGTATTAAATTTGGAGTTTTCTTGGTAGAGATACTGGAATGGTTTGCCATTTCCTTCTCCAGCTCTTTTGACAGATGAGGCAACTGAGGCAAATAGGGTTAAGTGATTTTCCCAAGGTCACAAAACTAGTGTCTGAGGTCAAATTTAAACTCAGGAAGAGGAGTCTTCCTGACTCCAGGCCCGACACTGTCCACTGTACCACCTAGCTTCCTTCTTAGCTAAGAAGGCTGTACAAAAGTAGGTGGTTTAGGGGCAGCTAGGTGGTGCAGTAGAGAAAGCACCGGCTCTGTATTCAGGAGGACCTGAGTTCAGATCTGGCCTCAGACACTTGACACTTACTAGCTGTGTGACCTTGGGCAAGTCACTTAACCCTCATTGCCCCGTTTAAAAAAAAGTAGAAGGTTTGCCCACCCTGACTTGACAATTTCAAAGGCTTCCTAATTGCTCTTTCTACTTCAAATCTCTCCATACTCCAATATATTCTCCTCCTAGAAGTCAGTGATTTACCTTAAGTGCAGATTGAAGCATGTCACCCTCCTATTTAATCAACTCCAGTGACTCTATAATGCTTGTATGATGAAATATATTCATCTGTTTGGCTTCTGAAGTCCCCTAGTTCTGACCCCAATCTACCTTTCCAGCCACATTTTACATTACTTCTTGTCTCATACTCTAAGTTCCAATCAAAAAGAACCTTTTCTCTATTTTCCACATACAAAGCTCCAATTCTTCTTGCTGTTCCTGTCCATCCCCCATGTCTCAAATGTATTCTATCTATCCTTCTTACCTTTAGCACCATAGAATCCCTCACTTCCTTCCAAACTCAACTCAAGTACCACCTTCTACACAAAGCCTTTCTTGATCTTGACCAACTCCTTTTACGCTCCTCCAACTTCCTTGTATTTGTTTTGGTTTATTCTCTATGTATATATATATATATATATATATATATATATATATATATATATATACCTGTTGTCTCCCTCCACTGAATTTATGTTCATTAGGAGTACAGATTATTTTACTGTTTTTCTTTGTATCCAGTATCTATCACAGCGACTGACATATAATTGTTGATTAATAAATGTTTGTTTATTTATGATACTGACAGTGTTGAGCACATTAAGAATTACAAAGCACCATTTATACATTATCTCATAGTAGCTCTTCTATAATCTCATGTTGCTTTCAAGAAAGACTGAATTGCCCTTAGTATAATGGTGTGCCTGTTTTGATACAACCACACCAGCAATTCAGTGCTGGCTCTCACTTTCAATTATCTTTGCCAATTTGGCTGGTATAAAATAATCTTATTTTTAATCTCACTATTAACTCAACAATGTTGCTCACTTAACTTATTTTTTTATTTAGACTGGATGGATTTGTCTCTGTGTATTAAATTACAGACAGTCAAGCTGGGGAGATATTATTACCAACAATAATAACAGCTCACATTTCATAGCACTTTATGAATTTCAAAATGTCTTACTTCCATGCCCTTCTGCAGGTGATCTTCATGCCTGCAATACTCTCCCTTCATGTTCTCCTCTTAGAATGCCCCAATTCTTTTCAGAGCTCAACTCAAAAGGATTTTATTCATTCTCTCACACCACTTGTCTTAAAATTGCTTAGTAATTTTTTAATTTGTTATTGTAATTATCTGCAAAAATGTCCTTTTCCCTCTGGCAAAGTGTAATCTTGAGGACAGGGACTATTTTATTTTTATCTTTGTTCCTTGTGCTTATCATATTATCAGGCATATAGGAGGCCCTAATGATTGTTGAATCTAACTGGATTAAATTGAACGATCTCTTGAAGCAAGGAGTGCAAATATTACAATTTCTGTTTCATAGAAAGAAGATTAGAGATGTCAATTGACCCACCCGAGATAATAAGATAAGGAAGTGGCAAAGTTAGCACCTGAACCTTTATCTCCACTCCAAATTCAGTCCTCTTTCATTACTGATTTTTTTATATGTTCACCAAAATTGATCATTCATTTCCATTAAACAAATATTTATTAAGCACCCACTATACAGAAGGCTCATGTTATATGTTATATGCTAGCAGCAAATATACATGTCTATAAATACATATACATGTATGTAAATATGTGTATAAACATGTATAAAATATTTAATTGAAAAATTAAATTTTCTTCACCACCTACAATCCATCATGATTTTCCAGGGATTTCCTTCTCCTTCCACACCACCCCCAGTCACCATCTGAATTCCTGCTCAGAAACAATGCATCGTCTGTGGCTTGCTCTCCACAGAAAGTTTTGGAAATAAATCTTTCCCTATCACCACTCAAGGTGAAGCCGAACTGAATGGAGCACAGAGGATTTGAAAGGCTTGACACTCAAAGGGGGGGAAAATCAGCCATGAAAAATGAAGAGCAAGTTTGTTGAGGGGGTTGGGAGGGCAAGGAATCTAATTATATTGAAAAGTCTGGATACATTAGCTGCTTTAGGACTGTAAGGGTTTGACTTTTTAAAGTCAATATAAACCCTGTTGCTTGGCCAACCCCCCACTGCCCTGATAGAATTTGGTGCAGGGAATCATGGCTTGTGGTAGAAAAGGACCTGGCAAAGAAATCTACTGTTGCTCCTTACCTGTGTGACCTTGGGAAGGTCTCAACTTCTCTGGTCCCCAGTGTGCTTCTCCATCCAATGAGAATCAAAGATTCAGAGGACAACAAACTATGCCTGAGTATTAACTTCACCAGTAGGTTTAAACCCAGCTTGTTTGGGGGTAGCTGAATAATTGTGGTCTTTATATTAGAAAGTAAAATGGGGTCCTTCTAGGATCTGTTTTATAGGTCCTCAGTGAGATTTGGCTTGCAGGCCAGAGCTTGCTGACCCCCTGATTATATGATCTCAAGTCCCTTCTAGCTCTATTTTCTTTGATCCTATGAACTTAAATTGGTGGGTCAGTGGATAGAGGTGACAGATTTGGAGTCAAGAAGACTCCTCTTCCTGAATTCAAATCTGGCCTCAAACACTGAGTAGCTGTGTGACCCCGGGAAAGTCACTTCACCCTGTTTGCCTCAGTTTCTTCATCTATCTAATGAGATGGAGAAGGAAATGGCAAACCACCCCAGCATCTTTTGCCAAGAAAAACCCAAATAGGGTCACAAAGAGACAGACATAACTGAAAAGAGTGAACTTAGACATTTAGTTGAAGTCTTATATTAATTATATTATATTCATATTAAGGAAACTGAAGCTGAGAGAGAAAAAGTGATTTGCTGGGTTTCATAAAGTGGCAGAACTAGGTCTAGAACATGGGCTGCCTGACCTAGCCCTCTTTCCATGGGAATGCTGACCTTAAGGCATTAGGTATGTCAGGAGCTCTCACAATCAGGAAGAAGTCTTAGATGAAATGCTAGAATATAAAATCTGAGGTTAGGAGAAAATGAGGGAAGGAAGGGAAGGAAATTTGGGCTGAAAATCCAAATGTAGTAGACTCCTTAGCTAATAGGAAATAGCAATAGAGTCTTCCCTGAGTCATAGATTTGGAAGAAGCTATAAACACCATCTAGTCTAATCCTCATTTTACCTGTAAGTGGGGGCATGGCCTTGGTTGTGACTGCAAAAATATCAGCACAGGCTGGTAACCTTTATGCCTTCCCTTCTAGTGTCTTCTTGTTTTTGTTTTTGTTTTGTGGGGCAATGAGGGTTAAGTGACTTGCCCAGTGTCACACAGATAGTAAGTTTCAAGTGTCTGAGGCGGGATTTGAATTTAGGTCCTCCTGCATACAAGGCCAGTGCTTTATCCACTGCACCACCTAGCTGCTCCCCCGCCCTCCCCACTTCTAGTACCTTTTTGAGGCTTCCTGGAACTTCCAGATAATTTAAGCTACTCTTTGGTTTAGGAAGAAAGATAATGAGTTTTCTTTGAGAATAATTGAGCTTCTAAGTTTCAACTACAGAGGAAGTGGGGGTGGTGGTGAGGAAAGGAATTCCCGGTGTGTAGAAAGCATCTGTGGGAAGCAGTACAAGATACATTGAATTGTTGATCATCCTTCATTTTCGAAGAGGACCAATGACATTGTGTGTGATGTCTTGACTTGCATGTGAATTGGATTTAAGTGAGTCATCATGCAAAGTCATCAGCCTCACTCTCTCTTCCAGAGTCATTGAAGTCCAGTGACAAGACAAAAGTCATGAAAACTGGCAATGGCCATTGGTTACAGTAGATGACTTTGGTGTCTTCCATGCCTGGCCAAACTCTAAGCACTCCCCAGCACCTGTTTCAGTGGCCTTCATGGCCACTGGAACAAATTATTTTCATCTGCTCATTCTAAGGGGGAAAGTCTTCACATGCTTGGAGGTTTGAGGTCTATTGGTTACCTTCAACTTGGTTTAGCCCATCTGCTGAGACAGTTTTACTGGGGTGTGGCTGCTGCACATACTACAGCTTCTTGGAACCACAGGTGAGAGTTGGAAGAGAGGTGGACACCAAAGGTGAATGAGCAGCCCTGAAAAGGGCTCGGCAAGACCTCACACCAGAGGTGCTAGTCCTCTCTGAACACCTCATTCATCCCATTGGGAAGACAATGACACCAAAATCCTCTTCCCTTTAAAAATGAATTTTTGAAGGGAATTTGCTCAGGTACCCTCAGCCACCAATGCTTAAATCTGTGTGACCTTGTGCCCAACTGTTTTGGGAGAGCTGAGAGTGATTCTGCTGCTTGACTGTTTCCAATTATTTACTTTGATTTTCTGCCCCAGTGAAATATGTTGATATTTTCTCTGTACTTTCTGTCTGGTGGATGTATAGCCATGGGGTGAAAGGAGGAGAAGAGGCATATACAAAGAGGAAGAGAAGTAGCATATAGTCAAGGTCAGGAAGAATGTAGACCTGGTATTTTCATGCTATCAGTTGGCTCCATGGGCCAAGCCTTGCATGGGAGTCTGAACTTTTGCATCTTTCAATGCATGAGGAGAGACTCACCTTGTTAAGTACACATGGGGTATCTGTGAAGTTTGAACACTGGGAACAGAAGTGATCAGTTGGCCTGGGGTCAGAGGTCACAGGAGGAAGGGACAGACAGTCCCTTTCCCCCAGTTCCCTCCTTTGCTACCTTTTCCATAAAGCCTGTCCCAACTCCCTTCAGATATTAGAGTTATCTTTCTCTTTAAATTATCTTGCCGATAGTCACTTAACCCCAATTGCCTCACCAAAAAAAAAAAAAAAAAAAGAAAATTATCTTGCCGATGCCAAGGTCTGACCATGCCACTATCTTGCTCAAGAAGCTTCAGGATTTCCCTGTTGCCTCTCAGATATGAACTCCTCAGACTGACTTTTAAGGCTCTTCACAGTCCAGCTCCAGCCCATGTTTCTAGGCTTGTTGAAAATCCCTTCCCTTCCCACACTCATCATTTCAGACATACTGAACTCCTTGCTGTTGCTAGTATAGACCATGCCATCCTCAATCTCTGTTTTTGCACCTCTGCCACCTTCTCACCTCTGCCCTAAGGATTCCCAGGCTTCATTCCAGATTTAACTGAGGAGCTAACTCCCATAAGTGCTACCATACTCCCTCCCTTCAAATGACTTTTGTCTTTATTCTGTCTAGTAGTCACTCAGTAGAATGTAAGCTCTTTCAGGACAAAGACTTTTGTTTCTATGTGTTCTCATTGCACAGAACCTGGAGCGTAGGAGGTGGTTAGTAAATGTTTGTTGAATTGAACCAAATTGGTCTCTAAGTAGAGTAGGCACTGGATGGGAACTTGAGTTATATGTTACCCTCCTCTTGAACCCATGGAAATTCCAGAATGATTGAATTCATAGAGATAAATAGATAATATAGATCTGTTACATACAAAGTAAATTGAGTGCCAAGGTGGGGAAGTGACTTGTCCATGGTCACTCCCAGGTTCTTCAGATTCAGCCTTCTTTTCATAATACCACTTAAGTGGCACTTTTGTGAATCAGCATCTAACCATATTCATTGGCTGTTCAGTGACACATAGATTTTTTTGTTTGTTTGTTTTTTAGTTTTTTGCGGGGCAATTGGGGTTAAGTGACCTGCCCAGGGTCACACAGCTAGTAAATGTCCAGTGTCTGAGACTGGATTTGAACTCAGGTCCTCCTGAATCCTGAGTCCATCTACTGTGCTACCTAGCTATCCGACACATAGCTTTTAATGGAAAAAGAAAACTGTCCCCAATGCTCAACCTTCATAGATACCCCATGTGTACTTAACAAGGTGAGTCTCTCCTCATGCATTGAAGGATGCAAAAGTTCAGACTCCCATGCAAGGCTTGGTTCATGGAACCAACTGAAAGCATGAAGATACCAGGTCTATACTCTTCCTGACCTTGACTATATGCTACTTCTTTTCCTCTTTGTATATGCCTCCCCTCCTGTTTTCACTACATGGCTATACATCCACCAGACAGAAAATATAGAGAAAATATCAATATATTTCCTAACTTTTGATAGAACTAGACATCTTCTTGTCAACAGGGAAGAACCCTCTGAACTAAGGGTTCTTAACTTTTTTGTGTGTATTATGGACCCTTTCCCCACTGTTGTAAAGTCTATGGACCCCTTCTCAGAATAATTTTTTAAAGAAAATGATAGATTTCAGTTAGACATTAATGGAAAAGAGGGGATTTTTTTTTCTCCTCTATTTTCATGGACCCCCTGAAATCCTTCCACCTGTCCTAGCTTAGAATATTTGCTCTAAACAGTGATTAGATGACCACATGACAGTTTCAAGAGGTTAGGGGTGATGTCTGAGGTATTTCTGCATGGAGATGGGTATTTGCATTCTATACCTGTGAGGTTCCAACACTAAGATTCTGTGCATCCAACTCTGTTGTCTAGAACTGCCTGATTGACATTACTCAGACATAGGGTTAAATAGGTGTCTTTTTCAAACAATCGCTCAGCGCTCTCATCAGGTTCACTTCTGCCTCGACTGGGGAAGCCCAATGGCAAGACTTGACTAGGAAGACTATCCTTTCCCAGCTCCCCTCCCCCTCTGGCGGACAGAGCTCCTTTGAGGTAGCCTGCTTGCTGTACATGCCGTAGTTCCCAAAGGCCCCTTCTGGCCGTGCTGTGGGTGGTGTGCAATCTGGAGTTCCAAATGGAGGCATTTGCTAATTTCCTGAAGAAAGCTCCTGGAAGTCTTGTCCTCGGGTAAAAGCTTTTCACGGTAGGTGAGAAAAAGGGAAGTTTTCAGACCGCCACACACTTGGAGGTTTCATTTTCAGCCTTCTGTGGAACTGACAAATAAACCGATCTGAATTGGCTCCGGCTTCCCCTCTCCTTCACCCGCCCCCCTTACCGCTTCCCCCCTCCTCCTTTTTTTTTTCTCTCAGATACATGTTAAGGCTATGGTTAACTTTATCCCCTCCTGTGTTATTGTTGCTACACCACATATTAATGGTGGTGCTTCTGTCGCTGAAAGGAGCATGGTTCAGTTACAGTAACAAGCTACAGGCTGGAGGAAAGTACTGTGGTTTTGGCTGGTCCATTACTAGATATGCACCAGCACATCTGGACAGGAGATCATGTGACAAGTCGGAAAGCCAGAAACATATCCTGGATTCATTAAAAAAAAATAGGGGTTCTGTTAAATTAAGAAGATTTTAAGTAGTAGTCAGCTGGCTTAGGTCTAGCCTATTTTTCCTTATTGTCCTGGAATGTGTTGTTGCAAGACTTGCGATCACCAAATACTTGATTTAAAAATGTGAGCCCATTGTTCTCTGTTTTCAAGGCTCTTCAGTTCTCCTTGGCTTTGCATGGCTTCCTGACTTTGGGATCTGGACTCTGTCCTCATAAAACAAAACAAAACAAAACAAAACAAAACAAAACAAAACAAAACAAAAGAAAAAAGAAAAAAAAACACCCAACCTCTACCCTCTCCCTTTGGCTCACTTCTCTTATGTTCCTTTTCATCACTCCTAGCCCCTAAAAGAAAATTTGAAAAATATAATCAACCAGACCTTGTTTGTTTGTTTGTTTTGTTTTGTTTTGTTGTGTTATATAACACAAGAAAGAAGGTACGATTATTAATTCGTTTGTTTGTTTTGGTGGCGTTTTGAACTTTAATTGTTACAGGGGAATAGAAAATCTTACAATTTTCTCAGGGGAGATTCCGGAAGATTTTTAGTTAAAAGTTAACTTGAAATGAACCAAAAAATAAACGCCAAATTGCCACCATGCCTTTCTTCATTTTCTGCTGAAATAAAGATTATCATCCCCAGCATCTCTATCCTTCCTCAAATAAAAAACAAACAAAAAATCCAAAACCAAAAAACAAATTCAAGAAGACTCATCTTCCTGAATTCAAATCTGGCCCCAGACACTAGCTGTGTGACCCTGGGCAAGTCACTTAACCCTGTTTGCCTTAGTTTCCTCATCTGTAAAATGAGCTGGAGAAGGAAAGGGCAAACCACTCCAGTGTCTTTGCCAAGAAAACCCCAGTGGGGTTCATGAAGAATCAGACATGACTGAATGAAAAACAACAAAACACTTTGTAAACAAAGCATTGCAAGCTTACACTGGGCATATTTCTTCCTGATTTACCAGAATTGCAGAAATCTAGATGAAGTAGGGTTTCCATTTTAGAATAGCATCTCTGTCTATTTTTCTCAAGATGTGGAATGAAGAGTAACTCTGCAAGGGACCACATGAGAATAAACAAAGAAACAAACAAAAAAAAATGGTACAATCAAAACTTTGGAGTGAAAGGACCTTGTTCAAATTCTGCCTGTGGTATTTAACTACTTTGTGCCACTCAGCAACTCCCTTCATGTCACCTGGCCTCAGTTTCCTCTTCTGTAAAATGAAGCACATGGGCTAGTTTGCCTGATAGATCTCTCCCAGCTCTAGATATATGATCCTATTATTCTAAGAAACAGCATGGAAAGGTATGCCCTGAATGTTTTTAAAGGATGACAGAGTAGGTATTCAGAGAATCTGAGACTTATAAAATATGGGAGCTGGAAAGTTCCTTGGAGATGTAAGGGAGATAGGGAAATTCGCTGTGTAGGCAGGAATGCTGGTGAGAGGTAGGCAGTTCTTCCCTTAGCCCTTCAGTGGGTCTAGTGTTCTGGAGGCTTATTAGAGCCTCCAGGCCATTGGCATAGCTGGAGGCTGGTTATTACAGAGAATGAAAGGAGTTCAATATTCAAAAGGGAAATGGAGTGTGAATGTTTATCCCCAGGCTCAGAGAGACTGAGTGGGAGGGAAGGCTCATGGAGAGTATGCTGGCTGCAAATATGAGCATGGAAGAGGTGGAAGGAATTCACTTGCACTTACTCAGGTCTAAGGTTTGGGAACCTTCTGCAAGAAGGGGTGAGTCAGAGAAGTCTCAAAGCTGGCTGACCCATTAATGACATAGCTTAAGCTATGTTGGCTAGCCAGAGCCATATTGCCTGGCACTCTAGGGCAGAATAATACTTCTCTAGGGTAGCAGAGAAGGGTGGATCTGCCTGAAAAGCCAGATGAGCAGTGGAGCACAGCAACAGAGAACAAAGCTTCAGTACATGCTAGGGATGTTATAAGTTATAAGTCAGTTATTAGTTACATAGTTATAAGCCTCCCAGTATTGATAGGAGCAAATGAAAGAAAGAGATTAGAAGCAGTAGAATTCCTGGACCATGTTAAGGAGTGAGGGAAAGCATATTTATATGAACTCAAGTAGGAAGAGGTTCTGGCTTCAAATCAAGGCAGATCCCATCTTGGATCATGAGTTTTCCCAGAATGTTTCCTTCCTTACTAACACGTGCTTGTGGAAGATTGTACCCATGTGTTTATAGGAAGGCTACAAATGAGTCTATTGCTTGATTTTCCTCTTTTATTTGTTTTGCTATATTGCTTGCCATTAAATACTTTGCCCTTTGATTTATGGTTTTTGTCTGGTCAGTAAGTAGAGAATGCACTGGCCAAGCATACTGTGCAAAATATTCATCTCCATTGTGAACCAGAGTAATAACACAGACTCACAGAACTGGATTGTTTAGAAGGGACTTCAGCAGCAATCCAAAGGAACCTATACACAAATAGAATCCCCACCATAACCTCTCTAATAAGTGGTCACTGAATCTATGCTTGAAGATGTTAAGGGCAGAGAGGGAAACCACAATCTCTTGAAGCAGCCCATTCTTCTTTTGTAAATGCCTAAGGGTTAGACTGCTTCCCCCCTGTGGCAAGAGGAAAATTGTCTTTTTGCATCTTCCACTCAAGGATTTCAGTTCTGCCTTCTAGGTCCAATCAGAATAAGCCTAATTCTTTCTTCATCTAACAGTCCTTCACATATTTGATGCAACTATCCTATCTCCTAGCGTCTTCCCTTCTCCATGTTTCTTCAGCCAATCCTAGTATGTAAAATGGGGATTATAATACCTTGCAGAGTTGTTGGAATTCTATGCAGCAATGTAAAGTACTGTGAAAACTTTAAAGCACCATGTAAATGTTCATCATCGTGATGATGATCATCATTGAATTATTGACTATATGTTTATATGTATATCATATCATTATATTTACATATACTATATTATGACATATATAATAATGTGTTGTTTATATTACATTTACTATATACTTATTAACTATATTACTATAATTATGGCATAGGAAAAGCATATTATTATTTACTATATATTAATAGTGAATGTATATTTATGTGTATATTATGTTATTATATTATAATATATGATATATAATATTTATATAACATATGTAATTTTGGTTTACACTTCCTATATACTTGTTGACTATATATTACTATAATTATGGTAATATAGTATATTATTATTTACTATGCATTTTTATAGTTAATTGTGAATTTACTTCTATGTGTTATATTATAGAAAATACATTATTATATGTGATATATAGTATTTCTATATACAGGTGTTATTTATATTCACTATAGACATATTGAACTATATTACTGTAATTATGGTAATGTAGTATATTATTGTTTACTTTACATTTAAAAGTAAATGTGAATTTACTTCTATATTTTATATTTATAGATAATATATTATTATATGTGATATATGGTATTTCTATATACTGGTGTTATTTATATTCACTATAGACCATATTGACTATATTACTATAATTATGGTAATGTAGTATATCATTGTTCACTATATATTTATTATAGAAAAAAATGACTGAACAACAACAAAAGCTGAAAATCTTGTGGAAATTATTCCATTTCCATGTCTTTTCATATGTAAGAATGGGGGTCAACTGAGTGAATCAATTACTTCACCCCTGATTAAAGAAGGAAACAAGATTGTTGTGCCCTGATAACCAATACTCACCCTGCCTTTTTTTTTCTCTTTAAGTTGTATTTCATTTTTCCATTTATTTTTTGCATTTTATGTGTAAATTCATTAAAATTTTTTTGAATTTCAAATTTTCCTCCCTCAACTCCCTCCACCTAAGACAATAAACAATTTTATATAGGTTTATTATATTTATATGCAATCATATAGGACATAATTCCATATTAGTCATGTTGTGAAAGAAGAAACAGACCAAAAGATAAAAAAAATAATGAATAAAATAAAGTGAAAATAATATGCTTCAAAGAAATACTTAAAACTATTGTATAAAGTGAAATGATGCCATAGTAAATCTTCTCAGATTGGTTGAGGGACCTAGTTTGGAATTGAGGCTTCAAGCATCTGGTAAGTTAGTGATAAAAACCTTCAGCCAAAGCCCCTGATAAGGAGTTGATTGGTGGGGAGGATCGTAGCTCCAGCTGCTGAATCAGTCTGGTGCCCCCTACCCCTCGGCCAGAGGAGAACCTTATCTACTTTGGTAGGTCAGAGAATTTGTACTCCTGTTCTTGCTATATTTTAGAAACAAATATCCTTGTGTGAAAACATTTAAAAAGTATAGTCAAGCAAACAAATTTGTATTCTATCGATCATATCTGAAAATGTATATATGTTCCATTTTTTACCTATTGTCTAATACTTCTCCATCAAGAGATGGGAGATGTGGGGCAGCTAGGTGGCTCAGTGGATAAAGCACCAGCCCTGGATTCAGGAGGACCTGAGTTCAAATCCAGCCTCAGACACTTGACACTTTCTAGCTGTGTGACTCTGGGCAAGTCACTTAACCCTCATTGCCCTGCAAAAAAGAAAAAAAAAGAGATGGGAGATGTTCTAAGTGATTCGTCTTCTGAATGAAATCTTAAACCTTTGAAAATGACAATAACAACATAGATAACATTGATATAGAGCTTATTATGTGCCAGGCACTGTGCTAAGTGCTTTACATTTTTTACCTCAGTTGATCCTCACAACAACCCTGGGGAAACAGTTGTTAATATTATCCCCTTTTAAAGAGAGATTAAGTGACTTGCCTAGGATCATACAGCTAGTAAGTTCCTGAGGTCACATTTGAACTCAGATCTTCCTGACTCCATGTCCAACATTAAATCCACTTAGCAGCTATATTAGATGATAATAATAATAGTAGTAGTAATAATAAAACTTATTTCTAGAACCTAAATAAATCCAATTCATCAGTTGACATCAACTGATAATTGATGGGGGAAAACCCATTTTGGATACATTTGAGTTATAATATTAGAAATACCATATCCCCTAACTATTCAAGACTATCTCCTTACTTATCTTGGTCTCAGCTCCTTGCCATCCATGTTAATGTTTGACATTTGTGGTACAAAAATATTTTTTTCTTGGCAGAGAAAACAGAGGCTGATTAAGAACTGAGCATCTCTTTCTCTCTTGTTAGCTTGTGGTCCCATTTAACCCAAGTGAAGGTCTTATCCCTTCTTTGAGCTTCCTATTCCTCACCCAGAGTATAGCTAACAAATATTTTTAATGTCCTTAGCTTCCCTCACTACTCTTCTCTATTTCTGGATATTACCCCTCCAGGCTCTGTTTTTACAACTCTGTCATGCTCATTTTCATTCTCTGTTATTACCTGGTCTTGCTTCCATCTTCTTCACATATATTTTAAAAAGCCTACATCAATATCTTCAGATAAATCCCATTTCCCCCTCGAGTTGAAATTGTTTCCCTTTGGGTCTTCATAATTCTATTTGTGGCCATGTCTCATGTGTTCTAGGTTGACTTGCCCTGTAGAATTTTAGTCCAGAGAATCTTCCCTGTCCATCCTCTGAATCCAGCCCCAACCTCACCATAAACGGTAAACTCCTTGAAAATTAGAACAAAGGTCACTTTTTATCTTTATATCTCCAGTGCCTAGTAACAGTATCTTATAAAGTTATTGTGGGGGCAGCTAGATGACACAGTGGTTAAAGCACCGGCCCTGGATTCAGGAGTACCTGAGTTGGGTCGGAGCACCTGTGGACTTAATGTTCTAATTTCACTTATACATACTGTTGAATGTTCTCAAGTTTCTTTGTGAAGGAGAGTCAGAATTTTACTGTTTGGGCCAAAGGTCATGGCATATGTAAAGAGCAAAGTCTAGGTCTAATGTGTTCTTTAAAATGAATTGGAGGGAACAGCTGGGTGGTGTAGTGATAAAGCACTGGCCTTGGATTCAGGAGGACCTGAGTCGAATCCAGCCTCAGACACTTGACACTTACTAGCTGTGTGACCCTGGGCAAGTCACTTAACCCCCATTGCCTGCAAAAAAAAAATAAAGCTATTGTGAGGCTCAAATAAGAAAACATATCACTATTGATATTAATCACCTTTATAGACTTTAAAGTACTATTTAAATGTCAATTAATATTATGTGAATTATTATTATTCATAGTAGTAAGAATATTACTCATTGTTAATGACCAACAATGTCCCTCTAATAAACAGATGGAGTCCACACAGATTTATTAGAATCATAGAATCAGAAAAGACTTCAGAAGCCAACCTATAAAATTAGAATTCCCTCTAAAAACAAACCTGGAAAATTATTTTGGTGGGAACTAAGTGCTCTAAGAGATTGAATGGTATAGGGATTCATGGAGATCTGAAGCCCCTTGAGGGAAAGAAGCTGGTTTTGTTCCAGTCTCTCTCTGCACCACCGCCCCTTTCCCTGACCCTCCCCCTAGGCATAATTGGTGCCTAATAAGTGCATGTGAAAGGAATGAATAAAGTGAGGTTTTGAGGCAGGTAATGTTGGAGATTAGGATCAAAGGGAACCAAGGAACAGGACTTGGATGAAAATGAGAGAACAAGATAGAAGATGGAGAGGGGAGAAAAGATTCCAAGGCACAAAGAAAGATCTTGGAAGTTTACTTTTGATGTAGGAAAAAGTCTGTTGTAGTTGTAGCAATGAGGAGAAAAAAAAGATAATTTTGAAGTGAGAAGAGATGACAGGAGGGGAGAGACTTGAGGCCAGGACATCAAACAAGAGATTGTTTTTTCTCCCAGCACTTTGAAGAAACATCACGCACATATTCCCTGTGGTTAATTTCCGAGGAAGTATGGGATTCATTGGTTTTCATCTGCCAGTACACCACCATGATTAAATAAATACTCTTCAGCTCACACGCACATGCTTCCTTATTAATGAAGCCCTCATGCCTTCTACAAGAAACAGATCACTGTGTTCTGGAATTATTTCTCAGGGATTTTTCTTTCTTTCCATTTATATTGCCTACCACCTATGACTCCTTTCTTTTTCCCTCTCTTCTTTTCTTGTTCTTTCTGCTCCTTTGGCCATTATTTGTCCTTTTCTTTTTCTTCTGCCTCACCAATCTACGCTCCCTTTGCCTCCTTCTCCTCCCCAACTTCACTCTGAAAGTTTTTTCTGGACTTCAGATTTGTACTCAGCATCTGACACTGATTTATTAGAAGTCAACATAAATGTGCACCACCTCAAGTCTTAGCTCAATTTGAGGGCTTTGTCTGGCAAAAAAAAAAAAAAAAAGACTTATGAAGACCAGATTTATAGCTGGAAGGAGCCAAAGTGGTCATCTAGTTGAATCTCATCATTTTAAATGTGAGGAAACTGAGGCTCATAAGGTCTATTTAAAGAGCATAGCCAATTGTGATGTGGCACACTACAAAGGGTTCACTTAAGGACATCAACTAAATAAGTATAATTACATAAATAAAAATCACTGGTATATATGGAACCATAGAGTGTTAGTACTGAAAGAGTCCTTGGAGATCAATGAGTACAACCCCTCCCCCATTTTACAGATATGGAAACTAAGGCCCATTGAGTAGACGTGATTTGTTCAGTGTCAGTTAGCTAGCTCTAATGGTAGAGCTGTGGTGAGAATTCAGGTCCCCTGAATCCCAGTTAAATGTATACAAAGGAACATATCAGTCCAGGAAAATTCAGACAGTATATATGAACAGAAACTTTGGCATGCTTACTTTAGTCCTTTGAAAGACCTGCAGTTTAGGGGAGCAGCTAGGTGGCACAGTGGATAAAGCACTGGCCTTGCATTCAGGAGGACCTGAGTTTAAATCCGGCCTCAGACACTTGACACTTACTAGCTGTGTGACCCTGGGAAAGTCACTTAACCCTCATTGCCCCACAAAAAAAAAAGAAAGACCTGCAATTTAATCAGCATGGGTCCTCTCTTTATCATCACAGACCATAAACCCTCCATACTTTGGTACTGAGATTCTTAACCTGGGGTCTAAAAACCTGTTATTAAAAAAAAAATGATAACTGTATTTTAATAAAATTTATTTTCATTGCAATCCTACACATTTTATTTTATGCATTTAAAAGCATTCTTCTGGGAAGGGGTAAAGAGGCTTCACCAGACTGCCAAAGGGGTCCATGGCACACACATACACAAAAAGTGAAGAACCCCTGCCTTAGTAAATGATCTTTAGGAGTTGCTAGTCCTCCAGTGAAAGGGAATCTCTGCTAGGCTTGTCATCAAAGCCTGCTGGTTTGGTAGGAGCTACCAGAGCTGGTCCATTAGCACAGTCCCCAAGAACCAAGGTTATCTCTACCCTGATGACAAGGAAGATTTAGATGGTGGATTCATATTCACACATATGTACAAATAATATATGTCCATGCATATTTTTAGAGATCTAGGTCTGTGGCATACATATGAGACAGAGAGACAGAGATGTAGGAGAGAGAAAAGAAGAAGGGAGAGAGAAGAGAGCAGAGAGCGAGGAGGGAGAGAGGAAGGGAGGGAAGGAGAGAAAGAGAGAGAGGAGAGGGAAGGAGGGAAGGGAGAGAGAGGGGGGGGGATTGTTGCATTGACTTGTAAATGAATTAGATTTAAATGAGGCAGAGCTGCACAAAGTCAACAGCCTCATTCTCTCCTCCAGTCATCCAAATCCAGTGGCAAGACAAAAAGTCAGCATGACTGGTGATGATCCAGCTGTTGCTTGTCTAGACTTAAGAAGAAAGCTGGGAAAATGTTAATAACAAAAATTAAACTTAAAAGTCTGTCGTTCCACATTATCGTTAGTATTATTATTGCTGTTGTTGTTGTTGTTAAAAGATGGTTGTTAAACACTTACCAGCAGACCTCTACCTGGGACCAATCACTCAGATTCTGAATGGGAAAGGGACCCTCCAGGCCATTGGTCCAACTCCCTTATTTTACAGATAAGGAAAACTGAGACCCGCAGAAATTATATAACTTGGCCAAGGTCCTACAAAGAGTAAATAGCAGAGCTGAGACTTTCTGATTCCTAGTATTGAGCCTGTAGATAGTCAAACCTGGATAACCCCAAAATTATTTGTATTTGGAAACAGCGCCAGTCAGGTGTGCTTAATGACACACTTAACACTTTTTTTTTTTACTATGACCAGTCCTGATGTCCTTTTAATTTGGTGTTTCTTTCAACTTAAAACCAATTTACAATATGGTGAGTGAGGAGGTGGTAGGATTATTCCAGTTATCCTGGATAATCTCATTCAGCAAACCCTTATTGAGCACCTACAATGTGCTGGGTTGATCTATATCAGATACACAATAATAATAGCAGCTAGAATTTATATTGCACTCACTATGTGCCCTCAATGTGCTAAGCACTTTAAATTATTTTATCCTCCTCCTCATCATCATTTATTATACTTTAGAATGATTATTAATCTTATTTCATGTTCACAACAATTTTGGGGGATGGGTGCTCTTATTATCTCCATTTTATAGAGGAGGAAACAGAGCCAAACACAGGTTAAATTACTTGTCCAGGGTCATACAGCTAGTAAGTATCTGAGGCCAAATTTGAACTCAGGTCTTTCTGGTTCCAGGCCAGGGAGGCTCTATTTACTTTACCACTTAAAAAGCACACATATGTATGCATATATGTATATGTTACATTGTAGAAGATGATAGGTAGATAGATAGATGGTAGCTGGATGGATGGATGGATGGATGGATAGGTAGATGAATAGATAGATAGATAGATAGATAGATAGATAGATAGATAGATAGATAGATAGATAGATAGATAGATAGATAGATAGATAGATATAGATAGATATAGATAGATAACTGTGACATGATAATTGCAGTAATACTAACTGTGGGTAGGACCAGGTCTCCAGGACATCGGATTACTTGGCCTCTGTGCAAGGGGCCTGAGCTCCATTCACATTGAGATGTCCTTCCAAATAGTACAGACCCACCCTGCGCGAGTATGTGACTGAACATGCCGAATATTTGTTTCTCTCCAATACAGGACATGGCTGCAGGAACAGAGGGGCAGGAGGTATTTGCGTTATTTCCATGCAGAGCCCACTCTGTGCTAGCCAAGCGCTCTGCAACCCTTGACGAGAGGGCACGATTGAAATGATCCCTGCGGCACTTAACAAGAATGAAAGCAAACTATTAAAGGCAGCTAATCCCCGGGCTGCTGTCCCTGGTGGCGGCCCCAGCAGCGACTGGAATGCCCGCGGACCAGAAGCCCTCTCACAGTAGCTGACATGGTTTCGGTGTCTGCGCTTTTCCAGGGGCTTGCAATCCACAGGCGCAGGGCTTGCCTGTCAGCAATTCCGAGACATTTTCTTTTCCGTTCTGGTTTCATGGTTGGGACTCCCAAGACACCTCCGCACACTCCCCCTCTGGCTGGAGGCGGAGTGATTGCTCCTGGTGAGGGGGCGACTGGAAACTTTGCACTGCGGCTGCTGGGGCTGGGCTCTGTGCAGCCACTGTGACCTGGGATCATTTGGTCCCTTCCGAAAGGAAGGGTGGGCCCTACTGGTGCCGGAGAAACTAAACGCGGCAGGGATGACTGGCACTCACAGAACCCCCTAGTTAGCCCTGAAGTGGGTATAGTTTGTGATCCTAGAAAACAAAACAAAACAAAACAAAACAAAACAAAACAAAACAAAACAGGACCGGTAAATAGTCTGGAAGCTTGTATTCCCTAGGGGGCCTGGAAGCTAACTTTGTGCCTTTTCTTTCCTGGTTTAGCTAAATACTGGGATAGTTTGAAGATGCTCAAAACAGGAACGTCTGACAGTATGGCTGGGGATTCTGTGCCCTGTGGCTTCCCAAGCAGCCCAGGTAACCAGCTATCCCTGACACTAACTAGCCACATGACCACTATGCTCGGAGAACCTCAGTTTCTCCATCTGCAAACTGAGAGGAGTGGACTAGATGACCCCCTCAAGAGCCCTCTCAACTCTAAATATTATGAACTCTACTTCAGTGTCCTGAGAAAAAGGTGTGTCTGGGGGCTCCCTGGCCAACTTCTGTTCGATTTTCCTCTATGACTTAAATCAGATGACTTTACTTCTCAGATTCTTTAAGTTTTCCCAGACCTCATCATTTTCCTCTGAGATGTCTTAGTTCTTAGATGTTTATATTTATAAAGTATTTCTATAGTAGAAAGAACTTGGAGACAGGATCTTGGGTTCAAAACCTGACTCTGCTACCCGCTACCCACATCACCTTGGATAACTCACTAAATCTCTCTGGGCTTCGTTTTCTAGATGTATAAAATGAGGAATTTGGATTAAATGACCTCTAAGATTCCTTCTAGATCTAGGTCTCTGATCTTATAATTCAAAAGTAAATGTTAGCCTGATAAAGATTCGTAGACATTTTAAAACATTAGGGCTGAAGAGACCTTTGAGAGGATCAAAGAATGGTGATCTGCTCAAGGTCACTCAGAGATTTAGTGAATTTCAGCATCTCAGGGGAACCTGTTTTCTTCCATTTTGGCACGATGAAGCATTAGTTTCATGACTTCCTGCCTCAAAGGGGATAGCTCACCTCCACCCAGATCTACCTGGGTGTTCCTCTCTGTACATCGGAGGCAGTGATGCTTCTGTGGAGCAGAGTTCAGCAGGAAAAAAAGGGTGGAGCCTCTCCCAAGAATCATTAGGTTCTGCAGACCTGGCTACCCACAGGTTAAGACCTCAAAATTGTGCCACACTCCTGCAGTATTTTATGACCCAAAACACTTCCATCCATGCTGAAGTATGTGAGAAAGACCACACACTGCTGTTTTCTCTATTAATATATCCCTCCCCCACCCTGTTTGATTCACTGAATATTGGGCTGAGAGAATTTTTCTTGGCACTCAGTGCCACAAATTTTTCTCCATTTTTGAACAATGACTTCTGACACAGCCCAAAGAGCAATAAGGCAGGGAAATGGGGAGAGGGAGACAGAGACAGAGAGACACAGAAAAAGAAACACAGAGACAGAGAGAAAGAAAAAGGGCAGTCAGCAGGGCAGATAGAAATAGAGAAACAGAGAGATGAGACAGAGAGACAAGATAGAGATGAAGACAGAGGAGAGACGGAGAGACAGAGGAGAGAGACAGAGAGACAGAGACAGAGAGAAAGAGACAGAAAGACAGAGAGACATACAGAAAGAGAGTAAGACAGGAAGTTTGCTTAGGCACAGATGGGGAAGGACATTAAGAGAGGGCATCACATTGTTTCAATTAAGCACAGCTTCCCAGTGGTGGCCGGGCTGTCAGTCTGTGCTCAGAAGGTCCAGAGAGGGAGTTAGACATCCTCCTGGATGTTCAGGTGACCAGGAAGTCATATCAACAAACTGATCCTTACTCCTCTGAGCCAATCAAGTTTCAATGACAGTTTCAAAGTGTTTTAAGGAAGAAAAAGCAATGACTAACATAACCTCCTAGAGTTAAGGCCTTAGGAAAAACTGCCCCAGCCAACATGGCAAGGCCCAAGGAATTATTATTCCTATGAAATGTATCTATTTTGAAATCCTGCCTCTGACTGGACCATGTAATTGTGGACAAGTCAGTTAACCTCTCAGAGCCCCATGTAAATCTTAAATCTATAATTTGACACTGGCCCTGGAGTCAGGAGGACCTGAGTTCAAATCTGGCCTCAGAGTGACCCTGGGCAAGTCACTTAACCCTAACTGCCTCACAAAAAAGAAAGAAATCTATAATTTGAAGAGAAGATACTGATATTTATTGGTAGAGGGTTATTCTCTATCACTAATATCTATTGATACACTAAGAGCAGCACTACTGATGAAATAATATTTTAAAAATATCTCTCCCTGTGTCTATCATAGAATTAGATTTCTGTAATAGATGGCCCTTCTGACTCCTGGAATTTGATTAGAATGCCTCAGAAATCTTTTCCCTCCAGAAGCTCTCTCCATCTTTGCCTTTCATGTATAAGAAGTACCCTTCTCCATGGGAGGGTTTTTCCTCTGATTTGTTGGTTCCTTCCAGAATCTCCATTTTAAGGAGGTTGCGCAGGTCAGCCATATCTTCACTTCTATTTCTTGCCAGAATAGATAATAACTTGCCTCATTCTTTCCTAGCATTTAGTTATTGCCTCAGAAAGGCTGAGGCCAGGGGCAGCTAGATGCCGCAGTGGTTAAAGCACCAGTTGACCTCAGACACTTGACACTTACTAGCTGTGTGACCCTGAGCAAGAGAAAAACATTACCCTGTGCAAAATGAAACAAAACAAAAAAGCCCAAACAAACAAAAACTGAGGCCTGAGAATGACCTTGTTTAGAAAGGCCAAGGTCATACACTGCATCCTGGATCATCACCAGTCATCTTGACTTTTGTCTTGCCACTGGAATTCAGTGACTATGGAAGAGAGAGTGAGGTTGATGCCATTTCAAACCTCTGCCTCACTTAAATCCAATTCACGAGCAAGTCAAGACATCACCCTTGTGATGACATTGATTTTCTTCCAAGACAAAGGATGAACAACAACAACATTTCTGTCCAGGCTGCAATCTTGACTCTCTAACTTTTTCTATAAATGCCCTCATGATGGATAGCTTTATCTTTTCCCACTCTAACTTTTTGGCTTCCTTTTATTTGTTGCCTCCCCGCCCCCTGCTTTAGAATATAAGCTCCTTGAGTGCAGGGACTATCTCTCTGACAGTATTTGCATTACTGGTGCTTAGCTTGGGGTTGCAATGTTTTCTTTGCTACAGGAATGTGGCTGACACTTTTTGTCCTATAACAGGATAGATAGAGATAGAGAGATATAGATATAGAGATAGATATAGAGATAGAGATAGAGACAAAGACAGAGACAGAGATAGAGATAGAGATAGAGATAGATATAGAGTCTATGTTTTCTATCTCTTCTTTCCATTGTACTTTCCTAAGAGGAGAGGGTGATGGAGAGCTCTTTCTAGTGGAGTTCCATCTGATGGCTAACTTCAGGCATATGCCAGAGCTAGTTCCTACCAGTGTGTGATATCCAGTTGTGAAATTTTCAGTGTGAGTATGAGTACTTCAGAAATCGGTAAATGCTACAAATCATGGTTTGACTTTATTTTATTGATTGTCTAGACTTAAGAAAGTGATGGAGAAAACAATGAAGATTAAATTTAAGAGTGTATTGTGGGCAAATTTTATGTTGTTTTTTCTTAGAGAGTCAGTTGTTCAACATTTACCAGCATGCCCTTGGCTGACACATACTGCATTCTGAGATAGTTTAAATTTCTTGACTGAATTTTTACCTATATAGCACATATGAGTCAGTGACAGAATCAAGATTTGAACCTAGGTCTCCTATCACCTCTTTGTTGCTGTTGTTCAGTCATGTTTGAGTCTTTATGACTCCATTTGGGGTATTCTTGGCAAAAATGTTGAAGTAGTTTGTCATTTCCTTCTCCAGTTCATTTTACAGCTAAGGAAACTGAGGCAAATGGGGTTAAGTGACTTATCCAGGGTCACCCAGCTAGTAAGTGTCTGAGGCTGGATTTGAATTCAGAAAGATGAGTTTTCCTGATTCCAGACATGGTACTCTATCCACTGTAACACCTAGCTGCCCTTACCTTGGTGTTTGTGACCCATTGAGAGACAGAAAAGATATGAGAGAGAGAGAGAGACAGAGAGAGAGAGAGAGAGAGAGAGAGAGAGAGAGAGAGAGAGAGAGAGACAGAGAGAGAGAAAAGCAGGAAAACCCAAAAGGTGGTTACGTGGTTTTTGGAGGGCAGTGTGCTTCCTCTTTACCTCTTTGTAACCTCAGTGATGAAAGCCAGTTAGACCACGTCCCTTTTGCTCGGAAGAAGGAAGCCATACAGATAGAAATAGTGAGAATGGACTCATGAAAATCCATGAGATCAGAGGGTGACTCTAAGGCAATTGTACACATATGTGTACATGTACATATGTGTGTATAAGTATGTGTATGTAGGTGTGTTATTGTTGATTGAATTACTTTAGAATCAGAGGCTGCTGTCATGGAGATTCATCAGTCCATTCTAGATATCTCTGCACACTTCTTCTAACCAAAAGGGACCTGCTCTTTAATGGTAGAATGAGTGCTTTCAGCACTGAGGTTACAAAGAGGTGATAGGAGACTTGGGTTCAAAGCCTCATTCTACCATTAACCAGTTGTATGATCCTGAGTTAGTCTTGTCTCCCTCTCTAAACTTCAGTTTTTACTTCTATAAAAGAAGGAGATTGGACTAGAAGTTCCCTTCTGCTCTGGCATTCTGTGAACCAACAGAAAGGTGAAGATCTAAGGTGCATCCTTGACCAAAATCAATGTAGGACTTGGTGGGAGAGAGAAGCACATTTCAAAATGATAAGAAATTATTGTTCCAAGGCAGTATAATCTGAGTAAGGTGAATGGTACAGACAATAAACTCTCTGTTGATTGATTCAGCATATACAGTCATCCCATCCATATTGAGGGGGTTAGGGGCATCTCAGTGATCTGGAAAATCCACACAAACTTTGTTGACCCTCCCTTTGTGCCAGAGAAGAAGAAGTCTTCCAGCTTCACAGATTTCCTTCTCTTTTTTTCTTGATATTATATATCTATATCTATATCTATATCTATATCTATATCTATATCTATATCTACATCTACATCTATCTATCTATCTATCTATCTATCTATCTATCTATCTATCTATCTATCTATCAGGGGACAGCTAGGTGACACAGTGGATAAAACACCAGCCCTGGATTCAGGAGCACCTGAGTTCAAATCTGGCCTCAGACACTTGACACTTATTAGCTGTGTGACCCTGGGCAAATCACTTAACCCTCATTGCCCTGCAAAAAAAAGGAAAGAAAAAGAAAAGAAATGGGGATATTATACATATATCTTATGCACTTCTGAGTTTCTAAACCTTTTCTGTGTTGTCTATTGGCCTTCTTGTGTCATCTGCAGCTTCTGCAAAACTCCCCCCCCCACCCCGCCGCGCCCAATTTCCCATTTAATTTCTCATGCCAACTCATGGTATATCAAAACCAGGGAAAGTGGCTATGTGGAAGGGGATAAGTGTATATTCAGTGCCAGAAGTGTACAATGCAGTAGGGGGATATAAAGATGAAGGAGAACACTTGGTCCTTGTCTTAAGGAGCTTACTGTAAACTTTGGGAGACGTTGTGCCACAGAGGAAAGAGGATGTGAATTCAAATCTCACTTTTGGTGTTTGCTGCCCATGTGACTGCAAATGCCTGAAACTCAGTATCCTTCTCAGTTAAGAGAGGGAGAGTTGGGTGAGGTAGGTGCTGAGGTCCCTTCCAGCTCTAAAACTCTAAGCTATGAGCATCTTAGAAAACAATAAAGACCAAATTCCCAGATCAAGGTTTTTTGTAATCACTTTCTCATTCAGGTCTCTGCATCATGATGGTCTGGAGTATCAAGGGCTGGGGAGTTGAGGCCAAGAAGGGATGCTTCCAAGGACCGATGAGCTGGTCTTTGCCTTGTCTTAAGAGAGAACAGAATCAAGGTAGGGGTACGTAGAGAGAAATGGTCCTGGATAAGAACCTGAGGATGTCCGTGGGTCTGACTGTTCTGAACCTCTGATGAGATAGATGTTCCTTGAACAATTTTTTTTGGAATTTTGGTGGGCCCTGACCTGCAGTTTTCACTTCCAAAATAACTTGACTTTTCTAAAGTGGTAATTTCATTTTCATGATAATACTAAACTGAAGCCACATGTGCTTTAATTGGAAGCAGGGCCCGGGTTGTGAAGCCTGCCAAGAAACAGTAGAGAAACATGCTTACTCTACTAGTTTGCTTGAGGCACTCAGCATTTTTGAATGCCTGGGCAGAAATATCGTTTTTTAAATAAAGCCAATTCCTGAGAGAGGAGGGAGTGAGGGGAGGGGAAGCTGAGCGACTGGAAAGGGAGGGAGGGGGTTGGAAAAGGGGGGGGATAAGTTTGTTTTTTTAAAAGAGGGACAGAAAAGCAATTCATTTTTGTATTTGATTCACGTTGTCCTTTTGCCATTTTCTGGTGCTGGTCAACTGGGGATGAGGGAGGAACTGTATTTGAAGTTCTCTCCATCAACTTTATGAGGTAATTTGCCACTGGACAGTGGCTCACCACTATCTACCCCCTCCACCATTTTCAGTCAGCCCCATGGGAACACTCAGAACTTCACCATGGCTTTTGGATGGGAACTGGTGACTTATCTGCTTCCTTTTCTCTCTCCTCCCTAGTTTCACTTGTTCTCTAATTGTATCCTGATGAGAGATGCATTTACCACCCCTTTGGTGGCAGTTGGGGATCATTTAAAAAGTCTCTGTGGTAAGGTGGAGGACAAAATAAAATTATTTTAAGAGCAGCTGAGAAGCAGGATGGGAAGGGGGAGGGTGAAGGGCATTTTTAGCAATATTATTCTTCCTTTTTTTTAAAGCAAAGCAAAACAAAACATAAAAAAGCAAAACCAAACCCTTCTTGCAGGGGAAATATTTGAAAAGCATAATATAGAACTGAACTTTTGGACCCAAACTAAAAGTGTTTTCTAAATCTGGTTGGCAACGTAGAATCAGGGGTGCTGCATTTTCAAGATGCCATTTCTTTTCTTGTACTCTTGGTTTCTGGAGAGGCACAGTTAATGGACCAGTCTCTATGGCTCTTTTTGATCTCATCAATAAATACTACGCTATGAACCTTTCTCCTACCTCCACTAGTCAGAGTCGCTAATTTCTTCTTCCTAAGGACAGCATTCTTTCCACGTTGTGCCCTTGGTTAATTTCTTATTGAGTGTCTGCCATTTCCAGGTTGGAGCTCTCTCCGTGAGCCAGCCCCACAGCAGGGCAAAGAATTTTTCCATTTCCGCTGAGTCTGCCCAATTTCTAAGGCTGTGAAGGAACAATCAGCCTGAAGGATATTTTCCTCTGCTGTCTCATCAGACATAGTAGGCCCTAAATCAAAAAGATCATAGATTTTTAAAGTTGCAACAGAATTTAGAGGCCATTTATTCTAGCCCTCTCATTTTCTAGATGAGAAAGGTAAGGTTCAGAATTGTTCAAAGATCTGTCAAGGTCACAGAGGTAGTTAGTTCCAAAGCCAACATTCGAACCAGAGTCCTTTAACTCAAAATTGAGCAATCCTTCCATTATATCATGAAGGAGGCAATACTATTTCTCTCAAATTTTTTTGGGGTGGAATACTTTGGTATGTCTCTGTGATTTCGTCAGTGTAAGAGTCTCCCAGTGTGCCAACCCCATCCATCAATGCAGCATCAAATCAGCAACTTACCTCTGAGTTCTAGTCATGAAGATTTGACCAGGCCTATGGAGAGGTCAAATGATTTGCTCATGGTCACACCGAGCATACGTGAGAGTACTGCATATATGAGATAGAGATAATACTTCAACCCATCTTCCTGACTTCAAGGCTGGTCCTCTAGCCATTCTGCCATGTTGCCTTTCTTTATTGATAATATATTGGGGAAAATCCCTGAAATAATGTCTCATTCTGTCCAAAACACTCTTACGTTTAAGATAACAGGGATATCAGTTAGAGTATGGCAAAAGGACATTGGACCTGGGGTCATGGAATCTGCTTTAAATCGTGGTTCTGTCAATAAATAGCTGTGTGACCATAACCAACTCATTTTCTCTCTCTGGGTCTTAGTATTTCATCTATAAGATAAGTGGGTTAGATCAACATTTTATGTCTAAATATATAGGGATGGGAATGGGGTTGGAGGTGGACAGAGAGACTATAGGTGAATGGTAGGAAAAGAAAAGACCCTGTGTTCAGTTCTGATTGTTGCTTAGCAGAATTATTGTGCCCTGGGCTGAGAGAGGGTAGCCCAGAATTTTGGTTGAAAGAGAAATATTTTCAGGGGGAACTATTTAGAAATGCAACCACAATGCCTCAAGACAGCTGTGATTCAGTGACTTCCCAAAACATGGATTTCAGATAAATATCACATTACATCTTTTTTTATTTTGTATTTTAACTTGATTTTTCTAAGGCAGTCCTTTCTTTTCTTTTCTTTCAAAAAATGTAAACCCCACCCTCTCACTTATCCAATGCAATTTCAAGAAGCCAGGCAGATAGCAAGGGGATCCAGAAAGGACATGTTACCTCTTCTTGATGTTCCCAAGGATGTCTAGGGTGTGTCTACACGATGCCAGCACATCTGGTCCATTCTAGCAGTTGAGTCAAATGTTCATTCAGGCATCTGGATGTTTTGTCTACACAGTGCCAAACATCTGGACTGACTTTTTGAAAAAATAAAACTGAACTGAATGGATATTTTGGCATCATGTAGACTAGGCTTTAGTTTTTTGAAATAATTGTCCTCTTCATCTGAGATTCTGAGGCTGAAGATCCATATATAGGTTCTATTCAGATTCTAGTAGGAAGACATCCAGTATGATATGGAGAAACTTGATGAGGGATGAAAATATACAGCTAAAGGTAGACTTGATAAGTTCTAACTCATTAAGGCATTGAATTATAGAGGTTAAGTGGATGGGCCTTAGAAATCACTTGGTCCAAGTTCCTCATGCCTAGCATGAGTTCTTTTTTTTTTTTTTTTTGCGGGGCAATGGGGGTTAAGTGACTTGCCCAGGGTCACACAGCTAGTAAGTGTTAAGTGTCTGAGGCTGGATTTGAACTCAGGTCCTCCTGAATCCAGGGCCAGCGCTTTAACCACTGCGCCATCTAGCTGCCCCCTCTAGCATGAGTTCTTAATAAATCCTTTTTTGAATGATCAATTGAAAAGAGGGGCCCAGAGAGTCTGGCCTAGGAGCTAAAGCTCATTAGCAGCCAATCTTAGCTTAGAATACTATCTTCTATTAGTCTGTGGACTTGTTTAAAATGAAAAGATTCAACCAACAACCTTTTGAGGGAAGACTGTTTACTCTAGAACACCAGATACAAAGCTTGACTATTTTTGTTTCTACTTTCTTCATTAGATTGGATCGGAGCACCTGTGGACTTAATGTTCTAATTTCACTTATACATACTGTTGAATGTTCTCAAGTTTCTTTGTGAAGGAGAGTCAGAATTTTACTGTTTGGCCAAAGGTCATGGCAATATGTAAAGAGCAAAGTCTAGGTCTAATGTGTTCTTTAAAATGAATTGGAGGGAACAGCTGGGTGGTGTAGTGGATAAAGCACTGGCCTTGGATTCAGGAGGACCTGAGTCGAATCCAGCCTCAGACACTTGACACTTACTAGCTGTGTGACCTTGGGCAAGTCACTTAATCCTCATTGCCCTGCAAAAAAAAAAAAAGAATTGGAAAGATGTTTGTGTGTTTGCTTAGTTTTTTTCTTTTGGAAAGGAGACTTCCAAGAAAAGAATGTTACTAATTTATTTTCTAATACAATATTAGTTTTCTGGGTAGAAGCTATATGTTCCTCAAAATTTTCCATTAACTAAAAGTTGTCTCAGATATTATCTCATAACTCAACTCAGAAGTTGCCTCATCTTGCCTCAAATGTTCTTGTTAATTCTTTTGTCCTCCCTCTTAAAACCTCTAAGTGAGAAGTCTGTGTCCTTTCTCCATATTTTGAATGCAATCCTCTCTCATTTCTGTTTCTTAAAATATCTCGTTTCCCTATTGATTTACTAAACTGCAACCCACTTAAAGCAAGTGATATGATGTTCAATCAATCATGGGCTTTATACTAATCGAGAGAAAAGTCCTTCAAATTATCTAGGCTTGTTGCATAAGAACAACATTCTGATAGGTCAAGGAAACCTGACTGTTCCCTAGGGGTCATCTATAAATGATTAAGCTAGAAAGTTTGAGTCATTGGAGCAGTTAGAACAAGCATGGCTTTCTAACACAACCTTACAAAGGAGCCACATGTTTGGGGGGAGGGAAAATGGTAATAGGGGAGGTCTCAACTTTAGCCTTGGCCAGATCTTGAACCTTTGGACATGAGAGGACCTTCTGAGCTTTAAAGAGTCTGAAAGGTATTGGTCCTCCTTTCTTTCTGTCTGTCTTATCTGCATCTGTAGATAAGCTGATGGCATTGTGAAAGGGTGCCTATGACAAAAGGATGCAGGTTCACCATATGTAAGGGGAAATTCCTGATCACCAGATTGAATGGGAGAGAAGAAATTATGGCAACCAAGAGCTGTGAGTTAGCTTCTTGTCACATATGCTATCTAAGCTTGTGCCAATTTCCCCCTGAACTCTGGATGTATTTGTGGGAGAATGTGTCATAGACTTTTTTGGGAGAGGTGTTTTGTATCAACTGTTCTTGGTAAATACCTTTTTCTAAAAGCAACTTAAGGCTGGCTGACTAAATGATACTCAGCTGATATCTAAGGAGGAAACACACAAATGGGGCCTTGAGTTATTGGCCTTACAGAATAATCCCCACTCCTTAGGAGTACTCATAGAAAAATGAGGAGAGATGTAGCCACTCTCTGAGAATTCAATTCATCAATGGGAGTAAGAGTTAAGATGAAGATACTTCAGAGCTAATACAGATACAACTTTCTACATGAGACCTCGCCTGATTCTTCTAGCTGTAAGTGCGTCCCCCACCATTATCTCTTATTTGTTTTGTGTATCTACACTTCCATGTTCACATGTTGTCTCCTTCAATGAAATATAAGCTCCTTGAGGGAAAGGATTGTTTTATTTTTGTCTCTGTATTCCGAAGACTTAGTACAATGTCTGCCATATAGTATGTGTTTAAGAAATCTTTGTCTATTGGCTGTAACGCAGCAGTGTGAGGTAGACAGGAGGATAGAATAGTGGTAACAACAAGGATATTTGGGTTCCGGGTCTCAGTTCTGTCACTAATTAGTTGTGAGACTCTTGAGTAAACTCAGCTTCCTCATCAGTCAAGGTTGTATAATAGACGCAGTACTTTGGAAGGGTTTTTGTGCAGTTCATGTATACAGATATATATATGTATACAGATATGTATATGTATACAGATATGTATATGTATACAGATATCTATATACACATGCTACATTTGCAATGTTCCCATTTATACAGACATAATCTATATTTATTTATATTATGTACATATTAATAAATACAATTTGCAAAAAAGCAGTAATCTACACATGGAATTCACCATTATTGGTGAAAACTCTGTAAGGCAGAATGCACTTTCCCCATGCCCCTTTTTCCAGACAGAAGGAAAAGTAAATGACATTTTAGCAACCCTGCAGCTAACATGCAAAGCAGTCAGCCAGCTGTATTATATTAATTTCCATATGGCTGCCAGTCAGTAGGCTGAAAATTTGTTGGGCGAGATCCGAGTTGTTGTTTGTTAGAACTTTCCTATTGGTAAAGTGCTAAGTAACCCAGTGTCTACTAAATTCCTGTAGCCTTCTCTAGAAAGTGTCTAATGCACAGCTCTTCAGAGAGTAGGTGCTCAATAATACGTAGAACATGAGAGTTGGGAAGGCCCTTGGAGACCATGAAGTCCACCTGTGTCTGACCAAGCATCCTTTCTACAACATACTTGACAAGTGACCCATCTAGCCTTTGTTGGAAGACATTTAGGGAAGAGGTATCTCATTCCACTTTTATATAGTTCTTATCATTGAGAATTTTTTCCTTACATTGAACCTAACTCTTTGCAACTTTTAACCATGGCTCCTTGATCTCCTCTCATAGGACAAAGAAGAACAATTCTCATCTCTCTTCTCTGTCATAGACCTTCATATGCTTAAAGACATTTCCCATCCTCCCCAACCCCAACCCTGTCTTCTTTTTTCCAAGCTAAAGATCCCAGTTCCATCAACCTATCTTCTCAAGGCCCTTCACCATCCTAGTTGATGGACCAATGGACAGTTGTTAGTATGTACCTTAAGGGGACTTAAGGTAGTTGGTGTATGTAGTTGACTGACAACCTTCTGTATTTGACTGACAACAGTATTTACCTTATGGAGAGGTACTGTGAGACTCCACCTTCTGTAGTTTTCTGACCAATGGATGGATCATCCATAGTATTTACTTTATGGGGACATAAAGGGTTCTAGATTCTTTGGCTACAAATACAAAAAAAATGTCAATTCAATGAATCAGTTAATTTATTTGTAACTGTTTGGACAATAGTAGCTGAGAGCTTAGCCCTCTCTTCTTGTTCTTAAAATCTAAAAATGATATTTCTTGACATAGTGTGGCATGCTAGAGAGAGCCCTGAACTGAAGACCTAGATTCAGTCTCCCAGCTCTGTAATTTACTGGTGGGTGTAACCCTTCGTAAGTTAGTTCTCCTTGAGCCTCAGTTCCCTCATATGTTAGATGGGGACATCAATTCTCAGTAGTAACAACCTTATAGGGTTATTGCAAATGTTAACTTGCTCCATAAATGTGAGTCAATGTTATTGTTATTAGACACAGTTCCTGCCTTCTGTGAGCTTATTATCTGAGGAGAAAAGACCTACAAATAGGAACATTTGAGTAAAAATACAAGACATTTATATCTAGTGCATGTCATAGTCAACAAGCATCATAAGTACTTATTATATGCCAAGCACTGTGTTAAGGAAGCACTTAATGTCTATTTATTGACAGACTTAAACAGAATTGTCAGAAGACTGCATATACTTAGAAGTACAATAAAACTCATCAAAACAGAAATATTTAATGTTTACCCATTCCCCTGGATTTTTGAGGAAATATGAGGATGTTATCTTCCCTTCTTCCAGACCATAGGTGAACACAGAGTTATCTTAAAGCCATGAATAGAGATAACGTATACTGTAGGGGCAGAAGACTTGTACTGGAACCATACTTCTCTGCCTCTTCCTACCTATGCGACACTGGGTGAGATGCTTAACCTATCTGAGCCTCAGTTTCTTTCTCTTTAAAATGAGAAGATTGAAATAGTGATCTGTTTCCTTCCAACTCTAAAATCCTAGAAATGCCCCCCATTTCTGGGGTGTTTCTTGACTAGAATGTGGAGGCTGGGGGCATCTTACAAAGGACAGAGGATGGTGTCAGGGGGTCTGGTGGAAAAATAAGACTTCTAAGGAAACAGGAAACGATGTGTTGTGGGATTCAATTTCTCATGCACGAAGCACATTTTCTCCAACCTATCATTTCTGAAATCAATGATTCACAATAATTTAACATGAATGAATCCCAGACTTGGGCTGGGCCTGTGTAATTTGGAATTGAAAATGACTGACGGGTTGACAGAAAAATTCTGCCAATAAATTATATACATCCTGTGAGAACAGCCTTGTACCTTAAAATATCCTGGGCTATTCTGGAGAACCTGGGATTGGCTAGGAAAAGGGGGGAGGGAAGCAACCCTAAATAAAATTACATCTAAACCCTGCAAGCAGCGGTTAAAATTAATTTGCTTTTAGATCAAAGTCTAACATAGCAATGAAACATCTAGCCAATTTAGTCAGTTTAGTGATTTAGTCAGACTGGATTATTGAAACTGTGTAGATGAGAGACTGAATTGGCTGGATTTTGGGGTGGAGTCTTAGAGATGTAGCCTTTGTAACTTAAATCTGTCTAATCTACATAGCTGGCATATAAAGCTCATAGCAGAAAGAGTGGCAGTCTAGCAATTAAAGGACTTGAATTCTTGTTTTTAAATCAGGAGTCTCAGAGGAGGATAGGGCCTCAGAATTCATCAAGGGCTTCCCAAAATAAAGAATTAGTGGCAGAGACAGGACAAAGCTGGCTTTTCAGTATCTGTGACCTTATACTTAGCCTTGTTGTGACTCCATTTCTCCATTTGTAAAAAAGCAACAACGATTCCTATGTTACCTACCTCCTCCCTCTGTCTCACGGTGGGAAAACAGTCACTGTTTACAGTATTGTTGTTCAGTCATTTAGTCCTGTTTGCCTTCTTCTAACCCATATGGAGTTTTGTGGACAAGGATACTAGAATGGTTTGCTAGTTCCTTCTCCAGTGGCTTAAGGAAACAGGGTTAAGTGACTTGCCCAAGGTCACATAGCTGATAAGTGTCTGAGGCCACATTTGAACTCAGGAAGATAAATATTTCTGATTCAAGTCCAGTCCTCTATCTACTATACCACCTCGCTGCCATAGTGTTTGTTAAATAAGTTTAAATCTTTCTCTGTTGTCTAGAGATCTTATTCATGGACCCTAGAACTCTTAGCCTGGACATTGGTCCTCACTAACCAGGCCTATACTGTTATCCCTTCCATAAAACTGTGTATATAAAACACACTTCTGAGTTTCTTATCTCTTTTTTCTGTGTCATCTGCTGGCCTTAGTGTGTCATCTACGGTTTCTGCAAAACTCCCCCCAAATTCCCATTTAATTTCTTATGCCTACCCACAATATATCCAAACTGCAATAGGAAAAGTCACAATGCGGAAGGGATAACTGAAGATGTAAGAGGTGAAGGAGATATGAGATGAGCTTGTCCTAATCCTAAAACATCCCTGTGGAAGTTGTTTTGTGACCAGGGAGAAAGACTAGTTCCTCTCTGCTACCTGGGATAGGGGCAGGCAAGGAGTTCTCTTCCATTTGCTTCAGGGAAAAAAATGTAAGAATGGACTCAAAGAAAATCTAGGTGCTGAAAGTCTGGGTCCAAATGGGGACCCAGATGGGGAAGCCATTGCACAGCTATCCCTCCTTCTGTGACATAGCATTGCCAGTTCAGGACTGTAAAACCTAAATAATTGATTTAATCTGATCCCCTTTCACTACCTTGTGGGAAAACTCCTGTAAGCTCATTGTAAACATAATTATGCCATGTGGGGCTTTCATTAATCTAGTAAAAACCACAGCCTGACATACACTGGGCACAATTTACATCCCCCCTGCCTCCTTTTCAGCACCAGCTTATCCTTACACTTGCTATGGGAGGTGACTATTTAATTTTTACAGTGTGAGTTTGGGGGGTGGGGTGGGGAAGAGAAAAAGGTCAAATCTTCTCCTTTGTCATTTAAAAAGCAACAGGACTGTCCTCCGCAGCCAAGCAGGGGATCCAGTGAGGTTGCTGACCAATGGATGAAGGCAGCCGCCACCATTCTTATACTCATTCCCAACAAGAGGACGACCACAGCTACTACTTCCAGCACTACCACTGCTGCTGCTGTTGCTGCTACTACTGCTACTCCGAGTATAAATACCATT
Source organism: Dromiciops gliroides (assembly GCF_019393635.1). NCBI lineage: Eukaryota > Metazoa > Chordata > Mammalia > Microbiotheria > Microbiotheriidae > Dromiciops > Dromiciops gliroides. The sequence continues at coordinate 261,714,246 of NC_057864.1, forward strand.
ATAACCAGGATGATTATGAGGCTGATTTAGGCTAGGCATAAGGAAAAAACCAAAACTTCTAATAAACAGATTTGTTCAAAAGTGCAGTGGGCTATTTGGAGAGATTAGTGCGTTCCCCCTTCTCTGAGGTTTTCAAGCAAAGCCTCAATAACTACTTGCTAGGTATGGTGTAGATAGTATGCCCTGTTCGTGTGTAGGTAGGATCAGGAGGAGGTCCTTGCAACTCTGAAATTCTGAGAGGCTATGATACTTATACTATCAGTACTGCTTTTACTACTAATGGCAGTAATTACTATTGCTAATGTCTCTTACTGCTCTTATCCTGTTGACTTGCTTCTATTTCTTCTACCTTTACCTCGTTGTCTCTCTTCTCTCCCCCTTCCATTCTCCTCCTCTTCTGCCCCTCCCTCTTCTTTTCCTCCTCTACTTCCACTGTTGCTAGTCCTCCCACCATCATTATGACTATCACCAGTGGATAGAGTGGATAGAGTGCTGGGCCTGGAGTCAGGAAAACATGGGTTCAAATTTGGCCTCAGACACTTGCTAGATGTGTGACCCTGGGTAAGGTGCTTAACTCTGCCTCAGTTTCCACATCTGTAAAATGAGCTAGAGAACAAAATGGCAAACCACTCCAGTATCTTTGCCAAGAAAAACCAGAAAGAGGTCATGAAGAATAGGATACTATTGAAAATGACTGAACAGCAACACAGCAGCTACAACTACAAAAATCATTCTTACTGCTATTATTACTGTGAAAGAAAGAGAGAGAGAAGAAGGAAGGAAGGAAAAGAAAGGAAGGAAGGAAGGAAGGAAGGAAGGAAGGAATGAAGGAAGGAAGGAAGGAAGGAAGGAAGGAAGGAAGGAAGACAGACAAGGAGAGAGGGAGGGATGAAGAAAGGAAGGAAGGAAGGAAGAAAGAAAAGAAAAGAAAGAAAGCCCTCAACATATTTTGTAGATTCCCTTTGCAGGATTTACAGGAGAAGATCAGGAGAATGCCATAGGATAAATACTCAGTTAGACTATAAACATTTATTAAGTACCTGTTATGTGTCAGGCACTATGCTAAATGTAGGTGGTACAAAGAAATGTAAAAGACAGTCTCTGCTCTCAGGGAGCTTATGGGGAAGACAATATCCAAACAACTATGATCAAAGAAGCTACATATAGAATAAGTTGGAAATAATTTACAGAGGGAATGTACTAGAATTAAGAGGGATTGGAAACAGTTTCCTGTAGAAGGTGGGGTTTTAGCTGGGACTTGAAGGAAGACAGGAAATGAAGACAAAGAAGAAGAGAATTCCAGTACAGGAGATAATCAATGAAAAATGCCCAGACACAGGAGATGAGTGTCGAGTTCAAGGACCAGTAAACAGACCAGTGTCCTCCGATCACAATGTCAGGGATGGGGTGGGGGTACAAGGTATAAATAATCTGGAAAAATAAGATTGAGACCAGTTTATGAAAGAATGAAGACCAGAGGGTTTTATATTTGTTAGGGAACCCCAGGGTTTATTGAATAGGGAGGGGGATAATATGCTCAGACCTGTGCTTTAGGAAGATCTTGTTGACAGCTAAGTGGAGGATGAATTGGAGTGGGGAGACTCCTAGCAAGGAGACCAACCCTCAGGATATGGCAACAATCCAGGTATGAAGTGTTGAGGGCCTCTGCACAGACAGCAGCAGTATCACAGGAGAAAAGGGGAAATATATGAGAATAGTTAGGAAGGTAAAGTTGACAGGACTTGGCAAAAAGATTGGATGGGGTAGGAATTGGAGAGATAATGAGGAGTCAAGGATGACACTTAGGTTACAAGTTTAGGTGACTAAGTTACATGTGATCTGCACCATTAAAGAGATTGCTCATTGGTTGTTTTTTTTGTTGTTGTTGTTTATAACAGTATTTTATTATTTTGCAGTTACATGTAGAGATAGTTTTCAACATTTGTTTTTATAGTATTTCTAGTTTCAAATTTTTCTCCCTCCCTCCCCTCCCTCCCTCCTCCCCAAGACAGCAAACAATCTGATAAAGGTTATATATATACAATCACATTAAACATATTTCTGCATTAGTCCTTGCTGTGTAAGAAGAATCAGAGCAAAAGGAAAAACTTCAAAAAAGAAAAACAAACAAAAATAGATATAGTATAGTTCAATCTGCATCTAGATTCTATAGTTCTTTTTTTCTGGATTTGGAGAGCATTATCCATCATGAGTCCTTTGGAACTATCTTGGACCATTGTATTGCTGAGAAGAGTCAAGTCTATCACAGTTGATCAACACACAATATTGTTGATACTGTATACAATATTCTCCTGGTTCTGCTCATCTCACTCAGCATCAGTTCATGTAAGTCCTTCCAGGTTTCTCTGAAATCTGCCTGCTCATCATTTCTTACAGCACAATAGTATTCCAGTATATTCATATACCACAACTTGTTCAACCATTCCCTAATTGATGGGCATCCCCTCAATTTCCAATTCCTTGCCACCACAAAAAGAGCACCTATAAATATTTTTGTACATGTGGGTTCTTTTCCTTTTTTTATGATTTCTTTGGGAAAAAGACCTAAAAGTGGAATTGCTGGGTCAAAGGGTATGCACAGCTTTATAGCCCTTTGGGCATAGTTCCAAATTGCTCTCCAGAATGGTTGGATCGGTTCACAGCTCCACCAACAATGCATTAGTGTTACAACTTTTCCACAGTGAGATTGCTCATTATGATAAAAGCACAAATGCATTGACATATCCCATAGGCTAGTAGAATGATGCAGATATGGATTCTTTGGATTTCAGAAAAACATTTGGAAAAGTTTCTTATGATGTTCTTGAGCTCAAGCTTAGACAGATATGCATTTGATGTTTATACAGTCAAGTGGATTTAGAACTAGTCACAGAGCCAGATCCCAACAGGTGATATAAATTTGGAAGGAGGTCTACAATGGAATGGGGCAGCTAGGTGGTACTGGGATAGAGTGCAGGGTCTGGAGTCAGGAAGACTCACCTTCCTGAGTTCAAATCTGGCCTCAGACACTTACTAGATGTGTGATTCTGGGCACGTCACTTAATCCTGCTTGCCTCAATTCTTTATCTATAAAATGAGCTGGAAAAGGAAATGACAAACTACTCTAGTACCTTTGTCAAGAAAACCTCAAAATGGTTCATGACTGAAACAACTGAACAACAATGACAATAGAGTATTTCTGTTATTTGTTTTCTCATATTTTTTCAACATTTTTATAAATTACTTGAATGAAGGTATATATGGCAAAATGAATGAATCCTTCGAACAGAAAAAAGGAAATAATTATCCCAAAGCATCTTATATTGAAGCCATATCTAAATCAATATATTTTTTGTTTTAATAGTTCCCTCACTTCTGTGCTAGGAGGAAGGAGGTATGTATTATTATCTCTTCTGTGGGACACCCATAAAAAAAAAAGTTCTGGGGGCAGCTAGGTGGCACAGTGGATAAAGCACTGGCTATGCATTCAGGAGGACCTGAGTTCAAATTTGGCCTCAGACACTTGACACTTACTAGCTGTGTGACCCTGGGCAAGTCACTTAACCCTCATTGCCCCCCCCCAAAATTCTTGGATAAACTTCCCCTTAGTAACCTTTTCATTTACTTTTTTCCTAGTTTTCCCTTTCTGAGTTCTGCTTATCTTACTTTGCATCAGTTAGAAATCTTCCCATCTACTAAATAACTTTAATGGCTGCTGCTTTATAACATAGTTTGAGGTCTGCTAATACTATGGCTTCTTCATTTGTATTTTCTTTCATTATGTCCCTTTAATATTCTAGCTGTTGACTTTTTTTCATGACCCTCCTGCATCACTCTTATTTCTCTTTCCATTTTTTCCTCTACCTCTCTTACTTTATCTTCAAAGTCCTTTTTGAGTGCTGCTATGGCCTGAGACCAATTTGTATTTTTCTTGGAAGCTTTGGATGTAGGAGCTCTGATGTTGCTCCCCTCCTCTGAGGATGCACCTCAATCTTCCTTGTCACTAAAGAAACTTTCTATGGTCCTCTACTTTCTCTTTCTGCTAATCTTGCCTGTGTTTTACTTGCTCCTTAAAGTGGGGCACTGTTTCCAGGCTGCACTGTCCCAAGCTTCAGGGGGTCCCAGGTGGTATGTTTTAAGGAGGATCAGGTTCTTCACTCACCTGGCCTGTTCCCTGGTCAGTAGATAACCCCAGACCAACTGGCTAATTAACCAGACAGCAAAACTTTGTGTGCTATGGCTTTTAGTTCCAATGAGCCTGTGCCCCTCCCCCACTTGGGCCACTGCTACTCAAGCCTACTTCCTGGTTCCCAGCAGGGGTGAAAAACCCAAGTTCTGCCTCAGCACCAGCAGAGACCCCTGTAATCTCTCCCCCTCACTGATTAGCCCTCTCACCAGACTGTGATCTTAGTTCCAGATGACATTGGTGCTTCAGCTGATTCAGAGGCTCTGGGGGTCTCCTTCCCAGGCTCAGCCTGCCTGGGACTGGATCTGTGTCAGCGTGACCGTGGGGTTAGGCTCCATTCCTTCCTCGGCACAGCAGCCCCCTCCTGCTGACCCTTCTAAGCTGTCCCTTTGGAAAAAGATCTCAGCATATTCTTTTGTGGGATTTTGCTTCAGGAATTGTCCTATGGCATTATTTGCAGGTTTTTTGGAACGATCATGTTGTGAGTTCGAGAGCTTACTGCCTTTCCTCAGCCATCTAAGTTCTACCCTTCCCTTTAAGATTCTAGACCTTGGCTCTTTCAAATGAATGTTGTTATTATTCTGTCTAGCTTTTTAAAGTATCCCTTCAGTTAATTGATATTGATTTAGCATTATTATTATAAAATCTAAAAACGAACTTAGATAGTTTTGGCACTTTTATTATATTTTGGTGTAGATAAATTGTGAACAGCTATCCAATTGTTTATCTCATTTTAGGTCTGTCAAAAGAATTTCATAAGAGTCATATGACCTTCATGTGTGTCTCATTTCCCAGGTGTTTGTGCTTTTTTATAAATATATTGAATCACATTTCTCTTTCTTATTTTCTCCTAGTTTCAGGTAGTACTATATAGAAATGTTGATGTTTTATGGCTTTATTTTGTGTCCTAGATACTTGGTATAGCCATTAGTAGTCTCAATTAGTTTCTATCTGGAATTTTCTAAGTAATCCGTTCTGTCATTTGCAAATAGGGCTAGTTTTATTTCCTATTTGCTGATGTTTATGCTTTCATTGTGTTCTCTTGTCTTCCTGCTATCAATAGTATTTCTGTATCTATGTCAAATAGTACTGAGGATAAAGGCCATCCTTGCTTTACTCCTATTTGTAATGGCAAAGTTTCTAATATTTTTCCATCCGAAGAAATGCTAGCTTTTAGTGTTACATACATAGTTTTGAAAACATTTAAATAAGAGTCCTTCTGTGGCTGTGCTTTCAGAGTTTTGAAGCAGAAGTGAGCACTATATTTTGTCAAAGGCCTTTCCCGTATCTAGTAAAATAAACATAAGTTTTTTGTTCTCTGTTGTATATATGATTAATATGCTATTTTTTTCTAATTATGTACCATTCTTGAATCCCTAGTATGAATCCAACATGGAAACAGTAGATCCTTTCCTAGATATATTTCTTTAGTTTTCGTAAAAGAATTTTACTTAAATTTTGCATCAGCATTCATTAGTGAAATTAGCCTAGAGAGCTTCTTTCTCTGCTTTGTGTCTCCCTTATTTGGATATAGGGAACATATTTGTCTCATAAAAGGAATTTTGTTAATTTATTTTGGTTTCTAGTTTGCAAATAATTTTTCTAACACAACAGTTTATTGCTTTTTAAATGTTTAATAGAATTTTAAAAAATCTCTGTCCAAAGTATTTTTAATTCAGTTTTTTCCCATGAGATTTCTTTTTTGGTAGGTGCGGGTGGGGGGATTGGGTTGTTTGTGATCACTATTTATTTTTTTTAATTTATTTTAACACTCATTTTTTTAGAATGTTGAGTCCCAAATTCCCTTTTCCTTTAGCCCTTCCCCCATCCATTGGAAAGGCAAGTAATTTAAATCAATTATACATGTGAAGTCATACAAAATATATTTCCATATTAGCCATGTTGTGGAGGGAGGGAGGCAAAAAAAATAAAGTAAAAAAGTATATTTCAATCCGGACTCAGAGTTCATTAGTCTTTCTCTGGAGGTAGATAGCATTTTTTTTTTAAATCATAAGTCCCTTTGGCATTGTCTTGGATCATTGTATTGAGCAGAGTAGCTAAAGCTTTCACATTTGATTATCATTACAATGAAGGGGACTGACAGGCCTCAAACCCATCAGTGAGTGAGGGGGATGTTTACCCCAAGCATGTGAAGACTTCCCTTGGTGGAAGGGCAGATAAGAACAAATTTGTTCCAATGGCCATGAGGGCAGCTGAAGCAGGCTTGGACCTTGGTCAGATATTAAAGATGCCAAGGTCATCCACAGTATCCTGGGCCATCACCAGTCAACCTGATTTTTGTCCTGCCTTTGAACTTCGATGACTCAGGAAGAAAGAATAAGGCTGGTGACTTTGCACATTCTGCTTCACTTAAATCTAATTCATGAGCAAGTCAAGGCATCTCCTGTAATGTCACTGGTCCTCTTTGAAAATGAAGGATGAACAACAATCATTACAAATATTGTTTTCACCATGTATAATGTTTTCCTGATTCGGCTTACTTCACTTTGTATCATACATGTCTTCTAGCATTTTTTTTAAACCATCCTTCTGCCATTTGTTCAAGCACAATAGTATTGCATTATAGTCATATATCACTACTTGTTCAGCCATTCCCCAATTGATGGGCATCCCTTCAATTTCAAATTTTTTGCCATCCCCAAAAAGAGATGCTATAAACATATATGTATATATGAGTCCTTTTCTTTTCTTTGGTCTCTTTTAGATATAGACCTAGCAGGGTATTACTGGGTTAAGGGTATGAACATTTAATATCCTTCTGGCCATAGTTCTAAACTGTTCCCCAGAATGGTTGGAGTGGTTCACAAATCCATCAGCACTGCATTTGTATTACTGTTTTTCACATCCCCTCCAACATTTGTCATTTTCCTTTTTTTTGTCATGTTAACCAATCTGATAGGTATGAGGTGGCACCTTAGTCTGCCATCACTATTTCTTGTTTTGTTAATATAGGGATTTAATATTTTTGTAGCTCCTCGTAAATTTCTTTTGAATTTTCAGTATCTTTGGGTCCATAATTGTACATAGTAGTTAATAAGAGTTCTTTTTTTCCTTCTCTTATGAATTTACCTTCTGAACGTTAATTTTTAGTAATTCAGTGTTTGTCTCTTTATCGATGACTGGCTAATAGTGATCAATTTTGGTAGTCTTAAAATAGCTCTTTTATTTATGAACTCATTTAGTCTTTTGACTAAAGTCTTTAGTCTTTTGGATTCCTTTTTCTGTTATTTTAAAGATTCTTTTAAAAATTATGTTAGGGTTGCCAACCTATTTTTTCCTCCTAGGCTCTTCAATTTCATGTTCAGTTCATTGATCCTTTCTTTTTATTTTGGACAAAAGTCACTGGCCCTTTTCAGTCTTCTCTACCCAGACCCTATAATTTACACAGACTTCAACTGTCATCATGAAGATGAAAAGGAAATGAATAGAGTTTTCTCACTCCAAGTAAAATAAGAGTTTAGACTGGGAGGCTCCTACGTTGCATTAGGAGATGTATAGTTAAAATATAAAATGGTTTGTTCTACCTTTCTGGATTAATTAATAGAGAACTAATTAATTGAAGAATTAGTCATGTATAATAGAAGAATTAATTAATAGAAGAAAACAATTAATAATTCATGATATTGCATAGTAATTGCTTTTCTGTAAGCTTTCTAAGTACACTTACTAATCTATCTCTCTGACATTTGAAATATGGCTTTTTAAGCCTTCAATGACACTCTATATTCTACAGTATCTAATGTCCTTTGGAACCCGCTCTTCTACCTTATCAAAGATTATCAATAAAGTAGAAAATCATGCCAAATGAACTTCCTCACTAGTATAAAAAAATTCTTATTTTCCTAGAAGCCTATCTTTTCTTGACCAATAGTGTTATACTCGCAAAAGTATGTTAACAAATTCCACCAGTTCCCAGAGGCTCATTCTTGTGCTCTGACTCAGGGCCAAAGGCTGGGTTCTGACAAACAATCATTGCTTGATTGCTTTTCAATTTGGATGCATTCACCATGAGATTTCTCTTGAAAGTTATTAGTTCTGACTATTTCCTTGGATGACAATAGTCTAGGGCCTAATTTATCCTGTCATTATTCAAATTGCACGCTTTTGTTAAAGTCTCATTAAATGCAAAACTTGGAAAACAAGAAGCTAGGACCTCCGAAAAAGGTTACAGAGAATAAAATGTAACATCTTTCCCAGCTCACAAGAAACTTGCTTGGCAGTTGGTGACTGCTCTTCATGCAACAAAGGGACATGCTAATAGAATTGTCTGATGCTGCTCACTGACAGAATTTGGAACAGCCACATTTCATAGATGATAGAATGACAGAGCAAGAAGGGACCTTAGAGATTATCTAGTCTGATCTACTTTTATGGATGGGGAAATGAAGGCGAGAGAGTCTCTACTTAACCATACCCTACAATTCATGGGAGATTTAGAATTAGAACCCAGAGTTTCTGATTTCTAGTCCAAAGTTTCTGTCACTATACTAGGCCTTTTCATGTTAAACGATACTGGCTGACACATTTTGCATCTTTTAGAGCAAGGGATCTTGTACCTTTTGAGCCCATCCCTCCAATGAAGATCCTACACATCCCAGACTTCTGTCTTAGTGCTAACATAAATAACTCACCTCCTTTGGTGAGTTACTGTTGTTTATAAAGTGTTGAGACTCTCTCATCCAATCTTTCATGTGTTCTCAGTTATTTTTGGAGGACATCATGCACAGACTCCCTTGACCCTCCCCCAAATGATGAGATTCCTACTAGGCTTGAATCATCCTAACTGGAGAACCCTAAAGGGACTAAAGGTCATTTGCCTGAGTCATGGTCGCCTGGGGAGGGGGTCAACATTATCAAATATATAAGGAAATGTTGGGTTCTAGTAGTAAGGTTACTATAATGCCAGGAAGCCCCCTCCCACAAACAGGTAGAAGGGGCTGGGGGGGGGGCGTGGCATTCAGATTTCCTTCAGAGATATGAAGAGGGAAAACCACCAAGGGAAGAGATGGGTAGAAGGATTTCCTTCTGGGTTGGATACTCAGGGTGAATTGAATGGATTATGGGAATGGGGTTTATGAACTCTTAGGAATTGATACATGTGTAAGTGATCTATGGCCACCTCTGTATATATTATTTGTAAGTATTATTGTGAATATAGCCTTAGAGCTGTCATGCAGTTAATGCCAAATAATATTGGATCCTGGGTGTGAAGTAAAGGAATTTTCCTCCTCTGAGATGGTGATGAAGGAAGCTGGAGCACTTTTCTGTACTAACTGTCCCTTAAATCACAGTTTGTGTAGGGGCAGCTAGGTGTTGCAGTGGATAATGTATTGGCCCTGGATTCAGGAGGACCTGAGTTCAAATCCAGACTTGATACTTACTTGCTGTGTGACCCTGGGCAAGTCACTTAACCCTTATTGCCCTGCCCTACACACACACACACACACACACACACACACACACACACACACACACACACACACACACACACATATATAAACTAACTAACTAACTAAATGCATAAATCACACTGTGTGCCCAGAGAAGAAGACAAAATGGAGCTTCGAGGTCCACACTAGATTCTGAGTCAGTGAATAAAGTGGTTATGCCAATCACTATAACTTTTTCTGATCCTGTTAATGTAGGAGATCAGGTAGACAAGGCCCCAGAGATTGCTATGCAATTATCAGTACCTTTTATTGGATGCTTGTGGCTGAGACTAATTAAGCACAACTTGCTTTCACCTGGGAAACTGGACAATATTCCATTATAGGGACTATCTGACTCCTCCTTCATACTGCCTCAGCCTGGGAAGCAGAGTTGTAAGAGATTCTACTTCCTGAAGGCAGTGATGTCAACCCTGACACTGATGATATAGCCTTTATCACTCTAGACAAAGTTAAGGTGGCAGAGGTCCTAGATCAGATTGTGGCTTGTTTGAGGGCTTATTCACCTAAGAAAATCCAGGGTCCACTTATTCAGTTAAGCTTTTTTTTTAGCACAATGACTATGTAGAACCAAGATGATTCCTGATACAGCCTCTAACAAACTACTGAAACTTGCTTCCGCACAGTCCAAAAAAGAAACCCAAAGACTTACTGGGTTTCTTGCATTCTAGAGAACTCATATTCCTCATTTGGGTATCCTGATGGCTCTTATTTACCAAGTCCCTCACGAGTCTATATGTTTTGACTGGCATCTGCAGCAGGCTAAAACCCTAAATGAAGTAAATCAGACAGTCAAGTGATCTCTCCCTCTGCCCCCTTATGAGTCCAGTGTTTTTTGAAGTCTCTGTCCATAAGGACCAGACTGAGTGAATCGTTGGGAGACAGCAAGTTATGGAGAGACATAATGAATCTTTCATTTCTGGAGCCATAAGCTCCTTGATGTGACCTTTCACTATGCCATTTTTGGAAAGGCAGTTAGTTGTTTACCTGTTCCTGGACCATAGTTGCCACTAACTCTGGGTTATAACATAACCATTTGCTCAGACTTGCCTATTATGAGTTGACTAATGTAAACTGGTTCCTCTAACAGGGTGGGAAGAGCATGTGAAGCTTCCATTGTTAAATGGAAATGGTACATTTAGGATTGTACTTTCATAGGTCTCTTGGGTGTTAGCGTCCATAATGGATAAGTTATGACTTGGTGTTTTTTTTGCGTTTTAAAAAAAATTGGGGGGGTGGAGGTGGTTTGCAGGGCAACAAGGGTTAATTGACTTGCCCGGGGTCACACAGCTAGTAAGTGTTAAGTATCTGAGGCCAGAATTGAACTCAGGCCCTCCTGAATGCAGGGGCAGTGCTTTATCCACTGCGCCACCTAGCTGCCCCAGGTTATGACTTTGACAGAAACTGATGCTTCATTTCCAGTCTCAACGCCTTTCTTTCCACACTGGTACAAATGGATTATGCCTATGAGGACTTGAGTGGTCTTATGGCCTAGAAAGAACATGACTAGACAATCAAAAGTTCTCCCCTTTGGGGTTAGGACAAAAAGAGAAATTTTGCTTATATTTCTCACAGCATACAATTGTTTGTGGGGTATGTCATCAATCATCAGAGATACCCTATACCCTCTGCTTAATTGAACAATCATAGTATATATTTATAGGAATGACAGAGATTAGGGAGTAGGTCTATCCCTGATCTGGACATGAGGGTCATGATGTGATGTGGTGGGCATGAGACCATATAAACCCTTAATGTAAGGAAAATATAGCTGCTTCTTTGTTCAATAGCAATCCTCATGCCAATGAACATATACCCTGCAAGATCATTATGTCACAATTATATGTGGTTTTTGACCCAACTTTGACTTGACAGATTGATAATACTGGTCCCCTTCTCCCATCTCAGGGCAAAAGATGTGGCATTTCTACAGTTGATACCTATTAAGGATATGCCGTTATAGTGCCAATACCATCATCAAAGCTCTTGCAAACATATACTTTTTCCTTATTCGTCCCCTATACCAAACTCACAGGAAGCAAATGGCCTGCAATGCTCTAGAATGTCCCAACCAGATTAAAATGTAATTGGGGGACAGCTAGGTGATGCAGTGGATAGAGCACCGGCCCTAGATTCAGGAAGACCTGAGTTCGAAACCGGCCTCAGACACTTAACACTTACTAGCTATGTGACCCTGGGCAAATCACTTAACCCCAATTGCCTCACACCAAAAAAAAAAAAAGTAATTGGGATAAGTTTAACAAAATAAATAAAATATAATACAAAATAGATAAAGTCAATATGTAGCTCACAGGGATCTGGTTTCAATTTGAGTGAGGCCATTGCTTCTTATTAGGGCACCAATTTCACCACAAACAAGGCACAAGATTGGGCTGGCTGCTATCTACTGGATTTTTTTCTCATATTCCACCCTGAAGGACATTGAATATTTGAACTCTTGAATGAATTCTTGGAATGATAGCTTTGTTATCAAGCCCTCGTCTATCAGAGTTAGATGTCATTATCTACATGCTCACAGTGAATCAACATCATCCTAGAAGAGAGAAGAGGTCTCTGGTTCAACAGTTTCTTGCATATGTTCCCCAGGAAAACTTACCTGATGAGGATGGAATGGTTTTAGATTTTAGATTTAGGTAAATACTCTCTGACCTTTGCTTATTCCAACTGTTGTTCAGAGATGCTTAGGCCTAAAAGTTCCTGCCTTTTAGAGAGCTTCCTATACCCTGGGGAAATAGGTCAGGATCCATTCATTATCCAAACTCCTTACCTACAGGATGTTCCTTCAGATAACTCCTTCCCAGAAAGGGTTCTGGGTACCAAGAGATAGAATTGTTGGGATACTCTTTGTTTCCTAACAAAACAAGGGAGATGAAGCTGTCTTCTCATAAGTATGTTAAATAGAGCTTTATCTGGAAGAAAGGGTGTCCATTACATGGCTTAATAGAAATTGTGGGATAAAGCACTGGCCCTGGATTCAGAAGGACCTGAGTACAAATCTGACCTCAGACACTTGACACTTACTAGCTGTGTGACCCTGGGCAAGTCACTTAACCCTCATTGCCCTGCCTCCCCCCCCAAAAAAAAGAAATTGTGAGTCTCTGGATAAAGGTGAAGGAGTATTTTTATATACCCAAACACACACACACACACACACACACACACACACACACACACAGAGGGGTAGATCCTCAGCAGAGACTTCCAAAGGGACAAAGGTGTGGTATCATCCTTGTATTGGGAATCCCAGTGACAGAGTATTGGAAAAGGACCATGGTGTGGGTAGGTTGCATAAGGTGAGTCTTGATATCAACCCAGGTTCTACAATCAGTTATATGCAAGAGTCTCAAGATTTCTTTTCTTTTTTTTTTTGGGTGAGGCGATTGGGGTTAAGTGACTTACCCAGGGTCACACAGCTAGTAAGTGTTAAGTGTCTGAGGTTGGATTTGAACTCAGGTCCTCCTGAATCCAGGGCCGGTGCTCTATCCACTGCACCACCTAGCTGTCCCTGAGTCTCAAGATTTCTAAGATACTTTTCTATAGATGGTGCTGATTTATGAATGGAACTGGTGATTGGGCTAGGGGTATTGTCATTTGCTCAGTGGCCTCATGTTCCTATTAGTGTTCTTATTCATTATCTCTGTTTTGCATCATAAAACCCAAGTTTCTCTTATCTATCCTCACTAGGTAGATTTCACTTCAACAAAGAGCTATTGTGCTATTTATCTTTGTTTTTATTTTTCTAAGGGGACATAAGGCTGTCTTTGCAAGGCTGCTTGTGTTCCTGAAATCAGAGTTTTTCAGTAATGGCCTTAGGACTATTAAGTGGTCAAAGGTATCACAGAAGATTTTTTAAGGACCTTGCCACCAAGGGGTGAGATGTGATGAGAGCAATATTTGTTTCATGTAGTCTGGCCTAGGCTTTCCTTAAAGGGACAGGGAAACTATCCTTAAGACCCTATCACTCTGGGGAACTGGGGCTCCAGCTCTTATTATAGCTATCAGAGTATCCAGGATAAAATGGGCCCATCCTATGAGGACTCAGTGTTCCACAGACTTGGAGAGTCCCCACTGCCGTGTGAGTCAATACAGCTTTCTAAAGAGACAGAACGACAAATGACTAGGCAGGAGAAAGCTGGTTCTGACTGAATTAGTGCTATATCATTATTGAATGTTCTTTTTATTATTAAATAAACTCCTTTTTATTGGATGTTATATGATCTAGGAGTGTTTCATTATATTCCAATCCTGACCCCAAACCCCTGGGCAGGTCTATTTTAGATCTGGCCTAGAATAAGGGGTTATTGTTTGAGGACTCTTCAGGCCTCAAACGGAGGAAAACAAAGAAAAATAAAGACTGAGAGAAGGCATAGTTCATATGTAAAATAATGAATGGCATAAGTAGTCTGAAAATGGACTCCTTCACCAAATCTGGAAACACTTGTAGGGAAAATGACTTAAGTTTATACAAATAAAAGGAAGGGCTATAGTACTCAATAAAGTCATGGAGTTCATTAGCTTAAGGGATGATACAGGTGGGAAAAAAGTTAGATTCAAAAATGTTCAGACAAGTATCTGAATGAGTTGTAAACTACTTCAAAGAGAAGAAGAAATGTATAAAGATTCAATATGCAGCAACAGAAGAGCAAGAAAAAAAATTCAGATAAGCACTAACATGTCCAAATGGATTTTGTTCCCTTCAAAATAGCTTCCTTTTTATCCAGTGCATAGAGCACTGGCCCAGGAGTCAAGAGGACCTGAGTTCAAATCTCACCTCAGACACTTACTAGCTATGTGATCCTGGGCACGTCACTTACCCCAAATATTACCTTAAACATCCAGGGTCATCTCCAGTCATCCTGATCTATGTTTTTGCCACTGAGCCCAGTTGGCTCTGGAAAAGAAAGTAAGGTTAGTGACCTTGCACAACCCTCCCTCACTTAAATCCAAAACATCACCCTGGTGTCATGGCCCTCTTTGAGAATTAAGGACAAAAAATAACAACAACAACAACGAATAGCACTACGATTGCTCTATACGTTTTAGGACTCCTCCTTTAGAGAAGCAAAATAATATTGGATTTGAAAACAGAGGACATGAATTTGAATCCCGCTTCTTCTACATATTACTGGTATGATCATAGGCAGGTCAGTTGATCTGTTTGGGTCTCAGTTTAGTCATCTGCAAAATGAGAGGGTTGAACTAGATGATTTTTAAGATTCCATCTGACTCTAAATCCATGATCCTATGATCTTATGAATTTCCTTAAGAATCTGCCTCATTCTTTTTTTAATAAATGCATATGTGAATTTATGTCCCACATATACACACACACAAATATGTATATGCATACACACATATACTGATGACAAATTTTATCCTTTGTGTGTAGATTTGATTTGGGGAAGCAGATTTGGGGAGGCATTTGTAGCCATATGGCATCAATAAGGTAGGTGGTCTAGATGAATGATGTCTTTTGGGGTCCATACAACAGCAAAATATGTTTGCAAAATAATGGGACATAAATTCATTTGGATTATGAATGGCTCCACATTGCATCTCTTTGGTGAATTCTTTGGGACTAGGGAATGGCACCATTTGCAATGTGATTTATGGCAGTCATCTTTTTTTACAGTCTCATCTGAGAGTGAAATTTAACTGGAGATCATTTTTTTATGGGTAAGCAAACTTTAGCAAATGGAGGTGGAGAGAAGCACTGGGATTAGAATTTTTTATTTTATTCGGCCTGTTCAGGGTCAAGGTAAAAGATATATAAACAGTAGAGAATATTTGAATGACTTCCAAGGCTTAAGTGCTTAAAGAAGTAGCCCTGCTTTGATTTCAAGAATAAAATACAACAAAGGTTTAAGGAGAATCTTTTCTCATCTTCCCAATGTCAAAACTAGAGTAAGGGCAAGCAGGGCTTTGTCCCAGGGTGCTAAAATTTAGAGCAGCCTGATAGAATTTGTACTCCTTCTGCAGATAAAAACAATTTAGCTCAGCACCTACTTATCAAGAACAATTCATTAAAGTAGAAAGTTAACACACTCCCATCTCCCAGTGGTCATGTCCCAGATAACCCAGATAAGCTTTTCCCTTGGCTTGGTGCCATCTTGCTCCTGATGAAAGATTCCTCAATAGTGGCTTCTTGGGGTGTCTGTCTCCCCATCCAAGTGGCAGTGACCTGGGGTATCTATAATGTTTTCCCCAAATTTAAGGTTTCTCTCCTATGGTCTTTCACAAGCCAACCTAGATTTGTTTTTAAAAGCTGTTGATTTGAAGGATTCTTCTTACTGGTCCAAAACAGAACTCATTATCTTTCCCCCTAACCTTTCCCTACTCCCTTCCCCTTCCCACTTACTATTAGCTTAGAGGTAAAGATCATCCTCCCAGTCCCTCAGGCTCACAGAAGCCATCCTGGATTCTTCACTATCTTTCACACACACACCCATATCCATTTTGTTGTCAAGAACTATCAATTTTACCTTCGAACATTTCTTGTATATACCCCTTTCTCTTCTCTGACACTTCCAACCAACCATTTTAAAGCAGACCCTCATGACCTCATGCCTTGATTATTATAGAAGCCTGCTGGTGGGTCTGCCCATGAGTCCCCATTTTAACCCATTCTTCATTCAGCCACTAAAGTGATTTTCCTAAAGTGCAGGTTTAACCATGTCACCCCCATGCCCTCACCCCAACTCAACCAACTCCAGCGATTTCCTACTGTCTACATTAGCAAATACAAAATGTTCTATTTGACATTCAAAGCCCTTCATAAACCAGCTCCCTCCTACCTTTCCAGACTTCTTATACCTTGTTCTCCATTGCATACTCTTTTTTTTTTTTGCAGGGCAATGAGGGGTTAAGTGACTTGCCCAGGGTCACACAGCTAGTAAGTGTCAAGTGTCTGAGGCCGGATTTGAATTCAAGGCCCGTGCTTTATCCATTGCACCACCAAGCTGCCCCCTCCATTACATACTCTTCAACCCAATGACATGACTTCTGGCTGTTCCAGGAACAAGATACTCCATCTCTTGGCTCTGGGCATTCTCTTTTGCCATCCCCTGTGTCTGGAATGCTCTTCCCCCTCTATCCTGACTACTGACCTCTCTGGTTTCCTTTAAGTCCCAACTAAAATCCCACCCATAGGGAGCCTTTCCCAACCCCTCTTGATTCCAATGCCTTCTCTCTGTTAATTATTTCCTATTTATCCTGTATATAGCTTGTTTCCTCTATATTTTTTGCATGTTCTCTCCTTAATCAATTGTATGCTCCTTTCGGGTGGGGGCTGTCTTTTGCCTCTTTTTATATTTCACCATCCAGCTACCCAAGAAGGGATTAGATTTTCTCTATTTGGCCCCACAGGAGGGAACCAGGAGCAAGGGGTGGGTACCACTTGAAAAAGAGCAAAATTTAGACTAAATGTTAGGAAAAAATGATTGGAGCTGTCCAAAAGTGGGTGGAAGGGGGTGGCTGCCCCCTCCTCAGAGGTCCTCAAGCAGAGTCCCCATGGCCCCTTGTCTGCTCTGCTATAGCAAGGGATTCCTTTCATGCACAAGTTAGACTGCACTGACATCCCTTGCAACTGTACAGTTTTGTGCAAAGAATTTTGGGATTCTGATTCTGTGACTCAGTGGCTTCTGAGGTTCCTCCCAACTTCATAATCACTCTGGATAATGGGGGAAAAGAGGCACTTGACGAAGCATGGCTGAAGTCTAAACATAGCCCACTGTCTTCACTGGAAAGATGAAAAGGGAATTGCAAGGCCAAGATGAAAAAGCCAAGTAATGGTTTCGATCCCCCCGGAGGCAGGAAACTTAGGTACAGTGTATGGATCTCATCAAATCTGACCCAAGATAGACAGACACTGGAAGCCTCATTGACTTGTGCTCATTCTGCTCTGCCAGCAGCTGAATTCACTTTGATCACCAAATGTCCTTTTCACTACTATTTCCAAAGGGGAAATAAAAGGGGGGCAGAGGGGTGGGTGGAGGAATCCAATGAGCATGAAGCATATTGAAAGACTTTGGCTTTGGTTGTATAAATCTGCAGATCCAAATGGATTTACAACATTGCAACCATAGCTAAGAAACAAAAGCTAAACATGTCACTGGCTTTAACATGTTGATGTGCATTGATGTCTGAGCCAAAATTTACTGTGTGGAACACTTTAGATGCTTTAATGATAATTTTCCAATCACTTATTAAGTGCCTACTACATCTAAAGCCCCACACTGTATTTACTAGATTTTATGGGAGGGAAGATTTAGGAGGGGAGGAATGGGGTTAATAAAAGGGATCATGGTGAAGGAAAAAAGATGATTTACACAGACTGAAGGTATGATATATCTAAAGGATTGTAAATTCAGAGCTAGAAGGGAACATCCAAAGCCATCTAGTCCAAATCCCTTGTTTTACAGAGGGGGAAACTGAGGTCCAGGGAGGCAAGTGATTTGCTCCAGGTCACATTGGTAGTAAAATTAAAGATGGGATTTGAATGCCAGGTTCTCTGATTGCCAAACTTGTTTTCTCTATGTGTACAATGTTATTACCCGGTCTCTATTTGATGAAAGCTAGTGATGATTCCCTTGGAGGAAAGCCTTTGTATGAGGCAATGCTCCCCCTCCCAACCCTTCTCTTTTTGGCTGGTAGAATCAGAGAGAAAATTCTTTGAGTTTTAGCTGAAGGTGTGAAATCGTTGAAAGTAAACAGATGCTTCCTCTGAAAATTTCTTACAGACCACCTAATCTTCCTTGGGCTTCAGCTACTGCAGTGTAGATGAAGGCAGGCTTCCCAGAGATACAGTGAGAAATAAGATCCTCCTTTCATCCAGTTCCTACATCTTCCACAGCTCCCTGGGAGGACTGCTTCAGCCTTTCTCCCTGGGACCCCACTGGGCCTTTGTAGCATGATGGCAGAAGCAGATTCTGAAAGCAGCTCCAGCTCCAGATCAGTCAATAAGCATTTATTAACCACCTGCTACTTGTCAGGCACTGTGCTAAGTGCTAAGCTCCAAAGAGTGACATTGCAGTATTGGATAGACTTCCAGGTCATAGTGGGTGGAATCCTTGAAAAATGTCTTTCCCCAATATATTAAGTTTTAGGATTGATCCAACTGTATTCCTACAGACCCTGAGATTTAGAAATCCTGATTGGGCATAAAGCGTCACTGTGTGACCTTGGGGGAATTTTTTCACCTGTCTGGGTCCAAGATTTTCATCTATAAAATGAGAAACCAGTACTGTTCAGCCTCTAAGGTTCTTTGCAGTTCTAAATTAAACTCAATGTCACAAATATTTGTTAAGCACCTACTCTGTGCAAGGCAGCAAGTCAAGTCCTGATTTGAAAATGAAATCATTAATTCCTGCCCTTAACAAGCTTCAGTTCTAGTAGGGGAAGAAAGGGACTATATGATGTGGACACAAATAAATGTTGTTTGTACTTTATTTTCAAAAAAGGAACAATGACATCACAGATGGTGATATGTGTGTGAATTGAATTTAAGTGAGGCAAAGCTGCACAAAGTTATCAGCTTCACTCTCTCTTCCAGCATCATTGAAGCCCAGTGGCAGGACAAAAGTCCAGAAGACTGGTGATGGCCCAGGACACAGTGCATGACCTTGGCATCTTTGGTGTCTGACTGAGATCTAAGTGCTCCACAGTGTCTGCTTCATCCTCCTTCATGGCCACTGGAAATTGTTCTCATCTGCCCATTCCCACCAGGGAAAGTCTTAACATGCTTGGGGTACACATCTCCCTAATTCACGGATGCGTTTTGTGTAATTTAAGATTCTAAATGTGGATTCTAATCTGTTCCCCCAGTTTTGGGGGAACCTGACTAAAATCACTGATAAAACGAGTTTAGGTTTTTAAGGGTTTATTGGAAAATAGAAAGAAAAAGATTGAGAACAGAATTCCAACAGCCTGGCATTCCTATCTTTCCTCAAATTTCCTGTGAAGTCCTCTGTCACCACCACCATCCAGTCAGGAACCCAAAAAGCCCCAGAGCTCTCTGCGCAGGCTCCCTTTCCTCCTTCCTATCTCCTTCCAGACCATAGGAGGCTCCTCAAGTTGATTGGCTGGTAGCCTTGATAGACAGCCCCCATGAGCAAACGTCATTTCCTGACGCCAAGGAAAAGCCACAATGCCTCTGAGGCATTTTCCTCATGGTGGAGCTTTCCCACAGCAAGTCTCCAGTAGGTGGCATCATTCCAATCATTACAGTTTGAAACCTGTTGGTTACCCTCAACTTGGTGTAACCCATATGCCAAGATGGTTTTACCAGGGTGTGGCTGCTGCACATGCTACAACTTCTTGGAGCCACAGGTAAGAGTTGAGTGCCAGGTAGACACCAAAGGTGGGTGATCAGCCCTGAGAAGGTCTTGGCAAGTCTTCACACCAGAGGTGCTAGTCTTTTCTGAACACTCCATATACCCCACAAATGCAAAGCATATGGAAAAGTAATTTTTAAAAAGAGGAGTGTGTTGGGGCAGCTAGATGGTGCAATGCATAAAGCACCAGTCTTGGATTCAGAAGGACCTGAGTTCAAATCTGGCCTCAGACACTTGACACTTACTAGCTGTGTGACCCTGGGAAAGTCACTTAATCCTCATTGCTCCACAAAAAATTTTAAAAAAGAAGAGAGTGGTAATGACAAGAAGCATGAATAGGAGGGGACCAGAAAAGGGTTGTATAGGAGATTGCACCCAAATTGTGCTTAGAAGATTGTTAGGGATTCTATAAAGTGATAGAAAGGAATCTCTTCCTGATTAGGAGATAGCATGTGTCATGGATAACATGTTGAATGTATCAACAGGAAGATGTGGGTTCAAATTTTGTCTCAAACATTATCTTCCTGACCTTAGTCAAGTCACTGAGATTACTAGTTTCTGCTTCCTCGTTTGGAAAATGAGAAGAGTTGGAACCAATGGCTTCTAAAGTGTCTTCCAGCTCTATATTCAGGATCCTATGAACTGCTGGGTCTCAAGTATTTGGTCGGGGGTCAATTCTTGGGATCTTGTAAACAGTCATTTCTGCTACAGTGGTGGCCTGGAAGACCCATTCACTCCTCCAGCCCAGTCATGGAGATAATATCTCCCTGGAGAAAGGGAGAATTGCTGGACTATACTGCCTACCATTCCTGTGCTTCTCTCTACTCCTTACTTCTCAGGGCTGGCTGGAGAACAGGCTATAATCTGAATTGTGTGGTGAGAGGGAGATAGGACAGAGAGTTGGCCTCAGACTAGGAAAACCTAGGCTCAAGCCCTGCCCCTGATGCTTCCTGACTGTGTGACCCTGGACAAGTCTCTTACTTCTGACACTTCCTGGCTATGTGACCCTGGACAAGTCTCTTAACTTCTCAGTGTCCCAGTCAACTCTTTAATAATGTAACTTGTAGAGCAGAAAATGACTTCCACAGGTAGAGAGAACTTCCTCACCCTGAGTTCCCTGGACTAATGAAGTCATAAATATAGTACAATAAAAAAGGGTGGCAAATATTTTCTTCTTCAAATCCTTTACTTCATCTTGAAATTGGTAGAGAGGTAAGTAACATGTTATGTTGTTGTTGTTGTTGTTGTTGTTGTTGAGTTGTGTCTGTTTCTTGGCAAAGATACTACAGTGGTTTGCCATTTCCTTTTACAGCTCATTTTACAGATGAGGAAACTGAGACAAATAGGATGAAATGACTTGTCAGGCAGCTAGTAAGTGTCGGAGGCCAGATTTGGACTCAGGAAGAGGAGTCTTCCTGAGCCCAGATTCAGAGAGACATCTGTTGCACTGCCAGGCTGCTCATGGTATAGTGTGATCAAATGCCATGGTGTCAAACTCAAAGAGAAACAGATCCCCATGGGTGCATATTGACTTAGAAACCCAAAAATTATCAATATCTATGTTGTAATGTATTTTTGTTAAATATTTCCCAATTACATTTTTTTTAGTGAGGCAGTTGGGGTTAAGTGACTTGCCCAGGGTCACACAGCTAGTAAGTGTCAAGTGTCTGAGGCCGGATTTGAACTCAGGTACTCCTGATTCCAGGGCTGGTTCTCTATCCACTGTGCCACCTAGCTGCCCCCTCCCAATTACATTTTAATCTGTTTCAAGAGTGCTGGCTGCATGGGGCCAATATGTTTGACATCTCTGGTCTAGTAGACGTGGGACTGAACCTGGAGTCAGGAGGACTTGGATTCAAATCTCCCCTCAGACACTTACTAGTTGTGTGATCCTATGCAAGTTATTTGACCTCTTCCTGTGCCTCTATTTCCTTACCTCTAAAATGAAGGGGGTGGATTTGATGATTTCTTAATGTTCTTTGTAGCTCTAAACTTATGCTTCTATGGCTTAAATGTTTTCTTGGGGTGGGGTTCAGGGCAAGATGGGGATGCCTGCCAAGCAAGAGGAATTATTAATTAGGGGAAATGAGCTCTAGGTAAATTAGAAAAGGAAGGAGAGAACCCAATCTTAGGATCATCATATTCATAAGCAAAAAGAGAGGCTGCCCCAGGGAGCTAGCCAGCACGCAGGACCTGATTTTGCTTCATGTAGGACCATCCAAAGGGAAATGTTTAAATAGGGCAGCCTCCTGTTACTGGGCAAAATGAAATACTCTCCAACTGAATAGAGATTTAAAGAGAGTCAGTCATGGTAATGCCCAATGGCACTTCCCTTCCTGTCCAGGGGAACCGTCTGCCACGCAAAGGCACTCAGGTTTCCAATGAGAGCAATATATCAAAACGAGTCGTGGAAAAAAGAAAGGAAAAAGAAAAAGAGGCCTTCACAGGAACTTCATTAATTAAAATCCAAGTGTCTGACAAGCCCAGAACTAATAGTTGGCAGCAGTGACTGTTTCCTTGAAGCCCCAGGCCAGACTAATCCCACCACTATTACAGAACTAGAGAGATTTTTCTATAAATTTTAAAGTACCCATAGCTCCCTGCTTCTTTAACATTTCCTTCATTTCCAACAAGCTCACCACATCCATATTATGAGACAGACAGACAGACAGATATAACAGAGATGGAGAGAGAGAATGAAAGAGAAAATGGAAGGGAAGATAGAAAGAAGGGAGGAAGTAAACAGGAAAGGAAGGAGGGAAGGAAGGAAAGAAAGAGTGAAGGGAGGGAGGAGAGGGAAGAAAGAAGGGAGGAAGGAGAAAAGGGAAGAAAGAAAGAAGGGAGAGAAGATACAAGGAAAGAAGGAAGGAAGTAAAGAGGGAAGGAAGAAAACAAGGGAGGGGGAGGGAAGAAAAAAGAGGAAAGAAGGAAAGAAGGAGGGAGGGAATGGAAGGGAAGAAAGAGGGAATGGGGGAAAAGCTTTTTTAGTTCTGGCCTTGTTTACTCATCTCTAGGCATTTTTGATCACTCTTAGGGAGTTGATTTGTACTAGTCCTTGGAGTGAGCTCTTGTTATCCTCAATTCAACACCTAGAAATAGATGCACAATGGTTTTGAGTGAATTGTTCAGGTTTAAGAAGGCAGGGGAAGGAGAGGGGTTGATGAGGTGAATGGAAGTGGGGCACCTGGATCTGGGAATTTGGGTCCAGAAAATTGTCTAGGCCCCTGGTTTTGTAGGCAACACCTTTAGGTAAATCTCATCAAGGAAGGCAGCAAGGACAAGAAACTAAAGAATCTTATTCAAATCATAAGGTAATAGGTTTTAATTCTGGAAGAAGAGAGCTTTCAGGTGATCTGGTCCAATCACCTGATTTCACAAATGAGAAAATTGAGTCCCAGAGAAGGGAGGCAATTCCTTTACCAGCCCCCTGTTTCCATTTCCTGCCCTGCCCTTCCCAGAGGTTTTTATCAGCAGATGCCATTTCTCTTCCATACATCTTAGATTCCATTAGATTGTGACCTTCTTGAGGGTAGAGATTCTTAACATTTTCATTGTATCCCCAGCACTTAAAAGAGTCCCTGGCAAATAGTAGGCACTTAATAGATGTTTGTTGACTGACTGAGCTTCAATTCATCCCTTTCCATTGGCTCCTTACCATCGACCTACAAGATGGCCGGCTAAATCTTTTTTAAAATTCTTTTTAGCCTTTTATTTTCCAAATTACATGTAAAAGCAAATTTTGACATCAATTTAAAAAAACAACAACTTTGTGTTCCAAATTCTCTTCCTCCATCCCCTCCCACCCCCACCTCAAGGACTCAAACAATTCAACACAAATTATACATGAGTAGTCATGGAAGACAATTCTACATTATCTAGGTTGTGAGAGAAAACAGATAAAAACAAAAATTCAGATTAAGGAATTGTCAAAAAAAATGTGTTTCAGTCTCGGCTAAATCTTTTTAAAGAATGCCTGTCCATAACCTTTTTATCACACTCAACTATTGTTGCATCTGTCCTTTCCTTCACTTCTAAGTTGCTAGGAGAATAAAAATGTCTGAACTTGATGTCTCCATTTCCTTATTACCCAATTTCTCTTCAATCACCTGCAGTCAGGTTTCTGGCCCTGAACAACTGAAATGGCTCTCTAATGTCAGAAAATTCAATGACATTTTCCAGCCTTCATGATCCTTGAGTTAGATTCATGATCTAACTTCTGACACTTTTCATTAACAAGTAAGCTTTTATTAAATACTTACTGAGTCTCAGGCATTGTGCTGAACAGTGGTGGTGGGGGGGGGGGAGGAGCTTACAAAATGGAGCTTACAAAAGAAAGTAAAAAATATGATCCATTTTTTCAGGGAGCTCATGTTATAATGGGGAAGATGACATGGAAGTAGCTAGAAGATTTATCCATGGTAAATGGGAGATAATTTCAGAGGGAAGGTAATATGATGGTAGTGGTGGGACCAATAAAAGCCTCTTCCAGAAAGTAGGATTTCAGCTGGGTCTTGAAGGAAGTTAGGGAAGCCAAGATGGAGAGGTCAGGTCCAAACAGTAAAAAAGGTATGGAGTCCAGTGATGGGATTTAGTGTGCCGGGATAGCTATATGTGGAGGGAGGCATGGTCTAAAAAGACTGGAAAGGTGGGAAGGGGCCAAGTTGTGAATGATTTTAAATGTATAAAAAAAGCATTTTATATTAGATCCTGGTGGCAATGGGGAGCCATTGAAGATTATTGAGTCAGGGTAAGAGATGGTCAGACCTGTGCTTCAGGAAAATCACTTTAGCAGCTAAGAGAAGGATAGATTGGAAAGACGAGGCAGAGAGAACAACCAGAAGCTTACTTGCTATTAGTCTGGGCAAGAGGCAAGTGATGAAGGCTTGTAAGACTATTGACTATGTGGCTTCTCCACACATCTCCTTCATGCCTTGCTCTCCTTTAGCTTCTGCATCCAATCAGTTGCCAAATCTCATCATTTCTACCTCCACAACATCTTCCTCTCTCCACTCACTCAGCATCCTAATTCAAGCCCTCACTACTTGCTTAGTTTATTGAAACAACCAACTTGTCATTCTTCTTGCCTCCAGACTTCCCAGGCTCTCCCCACCCCACACCCTTCATCAATGCTCCCATCAATGTTCCATATAGCTGCCAAAATGAGATTCCTAAAGCAATATTCCTTTCCACTCCCCTGCTCATGAACTTTCCTTGACTCCCTATTACATCTAATATAAAATTCTATTTGGTATTTCATGCCCTTCAAAGTCTGGCTCTAGCTTGTCTCTCCATGTCACTTTTGGGGTATCTCCATAACTCGACACTGTATAGCACCCCCTTTCCAACTCCTTTTTAGGTATTATTCTGCCCATTATAACATATGCTCCTTTGAAGGCTGGTCCTAACATTTAGAATAATCCCTGGCAAAAAGTGAGTGCTTAATACATTTTTCTTTCCTCTGTCTGTCTCTCTCTCTCTGTGTCTCTTTCTCTGTCTCTCTGTCTTTCTCTGTCTCTCTCTGTGTGTGTCTCTTTCTCTGTCTCTCTGTGTCTCTCTGTCTCTGCCTTTGTCTCTCTGTCCATCTGTCTACTCATCTGTCTATCTATTCTTTGCCTCTTCTCCTTTATCTCTTATTATCTTATTAGTTGACAAATTCTGTCAAGTCCACTCATTCCTCTCTTATCTATCTCTCCTTTTGTATCTCTACTGCCACTTCCAAAGCTCATTGCCTCCTACTTGGACTATTGCCTACGAGTCTAGACTCCCTGACTCCAGCCTCTTCCCTGCTTGGATCCATCCTTCACATAGCTGTCAGATTCGGTTTTATAAAGTCGGTGCTAGTAGAATGTAAGCTTCCCGAGGCAAGGGACTGTTTTGGATTTGTCTTTGTAACGGCTGCACCTAACACGGTGAATGGCTCATTCAACAACCTAAGTGTTGCTGAATTTATTTAAGAGGTCTCTTAATTCTAGTATTCTGGACTCTATTTAACAAACTATCTTTCTCCTGATTCTTGCCGCTAATGATTTTCATTAACTTTTGCTTCTTCCTCTACGTGGCACGGTGGAAAGCTTAATGACTTTAGAACCAGAGGACGTGGATTTAAATCTCACTTACCATCTGTATAAACTTGGGTGAATCATTTAGTCTCTCTGGGGCTCAGTTTCCTCATCTATAAAAAGAGAAGATTGGTCCAGATGACCTCTGGGGTCCTTTCCAGTTCTAAAAAAAAAAAAGTAAGACTAGATAACCTCCAAGGTCCTTTCAACCTTTAAACCTATGATTCACTGACTTCACTTCATTACCCTCACCTTTCTCTACTGGAGATTTCTAACTTTTTTGGTGGGGGGGAGGGGGGAGAGGGAGGGTGGGAGGGGAGCAGGCAGTCCAGGACTTCAGAGTGTCTTTGTGTAGGTCTGTGAATTTGGCTGTGTACATTCCTTACGGGAAGAAGGAGTCTGTTTTGTTGCTCTCCATCCTCAGTGCACTGGTCCCGGAAGATGCCCCTTGGCAAAACCTCTTGGAGCTCCTCTCTGTCCAGCTTTACAGGGATCGGATGGCCCCTGATGTTTGCTACTCCCGTTAGCCAACACACACAATTATGTGATCCCTTAATTAGAAACCCTCTCTTTACACCAAGGAAAACCTCAGGCTTGTCAATGAAAACACATTTGTACCTTGGCTTTCAAAAACACATACACACAAATTGCCAATTATTCCCTTTTCATAGGGAGAACTGTTTGCTTTTCCTTGGGCCAAATTAAGATCTGCCTTTCATAGCAGCTTATTTGCAGGAGTAATTTTCCACCTCATTTAATTAGCCTAATTAATTCAGCAGGAGCTGTAAAGGGAAATGCAACTGGGTTTCCGGGGCAAATTACTCCGAGTGCTCATTTGATGAGCTGTAAGTAACAGCCTGATTAACTTTCCTGTTTTCAGAACTGGGTCTCCTTTCTCTTTCTACCTTTGCCTGACACTACCATTCGTTTTGGCTACTTAGTGCAAGCCTTGTGTCATCATCTTTCTCCTCACATGAAGGCCCCTGTTAAACTCTGGACGCATTCCACAAGTTTTTTTCTAGCCCATCTGTCCCCACATAGGTGAAGTCTGGGAACATCAACACATAGCACTGTCCCAGAAAGGTGTCCATCAGCTCTGCTGGCAAGCGCCTAGACTAACAATTATCCTTTTATTGCTGAACGTGGTGTTTAGTTCTAGTCCCCCCCCCATTTTTTTTACATTAAAACTAATGCTATTTGTTTCTTTGACCATATAGAACTCTCCCTCTTCCCTCCCTCCCTCCCTCTCCCCCTCCTTCCCATTCTCTTGCTCTCTCTCTCTCTCTCTCTCCTGTCTCTCTCTGCTCTGTCTCTTCCCCCCTTTCCCTGCTCTCTGTCTCTCACTCTCTTTTTCTTAATCTTTTACTTGCTCATGCTCTCACTCTCTTTCTCTCTTACTCTTTCTCTCTCATTCTCTTTCCCTCTCTCTCCTTCTCTCTCTTTTTCTTTCACTCTTTTACTTTCTTACTCTTTCTTTTACTTTCACTCTCTTTCTCCCTCTCTTTCTTTCTTTCTCTTTTACTCTCTCACACACATGCTCTCAAAGTACTTTTTGATAAGAGAATTATTAGGGGGCAGCTAAGTGGCACAGTGGATAAAGCACTGGCCCTGGATTCAAGAGGACCTAAGTTCAAATCTGGCCTCAGACACGTACTAGCTGTGTGACCCTGGGCAAGTCACTTAACCCTCATTGACCCATAAAACAAAACAAAAACCAAAAAAAAAAAAATAGAATTATTAGGTCAATCATTTTCTAAAATTTCTGAACATTTGAAAGTACAATGTAACTGTACCAGAATAGTTTGTTTTAAAAGAGAGTGAGCAGGGGCAGCTAGGTGGCACAGTGGATAGAGCACTGGCCCTGGATTCAGGAGGACCTGAGTTCAAATATGGCCTCAGACACTTGACACTTATTAGCTGTGTGACCCTGGGCAAGTCACTTAACCCCAATTGCCTCACCAAAAAAAAAAAAAAGAGAGAGAGAGAGAGCTTATATTGAATTGCTTTAGTTCTTGGGGGTGGGGTGGGGAGAGAGGGAGGATGAGAAGTTGGAACACAAAGTTTAAAAAAATTGATGTCAAAATTTGTTTTTACATGTATTTTGGAAAAAAAAAATTTTAAACATTTCTATAAAAGAGAATGAGGCTTTGGATCTCATTTTTTGGCTGTATTATCACTCCATTTTATAAATGAGGAAGCCAAGCTTTAGAGATGAAATGACTCACACAGGTCACACAGCAGGAAAGTGTCAGAGTCAGCATTCCAACTGAGGTCCTTTCAACACCAACTCTCTAGTGCTTTCCAAGGCAGTATGTCATTGTGGATAGGGAGCTAGTTTTTCAGTCAGGAATGTGGAGGAGGGTTAGACTTGTTCTGTTTGAGGGTAGAGCTCAAAGCCATGGGTAGGAAGTTGCAAAGGCCCAATTTGAGCTTGATGTCAGGAAAACAACAACAAACAACAACAACAACAACAAATTCTTAACAACTAGATGTGTCCCAAAGTAGAATGGGCTTCTTCAAGAGGTGGTAGGTTCCTCCTCCTGGGATGTCTTCAAGCAGAAGCTAGTTGACCATTTGTCCCAGATGCTATAGTAGGGGTTCCATTGTTTATGAGTTAGACTACATAACTGCTGAGGAACCTCCCAACTCTCTAATCCTGAGATTCTATTTTACAAAATATTTTTATTACAAAAGCTATTAGCTAAGTAATATGGTTTTTGTTTTATAGATGAAAAAACCAAGGTGCCAACATGTAGGTGACTTGGCCATGATGCACATTTAGTAAGTTGTAGGATAAAAACTCAGAACTTTGGATTTCAAGTCCAACACTCTTTTCACTACACCATGCTGGCTAAGTGTTGATGACAGAGATGAAGAGGAAGAGAATATGGTCTGGTAGTTCAAAGATCTGTTTTCTAATCTCAACTCTGTCACTAACTTGTTATTTGTCCTTAGCAAATCACTTGACCTCTTAGAGGTGAAGTGTTTTTACCTATAAATTGAATGTTGTTCAGTTGTTTTTCAGTCATGTCTGACTGTGCCTCCATTAAGGGTTTTCTTGGAAGAGATAGTGAGATGATTTGCCATTTCCTTCTCCAGTACATTTGACAGATGAGGAAACTGAGGCAAATGGGATTAAGTGACTTGCCCAGGGTCATACATCTAGTAAGTATCTGAAGCTGGATTTGAACTCAAGAAGATGAGTCTTCCTGTCATCAGACCCAGCACTTTATCCACTGCAGCGCCACCTAGATTCTCTATAAATAAAAATAAATTGAATAGAATGGACTAGACAATCTTTATGACCCCCTCCAATAAGAATTAGGGTCTGTGGTTCTTTGAATAATTAGTGCTTGCAATGTCTACTTTGACTGAAAACATCACATTTCATCTTCACTCTCTAATAACTGTTTATGTCAATGTTTCTTACATGTCAGCAATAACAACGGATCATAGAACATAGAATGTTAGCACAGGAAGAGCCCCTAGAGATTCTCTATCCAGCCCCCTCATTTTTCAAATTAGGAAGCTGAGACCCAGAGAACGAAAATGAAAACCTATTAGAGGAATTGCTTTTGTTCTTCTATAAATGTTAAATATCAGGCATTTATCAAAGGAATTTGCTACAAAACTTTTCCCTGTTAGCTTTTCCTATTTCTAATTCTAAATGTATTTTGTTTGTGCAAAAGATTTTTAATTTTATGTAATTAAAATTATCCATTTTATTTTTCATGCTTATCCCTGTTTCTTGTTAAGAGGTAGCTAGGTGTCCCACCCCCTCCCCCATGCTGATTCATAGCTAGGTAGTGCATTGGGTAGAGTGCTGGGACTGGAGTCAAGCCGACTTATCTTCCTGAGTTCAAATATGGCCTCAGATACTTCCTAGGTGTGTAACCTGGGGCAAGTCACTTCACCCTGTTTACCTCAGTTTTCTTGTCTGTCAAATGTACTAGAGAAGGAAATGGCAAAGGACTCTGATATCTTTGCCAAGGAAACCCCAAATGAGGTCAGAAGAGTCAGATACAGCCAAAATGACTGAACAAATTCCTTATTAAGAATTTTTCCTTTAGGGTCAGCTAGGTGGCACAGTGGTTAAAGCACCAGCCCTGGAGTCAGGAGGACCTGAGTTCAAATTCAGCCTCAGACACTTGACACACTAGCTGTGTGACCCTGGGCAAGTCACTTAAGCCTCATTGCCCCCCCCCCCCACCACCACCAAAAGAATTTTTCCCCTGGCCATAGTTGCAGAGAGTATCTTCCTTCTTTTTCCTCTAATTTCTTTATGATATTTCTCTTTTAGTCAACTACCATCACCCAGTGAAAAGTCAATGGACCCACATAATACAGCCAGGATTTGGGTTCATCTCTGGAGTGAAAGAAGGAGGAAGCTTGGTATGAAAGCCAGGAAGCAAGATAGCAAAAATGTGGTCAATAACTTTCAAACAAAGAGTCAGAGAGAGGAAGATGCTAGGTTGATGAGATAGCAAGAGTGGAAGTTAGGGAATTCGGGCCAAGTTGAACACACAGGAACAGGTTGGAACATGAGCTTGGGTTTTAGAGAGAGGTTTAGGGAGTGTTAGAATGATCTCCAGGGTCAGAAAAGCAGATCAAGGTGGAAGTGTAGAGATATCAGCCAAGAGTTTGCCACAGTTCCTGGCACATACCAGATGCTTAATAATTGGTGGTGGTGGTTGTTATAAGTAAATTCTGGATCTCAGTTTAACATTTTCTGCCTGCTGCTATACCCCTTCCTGTTGCTTAAGGGGACAGAATGGAAGACCTAGTGATTGTTGTTGTTCATCCTTCATTTTTGAAGAAATCCAGACATATAGTAAAAAGAATGTTGGATTCAGATTCATAGCACCTAGTCCAATTTTCAGCTCTGTTACTGTGTGACTTTGAGTAATTCACTTAACATTTCTGAGTCTCAATTCCCCAATTGTAATATGAGAGGGGTTAGACTAGGTGGTCTCTAAAGTACCTTCTTCTTTATATCTATGATCCTAGGAACTTACGATTTAATGGGGAGCATCAGACATGTACATCTGTAAATTATTGAGGATAAGATCAAGGAAGGCTACTCTGGACGGATTGAGGGTGGAGATGTCAATCTGTGAATAGGGCATCACAGAGTCTTTCATAGAAGAGGAAGCATCTGGGCTAGGCCATGAAAAAAAGATTTCACTAGGCAGAGATGCTCTTAGGGGTATATGCATAGGATTTATAACTTTGAGGGGCCTTAGAGATTAGGTCAGCCACCTTTATTTTTTTGTTTGTTTGTTTGTTTGTTTTTATTTTAGTAAGGCAACTGGGGTTAAAAGTGAAGGAGTTTGCCTGAGGTTACCCAAGCAACAAATAATCAAGTCTGTTTTAAAATCCAGGTCTTTGGGCTTCAAATGCAGTGCTCTTTCCACGGCTCTATGCTGATTCACAGCTAGATAGCACAGTGGATAGAGCATTGGACCTGGAGTCTGGAAGACTCATCTTCCTGAGTTCAATTCTGGATTCAGATACTTATTAGCTATGTGACGATAGGCAAGTCACCTCACTCTGTTTGCCTCAGTTTCCTCATCTGTAAAATGAGCAGAAGGAAATGGCAAACCACTCCAGTATCTCTGCCAAGAAAACCCCAAATGGGGTCATAAAGAGTCAGACATGACCGAATAATTACTGAACAACAAAAGAATGCTGATTCTAAAAGACTTGACTCAGAGCCAGGAGGAGCTGAGTCCTGACTCAAAATCTTCCTTACTGTATAACCCTGACCTCATCATATCCCCTCTAGGGGATATGTTACATCATCTGTAAAATGAAAGTCATGAATTTCTAAGGTGATCTCTAAATTTACTGGGATCCTACAATCCTACTAATCAGATCATACATAAAAAGCTCCTTGAGTAGAGTGATTGTTTCATTCGTTGTCTTTAGATCTCCTCCCTAAACCAATTGTGCCTATCACAATGATCAGAACTAAATGCTTATTAATTGATTAACCTTATGATCTTGGGGTTCCCTCAACTTCTCCTTTCTCTTACTTGCTTCATGGTTCCACCCACAGTGTTATCATTGCAGATGATTTTACCCCACAATTTTTTTTTAATTAGCTCTCCTGCAGACAAGTTTCAAGTTGACTGGTAAAGAAAAGCGTAACCTTCCTTTAACTTTATAAATTCTCCCATTCATCCTGACATCCAACACTGACTTGATATTTCTTTTTAAAAATTGTATTGATTTAATTTTTAATTTATGAAACAAGCATTTCCATAACATAATAGAATAAAAAATGTTGATTGCACATGAAACTGCAAATCCATTATGTGCAACTTGCTATTTCTTTTAAATACATAATAAAGTTTTCATGCAAATTTCTTTTTTCCTTTTTTTTGTTCTTCCCTCCCCCTTGCTCCCTCCACTGGAAATGGCTACTATTAGACACAAGGAAAAAGGAAAAGAACCTACAGGCTCTAATGTTTATAGCAGATCTCTTTGTGGTGGCAAAGATCTGGAAATTGTGTGGATGCCCATCAATTGGGGAATGACTGAACAAGTTGTGGTATATGATCATGATGGGAAACTATTGATACAATATTTCACAGAGAGAGCTTTGGAATATGCCTCCTCTTTGTTCATTGGTTCACAGGCATAAATTAGTTTCACTCTTTAGCTAGACCGTAGAGTTTATTATTTTAATTCAAAACATTAAGATGTAGAAATTCTCCCATTGCTCATGAGCATCAAAAGGAAGACTTTTGAATTGTTTTGTATAATAATAAGTAAGACCATGGTAGCTCAGGGGAGGTTTTGGAAGGTTCTTTCCCTGTGATCTTCAGTGGAGACTAGACAGTTATTTCCCTTGGATGCTTTGGGATCAATTCTGCAAGAAGACAGCAGAATTAGACAGTTTTAGATTTGGGATGATAGAACATTAGGTTTGGAAGGGACCCCAGAGATCACCTAGTCATACGATCATAGATTTATTGCAAGAAAGGATCACAGAGGTCATTGAATTTAACCCCCCATTTTACAGAGGAGGAAACTGAGGTCTAGGGACACTAAATATCTTACCCAAGGTCACACAGATTGCAAGCATCTGAGGTAGTATTAGAACACAAGGCTCTTGACTGCAAAGCCAGCCAATTCTCCAACTATTTCATTTGACAAATGAAGAAACTGATGCTCAGAAAAAGGAATTGATTTGTCTGAGATCACGTCTTTGATACTTAAAGGATTTGAGGTATGGAGATTACTCTAACCCAGTGGAATCAAATACCCTGAGGTCCATAATACTCTTGAATAAAGCCTAAAATAGATTAAAATGTAATTGGGAAATATGTAACAAAATAAATAATAATATAATAAAACATAGATAATATTACATTTTAAAACTAGGTCCAAAAATTTAAAATAATTTTTTTTAGTGAGGCAATTGGGGTTAAGTGATATAATTAAGAGAGGAAAGGCCCTGGAATTAAGAGGGATTGGGGTGCAGCTAGGTGGCACAGTGGATAGAGCACCAGCCCCGGAGTCAGGAGTCCCTGAGTTCAAATCTGGCCTCAGACACTTAACATTTACTAGCTGTGTGACCCTGGGCAAGTCACTTAACCCCAATTGCCTCACTTAAAAAACAAAAAACAAAAAATAAAACAAAACAAAACAGACAAAAAAAAGAGGGATTGGGAAAAACTTCCCATAGAAGATGGGATTTTAATTAAGACTTAAAGGAAGGGGGCAGCTAGGTGGCGCAGTAGATAGAGCACCGGACCTGGAGTCAGGAGGACCTGAGTTCAAATCCGGCCTCAGACACTTAACACTTACTAGCTGTGTGACCCTGGGCAAGTCACTTAACCCCAATTGCCTCACTAAAAAAAAAGAAAAAGAAAAGAAAAGACTTAAAGGAAGCCAGGGAGGTCAGTAAGAAGGATAAAGGAGGAGACCATTCCAGGCATGAGGGATGACCACAGAGAAGTTGCAATTAAAAGTCTACCTTCTGGGGTCAGCTAGGTGGTGCAGTGGATAAAGAACTGGCCCTGGATTCAGGAGAACCTGAATTCAAATGCAGCCTCAGACACTTGACAATTGCTAGCTGTGTGATCCTGGGCAAGTCACTTAGCCCTAATCATCCCACTTAAAAAAAAAAAAAGTCTACCTTCTACAAGTTGTCTTCCCCAACCCCTCTTAATTCCTATTTATCCTCTATATAATATATTGGTTTGAATGTTGTCTCCCATTTAGATTGTAAGCTCCTTGAGGACAGGGACTCTCTTTTGCCTTTTTCTGTATTCTCAGTGCTCAACACAGTGCCTAGCACACAGTAGGCACTTAATAAGTGTTTATTGAGTTGAATTGAACCCTGTGGTTAGACTTGTGTAGAGCATCATACCGTGCTTCCATTAGCTCTATAAGACCATAATATCGCCCATATATAAATGTAGAGCCTTTTCAGGTTTTTCTTTGTTTTTTTGAGACAATCGGCCTTAAGTGACTTGCCCAGGGTCCCACAGCTAGTAAATTTCTGAGGCTGGATTTGAACTCAGGTCCTCCTAACTCCAGGAACCTTTTCAATCTTAAAACTCCCCTTTTCTACTTCATAATCCTCTCTCCTTTCTTCTTAACCTAAGAATCCCAGATGATTTATGTGATGAAGAGAAACATATTTAAAAGTGGAATGTTCTTTTGAAAGGAAACCCAACTCTTAGGCACAGGAACACAATCAACTCACCCCAAGGCCTCCCTACACTCCTCCCCCTGATAGCTCAGATATCATGCAGCAGTCAGCCTTCTTTAGGACCAAGTGTGTCCAAGTGCTCTCTGATACAGCCGCATGACACCAGGATGTTCACTGTGGAAGCCACAAATGGACCTCTGGACATTACTCATGAGTCACTCCTCAACTGTGTCAGAGTCTCCTCATGTGGCTGTGGCTGTTTGGGGATAAAGACTGGACTCTAGGTGAGACTGCTGCAGATGAGAATAACAGTGGCACAGACACTTAGTACTCAGTCTTTGGGGGTTTAAAACTCATAGATCAAGTAAGAACTAAGGTGTTTCAGGGAGGGGAAATAAAGGTTTGTTTTGTTTTGTTTTCTTGATCCATTCCAGTTTTGTAAGGATATTCCAGTGAGGCCAGATTCCTCAGATTCAAGAGACAGAGTGGCTCACTGCACTGTGCTGTCATAGAGTGCTAAGGGAGGACTAACACCTGGTGTAAGGGCTTGCCAAATCCCTTTTAAGGGCTACTCATCCACCTTTGTTGTCCACCTGATTCACCCAGCTTTCACCTGTGTCTCCAAGACGCTGTAGTAAACGCAGTGGCTACACCTCGGTAAATCTTGGTGTCAGGATATGCCAGGTTGAGGGTAACTGACAGGCCTCTAAGCTGTTGGTGAAGTAGAGGGATGTCTACCCCAAGCATGTGAAGACTTCTCACAGTGGAATGGGACTATGAGAATAAATTATTCCAATGGCCTTGAAGGCAGTGGAAGGAGGTGCTGTGGAGTGCTTGGAGCTTGGTCAGACAATCGAAGACACCAAGGTCATCCCCTGCATCCTGGGCTATCACCAGTTGTCTTGACTTTCATCCTGCCGCTGGATTTCAATGACTCTGAAGAGGGAGTGAGGGTAACAATTTTGTGCAACTCTATCTGATTTAAGTTCAATTCATGCACAAGGAGAGACATTACCCTGCAATATCATTGGTCGCTCTTTGAAAATGGACAAACAACAACACAGCTTCAACCCCATGTAGGGACGAGGGTGAGGAAATCCATTCTTTACTAACACTGAAGTGGGTAGGACTGGTCCTAGTCATAGATGAAATAGGAAGAGAAGGACATGAGCACTTATTAATTGACCTACTATGTGCCAGGTACTATGCTAGGTGCTTTACAAATATCTCATTTGATCTTCTCATTTGAAATTTGGCTCCAACCATTTGGTTTTAGGGGTGTCCCCAAATCCCCATCTATCATCAAATATAGTTGTCAGCAATACTGGCTGAGTCTCCCCTTCTTTCTTCACCTATTCTTCCTGTCTCACTCTCCCTAAGTATGTATCCCCCAGAAGTTTCCTCTGTCTTCATGTTGAGACTCATGAGCCCTGCCATGAGTCTAGTTTCTTCCCTTTTCCTAAAGTCCAAGAGGATGAAGTATATATAGTGAAGAGGAATTCATCCACCCCCACACTCAACTGCCTTAGTGATCTGAAAGCACAAGACTGACCATGTTACCCACCATCACCACTACCACCACTCCATGAACACCAGTGGCTCCCTATGACCTCC
Organism: Dromiciops gliroides; assembly: GCF_019393635.1. Taxonomy (NCBI): domain Eukaryota; kingdom Metazoa; phylum Chordata; class Mammalia; order Microbiotheria; family Microbiotheriidae; genus Dromiciops; species Dromiciops gliroides. The sequence continues at coordinate 261,750,590 of NC_057864.1, forward strand.
ATGATCAAATATAAAACCCTCTATTTGACTTTTAGAGCTCTTTGCAACTTGGACCCTCCCTCCCTTTCCAGTCCTCTTACACTTCATTCTACACACTCTACCATCCAGGCCTAATGGTCTCCTTGTAGTTTCTTACTCCATCTTGTGAGTCTGTGCATTTACACTGGCTGTCACCCATGCCTGGGATTCTTTCTGTTTTTATTTCTACTTTCTGGATTCACTGGTTCCTTCAAGTCTCAGCTCAAATCTTACCTTCTAAAAGAGGTTGTTTTGGATTGCCAGTGCCTACCCTCTGAGCTCACCTCCCAATACATTGTATATGTTTGTATATTATTGTATATAGTTTATATATTGTATATATCTCATATATATATATATATATATATAGCTGTTTGCATATTGACTCCACTATTAGGATGTAAACCTCCTGAGGGCAGGGACTATTTTTGCCTTTCTTTGTATCCCCAGCATTTAACACAGTGCCTGGCACATTGATTGTCGACTTGATTTGACTTAACTTGATAAAGAGAGAGGACCTCCCTTAATACCCAGTCTAACTCTACCTTTACCAGGTCAGATCTAGGACCAGGCAAGTCTCAATGGAAAGAGAATAGAAGAGACAGTGAGCCACCTCCCTCCATTTGGTCATCCATGGACTTATCTATGAGTCCCCTCACCTGCTCTCTGATCATGGATAGTTCATTTCCCCTTCTGGGACTCAGTTTCTTCATCTGTAAAATGAAAAGATTGGGTTAGATGACTTTAGTGCTCCCTTCAAGTTCTGACATTCTGTGATTCAATATGTTTTGTGATGAATTTATTGGATAATTAAATCATTACCTTGGAGAGAAAAGAGATAGCCCTTGACAGGTTGGGGACTAAGCCAGATAGGTTTTGGTCTAGAGGAAGGAGGAATGGGATGGGAATCAAGGATTATGAAAGGTCTGGCCACTATTTGGAGGGTAGGTTAGGAGGGGTTTGAGGTCGGCCATCAGATTTGCAAAGTTCTTGGGGAGCTGCCAAACCCAAGGGAGACATTGATGAAATCTTTGCCCCCTTGGCAATTTAGCTTAAAGGTATGACTTAAGAGACTGGTTCAGTTGCTAAATATGGATACCAAATGTTTCTGTGAGGCCCTAGAATTTCATCTAAGTTAAACTCATGAAGTTAGGTCATCAAAGTACCTTGGACTCTGACCCTGGGACATTGGGCTCTGGTCAGTGAACTCTTGTTCCATCTTGCCTGGAACTAGGCCCTTCTCCATACTCTTCACACTATGCTATCAGGAGCAGAAGCTTCTGTCTCTTACTGTTGCACTTTATGTATCATCTTCTTCCATTGGAATATAAGCTGACTGAGGGCAAAGCTTGTTTTAATGGCTTATACTTATCTCCTTAGCCCTTAGCAGAGTACTTGGCACATAGTAAACACTCAGTATCTTCTCCTCTTCCTCTTCTTTTCCTCTTATTTCTCCATTACCTTCATTTCTCCTCTCTGTCATTTTATGAGCTACTATAATTATTTACTCCATAGGAGAGGTTTCCTGCCCAGCTCTTCTAACACCTCCTTGTATTATGAATGAGGCCTTTGGTTCTTTGTTTCATTTCATTTTTAATTCAATAAGCATTTATTCAGTGCCTAGCTTGTGCCAAGCACTGTATTGGGAGGTAGAGATACAAAAAATGAAAATAAAATACTCTCTTCTCTCCAGGTGGCTACATTCTCTCTCTCTCTCTTTATATATATATATATATATATATATATATATATATATATATATATATATGGAGAAGAGGGATAAATATGTACAGAAGCAAATGTATTTGTACAAAATATGTAGAAAGTAATAGGCAATTTCTAGAAAAGGCTCCTGTAGGAAGTGGCATTTGAGCTGTAGGGATCTAAATTTTTTATTTTATTTAAATTATTTAAATTTTTATTTATCAACATTTAAATTATTAATTTGGTTTTAAATTTAATAAATTATTTAAGTTAAATTTTAAATAATTTAACTTAAATTAGATTATATTTAAGTGTTACATTTTAATGAATTATCTAATTTTAATTTAATAATAAAACAATTTTATTCTAAATTTAAAGTATTTCATTGAAAAGAAATTTTGATTTAAAGTAAGATGTTTAATTTAAATTCAAGTTAACTTTAAATTATTTAATTGTGGTTTAAGAGAAAATAATTTTTATTTGAAATTTAAATAATTTAACTTAATCTGAATTTTAGAAATTAAAAAAAAAATCATTGCTGCCTTTTTTTTTTTTTTAGTGAGGCAATTGGGGTTAAGTGACTTGCCCAGGGTCACACAGCTAGTAAGTGTTAAGTGTCTGAGGCCGGATTTGAACTCAGGTACTCCTGACTCCAGGGCCAGTGCTCTATCTGCTGCCTTTTGTTTATTTTTGATGCCATTGTCATATCTACCTAGTAACAAAGAAAGACAGTGAAGCAAAAGAATTGAGGAAAACTGTCTGACAGTATATGAAACATTCCATTCCCACTAATGTGCTTCCACCCACCCCCACCTCTCTACCTAGAGGAAGGAAGTCTTTCATCATTTCATCTTTGAACTATAAGATTGTCCCCCTGGGTTCTTGAAGGCTAGATCAACACAACAAAATTTCGGACAATCCTAGCAAGTTAAAAACAAATTTGAGTGGGACTCAACATTAGACTGTATGGTCATTTAAGGACCAGCTGAACTAAACTTGGAGAGGCTCATTACTAGAGAATTTCCTCAGGTAATGAATTGTTTGGGCCACAACTCATAAATTCATGTATTAAGATATGGAGGCTTTGTGACTCATCCCTGTGGACGGAGACCCACACACATTAAATTATCTAGCTTATGATATGGTGAAGGAGAAATCTGAAACCAGGAGGTCCCCTCCAGCTCCTGAGATTCCTCCTAAGTCCAAGAGAGTTGTGTTCAAAGTATGGTCAGGCATTTAACAAGCTTAGTTATTTTCAGGGGGAAAAAGGTGAGAACAGAAAGATGCAGAAAACCTGATGACACAATAAATACCAATGGGCAGTAGAATAGAGAGACACCAAGGGGAAAAAAAAGTTAGTCAGAAGTCCTAGGTTCTAACTTAGACTATTTCCCTAAATAGCTATGTAGCCTCTGCTGTTTAAGATTAAGAAAACACACAAGACATTTGAAGAAAGTTTTCTGTTAAAATGATTATAATTTTCTGAACACTTTGCAGCTTATAGGAGTAGGCTTCAGAGATAAAGTCTCATGTAGATATATAGATATTAAGATAGTTCATATAAATGTAACACTTCATAAAGCACTGTCCCTGGATTCAGGGGAAGCTGGGTTCAAATCCAGTCTCAGACACTTGACATTCAACTAGCTGTGTGACCCTGGGCAAGTCACTTAACCCCCATTGCCTCCCCCCCCCCCAAAGTGTGTTGCATTGTAACACTTCATTCCATGGAAGTGGCTTATGAATGAAGGTGTTCCTCTCCCCTTTCATTCCTTTTCCCCCTCTTCCTTTCTCTTCCCCCTTTCCATTTCCCTTTTCCACACTTCCCCCTCCCTTTCCTCTTCCTCTCTCCATCTCCTGCTTCCTTCCTTTTCCTCACCCCCTTTCCCTCTCATCTCCTTTTCTCTCTCCTGCCCTTCTTCCTCCATTTTAGTTATTCTTTAACTTAGACTAACGTTGCTAAGAACTCAAAGCCACCTAGTTGTCTATTTATTAAGCACAACATAGAAAATCTCTGGATTAGAACTCACAAGACCTGAGTTCAAATTTCATCTCTCCTACTTAGTCCTTGTGTGATCTTTGTCATTACTCCCTCCTCTGAGTTTTATTTTCTCCTTTGTTGGACTTAATGGTATCTTAAGAATTTTCAAGCTCTAATCTAGAATTCTAAGATATGTGTTCAGCATTGTGCTAGTTGCTGGGGGCGGAGGGGAAATGGAAAGGAGAAAATGATAGATTCAGATCTTTTTCTCTAGGTACTACTTATGGAATAGTTGGAAATTCTTCAGTCAGAGCCCTCTAGGCATTGTCTTGTGAGGTAACAGTCTTTCTGAAAAGTGACAGAGAATTCACAACCTTCTTGCCTCTTCATGAAAAAATCAAGAATATTATCATTAATATTCTATGGAAGGGGGGCAGCTAGATGGCGCAGTGGATAGAGCACCGGCCCTGGATTCAGGAGTACCTGAGTTCAAATCCGGCCTCAGACACTTAACACTTACTAGCTGTGTGACCCTGGGCAAGTCACTTAACCCCAATTGCCTCACTAAAAAAAAAAAAAAAAACCAAAAAAACCAAAAAATATTCTATGGAAGGGGCAGCTAGGTGGTGCAGTGGATAGAGCACTGGTCCTGGAGTCAGGAGTACCTGAGTTCAAATCTGGCCTCAGACACTTAACACTTACTAGCTGTGTGACCCTGGGCAAGTCACTTAACCCCAATTGCCTCACTAACAAATATTCTGTGGAGCCCTGGTATGAAATAGATAATTGTCATAGAGTTCTAGGCAGCTAGGTGATGCAGTGAATAGAGCACTGGGGATGGAGTGAGAGTTCAAATACAGCTTTGGACACTTAGTAGTTGTGCGACCCTGGAGAAATCACTTCACTTTGTTTGCCTCAGTTTCCCCTCCTGTCAAATGAGCTTGGAGAAGGAAATGGCAAACCCCTCCAGTATCTTAGCCAAGAAAACCCCAAATAAGGCCAGGAAGAGTCAGACATCACTAAAACAAACAACTAAACAGCAACAACATAGATTTAGAGCTGCCAGCATATCCAACCCTCCAACTTTACAGATGAAGAAACTGAGGCCCAGGGAGATTATGTTACTTGTTAGAGGCCACAAAAGCTACAGAAACAGGGTTTGAATTGAGATAGCCAGTATACTCTTCATTGCTGCCTCTCAACAGAAATGTAACCATAACCATAGTTGAATAACCATGCTCCTAGCTCTTCTTTGCAGAAGGACATTGGCCCAAATAAGTTTTAAGTTTTAGCATGAGAACACTGATGTCCTTAGAATCAGAGTGCTTTGACTTAGCTTTCCCTTGATATGAGATGTTCAGCCCAGTGCTTAATTAAATTGATGTTTGTGAGATTATAGGAATCAGATGACCATAAGGAATCAATAAATTTATAAAAATTCTTAAGATTTCATGGACAGTTTTTTATGATTAAATGTAATTTGGCTCTTCAGCATTGACTTGAAGCTTTTGTTTCATTTCCAAGACAGATATTTTTCCAAATACTTTCATCATTATTTTTAGCTGTCTGGATTTCTTTCTTTTTTTTGCCCATGCTACTTTTATTAATATTCCTGCAGAATAAAAACGTTATCTGACATAAATGAAAACCTTCTACTCCAAAGTAACTGTTAACCCCATTTGGCATTTGTGTATGTGTGTTTTTTTCTTTCTCAAACAGTAGGAATGGAATCATATAAGATTGAATTGTCTCCCTTCTCTCCCTCCCCCCTGCTCACAATATCAATGTTTCAAGACCTTATCTGGAATCCATTCAATATTCTTTTGCACTGTTGTGAGTGAGTAAGTGGGTAAGAAACAGAGACATACTTCAAGCAGGAGTGCAGTTTCATATGAGATAGATTTAAGAGAAAGCATGCACAGAAGAATAGGTTACATTCCTCATTTTTTTCCAGTTGGAATTTTGTCATTCAGCCAGGATTAGAAGTTCCTTCAAGGTAGAGAGTTGGAGTAATCCAATTCAATACGCATCTATTAAGCACCTACTGTGTGCCAGATACTGTCCTAGGCTCTGAAAATATTCAAATACTGAATATATTAGAATGAATATGGGATCCTATCGATTTGGATAATAATAATAATAGTGAGCATTTATATAGCCATGTAGAGTTTGCAAAATACAGAAATTCTCTCATTTTATCCTCACGATAACCCTGGGAGTAAAATGCTATTATTTTCTATTTTATAGATGAAAAAATTGAGGGAGAAAAAAGTTCAGTGAGTTGCTCAGTGTCGCACAACTGATAAGTGTCCGCAGTCAAATTTGAATTCAGGTCCTCCTGACTTCTGGTTAAATGCTCTATCCACTGCACCCCCTAGAGTCTTTGGATATTGTTTCCCAAAAAGTCAATCCCAACCCACCCATGGCTGGCTACCTATCTTGTGCAACTTTTGTACTTGTGCTCATTCTGACATCAAGCTGGAGACTTTCCTTAATTTCTCCCAACATTCAGGGGATCCCAGTGGGGCACTCCTTAACTGTCATATATTTTCTTGATGACATCATTTGCTCACATTCTTGGAAATTTCTCATCCATTTGTTGCAGCCTGCTCACACCCACTATGTGCCTTTCCCATTGTTCCTGTGTGATATTCATTTTTAATTATTTGGAAATTTCTATATTTTATACCTCATTGCCATCCAGAAATACTAATAGTATGTGAGGATTTAAGAGATGGTCTCTGAGAATACAAAGATCCAAATTAAACAATTCTTGCTTTCAAGTGCCTATGTTCTGTTGGGGGGAAAACAGCATGTAATATAGGTAAGCAAATGTATACATGATAAATACAAAGAAGTTTGGGGCAAGGGAGAAACCACAAATTGGTAGAATCAGTAAAGTCTTAAGAAGTTTGAGAGGAAGCAATGGGAAGGCTACCTAAAGGAGGTGATATTTGAATTGCACTCTAAAAAATGGATAGGAAAATTTAGGCCAGATAGAGTAATGGTTATGACTAAGCCTAGTGTCTTTTCATTATGTCAACATGGCAACAAATATTCCAAATGAAGTATTAAAAAAAACCAAGAACAACAAAATAAGTAAAAAATTAAAGTGGAAATTTCCTCACAGGAAAATTACCTAGCAGGAAAAAAAAATAAACAAACTCCAGTGTCTAATGTGGTAAGGTACTATCCCTTTAATATACTGCTCTGTTTATATGGAGAAACTTAACAGTAAAAGAGAATGAAAAGTATTTTTATGTGAAGTAAAAGAATTATATCAGCTGTAAAAGAAAATAAGACATTGTTGCCATTATAAATTAATATTTTGATGCCTAAAAGAAGTAGAAAAAACCCTTTAATTCATTTTTTAAAAACTGGTAAAATATGTATATATTTCAGTTAGGATTGAAGCAGTGTTAGACAGATAATGAATAGTATAATGAACAGTAACATAAATAGAAATGCCAAAATTACCTTGTGAATGATGTAGAATGTTGTCTAATTTACTTATAAACACTTTTATGTTTTAAAGAAGTGAGTCATGAACTTTTCTTTGTTAACAAATGGAAAGATATGAGAAGGAAGTAGAGTATCAAAGTGAGATAATAAAATGAGAAGACCATGTTAAGGACTTACAACCGTGAGGAATTATTGTACACCAGTTCATCTTGCACATATTTGTTTTATGACTAAAATGGGTGAAATTTTAAAATTAGAAATCATATAAACATTTTCAGACTTACAGATAATTTGATTTCATAGAGGAAAATTAGGGAGTTGTTTCCTTCTAAGTGAAAGGTGAGTGACAGTGAAGTATGAAGACAGATGGAGGATAGGAATCCCCCCAAAATGAACCTGAAAGAAGAACTCGAGAGGAAGAATTGAGTATACAGTGGGGTGGGAGGGAGGCTGAAAAAAGCAATGTTTTGCCATTTCTTTTATCTAGAAACATTCAATTAACAGAAGGCTTCAGTCAGTTGATTCCTGATCGGTGGAAGAGAGAATTGGTTTCATCGGTCAATGACAGCTATGTACCCTATGTTTCAGTTGGACAATTAAAGTTATCTCCCAAATGCTGTTGCTCTCTGCTGCCCCATCTGGTTTGAGGAGGAAAAGAGGAACAAAAGACAGACTAGCTACTTTGTATCAAGGTGACCTGGGTAGGTGTATTTGCCTTATTTAATGATTGCCCCCCACCCCAGGTTGCTATGAGCTTTGTTATAATTGGACAACACAGCATCCATGTGAATGAAAAACGAGCTAATTTGTTAAGCTTTGCTATTAACTATCAAAGAGGCAACACTTGCTTTCTAAACTCCCTTTTAAGTGTGATTTTAAGTTGAAAGAATTTGTAAAGAATATGTTTCAATATAGATTTGTCCAGCTGAAGAACTGTAAGAACTAACAGATGAACAGAGAAGCAGTTTTTTATAGGAAAATATTCCTAAATGGATTAGCAACATCAGAGCCTACAATACAGAATTGAGAATTATCCTGAGACTATGGGTTTTCTTCCCTCTTGTGCTTTTCTGTTAGGTTCCTGTAACTGTGTGTCCATTAGTTTCCACAGATACTGATTGCAGTAGTGAGAGAGTGTGATCCAGGTTTGTGTGGTGACTGTGATGGTTCTTTAGCATATTTGGGCTAAGAGCATGTATAATATTATTTATTCATTTGCTTTATAATGCCTTTATGTATGATATCATTATATTTTTGTCTTATTGATGTCAATGGCTATATTTAAGATATATCTTAAGTATCATTATTATGAGGGACTGATTTGTATAAATATAATGCTTGGTATGTAGGCTGTCTATATCTACTACGGTCTATTGTGTCTGGTTGTACAAATAGAAATGCATTGATGGGGGCTAAAGAACTAGAATGACAAGTAAAAAGAGTGCATTTCCCTTCAAAAGGGTTACTCCCAGGATGCTGAGAGAATTTGAGAGTAGCATATGGCTTTCATTTGAGCTATTAAAAGGAGAAAAAACCTAAAATAGAACCTTGAAAAAAATAGAACCCTGGAAGCACGTGATATTGGTAGTATAACTCTTGGAACTGAAATGTACAAGGGTAAGGGTAGATTGGAAAGAATGATCCAACCCAAAGAGTAAGTAGGTGTTGACCTACCCAGGTGAGAAGTGTTGAGGCCACTACACAGTAAGAGTAACATATATCATTAACATTACTAATATTACATAACGAAATGAGTAAGGAAAAATATTGTGGGGTAAAATAAAGGATAGAAACTTAGAAATAAAGAACAATGAAAAAACTATAAATGCAAAGGTATACAGAAAGACAATTAGATTATCCATAAGAACATGTGGTTACTAAGCCCAATAATGAAAACAAAAGATCTGGTATCAATAAAGAATGGATGTAAAATCAGTGAAAGATGAATGGATAAAAAGATAAAACATAAACCCAATAGCTTAGAATAGTTGGTGGAAATTCTTTATAACTGTTGGATTTGTTGGGGAATAAAATGGCCCAAATGAAAGACAAAATTGCAAGTAGTGGCAGAGAATAGAACTTAAAAATTTTTTATAATTGGACAATAAAAAGAAACAATCTTGGGAAATATGAGAAGAAGAATATTTAAACATGGAGGAAGGGAACATGTATCAAATGAATCTTATTCTTGTCTGAATAAGGAAAAGGACTACTGAACATACCACACACACACACACACACACACACACACACATACACACACACACAGGAGGGAACAAGGAAGGCGTGGTTAGGAGGAAGGATAATAGTGAGGGTGAATAGTTATGTGCAAAACAAATGTCAACTTCTGAGAGAGAATTCTGAAGTGCAGATTAAAAAGAAAAAGAGAAAAAAGAAAAGTTTAGAACCAATCATAGAGAAGGGCCAATGGAACAGAAGCTCATCGCTTCAGTTATAAACCATTGGTGCTGACTAAAAATGGTAAAAATTCTTTTACTATTTTCTTCTTTGTAAAGAGTGAAGTGGGGCACTAAGAAAGGAAATAATAACTAGAAAATAATCTTTGCTTCAAATTTCTCTAAAAGTCTGTTATGACATATACATACATACATACATACATACATATATATATATATATATATACCTACATATTCAAGTATATAAGAACACGAGTCATTCCCTATTAGACAAATAATCAATGGGTACAGAAGACAATTCTCAAAGGATTAAATCAAAGCTATCAATAACCATAAGAAAAATTGCTTTAAATAACTAATAATTAGAGAAATGCACTTTACAAACAATTCCAAAGTTCTACCTCATACCTATAATATTGGCAATGATAAAAAAGGAAAATGACAAGTACAGGGGGATAGTGTAGGGGGACAAGCACAGGGAAAGGCACAGGCACACAAATGCCCTTTTGGTGGAACTGAGAACTGATTTAATTTTTCTGGAGAGCAGTTTGGAGCTATTCCAGAAAACTCACTAAACTGGACATATTTTTAGTATCACTATTAAGTTTATACCTCAAAGAGATCTAAGAAAGAAGAAAAGGGTACATAGGTACAAAAATATTAATAGCAACACCTTACGTTGTATCAACAAAGGGAAATTAAGGGAGTGCCCATCAACTGAGGAATGGTTGAAGAAATTATTTATGTATGTATGTATACATATGAAATAGAATCTTATAGCATTTAACACCATGCCTGGCACATAATAGGTACTTAATAATTGTTGTGCCACAAAACATGAAAGAATTTTTGAAAGATTTGTATGAGCTGATGCAGTGAAGTGAACAAAAGTAAGAGAATACTTCATACAATAACAACACTTCAACAAGGAAAAATAATTTAGACTTCCAAATGGTAATCAAAGTAGTGATTTGATCTATGATGAAGCATATTCCCCACCTTCTGAAAGAAAAGTGATGGATTCAAGTTGCAGAAAGAGACATATATTTTCAGATATGGCCACTGGGTAGATAAGCTATACAGGGTGGGCCAGAAGTCAGTAAATCACGAAGGGTTTTTTTGGTTTGTTTTTTCAGGGCAATGAGGGTTAAGTGACTTGCTCAGGGTCACACAACTAGTAAATATCAAGGTCTGAGGTCATATTTGAACTCAGGTCCTCCTGAATCCAGGGCCAGTGCTTTATTCACTGCGCCACCTAGCTGCCCTGAAGGGTTTCAATACTTAATAACTCCTTTATTTTTTGTTTTTAATTTACGATACCATAGCATTGTACATAGTATATAGAGGAAGTAAATAAATAAATAGACGAATAGATAGGTGGAAAGATAGACAGACAGACAGATAGATATAGGAAATAAAGGAAAATAATTTTCAAAAAGTTATTAATGTTATTCATGACTTTTGGTCTACCCTATAATTTATTACAGGTATTTGTTACAAACTGGTTTTTTCTTTAAATTGGGAGGTGATATATAGGAGTTGAGGAGAGCTTACAATATTGATGCCAAAACAACCACACACACAAAAAAGAAAGTCATTGAAACATTTTAAAAATGCATAGGAGAAGCTAGGTGGCTACAGAGGATAAAGCACCAGCCCTGGATTCAAGAGGTCCTGAGTTCAAATGTGGCCTCAGGCACTTGACACTTACTAGCTGTGTGATCCTGGGCAAGTCACTTAACCCTAATTGCCCCATGGGGGGGAAAAACAACCAAAATGCATATGAGAGAACAGAAGAAGGCACCACAAAGAAGCGGTCTTTATGGTAGCTTGTGGAATTTGTTTATAGACATGCATATATGTATGTATATATATATATTTAAAGCAAGTTGTATAGAATAGAGATTCAAACTTTCATACTATACCTTTTTATGTTTTGCTTTGCATATATATGCTTACATATATTAACATATGCATGTTAAATTCAGAATAAAAATTATTAAAATATAAATATTTGAGTTCAATAACTGAACATATGGAGCAACTAGGTGGCACAATGGATAGAGTGCCTGGTCTGAAGTCAGGAAGTACCCTTCTGGAAAGGATGCTTTGACTTTCTTTTAGAGGAGACAACACATATTAGCTATACCTAAGCTTGATTTAAGAGACTTTCCCCGGAATTCTGGGATGAGAGCCTAATGCACCAGAGAGAGTATTACAACAACAATTTACCCCACTCTCCTGATTCCTTTCTTTGTGAACAGGCTACCCACCCAGGAAGAATTTGGGTTCTTCCTGAGTCCAGAGCTAGGATCTCTTTTGGAAAGAGTCTCCTTTTAAGCCAGGGGTTACATTTAAAATGGATAAAACAATACATTTAATACCTCACAGGGTTGGTATAAGGTTTAACTTAATCAGTCAACATTTATTAAATGCCTACTATGTTCCAGACACCTTGCCAAACTCTGGGGATAGAAAAATGGCAAAAAGATAGTCCTGGCCCTCAAAGGGCTTACACTTTAATGGGAGAGACAACATACAAAGAAATCAATGCAAAGCAAACTATATATAGGATAATAGGAAATAATAGGGGGAAATAATTGGAATTAAGAGGGGTTGGAAAAGGTTTCCTACAGAAGGGTTTTAGTTGGGATTTAAAAGAAGCCAAAGAAATAATATATGTATGTGAAAAACTGAAAAAAAAAAGTGTTATATAAATTTTAATCATTATTATTAACTCATATGAAGATGGAATCATTTTATATCAGAAATACAATGATTAAGAAAGATTCATAAACAATGAAGTGAATCACACATTAAAAAGTACCTTTGCAAATTCATTAAGTCCATTAAGTCCAGTCCTTATGAGTATGCATGGAGTGCTGCAACTGAAATTCCTCATATGGAAGACTCTGGGAAGTCTGCTTCTAGGAGAATCATGGTGACTCACAATGGGATTACCTGGTGAGACTTTGGAGCATGTGTTACATTATGTAACTGGTTTTAATCTACCAACCAACTTGGTAAGGCTAGGGATTTTTTGGTTAATAGGCTAGGGAATTTTTGATTGGCTAGGAATGCTTTCTAAAGGTACTTGACCAGAGACTCAGCCTTCTGTTTTGGCTGACTTTTCCTTGCTGAAAGAAAAGAGAGGATACTGGTCCTTACCAGATGAAACTGACAAATCTTCTGTAGATTATGATGCAATAAAACTAGTCATCAATAAATATAGCAAACATGAATAAAATCTAACCTAAATAGACCATTGATTTTCTAAATGAGTGAATCAAGCCAAAGCATAGAAATACCATATTTTATTAAAGCATAATAAGATGATACATTTCAAAATTTAAGGGGTGTACCTAAAGCCGTTCTTTGTTCTTAGTTATTAGAAGCAAATCCTGATCCCTAATCCTTTACATTAACAAAAAGAGAAAAAGGAAACTAATAACTGAATATAAAATTTAGTAAATTATAAACACAAGTCATTAACAATCCAAAAAGAAACATGACAAAGGAAAATATTAAAATTAAGAGTAAGGAATGTTTCAAATTTAAAATTAAGCTGAAATTCAAAACAAAAAATGGTTTTTAAAGGCTGATAAAATTGATAAATCATTGACATTAATCTTGTAAAGTGTTTTGCTAACCTTAAAACACCATATCAAAGTTAGCTATTATTATCATTGTGACTGATTATTGTTCTTTTTGTGTGTGTGTGAGGCAATTGGGGTTAAGTGACTTGCCCAGGGTCACACAGCCAGTAAGTGTTAAGTGTCTGAGGCCGGATTGAACTCAGGTCCTCCTAATTCCAGGGCCAGTGCTCTATCCACTGTACCATCTAGGTGCCCCCGACAGATTTAATCTTAAAAGAAGAAAAGCAACCACCAAAGGAAAATATGAGCATAAAAATAATGAATGAAAAGAAAATGAAATTATAAGCATAATCTAAATAAAATAAAAAATTTAATGAAACATACAAATGTATATAAGGTTTAAAATTTCCAAATTAATAAAGCAGGAAATTGATCATCTCAGCAGTTTAATCTCAGAAAAGTAATTGATCAATCTATACATGGACATTCAAGGAATACAATTTTGAATTGAATAGATTCGCAAGTGAATTCTATCATCAAATATCAAAAAAGGCCCAGGTAATTTCCATGCCAACTAATTGTGTTCAAAAATAGGAACAGAAAGATCCTTACCACATTGCTTCCAAAGACAAATATTGTCCTGATGTCCAAATCAGGAAGGGATGGTGCTGAGAAAGAGGACTTTAGACCAATATCACTAATTGAAATCACAACATTTCACATTTGAAAGGGACTTAAGTGACTATCTATACCTAAATAACCTTTGGAACCATGGTTATTTAGGTTTGTCATGCTGGGGTGGGAGTGTGGAAAAGCTCCCACTCTCTATAAAATGCTCCAATAGCGTGTGTCTCAAATAGCCTCTGACAACCAAAGCCCAACTCCTGGCCTTCTCATGATGGAACTGTTTCCACTAACAGGAGAAGGGGCGAAGGTGAGTCATTGGGGCCTTAAAACCAGTTGCTTCAGGCAGGTGGGGCTCATTAGCCTTGGCAGGCAACCCGCCTAGTGGAAGGAAACCCTGATTTTAAACCTCTGCTGCCTTGTGGCTATACCCACATATGGGAAAGGATTCGGGAGTTAACCCTGAGGAAAAATCAGGAGTCGGAGTCCCTTAGGCAGTTGGATGTTAGACATCACATCCCTCTGGCAACTTCTGCGGCGGCACTGGTGCCAAAATGTATTGGCTCTGCCTCTCCTTTGGATCCACCAATGTCGCGGAGAGGGAAAACCTGATGCATGGGCAACAGCTTGTTTTCCATATTGATCCGCCTGGGGCCAGCGCCCTGGAGAGGACACTTCAGCTACTCCTCATGGGGTAGATACAACACATGATGCGGCAGTTACCAGTTATTAGTCACTCAGGAGCTGTGGCTCCCCTATCGGACTGCACAACCACACTGTGGCCTGTGGCTCATCAAGGCGCTGATCCATGGTCATCTGCGACTGGTAGAGGCCTACTACTATACTTAAATAAGAATCTCACTAGATCATAGCTAACAAAGCCCTTTCAGCCTCTAATCCAGAACCCACCATCTCCCAAAGCAGTCTATACCACTTATCTACATTTCTAATTGTTAGGAATGTTTTCCTAATACGTCTAAATTGCTTCTTTGGAACTTCTACCCCCTTATTCCTCAGTTTGCCCTCTGGGTTACACTTAAAAAAAGTCTTCTAAAGGGGGCAGCTAGGTAGCACAGTGGATAAAGCACCAGCCCTGTAATCAGGAGAAGCTGAGTTCAAATCGTGCCGCAGACACTTGACATGTACTAGCTTGTGTGACCCTGGGTAAGTCACTTAACCCTCATTGCCCCCCCCCCCACCAAAGTCTTTTAAAGATGAGATGCTGCCTAATTGTGATTTCCCCATTTTGTATTGGGTGAAGTTGATTTCTTGAACCCCTGTGTTTGCTATAAAAGAAAATATCTTTGCAGATTCCCCATTTTTCTAGTCTCATCCTTAAATGCCCTGGGATAATTTTACTCAACCTTCCACTGCTTCTCTGTTTTATGAGGCAATGCTGCTTATAATTGTTCATGGTCCTTCATAAGAATTTACAAGGTTTATATTCTTAAGCAGTGTTGCCTTTGGCTGCCAAATCTCTCCACTTGGCAAGTAAGTGAATTGTTTGCTGAATAAGGCATTTTTAAGGCTCTTTTGTTCTTCTTGTTACAGGGATTGATTTATATCAGTTAAATTTCCATATGAAATTATTATAGTCTGTGTCTATGTCTTTTCTTTGATTATCTGTTTTTAATTCCCAATAGCTAGTTTGAATAGGTTAGGATTGAGTTGTTTGTATTGCATGTATCCTTTTCTCATTTTATTTTCTCTTCTAGATTGGTTTCAATTTTGATCTTTGCCCTAAAAAGTCAATGTTCTGACCACACACAGATAGTTCATGCACTCCCACATTAGGAATGAGTTGTTTTCCATCTGTTGTAATATACTTAATTTCATTTTCTGATGATGTTATTCACTCTTCACCATGCCTATTGTTGTTCAGTTGTTTTTAGTCATGTCTAACTTTTTGTGACCCCATTTGGGTTTTTTTTTTTTTTGGCAAAGATACTTGAGGAGTTTGCCATTTCCTTCTCTGGCTCATTTTATAGATGAGGAAACTGAGGCCAATAGGGTTAGGTTACTTGCCCAGGGTCACATAGCTAGTGTCCGAGGCCAGATTTGAACTGAGGTTTTCCTGACTCCAGGCCAAGCAGTTTATCCACTGTGCCACCTAGCTGACCGAGAGAGGGTCTTTTCTTTTCTTAAATGGGTGATTGTGGAGGAGGCAATAGACTTGTTCTGTTTGGCCTCACAGGGCAGAACCAGGAAAAATATGTGGAAATGATGGTGGAAAGGGCAAAGAGTCAGATTTAGGCTGGAAATTGGGGGAAAAGAGCTTGCTAGCAGTGAGGACTATCCAAAATAAGAATGGTTGTTTCCAGAGTCAGTGGCTTCCCTTTCCTTCTAGATCTTCAAACAAAGGCTAGATGTTGACTTGTTGGGTATATTATAGTAGGGATTCTCTTCATAAATGGGTCGGAACAGAACCCTCCAAATTCCAAATCCTATGATTTTGAGAATAAGAGAATCAATTTGAGCATTTATCAAGGACACAAATACAAAAAAAGCGTGGCAGTTCCTGACCTCATGGACCCAATATTCTTTTTTTTTTTTTTTTTTTTTTTTTTTTTTTTTAGTGAGGCAATTGGGGTTAAGTGACTTGCCCAGGGTCACACAGCTAGTAAGTGTTAAGTGTCTGAGGCCGGATTTGAACTCAGGTACTCCTGACTCCAGGGCCGGTGCTCTATCCACTGCGCCACCTAGCTGCCCCATGGACCCAATATTCTAATAGAGAAAGACAATCTAGGTAGGGAAGTATTAGCCAGGGAAGAGTTTTTGGTCTAGGAAATCATAGTGATGATGAGTGGAGTCATAAGGCTATTGGATAACGTGGCCTATTTTTGGAATGGTGGCATTAATTTGATTACTATTCAGAAAACAAGAAAAAGTGTTTGTATGTGTGTGTTGGGGGAAAGGGAGAACTAGATGGCATCATGGTGGGTCTAGGGGGCACCTAGCTATGGTAAACCTTGACCAATGAAGACTGAAGAGACCTAAAGTGGGAGCTCCAGTGGCAGATTGGAGGCTGAAGGTGGCAAAACAAAGAAAGAATGATAGTGAGGCAGGTAGCTGGTAAGATGCATTGAGTGAATGGCTAGAAAATATGCAAAAGTCAATAATAGCTTTTTTCCCCCAGGTTATTGTAAGTTGTACACATGAGGTTTCAGCATAGTCAACAAGTTTTTGGTCCTTTTCATTCCTTATTCTTGGTTTAAATTTGTGGGGGGTTTTACCCTCCTTTCCTTCCCCTCCCTCTGCTCCCCTGCCTTTACTCCGCTTCTCTCCTATTCTTTCCTAATATACTGATACTCCTCTTCTCCCATCCCTATCCCCATCTCACTCAGTCTATCTATCTATCTATCTATCTATCTATCTATCTATCTATCTATCTATCTCTATCTTCTATCTATCATCTCTATCTTCTATCTATCATCTATTTATCTATTATCTATCATCTATCTATCCATCCATCTATCTATCTATCTATCTATCTATCTATCTATCTATCTATCTATCTATCTATCTATCTTCCATCACTTTTAAAAAATAATCATCCTGAGGGCAGCTAGGTGGTGTAGTGGATAAAACACCAGCCCTGGATTCAGGAGGATCTGAGTTCAAAGCCAGCCTCAGACACTTGACACTTACTAGTTGTGTTATCCTGGGCAAGTCAAAATCCTTATCTCCCTGATAAAAGAAAAAAGAAAGAAAGAAAAAAAGAATCATCCTCACTAATTCTCACCTTTGTAATGAAGGTACTAAGTACCAGAATATGTTGATTTAATTTTCAGGTCCTCTTTGTATTCTTCACAGAATTTCTCTACCTCTATAGACTTTGCAAAAGATGCTAGTGCATGGTTTCATTTATTTCCTTGGTGGCATTTTAGCAAATACTTATTACAAACCCTGAAATACAAGATGCTTAAATATCCCATGGAAATTATGTTTCTTGTTGCCTTTGGAAGAATGATTAAACCAACTCTGATTCTTTTACTTGTTTTTTTAAAAAGAGCCTCTCTTTCATTTAGTCACATCTATGGGTTTAATAAATATTAAGTAACTACTATGTGACAGTTACTGGGCTAAGCACTGGAGATACAAAGAAAGGCAAAAACCAGTCCCTGCCCTTAAGGAGCTGATAGTCTAATGGTGGTGGGAGAGAGGAACATACAAATAATTATGTACAAACAAAATACTCTATGCATTGGAGATAATCTCAGAGGGCAGGCACTTAGATTAAGGACGACCAGAAAAGACTTTATAGAAAGGTAAGACTTAAGCCCAGACTTGAATTTCCATCTGTATTGTCTTTTTATTTTTATTTTGTTTTTATTTATGGTGAGAATGTTAAGATTGACAGAACTTACTTCTAGTAGAATGTTCCCTGGATCACTGGACAAAGATCTCACAAGTGCTAGTTTGTATTTTCTTTTGTTTTGTGGATTGCTCTGGCCAAAGAATTAACCAGTAACTGATTGTCTAGACTATTGATAGCGAACCTTCTCTAATTACCTAGCCTGCTCTTCAGAAAACCAGGTTGGTCTTTTGCTAGGGCCGTGCTCAAACTTGGCCAGTTAAGGTATGGTAGAAGTTACCAGAACCTGGGCTTTGCTCATGTCATCTTCAATAACTGCCCCACCCCACCCCTTAAAGCGGGATTTTGTGGAGGATCAAAAAGAAGAAAAATGAAAGAAGGGAATGATGATTAGTAAATAGGAGACAAAATGCTTTCTATGTGAAGATGATGTGCTGATTTACTGGAAAAAAAAACCCTAGAGACTTTAAAACAAAAACCTGAGGAAATAATTTAACAAATGATCAAGATACGAGATAAATCCATTAAAAATTACCAGTAAACATAGATATGCATATAATTATATGTACACACAACATACAAACATGTGTGTGCATATATGCTATATATGCATGTATATATTATATCGAGATATATGAAAACGTATCTACACCAGGAAAAATGTGTGTACACGAAATATATACATGTGTACAAATATACATATATATGTGTTGCTGTTCAGTTGTTTCAGTCATGTCTGATTCTTTGTGACCCCATTTGGGGCTTTCTTGGCAAAGATACCATAGTGGTTTGCCATTTTCTTCTCCAGTCAACTTTACAGATGAGGAAACTGAAGCAAACAAGGTTCAGTGACTTGCCCATGGTCACACATCTAGTTAAGTGTCTCAGGCCCGATATGGACTCAGGAAGATGAGTCTTCTAGACTTTAGGTCTGGTGCTCTATCCACTGTGTCACCTAGGTATCCCAGGTGTGAGTGTGTGTATATCTGCATGTATACACATGAATATATGTATATGTGTGCATATGTGTATATACACATGCATAAACACACGTATATTCATAATATACATGTGTAATACATTGCACACATGCACACACGTGCACACACACACACACTATATATATATACTTATACACATGTGTCTTATGAAAGCCCAGAAAAAATGGGCAGAGAGATATTATTTAAAAAACCAAAAAGTACATTGAACATCTGGTAATTTACCTACAGAGGATTTATATTAATCTGTTATAAAACAATCTTTATAGATACCAGGGGTCTAAATAATTAGCAAGGGATGAAATATTCTAGGCACAACAAATATAATAAAAATGATAATCAAACTTAAAAGAATCTACAAATTTAATCCTGTCTCATAGGATCAAAATTTAGATGCCATCTAATCCAGCCCCATCATTCTAGAGATGAGAACACTGAAGCCCAGAGAGGTGGTGTGATTACCCAAGCATCCCTCACATGGGTTATAAGGAAGAGCTAGCTGTGCCTTGAACCCCAGCCCTCCAATTCTAGAACCAATGCTTTTTATACTCTATCCGACAGCTTCATGGTGACTTCCTTGTAGCCAATAGGATACTTTATAGATTCAGACAAAATAATAACAAAATTTGTATGGAGAAATAAAAGGTCAAGAATATTAAGTGAAAACACAAAAAATAGGAAAGAAGAAAGACTGCCTTTAGACCTCATGTTGTAAAAAAGTAATTTTCAAAACTATATGGCTGAATTGTTTTAAAATGGGGGAGGGGGAAAATAGATCTGTGAGGTAGATTAGACGAACAAGATTTAAAAACAAAGCCAAATATACAACAGTCTAGTGTTCGATAATCAATCAACAAAGAGGCTTTTATTAGGTACCTTCTACGTGCCAGGTACTGTGGTAAAAACAAAACAACAGAAGAACACAAATTACGAGGCAAAGGACTCATTGTCTAAAAAAATCTCCCCCAAAACAAAAAACTTGTTGTGAAAACTTGATTCCAATTTGGTAAGAAATGGCCTTATACCTTGTTAAAGTTAAAACACATAGCCTTGGGGACAGCTAGGTGGTGCAGTGGATAAAGCACTGGCCTTGGATTCAGGAGGACCTGAGTTCCAATCTGGCCTCAGACACTTGGCACTTACTAGCTATGTGACCTTGGGCAAGTCACATAACCCTTATTGCCCAGCAAAAAACCAAAACCAAAACAACAAAACAACCCCACATAGCCTTAAATCAATAAATTAATAATAAATCACTAAAACACTTATTAAATGCCTACTATTTGCCAGACACCTTGCTAAGTGCTGGGGATACAAAAGGGGAGCTCCTGCTCTCAAATAGCTTACAATCTAATGGCAAAGACAGCATGTAGACAATATTTACAAAGCAAGCTATTCACAGGATAAATAGGAAATAATTAATAAAAGGAAGACACTGGAATTAAGAGGAAAGGCTTCCTGTAGAAGGTGAGATTTGGGTTGGGACTTAAAGGAAGCTAGGAAAGTCAGTAGGTAAAAATAGAGGAAGGAGAGAATTCTAGGCATGGGGGACAGCCAGAGAAAACGTCTGGAGCCAAAAGATGGAATATCTTGTTTGTGGGACAGTCAAGAGGTCAGTGTCCATGGAGTGAAGAGTACATATCAGAGAGTAAGGTATAAGAAGACTGGAAAGGTAGGAGGAGGTTAGGTTATAAATGCCAAACAGAACATCTTGTATTTGATTCTGAAGGCAATAGAGAGCCATTAGAATTTATTGAGTAGGGGAGTGACATGATCAGACTTGCGTTTTAGGAAAATCTCTTTGGTGTTTGAATGGAGAATGGGTTGGAATGGGGAGAGAATTGAGACCAGCAGACCCACCATCAGGCTATTGTCACCTCAAGGTGTAATGACTGGAATGACACCACCTGCTGGAGAGCTACTATTGGAAAGCTCTGCCATGAGGAGAAGGCACCTGAGAGCAAGCCATGTGGCTTTTCTATGGAATCAGGAAGTGATGTTTGCTTGTGGGAGGAAGAAGGCTGGCTCTCTCCCTTTTTTTCGTCAGGACTCTGATGGAGAGTGGAGCTAAAAATATGCTCTCCCTTTGATAGATAAAGGAATCTAAGCCTTTCTCTCTCTCTTCACCAAATTCTTATTCTCCTTAATAAATACTTAAAAGTCTAAACTCTTGCTACCGCTTATAATTTATTGGTGACCACTCATTAGAGATTTTAGATAGTATAGCTAGAATTTTAGCGCCTTACAAAGGCATGAGATGATGAGGGCCTGTGATAGAGTGGTAGCAATGTCAGAGGAGTGAATGGGGTAATAGAGAGATGTTGCAAAGGTGACATCAATAGGCCTTGGCAACAGCTTGGATATGGGGAGTGAGAAATAGTGAAGAATCTAGGATGACTCCAAAGTTAAAAGCCTGAGGGACTGGGAGGATAGCGTTACCCAATGTAGTAACAGAGAAGGGTGGATGGGGCAGGGTTTAGGGGGACTGTTCTGTTTTGGACATATTGAGTTTAAAGATGTCTCCTGGATATCCAGTTGGAGATGTCTAAAAGGCAATTTGAAATGTAAGATTGGAGGTGAGCAGGGTAGCTAGGTGATGCAGTGGATAGAGCACTGGCCCTGGAGTCAGGAGGACCTGAGTTCAGGTCCGGCCTCAGACACTTAACACTTACTAGCTGTGTGACCCTGGGCAAGTCACTTAACCCCAATTGCCTCACCAAAAAAGAAAAAAAATAATTAAAAAAGAAAGATTGGAGGTGAGCAGAGAGATTGGGGCAGGAAAGCTAGATTTGAATATCATCAGCATAGACATGGTAAATCCATGGGAGCTGGTAAAATCACTAAATGAGTATAATAGGTGAGTTTTTTAAATTATTGGGGAACTAGGCTGTGTTTAGTTAAATTGTTGCTACTTATAAATTAATGGTTATTGTAGCAGTTTAGGTAGTAAGCATTTATTGTCAAAGTTTATTAAATATCAGTAAACAATTGACTGTGTAGCATTTCCCTAACTTCTTTACTAGTCCCAGGCTTACAGATCTAAACAATTACATACCCAGCAATTACATACCTAGAGTCCTAGGGAGAAGAGAGAGTAAGCCTCCTGCAGTGCAGTCTTCTTCCTCCTTCTGATAGGGGTGGCTTCTTACCCACTGATCAAAGCCAATTGGTCAGCATCATTCAATTCCATTGATTGAAGGTGGTCCATATTAAAATGAGCTGTACTGTGAAGACATCAAGGTCTTTAAATAGGTGTGGTTTTGAGCTAGTTGGAGTCTTATCTCTATTGTACCTTTGGGCTGGCTCTGAAAGAGACTAGCTAAAGTTTAGAGTGGTAGTAAGAGGGACAGCTAGGTGGTGCAGTGGATAAAGCACCGGCCCTGGAGTCAGGAGGACCTGAGTTCAAATCCGGCCCCAGACACTTAACACTTATGAGCTAGTCAAGTCACTTAACCCCAACTGCATCATGAAAAAAAATAGAGCGGTAGTGAGAGAGCCCAATATGACACAGGGACTAAAACTGGGCTCCCCCTCCCCCCCAAGAAATCCATTATTAATAATTATTTTTTCACACAGGAGATGGGAAGCTGGTCCAGGACAGAACCCTGATTGATGCCTATGGTTAGAGAGTGTGATCTGGATGAGGATCCAGCAAAGGAAACAGAGAAGAAGTGGTCAGATAGGTAGGAGGAAAACCAGGAGAGATGATGTCGTGAAAACCTAGAGAGAAGAGAGTAGGGAGGAGGAAAGAGTGATCAACATAACAGTGTCGAAGGCTGCAGTGAGGTCAATGGGAATGAGGATTGAGAAAAAGCCACTGGATTTGACAACTAAGAGATCATTGATAACTTTGGAGAGAACAGTTTTAGTGGAATGATAAGGTTGGAAGTCAGATTATAATGGGATAAGAAAAGGGTGAGAGGAGAAAAAGTGCAGGAAGCTATTGTAGATGGGCCTTTTGGAGGAGTTTAGTTTAAAAAAAGCAGAAGAGATATAGGGCAATAGTTAACAGAGATGTGAGAGGAATGATTATTAATAACCAATAATTTGTGGAGATCCATAGTTCTCCCCTTCTTCTAAAGTCCTTGATATTACTGATAATTACTTGACATTACTGGTAGTGAGACTGAATCTCCTCACAACTCCACATAACCTTAACAAGAATTTAATCTAAGGTGGGGAAGCCCATTTGTGTTCTACTCAGATATAGGTGAGGATAAATTCTTTTATTAGATTTCCCAAACTAGGGGTGGTCTGAATATCCTCTCTATCCAAGGGTGACATGATATCACTTTCAGTCCCTCATTTTAATATAGCCCAACTTGGTTGTGCTAACCAATCAGAGTTGATGGCCACTCCTCTTCTAAATGAACATGTAAGCTCTCAACCTGCCTGCCATGATTGTCTTTGGTCTAAGAGAGAGCCAAAATTACCATCCTTTTATTGATAACATGCTGACCTTATTCATAAATTTATTAAATTGTCAAGAAACTATGTCTCTCTAATCTTTTCCCCCAGACCTTTATTTTTTTATAATTACATGTAAAGATAGTTTCCAACATTCATTTTTGTAAGATTTTGAGTTCAAATTTTTCTCCCACCCTCCTTTCCTTACTACTTCCTGAAGCCACCAAGCAATGTGATATAGGTTATACATTACAATCATGTTAAACATATTTCCACATTGGTCATGTTGTAAGAGAAGAATCAGAACAAAAGGAAAAAAAGCACAAGAAGAAACAGCAACAAAACAACAAAGCAACAACAAAAGTGAAAATAATATGCTTCAACCTGCATTCAGACTCCATAGTTCTTTTTATGTATGTGGAGAACATTTTCCATCATGAGTCTTTTGGCATTGTCTTGGATCATTATATTGCTGAGAAGAGCTAACTCTATCACAGTTGATCATCACACAGTGTGGTTGATATTGTGCACAATGTTCTCCTGGTTCTGCACATTTCACCCAGCATCAATTCATGTAAGTCTTTCCAGTTGTTTTTTTTTTCTTTAAATTCTCCTGCTTATCATTTCTTACAACACAATTGTATTCCATTACATTCATATACCCACAACTTATTTAGCCATTCCCCAATTGATGGGCATTCCTTCAGTTTCCAATTCTTTGCCACCACAAAAAGAGCAGCTATAATCTCTAACCTTGTTTAATCATCACAAATGGTAGGATCGAGTGCCAGTTTTTTGTTCTTGTTAGAATAGAGGAAATGTGGAAATGTTTGTAGGCAGGAGAAAATGAACAAATACAGAGGGTGAGATTGGAAATAAGTGAAAGAGTGGGGGTGACTGAGAGGGCAATATGTTGGAGGAGATGAGATGGAATGGGATCATTAGAATTTGGTAAACAATAAGAGCACTACATGTGAAATAGGGGTGAAGAGGAGAAAGGCAAAAGGCAATTGAATGATTGGAGATGAGGAGGATGGGAGAAGAAGTTCATGTTGAATGGTAATTTATAAAAGTGAAGAGTAGTTTCCATTTCCTTCTCCAGCTCATTTTACAGATGAGGAAACTGAGGTAAACAGGGTTAAGTGACTTATCCAGGGTCACACAGCTAGTAAATGTCTGAGGGTGGATTTGAACTTAGAAAGATAAATCGTCTTGACTCCATGCCTGGTACTCTGTCTACTGTACCACCCAGCTGTTCATATAAAATAAAATACATAGCATTAAAAAGGAAAACAATTATATTGAAATATAATCATCAATAAATGAATAAATAAATAGTATACACATATGTATGTATTGTGTTGGTGAAAATAACTACTATGGACACAATTCTGGGGTAAGCATATTATCAATTTATCAATTTATACCAATAAAGGATTGTCCAAGTGAATCCTTAACTTCTCATGGTGCTCAGAGTGAGCATGTGGCCCCAAGAGCACATGTGGTCCCCCAGAGAGACAGCATGTGGTCTGAAGGAGACCCAAGAGAGAGCAAGAGAGAGCCCATATGGCTACCTGTCCAGGTTTTTTTTTAATCCCTTTTCCATAAGAGGCAGGTCATTACACATCAATCAAATCTAATTGGGTCATTATACATCAAACAAATCTAATTGCTTAGCATTATTTAAATTTAATTGGTTGAAGTGACTTGAAGGTGGGTTTTATTAAAATGAGGTCCAAGGATGACATCAGAGAAAGGAATGCAAGACCCTTACTCAAACTGGTCAGAGCAAAATCCCTTCATCTAGCTGTGGTTTGATCTCATCAGTAAATCCTCCTATCTAGACAAAAGGATCAATCTCCACTCAAGGCTCCTTTTGTGAGCTTGGGGTAGAGTGGGTTTGACCTAGATGAGATTTGATGAAGTGTCTCAAGGAGAACTTTTTGGAGGGGGCAGGAGGGGCACAAAAGAAGTAAGAAAAAATCCCCCAATATATTATTTTTTTCTTTTTTCTTTTTTTTTTTTGCAGGGCAATGAGGGTTAAGTGACTTGCTCAGGGTCACACAGCTAGTAAGTGTCAAGTGTCTGAGGCCGGATTTGAACTCAGGTACTCCTGAATCCAGGGCCGGTGCTTTACCACTGCGCCATCTAGCCGCCACCCCCAATATATTATTAATAATGATTTCTCACAGTTTAGGTATATGTATATAGGCACACACGTGTTTGTGTATAAAGTTCACTGGGGGGGGGTGTCATAGGATGGGAGTCTGCTTTGTTTTAGCTGTGTGTGTTTGTCTGCAATCTTAAAACAAAATGTATTCAAAACAAAAAGAATGGGTGGGAATTCCATTGACATAGAAGGCAATGGAGAACATTCTAGATATAGAGAATAAAAAAAGTCCAGGAGGAGGAAAAGTGTAGGGTGTGGCCTATTTTTGGTAGGGACAGAAAGTAATCCATCCTGTCTGAAGCAAAGACACATCAGAGGGGTTGCCTTTAAATGGTTGAGGACCCTTCTATAACTTAACACTCAAGAGAACAAGAAAGTTAGAAAAGCACAATCCTGTGGGCCCTGGAGCACCATTGCTGGGACAACACCATCAAAGACCTCATAATAAACTCTAAATAAGGAAGGTCACGGTGGTTGCTCTCTGGGCCAAGAGCCTGTGGTTTGGGTTGCCTGCAGGCTGGCTTCCAAATGCCTGGAGCCAAATACTCTCTTCATCAACCTCATCTTCAGCCTACAATTGTCCCAAAGCTCTTCAATTCTACCAGGACAACCACTTATTAAGCACTTAACTATGTGCATTGTGTTTTCCCCTTCTGTTTTCCCTTTCCTTTGCATGATAATAACTCAATGATATAGCATGAATTTTCTTGGGGAAGGGGGGGGCGGGGCGGGGGGGGGGGGGGCTGGACCTTTTTTCATCTTTGTGGGGAACTCCTTGTATGGAAACTTCCACCATCTGCACTTGATGCAGATTTGGCAAATTAGTTTTAGAGAGTCTCATTAAGTCTTATGAAGCAAAGAAAGCTTAAGTATATGGCCCATAGTCACAAAGAGCAGGGTTAGAATACGCATCTTTTACTTCGAGGCAAGCCTTCTATACATTGTCACACCTCTCACAAATCTAACACTTTACAATTTAGAAAAGGTTTTCCTCAAGATAAATAAGTAAAACAAACAAAAAGCACTTAAAAATTAACAAAAAGTTTTAAAATAAAATGTTTTCTCATAAAAGCCTTGATTAGCTAGCTAGATATAACTAACATTGTATTTCTGTCCCCACTTTGCAGATGAGGAAATCAAGGCTTAAGAGAGGTTAAGTCACTCACTCATGAATCCATATATTGTTAGAGTTGGAAGGGATTTTAATTAGTCCAATTCCCTCATCTTTCAGAGTGGGAAATTGAGGTAGAAGAGAAGTATAATGACTTTCCCAAGACTAGCTAGTTCATTAAAAGATACATCAGGGACTCAAACAAATGACTCCTGGCTCCAATTCCTTGTCCGTTCCACTATACCAAACTACCACTCAGGTGTCCTTCACATCCCACCTGCCCTAGTTTCTTCATTCAGAGCTGCTGGCACACATTCCATTCATTCATTCATTCATTCAACAAATATTTATTTTCCATAAATTCACCTCTTTTCATAGACAAGCTCAGATATGAGCCTAGGAAAGGAACCATCCTATTTTTCTAGAAACCTCATAAAAAGACACTGAAATTGGGACTCTGAGCTGGACTAACAAGAAGAATGCTGAAGTATTGTGTAGATGCTGAATAAGAGAAGCCCCCAATCCATCCAATCTGGATGTTTCAGGACACGAGAACAGATAACACGTTTGTAGCTTTGATGGATCTCCTGAGAAAAACTGTAACCATTTGTAATTATCCTATTACAAGTGACATTTTTATTGAAATCTTAGAGGAAAGAGAGACAGTGTAGGGGGTAGGGGAGTGGAGGGGCCATCTACTCTAACCCTTCCTTTTACAGATTAGGAAACTGAGGCACAGGGAAGCTAAATTCTTTTGCCCAAGGGCATATGGTCAATAAGCACCAGAGGTGGAATATGAGCCCATGTTCTCTGACCCCTGAGTTAGGGCTTTTTCCATTGGATCATGTTGCATCCCTCAGTCCAACATCAGACTTAATCAGCTTCTTTGCAGCACCAATGGAATTCTTCATGCTATGAACTTCTTGTTTCCTTAAAACCCTGGACACAGTGCTTTCATTGAGAGGGGAAATGAAGAAAAGCTAAACTGTGCCAAGGACCAAGGACCCCACCCGAGCCGGGCAGTTTGTGTGTGAAGGAAAGCACCATGTAGTGAGGAGGCAGGCCTACAGCTTTGCTGACAGAGCCTTACTATATAACCAGGAATGGGAAAGGCTTTTCAAGGCAAGGAAAGTTATCTTGAGGAGAGAGAAAGGCCTCCTTTGAATGAGATCCTGTTTCCTCATTCAGTGGGCTCAAACTTGTGCCTGGATCAGCATTGCTGACTTGAGCCTAAGGATTTTCAGTCAGTTCATCATTGAATCGACAAGTTGAAAAATCACCTAGGGGGTGAAAGCTAATTATGTTGATGAGAAGGGAATTGGGGCAGACTTGGCTTCAACCTCATGATCTCTCAGTTTCAAGTAGAACTTAAACCTTTGGGGGCTCAAATTGGGTTGGGTTTTTTTTCCCCTCTTGGCAAACCACAACATCCTATTTCTAAGAAAGAAGGTTTAAGGAAGGGTTTCTTGGACATCAAATAGCTGTTACAAAACAACATTTTGATGAGTTAAGTGTAAATGAATCGGAAACATGTGGATTAAATTTACCCCCAAATACATGTGGGTTTAAAGAGTAAGGGGGAAAAAACTTAGCCAAATGCATTTGGGGATTGTGACGATCCTCAAATGGTTGAAAAATTACTTTGAGACCTCATCAATTGCCAAACCCAGCAGGATTTAGTTGAGTCTTATATTATCATTATTATTACTATTATTATTATATATTCATAAATAGCAGTACTTCATGGTCTTTATGACTAGTTACCAATCCTATGGCATGAGCTGCCCAATTTTAGACAGTAAATTAGTGGTTTCAAAATGGGATTAGAACTCACAGCTTTTAATTTGCCTGGCCACTGAGTTATGCTATACCCCTCCAGGTGTTATTATAACATCATGTGGGAATTTAGTTATAAAGGTGCTTAAGTGGCAACAGGAAGGATTTGTGTTCGATATTAAGAAGAAATTTCCTATATGGGTTATTCACTGTCAAGTAGATCATACAATGCTAGGAGGTCTGGCAGAAAAGGGACTCAGCCAGGAATTTCATAGCCATGATAATCACCATGGACTTTCTTGCACATAGCACCTGGGGTAAAGGTGGCAAAACAGAAGGTGGACAGTGCCTGCTAATGCATACACCACACACTGCCAGACACTAGCTCTCCCTTCCATTTTTTTTTTTTTTTGGTGGGGCAATGAGGGTTAAGTGACTTGCCCAGGGTCACATAGCTAGTGTCAAGTGTTTGATCCCAGAGTTGAACTCAGTGCTTTCTGAATCCAGGGCTGGTGCTTTATCCACTATGCCACATAGCTGACCCCCCCCCCCCACTTCCATTTTAAGCTAGCTAATGATTTCTCTATTTGTCTTGCGTTGCCTATCCTGTCTGAAGCTCATTGGGCTTCTACTAGCAAATACTGTTCTATTCCCCTTTATTTCTCCCTCCTGATAACTTGATAGATTATTCTAGAAGTAGAAATTGTTACATTAGAAGAATGGGATGGGGGCAGCTAGGTGGCACAGTGGATAGAGCACCAGCTCTGGATTCAAGAGGACCTGAGTTCAAATCTGGCCTCAGACACTTGATACTTAGTAGTTGTGTGACCCTGGGCAAGTCACTTAACCCTCATTGCCCTGCCAAGAAGAAGAAGAAGAATGGGTTGCTGGAAAAGGTATCAAGGACTTTACTTAGAGAAACAAGAATAGATAAGAGATAACTAGTGCAGTCTTGTCAAGAGGCAGGGAAAGGGACTTTTTAATTTAATTTGACATTTTTATTGATGCCTTTTGTCTTTATATGTGTTATTTCCTATACTTTCCCTAAATCAAAGCTCTTCTGTGACAAAGAAAAAAATAGGTAAAACACCTGTTGTAGTGACTGTATCAAATAATATAGAAAAAAAAACAGTTGTCTTAATAACCCCTCACCTCTCTGCCATGAAGGGAGGAGATGTGTTTCATTATCTTTTCCTGGGACATTATTAATTCATTGTTTTTTTGTTTTGTTTTGTTTTGTTTTGTTTTGTTTTGGTTTTTTTTTTTCTTAGAAGATTCTGGGAGATACACCTGAGCTACTACCAGACAGTGTGTCTATACTCTCTTAAGTCATTTTTTTTTAGTTGTGTCTTCTTTGCCAAGAACATGCCCATATGAGGCAATGCCCCCAAATGCTGCAAGACTCCAAATAGTTCCTTAGTTTTGATGGCTTGGTCTTCTACCTTCCCCATATAAATCACTTGACCACATCCCCCTGAAGACTTCTCCATTAGCTCTGCATTTTCACAAGGAAGTGAAATTTGGGGATACAAACAATCAGGCAGTGGTTGGCCTTAGAATGAGTTAGCCGGCTAATTTCAGCTGCCTTTGTTGTGACCCAGGTCTGACTCTGTGTCAGTTCCCTGAAATCCTAGGTGTTGCTAGGTTTCTCTCTCTCTCTCTCTCTCTCTCTCTCTCTCTCTCTCTCTTCTTCTTCTTCTTCTTCTTCTTCTTCTTCTTCTTCTTTTGATCTTGAGGAGATTAATCTTTCCTAGGTAGCCAGAACCCTATAATGTCAGCCCTTGATTACAGAAATCTAAATTAGCTCATTTTAGTGAGCTACTTTAGGTCATAAGATAATTGGATTTAGAGATATAAGGTACTTTACAGATCATCTGTTCCAATCCTTTCGTTTTACAGATAAGGAAAACTTCTTTTGTGAGCTTTAGAACCAGACATTGGTAAAGGTATGTCACTGGCAAGTTTAGACCTAAGGGCAGATTAGACAGTCCTGGACTTACCAAAGGACTAGCTTTGAGTCTGTTCCTCCAAACTCACTAGCTATGTAACCATAATCAAATCACTAGATTGTGCTGAACTTCAATTTCTTCATCTATATAATGGGCATAATACTGCTTGTATGGGCTGCTAGGTTCTGCAGTGGGTAGAGCACTGCGCTTAAAATCAGGAAGACTCCTCTTCCTGAGTTCAAAGTCACTACCCCATTTGCCTCAGTTTTCTCATCTGTCAAATGATTTGGAGAAGGAAATGGCAAACCACTCCAGTCTCTTTACCAAGAGAACCCCAAAACGGGGTCACAAAAAGTTAGACACAACTGAACTACAACAAAAACAGGTACTGCTTGTATTGCCTACCTTATTGTACTTCTCTAAGGGAAGTCATTTGTCACAATGCTTGGAAATTTGAGCTGTTACTGGTTCAATGGAAGAATTTTCCCCCAATCATCAATGTTGTTCCCATAATGGACTAGATAGTGCAGTGGATAGAACACTGGGCTTGTAGTCAGAAATATGAGTTCAAATCTAGTTTTTGACACTGACTAGCTGCATGATCCTAGGCAAGTCCCTTAACTTATTTGCCTCAGTTTCCTCATTTGCAAAATGTGGATAATACAGAATATGTTGTCAGGATCAAATGGAGAAATATTTGTAAAGCACTTAGTACAGCCACCTGGCACATAGTTGACTATATAAGTGACAGGAATTATCATGATGATGACAATGATAACATTATGTATATTTATGGCACATGGTAGAGTTAGATCCATAGTCCTGGAAGTACTCTGACTGAATGATTACTTGGAAAGGAAGCTATTGAGATTAGGTGGGAGGTTGGGCTCTATTATTACCTCTAAAATCTTTTTCAACTGCAAGAGTCTATGACTTTTTTTCAGATTGTACAATCAAGAGACTTGTGGAAAGATGACAGTATTTTAGGACCTTGAAGAGGCCACATCCCCCACAAACACTGCAGCAAAGCTCTTAAAATGCCATGATTTTTCTTTTCTTTTTCTTTTTTTTGTTTGTTTGGTTTTTTTTGGTGAGGCAATTGGGGTTAAGTGACTTGCCCAGGGTCACACAGCTAGTAAGTAAGTGTTAAGTGTCTTAGGCCAGATTTGAACTCAGGTCCTCCTGAATCCAGGGCTGGTGCTCTATCCACTGTGCCATCTAGCTCCCCCCTTTTCTTTTTCTTTTTTTCTTTTTTTGGTGAGGCAATTGGGGTTAAGTGACTTGCCCAGGGTCGCACAGCTAGTAAGTGTTAAGTGTCTGAGGCTGGATTTGCACTCAGGTCCTCCTGAATCCAGGGCTGGTGCTCTATCCACTGCTCCACCTAGCTGCCCCTATCATTTTTCATCCTTCATTCTCAAAAAAGACCAAGATACAGAGAGGGTGATGTCTTGACTTGCAAGGGAATTGGATTTAAGTGAGGCAGAGCTGAGCAGAATCATCAACTAACTTACTCTCTCCTTTAGAGTCATGTGGGTCCAGTGGCAACACATAGGCCAACACAACTGGTTATGAACTGGATGCATTGGGATACCTTGGTCTTTTTAACCTAAGGTCTTTCCCAGTTCCCGGGTTTGTCTGAGGCAACACTTTTTCAGTGAATAAAGACTAGGTAAAAATTGAGGCAGAAGATGACCTAGTTTGCCTTCACACACACAAAAAAATCAATCTTGGAGGAGAAGACCCTTAGAGTTTTTAGCCAGAAGAGAAGCAATCGCTATTAATACTCTGAGCCATCAAAACCCAACCAATGAGCAAGTGAGGCTTGGGCTGGGACCTGTTTTCAGTCATTAATCTAAAAATGCACCAGAACAAACAATGATAAAGACAATCAAATGTGAATCCCTCCCTCTAGTCTGCCACAATCTTGTGGAAGCCTGGAACAAAAATAAGCCAAAGTAGTCAGAAGGTGGGGTATAAAGCAACCTGGTTGCACACATGGCATCCCAGGATCGTAATAGGAGACAAAATTCAAGCAGCAACCAGCACAAAGTAACCTTGGCTGAAGAAGGAACCAACAGCATTCCATCCAGGCAACCAGTCTTCAACCCAGAAACCATGCAGTTTGGCTTTAAATCATAGTCAGAGATAAGGCCAGACAATTCCTCCAGAAGTTGAGATGTAGTCTTAGCCACCCTGATCCTAACCAAGCAGGGCTTGTCCAACTTATCTAGTAGTACAGGTGAGGAGTTTGACCCAAGAACAAGCTCCTAACCCAGAAACTGAAACTGGAGATATGAATAAATTGAAGAAAACACAAAACACATTGAAGAAATATCTTAGGTAGAGAGATTCCCAAGGAGGTAAACCCAGAAGATGAATAATTCTTTGAAGGAATTCTAGGAAGGAAAGAAGGAAGGAAGGAAGGAAGGAAGGAAGGAAGGAAGGAAGGAAGATAGAAAGGAAGGAAGGAAGGAAGGAAGGAAGGAAGGAAGGAAGGAAGGAAGGAAGGAAGGAAGAAAGAAAGAAAGAAAGAAAGAAAGAAAGAAAGAAAGAAAGAAAGAAAGAAAGAAAGAAAGAAAGAAAGAAAGAAAGAAAGAAAGAAAGAAAGAAAGAAAGGACTTCAAGAGAAAAAAGTTACAGAGGGAAAAAACCCAACGTTCTGGTCTCAAGAACTACAAGGTTGCATATATAAAAGAGATGAGATATAAAATGGAATAGCTAGAGAGGGTAGAATGGCAAAGAGAATCAATACCTTAGAACAGATGGTGGGAAACCTTATCCAAGACAGAGTACATAATCAAAGTGAAGGCTACAGAAAATTCAATAGATAGGAAGAGTATAGGGTTATTATTGTCATTACTTACTGAGTCATCCTCAAAAGCATGAACCTAGATCACATTGGATTGCAAATTTCTGGAGTACAAAAATCATAGTTTTATTGTTCTTTTATCTCCCCCAGCATTTAGTGCAGCCCTTGAGGGGCAGTGCCTAGCTTGTTTACATGTATTTATGATTCTGGTGCATGGTGCCAGACACACAGTAAGGGAATAAATAAAAGAAATAATACTCTTCTTTCTCAATTACTTCCTTCTTTCTTTCTCTCTTCTCTTATCTCTCTTCTCTCCTACTCCCTTCCACCTTTGTTCCTTTGTTCCTTCCTTTCTCTTTCTTCCTATCTTTCTCTTCCTTCCTTCCTTCCTACCTGAGTTCAAATCCGGCCTCAGACACTTGACACTTACTAGCTGTGTGACCCTGAGCAAGTCACTTAACCTTCATTGCATCACAAAAAAGAAAGAAAGAAAGAAAGAAAGAAAGAAAGAAGAAAAAAGAAACTATCATTGATGATTAACTCTGTACCAACTATCTTAGAGAGTTACTTGATGCACCTAGATAGTAAATGAGTGACCCATGGATACACACACACACACACACACACACACACACATGCCTGAGGAGGAAGCCTTTCATCGCAGGTCTTCCTGTCTCTGAGTTCAGTACTTTGCTATTCTATGATTATCCTGGCTCTTCTGTTACTCCATCTTTGGAAGGTGCTGTCCTTGGCTGACCCATTAGCTAACTTCAGTTCAATTCAGCAAATATTTATTAAATGCTAGGGTTATGATTACTAGGCATAAATCAAAGATATTTCCTCTCAGGCACAGGAGAAATAATAGAAAATCTTGGTTACATAGAAAGATGAAACTTAACCAAATTTCTTTGTTAAGAAAACAAATGTCTGCCATAAGAGGCAGGGGTTTGCTTTAGGCTTTTGGTTGGGCTTCCCTCAAGCAGTTTGCCTTCGTTACAGAGTAAAAAAGGCAGAAGCAATAGGGGCTTTGCTATTCATTGATTCAATCCACCAAGAGATCCTGTGTAGGGCACAAAATCTTGTATGTGGTCAGATGCCTGAGGAAATACAAAGAAGTTACACGATCCCTGCCCTTGGGGAGTATAGTGGCCCTGCCCTGCTTCACTCTGGGACCCCACAAAGCCCCAGTACCTGGCTTTATGGCGCCCTCTTCAGGTTTTTTTTTTCTGTAATTAATTCTCCTTCCCTTGATATTGGGATCTTCACACTTAACAATAGCCTGGTAGAGAGGGTCAAGAACCATTTCCTTCCTCCTTTGTCTTGCTCCCTCAAAGCAATAAAAGCCATTTATTTGGGAATTAAAAAAAATGTTTTACTACTACTTGAATTAAAAAGATACATTCTGTATATCCTATTGGGTACATGCCACATGTATATGCACATACATATTCATATAAATGTGTACATGCATTCTACACTATACATGTGTGTTAATACATGCATGCACACATATACATATATGTGCATATATATTTGTTTTCAGTCATCTCTGTCTCTTACCTCTTTTGGGGGGTTTCTTGGTAAAGATATTGGAATGGTTTCTCCAGCATATTTTACAGATGAGAAAATGGAAGCAAACAGGGTTAGGTGACTTTCCCAAGGTCATACAGCTAGCTAGTAAGTGTCTGGGGCAGGATTTGAACTGAGGTTTTCATAACTACAGGCCTGGCACTCTATCCACTGTATCACCTAGCCACCTATAAATGAATGAATGAATGGATAGATGGATAGATAGATAAATAGATGAGTGAATGAATGAATAAATGAATAGATAAATAAGCAAATAAATAAATGACTAGATGGATGAATGAATGGATGGATGGACAAGCAAACAAACAAATAAATAAATAGATGGATAAATGTATGTTTGTGTGTATATATGTATATATACACATTGGTATGCATATTCATCTATATAGTATTTATACATATATGTGAATATGCACATTGTGTTCACAATCACAGATTTGCTATACATGTTGCATTGTATACACATGTGTACACATACAAACATGTACATTTATAGAGAATAAACATAAAGTAAGGTTTTTGAGAAAGGATAACACTATGAGCTTTGGGGATTATTAAAGTCTCAATGTGGAAGGTATCATCTGAGCAGTTTTAGAAGAGAGGTCATGTCATTTAGCCATCTTATCTTATGGAACAGAAGTAAGATACAAACTCAGGTCAGTTGACTCCAAGGCCCTTCTCTTTCTACCACACAACGCAGGTTGTTCTCTCTTGCCTAAATTAACCCTTCTTCCCAATTTTCTTTTTGCAATGACTACCTCCATGCTCTAGTACTTCCTAGCAGTATGACCTTGGATAAGTAATGTTCTTCTTCTGATTCTCAGTTTCTATGCCTAAAAGATAAGAGGAGAAGGTAGATTAGATTCTCTCTGATGTCTCTCTCAGTTCTAACTCCTATGGCTATAGGACTTTTTCTTTTTTTAATTAGTTTGTTACTTTTATGTTTCAAGTAACGAGGGGTTTCAAATAATGTTTTTCCCACTACTCCTTCCCCCAAATGGGGGGGGGGACCCTGAAAAACAAATCTTTTAATATATGGCTGTGTCTGGTGACCTTTTATTTCTTTTACTACACTCTTTTTTTTTGGGGGGGTGCAATGAGGGTTAAGTGACTTGCCCAAGGTCACACAGCTGCTCCTACTACACTCTATCAAAAGTCACCCTGGGGCGGCTAGGTGGCGCAGTGGATAAAGCACCGACCTGGAGTCAGGAGTACCTGAGTTCAAATCCGGCCTCAGACACTTGACCCTTACTAGCTGTGTGACCCTGGGCAAGTCACTTAACCCCAATTGCCTCACTAAAAAAAAAAGTTGGGGCAGCTAGGTGGCGCAGTGGATAAAGCACTGGCCCTGGATTCAGGAGTTCCTGAGTTCAAATCTGGCCTCAGACACTTGACCCTTACTAGCTGTGTGACCCTGGGCAAGTCACTTAACCCCAATTGCCTCACTAAAAAAATAAATAAATAAAAAAAAAGTCACCCTGCCACCCTCAAAATGGCACCAACTCAAATTCTTCCTCTGTAAAATGAAGGAATTTAGTTAAGGTCCTTGCAGCTGTGATCTATCAATCTATGATCTATCAATTAATCAGTAAACATTTATGAAGTACCTACCATATGCCAAATGTGATGCTAAGTGCTAGGGTTACAAAGACAAAAACAGTTCCTGACCTTAAGGAGCTTACATTCTATCTTAGATGATTTTTCCATGAGAAATTGAGAACCTGGCTGGGGTTGGGGGGTACAAAAATATAAGCAAAGGGAAAATTAATACAAGAAAATAATATAAGAACTGGCATAAAGAAGAAGGGCAGCTGGTTGGCACAGGAGATAGAGAACAGGAACACTCATCTTCCTGAGTTCAAATCCAGACTCAGACACATAGCAGCTGTGTGACTGGGCAAGTCACCTAACCCTTTTTGCCTCAGTTTCCTCATTGGTCAAATGAGCTATAGAAGGAAATGGCAAACCACTTCAATGTCTTTGCCAAGAAAACCCCAAATGGGGTCATGGAGAGTTTAAAATGACTGAACAACAATAACAACAGAAGACATTTCTGTTCTCTATGCCTTGGTTTCCTTATGGATAAAATTACAGAGCTGGACAAAATAATCCTTATGTAACTTTCCCTCTCTAACATTTGTGATCTTTGCTTACTAGGGAATCCTTAAGCAGATCAACCCTGCCCAGCAACAGGTTTGATTAAATCAACTTGACAGCATTGGTGTTATATAGAAACAAGTCCTGCATAAGGATC
Source organism: Dromiciops gliroides (assembly GCF_019393635.1). NCBI lineage: Eukaryota > Metazoa > Chordata > Mammalia > Microbiotheria > Microbiotheriidae > Dromiciops > Dromiciops gliroides. Next base: position 261,787,771 of record NC_057864.1, read on the forward strand.
CGTTCAGGTCACATATTGACTTAGAAAAAAATATATCAATATTATTTATCTTTTATTGAATTTTTATTTATTTTGTTAACTATTTCTCAATTTTATTTTAATGTGGTTCAGAGGCATCAGGAGTGTTATGCTGGGGCAGTGTGTTTTACACCTATAGTCTAGACTAATAGGATATAGAATGCAAGAGCTAGAAGGGTTCTCAGGAAACAGAATGCTAGAATACAGAATGGAACCTTGGAATGTGAAATATCAGAAGTAAGAGTTATCTTAGAATGTAGAATGGGACTAAAGAACTGGGAAGGACCTTTGAGGTCTTCTAGTCATTTTAAACATGAGAAAATTGAATCCAGGTTAGGCAAAAGAAGCAAAAAGCAACAGACCCCATTATTGCTTGCCTCTCCTCAGCTGGAAAAGCAATGCTTAGAGGTGGGGGTGAGAGTGTGGGCATATTTCTTGAGTTTAAACCCAATGTCTCTTAATGTTTCTCTTTGGTTAAAGGCAATGGGAAGTTCACATCACCTCCACAAAGCACGTGTTTGCTAGTGTTCACCAGACCCAAGGGACAGGAGTTTTGTGTGTGATAAAAGCACACTCTAAAAACCCACTCTCAGTCTCAATATTCCCTTTGAACATAATATAAATGCTACTGTGGACCCCAGAGGTTAATCCATTACAACCCAGCAATTCCATTTTGTGACTGTTTGGAAGATAAAAGGAGCAAAGTAATGTTTAGTCCAGAGCACCCAGACATGATAAATTTCTCCAATTTCCTCTTGCTTCGTAGAGCTGAACATGACAAACTAAGACAGGGGTGGTGTGACTGTGGGGTGGTGTCAGGAAAGAAAGAGGAATATTATTTCTATTCAAGACATGAGTTGTGAAAAGGGCTCTTTCTCCACTCCCTCTCCCCACTTTTGCCTAAGAAGAGTTTGCATTTAACCCTGAAACAGATAAATCAGCTTCTCTTGCTAAATGATAGGGTCATTTTACTAAGTGACATGATGGAAGGGGTTTTAAATCTAGCCAGCTGTGGGCTGACTTTCTCCTGGGGGTGTTAGCCTGCTTCGCTTCACCTGCCTACCTTTCTGTAGGGATTCCATATGGATTAGACCCCATGAAGTAAGATTAGCTGCTCATCTCTCAGTTCATGCTCACCAGGGGGCTTTTTGAATGAGGGAAGAGTGACAGATCCAACTGCAGCTAGGATGAAAACCTTTAGTAAAGTAGAGAACTAAGGGAACCTGTGTCTTGCGTGAGCAGGCATCCTGCACATAGGAAGAGCTCAGTAAAAGTGTCTGCACAGGCTAGAGATTGATATGTGGTGGAAGGAGGAAAGGACTGGAACTGTAATCCCAGCTCAGCTACTTCTACCTGCAGGACCTTGGGAGGGCTTCAGTGCCCTCACCTGTAAAACAAAGGAGTTGGATTAGATAACCTCTCAGGCCTTCTCTGGCTCTAAAAATCTGTGCTTCTGTGCTCATTTCTTATGCTGGTCCTGTGGTCCTGAGCGAAATGACTCCAGTTGTTGAATTTATTCAATTCAAAAATCATTTATTAAGCACTTATTATGCATCAAGTACTTTTTTTTAGGAGGACAATGAGGGTTAAGTGACTTTCCCAGGGTCACACAGCTAGTAAGTGTCAAGTGTCTGAGGCCAGATTTGAACTCAGGTCCTCCTGAATCCAGGGCCGGTGCTCTATCCACTGAACCACCTAGTTGCCCCATGCACCAAGTACTTTACAAGATACCTACAATATACAGGGAAAAATGGAAAAGTGCCTGTCCTCAAGGAGTTTATACTCTAGGCAGGTCTAAGGACAGGATTATTATATTAGGATGAGGGACTTGTAGGTCATTCATCTGTTAACTAAAGGAGGTTCACTTAACCATACCATGGAAAGGATATTCGACAAGGATACTCCAGCACTTAGCTCAGGTATATGTGATCCCCACTCCTTCCCCCATCACCATATGAAAATGTATCTTATTGGCTGGACAGGGTGTGGTGATTCAAGAGGTCTTGTGATGTTTGCAAAATCTGAGGGCTACTTCCAGGTGTTGTGTTGTTTCATGTTTAGCAATGGCTCAAAAATGTACATAGGACACATTTTTAAGTTTAACCTGCATTATCAACATTTTCCTCATCATTTTCATTAATCTAGGCAATCAACAAAATAGTAAATTGAGCCCTGATTTGTAGTATTTGCCAATTCCTGGGGTGTGAATGCTCATATTGAAAATTGAACAATCAGCTCTTTCTGCCCAGTATGAGCTTGCTCCAGCCAGCATCCCTGGTAATGCCCAGAAGTGTCTAGGAAACCATCTGGAAATGGCCAAAACTATTATTGTTTTATGCCCTACTCTTCATGACCCCATTTGGGGTTTTCTTGGCAAAGATACTGGAGTGGTTTTGCCATTTCTCCAGCTTATTTTACAGATAAGAAAAATGAAGTAAACAAGGTTAAGTGACTTGCCCAAGGTCACACAGAGATAGTAAATGTCTGAGGCCAGATTTGAACTTAGGTCCTCCTGACTCCAGAGCCAGCACTCTTATCCACTGCATCACCTAGCTACTCCTCATCATATTAAAGGGAATTCATTATTAGATGTAGAGTTGGAGTGGACCTTAGCACTCATCTGGTCAATTAATCCCTTCACCTTACAGTTGAGGAAATGGAGATGAAGAGAGGACAATCGGCTTTCTTTTTTTTTTCTTTCTTTTTTTTTTTTTAGTGAGGCAATTGGGGTTAAGTGACTTGCCCAGAGTCACACAGCTAGTAAGTGTTAAGTGTCTCAGGCCGGATTTGAACTCAGGTCCTCCTGATTCCAGGGCCAGTGCTCTATCCACTGCGCCACCTAGCTGCCCCAGACAATTGGCTTTCTTAAGGATTAGCTGGTAATGAGTAGCAGAGACAAGATTCCAACCCAAATCCTCTACTCTTCCATCACACATTCATCTCTAGCCTTTTTTCCATTAACAGGTTACTGAGCCTTCTAATATGAAGGAAATTGTCTACTGCCATTCTGCAGCACATTAGATCACTGGAATAAGTTATTTTAGGAGAATGCTTTTTCACGGTCCAATTATTCTACCTCATTCATGACACTCAGTTTTCCAGTTTCCCTGGTTGGACCTAGAATGAGTTCTAGGGTGTCCACAACAGAGATTCCCTTTAACTCACGGTTCAGTTCTTATAGATAGAAGTGCTTTCCCATTCCTCTCCAAAAAATTCCCCCAAAACAACCTTTATAAAGTGAGTACCCCTTTATATAAGTTTTATATTTGATTATATTTGTACCTTTTAAAATAACCTTGATAAACTATAAGCCCCTTGAAGATGGGAACACATTGGTATACAATAGGTGCTTAATAAATGATTATTGATGAATTGGTTATGTGCCTGGTTAAAACACTAAATAATGAATTTTGAGGGAGAAAAGTATGATAATCAGGAGCAACAGTATGTATGCACAGTACACTTAGCTTTAAGTAAATATTTATGCTTGTATGTTTTATATATTTTATGTATGCTTTATATATTTAAGCATATGTATTATAAAGAATATATTTAATTTTAAGGTTTGCAAAGTAATTTATCCATCTAATATCTAACTTATCCTCACAACAATCCTGTGAGGTGGGCACCATTAATACGACCCTTCTGTCCTCTGAAACTGCCACCACTCTGACAGACTCTCATCATCTCACACTTAGATTATTGTAATAGCCTACTGGTGGTGCTGCCTGCTTCAAGTCTCTCCCCACAACAATCTATCCTTCATTCACCACCAAAGTGATTTTTCCTAACGTGCAGGCTTTAATCATGTAACCCCCACTCAATAAACTCCAGTAACTATCACCTCCTGGATCAAATACAAAATCCTCCCCATCGCATTCAAAGTTCTTCATAATCTAGCCCCTACAAACCTTGCCTGTGTCTTCTTATACCTTACTCCCCACCATATATTATTTGATTCGGTGACACTGACCTCCTTGCTGTTCTATGAATTAGGCACTCCATCTCTTGGCTCTTGACATTTGCTCTAGCTGCTTCTGATACTTGGAATTTTCTCCCTCTGTATCTCTGCCAACTGGATTCCTTCAAATCCCAGATATGATTCTACCATCTAGAGGAAGGCTTCTCCAAACCTTCTTAATTTTAGTGCTTTCCTTTTCTTAATTATTTCTGATTTATCCTGTGTATATCTTCTTTGTATGTTGTCTTTTCCATTAAATTGTAAGTTCCTTGAGGACAAGGGGCTGGTTTTTGTCTCTTTTTGTATTTCTAGTGCACAGTACTTGGCACATAGTAGGTGCTTAAATGTTTATTTACTCATTATCCCAGTTTTATAGAAGAGGAAACTGAGGCTGAGAGAGATGAAGTCATCTAACTAGAAAGTGTTTGAATCAGGAATTGAACTCCAAACCTCTATCCTCTATACCTACTAGTTGTCACTATAAATAGTAGATTGAGAACCTGCCTTAGAGGGAGAATGACTTCTATTTAATTCTTGCCTTTGGTACCCATTGGCTGTAGGACTATAGGAGCAAGACAATTAACCTCTTAGTGTCTCAGGCAACTCTAGATCTAAGTTGCCCAGCAAATATCAATTGACATTGGTTTAGGAAGTTTTCTTACTGAGTGGAAATTCCATACACCAATGAAATCACAAATCTATACTCACAGGCGCGCACGCGCGCGCGCGCGCGCACACACACACACACACACACACACACACACACACACCAGGAAAATAGCAACCTCTAGGTTAGAGGGTTGAGCTGCTCTTTGCATGAATAAGTATACCAAAAACAAACACTAGGTTAAAATAAGATATATTCATTACTTGGAAGGGATTTTTTTCTTTTCTTTTTAAGCTCAATGAATCAGGATTTATTATTTGGGGGGGGGGTAATTCGGGTTAAGTTACTTGCCTGGGGTCACACAACTAGTAAATGTCAAGCATCTGAGGCTGGATTTGAACTCAGGTCCTCCTGACTTCCTGATTCCAGGACCACTATCCACTGTGCCACCTAGCTGCCCTGGAAGGGATTTTTTCTACAGAGCTTTTTGGTAGACCATTTCTTTCTCTTTATTCTTTTTTTTAATTTGCATTTTGGAGGTTTCAAGAGGCAGCTAGATGGCTCAGTAGATAAAGGACTATGCCTAAGTTAAAATCTGGCCTCAAATACTCACTAGCTGTGTGACGCTGTGCAAGTCATGTAAGCCTCTTTGCCTCAGTTTCCTCATCTGTAAAATGAGTTGGAGAAAGAAATGACAAACCACTCCAGTATCTTTGCCAAGAAAACTCCATGCTGGGAAAGAGTTGAACAAGACTGAATGACTGAACAACAAAGTTTCAGAAGGCCAGAGGAAAGAGAAAGATGCTGTTTTGCAAATGTGTAGGCTGGGAAGGTCCTCTAGTATAGAACAAGGCTTCTTAAACTTTTTCCACTAATTACCCCTTTTTGCCCTAGAAATTTTCATGCAACTCCAGGTAAGTAAAATAGGTATACATAACCTCTTACTTTTGCCAAATTTTTTGCATGACCTATATGGGATCATGACCCAGAATTTAAGAAGCTTTGGTCTAGAGTGACCAGAGGGCATCTTGAGCTCTCTGACATTCAGGATTACAATTTATAAAATGCTATCACTAGGTTCTAACTGTGTTTTAGAATGGTCAAAGACAGAAAAAAAATTTGTCCTGGGCATGCTGGGGTACACCTATAGTCTCTAGTAGTAGGGAGGCCAAGACTGGTGGGTCACTTGAGCTGGGAAATTCTAAAGTGTAGTAGGGGCTGAATCTGAGGAGGTGTATAGACTATATGGTGAAGTCCCAGGAATGGGGTGGCTACTAGCCTACCCAAGGAGAGCTGAGCCAGCCCAACTCAGAAACTGAGCAGGTCAAAACTTGCAAGTTGTTTGTCCTTCCTTCTCAAAGAGGACCATGACATTGGAGGGATGTCATGACTTGCACTGACTTGGATTTAAGCGAGGGAGGTCTGTGCAAGGTCACCAACCTCACTCCTCCAGAGCCATCTGGGTCCAGTGGCAATATATCAGGACAACTGAAGTTGGCCCTGGATTTTTCAAAGGTAATTAGGGTTAAGCGACTTCCCCAGGGTCACACAGCTACTGTCTGAGGTAAGATTTGAAATCAGGTACTCCCAGCTTCAGGACCGGTGCTCTATTCACTTCACCACCTAGCTGTCCCAATCAAACCAATGTGTGACTCCTGTACTTTCCAGTCTGGAGATCCAGTTTAAGGGGGGGAAAGGCAGGAGGGGGCAGGGAGGAGGAAAAGGAAAAAAAAGAGAAAGGAAAGGGGAAAAATTGTGTAAAAAGCAAAAGTGGAAGCAGTTCATTGAAGAGTAATTTTTAGTGGAAAGCTTGCATAGTATATCAGAGACCTAAGAATTAAGGAGACCTCAGTTCAAAATGTGCCCCTGACACCTATGCTGGCTTTGCAATCCTGAATAACTGACAACTTCTCAGGGCACCAAATGCTTCTCCAAGGCAGTAAGGTGGACTAGGTTCTACTCTGCATTAGCAGAGGAAATTGTTTTCCACTGGGAATTATCCAAAGAGATCAGAGGTATAGTCACTATAATTGAAATCAATTTATTTTTTCTCTTCAAAATAGCTTTTATGTCAAGGTTGAGTAGATCATTTGAGAGGTGGGAGTGAGAAAATGATTGCTAGAAGAACCCTGCCCTTATTGGATAAAATGGAGTTATAGGGAAATAAAATGTTATCTCCATTATCCTCATTAATAGCAGACATCGTTGGACCATGGGTTGTTGCTGTTGGGGATGGGACTTTCTCTGCTGCTGAGCTGGACAGAAGAGCGTATCAACAGAAGCCACATGGAGAAAGGTTGTTCTCCTCTATCAGGGAAAATGAAAGTCCTACTGACCAGCAGCACATAGACAAGTCCTAAATAGGATAATTTCAAATAGAAATAAGTTATTAATTTTTTTTTTTTAATGTTGGAAGCAGTACACTTTGGAACACCAAACCCTTAAGGTTAAAAACCTCAAAGCAGAGAAGCACTGAGTTATAGGGAAATTGTAGTAATGCATAGGGCAAGAATTAATGGTTTTCAGGCAGCTAAGTGGAACAGTGGATAAAGCCCTGGCCTTGGATTCAGGAGGACCTGAGTTCAAATCCAGCCCCAGACACTTGACACTTACTAGCTGTATGACCCTGGGCAAGTCACTTAACCATCATTGCCCCGCAAAAAAAAAAAAAAAAAAGAAAGAAAAAAAAGAGTTAATGGTTTTCTTAGGAGGAGAAAGGAAAGCCAAATTTTAGTCAAGCAGTGATTGATAACAGTTGAGTTGACTCTTTAAACAATTCCTCTTGACCAGCTACTTCTCTGTGAGGTGCACTTGCCCTAGGAAGGGGGTAGAACCTGGGCAAAGTCTTTCATTTTTAGATCTTCCCAGGTTCCTATAGGTGCTGCTAGTGTCCTTGAAACATTGCATTGTTTTTTTTGTTTGTTTGTTTGTTTTTGGCTAAGATACCTTATCAAGTGGGGAGAGGCTGGAAGTTAGGATCATTCATTCACTTTCTTCTCTCTGAAGATATCTGGGGCATGTTGGTTTGATAGTAGGGCTTTGGCCAGGATCCACTATAGATAAATTGGAGACAGCTGTACATGGGTCATGGGTACAGATACATGCATATATACAGTTATACACACATTTTTGAATATATGCATGTGTATATACTAGCACACAGACATACCTCTTTATATTTGTTGGTGCAGTTTGGGTTGAGAGAAACTGGGTCTGGGGAGAGGCGGCTGGCAGGAGCCTTGTTCATTGTGTTGTGACTGACATGTAATCCAGAGCTTGACAGCTCGCCCACATAGCTGTGGTGATGTGAATGGCTCACTTTAGATCATGCATTCCTCTGTCCTGCATGGCTTAATAAGGCTTTGGAAATTCTCTCTCTCTCTCTCTCTCTCTCTCTCTCTCTCTCTCTCTCTCTCTCTCTCTTTTTCTCCCTTTCCCCCTCCCATTTTCCCCATTTCAAATTTAATATGGGAGTATGTGAGGAAGAACATGGTAGCAATTAGCTGCTGCCATGAATTTTATGAGCAGTTTTCTGGAAACCACATTAACGATTCCATTGGTTGAGTTGAAATCAGTTCTGCTGTATTATTTTTCCTTCCCCTGTCCCACTCCCCCTTTAAAAAAAAGCCAGTGTGGTGTCAGATTGGTTGGTCTAGAAGCTGAAACTCTCTTTTCCAGAACAGGTAGCCCAACCAGGAAAATGCAGGCAAATTTCCCAAGCTCATCCCTGTCTTATACCCTTGATTGGCTGTCCAAGTAACTGGGTTCAAGTTGGATTCTGTAGCAGTTGAAGGTCCTTCTGTTAACATTCTAGAATTCTAGCACTCCATAAAGAAAAGAAATAGATTGGACTAGTTTCATATAGTAGATAGGAATCAGTATCCGTAGGGAAATGCTATTTTAATGGTCACAAATGATTATAAACTCAATATTCTAGCCATTGAGGGAAGGTTTAAAAAAATCTACCACATAGTTACTTAGTTTTAGAAAAGGGAATTGTAGACATTAGTTAGGGAAAAAAATCAAAAGTAGTTAAAAAAAGTGAAAAACCCACAGGAAGCCTGGAGACTGTTTAAAAATACTTTATGGGAAGCCCAGGAAAAGTGTGTGTCACAGATCAAAGAGACTGGTTGCTGGAACAAAAACCCTTCGTGTCTACCTGGCAAAGTGTGATGAAGCCAGTTTAAACCTGTGTTCAAAGACTGTTGAAATTTTGGTTCTAAATGTTCTGCTCTGAGTATGAAATATTGGCCACCCTTTAAAAAAATAAAAGCTTTTAAGCAAACCTTTCTGGCTATTTCCAAGCCACCATTTCAAGTCTTGCTACAATAGAAAGTTAGCAAATACTATTGTATGTAAATAAGTTTATAGCAAGCTCCAGTTAAATCATCTGTATACCAGATGGGAGGGGGGAAACCAAAAAACTGAAGTGAGATATGTCTCCTGTTTGGGGAAACACAAAAATAAGGGCTTACCAATTTCTAAAAGATCATGATATTTTGAAATTTTTCTTTTTCCTTTCTGCCACATAAAGGAGGGGGGGAAGCAGGGACTGGGAGCAGAGATGTTGAAAAGGTAAACTAAGGCTATACTATTTTTTAATCTTGAATAGTTTAGGGAAAGGGCTGAGACAGCCACCCCAGTGGCTGAGACATAGGGTCAAAAAATACATAGGCAATAGTTTCCCTTTAAGAGAAAAACAGCTAAGGGTGCTTTGATGCAAAGTAAACTTAAAGTTAAGGACATGCTTCCAGGAAAGTTTTTAATTTTTTTAGTATAAACTAAGAATCATGGTGAGTTTATTTTTTTTTAAGTTAGGGATTAATGAGAAAGGTATTGAATTGTACCTCAGGTAGTTCCTCTCAAATGTTACTCCTAAATATATATTTTAACAATAACATTTGGCTAATGTTTAAGGCTGGGTCTTTTAATGGCCATCTTTTTGATAAATGAAAGATTCGTGGTTATAAATGTAGCAGGCCTTGAATATAGAGAAAAGAAACATCCTATATACCTATATTGGGACTTTTATGCTCTTCAAAATGAATAAAAGCCTAATCAAACCTCTCTCCATGATATTTTTCCTGGATCATTATTCCCCATCCTAAAAAATAAATTCAGCAGGTTTCAAAATGAAAGAAAGTAACTCTATTGTTTATATACATATACTGGTTCGATAATTGGCTTACTAGAAGAGAGTTACTTGCCAGTTGCTGAGCTAAACAATTCAGGTATTGAATTCCAAATTGATCTTTAAAAAGTCTGGAAATGGGGTGGCTGTCCTGGGAGCTATTTTTGTCATCATTACATTCCCAGGTTTTCTGGGTATCTTTGTAAATGGAATGCAGCAGCTGCATGGTAGTCTTGGGCTCCCCTAGTCCTTAGGATCACTCTGTTGAGAAGCAAGGCTGCCCTGTGAACCTAGAGTAGGAGATAAGACTCAAGAATCTTTCTCTACTTCCTGCTAATACTACCTAATGTTACTTGGATAAACAGCTTAGCAATTTAACCATATAGAGACCTGTAAATTCAATCCAACTCAAGAAATTTTTTTATTAAGCACCTAAGATTGCCTAAGTCCTGTGTAAAGTGCTATGGAATATACAAAATTTAGATAAAAAATAGTTCCCTGCCATCAGAGAGCTTATAGTTTAATATAACATATAACAAATAGTCTACAATCGTATATAACCAATATGTAGATAAATGTAACAAATATGATATGTCTATCAAAAAGATGTTTAAAAAATGAAAAATGGCATATGTGGGAGGAGCTTTGGGAAACCTTAACACTCTTTTGGTGGAGATTTGAATTGGTCCAACCATTCTGGAAAGCAAATTAAAACTTTGCTCCCAAAGTCATTCAACCAGACATACCCTGTGAACCAACAGGAATCAAAGAAAGAGGAAAAGGACCCAAATGCATGAAAATACTCATAGCAACTCTTTTTTGAGATGGCAAAGAACTGGAAGCTAAGGGGATGTTTATCAGTTTGGGAATAGCTGAATAAATTATGATATATAAATGTAATTAAATACTATTATGCTATAAGAAATGCCAAAAGGTATGGTTTCAGAGAAACCTGGAAAGACTTGTATAAACTGATGCAGGGTAAAGTGAACAGAACCAGGAGAATAGTTTATATAATGATAACTATATTATTTCTTAAAATGAACAACTTTGAAAGATTTAACTGATCAATGTAATGACCACCCACAATTCTAGAGGCATGCTACCTACCTTCTGACAGAGATGTGATGAATTCAAGGTGTAGAATGAGACATAGATATAAATATAGGGATAGAGATAGATGATAGATAGATAGATAGATAGATAGATAGATAGATAGATAGATAGATAGATAGATAGACAGATATAGACAGAGATACCGATAGATATAGACATAGATATAAACGCGGATATAGACATAGACATAGATACAGTTATAGATATAAAAATAGACATAGGGGCAGCTAGGTAGTGCAGTGGATAAAGCACTGGCCCTGGATTCAGGAGGACCTGAGTTCAGATCTGGCCTCAGACATTTGACACTTACTAGGTATGTGACCCTGGCCAAGTCACTTAACCCTCATTGCCCCACCAAAAAAAATAGACATAGATACTGATATAGATATAGACAGCAGGATATTGACATAGCTACAGACATAGATATTGACATAGATATATATGCAGACATATAGATATTAATATATTCTAGATTTACATCTGTTTATATCACTATAGATATTTCTATGTTCTAGATATATATGTTTGTGTGTATGAAATAGCATGACCACCATAATAATCTATTTTGCTTGACTATGCCTATTTGTAAAAAAAGGCCTTGTTTTTCTTTTTTCTTTCTCAATTGAAGGGAAGGAGTAGAACAGAGAAAAATAAATCCTTGTTAATTGAAAAAAATTAACAAAATTAAGTGTTATGTGAAGCCCAAGACCCGAGATGAAAGGTCTCTATGGATAAAGGAAGATTAGAGAAGGTTTCATAAAGGAGATGGCATTTGAACTGGAATTTAAAGGATGAGTAGAAAATGAAAAGGCAAAGAAAGGAAGGGAGGACATCACACACATAGAGATCAGTGTGAATAACTACACGGAGATGAAGGCATGGTGGTGTGTGCAGAAGAAACTGATCCAATTTGCTCAAGATAGAGAGTAGATAGAAAGGAATAAGGGGAAATAAGAGTGGAAAGTTTGAGGAAATGGTGTGCCAAGTTGTGAATGGTTTTAAATGACAGTCAAAGGAGCATCAAACGATATTTATTGCTCCTCGAGTTGAGCTGATTAGATACTGATTCTCATACTCTAGGGAAGGAATTTATTCAAGGTATGCTAGCATCCCAGATGCAACTAACCACCATAACCCAGTCTAGGAGGCTGCTCTCACCTCCCAAGGAAGTAATGGTACTTGTAAGAAGATCTGGGATATAATAGAAGCATGCTATCATATTCACCCCAGTCTACTATGGCATTGCCACCTTCCATGTGCGCATAACTTGTCAATGGTAGTACAGAAGGAATTTCCCCTTGAAGCTTCCCCAATTAGAAGAATGCATAATTAACTAATAATTTGCAGTTTACGAAGTACTTTCCTTATGAAGAAACTGGTGGCACACTGGAAAGAAAACACTGGGCTTGGAGTCAGGAAGACCTGAATTTAAAGCTGGTTTCAGATACTTACTAACTCTTCAAACCCTGGGAAAAATCACTTATTTTCCATTTGCCTTAGTTTCCTTAAGTGTAAAATTGGGATAATAATAGCATTTACCTCTAAGGGATTTTGTGAGGATCAAACGAGATAATATTTATAAAAAACAGCCCAGTGCCTACCACATAGTAGGTGCTGTAAAAATGCTTATCCCTTCTCTCCTTTTTTCTCAGGACAGCCCTCTGAGGAAAGATTTGGGGGATGGCTTATTTTCTTATGTTTTTTTGTCATTCATTAATTTTTCATACGTTAAACTTTTAATAGACAAATTTTCTGTAAAGATTTTTCCTCCTAATTAATTATTTCCTTGCTAATTCTGAAGGCATTTAGTTATAGTGAAATAAGTAGAGCCAGAAGAACATTTTACAAAATGACCACAACAATAATATGAAGGAAAACAACTCTGAAGGACTTCAGAACTCTGAGAAAAGCAGCAAAAAATGAGTGACTTCAAAAGCCTAATGATAAAATATACCTTTCCACCTCCTGGCAGAGGTAATAGACTTGGAATGCAGAATAAGATAGATATGTTTTCTCAGACATGGCCAACGTGTTGATCTGTTTTGCTGGACCACTCGTTAACAGGGAGAGCTTCTGCTAGAAGGGAAGGGTAGTGGGTTAGTGTGTGGAGTAACTGATTCTCCCTCACCCCAAATCAATAAAACATTTTTGAATGCATAGAAGAAAACAAAAAAAATGTAGAAGATATAAACAAGTATAGGAGTTTTTATTACCTTATTATATTATGTATGTATAGATATTTCTATGAATTTTCTTTGAATGAATGAATGAACAAAGCACTTGTCATGTGTTTATTATCTGAAAAACACTATGCTAAGTGCTGGAGAAACAAAGAGAAAAATAAGACTGTCTACTGTCAAGGGGCATGACCCTGGGGCAAGTCACTTCACCCTGTTTGCCTCAGTTCCTCATCGATAAAAATGAGCTGGAAAAGGAAATGGCAAACCACTCCAGTGTCTTTGCCAAGAAAGCCCCAAATTCTCACACGAGTTCTCACACGAGTGAGAACAACTGAACAACAACACTCTCAAAGGGATCCCATTCTATGGAGGGGACAACACATAGGGAAGGGTTCAGCTAAGTCAGATGGAAAGGTCCCATGGTTTTTAGGGTGCAGCAGCAAAACAGATGTTAATGCTTCTTCTTTAATACACACAAACATACAAACACACCTTGCAAAATGTGCAAAAGAGGAGAAAAGGAGATCTGGGGATTTGAGTGGACTGCAGACTCAGTATGAGACAATATGACAGTCCAAAACAGCAAGAAGCAATAACAAGAACAACAACAAACAAGATCTGAATTTGCCTTGAGAGACATAGCTTCTAGGAATAGGGGAGGGGATTGATAGTCCCACTCTCCTCTTTCCTCGTCAGATCACATGGGGAGTATTGTTTTGATTTCTCTGTGACACATTTTAGGAAGTACACTGATAAACCTGGGAGCATCCAGAGGATTACAATCGGGTTGGTGAAGGGCTTTGATATCATGTCGTAGACGAATCAGCTGAAGAAACTAGGGACGCTTAGTGGATCCGAAAGACATGAAAAAGCGATAGTGTTAGTTTAGAAATCAGAACAATGAATAGATTTTGCAAAGGGGTAGATTTAGGCTTGATGAATAGAAGTACCTTTTAAAAATCTTTTATTTATTTTAGATAGAAGGTGTGCTCCATTTGTAATCAAAAAGCTTCAAACCAAAAGAAAAAATGGGGGTGGGGGGAGCAGTTAGGTGACAGCTAGGTGGCACAGTGGATAGAGCACTGGCCCTGGAGTCCAAGTTCATATCTTGGCCTCAGACACTTGACACTTAGTAGCTGTGTGACCCTGGGCAAGTCACTTAACCCTGATTGCCTTGTTAAAAATGAAAAGAAAAGAAAAAAGAAGGAAAGAAAAGAAAAGGCTTCAAACCAAACTTTGGTCTTTCTACTTATTCTGAGGTAGTGAGTGGGTACAGTGGAAAGAGAACCAGCTATGCTGTTAGGGAGGTCCTGGGTTCAAATTCTGCCTCTGATACTGACAGTCTATGTAACCCTGAGCCTCAGTTTCCTCATCTATAAAATGAAGGATTTGAAATATATAATCTCAGAAGTTCCCTTTCAATATTAAATCTATGATTCATCTTAGACAAAGTCTTAGTTTCCAGTCTGGGAAGTAAAGGAATTGGATTAAGAGCCCTTTCTGTCTTATATCCTGTGATGCCCATCTTTTAATTAAGATTACAGTTGATGAACCTAAAACAAACTAATCTTCAAATTCATACAAGATTGAAAAGCCAAACAAAATGATCCAGTTGCCTGCCCCAAGTGACCAGCACAGCTCCCTATGCTGTCCCAGGTTTTTCAGCTCCACAATGGGCTTTTACCAACCATCCTTTCATCCCAGAAGGAAACATCTTGAAAATGAAAGGAAGAGACCCTGGTAAATGTGACTCATTTAATTTCAGCCCTAAATAAAGTCACCTTTAGTGGATGTGCCATCTTATAAATCATCAGGTAAGAATCACGAGTCTTGAAAGGAGTTACAGTGTGTAGGTATCCAAATAGCAGAAAGAACGGTTAATTAAAAGCTTATGGCAGGACAGTGGAAGAATGTGTCTATTCTTTTCTATATAATGGGCAGCGTTAAAAGCAGAATAGCCCATAGGAGTTGGGAGCTCAGACTCCTAATATTCATTCTGCATTAGCCTAGCTTTCATAAAGTGTCTAGTTGGAGGCCCAGCCATTTGAGGGTTATGGAAAGCAATAAAAATGATTAAATAGTAAGAGAAAGGTGTTTGTGAAGGAAAGCTGAAGGCACTGGAGTTATTGAACTTGGGGATGACAAGGATGGGAGCTGATTTAATAACTGACTTTCAATTACTAGAGGACTATTATGTCAAAGATGATGCCCAGCTTTGGGATATTTTGGAAAGGACAGTGGCTTGGGGGTCAGAGGACGTGGGTTCTGATGTTTACTACTTGTGGGACTTGGGGCAAATCATGTAAATTCACTGGACTCCAATGTCTTTAATTATAAAATAAAAGCATTGGATTAGACTGCCTCTGAGGGAACCTTTTGTTTCTTCTTTTCATATCTTAGGTATTCCATGGAGAACAGAGGCAAAACGTGACTTGAAGTGAAGTTGGAGAAATTCAGATTGGATGGGAAGATGTCCCGGAGAATGTGATTTCCTAGAGGACAAATACAATTTTCAGTTTTTGCTTTTGGTCCCTAGAACAGTTCCTGAAACAAACCAAATGCCTATGTGACAGATTTAATATCTTGGGAAAATCATTTAATCTTCCTTGGCCTCAGTTTCCTCATTTATACAATTGGGGGTGGTGGTGAACTAGATGATATCTATAGTTCCTTCTTCCCAGCTCAAGGATGCAGTGATCCTAAGGCCCCTAATAAATGCTTGTTGGTTTTGAATTTAATTCAGTCAATTAACATTTATTAAGCACCTACTATGCACCAGGTTTTATGCTGAGCATTGGAATTGATAAGAATAGGAACCCACCAAGAGTGATTGCCTAGCATGCCTGTTTGGAAAGCAAAGGAATGGGTGAGCCTGGCTGATTTCTGAAGGCCCATTTCTCTTCCTACCCTTCCCCGATTCTGTGAATTTAGATTATTGCCCATGGCAGGAGACCAAGGTATCGGAGCCAGGAGCCGGCTCCATCATGGCAAGGACGGTTCCTGTTTGCTTTGGTAAGTCGACACTTTACGTTCCTCTCTGTGGATTTGATTCCAAACCAGTTTCGGATCCCTTTTGACTGCCAACTGCCACCTTTAAATAGGGAAAGTATTTTTGACTAATCCTCTGAGATATGCAAGGAGAATATACATTTGCAGTGATCAGACTACGCCGTCACCGGACACCTCCGGAGGCCAACTGAAAGCTATTAGCGAGGCAGGAAACCCCAAGGAAAGAAGATGGAGAGAAAGCGGGAAGCATTGGATATTAAACTCATCGCTGCATTTTAGCTTAAAAAAAAAATAACACGAGTTTCACAGGAACTGCCATTTTTGATGGAATTTAAAAAAATTTCAAAAGCTTTTTCATATAAAAATCCAAATATTTGAGGTATGATAATTTGCCCTTCTGGATACTGAAAGCAAAACCTGGATCTCTAGAATGAGCCAAATTGTATTAAACAACAACAATTTCTCCCTAATGTGTTCGTGCATTTTTGAAAAAGGTGTACCCCAATGTCTGTTTAAAATTTTTTTTAATTAAGGTGATGAATTATGCCATAGGACAGCACCCTAGGTGAAGGAACTTATACAGAAAGCATATTTTAAATTCTTTTTTTCTTTTGTAGCCCCCCACCCCACAACTCCCATAGCAGCCCAACTTCTTCAAAGAAGCTGGATTAGCCCCAGGGCTTTTACCTAGGGGAAGATTTCCAGCCTCTTTTCTGTTTGCTTTCCATACTATGGTTTTGCTGGAAATGTCCTCTTTCCATACACTGCCTCTGAGTCACGGCTCATTGGGGGTGATGATTATGATATTCTCTGGACGTTCAGATGTCCTCCGGAGCCGGGAGGATATTTTGAGCCCTGGAATTTGTGCTTTGCCACATGTTTGGATTAACCACCAGTTAAACCTTGCTAAGGCAATATTTTTCTATGCAGTTAGTTTTTATAGCAAACAAGGTCTGTAGTAATTGGATGCCCCACTTGAGCAAAGCTGTTTACCAGAAATAAATCACTCCGGGCACTGAGAAAACAGCAGTGCCGGGGTGCGGATCCGCAAGGCCAGTATCATTCAGTTCTTCATTTCTCATAAACCTAGCCCCAAACATGTGTATTCTCATCCGCGATGACTTATGCTTTGAATTGTGGTTTCTTTATTTCCATGCCCATTATAATGCTTACCTAAACATCTCGGTCTGTTTAGCTGCAGTGCTTACCGTAAGGGCTTCTCCTGGGTTACTCAGAAACATTCCTGGGCCTTCAGCAACCCCTATGGAAAGAAAAAGAGGGAATGCAACAGGAAAAAGGGAACGGGGCCTCTGGGATTTGGGCTGAACTTTATTCTGTGTTGTTGCTATTCTCATTTTCCTGAAGACAAATCCACTCCCTCTGGGGAATGTGATTGCTTGAGTACAGTTTGGAAAAGAGAAAATGGAAAGTGGAGCAGTTTGTGGAGCAGAAAGAACCAAAGGGCAAACTTTGAGCTCCTATATTTTGTGGTATAACTATGAGACTGCTTGAAGATGGATGGACTCTCCACTCCTATCTGGCCACTATGGCCAGAGGAGCTCTGTGCAAGCTCAGAAGCCATTCCAAATCACTTTGGAAGAGCGCTATTAGAAATGTGAGTGTGGCGACAGCTAGGTGGCACAGTGGATAAAGCACCAGCCCTGGATTCAGGAGGACCTGAGTTCAAATCCTACCACAGACACTTGATACTTACTAGCTGTGTGACCCTGGGCAAGTCACTTAACTCTCATTGCCCCACCCACCCCCCCAAAAATTAGAAAGAAATGTGAGTGTTATCTTTGACTTTCAAAAATCAAAATAAGAAACACATCGACAAAAGAGAACTGCTAAGATTTTCAGTCATGGAGAACTTCCTAAAGCTTTGATGACTTTGTAAATCAGAAAGAAGCAAGTTCATAGCTTTAGAGCGAAAAGGATCTACCCAGATCATCTAGTCCATTTCCTACACTTTACAGAGGAGAAAACTGAGGCCCAGGGTGGGGATGGGGAGGGGGGGTTTGAGTGATTTGCCAAAGGTCACAAAAGCGAACAAGAATCTGCCATGGGAACAAAACTTCAGGCCTCTGCCTCCTGAGCCAGTGCTTTTTTTTTTCACTATGCTAGAAAAGGTCAATGCATTAGTTTACACTTAGGAAATAATTTATTAATTCTGTTTAACCCAAAATTGATAGTTCTAGTGACTTTGAATAAACTAGACTACCCCTTTGCATTTGGGCAGCACTGATCTGAGCAGATTCTAAACAAAAACAATAACATGAGGCATGCTAGAAATAATCAGTATTTTGAAGTAACCTAAGTCATTAGAACTTTTATTGCTTTGCCCAAAGGGCAACCAAACAGTGCATATCCTTTGATCCAGCAATATCACTACTAGGTCTGTATCCCAAGGAGATCATAAAAAAGGGAAAAGTACCCACATGTACAAAAATATCTATAGCAACTCTTTTTTTTGTGGTGGCAAAAAACTGGAAATTGAGTGTATGTCCATTAGAACAAATTGTGGTGTATGAATGTGATGGAATACTATTGTACTATAAGAAATGATGAGGAGTGGAATTATACCCAGAGGCCTATAAAGCTGTGCATACCCTTTGACCCAGCAATACCACTATTAGTTCTTTTTCCCAAAGAGATCATAAGAAAGGGAAAAGGACCCACATGTACAAAAATATTTATAGCTGCTTTTTTTGTGGTGGCAAGGAATTGGAAATTGAGGGGATGACCATCAATTGGGGAATGGCTGAACAAGTTGTATATGAATGTAATGAAATACTATTGTGCTGTAAGAAATGATGAGCAGGCAGATTTCAGAGAAACCTGGAAGGACTTACATGAACTGATGCTGAGTGAGATGAGCAGAACCAGGAGAACATTGTACACAGTATCAACAGCATTGTGTGTTGATCAACTGTGATAGACTTGACTTCTCAGCAACAAGATAGTTCCAAAATAGTTCCAAAGGACTCATGATGGAAAATGTTCTCTAAATCCAGAAAAAAAGAACTATGGAATCTAGATGCAGATTGAACCATACTATTTCTATTTTTTTGTTTGTTTTTCTTTTTGCTCTGATTCTTCTTACACAGCATGACTAATGCAGAAATACGTTTAATGTGATTGTATGTATATAATCGATATGAGATTGCTTGCTGTCTTGGGGAGGGGCGAGGGAGGGGAGAGAGAAAACAATTTGAAACTAGAAATCTTATAAAAACAAATATTGAAAACTATCTCTACATGTAACTGGAAAATAATAAAATACCGTTATAAAAAAAAAGAAATGATGAGGAGGCAGATTTTAGAAAACCTGATGCAAAATGAAGTGAGCAAAACCAGGAGAACAGTATACACAGCATCAATAACACTGTATGATGATCAACTATGAATGACTTAGCTCTTCTCAGCAATACAATGATCCAGGACAATTCCAAAGCACTCATGATGGAAAATGTTCTCCACATTCAGAAAAAGAACTATGGAGTCTAAATGCAGACTGAAGCATACTATTTTCACATTTTTTCATAATTCTTTTCTTTTGGCCTGTTTCTTCTTTTACAACATGACTAATATGGAAATATGTTTAACATGATTGCACACATATAATATATTGTTGTCTTAGAGAGGCGGCGGTGAGGGAACAAGATAATTTGGAACTAAAATTTTTTAAAAATGAATGTTCTCTCTTTTAAAAGTCAAGGGTTAGGGGGAAGAGCCAAGATGGCAGAGGAAAGACAAAAAATGCACAAAACTCCTGACACAATTACCCCCAAAGCAGCAATAAAACAAGGCCTGGAGTGGAAAAGACAGCTGAGATTATTTTCCAGATTAAAGGGGGCTGTACTGGGCTGCAAGTAGAGTCCAACCCCGTGATTACGCTGACACATACCCCAAACATGTTGCACCAGAGAAACTTACCCCCAGTCTCTGAATCAGCTGCAGCACCAGGGTCTTGTTGAACTAAGCTTACTGTCAGGTGAAAGGGCTGAATGGCTGGCCCCCAGGGGTGGAAAATACAGGGGTATCTGTGGGATTTGAAGAGGAATTCGGCTATACTATCCCAGCAGGGAACCAGAAAGAAATCTTGAATGGTGGGAGGCCCAGGTGGGGGAAGGGTGCAGGGTTGTCAAAGCTAAGAACCACCTCAGCACTGTGCTGGCTGGTTAACTAGCAAGTTGACTTGAGGTTACCTTCTGATCAGAAAACAAGCTAGGTGAGAGAAAAACCTACCCTCCCTGAAACCAAAACACCTGGGACCCTCTAAAGCTTGGGACAGTGTAGTTTGGAAGTAGGGCCCCACTATAAGAGGGAGTTAAACGTCAAGTAAAAAACAGCAAGATGAGCAAGCAAGGAAAGTTGAGAACAATTCAAAGTTTCTTTAGCAGCAAGGAAGATCGAGGTGTACCCCCAGAAGAGGATAACAACCTCAGGGCCCCTACATTCAAAGCTTCCAAGAAAAATATGAATTGGTCTCAGGCCATGGAAGCACTCAAAAGGGACTTTGAAGAGAAAGTAGGAGAGATAGAAGGAAGATTTAGAGAGGTGGAGGAAAGAATGGAAAGAGAAATGAGAGCAATGCAGGAGAGCTATGATAAAAAGTCAACATCTTGAAAAGCCAAATGGAAAAGGAGATTAAAAAGCTGTCTGATGAAAATTATTGCCTAAGAACTAGGATTGAACAAATAGAAGCTAGCAACTTTATGAGAAACCAAGACACAGTAAAGCAAATCCAAATGAATAAAAAAATAGAGGGCGATATGAAATATCTCCTTGGAAAAACAACTGACCTGGAAAATAGATCCAGGAGAGATAATTTGAAAATCATTGGACTACCTGAAAACCATGACCAAAATAAGACTTTAGGCAACATCTTCCAAAAGATTTTCAGGGAAAACTGCCCTGATATTCTAGAAGCAGAAGGCAAAATAGAAATTTAAAGAATTCACCAATCACCTCCTGAAAGAGATCCCAAAAGGAAAATCTCCAGGAATGTTATAGCCAAATTCCAGAGCTCCCAGGTGAAGGAGAAAATATTGCAAGCAGCTAGAAAAAAGGAATTCAAATACTATGGAGCTACAATAAGGATAAAACAAGATCTAGCAGCATCTACATTAAAGAACTGGAGGGCATGGAATATGATATTCCAGAGAGCAAAGGAATTGGGACTATAGCCAACAATCACATACCCAGAAAAAAACTGTGTATAAACTTTCAGAGGAAAAAATGGGACTTCAATGAGAAAGAGGACTTTCAGGCATTTGTGATGAAAAGACCTGAACTGAATAGAAAATTTGACTTTCAAATACAAGACCCTGGAGAAGCATAAAAAGGTAAACAGGAAAAGGAATTCATGAGGGATTTTAAAAGATTAAATTGTTTACACTCCTACATAGGAAGATAATACTTCTAACTCACAAGAACTTTCTCAGTAAGAAATTCACAGAGGACACAAATTTGAACTGAATATGAAGGCATGATATCTGTAAAGCATTTGTTTTGTTCTTTGTGGGGCAAACAGGGTGGGGTGTCTTATGTCTGGAGCTGGATTTGGGCTCAGGGCCTCCTGGGTCTAGGGCTGGTGCTTTGTCCACTGTGCCACCTAACTAACCCATGATGACATCTTTAACATAGGGTTGAGGGGTAGGAGAAATAGACTGGGGGAGGCTGAAGGGGAGAGGTGGACTGGGGAGAGATAGTTCACATGAAAGAAACAAGTAAAAAGCTTATGGAGGGGAGGAGAAGAGGGGGAAGGAGTGGGGGAGTGGAATCAATCACTATCATCAGAAGTGGCTCCAAAAGGGAATAACATACTGTGGGGACCAATTTTTAATTGGGGAGTGCTAGCTTAGCGGCTCCCCACAATATTGGGGCAAGGAAGGAGACTGGCAGCCCCCCTCAAAACAGAACAAGATTTATTTTAACAAGAACGAACTTAAAAACAAAACACAAACAGGATCAGTAGGATCAAGGGAAAGGAAATAAAATGGGGAAAGGGAAATTATAATACCTGAAAAAATACTACCACCCAGGAATCAGCTGAAAATATGCAGCAGAATGCCTGTCGCTTTCCAGCTTCCTCCTAGAATGCCCAATTCTCCTCTCCCAAACCTAGAAACTCCCCACACAGCCCCAGCCAATGGGATGGCTGCTCTGACAGTCACATGACTGCCCTCACTAGGCTTCCAATCATTATAATTTTGCCAGGCCCATGTAGGTGTTGGTGAGTGGCAATGACATGAGGTGCCAGAGCCCTGGCAATGGCTACAACCAGTGGGTGGAGCACCTTGCGGTTTGCGGAGCCCCAGGCCAGTGCGTGCTGAGGCATAAAAACCTCAAATAACAATTAATTCTTTACAATACATACTCAAGTGGGTATAATATATTTTGCCCTGAGGGTAAGTGGGAGGGGTGGGAGATGGGGCAGAGGGGAGAAGAGGGGAAAAAAGGAAGGGCAGATTGGGGGAGAAAGCAGTAAAAAGCAAAACAATTTTGAGGAAGGTAAAGATGTTCTCCATAACTGCACAAGTATGACATATTAAATTGCTTGATTTCATAGGGAGGATTGAGGAGAGAGGTAGAAAGAAGAATTTAGAATGCAGAATTAGCTCAAAGACCTTAATCTCATCAGAATGGGCTCAAGGAGGGAATAACATTCACACCCAATTGGGAAGAGTAATCTTTTTAACCCTACAGGAAAGTAGGAGGGGAAGAGGATAAGGAGGGAAGGGTGAAAGAAGGGAGGGCAGAGCAAGGGAGGAGGCATTCAGAAGTAAAACACTTTTGAGGAGGAATAGGGTAAAAGAAGATAGAAAATAGAGTAAATATCATGGGAAAGGAATAGGATGGAGGGAAATAGTTATGATGATTGACTATAATGGCAAAACGTATGGTACATACTTTGCTGGGCTATTATGAAGAAAATTCTTTGTCAAGTTTATACTACTATATAAAAGTTATGATGAACAGGATGTTATCAGAAAAGTCTGGAAAGACCTACATGAACTGAAGCAGAGTGAAATGCACTGTATACAAAATAACAGCAATAGTATAAAATGATCTGCTGGGAAGCATGTGGTTATTTTCAGCAAGGCAATGATCCAATATAACCCTGAAGGACTTATGAAAATTGCAACCCATCTATAGAGAAAGAACTGATAGTATCTGAAAATAGATTGAAACACATTTAAAAAAAATTTTATTTGACAATTCCTTAATCTGAAGTTCTGTTTTTAACTGTTTTCTCTCAACCTAGCTAATGTGGGGATGTTTTCCATAACTACTCATGTATAACTTATATTGAATTGCTTGAGTTCTTGGGGGTGGGGGGTGGGAAGAGGGAGGAAGAGAAGTTGTAACGCAAAATTTTTAAAAAATTGATGTCAAAATTTGTTTTCACATATATGTTGGAAAATAAATTCTAAACAAAAAAAGAAGTAAAAAAAGCCTCATATACTTGGCATTTACTGGCTGTGTGACTCCGAGCAAGTCACTTAACCCTCATTGCCCCACAAAAAAAAATTGCTTTTACATATAATTGGAAAAAATAAATACTATTACTTTTTTTAAAAAAATGAACTTTCATCACCCCCTTATAAATTCCCATCACCACCTCAATCACACTTGACATGGTTACAGATATGATTCAATATTTTCTGAGCTTATTATTATTGTCGTAATGATCATAATCTGTATTATATTCATTATGTTGTGAGCTCCTGGAAGGTAGAGTCTATCTTTAGCTTCTTCTTGTATCCCTAGTGCTTAGCATGTCTGGCACATAGTAGTCTCTTAATAAATGTTTATTGATTTATTGTTGTTGTTGTAATTAATCAGTCTAGACCTGAGACTTCATCAGTGGGATAAGCTCCCAGGAAAGAAAGCCCCTCTACCAATGCAGATTTGTAGCTGTTAAGCAGTACATCTGCCCAGGGTCACACAGCCATTGTGTGTCAAAAGTAGGATTTGAACTTCAGTTGTCCTGATTCCAAAGCTGACTCTCTATCCACTGTGATGCCTCTCAACTCAGGGTGCTTGGAGCCCATGCTAGTGGAGAATAAGCTCTGGGAAGTGCTTCTTAGCTGGAAAAATCTGGGTATAGGAACACAGAGTACAGTGAGTCTGCTATTTAAGGCCCACCCCAGGTAAGTCTGAAAATTCCATAGTTAAAATAAAATAGTACAGGCATCTTGGGCTCTCTTAGATTCCTGGAGGGAGCACCCACTCTGAGTGGATCATGGATCCTGTAAGTATTGAAGTGAGTATCTCTTTGCAGAGCAGCATCAAACAAATTATTTCAGGTTCCAGAAATGAGCTGCTGTGCTAGTGTACAACTGATAAGTATGTAAAATTCTACAATGGAACATCTCCCACATGTTTCATGAATGTAGTGACTTGAAATATTGATTGGGAGCCTTGCATTGATTGGGAGCCTTTCCAAGGCTCCTGATTCAAGGATGCTCCCCAACTTTACTTTGATCCCTTGGGATGGGACTATGCCCCAAGCCATATGACATTCCACTCCAGATCTGCCTTGTTGGGCAGTGGATCAGTCAATTCTTGTTGTTGCTTGTCCTTTGTGTTCAAAGAGGACCAATGACATCAAGGGCAATTCATCATGCCTGAATTGGATATAAACAAGGCAGAGCCATCAGCCTCACTCTCTCTTCCAGAGTCATCAAAGTCCAGTGACAGGACAAAAATCAGGATGACTGGTGATGGCTTGGGATGCAGAGGGTGACACTGGCATCTTTGATGTCTGACCAAGTTCTAAGGCCTCCACAGCCCAGCTTCAGTCAACTTCATGGCCATTGGAACAAACTCTTCTCACCTGCCCACTCTGCTGGGATGGGTTCTAGGCCCGTTGGTTATCCTCAACCTGGCTTTTAGCCTGTCTGCTGAGACAACTTTACTGGAATGTGGTCACTGCACATGTTACAGCTTCTTGGAGCCACAGGTTGGGTGAAAGGTGGAGCCTAAAGGTGGAGGAATAGTTCTGAAAAAGGTCTCTGCAAGTTCTCATGTCAGATGTGCTAGTGCTCCCTGAACACCCCATTTGCCTCAATCATGGTCAATAAACAATGTGCTAAGCACAAAGGAAGACAAAGCACAGTCCCCGAACTCCAGAAGCTTTCTCCTATCTCTAATAGGATATTAATAGTATTTTTTTTTGCAAGGCAATTGGGGTTAAGTGACTTGCCCAGGGTCATGCATCTAGTAAGTGTCAAGTGTCTGAGGCCGGATTTGAACTCAGTCTAATAGGATATTAAAGCAGAGACCACTGCTTTATAAATCTTAGTAACAACCATAGAACTTGGCACAGAGCCTTAGATCTAGTAGGTTCTCAACAAAAAGTGGTTAAATGAATGCATGAAGCACAGAATCTCTATTGTTCACAACTAGTCAATCTTCACAATTAGTCAATCAACAAACATTTCTTGAGTGTTTACTGGGTATACATGGCATTATCCTAATTAGGTAAGGAAATTAGTGTCCTTTAAAGAGTCATAGGAAGATGGGATCAGAAATTTAGAGCTGAAAGGGATCGACTCCCTTTTATAGGTGAGGAAACTGAGGAACAGAAAATTTTAGAGAATTAAATTTAAGACACACAGCTAGTGTCTGGGGCAGCATTTGAACTCAGGTTTTCTCATTTCAAAATTCAGCACTCTATGCACTACACGTCTAGTCTAAGTGCCAGAGGGAAGGTAAGTATGGTATCACATTCCTTGAGGGAACCCGTTGGGAGGCTGATCTTAAAAATGCATGAAAAGAGATTAGTCAGTGTCCCCACAGAAGAGGTTTTTGGGTTTTTCTCAGAGGCTGATTCTTCAGGACTCTTTCATGACTAGAACCCCAGTGCACTGTATCAGACCTATCTTTGTTAGCTTCCTCGTACTGGCTGGTAAGGGCTTATGAGCTATAACTGTTGTGTTAGTACTGGCCTACACCATTCTGGGACAGGGTACTGCTTTTGGAATGAAATGTGTTTTTAAAACTCCATGGGTGTTCCCAGAGACTTATTGGCCAAAACAAACTAAATTGGGAAAAAATAGCTCTTAAAGAAACAGAGTAAATATGACTCCTGATAGCCCAGAATGATGCTACTCTTCCATGGCCTGTTTCTCTAATATTTCCCCGTTTAAATCTAGGCCACCTAGGACAGGTGCGAGGAGGAAATAAACTGATGAAGGAGGTTTTGGTACCCACACCTGTTCCCTCTTACCTTCTTCTAATGTTCATTCTCCCAAGGACTCACCTCTCACCCCCTACTTTACAAGATGCCTCTACTGTGTGCCATTTTACATGGCCCTTTCATTTAGTTTTCAAGTTGAAAAACAATGTGTCTTAAGGCATTAGCTGATGAAAGGTTAAGATGTATATTCAAGGTATGTGTGTGATTCCTTTAAGGTAGAAGAGACTTCAACACCCAAATGAGTTAATTATTAACATTGGAATTGTTTTTTTTTAATAAATTGCTATTGCTATTGTTATATAGACCAATTTGGGCAGTGAGCCTATTATTTTATTGATATTATACCAGTAAAGAATGGACCACATCTCCCTAACTTCTCATGGTCTCAGGTTGAGTGGTAGAGAAAGCAGGGAGAGCGCTTCAGCATGCCAGTTAGTGGGAGCAGGAGAAAATACCCAAAAGATCCAGGCTGTCTCCCAGAGAGACAGCACATGGTCTCAAGGAGACCCAAGAGAGTTCAGAAGACCTACAAAACCTACACTGTCCTAAAAGAGAGAGCCAAGAGAGTCTCTGAGACCCCAAAACATTTAAGGGTGTCTTCCAAGCATTTATATCCTCTTTTGATAGAGGTGAGTCATTGATCAAAGCTAATTGGTTAGCATCATTCAATTCCATTGGTTTACATGATTTGAAAGCGGTTCACATTAAAATGAACTCTACAGAAGGCATCAAGGAAAAGCATGCAGAAGACCCTTACTCAAGTTGCTTAAGGCAAAGTCCATTATCTAGGTGTGGTTTGATCTGGATTTTTCTGGAGTGGGGGTGGTGGGAAAGAAAGGACTGAGAACTGATCTCTGGGTACCCCCAAGAAATCCATTATAAATAAGAGAAGTTTTTTAGGGTAAGGCCTTTTTTTTTAACACTTTAAAACAATATAAACTTTTTTTTTTCGTGAGGCAATTGGGGTTAAGTGACTTGCCCAGGGTCACACAGCTAGTAAGTGTTAAGTGTCTGAGGTCAGATTTGAACTCAGGTACTCCTGACTCCAGGGCCAGTGCTCTATGCACTGTGCAACCTAGCTGCCCCCAATATAAGCTTTTAAAAGCTGCAACAAGACCAAACAAACATAAATGACAAGGGGGCAAAATCCTACCCAAAGTCATAGCCTTTAATGGGGCAGAACTTTGATTTTTTTTTCAGGGAAATGAGAGTTAAGTGACTTGCCCAGAGTCACACAGCTAGTAAGTGTCAAGTGACTGAGGCCAGATTTGAACTCAGGTCTTCCTGAATCTAGGGCTGGTTCTTTATCCAGTGTGCCACCTAGCTGCCCCTAGAACTTTGAATTTAAAATAATGAACAGGCACTTAAAGTACTTTATTTCTATGTCTCTTTATGGACATGTCTGAAATGTTGACATCTTTGAACCTTTTTTCCTTTCTCCTATGCAAAAAAATGCACATGTAAGAGATGTACAGTGTAAGTGGAAAGTTATCTCAAAGGGAGAGAGAATTCACTAATAGTCGTAGAGTGAGAAGTGAGGAAGGGGAGCTAGGAAAGGTGGACGACAGAAGGTGTGATGTGAGTTGAATCTTGAAAGACCAGGAAAGCAATGAAAAAGAGGGAAAACATTTCAAGCATCAGGGACAGCCAGTGAAAAGGCACACGATTGGGAGATGGAGTAGTGGGGGAGGAATAGTAACAAGACCAGTGTCCTTGTCTCATAGAGTATGTGCAGGTAATGAAGAATAAGACCAGAAAGGTAGGAAGGAGTCAGGTTGGAAAGGGCTTGTAAAAAACAAATAGAAGATGCTATGTTTTATCCTTAGAGTAATAAGTCAAAACCATTTTCCGGGAGTTTCCTCTTCTTCCCTCTTCCTCATCTGACTTCATTCAGATGCCTCCTCTCAATAGATATCCACTCCTTTACTCCTATCTCGCACGAAGAGGTGACACTTCTCCTTGCCAAGGCAAATGCCTCTTCATGTACAAGTAATTCTATTCTACCCCATCTTCTCCAGCAGATTGTGCACTCTATTACCCCCACTTTCTTATTAATCTCCAATCTTTTCCTATTTACTAGCTGCTTCTCTGATGCCTACAACCACAGCTATCCCTCCACTATCCTCAAAAAAACCCCCAACAAACTCCAAACAAAAAACTTCATCTATTCATCCCCACTAGCTATCTTCCTCTCTCTTTCCTTTCATGGCTAAATTCCTTGAGAAAGCTATAAACAATTGATGTGGATCTCTCAATGGTCTCCATTAGAGATGCCTCCACATCCTTTTTTCTTTCTCTCTTCTCTGTAGCCTGGCTTCCAACCTGATTATTCAACTAAAACACCTGCCCCCAAATTTACCCATGATCTCTTAATTGTCGAATCAAATGACAGTTCCTCAATTCTTGTCCTTGATGCTGTCCTTGAGGCTCTATGATTTTGAGACATTTTTCTCTCCTAGTTCTCCCCCTACTTTTCTGACCAATTCTTTTTAGGCTCTTTTGATGGATCTTCATCCTAATCTTAACTAACAACTGTGAATATAGCCCAGGGCTCTGTCCTGGGTCCTCTCCTTTTCTCTTCTCTTTCTATACTATTTCACTTGGTAATCTTGTAAATTCTCACAAATCCAGTTATCAGCTCTGTGGAGATGATTATCAGATTTATTAAACCTGCTCTGACCAACAGTCACATATCTTCCCATTGGACATCTCAGATCGCATGTCAATAGACATCTTAATATTAGACTCTACATAACCAAAACTGAACTCATTATCTTTCACCCAAATCCTCCCTCTTCTTAACATTCCTGTTACTGTTGAGGGTACCATCATCTTCTCGGTCACCCAGGCTTAAAATATAGTTGTCATCCTTGATTCCTTATTCTCTCTTATCACCAATATCTCTTATCACCAATCAATTGGTGTATAGTGTCAATTCCTTGCAACATCTCTTGTATATGCCTTCTCATCTCTGCTGATGCTATTATCTTTAACTGATAAAAAATGTTAGTTGAGAGACATAGATATCTCAAATCATAGCACAAATAACCCCGTAGTGCTTAAAAGTACTTAAAAGAGGCAAATGCAATGTTAAAGCTTGAAAGAACCTTTGAATCATCTAATCTAATTCCCTGATTTTAAAGAGGAGAGAGAACTGAGGCTCACTGAGGAGAAATGATTTAGCCAAGATCTTATAGGCAGTTAGTAGAAGAGCTACAGTGAGAACTCAATCTTTCTAACTACTTGTAGACAGGTACCTGTTCAACCTATGTATAACATCAGTCCCAGGTAACCCCTGAGTTCCACAAACATGTTTTAATTCCACTTAATCATATAATGCAATATTTTTGTCCCAGACCACTTGATGGGTCTCTTTCATAGGACCATAGAATAGACATTGAGAGGACATCTTAGCAGGCATCTGGTCTAATACTTTATTTTATGCATGAAGAAAATCCCACATGTTTAGGGACTCTTTTAGACTAAAGAATAGCTTTTTTTTTTAAACTAAAGGACAGAGTAAATAGGAAGTGGGCCCTAAAGCCATGAAGAAGACTTGGGTTCAGATTTCTTCTCTGAAACACATTAACTGTGGAATCTGGGGTAAGTCTTTTAATTTCTCAGTATCCTAAGTGACTTTCCTCCACCAATGAAACTGCAGGTCCCTGTCCCTATCCCTTTTGAAAAATGTAAATACTCTGGGGGTGGGAAGAGTGGGAAAAGGGTGAAGATGAAGGGAAAGTGTCAATGATTTATACCTTGCTATGAATTAATCTCATTATTTCCCGTTCAAAACACAATTGAAACCAGAGAGAATGAGGGTTTTGATTTGGTGGAGTCAGGGTGCTTACTGGGGAGCTTGGAAAATCAGAGGACACAATAGCACAGACAACCTGGCATCCAAGGAAAGCACTGGAAAGAAAATGGGGAGATAAGAAACCAAAACTTCTTCTATGCTAAAACTTTACAGTGGAACTAACTGGTTCTGGTCTGTTCCATTCAGCAGGTAGGTGGGATAGTGGATAAAGTACCGTGGCCTGGAATTAGGAAGACCTGAGAACAAATACATACTCAGATACTAGCTCTATGACTCTGTTGCAGGTTACTTCACCTCTGCCTGCTTCACTTTCTTTAATTGTAAAAATGGGGTTAGTAGCTCTCAATGGAAGAGGGCTATTGTAAAGCTGATATTACATTACCTTCTAGATATTTGGAGTGGATGTACCTGTACTAACTGAACATTCTTTCTCTTCTGCTCTTCTGATCTCTAAGTAGAAGATGGCTTTATCTTGCTGAGTTATGACTTTCTTGATTAGAAATTGGAAAAAAAGGGCAATACCCCCCTCAAAATGAAGCCCTTCTGCACTTACTACTCATTCATTGTTCATGTATTGATAGTTATTCCCTCTGAGACCCAGAAAAAAAATCTATCTTATTCTTTTCCTCTATGATAGCCCTTCAAATACTTGAAGATAGCTTCCATGTTGTTCGCCATTCTCCCTCTGTTACCACAAAGGTTTTCTTCTCCAGTCTAAAAACCTACAGTTGCTTTTGATTTTGATTATCCTGGTCAGCCTTACCTGGAGACCCTGGCTTACGACATCTTTACAAAACTGTGGTGCCCAGAACTGAACAGTACCTGGCATATCATAGACATTTGATAACTGATTGTTGGCTTAACCTGAATGTGATACTACACACACAGTCTGACCAAGGAACAATGAATTCCCTTGTTATCAAATGTGCTTATCAAATTTGTGAATGGCACAAAACTGGGAGGAATAGTTAGTATGCTGGATGCCAGGTTTGGGATCCAAAAGGATTTTGGCAGCATAGAACAATGGACAAAGTTTTAAAATGACATTTAAGAATAATATCTTGCCCCAAATTTTCTGCTAAACTCCAATCTCACATCTCCAACTACCTTTTAGATATCTCTAACTGGATGTCTAGTAGATAGATCTTAAGCTACACAGGTCCAAAAGAGGACTCATTGTCTTTCCCACTAAAATCCTTGCCCCCTTCTACCTTCCCTGCCTATTACCATAGAAGGTGCCAGCAATCTCTCAGTCTCTCAGTCTCTTAGACTCACAAGCTAGGAGTTATCTTCAACATCTAACTATTTTTCATCCCTCACATCCAATCTGTTGCCAAGGTCTATCAGCCTTGGAAGCTAGGTGGTACAGTGGATAGAGCATGAGGTCTGAAGTCAGGAAGACTCATGTTCTTCAATTCAAATCCAGCCTCAGACACTCCCAAGCTGTGTGACCCTGGGCAAATCACTTAACCCTATTTGCTTCAGGTTCCTCATTGGTAAAATGAGCTGGAGAAGGAAATGGAAAACCACTCTAGTATCTCTTTCCAAGAAAACTCCAATGGGGTCACACAGAGTGGTACAGGACTGAAAAACAACTGAAAAACAATTTGAACATTCACTATATTGTAATGATTGGAATGACGCCACCTGCTGGAGACTTAGTATAGGAAAGCTCCAATGTGAGGAGAGGGCCTCTGAGGGCAGGACCATGCGGTTTTTCTTGGGCATCAGGAAATGACGTTGGCTTGTGGGAGGAAGAAGGGGGGAGGCTGGCATGCTGACTCTCTTTTCCTGAAGACTCTGGTGGAGAAGGGAGCTAGAAATGCACTCTCCCTTTAATAGATAGATGAATCTAGGCCTTTCTCTTGTGGTAAAATATGAAAGTTTTTAACAGTCGGTTAGGATAACTGAAAGACGCCAGTTTTTCAAGGACCACCCTTTTGGGGAGGAGATGAACAGTCCGCCTGCTGCGCATGTCAGACTGCCTGCCGGGTACAGTCCGCCTGCTGCGCATGTCAGACTGCCTGCCGGGTTTTTTGACTTCCGGGGTGGAGAGAACGGGAGTAGCCTTTTTTTGCCTGCTTGGCGGGACTCCGGGCGGCGCGGCACAGACGGTCTGACTCACTCCAAAGGTGGCCTAAATCGGTTTGGTGAGTTTTTATAAGGAATATAGACTAAGCCTAGATTTAAGACGATTTGTACTGTATTTCTGTTTTCCTATCCTTCTAATCAACAACACCTTATATACAATAAAGGCTCTATCTAGAAAACCAGAAGCTTCTTCCATTTACTAGTCTGGGAGATGAATTAAGGGAAGGGTTAAGTAGGGGAGATTTATGATCTAATATCCAATTTTAAATCTCACAGTTTGGCGACCCCGAAGGGACCTTAAGGACCCTCCCACCCTCCCTAGTTTGGCCATAAGCCGGCTAATTCGGTGGATTTTCCAAATACCCCCCCCCCCCCCCCCCCCCCGCGGACTTTCCCTTTGTCTAGTCTCCCTTAAAGACTTTAAGCCTCTAAAAGTCTTGCTTTAAACAGAAAAGCCAGCCCAGTTTAAAGGGCAAGATGCTCGAATATTCTACCATCCCTTTGATTTTTCTCATCGGAATGTATTGGGACAGCATAACATCCCGACTTAGAGGAATAGTTTACTCAATGGTCCTTCATAACATTATTGGTTTTTTCCTCATTCAGGCAGCAAAAAGTTTTTTGTATAATAGTATACGTGAGAATCTTTGGGAAAATACGTTTAATATAAGTAGAAATTTTATGCCTGCAATTGAAATACCTTTTAATACCACATCCATAGTTCATACGACTAAGGATTTTATTTTTTTTTGTTGTTTTTTTGTTGTTTTTGTTATTATCATTGTTTTTGTTATTATCATTGTTATGATGTGGGGGAAACTCTCACATATGGAGAGAGACCTCAAAATGGCTGTTTCTACTAGAGATGATCCAAATTCAGAATCAGATCAGCAGAAACTACTCCCTCTGCAGGAAGCTATAGAACATAGTAAGAAGGGAGTGCCAATTCAAGTCAGAAAATATAGCCCCTTTAGACCAAGTGACTTGAGCGCATGGAAATCAATCATCCCTAGTTTTGAGAAAAATCCAAACACTGTAATTTCACAGTTAAGGACTATATTTAATGCATATCAACCCAGTTGGGCTGATGTTACTTGCCTTTTGGAAACTTTACTGTCCCCAACTGAGATTACAGATATTATCTCAGCAGGAAATGCCCTTGTTGCGAAAGGTAAGGCCGATGTGGAATGGCCTCTAAAGGATCCAGAGTGGAATTATAATGATGATAGGGATTTCCAAAGATTAAAAGATGCTAGAGAAACACTTCTGAAGGGAATGGAATCTTGCTCTAGAAAACCGGAAAACTGGCAGAAATTTTTAAGCCTACCTCAGGAGGCTAATGAAAGACCAAACAGATTTTATGATAGACTTTGTGAGGCCGCTAGACAGTACACCAGATTGGATCCAGTAGATTTAAGAGATTCCTGTATCATTCTCAACACATTTGTTTATAATTCACTGCCAGAAATACGCAGATACTTTCTGAAACAATGTCCAGACTGGAGAAATCTCTCAGTAGATAGAATTAAGGAACTTGCAAATTATGTCTTTGACTCACGTGAGGAAGATCCAGATCACCCTAAACAGAGCATTCTGGCACCAGCGATTCCTAGTCAGCCATGTGGACACCGGAACAAGGACACTAAGGTGTGTTGTTACTGTCGTAAGGAGGGGCATGAATTGAGAGAATGTAGGACTTGGAGAAGAAATTCTAATTCTAATTACAGGCGAAATCAAAATAGAAATAGATCTTTTTGGAGGAATACAGAAAGGCAGTACCAGAATAATGGTAACCAAGACCCCCCTCAGAAGAGGACACAGGAATGATGGTGTCTTGGGGAGGAATGGAACATAGATAATGAAAGCCATATATTCCCAGATCCAGATTTTTTGAATGCACTTGTGCCAGTCCATTCACCTCCCCAGAGTAATGAACCACATGTCACCTTAAAAGTGGGGGAGACTTATTATGATTGTCTGCTAGACACAGGAGCCTCTAAATCAGTATTAGTAAGCAAACCAGATGCTGGGTGTAGACCTGTAGGATTTTTGAATGTAGTGGGAGTCTCAGGAAAGAGCCAGAGAGTGGCAAAATTGAATCCTCGCATGGTATCTATGGGGCCCTTAACAGTGGAACATTCATTTTTACTCATGCCTGATGCCCCTGTAAATTTATTAGGTCGTGATCTCCTTTGCAAGCTTAGAGCAACCATATCTTGTGCTCCAGATGGGGCTGTCTCCTTACAATTGCCAGAGGATACTGTTCATTTATTACCAATTTTACTTACAGAAGCTCAAGGAACAGCAGGGGAGGTATCCAAAATCCCCTCTGACATTCCTGAGTCTTTATGGGCCTCATCCCCTAATGAGGTGGGGCTCCTTAAGTCTGCCATGCCTGTTACCTTTAAAGTTAAGGGGGGACCACCCCCCTCCATTCCACAGTATCCATTGTCTAGGGAAGCAATAGAAGGGATCACCCCTATAATTGAGGCTTTGAAAAGCCAGGGTATTATTATTCCATGTCATCACTCTCCATGCAATACTCCCATTTTGCCAGTTAAAAAACCCAAGCCTGGGCCAGATGGTAAACCTGTTTATCGTTTTGTGCAAGACCTTAGAGCGATTAATAATTATGTTATTCCTAGACATTCCATAGTTCCAAACCCGGCTACGATAATTTCATCGATTCCCTATGAATCTACATGTTTCACAGTGGTAGACCTTTGCTCTGCCTTTTTCTCCATACCAGTACATGAGGACTTCCAATATTTATTTGCTTTTACCTGGAAAAATAGACAGTGGACCTGGACTAGACTCCCACAGGGATTTGTAGACAGTCCCACATTATTTTCCCAAATTTTACAGCAGGATCTGGCCTCTATTACCTTTAAGGGCTCCATACTAGTACAATATGTTGATGACTTACTTTTGGCCTCTCCTAATGCTGAAATTTGTCAGGAAGATAGCCGTCACTTACTGCTGGAGCTGCACAAGAGAGGACACAAGGTTTCCAAGACAAAGGTACAATGGTGTTTGCCCCAGGTAGAATATTTAGGATTTATTTTGGCTGCTGGAACTCGCTCTGTCTCTTCTAAGAGAGTCCAGGCCATTCAACAACTCTCTGCCCCCACTACTAAGAGGCAGTTGAGAGCCATTCTGGGAGCAGCTGGGTACTGTAGACAATGGATACCCTCTTTTGGTGAAATTACTAAACCCCTCATAGCTCTTACAAAAAGTTCTGTTCCAGACAGTTTACAGTTGGATCCCCAGCATCTCTCAGCCATAAAAGAATTAAAACGGGCCTTGTTATCAGCACCTGCCCTAGGACTGCCAGATTATAGTAAGCCTTTCACTCTCTTTGTGCATGAACAAAGGGGGGTGGCTTCTGGAGTCCTGACTCAGTCACTGGGGCCTAACCAACGTCCTATAGCCTACTATTCAATTCAGCTGGACCCTGTAGCGGCTGGAGCGCCACCTTGCCTTAGAGCAGTGGCGGCCACAGCGCTTTTGGTAGAAAAAGCCTCTGATTTGGTCCTAGGTAACCCTCTAACTGTGCAATGCCCTCACGAAGTGGAGGCTCTCTTACTACGTCACAGGACACAAGCCTTTTCAGATCAAAGGCTGGCTAAGTATGAAATAACCCTGTTAGGTAATGAGAATATCACTTTAAAACGCTGCACAGTTCTTAATCCAGCAACACTACTCCCTAACTTACCATTCTCGGGGGAACCGTTGCATGACTGTGCTTCTTTAGTTGATATGGCTGAAAAACCCCGTGATGATCTTTTTGATACACCTTTAGAAAATCCTGATCTTGTCCTCTATACAGATGGTTCCTCATTTATGAGAGAGGGAACCCGTTTTACTGGAGCTGCTGTAGTTTCTGATTATGACACCCTCTGGGCAGCTTCTCTGCCTTCCCATTTTAGTGCACAGGCTGCTGAACTTGTGGCTCTTACACAGGCCTGTAATATAGCTAAAGATAAGAGTGCCACCATTTTTACTGACTCGAAATATGGCTTTGGCATATGCCACTTTATTGGTATGATTTGGCGTCAACGAGGCTTTCTAACATCCTCGGGCAAGGCTATTGCCAATGGGGACCTTATCAAGGACCTCTTAGATGCCCTAAAACTGCCTTCTTCCCTAGCCGTTGTACATTGCCCTGCCCACACAGGGAATAGTGATCCTGTTTCAAAGGGAAATGCACGAGCCGATTCTGCAGCCAAGCTTGCTGCATTAGAAGCTCCTGAACATGTATTTAACCTTTCACCTTCTGAGGATATTCTTTCCAACCTAACCTATGACGATTCTGAAGTAGAAAAGTGGAAAAAGAAATTTAAGGCGAAACAGATCAATGGCATCTGGGTGTCTCCGGAAGGTAAGCCATTTCTTCCCCGGAAATTCTACCACCAGGTATGCCTCTCTGTTCACAGAAAAGGCCATTTTGGTACACAAGGCATTGTAGACTCTATTAAGAGAACCTGGATAGCACCAGGTGTGACTAATACAGCATCTCGAATCTGCTCGGGCTGCTCCACATGTCAGTCTTATAATCAGTATGCTTTTAAGGTCAAAGCTTATGGAGGGCGTCCTCTAGCATATACACCTTTTGAGCACTTACAAATTGATTATATTACTATGCCAAAAGCAGGACATTATAAATTTTGCCTTGTTATAGTTGATCAGCTCACTCGGTGGGTGGAGGCCTTTCCCAGCCCCCGAGCCACAGCTGCCTTTGTTGCCAAAATTCTTCTTAAAGAGATAGTACCTCGTTTTGGCCCACCAGCCCGCATCGATTCTGACAAAGGCACACATTTCACTGATTCGATTTTATCCCAAATCTACTCTTTCTTGGGAGTGACTCCAAAATTCCACACGCCCTACCATCCACAAAGTTCAGGCCAAGTCGAACGTATGAATAAAGAGCTTAAGAGTATGATTGGCAAATTATGTACTGAAACCCATTTGAAATGGCCTGATGTTCTACCATTGGCATTATTCTATCTACGAAGTAGACCAAGAGGAGAACTTCATATATCTCCTTATGAAATGCTTTTTGGTCACCCTCCTATCCAAGCTAAAACTTTTTCCCCAGTTTATACATCACTGGTGGGAGGTGATACTTCTGTTGCTTCCTATATACAGGAATTACAGACCAGGCTACGTGAACTCCATGAGGCAGGAGCTGTGGTCCAGGCAGGACCATTAGACTTTTCATTGCATAACTTCAACCCAGGAGATAAAATATATGTAAAGAATTTTCAGAAAACCAGTGGAACTCAACCTGCCTGGGAAGGACCTTTTCAGGTATTATTGACAACTCCTACTGCCATTAAAATTGGTGAAAAAGACTCATGGATTCATTGCTCTCATATAAAGCCTGCACCATTCATAGGTGAAGAGATTTCAGATAGACCTGAGGTAGACGCTAAAGAGGTAAAAACCCTAAAGATAGCAACTGTTAAAGAGCAAAGAGAGTTCAGAGGAAAAAGGCAGTTCCCATTTAATAATCCCACTGATCAGTTAAATGCTTTGGGACTCAGTCTTCGTAAAGTATCAGGAGACGGAAATTGCCTTTTTAGGGCTTTAGCAGACCAGCTAGAAGGTCACTGTAGAAATCATCTCAGACACAGACAAGAAGCTGCTTCTTATATGATTAACCATAGACAAGAGTTTGAGTCTTTTATAGTAAATGACTCCCCTTTTGAAGAATATGTTGATGAATTAAAGAAATTTGGAAAGTGGGGAGGAAATGATACAATTGTAGCATTTGCTAAGCAGCATCAGCTGAATGTTGTGGTTCATCAATTAAATCAGCCTTTATTGAAAATCAGTGGCACAGACAAAACTGATGCTAGAGAACTCCACATTTTCTACCATAAAGAACATTATGACAGCATTAGGAAGATCAATGACAATTCAGAAACCCCTGCCACTTTGGCATGCAGAGAATTGGGGAACCAGTTAAAACAATGTGGCATACCCCAAACTCTAGCAGCTTAAATACCTTAAAATTTAACAAGCATTTCCTTCCACAGGCAAAAGCACTGAAGCACATGGCCTAGTTTTCTGGCCCACCTCAATTTCTCCCACCCTTTTCCCTACCCTATACCTATTTTTTTTTTATCCTTTTTGCTTTTTGTTTTGTTTTGACTTTTGAAAGGCACTGAAAAGACCTGGAATTCACCACACCTTTAAATTCTTTAAGAGCACAAAAGGGTGCTTAGCGAATCTTTTGCCTTTTATTTTTGGTTTTTGGTTTTGCTTTTTTTTTTTTTTTTACTTTTGTTTCTTTTGCTTTTCTTTAAAAACCCGATTTTGTAAACTAAGTGACTTTTCAAAGGCATTTTAAGTATATGCTATTGAATATTGAATCTTGCTTATTGAAGTCTTATTTCTTTTTGATGAATTAATCACCACTTTAAGTATCTGCTACTGTTATACTAGAGAATTCATGTATAAGATGATGTGGTCTAATTGCTAAAAGAAGATTATGTAATAATGTCTAAAAGAAGATTATGTAACAATGTCTAATATAATCAGCTATTTACATTCGTTTATTATTTATATGTCATTATACTCTGGGTATGGTTTGGAATTATTGTATATATCACTAATATATTCTCAGTTATGCAGCATAGCACACATTTTTACCATCATATTGTCTTTGGTGAAATTAATGAGATTTCAGAAATATGGAAACTTATCATTTCAGAGACTAACTTGCTGTGAACTCTGATGCAGGCCCTGGAGAGAATATATGTGCAACAAAAGGAGAGACAGGTATACATAAGTCCATGGTTTGCTTATGATGGTGACTATGTAGAGCACAATTACTAGGCACAGTCCAGTATTCATCCTCTCTCCCTCCTAATTTAACCTAATTTAACTAAACTTACTTATCTTTTTATCTCACTCAGTTGAATTCACCTGTGGCCTAGCACAATCACTGGCTGTCTCGGAACCATGAGATATGGTATGATAACCTTTCCATAACATTTTCAGGTGTCATGAACACATACTAAATTTGACTTTGATCCAGACACATGGTGGTAAAAAGTGTTACTGATTGCAAAATGCTATGCTAAGGTTTAGTAAAAAAAAAAAAAAATACAGCAATTCAAACAGTTAAAGAAGAAATCCAGCTTTCCAGACCAGAGTCCAGAATCCAGAATCCAGACCAGAGTCCAGAATCCAGTTTTCCAGACCAGAATCCAGTTTCCTCCTGATGATATCTTACCACTTCAAGAAGACAAGAGAACTCAGAGACTTTATATGAACTGTTTTGCTTTATTAGCTTTTACTATCTCCTTTCTGTTATATACTATCTGTAACATGTACTCTCTGCAGAGGCTCTCCCTTTGCAAGACTAATGTCAAAGCGTCGGTTCATGAGGAAAGAAAAAAAATCGCCCCTCTGGACAAAACTTTCCTCTCTTCCTTTTCTGTATTGTTGTTCGCATATTATTAGTCAGCAGAAGTTATTATATTCTTTTTACTGTTCCATCAAGGAAACATTCCATTTCTTGAGGAAGCAAAGGGGGGAAATGTGGTAAAATATGAAAGTTTTTAACAGTCGGTTAGGATAACTGAAAGACGCCAGTTTTTCAAGGACCACCCTTTTGGGGAGGAGATGAACAGTCCGCCTGCTGCGCATGTCAGACTGCCTGCCGGGTACAGTCCGCCTGCTGCGCATGTCAGACTGCCTGCCGGGTTTTTTGACTTCCGGGGTGGAGAGAACGGGAGTAGCCTTTTTTTGCCTGCTTGGCGGGACTCCGGGCGGCGCGGCACAGACGGTCTGACTCACTCCAAAGGTGGCCTAAATCGGTTTGGTGAGTTTTTATAAGGAATATAGACTAAGCCTAGATTTAAGACGATTTGTACTGTATTTCTGTTTTCCTATCCTTCTAATCAACAACACCTTATATACAATAAAGGCTCTATCTAGAAAACCAGAAGCTTCTTCCATTTACTAGTCTGGGAGATGAATTAAGGGAAGGGTTAAGTAGGGGAGATTTATGATCTAATATCCAATTTTAAATCTCACACTCTCTCTCTTTACCAAATTCTTATTTTCCTTAACAAATGCTTAAAAGTCTAACTCTTGCGAAATCTTATAATTTATTGGCAACCACTCATTAGATATTTTAGATGGTATAGCTAGAATTTTAGCCCTTAAATATTCAAGCAAAGATTGGATGACAATTTGCCAGAGATGTTTTAGATTCCTTCTCAGGTATGGGTGAGCCTAGGTGACCTCTGAAAAAAATCTAGCACTGAAAAAATCTATGATTATAAAAGAAGAGCAAAGAAATTATGAATCAGGAGGGTGAGTATCAACTGCAGCTAGAGAAGGGCATCTGATGAAGGCAGTATTTGAATTGGGATTTAAACTGACAGAAATTCAATTCTTAGGGAGTAATGAGCAGAGCAGGGAAAGGGCATCGGAGGTAAATGGAAGAGTTAGCAAAGGCAAAGAGCCAAGTTAGTGTGGATCAGGAGATACCCTAGTGGATAGTTGAATTTTGGCTAACACATAAAATAAATGAAAGAAGGTACTAGAAGATAAGGCTGGAAATGGGGCAGCTAGGTGGCCCAGTGGATTAAGCACTGGTCCTGGATTCAGGAGGACTTGAGTTCAAATCCAACCTCAGACACTTGACACTTACTAGCTGTGTGACCCTGGGCAAGTCATTTAACCCTCATTGTCCTGAAAAAAAAAACCCAAAAAACAAAAAACAAAAGATTAGGCTCGAAAGACAGGGTGAAGCCAAATTCTAGAGTGCCAGGCAAAAGACTCTGAACTCTATTCAGTACATAATTAAAAGACATAGAATTATGAGTTGGAATGAACTTTTGAGGTGTCTAACTCAATTCCCTCAGTTTGCAGTTGAGAAAAATGAGATTGAGAGAGATCAAAGGAGTTCCTTAGTTTATACAGCCAG
The DNA here is from genome assembly GCF_019393635.1 of Dromiciops gliroides. NCBI lineage: Eukaryota > Metazoa > Chordata > Mammalia > Microbiotheria > Microbiotheriidae > Dromiciops > Dromiciops gliroides. The sequence goes on from NC_057864.1 coordinate 261,828,858, forward strand.
TAAATAGCAGAACCAGGAATTTAACCCAGGTTCTACTGAATACATATCCAGTGTTATTTCCACATTGAAGGATTTAATTTTTAAAATACTTTTGTTGATGTATTTTGTTTGTTATAGCATCTTCATTTCCAAATATGTCCCTCTCCATTTTCCTAGACAATAGTGTCTTCTTCTAAAACACAAAATAGCAACAACAAAAAAGATATTCTATATACTTAGTATTTATTTATCTGTGCTCATTAATTTCCCATATTAGGATATATGCTCCTTAAGGACAGACACTTGTCTTTGGATGCCCAGTGCCTAACTTGGTGCCAGGCACATAGCAAGCAATCAATAAATGGCTGTTGAATAACTGAAAGATAGTTGCACTCAGTTACTTGGAGATGACAAGATCACAACTGGAGTACTGTGTTAAGTTATGGGTACATTTCAGGGGGCAGAGGCTGGTGCCCAGGATGGTGACTATTCTTGAAACCACGCCATAGAAGGACTAGTTAAAGGAATTGGGCAAGTAATCATTCAGAACCAGAGATTTAAAGGGGGCATAGTAGCTGTCTTCAGTTATTTGAAGGTCTATCACATGGAAGGGGTAGCTTTATTCTATTTGGTTCTATAAGGAAAAGCTAAGCCCAATGGATGGAAGCTATAGGGAGGAAGGTTACAATTCAATAGGAAAAAAATTCCTAAAAACTTAAACTTAAACTCATAAAGAAGTAAATCCTCTCTCTCTCTCTCTCTCTCTCTCTCTCTCTCTCTCTCTCTCTCTCTCTCTCTCTCTCCCTCCCTCCCTCTTTTGGGTGGAGCAATGAGGGTTAAGTGACTAGCCCAGGGTCACACAGCTAGTAGTAAGTGTCAAGTGTCTGAGGCTTGAATTGAACTCAGGTCCTCCTGAATCCAGGGCCAGTGCTTTATCCACTGCCACATAGCTGCCCCTCGTAAATTCTCTTTTAATGGGCAGGAGGGATGGTTCAAGCAGAGGATATGTAATTATTTGCTCAGGATATTGTTGTAGGGATTTATTCATTGCAAAAAAGGTTGAATTAGATCATGTGAATTAATTTGTCCCCTGCTCATTTCTTGACCCATAAGCACTTTAGGCTATCATTCATATTTTTATAGCTGTAGTAGGCCCTCTGGATTATGCTCTCAAATAGTATGTGCACTCACTTGTTGTGTACTCTCAGGGTGGCTGCTACTTCCAGAACTCCTAGAACTAGAAAGGCGCCCCCACTGATACGTTTCCCCTTAATAGTCAGCAGCAACAATTGGCCCAAAGCACTGACATTTACTAAAATAGCATAGTAAAAGTGGTAGCTATAAAACATTCTTCTTAATGGGATACACTATTCCACAAATACACACAAATACACTCTTCCCACAGATGCTATGGGAAGAGAGAATGAACTTAAAATACAAGACTGGTGAAGCATGAATGAAGGGAATACAAATCATACTTCTACTAAGGCAGTGAGTCAGTGGCTTTTCTCTCCTCCCTTCCCCACACTTTACTTCCCTGGATTCAGCATCTCTGCTAGATACTATGTTCATTGGGCTTCTAAGCTCTGATCCTTTTCTGAGCTTGAATCTCAATTGCTGGGGCTGATCCTTCCTGGAATCAAAAACCAGCTTTCTTATGTGCTATCAAAGGTCATGCTCCTTGAAATTGCTTCCTCTATGGTGTCCCTATTAGGAGTATGAATTTGAAGGGAGAGCGTGTATCTCTGATGCTCCCATTGTGCCTCAAACTATATCTTTCTGTTTTTTTTCAATTATTCCCTTTTTTATGGGAGAGGGAAGGCTTTTGGTGACAAAGCCAACTTTTCTCCAGGTATTAGCATTGGTCTTGGTTCAATCTAGGAAAACTTCACATCATTTAAAGAGATTCAGGGTCTAGACACATTTTTAGGGTTAAATACCTTATTGTCTGGTCCTTACTTTCTATGGTTATGTCTTGGTTTTCTTGGGCTGGTGGGAGAAGGATTGGCAAGAAACCAACTTCCCTCCATAATGCTTTAAGGGCACTAAAGTTTCACCAAGTTTTTTCCTAGAATCACATGACCAGGATTAGCCTTAAAAGTAGATGGAGGGGGTGGTGGATGAACTTGATGTCTTCAGTGTCTGACCAACCCTAAGTTGGAACAAATTGTTCTCATCCTCCCATTCCTCAAGGGAAAATATTCACATGCTTGGGGCAGATACCCCCCTAACTCAATGACTGATTTAAGGGCTGTGGTTTACCCTCAACCTGGTTTAGCCTGGCTGCTGAGATGGTTTTACTGGGATATGGCTTCTGTGCATGTTACTGCTTCTTGGAGCCACAAGTGAGAGTTGAGTGCAGGTGGACACCAAAGTTGGATAAGCAGGGGCAGCTAGGTGGTGCAGTGGATAGAGCACCAGCCCTGGAGTCAGGAGGACCTGAGTTCAAATCTGGCCTCAGACACTTAACACTTACTAGCTGTGTGACCCTGAGCAAGTCACTTAACCCCAATTGCCTCACCAAAAAAAAAAAAATTGGATAAGCAGCCCTGAAGAGAGCTTGGCAAGCCCTCTTGCTGAGGTGCTAGTCCTCTCTGAGCATCCCATCCACATAGTAGGTATTTAATAAATGATAGTTAACTGGTTGAATATTAATATGAATCAGTACTTAATAGTACTATTTTACCAATAGAAATGTGGAAATGTGGGCCAGAGAGATGAAATAATCTCACACAGTCAGTTAGTGACTACTGGGCCTTGAACCCAGAATGCTAGAATGTTCCTACTATAATATGTTTATAATCCCTAAGCATGGACTGTGGACTATGGACTGCCCATTTCATAGATTCTAGGGCCTTCATGTTTTCTGCTCCCCACAACTTCCGATCAAAGTGTTTTAGTTCTTTCTCATTCCCAAGTGAGAAGTATTGCGCCACCCCCCAAAGGGGCTGTTGTTGTTGAGTCATTTCGGTTGTGTCCTACACTTTGTGACCTCATTTGGGGTTTTTCTTGGCAAAGATACTGGAATGGTTGGCTATCTCCTTGTCCAGCTCATTTTGCAGAAGAGGAAACTGAGGCAAATAGGCTTAAGTGACTCACCCAGGGTCACACAGCTAGTAAATGTCTGTGGCCAATTTGAACTCCAGAAGACTCATCTTCCTGACTCCAGGACCAGCCCTCTATCCACACTGCCACCTAGCTGCCCTGGAATCAAAGAGCCGTTCCAGGATCAGCCCTTTCTCAGAATACACTCAAGAAAGTGGCCCAAGATGGCACCATCCAAGGCGATCCCAGGAAACCTCAGAAGTAGGCCTTTTAATTTCAAATTCTTTCCCTCCTTAAGGCAAAGGAAACATTATCTTTGGTAGGGCTGGCTTTTGAAAATCTCATTGAATGGTGTTTTTTTTTTTTTTTCAGTGCAAGCAATTGAAGGGAAAAAAGGCTTTTTCTTTTTTCTTTTTTTTTTTCTTTCCTTTTTTTTTTTTGCAGGAATTTGTTCCATTTGGTCTCAGGTTTCATTATAAACGGGTTTTTTTTTTCTTGCACAATTTATTCTTCATACCAGAAATGTGCAGAGAATGCCTTCTGACCATATTTCCACACTAGTCTCAGCTCACTGCCAGCTTTCCTGTATATTTAGCCCCTGACGATGATCTTCTGCTCTAAGTTGAAACCCAACACTGAGCTGCTAATCTGTTGGATTGTGCAAGGTCTTAGAAGCAAACACCTTTGGTGGCTGGGGCAGGAAGGAGACCAAGAGCTGTCTGTTCTCTGTTCTCCTTTGCTGTGGCAGCTTCATGGGCTAACAGTCAACAGTTGTAGATTTCTGCTAATGAATGACATTAGGAACATTGATTGTTAGTCCTAGAAGGGATCAAAGGCTCACAGATTTAAATGTTAAAGGGGCTGTAGAGAGAGACCTTCTAATAAAAATCTCATCATTTTACAGGAGAGGAAACTGAGGCTCCCTGATGTGAAACAGGTTGATGGAAGTCCTGTAGTGACAAAGCTGAGAGCTGGACCCAGGCCCTCTAAATCCAAACAAATGTTGTCCACAGGTTGAATCTTATGCCGATTAGAATGAGAGTTTCTTAAAAGCAGGGACTTGTCTTGCTTTTCTATTTGTATGGATTTAGTTCATAGCAAACACTTAATAAAATGCCTTTTCTATTCCATTCCATCCTATTTGACAAAGGAAGAAATTGAGGTGTGAAGAGGGAAAATGATTTACCTAGGGTCACATAGCTAATTCATGGGACAGCGGGGACTCAAATCCAGTCTCCTGACTCACAGGTCAATTTTCTCCTTACAGCATTTGTCCAGATGGACAAAGTCAAGCTCTCAGAAATTCCCAATTCTCCACTGATTTATTAGATTCAGTGGCCACCCTTTATGTTCTCCTTTTATATAGGCTCTTGAAGGATTTAATAAATGATTGTTACTTCTTAAATAAAGACATGAAATGAATAAGGAGAACAGCTAGGTGGCACAGTGGATAGAAAGGGTCAGGCCCAGAGTCAGAAATATTCCTCTTCCTGAGTTCAAACCTGGCCTCAGACATTTACTAGCTATGTGACCCTGAGTAAGTCACTTAACCCTGTTTGACTCAGTTTCCTCATCTGTAAAAAGAGCTGGAGAGGGAAATGGCAAACCCTTCCAGTATCTCTGCCAAGAAAACCTCAAATGGGGTCATGGAGAGTGGGATTGAAAAAAATGACAACAATGAATAAGGGAATCAGGGGACCAGGGATCTGCCACTTTCTGAATGTGTGACTTTGGGCCAGTCACCTCATCTCTCTGGGGCCCAGTCTTCTCTTCTGTAAAATGAGGAGATTGGATCAAATAGCTTCTGAGGTCCTGTGCAGCTCTCAATCTGTGAACCTGATCTCAAATGCCAGAAATAGATAGCTACCTTTCTCTATTTCCCTGCCTACCCTTGGACAGAGGAGCTATTGAGTAAAGATCAGAGACTGAAATAGGCATAGGGGGAGGGGGAATAAACCACACTTGGATAACTGAAAACAGATGCTGCTGCATATTTCCCTTTTCCAGAATAGGGGAGCAGACATGACCTTCGCATCCACAGATTTTATTATTTTCTGTGGAATCTCCAAAAATGTTTTAACTTTAGTCAGAACCATCCCTGAAGTAGCTGATTTTAATTTTTTCTGTTCAATTTAATAAATACTTATTAAGCACTCTCCATAAACACAGAGTGTAGGCCTGAGTGTGGTATAAAGTTTAGATAAGAGATGATCCTTTCCCTCGGGGGACTTCTAAGCCTGTAGAAGAATACAACATATACAAGCAACTATAATACGGCTCATTTTCTCTGATTGTCACTTGTGCCTGGTCCTCCCAGATTCCTTGGCTTCTTTCAAGTTCCAACTAAAATTCCATCTTCTACATGAGACCTTCCCAATCATCCTTAATGCTAATGTCTTCTCTCTATTCATTATTTCCAATTTATGCTGCATTTATTTTGTTTGTACATAGTTGTTTATATATCTCCCTAATTAGACAGTGAATCTTTTTGAAAGCAGAGAATTGCCTTTTGTCTATTTTTTTTTTGTCTCCAGTGTGTAGCACAGTACCTGGTATATAGGAGACACTTTATAAATTATCATTGACTATTGATTATTATACCTAAGTACATAGGACAGGTGCAAACAGAGCTCTATGGGAGGTCAGTCAGTCAGAAGAATTTATGAAGTGCTTACTAGGTGCCACATACTGGGCTAAGCTCACTAGGACAAAAGTAAAACAAACCCTGCCCTCACGGACCTTATATTCTAATGGTAAAGACAACACATACATAAAGCAACATATACATAGTTAGGGAGTAGACTTTTGAGAACCTTAAAACACTATATAAATGCTAGCTGTTATTATTAGTAGTAGAAACAATCATAATAATTGCAATTTCATTGGCATAGGGAACTCCTGGATGACACAATTCCTTCTAATACAGTTACTTTGCAATTTATAATCTTAGAGAGTTACCTTGAGTACCTAGAGGATAAGTGACTGGCCTAGGGTCATACAGTCAGTATGGGTCAAATGTGAAGCTGAAACCCAGGTCTTTCTGAGTTCTTCAACGCCAGCTTTCTATTCATATTGACCAGGATGCTTCTCTCTATGAACACAATGAATAAAAGGTGGTAATGAGAGGAAAGGTGTTAGAAGGAGTAGGCAGGAAAAGCTCCAAGTAGAAAGTGTCTCTTGAACATAACTAAGGGTTACAAGAGGTAGAAGTGAGGAAGGAGTGTATTCTGGGAAGAGGGGACAGCCAATGCAAAGTCAAAGGTTGGGATGAGGGATGAAATTTTGTGTCCAGAACAGCAATGAAAATTTTGTGTCCAGAACAGCTTTTACACAGAGTGAGAGGAGAGGAGTAATGTGGAAGGAGACCAGCAAAGTCAGAACAGGTTAAGGTTGTAAAGAGCTTTAAATGTCAAAAAGGGAGTTTATAGTTGATATCTGAGACAATAGCAATCCACTTGAGATTACTAAGGGGAGATGTGGATGACATTATTGGATCTTCACTTTAGGAAAATTCCTTTGATGGCTGTGTGAAAGGTGCATTGGAATGGTGAGAGTTATGATGTAGGGAGACCAAGATGGTGAAGGTGATATCTGATTTGGGCTTTAAGAGTTGAGTCAGATGTCAACAGGAAGAGAGGAAGCAGAGAGGAGGGTGCTTGGGGTGTAAGGAATGGCAGTGATGGAGACACACTGGGGAATAAGAGACAAAGAGGAGAATTTTTGGTGCCCATGGCAATGACTGCCTCAAGTAGGAGAGAGGGACTGATGGGCTCTTCAGTAGACCTGTAAGCTTGTTCTAGGGCTGGGAATAGATATATAGGAAGCATTTGTGTGGTTTAGTGGTGGGAGCATTGGCTTTGGGATCAGGAAGAACTGAGTTCAAGTCTTTTCTCTGTTACATACCAGCTCCTATGAAAACATGGGCAAGTCATGACCTCTCAGTGCCCCCAACAACTCCCTCATGTCTGTAAGTTCCTGAGAAGTTGCTTATCTGATTAATATTACTGGAAAGAGGCTCTCACACTGGGATTTTCCCACACTGATTGATGGATGCGAATCTAGATTGTAAAGAAAAAAATTGGGAGGTGTTTTTTTTTTTTTCCTGCAAGTTCCTCATAGGATAGTGGTCATATGTGACATATACTATGGATCAGTTCTATTCCCCTTTACTAGAGATACTGCTCATCCCAATCACCCAGTCTCTGAAATTCTCAGTTCAATGACAAAGAACCTGAAGAGAAATAACTTATCCCAAGTCATCATCACATGGGTAGCAAGTAACAGCTGGGATCTGAACCTAGGACTTTGGATTCCCAATCTAATTGTCTATGCATTATATCAGGAGGCTTCCTCTACACCAAACTGCCCAATCTTTGAATGAAGATAGGGGCTTGGTCTGGCTCCACCCTTTTTTCCAACTGTATTTAAAATGTATTCTCTAGTCTTTAAAATGGATTCTTCATTAGAATTAAACTGTCCTCTTACTGTTCCACATACCCATCATATCACTCCCTCCCCCCAGCTCTTTTCACTTTTGTTCTTGTTGCTTTCCTTTCATGAAACATTCTCTTTCTCTCTCTCTCTCTCTCTCTCTCTCTCTCTCTCTCTCTCTCTCTTTCTCTCCTCTCCTCTCCTCCTCCTCCTTTCCCTCTTTCTCTTCTCTTTCTCTCTTCCTCTCTTCTCTTCTTTCCTCTCCTCCTTTTCTTCTTTCTCCCTCTCTCTCTTTTCTCTCTTCCTCTCTCCTCTTTCTTCTCTATCTCCCCCCACACATACCATTTGACCCTGAAGAACATAAGACAAAAGAGATTCCCCTGCTCCCAGCAGAGAGGTGGAGGACCACTAGTACAGAATGCTATGTGCCTCTCCATGCCTAAAATTGCTTACTTGTATTTCTTTGTTACAAGGGAGGCTTTAATTTGAGGTTAGACACATGAGGATATTTCCAGAAATGACTATGGAATAAAAACCAAATGGTATCTATAAAACTTTTAGAATTGAAAAAAATCCTACTCATCCCTCATGACTCAGCTCAAACACCACCAACTCCATGAAGCCTTCCCACACTACTACAGCCTGCAGTGAATCTCCTATTTCGTTTCATCAGCACAGAACACAAGATGGTTGCATTTTTTTCTTTTTATGTTAGTTTTAGCTCCGTGACTAGACTGGAAGCTTCTTGGGAATAGAAATTATTCCATACACTTCTCTTGCCTTCCCCATCTCTTCTCATAAGGTGCTGAGCCCAAGGATGTGCTGAGCTGTGAAGGAAACACTTTCAGCTCTTTCCATTGAGTTTTCCTTGGGTCTGAGGGTTTGTATGTGAGGAGCTTGAGATGCAGCAATTCTGTGGGTGAAAGGGAACAGTAGAAGAAGGAAACTGGCCAAGGAGGCCTCCTCAGTCTCACTTGCCCGGCCTGCAGGCCTCAGATGCTGGCAGCAGCCTGAGATCAGGTGGAAACAGCAGCTTTCACTGTGAATTTCCTGGGCTGATGTTAGGTGTCTCTCTAGCACCTCAGCTCATTCGGTATGTGTGGTGTGTGTTTGGGGCCGGGGGCTCTGGCTTGGCAGCAAGATGAACTCTGATACTGAATAGCGGCTTTCACAGAGCAGCTCAGATAAAAATCTTACCCATTCAATTTATTATTTACAACTCAGAAACTCAAGATTGGTTGACATTGGCTCAATGCTTTAAACGTACTGACGGGAAGAAAACTCTTAGCACATGGTATTCATTTTCTGACCTTCCCCCCCCCTTTCTTTCTTTTCCCTGAGAATTGAATAAGGAATTCTCCCCAAAAGGGGAAAAAAGACAGCCTTATTGTATACAGGCTATTAGAGGTGGGAAAGATACAAGCCATCCCAAGCCCCTGAGGTT